>NW_025814843.1:4702500-9502500 GCF_022079265.1 Lynx rufus | reverse complement strand
TTGATGCCTGGGAGCGGAGCGGGGCTGAGAACAGGGTTCAGGCGTAATCCTGGGACCCACAGCCCAGCTGAGTGGGGAAGTGAAGTCCAGAGAGGCCATGAGATGGGGGAGAGTGGGTGGGTGCTGGGTCTCTATCAATAAGGGAGTCCAAATCAATAAGCATCAATCAGGGCAAAGGGCAGCGGTCGGGGCGATGAGGTTAAGGAGCCGGCTCGATGTGGTTCAAGGTTGGGCTGTTGGCTCTCCCCGGGCCTCAGTTACACCAGCCGGTGCTCCCCGGTACTCCACACACCAGGGGAGAGCAAATTCTCTCCAAGGGGAAGACCCAGTCCGACAGCAAAGGTTCAGAAGCCATCCCCCCTTCTCCGAACACCCCGGCCCGGGCCACCTACCTCGTTCGAGTAGCCCGTGCTGCCCAGTACTTACAGAGAAGGACCTTCCCGCCAAGTTGGAGGACTTGATGACCTCCGTCACGCTGACGTTCAGGCACGTGTGGTCTGCCACGGGAACAGCAGGTGGCGGGGCGGGGGCGGGCCCAGAAACTGGGGGGAACAAGATGGGAAGCAGGTGGCTGTAACGGGCCCCCCAACTTCCTGACTGCGCCTTGGTCCCGACCGCGTTTCAGTTCCTTCCTGAACATCCACTGCCTTCCCCTGGGGGACCCACAGGGTATCCCCTGTCACGGCAGCCACCTCCCCGTGCCTTTCTGCACCCCCTCCCGCACCCCTTTTCTGTGGAAGAAGGTGCGGTGGACCCTTCCTGAAGCCCCCGGCACGCGATCAATGGGAGGAGCGCAAGTTAGCGTGGGGGTGGGCGGGTGGGGAGATGCTGGTGAAGGAAATGAGGGAAATATAACTTAACAATTAGAGCGAACACGATAGTTTTCTAGACGCACATGAATGAGGACTTCATCTTCACTTGAGAAATGAAAGGACCGGTAGAGAGGTCATGAGGAACTCGCCCAAGGTCACACAGATGGTAAATGGCAAAGCCGGACCTGGAGGCCAGCCCCCATCCCGACCCAGAACCTGTGCTCTTGACCCACCTCTCGGCTAAGAGCTATCCCCAGGGTCACATGTCTCCCTTGCGGTGTTAAGGGTGCACGAGTGGGGGGCGCCTGGGGGGCTCAGTCGCTTGAATGTCCGACTTCAGCTCAGGTCATGATCTCATGGTTCATGAGTTGGAGCCCGGCATCGGGCTCTGTGCTGACGGCTCGGAGCCTGGAGCCTGCTTCGGATTCTGTGTCTCCCTCTCTCTCTGCCCCTCCCCTGCTCACACTCTGTCTCTCTTTCTCAAAAATAAACTAAACATTAAAGAAAAAAAAAGATGCACAAATAAAGGTGGGTCCCTTGCTGGGTCCCCTGCTTCGTTTGTCTGAAAGCCAGCACCCGGATGGCCTCGGTGTGAATCCGGGCTCTGACCCTTCCTCACGGACGTGACCTGGCCTCCAGCATTTCTCCGCCTTCAGTTACGTCTCTGGTAAAAAGCGGCTGGTATTAATAATGCCGATCTCACAGGATTCGGAGAGTCGATGTGTTTGACACAGAACATTGCCCGGCCTCTGATCAATGGGTTCGGTGACGTCCTCACTCACATCACCGAACTTTTCTTTCTTCCAGAAGACCAGGGGGCTAACGGAACAGCTCACGATTATCCTTCACTATCGGCATTTACATTGGTATCTTTTTAACATCTCTATTTTAGATTTGGAGCGTTAGATAGACTATCTTATTATCTATTAGATACATAGCTATTATTAGGTAATTAGCTAAAATTAGAGAGTTTGAGCCGGTGGTGCCTTTGGTGAACTGGGGATTACCTGCCCCCGGTGGAGTGACATTCAGAAGAAAACATCTCCAGACGCAACAGAGGCAGGAGGGCGGCAGGACCCCCTCCGTGTGGCCCCTCTGCCTTCCAGCTGCAGGGCAGGACCGAGGCCAATGCTGTTGCATGTCCCCCCGAGGTGAGGGCAGATACCATGCCGCACCCGGGCACCCGGTGCTCAGCCCTGCACGACCTCAGGATTGGGTGGGAGGCCCGATTCCTCTGGGTCACCTCATCTACCGTCACTCACCCCTTTTTCCTTCTCCCCCCACCCATCCCCTTCTCGTGCCTTCTCTCTCCAGCTCCTTACCTTCAGTGTCACTGGCTGCAAAGGTCTTCAGGACCAGCCCAGTGGCCCGCAGGGAAACGGCGACCTCTTGGGCCCGGTGGCTGAGCAGGGCCTGGAGGGGGATGCGGGCACCAAGGGGGTCCTCAGAACATCCCTGTCCCCCCGGGCACCCTCGTGTTAACAGTCCTGCTTCCCACCCCTGCCCTGAGATTCTTGTCCGAGTCACCAGTGTCCAAGGCGGGGCTGGCGGGGAGAGGCGGAGAGCACTCTCGGCCCCAGGGAGCACGGTCAGCCTCCCAGGCCCGAAGGGACACGTCTCCCATGCTATCAGTTCAAGCATCTGGCCAGCTAGGGAGCAAGGCATCCTCCAGCAACAGGACAGGCCCTTGTCCCTTAAATCACGTGGCCTCCTCGGCTGCGTGCAAGGCCCGTGGTAATTTGCTCATCCCCGCAAAACTCTCCAAAGGCTGGGGAAACTGGGGCAGGAGGTTCCGGCTCTGTCTGCTCCCACCAGCCTGTCCCTGATGCCTGCTTCCAACCCTGTGCCTCCCACCTCCTCCTGAGCAGCCCCCCGCCCCCCACGAACCACTCACCTTCTGGTAGCAAATGTTGAGCTCAGCCCCTGGGCCCTCGGCTGCGCCCCTCCTCCTGGGTGAAAAGCCATCTGAGGGAGGAGGAGGGAAGAGGCTGAATCGCGTAGGAGGCTCCTGCCCCTCCCGCCTCACCCAGGCCGAGCGGAGCTGCTGAATTGTGACAGCATCTCTCCTTGGATGGAAAGGAAGCATCTCGAGGGTTCCAGTCCAGGCAAGCTTGGAGGAGCCAAGGGCACCCCGGTATTTGGTGGAGTTGGGGGAGGGCATTAGGTGAGAGGCGGGAGGACGTTCCAGAAACAGGGCTTGGCCGGAGGTGCGTCAGTGAGCTCTGGGAAGGGAGGATGCTCACCTTTGGGGGGCTTGGTGTCTTGAATCTTCACCTTGAGCTCAGTGAGAAAAATGTCCTCTGCAGGGTGTTGGCTCAGGTCCCTGAAGATCTGGAGGGAGGGAGGAGGTGTGGATGGTTGGAGAGCTTCTGGAAGGAAGCAGGGCCGGGGCCCCCACCGTCCGGGCAGTGACTTCCCGGACCTGCCTGTCCACAGGTGTCCAGTGATGTAATATATTTACAAATGGGGAAGCCACTGGTATCAGCACCCAAGCCGTCCTCGACGGTCTGCAACCACGACGGTCTAATGCGGAAGGAACGGGGCACACGATTCACACAGGGGCAGGGCCGTGTGAGAAAATCTCTTGTGGACGCCAAAAGGGCCAGAGAGGGGGACCCCATTCCTGACTTGCAAGGCGAGACCAGCCAGGACGGAAGGGCTCGAGGGAGCTGAGCCATTCTGGGTTGGGGCTGGAAATCTGGGGCTGGAGGGGCGTCCCTGGGACCCTGATGGGTCAAGACAGGAAGCAGACCCTGCCACCGTCACAAACACAGGAAGAAACAGGACTGTGTGCGGGCCCCATCCCGACATTTTTCCAATCAAAGGATTACTCAGAACTAAGAACGATACAGATGCCCAACCCCAGAACCACTCCCGGCCTCCTGACAGCTTCTGAGCCAGGGCACAGTCCTGCTTGAGCCCAAAGCCACGTTATAAGTGCCTTCTAACAGCCTCTGCCCACGGTTGTCCATGCTGTGCACTGCTCCACGCTGCCGGCCTGGCCAGAACCAGCAAACCCAGGTCTGCTCCAGGGGCCTCTGGCCAAAGGGCAGTGACGGGATGCCTAACCTTTCAATTTATTTGCGCGGCTGAGATGTTTACTCCCTTTACCAGCCTGAGAGGTTTACTCCCATCTGTTTGTTTGACTTGGGTTGTTTCATTTTGCCTTTTGGAAACCAGCGACAGGAGCTAATTGCCTCATTTAGGTCAAAAAGGGGGAAGGTCATGAAGAAAATTTCCACCACGGGATGCAGAGTGAGGGACGAGAATCCGGAACGAGAGAGGAAGCAGCAGAGGCCGCCTCCCGAAATCTCAGGTTGAGGGGGACGGTCCCGGAGGAGGCGGGAACAGACCGGAAGGGCATGCATCATGGGGTTTTGCCTGAACTGGTTGGGGGGGGGCTTCATGTCTGCTGGGGAGGTGTGCATGCATGCGTAGGCATGGACAGAAGCTTTGGGGACACCTAATGGTCTCCACTTTCCCCCCAGCGGAGTGGGTGGCCAAGCCACTTGCTGAGAGTGAGGACTCAAGGAAAGCAGGGAAGGCGGGAACAGCCACTGCGGCAGGGAAAGGAGCAGGCTAGACACCGCGGGTGTGTCCGTGTCCGGCCAGAGGGCTTCGGCTTATTTTTTAGCAGGTGCTCAGGGGCCCCGAGCTTAGCAAGAGCTGAGGCGCACTTCAGCGCTGCCCTGGGCTCGGGTTTTGCTGGGAGGGGAGACAGAGGGGAAGCGAGGACGCAGGGGCGGAGGGGTGGGGGGAGAAGGGGAGGGGGCCTCGCAGGGGCGGCAGTGTGTGATCAGAGACTGGACAGTGAGCGTTGAGGATTTCTGAGATGAAGCGATTGCTGGGGAGAACTTTCGCAGCAGCCCTATCGCCAGCCCTCCGCGGGGTCAAGGCCTAAAGCATCTTTCCACGCGAAGATGTACTTCTGCTCAGGCCGCATGCCTGTGAAGTTAATGATTATCTGATTCGTCCAAAGATTGGAAAGACACGGTTAGCAACCAGGAGCGTCTGGGTGGGTCTGTGACGTGTGCCCTGCTAACCCGTGTCTCCCCAGAGCCGGAGTGTTTTGGCGGTGGGGTCCCGGGGGGGCGGGGGGAGGGCCATACTTACCTTGACTGTGTAGATCTGGAAGTAGATGGGTTGGGTGCCCATGCGAAGGTAGTAGGTGATGACATCGAGGATGAAGGGGTCCACGGTCCGGGATGTGTCCAGGGAGGGAGGCTGTGAGGGGGGCAGGGAAGGCCTTCAGCCGCCACCCTCCGGGCTATGGTGGGAGGTGCTGTTTTCGGAACGGAGAAGCTCCAAGGCTCCGGTGTCCCCTCTGTGAGGCACTAAACCCAACTGGTCCCTCAATGCAGTCCAGGCCCTGCTGACCGCCTGATGTCTACTCCTCAGGCAAATATACCTGTCCAGGGTCCCGGCCCCCCCAGGGCCTCTGATGCATTCCACTTTGCACAAAGACACAGGGGGCGCCTCTAGCTGGAAGGGAAGGAGCTGGACACTTGGGGTAAGGACCAGATGCTTGAGAACATAGCCAATGATCACAGGGGCTGAACTGAGTTCCAGGTTTGGATTAGGCGTTCACTGGCCAGGTGACCTTGGGCCCGAGAGGTGAGGTGATTTGCTGCCTCCTTTAGCTCTTGTCGTATTCAAGTATTATATCATTATCTATCTATCTATCGATCGATCGATCTATCGATCTATGTATCTCTCACACTGTTTCCAGTCTCTTCATGTGGAAACTGCGTTTGGACTAAGTGTGGGGGCCATACAAACTGCTAATTATTAGGGCAAAGCAAGCAGGGGGAACCCTGATTTCTACATGTGTCCCGGCTTGGGGGCGGGAAAAAAGGTACTAACCAAAGAGCAGAAGTGAGACCCGCATCAGATGTTCCTCCCCTAACAGCCTCCAAGTCTTATTTATTTATTAAAAAATGTTTTCATGTTTATTTATTTCTGAGAGAGAGGGAGAGAGAGAGAGAGAGAGAGAGAGAGAGAGAGACAAAGCATAAGCAGGAGAGGGGAAGAGAGAGAGGGAGACGCAGAATCCGAAGCAGGCTCCAGGCTCCGAGCTGTCAGCACAGAGCCCGACGCGGGGCTCGAACCCACAGACCGTGAGATCATGATCTGAGCTGAAGTTGGACGCTCAACCGACTGAGCCACCCAGGTGCCCCAAGTGTTTTTATTTTGGGGGAGATAGAATGAGCAGGAGCAAAGCAGGGGCGGAGAGAAAGCGTGAGAGAGAGAGAGAGAGAGAGAGAGAGAGAGAGAGAGAGAGAGAGAGAGAGAATCCCAAGCAGGCTCTGCACTGTAAGCACAGAGCCCGATGCGGGGCTCGAACCCACAAACCATGAGATCATGACCTGAGCTAAAATCAAGAGTCAGATGCTCAACCGACTGAACCACCCAGGCACCCCTGATAGCCTCCAAGTTTTGAGGAAAAGGTATTTCAATACTCGGCTAACCAGTCTTCTGTGTATGCACAAAGACACTTTTCAGGTAAGCAATAATTCAGGAAACAGGCCCCCCCCTACATTTTTATTAGAAGGTATAAGAAAGAACCCCAATCAATCAGGCAATAAAATGACACAAAGATCTCAGTAAAGTGTCAACTTAGAATATAAGGTACCCAGGAGTGTTTGGGGGGGGGCCCAGTCAGTTAAGTGTCAAACTTCAGCTCAGGTCATGCTCTCGCGGTTCGTGGGTTCGAGCCCCGCATCGGGCTCTGTGCTGACGGCTCGGAGCCTGGAGCCTGCTTCGGATTCTGTGCCTCCCTCTCTCTCTGCCCCCCCCCCCCCCCTGTTTGCACTCTCTTTCAAAAATAAATAAACATTAAACAAAAACTTAAAGAAAATAAGGTAGCTAAACTCAATAGACTCCTTCATACAACAGCAAGTGCTACCCAAATATAAGGGGAAAGAGACACCACCCACAACTACAAAAAAAAAAAAAGCCATCAAACGTAAGGAGCAGATTCAGCAAGAAAAACATGCTAAAAGTGTAGCTATCCTGAGGGACGTACAAGACTTTTGTAAATAAAGATAAATCCCGTGCTCCCACAGGGAGTAACTTAACACGCTAAAGAGGCTAAGTCTCTTCCAAATTTCAATCAAAATCCCAAGGTGGTGGGGGAGTGGGGTGGATTAAAAAAAAGAAACTTGACAGGGGCGCCTGGGTGGCTCAGTCGGTTGAGCGTCCGACTTCGGCTCAGGTCATGATCTCGCGGTCCGTGAGTTCGAGCCCCGCGTCAGGCTCTGTGCTGACTGCTCGGAGCCTGGAGCCTGTTTCGGATTCTGTGTCTCCCTCTCTCTCTGACCCTCCCCCGTTCATGCTCTGTCTCTGTCTCAAAAATAAATAAAAACGTTAAAAAAAAATTAAAAAAAAAAACACTTGACAAAATTCTAATATTTATCTGGAAACAGATATAGTCTGAAACATTTTCCGGAAGAAGAGTAATGAAGTCGGTTTATCCTGCCTGCTATTAAAATATGAAAGTACTAATGTGTCCGGAAATGAATGGGTCAACAAGAAAGAATAAAAATTTAGTAAACGAGAAAAGTGGCATTTCAGACTGATGGGGCAAGATGGCTTGTGCTATAAATAGCTTTAGGACAACTGGCTACACATTTGGAAAAAAGACATTCGCATGCTTCACACAAAGCACTGAAACCAGTCGCAGGCACGTTAATTTAAATGTGAAAACCGAGGCATTAAAAGAGTTACAGTAAATCATCAGGGAATATTTATCTACTCTTGGATGTAATTTAATCAGCAGAGGAGAACCTTCAAAGCAGGACTCCAAAGGCAGGTCTCTCAAAGGATAAAAGTTCTGAGTGTGACATAAAAATATTAAACTTCTGGGGGCGCCCGGGGGGCTCAGTCGGTGGAGCGTCCACCTCTTGGTTTCGGCTCAGGTCATAGCTCACGGTTTGTGAGTTCGAGCCCCGCATTGGGCTCTGTGCTGACAGCTCGGAGCCTGGAGCCTGCTTTGGACTCTGTGTCTCCCTCTCTCTCTGCCCCTCTCCTGCTCATGCTCTGTCTCTCATAAATAAATAAACATTAAAAAAATAAGTAAAGAAAAAAAAGAAAAAATATATCAAATTTCTGTAAGTCAGAAAACACTGCTGATGAAATTCGCAGGCAAATAACAGTGGAAAAAAACATCGGCAACACCTGACGGCTAAAAGGTCAAGATTCTCTTAGTAGTAGGGGCACCTGCCTGGCTCACTCAGCGCGTAGAGCCAGCGACCCTTAATCTCAGGGTTGTGAGTTCGAGCCCCACATTGGGGGGTGGGGTGGAGTTTACTTGAAAAAACAAAAAAGAGATTCTCTTAATATATGAAGATCTTTTCAAGTCACTGGAAGATGAACTCACGAGCCGCCTACCTGGAATCAAGCTGTCCGGTTCCGGGTGGGAGTCCACCTCTCGCCTTTTTACTTTGGACAAGTTCCCTAATCTCGCGCCTCAGTAGTTTGGTCTGTAAAGTGGGGAGATGGCTACACTCGCACCTGCCGACAAGAGTGCCTACTTGGTAGGGCCGTGGAGTGCGAGTGCCCTTGAACAGCGCCTGGCACCCGTAAGTGCTCAGGAAACACGGGCTATTACACTCATGGAGAGGCCGTCCCAGGAAGCACCTTGGCCTACACACTAAGGAAAGAATGTTTTGCTCGATGGTCTCCCCGGTGTTCCACCCAAAGCAGGTGCCTGGGGGAATTTCGACCACCAGCTTCCATTTTTCCTTCTGGCCTCATCCCACCCCGGGGGGGGGGGCGCGCCCTGGGGTTGACCCTTGAGGTCAAGGGTCAAGGGTAACATCTGAAATGCCCCCCCTCCCGCCCTCGCTGCCCCCTTACCATCTCTGCCAGCTTGTGGATGGCCGGGCACAGTGTGTTCACGGTGCTCTCGTACCACGGGTCTGCGCGGCCCAGGAATGTGGCCAGCTCTCTGAGCTCCGAGTGTCTGCATGATGCCTGTTTCTGGGGACAAGGGGACGGGGCAGACCCATCAGGCCGGGTCTCTGGCCAGAGGGTCCCCTCCGCAAACTGGCCTTGGGATTATGGTCCGATCACTGAACCTCTTGGGGCCTCGCTTTCTCTGCCACGTGAAGCCTATTAGGTCTTATACCTCAGATGAAGCTGGTAAACCCTTAACTGAGGACCGCTTGCTGGGGACATTGAACGACGATCTTCAGCCTTGGAAGTAGAGAGACAAATACTGCTTGGAATTGAATGCTCCCCACTAGGCAAGCAGAGCGGGGCAATCGAATAATCGAAAAGCCGCCAAGGCGAGTCTGGCCCCCAACAGATCAAAGGGCTCCCACTGCCCGAAGCTTCTTTTCATGGGATCCCAGGAAGCATGCTGTGTGTGCGTGGGTGTGAGCCCCTGTTTGAGGAGAGGCTTGCAATGAATTCCACCAGGAAAGCAAAACAAAACTCAGCACTGGGCAGGCTGCCCGCGCCCCCCCCCCCCCAGGGGACACTGAGCCTCGGGGGCCTGCGTCTGTGGCTTCCGGGACACAGACCCACAAGGGCTCCCCCAGCCCCGCATCCTAAGGAAGGGTGATCCTAGTCCCTGGGGCCAGGGATGGGGCTAAAGCGTGCCCCCTGCCCAGCCCCTGAGGCAGGGGACGCCCCTCCCACGTCCTCCCCGACGTGCCTCCCCCCTCCCCTGCCCAGCCACCTCGGGTGCCAGCACGGGGATGTAGTACAGCTGTAGACTGAGCCTGGGGGTGAGGCAGCACTTCTGGGTCTCTCGTTTCCTAGCAAAGAGGGCGGAACACAGGCGTCAGGGCAGGGGTTTGCGCTTCCAACGTTCCACATCCTGGTTCTGCTCTGTATTCTCTCTTGCCTGCGAGCGACCTACTCAATCTCTCGGCACCCGTTTTCTCATCTGCAGAATGGGCGCGGTGTGGTGACGAGGACTGCCGGGCTCGCCAGAACGTACAGCGCCGAGCTGGTGAGCGCAGTGCCCCCTGGCGGCGGCGGCGAGCTGGGTCTGACGCAGCCCCGCCCCCCGCCCCGCCCCGCCCCGCCCCCCTCCGGGCCCTACCTGAGGCTGTGGTAGGCCTGGGCCAGGCGCCCCAGCATCCTGTCGTCCCCCAGCACCAGCACCCTGGCCGTGTGAAGCCGCGACACACCAGGCAGTAGCTCCCCGTCCCCACTGGGCCTGCCCGTCCTGCGGTGTAGACCCGGGGGCCCGTCCCAGCACGCGGGCATCAAGACGTCCGGGAGCCGCACCCGCTTCTTGACGCCGCCTTTGCGCTGCAGCCTGGCGCGCTCCATCTCGGGGCTGCCGGGTAGGGGCAGCTCGTCAGCCCCCGGAGGAAGGTCCCGCTCGATGCCGCTGTCTGTGGACAGCATGGACACCCGGGCCAGCTCCCGGTCCGGCCAGAGGCCCTGCAGATCCAAGGCCTCCAAGTCGGCGCTGAGGCACAGCTGCGATCGCGGGCGCAGGAAGAGCACCAGTTCCTTCCCTGGGATGCGGGGAGCGGGGAGGAGAGGGGTCAGAGGAGGCTGGCAGGGCCTCACCCCTGCAAGGCCTGGGCTCCCGTGTTTCTCAAACACCGTTCGGCTGGACAGAAGCCCCATAAGATGCCCCGCGAAGGAACAAAGGTCCTGCGGTGAACAGAGATGGCGAAGCCCGCATATTCCTGACACCTCGTGTTGAGTACATGTACTCAAGGCTCTGAGAAGTCCTGCAGTAGTCAGCAACACTCGGTACCTTCCCCTTCGCTGACTCTGGAGCCCTCTTTATTAGCTTCCTCCTATCCTCTTCTTGTCTGTGGCTTCCCCTGGGACACAGAGAGCAGACCCTGCCTACTCCAGGAAAGACTTCTAGGCTTTTCTTTCTTTCTTTCCTTCTTTTGAGAAATGTTTTCTTATTTTTATTATTTTTTTTAATGTTTATTTTTGACACAGAGAGAGAGACAGAGCATGAGCAGGGGAGGGGAAGAGAGAGAGGGAGACACAGAATCTAAAGCAGGCTCCAGGCTCTGAGCTGTCAGCACAGAGCCCCACGCGGGGCTCGAACTCACAAACGGTGAGATCATGATCTGAGCTGAAGTCTGACGCTTAACCGCTGAGCCACGCAGGTGCCCCTAGGCTTTTCTAATCTACTTTCATTTTATTACCCACGAGGAAACTGAGGCCCAGCGAGAACACAGAGGCAGTCTAGGATGACCCAGCCCGTGCAAGGAGGGACTTGGGCCTAGTTCACCAGCCAGCACTTCCCCCAACCCCCACCACCCACCCCCACCTCTCTTGAGAAGAGCCAGGGACAGTGTGAGGGGAAGGCCAGTGTGGACAGAAGTGTGAGGCAAGCAGATCTCTCTGGAAAGACCCCTCCAGTTCCTGGAACTGTAACTTCTGTGTGACTGCCTCCTTCTTGGGGACATTCATTGTCTGTTGGCATCAGCTTGGGCATGTGGCCCTTTCTAGGTGAGGCCAGTGGCTAAGGCACCGAGCTCTTCTAGCATAGAGAAAATGCGTTCCTCCAGATGTGCAGAACAGCTCAGGGAGCAAGGCGCACACACGTGAACACACACACACACACACACACACACAGATGTGCACACACATACGCAAGGACATAAATAGATACACACACGTGATACACGCAGTCACGCAGACACAGACCTATAGGCCCATGAAAGCACAGTTGCACGCACACACACAAACACAGACACGCGCATGCACACGCACACAGTGAGAAACACACGCACACACTCATTTCCCTTCAGCTCTGCAGGGAGGAGGTGTGAGGCACTTACAGAGCTGTTCTTCATCCGTCCACAGGTGGAAGGTGATGTGGGGGCTGGGCAGAGGGATGTTTGGCTGCGGGGACTGCAGGGGGTCGCCTGAAAGAAGGGGGGGCGGGCTGTGGGATTCTCCTCTGCCCTCCCCTGCGGCTCCTGGAGGGCGCGGGGGGCGTGCAGAGACCCTCTCTCCCCCATATGGTCCCGTCCAGGCTTCCTCTCTGCCTGCTTAGCCCGGGACCGTCCAAGTTCCCCGGGCGGCCCTCGGTCCCCAGGCCCGCCCGCCTCAGCCACGCGCGGCAGGTGCAGCGCTGCTCTCCGGCGCCCCCCTGCGGGCCCTCGCCGGGCCTCGCCGCCCCCGCCCGCTTACCGCCGCAGCGCCCCCTGGCGGCCGCCTCCGGCCCCAGCAGCGAGCAGTAAATCTCCTCCAGCCTCTCCAGGTGTCCCTCCCGGCTCGGGCTGGGCTCGCTGGCCATCTGCTCCACGGCTGCCACCACGGCGTGGAAATAGCGCTCCAGGGCCTGGCGAGGGCTGGCCTGTCGGGGAGGGGCGCCAGAGCCTGGGTCCCGGCCCAGCCTCCCACCCCCACCCCCCCCCCCCACCCCCCGGGCTCCGAGGTTGCCCGATGCTGCCCACACCTGAGCGTCCTCTCTGTCCCCCACACGGGGCTGCCCCGCAACGGCGGGACCCCAGAGGGGCAGGGAGGGCCTCCCTTGGGTCAGTCTTCTGCCCCCGCCTGGATGTAAACTCCAGGAAGGCAGTCTGTTTACAGCGGCATCCGCAGCGCCTAGAACACGCCCTGGCGCGTGGTGGGTGCTCCCTAAATGGTTGCTGTATGATTATTTTCTCGCCCTTGTTCTTTCAATCAGCTCACTTTGGTTCCCAGCTATTTCAGAAGGGCAATTTATGTTGGTAATCTATATAAAAAGGCTAGAGTCACACGTCCCACTTAGAAAAATAACCAAGATGAATATAATCATCACAAACCCCTATTTTTAAGTGCCAGCCTGCCAAGGCTTTATGGCTGGAAGCTTGCCTTCTCTTTTTAAAAAGAGAAGTTAGGGGCGCCCGGGGGGCTCAGTCGGTTTAAGCCTCCGACTTCAGCTCAGGTCATGATCTCACGGCTTGTGGGTTCGAGCCCCGCGTCGGGCTCTGTGCTGACAGCTCAGAGCCTGGAGCCTGCTTCCAATTCTGTGTCTCCCTCTCTTTCTGCCCCTCCCCTGCTCGCTCTCTCTCTCTCTCCCTCCCTCTCAAAAATAAATAAACTTAAAAAAAAGAAAAAGGGAAGGGACTGTTAAAGAAGTTAGGGGTAGAACACCAAGTTGAGCCTTTCTCCTTAATGGGAATGGATGGGAACAGGTTTTGAAAGCTTCTCACTGGGCAATCCCATGCTCTTCAGCTCCTCCCTCCCGTGGTGCAGATCCGAAACCCTGAGAAGAGCCCTGCATTATGTTGTCTGCACACCAGGGCTTGTTTTCCTCTCTGGTCTGTGCTGGGGGGGTCTGCTGAGCGGGATCCTAACTTCCTGCTTAAGGGAGGGAGGGTCATTCTGGGTGGCTAGGGCCCCGATAAACACTTGTGGAGCGAACAGATAATGCAACGAGAAGATGACCGAATCGGAGTTAGAAGGGGCCATCGGGTCCATTTCATCTCGTTGCTCAATTTATAAATACGCTATTATTTATTGAGCACCCACGACATGCCAGACCCTGTTCTAGATGCTGGGATACAGCTGTGAACAAAACGGATAAAAATTCCTGTTCCCAGGGAGTTTATATTATAGTGTATGTCTCTCTCTCTCCACCCCCCCCATGATAATAAACAAGAGAAGTAAAATTTATAATACGATAAATTGCAGAGAAGAAGGATGTGAAATTGGGGGCAGGGGCTGACATTTTAGATAATGTGATCAGGGAGGTCTCACCGACAGGTGACTTTTGAGTAAAGTCCTAAAGGAAGTGAGAGAGCGAGCCGTGTGGATATCTGAGAGAATGTTCCAAGCATCGGAAACGGCATGTGCAAAGGCCCTGGCATGTAAGCATGCCTGGCATGTTTGAGGGACAATAGGGAGACCTATGTAGCTGGAGCAGAGAGGAAGAGAGGGAAACTACAGAAGATGGAATCAGATGGAATCAGAGAGGAAGCGAGGAGGTAGGACAGATCTCGAGGGTCTTGTAGGCCATTGAGATGTCTTTGGCTTTGATTCCATGTGCAACAGTGTGATAAATGCCATGGTGGCTCCCCGGATTCCCACCTTCAAGACTGAGGCACTCATTAGCCCCGCTGCTGGGAGCATTAGCAACCGTCAGCTGTCAGCCGAGTCCCTTTCCATAGTCAGCCTCCGGCAAAAAAAAAAAAAAAAAATGCCACTCTCCACGGTCATGTCCCTTCCTGAGGACCGTCCACGTCCAATAATTAATAGGTGCGGGAGTATTGAGGCCCGGCCTGTCACCCCAATTTGGGACAACTGTATACAGAGTTTGGTATCTCCTGCTAAAAAAGGGTGGTGGGGCTGTGGGGCCGGGAGGCGGTGGAACATAAGTTTGAGGTCGGAGAGATCTGGGTTCAAATCCTGACCCAGTCACTTTGTACCTGTGTGACCACGGGCAGGTTATCAACCTCTCTGTGCCCCAGTTTTAATGATTATACCCATTTCACAATGTTGTTGACACGTGGTGAGCCTTTTTTAAATGTGATACATGTAAAAAGTGTCTAACGCCGTGCCTGGGACACCACAGACATTCAGTCGACAGCACCTGTCCGGGTTATCGTCGTCTGTATTATTAAGGAAACAGACCAAAACGTCGATTGGGAATACATCTGGGTGGGCGGGTGTGAGCGATTTTTCTTTCCTCTTTTGGCCTGCGTGCATTCCCGCCCCGGATTTTCCTTAACGAGTGCGTACTCCTTCGGCATTGAGGGGGCAAGGGTGGTCTGAACCGGGGAGAAGGAGAGCAGATGGGGAGGAGGGCTGGCGTGTGCGTGCAGGGCCCCGGGCGCAGCCAAGGAGGGCTGGGGCGGGGCGGTTACCTGCAGCTTCCTCTGCAGAGCGCCTGCGTGGCAGGCGTCCCCCAGGGCGGCCTGCAGGGCGTGGGCGACCACGTGGCGCATGCAGGCCTCCGGCGTCTGCTGCGCCTGCGCCGCCTCGAGCTCCAGCAGCAGCGCGCCGCACACGGACGGGGACACCAGCTCCGGGTCCACGAAGAGGAATGCTCTGAGGGCAGAGGTGGGGGGGGGGTTGCTGCAGAGGATGGCTGCGGCGGGGAGAGCGCCTGGAAGGGCAGCGTGGAGCCCGCAGCCCCCGAGTATTTTGTTCCTCCAAAAACAGGAGCCGCGGATTCCAAAGTCTATGGGGGTTGGGGCGCCTGGGTGGCTCAGTCGGTTGAGGGTCAGACTCTTGATGTCGGCTCAGGTCATGATCTCGCGGTTGGTGGGGTGGCGCCCCGCCTCGGGCTCTGCGCTCACGGCTTGGGATTCTCTCTCTCCCTCTCTCTCTGCGCTGCCCTCTCTCAAAAATAAATAAACTTAAAAAAGAAGTCTCTGGGGGGACAGCAATAGGGAGGAGTGGGGACTGTGGCAAATCAGAGAGCAGGCAGGAACAGCTGGCCCCCGTTGGGTGCCCCCTAGTCTCGCGTCCAGGCAAGTCCCAAGCTAAATCCTGTCCCCCACCCCCTCAGCTCTGTGGTCCACTGATGACATCGCCCTCCAGGAGGGACCCTAATTCCTTCCTGCCCAAGCGGACTCTGGACCCTGAGTGAGCCCTGCCTCCTCCCATCACCCTATCATGCCAGCGCCTGGCTCTCCCTCCCGCCCCTGCTCTCCTTCCCGGCTCCCGGCTCCTCTGGGTCTCTCCACCTCACCTCCCTGCACCCCCCACGAACACAGCCTCAAGCCACACCTTCCAGGGCGGGGTCAGCAGCGGCACCCCCAACTTCGCCTGCCCCTCTTCCCCACACCAACAGCAGACATTTCCTCAATCTTATCCGAAGGGCCAGGCACAGATGAAAGCCCCAGATTTCACGGTGTGACTGTGGCCTGGACCGTAAACAGCCGGGAGCCACCTCTGGCCAGCTGGCTGGCCAGCTGATGCTGCATCATGGCCAAGGGCGGGACGGAGGTGGAACGACAGAACTCCAGGCTGGCCCAGTGCTCGTGTCGCCTTCTGCATGTGAGCGGGAGGGCTCTGAGCCAGCCCCAGAGGACAGACCCACCACCCTGCTTCCTGTGATCTCCGGAGAAGGCAGGCCCCGCCCACCCTTGCAAATACACTCCCCCCGGGACAAATGCCATGGACAGGAAACTCTGCTGGGGTTCCTCTCCACCCAGCCTTGTCCCCCTCAGTGAGCAGTCATGGCGTCCCAACACCTGGAGGGGGCGGAAGCCAGCATGCTGCCAGGGGTCACTCACCTCTCCTGGTAGGGGTACAGCTCACTCGTCAGGTTCTGCTCGGCAATGACCAGCCTTTGGTACAGTGTCCCTGCAAAGCAGACCGCATCAGCCAACCGGCTTCTGGTCTCTGACCCCCATTTCGCACCCTCCACAGAAGGTGCTGGGACTTTTGAGCTCCAGGAACCTCGGAGGAAAAGCAAGACCGTGGATGTAGCTGCACTGCAGCTCTTATCTGAGCCGGCTCTCACCTGGGACAGGTCTCACCTGGGAGAGCTCCTACCTGGGACAGGTCTCACCTGGGACAGCGCCTACCTGGGACAGGTCTCACCTGGGACAGGTCTCACCTGGGACAGCTCCTACCTGAGACAGTTCTTACCTGGGACAAGTCCTACCTGGGACAGGTCTCACCTGGGACAGGTCCTACCTGGGACAGGTCTCACCTGGGACAGACCTCACCTGGGACAGCTCCTACCTGGGACAGGTCTCACCTGGGACAGGTCTCACCTGGGACAGCTCCTACCTGAGACAGTTCTTACCTGGGACAGGTCCTACCTGGGACAGGTCTCACCTGGGACAGCTCCTACCTGGGACAGGTCTCACCTGGGACAGGTCTCACCTGGGACAGGTCCTACCTGGGACAGCTCCTACCTGGGACAGGTCTCACCTGAGACAGCTCCTACCTGGGACAGCTCCTACCTGGGACAGGTCTCACCTGGGACAGGTCCTACCTGGGACAGGTCTCACCTGGGACAGGTCCTACCTGGGACAGGTCTCACCTGGGACAGCCCCTACCTGGGACAGGTCTCACCTGGGACAGGTCTCACCTGGGACAGCTCCTACCTGAGACAGTTCTTACCTGGGACAGCTCCTACCTGGGACAGGTCTCACCTGGGACAGCTCCTACCTGGGACAGGTCTCACCTGGGACAGCTCCTACCTGGGACAGGTCCTACCTGGGACAGCTCCTACCTGGGACAGGTCTCACCTGAGACAGGTCCTACCTGGGACAGCTCCTACCTGGGACAGGTCTCACCTGGGACAGTTCCTACCTGGGACAGGTCTCACCTGGGACAGCTCCTACCTGGGACAGGTCCTACCTGGGACAGCTCCTACCTGGGACAGTTCTCACCTGGGACAGTTCCTACCTGGGACAGGTCTCACCTGGGACAGCTCCTACCTGGGACAGGTCTCACCTGGGACAGCTCCTACCTGGGACAGGTCTCACCTGGGACAGCTCCTACCTGGGACAGGTCTCACCTGAGACAGGTCCTACCTGGGACAGCTCCTACCTGGGACAGGTCTCACCTGGGACAGTTCCTACCTGGGACAGGTCTCACCTGGGACAGCTCCTACCTGGGACAGGTATCACCTGGGACAGACCTCACCTGGGACAGGTCCTACCTGGGACAGACCTCACCTGGGACAGCTCCTACCTGGGACAGGTCTCACATGGGACAGCTCCTACCTGGGACAGCTCCTACCTGGGACAGTTCTCACCTGGGACAGCTCCTACCTGGGACAGCTCTCACCTGGGACAGCGGTCTCGGTTTTCAGCCTTATGGCGCAGTCCAAGGCGACCGTGCAGTAGGGGGCGGGCAGGGTTAGCAACCTTGTGCAAAAGGTGTAGGTTCTCCGGTAGAGCTCCTCCGTGATGCCCGTGGCCTGGGTGGGAGGGAGGAGTTGGGTGCCCAGAGCCCTAGGTCACAAAGGGTGCTGGGTGGGTGGGAGGGTGGGGTGGAGAGGAGGAAAGGCAGGTCTGACAGCCAGACCTGGGCTCACACCTCCCTCCCAAACGTACACCCCTAGTCTCTTCGCCCGGCACCTGAAAGACGCCTCTCGGACACCCCACTCAAACTCGCCCCAAAGGGGATCCGTCTCACCCTGTCCTGCTAGCAAATCCACTCCCCTCCCCTCCCCTCCGCTTGTCCGGGCAGCGCATTCCCGCGGGGCTCTAGCCTGAAAACTTGGAGTCTCGTCTCCAGCCCGCTGGGCGCGATATCCCGCAGGCATGACGCTCCCAGTGCAGTGGCCACGGGGTCCGCTTCCTCCTGCGCCTTCTGCCTTGGCCCGAGCCCAGCCCCCTCCCGCCCCTGGATCCCGGCAGCCCCCGAACTGTTCTCTCTGCCCCTCATCTCCCTCGCTGCCCTCTCCCACCCCCCGCGATCTTACACAGCTCCTGATCGCTGTTGTCGAGACATTTTCTCCGTGGCTCGTCCCTTTCCTAAGCAGGGATCAGTGATGGCCCCCGGGGCGCATGGGAGCAATCCCGAGGACCCCATTCCGCCATTCGAGGCTCTCATGCCTCCCGCGCGCACCGCTTTCCCAACTTCCTCCCCAGTAGCCCGCTTTGTGTATTAGGGGCAGGGCACCGCGAGTGTGGAGAAGACGGTTTGGGGCAGGCCACCCAAGAGTTCTCCTAGGCGCGCCCAGGCAGAGACTGCGTGTCTCCTGCGGGAGAGGACAGTGTCTGGCCCTGCCACGTGTGGGTTGCCACGACCGCCCTGACCCTCGGCGTCACGCTCACCTTAGTGAGCACATACATTAGCGTGTGCAGCAAGGGAATGATCGCATGCCGGATGTCTTCGCTCTCTGCCTGGAAAACAGGAGAATCGCAGGGCATTTACTGGTCTGGGGGCCCGGGGGAGGGGGCATGGGGTGGTGTGGAGGGTCACTTTCGGCGGTCCAAGAACGATTTTGAAAACGTCACCCTAAGGGAAGCAGGGCAAGCCCCGGAGGCGGGGCTTGCCCTGCGCCTGGGGGGCGGGGGCGGGAAGTGCCAGGCCCTCCCCCCACTCTTCCCCTTGCAATGCAGGAGACAGCCAGAGTGGATATTATTTTTTTATTCAATGTTAATAAAAAATCACGTCAAAAAAAAAAAAAAAAGAAAAGGTCATAAGAAATAGGCACTTATGTTTATCGGTATTCTGTCTCTCTGCCAGTGGGGGCTTTTCCATTAACGGTCCTGGGGGAACGGGCTACGTCAAGTGAAGTAAGGAGAGTCAGGGTCAAGAAAATCTCACTGACAGAAGCGTGCAGGAGGGAGACACGGCTGGCAAACATCATGCTGACAGCCCACAAGTGACCGGAGTCTGGGGGACGCGGCTCTGATGGCCCCGAGGCCGCAGCTGGCTGGGTCTCTCTCTCCCTCTCCCTCTCTCCTACCCCCGCCCGCCTCCCCGAAGCCCAGAACCCACCTTCTCCAGTTCTCTGAGCAGAATGCGGACCAGAGCCGGACTCTTTCCAGGATCTCGCTCCACCTTCTTATGCAGGGACCATCTCCACATGCCTGGCCGGGAGAAAGGGGAGCCCGGCACACGTAGGTGGGGCAGGGGGCTCTTAGCGGGGGACCCCCGGAGCGGGACCCTGCGCCCTGGAGCCCCAGACCGTGACTCTGACCAACCACGAGTCTGACCCCTCAGCTGGGCATCTGGCCCTGGGGCCACATGGCTGGACTCCTCACCCATGGAATTCTGCTCTGCTGATTTTTGAGGACAGGGGCCTCTCAGGGCGGAAAGGCAGGCAGAGGGACACTAGGGGGACACAGGTGTATGCCTGTGGCTTAGGGACCGGCGATGTTTGTAGGTCTGCGCCCGGGGCCGCGTTTCTGGGAGTCTGGTGGGCGCAGAGGGTCGAGGGGAATTTGGTTCGCCGGGGGGGGTTGGGAAGGTGGTTGGGAGAGATCGTGGCAGAGGCTGCCTGCTGGCTTTTACCTTGGTTGCTCTGCAGGGACGGGGCCTGGGCGCCGAGCTCCCGGAGCACGGCCTGCACGCTCCGTTGGAGATCCAGCTCGGCATCTGGGCGGCAGGGGCGGGCGAGCATTGAGGCCAGGAGCGTTGGGGCCCCCGGCGTCCCCCTCCCTCCCACCCCTGCACTCCCTGAGACCGTCTTCAGCCCCCCTTCTCCAAGCCCCGAGAGGTGCCCCAAAGTGGCCAGCTCGGAGCAGACAGCGGGCACACGGGCCCGAAACACAGCCTTCCAGTCACCATCTCCGTGTGCTCCGTAAAACCAGAGTGCTGTCAGTGTGCCCCCGGCGGTACACGGGATGGTTTTATAGGGCCTTAAAAGGTCCTAAAACAATCGAATCACTAGGCTGTTATTTTAATGTGTGCTCGAAAAAAATTTTTTTTTAATGTTTCTTTATTTTGAGAGACAGAGAGCGCGAGCGAGCAGGGGGGGAGAGAGAGAGAGAGAGAGAGAGAGAGAGGAGAGAGAGAACCCCAAGCAGGCCAGCGCAGAGCCCGACATGGGGCTCGAACCCACAAACCACGAGATCATGACCGGAGCCGGAATCGAGACTCAGACTCTCAACCGACCGAGACACCCAGGCGCCCCTGAAAAACAATATTTCTAAGGGGTTCCTCAATCGATACATGAAGTGAAAATTTAAAGCCAACCGAAAGAAATGGGTCAGATAAATGCTGGGGCAGGAGGTGACCGTGCCCCTGATCAAGTGAACTCAGGCTCTAAGTCGCTTTCCCCACCCCCACCCCCCATCTTGGCCCCGGTCCTGCCTTCCGCCTGCCTGTGGACTGGTTTTAGCAGAACCCTCTCAGCAGGAACCTGCACCCTCGGTGTCTCCTCCCAGGGATCTCCCATCCGCTGGCCCCCTCGCCGTCCACTGGCTACAACCCCCCAGCCATCTGTCTCTTTGGGGGCCGAGCCCAATCTCCGTCCCCTGTTGAAATGGCCTCAGATCCAGTCCTCACCATCTGAACAAGTGAGGTTCACTGGTAACGGGGAGGAGGCCCCTGGCCCATCTCCCACTACGGGGAGGTTAGCTGGGCTCTGTGCGGGCAGCCCGTCGCCCGCTGTGGGGCCACTACGGGGAGCCGTGGGCCCTCACAGTCTCCTCCTCGGACACTGGGGCCCTTCTCCGTGCCTGACTTCCACGCAGGGGTCCCCCAGCCGCCCAGCTGAGCCCTTCTCTTTCTCCTTCCCTCGGAGCCAGATGTCGGTCCGCACCCTCTCCCTTTCCTGCCCCCAAGGTGTGCCCCCCACCTCGGTCCCCGCGTGGCCACCCTGCTTCTCGAAGGCTCCGGACTAACACAGGAAGCCCGGGAGACGCTGTCCACACCACAGACCCCTCTTTACCACCAGCTCCCGACAAGAGATCGAATTTACAGGCAAGCGTGTGCGTTCTTGGGTTCTCGGACGCTGCAAACCACACGCGTGTCTGGGGTTCCTCTTTCGCTTGTTTGTCAGGAAACTTACAGTCAGACTGGGGCCCAGCGTCACAAATCAGCTCATCTCAGGGGTCAGGGACCTCTCCTCCCGCATCCTCTTCCTGCTCTTGGTTTACATCCTACTGAACATAGATCTTAATTGCCTCGAGCGCCTTGGGAAGCAAGCAGGATCGAGATCACAATTTTCAGAAACCAGCGGGTTGCAGTTCAGGAGTTAGAATGGGGTTAGCCGAGGACCCGGGGTGAGCCGGGGCTTGGGGACCGGCCCCTCCAAGGCTCTGGCGTGAGCTCTGTTAAGTCGGCCACCTGGCTTCTCCAAAACCCTCACCTTCTACCTGCCTCTCCCCTGTCGCCCTGGGGCACATCGAGGCCCGTTCTGGAGCCTTCCCTGAGGCTGAGAACGGGCACTGGCTGTTACACCCCACGTCTGGCCACCCAGCCGCCCTGCTGGGCACTGAAGCATCCCCCCACACTGGCCAGGATCACGAAGCCTGGCGCGAAGGCTGGCCGCAAGCTGTCTTCCCATCTCCCTGTCTCCACCTTGCATGAAGATTTAAGGAGTCAGTGCAGGCTGAGTTATGAAAACATTATGTTATGTCTACTTTCTTCTTTCCTCCTTCCTTCCTCCTCCTTCTCCACCCGCCTCACCAAGGACCACACAGGCTGGGAACCGTGAACGCGGTGATCTCCCCCTTGCCCCCTCACTCAAAGGGCAGTCAAGCCTTTGTCTTCTGAGCCCTGGGTTCCTCCGCTTTGCAAAGGGAGCTCAGCTTTTATGTTTCAGAGAAAAAATAGAGAAGTTGCCAGGAGCCCCAGGAGACAACCCCAAATAAAGTGTGTTTTCGAAAGTCTGGGCAGCCAGAACAAACTCTCGGGCTTTGGTCCACATCTGGCTTGCAGACGTGTTTTGTTTGGGCTTGCAGAGTGTCTCGAAAGGAAAGAAGAGGAAAAGGAATCAGCTGCCAACATTGACAAATCAGGAGATTTTGCATAAAAGTTGGGTTTCTGGCATCTCTTGAAAGTCCGTTGACATCAGGCACGCATTCTCCTCACATGGGGGCAATCGATGGGGCACAGCTATTCCGGTTCCTCACAGTGCCTCCCCTCCTGGTTTCCCCCATCCACACCCTCTACCCGGCCCCTGAGTTTGAGACCCCTGTCTAGGGGACGGAGACGATGAGCTGGATTATCTCAGAGGGGTGGGGGTGAAGGCTGATGCTTTTAGTTCTAGAGGAGAGTGATAACCCAAAGGGAAGCAGAGAGGCTAGAGTCCCCTGGATTGGGGGAGCCCAGACCAGGGCTGGCTGGGACACGGCTCACTGGGGGTGGCAAAGATCTCGGCTGAAGGCAGGTGAGCACGAACCTCTGACCTTGAGGGTCACTGCTGTGGTCTCCTGGGTCACCTTTGCCAGCACTCAAGAATGTCCCCAAAGGAACCCCCTCTCTCCCTAGGCACCATGCAAGCCTAGCCAACCTGCTCAGGGGGCTGCAGCTACAGAGGACTGAAGACCACGGACTTTTCCATCATGAACACTTTGTAACCCCTGGGCTTACAAGATCACAGAGAGGGGGAACCACCCCCAAGTGAATGACATTGCAATTTGTACTGGCCGTGGCAAAGGAGAGCTTGAAGCTGGATTTGACTGCATGAAGCAAAAGAAAGAAATGGAGTATTTCTTGTGCCTCAAGCGTCTCAAGGTTGTTCATATACGACATGCACGTCTACCATCATTCTTGACTCAGAACGGCCAATAAAGAAATAAACATTCCTAATTATTATCCTCCCCTCCATCCAGGAATGTGGGATATTGTCACGTTACTATTAATATCTGACATTTAAATAGCACTTGAAAGGAATACACACAGAAAGTCGTACGCAGGCATGGCAAGACAATGTCATGTGTTCATCAAACCAATCTCATGGTTGTCGCGGGTAGACGGGAAGACTACATTTCCCAGACTCCCCTGCAGTTATGGGAGCCATGTGCTGAGTCCTGTCCAATGGAATACGGTAGACACAACATACGACACATTCACGCCTGGTCCTAAAACCCCCTGCACTAGGCCTCCACCTCTCTCTTCCCATTCCGTGGTGACCTTGGAAGACATGTTCAAGATGGCGGTACCACAAGAAGGAGGGAGAACTCAGTCCCCGGAAGACTGGAGCCCACGCTGGATGGCGGTGTGCGAAATAAGCATTTGTTGTGCTAATCCACTGACATTGGGGTTATTTGTTACGGCGGCTAGCATTCTCTGACTGACCCGTGTACTTGCAGAGCATTTTCTGGCATATTACCTCATTGAATTCTCAGCAGAGCCCTGGGGGTTTGCCCTCCAAATACTCTTCTCTCTGTTTTTTAGATTCCAGGTCGAGAGCTCTTACCCTTGCCCCATATTGCCTCTCCAAGCACAGAGGTCAGGCCCAGAGGGATCGGAGAGGCTCTCATCCCATTTTACAGATGGGAAAATGAGGCTCTGAGGGGAGAGGTGATTTACATAAGGCCACAGAAATGCGGGAAGAGAGCTTTCGCTTCGGCAAAGCCTCTTCTTCTAAAGCTGCCCTCTTACATGTGTCCACCCACCTGCTTACCCGGAAAAGGGAGAGGAGGAAATTCCCAGGTGAGACTATGAACATATGTCTTATCTATGAGTGTCTGGGCTTTGAGTGCTGAAAATCAATATGCTGGAAAAAGTCGCCCGCACAAAGATTCCCAGCTCTCAAACCAGGGTAGGTGTTATGAGGCTAAGGAGCCAATAGGGAGGGATGGAGAAGTAGGGTTTCAGGGTCCTGACCACAGTAGGACTCCCTTCGCTCAAGGGCCACTCTTCAATTTCTGGCCATTCCAGCCTTCTGTGATCCCAGACAGAATCACATCTCTCCCAAATGCTTCATAGAATGTTTTCCCTTTCCCCCCTTCCCAATCTTGGCTTCCCAGGAGAATCACTCAGAAAGCTTTAAAAAACACTAACGTACAGGGCACCTGGATGGCTCAGTGGGTTGAGCGTCTGACTCTTGATCTCATGTGTCATGAGATCAAGTCACACGTTGGGCTCTGTGATGACTGTATGGAGACTGGGATTCTCTCTCTTCCTCTCTCTCTCTCTGCTCCTCCCCTGCTCTCTCTCTCTCTCTCTGCTCCTCCCCTGTGCGTGTGCTCTCTCTCTCTCTCTCAAAATAAAATAAAATACAATAAACTTTAAAAAACCTCACTAATATACAGCTCACCCGAAACCAATTTAAATCAGATATCAGAGTATGAGAACTAATGTTTGTTTGTTTGTTTTTTAATAGCTCCCCAGGACAGTCTAATGCATCATCAGGATGTGAATTACTGTCTTAAGTGATAAGCTTAGAGTTCTGGGTAATTGACCTGTTAGTCAAGAAAGGAGTCAAGTGCTAAAATGCTCAGGCTTCACAGAAGACAATCATCCCTGCATAAGAATGAAGGTCACAGGGTCAGAATGGCTCCTTCCTGGCTGTCACGGTGGCAGAAGGAGATGCAAAGGAAATAATTGGAGAAAGTTGAAAGTTGTCATTGTTTGTTAGCTTGTTTTGCAATAGGTGTGGTGTCTGTTCAGAAATGTAACTATGGTGGGGGGGGGTGGCGCCTGGAAGGCTCAGTCTGTTAAGCGTCCGACTTCAGCTCAGGTCATGATCTCACGGTCCGTGAGTTCGAGCCCCACGTCGGGCTCTGTGCTGATGGCTCAGAGCCTGGAGCCTGTTTCAGATTCTGTGTCTCCCTCTCTCTCTGCCCCTCCCCCACTCATGCTCTGTCTCTCTGTCTCTCTCTCAACAATAAATAAACATTAAAAAAATAAAAAATAAAAAGAGAAGAAACGTAACCCTGGGAGCTGGGCAGTAGACATCAGTGCTCGAGGTCCAGCCATGACATGGAGAAAATCTTCCAAGATTTTTCCGAGCAGACCAGTCTTTGCCTTCTGCAAGTTACCCCACACCTACTTGTCATGGTTAATTTTATGTGTCAACTTGACTAGGGCCACAAGGGGCCCAGATATCTGGTCAAACATTCTTCTGGGTGTCTCTACGAGGGTGTTTTTGGATGAGGCAAACATTTAAATCAGTAGACTGAGTCGGCAGGTGGCTCTCCCTAACGTGGGTGGGCCTCGTCCAATCAGTAGAAGGCCTGAATAGAACAAAAGGCTGACACCCTCCACCCACCCCCAAATAGCCTTCATGGTAACGTGAATAAATCTTCATAATAAATATAATAAACCTCCTTGTAATAAATATATACCATAACTCTCATATAATAAATATAATAAATCTTATAATAAATCTCACGCTAGAGGTGCCTGGGTGGCTCAGTGGGGTAAGCATCTGACTCTGGATTTCGGCTCAGGTCGTGATCTCATGGTTCGTGGGACTGAGCCCCGTGGCGGGTTCTGTACTGACAGCATGGAGCCTGCTTGGGACTCTCTCTCTCTCTCTCTCTGTCCTCCCCTCTCTAAACAAATAAATAGATAGATAGATAGATAAATGTTAAAAAAATAAATCTCATTCCATATATGTGTGTATATCCTACGGGGGCTGTTTCTGTGGAGAAAACCTCGCTAACACAGCCAAAGAGGACCACGGCATCCATCCGCATCAGAAGAAGTGGACATGTCCCTCCAGACGAAAGGGTGACAGGCAACCTCAGGTCACTTGGGACACACAAAATTATCACCCAAGAGGTTGAATTTGCGACTCCCAAGGGACGTTTCCTCCAACTAGGGCGCTGGGAAGAATTGCCCTATTCTGCCTTCTGGGCATCAGCCGCCAGAATCAGCACCCCCTCCCTGGACGGAGAGGGAGAACGCACCAACAGACTCTTTCTGGTCCCCTCTCTTTGAAAACTAACCCCAGGGCCCGTTACTTCACGCCGGGTGAGCCATAAAACAGTCGAGGACAGCACAGTTCACCTGTGGCCCTGTTCGGACGGGGGACTCCCGAGGCAGGTTAGTTCCGTGCAGGGGAATGTCACTTAGCAGCTTGGTTTCCATTTCAGAGGGTGACTTTTCCCCCACCTTGACCCCGGGGCTGGGGTCCGTTCTCCCAGATCCCACGAGTCCCCGCACGCTGACCACGTGGACCTCACGGACCGGCCTCCCAACCGGGGGACTCAGGACTCGCCTGAAAAGCCCCGGTGCTCCCACAGCTCCGTCTCGACATCTCAGCTTACTGAAATCTGCCCTCAGCACCCAGACGCACCATTGGCTGGAGTCATGTGGCTCCCACTTCTCTTTTATGCCCATGCCCGGGGCCCCCTGACCCCCACGTGGAACAAGGGCTCAGGTCGTTCAAAAATGGTTTGCATTCTTGGCCCTGTTTGCAGGGATGGCCAAATGACAGTTCACTCGGGCGCCTTGGAGCGTTGCCTTTTGCATGCCTCTAAAGAAATACCTTCCCTTTCAGGGGCCCCTCTTCTGAACGCTAGGATGAGAGAACCCCTTAGGGCGACAGGAAGGTGGGGCAAGTTCTAGGCATCTGTAATTTGGGAAGACAGCCGGGACAACTTCAGTTCTGATCGTGATGGCGAGACGCCCCTGGGGAGCTCCCGGGGCCAGCATCCTAACTGGGGGATGTTTTCTTTCCCCCATTTGATTCGGGGGCGGCCCTCTGTCACATCTTCGGTGGAGGCTGCCGGTGGTCTCGCCCGCCCAGCAGCCCTCTCTGCTCATTGTAGTCGAGGCGCCCTGCTTTGCCTTGGCCTGGAGCAGACACAAAACCAAGCTGGCCAGTGGACTCTCTCTCCCCCTGGGTGAGCCCCGCGCAGGTGATGGCCGGCAGGTAGGAACGCGTGAAGGGCACTCTTTGTGTTCGGGAAATTAAACCAGCCACACGCGTTTCTACTGCTTGTATCCAAAGGAACCTCACTGGCACACCTCTCTTCCTAAAACGCAGCATGGCGTGCATCTAATGTTCTACGTAAAGCCAGCGCAAAGTAGGTTGGTTTTGAAATGTTGAGATTTTTCAGTCGTTTGAGCGTCCGACCTTGGCTCAGGTCACGATCTCACAGCTCGGGAGTTCGAGCCCCGCGTCGGGCTCCGGGCTGACAGCTCAGAGCCTGGAGCCTGGTTCGGATTCTGTGTCTCCTTCTCTCTCTGCCCCTAACCCACTCACATTCTGTCTCTGTCTCTCTCAAAAATAAGTGAACATTTAAAAAAATTTTTTTAAAAAAAGTAATATTGGGATTTTCACACTGCTGGCCCCACTCTGCCACCCTCTGGACCGGGCAAACCCCAGCTGGTGAAAGATAACCCGGGATATCGCAACACAGGGATTTGCGGGCTTGCTTGATTCAGCCCGAGCCTCCTCCGGCTGTGGGAGGCTCTGACGGTGACGGGGTGTGGAAAGGATGCGTGTCTCAGGGATAATAACGACCCGTGGAGCTTCACTTGCCTTGGCTGTGCCTTCCCCTTCCCTGGGATAGGGGTCTTCCGGGGCATTAGCGTCTAAGCCTCGTGAGAAGTGCTCTGTGACTTCCTGGGTGACCATTAGGGGATCCGCATCTTGAGGGAAGGGTCATCCCTCGTCCCAGGTTGACAAAGTGTGAAGAGCGTGGGCTTTGCCGTGAGCTAGACCTTGGTTCCGATATTAGCCGTGCAGCTTTGAGTAGATGACCTAACCTCTCTGAGCCTCTGTTCCCCTTTTCCATAAAACAGGGACAAGGGCATTGATATTGTCCCACACAGAACCCTTCTGACGACTGCCCGGGGAAAGCCACAGCGAAATCGTTAAGGGCACGGCGCTGGAGCTAGCCTGCTGGGGTCAAGTCCTGGTTTGACTGTACAAAGCTATGTGGCCTCGGGAGCAATACCTGTCCCCGCTGGGCCTCACTTTCTCTTTCTGTAAAATGGGGGCAGCGATAACATCTATCTCAGGGGGTCTTTATGAGGACTCCGTGAGTTAATACTTGTCAAGGGCTTTTATCACGACTTGATAGATTGTAACTGCTACCGAGGCGTTTGGTAAATGAACCCAAGCATCTGGCGATAGATCTTGGCTATTGTCATTCTCCTCTTCAGTGTCCAGCTCAGTGACCTGCAAGGAGCTGGGGCTCGTACAAGGGCGTGGAGGTCCGCTTCTCAAGATGTTCTCACACTGGGGCGGCTGAGATGGGGGTCTGAGATGGCAGCCCCAGGGGGGCACTGTCACCTGCCAGGGAGGCCTTCCCCTGCGAGGCAGCCGGACGCTCTCGACCCCTCCGTCCCCTCCCCGCCCCCCCCAACCCGGTCATACTGACCTGAGCTCTCCATGGGAGCCTGGGGTACGTGTGAAGAGGATGTGGTCGTCTCAGCAGCAGAATGGAAAGTAAAGTGGTTGTTTTTCCGCACAGACGTGGTTCTGCAAACTAAGAGGCAGTTAGCGTAAGTGGTTGGAAGGTTACAGAAAGTGCGTCTGGGGGAATGGAGGGGCTCCCGGGGGACCCAGGCTCCCAGCACGTCGGAGGAAAGGCTACATTTATTTCAGAAATTCCTCTGCGGTGCTGGCTCTGAGCCTGGCACTCTTCTAAACACTGAAAAATGACCAACGTTTAAACATTTGCATTGACCTTAGGAGGTGGGTACTATTTTCTCTCCATTCTACAGGCAGGGACGTTGAAGCACAGTGAGGTTAAGTAACTATGGAAGGTTCGGGCGCCTGGGTGGCTCAGTTGGTTAAGCATCCGACTTCTGCTCAGGTCACGATCTCACGGTTCATGAGTTTGAGCCCCACATCGGGCCCTCTGCTGTCAGCACAGAGCCCGCTTTGGGTCCTCTGTCTCCCTCTCTCTCTGCCCCTCCCCAGCTAGCACTCTCTCTCTCTCTAAAGAAAAAAAAAAGAGACTACGGAAGGTCAAATAGCTTTACCAGCTCAGTAAAGGACTGAGCACTGGACTCAGACTGTCCGGTTTGAGCCTGTGCCCTCAGTCACGACCCCCGCCCGCCCCACCGTGACCGCAGTGGGAGACCCCCCCAAACCCTGCTTCCCAGAGCAACAAACTCCACAACTAGGTGAGCTCCACAATAAATGAATGAAAACATACCTGGGAAAGCTAATTTGGAGAGAGAGAACAATAAGTAAATATTAGGAATGGTAAAGGCCATATATATACAATGAAATAAAATTATAATGCACTCTGAATAATTTTAGCCTACTGATAATCACAGAATGAGTATTAAAACGTGTTATACCATTGGCAGTGTTTAGAAAGAAAACACACATACATATCATATATGCATATATATGATTATGTATATAATGTACATATGTACGATGTATATCATATACATATATCATACATCATGATGTATATCATACATGTATATGATGTATATGATATTCATATGTATATCATATACATATATCATATATATGCATATATGATATGCATGTGTGTTTTCTACATATGTATGTGTGTTTTCTACATATGTATGGTGTATATCATATACATATGTCATACATATCATGATGTATATCATATACATATATCATACATGTATATGATGTATACATATATCACACATATATATATATATATATGTGGCAAAACAAAATTCTGAACCCTATATATCACACCTGGTTTTCTAGGAAAATAAAAATGACCCAAAGTCTCCAGAAGAATTAGGAAAACTACTTATGTTAGTGATCAGTGAGCAAATAAAGGAAGTTGTCAAAGAACCAGTTCTTAAAAAGTGATACATGTCTCAGATGGTTCCTCTGATAAGTTCTCTCAAACCAGCAAAGAAAAATGTTATGCCATTACAACTGTTTGAAAGCATAGACAGCGAAGGAAAGAGTCTCTGAAAAAGCCAAGTTATCCCTGATAGCAAAATCTAATAAAGATAGTTTAAAAAGTAGACGAAGCACTCCACACCCACTGGGATAGCTATTTAGGGGTGCCTGGGTGTGGGTGGCTCAGTCGGTTAAGCGTCAGACTTCGGCTCAGGTCATGATCTCATGGTGCGTGGGTTCAAGCCCCGCGTCGGGCTCTGTGCTGACAGCTCAGAGCCTGGAGCCTGCTTGGGATCCTGTGTCTCCCTCTCTCTCTGCCCCTCCTCCACTCACGCCGTCTCTCAAAAATAAATAAATATTATAAAAAAAGAAAATAACTGATACTATCAAGTGTCAGTAAGGACGTGGAGAGTTTAGAACCCCTGGTGCACTGCAGGTTGGAATTCAAAATAGTACAGCTGTGGTAGAAAACAGTACAGTGATTCCTCAAAAAGTTAAACACAGATTTACCATACGCCCCACAAATTCCACTTCTAGGTAAAAACCCAAAAGAATTGAAAATAGGGATTGTAACAGATACTTGCACACCAATGTTCATAGCAGCATCATTCAAAATAGCCAAAAATTGGATACACTTCAAATGTCCGTCAACAGGTGACCGGGTAAACAAAATGTGGTCTATCCATACAATGGAAAATTATTCAACCTTAAAATGGAATGCAATTTGGATACATGCTACAACATAGATGAGCTTTGAAAATATCATCCTAGGTGCAATAAGTCAGGCCAAAAGGACAAATATTATATGATTCTGTTTACATGAGGCACCCACAATAGGGAAATCTACAGAGACAGAAAGTGTAATGGAGGTTATCAGGAGCTATGGGGAAGGAGGAACAGGGAATTATTATTCAATGGGTACAGAGTATCTGTTTGGGATGTTGAAAAAGTTCTGGAAATGGACAGTGGTCATTGTACAACATTGTGAATGTACTTAATGACACTGAATTGTACACTTTAAAATGGTTAAAATGGAAAATTTTATGGTATGTATATTTTACTACAATAAACAGATATCAAAAACATAAAATAAATATTGCTAATGAATTCAATGAATTCAAATTATAATGTATTCTGAATAATTCTAGCCTAGAAAGGAATATTAAAATGTGATTACATATCGGCAACAATTAGAAAAGATTAAACGTTGGCAATGATTGGAAAAGATAAAAATATCAACTCTTGATGAGGATGTGGAAAAATTTTGCTCTGTCGTAGGGAGTTGGTGAGAATGGAAATTGGTATAGCTTCTCTGGAGGGTAGCTGGCCAATAAGTATCAAAATTCAAAATGTGCACACTCTTTGCCTAAGCCACTCCACCACTAGGAATTATCCTAAGGAAATAACTGGGTGAGTGAATAAGGATTGTGTACAACAATGGTCATTGAAACATTGTTTATAAGGGAGAAAAAGAGAAGAAACTTAGAGGCCCGACTACAGAGTATCAATTAAGCAAATTAAAAATATATAGTCTGTGCAATGGAATACAGAGCAGACATAAAAATGATGATGTATATCTACATTTACTTACTTGAAAAGATTTTCAGAAGTATCCATTGAATTTTTTTTCATGTTTATTTATTTATTTTTGAGAGAATCCCAAGCAGGCTCCGAGCTGTCAGCACAGAGCCCGACACGGGGGCTCAATCTTACAAACCATGAGATCATGACCTGAGTCAAAATCAAGAGTCAGATGCTCCACTGACCGAGCCACCCAGGGGCCCCTGGAAGTACTTGTTTTAAACACCAGGTAACAAAACAGTTAACACATTCCTAACACATTAATTTTAAAAAGAATACTTCTAAATTTGCTCAGATGTATGGTAAAAAGTCAAGAAAAAGTAAACATCAAAATGTGACATTGGAGGTCCTCGTTCTGGTTAAACACAGAGTAAGTACACTCCACTGTAACTCTCCAACTCAATACAACTAAAAACTCTGAATAGTATGCGTGCGATCGCTATCTGAGGATTCTGAAAGGTAAACGGTAGCAGGCAGAATGGGGAAGAAAACCAGTACTTGAAGCAAGAATAATCTGGCAATGAGTTTCCTGCACTCCCCCCACCCTCCCCATTATACACTGGTCTAGACACAAAGGCCTCCTAAAGCTCACAAGTGCACACTTAGGGCAGACAGAAAGAGCTGGAAGGAAGCCTCCCTTCCTGCTGTGAGGAGCAAAGAAAGGGTCCCCAAAGGATTGGAGAGATGGGGGAATTTACTTTTTCTTTTGCATTTTGTTCTGCGATAGCCCCCAGGAAATCTTGAAATAGCAGTAGCAGCAACAGTGATGGCAGTGGGGGCCATGCAGATACCTAAAATTCTGAAAAAGGGAAATTATTCCCTCTGACTAGAGGAACTATAGTTCCAAGGGCATGGGAAGAATCCTTAATACTTTTATTCCCCCCTCTATCACAGGAACAAAACCCAGAAATAACAAATAGAAGATAAATAATAAAATGGTAGACATGAATAAAAATATATCAATAGTTATATTAGATGTAAATGGTCTAAACACACCAATTAAAAGACAGAGATTATCTGGGGGCACCTTGGTGGCTCAGTTGGTTAAGTGTCTGACTTCGGCTCAGGTCATGATTTCACGGTTTGTGAGTTCGAGCCCCGTGTCGGGCTCTGTGCTGACAGCTCAGAGCCTGGAGCCTGCTTCGGATTCTGTGTCTCCCTCTCTCTCTGCCCCTCTCCCGTTCACTCTCTGTCTCTCTTTCAAAAAATAAACTTTAAAAATTTTTTAAAAATTAAAAAATAAAAGACAGAGATTGTCAGCATTTAAAAAGAAACAGAAAACAGGGGCTCCTGGCTGGCTTAGTCAGTTAAGCCTCCAACTTCAGCTCAGGTCATGATCTCATGGTTCGTGGGTTTGAGCCCCACATCAGGCTCCGTGCTGACAGCTCAGAGACTGGAGTCTACTTTGGATTCTGTGTCTCCCTCTCTTCTCTCTCTGTCTCTCCCTTGCTATCTCTGTCTCAAAAAGAAATAAAATAAAGTAAATAATAATAAATAATAAATAAATAAAAATAAAATTAAAAAAAAAGAAACAACTCTATGCTGTTTGCAAAGTTCACTTCAAATATAATGTCATAGGTAAGCTAAAAGCAAAAGAATACAAAAAATACTACCTGACTATTAATGAAAAGAACACTGAAGTAGCTGAATTAATATGAGACAAAGTCAATTTCAGAGCAAGGAAAATCATAATGATAAAAACATAATGATAAAAGACACATAATGATAAAAGGGTCAGTTCATGAAGAAGATATAACAATGCTAAATATGTTTGCACCTAAAAACAGGGCTTCAAAATACATAAAGGAAAAACAAATAAAACTAAAGGATAAGTAGGTAAATCCACAATTAGTGGGAGATGTTAACAATCCTTTCTCAGTAATTGATAGCACAAGCACGTGGAAAATCAGGAAGGACACAGAAAGAGCAAATAATACTATCAACCAACTGAATATAACCAGCATTTATAGAACAGTATACACAACAATAGCAGAATATGAATTCTTTTCAAGTGCATGTGAAATATTCACCCAGATAGACAATACCCTTGGTCATTAAACAAACCTTAACAACTTGAAAATAATTGAACTATATAAAGTAAGTTTGCTGATCATAATGAAATTAAACTTGAAATCACTAACATGAAGATAACTAGAAAATATCTAAATATTGAGATATTAAACAACACATTTCTAAATAACCCATATTCCCCCTCCCCCCAAAAATATGAGGGACTACTTTGCAACTCATTTTAGGAGTCTAGTGCTCTCCTTATATCAGAACCAAACAAAGATAGCACAAGAAATGGAAACAGACCAATATCCTTATAAACATATATGAAGAAAATTCTCAACAAAATATTAGTACACTGAGACTAGCAATATATAAAAAGAATAATGCATAACAACCTGATGGGGTTTGTCCCAGGAAGGCAAGACTGATTCAATATTTGAAAATCAATCAGTGTAATATACTATATTAAAGATTTAAAAAGAATAACCATATGCTTCTGTTAATGGATGCAGTAAAAACATTTGACAAATCTTAACATTTATGATTAAAACTTAAGAGTAAATTAGGAATTTAAGGGAACTTCCTTAATCTGACAAAGAGCCTTTAACCAAAAAACCCCACAGCAAACATACGTAATAGTAAAAAAAAAAAAGTGAATGTTTTCCGTGAAAGGTTAGGAAAAGGCAAGGACACTCTCACCACTTCTATTCGACAAATCAACACAATACTGGAAGTCAGTGTACTAAGACAAAGGAAAAAGAAAAGGAAGTAGAAGAAGGTAGGAAAAGAGGTATACAGATTGGAAAGGAAGAGATAAAACTATTTGCAAACAATACGACCCTACTCACAGGTAACAGGTGTACAAAGAACACCCTAAGAATCTACGCGGAAATCTCCTAGAACTAATAAGTGAGTTTGCCAGGATCACAGGATATAATGTCAGCATACAACCTCAGGCAATGTCTGTATACTAAAAACAATTAGAAACCAAAATTTGAACCACAATGCCATTTAAAATAGCTCCCAAAGGAAAAAAAAAAAAGAGAGAGAGAAATACTTAGGTATAAAGCTAACAAAACACATATAGGATCTGTATGGTGAAAATCACAAAATGCTGAAGAAAGAAATCGAAGAACACTGAAAATAAATACAGACACACACAGTTTATGATGTGGAACATCCAGTATAGTTGAGATGTCCATTCTCCCCAATTGATTTTTAGATTTAATGTAATTCCAATAAAAATACCATATTTCTTAAAAACAAAATTTTTAATGTTTATTTATTTTTGAAAGAAACAGAGCGCAAGTGGGGGAGGGGCAGAGAGAGAGGGAGACACAGAATCCAAAGCAGGCTCCGGGTTCTGAGCTGTCAGCACAGAGCCTGACGCGGGGCTCGAACCCACGAACCATGAGATCATGACCCAAGCTGAAACCAAGAGTCAGACGCTCAGCTGACTAAGCCACCTCCGCACCTCTCAGCAGACTTCTTTTGTAGATAGAAGATAAGCAGATTCTAAAATTTATAAAGAACTGAGCTAGCCAAACAATTTTGAGAAAAAAAAGTTTGAGGACCCATCTCTCTATTTTAAGAAGTACTACGAAGTTATAAGTGAAGGAGTAGACACAGATGGAAGGAACAGAATCGAGCCTCCAGAAATAGACCCAAGTAAAAAGAGCCAATTGATTTTTTACAAAGTTGCAAAGCCAAGTCAACGGGGGAAGGCTAAGTCTTTTCAACAAATGATCTGGAACAATTGATCATCAATAGGCAAAAAAAAAAAAAAAGGTATCTCAACTTAAATCTCACAACTCAAACTCAAAATGTTTCACAGATCTGAATGTAAAAGGCAAAACTATAAAGGTTCAGAAGAAAACATAGGGAGAAGTCTTTGTGCCCTTGGGTTAGAGAGAATTCTGAGATATGATACCAAAAGCATGATCCATAAAGGAAAAAACTGATAAACCGGACTTGGCCAAAATTAAAACTTTGGCTTTGCGAAAAGGGCCTTTAAGAAAATGAAAAGACAAAGTATACAGCTGGAGAAGATGTTTTCAGATCGCATATCTGACAAAGAATTTGTATCCAGGATGTATAAAGAACTCTCAAACCTCGACAGTAGGAAAACAAATGATACCCCCGAAAGGGAAAAATATGTAAACAGGCGGTTCATCCAAAAAGTTATGGGGATGGCAAGAAATCACAAAACAACACAAAAATCATGTTACTAGTCATCAGGGAACGCAGATTAAAACTGGGAGACACAAACATACACCATTGGAATGGCTACAATTTAGTCACAGGCAATACAAAGCGCTGGAGAATAGGGGCGCCCGGCAGGGGGGTGGCTCAGTCGGTTGAGCGTCCAACTTCGGCTCAGGTCACGATCTCATGGTCTGTGAGTTCGAGTCCCGTGTCGGGCTCTGTGCTGATGTCTCAGAGCCTGGAGCTGCTTCCGATTCGGTGTCTCCCTCTCTCTCTCTGCCCCTCCCCTGCTCGTGCTCTGTCTTTCTCTCTTTCTCAAAGGTCAATCAACATTCAATTTTTTTTTAATTAAAAAAAGACATTCGTTTTGATATACAAGTGCTTTGGATTACAAGCGTGTTTCCAGAACGAGTTATGCTCTCAAACCAAGGTTTTACCGTACTATCTCTGACTTTATTGGTATTTCATAACAGCTGGTGCACAGGAGCGAGCTAACGTACACGCACGTTGTGATCCCTAACGAGAAAAACGGTCACCCGTGAGCCCGCCACCCAACTCGGGAAGACCTGCTATCACATTGCCCTGCGCATAATGCAAAAGCAGGGTAACAACAAAATGGTAAGACTCCTAAAATAATTGCTCCTCTGGCCCGTCCCTTCCTGGGTGCCCGTGTGACCCATCCCTGAGTGCTCTGACTTCAGCCTCCTTTGTGCCCAAAAGTGCCAGAAATGTCCAGCTCTTTCGTGGCCACATTCTGATAAAGGCTGGGTGTGTCGACCAGTCATGTTGTTCGTTCTTTCTGAAGATGGTCTGTGGCATGTTTCTGTGGGCGACAGGAGACGTCGCAGTCTGGAGGGAATGTGAAATATCAGACCTGAAGATCCAGTCGTGAATCTAAGCGTGTGGCTGATCCCGGGGTGCCTGCAGTCTGGGGAGGGGGTGGCGGAGCTGGGGTGGCCTGAGGCGCTGCCCGGTGGGGGACGGGGCGGACCCTGCCCCCAAAGCCACTGATGCAGGGAAGCCGAGGGAGGCTTCCCAAGTGGGACCCGGGGAGCTGGATTCCCAGGTCGCCCTCTGGTAGTGGTGAAAACTGACCATGATGACCTCTGCCCCAACCCACCGGGTCCAAGCCACCGTCACCGCTTGCTGAGATTGTGGCCATGCCCCCCAAAAAGTCCCCGTGCTTCCCCGCTCTCCCCTACAACCCAGTCCGTGACTAAAGCCCTCCAGTGGCATCTCTTAGATCTTAGAACACCCCACACCCCTCGCCCTGCCTAAATCTGGCCTCATCTGGCCCCCGAGCACCTCTCCACCTTTATCTCTCCCCCCTCTCCCTCTGGCTCACCCGGCTCTCACTTCGTGGCTCATTATGTTCCTCGCACCTGCCAGACCCAGACCTACCTCAGGGCCTTTGCACACCTCTGCCTAGAACGCCTTTCCCCACAGCTAGGTACTTCTCAATATTCAGGTCTCCCTAAAAAAAAATTTTTTTTTAACATTTATTCATTTTTGAGAGACAGAGCGTGAGCGGGGGAGGGCAGAGAGAGAGGGAGACACAGAATCCGAAGCAAGGCTCCAGGCTCCGAGCCGTCAGCACGGAGCCCGACGTGGGGCTCGAACCCACGAACCGTGAGATCGTGACCTGAGCTGAAATCAGACGCTCAACCGACAGAGCCCCCCAGGCGCCCCTAGATCTCGTTTTAAATGTCACCTCCTTAGAGAGGGAGGTCGCTCTATCTAAACTAAACTCCTCTCCCCACCCCAGGCGATACTCCAGCACACTCTCATTTCATTCACAGCATTTAGCGGTATCAGGCGTCTTCCCACGTAATGATTAATTTTCTCGGCTCCTCGTTGGAATGTGCTGCCGTATCTATCCCCTGTCGCAGGCCCAGCACCTCGGGGCCCTGCTGGCACCGGGAGACAAGGCATAAATATTTTGGGGAGCAAAGGTGAGGTATCTTGCCAAAAGTCACATGGCTAATGAATAATGAAACCAGGACTAGAGCCGAGATCTCAGCTGGGGGTGTGAGGTCACGGGCCACCCCCCCCTTACACTCTCCACCCCTTCCCCCCCCCCACCCCCACCCCTCGCAGGACACCTGCTGCCCCAGGGAAGGTAGAATGAACGCACAGACAAGCTTCTGTCCAGGTGGCGTCAGCGGGGAAGGAATACGGGGCAGCCTGGAAGGAAAAGACATCCCAGAGATAGAGACGACAAGGGGGTATGTGTGTCTCAGGACTCACGGTGCGAAGCCGGGGCTATTCTGGGCTGACTTTTAATGGAAAATGAACTTGGAAGAAGTGTGACCAATGGGTGCCAGAAAACCGCCTTATCCATTTTCCTATTCGCTCATTTGCTGACTCATTCACCACACATTTATTCGGGGCTTATATGTCCTCCTGCAGGCGCTGGAGAGGCCTTGTGCCTCTGTAATGGATTTCCTGTCCTTTGGGGGCTGTTGACCATAGTGGGGGGGGGAGCCCTCAGGGGACAGGCGACCAGACAGGAAATGGAAAAATGCAGAACCCGGGTCATTCTCAAAATGCATCAACATCACCTTTGTCTCCACTTGGGCCGACATGCATTTCTTAGGAAATGAGGCTTGCCCCTTTTAGCCCCCAAACATGCCTCTGAAGGTTTTCTAGATGCATCTCACGGGAGCTCATTGCATATGGTCACACGGTGGAGATTTCGGGAGCTGTCGGCGGACGACAGAAGCCTCCACCCCGTCCTGAATGGCTCATACTTTTTGACTCCTCAGATAGGATTCTGTCTCAGCACTGGGGGCTGTTCTTTGCTCCTAGTGGGTGAGTGGGGGCTGTTATCCGGCCCACCGGCCCACTGGGCTTTGGGTAATTTACCCCGCCAGGGAGGGCGAGGGTTTGCAATTCATCTTTAATTTTTTTAGTGTTTATTTATTTTTTTTTTTTTAATTTTTTTTAAATGTTTTTATTTATTTTTGAGACAGAGAGAGACAGAGCATGAGCAGGGGAGGGGCAGAGAGAGAGGAGACACAGAATCCGGAAGCAGGCTCCAGGCTCTGAGCTGTCAGCACAGAGCCCGATGCGGGGCTAGAACTCACAAACCAGGAGATCATGACCTGAGCCGAAGTCAGACGCTTAACTGACTGAGCCACCCAGGTGCCCCTAGTGTTTATTTATTTTTGAGAGAGAGAGAGACAGCGTGCAAAGGGGTGTGTGTGTGGGGGGGGGGCACAGAGAGAGTGGGAGACACAGAATCCGAAGCAGGCTCCAGGCTCTGAGCTGTCAGCACAGAGCCCGACGCGGGGCTCGAACCCACCAACTGTGAGATCATGCCCTGAGCCAAAGTCGGACGCTTAACCGACAGAGCCACCCAGGCGCCCCAACGATGTTTCTTTCGAATTCCCAGCAAAGGGTCCCCTGTGTTGGCAGCAACCTGTCCCGGCCCTCTGCACCCTTCCAGAAGGCTGGGACGCCACATAAGCACAGGCGATGGTTTTGGAGGTAAAACACAAAAACAAAGCCTGAGAAACAGATCTATGAACAGAGAGCGAAGCTTCCAACCACAGACATGGAACCTCTATTTGGGCGGCTCAGAGGCCCTCTTGGCTGTCTTCCTGGTTCCTGGCAGGGTCTGGAGCGATGGCATTGCTGAGCAAATCAAAGAGCACCTATGGAACACCCACGTGTCCTGTCCGGGCAACAGCAATTGGACAAGGGCCGGGGAGTTCAGAGATGAATGAAGGAGACGAGGTCCTTGCCCATCAGACTGTGGGGCCCCGCCACTCCGTGACTTCTTAAGGACAGCAGTGTGGCCCTGGCCACCACACTCCTGGCCCACCACCAGCACACTGACGCCCTCACGGACCCGTATTCACAACACGCCTGACAACGAACCCATTTCACAGATTCGCACTGGGGCCCTGGAGGCATGCCCTGCCTACTATATCAATACAATTCACCTTTCAATTAAAAACCACGCCGATGGTAAATCCAAAAGGTACACACCGCTCTCCAGTGAAAAGCAAACATCCTCACTCCTCTGGGCCACCAGCTCCTCTCACCCGCTCCCCAGAAGAAACCATAGCTCTAGAAAATTTGCATCTGTGGCCAACTTTTTCAAAAAAAGGCCGTATTTCACATAAAAATCGAGATTCTCAGCTTTCCATAGAGGCAGAGCCCAAGCGGGAGAGGGGCAGAGAGAGAGGGAGACACAGAATCTGAAGCAGGCTCCAGGCTCTGAGCCATCAGCCCAGAGCCCGACGCGGGGCTCGAACTCACGGACCGTGAGACCATGACCTGAGCCGAAGTCGGACGCTTAACCGACCGAGCCACCCAGGCGCCCCAGCGTATACCCATATCGAGTGTGTTGCTGATATTTTGTTATTTTTCATTAGTTTTATTATTTTATTATTATTATTTTATTTATTATTTGTTATCTTAATTATTTTATTATTAGTTTATTTTTGAGAGGGAGACAGAGTGTGAGTGGGAGAGGGGCAGAGAGAGAGGGAGACACAGAATCTGAAGCAGGCTCCAGGCTCTGAGCCGTCAGCACAGAGCCTGACGCGGGGCTCGAGCCCATAAACCGTGCGATCGTGACCTGAGCCGAGGTCGGACGCTTAACCGACGGAGCTACCCAGGCGCCCCTTGAGATGCCCAGCTTTTACATAAAAGGAATAACTTGGAGATCTGGCCACAGCCAGCCCACAGTTCTTCAGGGCAGCTACTCATGGGTGTCGAATGGCTGCTGTCCCCGTGCAGAGGGCCAGGGCCCTCCCCCCACCCCCTCCGCCGTGCCCGTGAGCTTGTCTGGGGCATCATTCATGCCCCTGCCTGGCCCCTGGAGGCGGGCAGTGAGCAATCCCCCAGCTTTGCTGTGGCTCCAGTCCTAACGCTCCAAGAGGAGTTATTATGTGAGCTGGGCACCGGGGTTGCCCACGGTGCCCCCGTGTGTCAGTCAACAAACATCCACGGTGCCAAGCACCATACATTACATCCTGTTTCCTTTAGTGCTGGGTCCCCTTTACCTGACGCTGCTTCTACCAATAGGAAGCCCTTGCTAAATATCCTTGAATGACAGACCATGAAGGCACTCGTAGGACAGGGTCACCGTCCCCAACCTCTCTCAGGCTAGGGAGCAGAAACTAGTCTGTGGGGACCGGCTGGTTGGACAAAGGGTACAGGAAATGAAGATGATGCTTAGGATGCTGGTCAAAGAGACCCAGGCTCAGCGCCCTGAAACCAGTGGGAAGGGGGATGCAGGCTCAGCGCCCTGAAACCAGTGGGAAGGGGGACCCAGGCTCAGCGCCCTGAAACCAGTGGGAAGGGGGACCCAGGCTCAGCACCCTGAAACCAGTGGGAAGGGGGACCCAGGCTCAGCGCCCTGAAACCAGTGGGAAGGGGGACCCAGGCTCAGCGCCCTGAAACCAGTGGGAAGGGGGACCCAGGCTCAGCGCCCTGAAACCAGTGGGAAGGGGGACGCAGGCTCAGCGCCCTGAAACCAGTGGGAAGGGGGACCCAGGCTCAGCGCCCTGAAACCAGTGGGAAGGGGGACCCAGGCTCAGCGCCCTGAAACCAGTGGGAAGGGGGACCCAGGCTCAGCGCCCTGAAACCAGTGGGAAGGGGGACCCAGGCTCAGCGCCCTGAAACCAGTGGGAAGGGGGACCCAGGCTCAGCGCCCTGAAACCAGTGGGAAGGGGGACGCAGGCTCAGCGCCCTGAAACCAGTGGGAAGGGGGACGCAGGCTCAGCGCCCTGAAACCAGTGGGAAGGGGGACCCAGGCTCAGCGCCCTGAAACCAGTGGGAAGGGGGATGCAGGCTCAGCGCCCTGAAACCAGTGGGAAGGGGGACCCAGGCTCAGCGCCCTGAAACCAGTGGGAAGGGGGACGCAGTCTCAGCGCCCTGAAACCAGTGGGAAGGGGGACCCAGACTCAGCGCCCTGAAACCAGTGGGAAGGGGGACCCAGGCTCAGCGCCCTGAAACCAGTGGGAAGGGGGACGCAGGCTCAGCGCCCTGAAACCAGTGGGAAGGGGGATGCAGGCTCAGCGCCCTGAAACCAGTGGGAAGGGGGACCCAGGCTCAGCGCCCTGAAACCAGTGGGAAGGGGGACGCAGGCTCAGCGCCCTGAAACCAGTGGGAAGGGGGACCCAGGCTCAGCGCCCTGAAACCAGTGGGAAGGGGGACCCAGGCTCAGCGCCCTGAAACCAGTGGGAAGGGGGACCCAGGCTCAGCGCCCTGAAACCAGTGGGAAGGGGGACCCAGACTCAGCGCCCTGAAACCAGTGGGAAGGGGGACCCAGGCTCAGCGCCCTGAAACCAGTGGGAAGGGGGACCCAGGCTCAGCGCCCTGAAACCAGTGGGAAGGGGGACGCAGGCTCAGCGCCCTGAAACCAGTGGGAAGGGGGACCCAGGCTCAGCGCCCTGAAACCAGTGGGAAGGGGGACCCAGGCTCAGCGCCCTGAAACCAGTCAGGAAGATTCCCAGCAGCTGGCGTGGGCAGCATGGAAAGTGGCCGAGGGGTGGATCCCGACCACCTGGGAGGAGCCTCCCCACCCCATCCCTGCAGGCCCTCCCACCCTGCCCTGCACACAGCGTTCATTCATTTCATTCATTATTTCTTTTGCTCCGTCGTTATGGAGACCAGCAGCGTGCCAGATACCGTCCTACAGACACAAGGTAAGAAAGCCAGGCCTTCAGCGGGAGACCCAATAAACGGGTGCCTTCATTCACTCACTCATTCATTCGTTCAGCCCCTTCTGTACGTTAGACCCGGTTCCAGGTCCTGGGGATTTGGCAATAATTTCAGATAGACAAAAACACCTGCTGTCATAAAGGCTACAATCTAATGGGCATGTAGGGAGTGTGCAAGGGGACACCCAGGAAACTCGAAAACTAAGCTGTATATTAGCTGATGGCCACTGCTGTAATGATAAGGCCGGGAAGTGGGGGGGGGGATGTGCGGTTCCAGAGCTGGGGGGACTGGTTTCTACAAGGTTGACCGGAGAGGTCTCACTGAGGAGGTGACTTCTGGGTAGAAGAAACCCGGGTGCGGGGAGGGGGGAGGATGGATGGGAGCGAGTGGGGCCATATCTGCCCAAGACAGGGTCCAGGTGACGGGATAAGCCAGGCCAGGTGCCGAGGTGCGGGGACAGTGTGGCCACAGCGTGGCGGGAAGGGGACGGCGGGAGGGGGCTGGGAGGCAATCCTTCACGGGCGTGTTTTTGTGCACACGCCTTGTGAGCTTTTGTGCCGGGTCATCCGAGAAGGTACGTATCGTGCACAGCCTGGGAGGACCGCGGCAGTGTCTCCCTGCTGGGGACACGGGGCAGATTTACTTGCCGTCCAGCAGGGTAGCAGCAATGTCCCCTTCCCGGGCAGAACTGGCACTTTGCCTGCTGCCCGCTGTGAAAGCCGGGGTTCCCTAAGGTCAGGGCTCCTTGGCTGATGGTGCACAGCACCCCCTTCCATGCTGCCCCCCCGGGACTTGGGGGACGAGGGGGACCCAACAACCTGACGCTCATGTGCTTGTGGGGCCACAAGTAATCGAGGCCTTCGCCTCAGACTCCCGAGTCTCCCGTTTCCTGCCGGTGACAGCGCGACAGGCTGACTTAAACAGTTAAGAGGAGGGTGAAATCTTGGACGCTTCACGGGGCTCGGCGACGTAGGGACAAGATCAGAGGCAAAGAAGGAATGAATGGGTGAATGGATGAATGAATGAATGAATGAACGAATGGCGTGGGATTCAGAGCGTACTCGTCCTTAAACGTAGAACTTCAGCAGTAAACGGTCCCCAGGCCAGGTGCAGACACACAGCTGGTCACTGCCATGGGGTAAAAACACGTCTGGGGACCGACCACAGAACCGCAGAGGTGGCCACAGGGATAAGTCAGCGGGACCCCGTTTCCTGCCGCTGTTACTGCTCGAGACTGGTGCCAGGCAAGGAGGGGGAGACTTCCAGGAACAGGCCCGGCTGGGGGGTCAGTGTTCCCAGCAGTGAAGATCCCGGCTGCTGACCTGCCCACCCCGGCGCCCCAACCCCGCCCTGCGGGCCCCTCGTCCAGACCGTTTGCACAGAACCCTCCATCCAGCCCTCCCTGCGGCCCTCCCTTCGGGCTTAAAGGCCAAGAACAAAGACACAGAGTTTCCCAAGGTCGCAGCTCTGCCCCCCACCTGTCGTCTGCCCCCCCCCCCCGCACAGCGACAGGGGACCCCCTCCCTCTGCCACTGACCCACTTCCCCCTCCTCCTGCCGGCGCTGACTCACAAACCCCTGAGTTTTGGGGGCAGATGCTATTTCCAGTGTTCTGACCTTTTCTCTCCACGGAGAGAGTCATACTTGCCTGGCTCTTTGGTTTAGAGCATGTGATTCGTGGGCTCACAGTAGGAATGCCGAGCTCTGAGGGGACCCCTCGACCCTCAACCCTCATCCTACGAGGCCCACTCGGGCTGTCCAGGTTCCCGAGGCGCCGGGGACGTGGGGGCCCTGCGCTCTGCTGTTCCCTGGGGATGGGGCAGGCCTGTTTCCCTTGCTGTGTCTGCCACTGGCCGGGGAGGAAACACCTGGACGTGAGAGAGACAGTCTGGAGGAGGCGGGAGGAGAGCATTGTTCTGGGGGGAGGGCAGGGAGCCCGGGAGGAGTCTGACGGGGCGTGGGTGTAGACCAGGAAACCCCTGGGGGCCAGATTCACGCCCACCATGTCGGCCAAGAAGCAGGTCCTGGTGAGGGGCTATGTGGCATGTGGCTGGGCTGGTGGCACTTGGTGCCGGACTGCCTGGATCCCGGTCCTCTCTCTGGCTGTCACAACTTGGGCTGCCTGCTTAGCCCCTGCTTGGGCTGCCTTTGTGCCTCAGTTTCCCTGTCTTTAGAGGAGAGCTAGGCATAGCACCTGCCTCGTCGGATTACCGCAAGGACAGAGTAAGATGATCCTCGGGGCGCCCGGGGGGCTCGGTCGGTGGAGCGTCCGACTCTTGGTTTCGGCTCAGGTCACGATCTCGCGGTCCGTGAGTTCGAGCCCCGCGTCGGGCTCTGGGCTGACAGCTCAGAGCCTGGGGCCTGCTTCCCATTCTGTCTCCCTCTCTCTCTGCCCCTTCCCTGCTCATGCTGTGTGTCTCTCTCTCTCAAAATAAATAAATAAATAAACATTTTAAAACTGACCCTCTATGAACTCTTCTCTTCAGCAGCCGAATGGACTCACCAGCTGTGTTTCGCCGTAAAACCCCCTGCTTTGCACCTGCTCTCCTGCTATGGGTTTGCACACTTTGTTCTCAACCGGGATGCCTGCTGCCTCACCTCTGCACACAGACCCTCCCTGCCGCTCAAGGCTCGGGTGCGGCCTCCCGTAAAGCCCCCTGGAGCCCCTGCCCCGAGGTCACCTGCGTACGTGCCTCCGCTCGCCTCGGGACCTTGCGCACTTTGCTTTCTGTTGGTCGCTTACTTGTGCTGCGTCTCAAGGCCCCACCAGCTGGCCAACTTCTTGAGCACCGGGACCTGGCCTTGCTCGGCCTCTGGCCCCGACTGCACAGCTAGAAGACGCTCGATCGTGCGTGTGGACAGAAGCAACCGGGCCAGCATGATCGCCACCTGGCTCCCCGGGAGGGACAGACACGTGATGTCCCAGAAGGGGTGTAGACGGGACCAGAAGGCCGACTCGGGGGCCAGTGCCTTGCTCACCTGCCCTGTTGTCTTTGGCAAGACGCCGCATCTCTCTGAGCTATAAAACGGGCATTAAAATACGTATCCGGCCCACCTCTGACGGCACACGAGAATCTGGTGGGACGATGCGTGTGCTCTCCTGCCCCGGGCGTGTGTAACCAGTTATAATATTGATACTTACAGGATCCAGAGAAGAAAGGAGGGGTCCCCTCGCCGGGTCCCGGGTGAAAGGATCTTAACTTGGCAGAGTGATCCTGGGGGCCACCGCCTCTGGTAACCCTTCTCAGCAAGGCTGGGCCTCACGTACAGAAGAGCCAGGGGCGTCTCGGCCCCTCCAGGGCTCCCTGCCTTCCTCCTCCTTCCTCCTGGCCCCTCCACCTGCTCTGCCCGGATCTGCCTCTCCCGGCTTCCTCCCTGGACACCTTACCCCAGCCAGCACCTACCTTAGCTCGGCTGGAGCTCGGTTCCCTAAGTCTTTCTGCCGACTGGCTCCCCACCGTCTGTGCAGGGAGGCTGCCGGCCCCAGAGAACCCGATGGCTCAGAGGGGCTCCAACGGGTGTCTCTGGTCCCCGCGGCAGCCTGCAGATCTGCAGAGAAAGGCCCAGTGTGGCACAGGCCCGACTCTGTCCCTCCTCTTCCTTCCCCTTCCCCGTGGCCCTCAAAGCTCCTCCCAGAACACATCCTGCTGTGAGGCTGCTTTCTGCAGAAGCTTTGTGGTCCCCCGCGGTCACTGGAGGCTCTTCCTTTCGAAGGGGCAGGAGGGGGGAGCCTCCGTAGAGTCCCCCTGTGGTGCTGACTGGGCTGTGATGCCGGGGACCCTGAGCTCCCTCCAGAGCTCCAGACACGCCAGCCGCCATCCACGCCTGGAGACTGGCAGCCAGAGGGCCACCTAGCACTTTCAGTTCAAGGTGCATGAACCGAGCCTTCCTCCCCAGCCCCCACCAAGCCCACCTGTCTGCTCCTCACCTCAGAATCAGAAACTTGGGGGGGGGGCATCCTCAACGCCTCTGTCTCTCTCCCTTGTTCCATCTAAATGCAACCAAGTCCCATGTCATAAACTGTCCCCTTTCCCCGCCCCCACGACTGCCACCATCGCCCTCCTCCCGAGTGACCGTAGAAGCCTGATCCGCAACCGCATCAGAGCCAAGAGCCCCTCTCTGGTGCCGAAACACAGATCGGATCACATTACGCCCGCAGTACAGCCTTCAATGTCTCCCTGTTACCTTTAGGAGAAAGGCCAGGCTCCACCTCGCGATTTGCACGGCTCTCTTGACCCGGTGGCTCCTTGATCCCCAAGCCCACGCTGTGACCCCTCCCAGGAGTCCTGATCGCCGGCAGTTCTGTGATGGTCCAGGTGGCCCCTGGGCTCCAGGCCTGCACGTGTGCTGTGGGCTCCCCTTCTGTCCTCCTCCTGGCTCCAGCAGAGAAGAGGAAAAACGTAGGTCAGAGAGGAAGGAGGAAAGTGGGGGCCTGGCAGCTGGGAAAGGAGACGGGGTCCAGGACATGGTGGTCAGCGGTGTCAAAGCCTGTGGAGAGGACGCGGCTGAAGGGAGCGACAAAAGCAGCTGCTGACCTGGGCACTTAGGAGAGAGCAGCGTGGGGGAGCGGGCCACCTCCAAGGTGTGGACTTGTTGGCTGGCCCGTTGTAGTCTTTTTTTTTCTCACTTTCTCACAATTTGAAGGCAAGCAGTATTTTGGGAAATCCACACATTTCTAGACCTTCGAAAAGCTCACAGATGCTCTGCTATCACCTGGTTTGGCCTAATGGTCAATGTCTCTGGAGAGAGATCGCAGACAGCATGGCCTGAACGCCTGGATTCAGCCGTGCCTGCAACCCTCATGCCTAGATCTACTGCGGATTGTTGGACTATGTGATCCAATAAATTCTCCCTCCTCCCCTTTTTGAGTAAGACGGTTTGACTTGGATCCTGTTACTCGGGTTCCTCCTTTGCGGCCAAAGAAGTCACTGATGTTTTTTCTGCAAGGGTTTGCATGGCCTCTGCTCTATCACCCTCACTTTGCAGAAGAGCGCATTTGAAAAACAGCAACACCAAAAAGGAGCCCAGACGTTTCGATCATCTACTCCACGACTCGATCTTCCTGCCCTATCTGTTGTTTTTCTGCACCCCCTCCCGTGACTGGAGTGATAGTCTATCTCCTATCTTTGTATTTGAGTTCTTAGGTCATGTGTCTGCCCCATCTGTCTACCCTTCCCCCACAAGTTCTGGGGAAGCAGAGGCTAGGTCCTTATGCATTATCCTACCCCTCACGGGATAAGAGAGTGCTAAGAGAATGTCTGGCTCATTAAATACAACAAATGGATGGATGGATGGATGGATGGATGGATGGACGGATGAGTGGACGGATGTTGGATGGGGGGATGCATAAGAGAAATGGGTGAGTCCAGGACAGGATAAAGGACCAGGGACTCTGCCCCTGCAGGTCTGGTACTCAGCAGCAGCAGCCAGGCAGTGTGGTGGCCACAGTGGGCAGCCTCCTCGCCTTATCAGCTTTGGCCTAACTGAATCGGAAATCACAAGTCGACGTTGTGGCTGGCTGCACCCTCCTCCTTCCACAGCTGCTGTCTCGGCAGCCACACTGGGTGTGGCAGCCACGGGTTGCTTGGTGACCGTGGACGGCCCCAGAGCTGTCCCCTGCAAGGATGGGCTGAGGCTTCTTCATGGGTCATGGACATCCAGGAACAGGAAAGAAGGAAGAGAAGGGAGAGACAAAAGACTGAGGGTCGCTAGCTGCCCCCTGAACCATCCTACCATCCCCAAGGCAGGGGCGGGGCGGGGGGGGGACTGCCCCTTTGATCCCAGGGACGCCTTGCCTCTTGGGGGGGATTCTGCTTTCCAGGTGCTGAGGCCAGGCTTCCCATCTGCACCAATGTCCCCGGAAGAGCCTTTCCAGTCCCTTCTGTCCAGGCAAACACTTCCTGTTATTTTCCCACCCATTACTAAGCAGCCAAGACCTTTACACAAGTTAAAATTTTAACCCGTAAACAAATTCAATGAAACCCTCCTGACACTGTGGCAGCAGAGGCACCGGCCCCGGGAGCAGGGCGCCCTGGAGGACCAAGGGTATTGGAGTCAGGTGAGATTATTGGCTTCGGACGCAAGAAGCCCAGGTCACTTGTGCCTTCGCCCCACCTTCCGGGGGAATGGTCTCGGGAGCCTCCGGCAGCAAATGCAGAATTCACCATCTTGACCTTTTCTTTTTTTTTAATTTTTTAACGTTTATTTATTTTTGAGACAGAGAGAGCCAGAGCATGAACGGGGGAGGGTCAGAGAGAGAGGGAGACACAGAATCGGAAACAGGCTCCAGGCTCCGAGCTGTCAGCACAGAGCCCGACGCGGGGCTGGAACTCATGGACCGCGAGATCATGACCTGAGCCGAAGTCGGACGCTCAACCGACCGAGCCACCCAGGCGCCCCACCATCTTGCCCTTTTCTAAGGAATCCACCCACAGAAAATCCTGATGAGCGAAGTAAATCTCACTGAGGATCACAGGGGCGGGGTGGGGGGAGATAGGAGAGGCATGTACGTTACACGTCTCTTAGCAAACGATTGAAAAAACCTCTGTGGATATTTCTGTCGTCCAGACACCCTTTGTTCACACCAAGCCGCCGGACTGGTGGGCTGGGGTGGGATCAGAAGGGCTCTCTTGCTTTCTCCTCTCTCCCCAAGTGACTCTGAGTCAGAGTCATGCATTGCTGGTTTCTCCGGCCCAGACTTTTTCACAAAGGGAAGTCCTCTCAGGGCCGTATTCGGAGAGGGGTGCCTGGGTGGCTCAGTTGGTTAAGCGTCCGGCTCTTGATTTCAGCTCAGGTCGTGATCTCACGGTTTGTGGGTTCGAGCCCTGCATCAGGCTCTGTGCTGACGGTGCTCTCTCTCTCCCCCATCCCCCCCCCCACTCGTGCTTTCTCTCAAAAATAGATAAACATTAAAAAAAAAAAGGAAGTGCTTTCAGAGCACTTCCAACCCCACGTGTTGGATCTAGCGCGGTTTGGGAGGGGGCTCACCTAAGTGGTCGGGAGGGCCCTTGAGCCAGGGGGAGCCCAGTCCAGCTCCAGGGAGCACTGCGGGCCGAGTCAACTGGAAGCCTGGCCCACGGTCCTCGCCTTCCATCCCTCCTCAAGGAAGACCCAGACATCGGCGTGGCTGGTGCCCACTTGACGGGCACCTCTGCCTCTAGTGGATTCCCTCCAGCCCTCACGGCCACGGCCCCGGGAAACAGGGACTGCGGGACGACCTCGTGCTCTGAAGGAGTGGTTCGCCGAGCGTGGTCCCTGAACCAGCAGCATCGGTATCCCCCGGGAGCTTGTGAGCACCTAGTAGCATCTGCTGTGGGGGCAGAGAGGGAGGAAGAATCAGGAAGAATCAGGGGGAGTTAGGATAGTTGGGGGGCCGATTAGTAGAAAAAGAGCTCCGGGCCCCGTCTTCCCAGTATCCTTTTCCTCTCCACCCGGTGATAATCGCTGTTGAAGGCCTGGGGTGATTGCACAAACTGATCTACACTGGCTTTGTTTACTTGGAGATCATGAGAGGTGTGGACCCAAGGATCAGCCGCTTTCTTTTCTTAAATTTAAGTGTCTGTATTTTCTGGCCCCAGTAACATATTGACATGGGTCAACATTCAGAGAAAAACCTGCCCACTCCCTCTCGGGCAAGCCATTTGGGGAAGAAAACTTCCCTCCCCAGGATTCTCTTGGCAGGTGCACCGGTCGCCCCTCCCAGACTCCTCTGGGGCGGGGGGAGGGGCAGGGAGACCCTGCCGTGGGGGCGGGGCCTGCTCTCCGCGCACCTCCCCTCCCCTGTTCTCCGGTGGGGGCTGGAGGAGCCTAGCTGGGGAGCAGGTCTGCAAGCTCCCTGGAACGTGAGGGGGGCGGCGTGGAGCCTCTTGAATGTATGAGATACTTGGCACAGTCGCTGTGTCTTCTCACAAAAGAATTCCCACTAGGAACAGGGACTGGCTGGCAGGTCGAGAAAGCTGGGGGCGTCAAGAAGGCTGGGGGTGACCAGGATCGTTGAGAAAACTCGAAGACTCCCTTCATTACTCATGCAAACTGCCTGGCACCCACGCGCGCACCCGTATTCGCACCCGGGCGCACAGATACACCCCAAAATGGGGACCTGGCTGGGCTCTGTTGTAACGTTGCTGTAGCTGCACGGGCCCCTTCTCCTGCCTGGGTCTCAGTTTCCTCCTCTGTAACCGAGGGATTGCAGCGAGCATTTGCAAGGCCCTTGCCAGCTTCCTCACCGCCCCCCCCCCCACAACGACCCCCGACAATCCTGGTGGGGTAGGGCTGCTCCCTCCTCTCCCTCCCCTCCCAACTCCCCCTCTCCAGAGGTCTCTGAGGACCCCCTTGAGACAGCCCTTTGGCCTGGAGTGCATTCACATAAGGCCTCCCTCCTGACTGCCTCCCCCTCCCTGCGCAGGGGAAGGCACAGACTGGCCAGGGGCCCCGCCCACCTGCTCAGACCTCAGCTTCCCTCTCCTGCTCCCCCACCCCACCCACCCCCATTGGCGGGGGTGCCTGCAGACCGTGGCTTCCATGTTGAAAGCGCCAGAGCTCCTCCAAAATTCCATTACAATGAAGCCAACCCTCTGGGATATCTGCCTAAACTTAATTTTTCTGGGCGTCAGACATGAGTGGCTTGGGGGAGTAGCATAGCTTAGTGGTTAAGAGCAGGGACTCTGGGGCCCGTGGACGAGGGCTTGAAGCCTGGCTTCCCCTTTCCCGGGTCTCTGTGACCTTGGGCAAGTTCCTTAACTTCTCTCTCAGTTTCTTCCTCTGTAAAATGGATATAATAGTACCCGCCTCATGGGGCTGTTGGGAGACAGAAGCTTGGTAACAGAAGCATGTAGGGGTGCCTGAGTGGCTCAATCCGTTAAGCGTCTGACTTTCGGCTCAGGTCATGATCTCGCGGTTTGGGAGTTTGAGCCCCGCGTCTGGCTCTGTGCTGACAACTGGGAGCCTGGAACCTGCTTCAGATTTTGTGTCTCCCTCTCTCTCTCTGCTCCTCCCCCACTCGCGCTCTGTCCCCCTCTCTCTCTCAAAAATAAACAAACATTAAAAAAAAAAGTATGGGGGCGCCTGGGTGGCGCAGTCGGTTAAGCGTCCGACTTCAGCCAGGTCACGATCTCACGGTCCGTGGGTTCGAGCCCCGCGTCGGGCTCTGGGCTGATGGCTCGGAGCCTGGAGCCTGTTTCCGATTCTGTGTCTCCCTCTCTCTCTGCCCCTCCCCCGTTCATGCTCTGTCTCGCTCTGTCCCAAAAATAAATAAAAAACGTTGAAAAAAAAATTAAAAAAAAAAAAGTATGTAACGCACATGGGTAGTGCTTGGCGGGTATATACAGTAAGTGCTATAAAGTGTTGACTGATAGGGGCGCCTGGGTGGCTCGCTCAGTCGGTTAAGCGTCCGACTTCGGCTCAGGTCATGATCTCACGGTCCGTGAGTTCGAGCCCCGCGTGGGGCTCTGTGCTGACAGCTCGGAGCCTGGAGCCTGCTTCAGATTCTGTCTCTCTCTCTCTCTCTCTGCCCCTCCCCCACTTGCTCTCTCTCTCTCTCTCTCCCCCTTAAAAATAAATATTAAAAAATATTAAAAAAAAAAAGTGTTCGCTGATACCTCCCTTTGTGCTCACTTGACATCCAGTGGCGATTTCCGGGCCAGATTGCAATGACCACGAGGCTGGGCCTTCCTGCCCTAAATTTCTGCGAGTCCCCTGAACGGGAACTGTTTCTTCCCACTCGCCCTGTGCCAGAGGCACACGTGTGGTCACAGTCGCCTTTCCAGGGACCACACGTTCAGGGCTGCTGGGTGTTATGGACTGAATGTTTGTGTCCGCCCAAAATTCGTGTGTTGACCCTCCAACGTGACGGTCATCGGGAGGTGGGGACTTTCGGAGGTAATTGGGGTTGGAGGACGTCGTAAGGAGGGTGGAGCCCCAGCGTCCCAAGAGGAGGAAGAGACACTAGACAGGCAGAGGCACCGTGGGAAGGTGAACGTGTGCAAAGTGGGAAGTGGGCTCTCACCAGACACGGAATCTGCCAGCACCTTGACCTTGGATGTCACAGCCTCCAGACTGGGAGAAATGAGTGTCTGTTGTTTAAGCAGCCCCACTCTATGGGCGGCCTGAGCAGCCTGAGACACAGGGGGACTGTGTTGTGGTCTGAGCCAGGATGCAGGTGCACCTGCTGCAAGGAACAGAGAAATAAAGTGGCACAGGTAGGGGACAGTCTGGCACCTGCCTTTCTCTGCCCCCAGAGGGATGGGGAGGACACCCTCTTCCAGGAGAGCCGGCTTCCTTTACCCTGATTTTACTGGGGGGGGGTTGAGGCCATAGAGGCATTCAGAGATGGGAAGGGAGAGAGAAGCCCCCAGTACTGGACCCCAGAGCTCTCTGTCTTTCAGTAATAAATAAATGTTAAAAATTTTTTAAAAAAACACAAAAAAACTAAACTAAATGATCGAGCAATTGTGCTCCTTGGTGTTTACCCAAAGGAGCTGAAAACATATGTCCACACAAAAACCAGCACATAAATGTTTACATCAGCTTTATTCATAATTGCCAAACATTGCCATCAACCAAGATGTCCTCCAGACTGTGAGTAAAGAACTTGGGTACATCAACAAAATGGAATATTGTTTGGCAACAAAAGGAAATGAGCTGTGAAGCCATGAAAAGACAAGGAGGAACCTTAAATCCATATTGCTAAGCGAATGAAGCCAATCTGAAAAGGCTGGTGACGGTACGGTTCCAACTATACGATATTCTGAAATATGTATGAAGTATGGAGGCAACAACAACAAAATATAATTGGTTGCCAGTGTAATTAAGAAAAGAATGGTTTGGGGGGTGCCTCGATGGCTCAGTTGGTTAAGCGCCCAACTCTTGGTTTCAGCTCTGGTCATGATCTGACCAGGTTTCGTGAGTTTGGACCCCACGTCGGGCTCTGTGGTGGCAGCACGTTGCCTGCTTAGGATTCTCTCTCTCCCTCTCTCTATGCCCTTTTCCTACTTGTACTGTCTCTGTCTCTCAAAATAAATAAACTTTAAAAATTAAAAAAAAAAGAATGGTTTCAATTTCTTTAACATATATTTGCCTACCTGGGAAATCCATTTCTTTCACAGTGGTATGTCTGAGAAACTTCTCCATCTTATCCAAATCGCCAAATTTATTGGTCAACGTATAGTATCCTTTCATTATATTTTTAGCGTGCATAGGATCTGTAGAGACGTCCTCTTTTTCACACGCGATATTGCTGATTTGTTCGCTAGAGCCTTATCCACTAGTACATTGCTTTTCTAATTCATAGATTTCTGCTTTTACACTTTTTCCTACTTTAGGATTTATACCTTTCTTTCTGTATCTTCTTTTTTTAAAAAAATTTTTTTTTTCAGCGTTTATTTATTTTTGGGACAGAGAGAGACAGAGCATGAACGGGGGAGGGGCAGAGAGAGAGGGAGACACAGCATCGGAAACAGGCTCCAGGCTCTGAGCCATCAGCCCAGAGCCTGACGCGGGGCTCGAACTCACGGACCGCGAGATCGTGACCTGGCTGAAGTCGGACGCTTAACCGACTGCGCCACCCAGGCGCCCCTCTTTCTGTATCTTCTTGAGATGAAGATACTCCCTTTGGTTTCAATCATTTGAAATTTGATACCCTACTTGTGCTTGAAATAATGTGAGTTCTGTTGCTGGGCGGTATTCTATTTCAACAAGATCAAACGTGTTAATTGTGTTGTCCAGATCCTCTGTATCTCTATTCTTTCTTGTCTGTTTTCTTAAGCCACTGAGAGAAGTGTGATAAAATCCTTCATTATGGTTGTGGAGGCATTAATTCCGTCAATTTTTGCTTTACAGTTTACGTTGATGTTATTGCATGCATACAGATTTATGATCATGATAACTTTGTTGGATTGACTTTTTGACCTTTATAAACTGTCCCTCTTCATTATTTTTTAAAATGCTTCTTGCTGTAAAATCTTTGCCTGACATTAGAATAACACCACCCTTTTGATCTTTTGCTTTCAGACTCTGTGTTCGTATACTTAATATGTGTCTCTTGTGAGCAGTGTGTAATTTAAAAAAAAACATTGAACAAGTCTAGATTGAATTTTTTCCAGCATTTTAAAGATGTCATTTCATTGTCTTCTGGCTTCCAATGTTTCTGTTGAGAAGGGAGCTGTTTGTTGATCCTTTGAAGATAAAATATACTCCCCCACTGCTGCCTTTGGTTGTCTTTAAGATTCTCACATTACCTTTTTCTCCCCCAGGAGCCTTACAATGAGGTGCCTGTGTGTTTCATGTGTGTGTGTGTCTGGGTTTTGTTTGCTTTTTGCTTTTTGAAAACTACACTCCAGGGGCACCTGGGTGGTTCAGGTGGTTAAGCACCCAACTTTGGCTCAGGTCACAATCTCACAAGTTTGTGGGTTCAAGCCCTGTGTCGGGCTCTGCCCTGACAGTGAGGAACCTGCTTGGGATCTCCTCTCTCCCTCTCTCTCCACTCACATTTTTCTCTCCCTCTCAAAATAAACTTAAAAAAAAATTGAAAAACCAGAACTCCAGCCTTTATGGGATTTCACCAGTTCTTTCATTAACCTTTCTCTGTTTCTGGATCCAATCCAGGGTACCACATTGCATTTAGTGTTCAGGTTCCCTTTCTCCTTGCTCTAGGAGTTTCTCGGTCCTACCTTGTTTTCATGACCTCCTGGAAGGGTACTAGTCAGATTAGCCCATAGAGGAAGGTCCCACAGTCTGGGTTTGTCTGGTATTCTCCTCGCAATTAGAATGGGGCTATGGGACTTTGGAAAGAGTATCAGAAGTGAAGTCCCGGCCTCCAGATGGAGTGAGGGCTGCTGAGTTTATTGGGATCCCTGGGTTAATGGGTGTCGTGGATTTGGGCCGATTTAATTTGGGCAGCACAGACACCTCCCAGGCCGTTAGGGGAGCCCCACTTGGATCAAGGGATCCCCGGATGTCCCGTGGATGCATGTTGGGTGTGTTAGGCGTGTTTTATTGTTCGCAGTAGCTAGCTGGGGCAAACCTAGAGCATCTCATGGTTCCTTCTTCCTCCCTCCCCGGGGGTTAGGCTGCGAGCCTGGTGCCTACGTATTCCTCTCAAATAACAGGTGTCTTCCCGCGACCAGCGATGAGCTCACCTCCTTCCTCTCAGCAGGACGATGAGGCTTCGACGGAACAGCGTCAGAGAAAATGACAGCACAAATACATTTTCTCCAGCTCCAAAAAGCTACACGCAACAGCCCCCCAAGAAACCTGATCGTTGCTGCCTGTGAAGCGGTTTATGCGAACGAAGCAAGTTAATCGGCGTGCGGCGAGATAACCACCGGTCATCGCGTACAAGACTAACCACGTTTTATTCGAAAATAATATTAAACTGTTTTCATTCTTGGATATCTGTTTATCCTGTAGTAGAACTTGTTCATGCAACAACAAACTATCAAGGGTATACGGTCGGCTGCTCTCTGGAGCCTGGAACATGGACAGGTGGCGGGGGCGGGGGGGGGGGACAGCTCTGTTCACTTCCATCAGGCTGTCTTGGCTGGCGTTTCAGGGGCTCCCGCAAGCCCAGCAGCTTTGGAGCGGGTGAAGCAGGAGGAGGCAACGGAGGGGCTCTGGGCGGGATACAGTCACCTTCCTCCACCCCCATGGTCCAAATCCCGGTCCTCAGCCCTGCCCTCCACCCCATGACCCTAGCGCGCACTTGCTTCCTTCCAAACCGCTCCCACCCGGCAGCTTTAACATTTTTGGCTCTCGAGTTCCGCCACCCCCTCCCCCCCGCCGCCCTGCCCCCAGCCAGGCACGAAGCCCCGCAAAGCCAGGCTCTTGATCTACCCGCTCTGGGATCTCGCCCAGGCACCAGAACGGTGCCCGTGAACCTTCTGGGCTGCAAGACTCCGCACATAATGTGCACCAGCCTGAGGAGTGACACGGGAGCGGGGTCACGGGGTCCCATCTGGGAGAGAAGTCGGCAAAGGCTGGGGACTCCCGTGCCACCCTCCTCTTGTCCCCGCCAAGGTCGTTCCTCCTTCGGAGGGTAAAACTGACCCCTCCCCACCTCCTCAGTCTTGGTCCTGCTTCAATGATGAATCGGAAAGGCGTGAATGAGGACTGTCCCAGGGGCCGTGACAGTGTCCCAGCACCACACAAGGGGAGTCGGCGCCTAAGGGCGAGGCTGCTAATCTTTCCTGAGCACTGGCCATGAGCCAGCCACGGGCCAGGCACCTTGCGGACAATTTCTTTTCAACCCCCGAAGGTCGAAGGTCGTAGAGCCAAGGAGGCGGAGGCTGGAAGAGGCTAATTAACTTCCTTCTGGTCATTCAGCTAGAAGGTAATTGAGCTGCTCCTGAATCTGTGCCTGTCCTGTCCCCCCAGCTCTCAGACCCAGAAAGGGGCTCGCAAGAGAATGTCTTCTATGTCCTGACAGCAGGCAGGTAAAGGATTAGTGCCGTTTTTCAGAATACCCGGGGAATTTGCGTGTGTGCGTGTGTGTGTGCGTGTGTGTGCATGTGTGTGTGAGAGAGAGAGAGAGAGAGAAAGAAGTGGGGGTGGGGTACTGAAGGTCTGGAAAGAAATTCTTATCCTTGTTTCTCCCACCTGAACTGCAGAGTAGAGGGGACTCTGAACCACAGATATAAAGGCTTCCCCGAGTCTTTGACAAAGTGAGGGGGGGGGCCTGGCCAACGTTGGGAGAGGAGGCCTAAGCCACACCCCAGAGCACCAGAGGCTCAGATCTTTCCAGAAAGGATCCCAGACCACACTAGTGGCAGGTGCCTTTGGAGGTCAGCCCCTCCATCCCTCTCCTGTCTACGTGAGGGATCTGAGGGGCTGCGTGGCCAGCCGCGCCCTCCCTCATCCCTGTGTCCTTCCTAAACAGAGCCCCGAGGACCCAGAAACCGCCAAGCCCCTGCCAGCCGCGGGGACCCACAGCAGGACCCAATGCAACAGAGGGCCGTTCAGTTCCCCACAGGGAGCGAGACCCTCACGGCCGCCCCCCTTGCGTGGGGAGGGGCTCCGAGGAGGCTTCCCCGCTCGCTGATGAGGGCCCCACTAAGGCAGAGCCCCGCTGAACGTCATGATTGGCAGGCAGAGGAGGGAGCAGAGGTCGGGCACGGCCTGGGCCGGCTGGTCGGGGGTCCTCTGGGGTTGGGGGCGGAGGCCGCTCTTCTCCGGCTTGTAGCAGGGCGAGACCTCACACCTGTGGGGCAGGCGGGAGGTAAGGGCAGCCCCCACCTCCGCATCCCTGCAGCTCCTTCCGGGGTCCCAGGGGGTGGTGCAGGAGTGCGCCCCTTCCCTGGACGCCCCCTTCCTACCGGACCACACTCTGCACGATCTTCCTCTCGTCCTGGTCCAGACACACCGCGAAGGAGCAGCCGTTGGAGCCGATGATCTGTATCTTGTCCACTTTGATCTGTGACATGCTGATCTGGAAGCAAGGCCCCCGTCAGCCCCGATCGCCGGCCCCCTCGAACTCCAGCCCTTGGCAGCTCTGTCCCTCGGGCCTGTTCCCAAGCCCGGCAGCAGTTCTCAGGGGCTGACGGCCTCCATCAGGCCCTGCCTGCCTCCTCCCCGGCCTCCACCCTCCCCGAGTCTGGAAGAAACAACCCCGCCCCCCGACAAAGCCCACTGCCCCCCTCGCGAGGCCCAGGGTCCCTGACACGGGAGCCTTTGCACGCAGACACGTCCTCCCACAGGGCCCTCCTTCCTCCCCTGATACCCACGGAGTGCACACCCCAAACCGCACCCCATCCACTCGCGCATGCGCACACCCTCAGGCACCTGCACACGCCCGGGGCCGTGGCCGCGAAGACAGGGGTGCCCTTACCTGGTTGAAGCCCTTCTTGGACTTGGGGTTCTGCCTCTTCACCACTTCGGTCAGGTTTAGCGTCAGGGCCTCCATGCTGGAGTCTGAGGGGCAGGGGGCGGCTCAGGCCAGGCTCGGGGCCCCGCCCCCCGCCACCTGCACCCCGCCGCCCTCTCACCTAGCTCCTCCGGCTTCCGGCAGGCCTTGCTGAGGTTCACGGACGTGCACACCTTCTCCATGCTGCTCCAGCGGCTTCGGCCACTGATGGCCCCCTGGGAACACAGCGGGGCCGCACCCTCTCAGCCGGGGTCCCCCGGGGCCCGCTACCTGCTCTCAGAAGAGGTGGCTCCAGACCCACCGGTGGCACGCGTTCACCCGAGTCTGCTAGCTCGTGCACCAAGAGCTGTCTGACCCCGTATAGACCTCGACGACTCCGAGAAGGAGCGTCGGGTGCCCGGCCTGGTCCACGGATCGGAGGGCTCCAGAGCTCAGAGCATCTCAAAGGGTCATCTCCGTGACGGCTGAGCCCCAGCGGAGGAGGAGACGGGCCCACGGGCATGAGGTCCCGGCCACAGCCAGGCTGGACCCCCTCTTGGGGTCTGGACGTCTCTTTCACCGGGACCTCCGCACTGCCAGACGCAAGTGCGTTTCTCAGTCCTCGGCTCCCCTGACCTCATAGGAGTGCCTGGCTGTGCTCACTGCTGTCTGCACCCCCCGCCTCGCCCACCTGCCTCTGACCGGGGCCTGTCTGCCTGCCATCACACAGCCCGGGGCTCGGGGTGCCTCCTCCTGGCCCCCCACTCTCCACCCCACTATCTCTCCAAGCACGAGCCTCCCGTGCTCCTTCCCCGAGGCCACCTACACACCCATCTCCCCCCTGCACCTGAGGCCAGGCCCATCCGTGCAACTGCACTTCTCACTTCCTCCTGTCTCTCAAGGGCACCCAAACTCGACCTGTCCCCAACTCACGGCCTCCCCGCACTGGACCTGGGCCGCTTCTGGTCCCGGAACACTGAGAGCCAGGAGTTTGGGCCTCCCGTTTTCTGATCCGCCCCCACGCCCTGCTGCTCACAGAACCCACCACCACCCCCATGCAGGCCACCCCCATTTCCCCCCGGACAACCAACTCCGGAGCCTCCTAACTGGCCTTCCCGCATCCCCTGCGGACCCCTCCAAACCGAGGGAGCTTCCAGACCTCAAATCTAATCATGGCACACATCCCCCAGCCCCACCCCCAACTTGAGCCCCTTCAAAGGGTGTCCACGGCTCTTGGGACAAGGACAAAAATCAAGGCCCTTGGTATTGTGGCCCTGCCAGCTCCTTTAGCCTCACCCATGCACCATCTCTGCTCTGGCCCCTCTGGCCTGCCTCAGTGCCCTGTGATGACATGTTCCCTCTCACCACAGGACCTTTGCGCATGCCGTTCTCTCTGCCTGGAGAGCATATCCCTCTCTTCTTAGCCTAATTAACTAACTCCTCGTTTTCTTTCCAGTGCTGACTCCATGTTCCTTCTCAGGGAAGCCTTGTGTAGCCTTCCTGACCAGGTTGAATGATCCTCTTAAAGGTTCTCAGGGGACCATGAACCTCTCCTTCACCTGTCACAGTTGTAATTATGTATCATGTGGGATCATCTAAGCAATATCTACCGCTCCCTCTAGACTGTAAGCACTTGACTCTTGGAAATCCCCCGGTCTGGGACATGGGAGGTATTCCCCAAACACCCAACATGCAGTGCTCTGTTAGTCAGTCCTTCCTGCCTGCTTCCCTGGCCGCCACACGTAAGCGGCCTCAGCATCACTGTCCCATCAACCCTTTTACTGCCTTGTCACCCCTCACCGCTCTTTGATACTCTCCTGGCCATTTCTGTTGTTTCCTGTCTTGCTCCTCCAGGAAAGTCGCAGAGAAGGCCTAGCCTTCTCTGCTCACCACTGTCTCCCCTCCCCAGCAGAGCTCAGCATGAGTAGGGGCTAAATGAGTATCTTTCGAATGGCGAAAGGAAAGAAAGAAGGAAGGAAAGAGGGTGGGGGGGTGTCCCCACTTTGAGGTCAAGGTTCTCGTGGCCTGTACCCCGGGTGTGATGCTCAGAGACCCATGCCACCCCTCCCACCTGCACCCCACAAATCCTATGGTTCCCTTCCGACACGGGTCCCAGCTCCCACACACCCCGCGGGGCACCCCAGCCCTGCAGACCCTGGGCTCTCCCTCTGGACACTGCACCCTTGCCCCTCTCACCCTCAGCTCTGCAGCTGGGAGCTGCTGAGCACATCTGGGGGGTGGGGGCGGGGTGGGGGGAGAGAACACTGGAGGGGAGAAGGATGTCCACTCCCTCCCCTTCTCCCCGCTGAAAGACTGGGGCCCAGGAACACGGGGGCTGCCTCTGGGTGAAGCAGGGGCAGGAGCAGGCCCCAGTGGGCCCGGGCCCCCAGCACCGGCCTCACCTTGCTGTAAATAATCTGTAGTGTTAGAGGGATGGCCTCCCGGTCACCATCGATGCCCAGGCGCTTGCTGCCAGGACCTGTGCCACACAGACAGACCGTCACTCCCTCTCGTCTCGGGGGGCCCCTCGCCCACCCCGTGTCCCCCCTGGGGCCCAGGCGGCACGCACCGGAAGCCTTGATGGCACGTGTGGCGGCAGAGTGACCCAGCTCCAGGGAGTGGAGGAAGATCTCTGTCATCTTCTCCCCGGTGACGAAGGTCAGCTGCGGAGGGCGGGGGCGGCATCAGAGGGCAGCCCCCGCCGCCCTCTGCTCGAGGCCAAGGGCTGCAAGGGCAGGGGGCGGGGCGGGGGCGCCGGCGTCGAGGGGCGGGGCTCACCTCCGTCTGATAGACCTGCAGCAACACGGGCCTGGCGGCGAAACGGCAGTAGTAGAGCAGCATGTCCGCCAGGATGGGCAGCTGGGCAGAGGAGCCGTCCAGGGGCCGGGATTCAGCCTTCAGAGACTGCTGCGGGTGGGGGGCGGAGCCAGAGTGGTAGGTGGCCGGCAGGACACCGAATGCTCGGGGTGGTGGGGGGGGGACACCCACAGCCAAGCCTCCGTCCCACCCTTCCCGCTCAATTCCAAGGACCTCCTGGTCCTCCCTGGAGGCTCCAGGCTGGATCCCGCCCCCCCCCCCCCAAACCAGGGGGCCTCCAGCAGGTGTCCCCACTCCCCCCGCCCCGCGGGGGCCACCGACCTGGCACAGGACCTCCGGCGGCAGGTGCATGAGACCCAGCACGTTGCGCTCGTACCAGGGGTCGAGCATGCCGAGGTAGTGGGAGATATCATTGGTGCTCTCCAGCTCCTGGGGGAGGGTCCAGGGTCAGTCCCTGCGCCACGGCCCTGCGCACCCCCCACGCCCTCCGCGGCCCCAAGCGGAGCCTCCCCCCACCGGCCCTGAGAGAAGTCTAACAGCTTTTAGTCTACGTCACGCAGCGAAGGGCCGCCCCCAAGCGCAGGGCAGGGGCCGCTCCTGGGAGCGAGGCTCGCGCAGAACGAGGTGCCCCTCGAGGCACAGGCGATGGATGGCGCCTACTCTGCGCCCCCACGGCGCGTGGCGCGGGGCTGGGGACGTACTGCAGGGCTGGGTTGCCTGGGGGAGTCCGCGGGGAGTGGGGGCGTCTGGCTCGCAGGGCTGGGGCAGGCGCCGGAGCCCCGCTTGACGGGCACGTAGAAGAACTGGAGTTTGAACAACCGCGTGAGGAGGGGGCGGTTGTTCTCCAGCCGCCTGGCAGAGGAAGAAGGTGGTAAGAAGCGGGGACCCTAAGGGCCCTAAGCCCGCAGCCCGGCCCCCCCCCCCCCCACCTCCTCCCCGTCCCGGCGCCCGCACCCCCGCCCCCCGCTCTCACCGCAGATTGCTGTAGGCCCGAGCCACCTTCCCCGAAATCCGATCGGAGCCGAAGACCACGACGCGGAGCGTGGACGCCTTGGGGTCCTCATCCCCGCTCAGGAAGGGGCGCCGGCGCTGGTGGCGGGAGGCGGGGGCCAGGAGCCAGCTGGGCAGCTGGGCGCTGAGCTTGGGCTGCGGCAGAGAGCGGGAGCGCTGGGGCCGGGACGCCGGCGGCGGCGGGGCCGCGCCGTCCAGGGGGCCGCAGAGGCTCCCCGCCCGCCGCAGGGGCAGGGCTGCGTCCGCGCCGCCGCCCTCCGCGCCCCGGGAGTCCCGCCGCAGCACCAGCTGGCTCGTGCTCTTGAACAGTTTATAGATCCTGTTGAACTTCTGCCCCGGCCGGCGGTGGAGCCGGCGCCCCTGGCCGCCAGGCCTCTTGGGCCACTCCGAGGAGGAGCTGTCCTCGCTGTCCTCCACGTAGCCGCTGTCCACGCCGTCCGAGAGGCCTGACACGAAGGAGGTCAGCAGCTGGCGGGACAGGGTGGGCCCTGAGGCCTGGGGCGAGGCAAGGGACAGGGTGGAGTCGTGGAAGACCGCGGAGCTGGTGGAGAGCAGGGAGTCCCTCTGGGCGCAACGCCCTTCCGTTTCCAAGTCGTCGTCCTCCTCCTCCTCCTCCTCTTCCTCCTCCTCGTCCCCCAGGATCCCTGGCTGGAGCAGCTCCTGTTCTTGGAGCAGGATTTCCTGCAGGACGTCTGCAAGGGGAGGCACCGTCTGGGTGTCTGGGCCCTTGCAAGCCCTCTCGCACACCCTGGGGACGGGCGACAGGCTCAGGCCGACTGGCCCGGAGGAGAAGAGGGCGGAAGGGAGGTCAAAGGCCAGCCCGGGGCTTCAGCGCTTCCCCCGGCTCTGCTCAGCTGGTGGGGCCGGTGGGAGGCGGGTGCACAGACCCGGGAACAGGAAGCGCCCTGGCCGCTTTGGGAGACGGGAGCGGGCACCGCCAGGGCCCCAACCGGGGCTCACCGAAGCTGTCCTGGTTCCAGTTGTAGGTGTGGCACCTGGCCACCGGGATGGGGATGGTGCAGAGTTTGCCGGGTTTGGCCGTGTCTGTAACGACAGGGGCACAGGCGGTGAGGGCTGGAAGGGTCTCAGACAAGACGCCAGCATGGGCCACACGAGACTCAGTGGGAAGCTGGGACACCTGGCTCGCAGCCTGAGGACCCTCCGTTCAAGCAGCCCAGGTAGGTGCCAGGCCTTTTTACAGGCTGTGTGGATGCGGCCAACTCAGCCTCCGAGCCTCCCCTGACAGGGCCCGAACCTCATCGGGCGTGGGTGACGGAAGACCGCGTCCCTTCTCCTGGAAGGGGCGGAGCTGCAGAAAGGATGTTTTCTAGGCTCCTTGGGGGGGGGGAGGCGTGGCCTCCAAAGGGACCCGTGAGGACTGCATCCTTCTGCGTGATCTCTGGTGGGAAAACGAAGCCGCCCGCCCCCAGGTAGCACTCCCTTTCTCTCTTGCCACGGCCGGCCAGCCCTGACACCAGGGTAACGACAGCCGGGGGTCCCCGAAGGACTGTGTGGAGCAGACCCACCGGCCGGCTTGGATGCTCACTTGGCCGCGGGGAAGACGCGCCCGGCTCTCCCAAGAGCCTCACCTAAGACACCAGGGAAGCCGGCTTTCTCTCCCACCGCCTGCAGCTTGGTCCTGAGCCACTGCCGGGCCTCGGCCGCGTCCCCGATGCTGGACGCCAGCTCCTGTGCCTCCGCGGTCTCCGTGAAGATGTCTTCCAGCTCGGCCAGGCTCTTGGACTGAAACCCCAGGGGCGGACGGGCTTGCTGCCGAACCGCGGCTCGCCGGCCCCACTCCTCCAGGTCCGGGGGTCTCGCCGACGACAGCACCCACCGGTCTCCTCCCTGCCTCGTCACCCACCTGCACTCACAGCTGGCCAGGGGGCCGGGCCTCCTGCCCGGGGCCCCTCTTCTCGGGACACGGGCGCCAGAGAAAGGCCCAGACCAGGGCCAGAGCACCGCCAACTTGGGGGGGGGGGGAGTGCTAGTCCCGAGCTCGTCACTGCAGCCCAGAGAGGGGAAGGGGCCGGGCTGGCCCGGGTGGGGGGAGGCCGGCCTACCCGGGAGACGGCAGCACCGGGACAGAGCCAGAGAGGGACTCTGCTCTGATGGGAGGGGGGAGTGATGCTAAATAAACCCCAGGGGCCCCGGGCACATACCTGCAGCCTGCAGTGCAGGCCTGGGAGGTCGCAGTGGGCCCCGAAGGTGGCCTGGAAGGCGTGAAGGAGCAGCGTGGTGTAGGCGCTGTGGGGCGAGTGGCCGGGTGCACTCAGCCTATTGGCCACGGCGAGGAACTCGGCCTGAACCTCCACCGGGTTCAACAACAGCACGGTGCTGGGGACACAGAGACGGGGCTGTGGGGAGGGCAGCACAGCCACGCACCTCACGTCTGGCGTCTGGCGGTCCTCGGAGCTCGCCCGGCAGGGCCTGCGGCCAGGAGCCGGGCCGGGGGCTCAAGGGTCCCAGTTCCGAGGGGAAAGCTTACGGTCTGCTTTTGATAGTTTGCAGCCAGTATTTTCAAAGACCCTTTGCAAGTGGAACTTCTTGAACTTGGGAGAGCCACCTCCCAGGGTCTCACGGGGACGGGAGGGGAGCGTGTGCCCAGCCACCTGTGCGTGTCCCGTCGCCTGACCCTGGGCTCCGAGCCGGCATTTACGTTTGCTCGTCATGGAAAATCTCAGCCACGCCCAGGCGAACCCCCAAGGTGTCAGTCACTCAGTTAACAGTTAACTGCAGGTGACCGCTCTCACTTCACCCGCACCAACCGCCCGCCGCTGCATTTTCTCCAAGTGTGTTGGAGCCATCCCGGTTGTCCCAGCTGTAGATGTTTCAGGATGGCCTGCCCGCACGGCTCCAGTCCTCACTGGCCTGCGCGGTGTTTAAACCCGGCGCAGAGAAGCAGGTGCCGTCGGGACCGGGCTCTGCCAGAGCACCCATCGTGCAAGGGGGAAACTAATGTCGGTTTCTCTGTTTGTAAGGAGAAGGGGGCAGGCCTGCGTGAGTGACTGGGCCACCCTCCTTCACTGAGCGCTTGATCACTCCTTCCAGAGACCCGTGCTGAGTCCTCGGACGGGACCAGCCGGGCACGCGCTCTCTCCGCCCGCTTGTTCCCTCCTGCCGACAGCGAGACCACCACTCTCTTCTAAGCTCCTCCTGCTAACCTCTTTGGGCCCCAGATCTGACAAATCCCTTTCTCCAGGGGCCGATGTGACACTTGGACATCATAGTATGCTTTACTTCCCGCAATGCCCGGAGCTCGGTAAGTGCAGAGGGGTTGGTGATCAGCCCTGGTTAAGCGTTGTTTACTCACGACACGGAAGCATTTTTGTACCCTTTCTGCCTCTCCCAAAGCCTGCCTCGGGCTTGTTGTGTTTGTTTTTATTAGAAGGAACTCATAGGTGTTTGCTCTACGGTGTGAATGTGCGAGCCCCTGGCGTTGGGGGTGAGAGGGCCGGGGTCTCTGGGCTCTCGAGCATTCGGGTGAAACGGCAGCCACATGCTTGGCCGGCCGGGACCCATGAGTGGATAATGGAATCATTCTGGGGGATCACAATCATAGCTGCCTTTTAAATAAAATAGAATAGACTGAGACACAGCCCATCCTAGGGGGTAGGGGTGAGTTTCACTCTTTAACATTTATTTATTTTTGAGACAGAGAGAGACAGAGCATGAACGGGGGAGGAGCAGAGAGAGAGGGAGACACAGAATCGGAAACAGGCTCCAGGCTCTGAGCCATCGGCCCAGAGCCCGACGCGGGGCTGGAACTCACGGACCGCGAGATGGTGACTTGAGCTGAAGTCGGATGCTCAACCGACTGAGTCACCCAGGCGCCTTGTGAGTTTCACTTTTTAAAGCTTGTTTCAGTGTGTGTGTGTGTGTGTGTGTGTGTGTGTGTACAGCAGGCTTTCATATAAAATGCATTTTTTTTAGGGGCGTCCGGCTGGCTCAGTTAGTGGAGCACGGCACTCTTGATCTCAGGGTTGTGAGTTCGAGCCCCACGTTGGGTGTGGAGATGACTTAATAAATAAATAAATAAATAAATAAATAAATAAATAAATAAAATGCATTTTTTTTTTATGGTAGGTCCTAGTCAAAATGGTTTGGAAAATGCTATGCTATTTATTAATTTTTTCAAAAGTGTATTTATTTTGAGAGAGAGAGAGACAGAGACAGAATTCCAAGCAGGCTCCGTGCTGTCAGTGCAGAGCCCGACGCGGGGCTCGAACTCTTGGAACCGTGAGATCATGACCTGAGCCGAGATCAAGAGTCAGACACTTTACCGACTGAGCCACCCAGGCGCCCCGGAAAATGCTATTTTAGTAACAGGCGGAAATACATCGTAGAAAGCTCGTGGGCTTTTGAGTAGGACCGAGGTTTAAATCCTGGCTCAGACACTCAGTAGCTGTGTGACCTTCGGGAAGTCACTTGGCCTCTCTGACCTCCAGTTTCCCCATCTGAAAACGGGGGGGTAGAGCGAGGTTATCCTTGCCCTGTACCTGGCATGATCGATGCGGGTGGTTTTTAATGTTTGTTTCGTTTTTAAGTCTCAGAGCCGTTTAGCAATCTGAGGAAAGCCTCTCAGCCCAGAGAAACAAACCTATGTACCAAACGTCACCAGCTATCACAAGGGGTTCCTGGTCCTCTTGAAGGCTCTGTTGGTGGCTGGGGATTTGGGGGTGCAGTGATGGAGAGAAAGCCAGATGCATGGGGGGGGTGGCATGGGTATGGGAATGTGGGACCCCCCTCGAGAGCACTCACACGGTAGAACTGCGGTGACTCCTGATGGACAGGCCCTGCTCGGCCCTCACCAGCCGCTGGTAGGAGATTCCTGTTGCCAAAACAAACGAGAGTCAGTAGGTTTATCGTGCCTTGCTGTGACCACACACTGGCCAAGGAGGTCGGGGGCCTGGGGACGAGACTCAGGCCCCGTGCAGATCCGCTCCTCTGAGACGGTGGGCACAGGGTCCGAGGCTGCGAGGCGGCCGGCCTGCTGTCACCTAGGAGCTCTCTGGCCATCTGGAGGCACGGGGGCCCTCCCAAGGGTGTGCGGGCCCCCCAGCTGGGTCTCCAATGGCCCTCCGCGCCCCTGCCTGGCTTCCCACGGGCTCTTAGGACAGCTGGGTCTCCCTGACCCTGTCCCTCCCAGGCTGGGTCCTGTCCCTGCCCCTGGCCACAACACCCCCACCCCCAAGCCTTTCTCTCCAGCCTCATCTGCCTCGTCAGCCCAAAGTCTCTCCTTTTCTCCTGCGACCTGACCCAGGTCCGCGGCTGGAAAACAGAGCCTTGACAGTAAGGATTCGGTTGTGTATCCACCACGGTAAGGTTAAACAACACTGGCCCTCCTCACCGACAAGGGCACCAGAAGCAGGGGCTGGGATTCAGGGGGGCAGGCAGCCTCAAGGGGGCCCCTGTCAGGGGGCAAGGCCCCTCTGCGACTGGGTGTGGGCCGGGAGGAGGAAGGCAATCCCCCTGGATAGGTGCAAAGCCAAGACCGGGGTCAGAGACAGCTGTAAACAGAAAGGCCACGATTTTTGTGTCATCAATGGTGGAAAATTACTAGTCATGCTATTCTAATTTAGGACCTAAGTGTTTTGATTTGGGGCCTTTTGTTTGATGTTTCTCTTAGGTAACTGTCACATGTTCAGAGGTTGAAGTTATGCTTATTTTGATGGGAAAGTCCCTGAAACTGGCTACCGCCATCGGGACCTGGGACACCATCTGGTGGCCACTTGGGTGACTGACAGAGGCCAGCTCCCCTCCTGGCCCCCTGCAGGCCCCCCAGTGAAATGCTGTAGTGGAGACATCACTCACCCCCCGACAGTCCCCCCCGCACCAGACCTCAGAACACACAGCCAAGTGAGGTCTCTTGACCCTTCCGTACACATTCCTTTTGCTATGGAAGAAAGCTCAAAGGCCTTGCCTGCACACAAGGAGCCCCTGAGCAAGCCCCACCTGGTTTCACGGAGTCACTGGGACTCAGGTCCTTGGTTCGTTCTATAGAGAGTCTGGAGGAACCCACGGAGATGCCTGCGGGATGGCCTCCAGCTCTGCAGGGCCACCAGGCCTGGGGGGAGTGAGGCGTGGTGACCCTGCTGCCCCAGCCGGTGGTCCCCGCCCCCCGACAGGCCCAGTCCGGCTCCACCGGGCCACTCTTACTAGTGGGTCACACATGGCGGGGACCTGTTCGCATCTCCCCAACACCCTTCCCTCTTCTTCACCAAAGGGCACAGGTTGATAGATCACATTTTTTGACCTCCCTTGCAGGTGTTGGGTGGGGGCTTCTGGAAGACCCCATTTTGCAACCTCCCTTTCCTCATTTCTGTTAACTGGAATGGGGACATGATGGCCACAGCTCCTGCGGTCATTAGACCAAGAAGTGACACCGAGGGCAATGTTTCCTGCTAAGGATGGTGAAACAGAAAAAAGAAACGATTCTGGAATGTTCAGCCCTGTGCCAACCCTGGGCTGCCTTCCACTGGGATTTTATTTTTTTTTAAATGTAAGAAAAAAAAAATAAACCCCTTTGAGTTGCCACAACTATTATTCTGGGGTTTCTGTTTTGGGCAACCAGCTTACTTCTAACTCATCACACCCTGTGGTTTCTGGAACAGCTGCTCCCTCCTTTCCCAACATCTCTCCCCCGTGACTCTGTGATACAAGAAGTCTATCTTTGGCCATGATGTTGTCTTTCGGTTCCAGGATCCTATCCAGAGTCCCACACTGCCTGTAGCCTAGCCTCCTCTACCCTGTAATGGTTCCTCAGTTTCTCCTGGGACACCTGTGCATTTGGGGTGAGATGTTCTGTGACTAAAACCCCCACCCGCTAGTCAACGATGTTTGACTTTGCTTCAAGGAATCTATGCCTTTTATTCCATCATCAGAGACTTAAAAAAAGTATGAAATATAAATGTCTATGATCACTAAGATCCCAAGGGAGACTTACTGCCACTGAAGAATATTCAGAATTCACCTGCTACCAGTTGATGGGCAGAGGTGATCGAGCCCAGGTTTGTACCTGCTTTGATAGAAGGTCAAAGGCAGCAGGAGAAATGGCCCAGGGAGGAAAGTGCTTACAGAACGGTGGCGGGGATGGGGCGCCTGGGTGGCGCAGTCGGTTAAGCGTCCGACTTCAGCCAGGTCACGATCTCGCGGTCCGGGAGTTCGAGCCCCGCGTCAGGCTCTGGGCTGATGGCTCAGAGCCTGGAGCCTGTTTCCGATTCTGTGTCTCCCTCTCTCTCTGCCCCTCCCCCGTTCATGCTCTGTCTCTCTCTGTCCCAAAAATAAATAAACGTTGAAAAAAAAAAATTAAAAAAAAAAAATAAAAAAAAAAGAAATAGCTCTGTGCAGATGTGAGAATACATTGCTGGCATCGAAGGATATGGTTTTGGGAATCAAACAGACATAGCTTCAAGGGAGTAGAGCTCTTGTCAGCTACCTGAGCGTAGGCAATGTCTGGAGTTCAGGTTCATCCTCTGGAAGGTGGGAATAATAGTAAATATCCAGGTGGGGGCGGGGGGGGGAGGTTCCTGAGGACAGATGAGACCAACCCAACCATCGCCATCATCATCATCACCATCGACAATGATGGTCCTACTTTTTTTTAGTGTTGATTTATTTTGAGAGAGAGAGAGAATGTTCTTGAGCAGGGGAGGGGCGGAGAGAGAGGGGGAGAGAGAGAGAATTGCAAGCAGGCTCCGAGCTGTCTGTGCAGAGCCCGACACGGGGCTTGATCCCACGACCTGTGAGATCATGACCTGAGCCAAAACCAAGAATCAGACGCTGAACCGACTGAGCCTGAGCCGCCCGGGCGCCCCACGATCCTACTTTTGACCGGGAGGCTCAGACAGCTCCCGTCACCTGTCCGAGGAAACCAGCTAGTAAGTGACAAAGCGTAGGTCATACCACAGCCCGCCCACGTTCCTCCTTCCCTCACACCCGACTTTACAGCAAGAAACATGAAACTTCTGAGTCTCCGTTTTCTCAGGTCTGACGTGGGAATAGTACTACTCTTCCCTGCACCCCCTAGGGCTGTGATCGGGGGAGGGGAGGTGCAGCCACCGAGGTCTGTGGGCTTTGAAAGCCGCACAGTGACTCACACATACGATGCCCCCTGTCGCCCCTCGGGATTACAGATACATTCTTTGCAGGCGAGCGGTGTGGTCTACACAGCTAGCGGGGGCTTGGAGTAAATATTTGACAAACATGTGGGCTGAATCCAAGGGGCTGCAGTGGGCAGGACCCGGTGGCACTGACGTGAGGTTTCCTGCCACCCCCAGAGTGGAGGCAGCCAGGCCACCCTATTGGGGTGGAGTCAGGAAGAAGGGGGAGGCCCGAAGGCTTGATAACCTGCCCACTTCCTCCACCACCCAGCCACATCAAAGCAGGATCGGCTGTTTCACTCATCGCCATGGCAACTGGCTCCATACGGCTCCTTGGGTGAAGGGCCCATGGTCCCCTGTCATCTTCGCCCCGTAACCTGATCAGGACCTGTCTCTCAAGGTACCGCTGCCCTATCCTTACTGCCCCCAGCAACGTGAGATCCACGGAGGCCAGCATTCACCTTCAAATTGCTCTAAGGGAGGAGGCATTATTATACTCCCATTTTACAGATGAGGTTAAAAAAAAAAAAAGAAAAAAGCTCCTGTAAATTAAAGAAATGTCTTGCCAAAGGCCTCACAGCTCCAGGATGTGAGGCCACAGTGGCCTCAGACCAAGTACTGGTGACTCTGCTGAGTGGTTCAGCCTCAGCTTCTCCCGTGGCCTCCCCTCCAGCCTCCGCCCCACTGCCTCCCTCGGCTGGGGGCGGTGGGGGGGGGTGGACGGCGGGTGGGGGCACTCAGGAATCAGGCCACGATAGTCCCACGGGCCGACACGGAAATCTCACTAAAGCACTTTCTAAGAAGCCCAGTGAAGGGTCATGCAGAGAAGGGTCATTTAGCTTCATTTACTCTTCGCTACTGATGAATCAGGCAGGGCTCAGGTTCTGGAAACGAGAGGCGAACCCGGGGACGTCAGATGAGGGAACTGGCTTTTGTTCGGTAGAAAAGAGAACCCCGCAGGGTATGGCGTTATCCTCCTCTATCACCTCAACTAATTTCGTATCTAATTTTGCAAACCTATTCTCGCTTCTATGAGGAACTTGTCTTCAAAACTTTACCTATCTGTCTATCTATCTATCATCTATTTTATTTATTTATTTATTTATTTATTTATTTATTTATTTATTTATTTATGGGAGGCAGAGAGTCAGAGAGAGAGCAGGGCGGATAGCACGGGGCCTGACGCGGGGCTCGAACTCACAAACTGTGAATCAGGACCTGAGCCAAAATCAAGAGTTGGATGCTCCGCCGACTGAGCCACCCAGGCGCCCCCTGTGAGCAACTCCCTCAATCAAGGGTCTCATACCCTCCTTTAAACCAGTTCTGCCATCTTGCTGGTTCCCTCAGTAACGAGCGCAATGTGTCTTCCACGAAGGCTTACCATACATTTGCGCAAGTTAGGTTTTGTTTTTGTTTTGTTTTGTTTTTTAACTTGAAAACGACTCTCTGCCGTGAGAAAGAGTTCTTGATTTCCTATTTCGGTTCTGCTTTCCCCGGAAGGGGACAAGTTGTGAGCCCAGGCGGCCTGGCATAAACTGCCTCTCCAGGCATCTGCCTTCTCTGCCATCACCAGGACATCGGAGGCGTCACACGGTCCCCGGGCACTGTTGAGGGCAAGGTGCTCAGCAGTGAGTGACTGGGGTTCCCAGGGTCCTCTTGCTTGGAGTCCAAGAACCCTCATTCCATCTCTTCCTCCAGTTCCTCCTCTGCCTGGCTCTCGTCCCCTAGGCGTAGAACCCCGCCGTCCCCAGCATCCGGCCTTCACCCTTCCCAGCCAGCCCTCCACGCCACCTCTGCTCGCTGGGCTGCCCAGAACACAGTCTCTGCTCAGCGGCGTCCCCAAAACATCTCAAGGCATAGCGTGCATTCAGGGGAGAAGAGTCAGCCGGTTCTACCTGAAACTGGGAAGCGGTCTGGTCTTCCAGCGTGCAAGTGACACAGCCCTCCATCTCCCTTATCCATTTCAAAGTAAGAGTCACTTAGATCTTTGATTAGCGACTGAAGGCCCTGCCAAGGTGTTTGCATTTTAAATCCTTTCTGTCTAAATTAGAGAAGGGAAGAAAAGCTCAACATTCTTGTTGAAGGAATTCTGGCCGTGGGCAAGACCCCCAGAAGCAATACAGATCTGTTGGTCTGGGGGAGCTGTTGGAAAGAAGGGAATGAAAGAGAATGACCCTAAACTGGCTTGTTCACTTAGGGTGCCTTGGAAAGTCAGATTGGCAAGCTGTCTATTCCTCGTGTGCCTGACTACCTTTCCTCCTACAGCACCTTCTCCTTGAGGCCTCCCTGATTTCTTCGTTCCTCCACCCAAGCCTCTGGCATACGGCAAGGTCCCAGGAACAGGTGGGCTTTGGCATTGGCCAAGCCTAACCAGTGCCTGCTCCAAGTCTTGGTAACCACGGACAGCTGACTGGTTGGGCAGGGAGGTCAGGTGATTGGCTGGCAGGAGACAGACAAGCTGATTGGTTGGGAGAAGACCGCCCAGCTGATTGGCTGGGAGGAGAGCGATACACTGATTGGTTAAGAAGACAGATAAGCTGATTGGTTGGGGGAGGACAGCTCTGCTACTTGATTAGGAGGAGACAAATCACATGATTCCAGAAAGAAGTCAGGAGTCCCTCCAAAGGAATTTACACTCAAAGCTGCAGTCCTGAGCTTTCTAGGGTCCACGGATTGCTGGGGAATAAGACGCAGTACTCTTGTCCTGTGTGTGTTTAATGTGTAGGAAAAGAATTAAATGCTGCGAGCATTAAATAGGGCCTGATGCATTTTCTCTTAAAAGAAAAGAAAAAAAACAAAAATGGGATTATAACATACAGTTTGCGGGGGGCCAGCATTTTTACTCAACAAGTTACTCAACATCTTTTGCCCTGGGTAACTCTGTATCTACGTCTTTAGTGGCTGAATAGCTACATAAAAGCTTTGAATTTTATGCTCTCAAATCTGTCAGCCTTTTCTAATTTTTTTCCTTGGGGGCTGGCATGTTTGGTATCTATTCACTCTAGGTGGTTCATGTAACCTAGTTTTCTTCTATGATATTCATGGTTTTGTTTTCCACACTTCAACCTCTCATCTACCTGGAACTGATTTTATGTTTGAAATAGAATTATTACATTTTTTTGAGATAGAATTATAACTCATTTTTAATAATAATATTTATTAAATGACTGATGTTATTCATCACTGGTTTCAGGATGCCGCTTTGTCATAGAACAAATCTTTCTATATTTAGCCTGTTTCTAGCCATTCTACGTTGTTCCGTTAACTTATCTATTCTTATACCAATAGCGCACTATTTTAATAATTTAAGCCTTATAGTTTTAGTTGTAACAGACCTAGTAAAGGAAATACTCCATTCTTATACTGTTAAGAATACATAAATACATGATAAATGCATGAATAAATGCTACCAGAGAGCATTTATTCTCTCAGATAGATTTTACTTTGTTAAATCTTAAAAGATATTGTTGGTATTTCTTTTAATCACTGTTACATTTATTTCCACGACACCTGCTGTTACTACAATGTTGATTCAATCTGGCAACATGTCTCTTAAATTACTTATCCTTCAGTTAAGTTTGTTTCTCTATGTAGGTTACTCACATCTCTCTTCTTTTGTATTTTTAGTTGCTATTATAAATTGCTTTCTTTTTTTCCCCCTCAACTATGTTTTCTTAGTGGTTAATGACATTATACGGAAAAGCTCTTAGCTACCTGTTTACTAGTTCGGACAGTTCTTTAGGTGATTCTCTTGGCCTTGACAGATAAGCAATTGTTTGATCTCTGCATAATTAAATTATCTTCCCGAAAGAGGAAGTAGTCTTTATTTTTGCCTTTTTGCATAGGCAAAAATACTTGTAAGCACAAAGATAAAGGTTATCGACTTAAATGGAAATGCCTCTAGTATTTCGCTGCGGGCTGTTACCTTATTAAGAACACTCCCGTGTATTACTAGTTTCCATGTATTAGAGGGGTTTTAAATATTAGGAACGCATGTCAAATTCTATCGAACGTTTTAGGGGCATCTATTGAGATGTTTATGTGACGTCAGTGTTTTGAGCGACTGCTGTTGATGAATTACTTTATCAGGCCACCTCACAGTAAATCTTACCAATTAGGTTTTCTCTTGCTCTGTAACCGTTTTCTAGGACCTCGTTTTCATGTCTATTATAGCACTTGCAATTTTGCGAGGATTCCTACTTACTTCTCAGACCCCACAGGTGAAAACTTAGCACGAGGCCCTTGTCCACACCTGTCAGGGCACCCATCAACCTGCCTGTTTCTGTCACCCCCCACTTCCCTGGCCAGAACCCAATCTATGCACACATCATTTCCCTATTTGATCCTGAGGCAAAGAGAACAAGCAAGGGCCTGTCGTCAGTATTGTGGGGGCTTCTCTGTCTGGCCCGGGCAGTCTCAGAGACCCTTTGGCAAAGCAGAGCACAGGCAAAGACCACGTAGTGGGGTCTCCTGGCCTTGAACCCCTAAGGATTCCTCCTTGAGTTACCTCCTGTGTTCACTGCTCTCAGCCATCCGATGCTGTGTGCACCAGGAAGGGGAGATCCCGGCCCTGTGCACCTGCCCCCCTCAACACTCACCTGGGGCCTTGAGTTCAGCATCAATGAAGGTGAGCAGCTCCTGGCAGATACTGCAGTAGGGAACAGGCCAGGTCAGGAAGCGGTGGTAGGTTCTGGCTGCTTTCAGAAGGAGATCTGAATCTGGCGGGAAGTGTGGTGTCTGGGATGGAAAGGGAGAGGCAAGCAGAGACGTCTGGGTAAGAGAGAGCTCACCGATATTCTAGAACATACCCTGCTCCTTTCTGATACGTTCCGCAGAAGGCACACTGCTCCTGGCAGCAGTGTGTCCAAGGACGAGGGCAGAAAGAACTGGAAGTTACCCACAGGGCGTGACTTACAGATGGTAAAGATGGCACCCAGAGGCACCTCTACTGTAAGGGCCATGACTTTACCACACGTAACATCTAATGCACGAGAGCGCCCCTCTGAAAAGCTGTCACCTTGGGGGTCATCCTAAATGGTGCCATTGCCGCAACTCATCTGGGGTAATGGTCTTCGATGCCTGAACTACCTTTCTTTCAATACTCTCGTTGAGGCAAACGTTTATGCTTTGCATGGATTGGTTCCATGTATGTACGGTCATCTGATGATGCCACCGGTCTGGTGAATACGGGATGATCACACCGGGGGACACGGACTCCTGGGGTACAGAATAAGGTGGACCCAAGATCTCTCAGCAGGATCTGTTTCCTGGCTCGTGAACAGGCTGTCGACAGCAGTCCCCTCCACGGGAGCCTGGATACACCAGGCGCCATGGCATCCGCACAGACTTATGGAGGCCTTTCAAGATGGCCGCTCTGATGCCATCAGAGGCTTTGTATATTTAGCCTGTTTCTAGCCATTCAGGGAGTTATGGGGGCTGCTCTGATGCCAGAGGGTTGACACCCATTTCAAGGGCGTGGCTTGACAGATACCCTAAGTTGTCTCCGGAGGTGTGAGGGCTCTGTCCCCATGGAGACCGTCCCTCCCTGTCCCCTCTCACTTCCCCAAGCTAGTCCGCCCCGGAACTTACGCAGAGAACAGTGGAGTAGAAAAGCAGAGCCAGGGGGGCGAGAAGGTCATAGGTGCCCTTCTCCTGGACCTGTGGACGGGACAGGAAGGCAGCGTGAGGCTCATCACAGGTGCAGGACAGAGCAGCGCTTTCTTTTTCTGCACTTTCTTTTTTTTCTTACGTGAAAGGCAACGTAACCACAAGGAAACAATGGGGGAAATACAACTTAAAAAAAACCAAACACTCACAATATCCCCCCTCCAAATGAACGCAACCACAGCTAACGTGACAATGCTTATCCTAACACCATTTTTCTCTTTGTACTTGGAAATCATAGCGTGTGTGTTTTTACTCCTAATGTTTTTACCCTATAATGTTATAAATGAATTTGTTCTGCTGCATCATCTCTAAGACCACCTTTCCCCCACCCCTGGTGCTCCTGGTTACACATTTCCTTTTCATTTGTGTGGTAAATCTTCTTTCAAATTTGTTGTGTGTCTTCCTTGTATAGATTTTCTTCTGATGTGCTGATATTAGAAATGTTTATTTGTCTTTTATGGATTTTTGCTTTTGTGTGCAAACACCATGTAAAATTCGTATTTCCTTCCTTTTTTGAAGCTTCATTTTCTTTTTTTTTATTTATTTATTTATTTTTTTTTAAATTTTTTTTTTTTCAAATTTTATTTATTTTTGGGACAGAGAGAGACAGAGCATGAACGGGGGAGGGGCAGAGAGAGAGGGAGACACGGAATCGGAAACAGGCTCCAGGCTCTGAGCCATCAGCCCAGAGCCCGACGCGGGGCTCGAACTCCCGGACCGCGAGATCGTGACCTGGCTGAAGTCGGACGCTTAACCAACTGCGCCACCCAGGCGCCCCTGAAGCTTCATTTTCTTAAATTTAAATCTTCAATCCACTTAGAATTCTGTATGCTGTATGGAATGTGCTAGGAATCTCACTCTGTATTTTTCCAAATGTTTGGTAAATGTTCGCTAAATCATCTAATAAACCTTACTGATGCAATTTTTTTGTATATTAAAATCTGTTTATACCTTTGGATAATATCCATCTTTTTATTACCTGTAATAATATTCCTTCTGATAGATCTCCATAATTTATTATTTTGGACACATGACATTATTTTCTTGCTACCCTAAATACTTTTGCAGTGAAAAACTTGGTGCGCGTTACTTTTTCTGTAATTTGGATTATTTATCTAGGTTAGGGTTCAGGAAGTGGAGTCGATGGATCAAAGACTATAAACCTCTTTCTGACCTCTGAAACGTGTTGCCAAGTTGCTTTCCGAAAGGACTGTGCCAGTTATAATACCCTGCGTGTATGAAAGTACGAGTCTCACTATAGCCTTCCCCACACTGCTTATTACAATTTTTGACCACACTACAGACCCATGTGGTTTAGAATTCTTTGGTCCAAATGGTAAAGGTCTCGGCCCCTTCCGGAACTCGTGGGGGTTGAAGATGCAGAGAGGACCCCACCACCGTGCTGTGCCTGGTGGCCTCAGCAGGCTCAAACAGAATTCTCCTTCTCTTGGCCCCGAACAGACCAGGTGCCTGGTACACCTGCTGCTGGGCCCCTTCTACAAGACCCTCCCCTCTTGTCACGCGGTAGTTGATATTTGGGCTTATAAGTTAAACACTCCAAGTGGCTTAGGCTCTTCTGAGTTGGTGTGCTCGTGGATCAGGGTATAACGGTACCCGGTAAACGATGGTGCCAGAATTGGAACCTTGAGTGTCTTGGTAAGCCAAGACTTCCCAAGGGACAGCTTGAGAAAGTCACGTTTTCCAACACAGTTACATATTTAAAACAAAAATGAAAAAAAAAAAATTAAGCACAGAATTCTTTATAAAAGAGCCAGAATCCTCTTTAGGGACTCACAATTATTCTGGAACCCCAGCCCAGCCGAGCCCTTAAACACACTGCTGTTCTAAGTCATCAAAGCCTATTTCTTACGGACCGGCCGTGAGACAAGGTCTCAGTTTCCCTTTCTAGTCAGTTTTCTCCTCTGGGTCTGTTTTTACGGATCTTTTCGAGGAAAGGAATTCGGGAGAGCTTCCTCTCTCCTTTCTAGTCAACGCTTGGACTTACAAGCCATGTCTGTCTTAAGAAGCAGCTTAATTAAACTCAGATCCGTGGCTCACGAGTCCTCGTCTTCCTGGTGAAAGGACCACAGCCCTTCCTAGAAGCCTTCAACTCACAAGCACCACTGGAACAGAAAGCCCAGGGGCTCCCAGCGCCTTTGCCAAGCCCCTTGGTGGGCCAGGCACCCCAGAACTGACACTCCGTGGGGACCTTTCCCTTGACTCTTCAGTCGCAGGCCGGCCCTCACCTCTCGAGTCTTCTGCAAGATCTGCTCCAGGAGGATAAGGAAGTGGCCCGGATCTCTGCTGACCAGCTCCTGCAGGCTCCAGCAGTTGAGACACAGCCCGGCTGGAAAGGCAGAGGGAGAGGCAGGTGTTCAGCTTCCGTCTGGAGAGAAGTGGGAATCCCTAGGGGCACCCCTGGGGTATTCCTTTCTAAAGAGTCTGAGAAAGCTCTGAATCAACAGTCAACTCTCTCCTTCCTCATCAAGACACAATGACAAGCTTTTTATTCCTGCAGATAATGGCTCAAGAGACAGAGATGGGCTGGGATCCCCCTTAGGGGCCATGAGTCTGCACCCCTTGCCTCTGGAGAGCTACGGTTCTTCCACCAACCCGGCTCCCCTGGCTTCCTATAGGGGGTGCCGGAGCACGCGAGGTGCAGGGAAGGAGGGCAGAGGCAGAGGGCGCTGGAAGAATAAGGGGAGGAGCCACAGCAAGCTCCGCCCCAGGAAGCAAGACCAAGGCTACCACAGCCCTGGGACTTCCCAGGACCGCCTGGCCGCGGAGCCGAGGAAGGCGGAAGCTACATCCATCTACCTTTTGAAAGCTACAGTGAGCACTTGGTCATTCTGTAACTTCCCCAGACTTTTGCACTCTGTCAGGCTCTGTTTCCCCGCACTCGGCCAGGGTAAACCCCTAGAGATTAAAGGCGCTGTCCTAGAGGCCTGTGTGTGCACGCGCACACGGGCGCATGCGTGCAGTGGAGCGGAGAGGAGTAAGGGTGGAAACGGATCGACCACGAATTTCACGGAGCCCAAGCTCCGGGAGCCTTTCATGTGCAGGGGCTCCTTCTAAGGTCGGGGAGGCGCAAATGGTGCTTTCGTGCGGACATCGGTTCTCACAAAATTTGCAAAAGTCAGGTCTTTTTTGTGTTCTTTTCCTTAATGATGTCGTCCCCCCACCTCAATTCTATACGCTTAGGCTTCGTCAACACCTAGGTAGGAAGTGAACAGGGAGCAAACTGCCATCTACTGACCACCTAGTGTGGCCAATAGGATGCTAGGTTCTCACGTGATCTCCACTGAGTCTCCTATCCTCCCTTCAGGAAGAGGTTCCCGTGGTTGCTATTTCACGGACAAGGCAGGTGGAGTTGTGAGAGGTTCAGTGACTGGGGTGAGGTTATAGCAGCCAGTGAGAGGCAGTTTTAATACAGATCTGTTGAATTCCAAAGACAGAGGAAAGCCTCTCAAAGGCGGTGGCATTAGAGCTGAGACCTGGGTGAGAAGGAGCCAGCTACGGGCAGTTCTGAGGGAAGAGTTCCAGGCAGCAGGTGCAAAGGTCCTGAGGGAGGGAGGAACCAGGTATGTTCAAGGAGCAGTGGATATCTATCTCATGGCGTAGTTAGCGAGGCAAGTGAGATACGAGACGTGCAAAATCTTAGAAGCATGAGAAATTATTACAGGCAGGCCCCGGTCTTCAGAGATACAATTGCCCCAGCCTGTATCTGGAAAGATCTAGAAACCAAGGAAACCATTCCGGGAAGAGCTATCTACGAAAGCCTAGCTGCTCTGTTGGAGTCAGTAGTTGTATTTCTAAGCAGGTTTGATAGCTTCTTCAAGGTTGTACTTCGGCACATGGGAAGAAAGCAAGATACGGTCCCGGGAGAAGGAATATGTTACAGGAGCACAGACAAACTGCCATATACCGAGGGCCTACTCTCCATCGGGTGCTGTGCCGAGCACCAGCCCACGGGAGGTCCAGCCCACGGGAGGTCCAGGGGCTCGGAACCACAACCTGCCGGCTTCTGTGAGCTGCCCAGTGCTCGCCATAGCCCCTGAGGCTTTCTCGGGCCCCGCGGACCCCACCCCTGCTCCCCCAGACCTACCTGACCAGGAGGTAGAGCAGCGGCTGAGGCTGAGGCCATGCAGGCAGCGCTCCAGGGCATGCTGGATACGGTCCTCCGTGCACGTCGTGGCCCCTGGCTGCATCCTGAGTCATCGCCTGCATGGGGGGGGGGGGGGAGTGGGAGGGACAGACACCGGTCAGTCTGGAGAGCCCCAGGCTTAGGGAGCAAATGGCCCAGCAGAGCAGACGGCAGCCCACAGGCACTCCCAGCCCGGCCCGATCAGCCCTGCTGTGGCCCCAATGCCAAGGGCGCAGTGTGGAGGCAGAGAGCCTACAGCTGTTGGAGCCCAACGGCACAGAGATGCAGGCTGCCGGGGCGGGGAGCTGAGACGGGGGCCCGCCTGGCCCACCGGGCAGTGGCGAGCATCCCCACGAGTGCCCGGGAACAGCCAGACCCCAGCGGGCAGGGGGACTCCTTGAGAAAACTCAGAATCTTAAACCCACCGAGGAGGGGCTTTAAGAAAAGGTTGATTAGCAACAGGTGGGGAGCCGTGAGAGGCGCCAAACGCTGAGAGCCTCAGCGGGGCCAGCGCGGCGTCTTGGCTAACGTGTGGGGGCTCCTGGGGCCCCGGGAAGCCACGGCAGGTGGTTTAGCACGGTGAATAAACCCGGTTTCTGGCAGCAACAGACTCGGACTCAGAGCATGACTCTGCTGTTTAGCAGCGCACTTTAGGCAGACTTTTGTTACCTTTTCCCAACCTCAGTTTACTTCTCTGTAAAATGGGGATAACACGGCACTGACCCTGTAGGGCTGTCGGGAAGAATGCCACGGTGGATGTGCCAAGGAAGCTTTCGAGACACGAAGGCTATCCCGCTCTAGCCCTGGCCACACTCACACTCTCCCGTGTTCACCCCTCTCAGGGCGGACCCCGTGGCTGGCCCGTCAGGCCAGGTCCTGGAGGGAAGCCGAGGAAGCAGAGGTCCGGCTCTGTGGAACTGGGGACGGACCAGGAAACCACAGGCAGAAGCACAGAGCTCAGAGCCGAGCCATGCAAACGAGATGCAAAACTGTGAAGTCCTAACGCGGACCCGGCTGCATGACCGGAACACTAGGTGCGTGGAGGCCCCGCGTAGGCAAATAATCCCCCTACTGCCCCAGCCTGGGAGGAACCACACGCCGGCCGAAGGGAACACAGTCCCTTTGTGAGGTGTCCAGCGTCACCTCACCTCAGTGAGGTCCCCGGTGGGCCACGCACCATGGGGCTGTCTCCCTCTCTCTGCCCCTCCCCCGTTCATGCTCTGTCTCTCTCTGTCTCAAAAATAAGCAAACGTTAAAAAATAAAAATTAAAAAAAAACCCAAAACAAGGATTGGTACTGGCAGCAGGCCAAAGGGGGAGCCCACTCTGGGTCACTGGGAAGCCTCCCAGAAGGGACACTTAAACCGGATGAGGGAGCTGGGAGAGGAGTGAGGGGAAGAACATTCCGGAAAGAAGAGACAGCATCTGGGTGCAGGAAGGAGCCTGCCAAGGACAGACCCCGGAGCCGAGGGCCAGGTGCCACCACCTCCTGGCTGTTGAGGCAGCCGACCGAGTTCAGAAAAACTGCCACGGGTGATTCAGGACCATGGACACTGGGTGCTTCCGTTAGCAGCATCTGGAAGCCCAAAGTTGTCCCCGGGCCCTCCCAGGGCAACTTTCCCAGTCACCTTTGGGCCCTTTGTCTGCTGACTCCTCTACGGGTAGCCCAGGCAGCGGATCCACTGACACTGGGCCTGACCGGGCCGATTCCAGGCTGTCAGGCCCCTCCCTCGCCTCGATGTGCTGGTCCCCGGCGTGGATGTGCCTCCTGGGGACGAGTACTTGTCATACACCCTCAGCCTTCTACCTTCAGCCCCACTACAACACCCCGTCCAGCTCAGAGCTCTTCGGATTCAGAGCTAACAGAACCTGCCGCAGGAGCTGGAAAATCAGGCATCTTCCAGAGGATGACTTTGGGGGCATGGCTGGCTGGCCCACGTGTCCACAAGGGACCCTTTGCCCGAAGGATAATCTCTCCCCGTTAGCGCCAGGGTGGGTTCTTGGAGGGAGTTCAGAGGTCACCCCCCTCACGCCCTTCATTCCACAAAAGGGGAAGCTGACACCCAGAGAGGGTAAGTAAGGGGCAGCCCGGGGGGCGGGAACCAAAGCTGGAAGAACCAACGTGGACATCAACAGACCACGGCGTCAGGCGGGACTTCTGTATTCCCGAATTGTGGGGACAAAAGGTGATCCGTGACCTACCCGCTCCTGTAATAAGAGTCACGGTGAAAGGCGGGGACGGCGCCCAGCCACCACCTTGGGGGCCTTGCCGGGAGGGGTCCGTCCAGAACTAACACAGCTGCCTACCTGCCCCTGCCAACACGGGAAGACTGAGGACACGAGGGGCTTATCCAGCATCCCAGACGGCTCTCCTTTGCCGCCCGGGGCCAAGGGCAGAGGGGCGTTAAGAGAATCCCTTATTCAGACTGGATGCTTGCCAGGTGGGGATGTGCTGTTGTGTTCTCCTGTCACCCTACTCGGCCAGCGCACCTGCTCCCTGCGAGCCCCGCCAGGGCTGAGGGAAGACGTGAGCTCCTTGGGGGTGGGGATAGGGAGGTACCAGCAACAAAAGCTGGACTTCAGCTGTTTTGTTGATCCTTGACCCTGGAGGGCTCCCACCGGGATGCGGGCAACTTAGGGGTAAGAGGCTGATGGTTGGACCACCTTTGGGGGAGACCGGAGGGAGGGGGATGGAGAGATGGCTAATCTGTGGCCAGAGTAGTTAGACAACTTGCCTAAGGTCACACACACAGTTAGGAGGTGGCAAAGCCAGGATGCGAACCCAGGGAGCCTGGCCTTGACCGATAAAGTGCACCTCCCCCTCGGCAATGTCAGATGCCAGTCGCCGGAAGAAAAATAAACTCAATTCATGTTTCTACACCCAGAAGTGAAGATTCTGTGAACTGTAACACGATCTTGCTTTAAGAAACCTACATTCCCGGGGTCCCTGGGTGGCTTAGTTGGTTAAGCGTCCGACCTCGGCTCAGGTCATGATCTCGCGGTCTGCGGGTTCGAGCCCCGCGTCGGGCTCTGTGCCGACAGCTCGGAGCCTGGAGCCTGCTTCCGATTCTGTGTCTCTCTCTCTGCCCCTCCGCCCCTCCTGCACTCACATTCTCTCTCTCTCTCAAAAGTAAATAAACATTAAAAAAAAAAAAAAGAAACCTACATTTCCAGTTGCTGGGAAATCTCGAGCCCACCATGTCTGTCTACACCAGCTGCTCACCCTCTGGAGAGGGGATCAGAACTCACAGAGGCACACTGTCCCTGCCCCTGCTGAACTGGGGCCAGCGATCTCTAGCCTGGAGAAGGGCCGAACCACACCAACCGGGTTTAAAGTCCCCTCCGCCCAGCCCCTGCCGCAAGGGACGGCTGGGTTGTGTCACGAGGCAGGAATGAGTCACCCTGCCCTGTTGTGTCCCACTGTGACGATGCAAACACGAGACGTAAATGAACATTCTCGGCCAACGCTGCTTCTGCTGCACACACACCTACCCTCAGGGGTCGGCACCCCGGGTCCCGGGGCCCTCGCTGCACCCCTCCGACGCCTGCTGGCCCACGCCGCCTCCCTCCTCCAGGCCCTGACACTCCCACCTCCTGGCCTCAGTGTCCCTGGCTGTTCACTGGAGGCCATCAAGGCCTTCTCCACGGGTGAGCCAGGCGTCCCCAGAGGCATCTGGCAGATCTCCCGGTGTGCCTGTCTCCCTGGCACCCTGACGCCATCTAGGGCTTGCCCCACGCTGCTCTCAGAGGCAGGACTTGCCCGGGGCACTGGGTGCTGGGGGTCAAGGGAGGTGTGAGCTCGGCCCGGGGATCCTCCGCCGAGTTGCCCTGGGGGTTGACCCAGCACACGGTGGCTGGCCACCTGGACCTTCAGCACACTCATTTCCGTCCGATGAGTCAGCCGTCAGCCGTTTCTTCTGACTTGTCAGCAGAACCCCAGTGGCTTTGGGGTGGAGATTAAGAGGGAGGAAGGTGGTCCCCCCTCCCTCCCCAAGGACGACGCCTCTTTGTTTCAGAGACTTGGCAGGCAAGGCCTGGCTTCCCCCGGCACCTTGCTGAGAGGAGCATCTGTTGTGAAATTCCAGCTGCTGCCAGTAAAGGGAATGTCCGCTCACCCGCCGGGGGGGGGGGGGGTGGTGTTGAAACCTTCAACTACCATCTCCAAGTTCCTCTTCTGAGCCGGTAAGGATGAGTCTCTGCTGGGGACCCCGGAGAGGACAGAGAAGCCTGGAGTTGGGGGGGTGGCCTCAGAGGGCACAGAGGAAGAACTCATCTTCACATGCTGACCTGATCCGATGACGCAAGACACAGGTCATCTTCCCTCATGTGGGGGACCTAGTCAAAGGTGCTGCCTGGGTCCAACGTTCCTGGGGCAGCCCCCACACGGGGCAGGGAGGACGGCTTCTTTTCCCGGGGGATGCCTCAAACGGAGTGGAATAGCATAGGTGGAGGGCCTACGTCTCACTGGGAGACAGGCAGGCACCTCCAGGCACTGGTGGGCACCCCACACTGCTTCCCCGGTTTTCTGGAACATTCTAGGCCCATGCTTTGAAGCCTTAGTTCCACAGGTGGGAATAAGAGAGGCACCAAGGCATGTGGTCCTGCACTGACCCCGCCCACTTCGGTCCTGGGTCTCTCCTCCCTCCTTCCTTTCCTCTCGATCCCTGGGGTTTGACCTCCCTTCTCTAGCCCCACTCTCCTCCACGTGACTGTTGAAGGCAGAATCTCTTCCGTGACCTAATTTTATTTTTTTTAATTTTTTTTAATGTTTATTTATTTTTGAGACAGAGAGAGACAAAGCATGAATGGGGGAGGGTCAGAGAGAGAGGGAGATACAGAATCGGAAGCAGGCTCCAGGCTCTGAGCTGTCAGCACAGAGCCCGACGCGGGGCTCGAACTCACGGACCGTGAGATCATGACCTGAGCTGAAGTCGGACGCTCAACCGACTGAGCCACCCAGGCGCCCCATCCGTGACGTAATTTTAAAACCTCCCATCTCCAAAGCAGGAAGGATACACCTGAAACTAACAATACTGGGCTAAGAAAGGGTGAAAAGGAGAGGAGAATGAGATGGGGAGGGGGGATGAGGAAGGACAATACTTCTCTGGGGGTACTTTTAGGTACCACTTTGACTCTTAGAACCAGAGCGATAGTCCACATACGCCAAATTAAATAAATAACTCTAGTCAACTAGGATTGCAAGGGGGGGGGGCAGGTGGGGTGAAAAACACAAACAAAACAAATTAACCGGACTACATTATAAGTGAGTAACGTAACTGCATTGAAAGGGTGGGGGATGAAAGAATTAAACTGAGGAACGTTGGAAAATAGTATTTTGACTGGACGCTGCAAGGCTAAAGACAAAAAGAACTATGCACATAGTTTTCTAAGTATTCAATCTGTTTGTCGTAGGGACGTGTGTTTAAAACCCTGAGACTTCTTTTATGTGTGTGCTGTGACTAAACAAATAAGTAAATCTATCATAGATAATGAGAGCCAGCTTCTCACTATTGGAGAAAGAAGTTACAAATAAGGAAGGAGGGAAATCTAGGGTGAGTCAATCTTACTGGACCGGAGTTGGAGAAATCAGCATGAACTTGTGGTTTTTAATGTATTAACACAGAGATACATACAGAAGTGAAAAAGATGTGTGTATGTTTGCATTATTCGCATTGCAGTGCATACATACTGACATACAGGTGTCTGGGTTAGCATCCGACTCTTGGGTTTCATCTCAGGTCATGATCTCACGGTTCAGGAGATCAAGCCCCACACTGGGCTCTGTGCCGACAGCATGGAGCCTGCTTGGGATTCGCTCTCTCCCTTGCTCCCTGTCCCTCCCCCACTCTCTCTTTCTCTCTCTCTCTCTCTCTCAAAATAAATAAATAAACATTAAAAAAAGGAAAATGCATACATATATTTTCTAGCTCTGCTGAGAGAGCCAGGAAATGACATCCCAATAACAATGAGCACATCCAGTACCCAGGCCTTGGTTTCTAAATACCATTCTCCACTCAAAGGAACCAGGGCTGCTTAGAGAAATGGCCAATTCTAGGAGCAGGGCAGGAAATACACAAGATCAACCTGGCACATCTTATAGTGCCAGAATATAAGTCATTCCTTGAAAAAGGACGGGAGTGTCAGAAGGATACGGGAGCCAGCTCAAAGGAGCTTCCAACGGCCAAAGCCAGGGCAATTTGAACAACAGAATAAACAATGACAGTGTTGGATTACAATTCGTAGAATGAAATAAATACCCATGAGCGTATACTAATGTTATAAATAAGAGAATATGGAGGGGAAGGAACAGGTCCTCTTTACAAAAGAATTCCAATTAATGTGGATAGAGGGAGAGAAACGCAAAACCACCATTAGGCAAACGCCACAGTAATAACTGCCCTCAGTATGGATGCTAAAATCCGTGGATGAAAATCTGAGAGGAGACAGGATATTTGCATAGTCTCAAAGTATCTCCTCCGAGAAATTAATTGACTGCAAGAGAAAAATAATAATTTCACAGTGGAGAAACCCAGCACTGCCTTAACCTCATGGTCCAAGTTAACATTATCAATAATAAGACATATGAAGATCATGCATCCCCTGATACGATGCACTGAGAGGGACGTAGGTCACTTCTGTGGGATTCTTACCAAAAACGCATACACACAATCGAATCATGAGAAAAATACCATCCACAACCCAACTGAGAGAAATTCTGTAACATCACCGACTAGTACTCACCAGAATGTCAAGGTCATAAAAGATAAGGAAGCCAGAGGGACCGCCACAGATCGGAGGAAATTGAGGACACAAAAAAACTAGACACACTGTGAGATCCTGGAAGGGACTCTGGAATTAAAAGACGACATTGCGGGGGCGGGGGGGGGGGGATGGCTAAAATCCAAATGAGGTCCACAGTTTAGCGAACAGTATTGTACCAATGATCATTTCCAAGTTTTGGTAACTTCACCTTGTCATGTAAGTTGTTAACATTAGGGGAGGGGTGAAGGGTCTCCATGGTTCTAAGACCCTTTATGTAGTTACATAGCCTGACGGATCCTTCGAATATCCTTCCGGATGGTTATTCAATGCTTCGCTGTCCTTCACGATCTTGTTTGAAGTTGCTACTTCATGTGTAGTCGCACGTCCTAGTCATTGGTTGGTCGGCCAGCCCTCACCCCTGACTCAATGTTCCTAAGCTGGGGTGGAGAATCTCTGGGGCTCTCGGAGGACCGAAAGTCCTCAGAGAGGATGCATTTTGATGGCAATCCAGAAGTCAGTATATTTTGGACCACCTTGACGTCACCTATGAGCGAATGTTGCCTGCCTTAAAAATTTGATGCCCCGTTTGCATTTGTGTCTATCACCAATTTGGTGTCGCCTAAAAGGACAGGGCATGCCAGATGTGTTCTTGGGATCTACTAGAGCTCGAGGGTTGAACCCAATGAGTTGATGGAAAATGTTTGGTAAGAGGAGAAAAGTTTACATGATCTGAAGAGAAACCAGAAGATAAATTAATGGAAAATATTTAGAGAAGTGCCTGGCACATAATAAGTGTTCAGCAACGGCTATCTATTAGCTATCAGCATGCTTCCCTCACACAGACAATTCTATGGCCCAATTCCAGACGGGGTTGAGATTGGGCCAAGAAACGAAACACCCCCTGGATGACTCTGATGCATGGTCGGGCTTGGAAAGGAACGTTTTCTGGTTTTCAAAGTCACACACATTCTAGACTATGTGACTAGGAAAGCATCCTGGAGATGAGGTGGTGCAACCTTCCCATTCTACGAACGGGAAAACAGAGGCTCTGAGCAGTGAGGAGTCTTCCTCGGATCAGAAAGTGGCAAATCTATAGCTAAAATCCGAGCCTAGAACCCAGGAGAGTCATGACAGCCTCTTGCTTCGGTGGGAATCCGCTTCCACTGCTGATCTCTGAGTGACCTCAGCTCGGTTCCTCAAGGTTATTTTTGGAATCCTTTTGTCAACTTCTTTCAGCGATATTGTGTAGGTATCGAACTCCTTCATGTGTCAACTCTGTGCATTTAGGTTTTCTGACAATACCATTCATCTTAATCAAGATTGGAAATTTTACTAGAAAAGATTTAGGCCTAGAATTTCTATGTGACTTAAAAAATTGTTTCTGAACTTGTGATTTTAGCCCCTTTCTTAATCTAAACGTTGTAAAATCAGGTTTTAAGATACAAACCTGGATTGGATTTATTTTAAATATTTTTATACTGTATCACCATTCTTTCAATAATCCTTTTTGGACATTTATAATAAATGTCATAACTATGAAAATAGCAGTATTTTCGGGGGGGAGGCAGCAGCTTTAAGTGTGATTTACTTCATTGCTGTTTATTGTTTTTATTTCTTTGTTTTCATATCATATCATCTCTAGTTATGAGTTCTTTATTTTGATTCATTTCTTGTTCAGCTGGAGTGCTTTGAGTAACTTCAGGATGAGTGTGTGGGTAAGGTAGTTTTTGAGACTTTAGATGTCACGGTCATTTCATTCATTCATTGAGGCTCACAATGAATTCTACCTTTGCCAATTAAAGAGGTGGCATAATTCATAATCTTTTCGCCTTCAAAGTGTTTATAACCCCCCCCAAATTATTGACTGTAAAAAATGGCTACAACAAAGAGAATTAGGTAAGGTGGTCTGGTACAAGTCAAGATAGAAATTAATATTGTTCAAGAAGACAAATAAAAAAAACAGAAACTGCATTAGGAAAAAGATCCCACCTGTAGTCACAAGAAAAAAAATGAGAGAGAATAGGCTTTACAAATATGCAAGATTTTAATGAAATAAAACTTTGAGGGGACACAAAAGAAGGCAAATAAACGTAAATGCATACCCTGTTATGAGACGGGACGATTCAATGTCAAAGAATTACTTCGAAATGGATCAGAGCCTCAATGTAAACAGCTTAAACTGTAAAAGTCTCAGAAGAAAACAAAGGAGAACGGCCTCATCATGCTGGATATGTCAATAATTTCTTGGATATGACAACAAAACTACAAGGAATGAAATAAAAATAAAGTGGATGTACATCAAAATCTAAAACTCTGTGCATTAAAGTCAACAGAGTGAAGAGGTAAACCTAGAGAATGGGAGAAAACATTTGCAAATCATATACCTGATAAGGAGTTATTATCCAGAATATATAAAGAACTCTACAACTAACTCAGGAACAGCAACAACAACAACCACAAAAACATTTAACAATGGACAACGGACGTGAAAAAACATTACTCCAATGAAGACATACAAATAGCCAAGAGCACATGAAAAGATGTTCCACATCATCAATCAACAGGGAAATGCAAATCCAAACCACAATGAGACCCCACCTCACACCCATTAAGATGGCTATTATAAACAAAACGAAACAAAATTGTTAGTGAGGAGAAATGGGGACACTGAGCCACCGTTGGCAGGGACGGGGCGGGGGGTGGGGTGGGGATGAGAAATGGTGCTGGTGATTTCTCGAAAAATTAAAAATAGAATTACCATATGAGCGGCAATCCCACTTCTTACATGTATCCAAAAGAACTGAAAGCAGAGACTTGAACAGATGTTTGTACGGCCAAGTGCACAGCAGCGAAAAGGTAGGAGTAACCCAAGCGTCCATCGACAGGTGAACGGACCCACAAAATATGGTCTAGGCCAAAATGGGATGTTATTCAGCCTCAAAAAGGAAGGAAATCGTGCCCTGTGCTCCAACGTGGATGAATCTTGAGGGCACTGGGCTAAGTGAAATAAGCCCGTCACAAAAAGAAAACTGTACAATCCCACTCAGATGAGGTGCCCAGAGTAGTGAAATTCACAGAGACAGAAAGTTGAATGGCGGTTGTCAGGGGCTGGGGGAGGGGACACGGGTACGGAGTTTTAGTTCTGCAAGATGAAGCGTGCCGTAGGATATTGCACAACAAGGTGGACGTGCTTAGCATTAGCGAACCACACACTTAGGACTGGTCACGATGGTAACCTTTCCTGACATGCATCTCCTACCACAACGTTTAAAAAGGAGGAAAGAGGTAATTAACTGACATCTTCACAGTATTGCATAGGGAGGTCAATTCTCTCTACCTTTTCGCCTAGAGAACAGGAAGGAAGGAAAGAGGGAAAGCGGGCAGGCAGACAGGTTGGCTATTACAGAGCAGCTGTTCTGCGTCAGAGACCATGCTGGGCACTTCCACGTGATTGCCTAGTTTAACGGTCAAGATCACCCCATGACATAATCACAGTTATCCACGGTTTCTGCAGTTCAGGGAGAGTCGACCGTGTCTTTGCCCAAGTTCCTGTGGTCACAGTTCCTACAACCTGAGCCAGAGGTACATCCCAGGTGGCCGGACTCTCAAAGCCCACATTCTTTTCTATGCCACGTTCATAGGACATCATCCCTATCATTTTCTAGACACTCGAAGGGCTGAGCATGTGGTTTTGCCTCTGTGTTATAATTTGAGGCTTTTCAGAGAAGACATCTTGCACACAAATTGCCCGAATTCTTGCGGCCAGTGATTCATTCTCCACGGGTTAGGACTGCCCACTTCGTCTGTCCCTAGCCTACTTTTCAAGACTTAGGATTAGTGGAGGGGCGTGTAGCTAACACACGTGTCTACCACAGCAGCAGCAGGGGCGAGCAGATACTGGAAGGACTCCAGGGCCAGGAAAGGGAAAACCTGTGAAATGGTAGGTGGTGATGGAGGGTGGAGGTGTGTGCAAGGAACGGGGAGGGAACAGGGAGGGAGTAGGGCTGGAGCAGACGTGCAGGAAAAGGGAGAACCATCAAGGAAACATAGATAAGCCTTGGCTGACTTCCCAATTTTGCCCGTGACCTTATTTACCAAGGAAAGGGCACGGAAATGCTTGGGAAGACCAAAGGTGCGGTTAAGACCAAAAGGAAATAAGAGGAGGGAAGAGAAGGAGTCTTAGTGCCTTTGGTAACACGTGTGCAGCACTAACTCTATGACAGACACTGCTCAGGGCTTGAAGCCCACGATCTCATTTATTCTGAACAATCTTGTGAAACTCTGAACTTACAAAGACTTTCCCAAGGTCGCACAACTAGCCAGTAGCATAGGCAGGACTCATATGAACTCATTTCAACCCAGTTTTATCTGACTCCTTTCTTTTTTTTTTTTAATGTTTATTTATTTTTGAGAGAGAGAGACAGACAGACAGAGTGTGAGCAGGGGAGGGGCAGAGAGAGAGGGAGACCCAGAATCCGAAGCAGGCCCCAGGCTCCGAGCTGTCAGCACAGAGCCCGACACGGGGCTCGAACTCACAGGCTGTGAGATCGTGATCTGAGCTGAAGTCGGATGCTTAACCGACTGAGCCACCCAGGTGCCCTTATCTGACTCCTTTCTACCCAGATAATCATCTGGAAGAATACAGAGAAGAAAACAGGATGCATGATGCTGTCTTTGCATTTAATAGTTAGATAATAGCAGCCGACGCTAATTGAGGGCTTACTATGTGCTGGGCACTGTTCTAGGCTCTTTCTACGAATTGACTCATTGAATTCATATGAGGTAGATACGTTCTTGTCCCCATTTTACGGATGAAAGGAGGAAGGCATACGGCGCTCTCTCGGCTGGCGAAGGATGCGTGGTCTTTCTTGGCATCCCCCAAGCGACTCAGCTTCTTGGCACACTGAAGGGGACGCAAGAGATGGGCAACGAGAGAAAGAGTGTCGGAATTCGCCAAGGTATCCACTCCCAGGCTGACCTCTGGGCCCTTGGCGCCACAGACTGTTTCCATCCCGCCATCTGTCAAACGCAGAGCCTGCCTGGTTTGCCAGCAAATGCTCGCACGGTGACAAAGTGACAGATCAACAGGTAAATGGAAAAACGCAAGAGAAGGCCAATTACACGTGTCTTGGCAGCTTTCTGATTTCTCTGGGTGTGGCAAAACATGGCGGTCGTGACAAACCGCACTCGTTACGGGCTGCTCACTCTTGGCAGGATCCTTCCAGTTTGTAAGACGGAGCGAATGAACGTTTTATCGTCGGGGGCGAAAAGACTGGATGGGGCCCTGTGACTGCCTTTATCATTGGGATAGACTCGGCACACAGTGGTCTCACCTGTTCTCTCTTCCCTTGACGATGTTTTCCTCCCCCCCCCCCCCACGGTCCCCAGCCCCATCTTCTCTCCATTAACCCAACAGCAGGTGACTGCTCTCGGCCACTGGCACATCCACCTTCTTTAGTCTTCTTCTTCCCCCTCTTTTTAAACTCTTGCCAATTATATTAGAAGAATCTGTCACCTCCTCCCTTTCCATCCCATTCATGAACATGGCTTATTGGCACAAGAGAAACTTCTCTCACAAGAAAAGAAATCAACAAGGTTTGTGGACGGAACTGAAATCAGAAACTCGTCCCGATACTTGGCCAGGTGTGGTTTTTACAACTTTTTATGAAACAGACACTGATTTCGAGAGTCCCAGTGAGCTGAGTCTAGAACTCTCTAGGACTCTAAGAGGCTATTTACTGACATTAGAGCAGCAGGCACAGATACAGCCTTTAACTAGTCTCTTTTTTTTTATGTTTATTTATTTCTGAGACAGAGAGACAGAGCATGAGTGGGGGAGGGGCAGAGAGAGAGGGAGCACAGAATCCGAAGCGGGTTCCGGGCTCCGAGCTGTCAGCACAGAGCCCGAAGTGGGGCTCGAACCCATGAACTGTGAGATCAGGGCCTGAGCCGAAGTCGGTCGCTCAACCGACCGAGCCACCCGAGCGCCCCAAGTCTTTCTCTAGTCTTACTAAATACGCTCACGAAGACACAGGAAAAGGAAGACACATATACGCAGCCCACACTGAAAACCAATATTTAATATGGTTTAATATGGTCTGGGACTGTGTCCAATTCAGATGCAAATGGATTCAGAAAACCCAGGCTTCAGCTCTGGCCAAAATCTCTATGGAAAGTGGGCAGGGCTTGTATCATGGCTAATTAAAGTTTGCCCCCCGCCTCCACCAAGTGGGTATGACCCCCTTCTGGAGGCTTGAATGCCTTCTGTCTTCTCCATTAATGAAGACTGGTGGGTCATGTTCGCTGACATGGGGAAGTGTGGACAGGAGACAATTTGGGAGGAGAAAACCAGAGTCCCACTTTGCCCATGTAATATCACATTTTGAGCATCCAGGGTTAAGAGGTGGGTCCACGAAGGATTAGCAAAAGGACGCTGGGAAGGTGAGACCCATGGAACCATGAAATAAGAGAATATGATGTCAAGAAACTCAAGAGTGGTTCAAACAGGGAGAGCAGAATACGGCTGCAACATTCATAAAATCAGGACCGAAAAGTGGCCCCTGGACTTGGTGACATGGAGGTCTTGGCGACCTAGAATAAATACTGGGAGGGCAGGAAGACCCAAAGGAATAGGATGAGGAGAGAAAAGGAGGTGAGAGAGAGCCGACTCCTTTGAGAAGCTTTGCTTGGCTGAGTTTTAGGAGATGCGCCAGTATCCTTCCGCGAAGTTCTTTTATTTTTTATTTACCTAGCACAAATTCCTTTCTGCCAAATGTGACCAAAAGGACACTAAGATGCTTCCAATGATGAGTCTTAACGTCCTGTATCTACATCTAAAAAAAAATGAGATAGGGTTACCTGCCAAAGTGTTAACAGAGGTTATCTCTGAGGGGCAAGAGAGGTATCATTGTTTACTTTTTTTGAAAAACATTTTTATGGTAACACATTGTTTTTAGACATTATTTTTTAATCACACAAAGAGTAGGTGTTAAGTATATGAAAAAACAGACAGTGGTTCTGGCAAAAAGGAGTAGATGTTCCTCCTGCTAAGTAAAGCTACAAACTCTGGATATTATATACAAAACTAATATTCGAGACCCTGAAAGCAGAGAGAAGGGAGATGAGCTAAGGACCTTGAGAAAAAGAAGGGACATGGTGGTGGCTGCCCCGGGTCTTCTTGTTGCCTCCTGTATCCCAGCCTTGGACTCAAAGAACCCACAACCCGGAAACACCAATGGGTACAGACAGAAAAAGCCCCACGGAGAGCCCGCTCTTTCCAGCCAAAGGACCAGGAGAGGCGCAGCCTAGAAAGACACAAAACTTGTAGATGATAACCATTCTGCTTCCAGCAACCATGACAGGAAGAAGTGTGGCACCATAGCCACTAGCAAAGGCCAAATGGGGAAGCTGAACTGCCTCTAGCCAGGCTCTAACGAGGTGCCCCACTCCTCCCTCAACCACCAGTGGTGTCTGAGAAAGCCAGCCCTTTAATCTTCTCTGCCACCGCAACCCCGCCTACGACCCCACAGTGTCAGTGAGGGCCACCAGGGGTCCTGGACCTCCTGCCCCAGCAGACAGTCAAGAGTGCCCCCTCCACTCCCTTGACTGGGGTGGTGTCGGAGAAAGCCCAGTGGGAGAGCCAGGGCTTTCGCGGCTGCCCAGGGGGATGAGGTCACTTCCTCCACCCCATGGCGTCAACGGAGCAATGGGGCTCTCTCGTGCCTCCCAGGCAGGGAGAGGTCAATGGCAGCCAGAATTCGCACTCCACCCAGCAGTAACAAGGGCGCCTCTTTTTGTCAATGGAAGCTGCGAGCAGAAACCTACGTCCTCACCTGGTAATGACGAGGCAGCGCTCCCCGCTTTCAGGGAAGTGCTAGAGGAAGCCAGCGAAAACAGAGGTTTAAATGAGACCCAGAGCCTCATGACTCTCATAATACCCACAGTGCCAGGTTTCAGCGGAAAATAACTTGTCATACCAACAACAGGGAATGAAATGAAACGGATTACATAAACCGAGTGAAAAAAAGGCAATCGGTAGGTGCCAACGCTAAACCCACAGATGTTAAAATTATCTGACAAAGACTTTAAAAAAAAACTTTTTTTTAACATTTATTTATTTTTCAGAGAGACAGACAGGGCATGAGCAGGGGAGGGACAGAGAGAGAGGGAGTCACAGAATCCGAAGCAGGCTCCAGGCTCCGAGCTGTCAGCACAGAGCTCGACGCGGGGCTCGAACTCACGGACCGCGAGATCGTGACCTGAGCCGAAGTCGGACGCTTAACCGACTGAGCCACCCAGGCGTCCCATCTGACAAAGATTTTAAAGCAGCTTTGTTAAAAATACTTCGATGGAAGGCGCATATGCACCCCAATGTTTATAACAGTGCTATCGACAATAGCCAAAGTATGGAAAGAGCCCAAATGTCCATCGATGGATGAATGGATAAAGAAGGTGTGGTATAAATAAACGATGGAGTATTACTTGGCAATCAAAAAGAAGGAAATCTTGCCATTTGCAACTACGTGGATGGAACTGGAGGGTCTTATGCGAAGTGAAATTAGTCAGAGAAAGACAAAAATCATATGACTTCACTCATATGAGGACTTCAAGAGACAAAACAGATGACCCTAAGGGAAGGGAAACAAAAATAATATAAATATAGGGAGAGGGACAAAACATAAGAGACTCTTAAATATGGAGAATAAACACAGAGTTACTGGAGGGGTTGTGGGAGGGGGGATGAGCTAAATGAGGGAGGGACATTAAGAAATCTACTCCTGAAATCATTGTTGCACCATACGCTAACTTGGATGTAAATTTAAAAAAATAAATTTAAAAGAAATTAAAAATAATTAAAAATAATAAAAAATACTTCAATGGACAATCATGAACAAATAAAAAGGAAGAACGTCTTGGCAAAGAAATAGAAGATATGAATACACAGTCATGGAAGTTCTAGAACTTTTGAAAGACAGAATAACTGAAATAAAATCCTCAGTGGATGGGCTCCACAACAGGTGGAGGGGACAGAGGAAAAAACCAATGAGCTTGAGTACAGAACGGTAACATCACCCAACCCGAACAATAGAGAGAAGGCCAGCCAGAGAAAAATGAACAGAGAGCCTCAGGGACCTATGGTCTAACATGCATGTCGTCTGGAGTCCCAGTGGCAGAGGGCAGAGATGGGAAAGTACTCAAATGGCAGAAAACTTGCAAATTTGGCAAAATACATAAAACTACAGCTTCTCGGGGCGCCTGGGTGGCTCAGTCGGTGGAGCATCCGACTTCGGCTCAGGTCATGATCTCACGGTCCGTGAGTTCTAGCCCCGCGTCGGCTTCTGTGCTGACAGCTCAGGGCCTGGAGCCTGCTTCGGATTCTGGGTCTCCCTCTCTCTCTGCCTCTCCCCTGCTCATGCTCTGTCTCTCTCTGTCTCAAAAATAAATAAAACCATTTTTAAAAAATTAAAAAAAAAAAACAAAACTACAGATTCGAGAAGCTATGTGAACCCTAAACAGGATAAGGCCAAGAAATACACACCAAAACACATCGTAGTCAAGCTTCTGGAAACTAGAGACAAGGAAAAAAGTCTTGAAAGCATCAAGAGAGGAATAGCATTTTCCCTGAGAGGGAAAACATTCAAAGCACAGCGGATTTCTTGTCAGCAGTCACGAGAGCCAAAAGGAACGGAACGGCATTTTTTAAGTGCGCAACAAATGGCCAATCCGGAACCCCACATCCAGAGAAAATATGTTTCAGGAATGAAAAAGAAATGAAGACAACTGGCATATTTACCCTAAAAGAATGGCTGATGGAAATTCTCTAAGCAGAAAGAATATGATTTAAAAGATAAAAGGGGGACTTCTGGGTGGCTCAGTCGCTTAAGCGTCCGACTTCGGCTCAGGTCATGATCTCGTGGTTCGTGGATTCAAGCCCCACGTCGGACTCTGTGCTGACAGCTCGGAGCCTGGAGCTTCGGATTCTGGGTCTCCCTCTCTCTCTGCCCCTCCCTGACTCACACTGTCTTTGTCTCTCTGTCAAAAAAAGTGAATAAACATTAAAAAAAATTTTTTTTAAACATATCAGATGAAGTAGACTTCAGAGCAAAGAGAGTTACCAGGGACCGAAAGTGACATTACAGAACGGCAAGAAGATCAAGCCACCAAGAAGACACAGCAATCCTAAATGTTTTCCCCCAAACAATGACACTGCAAACTATGTGAGGTAAAAACTGGTAAAACGGGAAGGAGAACTAGGCAAACCCATGATTATAACTGGAGATGTCAACCTTCTGTATCGTTTCTGAGCAACGATGCAGAATATCAGGAAGAACACAGAAAAACTCAATAACACCATCAACCACTAGGATCTAATAACACTTACACGCCCAACGACAGCAAAACACATACACAGTCTTTTCAAGTACCCACGGGACACATCATATATCCTGGGGCATAAGACCGACCTCAACACATGTAGGAGAACTGAAATCATACAGAGCGTGTTCTCTGACCACAATGGAATCAAACTAGAAAGCAAACAGAAAGATAACACGACAATCTCCAAACACTTAGAAACTAAACACACATCAAGGGGTGCTTGGGTGGCTCAGTCGGTTAAGCGCCCGACTCCAGCCGAAGTCATGATCTCACAGCCCGTGAGTTCGAGCCCCGTGTCGGGCTCTGTGCTGACAGCTCAGAGCCCGGAGCCTGCTTCAGATTCTGTGTGTGTGTGTCTCTCTCTCTGCCCCTCCCCTGCTCATGATCTGTCTCTATCTGTCTCAAAAATAAATAAAAAACATTTAAAAAAATAAAAAAATAAAAAGAAACTAAACACATATCTGAAGACTCCATTGGCCAGAGAGGAAGTCTCAGGGGAAATCCAAAAATACATTGAACAGAAAGAAAAGAAATAAACAACATATCAAAGGTGGCGGGACACAGCGAAAGCGATTCTGAGGGGGAAATTTATAGCATGAAACACACACTTTATTTATTTTTTGAGTTTACATATTTTGAGAGAGACAGAGATCATGTGAGTGGGGGAGGGGCAGAGAAAGAGAGAGAGAGAATCCAAAGCAGGCTCCGTGCTGTCAGCACAGAGCCTGATGTGGGGCTTGAACTCACAAAATCATGAGATCAAGGCCTGAGCCGAAGCCAAGAGTCAGATGCTTAACTGACTGAGCCACCCAGGAGCGTGTATGAAATACACACTTTAGAACTGGCACATGGCCCAGAGGTTTATACCCCTGGGCATTTATCCCAGAGAAATGAGAAGTTATGTTCATCCAAAAACAAGTACGTGAATGCTTATATAAGCGGCTTTATCCATAATAGCCCCAACCTCGAAACAAGCCAGGTGTCCTTCGGTGGGTGAAGAGGTTAACAAACTATGGTACATCTACACCATGGAATACTAGTCAGCAATAAAAAGGAAATAAGGGGGCGCCTGGGTGGCGCAGTCGGTTAAGCGTCCGACTTCAGCCAGGTCACGATCTCGCGGTCCGTGAGTTCGAGCCCCGCGTCAGGCTCTGGGCTGATGGCTCGGAGCCTGGAGCCTGTGTCCGATTCTGTGTCTCCCTCTCTCTCTGCTCCTCCCCCGTTCATGCTCCGTCTCTCTCTGTCCCAAAAATAAATAAACGTTGAAAAAAAAAATTTAAAAAGGAAATAAGTGTTGATATACAGCACACACTGGATGAAATCTCCAGAAGATTACGCTGAATTGAAAAGCCAATCCCCAAGGATCATCTACAGTACGACTCTATGTACGTAACATTTTTGAAATGACAGAAATACACCTATCTGACATAAACACATGAAAATACGCTCACCATCGCTGCTTATCAGGAAAATGGAGATCTGAAACCAAGATGAGATTACACTACACCAGAACAGCCAAAATTACCGAGATTAATTATAACAAGGGGGCCAGCAAACAGGAACCACCGTGCATTCTTGGTGCTATCATCATAATGGTGCAACCACTTTGAAAACTGGTTCGGCAGCTTTGTAAGGTTAACAGATACCCACCAAGAAGTGACCCAAGAATGCCACTCGTTTACCCAAATAAACGAGAATATATATTGACAGAAAGACTTGTACAAAAATGTTCACGGCAGCTTTGTTTATCATGGCCTCAGACCGGAAACGATCTGGTCCATCCACAGGGGAAGGGGTAAACATAGGTGGTATATACTACTCAGTAATGCAAGAAACCAGAACACAACTTGCTGATACGAGCAACAATATGGACGAAGACCAAAAAACACGGTATGTCTACGAAGCTGGACGCAAAAAGGTGGATGCTCTAATGGCTGCCTTTACAAGAAGTTCTAGAATGAACAGGCAAAACCGATCTATGGTACAGTAAATAAAAATGGCCGTTGCCTCGGGACGGTACGGGGAGAGCCAACCAGGAATGAGCATGAGGAAACTTTCTGGGATGATGGAAAGATTCTCTAGCTTGCAAAGAGCACAGGCTAAATGGGTACACACATTTGTTGGTAACTCATCCCATTGTACAGTAAAATCTGTGTGCCCCACTGTATGAAAACCATACCTCAATAAAGATGTTCTTAAAGACTCATGTAATACAAACTAAATCTTTAGTTTCTCTTAGCCTGCCCATTTATCTGCACCCCATTTTCCTTTTTCAAACACACAGGCATTGGCCACCCGTCTGGCCTGTTACACGTCCGGTCCTTTTCAATGCCTTGATATGCCCACATAATGCACCTAGAGTTGTCTCCCAAAAAAATGCATCTGATGGTCACTCCCTCCTTGCCCCTCAAAGCTAATGGCCTTTTCGTTGCCTTAGGACAAAGTTCAACCCCCAACCTGGATTGTAAGACCCTGAGAGGTCTGGGCCCTCCCTCCCTGGCCAGTCTTACACCCTCACGTTCCCTCTCTGCAACGAGTGTCTTTCTGCCTGTGCTCCCTCTGCCTGGAACATTTCCACCACCTTCCCCCGCTTCTGCCGTGGCTAATACGCATTCATCTGTCTTCGTTTATAAGGTCACTTCTTCAGGGAAGGCTTCCTGACTCCCAGGCTGGGTTGGGTGTCCCCCACTTCCCCGACACCTATGTTGTAACTGCTTCCCCTACCAGGCTTTTCAATGGCAACAATGGCCCATCCATTATACATATGGTTCTAACCCCGGTATCTGGTGTAGGGCCCAGGCAGATTCTTCCTGGACAGCTATGTGAGCGTGCAAATGCGCTCCGCAAACCAAAAGCCCCACCCAGACATGCGGCCACAATGTTGTGACCATACGAGCAATAGGGGATCTTCCTCAGGCTTTGGGGGAAATCACATCTGTCACCTCCCAGTGAGTCAGTCCTCGGAAGTGTCGAACAGGTCATTTTGGGCCACCCACGGTGTGGCAGGCTATCTCAGAGACCTGCTTCCTCCTGCGTTTCCTCGGCCAGGGTCTGAAGGAAGAGATCGAGGTCAGAACCCAAGCTTTCCAGAAGCTGTTCCTATGGCCACAGAGCACAGGACAACATATGGTGCTATTAGTATGTTTCTTTCTGTACGCTGTTCCCTCCCCTCACTAGTGAGGCAACCACCTCGGGGAAGGTTGGTGGCAGAAAGGAAAAAAGACCTCTGGACAGCTCCTGGCAGGAAGGTTGGACCTCAGAGCTGGATTTCAGCTGATGTAAGGAGAGTAAAGCAACGGTTATTTTCTTTTTCTTTTCATAAACTTTGATTTGTAGAGCGGTTGTAGGCTTAGAGAAAAGTTGATCAGAGAGTACAGAGTTGCCACATAGTCCCTCCGACCCCCTTATCTCTCCCACCCACCGTTTCCCCCCATTATGAACACCTTTCATCACTGTGGTACATTTATTAAAACCAATGAACCCGTATTGGAACAACAGCATTAACCCAAGTCCACTGTTTATATGAGGGTTCCGTCTTGGTGTTATAGAGTTCTACAGTGTGATACAGTCGCTAAAATAAAAAATGTCATGTATCTACCACGCCAGCATCATAAAGAATAGTTTTACTGGCCTCAAGTTCCTCTGTGCTCTTTCTATTCATCCCTTCTCCTCTCTCCAACCCCCGGCAACCACTGGTCTTTTTTACTGTCTCTACAGTCCTGCCTTTTCCAGAATGTCACACAGTTGGCATTATACATGAGTAGACTCATGTCTTCAGACTTGCCGCTTTCACTTAGTAATATGCATCGAAAGTCCCTCCCTGTTGTTTCCTGTCTTATTTCTTTCCGACACTAAATAATAGTCCCTTCTGTGGATGTACTATCGTTCGTTTATCCGCTCACCTGCTGAAGGGTATCTCGGCTGTTTCCAATTGTTGGTGAGTACGAATAACGGTGCTACAAACCATTTCACGGGCAGGTTTTCGTGTGGGAATAAGTTTTCAACTCGTTTTGGTAAATACCCAGAAGGCCAACTGCCAGATCATATGGCAAGACTTCTTAACTTTCCAAGAAACCGCCAGACGAGTCTTCCAAAGTGGCTGCGCCATTTTGCTTTCCTACCAGCAATGAGTCCGAGTTCCTGCTGTTCCACATCCTCACCAGCATTTGGTGTTGTCAGTGTTTTGGATTTTAGCCATTCTAACACAGGGGTGGTGGTATCTCATTTTAACTTCCAATTTCCCGGGGCGCCTGGGTGGCGCAGTCGGTTAAGCGTCCGACTTCAGCCAGGTCACGATCTCGCGGTCCGTGAGTTCGAGCCCCGCGTCGGGCTCTGGGCTGGCTTCGGATTCTGTGTCTCCCTCTATCTCTGCCCCTCACTCACTCATGCTGTGTCTCTCTCTCTCTCAAAAAATAAATAAAGAGGGGTGCCTGGGTGGCGCAGTCGGTTGAGCGTCCGACTTCAACCAGGTCACGATCTCGCGGTCCGTGAGTTCGAGCCCCACGTCGGGCTCTGGGCTGACGGCTCAGAGCCTGGAGCCTGTTTCCGATTCTGTGTCTCCCTCTCTCTCTGCCCCTCCCCCGTTCATGCTCTGTCTCTCTCTGTCCCAAAAAAATAAATAAACGTTGAAAAAAAAATTTTAACTTTCAATTTCCCTAGTGACGTATGATGGGGGCCATCTTTTTATATGCTTATTTGCCATGTGTGTATCTTCCTTGGTGAGCAGTGCAGAACTCACACCTATTTATTTTTAGAGTGAACTTTTCATTCAAGTATAACATCATGGACATATGTACACAGATCATCGGAGTGCAGTTTGATGGGCTTTCGCAAAGTGATCCCACCCACAAAACCAGCACCTGGATCGAGAACCAGACTACCACCACCGGGGCGGGCGGGTGGCTCAGTCAGTGGAGCGTCCGACTTCAGCTCAGGTCATGATCTCGCGGTCTGTGGGTTCGAGCCCCCGTGTCGGGCTCTGTGCCGACAGCTCAGAGCCTGGGGCCTGCTTCGGATTCTGTGTCTCCCTCTCTCTCTGCCCCTCCTCTGCTCGTGCTCTCTCTCTCTAAAATAAATAAACATAAAAAAAAAAAAAAGCAGACCACTATTGGTATCCTTAGGGACCCCACCTCCACCCGTGCCTCCTCTGGTCACTACACCATTGCCTATTTTTTAATTGGGTTGTTTATTTTCTTATTGTTGAGTTTGAACAATTCTTTGCATATTTTTGATACAAGTTCTTTATCAGAGAAACGCTTTGCAAAGACTTTCTTCCAGCCTATGGCTTGTCTTTTCATTCTCTTTACAACGTCTTTACCAGAGCAGAAGTTTTCATTTTGAGTCCGACTCCTCAAATTTTTCTTTCATCGATCACAGTTTTGATGTCACCTCTAAAGACACAGGGGCACCTGGGTGGCTCAGCAGGTTAAGCCTCCGACTTTGGCTCAGGTCATGATCTCACGGCTCGTGAGTTCCAACCGTGCATCAGGCTCATTGCCAAATCCAAGGTCATCTGGATTTTCTCCTATTATCTTCTAGGAGCTTCACAGTTTTGCATTTTACCTTTAGGTATATGATCTGTTTTGAATTAATTTTGTGAAAGGTTTAAGCTTAACGTCTCAATTCACTTTCTGCTGCGGATCCTGTGTGCCAGCACCACCTGTTAGAAAGGCTATCCATTTCTCCTTTGTTCTTTGCCAAAGATCAGTTGATAATATCTGTGTGGGCCTGTTTCTGGGCTCTCTATTCCATTCCATTCATCTATTTGTATATTCTTTCACCTATATCACATCGTTTTGGTTACCATACCTGTATAATAAGTCTTTTTTTTTTTAATGTTTATTTATTTTTGAGAGAGATGGAGACAGAATGCGAGTGGGAAAGGGGCAGAGAGAGAGGGAGACACAGAATCCGAAGCAGGCTCCAGGCTCCGAGCTGTCAGCACAGAGCCCGACATAGGGCTCAAACTCGTGAATCACAAGATCATGACCTGGGTCAAAGTCGGACACGTAACTGACTGAGCCACCCAGGTGCCCCTACAGCTTTATAGTAAGTCTTGAAGTCAGTTCTTCAACTTTGTTCTTTTTCTTCAACATTATGTTAGCTATTCTGATCTTTTTCCTTTCCATATAAACTTTAGAATTAATCTGTTGATGCAAACAAAGTAATTTGCTGGGATTTTCATTGGAATGGCATAAAATCTACAGACCAAGTTGGGAAGAACTGCCATATTAACAGTATTGAGTCTGCCTATCCATGAACATGGAATATCTTTCAATTTATTTAGATCTTCTTTGACTTCATTCACCAGGGTTTTGTAGTTTTCCTAATATAGATCCTGTACATATTTTATTAGATTTATTCCTGAGTATTTTTTTTTTTTAGTGCTCATGTCAATGGTGTGTATTTTTTATTTCAAATTCCAATAGCTTATTGCTGGTATATAAAAAACAACAGATTTCTTTGTATTAATCTTGCATCTTGCAATCTTCCCATAATCACTTATTAGTTTATTTTTTTTCCTGTCATTTCTTTAAGATTTTCTACACAGATAATCTGGAACATATTATAGAGAATTGATATCATTTGTTCTTTAAGTGTTTGGTAAATTCACCAGTGAAACCGTCTGGGCCTGGTGCTTTTAGTTTTGGAAAGGTATTATTTATTGATTAAATTTCTTTAATAGATACAGTTCTATTCCAATGGCCAATCCTTGTGTGACCTTTGGTAGATTGTGTCTTTCAGAAATTGGTGCATTTTGTCTAAGTTATCAAATTTGCGGGTATAGAGTTCTTCATAGCGTTCCTTTATTATCTTTTTAACGTCCACAGGATTGGTAGTGCTTTCAACTTTTTAAAATTCAGATATAATCCACATAACAGAAAATCCACCACTTTAAGGTGTATACGTCAATGGGTTTTTTTTTAATTTTTTAAATGTTTTTATTTTATTTCTGAGAGAGAGAGACAGAGTGTGAGTAGGGGAGGGGCAGAGTGAGAGGGAGACACAGAATCCAAAGCAGGCTCTGGGCTCTGTGTTGTCAACACAGAGCCCGATGTGGGGCTTAAACCCACGAACCACGAGATCATGACCTAAGCCGAAGTCGGTTGCTTAACCGACTGAGCCACCCAGGGGCCCCGAGTGGTTTTTAACATATTCACTACGTTGTACATCCATGACCGTGATCTAAATCCAGAACATGTCCATCACTCCAGAAAGAAACCTCATACTTACTAGCAACGACTTCTCCCTCCCCTTATCATCTGGCAACAGCTAATCTACTCTCTGTTTCTATGAATTTCCTTTTTCTGGACATTTCGTATAAATGGAATCACAATACATCATCTTTGGCATCTAGCTTTCTTCACTTAGTGTGTTTTCTAGGTTTATCCATGTTGTAGCACGTGACAGTAGTTATTCCTTTTTGTGGCTGAATGGTATTCCACAGTAGGGACATGTCATGGCCGTTTATTAAATACTTCAGTTTATGGACCAACATTCATATTGGATACCTGAAGGCGACCTGCTCTCAGCCCAGAGCAAAAGAAAAAGATGAGAGACATTTTCCAGGTAGGTAGTTTTCCCTTCTGCAGGAAGGCCAGTAAGAAATCAACCTAGCCTGGAGTCTCCTCTGTAATATAAAAGAATCCTGCTTGGAGCTTAAATAAACCATTGCCACCACCGTTAGGTCCTTCCCATGATGGAGTCCCCTCTGCCCACCAGGTGCCTGACCAGGCAGGCATGTGCGCATGCCTTCAAGGCAGACCTCCTTTTCCCTCCATTTGCACATACGGAAACTACGGCTGAGAAATAAAGCCACTTTCTCAAGGTCTGCTGGCAGGATGCCAGCTCAGGTCTGCCCAACGTCAAAGCCCTCCTCGGCTGTCATGTGACATGTCGAACTCTCTACCTGATTGCTCTAGCACTGGGAGTTCCTAACCTTTTCGTGCCCTAGACCCGCTGGCAATCCGGAAAAGTCTACAGACCCCTCTTCAGAATGACGTTTCGAATGCACCAAACAAAACGCACGGGACTGCAAAGGAAACGAATTGCACCGAGTTGCAATGACCAATGTTTTGTGCGTGATAATCAGACTTGCGGAATGGTAATTTATATTTTTCTCAACGCATTAAGTGACAAAATCCAGCCGTGGGTCGGAGGACCATCATCACCTGAAAGTAGCAAAAAGCATACATGACATCTGAGGGACTTCCAACATGAACTGCAAAGTGATACGAACACATCTGGATCCCTCCTGGTGACCCCGTCCCAGGTGCTACCAATATGACTATGGCTTGTTGTCCGCCTTCCTAACGGAAAGAAACGCCGAACTTCAGTTAGAGGGGAGTGAAATCAAAGATGGTACCCGTTTCCCATCCAAGTCCTTGGACCCCTGGGCGAGAGTCTCTGCTCCCCAGAGGCTGTGGGACCCACAGGAAGAGAAATATGGGCCAAGGGAGCAGCGAGGTCCTGTCCCCCTCTGGGACCCGTTGTCGTCTCTGGCTGGTCACCGTATCCAAGGGGGCCTGCCGTGGGGAGGGGTCACCCTCCTTGCTCACTCTCCTTCCCCGGTCTAGAATTCCTCCAGTCCTCTCCTCTTCTGGGAACCTCCCTAGGTAGCGTTTCTGTTTCTCCTGCTGGTTCCCCTCTTATCTTGGTCTCCCCGAGCCTCTCTCTCTCAAGACAGTTGAATGCCTTCTTAAAACAACACCCTAGAGAGGTCTGGGGAATTTCGAATCTCTCATTTCAGACTTCTTGTATGACTTCAGAAGGGCAGCCCCTGAGCACGGGTCCCTTGGGAGAGGGGGAAGCCCCGGCTGAACGTGTGCTACAGAAGCACTGAATGAAAACCCAGGGCCGGCCCGGCAAGGGGAGGGGGGGCATGGGGGCCCAGCGGTTCCCTGTGCAGAGAGCCACCCGTCCTCCCTCCTCGTGGGTAGTGGAGAACGACGGGAGAAGCCACGTAACCTCCCTGAACCTCAGTTTCTTCACCCGTAAAAGGGGAGACGGGCATCTTCACGGTGGCAGATCACGGGGTGGGGGCCGGACAACAGGGATGCTTGAGTGCGCCCCCAAACCAACCGCCAGGCATGTTCAGAGTTGGCCCCTCACAAGACGAGTCCCAGGGAAAACTCACCAAGTGGCGAGCACCAGAGTGGTGCTGCTTTCCGGTGCTTTGCTAAAGGCTCAGGGCACAAAATGGTCACAGCTTCCCACCCCCCCCCCAAAACCTCCTGCCTTTCTGAAACTCGGCCAGGGAGGGGATGTTTTGGGGCACGGCCAGAGCCCGGACGCAGACCTCCTCACCCCCTTCCCTTTCCTCCTCTATCATCAAGGTGCCCTTGGAGGGCTCCCTCTTGTCTCAGCCCCGGTGTCTCCATGGAAAAAGGGACTTCCGAGGGCACTGCAGCTCCAGTCTGGGCCAAGAGGGATAAAGCGTTTGTCCTCCCAGCCACATCACCGCCCCCCTCTTCGCCAGCCAAGAGCAGCGGCCTCAGCTGCAGTGGTCCGGGGCCCAGAGACCATTCTGCGTGCTGTCTGACCACGGTGATCGAGGTGGGGGGACCACAGGCAGGGGGAGGACAGGTGCAGGGAAGGCCGACTCCACAGGAGCACATGCCCACAGTGACCTACATGTCAGCAAGACAGGGCACCTGTTTCCATGGTTCCCGAGACCTGCCCGCTCCCCACAGCAGGGACTGGGGATGGGAGGGCAGGGGACAGAAGGCGGGAGGGAGTGACAGAGACAAGAGAGGATGGGTGGCGGAGGAGGAATGGTAAGCAGGGGGCTTGAAGGGCAGGGTTGCCTAGAAATACCCTTCAAGCGGCCTGGGCCTGGGCCTGATGAAAGACAGTCAAAAACAAAAACAGAAAAGCCAAAATGTACACCAGCAGCCCCAGGGTTTCCTGTTTTTCTAACAAATCACCAATGATTTCCAAGAAAAGCAAGCCGCGCTGCGCTCGGGCCCCGGGCACAGCCGCAGAATTTGCACATCTGGCCTGTGCTTCGAGAGCGCCGCGTACCCCCCTGGCACAGGATGTGGCGGAGCCCGGGAGGTCTGCAGCTCCGGGGTGCACGCGGGCGCGGGCCAGGAGCGCCCCGGGGCCCCGCGGACCCTCCCCGGGGTCACGTGGGTGGGCTGCCCCAGGCCCGTCGATCTCGCGGCGCAGGGGCTCCAGGGAGACCCCGCGGGGCCAGCTTTCCCGAGAGGAGGGCGGGGCGCCCCGCGAGTCCTCACAAACGGCCCCCTCAACACACACAAGGTCCGGGGCGCTTTCCGAAGCCCCTGGAGGGATGCGCAGGCCCTGCGGCTGGGCTGAGGCTCCGTCTCCCGGCCCATGACGCTCGCCCCTTCTCACCCCCCTCCCCCCCCCCCCCCCCCCCGCCGGGGAAGCGCCCCCTGCCCCTGCCGACCCCAGCCCTCTTCCCTCCTCATCAGGAACCAGAGCCTCCTCAAGGACTCCTGCATGGCCCGAGGCCCCAGGACCTGAGCACATGACCCCTTCCCTGCCAGCCCTTCCATCGAGGAGGGGGCAGGGGCGGGGGGGACCAAGGGTTTGCAGGCGCAGAAATGGAGCGACCTCGCTTCACCCATTCAGGCTGAGGGCAAGGCCCGCAGGGCCCCCCTGCTCCCCCTGCCCCCCGCCCCCCCCCCCCCGGGGGCGGGCAGAGTCGTGGATGGAAGGGAGGCAGAGCGATCGTCAGGCTAACACCAGGCACACAGGCGTATCTTTTGCTGAACCACCCGCAAGTGCGCTCCTGGTTGCACACACGATGAGTCACCACCAAATACTAGACTGAACTGTATCAAACAGCAGCGAGTATCTACTGAGCAAGAGGTTCAGTCCGCTACCTCAGCGTGCATCCCTTAACAGCAAGGGCATTCTTGGGGCGCCCGGGTGGCTCAGTGCGCGGAGTGCCCGGCCCTGGCTCAGGGCACGATCTCGCATCGGGGCTCTCTGCCGTCAGCAAGGGGCCCGCTTCGGATCCCCTGTCTGCCTCTCTCTCGGCCCCTCCCCTGCTTGTACTTTCTCGCTCTCAAAATAAACATTAAAAAAACCAAACACAAACCAGGACATTCTCCGATCTGAAGACGCTATAATCACACTGAGCAAAAGAATAAGGATTGTGCAATGGTGTCTGCGATGCCCCAGGGATGTCCACACTTTGCAGAACACCTGCTCTGTGCCTGACCGCCCACCATCCCCGTGCCTGGGGCCGGGGCGGGGGCAGCTGGGGGACCACCCCACCCTGGGAGTTTACTCTGGCCAGGCTGCAAAGCAAACGTGTGAAATTCCTCCGCAGCCCGGTGACCAACACAAAATGAGAATTCTCTGATTTACAGTCCAGTCCCCCGGCTGCGCATGTCTTCTCAGCCGAGGCCCCAGACACTGGACCATCCCCATCGGGCCCTGCCCAAAGTCCTGGCCCGCAGAATCCATGAGCAGACCACTACGTGTTGGGGTCGTCTGTCACACGGCCATAGTGTCCGGAACATACATCATCCGGTAGGGCCCACACCGTCACAGAGACTGGGAGCCGCCGGGCCACGTGGTCAGAAGAGCCCGGATGGAACAGCTAAAAAGCAAGCTGCTCAGAGACGGGTGCCATCCAACCGGGCAACTGAGACCATCGCAGGCAATTCGGAGACGAAAAGGCCCTTGGAGAGGGCGTCCAACCTGAAGTCATCTACTCAAATACAAACTCTTCGTATCAAGTGGATGTGACCACGAGGTATTTTGCTTGATGCTGTGGAAGAAACAACCAGGACTAATATACCGCCCTTCATCCCAGATGCTGAGCTTTGCTGATGCCAGCATGGAAGATGCCACATTCTGGGGACTAGAGTGACCACGGCAGCACATCAGGCATGCTCCTGCCTCGGGACCTCTGCACTCGCTGTTCTCTCTGCTGGGCGTGCTCTTCTCCCAGATGTCTGCTAGGTTCACTCCCTCGCCTCCTCCAGACTTAATGCTATATTCTCAATGAGGACTTCTGGAAAACCCCACCTTTAGCACATCCTGTTTTATTTTTTCCACCTCTTACCACCAACTGACACACTGTTCGTGTTACTTTTTTTTTAATGTTTACTTATTATTTTTGAGAGAGAGAGAGAGAGAGAGAGAGCAAGTGGGGTGGGGCAGAGAGAGAGGGAGGCACGGAATCCGAAGCAGGCTCCAGGCTCCGAGCTGTCTGCACAGAGCCCGACGCGGGGCTCGAACTCACGAACCGCGAGATCACGACCTGAGCCGAAGTCGATGCTTAACTGACCGAGCCCCCTCAGGCGCCCCTGTTCATGTTACTTACTGGTCGCACTCACTGCCCGTCCTTTTCCTCCAGCTCCATTCGAATGTAAGGCCACAAGGCTGAATGAATGGATAATGAATGAAAGAGGGAACAAGAAAGGGAGTTCAAGGATGATGAAAGGAGACAGGCTTAGGATTGCACACACCTAGCTCGACTGAGATACAGGTGCTGCTTTTCTCCTACGAATCATCAAACTGACCCACAGCGAGCCCTCGGGACGGTCGGCTGCTTGACCTGGACGGCGGCCGGGAGGCATCCCTGGGTTCAAATCAAGCCATCTGCCAAATCGTTGTTCCTCGGATCGACTCGCGTCTTAGAAAGTCAAGGAAGCAATGAGGAAAACTACTGTTTCATCTTGTGTCTTTAATTCTGACCAAAAATTAAACAACAACAACAAAACTGTTTGTAAAACAGGAGCCGGAGAAACACGGGGAGAAAAAAAACGACCACGTTGCCCCAAAGTCTGGACTGATGGTGGGAGAAGGCACTAGGCACACCCAGGCACACGTCTCGGATGTTAAGAAAGCGGATGTCTAAGGGATCAGGGATCAGAGAGCGGGGCTTAACATGAAAAGGGTAAACAGTGGAGCCAAATCAGAGAGTCTCACGAAGGAGGAAAGGGGGAGAACATGAAGGGGCCGGCACGATTCCTGGGATACATGCCAAAGACAGAAGGGAGGTCCCCCCCCGCCCCCAAAAAAGAATGAACACAAAAGAGCAGAAGTGAGCAAGTCAGGAAAGGAAGGCTTGAGAACAACCCGGAAGCCTTCAAAAAGGGCTTGTGGAGTTATTTTCAGATCCCAAGCTGGAGATGAGGCTAGACACTCAGGGCAGACGGAGTTATCATCACAGATGCTCCAGAGAAGGCAGAACTGTTCCACAGCTATTTCCTCCGACTTTTTTCTCAAAGAGAATGGGCATCGTCCTGGAAAGTACGGATGAAAGAGGATTTCGGGGCGCCTGGGGGGCTGAGTCGGTTGAGTAGTCCGACTTCAGCTCAGGTCATAATCTCAGGGTTCGTGGGTTCAAGCCCCGCATCGGGCTCTGTGCTGATGTCTCGGGACCCGGAACTTGCTTCAGATCCTGTGTCTCCCTCTCTCTCTGCCCCTCCTCCTGTTTGCCCTCTCTCTTTCAAAAATAAATAAACTTAAAAAAATAAATAAATACGGGCTCCTGGGTGGCTCAGTTAGTTAAGCATCCGACTTCTGCTCAGGTCATGATCTCACGGTTTGTGAGTTCGAGCCCCGCGTCGGGCTCTGTGCTGACAGCTGGGAGCCTGGAGGCTGCTTCCCATTCCGTGTCTTCCTCTCTCTCTGCCCCTCCCCCTGCTTTCCCTCTGTCTCTGTCTCTCTCTCTCAAAAATAAACAAACGTTAAAAAAATTTTAAAGAGGATTCATTTAATCAACAGCAAGCACATTTGGGGGAGGGGGGTCCAGAAATCTCCAGGAGCTCAGGGTCAGAGGGGAAGGTGGGCTTCTGAGAGGTCACTATGCACAGCGGCAAAATCATCACTACCAATGACAAACACGAGACAGAGATCACTAGAAAAACACGCAAAAGACCTGAATAAATCCTTCGTGAAGGAGGCTCTCCAAATGGCCAATAAACACGAAAAGGCGCTCAATTAAAAAACAATTTTTTTTAACATTTTATTTATTTTTGAGAGACACAGCCTGAGCAGGGGAGGGGCAGAGAGAGAGAAGGAGACACAGAAACCGAAGCGGGCTCCAGGCTCCGAGCTGTCAGCACAGAGCCCGACGCAGGGCTCGAACCCACGAACCGCGAGATCGTGACCTGAGCCGAAGTCGGACGCTCAACCCACGGAGCCACCCAGGCGCCCCAGAGGTGCTCAGTTTTGTTAGTCAGAAGGGAAATGCAAATTCAAACCACGACCCACCCACCAGGATGGCCCAAATGGAAAACACAGAAAACCCTGTTCGTGAGGACGTGAAGCACCTTGAACCCTCGCGACTGCAGGTGCGCTCGAGCACAACCCAGTACGGTCGTTTTCCAAGTGGAAAACCGTTTAGCAGTACCCACTAAAGTGCAACCCGTGCGTGCCCCGCGACACAGCAATCCCACTCCCGGATGCACACTCGAAGGACGCGCACCAGAGTCCGGAGCAGCGCCTTTCAAACTAGTGAGGCGTCCCAGGGGAGGTGAATAAGGGCAAGGCGCAATAAAAACCTGGAGGAGGAAGAAGGTCAACTAGCAGCACTTGCCCAAGAAGGTAACTCCACACCAGAATTTTCAGCCTTGGGATTCAGAAGATCCCACCAACAAGGGGACGGGGGGAGACCAGGGGAGAAAGGACCACCACCGAGGGAACAGGGTTCTGGAGTCAAATAGAGAGTCTGCTGCTTAAAACGAGCTGAAGATTGCAGATGCCGATAAATACATCTCAGAGTCATAAGGAAACCTGAGTCCGTCAAAGGGAACCGCGGCTAATCGCCTTTGAAGAACTGGAGAAAATGAAAGACAGACACGGGAAAGATGGAGAGTGAGACAGACAGACCAAGGCGGAGACGGACGCTAGAAAAGGCCGTCCCAGTTTTAGAGACGAGCAAAGTCGTAGACTCTCGGAAGCCACAGTCTCTGAGTCGGGCAGCCCCCATGCCATCAAGGCAGTTTGGGGGTACTCAGGGAAGGATCCAGAGACCGCCAGGGGCTAGAATGGCTTCACGGACAGAAGACATGAAAACGCACAGAAGTGGCGTATCTGGGTTTGAGCGAGTCCTGTGAGAGCCTCATGACAACGTGGAAAAGCACGAACTGCGGGTGACACAGACGGGTGGCTTCAGCCCTGGCTCCATGACTGTCCCCAAAAGGGCCTTGAGGGTCTTTATCTGCAGGGACGGCTCTCTTAAAATGCCAGAGAGCTCTCTGTCTTTGGCCCTTCAAAGCATGTCATTTTTTAAAAGTTACTTTTTTAGGGGTGCCTGGGTGGCTCAATGGGTTAAGCATCTGACTTCGGCTCAAGCCGTGACCTCACGGTCCGTGGGTTCGAGCCCCACGTCGGGCTCTGGGCCGACAGCCCAAAGCCTGGAGCCTGTTTCGGATTCTATGTCTCCCTCTCTCTCTGCCCCTCCCCCCCACTTGCTCTCCCAAGCAGGCTCTGCACTGTCAGCGCAGAGCCTGATGCAGGGATTGATCTCCCAAACCATGAGATCACGACCTGAGCCGAAATGTAGGACGATCAACCAACTGACCCACACAGGCGTCCCCAGGGCGTGCCATTTTAAAAACTGTGGTGTAATGTGAATAGCATAAAATGTATCATTTTAATCATCTTAAAATACGCAGCTCAGTGGCATTAAGAACATTCACGTTGTCCCATAGCCACTACCGCCTCCTGTCTCCAGATCTTTATCCTCCCAAGCTGAAGCTCCGTACCCACGAAACAAACGCTCAGTCCTCATTCCCCTCTTCCTATTCCCCAGCCCCTCTAGTCCCTACCCTTCCTGCCGTCTCTATGAGTCTGGTGACTCTAGGAACCTCATATACGTGGGATCATACTGGATGTGTCCCTTGTGACTGGCTCATTTCACTTAACTTGAAGTCTTTAAGGTTCATTCTGCCGTGACATGTCAGAATTCCACTCCTTTTTCAGGCCAAATAATATTCCACTGCATGCATATGCCGAATTTCGTCTGCCCGTTCATCTGTAGGTAGACATTATTGATTCCACCTTTTGATACAGAATGCCATTTTTTATGAACGGTTTCCAACGGAGCTCAGAAGGCATGTGAGCCGCACGACAGAAGGGATAAGGCACCTTTATGTAACAGTGTCGATTCAGAAAGATCTCAAACCGATAGAGTTCAAACACGGATGAGACTCCTGACTGTCCTCCTACAATTCTTTCTTCTATAATAACACGATGTTCAGAAATTTCAGATTACATTTCTCAGATTCTCTTGTTAGCCCAGCGTGGCCATGCGGCTACATTCTGGCCCGTGGAATAGAAGTAAATGTTGAGGAGTACAATTTCCGAGGCATGCCTTCTTTCTCTTTCCTCCTCCTGCTAGCTGGAATGCAGATATGATGGCAATTGCTAGAGCAGCCATTTTGCACCATGAGATGAGAGCCACGTGTGGAGAGAGAAATAAACCCCTCTCATCTACACCACCGCCCTGTTGTGCTTCTCTGATACAACAACAGGCAAACCAATATACTAACTGTTTCCATCAATACCGAGTTGTCGAAGAAGCAACGTTAGATTTTGGGAGTGGGGGGAGGGCTGTTACTACATCATTTAGATACAGCTGGTAGGATTTTCCCCCAATTTGTGGAGCATGGTTTATGAACTGACCTGAAACGGAGACCGCAAAGCGTACCTCCAAATTCCCTTACAAGGAGACACATCAGAAGAGCTGAAGTCATCCTCCCAGAGAAGAGGTATACATCTTCTATATGGCGTGCCCGCCTCTGGGTACCCCACTTTGGGGGAGCGACAGCAGGGGCTGAATTCTTTAAATTAATTATCCAGACATTCTTTGGAGCAAACGGGGTTGGCCAGCTAGTACGGAAGCAATTCAAGTGGAGTGGACACGGTTTTGATAAACGTTAGTAGAGATAATCTCTCGCTGGTTGCGTAGACGGCAGAGTGCAAATGCAGTATGGGCATTACAAAACCGTCCCTCCCAAACCGTTTCATGAACAGCGATGTCTCCAAGGCAAAGCTATGAAGACAACAAAATGATCGGTGACCGCCAGGGGTGGGGGGCAGGGGAAAGGGAGAGATAAACAAGAGCACAGAGGAATTCTAGAGCGTTCAAAATGCTCTGCGTAATATTATAATGATGGACGCAGGTCATCACACATTTGCCGAAAACTCACAGAATGTGCAACGCCAGCGGCGAACCCTAAGGTAAACTGTGCATCCGGGGCGGTGATGATATGTCAATACAGGTTCATCCTTGGTTAGAAATGTTCCATTTTGACAGATGGTGTTCAGAACGGGGGAGGCTATGCATGGGGTCGGGGCTATATGGGAAAACTCTGTACCTTCCTCCCAATTTTGTTGCAACCTTAAAATTGCTTTAAAGGAATTAAGTCTCTTTTGAGAGAGAGAGAGAGAGAGAGAGAGAGCAGGGAAGAGGGGCGAGAACAAGAGAGAGAATCCCAAGCAGGCTCCACACTCAATGTGGAGCCGGACCCGGGGCTCGATCCCGTGACCCTGGGCTCATGCTCTAAGCCGAAACCAAGAGCCGGACGCTCAACCGCCTGAGCCGCCCAGGCGCCCCGTGAAGTCTTTACTAAAAATAATAATAATCGTGTTGCCATCTCCGTCCACTGAGCGGGTCGCAGGAGTGACAGCGGGAAGGAATCCCTTATCTTCAAACTCACTGAATGGGGAGGGGGAGGGGCAACACCCGAGGCGGACTGAACCGCGGCCCCCACCCCATCCCTTCCACACTCTCCATACGGCAGCGTTGATGGGGACCCAGCAGCACAGAGCCGTGGCCCAAGGAAGGGCGTTCTCCATGCCTCTCGGGACAGTGGCTGGACCGTCACAGCACGCGGCCTCGGGCAGGGGGCAGGACGACAGGGGAATGGGGCGCTGTTTGCCCCTCCTTCTTCATCCATGGCCTCCAGTACACGGCCATGCGGCCTTGAGGGCTCGCTTCCGACATTTCCCACGGGTCCCCCGGGTGCCGTGTTTTTCCACCTGACTCGGGTACCTTCTAGAAGCCCAAACGGCTCGCATGCCGTGGGCCTGAGCTCCTTAGCCTCACTAGTTCAGAAATGTGTGTCTAGATTCTAGATGCCACCCAAGGCTAGTCCGTCCCAACCCGAGCCCACCTCTGCCTCTCTACACTAGGAGGTTTGATGACCGACTTCTTTAAAGGCGCCTAGATTTCCCCCCCTCCTTTCACATCTTACGGCACCTTACATGCAGACAAACCGCCGTGAGGGCACTCTGACCCGCGGGCTCGTGCGTGGATGCCACGGGAGTCCTCTGCACCTGTGCCCTGTGGCTGGGCAGCTCGCGTCTTGCGACCTCTCTCTGATGGCTTCAGAGGGCCAGCTCACCACAGAAAACAGCCTCGGGGCAAGAGAAGTCAGGTGGCGACGGTGAGCCCCACGCCTGGGTCACCCGCTTGCTGCGGAGGGGGAGCTACAGGATTCCCGTCCCCGGGGCCACCAGAGCCTGGGGCACTTTACCCGTCCGGACGGTCGTGTTGGGTCACAGAGATAGTAAGGGGCCCTGGACGCAGGCGCGCACTCTCCCGTGGGGGCCGTGGCGGTGGCCCCAGGCTGGCGGGGGGTGGGGGGGGACCCCAGGGCTGCCACAACTGTGTGAGGAGGCGGGAGGCCAGTGTCAGCCTCCTTGGCCCATTTTTCAGGTGGGCACAGAGAGGGCTCCACCTTGGATGAATCAGGACAGGAGGGTTCTGGCTCCTGGGGCGTCCTCCCCCCCTGCTCTCTCCTCCCCCCAGAAGGTCCCCTTTCCTCTCCAAAGCATTACTCCCGCTCGAAGGGGACAAAAGAAAAAAGGAAGAAAAAAAGACCCTCGTCCTTGCTTACCCTGACCCGTCACCCTGCTTGTGAGTGACAACAAGTGACAGAAGGGAGTCGCCCGTCACTCTGAAGGTTCCCAATAGGCTACCAGAGCCACATTCGTGAATATGCAAGTTAATAACGCTTACTGGCGATACCTTACTTTCTCCCAGTTTAAAAACTTGACTTCTCGGGGCGCCTGGGCGGCTCCGTCGGCTGAACGTCCGACTTCGGCTCAGGCCACGGTCTCGCGGTTCGTGAGTTCGAGCCCCGCGTCGGGCTTCCTGCCGCCAGCCTGTCAGGGCACAGCCTGCTTCGGATCCACTGTCCCCCTCTCCGTGCCCCTTCCCTGCTTGCCCTCTCCCCAAAATATTAAAAAAAAAAACCCCAAACTTGACTTCTACGCTTCCCTCGGCCTCCTCCAGGGTCAGCAGGGCCAGGCACCCTTGGGGATGTTTAAAGAATCCCCGGAAAAACTCCAGGCATCTGTCTGCCTCCCTCCCCGGGAAAGCAGGGCTCCGGATTGCCCCACAGCCCGCCGGACAGCCAGGACAGGCATCCCCTCTGCCTAGTAAACGTGTAAACATCATGTTGCAAACACACACTTACTTCCTCAGGCCCCTGTTGGGGGGGGGGGGGGGGCGGCTCCCCAGGGCCTCCCCGCTGTCAGACTTACTTCTGACTGACCTGGAGGGTGAGCAGAGGGCTCCCAGGGGGTGGGGTCTGGGCACGCGGAGTTGGCCAGGGGCTCCTGGGGCCTGAAGGGGCCCGAAGGGAGACGCGTGCCTTGTCCCATAACAAAGACAAGGCCACAGGGTTGGTTTTTTTTTTTTCCTTTTTAATGTGTTATTTATTTATTTATTTTTTTAAGACTGAGAGAGAGCATGAGTGGGGGAGAGGCAGAGAGAGAGGAAGAGCAGAAGGCAGGCCGTGGCCCGGAGGCCCGCGGGCGGGCGTAAAAGGTGACGACAGCTGAGTGGCCCGGCACAGAGAACGCTGGGGAAGTGAGAGGGGCCAGCCGCACCATGGCACTGGCTGGAGAGCGGAGAACAGGAAGGTGGAGGGGGGGGGCCCAGGGGTGGTGACTCCAAGGTTTCAAGTCCAGGAGTGTATTGTCACCAGAACCACGAATGGGGAAGTCTGTAGAGGAAGCCTGCTTTGTGGGCGAGGCGCTGGGCTCTGAACAGGGGCTGAGGTGGGAACAGAGCCAACGGCCCGCACGGGCTTCGACACAAAGGTGAGGGAGGTAAACGCACCCGAGGGGTGGCCAGAAGGGGAGGCGCAGGCGGCGGAGAAAGAGATCCAGGTGAGCCTCTGTGGGGTTTGCGGGGGGGACCGCCCAGCTTTGGGATTTGTCTCCTCGAGGCCACTGAACTTAAGTTCAAATTACGTGCTCAGAACGACCAATCTGTCTCCGACCCGTCAGACACGGCCACTGTGATTTGGAGAACTGCAGACCTGGGACCGGAGCATCCTCGGTCTCCATTCTCACGGCAGTCGCGTCTACGTATGACACGTACTTCTCTTGAATGCTTCCCTGGACGGGGAACTCATGACCACAAGGTCACCCGCTCCATGGTTGATGTGTTCTGAATTTGGCTTTGTTGCATCACATGCTACAGAGCCTCCAAAGAGAGACGCTGGGTAGGAGGGGAACACTGGGTTTATCACTGCAAAGCCGCCAGCGACCTTGGAGGAAGCCAGCCTACGGAGGAGACGGGGTGGAGGGCGACAACACAGTGCCATTGTAGTCCAAAGGATTTGCAGCCGCTTGGAGTCCTGCCGTGAAATGGGCACCGTGACGAAGGAAGAACTCCCACAAGTCCCGTGTCGGAGGGCGGACTGGTGAAAACGCACAGGCTGTCGGAATCTCACAGCCCGTTTGATCCAGAAGGGAACAGGCTCAGACCCGTGGACAGAGGCCGGAACGGGGAGGGGTCATCTCCTCCCCCCACCCTGGGGTATGAACATCACGCCATAGTCCCCCGCCCCCACCCCTCCCCCCCCCCCGTGTTCTCCTAAGCACAATCACAGACCAAGGAAAACTCTTGACTTTTCGTCTTCTCAGAATGAAACTCCCAAGATGTCAGCACAGAAGTGAATGCAAAACTCACGGGCCTATGAAACACAGGCCCCGAAAAACCCCCCACACGAGGGGCCATCACTCCCCAGGCCAACCCGGAGACGGGGCGGGCTGGCCCCAAGAGCGGATCTGGGTCAGCCGCGCAGGGAGGTGATCCTCGCGGTGGGACCCGGTGTATGTATGACACCGGGTGTCAGAAGAAGTCCAAGGACACGAGATACCACCAAAAGCTCAGGCTCCAGCTCGGGATGTGGCCGAGGATCCCGGGCTCCCGCGGTGGCTCCGGGGTCTCCTACCGTGGCAGGCTACACTCTCCTGACCACAGAAGCGCCCCTGCTCCGGGGGAAGAGCTGGGAGGCAGGGCTGTAGGGTTTGCGGAGGAACTGTCCAGCTTTGGGATTTGTCTACTCGAGGCCACTGAACTTCTTAAATTCAAATTATGTTCTCAGAACAACCAATCTGTCTACAACCCGTCGGACGCGGCCACTGTGATTTGGAGAACTGCAGACTTGGGAACGGAGCATCCTCGGTCTCCATTCTCACGGCAATCGCGTCTACGTATGACATGTATTTCCCTTGAGTGCTTCCCCTGATGGGGAACTCATTATCACAAGACCGCCTGTTCCATGGTTGATATGTTCTGAATTTGTCCAAGATCTTCCTTGTCACAAGCTGAGGTCTCCTGAGGTCCCTCTTTCTCCTTCCTGGAGTATGACACCCCCCCCCCCCCCCGCCCCGAGCAGGTAGTCTCCACCTTCTCCAAAAAACACCACCCTCCAAACATCTGAAGATAGACATTACTTCTCCCTTGTGTCTTCTTCTTGGAGGAAAACCTCCGGGCTTCTTTTCTCATTTTGTATTATGTCATCACCACCTCTGGTGACCTTTCTCTGTGTGTGAATTCGTTATATCAGCATCCTCGCCGGACCAGAGCAGCTCCGTGTGGAAACAGGCCATCCCGTAGCCAAAGGGCACGGAAAGCAAGGACTCATGGGAGTTAGTGGCGGCCTGGCGGAGGCCAAGAATCAAAGATGGCTCCCAGGCTCCAGCTGGGGACACTGAGGCAGCAGGTCTATGCCTGGAAGGCCGGGGAAGGGACAAGAGGGGAGGAAGGCCTGGGGGCCGGGAAGCCAGGAATGAGCAGCAGAGGAACTAAAAACCAGAGCCTTTCTCCCGACTTTCCGGGAGCAGATCACTTCCTTGCTCCGGCCACTCTCCCTGGGGGTCCCAGGGTGCAGGAGAAGACGAAACGCCTCCAGGGTATCGCCAGCGCGTTAAAACCCCGACAACAGCAGGACAGCACAGGAAAGTGCAGGCCAGCCTTACTTGCGAGTATGGATGCAAAAAATCCAAAAGAGAATCCTAGCAGGTCAGACCTAGCACTGTATTAAAAGAAAAAACCACCTTGGCCAACTGGAGTTCGTTCCAGAAGTGCAGGGAGGGCTCAAGTTAAGGATATGATGCGTCATACAAATCTAAGGCCAGGCAAAAGGATACAAGGATCTCCTGGTAGATGCTTAAAGAAGTATTTCGCAGGGGCGCATGGGTGGCTCAGTCATTAAGCATCCGACTTCAGCTCAGGTCATGACCTCACGGTTCGTGGGTTCAAGCCCCGCGTCAGGCTCTGTGCTGATGGCTCAGAGCCTGGAGCCTGTTTCAGATTCTGTGTCTCCCTCTCTCTCTGCCCCTCCCTCACTTGGACTCTCTCTCTCTCTCAAAGATGAATAAACTTTAAAAAAAAATTAAAAAGAGAAGTATTTGGCAGACGTAACTTCCATTCATGCTTTTAAAAATCCTCAGCAAAATGAGGAACCGGAGAAAACCCCCTTCCCACGTGGCACTTGATGGGGACCACGTATCACAGAGACCAAGCCCCCGGCTCATTCCAGCCCTTGGAAGCTCGAGACGCTGGGAGCATCTGTGGTAACGAAACAGCCGTGGAGGGAACAGCAGAGCTTCTTATAAGGACACCATGAGCAAAAGTAATACTTTTGCTCGCAGATGGTCTTGAATTTCATCGTCTCGAAGATGGCTTGAATTCAAGACTTGATGAGACATTCAGAAAGTGATAAGCATGGCTGGGCCTCAGTGAACGGTCAGGGAGCTCACCCTCCCACCCCCCACCCTGCACGGGCCACCTTGACACCTCACCAGTGAGTCACCGGTGACCTCCCGTGCAGTTTGCAAGTTTCAATCATCGGTCACCACCCCCCCGCTGGCCTCTAGCCACGGCTGACTCCCCGTGTGCAGCGATGCTGGGGGGTTACCCCAAGAAATCGGCGGAAAGAAAGTCCTGTTTTTGAGAACAGGGGTGAATACCCTGGCTTTGCTGGTGAACTGCAGAGCTCTGAGAACACCCTGACCTTTTACGCAGAACTCTGGAAGAGAGGGGGAGAGAAACCGTGTGTGTGTGTGTGTGTGTGTGTGTGTGTGTGTGTGTGTGTATGACAATTCTCCTGCCAAGGGTCAAAACGACCAAGCCCAGACCCCAAACGCCTGTGCAGGCTTCGTGGTTCCAGGAAGACGAATTTGGATGGGGAAGAAGGGTGCGGAGAGTGAACGGACGGCAGACAATCGGGGGTTCCTAACCCTGTAAGTGAGCAGGTTTGGAGAGGGGCGGAGCGGAGGCCCGGCGGACAGCGTGCTTGTTTTCCAAGCGTGGAGGCTTCCTCTGCCGCCGATGCAAAGGACTCTTGCAGGAGCCCCCGGGGACATCCGCAAACCATGCTCCCCGCTGATGACCGGTGCCCAAGGAAAAGGGAAGCGCCAGTAATAGAACTGATGGCCTTCACGTCCTTGAGCCGTACTCGGAGTCTGGGGTGGGGGCAAGGGAGGAAGAGATAGGGCTGAGGGCTTGAGGCCCTGGTCTACGCCAGACCTTGGGTGGGGTGACTGACAGCAGGTGCCTCACCGATGCCCCCAGGAGAGGAGCCCCCGCAGCCCTCAGGACGGTTAAAAGGAACGCCTGCAGGGCTCAGTCGGTTAAGTGTCCAACTTCGGCTCAGGTCATGATCTCGCGGTCTGTGAGTTCGAGCCCCGCGTCGGGCTCTGTGCTGATGTCTCGGACCCTGGAGCCTGCTTCGGATTCCGTGCCTCCCTCTCTCTCTGCCTCTCCCCCACTTGCGCTCTGTCTCTCTCTCAAAAATAAATAAAATGTAAAAAAAAAAAAAAAAAAGGAACACCCAAGAGGATGCACCCGGGAGCACTTAGCATGCATCCGCTAACATTAGGTACTACTGTTCTCAGCATCCCTCTTTCCATCTTGTATCTCTCAAGTGTCAACGAGAAAATGACATCGTTAGGGAAACCTTGCCTTCACCCCCCAAATGTGTGGATCAACCTTTATGTAATCTCACAGCCCCCCCCCACCCCGCCGCCCCCATTCTCACCATTGCGATTACACGATGTGTGTGTCTAGCGTCTTGCCCGCCAGACTAATTTCCCAAGCGCAAGAACATTGTGTTGTTCAGGGGTCCCCAGAGCCCGGCGCTTTGCCAAGCCGTGTCTCATTTATCCAGAAGGCACTAGACTGAAAAGCCCCACCATCCAGAGCCCCACCGCCGGTCTGGAGGCCCTGTGGTTGGCCACAGTTCATGCCCCAAAAGTCACGCCCTAGAGGGCACGAACTTCACACCCGCAAGCACATCCAAGCTGCCACTGGGGCCTGGCCATCTCAGAGAGTCAGCCCAGCCCTGGCACGTTCTAGCAGCGTGGCCTTGGTCCTCCGTGTCCGCATCCGTAACATTCGGATCGTAGTTTTTGCTACCTCGGAGTGCGGCCGTGAAGGACCAAAGAACGTGAAATACTCAGTCCAGCGCCCAACACCGCGCACGTACAGCGGAAGGAGACAGGAGCCGAGAGCAAGATGAGCGAGAAGGGGCAGACACATTGTCCCGAGCGGAGCCAAGGTACGAAAGGGAGTGGCAGGTAGAACCAGCTGATGATTCCCAGGAAATCATCTGACACTGGGAGGACACGCACGGACCGACCCAAGGTCACATGCCTAGCAGTGGAGGAGGAGGCGGGCACACACAAGGCCAGTCGACTCCATGGGGGGCAGGTCAGGAGCCACCCTCGGCCCTCACACCCCCGCCCTGCCCCCAACAAGGAAACCACACAGAGTCATTTGCCTAGGTCAATAACAGCGCTGACGAGACTCGGGAGGACACGAAAATGAAAAGCACACCCCACCCTCCGGCCCCCCTACACCCTCTGGCGAGCGGGCAACTCCCACTGTCGGGTGTGCGTGGATTTCTTGCCTGTGACACCCTGGGGAGTGAGTTCCACGGTGACAGCTGAACAGCCACGCCGAGCACGGGGGGCTCAGGCGAGCCAGCCCATGAGCTACTGGTCAGACCCCGTGGGCCAGAGTGGTCAGTGCTCCGTCAGGAGGGCGCCCGAGGTGCGGGAGGGGGGGACTGGAGGTGGGGCCGGCGCCGCGGGGCGAGGCGGGGGTTGGGAAAGTCTTCGAAGATGACGAGGTCTGAACGCGGAGGGGAAGGAGTCATAGTCCACCGGGCGGTAGAGGAAGCAAAGAAGGGTAACGTGGTGAGAAGGACTAGCACGTGCAAAGGTACAGAGGCCTGCGTGAGCTTCAGGACATAAAGCGGCAGGGTGGGCCAGAGCTGGCTGGTGTGAGGCCTGGCTACCATGCCAAGCGGTATGAGCCTTCTCCGAGGGGTGTGGGGGAGGGGGCAACGGCCGCCCTGAAGGGTTCGCAGTTAAAAATCTTGCTCAGGTTCGTCGCCTTACGTGACCATGGCCGCAGGAGAAAGTCTGGGCCGGGAGCCGGGGAAGGCCGGAGGCTGGGGTCTCCCACTGAGGCCAAACTCTAGAGCCCAAAGCCTAGAACCCCAACTGGTAGACTCACCAGACCCAAGAAGGGCCCAGCGTCTGCTCGGTGCCACCACCAGTCACCCCCTGCTTCCGATTCCTCAGCCCCCACCCTCCTCCTGGGTGCACTTGTCACAGCTGTGTCTCGCTTATCCAGAAGGCACTGGACTGAAAAGCCCCACCATCCAGAGCCCCACCGCCGGTCTGGAGGCCCTGTGGTTGGCCACAGTTCATGCCCCAAAAGTCACGCCCTAGAGGGCACGAACTTCACACCCGCAAGCACATCCAAGCTGCCACTGGGGCCTGGCCATCTCAGAGAGTCAGCCCAGCCCTGGCACGTTCTAGCAGCGTGGCCTTGGTCCTCCGTGTCCCCATCTGTAACATTCGGATCGTAGTTTTTGCTACCTCGGAGTGCGGCCGTGAAGGACCAAAGAACGTGAAATACTCAGTCCAGCGCCCAACACCGCGCACGTACAGCGGAAGGAGACAGGAGCAAAGAGCAAGATGAGCGAGAAGGGGCAGACACATTGTCCCGAGCGGAGCCAAGGTACGAAAGGGAGTGGAGGTAGAACGAGCTGATGATTCCTAAGACGTTATTACATAGCGTTCGATGTACTATATGTATGAAAGCGAGCCACACAAGTGACAAGGATTTCCTCTACAGGTGGGTACAGTGAAAAGTTTTGGTGTCCATGAGGTCAAGCTACTGGAAAAATCCACGCAGATTCACTCAGGGGAATGACATAATTCTGTGCGTGCCTGGGTATTTCTACAGCATTCCCCCAACCCAAATCTGTAAAACGTACATTGCACTTAACAGGATCTAAGATGACTTCAACGGTTTTTTTATATAATAATAATAATAATAGTTATTATTATTATTTAGAGAGAGCATGAGCAGGAGAGAGGGGCAGAGGGAGAGAGAGAGAATCCCAAGCAGGCTCCACACTCAGTGCGGAGCCCGACACGGGGCTCGATCCCACCACCCCGGGATCATGACCTGAGCCGAAATCAAGAGTTGGACGCTCAACCGACCGAGCCACCCGGGCGCCCCTAAGACGCCCTCAATCGTAAGGTGAGCTGTTATTTTGCGTGCCACTAAGAAAGAAATATTGCTGTCGGCTATGATGGTACGATGCCATAGAAGGTAAGACGGATGCTGATTTCCAAGCTGTTAAAACGTGAACATATATAGTTACGTCTTCAAATCAACGGGATATCCTCACAGGTCATATATGTTTGCTGTGGGGATGTCTCATCTGCAGAAATCAAGCGCAACCTCTCCTTTGTTCCCTTGCACACATCTATACCAGAGGCTCAAAAAGCAAACTGACCACCTCTCTCCCCCCCAACCCCGAGTGACGGCTCATCACCATCTTGCCCCTCCAGAAGCTTCCTCTCTTAAGGAGCTCATCCAGAGGCTTTCAGCCCACCCAGAGCTGAGCCAAACAAGACTTCTGGTTCACAGGGATCCCGCTGGGGTGAGCCTCTTGGAACGAGGGCAGAGTCAGAAAGGCTCAAATACTCAGCTGAACCCAAGCTGGGGCCCCCAGGCTGTCCGGGCCACGCTGGCTCTCCTCCTCCGACACTCCTCAGCCAGGAGGCCCACGATCCATGTGTGGTCTTAGCATCGTTACCCCTCCAGGAACCCCAAACATGCTTTTCATGCAGTCCCCCCACTCGGCTTCCCCTGATTATTCTTGAAAGAGACAACCAGAGCTGCACGGGAGGAAGGAGAGGCAGAGATGGGGAGAGAGCATGACCATGCCTCACTTAAGCTGGGGGTCAGGGGGGAGGGGGTGTCTTAAGACCCCACAGTCCTGGCAGCTTATGCTCCAAAAAGCAAGGAACGGTATCCTGAAGCAGGAAGAGAGAGCCTGACTATCTGAGACCCTCTTTTGTCTTCCTGGACCCACCCGGCGGCGGGGCAGGCTGGGGAAGGAGGTAAGCCTCTGATCCCCTCGCTCGTTGCTGCAGATAAATACCCAGGAAGCAGCTTCCGTGCGCGGCTACTCTCCTCACGCTTTTCTCATCTATTTCCCCCCAGCCCCGTGAGGTCGCTATTAGAGCCCATTTTAGAGACAGGACAACCAGTCTGGGAGAGGGGTGGTAAGATACTCCGGGTCGCACAGCAGGGCCTGGCCGGCAACTCAGGTCTCCCTTCCACATCACACGGGGCTCTCAAGCAATGGCTCCAGCGGCATCCTTCAAGGAGCTTGCTCAAATTTTAGAAAAAGATTCCAGACCTGCCCCCAGCGGACCCCCCCCCCCGTCCCCCAAAGCTGGGGCTGGGGCTGGGGCCTGGGGCAGGTGTGCTTTAGCAAGTTCTGGGAACCCGGGCCCTTACCAGGTGGTCTAGGCCAGGAGCAAGGGGGCGGATCAGAAGTTGCAACGACGAGCGGAGGGAGGAAGCGAAGGGCAGCCCAGAAGGGGCCTTCCGGGCCCGGCCGACCTGGCCTACTTTTAGCCCTCATTTCGCCAAACCTCCTCTCGGCGCAGAGGCTTGTTAAACTCTTCATACCACATCCTGCTGCTTTCAACTCGCCTTCCTTCTTCCCTCCGAACCATCTCCTTCCTCCTCCTGACCCGAACCTCTCGCCGATGTACCCGGAGCCCTGGGATGGGCCAGCGCGCGCGCGCACGCGCACACACACCTGCACGCACGCACCCGCGGAGCCACGCAGGGACACCCGGGTGTAAACACGGCTCGAGCCACCGCGCCGACGGGCGGTGCTCTAGAAGAGCGGCCGGCGCCCGGGCACCTCCGCGACCCCCCGGGTCCTGACGGCGGTGCCCGCATTCACCGCGACAGTCCCCAGGCGGAGAGGCGCGCGGGCTCCGCGACCCCCTCCTCGCGCCGGCCCGCGACGGAGGCAGGAGGCCGCGGCCACACGCGCCGCCCCGGCCTTCCGCAGTGGCTACCCGGCGGACGCACCCCACCCCGGGACGCCCCTTCTGTCTCCGGGATTACCGGGGCGGCAGGTGCGCGGACCCCGTGCCCACGGAGAGACACCCCGACTGCCCAGCCCGCCCGCCGCCGCCGCCGCCGCCGCGGCCCGAGCGCACGGCTCCCCGACGGTGCGCGGGCCGCCCCCTCTCGCGCCCTCGCCGCCCGGCCGGCCACGCACCTGCAGTCCCCGCCGGGCGCCGAGCCCCTCTCCAGCGGCGACTCCCCGCGGCTCGCGTGCTGTCGGGACCACGGCGCCGGGCAGCAGCCGCGCGGCGAGTCCCAGCATCAGCCCAGGCAGCGCTCCGACGGCGGGGCGGGACGGGGGCGGGGCCACTCCGGGGGGGCGGGGCGGGGCGCCCAGCCGGCCTCTAGCGCCCCCTGGCGGCCGGGCGGGCGAGGGGCCGGCGGGCCCCCGCAGCCTGAGTCCCCTCCTGACCCCGCGCAGCGCGCAGGAGCCGCGGTGCCAGCGACGCGCGCGTCTGCCCTGGAAGGGACAGGCCCGGCGGGCGGGCGGCCACGGCCGGAGGGGCACCCCCGAGGGCCCGCGATCCCCCGGGAGGCAGGTGCGGCCGGTCCCGGGGAGCGGAAGCGGGCCTCGGCCCTGCAGGAGGGGTGGGCGGAGCAGGAGGGGAGGGCTTGGGGTGGGGGCTTCGGGGAAGGAGGAGAAAAGGGAAGCTCCGAAGAGCTGCTTCCTTCTCTCGCTGCGACCCAGCGCCCCACTTCCTCCTGCTACTTCTATTTTCTCTGGGTGCTCTTAACCTTTAAAATGCCTGCACCCCTGGTGCGCAGACGGGCGCCCGGACCCTCCCCCCGCCCCGGGCCTCCCCCTCTTCTGCGAGAAGGCAGCATTTCTGCCCCGCACCTCCAGTCTCCGGGCTGACCTCCCACCCCCTTTCCTTCGCCAGTGGCTGTCACTTCGGCCATTTCTCAGCCCATGAAGTGGGGAGGGGTCGTCTCCGGAGTCAAGGCCCTCTTTTTGCCTCCTCCCTTTTCCCCCTAGACGACGCTGGCAGGAAAAACGCATCGCGGAATCCCGGGAGTCACTGCACTTCCCCGTGCCTCAGTTTCCCCACTTACAAAATGAGGGTAAGAACGTTGGCTACGGTGCAGGCCGTCCTGGCGAGGAAAGAATGAGCCCTTCGTTTCGGAATTAACAAAGGGCAAGGCTGAAATTCCCACTTCCACTATTGAATGGGACTCTGTGTCACAATAGCTGTTAAAGGCGTTTGAAATTGGCCACAAGCTCGTACGTTGCTGTTGGTCCAAAGCCACAACCCTACCTGAGGCTTTGAGAGACGCGAACACACCAATGACTTTTCTTTTCCTGACTCCCTAAATACCAAGAAAAAGCAACTTCCCCAAAGACCTAGAAACAGAAAGTACCCTTGGGCGAACACGGAGGTCAGGTTCCAGAAAGGCGCTCAGAACCTGTCTGGTAGTTCTATGTCTCATCCTCCACCCCAACCCCCTCATACCACCTAGTCTCTCTCTCTCTCTCTCTCTGTCTCTCACACACACACACACACACACACACGAACCAGAACCAGGAAAGAGAGGACATGCTTGGAGTCATATGACTCATATGACTTGATAAGGGTGGGCGTCTTGATAAGGGTGGGCGAGGACTCTGGTTTCCCCAATCCCTACTTTTTCCCCACCACCAAACAGGAGAAGGGGGAATATGGAGACAACCCAGAGGTGGCCAGGTTGGGGGGCAGGATGGCTTGGAACTGCTCTGGAATCAGGAACCGAGTAGTAAGAATGACACGACGTATGCCAGATTGACATGGTGAACTGTGAGATCACTCTGAAAGTTAGGGCATCCCTGACTTGGCCCATGTCCTTGGTATTCCTAAAACTGAAGGTGGAAAGCTGAAGCAGGGTAGCCTGTGAGAGTTCACTGCCAGGGAGCTGAGCATCTGGTGAGGGCCACTTAGTCCCTTCCTGCCTCCCCCCCCCCACCGGGCTCTCCTGTTATCCCACCCCTCCCGAGCTCCACCTGTCTCCCTGTGCCCAAAGGGCAAACCACTGACCAGGAGATCTGATCAACACCTGACACCTATTGGCCAGAACTTAGAACTACACCTTCCACCCTCTTGCGCTGTTGGTGAGAATGCAAACTGGTGCAGCCGCTCTGGAAAACAGTGTGGAGGCTCCTCAAAACATTAAAAATAGATCTGCCCTCTGACCCAGCAATAGCACTGCTAGGAATTTACCCAAGGGATACAGGAGTGCTGATGCACAGGGGCACTTGTACCCCAATGTTTAGAGCAGCATTTCAACAATAGCCAAATTATGGAAAGAGCCCAAATGTCCATCAACTGGTGAATGGATAAAGAAGATGTGGTTTATATCTACAACGGAATACTATTTGGCAACGAGAAAGAATGAAACCTTTCCATTTGCAACAACGTGGATGGAACTGGAGGGTATTATGCTAAGTGAAATAAGTCAGTCAGAGAGACACAGATGTATGTTTTCACGCATATGTGGAATTTGAGAAACTTAACGGAGGACCATGGGGGAAGGGAACGGGAAAAAAGTAATTTCAGACAGAGAGAGAGGCAAACCAAAAGAGACTCTTAAATACAGAGAAAAAACTGAGGGTTGATGGGGGGGGGCGGGAGATGGGGAAAATGGGTGATGGGCATGGAGGAGGTCACTTGTTGGGATGAGCACTGGGTGTTGTATGTAAGCGATGAATCATGGGAATCTATTCCCCAAACCAAGAGCGCACTGTATATAAGCTGCACGTTAGCTGACTTGACAATAAATTATATTTAGAAAAGAAAGAAAAAGAAAAAAAGAACTATACTTCCCCAAAGCAGCTGGTAAGACTCAAGGTGTCCCTGTCACTCACAAGGCACCTGGTTAGGTACGACTTTGTACCGCTCTTTGTTGTAGCCCCATTAAAAAAATATATGTCTATCTGTAATCTCTCCCCTTCTTTTTGCTGCCTTCCGTTTTCAAAGAGTCTACCCCTGTCTCTTTTTACATTTATCCCTAGTGCTCTCAAAAAAAAAAAAAATCACCAAGGAAACATTAAAAGAGAGTAAGTAAATAAACTAATGGAGAAGAAACAATGCTTCCTTAACAGGGAGAATCCCAATGACTAAATGTAGCAGGAATGATGGAATTAGAAAATCACCACGTGGCAGACATCACCGTAATAATTTTTGCGGGCAAGAATCATCGATGCACTCTCAGCACGGTGGGCAGAGGTGTGATGATGAGTGGGTTATTTGCTTCGGCTTAAAATAGCTCCCCACGAGACACCTGTTAGCTACAAAGGAAAGAACAGTAACTTGAAGCAGAGACAGCAGGGAGCCTCTACCTTAGCCAAGTGAGAAATCCTGACAGTATCCTTGCAAGGCATAGCAACATCATTTACCTCTTGATTTGATGCGCTGAGAAAAAACACATCATTTCCGCGGCATTCTGGTCAAAGATGCCTTACCTCAATCTAACCGTGAGAAAACAGACTAACCCAAATTGAGGGACATTCGACAAAATCTTCAACGGCGTAAAGGTCAGGAAACAGAAGATTGAGGGACTCACAGATCATCACACAACAATGAAATGAAATGAGGAGGGCGCGTGGGTGGTTCAGTCGGGGTAAGCATCCGACTCTTGGTTTGGGCTCAGGTCATGATCTCACGCATTGGTGAGTTGGAGCCCCCGCACACGTGGGGCTCCGCACTGACCGTGCAGAGTCTGCTTGGGATTCTCTCTCTCTGTCTCTCTCTGTCTCTCCCCTGCTCTCTCTCTCTCTCTCAAAATAAATAAACTTTAAAAAAATACAGTGAGGGATTCTGGATGGAATCCTGGACCAGAAAAAAAGACAGTAGTGGGACAATTGGCAACATTTGAATAAAGTCTGTAGATTCATTAATAGTACCGTATCAGTATTAATTTCCTGATTCCAATAATCATACTGTATTATGTTCTTGACTAATATTTGGGGAAACTGGGTGAAAGTTTTATGGGAACTCGATGGTTGCAACTTTTTCTTGTCATTCAAAAATCCTATCAATATATAAACTTAAAACAGCAAAAAAAGAAACGTTGCAAATCTTACGCACTTTGAAAAGACTTCCCCTTTCATTTTCCCTGTTCTTAAAGCTTAAAAAGGAAACTCTAGACCACTCTTCTCCATGATACAGATGTAAGAATCCGAAAGAAACAGCAAACTGTAGTCAGCCTTTAATGAAAACAGCAATATGCCACAACAGAGTAGGGTTCGTTCGGGAAATGCCAACATCCTTGAGGAACCCAAGGGATTCAGACATATTTGATGCCTCAGGTGGACTGGTTTGCCAACAAGCATCTCTGGTCTGCCAAGAGGGGTTTGTGGGTGGCCCCGGGAAGAGTGGACTCCAGGGAAAGTTCCAGAAGGTCAACATAGGAGAAGCTGAGTGTCTGTTGGATTGGCCGCCATTTTAAAATTGAGATCAGACATTTTGGGAGCAGCTGGTGGAGGTGGAGGCAACCTTCACCCCCGACTCCTTCCAAGACTGTCCTTTGGTGTTGCCACCGACAGGAGTGTGGCCGCTGTACCTGGTCAGCCTCATGGGGACGTAGCATCTGAACCTTATGGGGAAAGAGTCTCAGGCAGAAGCAAAGGGTCTGTTTCCATTAGGGTCTTCCAACCTAATGGGGGAGCTAGATGGGAGGGACTGGGGAGAAGCATTCTAGAAAGGCAGCTTGGAAGGGATCTAGAAGACTAGCACAGGGGACTGAAACTTGAGTGTCTTCGAGAGCCAAGAGCTCAAACTTATGGACAGAATCGGTGAGGGGTTCATTTACTATCCAAGGGCATTTCCTAACAGCCTTGTTTATACTCCATGCCTCCTGAAACAAACCCAGTGGGCAGTTCATTCATTTCGCCCAGTTTGGTAATTCCTCTCCACCCCACCACACAAAGTATCCTTCTTACGGTTTCTTTCCCCGGGGGCATCTCACGCTGTATTCTCCCAACAGGCACACTGTGCGTGCTAAACCTATAGGAATATTCTTTGCTTCCCTTTTTCCCACATTTGCTAGAGACGTGATTGCAAGAAACATTTCACTCTCGCCTAATTCCGTTATAAGAAGAAGAATTGCATAAATACAAAACCTGGCAACTGACCTTTGACCTTGATGTCTGGGTAACAATAGAGTGTGGAGAAAACAGGGTGTGGAAAGCATGCGAATAAGACCACTAGGGGCGCCTGGGTGGCTCAGTCGGTTAGGTGTCCCACTCTTGGTCTCTGCTCAGGTCGTGATCTTGAAGTTCGTGGGTTTGAGCCCCGTATTGGGCTCCATGCTGGCAGCGCGGAACCTGCCTGGGATTCTCTCTCTCTCCCTCTCTCTCTGCCCCCTTCTCCCCCTCCCTCACTCTCTCAAAATAAATAAACTTAAAAAAAAAAAAGAATGCTAAAGGACCTCCCCTCCCCCACCCCAGGGGGGTGGGGGCAGTCACAGCCCACTGTGGCCATGTGGGAATACAGGACCAGTGTGGTTAGATTTTATAATTAAAAAAAATTTTTTTAAATGTTTTTATTTACTTTAAGACAGAGAGAGAGCACGAGCAGGGGAGGAGCAGAGAGAGAGGGAGACACAGAATCCGAAACGGGCTCCAGACTCTGAGCTGTCAGCACAGAGCCCGACGCGGGGCTCGAACTCACAGACTGTGAGATCATGACCTGAGCCGAAGTCGGACGCTTCACTGACTGAGCCACCCATGTTCCCCCCCAACAGTATTTTTAAAATTTTTTTTTCAACGTTTTATTTTATTTTTGGGACAGAGAGAGACAGAGCATGAATGGGGGAGGCGCAGAGAGAGAGGGAGACACAGAATCGGAAACAGGCTCCAGGCTCCGAGCCATCAGCCCAGAGCCCGACGCGGGGCTCGAACTCACGGACCGCGAGATCGTGACCTGGCTGAAGTCGACGCTTAACCGACTGCGCCACCCAGGCGCCCCCCCAACAGTATTTTTAAAACCCCTTGCAGGCCAAACCAGACAGGTCACTACTGACTTCCAGTTCGTGACATTTGTTTTATATTATGCAGGTGGGAGATACACCTGCATAATAAGACCGGAGTTGTTTCTGTTAATGTGAGCTAATTTGTTCCCACTGGCTCGGGAGACACTTCATTTATGGAAGGAGGGTCACTGTTAACATTTTATTGATGTTGTTCATCACACGAATAGGACACAGGAGTAAAACCATGTAATTATCCTAATAAGATGCACCCTGTTGAAAATGAGTAGTGACTGGGAATGACAAGGCTTTGTCGAGATGATAAATGTGTCTATCTCTGTCCAAAGACAGATGAGGATCTGGAATAGGGAGCAAATATAGTCCTACATAACAAAAGCATTCCTGCGAGAATGAGGGCCAAAAAGCAAGGATGTCACCCTGTGGATGATGTCAACAATATTCTGAAATTCAAGGGAAATCAGTGGGTAGAAAAATGAGGAAGATAAATAAACTCGCGAAGGAAACATCAAGCTCATCGCTATTTGTAAAAGATACGATTGTCTACCTGATGAACTGAGCAATGTTTAGAGCCTATGAGAGAGTTCGCTAAGTAGCTGGACACAAAAATGAATCCATGACATTCGGTAGTTTTGGCCACTCAGCAATGACCAAAGAGAAAATAGATCTCATTCACCCTAACAAGAAGAACACCTGGGATTTGGAAATCCAAGGGACCCAGAATAGTCAAAACAATCTTGAAAAGAAAAAGTTGGAGGACCCAAACTCCCTGATTTCAAAACTGGCCACAAAGCTATCCAGGTAGACATAGAGATCAGTGGAATAAAATTGAGAGTTCAGAAATAAACCCACGCATTTACAATCAATAGATTAAAAAAATTTTTTTAATGTTTATTTTTGAGAGAGAGAGACAGACAGACAGAGTGTGAGCAGGGGAGGGGCAGAGAGAGAGGGAGACACAGAATCGGAAGCAGGCTCCGGGCTCTGAGATGTCAGCACAGAGCCTGATGTGAGGCTCGCACTCACAAACCGCGAGATCATGACCTGAGCCGAAGTCGGATGCTTAACCGACTAAGCTACCCTGCCGCCGGTACAATCAATTGACTTTTGACGAAGGTGCAAGACAATTCAAAGGAGGAGAGAATTGTTTCTTCAAAAACGATGCTGGGACAATTGGCTGTCCCTATGGAAAGACTGGGTCTTTACCTCACACCGCACACAGAAATTAACTCAAGATAGAGCAAAGACCTACTTGTCAGAGTTGAAACTGCAAAACCCTTGGCAGAAAGCAGGGGTGAGTCTTGGTGACCCCTGGAGTACATGATGGATTTTTAGATCTGACACCAAAAGCAAAAAAAGGCAACAGAAGACAAAATTAGATACGGTGGGCATCACCAAAATTAACAGTTTTGTGCTTCAGGGACACCATCGAGAGACAAAAGACAACCCACGAAACGGGAGAAAATGTTTGCAGATCATACGTATATAAGGGGCTTGAATCCAGAATATGTAAAGAACTCCTATAACTCAACAATAAAAAGACAAGTAACCCAATGGAAAAATGGGCAAAAGATATGACTACCTATTTCTCCAGCGAAAATAAACAAATGACCAACACGCATGTGAAGAAATGAATGCTTAACACCGTCGGCCATCAGGGAGTCACAAATCAAAGTCACGGTGAAATACCACTTCATACCTGCTGTAATCAAAAAGACAGTTAATAACGAGTATTGACAAGAATGTGGACGAATTGGAACACTGCTGATGGGAATATAAAATGGCACAGCTGCTTTGAAAGACAGGCCCTCAAAGGGTTAAACATAGAGTTTCCCTATGATCCCCTCATTCCACCCTGGGGATATACCCAAGACAAGTAAAAACATGTGCACGCAAAAGCTTGTACGTGAATGTTCGTAGCAGGTTTATTCACAATAGCCCAAAAGCAGAAACAACACAGATGCCTGTCAACTGATGAGCGGTAAATAGAATGGGGTATATTCGTTCAATGGACCATTATTTGGCCATAAAGAGAAATGAGGTACTGATTCATGCCACAAGGTGGATAAACCTTGAAAACATTTTGTTAAGTGAAAGAAACCAGTTACAAAGGACCACATACTATGGAATTATCCGTTTATCTGAAATGTTCAGAATAGACAAATCCATAGAGACAAAAAGTAGATTGGCAGTTGCCTAGGGCTGAGATGGTTGGAATAAAAGGAGGAGGGATATATTAACGGGCATGGGGTTTCTTTTTGGGGTGATGAAAACGCTCAAAATGACAACTGTACAACTCTGGATATGATTGAACCATTTAATAGTACATTTCAAGTGGGTGAATTGTATGGTAGGTGAATTATAGCTCAATAAAGCTGTTATTTAAGAAACTATAAACTTTATTATAGGATACAAAAGAAGCCTTGCATAAATGGAAAAACCCCTCATGTTCTTGAATTGGAAAACAACGTTATAAAAGATATTTATTCTTTCCCAGTTGAATATGTACATGTAACACAGCTTCAATCAAAACCAAATAAGGCTTTGGGTGAGGGGGCAAGGAGATTGACAAGATGATCTTACATTGAATAGCCAAGAAACTTTTTCAAAGGTTTAGTGATGAGAGGAGTTGCCATATGAGATAGGAAGATGTTCTATAAAAAAATCAGAGTTCCGGGGCGCCTGGGTGGCGCAGTCGGTTAAGCGTCCGACTTCAGCCAGGTCACGATCTCGCGGTCCGTGAGTTCGAGCCCCGCGTCAGGCTCTGGGCTGATGGCTCGGAGCCTGGAGCCTGTTTCCGATTCTGTGTCTCCCTCTCTCTCTGCCCCTCCCCCGTTCATGCTCTGTCTCTCTCTGTCCCAAAAATAAATAAACGTTGAAAAAAAATTAAAAAAAATAAATCAGAGTTCCATAAAATCCCTATAGTACTGCATGTAGAAAGTATAAGACCGGTGGGGACAAACTGATCTTTCGGACACAAACACAAGTATCTGAATGAATGTAATATGTGATAAAGAAGATAGGATCAATTATCCAATAAACGGATCAGGACAACTAACCGTGGAAAGAAAAAAATTAACGTGGCTCCGACCTCAAATCTTATACACAAAAAAACTAATTAAAGATCCACATGTAAAAATGAAAATAAAACAAGAGAAGTCAGAAGGGAAAAGGAAGTGTGTATATAATGCTGGAATTTTAGCTGGCTTTTCAAAGCATGATGACAAAATCAGAACTCATGAAAAAAAAAGATTGATTTGAATATTAAAAAAAATTTTCTTAATGTTTATTTATGATTGAGAGACAAAGTGTAAACAGGGGAGGGGCAGAGAGAGAGGGAGACACGGAATCGGAAGCAGGCTCCAGGCTCTGAGCTGTCAGCCCAGAGCCCGACGCGGGGCTCGAACTCACAAACCAGAAGATCACGACCTGAGCCGAAGTCGGACGCTTAACCGACTGAACCACCCAGGCGCCCCGATTTGAATATTTTAAAGCAAAATAACTTCTGTACATGAAACATGACCATGAACGTTAAATCAAAGGGTAGATGGTACACGAGGGCGAGATGTTTGCAATAACAGAGGATTCCACCCTTAATATAAAATATATTTTACATTAAAAAAATTCTATACCCAAAAGAAAAGTGATCTGAGCAGAGAAGTTGACAATTCACCAAACATATACAAGTAGCCATAAGTGTATGAAAAAAATGTTCAACTATCAGGGGAAAGGTAAATTAAAACAATGAGATGTAAACTTCCATCTGAAAACTAGGCAAAGATATGAGAAATTATATTACCCACAGTTTCCAAACATGTGGAGACCTACTTCTCATAAACTGTACGATTAAGTATAAATTTGGTCTTGTGTATGGAAACATCAAAATACATGTACTATTTAATCCAATAATGCTACTTCTAAACACTTCTCTGAAGGAAAAATTAATCAATTTTGTATGCACAAGAATATTCATCACCAGTTTGCTTATAATTTAAAGCAGTGAAAAATTTATAAGTAACGTGAATATGTAAACACAGAGAATTAGTTTTAAAATATGCTTAGTCTGTGCAATAGTAAAATGTTATGAACAACTAAATACTAATATTACAGAAGAACATTTAATAAAATGGAAAGGTATCCATGACCTAGGAGGTTTAAAATATAGTTTCAAATCAGTATATAACTTTTTGACCTACAGATTCCATTTCTGGGAATCAATCTTACAACAGTCATGTACGTGAGTGTGTGTGTGTATATGCGTGTGTGTGCGTGTGTGTGTGTACATACATAATGTAAGTTCTAGTCATACACACACACACACACGCACACACACACACACACACACAAACAGCAAGAAAGGAGGGAAAAAGAAACAGAAAAAGTGAGAAATACAGAAACCAAGCTAAAATGGTAGAAACAAGCCAAACTGTATCAATTATCATAATGAATGGAAGTGAAACAAAATGACCTCTTAACTGTCAGAGATTGCTGGATTGGATCAAATCCAAGTAGTTGCAGTTTAGAAGAGGTAAATCTGAGGTATGAAGACCCAAAAGGGTTGAAAGTAAAAGGCTGAAAAAATAAACACCAAGCAAATACTAACTAAAATAAAGGCAGTTGGTTGTGTTAGTTTCATATTAAAATAGACAAAAGTACTATTAGAGGTAGAGATAGTCATTATGTAGTGATACAGGTTTAATTCACCAGCAGATAGAACGTATCTACACTTGCACAAAACTAATTTTTCAAAATCTGAAAAATACAGCCACGCCTGGGTGGCTTGGTCCGTTGAACATCAGACTCTTGATTTTGGCTCAGGTCATGATCCTAGGATCGTGGGATTGAGCCCTGCATCGGACTCTGTGCTGAATGTGGAACATGCCTGAGATTCTCTCTCCCTCTGCCCCTCTCCTCTGCTAATGCTGTCTCTCTCTCTCTCTCTAAAATATAAAATAAATAAATAAATAAATATATATATATATTTTTAAAAATCTAAAAAATATATAAAGCAATATTAATGGAACTACATGAAGAAATGGAGAAACCTACCATCATTGTAGTAGCTTTGAACAAGCCTCTCTGGTTAAGACTGCAAAAAACAGAGCATAGTAAACCTATAGAAATTTTGATTGAAACCAATTAAATTGCCCTTGATGAATGTATATAGAACCCTACACCCAATAATTGGAAAATATCATGTTCGTATGAGCACACATGCAACAATCATGGAAATTGGTCATGTGCAAGGTCACAAACCAAGTCTTAATAAGTATCAAAGAACTGATGTCATACAGACTACATTCCTGCCCGTGGCGCCATTACATTAGATATCAATAACAGAAAAACTTAAAAATTACCATAAAATTTGACACTTCTGAATAGCCCCTGGCTCAAAGAAAAAAACCACAATGGAAAAAAAAATTCTAATATTTAGAGCTGAACGGTGATGAAAATATTACATATCAAAACTCGTGTGATACAATAAAAATAGTGGAAGGAAATTTATAGCCTCTTAAATTTTAGTCTAAGAAAGGAACAAAGGCTGAAATTAATTAGCTAAGTGCCAACTTTTAGAAGTTAGAAAAAGAAAACAGGATAAGTCTCTACCCTAACCCCCCCCCCGCAAAAAAGGGGAGATTATAAAAACAACTGCCCAAATCAATGAAATAGAAAACAAATTTTCAACAGAGAGAACCAAATAAAGCCAATAAATGGTTCTTAAGAAAGACAAATACATATCTGACAAGGATACGTATTCATTAGGGATGAAAAAAGGAGACGTAATCACAGATATAGTGAAGATTATGAAAATAATATAACACAACAAACAACTTTATGATAACACATTTTAAAGCTTAGATGAAAGGGGATTTTTTTTCCTAGAAAAAATAACTTAATAAAGCAAACTCGAGAAGAAATGGAATGCCTACAGTCCCACTGCAGTAAAACATCAAAGTGACAACTTAAAATCTTTTCACAAAGACAATCCCAGCTAACTTCCAAAGAACAGATCATTCTAATCTTATATGAACCCCTTTAGACAACCGAAGGGAGGAGTTGCCCACAACTCATTCTATAAGACCACCATAAGCTACATATTCACCTTTGAGAAAGATAGGAGGAGAAAAGAAAAATTATAGGCCAATTTATTTGTGAATCTAGATGCAGGGATGTTAAGAGGCCAAAATAGATTATACATTATGGCCACTTGGGTTTATCCCAGGAATCCATTAGAAAATTCTATGATGTCACTCATCGTATGAACAGTGAAAAAGGAGAAACATCATGTAATTATCTGGTTGGATGCTGAGAAGGCATTTGGTAAAGTCCTCAATTTATGAAAAAAAAGCCAAAAACCTTTAGAAAACTAGAAATAGAACTTCCTTAATCAAAGGGGCGCCTGCGTGGCTCAGTGGGTTAAGCATCTGACTTTGGCTCAGTTCATGATCTCACGGCTTGTGGGTTCGAGCCCCGCATCAGGCTCTGTGCTCAGAGCCCGGAGCCTGCTTCGGATTCTGTGTCTCCCTCTCTCTCTCTGCCCCTCCCCTGCTCACGCTCTGTCTCTCTCTGTCTCTCAAAACTAAACAAACATTAAAAAAAAAAAAAGAACTTCCTTAATCTGAGATAGAACCTCTACCAAATACCTATCATAAACAATTTTAGTGAGGAAATATTAGAAGTATCCTCCTTAAAATCAAGCACAAACTACAGCATAGATGAACCCTGAAAATTTTATTCTAAGTATGTCTTGCTCTCTGAGGCACAGGGGGTGCTTCAGCCCCATCCCCATGTTCTAGAATGCTCTCAGCGATGTCTTATTCTTGAATAGATGTTGGTTGCTCTTCTTGTAAGGGGTCGTAAAGTCAGGAACAACCGTGTTGACACCTTGGTGACTATACCGTGAGAGAAGCAAGTCACAAAGGACCACACACCGTGTGGTTCCATTTATTACGAAATATCCAGAATGGGCGACAAATCCATGGAGACAGAAAGTAAATTGGTTTTAGTAACCAATGTGGTAACCAAGCAACCCAGTAAGTGGTTGCATGGGGGTGGGGCGGTTGGGGGAAATGGCGGAGGAGGGGGGCTGCTGAAGGGTATGGGTTTCTCTTTGGGGTGATGAAAATGTTGATTACAGTAATGCTGCAGGTCGCTGAATATGCCAAAAACCATTTGACTGCGTGCTTCAAATGGGTGAGTTGTCCAGCCCATGCATTTTACCTCCAAAAAACTCTTTTTGAAAGAGCAGAGAATGAACTGAGGGATGTTGACACGAGCAGTCAGTTTGGAATAAAAAGACATCTGGATTCAAAAAAGAAATCAAGTACCAGACAAGGAGGTACAATATTACCTCCCCATTCATTCATTACATCCCCATTACATTCCCCATTGTATTAGAGACGGAAGTCCAAGCATTTAGGATAACAACAGCACAATGCGAAAGCATCGGGAAGGAAGAAAAAACCCACAGATTTTTTTCCTGACTCTCTCTCTCTCTCTCTCACACACACACACAAATAAATACACATTAACATTTTTTTATAACAAAAAATATTTAAATCACTTTAAAATTGATAGTTTCTGTTAATGAACAGATACCATAAGGAAAGCGAAAAGACAAACCCCAGACTTGGAGAATGTATTTCCAACGCGTGTAACTGACATGTAACAACCAGAATATGTAAGACACTTTCGTCGGCAAATTAAAGACAGCATCTGAGTAGAAAATGGGCAAACGACATGAACTTGCCCTTGACGGGAAAAAAAAAAAAAAAAAAAAAAAACGTGGCTAATAGACATATAAGCTGCATAATCTCATTAGTAATCAGCAAATTAAAACCACCAAAGTGGGGATAGTGGTTACCTCTATAGGAAAGCAAGTTATGATCGGAGAGAAGGCTGTGGCAGGCGTGTTAGGGGAGAGGCTAATATTTTATTTCCCGGGGGTCATCACACATTTTGTAATTATGTATTAAGCTGTGTACGTACTCTCATGCCCTTTCATGAATGCACACGGCATTTCACAATTTTACAAGTTTGAAAAGCTCTTCACAGGTAGGGATCTTTTTTTTCGTTTTTCTTTACATCAACATTCGAGGCAATGTCATGTGCTTCTGGGACCTGGAAGCCATTGTCTCTCCTGAAGGTAATTCTGCCTCATTCTGTTTGACGCTAGACTCTCTCATCGTGCTGTCATGAGTTTGTCTTAAAATGCAACCTCGTGGCTGGCATTTGCTGGCACCTGGGCGGGGCCCCATTGCGCCTTGTGCACGAAAACCAGCAGGATTTGGAGACTCCAAATTTCGATGTCTCCACTCAAACCACTATGTCAGCCGTGCATCAGCCCAAGGCAGACGCCGTGGTGGTCACTTTCCCTGCTGTCCCTGATCCTGGCTGTCCTGAATCCCATAACTGCACCGTGGGTCAGCGGCCTCTATCTCCGCAGCAGCACAAGATCTGACTAGCCGTGCCCTTTTTAAAGCAGGGTTCCTTAACCATTTTTATATCAGGGACCCCTTTGGTAGCCCAGTGAAGGCTGTGCACCCTGATTCAGAATGTTTCAAATGCAGAAAGTAAAGCACATAAGATTACAAAGGAAAACAATTCTGGGGCGCCTGGATGGCTCAGTCAGTTGAGCGCCCGACTTTGGCTCAGGTCGCGATCTCGGGGTTCATGAGTTGGAGCCCCACGCCTGGGTCTGTGCTGACGGCTCAGAGCCTGGAGCTGCTTCGGATTCTGTGTCTCCCTCTCTCTCGGCCCCTCCCCTCCCCTCACTTTCTGTTTCTCTCAAAAATAAATAAACACTAAAAAAAAAAAAAAAAGGAAAACAATTCTATTGTATTACAGGTTTTTTTTTAAAGTTTATTTAATTTGAAAGAGAGAGAGAGAGAGAGAGAAAGGATCCCAAGGAGGCTCCACGCTGAGCAGAGCCCCCACAAGGGGATTGATCCCACAAACCGCGAGACCGTGACTTGAGCCAAAATCAAGAGTCAGACCCTCAAGCGGACACAACCGACTGAGCCACCCAGGCGCCTTACCATATTACAGTTTCAACATAAATAGAAACAAATCAGAAATCCAGGAACACGTGCTTCCTTACGAACGTGCGAAATAACATGACCCAGCAGCAGGTCTAGTAGCTGGCATCATGTCGACGTGGCGATCAACACGGACCGTATTTCAAGTTCTCTGTCAAAACTCTAACGCGCTGTGAAATACCTGCCCCCTGACCGGGGACTGAGGCGAGTGGAAATTAAGACGTGTATTTTGCCCTCTGAAGTCCCGCGCTCCAGATGAAGGCGCCAGAAGGGTGAGTGGAAGCTTGCTCCCACCAGGGGGTGCTGGTATTTAAGAAAGAGGAGTTGGCTCCTCCCGCCAAGAGAGAGTCAAGGGCCCATGACTGTCCCTGGCAGGGCTCAGATGTCATCACCCCAAACTATCTCCTCCTCTCCTTCCTCCACACCCTCACGCGCACGCACCGCGTTGACCGTGCGGGTGCAACTCTTGGTGTGACCGCCCCAGACTCACGCAGAGCCCTCCCGGGGTGGGTGAATCCACTGCCAAGCAGCCCTGAGAGGCTTCTGCCAACATGGCCCCCCAGCTCTGGGTCAATGGCTGTGGGGACAGTCCAGGCCAGCAAGAACCCGCAGAGATATCGCCGGGTCTGCTTCCAGGCCGACGGCTTGGGGCCCTGCCATCCTCTCTCCTGCACCTGGCGGGCAGCCGGGGCTCTCAGCTTCCGAGGCAATGTGAGGAGGGCCGCTAGCCTTCCGGAAAGTTCTCTCCTCCATCTATGCACAGCAGAGGACACGGGCCGCTCTCCCCGCCGTGGGCTCCCACTGATAGGCGAGCCTGCCTTGAGATCATTTGAGAGGCCATGTGGCACAGTGATTGAGAAGCAGACAGACTCCAGACCGCAGGGCTGAGACACCCGAGGCCCTCCCCCGGCATCCCTTTCCCTCTCTCCGAAATGGAGATGATAGCAATACTGACCTTATTAGGTGTTAGATAGATTCAATGCCCCGTTACCCAGAAAGCACTTAAAAGAGCCCCTGGCTCACGGGAAATGTCAGAGGAGAGTTGGCTGTCACCGATAATCGGCACGGATTTAATAAACACGACAAAACATTTCGACTGTTCCTTTCTTCCTTGCCTCCACTTACCCAGATGTCCCCTCCAATGCCTTCCCCCCTTCACGACTCTGTTTTTACCTGAGAAATGTCTCTTTTCCCTTTCTGAACAGCTTTTTCCTCTGCCCCCCAGACTTGCCTCTCCCTGTCCCTCCCCCCGTCCCACGATCTTCCCTGGACAGAAGAGGAACAAACTGGGGACAGAGCCCAGAGACCTACTTCTGTGTTTCTCCTCCTTGAAGCCTCAGCTAAACGTCCAGGGTCCCTTTGTCTTAAGAGGTAGGATTGGTTATTATGCAAGTGTGGCGAGGCAGGAGAGCTGAAGGTGACTGTCACCGAAGAGACAGGCTGTTACACTTCCCACACCATGCAGGGTCTCCTGGGGAAGCCAACCTCGAGGCAGAGGCTTTGTTATGGTTCTTGTGGGACAGAACTGGCCAGGCTGGGCAGGGTACGCAGGCTCAGGACTGGCTAGTTTGAACCGTTCCAGTAGGTTCTGGTGTTTAGGGGGTGTCCCTAATTGTCTGATGCTAGGTCTGGGGTGGTGAGGACCGGTGCGGGGCGGGGGGGGGGGGGTCCTTTGCTAGCTCTAGAATTATCGAGCCCTGGGACAGGCAGGCCCTCCCCCATCCGCCAAACCCCAGAGGCCAGAGCATCTAGAGTCCAGAAAATAAGAAAATATAGCTGATCCTTCCCATAACTGTCAATGTGCTTTCATCAGTCTCTTGACACACGTCCAACCTGTGTGTTCCTGTCATGACTGTGTCTTTTTCTCTTCTCTGGGGACTCTGACAGAGACGTTAAGGGGACAGTCTCTGCGAGTGACGTCACCAAGGTGGCGAAATAGGAGACCCCGGGCTCAGACTCCCCTGATGAAAATCCACAACTGGGCAGCTGTCCACAAACAAACACAGCTCTGGGAGAGCTCAGGAGTCCGCTTAAGAAGCTTCGGCAACACGGGGGGACAAAAAGCCCGAGAACAACCACTCAAAAGAGGGCAGGAAGAAGGGCTTCGTTTTGGCTGCATGACCCCATCCCTTGGGCGGGCCCTGCTCAGAGCCAGGAGGGGACATCCCACCGAGACAGAGCTCCCCTTGACCGGGGAAGGGAGAGAGGGGAGAGCCACCAGCTTGCCCAGCCTTTCAGGGCACTGCATGGAGGGCCCGCTTCAGAGAGACCGGTAAGGCTGAGACGAGCAGAGATGGCTAGGAACTGGGGAGAAAAGCAGGGACTGCCAGTATGAGCCACGCAGCGGGAACGACCATGCAGATGACCCAGCGGCCGCCCCACTGAAGAAGCAAACAGTCAGCCCCGCGGCCACAGACCCCTGTGGATACCGCCATTCACCCCACGGGTATTCACATTTATGGACCCCAGTCCCCTGAGTCCCTTTCCACTCTTTTCTCCACCGGGCTCCCGCCGGAGCCCAGGGTCTGCACGGGCAGCCGGCCCAGGTCTCCGCAGCCCTGCGAGTGCAAGACGCCAGCCCGGACCCCGACCGGGGATCCTTGCCACTGTGCGTGCCCTCGGGATTGGCCTCTCTAGCCGTGCACCTGCAGGCCGCTGGCGTGACCCCTGTCCTGTCACCAGCCTCTGCGGCCATGTGCACGCCTGCTGTTTATACACGGAGTCTGCCGGATTTGCTTGCAGCTAGCCCCTCTAAGCGGTGCGCCTGCCTTCTGCCCTCCTGACTCCGGCCATGGGTGTCATTGCCGTGCACCTGCTCAAGGTGAGAGAGCCTGCAGCCACAGGAGTGCACGCCGACAGCCTGGGCCCCCACGATGGCCAGCGTGCCCCGCCGCCCCGGGCACCCACCACCACGGGTATGATTGCAGCTGGCCCCAGCCACCACACAGGCACCTGGGGCCGAGGGTGTGCGCGGCACCTGACTGCAGGTGCCACCACCTCCGAGGACCACACAGTTGCGATTGGAGACTCCAGTAGCCTGAGCCGGCAAGGCATCATGAACCCAGAGCGGCCACACCCCCTCACCACTAGACCCAGGGTCACAGAATGTGCCAGCATGCCCCCACCCACAGGTGAAGGTCTCTCCCTTTTCTTATACCACTCACAAAAGTTAACCTGAAGTGGGTTGACTTAAGTATAAGACCTGAAGCTATAAAAATGCTAGAAGAAAGCGTAGGGGGGAAGCTCCTTGACATTGGCCTTGGCAAGTGTTTTTTGGATATGGATACTGAAAACACAAACAACAAAAGGCAAATTCAACAAATGGGACTACATCAAACTAAAAAGCTTTTACACAGCGAAAGAGACCAAGAACCAAATGAAAAGGCAGCCTACAGAATGGGAGAACATATTTGGATACCATCGACTGATAGGGGGTTACTATCCAAAATATATAAAGAACTCATATAATGAAATAGAAAAACAAACACTCAGATGTAAAAATAGGCAGAGAACTTGAACAGACATTTCTCCAGAGATGTGCAGGAGTCCAACAAGTACATGAAAGGGTTCTCAACATCACCTATCAACAAGGAAATGCACATCAAAACCTCACGGCCAGCGGGTGCCTGGCTGGCTCAGTCAGTGGACTGTGCAACTCTTGATCTCTGGGTTGTGAGTTCGAGCCCCACGCTGGGTGTAAAGATTACTTAAAAATAAAACCTTGGGTGCTCCTGGCTGGCTCAGTCAGTTGAGCATCCGACTCTTGGTTTCAGCTCAGGTCACGATTTCACGGTTCGTGGGTTCAAGCCGTGCCCTGAGCTCTATGCTGGGAGCCCAGAACCTGCTTGGGATCCTCTCTCTCTTTCCCTCTCTCTCTCTCTCTCTCTCTGCCCCTCCCCTTCTTACTCTCTCTTCCTCTCAAAATAAATAAATAAACTTAAAAATAAATCTTTAAAAAACACCCACAAGCAGCCTCATACTAACCTGTTAGCATGGCTGTTAACAGAAAAGCAGAAAAGAGAATAAATTCTGTCCAGGACGGGCACTGTCGGTGGGAATGTAAATTGGTGTAGCCACTGTGGAAAGCAGTATGGAGGCTCCTCAAAAAAATTAAAAATAGAACTACCCTATGACCCAGTAACCTCGCTTCTAGGGATACATCCAAAGGGAAGGAAACCACCAGCTTGAAGAGATATATACACACTGCCATGTTGGCTTCAGTGTAATTCACAATAGCGAAGTCATAGAAATAACTACTGTAGCCATGGACAGACAAACGGATAAATAAAAGGTGGTCTATATATACAATGGACTATTATTCAGCCATAAAAAAAGGAGATCCTGCCGTTTGCAACAGCACGGATGGGCCATGAGGCCATTACGTCAAGTGAGATGCGGCAGACGGAGGAAAACGAATATCGTTTGGTCTCCCCCGCAAGTGTGGAATCTAAAAGCATCAAACTTGCAGATACAGAGAACAGAGCGGTGGTCGCCAGGGGGCGGGGGGGGGGGGGGGATGGGGGAAACGGGGAGATGTAGGTCCAAGGGTACAAAGTTTCAGTTTTGGATGAATACGTTCCTGGGATCTAAGGTGCAGCCTGGTGAGTAGAGGTAACAATCTTGCACCACAGGCTTGGAAGTTGCTCCCAGAGCAGACTGTTTACTGTTCTCATGCTAATAACGACCACCGACCACGCAAAACAGTAACGATGTGAGGTCACGCCGCTAATAACGACCACCGCGAGGTCAAAGGCGTGATAATTAACCTCACTGTGATCATTTTTGCAATATATGTGTGTATCAAAGCCCGGCATAGTTAGTACGCCTTCCTTAAATTTCTACCGTGTTGTAGGCCAATTATATCTCGGTAAAGCTTCGGGGGAGGGGGATAACAAGAAAAACAAAAAGAAGGATACAGTCTCTGGAGTAAGAGGACTTGGATTCAATGACTGCTCTGTCACTTTGTAGCTGGGGACTTGGGGACAATTACGTTGCCTCTCCATGCCTCAGTTTCCTCACTTATTTTTTATTAAAAAAATTTTTTTTAATGTTTATTTATTTTTGAGAGACAGAGAGAGACAGGGCGTGAACAGGGGAGGGGCAGAGAGAGAGGGAGACACAGAATCCGAAGCAGGCTCCAGGCTCCCAGCTGTCGGCACAGAGCCCGATGCGGGGCTTGAACCCACGAACCTCGAGATCGTGAGCTGAATCTTGAGATCATGACCTGAGCTGGAGTCAGACGCTCAACCGACGGAGCCACCCAGGCACCCCTTAGTTTCCTCATTTGTAAAACGGGGCTTACAGTACTTGATTTCATACCACTGTGAACAGTAGCACTGATCCCCGTAAAGCTCTTAGAACAGTCTGGGCCCGCAGTGCGGGATCAAGAAATGTTGACTATTACAATTTCTTGATCACGCCAAGCTGCCTCCTGGTCTCGGGACCTTCCCTGTGCTGTCCTCACCACTCTCTTCACCTGGCTGTCACCTCACCAATCAAGTCTCAGCATGAATGTCACTTCCTCGGCGAGGCCAGACTCCCAGCTCTGTTCACCCTAGTCTTTGCTATGGTCCCTTACCTGGTTTCCGTATTTCTTGTAACGCTCCCCCTAGCTGCAGTCGCATAACCGTGTGATTGTCTGTCTTTTCCACCTATGAGAAGAGGGACTGTGTGTGCCCAGTTCCCACTGCACCGTGGTGCATGGCATACAGGAGGCGGTCAATGCATGTCTGTGCATTAGATAAGCCACGTAGGCTTACAGCTGCAGGTGTATGGATGTCTGAGTGAGGAGACATTTGGACTGTTGTCTGAAGAGCAGAAATACAGAGTTAAAGGCTTCTGACTCTTTTGTTTGATGGCGGGACGCATTCTGGACCCTTCGGCTGCCCTTTTGCGACCAGAGAGCCTGCAAGGAAATTCTCGAGGTGTCAAAACCTGTGTCCCAGCCGACCAGCTGGCCCCAAGATACCGATCGGCAGAAGGGGTGGAAACGGCTGCCCCGCTGGGGAGAGATCCGGTCTGGGTTTGCTAAACTTAGCCGAATTCCAGGAATACCAGCGGAGAGATTGGGTCATGTCATACCTGCCTCTCAAGACAGACAAGCTGAGAGTTGGGGGGAGGGTGGGGGCGGGGAGAGGTGCCATAACCGTGGGGAGAAAGGAGAGGCCAGATGCACAGACCGGAAAAAGCCCCAGAGCAGGTGGAGGGGGACATAATTAATGGAGCCCAGCCAACAAGCCTATACAGGCCAACATGTCGAAACTTTGTTGCAAAGCGCCCTGGTCTCCTGGCCCCATCCCTGAGAGAGCAGAGCAAAGATAGCTGGAGACTGACCAGCCAAGCAAACCCGCGGCAGGAAATTCTCCTAAGCCAGGGGTCTGCTCCAAGGCTCTGGTCCCCGTGGCTAAAATCAGGATTATGTCTGTGCTGATTGACTTCACAGCTGGGTTTTAGGAAACCCTCAAAAAGACCCCTGGGCTGTGCCTGAGATTGGCAGAGGAGGCCAGCCTCCCTCGGCTGCCCCCCCTCCCCTCTTCTGCACAAAGAGCTACATGTAGGGAGGTCCCGGGAGGAAAGGCCCCATCCCACACCCTCCCTCTCGCTGGTCCTCTCCCTGAGTCCCAGCTCTTGTCCCAGACAAGTGGATTTGCATGGACTAGAGGAAAACAAACGCCTTTTACAGGTTCAGCCCCAGGCTGACCGAGTGTCAGCCTTGCCAGCAAGGCCCAAAGCCATTTTGACCCTGGACCAATGGTCCTGGACGCAGATGTTACTGTTGAGCTGAAGGTTTCTGGGGAAGCAGTTTGGCCATCATGGTGATCGGGGGACACTACCGCTTGTGAGTAATCGGGGACCACAGGTAGCAGACAGCTGCGATGTACCTAGGGGACAGTCCCGCCCAACGTTTAAGTGTCCCACGGAACATTCGTAAAGACGAAAAAAAAATAATCCGTGCCGAGTCCAGTTGTATTTTGTCAACGAGCACAAAGGATTCGTTTTGTTTTGTCTTGATTCACCGTGTTAACATGCACTGTGGGTTAAATGTCCCACTTCGGCTCAGGTCATGATCTCGTGGTTCGTGGGTTCGAGCCCTGTGTCGGGCTCTGCGCTGACAGCTCAGGGCCTGGAACCTGCTTCGGATTCTGTGTCTGCCTCTCTCTCTGCCCCTTCCCCGCTTGCACTCTGTCTCTCTCTCTTTTCCAAATATAAATAAAAACATTTAAAAAGAGGGAGGAGGCACCTCGGTGGCTCAGTCGGTTAAGCGTTTTTAAATTTTTTTTTTCAACGTTTATTTATTTTTGGGACAGAGAGAGACAGAGCATGAACGGGGGAGGGGCAGAGAGAGAGGGAGACACAGAATCGGAAACCAGGCTCCAGGCTCTGAGCCATCAGCCCAGAGCCCGACGCGGGGCTTGAACTCACGGACCGCGAGATCGTGACCTGGCTGAAGTCGGACGCTTAACCGACTGCGCCACCCAGGCGCCCCGGGGTCGTGCGGTTAAGCGTTTTTAACACACACTAACATTTCCAGGAAGGCAACTTGATCAAAAAACATTGGCCGCTTTGGAAAACCGTATCGCCCGCGGCATCTTGGTGCCCAAGGTTGTTTGAGTTACCCGAGCTACACATCTCGACCAGACCGCATTTGTTCCCGAAGTTTCCTGGTAATTCTACCCTTAGACCGCAACATTCAAATTCTTCCACTAGGTCGTCTAATGTCGCTGTGCCCGAGCACTGACACATCGAAATGTGTGTTACTTTACTTTACGTGACTTCATTTTTATTTCTCCCTGATGTTAGTCTCAGGGTCTTACGTTGGGGGAGGAAGCTGTGTGTGTGGGAAAACTATATCATTATAAGTGTCATTTCAGGATGATCAGGGAGGATGTCATGAACTCTTTGTAATAAAAAGGGGGAGGATGCTTCACAGCCTTAGTTCGGTGGCTGGATATGAGCTCAGACACCCAGCGAACATTTTACCCAAGACCACGCACTTCGCTTGTAGGCATGCACTGGTTTCTCCGGGTTGGAGAAAACTTTTCCCAGTGACTAGAGAAATTTGCCGCATTATAGGTGACGTCGCTCTCCGTAGCTCGCGGATAAAGGCACAAACACAGCAGGAGCAAACTATTTGCTGGGTTTATCAAAGCCCCGAGTTAACCAAGCCGGGTGGTACGTCTGCGCCACCTGGTGGGACATGAAAAAACAGCAGGTCTGTGAACCAGGCCTTGCGCTTGCCGGATGGCTAACAATAACTGAGCGGTACCACCAGCTAGCACTTATGGAGCGCCTACTGCATGCTAGCATGTTATACATACCGACTTACTCTCTCCTCACGACATAGGAGCTGTTGTCCCCGTTTCGCACATAGAGAAGCAGAGGACATAGAAGAGTCGCTACACAGAAGGGCACGTAGAGCACATAGAAGAGTAGGTAAGTGTCTTCACTACGTCCAAGCGGCTGGCCAGAGCCAGGGCTGGGATTCCGACCCCGGACGTCTGGTTCCACGGTTGCCGCTCGTAATCACCATGCCACGGCCCTGCCAGTGGTTGCTCTCTGCTTTCATGGCCAAGAAAAAGATGTTAATACGCTAGTGTTGCCTTTGTAGGGGTTGTGGAAATCTTCGTGCGTGGGGCACAGCGTTGGCTTCATTCTTCTGGCAGAACCTGGGCGCCTGAAATAGCTAACCTCCCCCCGCCCCCCCCCCCATGCCCGTAAGCTTCATGAGTGCAGAGCCCGCATTTCCTCATCCACTCCCGCATCACCAGTACTTTCCCCAGCACCTGATCCGTACCCTGTGCTCAGTACGTCCTTTTCATATACCCTCTGTAATTGAGGTATAATTTGCATACCCTGCAATTCATCCAGCTAAAGAGTGCGGTGGTTTTTCAGGGCGCGCCTGGGTGGCTCAGCACTGGCCGTGCAGAGCCTGCTTGGGATTCTCTCTCTCTCTCCCTCCCTCTCTCTCTCTCTCTCTGCCACTCCCCCACTGGCACTGTCTCTGCCTCTCTCAAAAATAAATAAGCTTAAAAAAAAAAGATTAAACGTATACGATGGTTTTGAGTATTTTCCCGGGGCGGTTGCAACCATCATCAGTTTATATCGCCCCCCAAACAAAGCTTACTTTTTTTCCCATTCATTCCCCATGGCCCCCAACCCCCACCAACCCCCAGCCCTAAACAACCACCAACCTCCTTGCTGTCTGTATGGATTTCTCTATTCTGGGCGTGTCCTCATAAATGGAACCCTATGACACACGGCCCTTGGTACCCGGTTTCTTTCACTCAGCATCCCGTCCGCCAAGGTTCATCCAATTTTCAGCATGGATGGGGACTTCGTTCCTTTCCGTGGCCGAATAACATTGCAGTACGTGAATCTGCCGCATTTTATTTACCCCTTCATCGGTTAATGGCTGATTTGGGTTATTATTCCTTTGGGGTTATCATGAACAATGGCTGCTCTAAATATTTGTGTACAAGTTTTGGTGCGGACTTGCATTGTCATTGCTCTTGGGTGTATACCTAAGAGTAGAATTGCAAGGTCATATGACAACTGTTATGTTTAACCTTTTGAGGAATTGCCAGGCTGTCTTCCAATGGCTGCACCCTTCCTCCCCCCCTCCCCCATTCCCATCAGGAATGCACGAGGGTTCCAATTTCTTTACATCCTCGCCAAAACTTGTTATTGCCTGTCTTTTTCACTATAGCCTTCCTACTTGGTGTGAAATGCTAGAGACAGAATCCGAAGCAGGCTCCAGGCTCTGAGCTGTCAGTGCAGAGCCCGACCCGGGGCTCGAACCCACCCAGGAATGGTGAGATCATGACCTGAGCTGAAGTGGGTCACTCAACCAACTGAGCCACCCAGGCGCCCCTCCCCTGTTTACTCTTAACAACATCCCTTTCCTGCAAAGTTGGATGTGTAAATGAAGGGTTATGGGTGTTATATCCTACAGGATCCTACATCTACCTCCTGCCTGCGTAGACGTGAACAGAGACATTCTTGGACAGGCAAAGACTCAGAAAGGACACCGTCCACCTGTCCTTCCCTCAGGCTTTCTCAAAGCAACATCTCAGTTGTGCCAGAAACTACAGTAGGAAACTCAGGAACAAGGAAGGCGTTTGTATAAAAGAAATAGTGAACAGTGAAAACAAAACCTGAGTTAATTATTAATGCAGCTTGAAATCCCAATATAAATGTCAAAAAATAATAATTTTTTTGAAAGGGAAGACACAGGATTTTACCATTTTGATCACGGCCTGGAGCTAAAAGGATGGCTTGTGCCCGCCAGCCGGGGCCCGGCGGCCGCGGGGAGCTCTGCGCGGGGTCCCCCAGGTGCCGGCCGCGCGTGAACGCGGTCACGACCCTGAACTTGGAGGAGGTAACGCGGGAGAGTTGCTCTAGGCTCTTTCCAGGCCGACTCCTGCTTCTCGCCTGAGGAACTGGCGTTCCTTCAGCCTTCCCTCGGGTCCTCTTAAACTTTCCTGTTTCAGGAGTGTGAATGACACTCCCCCCCCTCGGTTTTAAGTGGCGACGGCTCTGCCTCTGTTTTATCGCCCCGGGTCCTGTCCGCGGTGATTGGGGGAGGCGTGTCAGCTCGCCATCTTGGATCAAGGGCGACAGTACCGGTTTCGCGCGGACCTAAGGCGCGTCCCGAGGTGATGACAGTGGGGGACGGAGTCGCACGTCCTTGGACAAGACTTTCCAACCCTCTCCTCCGCGCCCCCCTCCCCCGCGCGGCCCCAGCACCCGCTCCAAAAATAGCTTCCGCCGACCCCCAGGCCATCCTAAGCCAGAGTGCGTAGGATGAGTGGCTCCCTCTGGGGCATCCGGGGGTCCCCAGCTGTCCCCATCCTGCCCTCCCGTGCTCCGGGCTGCGCGCGGCAGGAGCGGGCGCCGCAGGGCGCGGAGTGGGAGCGCGCGGCCGGGGCCGTGCCCGGGGCGGGCCGGGAGCAGGGTGGCCGCGGGGGTGAGGAGCCGCCCGGGCCCGGCCGGCCTGACACCACCTGGCGGAGTCTCGGGGAAGAGTCTTAAAGGCGCGCGCTCCTCCGCGCCCCTCGCACTCCAGCGGGAGCCGCCGAGAGCTCGCCTCCCTCTCCCGCCCGGCGCCTCGGGAGGTAAGTGCCGTCCGCCCCGCCGGAGTCGGGGCCCCGGGGGGGCGGCCCGGGGCTGCCCCGCGCTCGGGAAGCTGCGGCCCGGGCTGCGGTCGGTGGGGGGTGGGGGGGGGGGAGGCGGCGCCCAAGTTTGGGGAAGGCCTCGGAGGGCAGCGCGAGCGGCGCAGCGCCGGGGCCGGGGACGGGCGCGGGTGGCGGGCGGCTGGGGCCGTCCGGGGGCGACCCGGCCCCCCGCGCCGCCTCGGGGACCCGCACCCGCGCGCGGCGCACGGCCGAGCCTCCGCCCCGCGCTCTGCGCACTTGGCGCGCTCGGCCCGCGGTCCCGGGCGAGCCCCCAGCCGGCCGCAGCCGCGACCCCCGCGCCGCGCCACCCCGCCCGCCGGGTCCCCGCGGCCCGCTCGCCCCGCGGTCGCGCCGGGTCACGCCGGCAGGTCGCGCTCGGCCGCCGGCCAAGCCCGCCCGGGCCCCGCCGCGCCCGCGCCCGCGCCCCGGGCCACCCCGCCCGGCCTCTCGGCGCTGCGCCCCTCGCCTTCCCCATCTCCAGCCGCTCGCTATTTTCACACCTCCCGGTGCCCCGGCCCCGGCGCCCGATTCAGTGCTTAGTAATTAATTTGGCGTTTCAGAATGGTCAGCGGGCTGGATAATGGGCGCATTCATCCCCCGGGCTAATCTGAACAGAGGTGGGAAGAAAGGCTTTCACAGACAGAAAATGCCATTCGCTGAGCGCTCAAAGGGGCTGTCACTCCCAGAATAAATCGCCGCCGCGCCCGCCGGCTTCTCTGGCCATTTCCATACAGCCCCGGCCCCGCGCCGCGGACCCGCCGGCCTCGGCCTCGGCTCCCGGGAATCTCCCTCGAGGGCCTTCGACGGGAAAAGTCGGGCGAGGGCGAGACCCGGGCGGGGGTCGAGGGGAAACGGGGAAGCCGGGGGGGGGGCTCGGGTTAAGGCCGCAGGGGACAAAGAGCTTGATTAGAAAATCAAATGCTAAACTAGAAGGAGGCGCTGCCAATTCAAGGCGCGGACGTTGGAGCGGGGCCTTGGGGAGCATCCGTCCCAAAGCCCGCGCGGTTCGCAGGAGAGGAGGACCCCGCGGCCCAGGGGCGCCCGGGGTCACGCAGCAAGCTTCTGGACCTCCCAAATTGTGAATGGAATCCAACGCACAGGCCTTAGATCGTAGAGACAGGGCCTGCTGGTGCAATCCCGACCCTCCCCAGACGCTTCACTCTGGGGTCCCCGCGAGATCAGCTCTTTAGCCCCGGGGCCCGCCTTGGCCTCCAGCTCGCCGCTCCTTGCCCGGACCCTACGGCCGGCCTCGGTGCATGGGCTGAGTTCCAGCGGCTTTATCCTCTGACCTCTTCTCGACCCGGGGTCGCCGCGAGTGTTGGGCACCAACGGCCTTCGAGCTCTGAAAGCGGGGGCCTCTCCGTGGGGGCGCCCTCTGCCCTCTGGCGAAGCGGGATCGCGCGCCGCAGCCGCGGCCCTAACCCCGCGGACCGCGCGCCGACAGCGCCCCCAGCCCGGCTGCCGAGCCTCCGGGTGGGCAGGGCTGGCTTGGCTCTATCCAGGGTGAGAGGCTCCAGGCGCTTGGTTTTCCTGCTGCTGGGGCTCGCTGTGTGCCCCCCCCCCCGAGGGACAGATTTGGCTCTGGTCACCTCTGCCCGGCGGGACCCTCCCATCAAGGGAAGACAAGGAGCAGTGACCCCTCTTAAGATCCAACTTCAGCTCGTCGAGACGCTGGAATGACCAGGGGGGGTGGAGGGGGCCTTTCTGGAATGGCCAGATGCGTGTCCCAGAGCTTATAGCCACGGATCTCACGTCTCCTCACCCGCTTCTGAGTGGAAGTCACTCTTCCCTACTCTGACTCAGTTTCCTTGTCTGCAGAGCAAAGAGGAAATGGGAACAGGCTTGACTCCAAGCGGGGACCCTCAGTGGAAGGATCCCACAGACCACTCACACCCCCAGCCACCAACCAGCTGACGTCTGTCCCAGTTGGTCAGAGGAGCCGGGTTACAGTGCGTTTGTCAGACTCTGGCATCGGCCTTGGGCCGGAACCCCCGAGAGAACTTCCCTAGGCCTGGGGAGGGGCCCGGAAATCTGCATTTTTGAAAACAAGCTTCCCGAAGCATTTTTGATGCAGGTGGTGTAGGGACTATTTTTAGGGACATAGTTTAGGAAACTGGGCTCTGTCCCCGGCTGCCCCTCCCTTCCTGGGACCCACGGTTGTGTGGTGTTCTTTATATCTGATCAGCAGTAAAATTGCTTCCTCCTACCCCCACTGGAGGCCCGAAGTGGGGGGGGGGTCTACTCCTAGGAGATACCTGGGGATCCCCTGAATGTGCAGCCTGCGAGGGAAAGACTGTGGGTGAGCTGAGCACCCCACCAAACGAGGACGGTCGATGTGGGCTTCAGGCCGACTGGACGTTGAACCCCCAAACCTAGGGGCCTTTTCTTACCAACACGCTTTTACAGCAGGACTTAACACAGCAGCCCCGCCCCCCACCAGTACAAATGTGCCCAGAGCCCCCCTCCCGCCCTTGGCAAGGCAAACCCTGTCCACACTAGGGACAGAGAAGCTGCCCCCCATAGGGGATCCGTGCCAGGAATAACCCAGGTGTGAGCTGTGGCCCGCAACACCCGACACCTGCCCCTTCACCAGGCTGGGGCTCAGAGGAGAGTAGGCGTGAGGGGGGGAAGGGGGAAGGCCCAGAAGAGTGGGAGAAAGCGGGGGGGGGGGGGGAGTAGGAGAAGCTGTTAAAAACGGGGCTGGGGGGGGAGAGGAGGGGACGAGTCCCTATTTATGTAAGCCGTTTGTAGCTGTGGATTGTAAAACTGGGCAGCATTCTTTGGAGTAATTCATAGTGTTTGGACAAGACAAACATTGTTCTGCTTTAAACAAACCTCCAGAAAGGTCAGCCTGGTTCATCCCTTCGCTGCGAGTCTCTGAGACTGTCCAGATGATGAGAAAATCAGATCTTAGCTGAGGGGGCCCAGGCAGGAGACAGCTGTCTCCTGAGTCCTTTGGACCCAGGGTGAGGGCACCCAGCCCAGGGAGGGTGCTTGGCTGCCGTTGAAAAGGGCTGATTCCCACTCTGGAGCCAGGAGACGTGTGTGTGTGTGTGTGTGTGTGTGTGTGTGTGTGTGTGTGTGTGACAGATTATGGAATTTTGATTCTGCCAAGGATCATCCAAGTCCTAGAGCGAGCCCAACATGACCTGCAAGGCTTCAGGCGGGTGAAGGATTCATGGAAAACAAGCGTTCACGGACGCGGTGTCAAATGGGACCCGCTAGCCTGGGAGCCCGGACACGCTCTGGACACGAAGAATCCCTGCTCTCCACGTGCCGATGCTCCGTCTGGGCCCCTCTCTGTTCACTCAGCAAGCAGGTTTTCCGTGCCTGCCCTGTGTCGAGCTCCGCGCTAGGCGTCGGGCGTGCAGCAGTGAGCACGGGGGACGACGCGAGCCGTCATGGGTCAGGGTCTGCTACGCCCCCCTCCCCCGGGCCTCCCTAAGAAGAGAAGCTTCTCGCGATTTCCCTTCCAGCCGCCCTACGGCCACCACCATCACGGCCACGAGCCCCCTGGCAGAGACCCAGGGCGCCAGCTCCCGGACCAGCCCGACAGCAGGTGTGGGGCTCCACACTCGTGAGCTGCCGCCGGGATTGTCACTGTGACTGCGATGGCGATGCAGACTGTGGTTGTGCTCGTGGCTCTGGCTGTGGTTGTGGTTGTGATTCTGCCTCTGACAGTGACTATGGTTGCGATGGTGACTGTGACTATGTTGTGGTGGTGACTGTGGTTAGGGTTGTGAGGGTGACTGTGATGGTGACTGTGATGGTGACAGTGATGGTGACTATGATGGTGACTCCGGCGGTGACTGTGATTATGGTTGTGATGGTGACAGTGACTGTGGTGGTGACAGTGACTGTGATAGTGATGGTGTGATGGTGATTATGACTATGGTTGTGAGGGTGACTGTAATGGTGACAGTGACTGTGATGGTGACCACAATGGTGACTCTGGCGGTGACTGTGATTATGGTTGTGATGGTGACAGTGATGTGACTGTGGTTGTGATGGTGACTGTGACTGTGATTGTGATGGTGACAGTGATGGTGATGGTGACTATGGTCATGATGGTGATGGTGACAGTGACTATGGTTGTGAGGGTGACTGTGATGGTGACGGTGACTGTGATGGTGACAGTGATGGTGACTCTGGTGGTGACTCTGGTAGTGACTGTGATTATGGTTGTGATGGTGTCTGATTATGTTTGTGATGGTGACCGTGATGTGACTATGGTTGTGATGGTGACAGTGACTGTGATGGTGACTATGATGGTGACTCTGGCAGTGACTGTGGTTAGGGTTATGAGGGTGACAGTGACTGTGGTTAGGGTTGTGAAGGTGATGGAGATGGTGACTGTGACTATGGTTGTGAGGGTGACTGTGACAGTGACTGTGATGGTGACAGTGATGGTGACTATGATGGTGACTCTGGCGGTGACTGTGATTATGGTTGTGATGGTGACAGTGATGTGACTGTGGTTGTGATGGTGACTGTGACTGTGACTGTGATTGTGATGGTGACAGTGATGGTGATGGTGACAGTGACTATGGTTGTGACAGTGACTGTGATGGTGACAGTGATTACAACAGTGATGGTGACTCTGGCAGTGACTGTGATTATGGTTTTGATGGTGTCCGATTATGTTTGTGATGGTGACCGTGATGTGACTATGGTTGTGATTGTGACTCTGATTGTGATGGTGACAGTGATGGTGATGGTGACTATGGTCATGATGGTGACAGTGACTATGGTTGTGAGGGTGACTGTGATGGTGACGGTGACTGTGATGGTGATGGTGATTACAACAGTGATGGTGACTCTGGTGGTGATTCTGGTGGTGACTGTGATTATGGTGATTATGTGATGGTGACTGATTATGTTTGTGATGGTGACAGTGACGTGACTGTGGTTGTGATGGTGACGGTGACTGTGATGGTGGCCGGGTCGTTGTGGCTGTGATCATGATTACGGACTCCACCAACCCCAAGCTGGGATCTCCCCAACCCCAAGCTGAAGTGGTTTCTTTTAACAATACTTATCGTTCGTGCTCATTGACTTACCAGTAATTAGTAAAGTATTGTTAACACCAAGTCCAGACTTTTGTGGTACCAGTGTCACCGTCCCCTACTTGATCTCCAGTGGCCCAGGGCAGTTCGTCATCCTCTCTAGAGGGGGGTGGCCCTGTGGTAACCATGGCGAGGGCAGTTGTACAGGGTTCTTTATAAAAAGTGTATTCGTTTGGAGCTCGGGACATCTCGCGGTCTTTTGTACTCAGTACTCCTGATATACCCACGGAAGAGATGGGAGGGAGGAAGGGAGGGAGGGCGGCAGGCAGGGAGGAGACCGAGAACGCTTCCATCCCCGTTTCTCAGGAGAGGTGACTGCCGCTCCCGGAGGCGAAACGACTTGCCCACTGACTCAGTCAGCCCAGGCTGCTGTAACAGAACACCACCGGCCGGGAAGGCTTGAGCAATAGACATCTACTTCTCACAAGCTGGAGGCTGGGAAGCCCAAGACCAAGGTGCCGGCCAGTTTGGTTCCTGGTGAAGGCTCTCTTCCTGGTCTGTAGAGGACTGCCTTTGCGCTGCGTCCTCACACGGCCAGGAGAGAGATCGTGTCTCTCATAAGGACACCGCCTTCATGACCTGATCATCCCCTAAAGGCCCTACCTCCAGATACCATCACACTGGGGATTAGGGCTTCAACACACGACTTCGGGAGGGACATAATTGCGTAGTCCAAGCACCTACTGTCGCAGGGGTGTAGAGCTGAAGGTGTGACTGGAGCGCGATCCTAGTGATCTTCTCGGGCCTGCCCTGCCCTGCCCTGCTGACCCCTCAAGGAGCTCCTCGCAAGCAGCAGCGGGAAGCTGGGTGCCCGCACAGACCCCACAAACCACACACGCAGCCAGAGGCTAGGAGGTCGCTCTGCAGGGTGGGTCGCGTCCATGCAGCCCTGTGTCTACTTTCTGGCATCATTCGCGGGGCTAGCGTGCTGGCTCCTCCTTGCCTGAAGGGCAACATCAGTGAGAGAGAGAGAGGTTCTCTTCCTCCCCCAATCCCACGTTCCTTTAGCACCTTGTTGTGGTCGAATAATCCATGCACTCGCCCAATCCGAATCAATGGTCCGCGTCTGTTTTCATCCTGTACCACCTCTTGGAATGAAGTCCCCTAAACTTTCTCCCTGTGTGACGTGTAGACCAGCAATACCTTATTTCACCGACATTTGGCGGGGGGGGAAATAAGCTATTCTACGTAGTTGATTTTGGCAAGAAACAGAAGCTTACTCCTTTATATATAGAAACTTTTTATGTAATCATTTGTCATGAAAAACGTTTTTTTCATCAAATCATGATATTTCCCCCCCACCTAAGTTAGCAGGATCGAATGTAGCAGGTTTTCCCTAGGTGTGGTTGAGTGGGTGACCCATAACCTACTTTGATGACTCCCAGCCATCTTTAGGAACATCATCTCCTGGGCAGTTCGCTCAACCTCCCTGCCTCAGTTTCTTCCCTTGGAAGAAGATGCTGTCCGAGGGCTCTTCCCATCCTTCTCCAACTCCGCTGGGCTCCATTACAGAGGCACCCTTGGGAATTTGAGTGGGACCTGTTCTGAATCCCTCAGTGGTGACTGGGATAGACTTCGTAGAGTCACAACGTCCAGTGGTCTCCCATTCTTTCAAGCATCCTAATCTGTGGTTCCAGAAGAACCGAAGGTGCCTGACCTCAGTGTATAAACACCTCGAAGTGAAGAGCTTCTGGCTTCCCCGTGGGCTAAGACCCCTCATATTGTGGCTCCTTTTCTCTCAAATTCTCAGGAGACTATCGAAACTTCTTCCGGACTGGGTCCTGAATCAGAAAGGGGCTGGACTCCTGGCTTCCAGAAAAGGGGGCTTATGACACCCCAACACACAGCGAGCTCTCGGCAAGCCTATGCAGAAAATGCTCAACTCAGCATTGTGGGAGGGAATGGACAGCGAGATTCTGTCACTGCTCATGAGGAGAAGACCGAAAGCAAGACTTCAGGAACATTTCAGGATCAGACTATTAGTGTCCCTCTCTTTGTTCCTTTCATTTACCCCAAGCTCACCCTTTAAGATTTGAGGGGGACCCTCTTCATTCTGGAAGCCCTAGGATTTGCCGGTCAATGGCCACGATAACAAACTCCCATAGCCTTGGTGGCTTTCCAAAACAGACATCTATCCTCTCACAATTCTAGAGGCTGGAGGTTTGAAATCAGTATCCCTGGATTGAAATCAAGGGCTGTGCTCCCTCCAGAGGTTCTGGAGGAGAACAAGTCCCTTGTCTTTTTCAGCTTCTGGTGGCCGCTGGCATTCTTGGCTTGTGACTGCATCACTGTCATTTCTGCCTCTGACTTCATGTGGCTTCTCCTCTTGCGTCTTGTCAGCTCTCCCTCTGCTTCTCTCTTAGGACATTTGGGATGGCATTTAGGGTCCACCCAGATAATCCACAGCGATCTTCCCATCTCATAGTCTCTAACTGAGTCACGTCAGCAAAGACCTTGTTTTGCCATATAAGGTCACACTCACAGGTCCCAGGGATTACGACACAAGTGGCTTCTTGGGGGGGGGCATTTTTCCATAATTCTGTGGGTTTTAGTTGCTTAATTTTAATGAATTTGTAGTGCATTCCTAGTCTGTGGCTGGCAGCGTGTGAAACAGTGGGTCCCCCTCCCTCAAGACGCCCATGGATTAGTCAAGTCAGGGCAACGATGTGGTGTTAAGAACCATGGGAAAAACAACTCCAAGGCCCTAGAGGTACCCAGGATGGGTCCCAAAGTGTTCAGATTCTTTATCAAGCTCTGTAAGACCGTGCATACCCTGGCCTGCCCTCACCTCTGATCTCATCTCCTACCACTCTCCATCTCGCTGCCCAAGCCCCCACCAAGCTGGCCTCCTTCTTGTTCCTCATGCAAGTCAAGCTGTGCCTCAGGACTTCCGCACTTGTTTTCTCTGCCTGGAGCACACATTTTCCTCCCCCCCTCCCCATACCCCCACAGCTCCCTTCCTCACTTAACTCTCCTCTACTGGATCCTTCTCGGAGAGGCAATCCCCCTCCCCGACCCCAGTACCTTGTGTAAAATGCATCTTCCTTCCTGACACTCTCCATCCCGTCCTCTGTTTTATTCATGTTACCAGATCTTATCACAATCATGTTTCTCTGGTCCAGGCCATCTCCATCTCCGAGGGCATTTTGAGATGTGATGACTAGAACTTTCCAGAAGATCCTAAACTTAAATGCATCCTGTTTCATTTCCAACTCCTTTTCTGAAAATTTATTTAGCTTTTGCGGGGAAGGCTGTGCTTAGTGACACATTGGGCTAAATTTCAAGTGGATCAGAACGGTGTGGGAGAATAGGAGGCTCTTCTAGGGAGGGATGTGAGGAGCCATTTTTTCAGTAGTGGAAATGACTGGTGTGTGCAGGGAGGTGGGACCTACTGTCATTTAACAGGCAGGGGTCTGGGCTGCTAAATGTCCAGCAGTGGCATAAGACCGTTCTGCCCAGTGAGGAATTTTCTGGCCCTAAAGGTGAACAGCACCCCTGTGGGGAAACAATTTTAAGGAAACAGTCTGTATTCTGGCCCTAAAATAGCATTTTTCAACTGTAACTAAAAACCTTTAGCCCTATAATAGTTTCTCAGGCTATTTCTCCCCCAAATACATCACCTTCTGCTAACCGTATGTCACCAGCCCATTTATACTTTCCATTTTTTAATTTTTTAAAGTTTTATTTGAGAGAGAGAAAGAGGAGGGGAGAGAGAGAGAGAGAGGCAGAGGGAGAAGGAGAGAGAATGCCAAGCAGGCTCCAGACTCAGCGTGGAGCCCAATGTGGGGCTCAATCCTACGACCCTGGGATCATGACCTGAGTCAAAATCAAGAGTCAGACATTCAACCGACTGAGCTACCCAGATGCCCCTGCCTGCGCTATCTCTTGAGAGCCTCCCACTCATTCCCTTCCTCTGGGTAATCACTGCAATGTCACCCCTGGACTTTGAGGTTTCCCTGAGGGGATGTCCTCCAGAGTGTGTGTCAGTGTTGAATGAACTGAACCCCAACTCTGGACTCAAGAGAACCCCCTCCCCCAATGACTTTCTCCACCCACAGGACTCTCCTCTTATTTTCATTCTTTGTTTCCTTCCACCCATGACAAAGCTTCCCACCGCGAACCGTTTTCCTTATCTTAATAGCGTTCAGGGTGGGACCTTGTCAAAAGCTTCTCGCAAATGAAAATAAACGACAGGGGGGCTCGGTCCCCTTATCCCCGGGGCATTTTCACCCCTTCAAAGAGCTCCGGTAGATTAAAGGATTTGGGGGATTTGGGGTTTGTATGGGCTTCTGTGCCCAACTGCTGAATCCTCAGCCAAGAAGCCAGGCAAGAGGGGAGGCCCGAGCTCAAGACGAGAATCATCTGCCCCGCTGAGGAAATGGCGAAACCTCCAGGAACCCTACGCTCTCTGCAGGCCTGTTCTTCTATGCTCCAAAACTGTTTCCAGAACAGTCGTATCTCCCGAAATTCTGCCGAGGAAAGGGGATCCCTTGAGCAACCCTCCAGGAGGCCCACCGGGAGAGCTGGGCTCTAGAAATACGGGGATGCCCCTAATTCTTCCAGGGTGAGGGATCCGGGAGCCAGATCTGGGGATGTCGAGAGTCAAAAGCCAGAAAACCCCTACACTGTCATCTCTCGGGCCAGCCTCTTTCTTTTCACAGCCATCTTTTCAATCAGCCTCCAAAGCCTGTATGGTACCCGCGATGACCCCCGTTTCACCGCGAGATGGGCAAAGCAAGGTCACACAGCTGGTCAGGGGTGGCCAGAACTCAAGATTTGCCTGCCTCCATTTCTTCCTGTTTCTGAGGGAAACACTGTCGAAGCAGGCCACCCTGACCTTTGTGGGGGGGCCCGGACGCCTGCATCAGACTCTTCCGTTGCTGCAGTGTCCAGCCTCCGTCGGGGGTCCCGGGGACCCAATCGTTTCGTGTCTGCCCGCCTAACACAACCAGACACACTCAGAAGCTCAGTCGAGTCAGGTCCCAGCTCACAGTTCAGGCAGACACACATCCCTTCCGCTGTCCAGCCGTAGCTGAGGCCCGTATGTGTCAAAAGCTTATTGTCAGCCAAGGTGGTGACTGAGACCTCCGGACACGGGCACCGCCCCGTGTTGGTTCCAATCCCTGCTCGTCTGCTTACCGGTGATGCTGTCTACTTCAGCACAGTAATTTTCTGTAGTTCAGCTTCCTCCTCCGTAAAGAGGAGATGATGAGACTATCTGCATCCATCCTGCAAGGCTGTTACCGGTATTCCGAGTTAGCCGTTGATGGAATGCTTAGAAGACGGCTTGGCACACAGTAAGCATTCAATAAATGCTTGATTTAGAAAGTAGGACCCGCGGTCATGCCCAGGATGAAGGTCCTTGGTCATCTCACCTCTCCTGAGCCTTTACTCTCAAACCATCAGCCTGGGCCATCCGGTGCCCCCCATCCCCGGTGCCCTCCCCTGCGTCCTCACCGTGTTCACTGATGGCTCCCCCCCCAACCTTCACGCTTACCCCCCCAGCCTGGCCCTCACTCACACCACGGGCCTCTTCAGTGGGACGATTCTCCCACACCATACTGCCCAACGCCCAGGACCGGGGGCCGCTGTCCTCCTCCACCTGCAAAGTTCTTTCCAGCTCCTTCGGAGAAACGACACCCTGCTCCTTTAAGGCCAGAACCACACGCACCTGTTCTGGCTTCCACAGCTCCTTCTTGGAATCCGCCTGCCTCCGCCCCACAATCCAGGGCACGCTCCTCTTTCTTTGAAGACACCAGACCCTGGTTCAGCCTTCATCTCTGCCCCAAGTCCTGAGGCTGGCCCAGCGCGTCTTTAAGACGCAGGTGGACAGGGGCGCCTAGGTGGCTCCGTCGGTTGAGCGTCTGACTTCAGCTCAGGTCATGGTCTCACGATTCGTGGGTTCGACCCCCATGTTGGCTCTGTGCTGACAGCTCAGAGCCTGGAGCCTGCTTCGGATTCTGTGTCTCCCTTTCTCTCGCTGCCCCTTCCCTGCTCATGCTCTGTCTCTCTCTCTGTCTCTCAAAAAATAAACGTTAAAAAAAAAAAGATACTCATCCAGCACCTTGACCTCCTTATCTCCAGTCACCTTCCCCTCTGCCTCCCAGCAGAAAGCCCCCTCTTGTCCTCAGCGGGCCATGTTATCACCCACCTCTGGAATCTTTAATTCAGACTCCAGCTACTCACCACACCTCTTCTGTCTTCCTGAATCTTCTAGACCAGCTCTGTCCAATAGGACTTTCTGCGATGATAGAAGGGATCTTTATTGCCTCTATCCAAATGAGGGTCAATTGAGGAAGCTTTAACCTCATTTCATTTTATATTTTTCATTATTTATTTTTTATTACTAAAAATTTTTTTGCAGTGTTTAATTATTTTTGAGAGAGAGAGAGGGAGACAGAATCCAAAGCAGGCTCCAGGCTCTGAGCTGTCAGCACAGAGCCTGACGCAGGGCTCGAACCCACGTACCGTGAGATCATGACCTGTGCCGAAGTTGGATGCTTAACCGACTGAGCCCCCCAGGCGCCCCCGTTATTTCATTTTAAATCACTCAAGCTGGAATCGAAATAGCTCCATGTGGCTCCTGGCTACCGTATTGGACAGCACGGCTCTAGAACCCTGGCCTCCAGTTCCTCCGTCCATGGCCTGTCTTCACTTTTTCTCTCTTTAACTTTACTTCTGTGGCCCATCCCAGCAGCCACCTTCTTCCCCTTCCGTCCTACCTCCTGGAAAAGACCTGCTACTCCAGATTAATTCAGTGGTTCTGCTTTTTCTAGGTCTACACAAGGGCTGCTGAGCGGGGTGGGGTGGGGGGTGGCTTTGCCGGTTGGGGCTTTCTTTCTCGCAGATGGTCGACAACCTCAGCAGGACCTTGAGTTCTGGCCAGCAAGCATCAGCCTGTCCTACGTAATGACCCAATCAAGCTTTTACCTATCGTTAAACCTCTAATATTTCAACTTGCTCCCGTGCCCTTAGGAGATGCTGTCACTCTCTGTTCCGCTGAACCAAGAGGTGCTCTCAGGACACCTGATGGCCATTTCTCCAAGGCTGATTCTATCCGTCTTCAACCTCTCTGCGTCTGTTCCTTCCTATCGCCCTTTCTCTTTCCTTCCACGTGTTTGCGCACTTCGTGAACGTTGTCTACCCTTGCTGTCCCCACTTTCATGACCTGAGGCAGCCTGGCTTCTGTCCCCACCACTCCTCTGCCACTGCCAGCCAAACAGCCAAGGTCACCCACGACTTCCTGGCCGTTCAGTCAACCCAAAGGACTCGTTTCAGGTCTTATCTTGACCGTGAAGGCATGTGGACACTGCTCACCACCCTTCCTTCCTTGAAACACCCCTGTTGATTTCTAGGGCGCCTGAGCCTTCTGGCTTTCCTCCTCCTCCTCCTCCCCCTCCTGCTCCTCCTCCTCTATTTCTAAATTTTCTCGTAAAACGGCCACATTCTCCTCTTCCTAGAAGGATCCTTAGGCTTCCCAGGTAAGGCTGGGCACCAAGAATGGCGTTCCCCCTCCCGATGCATTCCTTCCAGAAACACCTGGGGATTTGCTTTCTCACCCAAGAGCTGCACTGTTGTGTTTTGAACTCTTGTGTGTGCTCTGGACCCTGCTGCTCAAGCCCAACATGCCTTTTCGGGTGTGTATTTATAACCCCCACTGTGAGAAGCTCGCACAACACTTGGACATCTGTTTTTTTCATTTGTCCCCTCGGAGGGCAGTATACCTTAGGGAGGGACACTGACAAATTAGAGGCATTGGGAGAGGCTGCCGAGTGGCCAGAAAACTGTCCCGTGGGAACTCGTGAAGCAAACTGGAAACATCGTGCCGAACAGATAAAAATGAAGGATGATAGGGGGCTGACTTCAAAACTTTGAGGAGGCAGAGAGCCTTGGTTTGGGCTTCCGTGTGGGGCTGGAATGGAATCAAGTGTATTAGTGGCAGGGAGGCGGGTTTTGATCGGAGGGAGACGAGTTCTACTGTGTCCCAGAATGTTCTGGACCTCCAGGATACAGACAGTCCTGCCCACCAGGAACTATTAAAGAAGATATGCTCAGTACCTAGTCACTTAGTCACTTAGTACTAAGTCACCTAGTACTTAGTCACTTAGTACCCAAGTGACCACAATGAAAGATCAAAGTGCCCCTCTCCCCCCACCCCAAGACCACGGCGCGAGCCCAGCTATCAACACAGAATAGCTACGCTCCATTTCCAAACTTGCTGCCATGCAGGATCCATCAAGAGCTCTGCAGACGAGGGTGCCCGGCTGGCTCTGTGGGTAGAGCTTGTGACTCTTGATCTTGGGGTCATGAGTTCGAGTCCCACATGGGGTGTAGAGATTACTTAAAAAATACAAAATTAAAAAAAAAGAAAAACAAACTCTGCAGACAGAAACAGCACAGCAGGAGGAAGGCTCGGAGCCAGCTCCGTGAGCCAGCCCAGTAGATAACCCCAAAATAGACCCAAGTAGGGTGGGCAGTGAGCTGGGCTCCCCGACGTGCCTCTTTCAGACCCGTCCTGGCCGGACTGCCTTCTCCCGACTCGTGTTTTGGTGTGATGCCACCGGCTTCTGTCATGGGCCATCACAGAAACTGTCCCACGGAGCTTGCCGCTATGACCACCATGGTGATGCTGTTGAGGATGTGTGCTCACTATCACATACTGTGTTTCCTTTATGCACCGCCCTCCCCCCCCCCCCCAGGAGAAATGCCTGTCTGACGTTAGCACCACGAATAATTATAATTCTCTTGAGTAATGGGTCTGTTTTTATCTCACGGACGCTGGGCATCGTCTAACCGACACGGTCTCCTTTTAATTTTGGCTGCAAGAAAGCTTAGGGACACATTTGTGGCCCACCCACCGGAGGTGAACAGGGCCTTCCAGGGAGGAGTTTAGCTCTATTCCCGTTTCTACTCCTCCCGGTTTTTCTTCCTTCTCTTAGCTCCCCTTCTTACGTTACCACTCAACCTTGAGAACCTGCAGGCAAAACTCAATGCAAATCACCTGGAATCTCACTATCCTGAGATGATGGCAGTGAACCGCGTTGTCTTTTTATGCATCCTTAAGAAATAAAAATAAAAATGAGCTTGTACTGTGCATAGTGTCTTTTGGGGGCATAGTGTGTTATAATTTGCTCCCCCCCCCATTTTATAATGTGTCATGAACATCTCTCCGTGTAATTAAAAGGCTCTGCTTTAAGTTACTGCCAACGTCTGTAAGGATCTACCAACTTAATCGTAACGACGAACATTGTTACATCCGCTTACCATGCGCCTCGCTTTAGGTATATTCACACAGACGCTTTTACTCACGTACATTACGGGAGTACAATGTGTACGCGCGTATTATAAGCTACAATCTTTGTATGTGTTAACTCATTTGATGCTCCTAACCCTATGAGATGGATATTCTTGTCCCCTTTTTACAAATGAAGAAAGCAAAACACAGAAGGATGCTAACTGTGCCAAGGCCACACGCTCGGGTTTCAGAGCGCTGCTCCTCATCGCTATGTTGCCTTTCAGAACAGCACTGGGATCTCACAGCCCACAAGCACTAAACTTCTCCTTTCTCTCCTTCCACCCCACTGTCTAATTTATGTTATTTTGTCATGTTGTAAGTACCCTCATAAGTCACCGAGAATCCTCTCTGCTACAAGGCAAGGCAGAAATAAACAGCGTAGGGAGTGGTCAGTGGCAGGGGGAGAAGGCAGGACTAAAGCGTTCCCCGAGGGCAGAGGATGAACCCCGGGCTGTCGTGCAAGGGAACGCATTTATGTCCCTGGGCTGTGGTTGAAGTCCCATCCCTGGAAGAGCTGGCCTGGGTGGCCCTCTCTCAGGGAGGCTGGGGAAGGCGGTTTTCCAAGGAGACTGAGCTGGGCCAAATGAGCCCCGAGGCCCCTTCTTCGATTCTCACAGTTTATGAAAATGCCCATAAGACCGAACGTGACACTCGATGGAGAGGATCCAGGAAGCCAGCTCTTGGGCCGGAACCAGGACCCTGGGCTTTCAAAAGTCCAGATTTATTGCTAGATCGTTCATCCAAAAGTAACAAACCAACTGCGACTGAGTTCGAAACTCTCAGCCCGGTGTATTCTTTCCCTCAAAGTGCTTTGGCTACCGCTGCCAGAGTGTCAAAGGAGGCTCTCACTGTCCTCGGTCCTTTTGGTAAGGTGGCAGAGGATGAGGCAAGGAGAAGCTGGGTGGCCCCAAGGATGCCTCGTGAGAGGCTAATTGGGCGGGCTTATTTGACAAGGAGGAGAGGCAGGAGCCCCCGGGGTCTATTCCTAGATTTGATTGATGTTTACCAGCTGGGAGACGTGGGGCAAGCTTCTTGACCTCGGTTTCCTCATCTGCGAAATGGAGTTAAGACCTACTTTGCAAAGCTGTTGCGAGGCTCCCGTGAGATAGAACAGGGTATACAGCACCCTTGAAAATACAAGCCTGTGGCGGGCGGGACCTGGGGCGGGCTGGGCTGTCCCCAGCCTGAGGCCGGCAGACCCGCCTGGAAGGGGCCTTCCCCTCCGGCCTCCAGCCCAGCACCGCATCCCTGGCATGCGAGGAGCCGCGTTCCCGTTCGGGCAGATAGGCCAACCGCAGGGTGACAACTGTGGTGGGGAGGGGGGGGCGGCACACGCCAGTAGCCCCTTCTCGCCTGCCCCCGGTTGGGCTTCAGGAAGAAGGGGTAAGCAGGCAGAGGTGACCTCCTCCTCCTCCTTCTCCTCCTCCTCCTCCCCATTCCCGGCTGTCTGCCCACAGGGGCACGGCCCTGTGCGCGGTGCCACCGGGGGCCATCGGGCCGGCTTGGAGGAAGGCCCGACCTCGGCGCAGCAAAGAAAACAAACACAGATGTGTTTGGCTGGGACCAGGAGGGAGCACAGCGTCCCCTCCCTCCCCCCCCCCTCCCCGCCCTCCCGCCGGCGCGCTCCCCCGGGGCGTGGGGCCGGCGGAAACCTGCGGGGCTCCCCGGGGCGGCGCGGGGCCCGGGGTTGAGGCTGACAGTCCCCGGCCCGCCCCTCCTCCCCTCCCCGGGGTGCTCGCCGGGCCCAGCCCCCTCTCCGGGGTTTCCCCGGGCGCTCGCCGCCTCGCTTTCTCTTTGTCTCCGCGGCCCTTCCCCGGGCGCCCCGGTTCCCACCCGCTGGCGCTCGCGCTCGCCCCGCGCCCCGGGCCGCTTCCCTTTAACTTTCTTCTTTCCCGGGGTTAAAACTTTGCTCGCGAGCGGGCGGCTGCTCGCCGACGTTATTGGCCGGCGCCCCGCCCGGCGGCCCCGCCCCCCGCCCCCGCGCTCCCCTCCGCCCCCCACTCCCGGCAGCGGCGGCGGCGGCGGCGGCGGCGGCGGCGGCGGCGGCGGCGGCGGCGGCGGAGCCTTCGGGGGCGTGCGTGCGTGTGTGTGAGTGCGCGCCAGCGAGCGTGAGTGTGTGTGCGCCCCGGGCGCGGGCTGGGCGGCACTCGGAGCGCGGCGGGAGCGGCGGGAGCCGGGCGGCCGCGGCGTCACTCGGGCGAGCGAGGCGGCCGGGGCCGGGGCCGGGGCAGCGGCGGCCGCGCCGGGCATGGAGCTCGCAAGCCCGCGCTGAGGCGGGACGCGCCTGCTGGCCGCGAGCGAGAGGCTCTCCGCCGTGCGGCGCGCGGGCTCCGGGCCGGGGCCGGGGCCGGGCAAACTTTTCTTTCTCTTTTGCCCTCTCCGGAGGTAAAGTCCCGAGCGCGGACTGAGCGGCGGGGACGCGACCCGGGCCGGCCCGGAGGGACCCCGGGGGCTGCGGGCGGAAAAAGGGGGCGCGCGGGCCGTGCGGGTCCCCCGCGCTGTGCGGCGGCGCCGGGGCTCGGGGCGCCGGGCGGGCCGGCCGCCGAGGGTGCGGGCGGGCGCGGGCGTGCCCCCCTCGGGCGGCGTGGAGGCGGCGGTGGCCCGGGGAGCCGAGCGTTCAGCCCGCGGCCCCGGCTCGCCGCCCGGGCCGGGGGAGAACGGGCTCGGGGGGCGCGGGGGTGGGGTGTGTGGGGGGAAGCCTCCCCCCCCCCCTCCTCCGGGGACCGCGGGCGGCGAGGCGGGCGGGCGGGCGGGCGGCCGGCGGGGATGGTGCCGGGGAAGCCGGGCTCGCCGCCCGCCGCGGGGTGGAGGGCGCGGGGCGGGCTGGCTGAGCGCAGCTCCCCTCTCTCCGCAGGCGCCTTCTGCGGCGGGCGGACCGACTCCTCGGCGCGGCGGGGCCGGGGCAGGCTGGACGCGGCATGATGCGCGCAGTGTGGGAGGCGCTGGCGGCGCTGGCGGCGGTGGCGTGCCTGGTGGGCGCGGTGCGCGGCGGGCCCGGGCTCAGCATGTTCTCCGGCCAGGCGGCGCAGCCCGACCCCTGCTCGGACGAGAACGGCCACCCGCGCCGCTGCATCCCCGACTTCGTCAACGCGGCCTTCGGCAAGGACGTGCGCGTGTCCAGCACCTGCGGCCGGCCCCCGGCGCGCTACTGCGTGGTGAGCGAGCGCGGCGAGGAGCGGCTGCGCTCCTGCCACCTTTGCAACGCGTCCGACCCCAAGAAGGCGCACCCGCCCGCCTTCCTGACCGACCTCAACAACCCGCACAACCTGACGTGCTGGCAGTCCGAGAACTACCTGCAGTTCCCGCACAACGTCACGCTCACGCTGTCGCTCGGCAAGAAGTTCGAGGTGACCTACGTGAGCCTGCAGTTCTGCTCGCCGCGGCCCGAGTCCATGGCCATCTACAAGTCCATGGACTACGGGCGCACGTGGGTGCCCTTCCAGTTCTACTCCACGCAGTGCCGCAAGATGTACAACCGGCCGCACCGCGCGCCCATCACCAAGCAGAACGAGCAGGAGGCCGTGTGCACCGACTCGCACACCGACATGCGCCCGCTCTCCGGCGGCCTCATCGCCTTCAGCACGCTGGACGGGCGGCCCTCGGCGCACGACTTCGACAACTCGCCGGTGCTCCAGGACTGGGTCACGGCCACCGACATCCGCGTGGCCTTCAGCCGCCTGCACACGTTCGGCGACGAGAACGAGGACGACTCGGAGCTGGCGCGCGACTCGTACTTCTACGCCGTGTCCGACCTGCAGGTGGGCGGCCGCTGCAAGTGCAACGGCCACGCGGCCCGCTGCGTGCGCGACCGCGACGACAGCCTGGTGTGCGACTGCAGGCACAACACGGCCGGCCCGGAATGCGACCGCTGCAAGCCGTTCCACTACGACCGGCCCTGGCAGCGCGCCACGGCCCGCGAGGCCAACGAGTGCGTGGGTGAGTGGGGCGCCGCGGGGACGCGGGCGGGCGGGCGGGCGGGCTCCCGAGGACCGCCTGCCCCGTGGACGCCGCGCGGGCCGTGGGAGGCGCGTGCCGGGAAGTCCTGGGCCCGGGAGGGCTGAGAGCGGGCTCACGGGCGCGCGTGGCGCTGGCCGGGGACTCTCGGACTTGCGCCCGGCGGGCTCTGGAAGCCAGGAAGGCTGAGAAATGCTTCGGGGGAGAGGGTTTTGCAGGAAGCTTGCCGACCGGTCCCCCTAACTTCGGGCTCAAATGCAAAGCATCCACTGGCTTTAACCTCAGTGTGGCGGGACCCTGGGATCCGCCTCCGCTGTACGCCCCCCCCTCCCCCTTTCCCAGGGCTGCAGCTGGGCACCCTGTTGGGAACCCTGGCCCTGTTCCCCGGGGGGTTCCGACTCCGCAATCACAGATCCCTTGGGAGATGGCAAAGGGATTTGCAGTTTGGGGCGAGTTATATCACTCCTGCGTCCTCCATTTGCCTTTCATAGTTTGGGGCAAAAAATATTTTTTTGCCCCTTTTGAACAGCGTATTTGTGTTAGCTGGGATTTAAAGATGAGATTTAAATTAATTACTATCCACAGGTTACAAAGGAGAGTTCAGTAATGATTTTAAAATAATTCAATCCTGGTCCAGAAAAGTGTACCAAAATGTGTGTGTGTGTGTGTGTGTGTGTGTGTGTGTGTGTGTGTGTGTTGTTAGCGTCACAATTAGGTGAAATGAAACAGATTTGAGTTAACCAAGGATCCAGCTTCTCTCTTTGTAATGGGGTTTTAAGTCCTGAAAGAAGTCTGACAAGGCTTGCACTGGTGAACACTGTTGGGTCAGAAATGAAGCTAAAAAAAGAGAGAGAGAGAGAGAGAGAGAGAGAGAGAGAGATCCGTTCTATTTCTGAATTGTACAGCTTTGCTGCAGTAGAAAGTCAGTTTCTCCCCAGCAAAAAAAAAAAAAAAGGGAGGGGGGAGGAGGAGAGGATTGTAGTATGAGATGTAAATTTCCAATTTCCACATTCTATTTTAATGAAAATTATTTCGCCCCTCAACATGCCACGGGGTGTGCATCTTTTGTGAACCTATAGTTACGCGCCCTCCCCCACCCGCACCCCCCAGCTGCCACTGTGTGATTCTTCTCCCACTGTGGCACATTGCTAAGTTTGCTCGTCCCCACAAACACACGTTTCGGAGTCTGGTTCTGATTAATTGTCATGTCGTTGTCGCATAGTTTGTGCCTCATGACTTGTGGGTGCAGATTTTTGAGCAAGCCGGCGCAAAACAGGTCTCGGAGAGCCGGGTGGGCACCGAGGCCCAGTCAGGCGCCCTGGTCTGCGAAGGGTCTCGCCTCCTGTTGCACAGGGACGGCCTCCATTTTTGCACTGCGTCCCGCTTTTGCAGACCCGATTGTTCATGCCCCTCATTTAAGGGACTTGGGACTGGTTGCCAGATTGAAGAGAGTGCTCAGGCAGGGTTCCACAGCTAGCTAGTAGTTACACCCTGACTTAGTGGTCTTTGAGAATAAAATTCCTTTGATCTGCTCAGTTCCTTCAGAAATGTTGGTTTTTCCCATCCCTTCTCTTCCCCCTCCCTCTTTTCTTTTCTTCCTTTTGTGCGTAAAAACCCTTTATTGACATTTAAAGGGCCTCCCACGGTTTTGCTATCAGTTTGAGTTCCTACGTGCAAAGGAAAGACACCTTCCAGTTGTCAGTGGGCAGGGTGGAAATTGGACAAAAGCAGCTCGCTGCACTGAGGCCAGTAAACTGGGTCTTGTGGTAACATTGTACTGGCCTGAAGATTCCTCTTAGCCCGTGGCGTTCACAGTCATCACCTACCCCCAGCTCTCTGCCAGTCGCTTCGGATGTGGAGACACAAACCGCATTTGTTGTTAACAATGGTCATGCTTTTGGAATAGTCTCTGTAGTTTAGGATTTTGTCTTTTGACCAGAGCCTTGGCTATGTGCACAAATTGGATTGACTGCTTTTTTTTTTTCTTTAAGCCAAATTGAGCAATCAACATATGAACTAATGTAATTAGTAAGTGTTTTTGTTCAAAAAGTTTAATTAGGCCTGGTAAGGACATCATCTGCATGACAAACAATCAGCTGACAATATTTTCTGGTTTTTAACTGAGGTTATTTTAATTCTCAGTAGTTAAAGTATCTTTAAATCTCGCCGATTATTCAGTCACCTCATAAAAGCAAAGCCAATTCAACGAAGTTCAAGTTATTTATAGTTTCCTTTTTGAATAGATGTTCTGATATCTTGTAGTTATAGCCCCGGGAGTGTCAAGTTGAAGTTCCCATAAAGTCTTAATTGAAATCTTGGTGATTTTTCCATCATTCCACAGAAGAGAAAGCCAGGAAAGACAATTTAGAAGTGATTTACAATTAGAGGTCGAGCTTTTTATGAAAAGGCCCTATAGTGGAGATATGTGAATGAATTAGTATTTGACAGGTGTTCTGAGACACTACAGGGCACTGTGCTAGGGGAAAAAAAAAAAGCATTAATAAATCCTTCAAACACTAACTTTTGTACTATCAGCGGCTCAGATTTTTTTCCCCAACCTAATCCCATCTTGTGAATTTCACACTGTTGACATATCAAGTCAAGCTACCCCGATTATTTACAACGAAGCCAAAGTAAAGAAGGTTGTTTTTTAATTTCAAAAATCGGTATTGATAAAAAAAAAAAATGAAGCATCACTGTGTTATTCTGTCTTTGCCTTTATGAAATAATGAGGCAGTGATTTATAATAGACTAAAATGGCATCCTTCCTTAGGTTAACCCCCCTGCTCCCCGCCCCCCCCCAAAACCCTAAAACTTAAAAAAAAGACCCATGGATGTTATTATTTGACTACATGGTTCTAGATGGGGCCGCAGTAATTTCTGGTTGCTAAGAAATGCGTATGTCCTGGGGCGCCTGGGTGGCTCAGTCGGTGGAGCGTCCGACTTCGGCTCAGGTCACGATCTCGCGGTCCGTGAGTTCGAGCCCCGCGTCGGGCTCTGTGCTGACAGCTCAGAGCCTAGAGCCTGTTCCAGATTCTGTGTCTCCCTCTCTCTCTGACGTGCCCCCGTTCATGCTCTGTCTCTCTCTGTCTCAAAAATAAATAAACGTTAAAAAAAAAAAAAAGAAAGAAAGAAAAAGAAATGCGTATGTCCTAAAAGTCTCCTTTGGTCAGCTTTCTTCCTGGTGTTTCAAGGTTGAGTTCTCTCCGGAATCAATGTGAACTTTGTAAAGCCCCATTTTATTTTAAATCCAATTTTGGATTTCTCCTGGAGGAAAGAAACCCCTCAAAACAATATGAAAGACAAGACCATGTATAACGTTACAGCCTCGACAGCCCTCAGTGGAATACCTAAATACTTTCTTCCGCCCATATGTATCGGCAGCATTCGCATGGTCTTATACACATGTGCATTTACATTCACTGCGTAAAGAAACATCCATGCATGGTGGGGGTGTGCGTACGTTCAAGGGAAAACGCATGAACAGTTTTAAACCACCTGGGTTGCTAGGCCCTTTTTCCTCCTCCTTCTTTTTTTTTTTTTTTCAAAAGAGCATCTGAAGACCATATTGTGTTTCATAAATTATTGACATCAGTTTTAATCAGTGTCCCCCTGACATCGGAGCTGTGTTAGCATTTAGTGCCTGACGAAGCATGCTGTTTAATCTTACTGTGGGAATGTCACTGTGAACCCCTGCCTGGTTTGTGACAGGGTAAGCTTATGAAAACTTGTTTTGCGACTCACTCTATGGCTTTGCGTTGCCCAGCTGAAACCCAAAACCCACACAAAAGAGGTCTCTGCAAGATGAGCACCGTGCTGGGCTAGCCTCCTATGGTCATGGGTACCTGCAACATAATGCTGGTAATTGTTTAAACATGGCTTTGGCTGGCGGCGGTGGGGGGGGGGGGGTCCCTCATGCTGTAAACGGCTCTCGCACTTTGGCCCACCATCATCCCCAGCAGGAGAGGGGTGTTATATTGGAGGTGTTGCTGTGAGAAATCCAATGCCCCACTAAAGACTCTTGCAAAATCAGAAGGCTAAAATTATGTGCCGCTTAAGGCTAGAGCCTGGCACAGAGCTGTAGATCAGTGAATGTTTTTACAGTCTTCGTCATTATCATAATTACCGTCATTATGGTGGTTAACGCTTGAGAGCTTATTTTTTGCCAAGCACTCGTATTAGTCATTTAATCATTGAGGCTGTGCTAATAATAAGCAGGATGATGGCACTTATTTCACAGATGAGAAAACCATGACCTAGAGACACTAAAATGGTTTACCCAAAGCCATGTGGTTAATAGATGGCGGAGCTAGAAACTTTTTGACCTGACGTTTATCGCATCGGACCCTTTGTGCTGACTCCACATAGGACGGACGGATGGACGGACGGATGGATGGATGCATGGATAGTTGGGTCGGTGGTTGGGTGGGGGGCCGTTATATATCCACATACAGGAGAGAAGATGGCACGACCTGTTACTTCCGGAAGTGGAGATGGTTCTGTGGCTATGTTGATTATGTCGTGCTGTATTAATTGTCCTCATGCATATTTAAATGAAGTTGCATGTAAGAAATTGTCCTTCATTTTAGCCATCAGGACGAATGGGAGCTGGCTGTTAGGAATATAAGGGAAGAGACTTTAGGTGCTTTCTGGTGGGTCTTGACATCCATAAGCGTTGGTGACGGCCAAGCGTTTTCTTGATCTCCAGGGCCCGCGAGCTGTCTCGGAGGTGGTGGAACAGAGCTCGTGATCAGAAAATCCTCTTTAATAAGGCCTCTTCCTTTTCCCTAGTGCTCATTATCTCCCTTGCTTCTCTGGAACATATGGAAAAAAACCAAGGAAGGGGCCAAGGAGTGTTGTTGGAGAGGGGAGTTTACTGGCGCATCGGGTGCGGCTCACGTATGTTGGTAACGCAGGGCCGACATTTATCTCGGTGGGCCCCACGGCAGCTGGAGGCAGGGTCTCCGCTGGGCTTCTCCTGAGCACCTGGTGGGCAAGGAGGCTGCTCCCTCCTCTACTGAGAGACGGGAGACAGACTTGTGTCTGGGTAAACCTTCGAGGGTGGGTCTGTGCATTTCCAGGCTTTGCCAAGAGGCCTTTTTGGCCCTGCCCAGACTCCTCTCTGACCTCCTCCTCCCGTAGAAAAATGAGATCCTCGGAAAAGTATTTGAGACTTTATGTCCAGAGTAAATATTGGAAAGGCAGTGGGTTGAAATTCAGATGTTCCCTGGAAGGAATCCCCTCATTTTCTGCTCACAGCTGGTATCGATATTTCCTTCTTGAAATGAGTTGTGCTTTTCATTAAGTAAATTTTTTGTCTTGGGATTAAACCAACATTGTATTCTTAATAGACTTTTATGTTTACACTTCAGATGTCCACTGGGTTGTTCTTCGTGTTATCTCGATGGCTTCTATAGTGTCTGCTATGCACATTGGCCTCACCAAAATAAATGGCTCTCTAGGGAACTGGATTATAAAACAGCCTTATCTGTTGATGCACCAGTAAGGAGATTTTGTGAGTCAGTAGGTTTTTTGTTTTTTTTTTTTCTTCCTTTCAGAAGTGATAATCATACCTTGGGTTTCTGCAATGCCTTTCATTAGAGGGAGACTGCAGGTCTCAGAGGGCTTTTGAAACGCTCAAGATTTAAGCCTAATACTTACAGAGTGGCCCACAGTATTTTGCCTGTTGTCTGGAAAGACACAGTGCCCTTGTGGTCTCCGCAGCCTTGGAAGATGGGGCATCGATCGGTTTGGGCGGCCGAGGGGACTGGCAGAGGTTCCGGTGGCGGTCCAAGGGGACTGTCAGGTTGCACCCTGGAGGACAGACCACAGATCCCTACTGAGTGCCAGGCATCATACCGGATGCTTCCCGTGTGCCTTGTTTTGATGAATCGGGTTACCGCATGGAATGGGAGCTTTCCAAAGACGGACGTCCCCGCCACCAAAGGGCAGTGTTTCACAGACACAACGAAGTGTGGAGCGGTCTGCGGGGCACATGGTGGCTTATTCAGTGAGGCCGTTGCATGCGCGGAGAGCAAGGGGGAGTATCGATCATGCTCGTTTCAAAGGCTGGTCACATGGGGGCGCCTGGGTGGCTCAGTCATGATCTCGTGGTTCGTGAGTTCGAGCCCCGCGTCGGGCTCTGTGCTGACAGCTTAGAGCCTGGGGTCTGCTTTGGATTCTGTGTGTGTTTCTCTCTCTGCCCCTTACCCACTCATGCTCTGTCTCCCTCTCTCTCTCTCTCTGTCTCTCTCTCTCTCAAAAATAAATTTAAAAAAAACCCTTAATAATAACACTAATAATAAGGCTGATCACGTAAGAACCGCATCCTGTCGTAACCAGCTCCGAGGGGCGGTTTTTCTGAACGACACCTGAAATGTCTGAGCTGCCCTGAGACAGTCCTCCAGACACAGTCTGTCTCTTCGCCTCCACGCTGTCTGTCGTCCTGAGGCTTGACCTGTGTCGCACAACATAGTGAGTTCAGTATCGCATCGTATTCTCATTGCAAAAACTCATTCCTATTGGAAACTCAGAATTGGCTTTTAATTGGCCTTCGAAACGTTGTATAACGTGTGTGAATCCCCCCTCCCTCCCCGCCTCCCCCTCTCTCCTCGCCTCCCCCCAGTTCTTTTGTGCGGGTTCTGCGCTCTGACAGAGACCAGAAGGGGCTGTGGTCACGGGATGGATGAAATGTGGGATGCCTCTCGTCTGGGACTCTCTCTTCCGACGCTTCAGTGACTGCCCCAGAAGCGGGCTCTGCCTTTGCCCGTGTTCGAGGCATTCCCTGGAGGTCCCCAGGTCTTCTGCCGTTGGGACTGGTGTATTAGCTGTCGTTAGGGTGAAATGAATTCGTGTTGCAGTGCGTCTACGCATGTAGAGGAGATCCAGAAGACCCATAAATCTGTAGGTGTGGCGGACGTCCAGGCTGATCCGGGGGCGGGGGGGGGGGGTGGCTTTTCAGAGGGGGAAGTAAATTTCTTGCGTGGAAACCCTGAAAGGCAGAAAGCGACACCCTAGTGCGCTACAGCCACTGATAACCAAGGAATCTTCCCACCTCAGCCCGGAAGAAGGTGCTGGAAAGTCTGCCTCTTGTGGAGGATTTAGGACTGGCCTGGGTAACGCACGGGAGGTATCAGCCCCCTGTGCAGGTAGTCCGAGTTTCAGTGTGGAGCCCATTCGTGCCCTCTTCCGGCTGGTGCTATTGATAGATTTTTAGATTTTTTCCTCCCTGGGTCCTTTTCTGCCTACAGATGAGAGAGAGTATTGGTTGTCACGAGCAGTCGTCTGTTCCACGTTCCAAAAGTTCCACGCCTGAGTTCAACAATCTGTAGGGCCGTAGGGACCTTTAAATGGGCTGGGTTTGAATAACTGAGTCTTACTTAGGTAACCAGGAAGTGAGAATAGATCTCTCGTAGTTTCCCAGAGCACCTGTGTGTTGCCCTGTGTTCGATACTTGGCGGACCATCTCAAGTAGGTGGACCCCCTCGGCCTGTCTGATTATCACCGGCCAGGGCTTCTGATTTGATCTGTTTCCTGCTTGGAGTGGCCGGGGTGAGGACTCAGCAAAAGCCCTCCTCCCGTTCTGACACCAGGGCAGACATTGCTAATCGATCACAGCACTCTTTTCCTTTAAGGCCAGAAATGGTCATCGGGTATTGGAGTCCTTTACGTTATAACACGCGAGGCAGCCGGTCTTACTTAGGATTAGCCTAGGAGATGAAAACTGTATGACATCTTTGGCCCCAGAAGACCTTCCCCAGCTCCCCGGGCCAGCAGACAAAGAAGTCCCTTGGGAGTGGGCGTTTCTAGAGCCGTCAGGGGTCAGGGGGCTCTGTTGGGTCCGGGACGTAAAGACACGTGAAGTGGGTGCCCTCCCTGCAGGTGGGATGTACTCTCATTGGGGGGGGGAGGCTGTGCATGAGAAGGGCGAATTCTTGTACACCTGTACTTTAAACCGTGAACACGGTTCAAAGGGAGGAATTTGGCCCAACGCCGCGGATCGGGGGAGGCTCTGAGGCTCTGCAGAGGAAGCAGGGTCTGGATTTGGCTCCTGTCACATGGCAGGACTGGGTCACAGTCCACTGCGACACATTTTCCGTGTGCATTTTTGCTCTGTTGCTGTGTTTTCTGTTCTCGCCGAGAGCGTGGGAGACCAGGTTCTCTGAAAAGAGTGTCTCCTCCCACAGTGTCTGCCCCTCCCAGGCAGGTTCCCCTGGACTGGACGGGGACAACTCCAGAGCTATCCTGACGGGGCTCAGGACTCCGGTGCGGTGAGGCTTCCCGGGTTGGGGGGGGGCCTTCCCACCTGAGAAGCGGGGCCCTCGCCCCCCCCCCCCCAAGACACATCTGTGTGGCATTGAGAGACTCTGCCCGGGGCCACTTCCCCCGGTGCTCTGCTTACGCTCCGGCCGGCGTAGAAAGTGCCAGACAATAACGGCTCCAACCCCAGCATGAAAAAGGAAACACATTGTGTTTACAGATACAGGATTTGGCATCAGAAACTTGAAAGTACCTTTGAGTTGGACGCCCCAGGGCAGGGCTGTTGGACACCCTGCCCCGAGTCCCGCGGCCAGCTTGCTTCCTCTGCCCAAAGTCAGCCCTCAGAGGTGGACAGGGTGCTCCCAGCCAACTCTTCCTTCCCAGACCCGGCCCTGTCTCCCTTCCTGGCTCAGACCATGCGAGAACTCAGGGAGAGAGAGTGCCCGGCCGAGAAGGGCGCAAAGCACTGCTCGCTCCAGCCCTTCGGAAGCCGTGTTCCCGGGCCGATGGGCCACCACGATAGCGAGAAATGCTAGGGAAGAATGAGACGGGGCATTTCTCTGTGTTTCTCAGCCCTGTTTACTGTTAGAACCAGGGCGGGAGGGCTGGTGGTTTTTCTTAAGTCCAGGATGCCCGCAGAAGGATATGAGCCACATGTAAGTGACAGGCACGTGCTATTTTCCTGCTCCGTAGGAATGAAGATCGGAGAGCACGGCTTTCTGTCTAAGAATATATGGACTATCGGGGCTCCTGGGTGGCTCCGTTGGTCAAGCGTCCGACTCTTGGTTTCAGCTCAGGTCACGATCTCACGGTTCGCAGAGTTCGAGCCCCGCGTCGGGTTCTGTGCTGACAGCTCGGAGCCTGGAGCTGCTTCGGATTCTGTGTCTCCCTCTCTCTCTGCCCCTCCCCCTTAATAAATAAACATGAAAAAAATATATATGGACTGTCAAGACGTATGCGTTAGGGCTAATGGTTGAAAGAACCCACGTCCAGCCTCACACTGCTTGGGACTTTTGGGTACGTCGTTGAAGCTCTCTGTGCCTTCCATATCCTTGGCGTCCTGGGGGCCCGTGCAAGACCCCCGTGGTAGATGGGGGGCCGGGGAAAGAGAGGAGCCTCTGCATAGGAAGGAGACCCAGAGACAGAGTGCTCGTCCTAGACTTTGGGCTTTTATCACCACACACACGTCCGTCAGCCTCCCGACTGCTGCGCTCTGTTCTAAACACCGTACGGATATTACCTCATTTGCTCCCCACAGCAGACTATGACGTGGGTTATGTTATTATTACTCTTCGGGAAATTCCTCTCTCGTCTTTGCCACGCGCACATGCGAGTGCGTTTCTGTTGGGCGTGCGTCCAGAGGCAGCATCCCTGGACCCTGGGGGAGGTGTCAGCTCAGCCCCAGGACAAGGTGGTTATACACCGGCCCAACGTTTTGCAGAAGGCGGCCGTACAGGTTCACATTTGTGCATAACGTTACAGGTGAAGAAACAGAGGCACACGGCAGAAACAGAGCTTGCCCAGGGTCACGCATGGAGCAGGTGGTGGGGCTGGAATTAGGATCCAGGCGGGGTGGGCCCCAGAGTCTTGCTTTTCACCGCTGTGTCTGGCTGCCTCTCGTCTTTCACCCGCATATATCCAGATCTAAAACCGATGATGCTGGGGGGGGGGGGGGGGAAGGTGCCCTTGGCTTCTCTAGACCTCAGTTTCCTCTTCTGTAAAGTGAGGGGTTGGGGCACGAAGACCGCCTTCAGTTCTGATAGTCTGTGTTCCTGCAGAACACACCTCCTTCCTGGTCTGTGTTACCCACCCCCTCTCTATTCCATTGGTGGGGGGGGGTCCCTCCAAAGACTGGTCAGGCTCTGAGAGCGAAGGACCTCACTTGGGCCCGCCCCTCAAGACCACCAGGGATTTCTCCTCCTCTGTTCCACTTGGGGAGGGGAAGACGTGGGATGTGTTCCTTCTTGGCCCTCCTGCGTGTCAGCTGGCCGGGCTCCTCTCTTCAGATCGCGCGTGTGCAGCTGGCTGGATGTTGACAGAATCAACTCACCTGTGTAACTAGCTCAGCCATCAAGAAATAACATATTTCCAGAAGGCCTCCGTATGTCCTTCAAATCACCCGCCCCACCGTATGCCGCCATCTTGGCTTCTAGCACCCTTGATTTGGTTTTGACTGCTCTTCAACTCCATATAAATGAAATCATCCCGTATGTTCCCTTCAGGTACCTGCCTTTTGCTCAGCGTTATTTCCTTGTAAGTAGTCTGAAACATAACGTAAGCCTGGAGTCCTTTTTTGTTTGATGGGATGAGCTCAGCTTCTAGGGGGGACCGATCATCCTGTTTGCTTCATCTCCTGACCTTTGCTCATGCAAATGATTTCCTCGTGTGTTTTGTAATGTCTGACTGTGAGCTTATCTCTTTGGGAAATTTTGTGGAAATCCCACTGGTCTTAGTTCTGGAGTATCCCTGCTGAGTGATTTTACCAGACATCTTAGAGTTTATCATGGGCCCGGGACTGATTTTTCCATTAAGTGAGGAGTATGCATTTTCCTCCAGTCCCTTCCAGGCCTGGATCACTGCTCGTCTTCTAATTGGTCTCCCTCTCCTGTCTACTCTGTCCTCCAGGCCCCTGAACTATTCTTACTGGTAGTTTCTGCTGCCCAACACTCAAATGGATGGCTTCCTCAGTCCCTTGATCTGTTGTCACTTCTCAGTGAAGCCTGCCTTGACTATCCTTCTTAGTAATATTCTAAATCAGGGGAACTAGATGGCTCAGTCTGTTGGGTGTCCAACTTTGGCTCAGGTCTTCACCTTGCCCTTCGAGGGCTCGAGCCCTGCATTGGGCTCTCTGCTCTCAGCTTAGAGCAGGGAACCTGCTTCACGTTCTGTGTATCCTTCTCTCTCTGCCCCTCCCCTGTTTGTGCATGCTCTCTCTCTCTCAAATAAGCAAATAAACTATACAAAATAAATAATATCCTAAAACACTTCATCACCCATCTGTGTTTGTCTCCGCGTGCGCGTGCACGCACACGTTCCTGATCATACCTTGATCGCATCATTACCTTCCTCTGTTTTCTCCTCTTCCCCCCATAACACTTAACCTACCTGCTAACATGCTACTTAATTTACTCCTTTATTATGTTTATGAACTGTCTTTCCATTCTCCCGCTTGTTCCGTTGTAACACTTGTTAGAAAGTAAGATTATGGGGGCGCCTGGGTGGCTCAGTCGGTTAAGCGTCCAACCCTGGCTCAGGTCGTGATCTCGTGGTTCGTGAGTTCGAACCCCGCGTAGGGCTCTGTGTTGACAGTTCAGAGCCTGGAGCCTGCTTCAGATTCTGTGTCTCCTTCTCTCTCTGCCACTTCCCCACTGGCATTCTTTCTCTCTCTCAAAAATAAATAATAAAAACATTAAAAAAATTAAAAAAAAACAAAGAAAGCAAGATTATGCAAGGGCAGGAGTCCGTCTGAGTTGTTCACAAGAGGCCTGGCCTATAGTAGGTACTCACTAAAGTATTTGTTAGAGGAAAGAATTCAGGGTCTCATTTCTAACTCCTTACTGGCCTTGTAAGACCCAAGGTCTCATTTCCTTTTTGTGTATGGGTCCTAAAACCCAAGTCCAAAGCCACGAAGGCCTGTTTCCAGGTCAAATAACCAGGCTTTCTTTCCTCTGATCTCTTCTCCCTCTCTTCCAGCTCCACTCACACACATCCCTTGGTCACCACGGTCTCAATGTTTCTCCTAATATTTTGGCTTTCAGATTTTTATTTCCTCCAGCACCTGGGGATTTCCTTTTATTTCTTGTGAGATCTGCTGTGGATTAAATATTTTTTAAAAGTACATTTCATCTAGTATTTCTAGATGTTAGCAGCGGTAGGGGTTCTGCATGAGCTCAGTCCCCCTTGTTGCCAGAACTCGAAGTCATATATTTTAATCTTTCATCCATCTGGAATTAATTGTGACATATGGTGTGAGGTAAGGATCTCTATATTTTTTTTCATCAAATATGTAGCCAGTTATTCAGTGACAATTGTTGGAAAAAAATCATTCTTTCTCAGTGATTTGAGATGCCATATTTATTAAATGCTTAAGTATTCTATACACTTGGATCGGTTTTCTGGATTTTCTATTTTGTTTCACTGATCTGTTTTCCTGCCACTTCCTATCTGTTTCGATTGTGCATTTTGGTGCCTGGTGGCTTCAGTATTTACTGACTTATTCTTTTCACATTGGTTCTTTTTCATTTATTCTCATTGCTGTTCTTACGTATGTATGCACACGTGGGCTTTAGTTGAGTTTGTCAAACTTTGGTACGCATGCCATTGATAATTTGATGACTCTGTTCTTAAACTGAATTTGGTGACAACGGATAGCTTTACACTTTTTAAATTGTAACTGTATCAACTCGACTGTTGTGCTTAATAGATTAGATTATCGAAATGTCTCTATTAGGGTTGTAAGGATAAGAAATGAGTACGATATAAATCCGGTCAAAATCACAAATTTTGTGTTTCCCTTTGTTTCTTCTAGATAAGTTTTTAAAAAGTTTTATTGAGGGGCACCTGGGTGGCTCAGTCGACTGAACATATGACTTTGGCTCAGGTCATGATCTCGCGGTCTGTGGGTTCGAGCCCCGCGTTGGGCTCTGTGCTGCCGGCCTCTCAGAGCCTGGAGCCTGCTTCGGATTCTGTGTTTCCCTCTCTCTCTGCCCCTCCCCTGCTCACTCTCTGTCTCTCTGTCTCTGTCTCTCTTTCTGTCTCTCTCTCTCCCCCAAAAATAAACATTAAGAAAATGTTTTTTTTAATAAAAAAAGTTTTACTGAGTTATAATTGAAATCAATAAACTGCCCATATTTGAAGAGCGTACTTTGGTTAAGTTTGACATGTGTGTGTACCTATGAAAGCATCACCACGATCAAGGTATAGGACATATCCATCAGCCTCAAATGTTTCCTAATGCTACTTGGTAATTCCTCCCACACTTCCTGCCCCTTTCCACCAGAGCACTTTCTGTCATTTTATATTAGTTTGCCTTTCTAAAGTTTTATATAAATGGAGTCATGTGGTATGTCTTCTTGTCTGGTTTCTTTTAGTCTGCATGGTTATTTGGAGCTTCATTCATGATGCTATGAGCATCGGTGGTTCACTGCTTTTTGTCACTGGTAGTATTCTGTTGTGTGGACACACCCCAGTTTGGCCATGCACCTGTGGATGGACATTGGCGTCATGTCCTATTTCTGGCTATTACAGATAAAGCAGGTATGAACATTCCGGGGCATGTTTTTGCAGGCAGAGACACTTTCATCTCTCTTGGGAGTAGAGTGACTGTATAATATGGTAGGGGTATATTTAAGTTTCTAAGTAGCTGCCAAACTGGTTTTCAGAATGGTTGTACTGCCACTTTCCATTTATACCAGCAGTGTATGAGCGTTCCAGTTTCTCCAATTTCGTTCCTCACCAGCGTTTGATATCGTCAGTCTTTTCAGTATACACGGTGATATGGTCAGACTTTTAATTTTAGGCATTCTAAGAGGTATATGGTAGATACGTTTACAATTTTAAACCTTAGCCTCACGTTTAAAACATTTGTTTTTAATTTTAAGGAGAGAGATAGAGAAAGAGAGAGAGGGGGAGAGAGAATCCCAAGCAGGTTCCACCCTCAGTACAGAGCTTGATGTGGGGCTCCATCCCACAACCCTGGGAACATGACCTGAGTAGAAATCAAGAGTTGGATGGTCAACCGACTGATCCATGAAGTCACCCCTAGCCTCACACTTCTTGAAAGAAAGTTGATTTCCATGTGTTTAGAATTCTGATTACTATTAGGACAAAGATTTTTTCCTTCTCCTTTTATTTCCTAACTGGATATTGCTGACATATAGAAAGGTTGGTGATTTTTATATAAGTATTTTGCAACCTGTAGGTCTTTAAATTAATAGTGTTTCAGTTAATTCTCTGTTCTTGGATTTTTTCATATTCAACTATAATCCTCAAATCATGACTGTTTTAGTTTTTTTTCCCCTAATACTTGTACTTTTATTTTTCTTGTCTTATGGCATTGGATAGAATTCAAAATAACGGTTTATAGGAATGCTGGCATATACCCGTGTGTTGATTCTGACCCGAGTAAGAATGTTTCTAGAGTTTTATCACTGGGTATGTTTTTGTTACTAGTTTTAATATAGACTTTTTTTTATTGTGCTTAAAGAAATTATTTCTGTTCCTGATTTACTGGGAAGTTTGCTCCTTTTTGTTGTTGTTGTTTTAAATTAAGAATATGTGGAATATTGGGGCATCTGGGTGGCTCAGTCAGTTGAGTGTTAGACTTCAACTCAGGTCATGATCTTGTGGTTTGTGGGTTTGGGCCCCACATTGGGCTCTCTGCTGTCAACTCGGAGTCTGCTTTGGATCCTCGGTCCCCTTCTTTCTCCACCCCCACCCCCCCACTGGTTCTCTCTGTCTTTCAAAATAAATACATTAATTAAGTAAGAATATGTGGAATATTAATCCTTTGGATATTAATCAAGATGATCATATACTTTTGCTTTGACTATTAATGTAATGAATTTCATTACTTGCATTCCTAAATTTTTTAAAATAGTTTTATTGAGATATAATTCATATACCATACAATTCACCCATTTAAAGTATACAATTCAATGTTTTTGAGCATGTTTATGGAGTGGTGCAACCATCATTAAAGGTAATTCCAGAACATTCTTTCTCTCAACAAGAGAATCTTGTACCCACTGACCATCATTCTCCATTCCCTCCTAACCCACTTAACCCACAACCACCCCAACCCTAGGCAGCCAGTAATCCACTTTCAATCCCTACAGATTTGCCTGTTCTGGACATTTCACACAGAGAGAATCATACCATATGTGGCCCTTCTGACTGACTACTTTCAGTTAGCGTAACGTTTTCCTGCTTCTTCCATGTTGTAGCGTGTCAGTACGTCATCCCTTTGTATGGCTGAAGAGTACTCCATTGTATACATATGCCACATTTTATTGACGTGTTCATCGGTTGGCGAACATTTGGGTTGTTTCCACTTTTTGTTTGTTAGGAATGATGCCGCTATGAGAACTGATGTTCAGGTGGGTATGTGGATATGTGTTCCTGTTTCTCATGGCTTATACCTAAGAGGGACTTGCTGGGTCACATGGTAACTCTTTGTTTAACTTTTTGGACCACTGCCAGACCATTTTCCAAAGCAGCTGCGCCATTTTACATTCCCACACGCAACAGATGAGGGTTTCGTTTTCTCCACGTTCTTCTTCTTTTGCTTTTTAAAACATTTTATTTGAGAGAGAGAGAGAGAGAGAGAGAGAGAATCTTAGGCAGGCTCCATGCTCGGCATGGAGACTGATGTGGGGTTCGATCCCATGACCCAGGGATCATGACCTGAGCTTAATCAAGAGTCTGACGCTCAACTGACTGAGCCACCCAGACACCCCTTCACCATGTTCTTCTTGTGAATACTTATTCTCTTTCTGATTATAACCATTCCGGTGGGTAGGAAGTGGTATCTCATTGTGGTTTCATGATTTTCTAAATTTGAACTGTTCTAGCATTTTGGAAGACGTTTATTTGGTGACAGGTTGTTCTTTGATAATATTTTATTTTTGGTTTTTTTAGATCTCTTCAAAAGTGAGATTTGCCTGAACTTTTTTTCTCTTTGTATTGCCTTTTGTATCAGGGCGATTCTAACTTTACCTTCTGAAGTGAGAAGTTTCCAGACTTTTCTGTGCTCTGGAATAATTTAAGTAGCATGAGAAATAGCTGTCCCTTGACGATTTGCCCGAATTAGCCCATCTGGGCCCTGTGCCATTGTGGAAGTACTTATTCGATAACCATTTCAATCTCTTCCGTGCTTATATGTTTATTCAGGAATTTTTCATCTGCTTTTTGAGTCAAATCTGGTAATTTGTTTTCCAAGAAAATTATCACTTACCCAGATTAAAAAAAAAGTTTTTTTTTTAATGTTTATTTTTGAGAGAGACAGAGCACGAGTGGGGGAGGAGCAGAGACAGAGGAAGACACAGAATCGGAAGCGGGCTCCAGGCTCTGAGCTGTCAGCACAAGGCCCGACGCGGGGCTCGAACTCACAGACTATGACATCCTGACATCATGACCTGAGCCGAAGTCGGATGCCCAACTGACTGAGCCACCCAGGCGCCCCTCACTTACCCAGATTTTTACCATAGTTGTAAATATAGCAGTCACTAAAACTATTTTTGAAAATTTCCATATGTGTCTATATCACCTTTCTGATTTCTGATACTGCATATTTATTCTCACTCTCTTCTTGCCTAGGTTTATTGTTTTCTTGATATTTTTGAGAGCGACGGTGGTAACACCTAATAATGTCTATTAAACGCTCTCTGTGTGCCAGGCCCCATGCTGAGTACTGTGTGTGCACTCGGTTTTAAAATCTTGGGGTGCCTGGGCAGCTCAGTCGGTTGAGCATCTGACTCTTGGTTTCCTTTCAGCTCAGGTCATGATGTCACAGTTCGTGAGTTTGAGTCCCGCGTCAGGCTCTGTGCTGACAGCTTGGAGCCTCCTTGGGATTCTGTCTCTCTCCCTCTCTCTCTGCCACTCCCCTGCGCTCTCTCTCTGTCTGTCTGTCTCCCCAAATAGACTTAAAAAAATAAATAAACCTTAAAAAAAAAGACCTTGAACTTGCCTGATGTCACACGGTGACAAAGCCCAGGGTGTTAGGCCAACAGGACCCACCTGCTCTCAGAAGCAGGGCTCTTGACTTACTGCTTGGTGCTGTCCCTTGGTTTTGAATGTTGTATATTGTTTCCAATTTTCTTTTTTTTAATGTTTATTTATTTTGAGAGAGAGAGAGAGAGCGAGGGAGGGGCAGAGAGAGTGGGAGAGAGAGAAACAGAGAGAGAGAGGGGGGTGAAGAGAGAGAATCCCAAGCAGGTTCCAGGATGTCAGTGCAGAGCCCGATGCAGGGCTCGAACCCACAAGCCATGAGATCATGACCTGAGCTCTCAAACCAAGAGTCAGACGCTTAACCCACTGAGCCGCCCAGGTGCCCTTATTTCCAATTTTCTAATTTCTGTTTCATTTCTATTCATTTCTTGTTTTTGCGGCCCTCGAGATATTTTTCGTTAAATGCTCAGTTCAGCTCATATCACAGTTTTCTGATTCCTGCTTGACAGCGAAACCATCCGAGGCCGTGACTTTTGTCTCCAGCGCGGTTCTCAGTACCCGCCCTTCGTTTCCATTCAGTCTGATCCTGCCACTGTCACTGCTTTGACAATGACAATGTGTCATTGTGACTTTCACCTTCTTTCTGCTCCTGGAGTTATGAATTGGATTTTCATTTCCAGGCAAGTGGGTCCTTAAAATATAGGATTTGTTATTAATGGCCAACTTTATTGCAGCCTGTATAGTTATTAATAATCTCGTGTGCGTGCGTGTGTGTGTGTGTGTGTGTAAGATCAGTTCTGTTGGTATTCCATAGGAACTGAAGGAGAACTCTGTGTTAGGGCAGACTTCAACATATTAGTTAAATTGATCTCTACTGATTTTTCTTTTTCTCCAGATACTCTGTATGTTTGTTTTTATGTTCACCTACGGGGAGCAAAAACACAGTCTTAGTGGGAGACGCTAACATTATCCATCGCTCTCAGTATTTAACCAATTAGGAGGCAGAGTCGTCCAACCTTTTAAAAAACTGGGGACGTGCAAAGGCGTATGTGGCGCATGAACTCCAAGTAAAAGCGGGGGTGTCACGGGGTAGTATCTGAAAGGTCAAGTTCCGAGCAGAATGCTGTGCCCAGGGCAAAGCTGGTTCTTGTATACTGATACCAGGAAAAACGCGCGCACCGTACCGTGAACTTCAGTGGGTGTCACCTGGGCCTTGGGCTCCTCCTTAGCGGAAACAGGGAGTTGGCAGATGGTTCCTCAGTCTCTTCCAGTGCTCCCGTTCCATGATGGTGGTTTTGGGGTTCCCCACTAAGTGGTGCCAGGGAGGGAATGAACTTAGAATGAGAAGAAGCAGCACAAAAAATGGGCTGATTCCTGGTCGAAGTGAGAGCGGTTTGAGCTGACAGCTGGGCTGAGTTTATTACTTGGGCTCATTCCTGTCCTTACATGAGCATCATTGCCTTTCGTCCGGGCAAAGGAGGTTTGTTGAAACACAAGTCTGTCTACACGGACAAGATGGTGAGGCCGCAAGAACTCACTGACATGGGGCGCCGCCTCCCGTAATGACGTGTGACCCCGAAGGCTTAGTTTGGTTCTGGAATATGCCCCCTGCCCCACCCCCAGGAGCCCTGAGCTCCCCGAAACAGTGTTCTGTAGGCGGCTTCCTGCGGGAACGGGCAGGAGAGCCAGCACATGCCTGCCTCTGTTTCTCCTCCTTTTCCTGCCGAGGGGTGATTGATTCATGGGAGGAAGAGGGGGATGCTGAAGACAGGCATGTATTTCATAGAATACACCAGAACCATAAGCGAGGCTTAAAATTAACGAGCTAAGTATCCAATTTAAGAAATTGGAGGCAAAAATTACCAGAATAAGCCAGGAAAAAAGGGGTGGGTGGGTGGGTGGGGGGGGGGAGATCAAAATAAGATCGGGAGTCAATGAACTAGAACCCAACAGAGATGGTCAGCCAAAGCCAAAAGTTGGTTATTCGGAAAGACGAATAAAGAAACATCTGGAAAGACTGGTCAAGAGAAAAAGAGAAGGCACGAAGAAAAACATGAGGAATGAAAAAAAAAGGCATAACTAGAGATCTGGCAGAGACAAAGAAAAGGTAATACCATGAATAATTTTATGCCAATGGATTTGAAAGTGTCACCTCCTAGTTTCTCACTCAAACCCTGGAGTGTCTCCCAGACAGCTGCCCATAGATGACGTACCTAAAATCTAACGTGGAACCCGTGAGAAAACAGACAAATTGAGCCTCATCAAGATTTAAAACTTGTGCTTCCAAGGACACCACTGAGAAAATGAAAAGACAGCCCTTAGAATGGGAGAAAATATTTGCAAATTATATACCTGATAAGGACCCAGAAGATTTAAAGAATATCATCTATAAGAAAAAAAATCTTACAATTCCACGATATGAAGGCAAACAAACTGAAAAGGAGACATATGCGTGGCCGGTAAAGCATGTGAAAAGAGCTCCCCTCGTTAACCAGAGTAAATGTGAACGTCACGCTGAGATGCCACTTAACACCCACTGGGATGGCTCGTAATCAAAAAGACGATAGCAGGTGTTGAAAAGAATCTGGAGAAATCGGAACCCTCGTGCATACACTGCTGGTGGGAATGAAAAGCGAGGTAGTCGCTTTAGGAAAGAGTTTCTCGAAGGGTTAAACACAGAGTTACCAGGTGACCCACAGTCCTGTTCCCAGGTATACACTCGAGAGAAACAGAAGTACATATGCATGCAAAAACCTGTGCACAGATGCTCACAGGGACATTATTCATAACAGCTGGAGAGTGGAAACAGCCCAAATATCCACCAACAGACGAATGGATGATTAAAGTGTGGTATATCCATTCAATGGAATAGTACTCAGCCATGTAAAGGAACGGAGTACCGAGCCATGCTTAAACGTGGACAGATCTTAAACATTTCACGATGATTGAAAGCCAGTCACGTAAGACCATGTACTATATGATTCTGCTTATATGGAATGTCCGGAATGGGCAAATTCATACAGGATGTAGATTAGTGGTTGCCGGAGACTGAAGGGAGGGGTGAATGACGATTTGGGGTTTCTTGTTGGGGATGAAATAATGGTGGTGATGTGCATAGTTTTAGCACAACTGCATGGTTGTGCTAAAAACTGTGGAATTGTACACTTTTCAAGGGTAAATTGCATGGTATGCAAATTATATCAATAAAAAAAACTTTTGGGGAGAGAAGGAAATACTTATTGAAATGTGTATTTCTGAGCCTTTCCCTCGTTTCACTTCTCTGGGGGTACAGCCTAGAAATCTGCAGATTGGCTAACACTTTCAATGAAACCAGCGTGCAGAGAGGTTTAAGATTCTCCGTCCACTTATGGGGCGCCTGCGTGGCTCAGGCAGTTGGGCGCCTGACTCTTGATTTCAGCCCAGGTCGTGATCCCAGAGTCATGGGATCGAGCCCCCACCTGCTTAAGGTTCTCTCTCCCTCTGCCCCTCTCCGCGGTTTGTGCGCGCTCTCTAAAACTAAGTTTAAAAAAAGAAGAGAAATCCAATTAATCAATGTCAAAAGTGATGGGTATAGAAAATCACTATTTGGGGAAAAAAAAATCCCAGTGATAGTTGTTGCAGAGAATCACAATGTGTGCTAAAGTTAGCAAGTGAAGGTACGAGGGACAGAAAGTTTCCACGGCGTCAGAGTATCTTGCCCCAATTTGCAATGCAAGAGGAGTCACTCTACAGTGAAGATACCAGGCAGACGTCACCTTAACCACGTGATCAGAACTAACATAACTAGTAACAGGACATATTGCCGTTGTGTGCCACCTGATAGGAGGTGCTGGAGATGTGACATCCCTTCTGTGGGATCTTGCTGAAAATACATAACCTGCACTTAATCGTGACAAAACGTCAGCAAAAACCAAACGAGAGACATTCTACCACGTGACTGGCCCGTACTCTTCCGGAGTAGCAAAGGAAGGCAAGGAAAGTCTGGGGCGACTGGCCCAGACGGGAGAGGAAAGCAGAAACAAGATACGTAAATACAGCATCAGCCCCTGGGTTGGATCTGCCCTGGACCAGGAAAGGACATTGGTGGGACAGTTGTCACAGCTTATGAGTGTTATAGATTAGATTTCAGTTTCCTGGGTTGTGGTCAGTGTGGGATGGGTGTGTTGAGACATTAACAGTGGGGGAAAGCTGGGTAAAGGGTACCCAGGAATTCTTTGCAGCCTTTTGCACCTTTTTTGTGAGTCAAAAATTCAAATTGAAAAATGACAAAGAAATCACTCTCCTAGAGCGTCACGATTCCCAACCTGAAAGCCACTGGGGTAGCAGGAAGAGCCCCGGCTTCGGGATCAGACGGCCCTCAGCCGGACCCCCAGCCAGACCTCGGGCTTCCCAGCCTCAGTTCCTTATCTGGGAAATGGGTTTAATCACGTCGGTGTTCTAGGATGGTTGGAGGGTTGAATGAAGTGATGCACGTAAAATGCCAAGTGCGACACCTTCACGAAGCAGGGGCTCTGGGAAACGCCAGTCTCCCCTCCACCTCTCACCTCGGAGGGAGGGGATCGGTCCTCTGGGCTGGGCTCTTTGGGCCTGGCAGCCGAGGAAAGGGGCATCACGGGAGAGGGAAGGGGAGAAGCCGCCGGCCTGGGAGCTTTCTCACAAGAGCTTTCTCTTGTTGGCAGGCTGCTTCAAGTCATACCAACTTCAAACAAAAAGGGTTTTCAGACACAAAGGAAGGCTCAACCTGGCCAGTGCCAGGCCTGGCTTGGCATTTGAATGCAGAAATCCAAGTCCTCAGAGCTTGCAGACAGACCAGACCATCCTGGCTCCCATTTGCAGAAATGCCAAGGATCCGGGGGCACAGCTCCTCTCCTGGGCTCGTTCTGATTGTTGACTCTGCGGACAAATTAATTAGACTTAAATAAGAGCCAGTTCCCCCACGGTGCGTATTCTGCTGACAGCTGAGACCGGGCGACGGGCCCGAAGGTGGCCCTTCCGTCCACCTGCCTCCCCTTCTGACTCCTCCCCCAACTTTGCAGCATGTGGATACGTGTGCCCGGCTGGTGTTCTTAATGGATTATCTTGAAGTCAAACAAAGCAGGTAGTGTACAAAGCAGGCCAGGTACCTTAGGTAGTTTTTCAGGGTGTGTTTTCACATAGCCTCCTCCGTGTTCTGTCACTTGGGTCTCCCACGTGAGCAGAGGGTTGCAGGAGAATGAGCCAAAGTTAAAAAGGCACAGTCATAGGACGTCGGAATGCCCGAGTGCGTTTCAAGCCTGCTTTCCCTGTGATATGGCGGCCTCGCCTGTCAGCGCCCACCCTAGAGAAACACACAGGTGCACAGAAAGATATCCTGGGAGTCTCCCGGATTTCTGTGGATCGAGATCTGTCTACCTGTCTGTCTTCTCTTCCTTTTATCTCTCTATAACTATACATTTTTAAAAAAAAATTTTTTCTTTCAACGTTTATTTTTATTTTTGGGACAGAGAGAGACAGAGCATGAACGGGAGAGGGGCAGAGAGAGAGGGAGACACAGAATCGGAAGCAGGCTCCAGGCTCTGAGCCATCAGCCCAGAGCCTGACGCGGGGCTCGAACTCCCAGACCGCGAGATCGTGACCTGGCTGAAGTCGGACGCTTAACCGACTGCGCCACCCAGGCGCCCCTATACATTTTTTTAAAACATTTATTTATTTTTGAGAGAGAGAGACAGAGCATGAGCGGGGGAGGGGCAGAGAGAGAGGGAGACACAGAGTCCGAAGCAGGCTCCAGGCTCTGAGCCATCAGCACAGAGCCCGATGCAGGGCTCGAACTCACAAACCGTGAGATCTTGACCTGAGCTGAAATTAGATGCTTAGCCAACTGAGCTACCCAGTCACCCAGAAATCAATGGTTTTTTTTAAAAAATTTTTAATGTTTACTTATTTTTGAGAGAGAGATAGAGCGTGAGCAGGGGAGGAACAGAAAGAGAGGGAGACACAGAATCGGAAGCAGGCTCCAGGCTCTGAGCCATCAGCACAGAGCCCGATGCAGGGCTCGGACTCACAAACCGCGAGATCTTGACCTGAGCCGAAGTCAGACGCTCAACCGATGGAGCCACCCAGGTGCCCCAGTCTCTGTGTAGCTATAACCTGCGTCTGTAATACCCACATACCTGTCTCCATGTGCACACACAGAAAGAAACACAGCCTGAATGTGCGTGGCAAGAAATGGCTACGTAAACTGTTAACGTACAATCTAACGCTGCAGGTGAAAACCGTAAACTTAACGTGTGTGCCGTGGGCAGGATGCCGTGATGGATAGTACGAAACCACTGATGCATCGAAACGAAATCCCATGCCTCGTCTACCACTGACGCGCAGTGCTCCCCTGAGGGGTCTCCCCTCATCCCCGCACCCCTGCTTTTCAGCTCTGGCGCACAGTAGGCGCTTTTCAGAATAGCATCTGGTTTCGGGAACTTGGTGACCTCACTGGCCTCGCTGATAACGCGTGGGTTATTAATTCACTTCATTAAATTAACGAAGAGCCAGGGGGTTGGTCTGTCTGAGCCCTGAGCTGGGCCCTGTATGTAATTGACAAAATCGGCCTGTGGGCCAAATTCTGCCTGTTGCCTGGTTTGTAAGTAAACTCACATTGGCACGCAGCCACACCCACTTGTTTATGGATTGTGTGTGGCTGCTTTCCGTATAATGGCAGGGCCCTGTGGTTGCGACAGACACTGTGTGGCCTGCACAGCCTCAGATAGTGACTATCCGGCCTTTTCCAGAAAAAGGTTGTTGAACCTTGTCCTCATCCCTTCTCCCAGACCAGCCCCGTTTCTTTCCTTTTTTTTTTTTTTTAAAGGTTTATTTATTTATTTTGAGAGATCATGAGCAGGGGAGGGGCAGAGAAAAAGAGAGAATCCCAAGCAGGCTCTCGTGGGGCTCGAACTCACGAACTGTGAGATCATGACCCGAGCTGAGTTCGAGAGTCAGACGCTTAGCTGACTGAGCCGCCCAGGCGCCCCCAGCCCCATTGCTTCCAATACCGGGGGGCTGTTCAGAAGAGCCGGCCCTTCCCTGCTGCTGCTGTGCGGCTCAGCGGGGTTTGTCTGTAAAAGCCCAGATGATGCTTGCTTTATTATAAATTAATCATTAAGAAAGTCACCACGTCCCTTTGCTTCACCAACACACTGTCCTGCAGCCACGTCCTCCCCGTGTAGCTCTCTGTAGGAGTTAGCCACAGAACTTCTGAAATGCCTTGTTTCTTAAGTAAGCCCCCTCCCCCGCAGACCTGAGTCCCCTCCCTTCCCGCCCCCTCCACCCCTATGTCCTGGCCTCCAAGGACAGTCCTCTGGCCTTTGTCTTTATGTCCTTAAGGCCTCTCCGAATGCTGGTGCAGAACAGGTGCTTAAATAAACATGCGGTGGGGGAGAAATACACGGATGAAAAGTGTTGAAAAGAAAATAGAGTCGCCTCATTCTTTCGCTTTGGACAGCCTATCCAGAGGGCATTCACCAGAAATTAAGGAAATTTATTGGCCTTCAGGAAGCCACAAGTTGGACAAATGGTTAGCAAATGGGTCTAGCGCACCGCGGTTGGAAACGGAGTGTTTTGCCTCCCTTCACTGGGGACCCGGTGACGATGGTCGGGGCTCTGGGTGCCGTGGGGAGCAGATCTGTCTTGCCGTGACTGCGTTGGCCCCTCCTGGTGCCCGTGATTTGCTTCAAGGCTGCAGAGAGAGGCTCTTCCCCGGGACTGGGCGCTCAGCCGTGTGCTTCGGCAGAGGGATCCCTATCGGGTACCTGACATCTAAGTTTTTAGGCTGTGTGTGGGACCCACCAGGTCGCCATGGGAAAGGAGAGTCTGTGTCCCAGAGAATCAGGCAACTGGGTTAGCATTTCCAGAAGGGGTTTTTTTGTCTGATTCACAGGCTAATTTCAGCAGCAGGGTGATTATCTAGAACAATGTGCCACACAGAGTGACGTCCCTGACAAGCCCAGATGTTAACTCCGGGAGGAAATCTCGCTCATTCAGGCCTGGGGAAAAGCCTAGAAAAACACCAGTCGTCCCGTGGTCCTGTGGCCGGCTGCCTTCCCAGGTTTGTCCGACCTGCCTCGCTCGGGGAACTGGTTTCTGCTTTCTCTCCGAGCAGGGCTGGAGGGCAGGGAGGGGGGGCAGGTGGCGAGGGACGGATTAACCCCCCACCCCCATTTGTTCTATAATGGGGATATTCATCTTGCCTTGTAGAGGGGGTCTTTCTTTGGAATGAAAAAGATCCCCCGTGCGGTATTTGTCAAAAGGTGCCCTCATGAGGCCGCAAGAAAGGGGCGGGGGGGATGCTTCAGAACAGGAGTCGGGGACGGGAATCCACGCTAAATATCTGGAATGAGAGGGCTGGGTGGGTTTGGCGGGCGAGGCAGGAGACCCTGCCAAGTGGCAGGGGGCTTGGGCTTGGGGCGGGGGTGGGGGGTGAGGGGCCCAAGTTTCAGCTCGAGCGCTGCCTGGCCGGGTGGCATCGGCCCACAGCCCTTCCCTTCGGGAACAGCCTCCAGCCGGGCTGCACAAGAGCTTTGGGATTGCTAATGGGCCTTTAGGAATGCTAAATGGAGCATTTCTGTTGCAACAAAGGGGAAAATGAGTGGAGAAAGGAATTTTAGTCTTGGCCCTTCCTGAGGGGAGGGCCGAACAATGGCGGTGCAAATGGACAGAGTAAAAGTTTTATCTGGGTTCCGAAAAAGCAGAACAAAGTGCACATGCCCTCTCGGCAGCATCTCGGTTGGGCGACGTGGGCACCGGAGCGGATCCGCCGAGGCTGGGCGGGACTCTGCTGGGTTCAGCCTTCCCCTGGGCAAAGGGCTGTGGGCGGGGCTGAGAATCACTAGGTGGGTGCCTGTCTGAGCCAGACACTTCCGCAGGCCTTGCTGCCTTCATTCAGCTGTTCACGCGCTCATACACTCATTCCCTCGGTCATTCACTTGTTCCTTTTCTCATTCACTCATTCATTCGCCATCTCCATCCAGTCACTCATTCGTAACACATTCATCCCATTCATTTGCTTATTCCTCTTGCCACCCACCCATCCATCCATCCATCCATGCATCCATCCATCCATCCGTTCGTCCACACATCCATCCATCCGTCCACACATCCAACCATCCACACATCCATCCATCCACACATCCATCCATCCATCCATCCATCCATCCATCCATCCATCTGTCCACACATGCATCCATCCACACATCCATCCATCCATCCATGCATCCATCCATCTATCCATCCATCCATCCATCCATCCATCCACACATCCATCCATCCATCTATCCATCCATCCATCTATCCATCCATCCATCCATCCATCCATCTGTCCACACATGCATCCATCCACACATCCATCCATGCATCCATGCATCCATCCATCTATCCATCCATCCATCCATCCATCCATCCATCCATCCACACATGCATCCATCCACACATCCATCCATGCATCCATCCATCCATCCATCCATCTATCCATCCATCCATCTATCCATCCATCCATCCATCCATCCATCCATCCATCCATCCACACATGCATCCATCCACACATCCATCCACGCATCCATCCATCCATCCATCCATCCATCCATCCATCTATCCTTCCATCCACTTAAGCATGCACACATTCATCCCATTGATTCACTTATTCCTTTTCCTGTCATCTGTCCATCCATCCATCCATCCATCCATCCATCCATCCATCCATCCATTCACCCACCCACTCATTCACTCACACATTCATTCCATTCATTCACTTATTCCTTTCCTCATTCCTTCATGCATTCACTCACGTGTCCCCCTCACTGGCTCACTCAGCCAGCAACTCTTGATCTCACACAACTCTTGATCTCGGGGTTGTGAGTCTGAGCCCCACGTTGGGTGTAGAGATGACTTAAACATAAAATCTTAAAAAAAAATTTCGCATGGAAACTCAGTGGGAGAACTGGTCAACGTTGAGCTGCTCTGGTTGAAAGAGGCATTTATGAAAGGGTGGGGGGGGTGACTGGAATGTATCATCCTTGTCTGCACCCCCCACCAGCCACCCCACACCCTGTCTTACTGCCCCCCCCCCACTTCCCCATGACCAAAGGACCCTTAGGGCCCCAGGGGACATGGTTTGTAAGGAGAACCCTGGTACCAACTTCCACAACCTCTTATTTTTGACCTCAGTCAATTTACTGTGTAAACAGCAGGTGGACGGGTCTGTTGGCCGAAATAATTTCATTTTCACTTAATCCTCCATTTGACGTGCGGCCGGTTGATTGCACAGAGATCCCGTGGTGACCCCGAGTCTGTTTCCTAGCGATTGGCCAGGGCCGCCTTTCGCCTCTTTGCTTTTTGCCCTTCCTGCTGATCTGTTTCCCGGGGCGATAGCGTGACCTGTCCGGCGCTTTCTTGGTGACAGTTCTCACTCTGCTGACCGTTCCCCCATCTCTCTGTTTGGATTGAGTTCTCGGTATTTTCCATTGCTGCTGTTTCTTCCTTGTTTTTATAATTCAGTTGCTGATCGCAGTTTACAAAACACCTCGGTAAAGCCCGCAGGTGGGAAGGTGGTATTGTTGACCCACTGTGCAAGGTCACTGACTGGAGGCCATGATCAGGTTTGACAGGCCCTACATAAAAGAATTTTCTGGAAAATTACACCCAACTCCTCTAAATGCAATACTTTTATTTTACCTTAGTAATTTGGAATAGCATCTTTCTGTAACGCATTTTATATTTACCTGCTTTCTTTTTTTTAAAAAAAACAATTAATGTTTTTATTTATTTTTGAGAGAGAGAGAGAGAGAGAGAGAGAGAGAGTGAGAATCCCAGGCAGGCTCCACGTGGTCAGTGCAGAGCTGGACACATGGGGCTTGATCCCATGAACCATGAGGTCATGACCTGAGCTGAAATCAAGTCGGATGTTTAACCGACTGAGCCACCTAGGCGCCCCTATACTTACCTGCCTTCTTAAACAGAGCACCCCAAACATAATCGAGCTTCTGTTTTTAAAATGTTTGTTTATTTTTGAGAGAGAGAAAGAGAGCATGAGTGGGGAAGGGGCAGAGAGAGAGGGAGACACAGAATCGGAAGCAGGCTCCAGGCTCCGAGCTGTCAGCACAGAGCCTGACGCGGGGCTCGAACTAACGAATCGTGAGATCATGACCTGAGCCGAAGTCGGACGCTTGACCGACTGAGCCACCCAGGCGCCCCGGCAATTATACCTATCTTATAGGAATTTTGTGAGCATTAGGGCCTACATAGGATTCTTGACCCATGACCCATGATAGGCACTCAAACAACAACAACAACAACAACAAAACCAGACAGCTTAAAGACAAGAAGGAAAAGGAGCCTCTGGATGGCTCGGTTGGTTGAGTGTCTGACTTGGGTCATGATCTCGTGGTTCGTGAATTTGAGCCCCGCATTGGGCTCCCCTTTGTCAGTGCAGAGCCCGCTTCAGATCCTCCGATCCCTCGCCTCTCTCTGTCCCTCCCCCGCGCTCTCTCTCTCTCTCTCTCTCTCTCTCTCTCAAAAATAAATTTTTTAAAAAAAGAAGAAAAGGGGCGACTGGGTAGCTCAGTCGGTTAAGTGTCCGACTTCGGCTCAGGTCGTGATCTCGCTGTTCATGAGTTCGAGCCCCGCGTCAGGCTCTGTGCTGACAGGTCGGACCCTGCTTGGGATTCTCTCTTTCCCTCTCTCTCTCTCTCTCTCCCTGTCTCTCATGTGCCGTCTCTGTCTCTCTCAAAGTAAACTAAAAAAACAAAGGAAGTATAATTAAAAACAAAAAAGACCCATGGAGATGAGAAGACACCAGAGGGTAGGTCCAAGCCACCAAGGCCATGTACAGCCGAGTGTGCGTGTCTTTGAGCCCTGGGGGTGAGGGAGGGGAGTAATAGCGTGGAAAGATGGCCCAGGGCAGAGGAAGCTGGGCACACTGGGATCAGAGTGCATGCGTGCAAACATTACCCAAACACTGGCCCTTATGATTAGGGAAGGATACATGAGAGAAGTACGTTTGATCCCAGAAGGTACGTTACCTGCCACATGACTGGAACTTCCCACCAGTGGGCTTTGGAACAGGTGCAGCTCTATGCAGAGCATAGAAAGTCATCATGCTTTTTGCAGCTTGTTCATCTGTGTTTTCTTTAGCTAGCGGGAGAGCAAGGAGGAGGCAGCAAAGGTTTAGGAGAAAGGCGTAATTTGAAAAGCATACATTGATGAAATTACAGCTAGCTACTCTGCCACAGCGCCCTTAAGTGAGTCCCTTAGGTAGCTTGCTTTGCGCTGGGGGGAGACCGCTGTGCTCCGTTGTCATGGTAGAACCCTCTGGTCCCACCAGTAGAGCCCCTAGGTGGCCAGGGAGGTAGAGAAGGCTTGGTGGAAGAGGGGCAGAGGGCTCTACCTGGGTTAGTTGAGTGGCAGTGGGACAAGGGAGTGGCAGTGGGACAAGGGAGTGAAGGATAGAGCACGCTCTCGGTGAGCAATGGTGCAGAGGGAATGGGTGGGGCTGACATTTTTTCAGAGGGTGTCCAGTCAGTGAAGGAGTTTGGCAGGACCTGGGCTTGGAGTGGGGGAGTGGTAGGGGATAGCGCGGGCAAAATGGCGGGCGGGTTGTGCCCCGTGGGCTTTACATAGGCAAGCGGTGGTCGGAGTCCCAGATGGCCGCGTCCTCCCCCAGAGACTCAGTAGGTCTGGGAGAAGGTCCGCAGAATTGGCATTTCTGACAAGTTCCCCGATGGCGCTGGTGCTGCTGGCCGGGAGGCCACAGTGGAACCACTCATAGGCCATGGGAAACCAGGACCGGTTTTTAATAGGGCGCAAGCTTGATGGAAAGATACAGATGGTGGCCGTGAGAGCAGTCACTTGTGAAATCAGGTGGTCGCATCCCCCAGTCAGGGTCATATCTTGGTGGATCCTTCCACCTAGATGCATACATCACCTGCTAGCAAAAAATAATTTGAGACCACTGTTATAATTTGATGACCCCAGGCTCTCCTGGTATGTTTTTCGCAATTTGAGATTAGAGACTGTGGCAACAGAAGACTTAGGTCTATTCCCAGGCTGGAGAAACAATGCGGAAGAATGTTTCTGCCTAAGTGCTGAGATTTTCAGGATGCTTAAAAATTTTTCTTTTTATGTTTATTTTTGAGAGAGAGAAAGAGAGTGAGCAGGGGAAGGGCAGAGAGAGGGGGAGACACAGAATCTGAAGCAGGCTCCAGGCTCCGAGCTGTCAGCACAGAGCCCCACGCGGGGCTCGAACTCACAAACCTCGAGATCACGATCTGAGCTAAAGTCAGATACTCAACCAACCGAGCCCCCCAGGCGCCCCTGAGACTTTCAGGATGGGTTAATGCTTTATAGAGCCATGGAACAAAATGTTGGAACTTAGACAGTTTTGGGGAATTTCAGGCCGTATGTATGTATGTGCCTTTTGACATATTTTTTTGGTTTTGTTTTGAAAGCTCTCTCCGGTTCCTCCCCCGACAGAAATACGGCTTCTCCAGGTGTTCCCTGAACGCTCACTTCTTTGCAGCCAGCAGTCTTTAGCGAAGGGGAAAGAGCCCTCCTACCCTTGGTTTCAAAAGGTTTTGAAATGCTAATTCACAGCCGTGAAATATTCTGACAGCCTGGAATGTTATTCAGGGCAATCAGGCACCTTGATTATTACCGGAGTGTGAACCGTAAGTTGCTGCTACCCAAGAAGTCACCCGGCTTTTCAAGAGAGAGCGAGCTCAGAGAAATAGCACGTAACATTATGTTCAGGCATTAGATTTCACGTATCATGTGATCAGGATATCTGACGCCCAGTGTATCTGTAGGTGTGACAATGTCAACTCGTAGTAGAAATCGAACAGCCTTTGCCAGCTGTTAAGGGAGAAAAAAAAATACAGGGTTGTGGCAAACATTTTTATTTTATTTTATTTTATTTTTTTTAATTTTTTTTCAACGTTTATTTATTTTTGGGACAGAGAGAGACAGAGCATGAACGGGCAAGGGGCAGAGAGAGAGGGAGACACAGAATCGGAAGCAGGCTCCAGGCTCTGAGCCATCAGCCCAGAGCCCGACGCGGGGCTCGAACTCACGGACCGCGAGATCGTGACCTGGCTGAAGTCGGACGCTTAACCGACTGCGCCACCCAGGCGCCCCGTGGCAAACATTTTTAGAAATTGTTATATGCCTATTTAAAATCCGAAAACGCATCTTCCCAACTTCTCCTTTTTCTCTACTGAGAAATCCCACCCTGGAGATGAGACTATAATACCCTTATTATTATTATTATTTTTTTTTTAAGGAAAGATTCTAATTTCCATCCATCCTGTATCCCATAGCCTTTTACAGATATCCTTATTAACAACGATCAAAGCTTTGTTGTATTTTTGCGACGATAAGCAGAAGATGGTGTTTCTCCGTGTGGTCTGAGCTCAAAGGCAGGCTCTCACCGTAATCTGAAGATCCCACACCTTGCTACGGATGAGGTTATCATGTGCGTTTAGCAGAGGAATGATTCGCTTTTAGCCAAGACCGATGCCTGCCTCAAGGAAGGAGCCACTGTCATAGCCTTACTGTCGTGCGGGAAGGAGAGAAATCCATGTTGATTTCTTTACCCAGCGTTTTCCAATATGATTTATGTATTTTTCAAGCATTAAGTGAGCAATACAGAGTCTCCTGGTTACAGGTTCCTTGTTTGGCTCTTGCTTGGTCGAGGTCCAGTGGGCAGTTATGGTTTGTTGCTGTCTTTGGAGGGGGAGGAAAGAGGGGTTGTATTGTCTCGTAGGGATGTAGAAACCATAAGCCAGCGGGGAGGGTAATGAGTGTATCAAGGAAATAGTTCTCTTTACGTGGCTGATTAGGGTAGTTGGTTAGGGCTCTTCGCGTGTAAATCCGTCCACGCATGCGTCCATCTGTCCATTTCCTGCCCAGCCTTCTCTCCTGACCCCTCCTCCTCCATCTGACCAGCAGGTCGGGGAGTCAAGCCCAAGTTATCTCCTCCCTTCCTTGTACATGGTCTCTCTGTAGGTGACCTCACCTTTTCCTTGACCTTGCAGGAAGCCTTGTGAAATCCTCTGGCCCCGGCGCTCCTCTGAGCTCCAAACCCCCAACTCCCGATTTCTCGCCTCACTTGGGGGGTCTCGTGGGCACACTGCTCAGGCTAGACACCCAGGAGAGGACGCCTCACCTCTTCCTCTGCCCCCGCGCCCGCCCCCGGTTAGTTCATCACTGAGTCTGGCCAGTACCATCCAGAATATTTCTCCCCCGTCTGTCCCACCTCCTCTCTTGGGCCACCATCGCTGCCTCTTCCTTGCTCTCCTGCTTCTGCTGGTCCCCGTCTTTGGTGCATTTGCACAAGGCAGCACTGTGGTCTCATTAGATTGCAAACCCACTGCTCTAAACCCTGGGCGGCTCCCGCTGTGCCGCCCTGCCTCCCCCCCCCCCCCGCCCCGTCAGCCTCCCCCTCCTTCCCCACCCGACCCAGGGGCTCCCACCTGCCCTCCTCTTCCTGCAGCCCAGGCTCCAGCGGCCTTTCCTGACCACCCGGTCCCAGGTAGTGGCCTCACACCGTGTCACCATGGGGTCTTGTTTTCACCATCCGAAATCATCTGGTTTACATACGTGTGCATTTCATGCCTGTCTCCCGGCACCACAGTGAAGGTGCCATTAGGACAGAGTCTGCTTTGAGACCCCTGTGCCCCAGGCCTGGGACTGTTCTGGGGACAGCGTGTGAGCTCAGGAATAGTCTGCAGTGAGTGAAGAAAGGAAGGTGTCGGGGCGCCTGGGTGGCTCAGTCGGTTAAGCCTCTGACTTCAGCTCAGGTCACGATCTCGCGGTCCGTGATTTCGAGCCCCGCGTCGGGCTCTGGGCTGATGGCTCAGAGCCTGGAGCCTGCTTCCGATTCTGTGTCTCCCTCTCTCTCTGCCCCTCCCCCATTCATGCCCTGTCTCTGTCTCAAAAATAAATAAACGATAAAAAAAAAAAAGAAAAAAAAAAAGAAAGGAAGGTGTGAATGACCACGAGCAGGATACTGTTGGGCGCCTTGGCCTATCACGGGGTGGCCTGTGCTGTGGGGTCAGCGAGGTATGTGGACCCTTAAACACTTTACCACTTACTGACAAGTTCCTAGAAAAGGAGGAGGAAAGCCTGATCTGAACAAATTGTAACAATGAACAGACTTGACCGTCAAGGCACAGACTCCTCATTTGTCGTTCTGGTAGTCCTCGTTTCTCTGCTAGGATACTTATCTTGAGCTTGAGATCGTACACACACATCCGCATCTGGGAAAAGGTATACAACGCCGGCCCAAAATGCAACAGAGTGGACACCCCCACGTGGATGTGTCCGTAATACATTGGAAAATGGATACCATGCAAGAACATATCTTCTTGCCGGATTAAGAAAGTCACCGGTTGTATTAAAGACATTAGAGGGGTGCCTGGGTTGGGTGAGCCTCTGACTCTTGATTTTGGCTCAGGTCATGCTCCCAGGGTCGTGGGATCAAGCCCCCAGTTAGGCTCCACGCTCAGTGTGGAGCCTGCTTAAAATTCTCTCTCTCTCTCTCTCTCTCTCTCTCTCTCTCTCCCTCTTGCATGCTCTCTCTGTCTCCCTAAAATAAAATAAGGAGCGTCTGGGTGGCTCAGTCGGCTAAGCGTCCGACTTCGACTCAGGTCGTGATCTCAAGGATCGTGGGGTTCGAGCCCCTTATCGGGCTCTGTGCTGACAGCTCGGAGCCCGGAGCCTGCTTCGGATTCTGTGTGTGTGTGTGTGTGTGTGTGTGTGTGTGTGTGTGTGTGTGTGTGTCTGCCTGCCCCTCCCCTGCTCACACTCTCTCCCTCCCTCCCTCTCTCTCTCTCTCTCTCTCTCTCTCTCTCTCAAATAAACATTAAAAAGAGAAGAGCTTTAAATTAAAAATAAAATAAAGACATCATACACTAGTTTCGGTTGCCTTCTGTGTGGCCCAAACAGGAAATCCAATGATGGATGACCGGAATGGTCGGATTGAACTCACAGGTGCCGTTGAGTAATTGGTATTGAACGTGGCAGCGACTCCTAAGGTTGTTGGATACGTCGTCGGGAGGCTGTGGATGTGGGGACGGAGAAGGAATCTGTGCTCTGAGTTTTAGAGCAAGCCATAGAAGAACACAGAGGTTTTGAGTCTTAGTGTCTTTGAGCCTTGCCGTGGAACCATAATTTCCATGATAACAAGTACACAAACCACTGAAATAAGGCGCATTTTACTAGCCCCCCCTCTCTCGATGGATCCACTCACACACCCATTGTTCGTGGGCACAACGCCCTCCGAGCTGCCTCCCCGTGGTTCTGAGTCTCCACCCCTGTCTCCTACACAGTCAAGTCCGAAACTCCGCAGGGAATTCAAGGCTCTGCCCCGCCCCTTCCCAGCTGCCCTCTTCCAACCTCTTTCCCCACCCGCCCACCTCTGTCCTGTTAGGTTTGTGCAGTGCTGGTACCCTGGGCCTCACTGTGGGATTCTTGCAGGCGTGTCCGTGGGTCCAGCCCACAGGTGAGGGGGGTGGGGGTCAGGTGACGAATGCCAGGTGCATCCCTCCTCAGCCGGGACGCTGCCAGATGCCCTCTGGCACAAACACGCACATTTGGTTCTGCTCCTGTAGAGCTCAGGTCGTGTCTCCCTGCGTGGTGCTTAGTGTCTCGCTGGAGATGCTTAAAAAAGGTTTATGAGCTGGATAGATGTACAGATAAATGGCTGAGCTCAGCGGGGATCGATGAGCTTACGAAGTACCTCTCTGGTGCGAATAGAGAGTCAGATTATGTTCCCTGCTTCCGATCTTCTATCTACCGACCCATCAATCGATCGCTCGATCTTTTCTCACTTTAGATCCTTGGGAGGGAACGGTGTATCGACTCAACCTCAAGTTTTTAGCAGGGGATCCAGGGGGAAGGATAGAGAGTGACAGGTTCCCAAGTCATGCCAACCAATACAAACTGACCCCTTAGCTCTCTCCTCGCCTGGCACCCTGCGTTCTGGACACGCATCCGCCCCTCCACGCGTATGGGAATAGGCTCGTCTGCTTTTTAACCAGCCTGGCTTCTTCCACCGTTCATAGGAAGCACCAGGAGCCTCGTGTTGGTGAATTTCACAATCTTGTGGGGACTGCGGGCTGCTGAGACGCTTTTCTTAGCTGTTAAATTTGAACCTCTTAGACACCAAGATCTCACTTCCCCTCCCAGGAATTTTCCTATTAAAACATTTGAAAGGTCTCTTCAGCTAGTTTATAGTTATGGGAATTAAAAAAAAATGAGTAGGAATTAAGTTTTAGGGACATTTCCTTCTGGTCTTTAAATATTGGTTGTTATTGCAAAGCAGAAGAATGAACTTTTTTTTTTCCTTTCATATTTCATAATTTAAAAGCCCTCAGCAGACTCTGCATGTAAACTCTTGGTCTGCATGTGGATTAATCCACTTTCACCTTGGGAGAAACAGAATGGTAGGGCCAAGGAGGTCATTTCTTGCTCAAGGAGAATTTGTCTTCTGAGTGCCATCTTCCCCGGGCCCCTGTCCCTCAGCTCAGAGGTCTTGCCTTGTCTGCTTCTCAGGGACCTAACTTTTGGATCTGGGGACAGAAGGGCCAAAAGGCAACTTGGAGAATGGATGTGCAGAGCTCAAGCAGGGGTGTTTCACGGGGCTCCCAGCTGTTTCTAAGGAAGAAGGACTGTGAGGTTGATCGACATGTTAAGAAAATGTTTGAGGTTAAGGGGCGCCTGGGTGGCTCAGTCGGTTAAGCGTCCGACTTTGGCTCACGTCATGATCTTGAGGTCTGTGGGTTCGAGCCCCACATTGGGCTCTGTGCTCACAGCTCAGAGCCTGGAGCCTGCTTCGGAGTCTGTGTCTCCCCCTCTCTGTTTGCCCCTCCCCCGCTCACACGCTGTCTCTTTCTGTCTCTGAAAAATAAGCAAACATTGGAGAAAAAAATGTTTGAGATTTTGACCCTCTATTTGTGGCCCTAATAGGTACCACCTTTGTCTCCCTTGGTGAGCGGACCGAGACCCCATGTTTTGCCACAGGTCAAGTGAACCACCTGGGGACCACCCTCCTGGGAAGGGGTCAGTGGGGAGCCTGGATATAAGCGGGCAGCCCTTTGAGAGGAGAGGGCGAGCCAGTCTCTGTGTTCCTAGAACGTGGCTACCCACCCCCCCACCCCGAGACCTTGGACAAGCGTATGTGGAAGTAGAAGCTAAGTCTCTTACCTCTTCTTTGTTCAGCGCTGTCCCCACTCGTCCAAGCGGCCTCTGACTTGCAGCTCCCTTTTAAGAGACGCGTGCTTAGGGCGCCTGGGTGGCTGAGTCGGTTAGGTGTCCCACTCTTGGTTTCGGCTCAGGTCACGATCTCACGGTTCGTCGGTTCAAGCCCCGCGTCGGGCTGGGATTCTCTCTCTTCCTCTCTCCCTGCCCTTCCCCTGCTCACTATCTCTCTTTCTCTTTCAAAATGAATAAATAAACATTAAAAAGAGAGAGAGAGAGAGAGGTAAGTGTTTTATGGATTGCTTTGGGGCGGCTAGACCTCCAACTGGGGCTTCCCAAGACTTCTGGGCTACTCTGTTCCAGGATGTTCCTGCCCCGAGTGACCGCCACGGTGCCTCCCAAAGAGCCCTTCTCTGGTCCCCCCTTCCTACAGACCTCAGTTCCTCCAGCCTCCTAGAACTTTCCGTATTGCAGGAAGAGCCCACAGCTCTTTTCCACCTTCGTCAGCTGCCCGAAGGAGTCTGCTGTCTCGGGGGACACAGATCTAGTTTTGATATAACACGGAATGAACACCCATACCCTTGGACAGAGATGATTTTCTTCAGTATTTCTCGAGCGTTTCAAGGGCCGTCTCTGGAAAGGCCACATTAAGCTCCTGACGTGGTCGACGGCTTGCTCTAAGCCTGTTTTGATCACTTTTCTAGTTTAATGGTATCTCTTCACGTTCTTGGTAATTAGACTTTATAATCCCTCCGTTCTACTCTGTTTGACCTTTATCTTAAATTAAATTTTTTTTATATGAAGTCGAAAAGCAAACAAACAAAAGACCCGAAACGTGTTTGCAAAGACAAAAAATGTTATTAAAAGGAGTTACAGTTTTCTCCAGCCAGCCCCGTTGTGCCCCACGGAGGCCAGCGCACTTGGCTTAGACCGGACCCTGGGTCCGGGGGGTGGTCCACCTGCCTGCCCGGCGGAGGGAAAGGCCCCACGCGTGCCCTTTGCCAGCAGCCTGGTGTGGAGGGTGGGGGGCGGGGGGCAACATGCCATCGCCTGGTGGCCGATTTCTCTGGTATTCTTTTCCCTGCACCCTAGAGAGGGACTGAAACCACGAGAATATGTCTCCAGAGTCACGTCTGGGGTCTTTGTTCCCTGCCAGGATTCTTCAGACACTCGGGGTCCCACCGCGAAACCTGGATGGACACGGGGGGTCCGGGCGGATGGCGGCGGTGTGGTCCCCGCTCGCCACAGCCTCTAGTAGGCGCTATGCTTTCGGCATCCGTGGGCAGGGGCCGGGGGACCGGCAGAGGCCTCTGTGGGGTCTGAGCAGACCGGCTACCCCGAGAGACGGGAGGGGAGCCAGGGCCGGCGAACAGAGCTGAGGTCTGCCAAGGTGTCTCTGGGGCCGTGTGACCCGGCGGGAAGGCCCTGCCCCAGCGTTCCAGCTTCACACCAGCCCCCTCCCCGGTGGCCCTGGAGCCTGGGTTATTTGCTGTTTTTTTTTCAAGCTAGCACCACACCCTTGGACTCTCTGCCAGGAAGGACCATTGTTCATGAGAATTCCTCGCTGGCTGCAGCTAACCCTTGCATGCACTGTTCTGGGGTTGTGCCCTGAATGATTCCTTCTCTGGTTTTGAAGCCCCCCTCCTCCTGACTCCTCCGTGCCTCCCCTCAACCCGACCTTCTCACCAAGCCTCACTTTGTCGCCTGAAGAGCTGGGAGAGGTGGGCGGGGGAGTGGAAGGGAAGCCCTTCCCGGAGGGCCAAGGTGGCCACTTGACCTGGTCTCCAGAGCAGCCCTGCATCCCGGCCTCGGAGAGGAGGCAGGGAGGCCCGAGCTCCGGCCCCCCCCCCCCCACTAGAAGGATGTTGGGTCATCTCAGCTGGGGGTGGGGGGCGCGGAGCGCTGGGGAAGGGAGTGCAGGTGGGGGTGGGGTGGGAAGAAGAGGGAGGCTGAGGACTGAAAACCAGTATCTCCCCCTCCCCTGAATTGAGCTGATTAACCTGTAGAAATGGAGGCCCTGCCAAGCCCAACTTCCTTATTTCCAGAAACCTTGGCACAGAGGCCCCCGTTTCTGGCAGAGGCCCGTCCTCAACAGGGGAACCAGCAAAGCAGCTGCTGTGACTTTCTTTTTCCTCTCATTTCTGGCAATCCCGAATGGGACTGTTTACTTTTTTCTTCCCCTTTCCTTCCCCACCCTCCTGTAGCAGGGAGTTGGTTCTGGTTAATGTTGAAGATCATAACATGATTACCCCAAAGTCTCATGAAATTAAATCACTTTTCTTCAAAGAGAAAGGGGTGGGGGGACCGTCTGGCTGGTAGGCTAGCGAGGGACGAGCGGATATTGGAAGCAGGCTGACAGCACGCTTTGGTTTGCACGGTGGAGGGCCCGCGAGGAGGAGGCAGGGCCCACGGGGGCCCGGCTTTGCCAGCGGTGGCTCTTGGGGGTCGGCTCTCCCACCTGGGCCCAGACACCTGCCTCCCGCATGCAGAGAACAGGGGCAGAACAGGGGGAAGATGCCTGTGGGGTGGTCTCCAGAGCCTGAAAGCGAGTCATTTGGGAAGAAATTGAACTCAACCAAGTGCCTGTGACAGTTTTCTGTCGCCTCCTGCCCGGAGAGTTCATCAGGCCGGGGGCCTGAATCTTGGAGCACCTCTGTCCCTGGAAGAGCCTGGGGTGAAGTTTTTCCATCTCTACCAACGAAGGGGCACTAGCATCCGTGGTAGGCTGGGGGTGTGTGCGTGTACATCTTTCTTTGCATCAGATTTTTGTAGACTTACTGAAAAAGATTTTAAGTTTATTTATTGATTTTGAGAGTGGGGGAGGGGCAGAGAGAGAGAGAGAGAGAGAGAGAATCCCAAGCAGGCTCCACACTCAACACAGAGCCTCACGCACGGCTCGATCCCATGAACCGTGAGATCATGACCTGAGCCGAAGTCAAGAGTCAGACGCTCGACCGACTGAGCCCCCCGGGCGCCCCTAGACTTATTCAATATAAGACGTCCAGAGGACCTTAGAGATTATCCAACATCTGATCCCCCCACTTAACCTCCCTTGCCCCCTCCGGTGACAGGTGCTTACTCCCTTGCAAGGTCAGTCCTCGGAGAAGGATTCCGGAAGTGGCACCTGTTGATCTCGCTGGTGCCTTCTGGGGACACAGACAGCAGCATCTGGCTTGGTCAGTGCCTGGCACGTAACAGGTGCTTGGAAGGTGCTTGCTGTGAAGGTGGCTGTGGTCTTCTCTTTGGTGTGGCTGCCCGTTGGGATTCCCAACTCTCCCGGGTGCAGGGAGTTCAGCACCCCTGAGCTGGTTTCCTACCACTTGCAGTGGTCTTGGGAGGGACATGGGGAAGAGGGAAGCTGTTTGGAGACAGAGCCTGGATGGCGCGTAGTTCTTCTTACCAGTATCGCAGCGCCCTGAGCTCTGTGGGGACGGTGCCCAGCCCAAGAGGCCCAGGGATCGGTGGATGCGTTGAATGAGGACGTCAGGGGACCTCCAGCCAAAGGCACCACTCAGGCAGCACAGGGGGCATCCGGAAGCAGGCAGTGGTGCCGGCCGCTCGCGGCGCTGAGATCCAACCAACGCCAAACAGGTTGGCGACAGCGGTGGTGGGTGAGTTCAGCAGTTGCATTTTTCAGAGGGATTAGGGATGGGACGTGGCCAGCTCGCTCTGGTTGGAGCTCGGTGCTTGTGACTCATGCTCCTCAAGGGTCAGCGAGTGTGTGTCTGCACGCGGCCTTGGGCTGAACTCCTCACCTGGCCAGCCTTCTCGAAAATGTGTGTCATTCCTTACGGAGGAGAGCCGTGGAGCGGGTGAGCGGGTGTGCGAATCAGTGGAAAGTCGTCTCCGCCGTTGGAAAAACAACTCCAAGTTCACGACTCCTTGGCTTTGGAGGTGTGACTGTAAAACACGGAACCGACTTCTTTGTTTTTCCCCAAACAGCCCCGGGTCGACGGGCCCAGATGAGTGTCCTGTCCTCTTTAGTAGCCACCTTGGGAGGAAAAACACATCTTCCGCTGGCCTGTGTAGCCCTTTTACCAGCCCCATGGGGGAGAACTGGTTTTGTTGCCTTGTCGATACAGTTAGTTTTCGTCCAACAACAACATCACCCAAGCTTGCTCTCTGCGCCTGTTCGCCAGACTTGACACCCAAGGTTTGGGGCTGGATGTAAACGTCTTAAACGGAGCCAGGGGCTCGAGAAGTTGCCGCCACCTGGGATACTCAGAAGCCCCTGGGGGCAGGTCCTTAAGACAAGTACTCAGCCTGCCTTCCCCGACACGCCAGGGTCTTACTCAGTGGAACGTGCGTGCGTGCGGGTGTGGAACGGTCTAGCGCGTTCGAAAGTCAACCTCACCATGTTGTGGTCAGGCCTGGTGGGCTTGACTAAGGGTGTGAACTCTGGAGCCAGGCTCTCTGGGTTCAGATCCGGGCCCCACCTGTTCATCGTTGGTACGACCTTGGGCGAGTTACCTACTCCTGTGGGTCAGTTTTTCCACGTTACTGCTTCCCTTGGCCGCCTTGGGAGGGACCTTAGGAACCTCAAGGAGGTTAGCCCTGTGGTCTGAGGCCGGGGGGATGTGTGGCCCGGTGTCAGCCTGCAGCCGTCTGGAGGTGTGGCCCCACGACAGACCCTGCACTGAGGGCAGGAGGCAGGACAGAAGTCAGGGGGAGAATGCGCCACCCTAGGGGGCGGCGATGGGGTAACTAGTCAGTGGTTGGCAAACACTCGTCTAGTTGACAGGATCCTGTGTGGACCCTGAGTACGTAGAACAGAAGAAAGAGTTGCTTGTGTTGAAGGGAGGGAGGTGCCGCAGGCTGAACCACCCCTCAGCCCCAGAGTTGCCCTTGAAGTGATGCCACCAAATCCTGGGGCCCCTTGAGGTATTTTAGAAATTGCTGGTCAAAAAGGAGAAGTGGTTGCCCAAGGCCGGCTGGCATCACTCATGGGAGCCTCCCCTCTTTGCAAGGTGTATGCCCACGGGGTGCCCTTTGACACTCGAGACAGCCACCACCTCTGCTGCCGAAAGGGGGCCCCAGAATCGAAGTGGAATGGAGTCAACCTTGGAGGAGTGGCCTGCGGAGTCCCTTGTCTTCCCCACCCTGTGCACACAAACTGGCCACAGCTGGGGATCACTTCAGGGCACAGCGATGGGGATGCTTGGACACGTCCCCTTTCCTATAGTTTCTCAGCCTTCAGCATGTCTAACAAACAGAGTCCAAAATGAATACACAAGAGCCATCCATTTTGTGCGGTTACCAATTTGTGTATCTTGACCATCAGTTTTTTTCACCTCCTGGGTGCCTTTATCAACCACCTGCCACCACCCAGGGTGTTCCTGGCTCCATGCTGTTAGAGGTGCTTTCTTGCTGGGGGAGCTCCCCTGTATCTACTGGAGGAAATCCAGTGAAGACCATTGGCACATTCCTAAATCGTGACGATACAGAGTGCCTCGACTCTGAGCTTTGAGTCGTGAGTGTGGGTTCCAGCGTCTTGCTCACCTTGCATAGAGGAAGTCAGAGGGGAGGGGATTCATTTTTGAAGCCAAAACAGCCACACTGCTGATTTCCCCCCTCTCTTTCCTGGAGAAGCACCCTGCCCTGTTCTGTGGCAGGTCATGGTCACACGGTTGGGTGAATGTAGGATTGACCAGGCTATTGCTGTCTTTCCTGTTTGGGGCATCTTGGAATTAACAAAGGAAGGGAGAACGGAAAGACCTGATAACAGCTGGAGATGAAAGGTCTCCAAAATGTGGACAGCCAGCCCCAACTGTCCAGCTGGAAATGGAAATATAAAAAAAGAAAAAGAAAAAGAAAAGAAATGGAAGAAATGATGTGGGTTTTGGCCAGGAAGAGGGACAAGGTTTGGGGCTACACTGTTTGAGGAGCGGACCCAGGAGAACATAAGGTCGGATGCGGTAGAGGTGAGAGGGAAGGCATCCAGAGGCAACAGGATATTGGAGGTGGGGCACTGGGCCGGGAGGGAAAAAGGCCAGGTTTCTGAGGCCGGAGGTACCATCGGTTCTTTTCAGCACTTGGAGCAAGTCGCTTCACCTTTCTGAGCCTCAGTGTCCTCATCTGCAAAATGGAGGCAATAATCCCCAACTCCCACCCCCCACGGTAGTTGTGAAGACCAAATGACCTGAGACAGAGATGACATACTTTGTTTTTTGGGTGTTGTACCGTCATCATCACCACCATCAATGTCATCACCATCATCATCGACCTGATGTATCCGGTAGAAACAAAGTGGGGAGAGTTGGGGAGGATGAACTTTAACGGCTAGTAAAACATCCGGGAAGATTGGCAAGATGGTGGAGAGGCCATTGGAGGGAATTTAAGACAGAGGAGATGGTGTATAAGCCGCCCTTTCATCTAATGTCAGACAAGTGATCCAACCCTGAGTCATACCGGAGAGCCAAGAATCCATCTGAGTGGGTGTGGCCAGGCTGAAGCTCAGTTATCATCTGTTGGTCATCAGTATTTGTGGAGGCTTCTGGGGCCCTGGGCTCCATGTTGGGAGCGTGAAGGTCATCCCAAAGAACATGTTTTCCATAACACGTTCTGCTGCTCATGTGTCCCCCCCTTCCCAGATGGTGGTTCAGGTCTCCTTGTCAACACTCAGTATGCTGATTGTTCTTTTACCCTCCCCGCCCTCCCTCCCTCCTTCTGCTTTATTTTGAACCCACTCTTGGGGGTATGTAGAAACTGACTTAGGAGTCTGGGCCACATCCGTTGGAAAGGAGGTTCCTGCTGGCTTCTGTGGTCCTCATGACTCCCCAGCTTCTCCCCTCCACACACCAGCCTTGGGCCCTGGGAGTGGAGACCCACTGCAGGAAGCAGGACCTGAAATGGCAAAGGAGCAGAAGTTCAACAGTACGTTGCTCCTGGAGTTCTCTGTGCATCCTGGAACTGAGGTCCCACTAGACCTCAGCTCCTCTTCCCCTGCAGATAGCCTTCCTCTGCAGACTCCCGTCACCGTGCTGTGGGAGAGGAGCCCTTCTGGAAGATGGTAGATTGTCACTGCGTGGCAGGTCCCCAGGGGGAGAGTGTGGTGGCTTGTGCTCCACCTTCTCCAGCCTGGCCGCTTCATCAGCGACTGAAACACTGCTTCCTGAGCTTTTGGCTCCTTCCTTGCCCTCCTGAGAACGTGTCTTGCCTAACAGGGTGGGCCGGGAACTAATCTCCTCTTCCCCTTGTATTGATGGCTTCAGGGGTAAACCTTGTTTCTTTCCCCTTGAATTCCATCCCCTCCCCCTAACACCCCTCCTAACTGCTTCTGGCCCCCGAAGGAATGGCCCCCAGGCAGCCATGATTCCTGGATTCTTGTGGGACCCCACACAGCTGAATTTTTTTTTTTTTAAAGTGAGGTAACCACTGACCTTGATAGCAAAATCCGGTGGCCCTGCTTGACGTCTTTGAAACGTTTGGCTAAATGGACCTCTCTTTCCCCACTGAACTCTCTTCACCCTTGGCTTCATGGCCATGGTGTGTGTCCCCATGTCTCTGCTCAGGCCTTGTCTCTCTCCTTCCTTGGCTTTTGCCTCTTCCAGCTCCTGAGATGTGGGTGCCCTGGTTCTGGGGTAAGCCCTGGTATTCACTTAGCCTTGTAGACCCCTTATCTCAATGACTCCATTCATCCTTAGCATGGAGATGTAAATGGTTCCAAGTTATCCATCCATGTTCTAGTCTTTCTTGAAACTTCAAATAGTGTCATCTCAGGCTTAGAACATTTGAAATCTCACCTATAAACCAAAATGTACTTCCTCCGTGTGGGCCAACGAGAGTCACCCAGGAGCCCTCGACTCGTCAACTGATCACCCAGTCTTGTTGATTTGTATTGCCCTGTTTATACCTGCTTCTTTCCATTCTTACTGCCAACATGCAAAAAGTTTTCTCCGCCCGGAGACTTGACTACCCTCCCAGCTGGTCCTCCCACCTGCCTCACAGATCCACACTCGCTGTCATAAAGTACCTCTTTCCATCATCAGCGTCAACGAGAAAGCAGACCTGTTGGCACAGAGGGAGTTGTAGGCTCAGGCCTGCCCTTGTCAACATTTTTATTCCTTTGAGGAAGAGATTGATGACTGGCCAGTAAAGTTCTGAATGGCCGGAAGTTGGGTGTGTGTGGGCTGGGAGAGCCGTTGCGGGGGGAGCCCTTTAATGTTTCCCGGCTGAAGGCAATAGTTGGCCAAATAATCAAATAAGTCAGATAAACATTTAAATATTTGACTTTAAGACATGTGAATGGACATCCACTTGCCAAGCTTTTGATGAAGGGCCAAGGCATTTTCTTTGAGTCTGGGTCTGCCGGTTGGGTTCTGTATTCTTTCTTGCAGAAACCCTGCCTACAATGCATGGTCTCTGGTCTCCAGTTTTTATCAAAGTGAAATGACTCCCGTGGAGAAGCTTGTGAAGTTATCTGAGTTCAGAATCTTTTCTTTCTTACGACGTCTCCCCAGTTTTTTTTTTTTTCCCAGAGACCTCGTCCACATCTCAGTTGACAGCAGTTTTGTAAATGTAGTGACTTACTCGTGCTGTCTTTCCAGCTTGGTTTTCATAGAAACAGCAGCCCTTTACTCGCTGTTTTAAGGGGGGGGTCCCCCTATTATCGGAGAGACTTAAGGATTTTAGGGGAAGGGAACATTTGTAGGTGTCGGATGTGGGATGCGGCCGCCAGAGGAAGCCAGTGCAGTCTTTGGCCACTGATCATCTGCCCAATGCCTCCACCATCCCTTCTTCTCCCTTTTACAGCCTGGCGGGCTGTGGTCCTGGTGGGTTTTGTCTATGATTTGTCTGATCCCATCAGGATGACTCCATTCCTCGTGCCACATGGTTGGTCAACACACAGCATTTCCCTGGCTACAGGAGTCGGTTCACAAATGGATGTGTGACCCAGTTTGGGCTAGATTCCTAAGAGCACATTGGCTGGAGGCTTTCGTGATGAGGTACCTCACTCTTCTGGAGGAGATGCCGGAAGCCAGCCCTTTCTCTCTTACCCCAGATGGTGTGGCGTGTGGATACAAAGCCTGGACCTGCTGCATCCATTTTGACACCCACACTAGGATGATACTGATGCCACAAGGGCCAGGACAGATGGAAGAAGCCAAGTCCTTGAGGACCTCCCTGGGCGAACCCAGCTCTACCGCTAGACCTTTCAGTGACCCAGACCCGCAAAACTCTCTTCAGCCATTTTGGCTTGAGTTTTCCATTTCCCGGCACATGGAGGGTCTCGTTGGCCACAGGGATAAGAGACCTTGCTCGCTTGGGGAGAGACACAGAAGCCTTGAACATTGCATTTGCTTCTGGGCCCTGGTCTTTTAGAAGCATCTTGAGAGATTGCAGGGTGTCCCTTGAATAGCTGTTAGGCTGGCCAAGCACGTGGGACCCAGGTTTAAAAAGCATCTCCAGTGAGGGTGATGATCCGCTTTTAAGTCTGGATGCCCAACAGCCCTTTCAGTGGAGAGCTCACCACATACCTTCTTAAAAGGATAAGGTTTCACGGAGACGCGGAGTTGTTAACTTCGGAGGAGCACGTGTTTTGCATGAGATAACGTGTCCTGTAGCTGCCACGGACATGCTGGGAATAGCAAGAGAACATTTTCACAAAGGCCCAGGATGATGTGACTCAAAAGCCGTTTTGTCTAGTCATTTTGGGGGAGGAAGACGCGAGCTCCACCGGCTGTCGTCATTCCAGTGTAGAAACAGCCACCCGAGTGAGGTTTTCACAAGATGCTGTCACCGGGTGGCCCTTGAGGGAGCGCAGAGTGGCTTGTCCGGGAGATTTCCATCCAGGGAGCCATACACCTTTGAGCGCGGGCTCCTCTGTCCTGCCGCTCTGCAGAGCGCTGGTGGGAGGAGACCTCTGGACATGTCACAGCTCCCTGCGTGGCAGTCCTGGGGGCTTCTTAACTTCGGGTTTTTTTGTTTTGTTTTGTTTTTGTATTTTGGAGCTTTACCACTTCCTTCTGGTACTTAAAGCAGCACGCGTGAGACCAGCAGCTCTGCTCCCTCGTACCAGGATGCTACGGAAACAGACAAATGGAATGAGCTGTGGGACTTGGGCAGGGAACCCTGGTTAGTGGTAGGCTTGGCTTCTGGAACACAGAGGCCTCAGAACACACGGGCTCAGACAAAGTGGATGTTTATTTCTCTTCCACTTAATAGCTGGGAGGTGGGCGGCTCTCTCCATGACGTCACCCGGGCAGGACCCAGCCCTCTGTCTTGTTGTTCCGCCTGCCCCGTGGGTGTTGTCTTCGATGTCGTGGTGAAAGCTGGTCCCCCAGCACCCTGTCTTCATTCCAGCCCTGCCAGGAGAGCGGAGAGAGAGCAGTTTCTTTAAGGAAGTGGCATGGGAGGTGCACGTTATCGTTTCTGGTCATACCCCATGTGCCTCAGTCTTGGCCATGTGGCCACACCTAGATGCAAGGCATCCTGGGAAGTATGGTCTCTAGACGGGTGGCCACAAAACACCATGACTAAGAGGAAGGGGTGGGATGGGCAGGGGGACAGTTAGCTTCTCTGCTACAGAGCCTCACTTTCCTTCTGCATCTACAGAACAGGGTCCAGAGGACCGGTTCCAGTCCCTCCGGCCCTTGCCTCAACCCCCCTGAGCCTCAGTACCTTCATCTGTGAAAGTGAAACGACAAAAGTGCCGACCTCAATGACACATGAGAAAGGACTTTGCCCTCCGTCCACACAGAGTCGGGTACTCAGATGGGAGCTGCCGTGATGGCTGTTTTCATTCAGCCAATCAACAAATAGGGCTCGAGTGCCCACTGTGTGTTCAAGGTGCTGGAGATTCCGCAGGGAGCAAACTGAACCGAAGTCCCCATTCTCAGACGGCTTGTATCCTAGTGGAGAGGACAGCAGTGCCTGCTCGGGGAGAACTGTCACCTCTTCTGACCACTCTCCCCCCTCCCCCAGCCCCAGCTCCCAGGGTTACCAAATGTGGGATTTCCAAGTTGGGGCACTTTGTAAGCAGGAGCCTTCCAGGTGGCTTCTTGTGGTTAGTGGTAGAGTCCAAGTGAGGTACATTTCTGCCGATGTATGTTCTGGAACCTTGTCTTACGGACCACATTAGAAGGACGGGTGGGGGTTGGCCAGGCAGGTGGGGGTCACGAGCATTTCAGGGAGAGAGGGTCACAGGCATGGGGCCCAGTGTGGCAGTTGAGGACCCAAAAGCCTGTGTGGTCGGCACCTGTGTGTGAGGGGTGAGAGATGACGGGGGGCAGAGTCCACCCTGTAAGCCCCTGTTGGCCATTTCTGGCATTTGGATGCTGTGACGGCAGCGGGAGGAAGGCAGTGGAGGAGAGGCAGGCACAACTCAGTTGTGCTGTGGAAGGATCACTGTGGTTGCCAGGTGGACACAGGAGCTAAGAGGGGAGACTGAGGCAGGGAGATAGCAGTTGGGGGGAGTCGGAAGTAGAAGTAGACCCCCCCACATTTGAGAGGTATGGGGCCAGAAGAAGAAGGACAGGATGCCCCGGTGCGTGTGTGGTCCCCTCCAGGTCCCCTCAGGTGTTCCCCCAGGGATACCCATCACTCTCTTTTCTCAGCAGGCTGCCCCTTGGCCGTCCTGCCCCTCAGGGAGCTCACAGTCTGCTCAGAAGCAGGTGTCGCCCCACCAGCCCCACCAGCCCCGTGCTCCCTGCTGCTGTCCCCTCCCTTCCCTGAGGCCGCGGCACGGCTCTTAGTGACTGTCCTGGAGAACGGGGCCGCCGTGTCCAGAGCTGGGGGGCCACACCACTGCCAGAACCCCGGTTCCACCAAGCTGGTGTTGGGGGTGAACAGGCAGGAGGCTGGAGGAAAGAACAACAGCTGAGGTCTGGGCTGGGGGGCCGTGCCCCCGTAGGGGGTCTGTCTGCAGGCCAGCCTCAGGGGTCTTGGGCCACCTGTTCTACGACGAGATGTGGAGGGATCCCTGTTGAGCTGGGGTCAGGAGTTCTGCGTCCCAGGACTGGCTTTAGCACCAGCTCCCTGGGTGACGTTGGGCCAGCCCTGCGCTTCTCTGGGGCTTGTTAAGAAACAAGGGGTTGGCCTCAGGAGTCCTCTGAGGTCCCGTACAGTTCTCTGGAGCTCCTAGAACCCCAGCGACCCAGGCTCAGTAGGCGCCCCAGACAGATGGGTGGGCCGGCCCCGCGTCGGCCGCTGCGCTACTCCTGGGTGGGTTGAGCATATTTGAAGCCCGAGACCTCAGGGCAGACCCGGAAGCTTGGAACACGTTCAGTCGTCCCAGATGGAGGGTTTTTCTGCTTCAATTATCTTCCTTGCAGGTTTTGGGTTTTCAGACGGGGCTGGCAGCTTGGCTGAGTCACGGTAACTATTTTCCGAGCTGGCCGGGAGCGGAAACGGGGGACCTCGGGGTTGAAAATCTGTTCTCCTTCCAGTACCAAGAGTTTGAACGACTCCGAATCCAGAGAAACGGCCTCTCTCCGGGTTCCTTGTGGCCAACCGTCACCAAAACCTGTCGCGCGCCTGTCCACCGTGCAAAGCGTGACGTGGCTGAAAAATTTAAGTGGTGGGGTCGATTGATGAATCTCTCTGCGGCCCCACGCCCGGACCTTGGGTGGCGGCCGTGTGAAGGGTGGTGACGTTTGGGGAGTCAGAGCTCCCAGCCGGGGGACAGGTTCTCCTCTGTCGTGAACATCTGAGAAAAAAACCAGGCAGGAGGAGCTGGGGTCATTACATCGGCGTACCTATTTTGGTTACCCTGCAGTTTTCCCTTTTCACGCCTTGAGGCACACGCGGGAGCCACGTTCTGGATGACAATCATTTCTCGGGCAGAGCACACGCTGTGATGAAAGTTGGCTGAGTCTTTCTCAGACGCACCCCTTCCTGGTAGGTTTCTCGCTGCTGGTAGACCCTGCGTGGCCATCGCCCCCTTCCCTCCTCGAGGACCCCAGCCCCGCCACCCCCCTGCCGGCACAGGCCCCCCCTGAGCCTGGGCATCCGTCGCCAGCCCCCCTGGGGCCTCCTCCCTCCGCTCACCCTGAACATCACCGGGCTGGAGACCGGGCTTGTGTTCACAGCTGTAGCCGCTTGCACATGACCATCTTTTTCCTGGGGTTAAGGAGTGGGGGTGGGGGGGGGGTCCCCTCTCCCTTCTCTAACCTGGCTCCTGCCGCCAGCCTCCTGCCGTTTCTGGCCAGCACTTGTTAGAGTGGCCAGGGTTGTTTTTTTAAACACTAACAAAGCTATCCGGACACAGCAGCAAAATTAACACGGCCCTCTTCTGGGCCGGGAAATCCCAAGACTCACGTCCCTGCCCGTCCTTTTGAGGCCCCGCGGGGAGATGGGCATTTGAGGACACGGGGGGGGGGGACATGGCCGAGGCCATGGGACAGGCCATGGGTTGTCAACAGAGGTTGCTGCTTGAGACACTGATCGTCTTTTGGTGCGGAACCAGGGGCCGGCGCCCCAGTCTGGATTTTTCTCATTCCCCCCACCCCCGGCAGTTAGGGACTCCCATCCGCGACCCTGAGCGAGAAAGTCCTTTCATACCTCTGGCCACCGAGGAGCAGAAAGACGGGCACATCGATGCTGGCTGGCAAAGCGGGTGGTGTGCCAGGCAGTTGCCCTCGAGAACTGACTGGGGCTGACTTCTCACTGCCTGCCTTTCCCGGCCATCTCTGCTCCGGCACAGAAACCAGGCCAAGTGCCCGGGGAACGTTCGGCCTTTTTTGTGAGGAGGGGGAGAAGCAGAAGAAAGTCAAATATTCCTCTGGACCGGGAGCCAAGAGAAGGGGGCAGGGAGGCTGGCGGGGCTGACGGAGGCTCGGCCATACTCGGGCGCCTGCCCCGCTCTGAGGCTGCTGCAGGGGAGGGAGGAGGGGGGCGGCCAGGGAGGGGGGACCCTGCTGCCCCCACCATTCCCCCGTGGGACCCCTCGGCCCCGAGCCTGGCGGGCACAGCTGCCCGGAGGAAGAAGGGCTGAAAAAGTGCCAGCTCGAGAGGGGGCCTCCTGGGTGCCGGGCAGAGGAGAAAGTTCTCCGAACGGTCGTGTTGGTCATGTCTCATTGTCTATAATAACACCTAATTTATTTGGCATTATTGGAGACGGAACTGTTCTTCTAAGCGACTTTGCTAAAGAACGGAGGCTCCCTCCCCAAGCTTTAACAACCGAACTATTTTGTGTACCGAGCCTTTTTAAAAAAAATTGTGGTCAACAGACATAACGTAAAATTCACCATCTTAAATTTGTGCGTTTAAACGTACGCGTCTTAAATCGTTGTGCTACGTCGTCACCGTCCGTCTCTAGAACTCCCATCCTTCCCGACCGAAACTGTGTCCCCAGCAAGCGCCGGCTCCCCGTGCCCCTCCCCGCCAGGCCCTTGCGACACCGTGCTCCTGTCTGTGTCCACGAATCTGACTCTTCTAGGAGCCTCGTAGAAGTGGGGTATTTGTACAGTATTTGTCCTTCTGTGTCTGGCTGATTTTCATTCAGCAGAATGCTCTCAGGGTTCATCCGTGTTGGAGCAGGTGTCCGAATTGCCTTCCTTTTTAAGGCTGAATAATATCCCACGATGCACACAGACCACCTTGTGTTTCCGCATCCGTCGCTGGGCACTCGGGTCGCTTCTGCCTTTGAGCCGTTGCGAATAGTGCTGCTATGAATGGGGGTGTCTTTTGCAAGCGCCTTTTGAAAAATGCTTTTTCTTATTTCAGAGGTATGGTCATTAAAGGGCGTTTTTAAAAGGCAGGCAAGTTGAAAGAACACGAATCATCCCTAATCCTATCCTCCGGGGAAACTTTTGGCGTATATGTATTCAAATTTCGGTATATGCCCTTGTGTTTTGCTTATTTTCTGTAAGATTTATTTATTTATTTATTTAGAAATATTTTTTAATGTTTATTTGTTTTTGAGGGAGAGAGACAGGGCACGAGCGGGGGAGGGGCAGAGAGAGAGAGAGGGAGACCCAGAATCGGAAGCAGGCTCTGGGCTGTGAGCTGTCAGCACAGAGCCCCACGCGGGGCTTGAACTCACGAACCGTGGGATCATGACCTGAGCAGAAGTCGGACGCTCAACCGACTGAGCCAACCAGGTGCCCCTATTTATTTTTTGAGAAAGAGAGAGCACGAGTGCGGAAGAGGGAGAGAGAGAGAATTCCAAGCAGGTTCCACACTGTCAGTGCCGAGCCTGATGCAGGGCTTGGAGCCACCAGCCAAACCGTGAGATCCTAACCTGAGTCAAAATCAAGAGTCAGTCGCTCAACCAGCCGAGCCACCCAGGCGCCTGTGTTTCACTTATGAATGTGTATATACATCCTGCTTCTAATAACGGGGATTTCATATTCGAACACATTCACTATTTTGTATCTTGCTTTTTGAAACTTGCTGATACCTTGACTCCTGGGCTGCAACATAATTTTGATGATTGCTTAGCATTTCGGTGCATGAATGTACCACAAGTTCCGGCCCATTTCCCACTAGTTTCCAGTTTTCCTCTATTCCCAGCAGCATGCAGGGCACATCCTTGGAGCGAAGCCTCTGTGCGCATGTTTGTTTATTTCTCTGGGACAGATTTTTAGAACCACAGTCAGTGGGTTAGAGGGTATATGTCCATTTGTCAATCTTTTGGATCTTTTACACATATTGGCAAATTGCTTGTCCGATGAGTTTTACTTCTTTTCCTCAGCGGCCCAAAAGAGTAGTTGTTTCCCGTCCCCTCACTGATGAACTGCATATTGTCATTTTAAAAAAAATTTTGTTTTGGGGCACCTGAGTGGCTCCGTCGGTTGAGCATCCGACTTCGGCTCAGGTCATGATCTCACAGTTCCTGGGTTTGAGCCCCGCGTCGGGCTCTGGGCTGATGGCTCAGAGCCTGGAGCCTGCTTTGGATTCTGTGTCTCCCTCTCTCTCTGCCCTTCCCCTGCTCATGCTCTGTCTCTCAAAAATGAATAAACATTAAAAAAAATTTTTTTTTAAATTGTTTGTGTTCCTTCTTTGGGGAATTGCTTATTCGTGACCTTTGGTGTATTTTTTTCCTTGGGGGGGATTTCATATTTTTGTAAAAATGAATTTGTAAGAAATCTTTGTGTATCAAAGATGTAAATTGTTTGTCATATCGACCGCAAACAATTTTATCCCGGTTTGCCCTTTACTCCTCAGTTTTGCTTTTAGTGCTTGTTGATGTTAAAAAGGAAGGAAGGAAGGAAGGAAGGAAGGAAGGAAGGAAGGAAGGAAGGAAGGAAGGAAAAGAAAGAAAGAAAGAAAGAAAGAAAGAAAGAAAGAAAGAAAGAAAGAAAGAAAAAGAAAAGAAAGAAAGAAAGAATAGAAAAGAAAAAAAAGCTTTGTTTTCATGTGGAGACATTTCTAAATGTTTTCTTCTAAACGTCTGCATTTGGTATCATTCTTAGTGACTCGTGATTCTCTAAGATGTTATAGATATTTGTCTACATTTTAGTTTATCCTAACACATTTGCAGCTACACTTTTCACACTTAAATCTCGAATGCATTCCTAAAATGATCGGATGTCTCCTGTGAAGTAGAGAATCCAACCTTACCCCTTCCTGACTGTCCTTTTCCTACTGGTTCAAAACGCTCCCTTTGCCATGTGTTAATTCTCACATACTTTTGGTTCTGTTTCTGGAGGTTTTTTTTTTCTCTGTCCAATGATATGAATCTATTTTCCGTTGCCAGTTCCACACTGTTTTAATATTTTAATTATTTTTAGGGCATGAATCCCATGATTACAAAATTCCTTGGCTGTTCTCTTGCATTTTATTTCCAGATGAACTTTAGAATGATTTGGTCAACTTGGAAAAAAAATTCCTCTGTGATTCTGATTGAAATTGCATTACATTTCTAGATGAATGTAGAGGGCATTGGAATCTTTATAATATTGGATCTTCTCATCTGAAACTTCAGTGGATGTTCACGTGGTTTTCTTGTGTAGGTTTCTTAAGTTTATACTTGGGCATTTTGAGATATTTGCAACCAAGGTGAATGGCATTTTCCACTATCCTTTCTAATTGTTTGCTGTTGGCATATATAAAAGAAGCCGATTTTCATGCATTTATTTAGGAATAGGCCTGCTCACTTAACTGTAGGGCTGTCTTCCTGGGTTTAATTGTAGACCGTCATAGCACCTTGATAGAGCGTTCTGTCTCTTTCCAGCGTATCTGCTGTTCATTCTCTTTTCTTGTCTTATTGCATTAGCTACACTCTTCAGAACAACTTTAAGGCAATAGGATAGCAAGGAAGACAGCAGACATCCTTTTCTTAATTCTGCCTTAAGAGGGAATATCTCTAGTGTTTCAAACTTTTCTACTTAAAGAGTGCTCAGTGCAATCTAATTTTGATCTGTCAGAGGAATTGTTAGTTCATAATTAAAAATTATTCTATCATATAGTAACATCACCAGGGATCAATGCAGGGTCTTGTGTATCTATTTGACTTGTAGGTCCCAGAATTCTATTTTACTCTTACCTTCATTCTCTCTCTCTCTCTCACAGGATTGACTTACTTAAATTTTCCTTGTATCTTCTGTCTTGTTCCCAAGCTGTCTGTTATCAATTATTTCTGCTGTCACTGAGTCTGCTTCCAAAAGAGTACTTCCCTCTCCTCTCTTTCTTTTTTAAATTGTTATTTTAATTGAAGTCATAATCCATGAGCATGGAAAACCTTTCAAGCACAACAAAAGTAAAAATTAAAAAGCCGAAAATTCAAACATTGTAATAAAAAGTGTCTTCTCTCACACGGACTATTTATTCACTCTGAAAAAGGCAACTTTGTATCCTTCCAGACAGGTTTGATGCTTGCACCAGGACACGTGTTAAATATACATCTTTGTATTTTTTTAATACAAATTGAAACACACTGTCACATGATTAAGTGGTTTTTTTTTCCACTTGTTATATTGTGACAGTCTTTTATTGATTTATTTATTTTAAGGGGAGGGGAAAAGCAGAGAGAGAGAATCCCAAGCAGGCTCTGGGCTAACCTCCACGAGGGGCTCTATCTTGTGAACTGCGAGATCATGACCTGAGCCGAAATCAAGAGTCAGACGCTTAACCAACTGAGCCACCCAGGCGCCCCAGTCTTTTTCAATCAGCACCTATGAATCTCTCATTATGCGGTCGAATGCAGGTTAATTTCTTCCCACAGTTACCGATAAGTACCGAAAACTTAAGTTTTCCCAGTGTTTTGCTGTGACAAAAACAGCTACAGTGAACATCTGTATAAATAGAAGCCTTGGCTCCCCTTTTCTGATTTTCTGTTCCTGATCTACTTACTCTGATTTCTGTGAGAAGGGGAACAGGTGAACCATTGGACGCTGAATGTAAACTGGGAATAAACAGGTTCTGAACGAGGGTCTGATGATTCCCTCGAGCAGAGTGAATGGAGTTTAGTCAAGGACTTTACATTGTTTATTGCAGCTCTAAAGTGGGGCCTTGACTCATTTCTTTTTTTTTTTTTTATTTTTTTTTAACGTTTATTTATTTATTTATTTATTTATTTAAATGTTTTTATTTATTTTTGAGACAGAGAGAGACACAGCATGAGTGGGGAAGGGGCAGAGAGAGAGGGAGACACAGAATCCGAAGCAGGCTCCAGGCCCTGAGCCATCAGCCCAGAGCCTGACGCGGGGTTCGAACTCACGGACCGCGAGATCATGACCTGGCTGAAGTCGGACGCTTAACCGACTGCGCCACCCAGGCGCCCCTAACGTTTATTTATTTTTGAGACAGAGAGAGACAGAGCATGAACAGGGGAGGGGCAGAGAGAGAGGGAGACAGAATCCGAAGCAGGCTCCAGGCTCGGAGCCATCAGCCCAGAGCCCGACGCGGGGCTCGAACTCACGGAACATGAGATCGTGACCTGAGCTGAAGTCGGCTGCTTAACCGACTGAGCCACCCAGGCGCCCCTTGACTCATTTCTTTATTGTCACCTGGCCTTGTTTACTAATGAGTTTGCCGGATAAATGATCCCTCCCGCCTCTGTCCCTGGACACGAGGTTGACACTACTTGGTCATGTGACCTGTATCCACCGGGGCTGTCCTTGATTCTCTGTTCGTTTCCTCAGCATCACGTATGGGCCAGGCGAGTCTTACCTGGCCATGCGGCATCCCCAGGGATGCCGTCAGGGGGGCACCTGTGTGGTCGTGCCATCACAGTGAGCTGAAACGCAAACAATGGGACATGGAGGTGTTGCTGTGCAATAGGTCTTCAAGGATGTGGGGGCCGGGGGCGGGGGGCTGTCACTGCAGAGAGAGTCTGGCAGAGACACAGCACCAGGCAGGAACCTCATCCACGAGGCCCGATGCTGTCATTGCGGGACCTGGGCTGGAGTAGGCCGTGGGATGCTGCGGGGCATTTCCAGCCACCCCAGCGCAGGAAGAGACCAACCACCATCCGTAACTGGGATGTGGGCCAGGAAGGTTGGTGGGATGCTGTTGAGAGTGTGGGTATGAGGGAGCTTAGGGTGCTCGGGTGGGATGAGCGATCTTTCGCTCGCTTGCCCCTCAGCGTTAACTTAGGCTGATGTTCGTTTTCTTTCTGATTCCGAAAGCCAGGCGCGTTAGTTGAGAGATCTAAGGAAATAGGGAAAACTGCAAAGGACAGAGCGATCTGAAGTCCTAACGATCCAGAGAAAACACCAATAACATTTTTGGCGCACGTTCTTCTGGTATTTTTTCCTATTCCTTTTTTTGCACCTGAATCTTTAGGTGCAATACAACTGCACATACTTTTTTGTAACCTAGGCTTTTTATGCGCCTCCTTCGAAATGTTTATTTCCATGTTATTAAATATTCTATAGCATCATTTCAGTAGTCGCATACAGTCTTACTTTACGAGTATAGAATCGTTTATTAGGCTGTTTTCGTTTCTCTGTTTCTTCCTTCCTTTCCTCCCTCCGTCCCTCCTTCCTTCCCCTTAAAAAAATTCTACGACGAACGCCCTAGATGTATATTTGTGTAAATTCAGACTTTCTGTATAATAGATTCCTAGAGGTGAAATTCTCGGGTCAAAGGATAAGCATATTTTAAATTTAAGTTTGCTCTCCAAAAAGATTAAAGCAATCCTGTTTCCACCAGAAACATAGGAGAATGCCTTAAACTCTTGCCCAATAGTTATTATTAAAAAAAAAAAATCTTTGCCTATGTACCAGGCGAATAATTATCATATACCATAGATCTACTTTTAAGCAGTCTCTACGCCCGGCGTGGGGCTCGAACTCGTGACCCCAGGATCAAGAATCGCCCGCTCTACCGACTGAAGTAGGCCAGGTGCCCCATGCATATCATATTTTTTAAAGTTGAATTGTTTCTTTCCTGAATTTTAATCAATGTTATTTATTTATTTATTTAAATTTTTTTTTTTTAAATTTTTTTTTTCAACGTTTATTTATTTTTGGGACAGAGAGAGACAGAGCATGAACGGGGGAGGAGCAGAGAGAGAGGGAGACACAGAATCGGAAACAGGCTCCAGGCTCTGAGCCATCAGCCCAGAGCCCGACGCGGGGCTCGAACTCACGGAACATGAGATCGTGACCTGAGCTGAAGTCGGACGCTTAACCGACTGAGCCACCCAGGCGCCCCATAATCAATGTTATTTAAAAAAAAAATGAGGGGCGCCTGGGTGGCGCAGTCGGTTAAGCGTCCGACTTCAGCCAGGTCACGATCTCGCGGTCTGTGAGTTCGAGCCCCGCGTCGGGCTCTGGGCTGATGGCTCAGAGCCTGGAGCCTGTTTCCGATTCTGTGTCTCCTTCTCTCTCTGCCCCTCCCCCGTTCATGCTCTGTCTCTCTCTGTCCCAAAAATAAATAAACGTTGAAAAAAAATTAAAAAAAAAAAAAAAAATGAAACGGGGCACCTGGGTAGCTCGGTCGGTTGAGGGTCCGACTCTTGATTTTGGCTCAGGTCACGATCTCACAGTTTGTGGGTTCAAGCCCCACATCGGGCTCCGTGCTGACAGTGTGGAGCCTGCTTGGGATTCTCTCTGCCCCTCCCCTGCTCTCTCTCTCTCTCTCTTTCTCTCTCACTCAAAATAAAAATAAAAATAAAAAAATTACACAACAGAGCAAAAAAACGTGAAGAAGAAAAAGTAACTGAGTAACCCCTCTTCTACCTAGAAATAATCACCACTGACATCCAATTCTTCGAGAGTTCTGAAACTTTCTCTACCAACCTCGACTTCCCCGTGTCTTTAAGTGTGTGCTGTTCCCCATCCGGAGGACCTTCCCTGCTAGTTTCCAGGGGTTGAGATGCCCTATTTGTTGTTCAGAGGCCGTTGAAACCCCCTGCCTCCCTACCCCCATTGGTTCTCTGTAACCAGACATTTTCTCTCCCTTATAGTCTTGATGTCCTGCCTGTGCTACGTCCGTACCTTACTACTTTTATCGGATCCTGCTCTCATATCAGGTGTGTTCCTGGAGACCGTAAAGCTCGCCGGAGGCGAGGACCATCTTCCACGTCTGTGACCCTAGCATCATCAGCCCAATGTGTGGCTCCTAGTAGAGACCTCCGGAGATGCCTGCTAGATGGAACTGCGTTGAGTTTGGGAGGACCAAGGGATCAGGTTTGGCTCAGGGAGTTGGTTGGCCTGACCCTTAAGACCAGACCCGGTTACTTTCCGTCCTCTTCCCGTTGCGGAATGCCCTGTTATTTGCGGTGCGTGTGTTCCAGAGAGGAACTTGTTGTTCTACGAATTGCACACTCGTGTCTGTTGACGTGAGCCAGTGCGGCCCAGTGACATCCGGGCACTCTTGGCTTTAGCCTTTAGGCCTGGCCCTTGGGACACCATCACGGGCAAAGAGGTACTGAGGGGCGGCGGGCTGGCCACACCTGACGCTGCCCGGGGCCACCCCCGACAGCCTGGCCAGGTGAGCAGAAGGCTTAGCCTCGTCTCGTGTAACACAGCTCGGCCTTGGATTTCATCCTGTGCGGCTGCGTGGGAGGCTGAAGATCCAGCCCCGAAAGACACTGAGATCCCTGCTGTGCCTTCTTCTTGGGGGCTTGCGACCTGTCGCTAAGACAGAGAGGAAAGAATACCTTCATTGGTCCTCCGGGAAATGCAAACGAAGGGCCCAGGGCACGACCACTGCACAGCCACTAGGATGGCTGCAATGAAAAAGAGAATATGAGGTTTCGGTCAGATACCGTGCAGGCAGGAGTATAAACTGGTGCAAGCATTTTGGGTTATAAATCTTTTTTTTTTTTTAACATCTATTTGTGTTTGAGAGAGGGGAGGGGCAGAGAGAGAGGGAGACACAGAATCCGAAGCAGGCTCCAGGCTCTGAACTGTCAGCACAGAGCCCGACGCGGGGCTCGAACCCACGATCCGTGAGCTGAAGTCGGATGCTCAACCGACTGAGCCACCCAGGTGCCCCTCGGGCCAATATTCTATGTTAAGAAGAAGTTGAAAAGTAATTGGTGGTGGTGGGGGGAGTGCCTAGATGGCTCCAACTTCGGCTCAGGTCATGATCTCACGGTTCGTGGGTTCGAGCCCCGCGTCGGGCTCTGTGCTGACAGCTCAGAGCCTGGAGCCTGTTTCGGATTCTGTGTCTCCCTCTCTCTCTGCCCCTCCCCTGCTCGTGCTCTGCCCCTTTCGCTCTCTCTCTCTCAAAATTAAACATTAAATTTTTTTTCAAAGAAAGTAATCAGTGGGGTACGCACCCCAAAAGAGTTGGAGGCAGGGTCTTGAACCGTCCGTGGATGGGTGGATGGATAAACACAACACGGGCTGTACATAATGGGATATGCACGATTCGGCCTTAAAAAGGAAAGGCGTTCTGACGCCAGCTACGATACGTTGGCACCTTGGAGGCGTTATGCTGAGGGCAATGAGCCAGACCCCCGAGGACAGATACTGTGTGACTGTGCTAACAGCAGGTGCGTAGAGCGGTCAAGGTCACAGAGACGGGAAGCAGAATGGTGGACTCCAGGGCCTGGGGGAGAGGGGGAGGTGGTGGTCGGTGGGGACAGAGTTTGAGTCGGCGAAGATGAAGAACTCGTTGAGACGGACGGTGGTGACGACTGGCGACGCGTGAAGGTAACTCAATGCCACTGAGCAGTGCACTGAAAGCCGGCAGGGCGGTGGGTTTTATGTCATGTATGTTTTACGACAATAAAAAAAAAAACCTAGATGCACGTAAGGATGGACGGCACGAAGCCGGCTCTGCCCCGTCTCCCGACGGGGGTGAACCCCGGGCCGGGGGTGCTGCGGCCGAGCCCAGAGCGCAGAGGGGGCCCTGGAGGGAGGTTCTGAAGGGCGGAGAGTGGCCCACAGACCTGGGAGGCGGCACTAAGGTCAGAGCCAGCGGGCCCGCGGCCGACGTGTCGAAACCGGCTCGGTGGAGGGCGGGCGTGCTGGCTGGAAAGAACCTTGTCTCGCCCCGCAGCACCCGGCCTGGCCTTCGTGTGAACTTGGAGCAGCAGGACCTCTGTCAGGTCCTGGGGACGGGAGACTTCAGATGGGCGCCTTGGCCTGAGGACTGGCGGGATTTCCTCTGCGGGCTTTCTTCTGGGTAGTTGGAACCGCGGGCCCGCCTGCCAGGCAGGGCCTGCTGCCCACAGGACATGCAAAGTCAGAGGCAGATGCCTGAACACTACCGGCCGGGTGGCAGTGAGAGCCTCCAAGGGGGAGCGTCGGCGGGGGCAGGGGTCGCCCCTGTGGGAATAGCGGCCCTACTGACCTGTCCTCAGGGCCTGTGGGGGCAGAATTCATGCTTCCTGAATGTGCCAGAACCCTGGGCAGCTGTGTGGTCAGGTGTTTGGTTTTGAACGTCCGCTTTGGGACGGGAAGGCATGTTGTTAACACTCTTACCAGCAGGGACACGGTTCCCAGAAAAGCCGCCTTCTGACACCTGGACTTCAGGGCCAGCCCCGGCCGGTCAGCTGGGGCCACTCCGTCTGCCCAGTCTTGGGTCTGGGCTCTTCCCGCCCCACCCCAGGCCCGTCCTCCCCGGCAGCCAGCTGCCGATCGGGGCCTTTTCTGGAGGTATCTGGAGCCTGGCGTGTTTGCATGGTGGTCCCGGAACGCCTTAGGAACATTTTGGGGGGCTCAGAAAAGAATGCACCCCGGCTGGCAGGTGAATGTAGGAGGCATTAATCCAGAATAATTTTTCCTGCTGAGACAGTTTTGTTAGAAATCTGTGGAGACGTGGGAGTTCTTCAGTACTTGTGATATTAACCCTGGCATCTGCGTGGAGAGTGGGGTGGGGGTGAGGGCTCCACGCTAGAGAGAAGAGGAATTTGCCCCTAAAAGGTTGTCTTGAATTCCCTGCGATCTGTGCACGCACTCTGTGTCTTTGTGCCCTTTTTTTTTTTTTAAATATTTATCTTGAGAGGGAGAGAGAGAGAGTGAGCGAGGGGAGGGGCAGAGAGAGAGGGGGCGCAAGAGAGAATCCCAAGCAGGCTCCGCGCGGTCAGCACAGAGCCCGATGCGGGGCTCGAACTCACAAGTCGCGAGATCATGATCTGAGCCGAAACCAGGAGTCCAACCCTTTAACCTTGACTGAGCCATTCAGGTGCCTCTTTGTGCTGTTGATGGAGAACAGGCAACCTATCTCTGGCTCTTTAGCAACTATGAGATTCCTCCTCACCCCCAGAACCCAGGGCCCGGGGCAGAAAAGGAGGCGGCCCAAAGACAGAGAGGAGTGGGTGGAAGGGAAGGAAAAAGAAGGCGATGGATGGTGAGCAGACACGCCCTAGTGTTCGGATCGAAGTGTGCTAGGCGGGGGCTGTGGGAAACCGGGAATCTTCTAGGCCGGCGGTCCCCAAAGCGTGCTCTCAGGATGTCTGGGCATCACACGGGAACTTGTGGGCGATGCACGTTACTGGGCCCCGCCGCACACCCCCGAGTCACGGCCAGCCCGCATTTCAACAAGACCCCCCACGGTTCACATGCACCTTGAAGTTTGGAAAGCGCGAACCGGGCCACGCATCCTGGCCCAGAGGGTGAAGTGGGTGTCTGTGGCCCCAGAGGGTTAACTGCCTGGGGTGGGGGGCTCTCTGCCCACTGTGTAGGTGAGACGGGGCAGCCACACCTAACTCTTGGGACTGAGGGTTTGTGCCTGGGCGAGTCCATTTGCGTTTCGTGTCTCGGGGACCGAAGTTTTGCGCGAGCTGTTATCACGGAGGGCGGGTTAGAGCTGTGAGGTCGGATGGCGGCCCAAGAGTTCACACCCAGAGCTGAGGGCCCCAAATGCTGCGGGCCCGGCTCATATCGCCAGGTTGCTCTCTGATCATGGATATTTCAAAGCAAGCTTTTTCTTTTTAAACTTTAAAAAAAAATTAAAAAAAAATTTTTTTAATGTTTATTTATTTTTGAGGGAGAGAGAGAGACGGCATGAGCAGGGGAGGGGCAGAGAGAGAGGGAGACACAGAATCCGAAGCAGGCTCCGGGCTCCGAGCTGTCAGCACAGAGCCCGACGCGGGGCTCGAATCCATGAACTTCGAGATCCTGACCTGAGCTGAAGTCAGACCCTCAACCGACTGAGCCCCCCCAGGCGCCCCTAAAACCAGCTTTTTCTGTCATCGTTGCCACCATCATCATAGGGCTGACCCTTTATCAAGGGCTCCCTGGGATCCCTGCCCTGGGCTTGTCACATCTACCCAGTACCAGTCTCACTTAGAACCGAGGAAACCGAGGCTCAGAAGGAGAATAATGCGCTCACGGTCATTCATCTTGGTAACAGAAGAGATGGGATTTGGGCCGAGGCGCATGTGACTGGAACACCACACTTTCTTACGCTCCGGAGGCCAGGCAGAACTGTAGTGCACTTGTGACGGTCCCCGAGTTCCACAACCGTGGGGCAGGAGTTCTGTAAGTGCCAAAATTTGCTTAGTTATTATGATCACGTGTTAAAGGGAGCCAAAGCATCTTATAAACACTAATGTCTGTATTGCTTTTGGTTTCCATGTGCATTATAATTGTGTTTTAATTGAAGACCAAAGTGGAGGGGTGCCTGGGTGGCTCAGTCGGTCAAGCGTCCGAGTCGGCTCGGGTCATGATCTCTCAGTTTGTGAGTTTGAGCCCCGCATCGGGCTCTGTGCTGATGGCTCGGAGCCCGGAGCCCGCTTCGGATTCTGTGTCTCCCTTTCTCTCTGCCCCTCCCCTACTCACACACTGTCTCTCTCTCTCTCTCAAAAATAAATAAGTGACTTACACTGTTACAAAAATAATTGGGAAGGAAACATGTATGCTATCTTCCTAGTTATGACTGTTTCCAGATCATAGATTTTAAGGGAAAGAGGAAGATGGAGGTGGGGGCAGAGGACCCTGTATGAACATGGAGACATGAGATCATGTTTATGGCTCGTTCAGTGGGGACAGGGACATAGATGCCTGGGGTGTGACTTGTCCCAACTTCTGCACAGATCGGGGTCGCTTTGGTGATTGGTTTAACGAACGTTTAGCCTGTGGTGGCGGTGGTCGGCAAACTGTGGCCGATGGGCACACTCCAGCCAGCCCCCTCTTTTTGTCAATAAAGTTTTACTGGAAAATAGCCACACGCACTTGTTTACATGCTGTCCGCGGCTGCTTTCACACGGCGACGCCTGAGTTGCGTCATTGTGACAGAAACCGCGTGGCCGGCAGAGCCAAAAATATCTACTGTCTGGTCCTTCACGGCAAGAAAGTCTGCCAGACCCCGGTCTCGTGTTAACATGTTGGATGTCTCCTCCGAATTTTCTTTCCGCCGCGTGTCACAAAGGCTTGAAACTCCCTCATGCGCCGAGTTCACGGATCTCGCAAACGTGGTTTGATCACAGCGGTGAGAGACCTTAGCTCAGGGGCTGTGGGCCCACGAGAAAAATGTAATCAAGGACCAGAGGCTTGAGAAAGAAACGTTCAGTGAACTTGCACGGGTCACGGTCCTTAGCTGCAAATAACAGAATCTATGACCTCAAGCAGAAGGGGATTTGTTAAAGAGTTCGGTAACTCTCAGACTTGCCAGGAGGGCTGAAAGGAAGACTGTGTGTGGACTCACAGTCCCCAACCCTCCCCCCCCGCCCCCCCCGATCCTCCCCCCCCCCCCCGGGGGGTGCACCACCAGTGGAGTCCTTCTGCCAGCTCCAGGACCACACCTTCCTGGCACAGCCCGCCCTGTGAAAGGATGCTCTCGCCCTGGCTCTCTCCTTGCTGATTCACACAAAAGCCTAACTGGGAGAACCAAATTGTGCACAGAGCCCAGCTGCAAGGGAGCCTGAGAGGGGTTTCTTGCCCTCCAGCCCCTGGACGCTGATCAGACAGGCCACCGCCACACGGCACCGTCTCGAGATGGTAGTTTTGCCCTGAAAGGTAGATGCAGTCAAACCTTGGTTCTGCAGAGCATAATTCGTTCCGGAAACATGCTTGTCATCCGAGCACTTGTGTTTCACGGTGAATTTCCCCCTAAGAAATAATGGAAACTCAGATGATTCATTCTATAACCCAAAAACGTTCATATAAAAATGATTATAGTACTGTTATATAGTATAAGATAATAAAGAAAATACAAAATATCAAGAAAAATTCACCTGCACGTACCTCCGAAAACTTTCGGAGACAAGAGAGGAGGGTTACTGCGTAGGACGACTTTCACTATCACTAACGGATGTTGGCTACAGTACGGTATTAATAAACTCTTGTCTTATACTGCATTTAGTGTAACTGGCCATAAGGCAGCAGAGGAAAGGGTCTCTATCTGCAGGCAGCCCGACCTAGAATGGAGCAAAGCATTCCTAAGCTCACTCTTGAATGGAAAAGCAAAGGACTGTCCAGAGGTGCTTGGAAGTGACAAAAAAAATACACTAATGCCTGTCGTGGGCGCCTTCCAACATTCCGAAAAATCACTGATTTCTGCCAAACACCTTGGCCTGAGACGGAGCCTCTGAGCATGGGAGATGATCACCCACAATCCCAGGTAGAGAGAGAGAGAGAGAGAGAGAGAAAAGAACCATTGGCTCAGTTGTGATCATGTGACATTCAGGGTCATGTACTCCTCGTATTGCAAGACATGGCTCATTTATCAAGTTAAAATTTATTAGCCATGCTTGCTCGTCTTGTGGAATACTCGCCGAACAAGTTACTCACAACCCAAGGTTTTACTGTATTTCACTTTTTATATTGAAACTCGAGAACTTAAGACATTATTCAGTAAACACGGCAAACGAGACCTGCCCAGAGTGTCGAGAGAGCTGGCCTAGGGAGCTGTGGAAGAGGTTCTCAGACCCATCTCCAAATTCCACCTCTCTGTCTTTCAAGGCTCAGGGGCCACCTCCTCCAGGAAGCTGTCCCAAGGTGGAAGTCTGTGTCCTCTGCATTCTGGGAGCACTTTCTCTCTCACTCTCCAGGAAGCTATGATATTCTCCTTCGTATGATAGTTACGGGCTTTCACGTTTTCTCTTCCATGTCTTCGTGACTTGCGTTGAGTAGGAGAACACTGTTGATATAATTTAATTCCATTAAACTTGTTCTCCCATTTAATTCCATTAAACTTCCTTCTTCCCAGGGACCAATCGTACAACTTCTCTTTCTATATTTTTTTGCAACGTTTACTGCATATGTGTATCTATGCACAATATAGAGTGTTGGTTTTTTTTGAGCTAATGAGTTGAGAGTTTATCTGAATTCTTTTGTACCAGGTGGATCATTTTGTAATTTGCTGTGTTTTGAATTTTTTTAATGTGTATTTATTTTTGAGAGACAGAGAGAGAGAGAGAGAGCAAGCAGGGGGTGGGGCAGAGAGAGGGAGACAGAATCCGAAGCAGGCTCCAGGCTCTGAGCTGTCAGCACAGAGCCTGACGTGGCGCTCGAACCCACAAACTGTGAGATCGTGACCTGAACCAAAGTCAGACTGAGCCACCCAGGCACCCCTGTGATTTGCTGTGTTTCTGAGTTGTGTACTTCCTTCATTTTAAGGCTTTTACCACATGCCATCTCATAAACAAGCTACAGTTCATTGATCCATTTCCTACTGATGGCCATCCACTCTTTCCCCCCAGCTTTTTCTTATTATGGACATTGCTGTAGCAGACAGATCCGTTTGTCCTTCCTGGGGTCATGTGTGCGATTTCTCTATCATAGACACCAAGAACTGTAACTATTTGGCTGTCTCCAACACTATCAGATACTGTCAGATTGCTGCCCAAGATGATTGCCCCAATCCCCCCAGTTCTGCCTGGAAGTTTTCATTTCCCTCTGCTTTAGCTAAGACTTGATATTGTCACACTTGTATATTTCTTGCCAGTCTGATGGGTGTATTGTTTAAGCCTGCAGTTGCATATGCATTGTTTTAATTTGCATATGTTTTGGTTTTGATTTGCATACACATTGCTTTAATTTGCATATGCCTGATGATTAGTGAGGTTGAGCGTCTTTTCGTGCTTATTGGCTGTCTACATTCCCTTTTCTGTAGTGTGCATATTCATAGCAATTGTGTTCGTGTGTGTGTGTGTGTGTGTGTGTGTGTGTGTGTGTGTGTATGTTCTATTGGGTTGTCTTTTTCTTATCTATTTGTTGGAGTTCTTTATATATTCTAGATGCCAATCCTGTGTTATATGTGGTGCCATTCTTTTTACCCAGTCTATTGTTGTTCTTCCATTCTGTTTTTTTGTTTTGTTTTGTTTTTTTTTATCCTCTGACCTGGTTTTGCTTCATGAACTATTTGGGTGAGGGCAAAACAATGCTTCCCCACTGGATGCCCACCCCCCACCCCGACACAGAACCTCAGTGTCTATATCAGTGCGAAAACCCAAAATCCCTTCAGGTGTTGCCCTTTGAGATGGAAAGAGCAGAGTTCCTTTCCCATCTTCCCACCTCCTGCGTCTGTGTCTCTCCATGTGTATGAGTTCCCTGCAGCTGCTGTAACAAAATAGCCCCAGTCAGATGGCTCAAAACAACAGAAATGTGTTTTGTCACAGTTCAGGAATCCAGAAGCCTGAAATCAAGGCGTTTGCAGGATTGTTCCACCCTGGAGGCTCCAAGGGACAATCTGTCCCTGCCTCGCTCCTAAGTGATGGTGGCTGCTGGGGACGCCTGTCCTTCCTTGACTTGTACGCACATCATGGTGGTTTCCACCTCTGTCTTGACATGGCCTTCCCTTCTGTGTGACTCTGTTTCTTCTATCTTTCCCTTCTTCAGGAGGACACCCACTGTTGGGTTTAGGGCCCACCCTAAATCCAGGAAAAACCTCGTATCAAGATCGTTACCTTAATTACATCTGCAAAGACCCTGTTTCTAAATAAGGTCACATTTGCAGACACCAGGGATTGAGAAATAGACATATCTTTTGGGGGCTATTTGATCCACTACATTCGGCAAACTCCACAAATCCCAGAGAATAGCTATGCTAAAAGCAGGGTGTGTGTGTGTGTGTGTGTGTGTGTGTGTGTGTATGTGTATGAGGGGGGTACCAAGTAGAGGAGGAAAAGTACATTCTGCGAGAGGCAATATATTCTAAGAGGTGTTATTCCCCCAAGAGAGGAGGGGCCGTACATGTTGGGCATTGTAATTTATCACGTTTTTCTATTTATTCAGAGTCCCAGAAAACAGGAAACGGATAAAAAGGAAGGTGTCTCCTTGGGTGAGCAGGTATAAGCCAGGTAGAACCTAGGAAGTGGCCGTCAATCTGTCGCTCCACTGTTCAGCTGAGCAAGCGACTGTCCCCCAGCAAAAGCGGGTCAGGACAGGACCAAGGGTGGGCTCCTGTGACCCTTAACAGATACTAATCTTGTGTGGGTCTTGCCCTTTTGAAGATAAGTAAAGGAGAAACAAGCAGGACCCATAAAAAATGCAGAGCAGAGGCAAGGAAAAAGAACAGAATCGTCACGCCTCATTCTTTGTGGTCTCTGTATGTGCAAATGTACCTACTCACTGAAATTTATCTGTGGCCCCAAGAACAGCAGTTTCATGGCCTTTTCCAGGTCCCCATGGCATGAGCACAACAGTGAAGAATGTGAGTCACCTTACGTGCACATCCCAGCGGAGGTCGAACAAGGTGACTCTCGACCTCCTGTGGCAGCTCTCATTCTGTAAACAAGTGTCCTTTTGGCAGTCTACTTGGTGCCACATTTTTTGAATTTTTGTGCTTTTGGTTGGTGATTTAGAAAATATGTGTGTTTAGATGAGCACAAGTTCCTGTGATGATGGCCATGGGTTCAATGCTAACGAATCAACAATATATATGCTAAATAAGGTGTCTTTAAACAGAAACTTGGGGGCGCCTGGGTGGCGCAGTTGGTTAGGCGTCCGACTTCAGCCAGGTCACGATCTCGCGGTCCGTGAGTTCGAGCCCTGCGTCGGGCTCTGGGCTGATGGCTCGGAGCCTGGAGCCTGTTTCCGATTCTGTGTCTCCCTCTCTCTCTGCCCCTCCCCGTTCATGCTCTGTCTCTCTCTGTCCCAAAAATAAATAAACGTTAAAAAAAAAATGTTTAAACAGAAACTTGCATGAAACAAGGTTCATATTAAAGGGTTTGTGAAAAGGCTGTGAGCACAGGCTCACGGGAACCCGATCCTGTGTTTCTCTTAGGAGCAATGGTTCGGTATTTGCCAGCTGAGTCTTTCCAGCACTGTACCCACACAGACATGGCACTGTAGGCTAACTACACTGGAATTAAAATAAAATTTGAAAAAAAGAATACAACTACCCTGAATAATGAGAGTCAACTGTATCTGAAAGTTCCCACCTCTGAAAATGACTAGACCGCAAAAATCCAGGCGCGAATGTCCGGACATCGGCAGCCTCAAATTGCGAGCAGACGCGTTCTCTGTGTAACCTAAGCCAACATTCCTCGGTAGAGGATAGACTGACATTAAAAGGCAGGATAAGATGGCATATAGAGAAAGATTACAAGAAACGTAAAGAGTTAATCACAGGATCGACATCCATACAGCTTGCAGTGAGGAACAAAAAATGTCTCCAACGATAGATTGGGAAAGTAAGCTCTGATATAGCCATAAAGCGAAATATGTATAATTCAGCTGTTAAGGTGTTGTGTATTATTCATTGACTTGCAAAGAATTAGGAGGACAAAAGCAGGATTTAAAATAGTATGAAGGCGCCTGGGTGGCTCAGTCGATTAAACATCCGACTCTTGACTTCAGCTCAGCTTATGATCTCACGGTTTGTGAGTTCAAGTCCCATGTCAGGCTCTGTGCAGACAGTGTGGAACCTGCTTGGGATTCTCTCTCTCTCTCTCTCTCTCTCTCCCCCTCTCCCTCTGCCGCTCTCCCTGCTCACACTCTCTCTCTAAAATAAAAAATAAAAATAAAATAGCATGAGCACATGGTAAGCGTTTTTATTTCCCCTCTTAAGAAAATGCTTACTTAGAAGAAGGTCTGGATGACTATGTTATTTAGGGTGGGAGAAAAGTTATTTTTCCTGTATACCACGCATGTTTCTGTACGGTTTGATTTTTCTTTTTTCTTTTTTTTTTTTTTTGCAAAACAATGTATGGATGTATTACTTGAGTTAAAAAAAAAATTAAAGTGGGGTGCCCGTGTGGCTCAGTTGGTTAAGCATCCGACTTTGGCTCAGGTCATGATCTCATGGTTTGTGGGTTCCAGCCCTGCGTGCTGACCGCTCAGAGCCTGCAGCCTGCTTCGGGTTCTGTGTCTCCCTCTCTCTCTGCCCACGCTCTGTCTCTCTCTCTTTCTCTCTCTCTCAAAAATTAATAAGCATTAAAAAATTTTTTAATATAATTAAAGCGGGGATAAGGAGAGCCAGGCTTTCCTATTGTGAGTCGTGTGGAAACACATCACTCCCCCCCCTCATCTCTTACGGGTCTTGGGTCCTGCCTGAGTGGCAACGTCCTTCTCATTTCTGCACTCGTTTGTGTCTGCGTCCAGCTCCCTCCCCTCTTGAGGCTGTGAACCGCTGAGGGCAGTCTTAGTATTTCTTCTTCTTCTTTTTTTAATGTTTATTTATTTTGAGAGAGAGAGAGAGAGAGAGAGAGAGAGAGAGAGTGTGTGTGTGTGTGTGTGTGTGTGTGTGTGTGTGTGTTTGTGTGTGTTTGTAAGAGCAGGGGAGGGGCAGAGAAGAAAGAGAGAAGGAGAGAGAGAGACTCCCAAGCAGACTCTGCACTGTCAGCACGGAGCCCGACGCGGGGCTTGAACTCACGAACTGTGAGATCACGACCTGAGCCGAAACCAAGAGGCGGACGCTTAACCGACTGAGCCACCCCGGCGCCCTAGTCTTAGTATTTCTGGAAACTGACAGAGTGGGTGCCCATGAGAGATGCGTGGGGCATCCTTCCCGGGGCAGGTCGTGGGCTCGCATCAGGGAGGAGCGGGCACTCAGGGCCTGGGTACCCCACAGAGCTCTGTCCCTGGGGTCCGCCGGGCGGCTCTCCCCGACCCCGGCCCGAACTTCTTCAGGGAGGGAGGGGGGGGGAATGAAGAGGTTGACCCGGTGCTCATTCACTGGGGAGGGACTAGAAGGTGTGTTGAGACCCAACTGGCAAGTTTAAGGCTTTTGAGAAAACCTTTGGGGTTTCAGGTGGGGGTGTAGGAACTGGAGACAGCTCCCCGCGGGTCTCCAGAGTGACCCCACTACGTTGGCCTCAGCTTGGCCCGTGTCCCCCCGGGGTCGGGCTGGGGTACGCAGTCATCCCCCTGACCCTCCGACCGTCTCCCTCCTGAGCCGTCTGTGCTGCGACCGTGCCCCGGTCCACAGAGGCCCCGGAGCTGGACAGATCCCGGCTGCCTGCCGTCTGGAGAAGGGTTTGATAAATGCTGTACACGCCCCCACGCGTGTATGCCGGAGTTAATTTAAAAACCAGCTTCACAGACACAATCAGGAGGCCTCAGAAGGAAAGAAGGCAGGCGGGAGCGAGGTCTGCGCACTGACTCATCTTTCCCCCTGGGGCGGTGACACACGTCTCTGACATTTCCCGCGGCCGCAGCCTCCAGAGACAACAGGCTTGGGGGGGGGGGCCCGGGGAGCCTCTCTCCCCGCGTGCCGTGGACGCCTGTTGGAGCGCGGGCCTCGCCGTCTCCTGGGGCCCCAGCCCGGGAGGAAGGGACCCACGTCACACCTCCCTCGGTGGCCAGTCTGAGAATCTTCCTCTCGCACCAAACAAACACGAGCTGACGGGCTGGAGGCCCCCGGGACGGGCCGGCTGGCCCTTTCTCCAGCCTCTCTACGTCGGTTTCTCCTGGGGGGCAGGTTGGGGAAGCTTCTCGGAGGACGGGCTTTCCTGGGAAAGCCGCCTGTGGGTCTCATCATATTTGGTTAACCGAGCACATGGCCTCGTGGTGCTGGCGAGGGCTCTGTTGTTCTTGGAGAGGAGGCTGTGGGCCTTTCAGACCCTTGTCCACACAGGCAAGTGTCTGCAGAACGCCGAGGGATGGAGCAGGTGCTCCTGGGCCAAGGAGCCGGCAGTGTGTGTGTGTGGGGGGGGGAGGGCAGAGCCCCCAGGGGGCCGGGAAGCGGCCCCGGGGTGACCCCCCACCCCCCACGGACTAGCTGTGTGGCTTCCGGCAAGTTCTTCCCTTCACTGGGCCCGAGTGTCCCGTCTCTTGCTCCCGAAGGTCAAGCTGGAAGATTTCTGGACCTTCTGCTGTCGGTCTGGTTGTGTGAACCGCTGAAGCACCCGCTGTGATGGAGGGGACTTCCGCCCGAGGCCCTCCTCTCCCCTCCCCTGCCTCCCTCTCTCGTGCACAGATCCTCCCCTATTTTATTTCCAAAGCGGAGATAGCAGCCTCTCTGTGGAGCTGAGGAACTTGAACAGGGGGGCCAGCAAACGCTCCCATCCACCCACTTCTCGTTGTGACTTTGGAAGGTCCCAGAAGGTCAGCCTCCAGAGGCCTCTCGGTACAGGGTCTTGCTTGTATTGCCTGGGGACTGGCCTTCCTCAGAACCGTGGAAAACTACCCCTTGTCCTGCCCAGAAAAGGTGAGAAGAACGTATTACTTGGAAGGTGGGGAGAATATTCTGATACGTGAAAATACAGAGTCTGGGGAGGAAATATTTTTTAGCGTCAGGGGACATCCTGTTTATTTTATCTTTGATTGAGGCTATCTTGTCTGCCTTCAGGAAGGATTTGTGGCCTAGGGGTGGCTTTTGATATGAAAATGTGTATTGTGGCTCCCTGAAAGGGGCGTGGGGGAGGGGCTGGGAGGACCTACACGCCCCTCCCCCCACCCCGCCCCGCCCCCCGCTGGGCTGGGCTGGGCTGACAGCGAAGGTGGGGGGGGGGGCTTCTGTGCGGTTCCGCCCCCCCCCCCCCCCCCGGAGCGACACCGGGGAAGCTGGGAGCCCTAAAAGGGTGCTTTTAGGAAAGTCTGGATCAGACATGATGTTATAGGAAAAAATGCAGCGTCTAAGGGAACAGCGCGCGAATAGAGAGAAAGCTGAGACAGGGCAGGGAGGCCGAGAGGACGCGGCACAGACACAGATTGTCCGGAAAGCTGGGGGGAAGGGGCTGCCTGGTAGCAGGGGCCGTGCTGCTGGCCACAGGGAGTGTGGCATGGATGTTCTGCCCCCCAAGGGAAGGTCGAGTGCGAGGGCCCAACACTTGGCGGCTGATGGCAGAAGTCAGGCTTCTGCATTTGCTTTTCTTTCTTTGTGATTTTTAAAAATATTTATTTAGTTTCCAGAGGGGTGGGGAGGGGCAGAGAGAGAGACACACACACAGAATCCGTAGCGGGCTCCGGGATCCGAGCTGTCAGCACAGAGCCCGTCGTGGGGGCTCAAACTCATGAGCTGTGAGATGGCGACCTGAGCTGAAGTCAGACAGGCGCTGAACCCACGGAGCCCCCCAGGCGCCCCCGGGCTTGGGCATTTCTGAAGCATGAGGACAGACAGAGCCACCAGCCTCCGGTCTGTGCCCAGCGGAGTGAGCTGTTGCCTGGAGGAGCCTTGTCTGGACGGGGCTCGTGTCCCCACTCTTGACACCCAAACTTTTGGGGTAGGGGGCAAGGTCCACAGTAGGGGCAAGAGAGCCACCTTGCCTGAGACCCCAAGGGGAAGGAGCGAGAGGGGTGTGACGTGCCCGCTTTGTCCCCGCTTTGTCCCCTCCGCGTTGTAACTAAAGAGGGAGCAAATAAAGAGGGACGGGTGCATAAGAGGGACGAATGCATAAATCAGGCTGCAGGCAGTTGCCATTGGTGCTTGAGAGTGTGTGTGCATGGGTGGGGGGGGGGGGCCACATCCTGGCTGTGTCATTTTCCAAGTGACCTGGGGCCACCTTATTCTCTGAGCCTCTGATTCTTCACCAGTAAACCAGGATTAATGTCAGCACCTACCCCAAATGAACATGAGGATTAAGTTAAATTGCTTTTTTTTTAATTTAAATTTTGTTATTTTGAGAAAGACAGAGCGAGCAGGGGAGGGGCAGAGAGGGGGGGGGAGAGAGGGGGAGGGGGAGAATCCCAAGCAGGCTCTGCGTTGTCAGTGCAGAGCCTGACGCGGGGCTCCAACCCACAAACCGCGCGATCGCGACCTGAGCCGAAATCAGGAGTCAGATCTCAACCGACTGAGCCACCCAGGCGCCCCTCAGGTTCTCTGTCCATTTCAATGAATAAGTTAGTCCTTAGAAGGGCTGGAGGACTGTCTAGCCCCGGGGAAGCACCCCGTAGGTCACCGCTAGGGAGATTGGCCAGAACTGGTCGTGCCGGACTTCTGGGCTACCTGTGCCAGGGAATGGGGGCGGAGGGTACGGCATAAATGGCCAGTGGTCAGCTTTGCACTTTCTTCAAATATTCCTCCACGCAGGGAGAGGCTGGGACGTTTGCTGCCCCCACGCCCGCCTGACACTTTCCGGTTTGGTTTTCCCCGAGTCCCCAGTGGCGGGCACGGGCCTCCCACACCTGGCAATGACTTCTGCGCCGCTCGGGACTTGGGTTCTGTTCGCCTGCAGGCCCCCCGGAGACGGCCGGCAGCCCCGTCAAGACGCCCCACGTCCTGCCCTCGCACCCCCCCGCCCGCCCGTTTCGTCACGGCGCCTTGGTCTTGGGCCGTTCGCTTGCGCTTACGTCAGCCCGAATTGTCTGGCACCAGCTGCTTGCGGCTCAGGTGGCCGTTTGGCTCTGTATAAGCCTTCCTGTTCGTTTTCTTCCTGCTTTTAAAAATATCCCGGTTGTTCCGAGAGTTCATAGTCTTTGGCGAGGATTGAACTCAGGTTCGGTTTGACCTCGGCGTTTCAAGCACGTCTCCGGCCCTCCCTGGGGTCCCGTCCCGAGCCTCAAGGAAGGGGACCCACGGGGACCTTGAGGGGTAAGGCACCAGGCGGGCCCACATGGTGGGACCGGGAAGGAGGAAGGAGGTTGGCCCTGTGTCAGTGCAGGGCCGGGGACCCGCAGGTGGCCCAGATGGACACGCCGGGCAGATAGCTGGGTGTCATCGTTAGAATTTCCGTGGGGGCTGAGCCGCTCACAGGATGAACCGCGTCCCCACAGCCAGCTTGTTAATGACCCACTGGTGACAGAGGTCCTGTCTCCTCCCGGAAGGACGCTTCTCGCCCTTTCCCAAAGGCCATTTCAATTCAGCTTCAAGCTCCCCCCGTGGCTTTCTGTTTGCCCTTGAGCTAGCACCTCCGGGCCACTCCCTCCCTCCCCTCCGTCAGGAGTAATCCTTCTTCCTTCCGAAGCAGCATATCTGGCCATTGTACCTCATCCTATATCTGATTTCCTCCCCCAGCTTCTCTGCTAATCTGGCCTCCTCCAAGCGCACTTCCTCTGCGATTTTCCTCCCTCTGCTCAGCTCAGATGCTCATTTTTCTCTCCGGGACCTCTCGGCATTTCTTTTTCTTTTTTAAAAATGTTTTTATTCATTTTTGAGGTGGGGAGAGGGACAGAGAGAAAGAGAGAGAGAGAGAGAGAGAGAGAGAGAGAGAGAGAGAGAATCTGAAGCAGGCTCCACGCTCCGAGCTGTCGGCACAGAGCCCAACACGGGGCTCGAACCCATGAACCGCGAGATCATGCCTAAGCCAAAGTCCGACGCTCAACCGACTGAGCCACCCAGGCGCCCCTTGGCTTTTCTTTCTGATGAAGCTATTTTACTGTTTTGTGTTCCGTGTGACAAGTCAATACCTATTCATTGTAAACAAAACAAAACAAAAAAGCTACAAGATACAGGCTAGGAATAAAATGGCTAAATAAATAAAAATGTAGGTGGTAGTTAATGCCTCGAGCTCTGGCGACCATGCGATTGCTGGAGAGAGGGCCTGTCACCTTGTAGACCTTTCTCCTTGTGTGTGTGTTTCTGGCAGTCTTAGAACTTTCTACTCGTCTTCCCACGCTGTTGGATGGTCTTCTTTCCTGTAGTTTCGAGTGGCTGCCTAGTGTGGGATCAGTGGGGCATTACCATGACTCTGTTCATCAGGCATTTAAGTTTGGACGTTTGGCCCATTTCCCTCTGAGCTTTGCTGTCCTGACTGTCCTTCTGGGTTGCTCAGACGCTCCTGTTTCTCTCTTTCTGCCATCTCAGTGTTCCCTTAGGATGGATGGATTCCTAGCTGTGGAGTTTCCAGGTGAGAGAGTGAGACCAGGCTTAAGACCTTTGATCCATGTTGTGTCATTGCTGTCCCTAGAATTACCCCGATCTACAGCACAAGGCGTGCTTGTCCCTACTTCCTTATGTGTTCTGGGCACAAATTACTTTGAAAAATATTGGCCAACCTGGAAGACAAAAAAGTGGCATTCGATTATCTTAATTTGTGTGTCTCTCAAAGCCAACGGGAAAGGTTGAGCAGGACTCCTTGAATTTGTATTTTGTGGATTACCAATTGGGGCATTCATACATTTTTTTTCTAGTAAAAGTTCATTTTTTTTTTTTCTGAGTGAACTCTTTATATATTAAAGATCATAGCTTTTGGCCCATCTTTTGTCTTACAGATATGTCTTTCAGGTTCATGTATTTTATTATTGAAATTTCGAAACGTGTGCTGCTTTTGACATAGGATGTGTTTATAAGTGTCATCGTGTGTTTTCCAGCTTTCACTTCTGGTGTCCTACTTTAGACAGGCCTTCTTGAACATGGGATTATGTCTTATTTTTTTCTTTTTTGCAGGTTCCCTTTTTATTTTTATTTGCTTTTTATTTTTTTTAATGTTTATTTTTGAGAGAGAGAGAGAAGAGAGAGAGAGAGCAAGCACAAGTGGGGGAAGGGCACAGAGAGGGAGACACCGAATCCGAAGCGGGCTCTGGGCTCAGCGTGGAGCCTGACGCGGGGCTCGAACTCACAAGCTGTGAGATCATGACCTGAGCCGAAGTCAGACGCTTCACCGACTGAGCTCCCCCCAGGCACCCCCACCGGTTCACTTTTTTTTTTTTTTAATTTTTTTTTCAATGTTTATTTATTTTTGGGACAGAGAGAGACAGGGCATGAACGGGGGAGGGGCAGAGAGAGAGGGAGACACAGAATCGGAAACAGGCTCCAGGCTCCGAGCCATCAGCCCAGAGCCTGACACGGGGCTTGACCTCACGGACCGCGAGATCGTGACCTGGCTGAAGTCGGACGCTTAACCGACTGCGCCACCCAGGCGCCCCTCCCACCGGTTCACTTTTTAGTAAACTTTCCATATGTCTGAAATATCTTGGTAGAAGGTGTGAAAGTAGAGCATAACCATTATGGGGGGGGGGGTCGCGAATGGTAGACCAGTTGTCTGCCTGATGGCCCCCCCCCCCCCGGCCCCTTCTATGATACAAACAGGTCTTGTTTTAGACTTTCCATTTGATTACATTTTTCTCTCTATTCTTCTATGCTGGTTCACGCTGTTTTCATTCTTGAGGCTCACGCTACACTTTCAAGACTCCGGGAGGCTTCGTCAATGGCAGGACAGCACGCAGAAAGCAAAGAGTTGTTCGTGACGTTGCGTATCCGTATGTTCAGATATCGTCTTCCCTCGTGAGAGTAAAACATCTGTATTATTTTAGAGCTTTCCTTCAGGGATTCCCCCGAAGCAGCGAACGCTCAGGGCTATTCGCAGCCCGAGGCTTGTCCCCTGCCACTAAGCCCCACCAGGGTCCTGATGCCCGGGAAAGGCGGGTCCGCATTAGCCGGGGCCCCTTAGCTCCTCTGAGTCTCATAATCACATCCGTTTTTCTTAAAAATCAGCAACCCCACTCTGCTGACTCATGTTCTCTGAGTCCTAGACGCTCCCCTTCCGTCATTGGGTGTGCCGGGCACAGTCCTTGCTTTTTCCTTGCCGAGGTGGGGACCTCAGGGGTGGAAACGTGGGGGCCATGGAGTGTCAGCGGGTGAGGGGCGCCCCTTCCCCTCCCCACCCCCGTAGGGGCTGTTGCCATGACAGTGGTCGGACAGACACGTCCTCCCGTGCCCTCCTCCCTCCGGCTTCTCTCCGGATCCCACTTCCTGAACTCGGAGGCAGCTTGTGGGTGGGAAGCCTGCTGGGTGGTCTGCCCAGACTTCCAAGTGATCCTCGGCCACACCTCGTGCAGGGCCTAATACGGGCCTGGGCCACATTCAGACCACGCTCAGCCGTGCTTTCTTTTCCGATGACGGGGCCGCCTGTGATATGAGGAGGAGGGGGAGCTCGGCGATGACCGGGCAGTAGCCGGATGACGCGGTGGAAATCCTGCAGAGGCCTTGGGTTCGCAGGTCAGTGTTCAGTGGCTGAGCGTCTACCTGCTCTGTGCCCCGAACAGCGGCCGGGGGGCTGTGGGGGGTGCAGGGGAACCTGCCCTGTCAGTGCTGGTCCCGTCCTCTTTGCTACGGCAGTAGGGCCAGGTGGGGGGGGGGAGGGCTCTCGGACCCGGGACCTGAATGCGTGGGCTTGAGCCCTGACTCTGGCCCTGCTGTGTCATGTGGACAAACGACCTAACTTTTCTGTGCCTCACTCTCCTCATCTGTAGAATGGGCATGATGCTTCACAGGGGTGATGTGAGGGTTACATGAGTTAGGACGTTCGGCGGTGCCTTGTACATGCTGCGTGTTTGCAGCTGTGTGTGTGCACATGTGCACACGTGTGTGTATGTGTGAGTTCATGTGCATGTGTGTGCAGTTGTGTGTGCATGTGTGTGCAGTCGTGTGTGTGTGCGTGTAGTTGTGCGTGCACGTGTCCGTGTGCATGTGTACGCATGGGTGCACATGTGTTCATGTGTGTGCGTGCAACTGTGTGTGCATGGATGCGTGTGCTTGCAGTTGTGCACGTGTGCCTGCATGTGTTCAATTGTGTGTGCACATGCGTTCATGTGCATGTGTGCACGTGTGCATGCAGCTGTGTGTGTGTGTGCATTCCTTGTGTGCATGTGTGCGTGGCTTCCTGTGCATGTGTGTGCGTGTATGCAGCTGTGCATGCACGTGTGTTCCTGTGCATGTGTGTACATGTGTGTGTGCGTTCCTGTGTATGTGCGTGCATGTGTGCGTGCGTTCATGTGCGTGTGTGTGCGTGCGTGCAGCTGTGTGTGCGTGCACGTGTGCATGCAGTTGTGTGCACACACATGCATTCATGTGCATGTGTGTGCATGTGTGCAGTTGTGTGTGCGCGTGTTGATGTGCATGTGTGTGCGGTTGTGTGTGCGTGCATGCGTTCATGTGCATGTTTGCAGCTGTGTGCGCGTGTGTTCATGTGCATGTGTGTGCATGCGTGTGTGTGTGTGCAGCTGTGTGTGCGTGTGTGTGCGTGCACATGTCCCCTAGGCTTCTGGTACTGCAAGCTCCGTGAGCGCCTTCTGTCCGCCGAGTCGATGCTCAGTAAACATATGATGACGATACTGACGGAATCATCACTGCCCCGCATCGTGCTGGCTTCCGTATCACATTGTCTGATGGAACCTTCGCGAAGCCTTTGGACGGGGTGTCATGTCTGTTTTACCATAAGAAACCCGGAGCTCGGGGAGTCCGAGTCGCTAGCCAGAGATTGCCAGCGGACAGGTGTCAAGGCCAGGAGTCACGCACAGTCGGCCTGGCTCTGGAGCACAGCCAGGACAAGTGGGGTGGACACGAGGGACAGTATTTGAAAGGCTTGGCGAGCGGGAGAACATTGAAGGGATTTCCTAGGATCTAGGGAAGCCGGTGTCGTAAAGGTGAAGAGCTAATGGGCGTCAGGAGGGGAGACAGCGGATTCCCCGCCTCCGGGTTTGTGAGGGAAATGAAAAGCGAGGGGTGTGGGAAGTGCTGGGGGGGTAGACTCTCAGCTTGCCTGCCTCGTCGGTGCCCGGCTACGCTGCTCTCCCTGGCTCAGTGCTTCAGCTGCAGGGGATGGGCGGCCAGGAGGGGCCGGCTTGGCCTTGGGCCGGGACACTGCGAGGAGGTCCGTGGTCTGCGGGGACCGGACGGGAGACACAGGAGGCAAGCACACCGGGGAGTCGTGGCCTCGAGGGCGTCACGCTGTTGGGGGGGGGGGGCACAGATCTGTGCTGTAGGAGGCTTGTGTTTAGGTGGCCAGAATGGGTGTTTGCGTGAAGGACTGATGAGCCCCTCTTCCCCTAGGGGTGGGGCTGGGGAGCAGGCTACATGCGTCCTGTCCTGTCCCGTCCCGTCCCGTGTTCCCCTTGGAGAAGGACCTGGCACGTGGCTGAGCGGGAAAGGTTTCTTCGTCCCCAGTTTGTGGCCCCGGGAGTGGGGTGCAGACCCAGAGGCTCAGAGCAGGGGAGGCAGGTTCAGGAGAGAAGGGGCCAGACTCATCGCCTGGTTTCCCTGGCTGAGCTCAGCCTTCCCTGGGCACTCCTGACCTTACAAACCACTGTGGGCTCAGCGGGGTGGGGAGGCAAGTACCAGGTGCCCCAGACTTCCTGCCCTGGGAATGGTGGGAAGTCTCCTCAGGAAATGTGCCACCCTCAGTGACCTTGTTAATGAGTGAGGCGTGAGCGGCTTGGGTGGAGTTGATCCTGGGACGCTGAAGAGAAAGCTCAGGTTCATCTAAGGGTATCCCAGGCCACCTTGGCCCCTGTGGCCCCGGAGCGGGAGCTTCTGATCCGACCAGCCCTCTCCAGAGCCATTTCTGTGGTTCACCGGCCATGCGGAAGGGTATCGAAGGATGGGCCGTGAACTTGACGCGCCTGGACGTCACCCCAAGACCCAGGGAGCCTGCTGGCGGGAGGTAGGGGGTGGCTCTCCAGCCTGGTACCTGTTCTTTATTAATCCCTAGAGCAAAGCAGAGGAAATGCCCCTCATCGCCTCCTGTGCCTCACCCTTGCCTCAGACTCTCGTTTTTGGACTACTTTTCTCCATCGGAACCTAACACTGTACCTGGATGTTTTCCTTGCATTCACATCTTCAGAGGAGCCAGAAACCCAGGGTCCTCCGCATGCCTGATCCCTTGGCATACCCCCAGGGCGACTTCCCCAAACCGCGGGGCCTCTAGTAAGTTCCACCCTGCCCGATTCCCAGGGCTACGTTGTTGATGTTCACCTAAACCAAGTGCAGAGTTGGAACCAACATCAGAATCTTCCTGGAGTTCCTGGACACTGAGAACAGAAAGACATGGTCCCTAGGATCAAAAAAAGAAGAAAAAAAAAAAGAAATCCCATGTGACTTTCTCTGAGGTGCTGGGGAGAAGAAGAAAGAGATATTTACATGAACCATGAACCAAGGGCCCTGCAGCCCCATCTTGGACACTGTCCTGTGTGACCTGGGCCGGGGGCTCATTCTTCACCTGCAAAGTCAGGGTGCTGGCTCTGTGATCCCCAGGCCCCTTCCGGCAGCAACACTGTCTGATGCAGCGATAATTTTCATTGCCTAGTCCGGCAAAACACGAGGATTGAGATGGACACTCTCAGTTACGTCTTTGCAGAAATTGGTAAAACGTGCATGCGGTCGCCATTGGAGACGCCGTTCAGGGCCATCTTGCAAGCCTGTAGAACCACCGGCGAGTCTGGCCTCACAATGGAGGCACTTTAGGGGCGCCTGGGTGGCTCAGTCAGTTAAGCGTCTGACTTCGGCTCAGGTCATGATCTCGCAGTCTGTGGGTTCGAGCCCCGCGTCGGGCTCTGTGCTGACAACTCAGAGCCTGGAGCCTGCTTCGGACTCTGTGTCTCCCTTTCTCTCTGCTTCTCCCCTGCTGGCTCTCTGTCTCTGTCTCTCCCTCTCTCAAGAATAAATAAACATTAAAAAAAATTTTTTTAAGAGGCACTTTGCCCGGAAGGCTCCACCCTGGAGAGCCCTGCCTTCCCTGCCCAGGGAAGAACAGTGTGAAATGGAGGCGGAGTCCTGAGCCAAATGCCCTGCTGAGTCTGTGGTGCCTCTGGGCTGAATGCTGTTACTCTGGAATTACTTTTATTCCCCTGATGGATTTTCCCTGATGGATTATTCCCCTGATGGATTTTTCCTCTCTGGGAGGAACCAGCCCCTCCAGCCCCAGCCCTCAGCCACTGGCCTAGTGAATCCCATCACGCGTAGGGTTCTTTCTAGCCTAAGGCTTGTGCATGTGTTAAAAGGAAACTGTAGATGAGCCCAGCAGCCCCCCTGTAGCCTGTCACACATCACACCCAGTCTCTGTGGACTCTGAATCACAGGTGCCCCATTAGCTATGCTGTCGCCTCCCACCCTGTGGGATCGGACGTTCCTGTGCAGCCAAGGGACTATTGAGACCCCTGCCACCTGGTCTGCGGTGGCCCCAGAGGTGGCAAAAGGCAGAAAAGCGTGCATCTCGGATGGATGAGATCCTAAATATCTCAGTCCAACAAAAGAGTTTGAAAGCTACGACGTCACGGGGCCAGCGATTGTGTCCAGACCTTCTCCGGTGACCCAGGTGTTTGGACATCGGTTCCAGAAGAAGGTGCCTTATTTGTGCTGTGCTGGTGCTCAGGGTGCGAGAAGTTAAGTCTCTTTTGTGCCCAAAAGCCATTAAGGGCTTGCTCGGACACCCGCTCTGCGAGCCGTGACTCCCGCATCAGGGTGGTCGATGCCTGTCTTTCCGGCTCTCTCCCTTGATGGGAGTCAGCAGCAACTTTGAATTTCTCACCTCTGGGAGGTAGGGAAGGGCAGAGCCTTTGGGTTGAGTTAGACATGGATTCCCTCCCAGGTCTGCCCTTCCTGTATGTCAGCCCTCCATGCACCTGTTCCCTTGGCTAGAAGATGGAGATGATCCCAAGGATTAAGGGCGGTGGCGTGGAGACCCGGGATGGTTGCTCAGAGACTCCTCCCCTCCCCTCCTCCCTCTCCCGGGTGCTGGGGGATTCCATCAGAGAGCAGGTGGGTGGTTCAGTGCCTGTCCTCCAGGAGTTCCCGATGCCGGTCAGAGACCTCTCTGTGCCCCATAGCTGCAGCTCGGGTGGCCAGCTCCCTCTCACTGGCTGCCCCTCGAACTCCAGCACCCAGGGCTGAATCCACCCTGCCCTCCACCCCAGACCTGTCCCTGCTCTGGATTCCACCTTTGGTCCCTGAAGTCTCTTGGACCCTAAGGACCTCAGGGTCACCCAGATACCCACCCCCCCCAATCTTCACATACTGGCGTGCAACCCCCGGTCTGCCTAACTACTTCCATACTGGGCTTCCTGCCCTGTTCCCATTGATTCAGGCCCCCCAGCCCACACCCGGATGGCCTCCAGTCTCCATCCCATCCCGCCCAAGTGTGCAAGGCCTTGTGACGTGATGGTTGTTCTCACCTATCGTGAGCCGCGTATCCTGATTATCTCAGTGTCTTAGACTCTATTCGTTCATTAATGTTGAGGCTGGGCTTACATGTTCCAGGTGGTTTTCTCTGCCCTTCCTGTGGTTGGAGCTGGGTTAGATACCCCTCCTCGGTCCCAGCCCTGATTATCTGTGTGTCTTCTAATTATGGCCTCTTGTTCTTCCCTAACCTGCTAGACACACTCTGCCTCAGGGCCTTTGCACTGGCTGTTTCTTCTTCTGAAACGTTCTTCCCGTGTATCAGCATGGCTCACACTGTCACTTCTCATGAGGCTTCTGTGACCACCATTTAAAATCACAACGCTCCTCTCTGACACCCAGCATACCCTGTCCTTTCCTGCCTGATTCTTCTTCACGATATTTATCCTCTTACGTGTCGGACGATTTCCTTACCTGCCCTGTTGATTGTCTCTCCTCAGTCACTAGCGACAGGGACTTTTGTCTGTCCGCTGCTGAATGCCCTGGGCCCAGCACAAAGACTTTCAACAAATCATCTGCTGAATGAATGAGCGAATGAATGAATGAATGAAGTGCATTACCCCATTTTTTAAATGGTCTATTTTGGCCTCTCTTCCACTAGACCCCGGCCTTCTTGAGGGTAGGGCCGTGTTGCGTTTGTCTTAGTTTGGGCCATAGTATTTCCTTGATTCCTTTGTGATGAGTGACTATCTCGGCCTCCATCTGAATTTTCCGAGTATAAATCTGAGCACGTCACTTCGGACTTTGAGAGGCTGGCTCCCCGGGTGGCTTCTCTGTAGCTCTCACCTAATCCCTTACCACCTGGCCACACAGCCCACATCCTGCTTTCTGTCCCCTCCCCCAACCCCTCACACTCACCCTGGGTTCATTTCTCCCTCACTTTGTGCAGTGACGAGCCACGTGCTTTTGTGAACACCATCCATTCCACCTCGGCGACTTTGCTCCTGTTCCAGGATGCCCTTACCTTTGGCCTTGTGGAGAACTCCTATGCATCCCTCGCCTGCTTTGAACCCTTCCTCCCAGTGCACACACTTACGTATACGCACCCCTCCAGCAGGGACCCCACTCCCTCGACCGTGCCTGCCTCCTTGGCTGGAATATGAACTTTTCAAGCCACCTGCCAGCCACCTGTTCACCTTTGTGCCCCTTGGGTCTAGTATCTCACACCTTGTAGGTTCGAATTACCTGGGGAGCTTTTAAAAAACTACCCATCAGAGCCTCACTTGGACTCGTTAATCGGATTAATCGATTCCCCATCTAGTGGTGGGGAAGCCGCTCTTTCTTCTGTACTTTCCTGGGGAGTCTGATCTGCGGCAAGAATGGTGAACCCCCAGAACAAGTTCTCTAAAAACAAATTAGTCCTTCCGGGCAGCCCCGTGGTCCCAGGGGTGTCGTTCTGGGCACAGCTGCTCATACATATTGCCCTGCTGGGACCGTTCCAAGTGCAAGGGGGGCGTGCGGACACAGCCCCCGTGCCACAGTGCTTGGAGTTGCCACCTGAGGCCTGGGGTCTTTTCCATGGTGGTTGCCTGTTAGGTATTTGCAGGCCCGAAGTGAACTGAGCCAGGATTCCTCAGTCCTGGGTCCCGAGAGAGGTGAGCAAACTCGTTCCAGGACTTGACAGTCTAGTTTGGGAGGCCTGTCTGGGTTCCAGGCCCAGGGAGTGCTGCCTTCTGAATAGACACCCGTCTATACTCCCCCATTGTCTTTAACCCGCATACCCTGCACCAAACCCTCCGAGCTCTGTCCCCAGAAATTGGTGTCCCCATCTGTTCCGGGCCCAGTCGGGCACGATGCCCCCCAACTCCGGACTGTCCCTGGGCGATCCCGTCCTCTCTGTCGCTATGCCGCTAGCTCAGGCCTCCGCCTCTGCTCACCTTTGCCAGGTCTGTGCGTCTCCACCCCCATCATCTGCCTGGCCTGGTCTCTCCTTGCTCCCAGCAGCTCCCTGCTGTGCGGGTTGTGTCTGAGAGCAACTGCCACCTGGGTCTGAATATTCCAGGTCCCCCAGCACACGTTTGCCCGACTCCTTTCCTGTCTCCAGGCCCTGTCGCGCCAGCCAAACCGCGTTGAAGTTGTTCTCGTGCTGCTTGCCCTCTTTGCCCGTCCTGCCCCCTGGTTTTCGAAGACTCAACCGGTCTCCTTCCCGCCCCCCCCCAGACAGTCTCGGGGTCAACTGCTTAGCCCTTTGTGACCCTCAGGCTCTCTCCTGAGCCCAGAAGGAGAGGATTAGCTCAAGTCCATGCTCTGTGGAGCCACGGACGCCCTCCTGAGTTCTGAAGCCCATGGCGCTGGTGGGTTCAGTGGGTGTTTGCAAAGCCTGTTCTCCCTGCAGATACTGGACCCTGATGCGTTCTGGCACCGTTGTCTCGTCTGTGGATTGAGGTCATGCGGCTCCCTGGGGTAGCCCCGCTGGAGGCCTTGCCCTGGGATCACGCCCCGGCGGTAGGATTTGGCATCCAGAGTTCACAGAGCATCGGACTGGCTTTGCATCTCGGGAGCCCACAGAGTGCCGGCCCTGGGCCCGCCCCGACCCGACAGAGCCCGGCCCAGGCCCAGAGTGCAGTGCGAACGCTCCCAGCCCAGAGCGCTCTGGGCCGGAGCCCCCCACAAACGTGCGCTCGCACACACGCACCTGCCTCCCTGCAAGCCCTGGGCTTTCTTCCTGACGCCTTCCTGTTGCTCTGACCACTTGCTGCTTTCTGGAATCGTCCTAGAGTCCGTCCCCGCTGAGCGGAAGCTGTCACGGGCTTCTTTCCCTGGAAGCAGTGGACAGGATGCTTTCCAGCCCCAGGCCAGCGCTTGGGGTCCACAGAACCGGCACTCAAGGCCCCTCTGCCATCTTTACGAAACCGAAGCAAACCAAAATTCGTTTTATTTTGAAGTGGTTAAGAGAAGAGGATTCTACAGGGGTCCCTGGGGGGCTCAGTCGGTTGAGGTCATGATCTCACAGCCTGTGGGTTCGAGCCCCGCGTCGGGCTCCGTGCTGACAGCTCCGAGCCTGGAGCTGCTTCGGATTCTGTGTCTCCCTCTCTCTCTGCCCCTCCCCCGCTCACGCTCTGTCTCTCTCAAAAATGTTATACTTTCTTTTGCTTCATCCTTTTTTTTTTTTTTTTTTTAAAGGAAATTGGTCTTGATGACCCCCCCCCCCCCCCCCCCCGCCCAGGTCTTGCAAACTGGGAGCGTGTAGGAGCTCTTTAGCGGAATGTACGTGAATGGTAGGAAAAAAATAAACAAGGTGACTGCTTACTTACTCAGGCTAATTCTCAGCTTCAGGGATCTGGAGAGAGGCTGATGGCCCGGGACTCCCCATGTCATTCTGGATTTTTCCCGTGCCATTACTTCTGCCCAGAATGCTTTTCTCCCCTCTCCCGTGCGTCCGGCTCCTGTGTGTTCTTCAAGGGTCTGGCTCGCATGGCCTCTCCCTTATGGTTTCTCTGCTGCCCTGTCCGAAGCGGTCTCTGCATTTTCTAAAAACCCTCCTCACACACTCTCCGTGCCTGGAATTTGAGTTTTGTCCGCTTTCTTTCCCCTTCCGTCACGCTGTAAACTCCCAGAGGCCGGCGACCTGGTCTCCTGTTCATTTCTGTATTCCTGCCCGCCCCCTCCACCCTGCCCCGACCCCGGTCAGTTATGTTAAGAAGATGGGAGAATGCAGTGAACGTTCGCTGAGCGAGTAGTTGTTTGCTGCTGTGTCGTAGGGCAGAACCTCTAGGTTGTGGTCGCTCCGGGAAGGTTTGCTGAGTGAATGAAGGAATGAATGAACAAAGACGCCGAGTGCCCCGTGTCTGGGGCAGTCATGTCTCTGCTAGTGAGAGTTGATGCCCGTTTGGGGCGTTCCTGGCTGCACCCGGAGCTTTCCCCGTCCGTGTCTGATTCCGGGAACGAGGTGGGTGTTTCGGGGTGCCCCGGCCAGAGGCTTTGCCCAGGAGGGCCCCCCCTGAAGCCCGTCTGGTCCAGCCGCAGGGAACAGTGAGCAACAAACAGGGTGGGCCCCACGTCCCCTCCCCAGCCCGGCCTCCCCTGCTGCCCCCGGTGAGGCCAGCAGCCTCCCACAGCCACAGGGCCTGCTGGTTTGCAGGCCCTGGTGTGTTTTTTCCCAGCGAGTGACTTTCAATCAACTTTAAAATGATTGCTCAACTCGAAAACCCCTGCAGGCGGGTGTCTGGGGTGGTTTGGACCCTGCTCAGCACTTCATTCCTTTCCCCAAATTGCTCATTATTTCATTTGCATAAATTTTCGTGGTGAGATACTGCCCCAGGCCTAGGAAGCTCAAATGGACCTCGTAACAGGGCCGCGGAGACGAGTGGCGGGGGCCTCAGTCTGGCCCCGGCACGTGCATCTGCGACTCTCTTGGGCTCTGTCCTCTGCAGAAGCTCCTTCGAGAGCAGGAGCGGCTGTGGGAGGAAGACGAGACCACGAGGCCTCCGGGACCCTCCGTGCCCTGTGGGGGCTCTGTGTCGGACCCAGACCTGCCCGTCCGTGACCTCGGTGTCTCCCCTTCTCTCCTCACGTTGTCACCAAAGGCGGGAGACAGAGGCCCGACGGACCCCGGCTTCCACCTGGGTTTCTGGCATCGCCTTGCCATCAGTCAATCAGTCCGCACCAACTTATTGAATGCGTGCACCGGCATCCTGACGGCCAGGCGGGGTGCCGCCCTGGGGACACGAAGAAGTGAAAGACACCAGGAGATAAGAGCTTGTGGGGGGCAGTGCGCACAAGACAAGGCGGCTGTGTTAGGTGCCAGGCCCGGGCGGACCGGCTGTCAGAGCTCTGCGGGAACGGGGGTGGGGGAGGGAGAGGGGGACGGAGACGAGACCGGGGACCCAAGCGCTGGAGATGGAGACTTTAAGAGGGCCTTGAAGGGGCGGTTAAGCATCTGACTTTGGCTTGGGTCATGATCTCGCAGTTTGTGAGTTTGAGCCCCGCATCGGGCTCTGTGCTGACGGCTCGGAGCCTGGAGCCTGCTTCGGATTCTGTGTCTCCCTGTTTCTCTGCCCCTCCCCCACTCATGCTCTGTCTCTCTCTGTCTCTCAAAAAATACGTAAACGTTAAAAAAGAAAAAAAAAAAAGAGGGTCTTGAAGGTTGGCCAGGAGTCCTCTGGGGCTGAACTCCCACCAGATGAGCCCTAGGTCGCTTGTGTCTGGGAGCCCCAGGCCAGCCTCATGCTGTGTGCTGTTGCTTGATGTGAGTGTGGTGGAGAAGGTTGGGACAGGTGTTCCGGCTAAGTCTGTGGCTGCCAGGGGCGAGGGGGAGTGACTGAGTGGGCGGGGCAGTGGCGGGACGTGGGGTGACACGAGCAATGGTGATCGGAGAGGTCGTGGGGAGCCTATGTCCCAAGCTGAGGAGTCTAGGTACGACCCTCGGGCTCTGCAGACCCAGGGCATGTTTGCAACAGACTAAGCGCCTGGGGGAGCAGACACTTGAGATCCAGCAAGTGGCATGGGTGCTGAGGAGGGAGTGTGGGGCAGGACCCCTCCTGGGCAGGGAGTGGGCAAGATGAGGGCAGGGGGAGGCCCCAGCGGGCAGCCCTGGCGTCTCAGGCCCTGGTGCCTGCCACCCACATGTATCAGTCTCCCCGTGGCAGGGCGCTGAGGGAAACCAGTTTCCCCCAAAGCCTGGCTTCAGGGTCGACGGTGAGGCTGTTGCAGGGGGAGCCGCATGGAGAGCTCGCTGGTACCTCACGGACCTCAGTTCCAAGAGAGGTGGCCCAGGCTACCCCTCAGGGCTCGCCCTCACTATCCCGGACACTCACTTGACCCCCTGTCTCCCAGTGTTTGGCCAAGAGAGCCTTCTGGGGGCCCAGCACGCTTCTCTGTCCGGCGAGGGAATAGAAAAGAAAGAAAACATGTCCTTGGCCCTCGAGAAATAACCACAACCACATTCAGTGGAACTTAAGTTAAATTTTTGGACCAGACACACAGTAGAAATATATTTACCGTTATGAACCTTGACCTAGTACGTCTGTCTACGTATCCATCATCATCCATCTGTCCGTCCATCCCCCCATCCAAGTTGAATGAACCCTTGCTATGTGTGGCCCACCCCGATACCTCCCATTCACTTCTTTATTTTTAGCGCTGTCCCAGAACCCATTACCCCCATCCCGTGACCTGCTTGCTAACGGGTGGTTACCTTCAGCTTGTTAGGCACCGACCACCCTGGAGAGCTGAAACTGTCATGCTGAATACCAGTTAGCGGGCAGTCTGGGAGAATCTGGTGATTCCGGGGGCTGTGTGTGCCGTGGGTCACCAGGAAAGGAGAGGTCATCGTGGGGACAGTGACGAAGAGTGGGGCTGAGCAGTACTGGTTCCCCCGCTCCCGGCCGTGTGTCCGCACCCCTGCTCCCGGCTGTGTGGCGAATGGATACCCTGTCTCTGAAAGCCACAGAAACAAACTACGGCATGAAGTAATTTAAAGATGAACAAACAGGGGTGCCTGGGTGGCTCAGTTGTTTAAGCATCCGACTTCAGCTCAGGTCGTGATCTCGCGGTTCGTGGGTTCGAGCCCTGCGTCGGGCTCTGTGCCCACAGCTCGGAGCCTGGAGCCCGCTTTGGATTCTGTGTGTCCCTCTCTCTCTCTGCCCCTCCCCCGCTTGCACTCTGTCTCTCTCTTAAAAATAAACAAACATTAAAAAAAGATTTAAGAAGAGGTGAACAAACAAAATTGCTAAATGAGGCATGTGCCGAGGTCCACAGATTGCAAATGGAATTTTGCGGGAGCTGGCTTTGGACGGGATGGTGTCTGTCCCACCCTTGCGACCGGAAGCCCCCCAGCCCCCCCACCCCCCCGCCCCGGCCCGGTGGGGCTCAGATCCCAGGTCAGCGAAGGGTTGACTCGGACCAAAGGAAGGGAACCAAGGGATTTGGGGGAGACTTGAGAATTCAAGAGTAAACGGGACTTGGGACTTGGTGATGGAACAGGTGTCAGGGTCAGGAAGCAGGGGTGACCAGGGTGACCCCTCTGTGTCCAGCCTGCACGTGCTGGCAGGTGTCCTGGAGGACGGCTGGATTTGGGCCCCTGGGAGACTGGAGTCGGGGGCCGGGCGGTGGGACACACACGTCAGAGGCCCAGAGAGGATTTCTGGAGATACAGGATGATAATTGGTTCAGGTGAGATGCTCAGGGAGGGCAGTGGGGTGGGAGGAGAGGAGCACAGCTTCTGGAAGAGACCCGGCTTTGATTAGAGCGAGTAGGAGGGGACACAGGGCAGGGGAGGACAGCCAGGTGGGGTGCCGCTTTGGAGGAAGCGGGGCTTGCAAAAGAGCCATGGACGGGCTCCACAGGAGCGGTGGTGGCCATCGGTGGGGTCCGCAGCATCGAGGCGGCCTCAGCATGGTGTCCTGCTGGGACTGTGGGACGGGGCAGGCAGAGCGGGGTGGGTGGAGGTGGGCTGGACGTGAGGCAGCCGGGGAGCCGAGATGGGGAGGCCGGGACAGAGGGCAGCTGCCGGGAGCTGTGGGCTGCACGGAGGGCTCAGACAGAGGGGAGTAAGCTGGGGGTCCTGCCGGTACGAGGGGGACGAAAGGGAAAGGCCAGGTGTCTGAAGGAGGGGAGAGGTGATGCTGTGCTTTCTGAGGAGGCACAGGGGTGAGGTCCGGAACTCAGCGGGGATACGGGCTTTGCAGGGGAGGAAGGGGCGGCCCCTGAGAAGGTGGCTTCAACGTGGGAGCCGCAGGATTGAGGCGATCTTGTCTCCTCTGAGCAGTAGGAGGTGAGGCTAAGATGGCAGGGGTGGGTGGGGACGAGGAGGGAGTGGCCGGAGGTTTAACGAGGGTGGAGAGCTTGAAGTGGGGGGTCATTCCAGGGAGAGGGAGACAGGTCTTGAGGACCCCTTCATTCATTCATTCATTCATTCATTCATTCTTTATTTAGTTAGAGAGAAAGAGAGAGTGAGCAGGGGAGGGGCAGAGAGAGAGAGGGAGAGAGAGAATTCCAAGCAGGCTCCAAGCTGTCAGCACAGAACCCAGCATGGGGCTCAAACTCACAAACCACGAAATCATGACCTGAGCCGAAACCAAGAGTTGGACGCCCAACCGACCGAGCCACCCAGGTGCCCCATTCATGCATTCTTGACCCGGCAGGTATTATTGGAGACCTACTGTGTACCAGGCCCTGTGTCCTTGACCCTGGGGGTACGGCCATGAACAAAAGAGACACCAGAATACCTTCCTGACCTCACGGAGCTTCCATTTGGGACAGGGGAAGCCCAGTAAATCGGTGGATGTGTGAGGCCCACGACTGCTGTTAAGATGATGCGACGGGCAGAAATCCACGTGTGCCGTGCGTGTGCTAGACGTGATGTGTGCTACGGGCAGAGCGGGGACGTGGGAGGGCCACCAGTGAGCGTGTGGTTTTTAGGAGTGTGGCCAGGGCAGGCCTGCCTGGGAAAGGACAGCTGAGTGGTGAGGGGAGAGGAGTGGCTGTCTGGGGAGGCCGGTGGCCTCGGATTTATGGGGAGTCCCTCTTCCCTGTGGTGTGAGTTTCCTAGAAGGGCCGGCTGTGTGGGCCGGTGTGGGCCGGAGTAGAGGGGAGAGGAGGAGGTCATGACCTTGAAGGGGCCCCTTCACAGGCCCTGATTGACTTGTTCACACAGATGCTGGTGTGGCCCAAGCGGGTGGCCGGGCCTGACCATCTGCCGGGGAAGTAGATGGCCTGGAGACCCGGTGGGGGGCGGGGGGGGGGTCTCCTCAGCGGAGACGGGAGGGGTGCGTGGGATCACCTCTGGGAGTCCCATGAGCCCTGCCGTATGTAGACCCCAGTTCTCTTACGCACCTGCCACAGAGGCCTGGTGGGCGCGATAACATCCGTCTCAGTGGGGGAAACCGGGGAGCGTCGGTGTGGCCGCTCGGAGATTTTCTTCCTTCCGTATCGTCCTGGAAAGGAAAGACTGTTCCAGAGAGAAGCCCTTGAAGCCCTGGGCACAAAGCCGGCCGGGGCTGGACGGGGGCTGGCTCTTAAGGGTGGCCCCCCTCTTAGGCTTGTGTCCCCCTCGAGCAGCAGATTTTCCACGGGCACCTGCAACAGCATGGTCAGAACGACCATCGGCGCTCAGCTGCTGCTAACAGGTGGTCACCATCATTGTCCTCATTTCCAGATAAGGGAACTGAGGCACAGAGAGGTAACCAAAACGCACCCAAGGTCAAGTACACCGTGCTGGTGGGAAGGGCAGGATTCAAGGGCATCCGGCTCGAGGTTCACCTTCTTCGCTGTGTTTTACGAGCCTTATCTCATCGGATAAGGGAGTGCTCAGGATTACTGCCCCTTTACAGGCAGGGGGTCAGGTGACGGGTCCCCGGGCGCACAGGTGGAAGAGGCCGACAGGCCCCTAAACCCGGTCTCAGGACCTCCCCTCCTGCCTCCGTGGCGATTGCCGAGGAGGCAGACGGTGGAACCTGGTCCCTCGCCCCGACTGCGGCCTAATGAGTCCCGGAATTGCAGCTTGTTTGAATTTGTGAAGTTAATTGGTTTTCCAGACAGAACCACAGACCAGTGTCCCTGCCTCCTGCCCACCGCGTACTCCCCCCACCCCCGGGGGTCCCGACAGCCGCACGGCCATCTCGGGTCCCAGTGAGGGCCAAGGATGGGGGAGAAGGGCCCCGGGCGGCCGTGAGGGCGGCGGTGCCTCCCCCTGAGGCTGGCCCTGGGCTCCCGGCCTAGGAGCCGGGGCAGGCGCATGAAATCCGAACTCTGGAGGGAAATTTACTGCACAATAAAGAAAGAATGGCCCGCTTTGGGGACAATTAAAGCCACATTACTGTGGAATTACCGAGGGCGCCCAGGGAATTAGCCAAAATCCAAAGCAGCCAGAGCTCCAGGGCCAAGAAATGTGGGGCGTTCACATGCGGGTCTCCCCCTCCCTGCCCCCGGCCCCTTGTACGAGGAACCTGTCTGGTTCCCAAACCCCCTAATTTTAGGGCAAGAAAAAAACACTTCCAAAGACGTTACCTGAGGGGCACTGTTGTTATAAGCCAGCCCCCGTCCAGCTCAGCTTGTGCCTGAAAGAGTTCTCTTCTGGTTTCAAAGCCAGTGGAGGTCCAGGGGGATGGGCTCAGCCCCACCGTTTGCAGCCGAGAGGGGGGGAAGGTGCCAAATTCCGAGCTGGAGCCCAGCGGAGGCCTCGTGGGCTCCGCGCGGGGCCTCGACGTCCCGGCCTGGAAGATGGGCTGTTTGTGAGGCTGTTCGGTGGACAAGGCAGATGAAATCAAGCCTCCTTGGTCCTTCGGCACTTTTATTTTATGGCTTCCTCTGGGGAGATGAGAGGAAAGTCGTCCAGCGCGGGGCGTGTGGGAGACTGAATGTGTCTGTGCTGGTGTTCCCTCTGTGCGGAGAGAAAGGGGACGGAGAGCTGTTCCTGCGGTCGCCGGCCGGCTTTGGGGCTGGGGGACCCCTGCTCTCTCTGGTTGTTAGGGAGGGAGGCGTTCGGCCACGTTGGCCCTGAAAACAGTTTGGACGAGGAGGCTGGAGGGGTTGTTCATTAAGGGACCCTCCTCATTCCCCCCCAGGGCCGGTCCCTTGTTTGGTTCCTGCCTGGGAGTTTCGGCCTGATAGAACCAGCAAGACCCCGGTGTGGCTTATTGTCCTATGTCCTCGGGATCTGTGCAAAATGCCCCACACTTCCCGGCACCACCCGTCGAGGACATGCCAGCCGCACGTAGCGGTCCTGGGACATTTCCACGGAGGACTGGTCTGCCCTAAAGCCTTTGAAACTCTGAAAGAGTGGCTGGTGTTTTGTTTGTTTGTTTGTTCGTTTGTTTTTAACTAAGCCCCCACTGTCCCGCTGTCCCTGCACGGATTCTAAAGGCCAACGTCCAGCAAATGCTTGGGCTACAGAGTGATCATCTGTCCACGAGGAGCAGGTGACCGTAGTCCCCAGGCCATTTCCCCCGGATAACTACAACGTCGTTGCAGAGGGACCATTGGGTTTATTTCCTGCAGATTAACCCCCCACGCTTGTCCACAGGTAGACCGATTCTTCTGCTGTCTCCTTCAGACATGCACGGTCCCTGGCCCCAAGGGCTCAGGGTCATTTCCAGACTGGAAGATGTCTCAAGACACCCCTTCTACCTGTGCGCGTATGAGATCAACCCTGGAAGGATCTCCCAGCCCAGAGGCAGAACGGTGTCTTCTCCAAGGCTGAGGTGGCAGGGACTTCACCAGTCTCCTTCTGCCTCCTCCTTGGAACTAGACTCTCCTGTACTGTGTCCCCCCGCTTGAATGCTTCCGGAAGCGGCAAGATCACTCTCTCTCCAGGGGGTGGCCCATCTTCCTCTTGGTCTCCTGGAATCTGCCATTCCTTGTCACTCCCTCTGTCCTGCGCTAGGCCCCCTACGTTCTTCAGTGACGTGACGTGTAATTAAAGCCTTTAACTGTGCTCTCAGAAACGCTTTCCTGATATCTAAACGAAGGAGGCCTGCTGGTGTGATGAAAATAACTGGATTCAGAGGAGGGGCACAGAGTCGTTGGTCCATTCCACTGCCAAGCATGTCCTGATGAAAATGGCCTTTTCTGCCTGGAGAGTGGGGGCCATTCCGATCAAATTGCCTTCCCCCTCCCGTTTCTCCGTGTGATTCCACGAGGCTCCCGCGGGATTCAGGGACCCTCCCGCCCCTGGCCATCCTCCCCTTTTGCGGGACTTGTGGATGCCGACAAGATTACAGCTGCCTTTGATTTAAAAAAAAAAAAAAAAAAAAAAAAAAGCTGTTATGTAAAATCACACATTTTAGGCAAAGCACACGTCTGATGGGGATCTGGAAGGTGTCGGAGATAGGATAGCTGTGCGATTCTGCAGGCATTCTTTTCTTTTCACTGCAAAGTATTCGTTGACATTCCAGTTTTACTGGGCATCCTGTTGTAGAACGAATTAGGAAAATGGAAAGGCAGGTTGACCTGGAGTGACCCGCCGGGAGCCCGGTTTCGGGCTGTGGCCGTCCCAAGGGCAGGGAACTGTGTGTCCCGACCCTGGGGCTCACAAGGTCCTGTGTACCGGGTCGGATCCCCGGAGCAGTTTGGGCCCCAGGTTCGGGCAGTCTCTGCAGCCGCCAGCCTGAGTCAGAGTTAACCGCGGAGTTGACATAAGTAACAGGTCCAGCGGACGAGGGGTACCGCCCGTGGGTCGGCGGTGGCGGGAAGGGAAAGGTGTCCTGGGAATTGCATGTTTTCCCTTCTCGGTGTCAAGGGGGGTGTCAAGGAGGGCGGAATCCGCTGCAAGTCATTAAGTCCCCCCTCGCCGCCAGCCTCTCCCGTGGCCGCTGGAGTCCGGCCTCGCGTCTCCAGCCCGGCATGTGCCAGATCCGGTGATGGGACCCATTACAGATGGGAAATGACTCCAGGGAGCCAGGGGCCAGGCTTGGCCGGAGCGGCTGGCAAATCCGCCTTCCTGTGTCCGTTTAAGAAAGCCCGGGGAGCGTGGGCATCACCTCTGGGGAGGAGGGTTTGGACGGAAGCCCCAGGGCTGCCAGACAGGCGTCTGGGCAGTGTGGCCGAGCCACACGGGGCAAAGAGGGTTTCGTGGGGACCAAAGCCGTGGGGGGAGGAGGCTCTCTTCGGACAACCTCTTCTACTTCGAAACTTCTGGGGCTTCAGGAATGGCTCCCGGCGGCCACGGGGGTGCGTACCAAGCCCTGTCCTGCCCCCGGCCATGCCATTCTCGCGTGCTGGGGGTCCGGAAAGGGCCCTGAATCAGGAGCGCCCCTAACTAGTTCCAGGTCCTTGGCAAAGTCTCTCTGCCTGCCCTGGGGCCGCATTTGTCTCCTCTCGTCTTCCACAAGAGGGTGAACTGGGAAGAGCTGAAAGCCCCGCACCAGCTCCAAGATCCTGTTTTTGCCCTTGGGGGGACAATATCGTCTTGCCGTGCTCGGCAGATAGATCTGGCGTGAGGCTGGGGTGGGGGGGGGGAGCTGTGTTCATACGGGGTCCTGTTGGAAGGAAGAAGTAAGACCCCTGGACTCTGGACCTCTGCTTGGCAACCAAGTACCCTTGCGGGCAAGAGAGTTTGCATCTTGTAGTTAGTGGGCTGCCCCCTCCCCCTGGAAGTTTCCGGAACAGGGAGGTGACAAGGTGAGAGGAGCTTCAAGGGGGATTTGGGGAGGAGGGCCGTTGGAGTTGGGGCGGACGGGGCCTGGAGTCCGGGGGCTGAGGGGGAGGCGGGGAGAGGTGACAGGGCAGGGTCCCCTCTGCCCAGCTGCCTGGGGCGGGGCTCTGGAAAGGCCCACAGGGAGGATCTGAGGAATAGGCTGCAAAGAATTGATGACTGCTCCCGGCTCACCAATGCCTCCTTGGCATTTCCTCCACGGAGAGGGGCCTCCCCGCCCTGCGACGAGGAGGGCGTTTGTGCGGTGGGAGCCCTGAGTCGTTCCTTAGCAGCCGCGAGAAAGGAGCTATCGTTTCAAAGCCTTAGGGGAGGCAGAGAGCAGCCAAAAAAGGGCAGAGGGAAGAAAACGCTAAGATGTTTACAGAGAAGAAGAAGAAGAAAAAAAAAGTCAGTGGAAAAAGTGACGGCGAGGTCAAGCCGATTCGGGGGTGGCCCTGCACGGTCCACTGAGGAGGGGGGCCGGCCGCCCCAGCAGGGCCACGGCTGTGCACAGGGGGAGAGCAGGGCCGCTGACCTCGGTACCCTTGACCCCAGCCCCAGTTCGCCATCAGCCTGATATCGGGGACGCCCCCTCTGCCCGGCTGAAGTTCACGGTGCTGCTGGAGAAAGGAGGCAAGCCCCCGCAGACCTCAGATCTGTCCCCCCGCACCTTCCTTCTCCGGCAGCAGCCGGAGAGGGTCTGGCTGGGTGCGGGGACAGCTCCCAGCCGCTCCTTTGTCTGACATCCCTACAAAGGGGCCCGCCTTTCCCAAGCCCCACAGGTGTGAAAAGTTTGTCACCCTCAGTGTTTGTTCAGCCCTATTAGTGGTCTGAGGGACTGTTGACAGAGGACCCCTTTGTGCGCTAAAGCTCTCTAAGCCCTCGACAAACACAGGCCACTTATCTCCCGGGACTTTATCAGGAACCATCTAAAGCCAGCTCCCAGCCTCCTTGACTGACACCGGGGACCCGGTTTCCCGGTGGGTTTTTATGGTTCATTTTTCCGACCACCTTGGTCCACTTCTTGTAGATTCTGTTTCTGATATCAGAGAGAAAGCACAGGTCCGGGGGTCAGAGTTTCGGTTTTCAAGTTGGAACTTTTTTTTTTTTTTTTAAAGAAGGATACCGTTGTGGCTCCCCAGGCCTTATGTCCACCGAGGGGGGGGGGGCATGGCAGAGAGACTTGGGGAGGGGTCCGGGCTCCTCCTTGTGAGAACGTGGCTTTGGGGGCTGGGGCTCCTGAACCCATCGGCCAATTCGCTGCTTCTAACCACCAAGCCACCCCCTACCAACCCTCACATGCCCCAAAGTGGATTCCTTTTCTTTTCCTTAGAATGGCTTCCAGTCGATAACCTGGTGAGTATCCTTGCCATGCCTGGCCCTTCTGGAAGACCCAGGTGGGCACTGTCCTGTTGGCCACCCCCCTCAACCCTGGACAAGCACGTGGAAGCTGCAGGATACCCCCTCCCCCACCCCCGCCCCCCCCCCCTCCCCCGGGCCATGCCCACCTGTGATTTGCCTGTCAGCTGGGGCTGGTCTATTCTGCCCTTCCTACAGCCCCACCTCTTGTCCCCTCAAGTTCCAGCCCCCAGGCTTGTTCACACCTGGAGCAGACCCCTCCTGAGCTCCCACGGACCCTCCCCACGAAAATTTGCCCCTTACCTCCCAGGAGCTATGGTATCCTGTGGCTCTAGACTTCTAGGGCCAGAAATCCTCACACCCGGGGTTCTCATTTCCCAGCCAAGAACACGAAAGCTCAGGCAGGCCAAGCGGGCTTTCTAGGGGTGCCCACCTGGGCGAGCCTCAGAGCCGGCACCAGCCCCCGGGGTCCAGGTCTCCCAAATCCCCTCCAGCGGCCTTTCCTCTGGCCCTTGCTGCCTTGTGATACTCTGTCGACTGGTGCTTGGGTGGCTCAGTCGGTTCAGCCTCCGACTCTCGGCTTCAGCTCAGGTCGCGATCTCACGGTTTGTGAGTTCGAGCCCCGCACCGGGCTCCACTCTGACAGCACGGAGCCTGCTTGGGATTCTCTCTCTCTCTCCCTCTCTCTTTCTCTGTCCCTCCCCGGCTTGCTCTCTCTCTCTCTCTTAAAATAAATACACTTAAAGATAAATAATAATTACGCTCGTACGTTAGCGCCAAGGACTTTGTCTTCACACAGCTTTTTTCACCTCTGCATCATCTGCACCAGTGGTTCTCAAAGTGTGGTCCTTGAGTGGGCGGAATTCCATCCCCTGGGAACCGGTTAACGGTGCGGACCGTCTCGCCCCGCCTACAGCCTTAACCTGGCGAATCAGAAACTTCCAGGGCTGGGGCTCAGCCCTCCGGGTCTTGGCAGGCAGTTTCCATGATTCTCTGCACCCACGTTTGAGAACCGTTGCACGTTGGGGTCTTGGAGGGGGAGTTAGTGGCTACTTGAATTGCCAATCAGAACTCGAGAGGAGGAGGGGGGCATAGTCTTGAGAGTGGGACGTGCACAGGTGTCAGCCCTACAGCAGCAGTCCTTCCCGACTCAGAGGCTGACGTGTCGTCCAGGGGGCTCCGTCGGTGTTTGTTGAATGAAGAAACGAACCAGCAGTCCTGCAGAGGCGGGTCCTGTCGGGGACGCCAGTGTGGCCCCCTCCCACGACTTGGGGTGGTGCTCAGTCCTCCCGCACGTGCTCTCTGGAACCCAGGGGATCCCACAGAACAATCCTCACCTCCCCTGGGCTCTGTCACGTCCGACGCGGACCCTTCACTCGCTTCTTTCAGACAAGCGAATTTGCCAGTTCTCCTGGTCCGTGTCTAGGCGATGCTTTCCGACGGCCCTTCAATTAACATCGATACACGGCACCCTCAGATGATCGCAGACCCTAGGACCCTGCCTGGAAGCAGACTACTCTTGCTTCTAGTGTCTGGGCGATTGCTCAGTCTGTCTGGCCCACCCCAGCCGGTCACCGCTCGCGGAATCCGGCTGGTTGACGCCTCCGGTGATGAGCTTGAAGCCCTCTGTTTGGGAGATAGGGGCAGACCTTGGAGTACGGTGTCCGGCTCACTGTTATATCCCCAGCACCTTGCCTCACGCCTGGGACGCCGTAGGGGCTCAGGCAGGATCTGTGGACTGAATAAATAAATCCACAAGCTACCGCACTTACCACGAGTATTAAGTGAACCCTGCGGTCTGGGCTGTGATCGTGTTGTCAATGCATCTAAATGCGTGGTCGTCTCTCACTTACGCCCAGCTCACTACTAGGCACGAGAGTGTCCGGGCCCCAGGCCTGCGTCGCTTGGCCCCGCTCCAGGAAGGAGCCCGTGGGGAAACCCAGCTCAGGGTGTCCCCAGGTGCTGGCGGGAGCCAGGTGCGGGGAGCGGCCGCTGCTCGGCCTGGTCGCCTTCTGCGGGGAGCTGACATCTGGGCTCAGACAACAGGCCACGTGGGGGCGGAAAGCGTAAGATTTATAAACAAGGGTCAGGCCGTTTCTAAATAAATAGGATACCACATAGAGTAGCGAAGTAACAGATAAAAGGAAATACAAGCTGCCTCAAACTCTTAAAAATAATTCAAATATTTGCATCGTTCTGAACCAATCGCTTACAGAGTAGTTTCTTTTGAAACTTTGCCTGCTGCCTCAGAGGATTCTCGGCTGTAAACTCTACCCCTTATCTCCCTTTGAGCTCTCTCTCCAGGGAGCGGCTCACATTCCAACCCGTTTCTTTCGCTTTCGTTGCCCGCGCACTAGCCTGCGACGGGGCCGCAGACCGGACCGGTGGCAGCAGCACCTGGGAGCCTGCCAGGAATGCAAACTCCCAGGCCGGCCCCAGACCTCCTGAAGCTGAATCTGCATTTGAACAGGTGCCCAGGTGGCCCCTGTGCCCGGCGCAGTTGGGCAGCTCTGGCTGGTGGGAACCTGGCGTCCGTGTCCCAGTTCTCAGGGCCTGTGCTGTCCACTGAGCAGAATGCCCCGCATGAGTGTCAGTCCTGACGGCACTTGGGACAGTTGGACGTTCCTGATCTCCTGTGCGGTTGCTAGACAGCCAATCGTTCTTCTCCTTGGAGGCAGAAGCATGCTGAGGGCAGGACTCTGTCCTGTTTGCTGTCGTATCCCCGGCACTCCATCAGCTCTGCACCTGCTGAGTCCCGTGGTCCCTACCCAGTAGTCACAGACAACATTGGCGAAGGAACTGGTGAGGAAAGCGGCACCTGCCCCCAGCCTGCAGGTGCCTGTCATGCCCCACACTGCCCCTGTTGGCCTGGATGTGTAGAAATTTGTTGATGATCACGGTAGATCCGAGGGCTGAGCTTACCCGGCGGGGAGGGTAACCGAGGGCTGGGGAGCGTTTTCTTGCGTACAAAGCCCCCAGCCTGTGGACAGTGCATACGTAGGTCAGTTATTTTGGGAAGTGTAGCTGCGGATATGTAAATCTAAGATTCCTATTGTGCTAGAGAAACAACATGGGGTCTCCTCCTTAAGAGAACTGCCCTGGAAGGGAGGGAAGAATTAGGAGGGATCCAGAGTCCTGGGAGGGCACAGGAGGGCCCCTGGCTTCAGCCCAGAGCGCTGAGGGGGCCCGTTGTCAAATGGCCTCGCTGTTCCACTGAGAGAGCCCCTGAGCCGTGTGATGTTTGGGGGACCCAGGGCCAGAGTCCCTGAGACACAGGGCCAGGATACAGCTTAACAGTGTCTTCAGGATCCTTTCTGGGCCTGGGAGAGCCCGGGCGGGGGACTGGAAGTTAAGTTTATCAAGGTCTTCTGGGAGAGTTTACCCACGTTTGGTAAACTCATCAAACCAGTAGATGCAGATTCAGTCTCTATTGTAAGGTCCTCCTTGGGGGTTCTGGGAGGAATCGAGGGCATTCTAAATGTGGGTTTTTCTCCTTAAAGTGCTGCAGTCTTACTTGAGCAGATGGGAGATAAATTGGTGAGTTAAAACAGCAAGACAAGTTTTAAGTAGCTCAAAGCAACAATAAAGGAAATGTCACAAGTGTCACAAAGCCATGTCTTGTCAGAATGTGGCCCAGGCAGAACACACAGTTCTCCATCTGTCCTGTCTATCTACCCATGCACCCATTCATCCATCCACCCATGCACCCATCCATGTACATACCTGTCTGCCCATTCATGCATGCGTCCATCCACTTATCCACCCTTCTATCCATTCATCCATTCACTCGCCCACCTATTGATCTATCCACTCATGTGCCTGTCCACCCAGCTCACCCATCCATCCACTCATCCATCTGTCCATCTGTCCGTCTGTCCATCTGTCTGTCTGTCCGTCCATCCATCCATGCATCCATCCACCCACTGACTCATCCATCCAGCCATGTGTCCATCCATCCATCCATCCATCCATCCATCCATCCACCCACCCACCCACTGACTCATCCATCCATCCATCCATCCATCCACTCATCCGCCCACCCACTCACTCAGCCATCCATCGTCCGTCCATCCATCCATCCATCCATCCATCCATCCACCCACCCACCCACTCACTCATCCATCCATCCATCCATCCATCCATCCATCCATCCATCCACTCACTCAGCCATCCGTCCATCCATCCACCCACTCACTCATCCATCCATCCATCCATCCATCCATCCATCCATCCATCCATGCAGTCAGCCAACCACCCATCCATCCATCCATCCATCCATCCATCCACCACCCACTCAGCTATTTATTATCTGTCTTCCTTCTGACTTGCCCACTTTGGCTCGCTCTTGTCTATTCAATGAAAACATGTCGAGATCTGCTCTGGGCTAGAGAATGTAAGGGCAAACACTTGCCTTGTCCTCTAGGAACCAGCACAGCTCAGAGCATTTGTCCCGCTTTATCTGAGAGCTTGTTGCCGAGAGCCCCCGTCTGCCCCCTCCTTCTGTCAGATAGGGAGCCCTGGATAGTTGAGGAGGCATCATCCATCCCTGTCTCCCTCATGGCCAATGGCATAGGGCCTGGCATGTAGCTGGAGAACTCAAATGTGTGTTGAATTGAATGGGCCTGGGGGTTGATGAGGGATCAGACAACCCATCTTGGTGGGACAGGTTTGGAAAAGCTTAAGGACTGGTGGTGACAGGCATATGTTAAAATAGGACTTAGAGGATATTTTGATGGGACCATCTCTTGGGCCCCTTTCCCCTTCAGGTTTCAGGAGGCGGAGATGGAGGGGGGGTGGACTCCTGCTCCTACCTCCTGCTTTGTGTTACGCCCCTGGGTCTGAAACGCAGCCACACGTGATGTGTCCTTGGGGATCCCCACATGACAGCTGAAGGAGGGCATGGGGCTTGGGGTCTAGACCAGACCAGCTCTCTCTGGGTGGCTGGGGGACCCCTGGATAAGATGCAGTGCCTCGCAGGGCTCCTGGCCCTGGCTCACCGAGGCTCGTCAGAGGTTGTGCTGCCCCCCTGCCCCCTTCTCCCCCAGGCTGACCTCTCTGTTCTCACAAAGCTACCCTTTCCTTCCCTTGAAGCCTTGAAATCTGATAATGAAACTAATACCCAATATTTTTGCCTCCAAGAGAGGCAGGAGATAAACAGGAAGGCCTGAGGGATTACGGTGTCTTTCTGAGGGCCTGGCTGGGAGTGGGGTGACATCTCTGTGTGGAGCTGAGGGACCCAGATGGGGGCCGCTCTGCCTGATGCATTTTTCCATTTGTGTAGAGAAAATAAAACACAGAGAAAAGAAAACAAGCCGTAAAATACTTTGCAGAAGCCTGAGCGTGGGCAATTGCCACTTGATGTCCCCTGACAGCTCCAAGAGGTGGGAGGGAGGGGAGCCCTGCCTTTTGATGTCCCGCCTCTGAGTTTTCTTTTGTGTGACCGGTTGTTTGGGAAGAACCTTTTGTTGGTGTAAGGTGCATATGGAAGACGGATACCACCTGGGGCTCCTGTTGGGGTGGGGAAGGGGGGTTGCTGAGCTCCCTGGAGGGGCTCAGAGGTTCAGGCAACCCCACTGGGGAAGTGGGGGACAGCTAGCACTGTCTTTATGGAGGAAGACACAGGAGTAGCATCTGCCTCCAAGAAGGACCAGAAGATACTGCTGGTGGGGCTTTTCCCAGTACGAGAGGGCCTTGAGGAAGCCAGACCTGGGTGCTCTTCCCAGATCCCTGTCCCTGGGCAGGGGTGCCAGGTCCTTTGACTTCTGTGCCAGTAGGAAAGCTCCAGATTCTGTACTATAGTCCCCGCTGTTCCTTCCAGTGATGTGGGTCCTTTCCTCTGAGGTGCTGGGCCAAGAGCCAGAAGACCCAGGTTCTGGTCCTGGGCCCCATGTATTGCCTTGGTGCAATAAATGGTAGGTCACTTAACCCCTCTGAGTAGCCCTCAGCACCCTCATCTGGCTGAGTCCAAAGGGACAGTGGACATGCATACACATGCACAGTGGTCCCTTGTGCTGGTGGGCAGGTGAGGCTGAGCTCAGTCCCAGACACTGAAGGGGCTGAGGGACCCTTGGTAAGACTCTCAGGAATCATTCTCTGGCCTCATTTGCCTTCTGATTGCTTCCACACTCAGGCATAAACTGAGGCTTTCCCCCTTGTGGCCCCCACAGTGCCTCCCCTTGAGCCCCATCCTTCTTGTCAGTTGAGTGACTGATGGGTGTGTCTTTAGCGAGAACATTTAAAGAAACGTGTACTGTCAGAGAGACCAAATTAAAGAGGCAAAATTTTTTTAAATCACAAAAGTAATAAATGAATAAGAAGCTGGTACAAATTTGTGCCACTTGTGTGGTAGAAAAGACACATAGTTTTTAATGCATCGTATGTAAGAGCACTGGACGTGGTAAGAAAAAAAAACAACCCCACCTTATTTGAAAACTGGGCAAATGGCATGAACAGGCAATGTACATACACACACACACACACACACACACACACAAAAGAAATATAAATAGAAAAACAAACACATGGCGAAATGTCCAACCTTACTGGGAATCAAAGACGTGCAAATTAAAATCATGTGTGTGTGTGTGTGTGTTTTCCAGACGAACTGGCGAACGTTCAAAAAAAAAAGAATTCTGATACTAAATGCGTGTTTTTATTTTTTTTTTCAAGGGTGTGGCGAAATAGTAGCTCTCATATCCTGCTGGAAGGGAGTGGAAGCTAGGACAGCCTTTCTTCAGGGCAATTTGGATCCTGAGTTAAAAACATGTAGATTCGAAAGTTAACCCGGTTGTGCTGTCTTGAGAAATTCACTGCACAGCAGCCATCAGGGCAGGGCACAAATATACATCCAAACCCGCCTCTAAATGCACCTATTGGGGATTCCAGGGAGCCAATGACATATATGCGCGCAGGAGAGGATTAGACAACCTTTCAAAATCACGATGAACCGTATCTGGCATTAAATAGTGGCCATCATTGTGAGAAAATGGGCCACGAAGTGAAATGTACAGTATGGTCCATGTCCATGGGAAAGAATAAAATAGCTCCATAGCTGAGCAAAGGTTAATTCAAGCCTGCAAGGAGAGACCCCTGCATTAACAGCGGTCGCTGGAAATCTGAGTGCATTTTTTTTCCTCTTTTTTTGCTTTTGTTTATCAAGTGTCTGGCCCCACGCATTTCTTTAGACGTTATGTAAAATGCGATTTGAAACATGCTTAGCACAAAAGCAGGCAAAGCGTATCGAAGCAAGAGTGGGCAAGACGTAAGCTGGAGTTATCCTGGAGGTACGAGCCTACAGAAGCAGGTCATGGGCGTCATGGGGTGGTCTGAGGGGGCCACACTGGATGCCAGGGGGTTGGGGGTGGGGGGAAGATGGGCCAGGGACAGACGTTGAAGCCAAGGCTTGGAGGATAAGAAGGATGCAGACAGATGAGGCGGAGCCTGGGGAGAAGAGGGTCACGGAGGGGGCAGGCAAGGGGTCCTCATGCATGGAATGCTCTAGAAACTGAAAAAGATTTGGGACAGCTGAAACATAAGAATGAGAGCGGGTGAGCAGAGCTACAGTGGGGAGAGAAGCAGGACCGGCTTATTCGGAGCTCCGAGGGCTGTGACATCTGATTTAGATTTTACCCAGAGGAACATCGGCAGGGCCATTGAGAGATTTTCAGTTGGCAGGCTTCTGCATACAAATGGACAGAGGGGCATCATTCGGCCTCCCTTCCCCCCCCCCCCCAATAGGCAGGATCGGGGCGTGAGATGAGGCGGATGCCAGCTCCACCTCCCAGCTTTGAGGGGTGTGTATGTGTGATGGGAGGGTTGGGGATTGCAGGTTGCTGGGTAGAAATGAACAGACTCCGTTTGAGAGGGAAGCAGGAGCCACGGCCGTGGTTCAGGTACTGCTGGGTGGCCCGTGGGTGCTTCTGGATCCAATTTTGGATGCAAAGAGGGGAGCCAAGGAGAAGCTCCAGCCGAAGGACTGCGGTCCGGCAGGGGAAGCTGGGGACAGTCTCTCCCGCAGCCCAGCAGTGGAGCGGGAGATGTTGGGGACAGTCTCTCCCACGGTCCAGCATTGGAGTGGGGGGGATTCTGGGGACAGTCTCCCCTGCGGTTCAGCAATGGAGTGGGGGGATGTTGGGGACAGTCTCTCCCGCGCCCCTGCCCTGACGCCTCTCCCTGCCTCCCCGCAGCCTGTAACTGTAACCTGCACGCCCGGCGCTGCCGCTTCAACACCGAGCTGTACAAGCTGTCGGGGCGCAAGAGCGGGGGCGTCTGCCTCAACTGTCGCCACAACACCGCCGGCCGCCACTGCCACTACTGCAAGGAGGGCTACTACCGCGACATGGGCAAGCCCGTCACCCACCGGAAGGCCTGCAAAGGTAGGCAGGGCCCCGGGGCCTCGCGAACACCGTCCCCTCCCTCTGCTTTTCCGTTTCCTGGTCCCGGGTACGGACCTGCCTGGAAAGAGAGCGGGTCATCTGCACGCATGCGCACACGCGCGCGCACGCACACGTACGCGCACTGACGCATGCGCACACGGGCCCCCGGCCTTCGGAGGTGGAAGCCAGAACAAAGGGGCGATGGAGAAGTGGCTCCGAGGAGAAGAAAGGAGGTGGGACCCCGGTGAGGGTGCCGGCCCCCGCCCCCGCCCGGCTGCTGCTCCGGCTGCACAGGTGCGCCGCATACCACAGGCCTGGGGTCAAGTTCGCCAGGCTTACCGGCGGCGGCACAAAGGGCCCTCTTTTACCGAAGCCACGCGGACCTATTCCTTTGGATGTGTGCGCGCCCCCCTTCCCCCCGGCCCCCCCGGCCCTCGCCTAGACACACACGGTCACCGTCGCGGTGAGGTCGGCCCGCTTCAGGGGCAGGGTCTCCGAAGGAACATTTAATCCACCTGCAAATAGCTTTGCTTCTCAGGACACGAAGTTAAAGGGAGACCGGAGACTATTTTCGGTCACGGAGGCGAGCTCGAATGTTTTAACTTTCTGCGAGGTGTTTTTCTCCCCTCACAGAAAAGCAATGGACAGATGACTCAGAGGAGCTGATGACATGCCAGGGAACTTAGTGACATAGGGGGTGGGGAGACGTGGCCCCCTCCCCGTTCCACCCCCCAACTCCACACTTGCTTTTGGTAATTCCAGGAAACAGAGCTGTCCGGGCCCAAAACTTGGGGTCTAGGGCCAGAGCTTGCCGTGAGCAGGGCTTCCCAAGAAGATCTTTATGCCTGAGGGCTCGTGGCCACCGTCCAGCGTGGACGGGGTCCTGACGCGGACCTGCGTAGACTCCCACACGGGCAAGACCCCAGCCTTGTCAGGCTCAAGAAGATGAGCTGCGGTCGAGAAACCCCTCAGTGGCCACGGCTTAGCCTTTGGATGAAGCCAGAGCGTCTTATCAGGAAGTCTGCCAGATGTTGGGCACTTGTGTGCAGGACCGATCACCCGAGTTGTGGGCCTCAGTGCGAAATGAAACCACGGGGCTTCTTGTTCTGGAATTGCTAAGAATTTAAAAAATGGCAGCAGCAGCAGCAGCAGCAGATCCTTAAGCAAGCACGTGCCCTTGTGAGCCCCGGGCCCATGAAGCCGGCCTTGCTTGTGGAGAATTACTTTTCTCCAAAACAAAACAGCCGCCCGGTCTGTCTCCTCCAGGAGAAATCCCTTCGGTTCCCCAGGAACACGGATGAATCCGGTGGCTCCCAAGACACCAGCAAGCTGTCCTTCCAGATCTGTGGGCTCAAGGCTGCCTCTAGTGGTAGTCAAGAGAAGCTTACACCTAAAGGCAGCTGGGCTACTTCCGCCTCCCCAAAACAGCCAATCAAGGTGAGGCTCCCCCAGGAGACTTTGAGTAGCAACTGAGGTGGCCTGGGAGAAGGACCCCAGAAACGTCTACCATGGCGGGAAGGCATGACCAGGGAGAGAGGGCTTTGGGTTTTGAGACCATAGTTGGAAGGTATCCAGCCCCTTTGCTTCTTGTCTTTTGTTCACAGAAATCAAAGCCAAAGTCTTGGAAACAACTGGTAGGCATAGATTCCTTGGGGGAAATTTTAATCACCGGGAGGCACTCAGGTGGACAGCCCCGTGCCCGTTGTGGAGAAGGTCTCAGCTCTGCGTTGAAGGGCAGTGGTTATGTACTGTGATGCCAGTTTCTTTCTGCCTTTCGTGAAGGAAAGTTGTGTCCCCTGCAGAGGCAGTTGGGAGCGGGGGCCTCCGTCATCTTACCATTTGCCTCCTCTCCCGCTTGATGTGGGAAGGTGCAAGAGCCACGTGTGGCCTCTCGTGGCTCAGGGTGAGATGTCCGGAAGCCACACGGTCCTGGGAACCTGCAGATTATCCTCTGGGGCCCTGCCACTCCAGTTAAGTGGCGTGGAGACACCCGGTGGTCCTGTCTTGTTATTTCGAGCACTGTGGCTGGCCTTGGTGGCTCTGTCTTCCCTCTGAGCCTTGGACAGCAGCTGCCTCCAGGTTTGGTGGGACCCTGGGAGAAGAGCCCAAGGAAGAGGACAAATGTAAGAACCTATTCTGCCCAGAAGGACGCCTGCGGATCCTGCCAGGGAAACGTGACAGGCAGGCAGAGGTGGGACAAGGTGTCTCCTGACTGCAGGAGAAGACAAGGCTTCAGGGATCCTGCGTCCTGATTGGGGAGGAAAGACAACTGCGAAGAAGATCCCTTCCCTGATTGGTGAACAAGAGGAATGTGACCTGAAAGGTCCCGCCTTTTCATCGGTGAGAAAAGGCGTCTCTCGGAAGTTCCTGATCTTTCCCCTTCCCCCTCCACGGAGGGGCTGAATCTTTGAATCCTCTGTTCCCCCTTGGAACGTTTCCCACCAGACTGAGACCCTGAGCTCTTGGGGGGAACCGGCTGCAGGAGGTCAGAACGCCAGCAGGGGACTGTGTACCCTTGAGGTGTTCAGACGGGAGTCTCTCTGTCCCTCCCCAACTCCCACCCCACGGAGTCTGTCCACCGTCTTGTCTTTGCAGGGCGGGACGGTTTAAGGAAATGGTCCCAGCATTTTGCTCTGTGATGGGTTGCTCTCAGAGGCTGCTGAAGTCTCCCAAGTCCTGGAGATGTGCAGCCTGGCCAGGCCCCGGCCTCCCGGGGCTCACCTTGGGGAGCCCCGTCATGGCCTCACGTTCTGTGCCTTTTCACTCTGTTTTGGAAGCATTGCACTGGGGGGGGGGGGTGGGGGGGCACTGGGACAACTGACAGAGGCTCTTGACTGCAATCAACAGTTGACCTGAGGGTGCTTGGGAATGGCCACTGGGGCCCTCTTTACCCTTGACTTCCCAGGGCCTGGGAGGAGCCCCAGGCAGGGGGCTGAGGCCACCCAGGCACTGCTGATGATTGGCTGGCTCTCGACCTTGATCGGTTGGAGCAGGGCTGGACCCAGACAAGAACAGCTTGGAGCAAGGGCATTAGATTCCAAACGTTATTATGCAGTCGTCCCATTTGGGAAGTTACATAGCAACAAATTCGTTGGGTTCTTTCTCCCCTCCCCTGGTTTAGAACCAAGCCCGGGGCTGGCTGGCCGGGCTGGTGCATACAAAGGGCTGTAATAAACATGCCCAGGGAACAGGCGGCTGCACTCTCGGCTATTCAGTGCAATTTCACAGCACTGGGAAGGCCTCATTATGGCGTGGGCTGTTGTCCTATACAAAGTCAGATGAGATGAATTTCTCCCTTTTCTCCGCAGAATGGTTTGTGAAAGATACTCTCATCCTGGAATCTGTCAAAAGATAGGCGGTTTTGTTTATCGTTTGTCTTCTTTATGGACTTGGGGGCTCTTTTCTCTTTGGGGCCGGCAGAGAAGACGCCGCCTTTTAACCATGCCAGCCGTGTCTCCATTTAAACGATATTAATTTATCATCTTCCCGAACCATCTGTGACGGATAAAGACGTTCCGGGAGTCTCCCGCGAACCGAGTCGCGAAGAGAATTAAGAAATTAACCGCTGCATCTAGCGCCCCCGGCACAAAAGGGCTTGAGTCCCACGTCGCTGAGCAGCAGGGTTTCTTTCGCTGGATGCGCTGCCCCCTTCAAAGCCGCGGTCAGCGTGGGCCGGTGCAGGTCACCAAGAAGGTGTCTGGGTCCTTGGAATATGCGGGCCGTCACGGGGCAGCGCGCGCTGGTCCTCGCCGCTGCCCCCCCCCAACCCCCTGTTTCTTCCCTCAGCTCTGCGAGAGCCTGGGGAGGAAGTGGGCTCCCTGAGCCACCCCCTTTGGCTCCCTGACCATGAGTGCGGCTCCCCTGGTCTTTCCTACCCTCGGTTCTCGACCATCACTCCAGGGCACCCTCAGTAGATTTCTCTCTAACTTGTTCTCACCCTTGGTTGCAATTTGGAATCACCTGGAGATTTGAAAATGCTGACGCCTGAGTCCTACCCACCCCGCCCCGGGGGGGATTCTGGTTTATTTAACGAGTCAGATGAGACCTGAGCGCTGGGGGATAGGAGTAAGGTGGGGAATTGGGGGGCTGTGCTGGCGTTGAGAAAGGAGGTGCTCACAGGGATCCCCAGGATTTATTCTTTTGAGAGGAGAGATTTATCAGTGAATTCAAGTGTTTTTTTTATGGCCCTCTTGATGAAAACTGGGTGGGAGGGGGTTGTGTTTAAAATTTAAAGAAAAAGAAAAAATTAAATTTTGCCGGGCAAGGTTTGGAGCTTAGCTGGTGCGTCCTATGGTGCTTGTGTCCGGAGGAAGGCATTGGATCAGCTGGTTATCACAGCTAGATTGTGTGTGTGCGCACGCATGTGTGAGATTGGATCATTTGAGGGTTTAGTCACAGCACAGCTAGGAGCCTGGGACCTCATACTCCTTCCTGACTCTAAGGTGGTGTCCATCCAGCCTACAAAAGCCTAATAGCCTTGGGAGCGCCCTTTCTTTCTGTGGGTCCCTTGTGACCTTTCCTTTTCCTGTCTGTTATGCGGGGACCGCAGGGGAAAGGATGGTTGTCTCAGGCAGGAAGGCACTCGGCGGCCACAGCAGCTCCCAGCTTAGAGGACAGAGACCACCGCATGAAGGGGTGGGTGCTATCAGGGTGCTATTATGGCCCAGCACCCATGGAGAGAGAGAAAATCCCCCATGGAAGAGCCAGCTCCGACTGTGGCCGCTGTGGGCGCATCCTCTCCCTGTTCCCTGGGGAACGTGGAGGTCAGAAATCCCGATCTCTGGCTTTGGCTCCGGGTTCAAAGCCAGCAGCGGCAGGCAAGTCATGTGACCTCCCTAGACCTCAGGATCCTTCTCTGTGAAATCACGTCCAGATTTATGATCTCTGAGTCCCAGCCAACTTCCACATTCTGCATCCCGCGTGCTCTTTTTAAATGTTCAAAATTTTACGGGTTCCCCCCCCCCCCACCCCATAACAATGGGACAGTGTCCTGTGTCAGTGAAGTTTGCGGCCCGGGAACTTGGAAAAGCTGGCGGAGCCAGGAAATCGGGTGCAGGTGGTTTGGTCCCAGGGTCTTTACAAGTGAAGAGAGTCCTGGCTTCTGGGACCGGCCCACAGTGCCCTGCGGGGCCTTCCAGGCTCTACTCTGTGTCTCCTTCCCTGGCACCCTGGGTGTCAGCCACCTCCTCTCTGAAACCCACCCATCCTCGACATTCCTGGGGAGTCCCCAGAGGCCCTGCTCTTGAGCAGAAAAGCTCAAACTTTGATATCTGAGCTTCCCCAGTTGATGGAGAGCGTTTTGCTTGGGGGTGTTGAGGAAACCAGATGATGTAGAGGAGGTCCCGGCACAAGGCCTGTTATCCGTACCTGTTAGCCGTTAGGCGACGGGGTTGGGGGGGGTGGAGATGAATAACTAGGGGTCCCTGCCCCCCGCCAGCACGCACACAGAGCAGAGAACCTCAGGTTGCCTTAGTGTGTTCAGTGAGTGGAACGGCCCCTCTCACGGGAAGGGCTCGGCCCGGGTGTGGACTCGGAGGCTGATTAACCCCAGGACTGGGCAGGGCCCTGGGGGTTTGCCCCAGTGCCGTTGCACACTCTCCATCAAGGATTGGCCCGCCTTGGGAGCAAAAGTGACAAATGAGTTGAACGGCAGAGATGGGTGCCGGGCAGCTGCTTGCGGAGAGGTGGACACGGGCCGCGTGTGTGCCCAAGTGCATCTCAGGGCTACTAAGGAAGGCCTGGCAGCCTCTTGGGGACTCCTGACTGGCCTGGGGCTGGGAGGGGGATGCCAGGCCCCAGCTGGCCCCCACTACCCCACTGCACAGGACCCAGGCCCTCTGGCGCCTCCCCACTCTGCTGTCCAGCCCCTGGCCACCTGCCCTGAGCCTGTGCTCGCGCGCGCACACACACACACACACACACACACACACACACACACACCCCTCAGCCTCTCTCTGGGAACCATCTGTAGGACCCGTGCCTTCCGCCTCGGCTGTAAATCAGGTGCAGGAAGGCTATGGTTAACTAGATCACGGAGGGTCAAATAACCCAGCTTGGGATTACAGGGCTCTGCTCCCCTTTCGCTTCCTGCTGTCTGCACCTTGATCCGAAGGTGGCGGGGGAAAGGCGAGGTAGTGCGACTTGAAACATTTATTCTTTTGTGCCTTGTTAGCAACTGCTGGGAGAAAGGAAAACACAGCTAGGGAGGAGGTGGACGCAGACAGCTGAGATGCACTTTGTGGATGTAAATTATCCTCGCTCCCTCATGAGCATGGAGAATTTAGGAGTGGGGGGTGTTCCACACTGGGGTTGCCGATGATCTAGGATGTGAGGGGATTATCTTTCCTGCTGCCCCCCGCTGGGGCCGGGATTTGGCCCAAGTTTGTGCACTGATTGAGCAAGTATTTACTGAACACCTGCTACATGCAGAAGCCAGGGTAGTTACAGAGGTGACTGAGGCAGACACATTCCCTTGGAGCTCACTTTCTGGAGGGAGGTTGATGGCAAGCAAATGAGAAAAAGTAAGTAGTGGATTATTATAGATTGTGGTGAGTCACATGGAGGAAATACACAGGGTGGAAAGAAAGCGAGCCAAGGCAGAGGGCAGGGCCAGCTCCTGGGAGCGTGGACGGGAGGTGGGCCGCATTCCAAGAGCAGTGGAAGCCACGAGGTGGAGCAGTCAGGAGAGGAGAGACTTGAGTGATATGTGTGGCTTAGCTTTTAAAATGTTCCTTGTGCCACAGATGAGAGGAAATGTTTGCGAATCACAGATCCAACAAAGGACGAGATACACAATATGTAAAGAACTCTCAAAACGCAACAGTAAGAAAACAGACCATTCAGTTAGAAATGGGCAAAATACTTGAACAGGTACTTAACAGAGATGCGCAGATGGTAATTAAATACGTGAACCCTCATAGTCATTAAGGAGATACAGAGTAAAACCTTGAGACACCACCACATACCTGTTAGAACATCGAAAATAAGGGGCGCCTAGGTGGCGCAGTCGGTTAAGCGTCCGACTTCAGCCAGGTCACGATCTCGCGGTCCGTGAGTTCGAGCCCCGCGTCGGGCTCTGGGCTGATGGCTCAGAACCTGGAGCCTGTTTCCAATTCTGTGTCTCCCTCTCTCTCTGTCCCTCCCCCATTCATGCTCTGTCTCTCTCTGTCCCAAAAATAAATAAACGTTGGAAAAAAAAAAAAAAAAGAAAATAAGAAATACTGACAATTCCAAGCATTGGCGAGGCTGTGTAATGACTGGAACTCCTACACCACTGGTGGGAACTCAAAATGGCACAGCCACTCTGCAAAACAGTTTGGCAGTTTCTTACAAAATTATAGGTCTCCCGTAAACCCCTGCAATCCACACCGTGGAATACTATGCAACAATGAAAATGAATGGGCTTTTTTTTTTAAATTTTTTTTTCAATGTTTATTTATTTTTGAGACAGAGAGAGACAGAGCATGAACAGGGGAGGGGCAGAGACAGAGGGAGACACAGAATCTGAAACAGGCTGCAGGCTCTGAGTGGTCGGCACAGAGCCCGACGCGGGGCTCGAACTCACGGGCCGTGAGATCATGACCTGAGCCAAAGTCCCGAAGTCGGACGCTTAACCAACCAAGCCACCCAGGCGCCCCGAAAATGAATGGGCTTTTGATCGACACAGCAGCACAGACACAGCTCAGGTGCACTTGGCTGAGTAAAGGACGCCGGTCCCAAGGGTTACATGCCATACATCTATACGTTGTACGTACTGTATGGTCCCAGAGTACCATGTTCTGAAAAGGCAAAGCTGTAGGACAGAACAGATCTGTTGTTGCCAGGAGTTGGGATGGGGGGCTGACCACAGAGGAACAAGAGGGGCTTCTTGGGAGAGTTGGAATGTTCTGTATCCTGATTGGGTGATAGTGATGGTAGGAAGCTGCTTCCATAGGACTCTCTGACACTGTGTCTTTGGACCTCCCTGTTCCCCATCTCCCATTCCTCACAGCCCTGAACTCACTTGGTCACCAGTTGTCCTTGGGTCAGCACTCACTCCTCCTCCTGCCCGGCCTCCCTGAGCCCCACCTCGCCGGTCTCCCACCTTGTACCAGGTCCCCTCCGTTCTGGAACACCCCATCAGCCCTAGCCAGCTTTCACATTTCTCTTTTTGGTGGCCAGTCCTCACCTTGTTTTGGGGAATGGAGAAAAAGCAGGTTCTTGGATACCCCTTAGCGCCTGACATTTGTCCTCTCCCAGCACCACCTCTGGGTGAGGGGCTTCCCACCAGGCTTCCCCCACAAGGCCTGACACACATACAAGAGACGTGGGAACCCTTTGGATCTGAACCTGATTTTCCGACGTTGCTGGCCTTTTCTGTCTTCCTGTGCTACCGTCACCTGCACTGAGCGTGCTCCAGTCCTCCTCCCCCTTCTCCTGGTCCTCCCGTCCTCCCACTTCCTCCTTCCTCTCCCTCCTTGTCTCTCCTTCTCCTCTTTTCTCACCCCCCCTTCCTTCCTCCTCCTCTCCCTCCTCCCCTTCCTCCTCCTCTTTCCTATTCCTCCTTCAGCTTTCCCCTCCCCCCTCCTCCCCTTCCTCATCTCTCTCCCCCCATCCTCCTCTCTTCTCAACCCCCCTCTCCCTCCTCCTCCTTCCTCTTCCTTCCTCCCTCTCCCTCCTCCCTACCTGATCCCCCACAGCAGCTGGAGCTCACCCTGGCCCACATGGAGGGCCCTGCCTGCTTCTGCCTTCATTGTGGATGGCATCCAGGCACACAGACCAGTCTCATCAACGCAGAGGAGAATGTTTCACCCCCACCCAGCACCACAGGCACACACGGCCCTTGGGGCAGCAGCCACATTCACCGGCAGCATGAGCAGGACCCCCAGGCTGCTTGTCTGCCTTCTCTCGAGGCCAGCAATGGGCCCGGGAAGGCGCGGGGCTTAAACAGTAGACGTTTATTCCCCACAGTCCTGGAGGCTGGAAGTGTGAGGTGAGGGAGCCTGCAGGGCTGGATTCTTCTGGGGCCTCTCTCTGGGGCTTACACATGGCCACCTTCACCCCCTGTCTTCACACGGTCTTACCTCTGTGTGTGTCTGTGTCCTCATCTCTCCTCAGAGGGACACCAGTCACATCGGTGACCTCATTTTACCCTACTCCCCTCTCTCCAAAGACGCTCACGCTCTGAGGTACCTGGGGTTAGAAACATGGATGCTGGGGGGACACAGTTGAGCCTGTACGTGAGATCAGGTCCAAAGCTGTCCTTCCCGACTGGCCGGAAGCCCGGTGGCAGCCGTGATGACTTCTGAAGCCGGGGTCGGCGCTGTGGTGGTTCCCTCTCACCCCTTCTGCCTGGAGAAGCTTCAGAGGGTCCGGGTGCCGAGCCAGCTCACCTGTCCTCTGAAAGCGTGCCCCCCGGAGGGTCCTGCCTGACCCGGAGGGCCCCCTGGGGCCAGGTCTGCGGGGAAAAGGAACCAGATCCCCTGATAGGAGCCCAGGACGCATTTATAAAAGCCACGGTGTGAGCCGCGGTGGAGGCGGCCGACCTCAGACATGCGCCCCGTCCCGATGCTGGCTGTGGGCCCTCAGGGACCCGGGACAGAGCGCGTCAGAAGGTGCTGGGAGAGGCAGGGGCGCCTGGGTGGCGCAGTCGGTTAAGCGTCCGACTTCAGCCAGGTCACGATCTCGCGGTCCGTGAGTTCGAGCCCCGCGTCGGGCTCTGGGCTGATGGCTCGGAGCCTGGAGCCTGTTTCCGATTCTGTGTCTCCCTCTCTCTCTGCCCCTCCCCCGTTCATGCTCTGTCTCTCTCTGTCCCAAAAATAAATAAACGTTGAAAAAAAAAATTAAAAAAAAAAAAAAAAAAAAGAAGGTGCTGGGAGAGGCAGTGCTCGGGACAGGCGGCCCGGGGTCGGGACGGTCTGCCTTTCGAGTCAGCCTTGCCAGGGCACCCAGAAACGCCTGGTGAGCTTCTCTTAGCCGACAGACCGAATCTCCGCGAGATCCTGGCGCAGCTCAGCGGGCGACAGTGTCGGGGCAGGACGGTCAGAGGGTGTGGACGGAGGGCCGGGTGCGCTGGGCGCCGTCCTCTGGGCCAGGACCGCAGTGACGGCGGGGGTGCCGGCTGGGTCCTTGGAGCCGTGGAGACAAGCGGTACACTGTTAAGTTGGAAGTGACTTTGGTGGCCGTGCAGACCTCCGTCCTTACAGACGAGCCCCTTGTGGTCCAGAGGGGGCGAGGCACTAACCCAGAGTCACACAGCAGTACTGGCAGGAACAGGCCCGGACCTGGGCCTCCTGAGGCTCATGTGAAAGCGCCTGTGTGCCCCGAGCTGGCTGGCCCTGACTGATGGCCTTGGGCAGAGACGGCCCGGGCTCCCCTCGGCACCGGGAGGCACTCCAGCCCGCCGAGTGCGTGAGAAATCTAATCCTCCCGCCTTCTCAGGGCCCTGGGCTTCCGTCTGGTCTCACCTTCCTCTTTGTGGAAAAACCTCGGGTACATTGTTTCCCATGACCAGGTGCTGCCTGGCCCATGCAGACAGGGTGACCTGCCATGGAGGGGATTGACCTCCTCGAAAAAGTGGCTGACTTCCAGGGAAACTGGAGTCACCAGATGGGCTCCCAGGGGCGGAACACGCCCTGCCCCAGGCCCCATTCTCGGAAGAATTAGGGAAGCTCTGTCCTCGTCCCCTCCCCGGACCCCTCGCAAAAGGAAAGACCTCCGCTCTCTTCACTTCTGCATCTCCCACCCACCCCCACCCTGCACCCCTGCTCAGCCCCGCCCCACCCCTCCACTGCCCTGCCCGCTGTGGTGCCCCTTGAGCCAGTGCGTGTGAGTTTGTAGGAGTCTGTGTGTGTTTGTAGCTGTGGGGGTCTAAGTGTGTGTGCACGTGAGTTTGTAGAAATCTGGGTGTGTGTGTGGCCGTGCTTCAGGGTTGAGGGGACACGGCAAGCTCCCTTTGGTTTTCTCTCCCCAGGGGCCAGGGCCTGGGGCCTCCTTTGTGGGCTCAGACTCCCTCCCTCAGACGTTGCTAGCGGATTGTCTTGTCCCAGGCTACAGAGGAAGCCACTGTGGGGCACTGTCACCTGTCACTTCTTCTCACACCTTGAAGCTCACCCTTCTTTGCACGGAGGGGAGAACTTGGGCTTTCTCTGTCTGTGGGTTTTGGGGGAAGGTCCTTACTTTGGGGCTGTTGTGCTTGGGCTTGAGAATGAGCTCCGGGCGAGGCTGTTAGGATTGCACTTGGCCGCCTGTAACAGCAATCCTGCCAAGTCTTGGTCTCAACAGGTAAGCAGGTCTTTCTCCTTGTAGAACAGGAACTCCGGAGGGGGCTGTCCGGAGACGCTGAGGCCCTCCGCGATCAGGCCCCGTCTGCCTCCCTTCCCCTGTGGTTTTCCGGGCCAGCGCGCGGTCCCCTCCTCTGTGGCCGTGCCGATTCCACAGGCTGGCGTGAGGAGCCGAGGGGACGGCGTGTGAGAGCTTGTGGGTGCGCTCAGGTGTTCACAGGTATCCGGGCGGTGGCGCTGAGCTGGAGGAATGCTGGTCCCACTGCCCTAGAAGGGACCCGAGCAAGCCTTCTGAGGCCCCCACGTTTTGGGACCTCGGTGGCGTCTCTTCCTGGAACAGCGATTTTCACGGAAGCACAGCCAGCCTGCTGCCTCTGTCTGACCAGGTGAAAGGGGCCAGTGGCTCAAAGTGTTGGCAGAGTCGGGGCAGATAGATTGGAAACCCGGCAGGAAGCAGCCCCTTTCTCTGATCCAAGGACGGGCCTGCCCTCGCTGAGGATGGCCCTCGGCCCCGACCGCTGTCAGCCGGCACCTGGTTCCCGCCCAGGCAGCCGACAGGTCACCAGCCGCGAGGGGCAGCAAAGACTAGAGGTGGGCTGAGGACCTCACTAGAGGTGAGGTGAGGACTGTTGCCGCCTTCCTGATGCACCCCCCACCCCCACCCCTGGCCCAGATTCTGCTCTGGACAGCTCCTGCCTCGGGAGAGGCGCCCCGTGCCCACGGTGGCTCGGCTCTGGCCCTTCAGTGCCCGAGCAACCTTTGGTGACCTCCTTGCAGCCAAGTGCCGGGATCCAGAAGTTACTGGCACGCAGCTGTGTTCCGTCAGCACGGAGAGGAGGAAGTTTGGCAGGAATCTTTGCATTACCAGCAAGCTTGCAAGGCAGGCCACCGGAGGTCAGCTGGCATGAGCCTCGGGAGGCCACACCCACCCGGTGCCTGTGCCCCCATCAGGCTCGGGACGGTGGCGGGGGGGGGCCGTGCTGGGGCCCTCAGCTTCCACGTGGCCGTCTTAGAGATGCCGCCCGTGCTCGGTCACCCTTCCCGCCGCAGGAGGGGACTGAAGGGCCCAGGGAGAGGCCAGAGGTTTGCTCCAGCCATCTCCCCCTCACAGCACAAGCCCCAGCTTGTGTCAGGCTGAGTCCTTTCTTACTAAGGAAGAGGGGACAAAGGAAGACAAGACCAACAGGGAATGAACATGAACGTAGGGCTGATTTAAGAAGACCTGCTCCTAGCGGGGATGTTACTGCTGTATACACGGGAGAGATTGGGACGGTTCCATTTTGCTCCCGTGGATCCTTCAATGGGAGAAAGCCACCGACAACCTCCCCCGCCACCCCGCACCCCTGGCTGCCCACATGACAGCCGGGGCCTCCCTTCCCTGGAGGGGACCCTCTGCTGGACCCTGGCTGGACCCTCTGCTCACCCTTATTTTCTTGGATGTCTTTTTCCCCATTTGGGGCAGAAACACCAGCTTCCTGCAGACAGCTCCCCTCCCCCCGCCACCTCCTAACCCATCACATTCAGCCAGGGACTCAGGTGGCCCCCCCCACCCCCCCCCCCGTTGTCTCTGTTGTCTGACCTGCCCAGTGGGGCCTCCACCTCCCAGCAAGGCCGCTCCCTTTCTGCGAGGCCCCGGGACGTTTCTTCCCCTCTCTAGTCTTGGCACATCCAGTCGGGGTGTTTAGGTGACCCCTGTGTCCCTTCCTGGTGCGACAGCTTATGGGTTGTGCCATCCGGAAGCCTGGGTCTCAGGCCACCTGGCTGCCAGTCAAGGCGGGCACAGCAGCCTGGAGAGCCCCACCTCAGACGTGGCCAGCCCCACGGCTGTGTCGGGCCCCCAACTCCATTCCTCCCACCTGGAGGGTAGGGAAGGACACCTGGGGGCTGGGAGCTGGCTGGGGGTGGAGGAGTGAGGGGCACAGACTCACCCGCTGAGATTCTGAACTCTCCCACCTGTGATCAGCCTTGGCCAAAACATCCTCGAGCTCGGGCCAGCCTTCCTCTTGGGGCTCTGGAGGGGCTCCCCTGCTTTGCTTCCCTGCTGCCGAAACAGCCTTTCAAGATGGTCCATTTTGAGGGGCGCCTGGGCGGCTCAATCGGTTGAGCGTCCGACTTCAGCTCAGGTCATGACCTCATGGTCCAGGAGCCCCGCGTCGGGCTCTGTGCCGACAGCTCGGAGCCTGGAGCCTGCTTCGGATTCTGTGTCTCCTCCTCTCTCTGCCCCTAACCTGCTCACGCTCTGTCTCTGTCTCAAAAAATGAATAAAACATTAAAAAAAAAAAAAAGATGGTCCATTTTGATTTTCATTCCCCATTTCCAGGTAGGCAGGTGGCCAGTTCTCAGAGCCTCTGGAATGTGTGTGTGTGTGTGTGTGGGTTTGGCCCGCTCTTCGTCCGGGATGGGATTCAAAGGGGAGCCCCAAGGGAGGGGCTGGCCACTGCCCGCCCTCTGACCCTCCTGTCCTGTGTCCTCCGCAGCCTGTGATTGCCACCCCGTGGGTGCTGCTGGCAAGACCTGCAACCAGACCACCGGCCAGTGTCCCTGCAAGGACGGCGTGACTGGCATCACCTGCAACCGTTGTGCCAAAGGCTACCAGCAGAGCCGCTCCCCCATCGCCCCCTGCATAAGTACGTGCGAGCCTCCTCCCCTCCCCCCCGCCCCCGGCTGCATGGGAGGGAAACCCTTCCTCAACCCTGACTGCTGACGTCCAGCGGGTTGAGCGCTGATGGACGTGGGGTCTCTGTGTTCGATGCGCTGTACTCGGTGGGACCCCATGCGAGCCCCCCCCCACCCCCCCGCCATACCCGTGGGGTTCTTGCAGAAGCAGCTGGGAGCTCAGCAGAGCCAGTCTGCTGTTTTCCGTCCTGACAGTGACTGAGTCTCCTGCCCCCAGAGGAAAGCGAGCCCCTTTCCTCCACCCAGGGCCTGTTCCTGTATTCTGCCTTGGCGCTGGACCTGGGGTGGCTTTGTCCCGGGGGTCGCCGTTGTGGCTGCTGTGGGGTTCCAGTTTCCCCCCTGCCCTGGCAGGTTCACAAGGGACTGACACTACAGGTTCCCATGCGTGACCCCCCTGCCCCAGGGCCATGATGGATGACAGCACCCCTTAGTGTCTTGGGGGCCCCTTGGCCCAGCTGTTAACTCCTCAGTCGCTGAAACCAGGGGAAGGGATGAGCAAGACAGCAGGGGTCACTCAGCAGTGGTCCCGGCTCAGAAGGGGCTTACTGTTCTGCAACCAGTAGGATGATACCAGGTGTCATGATGGAGACTTAGCCTTGGCTGGACGTCCAGCCTGGCCGGGAGCTGGCCCCCGGCCTTGGCCTTCTCGACTCCTTGTGCAAGGCCAACTTAACCCAGAAGGGAGAGCAGAAAAATATCGGGTCCCGGCTAAGCAGGCCGACCCGAGGGATGAGGTCTGTTTCTCCAGAACAAGGGTGAGCCCACTCTGGCCCTGGGGATTTGACCCGTCACCTGTTTTAGTGTGGCTCAATGTTTTCTTTTGATAATTTTTTAATGCTTGAAGGCAAAGTCAGAAGACTAATGTTTTATGACGTGTGGAATGATAGGCAATGAAAAGTGAAGTGTCCATCAAGTTTTATGGGGACACGGCCACGCCCACTGGTTTATCTGCTCGTCTGTGGCTGCTTTGAGCTGTAGGATAACTGAGTAGCTGCAGTGGAGACCGGACGACCTGTGGAGCCCCGAATGTATCTACTGGCTGCCTCTTTACAGGAGAGTCCATTGATCCGGGATATTCCCAGGGGTCCGGTAACAGCTGATAACCCGGACCCCGGCCTTCGGGAAATTGAGCTCAGTATCCATCCAGGGGAGAAATGGTTTTCACGACTACATATAGCTGTCAGAGTCTTAGAATTGGCAAAAACCCTTCTCCTCCATCTGTCCAAAAAGCTGCAAAGTGAACCTTTGTAGAACGCTGGGGGGAACCCAGGGCTGCCACGGGGAGGTGGGGCTGGGGGTCGAGCTCAGAAATGGCTGGAAACATCACTTCAAAGCCCTTGAAATGGAGCTGATGGTCCACAGTCCGGGGACAGAAAGAGACAGAAACCTCGGGAAGCGGAACCCTCGCTTTCCGACCCACTCTGTGCCTTCTCTCCCTTCCCCTCACAAAGGGCGGGCCGATGCTGGGCCCAGGCATCGGCATTCCCACGGGATTCCCGTGTGTTCCTGCGGCCGCCCGCTGGCTACAGACGCCCAGACAGTGTTCCCTGGGGGCTGGTGCCTGACTTGTCGCAGGTCTGGGAGCCGGGCCCTCTGCACATGGCCCAGTACTGGCCCAGGCACTGGGGTTGGGGAGCCCCCATTGCTGGACGTACGTGGGCCATCGATGTTCCCTCCGGAAACTCTGCTGGGACCGCGTAGCTCATGAGGGCCAAGAGAAAAGTCCCCCGAGAGCAGGATCTGACTCCGAATTGAGAGCTGGGTCCCCTGCCCATTCCTTCTGAAGGTGACTCTCGGGCAGGCCCCCAGGCCTGAGTGTTCCATCTCGACCCACCAAGCCTCAGGCCCCAGCTGATCCAGAGTCTTGAGGTTGAGGGAGGTCTTGCCCCCAGCAGTCAGATGGTGGCCAGAGTCTGGGGGATTCGTGGAGACCTTTGTGACCCTTCTGTTCACCAGGGGAGGCCAGTCCCTCCCCTCAGGGACCGTTGGTCTGTGGTCTCCCCCCTGGAGACTGGCTGAACCTCCTCCCCCTTCCTGGGCACAGGGCGGAGTCAGGAGCTAGTATGAAAGAATTGCCATTCGAGGTACAAAGGGAGCGACCCCGGAAGCGCATGCGTCTCTGAGGCCCTGGGATCTTCCGTGGCCGGTCTGTTCTGGCCACGGAGAAAATGCCTTAGTTTGTGAGGTGTGAGCCTGCGGGAGCCCGGGCCAGGGGCGCAGATCCCCCCGCCTCATCCCTTCACGTGCCTCCCCGAAGGAGAACAAGGCCACGTTCCGGGCACCCGTATCAGCTCCGTCCTCCTCCCTGGCCCTCCTCTTCTGGAGTGGGGAAGGGAGGAGGGCCCAGGGAGGAGTCTGTGCTGTGCTCGTCTTTTTCTAAGGCCAAAAGTAACATCTTCTCACCTGGTTTTCTCTTCCTCCCATCCCGAACCCCACAGAGATCCCCGTGGCACCCCCGACCACCGCAGCCAGCAGCGTGGAGGAACCGGAAGGTAGGCGTGTCCTGCTTCGCCGTGGGGAGGGGAGGGGAGGGGAGGGGGCTGCCACAGGCCTCAGAATCACCATCGGGGCGCCGCTGGGTGTGAGGGGTACCCCTGGGCTGGATCGAGGAGGATGGAAACACAGGGCATTTTCCCGTGATGCTCCCCCCAAGATTAAAGGGAGGGGGGCTTCCTGGTGCCTGTGAACCAGCTTCTCGCCCAGGCCTGAGGCCCTCAGAGCTGCACCCCACCTGCCGGTCCCAGGGTCACGAGCTGCCTGCACGCCCAGCTGGGGCTGCAGAGAAGGAAGGAGGTGGGGGTGGGGCTGGAAAAGGCACCTCGAGCACAGGACTCAGGGGGACCGGGAACCCGGACCGGAAGAAGGTCACACCCTCACTGTCCCTCCCCTCCGCCCGGAATCGGGCATTCTCTCCGCCGGGGAGCTCGGCCCCGAGCCGCGGCAGAGTGGGCAGCCCACGGAAATCACGGCTCCTTTCACACCACGTGAGAGGCGGTGCAGATGTCACATGGTGCAGCTATCACGCAATACCGTCTGTGCTCGTTTGTTGCCTCGACGTGACGGAAGTGACAGAACCCGCTGCCAGATCGTGATTTGTAATCATTACTAAAGAAGCCCGTCTGTTCCGTCACTGTACCTTAAAGCTGGGTTTTTGTAAAATATTTGGGTAAGCGTATTTCAGTACGATCAGTCTCCTTTGGAGTTCTGGGTATTTTGTGTTTGCATTTAGAAATATTGCTGTTGAGGGGTGCCTGGTGGCTCTGTCAGTTAAGGGTCTGACTTCGGCTCAGGTCGTGATCTCCTGGTTCATGGGTTTGAGCCCCACGTTGGGCTCTGTGCTGACAGCTCAGAGCCTGGAGCCTGCTTCAGATTCCGTGTTTCCCTCTCTCTCTGCTCCCTTCCCCACCCCCCCACCCCGCCCCCAGCGCTCTGTCTCTCTCTCAAAAATAAATAAACATTCGGGGCGCCTGGGTGGCGCAGTCGGTTAAGCGTCCGACTTCAGCCAGGTCACGATCTTGCGGTCCGTGAGTTCGAGCCCCGCGTCAGGCTCCGGGCTGATGGCTCGGAGCCTGGAGCCTGTTTCCGATTCTGTGTCTCCCTCTCTCTCTGCCCCTCCCCCGTTCATGCTCTGTCTCTCTCTGTCCCAAAAATAAATAAACATTGAAAAAATAAATAAATAAATAAACATTAAAAAAATTAGAAATATTGCCGCAAGAAAGGGTCCCCAGGAGTCACCAGTCCCTGGTCCGGGAAGGGGTTACACAGCCCCGGCTTTGGGCTCATAGCCTGGCTGGAGGGGGTGCCAGGTGGGGACCAGCCACCCTGGTCAACAGCCCTCAAATCGGAAAGGATAGAGGAACATTCTAGAAAGTGCCTGTGGCCACACTCCACGGAAAACCAAAAAGATCTCAGTCTTGAGTTGCCGGATAGTCTTCAGTCCCCTTTGGTTGAGCTGCAGGGGACACTTCCAGGAGAAACAGTAATGGGAAAGCGTTGGGGGGAGGTAGCATGACCTGGGAGGTGGGATGAGGCTCTTTCTGTAAAAACATAATGCGGGGCGCCCGGGGGGCTTAGTCGGTTGAGCGTCCAGCTTCGGCTCAGGTCATGATCTCACGGTTCGTGGGTTCGAGCCCCGCATCGGGCTCGCCGCTGTTAGATTGCTAGCGCAGAGCCCGCTTCGCATGCTCTGTTCCCTTCTCTCTGCTCCTCCCCCGCTGGCGCTCTCCCAAAAATAAACATAAAAAAATAAGTAAAAACATAATGTAAAGGCACCTCCCAATTAGTGTAGCTCTGGGGGAGAGCAGTTTTGCAGCCAAAAGATGCTTACATTTAATGGAGTCTTGATTCTTGCTTCCTCCATGTGACATTGGTCACAGGAGAAGTCACCTGGGCAAGCTCCTGGGGGCTTTGGACACGGCTCATCCAAGGGCAAGGTGGGTGGTGACCTCCCTCCCTCTCTCTCTCTCTCTCTCTCTCTCTCTTTCTGTCTCGCCTCCCTTTTTCTGATGCTTGCAGCTTGACTTTATGCCTCATGCAGTGTGGTTTGAGGCTTTTTTTTTCCTTCCCAATCAGAAATGGGGGGGGGGGTAGGGAGCAGAAGTAGAAGGAAAAAACAAATTGTGAGATTCCTGCCCAGGCCGCAAGAAGCTGGTATAAAACCGGCGACCATCGGGGCGCCTGGGTGGCTCAGTTGGTTAAGCATCTGACTTCGGCTCCGATCACGATCTTGTGGTTTGTGAGTTCGAGCCCCGTATCGGGCTCTGCACTGACAGTGCGGAGCCTGCTTGGGATTCTCTCCCTCTCAAAAAGAAATAAACTTAAAAAAAAACCATGCAATCATCTCTGCTCCACAGGTAAACGATTCCTGAGCAAGTACTTAGAAACACCTGCAGCCTCCGCCTTTGCAAAGCCTGCATTTAGCAGTTCTTTTGATTTCCTTATTGTGCATTTCCTTTCTTCTCCCCGCGCCTTTAAAAGCATGATTTAAATGGAAGCAGGCATTCCGCGCCTTTGCAGAGCGCTTTCCTAGTGGAGGGGTTAAGTGGGCAGGTGTGACGCCCGCAGCTTTGGCCAGACCCTTTCTGACCTCGTTGCGCCCCGGGCGACCGGGATCTCCCGTGCTTCCTGCAGACCCGAGGCCATTCCCAGGCCCTGAGCGCCGGACCCTGGAGCCGGCCACCGCACAAAGCTCCGCTCGCCTGTCTCGGCAGGCTGGGATGTCGCGGGCAGGAGGCCAGGGGGCCCCCTGGGAAGCAGGCCTGGGAGCTCATACGTCCAAGACTCTTGCAGTGTTTGAATAGGGAAGGCCTCTGTGCCAGGCTGCCTGAGAAAAGCGTGTTTACTTTTGCCTGCGTAATGGAGGAGAATTAATAAACGGAGAATTTGTCCTGGAAGCTGATGGACGTAACCTCGCCCTGAACCCATTCCCATCGAAGGGCCAGCTCCCTCAGGGAACACTGACCACCTGCTCACGGAGCGGGCTGGGACCCTCTCCCGGGGCCGGGAGGTGAGGGGTGCCTTGCCTGTGGGAGGTCCGGGGACCCGGGGCCCAGCGGGGACCTGGGGCCCAGCGGGGAACCGGATAGGAAGGGGAAACAGACTACCCGCCCCAAACCTGCCTACTTACGGTCCTAGACACCTCCATCCCGGGGCTAAAAAGGGACCGCCTGCCTCCCCCCGCCCTCCATCACCTCCGCCTCCGGGGTGGTTGTTGATCTGTTTGTTTGGTTTGTGGTTTGGAGCTGGGGGATCTGGGGTTGAGTGTCCACTGGCTGCGAGGCCTCCAAAGGCACTCAGGCTTCTCCTGTCTGCCTCCCCTGAAGAGTGAAGGCGAGCTGGGGCCACTGGGGCCCTCCCTGCCCTGCCTCTCCCGGTGGCAATGACCTTCAGATCATGCCTGCTGGCTGTCTCCGTGCCTCTGGTGACGGGCTTCTTCCCCAGCCCCTTGCAGAGCTTGGTGTGGGCAGAGGTACTGGGGTGGAGAGTTGACGACGGCTGGGGAAGGCCTGGTCTTCACGTTTGCCACTTTTGCTCTGCGGCTCACCCTTTTGGGGGCCTGTACCCTGCCTCCTGCTCCCAAGGCCCCAGATCCGGGCAACCAGCCCTGCAGAGACATCCCGTCCACGGAGCCCAGTGGCTGGAGGAAGGACTCCACCTCCAGGTGTGGGTGTTGGGCGGGTGGGGGGGGTGACCTTAGATGTGTCTCATCTGGTCGCCTCTTGATACTTCTAATTTTTTTTTTTTTTCATGGAAGGAAATTGGGTTTATATAGACCTGCCGTCTGGATGAGCCTGGGTCTTTCTCCTTTTGGGGTTTTTGTTTTCCAAGTGAAGGAATAGCTTGGGTGAGCATGGAAAAAACCACCTGGTAACACTTGAATGCGGGTATTGGCCAGGTGTTGGGGGGCGGGACAGGGGGCTGACGGAGCACTGACCGAATCAGGAGCCTGAGACCCTGAGTTGTGCCTGATCTGGTTTCCTGAGACAGTAGTCCCGCCTCCCGTGCCGCCCAACCCCAACCTTATCCACACAGGACACGTTTCAAGACCCCCAGTGGATGCTTGCACCCACAGACAGTACGGAACCCTATACATACTCTGCTTTGCCCCCTACGTGCATACCTGTGTTAGAGTTTGAGTAATCGACCAGGCACAGTAAGAGACGAACAATGTAACTCATAATAAAACAGAACAGCTACGGCGGTATGTGTAACGCAAGACACGCAAATGTGGTCGGTCTCTCTCTCAAAATAATCTTACCGTCCTGCGCTCAGCCTTTGTCTTGTGAGGCTGGGAGATGATAAAATGCCCCTGGGATGGGACGAAGGAGGTGGGCATAAGGGTGATGTGACACTGCTGACCCGATGACACATCAGAAGGGGGATCGCCTGCTTCCGGACCGTGGGTGACCAAAACCGCGGATAAGGGGCCCTGCTGTGATAATAGCCCTGCCTCGTAGGGTCTCCGTGGGGGCTGCGTGAGATGAATCCGGGTGACGGCTCTGGTTCAGCGGTGGGCTTGTCATATGCTCAGTAAAAACCCAGTAGGACGGCAGGGACAATGCAGGGTCTCCGATGGCTCATGGGGAAGGCAGGATTACCGTGTGGGCTGTTGGCATGAGGACAGGTGTACGGGGTCAGCTTGCTGGGGGTGGGGCTCTTGAGAAGACCTTGGGAGGGAATGGGTGGTGTTGCCCGAGACCGGCGGGGGACTGCTGGGTGCCCTCGTCACACAGCCTTCCCAGCAGCTGCTGTTGGACCCTAAACCTAGCAGGGAGCCGAAAACTGGAAGTCAGTTAAGGGCCAAGCGCTTGGCTTCACGATAACCAAAAGGTGGAGACAGCCCAGATGCCCGTCGTCGCAAAAGTGGCTCAACGCAGCGTGGCTTACCCAGGCCTGGACTCGCATTCCGTCAGAAAAAGGAACGGAATGCCGTGAAGACGGTGTGCGGAGTGGAAGATGTCGGAGACACACAGCCACATGTCGTATGATCCCACTTACGTGAAATGCCCAGAATGAGCAGATCCACTCACCGAAAGCAGATTAGTGGTTGCCAGGGACTGAGAGTGGGGAGGAACAGGGAGTGACGCTTGACGGGTACAGGTTTTCCTTTTGGGGTGACGGGAAGGTTCTGGAACTACATGGTGGTGACGGGCAATATTGTGGATGTGCTCGATGCCACCGAATTGCCCCAATTTAAAAACGGGTGATGTGGTAAAATTTTATGTTATGTGTATTTTACCACAATTCAAAAAAAAAGTCAAATGTTTAAAGGTCACAGTCAAGAGTGAAGTGAACCTAGTTGGTTTGGGGCGGGCTGAGTGGAGAGTGGGAGCCATGGGGACAGGGCTCTGGGGCCTGAACAGCCATGGGGGACATGCTTGCCCTCCAGTCCCCTTGCTCACTGGGAGAATTTGAAGGTCAAGGGGTGCCTTCTGGCACCTCCACACTTTATCTCCCAGCTGGCGTGGCTCAGCCAACACGGGGTTGATGGCAGACGTCCATCTGTCGCTTTCCAGATGTGTGGCAGCGACCATATCCCCTCACATTATATGGAAAAAGTCTGGCCACGTTGCCTGCATCGTCTTTCTCCCTTTGGAGCCACCAGGGAAGGATTTGTTCCCCGGGCTCTGAGTATTCCTGGTACAGGGGAAAGAGACCCGTGGATCCAATGGGGGTGCAGGGGAGGACTCCTGGAAGGAGCTGAGACCGTGGACCACGTGGGCAGCCCATGTCACCTGGAAGAAGAGGGTCTGCGAATTGACTGAGGCCCTGGTTTTCCAAGCTGGCCTGGAACAGGATGTTAGGCTGTCCAGAATCAGCCGTGTAGGTGAATTTGCCATCAGACAAACATCATCCCCAGAAGAGGTTGGACCAGGTAACGAGGAGCAGATTTTGGCTGCATGAAGCAGGGGAAGGAGACGGCATTTATGTAATGCTTACTCGGTGCCGGGCACTCTTCTCAGTCATTAACCATTAACCAGCCCTTCCACCCGGATGAGGTAGGTACTGCGATGAGCCCCCATTTTAAGCAGGAGACACTGAGTCGTAGAGAGGTTAAGAAGTCCCAGGAAGCCGTGCAGCTGCAGCCACATTCCAGCCAAGGTCCCCCGGCCTCCGAGTCTGAGAGTGGCGTTGACCTCTGTGTCATTCTGCCTCTGGTAGTTATGCTGGTTGGTCAGTTTCGGGTAATTTTCTGGTAATTCCTGGCAGCGTGGTAGCATCCTTCCAAGAGAGGAGACAAACCGTGCGGCAGCGAGGTCGGAGGACGGAGGTGGAGGTGGAGGGGCAGGCAGTGAAAAGCTTCTGTCCTTTGCAGGTGCCAGTTACAGCGGGTCTTGGGAGCGTGTGGCCGGTTGGCATGTGGGGCTGGTGTGGCTGAAGCCACTGGTTGCGGGTGTGGAGGACCATGCACGACTCGGTCCCTTTGGTCACAAGGCAGCCCCGAGTGAGACAGGGCAGATGGGTCAGCTTAGATGAGAGAACAGTTTGGATAGGGGAGCAGGTGCATTTCACACACACACACACACACACACACACACACACACACACACACACACACACACGCGTGCGCCCGGGATGAAATTTGCATTATAAAAACATGCCTTTTCCAAAATCGAAAAGAAAAACCCTCTACCACTGGTAGGAGGAGGGCAGGGAGGCCACTGCAAAATTAACATTCAGAGGGCAGGAACTTTTCTTATATATCAACAGGAACTACTTACAAACAGTGTCCCAGTGAGTGAAATGTTAAGGGGATGTCTGGCCTGTAGTGCTACTGGGTGAATACACAGCATTCGTATAATGGAAACAGAATCCCAGTTAGAACAGTAGCCAAAATATCAAATACGCAGAAATAAATGTAGCGTTAAAAGTACAGTGTATTTTAAAAAATTTTTAATGTTTGTTTATTTATTTTGAGAGAGAGAGAGCGAGCACGCACGCACGCACATGCAGGGGTCGGGGAGAGGCAGAGAGAGAGGGAGAGAGAAAGAGACAGAATATCCCAAGCAGGCTCTACACTGTCAGCACAGAGCCTGATGTGTTCATAGGCTCGGACCTATGAACCGTGAGATCGTGACCTGAGCCTAGCCAAGATCAAGAGTTGGATGCTTAACCGACTGAGCCACCCGGGCATCCTCAGAATGTATATTTTTAAAGAGGGTAAAACTTTTCCAAGGGACATTATGGAAGACCAGGAAAAAAAAAAAAAAAAAGGAAGGTCTTACTGTGCTCTGGGTGGGGGAGACTGAACACTGTAAAATGTCACTGTCCCCTAAATAAGTTTAACGTGATTCTAGTCAAAATCCTAATGGGATAGGACATGGTCCTTAAGTTCGGCTAGAAAAATAAATGAGTACTAACAGTCAAGAGTTTTTTGAAAAGAAGAGTAGCGAAGGGTGATGTGCCCTCCCAGATTTTTACAATATTGTAACCAGGATATTTAAATTAGTGTGATAGAGAAATTACAAAAGCTGAGTAGAAAGTCCAGAAATAGACTCAAATGTAAACATAAGAACTTAGTAGGTGGTAAAGCTATGATTATTTCTCCGTGAGGAAAGGAATCAATGCTGGGAAAACTGCCTATTTTTTAAAAAAATAACAATAAATGAGATTTCTGCTTCATGCTGTAAACCAACATAAATCCCAGGATTAAAAATTTCTGTATTTTTAATGAATCCTTAAAAGTTCTAGAATAAAACATATCCATGTCAGTGTAATCTTGGGGGTGAGGAAAGCCTTTCTAAATATGATATAAAAGTCAGACATCATAAGAGGAAAGATTTTAAGTGGCTAAAAATGAAAACTTCGGTACATCAGAACTCTCTAGAAGTAACAGAAAGACAAACTAAAAGCTGAGAAAAATATTTGTGACATAGAGGACCAAAGATTAATATCTTCAATAAATAAAGAGTTCTTATAATTCAATAAGAAAGGGTGGGGAGAGAGATTCTAATACAAAATTGGGCTGACAAAATGAACTAGAAATTCAGAGCATTTGAGCAAATGGCAGTAAGCATCTGAAATATTATACTTAGCTAGTAATTAAAAAAAAACATTAACAGGAATGGCATTTCAAAAGGTATTAAATTGGTAACTATTTACAAAACAAAAAGTAATTCCCTGTGTTGAACGGGTTGGAGAAACAGATTCGTCCACTGTGGTTATGGAAGGGCAACTCGGTACTACTTTGGGGAAGGATGATTTGGCATCGTGTATCAAAATGTATCTTTGACCCCATCCCTTCATTTCTAGGAATTTAGCCTAAGGAAATAGTGATGCATGCCAAGATTTAGCTATAAGGTTGTTATTACAGCGTTGTTTATAATAAAATAGGGGAATAACCAGCTGTCTTTCAGTAGAGTTTTAGTTACTCAATTATGGGATATCCGTGTAATTATGTTGCAGGAGAATATTCAAATATGAAATGGAAAAATATAGTATATTGCCAAAGCACATTACACAGGGAGGGTCAACTCTGGTGAAGAATTGGACCAGACGCCTGATTAAAGATAAATCGATTCTGGGGGCGCCTGGGTGGCTCAGTCGATTAAACGTCTGACTTCAGCTCAGGTCATAATCTCTCAGTTTGTGAGTTTGAGCCCCATATCAGGCTCGGTGCTGACAGCTCAGAGCCTGGAACCTGCTTCCGATTCCGTGTCTCTCTCTCTCTCTGCTCCTCCTTCACTCATGGTCTGTCTCTGTCTGTCTCAAAAATAAATAAACGTTAAAAAAAAATAGAAAAATAAAAAAAAGAAATGGGTGCATTGGAGCCTTTAAAAAGCGGGTTTTCTCACCTCAGCAAGGAGATCCTGTGTTCACCCAGGAAAGGTTACTAATCTGTTTTCCATGGAAAATTTAGCCGAATCTAGAATAAAATTTATCTCGAATTCTCAGTTTTACTATAAATTACTACATTTTGGAATTAACGTGGCTTAACCAGTTGCTACATGTTTTTTTTTTCTTTTTTTTTTTATTTGAGAGAGACAGAGAGAGAGAGTGAGCTGGGGAGGGGCAGAGAGAGAGAGAGAAAATCCCAAGCAGGCTCCACACTCAGTGCAGAGCCTGGCACAGAGCTCGATCCCACGACCCTGCGATCGTGACCTGGGCTGAAATCAAGAATCAGATGCTCAACTGACTGAGCCACCCGGGCGCCCCCAGTTTTTAAACTTCTGTGAAAACCTCAGAGACAGAGAGAACAGAGGGGGGACACCCACATTCCTATTGCCTAGACTTAACAATGAACGTGTTGTCCCATTTGCTTCAACATGTTTTCCTAAAATAGTTTTATCTATCATCTATCTATCTATCTATCTATCTATCTATCTATCTATCATCTATCTTCTATCATCTATCTATCTATCTATCTATCTATCTAATCATCTATCATCTATCTATCATCTATTTATCTTCTATCATCTATTTATCTATCTATCTATCTATCTATCTATCTATCTATCTATCATCTATCTATCTATTTTGAGAGAAAGGAAGGGAGAGAGTATGCATACAGGGGGGCAGAGAGAGGGGAGAGAGAGAGAGATCCTGAGGAGGTTCTGTGCTGTCAGCGCAGGGCAAGGGGAGAGGCTATGTCCGGCCTGTCACTTGGGGTGGGGGTAGGGGGCAAGAGCTCTGAGCTTCCTTCAGGGGAATGTCCCTGAAGAGAGGGCACCTTCACAGTGGAGGGGACAAGGGAATGGGACAACATCGTAAATCCTTGCTATGTGTCTCCATGGTGGGAGTGTGGAGACATTGTGCAGTGACCTAAGGTGTCCATCAAGGAGGAGGGTGTAAAGCAGGGTTTCTCAATCCCAGCATGGCTGACAGAGGGCCTGGAAAATTCTTAGTTGGGGTGGATGGGGGGCTGTCCTGGCCTCCACCTTCTAGATAGTTGTGGTAATCAAATGTCGCTGGGGGATGAAACAACCCCCAGAACACCCCAGGAAAGGAGGCCAGAGGCTGAGCTCAAGGGACATGGGGCCCGTGTGCGGGACCTGCTCTCTGCACCCTGGCTGGGGACCGGACTCATCCCACACCAAATCTGTTGGAACGAATGGTGTTGCCATTTTCTTTGACCACTGGTGACCCACAGAAACGGCCACTTTGGAGGGTCCAGCTTACTGTTTGGCTCCTCTGGGCCAGGAGGCCCTGCTCTGGGCAGCCTTTGTGAAGCTGTCCTCTTTCCTTCCTTCTCTGTCTGTCCATCTCTGTGTTTCTCTGCCTTTACTTCTGTCTCTCTTCATCACCCCTCTCCACCACCTTTCTTATTCCTTCTCTTTCCCGGTCTCCTCCCCCTCCCCCTTTGCTCTCCCCCATTGGGGGTCTGCACAAAGGGCTGGGGCAGAGGTCAGGCTGGGGGTGAGCAGGGCCCAGAGAGCACTGCCACCCCCCACCCCCTGCTTGGGGCCTCAGTCGCCCCAGGAAGCACAAAGGAAGCCATTTGCATAGCGGGTCCCAGGACCCCATTGTCTCCCCATGGCTGGCCTCTGCAGGTGGAAGAGGATAAAGGGATAGCCTGGGAGGCCAGAGGAGCAAGTGGGGGCGGAATATTTAGCCCTTCCCGGGAGCTCTTCCCACTGGAGACTCAAGGGGATGGCTGATGAGAAATGGGACAAGTGACAGGTGTCAGGGAGAGAGGCGATCGGAATCCCAGGGGCCCGCCCCTGTGTCACAGATATCACAGGGTCCTTGTTGGCAGGGGCAGGGTGGGGGCAGAGGCCTAAGCCTCCCTGGGGGGTTCCTCTCGAGGCCTGGGGCTGGGCGCTGGTGGGGGGGCGGGGGGCGCACCGTAGCTGGGCTGTGCGGGGCTCCCTGGCCAAGCCCCTGAGCTCACGGTCCGTCCTCTCTGGTCAGGATCGCGGTCGGGCTTGGCCCCTCACAACCTCCACAACCAGTGATCCGGAGCAAAGTAAGCCTCCTCGCCCCAGAGGTGGGCGTTAGGCAGCCCCCGAAGCCGTCCCTCCGATTTCTTAAATACCCTGCCAGGTTTAAAACCACTCCAGACCGAAACTAATCGTAATCGTAGTAATGGATTAGTCTGCCAGCACCACCCCAAGAAAACACCGGAGACCTTGCGGCCTAAACAACAGAAGTTTACTTTCTCACTCTTTCCGGAAGCTGGAAGCCCAAGATCAGGCCGCCGGCGTGGTCGGGTTCTGGTGTGGACCCTCTTCCTCGCTTGCAGACTGCTGACCCGCTGTGTCCTCACCCGATGCACCCGGCCAGGAGAGAGCTCTCCGGCGTCTCTTCCCATAAGGGTCCTGATCCCATTGTGGGAATCTTGGTGGGATACCGTGCAGGCTGTAGCAGGTTGTAGTCTGAGCTGAAGTTGCCACAACTTTAAACCCACAGTTATTTACTTAAGAGCATGGATTTCGTGAGCCTTCCCCCCGCCACCCCCAATGAAAGTGTCTTCCGGGCCACTTGATGGTTTGGGGCTCAGTCTTCTCAATGAAATGAAGCCAAATGAGCTGCGTGATCTATCCGACCCCTCCCAGCTGACAATCCCGGGGCGCCCCTCTTCCCGCCTCCTTCAGGGCGCCATGCTGGTGGTTGGGAATTGGCCCTGGTGGGAATACTAACACCTTGGCAGTTGGCACATGCAACAGATCGAGGCTTTTTCTCCCCAGAGCGCTGGTTGTTACATTTTTCTCCGCGTTTTCTCCGAAGGGCATCCCGGGCATGGAAGTTTGGACCTCGATATCCAGTCTGGCGTCCACATTTGACAGGTGGTGGGGGGGCTGAGGCCCAGAGGGGGACAGTGACTTGCCCCAGGTCACACAGCAGGTTGACGGCAGGACCCCAGGGGCAGATCCAGGTCTGCCAACTTTTCATTTACTGAGGTGCCTCAAGCAAGCGTCCTTCCGAGGAGTGAGCCGTCGGGAGAAATCTGACATTGGGGCTTGGAAGAGATTCCTTCTGCTGGAGACGGGTTCGACACTCATGAACTTTGGGGCAGCAGGTTTGGTGAGAACAGCTTGGAAATTTCCTTCTAGCCCAGCTGGGTTAGGCTTCAACCACTGCCCTCTTCCCTCCAGCTGCTCCCACGGAGAGCGCTGGACTGTGACTCATACCACAGCTGTCCTGCTTGAAGAAAGGTTAAAGGGCTGGACGGTTATACCTGCCCGTGTAGCTAGCCATAGGCTGGGGACTGCCTTCCCCCCCCCCCCCCCGCCCCTGGGAGGGGGCGTGCCACTTTCCAGATATTTCCAGTAGAGTTTCCATCAGCCCAGGGCAAGCCTTCAGAGAAAGTGCGAGCGGGAGCCGTTAGGCTTCAGCACCTGCAGCGGCCAGAGGTGGGTGTGCTGGCCCCGTAAGGGGGCTCTGGGCAGGGTACCAACCACATCTGCTCTACTGGGTAAGTTATTTGAGGGGGAAACGCGTTTTACTGGGACTTGGGGACCCTCTGTGGATTTCTGTCTTGTCTACTCCAGCCACCCCACACTGTATAAAGACCTGGTGGTTATCCCCTGGGGCCCCGTGTCCCCGCTCTGGTACCCAGCCAGTCACTCAGTAATGACAGTGTTGCTTAGCGTGGGCCTTGTGCTTCAGCAAGAAGCCCCAGCGACCCAACGCAGGTGTTCCTGGCGGGGCGGCTCCGTCCCAAGCAGTGAGTCGGGGGTCCAGGCTCCTTCGGTCGGGAGGTTCTGCCCTCCCCTAGGGCCTTGGGGTCATCACTGGTTTGGCAAGAGAGAGCTTAGGACAGCAGGAAGGAGGCTCAGAAGGGCGGCCCTTCTACCTGTGTCCCATTGGCCAGAACTGAGTCACCTGACCACACCTGCTGCAAGGGATGCCGGTTAATGTAGTCTGTAAGCCCAGGAGGAGCAGGAATGGCTCACGCTCTTTGCCACAGACCTTTGTTTACTGTCCTGGCCTCAGGGGCATCTGCAGCCATCCAGTTATTGGCACTGGAAGGAAACGGTTAAAAATGTGAGGGCCTTTTCTCTGTGTGGGAAGGACAAGGGACCTGCGTGCTGCCCGACAGCTGCCCGGATTTGGGGTGCAGACGCACCCGGGAAAGTCCACAGAGGCGACGCTGGGTTCCACGGCATGGCCTCATTGGCAGTGGCTTCGCCAGCTGGGCCAAACGGCCAACCAGGCAGCGGGTGGATGCTACGGGGCTGCAAGCATCCCTCATTCATGACCTTCCCAGGGAGCCCCGGCTTAGCCTCCCCCTCCCCTGCTCCCCCCGAACCACCCTTCAGTGTTGACGGCCGCTCCGGGCCGTGTCCACCATTGGCTCTGGCTGGACGGGTGTATCGACAGCCAACTGGATCCCCATTGGGACAGCTTTGTTTTCCCTGCCGAACACAAAATCCCCTGTTCATTCAGAGAGCCGACAAGGAGACCCCGTGGGGCTGGCCCTGTGGGAGCAGATTCCGGTGAATGCAGCACCCGAAAGGCGGCCGCTTATTAAAGGCGGATACACAGGATAACTCTGCCCTCCAGGCGGGAGCCAGAATGGGGGGCACAGAGCTGTTACAGCGGATTAGCAGCCGCAGACTGACGGAGACAGGTGCAGCCTTGCCTGCGATTTGGAAGGGTTTATGAAATACTGATCCCGTGCTCTATAAATCCTTCCCTCGACCTCATCTGGGCTGCAGGCTGAAAATGGGGATCTCTTTGGAGTCCCCCCCCCCATCCCCAACATTCCTTGGGAATTCTAGTCCGAGGGTTGGTGCGCTTGTCTGTTCATTCATCCATCCGTGGCACGTTCGCCGAGGGCCTGTTTTAGGGCCTGTGCTGGGGTTACGGGGAGGATGGAACGCGGGGCCCTGAGTTCAGGGGACCGTGGTTTACTGTGTGAGAAAGAGGCATAGATCGATGAATCTGATTCAGGCTGTTGCCTGTCACGGTAGAGCCAGGCGTCCCGCGTGGCCTTGCGTGGGCCTCCCGATGTCAGGCTTCGCCAAGAGCCTGCTGGGTCTGTTCTACCTCGTCCAAAGCCTCAAGTCCAAGGTGCCTGTCATCCCTCCAGGCGGGCTTTTGTTTCCTAATGGCAGATAAAGAGAATCAGGGGCAAGGCTAGAAATTTGGGGGTCCTCCAGCGAAACCTCTGGAAAGTCCATCTAATGTGGCGGACTTTATACCTTGAAGAAAGCTTAGGGAGCCGTATTCCTCCGGCTCTGAGGCAGATTCGGTCTCCGTGTCTTTCCCTCATGTAGAGACGGGACCCCCGCCATCTGCCCCAGCCAGGCAGCCCCCTCATTAGGCGAGGCAGCTCAGCTCTCTGCAGCGAGAAGACACGTCTGTCTATACCCTCGAGCGGCTTTCCAGAGCTCATCTCTGGTGCAAGAGTTTTGATCTTTGATTCGGACGAGATACTGGAACTTGCTCAGTGGCTCAGGGTTTAGATGAGCGTGTAATAGTGGGGGTGGGGGGTGAAGGGGGTGGCCTGGACCTCAGGCCCACCGTAAAGCCTGCTCTCCCCAGGGCAGAGGCGCACGAAATCAGTGGGCTCTGAGGAATTCTCCTTGGCGGGGGCACAGGTAGCTGTTGCCCGGTTTCTAACAGGAGCTGGTGCTTGTGGGTGCCAGGAACAGGGCTAAATGGTATGCGCCACACGTATGCCCCCCAAACCCAGGGGCGAAGGCTGGCTGGTCTCTCTGCACCAGAATTGTCCCGGCCGCCTCTCCAGCGGGCACGTTGGGTGGAACTCTTGGCGGATCTGTGGGATGCACAGCCAGGCCTCTGGTTCCCTTAGGTCTGTGGGTGGTGGGTGGGAGTCAGGAGGCCCTCCGGGACTGGGGGACAGATGTGGAGCACCCGCTGGAAATCTGGGAGTTCCTGGAGCCCGAAGAGGTGGTTACGACATGAAAGACCGATATAAAAAAAAACTCGACTGTCTTGTGCAAGCCTAGACGTGTCCAGGTGGCAAGGGCAGGGTGGGGATGAGTCCACATTGTCCACTGGCCCCTTGGTGACGTCCAACCTCTAGGCCCTGCAGTGGCTCAAGGGAGAGTAGCTGTGCCTCCCCCTGGAACATGCAGACTCCTAGAACCTTCTGCGGGAGAAGCATCTGTGTCTCTGATTCCCTGGAGTCTTTCGAGATTTCTTTCCTTCCCCAGAGCAGACACACAACCTTCCTTCTCCACATGGGAAGGTTAGCAGGGCTGGGTCTCGACAGGGCGGATCGCAGTGTTTGCCACGGGTCTTGTCCTGCTGGGGAGCGAGCGGCCCCCGTAAATACGGTTTGCAGACAGCTAATGCCATGCAACTCTTTTGCGTTTGATCGTCTTGGAGGCAGATCTTTCCCAGACGCATCGCCGACTTTCCTGCTCAGTGAGCACTGCCCGTTGAACGTGATTTCACCTTTCAGGATGATGCAGGGGTTGCAAGAAGGGGTCGTGCTGTGATGCGGCCACAATCCCGAAGCTTCTGGGCCGTGGTAGGGACTGTTTGCCTCTGTTCAAAGTGGCCCTTAGGTATCCCACATCTGCTTGTCTCGATCTCCTACTTTTGTGCGTCTTCTTCTCCTTCTCTTGGCCACCTGTTCCTTCTTCTCGCCAGTGGGCCCATCTCTAGAGGGTCCCCCACCATTTAAATATGTACATCCTTCCATACCGTGTTCAAGGAGCAGTGCTAACAACACTTATTATCAGAGTCCGTAAAGGAAGGATAATTAAACTATGAGCGGGGGCCCCTGGGTGGCTCAGTGGGTTAAGCATCCGACTTGGGCTCAGGTCATGATCTTGAGGTTCGTGAGTTCAAGCCCTGTATCGGGCTCCGTGCCGATGCCTCCTTGGGATCCTCTCTCTCCCTCTCTCTCTGTGCCCCCCCAACGTGCACATGTGCACGTGTGCTCTCTCTCTCTCTCTCCAAATAAATAAATAAGCTCTAAAGTATAGCAAAGACCCAAAGGGATTGCCTTTGTAAGGCGGTTGGGCCATCCAGACCTGTCCCTTCCTGGTTCTCCCCTATATTCCAGAGAACTGAGATAAAGAGACAGGTGGCCTCCACTTGAGAGGGATTTCGTAGCCAGGAAGCATTTCCACATCCAACCCAGACGCCCAGGAAGAGGAGACAGGAAGAGCCCCCTTGGTTCTCACTTTGGAGAACTGAGGAACAGGCGGGTTCAGAAGAGAGACCAATGTGGTGGGGCACCTGAAAGCCACGCTTTTGCAGCTTGAAGGACCCAGGGAGGCTTGGAAGGGAGGGGGCGCTTTCTTCGAAGGTCTTGCGGGCTGATCTGTTGGTTACACAGGTGGTGGGCACGTACGGGCTGGAGCTGAGACCACCGGGGGGAGAGACAGAAACAGGTGAGGCTCAGCTCACAGAAGCCCCGTGCAGCCCCAGGATCGGCACTGAGGCAGATTCAGGCTTCGGGATGGCCACGGGGAGGTGCCAGGGTGGGCCGACCTTCAAGCAGGTGGCCCCCCGTGGCCTACGTCCAGTCAGTGGCAAGCGAGAGAATGTGTCGGCTTTCCCACAGGGCGACCGGAACGCCTTGGCTGAGTTCTGAGGTTGATTAGTGATGTCTGCCGTGAGCTCAGCCGGGGAGACTGTTGGTCCACTTGCTGCCTGGTGGCTTCCCTGCCCCACCCAGGCTTGTGCTCCACCTGTGTCTCCCCCGGCAGCCCTCGTTGTCTTTTTTTTTCCGGAGACAGGTTGTTGATCATCAAGCCTTTCGTCTAGGAGCCCCAAGTTTCATACCCGCTTTCCTCTTTTTCTCCTTTGCACCGCCCGGGAGCTCATCTGCCAACTCGTTGGGGGAAGGAACTACTCCCGAAACAGCTGCGGCAAGAGGAGGACGAGCCTCCTCCCTCCTTGAATGTGGCCCGCCTGCCCCTTCCCCTCCCTGGCAGCCTCCGAGGCCACAGCTGCGTGTTCGAAGGCCTTGGCTGCTGGGACGAGGGGCAGGGGCGCGCCGGTGGAAAGGGTGTGGTTCTGCCCGAGAACCGGAAGCTGAGAGGACGGGCCCTGGAGAAGGGGCAGCCCCTGGCTCGGGGTGGGGGCAGGGAAGGGGCATAGCTCAGTGGTCACCGGGTTGTCCTTGGCTTTGGGGACAGAGGCTCCTCCGACGCGGGGTGAGAGGCAGCTGGTGTTAGCAGAGGCGAAATGCCCGTAAAGGCCGTTACCTGGCTCAGACGGGGATGAGGGAGGGCTGGCCAAGTGGAGACTTAGCACCATCCCAGGTGTTCCGGCTGGACATGGGCTGGGCCCCGGCTGCGCCCCGTGGACCGCACTCAGCAGCCGTCTGAGGCCCGGGCAGGATCCGCAGGCGGGGAGCCGGGTGACCCCAAGGCCCGTGGGGCTGGTGGCAGAGCAGGGTCTGGGGCCATCTTTGCCGTAGAATTAATCCCCTCGGCGTGGTTCACGCCAGCTGGGGAGGACTGGGGGTGGGCGGCCAGGGGTCAAGAGAAAATTCTGGATGTCCAGGAGCTGGTTCGGCGTGCCGAGCTCTCCTGCCTCCAGTCGGGAGCGCTTTTTGCAGCCCCGAGGGCTCAGGGCAAGAGGCTTTAATCTAATTACATGCTTTATTTGAGCCAATTTGTTTTCCAATCCATCTTGTTCAGCAAGAAGAAAGAGCGCGCTGGGGACTCACGGCACCCTCTTGTTCCGAGGGGAGAAGAGGGGCTGCTCTCTTGCCTCACGTGGGCCAGTGCAGCCCCTGACCCTCCCCCAGCCCGGCCACCCCACCCGCAAACCGGGCCGCCTTGCAGCGAGGGGCTGGGGGCTGGCCACCTCTTTCCTCAGCCCAGGGAGGGAGAGAGAGCCCGCTTGCGGGTCCCCTCTTCCGGGACTCCAGTGCGCCCGCTTTTTGCGCCAGGCTGACCGAAGCGGGACAGGCTTCTGGGCGGGCGGTGCGGGAGGGGAATGCTCGTTCCCGTGGGGTCGGTCCGGCCCGGAACCTTCCTGGCCTCCTCCTGCGAGGGCTGCCCTCAGCATCCCCGGCCCAGGACTTCAAATCTGCAATTATATTTTCGTATTAAAGCAGCAGCTTTAGGATCTGTGTTATTTTTTTTTTTTATGTTTATTTTTGAGAGAGAGAGAGAGAGAGCGAGCAGAGGAGGGGCAGAGAGAGGGGGAGACACAGGATCCGAAGCAGGTTCCAGGCTCCGAGCTGTCAGCCCAGAGCCCGATGCCGGGCTCGAACTCACGAACTGCGAGAGAGATCACGACCTGAGCAGAAGTCGGACGCTTAACTGACTGAGCCCCGCCAGGCGCCCCAGGACCTGTGTGCCTAAAGTCTAAACAAAACACCAGCGTCCTTCCACCCTCCCCGGAGAGGGAAGATTTATCAGCTCCAGTCTACTCCCCAGGCCTGGAGCCTCCACTCGTCGAGGCTCAGCTTTTGTGTTTCGCGGCATTTTCCCCAAATTGTCTTTCTCCAGCCTCCCTCCAGCAGCCCGCTTCGGGCCTGCGTTTTTACACAGACTTGCGTTTTGGGGCGGGGTCCCTTGTAGGGCCTGGTGCCTCCCGCCCTTGGACAGGGGAGTGCCGAAATTGCACGGAGCCGTGGTGTCAGCTGAGCCCCCCTTTTATTCAACTCATTCAGCAAATATTTATCGAGGGCTTACATGTGTCCCAGGCCCCGGGGAGAGGGCGGCGAACAAGGCAGCGGCCCCTCGTCCTCCGGGAGGCAGGGCAGAAAATCAACACACCGAATTGCATCGTGTGTAGCTTCTAGCCCTCTGTGACAAGTACTGGGAAGAAACCAGATCCCCCAGAGATGGGTTTGCTTTTTGGAGCAACCAGAGGTCAGTCAGTACGTATTCGAGTGAGCAATTTAAAAAAAGAAAAAAAGAAAGAAAAAGAAATTCTTTTCGTTGGGTGCGCCAACAATACACCGAGATTCGTTTTCTTGTCCTGGTCCTTGAACCGTAGTAAAAAAATAAGGGTAGCTTACGTGTTTTAGAGCTTAGCATGTCGTTAGATCTTCGGAGGGTTCCGTGCATTTAATACACGAGCAACCTGAGGTTCAGAGACATGCAGTGACACACCCAAAGACACACAGCTTGAAAGTCAGGGAGCCAGTCCTCTGGGTTCCTCGACAGCCACCTGCTAAGTGCCCCTCAGTCCATCAGATTCTGGGGTGGACCGTTCCCAGTGGACTGAACCCCGGGGTTCGGGTAGAGACAGACACTCCAAAGGGAACAGGCCAGGACCCGCAGAGGAGCCCCCGGGTGCGGAGCTCGAAGGGGCTGCTGTTCAGATCCCGGCGGCGCATCTCAATACGGGCAGTAGGGCCCCCTGATTTCGGGTGCCCCTCAAGCCCTCTCCAGCCCAGCTCGTGCTGTTGTCGCAGAGCTTAGCCGGTTTAAGGGACGCCCCAGCCTTTCTCAGGGTGTCACGTGGATCATTGCAAAGGGGGGCTGACTGTGTCTCTTGCTTGGGGACCCTGTATCTGCGGGTTTGTGTGTCCCAGCAGCGTCTCACAGGGGCAACTGCATTCGGCTGGTGTTACGGTGCCACGGCCGGCGGGTTCAGCCAGCACTGTGCCCGGTGCTGGGACCGAGGTCCGGTGCACCGCCAGGAGACGTGGCAGACAGGCTGTTCTGGACCGTGAGATAGGCGCTCGGAACGCTGGCTGCCCGCTCTGGGTCCAGAAAGATGGTGGGGGCGGACGCGCTCGGGTGCCCAGACCCCACCGTGCCACCTGCTGCTCGGTGGGGGTCAGTTTTATAGTCTCTGCCGAAGCCCAGGTGCAGTCACCCTACTGGTCCGGCCCCACCTTTCCCCCTGCTCGTCATTCACTGTCGTTCAGCTGGGGGCCCGCTTAGGGGGTGCTCCGAGGGCCACGCCCACTCCGCAGCGCCCTCTCCTCCCCGAGGTCCCAGCCACGAGGTCCTGTCCCAGAGAAGCCGTCTCTGACGCTGCACCACTGTCACTTCCTCCTAAATCCCGCGCGTGGGCAGGACGGTTATTGTCATTGCCGTGCCCCTATTTCACTGATGGGGAGACTGAGGCTCGGAGCGGTTAAGGGCCCCAGATCACTGGGCTGGGTATGTGATCTCGTTTTACAAGAAGCAGCTGCTTCCCCTGGAGCTCCTCTCTGGGGCCAGAAGTGGGGCCGGGCCCGTGGTGGGCTGCAGGGGGGTCTCGGAAGGAGAGTATCTGAAGTTGCAAACGTCGGGGTTTGCTATCTGGGAAGAAAGGAGGGTGGGTACCGGGGAGGCTGTGCTGGATCCGTCAGACCTGGGTCTGACGGTTGAGCCTCTCTAGGGGAAAGTACGGGAAAACAGGGTCCTGGCTGGGCTTGGCACAGTGCACATGTCTCTACCCATGCGGGTGCAGCAAGGGGACCATCTGGGAAGCCCTGGGCGCCGGTGGCCGGAGCCGGGGAAGGGGCAGAAAGGCAGGGCAGGGCTTACCTTGGAGCACGGGGAAGGGTCCGAGCACCAGCCTCGGCTCTAACCCGCTGAGCCCCGGGCCCCCAGCTTCACGCAGGAGGACGATCCAGTTCACCCCACTGTGGAGCACACACCCGTGTCCACACTTCCTCACCGGAACGTGTCTCTGCGGTCTTTGACGAGGGATGAGGCTTGTGGGGCGGAATGAGAAGGCTTGGGAACTGGCTCTTCGTGAGGACAGTCCAGAGTGGCGATCACGTCGCGGTGGCCTCAGCTGTGAAGTGCTGTCTGGGCAGCCCGGGGCAGGGCGGGGCGGGGCCGGGCGGGGCGGGGGCCCATCCCATCCCTGCTAGTGAGAGGGTGAGAGCCGGCCTCCGTCGGTGCACCTTGAGACCCTGCACCCAGCAGCCCCCAGCCACCGAGGCTGGGCCAGAAGCCCCTGGTGGCTTTGCGTGACATTGAAAATAGAACCCAAACTGTATCTGGCTGCACACGGCCTGTCAGACTGTGTGAGTCGCATCTCTGCCTCTGTCTTCATTCACTCTGTGCAGGGCACCCCAGCCTGCATTCAGTCCCTGGGCTGTGCCAGGCACTTGATCCTGCCTCAGGGCCTTTGCACAGGCCTTTCTTCCGACTTGGAACCCTCTGCCCTCAGATCTTCATGCCCCGCCTCCTTTGCACTGTTTAGGTCTCCGGGTTGTTTTATCCCATAAATAAGTGGTCCCCATCCTCACCGAAGAAGGGACTCGCTTCAGAATACTTGTAGTGTTCCTTTCTTCTGAACACGAGAGTTGTATACTCATTACGGTAAAAGTAAAGATACAGATAAGCCAAAGCGAGACCGTAAAAACCAACCCTCGACCCGCCAGGCAACGTTTTGGTGCATAAGATACTCTGCTAGAATAGAATTCAAACCCTTGCCCAGGTCGACAAGCCCCCAGGGACCCCCTGCAAGCGACGCAGTCCCACCCCCTTCACCAGCTCCAGGCTCCCCTCCTTTCTGTGTCTGGGTCCCGCCTGGCCCTTTGCCGCCCTGTGTGCCTCACAGAGCTGAGTCCTTGTCCTCCTAAATGCCACCTCCCGCGGACTGACCTTCATATCTGAGTAGGTCTCCATCCCCGCCCCCGTTCTCTACCGACACGCACTGCTCACGTCTCCCTCCCCTTTATGAGTGTCACTCTTTGATAGGCGTGATTACACTCATGTTGTTGACCTGTCTCCTCCCGCCGTGAAGCCTCCCCAGCGTTTCGTGAGCCTCACTGCCCACCCAGCGCCTCCCAGAGCTGGCCACATGGAAATTGCTCAGCAAGCTCTTTAAGTGAGTGCATGGATGATAAATCCGTAGAAGCGAGGGTGCCACGTCAAAGGGTGTGCATTTTTCCAGGGTTTTGACACTTCGATGCCGGTTGCACTCGAGGAACATTAGCTTGCACCCTTAGCTTAGCTTGCACACCTTGTGCGTGTGTCCGTATGCGAGTTCGTGAGCCAAAAATCCTATATTCCCGTGGATTTAAGTTGCATTTCTTTGATCACTTGAGATTGCCCATTTTTACATCTCCTTGTCCCTTTTATCCCCCTCTCTTGTGAATTGCCTGTTTCTCTCTTTTGAATTTTAGCTTGCTTGTCTTCTTGATTCCCAAGAGTTCTTTACATATTAAAGACCCCCATCCTTTGCTATCTGTGTCGCAAACACTTTTGGCTTTTTTCTAGTCGTTTGCTTCAAAGGTCACAGGCACCTGGTCCCTAGCTCCTCTGCCAGGCCGTTCCTGGGGGCTGCCTTATTTGGGGGAGTCCTAGGCGTTTCTGCCCCGAGCCCAAAGCCAGAAGGGCATTACGTTGTAGAGGCAGGTAGGGCTGATAGAGTAGATGGGCGAGACCAGCACAGGCTTAGAGAGATGTCCGGCCTGTGACCCTGGCTGTCCCCGAGAGGTGGCTGTACCCTGGGTAAAGGGCTTGTGGGTAGAGATACTAGGAAGGTGGTCTTACTTCGGGGAGAGTCTTTAAATCACCTGCAGCCTTGGACGGAGAGGGGGGGAGTTGGCTTCACGAGGAGTGCTTCCTCCACCCTCCCCACGCCTTCCCTACAATGGCCTAATTTATGAAGCCCCCGGGCGCCCACCGTGTGCCAATGGGACTCTGGCCTGAGGAGGTCTGAGTGGCTTTGTGGCTCTAGGTCGGGTGGAACCCAAACACACTTTCTCCGGACAGGCTGGCCTCACCTGCCTTTTGTCAGCTGCTGGTGGACAGAGTGGCCCAGTCGAAGTGGATGGAGCCAGCCAGGTGTCCCTCCTAGCCCTGCCCCCTGAACTTTTCCACCCTGGCCAGGTGGCGGTGGAGGGGGGTGGGGGGTGGGGACCAGGAGCCCCCTCCCCTGCGCCCAGCAGCTCACCCAGCCCTGCAGGTGTCAGCCTGGGGACGGACCGCGGTGGCTGGTGTCCCTTGCTCGTCACCCCCACCTTCCCGAGCCTGACAGCCCAAAAGCAGAGAGGCAGGGGTGCTGCTCAGAGCGAGACCTTGGCCAGCTCCCCGCCCTGCTCCGAGGGAGGTGCCAGATGCAGTGCCCCTGGTTCCAACCGGGGGACGCTGGGCCCCGCCTGCCATATGCTCGGAGATGAGCCTCGATCTGGCGAGCAGGCCTGCCCAGCAGGATTTTTGGCACCTGGGGCACAGGAGGCAGACCAGAGGGGTGAGCTACCCGAGGTGGTGGGAGAGGACGGGAGCGGCTCAGCCGCTGGGATCGGGCCCGTAGGGCCCCCTCTTGGCTCTTGGCTGCGGGCTGGTCCGGGGAGCAGGTGGGGGGAATAAAAGGGAGGTCGGCTGCTCCCAGGAGGAGCCAGGACGCCAGCCGGCCAGGATGGGCCTGCTGCGAGCCGCAGACGGCAGCCTCCGGGCCTGGGCGGCTCTCTCTGGTCCCCGCGTCCGTCCCTGGCCGTCCCCGTCTTTCCGGGGAGGAGGATGGGACTGGCAGGTGACCCTGGCGTAGGGGCCCCTGCGGATCTCACTGTACTGCTCCGTACCCTCAGTTCGAGCCCCGGGGGGTCCCCCGGGAGAGCGGGGGCCCACCCCTCACTCTCTGCTCCTGTGCGGAGACGCCCGGGGGGCCCGGCCACTGGTCCGGCGAGGACGGGACCCTCTTTCCTGAGAGTCATTTGTGCCGGCACAAAACGCGGGGTCGGCTGCTGAGTGAGATCGGTCAGCTGGTCTGCAGGGTCTGTGGGTGCACGCGCTCCTGCTGGGTTTTATTTCAGCGTCGAACGAGTAGGACACTGCTTTTCCCGTTTTTTTTTTTAAGTTGAAAAATGATCGAGTTTAGGGACTTCCACACGGTCCTGCTCACCGATTTCCACCTTTTTCTGTGTTTCTGCCCCAGATCAAGTAGCATCGGAGCCAGAGTTTTCTGAAGATGCGTTCTCTCTTCTTTAGTCCGACTTGGTCGTTGACGTTTTGCTACAAAGTAACGCCTTTCATTCAGTGTCCAAGATTTCAGCCTAAAGCTGTCTACGGTAGCTTTATACTTTGTAAAATGTTCTTTAGACCGTGGGTTGTACTGCTTCCCTCATTACTTCCTGAAGCGTATCTGAGGTTTCTCTCTTAATTCATAATTAGACCTGACAGTGTTTTGTCTGGTCTTCGTTTGCTTGGTTTATTGTTGTTGTTGTTGTTGTTGTTTTGGGGTTTTGTTTGTTTGTTTGTTTTGTTTTTTGTTGTTTTTGTTTTTGCTGGAGTTTATTGGTTCGGGGGCTTTCCTGAGAGTCATTTCTTGGGAGTGTTTGCATCTTGTGAGTTTTTCTGCTATTCCGTCCCCCTGCTTTCTACTTCTGTTGTTAATCTTTTCCCCCAGCTCCCTTCAGCTGTTGTTTTGCTCACTTTCTAACTTCTAGAATCGAGTGCATTTGTTTTCATTGTTTTCTGTTTAGGAATAAATCCTGTTTATTACGATGCGGTTGGGAAATGTGGCCTGTACATTTCCAGCTCTTTTGGAATTAATTTAGCATCCTTTTACTGCTTATGTGTCTGTCCGTTCCTTTGTGTGTTGCTAATACCTTTTTGTTAATATATTTCAATAAGATATTATTCCACACAGAACATTCTCTCCATTTTTATTACTGGGCAAACTTCTTTGTTACTTAGTGATGAACATAACTTCCGTAAAGAAGTTTACAGCTTCTCCTTTCAGTGTTGTAAGCCTTGAAAACAAACTGCTTCAGGGGTGCCTGGGTGGCTCAGTCAGTTGAGTGACTGACTTTTGATTTCAGCTCAGGTCAGAATCTCATGGTTTGGGAGTTCGAGCCCCTCATCTCTCTCTGTGCTGATGGTGCAGAGCCTGCTTGGGACTCTCTCTTTCTGCCCCCCCCTCCTATAATTATTAAAAAAAATTTTTTTTAAGTAATCTCTGCACCCGATGTGGTGCTCGAACTCACAACCATGAGATCAGAGCCTCGTGCTTGGTACACCTGGGTGGTTCGGTTGGTTAAACGTCCAACTCTTGATTTCAGCTTAGGTCATGGTCTCATCGTTCGTAAAATTGAGCTCCTCATCGGGCTCTGCATTGACAGTGCGGCGCCTGCTTGGGATTCTCTCTCCCTCTGTCTCTGCCCCTCCCCTGCTTGGTCTCTCTCTTTCTCAAAATAAATTAAAAAAAAAGTCACATGCTCTACTGACCTCACCAGACAGGCACCCCCATATTACCTATAACATATTTCCCGTATTCTCTGGTGTTTTGTGGTTGCCTTTGAGTTTTTTGAAAGCACTATTTGATCTAATGGCTTTTATTTGTTAGAGTCAAACATGAAACAGCATCTCTTAATTTTTACCTACTTAAGACTAAGAATTGTATCCCTACCCCATTCTACTGCTTAGTCTTTGTTAATATGATCTAAAATTTCAGGCTACGCTTTATCGTTATTCATACGTGTATGTCCTTATATATACTCGTTCACTGATATTCCCTTTCAAAAATTTAAAAATTATTTTGAGGGGTGCCTGGGTGGCTCAGTTGGTTAAGCATCTGACTTCGGCTCAGGTCATGATCTTGTAGTTTGTGAGTTCAAGCCCCACATCCAGTTCTGTGCTAACAGCTCAGAGCCTAGAGCCTGCTTTGGATTCTGTGTCTCCCTCTGTCCCAGCCTCTCCCCTGCTTGCACTTGGTCTCTCTCTCTCAAAAATAAATAATAACCATTAAAAATTTTTTTTTAATTATTTTGATATTTGCCTTCAGTTTTAGAACCAAATATGAAATGTCCACAAGGGCTGGTTTCAGAGCCCATCACCGGCGCATTCATACTGTACAATCTCATCAAGGCTCACCAAGACTTCCCCCTCTTAAACTCTTACTTTTGATTCATTTCATGGTTGTTTGGAAAACATTCTCGAGTATCTCCCTCAAAAAAGGATACGTGATTGGAATATTGTCTGGGATCTTTCACACTGAAGAACGCCTTCTGTTCTTTGCGGTGTGCACACATTTGAGACAGTCTAGCTGGGTATAAAAATCCTAGACCAACAGACTTTTCCCTCCTCCTATGAGCATTGTTCCATGGTCATCTGGCTGGCTTCTTGTTGTTGATTTTTCATCCGTATAGAATTTTCTCTCATCCTGGTATTTTGTATGTCGTGCAGAGACATGTCTGAGTGTTGGTGTCTTTTCCTTGGTGTTTTCCCAAAACATCCATGAACCTTCTCCCTGTGTGTATGTAGGTCTGCCTTTAGCTCAAGAGCCCAATCTTTGATTCTTGTTTCTGTTCCACTTGACTTCTGCTGCATTGTCTCCCGCTCCACTGTCTCTCTTATATCCTTACCACTTTCTCTTTTGTGGTTTCTGTGTCTTTATCCTTTTCCTCTAGAATTCACGAGTGTCTCTCCAGTTTATTCTCTCTGTGTCTGAATCAGGTTTCTCCAGTATCATTTCTTTTTCCTGCTTCCAAAGGAGGGTTTTTTATGTTTGTTTGTTTGTTTGTTTATTGAGAGAGAGAGCACAAGCAGGGGAGCACAGCAGAGAGAGGGAGAGGGAGAATCTGAAGCAGGCTCCGTGCCATCAGCACAGAGTCCGACATGGGACTCGATCTCACCAGCTGCCAAAGTGGGTTTTAACGGTGCTCTTGAGTGTTTAGGTTTTGGCTTCGGTTTTGGTTTTCCCAGTTCTTTCTCTCCTGTGTCACACTCTGTGTACTATTGTATGGTACAGTCTCTTCAGCTCAAATGGTCTTCCCTTATGGCTTTCTTCTCCAATTGCATAGAGGTGGTGCCTTTTTAGATCTTTTTTAGCCTGCCATGCCCATTCAGTTACATGTCATCTGTGTCTGTTTTCAAGCCGTGGTGACAGAGTTTGAATACGTGTGATAGAGACCGTATGGCCTGCAAAGCCGAAGATATTTGCTGTTTGGCACTTTGCAAAAAGAAAAAATTTGCAGATCCCTCTACTGGCGTGACAGACGGATTCTCATCTCAGCTCCAAGCTGGATGGCAGGGGGAATGCGTGCAGCTCCCTCCCTGCTCCCCGGGTCCTACCAGCATTTTCCCTCAATTCACTTTTGCTCTGTAGAGATGGTATCCTTCTGTCTGCACTGCCTGGTCTCCTCATTCTCTGCACTAGTGATCTTGATAAAAATGCAAGTTCAGAGGTGCCTGGGCGGCTCAGTCGGTTGGGCATCCCACTCTTGACTTTGGGTCCAGTCGTGATCTCACGGATCATGAGTTCGAGCTCCACATGGGGCTCTGCACTGACAGTGTGGAGTCTGGTTGGGATTCTCTCTCCCTCTCTCTCCCTGCCCCTCAGCCGCGCGTGCGCGCTCTCTCTCAAAAATGTATAAAACATTAAAAAAAAAAAAAAAAGAATCCTCTCCCTGGAGGAGGGAACCCCGCCAATGCCCCCACCCACTTCCTGCCCCTTTGTTTTCTGGTGGTTTTGCCTCTGTGTCCTCTCTTTTTTTCAAGATCTTTTCTGTTCATCAGACAAAAGGCTGCGTCTCGAGGTAAAACCTGGGACAGGTTTTGCTTGTTTCACCACCATCTGCCTTTAATTAATAAAGATTGCTCCCAGATTCCAACGTTGGGTCATCTATCAGTTTGGTTTTTGGCGTTAGCGTGAATTTCTTCCCCCCCCCCCCCCCCCATCGTCTTTACAGCTATTTTGGAACAAAACAAGGAGAGAGGCTCCACGGGAGCTGCCCAGTAGATGTGCCGTTTTGAAGGAGTCGGGACTGCGTCGTGTAAAAGCTGTGGCTTGTCCGTCCCGCAGCAGGCTCCTTAGCTGTGTGTGCATCTGATCAAAGAAGGAAGTGCAGGAACATTTTCCCTATCCAGGGACCACTTGTCCAGTGACCTCAGTTCTCTGGAATACAACCCAAACAGAGAGTGCACAAGCAGCCAGATAGCTGCCACGGTGTCCGTGTTCCGGGCGTTATTCACTTTACCCAAAGGAGAGTGTTTCCGTTTCCCTCATTCGAAGCCGGGTTACCCGTGTTTTCTGCACACTTCGAACGGTCTTGGTCTTTGCATTCCTAGCCCACAACCAAATCGGAAGCGGCAACTCTGAAGGGAATAGGGAACGTTTTTTGACAACGGGCACACTGACCTAAGAAGTGTTTCTGATGGGGGCACTGGGGTGGCCCAGTCGGTTAAGCGTCTGGCTTCAGCTCAGGTCATGATCTCGCGGTTCGTGAGTTCGAGCCCCATGTCAGGCTTTATGCTGACGACAGCAGAGGGCCCGCTTCAGATTCTCTGTCTCCCCCTTCCCTGCTCACACGTGCATTCTCTCTCTCTCAAAAATAATAAATTTTTTAAAAATTAAAAAAAAAAAGAGGTGTTTCTGGTGGACCAGAAGGAAAGACATAGGACCCCTGCTCTCACCCCACAACTCACACACCAAAGTGAAAACAGATACAACTGTAAATGCTTACCAGTGCCTGGTAAGGGCAGGCGCTCTACATGAGTGCCCTCCACTTTGAGTCAACAACCACGTCTCTGGGCCTTTCCTCTGCCAGTCTGGGTGCCCTGGGCACCCTGGCCCTACCTTCCACACCTATAGTTAGTTCCAGGAGTGACTCCTAGGACCCTGGCCAAGCATCAGACTCACCTGGGGAACTTAAAAAATCAGGACAGGGGCACCTGGGTGGTTCAGTCAGTTACGTGTCCGACTTCAGCTCAGGTCATGATCTCATGGTTCGTGGGTTCAAGCCCCACGTCGGGGGCTGTGCTGACAGCCCGGAGCCTGGAGCCTACTTTGGATTCTGTGTCTCCGTCTCTCTCTCTCTATCCTTCTCCCACTCATGCTCTGTCTCTCTGTCTCTCTCAAAAATAAAATAAACATTAAAAAAATTAAAACTCAGGACACGCAGGGGCACCTAAGTGGCTTTGTTGGCTAAGCACCCGACTCTTGATTTCAGCTCCGGTCACGATCTCACAGTTCATGAGTTCAAGCCCGCATCTGGCTCTGCATTGACAGCTAGGAGCCTGCTTGGGATTCTTCTCTCTCTCCTTCTCTCTCTGCCCCTCCCCTGCTCGCTCGCTCTAAATAAATAAATAAATAAATAAATAAATACTTAAAACAAAATCGGGACATGCCCCCTAAACCAGTGAAATCAGAATATCTTGGGAGTGGGACTCAGACATCAGTGTTTCTTAAAGCTTCTGGGTAATTCCATCCCCTAGGGCCCCGGGTGGGGAACCACCGGGGTGTGACTAGCAGGAGTTTTCCAGCCAGACTGCCTCATCTCTAAAAGGCGGCTAATTGTCAGGGCCGAGGGCTCACACCTCGTGCCTCGTTGCTAATGTTGAGGGGCTGCCATTGAGGTGCTGGGTCTCGATAGTCACGGGGACCCACCGAGGCTTTGTCAAGCAGGGTCTCACTAGGCAGGGATGCACGCCACACGTTCTAAGACGGTTTCTGTGCCAGGTGGATTCTTGGCCCCGGAAGGAGGAGCTGTGGATGTTACCAGGAGGGAAAGGAGGGCGCCAGGGCCGAAGGCGTCACGGGAGGTTGTCGCGGGGTCCGGCCACCGTCCCTCCAGCCCCACGGTGCCGGGCTGACTTGTGGCGGATGCTCTGGAACCTTCCTGGCTTTCAGGTGGGACTAGCGCTGACTGCCTGGGCTGTGTGCCCCGGGCTGAGACGGAGGGGGTGTGTCTGGCCCTGGTGCCGGGGAGGCAGGGTGTGGGGCATTTCCTGCAGACTGGAATGCAAGTCCTGACGCGGGCCAACGACGTTCGACCTTCGTAAAAATAATAAGGAAGCGACGAGAGTGGATTCAAGGCTGCCCCAGGAATAACGTCACCCAGCCCTGCTCGTATTCCAATTCGCTTCCCTCAGTGGAGAGGGCAGGGAGGGACTCGAGCCAGCTCGCTCAGGACCGCAAGGACTTACGCACAACCCGGGTTCAGACGCAGTGGTGGCTTTGCTGTGAGCGTCATCTGTCCCTGAGCTGGCCGAGATGTGGCCAAGAGCAGCCGTTCCCACGGGTGAAGCGCGCTGTGGTGGTCATGGTGCCAGTGCCACTGATGTGTGCGTTCGGGCCACCATCACCTCACATTGACCTCTCGGGCTTGGCCACAGAATGCAGGCTGCTGTGTCTGGACAGCCCAGATCCTGCGTCCCGAGAGGCCCCTGCTGCGGTCACCAGCCAGCCAGCACTTAGGGCCTCTGGTGCTCCTGGGCGGGGCCTCCTGGCAGGTGGGCGGGGCCTCCTGGAGAGTGGGCGGGGCATCCTGACAGGTGCCTTCTGGCCGGTGCGGGGGGGGGGGGGGGGGGGCCTCCTGGCAGGTAGGCGGGGCATCCTGGGGGGTCGGTGGGGCCTCCCAGCGGGTGGGCGAGGGCTCAGGTCCAAGGGCTCAGACCGCAGGGCAGCAGGAGGAGGGGCTGCTTTTCTCCCCCATTTCCTGAGACTGGTACCCAACCAGGTGCCCCAGGAAGTTGGTTCAGGAAGGGGCAGGGGGCTGTCAGGCCCATGGTCCTCAGGGCAGTGGGATAGAGCTGTTTTTCCTTCAACCGAGGCACCAGTCAGTGAATTCCAGAACTTGGAAGGAGGCATCCACCTCCCATGGGGCCAGAGGCTGACTTTAGCGAAATCTCAGGAAATTTCGGGAAATCTCTGAATATTCTCTTCTGCCTATCGGAGCCATGATGGGGGCAGGGGGGCAGATGCACTGGGAGGCCTGATTTGCTGCTCTCGCTTTGTCCTGTGCCCCCACACAAATCATTGCTCACCCCCACCTTGGCCTTGGTGTTCCCCTCTGCAGAGTGAGGGATGGCACCTGTTCCTGGGGCGGTCACCTCTTTGTGTGTGTGTGACCTTTGTAGCCCCCCTTCTCCTCGCCCGTCACCAGGACACGTGCCCAGCTCACATCCACTGCCCGATGCCGTGTCTGCTCCTAGACCAGGCTGGGCCGTCCAAGTCCCCAGTCCACTTCCCCAGCGGCGGTGTGTGCGTCCCCAGCTCTGAGCGTAATGGCCCACATTTGAGGGAATCCGTTGGTTTGCAGAGACACTGCTCGGCATAACCCAGTGCAGTAATCGAGCAGCATCTCAGATCTGAGTCTGAGGCCCAGCCGGGGCACCGGCTCTCCAAGATGCACCGGGCGGGTAGTCCCGGGTTTCTCATCCGCCGGAAGGGAGTATCACCCACGTATCAAAGGACTGAGCGAGACCCGTCGGGCGGTGGTGCAGGGCGGGCCGGGGCGACTTCTTGGGCCCCTCTGGGTTGGGCTGGCCGTCGCGCTAATGAGGGTGTCGCATCACACACGGATCCAGCAAAGGAATCGCATCACCGGAGCGGGAAGAGCTGGTGGGGGAGAGGGCGTGGTTGGGCCGAGGCTGGAGGTTTGCTTCGGGTGGACAGAGGCCGCCCCCGGGAGAAGCAGGCTGGATCTCGGCAGGCCCCAGGGCCCCGCACGTCGCGCCTGGCTCGCGCTCCGGCTCCGGGAAGCCCCCGAAGTGATACCCGGCGGACGCAGGCCCAGCAGCCCTGGCTCTCAGCAGTAGGGCCCATTAGAACTGAACTCTTCTTCGTGGAACATTCTATTTGCACACTCCAGTAGAGTGGACACCAAAGGGGCTTTCTAATGCTTCATGGGCTGCTAATTTCCTCCGTGACCTCTTTTGTTGGGGTCTGACCCCAGCCAGAGGCCCCGCGCCATGAAAGCCAGCGCCTGACACAGGCCCAGGGCACGGGGTGACAATGAGGCCTCTATCGGCTTTAATCAGGCTCCAGTTGTGTCTTAAGAACCGGGTGGGGGGAATCTGTGTGGCGCTCAGAAGCCCTGGGTGGCACAATACGAGAGCCCCCCGCATCCCTCACGGAGGCCGAGGGGGGCTGCGGGCAGCGGAGGAGGGATTCGTCAGGCCCCAGGGGGGTGGGTCGGCCGGGGGGGGCCTTTGTCCCAGGCGCCTCTTCAGAAGGCCGGGCCTGCCCTGAATGGCCGCCCGCTCGGCCCGAGGGTATCGCAGGCCTCTGGGTATCTGGGGAGGCAGGCCTCCCACTCGGCCTGCAGCCTATTCATTGCCAGCCTAATTAGGTTTTGTCTGTGCTCTCCCTCCCCTGCAGACTGCGATTCCTACTGCAAGGCCTCGAAAGGGAAGCTGAAGATTAACATGAAAAAGTACTGCAGGAAGGACTATGGTGAGTGTGAGTCCCCTTGTCTGGCGGGGACAGCGGGGCCACGTGACCAGCCGGGAGTGGGGCTCGGTTGCATGTGGTCCAGGCCGCGTGCTGGTCGTGGAGTCCCTGTGACCGGCCAGGGGCCCAGCTGGTGGCATCCCACACCCAACGGGCTTGTCACCTCTTCCACTTGGGTCCTCGGAGGCAAGGGGCCGTGGGGCGGGAGGGGCCGCGGGGTGCGAGGGCTGGGTTCTCTCCCTGGCAGGGAGGAGAATCTGGCATCCGGGCCAGTGGGGCTCCCCTGCGGCTGGGAGGCCCAGTCTGGCCTCTGGTCTTCACTCTGTCCCGGAGATGGGGGGGGGGGGCTGCTGTGTGGCCTCAGACTAGTCGCTTTACCTCTCTGGTTTTCGGTGCCCTCATCCATTCTATGGGCTTCCAACTTGAGTCTCCCTCCGGTGCTCAAAGTGGGGTTCTTCAGGAAAGGCGGTGGAAGCTCCAAGGGTGTAAAACTCCTATTCCTTTTTTTTAAATTAAATATTTATTTATTTATTTTGAGAGAGAGAGAGGAGGTGGGGGGCAGGGTCAGAGAGAGAGGGAGAGAGAGAGAATCCGAAGCAGGCTGTGCGCTGTCAGCACAGAGCCCAATGCGGGGCTTGAACTCATGAACCGTGAGAGCCGTGACCTGAGCCGAGATCCCAGAGTCTGACGCTGAGCCGACCGAGCCACCCAGGTGCCCCTAAAACTCGTATTTCTGAAGCCTCTTCCTTCCAGAGGTCGACCCTGCAGGGCTGAGGTGGACCTGGGAATCTGCATCTTAAAGGGCGTGCTGACAATTCTGATGTACCTGAACTTTGAACGCAGCTGCGGGGGTCACCAAAGGGGTTTTGCAGCTGGGAGCTTTGGGGCTGGCGGCCCCGGGAGCCCCGTGCAGGTGCCCTGTCACTCGAGCCGTCAGACCCCTTTCGGCGGGAAGGGGCGACTCAGCCCGTCACTCACTCCAGGCCATGCTCCCCGCACCCCTTCTCCCTGTGGTCGGGAGCCGGGTTTGTGGTTTCTGCTACCTGAGCGTCTGTGCTGGCTGGGGGCCTGCGCTGGTCAGACATCACGTGATGCAGGGGCAAGGCCTGACTGCGGTCACGGTGGGTGGGAAGCAGTCGGAGAGGCCGCGGGAGGTGAGGAAGGCCCCAGGGCCCCCGGCAGATGTGCACAATGAGCTGGGGGGCACTTCAGAGCCGGCCCGGTGAACAGAAGTCCCAGGAGCATCTGCGGGCACAGCTGGGGAAGGCCCCCGTGCGGAGAGCCGGGCATCCGTGTGGGCAGCCGAGGCCCCCGTCACCCGGCCGGGAGGTCACTGCCGCCTGGATGCGGGCCCGAGGGGCCCTGAACCCGGGCCCGGTGTGGCTTCCACCGTCCGGGCCTCCCCCCAGGCTGGTGGGCCCGGCCGATTTGGACGGGGTCTGGGCCGCCTCCTCCTGCACGGACGGTCCACCCTGCCCACCCCCGTGCGCCGCCTCCCCGCTCCCGCTGGGTGTTGCCCAGTCCCGTCTGTCCCTCCGCAGTCGGCCTCTCGGAGGCGAGTTCCCCATCCGAGGCCTCGGCAGCCCTGTCCCCCCGGCCCCCAGCCCTGCTCTGGCTTCTCACGTCTGTGCAGCTTCCCAGGTCTGCCCCCAATCCTTCCGTAGAACCCGGGACGCGTCACTTGCTTCTCTGAGCCTCCGTTTCCTTGTGTGCAGCATGAAGGCCGTGCACCTGCTGGCTGTGTCTACAAGCAGCCAGCACAGGGCCGGGTGCCTGACGGGCTCCCCGGGAGGGGTGTCGTCTGCTGGTCGGCAGGCAGTTGGGCAGGAGGGGAGGAAGGGAGCAGAGCAGGTGGAAGAGAACCTTGGTCCGTCCCTCCCCGACCCAAGGGCGTCCAGCCAGGTCTTACCTGGGTCTTACCTGGGTCTTAACCTGGGTCGGCCATTTGAACCAAACACGTTTTTGTGGTTTTTTTCTTCTTTGATAAGGATGGTGGTCGGGACCTTTTAGCATAACGAATGAACGAGGAGGCCCGAGGGAACCCAAAGGAATTTTGAGAACTCGTGAAACTTGCTCATTTTCCTCCGCGAGAGCGTCTGTCCACAGGCCCACACGCACACGCGTGCACACCCCACACTGGAGCCCAGAGCATGATCCCAGTGACTCAGGCCGCCTGGCTCAGACGTGATCAGGCCGTGGGGATCCCCGTTCCAGACCCTTCTGGGGCCCACAGTACCTTCCCCAAAGCCCCTCGACAGTGCCCGCAGGAACGTCTGCCTTCCCCCGGAAAATAACAGACTTTGAGATGGTTTAAAGGTAAAGATACTGGGCCCTGAGTCGTCTCTGAGCCCTGGTGACGACCACAAGGAGGGGCCCCGGGTAATGTTGCGTCCTCTCCACCAGAAGCATCCTGCCTCTGCTGGGGTCCAGGCACTCTTCTGAAGGATGAGGCCTCAGGCCGGAAGGCCCAAGGGTTCCGTCGTGTTCCCAGGCTTGGGGACAAGCACGGGCTGTCTCCGCAGGCCCAGAGAGCCCGGGGTCGTAGAGAAGAGCCTTGTGCCCCCGCACCTGCCCAGAACTGGACAGGGAGGAAGGGAAGGGCCAGGCGGTCCCGTGGGGTGTTGGCCCACAGCCCCTGTTCTCGTCGCAGAGTAAAGGAAGAACAATTAGACTTTTTAAAAACATTCCCGGGGCAGCTCCTGTTTTCCACCTGGTTTTATCTGACTCGGCCCCATTTTGTTCTCTTCTTACTGTGTTGGATTCTGCCTCCCTGACCTGTGATGTTCCAAGGGACCCTGGTCCCCCTCAGTGGTCTCCTGTCCCCTACCAGCAGGCAGGCCGCACAGCCTCTTTTTCTAAACCCAGAGGGCCCCACCCCGCTCCAGAAGCCCCGCACCTGCCGTGGCACCCGGGCGGCAGGGACGTCTTTTCTGGGGGTGTGGAAGGTGGGATTCCTTCTGCCATCCGCCCCCCACCCCTCCGCCCGACCCTCGCCTTCCTGCCAGCCCCTGGCTCCTCACGGATCATCCGAGAGCAGCGGTGTCAAAGGCGGCTGGCTTCAGTCCCCTCGTGTCACCCAGCTGGCGGGTGTCTTGCCCACGGAGGCCTGTCCTGCTCGGTCCACAATGGCCTGCCCTGGGCGGCCGCTCTCGAATCACCTTTAGCCTCACCCGGGTCCTGCCCCAAGGCCGGGAGGGGTGAGGAACAGCCCAGCGGGCCCACCCTCGCAAGACTTCACGGAGGCCACCCCAGCTCCTGCCCCACACTCGCTGCCCGGGCACCCGCGGTTCTGCCGCTGGGTGACATTTGAGGGGCAGCAGAGGCAGGAGAGAAGTGGGGCGTCCCCTCGGGGAGCCGACGAGCTCTGACGCTGTCGTGCCGCCTGCCTTTACGTCCTCCTGACCGTTCCCCAGAGCCTGTTGGCTCGAGGCCCCGACTGGCACTGTCCCCTCCTGTTCCCCAAAGATCCTGGGGGGCTTCTGGTCCCCAAGACTGACCCTGATTCCCTTGGGGTCACCTAAAAGCTGGGGAGCAGTCCCCACCCCAGCTTAGCATCCAGGCCTGCGTGGTCAGGCAGCAGGCAGGACAAAGATGTGTCGGGAGACGGAATTGCAGGGGGAGGGTCTCCAAGAGCCCAGCAGGGTGGGCGTCAGGCCGTCGGGGAGAGGCTTGTTCCGGAAGCAGTGAGTGGTGCCCACAGGGGTGGGTGCAGGGGGCGCACGGGTTCTCTGAGGCTGTGGGTAGGTCTCGTGATTGGATTGCAGGACTTCTGTAGAGAATCTTCCTTGTATTCTGCTAGGACCGTAGAGCCCCGGATAAAGTGCTAGTGGGGGGCATCCCTCCCCTACCCGGGGCAGACCTGGGCCAGCCCAGGGGCACGAGGAGCAGGAGGGACCCGGCCTGGGGATGGACGGCTAGGTGAGGCCGGCAGAGCAGCCGCGGGGGCCGGGGAGGACTGGGGAGCGGGCCTCTGAGGGGCCGCGTCCTCTCGGACTGACACCCGGCAGGGAGCCAATTAGAAAACGCGTTTCCTTCGCTTCCAGCCAGCGCACGGGGTGTTCCAGAAGCTGCTAATTAGTACCTCGGGTTTGCCGCCCCCGCCAGGTGACCAGCAGGTCCCAGACCCCCTTCTTCGTGCCAGAGGTCGCAGATCTGGGACCCCGCTGACCTGGGCAGCGGACGGGGGGGAGGGGGAGCAGGGCGGTGAGAAATGATCAGTGGCTGGCTTGGGCTGTGCCGGTCCTGCCCTGTGTCGTCTCGGGCACGTTCCTGACACGAGGGGCCCCACGAGGGTAGGGCTGGGGTGGGCGCCGCGAAAAGCGAGAAGGCGTGGGGTCGGGTCGGGCCTCGGGGCTGAGCCCGCCAGCCACGCCCCTCACATCCGGGCACGGAAGGGGGCACCCACCCGGGATCTGGAGGCACCGGTTCCCGACTTGCTGGGGGACTTTGGACAGGAGACTCGGCAGCCTGGGCCTCAGGCTCCAAGTCTGTCAGATGCAGGTGTCGTCAGGGGGACACGACGCCCTTCTAGATGAGACCAGATGGCGGCCCGCTGCGCCAGGTGCCATCTCCTCGGGGCAGGGGTCACCTCCGCCCACCTCTCCTGGGCCACCCCAGCCCTCTGTCGCCCTCTAGGGGGATCCGGCTCACCTTGCAAATGCTTGAGAAGGCGCCAGCGCGCGGCTCGGTGAGGGACGGTGGTTTGGTTCGCAGAAGACAGTTTCCGTTATCGTCCGGTGTCTTGGCATCCCTGCCGGGTCCCCGAGACCACCCAGCCCCACCCAGCCCGGGTGGGACGGGCCTTTGTGTGAGCGTGCTCGCGTGACACCGTGTGTGCGCACGTGGGACAGCATGTGTGTGCACTGTGACGGTGCGTGTGTGTGCATGTGTGACGCTGTGTGTGCGAGGGCACGCGGGACTGTGAGTGTGCACGTGACGGTGTGAGCGTGCTCGTATGACACCGTGTGTGTGTGCAGGTGTGCTCGTGTGACCGTGCGTGTATGCGGGTGTGCATGTGTGCAGGTGTGTGTGGGCATGTGTGAGTGTGCTGCTGTGAGTGCACACGAGTGTGTGACAGCATGTGGGTGTGCAAGTGGCAAGTACAAATGCACCCGTGTGACAGCATGTGGGTGTGTTTTCCTGTGGGTGGACATGTGTGTGTTTGTGTGAGAGCTTTGTGGCTGTTTATGTGATAGTGTGTGAGCGTGTGTGCTCATGTGATCACACGTCGGTGTGCATGTGTGGTGCGAGTGGGCATACATGTGTGCAAAAGTGTGTGTGACAGCCTGTGAGTGTGCACACGTGAGTACATGTGCGATAGCATTGTGGGTGTGCTCGTGTGACTGAGCATGTGCGTGTGTGTGAGTGTGGGCATGTGTGTGAGTGGGCTCCTGTGAGTGCACGCATGAGTGTGTGACAGCATCCGAGTGTGTAGGTGTGCAAGTATGACCGTATATGCGCATGTGCACGTGTATTCCCGCGTGTGCGCGTGTGTGAGTGTACGTGTGATAGCGTGCGTGGGTGTGCTCATATGCGTGTGCACATCGGTGTGAGCGCATGGTGCATGTGAGCAGGCATGTATGAGTGTGCACGTGAAAGGGTGCGTGTGTGACAGCATGTGGGTTTGCTCGTGCGAGTGCCTGTGCGACCGTGTGTGCGAGAGTATGTGCGCTCCTCTGACAGCGTGGTGTGTGTGCGAGAAGGCTCCCGTGCGTACGTGTGCTCACCGCAGCCCGGGAAGTCCCGCCGCCGTCCCCTCTTTGCACACCCACCGAGCACCTGCTGCGTGCCCCGTCCTGTCCTGGGCTCTGAGCTTAACGGGGAGGAGACCCAGGCTCAGCCCTCAAGGAGCTTGCAGTCGAGGAGGGGAGACGGGCACACAGACGAGAGCACGGAGGGTGGACGTGTGGGCAGCGTCCAGCCTGAGGTGGGCACAAGCGGGGCGTGGCCCGTTCTCCAGGAGGGCTTCCTGGAGGAGGGAGCCCCGGTAGCTGGCGCTCACAGGGCAGAGCAAGGCTCCCGGGCAGAGGGAGAAAGGCGTCGGGCACAGAAGTGGAAACAGGCTGGGGGCAGGGGTGGGGGCCGGGGAGGCAGGGGAGAGGCTAGTGGGGCGGGGGGGGGGGAGGGGGAGACAGACAGCTCACATTCTGAAAGGTGAGATCATCTCACTTTTGCCAGTTCTTGGAAAAATTATTCGTTCCCAGAAGTGTTTATTAGTCACCCCCTTTGTTGAAAGACGTTTGGCACCAGCAGATGGAAAAATCAGAACGCTTCCCACAAGACGGTTTGGGTCCAGGATTCCTCCTGAGATCCCGCAAGGATGGCTTCTGAGGTACGGCTCCAAAGGGGACACCGTTGGCACCTGTGGGGAGGGACCAGGCTCTCGGGTCGTGCGTGTGCGCGTGCCTGTCCGCGCTCCTGCTTTCTCGGGGGCCCCGTGGCCGAAGAGGGTCTGGGACCTCAGTGGGCCTCTGACTGGCATCAGCACCCCCAGGTGTGCCCTGGGTCCCCCGGGGGACGCAGAAGCCCAGGAGAGGAGCGGCCTCGCCAGGCCCCCGATGGGACACCTCACACCTCCCCTCTCCCGTCCTCACTGAACACCTGGGACGGAGGGAATTTCATTCCCCTCCCAGATACGCTGAGACGCAACGAGGTAAGATGCTGGAGGCCAGGGACTCCAGAGCCCGAGAGGTTTGTCCCCTGTGCTGCCAGGGCGCTGAGCCTTGGGCGGCCCGGAGTGGGCGCAGCAGTCCCTTCGAAGGCTCTAGAACCGGTTTCCCCACGGGATCCTTGACTCTCCGCTCCCGGGGAAGCAAGCGGGAGGCGTCACAGTGGTGTTGGGGTGACTGTCGGAGATGACGGAGCCGGTGTGATGGACACGGTGGGGTGGGCAGGGGGTGCCGGTGGTGGGCATGGCGGTGTCGGGGAGGGAGGTCACGGGCGGATCCGTGATGGGGTGGGGGGGCGCCCAAGCTGGCCACGAAGGCGTGTGTAGGGGGGACGCTGGGGGTGGGACGCTGGGGACACTGTGGCTGAGCCTGGCTCCGGTCTAGCTGCTCAGGCTGGAAATCAGATGGGGTCGGGGACGAGTCTCCCACCTTGGGCTTCTGTTTGTCTGACCAGTTCCAGCGACACGGGGCCTCTCGGCAAATGATGGCATCTCTGCCTCTTTACACCCCTTCCCCTTCCTTTTCTCGACCTTGAGTTCAGTAGCTGTTCCCGTGATCGGGGTCAAACCCTTGAAGTTCAGAGAGCTGGATGGGTTACCGACCCCGTCCTAGAACCGGAGTTCCTGTGTCTGCAACGTCCTGTGATCTCAGGGCTTGGGTGCGGGTACACGTGTTAGAGGAGCACCCGGGGGGCTGATCCCCAAAGGGACAGCTTCCTGGGGAGCCAGGCAGTTGGCAGGGCCCCCGGCTGAGGCTGGGAGACGCCGCTCCGGCCCCCGAGGCATCACCCGCCGTTCCAGGGAGTGGGACACAGATGCTGGCCGCACGTGGCCTGGTGTTGCAGAGGCTCACTGACCCTTCCCTGGGGGTCACTGGCCCCGTGGGCGTCCTCCGATTTCCCCAGCCAGATGTGACCTCCTCTCCTCCCACCCCCAGAGCGCCAGCCCCATATGGAGGCCAGATGCGGAGCGGGGTGAGCGTGAGGCAGGCGGAGGTCGAGGAATGCGGGTGACCACCAGGTTGGGCAGGGAGGGCCCACGGGCCCCAGGGACAGCTTGAGAGGAGCCCCTGATCCCGCGGGGTGCCGCGCTGCCTGGTCTCCTGCGGCCCTTCCCAGCAAGGTGACTCTCTATCCCCAGGGAGTCCCCAGCTCTGGGCTCCCAGCACTACCCTCCCCGCCCCCGCAGCCGCCCGCAGGGTGCTGAGCTCCAGAGGGGCCTCCGGGCGGCTGGGGCTGCTCCCAGCCGCATCTCGCCCTCCCTGGAGCTTCCTTCCATTTTCTCTTCTCACAGTCTCTTCTCCTCCGAGCACCGGTTTTTAGGAAGGAGGGCTGGCTGGGGAAGGCTGGTTAATGTAAGGTGTCTCCTCTCTCCTCCCATTTCACAGATGCCGATGGGGATGCGGAGGCTCGGAGGGGTGGGAGGAGGGATCTGTCCAAGGTGCCTGGATTGCTGGGGCCGCGTTGGGGCCGGGGACACCCTCGAGGGGTAGACCCGTCTTCTGCTCACCAGGGGCCTGTCCCCAGGGTCACAGAGCATTTCCCGCAACCAGTGTTCGTCTCAGCTGGGCATTTCCCCGCCGCGGGGTGGCTCTGACACTGCCCCTCCGCCGGGCTTAGTGCCTTTGGCACTGAGGTCCCCAGCACGCCGGTCACCGTCCTGGGGCTTCCTGCCCAAGGCCTGCCCTGTCATCTTCCAGCACCTGCCTGCGTACGGCCCGGCCGGGATGGGAGGTGGAGCCAGGCCCCAGCCACCAGCCACCAGCCCCGAGGGCCGGCTGCGGGGCGCGAGGCGTGGGGCCGGGAACACCCTTCCAAGCTCACAGACGCCCGCTCGACTCCCCGAGGCGAACTTGGCCGGCTCGGGAGCAGCCCCCGGACCCTGGTGTTGTGCTGGGCCCTGCCTGCCTGCTTGCTGTTTCAGGGCCCGAGGCCCCGTCTTCCGGTTTTCTTGGGGAAGCAGGTTCCATCCTTCAGGCGTGGGGTGCCAAGGGTGCCCGGTGTGCAGGTGCACGACAGGCCCAGTGATTGCTGGATGCCCCGCTCCCGGGCTCCAGCTGGGTGGGGGGCGGGGGCTGCCCTTTGAGCTCCCGCTCTTGAGGAGGGGCTTGCTGGAGGCAGAGGGCTTAATGGGGAACTGGGCTGTGTTGGGGGGCCCGATAGGCCACACCCCCACTGTGGGGCGGCTGTCAGTTTGTGGCCAGAAGCACCCTGTGCGCCAAGTTTTCTGTGAGTCCTGGAGGCCGCAGGTCCCGGAGGGACCAGGGGGTGATGAGGGGCCTGGACCGAGGCCAGATTAGGGGAGGTCAGCCCTCTTGCCTTCCCCTGCTTCGGAGGCCAGGGTCCCACAGACGCACTGGCCGGGGCGGTGCTCATTGCCGGGCCTTTCGGGGGGGGGGGTGTTTCCCAGCGCCAGGCCCCCCCTCACCATTGCCCTCAGGGGGCGCTGGGAGGTGCGTTTGTTTGGTGAGTCGGGCGTCTCCCAAGGCTGTGTGAGGCCATCCTTCCGGATGACTCTGGGGCTGTGGCCACGCCGCGGGTGAGGGGTAGGGGATGGGGGATGGGGGGTTCCTCCTGCCTGGGAGAGGGGGGCCCCGCCGAGCAGGCAGGGCTCAGGTCCACTCTCCTGCCTGAGCCTCTCTCCAGGCAGGGCAGCCAGTCTCCCGACCCCTTCACACTTGTGAGGGTGGGGTGTGTGTGTGTGGGGGGGGTGGTGGGTGCAGGTGGCCAGGCAAGACTGGGACCGCTTCCCGGGGTACGGGGCTCCCAGATTGTGGCTCTCCGATTCCCAGATCTCCGGACATTCCCTCCTCCTCCGGGGACCCCTGTGCAATCAGATGGTCCCAGGCACCTGACCCCCTCTCCTCTCCCAAATGGAGCCTCGGCACCAGGGCAGGCAGGGAAAACCGAGGCAGCCTTCACGTCAACGTGCGGATGCCGCAGGAGGGGGCAGCCCCGGGAAGCCTGAGGACCCCTGTGGGTGGCTGTGGCTGGTGACCTGCCCTGGCCACAGCCAGCCTCCAGCTCTCCACCTCATTTCATGGGGGAGGCGGTGACACCTCATCGAGGGTGCGTCGGCCCGCCCAGATGCCCAGCGCCCCCGACCCCGCACGCTTGCTCCGGCCCCCGCTGGCGGGTCAGCATCTCCGAGAACAGGACTTGGCTGTACTCGGCTGCTTCTTACCTTCACGGGGGCCTGGGAAACATGTGGTCAGAGCTGCATTTTATAAAAGCAGCTGCAGCTCATGACACACTTTCTATACCAGGAGATTTATGGGGCTGCATGGTTTTAATGGTTTCTGTGGGGTTAGTGTCCTCCCCCGTTCGTCCTGGCTGCTGTCTCGGAGACAGATGGGTGACAAGCCTTCCCTGGCTGGACTGGCCCAACAGGAAGGTATGGCTGGGAGGGGGGGAGGCCCGGGGCTGGCCACCCAAGCCTCCCTGGGAGGGGCAGCTGCTGGGACGCCCTTGGGGGCCCACCCTGAGCAGTCCATAAATCCAGGAGACCTCCAGCCGGCAGGAAGCCTCCCCGCAGAGGTGTCCCAGGGCTCAAGGCTGGTGGGTAGAGAAAGATGGCTGACAGCCCTCTCCCCCAGAGCCCCATCCCCAGAGCCCCTGCCCCAGAACCCCTCTCCCGGAGCCCTCCCCCCAGAGCCCCCTGCCCCGGAACCCCATCCCCCAGAGCCCCTCCACCAAAGCTCCATCCCCCGGAGCCCCTCCCCCAGACCCATCCCCTGGAGCCCCTCCCCCAGAGCCCCTGCCCCGGAACCCCATCCCCCAGAGCCCTCCACCAGAGCCCCTCCCCCCAAGCCCCATCCCCCAGAGCCCTCCACCAAAGCCCCATCCCCTGGAGCCCTCCCCCAGAGCCCTTCCCCCAGCAGATGAATGAGCAACTACTATATGCCCTGTGCTGAGGGAAGAGCTTTCCTAGAACCTGGCCGAGGCCGGGAGGGACCTTTGATGCCAGCAGGAGGTCCCCCAAACCTGCAAGCAGGGACATAAGTCAGCTTGGAGCTACTTCCTGCTATGCCGGGAGGACGGGTCCTCCGAGGGTCCAGAGCTGACAGGCTGTGAGTCTCCTGGGCCAGGACTGGAGCCGGGGGGCGAGGCTTGGGATGACGAACAAGGCTGCCTGCCCTGGGGCAGCGGGGCCCCCTTTGGAGGAACCCAAGCACAGGACCTGGAGCGTCCTACTTCGTAGATTGCTTCTGGTGGCCTGAGAGTCTCCTCGCGTTGGGACCCTGCAGAGGTCGGGGAGCTCTGGGAAGGACGGCCGAGGTCTGCTCCTATAGAAGGACACGTGGACGGCCAGCACCGTGGCCTGGATGCCCCCACCCAGCCGAGAGGACCCCCAGGGCTGGCCCCCCGCCCCTTGGCCAGACCAGCTCAACTCTGGCCACGGCCGTTACTGCTGACTCCGGCCAAGGGGCCCGGCCTGGCCCTCAGTCCCCCTCTCGCCCCTTGGAGTCACGGGATGGGGAGGCGCGTGCCCCCGCCCGCCCAGCAACAGGCTTGAATTAGAAAAGAAGTCAGTCATCACAGCCCGGCCCCGGCGGCTACTAGGTCCTTCCTGTGAGCCCCGGCATTGCTCGTGGGGTGGCCGCAGCCCCGCCTTGCTCGCGGCCTTGCTCACGGAGCTCGGCTGCTGGCTGCAGACGCGGGGCGCTCCGGGATTCCAAGGCCAGGAGACAAAGTGCAGCCCGGCCTGTAGGCCCGGGGCGTGGGGGGCCAGCGCCTGGCTCCCCGGAGCCTGTGAGCTCTCTCCTTGCTTTTCCACGGGCATCTGTTCCACTCTGCAGCCCGCGGGTGCCCCAGCTCGGTTGGGCTTTCCAGAGCCGCCCTCACCCATCCCGCCTCGCGGGCTCCGGGTCCCACACCCCGATGCCTGCTTTTGTCTGCGCGGAGATCAGGGCTCCAAGCGACCGGCACAGCAGCTTACTAGCAACTGTTGCCCAGCCTCAGCCCGCATTCTGTGGGTGTAGCTCACAGAGTAAGGGAGGGCGTTGGCAGTGTGGACCCGGGGATGCGGCCCCGCATCAATTACAGAGGGGCCCGAGGCACCAGCAGCGTGGGGGCTAGGCTCCCCCTCCCAGCCAGCATCTGCCTCTGAGAAGGACCACTGTGGCTTTGCGGCTGGGTCCCTCTTCCTGCCGACTGGTCCCAGCACGCTTCTTAGCGTCCCAGACTGATCTCACGGTCTGCCTTTCCGGGGCTAATCCCATCTCTCTCCTTCCTGACTGCACGATGAGGGATCCTCACCGGATCCCCCCCCATCCTGTCCTCGTTGAGGTCAGTTGAGGACATCGGTGCACAGACGGCGGGGGCTTAGGCGTCCTGAGGGCTGAGGCTAATTGGCCGGGAGTGAGTGTCATGTGCGCATCAGGGGCGCGGCCTCAGGGACCGAGGTCCTTGGGCGGGCAGGGCTGCCCTTGGCCGCTGTGCCTGGCGTCCCGGTGGGGCAGTGCCTCGGCGGGGGCGGGTGGGGGGGGGGGTGGCTGGAAGACCCCAGTCGTTCCGGGCTCCCGGCCAGCAGGGCCGGCGGGCCTGGCGCTGGGCTGTGCCTGGTGCGCTCCCGGGCGTGCGGAGCAGGTCTGCCTGAGGTCACCGTTTCAGTGTGTATTTTGAATATTTTCAGCTGTATATGTGCTGCAGGGACTTGGCCCGTGCGCTGCGTGTGCGGCTCATACTTGGTGGGCTGTGTAATGTGCGGAGGCGTCGCCAAGGGCAGCGGAACTGTGGATGTTTTCCAGCATAATCACATGCATCCTCCCGCCACCCTCCCCCGCCCCGTGCCGTCCCACCGCAAGGCCAGGGAGCTACTGGGGTCGGAGGAGGACCCGTGTCCACTGCTTTGGCCCCCGGATTCTCGGGGACGGCGAGGTGTCCGGGGCTGGGTCCCGCTTTGGGCTGCGTCCTCAGTGCTAAGCGGATCCCCTTCAGGCCCGGCCAGTACGGGTGGGGTGGGCAGCCGCTTTGGACGCCCTGCCCGTTGTTCCAGGGAATTCCTTGAGGGGAGGGAGACTCCAGACCAGGAGAGGTGGGGCAGGGTCTCCTGCTTCCTGAAGGACCGCATTGTTGCAGCTCCGGGGACAAAGAAGGGCCCCTGGGGGCCTGGAGGGCCAGCCCGAGGCCTGACCTTGTCCAGCCGGCTCTCTCTGGCCTCTCCTTAGCACAGCTGGGACCCCTCACCAGGGCTGCAGAAGCGAGTACCACGGACTGAGCTTAAACAACGGAAATGTGTCGTCTCACGGTTCTGGAGGCCGGGAGCCCGAGATCCGGGGAGTCTGCAGGCCTGGCTTCTCCTGAGGCCTCTCTCCTTGGCCGGCTGGCGGCCGTCTTCCCGCTGTGTCCTCGTGGGGTCTTTCCTTGTGCGTCTGTGTCCTGATCTCCTCTCCTCACGAGGACACCAGCCATACTGGATTAGCCGTCCCCCCGCCCCCAATAACTCTGTCTTAACTTAATTACCTCCGTTAAGACCTTGTCTCCGAGCACCATCCCTCTCCGGCAAACGGGGGTGGGGGGTTAGCACTGCATCATATGAATCTGGGAGACACAGCTCAGCCTGTAACACCAGCAGACGCTCAGTGCCTGGGATCACAGCCGCGTTTTCCAGGGTCCCCCGGCTGGCGGGGGGTGGTGGCGGGGGCCAGCGTGGACGGGCCAGGGGTCTGCGGTCGCACACAGGGAAACAGTGGCATCCTGAGGGAGGCTCATTGTGTATTCAGCTCAGTCCTACGGAGAGGAAACCGGGGTTCTCAGGGACGCTGGCTCCCCCGTCGCTTAGCCGAGGGGCACTCAGTTGCCACGGTGACCCCCGTCTGCACAGTCAAACACACGGCCCAGCCACTTCTGCAGGCTGGAGGGCTCCCCACCCCACCTCGGAGTTCACACTGAGTGTTGAGTCCCTTGGTGACGAAAACATGGAAACGGTTGCCATGGCAGCCATTCTTTGGAGCCCTCACACTGGAGTGCAAAGTTCAGGATGTCCAGGAACAGCTGAAATGAAAATCTGGGAAAATCTGCCACTTCCCTCGCCCCAGAAGATGAGTGGGGTGGTGTTCGCTGCTCCCCTGAGCCCAGCCGTCCCTGAACCTGCCCGTCGTCCTGGGCTGAGCGCGGGGATGGAAGGGGGGCACGGGGCCCCCGGGGGTGACAGTGGCAGACCCGGAGAGAGGCTGGCCAGCACGGGACGCCCGGCCGAGCCGTAGGTGGGCAGGGGGTGACCGATCGGTATTCCCTGGGGACGTGTCCTCGTGGTTGCCGGAGCGGCTGAGCCTGCCGGTGACTCGGTTTCCTCAGCTGTCATCTGCTGCTGCTTGTCCAGAACGGCTCAGGCCCACTCACCTGCCAGGGCAGTTTTCAGCCTGGTCCAAAGGTGAAGGGTGCAGGGGTGGCCAGTGGGCTCGGCAAGGGGGATGTCCTCTGTTCTCACCATGGGGATGGGGAAGATGACCAGGTTTTCCTTGATGGGTTAGTGCACAGAGACCCCCTCCCTTTATCCCCGGGAATGATTGTACGTCCCCCCAGTAGTTCCCCAGATGGACCCCATGGGGCTCTGCTAACCTGAGATGTGCTAGCCAGAGAGGTCTGCCATCACCTTTGTTTGGGAAACCAACACACATGCGTACACACACACACACACACACACACACACACACACACTTTGTAGATTGAAGGCTCTGAAAAGTCCCGCAGTCAGGAAACCTCTTGACTTTGGTTAACTCAGAATTTCACCAACGTGTTTGAGCCCAGCTCTCCCCTGCCCACTTTTTCTTTACAAAGCATTTCTTCCTACTTTTATAATACCTAATGTCGTGCAGAAATGACCTTTATTAACACTTCCTAGGGTCAAGTGTATTTCCTGCAGCAGCAGTGTCAGCACCAGCTGGCATTTTGTGAGAGAGGCAGGCTCTGGGGGGGCTGGAACAGTTCCATGGAATCAGACACTCTGGGGCAAGGCACTGTGTTTGACAGGCCCTCCAGGGGATTCTGCTGCAGGCTCTGGTGGGGCACCCCTGTACCGGAGGAGGAAATACTGGCAGAGAATCAGGAGCGGGGGGGTAACTGGGAAGGGTCAGGAGGGGGGAGGCAGCTTGGCGGGCATGGGAGGTGGGCATCCAGAGGACCCTGGACTCTGGAAGGGGACCACGGCCACCTGGAAGGACAGGTTCACGGTACTCGGCACTGGCACCGAGATCCCATTATGGTTTTCTGCGATTGGGTCAAGGGCAAGGTGGTGCGTCTGGTCCTGAGGCTCCATGTTAAATGACCGGAGCCTTTGGAAGAGCCATGGCGGAAGGTTGAGAGGGGTTCCTGCCCAGCCTGTGAGGAGTGGCCCCCACTGCTCTCACAGAGGACACCTGTCCTGGGCAGGCGGACTCTGCCCAGAGGGCTGGGAGGACGGGCGGTCAGTTCCTGTAAGCTTCTCCTGGCCTTCCTGGACCCAGAGGGGGCTTGTGCTCAAAGGCATTGCTGGGTGGCAGCTTCAAGCTGGGCACCGGGTGAGGCTCGTTGGAGCAGCGGCCCCGGTCCAGGCGTCAGCAGGTGGGTTTCCACAGCCTCCGGCACCACCCACGCGTTCCCCAGTGGGGTACCCTGTGCGCTTTCCAACTGTGGGTCTCGTCTTCCTTCGCCGTCAGGTGGGCTGCCCCATCCTCGGCTCGAGGAGGGTGGGGGGGGGTGGGTCACAGGAACCAGGGGGTGGAATGGGGGACCCAGGTGGCACTCTCGGCCCGTGGCGCACTAGCCCGACTGTGCTTCCTTGCAGCGGTCCAGATCCACATCCTGAAGGCGGATAAAGCGGGGGACTGGTGGAAGTTCACGGTGAACATCATCTCCGTGTACAAGCAGGGCACGAGCCGCATCCGCCGCGGTGACCAGAGCCTGTGGATCCGCTCGCGGGACATCGCCTGCAAGTGTCCCAAAATCAAGCCCCTCAAGAAGTACCTGCTCCTGGGCAACGCGGAGGACTCGCCCGACCAGAGCGGCATCGTGGCGGACAAGAGCAGCCTGGTGATCCAATGGCGGGACACGTGGGCGCGGCGGCTGCGCAAGTTCCAGCAGCGCGAGAAGAAGGGCAAGTGCAAGAAGGCCTAGCGCGGAGGCAGCGGCGCGCCGGGAGGGCGGGCGGGCGGGGCCGAGCGCGAGCGCGCTTTCCCGGGCGAGGGGGGCGGGGGAGGGGCGGGGCCGTAGCGGGGCGGGGCTCTGGCCGCGGCCCCGCCCCCCCGCCCCGCCCCCGCCGCGCGCCCGGGGCTGGAGAGATGAGGACGAGACTTAGCTACCTCACGGGCTCCTTCCAGAGCAGCGGCGCGCTCCCCGGGAGGGGCGGGGCCGACGAGGGGGCGGGGCCGCCTGGTCCCGGCCGGGGCGGGGCGGGGCGGGGGGCGGAGGGCGGGCGCACAGCCGCGCAGGTGGGGTGGCCCCCGGAGAAGGGGACGTGAGAACTGTGAACCCGGGGCCGGGGGCCGAGCGAGCCCGGTCGCCCACCACCCGGGGACACAGAAGACCGAGACGCCCCTGCTTCCCCCTGACCCTCCTTTGTCTGGGGATCCCCACACGGGACCCCTGGCTGCGACAACTTGGGCCCCCGTCTGAAGGGGCCTGCAGGCACTTGGGGGCGGCCGGAGCGGTGTGTCCTCCCAGCAGTCCCCGGGCGCCCTGTGGCCTCCGCTGCCACCTGCTGAGTCGGTCCTCCAGGGGGGTCGTGGGGTGGGGTGGGGTGGGGGTTCTAGTTCGCGGAGCCAGAGGAGCGGAGCGCGGGGTCCGCGCCTGTCACCGCCCAGCTGCGCGATGGGTGCCGGCCCGGAATTCTGACCCGTGCCGAGGGCAGTGGGCCCAAGGACACCCCTGAGCAGCCCCAGCCGGGTGGTCACCGCCTCACGTTAGAGCTGCCTGTTGGAGGAGGCACCGCGGAGGCAAAACCTCCCAGAGAGTTTCCTTTCTGGAAACTTGGAACCAGCCCCTTTATGACATTTTCCAGGGGAGGGAGAAGGGGCAGTGACACTATTTGTGTAATGACGTCAGCTGCTGGGAAGGGCCTGGACAGCGTGGAATGCAGGTTTGCACAGGCAGTTGGGCCTGGCTGGGGGGAGGGGGCTTGCCCGAGGCCAGCCAGGGTTTGCAGGCTCAGCGAGGTGCCAGGGTGCGTGAGCCTCGGGCGGGCCGGGGCAGGGATGACCAGGTTCCCGTGGGCCAAGGAAGCCGTGACCGCTTCGTGTGACTGCCCTCACTCCCGGGTCCTCCCCCTCTCCCCGGGGGAAGGGACAGAGGCTGCTGGACCAAGAATGCCTGCTGCGGCCCCCCCTCCCGCCCCCCGGCCCCGGGCTGCCCTCCATAGCCGTCTTGGCCTAGCCCCGCAGCACCCGGACCCTCCGCTCGCCTCGCGCAGAGCCCGTTCCTGAGCCCTGGGGCCTTCTGCCGCCCTGCCCTGGAGCTCTCTGCACTGCCCAGCGGCTCCGGCCCACGTCCTCGCCCCCGCCAAACCGAGTTCCGGACCCGGCTCCCCTCTCCGTCAGGAAATCGGTTTCATTTTCCCTGCTCAGAAGGGTCCTACCGAGTCTGAAGCTGGGCCCCTCGCGGTCTGGGTCTCCTCTGCCTCCCCCGCATTGGCCCGCGTCGCGGCGCCTTCTACTGAGCACCTGCTCCGTGCCAGGCACTTTACCCACGTGCTGTCACATTTCCCTCATGACAGCCCCGAGACAGGGAGGGATTCTCACCCCACTTTGCCAGCGAGGAAGAGGCAGGGCCGGGTTCAGGCTCCAGAACCAGGCCTCCTGGCCACGCTGCCCCTCGGTGCACGCCACCCTGTGGCCGACGCACCCGGTTTCCGGAGCAGGCTGTGACGGGGCGCTCCCGGCTGAGACCCTGGCCCTGGTCACTGCACGCAGCCTGGGGAACAGAAGGGGAAGGGAGGGACGGGCACGGTAACCTCTTGAGAGGTGGTGGCAAGAATGGGGGAGGCGGCGCCGGGTCCCAGGAGGCAGGCCTTGGCGAATCCTGAGACTTAACGGAAAGGACGTTTGGCCGCCTGGGGGTGTTTGGAGGGATCCCAGGAGAGACTGGGAGAGAAGCCTAAGAGGGCAGGGAGAAGGCAGAGCCGCCTTGGGAAGGAATAGCGAGGCCCAAGGCTGGGTGCATAGGCACGTCCCCTGCAGGCAGCCGGCCCTCCTCGAGGCCCAGCCTGCTTCGCTGAGCGCCGTCAGCCTCTCTGGGGCCTCTGGGGCCTCCGCACTTGCTGCGCCCGGTCCCCGGAAGGCACCACGCCGCCACCAGGGCCCTGTCTTGTTTCTGTTCCCGCTGGCCTGGCTTCTTCACCCTGCCCAGAAGGGCTGTGCCCTCCTGGGTCTCAGTGTCCCCACCGCGTCCACAGAGGGGCTGGCCCTGCCGGTCTCCGAGGCCCCCTCTGCCCTGGAGGCCTCAGGCGACAGCGGCCTGCTCGAAATTCAACCAGCCTCGGCCTCAGCCTCTGCCCAGCAGCCCCAGGGTAGGAGCCGCCCCATCCACCCGTGGCCTGGCCCTCCCCACCCCGGTCACCCGTGGGGGTGAGGGGGCTGGGGACTTCGGTCCTCCCAGCCTGCGTTCCCCATCTCGAGGACCGGGCCAGAACCCGGCCCTCCGCTGCTCTGATTCCAGCCACCGACTCCGGCAGCGAGGGCCCCGTCCTCGGGAAAGCAGCCTCTGCCGGCCGCCCGCCTCCCTGGGAGGAGAGGGAAGTAGGAACTGAGGCGTTCCGGTTTGTACAGTTAGGAAGGGATGTAAAATGGAACTAGACTTTGAAGAGTGTATTAACCAGAGTTGTGCTATGTAGGTGTTCGAAGAAAAACATGCCTGATTAGTTTTTAAAACAAAAACAGGTCGCCCACCTGCCCTTTTTCTCACCTGCTGGGTGGTCTGGAGCCCCTGACAGCAGAGTGCCTGCTTTACCGACACCCGGGAACACTAACGATGTGGGGGTTGGGGGGGGAGGGATGCGGTGCTGTCCCTGGACTCGCCTGCAGGGGTGGCTTCTGTCCTGAGAGCAGCCCCAGGCGCCCAGGGACAGGAACGATGCCTCCCGGGAGGGACGGCTGTGGCGCCCCAAGGCCCTTCGTGTCCTCCTGGACCTCAGCCTCCGCAGCAGCACGCGGGAAAAGGGGACACACTTCCTTGGGTTTGCCCCAGATTGGAATAAGGCTGAGATCAAGGAGTCCCCAAGGGAGCAGGAAATGGCCCCTTGGGGGCACTGGAAAATGTCAGGGTGTCAATACTTAAAGGAAGCCCCCAGCCCCTCCCAGAGAGAGACTGGCGAGCGGGTGAACCAGACCCGTGGACGGGGTCGCTGGGCCACGGGCCACGGCCACGCCATACACTAGGGGTGTCCAAATGTGTTCTCGTGGGGCCTCGCCCCCCAGCCCAAACCAAGCTGGCCCCACCCCCACTTACGTCATCGGACCGCTCTTCTCCTCAAGGCACTCCCGTCCCCGTACCCCTCCCCACCCCCCCCACCCCCACCCCCAGATCCCTCCTGCGTTCTGAGTTCTGTTCGCTCGGAATTGTAAATGTTTAGTTTGACCATGACATATTGTTTGGGTCAGTGTTCCTTTCCAATGCATACTAATATATTATGGTTATTATATATGAATATATTTAATGACATGGACAAAGTTGTGGATTTTCTTTTTTTTTTTTTTAAGTTTCTTTTTTTGTTTCTGGTTTTTGTTTTTTGTTAGAGTTGTACTGGACCCAGACGGAACTTGTAACATGGGCCCTACATGATAGAACTAAGTTCAGATATCAATTAAATAAACTCTTGTACACTGTTTCGCTGTCTCCTGGTCTTTATTGGCGGCTTGAGCATGTTGGGGGGGCGGAAAGTTGGGGAGTCTTCAGGCAACTCTTAAGGAATATGGCTTCTGGTCTTAGAACGCGCCAGCAAGACAGGGCCCTACCCACCCCAGAAAAGACCAGAAAAGGGCAACTTGGCTTGGAGAGAGTCCTAAGGTTTGCTGCCTCTGAGCACGATTTGGAGCCAAAATGCTCCCAGATGGGACAATGGGTGTTTCAGTCCCCATAAAGCCATCCCTGGGATCCATCCTTGCCACTCCCTGGGGCTCCAGGTCAGGGGGAGCCCCAGGAAACAGCAGGAAGAGGTGTCACCTGGCCCAGATTCAACAGCAGGACACAGCGCACCTTTGAACTTCACCTTCCGATTGAGAACCTGCAAAGCAGCATTCTCGCCTTTCACGTAGTTTCTTCTGCTCAAAGCCGAGAAGAGACTCACGAGGAAAGACAACAGACAGGGTCCGTGACACCTGGAGGGGTTTTCGGGCCACCGTTTTTAAAGGCTTCACTCGGTGCAGGCGCTGGGCTGGGGCCGGTGCCACGCGGCCACCAGGAGCTGAGCTCGCTGGCTTTCTCAGAGGCTATGTTTAAACTCTTGAGTGGTTGTGCTTTATTAAATAAACAATCCGGTCATTAGGAACATGTTGTGTTGCCACTCAGTGTGGAGCCGGGCCCATCGTCACCAGGAAGCTGTCACTACTGCACCCAGCTGTTTTCGAGGACAGGTCTCCGCAGCCGGGCTGGTCTGGCCCCGGAAGGCGGGGAAAGGCCCCTCCTGGCTGCACGGGGACGTGACGGAGATGCACGAACAACCAGGGCCAGACCGGGGTGGGGGGGTCTCCGGGGTCCCCATCCGTTGGGGAGCCAGCTCCCTGCTGGAATGACGATGCCTGACACCGGGTACAGGGACAGGATCCAGGTCTCGCTGGCTGGACGGGCCGAGGAGAGAGGAGCCGGCCAGTTCATAGCGGGGGGGCGGGGGTGGGGTATCTGAGGACCGGAGACCTGCTAAGTCGCCAGGCCGAGAGGCGTGTGCTGCATGCGGGGGTCGGAGGCTCACCTTGGGTCATCGTAGGTCAAGGGTCCAGTTCTCAAGGGCTTTCGTGACGTGGTTTTTCTGTCCTTCGTAAAAAAGGCATCTGTGCCTGAAGAGTGCTGTTACTCCTTCGGGACCCTGCCACGGCCAGGCCCCGGGCCCCAGGCCAGAAGGAAGCGGCCCCACTGCCCGCCCCCCCACCCCCGGCCCCGCCCCGGGGCCTCATGCAGCCGGGGAGGGGACGCACGGCCACCTGCCGAAGTCAGTGCAGGACGCAAGCCCGAGGTGGCCGACCGGCCCATTTGGAGACGGCCCTGATGCACAAGGAAGCCGGGCTGCCCCGTCCGGGACTTGGGGTCCGGCACGGTTACGGGCCAGGCAAAGGCCCAACCCCTCCTGAGCGAGGATGCTTCCCAGCGTCTGCCCCACTTTCAGGGACGCCAGGCCCCCCGCATTCATAAAGCCGTCCCCTCCTGGGACAGCGAGCTGGCGTGCGGGCCGCCCGCTCCCGGCAGACACAGCCTAGGCTTCGGGTTTTGTTGAATAGACCTCTCTTTCCACGCTAAAGACATATGAGGACCATGCCAAGAAAAATGGGGAGCGAAAGAGCCAGTGAGACACGCGGTAGGTGGACGGGGTGAGCTCACGGCCGTATCGAACCAGACACGCCCCAGGACCGCGAGCCACTGCTGGGAAGCGGTGAATGCTTTTGGCGTGAACCTGGGGGGACGTCTGACATTGTACGAGGCAATTAGAGGAAAGACGAGTCTCGGCTCACTTTCTGAAATAAGGGGGGAAAATACCCGCATCGAACTTGAGCTGGGCTAGCCTAGAAAACCCAGTAGGTAAAAGAGCGTCTTCGGTCCTCTGCGGAGAGCCCCCAGTTGTCACCTGGGGCCGAGGAAGCTGAGGCCTGGGAGGAAGGACCCAGCCGGAGGCGGGCCGGCGGTTCTGGAAGCAGAGGGGCAGTCGGGGGAATTCTGCAGTGGCCCCGTGCACGCACAGTTCCAGGGCGCTGCTGGGGCCCCGGGGACCCTGAAAGGAGCAGATCGTCCTGAGGCTAATTAAGACTAAGGCTTAGTTACAGTTATTAATAATGAAGTTTTGGGGCGCCTGGGTGGCACAGTCGGTTAAGCGTCCGACTTCAGCCAGGTCACGATCTCGCGGTCCGGGAGTTCGAGCCCCGCGTCGGGCTCTGGGCTGACGGCTCGGAGCCTGGAGCCTGTTTCCGATTCTGTGTCTCCCTCTCTCTCTGCCCCTCCCCCGTTCATGCTGTCTCTCTCTGTCCCCAAAATAAAAACGTTGAAAAAAAAATTTTTTTTTTAAAAATAATGAAGTTTCAACAGATCCCGACTACCGGCCATAAGCAGGTATCTGGATTTCTTTATACGGAATCCAGCCTTTAAGTGCTTACAATTAATAATCGCCTAAGTTAAACAATACTTGTCCTGTTATTTCAATACAGCTTCCTTTCGCGGAGAAGGCTCTCGAGGGGACGGGTGCTAAGGCCCCGTCCCACCTCTCCTTATGCTTAGGGCGAGGTCTCACCGCCCACACGGCCGATTCGGTGCCGCGGGCCTGTGGGAATGCAGGCCTGACGGCTCGCAGGGGAAAGCCAGGCCTTGCCGGACCACGCTGGGACAAGCCACCTTTATGTTAAGCCACTTGACTCCAGGGTGGGTCCCCAGGCCACAGGTGCCCGAAAGCGGCTCAGCGCAGCCAGGCGCCCTTTGCTTCAGAGGGGTGGGTGTCTCCCGCGAGAAGCCCAGCCCTGAGGATGCGGAGGAGGGGGGGATCCTTCCTGCCCGGCACCACCCTGCACCCCCCTCCCCCCACCCCGCCCCCGGCGCTGCCCGAGGCTCACGTGGCAGGTCCTCACGTTCTCGCAGGCCGGCTTTCTACCCCCTCCCCTGCCTGCGGGTCCAGAGAAGTGAAGTCACTTGTCCAGGTCACCCAGCTAGCAGCGCCGGGGCCGGGCCCGGAGCCCGCTCAGTCAAAAGAACAGAAGCGGCTGTATGCAGACATCGGCTCAGTGTTCGGCTTGAAAAGGCCTTTCCGTGTGACTGAGCCAGGACGCCGTGGCTCGGGTTCAAAGACGCCCCACAAGTTGCCGGGGCTCCGTGCTGAGCAAGTCAAGAGGAGGTGAGAAAGTCAAACAGACCTTCAATGCCGCCTCCCGGGAGCCCCGAAGCGGTGGGGGGGGGGGGGTTCCAAGGAGACGCTGTTTATACGGACTCGGGGTTTCGCACGACAAGGCCGGACGACGTGGCTTTGCAGATTCTTGATCTTCCTTTAGGTGATCCAGGAGCAACCACCCGCCTCCCCACCCCACCCCCCGCAACGAGGGAAAAGCAGTCTAGGGCGCCTGGCCGGCCGCAAGCCCTTGGCCCCCCGGCCGGCACGGCCCTTGTCCTTCGGGAGCACGCCCGCCTCGAACGGAGCCTGCCTCTGCCTCCTCTCCCCTGCCTCCCGGCCCAGGTGCCCGACGGCGCGGTCCCCGCTCACGCCCCCTCCCCACCCCCCTCTCACCCCGAGGCCTAGCCGAGCTCTGACGGGGTGGCCGACCCCGAGGTCAGCGGGGAGCAGGGTCCAAGTGGACGGGACGGCTGCCCCACGTCTGGGACGGACCCGGGCCCTTCGGGTTTGGCCGGTCGCGGGCCTAGTGCCGGCCCGTCTGATGGCTGTCACGGGGCAGAGTCGGGCGGTGAAGCCAGGAGGGCCCAGGGCCGCACCACCTCGCGGGAGAGAGGCAGGCCTGTGACGACCGTGTGCTCACCCCACGTGGCGGGAGCCTGAAGGGAGCCCGCGCCCCCAGGGAAGAGCCACCAGGAAGAGGCCCCGCCCCCTGCCGCGATTTCCCGCTCCCCGAGCACGGTCGTCACCAAGCTCTCTGAGACGAAGTGTCTGGACCTCAGGTCCGCCTGGCACGGCGCGGTCGTCAGTCCCGAGCCCGTCCCTCTCGAGGGCAGTCGCCCGCAGTATGTGGGAGATCCACGGGAGACCCTGGGGTCCCCTCCCACTGACCCACTCTCTCCTCCTCCTCAGTGAAACCCTGTGCCTTTGGAAACCGCCCCATCAGCAACCCTAACCCTTTCCCCCTTTGCCATGGAAAGAAAAGCCAGGCCGGCCGCCCGTCCTTTCTATACACACCCGACCGAGGGCGCCTTTGAACCTGGAACTCACTGACGCTCCCACGGGAGATGTCCTCTGTGTCCTTATTCACACACGCACTCGTGCACACACACACATGCACACGGTGGTCAGAGCCTGTTCGGGCACCACATAAAGGCACTGCCCTCCTGACGTCGTAACCACACCTTTCGCTGAGCCCTAACCGGTGCTTTCCAGCCTGACCACGTCCCGCGGCACCCACTTTACTCAACGTTACTTATCATCAGGCTTCAGCCTTGGAAAATGGGTTTACGGTCGCAGAGGGAAAGGGATGTGCTCCTGGCTCTACTCCCCAAGTAGAGTCTGGCAATGTTTCTGAGTGACAGCAGCAAGCCTGGGAGTGGGGACTGGGGCAGGGTGGCGGGGTGACAGGTGCACAGACACATGCCTGTGCGGCCCCCCCCCCCCCGCCCACCTGCACACACAGGGACTCACTGTTTCCTCCGTGGGCACATGACTTCCCCAGGGAGACAGACATTCGTGGCCTCAAACTGCCCATTCTGTTGGTGCTCCCAGGATACCCAGCACACCGCGGGGTGGTCGGAAACCACCTGGCAGCCACAGGGCGCAACCCCCGGCAGGACCTCGGGCCAGCGCCCCAGCGACCCATGTCGAAACCGATAGGGTCACGCCGGGCCCGCGGCTCCAGGCAGCCCTCCAGAGCCGTCACACTCTTGGCTTTACTGAAGCAACGCACAGCGGACGTTCAGAGCGTCGGGGGGAATTTATTGAGAGCAGCTTTTTCGCGTACCAACGGGGTGCCGAGCTTTTGTCCGTCGCTGGCGGGTGTCACAGCTGGGGGGGCCCTTCACTGCCGCTAGTTGGTGGGCCAGACCGCCACGACCACAATGGCCACGAGCAGCAGTAAAATCACCATGACCATCCCTGGAAAACAGAAGCACGAGAGACCCCTTTAGCGATCTGTCCCAGAAGGGCGTCACACAGCCGGTTAACTACCTTCCCAGGGGACGGCGGATGGACACGTCTGTGCCCCCACCCCCGGCCTTCAGTGTGTGTGTGTGTGTGTGTGTGCGCGCGCGCGCGCGCGGGGGGGGGGGGCGGGGGTGGTCAGCTGCCCCGGGGACGCTGGAGACTGTCCGCCTCGCTACCTCAAGAGCTGTGCCAGCAAAGTGCCAGCCAGACTGGGGGCTCTGGGTGGGGCCTCGAGTGAGGAAGGGAGCACGCGCCCAGCCCCTGGCTTCTCCGTGGGCAGCGTGGCTCCGTTTTCGGTTTGCGCTGGGGAAGCATCGATAACGCAGAGGGCTCTGGGGTTCGCGCGGCAGTATTCAGTCTCGGATCCGCTTTCTCCACTGTCTCCACGTGGCTTGGCCTTTTCTTCTGGAGCCCGAGACGCTTATGTCAGTCATCTGTCAGAACAGCCAATGGACGGACTACTGCAAAGTCAGGGCTCCAAAAACGTCCACTTGCCGGAGGACCCTGGGGCTACCGAGGCCCCCAGAGGGAAGCGAGGAGATAAAGCGTGGGGAAGCGTCTGGGAAGTAACGGGGGGAGGTGGGGGGTCAAGCGCACGGGGTCACATGGTGGTTTGGCCAACAGGACTGCCCACCTCAGACTGAGAAGCTGTTTCCAGAGAGGTCAGTCCCAGGAGTCCACTCCCTATGCTCTTACGGGAAGTCACTAACATCCTGCTGGTGTTATTAACTAGCTGCTGGCTGGCCACGTGGGGCTATTTAAATTGCAATTGATTAAAATTAAATAGGGGTGGGCGCCTGGGTGGCTCAGTCGGTTAGGCGTCCGACTTCGGCTCAGGTCACGATCTCACGGTCTGGAGTTCGAGCCCCGCGTCGGGCTCTGTGCTGACGGCTCGGGGCCCGGAGCCCGTTTCAGATTCTGTGTCTCCCTCTCTCTCTGCCCCTCCCCTGTTCATGCTCTGTCTCTCTCTGTCTCAAAAACAAATAAACGTTAAAATCAAATAGGGGCGCCTGGGTGGCTCAGTCAGTTGAGTGTCGTACTCTTGATTTCGGCTCAGGTCACGATCCCAGGGTGGTGGGATCGAGCCCCCCTTCGGGCTCTGTGCAGAACATGGAGCCTGCTTGGGATTCTCTCTCTCTCTCTCTCTCTCTCTCTCTCTCTCTCTCTCTCTCTCCACCCCACCCCCACTCTTGCATGTACTCTCTCTCTCAAATAAAAAAAATAAAATTCAAAAGATAAATAAAATTAAAGGACTCAGTTTCTCATTTACACTCACCATATGTCAAGTGCTCAAGAGCCACCTGTGGCCAATGGCCACCGTGCTGGACACAGACAACAGAGACTTCCTTCATCACAGGAAGTCCTCCTGGGCAGAACTGACGTAAGGTCTCGAGCTGTGATGACTTCCCCTGCTGCTCACACCCCAGCTTCTCTGATGGCACCTGGAGCAGAGGCTCCACACATATTTGTTGAGCAAACAGACGAACCGTTACGAGGCGTGTCCTCAACACTCACCCGACAGGCTTGGACGGTTTCTGACGTGGGAGCCCTGCTCTCCCTTCTTCTTGAGCCGGTTTTGTTAAGTTATATTTTCCTGGGGAACTGCCCATTTTTTTCTGAGTGCTCGAAAGTACTGGCGTAAAACCGTTTGTGACGTTCTCTTATAATTTCAACACTGTGCTCTATCCGCGTCCTTCTTTTCGTCTCTGACACCGCGTAGTTGAGCATTCTTTTTCCTGATTAGCCTCAAGATGCCTCTTGTTGTTCAACTTTCCCAAGAATTCGTTTTTTTTTTAAGCTTATTTATTTATTTATTTATTTGTTTATTTTGAGGGAGACGGAGACAGCGTGAGTGGGGGAGGGGCAGAGAGAAAGGATCCCAAGCAGGCTCCGCGTTGTCAGCACAGAGCCCAACACCGGGCTGGAACCCATGACCTGTGAGATCATGACCTGAGCCGAAACCGAGACTTGGACGCTTAACGGGCTGAGCCACCCAGGCGCCCCCCCAAGGATAAGTCCTGACTTTGCTGACCACCTCTCATTTACTTTGTGTTTTATTGAATTTCTGCATCTATTTTCATTAATCCTTCTGTTCCTAGACTTTCTTTGGCTTCACCCTGCTGTTTTGTCTCTAACCTCTTGAACAGAAAGTCAACTCATTCATTTGCCATCTTTCTTCCAAGTACGGGCCCCTGTAAGCCTACAACTTCTCATATGAAAAAGCGGCACTGTTCTTCGTTTCTAAACTCCACGTCTTTCAAAATTTTAGGCAACTTCTTTGGCCCAACAGTTAACTCAGAAGCATGTTTTAAAATTCCCGGTTGTAACGAAACATGCATATCAGATATACGTTTAAAAATTTTGAGATCATAATAACACACTCTATTTTGATGTGGAAATGCCTGTGAGTTCCACTGGTGACAAAGCCACTGTGGTTACCTGCCTACGATCTTAACTGAGGAAAAGGCTGCACTCCGTTAGAGGTTAGTAGAAGTAAGAATGCAATTTGCTTTCCCACCCAAGTTCACAGACGCCCTGAATCCTCTCCACAGACCTCCAGGGTCCAATGCAGTCCAAGCAGTATGTATTTTCAATTCAACCCATGTAAGGCAGAACACGCCCATCGTTTTAAACATTAAGAAGGAAGGGACTTAAAGACACATGGCCAGCCTCCTTATCATCTCCCTGTGAGAGTGGGCGATTTTTTCCCAAGACACCCTCTTTCTCTGATGATCTGATCTTCTGAGAGACCTACCCCCTGTTGGGGACCTAAGAGTTCTCCCCCTGATTTCATACGGACATAGACCCAAGTCTCTACATCAAGGGTCGGCAAACTGTGGACCTTTGCACCAAACCTGGCTGGCGGTCTGTTTTCGTACAGCCCCTGAGCCAAGAAATGGTTTTTCTATTTTTTAAGGGTTGTCAAAAAAGACAAAGAAGTAGATGTGACACGCGGCCGGTGGTCTGCAAAGCCTAAACTATTTCCTGTCTGGCTTTTCACAGAACCGAGTCGATCCCTGCTCTGCATCACTGCGGCCGATAACGACCTAGCCGTGGCCTCGGTTCATCCATTCAGGCCCTGGTTTCCAGTTCTCCCTCCACTTCCTTCATCTGGGGATTTCCTCTCTTCCTTGTAAATTCCGCCGTGGGTTAGCATTTTAGGGGAGAGGCTGTAATATTTTATCTTGCCTTTCGAGATGCTTGTAGGAAGGTGTGCGTGTGTGTGTGGGCACGTGTGTGTCAACATTATCTCGGTCCATCTTCTTGCCAGAACGAGAAGAACAAGTCTCCTTTTTGTGCATTTCTGCCTCCAGAAACATCTTCAGGTTGACCGAAAGTTCCACCTGGGCAGGAATCCCACTAGTTCCTGGCGGGGCGGAGACGTCGTCCTCCGACGTCTAGGGAACAATCCTCAACTGGAGGGCGCAGGTGGCCTGAGGAGCGTCGGGGGTGGCTGCTAGGGCTCCAGAGCCCAGGCGTCCCCCGAAGACAAGGGGGGAGGCCCGGGTGTTGAGGAAAGGCGGGAGACAAGGCGTGCTGTCTCAGGCAGCTGTTGCCGACGCTCGGGCAGGGTCGGAGCCGGGAGGGCACTCGAGGCCGCGAGGCTCGCCGTGTGGCGGGGGTTCTGGACTGAGGGAGAGAGGCCGACACAAGTGACCCTGCGTCTTCACGTCAGGGTGGTGATGAGAATAGCAGAACGGGAGAGGAGAGCGAGACGTGGAGAACCGTCACCGGCTGGGAAGTAGGCACCATACGCCCGGGGTCAGCCTGCACACACACAAAGCTCACGATCCAAGGGAAGAGGCCCCAGGCACCGGCGGTTACTGGCCCCTGAGTGTCCGAGGCAGGGACTGAGCCCGTCTAGCTGGCCGCCGTCTCCCCAGGACCGAGCACAGAGCCTCACCCACGGAACAGTCACCGCGCATCCTTTTTTATAGAAGTGAATAAACGCATTGAGTCACTGGAAGGGACAAGAGGAACCGGTAAGAAAGACAAAGGAGGAACAGTGGACAGAGAGAAAGAGAGAGAGAAGCTGAGAACATGTGTCAAGGAAGCCAAAGAAAGAGAAGATTCACAAAGTGGTCAGCCACCGTCAACAAATGCCACACAGACGCCAGGGGGCCAGACAGAAGCTCCTGGGCTGATGCCTTTAATGGGACCGCTTAGCGGACAGGTGGCTGCGCCTCTCGGAACTGCTATTACACAGCAATTCCTTGGGGCGCCCGGGGGGCTCAGTCGGCTGAGCGTCCGACTTCGGCTCAGGGCACGATCTCGCCGTCCGTGGGTTCGAGCCCCGCATCAGGCTCTGTGCTGATGGCTCGGAACCTGGAGCCTGCTTCGGATTCTGTGTCTCCCTCTCTCTCCCTGCCCCTCCCCTGCTAGTGCTCTCTGTCTCTCAAAGATAAATAGACATTAAAATTTAAAAAAAAAATACAGCAATTCCTCTTCCAGCTGCTAATTTTTCTATCACAGAAACTGTGGGTCTTACGAACGCGCCACAGCAGAGGTGACCCAGGGCACCTGATGCCCGTGAAAACCGAAGATGCCCTTGAGCTCCTGGTGCCACAGACAGTGGTCACCTGATGCCATGTGGTCAGGCGGGTCCCCGCGCAACGATGCAAAGGCGACTTTAAGAGCAATGAAAACTAGGTCTTTTACATTTTAAGGCGTCTCGGGGCAAACAGGGGCCCTCTGGCTAGGACATTTTCAACAGGTTTCAGTGAACTGGTATGGGCGGAGGGTCAACTGACGAAGTCACTTCAAGACGGCAAGGGACGATGACCAGCAAAGGCCAGCTGCAGCCTTTTGGGTTCTCTGGGCCAAAGAGCAGGTGTTTACATATCTTGCCACCCGGTGATCCTTTCTCTTTAAGAGTCTGGCCTTCTTGGAACGTGGCCACGGCTCTGGCACCTTTCTTGAAGGGAGTGTCTCTCCTCTAAAGGATGTTTCGGGAAGAGTCACCAAGGCTCGTTCTAAAGCCAGGGGGGGCTGAGCGGTGCCGTGTGTGGAATATTTCCCGTGCTCGGGGTTCCGTGTGATCTCCTTGCTTACTTGCTTCTTAGCCCGAGAGAAATCCTGTCTCCTCCACCTCATCCACGAGGGAAAGCTCTTACCGAAGGCCCTGTCCTTGCAGGGGTGGAACTCACCCCTGTTCCACCTCTTCCCCTTTCTCTGCACCAGGGGAGCCGTGCAGGGGGGATCCTGGTTCCCAACACGATGTGGGGTTTACCAGGGACAGGGGCCCAGACTCCTCTGGGCTGAGAATCTGGGATACAGAGTTTCCACTCATTCTTGCCCCCTCTTCTCTTTTTCCTTCCTCCTTCCCTCCTTCCCACCGTCTACGGTGGCAACCTTGAAACAGGCGCAGAAGTAGATGGGCGAGTAATGATGCCCCGTGATGCGCGAGGCTCGATTCACGACCAGTCTGGCTTCGCCTGTACCCTCCCCCGTGCCCTGTCCGGGTGTATTCTTTTGAAGTGAACCCCCAGACAGACATACTTCATCTCCCGAGACTTCAGTGAGAACCCCTTCAAGATAAGCCATCGCTAAAAAAAAAAAAAAAAAAAAAAAAAAAGTCCCCACCGTGCGTAAGCCCCGACGATTTGCTTTTTCTTGAAGACAGAGATGGGAAAGTGGCCCCAGCCCGGAGGTCACAGGAGACCACGCGGCCGGAGGGTCACGGGAAGACTGTGACTCGTAGTCGGTCACGTGGGACAGAGAGAACTCCTTTCTTTTGCCTCCGAGTGGTGTTGAAACCTCAGGGGTCTGCTCGTCCATCCCCCAGCTAAGGAAATGTTTGACATTTCAGAACGAGGCAAGACAGTTGAACTTCTGGGAACCTGCCAACTTCTCAAACAATGAACGCTCTTTGCCCCCGGCCCCAGCACGGGAACACCTGGCGAGGCCCCTGGATCGGGATCGCTTCCCCCACTGAGCCTCGCTCGGCTCCGGGCCCTGCTGCTGCGGGCACCTGGCGACGCGGGGTCTCCCTCCCGACACCCAGTGCCCCCTGCGGGGGAGGGGGGGCCAGGCAGGGGGGCATGCCAGAGTTACGGGAGTGGGAAAAAAATGTCCACTTCCTTTGGTCAGTTCACCAGATGAGGATTCCTTCACCACTCGCAATATTGACAGCCATTAAACAAAGATCTAAGAAAACAAACTCCTTTTCAGAAGGGGAAGGCACCTGAAACACAGTCTCTCCGGGACAGCGCTGCGTTTTCTGAAAGTCTGTTCATCCGGATTCACGGTCCCTATTTTTCCCCAGTGAGACGCTGGAAACCTGCGAATTAACGGGGCCGGTGCTGCCGATGTGTCTGCCGTAGTCGGGCATAGGTAACGGCTCTTTGTGCTTATGGAGGAGGAAGGGGAGGAGGGGAAGAAGGGAGAGGGAGAGGAGGAGGAAGGAGGGGAGGAGGATTACAAAGTCTGGCCTTCCTTGAGAGAGGGAGAGCAGATCTCAGCACAGGCGCTTTGGGGCACTTCCGGACACTTGCGCCCTCAGCTGTAGGGGTGCGGAGCGAAGCGCGGCGGGAGAGGAGAGGGTGCAGGGGTGATGGGGCAGGAGGTGGGGGGTTTGGAGGGCAATTTTATCTAAAGTCTTTTCATCCGGTTCTGCTTATCCCAGGAGAGCTGTACTGGCTGCTCCGCGATCGTCGGTTGCTTTGGACCAAAATACATATGCTCGTGGCCGACCTGTTCGAGTCCGCGCCCGCGAGCACCTCTCGTGCCGCTGATAACTCTGAGGGTCCACGGCAGGCATTTATGAAACCCGCCTAGAGTCGGCTGGGGGGCTTTTTCCCCAGTTGTGCCTGTGAACAGGTGACATTTGCTCACGCATTACGCAGTTGGCTCCCGCGGATCAAACAGCTCTCTCGCGGCGGAGTCCTGAGCTGAGGTGAGCAAGAAGCAGGAGAGAAGGCAAAACTGGAATATTTGTTTTCCAAAGTTCATGTAAATGTCCCCTGTAATCCCATTACTGGGCAAATAAGCGAAGGCAAGAGTAGACGGCCGGCGGCGAAGGGGAACGTATTTACATTCTGATCGATTCTCAGGCTGCAGGGCCGGAGAACCGCGGTTACCCGCGGGTTCCTGGCCGGAGCTGGGGGGGCTCTGCCGGGCAGCGGGGGGGCCTGGAGCTCAGCGGCTGGGGACAGGGGCACCCACGGCCTCCCCGGGCCCCTGTGGCATCGGCTTCACGCCACCGCTCTGTGCCACCGTCTCCTGCCGACAGCGCTGCCTTCGTCCAGAACTGAACGGGAGTCTTCTCTGACCTTCTGAGTTTGGTTCTGTTCTGACCTGGCAGGCGACCCATCCTCAGGCTTTCTTTTTCTCTGCTCAGGGGTGAGCGCTCCTGGGCAGCCCTGGTGGGTTCCCTCCGCTCACCAGACCTCACGCCCTCTCACCCGTCTGCTCGGACCCTCTGCCCTCGGTCACCCTGCGGGGGGCCACCGCCTGGGCCGCTCGGCTGGGACTCCGCTCCCTCCGGGCCGCCTGCTGGCTTCCCGGGAGCCAGATACGCTCCTCCCTCCTCTGGCCAAGTTCGTGCCTTAAATGACCGTCCTCTGCCCCTACAGGCCCCTACCGCTTACAAACATGCCTTTCCTCAGGCCAGGGGGGCTCCAGCAGCAGGGAGCGTGCAGTCGGGCGTGGTGGCCCGGGCGCTGGGTTTGGGGGTCAGGGAGACCCGACCTCCGAGCTGCCGGTGGTATATAGGAGGCACTGGCGAAGTTCCTTCCGTCTGAGGCCGGTCCCGCCATCAGTAAAAGCCCCCAGACACCGACTTCGTAGTTGTGCCGTGAGGATTCAGTACGATGAGGTGCCCGAGGCTCCCGGGGCGAATCCGGGGCCCCGTGAACGGCAGCTACGACGACACGAATTACCCCCGCGTGCACGGCCCGCTGCTAAGAAGGCGCCCGTGTGCGGCACATGCCGCATGATGTCCCACGAGGGAGCCGGGCTCACGGCCTGACGACGGAACTGAGATGTCACTTGTCCCAGAAGTGAAGAAAGAGGGGCGAACCCGGGAACAGCCGGGTGGCACCCAGTTCAGAAACGGAGCCCGGTTCCAGCTGCAGCCCAGCTGGGGTGACGGGCATCCAGTGAAGGTGGGAAGTTCGGGGAGGAATATGTCTGGCAGCATCTGTCTGGGTCACTGGCCACAGGAGGGGCGGCTGGGCCGGGCGGGCGCTGGCTGCCGTCGGAAGCCAAGTGGACGCCGAGTGAGAGGGGCCGGTGGCCCAGGATGTGGGCCCCGCGAGGAAGGCAAGGTCAGAGCAGGGCCAGCGCGGAGGACGGGCTCGCGGGCGGGGGGAGAAGTGTGAAGCAAACCCAAGGGGAGTCTAGAAGGCCCGCGGAAAGCCTGGTGGGGGCTCTGAAGTTGTGCCCAGCCCTGGAGCATGGTCAGCCCCGCGGGAGGGTGCCAGCCAGTCCGGCATAATCGCGGGACCGTCGATGCAAGTGATAGAAGCATAAAGAGAACAGACGTAAAAAAAAAAAAAAAAAAAAAAAAGTCAGGGGAGCCTGGGTGGCTCAGTCACTTGAACGTCCGACTTCGGCTCAGGTCACGATCTCACGGTTGGTGAGTTCGAGCCCCGCATCGGGCTTTGTGCTGACAGCTCGGAGCCTGCTTTGGAACCTCTCAGTCCCTCTCTCTCTGGCCCTCTGAGGCTCACAGGCACTTGTACACTTTCTGTCTCTCAAAAATAAATTAACAGTAAAAAAAAAAAAAAAAAAAAAAAAAAAAAGAGCTGCTGTGATGCTATTGGATGTATGTGTGCTCAGAATGTCCTCTGCTCAAATCCCCAAAAGTTGGCAGGGCTTGGTGGGGGGGGGAGGCTGGCAAAGCAACGATTTCCCCCAATTTGCACAGAGGAAAACGGGGCTCAGAGGCTGGCCCCACGCTGCCCTTCGGAGAGCCCTAGGAAGGGAACAAGTCAACAGCAGAGCTGGTTCTGGGCCCTCGGGCCGCGTTCCCTGGGAGGGAGCGGGCTCAGGAGGGGCAGCGACCACTGAGGGCCGGCCGGGTGACGGTGGGAGCCGTGGTCTGTGACACTGAGAGACCCCCTCAGAGACACACGTGACAAGGCAAAGAACTGCCCAGTTGGCTTGGTTCTGACCGAACACAGAGAAAACTGAGATTAAACAGAGTTTACTGCTTCGGCCTGAGGTCGTGCTGAGTGCGTCCGTCTCTGCCTTTGGACAGGACCACAGCCCGGGGACAAGCGCGGGCCTGGCCCCTTGCCAGCCTGCCGGAGTGAGACGGCCACAGCGCGGGAAGCCAGCGTCCTTGGGGCCACGGCGGAGGGACAGCACGCATGGCCCACCCAACCCTGGCTCGTCTGGGAAGGAACAAGCTTCCTGAGGGGTAAGGGCTGTGCTCTTCTGCAGAATGGCCGTGCCCACGCTGGGTTTGTGCCGGGGTGACGCGGGGAGGGGAGGGGGGCCTCTCCCTCACGCACCGTCCTCTGAAGGCCCAGGCCCCATCTGGGGACAATCGGCCCCCCGTCCCTGGGCTGGCACGACAGCCCAGGGCCGACAAGAGGCAACACTGCGTCACAGAGACGCTGGAAAAAAGTCAACTCTGGAGAGAAGGCGGCGCCTGTGGGGAAGGAGGTCTGCGTGGGGAGACATCTGGGGGCCAGAGAGAGAGAGAGAGAGAGAGCGCAGGAAGCAGGAATCGGGGAAGGTGGCCTGACCCGAGGGTGGGGGATGGGACGAGAGGAGGGGCTTGCCCAGAAACAGGAAATTAAAAGGAATTAAGACTGCAGAAGCCGGGCAAAGAGCCGGATGTGGGCCCGGAGAAAGGCACGTTCCAGGGCTCTGGGCTCCGGGGATGAGGGCCTGTCCCGCTGGGCGTCGAGTGGCTCTGTCGCGGCCACGGGGCCCCGACGAGGCCCACACTTGACACTGGGTCAGTGGCGATGGGACGTGAGAGCCCACGTCACCAGCCAGGCCAAACCCGGTCGCAGCACAGACGGGTCAGAGTGAACCACACCAGAATCTAGGCGGGTGCGAACATTCGCATTTGGCTCTTTGGGGCCTCCCGGCCTCCCCAGAGAGGAGGGGAATCCGCGCGTCCCTGCCTCCGCAAAACACCACAAAAACGCTCTGTGGATGATACCGATCCTTAGAGGGAGGATGTAAGAACTCGGCCATCGCTGTTGTTTCCTGCGCAGAAGGTGCTGACTAGTTTCTGGGCCCCGTCTGTGTGCCTCGCGTGTTACTCACTTCCCTTCCCCGAAGTAGGCCCGCCCCGGCAACGCTCCGCAATCCCACAGCGCGACTGCGCCCTGAACGGCCGATCCTTCGTATCAGCAACCAAAAGTGGCTTAGGGTGACACTTCAGCTCAGTCATTTAATGCCCGTTCTCTGGCGCATCGATTTTGGCGAAGAAATATCCCCTCGCTGTGCCGGGAGTAACCCCGGGGAATGGGAATCTGTCTGGAATCTGGCAGAGATTCAAGTGTCTTTGAAAAGACAGTCAGGAACTCTGTTACGGATCTCTTGTTTTGACAATTCCCTCCTGACTAAGTGTCAGAAGATTTCTGGATGGCTCCAGTCAGGCTACGGATTCATCATCACACATCCCTTTCAGTTGTGGCGTTTGGACCGGGGCACGGCACCTGGCACCAATTAGGGACCCCGCGCAGGGTGACAGGACGGAGCCTCTGCCAAAGCCCGGAGTCGGGTACAGAAAGGCAGGCCAGGGGGATCGAGAGGATACTTTTTTGATACATCAGATGCTCATCCTTCTGATTTTCAATTTTCTTTTTTTATTTTTTTTTTTAATTTTTTTTTCAACGTTTATTTATTTTTGGGACAGAGAGAGACAGAGCATGAACGGGGGAGGGGCAGAGAGAGAGGGAGACACAGAATCGGAAGCAGGCTCCAGGCTCCGAGCCATCAGCCCAGAGCCCGACGCGGGGCTCGAACTCACGGACCGCGAGATCGTGACCTGGCTGAAGTCGGACGCTTAACCGACTGCGCCACCCAGGCGCCCCTGAATTTTCTTTTTTTAAAGCAAATCATTTCACTGAGATACAGAAGCCCACCGGGTGGTATATTTGAATCCGAACCTCAAGAAAACATCTTCCTGGCAGGTGGGGTGGGGGCAGCGGCTGTGTCTGTTCCACTTGACCCTCCCACAGGCACAGCTGAGGGGCCCAGCGGTGGAGCCCGCGTGAGGCCACCGGGCTCCCTTCCCCAGGAATCGTGGAGCTCAGACCGAGCGGAGTTGGGGCTCGGTCACAGTAACGGTGACACTCCAGAGAGGGGGCCGACAAAATGGGCCCGGAGGTCCCAGGATGTGCCTTAGTTCTGACTCTTCCTGACACGCGGCTGGCTCGGTGATCCCTCGGGGTCTCCCGAGTCACCCGACATCATTCAAACAAATGACACGTTCTTGTGGCGCCTGGGTGGCTCCGTGGGTTGAGCGTCCGACTTCAGCTCACGGTTCGTGGGTCCGAGCCCCGCGTCGGGCTCTGTGCTGACAGCTCAGAACGGGGAGCCTGCTTCGGATCCTGTGTCTCCCTCTCTCTCTGCCCCTCCCCTGCTTGCTCTCTCACTCTCTCTCTCTCTTTCTCTCTCAAAACATAAACATTAAAAAAAAAAAAATGACACACTCTTTAACCTAAACGTGCCAGAGTCATTTCCTCTGACTTGTAACTGAGACCTTGCAGTAAAGAGACCATCAGAAAACATAACTACGCGTCTCCGGTTATTTGGGGAAATGTCAGGGTAGCACGAGAACAGTTCTGCTTTACTGGCACAGCGTTGAAAGGCCATCAAAGGCCGCTGCTCCTCAGGGCGAGCGATCTGGTGCCCCATCCCCCCCTTGTCTCTGAGTGGCCTGAGGTCCCACTGCAATATCCCACCATCAAGAGGCCTTCTCAGATACTCTTTCGCAGACGCGTCTCCTATCACGTTACAAATCCTCCTGCACTGTAGTAATATTATTACCACAGTAATAATCTAGTAATGCGCCAGATGCCGTCCTGAAGAGCCAAAGGTATTTGGAGCAAAGATCAGGGCAGGAGAGCCCCCCTCTCTATAAGCAAGGCTCACAGGGACCCCTTGGATGGGGTGAGCAAGGTGCCTGGAGACTTCCCCTTGGGGACCCCTCCTTCCCCAGAGCACACGCCGTGGAGGGGCCCATCATCGAGGGTGTGGGTCAAGCAGGTCCCAGGCGGACTCACACCGTTCCCGCCACCACGGTGCTTCTAACAAGAGCCACGCCCACCACCGTGAGCGGTGGTGGGCACTTTATATCCATCACGTACGTTATGCGTGGAGATGCTCCCGGATGAAACGGAAGGGCCCCACCCCCGATGCGGTTAGGAAAGCAAACACATCGGACAGCCTCCGGATCGCGCGTCTCTGTGATGGCTTTCGGCTGACGTCCCGAATACCGACTGAGCGTCTCTACCGGCACCGTTCTAGGCACTGGGGCTACAGCAGTGAACAAAAAGACACAAATCCTTGCCCTCGCTGAGTTGCTACTTGTGCGTGCGTGCGCACGCACGGCGGGTGGAGACGAAATCCAACTAAGTAAATTACACCGTGTGCAAGAAGGTGCAAAGGGCTTCTCTCCTCCTGCCGTGCCTGCGAGCTGGTTGCTCGGACGCCCCTCCCTTAGGTTCCAGGGGCGGAAGGGGCAGGGAGTGCTAATACTTTCCAGAAACCGGCCGTCCCGCGGCGGGATCTGGAAACACGCTGCGGGTAAGATTAGGGTGCCTTCCTACGGGGCATCAGGAAACTGCCATCCGTGAAGGTTAACAATACGTAAGCCCAGCAAGAACACATTACGAAAGCCGGCTGGAATGACGGGTGACGTAATGACAAGTGGAAACAGAAAGGGGACTAATTACGAGGCGCGGAAAACGGCGGGCTGGCGAGGAGGAACTTGTCCGCGGGTCCCCGGCACCCTCCAGGACGGGGCACCCTGGCCGGGGGGACGTGTGGCTGGACACGTGGTCCGATCCGAGGGAGCTGCTTCTCGGATTACAGCGAGTGCTCATGTGGCCTGTTTTGACAGCTTGGGGCCGGAATGAATGGCGTGCTCCCAAAACGGATGGCTGTGGCCGTTCGTAGGGGCCGTTTCGCTTTACAGTGAATAGTGCTGGCCACCGGCTGGTTGCTGAAATCCCAAGGAAGCCAGGCTCTGGTGGCAGGAGGAGGAGGGAATGGGAGGCACAGGGTGTCCTCGAACATCTGGAAGAGTCGGGATGAATGCGTTGCCGTTGCTGCTTCTGGTGCTTTGGGAGGAAGCCACTGTGGAGGCCGCCCCCCCCACCCCTCCCCGATCTCAGTGCTCCCTTAGCCTCCGACGTGACACTGGCCAAGAGCCACAGACAAGAAACACGACTGGTAAGAGCGTTGGGAGAAAAAAAGAAACAAGGGCTGCACAGAGCAGCCGGACACGGTCCTTTCGCTTGAAGAGCTGAGTCTCAGGGCGCCCGGGGGGAGGCTCCGTGTCTGACCTCAGCTCAGCTCATGATCTCAGAGCTTGTGGGTTCGAGCCCTGCACTGGGCTCTGTGCTGACAGTGTGGAGCCTGCTTGGGATTCTCTCCCTCCCTCCCTCCCTCCCCCCCTCTCTCTGTCCCTCACCACTTGTTTGCACACACACACACACACACACACACACACACACACACACACACTCTCTCTCTCTCTCTCTCTCTCTCCCCCCCCAATGAACAGCTCAATCTTTTCCCAAAGAGCCGGAACATACACCACGATCACTCGGTTGGGCTGGGAAGCCTATCCCCATCACTGAGGCAGAAACATTAGCTCTGTGCTCAAACGGTCACCCCCGCTTTCAAATGGTCACCAGCAAGCAATGGGAAGCTGTCTGGCCCACCAACTTCCAGCACCATGCCGGTCACTTCCCAACCGTGCCGCCAAAGGACAGAGGGCGAGGCCGTACGCGAGGGGCCATACGGCGTGGCACCAGGAGCAGCAGCGGGGGCCGGATAATCAGACTGCCTGCATTCGGGCCACGCCTCTGTCGTCGGGGCAAGGCGCCTGGTCTCCTGAGCCTAAAACCGGGGCCGTGCTAGCTCTTAGCCCCCACAGGTGTCACGGACACGAAATGAGGCAGCACGCTCAGTGCCGGGGACACGGCGCGTTCTCAGCCAACATCAGCTGCCGTAAGTCCTGCTGGAAGTGGTTCTGGCTACAGAAGTGGCCGTGACGATGCGCACTCTTTGGACAGAAGACGCTGTGGTCCGCACCCTGTGCGTAAGTCCCTCTGGCCTTCAAGGCTGCCGCAGCCGCCCACAGCATGTCACCAACACCCAGGAGGAGGGAACCCCCGAGGAGGACAGGACTACCCTTCCTTGCTTCTGCGGTGAACACAGACTTGGAAATTTACGCTCCTGCAGAGTTCCCCAAGAGCCTGTGTGCCCTCATGTTTACTTTTGAGAGAGAGAGAGAGAGAGAGAGAGAGCGCGCAAGCAAGCGGGGGAGGGGCAGAGAGAGAGGGAGACACAGAATCCAAAGCAGGCTCCAGGCTCTGAGCTGTCAGCACAGAGCCCGACGCAGGGCTCAAATCCACGAACCGTGAGATCATAGCCTAAGCCGAAGTCAGATGCTCAACCAACTGAGCCCCCCAGGCGCCCCTATTCATAGTGTTCTTAAATGTTTTTTCCCAGCCCCAAAGACGTCCTTCCACAGCCAGCAAAGCATCCAAGGATCCCTCGCAGAGGGTGACTGCCACTTTCAGAGCGTTCCTAAGTGAAAACATGGACCCGGAGCTGGTGTCCCCAAAGCCCTCTGTGGCTCTGAGGCCCAGACCCACAGAAGCCATGCCCAGATTCAACGACATCACCAGTGGGCTTCAATGATATCACCAGTGAGCCGTCTGAAAACAAACGGACAAGACCCCAAGTCAGACATTCTAGAATACGGTCAGCCTAAAAGCCGTCGAGCAACGATCTTATTGGTCAGAAGGATGGACGTAGTATTTGAGACCCACAGAGTCACCGTAGCAGAGCAGGGAATCTGGGAAGCAGGTGCGTCTGAGGGAACCTGCCTGGGGTTCCCCATAAGAAGTGGGGCTGACATCACTTTCAGGGATAAGGTAACCCAGGTGGAAGTCCTCCTCTCTCTTGCCCTGAAGGTGGTCAGGGTGGAAGGGGCTTAATTAGACCCTAAAGATATAGTCAGAGAAAGGCATATGGATGCCCACAGCTGAGTGTCACAGGCCACCCGTCAGCCTGTCCAAGACGACCCGGTGTTGCCCATGACATGTCACCCACGACACGTATCTTTCAAATATACGTTATTGGCGCAAATAATAAAAGGTGTTTGGGGATGATATTAGAAGGATGTCATCAACGTCTCCTCATCCACTCTTTCGGGAAAGAGGAGAACCGACCATCCAAAACGTCAGACTTGGCTTGGAGGCATTTGTGGACTCACACTGAACTGGGTCTGTCAGAGATTTCAGAAATCATGTCAAAGCAAAACGGCAGAGCTGAATTTTGACACATTTCCCACGAAAGGATCCAGTTTTCCCACCCTGGCCTCTCACTCGGAGTGCGCCACGTTCTCTTACACCTCCGCGCCTTGGCACGTGTTGTTCACACTGTTCCAGAGCCCTCTGTGGCTTCCGCACACCCGGCACGCAGGCGCTCTGCTCAGAAACGCTCCCTCCCTGGCGACACCTTCCCTCCCGTGCCCGAGGCACCCTGGGGCTGCTTCCCTTGGCTTCTCTACCCTGAACACATGCGTTACAGACATCAGCTCGTTACTTGGGTAAACTGACAGCCGACTGGGTTCACGGAGGACCTCCCGATAGTCCATAAATTCTTAAGAGGACAGACCATGCTCTCCCATGACTGTGTCCCCCAGCAATGTTACGCACGGGTGCCCAGCACAGGTGTCCTAGAACTGTGCTATGTGTCACTGTGTTACGTACTTGGGTTTTGGTCGATTGGGAAGCTGCTCATCGTTTAGACTCAAATATCGATTGTCTGGGGGCACATATCAATCAACGGTGTGGATCTCAAATGATACTTGCACTTGGGGATAATGTGGAAGATGTTCTAGCAGCTAGAACAGTACTTGATACGTAGCAAGTGCTCCATGAGCACGTGTTGAATGAATGAATGAGCGTAAACTATCAACAACACAGGTTATTATGGAGTGTTAGTTCTGACGAACTGTGAGGGATGGGGCGCCGGGGTGGTTCAGTCCGTTAAGCGCCCTACTTCTGCTCAGGTCATGATCTCACGGTTCGTGAGTTCGAGCCCGCGTCGGGCTCTGTGCTGATGGCTCAGAGCCTGGAGTCTGCTTCGGATTCTGTATGTCTCTCTCTCTGTCCCTCTCCCGCTCATGCTCTCTCTCTCTCTCTCTCTCTCTCTTAAAAATAAACATTAAACAATGAAAAATGTTAAAAAAGGAACTGTGAGGAATACACGTAAATACAGTTGGTACTGACAAAGTCAAAATCAATGTATTACCCATAAGTTAATATCAATATAAAATTCCAGGAGAATATATTCTACAAGTATCCTTCAAATACATCAACAGTCACATTTTTTTTTTTTTAATTTGAGAGAGAGAGAGAGAGAGAGCGCGCAAGGAGGAGAGGGGCCAAGGGAAGACAGAGACAATCTGGGGCTCGATCCCACGACCCTGGGATCATGACCTGAGCTGAAATCAGAGTCAGAGGCTCAACCGACTGAGCCAACCAGGCGCCCCCGACAGAATCACATTTTAGTGAAATGCTGGGATTTTACCAGATGCTCGTGGGTTTCTTTTTAGCACAGATGATTTGGATTCAGAGTTTTCAGCAAAGCGGACCCTCTGTATTGAACGCACAGACCATTCGACATTTCACTCATTCTCCGTAACTTCTGGTCGCCCTCTATTCCCAGACCTTCCCAAGAAGGAAATGAGTAACGGTCACCTAACAACAGAACAGTTGCATTGGCGTTTGGGGCAGCGCTATCCCAGCGTGATCTCTGGTGGGTCAGCACCATCCAGGAGAGGTTTAGAAACACGGCTTCCAGGCCCCGCCTCACCCCTGCGGAGTCCGGACCTCTAGGGGTGGGGGCTCGGGAAGGTGGGTGTCAGCCAGGCCTCCACGCGATCCTTCCGGCGCTAACATTCGAGAGCAATGTCTTTGCAGGCAGAATCAAAGGCTCAGTAGAAGTTCTCCAGTCCATAAAGTAAAATGTCAACTGTTACACGCTAGGGAAGGGCACTATGAACATATAGGGCCGGGGGTCCCCAGCCGGCAGGAGGGCCACTGTTCCGGGGGACAAAGGAGGCACCCAGGGACTTCTAGCCTCGTGAGGAAGAGGTGCAGCCCGGGATGTGTCTGACGCACAAAACTCGTTGGCTGTCACAACACCACCCCCCGCCCGCCCCGGTCCGCGTCCCACGCCAATATTACCCCCGCCTCATTTCCTCTCCACAGAGATAGCTCTGTTCGGAGAAAGTCTGCGGGGCCAGCAGCGGGTGTAACAGCTGACCCGCCCTGCTTATTAGAATCACCGACTCCAAGAATCATCTCCACCGACGGCCAGCCTTTCTGTTTAGCGCCAGGTTGACCCAAGATGGTCGTGGCCGCTGGGAAACTTTGACTCTTCTTCCTCCCAGGGGCCCCGAGAAAGCCCCTTCGATGGTGGCGACAGCAGGACGAAGCTGGTGTGATTTCAGCTTCGGACGCGGACGGGCCGGTGTGACGGCCGCGTCCCCGCCGTCGGGGGGTCCCGATGTCGGACGACGCCCGTATCGGCCGGCGCGGCTGAGCAACGAAGGTTCACCCGCACGGATGCACTGGGTGCCAGGGAGGTCCCAGGAGGCGCTTTGTCACACGCAGCTCGCCACGGCCCCCGGCCCTCCCAGAGGGTGCCCCGGAGAAGCTTTCAAAGCAGACAGCCCCTCTGTTAGCAGCTCTCTTCCAGCCGCGGTGGGCGAGGGAATGAGAGAGGGAACGTCCGATGATTACTTCCTTATGGCCCTCACATTCTTCAAGTATATTCCCTACACCCGCTGGAACGCTGCTGCATTCTTGAGTCCTTCCTTCCCTTTCAGAGCACTGTCTTGTATTGACACGCCGCTAAAAGGACACAGGAGCAGGACCGGCCTCCCCTCCCTCCGCGCGCGCCCCTCCTTCGCCATGGCCGTGCTCTCTCCACGCCCGCCGTGCCTTGTTCTCTTTCTAAGAATGCAATAAACATTTCAGCACGATCTTTTCAATCCACATTATTTATAATATTCTGAACATCCATCGAGCCTGGCCAGAACCGCTAAGCAATAAATCAAACTTAGCAACAACAAAAAAAGGAAGGATTGGGGGGTGGGGATCACCCTTTGGCGAGGCTAAAGCCTGAGCCGGCTCATTCCCCAAAGGGCTTGGTTATGTTAGGAAAACCGAGATGGGGATGAGACTCGGGGTTTAGAATGACATGGAGGCAGGAACTCGAATCTATAGGCGTAATCGTCACTTTGTATAAATCTCAAACAAACCTACCTCTCAGGGGTGTCGTGGGGATAAATGAGATACGTGGGAAGCACTCCTTTCTGGGTCCGAGAGGTCATCTTCTTGGAATGAAGAGGCTGAAAGCCCTCCTCCTCTCCTGGGGCTCCAGTCCTGGCTAATTACCATCCCCGCCACAGGTTCAGATGCCATAGGGGGGAGCCCTGAAGCGGGGGGCCTTGGGGGCGGAGCTGAGCAGGTGATGTGTTAATGGCGGCCTGGCCACTAGGGCCCGGCTCGGGTGGCCACCCTCGGGGCGCCACCCCCGACCCCCCACCACGCTCCCCCGCCCCCACCGGTGGGGACCAAGCCAGGCCACATGCAGCCAGAGGCCTGTCCCTGGAAGGATTCTGCTCCTGGCCGGCGGTGGGGGGCGGAACTTGTCCCACACCCATACTGCATGGCGCTAGGCAGGTTTACACAGTCTGCCCTTCTCACAGAGGCAGCATCTGGCTGGAGAGCTCGCCGATGATTTCAAAATTTATCTAAACAAACGTGGCGGCCAGCGGAGGCTATTGGCTAATTGCGTAATTGGCCTGAGGCCTTGCTGCCTGGGCGATTTCCCACTCGTTCCGAACGTCTCGCACTGGAAATCCAAGCCGCCCGGCCTTGCCGCGGACCAGGCGTGTGTTTACGTGGCTAGACCTCAACTTCGCGGCTCTGCGGCTGTGGAGTCAGACGGGCTCTGCAATCCGCCGTCAGCGGTCCCCTTCTGACGGTTTCCTGCCTCTCCATCCTTGGGCGGTGGTTCTGAATGTGAGACCGGAGTTGCTGAGTCACAGCCCACGCCGTGTCACCAGGGTCTCATGCTGGTTCTGGGGAAATGACCATAACCGGCGGGTCACGGGACTTCTCCGCAGGGAAGCAACTCTTCTTCCGAAAACGGTCAAACGTGCCAACCAGTTTAGCCCCACCAGCCCACCACTTTGCATTTCCACCTCGTCTGGCCTTGCTGTAAGACCGACGGGCCATCCTGTTCAGGTCACCTGCTTGCCGGACTCGGTGGCTGTAAGGTTGCGAGCAATGTTCTAGAAGGTTCAGCACTGGCGTGGCCGTGTTCGTCACTTGTACCAGGAAGTGTCCAAAAAAACCCCCAAATTTATGGATGATTTCCATATGTGCTTTAAAAAAGTCTTCTAAAATACATTTTCTTTATGACCTCCCTAGGGCACAGGAACCACCGAAGTCTTTATTCCGTGACCGTGACAGTCAATGATCTGTTCACAGTGTCCACTTCCTTTGCTCCCGATGACACAGACACCCTCCGCCTCTCCAGCCCATCCGGCCCGAGGGGCTGACCCAGACCTCTCGGGTCTCTTCCTCTTCTCTCCCTTGGCTGTTGCCTCCCGGGCCGGACTTTTCTACCCGCAGACCTGCCCACCTCCCCATCCCTAAATGGAGGGCTGGTCTAGGAGCCACTGCTCTCTGCCTTTCCCACCTTCAACCGTTTACACACGCTATCTTCTTGCCTTTACTCATGTGGTGTCGGGGACACGTACGGTTAGGCCCACGGCTTTAGAGCCAGACTGCCTGGGTTCAAATCCTGACTGCCCCACTTCCCATCTGCGTGGCTGTGGACAAGCTACTTACCCTGTCCGTGCCTCGCCCGTAAAATGGGGATAATAGTAGAACGTATGTTGCACCGGCTGTGGTTTCGGTAACGCAGCAAGTGCTCAGTAAACATCTGTCTTTCTCATTATTAAGGCTTTACCAGACACGTTTCATGGTGTGCCTCCAGCCCTTTCAAATGGGCTCTGTTTCGACCCAGGCTGTGGTTGGGGGTGAGCCCTGGCAGTCACAGTTTATACGCCATGATCACGCCCATCAAGCCACGGTGACTTGGGCATACAGAGGTTAGCTAATCCACAGCCCGGCCAGCAGCTTCTGACCCAGCACGTGAAGCTGAGTTAAGAAAAAAGATTCTTGGGGCGCCTGGGTGGCGCAGTCGGTTAAGCGTCCGACTTCATCCAGGTCACGATCTCGCGGTCCGTGAGTTCGAGCCCCGCATCAGGCTCTGGGCTGATGGCTCAGAGCCTGGAGCCTGTTTCCGATTCTGTGTCTCCCTCTGTCTCTGCCCCTCCCCCGTTCATGCTCTGTCTCTCTCTGTCCCAAAAATAAAATAAACGTTGAAAAAAAAAAATAAAATAAAAAAATAAAAAATAAAAAAAAAGAAAAAAGATTCTTTTCTCCTTCTGAACTAGGAAACATGGGGCAACCCAGACTTGCTAGGTCCTTCTTGCTTCCAAATGGTGTCGTGCGTCCTCATGATAAACGTACCTAGATGATGTGAGTGGTTCTCTTCTCTTTTTTTTCCCCGGCCAAAAGCACCCCCAAAGGACAAAAGCTTAACTACTGTATCTCTCACATATGTCCCACTGCAGGTACATGCACTTAAAAGACAGATTTTGACGAAAGGGCTACATTTCTTGTTGCAAAATTTGGGGTCACTGGCAAGATGGCCGGAAAATTTTCTGTTACTTTTGACACTAGACCTTTTAGGCCATCAGTGAGATATCTAGGACATGAATGAAATCGGTTTAATTGACTCCTATTTCAAATCCAGGTCCTACAATGCCTGTAGTTTTAATTGGATAAAAGTCTTTTTTTTTTTTTTTTTTAATTGATGGATAGTTGACAGCATAAAGTCTTTATGAGTTAAGGTGAGTCCAGAGCCAACTCCTTTCTGGTTAACTTCTCCGTCACTCTGGAGAAGTGTCCCTACTACCATTTCTCAAATGACGAAGTGGAGCTTTCTGGAGCACCCGATGTGGGTGGAAATAACATCCATCCATCATTAACCCACTGTATGCTGGGTGCCATGCTAGACACTGGGAATAGGGCAGTGGTCAAGATGGACCCGATACGTGACCCCAGGGGATTTATATGCTAATGGGGGAGGCAGACAGACATTCAAATAATCCCACAAATCACGATGGATGTTAAGAATAGAAACAAACAAGGTACTATGATAAGAAGTATCTTAACGGAGTGGTCAGGCGAAGGATCCAGTCACCAGAAAAGGTGGGCAAAGGCCACAGGACACCTGAGGATTTCACGGCATGGCAAGAAAGACACTGTGGTTGGAACGGGCCAATGGGAAGGAGAGAAATGAGGATGTGTTCGGTAAGAAAGCCAGGGGCTAAGGTCTGCAGGGCCTCGGGGGTCACGGGAAGGAGCTGGGTTCTATTCTGAGTACAAGGGAAGCCACTGCTAGGTTTATGTAGGGAGTGGCAGCATCTCATTTATGTTATACAGTCATTTGGGTCCAGTCTCTGTGTACAAGTAAAGTCAACAAGACCGTTCTGAGAGAACCAACACAGCATCCAGGTGGGAGAGTGGAAGCGGGTGGTGGCGGTGGAAATGGAGGGATTTGAAAGGCAGTTTAGAAGACAATTACCAGGCCTTCCTTTTGGGTAAGAAAGGGGGCCGTGTGAAAGGAGAGGAAACGATTTCTATCTCGAATAACGGGTCAGTGGGGTGCCATTTACTGACACGGAGAAAACCAGGGGCTTCTGGGTAGGCTGCGAGGGATTTCAGTTGAGATCTCAAATAAACCTTTGGGCGTGCAGCGGAAATCTGGAGCTCAGAAGACAGGTCTTGGTTGGTGATGGTGGTGGTGATGGTGACAGATGGAAAGGCCAAAGAGCTTTGGGGGGAAAGGTCACGGGAGGTGCAGAGCAGCAGGGACGGAAGAGGAGCAGCCAGCAGGAGGAAGTTGGGGCAGATGGCGGAGCGAGGGGACGCCGAGCTCATTAGGGACTTTGGAGACTAGGGCCAGGGGTGGGTGGAGGGAGGGCCGTGCCACTACCCGCTGAGCACAGCAGCAGTAGCACCAACTGCCGAGGGTCCACTGTGTGCCAAGCACTGTGCCCACCGTCTCAGATACGCCATTTCTGTCACCATAAGAGTCCTGCAAACTGCTACCGTCAAGATGATGAGGACGACGGTGACCATGACCATGATGAGGAGGAGGAGGAGGACAACGGTGGAACCCAACGCTCAGAACAGTTAAGCGACTTATCTAAGGTTTCAAAGCTCCTCGGTGTTGGGGACTGAATGCAGGTCTGACTAGCTCCAATGGTCATAGTCCTGAAGACCATACAATAACGTCGAGACTGTACGTGACTACAAATACCAATGACACACCTTCCAAGCCATCTTCTCTGCTTCCGCTGCCGGCTGTCTCATTCTAGACAAACAACTATGGACTTCTCACCCTCTCCCTGCCGCAGAACAATCCAGTGTCCCACTTCTGGCGGCCAGGTCAACCCTCTTCCCAAATGTCAACTCAAAGCCTAACCATATGTGTTCCTTGCTTTCCCTTCAAGAACCAGAAGAGACAAAATTAGTTACTTGCAGATGATGGAGCGCCAACCTGGAAATAACAAAATAACCAACGGAAGACCTATCTGAACTAGAGAGGCCAGTTAACAAACACACTGATAGACCCCGACCCCTTTCTTACGAACCAGTCACAAACCACGGAAGACACGATGAGAAAAATTTACTAATAACCATACTCGTGAATGGAGAACAAAGGAATTCACAAAAATGGACAGGGCTGATATTTTGGAAATTCCGTAACCTTACTGAGGGCCATAAAGGGAAATCCAAATAGAGAGAGAGAGAGAGAGAGAGAGAGACATCCCATATTCCTGGAGGGGAAGATTCAATATCATGTGTGTGCCCATCCTTTCCAAACTAACATCAACGTTCAATTTGGTTATAATAAAAATAACAACGGACTGTTTCAGGAACCTGCCCAAATACTGTGAGCAACCAACTCACAGTCTCAGATACACTGTCTGTTCCCATTTTGCAGATAAGGCACCTGGGGCTCGGGTGAAGGAAGGTGGAAAGTATTCGAAGGAAATTCACATGGAGGCACAAAACGATAATTGCATGACGTCTGCTGCAGTTGTGTGTGGACGTGTGAGGCAGGAGATAAGGGTGGGGGCTGTAGATCCCAGGGGGCCCCAAGTGTTGCCACCTGGAACTTGGGTCCTGGGGAGTCTCTGGAAGGTTGAGCAGAGAGCGGTGGTGGTGGAGGGAAGGGCCAATGAGAACAAGTCCATGTTTTTCAAAGCTCGCCCTGGTGCCTGTGTGGGGAAGGCACTGAAAGGGGGCAGAACTGCAGACAAGGAGGTGAGTCAGGAAACAGAAGGATCCAGAAGGGATGACAGGAGTCTGAAAGATAGAAGGAAGGGGGCACACGGCTTCCACAGACCCTGAAGAGGGAGGAGAACCATCACAAGTTTGGGTCACATTGGATGCTGAGCAAGAGGGACGAGCCAGGCGCAACTCCTGAGGGTTTGGCTTGAGAAACGGAACGGTCGGCAGGCTTGTTCATCAAAATAGAAAACAGAGGAGGAAAAGCAGGGCTGGCGAGGATCACAGGCCCAAGTTTGGACATCTTGGGTATTATGTCCAGCAAGTTTTAACAGCACAGTATTGCTTTTCTTCCACTGGGATTGTAGAGAACATGTCTTTTGAGCTAGCAAGTCACTGGGGGGAAATTTCCTATTTGGGTTGGGGGTTGGCGGTTGGGGGCAGGCCTCTATCTACTTTAAATATCCCAAGTGTGACACAGATGCATATACTTTGGAGTAGCTCTAAAAGTGATAAAAGGCCTTGGGGGTGGGTCCAGCCTCAACAGCTGGTAAAGGCCTCCCAGGCAAGGGGAGTCTTTGGGGTCTTCTTCCCATGCTCCTGCAGAGGCGGAGTCCAATACCACTTCTCCATTTCCCTCCCTCTACCCCAAGACTCCCAGATCGTCATTGTATGTTTCTATACATTTGCGAAGGTTTTCGCTGGTGCTTGACGCCATTTTTTTACTACAGTCCCTCCTCTTGGATGTCCTAGTGTGTCTCTTCATTCATTACAGTCCTTCAGACATTATATGGTTTCAAAGTATGGTAAGACAGTTGTCAACAGCAAGGCACGTGATTGGAAGCCATGCTTTTAATCAATGACACATTAGTGTCTCCAGGTGCTGTTTTCTTAACTTATAACCATCTTCATCACCCTGATCCTTAGACTTAGCCGTTTATCACAGTGTACAGAAAAAAAGGTCAGCCAAAGGAAAGCTAGCTTCTCTATTTGACACTCTTTTGGCCAACCTATCGGCCAGGAAGAGCACAATTGAGACGCTCTCGCTCATCTATGGCGGAATTTCCAACTGAAAGAATCTGGAGGGGCTATCCAGGCAAGAATTGCACTTGCGAATTTGAATATGTGAACTGAGAGAGTCGCTTTACGGGGATGAACTTTGTTTTTCTGTGCCCAAACTACAGAAAGGCATGTGTCTGTCTGTCCTCTGGCAAATGGGGATCCAAGACACCAGCACAGGTGGACGTAGAAACTAGGTAGGGGCTCTAGTCAGGGGAAGGCAGTCCAGGAAATCGGACAGGTATCCTCAACAGGGAAAACTGGGGGTGTTCACAAGTATGGATTCCCCAAACTGATTGTGACCCCAGGTGATGAGCATCTGAAAGAATATGGATTTTATGAAGCTCACGGAATGGCCCGTAGTAACTTCTGAACCCCTTCACCATCACAGACTATCTTTTACTCCGACAAAACGTTGTGGATCGTTAGAAATGGCTTTTCTTATATTAAGAAGGAGTTTTCTTCCTTTCTATAAATATTTAACCTTCTGTGTTTGCAATAAAATTCTCAGAGTTTTCATTTCATGGGGTTAAAATATAAACTCAAGCAGAGCGTTCACCACGGTGACCTAAATGTAGAGGTTTTGCTTTGAATGGCCCTCTTCATTCTATAAGCTTGACCTGTACGCGCCTTTTAAAATTAAAAACAATTTTCTTAAGCAACGACGTGTTTCCAGTAACTTCTGTCTGTGGGGATTACATTCTAGTTCATTTTCTGGAATCATTTTCTTAATCAAACGCAAAATGGCGGTCCCTTCGGCGAAGCCTGGTGGAAACGGTACCCTGAATAACATTCGAGGGTTTTCTTTTGAAGCTGAACTCTGGCAATTACTGTACTGGAAAAGGCTGTTTTACGACGGTGCATTTCTTCAGGAGAGGAAATGATTTTTGAGAATACTGAAGCCTTTTTTATTCTAAAGCAGGCCAGCAACACCTGTACACAATCTTTGTAGACAACAATAAGACTTTTTCTGAGGTCTCGTGTCATGACCATTTAATTTAATAGCTCTGAGAGTTTACACAGGACACTAATACCTCAGTTAGCTGGCAAGATTGGCGAACTGGGGATTCCAGTTAACTTAATTTTTCCATCAACTAATAGTAACCCATTTATACGCAATGAAATTTCCTCAGCGGGATATGGGGGATCTGGACATCTCTTTTCAGGTATGGACAACTGTTATGTTTTGTCTCTTGGTTTGACATTTTTTTTTTAGAAGAAAAAAAAAAGCGGCATTTTCCCCCCCTTCATAAATCTTCACATTAATAAACCAATAATCAAGCACATGTGAGAGACCTCACCAAAAAAAAAAGAAAAAAAAAAAAGGTTAAATTTAACACTGATAGTCTCCAGATAAAGAAAATAAACGGAGGGAGGAAAATAAAATATATTCCTCTCAATCCACGGTAGTGTTCATTTTCACATGCTAGGCATCAGTGTGCACCCGGGGGACACAGAGATAAACAATACATGTTTTTTTGGGCCTTGGAGGCTCACAGTTTATATGTAGAAGAAGTTGAGAACTTCAGAAGATACGAGAAATGACAAGTGTTTAAACATTTTTTTTCCTTTAAAAGCATAAAAAGCTACTCTTGCTTTTGAAAAGTCATGGCAAATGAAACGTTCTCTTTGTAATAATTAGTGAAAAGAAAATAAATTTAAGGTTGCCCCTAGATCTTTTCACCAGCAGAAAATAAGGACTGGTTTTATATCTGGACTTCAGCTTAGCAGAATTGGAAAGCTTCAAAGGGTCTTAGAAATGTAACAGGTAAGTGGAGAAAAGGAATGGAAAGAACTTTCTAGTTTGACTTGCCCCGGGGCCCAAAGACCCCTGGCTGTCCTCGGTCTCGCTAGTTTCTGAAGTCTGCGGCTGTCTTTTAATTAACAGATGCAAAGTCATTCAAAGTCATGGGTGGGGCTTGGTTTCTTTCCTCAGATGGTTTCCAGCAGGCAACCTTGGCCTCAGGATCTTGAGTTTTCTGGGATGCTAGGTTCCATTCTCCCTGCTTCTCAGGCTTCACCCCGCTGGAGAACCTGAGCCAGTGGTTCCGGGATGGGGGCTCAGAAATTTGTATTTTTAGTGAGATTATCATGGGATTCTTATCATTAAGGAAATTTGGAAAATATGCCCCTGGGTAACATCATTTGCCTAAGATATTTGGGGGTGGGGAAGGGGGCAGGGGGGAGGGGGTGCTGGGAGGGAAGAGCAGATTCCCAGGCCCCAAGACCTGGAGAATCAGGTTCAGTAAGCCTGCGGTGGGGCTCTGCAATCAGTATTTGCAAATTTCAACATGCAATTCTCACGCATGTCTCATACAAATGGTTGCCAGGAACACTGCCCTTGGTGCTAAAGACTTTGCCAAACCCTGTCCTGCTAGTGTTGGACACAAAACAACCAGAATCAGGGGCGCCTGGGTGGCTCAGTCGGTTAAGCGTCCAACTTCGGCTCAGGTCATGATCTCGCGGTCCGTGAGTTCGAGCCCCGCGTCGGGCTCTGTGCTGACAGCTCAGAGCCTGGGGCCTGTTTCAGATTCTGTGTCTCCCTCTCTCTGACCCTCCCCCGTTCATGCTCTGTCTCTCTCTGTCTCAATAATAAATAAACGTTAAAAAAAAATTAAAACAAACAAAAAAAACCAACCAGAATCAGGAGAAAGCCCTGTAGAGGTCCAAAGCACTGACGCAAAGCGTGGGCATCTGGAACGTCCCCGTCTGCATCCAGAATGTCCGGGTCCACCCGGGGCTCTTCCTGCTTCCTGCGGTTCCTGATCTGACCTCTATGAGCCATTTCTCCAAGGCCCGCCTCCACCAGCCCGGGTTAAGCCCAAAGCATCACAGACAACAAGATGCTTGTCTGTCCCCATACAGGGGCAGACCTAGGAGGCCAATGGGTGCAACTCTAGTAGACTGAAGTAGTGACCGCCTTGGGGAAAAGTGGCAAAATGTCTTTTGGAATGATCACAGCTCGGTTATATCATGCCTCAAAGTCACAAATGAAACGATGACACATCCCACTGCCTGGTCATAAATGAACACACTGTTTACTACAAATTCTGCTGAAATAAACCTGTCTTCACGTACAGTTGCTAAGGCATTTGTGCTTAGAAAAATAAATACTTTAAAGACAAACAATACCTTCACATTTTCCCTTCAAAAAAATGACTAATGTACTAGAAACTTGTGAGACGCCGTAACGAAATTTTTCTGGAATCCCCATCCTCCTGCATCTCACACTTGCTAGTCACGGCATGGACCTCTCTGGGAATGCCAAGGGAAATATCAGACTTGGTAGGGCTAAAAAAAAAAAAAAAATAGGGCAAGATCATAAATGGGGTGAACAACTCCACTCGAATGCTTCCCCGTGAAGTCAGTCCGCGTTTCATCCAAGCGGTCAAACTGCAGAAGCACCCTAGCAATTCAGCTGTCCTGATTTCGAACCTCTGCCAGCCTGGATCGAGTCTGCAACTTAACTATTCAGTATGAAGACAAAGTCGTGTACCTGTGAGCACAGGCTTCTCCGAAAGAGAGAAGGCAAGGTACATGTTTCGCCCCCGCCCCCCACGCACTGATCTCTGACTTGTAAATATCCTTGCAGGACACAGGAAGACGATATTGTCTGCTGCGTTAGGGTGGGCAGTTACAAAAAATATATATATATATAGGGGCGCCTGGGTGGCTCAGTCGGTTGAGCGTCCGACTTCGGCTCAGGTCATGACCTCACAGCTCGTGAGTTCGAGCCCCGTGTCGGGCTCTGTGCTGACAGCTCAGAGCCTGGAGCCTGCTTTGGATTCTGTGTCTCCCTCTCTCTCTGCCCCTAACCCACTCACATTCTGTCTCTGTCTCTCTCAAAACTAAATAAACATTAGAAAAAATTTAAAAAAAAAATATATATATCCTCTTGAACACCGTCAGAGCTGAAGATTCTTATGTGTGAATAGGACAAATGGTTCTTTTTCAGTTTGGAAAGAGAAAGCACCTAAAAAAAAAAAAAAAGGTTTGGTGGGGAGGCTTTGCCGTGGTATTTCACCTCAACACATCTTTCAAGTCTGATGGCTTGTAAGCTCACGGCTTTGGTTCTGGTCTTCAGCCTTCAGACAACTCTAAGCTGTCCGCAGCAGCTGCAGAGGCTGAGTCTTTAAATGAAATAAAGAAATAATTGCTTCGGGGAACAAAGGGAGGAGAAAAAAAAAAGCCCCGTTAGCTGAACTACACGGCCCCTTGGGAGTGTGTGTGGTATGTGTTCCTGATTAATATTGTGCAGTGTGGTCAAAAGGAATCCCTGAGCGATCCCAGAGCGTCAGAAAAAGTGTGATGTGGTCAAAAGAGAGGGTTTCAGAAGCATACCTGGGCTCAAATCTCAGCTCTGCCACTGATTAGCTACGTGACCTCGACAAAGGGCCTTGACCTCTTGGGGTCTTCACTGCTTATCTGCAATATGGGAATAACACGACCCACTACCTCGAGGGGACGTGGTGAGGACTGGGGAGGATGAGGTATGCGGTGTGCTGATTTTGCTGAACAGCAAACTGAACGGTGCCCAGGCAAGGAGCCGAGTGGTGCACGGGGTCCCTGGAAAGGCTCAGGGATGGGACGTGCCAGGTGGTGCCGAAGGCAGAGCTAGAAATAGAGGGGCTGGTTAAACGAACTTGAGCACCATGATACCCCAGATCCCCTCTGTCACCCCACACAACCAGGCAGCCACCCTCCCACTATGCTCTCGGGAAAGGTGCAGCGGAGAGTGGACCACGGGAGTTGTGAACACGGGGGCAGCAGGCCCAGGAGAAAGAACACATTAGGGGAGAGGCTGAAAATAGGGAAATTAAATAAAAGGTTCGTGCAGAACGGTGAGCTGGCTTTCCCCCGCCTCTGTCAGGCTCCCGGGTGCCACCGGCTAAACTTCTACTCTCCAGGCCAGAGACCATAGGTTTCCTCTCAGCAGAAAGGGGCCAACCAAAGAGAAAAGAGAATGGATACTAACATTTGGGGGCCCCAATAAAATGATGAGGTCCTTCCCACTCTGATAATCCTCTGGAGAGACCTGCAACTCAACAGACCCCACCCCCCGCATACGAGCTGTCAGCACAGAGCCCCACGCAGGGCTCGAACCCACGAACCAGGAGACAGATCACTGACTTGAGCTGAAGTCGGATGATTAACCAACTGAGCCACTCAGGCGCCCCTTTGGTGCCGCATTCTCAAACATGAGCAGGTTGCCAAGCATCACTAGACATCTGACAAGAGAGAAAAAGGGAACAGAACCCCCAAATCACCCCCCGTTCTCTCTGCCAAACCCCACCCCCTAAAAAAACAGAAGAAGGAATTGAGAAGATAAAAGCAAAGAACAGAAGGCAGCGACCAAGAAACACTAATTAATATCCTCCGAGCTACAACACGTAACAAAATATTTTGTGTCTATGAAACCAGAACTGAGCAGCATTTAAAATCAGAAAAGCCGATCTGCCCCTCCCCCATTCATGCTCTGTCTCTCTCTGTCCCAAAAATAAATAAACGTTGAAAAAAAAAATTAAAAAAAAAAAAATCAGAAAAGCCGAGCTACAAAACTAAGACAGCAGCAATAAAGAAATTCAAGGGAAGGATCTGAAGAAGCAGTTGAAGAAAGGTTCCAGAAAAGAACAAAAAGACAAAGAAATGAAAAACAGGAGAGAAAAGAAGGAAATCAATAAATTAAGCCAGGAGACCCAATATCCAACAAGGAACGTAGAACGTACCAGAAGGAAGGAAAGGAAGAAGAGAGAGGAGGTACTTGTCAAAGCTCCAATAGAAGAAAAAATGTCCTGAGCAGAAGGACATGAATTCCAGACTGAAGGGTCCATGAAGTACCCAACACCGTAACGGGGGTGGGGGTGGAAGGAAGTTACCCAGAGTCCTCCTGCATGAAAGCTAGACTACTGATGCTAAGGAGAAGCTCTTAAAAGCAAAACAGGACATATGACAAGGTTCAGGAATCAAAATGACACTGGACTTCTTGACAGCCGCACTGGATGCTAGCAGACAATGACCGATGCCTTCAGCTTTGGGAGCACAAAGCGTTCTTCACCGAAAATTCTACATGCAGTCAATCGGTTAAGCGCTCCAGACATGCACCATCTTGAGAAACGTACTTCCCAGGCCGTCTTCCTCAGAGAGCTGGCGGAGGGTGTGTGAAGGAGATAAAACCAAGGAAGAAGTTACGAGCTCCGGGAAAGGGGGGCTCCAACGGGAGAGAGGGGGGACGGAGTCTCTAGGAGACGCTGAAGAGAAGCCATGGGGCAGCGGAGGTGCACGGGGCCTGGAGGGCTAGCTGTCTGGGCTGGAACAGAAGCAGGGGGCTCAGGAAGGCCGACTCCCAAGCAACATGCAGGAAAGACGGATTATCTGGTGCGCGTTTGCACCAGATCCACGAGCATTTCTTAGCTCGGTAGTAACACAGGGCCAGAATCAGGATGAGCAAAGGGGAAAGACGGCATAAGTCCAGGACAAACAAAATGTTGCACGAGGAAGGAAATCGGTGACAAACACTGATACTGTCAAAACGAAAATGCTGGGGGGCGCTTGGGTGGCTCATTTGGTTGAGCGAACAACTCTTGATTTGGGCTCAGGTCATGATCTCATGGTTTGTGGGATCGAGCCCAGCGTCGGGTTCCATGCCGAGGGTGGAGCCCGCTTGAAATTCTCTCTCTCTCTCTCTCTCTCTTTCTCTCTCCTTCTGCCCCACTCGCGCTCACTCTCTAAAATTTAAAAAGAAATCTTTTTTTTTGAAGGAAAAATGAAAATACTGAATCACAATTTACCTAACAACCGTGATTACCCTCTGTTGGTGGCACAAACCGAGGAGTGTGAGTGCGTGAGGGGGTGCGGGGAGCAGGCAGTGAAAGAGCTAAAACAGTAGAAGCTAGCGGATGACATCTCAAGTTGCAATCCGATCCTATTGGTACAAGCGTGTTATTTAGAAGAAAGGACATTCCTGGGGCGCCTGGGTGGCTTTGTTGGTTGAGCGTCCGACTTCAGCTCAGGTCATGATCTCAGGGTTCGTGAGTTCAAGCCCCGCATCGGGCTCTGTGCTGATGACTCGGAGCCCGGAGCCTGCTTCGGATTCTGTGTCTCCCTCTCTCTCTGCCCCTCCCCTGCTTGCACTCTGTCTCTCTCTGTCAAAAATAAATAAACATTAAAAGAAGAAGAAGGAAGAGGAGGAGGAGAGAGAGGAGGAGGAGGAGGAAGAGGAGGGAGAGGAGGAGGAGAAAGGACATTCCAGAAGAAACAGGAAGGAGGCGCTGAAAGCAGTCTTCCCTGGGGGGCTGGGCGCCAGGGGGAAGGGAGGTCACTGCTGCTTTCTGTTTTCTGGTTTGGAACGGACTCTGTACTTCTCTCTGTCTTTGCGAACTATGCCTAGACATTATTGTGACTCCTCACCAGGCCGGATTCTGTGCTCAATGCCTACCCCTGCTGCTTGCCACGGGGGTCAAGGGCAGGAACGCAGCAGGAGGAGAGCGAACGCCACCTCCATGTGGACCATGTGGACCATGTGGAGTTAGCAGGTACTGGGTGCAAGAGACAGAAGAGAAACACAGGCCCATGACAGCTTCCGCTTGGTTGCCCAGCAAGCACACTGCACATGCATAAAAAATGTCAATAAGCGATCGATATGTTTTATCATAACGTGACTTTCAGGCACAGCCAAGACTGCGTTCAGTTCCTTCCCAGAGGGAGAAAAATCTCAGATCACGTTGTGCCACTGTACATGGAAAGAAGCCTCTGTTGTACGAGTCCCGGGTCTCTCTGGCTGATGTGTGTTCTTTTCAATCCAGTCCACGTAGAGTTGTCCATATCCTGACTAATGATTTGCTCACCTTCCATACGTCCCGTATATACTCGTAGATGACAATTCTGACCATGCCACTAAAAAGCTCCTGTTTGGAAAAGGGGGGAAATAGAGACCCACACTGGTCACCTGTCTAGCACACACCTTCTCACGAGGCTGTGCTGACCACCCCCCACATGGGGGGCAGGGGGGTTCATCCCTGTCTAGGGTCCTCCGCTGGGGAGAATGTTCCTTGGCCTTTTTAAAAAAATTTGTCTAATGTTTACTGATTTTTGAGAGAGAGAGGCGGGGGCGTGGGGAGGGGCAGAGAGAGGAGACACAGAATCCGAAGCAGGCTCCAGGCTCCGAGCTGTCACCACAGAGCCCGACGCAGGGCTTGAACTCATGAGCTGTGACATCATGCCCGGAGCCGAAGTTGGACACTCAACCGACTGAGCCACCCAGGCGCCCGGCTCCTTGGCCTTTCCCACTTGACGAAAGGTCAGCTGTAAGCAGGGGATGCTGAACAGCTGTGGTGAGCAAATTCTGGGAAGAAAGGAGGAGTCCATCGGGTCCAAAAGTAGTATCTACACAAACACTGCTAATCAGCCAAATGCAGAATTTCTGGGTGTTCTATGAAATCACTGTTGAATTATACGCTTCCAGTACTGTGATAAATATTCAGTACTGGGAAAATGCTTGCCTTTCTTAAAAAGGTATGTCTCTTTTCTGTTAGGTATTATCATCATGTGACACTTTGCAGTTCTCTTTTCACGTTGGTTTTCCAGGATTCTGTTCTTGGTGCTAAATTTTTTTTTAAGTTTCTTTATTTTTTTTTTTACATTTATTTATTTTTGAGAGACAGAGACAGAGCGTGAGCAGGGGAGGGGCAGAGAGAGAGGGAGACACAGAATCCGAAGCAGGCTCCAGGCTCCGACCTGTCAGCACAGAGCCTGACACGGGGCTCAAACTCATGAACCGTGAGATCATGACCTGAGCTGAAGTCGGACGTTCAAATGACTGAGCCCCCCAGGCTCCCCATTAAGTTTCTTTATTTTTGAGGGGCAGAGAGAGAGGGGAGAGAGAGAGAGAGAGAGAGAGAGAGAGAGAGAGAGAGAATCCCAAACAGGCTCCGTGCCATCAGTCCAGAGCCCCACTCGGGGCTCGAGCCCACGAACCGTGAGATCACAACCTGAGCTGAGATCAAGAGCTGGACATTTAATCTTCGACTGAGCCATCCGGGTGCCCCTCTTGGTGCTAAATTTGATGTTCAAGCATGGCATTACTTGGTGGTTTGATCTACTCTATTTATGCTCTTGGCCCCATGTAAACATTTCCTAATTCTTCAGCAGCTTTGATTTTAAACACACACACACACATACACGTACACACACACTTTATTGTAAACAGCCCCATATGTTCTTTGGAATACAGAGGTTACAAATTATAAACAAGATCTGTCCTGGGATAGAAGCTGGGCTGTCCTTGCTCAAGTTTGCTCTACAAGATTCTTAGATTCTAAGGTGGGAGAAGAAAGTAGGCTTTGGCCAGTGTGGAAGGCTTGCCGGCTGGGCAAGTCCTCATACTTAAGTCCTGGTTAGCGGGCCAAAAACTCTGCGAGCTTATCCACTTACTTATGCCGCTGTGTATATTTGCTGTTGTTTCCAAGGAAAAGTTCTGTTTGACATTCCCCCAGCCTTGCCTTAGTTGAACTAAGGAGAAGCAGGATTGTTTTTCTCCTACGCCTCTGTGTTCCCGGGTGTCGGAAGCTGCCGGGACTCGGGAACAAGCCGCTGCTGCACATGGTCAAAGGGAGACAGCAAGCGGTCACTACACATGGATCTCGGGAGGGTGAGTGCAGAGGCATCCTCAAAGCCCAGGACATGGTCTGGAGCGTGGTGCTGGGCGCTGGGGCTTCCGTAGCTAACTGGCTCTTGAGACCCGCCCCACCAGCTAAGGTATGTCACCACCATGTGCTGGCATCTAGAGTAACAGGCACGCCAGGCCAGGGGGGCTCCTGGTTCCCGGTTCGGAGACAGAATGCTTTCCCAAGCCATGGCTCGGAATAAAAATAGAATCTGTTTATTAAACTTGTCTCTTTTCGTAACACAACACAGGCTTCGGAAAGATAACCGTGCAGCAGACACAATAAAGAGGAAGCATCACACGAAGGCTTCCTAGCGTTCGTTATGGGTATTGGTTGGTTGGGCAAATTTACATTCGGTCCACCGACATTACGGAACCGAGTTGAATCGCTACATGACCGCACACCTCGGTAGCCATGTACGTCCACGTCTACTGACGGATGAGAGCAAAGAACAACTATGGATCACTTACTGCGTGCCAAGCACGGATCTAAGGGCCTATCTGTGCCTCGACTGATTTAATCATTATATGTCTGACGTCGGAGGGATTTCTCACCCTTGTTTCTTGCATTGTGCCATCCTTCTCACTAGGAGTTCTTTGTGGGCCTTGCAGTCAAGTTAGCAAGGCTCAGTGGCCAACAGCACTGTTGTAGGGGCCAGAGGACCCAAACCCTCAGTTTCCAGGTAAGGAAGGAGGGCAAAGGGGCGTTCAAGGTCACACAGCTGGTGAGGAATGGAGGGGGTTCAAATCCCCAGCCGTCCACTAGACCCCCTACATTACAAGCCCCCCACCCCCACCCCACCAAGGGAAGTCATTTATTCCTCCCCAGTTAGGCCAGGCAGGCTTCACAGAAGGGCTAGAATTTATTTATTTATTTATTTATTTATTTATTTATTTATTTATTTTTTTTTTTGGGACAGAGAGAGACAGAGCATGAACGAGGGAGGGGCAGAGAGAGAGGGAGACACAGAATCGGAAACAGGCTCCAGGCTCTGAGCCATCAGCCCAGACCCCGACGCGGGGCTCGAACTCACGGACCGCGAGATCGTGACCTGGCTGAAGTCGGACGCTTAACCGACTGCGCCACCCAGGCGCCCCAAGGGCTAGAATTTAGAGACGAGTCTTGAAAATGAACACATCATAACTCGTGCCCACGAGAAGGGTGGGCGTAAGCAGTGAGGCGACTCCAGAGAATTCTCAAAGACCTGGTGAAGGCCCTTTGGGTCTCCCACTGCAGTGACACAGGAGAGGGGAGAGGGTCTGATCATCTGTCCGGAAACCACGATTGTTAAATATTATAATGATTTTTGGAATGAACACTGCCTGCTTCACTTTGCAAAGAACCTTTGACACATACTACCTGTTCTGAGTTCTGCAGTCACTTGCTACATGGGAAATGGGAGAAGACAAGTCACATTTTTTTTTCACGATGTGCAAAGCTCTATGCTGCGCCCTGATGGTTCGGGAGAGCCAGAAACAGAAGAGGAAGACTCCCGAGAAGAGGAAACTTCTGGAGCGGGGAAGGAACGGCTCTTTCCCCATCATGGGCAGCTGTGGGTGACGGAACATCTGAAGCCGGGTGTTTTGGAAGTCAGAGCTTTGTCAGCCTTGTGCTCTTTGGAATGGACCTCAAGGAGCAGGCTGGAAACACTGAATCACTAGGCTAAGACTTCTGGGGGCAGGCCGGGTGCACAGGGAAGGAACTCTTAGAAAAAGCCTAAAAAGAGGGAATGTGGGGTGCCTCAGTGAGGGGCATCAGGAGGAACTGGGGAGGTGGGGAATGCTAGATGTCGGTGTGCATTGTGGACTGAATTATGTCACCCCTCAAAATTCATAAATTGAAGCTCTAACTCATAATATGGACTGATTAAGGGGGTAACAAAGGTTAAATAAGGTCATAAGTGCAGGGTCCTAATCTGGTAGGGCTGGTGTCCTTATAAGGAAAGGAGACACTGGAGGGCTCTGTCTCCCTCTCCCTCCTCCACTCCCTCCTCCACTCTCCTCCAAGCAGAGGGAAGAGGGAAGGCCAAGGGAAGATAAAGCAAGAGACCTCACCAGAAATGAACCCCACCAGCACCTTGATCCTGGACTTCCCAGCCTCCAGGACAGTGAAGCCATACATTTCTGCCGTACTAGTCACCTGGTCCATGGTATTTTGTTTTCTTTTTAAAGTTTTCTTACTCATTTTGAGAGAGAGAGCATGCGCACAAGCAGAGGAGGGGCAGAGAGAGAGGGAGAGAGACAGAATCCCAACCAGGCTCCGTGCTGTCAGCGTAGAGCCCGACACGGGGCTCGAACTCAGGAACTGTTGAGATCGTGACCTGACCTGAAACCAAGAGTCAGATTCTTAACGGACTCAGCCACCCAGGCGCCCCTAGTCCGTGGTATCTTTTTACATCAGCCCCAGCAGACTCGCACAGTGAGCCGCAGCCTTGCTACTCCCCAGCCCTTGGCCAGCACTCTTCTCTTGACACGCTGAGTTACCTCTTCCGCGAGACCTTTCTCATCTACCCTCGCCACTTCCTGCTGGACACTCCCGCGGTATACGAAGAGACTGTGTCTCCAAACCCATAATACTTTGACACGTAATACTCTCACCTAAAAACATAAGTCTATCGGCCCCTACTCCCCCTACTAGACTCCGAGCCCCTTGAAAGAAGAGAAGGTTTCATTCAACTTTATATGCCTACTTCGGGCTGGTAGCAAGCATCTAGTAACTTTATGGACTGAACAAAGCAATGAATGAGTCTAGGGCATCGTTCTTACACTGGTTAATGTGATCACAGTACTTCTGGCCTCCAGTCGGGGGAGCTGGGCCACTCCTCTGGTTAGAGGCCATGCTTGCAAGTTCTTTCTCACTGTGAATGTATGTAAACCCCTTTACTTTGAGTCTGGGTTTGCCTCAGTCAACCAGCTTTCCTAACACTTGCAGATGAAGAGACTGCAGGTAGGTGGTTCTCTAGCTGAGATCTTGGAGCCGAAGCATGGTATGAACGTAAATCACAGAAGATGAACATTCAGGGGCGCCCGGGTGGCTCCATCGGTTAAGCGTCCAACTCTTGACTTGGGCTCAGGTCATGATCTCACGGCTCATGGGATCGAGCTCCGTGTAGGGTTCTGACAATGTGAAGCCTGCTTGGGATTCTCTCTCTCTGCCCTTCCCCCACTCTCTCTCAAAATAAATCAATAAACTTAAAAAAAAAGCTTCCTTTTTTCAAAAAGAAGATAAACATTTATCTCACCTATTTTTTTATTTTTATTTTTATTTTTTTACAAATTTCCAGGGTCAAAAATTCCCCCATAGTTTCCAAATGCAAAGGAATTGGACAGAACACCTATTGGCAAAAGCATCACCACACATGACACAATCGCTTTCCTTTTCAGGCATGAGTTCACTTTCCCAAGAAGAGAGCCATTTACAAACCCAAACCCAAATTACAAATGTCAGTTTTCCTGACCTGCAGTTACTTCTGATGCAACCATTTTTTTTTTTCTTTAACTGACATTTCAGGTGAGGTGGTCAGACATGCCCTCTCTTAAGCCATCTCCGGTATCTTTGAAAATTCTGCACAACTTCAGGCTCTTACTATGACTGCACGGAGATGCTTACGTTTTTGTTTTAAATGTTTGTTCATTTTTGAGAGAGTGTGAGCAGGGGAGGGGCGGGGTGGGGGGGTGGACAGAGGATCCGAAGCAGGCTCCAGGCTCTGAGCTGTCAGCAGAGTCCGATGTGGCACTCGAACCCATTTAACCATGAGATCATGACCTGAGCTGAAGTCAGACGCTTAACCGACCGAGCCCCACAGGCACCTCAGAGAGATGCTAACATTGAAAACCTGTGTCATCCACTCCCTGCCCTGCGGTGATGTGGTGTAGCTACAGCTCGTCCGCAGCCAACCCCTAAATCCTTCTGGACTCTTGTAGTTTCGGATCAGATCTACAGATCTGTACAGAAGGTACAGATTTTGTACCTTCTTCCAGCTCTTTTCATTTGGGCAAACTCATTCCCTGAGTCATAGGCAGTGACAACAAACTCACAATGTCTAATACCCATTTTGGTTGGAAAAGCCTAGAACTCTAAGTAATAGGTGGGAAGGAGGTACACCTTCCATGTCTCATGAAACCCCACAGCACCTGGTGTAGAGCTGGCATCCAAGATAATTGGAGCGACCTGAGTATCGGATGTTGGATCTCCGAATACCTAACTCCCAGTTCCCTGGCTTATATGAAAAATTGTTGAGGGAGAAAGGCTTTAAAAATTAGGTGTCAACATTGGGTCATTTTTTTAAGCCTAGGACAGATGATAAAATAATAGCGAAATGAAAAAGACACAAATTTAAGCTGGCTCCCTGACACTGGGCAGAATTTTTCTAGCTACTCTCACTACCCACGTCTGCTACTGCAGATGAACTTCAGCATCGTGATGCCAAGGAGCCCCCGAACACCCTTTGGATTTCTGATTCAGACTGTGTGAAATTTATCAACTGATTTGGGGGAAATCTACATCTCTATACTTGAAGCCAGTCCATCTAGGAAAATGGCATATCCCTATATTTATTCAAATCCTCTCTCCGTAGCTATAATTTTTCCTACTGACTGTCACCCCAACCAACTCGCATGCCCTTCTGATAAAATAGGGCGCCTGGGTGGCTCAGTCGGTTAAGTCAGTGTCTGACTCTCGATCTTGGCTCATGATCTCATGGTTCCTGGGATCAGGCCCCACGTCAGGCTCTGCACCAACAGTGTGGAGCCTGCTTGGGATTCTCTCCTTCTCTCCGCTCCTCCCCTGCTCATGCTCCCCCTCTCTCAGAATAAACGAACATTTATTTAAAAAACAAAAACAGCCTGCCTGCGCCCTTGACCACACGTTTAGCCAAACACAGACACTCATGTTTCAGAGACAGACACACAAGGTCCCAGCCGGGACCCAGAGAACCCTTTCCCATGACTGTCCTGATTGCTGTAAGGAAGGCGTGCTTCCAGAGAGGAAGAAGGACTTGAACGTGGGGCTGCCAGTGGCCATGTTTCCACCACGAGAAGAAAGCCAGTCTGTGGCAGGAAAGTGTAAAGCCAGCCTAGAGATGGTAATGGAGGGATGGAACACAGCCCTACCACTGACCCCCAAGGGTGTCTTTGTGTGCATTAGAAGCAAGTACTTCTTCCTCACATGTCATAAAACGGTTGCCCTCGGGGCGCCTGGGTGGCTCAGTCGGTTAAGTGGCCGACTTCGGCTCAGGTCACGATCTCGCGGTCCGTGAGTTCGAGCCCCGCATCGGGCTCTGTGCTGACAGCTCAGAGCCTGGAGCCTGTTTCAGATTCTGTGTCTCCCTCTCTCTCTGACCCTCCCCCGTTCATGCTCTGTCTCTCTCTGTCTCAAAAATAAATAAACATTAAAAAAAATTAAAAAAAAAAAACGGTTGCCCTAGACATGTAAATGTGTGAGGGCTGTGGCCCTGACTGGCAAGCCTGTGGGTCTGGAGTTGTGCACACTCCCAACAACTGGGCCCTGCAGTCCTAACACAAACAGTCCTGGGAGCTTCAAGAATCACGTTCTGCTCCCTGAGGCCTCAGATCCCCACAGTTCCCCCAGGGAACCATGCTGAGCACTCCTCCTTTGGCTTTTCTTCAGCTACAGCTGGGTCTTGAACCTGAGTAGTGTTCTATAGTTTTCTTCAAGGTCTTACTTCTTGTTGAGTTTTTGTAGCTGTTGTTACTGTGCCCCTTCTCTGTGTGACATTTTCTTCCTTTGTCTATTTTTGAGAGAGAGAGAGAGAGAGAGAGCGAGCAAGCGAGGCAGGGACAGAGAGAAGGAGACAGAGAGTTCCAAGCAGGCTCCACGCCGACAGCAGAGAGCCCGACGTGGGGCCGAGCTCACAAACTGCAAGATCATAACCTGAGCCAAAGTCAGATCCTCAACCAACTGAGCCACCGAGGCGCCCCTCTATGTGACATTTTCTTTTTAAAATTTTTTTTTTTCAACGTTTATTTATTTTTGGGACAGAGAGAGACAGAGCATGAACGGGGGAGGGGCAGAGAGAGAGGGAGACACAGAATCGGAAACAGGCTCCAGGCTCCGAGCCATCAGCCCAGAGCCTGACGCGGGGCTCGAACTCACGGACCGTGAGATCGTGACCTGGCTGAAGTCGGACGCTTAACCGACTGCGCCACCCAGGCGCCCCTCTATGTGACATTTTCTAACTGGTTACAGGTGCTTTGTGAGACGCCAATCTTTGTATCTTCGTCTCATAACTGGCAAAAGACTGGGCTTTCTTTGTGGTTTTTAGTTGATTCTCTTAAATTTTCCAGGTAGTTCACTGTAAATGTTTACGAACCTGGTAATTTTGATTCCTCCTTTGCTCTGAGCTGTCAGCACAGAGCCCGTCGTGGGGCTCGAACTCGTGGACTGTGAGATCATGACCTGAGTGGAAGTTGGACACTTAACTGACTGAGCCACCCAGGCGCCCCAGAAGCCAAGTCTTTCAAGTTAATGATGGGTGTCAGCAGTGAGAGGGGACATCCTTATTTTGTCCCTGATCTGATCTTCTAAGTTTTTACCATCAAGCAAAATGGTAGCATTTAGTTTGTGATAGTTGTTACTGGGCAGAATGAAATATCCTTTATTTCCTAGTTTGAAGAGCTGCTGGGTTTTTTTTTTTTTCATTTTTAGTTTTTTGTCTCCCCCAATGCTCAACGTATATTATTCTCCAATAACTCCTCAGCGTTGGGCAATTTATATATGCTTTTTCCCCCATTTATATATATTACTTGGTCTCTACCAGTCTTGACCTGTGTATTTTAATTTGGGAAGTCTGGTGTCTTCTTGTGGTGTTCTACCAGCCCCTTTTCACACAAATCGTTCTTCAGATATGTGTTTTGAAGATACAGTCTCCTAGCCAGGGGCTTGTCTTTCCATTCTTAGATTGCTGTCTTTCACAGAGTGGACACTGCAAATTTAATAAAGTCCACATTATCATTCTCTTCACGGATCATGCGTTTTGGGTTGTACATGAAAACTAATCACCAAACTCTAACCCGTGTAGATTTTCTCCTAAATTCCCTTCTTTCTTTCTTTTTTTTTTTTTAAGCATAGTTTTGCATTTTCTGTTTAAGGCAGTGAATACTTTTGAGTGAATTTACATCGAAGGTGCAAAGTTTATGTCTTTGTTCATTCACGTCTTTGTCCATGTCCACTTGTGCTCTCGTTTGGTGACAACGACCAAGATGAAACACAAAATAAAGTGTCTTTTCTGCGCTGGTGTGCCTTTATTCCTTTGACCCAGCTCAGGCTGTCTGTATCTGCGTAGGTCTGTTCACGGACTCTCTGTCTCATTCCGTTTGTCTGTGTGTCTACTTATTGTAGCACGTCATGCTCTCTCCTAGTTATCACAGCTTTACAGTAAATCCTGAAATTAGGAGTGTGAGTTTACGGACTTGTTCTTTACCAGTTCTGGTCTAGGCTACTCAATGTTTAAATCAAGTCTGTCGATATTTACAAAAGAGCTTGCTGAGATTTTTATGGGGATTGCACCGGACCTTCAAATCAATGTAAGAGGAACCGATATCTTAATAATACTGTGCCTTTTGGTCATGAACAAGAAACCTATCTCAAGTGAATTATTCTTCTTTCATGACTTTCAAGAGTATTTCTTAGTTTTAAAATTTTTAGTCGCAACTAATTTAAACTGAAAAAAGAAAACAAGCAAAAACAAAAACAGTTCACCCATTTCTCCCAACCCTTGTCTCTTGCAACTACCAATCTGTTCTCTGTATCTATGAGTTTCTTTTTTTTGTTTAAGATTCCACACACACGAGAGACCATATGGTATCTGTCTTCCGTGACTTATTTCACTTAGCATAATGCCCTCCAGGTCCATCCATGTTGTCACAAATGTCATGATTTCCATCTTTTTTATGGCTGAATACTATACCATTTGTGTGTGTGTGTGCGCGCGCACGTGTGTGTGTGTGTGTGAGCGCACACACATACCATATATACGTCTTTATTCGTTCATCTGTCAAGATACTTAGATTGTTTCCATACGTTGGCTATTATAAATAATGCTGCAATGAACATGGGGTGCAGATATCTTTTTGAATTAGTGTTTTTGTTTTATTCCGATAAATACCCAGAATATGCTGGTCGTATGGTAGTTCATTTTTAAAAATTCTTTAAGTTTATTTTGAGAGACAGCATCAGCAGGGGAAGGGCAGAGAGAGAGAGGGAGAGAGAGAGAATCCCAACTCACGAACCATGAGATCACGACCTGAGAGGAAACCAAGAGTCGGATGCTTAACCCACTGAGCCACCCAGGCGCCCCTGCGTGCTTTTTTATTTTAAACTAAAAAGAGATACTGAATCTTACTAAAAGCCTTTTTCGTTCTGAGATTCGGTATATATGTCATCTTTATTGGGTTTTGATATCAGAGTTATTCCAACTTCATACGGTGAAACGGGAAATTTTCCTTCTTCTCGGTATCCTGAAACAGTCTATATAACACAGGAGTTGTTTCTCCTGGGAAGTTTAAAAGAATTTGCCTGTAAAACTGCCCATCACCAGAGCGTTTGGGGAAAGATACGTGCTTCGTTTTTTTTTCCCCTTGTTTTTGCCACTGGGCTGGGCACACGTTTATCTATTTAGCCTTTTCAGATAGACAGCTTTGATATTTACGAGTAAGTCTACTATATGTATGTTTCCACACGCAATGAATGGTCACCCCTCTAAAAGCTTTCAGTGATTTCTTTCCACCTGACAATTATTACACTTACATCCTCCGTGTTGGCGTATCTCATCTGAGCTATTAGAATAGTATCTCTCATCAAGAAGACTTGGCAAATGCTGGACCCTCTGTATGTCTCCTCAAGCCTCCAGCACACTCACAGTCCCCAGGCAGGACCCTCTGTCCCTCTGCCTTATCGGTGGTGCCACAATGCTGCCTTTGTGGGCTGCTCATGACATTTCTTTACATGCTTGATTTTACAGGTCTGCTTTTCTAAGGAATTTACTCACACCCACCCAGCTTAATCCCGAACATTAGGTGGTAGGAGGTGACTTAACAGTTTTCTATTAAAATAGCTGTAATAATATAACGAGATATATTTAGGGATAATACACACGCAGTAAGGAGATAAGTGCTTAGACATAATTTGCTAACTTTTAGCAAGTCATTACAAGAAGGAGATGAGCTCATGTAAGAATTGGCCAGTTCAGGAGCAGAGGTGGAAAGAAAAGGTCTAGAAAATTGGGTGGAAAAACCAAGCACTGCCACACCCTGAAGAGCAGGAGGTAAGGCTGTGGCTGTTCAGAGCCTTCCTTAGCAGCCTCCCAGGAGGCCAAAGAAAGAGGTTCAGCCTCAGGGTTACTGCCATCCCTCCTAAAGCCACCTTTTCGGGGACCCCCTCCCTAAAGTAGCTGTTTTTGAAATGGGGAAGACAGTAAGAGTCTAGCTGGAAGTCAGAGAATCAGCCAGAACTGTGTGCAGAAACGGAACTTGGCTGTGGTTCCTGACGTTCTTAAAGAAACCATAATCCTGGGGAAGAGATGGGCAGAGGAGATACAAATAGCTTGTGTTTCAGCTTTGAGGTCACGAGTCCACGGGGAGCCACCTCAGAATCTACTGGGGAAGACTTTCCGTCTGTCAGAAACCCTGGCCTTGGAGTCAGATGTAGAAACTAGACGGGGCTTGGGCCTGCTCCCATGGGGAGAGGGCATGTTCTCTGGGTAGACATAAGTCGGCCTCAGATATGTGGGTGGCCAGGCTGCGGGGGTAGGTGGAGGGAGGGGGCGACGGTAGACGAATCCGCCAGAATTCACCTTCTCTTTCCTCAACACTAACAGAGCCCATTTTCCAGCTAGGTGGGCACGTAGCTGAATCCTCACTAAGGAAAGTGAGCACGAGGGGTGTGTCCCATCTCTGGCTCCGAAAACATCAGCAGCGGGTGTTAACATTCTTCTTCCTGAGGTACAGCCGGATGTGCCCGTGCCCTGGCTTTGACCGTGGTGACGAGGATCCGTACAGCACAGGGCAGAGACAAGACAGAGAGGGAGAAAGAGAGGGCCAAGAATGTTCCCAGGAAGAGGCAAAACCATTAGGAACAGAATTCAGATCAGTGATTGTCAGGGACTAGGTGTGTGTTTGGGGGTGGGGGGGTGGGGGTGGGACTGACAGGAGCAGGAGGGAACTATTTGGGGTGGTGGGAATATTCAATATTTTGATGGTGATGGTGGTTACACAACATATGTTGTCAAAACTCACAGAGCTCAAATAAAAAGTTGTATTTTACTGTATGTAAATGAAACCTTAAAACTTAAAAAAAAAAAAAGAATGACCCCCATGGAGAAGAGACCTCCCTTTTTCCCACCTCAAATGCTCACTTAAGGGCTGTTTTATGAGACAGAAATACAGTTTGTTTGTTTGTTTTTAAGATTTTTAAAAAATGTTTGTTTATTTATTTATTTTGAGAAAGAGTGTTAGCAGGAGGGGCAGAGAGAGAAGGACACAGAGAATCCCAAGCAGGCTCCATGCTGTCAGCACAGAGACTGACACGGGGCTCAATCCCATGAACCGTGAGATCATGACCTGAGCCGAGATCAAGAGACGGACACTTGACCGACGGAGCCACCCAGGTGCCCCCAGGAATACAGTTCTCTGCTGTATAAGCCACTATATTGTCCTGACGTGTGCACATGTGTCTCTTATACACACAGAAAATGTTAACACCGGTAAAGAGAAGAATTAGGGTCATTTCATTGTCCAAGTTTTGTTCATCTATATTTTGTTCGGTGAATGTGTAATAACTCTTTCAAATCTCTAATAATTTTAAAACACGTAAAAAGATATTTTAAGGAACGTCACATAAGTTATATATATTTCCAGCCACAAAGTTCAAATAAATTGTCAGGACTTAAAAATTAATCTTGCCAATTAGTACGTGATCAGCCATAATCAGTAGGGCTAAGGGGGGATTTATGTTACAAATGGTGTTCGAACAAACAAGCAGCCATCTGCAAAGAGAAAAAGTCGCGTCTACACTGCATACACCAGGGTAAACTCCAAATGGATCAAAAATTTTAAAGCAACAAACAAAACCATTAAAGTTGTAGGAAACAAATCCACAGAAGAATTCCTTGAGGTCTTTGGAGTGGGGACAAACTTACCACAACTTAAAAATCTGCATGTCATAAAAGAAGAGACTGATCATAACAATCACATAAAAATTAGAGACTTTTAGTGGCAAAAAGTCATCATAAGCAAAGTTAGACAAATAAATTAGGGGAAAAAATATTTGGAACTCACTATTGCAAGAGATTCTTCTCCTGAATGTATAAAGGGCTCCTCAAAATTGTTAAGAAAAAGACCAGCCATAGAAAAATGCACCAACGTCAACAGACTGTTCAGACCAGAAAGAAACAGAAATGGTAGCAAAGATCTTTCAAAAGGTATTTTGTTTCACTCACAAGAAAAATACAAAACAAAGGTGTTAGGTTGAACCATAGGAAAGTACCATTTCTAGCCCACATCAATTATGATTTCATGTGGTTTAACCTAATACAATGAAATGATATTTTTTAACTATCAGACAGGCAAAACTCTAAAACCTTAGCGGCAAACTCTTTCGGCAAGGCTGTGGCGAAACGCTCTTACTGCTGGAGGTACCAACCCGTGCTGTCCCTACAGAGGGCGATCCAGAAAAACTTATCAAAATATCCACCTCTGGGAATTTCTCCTATAGACATACCTATACATGTATATGATAAAGGACGAGGTGTAGAAAAGTACGTATATATGTGATACACCATCTTCCATATGGGGGAATAGGGATATGGCATATATATACAGGGATGTGACAGATACACACACACACACACACACACACACACACGCACGCACGCACGCACTCAGGCACACACCTGCATCTAGGAGACAAAAGTAGTTACCTGTATGGGGAAGGGAGAGAAGGAGAGAAGAGGAGAGGGGTAGAATTTCTCAGGGTATACAGGGTGGGTTGTATTGGCAGTTAAAATACAAATTCAAAATAAAAAGTAAAGAGAAAAATTAAAAAGTAACATTGCAGGTATTTAAAAAAAAATGACCATTAAAATGACTGCTCTGTCTTGGTCCTAACTAGTCAACGTCACTACAATATATAATTTATGTACTTACAAGGATTTTTAAAAAATATTTTTTAATGTTTATTTATTTTTGAGAGAGAGAAATACAGAGTGTGAACGGGGAGGGGTAGAGAGAGAGGGAGACACAGAATCTGAAACAGGCTCCAGGCTCTGAGCGGTCAGCACAGAGCCCGACGCGGGGCTCGAACCCACAAATTGCGAGATCATGACCTGAGCTGAAGCCGGACGCTTAACTGACTGAGTCACCCGGGCGCCCCATGTATTTATAAAGATTTTTTTACCGCTAGCAACAAAATAAACAAAAACCCCATGAATCTGAATTCCCTCACTGGGACAGAATATTTTCCGTCTGCCTCTCTGGGTCCTTTCTGGCCGCTGGTTTGCAGGGCAGGGGGGCTCATCTGCCTCACTGCGGCTCCCCTGCCTTCTGGCTTCCTCTTGGGTTTGGTTTCCAGCCTCCCGGTGGAGGCACTCGCTTCAGCTTAGAGGTCTGGAGACAGGGAGGCTGGTGGGTTTCTCCTCCGGCTTCCTCTTTGCTTCGGCACTACCCTTACAGCCACACTTCCACACTTCCCGTCTGCTGCCCCTGCTATAGTTTGAGATCTTACTAAGTTTCAGGAGCACAGCTTTCCTCCCTTGCTCCTTTGGGGTGGGGCGGTGGGCGGGTGTGGGTAATAGTTTCCTCCGGTTGCTGGTCCCTAGTGCCTGGTGGGTCTTCCCCTCCCCTGGACACCACCCAACTCAGGACGCCACCTATTGTATGCTGGAAACCTGGCCCATCTATTCAGGCATCTGTTTCTTTTCTTAGTTTTATATCCTAAGGCCGGTGAATTCGTGGGCTATTACATACACACACACACACACACACACATTCTGCTCCCATGTATCTTTACACTTTCCAGGCTCACGATTAGTTTCTTCTATCACAAGCCTTTAGATTCTTTCTGCGTAGCCATCCGTCAACCCAGGCCCTCATCCCGACGTCCCTCGCCAGAAATACCTTCAACGATCGTGCTGTCATCTATCCACCCATTCGACATGTACTTTTTGAGAACTGAGTTGCTGAGATTCCCGTGGTGGTGTGTAAAAAGCAGACAAGATGCTTACGAAATCATAGGACATCCAATTTTCGTGGGGAGGGAGATAAATCATCTGACCATACAGAAAATGCAGAATTATAACCATGAAAATGTTATGAACTGCGTGGTGGTGCCTGGGTGGCTCAATCGGGTGAGCATCTGACTCTTGATTTCAGCTTGGGTCGTGATCTCATGGTTCATGGGATGGAGCCCCGTGTCGGGCTCTGCGCTGACAGTGTGGAGCCTGCTTGGGATTCTCTCTCTCTCCCTCTCTGTCTCTCCCCTGCTTGCGCTCTGTCTCTCTCAAAGTAAATAAACATGAAAAAGAAAGAAAACGCTATGAAACACAGCTGCGAGAGAGCCCAAGACTCCCTGGGATGGGAAACAGAAAGGGCTTCCCGGAGAAAGTGACCTTTGAGGGGCAGTTGGTGGTTTTGATGGATCAGAAGGAAGGGAGGGCCTCGGCCAAGCAGGGAGGAAGGGAAGCTGGTATTTCTGCTTCTTCCTCCTTGCACAGCCTTCTTTCCAACAGGGACTTGCTCCCTGCCCCCCTACCCCCACCGCTGGCCATGTCATGCGGGGAAGAGAGTATCTTTGTTCTGACCCACTTGTGACCTGCTCCGAGCCCGTTTCTGTGCTCTCGTGTCTAGGTAAGATCTCATGCAACCCTCTCTGTCTTCCACTGGCACAGTGCAGAACATTCTAGTGCCCTCCCTCCAAAGTGGACTGTATTCCAATGATCTTTCTCCTCAACAGAAAACCCATTTTGCACTTGTTGGCTGACGTGTTACTGCGTTGACAAACTCCAGGATCGATGTGACGTGAGCCTGAAAACAGTACAATTGGAAAATTTGAGGAAGCAGATTGTACTTTTCCTAAAGTAATATTTCTAGCTGTTGGTTTGCAGGGAACAGTTTATTCTTCCATGCAGACTTGACTTAACGAGAAAAAGAGGTTTTGGGGGCGCCTGGGTGGCTCGGTCGGGTTAAGCATCCGACTTCTGCTCAGGTCGTGATCTCGCGGTCTGTGAGTTCGAGCCCCGCGTCGGGGCTCTGTGCTGACAGCTCGGAGCCTGGAGCCTGCTTCCGATTCTGTGTCTCCCTCTCTCTACGCTCCTTTCCCGCCCACACTCTGTCTCTGTCTCTCCCTCTCAAAAATAAATAAAAACACTTAAAAAAAGAAGAAGGAAAAAGAAGGGGTGGGGGCAAATGAGTGTGAACCAGTGGCAAAAACAGAAACCTTCCCCAACTCCTTCAAGTAGCCAAGGTCCAGAGCTATTTGCAGAATGGCCCGTCCCATCCCTGGAAGGACTTTTTTTTTTTTTTTTCCTCACCCGTTTATACCACAAGGGAAAATATCTTCCGTGAAGCAAACGCTTTTTAAGATTTCAGCTTTTCAGATGCGTGGTACTCGTGATAAAGGGCGTTTTCAAGCCTCTTCTTCCCGTAACCTGCCAGCCACCATGGGAAACCATCAGCCCAGGCCGCCACAATTAACTCAGGGCTGCTGCTCGAAAGGCTCACACAATTCCCAGCCACTTATCATGCAAACAACCTGGGGGACTCATTTTCCTGGCAATGCAGTAGGAGGGGTAAATTACTGAGATAAGTAGATTATTGGGGAAAAAGTCACACTCGGAGGCCTTACGAAACGATTAAACCCTGGGAAATTCATCCCCCGAAGTCCCTGGCCCCTGACAGTACACACTCATTACTGGCTCCTGGATAATCTACAATGAAGAACCTTCTTTGGGAAGCAAGAAGGACTCCCATCCCGCTGAATTTTCATTTAACTTTTCAAACAGTGAGCTCTGTGGTTTTACGGGTGACATGAAAGGAAAGGCGGGGCGGGGCGGGGGGAGTTATCAGACTTGTAATTATGTTTTTTTGAATTTCTAAAATAGAAGCACGGACATGAAAGCCAATAAAGTGGTTTGTCTAGGAAAATACGGTCTTCCCGACCTCTCTGCATTAACTTCATGAAGTCCACATCAGTAGAAACTGTTTCGTATTCGATTAATAGGCACGGTCAAGGCCACTGTCACGCTGTATCTTCTCCGGAAGAAGTACTTCCTTATAGCACACCGTAATTAAATGGGCTATTACTAGCGAAGTTCATGGACAGCCTGAAATGATGTTGCGGGGGAAAAAAGAACATCCAGGAATGTAGGAAAATAACTTAAATGTAACCATGCGCTGGAGACAGAAGGTGAACCGTTTCTGGCAAGAGGGAAAACCCAACAACCCTAGTAAACCAACGGGAGCTCTGATAACCCAACTCAGAATAAGAGAACTTGGCGGTAGAGGCCGTGAGTGTCCACGCTGTGTGTGCCACAGCAGCGGAACTGTGAGCAGAGGGTATGACGAGCGTGACCCTTCCTCCTGAGCAGCGAGGCGGCCACGCGGGCATCGGGAACAGAGCAGCGCAATCACTGCCCCCGCGTCACCCCGGCTGTGCTCGAGGAATTGTCAACTCTGTCGAGCTCAGAGGAAAATAATTTAAGAGAGGGGACTGAGAGCCCCTGCTTCTTTTCTTATAGATGAATATTCACCGGCTCCCAGGAGCTGAGGCTTCTTCCCACCTGTCCAACAAAGCAGAGCAACAGACCAAGTGTGGCCTGAGCCAGGATGGGCCAGGAGGGTGAGGGCCAATGAGGCCGAAGGGGGCTGCTGGGGAGACAAGTGGATGACCGAGCAGGGCCTCTCGAAAAGGAAGGTTTGCTTTGCGGGGCACAATATAACCTGTTCTTCTGCCTCCATACGAAACCTTCAGTAAACTCTCTAATTTATCATGTTTCTTGAAGCTGATTTTGTGCATGGGCAACAGGTACGTGCTTGTTAGGGGGAGGCGAGCGTGATATGATGTGCTGGAATTAACCCTGTGGGGAGGGGATGGATCTGTTCACATTCAATTTATAATAGGCTACCCCCACTCCCAGTTTTCCGGATGAAATGCCTGAAGCCTACAGAGGTTCTGTAACTTGACCAAAAGTCTCCGTGCTTGAGCTGGGATTCAGATCTACGGTCTGGTTTTGGAACCCAAAGTGTAAATACTACACAGGATTTATCCTGGAGGATGGCAGAGAAACAACTGCTAGCTGATGCCCCAAATGGCCACACTTCATTTATCAGAGTGCACATTTCTGCATGGAACAGAACTGGTGTTTTGGAAGAGAAGGCGTCCGCAGGGTAATACGGAAGATCCATCACCGTAGCTCGTCAACAACTGCCTGAAACATTTATCTGCAATAGCGTGACGCTATCTTCCAAGACAGAATTGAGATTCAAACCAGAATGCACAGAAAAGAAGTCATATGGGAGGGAAAAAGAAGAAAGCTTCCTGTTAAAAAGGAAAACATGTCTTTGATATCCATGTACAGACACAAGGAGGAGCACCTGGGTGGCTCAGGCGGTCAAGCGTCTGACTCTTGACTTCAGCTCAGGTCATGACCTCACAGTTTGCGAGACTGAGCCCCGTGTCGGGCTCCGCAATGACAGCACGGAGCCCGCTTGGGATTCTCTCTCTCCCTCTCTCTCTGCCCCTCCCCTACTCAGGCTCTCTCTCTCTGTCTCTCAGAATAAATAAATACATAAAAACATTAAAAAAAATAACAAACTAAAGATGCAAAGGTATCTTGGCATCCCTTAAAATAGGTTTAGGGAATGCAAACAGAGTACAGCTATTGAGAACGTGGACAGCTTGAATCCCAGCTCAGCCACTTACTAGCTGTGTCACCTTGGGCAAATCACTTAAGCTTTCTGTTCTTTAGTTTCTTCACCTGTAAAATATAGACATTAAATGTCTCTACCTCATCGAATCGTTGTGAAGATTCAATGTGAGCACACTGAAATATGTTCAGAACAGTGCCTGGAATGTGGTAGGCATTTATAAGCATTAGCTAATGTTATATTCTTAATAAAAAAATATGGGGGGTACCTACACCAGCATGGAGTGTTACAACAAGAGGCAGTAAATGCACAGATGGGCCCAAAGTTTAGGTGAGTCTGGTGGAACACGTCCAGCTGTGGCTCACGGAGGAAGAAAGCTGAACCGTCTGTTAGGACAGCAGAGAAGGACCCTGAGGGGTACTCTGAGGTTAGAGCATGGGTGTATGTGGAGACTGTGCAACGCTAGGAGGCTGGGCCAGAGAGAGGAACTTTTAGAAGTGATACAGCTCCAGACACACTCCCTCCAGGCCACAATCACGGGGAGGGAGAGATGATGAGACTACAGTGTCACAGAGACCACCATGTAGAATCTTCTGCCCCTTAGCATGATGGCAGAAAAATGGAGAAAGAGGTAACTGTGAATCGAGAGTCAAAAACCTCAAGGAACACAGGTGGGTGACTGGGAAGTCCAACCAAATTATACCAGCAGGGGTTTGGGCTGTTGTGACTGCATCCACTCTAGCTAGTTTAGGGAAAAAAGAAAAAAAAAGGGGGGGGCACTGGCGCTTGTGGAACCTTTAGGACAACCAGAAAACCAGGTCTGGGGGACACACGACCAGGACCAAAAGAGCCAGACCCTTCCACACCACTGCTGCAGCTGCCTGCCCACATCTTGTAGGACAAGAGGAACTAGATGCCAGAATCTTCTCTGAGCTTGTCCAAGAGCCCAATACGCTCCACCCCCATGCCCATCAGGAGATCCAATCTCCCTGGGCATCGCTAACACCTCGCACTGGTCTCTCCTGTCTCCACATCTTCTAAGGTGGAAACCAACCACATGTGGAGCTCTCGTGGCAAGGAGCCGGAGGAGTGTGCCTTCCAACTTTCCTGCCCGTGTAATTCAGGGAGGAGAGGTGGGAGGGGCTGGCAATGGCAGCGAGGGGGATGGAAAGGAGCCTATGGCACGACATGGCATGGGCCTCCCTGGAGGGGCTGATAGGAGGACAGAGTGCTGGGAGGGAGGGCGATAGGGAGTTGTATTTCTGTGGTTCTGAGACATCAAAGTGAGGGGAGGACAAAGACCCTCGATTGAACAAGGTGCTATCGGAGAAAATCTACACTTTAATAAGCCAGTGCTACAAGCAATGTTCCAGGAAAAGGGATTACTTCATGAATACACGTTATGAGCATCTTCGAAATTCTGGCTCCAGTCAAGATGAATTTCTCTTTGTACCCTGGACTCACCTTGAGTTAATTTCTCACCTTCACCTCCATTTATCCAAATCCTCTGTCTTTCAGTGAGCCATTTTGCAATGAGCCTGTTTTAATTTCCCTTACACCATGCAGACACTGGCCGGACGTAATCTCTCCCTTTACTTGAAATTTCCATAACATTTTACCTACACTCCTCTTACGCCGTTGATCTCATTTTGCCTTGTATTTGGGAGTTACTTAGACAGCTGTCATCTCTCCTTCTGGAGGCAGCGTGACTAATCAGACAGACTTCTGGGTCCTTTTCAGCTCCTGGTACAATCCCTTGTGGTCTAAAATGTGATGGTGGGTGACGAATGAATAAATTATATCCATCATAAACTCTTCACTGTATCATGGGATGGTGTCCAAATTCGGTGAGGAGAAAGACTGCCAGATACCTCACCAATCTGTTCTGAGGATCATTCTAACCAAAATGCTAAGTCTATGGGGTGCCTGGGTGGCTCAGTTGGTTAAGTGTCTGACTCTCAGTTTCGGCTCAGGTCATGATCTTGCAATATCATGAATTCAAGCCCCACATTGGGCTCTGTGCTGACAGTGCAGAGCCTGCCTGGGATTCTCTCTCTCTCCCTCTCTTTGCCCCTCCCTTGTGCACATTATCTCTCTCTCAAATTAAATAAATAAACTTAAAAAAAATGCTAAGTCTCTAAAAATGCCCACAATCCTGGGCCTTGTTCTACCTAGACCATGGGCTTCCCACTGGATTATGGGATTAGGAATATGTCTGTTACATCTTTATAGTCCCAGTAATGCCTATGGCGGTACACACTGGAAGAACACTTGTTGACTTGTCTAAGCCCCAGAGGCTATTGGGGACATGTGGGCGGGTCCTGAATTATATCTCACTAAGGATATCTATGAAAATTCTGTATATTTGGACAGCAGTAACAGATATCAGGTTAGCTCCACGTTGGGAAAAAAATATGGTTTAAGAGGAGACAAAGAGGATGAGAAAGAGGTATAGCTCCACAACAATGAGGGGAACTGGAGAGGCACTGTCTGTTAAGAGAGATCCCCGCCAATTTCTTGGAGACAGAAGACAAATGGAGTAGGGCTGATCACCGAAAGTGAGGAGGACACTGTGGCATGGAAAACACACAAGGAAGAGCCATAACTGAACAGGGCGCTAACCTGCCAAACACAACTCTTGAGAGGCTCCAGATGGACAGTAAGCAAGAGAGTGAGAAATGGAACAAAAAACAGGACTCACTGAAGATCTTTGCATGGACCATCCTCCACTTACCAAGGGATGAAACCACCAGGCAGCCAAGTGTTTGCACCTACATAAAAAGCTGGGGTATCTTCTCTAAAGAAATCTGGCAAACCATCTCTGGAACATTAGAGCTGCTAGTGTGGGTGCTCTGTCCTAGTGTAGAGTCCTCTGCTTTTTGGCATATGGGGTGGGGGGGGGGTGAGGCCCATCAATCAACCCAATCCATCCATTTACAAAGAGCTTCTTATCAGCCTTTCTACTTCCAGATTCAAAAATCTGTGCTCATCCCCAAGATTTATCAAGCACTGAAGTAAAGCCCACAGCATGACATAGAAAACAAATAGAAGAACTGACCCTAGAGGATACAGAAATAATTCTGATAACAGAGAAGAGAACCTAAAAACAAAGCCACAGCATTACAACAAAAATCAAGTTGGTATTCTCAAAGGGATTTGGAAAAAATATTGCCCCCATAAAAATAAGGACAAATCCAATAAAAAAGGAACAATCAATGGGGCGCCTGGGTGGCTCAGTCGGTTAAGCATCCGACTTCAGCTCAGGTCATGATCTCACAGTTTGTGAGTTCGAGCCCCACGTCAGGCTCTGTGCTGACAGCTCAGAGTGTGCAGTCTGCTTCAGATTCTGTGTTTCCCTTTTTCTACCCCTCCCCACTCACGCTCTGTCTCTCAAAAATGAATAAACATTTAAAAAAAAAAAGGAACAATCAAGAATAAGAAAGAGTTTTAAAAATTAAAAGACATTTTGTTTTGACATTTCAAAAACAGCAACAATAAAAAGACCCTAAAATGTTCCAGTGTGAAAAACAAACAATGTGACAATGACAAGATAAGTAAGAACAGGTCACACACAAAGGAACTAACATCATATTGGCACAGACTTCTCAGCAGCAATACTGGGTATTACTAGACACTGAAGCAAGTTGTGAAGGAACAGAATTTGCACTTTAGAATTCTACACTCTGTCAAACTACCAACTGAGCACGAGGATGGAACAAAGCATTTCCACACATGAGAATTCATGAGAATGCACGTATTATGCATACTGCTCTTACCCCCTTTTGCAGAAAGTTGAGGATGTTGTTCAGCAAAATAAGGGTGAACGTTTTTCAGAAAAAGTAAGATATGTGAACAGAGAAACCAGATAAGTATAGGATAACAACAAAGAGAAACACCAGGATGACAAACAGTGCAAAAAGCTTCCCGCCAAACCCAAACCAACCTAATTTAGATTGGACCACAAAGGGTCCAGAAGGTAAAACCTCCAGGAGAAACCACAAACCAACAAACAAGAAGTAAACAACAAGCCAACCAAAATAAATACATAAAAACCTAAAGGGATTAACTGACGGATTTTCCCATGTGCAAATTAGTATTGGTAGGCATTCTAAAGAGATGTTAATGTACTGGAGAAAACTACAAGGGCATCGAAAACTGAACAAAAGCAAAAAGGGAATTATCAACATCTGGAAAATTTAAAAATTATATTAAGATAGAAAATACCACAGTGGCATACCACTTGGTTCAGCAGTAAACAATATTTATGGAGTCATAATCCTATCCAGATTGGAAAAGGAAGCCTGAAGGCTAGAGAATTTAGGTTTCCTGGAGAAAAAGGGGGATTTGGTTAAAAAAACAAAAACAACTTCAAGACAAAAAAAAAAAAAAAAAAAGGCAAGGAAGGTAGGGAAAAAAGAAAGGCAATTGGAAACTCCAGGATATAAGATGGCAGCATCAACTCTGTTTTTTGGTATATATGGAAAGCAACTTAGAACAAGCAAATTAGAACAGAAAGTTGGCAGGCTTCCAGAAGAATGGAATGGTTTCAAAATAATAGAGTGAGTTAGAAGCTGGAAGATATCAGATGTAGGGTGAAAAAGACAGGTTTCTTTTCCCAACAAGAAAAAGGAGGAAAAATCAGGAAAAAAACAAACAAACAAACAAAAAAAAACCAAGAAACAAACAAACAAAAGATCTTGATATTTTGTTTAAGCAAATAAGTAGCATGGTTTTAAAGCAGTGATGGAATGTGAGAAAATAAGAAAGATTTCAACAGGGATTATGATTTAGGGTTATAGAGAAGGAAATATAATCAACCACAGTGCACTTCTTGGTTTTGCAGTATATAATATTCGTATTGCTATAATAATATGAAAACTATTTATTGGCATCAACCTAAAATCACAGTACAGAAATCTTAATGGTGGTCAAAATGGAAAGTAAACATGATCAACAGCTGATAGAAATGAAGGGTAGAGACATGAGAGAGGAAGTAGCAGAAAGGTGAGGCAGGCGTACTGTGCAATCAAGGTAACAGGAAATAGAGATTTAAGTAAGTTATTTAAAGCTACAATAGTAATATACAGAGGATACTGGAAAGAGAAGAGAGGTGTGAGAGTATGGGTAAAACCCTATACATCAGATCGGGATACCAACAGGTAACATTCAAAGTTGAGAAATTATAAATAGCGTGTATAATAAATATATCCTTCCATAATATGCAGGCAATCACCAGAAGAAGGAAAAGCAAAGAGGATTCAGAGGGATTGATTCTGGGTCGGGACAGGGGATTGGTTGATTTTTTTTTTTTTCACCGTGTACATGCATTATTTAATTCTTTTGAAAGTAAATATTTACTCTGGAACCTGCACATTTTGGCTCACGAGTGCTAAGAAATTAACCTTTGACACGTACTGGTGGATATACTTATTTCTACCAGCGTAGTTTCTGTCTTGGGTTATCCAGACGTTGGCTACGAGTACCCAAGTCCTGAGGGGCTTGTCCGAGTCCCCTGGCAGCGTCCCACGGGGCATGATGTAAAGGCTGTAGGAAGTAGAAACTGTGGGTGACCAGCCTTCTTAGGGAATTTCTGCTGCAAGTCATTACAAAGAGGAAGATCGCAGGGCTTACTGCCGGAATAACCCTGGATCTTACAAGACTTCCATGCTCCTGCTGGACAGAATAAGTAAAATGTCTTATATTTTCCCTTTTGAAAGCCCGAGGAACGGCTCAAGGATTTGCACGGCAGAATGAAAAAGGAGCTGTCACCGAGTTCCTTAGGACTCACAGCTTGAAAGGAAAGAGGAGGCCCACGGGGGTCCGTGGACCAAGCCCAGCAGGGGAGACAGAGCATTTCCACAGCCCGGGGGGTGGGACCACAGCTCTTAAAGCCACAGATCTCCTCTGTAGGCACAGAGACCCTCACAGCGGGGATCCATTCACACCAGTCACCCTTGGAGACTGCTATTTATGCTAAAGAAATTTATCCACTCCATTGTATGTTCCTTGTCCAGAGTTCTCTTGGATCCCTTGTTTACGGCCTTAGTCCTATATTGTGAGCGGCGGAATGGACAGGCCATTTAAGAGGGCAGGGTGGGTAATGATGGGTCTGTTAGCTTTGCAGTCAGTCTTTCCTTTGTGAACCAAACCCAATTTGGGTGCATTTGCTTAAAAAAAAAAAAAAAGAAAAAGAAAAGAAAGCAAAAACCTCATTTGAGGTTGAAGAAATGTTAGTTGTGTTCCACTCCTTTTACTAGGGGAAAAAAAAATACCACTGGAAGAAACCAAAAACCGTATAATATTTATAATCCATTCCTTAGGTTGTGATGCGCACGTATCCAGTTATTTGAGGTGTAGGTGCAAATATTGTAGCCATGGCTCCTTAATACTAGGAGGATCTTAAAAAACATGGGAGATCTTTTCATCACTAGAGGGATGCTAATTTCTATCTTGCAAAAAGTAAAGGGAAGCCCCAACTGAAATGTTTCCTTTTGAGGCAGAACTTAAACGTAGGCCACTGCTTGCATGAATTCTGTGAGCCAAATCCTTATAAATCCTCTGAGTTGACAGATCAATTATTCCTTCTAACAGCTAATGAACTAATAACCCTTGGAAAATTTTCCTTCCCTGGGTTTAAAATAGGAAAAAAAAAAAAACTTTAGGGGGAAGGAAAAAAAAATCAATGAAAGACCACAGAGCAATAAAAACAACGAAATTCATTACAGCTTTTTTTTTTTTTTAAGGGAGCTGTATTTTGTTCGAGAGCTGTGATTTTTTAAATTAAAACCACGTCGCGTAACCTTGTATTTTATAAAACATCATAAATATCCCAACCTCATTTTGTGTCCCGTCGAGGGAAGGGAATGAGGAAGGCAAGGGGAGAAAGAGAAAGAGGCAGGTACAGGGGAAGGTCCCAGCAAGTGGAAGGTACTGTCGTGGGCTCTCTGGGAACCACAGCGACACCAAGGGTGTGCACAGGGCAGAGAAGGAGAGAGGCTGTTACTCCGGGATGCACGAGAGGGACCATAAAGAGAGAGAAAGCCCGTACTGAGCCTTGTGGATGGAAGGAGGGTCGGGGGTGGAAGGAGTTGGCAGGCAGGACAGGTTGGGCATTCACGGGGTTCCATGCGAGGGGGACACTGAAGGCTAGAGCAGGTGTTAGAAGCATGGGCATGGACGGCAGGGCAGAGAGGCACATCTGTTATGGGAGAAGGTCAAGGATTTGAAGAGATGAGAAACCGGAAGCAAGGGGAGGCGAGGACATGACTTGCTCAAGGTCACATGGCATTACACTCGTGTGTGGTTGTACTTGAACTGCAAACAAAGTCTGTTTTTGTGTGTTTAAAAAATTTTTTTAAGTTTATTTATTTTGGGGGAGAGAGAGACAGAGAGAGAGAGAGAGACAGCACAGTGGAGGAGGAGGAGGAGGAGGAGGAGGAGGAGGGGGAGGAAGAAGAAGAAGAAGAAAGAGAGAGAGAGACAAAGAGAGAGAGAGAGAGGATCCTAAGTAGGTTCCGCACTGTCAACGCAGAGCCCCACGCAGGGCTCAAACTCACAAACCGTGAGATCATGACCTGAGCAGAAATTAAAGAGTTGGATGCTTAATCGACTGAGCCACCCAGGCGCCCCCCTGTTTGTTTGGTTTTAATGGAGGAGCTGGAGGGTGGGGGTGGTCCAGCGACTGGCTGGTGAGCACCGGGCTCCCTCCTTCCGGCAATGCAGTTGAGGCCTTAAAGTCAGTGAACTCTTTTCTACAACAGCACCAACTCTGGAGGACTTGCCTCGAGAGCGCCGTGTACCTCCCAGGGGACGCCGCACGGCTGTCCGCTCTGGCCGCTCCTGGTGCACAGCGGCACGCTGTGGGGAAGGCCTGGGGGGGAGTGGCAGCCTCATTGGCTCTAACTGTAAAATGGGGATAATTATAATCACGCCCCAAGTTGTGAGCAGGACATAAAATGAAATAACACCGACAGATCGGAAATCATTTGCACAGCTTTCTAAAGAGGCCCCAAGACCCAACCGAGGGCCCGAGGTAAAGCCAAGGCTGAGCAGTCACACAGGTCCCATGGTGAGAAGGGGCCCTTTGCTTGGTTTAATGCTCTGCTGTAGCCCTCTTGACATTTTTAATAAGTTCCGAACGAGGGGCCCTGCATTGTCATTGGTCACTGGGGCCCCCAAATTAGGTAACTCGTCTTGGGTAAAGCTGCCTGGGTCAGTGAGAGGAGCCCAAGAAGACACCCGCAACTCCGGCGAAGAACTCCCAGTAGAGTCACACCGGACACGTGCTGGGTTTTCGGCGGCTCGGCATCTGGATTCACTTGTCATATTTGAGGAATTCTTTGCTCTGTGGGCTTTGGTGGGGGGAGGGGCAAACGGCCCACCGTTGGCATCCCCTGGCTCCCTGCCACTCGGGTGCTATGACTAAGGACCATGGGACATTCACTCTGGTCATGGCCACAGGAACGTCAATTCTCCAGGAACATCAGTGGCCCCCATCTCCAGGAACATCAGCGGCAGGGCCAGCCAGTGTGGAGGACTCTTCCAGAAGGTTCTGTGGTGAGGTTGCAGGCACCGTTGGGTTTCTCTCCATGTTGTGGCCTGGTGCGCCGGCCTTCTTGACGATTTCTTTTTCAAACTTCTCAATATCCTTTCGATAAATTCCTTTTGCACTTAAGTGCTCAGAGACGGTTTCTGTCGCCTACAGCCGAGTTTCTTCTGATATAAAGCTGGACTCCGTTGTGGGGTTTCTACCCTGAGAACCTCTCAGCTAACCGACAGCCAAGGAGTCCCGTGTCCCGAGGCAGAACCTGTTGGGTCATGCGCCCTTGGCGATGGACAGGAGTGTTGGCGTGTGCTCACACGGAAGGGACCTTGGAGGTCATCTGGTCCACACGCCTTCTGAAAGCAGGAGTCCTTCTAGAATAATTCAGAGTCTAAGTCAGACTTAGACCAGAGGGTATGTATGTTAATAAGCAGAAAGCCTCTGTCATCGGCGACAAACCTTTGACAAAGGCCAGCCAGCTCCCAGTTACACCCTGCCAGGTCAGTGGTCGTCTTAGGGCTCGTGAGGATATCCCCAACTATCATCAAGTTGTCCGTGACAAAGTCCGGGCAAACTGCACATCGTGCATGGCTAGAAGATGGAACGTCATTCCTTCGAGTACGTAATTAGGGTGGTAGCTAGGTTCCTGATGGGTTTCCAGACACGATGGGGCTAAGGTGCTCTGGGGTTATGAAAGCAGGGACCACCTGGGAAAGATCGCACAGGCATATAATGGCCCCAGAAAAACCAGGAAGTGTCAAACGGGTGATGCTGTTTCTGGCATCCGGGTCAAGGATGCTACGGGAAATTTCCTTTTCCTTGTACGGGCAAGTCCCATCATGGACCACAATATTCTCCATTTTGCCAAGGGTCGGGAGGCTTAGGGGAAAAGAGTTCAGACGAGCTCAGTTTCCAACACTTGAACTGAACTCCCCGTGGAAACAAAATCACTGATCGCTGGCATCACAGCTGTGTACCTACGGTGTCACTGGGCTGGCTGGCTGGGTGACCTTCCGGTCACTGGGTGAGTGACCCTTGTGAGCGCCTGCAACAGCAGAAAGACCCAATCTCCAGAAGCCCCCCTAGAAAGCCTGAGACGCGGCGCACCCCGCTCTGTCCCAACGGCAGGCGCGTGAGCCCCGACAGCAAGGCTCCCACGACAGAGATGTGGTGGGGGGGGGGGATGTAGGGCAGGATCCCTCCCGTCACAGCGAGCAGATGGCGCCCGGATGGTGTTGGCCGAGCGCTGCCAGCGATCAGAGAAGAGAGGGGCCGAGGTGAAGGAAGAAGGCAGTTGCCATCTACGTGGGAGGGAAGGGGCTGGATCTCATAAAGTCGGTAAGGGGGCGGGCAGCGGGGTGCTCGGAGGGTCCGGGCAAACAGGGGCCAGGGCCGGGGTCGCCAGGCGCGGTGGATCCCCAAGGGCGCGGGCTCCAGCAAGGTGCAGCTGGCCACGTGCTCGGAGGGAGGGGCGGGCCCAGGAGCAGGTACCCCGGGAGGTCCCGCTGCTTCAAAGGGAAAGGAAGAGCGCCCGGGCAGGGGCTGAGAGAGAGGGAGAGGGAGAGGGGGAGAGAGAGAGAGAGAGAGAGAGAGAGAGAGAGAGAGAGACCGGTGAGGCTCTCCCAAGGCTTTCCAGAGCGAGTAAAGTACTCATACCCGGGGCTTTATTTGAATTTATCACCTCTTATTAGTGCCTTTTGAAATGCGAATTAGCTGATTAACCACTGCTCACAGCCTTCCCACTGTTCTTTATCCTCCCGCATTCAGCGACTCGCTTCTAAATAGGGTAGGCCACAGCGGCCCACCAGGGGGAAATTATTCTCAAGGTTACGAACAGTGACCACAGCAAACTCGGTCCCCTCGGGCCGGCCGGGTGGAAGCAAGTTGCGGGCGAGGCTGTGCCCCAGGCCGGGCTCCGGCCGCCCACCTCCCGGTTTCCTTACAAAGGGCTGGGGCGGGGGGGACCCCTGCTCACCTCTCTTGTGAGCCCCCTCGGGCCCGTCCTCAGGATCTCGGAACAGGCCGCTGGGGAGAACAGACAGGCTCTCTTCCACCCCCCCACCCCCACCCCCCTGCCACTTTTTTTGTTTACTATATTCATTTTATAAAAGGTTCATTAGTTCTAGGCCCCTAAGGAATGTCCTCCACTTGCCGGAGCATTCTGTTTGGGCCGGGGGGCTCACATCGATGAACAACAAGGGATGGCCTGTGGCAGGGCCTTGTCTGCGCCCGCTCCTGCCTCCAGTTTGGCAACACGACACAAAGGCGGTGTGGCATGTATACACTTTCCAGGCTGAGCCCCTATTCAGAGGGGGCCGCGGCTGGCGCGTAATGGGCTCCCTACAGACAAAGCCAGCAAGTTTCTTAATTAAGTCTAAGTGAAAGACAGATCCCGCTTACATCTTCAGAGAACCTTCCTTCAGAACTTCAAAAACACCCTAGACTGCCTATCAAATCCGGGCACGAATAACTAGCGAACAATTTTTTCTCTTTTTAAATACGGAGAGCCAAGCCTCCGGCGCAAACCCTTCAGCCCCTCTCACTTTCCCTGCAATTTTAGACATGCCTCTGGTTTATAAAACAGGAAACAAAGGGACTGCTTGTGTGTGGGAGAAGCCCTCAGAGGGTCTGCATTTCACCCCGGGCCTTCCCCAAAGCACCGCGCTGTCTAAAGAGCCCTTTAACGGGCTCGGTCTCATTACCATCTCCGGGAGGTAGCAAAGGGCGTGCTAGAAACCAGCAGGCGTACGTATATCACAGAAAGACGAACCCCAGTATGGAATGATATTAAAGAAATTAATTGCTAGCTAATTACCTCTCCAAGAACGTGATTTTCACACACACCCCCGCCCCGCCCCCTACGCACACCCCTTCCTACCCTAGCCTCCGTAACCCCTCTCTCAGACAGACCTTTCTGTTTTCTGGCCTTTGGAGTGATCATGTTCTTTGCGAACAGAAACCAATTATTCTGCAGCAATAAAGTCACCAGGAGTATGAATTGCTTTAATTTTTTCCCCCCTTTTAGCAGCTGCCCAGGGTGGGTTGGGAAGGGGGGCAGTGATAATGGAGCGAAATGAATACTAAAGCAAGCACCAAGGCCGGGCGTCCTGCAGGGAAAATGATGTTCAAAAAATAAATAAATAAATAAGAGTGCGTTTTTTTGTTGCGAGGGGGCTAATCAATGAGTCAGACGTTTCCGAAAAGCGCGCTTTCCGCTCTGAATCTGCATGGCCATCCCCAATGGGTCCTGTGTACCTGACTAGCTTGTAAAAATGTCACCTGACTGTTAAAGTGCTACACACGCCCTGGCTTTCCCTGCCTGTTCTCTTCTCCCTACTCCACACCGCCACCACCCCCCCACCCCCCCACCCCCGCCCCCGCCTTTGCCTTTTTCCTTCTGCAATTCTTCGCTTTCTCATTAGAAATGCCCAGCAACGTCTGGCGGACAAAGACACTACAAAGTGTATGGAAAGGGGAAAAAAAAAATTAAAAAGGAAAAAAAGTGCAGAGGAATTCTTCATTCACTGATCTCTAGAATACATTAATATCTGAGACTGTTGGCACAGCCTAAAATACTGGGGCAGCTAACAATGCGTGCAATGATTCGAAGTCTGGGATCTTCAAATAAACCCCCGAGCTGTCATGGCCACCAGGAAGCAGAATAATGGCGATATTAGTTGACCTTCATTTTGTTGTCTCTTCAGACCTGACTGCTGGACCTCTGTTTGCCTGTTACTAGGATCTCTTGGCTAAAAAATCCTAGCATTTCCCAGGCAATACAAGAGCCAGTTTATTAGGTAAATAAACCAGGCCCTAAGCAGTGCTTTTGGCTTCGTAATGGGGGACCCGGTGAATGGGAAATGAGGGCTGAATGTGGAGTCAGAGAGAATGGCTAAGAACCAGAGATCTCATCATTTTTCCTTCATCCAAAGCACCAGCGGACGATGATGAGGACAGGTTTTGTTGTTTTTTTTTTTTTAACAGATCATCAAATCGGTGTGCTGGCTCTGGGTAACTTAGCCAACATCGTCCGCAAAGTGAGGAAGGCAGGTGAAGGCGCACCAAGGCAAAGAGCGAAAATAGCAACTGTCTTCCCCTAAAGATCTAGATCTTTCATGGTGTCTCACTTACCTCAAGTTTATGAGCTATTTTGCAATGTTCAAAAGGAGCTAACGGTATTGTATTGCAATAATCTGTCGTAATTACTGAACCGCGCTTATGTTATCCAAGCCGCTCTCTGGTGACAATCCTGATGATGTTAATGAAGGAAGTTTTTGCAGAACTGGATTCTTTTTGGATCCAGAAGGCCTTCTGGCTGTCTAGACTATCACAATACGGGTGAGTGTTACATTTGGATGTCTGTTTAAGTTTACCGTCTCTCCTCTCCAGCCCCCACTGCGATAGAAGCTCCCAGCGAGCAAGGACTACAGACACTGCAGGTCTCACTCACCTAGCACAGCACCCGAGACTGGCCTGCCTGCCTAGGGACGCAATACTCTTTTTTGCCCACTTCTCGGAAAATAAGCCATATCTTTAAAAGTTTTCGGTTGCCCCCCCCCCCCCGCCAATAGGAATGAGAGGCAATATCTCCTTTTTCGTGTGAGATTTCTAATTTTTTACATGTTCTTTTATTTTTGAGAGAGAGACAGAGACAGAGAGAGAGAGCATGGGCGAAGGGCAGAGAGAGAGAGGGAGACACAATCCGAAGCAGGCTCCAGGCTCAGAGCCGTCAGCACAGAGCCCAACAGGGGACTCGAACCCAAGGACTGTGACATCATGCCCTGAGCCACGCAGGCGTCCCTTTTGTGTGGTATTTCTCCATTGAAAATGAGCATACAACTTTAAGTTTGCTGTGGCCCTGAACTTTCAAATTGAAATATACCTTAAAATAAATTCTAGAAATGTTCACTCTTGCTTTTAAAGCAGGAGGCCGTGTAAAAAAGATCTAATACACACATTTTTTTTTTTTTTCCAAAAAGTTATAGTCGTGAGAAGCACTGTGTTGGTGAAGACATTTGTCAGACTCCAGGAAGTGAGAAAGGGGCGTTACCTCACATAGGAGATACGATCCCAAAATGGTGTTAAAAAGGTAACGCACATAGACATATGTGTATGCCCCGAAAGAGACTTCAGCTCAGGCCACGGTCTCTCGCAGTCCTTGAGTTCGAGTCCCCCGTGCGTCGGGCTCTGTGCTGACAGCTCACAGCCTGGAGCTACACACACGTGCTCTTTCCATATACCAGCCTGAAGCTTAAGCACAAACATTGTGTGTGTGTGTGTGTGTGTGTGTGTGTGTGTGTGTGTGCGCGCGTGTGTGGGGGGTAGGGGGTGTCTGTGGCTATTTATTTATTTTCCAGTTTAATTGAGACGAAATGCCGCAGGAGTCTAGAGGAAGTCTCTCTCTCTCAGCTTGAAGCAACTTGGTTTCACATTTCCAATGTTTTAAAGGAGATTATATTCAAGGATGCTCGATTACTCTGAATAGGTGCGACATTCCAGGCTGATGGGTATTCATACCTGTCTACAGCTGTGTATTAGCATTTCAAAACCCTTCTACCAGAAGAGACTTAGGAACTTTTCCAGGCTGAGGATTCAGCACTTTGCAGAAAAGCAAAGGCTGAGTGCCCGGGGTGAAAACCCTTTCTGTTGGGGAGCAGTAACCAAAAGGAATCTTCCAGACCCAACTGCCTGACACAGCCATAGCTTCCAGAATTACGGGTCCAACATTACCACGTCAGGAGTTAGGAATAAGAACGTTGCCTCAAGTTGATAATCGGGTACTTGAGGTGGTGGGTGGGTAGTGATTGTCCCCGAGGAAAATGTGTAAGGTGATGTGGGGTACTTGTGACATTTACTCCCTGCCCTCCCCCCCCACCCCCCCCATGTTAGCATAGCTAGTTTTTTGTTCGCTTTCACATAGTTCCTACAAAGCCCTGACTAGAAAAGGGATAGGAGAAATGAATGGAGTTCACAACAATCCAATACCTATTTCAAACTAAAACGTTGCCTTGAGAATGGCATTTTTAAAAATTTTTTATTCTTGGGGCACCTAGGTGGGTCAGTTGGTTAAGCCTCTGACTTCAGTTCAGGTCATGATCTCATAGTCTGTGGTCTGTGGGTTCCAGCCCCACATCGAGCTCTGTGCTGACAGCTCAGAGCCTGGAGGCTGCTTCAGATTCTGTGTCTCCCTGTCTCTGCCCCTTCCTTGCTTGTGCTCTGTCTCTCTCTCTCAAAATAATAAATAAACGTTAAAAAAATTAAAATATTCTTTGTTTAAAAATTTTTTTTTGACGTTTATTTATTTTTGAGAGAGATAACAAGAGCAGGAGAGGGCCAGAAAGAGGGAGACAAAGGGTCTGAAGCTGGCTCTGTAAAGTGAACATAGAGCCCGACTCGAGGCTCAAACTCATGAACCATGAGATCGTCACCTGAGCTGAAGTCAAGAGCTGGACGCGCAATCCACTGAGCCATCCAGGTGCCTGGAGAATATCATTTTAATGTGACAGAAAAGTAGGTAGTCTGAACCGCTCAGAAAACTATCCGGGGGAACTGAGGGCTTCTTCACATCAGAGAACCTCCAGATGATGCCTGAGAGGGCTGGAAGTACATTTCTGAAACATGTATCCCCTCACGTGCACGCAAAATACATCTTGAGGGTTCCGCAGGAAAAATGCGCATCCATCCATCCATCCACCCACCCATCCACCCATCATCCTTCCATCCATCCATCTATCCATTATCCATCCATCCATCCATCCACACATCCATCCATCAATCCATCCATCCATCCATCCATCCATCCATCCATCCACTCATCCATCCACTCATCCATCCATCCATCCATCCACCCACTCATCCATCCATCCACCCACTCACTCAGCCATCCATCCATCCATCCACTCATCCGTCCACCCACTCACTCAGCTATCCATCCATCTGCTCATCCATCCATCTACCCATCCATCCATCCATCCATCCATCATCCTTCCATCCATCCATCTCTCCATTATCCATCCATCCATCCACACATCCACCCATCCATCTACCCATCCATCCATCCATCCATCCACTCATCCATCCATCTACTCATCCATCCACTCATCCACCCATCCACCCATCCACCCATCCATCCATTTGAAAAATGGGTCCTGATGTTTTTGCCTTTCACTTCCCTGAGTCTCTTTCGTAGAATCCACTATTGTGTTGAATTTGAATCGCGACACCAGCTCTGTTGATGAGCTCCTTGCTCAAAATAGCTTCTCCGCACCTGGAGCTTTGGCCTCAGATTTGTCACTTTTAAGTGCTTTCCTTGACATGACAGCATGAGTGATCAGCAGGTGAGCTCTCTCTCTCTCTCTCTCTCTGTCTCTGCCTTTTAAACAATCGGTGCTATGTGAACCCTCTGTAATAGTTGTGTGCATACACACACACATTTATTTATACCTTTAACACATAATGCATACATTTCATGTCAGACATATTGTCTCAGTGGGCAAATTTATTTTTAAATCCCTTTCTCCATCAATATGCAATTAGAGATATTATTATTATTATTATTTTTGTTTTATTTTATTTTAGAAAGAGAGACAGTGTAAGAGTGGGGGAGAAGGGCAGAGGGCAAGAGAGAGAGAGAGGGAGAGGAAGAGAAGGGGGAGAGAGAGGGGGGGAGAGAGAGGGAGAGGGAGAGAGGGAGAGGGAGAGAGGGAGAGGGAGAGAGGGAGAGGGAGAGAGGGAGAGGGAGAGAGGGAGAGGGAGAGAGGGAGAGGGAGAGAGGGAGAGGGAGAGAGGGAGAGGGAGAGAGGGAGACAGGGGGAGAGAGAGAGAGAGAGAGAGAGAGAGAGAGAGAGAGAGAGAGGGAATCCTAAGCAGGCTTCACGTTCAGCATGGAGCCTGACATGGGGCTCGATCTCATGACCCAGGGATTATGACCTGAATGGAAATCAAGACTTGGATGCTCAACCAACTGAGCCACCAGGCACCCCTCAATTAGAGATATTGTTATTACCTAATACAGAAAGTGGGGAGCAAGGAAGTCAAGACTCAAATCAGTCAGAAGGAATCTAGGAATTATGAAAGAACCACAGAAAGCACAAGTCCAAAAGAACCACACACACACAAAAAAAAAACCCAAACAAAAAACCCCCTAAGAACATAACACACGTTCTTGAAAAAAGAAACTTGGCTGTACAAAAATTTAAGAGGAAAAGCAGTTTCCCAGAGTACAAACCACTGATGAAGGTGTGGGAGAAAAAGAACTCATCAGGATTTCAATGGAAGGTGATGACAGCTAGAGGCCAGCCACTCAAAACCCTATGGACCACTTGCTGTCCCCTCTCCTGCCCCCTCCCCGGCTCTACATCGGCTTCTCTTTCCCTGTGAGTGTTCATTTTTCACCAGGCATCTCACGTCTTCTACAGGCTCCTCCCTCCTTTTTATTATTTGTTTTATTTATCGATAGGGTTTTCAAGCCCTTCACTCTTTCCCCCCCACCCCCAAGCCCTTTACTCTTAATTTTTCAAGCATGGTATAAAAATTCAAGTGCAGCACTGTCTCCCTGAATATGAGGGCTCAAGTTCCTCAAAGCCCCCAAGGCTGGAGAGAATTCAGTTCCAGAACTTAAAACTGCTATGGGGGAAGTGGGTTTAAATGAACCTTAAAAGGCTCGTATAGAAGAAAATACAAGGGACAGAACTCTGAATACTGACACGATCGAGGGTGCTGTACGTGTTGGAGGTAAGTATGTATACCTGGGGCCAGCAGGGACCTTCCAATCACCAAACCTGCTCACCAGACCTTCTGGAATGTCCCTCCCATCCAGGTGCCAGCCAATTCACCGCGCGCTCCCAGATAAGTATGCTACGCACCATTTGTTTCCTACTGCGGTGTCCCCTCTCTCCAAATGCTGAACCGGCTAATTTGATGCTCTAAGGTTGGCTGACACCGCCTCCGAGCTTCCAGGCGATCCAGGGACACAGGTGACTCTGTGCTCAAAGTGCTCTGATGACAACCATTACCCTCCCCCGCCCCCTCCTTCATTCATTCAGTAAATACTCACTAAGGGCCCACCATGCCAGGCACTGTGCTAAATGATGGTTCTCCTTCTAAGCTGTAAATTGGGGGAGTCCAGGGACCAGGTCTGTTTTGTCTCTTTAGGACCTCGCGCAGTGTGTGGCACGGAACAGATGCCCCGTAACCTCTTCTCGCATGAATGAACACATGAACGAGACACAGCCTCTGCTCTTGGGAGGCTAAGAGTCCAGTGTGGGGCACAGGCAAAGAGTCGGTCCGTGACTGAGGACGAGCTGGTGTCCATCTTAACATCCCAACGTGCTACGCTCCAGAGGAACTCAATCCGAATTTATAGGGAGGGGACTCCAGGCGATTCTGATGGGTAGCCTGAGGACGCAATCGCTGCCCTGCGACCTTTCCACCCCGCGTGTGGGCCTTGAAGAGGAGCGGCTTGAAGCGGCTCACCCGGGAGCCGGTTAGACACGTGGAATCCCAAGCCGCATTCTGCGAAGCTTCCCGGGGGTCGGGGGTCGGGGGTCGTGTACGGGCTGCTCCAGAGGACGTGCTATTTATACTGAATCCTAAGGACTGACAAGTTTGCAAAGGGGAACGAGGGACAGAAAGGAGGAGGTGTTCTGGGTGAAGGTGCAAAACCAAGGGCACAAAGAGGGAGGTCAACTAGTCAGGAGAGCTGGGTCGTAGTGCCCGGGGCGTGGGAGGGAGCACTGGGGAACTAGGTCCTTCTAGGCTACAGAAACCACGCGGTGGAGTCTGGACTCTGTCCTGAGGCCCGGGGTCCCCCCGAAGCGCTTTCAGGCCGGGAGGCACTGGCTCAGCTCCCTTAAAGACACACGGCTTTCTGGCTTCCACGCTTCTGTTCGTTCCGTTCTTAGCCTCACGTGCCTTCCTCCTTCCACACGATCAAAATCCCACGCATCTCTTCTGCACTAACTCAGGTGCCTCCCAGGTCCCGAGGCCGGAAATGAGCTCCCTGTCAACCCCAAACGTCTGCAGCACTTGGGATGGGCCACCAAGCGGCCCTGCTCTATTTCCACGGGTGTATTTTGCCTGCGATCTTCTCTCTCCGGCTTCTAGACCAAGGCTTTTCAAAGACGAGTTTCTAAGGACCACCCCTTCAGGACATTCGAGGGTGCCTGCCGGACGTCAAAACCCAGGACGTCCCGAATGGGTTTCGCTGCGTGTGGGGCCCAGATGTCTGCATTGAAGCTAGAGATTCAGGGAGCCAAGACCGCAGTCAGAATCCCTGAGATCTGGGCATCTCAGAAATCCCAGCATCCACCACTCCCCCTCCATGTAGTACAACGTGGCACAACGTGGGTCACGCAGGCTAGTAAGTGAAGCGTTTCTCCTTTTTCTCTCGACCCATCCGTGATCAAGCAACAAGGTGCTTCCAAAAACAAACCAAGAAAGCTTGTACTCAGAGTCCTGGTCTATGCTCAGAAAGGGCTTTTTCCATAAAAACCGGGACTGGGTCTGGTTTCCCTCAGTGTGGATTTAAGATGCACAAGACTCGGGGCGCCTGGGTGGCTCAGTCGGTTAAGCTTTCGACTTCGGCTCAGGTCATGATCTCACGGTTCATGGGTTCAAGCCCCATATCGGGCTCTTTGCTGACGGCTTGGAGCCTGGAACCTGGTTCGGGTTCTGTGTCTCCCTCTCTCTCTGCCCCTCCCCTGCTCATACTCTGTTTCTGTCTCAAAAATAAATAAACATTAAAAAAAATTTTTAAGATGGACACAATTCAAATCAAACTCTCCCACGAAGGTGAGTTGAGGATCCCAAGAGTATCATGAAGCTCTGAGAGCACCGTGGAAAATTCTGCCTCTTAATTACTATTAACTTCCTAGATGGGTCATGTAGGGCCTCAGGGACATGAATCACATGCTCTCTCTCTCTCTTAACACTGTGGTTGTGAGGTTTCTTTATCCCTCCCCCTAGATTGGAGGCAACCTGAAGGCGGGACATTGGCCCGTGCACCGTGCACCTCGGGACCCTCTCGAATGCTCAGCATCGTGGCGGGGACTCTGTAAAAGTTTGATGAATGTCACAGAGACCCAAATGCCACACAGAAGAGTTCACTTGGAATCTGCACCTGTGTAGGGATTCCCGTGCACCTGCTGAGGCCAGCGCCTCCTGTTTTCTCAGCCTATCAAAGCAGACAGCTGCTGAATTCCCTCCCGTGACCTTCTGTCATTCATCTGCCTGGACCGGGCTTGATCTCCCCCAACTTCCCCAAGGTACAGACACTCTCAACCTGTAAAAGCCTCGCCCTGCCCTCCCCCCCCCCCCCCCCGCCCAAAGGGCCTGCCCTTTAACGTCAATCTAGTAAAATTCCATGTAAGAGTTGTTTCATTGGAACGTTTTCACAAATGAAAATAACAAGGAGACATTAAAGCCATCTGGTTATGCTGGTTAAGGGAGATGTTGTCTTACTGAGGTCATCTCTAAAAGGCAAAGTGGCCAACACTGCCATATTTTTCTCCTGTCATTTGAATCCCAAATTTGTAGGCTAAACCTCCAATTCCCAAATCTCCACGCCACGTACTTTTACGGATCACAGACCCACCCTGAAGAGCAGAATTATTACCCTATTTTGTATCTGAACACAGAATCCACTGTTATTTCATATCCATGGTGCACGTGTACTAGACTTTATTTTTTTTAAAGATCTTATATATTTAAAAAAAATTTTTTTTTTTACATTTTATTTATTTTTGAGAGACAGAGAGAGACAGAGCATGAGTGGGGGAGAGGCAGAGAGGGAGACACAGAATCCGAAGCAGGCTCCAGGCTCCGAGCTGTCAGCACAGAGCCCGACGCGGGGCTTGAACCCACAAGCCGTGAGATCATGACCTGGGTCGAAGTTGGATGCTCAACCGACTGAGCCACCCAGGGGCCCCTGAGATCCTATATTTAAGTAATCTCTACACCCAACGCAGGGCTCGAACTCGCAACACTGAGATCAAGAGTCCCACGCTCCGCCACCTGGGCCAGCCAGGCGCCCCACGTTGTAGTCGTCTTTAACTTGTAACTGCAAGGGACTATGTTTCCCTGGTAGGTGGCACCTTATAAGTATGATGTGAAAAGAAATTAAATTAAGCAATTTCACCCGGAAATTAAGACTTCCGGCTTTCCTTAAAATCAAGGTGGACCCACATGGCAGCAATCACTCGGGGTTGACCGCCCCCTCCTACCCCCCCCCCCCCCACCGGCCCGGTCAAGAGAGGGAGTCTAAACCAGTGACTCTCCCCACCAGGCTCTCTGGCCTGCCTGACTTTGCTGCCCTGTGGTGACCACACAGGAAGAGGCATGGTCCCTTTATGTTTGTGTATTGTTGTTTTTTTAATATAATTTTTTTTTTTTAATTTGAGGCAGGGGGTGGGGGGAGAGGGGCGGACGGAGAGAGCGAGACCCTTAAGCAGGCTCCACACACGTGTGGAGCCTAGTGTGAAGCCTGACCGGGGACTCGATCCCACGACCCTGGGATCACGACCTGAGCCGAAATCGAGAGTCGGACACTCAAACGACCGAGGCAGCCAGGTGCCCCTGTTCGTGTTTCGTTAATAAAGAGTAAAAAGACATGCTCGAGTGGGGGGAAAGCGGAGGATTAGCCACAAGACCCAACTGCAAAGCAGAGCTGAAGCAGATGTAAAGTGGGACAGCAACCGGGGGAAGAAGGCCAGTGTGGGCACGCGCGCAGCAGCAGAAGCAGACTGGGGATGCCCAGTTCGGCAGGGAGGGGGGGTTCCCACAGGGGCACAGGACGAAGGTGGCAGCGGAGAGGTAGGGCAGAGGGGCTGCACGGGGCCTCGGACCCAGAGCCAAGGGCTGGGGGCTGTGTCGCAGGACCAGGCTGCACTTCGGCAGGATTACGGCCAGCGGCTTGGCAATGGGGCCTGGGGTTTCAGCGTGATCGAGTGGGTGGCCGTGTCCGAGATGCACAGGAGAAAGGTGAGACCGGAGATGGGGACGCTGGGGAGCCTCTCAGGAAGGGACAGTAGCAGCAGCTGGCCTGAGTGGTGGCAGCAGGAACGCAGAGGGAGAGGCCGGGGGTGGGTGCGCGAGAACCACCGTGGCCTGGTGGGGGGGTGGGGAGAATCAGTGGAGGGGGAGGAGGAGGGACTGGGAAGGTCGTGCCACACACACATATACCCGAGGGAGGCTCGCTGTCTGTTTTGGTTTCAAGGGTGTGGAGGTTAGATATATGGTATGTGTGTCTGGGCGGGCGGGGAAGGGGGGCTGTTGTAAATGATGAATTTGGTTTGAGACACAGGAGGTAACAGGGAACGAGGGGCCGTCCTACGAGACAGATGTGCAGACGGGGGGGGGGGGTGGCATGCAGGGAGCACTGAGTGGCACGGACAGCTGGAACCCAGGGGTGGGGTTGATTCCAGAGAAGGAAGAGCGGGGGTCTGATGTCTCTGCACCAGCAAATGAGAGGCGAAGGTCTCTGCTCCACTGCGAGGAGCGAGGAATGGTGGCGGTTTAATTGTTCCCTGGGTAGCCTTAGAAACCCGCCCACACTGTCGTCCCGGATACCCCCAGCCACTCCAACTTTCTCCCGGGCCCTTGGCATGATGGATGGGGCTCAGTTTACCCAGAGACAGTACAATCAGAGGAACGGGGTTAATTGCAGCTCTGATCTCTACTCCTAGGTGCAAAACAGCCACGAAGAAGCCAATGGCTATTTAAGCCGGCAAATTGATCACTGTAACTGGTTTTTTTTTTTCCCTCTTAAAAAAGAAAAAAAAAAAAAACCAACAAAACTCATACATTGTAAGCCGTGGCCCTGCTTCTCAAAGCCTCTCGTATAAAGAACCCAAAAGTGGAAGATACCGAAATAATCGTAGACTTTAAAGAGGCCTTGATTTATCATTTCGCAACTGGTTCCCAGGCACCCCACCCCGCTTGCCATGCCTTTCCATCTTTTCCAGAACCTGACTATAAATTCTGCCATCAGCGCGGGGGAGGCAGGCACGGTGGTGATGGATGGCGAACCAGGGGTGGGGAAGGCCAAGGGCACGTCCCAACTGGGGACAGATGGGCGGGCACACCGGCCAGAGCGTCTTGCAGGTTTCTCACAGAATGTTCTAGTTCCGACTCCACTGGCCACCAGCCCTCCTTCCCCATCCTAGGCCCTCCCCACCTGCCATTCTCCTCTTCCACTGGCTCCTGGCTATGGCCACTCCTGCCCCAGGGGATGATGCCTGCGTTCCCGTTTCATCTTGGATAAGTTTCTTCTTGGAGAAATGGCATGTTCATTGATCCTACCTAATTAAAAAATAAAGTTCACCGGGGTTCCCTTAACTTTTTAAAATTTTCTTTTTTCTTTTCTTTTCTCTTCTCTTTTTTCTTTTCCTTCCCTTCCCCTTCCTTCCTTCCTTCCTTCCTTCCTTCCTTCCTTCCTTCCTTCCTTCCTTCCTTTCTTTCTTATTTTTTTAAGAGCGAATGAACACACCCAAGTAACAAACAGTGAGTACAGCCCAGGCCGCACAAGAACTGATTAGCAGTACAAGGAAATAAGTTACAAACAGAAAATAACAGCGGAAGGCAACATTCATCTACCTTGTTCATGGCCCAGGATTTCTGCTACATTGGCATGGGGCTCTTCCTTGCTTTTACCTGTAGGTTTCACCTTTAAGTAATGGCGGGGGGGGGGGCATTTCCCATTGCATTTGGGGAAGGGGGAGCTGGGCCCACACACGACCAGGAGGCTTCAGGTAAATGTGGAAGTCCTGTCTTTGATGCCAAGGTAATTTATTTCTTTTTGTGCTCTGCTCCCGCCACCTGGTTCTCCCTGCCCAGCACCAGAGACCCCCATGCCCCTGTCCCCACCTACCAAGACCCACAGTGTCTCCTCTTATCCACTCCACCCCCAACCAGGGTATAAAATTATTTCTCATCAAAGCTCAAATTTCCTTAATATGGAGGATTTCCTGGCTTTATATTTACACACACACACACACATTTCTATCTACATTTTTTAAAAAGTTTATTTATTTATTCTTGAGAGAGAGAGAGAGATGGAAAGAGAGAATCCCAAGCAGGCTCCCCGCATCAGCACAGAGCCTGATTCGGGGCTCGAACCCGCGAACCGTGAGATCATGACCTGAGCTGAAACCAAGAGCTGGGACGCTTAACCGACTGAGCCACCCGGGTGCCCGAAGTTGTGTTACTCTTAAAAGTAAACTCTTTGGCCTCTGCACGACCCCCCACATCATATCCAGCCTTTGTGTCTATAGAACTGACTGGCTAACTTCAATCACTGGCCTTAACTTGACAGCCAAAACAGCCAGGTCTAGTTTGCAGTTGTGTTCTGATTTGGACAGAATTTCAAAGACTCACAAATTTCACATAAAATCAGGGGGTTTCAAGAAAAAAAAAAAAAAAAAGGAAAGGTAGCAGCTGATCCGGTAACCCAGGGCCCAGATTCCCAGGGGGCAGTGAGTCCCAGCACCTGACAGGCAGGCATCCTGTCCAGATGGGCGTGTGACGTACCCATCACCCCCAAACTCTATATACCTGGACTGCAGCTCTCATTTTCTTTACCTGATGGGCATTTGAAAACGTGAGCCCTGGCCTACGTGACTTGAAATGATGGCACAGATCAACACAGAATTTCACAGAAGCGAGGAGAAGAAATATTTCGAGGTATGTCATTGCTAGCGTTCGGCTACAGATTTGGCCGTCTGCAGGCCTAAACCCAAAAGTCCATACTTTTCACCTCTCATCAATTCAGGAAATCTTCTAGAAATAAGTCACTGTTGGTTACTTCATTTTTTAGACCAAGAAAAGGAATCACAGCACAGGAAGCAGATTCCCTTAGGGACACAGAAGCACTTGTCACCGGGGGGCTGCGGAGGATGGGAGTCTCTCCTCCTCGACCTCAGTACCCCTCCTCCCTCTCCTCCCGGCTCATTTCTTACATTTCCTTCCTTCCCCCTCCCCTCCCCATCTCACCTGCGACCAGCCACGTACAACCACAGGAACACAGATCTCCCCGCGGTCTGCCGGGCCATCCCACCTCACCCTGACCCTCAAGGCTCTGGCGTGTCATAGAAAGTTAAGAACTTCAGAGAGGGTTCCATGGGAAGAAAAAGTTCAGCAGAGCGCTGGCCACAAACCACAGATGCTGGCCACATCTGGTCGCTGTTCTTTACAAAACTGGAAAACTTTATCAAACACTCAATGGGGGGCCTTCCATACTGTGCAAATCTAGGGGCTGATTTCACAGGCATCCAAATCAAGTATTTTAGGAAAAAGAAAACAAAGTCAGAAGCTGGGAGGCCAGGAAGGGAACAGTCTCCCTGGAGCTTCTAACTTGCTGACTGGCAATCGTGATGCCAGAGAGAAGAGCGGCCGTGCTGAGTCAGATCCAGTGTCCTATCCTTGCCACTTTTCTGACAGTGACAAGGGGGACATACTCAGAAAGATCAGAAAGAAATGCCTCTCCTCATGAGCAACATGTTAAAAGCTAGATGTGCCCCTGGCTTATCCTAGTTTGCCTGAATAACCTACTGTCATTCTATACGAAACTGGAACTTTTAAACCAGGAACCCCCAGCCTTCCCAGATTGCTTGTGCTGCCTGAAACCACAGGACCCTAGAGAAATTAGTCTTCCTAAGAATTAGTCCTTAGTTTTAGTGGCTTTTTAAAAATTGTCGTAAAATACAGATAATGTAAAATTTACCATTAAAATTTTGCTTTAAATGTTTATTTTCGGGAGAGACAGCGGGAGAAAGACAGAGAGAGAGGGAGACACAGAATCCGAAGCAGGCTCTAGGCTCTGAGCTGTCAGCCCGGAGCCCAACACGGGGCTCGAACCTACAAACCGTAAGATCAAGACCTGAGCCGAAGTCGCAGGCACAAATGACTGAGCCACCCAGGCGCCCCTAAAATTTACCATTTTAACATGCAAGTCCGTTGCCATTAATTTCATCCACAGTGTTGTAGGACCACTGCTACGACCTTACTCCAGAGCGTCTTTACCAGCCTAGAAGGAAACCCTCTGCCCACTAAGCAATCTCTCCCCATTCCCCCAAGCCCTACCTCTCGGCAACCACTGATCTGCCCTCAGTCTCTATGGATTTAACTACTCTAGACATTTTGTGTAGACGAATCATACAGGGTGTGACCTTTTGAATCTGGCTTCTTTCGCTTAATAGAATGTTTCAGAGTTCATCCATATTACAGCATGTATCAGGACTTCATTCTCTTTTCTGGTTAAGTGATATTCCACCATAGGGTACGTGTGGACGTTTTTGCAAAGTGAATGATGGGCAGTACGTGGCCGCAAGCTACCAGACTTGAGGAAGTTACCTACGTGACAGGTGGTATTTCTTTTTGATGGTCCTAGACATTGGTATACTGGACCAAAGCCAAGTGTACCCAATTCATACCATTATCTAACAAATGTTCTTCACCTACTCAAATCTCACCTTTCCAGCCTGACTTGAAGACCCAGAGAATCCTCACCCACATTAGTTCAGTTGTCTTTCAAATAAACCCAACTCCAAGCCAGTCATCTTGCTAGTTGCTAGGAACCAGAATGACAGATCCAGTCGAAACCCCTCAGGAAGCTCATGGTCGAGTGAAAAGATAAACATCCAAACAATTTCACCACAGAGTGATGCCTTTTAGGATGGAAAACTAAACTGAGTCAAGTTCATAAAGAATTCCCCCTGAGGGAGCCCATTAAGCTCACTATCTGGGTAGATAATGCTTAGGGTTTGCACCTTGCCTTCTTGATGGCCAAGGTCTTCAGGTTCATAAAGTCAAGTTCATAAAGAATTCCCCCTGAGGGAGCCCATTAAGCTCACTATCTGGGTAGACAATGCTTAGGGTTTGCACCTTGCCTTCTTGATAGCCAAGGTCTTCAGGGACAAGCCTGCAGTGAGACTGGTGTTGCCTTCCTGAGTAGCTGGAGCCTTTCGACCCTATATGAGCAGCATCTACAAAGTTTGCCTAATGTCTCACCTCGCTCACACTAAAGTGGAGTCATCTCTAGAGGTCCTCCTACAGTTTAAGCCCAATCTGAAAGGGCATACACGTGGCACACCTAGAACTTCACCAGGTGCTCATTCCCTCCTCAGACAACATATCAGAATGTGAACTAAGGGGCGCCCGGGTGGTTCCGTTGGTTAAGCGTCCGACTCCGGTTCAAGTCATGATCTCACGGCTTGTGGGTTCGAGCCCCGCATTGGGCTCTGTTTGGCAGCTCGACCCTGGAGCCTGCTTCGGATTCTGTGTCTCCCTCTCTCTCTGCCCCTCCCCACTCACATTCTCTCTCCCCCTCTCTCTCTCAAAATTAAATATTAAAAAAATTTTTTTAAATGTGAACAAAGACAGAAATCCATGGGAAACTTCACTGTTTATATTTTCTCTCCCCTCCCCAATGTTGTAATTTTGAAAGAATTAAAATCTGTGTAGCCCTCACTGAGACTGACCAAGTAACACTGGTGAATAACTGTTATATATCATTACCTAATAATGAAATCATACTTAGCGGATCTGTTTTCTGTGTTTTTGTATTATGTGTGTGTGTGTTTTGCTGAGACTTTGGAAAGCAAGCCCCAAACACATAACCCTTCATTCCCCAAAGCTTCAGCATGCATCTTTCAAGAACAAGGAAAATTCTCCAACAAAGCATAAAACCAATGTTACAACCAAAACTTTTAACATCGATGCAATGACTTTACCTAATACACAGTCCACGTTTAAATCTCCCTTGAGATCCCAATAATGTTCTTTCAGCTGTGTGTTTTTGATCCAGAACCTAATCAAAATCACAAGGTGCATCTTCTGTCTCCTTTATTTTTTTTTAATGTTTATTTATTTTTGAGAGAGAGAGAGAGAGAGAGAGAGAGAGAGAGAGAGAGAGAGAGAAAGCATGCACAAGTGGGGGAGAGGCAGAGAGAAAGAGGGAGACACAGAATCCTAAGCAGGGTCCAGGCTCCGAGCTGTCAGCACACAGCCCGACATGGGGCTCAAACCCATGAACTATGAGATCATGAACCGAGCCAAAGTCGGACACTGAACCAATTGAGCCACCCAGGTGCCCCTCTTCTGTCTCCTTTAATCTACAACAGTTATCCCATCTTTCTCTTTCTTCCATGGCAATGACACTTTCAAAGGGCCAAGGACAATCTACACCACTCTCATTATTTCTCTTGATCAGACCTGAGTTAACAATTTGACGTAAATACGATGCATTTACTTCCTGCTGTGTCGCATTTGGAGCTGTGTAAGGCTAGCTTGTCTCTAATACCGGTGATGTTCAAGTCTCTTTCCTCCTTTACAACTAATAAATAATCTGTGGGGTCATAATTTGAGACTGAATATCCTATTTCCCATCACCTTTCACCGGTTGGTTCAGCATCCACTGATGATTCTGAAACAATTACACTGGCACTTGCAAAATGGTGATCTCATAATTTTATCATTCTCCTACATTTTTTTAAAGTTTATTTATTTATTTTTATTTTTTTTTTTTAATTTTTTTTTCAACGTTTTTATTTATTTTTGGGACAGAGAGAGACAGAGCATGAACGGGGGAGGGGCAGAGAGAGAGGGAGACACAGAATCGGAAACAGGCTCCAGGCTCCGAGCCATCAGCCCAGAGCCCGACGCGGGGCTCGAACTCACGGACCGCGAGATCGTGACCTGGCTGAAGTCGGACGCTTAACCGACTGCGCCACCCAGGCGCCCCTATTTATTTATTTTGAGAGACAGAGAGAGAAAGCGTGAGTAGGGGAAGGGCAGAGAGAGAGAGGGAGACACAGAATCCGAAGCAGGCTCCAGGCTCTGAGCTGTCAGCACAGAGCCCGATGCAGGGCTCGAACCCACCAACCATGAGATCATGACCTGATCTGAAGTTGGACACTTAACAAACTGAACCACCCAGATGCCCCTCTCCTACATTTATTAGCTGGCAAGAAGACCCTCTCCCCAGGCTCACCTCTGCCTTTTTTTTTTACTATTGACGTGAACTTATGAATGCATTTTTAAAAAATCCAGTGTTTATTACCATCATTATTGTTTTTATTGCTTCAATTGCTCCAAATTTGACCATGGGGAGTTCCTTTAACACAGCTCCTATATACTTTTGAAATGCCTTCATCATAGTTTGTGCATTTCCTTACTTCTGCCATGAGATATTGTAGGGTTGTCTTATATTTCTCTCCCCTAGCCTAGAATTAGCTGTTGCTGCAAGGAGTTTGGTTCCTCTTCGTGGTAAACAGTATTTGGAAACCAAGATCTGGGCACTAATTATGCTCACTGCTACTGGAATATCATTGCTTCGAGGCTCTTTCACACTGATTAAAAGCAGGATATTTATTACTTTTCAATCATGAGTCCACAATGATACTTATAATTGCAATCTAACACCACAGAGTTCGTTCTTACTTCCCCCATTTGGTATTTGTACCACGCTGGTTACTAAGTACACCAATATATTTATTTACTCATTCTCTTCTACTAGGCACACAAAGTAGGCTCAGAATTACTCTACAAATACCACTAGTGCCCAATGACAAACCTACTTAGAGTCTGAGATTTCTGCAGCTTATCATTTTGGGAATATGTGCAACTAAAGGTATACAAAGAAATCTATTCAAAAGTTACTTGAATTTTTTCTACTTAATAAACTCTGTATTTTTAATTAACAGATTTGTTTGTTATTTAGCAGCTTATCCCTCAATATAACAGAACCTACGAAGATCTCAATATTAAAGAAAATGATTACATCAAAATGATTTATGCCATAAACTTAAAAATTCAAATAATTCTAAAAAGGTTTATTTAAAAAAGGGCAATTTCTGCCTCCCCCTTCTAACTACTCCATCATTAGTTCTCACAATTTATTTTTAGTCTCCACCATTTAAAATAATATGCTTAGACTATAATCTCTAAATTCTATCAGTTTTAGATATTACATAGTCATTTCTTCCTTCATTGTAGGATTTAGCTCTCTTACATTTCACTTCTTCTCTTTCCCATCTTCTGTATACTTATATCATATATTTAGGTTATTTTAACAGCAAATGTCTAAATTATTATGGCTATGTACACATTCACTCTTAAGTAATACATTATAACTATGTTTCCTTTTTTTGGTATTACTTTTCATTTTCCTGTAGTTAATAATTGCCTTTCTTTTTCAATTGCTTCGATTCCCTGCTACCAAATCGCATACTCTCCAGCAGCCTCTCAGTGCATTTTTCTTCTTCTTCTTTTTTTAAAGTTTATTCATTTATTTTGAGAGAGAGAGAGAGCATGTGCATGAGCAGGGAGGGGCAAAGAGAGAGGGAGAGAGAGAATCCCAAGTAGGCTCCATGCTATCAGCACAGAACCCAACACTGGGTTCAATCTCATGAACCATGACATCATGACCCGAGCTGAGATCAAAAGTTGGATGCTTAACTGACTGAGCCACCCAGGCACCTCTAAGGGTACTTTTTTCATCTAGGAAAACATATCATTCTATTTTCCCCCTGACTTCTACATCTGTTCTTGAATGGTGAGTCTCTTGGTCTGTTGCACAGACCTGGGTCTTCCCACTGCTATCATCCAGGGAATTCTCCTTACTTTTCTCCTTCACTTCTGGCATCAGATATCTCCTTTTTAGAGTTAACTTTCTCATTAGGGAAAGTACATCTGCCAGGAGCTTGCTGCAATACTTCACTGCCCTCCAGTGTTTTTGATGAGATACTGGATGCCTTTCTGATTTCAGATCCTCCCACCACCACCCTGTGCCCCCTTCCATTTACTCTGAGAAGTTACAGGAATTTCTCTTTATCTATAGGTTTTGAAATTTCATTACTCTGTGCCTTGACATGGGTCTTTTTTCCATTTATTAAGCTGGGAACCTAGTGGATTCTTTCAATATGGTCACTCCTGTTCCTCAGTTTTGGGGAAATTTCTTGCATTCTTCTCTTTGAAAATTTCCTTGCTCCTATTTTCTCATTGTGACATTCCTATCATTTGGATCTTGACTAAGCCTCTAATGAATATATCCTCCCTTGTCTTTGGTTCTAATTTCTGGAAGGTCTCTTCAGTTTTACCTTCCAATCTCTAAGGGTGCAGAGGGTGGCCAACGGTCCTTTCTGTTTGTCACTTTTTTCACAGATAACTTCTCACGGTTCTTCCTTTCACAAAGAGATAGAAAGGAAATAACTGAAAGATATAAGCCAATAGCATGATTAAGACATGAAGTGCAACTGTTGTGCATTCGTTCATGTCTATGATTATCTAACATAATAGGTCCACTTGCCAAGCACTGGAAATGGTATCATTTCTTCCAGGTGCTCAATGTGACAACAACACTTTCTTCTGTTGATGACAATGTATATATTTTTAGGATTTTCTAAAATTTATGTTGCTGGGAATCAATGGCTCTGATCAAACAGTCCTCTAGACTACATATAAACCTTTTTCCAATTCAACAGGTCCATGAGGAACCTCATAATTCTGAAGGAAACATGAAAAGCTGGGAAAGCACTTCAGATGATTTCAGTGAGATAGATACAGAGAACATCTCAATGGTCCCCACGCAGAGAGCCTGCAGGCCAGGAATGACCTGTTGTCTCTTAGCTCTACACCTGCCCTTCTTCGCCCTGTTCTGGCATTTTGGGGCTTGGAGTCTGCAAACCCCACTTTTCCTGGGTTCCCTTGCCAGCTAGCTTCCTGTTGCATTCTGCCAATATTAGGTACTGGAAGGAGTTCAGAAAGCAAGAAGGAGAAGGATAGAAGCTGTCTTTCTTCCTCTTTTTCCCCATCTGCTTCTAGCAGTGTCTCTGTGAGTTTCCTCAGTGACCCCAGTTGCAGCCACACAGCCTCCCTTGCGGCCCCAGAACCAGCAAGGCGGCCCTTCTCTGGTCTGGTGTCATCCCCTCATGGTCCTGCTGTTCTGGTTGGGCAGCAGTCCTGGGAGGGCAGCGGTGAGGATGCTCCTGGGCTCTGGAACACACCTCTAACCGTCCTTCTCCCATGTCTATGTGGTAGCTGCCTCGCACAGGTACTACCTTCTGGATTACTCTACCCTCCCCTTTTTTATTCTCTCAGTCCTTCCCACAGTGTTGCAACAAGTTCTCTGTATTACGTCTCCTCTGTGTGAAACACCTAGTATGGTTACTCTTTTTCTTGATTGGCCCCTGATGGACAGAGCCTCTCTAGGAGATTAAAAAAAGGGTTTTAAGCCTCTGTAAGTCCTCATTACCAGAATGAGCTAAGGGCACAATGCCTCATCCATGGTTATGATCGCAAAAGTACAATCCGACTTTAACTGTTTTGACAACGTCAGCATGTCTAGAAGAGGGCGAAGCGACCCTCCACATACTCCAAGTGAAAGAGGATATCCATCAGTTTCCAAACTAAGTAGCCAAATATGTGAAAGACCGTTCTCCACAGAGCCCGACTGACTCCAAAATGGCTGGCATCCTGCTAAGATGACCAAGGAACAAAACACAAAACATCTTCTATGAGGAGATGAAACTGGGTTGGGAGAAGGTGGCTCTGGTCTTCAATTTTGCGAGAACGCAGCCACACAGGTGGTAATTCACTAGCTTTGATGCACTTGAAAATGGGTCATGGAAATGGCAAGAAAACGTATACAAAAGATATTTTTACAAAGTAATTTGTAGAGTATATCATAAAGCCATGATACAATAATGTTTTTAAAAATGTACTTCTTGGGGTGCCTGGGTGGCTCAGTCGGTTGAGTGTCCGACTTCGGCTCAGGTCACGATCTCACGGCTCCTGAGTTCGAGCCCGTATCGGGCTCTGTGCTAACAGTTCGGAGCCTGGAGCCTGCTTCGGATTCTGTGTCTCCCTCTCTCTCTCTGCCCCTCCCCTGCTTTCTCTCTCTCTCTGAGAAATAAATGAACATTAAAAAATAATTTTAAAAAGATATTTCTTGGACTATTCCTGTCTTCTGTTCTATTTGGTGGCACACTTCCAGATGGCTCCATACTCTATGGCACAGCGAAGGGAGAAAGTGGCTGGCTGGGACACACAAAACAGAGCAGAAGAGGACAGGGCTTTGCGGAAGCTGGCTAAGAGGGTAGGAGGAGGCTGAGAGGGACGCCTCTGGAGGGTATACTCTTGACTGAGGTGATGAATAGAGATGAGCAGTGGGGAGAAAAAGACTGGAAATCTGAAAACTTCCCTGAAAGAAAACAGGAAAGAAGAAAAAAGAAAGGACTAGAAAGAGATGAGAGAGGACATTGTAGGGCACACAGGGAGAGCCCAGCACCCAGAGCCGGAGATGCGCTTTTAAGACCGACGGATTAAGGTGCCACTGATTGTCACAGTGCAGAGCCCATCAAGGTGAGCCCCTTGGGGGATGCTCGGGCTACAGGGCTGTGAGCTCAGAGAGACCTACTTAGAATGACACTGGATCCTTGAACAATGAGGGGTTGGAGGCACCCTCTGACTCCCCCAAAACTTAACTACTAATCGATTGCTGCTGACCAGAAGCCTCACTGACAACATAGTCCATTAACCCACGTTCTGTATGTCGTATGCACTCTATACTGTATTCTCATGGGAAGTAAAGCTACAGGGAAGAAAACGTTATTTAAAAAATCACAAGGAAGTTGGGGGAGGGGTGGCTCAGTTGGTTAAGGGTCCAACTCTTGAATCCGGCTCAGGTCATGATCTCACGGATCATGAGATCGAGCCCTGAGTAGGGCTCTGCGTTGATAGTGTGGAGCCTGCTTGGAATTCTCTTTCTCCTTCTCTCTCTGCCCCTCCCCAGCTCACACACTCTCTCTGTCTCTCAAAATAAATAAATAAACTTAAATAAAATGCTAAGGAAGAGAAAAATACGTTTACTATACTGTACTACATTTATTGAAAAAAAAATCTACACGTGAGTGGACCTCCATAGTTCAAATCCATGCTACTCAAGGGTCAAGTGTGTTTATGGCATCCTCCTGGTGGAAATCAGGAACCTGAGCCTGACTTGGAACGTTAGCAAGGAGAAGAGATATTATCGCCTGTGGGAGTTACTACCCTCGGAATAAACCCATCCGCCCAGGGAGGAAAGTTTGAATACAGAGCCTTGAATCTGTGGGCAAAAATTCTCCAAAGGCTTCTCCATACCTTTCGTTGCCTAAAACCAGACAGTGTTGTTGGCATTCGGCAATGCCAGAGACCCCTGATCTGGCTTCTTTGAAATGAGCAGTGTAGATAAACAAGGTTGTGTGATGCTGGGACAGAAAAACTCAGATAGTAAAACTTCTGTGCTCATTCTGAGGACTACTATTGGTATAATCAGTAATCATTTTATCCCCTTCCCCCCCCCCCCCAAAAAAAAATATATGCCTTTAAATACCTAAATCTTCTAATTTGCCACAGGCCGGAGAAACTCCTTCTAGATGGCTCTCCTTTCCCTCTCCCTTCACATATGAAAATGTATCGCAATTATAGTCTCCACTTTGCAAAGTGCTTAGAAATATTTATTTAGTACTGAAGGGCTAAAAGGGCTCTTGTTCTGAAAAATTTGCCCGAGGTCTAGAATTTTTGCCACTGGCAATAAAGGTGCTTTGGGGGGAGGGGGGGAATGAAGCAGGAATATTTAAAGTCTAGCACATCTGGGTATTAAATTGACTGAAGCCAGCACATGCCACCAAAAATACGAGACACGGCGAAGAAATACTCACAGAATGAGGAACACCACAGAAGTAGGTCCAGCTCACATTAAAAAACAGGACGAAGGAACGAGAAGCAGAGTTGAAAAGACAGGCAGAAGAGAGGTGAGTCTGGATCACAATGAGGACAACCATTGTTTGGCAACACTGGAAGTCTAACTTTGCTAAGGCGTGGTTAGTATGAATTAAACAGACTCAATGTCACAGTTAAGGGGTGCCTGCTGCCTGACCAAAGGGAGGAAGCATGTCCCCTGACTCTTAGGGCCTCCACTGCCTCTAAACAAACCGGAAGTCGGAGCAGCAAGGCGGGTCAAAAGCATCCCTGTAGACATGCTAAAAAAGTCGTGTTACTGACATTATATCATGCTACTGAAGTTACATAAAAAGTGTAACGCCAGAGGGCTGATAACAAGAATAGAGAAGTCTCTGTAAATCAAACATTCCAGGCGTAAAACTTTCCTTCCAGGTTTCAAAAAACAAACTGCCAATATTTTGGACATAGGAACAGATCAGTGATCAGATAACTGTGCTTTACTAATATTAACAGGAATGACGGAAGTTAAGATTCAGCAACAACAATGCTTAATTCATCTACGTTTTATTTGTGACATGTTCTCTAGTTTTTGAAGGCATTTTTGTTCCTTTTTCTACTCTGCTTAGGCAAATCTGTATAGATATGATGAAGATTCTGTTACCACATCACATAAAAAATGGTCGTACGGAATGGTATTGTTCATTACTTTATAAAGGTGCCAAGGAATTTCAGAAATTACATGACTTTACCTTTGCCATAACTTCATGAAATCAAATTTTACTCGTTTTTTAAATAAGAAAAATTTACTGTGGTTAAATACACATACCATGAAGGTCGCCACACGAGCCATCTTTAAGCGTGTGGTTCGGTAGCACTAATTGCATTCATCGTGGTGCGAGGCCACCACATTCATTCACTCTTAAAAGTGACCCTTCTCGGGTTTCTTTTCATTTCTCTGTATATTTACAGGGAAGAAGCCATGCCAGACAAATGCCAATGCAACCATGGAAACTCTTAGATCCATATCTACAAGAAACTTTAAAAATATATAACACTTTTCGGAAATCCAAAAGTCATTTTGAAAGGGACTATTGCTTCGAGGGCCAAAGTCCCTGAGGAGCAGGAACGAGCGTGTGAAAGAACATGCAGAGGCTGTTCTGGAGACATATAAGGCCGATACAGGCGCAGGCCTGATGTGCAGGGATGAGCAGAGGCCCGAGGTGCCTGCCATGGGAGGACACCTGTGTCACGGACCACTGAGACTCAAGTCCAATACCAAGATCGTTCTGCTGCTAATCCGGAGAAATTGATCTCACTGTTCACACTCACGGGCAGAGAGAACTCATCAGTGATTGAAAATGAGCCCCAAATCAATTTTTCTTAGGAATTTAACGCTCATTCAACGGCTGGAAATCGTCACGACTGCTTGGCTCTGAGACAGAAAGAAAAGGTGACCAAAAAAATAAACACGGGGTCACTGGTGAGGTCTGCTGGAACAGCTGAAGGGATCTCTAAAGCTTCATTAATGTAACAACATGTAGAGTCGAGTTCTTTCAAGCTTCGTATCTGGTTGATAGCACTGCTTCGCCAAAGGGCTTGGGAAGGGAGAATGACCTATTTTACTTTTTGAATACTACAAATTCCCTTAAGCTACCCTCTACTTCCTTCAAACACGTGTGGTTCCAAGTGGGCATGCTGCCTTAGGATCAAGAGGAAGTCACAAGGGCAGATTCTCTGCACCTTAAGCTCTGCTTTGTCCTGAGCTGTTTTGCACACGGCCACCGCTATGGAGCGTGCATTTATCGATGGTTGCTGCTTCTCACAGCTAATATTCAAGTAAAACCGCCCCATTCTCTAAGCACACACCAAAAATTGGCTGGGGCTAGGGGGACCCCTAAATGGAGCGGACACAGGGAATGAGGAAGGTAATTTGAGTTCTTTTTTGAGAGAGAGAGAGAAAGAGAGCGAGTGCACACGTGCATGAGTGGGTAAGAGGGGCAGAGGGAAAGAGAGAGAGAATCCCAAGCAGAGTCTACACTCATTGCAGAGCCCTACGCAAGGCTAGATTCCATGACCCTGTGATCATGACCTGAGTCGAAACCAAGAGTCGGATGTTCAACCGATGCAGCCACCCAGGCGCCACGGTAATTTGATATTTGAATTTCGGTTTTGATAACACATGAAAAGGATGATCTGTGAATGACTGTGACTTAACAACCCTAAAACCAGCTACATGTTCACTTAGTCCTTTTTATGGGTATAATATTTAAGAGAGGAGAGGCATGAAAACCTGTACTAAAAACTTAAATCTTAGAAAGATTTATTTTTCAAAATTTTTTAAAAAAATGCCTACTACCTCACTTCTAAAACCATAACTGAAAATGGCCGAACTTGGGGAGCCTGGGTGGCTCAGTCAGTTGAGCGTCTGACTCTTGATTTCGGCTCGGGTCATGATCTCAGAGTTTGTGAGTTCGAGCCCCATGTCAGGCTCTGTGCTGACAGCATGGGTCCTGCTTGGGATTCTCTCCCTCTATCCCTCTCTCTCTCTCTCTGTTCCTCAGCTTGCTTTCTCTCTCTCTTCCAATCTCAAAATAAATAAACATTAAAAAAAAAGAAAGAAAGAAAGAAAGAAAGAAAGAAAGAAAGAAAGAAAGAAAGAAAGAAAATGGCCGAACTTGAGAGAAAAATGTTAGGAATCTGTTTCTGGCAACAACTTTTGGAACACAAAACCTAGGAGTCACTCCCATAATCCCATCCCTTTATTTTCCTATTTGGATACAGACTAAAATCTGCTAAACTTTTCTCTGTATCTTCCATTAAAAATTTTCCCCTGTCTTTCTTGTTTTGTTCTGATGAGAAAAATTACAGACGTTGGTTAACAACATTTACAGCCAAGATAGGCAACACACGACAATGCAGTCCAAAGTCCCTGTTCAGGTAGGATATAATTCTACATCTTTTTTTTTTTTTGGTAATGTTCATTTATTTTTGAGAGAGACAGTGTGCAAGTGGGGGAGGGGCAGAGAGAGAGGGAGACACAGAATCTGAAGCAGGCTCCAGGCTCTGAGCTGTCAAGCACAGAGCCCGACATGGGGCTTGAACTCACGAACCATGAGATCATGACCTGAGCCGAAGTCGGATGCTCAACAGACTGAGCCACTCAGGTGCCCCAATTCTGCATCTTTTTAAAAAAAAAAATAAATTAATTTATTTATTTTGAGGGAGAGAGAAAGAGAGAGAGAGGGAGAGAGAGAATCCCATTCAAGCTTCACAGCGGTCAGCACAGAGCCCAAAGTGGGGCTTGAACCCACGAGCCATGAGATCATGACCTGAGCCGAAAGTAAGAGTCGGACGCTTAACTGACTGAGCCACCCAGGCGCCCCTGATTCTGTGAGTATCTAACCTGGTGCTGGCCACCCTGCAGAATAGGGTTCTGGTCTAGACCCCCGGCTCGTCTCTGTGTGCGTGTTGTAGGGTACAGCGGGGTTGGGGCAGGGTGCCTAATTCTCTTCAAAGGGGTGTGAAAATAGGATGACAGAATTGGATGAACCTCAAAGAGTATCTAGTCTCAGCCACCGATTTTATGTGTTCAAAGACTTCAGTCACAACCAGAATGCAAACTTTTGTTTAATTAAAAAAATTTTTAATTTAAAAAAAATATTATTTATTTTTGAGAGACAGAGAGAGAAAGAGACAGAGTGTGAACAGGGGAGGGGCAGAGACAGAGAAGGAGACACAGAATCCGAAGCAGGTTCCAGGCTCCGAGCTGTCAGCACCAGAGCCCGACGCGGCGCTTGAACTCAGGGACCGTGAGACCATGACCCGAGCCGAAGTCGGACACGTAACCGACTGAGCCACCCAGGCGTCCCCAGAATCCAAATCTTCGTTTCCTCTCAATTTACAAATATAAAAGAAAATCAGTGTATGAATGAGGACACTTGGGTGTAATGGCGGACTCCTGAAGGGCTAGGTTGGATTGGCAAGACATGTGGAACAGGTGTTGGGGGCACTCTTCCCCACCTTGGGCAGTAGACAAAATGATAGAGGTAAAGTATACCTTGAGTATGCAAAACATACACGTCCCAGGGGGTCCTTCTAAGCCCGGCCAGCACTTGCTGGCCCCACAGGGCCAGCTGAAAGCACACGAGATCCTGGGCAAACAAACATTACCGGAAAACACGCACAAACACGCACGTCAGGAGTGGCACCCACCGAGGCCCGTGCGGTGTAATTATTACTCCCGTGACAACAGAAGCCGCTCTTGGAAATCACACCTTATCTTTCCAAACCACACCAAGCAAAAACAATAATCAAAAAGTGACTCTACTCTATGATCATTTCTGACCCCTTGATGATAGCCTCGCGGCAGATTACAGAAGCGTGGAGGCCTCTGAGGCCGTGGCGATTGCTCTGAGGCTGTCAGCCCCTATCAATCACCTTCCATTAAGTAAAGGTTTTCCAATTTTGCGCTTCTCTCAAAGGCTTCATTTTGCCCGGATTAAGCCGAAGCATCAACATTTCAACTCACTGCTCCTGTTCCCGCTTCCAGAATAAATGCTGTTAGCAGAAAAATGGGCTTTTCCACAGTCGGGACTCAAAATCAAAGCAGACAACAGTGATGCGGTCGCATATACAAGACATCTGAACGCAGACGCCTCAGGCGTGCATTAGACACGTTTCATGACTGACCACAGGGCCCCGGAGGGGCAGGAAGGGTTGAAGGGTGCCCGGCGACGGAGGGGTCTGTGAGCCAAACACGTTAGCCCCTAAAATGAATCTGGGGGCGATCGCAATATATTCATGGAGTGCTAGGGTTTTTTCTCTTGGGTTTTAGAGGCAGGTGTCCTGTGAGTTTTGCGCTCTACGGTTTTACTGCTTGGTATCTGTCATCTCCGTGACGGAGAAAAGTCACTTCGTCTAACAGGCAGCAGATGGGGAAAAGGAAGGGGAACAAGTTTTAAATCAACCGAGAAGAGCATGTTTAAGAAATAAGGGCACCTTCAGCAGAGGGGCTCCTCTTGTTTCTGTCCGTAACGCTACCAGCTGGGTGGAGTTTTGCTGCGTTTGGACACCAGAACCAGAAGACGCGGGGCCACCGGGTGCACAAAAGCAATCAAGATGACACTCATGCGCGTTTTTCTGTGCCTATCGACAGACTTCGTCGTGAGGAGTTTTAACGGCTACATAAACGGGACAAGAGCCAGAAACACAGTGGTGAGAACACGAAGCGAATGAACAGGGGAGAGAGAGAGATTGTGGTGTTATTCCCCAACAGGCCCAGGGGCTGACGGGACGGATGGGAACAAGGGGGCCCCACGGAGTACGTTGGGACATGTTTTATTTGGCCCGCGTGGGAATTTTTTTAAATGCTGATTTACTGTCAACGTGGAAATATGGGGAGATTTCGCTTGAAGATCCAGGTTTCAGGCTTCTCCCAAGAAGAGAAGCAGACGGGTAATGTGGCACGGCATCCCCCGACTTGGCCACAATCTGCTCTTTACTCTCCCGTCGGCCACCGGAGGTCATCACGGCGGCCGGCTTCATTATGAGGGTTCCCGTCTGGCCTCCGAAAGCATCTGACGGGATGAAGGAAACTTTGGGCAGGAAAAAAAAAAATCAGAAGCAAGCACAGAAGAGGAAGCTGCTTGGGGGGTGAAAGGTGACGGATGTACCGAGACCCAGCACAGATTTGGGGGGGGGGAGCAGGAAAGAGAAACTGAGTGTCAGGAGGCGAACACACAGACCTTGAGCTCCGGGTGAGCCCGGGTCTGAGACGCACAGCAGCTAGTTGACCATGAAGCTGTCCAAGAGAGCAGGTCAAGAAGCTTAAAGAAGTGTCAGGGGCAAAAGGGCAGAGGGCTGAGCCCAAAGTGTTGTCTTCGGGAGAGGCGGGAAGAGGACAAGCAACGCAAGCCTAAAGGGGGCTGGGTTTGCAGCCTGGGCCCCCCCTGAGCTGGCCCCGGCCTCACAGCCACACCTCTCCAGCAGGCACCCTTGGGCCCAGCCGGCCGGCCCCATTTCTTGCTTGGGAAACCGAGGGTCGTCTCGGGCTTTGTGCCTCCTGCAAACCTACTGCCTGGGATGCTAACCCACCTCTGTTAGATTCCCACTCAGCTTTCCAGAACGAGGGGCCCCATGAGACCGCTTCCACGGCGTTCTGTGAACACCCAGGAGTCTTCATCGTGGGGCCCCAAGCTTGCTGCCTCCCTCCCCGGCTGAGAGCTCCCCAAGGCGGGCCACCAGGCCTTCCCGGCTTCTCCTTCTCGGTGCCCGGCAAGTACGAGAAAAAAGGAAGGGAAGGGCTGAGCAGCTGGGGCGGCAGCGCGGACTTTGGGATGATGCCGTGCCACGGGAATCAAGGAAGAAGAGGGACTTCCGGTGGACAGAACCTTCTGGAATACCAGAAGTTATTCAAGAAGAGCGAGGGTGGGGGGAGAGTGGCACTGGATCTTAGCACATGCCGTCGCTGAGAAGTCCGAGTGGGGGACTGGAAAATAATTTGACGATTACCTATCAACATGGCTCCCACCCTGGGCCTCGGTCAATCTGCTTGGGAAATAAGTAACGTTGTTATAATAAGTAATGGGCATGTTTTGTTTTGTTTTCTTTTTTCCTGGCTGTCCAGATCCAACCTCTGGTTCCATTTTGAGGGCACTCCTACCACACGGAGTTCAACACGGCCAGATTCCTCCCCTGTCTGTGGCCTCTTGCCTCCCGTCCCTTCTCTAGGCTCAAACAACCTCCCAGTCAGGGCCTCCTCGAGATAAGACAGCCTGACCCAGTCTGTGATTCTGGTCCTGGAAGCAACCTAACTGAGACCCTACATGACAGGGAAAAATCCTACATATGGAAAGAAGCTTGATGTAACACAGCATTACGTATACAGCAAAAATGAGGAAACAATCTAAAAGCCCCAAACAAGACCGTCCTAAGTAAATGACGGTAGAATAGAATGTTTGATAGAATGTTACCAATGCTACCAAAAGGAAAAAGGGCTTATAATAAAATGTTAGAAAGAAAGGTTAAAATAGAGTATTGCCATCACCCTTATAACAATGCTATGGGTAGAAAAAATGACTGAAGACGCTAAAATATTAAGACAGAAATACATTTTCCTTGAAATGTCAAATAATATTCAAATTACAGAGGTACTACAGGCACAGATCATCTCTGGCCACCCGGCTCCGAGCCTGGCCCGCTCACACCGCTCTGAGGGAACACTGTTGGCTACAGATGTTCTAGCAAACACCCCTCTACAGATCTGACACGCGTCTTCCCACCTTCCCTCTGCCCCTCCCTCCTTCCTTTCTTCCCTCCCTCACACGGGATCACAGAAGATGCATCCTGCTCACTTTGGGTTTTCACTTCACCAGACCCTGGGGACGTCTATCCCCCCTCACTCCTCAGACCTCTGCCCCCGCATTGTGTCCTCTTAAACCCGGGAGCCCCTAAGATGACTGTGATCCTTCTCCGCCAGGGCTCCCTGCAGTCCTTGGGTCCTTCTCCTCCACTCTGTGCTGCCCGGGACAGGAAGGGCGTGAGCCCACCCACCTTTCTGCTCCAGTAACTGAGCCCAGCACCTGGCATACAGATGACGCTCATTGTTAACAGGGAAGAAGGAAAGAATACACAGACAGGAAATGCAGCTTGAGGACAAGGTGGCCTTTTTTTTTTTTTTTTTCCATTTCTAAGTTTATTTATTTTGAGAGAGACAGCATGAACGGGGGAGGGGCAAAGAAAGAGGGAGACCAAGAAATCCCAAGCAGGCTCCGCGCTGTCTGCCTGGAGCCCGACGCGTGGCTTGAATTCACGAAACTGTAAGATCCATGACCTGAGCAGAAACCAACGGAGCCACCCAGCTGCCCCCCCCAGGGGGCTTTGAAGGCTGACATCCCTTAGCGGAGGAGCTGGCATTTCTCCATGGGCACTGAGTGAAAGAGACATTGGGGTACAGACACGGTCACACGTGTGTGTCAAGAAGACGGGAGCTCAAGAATTTAACTGGATTATCCCAAAGAAGGAGGATAAAAGAAAGAAGCAGGAGAAAGGCCGGAAGAGTATTCTTGAGAAGCAGCGAGAGAAAGAAAAGCTCCGTAATCAGATCTCTAATTATCTGTGTTTGCGGTAGGGTTTTAAAGACCATTCCTTGGGAGATTACATTGTCTCCGAGGTCGGTTAAATAAACCAGACAACTCAGAACTCAGTTTTCTACCTACGTTGTGTTAGCTTCCGAAGAGCTAACGGAAGAAAAAGTACGTTCACGCCACCCAAAGGGACGGCGGCGCCTTCCGCGCCCCACTACGAGTGGCACCTACCGACTCATGCCCGGGAATGGCTTCCACCACAAGATCACAAATTTCAGTTTATTTGAGAGAAAGCAACTCTTCCTCATCCAGTGAGGACATAAAAACCTAGCTTCAGAACATCGCTGCCCAACTTACTCAGGCCATCACTGTTCTCCTTAAAAGCCCTTCTGCACACCGGCCTCCTCTGAGTCTTAGTTCACGAAGGCGGCTCTCGGCCACCGCTCGAAACCCGCGCTTTCGCGGCGCTGGCGTCTACTGAGGAGGCACTACAACCAGTCCCGACGCCGCCCAGCTGGCTCTCACTCCGTCTGCACAACAGCCATGCAGACTGGTCATTATTCCCCTTGTTTCATAGAGAAGGAAGCGGGGCCTCACAGAGGGCATGCCCTCTGAGTCACCCCGGGGCCTAAGCGGCCAAGCCCACGCTGTGACCCAGCTGTGGCTCCACACCCATGCTGTGGCTTCCCTAAGACCAGCAGGCTCCCAAACGCGGAAGGGTAACCCCCAAGGGGTCCGGGCTGGGACGGTGCTAACGCAGGGTCGGCTGGGCTGACCGCTCACCGCGTCGCCGAAATGCTGCTCAACTCACAATCGGTGTGCTTGCACAACATTACGTAATAGTCAATATGCTGAGAAGCAACCGAGCCCCTCAGCCCAAGTCATTCAGAACACTCAGTCTGGCCTCTCACAATTGGCTCTGCCCGTCAGACTCAGACGAGGCTCTATTTTGAATTCTAATGAGGACGAGGCACTCTGAATATTTAACCGCGATCACAAAGATCTTGCTTTCGTGGAGACGTCCTGATACAAGTAACAGATCGGAAAGTACATGTAGGTACCGGTGGAAAACACCAGGCTGATTTGTGTTTGGAGGCGGGAAAAAGACAGTATTGCTTTCGACTGGACGCGATTTGGGGGGGCGGGGGGAGGGGCAAGGGAAAGGGAGGAAGAGCCACACAAAGATCTCAGTAAAATTTTTACAGCCCGGGCTCCTGAGTGAAAGGTTCACAAAGAGGTGCTTGAATCCTTTGTTAACAAGCACACAGACAAATTCATCACCAGGCCCTTCTGTGTGGCCCCCTGGCAATTCGGTCTGGATGAAGAACTGGAAATTTCCTCACTGCGGAAGCATCTATGACTTATATATGTATCAGATGGGCAAGGAAGACACACTAAGGGTAGGGAAACAAAAGACCGTTTCACGGTTCACAACCTTCTGCACTCAAAATGATGATGTGCTGGCCGCCACCCTCAGCTCGCTCGAGTCCCCAGAGTTAAACAAATGGAGTGCCATGTGAACAGTAACCCAGGGACACTTGAGGGACTCACTTAACTCCCTACCCCACAAACAGTTAAAACACACCCGCCTGAAGCTTCATGTGCATGTCTGCTTATGTGGAAACGATCAATCGAGACTTGCATGTGGGAAGTGCAGGGGATCAACTCTTTGCTATATGTCCCAGGCACCTGGAACAAGCCCTCGCCACCCCCCCCCCGCCAAACCTTTCTTTCTTCCTTCCTTCCTTCCTTCCTCCCTCCCTCCCTCCCTCCTTCCTTCCTTCCTCCCTCCCCTCTTTCTTTTTTCTTTTCTTTTTTTCTTTCTCTCTCTCTCTTTCTTAGAGAGAGAGTGTGAGCAGGAGAAGGGCAGAGGGAGGGAGAGAGAATCTCCTTGCTGAGCGTGGAGCCTGATGTGGGGCTCGATCCCATGACCCTTGGATCAGGACCTGAGCTGAAATCAAAGAGTTGGATGCTTAACCAAATGAGTCACCCAGGCGCCCCAAACCTTTCTTACAAAGATCCTAACGTAACCTCCGTAGCATCTGGATATCCTCTTGTAAATGCTAGCTAAAGCTTACATAAAGGCAATATGGTTTACTTTTTTTGTACCCATCCCCTGGTTGATTCTCTCTGCTTCTATGCTACCAAATACGTCCGCTGGGTTTTGAATTTCAGGTTTTTATTTTATTTTTTTCCTAGGAGCTAGATTTTGGTCCCTTTTCAAATTTTCTGTTACTTTTTATAGTTTCCTATTTTCTGAAGATCCTTTCAAGCCTGTCATTTCTTTCTTTAAATATAATAAGCATAGTTAATTTTACCATCTGTGCCTGATAATTCTAATACTGAGAGTCAGTGCAGATTGATTTCTGTGGTCTGTTGCTGGTTCTGGCTCATGCTGTGTTGTTTCCGTGTCTGCTAGGTTATCTTTGACTGCGTGCTGGTCACCGCCCTGAAAATTTGGTTTGGATGATTCTTAGAGACCTGATAAATACACCCTCCTCCAGACAGGCGTTTCATTGTTTTCACCAGGCACCTGTCACTCTAGCACATGAATCTGCCCCAAACCAAATGCAGAGTATGGGGTTTCCGGCCCATCCTGAGTATAGATGCCCATGACGTAATTCCTTTCCATGCCCACAACTTGTCAGAACTATGGTTTTGTCCTTGTCCTTCTCAGTCTTTTCAGTGCCAAGGGCACCTTACTTCTGGTTCACTTTTACCCTAAGGGTATATCTCTCTGGGGACCCACTTCATTGGGGGAAGGGTCCCCTACTACACTCTTCAACTGGGGTGGGTCCAGGGCTGTAACTTCTTACCCCACTTGCCTGCCCCTCTCAGGCTACAGAAGTCCCTGACTCCTGCCCACAAATGGGCTTTATCAGGAAAATAATCAAACTACTAGAAAGTACTAAGAGTTTAAGAACTGGAAGCAAAACAAAAGGACAGGTTAATATGGTGGTCCCTTAAAAAATTAAACGCTGAATTACTATTTGATTCAGCAATGTGACTTCTGAGCAGGACTTGAATCGATGCTTGTACACCTGTTCATAGTGACCTCATTCACCACATTAGCCAAAAAGTCCACGGACAGATAAACAGATAAACACTAACAGGTAAAATGTGGTGTGTATATGTATGTATATGTACAAATACACATATATACATATACACACACACATCTACACAGACACACAGACACACACACACACACACACACACACACACTGGAATATTATTCAGCCTAAAAAAGGAAGGAATTTGTGACACACACTAGAGCATAGAGGACTCCTGAAGACATTATGCTGAGTGAAATAAGCCGGACACAAAAGGACAAATACTGTATGAATTTAGTCAAGTGAGATACCTGGTGGCATCCAATTCATAGAAAAAGAAAGTAGAATGGCAGCTGATGGGGGCCGGCTGGAGAAGAATGGGGAGCTAGTGTCGAATGGTGGCAGGGTCACAGTTGGGAAAGATGAAAAAGTTCTGGAGACAGACGTTGGAGACAGTTTCAGGACAACATGAATGTACTTAAAGCCACGGAGCTGCACGCTTAAAAATGGTTACGAAGGCAAATTTTGTGTCATGTACCTTTTACCATGATATTTTAAGTTAGGTTAGTTTGGGCGAGGGCTGCTAGAGCCACTCAGTAAATTCCACAGGGTGTCGTAATTTCACAGGCTTCATATTGATCAGTGGGAGACTCAGAAGTTAATTGCAGGGGTCATTAAACCAGTCTGGCCTCTCTAGAGCTTTGGAGGCCACGGGATAAACCTCGATCAACATGCAAAAACTAGTGCTGCTTGCCAACAAACAGAGATGCAACGATAGATTTCCCTGTAAAAAATGTAAATGCAATAATTTTCCTTTAAAGGTATCAGGCATTGGAAATACTATAAGGTTAGTTATTTGGGTGTGGATCGACAATACTTAGGACACTGCCTAGAAAAGATTAGGGGCAAAAAATTGATGGGATAAGAGGAAGAATTCTCTTTAGAGTAGTTCCACCGAAAGAATAAAGAAATGTCTATTTAACAATGCTGTATTACTGGACTTCTCCCTTCTGAGTCCCTACATATACGGTTGACCCAACACAGGTTTGAACTGTGCAAATTGACTTATGCGTGGATTTTTGTCAAAAATACAGTGCAGGACTGTAAATGTGCTTTCTCATCCTTATGAGTTTAACATCTCTTCTCCGGCGTACTTTATTGTAAGAAAGGAGCACAAAATACATGTAAGGTACAAAATATGTGTTAACTGTTTATGGTATCAGGAAGGCTCCAGGTCAACAGCAGGCTATTAGTAGTTAAGTTTTGGGGGGAGTCAAACGTGATACGCAGGGGGCACCTGGGTGGCTCAGTCAGTTAAGCATCTGACTCCGGCTCAGGTCATGATCTCACCGTGTGCGAGATCGAGCCCTATGTCAGGCTCTCTGCCGTCAGCACAGAGCCCGCTTCGCATCCTCAGTCCCCTGCTCTCTCTGCCCCTTCCCTGCTTACGCTCTCTGACTCCTTCAAAAATAAACAAACTTAAAAAAAAATGTATATGTAGATTTCTGCCTGCACAGGGGGGTCAACACCCCTGACCTCTGCACTGTTCAAGAGCCAACAGTAATTCTACTACAGATTATGTATAACTAAATATAAATGGCACGAGACAAATTTACAGTTAACTTGTTTTTAAAATACCAAGTTTTAGAAGCATGTATTTTAGTAATTGTGGGAGTTTCTAAATTTCTTCTATTAAAAAGAGATACTTAGAGTTCAAGTCAGATGATTTGATGCACATTTCTGGGTGTAAACACCAACACCAAGCAATACCATAAAATAAGAAACTGGCAGCAGAAGTAACATTCCTCGCTGTGACTTCATGAGTAACACGTGCCGAGGGCCACTGCGTTGCAAATACAAAAAGCTTACCCACACATCCATATACACGGTCATTCCAAACTAACAGCAACATGACTGCTTTGCACGTAAAAGAGGCTTCAAGAAAGCTGTCCCTGAATCGGGACGACTGTTCCTACTTTAAAAGCACAGAGATGAGGGGCGCCTGGGTGGCGCAGTCGGTTAAGCGTCTGACTTCAGCCAGGTCACGATCTCGCGGTCTGTGAGTTTGAGCCCCGCGTCGGGCTCTGGGCTGATGGCTCAGAGCCTGGAGCCTGTTTCTGATTCTGTGTCTCCCTCTCTCTCTGCCCCTCGCCCGTTCATGCTCTGTCTCTCTCTGCCCCAAAAATAAATAAACGTTGAAAAAAAAAATTAAAAAAAAAAAAAAAAAAAGCACAGAGATGAGAGCTAATCCTTGCTCACAGCTTACTATGTGCCAATACCGCACTAAGTGCTACAAATCTGTCTCTGTGTATATATCTACATCTATATCATCTGTAACTAAACCTGTATCTTTATCTTTATCTATATTAATTCATTTATTCCTTACAACAACCCTGTCGGGTGTTTACCATTAGCATTCCCATTTCAAAGATGGGAAAACCGAGGCAAAGGGGAGCTTGGGCTTCTCCAAGGTCGCATAGTCGGTGAGGGGTGCCGCTGGGAGGCAAGTCCAGGCTCTAGGGCCCCCACTCTTAACCACCCCACTGCAGGGCCTCTCCGCGTAAATATGGACAGTCAGGGAAGACGGTCAGCGTTAGACACTTCACCTGTTCTACACGGTTTAATGTTGATAACCAGGTTATCCACTCTTTTACACGTGGGGGAAGTGAGACTCAGCAAGACTAAGCTCCTACAGAGATCAAGGCAGTTGGAGTTGGAGGTGGGAGTAAGCCCGCATCTCCCTGTCTCTGAAGTTTCAGGATCTAGCACCGAACGAAGTCCCCGTGGAGCAAGGTCACATGAGAAGGTTGGTAAAGTGAAAAGCAAGGATGTGTTGCTTTTGCAGGATGCAGAGGCACAGGGTGTCTGCTATCTGGAGGATGAGAATTCCGGGGCTGGGGAATGCAGGCACGTGATCACAGGGGAGCAGGGAGGTCCCTCAGACTTCTACTTCCTGAGGTTCCAGAGGCCTTAGCTACCTCCTCAGTCACCCTGTTGTTCTAGACGTCTGTCAAACCAGCACACCAGGTAAAGAAGGTAATGCTTCTCAAGCTACACATCTCCAGTGACCTTTGCACAGAGGATCCTCGTTCTGAAACTGGGTACGGATCAGAGGGATCCATTGTATTTTTCACATTCAAAGGGCTAAGAGGCAAAGCGTGTGCTCTGATCACCAGTGTTCTGAGTGCTATTATACTTTTGTTTCCAATAAAGGTATTAGCTTTATAAACCTGGTGCACCTTTGTGGGAGGAAGCACCCAGTAACTGTCGCTTTGGTCAGTACCACTGTCACTACCGTTTATCATCACTTACCTTTGGGCGAAGCACCACGCACAGGCAACACGGAATTCAAACCTCACAAAAATCGGCATTGGAGCTTTGGGTGAATGGTAAGTACCTATGTCCGAATTGCCTGCCGTCCTTGTCAAATAATGAACATCCATTCCAGCCCTACTTAATCAGAATCTCTAGGGCAGGGCCAACGGGTCAGTGTTTCGAGAGCCACGCCAAGTGATTCTTGTCTTGGCACAGATAGCCCCATTTTATGCACAAGGTATCAAGCAGTAAAGTGACTGCCAAAGACTAACATCACTGAATATAGGATGCGAACTCCACCAGACTTCAGAACCTGGGCTCTTAACCGCTCTGGAGTTCAAGCTTCAACCATGAAGCTTCCAAGTAGAAAAAAGGCACAAAGTAAGCAAGATCGCCTTCAACACCTGCGATCATCTACCAGCAGCGACCTGCCTACTGTCACACGATTTCCCAAACTGGTTTTCTCTGTAAGCATACAGAGACAGATCCTATTTTAAATTAAAAAAAAAAAAAATTAACAGTGCATTATACTTCTCCTACGCTCGTAATCCTTCATTTTCACAAGATTTGGGGCTCTCTTAGCGATTTCAATGCTTCATCAAAAGGGACTGTCTGCAACAGAAGAGCAACCAAATCCCTGTGGAAACGCAGGCAACTGAAAGCAGAGTCAATGCACAAGTGATGATGGGAGGCAGAACGGTAAGTGTAGAGATCCCTTACCGCAAGACGTTGACTTTCTGTCCACTATGTTCATACGCCTGGTCTCCGTGCGGAGTTTCCCGTCTGTGTTCTCCACCAGGTTGGCGAGGTCATCAATTATCTCTAGAAAGGAAGGCAGAGATGCATGGTTAAGACTCTAGAAACACCCAGGCTCACATCAAAGTATCACAGCGGAGGCCGGCCTGGTCCCTACTGATAATTCTCTCACGTGCAGTGAGGGGAAAGGTAAAGAGCTCATGTGTGTTCTTTGGAAACTGCAATCCTGATTTATAAGAGGTGGTGGTGGTGGTGTAGGGCTGTGGGAGTCGTAGCAAAGGGAAAAACCGATTGAATGCAAGTCTGGAACACAGAGGAGGAATGTCAGAAGTTCCGGGGAAGAAAAGCAGGACCCGGCAAAGTTATGCCCAGCCACACTGTCATGCCAGCTTTATGGCAGATGGACTACAGGAGATCACGTCTTGTTTCTTATGTTTGTGTTCTAATTATTTTCTTGCATGCTTTCTTTGGTGGGAAGAGTAGGACAGGGTCCTTCTCGAGAAAACTGCTTGATGACGAAATCTGGCCAACCAAGGGGTGAAAAGAAATAAAAAACTCTAGGATAGAAGAAGCCAGAGACCATGACCTAAGAGATGGTGGAGACAGCTGGAGCCATCTAAATACTGAGTTGGGAATCAGCAGATACAGGGATTACGTTACAAAAAGGTAGATAAATGTTGTAAACAGCGACGATGTAATTATAACCGAAATCAGGAAGCAGTTGGGAGGCTGCGTGGTGGGAGAAAGGTGGAAAGAATTTGAAGGTGTTGATTTCCCCACCATGCACAGCGGAGTCCCATCAAGCTGCGGAAAAGCAAAATATAGACCTATGGCTTTTCAAAATCACCAAAGCTTCAGTGCTTTAGGTAATTTTTTTTGTTAACCTTAGATCTTTTAGTAATTACCATCTCTTGTAAAGAATCCTCTACCTGAAGTTGAGTTTTTTTTTACGCTAATTGTCTTCTTTTAAGATTGAATTATTAGAGTTGACTATGGTAATCTCCTTAAAGTGAAATTAAGCTCTTAGTAACACTTAAAATAGGACATATAGCATAATCCTAATGATGCAAAATTACTTCTAGCTGCCCTTTCATATGGACAAACCTACAAGGATATATCTGGATGATGGGAAGGATGACTATTTCTAGGTGGTGGGATCCTGGGTGAGCTTCCTTGTGTTTTCTGTATTGTTTGAATTTCCTCTAATGAGTACATAGTACTTTTTTCTTTTTTTTAATTTTTTTTTTACATTTATTTATTTTTGAGAGACAGAGCATGAGTAGGGGAGGGGCAGAGAGAGGGAGACACAGAATCGGAACCAGGCTCCAGGCTCTGAGCTGTCAGCACAGAGCCCAACATGGGGCTTGAACCCACAAACCGTGAGATCATGACCTGAGCCGAAATCAGACGCTTAACCAACTGAGCCACCCAGGCCCCCCACATAGTACTTTTTCAATTTTGGTTCCCTTTCTTCCCTCTTTCCCTCCCTTCCTCTTTTTTTTTTCTTTCTTTTAAGTGAGTGCTTTAGAGATCCATTGTCCAATATGAGTCACTGCTTCTGTTAAAGAATTAAATAAAACAAGGTAATCAAAGAAAGTTTTCAGAATGATGCTGGAGCTGTGTTTTAATTTTTGTTTGTTTACTTATCCATTTTGAGAGAGAGAGAGAGGGAGAGAAGAGAGCCAGCGTGGGCAGGGGAGGGGCAGAGAAAGAAGGAGAGAGAGAAACTCAAGGAGGCTCCACAGGGTCAGCACAGAGTCCAACACAGGGCTTGATCTTGTGAACTGGGAGATTATGACCTGAGTCGAAATCAAGGGTGGGTCGCTCAACTGACTGAGCCACCCAGGTAGGTGCCCCTGGAGCTGAGTTTTAAAGGCCGTGGGCGTAAAGAAGCAGGAAGACAACACTGCTCGCGGGAAGAAACAGCACGTGGAAGGCACGGAAGAGGCGGCCGCTCCTCCTGGGCTCCTGCAGCCCTTGGGACAACCTCCATTTCCTTGCAGACCCGTGTGTTTCGTATTCTAATTACTTGCTTGCCTGCCTTTCTTTGGTGGGAAGAATAGGACAGAGAGGCTCACTTTCCTTCATTGCTCTACCTGTGATGCCCAGTGGAATGTCTAGTACACAGCCAGATAAAATAAACACAAAGCGATGGAGGCAATGAATGGACGGAGTCTAAAAGACAGAATTTCAAAGTACTTTTCTGTCTCTTAGGCCAGCAGATCTAGGCCAAAACTGTCAAATGGTATCTGTATACGGGCTGCCCGGAAAACTTTTCGCTACCATTTAACAGTGCATTCGAGGGTTTTTGTGTTCATTTTGTTTTTAAGTTTATTTATTTATTTGGGACGGGGGAAGGGGCAAAGACAGAGGGAGAGAGAGAATCCCAGGCAGGCTCTGCACTGTCCTTATACACTGTGTGCACAGTGCAGAGCCTGACGTGGGCCTCCGACTCGTGAACCGTGAGATCATGACCTGAGCCGAAACCAAGAGCTGGACACTCAACCAACTGAGCCACCCAGGCGCCCCAACAGTGCACTTGTGACTCTCCAGTCAGTGACAGTCTTCCAGTTTTCCTCCCGTCTCCAAGCTCTGCGTAGTGTCTTCTTCCTCTTAAATGCCCGCAGTCCCACCCTTCTGTATATTTTTACGCTGTAACACTACCATGGTGATTTTATGTACCTTTCAGTTTCCTCAATATGTAAATTAAAAACCTGAAAATCTCTGCTGTATATAGCTCCCCAAAATTCTTGACCCAGGCAGTCAAGTGCCTACTGTTTATCCGTACCTCGAAATTCCTACAAATATCTGAGTCTCAGGGTCTCTAAACTAAACTGTTCATCTTCCCCTACGCCTGACCCCCCCTCCGACATTCCCTGTCCCCATCCATGGCACCAACGTTCGCCCACTGGCCCACGCTAGAAATCTTCAGTCACTCGGCCTCCCCCTCCCCCGGTCATGCCACTTGAAGCCACTCGACTTGACCCTGCCTCCCGGGGTTCTCTCAATCTCATGCTTTCTCTTAAACTCTGCTACTAATATCTCACAAAGTTGTGCCAGTGTTTCTCGAACAATGTCCAAACTTATCTTCCTGTTTCTAGTTCTGCATCTTCTCGTTCCACCCTCCACACTATAGCCAGGGATGCATTTTGATTTTTTTCATATTTTAACTAGTTAAAACTCAAATTTAAAGCCACTTGTGGGTGGTGACTACTATATCAAACAACATATCTCTAAAGCAATCATAAAAAAAAAAAAAAGAAAGAAAGCCATACATCAATATATAGAGATTTAAACAAAAAAAACAGAGGGAGGGGCTCCTGGGTGGCTCAGTCGGTTCAGCGTCCGACTTCAGCACAGGTCATGATCTCACGGTTTGTGGGTTCGAGACCCATGTTGGGCTCTGTGCTGACAGCTCAGAGCCTGGATCCTGCTTTGGGTTCTGTGTCTCCCTCTCTGTCTCAGCCCCTCCCCCACTCATGCTCTGTCTCTCTCTCTCTGTCTCAAAAAAAAATAAACATTAAAAAAAAATTTTTTTAAACCAACTGTCAGTAAAAAATAGAAACCCAATCCCCAGGGCTCATCTACTCTCACATCTCAAGAGTGTGTTTTTCATTTTAATAAGCTTTCCTGCTTAAGTCACTTGCCTGTGTTGCATGTCTGTCCTTGAATTCCTTCTCGTAACAAGACCAAGAACCTCCAGCAACACCTTTGGGATGGGCTGGGTTGTGGCCCCCGGGGCCCTGGGTCTCCCCTGTCCACCCAGCGACACTTAGAAATAAATCTAACAAAAGACGTGCAAGCCTTGTACACTGAAAACCGTAAACCACCGCTGGTTGAGAGCTGGTTGAGAAATTAAAGAGACGGGAGTGCTGTACTGCATTCGCGGACTGAAAAGACTCCATGTTTTAAAGACACCTGCTGTCTCTCAACTGATCTATGGACTCAGTGTAGCCCCACTCAAAATCCTGGCAGGTTTTTCATTCACATGTGGAATTTAAGAAACAAAAAAAATGAACAAAGGAAAAAAAAAAGAGAGAGAGAAGCCAAGAAACACTCTTGACTGCAGAGAACAAACTGATGGTTCCCAGAGGGGAGGTGGGGGTGGGGGATGGGTGAAACAGGTGACGGGGATCAAGGAGGGCACTGGCTGTGCCCAGCGCTGGGTGATGTGTGCAAGTGTTGAACGACTTGCCCTGTACCCCTGAAACTAATATTACACTATGAACCACGCTGGAATTGAAATAAAAAAGTCATTAATTCATTCATTAATTTAAAAAAATCCTAGCATAAAAAAAATAACACTGGCAAGCTAATTTTAAAATGTACATGGAGGGGCGCCTTGGTGGCTCAGTTGGTTAGGCGGCCGACTTCGGCTCAGGTCATGATCTCACGGTCCGTGAGTTCGAGCCCCGCGTCGGGCTCTGTGCTGACAGCTCAGAGCCTGGAGCCTGCTTCATATTCTGTGTCTCCCTCTCTCTGACCCTCCCCTGTTCATGCTCTGTCTCTCCCTGTCTCAAAAATAAATAAAACGTTAAAAACAAAATTTATAAAAAAAAATGTACATGGAAAGGCAGATGGTTTAGAATAGCCAAAATAATCTTGCCAAAAAAAAAAAAAAGGAAAAAAGTTGGAGGTACTATACTACCCAAATCCCAGATTTATTATAAATATATAGCAATCAGGACAGTGTGGTATTGGCAGAAGGACAAACAGATTTGTTCTATGTGGACCAAACCAGGGGCGCCTGGGTGGTTCAGCTGGTTGAGTGTCTGACTCTTGATTGCGGCTCAGGTCATGATCTCACAGTGAGTTTGTGAGATCGAGCCCCGGGTCAGAGACTGCTTGGGATTCTCTGTCTCCCTCTCTCTCTCTCTACCCCTTTCCTGCTCATTCTCTCTCTCTCTCCCCCAAAATAAATAAATACACTTAAAAAAAAGGTAAACTAGAAAAAAATTAAGTTTACAATATTCAGATACTCCTAAGATTTTCCAGGAAGGCAGGCAGGCGTGCATTCTGGGAAGACAGGGCGAATGCTTTAGAACAACAAAACTGCCAGACCGCAGAGGTCATGTGACCGTGCCGCGGTTCCTCCCCTTTTCTCCAGCATCCCTGGCAACAGGAACAGGCTGATGAACATTTTGCTGAACGCTCCCAGCCACTGGTGACATGGAAACTCGCAAGAAAAATCACTTCCACGGCTGAGCTGGAGGGTGACTCTCATTATTATAAGGTTCTACCCATTGAGCCGAACACCTGCCCACTTTCACGGTCCGCCAGAGTTATTTCTAGAACACAACACCAGTGTTCCTTCTTCCACAAGACACTTCTCCTCTCCCTCCTTAGTCTTCTCTTTGGGGGTAAAGACGCTGAGCTGGAAACTTTGACAGATCCTAGGAGGAAGCAGTTTCAAAATCTTGTGACATCTTGGCGCTTTGGGCATAGTGTTCATCCTACAGTGCCATGTGTGGGCTGGACATGCCACCTCGGTTTTGGTCTGGTGAGGTGAGCACAGAACCCAGATGGGCTTATACACTGGAGCATATGTAAAAGCATATGGTTTTTTTTTTTTTTTAAGTCTATTTATTTATTTTGGGGGGGAGCAGACAGAGAGAGAGGGAGACCCAGAATCCGAAGCAGGCTCCAAGGTCTGAGCTGTCAGCACAGAGCCCGACGTGGGGCTTGCCCCCATGAACCGTGAAATCGTGACCTGAGCCGAAGTCGGATGCCGACGGAGCCACCCAGGCACCCCAAAGCGAATGTTTTTTATCACCCACTCTCCGTGTCCTATCAGGATATTCCACAGTAATGTGCTTCGTACCGTTACTTGGCACAATGCGATTGGTCCACACAACTGATCACAGTCTAATGATTATGTTTTAATGCTGCAGTACGTAATACGAAACTCAGGCGTCATCAGCCTCCATCACTAAAACAAAGTCAATGTAAAATACTCCTTGTCTGACACTAAACATTTGTCAGTCGTTAAAGGCTAACTGGGTTTCTAGATAGATTCCTTTTAAACTTTATAAATATTTACAACTGAGAGGTAGATCAGGACTTTGTGTGTAGCAGATTAGCTCAGCCAAGATCAGTAGTCAACGCTGAGAGTGTTGATTTTTTGTTTTAAGTTTATTTATTTTTTTAGTAACCTCTACACCCAGAGTGGGGCTTGTACCCACGACCCTGAGATCAAGGGCCGGACGCTCTTCTGACTGAGCCGGCCGGGCGCCCCGAGAGGGTTCTTGTTTTTAATCTCAGACCAAACACAAAGTTTTTCATTGGGTTGCTAAACCTCTTCTGATTACTGATGTGTTGTTTGTTTGTTTACAAAACCAACTCTATTTTTTTTTTGAGTGACACAATTATTTAATAGCAGTTTATGAATGACAGGGGGGCCAAAAAAAAAAAAGACAAAAGTTGTCCCAACACCCCGGTAATCACTTCTATGTGTTCTCTTCTCAGATTTGATATAAACATATATTTTTATATAATTGCAACACAGAAGCCTTTTGCCCCATTAACATGAGCTCTTTTATGATCTTTCATGTTGCTACACAGTCTCCCTTCACAGTTATAATTTCTAATGGTTACAAAATATTCCTTCCATTAAATAAACATTCATTAAAAATAGCCCACTGTCAGGGACTTAGAATGTTTCTATATTTATACATAATGAGTCAACGAATTCTTTCCTCCATTATCATTTTCTTCCTTTTGTCTCATTTCCTTACGTTAACACCCTGGGGTTCTGATGGCCGCGTGGACTTGGAAACACATTGCCACATCAGTTTTTCAAAGGTTTATACTGCCGCTGTGGGTTCGCCCCACCGTGTCACAGCTGCTCTGAACTCCCCAGATTTCCAGGGGCAGGCAGTCCAGGGGGATTCCCACCCTGCAGCCCGCAAGCTGGGAAGTCCCCCAACCAGAGTCTCTTACCAGCGAATTAAACACAGGTTTCCGAGCACAGGTCGAGAAACGACCGGCTGCCTCTTGCAGATTCCGGGCAGTCCCGGCCTCTCGAGAGAGACTGATCTTTCGCTTCCTGGTTAAGTGTTTGCATTTGGGTTCGGAGAAGGAGGCTGTATGTCCACCGTGCGTGGATTTGGGACACCGTGTGCCATTCCGACACGGGGCGGAACAACGGTCAAGGTAAAGCGTGACACAAAACCGGCAGAATCAAAAGCGGTAAGAAACACACGGCATCGCACTATCTGACTCCAATTATACTCGTCACTTCTTCCCGCTCTCAAGGACATTGCCAATTATATTCCATATTAAGGCAGACTGCGTGCTGCATGTTTCCAGGATAAGTCTGGTGCTTTTTCATTTTCTTTTTTTTTTTTCCTTTGTGCTCACAGCGGAAGGTGGCAGTTGTGAAGTCGTCATACTTCTGTGCCTCTGGCTTATACTGCCAGTAACATTTGAAGACAAATGCTAGGACAAACCAGGAGTGAATAAACAGCCCTTCTTGAGGGCATTTGTTTAACCGCCTCCACTCCCTGTAATGGAAATTTAAAATTAGGAGTGGGGGGCGGGGGCGCCTGGGTGGCTCCGTCGGTTGAGCGTCCGACTTCGGCCCAGGTCACAATCTCACGGTCTGTGGGTTCGAGCCCCGCGTCGGGCTCTGGGCTGATGGCTCGGAGCCTGGAGCCTGCTTCCAATTCTGTGTCTCCCTCTCTCTCTGACCCTCCCCCGTTCATGCTCTGTTTCTGTCTCAAAAGTAAAATAAACGTTAAAAAAAAAATTAAAATTAAAAAATAAATAAATAAATAAAATTAGGAGTGGGGGTGGGACCTTTAACAATACCTGGCACTAGGTGACGATGTCAAATATGTGACAGAAACCAGGAGAAGCAGTAACACTGAGGGCACTCCGTGACAGGGCAGCTGGTGGGGAACCCCAGCACCCCCAAGCTGAGCCTCTGGGACGCACCCAGGCTTTGGAGGCCTCGGAGAAATCCCCTTGGCTGCACCTGCTCACATCTTAAGCAGGGGCAGGTGAACAAAAGCCCAGGCTCCTTTCCTTCTTCCTTCCCACCATCAACCGGGGCCTTCCATTCTTCCCTCATCTGGGCCTAAGACTGCGCAGCCAAAGGCCGCCTAAGCTACAAGAACCTTCCCTGCTTCCAACAGTAGACGCGTCTCCTTGTGCAAAGAGCAACCAAATGGCAGCAGGTGTAAACAAAGAGCCCCAAATGAGGGCCCGTCCTCTCCCTCCCTCACCTCGTCTGCCGGAGAAAAGACAATTCCTTCCGGAAAAGGAGAGGTCTTGAGAAAGCGGTTTCTCAAACACAAGATTTCTTAAACACGAGATTCAAGAGGACCGTGAGTGAGTGGCCACTGGAACACACAGCCATGACAAGGGGAACAAGTCAGGGTTACTGGACACTCTGCATCCAGGCAGAATCACAACTGTCAAATTAAAAACCACAGTGAAGGCACAAATGAAACAGACAGTAATCTAGATAAAAGATTTAGACAACAGGTTTGAATGACCTCCCAGACGTCAAAGGAAAAGGGCAGAGAGGACAAAATATGGGAGGGGAAAGACCAAAAAGACAGGGACAAAGATCCAGGAAAACAGAAGGACCAACAATGACCAAATAAATAATCATGAGGTGCCTGAGTGGCTCAATCTGTTGAGCGTCCGACTTCGGCACAGGTCATGATCTCAAGGTTTGTGGGTTCAAGGCCCGCGTCGGGCTCTGTGCTGATGGCTCGGAGCCTGGAGCCTGCTTCGGATTCTGCGTCTCCCTCTGTCTCTGCCCCTCCCCTGCTCACGCTCTGTCTCTCTCTTGCTCTCAAAAATAGACATTAAGTAAATAAATAATATAATATAATGAATTTTCCTTGAGCTGAGAAAACATTGGAGTCTTCGTATCAAAGAAACTCACTGAGCTCTGACCGACATTCTTCAAAAGGGTCTGGAAATATCTCATGAAATTTCTGAACTTCAGAAAAAAAAAAAATTCTGAGGCACTCAAATGGTAGGCAGGGAAGATTACCAGCTTCCGAAATTGAGAAAATGAGAGAAAATTAAACTGGCATCGGGCTGTTCCTGTAAAACACGGAATATCTTAGTAAAAAGGTGTTGAGGGATACAGGCTGTGACCTATGGATTCAAAGTCTAGCTAATGTATAAAGCATGTGACAGTAATTCTTGGAGTAGTCTATCTACAAAGTTACCACTCAGGTCTTTGGGGCCCCGGAGCCACCCCAAGCCTTTGGCCAGGGTTTCACCCGGCTACCACTCAGTCCTCCTCCAGCTCCCTCTTCCCAGGTTGCAGTGACGTGCTCCCCTGAAGGGCAGCACAGAACCTGCTCCAAATCCTTACCTGCCCGCCCATCTTTAACCTCAGTGCATTGCAAAAGCACCTGAGCTGCCCAAAGACGTCTGTTTCAAAATCCAGCAAGATCATCGTCACACGGCAATATCCCTCGGAGGCTTTTGTCAACCGTCCTAGCTCCAAACTGTCAGAGCACAAAATCAGTGGCAGAAAGACCACGCGGAGTGAAGCACGTATGCAAAATCGCATTCAGTTTAAGAGGGCTAAATGGCCGAGACCATCTGCCCCATGCTGTGCTAATATTCACTGCCTGGGGGTATAATCTGTAGCACTAGCTTCCATTTGTAGAAAAAAAAGCCTGCGGAAGAATTCAGAGCTAGAGAAAAATATAAATGAATGGTGTGCAAAAATGGGTGGTTATATGTCATATGTGTATGCATGTACGTATGTATGGATATACGTATACAGATGCTTTTGTATGTTTATATGTACACATGTATCTATATATCTATATGTATGTATATAGATATGTACCTATATACATGTATCTTAAGAGATATATTTTACATCTCATTTTTCTAAGACAGAATGGTATCTTAGAAAAACATTTTATTTGGGGTGCCTGGGTGGCTCATTCAGTTAAGCGGCCGACTTTGGCTCAGGTCATGATCTCACGGTCCGTGGGTTCGAGCCCCGCATCGGGCTCTGTGCTGACAGCTCAGAGCCTGGAGCCTGTTTCAGATTCTGTGTCTCCCTCTCTCTCTGCCCCTCCCCGGCTCGCACTCTGTCTCTCTCTCTCTCTCAAAAATAAATAAACATTAAAAAAAATAAAAACATTTTATTTATGTATTTATCTGTGTATTTATTTATTTATTTGAGAGAGAGAGAGAGAGAGGGAGAGGGAGAGGGTGTGTGTATGTGTGTGAGAGTGGGGAGAGGAGCAGAAGGAGAGAGAGAGAATCTTAAGCAGGCTCCACACTCAGCGCGGAGCCCGACATGAGGCTCGATCCCGTGACCCTGGGATCATGACCTGAGGCTAAATCAAGAATTGGACGCTCAACCAGTTGAGCCACCCAGGGGCCCCAGAAAAAACATGTTAGAGACAATCATGAATGAATGCTGGAGAAACACCTCAAAACAAAAGAAAGTAATTAAAAGACATTGCTGGGGCAGCTGAAGAAATTTAAACATGGGCTCCATATAAAGCAATAACACCATGTGAGAGTTAGGTCTCTTGCCTCTGATAATGACACCATGGTATGTAGGAGAACACGCTAATTCTTGGGAAATACCCATTGAAGTATTTAGTATTCACCTGACTTTTATATGGTTTGCTGGAAAACAAAGTATACATAAAAGGAAGAAAACAGACGTAAAATGGTAACAATCAGTGACTCTAGATGAACAGTGACCAGGGGTGTGGGAAAAACACATTCTCAACTTTGCCGCTGGTTTGAGAAAAATCTTATATATTTTTTTTTAATTAAAAAAATTTTTAAATGTTTTTATTTATTTTTGTGAGAGACACAGAGTGAGGGGGGGAGGGGCAGAGAGAGAGGGAGACACAGAATCCGAAGCAGGTGTTCCGGGCTCTGAGCTGTCAGCACAGAGCCCGACGCGGGGCTTGAACCCACCAATGGTGACATCACGACCTGAATAGAAGTCGGATGCTCAACCGACTGAGCCACCCAGGCGCCCCAGGTTTGAGAAAAATTTTAAATACAAAAAAAACCAAAAGAATAAAAAAGAATAAAAAACATAACATCATAACATCATAATCAAAATGTCCAGGATACAACCCCAAATCACTCAGCCTATGAAGAGCCAGAAGGTTTCCAGCCTCATGATACAAGACGATGCCAGTGCTGCCAACAGATGCCAACGTTGAGGGGACACAGGTGTTGGGAGTTACTTGGCAAGGACTTTCGAGCGGCTAGAGCGAGCACGCCGCTAGAGCGAGCACGCCCCAGTAAGTAAAAGCGAATACTCGTCAAACAAAGGACAAGGCAGGGAAAAAAAAGAAAAACTTCGGCAAAGAAATAGAAGATATGGAAAAGAACCAAATGCAAATTCCGAAACTGAAAAACAGAATAAATGAATCAGAAAAACTCACTGGGTGGGCCGAGCAACAGCATGGAGATGACAGAGGAAAGAAGCGGTGAACTGCAAGACAGGTCAGTAGAAATTTTCTAATGTGCACAAGAAAGAAAGAGCCTCCGTGGGGGCAGGGTGGGGGCTGATGAACACAGACTCGGGGGCCGGTGGGGCAATGGCAAGAGGTCAAACATTCCGATCATCAGAGTCCCAGGAGAAGAGGAAAAGGGGGTGTGGCAGCAGAAATATTTGAAGAAGGGAGGGCTGATGCTGTCTTAAACTTTGCCAAACAAAACAACAACCCGTAAACCTGCACGTTCAGGAAGCTCGGCAAACCTCAAGCAGGATAAACACAGAGAAATCCATGCCTAGACACACACCCAAGCTGCTGGACACTGAAGAAAGAAAAGAAAAGAAAAGAAAAGAAAAAAGAAAAGAAAAGGAAAAAGGAAAGGAAAGGAAAGGAAAGGAAAGGAAAGGAAAGGAAAGGAAAGAGCAAAGCCCCGTAGGGGAGCAAAGATTTGAAAGACGGCGTAGTTCTTACCAGAGATCAGGGAGGCCAGAAGGAAGGGTAACAACGATTTTAACCCGCTGAAAGACAAGAACTGTCAGCACAGAATTCCATATCCGGTGAAAGTCCCCTTGGGGAGTGAAGGAGAAAGAGAGACATCCTTTCTCAGATGAAGAAGTGCTAAGAGACCTTGCTGTCAATAAAGTAAGTTCTTCAGACAGAAGGGAAATCACACCAGGGGGCGATCTAGAATGTCAGAAACGAAGGGAAAGCAACAGAAATCTTAAATATCTGGCGAAACAGAATAGATACTCCTCTGGTTAAGCTTTTAAGTATCCGTTTGGCAGTTGAAAGTAAAACTCACAATATCTGGTGCTCAGTGCACGGAAGGGTAATACACAGACAAGGGCACCTTAAAGGGGGCGGGGCAGAGGGGCTGCATGCTGGGAAGGTTTCTCTGCCCTATTTCACGAGGCAAAATACCAGTTCTAAGTCAACGGTAGAATGATATATATAGGATATATATATAACGTTATATATATACCGTTAGAATATATGTACCGACATATATCACCATCCCTAGTAACGACGAAGACAGTGAGTACTGGGAGATAGGGTAAAAAAAAACACAGGGGCGGCTGGGTGGCTTCGTTGGTTGAGCTTCTGGCTCCTGATTTCGCCCTTAGGTCACGATCTCATGGTCTGTGAGATCGAGCCCCGTGTCAGGCTCTGCATTGACAGGGCAGGGCCTGCTTGGGACTCTCTCTCCCTCTCTCTCTGCCCCTCCCTCACTGGTGCTGTCTCTCTCAAATATAAATAAACTTAAAAAAAACACACGCAACAGAAAAATGAAAATGGAATACTGAAGAAGTTCCTACGTATGATCCTATTTGTGTGATGTTCTCCAAAAGACCAGAGTGATGAACAGAGCAGTCGGTGGGGTCAGGGATGGGGGAGCAGCTGTGGGTCAGGGATGGGGGAGAGTATGGCTACAAAGCGACAGCATGAGGGAGTCTTTGCAGGGACAGCACAGCACTGTCCCGTGTCCCGTTTGCGGTAGCAGTTACATCAAGCTATACGTGGGTTAAAATTCATGCTACACGTACACACACCAAGTCAATGTTGCTGTGTGTTAACTAATGAATTAATTTTTTTAAAGGTTATTTATTCTGAGAGAGGGTGCGAGCAGGGGAGGGGCAGAGAGAGAGAGGGAGAGAGAGAATCCCAGGCTGGCTCTGCCCTGTCAGCACAGAGCCCGAGGTGACCCTCGAATCCACAAAACGCAAGATCATGACCTGAGCTGAAGTGGGATGCTTAACCGACTGAGCCACCCAGGCGCCCCTCTGTGTGCTAATTTAAAAATCTGAGTTAAGAAAGACAGAGTGAACAAAAAGAAGTACAGGAAAAGGGGAACCTCAGGAACACTAGTGTTTAAAGAATAAGACCAAGGGGTGCCCGGGGGGCTCAGTCGGTTAAGCATCCAACTTCGGCTCAGCTCACGATCTCGCGGTTCGTGGGTTCGAGCCCCGCGTCGGGCTCTGTGCTGACAGCTCGGAGCCTGGAGCTGCCTCGCATTCTGTGTCTCCCGCTCTCTCTGCTCCTCCCCTGTTCGTGCTCTGTCTCTCAAAAGTAAATAAATAAAAAAAAAAAGAGTAAGAGCAAAAAGCTAGAAGGAAAGGGGGTGCGGGACAGACCTCGGCTAGTGGAGTGGTGGCTGGGGAGCCAGTGTGGACCGTGCTAAGAGCTGCTTCAGCGGAGGGGTGTGAGGGGAGGGAGAGGGCAATTTGCTGGAGTTGCAGGACAGAGAGCACGCCGAAATGTGCGGGAGGGAAGACAGCCAGGCTAGACTAGCTTATTCGGTAAAACCATAACAACAGCTACTAATATTTACTGAAAACTTGCCATGTGCTAAGTCATTGTTTTCCCATACTGTTGCACAGAGTTGGAAAGTGAAAAAAAAAATTCTTCGACACCCCTCAGCATTAATCATTTTATGTAAATTATATAATTAAATGTAACCATCCATGTGGATACCCATTCTTTGTTTACATGGTTCCTTATTCCGTAGTTCTAAACATGAATATTCATATTGAAAATAAAAACTACAGGGGCGCCTGGGTAGCTCAGTGAGTAAAGCGTCTGACTTCAGCTCAGGTCACGATCTCACAGCTTGTGGGCCCGAGCCCCGCGTCGGGCTCTGTGCTGACAGCTCAGAACGTGGAGCCTGCTTCAGAGTCTGTGTCTCCCTCTCTCTCTGCCCCTCTCCCATTCGTGCTCTCTCTCTCAAGAATAAATAAAACATTTTAAAAAAATAAAAAGAGTTAAAAATAAAAATAAATAAAAACTACAAAACTAAGTTTCTACTTAACAGCAATAATTTAATGTTGACAGATAAAGCTTGTGTAGTGAATACTAAATTAGTTAATTCACTGAAACGTGACTATGCACAGACTTCCGGGTTGTCCTCCTATTGTGTAGTCTGATTGTGGAGACACCCTTTGCACTGTGCACAGTGATAGACTTTGGCCTTCCCACGGAAGCCAAGACATCATTATATACTAAGTATACATAGTATATTATATACTATATATCCCAAGATCTGGGACATTAGACACACAAACACAAGAGTGGGCCGGAATTGCATGCCAAGATACAATACAGCGGTAATACTGATGATCCAGAATATTTTAAAAATTTCTAAACATTCTCGGGGTGCCTGAGTGGCTCAGTTGGTTAAGCGTCCGACTCCGGCTCAAGTCATGATCTCGCGGTTCATGGGTTCGGGCCCCGCGTCGGGCTCTGTGCGGACAGCTCGGAGCCTGGAGCCTGCTTCGGGTTCTGTGTCTCCCTCTCTCTCTGCCCCTCCCCTGCTTGCACTCTGTCTCTTTCTCTCTCAAAAATAAATAAACATTAAAAAGAAAAAAGTTTTAAAAAATTTCTAAACATTCTCATCAGCACAAGAAACACAAAATTTAAAAAGTCGTTAAAAAAAAAAATCACAGAGCTCAGAGGTGCCATGAGCCCTAATTTGAAGACAGAATCTAAAAGCATAACATACTTAGGTTAGGCATTAAACAACCCCGTGATAGGAACAGAAATGAAGACCTCACCAGTTTTTCTGGACCCTCAATAAAGAATTTATTTTTTAAAAATGTAAGCTACGTCAGAACGCTTGCTGAATAAAATACACCTCCCATTATTTTTGAAAAGCCAGAATCCTGGTGATAATGTGGTCGGTGCTGACTGAATGATTTATACATGATCAACATGTGTTTCCTGGCACCCTGCATGCATAAAAAGGCTACATACTGTATGAATCCAATTATATGACATTCTGGAAAAGGCCAAACTGTCGAGAGAATACAATGATCAGTGGTTGCCAGGAGTTGGGAAGGAAGAGGGGAGGGATGAATAGGTCAATCACAGGGGATTTTTAGCGCAGTAAAAATATTCTGCGTGATACGTAACATTACGCAACTGTCAAAACCCAAAGAACTTTATGGCACAAAAAGTGAACCTTAATGAATATAAATTATAAAAAAAAAAAAATCATTTAGGAGGCTGAAGATTCCAGGAAGGAATACAGACCGTGATAAGAGAATCTAGCTGTACTAACAAATGTACAAAACAACATCCCTGAAAGGGGTAGAGAGAAAAGGTGATGATCTAAGTTATGCCGGAAATGAGCAGAATCTGTAAGACTCAAGGCAAAAGAAACTGCATATCGGAACAAAATTCTAGTTGAGAAAGTTGTTTTCTGTGAGGATAGGAGTTCACAATTCAGATACTGCTTATCTATGTACAATTAAGAAGATGAACGTGGGGCGCCTGGGTGGCTCGGCCGGTTAGGCATCTGACTCTTGGTTTTGGCTCAGGACACAATCTCATGGTTCGTGGGATCCAGCCCTGTGTCAGGCTCTGTGCTGACAGCACAGAGCCTGCTTGGGATTCTCTCGCCCTTTCCCTCTGCCCCTCCCCCCCAAAATAAAAAAATAAATTTTATTTTAAAAAAGGAGATGAATGACAGATGGCTGCAGCCGAATTCTCACTGTTGGGGTGGGAATTTAAGGATAAGCAGGCGGATGAGGCTAGGACAATCCATGTGATAATGATGGAGCTTAGCTTACGATAGATACAAATGGCTACATGTAGATAAGTAAACACACCTAGATCTCTGTGCTTCCTCAACGGAGAAGACACTTAAAACAGCATCACAGTAGCAATGAGCACACTCAGCACCCACACCTTGGTTTCTAATCCCATTCTCCAACAAAAAGAGCCAGGGGCTCTATGGAGAAATGGCTAGTTCTCGGACTGGGGCTGGAAATACACAACACGAGCCTGAAGTATCTGGTGGCACCAGAAACTAAGGAATTTCTTTAAGAAACAAAAAAACAAGGGGCACCTGGGTGGTTCAGTTGGTTAAGTGTCTGACTTTGGCTCAGGTATGTCAAAGGAATACAGGAGCCAACAGACAGAACTGCCAAGGGTCAACACAGGAAAAGTTTGAGCAACAAAACAAATAAAGTAGTTCCAGATCACAGCCAATAAAATAATATCCATGCATCCATACAGATATAAACACATGATTGCACAAACTCATAAATGGGAGAGAAGACGCAAAACTCTCACGCAGAATCCCAAATAGTTTGCAGAGATACTCCGTCTTCAATGAGGGGCTGTGGGCTGCAAGCAGTGACTCCCTTCCAAGCTGTAGAGTATGAATTGGGGGTGGGTAAGCTGTAACTTTACAGTGGAGAAGCCTGACAAACACTGCCTCGGCCGGATGACCAAGGTCAACATCCGTAGTCACAAATCATGTTGGTAGCACGTACCCTTGATACGATACAAAGAAAGAGGGGACCACAACTCTACGGTCTTTCTCCCAGAAACCCGTAACCCCAGTCTTATCACGAGAAAAACATCAGACCAAGTCTGGTGTATCCCACACCACCCCTGACCAGTGTCCCTCAAAACTACCAATATCACCAAAAACAAGGAGAGTCTGAGAAACCACCGTAGCTAAGAGGAGCCTAAAGAGACATAATCATGAAAGGTAATGTGGTGTCCAGGATGGGATCCTGGAACAAAAAAAAAGTCAAGTCAGTAAAAACTAAGGAAACCTGAATGAACTATGGACTTCAGTTAATAATAATACATGCATACTGGTTCATTCGATGTACATAAAATGCTAATGTAAGATGTTAATAACAGATGAAACTAGGTGTGGGGTGCTATGGGATCCCTCTTAAACTACCTGCTCAATTTTTCTGCAAATCTAAAACTGTTCTAAAGAATAAAGTCTATTATTTAAAAAAAAAAACTGTTTCGCTAACATCGTATTTAAAGATGGCACATTAAACACTTTCCCCTAAGATCAGAACAAGGCAAAAATGTTTACTCTCCCCACTTCTAATCAATACTTTGGAAAAATAAGCCTAGAGTTGGAAAAGTAATACTATCCGATCTCAAGATGTCCTGGGGCATCTGGGTGGCTCAGCTGGTTGAGTGTCCAACTCTTTGATTTCAGTTCAGGTCATGAGCCCAGGGTTGTGGGATCAAACCCCAGGCTGGGTTCCGTGCTGAGTGTGGAGCCTGATTAGATTCTCTCTCTCTCTTAAAAAAAAAAACAAAACAACAAAAAAAACCACTTCCTATAAAGCTACAGTAATCAAGACAGTATGGTATGGACAAAAAGTCAACGGGACAGAAGGGAGTCCAAAGTAGACTCACAAATATGGAGAAATGGGTTTCCACCAAGGATATCCATTCAACCCTCAGGTTCCATAAGGAATGTCAGCAGGCCCATTTCCTCAATTTTCATGAGATCCCTTTTCAGATGCAAGAGTGAGAACACAGTAAGGGAATGTATCAGTTCCCCACGAGTGGCTCCTGTGAGCAAGGAACTATTACACGATTCTAGAGGTGAAGCCTGAAGAGGTTATTTGTCTAAAGGCACACAGTTGGCAGGAGGCAGAGCGGGTCTGACTCTGCAATCGTCAGATTCCAGAGGCTTTTCCGTAACATTCAGAAAGGAAAGAAGGCATCCAATCAAACACCTCAAGACCGCCTTGTTTGTTCTGTTTTGTTTTGGTTGGTTTGAAAGATGAGACCCTTCAAGTTTCCCCCATAAATATCTTCTAAACGACTGTTAAGTAAATGTTTAATTACCATTTACTACAATAAACATATTAATTTAGAGCCGATCTAGTTGAGTGTTTCTGTATGTTGTTGAATCTGTGTTGTAGAAACTTCGGCCTTTGTGCGTTGGCAGTGGAATTCTTTAAATGCTATAAAGTTAAAAATATAAATGCAATTAAAAACATTTTTTGATTGTTATATAAATGTACAGTTGTTACTCGTTATGTGATACCTTGTTGGTCATAATAATGATTATCTACTGTCATGACTTTGGTCAAGGATACAATCCCCAAAGGTGAGCCAAAGTCATTTGCTAGTATTTTCCCCTCTCACAACCGATTATGGGAAATTCACCTCCATTTTATCACTTAAATTTCTAGAATCTCTCATGAAGTATCTGGACTCAAACCAGTAGATCTGTACTTCCTTTGAAAAATCACCTACATCTCAGAGCCAACTGGATCTGTCTGCCTGAGTAACTTTCTTTACTATGGGACCAAAAAATGCTAATAGAATCACAGCCTTTTTTAAAAAAAATTTTAATGTTTATTTTTGAGAGAGAGTGAGACACAGCATGAGTGGAGAGGGGCAGAGACAGAAAGAGAGAGAGGAAGACACAGAATCTGAAGCAGGCTCAAGGCTCTGAGCTGTCAGCACAGAGCCTGACACAAGCCTCGAACTCACAAACCGTGAGATCATGATCCGAGCCGAAGTTGGACGCTTAACCGACGGAGTCCCCCAGGTGCCCCAAGAACCACAGCCTTTTATTTCCATCTCTGCTTCTGCTATTGAATATTCAAAGCCTGTTCCAATACTTATAACGTAGAACAACATGTATAAAACCAAGGAGAGAACGTTAGGAATGGAGAGAGTCTTGATCATTATTTCTGGGTTCTTCCTCTTAGATCTCAACAAGACAAGCTTTTTTGTGAAATGCACAAAATGGGGTCCTTCCTAAGTCAGGCCTTACCCTCCCTGTTTCAGTTTGAGGCCCTATAAGTGAAGAGCTTTAAAAATACTCAAGATGGTGATAATATCGTTTTAAAGCCCTGCCACCGTTTATTTCACCCGATCCCCCTGACGGCCCTGAAAGGCAGACAGGGAGACTGTCATAGCGTTTAAAACGGGCCCACGCAGATCATGTAACTTGCCCAAGTCCCTCAGGAGTAAGTAGTAGGGCACGGGAAGAAGCATCTCTGGGTTTCCATCCAAGAGTTTTCCTCGGAAGCACGTGCCTCTTAGGTCTCTAATTACGGCTGTGTGTCTGACTGCAGACTAAATACAGTCTGCATTTTTCCCATTCCATAGGAGCATCACCTTGATTTCTCCATACCCTTTTTTTTTAGAAGGGACTGAAGATCTCTGATGAAGCCCAGACAGCTGGTTAAGACTTGGATTCTGAGAGATTCGGATTCGGGACATCTATCTGTCAGAAGGCTGATGTGAAACGTGCACCCTGGCTTTAAAAAAAAACAACAAAGGACTTGAAGAAGAAACATTTCTCCGCTTGAGAAGAGAACACTCCTCCTTTGCAGAAAAGTTACCTGCCTTTTTCTCCGAGTTTCCACACGTCAGACGTATTTTAGGCATGTCTCCCATCCTAGAAAGGGTGCACAGAGGAACGGGATCTATGCCAACATCTATCCTGAGGCAGGAATTTCCAGGCAGGTCTCAGAGTCATAGATCACATGCGTGTCTTTGCCTTTTTGACTCTATATACATTTTTAATACTCCTTTTGTTTTGCTCTAACAGGTGTTTTTAAACTCTCCGAGCACAGAAAAGAAATCCAAACACAAAGTGCCAAATGAACCACAGAATCGGGGGGAGCCCCGTCAACTGAAGAACCACTACCTGACAACGTCCCCATTTTATAAAATGCATCCACAGACAGACACTTTGCGTTCTTTTTTGCTCCTTTATGCCAACCGTCATTTTACTGCCGCTCAGCTCCCAGTTCACCCCCTAGTACTGACTGGGCACCAACAGATGGGGGCGCTAAGCAGCTCTCCTTTGCGGTGAGCCTGATGTGATGGCTTCTGGGCAGAGGGCGCTGGCGGGACAAGGCAAGAGGAGAGGGAGATTCCAGGACCAGGTGTGCTGGTGTGTTTGCCTCTTCCTGCTGCTGGGCCTGCTCCAGTAACTATGGATACGCATCACATCCGGTGGTGCCGGGTCCCAGCCGCAAGCCCAAGGTGGACAACCCCTCAGTGGGCTCAGAGCCCCGGCCTGGTGACCGCCTTGCCACTGTCCTGCACACATGGACACTCACCATCCAATGCCCACTGTGTGTGTGCCCCTGCCCGCCAGCCTCGGCCTGCCTTCAGCCCGGGGGGTGCTTCCTGCGCCAATCCTGGTTGTGGCTCTTTCGTCCGTTGGCCTCCGTGCGTCTTCACCCCCAAAACGGTGTTTTCTGTGGACCAGCTCTGGCCCGGGAAACCCAGTGAACTCTGCCCTCCCATCCATACCTTCTCCAATGAGGGCTGAATCCCAGCTGGGAAGCTCCTTGACGGGGACACTGGGCACCACTGAGGAAGCAGGTTTGGTGCAGTAAAAATACAAGTGTACCTGTAAGGTATATGAGCCCCAGCTCAGTAACCCTCCTCCTGAATCTCTTTCCAGTCAGAATCCAGAATGCTAGCTGCACATAACGCCCTGAGAGGGGACTGGTGGGTTATTTTCCATGAACAGACTAACCCAAGAGGGAAGATGTGTATATCCTGATACCTGAAACTCCTACAATGACATGGTTGAGTCTCCCTCTCCACAGTGAGGTCTACCAGTTCAAGGTTAGCCAACATAAAGTCCTTCCAATCAACTTTTGGTATCTCCCTTTTAAATGTGAGCATTTAGAATCAACAGACATTTGTAACAGAGTTCCAAACAAGCCTTTTTTTGCAGCTATAGACACATAACACACACACATACAGACACACACACACACACACACACACACACACACACACCTTCAGAGACAGAAGACAATATACCCACAAAATGGTAACAAAGGGATGAGAAAGGAACAAGAATGAGTTCCTAGAAATTAGGACAGCAATAATAGTTCTGAGTTTTTTTGTGGTAATGGTGACATGAATCTTACCCATGTGATAAAACAATACAGAACTGGACACGCAGACACTATACCAAGGTCAAGTCCCTGGTTTTGATATTGTATTGTAGTTACAGGAGATACAATCCTTGAGACAAACTGGGTGAACAGTACGTGGGACCTCTGTACTATCTTTATGGCTTCCTGTGAATCTGTAATTAGTTCAAAATGAAACAATCTTTTTTTTAAAGATAGGATAGTGAAAGAGATGGGGGAAAGGAAAGAATTGTAAGATAGAGTTGAGGACATCATTTAAGAAATAAAGCAATACAGGGCATCTGGCTGGCTGTCGGTAGAGCACATGACTCTTGATCTCAGGGTTGTGAGTTTGAGCCCCACGTTGAGTGTAGAGATTACCTAAAAATTTAAAAATCTTAAAAAAAAAAGAAAACAATATGACAAATCAGTGAGAATGAAGAGAGAAAAAAAATTTAATTAAATGGAGGATTTAATTCTCGAGTCCCAACGCTGACAACAGAACTACAAAGAGAGAGGAAAAAGAGAAACATCATGTGGAGGAAATTAACAATAAAATAATACAAGAAAGTTTCCCAGAATTTAAGGACACGAGTTTCCAGATGAAAAGGAAGTACCAAGTGCTAAGAGCAATGAGTTGAGGGGACAAAAATGTCACACCCAGACCATTATGAAATTTCGGAATACTAGAGATGAAAGTGTTCTAAAAGCTTTCAGAAAGATGGGAGAAACACATAGCTCATCCGTAACGGAAATCGGCACAGCAGCTCTGTCTAGAACACCCCTGAATGCTGGAAGCAAATGGAGGAATGCCGTCAAAAGTCCGAGAGAATTAACTCCAACCCACGACGCGGTCATTCTTCAATCAAACACGAAGGGATAATAAAGTGATTTTCAAATGCTGAAGGTCCTAGATTGTTTTTACTTCCCCTGCAACCTTTCTTGGAAGTTCCTGGAGAACGTGTTCCACCAAAAAGGGGAGAGGGGAAGAAAGCGGAAGACCTGAGGTCCAGAAAGCAGGGCGTGCCCATCAGAGAGAGACAAAGGGCAGGGCGTTCCCCCTGTGGTGATGTCAGACATCCCAGACAGGGAGCCAGTCGCCAGACTGCGGTCAGTCCAAATTGGACAGGGACAGAGAGGCCTCCAAGAAGAGGAAAACGGCGGGCTACTGCTCTGGTCTGAATGTGCGTCCTTCTCCCCACCAGCCCCCAGATTCATATGTTGAAATCCTAACCCCCAAGGCGATGGTATTAGGGGCTGAGGTCTTTGGGAGGTGCTCACACCATGAGGGTGGCCCCTCTAAACAGACCCCACAGAGCTTCCCCGCTCCTTCCACCCCATGAGACACGAGTCTGCGACCTAGGAAGGCCCACCCCTGACCACGCTGGCACCGTGGTCTCGGACTCCCAGCCGTCTGTCAGTCATCAGCCTCTGAGCCTGTGCCCTTTTGTTACAGCAGCCAGAACAGATCAGGATAGCTTCCAACAGGATTTGTCTGTACCGAAAGGGATTCCACACTGCTGTCAGAGGTAGTAAGATGGGGGTGGGGAAAGAATGAAAAAGTATCGGTAAAGACAACTAAGCAAGTGAAAAAAAGAGAAGAAGAAGAAGAGACAGGTACAATTACCAACTTTAGGGAAAAGGGTGTGATGAAATAATATCGGATTCTGGTATGCACTGGGACTCAGCTGGGGGCAATATTTACATAGTCGTAATTCTGTAAACACTGACTTAACGAAAATGTGTGAGCATGGGGGAGAGGAGACGCGTGTATGTATAGGTAGGACTGCTATCCGTTCCATTAACATCTTCCTCGGGAAAGGAGGTCAACAGAGCCTAAGATGGAAAACATCAAGAAATCGGCAGCACGTGGTGTTGAAATGCAGATCCCGTGCTGTAGACTGCCATGTAAACCACAAAGATTCAGGAGCCCTGCTTCAGCAGGGGAGGATTTTGAGGTAAGGAGGGCTGATGGGGGGGGGTGTGGAGAGCCCCTGCTTCTCCTAACCTTTCTAAAACTCTGATTTGTCAAACTCTGTAGAGGTAGGATTCTGATGGAAATACAAATGAAAAAACTTAAGTCCACAGAAGAACTTTCAATGAGTAACAGTACAGGGGAACAGGGGAAGAGGTCTTAGAAAGCCAGTGTAGGCAGTGAGAACCCACCAAAGGGTTTTAGCGGGTGAGCTACATGAACAGAACTGCATTTGACAATTACTGAGATGGGAAGAAACAAAAGGATGGGCTGAAAGACGGAGAGTTAAGGGAAATAGTTACAAAGTTCTAGAGGACACCCAATGCGCACCCCGGACCCCGTCTGTAGTAGGGATATCGGAAGGACAGACATGGCGGCCGCCACAAGGATGTCTCGATCTCTATCAGTCTGGTAGCTCTCTGTCGGTGAATGAGTATTCGATACAAGGAAGGGGACGGCCGGTCCGGTAGAAACTACAGTCTTTCTGGCAAAACAGCCTCTCGCATATGGATAAAGCACCACCCTGGGTTATGAATCAGTCATTCAAGAGCTATCACCTAGTGTGGATTTCAACCACGTCCCAACCCGACCACCCTTGAATAGGCTGACCATCAAAGACCTGGATCCCAGAGCAGAGAGGCCAAACCTTAAAAGTAAGGATGCTTGGTTAAACACCGCAAAGCCACACTTACTCATACATCCTTCCGCTCACCAGGGCTCTGGCCTACATGTTTAGGAACAGAGACTAAGGAACATTGGTCAACTTTTTTCCTTTATTGCATAGCTACGAAAAGATGCATCGAAGAAAAAGAGGCAGACTGTGTCTGGCTTTTAGGAAGACGCAGCGACAAGAGAACCGAAGGTGTTATCTCCTATGGTTAATCAATCAGAATCGTGTCCTAGCTCACAGAACAGTCCACTGGGGGCCCTGTGAGAATCAGGGATTCTGAGAAGTAACTACTAGGGTGTACTAGGAGGTAAGAGTCATACCTACCCGAAGGCACTGGGGGCCAAGCCACAAAGTGGAAGTCAAAACTAAGCCCGGGGACTCTGCCCCCAACACCCCCCCACCCCCATGCCACACCCGCTTAGAACCCCCCAGCTCCTAGTGTGGTCCTCACCTGCAGAGGCAGCACCCCAGGGAGCTTATTAGATGGGGGGGGATCTCAGGCCCCACTCCAGACCTAATGAATCAAAATCTGCATTTTAACAAGATCTCGGGGTGATATTTGTGCTCATTAAGGGTTGAGAAGCACTGACTTCGAAGAGAGAGAACGGAGTCCTTCTGGCTCTGTGATCCCCAGTGGTTCACCAGCTGGTGCTGGAAGGGGCTGGAAACTGGACAGGGCACCCGGGTGTCCAAAACTGCCGAAGCAGCAACAGAGATATGTGTACAGCGTGAAAGTGGGGAGGAGGGGCAGGCAGCCATGACCCTTCTAGAAAAGGCGCTCATTCCGGGACACTCCATTATTTCTTAGGAGCTTGATTTTAGACTCCAGTAAGAGCTCAGGCATGAACCACAGATTTCCCTTTATAGCCGCCTATTTTATTTAAACAAAAAATGCTAAACATTAATTTTAGTTGTACTTAATTGAATAATTTCTCGGGGGAATAGTTCAGGGAGAGTTTAAAACTGCCTGTTTCCAAAAGCCATTACAAATTGGCATATATTATAATGTCACCGTGCCAACCCAAACAGCCCGCTTCAACGTCCCTGGGGCCGCCCTCGCTCCAGATGTGTTCAGAACTCCTAGTAATATAATGCAGGCAAAAACCATATTTATGCGAAGCAGTATTTTGAATATCCTTTTCCAATTATCTGCAATGAGATAACACATCCCTAATTGGAAGCACTGGGGGCAGGGGTGGAGAGCAGTCTATTTCTCCCTAGCGAACGCTTTTCATTAGTAAAAACTCAGAGGGTCTGTCCGAGTGTAAAAGAAATCTCCGTTGCCCCACATTGAATCATCTGAACATCTATAAACTTAGAAACGGCCCCGCGGTCACCTGTAATGAACTAGCTGATTTATTTTAAAAGATCAATCTCGTCTTTTCCTATAAGTCGTAAATACGGAGGGCTGGGGTTGGGGAGGGGGAAGGGGAGAAATGAACTCAAGTAAAGGAAGTCCAAAAAACACTTTGGTGAAGCAGTCGGTGCACAGGTGCTGTTTCCCCCCGCCGCCCCCCCCCCCGCCCCCATCCCACCCAAATACCTTCGATCCTGTTTCTTGCTGGCACCAACAGCCCAGATTCTGAAGTTCTCTTTGATTCCTGACCAGTGACGGTCCTCACCACGCTGCCAGGTTAAACCATCACCGTTTACCGCGGGTTTGTTAACCTGCATCCCACACTCAATCTACGGATTCGGGACCACCTTTTTATTCTCAGATTCGAGCACGTGTAAACAAGTAAGTAGGGCGGTCTACACTGTTTGCCGAAAATTGAAGTTTTCATCCTTACTGTTTTCTTAACAGATGTCCTTTTAGAAATTCAGGTGTAAGTCAAGTAAGTATTTTTTATGCCAACTGGCACCCTGTTCAGTTACAGAGGAGACTCTGGGCCTCATACATCATAAAAAGGCTGCATGTAACGTGCTGTGCAATCCCAGCATGCCTCGTTCCTGGACTTGTCTATTTTCACAGATGTCACAGAGAAGCCATCTGAAAAACGATGCAAAAATGCAGCTGTTCCTGGCCGTTAGCAAGATACACTTGGAAACCTCGTTCCCTAAGATGTTCAAAATTGCAAAGGGTTTGTCTAAATATAAATTAATTACCAAACTCCGTGTGTTGATAAGCAAACACTCTACTGTTTATGCTTCAACTTGACAAAGGGAATTTAAGCATATTACCCAGAAACCTCTTATGGAAACACAGTCCATGTTTGGCATTCATGCTTTTCCCTAAAACGCTTAAAAACACTTATCGTGGAATGTAACATGCAAGGAGAAAAGCACAAGACTTGTACACGCAGTTTGACAAAGAGTTTACAAAGCAAAAACTGTGTAACTCATTGCATGCTTTGCTACACCAATCAACCCGGCAAAAATCTATCTAAACTCGCTTACTCGACCAGGCAATCAGCAAACTGGGTGCCAGGCGCTGTGTTATGTGCAAATGTAAACGCTTTGGCAAGTTTTGCCTACTAACATATTCGCCTAAATAACTACCCCAAGTTCCTTGGTTGTTACCTACGTGAGTTTCAAAGTAAACAAATACATAACTTCATCATATGCACAAGGAGCATTTTCCCCCAATAAATCTACCCTAAAGGTTTCTGCTCTTGGGGTGCTTAACAATATATCATTTCTGAAAGCACCACGAGAAAGGGCCTGGTGGTCAGTAACACCCAGATGTGAACTTTTCTCTCTGACCTGTACCAGCAGTGAATGATGTGCCCAGTGTCCCTCTGATTAACCCCAGAACAAAGGCCTCCCCACTTGGGAGCTACTCAGAACTTTCCCAAGCACCTTGCAAACAGTCTTATTTTTCATAGTGTGTCTAGATCTGAAAAAAGCATTTGTTCCAGTGTGGACACAATGAAATCCCTGGTTATAACGTTCTCTTAAACCCTAAGAAAAGAAAAAAGTAATCCGTAGCTTTGTTTTCAGAGAAATAGTTGTACCTTATTAATCACAAAGTGTTCAGGGGAACCCTGTTTTGTGAGATTCTCAGAAACAGTTCAGCTGTTTCCAAATCACACATTGGAAAATTCCTACGTTACATGGTCCAGGATAATCGGCGTTAAAACAATATACAAAGTAGGATCATTTCCTCACTAGGTTCCGTTTCTGTTGGGAAAGGAGAGAGAAATTTAAACCGAGATGATAATTTAAGCCAATAATCTATAAACTGGGGTGTGCAAGGAGATTCACTGAAATGTGGCAAGAAAAAAAAAACCTTCTATGAATTTGCTGTGTTTATTTTTTACTCTCAACCATTTCTAATTTTTGGTGCCCATAACATAGAATACGGTAAGACACATAAATTTATAAAGACAATTATTATTTTTTAAAAAATTCTAGAGGGTTGATCGTATTTTTACTAATGTGATGCATGAACTAAAAATGGAGGCCAAGTGTTAGAAGTGGTACAGATTATCTGTAAAAAAAATAGAAGTACATGCAGCCCAAGCATCTCGAATTATCTTTGTCATTGTTCAAGAAAACATTACATGAGTTTTACAAGTAAGAGTTGTGCTTAGTCAGCTTGACTTGGGGGAGGGTTAAAGACCACACAAACTCACAATCCAAGCAATGTAGTGCTAAGATGTTTGTATTAAGGAAAGCAGAGTGCGGGATATAGGGAAGCTCTCTTACTTTCGCAACTTTTTTTTATAAATTTAAACTTAGGTCAAAATAAAACACTTAGAAGTGATTCGTAACTGGTGCATCTGGGTGGCTCAGTCAGTTGAGCGTCTGACTCTTGACTGGCTCGGGTCATGATCTCATGGTTCGTGAGTTCGAGTTCCTAGTCGGACTCTGTGCTGACAGTGCAGAGTCAGCTTGGGATTCTCTCTCTCTCCCTTCTGTCCCTCCCCTACTCATGCCTGCACGTGAGCTTTCAGTCTCTCAAAATAAATAAACTTAAAAAAAAGTACTTTGTAACTGATCACAGCACCAAAGTTTGCAAATTATTTTATTTTTTAATTTTTTTAAATGTTTATTTTTGAAAAAGACAGAGAGAGACAGAGCATGAGCAGGAGAGGGGCAGAGAGAGAGGGAGGGAGACACAGAATCCGAAGCAGGCTCCAGGCTCCGAGCTGTCAGCACAGAGCCCGACGCGGGGCTCGAACTCACGAGCCATGAGATCATGACCTGAGCTGAAGTCGGATGCTTAACCACGCCCAGGCACCCCGCAAATTGTTTTTGTGAGACAAAACACAAAACAGTGTTTTGTGCCTCGCCCCTCTATGCCATAGATCGCTGTAACTGATGCACTTACAGAAGCAATTCGGGGTTACCTCCGGGCCCACCTCCCTGCGGTAGCATGAGCACTTTCGTCAAAATAGAGTGCTCTTTGCACGTACGCATGATCCGCCTCTGGAGTTCTGACAGAAGATGGCAAACACAGGTTGAGAACTCCCATACACCACAGATGGAGGTGTAGAGGAGAGGAAAAGGAGGGAAAAGGTGTAGCCAAAGGAAAAGGTGAGGGAAGTTTCAGGATATGGTTAGACGCTTGCTTTGGGAAGGAAAGAGCCAACAAGACAAAGTCAGCGTTGGAGATGAGCTGTGCATCAGGCACTGGGCTGGGCTCTAAGGACGCCAGAGTGTTTGGGGCGGACACAACCCCTGCCCCCAGGAAGTTTACAGTCTAGACTACAGGAAAACAGCCCAGGGGGGAGGCTCAGCGGTAGCACTGGGAAGAAACGGAGAGCTGAACTCGGCCAGGGTGTCACAAGAGAAGAAAATCCTTGGTGCGCAGGCAAACTGACTAGCGCTAAGTGGCTCTTTTCCCTTGGGACACAGAGGGCCGGCCAAAGCCCTGCACAGAAATCGGTCAGCGCTGTCTGGAGGTGAGGTGTGGACCCACGGATCGCTGGCGATGGGCTATGGAGCTGCGAGTCTCTGGGGTGGGGGGCGGACTGTCAATGTCACAAAGGAGGCAGGCTTCTAGAGCTCCGGTATCCGAGCACCCAGACAGGGGCTCCCTGAACATCAAACTGTGATTCCCCGGGGAGGAGCTGAGGGTTTCCTTCCTTCCTTCCTACCTTCCTCCCTCCCTCCCTCCCTCCCTTCCTCCCTTCCTTCCTTCCTTCCTTCCTCCCTCCCTCCCTCCCTCTATTCCTTCCTCTTTCTTCCTTCTTTTTTTCTTTTCTTTCTATCTCTTTCTTTAACATTTTATTTATTTAAGTAATCTCTACACCCAACGTGGGGCTTGAACTCACAACCCTGAGATCAAGAGCTGCATACTCTACTGACTGGTCCAGCCAGGCGCCCCCAATGTTTTCCTTTCTGTTCTTACCTGCCTCAGCTAGGGCACTCTCCAGGCCTAAAGAAACCCAAGCCTCGATCCCAGAGAAACCACCACGTTTCAAACTACCCCAACACCCCCTCTGCCCATGAAATATTCGCTGAATGGATGGATGATACAGAGAAGTCAAAAGGCAAGAGCACCTGGGTGAAGGTGGGGCTGGGGGGCAGTGATAGGAAGGGGACTGCCAACATGGACAGAGGGCTGTGTTTATGCTCATCTAGACAGAAAGAACTTGCCAGAATAATCGTGAATGCTCTTCCTTCCTTCCTTCTTTCCTTTGTCCTTCCTTCCTTCCTTCTTCTTTCCTCCCTTCTTCCTTCCTTCTTTCCTTTGTCCTTCTTTCCTTTCTTCCTTCCTTCCTTCTTTCCTTTGTCCATCCTTCCTTCTTCCTTCCTCCTTCCTTCCTTTCCTTTGTCCTTCCTTCCTTCCTTTTTCCTTCCTCCCTTCCTTCTTTCCTCTGTCCTTCCTTCCTTCCTTCCTTCCTTCCTTCCTTCCTTCCTTCCTCCTTCCTTCTTTCCTTTGTCCATCCTTCCTTCTTCCTTCCTTTCCTTTGTCCTTCCTTCCTTCCTTTTTCCTTCCTCCCTTCCTTCTTCCTTCCTTCCTTCTTTCCTTTGTCCGTCCTTCCTTCCTTCTTCCTTCTTCCTTCCTTCCTTTCCTTTGTCCTTCCTTCCTTCCTTTTTCCTTCCTCCCTTCCTTCTTCCTTCCTTCCTTCTTTCCTTTGTCCTTCCTTCCTTCCTTCCTTCCTTCTTCCTTCCTCCTTCCTTCTTTCCTTTGTCCTTCCTTCTTTCATTCCTTTCTTTCTTCTTTCCTTTGTCCTTCCTTCCTTCCTTCTTCCTTCCTTCCTTCTTCCTTCCTTCTTCCCTTTGTCCTTCTTTCCTTTCTTCCTTCCTTCCTTCTTTCCTTTGTCCATCCTTCCTTCTTCCTTCCTTTCCTTTGTCCTTCCTTCCTTCCTTTTTCCTTCCTCCCTTCCTCTTCCTTCCTTCCTTCTTTCCTTTGTCCTTCCTTCCTTCCTTCCTTCCTCCTTCCTTCCTCCTTCCTTCCTCCCTCCTTCTTTCCTTTCTCCCATCCATCCATCCATCTACAGAAGCAAATGCCAACACCCAAGAAGTGGTGAAAATCCAGCACGGCCTCCTAGAGGTAAGTGATGGCTATGTAGCTGCCACAATAGAGGCAGAGGAGCAGGTGGCCCGGAGAAGAGGGGTATGAACCCTGCTTCTCAGCTCCCTGCAGTGTAGGACTTTTTTTCTTTTCAATTTCCAGTCTGTCACAGAGCAAGGCTTTCACAAAATACAATAAAAATGAGTTACTAGAAAAATGCAAATCTTTCAAAAACCCACCAAACGCAAGCCCACCACCACTGCATCTGGATGTCACGGCAATGACAAAATGGTAGACAGAAGCCTGAACTCTTACTCTCAAACTTTGGTACTGGCTTCGCTGGGCGCTGGTAACGGACAGCTGGAGAGGCCAGGCTCTGGTCCCGTGGGCACGGCGGGGGCTGCGGGGCTTGCTCGCAGCCCGAATTCACCCACAAGCACACTACTGGCTCTTCTAAAGTGCTCGATGACCATCGTGGGGCAGACAGTGCTCACCACGAGAGCCAGAAATGCACACATCACTTCCTGTCTTTTTCAGATCTTCCTTCCTTTTTTTTTTTTGTTTATTTTTTTATTTTGAGAGAGAGACAGAGAGACAGAGAGAGAGAGAGAGAGAGAGACAGAGAGAATCCCAAGCAGGCTCTGCGCTGTCAGCGCAGAGCCCGATGAGGGGCTCAATCTCACAAACTGTGAGATCATGACCTGAGCCAAAGTCAAGAGCTGGACACTTAACTGACTGAGCCACCTAAGGGCCCCAAGACATGGCTTTTGACACTTGTTCTGATTTGCTACCAGATGCCTTTCTTCCTTCTTCCTTCCTTCCTTCTTTCCTTTGTCTGTCCTTCCTTCCTTCCTTCTTTCCATTGTCCTTCCTTCCTCCTTCCTTCTTTCCTTTATCTTTCCTTCCTTCCAGCCCCCCCCACCCCCATTCCCACAGAAGGACAAGGGGCCCCAGTATACACGTGTGACAGGGCTGGGGGATGATCGTCTCTTTTTCTAGCATCTTCTATCTTCCTTTCCCTTCCCCAAGCACCTCTCCTTCCACCTCTGAACACTCACCTCGGTCTGCTTCCTCTGCTGTGTTTTAACATTTTTCTAAAACAAAACCTCAGGGGCACCTGGGTGGCTCAGTCTGTTAAGCCTCCGACTTCGGCTCAAGTCACGATCTCACGGTTTGTGAGTTTGAGCCCCACTTCGGGCACTGGTAGCTCGGAGCCGGGAGCCTGCTTCGGATTCTGGGTCTCCCCCTCTCTCTGTCCCTCTCCAGCTCACACTCTGTCTCTGTCTCTCTCTCTCTCCAAAATAAATAAACATTAAAAAAATAAAATAAAACAAAACCTCAAATTCCTTCACTGACCTTGATGCCCTCTGGTCTGGTTTTCACCTTCCTTCCTCTGACAGGGTCCCCCGGTGCCGGGAGTTCACCTCTGTGGCGTCTGTGGCCTCCGCGGGTGAGGTCCTAGGACCCGGCCCAGGGTCCACCCCGGCACACTCACACTCGGGTGAAGCCACTCCCGTTGTCAATCCCCTGGGGAACACAACCATTACCAAAGCAATAGCTTTTCTTCCAGATCACCTTACGCGACCCCTCCAGGGCTTTTCAAACAGGCCCTCGGCCTCACCTTGAAACCCTCTTCCACAACCACCACCAAGGCTCACGAACCTGTTTCTTCCACCTCTGATGTCTATGCTGGCACCTTGCCTTCCTCTGGGGTTCCCCCAAGCCTTTGTCCCGGGCCCGTCTTGTTTGTCATGAGCTCTCCTGCATTCATTTATACCTTGACAGTGACCCCCAAGTGGATGAGTCCAGGCAATGGCTTCCTCACACTCAGCGATTCTGGCTTTGTTTTTTTTTTTTTTTAATGTTTATTTATCTTTGAGAGACAGACAGACAGAGTGCTAATGGGGGAGGGGCAGAGAGAGAGGGAGACACAGCATCCGAAGCGGGCTCCAGGCTCCGAGCTGTCAGTGCAGAGCCCGACGCGGGGCTCAAACCCGTGAACCACGAGATCATGACCTGAGCCGGAGTCAGACGCTCAACCCACTGCGCCACCCAGGCGCCCCGAGATTCTGGCTTTAATGGGACTGCAGGTAGGACTATGGCTTTAGTAGTTTTTTTTTTTTTTTCTTTAATACTAAGCATTTAAAGCCACTGCCCAAGAAGAATGCTTCTCAAACCTGGCTACACTCTGGAATCATCTCAGGAAGCTCTAAAATACAGATGCCTGGTTCCTACTCCCATTCTAACTGAATTGGTTGTGGTAGAATAAAAAACATATTTGGTCTCTGTCCCTGGCACAGAGCTCCTGAAACCCAGTGGAATTTCCCTAGTGATACAAGTGTCCTTTGTTACTCATAACAAGGCCCTTTCAATCATACCTGAGTTTACGCTAAGGAGGTGACTCTTGTCACCTTCAGGATTGCAGATGGTCACCAGAAAACAATGTGATCGGAGGATTGGAACTTTCAGTCCCACCCCTGGGCCTCGGGACAGAGAAAAGGGCTGGAGATTAAGTTCAATCACCAAAGGCCAATTACTTCATCAACCTTTCTTGTGTGATGGAATCGCCATAAAAGTTCCTAAGGGATGGGATTCAGAGAACTTCCATATTGGTGAAAGCATCCACATGCTGGGAGGGTGGTACCCTCTAGCTCCGAGGGGACAGAGGCTCCTGCACTAGGGACCCTTCCAGATCTCTCCCTGCATCTGGCTGTTGCCATTTTCTTGAGTTCTGTGAGTCATTCTAGCAAACTATCCAATGGGAGTGGCGAGTGTGGGAATCCCTGAATTTGGAGTCAAGTTGGATGGAAATGCAGGTACCCGATGCCTGTGACTAGTGTCTGAGGTAGGGACAGTCTAACGGGACTGAGCCCTTAAACGTGTGGGATCGGATGCTAACTAGCATCAGAACCGAACTGGATTGGATTGGACCGGGTTGAATTGAAGGACACCCAGCTGGTGTCAGAGGATCTGAGAATTGGTGTTGGGAAGGCACCACAGATTTGTGGAAACACGTAGGAAAACCCCCGAGCTGGTATGGGGTGGAGGCTGGACATCAGGACGCTAAAAATTCCCCGGGTGATTTTAATCTGCAGCAAAAGCTGAGAACCACTGCCCAAGACCATGTGCACACATTTGAACTTGCCTTTCACTCCAAGCAAGATCTTCCTTCTTGTCCTCACTTCCCAGCCACACTGAACTAGTTTTCTAAAATTAATGTCCCAGTGCAACTCAGTGCTCAATCGCACAGTCCTGTATTGTTTGCTGATTGTTTCATGCGTCTTCCCTGCCCGGATATAATGCAAGCTCTCTGAAGATTCTGGCAATACCTTATACCTCTCTTAGTTCATGTTGTCAACTACGCTGCTAGGCATACAGCAGGTATTCAGCATATACGACTGATTCAAAATTGCTTTTTAGGCAGTATCACTGCAAGGATTACACCAAATCCTTGAAGGAGAAGAACTGAATGGTACACTTTTTTTTATCTCCTGTGACGGCTAGTGCGGTTCTTTGTATTAAAGATTTATTTACTTGTGGCCACAGAATCTAGAATAGCAAGGTTTTTTCTTAAGATTTTATTTAATTTTTTTTAACGTTTATTTATTTTTGAGACAGAGAGAGACAGAGCATGAATGGGGGGGGAGGGGCAGAGAGAGAGGGAGACACAGAATCCGAAACAGGCTCCAGGCTCTGAGCTGTCAGCACAGAGACCGACGTGGGGCTCGAACTCACAGACCGCGAGATCGTGACCCGAGCTGAAGTCGGACGCTTAACCGACTGAGCCAGCCAGGTGCCCCAAAATAGCAGTCCTAATGCAGACATTTGTTTTCCTCCCAGGGAGAAATGTGACATCTTGAAAGTGTTTCTTTTGAAAAAGGAAAATAGTTTTCACATCACCACTGATTAAATTGATCTTCCTCCACTAAGTAGCAAGAACTTTTTCAGAGATTTCTAAGAAGTGAGTCAGTATTACAAATATTATTCTAAAAAAACAAAACAAAACAAATCCAAAAAACAATGAGGCACCGAAATCAAGGATAGGATCAATCTCTATCAGGAGACGGTTCTAGAGACGTCCCATAAAGACAAACCCAACAGGATTTATTCAAGAAATAAAATACCATGGACCGTTTTCTACTCAGAGCTGGCCCATTTGCCAAGCTCTTCCCAGTGTTCTGAAAAATGGGAAAATGTTTTAATAATTGTCTTAATTATTAACAGTCTCTAACTTACTTTATAAAAGACTGTTAATAATCAATCACCTTTATGTTGTAAAGACTTGAATTTTTTTAAAGTAGTCTCTACACCCAATGTGAGGCTCAAACTCACAACCCTGAGATCAGGGGTTGCATGCTCTATGGACTGAGCCACCCAGGCATCCCAATCAATCACCTTTTTAACAATGGGGGTGTACCATGTATTCCAGAAAACATGTGGCATCCGCTGGGATCACTCATAGGAGAAACATGGAAGGAGGGAGTTGAATGGATAAGGACAGCAAACAGGGGGTAGATGTTCAGTATCCAGAACGCTCTATCCAAGAATGCCAATGGCTACTCACATTGGCAGGCATCTGTGTGGGCAAAATGTATGCACGTGCACATACATAAGCTTTAGGGGGCAAAGGGTCCACAGTTTCAGCAGCTTCTCCGAAGGGTCTGTGGCCTCCCGGAAAGGAAAGGAACACTAGGTGACTACTGTAATAGCCTCAAGTGCTGGCATCTACCCAAACCTTCCACCTGCCTAGTTCCTACCTGAGCCAGCCTTCATGGTACTATCACAAGTGTTCTTCAGGGGCGGCTCAGTCAGCTGAGCGTCTGACTCTCCATTTCGGCTCAGGTCGTGATCTCACGGTTTGTGAGTTTGAGCCCCCCCCCCCCCACTGGGCTCTCTGCTGTCCAAGCAGAGCCCGCTTTGGATCCTCTGTCCCCCCCTTCTCTGTCCCTCCCCTGCTCACATGCGCGCACACTCTCTTTCTCTCTCTCAAAAATAAACATTAAGAAAAAGAAGCAGGGGCGACTGGGTGGCTGAGTCAGTTAAGCATCTGACTTTGGCTCAGATCACGGTCTCACGGTGAGTTCGAGCCCCGTGTCGGGCTCTGTGCTGACAGCTCGGAGCCTGGAGCCTGCTTCGGATTCTGTGTCTCCCTCTCTCTCTGCTCCTCCCCTGCTCACATGCTGTCTCTCTCTCAAAAATAAAAATTAAAAAAAAAATTAAAAAATATATATTTAAAAAAAGAAAAAAAGCAAAGGTATACAATATGTGTATTTCCTTTTCCTTAAATAATAATTACCCATAAGAAAGTACCTGTATACATATCTGCATAAAACCTCCCAGAGAATCACAAACCTTCCCTTACCATACTGTGCCTTTCTGTGCTGTCTGAAATTTCTTTTTTTCTTGATTTTTTTTTAACAGTTATTCATTTTTGAGAGACAGAGCACAAGTGGGGGTGGGGCAGAGAGAAAGGGAGACACAGAATCCGAAGCAGGCTCTGGGCTCCGAGCTGTCAGCACAGAGCCCCACGTGGGGCTCGAACTCACTAGCCGTGAGATCATGACCTGAGCGGAAGGTGGATGCTTAACCGACTCAGTCACTCAGGCGCCTCTGTACTGTCTGAAATTTCTAACCCCGTACATGCCTTTACCAGTGCTAACTAAATGACAAAATCATGGTCTGTTGATTTTTCTTTTTTAGAGATCTCTGTACTACATGGAATAAAGAAAAACCAACCTAATACACGTTTGTAAAGAAGAAGGAAAAATTCAAAACAAAATGCTACGTTAAAAGCTGATATGTTACGTGCTTTCGTGACCTTCCATTTTTTTACTTTTTTTTTTCCTTTAACCTCTGCAGGTCAGTGATCCTCTAAAGAAAAAAGGAAAGGAAAAAAAAAAACCCTACTGCAGGTTAGATTTTTATCTAACCTGCAGACACTGCCAGACGAATTTTTCAGATGCTGGTCCCTGTCAGTCACAGACAAGGCTTCTACCCTAGTTTTCCGCTGATTATTACTGAAAAGCATACCGCATCCATCAGACACAGGACCCTGGGAGTCCCTCCGGCCACAGAGCTCGGTAGGGCAGGGACCTGGGCCCCAGCACACAAGTCAGCCACGACAGGTCGGCTTGTGGGCTTTATCGATGTTTGCCGAGGATCCCCACACATGTTCCAGATGTGCTGACCTCATAAAACTGCCACCCACCCCAAGCTGTGAAAGAATTGCTCCCTCGCTGTGTTTTTCCCATCGCTCAACCACGGCAACCCCCCGGGGTGACCCTCTCGGGCTGTGCCCCTGTGCCAAGGGCCTGCCCACTCCTGTTCCCTGGGGCTCCAGCGACCGCTTGGTCCTGGGCCCCTGCATCACAGGGGCCCTGCCTTTTGTCCCCACCCAGCTTGTGCCTGAATCCTGGCTGGAAACTGGAACGAATATCTTTCTCAAAGTCGCCTGTGTGCCAGGCACCCTGTACATCCTCCCAGGGTGCAGAGACAAGGCGCTGCTCTTCCGTCACGGAGTCTGAAGTTTGCGAAAAGAAATTCAGAAACGATGACAAATCATCTGACACAAAGGACCCTGCGGGACGCAGGAGAGGTACCAGGGGCTCCGGGAGTAAGAGGATGAAGAGATCATCCCCGCCTGGGAAGGACAGGAAGAGGTCCATGAGTGAGGCAGCCTTTGTGGTTGATGCTGATGGATGAACAGGATTTCTGCTGGGTGGGATGCAGGCCATAGTTTCTGATGAGGAGAAAGGCTATTTTTCAAACCCTGTGTATAAATAATGAACAAATGTGGCCTCCTGTCTGTATGTTCTTTCTAATCAGCTGGGGTTTTTTTTTGTCTGAAACACGATACTACGGCCTCCAAAATTGTGCAGAGGAAAAAAATATATATATCTTTCAGGGAATCATCATTCAACCCTCTATGGAATCTCGAAAACTTTTATCACACATCCCCCCCGACCAGGTTCTTTCTTTTCAATAGCCTAACTAGTGGTATTGCATATAGTCACTGTCATTTAAAATCAGGTATACTATCGGGGCGCCTGGGCGGCTTAGCCGGTTAAGTGTCCGACTTTGGCTCAGGTCATGATCTCACGGTCTGTGGGTTCAAGCCCCGCGTCGGGCTCTGTGCTGACAGCTCGGAGCCTGGAGCCTGCTTTCAGATTCTGGGTCTCCCTCTCTCTCTGCCCCTCCCTCACTCGCTCTCTCTCTCAAAAATAAACTAACGTTAAAAAAAAGTTTAAATCAGGTATACTATCAATATCTGCGTGACAAATGACATGATTCCTCAGCGTGTCATTAAAACGGGCGGGTGTCATTATTAATCATGGGGTAACTGTGCGCTCTCGTAAGTGTGGAAGGGTCCCTGAGACAGTCGAGTCAGTCTGAGATGGTCTGCTGATGCTGTCCCTCTCTGCTCCCTCGCTGGGGCTGTGCGGGTCTGTCCCCGCAAAGGAGGGCTGGATACACACACCTTACGGCCGGGACTTCTACAGACAAGTCAGACTCCATCCCTACCCCTCTCTCATGCACACACAGGCACGCGCACACACACACACACACACACACCTGAAACATGGCTTCAAGGTCACCTCCTTGATCCTGTAATACTTGCTCTCTCTCTTCTCAAGTAGGATCAGCCAGTCACTAAAAAGCACCCTGCTAATTAGAACTCAATCTGCCTTTTAATTAGATAAAGTGCCAAGGCTGCCCCCAAATCCTGAGTTTTGACATTCTGAAGGACTTCTCTGTGTTTTTTTTAAACTTTTTTTAACGTTTATTTATTTTTGAGAGAGGGAGAGAGAGCACGTGTGCGAATAGGGAAGAGGCAGAGAGAGAGGGAGACACAGAATCCGAAGCAGGCTCCAGGCTCCGAGCCGTCAGCACAGAGCCCGATGCAGGGCTCGAACCCACGGACCGCGAGATCGTGACCTGAGCGGAAGTCGGACGCTCAACCGACTGAGCCACCCAGGTGCCCCAGGACTTCGCTGTTAATAAGGAACAGGGGGGGCGCCTGGGTGGCTCAGTCGGTTGAGCGTCCGACTTCGGCTCAGGTCACGATCTCACGGTCCGTGGGTTCGAGCCCCGCATCGGGCTCTGGGTTGATGGCTCAGAGCCTGGAGCACACTTCTGATTCTGTGTCTCCGTCTCTCTCTGCCCCTCCTCCGTTCATGCTCTGTCTCTCTCTGTCTCAAAAATAAATAAACGTTAAAAAAATTTTTTTTAAAAAATTAAAAAAAAAAAAAGGAACAGGGGTGGAAAAATGTATTCTCTGAAGATTTTCAGAGGTTCGGCCCTGAGAAAATGTAAGTTATGCCTAGATGTACCTATTTTTTAGTTAGCAGGGAAAGGCGGTCTGAAATTCCTATTTTACCACTAACGATTCTCCAATTTCTACGATTGTCACCAGTACCTTCAGCTTCTTCAAGTTCACATTGCCTGTTTTCTCCTTACTAAGCGGTGGTGGAGGCGGGAGAGTTGTCTCCTAAAGGTTTGTAGGCATTCGCCAACGTGCAAAGAGAATGAATTCCAAAAGTGTGTTAGTGAGCGGACTGGGACACTTGCCCATAGGAATGACGCTGTGTGTACAGAAGATGGGTCCCCAGGCAGCCCGCATTGTCACTAAGGGGAACCTCGCTAACCCAGCCCTACCCAATCAATAGAGACAACAGTCTTAACCTGCATCCACGGTGAACACCTTCTCAGTGTGGCAGTGGAGTCACCCTGACCTCCTGCAACTTGCCTACCGAAGGCGCAGGACACAGTTCACGGGGGTATTTTGGCCACGCTAGGAGCTATGCGTTCCTGAAAATCCTCACATCCTGCAACATCACGCTCTAAAAGTAACAGGATCTATGGTGAAAACACCGTTAGGGCCAGACCACTTGAAACCTCTGTAACTTTGTAACCAGAGCACTAACTCAAAGAATAATTAACACCCGGGGAGATGACTTACTGGCTGTGGCTATCTCGGGGGCGGGGGGGCTGGGGGGGTTACACGTGCACAGAACCAGAACCGCAAGGCTGGCCTGCAGACGGGGTGAGGTTCGGAGCCACAGGGAGGACCCCTGCCGGGAGCCCAGGGTCCTACATGCACGGCTGGGGGGGCCTTCTCTAGGGAGGGGGGCCCCGGGGAGAGGCGCTCTTTTTAAATTTTCTTAAAATAGAGTCGAAAGGGCATGTGTTGCCTGTGAGGGCTCTCTCCTTGCTGTAATTCTAGTCCTGCTGTGAGTCTGCTCCTCTTGCCAAAGAGAAACTGCCTCTCCACCAGTCCGACCCCCGGGATCTCCTGACACCATATTCCTTGGACTTCTTGATCGCTACTCCGTGTTACGGAACCACACGCCCCAGCACATCAAACTGTGTTCCGGGGACCAGAGGCTAGCTGGCTCCTCAGAGCCCTTGACTCGGCTAGAGAAGGACCTTTCCTAGGTCTTGCCCTTTGTGACAGCTCTGGATTAGAGACGAAGGGGCGGCCGCCGATGGGAGGCTAATTCTCTTAACATCCGGGCCAATGCAGGAAACTCTGCTGTGTTCTACTTAGTCATCAGAAGTGATTCTCCGTTTCTCTCAAAGTCCATGAATCCTGGGTGAGTCAGTCTGATTTTCTAGATCAGACTGTCCCATTGAAACGTAATATAAGCCACATATGCAATTAAAAAATTAGTCGCCATGGGGCGCCTGGGTGGCTCGGTTGGTTAAGCATGTGACTTGATCTCGGCTCAGGTCACGATCTTGTGGTTTTGTGAGTTTAAGCCCCACGTCGGGCTCCCCACGTCGGGCTCCCCACGTCAGGCTCTGTGCTGACAATGTGGAGTCGGCTTGAGATTCTCTCTCTCTTTCTCTCTCTCTCTGCCTCTCCCCTACTCACTCTCCTTCTTCTCTCTCTAAATAAATTTTAAAAAAATTAGAAGCTACATTAAAAAAGCAAAAAGAATCAAATCCATTTAATAGTATATTTTATATAAGCTAGTATATACCAAATATTATCATTTCAACATGGAAACAACATAAAAATTATTAACAAGATACTTTGTGTTCTTCATCCCAAATCTTCAAAATTCAGTGTTATTTGCCACACACAGCACATCTCAATTCAAACCGGCTACATTTCAAGTGTTCAACGGCCAAGTGTGGCCAGTGACCATCGGGCTGGACAACAGGTCTAGATAGATAGTCCGTAGACAGCCAAGTGTCATATTTCTGAAGATATATAATTAACGGACTACAAAACCCACTGAAGCACAAAAAAATGTTTTTCAAGCTCATATTCTCATCCCATGAAAGAATCCCTTTCACTTGTCAGTTTCAGTGTGAATGTATTAGCCCTTAATCACCCAGAACATTCAGTTTCTCAGGACATCCCAATCCCTAACTACACTCAGTCTGTTTTTTTTTAAAACAGCTTTAGCAAGATATAATTCATATAAATTCACCCATGTAAAGTATACAATGGTATGGGTTTATTACATTTTTTTTTAACAGTGGTAAAATACCTATCATGTAAAACTTCCCATTTTAACCATTTTTAAGTGTACAGTTCAGTGGCCTCAATTACGTTCAGGGTGTTGTGCAACCCTCCCTGCTATCTATTTCCAAAATGCTGTCATGACCGCAAACAGAAACCCTGCATCCAGAAAGCAGGTGTCCTCTCCACTGATAGGGTAAAGTGCACCTGTGTAAGATCAACAGGCCAACAGCAGTGATCTTGGTGTTAGCATCACGGTGTTGGGACCAGGAACGCTGTGCTGTGCCTACAGACACTTCCCAGAACCCTCTCTTCCCTCCCTTTCTGAAGCTGGTAAGTTTTGGGATATCATCTAGCTTCGCAAAACGTTTTGCAATAAATCTTTGAGTGGCTCGGCACCCCGTCTGCTCCCCTGTACTCAGTCTCCGGGTTTTCTGATGATGCAATCCATGTTCTTTTCTTTTCTTTCTTTTTTTTTTTTAACTTTTATTAATTTTTGAGAGACAGGGTGTGAGCAGCGGAGGGGCAGAGAGAGAGGGAGACACAGAATCTGAAGCAGGCTCCAGGCTCCAAGCTGTCAGCACAGAGCCCGACACGGGGCTCGAACCCACGAACTGTGAGACAGTGACCCAAGCCAAAGTGGGACGCTTGCTCAACCGACTGAGCCACCCAGGTGCCCCATACACTCCCATATTCTTTCAAATGATATCGCCATAATGGAGGAAAGAGCTACAACCCGACCAGAACCTGAAGTTACAGACGCACCTCTGAAGAAATAAAACTCTTGTGCTTTTCTCGAACATTTGTTTCGAAACAAGAGAATGCTGGTCCACCAGAGCGTCTTCCTTTCACATACTTTCCTTTTCCTCTTTTTTTTTTTCCTAAACAGTTCTCAAGGAAAAATACAAGAAGTTCCGATTGCCTTTATGAGTTTTATGAGGATGAAACAAGATGTGGAGAAAACATCTCGGAGCACCGACCGGAGTTAATTAATTCCAGCATCACCTCCTTACGTGAGGCCGGAGCTTGTGAGCAGATGTGCGGGCTAAATATTCCGGGTCGGTCTTAGCACATTATTGAAAGTAACCTCTCCTCCCCCAGAAGAGTCTGGCACGCAGCTTGCAGTCCCCGACAAGCAGCTTGGACACGTAGAGAAGCGGAATTTAACATTTCCTGATGCCCGCTTTCCCATTTATTTCCAAACCTTTGCCTCTCAACAGGAAAGAAAAGGAAGGAAAAAAATGCCCCCGTAGTCACACGTATACCATGCTGAGTATCAGCCACTAAAAGAAAAGCTGAGGAAGCAATTTTAAACCCTGTTGCCACAAATGTGTTTGGGGAACTTTCACCTTGTTTCTCATAAACTAGAAAGTACACTTCACGTTCCTTTTGATTTCTAATGACCAACGCGTTTAAACTAACATTTCATTTCCAACCCGTGTCTGTTTCAGGGCTAGCAGCTGGACGATTTATTTTGCTAGCTGGTGATAGAATTAAATACCGAGTCTTTGAAAACATTTACAAGCTTTCCCTCTAACCTTGGGTGCACGTTCCAAATTAGGCTACTTTGATTTTTATTAGCTAAAGGTTTACATACTGAAATACTAACACTGTTACCTTCAGAATAAATTGTTTATAGCTCAGGTGCGGCTTAAAACATTTTCTTCGTCTGTGGGGATACTCTGGAGATCGAGGAGGAGGACGGTTGCATTGGTTCACTCTGGATCAACAATTTTCCTTTGTGAGTCAAACAATACGAAGGGTGCACAGATGCAGACGCAGGCCCGGAGGCGGTTGCGAAAGGGTTCTGGTCCTCCGCAAAAACACGGGCTTCCTCTGCACATCCCAAGTGCTTTATAATCACGAAATCACTATCCCGGTGGAGGGCCCCGGTGACGCACTCTTAAGATTGATTCTTTAATACCAACATTTGGACGCAGCAGACAAGGCGTGAGCTGGGACCCCAGGCCAACCTGCTTGCAAAATCGTGACTCTTTCGTTTATTAGCGGTATAGTCTTGCCCCAATAATTTAACCCAAGTCTTGGTGTCTAACCCTGCGAAATGGGGAAGAATTACTCCCTCCTTGTAACTTTATTGTGATCACTTGCACTGAACAGAAGTTCAATTGGTGGTTTCGATGGAGCCGAAGAACCTCCGTCACAAGGACGTCCCCAGTGTGTCAGCCCACAACTGTCACTCATGGCACAGTCACTCCGTCGAAAACGTCTACTGTCTCTACTGAAAGACAAGATCGAGGCAGTTCCTTGTCTTTAGGGGCACACACACAGCACTTCTGGGGACCGCAGATATCGAAATGAGGAGGGGGAGGAAATCCAACATGGGGGACACTAGCCTGGCTTCACAGAGTGTAGCAAGAACCCAATGAAAGGGGCCGATGGGAAAGAGGCTTATGGAGAAGATGACGTTTGAGCTTTGACTGTGTCTGTTAGATAGGAAAGGCAGGAAGAGCATACCTGGGAGAGGGGACGATATGTGAGAAGGCAGAGGACTGGAATGGGTTGTTGTGGCCGGCATGGCCACCAGTAGGTGAGGCCGCCTAGGGCTTTCGTGTGCCAGCCTCTGAGAGCTGTTATTTTGCCCTAAAGGGGACAAGGAGCCACTAGAGGTTTCTAGCGTGGAAATAACACCATCATCTTTGTTTAGAGAAGCTGGATCTGTCAGCAGAGGGGCAGATAGACTGGGGCACTGAAACGCTGGTGCCGGTTTCGGCACTGGTTCTCAAAGGGAGAAGACGGGCCTCGGGACCAGGCGGAGGAAAGATGGGCGAGACGTCTCAGGGGTGAGAGGAACTGCATTTGGTGACACGCTGCAGCAGGCCTGACCCGGAAGCAAGCGGGATGGGGACACCAATGACCAAGAAAGAAGGTAAGGAGCGCAACGCGTTTGTGGGGGAGGCCCCTCTCCAGGTGAGGGTGCTGAGGAAAGGCGGATCTGGCGTTGCGGGGAGACAGAGTGAAACCTGACCAACACCTGTATGAGGCTGGGGCCACAGGTATGGGTCAGGGTACCGCTCATCCGTCGGGGATGGGACACGACCCGGGAGGGCACGTACAGTAGGCAGACACAGAGGACAGGGCCCCGGATGGCCCGGGATTTAGGAGCTGAAAACGATGTAATGCTTTATTCCCACCGCGTAGAGAGCACCAGAACACTACCCCGTATGTAAAAAAGGCATCTTTGGAGTCGAAGCACAAGAAACTTACACGGCGTTGAAGAAACTTAGAAGTGGACTGAAAAAGGGCCTTAAGGACTGACCTAAGGGATTCCAGCATCATCCGTTAGGTAATAAGAAAACACCCGAAGCTTTCTGAGCATTGAAGTCCTGTGACTGAAGTGGTATTTTTAAAAAGACTGATATGAGTGGTGTGCAGGGAGGAAGACAACGGGGGAGTCTCCTCCACGAGGGAGCCCACGAGGAAGTAACTGTGGGAACCGAGCCCCTGATCTCCGTCTGTGCCGCACCAAAAAAGCCATCTGTTGAGGTTCCACGGGATCGCCACCACGCTTAGGACGGAACCTGGACTCCAGGCTACTCAGGTTTTAATAATCCGGATAACAATTTGATGGCGATGGACATAACAGAGTGATGATGAACCGTCCGAAAAGCCCGGGCGAGCTGAGAGATGTTTGGCCTGCATCAACATCCGAGCTCTGAGATGGGGGAAGGGGGTGGGGGGGGGGAATACAAGGCAGATTTACAAAAGAAAAGGCCGCATTGTGTGCGCACTGCCTCCCACCATCTGTTCTTCCCCCAGGTTAGCGGAATGAAATAAACTCTCTGGGCAAGATATTGATTCACATTTTTCAAGTGCTGACGCCCGCTCCGGCCGCAGAGCTGAGGTCAGAATTCTTGTGTCCTTTTCCAGCCAAACTGATTTCAGGACAGGCAAGCAATCACACAATGCTCTTCCGTGCAATAAATATGAAAATACTTAACCTCCCTGGGGTATTAGGGAGCATAAATCATGTCTTTAAAGGCCCGTGACGAGCTGAAATGAAAAGCGTTCAAAGTAGGAAACGCCACGAGCCCACGACTGCGGCCGCTCACTGGGTTGTTTTGTGCAGATCGCTGTGCTATTAACTTGGTGAGTTTTACGGTCTGAAAGTATTCATCAATAGCTAACTATCAGATTGCTTAAACGCTCTACGGCTTGCACATCTGTCCAAATGGGCTAAAGTCTCCAACATTTATCGTCTTGCTCAAAACAGCTGGTTTTTCCTTTCTTTTTTTTCTTTTTAAAGGACTTCTTGATGGAGCCATTAACAAGAGGGTCCCCTCCTGAGGGCCGACGACAGCCTGGGGCTGGGGGACCCCGCTACAAGCATGGAGGCTTTCCCCAGTCTGGTATTAAGAGATTTCAGAGAAGGGGTGTGGGAGAGATGAATCCAAGTGGGAGAGGAGCAGGGGCAGGGATTACGGCTCACCGCTTTGTGTACGTGAGCAAGGAAAACGGAGTCAGACGGCTGTGGGCTCTCGATGCACACAAGGAGCGACTCTAGTAACGTTAAGTACAAAATAAATGATAGAAGCCACAGCTGATTTTTACGAGTGTGGTGAACGGCAGGCCTCGAGAGCTGGTCACAGAGGGGCACCAAGTAGCTGTTGTGCCAGCTGGGAGACATTAAGGCAACAGACATCACCCCTGTTGAGTGAGATGAGGCCTCTCCTCCCCACCAGCAATGCCCTTCTGCCTTCCCCCTACCCCCCCCCCCCCCCCGCAGATTTTCATCTCAAAGCCACTACGCTGGGAGGGATCTCCATGGCTGCTTTCCCCTCTGGCGAAGTCCAGCCACTGCCCAAGGTAGGAACCTCGTCTGTCATCGTCACATGTACTTGTGGGGCCACCGCGATGATTCTGTGATTCCCTTTCACGGTTACAAAGTGCTTCCTGGAGTAAAATCCGACACCGGCACCCCCGGGTCCCAGCTCTGGCCCCTTGGGTCAAGTAGAACACGTCGATTTCTGCTTGAAACATTCGATAACCTCTCCTTTACAACATACCTCTTTTTTTGTTTTTTGTTTTTTCCTCAAGTACCTAGGCCACTTTGCAGATCCAAGTGTGATCCAGGGACCAGTGGTTTGGGCACCGGCTGGAAGCAGTCAGAAATGCAGACTCCCAGGCCCCACCTCCGGCCTCCTGACCGGGAATCTGCACTGTCACAAGATTCCCAGGTAATTCATACGCACGTGAGAGCTTGGGACCAGACGCTGGTAAACATTTTCCGCAATGGGCCAGATGGTAAATATTTTAGGCTTTGCAGGCCGTATGTCTCTGTGGCAATTAGCGCCAAGAGCAACCATAGATAATATGTAATCGAACAAGCATGGCTGTATTAAAAATTAAAAAAAAAAAACTTTATGGACACTGACGTTTGAATTTCATGTAACGTTCACATGTCACGAAGCAGCATTACCGCTTTTGGCTTTCCCAACCACTTAAAAATATAGAAGCCTATAATCTTAGCTTGTGTATCGTACAGGGGACGGGCAGGCAGCGGGGTCCCCAGGTTGCTGAGCCCTGCTCTGCCTGGTAACACTACCAATTACACTGGGGCTTGGTCCTCAACTCTACATTATGTATTCCGCTTCCTTAACGCGGCATGCATAACTGAATCAAACACAAAGGATGATTTTTCAGTAATGCGAGACCATTATTCCTTTTGACTCTAACACAGTATTTCTTCTGATGCAGATGGGTGCTTAACACAACACTTATTTTTAGCACGGCAGTATATATATATATATATATATATATATATATATATATATATATAACACAGTGGGATGATATATCTGTGAACAATTAAAAGTTGTTTTCTTTCTTTCCTTTTGTTAATCATTTTGCAGAATGAACTTTTATCTTCAGGAGCCGTATCTGCACGCTGGGATAACTGATGGCCACCGACTACACTGACTGCTACTACACTTTCCTCCATGTAAATGCGGTAAGTTTTCATGAGGAAGGTACCACTGATACTCCTTCCTCACAGGGGAAGGGGTTAGTCTAGAGCTGGAACACCCTGCCATTCTTCTTCTTCTTGTTTTTTTTTTAACCACTGGAAAAGTTCTCACCAGAATATCCCCTGGCATACAGGAAAGATAAAAAGACACGAAGCAAAGTAAGTCCTTTCCACGTGGGATTTTTCAAACCTTGGTCAACACGGATAAGGGAAAGCTGCGTGGTGATGGCATAACCCAGCCCATTTCCAGAACCCTGGAAGGTCTCACCAGGAAAGGGAGGAAAAGAGAAGCTGTAGCGAAAACAGCTGAGAATTACTTTCAGAGTCTAATGACTTCCGATCTGAGTTACTCCATTAGATCCCACAGGGGGGATCACTGAATGAGATGATTTTACTTCCTTATTTAAAAAAAATTTTTTTTAATGTTTATTTATTTTTGAAAGAGAGAGAGAGACAGCGCACAGGCAGGGGAGGGGCAGAGAGAGAGAGAGGGAGACACAGAATCCGAAGCAAGCTCCAGGCTCTAGGCCTTCAGCACAGAGCCCGACGCGGGGCTCGAACCCACGAACAGCGAGATCGTGACCTGAGCCAAAGCTGGATGCTTAACCGACTGGTACCATTACTTACTGGGGCTGGGAGCCATCTCTTATCACCCCAGGCCCTCAGCCCTCCCTTTCGATCCCTCCCCAAAGCTTGCAGATTCTTCCTTTCCCTCTCTCTGACATGCCCCACTCTCCCTTACTGTCAGCATCCTAGTTAATGCTTCCATCAAAATCTATCGGGCCTCGGACATCCGTGATCCTCGACGTCACTGCCCGACGAAATCCACATGAACCACTTTTTTTCTTTTTTTTTTTTTTTCTTTTTACTGCCACGGACACTCTCAACAATCCTCAGTAGCTTCCCAACACTGAAGTCACTAGCCCCAAGTTCCCAAAGCTTTCGCCCACTCCTCCTTCAGGGAAGAATGGCCCAGTTCTGCAGCAATTTGACACCAAAGCGATTCCCACCCTCTCCTTCCAGAGCTCTTCTCTTTCTGTTTCATCTGCCTTATGTTTACTAGCTCCTCCTGGAGTCTGGAGAGCCCCACCTACCCTGACCGAGGCGCAAACACAATCCCCAAGGCTCCTTTACACCTCTGTACTTAAAGATAACAGAATCTGCTTATCCAGTGGGCTGGGGTGGTTACTAAATTATTAAACTCCCACCAAACGATACACAACTTTCCTTTTTGACCCTCCTTCAAGGCTGTCCACTCTCCCTTCCCCTGTGCATGAGTGACTTCTTCATCCCTATCATCACTCATTCATTCACACCTCCCTCCCCCACCCCCCGCCCCTGCCCCAGGCCACAGCAGCGTGCCACATCAAGTTCCACACAAAAAAGATCTTTCTTACACATCCGCTCCCATCCATAGGGGCTCCCTCCATCCCTCATTCACAAAACTTTCACACGTTCTTCTCTTACTCGGCTCTTCAGCTCTACCAACGGAGTCCTTTGGCTGGGCCAGGCTTTCTGGACTGCACCGGCACCTTCCGGCCCTAGTGAACTTTCAGAAGCGTAAGACACTCCGTGTCCAATCGGCAATGGCTCAGTGGAATTATTTCCTGCCTCGACCCGGCCATTCTACCGTAACTCATCACAATAGCCCTCCATGCAAAGTTGGGAAGCACTGTTCATGGCAGTAACACCTGGAGCTTAGAGAAGTGATCTAAGATGCTAAACCCCAGGGCCTTTTCATGTGCAAGAGTGTCGTGAGCACATCGTCTTTCCAAAAGAAAAACAGCGAATAGTGTGTGTGTGTGTGTGTGTGTGTGCGTGTGTGATTACACACTTAACACACATTCTCTCTCTCTTTCTCTTTGATGCAACTTCCTGACCCTCAAAGCCATTTCCTTAGGGTACGGGCCATGGATATGTCCGTGGATGTTTCAATAGCTGGTCATGTCAAGGCAGACAGACTTTTTGTCTTCGCCCCCGAAAAGAACTGAGACAGACTCTTTCTTTCAAAAGTTGGCAGAGATGTGCGGCACGGAGGTCCAGCTCATTTGTCGAGGCGAACATGTTGCTGTCTAACACAGACCGATCACCAGCTGGGAAGCAAGGCATTCGCTGTAGGTTCACAATAACACTGGCTCTTTGCTGCTCGGCTGACCATCAGTGACAGATTGATGTGCAGTTCTTTGCGCGGGGACGCTGGCTGCACGGGAGAACTTGGGGCAGCTAAGCAGGTTGTAAGTATATTATTCATGCACTCCCTGCCTAGAAAAATAAAAGCTTCCCACCTTTCTGACCTGAGTTTGGAGAACCGTCAGGGACCGAGTTTGCTTTGTGACTTGGAAGGCTGCTCCCAGCCTTCCAGAGAGGCATAAAAAATGAGTACCTATTGGCACTTTCCAATGACATGCCAAGATCCACAAAGAGAAATGACCACGGAGCGTTTTTTTTTTTTTTTTTTTCCTTTTCCCACTGCGAGGGGGAGAGAAGAGACATGATATTTCATGCCGCTGCTAAAAGAGTCGGTTTTGTAAAAACAGATGCAGTCCGGCAAGCCAGGCCAGGATCTCGGGAAAAGAACGGCATGTTGCTGGGTGTCTCTGAAGCCGGGGAGGAGAGTGAACCTCTCGAAAGGAAGAGCTTTAGGGCACCACGCAAGCAGGCAAGGCAACAGTCACTTAAGGAAACTGGGACCTGAGTCACAAAATTTGAAAAATGGGTCAACTTGTTGATGGGCTTTATGTCGTCCGCGTCTGAGTTGTTACATTTTCCAAACTTTTGCACTTTTTAAAAAAGCGTGACACGCTTCCAAGCTAGGATTTACTTTTTGAAGCCATGATGATAATGGGGCACCTCGGTGGTTCCGTCGGTTAAGCATCTGACTCTTGATTTCGGCTCAGGTCATGATCTCCCAGGCGTGGGATGGAGACCCTGCTTAAGACCCTCTCTCTCTTTCCCTCTGCCCCTCTCCCCTGCTCCTACGCACGTACGCGTGCGCACACGCGCTCTCTCTCTCCCCAAAACAAAAACTAGTAACAAAAAAACAAACTGTGATGATACTTTAGGTGCAGTAATATTGCAAAAGCTGTCTTCTACACTTGTCTTGCCGTTAAGACATTTTCACCAAAGATGCCGAGCACAAGAAAAGGGAGTAATCAACTCGGGCGTCGGGGACGATCTTGCTAGAGCTTACGAGAATGCCTGGCGCAGAGGGGATCCTCACTAAATGTTCGCTGACGGCCTGGCCGTTCGCTGGAAGCCGACGTGGCAACACCGTCACTTGTTATTCTAGCCTACGAGGAGGCTAATGTCGAAATCTCGAGAGCCGTCTTCCCACAGGCTCCGAGAACCGTCTCGACCAAGAGACGCGGTCAACAACCCTACCATTCCTGCTGTGCTCGCGCCTCGGTCCACAGCCGAAGGTATTACATGGAAGCCGGATGCGAAGAAGATGCTTGCCCGTGGGATTAATTTCCGCACGCCTAGCGAGAGGGAGGAAGCGGACTACTGTTTTCCTTTTCACGGGAGTGCTCTATGGCTTACTCGCTACAAAGATAGAAGAGGAATAAATATGTACTAGTTAATGACGGGGAGACGCTACAGTTTTGTGGCAGCAGTACAAAGCCAGGAAGTTTAGCAGTTTCCAGAAAGCCGCATACGCTTTTCAGCGAAAAGGGCTTGTGATAGCACTTCCTAATGAAATGCCAAAATCCACACCGAGAATGACGGAGTAGCCGGGTTTTTTTTTTTCTTTTTTCCGTTTTCCCAACACGGAAGATACACGGTATGTCACGTCACCGCCAAAATAGTTTGTCTTGTAACAATATATGAAGGGAGACAGCTTATTACACCACCTGTACTGTACTATTTGTTAGTATTTTAATAGGCGATTAATCTTGATGTGATAGGATTTAAGATTTTTATTTTTTGGCACATATGCTCAAGCTATTATGTTATAAATCTCAAACATTTCAGCAAATGTCATCCTGATTGTTCCCTACTGCACAGAACACTACCAGTGAAATATTCAAGGTCAGGAACTTGGATTCTTTACCCACTGTATTCAGGAAAACCAATTTATTGTTCTGTCTCGGTAAAGAGGGGTGATTTCTTTGGGGCCTATATCACACTGGCAGCCAATCTAGAAAACTTATAATTACTTTGAGGCAATGGGGGTTTGGGAAGTGCATTAATCTGTCTCTGTGAATTTAAACACATACCCGATAGCCATTACTAGGATAAAATTCAGAGTTCAACATTTTATATTACTTTTTAAGAATGAAGTGTGTGCTTAATATGTTTGAATGGTGCACGAGATCTTCTAACATAAATCAAGAGCCTGTCTTTGCAATGGGGGTGAAATCTTGGGAAGGTCTCGAGGTGTTTTTAAAGCAACCTTCATGCCAAGTGATCCTGGTTTGGCCACTTAGTATTCTCATCAATTTATTGGAATAAACATATTTTATTACACCTGGCGTTAAACCAAATCACTACGAATCGCGGCTTAAATTAAGCAAAATTTAAGCATTTTCTAAAACATCAAAATATAGGCGAATTTGCCCACACGCTAAAATGTATCGGTAACCCCCACAGTGATATCCGTGACCCTTGTGTGGTCATCCCTGGACACGCACGGAGCGGAGAGGAATTTGAGTCGTCTGACGTGCACCCTCCCAGCTGTGGTGGCGTCTTCCTGTTTGGGCCCTTGCGCTGTAACCACCGAGTGTCTGTTTCCTGGTCTATATTTAGTGCCATGGTTTTCACACTGTTGTGCCTTTTGCGGGTGATTAGGCATGGCCCCCAAACACAGGCTGGGATGTGCCTGATGGAGAAAACGCATGCATTTTTAGATAAGTTTTGTTAGGGCTGGTGGGCATGAGTTCAATGTTAATGAATCAATGAAAGAGATTAAACGGTGTGTCTTTAAACAGAAACACACTTAAAAGAAGATTACATATTGATCAGCTGACAAAAGGCTGTGACCAAACTCTCCTGGGAACCTAATCTTGAATTTCCCCTGGGATCAATGGTTCAGTACTCACTAATTCAGAGGTCACAGTGATTTTATAGACCATACATACAATAAATAATGAGAACCAGGTCCAATTATTTTTTAAATGACCTTCATATAAATAAAACTTTCACTATTCAGAGAAAAAGAGATTTGACTTTTGGAGGGGAAGGGATAAGCCCTCCACGTTATAAAAAATATTAATGGAACAAATTTTTAAAGAGGTGCTAAAAATGGCTTGGAACTTTTTTTTTTTTTACTATTTATTATTTATTTACTTTATTTATTTATTTAATAAATGCTTTAAAATTTTATTTAGAAAAATTTTAGATTTACAGAAAAACTAGAAAAGTATTACAGACTCTTTAACTTCACTCAGTTTCTTTGAAACCTTCTTTTAAATGACGCTAGCAGGGGCGCCTGGGTGGCGCAGTCGGTTAAGCGTCCGACTTCAGCCAGGTCACGATCTCGCGGTCCGTGAGTTCGAGCCCCGCGTCAGGCTCTGGGCTGATGGCTCGGAGCCTGGAGCCTGTTTCCGATTCTGTGTCTCCCTCTCTCTCTGCCCCTCCCCCGTTCATGCTCTGTCTCTCTCTGTCCCAAAAATAAATAAACGTTGAAAAAAAAATTTTTTTTAAATGACGCTAGCAAGTGCTGGAGAGAATGAGACACAATTGGAACTCGGATACCCTGCTGGTGGGAATGCGATTTGGAAAACAGTCCATCAGTGTCTTTGAGCACTAAACATACGCTCATCATACACACCGGCAATCCTACTCCTGGGAAACATGCAAGAGAAATAAAAACGCTCGTTCACACAAAAACCCAAACACAAGTGTTTGCAGCGGCATTATTCCCGAGTGCCATAAATCGGAAACAAGCCAGTGTCCTTGGACCGGTGAAGGAATCGACAGGGATGCAGTGGGGACGTCTTCAGCAATAGAAAGGAACAAGCTACAGATACAGGCAATGATGGGGGGTGGGGGGAGCTCAGACACGCCCACGCTTTAGTGAAAGCAGCCAGACACAAAAGCTACACCGCGCACGATCCCGTTTATATTCCATTTTGGAAAAGGCAGAGCCCTAAGGAGAGGGAACAAATCCATGACCCCTGGGGGCTGGGGATGGAAGAAGGAGCTGGCCACAACGGGGCACGAGGGAAGTTTCTGGTGCGATGGACCTGTTCCATATCTGGTTGCTCCTGTTTATCAAAACGCATAGAACAATTCCCCAAAAACAGGACAAAATTTACTACAGGCAAATTGTATCTCAATAAAACCACTACACACTCAAACACACACACACACACACACACACACACACACACACACACACAAAGGTAACAAAGGACAATGATGCATTAACGACTGCCATGCCTTCAAATTTTCCTCTGATTTTTGCCAATGCTCACAGGCACACATTTAACTAGCGTCACATAAACGGATGATCTGTGTTTTCAAAATTCTAGTTAAGGGGCACCTGGCTGGCTCCATCGGTTAAGTGTCCGGCTCAGGTCTTGATCTCGTGGTTCACAGGTTCGAGCCCAGCGTCAGGCTCTGTGCTGACAACTTAGAGCCTGGAGCCTGCTTCGGATTCTGTGTCTCCCTCTCTCTCTGCCCCTCCCCCATTGCTCTCTCTCTCAAAAAATAAACATTAAAAAAACATTTTTTTTTTAATTCCAGTTAAGCAGGCAAAGACTAGCACAATAACGTGGTTGGTAAGACGCACCAGTCAGCTTCCAACTGGCATCTTTCTTGCACTTGTGCGGAAATGGTTTTGTTTCCTGGGGCGGGCGGGGGGGGGGGGTCTTCTCAGTGTTTGTGCACATATCTGCCCCTGCCAGTGGAAGACAGACAACTGGTGTCCTGAAAAGAGACCCCTTTGGGGCCCTGCTGCATGAGAGGAACCCTCTCCCACTTCCAACATCAGAACCAATGTGTGCGGAGCACAGACTGTGAACCAAGCCCCACGAGCAGCACTGCAAACCCAAAAATGAACTGGACAGCCTGCCTCATCTCACCTCCTCCATCGTAAGGCAGGAATGCCGGCATGAACTTGACCCCTCGAAACCTCTGGCATGAGTTCCACTCCACAATTCTCTCCTTTGTTTATACTCTCTCTCCCTTCCAGCATTTATCTTCGGAATTATTCCCTTTCCCCAGGCCCAGTCTCACCGTAATCCCATTAATGTCTGAACGTTTGACTCAGAGGGTAGTTGGAGCTGATGGTGCTTAAACTCGTCTCCTTATGGAGGAAAACCAGGGCCACACATGTCAATGCTGTCACACCTTTTCTGCTCACGCTCTCTTACCAACTGTGTGTGATCTACGGAGACTGACAGTCCCAGTTGGGAACTTAACATGAGGGATCATTTCAATGTTTAATGTAATCTTCCAAAATAAGTACAAGTTCCTTTTGGGTACGACGGTTTTCATAGTTTTTCTAAATAAAATGGCGCCTCTGACATAGACGTGGCCTCTGCTAGAGTTCATGGTTTCTGATGATTTACAGGACTTAAAATACCATATACTCTGTGTCAGCTCAAAGCAACTAGAATCTCTCTTCCAAGAGTTATAATTTAGTTCCTACAACATGTATGTCCAAATTATCTTTGTAATTTTATAAATACACCCATCTATTAAGTTTTTCTTTCAATGAAAAATGAGTATTTAAAAGTGGGAATATAACTGGAGGTGTTGGGGGACGCCTGGGTGGCTCAGTCGGTTAAGCGTCTGACTTCGGCTCAGGTCATGATCGCACGGTTTGTGAGTTCGAGCCCCGCGTTGGGCTCTGTGCTGACAGCTGAGAGCCTGGAGCCTGCTTCGGATTCTGTGTCTCCCTCTCTCTCTCTGCCCCTCCCCCACTCACACTCTGTTTCTCTCTCTCTCACAAATAAACATTAAAAAAAAATTAAAAAAAAAAAACCAGAGGTGTTGGGTTTTCCCCCAAATGATTGCTGACTTTTGAACACTTCAGAAGAAACAAACGGGTTAGTTTAAATCTTATACAAACACACACGTACCTACACGCAGTCCCGGGATTCTTAGACAACCGAACCAGAGTCTCACCGCTTAGGAAGTCGGGAGTTTGACAGTTTGCTTCTTTTTTTTCTGATTCGGTTTAATTCAAGGTGTAGCTGATGCATACTGTTCTTTCTTAATCCAATTAAATTGCCTTGGTGATTTAAATATAAAGTATGTGAATTGCCCCGCTGGGGTCCAACAATAATGAGTGACAATAACAAGATGTAACAGAGAAGATATGTCCCCAGGGCGATTCCATCGTCATTACCACTGGGCTGGTAGGACACTCAAAATTCTGGTTCCTCGGTAGTAACCGTAACATAATCGGGTACCATCGTTGATGTTTCACTCTACGTACTGTAACTGATCTTCACTCCAGACATTCCCAACACCCCAAAGCTTCCCAGTGGAGCCTGTCTGAAACAATTAGCCGTACTTTCCCTTCCTTCAAACACTTGAGTGTTTGTAAGAGGAAAACTGGTGGAGAAAGGCCGGTAAGAGGGAAAAACAACGCTCTTCAACCTTTCATGTAATTTAGACACCAAATACAGAAAAAAAAATTTTTTTTTTTTTTTGCTCACCTAGAAGTTAAATAAATATAGGGGTGCCTGGGTGGCACAGTCGGTTAAGCGTCCGACTCTTGATTTCTGCTCAGGTGGTGATCTCGCGGTTCGTGGGATTGAGCCCCGCATCGGGTTCTTTGCTGACAGCGTGGAGCCTGCTTGGGATTCACTCTCTCCCTCTCTCTCAAAAATAAATTTTCTTAAGAAAATAATTAAAAAATAAAAGTTTGATTTGTTAAAAATCAACTGAGAAAACCCACTTTAAAAAAAAAAAAGAAGGTAAATACAAATACAAAGCGTTTTTATTTCTCAACACTGGTTCTTAGTCAATTATGATGCTTATAACTGGGTGTCCCAATGGGATGGGCTGACCTCAATCTTCTTTTAGGTCCTTCTCATTTCTAGGGCCGAACCTGGCCAGTGATTGGTGTGAGAATCCAAAAGGTGAATTTCCTAGGCCCCCAAACTCCCTGATACTGGCTCACACTGTAGGTTCATCCAATCCATTGTAAAACTCCGGGAAAACTGAGAAAGAGAAGTATGAATGAGCTTCGTTGCCACAGCTGTAGTGAAAATGCGTTTAGTCCATGGAGAAAACAGTGTTGTTATCAACAATGTGCTCCACGGTTGTGCAGATCGTGAAAAACCCACATGCTCAGATCTGAGCACAGGCACCATGTGGAACCTTCCAAAAACACTCCAAAACCCCAATTACTCATTTTTTTCTTATAACATATTGTAAATGTTTTTTAACATTTCTTTATTTTTAAGAGAGAGAGAGAGCAAGAGGGGGAAGGGGCAAAGAGAGAGGGAGACACAGATTTGGAAGCAGGCTCCAGGCTCTGAGCTGTCAGCACAGAGCCCGACTCGGAGCTTGAACTCATGAACTGCGAGATCAAGACCTGAGCCAAAGTCGGACGCTTAACCGACTGAGCCACCCAGGCGCCCCAGGTATGCATTCTTTTTTGAAAGTTTACTTATTTATTTTGAAAGAGAGAGAGAAAGAGGCAGAACAAGCAGGGGAGGGGCAGAGAGAGGGAGAGAGAGAATCCCAAGCAGGCTGTGCCCTGTTAGCACAGAGCCCAGTGTTGGGCTTGATCCCATGAACCGTGAGATCGTGACCTGAGCCGAAACCAAGAGGCGGACCCTCAACCGACGGAGCCAGCCAGGGGCACCCTTTGGGTACGCATTTTTACAAGAGTAGATAAGTGACAGCAAAGGCACTGGGCGATACCAGGGAATGCATAGCAAGGAAAATAATTTGGCATATTGGTGTGGAAAAAAAGCACAAACGAAACCTGTACAACGTAGCCAGTAATTAGAGTGGCAGTTGAATGAAAAGTAAGATTTTTACTATGGTATCGGAAAGGGAAGCGTAGAGAAAGAGGAACCCCAAACACGGACAAGAATGCAGACACTCCAGTAATGTCACGGGCCTTGCGGACGGCACGTTATGTCATTCACAAAGCGGGCTGGCCACACACGCGCTGTCTTCCATCTAAGACCCTCAGAGTCATTTATAAAATTTTTATAACTTACAACAGTAAGGGGAAACCTGCAACCAGTAAGTCTAATTAGGGATCCGACCATTTCTCATATGAAAAACTCGGACCGACGAATCCTCTGTGGATTTAGGGGTACGGTTTACGGCTTCCAGCACATGCCTCACCGCCCTGACGATACAACTCCAGGGACGTTAAGTATATTAAATATGCAAGCTTTGGGCGCCTGGGTGGCGCAGTCGGTTAAGCGTCCGACTTCAGCCAGGTCACGATCTCGCGGTCCGTGAGTTCGAGCCCCGCGTCGGGCTCTGGGCTGATGGCTCGGAGCCTGGAGCCTGTTTCCGATTCTGTGTCTCCCTCTCTCTCTGCCCCCCCCCCCCCCGTTCATGCTCTGTCTCTCTCTGTCCCAAAAATAAATAAAAACGTTGAAAAAAAAATTTAAATATGCAAGCTTTAAAAATTTTTAAAGTTTATGTATTTATTTTTGAGAGAGAGAGAGAGAGACAGAGAGAGAGAGAAAATGGGAGAGAGGCGGAGAGAGAGAGAGAGAGGGAGACAGAATCCCAAGCAGGCTCCGCACTGTCAGCGCAGAGCCTGATGCAGGGCTCGAACTCACGAACCTGTGAGACCATGACCTGAGCTGAGATCAAGAGTTGGGACGCTCAGCTGACCGAGCCACCCAGGCGCCCCTGAATATGCAACCTTTAGAGGAGGCCCTCACTGGACAGGCAGGGCTGGAAGCCATGTGAAGGAAAGTACTGTTTCCCCCGGACGTGATCTCTGTCTCCTTTGGGAAAATTGTCTGCTGGCGAACGGACGGAGGCGGCCAGACTGAGCCAGGGTATCTGGGGAGTGCAGAGAGGGACTGCGGGGCCCAGGATGGTCTTTGGAGCAGAAATTACAAACGCTAAGTGGAAACCCAGGAGTGGTGGAGAAAAGGCTTGGAAAGCAACCGAAACAGCATTTGACCTTTGGCCTCTCTGATCTCAACCTGGGCTGAGCCTCCGGCTGAGTTCACGGGGGCCACCGAGCAGCTGTCCGGTGATAACCGCTTTCATAGCTGTCGGCAGCATTTGCTTAAAGCCAGTGCTGGGGCTGTTCCTGCTCTGTGGGGATGGAAAAAGGGCCTACGTCTCCCTCCATTTCTCCCCCCGCCTCCCCACCGGCTTGAGCTATCCTAAATTAGGAAATCATCTGGATTTGTACAAATAATCACTTCTTGGCATGTCCTCAGGGTCTGCTGAAATGTTATTTCGGAAAGGAGACCTTGGATGCCTGCAGGTCACAATAGGAAATGAATCTGGCAACTGGAAAACGCACCTGCTGAAGGTCCAGGCCACCTCACTACTCAAACAATGTGTCCATCCTTCCAAACATCTTTTGTGTCTTTTATGGGGGGTGAAAAAAAAGAGTTCTAAGTTATTACACTTAGTATGATCCAGAAAACAGCCCTGCTTCCTCAGATGTGGATTCGGGGCAGGTGGAGGGCGGTCTTCTCCAACATTTTGTCACAGTTCAACAAACGCTCATTTAGAGTCTGCCTGATTTATACGCGGTATCCCGCGAAGCATGTGTGTATCGATTAGGACAGCTTGGGTTTCAAGTACGTAGGAGAAAACCCAAGTCGAACTGGACGGAGTGAGAGGAAAGGCTTGTCTCATGTGCTGAGACCTTCAGGGGGCGCTCCGGGCTCGGCCGATGCAGAAGCCCAGAGAAGCCATCTAGTAGTCAGGCCTTCTCACCTTTGCGCTCCTTGGCCCCTGCAGCTGCAACAGATGACCACAGGTCAGGGTCTTGGAACAACACACACCATCCGTCTCACGGTTCTGGGGGTCGGTCAGGAGTCTGACGCGGGTCTCCCAGGGCTAAAGTCAGTGCGTCGGCAGGACCACGTCCCTTTCTGGAGGCTGCAGGGGACGACGTGTCTCCTTGCCTGTGCCCGGCTTCCAGAAGCCACCGGCGCTCCCTGGTGCACGGTCCCCACCGCATCCGGAGCCAGCGGTGACCGCTCTAGGCTCTCCCGCCTGCCTCTTCCACTTCGGGAAACACCTCTGATTACACTGGGCCCATCCAGACAACCCACCGTAATCTCCCCAATAAAGGCCCACACCTTTAATCACACCAGGTCCCGTAACACAGCGGTGCCAGGGACCGGGGCCTGGGATCTCCGGGCCCGCTGATCGGCTACCCACAAGCTCTGTCCCTCCAGCCTCAGTGAGGGCTTTGTCCGCAGGCTGGCTCCTCTCACAGACATGAAACGGCAATGACAGTAGAAATGAGGGTCCCGTCCAGATGTGCCTTCTAGAAAAAGAAAAGGGGGAGCCACCTCTTTCTTGCGTCTCTTCCTTAGATGGAAAAGGAAGCTAGGACGGGTCACCTGCCCGTCTATCAATCCAACTTTTGACAAGGAAGAGAGGGTTGGCTAGTAACTGGGATAGACTAATAATTTCGGGACGGATGTCAGAGTCAGCCGTCAAATCCACTGTCGTGGCAAATGGATGTCTTACGTGCCGCTACCGCCTCACGTCGGCCCTGTGGGGTGGGATACTGTACATGTTTTACCAAGAAAACCGAAGGCTCGTTTGAATTTTACTGTCTCTTCTGGTTACAGATACTTTGTACACACTGTTGTATACAGAGTTGTACACAGAGATGTAAATGTAGGCGTGCGGCGCTCTTAAGGACAGGAGAACTGGGGTTGAAATCCATTGTTTTTCTACCAAAAGAAGGCCTTTTTTAAAAAAAAAAAATTTTTAATGTTTATTTTTTAGAGAGAGAGAGAGAGAGAGGAGAGAGACAGAGCATGAGCAGGGGAGGGGCAGAGAGAGAGAGGGAGACACGGAATCTGAAGCAGGCTCCAGGCTCCGAGCTGTCAGCAACAGAGCCCGACGTGGGGGGCTTGAACCCACAAACTGTGAGATCGTGACCTGAGCCGAATCAGACGCTCAACCAACTGAGCCACCCAGGTGCCCCCTATTTTATTTTTTAGAGCAGAGAGAGAAGAAGAGAGAGAGAGAGAGACAGAGCATGAGCAGGGGAGGGTCCAGAGAGAGAGGGAGGACACGAAATCCGAAGCAGACTCCAGGCTCCGAGCTGTCAGCACAGAGCCCGACGCAGGGCTCGGACCCATAAACTGTGAGATCGCCGACCTGAGCCGAATCAGACGCTCAACCAAAATGAGCCGCCCACGTGGCCGCTAAAAGGCCCTTCTGACGCTAGGCAGTGCTATCAACAGCCATTGACTCTGGGAAGCCGGTCTTACAGCTTCCTAGAGGACACGAGAAGGTCCCACCTTTCGGTCTGTGGTCATGCTCTCACTCCTCAGGGGCCGTCAGAAGGCCAGCAGACCCTTGAGACGTGGGGGCCTGCCTCAGCGGCGGCTCACAGGCCCGCTCTCCCAGATGGACGCACTGACACGCGAGGAAAAGAATCGCTGGGCGCAAAGTGCCAGAAGTCTGAATTTTCTCGGGCGTATCAGTCAAGGCCTGATCAGGAGACACGTACCATAGCAGTTCTCTTAACGGCGAGAAGTTTAAACATAGACGACTGTTAACAAGATAGAAAGCTGTGGACTAGGGTGACCGAAAGGCGTGGCGACGGAAAAACCCTGCGGTATCGTGGAAGCTGTACAGGGAGCAGAAAGAATCCGTAAGAAGCCGGGAGGGGCAGCTGGCTGGCTCAACAGGCACTGGACATGCAACTCTTGATCTCAGGGTCGTGAGTTCGAGCCCCCACGTTGGGTGCAGAGATTACTTAAAAATAAAAATCTTAAAAAAAAAAAAATTAGAAGCCTGGAGGTGGGCGCTGTGGAAAAGGAAACTCAGCCTTCTGAGAGAAAAGGTGTTTCTCTGCTGGAGCTGGTTTTGGGAAGGCACCCAGTGAGGCAGACCCTGCACGTGCTGGGAAACTGCCCGTGGGGTCCAGCCGCTGCAGGGATGGTGGCAGCGTGTTGACCCAGGCATGGTGGGAAGCAGGGGGAGAAGGTGCGCGTCCCTTTTCGTCCTCGGCCTCTGGCCTGTGCCACGTCCCTCCAGTGCTCCAGCTGGCTCCACAGAAGGTGCCGGCAAGGCGAGAAATGTGGCCTGCAGCTGGTGCCAGCCACAGCAGAGCCAGCTGGGGGGCATCGAGGAGGGCCTGGAGCTGACAGGTCGTGGCTTAATAAGGAGCACAGGACGGGCACACCGAGTGGCTCAGTCGGTTAAGCGCTTCAACTCTAGATTTTCGGCTCAGGTCATGATCTCACAGTTCATGGGTTCGAGCCCTGCATCAGGCTCTGTGCTGATGGCTCGGAGCCTGGAGCCTGCTTCGGATTCTGTGTCTCCCTCTCTCGTCTGCCCCTCCCCAGCTTGCACTCTGTCTCTCAAAAATAAATAAACATTAAAAAAAAAAACTCAGCAGCTATAAGAGGTGATTATCGAAAAGAACAGGTGCTTTAGAAAGAGATTTTCCAAGGCGCTCCTGTAAATAGAAAGGTGTGCTGAGGATTTAAATTATGGCCTGCGATTCTGATCTCTCCATTAGGATATGCAATTATCTTTAGGAACACAGCCACGACACCAGGCAAGTGTTTATGCCTATATTGCAAGTCTACTGCTCCGTCTGACCCTTAATCACGTCTCAAAGTCAGGTGCGCACCTTACACAGAGTGGGCTGACAAGTGTCTGCTGAACAACCTCTTAGATTGGTGCGAAAGGCCACGAGAAGGAATAGAAAAGCATCGAAACACGAAATCAAACTGTGATCGCTAGTCTCCAGCACTTGTTAAGCAAAACACTGAAATTCCTGGAGGGCCCCGTGTGATGAAAAAATGTCAAGTGTGTGTCGTAAGTGAAGAGTGTCAGAAGTGGGCACAGAATAAACGTTCCAAGCCAGGGGAGCGGCCAGACCCGGGGACCAGGCTCCGGACTTTAAGTGCCCTGTGATGCCAATCTCCGCCTCTTAAATGCACGTTTTTGGGCACGCCTCTGAGCTGTTTTAGGTTTTAATGTATTCTCCGCCATGAAGTTATTCAGAATTATTCAATTATTCTCCCCTAAGTCATCCTCCAAGTTTTCTCTCTATTCTCACCAAAAACAGTTCGTTGGTAACAGGCAGAGGATTATTGCTTTGTGTGTGTGTGTGTGTGTGTGTGTGTGTGTGTTTTCCAAACCAGAGAAATGTCAGGCATGTTCTTTTCAGAGTGATTTAAACAGCTCTAGCGTTACAACTACACAGAAAGAACAAAGATACTAAAGTATCAATCATCCTGCCCCCGCCCGTCCGCTGGTGAGAGAAGCTGCAAACAGGCAACGGGGATGCTGCCTGCTGGCTTCGGGGCTCTAGCTCCGCCTGGGCAGCTTACAAACACTCCCTCTTCCGAACATATGGAGCAAAATCGGGCAAGAATCTGCCTTGGTGTGAACCCCGACTGGCCAATCAAAACCAGAAAAGTTCCAAGTTCAGGGGACTAAGCCCCGAAGTGAACCGAGCGTGGTGAAAAGGAAATTGTGCGTGCTGCAGAAATTTATACCCTGAGAGCAGCCGTATCACAGGTGTGCGGGATCACCTGGAGGAACGGGACTTTCAGAAGGGCGAGTTCAAACGTTTCTTCAAGCGGCACGCCTGTCATCACGGGGTCCTCGAGACCCAACGGCGCTCCACGGGGGTCTGGGCGCGCCGCGGGCGGAGGACTCACGGGGCTTAACCTGGGGCACTCACTGGGCTAAGCTCTGCGTCTGCATGATCCTATTTGGGGTAATCCTCACAGCCCATAAGGTAGGTGTTATCACCCCACCGTCTACATATGGGGAAGGAGCCTTGGAAAGATTAAGGAAATTGCTCTCGGTCACGCTGGGCTAGAGGAGGGGGCCAGGGAGGGGGTGGGGGGTGGGGGGTCGGCTCCAATTCCAAAGCCTTTGTTCTTAACCACCATACTACTCAGTACGCTTCCCCCGTTTCATAGAAAAGGGTAAAAAAAAAAAAACACCTGGGAAAATTAGAAGAAATATTAAAATGTGAACAGGTACAGGTTCGGGCAGGACGGTCTTTGGAAAATAACGTCGTGGGGCGCCAACTTCTAGAGAGTGGACGAATTCATTAATTGCTTTCGGAGATAGATTAAGGGAGGGTTTCCAAGACGAAAGGCATTTTGGCTACTGGGAAGGACCAACATTTTGAATGGTTCAACAACACAATGAAGAAATAAGCGGGGGGAGGGGGGGGGGGGGGCGGGGAACGTCGGTTAGGTCTTGCAATTCTGTAAAACACGAAAAACTCAAGGAGTATATTACAGATTCCCAGCCGGTTTCATCCTAAAAGGAAGAGTGATAGTCAATTCCCACGCTTGTTTCCAACAACGAAGGGACACAGACCTGTGTCCAAAATGCCCTTGTCCCTCCTCCCTCAGCCCGACAGGCTGAACTGGGCCCGTGGTGGTGGCCCAGAGGCTCCAGAAGAACCAACAGGATCTCAGCTCCAGCAAAACATCACCAACCACCTACGGAGCACAACGGCGTCGCGATGAGGACACTCACAAGTCACTAGTGTGTGAGACAGTGTGCCCTTTATTACGTTTTATCGCTTTTCATCCTCACAAAAGCCCTGTGAGGTGGGCGCTTTGTTGTCCTACTCTATGTTTTTTTCAACTTTATCCATTTATTTTGAGAGAGAGACAGAGCACAAGTGGAGGAGGGGCCAGAGAGAGAGGGAGGAAAGAGAATCCCAAGCAAGCTCTGTACTGCCAGCGCAGAGCCCGACATGGGGCTCGAACTCACGAAACCGTGAGGTCATGACCTGAGCGCCATCGAGAGTCGGCCACTTAACCGACTGAGCCACCCAGGCGCCCCTGTCGTCTCTACTTTAAAAGCGAGATGGCTGTGCCGTACAGAGAGGAGGTTAAGGAATCTGCCGGAGTCTTCGGGCTTCGTCACCAAGGCCACCCTGCAGGCATTGTGGGTGGCAACACCTGCCCTTCCCCTTTGGCAATACTGTAGAGAAAGACGTTCCCCTGCCTCCTCCAGGGGGAAGGGGCAGAGCCAACACCCATCCACTCCCTCCCGCGCTGACAACACAGTAACTGGAGGAAATCGGCGACAATGATCCTTCTCTCCTCCTTGAGAAGGGAGTGAAGTGTGCTCTGTTCATCCTGGGGGGAGGGTTTCCTGGGGAAGGGCTCACTCGGGAAGAGGAGAAAAGGAAACGTGCAAGAGGAGGCGTCCCAAACCACGACTTCACGTGTCCCTGCTTCCCGGAAATGCAGGACCTCCCTCTCCCCTGAGAAGGGGGGAAAGTCGTGGTGCTCCCCCCCACTCCACAGGGCCCGCTCATGGGACGGGAAGCCTCCAGGGAGAGAGGCCAGGCTGCAGAGTCCCGGGCCACCTGCTCGGACCCTCCCTGTCGTTCCCGTCTTGTCAAGGGCCCTTATCCAACACGGCAGTGACCGTCCCTCGCTATTTTAACAAACGTCAACTGAGAACGGATCCTGAGTGGACGTTAGATACAGGAAGACACTTCTCCATGGAAAGGAACTGGGTGGGTCAGTCAGGTTGAGGATCTGACTTCGGCTCAGGTCACGATCTCGTGGTTCGTGAGTTCAAGCCCAGAGTCGGGGCTCTGCGCTGACAGCTTGGAGCCTGGAGCCTGCTTCGAGATTCTCTGTCTCCTTCTCGCTCTTGCCCTTCCCCAGCTCGCACTCTGTCTCTCTCTCAAAAATAAAATAAACATAAAAAACAGTTTTTAAGGTAAAAAAAAAGCAGAAAAGCTAATCCTTAAGGAAAACCATCTTATTTCCAACTGAGCTGGAGAGAGTTGGGTTCTGTAAATGGTTTCTTGTGGGAAGTTCACGGGTCTCCAGATAAAAATCTGCCCATTTAATCTTTCCCTCAATTACTTAGATAATAGTAAGAATTACCAATGAAGTGTGAACTTCTTCAAAGGATAAAACCATAAAACTCTCGTTTTCTTTTTATTTTTTTTTAATTTTTTTTAACGTTTATTTATTTTTGAGACAGAGAGAGACAGACCATGAATGGGGGAGGGGTCAGAGAGAGAGGGAGACACAGAATCTGAAACAGGCTCCAGGCTCTGAGCCATCAGCACAGAGCCTCGACGCGGGGCTTGAACTCACAAACCGCGAGATCATGACCTGAGCCAAAGTCGGCTATGCTTAACCGACCTGAGCCACCCAGGCGCCCCTCGTTTTCTTTTTTTAAAGTAAAAGGGGGCTGTGATGTGAAGATAACAGTGTGCAGGTCACTGGTGCTATAAAATAGAGCAAATAATCATTTCTGTCGGGCCTGGGGTTTTTATTCTCGTTTCCCAGAGTCCTGAAAAGAACCCTTTCTACCTGCTGACAGGTTCCAGTTGTTTTTGAACACGCTTTCACAGGATAACAGTTTTGAAACATAGAAAGCCCTAAAACATACAACTCCCATAATAATACACATTTAAGTATAAAAGGTAAAGGTGAAAACACAATGTTCCATGTTTTTATCCTGGCTACTAAGAAAGCTGCAGTTAGAAATCAGGTGGGATATTCTGGTTCCACTTCAAGGGTTTACAAACATCTTTCGAAACGGTTAGATATGGGTCAAGCTTGCGCTCCATGAATGCACGTCCCATGGGACCTGTTTGTTGATTTCTGACTCTAGAGACCCAACACATTTCAAACGCTTAAAACAGATCGGATGTGTGGTGGACCCGAAGCAGATGCACCACCTGGTTCCCCCATCAAGGAAGGACTTTTTGCCCCAGCTCCTTGGGGTGCTGTGAGCAGCTGGCCTTCAGCCATCAGCCTCCTGAGGGATTGTCGCCAGGGTACAGAGCCGTCTCGCACAAGGATGTGTTCTTCCCAGGGTGTTCTACATCCGTGGGGGTGCTCGAGATGGGGGTACAAAGGCTCGGCCCTGTGAATCCAACATGGCTACTGACAGGTGATTTGGGCTCCAGAGCTTCCCAATGGCATTGGGTGAGGTTGTCTTCAAGCTCAGCTTCTCTCTCTGCCCATCCTGGTTACATGGCCTCCCTCTCGCAGGAAGCTGGTCCCATAGGTACTCCCTAGTCAACACCCTACACACCAAACTCCCTCCTGAGAACCTGGCTTGAGCCCACCCCGAGCCAGTGTTCTCCACCCATCCTGCATCTAGGGCAACGTGCTGCATGTGGACGCCGACGGAGAGGACGTGGGCAGAGCGATGGTGGCCAGGCTCCGACTGGACTGGCTCCTGCTTCTGGCACTGCTCCTACCCATGCAGATTTATTCAAGCCAAACAACTGTTTAACACTTTCCAGTACCTCCTTCCAGAATACCTCGTCTGCCCTAAGTCCAGCTAACGCCACCACCATGGCAACTGGCGGTGCTCTGCGAGTCAAAAGCCAGTCTCTTCGCGATCTCATTCTCCCTTCTACATCTCTACTGTTAAGAGACTCATGCCAAGAAGCACCTGTCCTGCCCCGTCTTCTAGGCCCAATCCAAACGCCCCGTCTTCTAGACCCAATCCAAACACCCTCTAGACATCCAGCGTGACAAGGGAAAAACAGGTCTTCGCTGAATCTGCTAATTCAACGTGATATTTTCTTGACACAGAAAATGTTGAGGATCCCAGATTTGATTGGCTTGAAGAACGTGTGAAACATTTGACCAGATGACGTCTGTTAACTTTACCGGTGTTTCATATACAAGAGAATGAGACAACATCCAAGATCAATTAAGAGATGATTTCTTTAAACGTAGCTTAAGACGTGTGGACACGTAAAATTCTACCTTGAACGTGAGAAAGGATTTTAGATCCTACCTACATCTGAAGGATGGGATATGAACTGGTTCAGCTTTCATTCAGTTCATTAAATCTTTAAGGCCATAAAACAGGTAATACAAAAAGCTTCCATGATTCTATATACATGTACATTAGAAGGAATTTCCAATGGAAATCCTCAATGCACTGTTTAATGACATAGGTACTCTGGATAAATTTTTCCACTGTTCAGCTATCACTGTTTCTTGGGAACTGAACACTTTCCTCTGAGGCTTTGGATTTGACCTTGCATTTGATTTTTTTGTATAGTAACTGACATGTGTCAGGGCAATGATGGATTGGCATCTACCCTCAACTGACGCCTAATGGGTAAATCTTGCTTATGTATACTTTATCACCTATTCCAAATCAAAACGAGTGCCAGATTATTTAGCTAAACTGATGACAGAGAGTAGAAGTACGCTGACCTCAACTAATTTCAAAATGCTTTTTGTTTCTACGTATGTTGAACGCTTTTTACAATTTTTAAATATTTATTTATTTTGAGGGAGAGAGAAAAAGCATGCACATATGTGGGAGGGGAGGGGCAGAGAGAGAGAGGGAGAGAGAGAATCCCAAGCGGGCTCCCCACTGTCAACGCAGAGCCTGATGGGGGACTCGGTCTCACGAACCGTGAGATCGTGACCTGAGCCGAAATGGAGAGTCAGACGCTTAACTGACTGAGCCACTAGGTGCCCCATTTTTTACAATTTAAAAAATGATCTGTTTTGAAGGTAAAATTGACAAATCTTCCAATTAAAAAGGCAAAATATGTGCAGAAGCCAAAATCATAAATCAAGTAGTTGAAACGTGAACACTGAAAGCTTACTAATGTTGAAGGCAGAAAAACGTTTATACTGTTTCTGTAAACACTTTTTTTTTTTTTAACTCTGAATCAGAATAGCCATATTTGGAACACTTTCTGTTCTCAGTCAATATATTTAGATAGTTAGGACCTGGTCCTGAGCCTAACCTGGGCTTGACTCTGGAAAGCAAATCTTTCACAGCTGCCTCGATGCATGCAAAGGTTTTTGAAAACAGACAGGACTTTTGTTTGCATGGTCATGCGCCAGTGCTCAGGTATTCCGATATCTAACACGGCCACGGCAGTCTTGATAACCAATGTCTTTTTTTCGCCATCCTTAGAAAAAATACGGCATCGGGACAACAGATCACAAGCTACTGTGTGTGTGAACGAACATTCCTTTTTGTGTCATGCCTGAACGCAGCCCATCCATTTTGGATTGTCTATTGTGTTTGCGTATTTATGCTTTGATTCATAGAAATGTCTCATGTTATGGAATTGATTTCCCTGGCACATGGGCTGTAAATGAAAAGAAACGGTAGAAAGAGCAAAACAATGAATAAAAATAGAAATAAATTAAACTCCCTCCTGAGTCTTCTCCCAAGAGAATCCAACATGTGGCTCAATGCCTTTATGGATAAGAAAAGGACATGTGAGGGCGCATGGGTGGCTCAGCTGGTTAAGCATCTGGCTCTTAATCTCAGCTCAGGTCATGATCTCATGGTTCATGAGTTTGAGCCCCATCAGGCTCCATGCTAACAGTGCAGAGCCTGCTTGGAATTCTCTCTCTCTCTCTCTCTCTCTCTCTCTCTCTCTCTCTCTGTCCCTCCTCCTCCTCCTCCCTCTCTTTCTCTCTAAGTAAATAAATAAACTTAAAAAAAAAAGAGAGAGAAGACACTTGATTTTCAAGGTAAGAGTCACAAGTTAAGCAAGGATGCGGAAACAAAATTTCCCTTCCCCTCTTGGCAATCTTCCCCGTCTGTGCGACCCACGTGGTGTTAGTTGTTCCAACCAGATAAAGGAGCAAACAGGACTCTCAGTGAGGAAGCTGAGGAACCTGGCCAGCCCACAGTGCCCTTTGAGAAGGAGAACAGTATTGCCACCTGGTAGTTTCACGTACTGTGAACTCCTAGACTATGAAATACACTCCATTCCAAATGTAAGCATAAGCTCACACCTGCCCGTCTCTTCCCTGCCCCCCCCCACCTCAGACACACACATGCACTGTCTTTTCCTCTTCCTTCGCAGGGGAAACTGAGGCCTGACTTATAGCAGTAGGAGTCAGGTTATACATACACAAGTACACAGAAAGATGAAAAAACGATACAATCATCTCATTATTTTACGCCCCAAACCACTACTTAAAGCCTGATTTCTTCACGAGCCCACCCGAAGCACATCTCCCATAAAATACAATGACTTACTTCTTCCTAGGTCCTCTGCCCATTTCTGGCAAAAGCATGTATAAGAGAAAGTATTATTTTTGAAAACAAAGCAAAACAAAGATGGCTACTCTCATACCCTTTGACTGAAAACAGTAAGTGAATACTCATCTCACCTCCACCCCCAGGGACTGGCCAGGCTTGGAAGGCGTGAAATGGCACAAATCCAACATGAGTTAGGAGTGAATCCTAAGGGTCCCTTCTATATACAGAGCCTCAAATTTTCTTACCCGAATGACTCCAAGGGATGCAGAGGCACAATGGGATCTCCTGAAGTTCACTTATTCGGAAGTACAGACACTCAGGAGGTACATATACTCAATGTATTCAAGGGATGGTTATAAATATACTCTAAACAACGAGCTGTTAGTTCTTTAGTACTAACCTGTGTTTATGGATTTCAAACCAACCAAACTGGCTGGCAGAATTATTTCATGTGTGGTACCATTCCGGTTCCTACACTACCACTTAAAATGGTTAAAACGGTTTTAAGTAATACTAGAAATCAAATGAAAGGTCTCTAAAGATTTCTCTCTCTTGGCAGGACTGGCCAGATGGAAAGAGAGCATCGTGTCTCACCCCAAAATGAATGGTCAAGACCCGGCACCTTCCTGCTCAAGCTCCTTTAAGGGCTGTAAGTCGGCTAAAACTACCGCTCGGCCCTCCCATTCCTTTCTTACGCTGTCTTTCCCTGCCTGAACACCTGCTTCTGATCAGACCACTTCCTTCCTACTGCTGTGGGTCTTGTTACCAAAGTTCTTCATCTTTTTCACCTCCCCATATCCTAAACAACTTCCACTTAGGAACGCACATTCTCTGAGGGCCCTAAAGAGACGCCGAACTCAGCTCGAGACCCTCGGGGATGGAACTGGATGTGTAGTATCCCAGAAAACACGGGGAAGGGCTCACGTTTGTCTTCAGTCTTGTGCTTTCTGTCTGTGCCCCTATTTTCAGAAGAGCACACCCTACTTCTCTCATTCTTCCATAAATCCTCCAATCACAGACACACTAGGACGAATAAATCATACTCGGGGGTGGCCTCTTTGCGAAAAAGAGTCGACACAGCAAGGCGTAAGCGCTTTTCTTAGAAAAGCCTACTTTACAAAGTTGGCTCTTGGCTCGCGTTTGGAAAGCTGGATTTTCAGAGGGTTCCCACCATTAACTGATAACGAGTGCTCATCTCTGTTCCTAAACTATATAAATAATACGGTTTGTGCTGAACACCTGCTTTCCTTCCGGAAGTCTGAAACTGGGGAACGAGCCAAGTAGAGAGGGCCTTCGTGACCAATACCCTCCAAAAACGCGGGGCCCTGAGTCTCTAATGAGCTTCCTGGTTGGCAACGCTTGGAGATGCCGTCACAACTCACTGTTGGGCTGTTCACACAAATGCTGTGTGAGTTCACTAGAAGGGGCCGGTTAAAAGCTCACGCCTGTTTTCCCTGGACTTCGCCCCATGCACCTTTTTTCCCTGACTGTCCTTTGTGTTTTTTCACTGTGATAAATCGTAACTGTGAGTATAACCAGAGTCAATTCTTGTTATTCGTGGTAGTTTTATAAAGTCATCATGAACGCTGACTTAGCAGATACTGAACCATTGTTCCTAAAGGACACGTATGTGTGCATGCTGTGTGGACATTAGACAAGTACCTCCTCCCCCACGCTTTTTCGAAAGTTTGCATTATGCCCCTCCACCTTTACGAAAGGCCTACAAGAGTACTCGTTTTCGCTAACCAAAAGAAATCCAAAGAAGATTTTTCCCTTTTACAAAAAAAAAAAAAAAAAAAAAAAAAGCAAAAATAGCATTGAGCGTTCGTTTTGCAGAGAGCCATTACAGAGGCGGCCCGCACCGGATGTAGCACAAGTGACCTCCCCAGGCTCCTTCCCCAGGAAACAATTACACTCAGCATCCCAGCATTACACTGCCACACTCAGGAACCGTGCTCTGTGAACATCTGTGTTTTATCTGGATTCGCTCTGTGCATCCGTTAGCAAGATGTGTCCTAAGGTATCAGAAAAGCCTAAAGATTGTTATTTTTTGGGTCTGGGAAGGCTCAAAATTGTTTTCAGGTAAATTAATGATAACTGCTTCTTTGCTCTATGCCATTTCGGCTTATGGAAGATATCACAGGAATGCTCTAATTTTGGATAGTGAAGGGTACGTGTGTGTGTAAGAGAGAGAGAGAGAGAGAGAGAGAGATCTCACACAGATTGTATCTTAAATCCTAAAAACAACTCATCCTGGTAGATTCTATTTTCTTTAGTTTTCAAAAGAAAAACGAAGTTCACAAGTGTTCTGTGACTTGCCTGAGGCCACCCTCCCAACAGGGCTCAGAGTGGGGGTTCCAATCCCGTCCACCTGGCCTCAGAGCTGGGGTCTCCATGCTCTGGTTATCTCTTCGTAAGAGGGAAAATGAAAAGGCAGAGCATCGCCTGCTTTGACCTTGGCTGAGAAGGTAACCATTGGATGCCTCAGAGTTCTCACCTCTTCACCCACGTCTGTGAGGACCTGCGAAAGCACCGTGAGCACGGATTTGAGGGTTATAAACAAATTTTAGTGAGCAGGCACGTATATCCTGAGTCCTGTGAGTCCTTCCAGCACAACAGTGAAACCACAGTGGTCCTGGGGACCCCCGACGCAGCCTCCAAGGAGCACCCCAGGTTCCTCCTTCCTGCAAAAGCGCCAAGGAGCAGTAACAGTGTTATCACTGGGCTCAAGTGGTTGGACGGGGAGCTTCTAGCTTGACCTCTTTCCATCTGCGATTGCTTTGGCCTTTCCTCTCTTTGATCTCTCACTTTGGCTTGCTTTCCTGTCATCCATTCTCCAGTTCAGCTGCTACGGTTGGCCTCACAGCCTCCCTCTTGGAAGTCAAGGAGGAGCTGTGGTAAAGCCTGGGGAGAGGAAGCCTGATGAATCACCCAGGCCAGCTACCCTAGGGCCTGAGGATAAATGCCCTTTCCCTTGACAACTGTTTCCACAGCTCTTCCTTTGGAAAATTCTTGCCACTCTCTCTCATTAGACGGCCTCTCAGACTGGCTTCGTGGCCAGAGTAGAGGCCAAGGGGTGGGCCTAGAAGGAAGGGATAAAGGAGGCCCTAGACCAGATGGGCAAATAAAAGCTTGGGACCCAAAACGGATCCAACCCAGTTCATCATCAGAGTTAAAGCTAGTTGATAAACACCACTCATGCGTGTGTCTGGGTATCTTTTTTGCAGAGTCAGCAAATTCAAAGAATCTGGGTTTCCCCGCATGACCAAAGATTTCATCGACCATGCCTATGCAATGCAGCCTCGATAAGAACTCCCCAGCGATGAGGTTTGGGGAGCTTCTCGGCTGGTGAACACATTGATGTGCTAGGAGGGTGATGTGCCCGGAGAAGGTATGAAAGCTCTGTGGGCACCCCCACCCCAAGACCTTGCCCTGTGGGCCTCTTCCGTTTGGCCTTCCTGAGTTGTATCCTTTATAAAAAACTGGGACCGTAAGTATAGCCTTTTCCTGAGTTCTGTGAGTGCTTCTAGCAAACTACTGGATCCCAGAGGGGTGTCGTGGGAACCCTGTGTTTGCAGCCAGTGGGCCATAAAGACCTCAGGATACTCAGGACTTGAAGCTGGTGTCCAAGGTGAGGGCAGTCATGAGACTAAGCCCCTAAACCTGCAGACTCTGACATTATCTCCAGGCAAATAGTGTCATAACTGAATTAAATTATCGGACACCCAGTTGATGTCAATTATTGTTGGAACAACACACTTGCTCTCACTAGGTCATTCACTCTTTCTCTCTCTCCCTCTGTCCCCCTGTTCCAGACCCCATTACTATAAACTAGCCCCTCCCTAGAGATGAGTAACAAATGCTCCGATAAAGAACTGATCTTACTTTCACTGAGTATTTAATACCCTAAGTGCATGGAAAAGAATCACCTTCTCTTATTGTCTTTTCTTTTGGAATATTCATCTATAAACACATCAGGGATAACTTGGGGGTATCACTCAAATCACAGAAGCCCTAGAAAACAACTTTCACAGACCGTATTAAAAACTTGTTTAATTGAAGCTTCCAGAACACTAGTTGTTTCAGCAAGACAATTTCTACAGATAGTGTGACCTCGTACATGATATAAAAGAGAGACTCTGAGCTCAAGACAGTAGAGTAAACATACATGCTGCCCCCTTTCTTCCCAAGAGCACAATGAAAGGCCAGTAAAAATATTTTTTGAAAGAATAAATCCATGGTGGCACTGAAAACACAGAGCGCTATCAGTGAATAAGTCATTTTAAAGGCTTTCTCCTAAAAAGAAGATAGTTGGGACTGTATTGACGAATCAGCCAAAACTGAGGGTGGGGGGTGGCGGGTGGCAAGCAACCTGAAATACATCATCAGAGCTACAGATAGGAGCTCTTTCTTCCTGCTAGAACCCTGGAGAGACTCCAAGCTCGGAGTGAGTCAATGGCTATTGGGAGCCAAAGAATGGCCTACAAAGAAGTGGCTGTCGGGCAGGAATCGGGGCATCTGAGGGGAGAATTGTCTACAGAAAAGCTGAGCCCGTTGGCTCTTAGGCTTGTCCTGTGTAAACCACAGTCTGCAGTATTGGGTCCCAGCTGGAGCTCCCAGAACAGCTCTCTCTAGAGAGGAACGTTTGCCTGGGGAGTACCCATGGTGTTGGTGTCCCCCCTCTGCCCCCAAAGGTTAAAGTTCTCCTTACCTTAGTAATTTGGGGATAAAGGGTTACAGCAAAGGGTCCTGGTTCTCTTCTAGCTGACCGCGTACCCTACAGGGAACCCTGCCTGCTGGTATACCCCGCCCATTTAAACATAGTGCATAGCTAATCCCCCCACTCAACAAAAGCGGGGTGTTTTTTTTCTTGGTAAATAAACCCACCTAAGTACAAAGAAAGCCTATGTTAGCTACCCATACTCGTTGACCTGGCCCTTAATTCGTTAATATGCCGTCACTAAGGAATTCCGTGCGACGGGTGCTGGTCTGCTGGGGTTGCCGCGATGAAGTACCAAGAGCGGGTATCCCGAACAGCAGAAACTTAGTGTCTCACAGTTCTACAGGCTTTGAAAGTACAAGATCAAGGTGTTGACAGGGCTGATGTCTCCTGAGGCCTCTCTCCTTCGCTTGCAGGTGACCACCTTCTCCCTGAGTCTTCTTCACGTGGTGGTCCCTTCCTGGGTGTGTCTGCATCCTCATTTCCTCTTATCACAGAACATCGATCACAGGGGATGGGGACCCATCCTAATGACTTCATTTCGGCTCAAACACTTCTCCAAAGACCCGAGTTCCAATTACAGTCACATTCTCAGGCTCCGCGAGTTAGGACGTCAACATAGGGGTTTTGAGAGGACGCAATTCAGCCCGTGACGGCGTGAAAGCCGAAGACGGAGATCAATAAACCAAAACTCACTCGGAGGAAACAGAAAGGATGCGGGGAGCAAAAGGAAAAAAATTTTCAGTTCTCACTGGTGTACCATTCGAAGGTGTCAAAGATTTTGCCACCTTAAAAACACACTTTTGTGGAAAAAAGGCAACGGTGGGCATTAAAGCGTATTGAGTGTTTCAAAAGTCTATTTCTCAAAAATTAGAAAGGAAAAAAAAAACTCAACCAGAAGAGCTGAGCAACAGAATGGCTACCACAATTTTAACAGAAATCAGTAAAATATGCTAGTAAATCCGAATAAAATACTGACTATAGGAAAAAAAGAAGTGGGGGAGGGGGAGCGGCTTCTGTTGAAAACAGCTTGAACGATGAGGACTTTGAAGGAAAGTGTAAGCATTCTCAACTTGATTTATTCCGAGATATTTATTTGCTTTAGACTTTCTTAGAAAAAATGTAAACTTAGGTATGCATGTTAAAAATATAAGGGTGGCTGCGGCCCAAGGTGGGTGGCCTAACTGAGCATCTCATTCTTGGGTGGCAGGTGGGGGACATTGGCTTTCCCATAAAAGTGTCATTTCCCAGCTCCTGGCTTTACACGCAGGGCCTGCTTGCAGCCCCCCCTACAAGGCACAGGGCCCAGAGCCTCAATTCCCATCTGCACGCGCGGGGGTTCACACGCCGGTCCCCAAGGGACATATCTGGTTCAGCCACCTCTGAGGCCACGGGACATCCATTCCTCTCACCGCTGGGGTACGTGCCCTCATTTCTGACACCCAGGGGACTCCCTTGCTTGCTTTCAAGGTCAGCTAAGAAGTAGAAACCAATTTTAAAAAATGTTTCATCTAACGTTTCCGTGTGTTTGGAAGAGGAAGTGAGAGGGCTCCCCCATCAGCTCGGCCTGCCATTTTGACCCGGAAGTCTGTACTGTGAATAACAAAGCAGTTAACAACGGAAAACACTCTTACAGCATTTACTACGTGTGAGGCACTATTCTAAGAGCTTCACAAACAACGCTATAAAACAGGCACTGAAATCCCCATATTAGAGATGAGAAGGTCAGGAGAGGAGTAAGTAACTTGCTCAGGGTCACAGAGCTAATAAGTATCCGAGGCAGTTTGGCTCTTCACTGCTAAATACTATCCCCTTGATACTCATTTGTGCCATTCAGCCCGTACCTTCTGCAACCCCCCACCCCCGCATCACTCAACCAGACATATTGGTAGGATTACACTTCCCGGCACATGATTAGCTCTGACCAATGAGTTGCGAAAGAAGTTGACCAGTCAAGGGGCGCCTGGGGCGGCTCAGTCGGTGAAGCGGCCGACTTCGGCTCAGGTCATGATCTCACAGTCTGTGAGTTCGAGCTCCGCGTCGGGCTCTGTGCTGACAGCTGGGAGCCTGGAGCCCGCTTTGGATTCTGTGTCTCCCTCTCTCTCTCTGCCCCTCCCCTGCTCATGCTCTGTCTCTCTCTCTCTCAAAAATAAGTAAACATTAAAAATAGTAATAATAAAAAAATTTGACCAGTAACTTCTGGGCCAGAGCATTTAATTGTAGGAACAAGTCCCTCAAGATCTCGATCTCCAACACACTGTCCCGAAATGTCTGAAATGGTGATGACTCCATCAGCCAGGGATCTCAGTGAACTATGCCCACCAATGATCTACAATGGACAGGCACTGAAAGATAAAAAATATAATGGGCATTCTCTAGTTGAGGCTGCTTATGTTTGAGGATTATTGTTCATAAAAATTAAGTTTATTATGTTAACATGTAATAGCTTGTTTTCGTTTTTAAAAGAATTAATCAATGTTTTTTTAAATGTCTCCTTTTAATTTCAAATGCAGTTAGTACTGACAGTTAATCCACATAAACAAAAGCTCTGAGGAACTGCCAAAATTTTTAAGAATACAGGGGCACCTGGGTGGCTCAGTCGGTTGAGCGTCCGACTTTGGCTCAGGTCATGGTCTTGTGGTTCATGAGTTCGAGCCCCGCGTCGGGCTCTGTGCCGACGGCTCAGAGCCTGGAGCCTGCTTCGGATTCTATCTATCTATCTCTTTCTCTCTCTCTCTCTCCCCCTCCCCTGCTCATGCTCTGCCTCTCTCTGTCTCTCAAAAATAAATAAATGGTAAAAAAAAAAAAAAAAAAAGAATACAAAGGGGTCCTAGACCACAAAGTTGGACAATCGCTATACTAGGTAATGTCACCATAACCAAATGAAAGAAAGCCTAGGTAGTGATATTAATACCGATTAATAGGTCTAAAGGGCAAATGCATCAGAGATAAAGGCAGATATTTCCATAATGATAAAAAGATACAACCACCAAAATAAAATAAAATAGCCCTGTACACATATATGCCTAAAAGCCTCTCCTTGAAATATATAAAATAAAAAACCGGCCAGGGGTGCCTGGGTGGCTCAGTCAGTTAAGTGTCTGACTTTTTGATTTCAGCTCAGGTCATGCTCTCACCCTCCCAGAGGAGATCGTGATGAGCGGAGAAGGACCAGTATGAGACAGGACGTGATTCTCTGACCCCTCTGCAACTCCACGAGAAAATCAACAATTAAAAAAAAAGACGGTTTAACAACACCTGGAAATTTAGAAACAAGGAGTTAAAAAGGAAAACTGACGGCAATTATAAAATCTAATGGGCTCAATGGAATTAAAAATACTGAACGGCAGTATCTGTGGCCGTAGGACTGCTATTTGCAGGAAGATGTACAAGCTTTTAGTAGATTTCCAAAGAAGGAATAGTCTAAATTAGTCTGGAGCCGCAGCCCTGCTCAAAACTGCTGTGAACATAACCGTTTCCTGACTAGGACTGTTGATTGTGGCTAAAAGAAACCAGAGTCCCTCCCAGGAAAATATAAATTCTCCGTAATTCTCAGGGCTTACTAGGTGTTCACGCTGTGAACAGTCCTGGCTCCAGATCCTTGCACAACTTCATCCGGGTCCACGCGCCTACGCTACTCACTCTTTCCCGGCCACAAAAGCCTTCTTGGACTTCCAGGGTTCTCTCCAGCCTCTGGGACCTCACATGGGATGTCCGGCCGCTCCCGGGATGCGGCAGCTGCCCGCAGCCAAGTCCGGCCCATCCCTGAGACCTCAGCCGCCACCTGGCCGTGGGGCTCTGTGTCATCCCGGCCACGGCGGCTGGCCTCTCCTCTGACAGCACTCACCATGATCAGAGAAGGTACCCTGATGTGGGCGAGTACTTGCTCAGTGTCTGTCTCCCCCACCCAGACAGTAAGCGCAGTAAAAAAAGAAAATAATAATAAAAATAAAAAAAAAAGAGGGGCGACCTGGTTTCTCAGTGCTGTTTTTCACGATACAAAGGCCCATGGTTGGAAAAACGAGCAAATGCCCCCACTGCAGTATGTTGATTTCCTGTCCCCCAAAGCGGCCGAGTACTCTCGGTTTAGATGCGCGAGCTACTATGAACACTGCAAAGGGCACAGACGCAGACTTATAGACCTGGCTCCCTTATTCTGAGCAAATTAAACAAATGACAAATGACAAATTAAACAAATTAAACAAATGACAGGAGTAAGTGGGAAGTCGGGCGATTCCCCATAACGGAGAGCACAAACCTGATGGATGGTCAGGGCACTGCCCAGTGGAGGTCGAAGGTCACCCCTACACGACCCCTGCCTGCCTCCCCCTCCGCCTGCTCTCCCTTCTCCTCTTCACCGGGCTCTCTGGACTCTGGGGACACTGGCCTTCTCGCACGTCTGTTCCTCAACGTGCTGTGCTCCTCTGCACATAAGGAGCTTTGCATATGCTGTTCCCTCTGCTTGACATGTTCTTCCCTTTAAATCTCAGTACAGTGGTCATTTCCTCAGGGAAGGCTTTCCTGGGCCTCCAACTGCACCAGGCTGTTCTGTTGCCCTCGTGGTACCCTGTATGCTGCTTACCAGGGTCTCTAACTGGGGACCTGTGCGGTGATCTGTCTAATCTCAGCCTCCCGCACCAGAGCAGAAGCTCCATGAGGGCAGAAGCCGTGTCTTCAGCCGTAGCTGGAGGCCCACATTCCAGCACAGATAGGAAGATGGCAGGCGGCTGGGGGTTGGGGGGGGGGGGATGACCTCAGACTCCTTCCCACCCTCAGAATTTCCGAGTTGGAAGTAACTCACAAGTTTCTTTTCTTTTCTTCTTTCAACATTTATTCATTTTTTTTTTTTTGAGAGACAGAGCATGAACGGGGGAGGGGCAGAGAGAGAGGGAGACGCAGAATCTGAAACAGGCTCCAGGCTCCGAGCTGTCAGCACAGAGCCCGACGCGGGGCTCGAACCCACGAACCGTGAGATCATGACCAGAGCTGAAGTTGGATGCTCAGCCAACTGAGTCACCCAGGTGCCCTACAAGTTTTTGTTTTTTCTTTTTTATGAATGAAGTGCGGGCGTCAGAGCCCTGCTAATTAGCTGTGCTAATGCTAGCAGCTGGGCAAGTGCGCTGAATGAAATCCCAGTAAAGGAAACTTGAAGCCAGGTCGGCCCAGCCATTTACAGAAAACTGTTCCTGCACCTGACGTTTACGTGTCTGCATTCCAAAGCCGGGGGCGTGGGGAGTGGGGAGGGGTGTGAGATTCCCGTGTCGGTTCACAAAAGCCCGCTTGACGGGTGAAGGGCCTGATGCCACAGGGAAATGCTCACAGAGTCTGGGCCCAGCTCTCCTGGGTCACAGCTCTGGGCGGTGGATCCGGCGTCCCACTGCTCACATGCCACCTGCCAAGCAGTGACAGGAACTCCCTGCACCTTGGGCCATTTTATATTTCCCTGGAAGGGGCGCCTGGGTGGCTCAGTCCGTTGAGCGTCCGACTTCGGCTCAGGTCGTGATCTCACGGTCTGTGGGTTCGAGCCCCGCGTCGGGCTCTGTGCTGACGGCTCAGAGCCTGGAGCCTGTTTCAGATTCTGTGTCTCCCTCTCTCTCTGTCCCTCCTCTGCTCGTGCTCTCTCTCTCTCAAAAACAAATAAGTGTTCAAAACAACAACAACAACATTTTATATTACCCTGAAAAAGAAAAAAGGTGGTTTCTGCCTGATTTGCTTCCCTCCAAGCGGGGGCTGGGGGTGGGGGGTGGGGAGCACCAGACAACATGGCTCCTACCACAGTCACGGCCTTCCAGGGTTACAGGCTCACGCAGGGCTGGGAAGCATCCTTCCAGCTGGTCTCCCAACCCCACTGCTCGCCAGGAGGGCCGCATGGGCAGGGGGCACTTACTAAATCACAGAGTGCTGTACTAGGTCGAGGCGGAAAACCAGGTAAGTACTCTGTAGCCCCGGAACACAAAGAGTCTTCTTACGGCGGTGTTTCCCAAACGTCAGCTTTTCAAGTACCACCTTTAGAATTCTTTGCCGTGTTCGTATTTCACTCACACCATACACGCTCAATGTTTTCCTTTGTATCAACTCGCTATTATGCTTTTATAATAATATATTATTACATAAATATTACGCTTATTATGGTACATATTATGCTTATTTTTCTGCTTATACAGTTTAATTGAATAAGGAAACTTTATATTGCTGTGAAATCACAGGTTTCGAATGTTAGCCGTTTTTATTTCTGTCACACGTTGAACTATGCAACTATTAAGATGTAAAGTGTTTCTCCACATATTTTCTAAAACCACCTTGCCTAATAACACACTTTGGGAAATCCTCATCCTGAATACCCCACCAAAAATTCTGTCACCGAACTGTCCACGCATTTCATTAATACAAAACTAAATTCTATTATCAAAGTGCTAAATAAACGGTGTGGGAAGCTTCCGGTAGAGATCGCCTGGGGCACTGGCAATGCAAACTTCCTTCTGTGAAGGCTGCTTTGAAGAATTTCTTCAAGAAGAGGAGCTACAAACACCTGGAAGGCTCAAAATATCAAAACGCATTTTTTAGCATAAGGGTGGTTAACCAGAATTTACTGACAACTGATTAAATAAAAACCACCGTTAATTCTTAGATTAGCTGCCTGTTGCTGCGCTAACAAATTATCACAAATTTAGGGGCTTAAAATGACATACATTCGAATTTCACGTCCATGTGAATTCCCAGTACGTATGAAACTAAATTTGATTTTCTCCTGCAAAACTGTCTCATGCCAATTCGATTTCCAGTCCAGGTGGAAGGATCTTGAATGACAGATGAAAATTCTTCCTCCCCAACAGTACACACCACGTTTTCCAGGAGTCAATAGACATCTATGCATGTTCTTGAATAAAGCGTGATCTAAGACCCAGAAAAGAAACCACTCCCACCACCAACTCATTCCTTTACAGTCCTGGAGATCAGAAGTCCAAAGTCAGTTTCACTGGACCAAAGTTATTGTCCCTCCAGGGGCTGCAGGGAAGAATTCATTTCCTGGCCTTTTCCAGCTTTTAGAGCTACGTTTCCTGAATCCCTTGGCTTATACTCTCTTCCTCCATCTTCAAAGCCAGCAGAATAACATCTTTTCAGTCACTACCTTACCGTCTTCTTTCTCATATCTCTACCTCCCTTTTATAAAGGACACTTGTGATATTTAGGACCCAACCACATAATCCAGGATGATCTTCCTGCCTCAATACCCTTAATTCCTTAACAAATTACCAAAGTCCCCTCTGCCATTCCAGGGATCAGGATTTGCATATTTTGGGGGGGCCACTCTCCAGCCTACCACATTACCTTTGAGACTTTCAACATGAAAATTCAGTTGAGGGGTTCTAAAGACCTTTGCGATGGCAATTCCCGCCTTTGTGTGTCTTTCAATGACATCAGTCATACTATTAGTCTAGCTCTTTGAAAGGACACACCGGTCTCATCAACCTCAGTATTGACACTATGAAGGCAGTTTCCCTCCTTTGTCACTTTGGTTTCTTTTAGAAAACAAGGAAGTGCTCAGAGATTAACAGAGAAGCATCAGAAGGATTGGGCCAAATTTGGGATATCTGAACATCAAAAAGAATGATGAGGACTGGCACATATTAGCAGAAACTGGTGTATCGGCCTGTTTCTGGTGCCCTTTCTGCCATCAGAACTGTGCCTCCACGGTTCGTCTTCTTGGTGCTGACTTTAAGGCTTGGCCAATGCCAAAATCAGGTCTCAAAAACACCTACGTTGATCGAGTCTATCTCGTTCATTTGCTTGTGTTAGTGCTCTTTTCAAAAGGCCCTGTCCTCTTGAGCATGAACTTTAAGGAGCTGCTTGGTAAGCCAGTGCCATGACTTCCCTTCTGGAACAGCATCTGGGTAGTCAGACATGAGCCCTTTGTGGCCAGCTATCCGTACATCTCAGCCTGAACTAAAGGGCACTAAACTCTGTAGTTCCCTAAGTGATCTCATTGGCTCGGTTCCCCACCCTACTCACCTGCCACCCCTACCTTCACCTGCTCCCCACCCCCACATCCAGGGTGTGGTTAGGTTCTCCCCTCCTTCCCCCCCCCCATACTGGGACTTTCACTTAACCCCTAATCCTTTTCCTCATTAGGCCTAGTCATCGGCCCACAAACAGGGCAGTTACTGGTGTTGGTCTGGCCCTTTTTAACTCTACGTGAGAAGATTGGAACCTGAATTCCTAAACTGACGATAATTCAGCCCGTCGGCTTTGCGGGTTATGTTCTAAGTACAACGTATTTTGTTAAGAAGGTCTTGACAGTTGATTCCAAAATGGCCTGGCTGGCCTATTGTTTTTCTCATCTAATGAAAACCCAAAAGAATAATCCAGCAGGTCAGTAAATCAAATAGAGATATTTACAACAAAAGTGGTATCCTGCTCCAGGGTCCCCGACGCCTCGTTACGCACTCAGATCACAATAAAAATCCAGATGGGGCTGCCACCCTGTTCTCAATACCTACAGATATAATGGCCTTTCTGATCTGGACAAAGGAAAGAAAGGCTGATTGTAGTCTTGGCAGGGACAGAATTTTTTATCCTCAGAGAGTCTCTCCGTTCCTACGAAGGAAAATGGCTGACTCTGCCCTATTTCTGAGGAGTGAACGTGCACATTAGAAAACCACCAGCATAACAGCGATCTCTCTGGGAGGCCGCCACAGAGAAAACCCAGCTTATTTTGGAACTAAGTGGAAAAATGCCTCGTGTTTATCTATATACACACGTGTGTGTCCGGGTCCGGAATGGAGATGAGGAGTGGGAGGTACGGAGGAAGAAGGGAGGACGATGCGGGTGAAACGTGGGCTCAGAAGGAAGAGCCTCCGGCCGGGCCAAGGACGGTACCCGCGTGTCTGTGTGACTCCGAATGCACGTCTGTGTGCGTGCGCGATTTGCATCTACAGAGCGAGCACAGAGGAGACCGCCCGAAAGGAGAGCGCTGAGTCAGTTCTCTCAGGACGTTTGCTGGGGGCGCTGGCTCTCACGCTTTGCAGGACACTGAGACCATCTGGGGAGCCTTAAAGACGCTGGCCCTGGCCCCACCCCTGGAGATTCTTGTCGAACTGGTATAGAGTAGTGTGGTGAACAGAACAACGGCCCCTGGACGGCGTCTACTATTCCAGTCCCCGGAACCTATGAACATATCACCACGCACGGCCAAGGGGCATTCAGGTGGCTAATCAACTGCCCTTAAAGGGGGGGAAATCATCCCAGATTACCTGGGTGGGCCACACGGAATCACAAAGGTCCTTAAAGGCAGGAGAAGGAGACAGAAGTTAGAGGTCAGAGTGATGTGATGTTAGACGGACTCGATCCGCTATTGTCGGCTTTGAAGATGGAGGAGGGGCCCGCCAGCCAAGGAATGGAGGAAGCCTCTAGAAGCCAGAAAAGGCAAAGAAATGAATTCATCCCTGGAGCCTCCAGAAGGGAATGCAGCTCTGTGGACGCCTCGCCTTTTCAGCCCAGGGAGGTGCGGGCCAGACCTCTGACCTCCAGAACTGTTAAGCTGGCAGGTGTGCATTGTTTCTAAGCCACTAAGTTTATGGGAATTTGTTACGGCAACAAGAGAAAACGAACACTGGCGTGACCTGGGCTTTGGGGGTTTGGGGGGCGGTTAACGGCTCCCCAGGTGATTCGAACAGGCAGCAAAGTTTAAGAACCACGGGACTGCAGGGAAGACAAGGACGAGCCGGCAGGATTGCTTATGCCACAGAGACGCCTGGTGATCGCGCCTGGGAGGTGAGCAAGTTCCACCCCCCCTCTGCCAAGAAATCCACCACCAGTTCGCAGCCACCTGCCCAGAGATGACCACACGTGGCGGACGGAGCCACATCACAGCATGGGCGTGCTTCACCATGTTGGTGGCTAGAATCCTTCCTAGTCTGACCCCCTGAACAGGCCCTGTTTCCTGTAGATAAAGAACAGTTATCCCTGCGAACAGGTTTTCTCTGGAGCTTGCTTTCTTATCGACGCTCTTTCGGGGAAGGAACCGGCCGATGACTGAATTATATGCAAATACATAATCGAGCACATTCATGTTAGCGCCATCGGGTAAGGACTCAAATGTCTTCCGCTCTGCGTTTGAACTATTTTTTTTTTTTTTAACGTTTGTGTGCTTATTTTTTCAGAGCGAGCGCAGGTGTGCATGCACGCGTGAGTGGGGGAGGGGCAGAGAGCGAGAGGGAGGGAGGGAATCCCAAGGAGGCGCCGCTCTGCTTTGTCAGCGCAGAGCCCGATGTGGGGCTTGAGTCCACGAACCGTGAGATCGTGACCCGAGCCGAGATCAAGAGTCAGACGTAACCGACTGAGCCACCAGGCGTTCCGCGTGTTTGAACTGTTTACAAACCACTACTGGGATTATAAATTTAGAGGATCTGTCCCTTTGCTTTAGCAACCTACTTATTTACGACAGATGATAGCCAGATGGACTTTATGATAAATGCAACAGCACTACGGGAAGAAATTAGCTCGTTCTCAGTGGCCATGGAGAAAAGAGCTTGCTGCGTGGTTCTGACAGGCACAGCCCTGTCTTCGGGGCAAGAATTCGTCCCTTCCCAGGCTGCCGCGCTCGCGGGTGCGTGGACAATTCCTTGAACCCCACGCCATCACCAGCCTCCATGACACCATCACCAAAGCTAAGGTCTTAGAACCTTCCACCTTTCTCTCCCGACGTCGTCTTCCTCAGAGAGGAAGGGCAGGGTAGTAGAAAAGGCAGTCACGAGCATCGGGTGGCCCGTGCTGGAACTTCGGTGCTGTCACTTCCAAGTGACGTGACGTTAGGAGGCCCGTCAGCCACTCCGAGCTCCGTCTCTAGCCAACGGGGTTAACGCTGCCTTTGCGATGCTGCGTATGGATTCAATGCAATGACAGTGATGAACAAGCTGCACGCACAGGAGGGGCTCTTGCTAAATGCCGGCTGCACGGACACCCCACTGTTGCTATGCTTTCACACCTCACCTCCATGCAGAAGCTTCTGACGTCCCTCCTCTGTGGCCCCGTGCTGTCACTGAGTCCCGGGAGCACACCTCCATGGGCCCACTTGACCTTTCCACTCGGATGGCTCACTGGAATCTCTACCTGGACACGTCCCGACTGCGCTCAGGGTCTCCACTCACAAACCAGTGGCCCTCCCGCCCCCGACCGTCCACCACAGTACAGGTGTCACCGCTCAGTCACCTGCATCCGCCCTCCTCCCCACCCTCCCCACCTCCACCGAGGCTCTCCGTCAGGCCCCGCCCCTCACGCCACACGCCCCGCCCCCAGCACAGGAGCCTGGCAGGTGGGCCCCCGGCAAAGCTCGGTTTCTCCCCGGCCATCCTGCGGTGTGGGAACCAGTCTGGCTCCACCAGATCTGTCACCTCCAGTCCAGAACGGAGATCTTCAAGGACTTCTCTGCCCTGCAGCCTGGTACTGCTGATGAGGGAGGGGCCAGCTCCACCGGGGATGTGGACCACGCGGGGTCCCCGCGGCCCGGTGAGCCTCACATCACGCCCAGCGCTCTGAGCCATTTATCACGTCACCACGTAAAGGACACGCTCCTGGAAGCCTTGCATGGCTCGGAATACAACGAATTTTTTTTTTAATGTTTTTTGTTGTTTTTTTTTTTTTTTAGTTTTTGAGAGAGAGACAGAGCATGAGCAGGGGAGGGGCAGAGAGAGAGAGACAGACAGACAGACAGACTCTGAAGCAGGCTCCAGGCTCCGAGCTGTCAGCACAGAGCCCAACGCGGGGCTCGAACTCACAGACCACGAGATCATGACCTGAGCCGAAGTCGGACACTCAACCGACTGAGCCACCCAGGCACCCCCAAGAATACGACGGATTTTTTAAAGCAGTGACAAGGGACTGGCAATTTCTTATCAAATTTCTTTGCGTGGTTTAGTTAACCACTATCTGAATCTACCACAAACCACCCTCAACGGCGTCCAACTGTAATAATCTGTCGACATTAAACTACTTTACGTGTTTTGTAGTACCAAAATCATTTAACGAACATTAGAGCCTTGAGTATTTATACTAAACGGCAAACACGGTTGACCCCAGACGTGTTCTTACCATTTTGTTCATCTAGTTCATTCCCAATCTCCTTTCCCATCTGTTTCTGGCGACTTATGATAGAGGACAGGGCATCGAGGCCTGCATCCTGTTCTGAAAGAAAAAGCAAAACAGGCCACTAAAAACCAAAGGAAAACAATTTGAAGTCCATACCTAGGCATGTAGTGCAATTCAATATACGGTAAAAGCAATATAAGGAAAAGAAACAAAGAAACAGTTAATATTATTAAGAGAAAATAAAGAAAACAAACTATTAAATACTTATTTCATACCTTAAGCTAAAATGATTTTTTTTATTTTAATTCTTTTTAAGTTTATTTATTTTTGAGAGAGAGACACAGAGAGAGACAGAGAGTGAGTAGGGGAGGGGCAGAGAGAGAGAGGGAGGCACAGAATCCGAAGCAGGCTCCGGGCTCCGAGCTGTCAGCACAGAGCCCGACGCGGGGCTCGAACTCACGGACCGCGAGATCATGACCTGAGCCGAAGTCGGCCGCCCAACCGACTGAGCCACCCAGGCGCCCCGACATCACTACTTTTTTTTTAAAAATTCCAATGAAAGTAATAACGATGAGGTTTTTTTTTTTTTTTTTTTTTTTTTTTTTTTTGATTATCGGATATGCAAGGATTTAAAGGCATGCCGATGCCCAGGGTTCACCAGTGTGTGATGGAGAAGCTCCTATGTACTATCACGGGAGTACAGGTGACATACCTTTCTGGAGAGCAGATTGGGCCTGTCTTTTCATCGATCAATTCCATGTGTAGGAATGTGAGAAAACATTCAGCTAGTATGCAGTGAAGTATGTACAAGGATATTCCTGGACACGTTTCCTGTGCTGGTTATCAGTTTTATTGCCTCTGAACCCCAACCTTACCCTTTTTGACTGTGCAGCGAAAATACACCTGGGTCCTTTAAGTAGCTTTTCCTTTGCCAGCATTGTCAATAGACAGGACTGCGGAGACACCGCGGGAGGACAACGTTCGGCTTCCTGGCTCCAGCCTACTCTGTGCCACGAGCCCGTGCACAGCAACACCAAGAGACCGGCAACATCTTACGACACACCCCCACCTTGGGCCATTTCGTAACAGAATACCGCCGGCTCAACACTGCCATGAGGACAGTATTCCCTGGCGCCCCAGAGGGCAGATTTCCGGCAAGTTCCACCAGCTCAGCACCGCAGCGACCCCCACACCTCAGTCCCGGGGGTGTGGGGTGCTTCCTAGGACACTCGATTTCAGTCCGAGAGTTTGTGATTGCACCTTAGGCCTGCTGTTTCTGTCTCCTTGCTACTTGCTACCAATCCCTCATTACCCTGATCCCCTTTGGTTAATAAAATATTCAACTTTCCCTGTTCAAATTTCTTTTTCCTGATTGGATCCAGACTGATACGTTTCTAATAGCGAAACTCTGGAAACTACTGAATGCCCAGACATGGGGATTTGTTTAAAAACATACAGTATATTCATAAGGAAAACACTAATAGCTACTAAAAATGATATTATACATGAATATTTTGATGTTAAAAGAAGTACATGATATGTCAGTAAGTAAAAAAAAAAAAAGCAGGATGCTAAACGATATAGAGTAAAATAGCAAAATATATAGCAAAACGATGCAGAGCAAAATAGTAAAAAAATAGTTTGTGTTAAATGTAAAGATGTATTACTTTTCTAGATTCTGAAATTTTAAAGATAAAAGAATTCAAGTCACTCTAGATATTGTCTTTAAAATGTGATGTTGTTTCTTTGTTTTCTTTTGTTTTGTTTTTTAACTAGGCAATTTCAGCCATCTCTTTGAGCTTTTTTTACTTTGCTTTCGGGTGCCTTGGGAAGAACATTCTGGGGCTGAGCCTCATGGCTCTTTCTACCCTAGCAATATGCCAGATGAGGGCAACGTGCCATGTGCGGCCTGACTTGCTGATGGGGATTTTTCAACGACTGCTTCACAGAGAAGCGTGATCTACAAAAGCAGGAATCACGAAGGTCTTTTCTCACCCAAGATCACATTGACATTTACTTATTTTTTTTCCTAGTCTTTTCAGGGAATTAAGCCATGACACTTAACTTGTTAATTCATCTGGAATTTATTTGAACTAATGGTGTGAGGTAAGGACCCCTTAGTAACATTTTTTGACACTATGTATGTTTTTAACTATACAAATGACCTGCCATCTCCAGGGATTGTTCCAAGGGACCATTTTATAGCAAAAATCACTTTACAATGAGGTCCTTTTGGTCTTAAGTAACAACCTTTTGGATGGCCTCCAAGTTAAATCTATCATCGGCCTAGCGCCACTATAGGATGACCGATGTTATGGTAAGACTCCAAATGCATCCCAAGAATAATCTATATGAAGGACCAAGGGTCAAGTGTCAGCCTGGATTAAAAGGGAAAACAATTTTAAAAGAGGAAAGGAGATTCCTCCACGGTTCCAATTAGGAAAAGAATCATTAAAGTCCTGAAGTCTCTTTATCTAGTAGAGACACGGATTGTGAATGAAAAAACCTATTCCTCCCTCTTTTCTTTCAACCTTCACCCACCGTCTGACTTAACTGCAGAAAGGTTATCTCGCGAACGCAAAACAGAACGAGGGCTAAAAATTCTGCGCCACTCGGATCATTTGTGCAAGAACTTAGCACCTCCTCACTATGTTCGAGTGCTGTCCATACTCCCAAGACACAGAAGGTCCAGGTAATGGAGATGGTTGTGTATGTGTCACTGACCATCCTGATGACCCGAGCATCTCCGGGCTTACCACAGCATTTCTAAGGGGATGTGGCACAGTTACCCGAGAGACAATGAGCCAAGATAAAATGCTGCTGCTCATTTTATACAATCAAGACCCACGCAATGATGCAGAGGCGTGCAAACCTACGCTAACGTCACGCTCATAGCTCATTACCGTAATCTGCCCCCCATCACACAGCCCAAGTCACCCTGATACCATGATCATTTGCAACATGCCACACTCTCCCAATCATCTGTCAGCATTACAATGGTGTGAATTTTTAAAAATGTAGGAGCACCGGGCTACATATGATAACGGCCCCCTGAAGATGTCTTCACCCCAATCCCTGGAACCTGAAAATACGTGACCTTACATGGCTAAAGTAACTCTGCAGATGTGAATAAGGCTAAGGAATTTGAGATGGGAGAATGTTCTGGATTATCCAGGTGGGCTCAATGTAATCGTGAGTCCTTAAAAACAGAGAATCTTTCCCAGCTGCGCTCAGAGGGAGCTGTGAAGAAGGGTCGGAGGGTTGCAAAGTGTAGGCTTTGAACACCAAGGAAGGGGACTGTCAGCCAAGGGACATGGGTGGCCTCTAGAAGCCAGAAAAGGTGAGGGAATGAATTCTTCCCTGGAGCCCCCAGAAAGGAAGCAGCCCAGCCAATGCCTTCATCTTGCCCAGTAAGATCTGTTCTGAACTCCTGACCTTTAGAACCATAAACTGACAAATTGGTACACCGAGTCACGAAGTCTGTGCAAATTTATTGCAGTGGCAACAGAAAACTAATACACTCATTGTTTTGAAAATCCCTCTGGAATAATTAGGTGTTTGGATGCTTCCTATCTTTAGACATTCTGAAAAACCATCCTCTCACGGAACATCTTGTAATTGTGGGAGGACTATCTGGTGGCTGTAGGTCGGAGAGGGACAATCAGCATGATGAATTCTTGCCAAAAATAACAAACCCGATTCTGATCAAGCCCGCCGAACCTAACTACCAATTTACAGAAAATATGCGGGGCAGAGGAGGACGTTAAACAATATATGGGGTTACAAATAGCAGGTCTAGATACTGGGAAAGTCCAGGGCGAATGACCCTGCTTCTCCAGCAAAGAAATTGCACAGGGAGGAAGAGAGAGCTGGCAAAAGTACCTATCTATTAAAGAAACTTAACAGACACATCAATTAGTTGCAATGTCCATACGTATATTCAGATCCTGAATCGAACGATCTAAAAAACAAAACAAAAAAAAACCACACCCACACACAAAACCATCATGGGACAATCCGGGAGGTCTGAACATTGGATATCTGATTATATTAAGGAATTACAATTAACTTATTAAGGGTGATAGTAGCATTGCAGTTACATTCTTTTTTTTTTTAATTTTTTTTTTCAACATTTATTTATTTTTGGGACAGAGAGAGAAAGAGCATGAACGGGGGAGGGGCAGAGAGAGAGGGAGACACAGAATCGGAAACAGGCTCCAGGCTCTGAGCCATCAGCCCAGAGCCTGACGCGGGGCTCGAACTCCCAGACCGCGAGATCGTGACCTGGCTGAAGTCGGACGCTTAACCGACTGCGCCACCCAGGCGCCCCTGCAGTTACATTCTTAAAAAACCGGTCCTTATCTTCTGCAAACATACTTTAGGGATATGTTCCAGAATATCCACGGTTGAAATGATACGATGCCTAGGATTTGCTTCAAAAACAATTCAGGTGATGGGGTGCCTTGTGCTCTGTCTCTCTCTCTCAAAAATGACTAAACATTCAAAAAAACATAAAATTTAAAGAATTAAAAGAAAAATCCAGGTGATGGGCAGGAGAGGGAGGAGGGTAGACATATAGATGAAACGAGATTGGTTATGCGTTGTTAACTACTGAAGCAGTTGATGGGCAGAATGGGATCATTGTCTTACTCTCTCTACTTACATAGTTTTGCAATCGTCCACGGCAAAAAGTTACCGATACTTTAACAAGTAAATAAAACAGAGGGATGTTCCTAGGAGCTGCAATCTCAGGCCCCCCGCCCGAGCGCGTGACAAGGGCCCAAGGGCTGGGGCTATGTCTTCTTTATCCTGTACTTTTGCCCCAGTTCTGAGCCCAACTGGTGGCACAGAGCATACTTAATAAATACGCTTAAAGCAAGGAACGACACAGAGGGCCCACTAGGCTTGCACAAGGAGGCGCTAGTCTCTACTAGACATGCGCAAAGGCTTGCGGGCAATATGAGGTAGTCCTCTTGAGTTTAGGTAGTAGGAAAGGTAGCTGATGTTGGGTTGTCCAGGGCCCAGAGAGAGGCACTGGGGATTCCCACATTTGATGCAAGGAGGTACTGTCTCTGGATAAGGGGAAGTAAGGGACAGACGGGGATAGTGGATACGCTGCAGAAAATTAATTACTACATTGGGAAAACTCCCAGAGCAAGTCCTAAGAGTAGATGTTTGTTTGTTTGTTTTCAGTTTATTTATTTACTTATTTATTTATTTTTAATGTTTATTTATTTTTGAAAGAGAGAGAGAGAGAGAGAGAGAGCGAGCATGTGAGCGGGGGAGGGGCAGAGAAGAGGGGAGACACAGAATCCGAAGCAGGCTCCAGGCTCCCAGCTGTCAGCACAGAGCCTGACGTGGGGCTTGAACCCACGAACTGTGAGATCGTGACCTGAGCCGAAGTTGGACGCTCAACCGACTGAGCCACCCGGGGGCCGCTATTTATTTATTTTGAGAGAGAGAGCAAGTAGGGTAGCGGCAGAGAGAGAGGGAGAGAGAGAATCCCAAGCAGACTCCGCACTGACAGCGCAGAGCCCGACACAGGGCTGGAACTCAGGAACTGTGAGATCACGACCTGGGCCTAGGTCAAGAGTCAGACGCTCAACCGACTGAGCCACCAAGGCGCCCCAAAGAGTAGATATTTTTAGTTTTGTTGAAGCTGTGGTTGCAAGGGTTCAAAGATCAGCTACCAAGGTTTGCCAGTCCGGCTAGCCACGTTCCCCACTGCTATTTCACATGACGATACCAAGAGACCTAAGAACACAGACGTCCAGCGGGAGTGCACAACTCTCCTGCTAGAATCTAGAAAGAACATCTACAGAACAAAGGTAAGAAGAGATGGGATTAAGAAACCCGCACAACGAGAGCCCCTGAGTAAAGTAGAATGAGCCTTCATACCTCCTCAAGGTCTGCCATGTGACTCAGAGACAAGGGTCTCAGCTAGCCGAGAGGTCGCCTTCCTTTGTTTCATCTCACGGGTTTTCGAGGTGATTTGGTTATCGTCAGCCCCTCACCCATCTTCTGCCTAACATCTATTTGTGCCTTAAATTACTGCTTATGCAGCACAGAAGCCAAGCCTGGCTAACCGGTTGTAATGAGGCCTCGGATCTAGGTTAGGAAAGGAAAGCATTCATTGCTTGAGTCTCAGCTCTACCGATAAACTGTTATTGTGGGATGCGTTTCAAAGTGTTTCTAAGGGTCGACAAAAGTACAGAAAGGCTAACGGATTCCGTGGGCGGAAGGAAGTTAGAAATGACCCTTCATGGTCCCTTATTTCTATCTGGTGCAGGACCTGGCAAGGAAGCAAAACCATGGCAACCTCAGCGCATCCCCAAGATTCTTCGGGCAGAGAAAAGGCGAAGCAGGGTTTTATGTAAAGATCGCTTTCAGTCTTTGTGCTTCTCCTTGTAAAACCGCTTGCTAGGAAAGCAAAGAGGAAGACAGCATTTCCCAAACCCCAAGGTAAGGGTAGGAGATGTGTCCTCGACTCTTTCTGCCCGACCCGTCCCTACCCCTCCAACATACCCCAAAGGCCAGTGGGCGTCTCAGTAAGGGTGTTCTCCGCTTCGGGGACCAACACAAAAACCCGCAGGTGGCATCCTCTCCCGCCTGACCTCCCACCATCTCTGCACGTGGCACCTTCGCAGTGACAGGGGACACTTCTCCTGGCTGGAAGCAGCTTTCCTCGGCAAAGAAGCAACAATGCCGGAAAACCCATTCCTGTTGGCTTGCAAGACACCCCTTTCAGGGACCGTCAATCCTGAAGGATAAAGCACTACGAATGAATGGCCCTGCTGCGCGCAAGGCCACACCGCCCTGCACCGTTCATTTTGCTTCCAAACATGATAGTGGGTGAAGTACAGGGAATTAAAGGCATCGGGGAGGCTCAGAGTTCCTTTTGCTAGATAAACTCACTGTGGAAAGGGAGTTCAAGACGGAAGGAGACTTCTGCTTCTGGCCAAGAGGGGCTGACAGGGACCTGATTTACTTCTGGCCTGAAACAACTGGGGGGAAAAAAAAGAAAACAAAAAAAACAAACAAACACCAAACCACAGGCAAAATACACAAAACAACAGTTTCAGGAGAGACACGGCCATCAGGAAATGAAGGACAGTGATCCCTGAGGGACGAAGCAAATGAGAGGAGGTCTAGGACTGCCCCAGACATCGCCTGGCGTGGGGAGGAGGGCATCCAGATGGAACCCGGCGGCATCTCTCCACGGAGAAGCATCCAACAAGGTCAAGGTGGTAAGAGCGCGCAGGGCACAGCACAGAGGGGAGAGAGCGGCGCAAACAGAATCTCCGGAGGTTTGCACGGGGTCCACCTCAAGGCTTCAGCTGAGCAGTAACCAGGACATGCGCGTGAGGAGACTATCCAAGGCTAGGGGAAGAACCGCCTGAAAGGGTGAGAGGGGATGATCCTCTGAGCTCACACTGGGTTGGAACACAGTCCCTATTCCCACCAACCAGGTGGGCTCATGATTTATGGGGCATCGGGGGACTCAGAGTGCTTTCAGCTCTGTAGTGGGCTAGACCGCCTCTACACTGGAGTCCGCAAACATCTTCTATAAAGGGCCAGAGAGTCAATATTTGGGGCTCTGTGGTTTATATGGTCTCCAGTGCAGCTATTCAACTCCGCCCCTGTAGCAGGAAAGCATCCATAGATGATACATAAATAAATGAACATGGTTGTGCTCCTATAAAACTTTATTTATGGACACGGCATTACCTTTGAATTTTATATAATTTTGACGAGTCATGAAATCGTCTTCTTTTGACTATGGACAGTGGAAAAACCATTTTTAGCTTGCAGAGCACACAAAATCAGATGGTGGGTGAGATGTGGTTCACACGTCCTGGTTTGCTGACCCCTCCTCTAAAATAAACTCTGTCCTGGTCCACCTTACAAAACAGTACCCAAATAACTGAACTGCATCCTAGGAAAAAAACAAAACAAACAAAAAAACCTCAAGAATATTCCTAGAAATACAAAAATACTTAGTACCAAATACAGAAAAATTCACACCTAGCTTCCAAACAAATGTTTCCCCCCTAAGATTAGAAACAAGCCCAAGGAAATCTGTTCTCACCATTTCTAGTTGACATTGTACCAGGGGCTGTAGCAAGTGCAATGAGACAAGAAAAAGAAATAAAAGGCGTCCAGACTGAAATGAAAAAGTAAAACCACAAAAATTAAAAGAAAAGGGGGTGCCTGGGTGGCTTAGTCCATTAAGCATCTTACTTTGCCTCAAGTCATGATCTCAGGTTCATGAGTTCAAGCCCTGGGCTAGGCTCTGTGCTGACAGCTCAGAGCCTGGAGCCTGCTTCAGATCTGTGTCTCCCTCTCTCTCCGCCCCTCCCCTGCTTACGCTCTGTCTCTTCCTCTTTCAAAAATAAATAAACATTAAAAAAAATTTTTTTAAGAAAGATGACTGGAAAAACCCCAAAATACATGGAGATTAAATAAATGCTTCTAAATAACACATGATCAAAAAGAAATCTCAAGGGAACTTTAAGCATATTTTGAACTAAATAAAAATGAAAACACAACTTATATATTAAAGGGATATGTCAAAAGCAGTGCATAGAGTGAAATTTATAGCACTGAATGCATATGTTAGAAAAAAGATATATATATATATATATATATATATATATATATATATATATATATATATATATTTAAGATCAACAGTCTAAGTTTCCACACCTCAGAAAACTAGAAAAAGAACAAATTAAATCCCAAGTAGGCAGAAGAAAAGAAACAATAAAGGAAGAGAAATCAATGAAATTTAAATAGGAAGTAACAGAAAAACCATTGAAACCAAAGCTGGTTTGCTGAAAGATCAATAAAATCAATAAGCCTGTAACTAAAAGAGAACACAAATGACTAATATCAGAAATGAAAAAAAGCAGACATCACTACAGATCTCATGCACATTAAAAGGATAATAAAGGAATATTATGAACAACTCTATGCCCACAAACTGGATAACCTAGACAAAATGACCCAGTTCCTTGCCAGACACAGCTGACAAAATTCACACAAGAAGGAACAGATGATCTGAATGGGCCTATATCTATTAAAGAAACTGAATTAACAATAACCTTCCCAAACAGAAAACACTAGGCCCGATGGGTTCACTGGTGAATTCTACTAAACATTTAAGGAAGAAATTATACCAATTCCCTACAATCTCTTTCAGGGGACAGAAGCAGAGAGAATACTTCCTAACTCATTTTCTGAGGCCACCATTTGTCTTAGACAAAGACATTACAAGAAAAGAAAAACACAGACCAGTATCACTCATATGAACAGATATAAAAATCCTCAAAAAAATATTAGCAAATCAAATCCAAGAATGTATAATACACCACAATCAGTGAGATTTATCCTAGGTATGCATGCCTGGTTCAACATTTAAAAATCAATTAATGTGGGGTGCCTCGGTGGCTAAGTCAGTTGAGCATCCGACTTCAGCTTAGGTCATGATATCATGGTTTATGAGTTCGAGCCCCCCGGCAGGCTCTGTGCTGACAGCTCAGAGCCTAGAGCTGCTTCGGATTCTGTGTCTCCCTCTTTCTCCACCCCAACCCCCCACCTCTCTCTCTCTCAAAAAAAAACAAAAACAAAAACAAAACATTAAAAAAACTTAAAAATCAATTAATGTAATCCATTATATCCACAGGCTAAAAAAGAAAAATCACATGATCATATCACTAGATGCAGAAACAGTACTTCACAAAATCCAACATTCACTAATGATAAAAAAACTCTCAGTAAACCAGGAACAGAGGAGAATTTCCTCAACTTGATATAGAATACCTCCAAAATCCCCAGAGCTAACATCACACTTGATGGTGTGAAACCTGAAGCTTTCCCACTAATATCAGGTACAAGGCAAGGATGTCTGCACCCCTCCCTCCCCCGGCAACCACTCCTTTTCAACACTATCCTATAAGTTCTAGCTAATGCATCAGATGACACAAGACAACACATGAAAATATGTACAGGTTGGAAAGAAAGAAATAAAACTTTGTTTGCAGATGGTATGATCATGCATGCAGAAGATCCAAAGGAACTGACAAAAATCTCTTGGAACTAATAAGCAACTATGGCAAGGTTGCAGGATACAAGGTTAATATACGAAAGCCATTTACTTTACTATAAACCAGCAACAAAGAGGTGGAATTTGAAATTAAAAACACAATACCATTTACATTAGCATCCCTCAAAATGAAGTACTTAGGTACAATCTAACCAAATATGGACAAGATCTATATGAGGAAAGCTACAAAACTGATGAATGGAATCAAAAAAGAACCAAAGGAGACACATTCCATGGATGTGGACAGAAAGACTCAATATTGTCAAGATGTCAGTTTCCCTCCACATTATAGGTCCAATGCAATTTCAATCAAAATCCCAGCAGGTTATTTTGTGGGTATTGACAAACTGACTCTAAAATGCATGTGGTAAGGCAAAAGACTCAAAAGGAGAAGAAGGAGAAGAACAAAACAAGAAAACTGACACTACCTGACCACGAGATTTACTCTAAAGCCATAATAAGCAAGATACTGTGGTCTGGGTGAAAGAATACACAAATAGATCAACGGAACAGCACACACAGCCCAGAAATGGACCCACATAGTCAATGACCTTTGACAAAGCAGTAAAGGTAATACAATGGCACGAGGATAGTCTTTTCAGCAAACAGTGCTGGAATAACTGGACATTCACACGCAAAAGAAAAGTGAATCTATACACAGACCTTACACTTTTCAACACAAATGAGAATGGATCACAGATTTAAATGTAAAACACAAAACTAGGAAACTCCAAGGTTACATAGGAGAAAACCTACATGGCCCGTGGGTATGGCAATGATTTTTTTTTTTTTTAAAGAATTCACTTATTCCTTCTTCAGTGTTCTTCTTTTCGTTATGTAGACCCAAGTTTCAGATCTGTATCATTTTCCTTCCCTTTAAAGAAGGCAACAAATCCCCTCCACTTTTGTTTGTTTAAGGAAGTCATGATTTCTCCTTCAGTTTTGAAGGATAATTTCACAAGGTACAAAATTCTAGGTTGTGGGTTTTTTCTCGCAACACTTTAAATACTTCACCCCATGGGGCACCTGGGTGGCTCAGTCGGTTGAGCGTCCGACTTCGGCTTAGGTCATGATCTCACAGCTCGTGAGTTTGAGCCCCGCGTCGGGCTCTGTGCTGATGTCTCAGAGCCTGGAACCTGCTTTGGATTCTGTGTCTCCTTCTCTCTCTCTGCTCCTCCCCGATTTGTGCTCTGGCTCTCTTTGTCTCTCAAAAATAAATGTAAAATAAAATAAAATAAAATAAATATTTCACCCCACTCTCTTCGTGCCTGCATTGTCTCTGTAGATGAGGCAGGTGTAATTTTTACCTTTGTTCCTCTATGGGTGAGGTATTTTTTTCTCCTGTTTTCTTTTAGAATTTTTCCTTTATCTCTGACTTTCTGTAGTTTGGAAAGGGACTGACTCTGGGTAGTTTTTTTTGGTATTTGTCCTAGTTGGCAGTCTCTGAGCTTCCTAGATCTGTCGTTTGGGGCCTGACCTTAATTTTGGAAAAATTCTCAGTGATGTTTCAAATATTTTTCTGTCCCTTTTCACTTTCTTCTCCTTCTGGTATTCCCATCAAAACTGTGTTATACCTTTTATAGTCCTCCCATAGTCCTTGGATATTTTCATCTTTTTCTTTTCTCAGTGTTTGTTCTCTTTGCTTTTCACTTTAGGAGGGTTTCTGTTGAGATATTCTCAAGCTCAGAGATTCCTTCCTCGGCCATGGCCAGTCTACTAAAAACCCATCAAAGGCATTTCTTCATTTCTGTTACAGTGTTTTTGATCTCTACGATTTCTTTTTGGTTCTTTCTCTCTGCTTAACATTGCCCACCTGTATTTCAACACTGTGTATCCATTAGAGTCCATTAGCGGTGGAATATTATTTAGCACTAAGAAGAAATAGCTATCAAGCCATGAAAAGGCATAGAGGAAACTTAAATGCATATTACTAAATGAAGGAGACAGTCCGAAAAGTCTACATACTGCAAGATTCCAAATATATGATATTCTGGAAAAGGCAAAATATGGAGAGAGTAAAAAAGATTGGAGGTTGCTAAGGCTTGAGGAGGGAGGGGGGATCAGTAAGTACAGCACAGAGGATTTTTAGGGAAGTGTAAATACTCTATAAATATTCTAATGGTGAATACATGTCACCATAGCCTTGTCCCAACCCACCGAATGCAAAAAACCGAGCGTGAACCCTAAGATAAACCATGAACTTTGGGCGACGACGGTGTGTCAATGTAGCTTAATTGTAACAAACGCACCACTCTGGGGGGGAGGGGAGGTGCTGATGAGGGGGAAGACTGCATGGCTGGGGGCAGGGGGTACATGGAAACTCTCTGTACCTTCATCTCATTTCTGTTATGTCCCTGAAACTGCTCGAAAAAAAACAAAGTCTTTGAAAAGAAAGAAGTCAAATTTCTTGATTCAGACATGACCATTAGTATAGAAAATCCCACACGCTCTACGAGAGAGCTTTTTAACAAATTAGTGAGTTGGGCAAAGTTGACTGATCCAAGATCGATATAGGTAATCGGTTGTACTTTTATACACTAGCAACAATCAGAAATAGAAATGTTAAAATACCATTAATAAGAGAATAGAAAACATGAAATACTTGGGGAGAAATGTGATAAAAGATGTGCAGGACGTGCACAGTGTCATATGTGTGTCAAAATTTGCTGAATCATACATTTTAAATAGGTGCTATCTGGGACAGGTCACGTATAACTCGATAAAACTGTTCTTAAAAGGAATTAGAAAGAATAGCATATCTGTAATACAGAAAAACCATGCACAAAAACAGGAACATGGAAAAGGTCTACTGCACACATTAAATAAGAGAGTAAGAGCTATGGCATTACCCCTATCATGATCTCACTTACGTAAAAATATGTGTGTGCTTATACCAAGTAAGCCTGAGGAAATATATGCTCATCTCTTTACAGTTTTGAGATTGGAGAAGCAATAAAGAAAGCTTTCCATTTTATACATCCCAGGCTTGTTTGAAATTTCTACAATGATCATGCATTACTTCTGAAATTAAAAAAAAAAAAAATAGAAGAACGTAAAAAAATAATTAGGCTTAAAAGCCACTGGGCGAGATGAACTTGAAGACAAGAAGCCAGATGGACTCATTTTGTGTAAGAAAAAGATGGGAAGGGCGCCTGGGCGGCTCGGTCGGTTGAGCATGAGACTCTTGACTTCAGCTCAAGTCATGATCCCAGGATCATGGGGTCCAGTCCTGCATAGGCTCTGCACCTGAGATTCTCTCTCTCTCTGTCTCAAATTGAAAGAAGGAAGGAAGGAAGGAAGGAAGGAAGGAAGGAAGGAAGGAAGGAAGGAAGGAGAGACAGAAAGAAAGAAAGAAAGAAAGAAAGAAAGAAAGAAAGAAAGAAAAGAGAAGACAGGAAGAGAAAAGAAAAGAAAAGCAAAAAGAAGATGGGAGTGTTGTGTTTGGAGAACGAGTCCCATCACAGGGTAAAGGGAGGTGGGCACATGTCTCTGATTCACCCGGTTTTATCAGATTCAGAGCTCCATGCACGCTCTCTCCCAGTGGAGAATCATTATTTCCCTGGGCTACCTTGATGGATGACACCATCTGTCTGTTCCTTGGGTGTCCTAAGGCATAAAATTGCCAAGAGTTTTAAAAGACCAGCATTGATTCCCCTGTGATCGTCAATGGCTGTAAGGAACATTCAAGGCAGGGGTAAAATTCTGACGAGGTTTCCGAGCCCACGCTCTTGTGTCCAGTACCTTGAATAATTTTCTGCTGCTGTTGTCGGATTTCATCAAAACCCAGGCCTCTGGTCTCCTCTGGCTCCTCGAAGAGCCAAGGGTTGGGTACTCCTCGCTTAGCCCCTCCAGTCATCAGGCTGGACCTAGGAACAAGATCAAATGCATTACGTAACTCAAAAAACACAGCTTTGTTGCAGATTACTCCCACAAGCGCAGACGTGAGCCTCACGTGCTTTGAAAATGTAATTCGGCCACAATTTACTGCATCCTTAGTTCAATGCCAGCAACTGTGTTCAGCGCTGGACGAGGTCTGAGGATGAATTAAGGCACAGGCCTGGTCCCCCGGAGAATTAGAGCCCGTGAAGGAGACCAAAGCAGCACATAATACCTTTACCAATCTTCCAACACACGTTTGAGTCAATAATCGTAAACGAGGGTCTTAAATTTCCAAAACACAAGGCCACATAGAAGTGGCCTTTTGATTAGGACAGTTTGTCTCCCAGGCTACACGACACCAAAGGCACAGATGCTATTTCTCAAGAAGGTGCAAATGTTGCCACCACCACAGATGATGGCATTAAAACAGGGCCACAGGATTCTTATTCAAGGGTATGTGGTTGCTCACAGATAGAAACACACAGAGGGTTTCAAATCCAAGCTTACGAATGTATGATAGCACTCACAACAGAACCAAATCCTGAATTATCGATCTTAATCTTTACTCACCCTAGAAAGCCCACGCACCCCTGCCAAACCAGACATATCGGTCACCCCGCCATCCGGGAACAGGGAACCCGCATTCTCAGCCTCGGTCCCCATGTTTGTAGGATTTTCATCCCAAGGATTGCCTTCCCTGTCCCCACATTCTGTCCAAGCCATGAGGACGGTGCTGTTCGTGGAACCACCTGTGACCATTTCAACCCAGACGTGAACAGTCATTCATCTGGGAGTTGGGTTCCTGGGATTTATGAAACTGATGGTCACGACGACGGTGATATAACCGAACCAGCAGTCGCGATGGTGGTTAACGGGCAGCGAGGACCTGCCACGTGCGCTCGTAACCCCGGACGACGCGCGGGCGGCCACTGGCTTCTCCGTCACTTCTCACGTTTCTCCTCTTGTCTGGAAATCACTGCTACCCCATAACCTTCGATGTGGGTAAGCCTCCTGCCTACTAGGTACAAGGCAGGAACCGGAAGTCGCACCCTTGACCAGACAGCAGGCTGCTCTCCAGCACAGAGCGAGTACCAGATAATCAGATCTCGGCTTCACCACCTACCAGCAGATACAGACAGCAATTTCCACCTCAGAGGCCTGCTGGGGAGTATATAGAACAATCTATTTGGGGCGCCTGGGTGGCTCAGTCGGTTAAGCGTCCGACTTCGGCTCAGCTCATGATCTCACAGTTTGTGGGTTCAAGGCCCGCGTTGGGCTCTGTGCTGACAGCTCGGAGCCTGGAGCCTGCTTCGAATTCTGTGTCTCCCTCTCTCTCTCTCTGCCTCTCCCCTGCTCGTGCTCTGTCTCTGTCTCTCCTCTCAAAAATAAATAAACATTAAAACAATTTTTAAAAATCCACTTACCAAACACTTATTCTGTACTCAACTATGGCATAGGCATTGTTCTTGCTCATGGGAATGAAGGAAAAATAGAATATAGGAAAAACAGACCAAAATCTCTGCTCTTACAAAGCAGAAATTCTTGTTATGGGTGCAGCTTCCATTCTGGTGGGGGGGGGGGGCTGGGGGGAGACCAAGTGTGAAATGTGCGGAAAGTGTATAACGCTGTTCTTGGAAGATAACAGTCACTCAACACGTGGTAACAAGTGTCATGTTACCACTTAATGAGCTGCATACACAGGGCACACGGAAGGATGATTTCTGAACAAATGAGTGGACCCCAAAAGCCTACCTGTCCTTCAGTTTTAGTTGAGCACTCTGAAACCTAGAGAAGATAATGGTATGTTATGGGAAACAAACCGAGGCAAAACTGGAAGAAAAGTTTTGATTCCTTGCACTAAGTTTTAATCTTTTTTTAAATGTTTATTTATATTGGAGACAGAGGTGAGTGGGGGAGGGGCAGAGAGAGAGAGGGAGACATAGAATCTGAAGGAGGCTCCAGGCTCTGAGCTGTCAGCACAGAGCCCGATGCAGGGCTCGAACTCACGGACCATGAGATCATGACCTGAGCCGAGATCAAGAGTTGGACACTTAACCAACTGTGCCACCCGGGCACCCAAGAAGAGATTTTTTTTTTTTCTTCTTCTTTTTTTTTTAATGTATATTTATTGTTTTGAGGGGGGGTGTGGAGAGTGGACGAGGGTCAAAGAGAAAGAAGGAGACGCAGAATCAGAAACAGGCTTCAGACTCCAAGCTGTCCAGCATAGAGCCCAACACGGGGCTTGAACCCATGAACCGTGAGATCATGACCTGAGCCAAAGTCGTGAAATCATGACCTGAGCCGAAGTTGAATGCTTAACCGACTGAGCCATCCAGACACTGTCTCCTCCCCTCCTCCACCACTGGCCTTGGACTAAGATCTTAAACACAGAGCTGGCCTCTCTGCTCAAGGGCACAAACATGCCGAGCCCAAGGACAGCTTGCTTCCACCTTCTCAAAGAGCAGGTGTGTCCCCTTAAAGCCTTACTTTGTTTACCTGGTTGGCCCCAAGTATCTAAGACGTCAAGATTCTGGATTTATTCCCTGGAGTAATCACTCATCTCGCCTAACTGGAGATGGCGTAACGAAAGCGATGGAGAAGGAAAGGAAGAGTGAGTTTACAAAGCACACTCCCCGACTCGTGCACCAGCACCAGCTTTGGATCACAACAGGATTCATGCGGGATGTCGTGTGCGGATCCCTGGGGAAAAGCAAGTACTGACGACCAGGACAACGGGCCAGACACACACACAGTGACCTCACAGTGCATCTATCACCAGCTACAAGCATCCACTCACTCAGATCAGTACACTGCACCTGCCTTGATAGGAGACATGGCTCCTCCGAAGTTAAAGCTGGAATGTCCCACTGGTGGCCCGTGCCACACCGAGAGCACATTTTTACAAATTATCAAAGGAGAGGGGCACCTGGGTGGCTCGGTCGGTTAAGTGCCCGACTTCGGCTCAGGTCATGATCTCACAGCTCTGTAAGTTCGAGCCCCAAGTTGGGCTCTGTGCTGACAGCTCAGAGCCTGGAGCCTGCTTCATATCCTCTGTCTCCCTCTCTCTCTGCCCCTCCTCTGCTCGTGCTCTCTCTCTCTCTCAAAAATAAACATTTAAACAACTTTTTTAAATAATAAACATTTTTTTAAAGATTAAAAAGATTACTAAAGGAGAAAATAAAAGAGATGTCATCAAACTGACGTAGCAATCTCAAAAACAACGAATTAGAGCTATAGCCTCTAATTATATTTATATAATATATCTTGGCATGTATTAGAGAATACAGCATGACACGGGCCCAATTCAACATTAATATCGAACTCAGATCAGCCAGCACACGTACAGGAAAGATCTCCCGGGGCCGAATGCTGACCTATGAAGCGCTGAGCCCTGGAAGACCGGTGTTGGCCTTGATCTCACACAGTTCGACAAATCAACCGTCAATAGCAGCGCCACTGGCCAAGGTGCGCCAAAGTAAAAATTCTTCCCTGATGCCCTCCTTCCCGGGTTATCTGATTCCAAAGTTCTGGAAGTTTGGTAAGTTTCAGTTTGGAAGTTCAAGTCTGAACTTTGTCTCTCCCCTTGGCGTTTATACTGTGCTGATACCCCAAGTCCAATGGGAAACTCAGCCTTTACCAACAAGAGCGGGTAAGATCACAGGTGTCATTGTACATGGAAGACCTGACCTCCTTTTTGTGAGGTTTTACGTTCAACTTGACGTTTGGAACAATGCCTGCTTTTACTCAGTACTCTCCTGGGCCAGAAGGAAAACATGAAAGAGTTTCCGACAGGATTCTTGCCTTCAAAGCACTTACAATCAGATTGAAAAAAAGAAACAAACCACACACGAAGGCACTGTTAACCAGAAGAAGACAACACTTTCCCACAAACACCCATTCTCCTTCCCCCGCCCCGCCCGCCACCGATTTTCCCCATTTCAGCTCAAGACCACTCCTGACCCATTGGCTCAGGCCCAAAACCTCGGCATCCACTTTGACTCTTTTCTTTCACACCCTACGGCATCTACTGCATTAGCGAATCCTTTAAAATGTATCTAAGGGGCGCCTGGGGTGGCTCAGTCCGACTTCAGCTCAGGTCATGATCTCGCGGTCCTTGAGCTCGAGCCCCGCGTCGGGCTCTGTGCTGACAGCTCGGAGCCTGGAGCCAGCTTCCGATTCTGTCTCTCTCTCTCTCTCTCTCTCTCTCTCTGCCCCTTCTCTGCTCTCTCTCTCAAAAATAAATATAAAAAAAAACATTTTTAAATAAATAAATAAATAAATAAATAAACAAATAAATAAATAAACAAACAAATAAATAAAACATGTCTAAAGTCTGGTCACTGCTTCTGCCCCGTATCCCTCCGTCTCCTGCTTCTGTTCCCACCCTCCACCATCCTCCACATAAAATGCAGTGACTTCACTATAACCTACAAGCCACACTAGCCTCCTTGCTGCTTCCAGAACACAACGAACACATTCCCTTCTCGGGCCCTTGGCACCTGCTGTCCTCCAGATCGAGACGTGGCCTTGGCCCCTCACTTCATCTGACTCTGCTGAAATGCTACCTCCTCAGAGAGTCTCCCCTGACTACTGCATCTAAAATAGTACCCTTCCCTGTAAGTCCTTAGCCCACCTCCTCATTTTACCTGATTTTTCTCTATAGCACTTAGACACCTATCTATCAGATACGATATAGTGGGTTATTTTCTGCCCTCCCACACTGGACTATAAGCTCCCCCGGGGAGGGACTAGCTTGCTTGTCACACTGTCCTCAGTGTTCTGGCCTAATGGGCAGTGACTTAAAAAACGAAGTTGAGGGAACTAACTTATTCAGCCAAAACCATCCATGAATGCAGGAGATCAGTAAGCATAGCCCGGAAACGGTAACGTTGCACACTGGTGCTGTCCTCTGCGATTTCAGGGGCATTTTACATCCACGGTCCCCTTCTAGTCATACGCAAGCCTGGGTATAGGTCAGCGCAGGTGTTACTGACAGGAAGACCAAGGAAAAGAGACGTCCAGTGACTTTCTGGAGGGCGCGCGTAGTGGCAGAGCCAAAGGTGCGACCCATCACTTCATGCTCTGAGCCCCGGGACTGTCCTCTGCACTGTCGCGGGGAAGGCTTCCTGAGGGTAGGGAGACTCGAGAAGGCCTTGCAGAGTGGGTGAGGGTCCGCGATACGGGGAGGGAGGGATGGAAGGCACCGGAAGAGAGACCGAACACGCCGATGGGATGTGAGCTGCCCGTGTGCAGGGGGCGGGAGGGGAGAGGGTGGAATCTGGAAGGCCGCGCCTCCCAGAACTCCTTCCAGGGCAGGCAGCCGTGATGCATCTGCCTCTGTCCTCACTCCTTTCATCCCCACTCCTGCAGGATCCTGTCATTTTCAGGCTGCACTAACTGTCCCCATCCTGGAAATCCACCGGTCCACAGCCAAGTTTCCTTAAGAAAATCAACCGAACTTGGTGGCCCGACCACCACTGTAGTCCCACTGCTGCTCCCGCCCTACAAAACTCTCCTCACCCGTGACCCTGCGGCCCAAACGTGCCCCGCCGCCACTCCGCCCCGTGCTGGGCCTCCTTTGCCACCGGCGACCCTCCCTTGGCCTCCTCCAGGCCACTCTCTCCCACTGGTGCCTCTCCGTAACCTGCAGGTGCCTCTTCCTCTACCTGCCCCTTACACACTAGTGCTCGTCAGCCACTCTGTCTGGTCCTTCTCCCCCTGCTGCGTGGTCTCTCTCCGGGCCATGACGCCTGTCCCTGGGGCTGTGGGCTGTAAGAACAGGAAGTGACAGGTGCTCCCGCACTCTGCGCGCCCCGGTATGAAAGAAACGGGATGCGTTCTCTGGGGTCATCAGGGCGCTGGGTTCTTAACTGGGGCTGGGAGCGGGACGCGCTCCGCTCCCTAGCAGGGCAAGGTCAGAAGCCGGGGGGTGGATCTGGGAGGAACAGCACATTCACAGCCGAGACCCCAGGTTATCAAAATCCAGGGGATTTTGAGGCCCGCTCCACGCTCGTCCTGATTGAAAATCACTGTGTTCGAGACTTCCAGACCCCCCTCCGCCTCTGCGACTTTCCTGCAGGCGCTCTACGTGCATTTACGCCTTTTTGTTTGGGACTCCTCCACGGCGAACCCCATATGTCCAAAATTGAATCCATGACCTTCACCCTGTAACCCGTGTTCTCCTGGGCACGCTATTTAGTGAGCACCGCCCCCACCCCACCACCCCGTATGCCAAGTCCTGCAGCCCTTTCCCCGTTTGTTTTTTGCCCCTTCTCTCCCCCATCTCATCGATTACCAAGGCGTCCGCGCCCCCATCCCACCCCACCCCCCCCCCCCCGGGCACTGCCTGCCTCTGACCCTCATCACCTCTCCTGGGAGCATGGCCTCAGGCTTGTGACTGGTCCCCGTGTTCCCAGTCACCCGCATCCAAATCGCCTTGGGCTCTGCCGCTGGAATCTCTCTTTCTAAACCAGAGATCTGGCCATGACGTTTCCCGGTTTCAAACGATCCCGGCTCCCTAGAAGCCAGGGAGGACGTTTCAGCTCGACAACATGGCCCCAGGGATCTGTGCCACGTCATCTCCCAACACCCCCTTCCATACCCTTACTCTTCCTTCAGCCCTACAGACCGCTCACCGCTGCTCAGACAAAGGCACAAACTTCCACACTCTCATGTTTTTGTATGAGTCTGGAGGGTCCCCACCCCCACCGCTTTGTCCATCTGGCAAAATTCTATTCATCCCCTAAGGCTCAACTCAAATGTCACTTCTCCTGTTTGGCCTTTCCTGATCCCCATCCCCGCCCCCCTTCCCTTGAATCAATCACTCACTGGAGCTCCCATGGCACTTTGTTCAAAACCTCTAACGTGGCATTTATCGAGCAGGATTGTAGTTAGCTATTCACTCATATGTCTCCCTTCCTAAATTATGAGCTCTGCGAGGAAAGAGGCCACATGACAGTCATGTTTATATCCCTAGTAGCAAAAAAAAAAAAAAAAAAAACCAAAACAAAACAAAACACAGGGCTTTGGAATATACCAGAGAACAGGCATTCAGTACATGTTTATGAAACAGAACTAGGAAACCACTGAGCTTTTTAGGCCAGAGAGAGACAAAATGAGAGGAGTATTTAACATCTCTATCCTGAGAGATTAAGAAAAGGAAAGAGAACCACAACAAAACTTCATCTACTGCTGTGGGCCTCCACGACTCCAGAGCAAAGACTGATTTTGATTTTGTTCAAGCAGATGGAGAGGATATCACTTGAAAGAGAATTCTTTCACGAAGACACCTTCCAGCTCAACCCCGCTTTCAGAAGTACACCGAGGGAGCGTTTCTCCTCCGAAAAGTTAATGAAACCAAGTGCTAAATACGACATCTCTGAGTCTGGGACAGAACTGAATTTTTTTTTTTTTAATAAGTTGGTTAATTTTTGCCCATATTCTTTCAAGATGGAACTTATCTAGAACTTCTGAGATAAAAACCACATTAATAAATAGGTTGGGAATCTGTCTTATAAAGATTTTAGCAAAACGTTTCACAGTTGCTTCTGAAGATATGAAAATACTTCATTTCCATCCCCCAAAGTAAATGATGCTTTGGATTAAATGATGATACTGGGGGGGGGGGTGCGCAGATAACTCACGTTTTTCTGCTGACAAGTCGAAGGGGCTGAAGCTTGCTGGAAAATCATAGGGGAGGGCACTCTCATGGACCAAACAGAATTGAAAAGCAGTGAATTCTAAGAAGTAGTCTTCCTTAGCTTTTCTTAGCGTCTCAGAAAGACATCAGAGTGACTATATAAAATGTTGGTTTTGTCTAAAAATACATGTATGTATCAGTGTCTGTGTATGCACAGGGCAGAGAGAGGCTGGCAGGTAGGCCCAGAGACCCCATTTCTAGGGTGTCAGTGAAACACACAGTCCGCAAGGCTTTGCAATTAGGCTTGTCTAAAAAGATGAGAAAACGCTACCACGGGATGAAAATCCTTTCTCGGAACTTTTCTTGGTAGTTTCTCTCTGTGCATATAAAGATGCCTGGGGGCTCAAATTTCAATCAGAAATAGATTCTTTGACATAAATTCTTGGGAGGCAAAATCTGGCAACAATATGCAGACTGGATTACGCTGAGGAGAGGCCGCAGCCAGGGAGGTGGGCCAGGAGGCTGGTGTAATTTAGGCGGAAGGTGGCGGGGGTCTGGGTGAGGGAAATGACAAGAGGGAACGGGAAGAGCAGGACAATTCCCACACTGAGTCAAAGGAAAACCCCCCAAGTGTTGGTGAACAGACTGGATACAGGGGACAAAGATTTTCAAACGTGGGGCCGGGGTTTGGGGGGGCGGGGAGTAGTGGGACTTGGAGAAGTGACACAGCCTAGGGAAAGGGAAAGTTTTTATTTCCTTCCAGAATGTTCTCAAACTTCCACATAGTTCCTAAGACCAACCCCGAAGCAAAACTGCTCCTGCAGGATCTACGGCTATGAACCCACGTCTACTTCATCAGCCATATCTGCTAGATGGCCGGTCTCTCTAGGTCTGAGACTGTCCTGTTCGTTTCCTGTATCCCGTGCCCCTCTCCGTCCATCCTTCCTACAAACACTCACTGAGCGCACTTTCTATGCGTCGGGCTCTAATCTTGGGGCTCGGAAGGGAACAAGACACACAAAGAGATATCTGACCTCATGGAGCTGATACTCTGGGGACAATAAATGCCTCACACCGCGCCTTCTGCAAATACACAACAATTGTTTTTGTGAAGTTGAGCGAACGGTCTTTCTGGAGTAGGAGTCCAGAACAAATAAGACCTCAAACAAGGAAAGTATCTTCTTACCTAGCGTCCTAGGAGGTTCCTGCCATGGCATTTTTAAAATCTACTGCAGTCAAAGATTTTTCTAGTCCTAAACCAGTCTCGTTTTCTCCTTCCTCGCTGCGGGCACACTGAGCAATAAAAAGTTTTAACGTCAAGTTAAAAACTTGATGAAACAGTCTGCAGAAGAACAGACATGCAGGGTGGAAAAGGTCATCACAAGTCATTATTTTGACCTCCAAACCAAATTTCAGAAACCCTAGGGTGCTCTTCCTAAGAGTCATCTAAGCAACCCCAAATCTAGAAAATAAAACCAAAGGGGAACAGTCCTTTACCCTCCGTGTTTGATTGTCAGAGCTCCTGAGGAGTAGAAGAGGGGGGACGTAGGGTGGCACATAAAACAGAAGAATTCCAAGTGAGACGAATTAGCTGCCTGGCCAAATGTCTGGTGACCGAGAGCCACCTGCTGGTTAGTGCTTACAATTCAACTACAGAATGTTCAGTAATGCGATGACCGCCATTTATTTAGAAGTAGCTCCTTCGGCGATCACACAAAGCACTCGTGAACACATGTTTACAAACAGAATGAGCAGAAGTCAACATATGCTTACGCATTATTGGGGTGGGGGTGGATTCTGTTGTGAGAACTGAGCCCTCTTGACACTGTTGTTTCCATAACAAGGGCCCTACATCCCCCACTTTGTTCTTCACGACCAAGCACCAAGGACGAACCCGACGGGCGCCCCATGGAGGTTAACGATTTGCACTGAGGCATTTGGCACAGACACTGATGCCCATCTTCGTCTCAACTCTACTATGTTGCCCCTTAATGCTGTCAATGAACGCTGTTCCACGACAAAGCACAGGTGTAATACCATGAAGTTCTTAGCTGGCAGAAGGACCACCGACAGTAGTGGAAATCTGTACTTGTCCGCTGATGGGCAAAAATGCTAATCTGGCATTAAAAGAACATCTAAGCGTGGCAATGAAAATGTGTATATGCCCAAGACGCACAAAAGCCAAGAACCACCTACCTAGTTATCATCCCCACCTCAATAATCTTGCTTTTAATTGTAGCGATTCATCTCGTTCCCATCTAAAAGCTCAAATTCTCCAGATGGGCACCCGTGCTTTTAATGGTGCTTTTCACTTTCTCTCTGGGGACGGGGCCCACAAATCCGTAAGCACCCTCAGGTAGGTATCTCTACAACCAGCTGGGCACCAATCTGGAGGCTCATATGGAAATTATCAGTCTACAAGGGGAGGTCTTGAGAAAAGACCCAAGTCAGAGAGAAAATAAGTGACATCTACTAACTCTGCAACTGCCGTCTCAGGGCTCCTTTTTTCCACCTTCTTCTCAACCTCCCCCACCAGTCTCTCTCTGTTCTTATCTCCTACACCATTTATGGCTCACAGCACACAATTCAGCACTTACTTATCAATTATCATGGTACTGTTCTCTCATTGCTTCATGCAGGATAGAAAGGCCTCTCCAAAGGGCATGCCATTTTTGGATTCCCCTCCACTGAGAGCAGTGGCAGCACGTGGTCAGGAATGTTCACAAAGGCACGTAACAAAGGCGTAAACATACGCGTTCACCTGCATTTACCTCATGTGGACCTCACAATATTTTGTGGAGTTGGGGTGATCTGCATTTTTACAAAACACGAGTGGGAGTCAAAATTCAAACCCAGGTTTTGGAATACCAAACCCTTCGTTCCTACCACAAGCAGAGTTAGCAATACATGGCTTGAACGTACGGAGGGAACGCTGCGTGTTACGTACAGGGGTCCGGAAGGAGGACAAAGTACCCAAGTCCAGTGAGAAACAAACGAATGAGGGGTCTCTACAAGGCAGCCATGGTAGCATACCAAAATCAAGAGAGAAAAGGCCCAAGAGACAAAACCTACAGCAGAGGACAAGGAGACCTGAGTTCTAGCTCCTTCTCTCCCATTCATTCCCTTCGGGCACGACGGATTCTCTAAGGATGTCTCCCCATCTGCAAACTGGCACTGGCTTCTCCTCTCTTACCCCTGAAGATTCTCTTCAGGCTCAAATAATATCTCCAAGTGTTTGAAACAGGGAAGGGAGGGAGAAATAGAAAACCCCTTTTTTTTAATATATATTTTTTTTAATGTTTAGAGAGAGAGAGTGCACACAAGCAGGGTAAAAGAACAGAGGGAGAGAGAAAGAAAAAGAGAATCTTAAGCAGGCTCTGAGCTCAGTGCAGAGCCCGATGTGGGGCTTAATCCCACAACCCTGGGATCATGACCTGAGCCGAAGTCAAGAAAAAGTCAGACGCTCGACCCACAGAGTCACCCAGGTGCCAAAAACCCTTTTCAATAAACGAGAACATACTTCAGTTTCTTACACATTTGCACTTCTAAAAAGTCCAAGTTGGAAACTATTTAATCAGCTTTTTAAAAGAAAAATCAACGTAAGTAAGTTAGGATACAGTATGTGTAGGTGACTCTTGCTTTCTCCCTGCCCCCACCCCCAGCTTCTTCATAGACTGGAATTTCCTCTTTTTTCAATTCCCACACAGTTGTTATAATTTGAAATGAATACAAGCAGGGCTAGGGAATCTTTTTAAGTTTCCACCAAAAGTCACCAATATACCAGAGGTTGAGGACTGCAATTCAAAAATTAAAAAAAAAAAATTTTTTTTTTAATGCTTACTTTTTTTTAACGTTTATTTTTTATTTTTTGAGACAGAAAGAGACAGAGCATGAGTGGGGGAGGGGCAGAGAGAGAGGGAGACACAGAATCGGAAGCAGGCTCCAGGCTCTGAGCCATCAGCCCAGAGCCTGATGCGGGGCTCGAACTCAGGGACCGCGAGATCGTGACCTGAGCTGAAGTCGGACGCTCAACCGACTGAGCCACCTGGGCACCCCTATGCTTACTTACTTTTGAGAGAGAGACAGAGACAGAAAGAGAGAGAGAGAGAGAGAACACGAGCAGGGAGAGGGAGGCAGAGAGAGAGAGAGGGAGACACAGAATCCGAGGCAGGCTCCAGGCTCTGAGCCGTCAGCACAGAGCCCGACACGGGGCTCGAACTCACGGACCGCGAGATCGTGACCTGAGCTGAAGTCGGACGCTCAACCGACTGAGCCACCCGGGCACCCCTATGCTTACTTACTTTTGAGAGAGAGACAGAGACAGAAAGAGAGAGAGAGAGAACACGAGCAGGGAGAGGGAGGCAGAGAGAGAGAGAGGGAGACACAGAATCCGAGGCAGGCTCCAGGCTCTGAGCCGTCAGCACAGAGCCCGACACGGGGCTCGAACTCACGGACCGCGAGATCGTGACCTGAGCTGAAGTCGGACGCTCAACCGACTGAGCCACCCGGGCACCCCTATGCTTACTTACTTTTGAGAGAGAGACAGAGACAGAAAGAGAGAGAGAGAGAACACGAGCAGGGAGAGGGAGGCAGAGAGAGAGAGAGGGAGACACAGAATCCGAGGCAGGCTCCAGGCTCTGAGCTGTCAGCACAGAGCCCGACGGGGGGCTCGAACCCACAAACAGTGAGATCATGACCCGAGCCAAAGTCGGGTGCTTAACCGACCGAGCCCCCCAGGCACCCCAAGGACTGCAATTCAAAACAAGATCCCATTTTTCACCCATCAGATCAATAAAACCCAACCAGTTCTAGGGAAACATGGGAGGGACACGGGAGGCACTGGGACTTTCAGAAACAGACCCAGCATGCTAACTGGCATGGACTCCCACCCGTCAGGCTAGCAGCCCCACTTCGGGGCCTCCGTCCTACCGAAACGAAGGCCACGTTCACTACGGATACTGGCTGCTGTGCTTCCCTATCATGGCGAAGTACGAGGCAACCAGGAACCAGCAAGTGGGGAAGTGGTTGGGGGAATCACTGCGCATGTATATTGTGGCACAAGGTAGCAGCCATTCAAAAGAATGGGTTAGGGGCGCCCGCGTGGCTCAGTCAGTTGAGCGTCTGACTCTTGATTTCCGCCCAGGTCGTGACCCGGGGTCGAGAGATCGAGCCCCACGTCAGGCTCCACACTCAGCGCAGAGCCTGCTTACGATTCTGTGTCTCCCTCTCTCTGCATCTCCCCTGCTCGTGCTCTGTCTCTGACTCTCAAGAAATAAATAAATGTTAACAAAAAAATTTTTTTTTTAAAGAGTAATGGGACTCATGACTATGAGTAGAAAGTATAAACTCAGTGGATGAAACATGCTCTGCGTGGGTGGCTGCTCTTTTAAAAGTAGCTCACGCAGATTTAAATTGTACTATATGAGGGGCGCCTGGGTGGCGCAGTCGGTTAAGCGTCCGACTTCAGCCAGGTCACGATCTCGCGGTCCGTGGGTTCGAGCCCCGCGTCGGGCTCTGGGCTGATGGCTCGGAGCCTGGAGCCTGTTTCCGATTCTGTGTCTCCCTCTCTCTCTGCCCCTCCCCCGTTCATGCTCTGTCTCTCTCTGTCCCAAAAATAAATAAACGTTGGGAAAAAAAAAAAAAATTTAAAAAAAAAAAAAAAGGAGGAAAACACGTATGTACGTCAATATATTTATAAATATTTGTCTACATACAGGTAAGCGTCTGGAGGAAAACCATGGAGCTGCTTCACACTAGTTACTGGAGGACAGCGGCACTGGAGGGAAAGTCGGGAGAGAATTAATTTTCCGCTACACCCCAGCGTGGTTTGACTTGTTACAATGAGCCTGTGCCGTGTTGATAATTTGTTTCAAATCCAATTAAGGATGAGTCATTTCCTCAGGGGAGGGGGGGCCACAGGAGGGGAGGCGTCGGGGGAATGAAGACGTACAATGTTGGTGTCGACTGACAGAAAGCGTTATCGAAAGCATCCTTCTGCTTTTAAAATTAAGGGTAGGAAAAAAAAATACCTAAAATGAAGAAATGCCAGATTCAAACATTAATTTTTTTCCCGGGGCGGGGGGGGGGGGGAAGAGAAATGGAAGAGAAAGATCTAAAGGCAAGGAAGAAAGACGAAGGGGGGAGAAAGAAAAAGGGAACAGACAGGCTGGGCAGGGGTCCACAGACACCGAGGGCAAGTTTTCAAGTGACACAGAGGCTGTTACACTGTTACACGGAGGAAGGGGAGGGAAGAAGGATGGGGGAGAGAACGGAAGGGGGACAGGGTCGCTTTTGTGAAGGTGGGCGGCCCAGAAACCTGACCCTCCCCCTCACTTTCAAGGGAGAAAAATCCTAACTTTTCAAAGTCTAGAAACTGGGAAGGGCTGAGTTAAGTGTCCCCCGAGTTCTCCTGACTTACATCTCCGTCTTGTGGTCTGTTCAGGACAGAGTTCTCAGAGTGTGTGTATGTGTGTGTGTGTGTGTGTGTGTGTGTGTGTGTGTGTATACATTTATATGTACTCATACATAAATATAAGTGGTATACACATACATTTATAAAGGCGTATATAGTATCACTTCTTACACTTATTATGTTATATAAATAAGTACATTTACATACACAATTACACATCTTTACAGGTATATACACACTTGCCTGCATACACGTTATATACAAATGTAGGTGTGTATATATGTAGTTATACACATACTTTTATTTTTTATTTTTTTTTTCAACGTTTATTTATTTTTGGGACAGAGAGAGACAGAGCATGAACGGGGGAGGGGCAGAGAGAGAGGGAGACGCAGAATCAGAAACAGGCTCCAGGCTCTGAGCCATCAGCCCAGAGCCTGACGCGGGGCTTGAACTCACGGACCGCGAGATCGTGACCTGGCTGAAGTCAGACGCTTAACCGACTGCACCACCCAGGCGCCCCTTAATGTTCATTTTTGAGAGACAGAGGGAGGGAGGGAGGCAGAGGAGGGGCAGAGACACAGAATTCGAAGCAGGGTCCAGGCTCTGAGCCATCAGCCCAGAGCCTGACGCGGGGCTCGAACTCACGGACCGCGAGATCATGACCTGGCTGAAGTCGGACGCTTAACCGACTGCGCCACCCAGGCGCCCCATTATTTTATTTTTTTTTAGAGAGAGTGCAAGTGGGGGAGAGGGTGAAGAGAGAGACAGAGGGAGAGAAAGAATCGCACGCTGAGCACGGGCTCAATCCCACAAACTGTGAGATCATGACCTGAGCTGATACCAAGAGTCGGACACTCAACGGTCTGAGCCGCCTAGGCGCCCCTACACGTAGTTTTCAATCCAAGCAGAACACAGAAACAGAAAAGTCGTAGCTGCACAGCTCAGAGATGGTCTGCAAGGTGAATACCCCGGTAGTCACTACCTAGCAAGAAACAGGACTGGCAGAACACCAGGATCCCTCGTGCCCCCTGCTCCCTCATGGCTTCCTGCAAAGGGCCCCACTTTGTTTGGTGAGCTGTAACACCGTGAGTAAGTTCTGCCTTTACCGGAACGCCATCTGACAGCACGTCCTCTTATGTCACACTCCTTTTGCTCGATGTGTTTGTGAGATCCTCCGTGGTGTGCAGTGAGTAGCCGTAGATCACTTGCTCTCGTCTCCTGTTGTATCGCCGTATGAAGACACCATGACGTAGTTACCCGCCGCAGGGCAGATGCTCACGGGGTTGTTTCCAGGTGGGAATATTCGGAATAATGCTGCTAGAAACGGTCTTATACATGCTTCTGTGCAGCTCAGTTTTAGGAGACACGGTCAAACAGTTTTCCAACGTGGTTACAGAGGGGTGCCTGGATGTCTCAGTCGGTTAAGTGTCTGACTTCGGCTCAGGTCATGATCTCACGGTTCGTGAGTTCGAGCCCTGTGTCGGGCTCTGTGCTGACAGCTCAGAGCCTGGAGCCTGTTTCGGATTCTGTCTCTCTCTCTCTCTCTCTCTGCCCCTCCCCCACTCATGCTCTGTCTCTCTCTGTCAAAAATGAATAAACATGAAAAAAATTTTTTGAAAAGTGGTTACAGAACTGATAGCCTTGCCAGTGGTATGTGAGAAATCCAGCCAGTCCACGTCCAGTAACACCGGCCACGCCTGCCATTTCAACCTCCGCCATTCCCGTAGGTGTGATGGTACGACAATCGTGGTTTTGCTGCGCAATCTCCTGGTGACTACTTATGCGGCACATCTTTTCAGATGCTCACCAGCAACCAGCTATCCTCTTCTGGGAAGTCCAAATTCTAGGCCTTCTGCCTCTTTCTTTCTAATGGGTTGTCAGCCATTTTCTTAAATTATAGGCGTTCTTTATGTACTCTGGATACAGCTCCTGGGTTGGATGTATGCGCTGCAAATACAGATTCTCATTCTCTGGCTTATCTTTCGTGCTTTGTGGTATCTTCTGATGAACAGAATTTCTTTTTTTTTTTTAATTTTTTTTTTTAACATTTATTTATTTTTGAGACAGAGAGAGACAGAGCATGAACAGGGGAGGGTCAGAGAGAGGGAGACACAGAATCTGAAACAGGCTCCAGGCTCTGAGCAGTCAGCACAGAGCCCGACGCGGGCCTTGAACCCACCAACTAGGAGATCATGACCTGAGCCGAAGTCAGACGCTCAACCGAATGAGCCCCCCAGGTGCCCCCGTGATGCACCACTTTTAAAAATTTTTTTTTCAACGTTTATTTATTTTTGGGACAGAGAGAGACAGAGCATGAACGGGGGAGGGGCAGAGAGAGAGGGAGACGGAGAATCGGAAACAGGCTCCAGGCTCCGAGCCATCAGCCCAGAGCCCGATGCGGGGCTCGAACTCACGGACCGCGAGATCGTGACCTGGCTGAAGTCGGACGCTTAACCGACTGCGCCACCCAGGCGCCCCGCACCACTTTTAGATTAAGTCTTTATTTTTAAAATTCTATCTGTTCCCATAAACCACTAGAATATCCAAAGGGTCAAAAATTTGGCCGAAGCCTTCAACCAGCCTGTCTCCACCACAAAGGGAGTCACAAATCTACTCTGTCCTATGACGTACCCAGTTTTTCTCCCCAAGGAAACGTGATCAAAGTGCACGCTGCACGGCTGCTGTCATTTCAGTAGTTAACAGAGGGGGAAAAATATACTAAGGCAACATACAGTCCAGATTTTTCAGGCCAGTCCCTACTGCAAATACTCCCTCTTGTCATACGAAGTATCAGTCCGTGCATGAAATTAGCCCACTGCCTTTGTCAGGAACGTGGAGACAAGGTCAGAAGCTACGAGTGTCCAAACTAGAGTTAAATGATACCTAACGTGAAATGCACGGGATCCTCTGCCCACAGAAGAAACCCGCTCTGTGACACTGAGTAAGTGGGTCACTCTTGAAAACGGGTTGAACTCCAAAAGCCTATCTCCCAATTCTCTTTGGGCAGACGGGTGGTAGTGATGGCTTTCCCAGCTCCCTTAAAAAGTGAACTAGAGATTCAAGGCGATTATCTAAGCTCCATGTGAACCTAACTAACATCACCCAGAAGGCCCGTGAGGTACCACTTCCCTGGGACGTCAGGAACAAGAGAAGGGACAGGAGATGACGGTTCTACTCGAGGTCACAGAGCTCTACAACCTTCCTCATCTGGTGTCAGAAGAGACTTCAGGATGTGGCAAGTTACCGCCGGGGAAGAGCTGTAGGGGAGGGCCGATGTAGTCACTACAGGGGGCCTACCTGACTTCAGCAAGTCTCTTCTCCCTCGTGAACGGAACCTTGATTCTGCTCAGGGCTCCACCACTGCTCAGGGCGCACGAGCCCATCCCCCATTTAGGTTCAAGGATGCATCTCTCCTGAGTAGACCCAAGCCAATCACGGCAACTCTATTCTTCCACGGTTTTTGGCATAACACGGCATGTGACGTGAGCCCAGCCTAGCTCTATTTTGAGCCAGTCTACTCACTGGGAAGCTCAGGAGCTCCTTTCTCTTAGGAAACAAACAAATAACAACCGGCAAAGACAAGGGGACCAACAGGAAGATTGGAAACAATCAGAGCTTTAAGAAAGTGGTTAGAATAGTAATTAGCAGGCATCAGATGCAAACAGCTTCCTATAAACAATGACCGAAAAGCACCATGGCATGAAATACTGAATTCGAAACCACCAAAAACATAAAATACCTAAAAATACGTTAAGCCACAAATGCGCACAGCTCACCCTGAGAGCCCTGAACGGCGTCTTGACCAAGTGGAGAGACACCCCATGTTCCTGGAGAGAAAGATTCAATGTGATAAAAGGTTTCAAGATTTAACGGAATGCCAATTAAAAAAAAAAAAAGCTACTTTTCCTTTTCAAAAATTAGGCTAGCTGGTTCTAGAATTCACGTTTAAAAAAAAAAAAAAACTCTTAAAAAAAAAAAAAAGCATAAGGGTGCCTGGGTGGCTCATTCGGTTGAGCATCTGACTCTTGATTTCAGCTTAGGTCATGATCCCAGGGTCATGGGATAGAGCCCCGCATCAGGCTCTGTGCTAACAGCTGCTTGAGATATTCTCTCTCTCTCTCCCTCTTTAAAATAAATAAAATTAAAAAAAAAAAAGAAGTATAATGACAGAAGACTATCATGTATTAAAACTTTACAATAGAGCCTCAAAAGGTACTAACACATGAGTAGTCAGAGAGACCACAGAACACATCACAAAGTCCAGAAACAGATCCAAATACACACACACACACACACACACACACACACACACACACAGTGTAATAGTATAATGCTCACCATCTCAAAATTTGCGAAAATGGATCATTCAGGAAAAAACACAGCCCCCCATAAAAAAAATAGGGTAGCCAAGTAGGAAAAAAGTGGGATTCATATTCTTCACCAAATTAAATTCCAGATGGATCAGATATTTAACAGTTATAAAATAAAATCGTGAGAGCACTAAAAAGAAACACAGGAGAATTTCCTGATAACCTTGGTTCGTTACAATTTTATACAGGAGCGCCATAAAACTCTACTAGGAAGTAACAATCCTCATATCAGAGACTGGCCTAGGAAACCAAGGTTAGTGACACTGTCTTTGGGGAAAACTGGATGGAAACAGGCACTCACATAAAAGTCTACGCCGGTTCTGTGAGAATCACAGTGCATATACTTGAACCCAGCCCATCCTACTTCTTTATTATTTTATTTTATTTTATTTTATTTTTTAGTTTATTTATTTATTTTGAGAGAGAGAGAGAGAGCGTGCACACAAGCTGGGAGGGGCAGAGACAAGGAGAGACAGAATCCCAAGCAGGCTCCATGCTGTCAGTGTACAGCCCAATGCGGGGCTCAAACTCATAAACTGTGAGATCGTGACCTGAGCTGAGACAGAGTCAGACACTTAACCGACTGTGCCACCCAGGCGCACCCCATCCCATCCCCCCTGCCCTCCTCCTTCTAAGAACCTATCTAGAGGCAGATGTTCACACGGGGGAACTCCCTTATATGTAACGTTATTCACCACCATTTTTTTGTAGAAGAAATCTATGTACTAAGCATATATGCATGCATATAAAATATATGCGTAACAGACTGAAAACAACACACGTCTGTTAATAGAAAGCTAGTTAGAGAAATCATGGTACATGCATATAACGAGATATTATAAGACTATCAAAATGAATGACAAAAACCTGCTACCTTGGGAAGCTCTCTAATACATCTGATCTGGTGACCAAAAAATGTTGCAGAATGGTATGTACCATTTGCGTAAAAGACGGAGGGAAATAAGGAATATTCATATTTGCTGGTAGATGCTTCAGAGAACTTCGGAAGCATATGCCAATGATTTTTTTTTAATGTTTATTTATTTTCGAGAGAAAAAGAGAAACAGAGGGTGAACAGGGGAGGGGCAGAGGGAGAGGGAGACACAGAATCCAAAGCAGGCTCCAGGCTCCGAGCTGTCAGCACAGAGCCAGATGCGGGGCTTGAACTCATGAACCGTGAGATCATGACCTGAGCCGAAGTCGGACACTCAACTGACTGAGCCACCCAGGAGCCCTGGTATGCCAATGATTTTTAACACTGTTATTTATGTCCAGAAGCGGGGAACACAGTGGGAGGGAGGCTTGTCACCAAACACTGTCAAATGCTTTTTAAATTCCTCATCCGTGTGAATATATTACTTATGCATTCTTTAGCTATTCCTACTTTTAGGAAAGTAGGGGTTGCTCATGTGTTAATAACTTTAGGCAACATAAAATATCAAGCAATGATTCTTTAGGAAATCTAAGTGGAATCAGATATGAATCATCCTTCTTATAACTCAAGCTGTAATTTGAAATAAAACATCTTGGGGCGCCTGGGGGCTCAGTCGGTTGGGCGTCCGACTTCAGCTCAGGTCATGATCTAGCGGTATGTGGGTTCGAGCCCTGCGTCGGGCTCTGTGCTGACAGCTCAGAGCCTGGAGCCTGCTTCCGATTCTGTGTCTCCCTCTCTATCTGCCCCTCCCCTGCTCATGCTCTGTCTTTCTCTCTCTCTCTCTCTCTCTCTCTCTCTCTCTCTCTGTCAAAAATAAATAAACATTTAAAAAAATTTTTTTAAAGAATAAATTAAGTTATAGGGGTGCCTGGCTGGCTCAGTCGGTTGGGCGTCTGACTTCAGCTCAGGTCACGATCTCACGGTACATGAATTCGAGCCCCGCATCAGGCTCTGTGCTGACAGTGAGGAGCCTGGAGCCTGTTTCGGATTCTGTGTCTCCCTCCCTCTCTGCCCCTCCCCTGCTCGTGCTCTGTCTCTCTCTGTCTCAAAAATAAATAAAAACATTAAAAATAATAATAATAAAAACCCAACATTCAATGGCTTAAAATGGGGGAGGGGTGCTTTTCACGTAAAATTGAATGTAAATTTTTCTTTTGTCCACTGTGGTTTCTGATACAGTGACATGAAATACACACTGGAAGTAACATACTTTTCTTTCTTTTTTTTTCATAGCTCAAAGGAAGATACCTGACATCAAATGCCTAACGTCGACACTCTAAGAAAACGGGAACATTCCACCGTCATCCTTTTGACTTTAGCAACTGGTCTCCTTCCTAATACGCCATTCCTGACACACAGCTACCATCCCGACGTCTAAATAACTTCCTACTTCCTATAATCCTCAACATAGCTGCTGGTGTAACGACTAAAGCTTAGCCAATTAGCCACCCACTACAGCCGAGTTAATCACATAATCTCTGAGATGCTCACCGAGCAGTGGAGTATGCAATGATTGTTTTTCTCTCTCTCTACAGACAAAGATTTAACTAATGGTGAGACTCAGCAATGCTCTCAAGTATAAAGGGCAGGAGGATTTTAAAGCAGCGTCCTTCTAAGTCGCGGCTTATCTTCTAGGAGACGTTGTTACTCGGAGACTTCTTTAACAAGTTTCCAAAGGCCCTAAGTCAGTCAACCATCGCTTATTTAGCCCGCCGTCTCCCATCAAGGTTTACTGCTTTAAAATAATGATCCATAATCCGTAAGGTGCAGCTAAGATCGCATCACATGACAGCCGCACATTCAACTGCGTGATCGCCACATCAATGTCTGTGTAAGGGGAATGCTAATCCCAACCGCGGTCTGACAATACTCTTCTCTCCTTAATAAGGCCACATATGAGGAGGAAGGGGGAAGAGGAGGAGAGGGAGGGGTGGGGGGGCCCCCGGGAGAGAGGAGGCTGAGGGTTCGGGTGCAGGCAGGAGAGGAGCGGGGTCACACAAAGGAAACAGGAAGGAGAGGGAGAGGCAGGGGCTCCACGGGCTCCCGGTGAGTCCTGATGGGACAAACCGATGCCTCACTCTGGCTGCCGGTCATCACGGGGCTTTGAAACACTGATTAGCAAGCCGATTAGCCCCAGGTCTGCGACAGGGAATGCGCCGTGCTGGCAGTCTGGCATTAATGACAACGTGTGCCGCAGAGAGCGTGTCTATCACATTTGAAGGTTCTGATAAGGCTTTCCGGCCAGCGCATCTCCGTAGGTCGTGACCCAAGGCAAAGACATGTGCCACGGAGCCTCCACCCCCGCCCCCGCCAGGTAACAAAGCAACTCACGCTGGTTTATTAAAGAATGACAGAAGCAAACAAAAATGCCAGAGGAGTCCAGAGATCAGAGAAGTAGGAAAGGACGCCGGGGAGCCCAGGACCGGGAATTAACCGCGGGGAGGCCTGAGGAAGCTGTGTGTCACAGAAACGGACCGGCAGGGAAGGGAAGGAGGTCCCTCCAAAGACAGAGCCGAAAGGTCCCTGATGGCTGGTATCAGAAAGGACCAGGCGGCCTTGTCAGGACGCAAGAGGCCAAGTTGAACTGTGAATCCAGCCTGGTTACGTCTACACGTGAATTCAGAGCCTCCGAAGGCCGGTGAAGGAGTTCCCGGGGTACGAGAAGTCGGGGGTGGAAGGGGAGGCCTCAAGCGTGGGGACTAGGGGTACAGAGGGCAAAAATAACACTCTGATGTCGCCAGGCGAGTGAAATCAAAGACCAGAAACTCTGACTTCTGGGTGATGACAATCTGCTGCCAGCACCCGACCGTGACAATCATTCGCTCCTCCGCTCGCCAACGGACCCATTTCTTGTCTCCAGTAAGTCCCCGGCGGCGCTGTCTTCCCAGCGGGTTGGGTCAGCGCTGTCTCGTGTCCATTTCGTGGCCCGAAAGCAGATTTCCCAAGGATTTTCCTACATAATATTTGAGAATGCTTTCACCCAGCACGCATCCTCTCATCGACCAGGTTCTCCTGGGATGTCACAGGACATGCATTTTCGCAAAAAATTCCTGTGAATTCGGGGTTGAAGTGCTAACCCCTGGTACGTACCTCAGAACGCGACAGTATCTGGAGACAGGTTCATTAACAAGGTCATTAAGTTACAATGGGGTCGTTGGGGTGGCCCATCATCCAACATGCCCCGGGTTACCTTTATGAGAATAGGGGATGCTGGACACACAGACCTCAGACACGCCAGGGGGACCGCGTGAAGACTCAGACAGAAGTCGGCCACCTAAAAGGCCAGGAGAGACGCCTAGAACAGACCCTCCGTCACGGCCGTCAGGGGGCACGACACTGCCAGTGACACGCTGGCCTGGCCTTCCAGCCTCCAGAACCGTGAGGAAGGACGTTTCTGGTAGCTGAGCCCCCGGCGTTGTGCCCGCGGCGGCCCTAGCAAGCGCCTGTGGGCGGGTCGACAGCAATCTGGGCTCCGTAGGGATTCCCCAGCGACCCACCTTCCAGGCCACCCACCGTAAGCTTCCCTCTTTTTACCTGTACTGACTGACTTTCTCCCGGAGGTCAGCAGGGCCACACTGCCTCCTTCTCTTGGCTAGCCCCCATGCCACCCAGCACGGAACGTCCTATCCATTCGCACCTTCCTCACATCGCTCCTCAGGAGTCCCTTCTACCCCACGGCGCTGACGCACCTTTCAACAGAATGCTTCTGGAAGCTTACTCCGAGCTATTCCGGACTTCCGTTCCTTGAGCTACGACGACACAACGGCATCTACACTTCCCTTGGTTCCATCTCGAGAGCGTGTAAATAAGCCCGGCCGGCTGCCTCAGTGACTTCAAGCCCCGAGGACTTTGGCCTTTGTTACTTCACGGTTGCGCCTTGGTGTGGCCTCCCTGTCCCCAACCGTTCCCCTCCGAGCCACACGGGTGGGCCCAGCATGTGGCTCAGCCTGAACCACGGGACGGGGAAGAGGCACTGGTCGCTCGAGGAAGGCCTCTGAGACCCAACGCCTCTATGCTAATCCACCAGCTTTGCTAAAATTCTCCCGACAGTCAATCTGCTTTGGGCTCCAGGAGGCTTCCGCGGACAGCCCCCCGGAGGGGAAGCCCCTGCAGCCGTGGATTCCGCTGCGAGAGTTAACCTGCGACTGTCTGCGGGCAAGACGGCAGCAAGCTGGGCACCGAGGAAGGGGACCCAGAGCGAGATCTGGAAGGGGAGAAGGGGCGGGCTCCCTGGAACAAGACCGGTCAGTCCGGGAGGCCTGGGGGGGGGGGGGCAGGAGCTCCCGAGGGGGAGGGAAGGAGGCAGCAGCAGGCACTTCCTCCAGGCCCGATGGCGGCATGGTTCCCCAGGAGGAACATCTTGCGTCACTAAGCCCTTCACATACCGATCGCCTCACCTTGTCCTAACAGCAGTGAAAGAGGCAGCACGCATACCTGCACCCCAAGGTCAATGACTTCGAAGCCCAGATGGCCGGGAGACCAGCGGGCAACAGGGCCGGGCCCAGCACTTCTCGCGCTGCGGTGGCTGCGAGTTCACGTGTGACGGCGCTCGCGTCGGGGTGAAATCCATGCTCCGAGACCTGTCAGCTTCAGAGTTTTGTGCGAGTTACCTGACCCCTCCAAACTCGGTTTCTCCATTGTAAAATGGACGTCACGAGGACCTCCTGAGCAAACGCACACGAGGTGCTCAGCCCGTGCCCGGCACCCGGGAAGTGCGCGGCAGACTCGAGCTTTCAGCTGGCACCGCGGGTGGACACGGGGCAGTGGCCTCCCCCGCCACCTGTTAGACGCACCTGAGGAGTGCGCCCCCCATCACGGCTACCCAGGCCTCAGGCCAGGCTACTCACTCATTCTCTGCAAGGATTCGGTCCTGCCACCTGTATTTCCTTCCTCTTCTTTCTCTCTCTCTCTTCTTTATTGTTTTTACAAGCCCTTTGGGTAACTTAGATGCCCAGTGCCACCATTAGGAACAAAGGATAGGGGCGCCTGGGTGGCTCAGTCGCTTTAAGCGTCCGACTTTGGCTCACGTCATGATCTCGCAGTTCGTGGGTTCGAGCCCCGCGTCGGGCTCTGGGTTGACAGCTCAGAGCCTGGAGCCTGCTTCCGATTCTGTGTCTCCCTCTCTCTCTGCCCCGCCCCTGTTCACGCTCTGTCTCTCCCTCTCTCTCAAAATTAAATAAACATTAAAAAAAAAAAAGAGAACAAAAGATACAGAGCTATATTTCTCAAGTTGTAAGGTGCATTCAAATCCCCAGGATCTTGTTAAAATGCAGATTCTGCACCGGGGGCCTGGGTAGCTCAGTCGGTTCAGTGTCCAACTCTTGATTTCAGCTCAGGTCATACATATCTCACAGTCTGGTCTGTGAGTTCAAGCCCCCGCATCGGGCTCCACATTGACAGTGCAAAGCCTGCTTGGGATCCTCTCTCTCCCTCTCACTCTGCCCCTCCCCCACTCATTCTCTCTCCCTCTCCCTCTCTCTCTCTCTTTTTTTAAATTTAAATGCAGATTCAGAGGTGCCTGGCTGGCTCTAGTTAGTAGAGCGTGCAACTCTTAATCTCAGGGTTGTGAGTTCAAGCCCCATGTTGGGGGTAGAGCCTACTTAAAAATTTTTTAGGGGTGCCTGGGTGGCTCACTCGGTTGAGCATCCAACTTTGGCTCAGGTCATGATCTCACGGTTCGTGAGTTCGAGCCCCGCATCAGGCTCTGTGCTGACAGCTCGGAGCCTAGAGCCTGCTTCGGATTCTGTGTCTCCTTTTCTCTCTGCTCCTCCCCTGCTTGTGCTCTATCTCTCTCTGTGTCTCAAAAATAAATAAATGTTAAAAAAAAAAAAAGAAAAGAAAAAAGAAAGGAAGAAAGGAAGAAAGGAAGAAAGGAAGAAAGGAAGAAAGGAAGAAAGGAAGAAAGGAAGAAAGGAAGAAAGGAAGAAAGAAAGAAAGAAAGAAAGAAAGAAAGAAAGAAACGCAGACCTAGAAGGTCCACCTGCTGGACCACCAAGCAGAGGTATTTAGATGCTGCCCATCGCCTCTCCGGTTGGCTCTGCCAGCTGCACCTTTGTTTACTTTCTGGACTCCAACGTAGACGCGCTTCTTGACAGGTGGCCCTGACTGTGCACCACGGATCCCCAGCTCGTGTGTTTCTGTCTCGCCAGCCCTGGATCACCGCCTTCTTCACCGCACACCGCCAGAGAGCTATCTGGCCCACTTCTGGCTTCTTACACACCCTGCCCGGGACATGACTCCTCCCTCCCTGACTCCTGGGCTTTATTTCGCCACACAAACAACTCAGGATTCCATTCGGCTTCCTGTCTTTCGTTTCTTTCTTGCATCCCTGGGTCACAGGCTCCCAAGGCCTGGGGCCAACAGGACACTGTTTCCTTCTCCTCTGCTTACCCCAGGGCAGTGGTCTGCAATCCTGACTGCATATCGTACTTACCTGGGACCCTCCATGCGCCCCCTCGATTTAATTGTCTGACGCAGGGCCCAGTAACTCGTGGCCAAAGGTCAAAAACCACTGCCCTTGAGAAGCCATGTCATTCCTACCCAGGAACTAAGCAGAAGCGAGCCACTCCGCAGAACGAAAGCATCGTCCCTCGTGGCAAAGAGGGAGAGAGGCGAGTTTCTATGTGAAGTTCATTTCCTCGAACCATCGTGATGGTTCCCACGATGAAGTTACAGGAGTTCTGGAAGGGGGGGTGTGTGGACAGTTCCGAAGAGGGAAGCACATAGGATTCGTTAACCCCAACCCTGGAGAGCTGGCCCGCTCCTCTGGGTGTTCCAACAGAGCTGGGCGGACAGCGGCTGTCCCCTCCAGAGAGTGGGAATCACTCACCGGCACAGAACAGGCCAGGATCCAACGGCCGTGCTCCCCTACCTTCGTGAGCACGGACCACAGTCTCGCTAGGACACAGTTTCCCAAACGTGCCAGTGAAAACACACACACGGGGAAGCCTTTTTCCCACCCAGGTGAACACGTGACTTCAGGAGCCGAAAAGACAGCTCACGTGGCAGAAAGCACAACCAGAGGATGCAAAGGAACTTTTCCGACCCCGTCCGTATTCCACGCAAACCGTCTTCCCTCAGGATGAGATTCCGCCCAACATACCCGGCTTACTCAATCCAGAAAATTAAAGAACGCTGAAGAGAAAGACCATGACATGGCAAACGCTGTAAAGGGGCGGGGTAGATTTTACTAGTTAAATCGAGCCGTTCGGGAAACACATCTGTGATCTCGGCCAAGAACGCTTTTCACCCAACCGCGTAATCCCCGTGAAGGAAAACGTCATACCTGATGAGATCGGGCTCTGCCCCCTCGTTCTTAAAGGATGCCAGAAGTAGCCTCTCCCGGGTTATGAGTTCATCCAGAAGGTTCTGTCTCCGGTCTCCTTCAAGCTGTGTTCTGCACACATCTCGTTAAGGTCCAACGGTGGGTGAATTACCTCAGTTTACCTATCGTGTTATTAAGCGAGCTCTCCCAGGCCAGGTGTGACGATTACAGACTCTGACCAGTACTGGCCAGAAGAGACCTGAACCGTTCTCCTCCTCCTCCCGCTCTGACCTTCGACACCACAGACTTCCCAAGTAAAGGCCCTCGACAGAACCATAGCCGCGGACTCGCGGCCACGGACACCGAGCCGCCGCTGAGCAACGCGGCAGGTAGAGATTATTTTTCCTCCCAGTGACCAACGCCGAAATGATTATTCCCGTCAACAGAGCGATCTGAGTCAGGAATTCCTCGGGTGTTGAGTTATAGGTGTCAGTGTTCAAGGGTGTTTGCCTAGACATTAGCACCCCCAAGACGCCCTGTAAAAAATGAGCCGGGTTCTCAATACTGCCTTCTTTCTTCCGTGTGAATGTGTCTTCACACACGTGGAATCCATTTTGAAAAGTGCTACTCTATGTGACAGATTTGCTCTAAAGGGTGCCCCCATCAGCTCATTATTTAAGCACACCGCATGAGCCTTAAACTCTAAAGAAAACTACAAGGAAAGATTCGGATTTCACTGCGTTATCCTAGCGAGCGGGTTAAGCCGGGAGTCCAAAGCTTATTAGTCTTGTGTTGACCGTTATCTGCAACCTTGAAGCAGTTATCTCTTTTGCGGATCTCTGTCTCTTTGTATGGAACGCCAGATTATCGCTAACACCTCTTCCGGCACAACTCACAAGTTATGGCTAAAAAAAATAACGAGTCAGGGCTACATCCAGAGTTTTCTGTACTAGCTTTCTTGAAGCAAGTTAAGCGAGTTCTTCTAGGCTGAGTGCCAGCGAGCATGTGCGTGCTTTTAAAAGCAAAATAAAACGTTGATGGGGAAGACTTCAGCTATCAAAAGAACAATGGGAGAAAGCTAACAGATACTTTTTTTTGAAGTTTATTTATTTTGAGAGAGAGAGAGAGCGAGGGAGAAGCAGACAGAGAGCGAGGGAGAAGCAGAGAGAGGAAGAGGAAGAGAATCCCAAGCAGGTTCTGCACTATCAGAGGGCAGAGACTGATGTGGGGCTCGAGCCCACGAACCGTGAGGTAGTGACCCGAGCCGAAGTCGGAGGCTTAACTGACTGAGCCACTCGGCACCCCAACGGATGCTTCTGTAAGGACATACCTGACACAAGACATAAACAGTAAGTACAAAAATAAGCCATCCAGCACAGTGGATTTTATCTGGCTTTGAGGGTTTTTTTTTATTGGGTGGCTTTTGTTTTATTAGACCTGAAACTGGTAATTCAGAGCCGCTGGGGCCACATTACCTAGTTCTGGTGACAGTAAGACATTAGGCGGCTGCTTTAGATTCAGTGACACTTTCCTACTTCAAACAGGGGCATCAAACCCTGCACGGACGCCCAAAATATTTCTAAGGAAGTTGGCAGAATCAAATGATAGCATCATCGTTTCCTGGGGTGGGGGAGGCTGGCGTAGCAAAACCATGGCCCAGGGAATCTATAACCCTGGTTGCTATTGTGGATAGAAGGAGCTAGCTTGCTAAAATAATCATCATTAATTTTTTAAAAAGTTTTTTTAGAAAACGCTTGAAGAAGTTCCCCAGTAAGATAGTAGTCAGTAAAATCGTAAGTCCCCAAACCAATGAAGCTAAGCGGCCTCCACGGCTTTGGATATTTAAAAAAAATAACAGTAAATAACTAACTAAACAAATTCTCTCAACATTCCAGAATGCAGGCTTCCCCGAGGAAAATCGCTACCACGGCTTTTCCGTTTCCTACTTGTCTGCAGTCACCCCCACTTGCACACCATCAAGTAGCAACTGTAACTAAGAAACAGCCGGCTGAAATACCTCCTCCGTGCCAATAAGAAGGCCAAACATTAGCCTTTTGATCATCTCAATACCAAGAATAAATATCAATGTGTTTCAATTAGTGGCAAATTGGCAACAAAGCGGTAGGCTTTTCTTCTGTCCCAAAGAAGTGTGTGGTGGGGGGAGGGAGAGGGAAACAGAAGCGGTGGGCATGAATTGTACGCGGCAGACCGGGCATTTTAATTTGTGGAATTGTGAATTATATCCCAATGCTAACTCGCCTTGCCTTGGGTTCTGTTCTCTGGCAATCTGTGGTTTTCAGCGTCCAGCCACCCAGGCAAACGGAAGCTGAACTACAGTTCATTCTTACGATTAAGCACAGATTCCCCTGGCTCAGGGATTAAAAGATAAAAAACAAATTATAAAAGTATCAGTAGAGAAGACATAGGGGAACTTTTCAATCATCTCGGAGTAGGAAAAATCTTTCTCGTCAAGAGTGAAAACAACAGAGGTCACGAAAGGAAAAGCCAATCTTGACTATACAGAAATTTTAAATGTCTGCGAAATAAATTTGCAAGTGACAAACTCACAGTGGCGAACAACGAGAAAGAAAGGCAAAGACGTAACGGAGCACAGAAAAAAGAAACGGTAGTAATTCTCATCCCATTGAAAAACACTCAGTTTTACGCAAGAGAAGTGCAAACAAACATAATGTCACCTCCGCCTATCAGATGAGGAATTGTGACCGGGAAGTTGTGGAAAGGGCAGAGGAAACAGGCACCACTCTCTGCTATTCCTGGTGGGGCTGTAAATAAGTCCAACCACTTACCAGACCGCCTTCTAAATAACAAAATGTAGGGGTGCCTGGGGCGGGGCTCAGTCGGTTAAGCGCCCGACTTTGGCTCAGGTCATGATCTCACGTTTCGTGGGTTCGAGCCCCACCGTCTCAGGGCCTGGAGCCTGCTTCGGATTCCGTGTCTCCCTCTCTCTCCGCCCCTCCCCTGCTCCCTCGCACTCTGTCTCTGTCTCTCAAAAATAAGTAAACATTTAAAAAAAATTTAAAAACACTCAGCTGGACACATATACATTTGTATATACTCAGAAACCTTCTGGAAGGATACACAGACAACTGCCTGTGAGGAGGGGGGAGCTGGGGGATTCAGGATGTGAGGGGGACTTAACTTTTCATGGAATCTCATTTTGTAATGTTTGCCTGTCACATGCTAATTAATAAAAACACAAGTTTCAGAACCATATATATGGTATGATCCCTCGCTAGTCAAAAGAACTGATGTTTACATGTACGTATATTTGTTCATGCCTAGAAACTAGAAAAGTCTGGGATGACAGGCACCGACCATCGACATCATTGACCATGAACAACAAGATGATGGAGAGGATTGGGGGCGGGGGGTGGGGGTGGGAGGGGGCAGTGGGAAGTGTCACTGGGAAAAACCAACAATGAGAAGTATACAGGTAGAAGGTGCTGTTTACAATAAACACAGGAAAGACAGGTTTTAAAACCTGGCAGACACTGGTTACAGAATTAAGCTGGTTAAGAATGGGCTTAATTAAGGAACATCAATTTCAAGAGCCGTAGAAGTTGGTGACTGTGTTTTGTGGGTTAGCAGCTGAAGAAAGGAATCACAGTTAATGCTACAGGAACCCTCAGAGCTCCCCTAAGCCAGTGAGGGTTCTCCGGCTTCTCCTGACCAGGAAACTGGCCCCATGTGGCTGTCACCTGGCTGGTTCATGACCATGCAGGCCTACAGCCCAGCTCTTTCCGCTTTAGGTCAGGGCTTTTCCACCACATCATGCTGGACCTGACCACCACACCTCCCGGGGGCTTCTCTACCCTGGCGCTCCCAGTACTGCCCCCACTTAACCTAGGCACCTCCCAGCATCCTGTTGAAAGCATTAACAATACTAGTAATACTCATTCAGAATTTTCCCGGGGACCTCCTGCTAATCTGGAAAAGCTGGAAAATTCACCAATTAGGGACACCCTCCTTCTTTGTTTGATTTTTATTTAAATCTACTGAGAGAATGCGGCATAAGGGCGGGGGGGGGGGGGGGGAGTAAAAGGAGAAAGAGATTAATAGCCCTTCTGCATAGCACGCTTCTTATATAGGGGTTGTTGTTAACAAGAGGTCCGAGAATCGTCCAGAAATGACGATACTACATGTATGCAGACTGATGGCAGCTGGGAGGAGTGAAGGTAGGAAAGAGGGCACACAGTCGGTGGCCAGAGCTGGGACCTCCTTTTCCACCAGTCTGAGGAGTATAACCAAGGAAGGAAGGTCAGAGAACAGACAAAACCATAGTTTCTTGTCAATGGCTAGGCTGGTTTTTTACATGTAACTAAAGCCCCGTCATGGAGATGTCAGACTCTATGAAATCAGACGCGGACTTCATATTACCGGTACTCACTAACTACCGGAGGCTGAAGCCCAGCTTGTCTGCAGAAACTTGGTAAGTCCTTCATCTATTTATTTAATTTAATTTTTTTTAGAGAGAGGGTGCAAGTGAGCGAGGGGGAGGGAGAGAAGCGGGGTTCCCCCAAAGCGGGGCTTATGTTTCCTGGAGCAAGGCTCCAGCTCTTGATAAGGACTTTAAACCTAAGATGAGGTTTAGCAGAGGTGTTGCTGGTCCCACTGGGTGCCCCGCCCCCACTCCGGCACCCCGATTTTCTATTTGATAGAAGGCTTAAGAATTTTGGCCAGTTTTGGGGCCCCTGGGGTGGCTCAGTCAGGTAAGCATCTGACTTCAGCTCAGGTCATGATCTCATGATTCATGAGTTCAAGCCCGGTGTCGGGCTCTGTGCTGACAGCACGGAGCCTCCTTGGGATTCTCTCTCTCTCTCTCTCTCTCTCTCTCTGCCCCTTTCCCACTATCTCAAAATAAATAAAAACAAACTCAAAAAAAAAAAAAAAAGAACATTGGCAAGTTTTGCTTGCGAATTAATGGCTCTGGAGAAGGGAGAAATGTGCAGGGAATTATTTTTTGGTGACATAACGGCAGATCCCCAAGAGGATGGTCTACAGTCCTCGAGGCCAGACTTTTCTGGTTCCCGTACTACTTCTTCCTTTTTTCTTTCCTTTTAAAGTTAACAAACTCTACTGAGTATTTATTATGTTCCAGGCTGGGTCCTTAGCTTTCTCGAAGCACCGATCACAGGTTGCAAGTAATATTTTAATACTGGCATTATCTGTGTGCTTCGATAGGACCTGGTTACATGAATGTAGACTCCGTAAGGACCACCTGTGAATTCCCCATGGTAGCTGGACTTCTTACAACAGCAACAAAAGACTAAGCAGCAGTTAATCTCCAAGGAGGGCTTACTACGTGCAAAGCACCTTCTGTGAATGTTCTTTAACCCTCAGCAGCCATTCTGTGATCCAGGTGTACTTTCGTTACCCCTATTTCACAGAAGAAGACAAACAAACAAACAAAAAAAAAACAAAAACCAAGGCACCAAGAGATTAAGTAACTTGTCCAAGGTCACACAGTCAATGTTGAAAGCTACCTTTTATTCAACACCCACCAAGATGAGGGGCCAGTCCAGTGGGGTGCTTTATAAATAGATTTCCTCCAGCTTCTACACAAACCTTGCAAGGTGAGCATATTTAATTCTACTCTAGATTAGAGTAGAGGGTCTAGACAGGCTAAATTGCTCTCTGGCCTTGAGGAAGGGGCAGAGCTGGCCCTCAGCCTCAGTTCCGTCTGGTTCCAAAGCCAGCGTTTTTCCCGCCACACCAACGGTGCCCAGATGTTTGGACTTCATGGAGCAGAAAAGTGTCCAAACAAATCGGGGGGTGGCGGGAGACTTATGTAAAAGTTGCCAATTATACACTTTGCCAGGGATGGATATTCAAAAAAACCACAGCAGACCAAACTACCATCTATTTTTATTATCGTGGTAACAAAGCAAGGAGCTTTTTAACATGGAAAACTAGAAAGAACGTAAGAGAGCATAAAGAAGAAAATCCCTACCGCCGTAAACACGGTGTTACCCTCGCTCTTCTCGGTGAAAACTGTCACGGACAAGTAGAGTGTGTGAGAACCACAAGGGGCTCTCCCTAAAATCTACCGGGTTAGCCCCCCAACATCCGCATTCAGTTATGGTGATCACTGCAACCGTCTATCCATCTACCTATCTTCCTAGTTTTTTTTTTTTTCCCCCAAAAAAAGACAAAGCGGAGAAAAGCTATTTAGGAGTGCTGGGTGGCTCAGTCGGTTAAGCGTCCGACTCTGGATTTCGGCTCAAGTTGTGATCTCACAGTTGGTGAGTGCAAGCCCCCCACTACCAGTGCAGAGGAGCTTGCTTGGGATTCTGTGTCTCCCCATCTCTCTCTCTGCCCCTCCCCTGCTCACTCCTTCTCTCTCCAAATAAATTAAAAAGTTATTTATACTTTTGAAAAACTATTTCTATAGGACTTCTCCCAAGACACCAGAATACCTTTTTATACTGAACCCCTTTGTAAAGAGATTTTTAAATTCTCCTCAACTTAGTAAAGATGCTGCCTTTGAAAACCCAACAAAAAGACGAGCTCGCGTAAGGCCAAGTCTAAGAATAATTTTGCTACCACCTGACATTTCACACACAAGCCTCCCGTGGCACACGACTTTTCTCAACCAGAGAAGCAATGAATCGCTCCTGTCTCCAAGAAGCACTGTGAATAGAAATGGATGGTTTTCAGCAATTTGAAACTCTCTGGCTGCAGGACTTTAGTTTATGAATCGCAAACTAACCGATTCAAAAGCACAGGACTTTCATTTTAACTTCGCATCTCTTCTTGCCAGGAGAAAATACTTTTCCAAGAAAGAGCAACAGTGTCTCAGGCCTTAACTCCATGAATTTAGCTGTTTGGAAGGCATGTGCTTAGGACTTATCTTTCTGGCAATCCCTGGTGTTCTTTGGAAAACTTCACAAACGCATAAATTTACGAAGTAAAGTGCTGTAAACTCTCAACTACCCAACGCGGTAAGGGAATGTGGTATTCGAATATTCACATTAAAAAAGTCACCCGGCATTAATTATGCCTCAAGAAAAGAAAGGCTTAAACTGTCACTCTGTTGGCGATTTACGGACAAAAAATTTTCTAAGAATTACAACATCATAAAGTATACCTAATAAAGCGCAGTGAACACTGTTTAATCTTTCTGATGATTAAGGAGGGCCCTGAGGATTTGCATTATAAACAGGATTTGTTTTGGCACTAGAGCAACATGCCAATTAATAGGGAATTCTAGCTGAAGACAGGCCAGGTGACAGATGACTGTGTTATTTCTACTACGGTAGAATTCAGCTTTTAAACAACTGGCTTTGGGGCCAGACGGCCCTGCATCTGAGTCCAAGTTCTTCCACTCCCCGGCTGTGGGGTCTGGGGCAAGTTACTTAAGCTCTCAGATTCCTCTCCTCAGTGTAAAACACTCCCCTGCTGGGATGCGGGATTTTTTTTTCCAGCTCCGTCCCTGACTTGGGGTGCAAAGGTTGGCCTGGCCTCACTACCTTTTTTTTTTTTTTGTAAAGAAAATAAGGAGCCACCAACACAGACTAATAATATGAGGTTATTAGGACTCACGAGTGGCCACCTGACACATCTTAAACCTGGAGGAGAACTGCTATGGAATTATTTGAAATAGTTGCGAACAGAAAGGTCAAGGGAAGGGAAGATGTGAGGTACAGAAAAAGTTAACAAGAGGCCTTCATACTAGAGAAACTACTTCCTTTCCATTCTATCAGCAGAAACGGTCTCCCTGAAAATACAGAGGTCTTGAGCGCCCCCATGAGGCGGGTGATCTGAATTCTGTCCTAGTAAGGGTTGTGTTTCTAGTAGAAACAGACCCAATCATTTGAAAAAATACCTAAGAAAGAATACTGTTACAGTCCAGTTGGGTTTTTGCTTTGTCCTACAAAATTCTAAATTATCTGCATTAACATCCTTAAGTACTTTCATAATGTATTTAATAACTCTGTTCAATATTTTAAAATATTTTTAGAGATTTTTAGTGCTTCATTCAGCAAATTGTGAGATGACCACAAAACCAAAGTCTAAGGGATTTCAAAAGATGGTCTGGCTGAAGGCATTTAGAACAAAGTCAAGTCCATTATTACTGCCACATGCTTCTCCATAACTAATAACCAGCAGGAATTACTAACAGTGAAAAAGGAAGGGTTCTTAATTTGTTTCTTTTTTTGCCCTATATTTGAGCACATAAATATTATAAAATGAATAATAATAAGTTATGTTTATGGAAGTTACCAAGTCGGTAGTTGTTAATATTATACCGTGAAGCAGTGATTTAGTTACCTTTTTAACACACATGCTTTAGGTAACAGCAAAATGAGTTTGCACACCTTACCTCACATGCAGACTTCCTGACACTTGGTACTCAAAGTAGAGAAAATAGCCAAGCCGATTGGAAACTACCTGAGGTCTACATAACAGGACTCGTTGATTTTGATAAAATAAAAACTTTTTTTATAATACTGTGCAGTAATAAACGATACCAGATAGAGGGTAAAGTTACAAAGTAAATGTATCAGACTATTACAACTGTGTTGGGGCGCCTGGGCTCAGGTCATGATCTCACACTTTGCGAGTTCGAGCCCCATGTTGGGCTCTGTGCTGACAGCTCAGAGCCTGGAGTCTGCTTTGGATTCTGTGTCTCCCTCTCCCTCTGCCCCTCCCTCGTTCACAGTCTGTCTCTCTCTCTCTCTCCCCCTTTCAAAAATAAATAAACGTTAAAAAAAATCTTTTTAAAGAATATTCCAACCGTGTTAAAAAAATATGGCCCCTGTCCGCCTGGGTGGCTCAGTCAGTTGGGCGTCCGACTTCAGCTCAGGTCATGATCTCGTGGTCCGTGAGTTCGAGCCCCGCGTCGGGCTCTGTACTGACAGCTCAGAGCCTGGAGCCTGTTTCAGATTCTGTGTCTCCCTCTCTCTCTGACCCTCCCCCGTTCATGCTCTGTCTCTCTCTGTCTCAAAAATGAATAAACGTTAAAAAAAAAAATTTAAAAAAAAGGCCCCTGTTGTTTATTGAAATTAAACTTCTACTTGTAACCTTAGCGTGTTAATAATTGAGTATTTGGAAAATCACGAGATTAATCTAAATGAACCTCCCTGTGTAAAATAAAAAAATAAGGCCCCTGTTGTTTATTGAAATTAAACTTCTACTTGTAACCTTAGCGTGTTAATAATTGAATATTTGGAAAATCACGAGATCAATCTAAATGAACCTCCCTGGTAGCATAAAGGGGGTTGCCCTTCGAGAAAATAATTGTTAAAACATTTTCTATGATTTTGTCTGAAAAGCAATATTCCTACCTTCTCCCATTTAAAATCAGGCAATAATCACCATTTCTTGAGCTACCAATATCTGGCTTTTTTGTATGAGTTGACAATTGAAGAAATGATGAAAGAAGACCAGTTTGAGACCAGTTTTCAAGCCCAAAAAACTCAGGTTTAAAGGACTGGTTTAGAGGTGCCTGGGTGGCTCAGTCAGTTAAGCATCTGACTTCGGCTCAGGTCACGATCTTGCGGTTCACGAGTTTGAGCCCCGCGTCGGGCTCTGTGCTGACAGCTCAGAGCCTGGAGCCTGCTTTGGATTCTGTGTCTCCCTCTCTCTCTGTCCCCTTCCCCTCTCATACTCTGTCTCTGTCTCTCAAAAATAAGTAAAAGTTAAAAAAAGATTTGAAAAAAATTCTAGGGGCACCTGGGTGGCTCAGTTGGTTGAGCGTCCGACTTTGGCTCAGGTCGTGATCTCACGGTCTGTGAGTTCGAGCCCTGCGTCAGGCTCTGTGCTGACAGCTCAGAGCCTGGAGCTGCTTCGGATTCTGTGTCTCCCTCTCTCTGTTCCTCCCCCCTCTTGCTCACACTCTGTCTCTCTCTCAAAATATATAAATCAATAAACATTAAAAAAAAAAGGCTTAAGGGGTGCCTGGGTGGCGCAGTCGGTTAAGCGTCCGACTTCAGCCAGGTCACGATCTCGCGGTCCGTGAGTTCGAGCCCCGCGTCGGGCTCTGGGCGGATGGCTCAGAGCCTGGAGCCTGTTTCCGATTCTGTGTCTCCCTCTCTCTCTGCCCCTCCCCTGTTCATGCTCTGTCTCTCTCTGTCCCCAAAAAAATAAACATTGAAAAAAAAAAAGGCTTAAAAAATAAATAAAAAATAAAGGACTGGTTTAGGGAATGGGTCACATGGATTTTAAATTGATCAAATGATGAACTTCTAACAAAAAAAAAAAAGCTTCAATACTTGGCAGGGTCGGTGGGAGGTGGGGGTGATGGCCCAAGTTGCTTCAAGTAAATGCTCTGTTCCCCGCCCACACTCCCAAACCTCCCAAAACCAGGGGCGGGATCTGTGCTTTCCAAAGAACGTTAAAGCAAAGGAGTCACATCTCAGTAATCTACATAAACAGAAAAGAAAGAAAGAAAGAAAGAAAGAAAGAAAGAAAGAAAGAAAGAACCCCAAAGGTCTATGGTGGCTATTGGCATTGGCCTCTCAGAAAAGAAAATAGATCACTCAGAGCTCTGGAAAGTCTAGCATGATCCCAGCCCAGGATGATCACGGAAGGCCTCCTGTGGGAGCAGTGGCTCACCATCTTCGGGGCATGTGGCAGCGCAGGGCTCTGGGCAAGGACAGCACCGACGAGAGCACTAGCTCTCTACACTGTCAAGGTCACACCCAAGAGCGGCCACGGTACTTAATTCCATCAGTATATGCTCGCCTCGCCAGCATTTTCACGGTAGAGCAGGGCAACAGACACTTAAAATAGAAATCGAGATTATAGGCAATATTTGGGAAACCAGGTCTTCCTCGAGCTATGGAAAAAAATCTGGGTGGCCCGGATTCCTTCCTTTCTCCAAATAAGACTGCTTTTTCCTCCCACTCTAGAGAAGAGGTGGAAATGTTTACATGGATACATCTGATGTGTTGACACAGCTCTTAGCAATAAGTCCTTCAAAAGGGCGATCTTTTCCTTCAGACTCTGCAACAAAGCTCTGATTGTCACGGTCAGCTGGAAAGAAAAGAACACATCCTAAGTATGCTAGTCCAGAGGTGGGGGAGCTACTAAAAACATCACGTAAACACATTATGATTCCTTCAAGGACCAGCTGGCAGATGCTTAACTTCCCAAGGACACCTTCAGGGTTCTAAGGTATCCAAATTTTGGTCCAGCCGCCCACCTGATGCTTGCATCCACTGTATAAGGTGACCAAGTGGAGAGCCAGCCCATACCTGAGTAGACAGTGACGGGAAACCAACCCCTGGCCCTCACAGTCTGAATCCTGTCCCCTGAGCATCTACCCCATTCGCCAGTGAAAAACCCAAGTGTCTTCAACCTCGCTTCAAATGACAAGACATCAAGTCTCACTGCAATCCCGCCAGTCTGCTCTGAACACACTGGTTTACTTAAAACCCATTTAAAAGTTTTGTAGCAGTGTGTTCTTATAACGATGCTCACTACCCGTGACTCTTTTTCCAGGAGTGTATAGATTTTCTTAGTCGTTCTACAAACCCAGAGGAAACTGCTGTTTGTGACTCTTGAGTGCTATGTTAAAGGATGGAGGAAGGTAGGGAGAGAACCTCTGGGGAACTGAGAAAATATGAAAACTGAAACTGCCCATGTAAATTAAATACAGCCAGCCACGCGGGAAATCAGAGATAGGTGTGAAAAGACAGACTAGCGCAGATTTCATCTGCTACCTTGTTCGAAGTAGCAATTACATAACTTCAGGGGAAGGGAGGACTCCCTCCCTAGGATTAGCAGGGTCACACACACTAAGGGAAAAACAGCAGAACAGTAGAGGCTGGCTGAGGGCTCACACACATCAAGCAACCCTCAAAGGTATCAGCAGCCAAGAAAAGTCTAACCTTAACTATTCTAATACCTCTGGGAACCACAGAGAAACCACCCACAGTGTTTATGAGGAAATACCACAGAGAGCAGATCGCCCCTCGTTCAAGAAGAATAAAACAAACAAACATAGCAATACACACACACACACACACACACACACACGCCCCAAACCGAAGAGCAGTCTACGAAATTAAAGCTCAAAAGCATTCAAGAGATCAAAGGGTATGTGGCCATTAAAAAGTATGATGGAAACCTCGATTTGTCGACATAGAAAGATAGCCAGCATAATTTATTAAAAGAGAAAAAAATCAAGTCCTAAAATGAAATGTCACCCACAGAGAAAAAAAATCAATCTAAGAACTAAATACTTCAAAATGCCAAGGGCGATTATCTCTAAGTAGTGGATTTTTTTAATATTTTATAAGAAAAATGGTTACTTTTAAAACCAGGAAAAGTTTTCCATCATCATAATCTGCAAGAAACCTTCCAAAGCACAGAAAAAGATGGAGAGCCTAATTCATATTTTAAGCTAACACAACCCTGATAACAATCACTGACAGAGATACTGGGGAGTGGGGTGAGGGGGTGGAGAGGGGACGGGGGAGAGAAAAAAAGAAAAAAGAAACCACATGCTAATCTCCTGTAAGGATTATAAAATGCAAAAGTCTTTAAAAATATTAGCAAAGCAAATTCAGAATTACGTTAAAATGACAACATACCATCACCAAGTAGAATTTATCCTAGTAATTTAAGAACAGTTTGATGTTAGAAAATCTAATACTAAATCCGACAGTGTTAATGGTTACAAACAGAACAAATGTATGATTGATACAGCACAGGGGAAATTAATCAAAAACAAAACAAAAAGAAAGAAAGAAAACTAAGAATGGAACATTACTACCTTAACCGTAATATTTTCCAACATTGGTCTAGAAGTTGTAACCAACGCAATAAGACAAGTTAAAGAAATACACAAGGGCTGGAAAGAAGGAGATGAAATCATCATGATATATAAATGGATAAGTCTGTTTGGGAAAGTTAAGTGAATCCACTGACAAATTACTAGAAACCAGAGAAGAAGTCAGTCTGGTAATCAATCTTAAGATGAAAAAAAAAAAAAAATCCAGGGCATTTCTAAATTTAAGTACTAGGTAGGGAGCATTTCTTTTCATCATTATTTTTAAACATCATTAACAACACCAACAAAACCTAAAAAACATCTAGCACCTGCCTGGCACATTGCGACTATGTAGTAAATACTGATAGAGGAATGAATAAAAGGAAACACCCGATATTGTAAAGATGTAAGCATTCCCCAATTAATCTATGAATAAACTACACATCTATTCAAAGTCCCATGTGGAGTTCTCTTACTAGAAAAGAGGTGGTAACAGAGGCACAGGACAAATGAATTGTAAAGAAGCCATGCGAAATTATTCTAAAACATAGATAAAGAGAACTTTAAAGGACAAGGAATATGTGTGATAGTGGGGCACTTAAACAATGAGATATTAAATCTTCATAAAAACTACAAGAATATGATGCTGGCAGTTAGTGAAAGCTTCACTAGTGTGACAGAACAGGAGGTCCAGGTGCAGTATGGCTGTGCAAAAATAAATTCAGTGAATGAAATACAGGATTATTTCATATCTTTTTTTTTTATGTTTATTTTTGAGAGAGAGACAGAAAGACAGCAAGTCGGGGAGAGGCAGAGAGAGAGAGGAAGACACAGAATCCGAAGCAGGCTCTGGGCTCTGAGCTGTCAGCACAGAGCCCAACGTAGGGCTCGAACTCACGAACCACGAGATCATGACCTGAGCCAAAGCTGGATGCTCAACCCACTGAGTCACCCAGGCGTCCTGTGGATATTTCATATCTTGGGGGGGGATGAGGTAAAGAATAATTCAGCAAATGGGAAAAAATTAAATTTGATGCCTACAACGTACCAAAATAAACTTCAAATATTTTAAAGATACATGTTTAAAAATAAAATAAAAACAGGGGCACCTGGGTGGCTCAGTTGGTTGAGCGTCCGACTTTGGCTCAGGTCATGATCTCACAGCCCATGAGTTTGAGCCCCGCGTGGGGCTCTGTGCTGACAGCTCGGAGCCTGGAGCCTGCTTTGGATTCTGCGTCTCCCTCTCTCTCTGCCCCTAACCCACTCACATTCTGTCTGTCTCTCTCAAAAATAAAATAAACATTAAAAAAATAAAATAAAAACAGAAGGAAAGATTAAAGAAAATTTGGAAGATTAGATGAAATATTTAGATAATCTCTGGGTATGAAAGACCTCTCTCAGGGGCACCTGAGTGGTTCGTCAGTTGAGTGGTTGACTCTTCGACTCAGGTGATGAGCTCACGGTTTGTGGGATTGAGCCCATGATGGGTTCTGCTCTGATAGCATGGAGCCTGCTTAGGATTTTCTCTCTTCCTCTCTCTGCCCCTCCCCTGCTCACATTTGCTCTCTCTTTCAAAATAATAAATAAATTAAAAACAAAAGAAATAATAAGTTAGGTTAAGGACATATACTGGCAATTCACAAAGGAAGAAATATAAGTATCCGATAAATATATGAAAACAGGTTCAATGGCATAAATAACAAAAAAAGCATATTAAACTATTATATACTTGCACCTAACAGAATGAGTAAGATTTTTAAAAGATAATTGGAATTGGGACAGAATTGTATGTTGAAGAGGCTTAAAATTTTATACAACCTAAATCCAGAAAGTCTACATTGGGAAACTTTTCTACCATGGGCAATAATTTGGCCACACTGAAAACTCATTTATAATTAGAAATTAAGTACCCAAGAAGATTATACCAGTTAAATGAATCAGAGGTCTAAATGTAAAAAAGTGAAACCATACGTTTATTAGAAGAAAACAAAAATGAATTCCCTCACATCCCAGAAATAGCAAAAGGTATGAGTGAAAATACAGAAGCAATTAAAGATCGCTAGCCAACTTTGTTTAAAAAATAATGCTTTCGGGGTGCCTGGGTGGCTTGGTCGGTTAAGTGTCCGACTTCGGCTCAGGTCATGATCTCACGGTCCATGAGTTCGAGCCCCGCGTCGGGCTCTGTGCTGACAGCTCAGAGCCTGGAGCCTGTTTCAGATTCTGTGTCTCCCTCTCTCTCTGCCCCTCCCCTGTTCATGCTCTGTCTCTCTCTGTCTCAAAAATAAATAAACGTTAAAAAAAAATTTTTTTTTAAATAATGCTTTCACATGGCAGATGATATCCTAAGCAAAGCAAAACAACAAATAATAAAGAAAATAAATTATAATATGTCACCAAGAACTAATCTCCATACTAGATAAGAAACTCTTAAAGACTAAAAAGACCCACAATCCAATTTTAAAAAAAGGGTTTTTTTAACAAAAGAAGAACTTCTCAGAAAAATGTAAATGATGCTTAAACATGTGCAAACACACCTCACTTGATTCACACATGAAAGATGCACATTTGAAACGACACTGAAATACCATATCGCACTTATCAGATGACACCCTCTTGTTGGCCAGCCTGTGAAGAAACAGAAACTCGTGCACTGCTGGTCAAAGGCTGAGTAAGCACACCCCTGTGGACAGGAATTTGGTGGCAGGTGGAAAAAATCACATCCACCCAGGTTCTGAGAATTCACCCTGAAAAGACACCTCCACAAATACCAAGGGGAGGAAGAACATAAAGCTATTTATCATGGCATTATTTATAACGACAAAACAGGAGAAATTATCTAAACTCCCATCCTTAGGCAGGTTAAATGGACTATGGCGTATCCGTGCAGTAGCACAACTACGTAGTCCTAAAGAACAGCGAAGATCTCGAAGAATTAATATGGAGAGATTACTACAACACGGTAGTAAATAAACAGAGCAAGATACAAAGGAGTATCTTATGGAAAAGAAAGAGAAATGAGAACACACACACACGCTTATTTCTGCAAAAGGTAACAGAGGACGAGGAAGCCAGAAATTAATGAAAATGATTACATGGAGAAGTACTAAAAATTAATATAATAAACCCACAATTATATGGTCACTTTATCTTCTACAAAGCAGGAAAGAATATCCAATGGGAAAAAGACAGTCTCTTCAACAAGCGGTGTTGGGAAAACCGAATGGCAACATGTAAAAGAATGAAACTGGTCCATTTTCTTACACCAAACACAAAAACAAACTCGAAATGGATGAAAGACCTAAATGTGAGACCTGAAACCAGAAAAATCCTAGGAGAGAACACAGGCCATAGCAACCTTTTTCTAGATATGTCTCCCGAGGCAAGGGAAACAAAAGCAAAAATAAACTATTGGGACTACATCAAAATAAAAAAGCTTCTGCACAGCAAAGTAAACAATCAAGAAACCTAAAAGGCAACCTACTGAATGGGAGAAGATACTTGCAAAGGACATATCCGATAAAGAGTCAGTATCCAAAATCAGTTCTATAAAGAACTGATACAACTCAACACCCAAAAACCAAATACAGTAAAACCTTGGATTGTGAGTAACTCGTTCTACAAGTGATCCGCAAGACGAGCAGACATTTCTAATGAAATTTAACTTGATAAACGAGCAACGTCTCACAATACGAGTAGGATGTAATGCTGAATGTCGCATGATCACAACTGAGCCAATGGTTCTCTCTCGCTGCGGGATTGTGGGTCATCGGCTCCCACACTCGGATGCTCGGTCTCAGGCTGGAGTGTGTGGCAGAAATCAGTGATTTTTCGGAATGTTGGAAGGTGCCCACAACAGGCATTAGTGTATTTTTTGTCACTTCCAAGCACCTCTGGACAGTCCTTTGCTTTTCCATCCAAGAGTGAGCTTAGGAATGCTTTGCTCCATTCTAGGTCAGGCTGCCTGCAGATACAGACCCTTTCCTCTGCCTCCTTATTGCCAGTTACGCTAAATACAGTATAAGACTTTATTAATACCATTCTGTAGTCAACATCCGTTAGTGATAATGAAAGTCGTCCTACACAGTAACCCTCCTCTCTTGTCTCCCTCACACCACCACGAAGGTTTTTAAAAGTGCATGTTGTTGATTTTTCTTTATATTTTGTAGAATGAATCATCTGAGTTTCCACTATTTCTTATGGGGAAATTTGCTTTGATATACAAGTGCTTTGGATGACAAGCTTGTTTCCATAATGAATTATGCTCGCAAACCAAGGTTTTACTGTAATCCAATTTAAAAATGGGCAGAAGAGGGGCACCTGGGTGGCTCCGTTGGTTAAGCGTCCGACTTCGGCTCAGGTCATGATCTCATGGTCCGTGAGTTCGAGCCCCGCGTCGGGCTCTGTGCTGACAGCTCAGAGCCTGCAGCCCGCTTCAGATTCTGTGTCTCCCTCTCTCTCTGACCCTCCCCCGTTCATGCTCTGTCTCTCTCTGTCTCAAAAATAAATAAAACATTTAAAAAAAATTTTTTTTAAATGGGCAGAAGACACGAATAGACACTTTTCCAAAGAAGACATCCAGATGGCCAACATACACGTGAAAAGATGTTCATCGTCACTCCTCCTCAGGGAACTACAAATCAAAGCCACAATGAGATATCGCCTCACACCTGTCAGAATGGCTAAAAACAACAACACAAGAAACAACAGGTGTTGGCGAGGACGTGGAGGAAAAGGAACCCTCGTGCACAGTTGGTGGGAATGCAAACTGGTGTAGCCACTGTGGAAACAGTATGGAGCTTCCTCAAAAGGTGAAAATAGAACCACCGTACGATCCAGTAATTGCACTACTGGGTATTCAACCCAATATAAACACACTAATTCAAAGGGATACGTGCGCCCCTATGTTTATTGCAGCTTTATCTACAATAATCAAATTATGGAAAGAGCCCACATGCCCAGCAATAGCTGAATAGAGAAAGTAGATGCAGTGGACATACACAATGGAATATTACTCAGCCATAAAAAAGTACGAAATCTTGGGGCATCCGGATGGCTTAGTCGGTTGAGCATCCGACTGTGGCTCAGGTCATGATCTCACACTCATGGGTTCGAGCCCCACATCGGGCTCTACGCGGATAGCTCAGAGCCTGGAGCCTGCTTCGGATTCTGGGTCTCCCTCTCTCTCTGCCCCTCCCCGGATCGCGCTCTGTCTCTGTCTCTCTCTCTCTCAAAAATAAATAAAAACATTAAAAAAAAAAAAAAAAAAGACAAACTCAGACTTAAGTGTCTGTGGTGGTGCCTGTGGTGGTACAGTGTCTGAGACTGTGTTCTGCAACCCCTAAGACAGACCCCATGAGCAAATAGATCTCTCTGTTCTGATTGCTGGAAAAGAAAAATACCAACTTGGAAGGGGAAAGGTTAGAGAGAAACCCGCGGTGTTGGGATTTGAATCGAAGGAGCTAGAGTGAACCCATAAGGGCCTGGAAAACACAGTTCCCCAGCCAAATCCTACCACTGCTTTTATACAGCCTGCAAGCTATATAAAATGCAAATTATTACATGTATTACATAGAATAAATGTAAAATGTCAAAAAGGCCATTTGGCAAGAACAGATTCTCAGAGAAGTGAAGGCATAGCCTCTTGTCCTGCAGAGCCTGAAAGATTTACTATCTGGGGCCTGAGCTGGACTAGGAAATTGTTAGACACTTTTACGGTTAAACAGGAGAAATTAAACGGGTGTCATGCTTCGTTTCGTCTCAGTTGTAACGATTCACTGATTGACTGTAAGGTCAATGCAACGCCCGCCCGTAAGCTTCGCAGCCACACACACACACACACACACACACACACACACACACACACACAGTCTCAGCAGTAGGAGGGTTTGCAGAGCTCAGAGCTCAGACAAACCATTCCGGGTCCTAATTCTCTCCTGCTCTCACCCTGATTGTATTTTCACCACTTCTTCCATGCTGATTTTGCTGTTGGATTTTCTCGGCGATGTCTTGTGCAATTTGGCAGGTGGCATCGTACGTGGAGAACCTGCATCGAAGGCATAAAGGAGAAGAATGCTTCAGGCTCTTTGAAAGCAACTTTCTGCATGACTTGCGCGCCACTTGTCAGTTCTAGCCACCAAGTCCAACGGGGAGGATGAGAATAGTGAATACAGCGACACGTGTTGCTGTTATAGGAAATACTGTGTGAGCAGGGCTCTGTTCTGAATGCTCCGTTTGTAACAATTCGCTTCATCCGCACAAAAACACCAGGAGACGGGTACCGCTCCCATCGCCATCTTACAAGTGAGAAAATCAGCACAAACAGGTAGTAGGTCCACTTGGCCAAGTGGTACCGCCCACTGCAAACTACGTCCCCAACCACTTGTTCGAATTCATCCACTCACAGAACGTGCGGCAAACATTTATGCAAGGGCTCCTCTGGGCTGAGCACGGTTCCAGGCACTGGAGAGCAGGGCAGCGAACCGAATGGACAAAGTCCCTGCTCAAGGAGCATAAAATAAATAAAGACACAGTATGTCCAGGGCTGGTAGGCGCTAACAAGAAAAATAAAGCAGGATAAAAGAACAGAGAGTGACGGGCAAGGTGAGGAAGCCAGCCAGGCAGGTATCTGGGGAAGAGCTTCACAAAACAGGAACGGCAGGTACTGTTTATCCTCCAACAAAATGCGCTGGGGACGCAGGACACCCCCTCCGGACATCTAAGCTCGCAAGAACTCTCTGGAAACATTTGCCGAGCTTCTATTTGTTATTCAGAGTGTCAGGAGGCTTTGAAAAATCCACAATAAATTCCCCAGGGTCCCTTATTTTTTCCTTCTGGGACAGCCTTTTTGCTTCCTATTTGTTTTACAGAGAGCAGCTAAGTACACCTTGTATCTCTCCTACCAGGTGGCCCTGCTCTGCAGAGGAGGGACTAGGGCTGTCCTAGCACAAACTAGGGAAAACTGCTGTTTGCACCCATGTCCCCATTTCTGCTTGAAATAGTAAATGATCCATTTCTTAAAAATCTTTGAACTCCCACACATTACTCATCCAGTGAGGGAACTCAGCAAATGTGTTTTTCAATAACGGCAAAAAAAAAAAAACCAAAAAAAAAAAAAAACCAATCTCGCGTCACTTCCCTTAGCAATCTTACTAGAGTAATTACAGCGATGGGTAACAAACTGAGTACCTGATCTGGGCCAGGTCCTACTTCTAATCTCATGAGGTAGGATCTCTGACAATGCCCCACTCTACGCTGAAAGACCATCACGCGTGTATGTGTGTGAAAGGGTGTGTATGTTCATGTGTCCAAGAAAAGAGCAAGTAACACGACACGTAGTTAAGAAAATAGGAGGGGAGCTGATAAGGAAAACAGGGTCCTGATTCCCAGCTTTACCACATTTCTCCTTTTCCCCTCCATACTGTCACCTCTGAAAAGAGGAGCACAGACAGGTCTGGCTCTGTGGTCCCAGACCAGACCTATGGAAATCGGTAATAAGGTATGATACACTGCCTAACAACCATGGAGGCTAAATGGTAAGTACTCCTGGAGTTTGGGAGGGAGAGAAAGTAGTGTCGGCCGAGGCACTCGGACTGGACAGGGCTGGGTCACGAGGTGACACCCTGGGCTGAACAGCGAGGTTGAAGCAGGAGGGAGGGGCACATTCGGCTGAGCAGCCCTGGGTAAGAGGGTAAGGTATAAAAGAGGACAGATGAGTGGAAGCTAGTTTCTGCGGAGCCTTGAACACCAGAATTATCAGGGGAGGGTTTTGAAAAAAGAGGACGTTGGAGCTGTAGGGGATACTTTGGCACACCGAGTGAGCCCCTGAAGAGGTTCTAGGAAATGCAGAAGGCCAAAATCCCAGATGTTTTGCTCCCAGTCTTTACGTTCCCACATTAGCCTTGGAGAGTGCTAGTTCTGAAACTCTGCTACATGCTGGGATCAGCAGGGAATCTTGAAACAACACAACCGATTCCTGGCTCCCAAACCCAAGCATCCTGCTTAAACAGGAATGGTTTTATTTTTTTTTTTAATGTTTATTTTTGAGACAGAGACAGACATATTGTGAGCAGAGGAGGGACAGAGAGAGAGGGGGACACAGAATCTAAAGCAAGCTCCAGGCTCCAAGCCGTCAGCAAAGAGGCCGACGCGGGGCTCAAACTCACAAACCACGAGATGGTGACCTGAGCCGAAGTTGGACGCTTAACCGACTGAGCCACTCAGGCGCCCTGGGAATGGGGTTTGACCTGAACACGAGGAGTTGTCAAAACTCCCGCTGGTGTTCCTACCTGGAGCAAAGTTTGAGAACCACAAGCACAGAGGTCATGGGCAGCCTCATCACAGAATCAAACACACGAGTACCTAACGTAGTAGTTGAGGGGCACCTGGGTGGCTTAGTCAGCAGGGCCTCTGACTCTTGATTTCAGCTCAGGCCATGATGTCGTGGCTCATGAGTCCAGCCCCGTGTCGAGCTCTGCACTAATGGCACAGAACCTGCTGGGATTCTTGGCTCTCCCTCTCTCTCTGCCCCTACCCCACTTGTGCACACACACTCTCGCTCTCAAAATAAATAAACATTTAAATAAATAAATAAAGTACTACTTTAGGAAAACTAACCTGCACTCATTTACATAAATGGCTGGGAACGAGAGAGGAGTGGCAGGAGACCAGAAGACTCCCATTCCATAACTGGTCACCAGTGTCTCCTGTCTACAAGGCACACAACTAAAAACATGGGGGGGCCAAGGCAGAAACGGACAGCATGAAAGAACTTCCAGGGGCGCCAGGGGGGGCTCCGTCGGTGAAGCGGCCGACTTCGGCTCAGGTCATGATCTCGCAGTTGGTGAGTTCGAGGCCCGTGTCGGGCTCTGTGCTGACAGATGGGAGCCTGGAGCCTGCTTCGGATCCTGTCTCTCTCTCTCTCTCTCTCTCTCTCTCTCTCTGCTCCTTCCCCACTCACACTCACTCTCCCTCTATCTCTCTCAAAAAATTAAACGTTACCAAAAAAAAAAAAATGTTTTAAAGAGATGCCAGAGGCATTTGAAAGAAAAACCAAATATTCAATAATCAGATAGGAGGAGGGCAAGAAAAAGTGGAGGACTGGAGTTTTCAGGCCCAAGGGACACAGAGGATGGTGATGCCACAGCAGAGACCGAAGACCTGAAAAGGGGAACACGCAGGAAGTCCCCTGTTCTACCACAAAAACACTGAATGCACAGTTAAATTCATACACACGTAAGGTTTACTTAAAAAAAACAAAAACCTGGGGAAAAATGATGTGGAAGGCAGAAATGATACAAGTATGGCAGAAGGCTGGTAATTATAGGACCTGGGTGAGGAGTACAAAGGGGGTCGTTAGACTATCCGTTTCTGTATATTCTTTTACCTTCCACAACATTTTTGAGAATAGACCAAAAAGAAAAAAGAAAAGACCAACCAGAATACAAAACCGTTAAGGTCTGTTTAACTCTAACTCTTCCAGGAAGGGTGCATCACCAACACACATGTTGCCCTGGCAGGAAAGCTAATTAGCTTTAGCAAAGAACCTGTTCAGAGACAGTCATCCTTCTATTAAAAAGCGAGCCTACTGCTTGCTTTGATACACCGGTAAAGCAGTCACGGCTCTATGCCATGACTGACCAGCCGAATACCATTCAGGAGTAAAGCATCATTGATGTACGACTGTCAACAGCACGAACAGAAGGCTGTATGTAGCCAAGTCTGTTTTTATAAGGTTTTCAAAGTCCCGTTCCATACTCCCTCCTACCCTCCTGACCAGCAACCCACTTTGCAACGGAGCTAAGCTACCAGCACAGCAGAGTTTCCACCTGTTTCACAACGCAGAGTACTAACCACTATACGATCACGGCTTTCCACCTGTTTCATAGTCAACGGACAAATGAGAAAGCCACGGAATCAAACTACCTGAGAGCAACGGGAAAAATCATAAATGCGTTTTCAGCATGAACTGGGGAAGGGGCTTGGGGCCCAAGGACAGCTTCCATCAATCTAAATGGATTATCACCTCTGAGCTCTATTTCCTACCTTATGTGTAAAGTGAGGGGGTCAGCTTCCAGGAAGTGGAGGGCAACTTAGCAAAACGTTATCAAGGGCCTTAAAAATGTTCATATCCTTGAACCCAACAGTTCACTTCCAGGAAGTGAGCCGAGGAAGTAAGAGATGGAACAAAGGGGCTGTCTCTACAACAGTTAAACAAAACAAACTCTAATATTACAAAGAGGTACAAAAGAGGGAAATAATTTTGGTTATTCATATGATGCACTGTTATGTACCATTAAAAAAATCCTGTTTTTAGTAAATACTTAATGACACAGGGAAACGTTCCCTGCTTTGTCAAACATGCAGGTTTCCCTCACTATCCAAAAGTAGTCTTCCAATGAAACCTTTCATAAAGCAAAATGGGGTATAAAGCAAAAGGGCAATGACCACTAATTCATACAGAAAAATTTTTGAGCTTTCTCAGACCCCCCAAAATGACCTCTCTTGGTTTTTTCTGATACCTTAAGGCACATCTTGCTAACAGGTGCACAAAATAAACCAAAAAAAAGCACACAGGTTTTCACAGACACAGCTCAAAGCTATCGCAGTCTGATGCTGTCATGCTGAGTATAGCTCCCAGAGAGGGAGCTTGCGGCGGGGGGGGGGGGGGGGGGGGGGGGGGGGGGGTCACTCTGCTGGTTGGGGTGCACAATGCCCCTAAGACAGCTTGCTGCAAAATAAACGCTGAATGCTATTTTCGCTTTCCGCATTTTTTTCATAAAAGCAAAAACCCCCTTCAGATTTCTTTCGGTTAGAGAAAACAGGAACTAAGGTAGGTCTTTCCTAAAAGCAAAGTGGCATAAGGTGAAGTTTCAAAAAGCCACGGACGCTTGTATATGTATCATTATATGTACATACACACGCATATTATATAAACTAATGTATTCATTTTAAAAATCAATAATGGCTATCATTCCATATGACAAAGTTGAAGATGTTTCTCACCTCTGCAAATATTCAGTACTTCTGAAATTTTCTATCAGGGTGTATACAATTGTTAAAACTTGGTGGGAAAAAATTAGCGTTAGGGGCGCCTGGGTGGCGCAGTCGGTTAAGCGTCCGACTTCAGCCAGGTCACGATCTCGCGGTCCGTGAGTTCGAGCCCCGCGTCGGGCTCTGGGCTGATGGCTCAGAGCCTGGAGCCTGTTTCCGATTCTGTGTCTCCTTCTCTCTCTGCCCCTCCCCTGTTCATGTTCTGTCTCTCTCTGTCCCAAAAATAAATAAACGTTGAAAAAAAAAAAATTAGCGTTAAATCAAGTAAGCCATTGGCCAGGTCACCCAGATCCCAGAGCGTGCTAACTTTGATCTTGCACAACATTCTCCTGGTAGCCATCCTGCCTACAACTTCAACAATTATAAATTCTACCAGAAATATTAACCTAAAACATAAAGTCCAACAAGAACTTTACAAAGCTATATAACACGCTTTTCATTATGAAACAAAAAAAGTCAAGTCCGATATGCCATAGCAATATGTTCCTTGGGGTCAGTACTTGTGTCTGTCGTCGTTCAGTCCTTGGGACTTAATTGTGGAGGGAATGACCCTTACCATCTATTGTTCTGCTGCAGAAGTTGCAGCAGAGGAAAACAGCCTTCGTGACGCTGACTCAGGTAAGGGTTAAATGCCCTATAAACAAATGCGTAATTTCCCTCCCTGATTCCGGTAAGTTTTTTTGAAGGGCCCACAAGATCTAAGTCCTAGAGCCAGCTGGTGACTTAACTGGCGGGTGACCATGCATTCTGAACCTCAGCTTCTCCGCCTGTGAAGTAAGGGGCCGGGGGTGGGGGTCACCAGATGGACCGGCATTGCACGAAAAGGTTACTTGGACTTCACTTTCCCGAGAGCCCAGGGAAGCCAGCATCAGCCACCTCCACAGCCAGGACGGGCGGGAAATCTCCCCAGATGCAGCCGAGAAGGGCTGAAGGCATGTTCCGGGGTTCGGCACAAGCCCGCAGCTCCCCGGGGTTCCCCCCCCCTCCGACCCCGTCCGGGGCCGCCCCTGCGAACACTGAGGGTGGCGGGACACGGCAGGGTCTCCCTCGGCAGGGGAAGGGGCCCCGCTGCCCCTCCCCTCTTCCCGAACGTTCCCCGGCCCCAGAGCCTGGCGACCGCCGGCTCCCCGGAATCCCGGCCTCCCTCGCGAACCCCTCCGCGCGGCCGCCCTCACCCCGGGCTCACCAGGGGTCCGGGGCCATCGCGCTGTCTCCGCCCGCCTTCGGACACTTCCTGCTCGCGGCAGCTGACTACGGCGGCCCGCGCGGCTCACACCCCGCGGTTCGGCCCGGGCGCGACCGGAACCTGCCGTTTCCCCCGGTGCGTGTGCGCTGCGGCCTCCAAGGTAGGGAAGCCACCCCCCCAGCAACCCTTAGGTCGGCGCGAACAGCCCGGCGCAATTAAAATAAAACTTTTGGACAAAAATCGAAGCATTTTCCCGGGAAGGTGGAAGCATCTCAAGCCCTCCGGCAGTTACCCGACGTTGCAACCCGCTTCAAACAAAAAACACACAAAAACTGGACTGTGGGCATAGTTGCACAGCTGTGTACATTTACTAAACCTCAGAGTGAATTTTATACGTAAAGTTATACCTCAATAAAACTTAAAAAAAAATTGTTAATCCTGCTTCAAACAAAGGACCCAAAGAATGGCAATTATAGATTGTCTTATAGCACCCTTCCCTAAATGACACTCGGTGATTGGTTATGCGGTTACGAAAAGAGTCCGTAGGGGGAAACGTGCAGCCAGTGCCCCTAAATTTTCAGGGAAATTGGAAGGAAAAGGAGCCCTCTCTGCTTCCGCAGCGGGAGCTCGGGGCTCAGCAGCCGGGAGCGTGCGCGGGCCTGGGCCCGGCGCGCATGCGCGCGTCCGTTACCATACCTACCAGGAGACGCTGCGCGGCCCGAGGCAGAGAGAGAGAGCGCCTGGTGTCCAGGGGATGGAGAACCAAATTCCTCCCAAGGCCGAGGTGGCCGAGGTGGCCGAGCTGGAGCTTGAGGCCGCGATCGGCTTCAATGGTGAGGCCTCGAACGTGTCTGGGCGGGGGGTTGCAAGCCCTGGGGACGAGTAGCGCAAACAGGGACCGTGGGACACCGGGTGGCACCTGGAAGGCAGCGGGACCCTGGCAAGGGCCAAATTCTCTCCCGCCCCCAAGGCCCTGGGGAATCACATCCTCGCCCCAGACCTCAAAGACCGGGATGGTTTCACAGCACCTAAGAGGGACAAGTGCCTGCTCACGGGACCGAAGCATGAGTGAGGGTGGTCGTAACCCATCTCCCCCTGGTCAGCTCTGCCCTGGCCCTGTGACCCCGCGAGCCCCCGCAGCTGCCTGCCCCTGGGTAACCGCGGGATGGCTGAGTCCTGTTCGGCCCCTGGGCACAACTACCAGAACCCCAGCTGATGTGCCCATGAGAATGAGCTGGGGACCGAACGTGGCAGTGAGCATCCGTTTTAGGGGATGATCTTGTCCTCTAACCCGGAGAAGGACCCTAACACTGAGGGTGTCAGGGGAGGCTGTGGAGGAGGGGAGATGCTTCTGTCCTGGAGGCCTGGCGGTTCTGCTCACACCTTATTTATGACTGCCTGATAGTTTGAACATGAAGGGGGGTAATGCTCTTTGTTTTTGTGTGTGAAGGAAGGAAACAAGCGCGTTACATTTAGAAAAAGCAAACTTTTTTTTTAAAGTGTGTTGTGCTGCCCGAAAGTTTTAAAATTGTAATATTGCAGACCAGAACTGTCAATGGCTAAAGCTTTAGGAACATTCTGGAACCTAGAGCTGGACTCTTCGTGTTAGTTTAACAGTCTCTTACAGATAGTGGGCACTTCTTCGTACATCTGAGATATCGGCCATCTTTAGAGCTGGTGGCAAGGTCATTGGTAAAGGAAGTGAGTGACCGCTGGTGAGTGCAGGGGGTCAGTGCAGAACCTCGAACACAGCGCTCTGCAACTGAATTCATGATGTTTTGTGGAGCTCTAAGAGTAAATATATGGGGAGCTCTAAGAGTAAATATATGAGCCACCTGGTGGCTCAGTTAAGCCTCCTACATTGGCTCACCTCATGATTTATTTCCGGATTCGTGAGTTCGAGCCGCCGTACCTAGCTCTGCAATGCCGGTCCTGGGTCTGCTTGGGATTCTCTCTCTCTCCTTCTGTCTCTCTCTTTAGCTAAAATAAACTTTAAACATTAAAAAAAAAAGTTATAAAAAAAGAGTAAATAGATGGTATACTATATTCCAGTGCCTTCCATGGCCATTACTAGTTATCTTGGCCTTTTAAAATGGCCCAAATTAATGGAATTATTTTTACTTTGCTGGTTTTGTGACAATTTATATTATATTCTTTCCTGTAGTCAAATACACATTTTTCTAGAACCACTATATGCCAAATAGTATGCTGTGTTCTGAGAATACAGGGATAAATCCATAGCCACATTTAAGAAGAAGAGTTTAGGAAACTGGAAAAATACAGTGAAGCCCAAGGAAAAATCAGCCAATGTTACATTTTGCAAAGATAGTGCTGTTAAAGGTTTGGTGTGATCCTTTCAAATATATATTTACATATAAACTTTTTAAAAAATTTTTTTCATTTTCATTTTTTATTCTTTTACATTTATTCATTTTTGAGAGCCAGAGCACCAGCGAGGGAGGGGCACAGAGAGAAAGGTAGACAGAGAATCGGAAGCAGGCTCCAGGCTCTGAGCTGTCAGCACAGAGCCCAACGCAGGGCTCGAACTCCCGAATGGCAAGATCATGACCTGACCTGAAGTGGGATGCTTAGCCAACTGAGCCACCCAGGTGCCCCTTTTTAAAAACAATTTTTAATGTTTATTTATTTTTGAGAGTGATGCAGGGGGAGAGGGGAAGAGAGAGAGAGAGAGGGAGACACAGAATCCAAAACAGTCTCTAGGCTCCCAGCCCAACACAGGGCTCGAACTCACAAACCACAAGATCATGACCTGAGCTGAAGTCAGTGTTTAACTGACTGAGTCACCCAGGCACCCCTAAACCTTTTTTATTTTTTTTTTTATTTTTTTTTTTATTTTTTTTTTTCAACGTTTATTTATTTTTGGGACAGAGAGAGACAGAGCATGAACGGGGGAGGGGCAGAGAGAGAGGGAGACACAGAATCGGAAACAGGCTCCAGGCTCTGAGCCATCAGCCCAGAGCCCGACGCGGGGCTCGAACTCACGGACCGCGAGATCGTGACCTGGCTGAAGTCGGACGCTTAACCGACTGCGCCACCCAGGCGCCCCACCCCTAAACCTTTTTTAAATGAACGGGGGCTCATACTGTATAATTTTAGACTTTTTTTTCCTACTTAACTCCACTTAGCACTATGCCATGTACATTTTCCCTTAGCACAGAGTTTGAGTGGGGGAGGGACAGAGAGAGAGGGAGAAACAGACTCCAAAGTGGGCTCCAGGCACTGAGCTGTTAGCAGAGAGCCTGACTCAGGGCTCGAACCCATGAACTGTGAGATCATGACCTGAGCCGAAGTCCGAAGCTTAACCAACGGAGCCACTCAGGTGCTCCTGTGCAGGGGTTACTATAGGGCTCTTTTATTTTTATCACAAAATAGTGCAACAGAAATTTAGAATGCCATAATAAATACCAAGTATTGCACACAGGATTAGCAAGTTTTGATACTGTTTCTTATTTGAGTTAATTTTTTTGAGTTTGTCTTTTCTTTATTTTGAGAGACAGAGAGACAGAGGCAGAATCCCAAGCAGGCTCTGTGCTATTAGCACAGAGCCTGATGTGGGGCTCAATCCAACAAACCGTGAGATCGTGACCTGAGACAAAATCAAGAGTCAAGCTCAACTGACTGAGCCACCCGGGCGCCCCTTGAGTTAATATTTTTGAGAAAAAAATACACATTTTAAGTCCTCTCTTCTGTCACACTATCCTATCCTTTCTCCCTCTGTAGAGACAACCACTACCCTGAAGTTAATGTGAACCCTTCCCAGCCATGCTTTCAAAGCTTACGGTGTGTGTAAAATATTAAATATGCTATCTATAAATAATTTATACTGTAAATGTGCAAGTTTTTATATTTTATAGAAATGGTTTCATCCTGCACACATTCTGAAGCCTGCTTTTTTTTCCACCCAGCATTTATGCAATCTTCTCATGTTGATTAATTTAACTCCGCTACTCCCTTGTGTAAATACACCAACATTAGTTATCTATTCCCCGTAGATGGTCTTTTAATTTATTTGCAACTTTCTGCTACTACAAGGCTGCAGTGAACACCTTTGTAGTGGCCTGTAGACACAATTGCAAGTATTTCTCTAGGTCACGTACCAAAGAGTGGAACACCTGGGTCCTAGGGTGTGTGCGTGCTCAACCATTCTGAACATGGCTGTGTTGTTTTCCAAAGCTATTCCACCGAAGTACCTTCCCACAATGCAGTTGTATGAGCGTTTCCTTTTGTTCACATCACCGCTAACGCTTGCTATTATCGGCCTTTTTAATTTTAGCTGTTATGATGGAAATGAAACAGTGTCTCATTTGGAATGCAATTCGCATTACTTTGATGGTTATAGTTTCACATGTTTATTGGTTGTTTTTTTTTTAATTGCCTCCCTCCTACATTGCCTGTTCATAGCCTTTGCTCATTTTTCCATTGGAGCAGTTTGTGCTTTCTTATTTGTTTGTGGTAGCTCTTTGTATGTTCTGGATATAATCCTTATCTATTACGTACATTGCAAACATCTTCTCCTGGTTTGGGTTTTTCTTTTCATTTTGTCATTTGTCATCAGAAGTCTTAGGTTCTTAACATAACTGGATGACTACGGTGGCCTTCTCTGTTAGGATTTGCTCTCTTTGTGGCATGTTTAAGAAGTCATCTCCTACAACTTGTGTACACATGAAGTCTTGTTTGTCACAGGTCCTTGATCTACCTGAAATGTATTGTTTGTGGATGGTGTGAGGTAGGATGTGATTTTGCTTTTTCCATATAGATAGTCAAATGATTGCTTATTAGGTAACTGCAATTGAAAAATGTATATATGAACATGAAGAGGGAGCATAGGACAAGCTGAGGGCAAAGCACAAACTAGCATACCCATGCCCCACCCCCCTCCCCGCAGGTGGGATGTGTGTCCCCCGCAGGTAGGATGTGTGACATTCCTGGCTGCCCAAGAACAAAGGAGAAGACAGACAACAAATGGTTAAGCTGATAGAGTCACCATCGGTTTACAAATATCTTAGTACAACTGCAAGAAAAGGGCAATCTAGGGGCACCTGGGTGGCTCAGTCAGTTAAGCATCCAACTTCAGCTCAGGTCATGATCTCTCGGTCAGTGAGTTCAAGCCCCGCCTTGGGCTCTGTGCTGACAGCTCAGAGCCTGCAGCCTGCTTTGGATTCTGTGTACCCCCCCACCTCTCTATGCATCGCCCACTCTGCTCTGTCTTGCTCTGTCTCTCAAAAATAAATAAATGTTTTTTAAAAATTAGGGGAAAAAAAAGGGGGCAATCTTATCAATAGCCTAATGTCCAGGAACTCCCTACTGTCTTAAGGATAGTGTTTTGCTAGAGTGAAAACCAACCTTGGCCTGACAATAGCTAGGCCTCCAGTACCCTGAGAGTCTTTTTCGCATGTGGAAATCCCTTTAAGAAACGTCCTCTTGACTTTACCTCCCCCAACACCATGGTATGTAACCAGTCATTCTTCACAGCCCCAGTGCAGGTCTTCCTGCCACAGGTCCTGTCCCCGTGCTTTAACAAAATCATCTTTTTTGCCCCAAAGACGTCTTTAAGAATTCTTTCTTGGCTGTCAGCTCCGAACCCCACCATCACCCCAAAACCTCATCAGACAGATCACTCCCAAAGACAGAAACCTTAGGCTTTGGAGAACTTACGACAGGAAAAAGGAACAATCTCAAGTAAAGCGAAAGAAATCATTTAGTCAATAAATACATTTGACAATTTGAGCAAAAGAAAAAAAAAAGAAAGAAAGAAAAATCTGTGATCTATTTAGCTACTGGAATCACATTCTGTACCAAAATAAATTCTAGAGGGAGTTAAATGTAAAAGATGAATTCATTAAAAGATGAGAACATGATATTAATAAATATTTATGACTCTTTTGATGGAGTAGGAGATAGCCATAGAATGGTTTTAAAATACCCTAGAATAAATGTACTAAGAAATGTGTGAGATCTTTATGGAGAAAAATCGAAAATGGAAGCCCTAAAAGGAGATTTCGTAGAAAAACATATCCTGTTTTTAGAAAGGAGATTGAATGTATTATTATAAAAATTATTTTTCCTTAATCTACACATTTAATACGATGCCACCAAAAATGATTTTTAACTAATCAAGTTGACTTTACGGTTTGTACTGTAAAATAGTATCAAGCCTAGCCCCCCAAATTCTGGCCAAAATTGAGTGATAAGGGAGGACCTCTCTTTTACAATAAAGCATATTGCAAAGGTTTATAATTGGGGTGATGGTTCTTGCCACAGAGCTGGAGGATGGGGTCTCACTGTGAGAGGTCTGGGCTTCCTTAGAGCGAGGGCCTGGTGGTGACTCGGAACCAAATTATCTTTACCTTGGGGGCAGTGGGGACAGTGAATTCACGTTCGTACTGTGCTTCCCACTCACCCAGACTGGCTGTTGGTATTTCCTGCTTCTCAGGATTCCAAGAATTGGCCTTGCTCTCCAGATTGAGGTTCCTGGACCTCCACCAGCATCTCCTGAGAACTTGTCAGAAATTCAGAACCTTAAGGAGCACCCGGGTGGCTCAGTGGGTTCAGCGTCTGGGTTCAGCGTCTGACTTCAGCTCAGGTCATGATCTCGTGGTTTGTGGGTTTGAGCCCCGCATCGGGCTCTGTGCTGACAGCTCAGAGCCTGGAGCCTGCTTCAGATTCTGTGTCTCCCTCTCTCTCTGTCCTCCCCCGCTTGCACTCTGTCTCTCTCTCTCAGAAATAAACATTTAAAAAAAAAAAGATTAAAAAAAAAAAAAAGAAATTCAGAATCTCAGCTCCCCTTCCAGACCTGAAATCAGAATCTGCATTTTAACCAGATCCCCTGGCAATTTTATGCATTGAAGTCTGAGAAGTGGTATACTAGGCCGACCTTGTCAGTGGAATAAAATTACATATATTACTACCCCCCCACCAACCCACTTGTTTTAGTTGAACTCAGATTTTTTTTATTTCAAAATTTGTATTCAATTTTGTTGTATTTTTTTTTAATGTTTATTTATTTTTGAAAGAGAGAGACAGGCAGACAGACAGAGCGCAAGCAGGGGAGGGCTGAGAGAGAGAGGGAGACACAGAATCCAAAGCAGGCTCCAGGCTCCGAGCTGTTAGCACAGAGCCCGACGTGGGGCTTGAACTCACGAACCGTGAGATCATGACCTGAGCCGAAGTCGGATTCTCAACTGACTGAGCCACCCGGGGCACCCCTGTATCAAAAAAAAAAAAAAAAAAAAAAAAAAAAAAATATATATATATATATATATGTATATATACATTTGTATATATATGTATATACATATATAGGCTACTTGTGCACCTAATTATTACTATTTTTTTTAATATTATTATTATTTTTAAGTAAGCTCCACACCCAACACAGGGCTTGAATTCAGAGAGATCAAGAGTCACACACTGTTCTCACTGAGCCAGCCAGGCACCCCTAATTATCACCGTCTTTGTTTTTTCTTTCTTTCTTCCTTCAATCATTACTATTTTTTTTTAATTTTTTTTTCAACGTTTTATTTATTTTTGGGACAGAGAGAGACAGAGCATGAACGGGGGAGGGGCAGAGAGAGAGGGAGACACAGAATCGGAAACAGGCTCCAGGCTCTGAGCCATCTGCCCAGAGCCCGACGCGGGGCTCGAACTCACGGACCGCGAGATCGTGACCTGGCTGAAGTCGGACGCTTAACCGACTGCGCCACCCAGGCGCCCCAATCATTACTATTTTTAATCTCTCTCTTCTAGGACACGTGCCCACTGGTCTGAAATGCCATCCTGACCAGGAACATTTGATTTTCCCCCTGGGCTGCACAGTCCTGATCCAGGCAATAAATACTCAGGAACAGAACTTCCTGCACGGCCACAGTAACAACGTCTCCTGTGTGGCCATCTCCAAGAGCGGGCTGTACCTTGCCTCCGGGCAAGTCACGTTCATGGGTTTCAAGGTGAATGAACTGAAAAAATAGTTCCTTGTAAATCGATACGGAGGTGACTCCCTAGAACCCCGCCCCCCAACTTCAGGGCAGCTCTGCGATGGTCCCTGGTTTTCCCCTCTTCTTCCTCATGGCCTCCTCTTTGAGCTCATTTTTATTCCCTCCGGCTGAGAGTAAGCACTCTGGTGTCTACACCTGACTCCGCAGAGAGTGGACTGATAATGCTCAGGAACAAAAAGTCCCTGCTTAATTTATTTATTTAAAAAAAAAATTTTTAATGCTTATTTATTTTGAGAGAGAGACAGACAGAGCTTGAGTGGGGGAATGGCAGAGAGAGAGGGAAACAGAATCCGAAGCAGGCTCCAGGCTTCCAGCTGTCAGCACAGAGCCTGATGCAGGGCTCGAACTCATGAACCACGAGATCATGCCCTGAGCTGAAGTCAGATGCTCAACCAACTGAGCCACCCAAGTGCCCCTTTGCTTAATTAATAAATTTTTTTAAATATCTTTGTAATGTTTATTTATTTTGAGAGAGAGAGAGCAAGTGTGCGAGCAGGGGAGGGGCGGACAGAGAGAATCCCAAGCAGGCTCCACGTTGTCAGCACAGAACCTGATGAGGGGCTCGACCCCAGAACAGTGAGATCATGACCTGAGCCAAAGTCGGACGCTCAACCAACTCAGCCACCCAGGTGCCCCCTCTGCTTAATTTTAAATTTTTTTTTTCAACGTTTATTTATTTTTGGGACAGAGAGAGACAGAGCATGAACGGGGGAGGGGCAGAGAGAGAGGGAGACACAGAATCGGAAACAGGCTCCAGGCTCTGAGCCATCAGCCCAGAGCCTGACGCGGGGCTCGAACTCACGGACCGCGAGATCGTGACCTGGCTGAAGTCGGACGCTTAACCGACTGCGCCACCCAGGCGCCCCTTAAATGGTTTCCTCCCTCTTGCCCTTAATGTTTGTGAGACACAGTCTAATCTCCAGAAAAGTGCTCTTACTGATTGTTTTTCACCAAGAGAGGTAGCTCTGTGCTGGGACTCTTCTGAAGCCGGTCTGCGATCTGACAGTGTCTTCTCGCCCCCAGGCAGATATCATTTTGTGGGATTATAAGAAAAGGGAGCTGATTGCCCGGCTGTCACTTCACAAGGGCAAAATCGAAGCACTGGCCTTTTCACCAAATGATTTGTACTTGGTATCACTAGGAGGCCCAGACGACGGAAGGTAATGAACTCAATACGTTTACTTATTTTTCACTGGGCATATTTCTAGTTATGTCATCCTCTCTCTCCCCTCCGATGTTCTCTGTCGGCCTGTCCACATTCATGTGTGTGTCTCATATGAAAAGCCTATGGGGAAAATACGGTAGTGCAACACTTCTCGACCTTAGCTGCATGCTGAAGCCCACTGGGGAGCTTTAGAAAATCACTGATGCCTGGGGGGCGCCTGGGGGGGCTCATTCAGTTGAGAATCCGGTTTCGGCTCAGGTCATGATCTCACGGTTCGTGAGTTTGAGCCCCCGAGTCGGGCTCTGTGACGACAGCGTGGAGCCTGCTTGGGATTCTCTCCCTCTCTCCCTCCCTCTCTGTGACTCCCTTGCGCTCTCTCTCTCTCTCTCTCAAAGTAAATAAATAAACTTAAAAGAATTTTTTTCAAGTATAATAAACAAGGTTATATTAGTTTCAGGTGCACAAAACAATGACTCAACGATTCTAGGCATTACTCAGTGGTCATCGAGATAGATGGACTTTTGAGGTGGACTTCTATCTGTCTCTACCTTCTCCCCACCCACCTCCCCTCTGGCAACCATCAGTCTGTTGTCACTACTTAAGAGTCTGTTGTGTGTGTGTGTGTGTGTGTGTGTGTGTGTGTGTGTTTTCTACATTCGTCTGTTTCTTAATTTCCACATGTGAGTGAAATCATACAGTGATTGTGTTTCCCTGACTTATTTCACTTAGCATCATACCCTCTAGTTCCATCCGTGTTGTTGTAAATGACAAGATTTCATTCTTTTTGGTGGCTGAGGAATGTTCTTATATATCCCACGTCTTTTTTGTGCATTCACTTGTTGATGGATGCTTGGATTGCTTCCATATCTTGGCTATTATAAATAATGCTACAGTAATAATATCTATCTTTTTGAATTAGCGTTTTCATTTTCTTTGGGTAAATACCCAGGAGTGAAATTACTGGATCATAGGGTAGTTCTATTTTTAATTTTTTTGGGAGAACCTCCCTACTGTTTTCCACAGTGGCCACACCAGTTTGCATTCCCACCAACAGTGCACGAGGGTGCCTTTCTCTCCACATCCTTGCCAACATTTGTTGTTTCTATGTTTTTGATTATAGCCATTCTGACAGGTGTGAGGTGATATCTCATTATGGTTTTGATTCACATTTTCCTGATGTTGAGTGACGTTGAACATTGTTCATGTGTTTGTTGGCCATCTTTTTTTTTTTTAATTTTTTTTTTTAACATTTATTTATTTTTGAGACAGAGAGAGACAGAGCATGAACGGGGGAGGGTCAGAGAGAGGGAGACACACAGAATCTGAAACAGGCTCCAGGCTCTGAGCTGTCAGCACAGAGCCCGATGCGGGGCTCGAACTCACGGACCGTGAGATCATGACCTGAGCCGAAGTCAGCCGCTTAATCAACTGAGCCACCCAGGCGCCCCTGTTGGCCATCTTTATGTCTTCTTTGGAAAAATGTCTATTCAGATTCTCTGCCCATTTTTAAATTTGTTTTTGTTGTTGTTGTTGTTGTTTTGGTGTTGAGTTGTATAAATTTTTTATATATTTGGACCCCTTACTGGATACGTCATTTGCAAATACCTTCTTCCATTCAGTAGGTTGCTTTGTTGTTTTGTTGATGGTTTCACTGCGCAAAAGCTTTTTGCTTTGGTGCTTTAGTCCCAGTAGTTTTAATTCTGCTTTTATTTCCTTGCTAGAGGAGACAGATCTAGAAAAACGTTTCCATGGTCGCTGTCAAAGAGACTATTGCCTGTGTTTTCTTCTAGGAAGGAGTTTTATGGTTCAGGCCTCACAGTTAGGTCTTTAATATATTTTGAATTTACTTTTGCGCATGGCGTAAGAAGGTGGTCCAGTTTCGTTCTTTCGCGTGTCGCGTAGCTGTCCGGTTTTCCCAACACCATTTGTTGAAGAGACTGTCTTTTATCCATTGTGTATTCTTGTTTCCTTTATCATAGGTTAATTGAGAGAGAGAATCCCAAGCAGGCTCCACACCATCACCATAGAGCCCAACGAGGGGCTCGAACTCACAAACTGTGAGGTAACAACCTGAACCAAAACCAAGAGTTTCATAAAGTTTTAGGGCATTTTTAAACACTCCAAAAAGAGACCCTACACCCGCTAACAGTCACTCCCAGTTCCCGCTCCCCCACTACTCTCTCAGCCCCAGGCAACCACTGATCCACTTTCTGTCTCCAGAGATTTGCCCATTCTCCGTGTTTCACATGAATGGGATAATATAATATGTGGCCTTTTTTATTAAGCATAATGTTTTCAAGGTCCATCCATGCTGTGGCATGTGTCGATCCTTCACTCTCTTTATTGTCAAATAATATTCCATTGTATTATTTTCTTCACATTTTCTTCATCCATCAGTGGATGGGGCTTTGTTTATTTTGTTTTATTTTTTTATGTTTATTTTTGAGAGAGGGACAGAGACAGAGGGTGACAGGGGGAGGGGCAGAGAGAGTGGAAGCCACAGAATGCAAAGCAGGCTCCAGACTCCGAGCTGTCAGCACAGAGCCTGATGCGGGGCTCGAACTCACGAACCGTGAGATCGTGACCCGGGCTGAAGTCGGACGCCTAGCTGACTGAACCACTCAGGTGCTCCTAGTGGGTGGGGCTTTGGGTCTTCCCCACTTTTGGACTATTGGTAATAATGCTGCTATGAAGACTCATGTACAAGATTTGATGTAGATGTATGTTTTCATTTCTTTTAGGTATGATGTACTTGGTTTTAAGAGTCTTTTTGGAGAAGATTACCTACTTATCATTATAACTTTTTGACTTTTTAAGTGATATTTCTCTCGAGTTTTCCACTTCAGATGGTATCTATCGATTTCCTACCAAGAAAAAAAATTATGGCTCTTACACCACCTCCTACCTCCTCATTTCTACCAATCTTGGTTATACCTTGATTTTAGAGCGCCTGTGATAATACCTTCTACATGTAGAAAATTGGGGAAGCATAGCTAGACATACTTTTGCGTTAACAGAGTTTGTAACATTAGCCTTCTTTTTCTTTAATATTTTGATTCCGGTGTTCCCCAGCATTTTTAGTATTATTGTCTGAACACATTCAGTTTAGGACTAAGTTGTGTGATTACACCCAGAAAGAAGGAGCTGGGATCCAAAGCGGTGCTTCTCACAGTGTGGTCCCCAGACCAGCAACATCGACATCACTGGGGACCTTTTAGAAAAGCGAGACCTCAGGCCCCACCCCAGACCTGCTGAATCAGAAGCTCTCGGGGTGAGTCCCGGCAGCCTCTGTCTGAACAAGCCCTCCAAGTGATTCTGATGCACATTCAAGTTTGGGAACAGTGCCTTATGTCATCCGTCCTCTTCATCGCATTATTCTGTTCTGGAATACTTCTCCTAGGAACTTTTGTTTTACATGAGACAAATGGGTGGTAAACGTTTATGCCTTGGCTATCTGCAAATGTCTTTTGTTTTTTTAATGTTTATTTTTGACAGAAAGAGAGAGTGGAGCGGGGAAGGGGCAGAGACAGAGAGGGAGACACAGAACCTGAAGCAAGCTCCAGGCTTTGGGTTGTCAGCACAGAGCCCGATGTAGGGCTCGAACTCATGAACGGTGAGATCATGGCCTGAGCTGCAGTCGGATGCTTCCAGGCGCCCCTGGAAATGTCTTTATTTTAGCATCAGACTTCACTGATGGGATCACTGGTTTCTAGCCTCATTACCCTCTTCCTTCAAAACATTTTCAGTGTCACCCGCTAATCTTCTAATACCCAGCATGATGGAGGAGACATCTAGTGGGGGAAGGGGGTCAATTCTTTTGTTCCTTTGTAAGTAACCTTTTTTTTTTTCCTTTCTAGAACCACTAAAAAATAATAATAATAAATAAAAATACATAAAATTTAAAAAAAAAAAACAAAAAACTGTTTCTTACCGTGAGAGCCTGTCTTCCCCTGACTTTTTCGGTCCCTCTCGTTTTGGCAGTGTGGTGGTGTGGAACATAGTCAAGAGAGAAGCCATCTGCGGCAGCCCGGCGGCCGGCCTCAACGTGGGGAATGCCACGACAGTGATCTTCTCGAGGTGCCGAGACGAGATGTTCGTTACTGCCGGAAAGTATGTGTCTGCGGTCGGCGTTTTCAGAACTCGTAAACGGCTGTGTTTGCTTGTGCAGAAAGCACGGCCACTCGAGTTTGGGGGGGAACATAGTATTCGTCCCGGCAAATTCCCTTCCGTCGTAAATTTGCGTGACGCTGCAGTCCTTAAACATCCTTTGAACTGGAAGTCTTTTAAATACTGGTTAGTTGAGCATTCCGTGCTTCCCCCTAGAAGGGTCTGCTTTCCCGCTGAATTGATTTCAGGTTCCGGTTACTTGTCACTGATAACACACGCCCTACGATGCATGCTCCCAGGGGAATGTGCCGGAATGCACAGATTGGCTTACAGGTTGACGTTTCTTAGCACCTGCTCTCGAGTTAGGCCTCCTGAAAGGAGAGTTTGCGAATGAACCGTGCCAGGAGCCCTCAGGTGTTTGATTTTTAGCCACGTGAGATCATTTCCAGCAGTGACAGCTTGTCACCAGCCAATGGGGACCAAGCCAGAGGCCAGCATCTGTCTAACAGAAGAAGTTAATTTACAGATTCACCAACAGGGCCCTGCTTGGAGTTTGAGGTGAAGTCCGCACAAAAGCATCCTCTCTAATGTGGTGTGTCAGTTCAGAGGTCGAAAAGCTGTCGGGCGCCTGGTGGCTCAGTTGGTTAAGCATTCGACTTTGGCTCAGGTCACGATCTTGCAGTTCGTGAGTTCGAGCCCCGCGTGGGGCTCTGCACTGACAGCTCAGAGCCTGGAGCCTGCTTCAGATTCTGTGTGTCTCTCTCTCTGCCCCTCCCGTGCTCATGCTCTGTCTCTCTCTCTCAAAAATAAACAACCAATTAAAAAAAAAAAAAAAGCTCTGAACGCAGTGGGGTCGAGGTACCTGTTGGGTGGAACTATCTTTTTCAACCCCTCTGTCGGCTCCCATCTGTGACGTAACTGGCTACTTTTCAGCCAGATCAAAGAAGTGGTCCTGCCCTACGTCTCAGCCATTTCCAGCCCCCACCCTGGGGTATGCAGCCCGCCTTTGTTCCGGGGTAATTATGTGTGTGCACGCGTTTACTTCCTGGCCATGAAACTGGCTGGCCGAATGGAAACCAGCCCCTGGGGAGCGAATCTCACTAGGAGAGCGCCCTGAGCCTGAAGCAGCTGCCCGTGTCCTACCCCTGTCTTCAGAGGCAACTCACCACCACGCAGGGCTTCTTCGTTGGGGTCCTTGTTTCCTGAGGGTCCAGCTGCTGGTGTCCATGGACACGCTTACTCCAGGAGCCGAAACTTGAATTGAAGCCCCTTTCCCCCCTTCTCCTCCCCCTCGTCCTTCCTTCCCCTGCCCCTCCTGCCCCTCCCTCCTCCTCTTTCCCCCCTCATCCTCCCCTCCACCTTTCTCCCTCTCCCCGTTTCTCCCTGTCCCCCTCCTCCCCCTTCCCCTCCCTCTCTCCCTGCCCTGCAAATGAAAAAAATATAAATATTTTTAAGTTTATTTATTTATTTTCAGAGAGACAGAGACACCTGAGAGGGGAAGGGGCAGAGAGAGAGGGAGAAAGAGAGAGATTCCGAAGCAGGCTCTGCACTGTCAGTGGGGCTCAGACTCACGAACCATGAGATCATGACCTGAGCCTAAATCAAGGGTGGGAGGCTTACCGACTGAGCCACCCAGGCGCCACCCCCGCCCCACCCCCAGCAAATTTTTTAAGGACAATCTGTATTCTAGGTCTGCTGTGGTTGCATGTGACAGTGATAGCCGAGAACAAGTAAGGACTCCTGCGTTAAGATTTCTGGTATGGCACCCATGATATCCTCCATGATGGTCCCTATTTCAGATACTCCACTATATCATCCCTCATGAGAGATCCTGCAAATTCCAATTTGACGTCCAAGTGACATCTACCAGGAAGGCCATGGAAAAGCTGATTTTTTTTTTTTAATTTTGAAAGTACGCAAAGTATGTATTGGAACAAGAAATAGATTTGTATTCAAATAAGAAAGTATTCAAAATACTTCTTAAGCACTTACTATGTGCCTAACTCTGGAAGCTAAAAAAAAAAAAAAAAAAAAAAAAAAGGAAAGCTGAACTTGATCTATTTTTGTTTTTTTATTTTTATTTTCTTTTAAGGTTGACTTACTTAAGTAATCTCTACGCCCAATGTGCCCAATGACCCTGAGGTCAAGAGTCACATGCTGTACTGATGCGGCCAGTCAGGCTCCCTGATCCGTCTTTTTTTTTTTTTTTAAATGCTTGTTTATTTTTGAGAGAGAGAGAGAGAGAGACTGAGTGTGAGTAGGGGAGAGGCAGAGAGAGAAAGGGAGACACAGAATCTGAAGCAGGCTCCAGGCTCCAAGCTGTCAGCACAGAGCCCGATGAGGGACCCAAGCTCACGAATTATGACATCGTGACCTGAGCCGAAGACGGACGCTCAACCGACTGAGCCACCCAGGTGCCCCCCCCCCGATCAATCTATTTTTAAATTAATCTTTCCTGCCTTCAACCGTTAGCTTCAGCTCTGATGTTGACCGCAATATGTTTCTACAGTTACAAATTCAGATTAGCTCAATGTGTAATGAGTAAATGCCAGTTATATGCCAAATCTCGTGTCAGGTACTGATTTCGTTTGGCCTTTGGTTACTTAGTCTCCTTTCTCATGAAGACAGGATTCTCCCTAATGAAGTACTTGCTCTTGAAAATATTTCCTCACAACTGCAGACCTTGAAAGAAACATACTTAGTGGGGCGCCTGGGTGGCTTAGTCGGTTAAACATTTGACTCTTGATTTTGGCTCAGGTCATGATCTCATGGTTCGTGGGATCAAGCCCCGCGTCAGGCTCTATGCTGACCACGTGGAGCCTGCTTGGGATTCCCTCTGTCTGCCCCTTCCCTGCTCTCTCTCTCTCTTTCTCTCTCTCTCAAAAATAAATAAACCTAAATTTTTTTTTAATAAATAAACTTAAAAAAAAAAAAGAAACATACTTAGGGAACTCTGGTTTGCCCTCTCTTTTTATTTTATTTATTTATTTTGAGAGAGAAAGCATGAACAGAGCAGAGAGAGAGAGAGAATCCCAAGCAGGCCTTGCACTATGAACCCAGAGGGGGCTCGAACCCACGAACCACGACATCACGACCTGAGCCGCAATCAGGAGTCAGACGCTGAACCGACCGAGCTGCCCAGGCGCCCCTGGTTTGCTCTTCATTTGTTTAGTTTTTGGCATTTCTGTTTGCTCTCACTGCAGTGGACAGAGCGCTCGTTGGGTGTGAATCCTTGCTCTGCTGGTGTTCGGGCTCTGCGTTTTTCTCATTTGGACAGCGGCGGGATCCGAAAAACTACTCAGAGGGTGGCTGGAAGGGTCGAGTGGAAGATTTTAAGGAGAACCCTGGGCCTAGCAAACCCTCAGCAATACCCCGTTCTGTCCCCCTTAGCTGCCTCTTCAGGGGGAATACAGAAAACAGAGAAGATATGAAGAGGCTCTTACATGGGTATCCATTTGCTTGGGGTTCTCTTCCACAGCGGGACAATTCGAGTATGGGAACTGGATCTCCCAAATAGAAAAATCTGGCCAACGGAGTGCCAGACCGGTCAGATGAAAAGAATAGTCATGTGTATTACAGTAAGTATGACTCTTAAGTGTTACTGTCTGTAACCATTGGTACACATTCCAAGGGGTGTGCGCGTGTGTGCGTGTGTGTGTGTGCCAGCTCACGTGCACACATACGTAAGTGTGTGTACCTTGGGCTGGGGGTAGGCAGGTGAGATCTGGACATAAGGGATGCTGATTGAGGAAGCACAGGTGAGGGAGAGACTCACTGCCCAGACACAGCTCCGGGAAGGTCTCATTTTACCGGGACTGGGGCTTCCATCAGACCCCAGAAACCCGCCTCACCTAGACAGAAGCCGTGTGGCCAGGAGGCATTCAGAAGCCGCAGCACACTCCCATGCCACTGTTTCTTGCTTCCACCACTGGAAAGAAAGTCCCCAACAGTGACACTCATGGTTGAAATGCAGTCTCTTCTATAAAGAGGAATTATTCCTATGTTTTTAATGTGGACGCATGCGTTCACACAGATGACTCCCTTCCCCATGGACGTATTTCTCTTTAGGCAATGCGTCCTCATTTTATACAGACAGACTTTGGAAAATATGAGATAAAGCAAACACACATTCTCTTTGGAGGAGCAAACCTTCATCCCAGGAGCCCTACAGAGGCATCTCCGGAACCGGAGCTGGCGGGATATCTACGCATGTGGATCTAACGCCAGACACTATAGGCTTCCCCCGGAAATGCACAGGCTAACTGGACTCACATATTTCCTCCATTTCTGAGTCTGGCGCTAATTCTGCCCCCCACCCCCCCAACCCCCCTGAGGCTGTTCTTACCCAACGTAGAGTCTGCAGAAATTGAAGTAGCTGTGAGCACCTTTGGAGGTCTTTATGGGGCCTCAGAGAAAGTTCGTCCCATCCCTGATCAGGGCCCATGGGCATCGCTGAGAAAAAAACACCGGTCTTTACGTCCCTCCTCCTCTCTGATCAGATTGCCGTCGATGATAGCTTTTTCTACCTTGGTACCACAACTGGAGATATTCTGAAAATGAACCCAAGGACCAAGCTGCTGGCAGACACTGGGCCTGCGAAGGACAAATTCAGCCTGGTGAGTAGAGACCCCCAGAGTCTGCTCTGCCCTGCTCTTTTCCGGTGATTTCCTCCCTCCACTGGTAGCACGGACCTACATTAAGAGTCTGCGTTCAAAAGAAAAAGTGTATGTTGTACCGAAGGCCACGCCGAAATTTGCAAGGTGCATAAACTTCTTCCCTGAGCAAACGTATTTGTCAGCATCCTCAGTTAGGGAATCAGACCTTCCAAGCACAGGGCCTGCGGCTCTGTGATTTATAACCACGTTGCTGCCAACATTTCGACAGCCCTGTTACCATATATAAGAGAAATGTGCTTTTTGATCTATAATACCACATATAGACATGCATGTGCGTGTAATTTTTGTCCCAATCTAATAACTAGTCTTAGATTTTAACTCCAGCCAGCACTGTAAGTCATAAGCAAGACCTAGAAGTTGTCGATTTTTAAAAAATTTTTTAAAACATTTATTTATTTTTGAGAGACAGAGAGAGACAGAATATGAGCAGGGGAGGGGCAGAGAGAGAGGGAGACACGAGAATTCGCAGCAGGCTGCAGGCTCCGAGCTGTCAGCACAGCGGGGCTTGAACTCACCAACCACGAGATCATGACCTGAGCCGAAGTCGGACACTTAACCGACTGAGCCACCCAGGCGCCCCGAGAAGCTGTCGATTTTTATATTTGCAGGATTCCTAACAATTCTGGCTGAAAGTCCAGAAAGACTTTGATATCTAAACCAAAATAAAATATGATGCGATCAAAGGAGAGTTTCACAGAGTAAGCGCGGCTGTTTTCAGTACCCCCAGAAAGTTAACAAGGGCTGTTTCCACTAATCTTTGCATTTGAGAGCAGATGGTCCTAACTAAGCTTAGATACTTATCCACTCAGCAGATATTCCCGAGAAGACTTGGAATCCTGAACCATGTTCTGGGAAGATGTTAGGGTTTCCTTAATCATGCAGCCATTTAATAATACTCAAGTTTTGTTGTTGTTGTTGTTGTTGTTTTAACAATACTCAAGTTTCCAAGGACATGCCTAAGAGTGAGAAAAACCTATAGTACGGGTAGAGAAGGGTTTAGAAATAATGCCACAGGAGATCAAGATGTAGTCTCGATAATGTTGTCCAAGTTATTTTTAGGAGGCAGATTCCAGTATGTTAAACAGATAAAAGCCAACGCAGATCAGTTCAAGGAGAGCAAGGCTCAGAACCCTGCTGTTTCCAACTCCTGAGATACTGCCAAAGGGCCCCATAAAACGTGTGAAAAGTACTGATCTGGATATTTTTTGCACCCTCTTCCCCCAGCACTTGGGATCTAACCACATTCCCCCCCCCCAAAAAAAAAATTGTTGGCCGTCTTCATGTTTCTCAAGCTTTTGGTACCTACGTGCCTTGCATAGTGCACTGTGGATGGTTTACTCCTAACCATTTAAGCCTGACGGTAAATTCCATAAAGAAATGATTCTAAGATGCCTCTTATACAAGTAGAAAGAAAGTAATTCTTTTTGTTTTTTATTTTAGAGAGAGAGAGAGCAGGGGAGGGGCAGAGAGAGAGGGAGAGGAAGCATCCCAAGCAGGCTCTCCACGCTGTCAGTACAGAGCCCCATGTGGGGCTCGATCCCACGACCCTGGTATTATGACCTGAGCCAAAAATCAAGAGTCGGATGCTCAGCCAACCGGCCGAGCCACCCAGGCATCCCGGAACTCTTACATAACTCTTACGGGATGAAGGGATAGGAAGTATCACTGAACACATTTGTTTGGAATGTTACGTGATCTTGGGCAGTAACCCATTTTGAAAATCTACTTAGGGGCATCTGGGTGGCTCAGTCAGTTAGGTATCTGACTTTGGCTTGGGTCATGATCTTCAGCCTCATGGATTCCAGCCCCATGTGGGGCTCCAATGCTGACAGCTTGGAGCCTGGAGCCTGCTTCGGATTCTGTGTCTCCATCTCTGCCCCTCCCCTGCTCACGCTCGCTCTCTCTCTCTCTCAAAAATAAACATTAAATGGGGCGCCTGGGTGGCGCAGTCGGTTAAGCGTCCGACTTCAGCCAGGTCACGATCTCGCGGTCCGTGAGTTCGAGCCCCGCATCTGGGCTGATGGCTCAGAGCCTGTTTCTGATTCTGTGTCTCCCTCTCTCTCTGCCCCTCCCCCGTTCATGCTCTGTCTCTCTCTGTCCCAAAAATAAATAAACGTTGAAAAAATAAATAAATAAATAAACATTAAAAAATTAAAAATATAAAAAAAGAAAAAAGAAATCACACTTGGAGGCCCTGTTGAACACTTTATCTCTTGCTTCCCCAAGTCCCCAGACACATGCTAAGAATATTCACTCCTGGGTCATCTCCCTGGACAACGGGCCAGGCATTTATTGACTTGTCCTCCCACAGTGCTTCTGGAACTGGGGCAGCCAGACAGGGGGAGGGGGAGCCACATAATTCTGCTCCATGCCTTCATGTTCTGGAACCTTGCTTTTTCCTCTCCAACATGAAATGCTTTTTGAACCAGAACAGGCAGAACTCAACGTAATGTAACTCGAAGGGACATGATATTTGTTTTATGATGGTCAAAGTTTGTTAAGACAAGCCTGAAAAAAGTCACTAGCTGTACTATTACCGAAAGCTTTACCATGAAATGTTGGTCATACACATTTTAAAATCAGAACTTCACAGTGGGTGCTGTAAAATAACCATCCAATCTCCCCAAACTTCGAAGATGGCTTTGAGTTTAAATACGTCCTATCGTTGGTAAGGTTATATACTGCATGCTTTAGTTCAGAAAATATAGTCACCAAACAATGAGGGGTTATAAGAGTTATAAGTGTAGGAATTAAGTTCTGGGGGCACCTGGGCGGCTCAGTCGGTTGAGCGTCCGACTTCTGCTCGGGTCACGATCTCACAGTTTGTGGGTTCGGGCCCCGCGTCGGGCTCTACGCTGACAGTGTGGAGCCCGCTTGGGATTCTCTCTCTCCTTCCCTCTCTGCCCCTCTCCCACTCACACATTCTCTCTCTCCCTCTCACACAAAATTAAATAAACATTAAAAAAAAAGAATTAAATTCTGGTGAAAACAGTGGCTGCTTGTGTGGCTGTCTTTCCATCTCCTGCTCTCACTCCATGTGAGTGGATGTAAAGTATTTATGTTTGATGCATTCAAAACGCACAGCTGGCTTTACAGGGAGGAAGTTTGGTGAAGCATGCTTGGTCCTTGCCGGACCGGGAAGGCTACTTCCGGCACGTAGGCTCGTTGTTGGCACTGGGCCCTTGTGTCCAGCCCAGGGGTGCATCCCAGGCAATCCCTTCATGAGCTTTCTCTAGACAACACATGCCAGCACTGACATAACCCCCTGGCCATCCCTCGTCCCAGGCCACACACTGACTCTTCCCGATGAAACCATTTGGCCTTTCTCTCAGTGCTGTTTCTCCCCCAACAGGGAGTGTCCACCATCAAGTGCCTGAAGATGGGGGGGTTGTTGGTGGGTTCCGGAGCCGGATTGCTGGTCTTCTGTAAAAGCCCCAGCTACAAACCCATCAAGTAAGTTCCAGACTCCATGGGGTTGGGATGGGGAAAGACCCACCAGCGGGAGGTCTGCGTAAAGCCAGGGGCTGTGAGATATTGGCAAAGTCGTATCTGGTAAAAGAGTTGCATCTTACTGTGAAAACGAGCGGTTGGAATCACAACCGATGATTTCGTTGCCGGTGAAAAGACAATAGCTCGTGTTGAATCGAGACAAAGTAGCCCCCGATGACCCAAAGGGGGATACTGCCCTTCTAATAAACACATAAATTATGATTTCACTTGATACATGGAACCATGACGGCAGATAAGACGCGGTTATAAAGATACCCAGCCAATAACCTCAAATTTCAAACTTTGAAAATTTGCGTATTCAGTAGAATTTCTGATGCCATGCGTACCTATTACGCGTCAGGCACTCTGCTGGTATGACTACTACTATTCGTTTGAGTACAAGTCTTGATACAAATAGCCAACCTTCACCAGCTACTTCTTTGTAGTAGATACTCCACCATGTACTCTTTATGGATTATCCAATTAAAATGAAACGCAAGAAAACTTTATCCATTGTCCTTAGTAGGTGTTCATTGAGCCCCTCTGTCCAAACCAGTGTGCCAGATGCTATTAAAACATAAAGAAAGTAAGATATGGTCTTTGTCCTTCCAGGACTTAGAGTCTGGTTTGGGGATAAGTTCTACACGTACGAAAAAGTCCTCGGAATACAAGATAATATGTATACACAAATCTCATAGTCCAGATAAAGTAAAACGTATTATAGATATGTTACAAAGGACGTCAGAGAAGGGGGCGATCCCACGGGGGTAGTGGGCAGAGGGGCAGAGGCAGAACTTGAACGGAGTTTCAGCAAAATCAGATGGTCCCAGATACGCTCCCTGTGGCCTCGGCACAGCCCCAAGGGAGCTACAGGATTGTAGGAAGTGCATCAGCTGTCTTCATTCGGACAGATCTGTGCCGAGCATTCACTAGGTACCTGGTGCTATTCTGGGTGCACTTGGGGGTACGGCAACAAACAAAGCAAACAGAAATGAAGGGAAAAGTCCCTGCTCTCATGGAGCTGGTGTTGCAGCAGGAGGGAAAAGACGGTCAGTAACACAGTAAACAAGGAATTACATCGTATTGAAGGCTGGTGAGAACCGTGGAGACAAATGGAGTTGGAGATACAGGAAGGGGGGACTAGGGTTTGAAGAGAGAGGGGACAGGTAGCAATTTTAAATTCAGTGCCCCCCGGATAGGTCTTCTTGAGAACATATGGGGACCGGTTTTATGTTTGTGTGAAGGGGACTAAGAGAGGGAGGCTACTCCAGGGCAGCGTTGGCTAGACTCTGGATACATGGAGTGAGTATAAAAAAATGAACCCCCTAGTTTTCTAACACCTTGTTTTGAATACACAGACGTGATGTCCCCATTGTAACGAAGATGGTTAGATTCAAGGCACTTATTACAGGGTCTGTGCTGTGTAAGCCTCCAAACTAACCTCGTGTGACAGGATAGCCTCCCCTTGGATGCGGTAATTTCTACCTCCTTGGGTTTTCGTGGGTTAAGAAAGTAGCTCCCGTGAGAAGTCAGGAAGGTATTATGATGAAGCAGACTGCCAGAGTTCAGGGACCCCTGGCCTCACCCCACATAGCCCTGGCCTTCACCTTGTCTTCTAGGGAGCCCACATGCCAATAGCCAGTATTTCTATTGGCTGCCCTCCATGGCCTCATGTACATGACCTCCATTATCTCTAATCCTCACTGAGACCCTGCAGAGGAGAAATTATTCTGCGGTTGAATGGACTGAGGCCCGGGGATTTCTGGCGATGTATCCAGAGTCGCAGAGCTCTATCTAGTTAGTGAAGAATCCGGCATGTGACTTGGGGTCAATCCTTTCTTCATTAACCGTTCTGCATCCCACCAACAAATGGATCTTTGTGAAACACTGCGTTTCCCACGCTGATCCCTTGCACAAGAACCCCTGTTACATTCTGATTGTTAAAACTAAATCGGTTGCAGAGCAAGATTGGGTTTTTAGGGCCTCATTCATTTTTCTGCTCTTTTTTTTTTTTTTAAGTTCATACTTGTTAAACATTTGGGAAACAGAAGGATCTGAAATGGGGAAGAAGAGAAAACAGTCCCTGAAAGTTCTGGTGAAGATAGTCACCGCTAACATCTTGTTACTTCTCCCGGTCTGCGTTCTTCGTACACATTTTGAAATAATTGTACTTATTTTGTGTATGAAATTCTATTTTCTGGTTTATTTTTACTTGAGGCGAGCATCATCAACATTTTCAATATTACTGTTTTTTAAAAAACTGTGGTAAAATATACATATACTCCATAAACGTTTCAACATGGCTTTACTGGCTAGGCAAATATCTTTGAGAAGTTGCCGTCCCATAGACGATTTAACCATCCCGTTATTATTAAATAGTTCCAACTTTTTTCTCTTTTCGTTAAGGTTATAATAACATCCTTTGACATCAAGGCTTCTCCCCTCCCCCAGTTTTAGGATTACTTCCCAGAAATGGCATTAATAAAGTATTCGACTGCCATGGTGGTTTGTGCGCATTGCCTGCCTGGAATGTTCCCTCTATCCAGATCCTGCCAGTGTTTCACAACCCATTTTAGACTCTCTGTTGCTGAGGAAGCCCCCTCCTCTGCCCCCGACTATCATAAACCATGCTGGCCTCTCCCTCTGCTGACCACGGGCACCCAATATTGTGAGTCACTCCTGCCTCTCCGATCGCGTCACCTCCCTGAAGTTATGTCCCAGGTCATATGCCTGATTTGTATCCTCTGTAATAAATACTCCCTGATTGAGTGACTCCACCTTCTTGCTTCTCTTGAAAGGAAAATCCAGTTACAAGGTGGCATCACTTCTATCACCCTTCGAGGGGAAGGACACCACTTTTTTGTAGGAACGGAAGAATCCCACATTTATCGGGTCAACTTCACGGATTTCAAAGAGACTCTCATTGCAACCTGTCACTTTGAAGCTGTCCAGGACGTTGTCTTTCCATTGTAAGTAGAAGAGCAAAGGACTTTTGCTCCTAACATCAATGAAAACATGGAGGTCTGACACAGTGTGCCAGGAAGTGTAGTTTTATCATGTTAATGCATTTTCAACATCCATTAACATAATTGGGATTTTTTTTTTTGTCCTTAAGGTTTTCGATTAGAGTCAGTTATCTTAATAGCAATTGTAATTTAATATCATAAATTACAGTAATAATTATAAATACAATACTGGTATTTTCTTATTATTTAATAAGAATTCTTAACAATAATTATTTCTATTACCTTCACCACGTCTCTACATTTGTTTTCACAATTGAAATTTGGGCTTCTTTTGGGGCGCCTGGGTGGCTCAGTCGGTTGAGCGGCCGACTTCGGCTCAGGTCATGATCTCGCGGTCCGGTCCGTGAGTTCGAGCCCCGCGTCGGGCTCTGTGCTGACAGCTCAGAGCCTGGAGCCTGTTTCAGATTCTGTGACCCTCTCTCTGACCCTCCCCCATTCATGCTCTGTCTCTCTCTCTGTCTCAAAAGTAAATAAAAGTGAAAAAAAAATTAAAAAAAAAAAAAAAGAAATTTGGGCTTCTTTTGAATGTTGGCTTTTCTAATAAGCCCATCAGGGAAACATTTCTGTTTTCGCAATGCTGTCTGGAGAAACCTTAGTAGTGCCTTTTTTCAAACTTCTTTCAACTGGGTCTTTTAGATTGGGCATACTTAACGGTGGTGGCCTCAGGAGGTCTCCTGGACCTCTTGGTGATCTTCTGGATTTCTTGCTAAATCCCACACAAAACAAGTGAAACAAACAACCATTAGCAGCTGTGACATCAAAAAAAAGTCGTTTGCCATGATTTGCTTTTGAAATACATTTTGTCTCTGGCAACATTCATCCCACAAAGCTGATCAGACAGGTTTTGCTCTGACCTTCCTCAGCATGAACTTGAATTTGCAAAACTTGAATTTGCTCACGATCATGAAATGTGCTTTGGGTTCCCTGAGTCCTTGAAAGTGGGCTCTTCTAAATGTTTCTAAGAGTGAAAATGGCTCGTGCTTCCTCCCAGGGGGATCTTTTTGGAAAACTGGTTAGTCAGGGGCGCCTGGGTGGCTCAGTCAGTTAAGCATCTGACTTCAGCTCAGGTCATGATCTCCCGGTTCGTGGGTTTGAGCCCCACATTCATGGGTTGGAGCCCCACATTGGGCTCTGTCATGACAGCTCAGAGCCTGGAGCCTGCTTCGGATTCTGTGTCTCCCTCTCTCTCTGCCCCTTGCAGATCGATCTCTCTCTCTCTCTCTCTCTCTCTCTCAAAAATAAACATTTAAAATTTTTTAAAAATTAAAAAAAAAAATAAAACTGATTGGTCATCTTCTTTCCATCTCACTGTTTTCCTCTTTTTTCTAAGGAGCTTGGTAGAATCAATTGGTAAAAATTATTTGGCCCCTGGGGCCTTTTATAAGAGCAGATTTTCAACTATCTTTTCGAATACAGGATTTGTAACTCTTCTTTTTCTCCCCACCTCCTTTTTTTTAAACAGCTTTATTGAAATATAATTCACCTACCATAAAGTTTACCCATTTAGAGTGTGCAGTTCAATCATTTTTGCGTATTACAGAGTTGTGAAACCATCACCATAATCTAATTGTAGAACGTCGCATTATCCCCAAAAGAAACCTATCAAGAGTCACTACCCTCTTCCTGCTTTGCTCCCTCCCCCCTCCCCCCGCCCAGCTGTGGAGAAAACAGCCCAGAGGAAGGACGTGGGGTAAATGAGCATCATGTAAGGGAACACACGCTTCCTCTCCTTGCTGATTCATCTGTGTTAATGTACATTGTTTTCAGCTGCTATTACTTTGTACGCCAAAGCATTGATATATTGGGGGAAAATATGTATGAACCAAAGCAACTTCTGCAATATTCTGCCATCACGTGCCTCTTTGCCAACTGCATATGAGCTAATACACATTACAGAAACATGCATTGTAGCAAAAGAAACTGTCTCTTTTTTTCAACCTATTGGTATTGTTTAATTTTAGGTAAGTCTTGGTCTTCTGTAGAATTCGATCTGTTCGTACTTATTTATGTCAAATGAGTTTATAGATATTTTCTATTTAACAAAGTTTCTTTTTTTCTTGTTTACTTTTCTTGTCTTTTGCTGTGTGGCCATCATGTTTTTCGGTCCTCCCTTCCCCTCCCCTGATCCCCATGACTTGGAAACTATTCACTTTGTTTTTATTCACTTAGTGATTTACCCTTGAATTTCTAATATAAATTATTTTTCTTTCAAACACTAGAGTTAACCAACATTTATATCATATTTTCCAAAGGAGCAAGAGTCTCGGCATATTTTATTTCCCTCTCACCGTCTCTGATGATAACATTGTTTAGAATTAGACTCAGATTATATAGTTATTATCTTTTACAAATAATTACTTTTAGCTTTAACTATAACTTTTGTTTTTTGCTTTTATCACCCTCTTTTTCTTTCACACATCTCCCTATTTGATTTTTTTCTATGTTGTTCATGGGGGAAGGGGTGGGGGATGGTAATTCTTTCAGAGATAGTCTGTGTGTAGAAAATTTGGTCCTTACTTATCTGAATATATTTTTGTTTTACCCTCGGATTTCAGTGATAATGTGGCTAGGTATAAAAAGTATTTTAATGAACATTGTATTGAAATATACTTACAGAAAGTATATAAGTCATAAGTAACCGCCTCAATGAAATATCACACCTATAGGACTACCACCTGGTCAAACAATAGAATATTTCCATCACCCAAAACACCCCTTTCAATCATTACCCTTACCCTTTTCCTTAAAGAGAATCACTACCTGGGCTTCTAGCCCCATAGATTCATTTTACCTGCTTTTGACCTTCATGTAAATGGAACAATTCATTGTGTATTTTGGAGGTCATATTTTTTTCTCTATGGAACCTTTTAATGTGACTGTCACACATAGCTTATCCTTAGTAGTTTTTTTGTCAATAGTTTTATCATTTAACTGAGAGAAGTGTGTTAAAGCCTCAAGCAGTGAACATTGATTTCTTCCTTTATTTCTGTCAGTTTTTGCTTCATGTATTTTTGAAGGGTGTGTGTATGTGTGTGTGTACATTAGCATATATATATATGCACATCTAATGTATTGACATTTTAATCATTATTAAGTGTACCCTCTTCATTTCCAGTAATTCTCTTTGATTTGAAATAAGATATTAATGTATTCATCCCAGCTTTGTTGTTCTTCGTATATATTTTACAAAATACTTTTACTTTCAATATAGTGTATCTTTAAAGTTCTTCTCTTGAAACGGCATGTAATTAGTTATTGCTTTTCTATCCAGTCTAAAAATCTCTACATTTTATTTAGAATGCTTAGTCCATTTACTCTTAATGTAATTTTTGATCTGGTAGTATTAAATCTTCCTTTGTTATTTGTTTTCTTTTGTCTCATCTGTTCTTTGTTCTTCTATTCTTTCTTTCCACCTTTTGCTTTTTTTTTTTTAATTTTGTTAACGTTTATTTATTATTGAGAGACAGACAGAGCGTGAGCATGGGAGGGCCCAAGAGATGGGGAGACACAGAATCCGAAGCAGGCTCCAGGCTCTGAGCCATCAGCACAGGGCCCAACGCGGGGCTCAAACCCACGAACTGTGAGATCATGACGTGAGTCGAAGTCGGGCGCTCAACCGACTGAGCCCCCCAAGGCGCCCTCCACCTTTTGCTTTAATCAAATGTTGTTAGTGTTACATTTTCATTGCTCTGTTGGCTTTCTACCTATATGTCTTTGCATTAATTTTTTTTAATGGCTGCTCTAAGGATGATGATGTACATTTTTAACATATCACAGTCTGCTTAGAGTTAATGTTGAATTACTTCAAGTAAAATGCAGTCTGGGAACTTTGCGACAACTTCTCTTACCCCCATTCTTATTCTTGGTACTTTTGTTTTCATGTATACCTACCTATTCATATTATTAACCCATTGATACAAAATTATAATTTTTGTTTTAAAAGAGTCATAAATCTTTGTCATAAGTATATATTATAATAATTTATGAGTATAATAAAATATAGTTTTTAGTTCTTTGTTGATATTACCTATTTGTTAATTTATTGGTATCATAGTTTCCTTTAATACTTTGAATGCAATTTAAATAGTTGCTTTAAAGTCTTTGCCTGTTAATCCAATACCTTGATCTACTTGGAGTCAGTTTCTTTTGACTGCCTTTTTCTTGACTCGTATTTTCCTATTTGTCTGCATGTCTAATTACTTTTTGTTGAAAACTCAGCATAATAGGTAATGCATATTATCGACATATATGTATTATCTACAGACATATTATCTACGTACATGTATATCTGCATACATATCTACATCTACATATAATGCAGTAACTCTGAATTCTGTAGTATTCTCTGAGGATTCTTGGCCTGGACTCAAACTGCAAACTTTATCTTTCTCATAGAATGCAGCAGCTGACATTTTCATGGCTTCCCACGGCTACTTTTTTGTACAGGTTCTGGGCAAGCCCGTGGGCTTGTGTAATTTAGCATCCTCCCAAGGATTTGTGCAGAGATGAAACTTATCCTCTCCATGGTTTCCTTGCTTCTGGGGATTTTCCCCTAGTTTCCAGGTGTTCTTATGACCTCAGGCCCTGGCTTCTGATATGTTAAGCCTGTAAGGTCCATCTTTCTGCCACTCAAGCTGAACACAGTTGGTGAATGTATTCAGTTAAAAAGGGGAAAAAAAAAACCCTCCTAGGTTGATCCCATATAGCTCTGTCTTCAAAAATAGAATCCTTAAAAAAAAAAAAATCAATAGAATTAAAAAGAAAAGAAAAGAAAAGTAGAGTTCCTTCTGGTCTCTGCTTTTTCTTCCTCTTGGGGGTTCTCCCATGCACCTAGAATTTAGCTACCAGATGGGAATTTGGGCAGTGTTGATAATCTGAGTTTAGGTTTTATCCCGGTGGGTCTCTTGCTGCCACGATTTCCCCTTTTAATTTTCTAGGCCTTAACTCTGATCTCTGCATATCTGTAGCTGGTGAGGCTACGGTTTCTCTGCCACCTTTTTGTGTGGCTACTGCTGGCTAACCTTCGAATTAGCCAGCAACACAGTAATGATTCTGAACCCTTTCCGGTTGCCCTTTTACAAGAGCGAACACTCCTTGATTTCTGTTTACTTTCAAATGTCTTCATTGTCTTTAGGATTCGGGGTCCCTGTTGTCATGAATTCAATCCAGTGTTCATAACTGTTGTCTGTGGGAAGGTTAGTGTGGCTTCACTGCTCCCAACATTACAAGAAGTACCGTCTATTCGTGATTTTAATATTCTGTATTTCTCTCCAGTTCTGTTTCTTCGCAGATTCTATCTGGCTGATTTCTCTTTGTCGTCAATATTTCTGGCCTATTTGACGGTAATCTCTCCTGCTTTCCCATATCTACTTCTACATCTTCTACCTCTACCCCTCTCTCTGTCATCTTTATCTGTGTCTTTATTTTATGGGCTTTTAGACGGGAGGCACATGGGCCTGATACGCCATGTCAATCCAATCAGTTTGTTTGTTTCTGGAACTTAACCTTTCAGATCCTAAACTAGGGACAGTCTGCTCCTTGAAGAGCTAATGTCTTGACTAGACTCCTGAAAAAGTAGACTGTCCATCAAGGGTAGGAAGAGTTTGGAAAGTTCTCTAGGTGTGCCCATTCTGTGATATTTGATTTTCACAAGGAGTCCATATGCCTCTTTAAAACCTCACTTTCCTCACAGGAGGGGGTCGTTCACTGAAGGCAGTGTCCTATATAAAGCCTCTCTAGTTTATTTTATTATTATTATTATTTATTTATTTGTTTGGTTTTGAGAGAGAGAGAGCGAGCACATGTGAGTAGGGGAAGAGGGGCAGAGGAAGAGTGAGAGAGAATCTTAAGCAGACTCCACACGCAGTGCAGAGCCCAATGCAGGGCTCGATGAGGGGCTTGATCCCACAACCCTGGGATCAAGACCTGAGCCAAAATCAAGAGTCAGATGCTTAACCAACTGAGCCACTCAGGCACCCCTCCAGCAGTCGCTCTTTCTAAGTAACTAGCCCACATTATAATTGTTTCTAGCCCATATCATAATTGTTTTTCTCCAAGCCCCAAAGCTAAGTATACAGAAAAGATCCACTTTTTATTAATTCCAAAGTGTATGGGAGAGGGACTCTCTTTTCCTGAATGTGCCTTTGACGAAATGTAGAGATTTCTTGAGAAGCCCTTGTATCTAGAAGTTAGCTCAGCCCCCACAGAGGCTGTAGCTATAAATTCATATCTATAAAGCAGGTGGGCTTTACCCCAGTATTCTTTTTCTGATCCAAATTGGAATAACCTGTAATTTTTGACATCATGGCGTTTTTCACTATATTTACAAGTTGTCCTTTAAAAAAAAAAAATGCGGACAAACCAATCGCTCTGGGTTCACGTCCTTGTCCAGAGCCCCATACTTTCTCACAACCAAGCAAAGTAATGCTTTAGGTTATCTGCAGGCATGCAATCTAGCACACGTGTCATTTTTGTCTTTGAAATTGTTAACGACTATCTACTTTACAGGAGAAGTTTTGTTTAGCTTGTCTTAATATCAATATTCCACAGACCCATTTGATCTCCTGTCCACCAGGACATTTAAAGACTTTGAAATTGACATTTTCCTTTTGGGCGACTTCCTCCCAACCCATCCTCCCGGGGAAAGGGCTACAAAAGATGGCCCACAGGTGATGTGTGGGCATTGAATGCCATTTTACACAAGGTTTCTGTAAGGCCATCAGACTTTGAGATACGTGGAGCCTAAAAGGCGTCCTTCCCTATATCCTCGTGCAATACATTGGCGAGTCAAACGTGCCTCTAAGAAACAGTATGCGTCGTGTATGGCTGCACCTCTTTATTCTCGCCGTGGCTCCTTTGCAGTGGCACCGCCGAGCTGTTTGCCACCTGTGCCAAGAAAGACATCAGGGTGTGGCACACACTATCCAACCGGGAGCTGCTGCGGATCACCGTGCCCAATATGACCTGCCACGGCATCGACTTCATGAGAGACGGCAAGAGCATCATTTCCGGTAACGTTGACGTCATTTCCGGCACCGTTGACGTTATTTCCGGCACCGTTGACATCATTTCCGGCAATGTAGTCCTTATCGGGCTTTGGCGTGGGTGCCGGCTGTGGCTTTGGGAGTTGGCCTTCTCGTTCAACGCCGGTTTCTCCGGGTGGAAACCCGGGAGCAGCGCCCCGTGGTCTAGCCCGCCCCTCCTTGCTTCTAATCCAGCCCCTCCTTAGAATTCCCTTCCCGCCGGGAGGCTTTCTGAGCTCCGTATGACCAAAGAGCAATTTCTCTTCCCCCAAAATGTCTGCATATAGCGTGCAGCCTTCTCTCCAGTAGGGGGATTTGGCAATTCGGTTACCAAACGGATCTGAGGCCTCGGCGAGTCGCGGGCACCTATGTTAACAACCCCTTTGGTTATTTGAGAGATTAAAAACCTGACTTAAACTGTGTTATGCCTCAAAGGGAATTCGTTTTTCACTCAGCTGATCCTTCCACGCCAAAGCATTTTAACATAAAGCACGGACGCCATGACAGTCCACCTCTAAATACTTTGGTGTACATCCCTAAAAATAATATTTTGCCATGAAATAATAATTTCTCAATATCATCTTATGTTCACATCCTAAGCAAATTTCCCCAGTGGTCAAAACGTTAAGTTCGTGTGTTCACATCAGGGAAGAGTTAAGAGTATCTTTAGGAGTAGCTGTTGTAGTGGTGATATCAGGAGCCCATCTCAGCCCCTCTTTCCCTGGTTCTGTTTCCTCTCCATTGGCTTCTCCTTCGGGCATGTCTTCCCACACAGCAGCCACCACCGGGAGCTCCTGGCTTACAGCATTTCCCTCTAATGGCCTTCACTTCAGACTACTTCTCATCTCCTCCCTTGTCTCAGCCACCACCATCCCCTAGATTATCCGAGCAGCTTTCTTCCACGGCTCCCGACCTCTGTTCTTCCCCACCACCCCTCTCCCCCAGTCTGCAGTCAACACAGAAGCCAGTAAATTCTTTTCAAGATGTGAGTCCGATCGTGCCATTTCTAGGGTTCACTCCTACATCCCTGCAGATGCCTCCAAGGCCCCTCTGTGACCTTCTCTCCTTCCCCACCTCCACCTTTTTAACACTGACTCTGTCTCTTACCATTCACCCCTTCTGGCCACGCTTGCTTTTTTGCTATCCCTCAGGCACACGGTGCACAGGGCCTTCGCTCTGGACATTCCATCTGCCTGGGTTGTTCTTTCACCGGGGGGCCCCGTGACTCACTCCCTTCACCCCCTCTCTTCTCAAGTCTTTGCTGAAATGGGATTTACCTTGAACATTTTATTGAAAATTTCAAAGATCCAGAGGTGACACTAAGGCTGATGAGAAGGAGCCAGCCGCATGAAGACCTGGGGGAAGAGCATTCCAGGCAGAGGGAACAGCAGGGGCAGAGGCCCTGAGGGGGGAAATCACTTAGAGTATTTGAGGAACAGAAAGAAGCCAGTGTGCCTGGAGCTCAGTGGGTAGGGTGGGGGTCACGGTTGAGGGAGAGGTAGGAGAAGGTGAGGAGCTAGGTAGGGAGTGGAAAGTAGTTACCATGGAGGATAAAGGAGTTGAATTGGTAAGTGTAGTGAGAAAACCTTTTGAACTTTCTTGATCAGGGAGTCGACATGATTTTAAGAAGTGCACCCAGGCCCCTGCATAGGTCATTCCTTGAAGGGAGCAAGAGTCTGAGGCCAAGGAGGAAGCTGTTACAACAACCCAGGAGAGAGATGCTGGTGGCTTGGATGAGGGTAGGCCCAGCGGAAGGGTTGAGAAGTGGCCAGATTCAGGATGTTTTTTAGCTCTAGAGTTGGTGGAGCTTGCTGATGGATGTTGGGTTGCGTTGGGTGGAGTTGGGTGGATGGAATAGAGAGGAATCAAGGATGACTGAAACTCTTGACTTAAACAACTGGATGGATGGTGGCAACTTCTATTGAGATGGGAAAGATGGCAGGAGTTGGGGAAGGAGCATCGGGTTTAAAGAGGGAAGGGTAGGAAGCCAACATGTGTTTGGAGATATTAAATTCCCCATCCCAGGTGCAGTATCAGCTAGCCAATCAAATGTACAAGATCTGCAGCTCCGGGAGAGCTGGGAGAGGTGGGAAATGGCCTCTTTCTCCCCCCCCCCCCACCCCCCATAAAAATGTTTTCTCCTGGGATGGGGTGCAGCTAGAGGCAGATTCAACTAAGGCAAGCCAGCCATTTCCTCCAGCCAGGTGTGGCCGGTTTGGGGAGTCAGAGGAAAGAGGGATATGATTCCAGGGAGTTGTGGGAGACTGGTCTCTTTCCTCCGTCACCACCACTGCTCCCCAGTCCTGACTCCTTTGTGATTATGAGAGCTACAGCCTTCACAGAGAGTAGGAGTATACTGATGCTGCCTGCTTTTTGTTCCCCTTCCACGCCAGCGTGGGACGACGGTAGAATCCGAGCCTTCGCCCCAGAGACGGGCCGGTTGATGTATGTCATTAACAACGCCCACAGGATCGGAGTGACAGCTATCGCTACCACCAGTGACTGTAAAAGGGTCATCAGCGGCGGTGGGGAAGGGGAGGTATTGTTCTTGAAAGCAGAATCTTTTTACAGGAGCCCTAGGTGTAGACCGACCAACAGCCTTCCTTGTAAGAGGCCACGGACTTGATTTTTTTTTTTTTTTGACCTATACTAGGAGTCAGGCAGGACCAAAGTAAGATTTTTGAAGAAACCCTATCAGATACATCATAAACGAAAGTTCTAATAATACAAACACACAGAGAGCTATATTTAGTTACAAAAGAACATTTAAGATACAGACATGAAGCGTTCTGTATGGCATGAAGCCACGAATCCAAGTTGGTGTTTGGCCAGAGTTTTGGAATACTTGTTCTTTTCCTTCAAAGACTATAGTTACATAAATTGTCTTCATCTTATCTTTTAAGGAGATGCTATTTTTAGAATCATTTCTTTCATCTACCCAGATATTTGACTGTTATTTTAAAGTTGGTACACTTGACCTTCCCTTCCATCATTTGGACGAGCCTTAAATACCTTCCACCCACACGTTCACCTCAGTGCGCCCCCTCCCCACTCCCCAACTTGTCTCCTGCCCCCAAAGCCTTCCTTTCTCAACATAGGACATTTCCTTTCCTTTCTTCATGCTAATGTAGGAATAACCTGTCAGGGAGAAGAAAGAGACAGCATCTTGATGTGGCCTTCCGCAGAGTTTGGGCCAAGCAGACTTGTGGCTGAGCGTTTGAGTTCGAGAGTCGTGTTTCACTTCTGCCCCATCCCGGCTGTGTGACCTGGGGCATGCTCTTGAACCTCTCTGTGCTTTGGTTTCTTACGTGTAAAGGGAAGATAACAATACTCCAATCAATGAGATGTTTCACACTATTTTGCACCAAGTCTTCGAAATCTGATGCATATTTTACATTCCCAGCACATCTCCGTGTGGGCTAGCCACGGGGCAGGTGCTCCATAGACGCATCTGGCCCCGGAGCCTCCCCAGCTGTCTGCCCACCAGCCCCGCAAGGGCTTTGATCCCTTCCCCCATCTCTTCAACCACACTGTTGCTGACACTATCAGTATCCTGCTTGATCCCTCGGCCTTTGGAGGCACCTGCCCTGCTGATGCCCAAACTTGGCTTGTGCCAGACCATCAGCTTCTAGGTGCCTGAGCCCGAGCTGTGGAGAGCTGCCGGAGGAAATCACACATGACAAATTCATTGCCTTTGGCCCTGTTCAGAAACCTTTTCAGAACACCATGTCAGCCCTTGCTCCCATCCCCTCCTCAGCTCTTACAGACCCTGCTTCCAGAAGACATAGTCTCCAAGGTCTTTGTCAAGTGCTGGAGACCAGGGCTGCTGGTCAGTGGGTGTGCAGTGCTATGAGTTCAGCAGTTCCTGAAATTCTCAAGCACCTGTAATTCCATTTTCATTGGTAAATGGCCTTGGCTGAGTTGCAAAGACCCCAGTCCCACCACTTAGCTCCTCCCCTGCCCCAAACATACCCCAACCCCCCTGCAATCCCATAACCAAAGGGCTAATACTCAGAACACCCCACATTCCAGGCCTGGGTGCTGTTTGGCCGGTGCCCCCACCATAGTAGTTGGAAAATTTGAGTATTACTCTTGCTAAAGACCGAACGTGTGCCTCCCGATGTAGTGGGATCACGAAGTTAGAGATTCATTTTCTCTGGCAGTAATCATTATCTCATCCTGTGTCAGGACACGGGCAATTATTTGGACACCAGAGAAATGAATGTGGCACAGCTCATTTGGGAAAACCTCATGCCTCCTCATCTGCCTTACTAAGGAAGTATCTTAGAATGTTCCTCTTGCTTTGTTTATGGTTATTTTCCTCTTTCAGGTACAAATAAGTCTGTTATGACTTACCCTGATGCTAGTTTCTGGACGGGGGTTCACCAGGACCTACTATTCTTGTGTTGTCTCCTATTACTTACACAAGATAACCTCTGCTCTCTCTCTCTCTCTCTCTCTCCTTTTTTTTTTTTTTTTTTTTTTTTTACAAGTCCAACATACTCACTGTAAGAAAGTATAAGCATCTGGCTACACTATTGTGTTTTCTGGTACAGTTGTGACAGAATGTTTATCACAGGACATACAATAGCTTTCCTCTTACGTATTCTTTTTATTACAGGTAGGGCATCATATGGACTGTTTTGAAATTTTGTGTGTAGGACCTATGACCTATGAATTTCACTTCAGGATAGTAGAGTGTGGGGGGGGAGAGGGTCAGAAAATATTTGCCGTAGAAAGTGGGTGTTGGCTCCGATGAGGCTGAGACCCATCGATTTGAAATGATTAACCCTGAGCAGCTGATGTGAACTTTAAATACGGCTCTGGGTCCCCGGGAGATTTCCTGGGGGCACCAGATATCTGAGAGCGGTGCTCAGCAGAAATGAGCAGACCTGTTATTTCACTTGGTGTAGCAGCAGGTGTCTGGTAAATTTCTCAGCCTTGAAAGTAGATCCAAGTGTAGGATCATTGGTAGTGTTCTCCTGGCTCCGTGGAAGGACTTTCCTGCTCCCAGCAGTCCCACCCCACTCAACTGAGATCAGAGCAGGGAATTTACAAAAACAAGTCAAGCACAGCAGAGGTGGCAAAGCTCACGGAGTTTTTGTTTGTTTGTTTGTTTTTATTTTTTATTTATTTATTTTTTTAACGTTTATTTATTTTTGAGACAGAGAGAGACAGAGCATGAACGGGGGAGGGGCAGAGAGAGAGGGAGACACAGAATCCGAAGCAGGCTCCGGGCTGCGAGCCGTCAGCACAGAGCCCGACGCGGGGCTCGAACTCACGAACCGTGAGATCATGACCTGAGCCGAAGTCGGACGCTTAACCGACCGAGCCACCCAGGCGCCCCTGTTTGTTTGTTTTTAATCCCTTCCAAAGTCCCAAGTTTGTGTTGAAAGCCTGTGCTTTGTGGCTTTCAGGTGAGGGTGTGGCAGATAGGCTGCCAGACCCAGAAGCTGGAGGAGGCCCTGAAGGAGCATAAATCCTCTGTGTCCTGCATCAGGGTGAAGAACAACAACCTGGAGTGTGTCACAGCCAGCACGGATGGCACTTGCATCATTTGGGACCTTGTGTAAGTAGCTGTGGCAGGACAATCTGACCCAAAACCCAGTGATTCCAGCATTTCACTGAGAGAAGATCTGAACAAAGGGTAGAGATCTCCTTTGAGGCAACAGGAAGGGGATGTTCATCTGAAGCCATTTTCCTCTGTGCCTGCTGAGGGTTTACAGATGCTGGTAGAAAGGGTGCAGTGTCCCGGAAAAGCTGGATGTTGGAAGATTCTGGATGCATGGGGAAGTAGCTTCCTGGACACGTACGGCGAAGCATGATTTAACGTATGCAAATACAATTCTAAGAATCCCCTCTCCCCCAAAAAGGGAGAAGGGAAGTAATGATGCAGGCAGTTTCTCTTGTTCTGTGCAGTGGAACCCAGAATGAGCTTGCCATGAGGGGTGGAAGAGGGGGGGTGGTGTGAGTCTAGCCCCTCCCCTCAGCCAGCCCCGGTCCCAGGGCCCTCTTGATGCTGGGAGCCTGTCACAGCCCCCGTAAGAGCACCCAACTCCAAGATAACTAGACCAAAGCATGTGAACTCTTACTGTTGGAGCCACGCAAAGGATTTTCAAGGGCGTTTTTTTTTTTTTTTTAACTATAAGCATTTGGCTGTGTGTTTTTATTTAGATTTTTAAAAAAATGTTTATTCATTTCCTGAGAGAGAGAGAGAGACAGAGTGTGAACAGGGGAGGGTCGGAGAAAGAGGGAGACACAGACTCCAAAGCAGCCTCCAGGCTCCGAGCTGTCAGCACAGAGCCCAACGCGGGGCCCAAACTCATGAACTGGGAGATCGTGACCTGAGCCAAAGTCAGACGCTTAACCGACTGAGCCACCCAGGCGCCCCTGTGTTTTTATTTAGAATTAGACCCTCTTCCCCTAACCCTCCCCTCACCCAGCACACCTCTACTACTCCTAAGATGCCTTGCCTCTGTATCTGACTGCATTAGAGAGACTTGAATAAGTCCAGAAGTGGGAGAAAAGAGACCTAAATGGAGATATGGATATATATATTGCAAAAGAATATGGAACATTCTAGATTGCAGAGAAGAGAGTGGGAATTAAGGCAAAGGCAGAACACTTTTTGTTTCATATATTAAAAAACAAAAACCAGGGGTGCTTGTGTGGCTCAGTCGGTTAGCTGTCCGACTTCAGCTCAGGTCATGATCTCATGGTTTATGGGTTCAAGCCCCACATCGGGCTCTGTGCTGACAGCTCAGAGCCTGGAGTCTGCTTTGGGTTCTGTGTCTCCCTCTCTCTCTGCCTCTCATGCTCTCTCTCTCTTTCAAAATAAATAAACATTTTAAAAATCTTAAACAAAACAAAACCTCTGTCTCCTTTGTGTCTCCTCACTTTGATGTGCATTTGAAGCCCCTGGAGCTCTTGTGAAAATGTAGATTTGTATTCAGAAGGTCCAGAGGGGATGCCTCAGATTCTGCATTTTTCTTTTAGTTTATTTATTTATGTGGAGAGAAGGAGAGACAGAGAACAAGCTGGGGAGGGGCAGAGAGAGAGGGAGACACAGAATCCCAAGCAGGCTCCAGGCTCTGAGCTGTCAGCACAGAGCCCAACGCGGGGCTCACACCCAAGAAACCGTGAGATCAAGACCTGAGCTGAAGTCTGTCATTTAACTGACTGAACCACCCAGGCGCCCCAAGATCCCGCATTTCTAACCAGCCCCCCAGGGATGCCCCTGGTTCAAGGACCACGCTTGCAGGGGTTCTTAGCCTACACCCGAACTCCCCCCTGGGAAAATACGGAACTAGAAGGGAGGATGTGTCTAAACATATTTCCATGGATTGTTTGTGACCACCTCAAATTGCTGAAGCCTTCCTGTTGTATGGCGGGACTATTTGGTTAATTTGTGCCAAAATCTCTAAAGAACAGTCGTCAGCCCAGATACCACATTTGAAAAGTTCCATAGTGAGAAGGAACTATGCAGGGCGTGCATTTCTTTTTAGCCCGTAGAGCCCAGCCTGGGAGATGGCCACCCATCTCCCAGGGAAGGAGAAGCAATATTTACGTGCTTGTCAGCACGGTGTCTCAGGCAGTGGCTCCCAAACTGTTTCGCACATGACAGTCAACTGGCACGCTGATGGAAATTGCCCATCTGTGGCCTCTTCCCAGCCTGCTAGATCCAAATCCCCACAGGGAAGGCTCAAGAATATCCGTGTTGGAAAAGCTGCCCCCCACGCTGCCACTCAGGTGGTGGGAAACTTGGCCTCAAAATGGCGGCCTCAAGAATACGGTGGCTTGTGTGCAAGACAGCAGGTTGACTCCGAATTCAGCCTCTTCTGTTCTCATTGGAACTTGAGGCTTCCCCCGGAGTTCTGTGCTTTGTCTTTGGAAAAGGGCCCGCCCGGTATCTTCTGAGGCCCCGTAGGTGCATTGGGAGGACTCCAAAGTGGAGCGGGCAGAGTAGCGGGAAGTATCTCTGGGTTAGATCAACCAACCCAATCCAAGCTTGTGCCAAATCCAGGCTGAAGAGTAAATGCATTTTCTAGGGAAGGGAAAGTCAAGCTTCACAGCTTTTGCGTCTAATTGTTTTCAGGCGTCTTCGGAGGAATCAGATGATCCTGGCAAACACCTTATTCCGGTGTGTTTGTTACCACCCCGAAGAGTTCCAGATCATCACCAGTGGCACAGACAGAAAGGTAAGCCCTCCCGACAAGAGTCGGGGTCCTTCTGGCACGTGAGAGAAGCAGCGAAGTGTTGCGGCTGAGGGTACAGGCTCTGGAGTCGAGCCCCACGAGTTCAGACACGGTTTTGCTGTCGATCAGCGGCGCCACTTTGGAAATGCCGCATCAGCTCTTGGCGCCTTTGCTTCTTTGTCTGTAGTGTGGAAATGACACCACTCGGTTCACGCTTGCGGTGAGCGTGACTCTGAGGCCATGTAAGGCCATGTAAGGCCAATAGCAGGGGGCCTGGCACACGGTAGCTACTCGGTAAGCGTTGGTAATTATTATTAGGGGATTTCTGAGGCCAGGATGGCGTTGCCCAAACCAGTTGTCCTTGGGCTACATTCAAACTGAATGATAATAGAGCTCCTCGTTGCTCATCCCCTCTGTGTCATCATTAGCTGGGGAGTCCACGTCCTTGGGTAGGGACTGGTGTCTCTTTTGGGGAGAACCTTCCCTCTTGGAGCAAGCAAAAGGCTGTTGTGTCATCTACCCACCCCCCCCCATGTCTGATCAGCGAGGTCTTTGTCTAACTTGCACCTCAATTACTGGATTTGGGGTCGCCTAATTCAGACTTTGAGATGACTTTGAGATCATTGAAGAAGAGATTGTGTAGCTATCTTTTTCACCAGCTACAGAAAAAGTTGAGTTAAAAGTATATAAATATTGTAGGAAAAATACAACATTTTGTGTTTCCCTCTCTCTGCTCCCCCAGCGTGAGAGACAGAATCTAGGAATGGGGCTTTTTCCCGTTCCCAGATGATTGGGAACTACTGTCCTGAAGACACTGTGTCATAAAAAATCCAAGAAATGCCGCCTGGTGCCGGCCAGGATTTGTCTGATGCAGACAGAATGTTTTGGGGGGCCCGGAGCTCTGCCTCACTCTGGTCTCTGTAGGTTGGCCTTCTTTGTGTCTGTCCACCCAAACTGGGCTACGTCTGCCCGCCCCGTCAACCCTGTGTTTCACTTCTGATTTAAGTAGCCTTCCTCTTGGAACTGGGGCAGAAGGATATTAGGAAGTTAATCATGACGTCACCATAAATGCTATTATACATGGTTCAGAAAGTTTCTAGATTCTTGTCATATTTCCCATATTCCAGGGTTCAGGTTATGAGACTTGAAACACTTTACTGTCCTCATTGGGGAATTTTCACCAGAATATTCCAAGCATAAATCACAAGTCAGTACAACTGCCATCAGGGCTGGGGACATGACAAGTTCCCTGCCATCATGGAGCCAGCCACCTTTATGCAGCTATGGCGGGCGGGAGGGGATAGATTGGCCAGGACACGTGTAAACGAACATGTCCATGAACAGTGGGCAATCTGTGAACAAAGATGACATCAGATGGTGAAAGGGATAAAAAGGAAACAATAGGTTACGGAATCCCGGCTGGGTGGACAGAAGCTGCTTTAGCTAGGATGGTCGGCGAAGGCCTCCTTTAAGGAGGTGACATTTGAGTTGAGACCTCACCATGCTTAGCTCTCAGGGAAGACCATCCCAGGTAGAGAGAAAGCCCGAGGTGCCATAAGGCTGCCTGGAAGACGGCCACTTTGGCTTTGGCCAAGAGAGCAGGTAATCAAACACCAGCTACCCACCTACGTGGATGTGATTCCCGAGAAATGAGGATCTGGGCATGTTTCTACACCCCTTTATGCTTTTCCTACAAAAATGACTTTTTGTTAAAGCAATCAAGCATCAATAGAAATTAATAAATTAGCCAAAAAAAAAAAAAACCTTTTTAAAATAGCATACACAATTTCTAGCTAAATTCAGAGGAATATAGATTCCTGGAGTAATGACTAGAATATAGCAAATTTCTGTCAACACGAGACAAGAGAAAGAGGTGGAATGCATGTCTAGGTTCACACTCCTAAATCCTGGTCAAGGGCTTTGTTTAGAATTTCTCCTTTCTTTCTTTCTTTCTTTCTTTCTTTCTTTCTTTCTTTCTTTCTTTCTTTCCTTCCTTCCTTCCTTCCTTCCTTCCTTTCTTTCTTTCCTTCCTTCTTTCTTTCCTTCTTTCTTTTCTTTTCTTTCCTTTTCTTTTCTTTTCTTTTCTTTCTTTATTTCTTTCTTTCCTTCTTTCTTTCCTTCTTTCTTTCCTTCCTTCTTTCCTTCCTTCTTTCTTTCCTTCTTTCTTTCATTCCTTCTTTCTTTCCTTCTTTCTTTCTTTCCTTCTTTCTTTCCTTCCTTCTTTCTTTCCTTCTTTCTTTCTTTCCTTCTTTTCTTTCTTTCCTTTCTTTCTTTCTTTCTTTCCTCCCTTCTTTCTTTCCTTCTTTCTTTCTTTTCTTCTTTCTTTCCTTCCTTCTTTCTTTCTTTCCTTCTTTCCTTCTTTCTTTCTTTCTTTCTTTCCTTCTTTTCTTTCTTTTCTTTTCTTTCTTTCTTTCTTTCTTTCTTTCTTTCTTTCCTCCCTTCTTTCTTTCCTTCTTTCTTTCTTTCTTTTCTTCTTTCTTTCTTTCTTTCTTTCTTTCTTTCTTTCTTTCTTTCAGAGGGAGAGAGAGCACGCAGGAGAGGGGCAGAGGCTGAGAGACAGAGAGAATCTTAAGCAGTCTCCATGCCCAGGATGGATCCCAAAGCAGGGCTCGATCTCACAACCAACCATGAGATCATGACCTGAGCTGAAATCAAGAGTCGGATGCTTAACCAATGGAGCCATCCAGGTGCCCGGAAAGAAATTCTCTTTTTGAATCGGTTGTACATTTACAAGTTTCAAAGTTCAAAGACTATAAAAGCAATATATTCAGAGAAAAATCTCCCTCCCTTGAGCCCCCCACCCCCGACCCCCCCTGACCTAGTTCGCCTCCCCAGGAGGGGACCATATTACCAGTTTGCCTCTGGACCCCACCCTGTGGGATGTTTCACTGCTTTGAGGCAGAAGAGAAAGTTGCAAATCGGGGGGGGGGGGCATCAGCCACAGGGACCGGTGCCTGCAGAACTCTCCGGACCCCTCATTCCCCAAGCAGCTGGAGAGGGGGGCCTGCCTTCCACCACGCCTGACGTGTGGTCCTCCTCTAAGAGCCGAAGTGGGGGAGTGGACATGATGGCTGTTTTCTTCCTTCTTTTACAGTTTATGCTTCGGACCCCCAAGTGCTTACTCTCACCAAAAGCACTTTCTGCCACAATCCGGGCCTCCTGGCAGATCCACCTCCCTCTAAATAGAATGCAGATTTAAAAACCAACGCTGAAAATATTAAAATGGCTTCTCCACCCCCTGCTTGAGCCTATTTATAATTTCAGCCGATATATCATCCCAGGGTGTATTTTTGCCGCCTTCTATATAAAGTAGAATCGTCTTTTTCTTATCTTTTTCTTAGCACGCACACGGATGCTTCCACCGAGCTGAGTCCTGCCTAATGCTGCTTTTTTTCTGAATTCCAGATTGCTTACTGGGAAGTATTTGATGGGTCAGTGATCAGAGAGTTGGAAGGTTCCTTGTCCGGGTCAATCAACGGAATGGATATCACCATGGAAGGAGTGCACTTTGTCACAGGTTAGTCATGGGATGGGAACAGAAAGCCGAGCCCTGCTTATTTAAATGGGAATACAGAACTGGCAGGTGGGAGGCAACAGGGAGTGAAGACAAAAGTGTCTGCAGGGCAACGTGGTTAGATTCAGGCCTGCACACGGCAGCCAGCGCGGCTGGAAGAGAAAGATCCAGTAGTCACGCTGCAGGGGGAGGAAATGTCTGCCCATGGGCCTTTGGGGCACACATAAAGGCTAAACCTTAGATGGCTTCCTTTTTTGGTGGCGGCATTGATGACAGAAACGGGACTTTAAATGGTCCGGGTTATGCGGCATGCCTTGCACTGCAATTTCCTAATGAAGTCTCCTAACTGCCAAGCTTTTAAACCAGCATTTCCGGGGGCAGGGGAGGCATTCAGCCTCTATACAACGTGCCTACTGGAACACCATCCGTGATCATTTCCTGCCAGGCCCTGATTCTTCAGGACATTAACAAATGCACACTGCAAAATGAATTAAAATTTCACAAACACATTTACTTAGAGCGTGATATAAAATTACACCTGGTGTGGGGGGTCTGGGTGGCTCAGGGGGTTAAGCATCTGACTTCAAGCTCAGGTCACAATCTCGCAGTTCTTGAGTTCAAGCCCCGCGCGGGCTCTGCTTGGGATTCTCTCTCTCTCTCAAAATAAATACACTTTAAAAACAAATAACAGGGGCACCTGGGTGGCTCAGTCGGTTAAGCATCCGACTTCAGCTCAGGACACGATCTCGCGGTCCGTGAGTTCAAGCCCCACGTCGGGCTCTGGGCTGATGGTTCAGAGCCTGGAGCCTGCTTCCGATTCTGTGTCTCCCTTTCTCTCTGCCCCTCCCCTGTTCATGCTCTGTCTCTCTCTGTCTCAAAAATAATAAATAAATTTTTAAAAAATTAAAAAAAAACCAAATAACATAAAAACACACGTTGTGTGATTCCAACCACATCTATGGGTGTATCTGTAAACCTGTGTACTTATCAGAGAAAAGCCTGGAAGAAGCCAAACCAAAGATGTTGTTGTTAGTGATTATTTCTGGGTGGTGGGATAAGGGGGGAATGTCACCTCTTTGTATTTCTTTCCCCCAGATTTACTACAACAGACCTAGACTTTCATAATCAAGGAAAAGAGTTACTATATAGATTTTTTTTTCTTCCTTGAAATTGGAACATGGGGAATGTGTTGAAAATTAGGCAGTTACTTGAAATCAGGGCTGTTTCTCCCTATTTTTTTATTTTTTTATCTTAATCTTTATTTTTGAGAGAGAGAGAGAGAGAGAGAGAGCACATGCAAGTGAGGGAGGGGCAGAGAGAGAGAGAGGGAGACACAGAATCCGAAGTAGGCTCCGGGCTCTGAGCTGTCAGCACAGAGCCTGTTGTGGGGCTCAGACCCGCGAACCATGAGATCATGACCTGAGCCAAAGTCGGACACTCGGACCAACTGAGCCCCCCAGGTGCCCCTCTCCATGTTTTCATGCAGCAGGACATAGATCTGTTTGTCTTTTCCAGGTGGGAATGACCATTTGGTCAAAGTTTGGGATTATAACGGAGGTGAGGTGACTCATGTTGGGGTGGGGCACAGTGGCAACATCACCCGCATCCGGATAAGTCCAGGAAATCAGTACATTGTTAGCGTAAGTGCTGACGGAGCTGTTTTGAGATGGAAGTACCCATTCACCTCCTGAGAGCTGCCGAGACTTCCGGGATCTGGAAGGTTGACCTCACACAACTACAAGACGGGTCCTGACTTCTCACGTCTGTGATTTTGTTCTTTAGTCAAAATGTTTTAAGTTTTAAACTTTTCTTTATAGAATGCATTTTATCTTATTAAATTGCATGTTAAAATTGGACTGTGTTCAAGAATACGTTGTCTGGACTGTACATTAAAAGTTTCTTTTTTATGACGAATAAATGCCCAGTTGTTGGTTTCCTGTCAGAATCTCTGTTCTAAGACTGCAAAGCCCATGGCCCTTCTGCATAATTTGCCCACAGATAGCACTGCTGTTATTCTTAAAAATTAGGAGGGCCAGCTTACCTTCTTAATCAGCATTTCATTGGTCAAGCTGCAATGGGGCAAGACTTGGTTTGAGTCCAGATCTTCAGTAGGATTTTAGGATTTTTTTCTTTCCTTTCTTCCTTTCTTCCTTTCTTCCTTCCTTCCTTCCTTCCTCCTACCCTCTCTCTTTCTCTCCCTTCCTTCCTTCCCTCCTTCCTTCCAACTCTCTGAGCCTCTGTTTGGTCTTTTCAGACTGCTTAAAAGGTTGAGAATTAAGTGAAATAAGGTGTTTAAGCATAGGCAGAATTCCTGACAGAGTAGACAGTTAAACATGAATTACAGTGCTTTCTCAAAGAAACCATGTGTTCTTGGAGATTTTGGGGTGATTATCAAAGGTGAAATTTCATAGATGCTTTTCAAATTTTTTTTTAATATTTATTTCTTTTTGAGAGAGAGAGAGAGAGAGAAGAGACAGAGCGGGGAGGGGCAGAGAGGGAGACAGAATCTGAAGCAGGCTCCAGGCTCTGAGCTGTCAGCACAGAGCCCAATCCATGTGGGGCTTGAACTCACAAATCATGAGATCATGACCTGAGCCGAAGTCGGACGGTCAACCAACTGAGCCACCCAGGCACCCAATAATTTTTTAAATATTTACTTTTGAGAGAGAGAGAAAGACAGAGCATGAGCAGGGGAGGGACAGAGAGAGAGGGAGACACAGAATCTGAAGCAGGCTCTGGGCTCTGAGCTGTCAGCACAGAGCCCTAGGCGGGGCTCAAATTCATGAACCCTGAGATCATGACCTGAGCTGAGGTGGAGTTAGATGCTCAACCGACTGAGCCACCCAGGCACCCCCTCATAGATGCTTTTCTAGCCAAGGGAAGGACCTTGTATATGAATCATCCAACCGGGTATCTTTTTCCAGAAAGGGTAAATCATGGCATTTTTCCAGAAACACTTCAAGTCTCCAATTCACAGTACAGTGTTTTATTCTAAGCCTTTTTTTCTTTTTCTTTTTTTGCCTGCTGGGCAAAAACCCAGGTAACCTGCTGGGGCCCTCTTTGACATATCAAGGTGGATATTTAATAAATGATCACTTTATCAAATGAGTAACATTTCAGGGCGTCGATGTAATAATGCATCCCGCTGATCTCTTTCTGAGCCAGAAACTGATGAGAAATTCGTCTGTAAGACTTCGATTAATTATAAACCTGACAGTCACAGGATCAAGTGAACGGAGGCCCCCAGAGTCACCCAGGGAACCAAGGGCAGGTCAAGGCCAAGCCAGCTCTGATTGGGCATCAATTCAGCGAGGAGTTTTGCTTTCGGAGTGAACCGGGGGCCGCACAGGGGGCGCGCCCGAGAGCCGGAAAACTTCCTGGATAAGCAAATACGGAGGTTGCAAAGCGCCAGCCGGTGCAGAGCCGGGTCGAGTCCCGGCGTCCCCGCCCACGGGGCTTGCGGCCTCGGGACGGGTGTCAACCTCCCTGCGCCCGCTTCCCCACCAGCTGAAGCGAGGCGGGGGAGGTCTCGCCAGGTTTGGGGAAGCGACTCTGACCTGGTAGTTGAAACAAGCAAACCACAACCGTCCCGGGTGGGGTCTTCACAGGGCAACACGCGGCTCCCGGTTCTCGTCCCACGGTGGCCTCCCCTAGGGGGCAGACGGGCCGGGAGGCGGTGGCGCCCGCAGGTGGGAGCACCCCGCGGTGCACTCCCCAGCCCGTCACGGCTCCCGGCGCGCCAGAGGCTGCCCTTCGGAGAGTCTCCCTCTCCCCGTTCTTCCATCTTCACCCGCACGTAGTTTCCAGAAACTCAGGCCAGCCGGGGCTTCGCCGCGCACTAGGCGCTGGCGAACTTACCGCCCCTCCACTGTTGTCACAGCCTGCAGGCTGGCGGGGAACGGGAGGGAAATTCGGGGCGTCGGTTCGCAAGAGGTGAGGGCGGGGGGCGGAGAGGGGTGGGACCCGGAGCCGGCGACGCGCTGCGCCTCGGCTCGCTGGGCGGCGGCGCTGCCCTGGGCGGGCCCGGCGGCCGGATTCCCGCGCGGGGCGGGGCGGCCCCGCCCTTGGCTCCGCCCCCGCCCGGTCCGGGCACACCTGGCCCGCAGGTAGCCGGCGCCCGCCGCCTTTCCGGAGCCGTCAGGGCGGGTCGGCGGCGCGTTGGCCTCGCGGCCGAGGGGAGGGGGCTCGGCTCCGGGGAGGGGGCGCGCGGGCGGGAGCCATGGAGCCGGGCGCGGGGGCCGCGGCGGGAGAGGGGCCGCCCGCGCCCCGGCCCCGCCGCCGCCGCCGCTCCCTGCGTCGCCTGCTCGGCCGCTTCCTGCTGGCGCTGAGCAGCCGCTCCCGCCCGGGGGCCTCGCCGCCCCGGCCCCGGCCGGGACCCCGCGAAGGCGACGGCGAGGGGGGCTTCGCGCCCCCGGGCCCCGCCCCAGCCGCGCGCGGGAGCCCCGGGGAGCGGCGCGCGGCCGGCCCCCAGCCCCAGGCCCCCGCCGGCGACGGCGCGCGGCCCCCGGGCGCGCAGGGCTTGAAGAACCACGGCAACACCTGTTTCATGAACGCCGTGGTGCAGTGTCTCAGCAACACCGACCTGCTGGCCGAGTTCCTGGCGCTGGGGCGCTACCGGGCGGCGCCGGGCCGCGCCGAGGTCACCGAGCAGCTGGCGGCGCTGGTGCGCGCGCTCTGGACGCGCGAGTACACGCCCCAACTTTCCGCCGAGTTCAAGGTAGGCAGCGCGCCCGCCTCCCGCCGCTGGGCGGCGGCCGCGTCTGGCTGCCCGGGCGCGCGCCCCGTCACGGAAGGGTCCTCCGGGGGCCCTCTTGGGGTGACAACGCAGCCCCGCAGCGCGGCTTACCGCCTTTGTTTCGAGGTGACTTGTGCCACGGCTTGCAAACGTCTTCTCTGGGAATTTCTCCCAGGTGTTTCTTTGGGGGGGGTGGGGTGGGAGGGGGCTGGTGAGTCGATTTGAGTCTATTCGGCATTTGTGCGCTCAACCAACATTTGTTGAAGTGGTGAAGGCCCGCGGACACTTTCCAGCCTGCAGGGGGGCGGGGTGGGCAGCCTGACACCCAAGGCCAGGGCCTCGGAGGAAGGAGGGGGCGATCGCAATGAGCAGGACGAGGCCGGGTCGAGGTCTAGGGGTAATTCTGGTGGAGGAAACAGCAAGAACAGGCCCCACAGACCCGAAGGAGCTGAGAATCGGGGACGCGGAACGAAAACTACCGGCCGGAGCCCGGGAGGGTAGTGTGGGGCATGGATGAGGTTGGTCAGATCACGTAAGGTCTTGGAAGCAATGGTAAGGCGTTTGGGTTTTGTTCTAAAAAAATTTTTTTTTGATGTTTATTTATTTTGGGGAGATAGAAAGAGACAGGGTGTGAGCAGGGGAGGGTCACAGAGAGAGAGAGGGAGACAGAATCCGAAGCAGGTTCCACGCTCTGAGCTGTCAGCACAGAGCCTGACGCGGGGCTCGAACCCATGAACCATGAGATGAACCACGAGATCAGGACCCCAGCCGAAGTCAGACGCTGAACCCACCAAGCCACCCAGAGGTCTCTGTTTGTGTTTTATTCTAAACCCAATGGAACCCGAGTGCCCCCCATCCTTCCGGGAGGCAATGGATGTGGTATATTGGAGTTGCATCCTTGTTAAATCGCCCGTCATGCCTTGGTTTGGGGTTGCGTTCACTGGCCCCAGGGTCACGTTCTACTTACCCTGTGCCGTAGGGTCATGAGGCTTTGGAAGTTCTGTATATCACATCTCGCCTCCCCCCCCCGCCCCGCCCCCCCACCAGGGTTAAGCGGGCTGTTGGGGATCCCAGTTGGATTGTAGAGTTCCCGATCATTGATGCACATGACTTGCTTCCTGCTAAAAAACCACAGCTCTGGGCAGAGAACTGGAGCTCCCCATAGACTAGCGATTGTTCTTGGGGGAGGGGGAACCTGTCAGTGTTCATTCCACAGGCATCACCGCTCTTGAGTTTCAGCCTGAAAAAGCAGTCCTTGCCATGTGACCCACAGGGTGCCACTCTCCCCTCTTCCTCTCTCCAGCTTCCAGTACTGAAGCATTGTTGGGCAGGTGTCAGTGGGTCAAATGGGTGTCATTAATATCCCCTTTTGACAACCTTCGCGTTGGAAATGATGAGGCAGTACAGTAATTCCCCCCCCCCGCCCCCCATAATACTTTGGGGATACATCCCAAGACCCCCAGGGTGTGCTTACAACCACAGATTTGTACCAAACCCTACATATACAATGTTTCTTCCTATACATACGTACTGAGGGCACTTTAATTTATATGTTAGGTACGGTAAGACATTAACAACAATAAGTCCTAATAAAATAGAACAGTTATAACAATATGCTGTAATAAAAGTTACGGGAATGTGGTGTCTCTCAAATATGATAAACTGTACTCACCCGTCTTGCCAAGATGTGAGATGATGCAGTGCCTACGTGACGAGATGAAGTGAGGTCATTGACATAGGCCCGGCCGCACAGTTGACCTCTTGACCCAACTCCGGAGGACCATCTGCTTCCTGCACGAGGCTGACCACCTGTTTGCAGAAAACAAGCAAAATTTAGGATACAGGGATTACTCCAGGGTATGGTGGTTAAGAGCAAGGTCTCTGGAGCTTTGTGACTTTGAGCAAGTTAGCAAATCTGCCTCCACTTTGCCCATCTATGAAATGGGATCATGCTGGTATCTACCTTATTATCAGTTGGAAGGATTCACTGGGTCCCACGTACAGCGCTTAGGGCCATGCCTGACCCTGGGAAGCTTCTGTCATTTCTATCATTCTTTTTCTTTTTTTAATGTTTATTTTTGAGAGAGAGAGAGAGAGAGAGAAAATCCAAAGCAGGCTCCAGACTCTGAGCTGTCAGCACAGAGTCTGACGCGGGGCTCGAACCCATGAACCATAAGATCATGACCTGAGCTGAAGTCGGATGCTTAACCAACTGAGCCACCCAGGCACCCCTCATTCCTACCATTCTGTCTCCTCACCTACAGAGACCTGGAGGAGGGAGGAGGTCATGTTTATGCACCTTTTCTCCTGCTGGGTACATTTTCATGCAGTTCCTGCGCAGGTGGGAGAGACAGGAGTACCTTGGAAAAATCCTCCAAATTAGTAACCACTCTCAGTGATGCACCAGGATTTCCCATCTCACTCCTGCTCTCAAATCCCCAAAGCCTAGAAGCTCCCTGTGAGCCTGGGGTGGGGGGCCTGGAAGGGAGTCACCTTGTTAATTGTTAACGAGGGTGTTGTCATCCGAGGTTTCCTGGGACTTTTGGGGGTAGCCAGGCTTGAAGGGAGCAGAGGATTCCAGTATCTGGACTTATTAATAAACTTTGCTGATTAGAATCTAGGTGGGCTCCTCTTATTTTTTCAGATGAGGAAACATCCCTTCACCCAACACATATATCTGGAGTGTCCCAGCACTGTCCCAGGAACATGGAAGGCACAAGAAGCCAGGAGTACAAGACCTCTAGGGGCTGCTCCCCAGGAGTTCCCTGTCCAGCGGGAGAGGCGGATGTTTTGAAGCAACCGCACAGACACATGGTCAGAGCTGGGGATGAGTGCCCGAAAATAAAAATACAGGGCTCTGTGGTGGTTCTGGCAGGAAGATATGATTGATGGGGGGACCCGGGGAGGAGGGGTGTCCCAGGAGAAGGAACCATCCGGAGAGGTCAACTAAGGACAGGGGAGGGTGGGGACGTGCATTCCCTGCCAATCGCCAAGGCAGGCGGGGCTGAGGGCCCTCTCGCTGGCTCTGCAGAATGAATGGAAGATTAAGTGAATTAACGGAAGCCTGTGTCCCCAGGCCGAGGATGCTGGATGGAGAATGGGTTGGGGACAAGCCACATAAGGTTTTCTCAAGGAGTTTGGTCTTGAGGAAAGGGGGAGTCAAGAAGGGACCGGCATACTGGAGTGAGCAACCCCAACCCCAGCCATGAAAATGGGATGGTTGAGGGGCCCCTGGGTGGCTCGGTCGGTTAAGCGTCCGACTTCGGCTCAGGTCACGATCTCACGGTCCGTGGGTTCGAGCCCCGCATCGGGCTCTGTGCTGACCGCTCAGAGCCTGGAGCCTGTTTCGGATTCTGTGTCTCCCTCTCTCTCTCTCTGCCCCTCCCCTGTTCATGCTCTGTCTCTCTCTGTCTCAAAAATAAATAAATACGTTAAAAAAAATTAAAATAAAAAAAAGAAAATGGGATGGCTGTACAGTGTTCCTCTGTCCTGCCCTCCGAGGCACCCAGCCTCCCACAGACAATAGAACTGCTCTTGATTTTAACAGCTAATGAATACATACATTAAAACAAATCCTGTCCGTGGCATTATCTAGGATGCTTTGCTTTTCTAATGATGTAATCAAAGGTGTGTATCGTATAAAATATCGGGAAGGTGCCAAAGCGTAAATAATGGTTTGAAACTCTGCCCGCTAGAGACACCCTTCGTAAACGCTGATGTGTTTCCAAGCATCTACACGTTGGAAATTCTAGTTCTGTGTCCGGCTTTTTTCATGTAAATATCATCATGAGACTTTCTCCTGGTCATTACAATATTCGGTAAAACTTAATTTTAAATGATTTTATATTTTATATTTCATTTTATATTTTATATTTATGATTTTATATTTTATATTTCATTAAATGAACCAGTCCCTGCAGAGACATTTACATGCTGTACAAGTTTCCAGTTATCACACTGTAATCAAAAATGCTTGTGCTTAAATCATTGTCCTCATCCCTGACCATTTCCTGAATTTAGTCCCTTGAAGTGAACTCGCATGGCCAAAGACTTGACTGTTCTATTTTTATGTGTTTTTTAAACATTTTTTAATGTTTATTTTTGAGAGAGAGACAGAGCATGAGGGAGGAGGGGCAGAGAGAGAAGGAGACACAGACTCCGAAGCAGGTTCCAGGCTCTGAGCCATCAGCACAGAGCCTGATGCAGGGCTTGAACCCATGAACCGTGAGATCATGACCTGAGCCGAAGTTGGATGCTTAACTGACTGAGCTACCCAGATGCCCCCATTTTTACGTTTTTTCATTTTTTTAAGTTTATTTACTTCGAGGGAGAGAGAATCCCAAGCAGACTCCACGTGGAGCCCAGCGTGGGGCTCAATCGCACGAACTGTGAGATCATGACTTGAGCCGACAGACACTCAACTGACCCAGCCACCCAGGAGCCCCCGTTTCTTTTTTCCTTTTTAAATCAACGTGGTTGAGGTATAATTTATATACGGCACAGTGCATCCTTTTTAAAACATCGAGCTATACCTGACACAACACTGTGTAAAGTTTAAGGCGTCAAGGGATCGATCTGATACATCTATGTTGCAGTATGATTGCTGTGGATAGCATTAGCAACCATCCGTGCGGTGCGTCACAGGGTGACCATTTTTTCTAGGGTTGGGGACAGTTAAAAGCCAATCACTTAGCAAGTGTAATGTTTATTGTACAGTTTTGTTGTCTCTAACTACCGTAGTGCGTTTCCAGGTCTTACTTATTTATCAGTTGCACGTTTGTACCGTTCGACAGCATGTACCCCGATCTCTGACCGCCCAGCCCCTGGAAACCACCATTTTACTGGCTGCCCTTAGGAGGTTTGACTTCTTTAGATTCCACATGTAAGATACAGCATTGGTATTTCTCCTTCTCCATCTGACTTATCTCACTTAGTGTAATGTCCTCCAGATCCATCCATGTTGTGGTAGGATGACGTTTTGTGTCATGGCTGGATAAAAACGCACCCGTTGTCAAGGTAGAATTTGATGGGTTTTGACATGGGTATACCTGTATGATCACCGCCAGTTTATTTTATTTTATTTTATTTTTTTGCTTTTTAAATCGACTTTATCGGGCTTGGCTATTTTTAGCATCCACACCGACAAATTTCTTTCCAAATAATGACACCAAGTTTCACATGGTCTATCTATTTATTTTATAATGTTTATTTATTTTGAGAGAGAGAGAGGGGGAGGGAGGGGGAGAGACAGAGACTGAATAGGGGAGGGGCAGAGAGAGAGAGAGGGAGACACAGAATCCGAAGCAGGCTCCAGGCTCCAAGCTGTCAGCGCAGAGCTCATGCAGGGCTCGAACTCACGAACCGTGAGATCATGACCTGAGCTGAAATCAAGAGTCAGACACTTAGGGGCGCCTGGGTGGCTCAGTTGGTTTAGCATCTAACTTCGGCTCAGGTCATGATCTCACGGTCGGTGGGTTCGAGCCCCACATCTGGCTCTGTGCTGTCAGCTCGGAGCCTGGAGCCTGCTTCGGATTCTGTGTGTCCCTCTCTCTCTGCCCCTCCCCACTCACACTCTGTCTTTCTCTCTCAAAAATAAATAAACATTAAAAAAAAAAGATACAGGGGCGCCTGGGTGGCGCAGTCAGTTAAGCGTCCGACTTCAGCCAGGTCACGATCTCGCGGTCCGTGAGTTTGAGCCCCGCGTCAGGCTCTGGGCTGATGGCTCAGAGCCTGGAGCCTGTTTCCGATTCTCTGTCTCCCTCTCTCTTTGCCCCTCCCCCGTTCATGCTCTGTCTCTCTCTGTCCCAAAAAAAAAAAAATAAATAAACGTTGAAAAAAAAATTAAAAAAAAAAGATACTTAATTTTCTCTTTTATTTATTGCACAAAAAGAAATAGCATCTCGTTTTCTTTTTATTTCTTTAAGTGGAAGGCACAGGATTTTTATGGTTCTTTACTAGTTGTAAGGAGGCTCTTGGAACTACCTGTTCATGTTGGTTGTCCATTCTGCCCGGGTTTCAGTGCTCTTTTTACTTGTTTCTGCAAGTTCCTCAACCCTTATACATGCCACAGATGTCTTCTCCAAACTCCTTCCTGTCCCCAGTGCTGGAAGGTGTAGATTTATTTACATCGTACCTTTTGATAAATATTCTATTTTATGTATTTCTAGTTTTCCCATGGCTATATTCAGGATTCTAGCCATCTGGAGTTTATCGTAGCTTATGTACTTAAGCATCAATTTTAGACCTACAGTTTTAGACATACAGTATGCCTCAAATGATGCACTAGAGGCATTGATTTTTAAAAGCAAGGATGTCTCCTTCATTGCTCTTTTATTTTGGAAGTTCTGGAAAAAACAGTAAGACACGATGTGGAAATTGAGTAAAAAATATTGAGCAGAAAGGAAATTACTGGATGGGTCTAGAAATCCATATTGTAGGAGTTATTGCGGTCACTAAAGAGGTCAGAAACAAGATAGAAAACAAAAGCAATAACCATTTAGAACGTATGAAAATTAGATTTCGTTCACAAAACCCACCAGAAGTATGAAATAACTAGGAATAATTTTGTAAGGGATGCATTAAAAATTATCAGTGTTTTGGGGCACCTGGGTGGCCAGGCTTAGGCTCAGTCATGATGTCAAAGTTTGTGGGTTTGAGCCCTACGTCAGGCTCTGTGCTGACAGCTCGGAGACTGGAGTCTGCTCCAGATTCTGTGTCTCCCCCTGTCTCTGCCCCTTCCCCACTCATTCTCTCTCTCTCTCTCTCTCTCTCTCTCTCTCTCTCTCTCTCAAAAATAAATAAACATTAAAAAAATTAAAAATAATAAAATAAATAAAAATAAAAAATCAGTGTTGAGAGAGACACCCACACACACACGCAGGTAGGGCTATGCTGTGTTGTGGGGTAAACGTACTAAAGATTTCCGTCCATCTCTCCCAAGTGAGGGTTTCGCTTTAATACAGTTCTGGTCACATTTTCATAGACTTTCTGTGTCTTCTGTAGGGATCAATAGGTCAAGTTATTTTGAAAAAAGCCCCAAGTCTGTAAAATACCTGGTTTTTCGGGGAAAAAAAACAAAACAAACAAACACAACGGAAGAACAAAACTCACTGTAAAAAAATTTGCAGCGTCCAAAGGAAGAAATCACTTATGGTCCCATCCTTCCTTCTGTGATAACCAGTGGTTAATATTTTGCCACGTAGTTCTGGTCTTTGCCTAGCTACAAATAGATGTCAAACAATCTCAAATAGGTATTTTTGCACTTTTAAAAAAGATGATAGGATCATTTATTCTCATTATTTCCTCCAGCATAGTTTTTAAGGCCAGCTGAGTGTGCTGTAAGGCTTCCCCAGGAGAGTTCAATGCATACAGTTTCTCTACTGTCATTTCCTTATGCTAAATCCTCCAAAGTGAAATTACTGTGTATACGCAGAAGGACCCTTATTTTATTTTTTTAAGTTTATTCTATTTTGAGAGAGAGATAGAGAGAGCACGCGCGCGCGTGCACGAGCAGGGGAAGAGCAGAGAGAGAGAATCCCGAACAGGATCCGAGCCGTCAGTGCAGAGCCTGACGCGGGGCTCCAACTCGCGAACCCGCGAGATCACGACCTGAGCCGACATCAAGAGCCGGCCGCTCAACCGACTTAGCCACCCAGGCGCCCCCGTAGGGACGTTTCTAAGGCCCTATCTCGTCTATCTTTTTGAAGTTGTCGAAAGAATTTGACAGAACTCCAGGATCCTTTCTGGAAAGGTTGTCTGGCTTTCCAGTCAGGCGGAGATGAAGAGTGTCCATCTTAAAGGCTCAGCGTGGTTAGCACGAAGGGAATGGGTTTCCCATGGAAGGAAGGAAATGTCAAGGCGTAGACTGCAGGACTGGAAAAATATGTCTGGGGCACCTGAGTGGCTCGGTGACCTGGGGTTTTCAAACACGTGGGAGTGTGGTGAAGGATTGGTCCAGGCCAGTTGGAGGACAGTAGATTGTTGGGTGGTGAGCCAGGGAGGGTTTGAGTAGAGGCATGACGTTACCCAGCTGGGCTGTGCTGCGGCAGAGGGGGAGGGCTGGCCACGGAGGGAGGCTCTGGGCTGGGCATGGGCACCGTCCTCTGGATCAGCAGCGGTTAGGACTCAGTGGCAGAATGGCTCTCTACCGAAGGGGCAGGGCAGAGGCACATTGGGAACCAGATTCCAGAAGCCTTGATTGACCCTGACCAATGGGGGTACAAGAGAGAATCCGAGAGGGGCCACCGACGTTAGGAGGAAGAAGGGCTGGTTTTAGGGGCACCTGGGTGGTTCATTCAGTTAAGCCTCCAACTCTTGATTTCGGTTCAGGTCACGATCTCACGGTTCGTGAGTTCCAGCCTTGCATCAGGCTCTGTGCCGACAGCGGGGAGCCTGCTCGGGATTCTCTCTCTCTCCCTCTCTCTGCCCCTCTCCTGCTCGTGCACACATGTGTGCGCTCGCTCTCTCTCAAAATAAATAAATATTTTAAAAAAATATAAAGGAAGACCCGGTTTCAGAGATTCTGAGTTGGAGGCACTGCTCACTTCAGAGACGATGTTGGATCTAAGGATATCGTGGGATATTGAGGGTGGCTAGGCATTGGGTCACCACATGCAATATGCAATGCACAGTTAAATTTGACTTTCAGATAAACAATGAGTAACTTTGTAGTGTAAATACATCCCAGATATCGCATAAGGTATACGTATACTAAAAACAATCATTGTTTATCTGAAATGCAAACTAAACTGAGCACCTTGCATTTTTTCTTACGTTTATTTATTTATTTTGAGAGACGGAGAAAGAGAGAGAGCATGAACAGGGGAGGGTCAGAGAGAGAGGGAGACACAGAATCCGAAGCAGGCTCCAGGCTCCGAGCTGTCAGCACAGAGCCCGATGCGGGGCTCAAACCCATGAACCATGAGATCATGACCTGAGCCAAATTCAGACACTGCACCGACTGAGCCACCCAGGCGCCCCCTACCTTGCATTTTTATTTGCTAAATCTGGCGGAGGAAGAAATCAAACTAGATGCAAAACTAGCACGACTGGAATGAAGACTGACCGCCCATATTTCAGCTCATTCAATCTTGCATTTTGCTTTGTCATAGCCTAAAGTTTGTGGAAGGATTAAAGAAAGAAAAAGGAAAAAGCCCAGCCTACTTGATTTGATTGGCAGTGGTGAGAATCGGCCGGGGCCACGGTTCTCAGACCGCTCCCTTTGGCGGGCGGGAGCTGAGGACACCCCTGTGTGGGACAAGCATCTGATGCCTGGCTGCATCTAAGGGCAGAACAAACAGCTACGGTATACATGTGCACCTGTATATGTGCACACACTCAGACACGGGGATTTGCTACTCTCAGATGCTCATGCTTGCACATGCATTTAGAAAAATGCCCCGGGTGCAGGGGGGCCTGGGGGGCTCAGTCTGTTAAGCATCTGACTCTTGATTTCAGCTCAGGTCATGATCTCACAGTTTGTGGGTTCAAGCCCCACATCGGGCTCTGAGCTGTGTCAAATCTTGCTTGGAATTCCCTTTCCTTCTTTCTCTGCCCCTCTCCTGCTCTCGTGTGCTCTCTCTCTCTCTCTCTCTCAAACCAAACTTAAAAAAATTCTTTTTTAATTTCCTTGGAAAGATGCTTTAAAAAAAATGCTAAGGGTGGCCTCCCTCTGGGGACAGGCACCCAGAGATGGGGGCTGGGTGGAGGTAAGACTTTCCATTATCATCCTTTTCTTTAAGTATGTGCATATATTACCCTTTGAAATAAACCTTTAAAACAACTGGAATACGCATTCACATAGAAAATGATTTAAGTTGTGGGGCACCTGGGTGGCTCAGTCGGTTAAACGTCTCTTGATCTCAGCTGAAGTTCAAGTTGATTGCGTTTTGCGAGTTCAAGCCCCGCATAGGGCTCTGCACCGTCAGCTTGGGATTCTCTCTCTCCCGCTCTCTCTGCCCCTCCCCTGCTTACACTCTGAATCTCTAAATAAATAAACATAAAAAAAAAAGAATTAAAAAAATAGGAGAAAGTGATGAGGTTGTGACACAGTTTCCCAGAAGGGCAGAGGAACGTCAGTGCCCGTGGCTCTCATGTACCTTGTTCACTGTTGTGGTCCCTACAATAGTATCTGGCACATGGTAGGCACTAAATCAGTATTTGTGAAAGGGGCGAGGGGCTGGTCCAGCCATCATGTGATCTAAGCACAGAAGTTTAATTTCACACCTGCTAGAAAGAGACAGTAAGGGAGCCGTGTGCAGGGCCGTGTTCAGGGCCACGTCCTTCAGCACGCCCTGCGGTCATTCACGAGACATAGCTGAAGCCTTGGGAGCGGATTTATCACCGACGGAGAGAGGAGGGCAAGGTGCTTTCCCCAGCGGGGGTGGGGGCACAGAGGGGCAGGGTGGAAACAGACTGATGGAGGGGGCCAGGGGAACGTGTGCCCTCGCAATCAAGGGACAAGAGCTTCCAGAAGGACAGATGGCTGACAGCATCCAAATACTCAGCCAAGACAGCCCTGTGGCTTTTCAAAGGACGGGATGTCTGTTAGTAGTTTTTCCGGGGGGTCAGGGGCCGGGAACAAGGTGCCTTGTATACAGAACACCCTTCTAGCATTTGGGGACACTGCCCCCCAAGGGCAGGCTTTGGTGGGAAAGTTCTTACCCCATGCCATTTCTTTTAAATTTTATAATTTTATTTTTTGTTAATGTTTATTTATTTTTGAGAGAGAGACAGAGACAGAGTGCAAGCGGGGAGGGGCAGAGAGAGGGAGACACAGAATCCGAAGCAGGATCCAGGCTCCGAACTGTCAGCACAGAGCAGGGCTCGAGCTCACAGACTGAGACCATGACCTGAGCTGAAGTTGGATGCTTAACCGACTGAGCCACCCAGGCGCCCAGTCCCCCTATACCGTTTCCCAGGTTGTCAGCCCTGCTCAGGGCTGAATAGCGACGGCTGCTAGACTTGGTGCCTCTAGGCCCTGACTTGGGTGACTACGGGGCTAAACGGACCCTCTGCTTTTCTACTTTCTTGTCAGAATGCTGTTTCCAAGTACGGCTCTCAGTTCCAAGGCAATGCCCAGCACGACGCCCTGGAGTTCCTGCTCTGGCTTCTGGACCGTGTGCACGAGGACTTGGAAGTCTCCTCCCGAGGGCCTGGGTCCGAGAAGGTTGGCCACTCTTTCTTTTCTTCCTTTTTTTTTTTTTTCAAATGTTTATTTATTGTTGAGAGAAACAGAGACAGCGCATGAGTGGGGGAGGGGCAGAGAGAGAGGGAGATGCAGAATCCGAAGCAGGTTCCAGGCTCCGAGCCGTCAGCACAGAGCCCGACGCGAGGCTCGAACTCACGGACCGCGAGATCGTGACCTGAGCCGAAGTCGGACGCTCAACCGACTGAGCCCCTCCTTTCATTTTATAGTTCGCAAAATCTCAGGGCACCTGGGTGGCTCAGTGTCCGACTCTTGGTTTCAGCTCAGGTCATGATCCCAGGGTCATGGGATCGAGCCCCATGTCAGGTTCTGCACTGAGTGTGGAGCCTGGTTAAGATACTTTTTCTCTCTCCAACATAAAATTAAAATTATAAAGTTTGAAACATCTCCTTTTTGTCTATATTCTGTGCATTAGTATGGCCATCTGAGGCCCTGAATACTGTTCCTTATTATTTTGAGAAGATACCATTTTATGTCTATCACTGCTTCCTGGGTGATATACCCCATAGAACAGGATTTCTCAACCTTTCTTCTCAAGACAGGATGGATGACTGCACGTGTACTCTTAGCATTCCCACATTTTAATGGAACCCCCAACCTTTGGGAGTAAGAAAGCACTAAATTGTTTCTAATAGCCACAGTTTATATATATATGTAGAGAGAGAGATATCTATATATCTATATCTATATCTATATCTATATCTATATCTATATCTCACAGTTGATTTATCAGCTGTATTCTCTGTAGGCTTTGCTAAATGAAGATTAATGATAGGTTCTGCTCTAATGGTCTTTTATTTCTCACTTAAGAAAGTCAAAGCAAGAGGGGGCGCCTGGGTGGCTCAGTCAGTTAAGCCTCCGACTCTTGATTTCGGCTCAGGTCATGGTCTTATGGTCCGTGAGATCGAGCCCCACACTGGGCTCTACCCTGGCAGCACAGAGCCTGCTTGGGATTCTCTCTCTCCTTCTCTCTCTCTCTGCCCCTCCTCTCCTCGTGCTTTGTCTCTCTCCTTCTCTCAAAAATAAATAAATAAACATTAGGGGGAAAAAAAGTCAAAGCAAGTGAGCAAAGTTCTTTTTTTAATTTTTAAAAAATGTTTATTTTTGAGAGAGGGGGAGAGAGAGAGAGAGAGAGATTGAGAGCATGAGTGGGGGAGGGGCAGAGAGAGGGAAACACAGAATCCAAAGCAGCCTCCAGGCTTTGAACTGTCAGCACAGAGCCCAATGCGGGGTTGAAACCCACGAACCGTGAGATCATGACCTGAGCTGAAGTTGGACGCATAACCGACAGAGCCGCTCAGGCGCCCCAACAAAGTTATTTTAACAATGTCCATGAAGATATATGCTAACTAATTTGGATGTAAATTAAAAAAAATACAACTAATAATAATGAAAAAAAAAAAACCAATGTCTATGAAGAATCTGCTGTAATTTACAAAGGTTTCACAAGCTTTGGTAATTAACCAGGCACAGGTTGCTTGGGATGTGTCTCAACACTGATCCAGATGCAGTCACAAGAAGTACTTTACTGGTTTTGTTTTAAGTTCCCATGCTTCTCATGAATCAATTAAAAAAAAAAAACCCGGAAGTGGGTCTTTCGGGCTGTCCCCTTCCCACCCCTTTGTTATTTGCTTGGAGCCCATCATACTAGAGTAATAGTGAAGGAATAGAGGTCACAGTCTTGTAGAATGAAAGTCTAGACGTCTAACACACTCCTGATGGCTATAGATAATCACCCTGTCTCAAATACTGGAAATTTGCTAAGAGACTAGATTTCAGGGGCTCTCACCGCACACAGAAAGGTAACCAAGGAGACGGATATGTGAACTACTTGGACTATGGCATCGTTTTGCTATGTATGCATATACCAAGGCATCATGTTGTATACCTTAACTACTGTTAAAAAAAATTTTTTTTAATGTTTGTTTATTGTTGAGAGAGAGAGAGAGCAGGGGAAGGGACAGAGAGACAGGGAGATATAGAATCTGAAGCAGGCTCTCGGCTGTCAGCACAGAGCCCAACGTGGGGCTCGAACTCATGAACCACGAGATCGTGATCTGAGCTGAAGTCAGATGCTTAACCAACTGAGCCACCCAGGCGCCCCATGTTCCTTTCTCTTTTAAGACAACGAGTTGGAACTTTAAGAAAAGGAGGGCATAACCATAGATGTCTCAAATAAGATTAGACCTATTTTAAGCAGTGTAATGTCATTAAAAGCTAAGAGTTTGTCAGAGCTGGAAAATCCGTCCCTTCTGCTCAGGACAACAGGTTGCCGAATACAGGGAACAAGGGAAGTAGTGATTGCACGGTGCCCCTCAGATCACGTCTTGGGTGCCTTATATACTGAGTAACTTGTCGTTGATGGAGTGCTGCTAGGATCATTATCTCCATCGCATGTACGAGTAAACCAAGAATCAGGTTGAGTAACCTTCCCAAAGCAACACAGCTGAAGAAGGGACAGAGTCAGGGTTCAAGTACAAGGGGTCCAGCTTGAAAGCCTGTGTTCTTATCTTAACAAAAGCCACCCCAGCCACCCCTAAACACATAAAGGAAAGTAAAAACATCACCACCGCAAAACCTAGGAGGACCACACACTCCAAAGTTATGGTGTTTTGGGGGATTGTGTTTCTGGGTTGTGGGATTATGGCTGTTTATTCTTTTATGCACAGTGATTTTCTGTTCATCTTATTAAGACCCTTTTAGTTGCAAGTGACAGGAATTTAACTGGATCCAACTTAAGGAAAGGGCATTTATTGGCTTTATAAATGCCAACGGTATGTTATAAACTTGTGATCCCAGGCTTGTACCTGCTTCAGGTAAGGCTAGATCCAGGGACTCAGATGATGTCACTGGGTCTTTGGCTCTCTATGCTTTGTGGGCTTCATTCTCAGACCAGCTGTGCTCTTGTGATGGCAAGAGGGTCACGTAGTCTTTAGAGATTCAGAAAAACACTCAGGGAAGGATCTGATTGTCCCAGTGAGGTTCACATGTCCATTGCTGGGCAGGTGGCCCGCAGAATGGAATATTCTGATTGGACACGCCTGGGTTGTGAATAATTTGTTCCTGTCGTGCATCTAACTTGATGCCTTTCGTGCTTATTCCACTACTGACACATAAGAACATTCACCAAACTCCTGAGTGTTTGAATCGGTTACATAGGTGTCAGCCTCTACCGTTTGTAAGGGTGGCTCGGGTTTTATAGTGAATGAAGACTTAGGTTAAGGAAGTTGCCCAAGGTCACCTAACTTTTACTTGGGGGAAATAGAATGGAACCCGAGTCTGTTTCAAAGTGCACAGGATCTCTTTCCTTATCACGGTGTCTCGTGCCTCCTCAGTTCCCCAGCAGAGATGAGAGGACACTACAAGACCGGCTTCCTTCTGGCTGCACAGGGAAGGCGTCTTGTCCTGTGTCCCCCCTCGCCACCGCTGCCCCCTCCCTGGCTGTGCCTGGCGGCTCTTCCTACCTGGAAAGTCCAGGGCTAGCTAGACAGTTGCCTTTCAGTCTCCCTCTTCTGTCCTTTGATGGTTGGAAAAGGCACTGGGCTTAAGGGCGGAGAAGATCACAGAGAGGTTAAGTAACTTGCCCCAAGCCACACAGCAAGTACGTAGGAGAGTCAGCGTCCACATCTAGGAAATGTGACTCAGGGTTTGTCAACTTCTGCACTGGGGCCAGATAACTCTTTGCTGTGGGGGCTGCCCTGTGCGATATGCATTTGTAAGCATTCTTCTCCCCACAGGTCGTGACTCACAACCAAAGATGTCTCTAGATATTGCCAAATGTGCCCCGGGGGTGGGGGGTCGGTGGGGTCAAAATCCTGAAATTTGCTCTCTCGGAAAATTGGGCTGCCTGTGGAGGCCCGGCTGGGGACGCTTGAAGGTCAGGAGCGAGCTGACACGAAACTTCATTTTCCCTCTTGCAAGGAGAGGGCCAGAGCAATTCTTTTTTTCTTTTTGAGGTTATTTCTGTTTCAAGACCTGTGAAGGCCATAGAAGCTAGGTTTATTTGAAACTGGAATAGAAAACACAGGGACCGCTTTCTTCTCTGTCATCGGAATGATTCTCAGATCCGGCGAAAAGGGCTTATTTTTACCGTCCTGTAGACACTTTCGCACAGACCGTCTTTTTGGCAATTCATTTTATAGCACTTGCACTCTTGCAGAATTAGGAACGGGACGGGGCAAGGAAAAGGCCCAAGAAGGTACCGTTTATTAAGCACCTACTATGCGCCCTGCAGGACACACACATCAGTTTTTCTATTTGAATGGTGGCATAGTGAGGTGAGGTGGATGTGTGACTCTTTTAGATGTGGAACGAGGCTCAGAGAGATGCTCAGGGTCGCTTGGTTAGCAGAGTAGAGCCAGCCAGCTCTGACCTCCAGGTCCACACTTCTGGAACCACTCTGCTGCCTCTCAGCCCAGCCTCGCTCAGGATTTTCTCCTTCTGGACCCCACCCTGGGCGATCCTGCCCACCGCCGTCCCCGGTGAGCCGTGTTAGAGGTTTTTTTTTTTTGCAGCTCTCCCAGCAAAGTACCAGGGCAGAGATTGGAATCCAGGCAGCCAGAGCCTGGAGGCTAAATCTTTTTTTTTTTTTTTGAGAGAGAGAGAGAGAGAGTGCAAGTGGGAGAGGGGCAGAGAGAGGAGGGCAGAGGATCCGAAGCAGGCTCTGTGCTGACAGCAGTGAGTCCGATCTGGGGCTTGAACTCATGAACCTCGAGATCACGTCATGAGCTGAAGTCAGAGGCTCAACCTACTGAGCCACTCAGGCGCCCCCTGGAGGCTGATTCTTAATCCTGCTAGTGTGCTGTTTACTGAACTGGGTAGGGCATTGAAAAGGGGAGACACAGAATGGGAAGCAGGCTCCAGGCTCCAAGCCGTCAGCACAGAGCCCGACGTGGGGCTCGAACTCACACACCGCGAGATCATGACCTGAGCCAAGGTCGGACGCTCAACTGACTGAGCCACCCAGGCGCCCCTTGATGGATTTGAAATTAAATTTTGGACCTTGGTATACTTCCCTCTGAACACTTCACACGTGTTCCTTTTTCCTCAGCTCTTTCCTTGGCTCTTCCAAAATGCTGGGCTTACAGCCTGGGGTGATGGGGCCACAAGCCACGATTCTGCAGCCGCCAGAGGCCGTGAGAGGCAAGGCTTCCCCTAGAGCCTCTGCGGGGAGCGTGGCCTTGCTGACGCCTGCTCTGGGGCCTGGGGATGCTGATCTTGGCTGTCTGGCCTCCGGAACTGTGAGAGAATACATTTCTGCTGTTTTCAGCCCGCAGCGTGTGGGAATTTGCTCCTGCAGCCATCAGCAGTAACAAGTGAACACAGAAGGGGCAGCACGGAGGGGCGTGGTAGGATCGACGTGGGGTGAAGGGAGCTTCCACATGATGCCAGGGCATGAAGCCTAGTTTGTCTGGGGCTCGCATGAAGACTGGCTCCCGCGGAGAGGCGGATGGGGCGGTTTAGCAGCCGGAAGATGGGAGATGTGGTGTGGACGCATTGAGTGGTGGCAGCATGCCCAGCAAAAGGCGCAGGAGGCGTAGACACACGGGGCCCAGCAGGATGGAGAGAAGAACAGGGCAGTCGCTCCAGAGATCGGAGCTGAGTCTGGCTGAGCGTGTGGGAGCTCCCAGGGCTCACGCCTCGGCTCTGCTCATTCAGCACCTTCTGTGCGTGAGGGGGTCTGGGAGGTCTAGAGACTGGCGGAGCAGTAAATTGTGGGGGACTCCCCAGAGGGGTCAGGTCCTGCAGAGTCCTGGCCCAGGGAGGGGTGAAGCGGGCCCAGGAGGAGGCCAGGGCTCACTGGTCTGTGCCTAATCTTGCTTCCTTCCCTCATTTCTTTGCAGCCTCAGCCTGAAGCCAGCAGAACCCCTGAGCACCTCCTGTCCCCATCGGCTCAGCTTCCCCTAGGCCAAAGCTTTGTGCAAAGCCACTTTCAAGCCCAGTATAGGTAAGAATCTAGGTAAGGGTGGGGTGTGCTTAGCAGGGATCGCCCAGACTTAGCTGCTGGTAACTGGCCTCCCATCGCCACGCTGCCCCGAGATTGCACAACAACAGGAACACAAGACAACCCTTCTCTCTCCCATTGGAAATCCCAGGCAGCCCCTCACTCCTTGTTGTCTCTGGCCGTTAGGATTTCTTCCTTCCCTTCTTGCTGGCTCCTGGGTCTCCCGTCTCCTCTTGAAGGGGGTTCTAACAGAGTGTGAATGCGGAGGCCAGGGTTTCGCCCGCAGGCGATCACTGAGAGGTTGTTCAGTTTACCAAGTAATTTCAAGTTCGAGATTTCCCATCAGCGTGGAGGATGTAAAATATATATATGTATATACATGTATATATGTATGTATGTATATGTATGTATATGTATATATGTATATATGTATGTATATATGTGTATATGTATATGTATATGTTATGTATATATATAATTATGCAGGCTTTGCTCAGAAAACTTCTCCTTGGGCTCTTCTATCTGTGACAGCTGAGAGATTCCTATAAGACAGCGTATTTCCAAGTACTATAATGTTTTCATGAGACATTGATTGCAGTGAGCAGTCTCAAGTGGGGAAGAAACCTCCCTGGGCTTTCTTGGAGGAGGTGTGCCTTTTGATGGGGGCTCCGAAGGCTGAATAGGATCGAATGGGCGGGAGCATATTCAGCAAGAACAGATAATCAGGATGCAGGGGAAACCATCGGTTACAGACAACCTCCTCTTGGTGACACAGTCCTTGGTTGCTTAGCCTACTGGGTACTTAAAAACGCTCCGAAACGAGTCTACGTTTTATTGTTGTGCATGAAGTAAGGCCCGTTTATTTCCCAAGAGATGCGGTGTGCATACTGGAGGGAACCTAGATTTCATGGCTAGCCATGAAAGCTACGTGCAGGGTGTCTGCCTTATTTATCTTCAGGTGCCCAGAGCAGAGGCTGCTTGAAACAAAAATGGGACAGGAGAAGAAGAAGAGAGGAGGAGAAAAGAACAGCTAGAAGGAGGGAAAGGGGAGCCTAAGGCCAGGGTCAGTTAGACTGCGGGGAAGGGACACCAGGTACCCCTCGTTGGTGTCTTTGCACAACCAACTTACTTATTTCTTGGCTCATAGCGTTCTCTCTTCCCTCTTCCTCTCTTGTGCACGCATGCTCTCTTTCTTTCCTTCTTTCAAGTATCTGAGAGTTGGCTGTGGTGCATGGTCCACCCGTTACAGCCAGGAGCATCGCTCCTTGGCCACGAGAGAGAAATTCCAACCAAAGACCCCACATGCTCTCTAGCTATTCGATTCTAGAGATGCCCGAGATATTTACTGTTTAACCTGCTACGAGCCCCTTCCTTCTCGGTGCCAGAGTCCAGCCGTGAACCAGGCACAGCCCCTGTTCTCAAGGAGCTCACGTTCTGCTGGGGGAGGTGTTGGGTAACGCTCACACACGTCACAGCAGCTCTTTGAGGTAGTGATAATTGAAATGATAAGACACAGCTTGGGATGTGGGGGGGTGGGAGGCGGCCAGCTCTAGATAAGGTAATCAGAAAGGTCTGGGAAGGCTTCTCAATAGAGGGGACATTTGAGCTGAGAACGTAGAGACAGTGAATCAGCTATTCGCATCTCTGAGGACAAGGTCATGCAGGCAGAGGAAAATGCAGAGGCAAAGGGCCCGGGGTTGGAATGATGTTGGCACATCGAGGGACAGAAAGGCCAAGGGAGCAGCCAGGTGGGGAGGGGTGGGAGGTGAGGCTGGAGAGGTGGACGGGGGACGTGTCTAAGGTGTCCTGTCCAAGTGTGGGCTTCCGTCTGAAGGGCACAGGAAGCCACTGCAACCTTTGAAGCGGGGTGTGGCTGAGGGACTATGGTGGGAGAGTGATGGTGCATGAGACCCCCCCAGGGGGGGGTGGTGTAGCAGGGAAGATGGAGAGGAGTGCATGGGCTGGAACGTGTTCTGGATGTAGACTCAACAGGTCTCGTTCATGACTCTAAGAGTGCAAGGGGAGGGCCTGAGAGAAAGGGAGGAATCTAGGGTGCCTCCTGGGATTTTATGGGGCGTTATCACTGCCAGGTGCTTTGAGATGCGTGTTACAGGTGTGAAAGGAAAAAAGTCTTGTTTTCTTTACACCCCTCTCTCCTCCTACCCCGCCTACAGACCCTCCCGCACCAGGCGCGTGGGCGTTTTCCCCACACCAGGCAATCCTGCAGTTCTCTGTGGACACCACCTGAGTGTCCTCCAGGGTGACTCCGTTCCGGACACTGTTTACCTGGACACAGCGTCCGATCCCACAGCTTAAGAGCTCAGTCCCACGAGACTGCTCCCCCCACCAGGCAAGAGTCCCCCCCCCACCCCCTGCCCCAAGTCCCGAGCTGTCACCTATGCTTTGACTGGCCGGCTACAGACCAGAGGTCCCCAGGGCCCCCTCCTCACGTTCGGTCACTTGCTAGAGCTGCTCACAGGACTCAGGCAAACGGTTAACTCCCTAGATCAGCAACTCATTGTAAAAGGATACAACTCTGAACAGCCAGACGGAAAAGATGCTTCCGGCAAGGTGTGTGGCAGCCGGTGCAGGGTTTCCCTGCCCTCTCCGGGTGCGCCGTTGCCCCAGGACCCCCACGTGTTCACCAGTCTGGAAGCTCTCCAGACCTCTCCTGGGAGCGTTTTTTTCTGTAGGCCTCCTTACCTTGGTGTGATTGATTACACCATTGATCCCTAGTGATTCATTCAACCTCTGGTCCTCCTTTCCTCCCTTGGAAGTGGAGGGGCGGGACTGAAACTTCCAACCCCCTCCCCCGCCCCCAACTGTTTCCCCTGGCCCCCGGCCCTCATCCTCAGGTGTCTGGGACTGTCCCCGAGTCCCCTCAGTAATATAACTCAGGTGTGGTTGAAAGGTGGCCCTTTTGTCCTTCTGGCTCCCATCTTTTAGGTAATTCCAAGAGTTTTAGGAGCCCTATGCCAGGAACCAGGACCAAAACCAAATATGTATTTTCTTATTTTAAATCACGTGATCACACGGTCTGTGATCGGCGTGGGCTGAGTCAGGGCATGATTCCTGAGCAACTGACTTCAAGCCGATCAGATATATTCAAGACCGCAAGCGCTCTCTGGGTAGATTACTGTAGGATGAAGAGTAACAACTGAGGTGTTCAAGCTAAAAAGAAAAAAAAGGGGGGGACCGGTGACAGCTGAAAATACCTGCTTTGTGCCTGATAGTCTGTAGTAAAGAAAAAAATACAGTTAGGGATGTCCGTCTGGGCGAGGGCTTTTGAGCTCTGGGAAGCGATTTTCTAGAGTGGCCAATGGATACCAGCTCCAAGCTGGTGGTGTTTCCTGAGGCCTTGGGCACTCTTCAGGGAGGGCTTGCTGAGGATGGAAAGTCGCCGCTGTATCGGCCTTCTTTAAGAGAGGATTCACTGTGGGTGAATTCAGAGACCCCCATGCAGTGAGGGTGCCGCCTCCCTTTTAGGGTGTTGGGTTTTCGGCTTTGGCTTTGGCCTCAGGGTGCTGGAGGTTACGGGCTACAGGGAAAATAATCAGTTATTCCATATGGTTCGTACCACAACCTAAAAAAACCTCCGTGAGCTTCATAACCGCGGAGCGCCGCTGTGTTGGAGTTTGGGCCACAGGCGGGGAGGCCGTGGGAGTGCACCTGCTGGGGGGGTGTGCGTGCGCATGCGCGCCTGTGGGTATGCGCATGCGCACCTGCGTGTATTCGTTTCTTCGGGGCTCCTGGCTTTTATTCGCAGAGAAGTCTTACCTGGTCCCCGTAACAGGCAGCATTTCCCCTATGGCCGAGCGTGTTTGTGAAGGCTTTCTCACAGCCGATCTCCGAGAGGTGACATCTTACCTGTGTGTCCTCAGAGTCACCATTGCCGGTGGAGACATCAGATCCTCTGTCCTGGGAGCAGGTGGCGCAGGGCGGGCGTGAGGGGTAGGGTGTGTCTGCGGCCGCAGGGAGAGGTCGGAGTAGGGCATCATCAAGGGCCCGGGGCTCACTTCTGGGCATTTATACTTGGCGGAAAGCCAAGGGCAGTTCTGAGGCTTCTTGGTGGCTCCCCAGGTTGGCTTTTGCGTTGGAAGCAATTTGATGGAATTTAAGACACAAAATAGATGAATATATGGGAAGGGGCTGGGGGGGCGGGTAGCGGGGAGAAGGAAACAAACCATAAGAGACTCTTAAAGATAGAGAACAAACAGGGTTGGGGGGGGCTAGATGGGGGATGGGCATTAAGGAGGCCATTTGTGAGGATGAGCACTGGGACTTACGTGTAAGTGATGAAACCCAGGGTTCTAGCCCTGAGGGAGCCGTGAAGGGCAGCAGGGTGGTTTTCTGCCCCCTCCCCCACTCCCTACCCCGTGAGAGCTTGGGGGACAATAGGACAGGGCTGCAAATGGCCGGCAGGGATGGTGAAGACATGGTGAGGTTAGAAGGTCTCTTGAGGTCACGTGTCAGGGTGGCTGAAGCCTGGAAACGTCCAGAGTCTTCTCTCTCCCTGATCTGTGGGTCCCATTCACTCTGTTGTCATTACTCGTCTTTGAAAAACAGGTGTATTTCACATCCCTTCCGCAGTCTATTCTGAAGACCATACGTTTTGCTTCGCTTAGCTTTTGTAGACTTAACACAGTGGATAACTCAAAGAAAAATATTCTTTTTCATTTGTTTGCTTAACTGCAAAAACCGGGATTTGGAAATTTCCCAGTGACAAAAATACATCCTCCGGGCTTACTTCAATCTAGGTACATGATGGGTAAAGGTGGGAGACGGATCCGGAGAAACAGGGTGGCAGAGGGGACCCCACAAACGCCAGGTCCCCCTTCTCTCTGGAGCTCGATGCCTGGTATACACCGTTTTTTACCAGGACATTTCTATGGTTTTCCCAAAGGGAAATTTCCCAGAGTTATTGGACGTTAAAGTCTCAGGTCTGTTTTCAGAAGTCATGGATGGCTGTTAACTTGTACCCAGGAGAGCTGACCTGCTCTGGCCAGCTCACTCAGGGTCACCTGCGCCCGCACCCTGAAATCCTCAGGCCTTCTTGCTTGTCCCTGGTTTTTCCCATTTGGTCTGCTCCCAGGGAAACCACTCAAGCTGAGCTGGTGCTCTGTGCAGAGACTCTGGAAACCAGCCCGTGATCCCAGCCCCGGTTTCCTTGCTGACCGGTGTAAGAGCACGGCCGTCAGCTGGGTGGTGTTCCTTATTCCCAAGGAAGAAAGCAGTGTAGATTTTAGGACAAGGCACGCAGCGTCCAGAAATCCCTTACATCTTGGAAGAATGCATCACAAGATTAAGGAAATAAAACTGGAGTACCCGTGGGGAATATAAAAGTTGCACTTGATTTTCAGGGACCACATGCTTAAGTGAGGGAGTGTTTAGTTTGAAAAAGTTTAGAGAATATAAGTATACTGTGTGTATAACTTCTCTGAAACAATTTTTTTTTATTGTCTATTCATTTTTGAGGGACAGAGACAGAGCGTGAGTGGGGGAGGGGTAGAGAGAGAGGGAGACACAGAATCTGAAACAGGCTCCAGGCTCTGAGCTGTCAGCACAGAGCTCGACATGGGGCTCGCACTCACAAACCGCGAGATCATGACCTGAGCCGAAGTCGGACACTGAGCCACTCAGGCGCCCCATAACTTCTCTGAAACAGTTGATGTCCCTCATTCGTTTATACTAAAGACAGCAGGAATGGTGATGAACTTGGACCCTGGAACCTGAGCTTTGCTCTGCCGCTTAAGAGCTGTGTGTCCTTGGGACCGTTGCTTAACTTCTCTGTGCTTAGTCTTCTCATCTGCAAAATGGGAATAATACTGGCGGCTATGGGTAGTGAGTTATTATACTCACAGTGGTTGGAACAATGCCCAATTCATAGTAAACCCTGTTACAATATTAGCTATTTAGCTATTAGGCGCTTTTTTCTGAACTCTGTTTCCTCACTGGTACAATCAGGAGGGTGGACTCCCTCAGTGGTTCCACGTTCTGGCTGAACACTAGTGTCCCCGGGAGAGCTGTTGACATCCTGATGCCCGAGCCTCTTTCCCTGCCTCCCTTGAAACAAAATCTATGGGAAAAGGGCCGAGACATTTGCGTTTTTAGGAAAGCTTCCTCTGTGATTCTGGGACACACTGAGGCTGAGAACCAGGGGAGGAGATGGTCCTGAGATGCCTTCCAGGTTGTGAGCCATCATGCCGTTTCTCTCTCGAGGGGTGTTCGCTTCCCTTCCCGTTCTCAGTGCGCTAACGTGTGCAATTAAACTTTTTTTCCTTCCTTGAAAAATTGAGGTGAAAGTTCCATAACGTAAAATCAACAATTTAAAAGTGTACTTTTTGGGAACCTCTGGGTGGCTCAGTCAGTGAAGCGGCAGACTTCGGCTTGGGTCATGATCTCGAGGTCCGTGGGTTCGAGGCCCCGCGTGGGGCTCTGTGCCGACAGCTCGGAGCCTGGAGCCTGCTTCGGATTCTGTGTCTCCCTCTGTCTCTGCCCCTCCCCTGCTTGCGCTCTTTCTCTCTTAACAATAAATAAACATTAAAAAAAATAAAAATAAAAGGGTACAGTTTCACCGCATGGACGTTCACAGTCCTGTGTAACCACCACCTCTGTCTAGCTCCTCACCATTTTCATCACCAGAAAGAAAACTGGATACCCCGTTAAGCCTTCCTCCCCGCCCCTGGCATCCTCCAATCTGTTTTCTGTCTCTGTGGCTTTACCTATTCTGGATTTATCCATTTAGCCACTGATGGGCATTTGGGTTGTTTCTACCTTTTGGCTATTGTGAATAATGCTGTTGTGAACATTTGTGCACAAGTATTTGTATGAGCACCTGTTTTCTTTCTTTCTTTCTTTCTTTCTTTCTTTCTTTCTTTCTTTCTTTCTTTCTTTCTTTTATTTTTTGAGGGATGCAGAGAGACAGAGCATGAATGGGGGAGGGTCAGAGAGAGAGAGGGAGACACAGAATCCGAAGCAGGCTCCGGGCTCTGAACTGTCAGCACAGAGTCCGATGTGGGACTCAAACTCACGAACCGTGGGATCATGGCCTGAGCTGAAGTCGGACACTTAACCGACTGAGCCACCCAGGTGCCCCTGAGTACCTCTTTTCAACTCTTTTGGGGGATGTACCTACCAGGGGAATTGCTGGATCGTACGATAATTCTTTATTTCACTTCTTGAGGATCTTCTCGACTGCACGTGATTGACCTTGAAACTCTGTGTTTGGCCCTCACAGATCTTCCTTGACCTGTCCCCACTGCCTGAAACAGAGCAACACCTTCGATCCTTTCCTGTGTGTGTCACTACCTATCCCCTTGCGCCAGACGAGGTACGTGAACTTGAATCCCGTCCTCAGGCCCCCCTGGGTACCTTCTGCCTTGCACCTACAGTTCTATCTGTCTGGCTTCTCAGCCAGCGTCTCTCTAGAAGCCAGCCTTGCAAAGCTGGTGATGGTCAGTTGTTGAATGTTGACACCGTGAAAGGCTACCGCGTCCCTTCTTTGGCTGCAGAAGGAACTATCCACAGCACTTCTGTCTGTCGGCACCGTAGCCAGGCTTTCGTCTCTGGCCTGCTGGGAAGCTGGCACGGGCCTGTCACTACCTCCCGGCAGACCAGGGGCCAACCTAAAAAAAAAAAAAAAAATTTGTCGCCACCTGCTTCTCCCTGCTTTGCTTCCAAATCGTTTTTGCTCTTTGTGAAGGTGTAGGAAGATGGTTTCTTTCAGGAGCAGAGAAAAAGGGAAGGGGGTGTCGAAGGAGAGGAGAAAAACAGAAGAGAGGAGGGTAGGGTTCAGTAAGAGGCATGGTGGGCTGGGCCTTTACAAGTAAGAGGCACGTAGTGTAGGAGTTCTAGAAGGCCGGGTCTTGGCATGTGACCGCTAAGACACCTGGCCAATGTCGGCCTCGTGGCCGTTTGGTGAGCACTGCATTGGCACTGAGACGGCTCTCTCCCTCGTTTTCTCCGAAAATACCATCTCTCGTGCCCTCCATTGCTGACCTCCATCTCTAGGGTGCAGCTGAAGATACGGAGCTCCACACAGCCTCTCCTGGCCACTTGATCCCCATTTCTGCCCCTCTGTGCTGCAAATGCACCACCGGCTTGTCCATCACCGGTGATGCCTACTGATGGTTGTGAGCTCAGATTCCCGGCCTGACGCAGCATCACACGGTGGTTGGGAACGCTGACTCCGGGGCTCGTCTGTCCGGGGTTCACATCCCAGCTCTGTCCGTGAGCTGTGCAGGAAGGAACACGAGGCACACTGGATGACCTAGAGGAGTGAGCCCCAGTGCGCTGGTGGGGACAGTAGGAAGTAGAATGAGACACACAAGAGAGTGTCCAAGGGAAAGGAGTCCAGAGGGGCTTGAGGCGGGGGGCGTGGGGGAGGGTGGGCGGAGGGCAGAAGGAAAAGTGTCCTATTACTGAGGGGAGTTTCAATAAAGGACAGTGTCATCAGTGGTCTTGAATTGTAGTGGAAGAAGCTTGACCATTTTACATAACAGATTTCAAAGTTTGCTTTTGCTGAAGGCGATGGATTTAACAAACGGAACCTTGAGATCGCAGATCTGTACTGTGATTGTCAATCAGATGCCTTTTATTTTCAACTAGCTTTAGAAAACTATGTGGGGAGCGGAGACCCTCGGGGATTTGGCTCTCCGCCGCCACCTGGTGACGGTGTACCTAAAGTACAGTTGGCTTGACCCGGAAGCAGAGATTAGCCTAAGTGTGTTGGACTTTGACCCAATGTCAGTGGTGTTGGCAGTTCATGTCCATCCTGTAAGAATGTGGACACCTTCGTGTTTTCCAGATTCTTGAGCGTCACGTTGGTCTTCCCCTCGAAGAGCCAGCGGTTCCTGCGGGTTGGCCTGGCCGTGCCAATCCTCAGCACAGTGGCATCCCTGAGGAAGATGGTCGCGGAGGAAGGCGGCGTCCCTGCGGATGAGGTGTGACGGAATTGCCCGGGGGGCCCGGTCACCGAATGACTGGAATGCTAACTGGGCCCTCTGACCAGGGCTGTTTAGGCTAATTTCTGGTTCCCAGGTGACCCCCTGGTGACTCGTGAGTTTCTGTTTGATTGGTGACAGTCCCTGGTGTCTGTCTGGGATGACCGAGCCTTGACCTCTCCCTGCGTTTACTCAGAATTGCCAGAAAAGGATGAGCAAAATCGTCATAATTGCGACCCTAGTAATTGCGACGCCAGCAAACCCTCCGTGGTGTTTCCCAAGTGCTGGGCGCCATTTTATGAACTTCATTCGTAGCCACTTTCATTGTCATCACCTTGCGAAGTCAGTACCACAGTTCTCCTCCTCCTACCGGTGAGCTGGTGAGCCGAGAGGGGGCCCTGAGAGGTTAAGTGACCCGCCCGAGGTCACACAGCTGGTAAGCAGCTGACCCAGGATTTGCGCACAGGTGGTTTGACTTCACGGCCCGAGCTGTGTACTTGCACTCCTGAGAATAGGAACCAGGACACTGAAGGGGCGATAAGTGACAAACGAGCAGCTACTGAGGATGTGTGAGAGAGGAGGTTTAGGGGAGACTGGGAGGGCTGTGCACTGCCTTTTTTTTTTTAAAGGGGTCTTGGTAAGGAGGTCGGATTTACTGTGACTTTGAGGGCAGAACTCGCAACAGGGACCCCCGTGAGAGGGCAGGGTGGAGGTGATGGTGGTCAACAGCCATGTGGCATAATGGGAAGGGCTTGGAATAGGGTCCTTCTTAGGATTCAGTCAATCTCTACTTTTCTGACCTTGGACAAAGTAAGCAACCTGTCCTCTGCATCTTTAACTGTAAAATGCAAATTTTACATTTCCCCCCCCCCCGACGACCTCGCAGCATTTTTTTTTTTTCAAATTAAAAAAAAAAAGTGTTGGGGCACCTGGGTGGCTCAGTCGGTTGAGCATCCGACTTCGGCTCAGGTCATGATCTCGCGGTCCGTGAGTTCGGGCCCCGTGTCGGGCTCTGTGCTGAGAGCTCGGAACCTGGAGCCTGTTTCAGATTCTGTGTCTCCCTCTCTCTCTGCCTCTCCCCCGCTCATGCTCTGTCTCTCTCTCTCCCTGTCAAAAATAAATAAACAAAAAAAAAAAATTTAAATGTTTAGCCTTTCTGTTTAGGAATAACACACATGCTATAAAGGATGTGCACCTTGAGGGTATGGTTTGTTGAGTTCTGTGCACATCCATCCATGTAACCTCCAAGATTATTCACTCTGTGGGCTCCTTCCTGCCCCCACCCAATCAGTGCCTCTGATCTTATCAGCGTTTTTACGGGGGTATCACGTGGGGGAAAAGCGTGTATCTTGCTTGGTGAAGTCAAAGTGCTCTTTGGGGATATATTGAGAGAGAAAGAGAAAATAGGACAGAGGGTGACAGTCTTGGGAGAAAAACCACAGGGGGAAAAAATACCCAAAGGGGGATGTCTGTGAGGTGGAGTTGGCACAATTCAAAGAGTAAAATAATTGTCAGAAATTTGAGAAGTCTGGTGCGTAGGGAGGTAGGAATCACTTGGGATTCCTAAGTGCACAGGCAGGCATTTTGATTGGAACTTCAACCCTGCTTGATTTTAACTGGCGGGTTTATTCCCCTTACATTATCTATGATCATGGATATACTTGGATTTATTTGTATTTTCTTTTTATGCTTTCTGTTTACCCTGCTTTCTCTTTGATTCCTTTCCCTCTCCTTTACTGCTTCTTTCCTATTGAGCAATTTTTATTTCATCTCTTCTGCTTTGGAACATATATATGCTATTTCGATGCTTCTTTAGTGGTTGTCCTTAAAACGCCAACATGCATAATTTAGCAAAGTCTTATGTTAATCTTCCCAAACAACACAAGGATCTTGGCGTGCTTCAGTCTCCCTTCCGCCGTTTTATTATTGTGGATATTATTGTCCAGTATTTTTTTCAATATTTATTTATTTTGAGAGAGAAAGAGAACATGAGTGCATGAGCGGGGGAGGGCCAGAGAGAGAGGGAGAGAGAATCCCAAGCAGTCTCTGCACTCAGCATGGAGCCCAATGTGGGGATGCCACCCAGGCACCCCCTGATTGTCCGGTATTTTAATCTCTCCTCCCCTTTCTCCAGATGTAGTAATGGTACTAGTTGTTATTATTGTGGATTTATGTAGTCAGCGCATGTTTACATTTACTAATGTCTACCCTTTTCTTTGGCTCACCATTTCTTCTTAAAACTCAAGTTTTTTTTCTGGATTCTGTTTGTTTGTTTGTTTGTTTGTTTGTTTGTTTGTTTGTTTTAACCCTGAAATGCATCTCTTACAAGAGAATTTTGTAGCTAGTGTGACTTGAATGGGTTAGATGTGTTGAGATGTTGATTCCTTCAGCCCTCGAGGTGACAGGACCCTCGAGGTGGTCACCCCTTTTCTTTGCTACAAGACCAACTTCTGCTTATCCCGGTGTTCCATCAAAATAAACTCCACATTTACCGTGATGTGAAAAAAGTTGGCAAAACTATTTAGAAGTTCTTTCACTGGGGGCGCCTGGGTGGTGCAGTCGGTTAAGCGTCCGACTTCAGCCAGGTCACGATCTCGCGGTCCATGAGTTCGAGCCCCGCGTTGGGCTCTGGGCTGATGGCTCAGAGCCTGGAGCCTGTTTCCGATTCTGTGTCTCCCTCTCTCTCTGCCCCTCCCCCATTCATGCTCTGTCTCTCTCTGTCCCCAAAATAAATAAACGTTGAAAAAAAAAAAATTAAAAAAAAAAAAGTTAAGAGTGTTTACTGTTAACAGATCTCCAGTGAAAGAACTTCTTTTTTTTTAAAAAAAAATTTTTTTTTTCAACGTTTATTTATTTTTGGGACAGAGAGAGACAGAGCATGAACGGGGGAGGGGCAGAGAGAGAGGGAGACACAGAATCGGAAACAGGCTCCAGGCTCTGAGCCATCAGCCCAGAGCCCGACGCGGGGCTCGAACTCACGGACCGCGAGATCGTGACCTGGCTGAAGTCGGACGCTTAACCGACTGCGCCACCCAGGCGCCCCAACACTCTTAACTTTTCATCTGAAGAGAGCTTTATTGTATTGTCATTGCCTGCATGATAGTTTAACTGGGTATAAAATTTAAAAACAAATTCCCCCCTCTCCAATTTTCTTCCCCCATCTCTTCCCTCAGCAGTTTGAGGGAAGAGATTGTTGCCATTGGGGTATCTGTGGCCAATCTAATTGTTATACCTATTCTGTTTTATTATGAAAAATAAGTAGTGTTTTTCACCTAAAAGAGTAAAAGAGATGTTTGAGACTATCAGTGGCTTTTGGATTTCTTGCTTAAGTTTCCTTTGAGAAATTAAGAGGGAAAATTATCTTCCTTATTCCAGGTGATCTTAGTTGAACTGTGTCCCAGTGGATTCCAGCGGTCTTTCTTTGATGAAGAGGACCTGAATACCATTGCAGAGGGAGATAATGTATATGCCTTCCACGCCCCTCCACCACCTGGCCAGGAGATGCTCTCGGGTACGATGTTGCTTTGCGTAACCGTATTCGGATATTATGAGTTATACATTTGAGAGTGTACTCCTTGCATGCTAAGGCATAAGACATTTACTTTTTGAATTTGGACCTGTCAGGCTTATTTTCTCTGATATTTGCTGTACAGATGGTTGATTATCAAGAATTATCTAATCACTCAGGGGTTCTCAAAACCTTGATGAGTATCAGAGTCACATGGAAAGCTTGTTGAGGCAGAGGTGTGAGTCCTACACACACAGTTTCTGGTTGGGTAGGTCTGGGGTAGGACCCGAGAACTTGCATGTCTGACGGGTTCCCAGGGGTGCTGCTCCTGCTGGTCCTGGGACCACCCTTTGAGAATCACTATTCAGAATAGGTGCCCGGGTGATCTTTGTCTTTAGGACTCTTGTAGTTCAAGGCCTGTGTTTGCTTGAAGTAAAATGGTTACAGATTGGAGCAGTAGATGGCCAGAAAGGTTATTAAATGACTTTTGTTAACAACCCCACTTCCTGATGCTTGCTTTTCCTGAACTTTGCACTGGCCTAGAAGGTCAGTATCCGACAGTCTTCCGTGGCAGTTCATTATACATTCTGGCCCAATTAGCTAGTCAAGAAGGCCTGTATTTGGAGGAGCCTGGGCCAGCGTTGCCATATAGCCCAAGTGAATCCTGTGCCCTTGGTCATAACCTCAGCCAGCCTAGGTGGCAGGCCATGGGAACCAGGTGTCTGGTTTCTCTGAGTCAACAAGGAGCCCCTGTGCCTGGAATCTGGAACAGGGCATTGACTGGCCCTGATTATGTTATAGTTCAATGAAAAGGCCTTCATGTCAGGTTCAGTCAAAGGTAACACACCTGTGCTTTGAAAGTCAGATTTTCAGACCGGAGTGGAAATTGAAGATTGTCTAACTCTTCCACATCCTCAAGGGTGAAGATTCTTACCTTCTATGTGTTCTTCTTTCGTTGGCTGAGAAAGCCAGAGCCAACTCATGGCTCTCTGATCAAGGCATAAAAGCAGCCCGAATCATTTTGGAGTATTTTTAAGATTGGTTTTGGGACGTGTTCACTAAAATCCCTGCCCACGTTTTAATATTATGGGCTGAACACAATGGCAAATTCACTACCATGTATATGACCTTTGTATACCAGGTATCAGATGGCACAGGGGTCACATATCTTAATATCTCTTTCCTTAAAGTGCTCTGGAGTCTCCCAGGGGTGGTTGATAGATGCTCAAAAGAGAAGAGGGGCAGGAGAATCCGGGGCTGTGCCCCAGCGAATTCTTTAAGAATGTACCGTAATTGTCTCTCTTTAGCTCACCCACCTGGTCTTTCCATCTCCCCGCGCTTGGCAGCCCATGGGGGTCAACCGTTACCCCCGCCTGTCCAGAGTGAGAACAAGGTGCTGATCCTCCTCTGTAACTTGGCGGGGTCCGGGCAGCAGGCCAGCAGGTATGTTTCATTCCATCTTCTTTTTATGTGATGCCTGGGATGTGTAGGCATGGACTTGGAATTCTGTCTAGAGTAATTTGAATTTAATAAAATCAAACATCCATTCTCAAGGTTAATCAACTGGGAGTAAGGTACTTTCTTATCATGAGGATCACCAGTAACCGCCTTAAGCAGATGGCGAACGAGGGGCTCCTGGTGGCTCAGTCAGTTACGCGTCCAACTTCAGGTCATGGTCTCGCAATTCATGGATTTGAGCCCCGCGTCGGGCTCCATGCTGACAGCTCAGAGCCTGGAGCCTGCTTCCAATTCTGTGTCTCCCTCTCTCTCTGCCCCTCCCCCACTCATGCTCTGTCTCTGAGAAATGAATTAACCTTAAAAAAAATTTAAAGAAAAAAAAGAAAGAAAAAAGAAAAGACAATAGCAGGGGTGCCTGGGTGGCTCAGTTGGTTAAACGTCTGACTTCGGTTCAGGTCATGATCTCGCAGTTCATGGGTTCAAGTCCCACATCGGGCTCTGTGGTGACAGCTCGGAGCCTGGAGCCTGCTTCAGATTCTGTGTCTCTCTCTCTGCCCCTTCCCTGCTCATGCTCTGTCTCTCTCTGCTTCTCAAAAAATGAATAAATGTTAAAAAAAAATTTTTTTTAATTATGATATAGGCTATAAGTAAAAAAAAAAATTTTTTTTGAAGCCAAAAAATTATAGTATAGACAGAGAAATATACATTGAAATCATTGTAACAGAATAGGCCAAAGTGTAATTAAGTATTATATGATAAAAATGGTATATTTCATATTATTAGTGAATGAATTATTCAATATGTAAGGGGGGCAAATTTATTTCTTTTTATTTGATATAATCAATTTTTTTACTCCCACCATAGATTTGCATGTATATGTTCTAGATTAATTGAAGAACTAATTATAGAAAAGGAATCCATAAAATAACTTGAAAATCATGTAGGGAAATATGTATATCTTTGGGTGGGGGACTATTTTAACACCTAAGGCAGGAGGCTATAAAGAAAAAGGCTAACGTTTTAGATGCATTAAACATTTTAAGCACAAACAAGAAGAAAATATTTACATCAGATGACAGGTGAAGGGCTCATAATCCATCGTGTAAAACCTAGCTCTGAAATTAGCGAGAGAAATGCTCTTAGTAAAACGAGGCACAGAGATTAATGTTAGCTCACGGAAGAAATACAAGCACAGATGAAAATAGTCCGCTTTGTTAGTAGCAGAAGAAGTTCTAATTGCAATAGAAAGATGCTGTTCACCTTTCAGATTGGTAAAGGACTTTCAAAACCTGACAATACTCATCCTGGGCCAGTGTCAAGGGAATGGGGCCCATGGTGTGGTGTGGATGGTGTGGCTTTTGTGGAGAGCAGCTTGGGTATGAATAGCTTTGGTCTTGCAAATCCGCTTCTGGAATGTTATCCCAAAGAAACAATCAGTCACGTGCACCCATAGGTATATGTACAAGAATATATGTTGCTCCTGCCGTAGGCAAGCATCGTTCAAATTAAAAAGTGGGAAGCAGCCCAAATGCCTAACAGTAGAGAATAAGGTCAATAAACCCAGAAGACGGCGCACGGTGCCTCTGTCCCTCCGGACACACCGCCTCAGATTTGTGCTGTGTTTCAGCAAAGTTTGTTCAACAGTGTGACATTTCCTGTCCCATTGGACCTTCATACAACCTTGCGTGATGTGGCCACGGGACAGTCAGTAGTTGGTGATTTGTCCAGCGGTACCCACGGCCGAGCCACGGAACTGTGGCCGCAGCCACGTCTGGCATTCTTGGCACTCCAGGCCTTCCGCGTTGTGTTCATCAGCTGGGGATACGGAAAAGATTCCCGTTGATGAGAATGCCCCTGATACGCAAAACCATCGGTGCGTCGGCTGCACTGGGCTCCCTCTGGCTTAACCCCTGCCTCGCCTCCCTCTGGCTCCGGGGTTCTCTTACTCTGCCATGGGGAGGAGAGCCCCAGCTCGGTGATCCTTTGCAGGCACCTGTTGCCACCACTGTGTCTTTCTGTGACTTTGCATTTCTGGGCCTACTGTTTAACCCAGTGCGTCCATTCGCAGCGACGGTTCTCGGACGGGCAGTTTTGTATTATGCTGGGTGCTTAACTCTTCCCCGGGGGAGCGGTGGTCTTGAGCAGAGCAAACGCTCATGATTGTCGAGTATTGTTGGTTTTTCCTTTGCTGAGATAACCCGATGACCTTGGATTTTTCAGGTTTGGGCCACCTTTCCTGATACGGGAAGACAGAGCCATTTCCTGGGTCCAGCTCCAACAATGCATTCTCAGTAAGGTCCGCTATCTCATGAAGAGTGAGGCCCCCCTCCAGGTCAGTGTGTGTGCATGTGTTGTGGTGGCTAGAGATGGGGGTAGGCATCTAGGAGTAGCTCGGGACAGACAAGAATTTGCTGTTAATGAGAGCATTCAGGGGCGCCTAGGTGGCTCAGTCGGTTGAGCATCCGACTTCGGCTCAGGTCACTATCTCACAGTTCATGGGTTCGAGCCCTGCATCAGGCTCTGTGCTGACAGCTCGGAGCCCGGAGCCTGCTTCGGATTCTGTGTCTCCCTCTCTCTCTCTGACCCTCCTCTGCTCATGCTGTGTCTCTCTCTATCTCTCTCACAAAAATAAACATTAAAAAAAAATTTTTTTAAATAACAAACTCAAAGGCAAAACCCCTTTTGGCCCTGCTCATTCATTTATTCTCAGATTGGTAGTTTCCAAATAAAAACGATATGCGCTGAAACCATTCCTTTTAGCCCCTAGAGTATCAGACAATATTCCGATGGCTGCTTGCAACAGACAATGTCAAAATTTTGAGGGACAGGTCGGGAGCCCCAGAATGTCAATTCCCTCTGACTATTCTGTATGTCAGGACTTCATAATCCGTGCTCCTTCCTGCTCAGGGAAGACCATACATTTAATTCAGGATTTACGTGAAATAACACTTTGTCAAAGACCTTCTCCGCATCCATACCCACCTTTATCTCTTAAAGGATTTTTTTTGGTTTTTTTTGTTTTTTTTTTTTTGCTCTACAGACTGCCCAGCAGATCTGCCGTGGTGCCCAAATTAGAGATTCTAACTTCTAAGTAGGTCAGAATCTCTTGTAATAGCTCCAGGTTTCCCCGAACCCTGTGCTCCTGATTTTTGCAAGTGTGAGACCACGTTTATGTGACGGTTGAACTCTGCTGTCTTCCTTCTCCACCTGGTCATACCCGCACTTTGCTTCCGCACCTCTCCGGCCAGTTAGTTTTCAGAAGCCCCTGGGGCAATCAGTGGGGCCAGCAAAATGCTAATAGAGGCAGCCTCGCACTATGGATGCTTTTTTACAGACTCATTGGTACATGTGTGGATGGGCCTGATTTTCTGTAGGAATGACGTGTTCTGAATGGTTGTGAGGCTCCTAGGAGAGCCCATCCGTTTGACCACGTTTCAGCACCATATTAAATCCTGGCTCGGGGTGGTGATCATTTGAAAAGAACACATTGAGAATTCTTAACCTTGAGCCAAAGAGATTAAAAGTAGTGAAGGTTCAGGGCGCCTGGGTGGCTCGGTCGGTTGAGCGTCCGACTCTTGATTGAGGCTCATGATCTCACGGTTTGTTGGTTCGAACCCTGCATCAGGCTCCGAGGTGACAGTGCAGAGCCTGCTTGGGTGTCTCTCTCCCTGTCTCTCCCCCTCTCTCTCTCCCTGCCCCTCCCATGTGCTCTCTCTGTCAAAAAATAGATAAAATAAACTTTAAAAAGAAAACTAAAAAAAAAAAGGAAACAATGAGGGTTCTAAAATGAATTTCCCTAGCTACGAATGAAGGGCAGGAGAATGTCTTACAGAAATAACCTATCTGGTGGACAGAATGAATTTGTTGGGAGGGAAGTTTCTTTGTTTTTCTAGTTACAGCTGAGGTCATCTCTGACCATTTTAAGAACTATATTTGCTTTACTTGAACACTCCATAGATTTTGTTTTTAATTTGTTTTTAATGTTTATTTTTGAGAGAGAGAGACAGACCATGAGTAGGGAGGGGCAGAGAGAGAGAGAGAGGGAGGGAGACACAGAAGCCAAAGTAGGCTCCAGGCTCCAAGCTGTCAGCACAGAGCCCAATGAGGGGCTCGAACATACAAACTGCGAGATCATGACCTGAACCAAAGTCAGGTGCTCAACAGACTGAGCCACTCAGGTGCCACCACCCACCCCCGTTGATTATTTTTAATGGTGGTAAAATATACAGAACATTTTAACCATTCACGAACGTACATTCGTTATATTCGTGATGTTGTAAGACCATCACCATTATCCTCACCCCAAATTTTCGTCATCCCTACAAAAACTCCGCGCCCATGTGATGACTCCCCAAGCCCCCAGCCCTTTGCCCCTGGCAGCTTCCACCCTGCTTTCTGTCCCTATGAATTTGCCTACTCTACCTATCTCATAAAGCAGAATCATGCAGTATTTGTCCTTCCGTGTCCGGCGTAGAGCCTTTCCAAGCTCCACACATGCTGCAGCAGATGTCAAGATTTCCTTCCTTTTTAAGGCTGAGTAATATTCCATTGCGTGTGTAGACCACAGGGTGTTGATGCACTCATCTGTTGATGGACGCTTGGGTTGTTTTCACCTTTTGACTTTTGTGAATAATGTTGTGTTTTGTGAATGTTTAAGACTGCCTTCAATTTCAGAAATGTTAGAATATGGAAAAAAACACCCACACACCTTAGAATAAAAACAGATGTAGTGTTTCCCTATGTGGCTTGTTTTGAAGTGTGTAAATACTCACTAAGCATTTCCTATGTAAAATAGATGCTAACTGGGGCACCTGGGTGTCTCCGTTGGTTGGGTGTCCTACTTCAGCACAGGTCCTGATCTCACTGTCCGTGAGTTCGAGCCCCGCATCGGGCTCTGTGCTGACAGCTCGGAGCCTGGAGCCTGCTTGGGATTCTGCGTCCCTCCCTGCTCACACTCTGTCACTCTCTCTCAAAAATGAATAAACGTTAAAAACTAATAAATAAAACACTGTTCATGGTTTTGGAAGATTTAATGTATTACACGGTGTTAGATCACCACATTAAAAGGTACAGTGTGGGGCGCCTGGGTGGCTCAGTCGGTTAAGCGGCCGACTTCGGCTCAGGTCATGATCTCGCAGTCCGTGGGTTCGAGCCCCGCGTCGGGCTCTGTGCTGACAGCACAGAGCCTGGAGCCTGTTTCAGATTCTGTGTCTCCCTCTCTCTGACCCTCCCCTGTTCATGCTCTGTCTCTCCCTGTCTCAAAAATAAATAAAACGTTAAAAAAATAAAAAAAAAAAAGGCACAGTATGTATCTTCTGGAAAAAACAAAGACCTTTGTATCTCTAGGTTTTGAATACTAATTTTTTTTAATGTTTATTTATTTTGAGAGAGAGAGAGAGAGTGTGTGCTTGTGAGTCTGGGAGGGGCAGACACAGAGGGAGGGAGAGAATCCCAAGCAGACTCCACACTCAGTGCAGAGCCTGACATGGGGCTTGATCCCACAGCCGTGAGATCATGACCTGAGCTGAAATCAAGAGTCGGATGCTTAACCAGCTGAACCACCCAGGCACCCCTTGATTACTAATTTTTAAGGGAATACTCAATATAGACTATAAACAAAAAGGGTTATGGTCTTTGAGTAATTTATTTGCACCTGAGAGTCTCGGCGAAATCAACGTGACGATAAGCCGGTGGCTGTGTTTTTGTCTCAGCAGAACCCGGGGTCTCTGTTCTCCATCCGGGTGGTGGGGCTTTCTCTGGCCTGCAGCTACTTATCCCCCCAGGACAGCCATCCCCTCAGTCACTGGGCAGTTGACAGGTAAGAGGACTGTTCCAGATTTGGTGAGAGAATGAGTGCAGTTGTATTTGACCGGGCTCCTTTGAGGTTCTGGGTTAGTAAATTGGTTGTAATCTGAGCTGCTCTTGGTAACTTGCCTTCCAGTCCGGCCACTCGTGTTAGGCCCTTAGATACATTCTGTGTCTTCAACCCATAGGTCTGGCCGCTTTGAAGATGAGGGGTCACCGAGGTTCCCAGGGATTAGTTGACTCGCTCCTATGTGTGGAGCTAATGGCCGAGCCTGAACTGGAACCCATTTCCGCCTGAGCGAGAAACCCAAATGCGTTCAGTTAGGTCATGCTTCTGAATTGAGCCTGGATGTCCCGTCTGGGGTAGAGGAGAATTCTGCTCAAACCAAAGAACACTCTGGGTGCGACTGAGGCATAAAGCCGGTGTGCCCACCCCCACGGCCGTGCCAGGCAGCACCCACGGGCACCGTGATACCGGAGAGGCGGTTTCACTCTACGACTTTTCTAGCGCGTTTGCTCCTTTTCCCACAGACACAACGCGGTCCATCCCATCTTTAACTTCCTGGCTCGGTCCGCAAAAGCTGAACGAATCTATAACGTAGACGTGATATTGTGGTTTCCAATAAGAAATAGTATTGGGTCTCGCGACACAGAGCGCAGAAGACCCTTGGGATGCTTTTGGTGGTAACGGCCCCTTTCAACCACACCTGAGTTTATATGATTGTGGTGTCTTCTGGAAAGAACCTAAGGATGGGGCCTGGTTGCCAGGACAGCCAGTCATGTGATTAAAGGTTGGAACTACCAGTCCCATCCCCAGACCTCCGGGGAGCCAAGAGGGGCTGGAGATGGAATTCAGTCCCCAATAGCCGATGATTAATCAATCATAGGCATGATCGAAGCCGAAAGATCATGCCCTGAGCAGAAATCAAGAGTCGGACGCTTAACTGAGCCATCCAGGTGCCCCATGTAATATTTTTTTAAAACACGAAAGGCCTAGGGGCGCCTGGGGTGGCTCATTCGGTTAAGCATTTGACTTTGACCCAGGTTATGATCTCCCGGTCCGTGATTTCGAGCCCCGCGTTGGGCTCTGGACTGATAGCTTGGAGCCTGGAGCCTGTTTCAGAATCTCTCTTTCTCTGTCCCACCCCGCTCATGCTCTGTGTCTCTCTCTCTGAAAAATGAATAAACCTTAAAAAGAAATTAAAGGGGCGCCTGGGTGGCTCAGCCGGTTGAGCGTCCGGCTTCGGCTCAGGTCATGATCTCGCGGTCTGTGGGTTCGAGCCCCGCGTTGGGCTCTGTGCTGACAGCTCAGAGCCTGGAGCCTGTTTCAGATTGTGTCTCCCTCTCTCTCTCTGCTCCTCCCCCGCTCGCGCTCTGTCTCTCTCTCAGAAATAAACATTAAAAAAAATTTTTTTTAAAAATTAAAAAAATTAAAGGCCTGTTTGCCTCTCCCCCATTAGAGACCCGTATCTCCAGGCTAAATTTATCCCTGAGATACAGCCTGCCTCCCCCACCCCCACCCCTGTCCTGCTTAACCGTCTCTCAGATGTGCCATCCAAACGTTTGCTGCTCGGAACTCTTCCTGCTCAAGCCTCTCCTCCTCCTCTCCTCCTCCTGTCTCCTGGGAGGAGACACATGGTGGCCATGTGTCTACTGAGGGACCCAAGCTGGAAACCTGACAGCCATTCTTGTGTCCTCTTCCTGATTTTCCCTCACCTTCAGCCCATCCTCAAGCCTTCTTGTTCCGAACCCTGGCAGCTACTCAGCTCTGCTCCCCGTGTCCACGTTCACCGCCAACGCCTGGGTTTGGGCCCATGGAGCCTCTTGGCTCGATGCCCCGGGAGCCTCCAGACCAGGGGCCCTTCCCTCCCTTCCCTCCGGTGGCCCACGGGGTTACGGTCCACGCTTCCGGTGGCAGAGCTCGCCACCCGCCCCTATCTCCCTGTGTGGGTGGCGTGCCCCTCACCGGGCTGAGGTCATTCCAGCGCAAGCCCTGCCCTCTGCTCCCGCCGAGCCCTCTGCCTGCAGGGCCGTTCTCCCCACCACTCTCCACTCGCCTGGCTGTCTCCTGCTCATCCTATGCAGGAAATCTCTGGGCTCACGGCAGCCCTGGTGTCCTTCCTCCGAGTCCCTATAAACGCTCTGGGCACTCGCAGCCATCGCTTATGCGCGTCTCTCCCGTTAGACGCTGAGCTCCGTCAGAGAGGGTAGAGGGTAGGGATCGTGTCCGTGTGATGCTTGGAATCTCACCCTCCCTCCATAAACCCCGAGTGCTGCCCTCTTTCCTTTGAGTGAAGGCTGGGATCAGGAGGGGAGATCGTGCTGTCTCCTGAACGGTGTTTCCACGCGAGGGGCAAACTCCACGTTGTTAGACCCATACCTCTCCCTTTTTTGCGCCCCCAGGGGTTTTGTAGGACAGAATTCGGGCCTGAAGCTACCAGCTCTTTCTGCCCTCCCAATGTAGATGCCAACCGAAAAGTAGACTGAGGGTTGAGGCCGAGGGAGCTCAGTACTTTGGGTTTATCCGTGAGGCTGAGTCGAGGATGTGGCTCAGATGACAGCGTATCCTGTCTGTCGACTGTTTCCCCAGAATGGAATGTCATTGTCTCCCGTCAGCAGGGCTCGCTGAACTGGGAGGGCTCGCCCCAGACACACCTCGTTCCGTGCCCCCCCCACCCCCTCTTGCTCAGCACGCTGTTAACACAATTCCAGCCCAGACCTGGCAGTGCTCACCTACAGGATTTTGTACCTTCCGTGAGCTCAAAGCCTGTTTTAGAATGCTCCTGGTGACAGTTAGGGACGCATGTGACACCCCCACTTTTTTCTTGTGATACATTATTTACTTATTTTTTACTATTTACTTATTTTGAGAGAGAGAGAGAGACAGAGACAGAATACGAGTGGAGGAGGGGTAGACGGAGAGGGAGACACAGAACCCGAAGCAGGCTCTGGGCTCCGAGCTGTCAGCACAGAGCCCGATGCGGGGCTCGAACTCACGAACCGTGAGATCATGACCTGAGCCGAAGTAGGATGCTTAACCGACTGCGCGCCCCAGGCGCCCCTCTTGTGATACATTCTAAACGCTCGGGTACAGACAGACGTTGTCGTCACTTGTCTGTGTCTTGTGGATTTCGGGACAAAGCTTCGCCCTCTCTGCTCGCTCCTTGACTCGTCTGAAACGGGCTGAGCCCAAGCAGCTGGGAAGAGCTTATGGGTTGGTTTACCCTGAGAGTTTCTGCGTCTTTGAGGGTCCGGAAGGGGAAGGCCTTTGAGGCCGTGGATGCGGTCGAGAGGTGCCTGTTCCGCATTGCGGTAGAAGCAAAGTTAGAGGCCCTTAGGAGGCGTCGTCGGAATTGGGGCGTCACATAGGACACCCAGGTGGCACTGCCCTCTAGACACCGAGAAGATGGCTGAGGCTTCAGTGGGAGAGTGGATCTGTGTCCTTGCTCACAAGGGAGCCAGTGGAGAACGGTCAGGGGTGGTGGGTTCCGGACGAAGCCTTCAGCAGACCCAACTCCCCAGATGCCCAGCCTCGGTTACCCTCAGTTTTGCTGCTTCTGTTTGGAACAGCGGGTCCTGGGGTTGGAGGCAGAGGTGTGGGAAGGAGGCCCCGTGCTTTCTGATGGGCTCCCCGTTCTCTCCTCAGGGCTCTGCACCCCAGAAGGCCAGGAGGCCCCCCGCACGTCAAACTGGCCGTGGAGTGGGATAGTGATGCCAAGGGGCGGTGAGTTCAACAGCACTGGGCTCCAGCGGGGAGGAGAGAAAGGCCTGCCTGTACGCATAAGTCTGCCTGTGCCCGGTTCCCCCCAATGTGACTGAAGGCAGTGCACACGCCTCCTTAATCCCACGTGATCCAGGCCTTTGAGAAACGCTAATGACAATTGTGTGCATTAAAAAAAATTTTTTTTAATGTTTATTTATTTTTGAGAGAGAGAGAGAGAGAGAGCGAGCACAAGCAGGGGAGGGGCAGAGGGAGAGGGAGACACAGAATCCGAAGCAGGCTCCAGGCTCTGAGTTGTCAGCACAGAGCCCGATGCAGGGCTCGAACCCACGAACTGTGAGATCATGACCTGAGCCGTAGCTGGGTGCTTAACTGACTGAGCCACCCAGGTGCCCCCTAAGTTTCTGGTTTTTTTGAGCATGCCCTGTGTTGGTCAAGTGAACCTTGTGGTCCAAGAGGACTATTCCAGGTGTATCCTATAAGTCTGCATGCCAGTTAGCAGGAAGGAGAAGGGAGAGGGCCAAGAGATGCTTCCTTTTCTTAAAGGGCACTTACCAGAAGGTTCATACATCACTTTTTTATTGAGGAAAGAGAGGAAAACAAAAATTGTGGGGCAACCAGCAGCTTCTAGGACATGTGTTTTTTGTTTGTTTTTTAGAAATTTTTTTATTTTTTATTTTGGTTTTTAATTTTGTTAATGTTTATTTACTTTTGAGAGAGAGAGAGACAGAGACAGAGTGGGGGAGGGGCAGAGAGAGAGGGAGACACAGAATTGGAAGCAGGCTCCAGGCTCTGAGGGGCGGGTCTCGAACTCACAAACCGTGAGATCGGTTGTGGAGCTGGCTACCAGCTGGAGCTGGTAGGGGAGACCCCGGGAATTCTCGTCAAAGAGAGTGAGCGCCAGCTGGGGCGGCTTGGCCTCCCTGGTGGGTGCCGTGAGGAGCGACAGGTGAGAAGCCCCAATGCCGTCGGCTTCCTCTCCCGGCAGCCTGTTCGGGAGCCCCCAGGAGGAGCGGGTCCAGGACGCGGAGAGCGTGTGGCGGCAGCAGGAGGCGCACCAGCAACCCAGCTGCACCCTGGACGAGTGCTTTCAGTTCTACACCAAGGAGGAGCAGGTGTCTCCCGGAGGGAGGGTGCACGCCCGGGGCTGCGAAGGGGGCGGGTGGCCGCGGTGCGGCGGAGCGGGGTGTCTCACCGTCCCGGTGGTTTCCTTTCCAGCTGGCTCAGGACGATGCGTGGAAGTGTCCACACTGCAAGGCCCTCCAGCAGGGCACGGTGAAGCTGAGTCTCTGGACCCTGCCTGACATCCTCATCATCCACCTGAAAAGGTTCTGTCAGGTGGGCGAGAGGAGAAACAAGCTGTCCACGCTGGTGAAGTTTCCGCTCTCCGGCCTCAACATGGCCCCCCACGTGGCCCAGAGAAACGCGGGCCCCAAGCCCGCGACAGGCCCCTGGCCTTCCTGGGAGCGGCCGGCCTGCCTGCCCGCCAGCTGCCCGTGGGACTTCCTGTACGACTTGTATGCCGTCTGCAACCACCACGGCGGTCTGCAAGGTGGGCATTACACAGGTGAGCCTCGCCTCCCGGATCGTGGCGGCCGTGGTCACGTGTCCGTGACTGCGGCCCGAGCTCCAGGATGCCCCGGGAAGAGGTGCCCCCGCGAGGCCGAGCTTACCCCGGCACTGGGCATACGCAGACCCCTCGGCCGCCGCACGTCAGGCACCTGCCAGAGAGCAGGGGACCGGGTCCAAGCCGTAACGTTGAGTTGGGATGGTGGTTGGAACATCAGCTTAGCTGCAGCCTGAGCGTTTGGCCCCAGCAAATATGGGAGGGCCACCGATGGAGCCCGAGAAAGGCGCGTTAATCCTCGTCTGTGGTTCAACACACGGTGTCTTATTTATCAGGTCTGGTGTTTTTTATTTCTGGGGCATACGTTTAACTGCCCTCCCTCAGAGGAGCTTGAGAGGGGTGGAGAGCAGCAAAGACGGAGACAGACGGCTGGGTGACTAGTTCACGATCAGGCACCATGGCCTGTGCTATTCGAGAACAACAGACTGTGTCACGGGAGAAGATGCTTTACGATGTTTCATTTTCGTTCTTGGGAAGTGCACTGTTTCTAAGGTTCCAAGGTAGCTTCGATTTGGAAAGCACCGGGCTGGGTGGAAAATCTGGGACCATCACTCATTCTTTCTTAAGTCAAACTTCAGACACAGCCAGTAAACAGGCATTCAATGCCTGGCATTATGAAAGGGTTTGATTGATTGTTTCTGTGATAGAGGTAAGGCCCCTCTGAGGATAGCGCCTGCTCTCCAAGAGCTAAAGGAATGAGCTGTGTGAATAATGGGCTAATGGGAGGAAGACCATTATGGGCTACTAGCATGGGCAAAGGCCCTGAGGCAGAGTTTGGTGTGTTTAAGAACTGATGAAAGCCCATCATGGCTGAAGTGTAGAGACCCAGGGGTAAGTAACACAAATGAGGCTGGAGAGGTGGGCACTACGTGTAGGCCGTGGACAAGAGTTTGCATTTTTTCCAAAGCGTAACGGGAAGCCATTACAAGGTTTTAGGCAAAAGAATAATAAAGACATAATCTAGTTCGCAAGTTGAGGGTGTAGCTCTGCTCTGTGGAAAACAGAGTAGAAGTTGGGAGTTCCGGTTAGGAATTTCTGGGGCTCAAATCAGAGATGGTGTTGGCCGGGACTCGGGGGACTCAGGAGGTGACAGTTGGGGTATTCGAGATGCATTTTGGAAGTCGAATCAGCCAGATTGCCTTTTGGACTGCGTGTGGGGTGGAAGGGAAGGGGAGGGCAAAGATGAGCCCCTAGGTGCCTGGTTTGGGTTGGTGCAGGGCTCAGCTAATGATGGCCTGCTGGCCAAATCCAGTCCAGTACCTGATTTTGCATAGCCTGCGAGTTAAAATATGATTTTTACATTTCAGAAAGTGGTAAAGTATATATATGTGTGTGTGTGTATATATATCATATATGTGTGTGTATATATATATATATATATATATACATATATATATATATGCACACAGAGACTGGCCATATGTGATCTGTAAAGCCTAAGCTATATATATATATATATATATATATATATATATATATATACACACACACATATATATATGTAATATATATGTAAATATATATAAGTATATATATAAATATATATAAATAATAAATAAATATATAAATATATATAAATAAGCTATATATATATACATATATATACATATATGTAATATATATGTAAATATATATAAGTATATATATAAATATATATAAATAATATACATATTATATATGTACATATATATAATATATATGTATATGTAAAAACATATATAAAATATGATTTTTACATTTCAAAAAGTGGTAAAATATATATATGTGTATATATATACATGTGTGTATATATACGTGTATATATATATACGTGTGTGTGTATATATATATTGTGTGTGTGTGTGTATATATATATACATATATATATATGCACGCAGAGACTGGCCATATGTGATCTGTAAAGCCTAAGCTATATATATTATATATATGTACATATATATAATATATATGTGTATATATAAACATATATATAAAATATGATTTTTACATTTCAAAAAGTGGTAAAGTATATATATGTGTATATATATACGTGTGTGTATATATATATACGTGTATATATATGTGTGTGTATATATATATTATATATGTGTGTATACATACATATATATATATGCACGCAGAGACTGGCCATATGTGATCTGTAAAGCCTAAGCTATTTGCTATGTGGCTCAGTGCAGAAAAGTGGGCTGACCCTGTATTCTTGGGTGATGGTACCTTTCACTGAGATGTGGAGGGAAAGGAAAAGAATGTTTTGTCACAATTGTTTCAAAGGTGGTAAGAATCTTACTTATGGACATTTTCCTAAATGTTTTGCTTTAGTTCTTAGGCAGGAAAGAAGCATACCATAATCCCAAAAGCGTTGTTTTCAGTGGCATACTGAATCAGAGATGTGCATCTCGAAACTTCTCAAGGAGCAGGGCGAATGGGGACATTATCGTCTGGCTAAATAATTCGGGGCTCCCTGTTACCGGAGCTTTTGCCCGAGCAGGGGTTCTAACGTAAGGATTCAAACTCAGAGTAACGGCACGCTTTTTATCAGTGAGCAGCTGGGTGTGTAACTGATTGATCTTTCTGATTCCACAGAACTCACTTCTGGCCCAAAACGGACGCCGATCTTTCCCACTCTGTTACAAACACGTCCGTTTTTCAGCTGTGCTGGCAAGAAACGCCTTTCTGTTTTGAAGGGGCTCCAATAACTGGCACGGGGGTTTTGGACTTTTGCAGCCTACTGCCGGAACTCTCTGGACGGCCAGTGGTACAGTTTTGATGACAGCACAGTGGAACCGCTCCCGGAAGATGAGGTCAGTACGCGAGGGGCTTACATCCTGTTTTATCAGAAACGGAACAGCATCCCCCCCTGGTCAGCCAGCGGTTCCATGAGAGGTACGTGCTGTCCCCCCGCAAGGAGAGGGGCACTGGGGAGGTTCCCTGTCACACATCAAGGACCAGGAGAGGTAGGCATGGGTCTGGAAGGGGGAGATCTGACTGCTGCTTGGAGACGTGGGTTCCCATTGGTAGGGATGTGCAATGCACACGGTAAAACCCAAGGGGAAAAGAATACGAATAATAATTTCACAGCAGGTGACTCTTGGTGGTTTTGGGATTTCAGGTTTCCAGGCTCCCTTGTATCGAGCCAGCCTTTATAATTAAGCTTGTGTGACATATTCCTGTGTCCGTCCTATTAGAAAGGGCGGGGCGGTTATTAGGGACTCCGGGTCTCAGCGGGAAAGGTAGCTGCTTAACCCCCTCCAGAGACACATCTAGTAAACAACCTCAGACTTGGAAGTCTGCAGGAAATTTTTTTTTTTTAATTTTTTTTTTCAACGTTTACTTATTTTTGGGACAGAGAGAGACAGAGCATGAACGGGCGAGGGGCAGAGAGAGAGGGAGACACAGAATCGGAAACAGGCTCCAGGCTCTGAGCCGTCAGCCCAGAGCCTGACGCGGGGCTCGAACTCCCGGACCGCGAGATCGTGACCTGGCTGAAGTCGGACGCTTAACCAACTGCGCCACCCAGGCGCCCCTGCAGGAAATTTTTAAAAAGGATCAAAGTTGACCTTTTTATGTGATTTGTTTCACTCTGCAATCCTATCCTTATCTTTGGGATGGGAGAGCTTTTTTTGTTTGTTCGTTTTAATTGCCTCTATGTTCTTCCTAATAATTATTGGAAGGCAGGCAAATTAAACCAAAATGCCCCAGGAGGTCTAAACCCTAATGCAAAGCCTGCCTTTCTCTCTTTTTTTTAAATTTTTTTAACATTTATTTATTTTTGAGACAGAGAGAGACAGAGCATGAACGGGGGAGGGTCAGAGAGAGGGAGACACAGAATCCGAAACAGGCTCCAGGCTCTGAACTGTCAGCACAGAGCCTGATGCGGGGCTCGAACTCACGGACCGTGAGATCATGACCTGATCTCGACCGAAGTTGGCCGCTTAACTGACTGAGCCCCCCAGGCACCCTGCCTGCCTTTCTCTTAAAGAAGATAGAACGAGTGGAAAACCTAGCCTGTTTAGAAAACTAGAGATGATGGCAAGTAATGTCAGGAAAAACTTTTTTTTTTAAGTTTTTATTTTTATTTTTATTTTATTTTTTTATTTATTTTTTGGGAAATGAAGGGGGGAGAGAGAGAGAGAGAATCCCTAGCAGGCTCTGCACTGTCAGTACAGAGCTGGATGCTCTGTGAGATCACGACCTGAGCTGAAACCAAGAGTTGGCCGCCCCACGGACTGAGCCCCCCAGGCACCCCAGGAAAAGCATTTCAGAACTCATCAACACGCTGACCTTTCGGTGCCCAAATGCCTTTCCCTAAATTTTCAGCTTGGTCACGTGCTAATCCGTAGCGGGTTTCTCCTCTGGTCATGACTTTGGCTTGTGTGATTCTGCTTGGGTTGTACCATCCCGGGGCTCGGGGGGGTGGGAGCCTGGCTTCCAGAAGCTCCTTTGGGGACCCCCGACGGGGTGGGGCTGGGTCCAGCCTCCCCTCTGGCTTCCGGAAGCTCCTTTGGGGACCCCCGACGGGGTGGGGCTGGGTCCAGCCTCCCCTCTGGCTTCCGGAAGCTCCTTTGGGGACCCCCGACGGGGTGGGGCTGGGTCCAGCCTTTCCTCTCTGTGTCCTACAGGTTCCACCAGCTCCTCCTTCTCGGATCACTGGCTCCTTCGACTCGGGAGCAGTAACAGCAGTGCGAGGGGGAGCCTGCTGTCCTGGAGCTCCAGCCCCGGCCCCTCCCGGCCCCCGGCGCCTGACCCTCCCGTCTTCACCAACGGCCTCTCCAATCAGGAAAAGGGTATGTCCTATCGTGTCGGTAAGATTGGCCGATTCTATTTTCACTTGCCTTAACGGCCTCTGCTCCTCGGCTTTGAGTGTGAAGGTGTCTGTCAGGGGCGCCTGGGGGGCTCAGTTGGTTGAGCACCCAACTTCGGCTCAGGTCATCATCTCACGGCTCGTGAGTTCGAGCCCGTGTTGGGCTCTGTGCTGACAGCTTGGAGCCTGGAGCCTGCTTCAGATTCTGTGTCTCCCTCTCTCTCTGCCCCTCCCCACTCGTTCTCTCTCTCTCTCTCTCTCAAATAAACATTTAAAACTAAAAAATAAATAAATAAATGGGGCACCTGGGTGGCCCAGTAGGTTGAGCGTCCGACTTCGGCTCAGGTCATGATCTCACGGCTCGTGAGTTCGAGCCCCGTGTTGGGCTCTGTGCCGACAGCCCAGAACCTGGAGCCTGCTTCGGATTCTGTGTCTCCCTCTCTGTCTGCCCCTCTCCCACTCATGCTCTGTCTCTCTCTCTCTCAAAAAATAAGCATTAAAATTTTTGAAAAAAAGTGCCCGTCGTTAGGAGAGACATCCATGTCTCCTATGGGGTCTTCTGTGACCTGCCCTCTCCCTCCGCCTCCTCCCCTGCCCGCTGCCTTCCAGCCGCAGGTACGTTCTTTCTCCGCTCCCTGGAGCGTGCCGTCTGATGGGGAAGATAACACGTAAACCAGTAGATGCGTGTAACGACCTGGTATAAAGCAGGGACAAGGGGAGGTAGACCATCAGAGGAATCCAGGCTGGGGGTGGGAGAGAAAGGACGCAGGGGCCTCGTTAGAACAGGGCGGGTGGGGAAGGTTCTTCTGCAGTGACAGCTTTGGAGCAGACACCTGAGAGACAGAGAGGGAGTGGTGGAGAAGGTTGGGCATGTGCTCCAGGCAGGGGAGCTCCGAGGTGGGGGTGAGTGTGGGATGCGTGTGAGAGGCAGAGGGATGGGAGCAGTGGCCAGAGAAGACAGCTAGAGATCAACGGACCGGGGCTCAGCGCGCCTTTGGCTCGTGGTACAAAGTTGGCTTTTGGCCCCCAGGGCAGTGAGTAACTATTGGGGAATTCTGAGCTGGGATTTATATTTTCACCAAGTCTGCTCTGGGACTCCGTCACAAGGGGGCGGGACAAGGGTGGGAGGCCAGGTTGGGGTGCTGACTGTGGTCATCTGAGCCAGAGAGAGGCCGAGATGACGGCAGCGCGTGTTTATATTTTCTTCTGGGACATAGAGCACGTTGGCCTCCGGACGATCCAGTTAGGATTCAGGTGATCCTCTCCCTAGAGGGAGAAAATAATGGTGGTGCAAGAAAGGCAGGGGATAACTACAGAAACAGTCCGTCCGGAAAATCTCAGAGCACGCGTGCGCATGCCTGTGCGCCCCTTTGCTCAGAAAGCACCAGCACGTACTAATTACTTACAGTTTCCGTGTGTCCTCTTAGCTCCTGAATTAGCTTTTAAAATAAGATTTTTCGGTGGCGCCCGGGTGGCTCAGTCGGTTAAGCATCCAGCTCTTGATTTCGGCTCAGGTCATAATTCCAGGGTTCGTGAGATCGAGCCCCACATCGGGCTCTGCAGTGACAGTGCAGAGCCTGCTTGGGATTCTCTCTCTCTCTACCCCTCCCCTGTTCATTCTCTCTCTCTCTCTCTCTCTCTCTCTCTCTCAAATAAAAAAGTAAGATCTTTTTAATGTAGGTATGATATATATACAGAGAAGTGTGTTAATCACAAATGCACATCTAATGAATTATCCTAAAATGTACACATCCACATAACCATCACCCAGATTACGAAATAGAACGTTGCAGGCCCTCCCTACCCCCTTGTATCTCTCTCAGTCGTTACTGTTTCCCTCCTTTCCAGAGGGGGGGGACTATTACTCTGACTTCTGATGCCATAGATCAGTCTTGCCTGTGTCGGAACTTGATGTAAACGGAGTCATACAGTACATATATTTTCCTGTTCGGTTTCCTTTGCTCAGCACCATATCTGTTTAAATTAATGTATGTTGTTGGGGCGCCTGGGTGGCGCAGTCGGTTAAGCGTCCGACTTCAGCCAGGTCACGATCTCGCGGTCCGTGAGTTCGAGCCCCGCGTCAGGCTCTGGGCTGATGGCTCAGAGCCTGGAGCATGTTTCCGATTCTGTGTCTCCCTCTCTCTCTGCCCCTCCCCCGTTCATGCTCTGTCTCTCTCTGTCCCAAAAATAAATAAACACGTTGAGAAAAAAAAATTTAAATTAATGTATGTTGTGTGTGGCTTTATTCCATTGGTAAAAAAAAAAAAAAAAAAAACAGCCCTGGAAATAACTCAGCCACCTAAAGTTCTCTGCACAGACGTCTAAGTTCCCATGAGAGACAGACGCAGATAGACAGACAGAGACATTGTCGTCTGTTGACTGTTGATGATGGTCAGTAAACACCAAAAGCAGGGATTTGGGAAAGAAAGCACGGTGGGTGGGGTGGGAAGAACCACTTCCTTTTTTCCTGTGGGCTCGTGGATGGGCTGAAATCGATCTCAGAGGCCGATCTGGAAAAGTTTGGCTTGATCATCAGGGGAAGCACCTTGAGTTACAAATTTACAGATTCTTTTTTTTTTTTTAATGTTTATTCATTTTTTTTTGAGATATGTAGAGAGAGTGAGTGGGGGAGGAGCAGAGAGGGAGGGAGAGACACACACAGAACCCGAAGCAAGCTCCAGGCTCTGAGCTGTCAGTGTAGTGCCCGACGTGGGGCTCAATTTACAGATTCTTTTTTTTTTTTTAATTTTTTTTTTAAACATTTATTTATTTTTGAGACAGAGAGAGACAGAGCATGACCAGGGGAGGGTCAGAGAGAGAGGGAGACACAGAATCCGAAACAGGCTCCAGGCTCTGAGCTGTCAGTGCAGTGCCCGACGTGGGGCTCGATTTACAGATTCTTTTTTTTTTTTTTAATTATTTTTAAACATTTATTTATTTTTGAGACAGAGAGAGACAGAGCATGACCGGGGGAGGGTCAGAGAGAGAGGGAGACACAGAATCCGAAACAGGCTCCAGGCTCTGAGCTATCAGCACAGAGCCCGACGCGGGGATTGAACTCACCGCGAGATCATGACCTGAGCTGAAGTCGGACACTTAACCGACTGAGCCACCCAGGTGCCCCTCGATTTACAGATTCTTAAGTTCCTTGGTGATGCTGTAGAAATCCCTGTAAGACTGCCCCCACGTTATAAGAAGAGTTCATATTTTATTTACGTATTCTCTTGTGGTTGGATACTGGGGTAGTTTCTGGTGTGGGCTGTCACCAGTGGTCCTGCTGTGCGCATCTTTGCTCACATGTTTTTGTCGTGCGTTCGTCTGCACGAGGGTATCTGGGAGTGAGATTGTACCTGGGCGTAGCCTATGTGTTCATTCATCAGCTATTTACATCTTTATACGTTGTGTCACCGTTGTATCAAAGTGGCCAACAGGGCACCTGACATGTAGCAGGCTCTTGTTACGTTTTTGTGAGTGAATGCATGTGATGATACAATCTTGAGGCTACAGGTGGTTTTAGAGCATCTTTGAATCCAACACTCTGTTTCATGATGGTTTATGTGTCCCAGTTGGGTTAACTGTTCCTTAGGGCTTGGCATCTTGGCTCCCAGTGTTTCACAGTTAGAAAGAATACTGATTGGAGCGTCTCTACGTGCCTATGACATGTGTCTGATTTCCTTAGAGTGCGTTTTTGTTTTTTGTTTTTTTTGTGGAAGCCAAGTGTTTAACGTGTTATGTTCTGACCCACCCTGTCTCTGGACTTTCCTTTTCCCCTCTCATGATGCACATCGAGGCAGCATCTGGTGAACACACACACACACCAAAGGCATTCTTTCCCAAGCTTGTCCACCCCATCAGCATGAGCCTCTGACACGCTCATAAATCCATCCCAGTTCTGTTCCAGTGGCCTGGAACCTTAGGCCACGTCTCAGTTCTCCCGGGGGGAAGTGTATTTCACGCCTCCACTGGGAGGCAACTTTAAAATTTTTTTTTTTTAATATTTATTATCGAAAGACAGAGTCAGAGCATGAGCAGGGGAGGGGCAGAGGGAGAGGGAGACACAGAATCTGAAGCAGGGTCCAGGCTCCGAGCCGTCAGCACAGAGCCCGACGTGGGCTTGAACTCACAAACCGCGAGATCATGACCTGAGCCGAAGTCAGACGCCCAACCGACTGAGCCACCCAGGCGCCCCAACTGGGAGGCAACTTTAAAAGATGGCCCAGCTTTTCAACATGGTACTCAGCCCGGAGTCAGGCACAGCTTCAGAGAACCACCCCCCTCCCTGCCACCACTCCCCAAGAGACAGCACTAGGGCGGGAGGGGAAGGAATATGGACGAATAAGTTTATCCCAGCCCCTGGCCGGCATTTTACTTCTCCGTCTGGTCATCAGCATCTCCAAGAGGGTGAAACGAAAAGCCCTTTTGCAGAGGAGAAAGCCGAGGCTGGGAAGTCCCCAGGTGCAAGCTCGCCTCCTTGGAGAAGCGAGGGGTGCAGACAGACCCCGCTCCCTCTGGCTGCGGGCATCCTGCCTCTGTGGCTGCTAGCTATAAATTCCAAACTGGAGATCATGCCGTGCAGACCCCGCAAGAGCCTTGCTTCCAAAGGGAGCATTCCCTCTTGACGTTTGACTAAAATGGTGGTGGGCTTTGGAGCCTGTTGAGGTGGTTGAAAACCCAGCCTCGTTTTCTTGTTAGCGGTCAGCCTGGGCAACATCCGGCTCCAGCATATAAGTCTCCGTGGGGGGGTGGGTACCACCCAATCTCCCCCTGGGTTTGGGGGAGAGTTTTGTCACCGTCAACACGAGTACAGGGGACTAAGTAGCACGTAGTCCCCAGCGGGCAGGACCAGAGACGGTGTCGTTTCAGGACAGAATTGTCCCTGCCAAATGCCAAGCAGGCCTCTGGAGAGAAACCCTGACAGCTTGGGGACTTCATCCTTCCAGTAGCCCTAGTTATGGGATGTGGGAATGGGGAAGGCATTTGGACCAAAAGGGCTGGATCCAAGGAATATTGAAGGGGACTGCATCTTCTGTAATCGGGGACAGGTGTCAGGAGAAGCTCTCCAAGGAGAAGGATGTAAAAACACCTGACTTCTGCAAGTTTTTAATTTTTTTTTTAACGTTTATTTACTTTTGAGACAGAGACAGAGCATGAACAGGGGAGGGGCAGAGAGAGAGGGAGACACAGAATCAGAAGCAGGCTCCAGGCTCTGAGCCATCAGCCCAGAGCCCGACGCGGGGCTCGAACCCACGGACTGCGAGATCGTGACCTGAGCTGAAGTTGGACGCTCAACCGACTGAGCCACCCAGGCGCCCCAATATGTTGTGGTTTTATTATTATTATTATTATTTTTTTGAATGTCAAAATCAAGAGCCTGTCTTAACAAGGGGAGCATTCAGCCCATCTGTTTTTTTTTTAATTTTTTTTTTAATATTTATTTTTGAAAGAGACAGAGCATGACCGGGGGAGGGTCAGAGAGAGAGGGAGACACAGAACCCGAAACAGGCTCCAGGCTCTGAGCTGTCAGTACAGAGCCCGATGTGGGGCTGGAACTCGGGAACAGCGAGATCATGACCTAGTTCGAAGTAGGACGCTTAACCTACTGAGCCACCCAGGCGCCCCAGCCCATCCGTTTTTGATGTAACTGATGAGGTTTTGGGGTGATAGGGCATCCGGAGCCGATGGCCAGGAAAGAATTCTTGAAGACATCTTTGGTGCAAAAAAAGTGATTTTATTAAAGCATGGAGACAGGACCCGTGGGCCAGAAGAGCTGTCCCAGACCCTGTGGAGAGAAGGGTTATACATTTGGGAATTGGGGGAGGTCAAGTCCAAGGGAAGTTTCCGGTGAGATTTTCATATGCTAACGACTCTCAGGATCCTGAAGGCCTGGCTATGGTCAAGCTAAGGTGGTTTTTGCCTCTAGCAGAGCCTGGGGAATATCTCACACGTCCCACCTGCCAGGAGGGCTGATGGAGGGGGGGGGGGGGGTGTGCTAGCTTGTATTTTGTCCTCAGCCCACCTCAGCCTCCCTCATCAGTAACAACCCTAAACTTGATTTTGTTTCGTTAAAACACTTTTTTACTATTGTTTCTTTTTTTCCTTTTTCCTTGTTTTTTACTGAGTCGATCTCATTGGTCTTTGCTCTCTCTTTTTTCCCCCCTTTGTTTGGAAGTTCTGTTCTTTTCCATCTTGGGTTTTTTTTTTTTTAATTAATTTTTTAAATTTACATCCAAGTTAGATAGCATATAGTGAGTGCAATAATGGTTTCAGGAGTAGATTCCAGTGATTCATCCCCCTACATATAACGCCCAGGGCTCATCCCAACAATTGCCCTCCTCAATGCCCCTCCCCCATCTAGCCCATCCCCCCACCTACAGCCACCCCAGCAACCCTCAGTTTGTTGTTTGTTCTCTGTATTTAAGAGTCTCTTGGGGCGCCTGGGTGGCGCAGTCGGTTAAGCGTCCGACTTCAGCCAGGTCACGATCTCACGGTCCGTGAGTTCGAGCCCCGCGTCGGGCTCTGGGCTGATGGCTCAGAGCCTGGAGCCTGTTTCTGATTCTGTGTCTCCCTCTCTCTCTGACCCTTCCCCGTTCATGCTCTGTCTCTCTCTGTCCCAAAAATAAATAAACGTTGAAAAAAAAAATTAAAAAAAAAAGTCTCTTATGTTTTGTCCCCCTCCCTGTTTTTATATTATTTTTGCTTCCCTTCCCCTATGTTCATCTGCTTTGTATTTTATTTACTTATTTATTTTAATGTTTATTTATTTTTGAGAGAGAGAGACACAGGGTGTGAGCGGGAGAAGGTTAGAGAGAGAGGGAGATGCAGAATCTGAAGCAGGCTCCAGGCTCTGAGCTGTCAGCACACAGCCCGACGCGGGGCTCGAACTCATGAACAGTGAGATCATGACCTGAGCTGAAGTCAGACAGTCAACCACTAAACCACCCAGGCACCCCTGTCTGTTTTGTATTTTAAATTCCACCTATGAGTGAAGTCCTGTGGTATTTGTCTTTCTCTGACGGATTAGCTTAGCATTAATTGTTACTTATCCTTCCCAATGTGTAAATGCATTTTCCTATTATATGGATATGAGAAGCCAAGCTATTCCCTTCGTGCCTGCCTGCTGTCCTTCCCCCCAGCAAGATGTCTCCATGTTATCCCTCCCACCCCCACCCCTGCAAAGCGAGTGCTTTGAAATGCTTTTAGTGTCCCTCTGGTCTGTTTTATTTTTTAACCTTCCTTCCTTCCTTCCTTCCTTCCTTCCTTCCTTCCTTCCTTCCTTCCTTCCTTCCTATTATTTATTTTTGAGAGAGACAGAGCACAAGCAGGGGAGGGGCAGAAAGAGAGGGAGACACAGAATCAGAAGCAGGCTCCAGGCTCTGAGCTGTCAGCACAGAGCCCAACGCGGGGCTCGAACCCACAAACCGTGAGATCATGACCTGAGCAGAAGTTGGATGCTTAACTAACTGAGCCACCCAGGAGCCCGTATTTATTTTTTTTAAGTTTATTTATTTTGAGAGAGAGAGAGATAGAGAAAGCGTGAGTTGGGCAGTGGGGGGTGGGGGGAGGCAGGGTTGGGCAGAGAGAGAGAATCCCAAGCATGCTCTGCACTAGTCAGCGCTGAGCCTGACCCGGGGCTCGAACTCACAAACCGTGAGATGACCTGAGCCAAATTTGGACGCTTAACTGACTGAGCCCCACAGGTGCCCCCTGGTCTGTTTTAGAACCTCCCCTCCCCTCCCCTGGATCCCAAGCTCTCAGCTTCTCTGAGAGGGTTTCAGGCTCTGAGTGCCGTGCCTTTCCAGATCCCAAACATGCTCACGTCACTGCATATTCCCCGTCCTGGGACCACCTGCCCTGTTGCAGGTGGATGGTCCCCCTATGGCAGCCGCCATTGAACACCCCCCGTCTGTCTTCTTTCTGTTCCCCTCTGTCTTGAGGTCTGGGTTCTGATTCTTTAGTGTTTGGTCAGAGTTCTTTTCGGGGATGGGGGATGCGTGGCCACAAATATTTTCTTTCACCGGGGAGTGAATGGCAGCTTGGCTGGTTGGAGGGCTCTTGGACTGAAGTCCTTCCTTCTCTCTCCGGTGTCTGTAGATGTTTTCCCACGGTCTGCCAAGCCCCAGGGTTGCAGGTGAGAAGTGCTTTTTTTTTTTTTTTTTTTCCTTTTTTCATGTGAGAGTCACTTGTCCTTTCTGTCTGGAAGCTTTTGAGAATTTGTGGTTGACCTTGGAATTTAGAAACAACACTAGTATATGCCTGGGTCTGTGTTTTTGTTCATCAACGCTTCCTAGAACCCCCAGAACCTTTCAGGCTACAGATGCAGGCTTCCTTTCTTTTCTTTTCTTTTCTTTTCTTTTCCTTCTTTTCTTTTCTTTTCTTTTCTTTCTTTCTTTATCTTTCTTTCTCTTCCTTCCTTTCTTCCTTTCTTCCTTCTTTCCTTCCTCTCTCCTTTCCTTTTTCTTTCTCTTCTTCCTTCCTTCCTTCTTCCTCCCTCCTTCCTATTTATTTTTAATTTAAAAATTTTGTTTAAATCCAAGTTAGTTAACATATAGTGTAATAATGATTTCAGGAGTAGAATTTAGTGATTCATCACTTACATATGACACCCTGTGCTCATCCCAACAAGTGCCCTCTTTACTACCCAGCCCCCTACCCGCCTCCCCTCCAGCAATCCTCAGTTTTGTTCTCTGTATTTAAGAGTCTCTTATGGTTTGCCTCCCTCTCTATTTTTATCTTATTTTTCCTTCCATCCCCTATGTTCATCTGTTTTGTTTCTTAAATTCCTTGTACGAGGGGCGCCTGGATGGCTCAGTCGGTTAAGCATCCGACCTCGGCTCAGGTCATGATCTCACAGTTCGTGGGCTCGAGCCCCGCGTCGGGCTCTGTGCTGACAGCTCAGAGCCTGGAGCCTGCTTCGGATTCTGTGTCTCCTCTCTCTGTCCCTTCCCCTGCTCACACTCTGTCTCTCTCTAAAATAAATGTTAAAAAAATTTTTTAAATTCCATATATGAGTGAAATCATACGATATTTATCTTCCTATGCCTTACTTGGCTCAGCATAATACCCTCCAGTTCCATCCACGTTGTTGGCAAATGGCAAGATTTCATTCTTTATGATTGCCGAGTAATGCTCCATTGTATATATAGACCACATTTTCTTTACCCACTCATCCGTGGATGGACGTTTGGGCTCTTTCCATACTTTGGCTATTGTTGATTATGTGATGCAGGCTTTTCTTCAGGGTGGTGTTGTTTGGTTTATCGTCTCTCTGACTGTTCAGATTTCTGTCATTTGCCTGGTGGCTCCCCTGGGTCCGTTCTCTGTGTCTTCTCGCTTTTCCCTGTGACTTCTCTCTGTCACTTGGCTCTCAGGTGCGAGATACTGCCTTTCCCTGTATCTTTTCGGCCACTAATTTGAGTCTCAAATATGACCCTCCGTGCCTCCAATGCATTTACTGAATTGTAAGACCCGGAAGACATTTTTCAGTCCTCTCCTGCTCTGTATTTGAATCTCCCTGAGAGCTTATCTTTTGTCCATTTCTTCTGGTGGTGCCAGTTTATTAGGGGCCTCTTCTGATGGTTCTGTTTATTCTCTGACTATTGGATCAGAGAATATGTGTGCTGTCGTCTTCTTCTGCGTTTGCCCATTGGGGCTCCCCTCCACGCCCTCCTGAGCGAAGGTGATTCTTGGAGCGATAGAAGGGGCGGTGGCCTTGGCCCCCGAGGCAGCCTTTCCCCTCACCAGCCTCGTCCTACTGGCTTACTCTCAGAGGTGGACAAAGCTCAGCCCAGCTGAAGAGCTTGTCCTTACCCTCTAGGGTCCAGAGGAAAGTCAGGGGGTCAGACTTCAACCAGAGAAAGAGATGCCTCCAAATACAGAGAAGGAGTCAGCAGATGAAGAGCCTCTTGGGGAACCTTTTCTCCCTTGGTTACAGCCACGGTGGTCTCTCTGCTGCTTCCCTGACCCACCAAGCTCACTTGTGCCTCAGGGCCTTTGCACTTGCTGTTTCCTCTACCTGGCGGCTGTTTTCCCCCATCTCCACGTGGCTTCCTTCTCCCTTTCACTCTCCTCACTCCGCAGTCACCACGCTGTATCCCACCCCCCTTACCCTGCCTCGTTCTTCGTCATAGCTCTTAGCACTATATCCCATGACATCACTTGTTGTTGCTTTCTGATGAACCCCACAGGGACAAGCACTTTGTGTTTTTTTTCCACAGCTCTATCCCCAGCGGTGAAAACACGTCCTAGGCACACAGTGGGCTCTCATTACATGTGTGTCAAATGCATGAGTGGGTGGCTGTCAGAGGAAACCCTTGTACAGCCTGAGAGCTGAGAGCACTGGACCAGGAGTCTTGTCCTAAGGGCTGGGGGGGCCCGCCCCTTGCTCACAGCACACATCGTGAGGTCAGATCGATGCCTGGTTTCATTAGCTAGGATAAAAAGCCACATAGGAACAGATGGGGCATTTCTCAGGGTAGCATCTGCTGTCTTTGCAGTCACTCATGGGTGGGGCCTTGGGTGGGGGCCATGCCCACCAGCCGCGTGGGCGCCATCTGTGTGAGGAGGCCTCGCAGGACCTGGGAAGCCTGTCCTGCAGGCTCTGGGACTCATAACCTTCAGGAAGTACTTGACCATTCATGTCCTCCATGTGGCCCAAGGCTCTAGACCCTTCCTTCCTGGTTCTCCAGCCAACTGGGCATGAGCAAGGCCACAGATTCCATCCAGGGCAGGGAAGTACCCTCCCTCAGGCATTTCTGAGCGCCACCTCTGCCTCTGGCTCCCAGCCTCCAGGAGGTCCCCCCGGGGAGGAGCAGGGGGAGCACTTCCCCCCCCCTTGGAAGGGAGACGTTTGTGAATGGTGACACTGCATCAGTGTGGGCACTTAACTCGTCCCTTCTGCTCTCACACTGGCGGCCAAGGTGCCTCCTTGCTGCCATCTCGAGGAAGAGGCGGAAGGAAGGGCTTGCATGGGCATCTGCGGCCCCTGTGAAAGGGAGCTGCAGGGGTGACGTGGGCCCGGGCCCCAGGCCTTTCATCCGGGAAGAGGGGACGCACTGCCAAGCCACCTCGCCACCTGCCAGGCCGCCGGCTGTGTTACCTCATTTCGAAAAGCCGAAAGTCACAGCTTTATCCTCCTAAGAAAAGCAGTGCTTTCTGCCCTTCCCAGGGTTGCAAAGAGGGAAAAACAAAAAACCTGCTTATGTGTCTCAGACCCCAGCACGTTTTATTCTCCCGAGGTATGGGGATTTAATGGTGGGCCATGGACAGTGAAATTACAAAATATTTGGGGTGAAACCATGTCTATTGCTAGCTACAGAAATGCTTTAAAGAAAACAATACCGAGTTGGGGGGAAAAAATGTAGGCGATTAAAAACTACCGGAAATAATCCGTGGAAGGTAAAATTCCCCAGGAACCTCGGAGATGCTGCCCAACCCCTCCAGTCATTGCTGGGCATTGGGACTCTGCCTCCTGGTCATTTCTTCCCCAGGGGCCTGGCTGATGTGTCCAGCGCTGTGCTTTCTCCACCAGAGTACACTGAGCTGTTGCCTGTCCCCTGACAATCCCAAGTCCCTTTGCACATGGCTCGTCCCAGGTGGCTGTGCTGCTTACCGGGGCTGTATTTGTGGTACGGTCCTCGCTCGTATAGGGCTTGCTCTCCTACTCCATGATACAAGCGGTCATCTGGGGGCAGAAGGCTTGTAGGGTTGACCTCAGGCCTTTCTCTAAACGCATGAGACTGTCTCTCCACCATGTGGGTTGTGTGTTTCAGGTGAAGGTTCTTTCCCTCTGTGATTACAGGCATCTTATAAATGAAGGCAGACGCTGCAAGTTGCTTTTCTTTTATTTTCACTTTTTATTTTTATTTTTTTATTGTATTTTCTTTTTTATTTTCTTTTTATTTTCACTTTTATTATTGCGTGAAAATACTTATAACAAAGTTTATCACTTGAAGCTTTTTCAAGTGCACATTTCAGTGGTATTCCATACATTCCCATCGTATCGTAGCCATCACCACCATCCATCGCTGTAACTCTTTTCATCTTGTAAATCCGAGAGCCTCTGCCCATTTCACAATGACACCGCACCCTCCTCATCCCCAAGTCCCTGGCAACCGTCTCTGTACTTTCTGTCTCTCTGGTTACGACCACTCTGGGTACCTTGTGTGGTGGAATCATGCAGTATTTGTCTTTTTGTGACTGCCTGTGGAGGTCTCTTGAGATTCCATATGAATTTCAGGATGGATTTTTCCATCTCTGCAAAAAGCCCCGTTGGGATTTTGATAGGGATTTGCATTGAAGCTGGAGATCAATCACTCTGGGTAATGTTGCCATTTTAACAATATTTAAGCCTTCCAATCCATGAACATGGGATGTCTTTCCATTTATGTCATCTTTAATTTCTTCTTAATGTTTTGTAGTTTTTGTTATATAAATCTTTTACCTCCTTGGTTAATTCGTAAGTATTTTATTCTCTTTTTTAAAATTTTTTTTAAAGTTTATTTATTTTGGAGAGATAGAGACAGCATGAGTGGGGGAGGGAAGGAGAGAGAGGGAATTCCAAGCAGGCTCTGCATTACCAGTGCGGGGCCTGATGCGGGTCTCCAACTCATGGATCTGGAGATCATGACCTGAGCCAAAGTCTGACATTTAACGGACTGAGCCACCCAGGCGCCCCTGATGCTATTGTAAATAGAAATGTTTTAGTAACTGATGTTTCTTAAGAAAAAACACACATCCTTGGTTATGTGTGTATTCCCTTTAGAAATGTTAAGATTTAGGAAAGAATTAAGAAGAAAATCAGCCACACAGCATCCCATGGCCCCCTCGACACCTTGTCATCTTAGTTATTTCTACAAACTTGTTTGTATGTTTTCACATGCGTGTGTCACGCACACAAGTATGTATTTTTGCAGGTTGGATTACACTGTTTTTCTAGACTCCGTTTCTCGTTTAGCTCTTACACATGAAATGTGTCTTTCTAACCATACACAGGGGTTGCAGAACACAGAAGGCAAATGTAAGTGGGAGCTCTGATAAAATTAAACGCACAATTTATTAATTTTTCCTTTTGGCCCAGGATAGGGTATCTGAGAATCTCACATTTGAAAGGTACAGGCACCTAATTTAACCTGGAAAAGGAAGGACTTTTGCTGAGCGTTTGCGAACATTGATGCTTCCGAGGGCTGGGACCTCAGTGTCCTGCTCACTGCTGTGTCCCCGACGGCCAGCACAGTGCCCGATACTTCAGGGGTGCTCAGCCATGGTCTGTTCGATGGCGGGCATGGTCACGCCTTGCAGCTGGGAGGGGGATTTGGGCACTGATGCTATTGGTGTCTCTTACAGGAGAGCTGGAGTCCAGGCGTCTGGTACGGGGCGTACGAGGCCGAAGCATCAGCATGAAGGAGCCTGCGCCTTCCAGAGCCAAGCAGGGAGCCTTCAAGACCTTGCCCCTCCGCTGGTCTTTCGGACCCAGGGAGAAACCTCCCGGTACATCTGTCGAGTTGGTGGAGTACTTGGAGTCCCGGCGGAGGCCCCGATCCACCAAGCTGTCCATCGTGCCGCTGTTGACGGGCGCCGCCTGCGAGGACGGGAAGTCCGCTGAGGGTGAAGACGGTAGGCCGGCCAGTGAGACAGTGCTGGCCCGAGCGCCCTGCCCCTCAGGACACCCCAGTCCCTGTGCAGCCCCCGGAGCCTCAGATGGCCTGAATACAGCCAGGAAGGCCAAGGAAAATGCGAGTCAGGATATCAGGCTCCCCAGACGGTTTGACCTGCCCCTCACGGTGATGCCCTCAGTGCCGAATGAGAAACGAGCCCGGCCGGAGGGCCAGAAGACGGCGAACTGCAAGGGAAGTGGCCAGGCAGGAAGCCTCAGCACAGCACCCTCCCCCACAGAGGCGCTGAGCAGCACAGAATTATCTAGAAACAGTGCAGAGAGCCGCCAGCATACCCGCATCAGAATGAGGGCTAATGTGGACGGCAGGGACGTCCCCCAGGGGACCCTCACCCTTCTGAGGTCCGTGTTTTCCAAGAAGGAGAACAAATCTGAGAGGCCAGAGGTGGCCCCCCAGGCGTCCCCAGTGTCCCTGGTGAGCGGCAGGCTGAGCCCGGCTGTGGATGAGCACTCTCGGGGCTCCTCTCCTTCCCCCCGGATTCAGGAGAGCCTGGCCAGAGCCCCCATCACCCACTTGGAGAGGGATGTATGGTCGGCTCCCAGCTCTCTCCGCCTCCCTCGCAAAGCCGTCAGGTCCACGAGGGCCAGTGCCCTGGGCGCGTCCCAGAGGACTGTCCCGGGGGAGCACACTCCTTTGGGCACCTTGCAAAAGGTGAAATACCACACTCTTTCCTTGAGTCGGAAGAAAACGTTACCCGAGTCCAGCTTTTGATGGCGTGTTCCAGCTTGGTGTGAAGCTGGCATTCTCATGACTGAGCAGCTTGTAAGAAGCTCGAGTGTGTGGAGAATGGGCTTCCGGGAAGCCAGTTGTCTTGGGACCCCGGAAAATAAGTTTAGTTTTGTTTTGTTTTTTTTGTTTTGGTGTCCGCATCTGGATTTCCAAGATAGCATGTCCAAATACTTTCCTGAACCGTTCGGTGCTTTTATCCGTGCAAGCCACCAGAGGGTGCTGTTGGGTCAGCCTTACTATTTCAGGGCAAGACCTGATTGGTTTCAACAATTCCAGGGCGTGAGTCCCTACACTCGAGAGTGATTTGGGTGTGGGCCAGCTCGACAGCCCAGCAGAGAAGAGTCTGCAACATCGAGTCAATTCTTGTCATTGGCTTCTTGTTTTCAAACCTCTACGCGCTTCCTGAGATGAAACGTTCAAGACGCCAAACACACGATAAAGAAGGATTCTAGGGGAGGGATGGAACAGAAATGATTGAGACTTTAGGAAGATATTTAATATATAACAAAATAATTGTAGTATTTTGATACTAGGCATAAAGGAAGTTCTTTAAAAAAAAATGTGTAAGTATGAGACCTATATGCAATTTTAATAAAAGCCCATCAGTGAAACATGTGAATGGCTCTCTGAGTTATTCAAGTCTAACAAATGATCTTTTTTTTTTTTTTCAAAGACTTTATTTTTTAAGTACGCTTCACATTCAGCATGGAGCCCAGTATGGGGCTTGAACTCACGACCCTGAGATCATGACCTGAGCTGAAGTCGGACGCTTAACTGACTGAGCCACCCAGGCACCCCTCAAAGATTTTATTTTTTTAAGTAATCCCTGTACCCAACATGGGGCTCGAACTCACAACCCCGAGATCAAGAGCTGCCTGAGCCAGGGCCCCTGGGTGGCTCAGTCGGTTAAGTGTCCGACTTCGGCTCAGGTCATGAACTCGCGGTTCATGAGTTCGAGCCCTGCGTCAGGCTCTGTGCTGACAGCTCGGAGCCTGAAGCCTGGAGCTTGCTTCAGATTCCTCTCTCCCTGACCCTCCCCCACTCATGCTCTGTCTGTCTCTCTCTCTCTCTCAAAAATAACACAAAAAATGAGTTGTTTCCAAAATTTTAAAGTGTTTTTAAATAAAACGACTTGCCATCTTCTAAGGAAACAGCAGTCCCTTCAGGTCTGTCTCTGGAGGGTTTGTACTTACGAGGCTCGAGAGTCTGAGCCTGTCCCCACAGACCATTAGTTGACTGTCCGGTTTCCTAGAACTTTATTTTTTCCTTAGTAGCTGTTCTGACAAATATCCTGTCACTTCGTACTGGGAAGCTGCTACGTCTGACCCTAGTAGACCTGGGTCTATACTTAGTCTGTGTTCTAGAAATACTTCCTTTCTGATGGGAACCATTTGTTCAAGACCTCCAACTCCAGCCCAGCCACATGGCCCCAGAGGGCCACATGTATACCTGTAGACCCGTGTGGCTGCATTTCAGAAGACATCCAGGTTCTCAAGTGTGAACTGACAAAATCTCAAGCTGGATGTGGACGACACAGCTGTCCATGCCGTCTTGGGTTCTTCTGGGAGTCTAGGAATCCTGTTTCCTCCGGATCTTTCTCCTGTTGGTGCTCTTTTGTCATATTGGGCTCCCATGCCCTTCTGAGCCTAGCCTCCCTTCCTTTGTCCTCTAAAGGATCGGGTTGGGACTCAGATGTGCACCCCCCGGCTTCTTCCCTAGAAGACTTCGGCCTTTGGCATACTGTTGGACACCATGAACGAGTCCCAAGTGTTAGCGGTATTCTCCATACTGCACCATGGGCTGGAGATCTTCCCTGGGCACTGGACTTGGGAGGCTTACTAAGAGACAATACATGGACCCTGGTGGCTATATCTGCCATCCCAGGTCTTTACCAGGGATGCCCAAGGCCCCTTGGTGTCTGCCTTCCATGAGACTGCTTCCCCCTCTGCAGGGACCCGGCAGGAAAGGCTGGACGAACAAGAGTCTGGGAAAGGATTTTGATCTTTCCAGAATGAATCTTCATTTGATGGTTCTGCCTCTAGGAAAATTGGTCTGTTCTTATTTTCTGACAAGTATGCAACATTTCAGAGGGAAATAGGTCTAGCGCTCTCCTTTGGAAGTCATGGTCAATGTGAACTGGACCACGTTTGAGGCATTGACATCTCTGTTGATGGCTTCCTGCAAGCTCTATCAGTCCTTCAAACATCCCCCACCTCCGTCTCCATTTTTCTCCCTGAATGGACAATGGAAGAAAAGGGTCTCCAGTGAGAACCCTACCCTGAAGAAGCTAAAAAGCTGTGTGCAATCACTGCATTTGTGGTGGAAAGCAGTTACTCACACTCACCTCCAAGTCCTGGTCTCCGTGTTGTGCAGAAGAGCCTCTGTTTGGACTGACACTGGCCTGTGGCAAGTCAACCTGAAAAGAACCACACCTAAGTGGTCAGAGAAACATTAGGTGTGAGCAGTGCTGCTTCTTACCTACCCCGCTTTAAACCTGGGTGTGAGAGAATTACAAATGATCCCCCAAGATGATGCACTTCTGGCTTTCTATAGTTAAATTCTGTAACGTCCTCCCTCCCTCTGGATATATATTATTGTGCCATAGATTAAATTTCATTTTCATGACCCTTATGGGCCCCAAATACCCCCAAAGTCATCCTCAGCAAAACTTCATGTCACAGCATGATGACACCACAATAGGGCCTGCGCTGTTGTCCCTGAAGGTTTCTGCGTCCACACTTGTCCTGCAAAAGGAAGACCTCAGGATTGGACACAGACATACATGCAGTGGTCAAGGGCCAAGACAAAGGTTCTGTTCACAAGGTGGAGCATGGAAATCAAGAGTAATTCTATTCCTCAGATCGTCGGCACTCCTGTCGGAATTCTCGCTTGGAGAACACAAGACTTTGGGAGAACCAAAGTCCTTGGACTGGACCCAAGGAGTGATTGTGTACAGGGGTGGCTGTGGTCTGAACAGCCACTCGGGAGCCCCAGGTGGAGCCCCATGGAGCTGAGTTTCTCTGGGCATGTTGGGGGCCCCAACCTGGGGTTCTGTGGACAGACCCTCACCCCTGTCTAAATTTCGTGTCTGAAGGGAAGACTTTCCAAGGTCCTGGTTGGCCTGGCCTTGGGGTAGCCACATACCTGCCCTAAACACATCCCTGTCATCCCTCTTGCCACGAAGAAGCACCTTGAACTGGACAGGCAAGAACCTAGGAGAGGTTGCCATGAAGTAGCTGAATGACCTTGTGAAGTCATTTCATCTGTCTGGTCTTGACATTGGACCAGATCCTCCCTCAACTCCACCTGGGCCCCGAGTCTTGACGTATTGCCTCGCACACACATTGAGAGACCAGACTCTGGAGCCAGACCGCCTGGGGCTCAGAGCCCACCCTGCCACTGTCCAGCTGTTTGAGTTTGGGAAGTTACCTACCCCCCCCCCCGTGGCTCTCTTGCCTTGTCTGTGAAGTGGGGATAATAATAAGACCCGATTCAATGGGTTGCTGAGAGTATGAAGTGAGCTAGTTAGCAAACATCAATTATCGCTGTTACCAGGACTCTGAGTTGCCAGGAGAGGATTCAAATTCAAGTCAGTGTTGCTCTGTGAACTCAAGGCCCTTCCAGTTCTTGGTGCAAGTTGGCTTAGAGTATCGTAGGGGGACATAGGGTGGATCCCAAGAGAGCTGCTAGTGAGATGCATTCATTGGAAGCCGACTAAATACTTTTGCTGACATATCATTGATTCTGGAGGTTTAAAAACCTTCTGTTCCACTGCCTTAGAAATGGACTAAAGTTGACTCCATTTTTAGAGATCCTGTAACTTCATTTGTCTGCCGTCCAGCCCATTTAGGGGCTGTATTTATTTTTGTCCCTGGCTGAACCCAAGAGGCTCCTACCCAGGAAATGTTCTGAACTGAAACGTTGACAAGTCAACTGGCAATTCTGTACAAAATACTAAGAGTGGTGCTCATGAGATCATTTTGATGTTAACCCAAATCCTAGTTTATCTCAACCAGAACCTGACTCCCCAGAGAAGCCGCATTAACGAGAACCCTTTTACACACACATTGCGGACACTAAATCCAATTAGTTTAAGGCCAAAGTGAACTTACTGGTTCACATACCTGAAAAGTCCAGAGGTAGCATTAACTCCATGCAGGGCTTGGACCCTGTGTCCAGTCTCCAATGATGGTGTCAGGATTTGGTTTTTCTCTATGTGTTGGCTCTATGTTCTTTATCGTTGGCTTCACATCCAAGCAGGGCTCTCCCTCTGGAGTAGCAAAGGATTTCCAGACATAGAGCCCATTTCCTGTAATTCTGGCCACATCCCAGAACTCTCCCCAATAGGCTCTATTTGAATGGATTGGCACACAGGGGCCTGGGACATCGCTGTGGCTAGGGCTGTGTCACACATGCTGACAATTCTGCTTATTCTCGAATTCTACCACCGTCTTCCCATTTCTTAGCTCATTGATCTAGGGCCCTCCAATTCAGCCCACCCAGCAGATGAAGAACCCCCATTAGTGTCAAAATATTGGAGGGGGGAATCAAATTTCAAGAACACTCCACTTGTCAAGAAGATGGTCTGAACCATGTGTTAGGCAGTGACACTTTCTTTTTCCCTCCCCTAGGATGGTAAGTACAGATGGAGAAGTAGAAACAACCGAAGGCCTTTTTGTAGAGGCTACACGTTCGAATTCAGGATTAGCTATTAATGATGTGGCCTTGTGACAAGAACATTGATGTCTTGGAGCTTTGGTCTGATCATCGGTGTAATGGGAACCCTGCAGTGGCTGGGGTGAGCTCCCACCAGCTCCTAGGAGCCCACCGTTAAATATCCCCTAATGTCACCTGGCATCGCTATGTCGAAATCGGCCATGGGGTGCAATTATTTATAGCATAGAATTCAGCAGATGCTCCAATCAGGGTTTCTACCCCAGAGAGCCAGTGTGCCAGCATACCACTGGAATGACGATACTGTCACTTGTTACTTCATGAGATTATTTAGGGAAACATCTTAAAGCTGGAAAATCAGTGTTTACAAAGTGGCTATGAGTCTATGCTTTGGAACCAGCCAAACGTGGCCTCAAAACTCTACTACCTTGGGCCACTTGCTTCCTTGGTCTGAGCCACAGCATCATGTGCGGGGATAAGAATACCCATCTTGCTGTGTTGATGTGAGAACTGGATTCATTAACAACGGGCACCAGTAACGTCAGACAAATAACAGTTGTTGACTTTTGCAAGGGATTGAGCATTGTTCTTTTAGAATAGATTAAGAGGTTAACCAGCATAGCTTTTAATAACCTTCTCTGGTTTACATTAAGGGTTTCATAGACTGTCAGAACTTATCACCTACTCGCATGTAAGCTGGTGCCACTTTTTGGATACATTCCAGTCTGGTTGGGTGCCTCCAGCGAGGCTCCTAGGCAGATCTCTCCTTTCTGGTACTGTACTCAGATGCATCAGAGACTGGAAATCTGCAGGGTTGGGAAATAAGCCTTCAGTCTGGTTCTGGTTCTGGGTGTGTAGAGTTCTATGACTTTTGGGGAGAGAGAAGACCCCCTATTTCCCAGCCTCTCTTCTAAGGCTCATTCCCCAAAGGAAGAAATACATATTGGATTGGGTCAGATTCCAAGACACATACTTATTAGAGGGCAAGTTACGGTCTTTCAGAAATTCGCCTGGATCTGTTGCCTTCTTTGGCTTCCAGCCTCCCTGGGTGTAGGCTGACAGGTCTAGCCATCTGGTTCTTTCCCTTCTTCTGAAAGACTTCAGAAGGTAAAGCACTACCACTACACCCACCACCTAACATTTCCTACTGCATGCCAGGGCTCACGTACTCTTTAAACATTCCTGTGATGGAAATGATATCATACCCATTTTGCAGATGTCGAGTCTAAGACATAGTTTAAATACGTAGTTTGGATCCCATTCAACCATTTTTGACCTACCAAAAAGGGCAGTTTCACGGGGTCCAACCTAATGACCAAAGCCACCTGCCAGCTTGTAGGAGAGCTAGAATCTGCTCTCTCTGGAGACAATTTTCCAACCAAGTGACTGCAGAATTCTAGCAGATGCCACAAAAGATGAAGAGGACAAGGAAACATGAAGAGTGATGAATCTCATAATTTATAGTCTTACATCGAGATAAAATTCAGTATGAATTTAAAATATGCTAAAAATTATTTAAAATAAGGATTTTTTTTGAAACCGATGTGATATGAACACAGAGAAAAACCTAATAATAAATTGAATGTAAACATTTTGGATCCTCTCAGCAATGTCACACAGTGTCCTTTTGGGGAAGCAGATCAAGCTCCTGACACGTTTCTCTCTTTACTTTCCCTGATTGGGGTAGTGATCTGAGTTAAGCCCTCTTAAGGAGTGGCTCTTGATTTTCAATTCGCTTTCAGTGAATAGTCAATGAATCTCAATATGGCTTCCAGACGAGGAAGGGCTCTGAGGCTGTTTCCAGGCTGGAAGGACCACTCTCAATGAACACTCCCCACTCTGTCATAGAAACTCTCTGCCTTCTTTTGTAATTAAAAAAATACAGGGGCGCCTGGGTGGCACAGTCGGCTAAGCGTCCGACTTCAGCTCAGGTCACGATCTCACAGTTCGTGGGTTCGAGCCCCGCATCGGGCTCTGTGCTGACAGCTCCGAGCCTGGAGCCTGTTTCAGATTCTGTGTCTCCTTCTCTCTCTGACCCTCCCCCGTTCATGCTCTATCTCTCTCTCTGTCTCAAAAATAAATAAACGTTAAAAAAAATTAAAAAAAAATATATACGAGCATATGATGGCGTTTTGCCACTTATTTATTTATTTTGAGAGAGATAGAGACAGCACAAGTAGGAGAGGGACAGAGAGAGAGGAGAGAGAGAGAATCCCAAGCAGGTTCCATGCTGTCAGCACAGAGCCTGATGCAGGGCTTGAACTCACAAACTGTGAGATCATGACCTGAGCTGAAATCAAGAGTCAGACACTCAACCTACTGAGCCACCCAGGCACCTGCCAATTCCTTTTTTTATTCAAACTTCCCTTTATTTATTAAATTTATTGAGATATCATTGGCATATACCATTGTGTAAGTTGAAGGTGTACAATGTGCTGATTTGATACATCTATACATTGCAATGTGATTGCCATTTGCAGTGTGAGCTAATGCTTCTAGCATGTCACATGATTATTTTTTTTTTTGTAATTTAACTTTATTTTTTATTTATTTTATTTTTTTAACGTTTTATTTATTTTTGAGACAGGGAGAGACAGAGCATGAACAGGGGAGGGTCAGGGAGAGGGAGACACAGAATCTGAAACAGGCTCCAGGCTCTGAGCTGTCAGCACAGAGCCCGACGCGGAGCTCGAACTCACAGACTGAGAGATCATGACCTCAGCCGAAGTCTACCGCTTAACCAACTGAGCCACCCAGGTGCCCCTATTTTTTATTTTTTAAAATTTACATCCAAATTAGTTAGTATATAGTGAAGCAATGATTTCAGTAGATTCCTGAATGCCCTTTACCCATTTAACCCATCCCCCCTCCCACAACCCCTCCAGCAACCCTCAGTTTGTTCTCCATATTTATGAGTCTCTTTTGTCCCCCTCCCTGTTTTTATATTATTTTTGTTTCCCTTTCCTTATGTTCATCTGTTTTGTCTCTTAAAGTCCTCATATGAGTGAAATCATATGATTTTTGTCTTTCTCTGACTAATTTCACTTAGCATAATACCCTCCAGTTTCATCCATGTAGTTGCAAATGGCAAGATTTCATTCTTTTTGATTGCCGAGTAATACTCCATTGTGTGTGTGTGTGTGTGTATATATATATATATATATATATATATATATATATATACACACCCCATCTTCTTTATCCATTCATCCATCGATGGATATTTGGGCTCTTTCCATACTTTGGCTATTGTTGATAGTGCTGTTATAAACATGGGGGTGCATGTGTCCCTTCAAAGCAGCACAACTGTATCCCTTGGATAAATGCCTAGTAGTGCAACTGCTGGGTCATAGGGTAGTTCTATTTTTAGTTTTTTGAGGAACCTCCATACTGTTTTCCAGAGGGGCTGCACCAGCTTGCATTGCCATGAACAATGCAAAAGAGATCCTCTTTCTCCGCATCCTCGCCAACACCTGTTGTTGCCTAAGTTGTTAATGTGAGCCATTCTGACAGGTATAAGGTGGTATCTCATTGTGGTTTTGATTTGTATTTCCCTGATGATGAGTGATGTTGAGCATTTTCTCATGTGTCGGTTGGCCATCTGGATGTCTTCTTTGGAGAAGTGTCTATTCATGTCTTTTGCCCATTTCTTCACTGGATTATTTGTTTTTTGGGTGTTGAGTTTGATAAGTTCTTTGTAGATTTTGGATACTAACCCTTTATCTGACATGTCATTTGCAAATATCTTCTCCCATTCTGTCGGCTGCCTTTTAGTTTTGCTGATTGTTTCCTTCGCTGTGCAGAAGCTTTTTATTTTGATGAGGTCTCAGTAGTTCATTTTTGCTTTTGTTTCCCTTGCCTCCGGAGACGTGTTGAGTAAGAAATTGCTGCGGGCAAGATCAAAGAGGTTTTTGCCTGCTTTCTCCTCGAGGATTTTGATGGCTTCCTGTCTTACACTGAGGTCTTTCATCCATTTTGAGTTTATTTTTGTGTATGATGTAAGAAAGTGGTCCAGGTTCATTCTTCTGCATGTCGCTGTCCAGTTTTCCCAGTACCACTTGCTGAAGAGACTGTCTTTATTCCATTGGATATTCTTTCCTGCTTTGTCAAAGATGAGTTGACCATACATTTGTGGGTCCATTTCTGGGTTCTCTATTCTATTCCATTGATCTGAGTGTCTGTTCTTGTGCCAGTCCCATACTGTCTTGATGATTACAGCTTTGTAGTATAGCTTGAGGTCTGGGATTGTGATGCCTCCTGCTTTGGTTTTCTTTTTCAAGATTGCTTTGGCTATTCGGGGTCTTTTCTGGTTCCATACAAATTTTAGGATTATTTGTTCTAGTTCTGTGAAGAATGCTGGTGTTACTTTGATAGGGATTGCGTTGAATATGTAGATTGCTTTGGGTAGTACTAACCTTTTAACAATATTTGTTCTTCCTATCCAGGAGCATGGAATCTTTCTCCATTTCTTTGTGTCTTCTTCAATTTCTTTCATAAGCTTTCTATAGTTTTCAGTGTATAGATTTTTCCCCTCTTTGGTTAGATTTATTCCTAGGTATTTTATGTTTTTTGGTGAAACTGGAAATGGGATCAATTCCTTGATTTCTCTTTCTGTTGCTTCATTGTTGGTGTATAGGAATGCAACCGATTTCTGTGCATTGATTTTATATCCTGCAACTTGGATGAATTCCTGAATCATTTCTAGCAGTTTTTCGGTGGAATCTTTTGGGTTTTCCATATAGAATATCATGTTGTCTGTGAAGAATGAAAGTTTGACCTCCTCCTGGCCAATTTGGGTGCCTTTTATTTCTTTGTGTTGTCTGATTGCAGAGGCTTAAGTCTTCCAATACTATGTTGAATAACAGTGGCAAGAGTGGACATCCCTGTTTTGTTCCTGACCTTAGGGGGAAAGCTCTCAGTTTTTCCCCATTGAGGATGATATTAGCATTGGGTTGCTCATATATGGCTTTTATCATCTCGAGGTATGATCCTTGTATCCCTATTTTCTTAAGGGTTTTTATCAATAAAGGATGCTGTATTTTGTCAAATACTTTCTCCGCATCTATTGAGAGGATCATATGGTTCTTATCCTTTCTTTTATTGATGTGATGAATCACGTTAATTGTTTTGCAGATATTGAACCAGCCCTGCATCCCAGGTATAAATCCCACTTGGTCATGGCGAATAATTTTTTTAATGTATTGTTGGATCCGGTTGGCTAATATCTTGTTGAGGATTTTTGCATCCATGTTCATCAGGAAAATTGGTCTATAGTTCTCCTTTTTAGTGGGGTCTCTGTCTGGTTTTGGAATCAGGGTAATGCTGGCTTCATAGAAAGAGTTTGGAAGTTTTCCTTCCAATTTTATTTTTTGGAACAGTTTCAAGAGAATAGGTGTTAACTCTTCCTTAAATATTTGGTAGAATTGCCCTGGAAAGCCATCTGGCCCTGGACTCTTGTTTTTTGGCAGATTTTTTATTACTAATTCGATTTCCTTACTGGTTATGGGTCTTTTCAAATTTTCTATTTCTTCCTGTTTCAGTTTTGGTAGTGTATATGTTTCTAGGAATTTGTCCATTTCTTCCAGATTGCCCATTTTATTGGCATATAATTGCTCATAATATTTTCTTATTATTGTTTTTATTTCTGTTGTGTTGGTTGTGATTTCTCCTCTTTCATTCTTGATTTTACTTATTTGGGTCCTTTCCTTTTTCTTCTTAATTAAACTGGCTAGTGGTTTATCAATTTTGTTAATTCTTTCAAAGAACCAGCTCTGGTTTCATTGATCTGTTCTACTGTTTTTTTGGTTTTGATAGCATTAATTTCTGCTCTAATCTTTATCATTTCCTGTATTCTGCTGGTTCTGGGTTTTGTTTGCTGTTCTTTTTCCAGCTCCTTAAGGTGTAAAGTTAGGTTGTGTATCTGAGATCTTTCTTCCTTCTTTAGGAATGCCTGGATTGCTATATACTTTCCTCTTATGGCTGCCTTTGCTGCATCCCAGAGGTTTTGGGTTGTGGTGCTATCATTTTCATTGACGTCCATATACTTTTTAATTTCTTCTTTAACTGCTTGGTTAGTCCATTCATTCTTTAGTAGGATGTTCTTCAGTCTCCAAGTATTTGTTACCTTTCCAAATTTTTTCTTGTGGTTGATTTCGAGTTTCATAGCATTGTGGTCTGAAAATATGTACGGTATGATCTCGATCTTTTTGTACTTACTTAGGGCTGATTTGTGTCCCAGTATATGCTCTATTCTGGAGAACGTTCCATGTGCGCTGGAGAAGAATGTATATTCTGCTGCTTTAGGATGAAATGTTCTGAATGTATCTATTAAGCCCATCTGGTCCAATGTGTCATTCAAAGCCATTGTTTCCTTGTTGATTTTTTGATTAGATGATCTGTCCATTGTTGTGAGTGGGGTATTGAAGTCTCCTACTATTATGGTATTACTATCGATGAGCTTCTTAATGTTTGTGATTGATTTATATATTTGGGTCCTTCCACATTTGGCACATAAATGTTTACAATTGTTAGGTCTTCTTGGTCTATAGGCCCCTTGATTATGATATAATGCCCTTCTGCATCTCTTGATACAGTCTTTATTTTAAAGTCAAGATTGTCTGATATAAGTCTGGCTACTCTGGCTTTCTTTTGTTGCATGATAGATGGTTGTCCATCCCCTTATTTTCAATCTGTAGGTGTCTTTAGGTCTAAAGAGGGTCTCTTGTAAACAGCATGTAGATGGGTCTTGTTTTCTTATCCATTCTGTTACCCTATGTCTTTTGATTGGAGGATTGAGTCCATTGATGTTTAGAGTGAGTACTGAAAGATATGAATTTATTGCCATAATGATGCTTGTAGAGTTGGAGTTTCTGGTGGTGTTCTCTGGTCCTTTCTAATCTTTTGTTGCTTTTGGTATTTATTTATTTATGTATTTATGTATGTATGTATGTATTTATTTATTTATTTATTTTTCATTTTTTTCTCCCCTCAGAGAGTCCCCCTTAAAATTTCTTGCAGGGCTGGTTTAGTGGTCACAAATTCCTTTAATTTTTGTTTGTCTGGGAAACTTTTAATCTCTCCTTCTATTTTGAATGACAGCCTCGCTGGATAAAGAATTCTTGGCTGCATATTTTTCTGATTCAGCACATTGAATATATCCTGCCACTCCTTTCTGGCCTGCCAAGTTTCTGTGGATACGTCTGCTTTAAACCTGATCTGTCTTCCCTTGTAGGTTAAGGACTTTTTTCCCTTGCTGCTTTCATGATTCTCTCCTTGCCTGAGTATTTTGTGATTTTGACTATGATATGCCTCGTTGATAGTCAGTTTTTGTTGAATCTAATGGGAGTCCTCTGTGCTTCCTGGATTTGATATCTGTGTCTTTCCCCAGGTTAGGAAAGTTTTCCACTATGATTTGTTCACATAACCCTTCTACCCCTATTTCTCTCTCTTCTTCCTCTGGGACCCCTATGATTCTGATGTTGTTCCTTTTTAAAATTTTTTTTTTCAACGTTTATTTATTTTTTTTGGGACAGAGAGAGACAGAGCATGAACGGGGGAGGGGCAGAGAGAGAGGGAGACACAGAATCGGAAACAGGCTCCAGGCTCCGAGCCATCAGCCCAGAGCCTGACGCGGGGCTCGAACTCACGGACCGCGAGATCGTGACCTGGCTGAAGTCGGACACTTAACCGACTGCGCCACCCAGGCGCCCCTTGTTGTTCCTTTTTAATGAGTCACTGATTTCTCTAATTCTTAAATCGTGCTCTTTTGCCTTAATCTCCCTCTTTTTTTCTGCTTTGTTATTCTCTATAAATTTGTCTTCTATATCGCTGATTCTCTGTTCTGCCTCCTCATCCATCCGTGCCACCGCTGCATCCGTCTGTGATTGCAGCTCAGTTATAGCATTTTTAATTTCATTCTGGCTATTTTTTACTTCTTTAATCTCTGCAGAAAGGGATTCTAATCTATTTTTGACTCCAGTTAGTATTCTTATTATCGTGATTCTAAATTCTGGTTCAGACATCTTGCTTGTGTCTGTGTTGGTTAAATCCCTGGCTGTTGTTTCTTCGTGCTTTCTTTTGGGGGTGAATTCCTTCGTTTTGTCATTTTGAAGGGAGAAAAGGAATTAATGAGGTAGAAAAATTGAAATTAAAAAAATTAAAATTAACAAAATATTAAAATTAAAAATTAAACACACACACACACACAAATCGAATAGATGATGCTAGATCCTAGGTGTGTTTTGGTCTGGGTGTAGAATGTGGTTTGACAGATTAGAGAAACACACACACACACACACACACACACACACAAAAGGGGGGGAGAGAAAAAAGGAAATTGAGAATTTGAAAAAAAAACACTAAAGTAGACTAAAATACACAAACGTAGAGAATATAGTAGAAAAAAAATATAGAAAAATATTTTTTTTTCAAAGTTTTTTTTAATTTATTTTTGGGACAGAGAGAGACAGAGCATGAACGGGGGAGGGGCAGAGAGAGAGGGAGACACAGAATCGGAAACAGGCTCCAGGCTCCGAGCCATCCGCCCAGAGCCTGACGCGGGGCTCGAACTCACGGACCGCGAGATCGTGACCTGGCTGAAGTCGGACGCTTAACTGACTGCACCACCCAGGCGCCCCTAGAAAAATATTTTTAATAAAAATTAAAAAGAAATATGATTTTTTCATTTTCTATATTTAAGAAAAAAGAAAAGAAACAAAAAAGAAAAAAGATAAAAAAAATTGTTTGAAAATTTGAAAAAGTGAATACACTGTAGTAGACTGAAATAAAATTATGGGAGTAAGAGAGAATTTGAAAAAATTTACATAAAAGCAAAAAATATAGTAATAAATTAAAGACAGATATTTTTAATAAAAATTGAAAATAAAAATGAGTTTTTTCTCTTTCTGTATTCAAGAAAAAGAATTGTGAAAGAGAAAAAGAAAAAAGAGAAAAGAAAAAACAATTGAATAGATGAACCTGCTAACAGATTGAAGTAGGACTGAAATTGCTTCGTTTTCCCCTAGAGTCAGTCCATGTAGCTCTTTATAGTCCATAGATTAAGCCGCGGTGAGACTTGTGTTCTTGAAGAGCGAAGTTGGCCCAGTTGGGCGGGGCTCGGTGTAACGGCTCCGCTCTCCCCTAGATGGCGCTGCTAGCCTACCGGGGTGGATGGTTGCGGTGCTCATCGGTGCGCACGCGCACGCGCATGCGCGGGAGCGGTGAAAAACGACACCACCCAGCCACCCAGTCTGTTCTCCCGGATCAGCAGTCCCGCACCGGTCCTCGGTCTTCAGGTCTCACGCACTCCCCGCTTTTCCTCTCTCCGTGACCAGGCCCCAGGCAGTACCTCTCTCCCGAGTTTTGTCTCAGACGCGGCTGTTTTCCCCAGCCCCTTGCTTCCGAAGGACTGCGGCTTTCACCCGCTTCGCCCCTCTGCCGGAGGGTCTCACTGATCAATGGCCGAATGAGCAATGGTCGAGTGTCGGCTGCACCCAGGAACGCCCGCTGGACTCTGTTGTCCCCGGTGCCCCGAGACTGCGGCCAGGGGCCAGCCCACCCCCCAAAAAGATCGCGAGACGGTGTGGCCTCAGCGTTTCAGGGACCGTGAAAAATCGCAACACACATCTGGCACCAGGCTTCGCCCTCAACCACCTTGCCCCAGCACCAGAGAATGTGGCCGCCTTCCGGGATCTGCTGGGACCAGGTGGCTTCAACAGTCTCTACCAAATGTCCTTCCGGCAGTGGAACCGCTTTTCCCCGTGTGGCCAGAGAACCTCCCTGTCCCCACTCTGTTCCCGGGGATTCGCCCTTCCCACCAGAGCACCGCCAGGTAGGGAGCTGCGGAGTTGCAGCCTTTGCGCTTCCCTTGTTTACAGTCTTAATGGAATTGAAACCCTCTCCTTTCTCCTTTCTCCTTTCTCCCTTTTTAGTTTCGTCCCTGCGGCTGTTTCCAGTTTTCCACTTTCTCTCCAGCTGCTTTTGGGGAGGGGTGCTTTTCCCGCCTTCTCCCCACCCCCCAAGTCTCCATCCTCTCTCCGACCGCAAAAGAGGTTCCCTACCTTCCACGGCATCTTGCTCCCCAAATTCACCTATCCATGCCACATACCTGCTGAATTCTGTGGCTCAGGTTGTGAAGATTGTTGTGTTAATCCTCCCATCAGTTTTCTAGGTGTGTAGGATGGTTTAGTGTTGGTCTGGCTGTATTTCACAGACCCGAGGCACAAAAAACTTCCATGCTGTTCCGCCATCTTGGCTCCTCCCCGCATGATTATTTCTGTTCGTGGTGGTGACAGCTAAAACCTAGACTCTTAGCAGCTTTGGAGTATGGCCATCTATAATCACTATGCTGTGTGTTAGATACCCTGGACTTATCTGCTAGTTACAAGTTTGTACTTTTGTACTCGTGTTCTCTTTTAATGAAAGTGTTTGGAGCTTTTGGGGTACCTGGGTGGTTCAGTCGGTTGGGAGTCCAACTTGGGCTCAGGTCGTGACCTCGTGGTCCGTGAGTTCAAGCCCCGCGTGGGGCTCTGTGCTGACCTCTCAGAGCCCAGAGCCTGCTTCGTATTCTGTGTTTCCCTCTCTCTCTGCCCCTCCCCTGCTCATTCTCTGTCTCTCTCTCTTGCAAAAATAAACATTAAAAAAAAGAGAGAGAGAGAGATTCTTGCAACTAGAGGGGTCTTTCTAGCTCTGGTAATTCTTTGTACTGGAAAGTGGTTCTGGAGCCAGACTTTCTGGAGTCAATGACCCGATCCGTTATTTACTAGATTTGCAATTTGGGCACATTCCTCCTCTGTCGAACGAGGTTAGGGGCAGAACCCACCTCGCTGAGTTATTGTAAGGATCATATATGTATTTGAAATATTCACGATGGCTCCTCGCACATAAAAATGCTCAATCGGTATTTGTTTTTTGTCATGTCTATTACCTTCAATCGAGGTGGGCTTTGTAAGGGAAGGGAACAGGACGAAGGGAACAGGGAAGGGAACAGGACGAAGGAAGTAGTTCACCTGCGAACAGGTCATGAGTGGAGAAGGTTCTGTTGTGGTGAGGACACAGGAAGCATTTGATTTTCCCTTAAAATCGAGAGAGCTCTACTCTTCAGCTCTGGTATATTTCCCCCATCAGGAGCCTGGGTCTCCAGTGAGACATTTTCTTTGCCTTCCTCCGCTTGGTCCCCGATCTTGTCGCCGTGCGCGTCAGTCAGTGTCTGATCGGGAGACAGACACCACATGGGAATTTGGGCAAGTTTAATATAAAGAAGCATATACTCTGTTAACTAGAACATGATTGCAGGAACTGGCTGGCTTGTGAGGAGTAAAGAGAACAGGACTAGCAGTTACCAGAAGCAGCCCCCACCCCCAGGACGAAGGTAGAGCATTCAAGCAAGAGCCCCCACCTCCCTAGGGCTGAGGCACGTGCCTAGATGGAGCACCAGGGTGGCCCAGGGAAGGGTGGAGGTGTTGTCCGTGTAGTGATGCACTGGCAACATTTTCGGGGCACCTGCCCTCGAGGGTTGGGGAGAGCTGTCCTCGGGAGCTGTCCCCCAGGAGCACACCCGTGCAGTCCCCCGGAGGGGAGGCTGGGGAAGGCGCCGGCTGCTGGGTGCTGCTGGCTACCACCCATACTGGGCACGAGGGAGTCATTCTTCCAGTCCAGCCCGCCATGTTGCCTGGGAGTTGACCCGGAACTGCCAGGCACAGAAACATTTTGCGCACGTCCACAGAGGTGGGGGTAGGACATTTTATTTTATTTTAAGGTTTATTTATTTTGAGAGGTAGAGAGTGCACACATGGGGAAGGGGCAGAGAGAGAAGGGGAGAGAGAGAGAGAGAGAGAGAGAATCTCAAGCAGGCTCTGCACTGACAGCACGGACCTGGATGCGGGGGCTCGAACCCACAAACTTGAGATCGTGGCCTGAGCCACAATCAAGAGCCGGAGGCTTAACAGACTGAGCCACGCAGGCGCCCCGGGGGCAGAATATGTTAAACTTTAATTTGCAAATCGGCCATGTGGTTTTGTAAAGACAAAAGCAGGTAGGATCACATCTTAGCATTTTCTGATAGGTAAATGTATAGTCTCGAGGGGCTTTGTACTATTTGATCATAAAGGAACAAGAAACCATTGGGAACAGACAAAAAAGAGCCCTAAGTTGCAAGTAATACAACCAGGGTGGGCAGGGCAAAGACCCACATTTTGGAAGCCACCCCTCCTCCCTCAACCTCCCCGGTTCCCAAACACAGAGTCTCTCTGGCATGGCCCCTGACCTTTGACCGTCTCTCTTCCTGGAACGTACTTTTCCTTTTCCTCCTGGCAAATTTCCACACACCCTTCCAGTCTCCATTCACCCATCACCTCACCTGGGAAGCCCTCCTGAAACCCTGGCCGGCAGCGTGGCACCTCTTTTTCTGGAGCTGCCTCTGAGTCAATCCCAGGCGGCCGGGGAAGAGAGAGCACCCCCTCCCACCCTGCAGAGGCCAGCCTGAATTCTCTGCAGGCCCAAGGCTTCCAGTCTCTTTTCACTTTCCGGGCGGTGAGAACGGCCCTACAGCACAACCCCTGCACTGGATCCCACTGGGGACCGAGCTCCCTGCCGCCTCCAGCTGGGCTGCAAGGAGTCTGAGCGCAGCTGTGGGCTACTTTGAAAAATCCAGAAGCACGTTCCAGGTGATGGAAACCTTTCTATGGTCCCTGACATGCCAAATGGAGCCGGTTCTCAGGCTTAAAGTGGTGTCTTGGAAAAGGGCACATGGTCTGGGGAAAACCTGTCTCTTCCTATACAGTCGGTTGATATATGTGTCTCTACACCCAGCCACATACAGTCAGAACATCCTGGGATGCTTTCCTGACTTGAGCTTGGACTGGGCACTTTTCATCAATATGGGCTACCTTCTCACAATACCGTGGGAAACATACTTATTTGATTTGTACGGAGAGGCAATGTGTTATTTGGGGAGGGGGAGAATCTTAGATTTGAAATCAGAGGGGCTAGGTGAGACACTTTCTGGTTATGTGACTTTTGACCTCTTTAGGTGGTTCTAAAGGATTTCATGTCCTCGCTGGTTGTTTTGCTTACCTGAGATCCTTGCACAAGAGCGTGGCGGGACCTCATGTAACAGCCCCACTGTCCTTTGGAGCCAGAGTGTTCTACGGGCAACCATATCGAAACACAACGCTCATGCACTTTGACAAAGATAAGTGACTTAAATGTACTTTTCATAAAGAAAACACCAAATAAGCAAGGGTTGGATGGTGACTGGGTATCTTAACCAGAGCCTCGTCTTAGTGGGTTTAGCTGGACGGCCCCTCTCAGCTTACTCCTCAGCAGAGTAAGAATAGATGAGCATTTCGTCCTCTGCAGAAGGGCAGCTGAGCATTTTGGGGATTGATCTTATTGATGATGGCTGAGGTCCAAGGTACGCACTCACCTAATAACTCACTTCAAGCATTTGTTTGTTTTTTAGAGGACTGACTAAGCCTTTCTCAGGATGTAAGAACTGTTTTGAGCTAGTTAAGCAAGTTTCACATGATTGGAGGATTATCTGTCACCTGCCCGTTTATCTGTCTCTTTTGTTTACAATGATTTCCAAATGTGAGTTTTTAAAAATACAGCGAAAGTCGGATGCATCACCTCCCTACAACAGAATGAGTTATTTTCCCTTGACTACGCATTGTCTTCATTCCCCGTGAAAATAGGCTCTCTCTTGAGACACCCTTTAAACTACCTGGGCGTGTCTCCACAACACAAGAATACAGTCAGAAAGGAGAAAATGCAAACTTAACCAGTTCCTTATTTTGCATGGAACTGAGTAATTGGCTGGTTCAGTAGTGGGTGTCCGTGAAGTGTATTTGCCATTTATGTGTCATTCTTCAAATGTCCATCTGCTTGCTTTGGATGTGGCTGTCCAGGGATGGTGTGGGTTTGCACACTTGTGCTCTCAGCAGATGTGATCGTCTTCAAACCAAGGGGCAATAATGGTGGGTGTTGGTGAATTTAAAGAGCAACACACAGGGCATAGTCTTGTAACACCCTGGAGGGTGACGGGACCTAAGTCAGGGAGCTAGTTAGGGCCATAATTCGGACGAGGGAACAAGAATTAAGTGATCTCCTGTAGTCCCCTGTAGCAATAACTCAACAACCCCACCAACAGGGTTTTGGACATCTAGTTCAGTGGCCTTTCCACAAATGTGTGTGAAAGTCTTCCCAAAAGTGTAGGGTTGTGTGTCAATGTAAGATGCAAATACCCTGCATCAAAACGGTCTCTGAACTGTATTTGTGGTACAAAGCAATTGTCCGACAAACGACACAACAGAAAATTCTAGCCATGGGAAGCTGGGTTCAAAAGGATTGATTTTGGTGCACTCAAGCCCTTCTCCCTTATGGTCATTTGGTCGACTGTGTGGTCTTTGACTTTCCAGGGGAGATCAGAGATAAGTGTGCCCAGAGGGGGCACTGAGGGTTAGAGTTGTATCCTTTCTCTTTCCAGAATCAGAAGACCGATCACAGGAATAGCCCTCCATCAGAACCTCCTTGGCCCACTAGCTCCCTTCACCACTTGGTCATCTTTGGGGGCTACCTGAGGCCATGTCAGGTCTTAACTTGTTGTGATGCTCCATAGGAGGAAGGCGAGATGCCTGGATAGAGGGAAGGAACATACAAAACTTTCCTGTCCAGTGCATATTGGAAGAAAGGCTAATTAAATATTTGCAGTAACCCTTATTGATTCCATGTTATTCCAACAATTTATTTTCTTGTCCAAATCTCTTCTAACTCTTAGTAGCCTACTTGTCAGTCAACGACCTCGAACTCAAAGGAGTTGTAAATGGGTGGTAAGAAGACCATTGGGGGAAATAATGGCCAAATAGTGTTTTAATATGATTTTCCTCTAATTCATCTTCAAAAACATGCTGAGGTACAATGGATAGCAAGCAAAAATCAAAATAACTGTTTTCAAAAATGGAAGTAATAGAAGAACTAGGAGAAAATACAGTGACAAGCATCTGGGGAAGTCTAACAGAAAAAGCAAAGGAGGAAGAAATACCATAGGGAAAAGACAAATATTTGATTATACACAGATTTTAAACTTTCTTAAAAATTTTTTTTAACGTTTATTTATTTTTGAGACAGAGAGAGACACAGCATGAACGGGGGAGGGGCAGAGAGAGAGGGAGACACAGAATCGGAAGCAGGCTCCAGGCTCTGAGCCATCAGCCCAGAGCCCGACGCGGGGCTCGAACTCGCAGACCGCGAGATCGTGACCTGAGCCGAAGTCGGTAAACTATCTTTACATGAGAAGAAAGTGGAAAAAAAAATTGGGAGATACCTATAAAGCTCTCTACCTCTATCTCTCTACATATATAGATGAACTCAACATTTAATATATGAAATGCAGTTTTATAAATAATAGGCAAATAGTACAATAGGGAAGGGCAGGAACAAAAAGTACATAAAATAAATGGAATTGGCCACAAACACAAAAATGTTTGAAGCAAGTGGTATATCCCCAACTGGCAAAGATAAAAAGCAATCGAATGACCTTGGTTGTACATAAGTGTTGAATCACTATATTGTACACCTGACACTAACATTACACGGTATGTTACCTATCTGGAATTTAAATAAAAACTTAAAAAATGACTTTGGGGAAAGTTAAGAAAAGACAGATTAAGACCAGAATTTTGACACATTTACTGCTGGGAGTGAAAATTGACCGAGCTTTTTTATAAAATTGTATGATGTGACAAAAGTCTTTAAAATATTTGTGGCCTAGGGGGCACCTGGGTGGCTCAGTTTGTTAAGCATCAGACTCTTAATTTTGGCTCAGGTTATGATCTCGCTGTTTGTGGGGTTGAGCCCCGCATGGGGCTCTGTAAGAACAGCTTGGGATTATTTCTCTCTCCCTCTCTGCCTCTCTCTCTCTCTCTCTCTCTCTCTCTCTCAAAATAAATGTTTAAAAATAAAATAAAGTAAAATAAACTATAAAATAAAATAAAATAAAATAAACAAAATATTTGTGGCTGAGCATTTACACTTCTAGGAATTGTTCCAGATCAGAGATGGGCTAATCCCTGGGAAAATGTTTATGATATATACTTTCAGGCGAATAAGACAGTTGACAAAATTATATGTATAATATGATTTCAATTATTATTAAAATGTAAATATTTTAAAGACCAGACTGGACAGATTTACTAAAAAATGTTATCAATGGCTAGATCTGGATAGGTTTGGGGGGGATTTTTATTTTTTATGCTTTCTTTTTAAAAATTTTAAAAAATGTTTATTTATTTTTGAGAGGGAGAGACAGAGAGCACGTAGGGAAGAGGCAGAGAGAGAGAGCCACAGAATCCAAAGCAGGCTCTAGGCTCTGAGCTGTCAGCACAGAGCCCAACACGGGGCTTGAATCCCAGACTGTGGACTCTGAGATCATGACCTGAGCGGAAGTCGGACACTTAACTGACTGAGCCACCCGGGGAACCCCTATTATTTATGCTTTCCATTTTTTGTAAGTTTATTTATTTATTTTGAGAGAGAAAGAGTTGGGGAGGGGCAGAGAGAGAGAATCCCAAGCAGTCTCTGTGCTCTCAGTGCAGAGCCCCACGCAGGGCTCGACCTCACGACTGTGAGATCATGACCTGAGCCGAGATCAAGAGTTGGATGCTTAACTGACGGAGCCACCCAGACGCCCCGTATGCTTTCCAATTTTTAAAATATTTTTTTATATGGAGCCATCTGTTACTTACATAATAAAAAAGTTGTTTGTTTTTTTTTAAAGTAACTTGTTGCTGCAAATAGCAAAGGCACTAAAATTTAGCATATTCGCTTGGCAAATCAACCCTAGTGCTTTCCCGGGGTGGTGCCACGACTCTTATTGCAATTCTCATTCTTTTTTCCTTCAGTCTAGACGAGAACTATCCGTCAGAACTTTCTGCAGGGACAGAAATTTTATAGATCTGTGCTGTCCAGTATGATACCCAGTAGCCACATGTGGCTCCTGAGTCCTTGAAATGTGACTGGTAGGACTTCGGAACTGAATTCTTAAGTTTATTTAATTTTAAAAGCTCCACGTGGCCGGTGGCTACAATTGTAGATGAACAAGACATTTAAAAAGCTACCTAGTTATGTGTGTGTGTCCCCAGGATGTCGCGACGGTAAGCCCTTGTCCACTTGCATTGCGATCGACGCTGCCTCTTGGAGGGTGTTCTCCATTTCACTTTCAACACAGGATTCCCATTTCCACTGTCAGATCTAGGTCCCTTGCCTGAGCGACGCATTCTTATTTCTGACTTCGTGCTGGACATTTTCACGTGGCTGTCCTATCAGCATCTCAGGCTCAACGTGGCTAGCTCTTAAGTCTTCCCTTCCCCCTGGAAAAATAACCCCTACTCTGTAAGTGGTAAAATCAATCTCTTGGGCATCTGGGTTGTCAGCCTTGGAGACTTCTTTTGTGCCCTGTTTCCAACCTCAAATATGTCCATCCCTTTGTGTCTGTCATTCTCTCCATTTCCACTCTGAAGGCTTTAACCCCTTCCGCACAGAATACTCAGCTGCCAGTTGGTCTCTCTGCACCTTTATTATATTTCCAGGAGCCAAATCCTGAATACACAATATATACACTTCCTAATATGTCATCAATTCACATTCATTCCACAAACACCATAGAATACTTGGTGTGTTCATGGCACCATGCCAGGTTCCAGGAGGGGTACTGAACATGGATGGGCTATATCTCCTGCCCACAAGGCACTTGCAGGTTAGTCTGTGATTTGCAGCTTGAGCAAAATAAAATTGTCCACATGCCATAGCAGAAGCCCTCAGATGGGCTGTGAAAGTTCTAAGAAGGAAGAAATTACGCTGTTGAAGAAAATCCATGAAAATGCAGGTTTGAAGATTGATAACATGGATGTAGCAGGAGGGACATGATAGAACCTTTGGGAAGGTTTCAAAGAAAGACAAGGAAAGCAGAGGTGGAGCCAGTAAAGCAGAGGTTCAAGATCCCCATGTCGCTGAAGAGCGGGTTTGAGGAGTATAGGGGGAATGGGAGAGGTGGGAAGTATGGAACAATAGTGGAGTTCATCACTTGAACATGTCATTGATTGGAGACCAACTGTGCATCCCAAGGGACAAAGACAAAACCAACATGTGAAAAGTGAATGAAAATGTATTTTTCATGCAGCATGGCTTTCTCAGCTGAAAAACAGCCACGTCGTCCAATGTCAGGACAAGATGGCTGCTTGTGGTGTGTCGAACTTCCTGGAAAAAAATCATAGTACGCTTAAAATGATCAACATTCTTTTGTGTGTGTGTGAGTTACTTGCAGGATTTTCTGAGGGAAAATTTGACAGTTCTCTTTTATTTGAACACAAGGTTTATGGTAGTTTCACGTGTTCATAATAAATTTGACAATTCTTAATGTTTGGAGTTTGGACTGGCTTTAGAACATAACCTCCCTGTAAGATGTGATCCGCGGATGACCTAGCGATCGGGGCGAGGAGGGCAGAATTCAGAGTTTGAGATCTTAGAGTCATTTTCAGGTAAGAAGAAGATGACGTTGGTATTGATACATCCCAAAATAATGGTGGAGATTTCATATTTAGCGTTCCTACTGTGTACGAGTCATTGTGTTACTTGCTGGGATTTCAGAGGTGAATGAGACACTGTGACCTTCAGACAGGAGGTTTGCAGGGGATGTGCAGAGCAAGACCTCCTGATGGGGTGTAGGGGGCGTATTGTCACAGTGTAAGCCATCGTGCGACATTTGGGATGTTTCCGGAACAGACTAGCTTCACTAGAGCAGTAGGTCTGCCTAAGGTGTTAATTAAGTGCAAATCTGCAACAGAGGTCTGTGGGTGCCAAGATGGGCAAGGAGAAGCCATTGAATTCTTTGGATCAAGGAAGCAATATAATAAAAGCTGTACTTGAGGAAAATTTCTATCTTATTATCTATTATCTTTTTCTATTTTAGAAAACCGAGATAAATGAATCATACCCAAAGCTAAATGAAAGATTTGGACCAGGTAAGGAGTGTTCTTACTGGAGGCATTTGCTGATAGGGCAGAGGATCTGAAGTCCTAAAATCCTGGGGAAAGAGTTGGACTGGACAGAGGAGGGTGGTCACGGGCACAATGAAATACTTTGATGTTCTGACCCGCTGTTGCAAATCTGTAGCCATTTTATTCTGCAACTGCCTTGTGGGAGCCCGGGAATGACCTCAGTCAGGATGTTCTCAAACATAATACAGCCAGCACATTGACCTGCCAAGGACTGGTTAATTTAAAAAAACTTGGTGGGTCATTTCACCTCTGAAGGAGCCCATAGATGGTTTTTGAAAGAACCAGAAGGAATCTGTTGGAAATTTTCTTGGCAGAGTCAGTCAGCAGTTCAGGTTAGAATTGTATTTGCTTTGAGCTGGAAGCCACGATGAAACCCATGTAATGGAGAGCATATGAAATGTAGTTTCCACTAGGTTATTAGGATAAGCAAGTGAGGGCTTGAAAATGATTCTAATTAAATCAAGAAAAGAGAGTGGAGAATTGTACCGGAAAATTAGAATCTTTTTGAAAAAACAGTCAAGGGGGAATTCTAAAAATGAAACAAAACTACAGTATCAGAAGCTAAGAGCTCAGTAGGTGCATTTTTTTAATGTTTATTTATTTTTGAGAGAGAGAGAGAGACAGAGACAGAGCCTGAGCAGGGGAGGGGCAGAGAGAGAGGGAGACACAGAATCCGAAGCAGGCTCCAGGCTCTGAGCTGTCAGCACAGAGCCCGACACGGGGCTCGAACCCACAGACTGCGAGATCATGAGCTGAGCCGAAGTCAGATGCTCAACCAACTGAGCCATCCAGGTGCCCCTCAGTAGGTGTATTTAACAGCATAACGGATTTGGCAGACGACAAGTTGCGTAAATGCAAGTGCAGATCAATAGAAAATATCCCTGCAGTGAATAGACTTGAACACTCATTTCATGGAATGTCTTGCAGCAAAATAAAACAAAAGTACAAACTTCTAGGGATTTTTTTTCCCAAGGAAGACATCCAGATGGCCAGTAGACACATGAACAGATGCTCAACATCGCTCATCGTTAGGAAAACGCAAATCAAAAGCATAATGAAGTATGACTTTACACCTGTCAGAATGGCTAAAATCCAAAACACAAGAAACACCAAGTGCTGGCAAGGATGTGGAGAAAAAGAAACCCTCGTGTACTATTGGTGGGAACGCAAATTGGCGTAGCCTCTGTGGAAACCAGTATGGAGGTTCCTCAAAAAATTAAAAATAGGACTACCATACGATTCAATAATCCCACTACTAGGTACTTACCAAAGAAAATGAGAACACTAATTCAAAAAGATATACGCACCCACCCCTATATTTATTGCAGCATTATTTACAACAGCCAAGATATGGAAGGAATCCAAGTGTCCATCGATAGGTGAATGGATAAAGATAATGTGGTATAGATGCACAATGGAATATTTCTCGGCCATAAAAAAGAATGAGATCTTGCCATTTGCAACAACATGGATGGAGCCTGAGGGTGTGATGCTAAGTGAAATAAGTCAGACAAAGGCAAATATCATATGATTTCACTTATATGTGGAATCTAAAAAACAAAACAAATGAACAAACAAAAAGCAGAAGCAGACACATAAATACAGGGAATAAACTGGCGGTTGCCAGAGAAGAGGGGTGGGGAAGCCTGAGGTACCCCCCAGGTGCCCCCCAAAAGTCTTATATCGAAGTGGATAAATAGCATATATTTTTTAATGTCTGTGAACAACTTTTTTTTTAAAGGAGCTTATTCTCAATAAACATAAAATCACCTATAAACAGCACCATAAATTTGCTTCTGATCTGTCATCGGTAGGTTTGTATATAGCTGTGATCCATATATAATTTTCTGCTGTAAGCCCTCGGAAGCAGTGAGATCTGAGGGCTTCCAAGGTGACTTTGCTTCCCTCTCTTTTCCGGTGGGAACGTTTGTCAGCACAGAGCATGAGTCGGGAGAGGAGAGGCCACCATAGGTCAGTGGTTCTCCGACTTCAGCGAGCGTCACCTGGGGGACCTGTTGCAACACAGATCACTGGGCCCTACACCCCGGATTCCCATTCAGCAGATGTGGGGTGTGGCCTGAGATTTCATACTTCTAACAAAGTCCCAGATGCTGCTGCTGTTATGACGAGCACACTTGGAGAACTACCATCGTAGTTTTACTGGGAGAGGTTCAATTTCTTCTCTTGGAAAACTCCCTCCCAATATAGCCTTTCTATCTCAGGTCTAAGTGCTGAACTACCTAAGGGGCTCTTGGATCCTGAGTCCAGCATGCCATGATCCTAGCGGGGGACAGAAGCTGGGCAGTTTTCTTGCTCAACCTCAGAGAACATGAAGTGCCCTGTGTGTGTGTGTGTGTGTGTGTGTGTGTACGCGTTGCTTGCCCGGGAGTAGTAAATGTGCCATTTGAACCAAACGGGCAGGCTGCGGCTTTGTGGCTGAGCTGAAAGAAATAGCCCCCGTTTAGTCACTAGAGACCAATTCAAATTTTCAGCCAGGTCAAATTCTTCAATAGCTTTCTTTTAAAGCATTTGGAGGAGAACACTTAGGTGGCCTGGTATTTTCAAATGATTTACGTTGTGGCCAGAGAAAGGGGGAGGAGGGCCTTTATGCATACACCAGGTAATTCATTATGTCAACCCTGGAAATACATCAGTGTCAGAAAAGAGCACGTCCTTGTTGAATCTACATGAGATGAGGTGGTCCTGAGCCCTCTCCCTGCATGTTGGGCGGAATCCTAGGAGCAGCCATAGTTCATTCACATCCTGACAGCTAGGCATTACCAAGCCAGGGCATGGGAACAGAATGGGTCTGAGGCCCTCCCCTCTCCTCCAGGGTTTACAGAATCGGGGGAGGCGGGGGGATCTGGGTCAGAGTTCTTCTAACCAAGAAACCTCAGGTTTAAGTAATTCTTTAGATTTGGGAAGGTGGCTTCACATTCCGAATTACTCATGACTGATCAAAAGAAGGAAATATTCTAATGGCCCCACTTTCCTGATCATTCTCAGGTAGCCCAAAAGAAGAGAGGAAACAGAATCTTGTTCTGACCCAGAACTTGGTCAGATTCAGCTTGAGGACCCTTGTAGGAGCCAAGAGGGTAGCAGATATTTCTGACCAGTGAGGAGATTTGGGTGGGTGGGTGGGTGAAGGAAGCTTGTCAAACAGATGCTGGGAGCTAAGATATCACAGATCTAAAGGACCATAACATTAGAAGGGGATTTGGAATACGTCTTGTCCAAGCCAACCCATTCATAGCTATGAAAAGGGCATGATTATTTGTCTTGGCCACAGTCACTCACTGACAGATAAAATGTGATTCAGCAGAGAGACGACTATGACAGGTGTATATGGAGACTAGGAGAATGGAATTGAGGGTCAACCATTCTGATACTGAACCAAGAAAGAAAGGAAGGATATATCGAAAGCTTTTAAGAGGAGAATTTATTATCTTGGTCCAGGTCCCAAGAGCGGCATCAGGTAAGGACAGAAATCTGATAGGGCTCAAGACATTTTGCTGTCCATTGCTGGCTTACTTTATCCATAGCTTGATGGAGGCACAGATGAATTTTGCAGACATTTTTTCCCCTTTAACAAATAATGAGCTGCTGGGTGTCTGGGTGGCTCCATCGGTTCAGCGTCTGACTTTGGCTCAGGTCATGATCTCATGGTTCGTGGGTTCAAGCCCCGCATTGGGCTCTGTGCTGACAGCTTGGAGCCTGGATTTGGCTTCAGATTCTGTGTCTTCCTCTCTCTCTGTTCCTCCCCTGCTCGTGCTCTGTCTCTCTTGCTCTCAAAAACAAGGAGGAAACAAGGAGGGGGGGGCCTCTGATTAGACACTATTTCATTTTTGATGACATACAGAAGTAGTCGTTCTTTGGGCTCCGTAAGCACACCTGCAAGATGCTTGTGTCCCCTTGAGAGACTGGCCTCATTTCCTCTGGTTCTTGACTTTCCCCAGAGGAGCCTCACAGATTTCCTGCGGGCATTGACTAGAATTGGGTCCACGATTAGGACCCAGGCTGGAAACAGATGTGCACTCAAATGAGGTGTATTCATGGTCTTGGACTGCTCTCATAAATCCCCACAAACTGGGGGGCTTCAAACAACAGAAGTGGATTGTCTCACGGTTCGGGGGCCGTGTTGTAGGGGACAGCTCTTCCTTCCTCGCCTCCTCCAAGCTCCTGGAAGTTCCCTGCAACCCCTGAGCTCTGTGGTCTGCAGCCGTGGCATTCTGGTCTCTGTTTTGGCCATTACATGGCATGGTCTCTGTGTGTCTGTCTTCACACGGCTCTACTCTTAGAAGGACAACAATCACGTTGAATTCGGGGTCCAACCTCCCCGAGGGTGACCTCATGTTAACCAGTTACATCTGCAGTGACCCTATTTTCAAATAAGGACACATTTCTAAGGTCCTAGGACTAGGGGTTACTAAGCATATTAAGGGTTAGGATTTCAACACATCTTTTTATGGAGAACCACAAATCTCCCCATAACATGGGTATTGAGGTGGGTTTCACGAAGGGATTATAGAGGCTCAGAGAAGTGCCCAGATGTCAACAGGTCTCGCCAGGGCGTGTGGTCGCTTTTTCTCTCTGCTTCCTTATGCTTTCCTGCTTTTCCCCGATTTGTGACATTTTGTAGACACTGGGGGGAAGGTGGGGGAAACCCTGAAACCCCCCTCCATCTCTCCTAGCAAGGAGTGGTGGGGGCTGCTTCCAGTCTGCAATGTCACTCCGTGACTCTGTGACTCAGTCCAGTCCCCTCAATGTCCCCAGGCTGCCCTGAGTGTGTTACAGAGCATGGTCACGCTGAGTTTTCTCAACTGTGGATTTGTCAGCCCTGCCAGTGAGCCAAGGTTAATGGCAAGTCCAAACAGGGTCATAGAGGGAAATGCCCATCGGAGACTGAACTGCATGTGATTTTGTAGGGTTACACCTGTCCTGTGTGGGGGGGAGTCAGTGGAGAGAAGGTAGATGTAAAAATGGGTTTGCAGCCACAGCGACACCTGGTGGCCATTCTACACATTGCATGACACTTCTGCAATTTTTTCCCCCGTTTCAACTAAGCGTTGTGGGTTTTCCTTTGCTAGGTGGTGAGATGCTCCATGGTGAGAGGGCAGCAGAGACCAAGTGGGCACAGGGACATCTGAAAGGCAATAGGGGTCATCCAGCCAGAGGGATACCAAAGCACATGGGCAGGAAATTCAACTTCGGGATACTTGGGGTGCTGGCCATTCAGTCCTGCTGAGACTGTGTCCTCCTGTATGGTCCCGGCCTCCTCACCTGTGGGGCAGTCAGTGGGCAGGGGGACACTAGAGCAAACCCACTGACACGGGATGTCCTTCTTCCCGCCCCCTTGATCCAAGTAACTTATTTTGGGGAGTTGCGGTATCTGAGGTCTGACCACCCCCCTGGCAGAGTCCTTATGACTTGGTGTCATGTGGACACCCCCTCCCTGTCCATCCTGTCCCCACCTGCCTTCTCACCGAAAGATGGCCCCCTCTGTCCCATTCCAGAGAACTCCCCTGAGAGGAGGCAGAACCCCTAAAAGGAGCAGGTCAGGAACCACGTGGCCCGGGTCTGGGTTGTGGCCAAGTTTGGCCTGGAGCCCAGCTCTGACGTGTCCCAGGACCAGCTGCCCGTGGCCCTGTCTCCAGCCCTTCCTGTCCCGAAGCTGCATCTCTGTCTCTGACCACCAGTCAGGTTTTAGGCATTTCCTGTTGCTGTTGTGCCCCCACGCCCCACCGGCCCCCACTGGTTCTAGCCTGAGCATCACTATAGCACCTGTCTCCCCACTGATAGTAATACCCCCCGCCAAAGACAGAAGACGATCTTGCTGACCCTCGGCCTGCCCTGCCTGCTGCTTAGCTCACCGTCCTACATTCTGACACCACATCGTGACCACCAGCGTCATCCCGGGGTGGGCCGGGTCCTGTGGTGATCACATGACCCTGGCCATTTTGCTCTCGAGATTAAGATTTATACGTGTGCATATGAATACAGTACATATGCCGATTTTGTAAGTGGCTTGGATTCAGGCTGGAAATTTGAGCCCTTTTTCACCCATAAGTATTACAACAGTTCGAATCAGTAGTTTGAATCAGTAGTTACAATATGAGTGCCAAAAACCGTGCCCTGTACTTTCCAAGATCCCAAGAATCATTCGCTGTTGGGCATAAGAAAAGCTAAAATCAGAGAGATGCCCACCAATAACAAGAGAGGCAGTTTGAAGTGAATTTTGCTTTGAGAATGCATGAAAAAGGTAGATAGCTCCCAGGGCACCTTAGAGTCAACTGAGAAATATTCTAAGAACAGCTGGGCCCGGGGCCTCCTCAGACCAGTTAATTCCAGGGACGAGGCTGATTCTGATGTTCTGCAAGCCTGGGAGCCACTAGCCGCGTGTGGCTGCTGAAATTCACATTAATTCAAGTGAGATAAAATTCAGAGCTCAGACTCTCCATTGCACAGGCCGTATTTCCAGTACTCAATGGCCATATGTGGCTAGTGGCTGCCACACTGGACAATGTGGCTTATAGACTATGTCCACCATCACAGAAAGTTCCGTGTGGCTGCCCTAGAGGGTTGCCGAGTCCTGCTTCTGTTGTTGGAGGCTGACAAGGGCAGGTCAGTCCTGTATAAAATGCAGGTGGTTTTCTAGGTTCCTGAGTTCCTGAGCAGGTGGATGGCCATAGAGTGTGTGTGTGTGTGTGTGTGTGTGTGTGTGTGTGTGTGTCTGTGGGGGTCAGACCCATTATGGTTCCTATTTTTCTACTTGCTGTCACCCTGCAGAGAAGCTTCTGGAAGTGCGTCCTGGGAATGTTGAGGGCCTGTAAGTGGCTGAGCTGGCATCCAAGCCATCCTCACTGGGATGAAGAAAATCTCCCATAGGTGGGTGTGGGTTAGGAGGATATGGCTTGTATTGGGCCCCAGTGTTGAGAGGACAGAGGACCAGCACTTGCCAGGAAAGCCTTTATTCCCATCGAGGGGACCCACATAGCCTCTGCGGTTAGCTCTCCTCTGGGACGTTGAGTTTCTCCTTCACCCCACAGGCCACCACGGCGAAAAAGAACTCGGGGAAGAAGGTGCGGATGTACATGGCGGCCTTGGGGATGGGGTTGGCCATGAAGACCTCTTGTTTCTTCCGTCTCACGGTGCGCATCACCTCCTCCGCTACGTCCACAGGGTGCACCCCGTAGGTCAGCTTCCTGAAAAAGACTGAAAAGCCCCCAGTAGGGGCAGGGGTTACGGCCCCTGATGCCCAAAGAGAGGGAAGCGTGGGCTGGGCCTGGGGTCGTGGGCTCCCCGACCAGCTCCGCCCTCTGCTGGTTGTGAGGCCCTGGGGGGGGCGCTACTCTTGACCCCCTGAGGCTCAGCTTCTTCATCCGTAAAGTGCGCATAGTTTCCTGCCCTATTAACTTTTCAGGGTGGTTATGAGTCATCGCAGGGATGAGAAAGAACTTAATTGAGAAAGAAGGTACCAGGGACGCCTGGGTGGCTCAGTCGGTTGAGCGTCCGACTTCAATCAGGTCATGATCTCACAGTTTGTGGGTTCAGCCCCTCGTGGGGCTCTGTGTTGACAGCTAGGAGCCTGGAGCCTGCTTCCAATTCTGTGTCTCCCTTGCTCTCTGCCCCTCCCCCACTTGCATTCTGTCTCTCTCTGTCTCTCAAAAATAAATAAACATTAACACAAATTTAAGAAGAAAGAAGGCACCAGATGAATTAAGGAGCTGTTGTTGACAACTGTTGCAAAGCCATGCTTATCAAGAACCTCCTGGGACCGCTTGCCCACATCTTGGTTCATCTTGATTCCCTAATGTAGACAGAGCCTTGGGCAGGACGTAGCAGCTCTCTGTTTAGAGCATTCTAGAATAGCAGTAATAATATGGTATGTTTACAGAGCGCTTGCTTTGTGCTGGTTGCTGTTGTAAACCATTTATGGGCCTTCAGTCCTCCCAGTGCCTCCGCAAGGCAGGTATTACCACAGTCCTCAATTTCGTAAAATTTTTTTTTATTTTACATTTATTTATTTTTGAGAGACAGAGTGAGACAGAGCACAAATGGGGGAGGGGCATAGAGAGAGGGGGAGACACAGAGTCCAAAGCAGTCTCCATCCAGGCTCTGAGCTGTCGGCACAGAGCCCGACGCAGGGCTCGAACCCACAAACCGTGAGATCATGACCTGAGGCGAAGTCGGATGCTTAACTGACTGAGCCACCCAGGTGCTCCTACAATCCTCAGTTTCTTAAAGGGAAAGCTGAGGCACAGAGATCAAGGGACCCGCCTGCGTTTGAACACTGAATGCATACCAGGCACAAGCTTCAAGTATAGGCAATCTGGTGTGAGACTCTCAGCCTCTACTCTGTGCCGCCTCCTAGGAAAGGGGGGGGCAGGGGGGTAGCAAGTTCTTAAAGGCCAAATCTGGCTCTTCCACAAGGGAAACTGAGGCCCAGAGACAGACAGTCACGTGTGCGAGGTCACAGAGCTGTGTGAGTGCCAAAGCCTAGCTGGGACTTGATCTGCTGGTTGTGGGTTAGGATTCTTTCCACCTGGTGCCTCGGGACTGAAATTTGGGGTTCCCCTCCCTGCTGTTAGCTGGGTGAAGGTCCCCACCACCTCTAGTCTCAGACTTCAGGAGCACCCACTCCCCTGCAGGCCCGGTGAAACCCGGCTGCCCCAGAGCACCCCCTCCCCCCACCACCCCGTCCAGATGCCTTCCCAGACCCCAGCTTCCCCCCTGAAAGCTCACATTTCCACATGGAGGCTTCCCAGTTTCCTTGGCCTGGGTCAATGTGGTATGACCGGACGAAAGTGGGGCTCACCGTGCTGACAACTACGTCGTATTCTTCTACTTCGGCTCGGAGGCAGTCAAAGAAGCCTAGAGCCGCGTGCTTGGAGGCGGCATCTGGAAGAGAGACCGGGCAGGGGCGGGTGGGGGGGAGCAGCCCTGCTCCCCAGCAGGAGCAGTGGAGACAGAGGCCTGCGTGCACAATCCTAGAGGTCAGCTGGAAGGGGCCTCCACCGTGGCCTCGCCCTGCCCCTCCCTTCGTAGATGAGGACAGACAGACCCCATGAAACGGCGGACGGAGGCAGAGCTGGAATCAAGTCGGACGCTAAACCGATTAAGCCCACCCAGATGTCCCAGTTTTCTTATCTTTAAGATGGGGATAATATCACCCTTGGCAAGTTGTTGTGACGGCCCAGGCACGAGTTCCCATTCCTTCCCAGTAAGGCTGGCACCGAGCGATTTCTCCAGGGTCCCAGGGCCAGCTGGAGGTCTCAATGAGCCCCAAGCACAAGTCTCCCCTCCCACTTCCCGGCCTTTTCCTCTGAGGTCCTGTCCATCTGAGCCACTCACCAGATTCACTCCAAATGGTCGGGCCAAATGCTTGGGCTAACAAGAACCTTTCCAGGAATTCCAAAAAGAGTGGAGAAGACACTCCTTAAAGCCTTGGGGAATCAGAGCCCCATCTGGGGTATGATAAACCCCAACTTCCCATTTCGGGGGTGTCACCTGGAGGCTGAAACAGGCTGGGGGTGGGTGTACTGGGATCTCTGCCATCATGCTGGTACCTACGGGATGCATGGTCCCCAGATGGCCCTTGCAAGCCACTGGCCCCCTCATTGTGCAGGGGGAAGAATGCAGGTGCCCTGGGGGGGTGGGGGGCATGGGACAAGGGAAAGTCGCGCTTGGTGTGCACTGGGCCCTGCCAACTATTGCCTCGAGAAGGTGGGCCCTGTGGCGCCAGATCTATTATCGTTCAGGGAGCTGGAAATCCTGATTTTGACGGAAATGTCCTCGTATTCAAATAATTAAATACTGACCAGTTCTGCACCTAATTCCAACACACGGGCTCTGGCCCACAGCACCAAGTCTCCGACACCAGCTGGGGCTCCTACAACCTAGTTCTGACACTGTCTACCTGGAGATAAAGTCAGATCCCTCAGAGTAAGGGTTCTGTCCCATGACTGTCCCCTGTCCCCACTCAATTCAGACCAAGCATGAGTCCTGATGGTCACCTGCACTTCTGACGGAGTGGCTGGAGATCGGAGCGTTCCGATGATCCCCTCCTCAAGACAGATTAACTTGTTAGAGCAGCTCGTAGAACTCAGAGAAATGTTTTACTTAGTAAATCACAGGTTTATTATAAAAGGACATAACTCGGGGCACCTGGGTGGCTCAGTTGGTTAGGCGTCCGACTCCTGATTTGGGCTCAGGTCATGACCTCACAGTTCATGAGTTTGAGCCCCGCATGGGGCTCTGAGCTGACGGCACAGAGCCTGCTTAGGATTCTCCCTCCTTCTCTCTCTGCCCCTCCCTGCCTCTCTCTCTCTCTCTCTCTCTCTCAAAAATAAATAAGTAAACTAAAAAAAAAAAAAAAAAAAAAAAAAAAAAAGACCTAACTCAGAACGGCCAGATGGAAGAGGTGTAGTGGGTGAAGTGTGTGGGAGTGTGTTCAGAGGTTCACACCCTCTCTGGGTGCACCACTCTCCCCGACTCCCCACGAGCTCTCCAACCTTGGAGCTCTCCAAAGCCAACCTTCTGGGATTTTATGGAGGCTTTGTTATAGGCACGATTGATTAAACCATGGGCCTTTGGCGCTAGAAAAATTCCCTGATCCTCTCTGCTCCTCAGCGGTAGGGGTTGACTGGAAGCTCCCACCCCCTGATCACCTGGTTGGTGCCCCTGGCCAGCAGCGCCCCCATCTTTGGGTGGCGTCCAAAAGTCACCTCATTAATGTAACAAGAGACACTGACCACTCATCACTTAGGGAATTCAAGGGTTTTAAAAGCTCTGTGCCAGAAATGGGATGAAGACCAAATATATATTTCTTATTATAAACCATCATATCACAACACTACATCGCTAATTAGAAAGAGGTTTGCCAGCATGCTGGCCAAAACCAAATGCCGTGGGGCTCCCGGGCTGCCCTTCCCTGGTTCATAAAATGAATTTCCATACATCTGCTCGTTTGACCTCGTCTGGACCTGGGTGAGACTCGGTCTCCCTAATGGAATCTACTGAACGAAGAGAGACAGAGGCTATTATCCCCACTTAATGATGAGAGAAGAGCCCCATCAGGACCCCCCTCATGGTTCACAGTCTCTCCAACTCTGCCTGCATGAAAAGCTCATCATCGCCATTGGGACAGTTCATGCCAAAACCACAGCGAGATGCCACTTCATGCCACTAGCGCGGCTAGAATCAAACAGATGGATAATAGCAAGAGTTGTGATGGATTTAAGCAATTGTGATGGATTTTAGTATACCAAGATATACTCAAAACCACCGAATTGTATACTTCAAATGGGAGAACTATATGGTCTGTAAGCTCTATGTCAATAGAGCTGTTACTTCCAAAGAAGGGTTATCAGCTTGCTGTTCATTCACTGACTTGTCAATTCCTCCGATCATTCAACAAGGAAGCTTCTCCTTGGGTGGGGCCCCGGGTGAGGAGCTGGAGGCAGAGGCGGGCTGGGTTATCTCCCCTGTGCTTCTGGGCTGAGCCTCAGAGCCCCATCTCCCTACCCAGTGCTGTGGCATCAGGGATGCTACATTGCCTGTGGGTGTGGAAGGAGACCCACTACAGTCAGATGACCCCAGTCATGGTCAGATCTGGAGGAAGGAGAGAACTTGGGGCCTGCCCAGGGTGGCCCCTCTGTAGTTTGTGACATTTATGCGGGAAACTCTGCACCCCTCCATTCCTCCGCTGCAGAGAAGCTGGACATCAGAGAGCTGATGGGGGGTGGGGGGTGGGGGTGGAGAGCCTCATTAGACTGCCCCACCCTCAATGCCATGTTTCAGAAATGCTCCAGAAAAACCCATGCACTGGCCCCATGTTTTGGGTTGGTGGCCAAAGGGTCTGTCCCAATACTGCAAATGTCATGTCCCTGCTGTCTGTGTCCCCAGCACCTGGCTTTAGGGCCTCGATTGCTGTTTGTTGAACGAATGAAGGCATAGATCAAGGGAAGTGAAAAGTCATCCGGTTCCTGGGAATAACATACGTGGAGAGTTCACAAATCCGAGGAATAGTGGTGATGTTTATCAGTGGGTTGGAAAGAAAGGAAAATGAGGGACGTGGCCAAGACAGCTGTGTGTGAAGCAAACTCCATTCTTCTCTCCCTCCTGGGCCCACAGGTAGACAGGTGCTTCCCAGCGTCCCTGGCAGCTGGGTGTTAAGTGTGCACCTGAGTTCTCGCCAGCAGGATGTGAGCGGAGATGTTTGCTAGCTCCTGGCCTGGGGCTGTAGACCCTGGGCATGGCTCCCCAAGGCTCTCTGCCTTCTTCTCGCAGCCAGAACCCAGACAAGGTGGGCACCAGCTTTGGCCATGTGGGAAATGATGGCAAAGCAGTGATCTGGCGCAACTCGGGGTCCCTGAGTGACAGTGAGGAGCCCACTGTCCTGGGCTTAATCTAACTAGAACAGATGGGAAAAGAAAACTCTACTGGGGGGGATATTATGAGCTGAATTGTGTCCCCCACCACTCCCAGCTCGTATGTGGGAAGTCCTAACCCTGATGTCTCAGAATGGGACTGGGTTTGAAGATAACGGTGATTTACTTTAAATGAGGCCATCAGGACTGGTCCTCATCCGATCCAACTGGTGTCCTCAAAGAAGAGGAAATTTGGACACACAGAGAAGGACCCGAGGGATGTACAGAAGAGAAGCCATGTGAAGGGAGAAGGCGGCTGTCCACAACCCGAGGAGAGGGGCCTCGGGAGAAGCCAAACCCACTGACACCTTGACACTGGACCTCAGCCTCCAGAACCGTGTTGTAGAAGCCCCTCGATCTGTGCTGTTTCGTCACGGCAGCCGGAGGAGGCTCAGACAGGAGACCCACCCGATTTCCTTTCCTCCCTCCCACCCTCTGCCCACGAGCCATTTACTGGGTTCTCATTTTGTGCGAGATGCTGTGGGCCATAGAGAAATGTATACGGTATGCGTTCTGCCCACCAGCATCCTACCGCGAGGGAGGCGGACATCCCCCAGCTGGATCCCATGAATATATGCCAAGAAGTCCCCCTCTTCCCTGGACTTTTTAAAGGACACCTGCCTTTGGAATTTTCTCTTCACCTCTCCTTGGATTCTGCGCCTTTCACTTTCCCCTCCCTCCTCCCTCAGAACCTTCCGCCCTTTTCCCCTTGTGTGATATGCGCCCTTCTCGGTTGTAACCTTTCCTGTCCTTACAGAGGAAGGGTCACTTGAGCTGGGGCCATGTGCCCCTGCCAGGAGGGGGCCCTTCGTCCGGCCTTGATTGTGTTCAGCCAGGGCATGGCCTGACCACCTGTGGGATGTGAACTTCTGGGGGAGAGGGACCCAGTCACCTGCAAGCCATAGGTGCTCGAAAATAGGAACCGAAGGCATAAAAGAAAAGCCAATAGACCATTTCACATCCAGACACTTCCCTCCCCCACCCCCGCCTTATAACCGCATGCCTAGTGCGGGACATGACATCCGTGGTCTATGAAGACACATAACGTATGGCCAAACGTTTTTGTCGTAGCAACTTACAAGCTGTACGGAATGGGATTCCAAGCTTCCCTTGGATGTTATTCACTAACACGATCTGGCCTGTCCTCCGGGAGATCATGTCGGGGAGCAGGGCTAGAAAGCACAGGACAGAGTCACGGTTACGCATCAGAAACCAAGGCAGACAGCAGTGGGGAGACCCCTTCCCCAGACCCCTTTCATCACGCAGGACCCCACTACCTCCCCGGTCATTCGATTACCCCAAGACACAGGTGGACAGGAGCAAGCACATCCCCTCTCCCGTGTTTCCCAAGAGTGGGCTTGGCTCAACTGGTGATTGCGATTGATGGGTGGTTTTCCGTGACCCACCCATGTGCGTGAAGAGACACGGATCTCAGTGGTGAGAAAGGTCATAGGTCATCCTATTTCAACCCAAGTCTTGCCTTCAGCAGGAAGGCTCATATTGGTCCTAATGTGTCTTCAACACCTCTCTTGCAGGTGCAAATCTTTCAACAAAGAAAGGACAGGCTTCAGCCCTGTGTCTTGGGAGAACCTACCACTTTGTTCTATTTTCAGGGTTCTCCTATTTTTTTTATTTTTTAAAATGTTTTTTGTTTATTTTTGGGAGAGAGAGAGAGAGAGAGAGAGAGAGAGAGACAGAGTGCAAGCGGGGGAGGGGCTGAGAGAGAGAGAGGGAGACACAGACTCCGAAGAGGCTCCAGGCTCCGAGCTGTCAGCACAGAGCCCAATGCGGGGCTCGAACTCATGAACCATGAGATCATGACCTGAGCCGGAGCCAGATGCTTAACCAACTGAGCCACCCAGGCGCCCAGGGTTCTCCTATTTATTGAGTGAGAAAATGGTTTTTAATTTATGGTGATATTATGAAGACTTCCCCTGAAAAGAACTGATTTGAAAATGCAGAACTTTAGAGAATGAAATAAATAATAGTTACAGGTGGAATGGGGATATGGCAAAAAAAAAAAAAAAAAGTCAAGAGACTCAACTTTCAGAATGGCCATTGACATCAAGCCCTTGCATGCCTCAGATGGGTGAACTGAGGCCCAGAGCTAGTGACTGGACTTCAGGTCTGTAAGCAAGTGAGAGGCCCAGCCAGGAAGATACACCAGCCCTGGATTTCCCCTTCCACTGTCTGCATCCTTCACCTCAATGCCAGTGAACCCTGAACTCTCAGAAGCACGGTGTGTCCACAGGGGCTGGACTGGAGCAAACCATTATCTCTGGGGCATCATTTCAGAAGCTCTGGAAAGTCATCTTTCTGCTTCAGATAAGTTTCCCTTCATCTATCCTAGTGCCCCAGTCCCCATGATCATGGGCACTGGGGCCATGGAGGAGGCAGTTCTAAGATCACGCTTCCTCAGCCAGGGAACCCCACGTGCTAAATTCAGAAAGTCTCCACTCATACATCCTCCCTTTTGGGATTCTGCTTTGATAAACTTCGGTGGGGGGTTGGGGGGTGCTGGGGCTTGTTGCTTCAACTCTTGGCTCTATTACGTGTCATCTCCAGCCCCAACCCCCCAGGATCCAGACCTGCGTTTGACCTTTGGCTGTGAGATACCTCCACACAGGAGCTGCCATTTTGCCCTCAAAAGGGTTTCTGTTCTCCCTGTTTCTGCAAAGGGATTGACACCACATTGGGTCTCTTGTAGTTTGGGATAAACCTTTCTCTTCTGTATTTCTGAGGACAGAATCTCTACCCTTGACCAACTGTCATGGGTAGGGACAGATCAAGGGCAAGGGTGATATATGAAAATATACGCGAAGCATGAAGACAGTGGTCCAGTGATGTGGGAGGAGATTGGTGGGAGAGCTGTGGACAAGAGTAAGAAGAAAGGGGATGAAGGGAGAGCTTAGATGGGGAGGGGGTTTCCCACAGAGGGATGTTGGAATATACTAGTAAGATACTTCCCAAACCCCTTTTCTTTTATCAACATTTATCGTCAGAATGGTGAAAGCTTTCACCAAATTGGTAGGAGTTTTTCTGAGGGGGCTGGAGATTCCATCCACAGTTGGATGACTGTCCGTCTGGCTATGTGACAGAGCCCTCCCTAGCAGCTGGTGGCCCCGAAATCTGCAGGAAGGTCAAACTCACGAGACCTTTGGTCAGTGTGATGGGTCCAAAGTAATTGGCATCCATGATCTTCTTGTCGAGCTCCAGAGAAATCTTATGGGCAGGCCCCTTCACCTTCATGCTGGCATTGTTGATGAGGATGTCCACACAGCCATAGCAGTCGAGGACCTCTTTGGCCACATCTGGGACACAGCTGACGTCCGAGAGGTCCAAGAGGACCAGCTTTGGGGTGAATGTCTGCTGAACCAATGAAAGAGTCAAGGCATGTGTGGGAATACCTTGGGGGCCCCCGCCCCCCTTTTGAAATTCAGAGCTCATGGAATGACCACAGGGGGAAAAAAATGAGGAGGAAAACGCAGACATGGCTCTAGGAGGAAGGAAGCTGATAGAGATTCCATTCTTGGGTAGCAGAGTCCAAAGGTGCCAATATGCAGTCATCAGTCTGAACTTTTGGCCAAGGGGCCAGAACTGATGAATCCAAATGAATACCACCCTTTACAGAGGAGGCCGTGCATGGATTCCAGTGGTGACATCCTTATAACATCTTATGAGTTCCTTTTTGCAAATGGCTTGCCAAGCTCACTTACGAGCCACAGGAGAATTTATCATAGTGCTTTTGGAGCTACATTTCGTTTTTGACCCAAGTCTTACACACAATAGTTTTGGAGCACCATCTGTGTGCCAGACCCACACACTCACTGCCATCAAGACTCTCATGGTCTAGGGGCACCTGGGTGGCTCAGTCGGTTAAGCGTCCGACTTCGGCTTGGGTCATGATCTCGCAGTTTGAGAGTTCGAGCCCCGCGTCGGGCTCTTTGCGGACAGCTCAGAGCCTGGAGCCTGCTTGGGATTCTGTGTCTCCTTCTCTCTCTGACACTCTCCTGCTTGCACTCTGTCTCTCTTTCTCTCTCAAAAATAAACATTAAAAAAAAAAAAGACTCTCGTGCTGGAGAGCAGGGAACAGGTTGGAAAATTGATGACACCATGTGATAAATGCGACCCCGATCCCTGTGTTTGACAAACATTAGTCCTGAAGAGAGAGTTCCTTGGTCAAATTTGTTTGGGAAACACAGACTATTTATTATATGTTGCTCTTGGGGATACACAATGCACGGTAGCATATAAAAGGTTCTGAAAAGTCCTGCAGTAAAGAAACCATCACTGGGTATTTTCCACACAATTGATGTCAGTACCTCTTTTTAATTCAACACCTGGTAACATCCCCCAAAACAGAACTGGAATGCTGTGTTGTCCAGTGTGTTCCATCCCCCCAAATGCCAGGCTTCTTTCTGAATTATTTTTGTTTTTTTCCAAAAAGTAATTCAATATCAAGGGCAAAAAAAAAAACCCAAAAAATCCAAAGAAACAAAAAACAAAGACAAAAACAAAACAAAACAAAAAAAACCACAAAACAAAACAAAACAAAAAAAAAACACAAACCATGAAGACAGCACTGAAGGCAGTGCTCCAGAAACACTGTGAAAACCACAGCCTCCTGGAAAGTATTCACCTCCCGGTGGCTTCTTAGAAGGTGACTTCACTTCCCTGATTTCCTTCACAGAAATATCATTTGAGGTATTATTTTCCCTTTTAAAGATTTTATGTTTTTAATGTTTATTTTTGAGAGAGACAGAGCACAAGCAGGGGAGGGGCAGAGAGAGAGGGAGACACAGAATCCGAAACAGGCTCCGGGCTCCCAGCTGTCAGCACAGAGCCCGACCGACGCAGGGCTCAAACCCACAAACTGAGATCATGACCTGAGCCAAAGTCGGACGCTTCACTGACTGAGCCACCCAGGCACCCCTAAAGATTTTATTTTTAAGTAATCTCTACACCCAACATGGGGCTCGAGTTCAGAACCCCGAGATCAGGAGTCCCACGCTCCGCAGACTGAGCAAGCCGGGCGCCCCTGAGATTTTATTTAGAAAAATCAGCCCTAAGAGTTTATAATCACTCCCATACGGGTGTCATGCTCTAGCTTCTGGGTCCTCGTGGACTCTGGCTTAAATATAACAGGGGGTGGGGAGGGTGAGCAAGTCCTTGGCAAGAATGGTCAAGACGAGTGGCAGACAAACTGTGTCAAGGTTAGTGAGACCGCTGCCTCCCAAAGCAATCACCAAATTTCACCCACCTGGTCAAAGAGCTGCTAAAAACAACAACAACAACAAAAACAAAAACAGTGAAGGTTAAGGGTGCCCAAGGGCATCCCCAAACCAGCTGCTAGAAGCCCTTACCTTGCTGGGGTCAGCCACGCTGATCAGGGCATCATACAGGGTCTCTAGCCTCTCCCAGTTCTTCCCACACAGCACCAGCCTCGCCCCACCAGCGTGGAACACCCGAGCACACTCTGTGGGGAAGAAGGAAAGAGGGCAGGGCGCACTGTGTGGATGGAGCCACTGATGATGAGCGTCTCTCTTACGAATTCAGGATTCCAAAGTCTGTGGGCCATTGAAATCCTTTGGAGGTCATTTCATTCAACTTCCTCCCAGGGCTGGAATTTTTTATCTTCCCTTTCCGGCCTCAGCATGGTTACCTCCCGTGAAGGGGAGCTTGGAGTGGAGTGAAATAGCCTGTCCTTTGTGGGATGGTTCTGATTAGGAGAAGATTGTTCCCTAAGCTGGACAGAAAGGTGACCCTATCCACCTAGCCCTCCAGGATCAAAGCCCTTGACCGATCTTAACCTAAAGATATTGGAAAGGCTCCTGTGTGGGTCTCCCAGAAACAGAATCAGAGACAGGGACTCAGGCAGCCAGGAGTGCCCGTCAGAGAAAAATCCATCGGGGAGTAAGGTCTCAGGTAAAGCGTAGTCTTGGCTGGATCCGAGGAAAGTTCTGGAGGGTACACCCCACTGCTGAGCTGTCCCACCTGGAGGCAAGGGACCGGCCTTTTATACGCTCGTGTCTACTCAGTGTGCTGATCGAGCTTCCCTCCAGGGCTGGGTGCAGAGGGCATGGAAGGCCCCGGGGAGGCAGTGCCCACTGGCAGAGGGCAAGTGTGTGAGCCGGGCAGCCAACACTCACAGAGCCTGGCCACGTACAGGGACCTGGGAAGGGCATCGCCAAACACCCACTAGCGGTGCTCAGTACGTCTTATCGCCCTGTTTTACACCACACAGCGGTGAGCCTGGACCGAGCGAGCATGACAGAGGATACCTGGGCGCCCCGGGTGCCCAAGGGAGACTGGCTTCTGGAATGCAATGGCTCCAAGCGGTTTCGGGGTTGCGTGTGGGTGCAGAGAAGGGGGCCGGCCGGGGTTTGATCGGCGGGCACATGGGCAGGGGGATTGTGGTATTGGAGGAGGACAGCTGCGGTGCTGGACCCTTCAGTCTCAGCGGGAGAGACGCACGGACGCAGGACAGATGGAGGTCCCAGTGAGGTCTAGAAACAGGTGTGCTGGGTGTGGCAGAGAGCAGGGGAGGGGGAGGGGGAGGAGGTGGGCAGTTCTGACTGGTGGAAACCTGAATCAAGAAATAACTGTGTGGACAATGTCACCTTGAGTTGTTGGGACCACGGGGAAGGGTCCGTCTCTCCCCCATGCGTGGGGCAGCCACGATGGCCGTGTTTTGCAAACCTGAGAGGTGACATTCAGTGAGTAGAAATGATTCACCCACAGTCCCGCAGCAAGTAAGCAGTGAAGCCAGGGACATGCCTGGGGCGGGGCGGGGGGCACCCTGTTCTCTACCTCTTGACCCACCTCCCAGAAAGGAGCATGTGGCCGGGGGGAGGGTTCTGTCGCCCACTCACACTCTACGTCTACAAGCTGAGCACGGGGGCAGGTGAGGGGCCTGTGACCTTGACCTCCTTGGGAGAGGCGGCCAGGGGCCCTCACTATCACCCACCCACTCTCCTCCAAGGGAACCTCGCCTCTCGCAGGTGCGCCCGGGGAGGCTGCAGCCTAGGGATGCATTCATCACTGCGGAACAGCGAGCCCGAAGGCATCCTTCCAAACAAGTCATTTCTGCCAACGCAGGTGCTAGCTGCTATGCTCAGGCTCTCTTGCTTTGATTCTGGATCAGCTCAGCTCAGCACAACGTTTCTCCAGGCTTTTCCTTTTTCACGCAGCAAATATGAGCCACACCTTTCCTTCCACATCTCCTTGACTCTAAGGTGCCACCGGGCAGAGATGCTTTCTGATTTCAGGGAGATGAAAATGCCAAAGGGTGGCCTGTGACCATCGGAACGGGCTGTCGACCGACAGGCAAGCAGGCTCAGTTTCGGAAGCATTTGGGGTGCGCCTCAGAGATGCTGAAACACAGACAGGGTGCCGAGCTCTTCGAGGCACAGAGAGTGTGAGGATTTCGAGAGTCCTTCTTGCCAAAGACACAGTGGGTACAAAGTGACCCATGGGCTCCTGGGTGGCTCAGTCAGACTCTTGATTTCAGCTCAGGTCATGATCTCACAGTTTGTGGGTTCAAGCCCTGCATCAGGCTCTGTGATGACAGCACAGAGCCTGCTTGGGATTCTCTCTCTCTCTCTCCCTCTCTGTCCCTCCACCACCCATGCTCTCTTTTACTCTCTCAAAAATAAATAAACATTAAAAAACGCACACACACAAAGTGACCCGATTCCCAGCTTGGCTGAGTCGTGTGGGGGTTTGGGGCAGGTTCACATGTCCTGATCTTCGTCCGATTTCCCTGGTCCACAGCGTGGCGCTGGGTCCTTGCAACTCTCCGGGGCTACCTGCCGGGTGTGGTCGGGTTCCAGGGGATCAAGGCTGTGCTGTGGGCCACGTAAAGCCTGCACTGTCCGCTCAGGGCCCGTCACATTTTTGTTGCCTCGGACCTGAAAAGCAAAGCAGTCCGAACCCATAACCGCTGCGGTCAGCTGCGTGTTATTTGAGGCCACGCACACCCAGCTTCTCGGGTTACTTCTAAATATTTGGACTTGCTTTTTTTTCTTCCAGCTTTGCATTTCTTTCCAGGGTGGGTCCGTTAAGACACAGCACAAGAGGACACCGATGTTAGGGCAGAGACTAGACCAAATTCCTCTGAAAATGCCATTCCCTATCCCCCCGCCCCCCAGAGATGTATTTCCTGGGTGCCTGAGTTGAACACGGGGTCACTATAACCCGAATGAGACTCAAAAAAAAAAAAACCAAAAAACAAAAAGACAACTGAAACAGGTACCTCTCGGAGGATACAGGACTGAACAGCCTTCTCAACCAACCAGCGGGGTCTGATCGACGTTTTGTGGGACTCTCCTCCCAACCACGGCAGAACGCACACCGTTTTCAAACACCCGCGTATCGTTCACGGAGACGGGCCGTGTCTTGGGTGGTAAAGCACACCTCAACAAATTTAAAAGAATCGAAATCATACAAAATATGTTCTCTGATCATGATGGAATCTAGTCCGAAATCAACAAGACAAATCTATGACAACATACTCGTATCCAAATGAGTGCTTTCCCGTAAGGTGGTTACTTTTTTTTTTTTTAATTTTTTTTCAATGTTTTATTTATTTTTGAGAGACAGCATGAGCCAGGGGATGGGCAGAGAGACAGAGAAGGAGACACAGAACCTGAAGTAGTCTCCAGGCTCTGAGCTGTCAGCACAGAGCCCAACACGGGCCTCAAACCCGTGAACTGCGAGATCATGACCTGAGCCGAAGCCAGACGCTTAACCAACTGAGCCACCCAGGTGCCCCAAGATGGCCACTTTTAAAGGCAGTTATTAAATAAACTTTTTTTTTTGAGTTCTTATTATACACCAAGCTTTGATCTAGGTGCTGGGACACTGGGGTTAGGAACACACACAGGTTCCACCATAAGGGAGCTTGGGTCTGGCCAATCAGCTGAGAAAGACACATGTAGGGCACAGCGTGAGGAGTGTGGGGATAGCAGGGTGTTCATATGAGGAGCCATGGGAGCCCAGAGACTAGTTCCTCGGGGAGCACCCAAGAAGAAAGAGCAGGGGGCACCCAAGAAGAAAGAGAAGGGGTTTCTTGTTGGCGGCTGGCCTGATGCTATGCGGACATATTCTGTTTGAAGGACAGGTTTGCCCCAACACGGACTCTGACTATCTCTAGGTGAGTGTTTCTGTTCCATTTCCCCAGGGCAACAACTGGTCCCCATCATCTTGTATCTGATCTCGTTGACAAGCGTGTGTGCTCTGACTTGTCCCTGTAGAAGCTGGAGCTTGTATCCCTCCTCCGTTTTGAGCATGGAGTCTAATGCAGCAAAATGTTCTCCTCGGGAATTGCTTCTGGGCCCCATGGAGGGCCAGTTTACCCACCTCATGCTTGGTTTATTTTTTTTTTAATGTTTACTTGTTTTTGAGAGATATGGATCATGAGCAGGGGAGGGGCAGAGAAAGAGGAGGACAGAGGATCCGAAGCAGGCTCCAGGCTCCGAGCTGTCAGCACAGAGCCCGATACGGGGTTCAAACCCAAGAAGCAAGAGACCATGACTAGGGCTGAAGTCGGACGCTTAACTGACTGAGCCACCCAGGCGCCCCCGTGCTTTGTTTTTGATGTCACATGGTGAGCCTGGGGCAATCACCCCCTGGAACAGAACCCATCTTCAAAGTAGGGACAGTGTTCATCTCAATACCCAGCACATAATGGACTCCTTGGATACCTGTTGAGTGACTTAATGAATGTTTGTCAATGTGGGTTCTATGCTTGATTAAAAACAACACAAACAACAGCAAAAATGATGCCCAAGTTATCCCAAATGCGGCTACACAAACATTGCTAGGAGTGATAGGGTCAGAGTCTTACAGACCTAAGGACAGTTATTACCCTCATGTCACAGATGCCACCAGCAGAAAAGCGCCCTGAGACCGTCTAAATCAGGGGTCACAAACCTAACTGCCTTCAAGGCCAGGAGGTAATATGGTTGAGGTCATCAGCCTGACTGCAATACAGCGGGGATCGGTGGGGTGTGTACCACATTGGGCACACTCTGCCTGAATTTGCTCATCGTTATGACCGTCACGGTCACCTGACGGCTTCTACGTGCTTTCCATCAAGGAATTCATTCATTCCTCCCAACAACCCTGTGAGGTAGACATTACCAGTGTCCTCGCTTTCCTGGATGAGAAATCCAAAGCAGAGCAGTGCAATCACCAGCTAGTAGGTGACAGAGCCTGGAACTTCACCCAGCACCCAAGTCTGGGCTCATAGTTGATATGCCGCCCCATCCAAGGGCTTTGCATTTCAAATTTTCTGGAACCCCATGAGCGCAAAAACAAGTGACATCTGCTGATCAGTTTTGGCCCTGAGGCTGTGAGTTTGCAACCCAGCTCTCCCAGGCTGTGAGTTTGCAACCAACCCAGCTCTCCCGATCCCCTTGTTTCTCAGGCACAGGGAGCTATAGCCCCCAAAAGAGAAGACACTCGCTGGTTAGCCACGGACCCTGGGAGAGGACACAGCCTCGATTTCCCCCGCCCCCCGCCTAGCAGATGACCACACGCCATCCTGCCACCTCTCGTCCTTCACGTCAGGAGTGGGCGCAGTGGGGACAGAGCTGGCTTACCCTTGCCCAGTCCTGAGATGGCATCGGTGAGCACCACCACTTTGTTCTGCACGGCTGACTTTGACCACAGCCGGGACACCTCTTGGTAGATGAAGAGAAGGCCACTGATTCCCAGGAGCAGCAGAGGCAGGATAAACACAGCCGTGACTCCCATCTTGTTCTGGGGGCAGTGGGGGGCAGGGAAAGGACTTGGCTTTGCAAAGAGACTCTGATGAGACCCCCCGGAGCAGGGAGGCAGCCCAAGGCTACAGGGTGCACTCGCCATGCACCCACGTGTCTTCTCCAGGGAGCCGGGCTCTGTGCAAGCTCCCGGAGGGCTCCTTCCGAGCTAAACACCCAAGCGACCATGTTAATCCCCAAACGCTCAATGAATAGGAAATTACTCACGGTGTGTCCAAAAGCAAACGGAATCCGGGGCCTGCCCTCCCAAAGGTTAGTTACAAATTTAATTAAAGTGGGTCTGCATTTTTGGAAGGAAATCCTTGTGTTAAGGCCACTTGCTTGGGCCCTAATGACTATTTATAGCTCTCAGCACACTGAAGGGCTTTTCAGGGTAAATATAGTGTCTATTCTGATACTCAGGGACACATGCTGGCCGGGTCTGATTTCAGAGCTCTTGCCAGGGCTTTTAAAGCTCTCTGGCTTGCCTGACTGTTACGGGTTTCCTCTGCTGTTCGGGGCTGGGCATTAGGGATCGGGACCTGGGATTTTCAGGCAAACATCCCTGTGCTCTGTTCCTGTAACCCTTGGATCAGGTGATGAAAAGCATAGAAGAACCGTTAAGAAGAATGGAACCTGTTGCAGAATGAACCCCTGGTAGGTGTGACCTGAACAGAGTGTGGGGGTGTTTCTTCCTGGTCAAGCTCTTTCACCTCCCTGGGCCTTAGCTTCCTTATCTATAAAGTGGGCGTAACATAGTCATCTTGCGTGCCTCTTGGGAGACGGACTAAGATACTATGTCTAAGAAGATAACTATTATCCTCCGGAATGATTAAGAGCGCTAAGAATTTGTGGTGCCTGGCTGGTTCAGTCAATGGAGTGCATGACTCTCCATCTCAAGGTTGTGGATTCAAGCCCCGTGTTGGGCGTAGAGATTACTTAAAAATAAAGTCTTGGGGGTGCCTGGGTGGCTCAGTTGGTTAAGCGTCTGACTAGATCAGGCTTGATCAGGTCATGATCTCGCGGTTCATGGGTTCCAGGCCCGCGTCGGCCTCTGGGCTGACAGCTTGGAGCCTGGAGCCTGCTTGGGATTCTGTGTCTCCCTCTCTCCCTGCCCCTCCCCTGCTTGCACTCTGTCCCCCTCTCCCTCTCAAAAATAAATAAACAAATTTATAAAAAAGAATAAATGAAGTCTTAAAAAAAGAATACTAAGAATTTATTCCAAATGTGAAATATCTTAATTACATAAGGGAACATGATAGGATTAGAAATGAAGACACATCAAAAGCTAAGAACCAGTTCAAGCATTCAAACCTCCAGAAACCAGAAGACCAGTCATAATGATGCCCTAAGGGCACCTGGTTAGCTCAGTGGGGTTAAGCATCTGACTCTTGGTTTCGGCTCATCGGTTCATGAGTTCAAGTGCCCAGTCGGGCTCTGTGCTGACAGTGTGAAGCCTGCTTGGGATCTTCTCTCTCCTCTCTCTCTGCCCCTCCCATGCTCATTTTCTCTCTCTCTCTCTCAAAATAAATAAATAAACTTAAAAAAATAGATTTATTAATGTTATTATTTTATATTTATAAGTATAAATATAAATATATTTTTATAATATTTATATAATTTTATTGTTATAAAAAAGTTTATTTAATAAATGCCTTTAAAGGTGGCCATCTTGGGGCACCTGGGTAGCTCAGTCGGTTAAGTGTCCGACTTCAGCTCAGGTCAGGATTTCGCGGTTCGTGAGTTCGAGCCCCACGTCGGTCTCTGTGCTGACAGCTCGGAGACTGGAGCCTGTTTCAGATTCTGTGTCTCCCTCTCTCTCTGCCCCTCCCCTGCTCATGCTCTGTCTCTCAAAAATAAATAAATGTTATGAAAAAAAATAGATTCACAAAGTTGTTACTGTTTTGCTGAAGATTTATCCATATTGTTGTGTGAAGTTGGAGATTACTCATTCGGTGTGTGAATATACCTCGCATTTTTACTTCGTTCCCCTGAGAGTGCCACTTGGGATGGCGGTGTGTTTTTTTTTTAATAGAACTGTTCTTTGAAATTAAGAACGAGGACATTTCTAATGAGCATTCTTTTAGAGGACCTGCCTACGTTGGGAGGCTGAAAATACTGAGTGGTATAATGTCTACCTGCCAAGGTTGGCTTAGTCAACATACAAGTTCTTCAGTTCCCTTGTTCAAGTGTGGCCACTGCTGTGGTTGGACAATTCACACCTGTATTTGATGGCAAGCCTCACAGCAGTACAAGGTCCTTTATGAAAGGGTAACTATCTGGGTCTCCTGTAATAGTTCATGGCAGTCTTTCTGTTTAAGTAGATGTGGATGACGGTGGTTATCCACGATCAGGTGCGCTAGCAGAATTATCTGCCTCTTCCAAGCCATCGTAAGGATGTTCCAGGTATAGTTTCTACGCTGCTGTAAACAGTGATCATTGACCAACCATCCACCTAAAGACTAGCAAACATCCTCAGATGTGGAGCTTAATGTTTCCAGAATGTCCAGAAATGTCATTCATTGATTCTGTCATTTATTTCTCAACCATTATTTATTGCTCAGCTATCATGAGCCAAGGAGAGATCTATGTGTGAGGAACACAGCGCTGAATGACAGAGAGAGAGTACTCACCCTCACGGAGCTTTCTGACCACCTCGTGTTGGGAAGCGGACAGTGAATCCACAAGGGAGTAATCCTGTAGTATGTCAGAAGGTGGTAAGTCCTCTAAGAGGAAAACAAAACCCAGGGAATCCCTGGGTGTCCAGGCAGGAGACAAAATCTCCCTGGATGGTTCAAGAGGCTTTAATGGGAGGGTCATTTGCAGGGCTGTGAAAGGATTAAGGATACGTACACCAGGGCCACTGAGGCACCCAGAGACCAGCAACAGTGAAAAGCTGTTAGCACCCCTTCAGACAAGGGATAGAAAAAGAGTTACTGCAGACCAATGAGAGGAGGTAGAACTTGGGGTCAGGGTCGGGGTGGGGGGGTTGCATCTAGCATATTCTATAGCCATGGAAAGTAGCTGCTACCGTCTGTGAAAATGGGCCAAAGCAGGAAGAAATACCTTGATGGCCATCTTTCCAGTCTCTGACACCATGGTGTATTTGAACAAGCATGGGGCTGGCTGGGAAGAGAAGCAGACCAACAGAAACAGCAAGGGTATCTTGCCCACCTGATTAACAACAGCCCCTGCACAATGATTAGTCTCTTGAGGACATGCTCACAGGACCAAATACCTTCATACTCATTCATACTCAAGTGTCATTACAAGGCGAATGTCCACACATCTCTTCCCCAAATTTCCTTGTCACAAATTCTTTTTCCATAGTCTCCAACCTGTTGGCCAACCCACCTACCAATATGACTGTGTAGATCTGTAACTCAGGCCATCTTTCCATCCAAAGGAAGTGGACAATAGGTACTGCTCGAGTTCTGTGCACAGAAGGTCTTCCTTCTCTACCGTGTGTCAGAGCCACTCTTGAACGGGATCATCTGCCTCTAGCTGATGCCAGTGTATCAGACAGACTCATCTGTAAACCATCCCTACCTACCATTTTCCTTCAACGGAAAGCAAAGGCCATCAATGAGCACAGGTGGGTGTCACGGAGTTTTAATGCAACGTACTAGTGCCTTCTCTACCTGCTTGGGCCAAAGGTCAGTTCTCTCTAACTGAGGTGATCCCTGAAGGCGCTGAGAGCTGGCTGTCCGCTGACTGCACTACCAACAGCTGGGGCAACAAATCCATCAGTGAAGAGGAACCTGAGTGACACATCACAGCATCTATCACAGGAGAGGGGAAGAGGCAAACTGAGAATGAGTCCCTCTGATTTCATGGGTGATCAGAGAGTGTTGGTAAAAAGACGATGAGGAACTGACGGATGCCTGAGGAAGTGATGGGGATCTGTGCCGGACAGATATTCTAGGCAAAGGGACCAGCAAAATGCAAAAGCCCTGAGGCAGAATGTGCTTGGAATATTAAGAAGGCTCCACACTCAGCTCCAAACCCAATGTGGGGCTCGATCCCACAACTCTGGGATCATGACCCTGGGCTGAAATCAAGAGTCAGACACTCAACTGACTGAGCCACCCAGGCACCCCAGTTTTTTATTGAAACATAATTAACATGTAACCTTATAGTAATTTCAGGTGTGCAACATACTGATTTGAAAATTCTATACATTTTCAATGCTCACCTTGATAAGTGTGGTCATCATCTGTCCTGTATGATGTTATTACAATATTATTGACTTTATTCTCTATTCTGTGCTTTTCATCTTTATGATTTATTTATTTTATAACCAGAAATTTGTACCTCTTAGTCTCTTTTCTCTATTTCACCCATCCCCCAACCACACCCCTCTGGAAACCACCAGTTTGTTCTCTGTATTTAAGCGTCTAGTTTTTGTTTGTTTATTTTGGGTTTTCATGCAGTGTTTGTTTTTCTCTGACTTAGTTTACTTAGCTTAATACCCTCAAGATATGTCCATGTTGTCACAAACGGCAAGATGTCATTTTTAATGGCTGAATAATACTCCATTGCATACATATATCTTCTTTATCCATTTATGTATTGATGGACACTTGGAATGCTTCTGTAGCATGGCTGTTGTAAATGCTGCAGTAAGTATAGGGCTGTATATATCTTTTCAAGATAGTGTTTTTGTTTTCTTTGGGTAAATACCCAGTAGTGAAATTACTGGATCATACGGTATTTCTATTTTTAGTTTTTATTTTTTTATTATTTTTTAACTTTTATTTATTTTTAAGAGACAGGAACAGAGCACAAGTGGGGGAGGGGCAGAGAGAGAGGGGGAGACCCAGGCTCTGAGCCCTCCACACAGAGCTCGACGTGGGGGTTTGAACTGTGAGATCATGACCTGAGCTGAAGTCAGTGCTTAACCAACTGAGCCATCCAGGTGCCCCGGTATTTCTATTTTTAATGTTTTGAGGCCCTACATAATGTTTTCCAGAGTGGCTGTACCAAGTTACATTCCCATCAACAGAGCACAAGGGTTCCTTTTCCATTGTGGTTTTGATTTGCATTTCCCTGATGATGAGTGATGCTGAGCATCTTTTCATGTGTCTGTTGGAGGGCCTACATATCTTGTAGGACATGGTTCAATGTTTGGCTTTTGCTGTAAATGAGATGGTAATCCTTGGAGTGTCCAGAGGAGAGAAAAGATGTGATTTGACTTTCACGTACACCTGTTGTACTGGGACTAGGTTGTGTGGGGACAAGGATGGAAGTGGAGAGGCAGCTGGAGACTTTTGTGACAGTAACCCAGGGAAGCAGTAATGGTGGCCTTGGCTTGGCTTCATTGGGTAGAAGTCAAGGTGGTGAGAAGTGCCTGGATTCAGACAGATTTGAAGGTAGAGCAGACAGGATTTGCTCATGGGTTGGACGGAGGGGAACAAAGGAAAGAGAAGAGTCAAGATTACTTCCAGATTTTGACATTTTGACTTGAATGACTAATAGGATAGAGTTACTCTTCACTTTCCTTCCTTCCTTCCTTCCTTCCTTCCTTCCTTCCTTCCTTCCTTCCTTCCTCCTTCCCTCCCTCCCTCCCATCTTTCCTTCCTTCCTCCCTCCCTCCCTCCCTCCCTCCCTCCCATCTTTCCTTTCTTCCTTTCTTCCTTCCTTCCTTCCTTCCTTCCTCCCTCCCTCCCTCCCTCCCTCCCATCTTTCCTTCCTTCCTTCCTTCCTCCCTCCCTCCCTCCCTCCCTCCTTCCCTCCCTCCCTCCCATCTTTCCTCCCTTCCTTCCTCCTTCTCTCCCTCCCTTCCTCCTTCTTCCTTCCTTCCTTCCTTCCTTCCTTCCTTCCTTCCTTCCTCCCTCTCTCCCTCCCTCCCTCCTTCCTTCTTTCCTTCCTTCCTTCCTTCCTCCTTCCCTCCCTCCCTTCCTCCCTTCCTCCCTCCCTCCCTCCCTCCCATCTATTCTTCCTCCTTCCTTCCTTCCTCTTTCCCTCCCTCCCTCCCATCTTTCCTTCCTTCCTTCCTTCCTTCCTTCCTTCCTTCCTTCCTTCCTCCTTCCCTCCCTCCCATTTTTCCTTTCTTCCTTTCTTCCTTCCTTCCTCCCTCCCTCCCTCCCTCCCTCCCTCCCTCCCTCCCATCTTTCCTTCCTCCCTCCCTCCCTCCCTCCTTCCCTCCCTCCCTCCCATCTTTCCTCCCTTCCTTCCTCCTTCTCTCCCTCCCTCCCTCCTTCCTTCCTTCCCTCCTATCTTTCCTTCCTTCCTTCTTTCCTTCCTTCCTTCCTCCTTCCCTCCCTCCCTCCCATCTTTCCTTCCTTCCTTCCTTCCTCCCTCCCTCCCTCCCTCCCATCTTTCCTTTCTTCCTTTCTTCCTTCCTTCCTTCCTTCCTTCCTTCCTCCCTCCCTCCCTCCCTCCCTCCCATCTTTCCTTCCTTCCTTCCTTCCTCCCTCCCTCCCTCCCTCCTTCCCTCCCTCCCTCCCATCTTTCCTCCCTTCCTTCCTCCTTCTCTCCCTCCCTTCCTCCTTCTTCCTTCCTTCCTTCCTTCCTTCCTTCCTTCCTTCCTTCCTCCCTCTCTCCCTCCCTCCCTCCTTCCTTCTTTCCTTCCTTCCTTCCTTCCTTCCTTCCTTCCTTCCTTCCTTCCTCCTTCCCTCCCTCCCTTCCTCCCTTCCTCCCTCCCTCCCTCCCTCCCATCTATTCTTCCTCCTTCCTTCCTTCCTCTTTCCCTCCCTCCCTCCCATCTTTCCTTCCTTCCTTCCTTCCTTCCTTCCTTCCTTCCTTCCTTCCTCCTTCCCTCCCTCCCATTTTTCCTTTCTTCCTTTCTTCCTTCCTTCCTTCCTCCCTCCCTCCCTCCCTCCCATCTTTCCTTCCTCCCTCCCTCCCTCCCTCCCTCCCTCCCATCTTTCCTTCCTTCCTCCCTCCCTCCCTCCCTCCTTCCCTCCCTCCCTCCCATCTTTCCTCCCTTCCTTCCTCCTTCTCTCCCTCCCTTCCTCCTTCTTCCTTCCTTCCTTCCTTCCTTCCTTCCTTCCTTCCTCCCTCTCTCCCTCCCTCCCTCCTTCCTTCCTTCCCTCCTATCTTTCCTTCCTTCCTTCTTTCCTTCCTTCCTTCCTCCTTCCCTCCCTCCCTTCCTCCCTTCCTCCCTCCCTCCCTCCCATCTATTCTTCCTCCTTCCTTCCTCCCTCCCTTGCTCCCTCCCTCCCTTCCATCTTTCCTTCCTTCCTTCCTTCCTTCCTTCCTTCCTTCCTTCCTTCTTTATTTATTTTCTTTTTTTTTCTTTTGAGATGGGGAAGACTGCAGGAGGCAGAGATTGGGGGTGTGGGTGAATTCCACGTTGCATTCTATGTTAATTTTGCAACCCAGTTAAATCTAAGTGGAGGTGTTGAGTGGGAAGTGGGGTAAGCCATTCTGGAGGTATGTCCAGCTGAGAGAGGTCTAGGCTCCGGTTATACATTTGGGAGTTATCACAGGTAGGTGGTATTTCTAGACATGCAATGACATGCAAGCTCTCCTAAGACTTGAGTGTAGACAGGGGGGATATTGGAGGGCTATGCTCTTTGGTACTCCCATCATCCAGAGACTGGGGACTTGAAGTAGTGTCCTCAAAGGAGACTGAATAGATGTGGCCAGTGTGGTGGGGGAGACGTAAGAGAGCAGTGTCCAGGAACCTGGTGAAGACAGTATTTGAAGCAGGAGGTGACCGCCTGCATCTGATACTGCTGATTGGTCAAGTGAGATAAGGTCTGAGTGGTGACCTTGACTTCAGTCATGTGGAGCCAGTGGAGACATTGACAGGAACTCCTGTGTGAAGATTGTCACGAGTTCAGTTCTCCTTCAGTCTTACTGTCCATGGTTCCGTAACAAGCCAGCCCTGCAAGGTGGCTCACGATCCATCCAAGCTCCCTGCACCTGACGCTTTGAAAACATGGTCTTCTGCATACCTTGATATTTGGATGAGAGCCTTGCTATGTCTGAGAGATGCTCAGGGACACCGGCCCTTGGAGCTCGGTTGAATAATGTTAGGCAGCTTCCACTTTTCCCCATGGCCCTGGAGATGCAGAAAAGCAGGACAGGGCGGCAGGATCTCTGGCATGGACCCATGTTTGGGCTCAGATGCAGCTCTCAGGGGGAACAGTGAAAACTCACATCCACTAAGGGTGGGGGGGGTTCCTTTTTCTGTTTATGGCTTGATTGCCATAGACAAGGGATATTCCAACCCAAAGCATGTTGCTTAGTCTACAAAGAGATTCTTGCTCCAAATCCCAGTCTACTTTATAGCCCTACTTTAGGAGAGAAGCCTAAAGATTGGCCTGACCCTGAAATAAAGGTATTTTCTAGTCCAAGAATTGAGAACTAAGACTAAGCAGTGTGAATGCATCTGTGGGATTGGGGGGCATTCCGGGAAACCCGGGGCATGAAAGCCGCAGTCTAACGCAGAGCAAGCCCCCCGCCTGTCTTCTTACCTGGAGCCTCTTCAGTATCCTTTGTCCCAAGCAGAAGCCATGTTTTGAGTTGAGTGTAGCTTCAAATTTCCCTGACCCATCTCTGGATCAGAGAGAAGGGCTCCCTCAGTGGCTTCCTCCTGGCGTTTTCAACCCCTTGACTCCTCCCACAAGGTGCCCAGGGCCCTGCCCTTGGACAGTCTCACCTAGGGAGGAAGGAGAGGAGAGGATTTGTCTCCCACTCTGCCCCCAGGAGCCTTCCAGCCCTGAGTCTGAATCTCCGTTCCGCTCCTGACTTTTTGTACAGTCTCAGGCATACAGTTAAACCTGAATCTCATGGCCATCTTCTGGAAATGGAGACCCCAATACTACCACCTTCAAAAACGTGCTGTTATGTAGACTCAGAATATTTTGAGTCAGCCGCCATCTTTTTTTTTTTTTTTTTTTTTTTTTTTGCCACCTACCTCGTAAGAGGAGACATGGACCCTTTGCCCTCCAGTCCTCCGAGCCTGGTTGGAGGAGGCCATCGGGAACCCCTGCTGGCTGCTTCTTGTGGTGGATTCCTTAGTCAGAACAACTGAATGCCAGCAGCTTGGAGACTGACTCATCTGTTGTTGAAGTAAGTAGACTGTAGACATGGACCAGTTCTGTATCAACGGACCCCAAACGGGCATTCAGCTCATACCAGAAAAGGGCAAAGGTTGAGTCCTTACTTCTAGGAGGAATGGTGTCGTGCCTGGAGCATTGTAGACACCTGAGGAAAGTCACTGAATGGTTAACTCAGGGTGGATGGTGTCCAGGCTAAAAATGGTTGGTGGATTGGCATTCATTGGATCCTGGCTTTCTCCCCGGCGCGGCCACTGAGATTTCACTCTTGTTTCCCCACCTCGCTGGCAGGGGCTCAGACTCCATCTGGTTTCCTTAAATACCCAGAGGACCCGACACAGTGCTTTGCACATGGCAGATGTTAGCAGTTAATCCTTCTGTTTTGCTCGCTAAATGCCAAGTATTATTCTAAGATCTTCACACACATTAACCCACTTAGTCCTCACAACCCCCGAAAAAGGGGGGCTATTCTCTCATTTTACAGATAAGAAAACTGAGGCACAGACAGACAAGTGACTCACCCAAGGTCAAGGTGGGGGGAGCTGAGGTCTCTGTTGAGGCAGTCTGGCTCCAGAATCCGTGCCCTCAATCACAATCTATATTAATTCCTTCAAAATTCTAAAAAATAAAATGGTCTATTTGATAGAACATATGTGTGCATGTGTGTGTGTGTGTGTGTGTGTGTGTGTGTGTGTATATATATTTATATATGTATATATTACATATCTATTCATTGATATTCTCTCAATGCACACATCACATACACACATATATACAAATATGTCTGTGTGTCTGAGGATTTTCTACTTGTGCACCATGGTCTTAGATGTCAGGGAATGCAGAGAACAGTCCTTGCCCTAGAGAAGTAATTTACAATCTGTAAGAGGGAAACAGGTATATAAATAGATCATTTCAATATACCGAGGAATTAAAACCCACCGGGGTCTGTCTTAGAGCAAAGCTATATGAAACTGAGACACCTTGGCTCTTTTCCCTTTTTTTAAATGTTTTAATTTATTTATTCATTTTGAGGATGAGAGAGAGAGAGAGAGAATGGGGTGGAGGGGCACAGAGAAAGGGGGACAGAGGATCTGAAGCGGGCTCTGTGCTGAGAGCAGAGAGCTTGATGTGGGGCTCGAACTCACAAACCACGAGACCAAGACCTGAGCCAAAGTTGGACGCTTAACAGACTGAGCACCCCCGCCCCCCCAACCCAGGCGCCCCTGTTTCTTGATGTGGGTGGTGGGTACAGGTTATGTTCACTGTCTGAAAATTCACTAAGCGATGCATTTAGGGTTATGTGGGTTATATACTTTAATATAATCAACACTTTAAAACACTTGAAAGGAAGAAAAGTGTCTTGGGAGCTCAGAGGATATAGCAAAGATTCAGTTTTGGCCGGAGCCTCAGGGATCAAGCACCCTGTGTCCTGCCCCGGCATCTGATTACTGCTTGTCTCTCAAAGTGCCACCTGGGCCCTCCGATGACATCAGCTTCTCTCATGTGGCTCCAGAAAATGCGTTTTTCTCTCTGGCACCTTCTACCGCATTCTGCACAGATATGTCTTGTTTTGCATTGCTTTTTACATTTTTTTTAAGTTTATTTTATTTATTTTTTTTGGGGGGGGAGAGAGCATGCAGGGGACGGTCAGAGAGAGGGAGAGAGAATCCCAAGCAGGCTCTGAGCTGTCGGTACAGAGCCTGATGGGGGCTGGAACCAGGAACCACGAGATCATGACCTGAGCCGAAATCAAGAGTCTGATGCTTAACCAACTGAGCCACCCAGGCGCCCCTTGCTTTGCTTTTTAAAAGCGAACTGAGTGTCTCTTTGTGAACCTTTCCTACGTGGACACACAGGGGTTATGAACCATACAAAGGACCCTGTACACTGTGGAGGGCAGAGGCCACTGGGTACGGACCCCCCTGCTCTAGGCGAGGAAACAGTGCAGGAGACCTCAGCACGCCCTCCTGGTTGGGCTTACTCTGACAAAAATCCATCCGACATCTGTCCAAATATGCCTGGTTCGACAAACCACAAAATTCCATGCGACCATCATTCATTGGGCACATACCTGACTAGAGCCCCAAACATGAAGAACTTAGCTGATTTCTCCTTATTCTGTGGCTACCGTTCGGCATAAGCAGATCAAGTGATTTTATTCGTAACATTCAGGGATGGTTTGTTCATTTTTCCAGAAATGACACGTTCAGTAAACACATGAATACTTTCTTTAGATGAATCTAAGTTAGGGCATAATTAGGGTTGTTATAATTTAGTAGCTTATTTTAAATAAAAAAACAGCAACCTAAATTATGTGTTCAGCAACCTGTGGCCTCGATGATATGTTAGTTTAAAATATAAGATAAGTTTATATAATATTATAACAACACATAATATTATAACAACAGCACATTATAACAACCATGCAGAACACCACGGCTTTAAACAAAACTTGCACGTTTAGCAATGTTTATTTTTTATTTTTTTTAAATGTTTATTTTTGAGAGACAGAGAGAGACAGAACATGAGCAGGGGAGGGGCAGAGAGAGAGGGAGACACAGAATCCGAAGCAGGCTCCAGGCTCCGAGCTGTCAGCACAGAGCCCGACGCGGGGCTTGAACCCACAAACCATGAGACCATGACCTGAGCCAAAGTTGAACGCTCAGTCGACTGAGCCACCAGGAAGCCCCATAGCAATGTTTATTTTTAGAAGCAAAAGTGCCTAGCAATTTAAGTACAACGTTTCCAACATTTGTTCTACTTAGTTGCGATAAGGTGTCATTCCATCCGGCTGTTCTCATTTTGTTTTATCATTTGATTATGCTTCTAAGTAGATTTTACTATAGGTAGAAATTAGGAAATTTCGAAGAAAATATATATTTAAAGTAACACAAAACTAATTTTTTAAATTTAAATTCGTGGCTTCTTGATGAAAATAAAAAAAGGAAGTATGGGATAGTCACACATGCTATCAATCTGTGTCTGTTAATTAAGGGAAAAAATTTCTGGATACTCTTCCGTCAACAAACATGTGCGGGCAACACATTTTATACTTTTGGTGGTTAGAATCTTGCTTTCCCCTGTCTTCAAAACTTCTTACCCTAAGTGTTCACATGTCCCATCTCCTTTGGTTACCGTGATTAAACTCACTGTCAGGAAAGCCTGAGATGCTGATTTATACTAGAGTGTCAATGGTTGATATCTTCTGTAAGAGTGATCTCACTTAAAGATACTGGCATTTTACCAGGAATCAGTAGCTGAAGCCAAAGGTGTTTAATGAAGGGTAAGATGATGGGTAGAAAGTTTACCCAGACCACAGCCTTCTGAAGTCCACCCCAGAGATGTTCGTTGTGGACGTAAGTGCCTGGCTGGTCTGCCTCTGCAGAGCTGGTAGGTTGTGGCTAGCACATGGACACCTTCCCTGGGGCATTTGGTGGCAGGTGCTCAGATGCACTCACAAGGGCATGCCCGGCAGGGCTGGGAGCTTCCATTTCCCGAACACTTTCCGAAGCCTTGGGTTCCGGGAATTTGTGTTGAGAGTGCTTACTGCCTTTCCGTACCCTCTGCTTCTCTATGAACTCCAGGCGGGCTGCCGTGTATCTGTTCACGGCCATGACCGACACAGCCATGCAGAGCGCGAAAGAACCCCACGCGAGGCTGTCAACAAAAGGCACAGTTAGGGAAGAGTGTGGGGCTGTGGTTTCCTTCCTGCGGGAGGTCAGTCTGATGAAAATCCAGCTCGTAGTTCCACTGAGCTCGGACCCGGACTTTGGATCACAAGTTTCGGACACCAGCCAACAGTGTTGTTAAGGGAAAAGATTTCGGAGTCATTGTGCCCAGTGTGCACTGCGGGTTTACGCCCATCTCTTAGGAACTGTGCACCCTTGAGCTGATGACTTCACCTCTCTGTATCAGTTTCCTCGTCTGCAAAACTTGACAGATAGTAACACTGCACACAGGCCGGTGGTGAGGAATTTAATGAACTAATGTGTGGGAAGTACTCAGCATGGAATCTGCTGATACAGAAGTGTTGCTTTTTTGTTATTGTTGCTCTTGGCTCTAACGCAGGACACCAGCCCTGGGTGTTGTTACTTTATATCCCCACCCTCTGGAAACCTGTTGCGTTCGGAGATGATGGTCTAGCTACACTTTTCATCTTCCACAGAACAAGGAGGAATGAAAGAGAAAGAACCTCTGCCAAGTGACGAGTGTGTGTTTTCAGGGGACGAAATTCCCAGGTAGAAGAGAAGCCTCCACCTCCAATTACCTACAAAGAAGCCTACTGTAGCTAAGTTCTAAACTCGCTCCAGAGTTTCCAATCATCCCTAAACATGACTTGACCCTCAAGGACACCAACATCTAGGGGGAAAGCCCAACAACAAACAGAAGAAAAAATCCAAAGAAAAGAGCTAAGAACAGAAGAAAACACCAAGAAGAAAACCTTTTGATTACTATCTACAGAGACATATGAGAAGCTATTGCATGAACAAAGCAAGATCAGGATATTTAGAAAAGGAATAATTAGAAAACAAGAAAGACCTAGGGCACCTGGGTGGCTCAGTAGGTTAAGCATCCGAGTTCAGCTCAGGTCACGATCTCCTGGTTCATGGGTTCAAGCCCTGTGTTGGGCTTTGTGCTGACGGCTCGGAGCCTGGAGCCTGCTTCGGATTCTGTGTCTCCCTCTCTCTCTGCCCCTCCCCTGCTCACACTCTGTCTCTAAAAAATACATAAACATTAAAAAACAAACAACCATGGGGCGCCTGGGTGTCTCGGTCGGTTAAGCATCTGACTTTGGCTCAGGAGATGATTTCACAGTTTGTGGGTTCGAGCCCCACATCGGGCTCTGTGCTGACAGCTCAGAGCCCGGAGCCTGCTTCGGATTCTGTGTCTCCCTCTCTCTCTGCCCCTCCCCTGCTCACACTCTGTCTCTAAAAAATACATAAACATTAAAAAACAAACAACCATGGGGCGCCTGGGTGTCTCGGTCGGTTAAGCATCTGACTTTGGCTCAGGAGATGATTTCACAGTTTGTGGGTTCGAGCCCCACATCGGGCTCTGTGCTGACAGCTCAGAGCCCGGAGCCTGCTTCAGATTCTGTGTCTCCCTCCCTCTCTCTCTCTCTCTCTCTCTCTCTCTCTCTCTCTGCCCCTCCCCCACTCACGCTCACTATCAAAAATAAATAATAAAGACATTTTTAAAGAATGTAAAAAAGAAGGAACAGAAAGCTAAGAAATGGAAATAATCAAAGAAATAATACCAGAAAAAAACCCCAGAATTCTAGGATGTGAATATTCCGATTGAAGGGCCCGTCAAGCACAGGAAAGGGAGAATGAGTGTGAATGAGAGATTTTCCCTCCAAGGTGCATTATCCTGACATTTCAGAATACCGATAATAAAGAGTAGAAAGCAGCAGCTGACCTATAAAGGGACATGAATCAGAATAGTACGGAACTCGTGCCTGAAGCAGTCAATTCTAGAAGGAACTGAGCCACACCTTCAACATTTTAAGGGAAAATGATTTCCAACAAAGGATTACGCACGCTGCTAAACTATCAAATATAGAGCATTGGATAAATACATTTCCAAATATGCACGAAATAATATCTTTGCCCCTCGAACCCTTTCTTAGAAAGCTACTGGGGGATGTGCTCCCACAAAATGTGAATGTGAACTAAGTTAGATAATGACATGGGGCGCAGAAACAGCTCTCTGCTTACAGCACTGTGGCAAACCTCCAGGCAGGGGGTCCAGAGCGGAGGGGAATGTGGAGGGTTTCGGTTGGGGCTGGAAGAGTGGGATGGGGGGAGACAGAATTGAGAGATTGCTATGTTTAATGCCATTTTATTTTCAATTTTTAAACATCTTTAAATGTTTTTATTTAGGGGCGCCTGGGTGGCGCAGTCGGTTAAGCGTCCGACTTCAACCAGGTCACGATCTCGCGGTCCGTGAGTTCGAGCCCCGCGTCAGGCTCTGGGCTGATGGCTCAGAGCCTGGAGCCTGTTTCCCATTCTGTGTCTCCCTCTCTCTCTGCCCCTCCCCGTTCATGCTCTGTCTCTCTCTGTCCCAAAAATAAATAAACGTTGAAAAAAAATTTTTTAATGTTTTTATTTATATTTGAGAGAGAAAGAGAGCAAGGGGAGGGGCAGAGAGAGAGGGAGACGCAGAATCCCAAGCAGGCTCCAGGCTCTGAGCTGTCAGCACAGAGCCCAACGCAGGGCTCGAACCCACGAGTGGTGAGATCACGACCTGAGTGGAAGTTGGATGCTTAACCAACCCATGATTTTTTACTTTTTTTTTTTTTTTAAATTTTTTTTTTCAACGTTTATTTATTTTTGGGACAGAGAGAGACAGAGCATGAACAGGGGAGGGGCAGAGAGAGAGGGAGACACAGAATCGGAAACAGGCTCCAGGCTCCGAGCCATCAGCCCAGAGCCCGACGCGGGGCTCGAACTCACGGACCGCGAGATCGTGACCTGGCTGAAGTCGGACGCTTAACCGACTGCGCCACCCAGGCGCCCCAACCCATGATTTTTTAAAAAGATATTATTTTTAAGCAATCCCTACACCTCATGTGGGGTTCAGACTTACAGCCCCAAGTTCAAAAGTCATACACTCTACTGACTGAGATAGCCAGGCACCCCTGTTCAATACTATTTGAGTTTTAAAAACTATTTGTATGTACTTCTTTGATTAGAAGTTAAGTAATTACAAGTAATAGGAAACAAAACAAAACAAAATGATATTGGAACCAATACCATTTTTTGAGAGAGATCACAAGCAGGGGTGGGGGGAGGAGGAGAGAGAGGGAGAGAGAGAATCCCAAGCTTGGCGTGGAGCCCAACGTGGGGCTCAATCCCACGACCCTGGGATCATGACCTGAGCTGAAATCAAGAGTCAGACGCTTAACCGACTGAGCCACCCAGGCACCCCTGTATAATATGACATGGCTGAGACTTTCTGTTAGGAACACAACTTATCTGTCCATTAGAAGCAGGGGCAGGGTCTCTCATGATTGAAGTATTTATTAGGCAGCATTATAACTCAGGACTCTTCCCTGTAAGCCATGTTTAAGAATGGGGTAACATCAGTATCCCCATTTATTTATTTTTTATTATTTTTATTATTATTTTTTAATGTTTGTTTATTTTTGACACAGAGGGAGACAGAACATGAACAGGGGAGGGGAAGAGAGAGAGGGAGACACAGAAGCTGAACCAGGCTCCAGGCTCTGAGCTATCAGGACAGAGCCCAATGCGGGGCTCGAACCCACGAACCGTGAGATCATGACCTGAGCCGAAGTCGGGCACTCAACCGACTGAGCCACCCAGGAGCCCCATTTCTTGAGGGCTTCACTCTTTGCCAAGGATTTTACAAATATAATCTCTTTGAATGCCTAGGGACACATGAGACAGGTTTCATCATCTTCCAGATGAGAGAGCTGGGCTCCAGAAAGGTTAAGAAATCAACCCAAAGTCAGACGGCAGAGCAATGGCCAAGGTCAGTAGTCTTACAGAACCTGCGTGTAACCCTGCGGGTCTGTCGGGGCTTGGGCACCACGGCCAGCAACTTACCAGTATGACCAGCCATAGTCCCACGTCTGAGGCTTCCAGTCTTCGGGACCAAGGTTCACAGCGATTTGAAAGATGGTTGTGTACATCATGTGGGCCACCATCCCAAGGAGCCCTGCACGAGGAAAGCTTTGTGAGCCACAGGTGGGGATGGGGTTTCCCTACCTTGCGCGAGTTGGATGTAAACCCCAGGAGCGTCCTTCTTGAACCCTTCCAAGCAGGTCCCCCGTCTCACATTCATACCAATTCCTCGTTGTCGTGAATGCATATGGTGTGTGTTCCTCTGACGTGTTGTTCCTCCCGTGGCCACCTCTCCCCGTGTGTCATGCCCCTGTGTCCCTGTGCTCAGAGGCACCAATGCTCCAGTCTCTCCTTCCCAGCGCAGAGGAGGGGTCCTTGGACCACATTTGGCCTGATGCCACACTCCACGGGGTTCTGTTCTGTTACTTCTTTTGTGTGTGGATGGTTTGCTAACTCTGGGATACTTTAGGGAAAAATCTGAGTACGGGGGGCAAGCCTGGGTGGCTCAGTCGGTTGAGCATCCAACTCTTGATTTCGGATCAGGTCATGATCTCACATTTTGTGAGTTCGAGCCTCACCTCGAGCTCTGTGCTGATGGCATGGAGCCTGCTTGGGATTCTTTCTCTCCCTTTCTCTCTGCCCCTCCCCTGCTCGAGCTCTTTCTCTCTCTCTCGAAATAAATAAACATTAAAAAACCCAAGAAAGTTGCCTTGGATTTCATTTTTAAACGCTGGCTGTTTCGTTGTTGTGTCTTTCTTTTGCGGGGAGTCTAATCTCACGCGTGTTTTCATTGGATAAATGTATGGCCAATGGTGGCCAGGTAGGGATCAGCTTCAGAGGCCCAAATAGAAATGAGTTTTAATTGGTGGGGGCAATTATTTATATATTAATGGGCCATCTAAAGTCCTTGTGATGTAAACCCTCCAACAGTCTACTTGAAACTGTGTTTTCACACTTGAAACTGAACAGACATCCAGAAAGAGGCTTACTCATGACCTTGGCAAGGGTCGGGGGGAGCACTGGAGGGTGCCAGGACCTGGGGAGGAGTCTCCAAGAGCCCATGGCCTACCTCTTTGTTATGAAGATCCACAAATTGGATTTTATCACCCTATTCGCTGATGATAAAGCTCACGCACAGAAGTGAGCTCCCAGCTGGACTGATACACTGTTAGCAGGGCTTGGAGTATGGGGACAGAGAAACAAAGGAAGTCATCTGTTGGGGGTCCTTTTCTTGATGGAAAGGCCACTCAGGAGACCAAATGAAGCTGCTCTGATACAGACGAGGATACAGAAGGAAGACCGCCACCCCAAAGAAAGGGAGTTCTTTATTCTTACACGTACATCGAGCTTGATAATGACTTTCAGCAAGCAACAATTTCTTGCATTCTTCCCACAGAGTAGGTGCATTTACTTAGTCATCACTATAGCCACTGGAGGTAGCTGGCTTAGAGAGGTTGAGTAACTTGCCTGGGGTCACACAGCACTCATGTAGCAGAGAACTGACACCCAGGTAGGATTTCCTGACAAACTACTGTGCTACATTAGGCAATTTCTGTTCTCAGAGCCAATGTGTCTCCTTCCCAGGGTTGTGATAAAGACCCAGTAATACATTTTATTTTCCATCCCCTTTCTTTTCATCCGTCAGCCAAAGCATCATTGCTTTCCCCCGCCCCCTGCCCCTCCAGTGGGATTTATTCAGTGACTTCTCCAGTGGACCAGCTAGCCGTCCTGCTGAACGGGCCGTTGACAGGACAAGAGCCAGCCTGCGCTTTGGCAGTGGGGACAGACAGCCCGGAGCTCTGTCCCTCCCGCTGGGACAGGCTGTGGGGAATCACCTGTTGGCTGCTGGCGACAAGTACCTGCGAGCACCGTGAGGATGGCTACAGAAGCATCCACCTTGAGCCAGCGGAAACCAGCGCTCTGAGAACTCACTCCGGAGCCCAGGAGGACGGCACTCGTCAACACCAGAAGGATGTTCAGGATCTCGGCCCCAATGGACAGCCACAAAAGTCCTGCAAAGTGTGAGGGTGATAGAGACCCTGAGCCTGGAGAGTTCAGAAGCACCGTGATGTCGAACCCTTTGATCCTCTTCCCTTCTAAGACACAAAAACAGGGTGGCCTGGATGGCTCAGTCGGTTGAGCGTCCAGCTTTGGTTCAGGTCATGATCTCACTGTTTGTGAGTTCGAGCCCCGCGGCGGGCTCTGTGCTGACAGCTCGGAGCCTGGAGCCTGTTCTACATTCTGTGTCTCCCTCTTTCTCTCTCCTCCCCCGCTCATGCTCTGTCTCTCTCTCAAAAAATAAACATTAAAAATTTTTTAAAAATTAAAAAATAAAATACAGAGATGGTCAGCATTTAAAAAGAAACAGAAAACGGGCTCCTGGGTGGCTTAGTCGGTTAAGCGTCCAACTTCAGCTCAGGTCATGATCTCACGGTCTGTGAGTTCTAGCCCCGCGTCAGGCTCTGTGCTGACAGCTCAGAGCCTGGAGCCTGCTTCGGATTGTCTCCCTCTCTCTCTGCCCCTCCCCTTCTCATGCTCTGTCTCTCTCTCTCTCTCTCTCTCTCAAAAATAAATAAATATTAAAAATATTTTTTTAAAAAAGATTGTCCTTCGCTGGGAGGGGGAAAAAATAAAAACAACAACAATAAAGCAGGAGTCTGATGTGGGGCAGGAGAGAGGCTGGGGGGGGTGGCCTCTCTATTCCCCAGTTCAGAAGTTAGTACGTTGTTTGGATTTGACCAGAAGACTTTATCTTGGTCCTTTTATTTATTTTTTATTTTTTTTACAATGTTTTATTTATTTTTGAGAGAGAGACAGGATGCGAGTGGGTTGGGGCAGAGAGAGAGGGAGGCACAGAATCCGAAGCCGGCTCCAGGCTCCGAGCTGTCAGCACAGAGCCCAACACGGGGCTCGAACCCATGAACCGGGAGATCATGACCTGAACCAAAGTCGGACGCTCAACCGACTGAGCCACCCAGGCGCCCCAATCTTGGTTTTTTAAAGAAGACACCAAACTTAAGGAAGAAGGCAGAGGCGGCTGAGCGTTTAGGAGCCCTGGTTAGAGATCCCGAAACCTTGTTTGTATCTGTGTGGGCCGTTTCTTTGCCCCCCGGAGGGCATCCCGCCCGCTTCTAGGAGACACTGTGCTGCAGGTGGAGGTAAGAAGACAGAGGAACAGGGAGGGAAGCTGGTGTCTGTGAGCTGCGTCCTGGGGCCCCAGCAATGGGCGAAACAGGTGTAGATCCAGCCTTCACAAAACCTGCACTCCCGCTGGGGAAACAGACCCCGCGAAACCATCACGGATTTGATGAGCGGCACAGACAAGACGAAGCGTGCGGGAGCGCATCTCTTCCCAGTCCTGCGTCCGCCGTGGGCCGCTGTGGGCGTATGCGTGCCCTGGGACCCGGTAAACACTACCGGTCAGGGCTTCCCGCCCCTCCCCGCCGGCAAGGTCGGTTGTACCACCTTTTCCAGAGCCCCTGACGACTACAGGGCACATGCAGGGGGCAGGTGGTTCCAGCGCTTGGACTTGACTTTGTGGAAAAACCACAAAGAGCTCTCTCGTGTCTCCGCCCCTCCCCCCGTCTCCCCCAACACACACAATCAAAGTGACCCACGCTGTGAGGCGCCCTGGTGGACAGAACATGGGTATTTACCGTGTTCTTCAGCTGGTATTATACTCTGGAAACTTCTACACTTTTCACCTAGAACACAAAGAGAATATACTCATAAGGAGGAGTAACTGTGTTTCTAGCACCCTCACTCTCTTAGGGACAGACTGTGTTTCGAGCACCTTCAGTCTATCCAGGGTCATTTTAATGGGGAGAGAGAGAGAGCATGAGTGGGGGAGGGGCAGAGAGAGAGGGAGACGCAGAATCCCAAGCAGGCTCCAGGCTCCGAGCTGTCAGCACAGAGGCCGAGGCGGGGCCCGAACTCGGGAACCATGACATCATGATCTGAGCCGAAGTCGGACGCACAACTGACTGAGCCACCCGGGCGCCCCTATCCCAGGTCATTTCGAACAAGGATTGGGGGATGTGGCAGATGGCTTTACTGTTCACAGACATGTGCTGGCCCCCCTACCCACCCGACCCACCCCCCAATAGGAACATGATTCAATCCCATCGTGGTGAATCCAGGCTTGGCCATAGGACTTCCTTTGGCCAATGAACTGGGAGCTGGCATGGGGTGGGTCACTTCTGGTCAGAAGCTTTAAGAGCCAATGTTCTGGTTCTTGTTCCCCTGTCTCTGTGATCACAGAAGCGCCTGTCCCGATGGAGTCCCCATCAGCCTGGGTCCCTGGATAGCTGTGGGGAGGAGTCACCCTTCGCCAACCTAAAAAATACATGCAGAATGAACTAGGGATGAACTTGTTGATTTAAACCCCTGGGATTTGGGGGTTGTTTGTTACTGAGGCATAATCCAGCCCGTCTGGGCTGATACTGCGAGCCTTAGACCACAGGTTCTCACCTTCCCAAACAGCATCCGTTATGGTATGAGTCTCAGTTTGTCTCTGGTTAGAGGGAAAGGAACAAAGTTTGTATTGTTTTTTTTTTAATTTTTAATGTTTATTTTTGTGTGTGTGAGAGAGAGAGAAACAGAGTGCAAGCAGGGGAGTGAAGCAGAGAGAGAGGGAGACACAGAATCAGAAGAGGCTCCAGGCTCTGAGCTGTCAGCACAGAGCCCGACGCGGGGCTCGAACTCACGAACGATGAGATCATGACCTGAGCTGAAGTCAGATGCTTAACCGACTGAGCCACCCGGGCGCCCCTGTAATGATTTTAAAAAACACACTGGAGCAGATTCAGAGCTGGTACCGAGTGACCTCGCTGTTGGCATCCCATCGTGCTTTCTGGAGCGTGGAAGGACGGGGGGAGTTACTGCATGTGCACCAGAGGCTGCTTATTTCGTGTTCCGGAAGGGTCCCGGAAGCCTGGGAGTATCGTCTGCCATGACAGATGCCCAGATGCCTGCACAATCACCTGCTTCTTCCCTGCAGAGTTCAGGGGAGTGGCTCCAAGGACCCCTGAGGGTAAGTGACTGGTACAGGAGCATTAGGACTCGGGCCGCATTAGGACACCGCCCCCACTGCATCACTGACTGGATGCAATCTGGTGCACAGCCCGGAAGGTGCCGGAGGATGCAGACAAGCCTGAGCCCCGGAGCTGCTCCCCGTCTGGGCTGGTGGGAACTAAAACAGGGCCAGTTGGGGCACAGATCACCGCCTCTCCAAAGGAATGGCTTTCTCAGCCCTAAACCAAGCTTAGTGGTCCCCGCGTTGGCCTCGCGTCAAGGATTTAATGAAATAATGGACAGGAAAGCCGCTCTCAGTTCCTACGCACCGAAATCTCCCTGAAATAAAATGAGTTGTACTGGGGGCTGTTTGCATGTGGTTAGGGCACAGATTGTTATTAAATATAGCACCCTGTAAGTAACCTGAGGGCCAGGGTCACGTCACCTACCTTTCCTGGAAGTTTTCAGGGACAGAAGGAAGCTTGGGGGAGCATCTTTAGACCGCAGAAATTATTTCTCCTTTGTAGGAGAGAAAACCCCAGGTAACTCTCCTACTCAAGAACCTGCAGTGGCTCCCTATTCCTCCAGTGCTGAGTCAAGGTTCCTCTTCTTTGAGGGCCTTGCTTCCTCAACACACAGCCCTTCCCTTTGGTTCACCTTCTACGGCGTCAGGCTCATGCGGGAAGGACCGTCCGCACGAACAGGTGCACGCTCACGGTGGTGCACGTCTAAATGCCACAGACCTTCAGATTGACCACGCTTGTCCTCACGAAACACCAAGCGCCCTGGGGCCTCATTGCTTCCCACGTCTGCCCTGCGCCTCTGCTGGGCTCTGGGAAGAAGAGGAACAAAGGCTGGGTTTATGATACAGCCACTTGGTGGAGCTGCCCCGATGGGATTCTTTCTGGCGAACGTGTCGCAGGCTTTACCCGTCACATGACCCAAGGGAGGGCACTTACACAGCCTGGGGGTGAGGATGACAGCCCTGGGGACCCGTCTGCCAATCTGTAGCCGCGGTGGCCCGTTCAGCTTTTGAATTAAGCCCACTTTGGATGGATGCAACCGTTTTCCTAAAGATTCTCCGATTTTGGCAGTGGGCACGGTGTTAGGGTTGCAGCAGCAAAACTTCGGCCAGTTTTTCCTGGTTGGACCAAGGAAGTCGCCATTGCACTGGGGACATCTCCACACTCACACGCTGCTCTCAGAGAGCCCTTTTGGGGCCGGCAAGCGCTTCTTCACGTAAGCCCCCGCGTCATCCCCACGAGACCCAATGAGTGAGGCCGGCAGGGGGGAACAAGTGCGTGTCAAACACAGAATGGGGCACGTAAATCCTCAAGGCCTGGCCTCTGTGCCTGGTTCTGCCATTCAGTAATCGGACCACTCTGAACCTCGGTCTCTTCATCTGTGAAATGGGTGTGATAGAAGTCCTCCAATGACAAAGTTGCGAAAGTATTCTGTGAACTGCCTTATGTTTTTGTTTTCTTTTTGAGTGTTTTGTTATCAATAAAGACAAGTACACACAGCCACAGTTTACAGATCTGGAGGCCAGGGGCAAACAGGTCGGTAGAGTCAGGAATCGAAACACCTGAGACCCAGTGCCTTATGCACATCACCCACCTGCTGTCTTTCTCCATAATGCACGGAGGACGAATTCTCTCTCTTGCCTTCCTTGGAGGGCCGCCCTTTCTCTCAGGAATAAAATGGAGGCCAGGTGCAGAGCCAGGGGCAGGGCAGAAAAGAAAGCGGAGGCCGGCCAAGGAGATTAGGAGAATTCACAATAGCTCAGAAGGCTGAGGTCAGCCTGGGCCAGATGTCAGGCCGTTGTGACCCCTTGATTAATTTGAATCCTCAGAAATGGTGTTCCTTTTGAATGAGGCCAGCGGGATTAAAAGGAAAAATCTTCATAAATCCCACGAAGCCAGAGAGGCGGGTGTTAACGGAGCTTGGCGATAGAGTTTCACCAGCCAAGCAGGGCAACATGCCAACTTGGGAACTGGTGTCCGGGTCCCCAGTGCTGGACTCCAGCATCTCTGTCTGCTTGTTCCTCACCCCCTCCCCTCTATGGGGTGCCCAGACCCCTCTGTCCTTGACCTTTGGGGTTTAGTGCAACAGCGAAGAATTGGAAACGGACACCTTTTCTTGGCTCATTGATTGGACGCTTTCATTTCAAATCTCCATTTCAGAGTGTGGGATCAGAGGCGCTGCACCCCTTTAAAGGCACGTTAGGCAGGGACCCCCGGGGGGCTCAGTCGGCTAAGCGTCCGACGTCAGCTCAGGTCATGATCTCTCCGTCTGTGGGTTCGAGCCCCGCGTCAGGCTCTGTGCTGATGGCTCGGAACCTGGAGCCTGCTTCCGATTCTGTGTCTCTCCTTCTCTTTCTCCCCCTCTCCTGCTCATGCTCTGTCTCTGTCTCTCAATAATAAACGCATTAAAAAAAATTTAAAGGCACTTTAGACAATGGCATAAAGGAATGGGAGAAGGTGGCTTCTGCAGTGTCCTAAAATCACACTCCGGATAAGCCTCCCCCGGAAGGTCAGCTTTTGCAAGGACAGAGCTGATTCAGAAGGAAAAGATCCAGGGACGCTTCTGGGGACATCAGAGCTGGGGAGGGGGTGTTGGACTTCCCGAGACCCCTTTCCTGGGCTTTCTCGGATCAAGGGGCACCCTCCCCAGGATAGAGTCCTTACTGTCAGGTGTCCTGAGCTCCCCCCTCCTCCAGGACTCTATCTTTGAGCAGTTTGGGTGCCCTCCCGTTCACCTCCAGCTGTAATCCTTCTCTTTTCTTTTTTTTTTTAATGTGTATTTATTTTTGGGAGAGAGAGAGTATGCATGAGTAGGGGAGTAATCCTTTTCTGTCATCTACCCCAAATCTCCCAGACACTTGTGATAAATGAGACTTACGAGCAGATGTTTATGGGGACTGATCTTCAACTGGGGGCCCCAGGCTATATTCCGTGGCCAATGTGTTTTCCTGGTCCTATGCAATGTTTTCGAGATGCTTTAAAATTGGGGATTTTCACGGGGACATCCAAGTATTTTTCTTTTCTGGAAAACTCGGAGGATCTGACAACATTGAGCACGTAAGCCCTCATGACCATAAAGTTGAGCTGAGCCAGGGGCTGCCTCTTTATCTGGGGATGAGGTTTCAAGGTCATTGGTATTCTCTGATGACCTTGCTTCATTTGCTTTTGTTACCACCTTCTGTGGGCATTGGTTTGCGACCTGTGGCATGTATCTTTTGTTTTATTCCTTTGTGTGTTTGCTGTTAATTTAGTTACTCTTTAGTAAAAATTTCATTCTAAGCTTTTTGCTCTGGGAGCGTCTCATAACACATGAAGGTGATCATATCTCTCCAAGGGAAAAAAAGGTGTTCTGGAGAACATGCTTCTTCTTGGCTCTTAATAAAGTGATGATGGTATTTAGAGACTGTAGTTTACTCGGATGAACTTATTATCTTAGGAAGCATAAAAAATGTGAGCAGAGGGTTTTTTTTGGATTGATAGACACAAAATTATTCATTGGCAATTATAAGACAACTTCTCTTCAGTTGAGTTTTGGGCACTGTGGGGGGAAAGAGGGAGTCTGGGTAAGACTTTTACAAAGAATGAGGGCACCTGGGATGCTCAGTCGGTTGAGCATCTGACTTCAGCTCAGGTCACGATCTTATGGTTTGTGAGTTCGAGCCCTGCATCGGGCTCGGTGCTGACAGCTCAGAGCCTAGAGCCTGCTTCGGATTCTGTGTCTCCCTCTCTCTCTGCCCCTCCCCTGCTCATGCTCTGTCTCTCTCTGTCCCCAAAATAAATAAAAACATTAAAAAAAAGAAAATTAAAAAAAAAGTATATAAGATGCACATAAATCAGAAAGGAGTCAAGAATTCACTCTTTATTTCTACTTGGCTTTGTCCATGAAACGTTGAGAACATCAACCCTCCTTAGAATTCAGCCTGTGTTCCTGACAATATATTTAAAAACCTTGCAGAGGTGTGATCCACGAAAAGGCTGTGTGTGTGTGTGTGTGTGTGTGTGTGTGTGTGTGTGTGTGTGTGTTGGTAGAATGTCAAGGAGATTCCGGGTCTCTAGAGGAAGAAGTGTGAAAGGTCTTCTCACGGCCCCATAACTCTGCTGTCGGCCTCTGCTTAGGTCGAGAAAGCCCCCCTCCTCCCACCTGGGTCACAGGTTTTTACCAGAAAGCTCAGGGACAGGTGTCTAATTTCCTGGCTCCTGAGAAGCAGTGCTTCTCATCTTGTTCATTTAGGTGTTTCTTTCTAGGGAACACTGTCTTGCTGTCTTGCCCAGATCCTTGTCCTGGAGTGACCGTGACCTTGCGTGGCAGGGGAGGAGAGTTGCCTCGGGTGACACTGAAGAGACACGTGGGTTAAGTTCTTCTGTAACGAGGCTTCCCCTTCCACCCTGCTTTGTGTTCTAATGCAAATACCTGGACTGTTTTGCCTCAGACACTCTGTCCTGTCTGCCTGGAATATCCTAATCTCCATCTATTAAAATCACAGTCCTGCTTGGAGGCCTGGTACAGTGGCCACCTCCTTTATGAAGCCTTCGCCATGCCCAGAGCTGTGAATAACCTCTTTCTCCTTTCTATTCCAATATCATATGTGAATCTTTGTGGTAACCATGGTCATATTTTTCCTTGTTTTAGTTTCATCTCGATCCTCACCACTGTAGTCCACTCACCTTTGTATCCCCCCATTCCCCTCATCTTGTGCTTGACAAGGAAATGCTTTTTAGTGAATTTGTTCCATGCTGCTTGGAACGCCCTTTCCAGAGGGCTTTGCTATACTCCAGGGCATGCTTCTCTAACTCTGGTGTGTGTCTTAATCACCAGGGGAGCTTATTAGAGATACAGATAACACCAGATAGAAAAGAGAGCTGAGGGGAATAAAAAACAATGCTATGAGGATGGGAAAAGAAAAGGCAATTAGGAACTCCAGGGAAAGCAAAAGGCTGTACAAGAAATTTAATGTACTGATAGCACCTCCTTGATTCTGTAATGAACAATATTTATACAGTCTAAATAATTATTGGTTTATTGATTTATAGAAAACAACAATATAAGTATATTAGGAAGATGGGAGAATAGACATGGGATGTGGTGGTATGAGAGATTTATCCTTATCTGTCATGACAGGAAGTTAATAAATCATGTCTAACATGAAGACAGCATATGGTTTTTGAAACATGGAGGCAAATACCAGAAGAAACAACTGAGCTAAAAGTGGTTTCTCTGAAGGGTGGGACCAGGTTATAGAGCAGGAAGGTAGCAGGGGACTGTTGGTTTCTCTTATAAGTGTTTTTAAATGATTTGATCTCTTATCTATGTATAAATATTACCTTACTTAAATATATATATATATATATATATATATATATATTTTTTTTTTTTTTTAAAAGACTGTGGATATCTAGACCCCATTTAGATCTATCGAACCAGAATCTCCTGCACTGGGTACCTGGACTTGTATTAACTTGCTGGGCGATTCTCATGCACAACAAACATTTGATAACCGGAGTGGTGCTTATATGCAGCTATGGAAATAGAAGTAGGCAGACCTCACATGGGGACTTGGAAGGGGAGTGGAAATTCCCAAGCAACTTGCCTATGGGTTTGGTGACTATATTTTCCAAACTGAAAATCTGAGACTGCCTTCAGTGCCCTCCAGAATGCAGGATCATGAGCCTCCTGTGTCTGCGGGGGTAGAGAGAGAAGACGTATAGGAAGATAGTGGCACCCCCCAGAGGAGAGGGGCAGGAGGCCCTTCCAGTAGCTTTAGCTCTAGGTACTATTGTATTGTGTGTACCACACTTAAAGCAAAGGCCATATGTACTGACGGGGACACATAGAAGGGTAAGACTAGGCACTGGTGGCCCCCAGTGGGGCAGGATGGAGAGGGGTAAGCAGCATTGAGAGGGTTCCTACTTGGAGCCTTTTACTTAGACCTCAGAAGAAACCACTAATGCTATAAGGATGAAAAAAAGGCAATTAGAAACTCCAGGGAAAACAAAAAGCTGGTCAAGAAATTTAATGTGTTAAGCCTGAGGTCAAGAGAAAAAAGGGGGGGAGGTCCTCTCCTTTCCACCTTGACGGGTGTGCTTTTCTAGTAGGAAGGGCAGAGCATTGTGGCCCCAAGCATGGATTTGGGTTTGCCCTCAGGCTGTATGACACTGCAGAGTTCAGCTCCTCCCTCCTCAGTTCCTTAGGATGTAAAACAAAAAAATTTTTTTTCTGAAATAGGTGTTCCAAATACCAACCATTCCCTTCCCTCTTCTCTCTTGTCTTCCTCTCCCATTTCCCTTACCAACTGGCAGAAGTTCAAAAGATATGGAACCGGGGCTGAGTAATATGGCAAAAGCAGGGTTGGGCTCGCCAGCCATATGACCTGAAACTCTGAGCCTCAGTTTCCTCACTTGTGAGCTGAGGAAATAATATCTACTCTGCAGGGTTATTGCAAGGATTTCCAGAGACAAAGGTCTAGCTTGTTAAGGATTCTTACTTCTTGAAGGTGCCCCCCAAGAGGGAGGATCCTTTCCCACCGATGATGATAAAAGTCAATTTTCCAAGAGAACTTGCCATTTCTTTTTTTTTGTAAGTTTTTAAATTTTATTTTTAAGTTTATTTATTTATTTTGAGGGAGAGATAGAGTAAGGGGCAGACAGAAAGAATCCCAAGAAGGCTCCACATTATCAGTGTGGGGCCCGATGCGGGGCTCGAACCCACGAACCGTGAGATCATGACCTGAGCTGAAATCAAGAGTCGGACGCTTAACCGACGGAGCCCCCCAGGTGCCCCTGAGAACCTGCCATTTCAAGACCCCCTAAAAAGCACAAGGATGCGGCTTGGGGTCAGACGGGGCCACTTTGGGTTCTCGGGGGATTGGGTAGACACTAGCAAATGGTCAAAGCGCATTCTTACAAACGCCCCACATCAGGCACTGTTGCAAGGCAGGGAAGCCAGTCATTTACGCCTTATAATAATTCTTGCTGACATACTGCTGTCATCCTATTTCACAGATGAGAAAACGGAGGCCCAGAGAGGTGAAGAAGCTCACCCAAGGATACAGAGGCTGTCAGCGGCAGCACTGGGATTCAAACCCAGGCAGCCTGGCTCCCGAGCCCCTGCCTCTGTCGCCCCCACCCCCGGCACCTGCGGCCACGCTCGCTCACCTGCGCTGCCGAGGTTTTCCTCACAGGACTGCCAGAGCCCCACATGGAACCGGCTCTGGATGAACCTGTCGTCTCCCGTCTCCCAAATGTACTGGACGGCCTGGCTCTCGTCGTCCCTCCTGCCACCGCCGTGGCCCCTGTTGAGATGAATGCATCCTAGCCCTCCCGGATGGTCCTGGCACAGAGGCTTTGCCACCCTGCGGGTCCCCTCGCACCAGTGGCTGCTGCCCAGGGCGGTGAGGGAGAAGGCCAGGGCGAGGCAGACGGGAAGTAGGGCGTGCACCTGCTGTCTCCCGGCCGCGTCCATGACTGGAGGAGGCGTGCGGCCTCGGGATGAGCAGCGGGCCGCCTCCCCGCCTCCGCGTGCTGCCCGCCCCTCTCAGCCCTGCCATCTGGCACCCTTACGGGCTTCTCTCCCATCCCCGGGGGCCCCCCAGCGTGTGACGCCCGCGTGCGCGCCTGTGGCCTGAGAAGCCGCGGGAGAAAGAAAGCACGAAGCCGACGTGTTCCCATCAGCTGCGTTCGCGCACCCACCCTCCCCAGGGTGTGGGTGTGTAGGACGATGCCGGCTCTGTTTTTGTCTTTTTAAACCCGGGGTAAAATACGCACAAGACAACATTCACCATGGTGACCATTTTCTACTTTCATACTGCTGTGCCCCAGTCTCTAGTCCCCTCTTCATCTTGGGACCCCGGGGGCGGAGCTCCCCTTCCCTGTCCCCTGCCCGGGCACCTGCCACTCCGCTTCCTGTCTCTACCAACCCGGCCACTCCGGGGCTCTCACACAGGTGGGGTCATGCAGTACCCTCTCTTCCTGAGCGGCTTCTTTCACTCAGTGTAACGTCCTCAAGGTTCACCCGTGTCGTAGCGGGGGTCAGAGTTTCCTTCCTTTGTTTTTATGTATTTTTTAAGTTTCCTTTTATTTCTTTAGAGGAGATAGTGAATGGGGGAGGGGCAGAGAGAGAGAGAGAGAGACAGAATCCCAAGCGGGCTTCACGCTGTGAGCACAGAGCCCGATGTAGGGGCTCGAACTCACAAACGGTGAGATCATGACCTGAGTCAAAACCAAGAGTCGGACGCTCAACCGACTGAGCCCCCCCAGGGCGTCCCAGATATTTTTTAAGTCATCTCTACATCAAACGTAGGGCTCAAACTCACGACCCCAAGATCAAAAGTTGCACAATCCACCAACTGAGCCGCCCCCCCAGGCGCCCCCAGAATTTCCTTCCTTTGGAAGGTTCTGTGGCATCCCTGGTGTGGACAGACCACGTTTTGTTTGTTGATCTGTCCACGGACACTTGGGTTGCTTCCACGCTTTGGTTTGTATGGAGGAGGTCGGTGCTTGATGAAGACCAGGGGCATATGGGCAGGTGTCTGGGTGAGTCTGGACCACCCCCCCGCTTGCCTTTTGCATCCATTGGGGTGCTCAGGGTTGGGCTCCAGAAATTCGGGATCCCGCAGCCTGCCACACCCTACAGAGACAGGGACCGCCAAAGACAACGTCCTGCTTCGGGGACGGAGAGACTCAAGGTTCAGGCAGCCTCCTCTGGGGCCTCGGGGCTGTGTAGAGCAGGGGTGTGGCACCCAGCACCGTCCCGGGGTCTCCAAAGCCGGCAGGCACACCCATTGGCACCCTGGGTCCTGTCCTTATCATGGGGGCTCTCCGGGAGTGGTGACACAGAGGACACTACAGTCACCTCTCGGGCGGAGGACCCTGATGCAGGAATAAGAACAGGAAAAACATCACAGAAGATGCCACATGGTCCTACATGGAAACACACGGGTCCTAGACTGTATGACCCCCCAGATGTGCCCCCAGATGTACCAGAGAATCACCGGGCTGGGCGGGCAGGGGAGAAGGGCAGTGCCCTGTGGGTCACTGTCACTCTCTGCCTCCTGCTGGCTCCTCCTGTGAGCCCTGCATTTGTGGGGTTGGCCACCCATGTCTTGGGAAGAGGAGTTACCACGTTTCATCACTAGATGGCACCTGTCCAGCAGCCGAGAGCTCATGCATGGCCCGGACTCCTGTCCCTTCAGGGAAAAAAGGATGCTTATTCTTTTTTTTTTTTAATTAAATTTTTTTTTTAGTGCGTTTATTTATTTTGAGAGAGAGAGAAAGAAAATGCAAGCAGGGGAGGGGCAGAGAGAGAGAGAATCCCCAGCAGGCTCTGTGCTTCCAGCAAAGAGCCCAACGTGGGGCTTGAACCCCCGAACCATGAGATCGCGACCTGAGCTGAGGTCATGAGTCGGACGCTCAACCGACTGAGCCCCCTGGGAGCCCCAAGATCTGCAAGGATTTCCAATAAGCGATGTTTGCTTGTTTCTCCCCCACGGTTCAGCAATCATTTACTCAGATAAGTGAGCGCAGGTGAGCCCCCCTGTTCGAACTTGAATGGAGAGAAAAGCAAGAGTAAACTAAATGAAAACACAATCTTTTTTGTCTCTTGCAGACTGCGTTGCATCCAGTCAGGACCTCTTCCTCCTGGGCCTCTCTGGGCTGGACGGGGAGAGGTGAGGTGAGAAGGGCCGAATGGAGCCTTTCAGAGGCCCCGCGAGGAACCCGCCAGCACAAAGGAACAAGACCTGCAGACCTAAGGTGAGATAGAGCACGTGGCCAAGTAACCGTGGCAGGTGATTCTGGGTAACCCCGGCTCTCCCATTTACTGCTGTGTGGCCTTGAGCAAGCATCCTAACCTCTCTGGACCTCACCTGCTCATCTGTCAAGTGGGGAAATGATCACGCCCTCACCGGACCATCGTGAGGGCAAAGGAAGCAGGCGGTGGGCCGAAAGCTCGTGTGCAAATGCCCCTGTGTGAAACTACAAACATGTTAGTTGCCTTTTCCCCTTGTCCTTGTGCTCTGGTGTAGACGGGGCCCGGGTCCCCCACTGGGGGCTTTGCTTCAGGACCTGGGTCCGGACCTGAGCTCTCCCTGGAAGTGTTAACATAGACGGGGCCCCCCAGGAGGAGACCCTGCCCTCGCGGCCAGGACGAGCTGCTGCCTTAGTAAGAAACGCAACCCCCTCACCAAGACGCCCACCGCACAGCTGGAACCGGGCCCACCCTGTCCTGCTGAAAGGCAGCTGGAACCGAAGGTGGCCTTGTGCGCTGAGCGGGGGCTTAGGAAGCGGGGCCCATTGCCCGCCCGGCTTTTCCTCCCGGGGCGGCCTCTGCTGAGGAAGTCCCTGGGAGCAGAGCCGACTTGGGGAAGGTCTGGGAAAAATCTCCCTGCCCTCGGGGTGGGGGCCGGGGCGGGGGATGAGCCGCGGCTTCTGAGAAACCCTGCAGATTCGGTAGGTGGCTCTAGACCGGTTCGGAGGCTCTCCTCCCCGCGTGCGCGCACTGGGTTTGTGCAAACATTCCCCCCCCGCCCCGTGCAGGGAAGAATGCAGCGGGAGGCCGCCTGTGGTACATCTCGGACCTTTCTAGAAGCGTGCCCGCACTTGTGAAGTCGCGGCAAGGAAGGGGAGGCCGGCACCGAGCGGGGCGGCGCCCCGGAGAAGGAAGCAGGGTCCCCCACCTGGAGTCCACGCGCTGCCCATGGGCACCCCCGTTGCCCGGGGGGCCAGGCCTCTCCCCGCCTCCGGGAAGCGCTCTCCCCCGGTCCTCGGCCTGCTGCTCCTGGTCTTCATCAAGCAAGTAAGAGCGCGTTCTCACTGTTATTGTTACAATGATTGCTGTTAGGACCACTTTTGTATCTTTTCCGATCCGAGAAGCCGTGTGGGGCTCTGGTAGGCAATTTGGAAAAACGTTAAGACGGAAGCAGCGAGAAACCACAATCCCGGTATTCGGAGGCCATCGCTGTTTGAATTTTGGCATGTTTTCTGCAAATCCTATGCGTGCTTCTGGGCAGCTGAAATCGTGATGTATAAAGCGTTTTGAATCCCACTTTCCCCTTGACATCATTTATATAAGCATTTCCCAGGGCCCACGTGAACTCTGTCAATAACGTTCAAGGGGCACCTGGGTGGCTCAATCAGTTGGGTGTCCGACTTCGGCTCAGGTCACCATCTGGCAGTTCGTGGGTTCGAGACCCACCTCGGGCTCTGCGCCGACAGCTCGGAGCCTGGAGCCTGCTTCCCATTCTGTGTCTCCCTCTCTCTCTGCCCCTCCCCGCTCACACTCTGTCTCCCTCTCTCTCTCTCTCTCTCAAAAATCAACTTAAAAAATTTTTTGTAAATAGCATTTAAACTTGTCACATAGGTCCTCTTGTCTGCTTTTACAGTTTTCTCAGGCCTGAGTATTTAGGTTGATGGGCAGTGGGGTTTTTTTTTTTTCCCTCCTTTCCTTTCTCCTTTTCCTTCCTTCTCAGTATGAAAATATAGAATGAGCATTGGTTAAAAAATTAAACGTATGCAATCTGAAGAAGTACAAGCACCAGCTATAAATCACTGGGTTCCCATCCCCCAGAAATCACCCTCGTTCGCTTTGGGGGTCTCGTACTTTCAGACATTTTTCTGCCATTTATTTCCATATAGTTGTGTTTTTTTTTTTTTTTTAACATAGGCTCAGATTATAAATATTGTATTGCAACCTGCTTTCGTCCTAACGAAATACAGTAAGAGCTAACACAAGCTAACACTTGGATGGAACACTCACGATGTTCTCCAGGGCCGGTGCCTGGCACGTCCTGTGTACTAACTCATTTCGTGCTCTCAGCAACCCCGAGAGGGAGGCCCTCCTGTTAGAAATGCCTCCTCTGCCCCCATAACAGGGAGGGCCGTGTCCCTGATCTCGTAAGTGTGCACCTCATCGGGCTTTCTTTGGTGCTAACCCGGGACCAGACAAGCAGAAAACACCCACCAAATTCTCTGCATCCGACTCCTCCCCGAGACTGCCTTCAAGCCCTCACAGACCGTGGATGTGAGCCCGATGGATGGTTTCGTGGAATCCCTGCCGTGGTGGCAGCCTCTGGGCGGGCCACCATCGTGCTCCTGAGACCCAGCGGGTTGCCCGGCGAATCCCTACGGAACTCGCATCCTGGCTTCAATCTTCTGTACATGGCGCGTTAATACTGAACACAGAACTGTCTGGCCTCGTTCCCCTTCTTACACACGATCACGCGTCGATCGTCCCCTAAGTGCCCACCACGGCTGTAGCATCATCCCGCTAGGTCCCCGCCACGAGCCTTGGACGGAGGTGTTATTAGCGAGCCCATTTTACAGTCGGGGAAATTAAGGTCGGTGGGAGTTAGACGGTCACCTGAGATCACGTGGCTTGTGAACAGTGGCACCAGGGAGTCAAGTCAGCCCGTGGTGTCTGAAGTGTTCTCACTTCCCTGGCATTCCTTTGGGAGCTGTCGACATACGGAATATATACGTATATATATTACGGCAGCGAAATTTGCAATGTGTCAGGCCGGCTTATGACACTGAGAAAGCCACACCTCAGCTCTATCATTTGGCATTCTCACAATCAATACTCTTTCCAAGCGAACAGTGTCTCCGGTCTGCCATCCGCGTCTATTTCTAGAAGCTCTTTCCTCTGTCTGTCCTCCAGTGTGCATCTATAGCCCCAATGTCCACCCCCCCCCCCCCCGCCCCGCTCTTGGTTCTCAGTCTTAAAAACCCATATTTTCCCTCCAGATGTTTACACGACGAGGCTTTGCGTAGACTTTCATGATGGATTTTGCTCACAGATGCTTTCCCTGCCTGGAATATTAATGACCATGGCATGTTTTCTAGCAGAAAGTCTTCATAAAATTCACTTCATGAGAAATTCTCAGGGATGGTTTAGTTTCGAAATCCAAGCAGGTTCCACCCCCCCACCCCCCACCCCCCACCCCAGCTCATTTAAGTGAATTAGCAGTTGCTCTGGCTTTAAAAAACATGAACTCTCTATCGAAGGCTCTTGGAGAAACAAATCTGTGACTCTTTCGTGCATTGCTGATGAGAGTGTAAAAAGGTGCATATTTTTAAATTAAAAAAAGTTTGGCGAGGACAGTTTGGCGCTATGTTACCAGAACCCTTTAAAAATGTGTATCCTCTCTGGCCCAGAAATTCCAATTGAAGGAATTTCTCCTAAGAAAATGAAGATGTGCTCAAACGTTTAACTGTGAATATTTTCGGTGCAGCATCATTCCTATTAGCAAGCCTCTAAGCCAGTGCAAGTGTTTCATGCTGGAAGATTTAAAATTATATCACATGTGTTCATAGAACATTATGTAGCTGTTTAAATGGCATTTTAGAAGTATGGGTCTCGAAATGGATACATAGTCACCCTATATCTTCCGGTGAAAACACAAAGCAAGATGATTTCCTTTTTTGGTTAAAATAAAAGGGGAAAGAAAAAGAGGAAAGTAAACGGAAGCATGTGCACGGAGAGAAGAGTCCGGAAGGAGATGGTAATTTCTGATATAAGATTCTGATTCCACCTTCTCCCCTTTTTGCTTTCCTGTAATTTTTGTTTGATTGACAGAGAGGCAGATGCCTTCTTGAACCAAGAATACAATAAAATGTATTTAAAGCCGTCAACAGAAGGTCTTTTTTTCCTTTTCCTCTCTTTTCAGCCAAGTTAGTCGCTGATGCTGGTTGCCTGTGAGAAAGGGAAGAGGGAAAGAAGAATCGAGATCAAGTCAGTTTTTCCAGATAGAAAACATCCATCCGTGTTCTTGCCTTGCCTCTATTTTGTTTGAATCGGGCTGTGATTGAACTTGGATTTGCGTCTTGTGTTCCTTGTGTCTTTAGGACTTGGTACTTGGAAAGGCAGTCTGAATTTTTCCAGCTCCCCTACATTGACCAAATTCAGTGCTTTGTAGATTTCTTCTCCTTCTTTTTCTTCTCTTCTTTGTCCTTCTCCTTCTCACCCCCCCCCCCCCGCCACCGCCTCCTCCCCTCCTTCTCCTCCCCCTTCTTCTCCTTGCACTTTTAGCCATGGCCATCAGTCATGGCATAGGGCAGGAGGAGAGGGTCATGTCCATCCAGGGACAGTTCACGTGCCTGACTGATTTTATTGTCTTTTCCTCGGCCAGTTCTGGGGAAGTCCCTGAGGACATAAACAGCACCTTATCTAAGAAAGGGTCTTACTTCGGCGGCCTGCAGGATTCTGGAAGCTGACAATTTGGCTATCAACTTATGTGCTGAACTTGTGGAAAATAGTATAGAGTCTGCTATGGTCCTGTTAGGATGTTTATTTCCTTAATGTGTTAATAAACTTCCATCTTGATTCTTGCCACAACTCAGAGACAGAAAATATTAAGGGGAGACTGAAAGCCTATTGCCTAGGGATAAATGCCAACTATTTCCTCCTCATTATCATTATCATTGTTACTTGTTGGCTAATCCCATGGTTTCTAAATTGTGTGCTAAGGTGCCTCGAGGCACCACTGTGAGTTCACAGGGCTGCTGTAAGACATTTTAATTTTTCAAGGGAAGTCCAGCTATACATGACATCTGCCGGACCTGGCTCGGGGTAGTTCATAGTTTCAGTATTCGGTAACACTCCTCTCCTTTTGATGATGTTGGATCTCTACAAAGCTGGGAGTGTTTTGCAGATGCTATCATAAAAAGCAAGGACCACCCAAACATCAGTATGGAACAGGTGCAAACATGGCTGTGTCCGATCTGATTCCCAGATTTGGGAGGTTGTCCAATCTCCGGTGGGCACAAAGTTGCTAGGATGCAAAAGTTTCTTAAGTTGTTTGGCCCTACCTACTAAACGAATGGGACTTTAGGCATTTCTTTTGGCTTTTGGTTGGGGAAATGATGGAGCCACTGAGGGTGCCATGAGTTGAGAAAGTTTGGGAACCCCTAGTCTAACAATGACTATACCAATTCTTCTTCAAAAAGCTAGCCGTGTGATTCTTTGGGAAAAAAATGTGAAAGAACTATTCCCAGACCCCGTCATGAATTCCATAGCACTGGGGGGTGGGCCACGCAGGGCAGAGGAGGGAGAAGGTAGATTGGACTAATTACTCAGAAGGTGGAAACTGGCTGCCCCATTGGGCTCATAGGTGGTTGGGGTTTTTTCTTGGGGGGTGAGGGTGATGGTGGTGCTGGCTGTGTGTGTGTGTGTGTGTGTGTGTGTGTGTGTGTGTGTGTGAGATCACATATTTAACCCCTCCTGTGTTCAGCCCCACCCCAACTCTGTCCCACACCTGTGCTTCTGTTTCTTTAGCTGGAATTTGGGGGAAACTGAGGACAATAGCTCCTGCCCTGTGCTAGGGGCTTGTATTCAGAGATGAAAAGACACATGTCAGCCCTCAAGGAATATATGGGATAGTGAAGGGGTTGGACAATTCAAGCCCCAATGACAATACAACACAATGGGCCATAGGACTTGTTTATGTGTGGGGTCACTGGGGAGAAGGGTCACTAGCTCAAGACTTGAGTGACAGAGGTAGTCAAGCATGATCAGGGGTCATTAATCTCGAGTGAACAGGGGCGAACAAGGAGTGAGCCAGGTTGACGACGAGGGTGGACGAGAGGACGTTTTCCAAAGTCGTAGAAAAGCATGACTGGGGTCGAGAGGCTTGAGCTGGGGGTGGTTGAGATGTGAAGTCAAGTCAACAGGCTGCGAGGGGAAGACCTTACGCAGGAGAGCCCTGTGGACCTATCCCTTTGGGGGCAGTGTGGACCAGGTCAGAGGTAGAAGAAACGGGAGGCAGGGTTAGACAGGAGAGAGGCTTAGGACAGAATCTGGTGCTTAGTTGAGCCAAGGAAAACTCCTCATTTCTGGTTCATGACCAATGGTGCCAATACTGAGCCACTAGGAGATGAGGCTCTTTAGAAGCAGAGGACGATGGCATAAGAATGTCACTTGACTTTGCATGCCAGCCAATTACACAGTTGTCTTATCTTTAGCAGATTCTAAGTCCTTTAGGGCAGAAGCTGTATCTTGCTCATCACTGCACCCCTTTGGTCCCTCCTTAATGCAAAGCCTAGCGCACAACAGGTGCTCAATAAAGATGAGTTAAGTTAAAGAAGAGAAAACCCCTTTAAACCCCTTGTTTTGTTCAAAAGACAAAAGCAGTGGTACGGATACTCAGTTAGATGTTGTTGGACAACTCTGTTGTCTGCAAAGCCCAAAAAGATGTGCTGTATTTTTAAGACTCTATGGGAGGAGATAGTTCATGTCAGAAAGAAAAAACTCCCAAGGCCTCAGTTTAGTAGCAGAGCATCTGTCTACCCAATCTTTGATTCTGGACCCACGGGCCGCTAGGTGGGATGGCACAGGTCCCTAAAATTTGTAGCCTTTCCCTGACAGTATCGGGCCCTTCTTGATACAATGCTTCTCTCTTTGAGATGCACATAATCTTAGGAACATGCAAATATTCATCTACCAGGGCGTGCCATTCAGGGTGAGCGGGTTGCCTCCTCTTGAAACGTCAACCCCAGTTGAAGATTTTGTGGCGGAAGAAAAATCTTCCATATTTGTACTAAAACCAGTGTGATTAGATCAGGGAGTGAATGCGAAATCCATGTGCGTCTGTAAGATGGGACATGAGATGTTGAAGAAGTTCTGCTTCTCAGTGCAGGGCAGGAGGGTCCCTTCAGTGGGACGGTTTGAGAGTCATGGCAAAATGCTAATGAGGCCTCCTCTGTGTTTGTGGCTAACCTGGGGGTCACCGTGGTGTTTTCTGCCCAGGTTACAGGATCCCTCCTTGAGGACACAACTCGCAAGTGGGCTCAATACAAAGAGAAGTGTCTGAGAGACTTACTCAAGGAACCTCCTGGTAAGCACATGTATGAGCTACCCATGGCTGTGTAACAAATAACTCCAAAGGTTAGTGGCTTAAAGCAATCATCATCATCATCATCATCATTTATGATCTCTCACAGTTCCTGTGGGTGAGGAATTCAGACCAGGCACAGCGAGGATGGCTTGTTTTTGCTCTTCAGTATCTGAAGTTTAGCTGGAAGACTCGATGACTGGGGCTGGAATCATCTGAAGGCTTGTTCACACTTACGTCTGCTGGTTAATGATGGCTCCCAGCTGAGAGTCCGTTGGCCATAACACTTCCCCACAGCCTGTCTACACCGCCTGGGCTCCTCACAGCATGGCGGGTGACCAGAGGCCATGTTGCCTTTTATGATCTAGCCTCAGAAGCTACTTCCTCCATGTTTAATTGGGTCAGATGGTTACCAAGGCCTACCCAGGTTCAAGGAAAGGGAAGAGAGACTCCCACCTCTTATTATAAAAGGGAATATGAGACAAGATGTTCATAGATGTGACTATTTATTAAAGCCATCGGTCACAGCACACTCACCACCATGACGTGAGCAACTGCCATAGATTAACCTGGGACTCTATTGGGTAGGTGGGTGGGAGGAAGTCCTCAGTCCCCCAGGGTATTATCTGAATCTGAGTCTTAACATTTCTCTTATCCAGATCTACAGTAGATTTAGAGTGTTCTAGCAACTATGCTAATAGTTTGATCAGTCCATGGCCTCTCCTGCCCTCATACTGACTCTTTGAGTGCATCTAGACTCTTTTTTTTTTTTTTTAACTTTTGTAATGATGAAAGCCGGCCCCTCCTTATCCTTCTGGCTGCTTTCAGAGTATTTCATTTAGGGGCCCACAAGAAGACAGGACATCATGAACCCTCTCTTCTTTTTCCGGACCCAAAACCAGTGCCAGCCTTCAAGCCATACCCCTCTCCCTCTGAATATTTTTTTCAGCCCAGACTGGTAGCAATCGATGCTTGACATCTGTTACAAGAACCACCCCTCACTTTGGGGAATGCTGAAATACTTTGCTTTCTGAAATCAAAGTAGGACAAGTCCTCTTTATTTGAAGTCATGCCGTGAGCAGCTCGGCCAGGTGAGCACTGCTTCACATAGACCATGTGCCGACACTTGGCAGTTGGGTCCGCGAGACGCCCGAGCCAGCTCATAACCTGGCAGATCTGTGTCTGTGGGGTCCTGACGCCAGGAACGTGGCTGTTCAACCTGAGTGGCCCTTGCGTTCCAGACCCAATAGGAAGCAGATAGGAACGATGCTTGGCTCCCAGGAGTGAGCCTCTTGCAATATGGACATTTGGGATCCGGCCTGAAACCCCTTCACTCCATTCCAGGAGGCCCATAAGGCTGCATCGTAGGTTTTTATCTTCTCATTGCCAAGTGCCAGGGTGTAAATCATCCCTTGAATTTGAGATGGTGCAGATATCTCATAATGATTGTTGGCTTGGTCTTCGAATGGAGAAATATGACCAAATAGGGGTTGGGTCAGATACATGTAACCAAGAACCTCAATTCTCCCTGTCTACCCACTGGCCATCTTGCACATTTCACAGTACGGGTGTTCCAGGATCTAACTGATGAAGGTTTGACGATTCTTTAGTTAATTATGGAACAGAAGGCCCTGGCTGAATCCCCAAGTGTCCTCTTGACCCCGAGTTTGTGTGAGAGTTCAGTCCATGTTAAAACAAACCAACATCAGCATGACGTACACACTGACATAGCTGATGGGACCAGGGCCAGAGGTCAGGTTGGGTAGACAGAGTCACAGTGCTTGGGGATGCGCTAAGCTGATTCCTTCCTCCCCACACCGTTTCGCAACCTTGACCGTCTGGACAGTGGGATACCCGTGCTAGTTCCTGAGCAAGATGCACCACCTTCCCATGCCAGGAAGGGGGCTCTGGGCTCCTGGGCACCTCTGCCTCCATCAGTGGCTTGGATGCTCCAACACTTCCATTCATTCTGGACCTTTTCTCTCCACAGGGACCTTTTGTAACGGGACCTTTGATCGATACGTGTGCTGGCCTCATTCTTCTCCAGGAAATGTCTCTGTTCCCTGCCCTTCCTACTTACCTTGGTGGCATGAAGGTAGTAAGTCTTATTTTACCATTTTCTGGCAGTTTCCTTAAGGGCTGCTCCCTCCTGGGTAGGCCAGTCAGGGAGCAATTAGAGAGAGAGAGAGAGAGCGCTCCAATCTTGTGGTCTTCTCAAGTCCTGCTCCCCACAGAAGGTCTCCTACACTGTCAGTAACACACTTTCCTTCTTCTCTGTGTGCCTCCGCTTGTCTTCTGCACCCAGATGCTCCATTAATGCAATAGTCCTCTTTTCTTTGAAGACTGGAGAGTCTAGGCCCAGCTATCACTGAATTTACTGCAGGGTCATCGTGGAGAGGAGTGAGAGGTGGGGGAGAGATTGGGATGCTCACATCCCCAACTTTGGGCTTGTCAGATGGAGAAGAAGGGCATCAAAACTATCCTCACAATGGGTGCCCAGCTGGCTCGGTCAGTAAAGCACGCAACTCTTGATCTCAGGGTTGTGAGTTCGAGCCCCGTGTTGGGTGCACAGATTACTTAAAAATAAAATCTTGGGGAACCTGGGTGGCTCAGTCAGTTAAGCACCTGACTTCGGCTCAGGTCATGATCTCACAGTTCATGGGTTCAAACCCCACGTCGGGCCCTGTGCTGACAGCTCAGAGCCTGGAGCCTGCTTCTGAATCTGTGTCTCCCTCTCCCTCTCTCTGCCTCTCCTCTACTCGCATGCATGCTCTCTCCCTCTCTCTCTGTCAAAAATAAAATGAACATTAAAAAAAAGTTTTAATCTTTTTTTTTTATAATTTTTAAAAAACGTTTGTTTTATTTTTGACAGAGAGAGAGACAGAGGGGGGCAGGGGCAAAGGGAGAGGAAGACAGAATCCGAAGCAGGCTCCAGGCTCCGAGCTGTCATCACAGAGCCTGATGCGGAGCTCGAACTCATGGACTGTGAGATCATGACCTGAGCTGAAGTCGGATGCTTAACCGACTGAGCCACCCAGGTGCCCCCCAATTTTTTAACCTTAAAAAAATTACCCTTGCAATAACATTGGAAGGTGGTGCTGGTGGATGGTGCTTTTAAGCCCCATGGGACTTGGATGGAATCTTTAACCACTCAGCTCGCCCCCACCCTGCCTGAAGGAAGTGGCTATTACGTAGGACTCCAGGATGATTATCCTGCCCCCCACCGGCCCCAGCAGCCCAGCCTCTTGGTGGGTTTATTCTGGAAGGGGACAGAAGCAATTACTGGTTAGAACTCTTTTGCCTTTGATCGCAGACCATCAGAGAGCAAGTAAAAAAAAATTTTATTCTCAAAAAACATAAGCGGTTACAAAGTTCTAGGCAAAACCAAGTGAGAACGGGTTTCTGTGCAGGCGAGATGGTGATACTTTGTGTTTAATTTCAGCTCACTAACTCATCATCAGTTAAAACCTGGTTTCGATTAAGAGAGAGTTTCCAAGGAAGAGAGATGCATGTCTCGATGGGAAAGCTAGTAGCATATTCTGTGGAACTGTGCTCTGGTCAAATCCAGCTGGAGGTGACCCAGAAGGCATGAGGACGTGACGTTTAAAGGAAGATACCAGAGTCTGCTGGACCAGAGAGTCTGGATAGTTGGGGCAAGCCAGCGTAGTGGGGTGGAAAGAGCCCTGCGTGTGGGGTCCAGAGCCTGCCCCTTGCTTTTGCCCTCTGGGACTTTGGGCAAGTGTCCAAGCCCTCCGAGCTGTGGTTTTCTTGTCTGCAAAGTGAAGCAAACAGTGGCAACTTTTAAGGCCACGCAGAGGAATGAACAAAAAGGCAGGCACGGAGTCAGCCGCACGGTAGGTGCTTCGTAAACGGAACTGAGGCTGAGACCGAGGTCAAGCCCCTGGATTCCTGAAGGTCTTTAAGACCCTGAATGTCCATGGGTCTCAAGGGCACATGAAACGGACCATCACCACCCGGCCCCTCCGTCCACCTGTTTTTCCCAAGAGCTAAAGACACGGGTACATTCCATTTGGGGGGCGGGGGGGAAACGTGGTCCAAAATCTAAACTTGCAAAGAAGTTGAGTTCAAGGCTTTTTTTAAAAATGGGATCTGGGCTTCTGGAGTGTCCCAGAGGGAGTGTGATTCACAGAAGGTGGGAAGTTACTCTTCTGCTCAACATCCTGTGCGTTAAATCTTAGAATCCAGACGGGTTCTTGCAAGTGAGAAGAAAATATGGAGGCAAAGGAGAGGGTTAGAGAAGGAAGAAGGAGAACAATTCTGGTGGGAAAAGACCAGGGGAACAAGAACTCCAATCGGAGGGTGGGGAGGGTGTGACGGGGGACTGTAACGGTGACGGCCCTGAAGGGGAAAGAGAGCCACCGGGAGGTCAGGTCAGAGAGTACTAGGAGCCAGACCTTCCAGGGCTTTGTGGGGGCCAGGGAAGGACCCTGACTTGTTTTCAGACAGCCCTGGGAAGATTTGGGACGAGGCATGACATGGTGTGACTGTCGTGTTACCCATAGACCATGAGGAGGGGCAGGAGTATTAGAGGCATTTGCAATAAACCGAGAGAGGGAGAGGGGGAGAGGGAGAAGGGCAGCTCCAGGGAGGGGGAACAGAAGGTGAAAGGTGAAAGGCTGTGCTCAGACTCGGGTAGGTTGGAAGCCCAGCAGCTGACAGGCTTGGTTGATGGGCCGGGTGAAGCCCATCACATACGCACATATGCACATGTGTCTCTGTGCATAAGAGACACAGAGAAAAATCAAGGAAGGCTCCAAGGTTTGGGGCCCCAGGCCTGGGAAAAAGGGTCTGCCATCAACAGAGGCAGGAAGTGGGCAGGGGGCGCAGGTCTGGGGAGCAGGTGTTGGGAGAATGGTGCTGGAGGGGTCAGTCGGACAGGCTCCGAGGGGCCCTTCGGGTGGCAGATGGGAGCTCCTTCTGGGTGGCTGTCCATTAAAGCCAGCGAAGCGTCACCAGCAGCCTGCCGCCGACAGGCTCGGGGCGGGAAAGTTCGGACATTTTCCATTTCTCATTTGCAAGTCTAGTTGCCAGTGGCCCAGGGAGGGGGAGACCCCTTTGGGGAAGGGTCCCGGCAATGGATGTGGCCGGGCCACATTGATCATCATCATGGGCAGAGCATCTCAGGGAGCGGAGGGACCACGAGCTCCAGGCCACCGAGCTTGGAGGTGGCCCAGCAGGCTGGGTCCACCCCTGTCTCTTCCTCGCGACGTCGCCCCTTAAGCACCAGGACGCGATGGCCCTCCGGTCGCGCCCCAGGTCCGCGAGTCTCCCAGCTGGGCTGTGCATCTCCGAGTCAGGGACTCAGAGGGACAGTTCTGGCTCCCGGGACTTTGGGTAAACACAGCAGACATGAGCGGGTCGTGGTTTGTTACGAAACGCAGAAGCTTCCGTGTTTTCCTGAGGGAAACGCAAATCCCTTTTCCCTGGGATTTTCCACAGCTCTGCGGTGAGGACTTCACCACGTACTGGGGAATGGGCTGTGGCCCCTGACCTTTCTCCCAGAGCTCTGTTTACTTTTGCAGAAAACTCTGGAAGGGCCTACAGACGCTGCCTGGCTCAGGGCACCTGGCAGACACTGGAGAACTCCACAAATATTTGGCAAGATGATTCCGAATGCTCCAAGAAGCACAGTTCCGAACAGAAAGTGAGTCTGCTTGGCCCGGTGACGACGGGGTCCTCCCCCCCCCCACCCTCCACCAGGGTCCCCCTCCACCCCCACCCCCACCCCCGGTTGGCTTTTGGGGCCACACAGAGAGCCTTCCTCTGAAGCCAGTCTGCCCCAGACTCACCTGGGGAAGGTCCACAGTCACACAACAGCCAACCTCCGGCTGTTTTTCCGGCTGAATTTCTTTTGCAGCTCAGGGTGACGTGTGGACCCCCAAGGACCCTCCGCTTCTCACCCCTGGCCTAGTACTGGGGTGCCCAGAAACGTTTTCACACCGTGGGCACTTAATAAACACCGAAGGGATGGTTTCACAGATTCTTTTTTTAATGTTTATTTATTTTGGGGAGAGAGAGAGGCAGAGCATGAGCAGAGAGAGAGAGAGAGAGAGAGAGAGAGAGAGAGAGAGGGAGACAGTATCCAAAGCAGGCTCCAGGCTCCAAGCTCCAAGATGTCAGCACAGAGCCCGACGCGGGGCTCAAACTCACGAACCTCGAGATCATGACCTGAGCCGAAGTCGGACGCTTAACCGACTGAGCCACCCAGGCGCCCCTGGTTTCACAGATTCTGAGTCGGTGGGTCTGTGATGGGGTCTGGGCATCAGACGGGTACCTAGTTCCCCAGGGGAAGCCAACGGGCAGCTGAGGCTGGGGCGGAGGTGATCCCGGGGACTCACCAGCAGGGCTGACATGACAGCCTGCCGCTTCCTCTGGGCTCAGGTCTGCAGGGGCCCCCTCGGAGGCAGGGGGCAGGGACAGCAAAACAGGAGTTGAAAACTGCACTCTCCAAGATTGCAAGTAAAGATTTCTCTCTTTAGGAAGGTGACGACCAGGGTATGTCCTCCTCCCCTCTGCAAATGACCGTATTTCCAGGAATTCAAATACTCAAAAAAACAAACAAACAAACAAAAAAACCCAAAAAACAAAAAACAAAATCCACAAAAAACGCAAAAATTCCAAAACACATAAAAACCAACTTCTGGCCATGTTTGCCTGTGTTTCTAATAGAGGGTTGACATTTTGCCCACAAAAGGCTAGTGATATTAGATCTTTGCTTTTCAGAGTGTTGGTAAACAAAAATCTCATCAGTTGGGGGTCCTTATGTACGATAAATGGTACTTTTTACAGAGATTGTGTTAGTGCACTTGTGTATATGTGTATGTGTGTGTGTATAATTTTAATTTATAATTTTAGTGATGACATTTGGTTTCCATATAACACAAGATATATCAACTATATGTGTTTTTCAGTATTGTATTTTGAAATATCCAAACATACAGAAAAGTTACAAGAATAATAAACACTCACAGACCCATTATCTAAAATTCAAACTGTCTTAACATTTCCCCGGATTTGCTTTTGCTTTGTCTCTCTTCTCGTGAAATGTCTGACAATAATTTGCAGGCGTCATGAGATTTCACTCTTAAATATTCATCAGGTCCTTCCTAAGCAAAGACATTATCCCTCATGAGTACAAACCAGCAATTAACTGCATATCAGCTGATGTTTTATCCATATTCAAATATCCCCCATTTTTCCCTCCAATTTTTATAGCTTTTCTTCCCTGGACTAGAGTCTTGTCCAGGTTTGTATAGAGCATTTCATTCTATATCACTTTCGTATCTTTTCATCTGTAATCTCCCCACCCTGGCCCATGACGCTGGTTTTTTTAAAAAATTTAAATTCAAGTTAGTTAACGTATAGTGTAATAATGATTTCAGGAATACAATCTGGTGATTCATCACTTACATATGACACCCAGTGCTCATCCCAACAACTGCCCTCCTTAATGCCCATCCCCCATTAGCCCACCCCCCACCCAACACCCCACCCCTCAGTTTGTTCCCTGTATTTAAGAGTCTCTTACGGCTTGTCTCCCTCTGTATTTTCATCTTATTTTCGCTTCCCTTCCCGTATGTCCGCCTGTTTTTTTTCTCAAATTGCATGTATGAGCGCAATCATATGATATTACGACACTGGCTTTTAGAAGACCCCCCCCCCCCCCCGCCCAAAGAACTTTGTTCTAGAATGTCACACAAGCTGGATTTGTTTGTTTCCTCGGGATGTTATTAGATGCATTCTCTTGTCTTCTGTATTTCCTGTAATCTGGAAGTTGGATTTAGAGACTTGGGAAGATTCAAGCTGATCCACACAGGTGCTGGGTACTTTGTATAGCATTACATCGGGAGACCAGAATATCGGGTGTCATACCACAGTGATGTTCCGTGCGATCATTTGATCTAGGGGGTGACAGCCAGATCTCTCCACGGTAAAGGCGCTTTTTCCTTTTGTATATGGTCAGTCATTGGTAGGACAATAGTTTGGGACCTTGGATCTTAATCCCTAAGAAACCTTTATCAGTGTTTCAACCTTCATTGATGATGCTTGCTTGAATTGATTCGAGCTCTGTCCTTTCTTCTACATTTACTAGCTGGTATTCTTCTGAGGAGGCTCCTTCCCCTTCCCTCTGGCTTTGAGCGTGGCTCTGAGCTCACTAATTGCTTTATTCACTTATTATTATGATGATTTTGATGATCAGTGTTTTTCTAAATTTAGCTAGTGAAATCCCTCCAAACTGGCTCTTGTGTCCTTTTGTGATAGTCTCGTTAGTCTTGGAGCGTTTCCTTATTTTCTGGCACAAGACGATGGTCCAAGATCATCTCGTGTTTTCCCCGTCCCGGGCCCAAATCAGCGAGTTCTCCAAAGAGTTCTGGATTCTCTACGTGGAGGAATGTTATTAGAAACCAAAATCTGATTGCTAGGTGGTGTGTTCACTGTCACTACAACTAGGACCTTTGTAGTATACAGATTTAAGAAAAAAAAAATCACATTTGCAGGATGTTTTTTCCTTAGACTATATGTTCAGAGTACAGTGTTTATAATTATTGGAAATAATTATTTTCTCTACGTGGTCATGTTACTGATTGGAGACACGGTTTTATTCAATTGTTCCTATTAGTGTTAAGGATTTGCCTTTTTCTTCTCTCTTTCCTTCTCTTCTCTTCTCTCTTATTTTATTTTTAATAAATACAATATTGACAGGGTTTGAAAGCCAAGACTAGATACAAAACATTTGGTCGGAGAAACCACGCTCCTATCGCTGTCTTTACCATTTTTGCCTATCTCCTCTAGATAACTAACCATTTTAAAGATTTTTCGGTTTATCTTTGCTTCCTTTTTTTTTCTTTTCTTCTTCTTCCCTTTTTATCAGATTATGACGTACAGCTTATGTTTCTTTTTGCAAAACTAAGCCAAAATCTAAATATGTTGTTTTACCATTTTTCTTACGTAAAAGGCAGTACATCTGAAGCCTGATAGGCATTCTGCATTTTGCCTTTTTCACTTAACAGCATGTTCTAGAAGCATTTCTCCCTTTTTTCCTTTCACAGTTGCATAGTACTCTGTCTACCCTGTGTATCTACCATTGTCCATTCAGGCACTCTGCTGTGGCCACTGGGATTATTTCCAACATTTTATTGCTAATGATGCCACCTCAAATAACCTTGTATGCCTATGTTAGTTCGTATTTGTGATGGTGTATCTCTGGAAAGATTCCCAGAAATGGGGCTGCTAGATTAAAAAGTAGATGCATATACAGCTGTGTTAAATATTGCCAGAGTCCCGCCCCCCCCATAGGAGTTGTGCCATTTTGCCCTCCCTTCAATGTCCGAGAATACCTGCCTTCAATATGCATACCTCAGTGTATGCATATTGCACACCATGATTACGAAGCATTTCGTAAAGATGTCTGAGTGACTTAAGACTCACCTGTTGGTGCTGAGAGTGACCTGGGTGCTCTGGGGTCACTAGGGAAGTAGCCAGGTTTTACTGGAGAGCTGCATGTAGAGGACAGTTTAAGAAACTCCTCTGAAGGGGTGCAGTTAAACCAATTGTTCTAGGTGCTCTTGGTACTTACGTACATCCCCTTGCCCTAACCAATTCAGTACACAATTGTCTAACTTCTTAGCGTTAGCACATGCGTTTCTTTGCTGGTTCTCTGGTTCTTGGTTTATAGCCTATCTAGAAATCCAAAACAAATGCAAATAACACATTAATGAATAATATAACTGAGGCCCCTCTTTGTGAAACAGACCACAAGTGTCTTCGAAGTTCAGAGTTGACAATACACAGACAGGCATTCAAGGAGGACTTCTTGTAAGAGGTAGGTTGGTGCTGGTTTTAGAAGGATAGATTTAGTTTTGAGGAGAGGAGAGACCAACGACAACAGTTAGGGACAGGACAGGATTATGGAGATCTTGATGAGGTCCGTAGAAACTAATTCTAGATAGAAATATGGTTGGGCTTGATTTGGAAAGACTCAAAAGTTACGTAGCGATTTCTGCATCCAGGCCACCACTATAAGAAACGTTTAAGAAAATCCTTAACATAGAAAGGCATATATGCCAAATGGAATTTGTATCAACATAAAGGAATGCAGAGCACCAGAAATGGTAACTAGGAAGGCAAAATTTTTAATCTTATTTTTTAAATCTCTTAAAAGATAAGTGAATAGGGGCGCCTGGGTGGCTCAGTCGGTTAAGCATCTGACCTCGACTCAGGTCATGATCTCATGGTTCGTGTGTTTGAGCCCCTCATTGGGCTCTGTGCTGATGGCTCAGAGCCTGGAGCCTGCTTCCGATTCCGTGTCTCCCTCTCTCTCTGCCCCTCTCCTGCTCACACTCTGTCTCTCTCAAAAATAAATAAACATTAAAAACTTTTTCAAAAGATAAGTGATCAGTTAAAGTGAAAATAGTAACAATGTATTATGGGCTCTAATATACATACAAGTAAAATGTTCAGCAGTTGCACAAAGGCCAGGATGAGGGACGTATTAGTATGGTAAGTTAAAGATGTGTACTGTAAACATGAGAGCAACCACTAAAAAGCAAAACAAAGAGGTATGGCTAGTAGGTCATTGAAGAAAAAACTGAGTCAAAAAAATACACTCAAACCAAAATAAGGACAGAGAACAAGGACAAGACGGGACAAAGATCTAAAAACTCAGCCAGATAAATAACCCCATTAAATGTAAATGGTCTAAACACTCATTAAAAGACAGAAACTCTCAGGTTAGATTAAGAAGATAAAACAAAACCACATAAAATCCAACTATGTTTTGTCTACAAGACCCAGGCAATTGATTTTTGACAAAAGCGTCAAGGCAATTCAGTGCGGGAAAGAATGATCGTACCAAAAAAGAGCACCAGAACAATGGGATGGGAAAAAAAAGAAAGCGAACAAACAAAAAAGCAAACAACCCTAAACTTCAACCCTTGCTTTACACCATGAATAAAAATGAACTAGAAATGGATCATATACCTAAATTTAAGAGCTCATTCTATTAAACTTCTAGGGAAAAAATAGCTGAAAATATTAAGGCCCTTGGTCAGGTCAATATTTTTTTCAGGGAGAACTCAAGTGCAAGCAGGAGAGAGGCAGAGGGAGAGGGAAAGAGAGAATCTTAAGCATGGAGCCTGACATAGGGCTCGATCTCACTACCCTGAGCTCATGACCTGAGCTTAATTCAAGAGTCAGATGTTTAACTGACTGAGCCATCCAGGTGCCCTAAGACTTTTTAAACAGGACACAAAAAGCACAACTATATAAAAAAGTTGATAAATCGAACTTCAACACAATAAAAAAAACAAACAAACCACTTCTGCTCTTCTAAAGACACTGTTAAAAAAATACAAAGGCAAGCCACAGGATGGGAGAAAATGCTTGCAAAACACTTACCTGACAAGAGATTTATATCTACAATATATAAAGAACATTCACAATTCAACATTCAGACAAACAATCCAACTTAAAAGATGGCCAAATATTTGAACAGATACTTTATCAAATAAGATACACAGATGGCAAATCAGCACACGAAATGATTCTTAACATCATTAATCATTAGAGGAATTCACGTTACAACCCCAGTAAGAATCCCACTACATACCCATTAGAATGGCTAAAATTTTAAATACGGATGATATGAAGTGTTAGTAGAATCTAGAGCCACTGGAACTCTTAATCCACTGCTGGTGGAAATGTGAGTTGATACAACTTATTTAGAAAACAGTTCGACAGTTTCTGAAGAAGTTAAAACATACATCATGCTACTCCCACCATTTTATTTCTGCATATTTATCTGAGAGAAATAAAAACCTATGTCTACATAAATACTTGTACAGAAATTTTCATAGCAACTTTATTGGTGAAAGCCAAACTCTGAAAACAACTCAAATGTCCGCCAATAGGTGAATGGATAAATAAATTGTGGTATATTCACAATGGAATACCACTCAACAATAAAAAAGTAGACTATTGATACATGCTATGACATGGGGGGAATCTCAAAGTAATTATTCCGAGGGAAATAAGGCTGATCAAAAAAATAATAAATAAAGAGTACATATCATAGGATTCTTATATAAAATTTTTAAAAAATGGAAATTCATCTCGAATGCCAGAAAGCAGACCAGGGTTTACTTGGGCATAAATGGTAGGCAGGAATGAGAGATGTATTATAAAGGGTCACAAGGAAACCTTTGGGAGGTTATAGAAATGTTCATTATCTTGAGTGTGGTGATGAGATCACCGACATATTCATACCTAAGTTCATCAAGGTTAATTCTTCAAATATGTACAGTTTACGGTCCACCAGGCATGCTTCAATGAAGCTGATAAAAGTGTTATGTGGAGACGTTTAAGGCATGATTTAGCAGGTAATACGTATTCTCTGTGGGTTCTTGTACAAAAATGTATTAAGAAACATAATTTTTATGGTGATTAGTATGATGGATTGAGTGAGAAGGTGGGATTCCACTGGAAAATCACAACAACAGACTTTCCGGTAAATTATGCCCTGTCCACAATCAGGCTATCCAGAGACTCAGGGAAAATATTCCACTATTTTATTGGGTGTCCTTCTAAGGGGTCATGAATGAAAAGTTGTTTTAAGAGGGCCCCATCTTCAGAGAAAGGGACTTCTATATTCTAGGAACAGCATGCCCAGGGACAAAGAACCTGTCCTCATTTCTAAGCCACCCTTTGGTGTTCTGGTGTTCTGGGCACAAAACTTCCATGATACTGAGAATCTTGGTGCATCAATGCTGGGCTATGGGACAAGCCAGGAGGGTGAGACCCCCAGTGGGCTCTTCAATTCATCAAGACTCTTTGGCCTCTAAGTGTGCCAGAGAACAGTCTAAGCTACCCTACTTGGCTGTCAACAAGGCTACAGTGCCTGCCTAGAATCTTGGTCATCCTGGGAATGGAGCTGGGGGTTGGAGGTCATAGCTTCCGGGCTTGGTGGTCAGATCTACCCCTTGTCTGTGCTCAGGTGGAAAACCACGCCTTGCTGTCGACCTTGCAGCTGTTATACACCGTGGGGTACTCTCTCTCCGTCGTCTCCCTCCTCTTGGCTCTCACCATCCTCTTGTTTCTTCGGTGAGTGGAACTTCTGCTGGTACCCTGGGATTTGCTTCCTGGCTCCCTCTAGAAGGCAGAAGACTGGGCTGAATGACATCATGGTCCCCCAGAGCTGGAAGGGATCTGAGAGTCTCCAGCCCATCAACCCCGTTGTGCAGCCAGAGGGGAAAGGGATAACGATGGTCCAGTGAGAAGCACTGGGTCACTGCAGGTCACGGGGCACTGCTAGAACTGGAATCTGGGAGTCCTAACTCTGATTTAGCCACTTTGGGATTGGATAGCCTCCTGTGTGCCCTGCCCTACTGGAGGCATGATTTTTACAGAAGAGATTAAGAAACTTCCCCAAAGCAAATTAGTGAGCAGTAGAGCTGTGATTTTAATCCATGGCCCTCAGACTCCAATTAGCTATTAATCTTTTGAATGCTTCCTTGGTGCCAAGCATTGTTCTAACTACGTTACATGCATTGGGCCCTTTAAATTTCTTCCCTAATTAGAATTAAGGTAAATTCTAATCCTAGAAGATTAGCATTATTATTAGCCCCATTTTATAAATGAGTTGACAGAAATATGGAGAGATCAAGGAACTTGCCCAATGTCACACAGCTGGTGAGTGCTGGGGACAGGTTCACAACCAGGCAGTTCAGAGCCTGAGCATTTTCATTCCCTTACGCTGCCTTTCAGAATCCCAAAGCCTGAGTGCATTTTACTAAACCATGTTTTCAGACATCAACCAAGTGATTTATTTATGGACGTCCTAAGGAGCCCTCCAAGCCTGCGTCTTGGCCTCACCCCTTCAGGAACATAACTGAGTATGATGTGGCCGAATGAACATTTGATACAGATGCAGGAGACCTAGATGGGCACTGTGGAGGCCTGGATGCTAGTTCTAGAACAGGTCCCCACATAGGCTCCTGTAGCACCACGTCTGGCCCCTCAATCCCAGGATGTTCTATGGCTCCCCAGAGCACAGTCATGACCATATACCCCATCTAGAGAACAATCCTTGAGCAGTGGGAGAATTCCATAGCCTGTACCCCCTGCTATCCATGACCTCCTACACTCGCCTTCCCAAAGTCCCAGAAGCAAGCCAGGAGAAAGTAACTGCCCAGCTAAGCAACTGCTTTAGTGAAGCCTAGGTTGACCAGATATCCATTTTGCCCCTAGTGCTGGAAAGAACAAGATCCAGTGCCTGCCCTTGAGTGGCACCCAGTCTAATTAGGGAGAAGGATGCATAAATAATAAAACACCTGCCTCAAGTACTGTTTAGAAATTTAAAAAGTAATAATAGCTCTAAAGCCAGGCAGGTGTGTGTGCTGCATGGGGGCACAGGCAAGGCTGTGAAGGCACAGTGATGGAAAAGGGTCCTTTTGTCTAGAGACACTAAGGACACACAGTTTTACACCAGCCAGTACAAGAAAAAGAGACTGCAGGAGGCTTCATGTGGGTGAGAGGGAGGTAATGAGAGCTGACATTTTCTGGGCACTTACTAGGTGTAGGTACTGTGTGAGTACTTTGCACCCCAAACCAGATTGTTACTACGGCGATCCTTGAAGGAAGTGCTCTCGTCCTTACAGGCAGTAGAGCCTTGGAGAGCTGTGCTTTGGCCTCAGAGTGTCTGGGTCTGAATCTCACCTCCACCACTTACTTCTCTAGGACTTTGGACAGCTGGCTTAACCCTTCTGCCTCAATTTCCCAATTTGTCCTCCACGTGTACATGTTATCCCCATTTTCCAGTTGAGGGAAATGAGGTACAGAGAAAATCACATAACCCGGCCGCATGGCTCTCGAGCCTACACGATGAATGTCTGTCCTCTAGTGATAGGTACACAGGTGTTTCCGGCACATGCCTGTTGGTCTGAGCTGTTCTTTCCTGAGGGGAGACACTTGGTTTTTTCCCTGCGCAGAAAACTCCACTGCACACGCAACTATATCCACATGAACCTGTTTGCTTCTTTCATCCTGAGAGCCCTGGCCGTGCTGGTGAAGGATGCCATCTTCTACAACTCTTACTCCAGGAGGCCCAACAGCGACAACAAGTGGCTGTCCTTCGTGTCAGAGGTATGTGCCTCCCTACCATAGCCTCCCACCCGGCAGATCAGGGCTGGGAACCGTGGGGTGGGAAGGTAGGACGGGGAAAGGCAAGAAGGACATGAAGGGGTGTCAGAGGCCTCTGGTGAGAGAAGTATCATCGGACTGAAAACAAAACCCCAAAACCAAACCCCCCAAAAAACCCCCCAAACCTCCCGAGAGTGAGGCAGGTAAAGGAAATCAGCCATGGGCTGCTGTGTGCCCGCGGGTGGGAAATTTCTTCATCTGTGAACCAAAGAGCTGAACCAGATCAGTCTTTTTAAAAAACTATTATTACTAATTTTTAAAGAGGCAAAGCTTTCCAAATTGAAATCTGCCTCTGTTGGGATGCTTTTTCTTTTATCCTATTAATACTGGTTGTAGTAACTTGTTAAATTAACCTTGCACCCCTGGAATAAACCCAACTAGGTTCTGATATATTACTCTTTTTCCTATATTTCTGGATTTGTTTGCTGAGGCTGTTTTGTTTAGCATCCTCTCATCTGCCTCAGTGAGTAATTTTCTTGTGATAAAGAAGCTAAAATTTACGCTTACGTCAAACAAAGCGAACTTGTTACCTCTTTCTCTGTTCTCTGGAAGAACTTATTTAAGATGAGTATTTTTCTTCTTTAAATGTTTGATAGATCATTCCAGTGAAGCCACTTGGGTCCAAAGTTTGCTTTGTTGGAAGGCTTTTAACTGGGGACTGTTTTCAGCTCTTATATTCAGATTTTCTATTTCTTCTTGTGTCAGCTTTATTTATTTATTTATTTATTTATTTATTTATTTATTTATTTTTATATATGAAGTTTATTGACAAATTGGTTTCCATACAACACCCAGTGCTCATCCCAAAAGGTGCCCTCCTCAATACCCATCACCCACCCGCCCCTCCCTCCCACCCCCCATCAACCCTCAGTTTGTTCTCAGTTTTTAACAGTCTCTTATGCTTTGGCTCTCTCCCACTCTAACGTCCTTTTTTTTTTTTTCCTTCCCCTCCCCCATGGGTTCCTGTTAAGTTTCTCAGGATCCACATAAGAGTGAAACCATATGGTATCTGTCTTTCTCTGTATGGCTTATTTCACTTAGCATCACACTCTCCAGTTCCATCCACGTTGCTACAAAGGGCCATATTTCATTCTTTCTCATTGCCACGTAGTATTCCATTGTGTATATAAACCACGATTTCTTTATCCACTCGTCAGTTGATGGACATTTAGGCTCTTTCCATAATTTGGCTATTGTTGACAGTGCTGCTATGAACATTGGGGTACAAGTGCCCCTATGCATCAGTACTCCTGTGTCCCTTGGGTAAATTCCTAGCAGTGCTATTGCTGGGTCATAGGGTAGGTCTATTTTTAATTTTCTGAGGAACCTCCACGCTGCTTTCCAGAGCGGCTGCACCAATTTGCATTCCCACCAACAGTGCAAGAGGGTTCCCGTTTCTCCACATCCTCTCCAGCATCTATAGTCTCCTGATTTGTTCATTTTGGCCACTCTGACTGGCGTGAGGTGATACCTGAGTGTGGTTTTGATTTGTATTTCCCTTTGTGTCAGCTTTAGTACTTGGTGTTTTTCTAGGGATTTGTACGCTTCATCTAACTTTTCAAATTTCTTGCCATCATGTTGTTCGTAGTTTCTGAAGATCTTTTAAGATCTTACCATCATAGTTAGAGCAGTATTGCTTTCTGTGTCCCTGATACTGACTATTTATACTTTCACTCTCTTCCCTCTTGATCATCCTTACCAGATGTTTTTCAGTTTTACTGGATTTTCCATAGAATGAAATTTTGGCATTGCTGATTCTCTTTGTTCTATGTTCCCTATTTCATTAGTTTCTGCTTTTACCTTTATGCTTTCCTTCCACATCCTTTCCTTAGGTTAGATTTTGCTGCTCTTTCTCTGACATGATAGTTAGGATAGTGGACTTTCAGCCTTTTTCTTTTTTAACTAAGGCTTTTAAGATTATAGGCTTCACTCCAGGTGTGGTATTAGCTGCATACCACACATTTTGATATGCGGTATTTTCTATTCATCTGGGTCAGAAATAAGTTCTAATTTATATTATTTCCTTTTTGATTCCTGGGTTATTTAGAAATTTCTTTCCTCCTTTCCAATCATCTGAAGTTGTTTTTTGTTTGTTTTGTTTTGTTTTTTAGATTTTTGGTTTCTAGCTTAATTGAACCAAGACCAGAGAACATACCTTTCAGGGTTTCCTTTAGGGAAATGGCGCCAGGGAATTCTCTCTGTTTTTGTTTGTCTACAAATGCCTAGAACGTTAAAAGAAGAGACTGGGCTTTGAAACCTACAGGAAGGCCCCCTTCCCATTTTGGTATTGTCACCAGCCTCTCTGAGATTGTCAGCAGGTTCGGGAGTGAGGGGGTGAAGAGGGAGGGCTGTGGGTGGGGGGGGGGCCCTTCTTCACCATCTTGGGTCCATGCGGGAATGCCTGGCCTCACCCTCGGGTGCTCTGTCCTCCTCAGATATCTGTCTCCTGCCGCTCTGCCCAGTTCCTGCTGCACTACTTTGTGGGAGCCAATTACTCGTGGCTGCTGGTCGAAGGCCTTTACCTCCACACGCTGCTGGAGCCCACAGTGCTCTCTGAGAGGCGGCTGTGGCCCAGATACATGCTGGTGGGTTGGGGTGAGTGACCTGAGCCCCCAACCTCTTCTCCTAGGGGCCATCGGAACATATGAACCCAACAGATCCTTTGGTTTCCCAACTGGAGGGACCATCTGGGATGGATAACTCCTCAGGGACGAGAGACTGAAGAGAGCGGGGGGTGGGGTGCGCACACGCACAGAGATGCACAGGTGCTGTAGACCCAATGCTTATGTTAAAAAACCGACAAGGTTTTGGGAGAATCAGATACCATTCCTCCCACCCCGTCCTCAGCTGTAGTCACCTGCTTGGGCCACCATAACAAAATGCATAGACTTTATGGCTTAACCAACAGACATTTATTTCTCATAGTTGTGGAGTCTGGGAAGTTTGAGATCAGGATGCCAGGGTGGCCCAGTTCTGGCAAGGGCCTCTTCCTGGCTTGTAGACAGCTGGATTCTGACTGTAGCCTCACATGGTGGAGAGAGAGAGAGAGACAGAGACAGAGACAGAGACCGAGAGAAAGCAAGCTCTCTGGTCTCTTCCTACAAGGACATTAATCCCATCATGATGCTTACCCCTCCCTCCAAACCTAACTACCTCCAAAGGTCCCACCTGCAATTACCATCACACTGAGGGTTGGAGCTTCAACATGGGATGGGAGGGGACACAAACATTCAACCCATAACACCAACTGAGTCTTCAAGACAAGATTTAGAGGGGCATCTGGGTGGCTCAGTTGGTTGGGCATCCAGCTTCAGGTCAGGTCATGATCTCACAGTTCATGAGTTCGAGCCCCATGTTGGGCCCGCTGCTGTCAGCCTGGAGCCTGGAACCCGCTTCAGATTCTGTTTCTCCCTCTGTCTCTGCCCCTCCTCCATTCTCTCTCTCTCTCTCTCTCTCTCTCTCTCTCACACACACACACACAAATAAATAAACATTAAAAATTTTTTCTAGAAAGGGACTCCTGAGTGGCTCAGTCAGTTAAGATTCTGTGTCTCCCTCTCTTTCTGTGTCTCCCTCTCTTTCTGTTCCTCCCCCTCTCGCACTCTGTTTCCCTCTCTCTCTCAAAAATAAATAAAGATTTAAAAAAATTACAAAAAAAAGATGGGGTCTAGACCCTGAAACCCCGTTGTCACAAACTCTTAGAGAACGTGACGCTGCAGGATTCAGAGGAAATGCCCTTGACCGACAACTTGGGAGACTTTGGTTAACGCCTTGGATTTACTCTGAGCTGCTTTGCAACATGTGGCAAATGTTTTCTCCTCTCTGTTTCCTGGTTTGTGGGACAGTAAAACAACAGATGGGCTCTGTGCCTCCCCAGGTCTCTCCAGATCTCAGCCTGCAATTCTCTAATAGTTGGGCTTGTAACCGGATGTGTTTGGCCCATCAGGCTGGGGTGGGAGGCAGGCAGATTGAGTCACCCGGCCCCTAACTGCATTTCCCTGTTGTCTCCCCAGCCTTCCCGCTGCTGTTTGTGGTACCCTGGAGTGTTGCTCGTGCACAGCTGGAGAACACCGGGTAGGAAATTCACACCCGCTTTCACACCTGCTTTCACCTGCTCGCAGCCAGGAATTCTAAGATATGCCTAGATGCAAGGATTTATGCCATTTTCCCAAAGAGCATATCCACCACCCCCTTCCATTTTGGCTGTCTAGAATATGCTTAGGAATGTAGATTAAAAAAATCAAAGACCTTTCTTACAGTAATGAGTTTGTTAGCTTAGGTATACACGCAAATTAGCACAAAATCTGCTCAAATTAATGCAAAAATTGGCTGCCTAGGTTAGCAGTGACCCTCAATATGTAAGGATATGGGTACAAAATTGGTTATGGTGTCATTATTCACAGTGGAGGGGGGCAAAAGAAGCGAACTGAAATGAGTGAAGGGGGTCAAAAGGTACAAAGTTCCTTATAAAATAAGTAAATCCCAGGGATATGAAGTGCAACATGGAGACAGCATGGTGAGTTGATAATACTATATTGTATATTTGAAAGTTGCTAAGCAAGTCTGTTTTGTTTATTGATTTATTTAAATGTTTTTTAAATTTATTTTTGAGAAAGAAAGAGAGAGACAGAGACAGAGTGTGAGCAGGGGAGGGGCAGAGAGAGAATGGGGGGGGGGGGGACACAGAATCCGAAGCAGGCTCCAGGCTCTGAGCTGTCAGCACAGAGCCCCACGTGGAGCTCGAATTCTTGGACTGTGAGATCACGACCCGAGCCGAAGTCGGACGCTCAACGGACTGAGCCACCCAGGCGCCCCTAAATGGGTCTATTTTAAAGGTCCCCGTTGCAAGAAAAAATATTTGTAACTATGTGTGGTGATAGACGTTAACTGGATTTATTGTGGCGGTCATTCTGAGATATATACAAATATCGAGTCATGTTATACACCTGAAACTAATATAATGTTATGTATCCCTTATACCTCAATTAAAAAATAACCCCAACCAACCAAACAAAAAAGTGCCTGATCATGCACAAAAATGAGAAGCCATGAACAAACTGTGGCATACCTGTATTGCGGAATATTATGGGGAATACTGAAAAAAACAGGTTGGTTCCGTATCTTTCGGCTTCTCGGGCTGACTCCCAACAGCACATTGCCAAGCCTGTTGTGAATAATGTATGTCGTGTGATCATATTCTTTTCCCTCCACATAATCATTACCAAAAGTCCCCTATGCATAATTAAGAATTTACTTTTGGAGGGGAAAAAAAGAATTTATTTTTGTGCGAACGTGGGGGAAAAGTGTAGAGGGTCACACACCGAGGAAGGGGTTTTAATCCTGTTTTTTCCCTCTTCCCCCCTTAGGAGAATCGTGGGTGGGAAGTCAGTCCTTCTTCCAGAGGGTCCGAGGCCGTCACACTCAACCTTGTCCTGCCCGTTCTTTGCCGTAGATGCTGGGGAACCAACAGGAATAAGAAAATCTGGTGGATCATCCGGGGGCCCATGCTGCTTTGTGTCATGGTAAGGACCATCCCCCCCCCTTTTCCTCTCTGAACTTGGCAGCTGTGGGGCACCCCGCACCCCTGCCCCTGCCCCCCACCAAATTCTCTGGCTCCAAATGAGCCCGGACCAGTTCCTTGGAGAAGAGGAGTCGCCGAGCTGTGAGTAGGATGTGTTGAATGAGAAGGAACAACTTGGAAACTTCTCCTTGTTCTGGCTCTGGGCTCAAATGCAGGCTTGTGCACACGCCTCCTTCTCTCTGGGTCCGCAAACTATGTATAGCAACCTATCTATCACCTGCTCGGCGACCCCGTATTGGGGGCTGTGATTTGTACGTGGGTAGGTGTCATTGTTCTGTTTCTTCTACCCACGAGGACACGGAGGAGATGGCAAGAGACTTGCCTCAAGTCCCAGTAAGTGGGGGCGCTGGATCTCAGCCCAAAGGGACTGACTGGGGGCACTGGCACTTGTCGCCACAGCCCTGTGCTTCTGCCCCCCCCCCCAAATATTTATTGACTCCTGCCCACGTGCCTGATGCAGACCTGTCACGCATTAGTACCTCGCTTTGGACCATCCTGAGATTTGCCGCTTTATCCACCCACTCCCCCCCACCCAGCTGCTCTCCCCAGACATTTCCACCGAAAGGTGGATGGTCACACCCCGCCTTGTGTCCTTCCAGATCTGCTACCTCCATAGCAGAAGTTACGGTCCCGGCAATGTTTCCTTACGTGTATGTGTCTAAAACCTGTCCGCTGCCCCCGTGAGCCCTGTGTTCTTCATCCTGGCAGCCAGTCCGGACAAATGGCTGTCCACATGGGCTTACTCAGCGAACGCCTGGGACCCACGCTCCCCGGCACTAGAACGTTCCCGCTAACCAGCCAGGCCCTCCCCGGGATGGAGCTCAGGCTCGGTGCAGCTGGAACCCCAGTGTTTACTCTGCAGTCCTTCTAGAGGAGACATCCATGCTTGTTATTGATGCTCTTGATTGATTCCCTTGGCTGCCCTTAGAAGCACCGTGGAGTCTTTTTTCTTTTTTTTAATGTTTATTTATTTTTGAGAGAGAGAGAGAGAGAGCAGGGGAAGGGCAGAGAGACAAGGAGACACAGAATCCGAAGCAGGCTCCGGGCTCCGAGCCGTCAGCACAGAGCCCGACGCAAGGCTCAAACTCACAAACCGCGAGATCATGACCTGAGCCGAAGTCGGATGCTTCACCGACTGAGTCCCCCGGGCGCCCCATCGGGGTGTCTTTAAAGATTCTTCTGTGCTTGGGTCTCACACCCAGAGATTTGTGTTGCGTTGATCTCAGGTGTGACCCAGCGATTCCAAGGTGCTGCCAGGGTTGAAGAACATCTTGTGACACACGCTCAATGCTCCAAGTGTGGCCACCCAAACTCTTGTAGCTTCAGGTTCTCAGGCCCCACCCCGGCCCTGCTGAATCCGAATCTGCACTGCAACAAGATCCCCAGGTTTGGGGTGCACATCAAAGTCTGGGGAGCTCTTTGCCCACACACCAGTGGTTCTCCAAGCTGGCCGTGCGTTAGAAACTTAGTGACTCGTATTGTAGAGAATTACATCAGAAATTCTGGAGGTGGGGCCCGGGCGGTTGTAGTTTTACAAGCTCGCAGGTGGTTCGAATGGACTTCTCCTGGTCCCTCCTTGTTCCCGTAGCCATATTCTCTCCCCGCAGGGGAGCAGACAATGAGCTCTATCGGCTCATCTCCGATAAAGTGACCTTTGCGCACTCTTGCTGTCACCAGCTACGCAGAAGTGGCCAGAGTCACCTTAGCTCACGGTGGCTCCTTGCTCTCCCATCCACACCTCCCGCTCCCCCACTACTCCCCCTGCCCAGCGAATGACACCACCATCCATCTACCAGCTACCCAAGCCCCAAACCTGGGTGCCCTCCTGCCTGCTCTCCCTTCCTCCCTGCAAAATGCACTCAGACTTAAGTCATTAGTTCTCTCTCCAAAGATCTCTCCAAGCTGTCCCTTCTCCCCCCCACCCCCCCACCCCCGTCTCCATTGTTCTTCAGCCTCTGGGGATTTCTCGTGCACACTTGTGCAAATGCCACCTGCTTGGTCTCCCTTCTTCCTTCTCGCCCTCTGACAATCCATCCTCCGCATTGCGGCCAGAGTGGTCTTTCTTGAGCAAACTTTGGTTACGTCTGTCTTCTACGTGTATCTTTCTCGTGGCGCACCGTTGCCCTCGGGCATGCCTTCCAAACTCCTTAGTGTGGAAAGTGTTGTTACTCCTGGTCTTCTCATCCAACCGCAAGCACCCCACGCTTTATTTATATGGAGAAACTCACCGTTCCCCGTATCCACGCTGCTGTTTCGCTAGTCCCACATTTTGCACACACTGCCTTCCTGCCCCCAATGCCCATCGGATGGCCCCGCGACTGGTGAACACTTAACTTCCTGCTTGGAGACTAAGCTCTTTACGAATCTCTCTACCTCTCAAATTAAGGAAGAGTCGACAGGCATGCCTGAAAGGGACACGTTCATAATCGTCCTCAGGTCTGTGAAGATCTTACAGAGGACCTTGCTGAACTATGGTTGTCTGCGTACAGGGTCTTGGACAAGAGGAATGGGCTTAAATAGAAATGGGAAAACTTCCCTTTGGACACAAGGAAGAACGTCAGAATCTAAACTGGTAAAACATTGGTGTGGACCACAGAGAAAGGCTTTGGGTTGTTTATCTCTGTCCATTTCCAAGAGGAGAGACTCTGTCCTGAGAAGGAGGCTGCAGAAACTCATGTCTTCCTCTCCCTCCCCCCACCCCACCTGATGTCTTCCTCTCCCTCCCCCTCCCTCACCTCATGTCTTCCTCTCCCTCCTCCCACCTCACCTCATGTCTTCCTCTCCCTCCCCTCCCACCTGATGTCTTCCTCTCCCTCCCCCCGCTCCACCTGATGTCTTCTTTTCCCTCCCCTTCTTCATGTCTTCCTCTCCCTCCCCCACCCCACCTCATGTCTTCCTCTCCCTCCCCCCACCCCACCTGATGTCTTCCTCTCCCTCCCCCCGCTCCACCTGATGTCTTCCTTTCCCTCCCCTTCTTCATGTCTTCCTCTCCCTCCCCCACCTCACCTCATGTCTTCCTCTCCCTCCCCCCACCCCACCTCATGTCTTCCTCTCCCTCCCCCCGCTCCACCTGATGTCTTCCTTTCCCTCCCCTTCTTCATGTCTTCCTCTCCCTCCCCCACCTCACCTCATGTCTTCCTCTCCCTCCCCCCACCCCACCTCATGTCTTCCTCTCCTTCCCCCCACCCCCCACCAGCTCTAGGATCCTATACACTCCAAGGACAGTGGGATTTGCATGCCCTACATGAAGTGCAGGCTTCGTGGTTAATCTATGGTGTGCTGACCTCTCTAGGCTGCTGTTTCATCTATAAAATCAGAGTTGGCCCAGACCAATGGTTCTCAACTGAAGGTGATTCTACCCCCTCATTTGGGCAACTCTGGAGATATTTCTAATCATCTCAACTGGAGCGGGGGTGCTGCTGGCAGCTAATGCATAGAGGCCAAGGGTGCTGGTGCACAAAACAGCCCCCACCACAAAGCATTATGGTCAAGAGTACTGAGGTTGAGGAACCCAGGACTAGACAGTTGGCTGTACATTATAGCTCAGGAGGATAAGGAAAAAGCCATAACTACCCCCAAACTGGACTCTACCCTAGATTGATGGAAACAGAACTGCCAGGTTGGGCTTCCTTAGCTTTGGAATCACACGCATTCACTCTCTTGCACCTTCATTTAACATTTATGGAGCACCAGCTGTGTGCTTAGCTCAGTGCTAATTTCTTTCTGGGAGAAAAAAGATGAATTCCCCATAGTTTTTGCCCTCAGTCAGTTCAAATCTAATAGTTGTGATTTTGAGACTCATCAGACTATGACTGAGCCAATAATTGCCTTCATGCTTAGTTAGAACACCACATGTTACAGTTTTCCTCTGACCTGAGTGAATGTAACCCAAACTCCAAAATAGAATTCCTTGAACCACACATGGAAGGAACCAGGGCCCCTGAATGTCTTCATAGAGCAGAGCTTCTCCCATTGCAATAGAGTATTTAGTAAGCAAAATAATTAATAATAATAATAATAAACCTTTATTGTGTTTGGGGGAACAAAAAGAGTTTCTTGACCACATATTTTCTAGCTAAGCTGAAATACTAAAAATAACATAATAATCAAGATGTTGCTCATAGCATTTGGCATTTCAGGGCACTTCGCAATCTCATTTCACCTTGTCCAAATCTGAGGCTGGTTCCTATTCTCTAGAGGATGGATCAGAGGTTTCTGGGAAACCCCCAGGCCAACTCAGCCCCCCAGGCAGCATCCTTGTTGCCATAGCTGGGCTTCCCCCACTACCTCCAGATTGGGTCTGTGTCTACAGATCAGCATCTGGGCGAAGTGAATGAATGTCATGTTGGGTTTTCAGACCTCCCACCTGACTTTATCTACTGCCTTCTGGATTCTCTGTGTTTCAGAATAACATATTATGACAGCCTGAACAATTCAGATGCTCTGTAGGTCTTTCATGAGACATAGAAATTGGAGACTTCCCAATTCCCATCTTCTTCAGGATAAAAGACTCTACTACTTAAATTAAGCTGTTACCCCTGAGTGTACATTAAGAATAGAACCATTCTGGGGCACCTGGGTGGTTCAGTTGGTTAAGCGTCCAACTCTTGATTTCAGCTCAGGTCATGATCTCACAGTTCGTGGCACCGAACCCCATGTCGGGCTCTGCACTGACAGTACAGAGCATGCTTGGGATTCTCTCTCTCCCTCTCTCTCTGATCCTCTCCCCACTTGTTCTCTCTCTCTTTTTTTCTTTCAAAATAAAATAAATATTAAAAAAAAAGAATAGAACCATCCTGAAATATGGAATATTCTTATATCCCAGTCTCCTCTGCTCCCAGTAGAAAATCCATAAAGCTTTAATTAGTTCAAACCTTCAGGGTTTACAAAATACATACATTGTGCAAGATTGTTCTATCCATATCATAATTCCTGGAGATAACGGAACAACCAAATTAAACAGCCAGTTGAATAGCTTTTTTGAGCCAATGACTGAATAGACCATCTGTTGACTTTATGAAGTTATATAGTCCAATGCCTTCATTTGTTCTTACTGGATCTTCTCTAGCAGCCTCAGGACTTGGCAAAGCTGAGAAATCAGTAAAATTAGTCTTCACTGGTCTTGTTCCTTTTTAGGTCTTCCACCTCACCAGGAACCCAGGGGCGTGCTGTGTCCTCAAAGCATCTCCTAATTTCCATATCCCCTCCTCTAAGAGTTACAGTGGGAATCTCTCCATACCCTGTATTTTCCTACCCCATTAAAACTTAGTTTTGACGCATCCCATCTTCTGCTTCCCATGGTGAAAGTAGGTCAGATCAGGGGCGCCTGGGTGGCGCAGTCGGTTAAGCATCCGACTTCAGCCAGGTCACGATCTCACGGTCCGTGAGTTCGAGCCCCGCGTCAGGCTCTGGGCTGATGGCTCAGAGCCTGGAGCCTGTTTCCGATTCTGTGTCTCCTCCTCTCTCTGCCCCTCCCCTGTTCATGCTCTGTCTCTCTCTGTCCCAAAAATAAATAAACGTTGAAAAAAAATTAAAAAAAAATAAAAAAGAAAGTAGGTCAGATCATAAGTAAGCGATTGAATTATTCATTGTGAAAATGGACACATGAATGAATAAGAGTTGGAGAAAGTCCCCCCCACCCCACCCCAAGTGTTCTTTATCTTCTATGTGATGTGTACACGTCAGCAGCATTCTAGGGATGAACTATTTTAAACCAAAGGAGCAACTCTAATGGTAGGCATTTTAGTCCACACAGCAGGCCAGAGGAGGAGGGGTTGGGGGTAGGTGGAGAAGCTTAGGGGTAGATGAAGCCTACTTCTGAGCCCCCTACTATGTTAGCCATCACCTCTTCTAGCACAGGACCTAAACACAGGAGCTGCAATGCCAAGGAAGTGTCACCAAGGATCTTATATCTGATAATGCATTCTGCACTGTCTAGGACCTGAAAGGGAACGTTATATATCCGGGGTCCTAAGCACCCCCATTCTGATCACAGCATCTAAGAGGAATTGGCTGGGTTCTTGGAAGATTTCCTCCTTCTGCTCCTTTTCCTACTTCTGTACAGATGAAGAACAGTACTACCCAACGTGCCTACTGACTCTTGTCTTGTGTCTTGACCATGAACCCAAGCTCCATGGTCAACCAGGCTGGTGTTTCATCCCGTGGCACTGAAGAAGCACTTCCTCTGCACGGCCCATTGGTTGATGCCCATTTTCTCATGTCTGGTCCCTGGAAGGCACAAACAACAGCAAATCCACATCCTCTCCATCACAACCCTTCGTATCCTAGGAAACAGTCCTGATCGAAATTAACTTGCTGAAATATGTGCCTTTCCCCAGTTAAGCTTACTTTACAAGAAAAAATGCTTGAGTTCAACAAATCACTAAGCCAAGGACACAACGTTTTCTCTTCATGAGGAAAAGCAGATATCCCATTAAAGAAATAAATTACTTGGTTGCATTTAGTTTGTATTTAAGTGTCCTGTTGCTAAATATTCCTTGGCTAGGAAGCTCCATCATTCCTGTTGGCTAGTGGGTTGGGATAAATAGCCTCTTGCCTGGAACTGTAGACTGCTAGCTTTGAGCACTGACTCTCCTGAGGCCAATAAGGCAAGTCTCAGTAGGTACACATTGGATTCTGGAGCTTGTGTTTCAATATGTGGTTCAAGGGATTTGTTTCCAGACAGGGGTGGGGGATTAGTACTGCACTGGCTCAAAGTTCATAGAGACTTTGATCTCTAGTTTGTAGACTCCATTAATTGTTACCCAATCACTGTCTCCACTGGCTCTTTTTTCATTGCATAGAGGCAGTTTTGTCTTTTCCATTAAAAAAAAAAACAAAACCAAAAACCTGTGACCCCAAACCTCTTCCGGCCCTGCACAGAAAAGTGATCTCCTTCTGTATCTCTTGTCAATTACTCTTTTTATTCTTCTGCTTCCCTTCATAGCCAAGCCTCTTCAATGTGGTCTACACTGGCCATCTCCCTCTTTACATCTAGCTTACAAAACAAAGCATTGCAATCTACCTTGGGCTCCCACCTGTGAACTGCACCTTCTCTCAGCTCTTTGTTGCTAAATGCAGTCTTATTTTGCTGAAATTTCGGATAGCATTTAAGCCTCCTCAAAGTTCTTACAGACATGAGTTTCCAGGACACCACTTCCTTGTGGTTCGCTCCAACTGCCCGGGCCTGTTCTTTCTCAATCTCCTTTGCCGTCTCCGCTTCCGCCATTCCCTTCATTACAAGGTGAGTCTCTTACCCTCTTTTTCTCCCAGTCTGCACAGCTTTTCTGGCTGGAGCCAGCCATCGCTGGCTCCATGCTCCAGCTGGGACCTCTCTGCTGAGATGCAGACATAAATATGTCACTGCCTTGGGACATCGCTTGTGTCCAAAACAGCTGGAATCATCCCTCTTCTCCCCACACCGTTCTTCTTCTTCCATGTGCTTATTCTCAGTGAATGGTAATACTGTACATCTGAGATCAGCCAAGAAATGTTGGGGTCTTCTCTGACCTCACATTCAACCACTAACAAAGGCCATTTGACTCAAACTCCTTAGAAAGTTCGAATCCCTCTCCTACTTCCCATCACTGATGCACCATGGCTGTGGCTTTACCTCATCTCTCCATCATCTTCCAATGATTAGTGTCCCCTCCTCTGATTCTCTGTTAGTCTCCCCTCCTCTGATTTTGCCTTCATCTAATCCATTCTTCCCACAGCTTCTAAAAGCTTAAATTTCTGAAGTTCAGAAATATAAATCTCATCGGGTAACTTACCTGCTTGAGATTCATCACCGGCTTTCCATTGCTCTCAGAAGAAAACCTAAACTCCTTCCTCTAACCTTGAGAAGACTGTGCAGGAGCTGGTTCTCCACCCCTACTCCAGCCTCACTTTTCACAGTTCTTGTTCTCATTCTTCAAGCCCTACCCACACTCAAATATTTGCCCTTCTACCTCTTCAAGAGCCCCACAATGTCTCACGTGGTTGCTGTCAAGGTGTTGGCCAGGGCTGTGGCCGTCAGATGGCTTGACTGGGGCTGGAGAATCAGCTTCCCAGTGGCTCATACACATGGTTGGTAAGCGGTGCTGGTTGTTGGTAGGAAGACTCAGTTCTGCCATGTGGGTTTCTCCACAGCCTGCTGAAGTGTCCTCACAACATGGCGGTTAACTTTCCCCAGAGGGAAAGAGAGAGCAAGAGAGACAGAACCAGGTGGATACCATGCTCCTGAGGACCTAACTTCAGAAGTCACATAGCATCCCTTCCGCCATATTCTTTTTATTAGATGCACACAGCTAAGTCTAGCTCACGTACCAGAGGGAAGGGAGAAATTAGGCTCTGCCTTTCGAAGGGAGCACTGTTGAAGAATTGTCCGCCGTATTCTTTTCATTAGATGCACGCAGCTAAGTCTAGCTCACATACCAGAGGGAAGGGAGAAATTAGGCTCTGCCTTTTGAAGGGAGCAGTGTTGAAGAATTGACACACATAGTTAAAAATCTCTACCAAGGCTGACAACAAAGGGATGAACTTTCCCAACCCATGACAGGTGTGGAATATAGTGTAGGGAGTGGGGAACATGTACTTTCCAATAAATTCCATGGCAGCAACAAGATCTCAGGTTAGATACCAATAGGGCTGGAGTTCTTTACAGAAGGGAGGCAGTGAGTTTTCTGTTTCACGGAAGGAAAGGTAATTATCGGGTAAAGCTGTGTGTAAGTACCAGCTCCATCACTTACCTGCTGTGCGAACTTGGTAATTGTAATTGTTCCTCTGTGCCTCTGTTTTTTCATTGTATCACAACATAAAAATAGTGTGGTTTCCTCAGAGGATTCTTATAAGGATTAAATAAAATAATCTATGGATGTATCAAGATGGCCCTAGGAAGAGTGTGGATGACCACAGGCACATACTACCCGAATGGTCAATTGCCAAGTTTCCCCTGGTTTATCTGGATAAGGATCCAATGGCCAGGCCCCAGATGACCTTGATATTCATAACCACATGGACTCCATCACGTATTTACCCATATCTGCTTTCTTTTCCCCCCCAAGGTCAATTTCTTCATCTTCCTGAAAATTGTCAAGCTTCTCATTTCTAAGCTCAAAGCCCATCAAATGTGCTTCAGAGATTATAAATACAGGTGAGTGGCCCGAGGTCAGTACCCAACGCTCCAAGATTATTTTGACCCCTTCGGGCTGTCCTGGTTAATGCTCTGGGAAGAGGGGCATGAGTTACATCAGTATGTCTATCTCCTAAGATAAGAGTATCTGGAAGAGACCCTCTTAAAAGGTGTCATGGTGTCGTGTGGGGTTTTTGCCACTGATGAGGACCTTCTGGCCCCGTGGAAATGAAGCCAAATGAGTAGTCAAGGGTACACATTTCCCGTAGCAGGAAGCTTAAAATGCCCCTAAGAATGGGTGGTTGAGCCATTTGGGTGAGCCAAAGGAGGGGCTCTAATGGTAAGGATTTTAGTCCCCGTGGCAGGTCATAGGCAGAGATGTGAGTGGGGACAGCCAGAGCTCTGTTTCTCTCTAAGGCTAGAATCGGGTCTGACCCACACGTGCTGGGAAGGTGGTTTTCCTGTTTAGCTGACAAACATTTAATGAACGCCTACCATGTGCCTGGCACTGAGCTTGGAACAAAAGAAAGGTACTATGCAGACCCGGTCTGCAAAGACCACACATTCCAACCCCAAGGACTAGTATATTGGCGTGAACGTGCATCAGGGAGGCTGGTGCTGGCCACGGCTCCGGATTCTCTGAGTGACCTTGGGCAAGTCACTTGGCCTCTCTGGGTCTGATTTCTGGTGTGGAGAATGGGAATGTCACATGAGACCCATCTCTTGCCTGTTTGGAGGACCGAAGAAGGTCATAGATGTGGGTTCTCAGTCTAATCAGATGTGGTGAGTGGTGTTTGCCCAGGATCCAGACCCCAAGTCCTATCTGCTTAAAACCCTTCTTCCAGGAGGTCCCGAAGGGTAAACACGCATGGTTCCACACTGGCAAAATATATGCTATAATTGGCCCAAATATTTTGCAAACACCCTTATCCCCAGAGCACTTGGGCTGGCTTGGACAACACAGAGCCACGCCGACTCTCTTGGCGCCTCTGGTGGAGACTCTAAGTGGCTCAAAGTTTCTTTGGCCCTTTCCCAAGGCTCAGCCTCCAACTGTTCTGTGAGGGTGGAGGTCCAAAAGCATAGTCAGAGCTGTTCTAGTCCGCCCACTGAGGGTCCATTCAGGGAGGGCAGCCCTCTCACCAACCAGGTGCAAGGGACACTGGGGCATCTGGGAAACTGGAAAGAGAACATCGTTCCCCACAGACAGATCCCAAGACACCACTCTCCATGCAGACTGAGAGCCTGCACCCTGCTATTTGGTGGCCCCAAAGCCCGCCATGTACCACTGGGGCTCTCCCCGTGCTCCAGACCCACAGTGCCCCTGCAGTAACTTTCCATTCTGGCTGCTTGTAAGTGTCACCTGACAGCCAGCCTAAAGGATAGACTCGTGAGTCTCCCCACTGGATATTTGGACTCAGTAAGTACGACATGCCCCCCCCCCATGTGGACTCCTTATGGAGCTCCCCAAGAGATTTTGATACACAGAGTGCAGGACCTCTGCCTCAGATGCCCTAGTGAAATAATGCGTGGAATTTTCTGGTGGGGCCGTGGCAGATGTGTTTCTAAGCAGCCTCAATACCCCTTTGTGCAAGGTCTCCTTTGGAGTTATCCAAGATGGCGGTCTCTAAACTTTCCTGATCATGCATCTTTTTCAGTAAAGAAATTTTGAGCATGCCTCTCATCATATGTACACATGGTCTGCTGAACTAATACGGACATTATAAAACACAAAAAAGAGAGAAAATTATAAAAGATAGATTAAATATTAGCACACAGAACTCCCATTATCTTTCCTTCTTCTATTTTCTCCTAATACCAAATGGATTGTCTTGAATATCCCTGAAGCGTACATGACCGATTGGGAACCAGTGATCTAGGGAATCGTAAATCAAGATACCGGGGAGACCCTCATGGCCGAGCAATGATTCAGGACAGCTATTTTGGGGGAAGAAGGGATAACCTGTCTGACATACACAATCTATCTGGAAGGTTCTCTTTTCCTTTCCCAACTCTCATTCAAGGATAAAGCTTGAAAAGAGGAACCAGGGTGCAGGGCCACCTGGAGGCCCCCCAGGGTGAGCCACCTCACCTTGGCAAGTTTGCTACCACCTGGCGGCTGAGCTGGGGACCTATCACTGTCCCCACGTGGCTGAGACTTTAGAGGGCCGACTCACACACCAACTAAACTCACAAGAGACAGATACATAAACCGGACTCTACAACTGTTCATTCTTAAGAGACCGTGGAAGGCAGGGGTGGGCTGAAGCTTCCTTCTGGTGCCGGCACTCCTAGCTCCATTGGCAACAAACGATCCAGAAATCCCAAGCGGTCACCAGAGTCTCGCCGGTGTGAGTAGGGTGGTCGGTGGGAAGGATCACTGACTGTGAGCAGCCACCCTTGCCTGGCACAGCCACCTGCCTGGCGAGAGCAGGGTTCATTCCCGAGGGTCTCCATGCGTAGGGCTGGGTAAGTCCAGGGGACTTCTCACTTCTCGGTGATTTTCTCCATCATTTTGGTTGGCCATCAATTTCTCTTTACTTACCCTGTCTCCGTGCAGAGTACAGTACAATTAAGTAGCTTGTGCTCATTAATGAGCAAAAATCCAGGCCCTGTCTCTCAGGGCACACCAGGCCACCTTACTTTACCGCCTGGGCTGGAGAATCCTCCAACGTCGATGAGGCAATTGCCCATTTTTCTCTCCCAATAGCGCTAACACCCTCATTTCTAAGTTCCGTCACCCACGGTGGGTCATCAGCACCCCCAGCTCACACTGCCCTCTTCCTACATTGGAGGGGTCTCCCCCTCCCCCTCCAGGTCCCCCTCCAGCTTTGTTTTCTTTTGTCGTCCTCTGCCAGGGTGGGGAGGAAGAGGCAGAGGGACCCAGGGCATTTTGTCCAAACTCTGGTAGAAACGGGTCTGCCTCCACCTCTCCCAGATTTTGAGAACTTTCAGAACGTGGCTCTCAAGATTTGGCCCCCCTCCAGGAGAATATTTTAGGAAGGTTTAAATTAAATATATTTAGGTCTTGCCAAAAAGGCAAGTGGCTAGGAGGTGGAGGAACTTTTGTAGTCCTAGCTCTGTCTCTGGGCTCCCACCATTCAGGCAGAGGAACGTTACGGGGTCCCCCTGCCTGGCCCGGAGCAGGAGAGCTGACCCAGGCCCCCTGAATGTGGACAGACACCTGCCGACGATCAGTGAGGTCTCTGATCTGTGTGGCTCCCAGCCTTCAGGCGACTGTCCCCCTGGAGGACCCGTTTTAACTCTGTGTGTGGTGTGTGGGCAGAGCTCTTGACGAATTTATAAAGGAGAATTATTTCTTAACCTGCTGGACCCCAGAGCCCTCTCTTAAAAGACTTTCTAGCAGGCAACCAAAGACAAAAAAAAAAAGTCACAAATGGAAGTAAAATTGATCATTGAGGCTACAAAGGCACCCCAGGGCAGGGATGGCTTCTTTATTTTTTTAAATTTAAATCCAAGTTGGTTAACGTTGAGTTTAATAATGGCTTCAGGAATAGAATTTACTGATTCATCCCCTATATATAACACCCGGTGCTCATCCCAACAAGCGTCCCCCTAATGCCCATCCCCCATTTAGCCCGTCCCCCCACCCAACACCCCCTCAGCAACAAAAATACAGTTTGTTCTCTGTATTTAAGAGTCTCTTAGGGTTTGTCTCCCTCTGTGTTTTTACCTTATTTTTGCTTCCCTTCCCTTATGTTCAGCTATCTTGTCTCAAATTCCACATATGCGTGAAAGCATTTCGCTTAGCAGAATACACTCTAGTTCCATCCATGTTGTTGCAAATGGCAAGATTTCATTGTTTTTGATCGCCGAGTAGTATTCCATTGTATGTATACACCACGTTTTCTTTATCCATTCATCAGTCAACGGACACTTGGGCTCTTTCCATCCTTTGACTATTGTCAATAGCGCTGCTATAAATATTGGCATGTATGTGCCCCTTCGAATCAGCATTTTTGTACCCTTGGATAAATACCTACTAGTGCAATTGCTGGCTCGTAGGGTAGCTTGATTTTTAATTTGTTGAGGACCCTCCACACCGTTTTCCAGAGTGGCTGCACCAGTTTGCATTCCCAGCAACAGTGCAAGAAGATTCCTCTCTCTCAGAGTGTCAGATACCATAATTTTGAGGGTTTACATGTCATTTCATCTTTTAAAATGACTGTATTATTATTAATAAATAATATCTTATTATGGTTTCAACACTTCTTATTATCAGCCGTAGAACCCTTGTTTTTACAGACGAGAGGTGAAATAGTCTGCCCAAAGCTACATGGCCAGTCATTGACGGTGCTGGGATTTGAACCCAGGCCCAGACACTGGCCTGTGCTCTCTTTGATGGCGACTCTTCCTCTCTCACTGCGCTGACTCATGCTCAATAAATATTTGTTGGATGGCTGACGGACTGCAATAAGCCAAACAATTTAAATAAACAATTGGCCGTAGATGAAAACATAAGCATAAATACGGTTCGCAAGCGTAAACGGCAAAAGACATTTATGGATTTCCATTCGACCAAGGACACACATGGGGTTCTGTCTAAGCAGAAGTCAGAGCAAGGTGAGGAACGGGAATTCCCTTGACATCCATGGATCTGGTCGTTACCAAAACCTCATAAAGAAGATGTCATTTTTTAAAAGATCATTCCGTACTAAATGCAGGATTCTGGCACGTGCAGAGGACATCCGTGGGAAAAATTGGTGAAACCCGAATGGAATCCGGATGTATAGTTGTTAGTCACATGGGACAAATGGGCTGTGTTAATGTTGGACAAATGGGCTGTGGTTAATACAAGACTAACATTAGTGGAAACAGTGAAGTTGTATGTGGGCGCTCTCTGTACTATTTTTGCTACTTTTCCACACATCCAAGATTATTCCAAAATAAGGAGCTTATTCAAAGCACGTAATGGCATAGCGAGGCCCCGAGAATGATTTGAGAGCGAGACGCGGATCTGCACTCAGTATGTAAGTATGTGTCCTCGAAACCCAGATGACCGGAGCGAGGGTGGCAAACTGAGACACTTTCGGGGGCCAGGCGAGGAACTGTGGGTGAGTGGGGCAGACCGGCTGCGTGTCCTGGAACATGTGTTCCCTCTAGAAAGAAACAGCCACCCTCAGGCCGGAGCCGACGGTCACCAAGCAAGAATTAGGGCCCCGTAGAGCCAGCTTCTCCCGCTTTTCAAAAGAAGCCGGAAATCTGGACCTCTGCTCAAACTCTCCTTACTTATTACTTAAAGATGGCTCCGATGACAAAAATCACCCTCTTCGCATAAGTAAAAACCGTCCGTCTGCAGGAAAAATACACCCTGTGGCCACCATTTCGCCATTGTCTGACCCAAGCATTTTAAAAATACTCCTGGAAATTAAAACACAAATATCTCTTGACCACAGGCCTGGGGGGAGTCCCCTCTGCTCTTTAATGGGCTTTAGGTCGTTTCGGGGCACAAAGGTGAGGGTTTTCTTGTTTCCTTGATAACATTACACTTGAATGGCTCTCACGGGTACAGGATCCATACTAAGCACTTTCTCTTGGGCACAATTAAACCTTCCTGAGGATACTGCCCAGGAGCTGCTGACACTCCAACATCTTTAAGTCCACGGCCTTCGGCAGGGGAGAGATTTCTCCAAGGCTGGCCCTTTAAGACAAGTGATTCGGGCTAAAAGTCATTACGATGAAACTCTTTTTTTCCAATGTGTATATACAAGACAGTAGCTCTGTTTGTACCCTGCATATGAGTCACTTTTGCTAATGTAGTTAGTTTTAAATTAATCTCAGTACTGAAAAGCAGTTGTTCCCAAATGTGGCTGCTTATCAGAATCCCATGAGGAATGCCTTAAAAATTCACATTCCCAGGACCGGACATCCAGAGGTTTTGACTCAGGAGGTCGATACTGGGGCCTAGGAAGCTAGCTGGCTCTATCTATTATCTATTATCTATCATCTATCTATCTATCCATCCATTTATCTATCCGTCCATCCATTTATCTATCTATATGTCTATCTATCACCTATCTTCTTATATATCTATCCATTTATCTATCTTCCTATCATCAATGTATCTATTTATCTATCTATCTACCATCTATCTGCCTATCCATCTATCTGTCTATCCATCTGTGTATCCATCCATCCATCCATCCATCCATCCATCCATCCATCTATCTCTACCTTTTTAAGTTCCTTGAGGAATTCTAACGGTAAACCATGTTTGGGAACCACCGGTATGCAGTATGGAATGTTTGGGCCCCAGCTGTGCACTTTGCACGTGGGTGGTACAAAGGAATGTTTGTCTTTTTTACGTAGAGTATATACAACAGGAGCTTCCACACAGCACTTTTTATGAGGAGGATCAGCCTCTCATTTCCTGCAGCCCTTGCCGTCTTGGGGCTGAGGGGCAGCGTGGAGGCTAACGGTCAAGCCCTCCATGGAATGTGAAGGGTGTGAGTGTGAAGTCAGAAATCTTACTTCCAGGCCTGGATTTGTCACTTAGTAGCTATGGGACCCCAGACATGTCAGTTTCTTTCCCTTCTCAGGTTCAGTAAAGCACTGACGTTGGAAGTCCTGAATAGAGAAAGGAAGAGAGGCACCTGCTAGCCAGGTAATCAGGTAATAGGAAATCTGTCAAATGTGGTAGTGCTGTAGTGTCCCAAGGTGACAGCCATGCACGTGGAAATCTATCCATCAGGCAAAACATATCTGATGTTTATAGATGATGATAGACACATCATAATCTATATAGGAGAATTCATCCATCCGTTCATCCATTCACTCAATTCATGTTTGTTTTCTGAACGTCTGGCCACGAGTCAGGTGGAGGGGTGCATCAGTAACGAAGACCACACTGGCCCTCAAGACATCCCATGTGTAGCCGAGGAGACAAACCGGAAGGTCAAATATTTATCAGTAGGATAAGAGGTACCATAAAGTCACACACAGAAGAGCGGGAAACGTTGCCTCTTCCCAATGTGGTCCTCGTGACAGTGTTGTTGGTTTTCATTTGCAGATTGGCAAAGTCAACGCTGGTCCTCATTCCTTTGTTGGGCGTTCACGAGATTCTCTTCTCTTTCATCACTGACGATCAAGTCGAAGGATTTTCAAAACTTATACGACTCTTCATTCAGTTGACTCTGAGCTCCTTCCATGTAAGTAGGCGTCTGAACCAGGATTCCTGTGCTGTGGTGAAAACAAAATGCTCTTGACCCCAGCAGCCTCAGAATTGAGGAAAGCCCACGGATGTAAATGAAGCCGTAGTGCCAGCGGGCTCTATGAGAGGGCCTTTGGCACTAGAGGAGTGGGCGGACCAAAAGCATTGCCTTGATCCTGCCAGCATGACTCAGTGACTAAGAAGCGAAAAGTGCTCTGTTTCCTGGGCGGTAAGAGTTGGTGTATCTCACAACCATATTAACCGTGAGTATCAACGCGAAGCCTTTCATTAAGTGTCTATTTTTGCTGGATTCTCCGCAGGGCACTGTACGAAACGAACGTTGTTTATGCTTCAGGTGACACACTCAGAATATAACACCACTTGGTAGGAACCAGTGAGTTGAGACCAGGAGGCTCTTGAACCTAGACAGACATGTCAAGATGTGTCAGATGGGGCTGAAACGAGAGCCAAAAGGCCAGCCGTGGTTCCTTCACCTGGATATTTTGGGTATCCATTCCTTAAATGGGCTATTCATTACCCCGTAGCTCACAACAGTGATGATTTTTATTATTTCTCATTATTCTGGGGACCAGAATTCCAGGTGGGGCACAGTTGGGATGGCTCACCTCTGCTCCATGCGTGCCTCCCGGGGCTGGAACTTCCAAGATGCTTCGCCACTCATATGTCTGGTGCCTGAACTGGGAAGGCTCACGTGGCTGGAGTGGCTTCATTTGGGTCGAATTTCTGGGGCTTCATTTCTCACTGCCAGCTACATTCCTCAGTTCCGTATCGTCTTAGGGCTTCTCTCTCACTACATGTTCTTTTTCCGTGGTCCTCCTTGCAGGAAAGCTGGAACTTCTTATGTGGCAGTTCAGAGCTCCCAAGGGCACAAAAACAGGGACTTCCAGGCCTTTTATATGCCTAAGCCTGACACTTAGCAGTGATACTTCCAGTGCGTTTTAACATTTAAAGCAAATCCCAGACCCAGCCTGGACTGAAGGGGAGGAGACCACACGGGGCACCGATACTGAGAGGCATGGCTCGGTAGCCAAGGCCATGAATGCAAGTGACCACCATAAGTAGTGTTGGCAGCAGAGGTCCCATAGAGTGGTAACCTCAGGACTAATCATTCTAAAATGCTAATATAGGGCAGGACTTCTGGAATGGAGAAGAGAGGCTCGTGGCACATACCCTCCCCCAAAAGCAACAATAAAATTGGAGCACCGTGGAATCCAGCCAAAGGCATACAAAAGGTTGGGAAGGGTTTACTCAAGAAAAATGACTGAAGCTGAGTGAGAACAGTGGGGTCTGTTGGTTTAGCCTCGAGTGTGTTTGTTCTCCGACCTCGTCTCTGTCAGTAAGGAACTTCACTGCAGAGAGGGGCTGACCCAATGTAGATCAGTCGGAAAGCGGAAAAAGCCCACACCCCTGGCCATTGTCAGCTACAGCAGTGATCTCAGTGGCAAACGATCGAGGAATGACAATGTCATAGGCTGACATGGTGGTCCTAACTGGGACGAGAAACAGCCTGGTGAGCTAGCCAGAATTCTAATGGGGGATCTGAGGAATGAGACAGCTGTCATGAGTCTTGATCAGCTTCTACATATCTCTCTGGGGGGGCTGGAGGCTTGTGTACATGGACAAGGTTGCACACACACTCGGGAGAGACCAGAGAGGATATCGACACGTTGCTGGCTGAGTTCCCACACACACACACCCAGTAGACACAGGAGGTGGAAAATAAAAGCCACCGAAGACTTATAAACCGTCTAAACTTGGAACTGGCCCCCCAGGCCACGCACAGATCCGTTGTCAAAGGGTGTGGAAGCTTTCTTGGCTTAAGGTGGGTGAGCACAACTTCTGACCAATCAGCGAGTAGTCGGGGCCAGGAGGCCAGGCTTACACACAAAACCAAAAGTTTTTGAAAGGAGCACAGACATCAGTGGCTGTGTGCCCCAGGGGAGAAAGATGTCACAGAACTGGCGGTCCAGGCAAATTACTAAACAAACAAAACACCAGCAACCACCCAGGGAGTGGGGAGTAGGGAACCAGATTCCTGAGCTGCTACAATATATGATCTAAAACTTCCAGTTTTGAACACAAAAAGGAAAGTATGGAAACAGGAAAGTACGACACGTACTCAGGGAAAAGAAAATCAGTCCATAGCAACTCGCTGAGAATTCTCTTAGACAAAGACTTCAAAGAAGCTATTATAAATATGTTCGGGGGTGACTGGCTGGCTCAGTTCGTAGAGCATGCAACTCTCAGTCTCAGGGTTGTGCGTTTGAGCCCCACGTTGGGGCTAGCGATTAATTAAAAATAGAATCTTTAAAAAATATATGTTCAAAGATTGGAAGAAACATGTATGTATGATGACAAAGATGTATCGATCAGGAAATCTCAGCACAGAGAGAGAAATGATAAGATAAGAACCAATCTGGGGGCGCCTGGGTGACGCAGTCAAGGGAGTGTCTGACTCTTGATCTCCGCTCAGGTCATGATCTCACAGTCTGTGGGTTCGAGCCCCGCGTCAGGCTCTGTGCTGACAGCTCGGAGCCTGGAGTCTGCTTCAGATTCTGTGTCTCCCTCTCGCTCTGCCCCTCCCCCACTCGCACTCTAACTCTGTCTGTCTCTCAAAAATGAATAAACGTTAAAAATTTTTTTTAATAATAAAAAATTATTTATATATATATATAAATAATATATATAACATATATATATTAAAAAAGAACCAATCTGGAAAAATTCTGGAGTTGAAAAGTACAATAATGGAAATTTCACTTGAGAGGCTTGATGTCAGATTCAGATGCCCCCCCAATCCCGCATCACAGTCTTTTTTTTTTTTTAATTTTTTTAAGGTTTATTCATTTTTTTTTTTAATTTTTTTTTCAACGTTTATTTATTTTTGGGACAGAGAGAGACAGAGCATGAACGGGGGAGGGGCAGAGAGAGAGGGAGACACAGAACCCGAAGTGGGCTCCAGGCTCCGAGCTGTCAGCCCAGAGCCCGACGCGGGGCTCGAACGCACGAACCCAGAGATCGTGACCTGAGCCGAAGTCGGACGCTGAACCAGCTGAACCACTGAGGCACCCCTCTGCATCGCAGTCTTAAAGCCACTGCCACCAGGCGGAGCCAGGTGCTAAGATTCCAGGACGGAGCAGGGAGAACGTGCCTGCCCGCTACAGGCTCACTAAAGGCCAGGGACACGGCCTGGGGCATGCGGTCTGGGCAGATGGATGATGGCTCCACTCTCCTGTTAGAGCTGTGGCTTTGAGCTGAGACAGGACCCATTGCTAACCTTTTTTTTTCATTATGAAACCATGTTTAAGTTATTTCAATCTTTTGGGGGATTTCAATGGCTAAGCTTTAATAATTTGGGGTTTTATGTTGTTCAGTTTAATCTTCTTTAAAAGGTAATCTCAGGGGCGCCTGGGTGGCTCAGTCTGTTAAAGCATCCGACTTCAGCTCAGGGCATGATCTTGCAATTCGTGGGTTCGAGCCCCGCGTCGGGCTCTGTGCTGACAGCTCGGAGCCTGGAGCCTGCTTCCGATTCTGTGTCTCCCTCTCTCTCTCTGCCCCTCCCCTGCTTGCACTCGGTCTCTGTCTCTCAAAAATAAATAAAAGAATTTTTTAAAAAAGGTAATCCCAAATTAGAAACATCAACAACAAAGCAAGAAGCGACAGCTGTTCTGTCAGTTAGTATTTGATGGTCTTTCTTCCTCTGAGGCCTTGATTGGTCATACGAACCAGGGATCTTACACACTCAAGGCCGTCTGAAGACCAGACAGCCATGGGGAGCTATGGAAGATTTTGAGGAAGAATCAGCCTATCAGACCCGTCTGGCAAGGGAGCCATCATTTGCTATGTGGCAAACTACCCCAAAACTTCATGGCTTAAAGCAAGGAACCGTGTTATCTTTTTTTTTTTTTTTTTTTCAACGTTTATTTATTTTTGGGACAGAGAGAGACAGAGCACGAACGGGGGAGGGGCAGAGAGAGAGGGAGACACAGAATCGGAAACAGGCTCCAGGCTCCGAGCCATCAGCCCAGAGCCCGACGCGGGGCTCGAACTCACGGACCGCGAGATCGTGACCTGGCTGAAGTCGGACGCTCAACCGACTGCGCCACCCAGGCGCCCCGGAACCGTGTTATCTTTAATGAATCTATAAGCTGGGCCACCTGGACTCAGCAGGGTGACACTTTGGATACATGCAGGTTTTGAATGGGGCTGAGCACATCTGAAAGCTCGGTTGGGTCAGAACATCCAAAATGACCCATTCACGTGGCTGGACATTGACACGGTCTGTTGGCTGGGGCTCCGCGGAGGCTCTTAATCACAGAACTTCAGCTCTCCTCCATGTATCTTGGGCATCTCCTAACCGGGCAGCTGGCCTCTCAGAACATCTCCAAAGCAAATGTTGTAAGAGGGAGAGAGTAGACACTTCCAACCCTCCTAAGGTGTAGGCTTGGAAATCCCAGGATATCTCTTCCACCATGTTGTACTGGCAGAAAGAGTCACAAGGTCCATCCCAGATTCGAGGGGAGGGGACAAACCAGGTCTAACACTTCCTGTGAGCGGTAGCATATGCCTACAGGGAGGGGAGAGGTCTTTGGGACCATTTCTAGACACTGGCCACCACGCTGGATCCTTTGGTCCTGCAGCTGGAGCTCTGCCCTTCACCCTGCACCTGCTGAAGGATGTGAGGAACCAGGGTGGCCCTGCAGACTGGGGCAGGAAGCACACTGAGAGGGTCTGTGCATGCGCAGAGACTTCCCTCCTTCTGAGCAACCTGCATGGCTCCCCTCCATGTGGCCAGGCAGAAGTGAGAGTGTGGGTGGGCAGAGGTGCGGGAGCAAATCCGGTGGGTCCCATCTCAGTGCATCGGCAGGAATTGGCATGAACCTAGCAGCTGCTTGGAGGGTCCTTCACTCTTCCGAGTGCTTATTTCTTTTCTTTTTTAAAAATTTTTAATGTTTATTTTTGAGAGACAGAGTAGGGGGAGAGAGAGAGAGAGGGAGTGAGGGAGGGGCGGGAAGAGACAGAGACACAGAATCGGAAGCAGGCTCCAGGCTCTGAGCTGTCAGCACAGAGCCCGACGCGGGGCTCGAACCCACGGACTGTGAGATCATGACCTGAGCCGAAGTCGGAAGCTCAACCAACCGAGCCATCTAGGCGCCCCCAAGTGTCCATCTCTTAGGGAGTTTCACCTTCAAGGGATCTTTGGGAAGACTGCCCAGTGGTGGTCACGTTGGGAGTGAGCGTCGTCTCTTCTGTGGGACCACTCCCTTCTCACTTGCTTTATCTGGAAGGAGAGTTAACTGGATGCCAGGAGGCTCCTAAAATGGTGGCCCAAGAACCCGAAGACGTGAAGGACACGTTTGTGATGTGGAATCCTATTTTAGCCAAGTCATTTGTGAGAATTCTGACACCCTTCTGATATCATATGTCCAGAGGCAAGCATGACCAGCCCTGCTAACTGCACCGGGCGGCTGTGAGCCTCCAATGAACTTGTGTGTTTGACAGTGATAAAGTGGTCCCACTGTGCCCCTGTTTAGGAGCTATAGCCATGGAATATGGGGTGCATAAGAGAAAGAAAATCCCGCACTGACGGACAGAGTCCAAAGTGACATCGGGATAGCCAGCATGCTAGAATTTTAGCTTCCATAAGAAAGCATAAAAACTCCCCCCCCCAGGGCAACATGTTATAATTCCTTTACAATGTCAGCTCCTTTACCAGTACCAGACCCCCCTTACCAGCCACTAGGGGTAAGAGAATTGTTCTCAACAGAGATGGGAGAGTCAGCCTGCCCTGTGACCTTCACTCTTCAGTTGGAAATGTGTCCTTTGCTTGTGAGTCCTGGCTTTTTACGAGGTTCCTCCCATAAACACTCAAGTGCTTGGGTCCTGAACACGTATGGAGGTCCAGTATTTCAGGCACATGGTCCAGGCCCCCTAGACCCTCATGTCATGGTGGGCGGGAAGCCGTGGCATGGAGCTCAGCTCGGGTGGTTATCACATGAGGAAGCATAGGAGTCAGAAAATGCTGGGAGACCAACATGAGCTTGAGTAGCCTTGATTCCAGACCTCTGGCAGTTGAGCAGTGAATCCAGAAAAATTTTCCAATATCAAGTCAGTATCCCTGTACTGAGAATTCCCCAACAGAGATGTTCTGGAAAGGGAAGTGCTGTGTGAAGGTGGCCTATTGTTTTTACTGGGACCCTTGTGTCCACCGTTCTTTTTTTCCTTTAATGTTTACTTATTTATTTTGAGAGGGGGAGGAACAGAGAGATAGGGAGAGAGAGAGAATCCCAAGCAGGCTCTGCACTGTCAGCACAGAGCCCGATGCAGGGCTCGAACCCATGAACCGTGAGATCATGACCTAAGCCGAAGTCAAGACTCAGATGCTTAACCAACGGAGCCACCCAGGGGCCCCCACAATTCTTTACAAATGACTAGGGAGACAACAGAAAGGAAACTGTCCTGTCCTATTTTAGAAATCGTCCGACGTCGTACAAGGCAAGACTCCTGTAGGAGTAAGTTACAGAAATCCAACTCATTCATTCATTCACTCATTCACTCATTCACGTATTCCTTTTATGGATATGATTGAGCTCCTCTCATGTGCCAGACATTTGTTTCTGGTGCTGGGGATCTGGCCGTGAAAAGATGCGAGGCTTGCTGGGGCAGGGGCAGGGAAGGACAGATAATAGGCAAGTAACAATATAATTCTCGGGCCACAAAGAATATAAACGAGAGAGCCCACAGCTCTGGTGATATTTGAGCTAAGACTTGGATTTTGAGAAGCCAGTTAGGCAGAGAGTTGAGAGAAGAAGGGTCCAGAAGACAGAAAGTGTGAAAGGACCTCAGTAAGGAATGAGTCATGCTAGTCAGTCTCCAATATGGCCCCCAAGGATCGTCTCCTCCTGGTGCTCACGGCCCCGCAGAGTCCCCGTTCATATGGAATAGGGTTGACCTGTGTGACCGTATTGTGGACATGAAGGTGTGTGGCTTTGGAGGCCACGTCATCAAGGGGTTGTAGTTTCCATTTTGCTCCCTTGGATCAACCCCCACTCTGGGGGAAGCCAGCCCCCGTGTCATGAGGACATTCAAGCAGCTCTGTGGGGGAGACTGAGGCCTCCTACCACCCACCGGCACCAACGTGCCAGGCGTGTGAGCCATCTTGGAAGCAAGTCAAGCCTTCAGATGACTAAGGCTCCATCCAACATCTTGACCATAATTTGAACGGTGACCCTGAGCCAAAATACCCAGCTTAGCCACTGCCAGATTCTTGGCCCATAGTAAGTATGTGAGGCGATAAATCTTTACTGTTTTGATCTACCAAGTTATATGGCAACAGGTAACTAATACATTAGCTTGAGATGCTGGAGGGAACCAGAAGGCCGGTGTGGCTGGAAAACAGTGGTTAAGGGTAAACAGGGCACAAAGATCAAGTCAGCGACACAGACACCGAGCCCAGGTCGCCTTTAGTCCCTTCTGTGGTGAGGAGATACTATTTTATCTAAGCGTGATGAGAAATTACTGGCATGAAATGATCTATCTTTTCTTTATTTTTTAATTTTTTTTACATTTATTATTTTTGAGAGACAGAGGACTAGTCAGGGAGGGATAGAGAGAGAGGGAGACACAGAATCCGAAGCAGGCTCCAGGCTCTGAGCTGTCAGCACAGAACCCGACGCGGGGATCGAACCCACAGACCGTGAGATCGTGACCTGAGCCGAAGTCAGACGCGCAACTGACTGAGCCACCCAGGCGCCCCTAACTTTTCTCTTTTTAAAAAATAATTTTAATGTTTATTTAGTTTTGAGTGAGAGACACAAGAGTGTGAGTGGGGGAGGGGCAGAGAGAGAGAGAGAGAGAAAGAGAGACAATCTGAAGAAGGCTGCAGGCTCTGCACTGTCAGCCCAGAGCCCGACACGGGGCTCAAACTCACAAACGTTGAGATCATGACCTGAGCTGAAGTTGGATGCCCAACCCACTGAGCCACCCAGGCACCCCAATCTACCTTTCGAAAACAAATGTTCTGACAAGAGAAGGCATAGCTAGATCCAGGTACTCCAACAAAAATTGTAAATCTTACCATCTCCAGCCTCTGCTTTTCTCTCTGTTGGCATCATCCTTGCCCCCTCCATGCAGCTGGGTACTCATGAGCATCTCCAGGCTTCCTTGGACAGGATACAGTTGGCAAACACAGGGAAGAGAGTTGAACCCTTTTTTCTGTTCCCAGTGAAAAGAACTCAGTTGGCCCTGTTTGGGCCCTGTGCCCATTTGGGCTGGTTTATTGTGGTGATGACCATCCTGGAACGTGGGGACCGTGACTGGCAGCCTTCCCAGAAGCCCGGAGAATAGGGGAGGGTGAGCTCCCAAAAGGAAAGAATGAAATTCGGGCCCAAAACAGTTAGCCAAGGCTCACTGTGGGCAAGTAGACGTGGGACGGCGGTCTTGTACAATATTTGTACAACTGGGTGAAGAATATAGGGTCTTTGGGATTCCATCGTCATTCACCTGTAAGCATCTAAGCGAACATCTGGGCTGATGTGGGGGGTGGGGGGTCAAAGTGAGAAGAGACCCCAACGAAATCCAGGTTAACATAACCCGGATGACGACCCTCTGGTTAGTGCTAGCATTGTAATTGTCTGCCTCTTCTGGACGCTACCAGGACTGGCGGGCCCTTGGGCTTTCCAGGGGACTCTCGGACACCTTTGACCGAGTCAAACCTCTCACCGCCTCCTCCTTTTGTTACAGGGATTGCTCGTGGCTTTGCAGTACTGCTTTGCCAATGGAGAGGTACGTCTCCGGAGCGGCCAGCCAGGTTCCGGTGAGGCCGGGGTTGGCCTCCTGCTGTCCCCCCTGGAGGTGGCTGGGCGTGTGATGGTGCCGTGGGGCGGGGTGGGTGCAGTGCCGGGCACGTATTGGGACAAATTTGTACCCTGAGCACCCAGCAGGGGGAGCAGGAGTCAGCTGAGACCATGGGAAAAGGTGTTGGGATGAGTGAAAAGCTCAGAACCCAACCCTGAGTCAATCGGGGCACAGTAGCTATTTGAGCCTCAGTTTTCTCATCTGTACATTGGGAATAATATCTGTCCCTGCCCTATAGTATTGCCCTGGGCTTGCTGAGCTCCTGGTAAAAGCCCCACACCTGGTAACTATGACGGCTTTTCTTATTAATATTATTGCAAACACTGGAAAGAGGCTCGAAAGGAGGGGGGCAGGGGCCAGACGGTTCTCTCTCGGCTTTAGGAGTTGGTGGAATTTCCAGGCCCCCTTTCACCCACTAGAATGGGAGCTTCTCGACAGCAAAACTCGCTTCCCCCTCCCTGTTCATTGCTGCTGCCTCTGTCTTCGCGAGGGGGCACCTTGCCCGCCAGGCACGTGTCCTGTGCTGCCTTGACACAGTCCTTTCCAGAACACCGTATCTGAAAGTTCTGCCCCCTCGCCCCACTGTCCTGCTCAGCGTCCTGTGCTTCTCAGTTGCTTCTGTCTGCTCATCATCCCCAGTTAGGAGGTAAGTGTCCCAGCGGCGACACGTAGGAGCCACGCAGTAAATAATCACCGAGAGGACACACACACACACACACACACACACACACGGCAGAGTGACTCCAGGGCAGTGACCCGCCCTCTCTCCCCTCCACCCCCACCCCGGCAGGTGAAGGCTGAGCTGCGCAAGCACTGGGTCCGCTTCCTGCTCGCCCGCCACTCCGGCTGCAGGGCCTGGGTCCTGGAGAAGAACTTCCGATTCCTGGGGAAATGTCCCAAGAAGCTGTCCCAGGCAGACGGCAAGGGGACGCTCCAGAAGCCGCAGCCCTCGCCGGGCGGTGGGCAGCTCCTGCACCTGGCCATGCAGGGCCTGGGGGGGCTGGGCGCTCGGCCGCCACGGGGACACGGGGCCTGGCCCCGGGGCAGCAGCCTGTCCGAGAGCAGCGAGGGAGACTTCACCCTGACCCACACCATGGAGGAGATTCTGGAAGAGAGCGAGATCTAGGCTGGAGGCCCACCGCCCTGGCTCTGCTCCCCGAGAGCACGGTTCAGAGTCACCGGTCTTCCCCACGCACCCCGGCCACTTTGGCATCAAGTTCACGTCCCAGTCTTGCATGCTGGAGACCTTGAGGGGAGCGTGATCCGGAGGCTGAGCGGGGTCCGGGCCATTAGAGTCAGGCTCAGCGACTGAATGCATAAGTCAAGGGGCTGAAGGAAAACCACAGGAGGAACAGCCTAGAGAAAAGCGTGTTCATTCCCTGGAGTGTCGCTTTTAGGGAGTGCAAAATGCATGTGTACGTGGGCGGGTACGTTGCCAGGGGACCAGATAGAGCCACGCAACAGGGGGAGGGACGGTATGGTATTTATCAAGGCGGGTTGCCAGACTTAGGAGTTCAAATACATAACAGTCAGTTACATTTGCATTTCAGATACATGAATAATCGTATTGTAGCAGTATTCCCCCTTTATCTGCAACTCAGATGAAGTCCTGCATCCTGTATTTTATTTGGCAACTCCATTGTCAAGGATGCTTTGCAACACGGGTGGGGACAAGGGTGAGGCAGGTGAGGAACGCAGTTTGGGTACAAGATTTCGGACAGTCCTGGGAAAAACACCTCGATTGTCACGATAAGTGATATTTTAACATGACATTAAAAAAATAAACTATAATCCGCAAGCTACAGCGGATGGGCCCTTTATAAACATAACTTTTTACCAGAACCAGGGCCAGGCTGAGAGTGAGGTCAGTTCCTACAAAGTCAGAGCCTGATCCCGACTTTATTGACTATTCTGCTCATCATGGACTTTTTAATATTCGTTTCTATTTTTAAACGATTGCCCCAAAATATTATTTATCTTGGTGATTGAGGTTTTCTTGGCACTTTCCCCAGGACAGACGAGGGCATAACAAAGCAAAGGGGGATTTGTGGGGGGGCGGGGTCCAGATTTTCCAGAGTTCAGTCATTAAAATACACATCCTTCTAATTTCTCCTTGCTCTCAATGTTTCTGACTTTCCTCGTCCTAGAAAGCTGGGGTCCCAGCACAGCTGGACCAGAGTAGGCACTCAGCACACGTTCATCGGTGACACAGGACAGAAATGTCCTGGGATCATCAGATGCGGGTGAGTCACCCGGGATCTGGCCTCGAATAGAGGGAACTTTTCTTTCCCCAAAGCATCTGTAAATATGTCCCGCCCTGTCTTCACTCCGCAAATGGCGTGCATGTGGGCGCGTGCACGCACACTCACACACACACACACACACACGCACACACACACACACACACACACACACGCACACACACACACACACACACAGCTTGCTCTTGTCTTGCAAAACATTAAAATAACAAGTTTATTTAATTTGGTTTGTATGTGGTCGATTCTTTGACATGTGTTTCTTACTGGTGCCTTGAAGGACCCAGTGAGCTGTTCTTGGGTAGAAGTGGAAGAAACAGGGGGCACCCGGGTGGCTCAGTCGGTTAGGCAGCCGGCTTCGGCTCAGGTCATGATCTCACGGTTCGTGAGTTCAAGCCCCGCGTCGGGCTCTGTGCTGACAGCTCAGAGCCTGGAGCCCGTTTCAGATTCTGTGTCTCCCTCTCCCTCTCTCTCTGCCCCTCCCCTGCTTGCATTCTGTCTCTCAAAAATGAATAAACGTTAAAAAAAATTTAAAAAAAAAAGAAATAGAAGAAAGGGCTGTGGCATTAAGCTTCCTCGGGGACCAAGAGGAGTGGGCAGAAGGGTAGGGGACAGAGGTCAGAGGTCAGCGGTCGAGAGGGCGGGGAGCAAATGTCTTCCCTCATCTAGACCACCCCGTAGGTCATTCACTTTGCTTGTTGCTTTGAAGGTCTGGCCTAGTGGGTCTCAATCCTGGCATGACAATTACCTGAGGAAATTTCTAGAAACACTGATGGCCGGGGCCTGAGCCAGAGATTCTGACGAAATTGGTCTGAATGAACCTGGACACAGGTATTTTTAGAAGTTCTTGAGTGATTCTGTTTTTTACTGTGGTTAAATATATATAACACCGAATTTGCCACTCTAACCACTTTTAAGTCTATAGTTCAGTGACATTAAGTCACTCTTGTCCAACCATCCCTACCGTCCGTCTCCAGAACTTTCTCACCTTCCCAAACGGAAACTCTGCCCCCATTAAACAATAACCCCCCATCTTCCCATCCCAGCCCCTGGCACAACCATTCTACCTCCTGTCTCTGAACGTGACGACTCTAGGTACATTAATTATATCAGCGGAATCACGGTATTTGTCTTTTGGTGACTGGCTTACCTCGCTCAGCATAATGTCCTCAAGGTTCATCCATGGTGCAGCATGTACTAGAATTTCATTCATTCTTTTTTGTTTATTTTTGAGAGAGAGAGAGAGCGCGAGAGAGCAGGGGAGGAACAGAGAGATAGGGAGACACAGAATCCAAAGCAGGCTCCAGGCTCTGAGCCCTCAGCACAGAGCCCAATGTGGGGCTCGAACTCACGGACCGTGAGATCATGACCTGAGCCGAGTTGGACACTGAACCGACTGAGCCACCCGGGCACCCCAAATTTCATTCTTTCTTATGACAGAATAATATTCCATTGTACGGCTATTTTTTCGATCCATTCATCGGTTGATGGACGCCTGGGTTGCTTCCCCATTTTAGCCACTGTGGAATCATGCTGTGTCAGCATGGCGGTGTGAAGGGGTCTGCTTGGGTCTCTGTTTTCAATTCTTTGGATAGATGCTTAGAAGAACGGCTGGATCACATGATCATTCTGTTTAACCAAGCTGAGGAATGGCCAGGCTGTTCTCCGAAACTGCACCATTTTATAGTCCCACCCACCAAGCACAAGGGTTCCAATTTATCCACATCCTTGCCAACACCTACTTTCTCCTTTTTTGATAATTGCCATCCTAACAGGTACGGGATGGTAGCTAGAGTGGTTTTAATTTGCATTTTTGTTTTGTTTTTATTTTTGAGAGACAGAGAGTGTGCGAGCACATGTGAGTGGGGGGAAGGGGCAAAGAGAGAACCTCATGTAGGCTCTACACTCAACACAGAGCCCCACCCGGGGCTTGATCTCACAACCATGAGATCATGACCTGAGCCGAAATCGATGTCCTGGGTGGACGCTTAACCAACAGAGCCACCCAGGTGCCCTATCTCCTTTTCAACTCAAGTGACACGGGTGCCCTGACTTCAGAGAGAAGTGAAAAGCCCCCAACCTGACTCCCCAACAAATCAGATTCACTCGTGGAGGGCTGGGGGGCAGGGTGGGGGTTGGCGAAGGAACCCTGAAGCCCTTTGGCTCAACCCTTGGGCTACCCTGAGCTGGACCCAAGGTCCTTCTTCTCCCCCGAGCCGGCTCCTACTTGTCTGATACTGGAGGGGTGTCTTAGGCAGGTGATTGTAACAATAACCCCTTCCCTGACCCTCTCGAGCAGCCGGCCCCTCCTGCCCATGCTGTGCAGGTCTCCACGGTAACCTCACCACCCGGAACAGCTTGTTGGAGGCCCACAGGGCACCCCCTGCAGCCCTCCATCTGCCAGAGAGCAGGGCAATGCTTGCTCCCCTCCCCTCACCCCTCCCCACCCTGGCGGGTGTCTGCAACGGCCATACGTCCTGGTCTCGGAGGCTGAGACAACAGAAATCATTCCTTCTCCCAGTTCAAGAACGACCAGTCAGCTGTGTGCCCAGCTCCTCTCGCATTTATTGGAACCTGCTTACCCAGCAAACCACAAAGGAGCTTACACGGTGGGGGGGGGGGGGGGGTTGGTAGGACTCCAGCGACCCAATCCTGGGATTATCACGGAGGCCCCAAGGGGCGGGCAAGGGAGAGGAGGTGGCTGGGAGGAACGGGAGGGACGCTAAGGCCTGGGAAACCCCCTTGGCCCCTGGGGAGGTGTGCGCATGCCCGGGTTTCTGTGCGCGGCGGGGGAAGGGGTGAGGGGGACAGGGCTGCGCAGTTGGCATCAGGGTTTCTTCTCCTTTAACTTTTCCTTCACTTTTTGAGGCTCAAATTGGATCAGTCGCAGGATTTCCTTATTGGCCAGGGTCCCCTCGATGAACTCTTCCTCCGTGAGTTTGTCTGTGCGCGAAGGGGGGAAAAAGAGCGCCGTCAGGCTCGGCTGTTTCAAGCTGCGGCCGAGCTGAGGCCGGCCAGCGCGCCCCGTGCGGACATTATCCAATATGAAAACGCGGAGTATCTGCGCCCCCCGAGGCTTCCGCCCCCCAGAGACCCAGCTCCTCCCCAGGGCGCCCTGGGCCTCTCGGTGATCCTCCAGGGTGCATTCCGGAGCCTCGACTTTTCTGGTGGGTTATTAAATATTTAGAACATTTCATAGCAAGCCTTTGCCTTGCTGGTTATTAAATATTTAGAATATTGCCCTAGCCCCCAAGCTTCAAGCCCTGGTTGGGGGGGGGGGACTTCTGGGAGACTGAGCAAAGCAAACAGAATCCCTGTCAGAAGCAGGAAACAGCATCCACCCAGGGAGTGAGGAGTGACAAGTGAGGGGTCCAAACGTGGTTCCCTGGGAGAGCCTGGCTTGCGGAGAGGTCTCTCCGTCCCCCTCCCAGTGCTCGGGCTGTGGCAGTGCCACTGTGCTTGGGGCTGAGGTCGCTGCAGCTCCTGGTCTGATGGGGAAGGCAGTCCCATGTTGAAAAACCTCTGGAAGGAGGAGCGTCTTTCTCCTTACGGTTCTGTGCACAGCACCTGCTACATGCAAAGCTCGGCTGAACTGAACTGGGTTTCCATTGGCCTATGTTCCGCGCCTTCTGGAAATCCTTAGTGCCTTCCCGGGTTCAGGGTGATTCTCTGCACAGGTCTGGGTCGTGAAATTTGGGTCGTAAAGGTTCAGCTGCCCCATCAGCCTCACACAGAGCTTGAAACTTCCACAGTCAGAGCCCAACTGTGGAGTGAGGCATTCATTGTCTCCAGTGGGGCCATCCGGAGCCAGCCCCCGAACACCACCGCCTCCTGTGACCGTGATGTTCACCTGGGTCAGTTTTCAGGTAGAACAGGGGACCCCACACGAAGCAGACCTGAGCGATGTGCCAGACGGGGTTAAAGAGCCAGTGGGGGTGGGGGTGGGGTGCCTGGACGGCCCAGTCGGTTGAACCTCGACTTTGGCTCAGGTCGTGATCTCATGGATTGTGGGTTCGAGCCCCGCGTCGGGCTGACAGCTCGGAGCCTGGAGCCCGCTTTGGATTCTGTGTCTCCCTCTCTCTCTGCCTCCTCCCCGCTTGTGCTCTCTCTCTCAAAAATAAGTAAACAAAAAATTTACCAAAAAAGAAAGAGAGAAAATCAGGTGATGGGGTCCCAGTGGGCCCCAGTGGGCCTGCAGCAATCAGCAGGAAGCCATCAGACCACTATCTGCCAGTCCCTGTCACGTAGTAGGCCTACTGTCCCCTTCTGTCCCTTCACCATCCGGGTCCCTGTGACCACGTGACTTTGCAGCTCCCGCCTGACGCCACTCTCTGCTGCACCTTCCTCTGCGGGTCCCACCTTCTCTGCAGTCTGGTGGCATTCCCGGCCTCCTCCGAGTCCCTCCTCCCCGAGCCCGGCCTCCCTAGGCCCTTCCTCAGTAAATCCCTTGCAATCTACTCTAAATTGAATTCCATCTTCTCCGGGACCCAGACTGACTCCCTAGAGTAAAACCAGGTAAGCCCACTTACCGGGGACTCGATGCTAATACGGCCGGAGACTGAGCCAAAGTCGGCCGGCCCTGTCCTAACCTTGCAGAGAGCATCCTTAAGACCGAGTAAAGCACGCCCAAGCGTCTAAGGCGGATAAGCAGCCCGTTTAAACAGAAAGCTGCTTTGTAGTTCCCCTAAACCCGCCACTGCGTCCGCTCGGCTTAGGAGCTGCTGGCCTTACTCTCCACCACTCCGAGGGCCGCTGAGGCTGGCGACAGATGTCCTTCACAGGCGCCCCACCACCCAGAGCCTTCCCTCGGCCCCAGAGGCTCAGGCAGCCATGGAGCTGGGCGAGCCAGGGGCGTGTGGTGGCATTCCCCATCAGCAGCTTCTGTTCCAGGGCTGGAGCAGAGCTGGGCCCTGCTGACTGCTCTGCTGACCCCCCTCCAGGCGCCCCCCCCCAGGCCCCCAGACGGCCCTGCAGTGCATGCTGGGATGGGGTGTCCCCTGCCCCCGACCCCAGGCCCCCAGACTGCCCTGCAGTGCGTACTGGGTTGAGATGTCCCCTGCCCCTGTCCCCAAGCCCCCAGACAGCCTGCAGTGCATGCTGGGATGAGTGTCCCCCGGCCCCGACCCCAGACCCTCAGCCCTGCAGTGCATGCTGGGATGGAGTGTCCCCTGCCCCCGACCCCAGGCCCCCAGACTGCCCTGCAGTGCATGCTGGGATGAGTGTCTCCCGGCCCTGACCCCAGGCCCTCAGTCAGCCCTGCAGTGCATGCTGGGATGGAGTGTCCCCTGCCCCCGACCCCAGGCCCCCAGACTGCCCTGCAGTGCATGCTGGGATGAGTGTCCCCTGCCCCCGACCCCAGGCCCCCAGACTGCCCTGCAGTGCATGCTGGGATGGGGTGTCCCCTGCCCCCGACCCCAGGCCCCAGACTGCCCTGCAGTGCATGCTGGGATGAGTGTCCTCCGGCCCCCGACCCCAGGCCCCAGACTGCCCTGCAGTGCATGCTGGGATGGGGTGTCCCCTGCCCCCGACCCCAGGCCCCCAGACTGCCCTGCAGTGCATGCTGGGATGCGGTGTCCCCTGCCCTCGACCCCAGGCCCCCAGACTGCCCTGCAGTGCATGCTGGGATGAGTGTCCTCCAGCCCCGACCCCAGGCCCCCAGACAGCCCTGCAGTGCATGCTGGGATGCGGTGTCCCCTGCCCCCGACCCCAGGCCTCCAGACTGCCCTGCAGTGCATGCTGGGATGAGTGTCCTCCGGCCCCGACCCCAGGCCCCCAGACAGCCCTGCAGTGCATGCTGGGTTGAGATGTCCCCTGCCCCTGTCCCCAAGCCCCCAGACAGCCCTGCAGTGCATGCTGGGATGAGTGTCCCCCGGCCCCGACCCCGGGCCCTCAGACAGCCCTGCAGTGCATGCTGGGATGAGTGTCCCCCGGCCCCGACCCCAGGCCCTCAGACAGCCCTGCAGTGCATGCTGGGATGGGGTGTCCCCTGCCCGCAACTCCAAGCCCCCAGACAGCCCTGCCGTGCATGCTGGGATGAGGTGTCCTGGTCCTGTCTGGGCACTGGCCCCCGGAAGGATCACTCTCGGGGTCTCCAGGAAACAACCCGTGACCGTAAAACCACAGGCTATGAAGGGGAGGGAATTCACCATCATCTTTCTTTCCAAAGAACCCCCAGATCTTCTCGGTTCGCTTCTCTGGGGTGTTTTCATCCTCTGGAAGGTTCTTCGCGTCCTCGGGACTGATCATTTTGAAAATAGCCTGAACCAAATAAAGATGAAGGTCTCATCAGAAGGAGAAGCAGAAGCCTGGGTGCACCCCCTCCCCCCCGCCCGGGGCCAAGCATCCTCTATGGCAGAGACTGAAATGCAGATGTCCAGGCCCCGGGCTGCCCTGCTGAACCAGAATTCACGGGAGTGGGGTCGGGGCGTCTCCACCTCCGAGATCCTCAGGAGGGACAGGGAACATGGTGGAGAAGTGAAGAGGCCGTCGGTTATTTTCTCCCTCCTGTGCCTTTTGCATTTCCCGACCATGTAGGCACATTACTTTCATTTTATGAAAATATGAGAGGAAGAACTTAAAAGCGTTCTGATGATAAGCCCACAGCAGCCCCCAGGTTGCAGTCTGGGATCCGCTACCTTGAGCCTGATGCCCGGAAGTTTTAGGATATCAAACGGCTTCTTCCGGGTCCATGTGGTACCTTGGTTGCCCAGCCGGGCTGGCCGCGTGGTAAGAATTGGTGAGAAGTGTTGAACACTTCCCGTGCCACATTTCCAAACATCATTTGTTACCTTCACGACAACCTCACGAGGTGGGTGTCACTGGCCCCATTTTATGGGTGCAAAAACTGAGACAAACTAGTGTGCTAAAAGTCTCCCGGCTAGAAGCAGAGCAGAGATTCTAACCCAGCAGTTTGGTTCTAGAACCTCCACTTGGAGGGCATCCCAGAGGCTGGGGGAGAGGGGAGTGTCAACGAGAACATTCCAAAGCCCCCACCCCCACCCCCACCCCCACCCCACCCAGGACACAGGAAGCCTCTCATTTATGCTTCCGCTCAGGGGGGGATCCAGAGAAAGGTTTAGATTTAGGCTCCAGGATCCTTCTCGCCTCCCTCTGCTCGCGCTAGTAAAGGAGCTCGATGTGTGACGTAGGACAAAGCAGCGCCGGTGACAGGGAGGGGAGACCTGGGCAGGTCTCCCTGGGCTCTGCCAGCTCCGGGTTACTGGGATTCCACCAGCTCCGTAAACCCAGGCCTGGAGGGCAGGCAGGCGTGTTGGGTGGGAGTGGGGGGGCACCTTGGAGACACCGAGGCAGGCGCAGTAAGCCTGTGAAACTAGCCTGGAGGGAAGGTCAAAAGCTTTGGGAAGTCTCCTCCCAAGTCCCCCCTCTCCCCCGTCCCTCCCCCCGCAAGCTGTAGCAAGAGAAGCAAAAATCCACTCCAGGCAGGAGCCTGGCTGGCAGCGCTCAGGGCCTAGGGGGGCCCAGCAAGTGTGGGTGGGGGGCTCCCTGAACGCCTCTCTCTGTCCTGAGCCGGGGCGACCACGTGCAGGCCCAACTGCTGAACACCGGCCACCGTGCCTGTCTGCCCCACCCTGCTTCTAACTCCGAGGACAGACCGCCAGGGGCTCAGTGAAGGAACAGGCCTTACCCCGGGCCCCAGAGATTTTTTCCAAGGCCACGAGAGCTGGGATTAGAACCCATAACTTGGGTCTCCCAGGGCAGCGGCCGCGCGATCCAGTGAATTGCAGAACCCGGGCACCACCTTGCACAGCCTCAGCGGCTGGCTGCTACCCCGCCCCCTCTCCCTCTTTCCCTCCCTTCTTTCTTCCCCTCCCCCCCTCCCTCCCCTTCCTCCTCCTCTTCCTCAAGGAGCAACCAACTTGCAGGCCACGGCTGGGCCTGACCCCCTTTAGGTGGTTCTGAGGACGCGGTCCCTGTCCCAGGCCACCTGCCAACCCAGGGGAGCTGTCTGTGGGCGGTGCCCCGGTGCCAGTGAGGTTCCCGCCCTGAACGGGAGGCCCTAGCAGAGTCTGCTGCCCGCGGGCCGCCCTCTTGGCTACTTGGTCTATGGTCTCTCCCTAATCGGGGGGTGGGCCGTACAAACGAAAACAAGGTTACAAATGCACCAAAAAAATGAAATAAAAGACGGAAACAGTCTCCCCTCTCGCCAGGCACGGAATTAGGGAAATAAAGCAAGGATGTGGGGTGAGGGGGGACTAAAAAGATTTAGGGAAAAGATACCAAGTGAAGAGCACCTCAAATGACATCATACGGAAAAAATAGAAGCATCCGAATTGCCCCAAAATATGGGGCTACTTATATGTTTTTTATGGCACTTCCATTAAGATGGAATTTTAAGCAACTATTTAAAATGGTTTCGAAGAGGATCCACGGAGAGAGAAAACATAACAAAATCGTAACCGAAGAAAGTTCTGATAGAAATCATACATGGCGATGCCATAGTTCCTAAAATTATCTTTAAATATATAGAGATGAAAGGCTAGAAGGCATATACCAATATGCTGACGGTCTCTCCCTCTGGATGATGGAATTAAAGGCAATTGCAATTGCTTTTAAGTTTCACCTATTAAATAGGACTATTCTCGAGACACCTAAATTCTTTACAGCAAATGATGTGATGCTGGGCCAGTGCGGGCGGGAAGGAGAGTGAGTGTGTTTGCGGAAGCGCTGGCCAGCAAGGAGCCTGAAGACCCCTCACTCAGCCCAGAGCACACGGTTGGGGAGGGGGGCGGTGGGTGTGAAAGCAGAGCCCCCCGACCCAACAGCCCGGGGTGAAGTGGCCTGTCCCAGGCTACGAAAGACCATGAGGCCTGGAACCCAGATTTCACGTCCCTCAAAGCTGGCCTCCTTCTGCTGTGTATTGGAAACATGTTACAGACTTAAAACTAATTGTGGAAGAAGCTGAATATGTACTGTGGAAGGTTTGGAAACATTTTAATGGAGGTTGGAAGGATGAATGGAAGGGCACATGGACAGAAGGACAGATGGAAGGAAGGACAGAAGGAGGGAAGGACAGAAGGAGGGAAGGAAGGAAGGAGGGAAGGAAGGAAGGAAGGAAAGAAAGAAGGAGGGAAGGAAGGAATGGAGGAAGGAAGGAGGGAGGGAAGGAAGGAAAGAAGGAAGGAAGAAGGAGGGAAGGAAGGAGGGAAGGAAGGAAGAAGGAGGGAGGGAAGGAGGGAAGGAAGGAAGGATGGAAGGAAGGAAGGAAGGAAAGAAAGAAGGAGGGAAGGAAGGAAGGGAGGAAGGAAGGAGGGAGGGAAGGAAGGAAAGAAGAAAGAAGGAGGGAGGGAAGGAAGGAAAGAAAGAAGGAGGGAAGGAAGGAAGGAAAGGAGGCAAGGAAGGAAGGAAAGAAGAAAGGAAGAAGGAGGGAGGGAAGGAAGGAAGGAAGGAAGGAAGGAAGGAAGAGAAGAAACCCTGGAGACCCCTCCTCCCGTGCACTCAGCACCCCTGAGCCCCAGAGCTGGGATCCCCGCTCCACCTGCCAGCCCGGCCCCCGTCGGGCACCCCCACACCCCGGGGGCGGCAGCGGCGGCGGGGGCCCGGACCCCGCCCCCCAAGCCCGTGACCCCGGTCCCACCACGGGGCGCTGGAGACCGACCATGACGATCTCCAGCACTTCGTTCTTGCTGATGGCTCCGTTGCCGTCCACGTCGTAGAGGGAGAAGGCCCACTCCAGCTTCTGGTTGGTCTTGCCCGCGGAGGTCATGTGCAGGGCGATGACATACTCCTTGAAGTCCAGGGTGCCGTCGCTGTTGGCGTCGAAGCTTCGGAACACATGCTGGGCGTAGGCCTTGGGGTCGGCTTCGGGGAAGAACTTGGCGTAGATGCTCTGGAACTCCTGTCGCGTGATGCGGCCGCTGGGACAGTCCTTCAGGAAGGACTGGTACCAGGCACACAGCTCCTCCTCTGTGAACTTGGTGTTCAGCTGCAGCTCCTCCAGGATCTCCTTGGACAGGGCCCCGCTTTTGCTGTTCCCCATGGGTGAGGCCGGGCGGCTGGGGTGGTCTCCTGGCTGCAGAGGCGGGTGCTGCTGGAGGCAGAGAAGGTGCTGGCAGATGAGAGGCCGTGTGGCGGGTTCACCCCAGCACTGGGAGGGAGGAGGGGCCGGGATCGGGTGGGGGCGGGTGCAAGCTCCCAGGCCCCCCCCCCCCCCCACCAAGATTAAAATAAAGAGCTGACAGCAGGTGGCCAATCCATCTCGGCCTTCTGGGAGGACAGGGCAGGAGGTCAGAAACTTCAGAGCCAAAGCCTTGGCCTTCCCCGCTGCCCCTTGTCCGTCCCTCCTCCTCCTCTTCGACTCCAGCTTTCCAGAAGCCATGAGGCTCATGGCCTGTCTTCCCCCCCACCCCAAACTCTGAAGGTCCCAGGGACAGGAGTGGCATCTTGCATTGGGCCCTACACCGCAACCCTTAAAAGCCAGGCTCTGGAGCCAGCCCCGGTTCAAACCCCAGCTTTGCAACTTACTAGCTGTGTGACCCTAGGCGTGTTTCTTAACCTCTCTGTGCCTACAGTGCTCCTCAAATTCTTCACCTCCTTCAGGGCTTTCCTCAAATGTCACCTTCTCAGCAAGCTGGACTGACTACTCTATTTACAACAACGCACCCCGCTGCCAGCCGTCTGCATGCCCCAAACCCTGCTTTATTTTCCTCCCTTGCAGGTACACCTCCTGATTCACTTTTAATGATCCCGTGTGCTATGCCTGTACCAGAACGAAAGCTCCGTGAAGGCAGGGATTCTCTCTGTTTTGTTCTCAGCCACATTGCCACTGCCCGAATGGTGCCTGGCAGGTTTGGGCTCTCGGTGAATATTCCTTGAGTGAAAAGGCATAAAAACAGTATCTATCTCATTGTTATTTTGAGGCTAAAATGAGTTAATACATGCAATGCAGTTAGAGCCTGGCACACAGTCAGTGCTAAATTCGTGTTACTTATTATTCATCTGCAACAGGGATCAAAATCTAGACTGCCTTCAGGGGCCAGCAGGTGGAGGAAGTGAGCGAAGCAGGTGAATCAGGGACAAGACAGGTGGTAAGGCCTGTACCACACACAGAAGGGGCTGCCTGTGGTCAAAGCCATGTGAATGTGGTCATCCGAGATGACAGCCCAGTGTTACCAGATTTTTCAGTGCTGACCCCTGGGGTTCCAGAGGATTTCTCAGGAGGCCTTAATGTTGGGGGTGTTTCTGTGTGACTCTGTGTTTACTTACTATTTTTTCCCACCAGTTTGTGAGCGCATGTGATTTCGTAATGGAAGGCCTTTCTTTTTTTTCCTAGAACTTCACTATCCCGTAGTGAGGCATTTGTTCTCAAGAGCAGTTGGGAATAGGACAGTCACCAAACTCAAAAACCAACCAACAAACCAATCCACTCCAGCCCATGAAAGTGAGGCCACAGGCTTCACCTCTTGCCCTTGAACCAGAGGGGGGAGGTGATTAGAAATGCCTGCTCGTGCTGGGCCTGTCCGCGTGGGGCCTGCGGATCAGGAGAGGCAATATTATCGGGAGGAAACGGAGCCCTGAAGGGCATGTAGCCTGCCTGGGTCACATGTTGCTAAACGGCAAAGCCGGAAGGAAAGCCCCGGTCTGCCAGGCTCTCTGTTCGGGGTCTTTTTGTTACATTGCAACTACCTCCTTTCCCAAGGAGGCCTGAGTGAGGGGCTAAGAAGCTCCATTTTTGTAAGAGCTGGGGTTGCCCTGGCAGAAGAGGTGGTGGGCAAGGAGACAGGGCCCTGGGTTAACGCAGGAGGGAGCCAAAGACACCCCCCCCTCCGCCCGGGGGCCTTCTGCCCTGTGCAAAGTCAAGGAGGAAGGAGCCAGAACCAGGTGGGAAGCAGCCTGGTACTTCGGGTCCACATTCCTCAGGTTGTCGTACCCAGGAGGGCCCCGCCGCGTGGAAAGGACCACAGGCAGCTGTGTTGATGCTGTTGGGAGAGGGGTCATGACCTGGGGGGTTTGTTTGAAAACCTGTATAAACATCTTCTATCAGAGGGAGAGTTTATGCGTATGCGCCTTAGTCAAACAAGTTGTTGGAGATGATGTATTGTGAATGGGTTTGTTAAGTCTGAGCTGGGGCCATAAACTCTCCTCGAACCCCAGAGGGTGCTGGGGAGGAGGCCGGCCCCCCAACCAGAGGTCCTCCGTTTGTGTCTCCCCATCCCGGCCTTGCCTCCACGGAAAGAAGCGGTCTCTTCCCAGAGGCCGGGTCGGTCCCTCCCGGAGCCAGGAGCTCTATCTCGGCCGCTCACGGGGGCCTGGTCGCCACACTCATGCCACCCCCAACTCCTACCTTCCCTTCCTCAGAGCCGAAGGACAAGACGGCCTTCCCTCACTCGTCCCGGAACCGGAGCCGGCACCCCCGTCCGCACTGGTGCCCGGAAAGGGGGTGTGGAGAGGGTGTCCGGGCGGCCCTCCCACGGCTCCCCTGTTGCACTAAGTGGCTGTCCATCTTTCGGTGGCTTGGACTGGAGTCCTGGGGCCGTCCTGTCCCGTCAGCACCTGTCACACCCCACCCCAGTGTGCCGGCACATCCGGCCCGACGACTTCCCTGACTTCCACGATACCACCTCCTGCAGGCACTGTCACCGGTCTGGTCCCTGCCTCTGCCCTTGTCCCCAGCAGGCTGTGAAGCCAGCCCCATAGCCATGAAGTAGGCCGTGTGCTCCTTGGCTCAGAAACCCCTCCCCGGCGTGAAAGCCAGAGTCCTTCAAGGACCAGCAAAGCCCCACAGAAGCTGTCCCCGCCCACCATCCCGCACCTGCCTCCCCCACCACCCGGGTCTCCTTGCCTTCGAGCCAATGCCGCCTTCTCAAGGACGCCACCCCAGCTGCCCTCTTTAATACTGCGACGTACCCATGGTCAGCCTCACACCCTGCCCTGTGCTTCTTTCTCCCGAACACCTAGCACCTTCCACAGCCACGCTAGACTCGTTATTATGTCGACCTTCTTTGTTTGCCTCTCCCTGCTGGAAAGCCAGGTCCACGAGGGCAGGGCTCACTCGCCGATGCGTCCCCATGACCTAAAGTGGTGTTTGGGATCGAGTACGTGCTCGATAATTACTGCATGGATGAATGGTTGGATGGATGGATGGATGGGGGGAGAACAAAAGCCAGGAGCCACTTCTGTCCACAGGGACGTTAGGCACCAGGGGAGGGGGCCGAGCAAGGCCAAGTGCCTGGGTCTGGCATCGTGGTACCCATCTGGGGGGGGGGGTGCGGTCAGTGCCTAGGTGCCCTCTGCTAAGACATCAGGCATAAAATGATCACCACCCCTGGGCGCCCTGTGGTTATGCTGAGCCCATTTATACAAAGGAGAGGGTGACAGCGGGCTCCAGGAAGGAGGGTCACCCAGCAGGACCCAGTGTCTCTGGACAGTTTATTTTACATGGGATGAATGTAAGCATCTCGAGTGTATACACAGAGCCAAAGTGGGGGGGGGGGGGGGGAAGAAAGAGAGAGAGAGCATTTAACTTCCTGAAAACGCTTTATAATAATGCAGAACAATTATATATAGCAAACGCCTTCAAAATTTAAACCCTTTAAACATTAGTTCTTTAGCATTAATACACACAAATGCTATTACGGGGGACGGGGCGGGGGGCAGCCGGGGGACCGGAGGAAAGGGCGAGTTACAGCCTCCATAGGGATCAGAGTTTCAACAGTGTTACTTATAAATTATGGTACATCGATGTTATTTACTGATCTAGGCAGCCAGAGGAAGGAAGGATATACAATGTGGGGTAAACACATTCATACCAGGATGAGCAATGCTGGCAGGAGACGCAGCTTTTTAACATTAAAAATGTATAAAGTATTTAGCAAAAGTTACAGAAAACAGACCAAATAAGCAAGTTTATTTTGTTAGAAAATTCCACTGTCACGGGCTTTGCTGACGTGCTCGTCTGTGAAAGGGCTGCCCCCGCCCCCGGCCCCCATCTCCTCTTCCGAAGGGAAGGGAAGGGAAGGGATGCCAATTTGGGACCCCTCGTCGCCAAGGATGGCTGGCGTCCCTTTCTATGTCTGTTCCTGGGTCCACGTGGCTGCTAAGAGCCAGTCCGCTGAGCGCGATGCCAGAAAGGGCGCGTCTCCGCTTGACAGGGGAGTAGAGGTCTCGGAAGGGAATGTGACTTGACTTTGGGTTACGGGACGAATGAGGCAACAGAGTGGGGCCAGTCCAGTGCTCTTGCCCCGACGCCATAGGCTTTCCTTCTCTGTCCCCACGTCACACCGTCCCCATTACAGCACCCGCGAGCCCAGACCTTTTGCATTCCACCACTGCAATCCTACTAGAAACGTCTCTCAAACACCAAGGGTCAATGTCCCCGGAACGGCACACAGAGAGACCCGAGGGGCACCGCCACCCGTCTCCGTCAGAGGACCCTCCCAACAGAAAGGCTCCGGACAGAGCCACGCGCCAGCATCTAAAGGGTCAAGGAAAACAAACCATCGGTTCTGGTCACCGGTCTTATTCCCACCCAAGCCTGTTGCAACAGGATCGGGTCCTTCACCGTCCACAAAAAAAAATTCTCCCGCGGGGGTGGGGGGGGGGATGTTGGGAGTCCTTCCTGGCACATCTCGACCCAGAGGCGCCCACGAAGCATGGGACCCTGCGGACTTGGGCTCCACGGCCAACACCTTCACCTGGCCTGGACCCAGGAATGTCTTCTGTTTGCTGGGGGCGGGGCGGGGGGTGCCTGGTTGCCTTCAAGGGCTCACCTTCCACTGAGCAGGACCTAAGCGAGACATGGTTGGTGGAGTCATTACCTTGGGGGTCACGCCCACAGCCTGCCCGGCGTTAGTGGGGTTTGGTCCTATCTCCGTCACCGCCGGCCACTACCCAGTGGGCCGCAGGCACACGCCTGGCTCGATGTGACCGCCAGCTGAACGAGGCTCCAGCAGGGACAGGAACCTCGCGGGGAGAGAGCGTTCTTCACGCCCGAAGACCTCAGCACACGCGATCAAAGATCGGCGGACGAGACCCAAAAGGTAATGACTTCTGCTTCCTTCAGGGGCCCGGGAGGAACTGCCTCATTCTCACCGGCTCAGGAAACTCTTTAGTTTTAGCTCCGCTTTGCGTCTACACAGAGAAGTGCCAGGGCACCCCTCTCGGGCAGGTTCCAGACCCCAGCGTGCACAACGGCGCCCGTGGGGCCCAGGCCAGGCACGACCGGGTGTCAGGTGAGGGACCGGAAACAAGAAGGGGACAGCGTGCAAAGTAGCTGGAGGAGCCTGGGGAGACCAGAATGGACACCTGCAGCCCACCAACGAAGCGACACAGATCCAGGGGAAGGCCGCTGACGAGCCAGCCCCGTGCTCTCACCCCCCGCTTTGTCTGTTCGCTTTCCACACCTCCTAATGCTCAGTGCCTGCCCAGGGCCACGGCGGGGGGCTGAAGCCAGGGTCCCAGGGAGTGCGTGGATTTGCCAGCCAACAGCGCAACACAAGTGGGAGGCCCCCTTCCCCCCCTTCCCTGGCCCCTTTCTGCACAAAAGCCTCAAATGGACCACAAAGAACCACTGTGGGCACGGCTGGCATCTGGAGAGGGAGCCTCGGGAGACACAGGAAGCAGCCGTGCAAATAAGCCGGAGACCCCGGGCCGGGAACCACTCACGGGCGCGAACAACTCACTTCAAAGAGCGGGGAAGCGGCCGTGGGTCACCCACCCGTGCAACGGAGCGCTACTCTGCGAGACAAGGGGACACGCTGGTGACACACGCACGACGTGGGTGACCCAAAGCATTAAGCCGAGAGGAAGAAGGCGCGAGGGCCGCATCAGCAACTCCGTTTCCCCGACATTCTAGACGAGGCAAACGCCACAGCATCAGAAAACCCACCAGCGGGAGTGGGGGGAAGGGGGACAGGAGTGGATCGACCGTAAGGGAGCCGCAGGGAATTTTCAGGAGTGATGGAAATATTATGTTGATTTCGGTGGTGCATTTGTCAAAACTCACGGGCCGGGAGGACTCTCACTGCACATCAATGAGCCCCGATACTGTTACGTCAAATATCTCTCGATAAACCTGAAGAAAAGAAAAGGCAGTAGGTCTTGGAGGCGCGACGGGGTTGGGGGTGGGGGGAATATGCGGATCTGTACCTCACTTCACATCTTTAAAGTGCTTTCTCTGTGTACACGACCACCAGCATAGGGTCCTGTTTAAGATCTCCCTGTCAAGGCCACGCACGGCTGGAAGCGAAATCACTTAAAACAAGCCAAAGTCTTTGCCGTCCTTTGAAGTTTATGGCTTGTGTTTCCAAGAAGGGAGTTTGGCTCAGCCCGAGATGTTCATGCACCCATCCACTCATCCAGTAATCGATTGGTTCTCACAAAGGGATTAGAAAGCCCTGCTTTGTGCACATGCACAGCGTTCCCGTCTGCTTCAGTCGCTAACCAGCCCCGATGAGGGGGGCCTCCTACTGCAGAAATGCTCCTGGCTCGACAGGAGGTGGGTGGAGGGTAGAAAGGAGACCCAAGGTGGTCTTGATCGCAGCTACCCTATGGCTCTGCTGGCCGGTGCTTTGCAATAGTGATTGAAGGCGACAGAAAAAAAAAAAAAAAAAAAAAAAAGGAAGGAACAAGAGATTTCTCCCAGACACTGTCATGGAAACCGACTTACTCTGCACACCATTTGTCTTACATTTCGTTTCTCAACGATCTGGCTTTCACTGACCAAACGAGGTGCGTCCATGTTTCCCGGGGGGCAGGGAGAAGGACCCACCTGTTCCGAGAAAGAGAACAATGGAGGGGCTCAGGAACATTCCAGACACACTCCCGAATACGCCTGGCCAACCCTCTTCTAACCCGAACGCAAGAACAAAAGAGAACAACAACAACGAGACAGAGGGCTACTCCCAAAGCTTGCTTTGGGACATTCTAGACTTCACCCTAAGCTTGGTTCCCCCCCCCAGGGCAGGAGCCCCGTGAACAGACCGCGCTCTTCATTCACTGGGCTCGCTGGCCGGCCTTGGGCTTCGTTATTCCTCTTTGTGAAGAGAGGAGAGTTATTTACAAGAAACAAGAGAGATCTCTGAGATCCCAGTCGGATATGGGCTGCGAGCTCTGGTGACCAGGTGATTACACTCTTGTTGACTGTCCACCTGCCATCCAATGGTGGACCCCGCACTGGCGGTGGTTTGTGTTCTCAAGACAGGCTCCAGGTGGGTCGAATGTGGGACAGATGCAATGCTCTCACTGTCCAGAAAGACCTCCCAAGAGCCCCTTGTCTGCGTGGAGAACAAAGGGGATGGGGAGAGACTGCCGGTCTCACATGTAGCTACGTTTCCAGCACCCCGCCTGGCTCATGCCCAGTTATCACTCGATAAGTGAACGAGTGAGCGAGTGAATGAATGAACGCGGATCTACCAGCATAACAGGATCTCAGGAAACCTCAATGCTGCAGAGAGTACTTGGGTGTGAATGCCAAGGTCGCCGAATTGCAAGAGCCCCGGTGAAAAAAGTCTAAGTCTATACCAACGAAGAGATCCCGTGCCCGGTCTTGTCCCCAGATCTCAGCACACTGCCCAGCCTTCTCTAAATTCTCAATGAACGGAGGAGGAGAGAACAACGAAAAGCAAAGAAACGAAGTGTGTACTAACGTGGGGGAGGGGGGGCGGGAAGAATGATTCCGGAAAATAGACCGGCCCACACGGGGCCCAATCCAGGCTCCCCTGGAAAAGGCAAGAGAGCTCCCCCTGTCCCAGGGAGCAAAGGAAGACTCAAGAATCCTCACACGGGAAGGAGAAAACAAAATCAACGAGCCGTATCGCACTCAAAATATCTGTGTTAGTAACAAGGCTACTTACTGGCTTTGAACATTTGAAAATCACCCACAAATTAGTTTACTAAGCCACAAAGCGATGACTGGAGCACCCATTTTGAATAGAGAAACCCAGAAATAACATCCTAAAATTGGTCGCTGGTGTCATGGGCGCCAACCCCAGATCTGGAAGCTGTCGTCCTCCGTGGCAGGGACGCACCCATTCTCACACTCTCGCGCTGGGGAAGGCTTTCACGCTGACCCGTCTGGGTCGGGGATGGTTCAAGAAGAAAAGTGACAACGTCTGGCTTGCTCTAGAATACTCAGCATCTTTCTACTAGAAGCTGTGAGGTGGTAATTCTGAATCAGTGAAGAGGGGCCGAAAGACTCGAAGTCATCAACTCCCGGCACGTGAGACCCAGGGACCAGCGAGTCGTGCTCTTAGAATCATGACCTTGTGTGTGTTGGGGGGTGGGGGGGGGTGGGGTATGGACCCTGCACGTCCAAAGTAATCGAAGGGAAAGACGAACTAAGAAGGATGGGCTCTCAGGGCACGGGTTCTGGGCTAGACTCTGCCCCCTGCTGGCCGTGTGATCACGCCCACCTTCAGGGGGCACTTCTACGGGTCCCCTGGAGCCAATTCTCAGGGTTAGATGCTGCACAAGGTTGTTTGCCGTGTTTCTATAAAGGGAGAGACTGATGAGCGAGAACCCAATGGGACGGGCTGAAAGCTTCCCAAGTCACGCACTAACCCGGCTTTCCCAGGAATTCGGGGTGGGGGGGAGTGGCGAAAGGGGAAGGGGGCACCAGCACCAAGCAGGGCTCTGGATTGTGCCGAAGCGGAGGTCAAGGTGACAGGACACTGCCTGGAAGCCAGGACCGTCTGCCATGCCCGCACGGTGTCCACCAGGGAGCGAAAGCCTCATGGGGGTTGGGGGGGGGTTGGAGAGTCACCCCCCACCCCCCACGCACAAGCAGGAGGAGCCCTCTTCTGGGGGTGGCAAAGACCCATCCCAACCCGTCTCCCACAGGGGACCGACCCAGCCCCAGTAAGAGCCCGGGAGGGGGTGGGGGCGGGAGCTTCCTTGAGGAAACAGCCGAGGGCTGGGTTGGAGGAAGGTTTCCAGGCCCAGAGACCTGACGGGAGATGCCTGACCGAATATAAAACACGACTCAACACTCTGACTTGGGGCCGATGTGCTGAATGAGGTAGTTCCGTCCTGACCTCTCCAGGCAGGGTCAGTCTGGGTAGAGAGGAACCAGGCCTTATTCCCAAGACCCCAGACGATGAAAAGTGGCAAAGGAAGAGCCAGGATGTGGGTTCCCAGAATGCAACGGGGGGAAAAAAAACTAAGAGGGCGGGCCGCAAGAGGTTCTGGGTGCGGGCTGTTGAGCTGAACGGTGCCTTCTATCCACGATTCTGACCCTCATCCCGGGTTGGAGACAGGGACCTTTCTCCCATGACCCTCCAAAGCCCGCGACACAGCCGGAGGCAGGGCCTTGGGGCTTCCGGGGACACAAGCGTGCGACGCAGCCAGCTCTGGGTGGGGACGTGACCCCTACAGGGTGCAGCAGGGACCATAAAGTTCCAGCCTCAGTCTGTTCTCGGAGCAGCAAGCACAGGACAGGAATCGGGGGGCTTCAGCCTCGGAGACAAGGGCAGGGCTGTGGATCGGTCTTCTTGGCCTGGGGACACAGGCAGCTCCCTGCGGGGCCGCCTTTCTGGAATCACCAGCTCAGCAGACCCGGACAGTGGGCGGGAGGACAGCTGCACCCAGCAGCGGCCCCCTGGCCACCTGCTCTCCATGGGACCCCCCGGCCCCTCTCCTCGGCAGGACCCCCGGGGCCGTGCACGCCCGTCTAAATCTCCATGTCCACGGGGCGGATGTTGCCTGTCTTGTGCTCTCTGACCCACAGCTCCCGGTCTTTGGCTGGGTCCACTTTCCGAAGCAGTTGGTCCACAGGCTCGACTGTCTGTAAGGGACAGAGAAAGGGACGTGGTCAGAGGTGGCGGCTGGGGACAGCACCATTGGACCACGCTGCTTATGCCTTCTGGCCTTCGGAGTAGCCTTTCTAGAAGGTCGTGGGGGCCCCAAGGGAGGCCCTGGGGAGGGACGGCCGTACGCAGGGTTGCAAGAGCAGGGAGCCCCAGGCTCCTGTCCCCCTTCTGCCCTCCAGCCCACAGGCCTGCGTGACCAGGCAGGGTGGCCCATGGCCACCAGTCCGGGAACTCCTCCATCCGTCCCCACCTTAACCATCCAAGAACATGGCAGACAGAACTTCAGCTTTAGAGATTTTGAACAACACTTCCGGGTTATTTATTATTTTGGGGGTGAGCAGGCAGGTGGTAAGAAATTTGCCAGGGGAGGGGGTGCCTGGGTGGCTCAGTCGGTTAAGTGCCTGAGTCTTGATTTCAGCTCAGATCATGATCTCACGGTTGGTGGGCTCAAGCCCCGTGTTGGGCTCTGTGCCGACAGCACGGAGCCTGGTTGGGATTCTCTCTCTCTGACTCTCTCTCTCTCCCAAAATAAATAAACAAACTCGGGGTGCCTGGGGGGCGGGCTCAGTCGGTTAAGCGTCTGACTTCAGCTCAGGTCGTGATCTCATGGTTTGTGGGTTCGAGCCCCGTGTCGGGCTCTGTGCTGATGGCTCAGAGCCTGCAGCCTGAGATTCTGTGTTTCCCTCTCTCTCTCCACCCTCCCCCTGCTTGTGCTCTGTCTCTCTGTCTCAAAAATAAATATTTAAAAAATAAATAAGTGAATAAACAAACAAACAAAAAAAGACATTTGCCAGGGGAGGCAATAGGCCTTCAGTACTTCAATGGTCATGACCTTCTCTCTCCTCAAGGGAGCAGCTCACGCGTGTCTCCAAGTCACGTGCTTGGGACGGATTCACACGGACGTGCAGAACAGACCGTGAGCCCCTCCCAAGAGGTGGCCCGTGGGTTCCAGCACCTGCCACGGACCACCTTCACCAGCCCAGCGCAGGGTGGTTCTCCTCTCGCCCCGCCCCGTGGGTCCTACCGGCCCCGGGCAGGGAACTCACGCTTTGGTTGAACATGTCTGTCTCGTGCCGCAGCTGTGTGTACTGGCATAGATGCTGTCGAATCATCTCTACCCTCTCCGCCTCCAGCCGCTCTAGCTCCTGCCGAGGAGGAGACCACACAGCCCTGAGCGTGCGCCCTCCCCTCGGGGGACCTTCCCACCATGCAGGTCCCAGCCCGCCCTGTACGCAAGACACGCGACTTAATTGTCCTCGATGATTTTAACACACAAGCATCGCTTGCCTGAAGCGCACGGCATTATGGGGGAGCAGTGGGGTTCGAAGCAGGGTCTGTTGGGCTCGGACTCCTGATTCTGCACCAGTGCATACCCAGCCCTAGTTCCCCAATGAGGTGGACAAATAGGTCACGTGTGGAGGTTCTGTGCCTCCGACTCTTGGGACTCTGTCCCTGGGCCTCTGCGGAACAGCCTCCCCTCCTGTGTCCATTCCGAGTGCTGAGGTTCAGACCAGAGACCAGGTCAGGGGAAGCAGGGAGCGGAGGGGACGGCCATTGGGAAACGGAAGAGAAAGGGTTTGTCCTCTGGCTTCTAGAGGGTTCTGCACCTTGGGAATTTAGGGGATCAGACTGCTGTTCTGGGCACAACTAGGTCACTGCCTAAGTGATTAACCGGGAAGGAGGGTAAGTCAGGGGGACTTAATTAGGGGATTAACCAGGAGGAAAACTGGGTTGCTGTCCCTGGGGGAGGCCTCTAATCTGCTCTGGGGGGCTGACACGTGGGGAAGGCAGAAAGTTCTTCTGTCCTGTGCTGGATGGACGAGGATAGCTTTGGGCGGTGGGGACAATAATGCCTGGCCCAAGACCTCCCTTCTCGTCCGACCCGATGGCCCAAGTGCCAACCACGCTTCACTGTCCAATCCAACGGGTGCTGGGGAGGAGATGCTCTCCCTTCACAAGAAATACTCAGGAAGGCAAAAGAAAAGGGGTCTGATGCCTATTCCCTGTGCCCTTTGGGCAGGGACCTCCCCTCCCATTCTCCCTAAGTACCTACTACCCCCCATCCCACTCTATACGTTATCCTTCTGGGGGTGGGAAGGGTCATGCGTCCTACAACCTGGCTATTTGTCCTAAAGGCACCACTGTACGTTTGGTTGAGGGCATCCTTGGATGACCCTGACCCCTCAGAGGACAGCCAAGAAGGACACAGTAAGACTCAACCCTCTCCTGTGTCCACACGGCTAGGAAGTGCCCAAGCAGGATCTGAATCCACACAGACTGGCTCAGGGTCGAGGTCTTGACCTTGGCGGTAGAGCGGATCTAACGACCACCTTGACGGCCACCTCCACTCCATCATCCTCACGGACGCCAGCATCCCCCCCTACCCCCCCCACCCCCAGGACTTCCTGAGCACGGGTCCCTGTGCCGACACGCTTACACATCTCTGCTCACTCACCAGTGTGGTGGTCACCATCTCTTCAAACCACTTGGACTGGGCCTGGTTGTAGAGATCCACGCAGCGCATGAGGTCATCTCCTGGAAGAGACCATCAGCCACCATCACACTCTGTCTTGTCCTCACCATGGCTGCCCTCTCGTGTCCCTGGGTCGTGGAAGCCACTGGAAAGCGGACAGATGGAAAGCAGAGCAAAGGAAAGGGGCCACCCAGCATCACGAGAGAACAGCTTCGGAGTGCCCATCGGAACTTGACCCCAGATAACCAAGAACTCAGGATGACGGTTTCCTCAGTGTGTGTACGTGCGAACGTGTGCGGTGCTCCCAGGGCGCCCCCAATCCTACCATGAGCCCAAGGAAAGCTTCCCTCTCTAAAGATGCCAGTTTCATTTGAGATTGGAGGGTCCTTCTTGGTTTTAAAACGTGTCACAACAACCTGGAAGCAGCCAAGAGTTCAAAAGGAAAAGTCTGCAAATTGTGTGTGTGTGTGTGTGTGTGTGTGCACCCCAGAATATAATTCTGAAACACAAAATAACGTGTCTGACGGTTTGTGGCTCGTTCATGTGCAGCGAGGGTACAAAAACGTGCACTGGCAGCTATATACCAATTCCAGGACAGGGGTGACAAAGAGAGGGAAACAAAGAGAGGGTAGGTGGGAGGGAATGAGCTCTTCCCACAGCATTTTATTTCATAAAAGAGAGACGGGAAACCAACGTAACTACTCAATCTCGATGGCTGGCATGTTACTACCTTCTGTAACGGCAGGTACATTTGAAGCCTTTCGTTAACCAGTAAGAAAACACGCTTTATGTAAAAACAATTGCAAACATTACTAAGTAAATAGGCACCAAGAACCTCATCACCTGAAACACAATTCCTGGACCTGTAGCATCTACGTGCACTGAGAGCTTGCTAGAAATGCAGATCTCGGGGCACAGAGGAGGCCTGCCGAACAGGAAACTGCATTTTCAGAAGAGCCTCGGGTGAGCGGCGTGCACCTTGCCGCTGGGGTACCACCAGAGCACGCGGCTCCGTCTCAGTGTGGTTTTCTGATCATCGCAGGGTGCCAGAGACAGGAAGGCATCATGGTCTTTGTTTGCGGTGGGAAAACCTCATGAGCCAACCCGAAGCTCACTCTTCAGGTCTAGTATGGTAATTCCAGCAAATTCAAAGTTACTTAATAATATCCCCTGGCTCGCGGGTATTCTGAAAGGGAGGTGAAAGAAATCAGGGAGACTCGTGTCCACGTGACCCAGGGCCCAGCTCAGTACCCCCTCTACTGAACTATACCTAGCCAGCTGGGAGACGGGGCTGAGTGACAGAACCCAGTCAAGGGCTGTGTTCATTTTGCTTTTGATCTATGGCCAGCGAATGGGTCCCCGATCCCAAGACGGAATGACCAGGAGAGAAGGAAGTGTATGCTTCACTGCAAACGCATTCCCACCAGCCCCCGCCCACCGCCTGGCCGAGGGGGGTCGGCATATCACCCTACAAACGTACAATGATAAAACTCCCAAAGCCCTCTTTGTCGATCCCGATTTCGAGAACATGCTTCGGAAAACTTCTCCGACACCAGGAAATAGGGTAGCTGAAGGAGACTGTGTCTTCTCTCCAAGTAGCCCAAGGGTAACCCTTCTGAACAAGCTGAGTGGGAAAACGTGGATTCTGGAACCAGAGTATCCGGGCTGTCTTACCGGCATCCCTGTGTAGGAGCTGTGGGAACTTGGACAAATCAATGAACCTGCTTAAGCCTCAGTTTCCTCATCTATGCAAACATCTATAAAACAACAATACCTTCACAGGGTCATGTGGACAGTTAAGTCACCCGATACCTGTCTGGTGTTTGGAATGGACACAGGCAGAGTTAGCGTGACAGTAACGCGAGCTAAGGGGGTGACGGTGACAAATGAGGTCAAGCCCCCTGAGGACCCAGAGGTGCTCCCTTCCAGCAGCCTTGGAAAGGATGAGGGAGGGAAGGAAAAGAAAGGAGAGAAGAAAAGCAGGCATCTTCTGGGTAACATGCTGTCCAGAGAAACGGAGACAAGGAGTCTTTGGGAGAAAAGAAGGTGGGATTCTGGGCCACGGGGCTCCATGACTGTGATCCTGGGGAATGTTTGTCACCTGCCATCTGCTTTCTCGCCTGTAAAGGGCATAGAAATACCTCCCTGCAGGAATGGGGGGTTCAATGCGGAGGCTATGACACACGGGCTGGGCACCTCACACACAGAAAAGGTTTGGGAAGGGTAGACTTTTTGACGATCAGATCCAAGGACAAGGACAAGTCACTTCCATCACAAAATAATTCCAAACTTTAGGGATAAGAGACGTATTGTCTGATGGCAATGCCCCCAATGGAGACACAGCAAAACCAGAAAGCCAAAGTAACCGAGCGCCCGGCTTGTGAAAATGCAACATTTTCTAAATTTGGCTTAGATTTAGTAGAAGTAGCAAATCGCAAGATTCATCTAGAACACAAGAGAAAGGAAAACACGAGAAATCAGGACTGCAGGAACATGGCAAGGAGCAGTGGTGTGAGGAAAAATAAACACCCACCGGGGCAAATATTTACGTATTTATTTTTTAAACCTGGGGTCAAAGGCAAAAAAAGTGATTAAAAAAATATTCAGAAAGGAAAGGTCTAAGTCAGTCACAAAACCCAAAATTTACAAGGGAAAAGACCGCTGTACAAAGAAATTCAACAAAACAAGCCAGAGAGAGAAGAAAAGAAAGAAACACAAAGACCAAAATTAAATGATTGAGGGCAACCCCGGAAAAATATTTCCAATTCAAACCACAGAAGGTTAATTTTCCTGACACAGAAACATAATCCTCGTCAACCAATCTGTCAGAAAAAGACCAGCTACGTCGACAAGAAACTGGGGACAGGACAGGAGTTCATCAGTTCACATGAAAAAGTCACACGTGACCTCTACAAGTCTGTTTTAAAATGCTCAAACTCGGGGCGCCTGGGTGGCTCAGTCAGTTAAGCGGCTGACTTCGGCTCGGGTCATGATCTCGCAGTCCGTGGGTTCGAGCCCCGCGTCGGGCTCTGTGCTGACAGTTCAGAGCCTGGAGCCTGTTTCAGATTCTGTGTCTCCCTCTCTCTGACCCTCCCCCATTCATGCTCTGTCTCTCTCTGTCTCAAAAATAAATAAACGTTAAAAAAAATTAAAAAAATAAAATAAAATAAAATGCTCAAATTCACTCAAAAAGAAACGTAAAATTGAGTTACCCACACAATACGGATGCTCACTAGACAGCAATGGTGTCGAAGTCGGATCGCACACAGCACTGACCAGAGTTTAGGGAACGGACATCCCTACTTTCGGGAACACGCACACCTCTCTGGAAAGCGATTTGGAAATGCCCACCCAAACCCACACAACGCTTTGACCCAGAAAATCCACATCTGTGTTCTCTCTATCCGAGGACTGAGTCTCACATACACACAGACCCCGGGACACTGACAACCATCACGGCCGCTGACGAATCTGAAAGTCCTGCAAACATCAACCAGGTGAACTCATGAAATAAATTCGGGGCCACTCACACACTTGGACACTATCCAACCATTTAAGAAGTCCGATGTACAGGGGACGCCCGGGTGGCTCAGTCAGTTAAGCATCCGACTTCGGCTCAGGTCACGATCTCACGGTTTGTGAGTTCGAGCCCCATGTTGGGCTCCGTGCTGACAGCTCGGAGCCTGGAGCCTGCTTCGGATTCTGTGTCTCCCTCTCTCTCTGTTCCTCCTCCGCTCGACTCTGTCCTCTCTCACTCTCTCTCAAAAATAAATATTAAAAAAATTTTTATTTTTAAATTCAAACACCAGTAAGTGTTCATAGTGATTATGAAGTGGAGAAGAGTTTATGTTCTTAGGTGCTGATTACAATGTTTTGCCAAGCAGCGACAGAATTTTATTTTTAAAATAACTTAATAAATTAAACGAATTTAAATAGCCTCTCCCTGTCCTGGGTTTCCCTTCTCAATCCCCGGTTAAGTACATTACGCCTTCTATTTCTGGATCCAATTACCACCAAACGTTGTAAGATCTTTCCATCGAATGTTGTGTTTACGTGACATTGCTTTGCTATCCGCTCTTCCTACGCCACTGTATCTCGTAACGTCCAGACGGTGGCTGCTTTGTTCTATGATGAATGAACTGTCCTGAGCTCACCAGCAGCTGAGGTGGGAAAGACTCAGAAGCCATCTGATCCAAACCCTAATCACAGCACACGCTTTAATCCCAGAGGGCAACACGCACTGTCCTTGCAGGCGGTTAAACTCTGGGTCTCTAGGGGTTCCTGGGTGGCTCAGTCGGTTAAACAACCGATCTCAGGTCACGATCTCATGGTTCGTGGGTTCGAGCCCCGCATGGGGCTTTGGATTCTGTGTCTCCCTCTCTCTCTCTGCCCCTCCCCTGCTCGCAGTCTCTCTCTCTCTCTCTCTCTCTCTCAAAAATAAACCTTAAAAAAACCCCAACAACTCTGGCTTTCTGAAGGAATATTTACTAAGTTTTTTACTGGTTTACCCTTCTTGTGCATCGGCTAATTTTTGCCACAAGGTGGAAGCAGAAACCAACTCAACTGGGCGAATCTTCACAAGAGGAGGTGAAACCTGGTTATTTCACTGAACAAGACGTGGGCCTCGGTTCTGGGGCAGGAGAGCCCTGATCGCCACGGGCGAGCCCTTGGAGTATCACTCCCTGGGGACGTGGGGGGTCTTTACTTCTGCTATGGGCTCCTCGGAGGGACAGGACACAGTGTCACGGCCCCCACCCCAGCCTGGCCTTTCTGTGCGGCCAAGGCCAAGGTCGGGGGAGGGCAGGAGAGGTGGGGGCGGGGCTGGCCGCACTCACCAGCCTGCGTGGACTTCCTCCGCGCCTTCTTGATATCCTCCTCTGTCTTGTTGCTCAGCTTGATCTCCAGCTGCTGGGTCTTTATCTCCAGGTCTCTCTGCCTCTCCGTGAGGGCCTTCCGGGCCTGGGGTCCAACGACACGGGGACGCTGCTCACAGGGCCCCACAGGTTATGTGGCCCTCCTCCCCCTTGCCGGATAAGAGTCCTCTCTTCTCCCTGGTTCGTGATTTTTTTTCCCAGCATGCTTAGTGGCCGCAAGCACCAGCCAGCCCGTTTGGGGGCCGGATGGGTCCTTTGCCAGCAGCAGCTGGCAAACTCGGGGGTGCCCACAGGAGTACGCGTCCCTTGTCCTGCACCCCTCCCCAAGGCGCTGGGGTCAGCAGCTCCGGGCGAGGTCGGACCTCCCAGGCCTTGGCAGGGGAGCGATGCACTCAGGAGAGAATCAGCCCCGGGAGGCCCGGAGAAGGGCCTGTGGACCAGCACACGAGCCAGTGGGGGGCGTCCCACAAAAGCACGGTGCGTGTGCCTGAGTGAGCCCCACCGTGTCTCCCACTGGCCCTGTGGCAGTGACCCGAGTGCCACGGGGAAGCGGCTCCTCCCTGACCCTTTGGCCGGGACGGGGCTCCCCGCCCCCCGCCCCTGCCACGGGGGAGCCGGCCCACCCGCTCCCAGCAGGTCCGGCCTCCCAGGCCGCTCACCTTCTCCACTGCGGCGTGACGGCTGGCGAGCTGCTTACGGAGGTCGGTGATGTGGTGTTCACACTTTTTCATGTCCTTCTTAAAGTTCTCCCGGAAGTTCATCAGGGGCTTCTCGACCTCGCTGTGAAGCTGTCAAGGACAGGAGGAGGGACGCGCTCAGGGCCCCGGGACGGCCGCCGCGGGAGGAGGAGGGGGGCGCTCCCCCCAACTCCACAGGGGAAGGTGGACTCGGGGACAGTGGCCTGGGCCACCCGACAGGAAGGCAGACAGAAGGGGCCAGGTGTCAGGTCTCCGGTGAGAGGAGGTCCCCTCAGCTGGCGAGGCCCCGGGGTTCACGCCAACGGACTGAGGGGTTGGTTAGTGTCCGAGGCTTTCTGGGCCCTTCATCGGCTGCCTCCTACCTCCTGCCTCCTCTAGATTCCTAGAGCTGCCCGTTGGGTTTTGCTCAGGTGCCCGTCACCCTTCCCTTCCCCACTGGGAACCTCCTGGGGGCAGAAACCAAAAGCCCACCTCTGTGTCCCCAAGCACTTCGCACAGCGACTGCCACACGGACGCCATTTAATTAGAGGAACTCAAGTCAGCTCTCTTTGTTGAGCATCTGCTACGTGCCAGGCGCTGGGACCGCAAAGGTGGTCTGGACACAGTTCAGAGCCCGAGGAAGCCCCGGTGGGAGCCGCCGGAGGCTGGGAGAAGCTCACAGCTGCGCCCAGGAAGGCTTTCCTCACCCCTCCCGCCTGCATGGGGACAGGTGCACGGACCCTCCCGCCAGAAGGGGCCGGCCTCGCCCTTCAAGGGCCAGAGAGGCGCTGGGTGACGGGGGTATTTCGAGCTTTTTCTTTCTCTTTTATTCCTTCCCTTTTCCCTACTCCACTCTCTTCAGGAGAGATTTTACTTGAGTGTGTGTGTGTGTGTGTGTGTGTGAACATAGGTTATGTTTGATGAGGGGGTTTGATGTGAACGGTGTGGGTCTGCTGCAGCCACAGTCAGAGCCCAGAGGACTCACACTCTCAGAGTCTCATTCACCCCTCCACTCAGTCTCCCGGAGCCCCCGCCTGGCTCATTCCTCTGCCCCCCCCCCCCGCCACTCAGCCTCCTGGAGCCCCCCCCACCACCAGGCTCAGCCTCCCAGAGCAGTCCTCCCCCCAGATTCAGCACTCAGCCTCCCAGAAGCCCCTGACTCAACCTCTGATGGGCCCCCCTGACGGCCTTCCAGGGTCCCTCGGCCTGCACCTGTCCCAGAAGTGCCTTTGAAAAGCACAGCTGAACCATCCTGGACACAGGACCTCCCAACACTGGCCATCTGTCACTTCTCTCTCTTCCTCTTCACCAGGCTCTGGCTACATTGTCTCTTTCTCTGGAGACCTCAGGACTTGGGCGTTTGCAGCTCTAAGCCACCAAATACTCGGGACTGTGACCTCCAAGAGGGCAGAGGCCCTGCTGGCTTTGCCCCCACGGTGTCCGCAGGGTCTGGTCGGAGCCCATGCGGGCCAGGTGCCCCTTTACTACCGGGGAGAATGGCAAAATCTTCAGTGCCCAATGCCCAGGGGCAGAAGGTGACACCTTTGTGGTCAGGTGACCTTTAAAGGCTAATAGAGGGCAGGCCATCCAAATAGCCCTCTCCCCCTGCTGTGAGTTGTAAAGGCTTCCTATGAATTTTCTGTGCCCCTTGAAGTTGCCTTGCAGAGGAAAACACCCCCATCTGGTGGCAGCTTGTAAAATGCTTCACGCCTGAGAGCAACCACTGAGGACTGCGTAGATCCCTTTCCATACAGATCAGGGAAGGAGTAGCCAAACTTAGCTTTCGTAGGAACCTGCCCCCGACTGGGGGTCTATGAGGGATAACAGCCTGCTCACTCGGTAACTCTGGGGTCTCTTTCCCAGGGCCTACAAAGGGAATTGATTTCCAGATTTCCATGTGCCCAGGAGCGACCCCCTGAGGGTGTTTTCAACATTCATCCTGGGCTCCAGTACCCCTAGTTCTGTGGTCCGGGGGAGGGGCCCAAGAACCTGCCAATACAGCAAAATCCGTTCCCCAGATTTCGAAGGACTTTCTGGAAACATAAGGCCACTGGTTGTCATCCATAGGCAATCCCATAGAGACCCATGGATTCTCCTGTATTTTAAGTGCTTTTAAAAAAACTAATTAAAAAAATTTTTTTTAACATTTATTTTTGAGAGACTGAGAGACAGAGCATGAGCAGGAGAGGGGCAGAGAGAGAGGGAGACACAGAATCCGAGGCAAGGTCCAGGCTCTGAGCTGTCAGCACAGAGCCCAATGTGGGGCTCGAACTCACAAACCATGAGATCACGACCTGGGCGGATGTCAGACAGACGTTTAACCGACTGAGCCACTCAAGGGCCCCTAAAAAACTAACTTTTTGGGGGCCCCCTGGGTGGCTCAGTCGGTTAAGCATCTGATTCTTGATTTCAGCTCGGGTCATGATCTCATGGTTCGTGGGATCGAGCCCCCACAGTGGGCTCCTGCTTGGGATTCTCTCTCTGTCTCTCTCTCTCTCTGTTTATGCCCCTCCAACTCTCTCTCTCAAAATAAATAAATGAACATTAAAAAAAAAAAAGGCTAATTCTTTCTTTAAGAACTCTGGCTGAGTGTTCTCTTATACTCATTCTTAACTGTTGAGCATCTCTGTCTATCCAGATGGTGGAAGGCCTTCCTGGACATTTGTCCTCATGACCTCCCTGCTGTCTCGGGTGGGACAGGCCCCTGGAGCCACTGTCTGCCTTTCCAGAACCCTGGAACTCTTGGCCAGCCCCTCCTGTCTTTCGCCTCCACGTCGGAAGACAATCACAGAAATCACAAGTCGGAAGGGATGTCACAGACTATCTGGTCCTGTGCTTTTCGAATGGTGGGTTCCTGAGACTTATGAGATCAGTTTAGCGTCAGGACCAGCTTTCTGACGAGGACAGACCAGACAGGAACAGGACACATCCGTGCATTTCAGACAGGACAAGTGCGCCTTTGTGAAACATTGGTCTCAGCCACGCACGTGTGTGGCTAGCTGGGTACGGGTACCTGTGCGTTCTGGCTGCCCGTGTAAAATGCATTCCCGCGGGAGTAAGTTCCAACAAGTTTCAAGTACGTTTCAAGCCACTGAGCTGGTCCAAACTTTTCAGGTCACACGTGAAAAAAAAGGGAAGCCCAGAGACGCTAAGACTCGCCCAAGGTCACAACGCTTGTGAGAGATGGCACGGACGTAAGACTCGTGTCTCTTGACTCCCACTGTCCCCCGCCTAAGAGCTTCTGTTTGCAGTGCATGGCTTCTGCTGCATGATTAGATTTTCTTCCATCAGAAGGAACTTCTCTATTTTCCCTTCTTCGGCTGAAGCCAGCTCTAACTTCCTTTTGTACACAGTAATCTTCTTTCTTTTGCGCCTGTTGCTATCAGCTGTGGCTTAAGCCGGCAGACTAGCAAAGCCTGAGAGATTGCCATAACAAAATTGCTTTTTTTTTTTAACGTTTATTTATTTTTGAGACAGAGAGAGACAGAGCATGAACAGGGGAGGGTCAGAGAGAGAGGGAGACACAGAATCGGAAACAGGCTCGGGGCTCGAACTCATGGACCGAGACATCATGACCTGAGCCAAAGTCGGCACGCTTAACCGACTGAGCCACCCAGGTGCCCCTTTAAAAAAATTTTTTTTAACGTTTATTTATTTTTGAAGCAGAGATAAAATTGCATTTTTTAAAGAGCTCTTGCCCCTGACATGGAATATTCAGAGCGGAATTTCAATGAGCCCTCTGGAGCAGACGGCAAAATGGGTTTCGGGCATTTGAAGCCATATGACCCATGGCGGAGAGATAAATCCTTGGAGCCTCTTGGATATAACCATACGACCATGCAGCTGCTACTGTGATTGCCTAAGGCCACCAGCGGCTCTCATAGAAAATGTGCATTTCGTGGGCATTCTTCACAAACCCCCCCATCGGGTGCACGGAGTGAAGTCAGCCTTGCTTCGTCAACTCCTGACTTAAAACATCCCGACCATCCCCTGGGGAGGGAAGGGGGCCTGGAGATTCAGCTAATGAGCGATTGTGCCTGAGTGATCACACTTCCAAAATAATCTGTAAATTACAGGGTTTGGAGAGCTTTGGGGTTGGTGAGCACGCCCACGTGCCGGGCCGGTGGTACAGCCCAACTCCACGGGGACAGAAGCTCCTGGGTTCGGGACTCCTCCGGACCTCGCCCTACACGCACCTCTTCATCCGTCTGTCCGTCTGTATCCCTTATGACGTCTTTTAACATATAACAAACCAGGAAAGCTAAGTACACGTTTTGGAATTCCTAGCAAATTATCAAACCCGAGGAGGGTGCGGTGGGAACCCCGTCTCGCAGCCACCGTTCAGACGGAGGTGTGGGTAACCTCCGAGCCTCCTACTTGCAACGGACACCTGAATCGTGACAGAGTCTTGTGGGGTGGAGCTGCTGCCCTGTGGAATGGGACACCAGCATCACGTGTAGTGTTGGAATTGAGGTGAACTGCGGGGCGCCCGGCGGGTGTCAGAGCAGTGGTGGGGGTGGGGACACCCCACATTGGGTGGCAAACAGTGGTGCTGGAGGGTGTGACAGTGTTATTAATATAACAGCGATAGTAAAAAAAAAAATAAGCAGAAGAAAATGGTGCCTCGGAGAGCATTCTGTCACCTGCTAAGCGCTCTATAGACGATCAAGGCTCAAGGGTCCTGCTGGTGGGGAGTAGATGCCACCAGGGTTCCTGGGGACCCAGCAGGCGACCGTTCAGAGCTTGTAGAACCGCCTGCAGAAAGAGGACAGAGCCCCTGGGGCCGGGACACGAGAAGGGAGGCCCCCGAAGGGAACACTCCCCAGGATCAGCAGGTTGAACAGAACTCACTGCTTTGCACGCGAGGCAGAAAAAAAAGGTACTCGGTGGAGCCCCCTCCCCCACGCTCGCCGGGCAAATTTCCCGCAAAGCGCTCGGTGCGATGCGTTAGGGTGTTACTCGCTGGGAGCCCAGAAGGTCTCACTCACAGCTGGGGTCAACCGAGTCTCAGGGTGCTAACATCCTTCAGAAGCGGGGAGTCTGGTAACAGTTTCTTCCTCCTGCCCCAGCTCTTTATAAAGCCCCTGCGTGCGTCCTCGCTGTTTTGAGCCATGAATTCCGCCCTGTGGGTGCAGGGGACCATCACGGGGTGGGATGGCGAGGTGTGTACAAAGCCGATTTGGGTCCTGCAACAGCGCGCATCTCTGGGGGACCCCAATTCCTATGAGGAGAGCGCTGGAGAACAGAGGCAATCAAGTGCTGAGTGTGGAAGTCAAAGAACAGTTGCCTTAGGGAGATGCTATCTTCATGTTCCAGTAAAGGAGGCAGCGTGCCCTTCATGTTCAGGGGCTCAGAGTTTAAATTTTTCTTTTTTTTTTTTTTCAACGTTTATTTATTTTTGGGACAGAGAGAGACAGAGCATGAACGGGGGAGGGGCAGAGAGAGAGGGAGACACAGAATCCGAAACAGGCTCCAGGCTCTGAGCTGTCAGCACAGAGCCCGACGCGGGGCTCGAACTCACGGACCGCGAGATCGTGACCTGGCTGAAGTCGGACGCTTAACCGACTGCGCCACCCAGGCGCCCCCAGGGGCTCAGAGTTTAAATGCATTGTGTGAGGTCCTCAAGGGGCTGCCGTGTCTGACTGGTAACTGGGAAGGGTGTGGACCCCAGGAGGCAGAGGTCACTGGGAACAGTGCCACTGTGAACAGCCTCTCTTCCCTTAAAAGGTAACCATCCAGGGTACCTGGGTGGCTCAGTCAGTTAAGTGTCCCACTCTTGGTTTTGGCTCAGGTCACGATCTCATGGTTTGTGGGTTCAAGCTCCACGGTGGGCTCCATATTACCAATGTGAAGCCTGCTTGGGATTCTCTCTCTCTCTCTCTGTCTCTCTCTCTCTCAAAGATAAACACTTTAAGAGGCAACCATGTTAAAAATAAACAAATAAAAAAATAAAAGGCAACCATGTTAGTGGGTAGCCCTATCAGTCATGCACACTTTAGTATGAATTATTTCACTTCAGACATTTGGTTTACTTTTCCCCTGAAGAGTAGGTGAGAGCCTTAAAAGGAATTGGAGATATGAGCTGGGGGTGAGGGAGGATGGCATGGTGGTGGGGGATAGGGTCATTTGGAAACACGGAGAAATCCAGAGAGAAAGTAGGGCTTAAGAAGATGGGGGGTGTCAGAAGGAGCAAGTCAGTTGTCCCTGTTCGTTCACTACTTTCAGAAAATATTTATTAAGCATCTACTGTGTGCCCGACACCACCCTGAGTATTGAGGGCAGAAACCATGCTGCCCTCAAGGTCATGGTGCTAGATTCTGTAGGACCAAACAAAACCAGGGTCAGCCACCTAGTGTGACAACAAAAAACCAAAAAATCCTCCCCGTGGCGCAGCCTAGCCTCTCCTGACAGCAAGAACATGCACACATGTTCCTCTGACAGCCCAGCAAAGTGAGAGTGGGGGGTCCCCTGAGGAACTTTGGGGCACCCACTCTCACACGTCACAGAGGTGTGCTGGGGCAGTTCGGCAGAATTTGTAGAAATTTCGTGAGCCGCTTGTTAAAGATGGCCGGTGTTAAAAATTAAACATGATCTACACTTAACAAATCATATTGAAAACAAAGGTAATGGGGGGTCTGGTTGACTCGGTCGGTTAAGCATCCGACTTCGGTTCAAGTCGTGATCTCACAGTCTGTGGAGTTCGAGCCCCACGTGAGGCTCTGCGCCGACAGCTCGGAGCCTGGAGCCTGCTTCGGATTCTGTGTCTCTCCCTCTCTCTGCCCCTTCCCCGCTCGTGCTCTGTCTCTCCCTCCCCTCCCCCGCAAAAAAAGATTAAAAAAAAATTTTTTTTAATAAATAAACTTAGATGTAAATTAAAAAATAGTTAAAAAAGAAAATACGAAATAAAAAATAAGAGTTGCAAGAATAAAAAAAACAAAAAAAAATAGAAACAAAGGCACCAACCAAATACTTAGCGTTGATGAACCTCTTACTCTTCTCCATGCTCCTGACGGGCGCTAACGGCTACCGACGCCATTGCACGGGGACAATGGACACACTGGCTGATGACGGTCAACTCTGGGGACTCTCCTGCCCCCACTGGAAATCTACACCACGGAAAGGGGCCGACAGCACACGCTGGAGAGGCTACTGTGAGCCATTCGGCAGCACACGGCCGCAGACCGCCAGCCCGGAGGGGCCGCGGGGACGGACAGCTTACCTTGGCGGAGAACTTGAGGTGAACTTCCGCCTCGTCCGCGAGGCTCTTCTTCACCTGGGCCCACGCTTCTCCCAGGGAGCTGCAACCCAAAGAGGACTGTCAGACCCAGACCCCGGACGGCCACGCTGCCCTCGGATCGGAGATCTCGGCCCCTCCTGGGCGGCGGGGGACGGCGGGTCTCGACGTGGAGCCCGCCCGAGACGGAATGTGGACGGGGCAGAAAACGCCCGTTGAGCAGCGCGCTCCAGCCCGGGGGCCCGGTGAAGCCGGGAAACACCCGGAGCTCAGAGAATCGGGGGGAGATGAGAGAGGAAGGTGGGGCACAGCTGCAGGGCGGGCCCTGACACCTGCCTGTTACTGCCCCCCGTGCGTCCCCCCAGTGCCCATCCCTGGTTCACTAACGGGCGGTGCAAAGGCCTGCCGGTCAGCCAAGGGAGACCAGCCACGTTCTCAGGGAGAAGCGGATCTCAAACACAAGCCACACAGCCCTGCCTGCGGGCAAGCCTCCAGCGGCCTGACTTCCAAGGGGGGCAGAGACGGACCCCTGTGCCGAGGGACGGCTCACGGACGCCCACGCAGCAGGGAAGGCTCTCCGTCCCCATCCTCAAGAGGCGTGGCTCCTGCCGGTCCTGATTCCGGGCTGTGACCTCTGGCGCCGCCCACACCTTCCCGGAGAACGGCAGAATCCCTTTTCCGCTCCAAGGAGATGTTTCAAACAGAAGCATCTCCCCAAGTCCTCAGGGCTTTCACATGTGGCCCCCAGGCCCCACTCTCCACTCCTTGGAGCTCCTGAGCCTTGCCGGCCTTCAGGTGATGCCCCTGCGTCCTTGCTGGAGACCTACCCCCGCCCGCCCCAGACTGTTCAGGTCACTTAACTGCATCAAAGAGCCATTTTCCTCCAAAGAACTGAGCTCGAGTGACACGGCACGCGGCTCCCGGCTTTTGAGCGGGGCCAGCGGCAGCTGAGAACGAGTCCCTCTGGTCACAGCCCAGGCCTGTGTGGTTGTGGCACGGGCTCAGGCCGAGCGGGCGTGACGGGAAACGACCGACCAATCCTATCTAGGAGTCCCTCGGGTGGTCCTGGCTGGGGAGCGGAGCCCCCCCAGGGAAGAGCAGGGGTGAGAAATGACGGTCCGAGCTGCTGGCGGGTAGGGGAACAGACCGCGAGGTCCAGAAGCAGACACAGCATCTCAGTGGGGAACGGATGGTCTTTTCAATAAATGGTGTGGAGACCACTGTAGAGCCACGGGGAAAAGAAGAAATGTCGACCCTGACCCGACACCACGCATGCGAATGAAGTCAGGACGCAGCACATCTACAGTGAAAGCTGGGACTGCACAAAAGCAGGCCCAGGGGGAGCAGGAACTCAAAGACGGGCTGACAGACAGGAGCCGTCCCTGCACCGAGCTGCTCACGGGCCTACAAACGAGAGCCCAGAAGCCACAAAGGCCCTGCTGGTGCGGAGTTTGTAAGTCTATCGTGGGCAGAGCGTGAGGTCAGTCACTGGCCGGTGACGGCTTTAGTGGCCTGCGAAGGTCACCGGCTGTGGGGAAGGACAAGGTCCTCGGCCCCACCTCCAGGCTGGGCACCCAAAGCTGGGCGGACGCCCCTGTGAACACGCGGCTGGGCCCGTCTGAGCAGATACCCTCCCCCAGACACCCCCCGCTCCCCCCCCCCGCCATCCGGAGCCACCTTCACAATTGAGAAAAAAGCAATTTAGAAAATGCTCTCACTTGAAGACTGATTTTTCCATCTGATGAGAGGTCAATGAAAGAAATCAAACCTGAGATGTGTTTCCATTGCAATATCCAGTCCGAGGCATATGCCAAATCGGAACGCAATTACCAACTGGTGCAATTACCAACCAGAAAAGACACAAATCCCATTTCCTTTCCACACAGGCGAGAGGGGAAAAAAAAAAAAAAAAAAAAAAAAAAAACCTGCAGGCAGAATAAACAATCCGATCTTGCCTCTCTACCAACGTGCACATACCCTCTTGGGGTCTAATGGGGGCCAGCACCTTCCTGGCCTGCCCCAAATTCCCAGGACGGGGCCCACGTGTTCACCACCCCGCCATAACCCCACGGTGCCTGCCGGAAGGAGCGTGTGCGTGTGCGTGCACGGGGACAGGGCACGCGGTCATGCCCGTGGGCAGGGGTGCGGCATCCGTGTGTGTGAGCAAGTGCACGTAAAGGGTGGTGGCGAGGGCCTGGCTCGTGCAGCTGGGAGCATATGCTGCTGAGTGTGTTGGCAGGATGGAGTGTCCTTGGCACCAGCCCAGGCCGAGGAGGCGGCAGCCGGAAGGTTCCGGATCGGCACTGTGGTTTGCAGGGCACGGGGATGTCCAGGAAAACCTCCCTGCCAGGTCGGAGGGGCGACTCCCCACTCCCCCCGACGATGCCGTCTCGAGCCCAGTGCCTGGGCCAGGAGGGGGCCACCGGGGCAAGCTCATTTCTGTCTGCAGAGGAGCCCCTGACCCCCCAGGGCCACCCTGTGCCCACCAGGCCAGTGACAGGCCTGTAGAGGCGGCCTCTTGGCTGCACCACGAGCCCACGCAGAGACCGCAATCAAAGCCGCCTTTGGTTGGCACAGCCCATCCCCTGAAGGCCTCAAGCCACGCAGGCAGATCTGGACTTGTTCAACATTGCAGCCGTCTGCCGACCACAACCACACACGACACAGCGTCCCCCTTCCTCGGGGCTCACCTCCCCTTGCAGAAGGGGCCCCAACATAGACCTCACCGGCGGGAGAGACCTCGGGGGGAACCTTTTGCCTCTAACCTCCCGAGCCTGGTGTTCTTTATTCCCGAGGCGAAAGTCACATCGTGTGAAATTAACCGTCTTAGAGAGAACGGTCCTGCGGGGCATTTCGTACGGTGACCACACTGTTCAACCACTACCCTCTACCTTGTTCCAAAACATCTGTATCCCCCTGTTATGCACTGTTTGTGGACCCCCCCACCCCCAAATTCATATGTTGAGGCCCTAAGCTCCCTATCCACAGCGGGGCTGTTATTTGTAGATGGGGCCTCTAAGGAAGTAATTAAGGTTACGGGAGGTCGTAAGGGGTCGCTCCCTGGCCCAGTTGGGTTCCTGTCCTTGTAGGAAGAGTCACCAGAAAGCCTCAACACCCAGAAAAGGCCGTACTTAGAACTCTAGAGGAGAGGTCTCACCAAAGCTGCTGGCACCCTGATCTTGGACTTGCCAGCCTCCAGAACCACAGTAAATTAAATTTCTATTGTTTAAGCCGCCAGGTCTCTGGTATTGTGTGAGAGCAGTCCAAGCAAATGAATGCACACCCCAAAAAGAAACCCCGTACCTGGGGGGTCTGGGGGGGCTCAATTGGTTAACCATCCGACTTTGGCTCAGGTCATGATCTCACGGTCCGTGAGTTCGAGCCCCGCGTCGGGCTCTGTGCTGATGGCTCAGAGCCTGGAGCCTGCTTCCAATTCTGTGTCACCCTCTCTGCCTGCCCCTCCCCCAATCGCGTTCTCTGTCTCTCAAAAGTAGACATTTAAAACAATGAAGAAAAAACAAAAAACAAAAAGCCCAAACCCGTACCCATTAAACAGGGACTCCCTGGCAACCAGCCACGTTCCTTCTGTCTCCGTGGATGTCCCTATTCTGGACATTTCACATAAACAGAATCCTACAACATGCAACCTTTTTGTCCAGCTTCTTCCACTGAGGATAATGTTTTTCAGGTTCATCCACGAGGCAGCACACAGATCAGGACTTGATCCCTTCCTGTGGCTAAATAACATTCCATCACTTATCCATATATGCAATGGGGATGTACCCAATGTGCTAATCGTCCACGTACGGATCTGTCCATATGTACGGACACGCACATACACACAGATTCGTCTGAGGATCTGTTTCCAGTTCTATTGGGTATAAACCCATGAGTGCAACTGCCGGGTCACGGGGCCATTCTGTTCAGTATTTTGAGGCGCTAACAGTTTCCCATGGCGGCTGCACCGTTTCACGTTCCCACCCGCGGGCTGAAACTCTTTGTTAAGGGACACGCAGAGTAGACTACTCTCTTCCTTCAGGAGGGACGCTTCTGGGGCCTGGAGGGTGTGGGTGAGCCTCCCCGAGCCCAGGCCCCGCCCAAGGAGGGCAGGACTGTCAAAACTGGAGAGGGAGGGGAGCCCGCCAGAGAGAACTCTAACCAATGGGGCCGGGTACAGAATCGGCTCCCCACCCACCCCCCCAGTTTCTTCTCAGCCTGTCCTCAGAGACGGGATTCGATTCGGGGGCAAGGGGGTGCTGATATACTCCAGCATCTGGTGGGAGGCTCTCGGTCACGGGGGAGTGTGGAAGGGCCCATCCTAAGTATGGATGTGCACACCGGGGGTCGCGGGTGCCCGGCCTGAGCCAGGCCTGGCAGACTTCCCCGTTTAGGGGAGGCCACGGCAGCAATCAGCGATGCAAAGAGGAATCCACCCCCCACTTCCTGCCCCCTGTCCCTCCCCACTCACCCTTCCTCCTGTGCAGCCAAGGAGTTCTGAGAGAGCTTAGCTAAGTTCTTCGCATACTCTTCTTCAATCTTTATCCTGCAAAACGGAGAAAACCCAACCCGTCAGCTCCCCGGTGCGAGACTGCGGGTCTGACCCGCTGACCGGCCGCTTGTAAACTCTGTAAAGGAACCCGCTAGACCAGACGCTCTGACGGTTCGGGGCTCTTGTCCCTCCGCTGACACACGGCAGGGGTTCCCCAGCTATCTGCTGAAGGAACGAACTTCTCTGAACCTCTGTCTCTTCTTCTGTGAGATGGGATGTTCCCAGCTGTCTGCTGGGCTGTCGCTCACACGGCTCCCAACCCGGGGCTGGGCACTGGGGAGGCCTTCAGATGGGTGAATGTAACTTGTGATGCCCACAGGCGTGCCCGGTGGTCCTCACCTCCCGTCCAGCCCCCAGTGCCTCTAACCGTCAAGCTGCAGGGCACAGGGATTTCCATGGAAACCAGGCAGTGCCAGAGCATGTGGCTGATTCCAGTTCCCTAGAGAGGGAAGTTGCCTTGGTTTTTGCTTTCAGCAGGGCGGGCCCTTGACACACTTTCAAGGCAACTCTCTGGGGAGTGTTCCGTATTATCTGGCACATGGTGTTAAAGTGTCGTCAAAGGCACTGTTCACCGCCTGAGTGCTCCTCTGGGCCGTGTGGGGACAGGGGCCACCACTCAGGAGCCCCGGGCCCGTCGCTGGGCAAACAGGAAGGCCCCGGAGATGCTCTGAGGGGCTGGGGCACTCGTTCCCGGCGGCTTCGAAGCTGATGGCCCAAGGGTGTGGCGATGTGGAAACGGGGGGCCTGACTGAGCCCCGTGGCGTCATTCTGAGCAAGAATCCTTTTCTGCTTTGGCCTGAGAGACCAATAGCCATGTTCCTCCTCTCCGGGCTCTGCTCTCACCTCCACCTCCAGCCGCCTCCGGGGGCCGGCTGGAGTCTGTCTCCTGGTCCGTCACTTCCTGGCCTTCGCTCTGCCCTCCCCAGGGTGACCCGGGGCGGGGGGCCAGTCTGCAGCCCCCAGCCGGTGGTCAACACACCTCTCTCGAAAGCAGATCTGACCACGGCACACCCCTAGCTTCACGTCTCCGAAGATTCCTCGAGGTCAATGGCACACACCAGGCAGGGGCCCCGGCTCCACCCACCCATCCGCCCCAGGCCACGGCCACGGCAAACCACCCGGCCCAGCACGCTCTACCCGGGCACCTCCACTCTCGCTTGTCTCCCTAGCAGACCCCGGCGGGCCGAGAAAAGTCTGCACTCCCCGCGGAAGACCAGAGTGTTCTCAAAGGGCAGATCCCGCTTATCTGCCAACACAGTGGTGGTGTTGTTTTTTAATTTTCTTTTTAACGTTTATTCATTTTTTGAGAGACAGAGAGAGACAGAGCATGAGTGGGGGAGGGGAAGAGAGAGAGAGGGAGACACAGAATCCGAGGCAGGCTCCAGGCTCCGAGCTGTCAGCCCAGAGCCCGACGTGGGGCTCGAACTCACAGACCATGAGATCGTGACCTAAGCCGAAGTCAGGTGCTTTGCCACCTGAGTCACCAGGTGCCCGGCCTTTTCCTGTATTTTATACCATTGTTTCTTCGCACCTGAGCTATGAGCTCTGCTCATTCCCTACCAGCTTCGTGGGTCATAAAACAAAGATTTGAGGGGCGCCTGGGTGGCTCAGTCGGTTAAGTATCCAACTTCAGCTCAGGTCATGATCTTACAGTCTGTGAGTTCAAGCCCCGCGTCAGGCTCTGTGTTGACAGCTTGGAGCCTGGAGCCTGCTTCGGATTCTGTGTCTCCCTCTCTCTCTCTGCCCCTCCCCTGCTCATGCTCTGTCTCTCTCTGTCTCAAATAAATAAATAAATACATAAAAACAAAAACAAAAAAACCGCAAAGATTTGATGAAACAAATCGAAAGCATACCTCGGAAGGAAAAGAGGTGTTTTAAAATGCCCAAGAATGATTATTAAATGATTACTATAATTAAGAAAGATTTTTAAAAATACATTGCTATTTATTGTAAGTATTTCCAGCGTGCCCTGGAAAGTCCAGATGGAAACTCGTGTGCATGTGAGTGGGTGCTCAGACCTTGGAGGAACTGAAAAGGCAGGAGGTGGAGAAGGAACTTCTTATAATCTGTCCCGGCTGAATTTATCGTTTCCTCGTTTCTGTTCACACAAACCATCCTTCAGCAAAACCACTATTATAATCCCTACACCTGTCATAACGACCCCACCTGACTCTTTTGTCGGACTGAGCCCCTGCCCCCCGAAAGGCAGGGATGGGGGAACGGGTTCTACCTGCCCAGGTCTGGGACACAGCTTTGGTTCGAGGATGAAGTAACAAGGTAACATTCTCCTTTCTCGTTATGATAGGGACAGAGCGTCAAATGAGGGCCACGCAGGTCAGTACAGGGGCCCAGCGGTCTATGTGCAGACGCCGCGGGGAAGGAAGATTCCAGCAGACCAGACCTTTCTGCCTTCTCCAGACAAGCCAGAGAGCCAGCTTGTAACGTAAAATCTACCAATTCAAAAACAAAAACGGAAAACGTTCACAGTCCAAACCTGAAAAACCCCACACGGGCCGAAGCCATGCAAGCTATAGTTGTCCCAAGAGCCGCAGCGGGGGCCTCTGGCTCCCCTTGGTGCTGACCTCGCCCGGTGCTGGGCGGGCAGGATGCATCCCACCGACCTGGGGCTCAGGGGCCGAGGTGGCCCTGGGACTGGTCCCGGGAGCTGGGAGGGGCCCGGGTCTCACCTCTCCCGGATGAATTCTGACATTTCCTTCTGCATCTGTTTGCCCTTTAGTTGTTTCTGAAGGAGCAGTTCAAACCCAGCCATGGTGCCGTTGCCTTGGGGGTCCTTCTTATCAGCCTAAAAAGGATACAGAAGCACGAGAGAGTTTAGGTGACAAGGGTGTCCCGGGTGCAGGGAAGGGAGCCCCGGAAGGGACCGGGTGTGCATGGCAAGCAGACCTTAGCCCAAGAAACTTCTCGGGCCCTGCCTAAACCCCTGTCCTCCGCTGTTACAGCCTTTCCCCACCAGGAATCCAGACTTCAGTGCTTTGGTACTTCATGGAAGGAGCGAAAAACACATCCTTTGATATCAGGTGCATTGATGAGGACCATGTCCCAAGTTCCTAAAGACCTGGTCCTTGTCTCAGCTCAGCCACCGGGTGACACGGCCAGGCCTTTCCAATCCTAGGCTCTGTCCCCCCCCCCCCCAACCCACACCCCTAACTTTGCAATAGGACTGGGCTGCATCTCTAAGATCCCTTCCAGAGCAGACTTTTTTCTTTTTTAAATGTTTATTTTATTTTTTTTTAATATGAAATGTATTGTCAAATTGGTTTCCATACAACACCCAGTCCAGAGCAGACGTTTTAGGGGAATTTCAGAAAGGGGTGGGTGATGCCTGGAGAGACCCCACCTCCCATCGTCAAGCATTCAAAAAGTTTACGGACGCCCCCTCCCCTAGAACTCTCTCCCAATGCAGGATTCTCCCACCCTCAAATGAAGCGTTCTGGGCCACATTGCTAATACCTCTTGTGACAGGGAGATCACTACCACACAAAACGCACCACATCACAGCAGGGTGGCTCTGGCCATTTAAAAGCTTCTCCAGGTACGTCAGGTTTGTTTCTTTGCTTTTTTTCACGTTTATTTATTTTTCAAAGAGAGAGTAGGAGCGGGGTGGGGGGCGGGGCAAAGAGAGGGAGACACAGAACCCCGAAGCAGGCTCCAGGCTCCGAGCTGTCAGCACAGAGCCTGACACGGGGGCTCGAACCCACAAACTGTGAGATCATGACCTGAGCCGAAGTCAGACGCTTAACCCCCCAGGCGCGCCCCTTCTCCAGGTATGTTTAAGATTCGAGCACTTCGCGGTATGAACGCTACACCCTGATAAAGAAGCAAAAGAGGGGTGCCTGGGTGGCCGAGTCAGCTGAGCATCTGACTCTTGATTTCGGCTCGGGTCACGATCTCGGGGTTCGTGGGCTGGAGCACAGAGCCTGCTTGGGATTCTCTCTCTCCCTCTCGCTCTCTGCCCCTCCCTCGCTCACACATGTACGCACGCTTTCTCTCAAAGTAAATAAATAAACTTAATGATTAAAGAAAAAGGAAAAGAAAAATCCCCCCCAAATACCAGGCCTCCGTGTGCCTCCCACATAAGGTGGGTGTGCTGAGCGATCCGTCCACACTCGGGAAAACCGGCCAGGAGAGGGGGGCTTTAGCGGCCGTTCACAGCAGGGAGATTTCCGTTAGAGAGATGATGTTGGAGAAAGAAAGCCCTAGAGTAAGGAACAGAGTCCCAGCAGAGCCTGAAGGAGGATGAGAACACGCAACTTTTGCTCTTGGATGCTGGCCAGGGGCAGGTCCACACACTCCCCTCTGGCTCCCCAGGGCTCCCTGAGGCCCCCACATGGTACCCCACACAGGCTGACCTCCGGCTCCTAGGGTCTCCCCTGAACGCTCTGCTTCCCACGTCCCTCTTTAGGGCTGGCGTCCATGAACTCAGCCACTTGTCCTCATGACCCCGGGGCTCCCGCACCTGCCGCTGACCCCTGCCCTTGCCCATTCACAGTCCTTCCTGAGCGATGCTTCTAAACCAGACCATGCAGCCCCCCAACGTCTTCCGAACGCAGTTGGAATAAAAACCGCCGGGCTCCCAGCGCCTAAGGAGTCTCATACACTCTGTCCCCTGCTCACCGTGAGTCACCTCTGAGCTCACCGCCCCCCCCCCCAGGCCTCTGATGCCCCACGGAGTCCTCCCCACGATGTCTGCTGCCCCTGCACGCACCCCCAGCATCTGGAAGAAACACAGCTGGGCCAAGACACTGGGTGTCTTCGAGAGTGCAAGTGACTTATTAACACAACAGAAGTGCTTTTGTCTAGTTCTTGGTTATCAGCAAATCTGAAAAAAGGGCAGTAACCCATTCTGCACAGTATTCTGTTTATTTATTGTTCCTCAGGGTCTCTGAACATTTTTTTCCCCCAAAGTGTACGATTCCGTGGTTTTTTAATATGTTCCCAAGGTCGTGCACCCATCACCACTATATGAATCCAGAATGAGGCCCTCTCGGTGTGAAAGTCATTGCTGATTTTCAGATGCAAATGCCAACGGCTATTCCCAGAGTTTCTGAGCAGGTGGGATGTGCATTTGTCAAAAGATATTTATTTAATTGTGGGAAAACACACTTAGCATAAAATTCACCACCTTACCCACTGTTAAGGGTGCCACCCGGTGGTAACAAGTCCCTGGGCATATGCAACCATCACCAGTGTCCTTCTCCAGAACCGTTTTTTTTTTTAATCTTGCAAAGTTGAAACTCTGCACTCAGTAAAGAGGATGCAGCAAGTTCTAGAAGCACAGTTACTAAAGGTGAATTCTCTACCGATCCCTGCCCCCAACCTCATCACTGATGGAAGCAGGGAGGCCCAAAGAGGTAAAGCGTTTGTGCAAGGTGTCCCCTTCAAGCGTGCCCCACCAAGTCGTGAGAGCAGATTCCTCCACTGAAGGTGCTTCCAGTCCCCTGCCCTTACGGAGCAGCAAAGGAGTGACCCTCGGGCTTATCTGCATTCTGTCCAGGGGTTTGTTTCCATGTGGCCCTGAAGGAAAATCCTGTGGATTCTCTGAGATTTACGGAATCATCTGGACTCCCAAGAGGGGCTTAAATTCCTGCCTCGGATGCTAAATCTCCTGTTGAGACCTAAAGAGAGAACCCTTCTTCTTCGAGCTCGAGGCCCCGCATGCCCCTTCCAGCTGTCCACTCCTGATCCTTGGGTGGGGGGCGGGGGGGGGAGAGGGGCGGTCACAGAGCAGGGGAAACCGAGGCACCACTTACCCAGAAGTAGTCACAATAGCTCCACTCTGTAGGTTTCAGCAGTTGCTGCTCTGGCATTGTGTCCGGATGAGGAAACGTCACGCAGTTTATCTGCAGGGCACAGGACAAGGCAGGAAGTGACTTGCCTGGACGGGAAGGCTTTGCGCCTGGGACACAGCATTGCAGAGGCCTCCCTTCAGCGCTCGCTCGATAGAGCGTGCGTGGCAATCCTGGGAGGCACGTGTTTTTCGAATGAGGGGCAAAGGACTCCCACGCCCCCAGAGGGGCTGGAATCGGCCGGAACTCTCTGGAAGGCAGTACAGTAACAGCATCCACCAAAACCACACACAGCGTGAGCCTCTGACCCGGCGACTTGTTCGTCAAAGACCACCCCCTACGGATGGATCGCGTGTGTCTAAACCCTCTTGTCTGCCAGCACACAGGTTTGTAGCAGCAAAAACACAACTCCACTGTCCTCCAGCAGGGGAACGGCTACACAAAGCTTGGGGTAGGGGCATCTGTGGGGTGTGCATCGAGAGCAGAGGACACGGGGAGAAAGTTCTAACGTGTGGCTACAGATGTTGTGCCGGGTCATATTGTTAAGTGGGGAAGAAAAACATGAGCTGCAAAACGGTACTTAAGAGTATGCTACCATTTGCATAGGAAAAAGAAAACAAGAGAGAAAGAGAGAGAGAGAGAGAGAGAGAGAGAGAGAGAGAGAGAGAGAGAGAAAATACGCACTCATTTGGTTATTTACGTACGGAATACTTCTGGAAGCCGATAACATCGTTTGCTTCCAGAGAAAGGAATTCTGTGGTTGAGGGTCAGGGCGACAGGTTACCTTGTGCGTTTCATTTCACAATTATTTATTCTACGAACAAAGAGCGTCTGAAAAGATGGTCCAGGATGTGTGCTCGGGGCTGGCCCTCGCCCAGGAGAGGGCAGTGCAGACATTCCTGGGACCCGTCTCACACTTTTCCTGCCCAAGCTTGCCCGCCAGGGGGAAGTGGTTTTACCACTGCGTTTGCTGGGCCTGTTTCCAGCCCTGGATCCGCTCCGGTGGAACCTGCTCGTTTGTGTCCTTTGTGGGAGCCACAGAGCCTCACCCTGCAGACTTTAACTCTCACCACGGAGCCTGGAGCTGCTGCATGGGGGGCCGTCTGATGATCAAGGCAAGAGCTGTGCAGAAAACCCAGGGGTCCTGGGGTCGCTTGGGGGGGCTCAGTCGCTTAAGCGTCTGACTCTTGGTGCCGGCTCAGGTCACGATCTCCCGGTTCGTGAGTTTGAGCCCCATGTCAGGGTCTACGCTGACAGCATGGAGCCTGATTGGGATTCTCTCTCTCCCTCTCTGCCCCTGCCCTGCTAGCATTCTTTCTCTCTCTCTCTTTCACTCTCAAAATAAATAAATAAACTTTAAAAAAATTGAAAGAAAAAGAAAACCCCAGGGGTTCTGGAGAGAGGCCATCAACTCCAAAGCCAAGCAGCCATGCAAACAAACAAGGTACAGGCGCCACTTGGTCAGAAACTGCAGCGTGGGGGCCGAGGGGAGGGGGGCGAGCAACCTCGGCCTTGGGAAGAGGTGGGGTCTGCGGAGATGCGGGTAGCCAGCGGATTCCTCCTAGCTCCTCCCGACTGGTGTCAAGCCGGCACAAAGAGCCGACTCAAGAGAAGCCAAAAATCAGGACTCTTAGGCGAAGCGTCTCAATGTTTAAACGCTGGCAAGTGATTCAAAGTTAAAGATGCTAATAAGGACGACCAAATTCCTCTGCCAGCTGAGTCGGGCTCACGGGCCCCCAGCCGTGTCCTGGGGTTCGGGGCCCCCACCCTCTGCTGCCAGGGGCACAGGTCTTCCTTGTAGTCTCGGGAGGAGAGCAGGGGAGAAGTCCCAGCTGAAGACAGGAGCCCCCTCCTCCCGGACCCTGACATCTGGTGGAAGGAAGGGCTGAGATTCCCACTCTGAAGGAAAAGACAGAGTGGCAGGAATGACCCAGAGAACCCCAGAAACAGGGAGCACGGATTTCCACCAAGGTCAAAGCGCAGGTGCGAGGGACCCCCTGGGGTGGGGAATTTCCGCCCCAAGGTGTCCCTGGCCTAAAGGAGCCTGCTGTGGGCGGTGAGGGAGGGCCACCTCTCAATCCCCACAGCAGACAACGGTCTCCCCACACCCTCTCTCCAGGCTGCCGCTCAAGGCGTGTCCAGAGGGGAGTCTCCTTCCGGGGCTTCAATGACCGACGGCCACACGCATCTCCCGTCGAATCGTGGAAACGGGGGCTGGACTGCAAAGCTTCACGTGTTCCTTATTTCATGTTCTGGCTACTCCTGTGTCCAAAGCTAACAGCGATCGCGAGGCATTCTGTCTTGCTTAATAATGTGGTCCGTGAAAATTTCAAACAAATCTAATGGCAAATTAACTGTGACATGAGACTGGGCCTTAAGGATCACGGAACCAGGAGGGGAGGGGGGGGGGCATGGTGGTACCCAGAAGTGGACACAAGTGTCTTCTAGGGTGTCCTGTCGGCGTCTAGAGGCAAGGGGTCCCACACGTGGCCCCATCACAACCACTGCAAGGGAGCTGTCTGGGCTGGGGGAGACAGGAGGGGCGGGTAAGGGCTCATCCCTGTTCCTGTTGTTGCTCTTACCACTCGGTGAGGACACAGGTCCTTGGACAGACTGGTTGGGGACCCCAGGGTGCCTGTCCCCCGCCTGTACCAACTCTGGTTTGGGGACAGGCTGGCTCCCAGCTGTCCTGGGGGGGGGGGGGGTTGCATTTCCCCAATGCTCACAGAGCCCTGCGCCTCTTGGTGGGCGACTGGAGAACTGCACCCTGCCGGCCTCCCTCCCCGCAACCACCGCCCCAGGAGGCAGCTGTTAACACCCCCCTCCACCCCCCGGGTGGGGGGGGAATCAGTGGACAGCCCTCACTCAGACACCCCACCAGGGGCCTTGCATGCATTCACTCCCAGGTCGTCATCCCGGCAACCCCGCCAGCTGGGTTAACACGGGCCTCATTTTTGCAAGAAGAAAACCCGAGGGTCACAGAAAGCAAGAATCCGAATCAGAGCTGGGCTGACCACAGAGCTCAAGGCCTCCACCCAGAGCCGCTCATTCGGCGGACCCCTTGCTCGGCCATTTCCCATGCAAACATCTGCTGAGTGGCTACCCTGCTAGATCCTTCCAGCCCTTTGCACACACGCATTTGTAATTACACTTCTCATGACTGCTTAATTAGCATCTCTTTTCTTGCCAGACAGTCTGCCCCACGAGGGGAGGGAGACCCTTTCCCTGCTGTTTCCCTATTGCCTGGCAAGCACAGCCCCCGATGGGAGCTCAGGAAGGGTTTCTTGGTGCACTGACTCAAGGGCCAGAGACGGACAGAATGTTCTCTGTCCTCACCGGTCTTACAGCCTCACGAGGAAGGCACACAAGTGAGAAAGTAATGGCACCACTTTGGGATAAATAGGCCACTGGGCTTAAACGTGGGTGCTGGGACTGCGGGAAGGGCGAGGGACTGGGGGAGGAATCAGAGAGACAGAGATTTAGGTAATGAGAGGGTTAGGGTTTGGCAGACAGGGGGTGGGAGGTACAGAGAGTTGTGGGGGGGGGAAGGCCCGAGGTCTCAGGATGCGCCCCACAGTTGGGGAGCCAGGGAGCAGTCAAAACTGAGGCCGGAGGGGCACCCTGTAGGCACGGCAGCCCGGAAAGTGCCCTGAAGCACAGTGACCTGACTGGGCTACTCGCGGGGTGTACACACTGGCCGCGGCAGAGGGGGCGCACTGGAGGGAGACCACCCACCCTGGCCACCAGGGAGGCTCCCCAGGGACCAGCCCTCCTCCCAAGGCCTCCCGGGCACCGCCAGAGCTCCACGAATCGTCTTCCTCCCAGCAGACATGGGGCGCGGGGTCGGGGGGTGGGGCGTCCTAAGGAACCATCCCCTGCTAAGAGCTAGTAACTCCTTCTGACTGCTTTACACCTATCGCCAAACTCAGTTGTCACGGCAACCCTGGAAGGCGGGTGCTATTATTATCCCCATGCTACAGAGCAGGAAACGAAGGCACAGAGAGGTTAGGTAAGTTATGCAAGATCACACAGCTTGTGTGTAACTGACGGTGCAGTCACGGTCTGAAGTCAGACAGTCTGGCTTTCCACTTTAGTCGCACCGCCTTCTACGCTCCTATCCAAGGCAGGGGCTCAGGCAGGAAGGGGTGCTCAACACGGAGGAGCGGGGGTCTGCCTCTCCGTGAATACTGTTTGCGAGAAGTTCTGGGAGCCACCTCCCCACCCTCGCTCCTCCTGAAACCACCATCCTCGACCTGCAACATCTTGATGCTGACACCAACCCCGTTTTCTCCAACCCTCAGATAAATGGAGGAAGCCCCTCCCCTCCCTGCTGAGCACAGGTTCGACCCACGCCCGGGCCCCGATGCGGGGAGTCCCTGAGCGCATCCCCCGCGGCCCCCAGTCCCGGCCCCATGCGGAGGCTGTGCTGGAGGGCAGAGGCCACGGTCCCTCACCCACCTATCTGGGCAGCTGGCTCTGACTGTGCTTCTGGGCTGATCTGGGAGGGCGTGGAAGGGGGAAAGTCAGAGCCGAGGTCTGTGGGAGCAGAGAAGAAGTGACCCGGAGGGCTCACCTCCCGCCCTCGGGCTCCCACCCAGGGTTCCAGGGTGCCCGCCGGGTCACATCAGGAAGCGGAGGCTGAGGACCACAGGAGTCCCCAGAACCCTCCTTCCAGGACGGGAGTGTGGCGGTGTAATTGTCATCTTCTCTGGAATCGTCTAGATTCTGACACATCGTGTTTGTGCCGAGGGCTGGGAGCTGCCCTTAGTGCCTGTCATTCCTCATCAAGCAATCCGGTCCACAGCTGGCCCTGCCCAAGGCGTGCTCCGGGCCACCAGCGGGAGGGGGAGGCTGGAATCTCAGAATCGAGCTCAATCCTGGCTCCGTAGCCCCCACGAAGACGCAGACCCGGGCCAGGACCTGGACGCACGACCCTTTGCTGCCCAGCAAGCATCCGGGTAAATCGCTCTAAGTGCTCCATGGGATCTGCGCCCCGACAGGGTGACAGGGTGGGAGACTGCTCACCCCGTCGTCCCCACTCACCAGGAGGGGTTTCCCGCACCCCGGGAGCTGGGCCATACCCCCTGCCCCCACCCCGTCCCAGTGGCCCTGCGGGGTCTCCTCCCTGGAAAACCATGAGCTCTGGAGGATCAGAGCCCAGAGGAAGGGCTGGGGACGGGGCAGGGAGGGAGCGAGTGCTGTAGGGACAGGGTAGAGGGGAGGCACACAGGCCTTCACCCATCTGGACACCTGGGGGCACGCAGCCGGCAGACCCAGCCCCAAGATCGGGGAGCTGCTCTGCACCCTCTGGCCAATCCCTCCCATCCTCAGGTTCTCCAGCAAAAACTGGCAGGCTCCGGCTGGGGTCCCAGACCAACCAGGTCGTAGGTCCAGGGATCCTTCGAGGAACCCGCGTTTTAAGTAAGCTCCCCGGAGGCTGTGGCGGCCGACTGCACTTTGCAGGCTAGCTCCGAGAGGCACCGATGTAGGTCAGTGGAAGGAGGAGGGAGGACACGGGCTGGGAGGGCCGGTGAACAAGGTGTGCTGGAGAGGAGACCCCGGGGCGAGGCCCAGGGCGCTCAGAGGATGCCCCAAGCTCTGGCTCAAAGGCTCAAAGGCTCAAAGGCTCAAAGGCAAGGCACAGCAGGTGGGTGACGGGGGCCCCACCCTGGGGCCTGAGACTGTCTCCCCCTTCCCGGCAACTGCTTTCCGCTTTCCATTGCTGCTTCGGACTTTTCTTCTACAATTCCCACATACGCTCCCCGCCTTCTTCTCCCTCTTTCCCCGTTTCAGGGAACTTTAGGGGCTCCTGCTTTGCTCTGGGGCAGTCGATGGCACCCTAAAGTGGCAGGAAGATGCCCTCAGGAGGTCTACCCTGGACTCAGGCCCCGCTCTCAGGAGGTGACAGCACAGGTCTCGAATCCCGATGCTTCCCAGCCGGGAGAGGTATGTGGCTGTGTGCCTCAGTTTCCTCATCTGTAAACCGGGTCGAGAAGGCGACTGGACACACAGCACTGACTACAAGCTCTGTTCTAAGTGCTTTCTGTGTACAGACTCAGTCCGCACACGATCCCCAAGGCACAGACACCCACCATCTCCCCATTGTGCAGACGTGGACACTGAGACCCAAAGGGGCAGAGACACTTGTCCCGGGCTGCCGTGCAGCTCGCAGGTGCTGTAACGGACCCTCTGGCTTCAGACCCCTTGTTCACAACACTGGTTCTGTCCCCTCCCCCTCACACGGTGAGCGGAGAGGGAAATGAGCCGCTCGGAACACTACTGGTGCATAATAAGTGCACACCAAAGGGGCAGCAACTGTTGCTACTGATGTCGTTGTGCATGCAAACCTCTCTTTCCTCCAAAGCAGGATTTGCAGCCTCCACCAGCCAGGGAAGGCATGCCCACTGTCGGGGTCATCTCCGTGGGGGTGGTCAGAACGGCTCAGAGCTGCCTGTGGCAGACGGAACCCGGGAGAGCAGGTCCCCATTCCCGGCTCCGGGGCACCTGTGTCCAAACAGCAAACCCAGGACCACACTTCTCACGTCTCCGAGCCCTTGGTTGTCTGAGCAGCCGGACGATGCATCTGCCCCCGACACGCGGCTGGTGTGTGTGTGTGTGTGTGTGTGTGTGTGTGTGTGTGTAGAGGGGTGCCCTCCTCAGCCTGCACGTGGGAGCTTGGCGGGCTTCTGCAAGAGCCCCAGGAGGCGGTCTGGCCACCCCAGGCAGGAGCCGCCTGCTCCCGTCAGGAACTCTATTCTTAGGGTGCTTTCTCTTGTTTTTAACTTTGGTACCTTCTAGAAGTCACCCTGCGTGAAAGCAAGCCCCAGTGGGTGTAATTTACATGTCATGTCGCTTAGGCGGAGTATGGCCCACCCCCCTTCCAACCAACCCCCCCCCACCGCCCCGCCAGCCACGGCTTCTGCATCGATCCCACCACGCCTGCACTCGGTCATCACCGGTCATCCGGAGTGAAATCAACAGAAGGGTCGGGGTGGAGGGCGGGGGTGGGGGAGGCAGGGGGGCATTTCGGCTACATCCGAGCTCTGCAACTCCCCAGTTTCCAGGCTGGGCTTCCGCTCAGCTCAGCGGTCCACATTGCCATGGCAACCACCCAGCATGGCAGAAAGCCCCAGAGCTCACCCAACCTGCCCAACCTGGGGGCAGCACCCAGTGGGGAGTCACTTACCGTGATGGTGTTCTCCTTGTTCTGCTTTTTGCCTGGTGACGAGGATCCCAGGTTCTGGGGAGAGAGGCAAGAAACATCATCAAAGCTGTTCTCCATCCTGGACGTTTGCGCTTTCTGTTCGGGCTCCCCGAAGGCAGGGGGGGATGAGTGGAGGCCCCTTGCTGGGGAAGTTGGGGGGGGTGGTGCTCAAGCTGCCATTAACCCTTAAGTCACCATGTTCTGGAAGAGGGCAGGCAGGGGTGGCCCGGACCCCACACTGCTCCGGGGGGCCCCCCTGCTTTGAAGGCAAACAGGAGGAAGCCTCCCGCACAGCTCCAAACCAGGTCTCCCTCCTCTTCTCCCAGTTCCTGATTCGGGCAGTTAACCCCTCAGCTGCCCTCTGCTGGCAGACCGGTCCGCCTGCTGCCCGAACCCGCAGAAGCCACCCGAGAACAGAGAGTTAAAGCAGGCCACCACCTCCATGACATCTTATTCTGAATCCCCAGGGTCCGACATGTCCAATCCTCAAGCCGCGGAACGTGCATGGCTGGCGGGGTGAGGGGGGGGGCGGGCTCGGCCACCTCCGTGACGTGGGAGGGAGGCAGGAGGGATTTCAGAGGCGAGTTGAGGCTCTTATTCATTCAGGCTCTGGATTGCCTTTTTATGTTTTCCTGTTGCCTGCAAACAAACTAGGGTCCCGAATGCCTCCGTCCCCAGGTCCTCAACATCTTGCCCCGGTCCTAGGATGGTCCTGGTGCAGAAAATTAAGGATTCCTAAGCCGAAAACACGACATGGGTCACAGGAGCCTAAAGGGGCAGGTCGATCCTGGGTCGTCACCGCCCCACGATCAGCAGTTACATTAACGAGTCAACAGGGTCCCAGACTGTCCTGAGCCACACGGTGCGTGGGGTACACGCATGACGTGGGACCCACAGCCTTCTTTCTCTAGTGAAACTTAAGGACGTGGTTTTTGACACTTCCTAGAAAAGGCTCAGAGAGAGAGGTCCCTCCATCCAGCCTCAGGGAACCAGCAGCCCCCCATCCCGGGCCAGCAAAGCCCGGACCACCGGCAAGGATGAGCATCAGTGGGGTGGCGGGGCGGGGGTAGGGGTCAGCGCTGCCTCAGGATCTCAGCTGCTCACCACACAAAACAGGGAGCTTGACTGAGTCCCTGTTTGTGGTTCCCTCATTCCTTTACTCCCGTCCAGATCGACCCGGGCTGGTAAGGGAAGTCCGTTAATGGAAGCGGATGCCCTCTGACCGTCCAGCTAAAAGAACTCTATAGATCGGTCATGTCCCGGGCGAGGAAATAAACTCAGTAGTCTGGACACCCTGCCAAGCCACGGGCCTCCTCTGAGCCTCGATTTCACCGGTTGCTATCGACGGTCCACAAGCTTTGGAGGGCATCAGAATTAACAGGCATTGGCCCCACATCGGGTCCCGGCCGCACCCCCCGGAGCTGAGCCGGCAGCAATCAGGTGGGCCAGCGCCTCTGAAGCAGAGTCCGGGGGCCTCCCTTGGGGACACACTGATCTACGTGGTGTCATTCATCCAGGCTCCCTCACTATGGCAGCCGCACCGGCTCAAGCGTGTGACCAACCACAGCTTCCCCAGACATTTCCAGAGCAACGATGCACGACCTCCCCTGAATCGTCTCGAGCCATCAGTGGTCGCCCAGGGCATGTGCCCAAATTGGGAGGAAGACCGAGGCCACATGGCTGGAGCTCGAGTGCCACTATCCTGTGACAGGTGCGGGGGTCTCTCTCAGGTTCATCCACGCAGAGGCACTGGCCAAACAAACCCATGCCGGGGAGGGGAAAGGGGAAGGGGACACCCCAGCATGGATTCTCCCCACCATCGACACACACTGCCACCACACTCTGAGCTCTCGCCCACCAGGATGTCAGCTAATGCACTAGCAACCAGTCTCCGTATCGATGCTGACGACGGGGACGAGGGGGGAAACTCTCAGAAGGAGGGAGACACCAGCCTAGGCATCAGACATACTCAAACCTGCGTAATCCTCCCAGACTCCGCGAATTCAGAGGCACCGCCTCCATTGCACAGATGGGGATACTGAGGCTTGCGGAATCGAACTCATTTGTCTAGGGTCACAAGGCAAGTGAAACTGGAGCCTGCGGCTGAGTCTCGCTTTTCTCGATGTTCTGCCGGCTCCCCACTTTGAGACCAGGGACAATCTCTTGTTTTCCAGGTGGCTCCACAGGGGTCAAGAAAGACCATCATCCACAGTCACTGACCTGGGGACCACCGTGTCCAAGGCTCTGTGGAATGGAGCCGGACACAGAGGTGGCCCTCCTCCCTGTAACTGGGGCCAGGACAGGAGTGCAAGTAATGGCATTGACGATGGGGGGGAGGGGTCCTCTGCCCCCCCTCCCCCGCCCTCTCTGCCCTCCTGGATGCTCAGTCTCAGCCAGGGCTGAGCAGGGTGACACCAAGCCCTTCCAGGCAGCTCAGGCTCTGTCCTTGCTGCCAGGGGTCTGTGCCTACTGTCCCAACATCACCTACATATGCATGCATCATATACATGCACTATATATACATACGTGTCCTCACATCCACACATCACACACATCCACACACACACACACACACACACCTGTAGCACTTCACAAAAGGGCCCGGAAGGAATTACACCTCCATCACAGGGAGAACACCTACTAGCCAGAAGTTGGCTTCTAAATACTATTCCATACTAAAAGGAACTGAGTCCCTTGGAGAAATGGCTCATTCCAGATGCCAGACAGATCTGGCATTCAATTGTTCTGGGAGGTAAGAAACAGGGCAAAGAACAATGTGGTCTCACCAAAGGACCCAGGCGCCAGCAGAGAGAGGGTCCAACAAGCCAAATTTGGGACAATTTGGGCATGATTGTGAATAACGACCGAAAACGAGTAACTTAAAAGGCAGCAAAGGGGGCGGGGGGTGTATGCGGTATTTCTTTATGGAAGAATGCCCCTAAGAATGGTTAAGGAATCAGAAAATTACCATTTGCAAACCTCAAAGTCAAAACGGATCCAGGCCACGGTCACCAAGGATGCTGAGGCACTGAGGAACAGTATCACCCTTACCGTCCCCCCACCCCCAGATTACTGGCTAATCAGAAAGGGAAAATGCGCCCTTGCAAAGGGGCCATCGCATTCACCGGGAGCTCAAACTCAGCATCGCTGGAGGGGTGCTACCCTGGGAAGCCCCAGGAGGTAGAAACCTTTGCCAAAACTGCTAACCCTGAATCTAAGCAGAAGAAAAGAAGTAGATAATGCATCAGGGTCACTCTGCAACTGACCTGGGCTCTTCCCACAAACAGCCACCGTGGGACAAGACAGAAAGAACAAATGTGTGGGGAAAATACAGTCTAGATTAAAAGGAGCTAAAGCCATAGAGGAGATAAAATGGTAAGTCCACAGGATGGGATACTACGTGGCCCCGGGAAAGGAACACAGTGTCACTCCATTTGCAACATTCGCAGACCTTGAAACATTGTTGTAAGTAAAAGAAGCCAGACACACGGAGGCCCTGCATGGTGCCGTTTCACTTCTATGAAATGTCCAGAAGAAAGAGGCTCACCTACCGAGACAGGCAGAAAGCAGATTAGTGGGTGCCCAAGACTTTTGGGGATTCTTTCCAGGGTGATCAAAGTGCTCTAAAATGGATTGTTACTGATGGTCGTGCAACACTGTATGTTGTAAATGACTGGATGAATTACATCTCCGGAGAGAGAGGAACAGAGTAAAAAGATACAGCAACCAATGTATCCACCTGTAAAAGTGGAATGGACTTTACACTTGGGATGTTGCCAGTGTCCATAATAAAAGTTTATTTATTTTTTTAAAGTTTATTTATTTTGAGAGAGAGATCGGGGAGGGGCAGAGAGAGACAGACAGAGAGAGAATCCCAAGCAGGCTCAGCACCCGCGAACCCCAAGATCATGACCTGAGCCGAAATCAAGGGACGGATGCTTAACCGACTGAGCCACCCAGGCACTCCATTTAAAGTGTGTTTGTTTTTAAATGTCCTTTGCCTACAATTCTGGAAAGTTTCTCTCCTTTTTTGAGTCCCTCCCCAGCCTGGTTTCCTCCTCTCTGGCCCGGGCCATTCTGCTGTTACCATGCGGTGAGGACCCACAAGGGTGGTCACCCACAAAGGTAGAGCTGGGTGGACTGCATTGTACATTCTGCAACTGCCATGCAAACCCAGACTTTGCACGTCTTCTGACCCCGTCTCCCAGCCCTACCTTCTCGGCAGGCGGGATCCAGAATGAAGCCTCTCGATGCTTCCCTGTACTGTCAGAATAAAACCCAAGCCCCTCACAGTAGGCCTGTGCAGACTCAGCCGGCCCCACCTTCCGCCCTCCTGACACCTGCTGAGCCTGTAAACCACAGCCCCACTCGGCCGCTGTGGATTCTCTGAAACCACTGCCCTCCTTCCCCTTCCAGCTATCCACGTGTGCTGTTCCCTCCACCTGGAAGGCTGTTCCCACCACCACCCTGTGCCAGGCTAAACCCTCACTCATCTGTCCAGTCTTAGCTTACACACCTTTTCCTACAAAGCCCATCACTGACGTTTCTGCCATCACTGACCGTCACCGGCCAGGTCCCAGGGACACACACTTCCCTCCAGCCCGTACCACTGCTGACACGAAACACTTGTTTATCTCGTGCCTTCTCCAGCAAGGCAGGGGCTGGGCTATGTGCCTGCGAGTCAATGCCTGGCCAAGGAGGAGACACTCAATGCAACATGTGTTGCTGGGCTCAAGGGAAGCCCCACCGGGTAGAGGAGTCTACCTCAAACTCCCTTCTCCGGTGGGACCCTTCAGTTTCCAAGCCTTTGGTCCCAGCCCCTGTCTCCTCTCCTGGGTCTTCCTGGGGGATGCTCATGGGAAGCCAGAACAACTTTGGCCACCAAAGGGCCTGGGCTCCAGGGGCAGATCCCTTGTGTGACCCCCACCCCACCTGCACAGGGATCCGAGAGGGAGCCCATCACAGGAGGGCAGGCAGGGGACAGACCAGGATGTGCTTCCAACAAAGGCCAGTAAGACTATCAGCCTCTGACACCCCAGCTTCGCAATCAGGTGGACCCCATTTATCCAATACTCCGGCAACCCACCCCAAGGCTGCAGGCTGGAAAACTTCCACTAGGTGGCGCCAGGCCACCACCACCTGTGCCCGGCCATCTGGTCTCCCAGGACTTGGGGAGGACCAGGCAGGAACCCAGCCTGCATCAGTCCTGTCCACGACCGGGGGCACGGTGGGGGACACATTCCTGGTGGCCCGGGAAGATCAGGTATGTACTCCCCACCCCCAACATTCTAATCTCCCTGATTAGCCTGCTTAAGGAGGAGCAGAGAACAGAAAAAACAAAACAAAACAAAACAAAACAAAACCATAGAGGGCTTTGAGCAAACCCTGGGCAAGCTGCTTGGCCCAGCCCCCTACCCTGTATCTCCACAGTTCCTTTGCTCATTCATTCACTCTCCAGGTATTGCAAAGTCCTAATTGCTGTTCATTATAATTCACAGGGATAGCGTGAGTAATACTTTGCATGTCAAAGAGCGCCCTGTTTACTTTGGGGATAGCTTGCTGGCTCTGTAAACAATAAAACTCATCCTCTTTCTGTGATTGGCCCCAAGCACCTTTGTGGGAAACCAGCGCCTTCTAGAATCCTTCCACTGCCTAAAAAAAAAATCCAACATGCTACATTCCAGTCGTGGGAAGCAGTGAACCACTGCGTATTTGCTCTCTCCACGCACTGTGTTATTTATTTTTGTAACTTAAAGACATTTTTTTAACATTTTTGAAGGGGGGGGGCGGAGGGGCAGAGAGAGCGGGAGAGAGAGAATCCCAAGCGCTCTGTGCGGTCAGTGCAGAGCCCTACACGGGACTCGATCTCACGAACCATGAGATCATGACCGAGCCAACATGGAGTCAGACGCTTAACCGACTGAGCCACCCAGGCGCCCCCTATTTTTGTTACTTTGATGACACATCAGTGCTCAACGTTACCATCCAAAAAGAATACACACTCAATTTCCACCTGCCCCTTAGCAGTCACGGCCCGTCCAGGCTGGGGTCTCCAGAGCTGGCCTGCTCTGTGTCCCCAGGGACCAGAACCTTATTTCTACCACTGCTCACTGTGTCTGCCTTCCATTAAAGTAAAACATACTCATTCCAGGCAATGCGAAAAATACTGCAAAGTGCAGAGAAAACAAAAAGTACCTTAGGCCAAGGTTTCTCAACCTCAACACCATGTGTGTTTTCTAACTGGACAATTCTTTTTCTTTTTTTTTTTCTTTTTTTTTTTTAACTTCATTTATTCATTTCGAGAGACAGCATGTGTGTGCAAGCGGGGGGAGGGGCAGAGAGAGAGGGAGAGAGTGAATCCCAAGCAGGCTCCAGGCTCCGAGCTGTCGGCACAGAGCTCGGACTTGTGAGTGCGAGATCATGACCGGAGCTAAAGTTGGACGCTTAACCGACAGACACCCAGGGGCCCCTTTAAAAAAAAATTTTTTTTTTAGTATTTATTTTCGAGAGGTGTGCGTGCTTCCCCCCACCCCCCCAACTATCATGTTCTCTCTGCATTTCCCTGAATCATTATATATTCTTCAGAAAACGGCTTTCTCGTGTCTGTATGATATAGCAGGCTGGATGGATATTCAGTGCCAAAATCCATTTTACCCATCCCGTGTTGCTAGACAGGTTGGGCCCAACACGGGTAGTGCCGTAAATGACGCTTCGCACATAAATCAGAATCCCGGGATGTGTTCTGAGCACAGATACTGGAGGGGGAAATTCCTGGGTCAAAAGTCAGCTTCTGAGATGGTTATATCCATATACGTTAAAAAACAAAAAGGTTTAGTAATAACGTCACTGTATCTGGGGGTGGGGGGTACTATGTTCTATCAGAGAAAGAAGCAAGAATGACACGGGGGGGGGTGATGTTTCCAATATTCTTCTTGATGTACCCAAGCCAACACCAGCTTTTTCTGTTCTGTTACAGCGGAGAAGGACCTAGGCTGAGGTCTTCAGAAATCACCATGCAGCCGGGTGGTAAAAGTCAGGTTCGTCCCACATAGATTGGCAGAGGCAGTTTGGGGGCTCAGCAGAAAACACACAGTGCCAGGGCTGGGAGGGACGTGTGCCATGAGCAGGGGAGCAAAGCAGTTACATTTGTATGCTGTGTCCTATCGTCTGTGCCCGGGTCCTCGCTGCTAAAGTCGCGGTCCCGACCTACATCATCAGCATCATCTGGGGACTGGTTGGAAACACAGAACCTCAGAGTCCCTCCTAGACCTTCTGAATCAGAATCTACATTTTAAAAATGTTTATTCATTTTTGAGAGAGAGAGAGAGAGCGAGCCGGGGAGAGGCAGAGAGAGAGGGAGACACAGAATCCGAAGCAGGCTCCGGACTCCGAGACATCAGCACACAGCCCGACGCGGGGCTCGAACCCACGAACCGCGAGATCACGACCTGAGCCGAAGTCGACTGAGCCACCCAGGCGCCCCAGAACCTACATTTTTAACAAGAGGCCTGGGTGATGAGGAAGTCCGTCAAAAGGGGAGAAGCCTTGGCCCAGATGGACGTCCGATTTCTTTCCCAGAGCGTTAGCTGAATTAACCTGGGCCCGACCGAACCAAGTTTCCAAAAATGAACACTCCTGTCTGTGTGACTGCCAAGTGTCACAGCTCGGCTGAGCTCAGCAACAGATCACAAGGCCTTGCTCTGAAGGGCACGTGGCACCCGCTGTTGGGGATAAGCGGCCACGGTCATCCCGCACAGCAGCCAACACAGGTATCACCATTGTCATCTTCACCCCTGGGGCCTGGCAGAGGAGCTCCTGGAAAGGACTGGTGGACCCTGGGGCCTTCACTCAGAACATCTCCTGGACAGAACTTACGGACAGAATAGAACAAGCCGATCCTTCGTTCCTCGGACACAGCTTAACGCAAACTAGGAGCACCCCGGGTCTCGGCGTCAGAGTCCGGTCTGATCACTTGGTAACCGTGTGAACCTGCCTGAGTCACCTGAGCGGTCTAAGACTCCGTGGCCTCACCTGTGACACGGGAAAGGTACAGACGTGTGTCTGCATAAATGCCAACGGATGTGATGATGGAGAAGCCAGGATGGGAATCTTAAGCCTTTCCCCCATGTCCTCCCATCCTACTGTGGTCTCTGTGCTAGATTATTAAGTATGAGAACAAATTTCACGTGGGGGTGCGGAGGGGGTGCACAGAAGAAGGGAAATCACCCGGCCCCATCCATACTCGCAAAGCGACGGAAACCTAGACTCTACGTAACAGGAATCCAGACGGCAGGATGGAACCCTGTGCCCTACGATCCACCAAAATCACCCCCCGCCCCCAGCTGCCTGCGAGTCCTAGAGAAAACCAGCAAGGCACAATCACCCGCTTTCCTCCAATCACGGCACGTGGGAACGACCCAGATACACCAACCGCTTTCTACACCAACCAGACCTGCACTGCCGTCCCCCGGACCCCCGGCACGCACCGTCTTGACGACAGCCCCCTGGCCCTGCATGACTGACCCCCCCCCCCACTACCTCCCGTCACAGGACCCCTTACCTGGGAATCACCGGTGGATTTTCGGACACTCATGTGGGCAGTCTCGGGAGGGTGCGCTGGGGTCCCTGCCGCGTGGTATCCATTCACTGCGGGAGAGAAACACGGCTCAGAAGCTGCGCTGGCCACAGGCGGGCAACACCGGCTGCCTGTAACCACAGCCCCTTCTCCTGCCCGGCTCTGAGACGTCTCGCACGGCTGGGACCATCTCTCGGGATCTTACCGGTATTCGCGGAGCCAGAAAAGGTTGGCACACATCTCTCTAACCCCCAGCACCCAATGGCGGAACTCCTGGGGGAACCACGTTTCTTCCTGAACCAGCGGGGGACGTGCTGAAATGGGAGGTGGGGTCACGAGAGTCTAACAGCCGTCACCGAAAGTGCTGCATCAGTTGTGGCCACTGGTGCCCGTCAAGGGCCCAGCCTCCTTCCACAGAGTCAGGTAGCCCGTCCACTACCTGCCTGCGGTTCGTGGTTACGTGGAGCTTACTGAGCTCGGTGAGCCTCAGTTTCTGGATCTGGAAAATGGGGACAATTCTCCCCAATCTCCAAACCTACCCTGTTGGCATGAAAATCACACAAGACACGGGCCGCCTGGGTGGCTCAGTCGGTCAGGCATCCGACTTCGGCTCAGGTCATGATCTCGCGGTTCGTGGGTTCGAGCCCCACGTGGGGCTCTGGGCTGACAGCTCAGAGCCTGGAGCCTGCTTCTGATTCTGTGTCTCCCTCGCTCTCTGCCCCTCCCCCGCTCATGCTCTGTCTCTCTCTCTCTCTCAAAAATGAATAAACATTTTCAAAATAGTTTTTAAAAAAGAAAATCAAATGAGACAGTATTTGCCAAAAGGAGCTGTGAGTTATGGAGTAACTTATGAAAAGGAGAGAGGGGTATAGATGGAGAGACAGCAGGCCACTGCTTCTGTTCCCGAATCCAGTCACCCTGAACCCCAAGCCTGTGTGATCTCTGGAGACCAGAGAAGCGTGCCTCCCTTATGCCCTGGGCTTGGAACAACATATCCACCATGCGGGTCGAACCAAAGACCTACAAAGTGGGGTCCAACACGTGGTTCTTATGGAGAGAGCCCTGGAATGTGGCCAGAAGCAAGAGAGAGACTGGCTGAAAGCCACTGACACCTACTGATTTGCTGGAAGCAAGCAATGGGGTGATGGAGGCTGCCCCCAAGCAGGACCTTTTCACGCTGGGGGATGCCTCCCATTCTCTACCATTTGTAGTAAGAAACAAAACAAATCCATAAGCCCCTGCGACCAGAAACACAGACCACTCGGCAGATCCCCGTGGACAGCTAGGCTTCTCTCTGATCTGCAGGGTGGTCTGATCCCCTGGAAGAATGCTGGGCACAGACACAGGAAGGCTACCGAAAACTGGGCCCCCAGGGAGGTGGCTTGGGGAAGCAAGAAACAAATTAACCCGCTGGGCCAGCCACAGTCCTGGTCTGCACACATGCCCCTCGGCAGCTAGTTACATGCTGATGCTATCCATGAGTCCCCAGCTTAAGGGGGTGGGCTTCCAAGAGCATCGGAGGGTGCTGGGGGGGGGGGCGGGGTCGAGGAGAATCCACTCGAGTTGGCATAAGCCATGCCAAGAAGGGCCCTACCCTGATAAATATAACCCACGATGAAGGCATAACATTTGAGAACTATTACTTATCAAACAGCACAGGACTGAAATGGAGAAAATTCACGTGGTGCGGCATCTAAAGACAACAGGGGAAAACTGGACCGCTTTCCGTATGCAACTGAGCAGTGGACAAAAGTGAGGCTATCCCAGCAATTTAATCAACTAGATATTAAACATCATGCGCTACAAAGAAAGGCACCGTCTTTTGCCAACAAGCCACAGAAACTTAAAAAAAAAAAATGATTTGGGCATATTTAAGCCACAAATAAAGCGTCAGTAAATCGCAAAAGGCATAAAGAACGTTGGCCACATTCTTTGACCAGAAAGGAGTAAAAGCAGATAATAGCAAAAGAACAAATATCAAATTCCCCATCCCTCCAACTCCCGAACACTTGGAAATTTAAGTAAATGCCTTCCAGGGGCGCCTGGGTGGCTCAGTCAGTTAAGTATCTGACTTCAGCTCAGGTCATGATCTCAAGGTTTGTGGGTTCGAGCCCCACGTCGGGCTCTGTGCCGACAGCTCGGAGACTGGAGCCTGCCTCAGAGTCTCTCTCTCTCTCTCTCTCTGCCTTTTTCCTGCTCATGCTTTTTCTCAAAAATAAAATAAACATTAAAAAAATAAAAAAATAATAATTTAGAAAAAATTTTAAAAGCCAGTAAAATTAACCAAAGGAAAACACGAGGAGGGGGTGTAAATACAGCAACAGAAATGAATTGGTTAGGAAGTAGGATGACATTCACAACTCAGGCAAGTTCTCTTTGTGTGCGCCTGGGGGAGGAATCACAGCAATAAAAAAGCAGGTCAGCCCATCTAATTTGAGACAGACAGAGAGCACGAATGCTCAGAAGGTGGAATTAGAAAGAACACATAAGCAGATCTCGTAAGAGATTTTTTTATAAATACAAGAGCATATGATTTGTAATTATGTGCTAATAAATACACGACCTTCCATAAGACCCAAATGATTAAAAATGGCTTCAAAGGACCCTAGAAACACCAAAATGAGTAAAACTTTTGAAAAATGACCTCCCTCCAAAAGGCACTGGACCCAGATGGTTTTACGGGCAAATGCATTCAAACGCTCGACAAAGAAAATCCTAGAAAAAAAACGCACCTGGCTTTAGGAACATGGGGCAAATTTCCCAGTTTATTGCACAAAGCCAGCATCACCCTGACCCTAAAACAACAGAAGAACTGAGCCACAGTTCAGTTTGACTACAAACACGAAATATGTATACTCTTACCTGAGCAGGTCTTAGCCCGGAAGCAGTCACCACCTCTGACGATGTTGGGTCCCTACAGGGGGCCTCCTGGAGGCCAGGGGCCGCCCTTCTGACCCCCACTGACCCCCTCACAGCACCTAAACGTGCACCCTCAGTATACGCCTGTCTGTCTTCTGCTTCCAGCATCCCCCAGGCACCCCGTCTGCCACATTAATGCCAGCCAGGAACTGCCTAACGCAGGGGCATTCTGTCCCTAATCCATTCTCTTGTTCTCACTTCGGTTCTGAGCTGTCAGCTGCTGGCTAATTACTCCCCATGTCAAAACAATTACCGGGAAAGAAAAAATAATTTTGCATCCAACCATTTCTCTCCATCCGGCAGCTCTGCCCTGACCTGGTGTTGCTGTGTTTCAGGCCCCCAGTCCCAGGCACACTCAGAAAAAGTGCTTGGTGGAGATCTGAACAGTTACGGCTTACCCACGAGCATTCCTGATTATTCCCAGTCCTCTGGGCTCTCAGCTGACCAAGAGTTAGAGGCCAGAAGTGGGTGCTTTTGAGGCCTCCAGCCTCCGGGTAGCAGGGGGCAGGTGGAATAAAATAAAATTGGTCAATGATCACTCATAACCGTAAGGGACACAATTCGTTCTGGGGATACAAGAAAAAAGGAAAATGCCCATTTCAGCTGTTTCTAAGAGAAGAAAAAGGGAACAGAAGCTCTTATGTAGTAACTTTCATAATTTCCAGCACAGATATAAACACACGCATGTATATGTTTCATTCCTCGTTGTGGGCGGTTAAAAACAAAGAGGGGGGGCTTGAGGGATGCATCAGAAGAGGGGACGGGTGTTTGGGTAGAAAGGGAAAGAAGGAGGCCTTCAGGGGCGTCGGAGAGGAAGTGGATAAAGACAGAAAGGAGGGGCACGACAAGAGTTCCCGAGAGACGCCAAGCAACAGAAAAGAGTCCGCAACATCGTCGCCCAGAACCCATGGGGTCAGTGGCCCTGCTTCCCTCCAGCTCCAACCCCCAACAGAGAAAGTTCCCTCCTCCATGCCTCACTGTTCCCTTAGAGCACCCCAACGAGTAGACTTAACCCTTCCAAATGAGAAACTCAGCCCTGGACAGTCCCCCTTCTAATCTCACTCCCTTTCTTTCTAACTCCCTTGAGTTCTTTCCTCAAGCTTAAGGAACCCAGGAGCCCCGGGGTCTTGTTCATGACACCTGCACACCCACCCCCCCTCACACAGTCAACATGGCGGAACGCAGGGTTTCCCCAGGCATGCAACTCCACGGCATTTGTTCTAAATATGAGGCCGTGAAGGGAAAGGGAAGTGTCTTATGGTCCCAAGAGTTTGGGACAAGTGGCCCCCATTATTCACTGCTTTATTACCTGAGGCCTGTTTAAATACAGGCACACCTCAGAGATATTGCGGGTTGGGTTCCGGACCACCACAATAAGCAAACATCACCATAAAGTGGGTCAAATGCATGCTTTGGTTTCTCAGATGTACGTGAAAGTTATGTTTACATCCTACTCTATTAAGAGTAGCGTAAGGGCAGTATGTCAAAAAAAAAATGCATATACTTCATTTGAAAATACTTTATTGGGGCACCTGGGTGGCTCAGTCGGTTAAGCGTCAGACTTCGGCCCCAGGTCATGGTCTCGTGGTTTGTGAGTTCGAGCCCCACATCGGGCTTTGTGCTGACAGCTCAGAGCCTGGAGCCTGCTTTGGATTCTGTGTCTCTCCGTCTCTCGGCCCCTCCCATACTCATGCTCTGTCCCTCTTGCTCTCAATAATAAATGAAAAAACGTTAAAAAATAAAAATACTTTATTGCAGAGCACCTGGGTGGCTCAGTCAGTTAAGTGACTTCACCTCAGGTCGTGATCTCACAGCTTGTGAGCTCGAGCCCCACGTCAGGCCGACAGCTCGGAGCCTGGAGCCTGCTTCGGATTCTGTGTCTCCCTCTCTCTCTGCCCCTCCCCCACTCACACTCTGTCTCTCTCTCAAAAATAAATAACATTTATGGGGCGCCTGGGTGGCGCAGTCGGTTAAGCATCCGACTTCAGCCAGGTCACGATCTCCTGGTCCGTGAGTTCGAGTCCCGCGTCAGGCTCTGGGCTGATGGCTCGGAGCCTGGAGCCTGTTTCCGATTCTGTGTCTCCCTCTCTCTCTGCCCCTCCCCCGTTCATGCTCTGTCTCTCTCTGTCCCAAAAATAAATCAAAAAACGTTGAAAAAAAACTTTTAAAAACAAAAATAAATAACATTTAAAAAATTAAAAAATCACTTTATTGCCAAGAAACATCAGCCATCATCTGAGCTTCCAGCGAACCCTCATCTCTGTGCTGGTCGAGGGTCAGCGTTGATGGCTGCAGGGTGGTGGCTGGAGGGACAGTGGCAATTTCTTGAAATAAGACAACAGTAAAGTTTCCTGCATCAGTGGACTCTTTTCACGAACAATCTCCCTATAACAGGTGATGCTGTTTGAGAGCATCTGACCCACAGAAGAAATTCTTTCAGAATCAGAGTCCGTCCTCTCCAACCCTGCTGCTGCTTTATCAACTAAAGTTCATGGAATAGTCTCAATCCTTTGTTGTCATGTCAACAATCTTCACAGCATCTTTGCCAGGACTGGATTCCATCTAAGAAATCACTTTCTTTGCTCATCCGTAAGAACCAACTCCTTAGCCAATGAAGTTTCATCATGAGATTGTAGCAATTCGGTCACATCTTCGGGCCCCACTTCTGATTCTAGCTCTCTTGCTGTTTCCGCCACATCTGTAGTAACTTCCTCCACTCAAGTCTTGAACCCCTCAAAGTCCTCCATGAGGGTTGGAATCAACTTCCTCCAAACTCCTGTTCGTGTTGGTATTTCGACCTCTTCCCGTGAATTGCGAATGTTCTTAACGGCACCTAGAATGGTGGACCCTTTCCAGAAGGTTTTCAGTTTACTTTGCTCAGATGCATCAGAGGAATCACTATCTATGGCAGCTAGAGCCTTCCAAAATGTATCTCTTAAATAGTAAGACTTGAAAGTCAAAATGGCTCACTGACCCAACGGCTGCAAAGTAGATGTCGCATTAGCGGGCCTGAAAACATGTATCTCACCGTCCATTTCCATCACAGCTCTTGGGTGAGCAGATGTATCATCAATGAACAGTCATATTTTGAAAAGAATCCCTTCTTCTCAGCAGTGGGTCTCAACAGTGGGCTTAAAATATTCAGTAAACCAGGATGTAAACAGACGCGTAGTCAGGTAGTCTCTGTTGTTCCACTGATAGAGCCCAGACGGAGTAGAGGAGCACCATTCTGAAGGGCCCTGGGATTTCTGGAATGGCCAACGAGCACTGGCTTCACCTTGAAGTCACCAGCTGCATTAGCCCCTAAGGAGAGAGTCAGCCGGTCCTTTGAAGCTTTGAAGCCAGGCGTTGACTTCTCTTCACCAGCTCTGAAAGTTCTAGATGGCATCTTCTCCCAACAGAACACTTTGTGGTCTACCTTGAAGTCTATTGCTTAGGGGAGCCACCTTCATGAACTCTCTTGGCTCGACCTTCTGGGGAACCTGCTGTAGCTTCTGCATCAGCACCTGTTGCCTGACCTTGCACTTTGACGTTGTGGAGACGGCTTCTTTCCTCAACCCTTCTGAACCAACCCCTGCTAGCTTCAGGCTTTTCTTCTGCAGCTTCCTCACCTCTCTCATCCTTCATGGCATTGAAGAGAGTTAGAGCCTTGCTCTGGATTGGGCTTTGGCCTCAGGGAATGGTGGGGCTGGTGTGACCTTCCATCCGGACCACCCAAACTTTCTCCCCATCGGCAATAAGGCTGTTTCTCTCATCCTTCCTGTGTCCACTGGAGAAGCACTTTCCATTTCCTTCCAGAACTTCTCCTTGGCGTTCACAACCTGGCCAACTTTAGCCCAAGTTTTGGCCCATTTCAGCTTTCAACATGTTTTCCTTATAGAGTTCAATCATGTCTAGCTTTTGATTTACAACGAGAGACATTCAACTCTTCCTTCCCCTTGAACACGTAACAGGCCGTTGTAGGGTTTTCAACTGGCCTAATTTCAATATTGCTGTGTCTCGGGGAAGAGGGAGGCCTGAGGAGCACGAGAGACAGGGGAGTGGCCAGTTGGAACAGTCAGAACACACACAACATTTATCAGTGAAGTTCACTGTCCTATACGCACACGGCTTGTGATGCCCCCAACGCAATCACAAGAATAACATCAAAGATCGCCGATCACAAAGCAAATCACCGTAACATATATCATTGTAGTGAAAGAGTTGGAAATATTGAGAGAATTACCAAAACGTGACTCAGAGACACGAAGTGAGTAAACGCTGTTGGAACAAAATGGCGCTGACGGGCTTTCTCAACACAGGGCTTGCACAAACCTTCCATTTGGAGAAACCTCCCCCATCCGTGAAGCCGCCACGTGTGCTCCTGGACGCTGACGTGTTCCGTGAACCTCACACAAGGCAACGGTGCGTGGTATTCCTACACTTACCTGGGCGCCGAAGAACCCATTCTGGGCCAAAAAGCAAGAATACCACGGAACCCACTTTGGGAAGAGCTGTGGCTGTAGGAAGGCAGGTTTTGAGGGCAGGCCAACCCAGGCAGACTCGGGGGGCCAGTTTTGTGCTCAGCACCTCTGAAGGCACCACGGGCACACCCCTGCCTCCCACCCTCACCACACCCCTGCCTTCCACCCTCACCACACTCTGTAAGGTGGAGGGAGGCTGCATCTACACGGCTCTGTCCGGGGGAGCAGTTTCACATGACGGCCTTCTGGTCTGGAAACATCTGTCTGCCTACCTGGGCCTCACTGTCTTCACCGACTGTCTAGAATGAAAACTGTATTCCCCCAAAACAGAACTCACAACACATCCGTCCCCGGGGTTGTAAATGGCTGAAAGCCTGTGGCTATTCTCCAGGGCACCAAAGGTTCAACTGGCTTGCCTGAGCTGACAAAATCACGGAGTCAGGAACCACACGCGAGCCCTCCTGCCTACCGGAAGTGTGAACCGCCTTCCTTGAAGTCGATGGTGAGGTCTAGCTGAGGGCCGCCACGGAGGCCTCTCTAGGCCTGGTAACTTGCTAATTCTGCAGTGAATGGAGGGTCCTGCTTCGCAGCGACGCTGGGGAGGACAGCTGCTAGGGATTCCTGATCTGGAGAGGGTGTGGGTGAGGGGGAGCCCCCTTCCCAGGGGCCCCTGCTCAGGGGAAGCACAGCTGTCTGTGGGCACAGTGCTCTAGCCTGGCTCCACCAGCTCAAAGGCAGGCCCTCCCTGATCGGCAAGGGAACCAGCTCATTGCCCTTTGATCGGGGAGGCTCTTCACCCAAGGATGATCCCTTCATGGGCGCAATCCCCCAGGCTGGACACAGCCCGAATCTGAACCTGGGTTTCCCGACAACTCCCACCCCCTCGCCGCCAGCGCAAGTCCGTAAAAGACCGATTACCTCCAACCCTAAAAAAAACACAAACAAGGAGCTCCTGGGTGGCTCAGTCAGTTGTGCGTCCGACTTCAGCTCAGGTCATGATCTCACGGTTCGTGGGTTCGAGCCCCGCGTCGGGCTCTGTGCTGATGGCTCGGAGCCCGGAGCCTGCTTTGGATTCTGTCTCCCTCTCTCTCTAACCCTCCCCTGCTCACGCTCTGTCTCTCTCTACCAAGATTAAACATTAAAAAAATTTTTTTTAATTATTCCAAAATAAAAAATACATCTATTAAATAAAGTAAAAATACGTTAATCATTCAGTTCCTCAGCTACATTGGACACAGTGTATCCGTTAGCCACGTGCCTAATGTTACTACAGTGCACAGCGTAGATACACGCATTTCCGTTATCACAGAAACTTCTCATGGATGACACTGCTCTATGGCATCATTCATTCTGCCCAGGGACTCATCCGTGAAACTCCCAGAACCTCATTTTTCACCCGGTATTTTCCTTCCGTCTCACTGTGACAATCTCTCTCTCCATAAATCACTGCCTCCACACAGGGTATGAAACCAGCCCAAGGATCGTTTTTAATATTTGCAGCAGTTACTGAATGGAGCCTTTGGTGCTTCTGTTTGGGTTTAAACTTTATTACCGACGCGGACCTCGCCCAGAAAGCCTGGCACGAAAGGTCTCCAGGAAACCTACGGAATGAACACACCTCCCAAGTCTGGTGGTCGTAAAGGAGGCAGTGAAGGAAAAGCCCCCAGCTCAGTGCCGACCCTACGTGACACCCCACATTCAAAGAGTGGAATCCCATTTTGGGGGGTGCACTGGGCCTTGCTCCCCCCCGGTGGGTAATCCGGCCGGCTGTGCTAACGGCATCTGACGGACCTGCCTGTCCCTGCCAACCGAGAGCAATTCTGATTAAGCTGAGTACTGCCTGGCTGTTTCAAGGAGGCGGTGTCTTGGGTAGTCAGTAGAGCGTCTGACTCTCGATTCCAGCTCAGGTCATGATTTCACGGTTCTGGAGTTTGAGCCTCGCGTGGGGCTCTGCGGTGACCATGCTCGGGGAATTCTCTCTCTCCCTTGCTCCCTGCCCCCTCCCCCACTCGTGCTCGCTCTCTCAAAAAATCCATCAACTTAAAGAAAAACAGGCAATGTCTCATGAAGACAACTCTGCCGCATTTCACTGTCACCCTCGCCTCCAACCACCGCACTCAGAATGAAGTTCTGACCCCTTCCTCTGGCTTGCTGGTGGGGGGAAGCAGGCTCCGCCCCTGCTGATTGCTAGTCCCCTCGTCACCTACCACTCCCCCCCCCCCCCCGCCCTTCATTGCCCACCCTCCAGCCGTACTGGCCTGCTCTGTCAGCTCAAACACGCCAAGGTCACTCCTGCCTCAGGACCTTTGCACCTGCCGTTCCCTGACCCAGAACACATCATCACGACCCCACACACATACCATCTTCTCCTCACTGGGGCCGTCCCTGACTCTCCAGTCCCACACTGCCCCGCGGCCCTCACTTTAACCCCTTCCAAGAGAACATGCAAGAACAATCCGACACATTTCACATTTGGGCTTATTTGCCCAAATTCCCCACTGGAATGCGGGTCCTTGGGAGCAGGGACCACAGAGGTGTGGCTTATCTCTGGCGCAGTCCCCAGCACCGAGAACAGCATCCGGCATATTCTTCGAAGGAAAGGTTTGAAAGTCTATCACGGCTGCAGGCCTGGCACGGAGACGCGACGTGCCCGAGGCCCCAATATGACAAGCTGTGATTTCTAAATCTAGGATGCCGTGACGACCAGGGAAGGAAACAAAGGGGCCTCTAACTGAACGAGCAGACGCCCTTCTGGCTTCCACGGTATGTGCAAAAGGTGGGTCTCAGAGCCCGTGAGCCACGGTTCTGCAGATTTCGCCGCGGCTTCTCACGTCGACGGGCCATGGTGTGTCGAGCGACCCTCGAACAGTGCACGACCCGTGTTCTGAGTCACCCCAGGACGGAGCCCCTCAACTCTGGTACTACTGACAGATGGGCCTTATAGCCCTTTGGGGGGTGGCTGTGCTGGGCAATGCAGAGGTCTAGCAGCATCTCTAGCCTCTGTGCACTGAATGGCCACCCCAAAAATTGTCTCCAGATGTTGCCAAATGCCCACCGGCAGGCAAAATCACCCCCAGAGTTCAGAACCACCCTGCTGGGGGCAGAGCAGCTTAAAAAGTCCATGCAGGGGCGCCTGGGTGGCGCAGTCGGTTAAGCGTCCGACTTCAGCCAGGTCACGATCTCGCGGTCCGGGAGTTCGAGCCCCGCGTCGGGCTCTAGGCTGATGGCTCAGAGCCTGGAGCCTGTTTCCGATTCTGTGTCTCCCTCTCTCTCTGCCCCTCCCCCGTTCATGCTCTCTCTCTGTCCCAAAAATAAATAAACGTTGAAAAAAAATTAAAAAAAAAAAAGTCCATGCAGGGGTTGTAGACAGACAAAAGAACAGAAGCACGGAATCAAACAGGGTCTTCACTCGAGACCCCAAGCCTTCGGAATGCCGATGGCACCTGCTGAGTCGCCAAAGGGCAATAGGGTAGGCAGAATTTCCACCTGCATTCGCCCACAAATGCAGAGAAGTCGACAGACCTCGCATCCTGGGGCCTTGGGAACAAGTGTCTCTGGTCCCCGGCGGGTGGGGGCAGAGGAGGGCGAGTCGGTGTCCACGCGCTCGGTCTAAACGCTTTGGCAGTTCTCGTCATTGGGTCTGACCCTCTCCCTCCCGTCTCCCCCTCCCTTCTCAGCTCCAGAGTCCCAGCACCCAGCTCTGCGCTCGGGGTTGTGCTGATGAGGGGAAGGCAGGAACCTGTCACCTGAGCAGGGCCCTGGGCCAGCTCCTGCCAGCCCCTCTCCTGGGAGACAGCCCCCGAACCGCACAGAGGGGATAGAAGGATGCTAGGGACCGTGCAAGGGAGAACAGGCCCCGGTGAGGTGGGCCCACAGACTCAAAAGGCAAGTCCCCCAACCCGCCCCACCAGCACTCTCTGCAGGCCACAATGGCCGCAGACCAACTGCTCTGGCCAGAAAAGACAGCTGGGTTTCCTTTCTAGCGTCTTGGCTGGCCAGGATCAGGGGCCACACCTCACTTTCTGCATGCTGGCATTTCTACTGTTATAAAGAACAAGAACAAAACCACGAGAACGACAACAGAGAAGGCAGCGTGCCCGAAAAGCCTGTCATCTACAACAGGTCGCAAGGCTGAATGAGAGCCCGGTTCTGGAGACAGGCTCTCATCAGGGAGCCCTCAGCCCAGCCCTAGAAAAGCAGGAGTAAATGCCCCATCGCCCTCCTTCCCGAGGGGGCTCCTTTCCGGGGCTCCCGGGCGGCCCAGTCGGTCAAGTGTCCGACTCTCGAGTTTGGCTCAGGTCACGGTCTCACAGTTCGTGGGTTCGAGCCCCACATCGGGTTCTGTCCTGACAGTGCAGAGCCTGCTTGGGATTCTCTCTGCCCCTCCCCTCCTCCTGCTGTCTCTGTCTCTCTCAAAATAAATACATAAACCTAAACAGAAAGGGTTCCTTTCTGTTTGAATCCTTTTTTTTTTTTTTTTTTTTTTTTTAATGTAGGTAAAAGATGTACGTAAAAACATTTCAAAAGCCCGGAACATCCCATGCCTCGGCTGACTGTCCAGAGCTTCCTGTGTAGTCCATTTTCATTTCCCTAAATAACGTACTTGGATCGTGTTCTGACCTCTCAGTGCACCAGCGATCAAGCCCAAAGACTCTCCACTATGAAAGGCAGGCTGTGTTCAACCCACTCTCTGCACCCAAGACCCTTCCTCTGTTCCAAGGTTTAAGGGTCTTCTTTCTACTTACTACGCCTGTCTGCACACACTCATTCATTCATTCACACAGCCACTCATTCATTCATTCATTATTTCAGCTCTTCCGTGGGTCACCTGTGATGTGTTAGGGAAGCTACTCAGACCTCTGATCTGGGGCCACCGTGAAGGCCCTCACTACCCTGCACATAAGCTGCTGTTCCTCCCCCAGCCCCCTCCCCACCCTTCCCCTCCATCCAGCTACACCCCATGTTTTTTCAAAGCTGCCAACTTGAAATTCCAGGCTGCCACCACAACCACACCTTCTGGACTTTGGCCTCTGGCTTGATGCTTAAGGTTGGAAAACCATCAAATGAGGTTCACACCCCCTGTGGCTGTGGAGACATTCCTTGCAGCCAGGCCGTGTCTGGGGACTGAGGATCCCACAGAAGAAAAGGAGAGACGAGGTCCCCACCCTCGGGGAGTGTCCTGCCGGGATCGCCAGGGAGAGCCCATCCTCCGACCGCTCCCTGGGATCGGCCAGTAAGATCCCCCGCCAGGCTCCAGACCCCAGAACCCACAGTCTTGGCCTTTCCGATGAAGGCGGGTGTGTGGCCCCTCCCGGCTGCCCCAAAGTAGTGGGTGGACTGTACCTGTCGGAGGCAGAGAGCTCCTGTGAGGGCCAGGGCTGGCTGGAATCCCAGAAGAACTGCTGGGGCGTTCCCAGGTGGTCTCTGGTCAAAGAAAGAAACACGGTCACTTTGAGATTGTCATAGGGCAGAACCCCAGAGGGTCGCAGAGCAGAGCTAGACGGCAGAGCTGGAAAAAATAGGGACCTGGCCGGGCCACCGTCCTGCCCAAGCCCGGGAGGCGGGAGCTGGCTTTCTGCTCCCACGTCATCCCCTCCCCACCTGCCACGACGACCGAGCCTCTCTGCTGGGGACCCTTCTCCACGCAGCTGCGAACAGGAGGCAGCCTTCCGGCTGGGATCCTTGGAACCGTCCCTCGCTGGCCCCCTATCCGGCCCCCACTGATCCCCCAAGGCTGCCGACCCATGTACCTCCATTTCGGTCTCGTGCCCTGGAACCCAGACGCTAACTGGGTGTTTCTCCCAAGTGCCCACTATCACCTGAAACCCCAAAGCCAGAGGAAGGAGCCCTGGCCTGGGGTCTGTACAGAGACACGGGTCCCCTGTCAAGTGAGGCTGATTTCCCAAGTCCTTCCCGGCTCTCCAGACCCACGTCTTGTCTGAATTCCAACCACTACATCGGCCTGGCCCCTGCCCCCTGCCCCTTCTCCGGATGCCCAGCCAGGAACAGAGCTAACACTGCAGCCGTGTGATGGCCCCCTGAACTCGACATGAGCCACATTGCCACTGTAAGCAGCGACTTCTCCTAAAGTTACCTAGTGACAAAAAGAATGCCTTCTCACTCTGTACAATATGATGACGTAGAAAAACACAAGGAAAAGAGTAGACACCCATAATCCCACAGCTCTAAGTCAACATTTTGGTATCTCTGGAGATTTATTTTCTTTCTTTTTTTTTATTTATTTATTTTTCAGACAGAGAGAGACAGAGCATGAACGGGGGAGGGTCAGAGAGAGAGGGAGACACAGAATCGGAAGCAGGCTCCAGGCTCCGAGCGGTCAGCACAGAGCCCGACGCGGGGCTCGAACTCACGGACCGCGAGATCGTGACCTGAGCCGAAGTCGGACGCTTAACTGACTGAGCCACCCAGGCGCCCCTGGAGACTTATTTTCAAGGCATATACACATCTTTAAAAAGAAACAAGGGGCACCAGGGTGGCTCAGTTGGTTAAGTGTCCAACTTCAGCTCAGGTTACGACCTCATGGTTTGTGAGTTCGAGCCCTGCATCTGGCTCTGTGCTGACCGCTCGGAGCCTGGAGCCTGCTTCGGATTCTGTGTCCCCCTCCCTCTCTGCCCCTCCCCTGCAAGCGCTCTGTCTCTCTCTCAAAAATAAATAAACACTAAAAAACTACTAAAGAATAAAAAATAAAAAATGAAACAAACATCATACTGTACTTTCTTGCCACGTTATCGACTTTTGGATCTTTCCCAACGTATTAAAGCAGCTGGGAAGTACAGTGGTTAGCATCTATGAACAGTGGTGATTCTGGGGCCAGATGGCACGGCTTTGAATCCCGGCTCTCCCTCTTCCCACCACCAGTGGAAGCTTGGCCAAGCTAACGGTCTTCCAAGAGTCTCCTCTGCAAAATGAGATCAAAATGGGATCCACCCGAGGCAATCACTGTATTCGTGCCAAATGCCCACGTAGAGTTATTTTTAGCCAGTGGAATATACGGACATGACATTATTTAATGAAAATTTCTATTACTAAGAACTCAATGGTCTCCAATGCCAAAAACAAAATTAAGCACAGCTTTCCATTGGCTTCTCTCAATTAGGCTTCTCCACCCAAAATGAAAGGGTTGAGCTAACTGGTCTTTCAGGCCCCCAAACTCCCGACTCCAGCTCCAAATCAGGGGTCTTAAAACTTTAAACCCATTGTTTGGGTTTAAGGAGTTTATGGCTCCAGGAGTCAGTCGGGTGGGAATATGGTCCCTTCATGTCTTAAGGGAGAGAATACAGAGGGGAGGTTGAGGGAGAGGAGGAGCAGGGAAACAGCCACCAGGAACAAGGAGGGACAGGCAGACCAGGCTCAGCGTTTTCCCGGTGGGAGGAGGGGTGGGTGGGCTCAGCCCAGAGCCCATCTCTGGCTGCAGGTCACGAACAGGGACAATCCTTTGCTGGCTCCTCTCCCACAGGGCACACAGAATAACGTCCAAACCCTGTAGCCCCCTGCAGAAGGGCACCCCTGTCTGTCTGTCCAGATTGAATTCTCACTTCACCCCAGCCCATTTGCTGGTCTCGCAACATGCCTTTGATATCACGGTTCCCTCCCCCCGGATGCCAGAATCTCATGCACTAGTCAAGTCTCAACGAAAATGCCGCTTCCACCAGGCAGCCTTCCCAGACTGCGTTTCTGCTCTGGTGTCAAATGCCCAAACTCTCTAGAGCAAATGCTGCCCCAGCTGCAGAGGCTCACGGTGGAGTCCCTCTTGGGGCACAAGGCTGTATCTGGGATCGGGGGCAGGGAGTGTTGCCCACACAATGGCTGGCCCATGTTGGGGGTTAAAAGCCCACCAATTCCCTTGCCTCGAGGCAGACAATTCCACCCAGCTCAGAGCTCTCAGGGGCTGGCAGGGGCCCTTCCTGTGACTTTACTGCATTACTGCTTCCTTCCCTTCCCCGGGGGGTTCCTCCCAAGAGTATTCCCCTGCCCCCGAGCCTCCTGCACTTAAGTCTGTCTCAGGTTCATCGCAGAACCAGGCCTGAGAATCCCCGACAGCCACATACCCCCGCCCCCCCCACATACCTTCCATCTAGCTCCTCTGAGGGAATCAGCACTCTGTCCCACCTCTCAGACAGCACAGACCTTGACCCCTGTCTTACCTCCCTGAGAGCCGGGTCTATGTGCCCGGACAGATGGGCAAACGGAAGGACGGACACCGTGACGGCACAATGTAGGTTCCCATGTGATATGCCCTTCCAGTCTCTAGGGATAGACAAGCCCTGTTCTTCCTACATGTGGGAAAGGTCCCCAGGGAACTGTCCACTCTGCACCGTGGCCTTTACCCCTTTGGTGGCTGATTTCAGAGAAGGCCCTGCAGCCACATCGGGGCTCGTGAAAGTCGGCTGGGAGCAGGGCGGCAAGGTCACTGGGCCGCCTCTGTAAGATCACCAGGCCGCCTCCACGTGGGGCCAATGACGGAGGGCCAGCTCCTCTTAAAGCTGAAGCTGGTCACGCCCAAGATGAAACTCGGATTCTAGCTGGACGAGAGCTGAGCACACATGCACGGAGAAAAGAACACAGTGGCAAATGACTCCTGGCGGCAAATGGAGGAACCCCAGAGGGCGGCAGGGGGAGGCGACTCGTGGCACGGGAATGGTGGCGGGGGGGTGTCGGGCCAGACTCGGAGCAACCTTCCCACTGAGGCCACTGAATCTGCGGGATTCGGGGCCCCTCAAGGATTGAAACTTACTGAAAAGTAAATACATGAAAATGTGACCTGGTGGCCTTGGGGGGAGGGAGGAAAGAGAGGGGAAGAGAGAGGACACGGCAACAGACACGAGGACTTGACTTGCCCCTCCGTCCTCTTACATTCATCCACCTGTGTGCTGGGACCTGAGAGACACCACCAAGCTCGGGGGAGACAAAGCAGCCTGACTTGAAGGCACTTTTAGCAGGGAAGCCTCGGTTTCTTGTCCCTCCTCCCCCCAGCCTGGGGCTCTCCAGGGAAGGGGGCGACAAGCGGCAGAGACCCTCGGGCAACAAGAGAAAATGCACCGAGAGCAAAGAGCAGGGTACAGCTGCCCCTGTGGGTCCCCTTCGCCTCCCCACTGGGAATCCTAAGGACAGAGCAGAGAAGCCAGCGTGGCATCATGTGCTTGGAGGGTCTGCAGGAGGCCCCGAGATCGCAGGCAGGTGCAGGCTTGCAGACTGAGCCCCACTCGCCAGAAGGCTCGCTGGCTGGGTCACATACAGGCCCCCCCAGAGGCTGGAGTCCCTCGTTCCCATGTGAACCACATCTGTCCGGCCAAACGCCATCAGGGCACCATAACTTCTAGAGGATGCTTTCTAAAGGATGCTCGCCTTGGCCGGCTCTGACTTAGCCCAAAACCCAAAGCCACTCACTGCAAGTCTGAGGCGGGTAGGTGGCCAGGCCGGGCCTGGCAGATGTCTGGGGAGAGCCACGGGGACTGTGGCTGAGTGACCTCACCAGCAGGAAACATCACCCCAGATGACCATACCGCCCACAGGGAGGAAGCCATTTCTAGATCTTTTCCAATAAGATTCCTTAATCTATTTACAGCACACCGAGCTCGTCGACCAAGTCAAAGCAAAACTGAAGCAGGAGTTGGGGGCCCGAGTCACCCTGGATTAAGGCTCTTCTACATTCTCTGGGGACCTATCCCTGGGGCTTTAGGTGGTTCCAGAAACAGCCAGACTCCTCCTGCTACCAGAATCGTCACCACGCAGCCCCCAGAGGCTCTAGGGAACATGGGGAGGTCAGCCTGGAGAAGCGAGACGTGTTCTTGGAGAGACTGTCCGTCCAACGCAATTCACGAGAAACACGCTTTTCCTAACGGCGGCCCTCACTCAATTCAGACCTCCTCCACGAAAGCCAGGAAAAGCCACACACACAGATCGACTGACTGTGGATCAAACCGGCCCAGGGAAGTCGCTCTCTAAGCCATCAATGCTACGAGCTAGAGGTTTTAATTTCCCCGTCAGTGGATGACAGTTGCTGCCGTGTAGAATAAAACTTTCAGAGAAAAGTCTAGTTCAAAGGAGGACAGAGACGTAAATCTGGGTTTCAAAGCACAGATGGCCCCTCCTTACAAGAATAACCCTAATGCTAATAATAAAACAGGAAGCGAGGCATGACTTATTGACTTTAAACAGTCACTTCTGGACTTCATTGCCCTTGTTAAGACTGCGTCCTGCTTGCATTAGAAATACTGGCTTCTGGTGGGAAAGCCACAAGGACCCCCTGGATCGAGGCCACTGGTCCTGGTGATTTGCCTTTTGGGGAAGGTGTGAGCCCTACCCTCCCTGTCCCGCTTGGTCCCACCCTTACACCCCAACCCCTATTCCCTGTCCAGCCCCAGTGGACACCTGTTCCCCATCGGTCCACTTGCTTGGCTATGGTGGTGGCTCTCTGCTGCCCCCAGTGGCTACCAGGTGAAATAACCACAGGTACCAGCTCAGAGGGAATTGGGTCCTTTGGGGTCCTGGCTGGCCTCTGCCATCAGGCCACCCCCACAAAGGCAAGCTGCAGCAACTCACAGAACCCAGGTCAGTGTCCAGAGGGTTCCGCTCACCTCTCTCCCCCCTCAGGGACTCAGCAGCAGACACTCTGGTTCCCTCCCACGCACCCGTGTTTCCGTGGTCCTTGGCTTTGTAATCACCCCAGTGACGGGCCTCTGGCCCATGAGGGCATTCCCAACCCCTTCTTAAAATTAAATAAAATCTGACTTCCAACCACACACTCTCTGCAGGAAATGAACTACCAACTCTCTGCGCATCCACTCGTGCGTCTCCTTCCACGGTCCCCAAATACCTACGAAATGGGTGCAACCGTTTCCACTTTCTAAGAAACGAAATCCTTCTTTCTAAAGAAACTGAGGCCTCGGTTGAGAACCAGCAGAGCTAGGACTCGGTCTGCCAGCAAGGACCACCAAGTGCCCGCTGTGCCAACTTCCCTGAGCTCTGTGCAGGGAGCTGCACAAAACAGTCCTGTTTTAGTCTATGCACCACTCTGTTTGAGAATCATTTTTTTTTAATGTTTATTCATTTCTGAGAGACGAGAGAGGCAGAGTGGGAGCAGGGGAGGGGCAGAGAGAGAGGGAGACACAGGATACGCAGCAGGCTCCAGGCTCCGCACTGTCAGCACAGAGCCTGATGTGAGGCTCTCAGGTTAGATGGCGGGACGTGCTAAGGACAATAAAGCAGGGAAGGGGGATAAAAAAATTGTATTAGAAAGGGATTTAATTTTAGAAGAATATCCAAGGGGCCCCCGGGTGGCTCAGTCGGTTAAGCGTCGGACTTCGGCTCAGGTCATGATCTCACGGTTCGTGGGTGCGAGCCCCGCGTCGGGCTCTGGGCTGACAGCTCAGAGCCTGGAGCCTGCTTCTGATGCTGTCTCTCATTCTCTCTCTCTCAAAAATAAATAAATATTTATAAGAATAGCCAAGGGAGTTCTCCCCGAGAAATGCACATTTGAGTAAAGTTTGGAAAGTAGTTTAGCAAGTTTCCATTGCTGCATCAGAAACCACCCCAAACTCAGCAGCAGCTGCAATCAATGAGCATTTATGAGGTCATACTGTTCTGGAGGGTCAGGAATCCAGAAGGGGCTTAGTGGGGCAGTTCCGGCTCAGGCTCTCCCATGAGGTTACAGTGTGATCTTAGCTGGGGCTGCATCATCTGAAGGCTTGAGCGGGGCTGGATCCGCTCACATGGATGGGCCAAAGTTCCTTGCCCCCAAAGCGTGAGATCCGAGAGAGCAGGGAGAAACCATGATGTCTTTTATCACCTAGCCGTAGAAGTGACTCTCCATCACAACGACCAGATTCTACTGCTTGCAACGCTGACAGAATGCGGGAGGGACACAGAGCAGCGTGAGTGACAGGCACTGGGTATGTCGGGGGCCCTTTTGCAAGCCGGCTAGTGCCAAAGAAAAGTAACAAGCCATGCACGTAGCATGTGAGGGAACAGAACTGCAGGTGGAGGGAACCGAAAGGGAAAAGGTTGAGAGACAAGCACACATCTGTCACCTTCAAACAGCTGCAAGGAAGATCATATGGCTGAAAAGTGGGGGTGGAAGTGGAGGGCCGGAGTCAGAGGTCACAGGGCCAGACTCGATCACCCAGGGCACTGGCTCTCAGGGTCGGGTCCTGGACCAGCAGCATGAGTGTCTCCTGGGAACCGGCTAGAAATGCAAACCCTCGGGCCCCATCACAGACCTGCGGAATCAGCAACACTGGACGTGTGGGGGCAGCCACCGCGGGGCTTGAGGCAGAGAAGTGACATGATCCAATGGTGGCCACTCTGCCAGGCCCTGCCTCCGAGCAGGCTTCCTGGGCTCACGCCCCTCAGCACGTCTGGTGTCCTAGATGTGTCATCTGTGAGTTCTGCCTCTCTGTGTCCATCCCATCAGTCCTCCAGAGACTGAGACAAGCTTGGGCTCTTCCAGAACTCCCTCCAGAAGGAGCAGTGGGAGCTGGGGAGTGTGGCGTGAGTGGGGCAGGGTCCATGCAAGTGAGGACAGCACGGCCAGCACCACCGCCATCGGCTAGGATGCCGGAGGGATCCGGGGATGTCCCACTCGGGAAGGGTCAAGAAGGGGTGCCCAGGTAACGACCCCTACTCGCAGCTCTAGAACCGAACTCTTCCATGCTGGTTTCAGACCCTGTGGGTGAAAAGGCAGTTCCTGGACGATCTAACGACCCCCAGGAAGGGCCGCTTGACGGAAGAGATCCTGGCATGGGAAGCTTTATCTCGATCCGCCTCCCATGGGGGCTTCCCCAACTACCCTCAACTCGGCTCACACAGCACGGATTCCCAGCGGCAGGGACGGATCAGGCGGCCTCTCAGCAAACGGAAACACGCAAAGTCTTTTTTGCAAACTGCCATCAGCGGGCGCGTCAGCAGAACTGTGTTCTGTGGGATCGATCGCCTACGTCTGATCGCCAGAGGGAGGGCTCCTGAGCCTGGGCCAGACCCTTACCTTCAGGCAGCGTGGACCACTGGGGCCCCAGAGTCCGCATCTTGAGTTCCAGTCAGAAATGCGTGGCAGGAGTCGAGCCTGAGGAGACCGGGAGCAGACGTGGGGACGTGTTAGCTAACGGCCCCCAATTTGCAGTGTCTACGAGCCACGGGCAGTGCACGTGTGCCCACGATGGCCCCCGGGGCGGCTCCCCTGAGCTCCGAGAGCCCCCGTGCTCTGAGGACAGGGTGATACCAAGACTCTGCTGTTCAGGAGAAGAAAGGAATGGACGGTCCACCTGCCCTGGTGCTTCAAACGCCGTCCTCAACCCAGAGTTGCTGTTATGCACCTCGGAGGTCAGGCATTGGTGTCCTCCAGACAGATGTTCAAATCCCAAGTCAACCCCTTGGCAATGAATGGCGTGGCACCCGGCCTGCTTCCTCACTGCAAAGCAGGGATAACATTGCAGGAGTCTGGGGGTGCTGGATGAGCAGTCAGTGGGCCACACACAGCCTGACACAGAGGAAACCCTCAAAGCCCCGTAACGACAACGACAGTATTAATAAGACAAAACCCTCTCCATTCCTTCCTTCTCTCTGCTTCCCAGCCTCCCACCCCAAAAGCCTCCTCCCTGCTTTCAACCCTGTTCATGCTCTCCCAGAGCACATCTCCCAAAGGGAGAGGGAAGGTAGGGCTCCCTCTCTGATGCTAGGGAGAAGAAGGTTCTAGAATGCCTTCCTTAGCACATCTGAGCTGTAGAGGGTGTTCCTCAGCCAAAGAAACATCACTATCAGTGGTCTACCACTTTCCAGCAGCTCAATGGATCCCTTCAGCAAAGCCTGTGATCCAGGCAGGACAGGGACCCTCACGCCTGGTTCACAGACCATACAGAAGCTGGCGATGTCGTCGCAATAAAGCAGCAGTCCCTTTAGCGCCCTGGCCCTTTGACATTAGCCCGAACCAGAGGCTGGCTCCAGCCTACGTAGAGGCCCTAGAAAAGTAGAACCAGCCACGGCCAGAGAAATTCTAGTGGAGACCTGGGGCACCGGTGGGGCGCCTGGAACTCTCTGAGCCTGTCCTTTAAACCCTTTAGGGTCCCTGGTGTATGTCAGCCCCCTTAAAGAGTGCACACCCGGGCAGACACACCAGGAATCCCTGACCTTGAGTCGAGGGATAACCAGGGTTGACTGCAATGCAGGAAGAAAACAGGTGGTGGCAGCTCAGAGATATTATGACCCCCAACTTAATGGTTGAGAAAACAGGAGGTAGGTCCTGAGAAAGAAACCTTATCAAAACCGAAGCCCGGACCCTCGGAATCCGGGACTTACGCACAGGTACCTGCCAGAGCTCCAATCCTGTCTCCCCAAAACCTGGTGACTCATCGGGGTCATTGGGACCACTTGGTAAAAACACAGATTCCCAGACCTGGGACCTGAAAATTCTACAGTCTCCGTGATTAACCAGATTTGGGGGGGGGGGGGCGGCGGGGCAAGTGGTAGAGTCCATAGTAATCCATCCCAGGAACCAGCCACAGACTAGAAGACATGTAAATGAGACAAAACTTGAGGGTTAGGATCAGGCAAGGTTTGAAGCAAGACACATGGTGGGAATGTAGGGTAATTTAAGGAACTCCCCAAACGCCCATCATCGTCACCCGACCTTCTAAAACTACCAGGCTCACGACACCTGTCTCCGGAGAGCCACGGCTTTGACGTGAGGCTTTGTCATCTATTCTAGTTCCAGGGGCAGACTCACGAATTAGAGTAGGACTGTCACAAACCCTTTCGCTCGGCTCAGTCCTTAGACTCTTCCTAGAATAGGGGACCATGAAATGGAGAGGAGAAAGTGTGCAGTGAAGGAAGCCGAGAGGGAAAAGGCACCAAGAGAAGGTGTCAGTGGCTGCTTGATGGGGACAGAGCTGGCAGAGGGCGGAAGGCAGATCAGGGCCACCTGGTTCAGACACGGGGAGAGCCCAGGTGACCTCACGGTCCTGCGTGCTCCTCGTCCACACCATTCAGACTTTCTGAGTACTAGCTACGAACAGATGCCAAGCCTGGGGAGGGGATCCAGGAGCCCACAATTTTGTCCTGCTCTCAGGCAGCTGATGGCCTGGATGGGGAGCACGGATGACCTCCTCGTCCCTCAGCTACAGCACCTGCCCTCAAGTCCAGGCCTCCCAATGGATGTATCCTGAGGGCAGGGACTGGGTCAAATAAATGTATCCCTGTCTCCCAGGCACCAGGTAGAGTGGGCATTCGGTGTTGGAGGAATGAACGCAGACTCAGCTCAGAGCAAACATGAGAACTCAGTTTGGCTACGTGGCCAAAGGCTGCTTTTCACAAAACGTGTGTGTGTGTGTGTGTGTGTGTGTGTGTGTGTGTGTGTCTAGATGAAAAGACAGACGAATGGATGGAAAGACACAGAAGGACCAGGCAGAACGGACAGACTTCCCATTCCCTTCACATAGCATGAATTACAAATCCCGCAAGCAGTCCAACCTAAAACGAGCAAAGAATACACGGTGGCTGGGGTGGGGGGGTGGTGTTAAAGAAACATAATGGCAGATTACCAAGCGGAAGAGACGTCCGGTCTCACTCAAAACTGGAGAAACCCAAATAGGGATGACAACAAGACACTGTTTTCTTACCCACCGGACACGTAATGTCTTTCAAGACTGACAACCCCTCGTTACCAAGGATCTGGAAAAACAGGCTGGGAGTGTCTTGGAAAGGCAGTATGGCAATAGCGATCAAAATCCCAAACGCACACGCCCTTTGACCTAACAACAGTTTCAGGAGTGCAGTGATAGCATCAGGATGAAGATATGTTTGGGCGCATGTTTTGTTAGAGGAGGAAAACCCCAGGGACACGCTGGGAATGCCCAGGGGACATGATGCCGTTGTTCCAGGGTATGAAGCGGATGAGGGTGTGCTGGTGTGCGGGGCGTGTCCAAAACACATGGCGAAGTGTACAAAAATGCACAGAAGTGTACAAAAGGTTCTCAGATGCATTTCCGAAAGGGGCCTACGTAGGGGCGCCTGGGTGGCTCAGTCGGTTGAGCGTCCGACTTCGGCTCAGGTCATGATCTCGCAGTTCGTGGGTCTGAGACCCGCATCGGGCTCTGTGCTGATGGCTCGGAGCCTGGAGCCTGCTTTGGATTCTGTGTCTCCCTCTCTCTCTGCCCCTCCTCTGCGTGAATGCTCTCTCTCTTTCTCAAAAATAAATAAAATAAAATAAAAAAATAAAATAAAATAAAATAAAATAAAATAAAATAAAATAAAATTTTTAAGGGAGGAAAAAAACAGTCCATGAGAGTGTACTAGAATATATTCACCTCTTTTGCTGGCAAAGCCCTTTTCAAGTGTGACCTCAAAAGGAAGGAATCGAAAAAGCCAGAGATTGTCCCTACTCTCCATAAAAATCATAATCAGAACCTTGAAACGTCATTTTACAAAATGGAACTATTTGTTACACATCATCAAGGCCCTTCTCTAAGAAGGGTGCAAACACCAGAGCTCGCTCTTTGTAGACCCCCCTGCCTGCTTGGCCACCACTCCCTGGGCCAGTGGACACAGCACAGAACGGCTTGGGTGGGTATCTTCGACCGTCAGCGGCCAGTTTCTGCTAAAAGGCTGCTAAGGAGAAGAAGCAAGTCTGCAGAGAGAAATACGGAGGAAGGAAAGCGAGCCCAGAGAAACAAGTAGGCATAACACCGCGAGGTCCCAGAGACAGGCCAAACAGCTCAGCACCTGATTTCTGGTCCTTAAGCTGGAGCTTCTACGAGACACCATATATCCTTCTCATCAATGCCCCCTTTTTTCCCCACAAGCTAGTTTGAACGGGCTTCTATTCTCCTGCCCGCAGAAACTGCCCAGTAAACAGCCAAGGCCAGCCCTGAGGCCATCAGATCCACATCTGGAATATTCTTCTGTGGTCATGCTGCACTGGAGCCTCTTAACACGGCCCCAGGAAGACCTCCACAGCCTGTCCGTGGAGAAATCACACCGCTCAACCATTCAGAAGCTTCTCTTCCCACCAAGTGGGATTTTCCACTCATACATCACCTTTCTGACTTGTTTTCTGAGAAAGTCGGCCTTTATGAACCTCAGTCGCTCGGCACCGCTGATCCTTATTTAGAAGACTTTCCAGTAAAAGGTGTGACTTTATGTTTATAAATAATGCTCGAAATCACGGAGTGCTGCTTTTCACAAAGACACAGGAAACTGTCAGAAAGAGCTATGGCTATTTTGGGAACAGGAATAAGCCATCCTCCCTCCTGAGAGGCGACCGCCAAGGCACTTTCCGAGCCCTGCTGGAAGACCATCCGGCCCCCGAATCACAAAGGACCCCGGCCGCTCCTTCGGGCACATCGAGGTCCTTATCGGGAGCTAAAGGTGCAAAACACGTACAGTCAGCAATTCTGGACATCACCACCTCTCTCCAACATCAAGAAAGGCTGTGCACGATAGACAGGACCACACAAGCTGGGGAAGAAACAGGCAGCACTTGAGAGTTGATGAAGTAAGATTTCCTTGGGAAACAGCACGAGCAGGTTGGAAAAAAACCTCTCTGCCAAGAGGCCTGCCAGCCTCACCCACTAAGGGAAATTCTAGAATGCTGTGAACAGGGGCAGCCTGCAGGGTGGGCCTAAAGTGCAGTAATGCTTCTCCATCACCTGGAGGGCTGGTAAAGGCACCGAGTTTCTGAGTCAGGAGGTCTGGGCTGAGAGACTGCATTTCTGACAAGCCCCCCCGCCCACCTCCAGGTAACGCTGCTGGCCCAGGAACCCGACTTTGAGAACCACAGGCCTAGAGGGGGCCAAGGAAGGGCAGAGTTCTCTCCACAGAAGTGCTTCCTCCTGGTAAAGGAGATATAGTACGTCTATATAGTGGAACATTCCTCGGCGATCAAAAAGAAGGAAATCTTGCCATTTGCAACAACGAGGATGGAGTATATTCTGCTAGGCAAAATTAGTGACAGAAACACAAATATCATATGATTTCTCTCATATGTGGAACTTAAACAAAACAGAAGAACACAGGGGAAGGGAAAGAAAATTAAGATAAAAACAGGGAGGGGGGCAAACCAGAAGAGACTCTCAAATACAGAGAATAAACTCAGGGTTGTTAGAGGGGAGGTGGGTGGGGGGCTGGGCTAAATGGGGGATGGGCGTTAAGGAGGGCATTTGTTGGGATGAGCATTGAGTGTCATATTAAGTGATGAATCACTAAATTCTTTTCCTGAAATCATTACTACACTATATGTTAACTAACTTGGATTGAATTTTTAAAAATACAAAAAAGACCAAATTAAAAAATAAAACTGCTTCCTCCTGTCTCCAGGTGTTAGGGGAAAGTTTTGGGTTTTTTTAAAAAATATTTATCTACTTTGAGAGAGAAAGGGAGAGAGAGAGAGAGAGAGAGAGCACAAGCAGGGGAGGGGCAGAGAGAGAGGGAGACAGAATCCCAAATATCACTGGGCTCGATCTTCCGAACCGTGAGATCATGACCTGAGCCAAAATCAATCGTCGGATGTTAGCTGACTGACTCACCCAGGCACCAACCCCCAACCAAAAAAATTTTTAAAGGTACAACCATCAAAGCAACCCACAAATTACTCCTGACTTGAAAGGACCCACTGTTGACCGGTATTCCCTCCAAGCAGGGGTGCTGTTAAAAATTGTAGCAAAGAGTCCATTTGGCCCCAGAGATCCAGGAAAAAAAAAAGTGAACCCCCCCCCAGAGGCAGGTGCTGTGAGAGCAAAAAAAGAACCCACCGGCACCACCAATATTCAGGCTGCCGTGGAATCCCCGTGAGGGCCTCATCTCCAGGTCTAAAGTCCACCAGCCAAGAAGACTGCATTTGTACACCTGGTCACTGGAACGCACTCTTTGTAGGGAACAGCTGAGCTGGGGGGTAGGGGGTGGGGAGGGGGGGACGTGGGAGGCCAAAGCGCCGGGTGGTCCCTCACCCATTCTGTTCTGGCTCCCAAAGGTCTGCTCCTGCTGCCCGCCGTGCACCCTTCCTGTACTGGCCTCCATATCAACACAAATCATTTTTTTTTAATGTGTTTTTTTGTTTTTTTTTTTTTTTTTTTTTTTGAGAAGGAGACAGCACGCGAGCAAGGGAGGGGCAGAGAGAGAGGGAGACACAGAATCCGAAGCAGGCTCCAGGCTCTGAGCTGTCAGCACAGAGCCCGACGCGGGGCTTGAACTCACGGACCTTGAGATCATGACCTGAGCCGAAGTCAGACGCTTCACCGACTGAGCCCCCCAGGCGCCCCAACAGATGTCATTTTTATATACCAGTGGCAGAAAGCAAGTATGGTCTTTATCTGGGGCCAGGGAAGAAGAGGGGTGAAGAAAAAGAGGCAGAAGTCCCTCTTGACTCTCAGCCCGACATTCTCCTCCCTTGGCGGGAGACAGCACATGGCCCGGCCCCCTTGGGTGCTCCTTACCCCCAGATAAATGAGACCAGGCTCCCGACTGTGCACCCTGACCCCAGAAGAAACCCCAAAGCTTAGCAGTGCCCAAGATATGACGAGAGACTCCAACGGGAAAATGGCATCTGAGAGAGCAATGTGGAGTCCAGGAGGGTGGGCTGGGATCTGAAGATTGGGAAGAAAGAGAGCATTGGGGCTCTCAGCTCCTGTCCTCTCCTGCACCTCAGAGGCATAACTTTTATCCTACTTATAAAATTAATACAGGTCCCGAGAGGAAACGCTGGAAAACACGGAAAAATCAAGAGAGAAAACAGAAGTCCTCCCGGATCCGTCGCTGGGAAAGAACCACCACGGACCAACCCCCAGCCCCCCGCCCCAGCACCTGGAGGCAAAGGTGTGGCATGGGGCCCGGGGGGCCACCCCAACCTGCAGGAATCAGGGACAGAAGGAAGGTGGTGGCAGGGCTCAGGGCTATCTGCACAGCCACCAGGGTTCATCCCCTGGGGGAAATTCGGAGCATGAAACCAGCCGGATCCACTCTTGCAAACACAGGGAAATCAAGACTTCAGGATGCCGGGGACGCACGAAGGACTGACCAGAGCAGGAAGGGGCAAAGCTGGGGGCCCGACCCCCAGCCCGGTCCTCTCTGATGCGCTCAAAAACCGTTATGAGAACAATCGAAAGGATCTGGAAATCAGCTGCTTAATGTGTCTCTTTCCGGAAGCTTACATAAAAGCTTTTCTGCACGTCCCTCTCCTGGAAGCACCAGGATTCTGGGACCCAGGCGACTATTTTCAGCCAGAGCCCACGCCCTGCATTCCCCGACAGGCTGTCAGTGCAACAGGAAAGGAGGCCACCTTCCGGCTGCTGGTGCTACTTTACCTGAGGGCCGGGTGTCAGAAACACAGGTGACAGGTCGCACCTCACCAAGGCCTTCTGGAGGACATGCTGCCACCCGTCTGACTTCACGGTGCCCAAAGAGATCACCGGTGGCCCGCCATGCCAGGGCCTGGGAAGTGTGTTGGTTTTCCGGGGCTTCCCCACAAAACACCACCAACCAGGGGGCTTAAACAACAGAAATGTGTTGCGTCCCAGTTTTGGGGGCCAAGAGCCAGAGATCCAGGTCTGGCGGGGCTGGTTCCTTCTGAGGGCTGTGAAGGAGAGTCTGTTCCAGCATCTGTCATCTGGGTCTTTGTATCACCTCCCCCTCCCCCACCATGTATTTGCCACCATGCCCCAAATTCTCCTTTTTGTAAAGACCCCTATGGATTGGATCGGGCCCACCGTGTTCCAGGACGACCTTATCTTAATTTGAGCATCTGTGAAGATCTTATATCCAAGGTCACGTCCACAGCTCCCGGGGGTTAGGATTTCAACATCTTTTGCAGGGGCACAGACGTCAATCCCTATCAGGAAGCAAGGGTCTGGGTCTGTGTTACGGCCCAGAGGGGCAGCAAGGGGACCGACCACCAGGGACCGGGAGACAGCTAAGCCCCAAGTCTAACGCAGACCCCAGGGGGCCTCCAATCAGACCACATGTGCCCGGTCAGGCTGGCTGTGAACATACGAGCTATCAAACTGCTTCTGCTCTGACTTCTCTAACCCAAGTGCCCCCAGTCACCTGGAACCCCTACGAGGTCCCCACAATGGCCACGCGAGGGTTAATTTGGGGGGTGGGGGTGAGAGACAGGACCCCCCCCCCCGGGCATATTGCTCCCACAGCTCCTCCCTGTTCCAGACTGCAGGATCATTTCCACTCTCCCCCATTACAGGAGCTGTTTCTTCCGGGGCTGAGGGCATCTTCGGGCGTGCAGAGAAGCATTAAGCACAGCTGGTCGGGAGATTCAGTCAACAGCAACGACCGGGGGGCTGCCGTATGCAAGGCCCGGCTTATGGTGTGTGCAAAGGACAAGATCCTTCCAGCGCAGGGTCTCAGTGCCCCTGCGCTCGGCCCGGCACGCTGTTCCCAGGGAGCGGCATGAAGTAAACACATCCTGCATGACTAACTTCTCACCCTGTTCTCCTCCCACGCCTCTTGGATGAGCTCTGCCTACTCTGGAATCCGACTGGGACTGAAGTAACAAAAACGCCGTTACCCCACTCCGAGATCTTCCTCCGATAACAAAGATCTGATCATCGGGAAACCGCGCCAGCTTTACGGACGGAGGCGCGTTCCCAAACTGTGGCGGGTGATGGGCATGCTGGCGTTGCGACTCTTTGGTTTCAGAGAATCTTAGAGCCGGAAGGGATCTTCAGAGAGGTCTATGCAAGCAGGAAAGAAAACCTGAGATCCAACCCACGAGGAAAAGACCCGTTTAACAATCCCCTCTCCACCTGAAGGACGCAGTCCGTCTCTGCAAACATGTAAACATGTAGCCTGTGTGCACTGTTAGCCCACACCGCCCTCCCCCGTAAGAAGCCATCCAAGTGGATAATTGGAGCTGAGCGCAGAGAGGCATTAACAAACACTTGTTGCTTGATAATCAATTCTTGCGGTGCTCGCCCACTCACTGATCAGAATGCAACCTACAGATCCTTTCCATTTTTGCTAGGGGTTCCCAAGGCTCTGTGGACTCTCACCCTTTAAGCAGCTACCCGGTTTCCACTGTCCAGACTGCCCTTCCAGATGGACCCCAACTTCCTGCTGCAGCCACGGGTTCCCAGAGCCCCAACACACACACACACACACATACACACACACACACACACACACTTCACGCCAGCCCCAGAAAGGCAATGCTTCCTGCGCTGATAGTCAGGTGCACCCAAAACCTCCAGGAATAAGGCAGCACATGAGATGAGCCGGAGGTCCTTGCTGAAATAGATGCTTTGTAACTATATACCAGTCAGCCATTTCTCCCTGGATTCTCTTTTTTGAGTTATTTTAATTTTTATTTAAAAAAATTTTTTAACGTTTATTCGTTTTTTGATAGAGACAGAGCGTGAGTGGGGGGGCGGAGAGAAAGGGAGACACAGAATCGGAAGCAGGCTCCGGGCTCTGAGCTGTCAGCACAGAGCCCGATGCGGGGCTCGAACTCACGGACCGTGAGATCATGACCTGAGCCGAAGTCGGACGCTCAATTGACTGAGCCACCCAGGCGCCCCTGTTTTTTATTTTAGAGAGAGAGAGAGCGTTTGACCCGGGGAAAGGGGAAGAGAGAGAGAGAGAGAGAGAAAGCTTAAGCAGACTCCATAGTCAGCACGAAGTCCAACACAGGACTCGATCCCACAACCCCGGGATCATGCCCTGAGCCAAAATCAAGAGTTGGACGCTCAACCGACTGAGCCACCCAAGTGCCTCACTCCCTGGATTCTTGATTCTCTCACCGGATCGGATCCCCTTTCTTAATCTCCAATTTCCAAGAGCATTTATAAAATAAATATATAAATACATATAAATATAAACAAATCCTGCCGACTGGGTGTCCAATGCCAGCTCTCTTATGCATTACTTGGTATAAAACCACGAGGCTCTGTCTCAACGCGGGTCAAAACTCCAACACCCACAGGAACTGGACACACAAAACGTAGGCGTGCGACGAAGGGTAAGAAAAATCAGGGGGAGTGAGGCAGCCTTCTCAGCTCCTCCCGGCTTATGTGCACGCAGGAAGGTGGGTCCAATGCGGCCACACCCCATGATTCTTCAAGAGAAGACAAGTTAACCGATGTTCATGGAAAACGTCCCAATTTGCCAACGTTGTCAAGTCACTGAACATTTTAAATCGCTACGTACGCAGAATAAAATGCGTACCCCTGGTCTCAAGACAATCCAGCACGTGACCTCCGTCACACCTGCACCTCTTCCGGGCAGTTCACCAGGATCTGGGGGTGCTGACCCTGCTGTGACCGTCAGGTCTCCTACAGACACAGAGGCACCCTAATGCCGCTGCCCTAGAAATTTAGTCATCGTGGATGAGCACTGTTTTATTTTATTTTTTTTTAATGAGTTCAAGCCAAGCAAACACCACTCCCTATGGGTCCACAACTCACAGCCATATTGTACTCTTATTCTGGCCTTTAATGAATGAATATTGCTCAAGCTAATAACCGATAGAGATCCCGCCACCTGATATGGTTGGTTTACCCTGACAGGGATGGATCAGCCACTCCAGCCCATCAGATGCCACCAAACTCCGCTCACGGGGTCACGGGGCTCTGCGTGATGTGCGGTGAGGGGTCAGTAACTCTACGCTGGCACTTGCTTCCTGAGCAAAGCTGAGGCGAGTTAGCAAGCCCCCGTCTAAAAACCTAAAGAGCAGAGCAATACAAAAGTAGAAACCTTACGGCCTCTTGCCGTATCAAAGGCTTGAACGATTTCACTAGACTCTTAAGTTCCCTTTGAAGACAAGGATCGTGTTCGTTCGGTCCAGATGTCACGATGGGAAAATGAAAATCGTAGAAGCCCTCAAATGCTCTGACTTAACCACAGCTAGAAGCAAAGTCGACACAAGCGTTCACAGGGGTTTTTTTAGTGGCAAAAATGCTGAGATTAAAAAAACATTTTTTTTTGAACTTTTGACTCGAATGCTCTGAAATTAAAAGATCTGCCACTCATCCTGGTTAGAAGAATCAGGATAAAGACTGGAAGGTATCCACAAGTCCGTTACCTTGACAACACTGAAGAATATAAATGCTAGCCAGGGTGAAGGGTCTTTCGTGACAGGTTTATACTCAATCTGTAACTTGTCGGCATAAAATTGAGTAATCTGTTCGGAAGCGGCTCGTCTTGGAGATTCCGCCTGAACTACAGTAGCTTACGGTTATACAACCTTTAACCTCGAGACTAGAATATGTGTTTACTTGTTTGAAGAAAATTGTGTTTTTTCCACTGTACCTCTGTAAAAGAAAATTGGATTTAAGTTTACTCTTCAACCTCATGCTATCTGATCTGCTGACTATGCCCTCATCAATCTCACGGTCTCCTTGCAAGTCAAAAATGGGTGGGAGCTATTAGAAAGCGCTTAAAAATATAAAGCAGACGTTTTTACTCTTTCCAAAGAACAGATTCTGACTCAATAGGTCTGTGGTGGGACCTGCCTGCATATTGGTATTTTTTTTAATGTTTATTTATTTTTGAGAGAGAGAGAGAAAGAGAGAGAGAGAGAGAGAGAGAGAGCAGAGGAGGGGCAGAGACAGAAGGAGACGCAGAATCCAAAGCAGGCTCCAGGCTCCGAGCTGTCAGACCCCGACGTGGGGCTCAAACTCACTAACTGCGAGATCATGACCTGAGCTGAAGTCGGACACTTACTTAGCTGAAATGAGCCACACAGGCACCCATCTTTTAAAAAATTTCTTTTTAATATTTATGACAGCAAAAAAAATTTTTTTAATGTTTATTTTTGAGAGAGACACACAGAGTGTAAGCTGGGAAGGGGCGGGGGGGGGACACAGAATCTGAAGCAGGCTCCAGTTGGACACTTAACCGACTGAACCACCTGGGTGCCCTTTAATGTTTGTGGTATTTTTAAACAAACTCCCTAGGTATTTCTAATGCCCACCAAAGTTTGGGAATCAGGCAGAAGGAACCTCCAACCAAGACATCATATGCCTCTTTTTATTGTGTTAATTTATATACCATAAAATCCTCTCTAAAAGCACGTAATAGTTTCTACTATGTTCACAGAATTGTGCAGATATTACGAACCATCTAATTTTGGAACACTTTCATCATCTAACCCTCGTACCCATCCGAGGTCTCTAATCCTCCCCTCTCCCTGCCTGGGAAACCACTCATGTACTTTCTGTATTTATGTCATTGCCTATCCTGGGTATTTTGCGTAAATGGAACCATATGGTGTATGATTTTTGTCTCGGCTTCTTGCGCTCAACGTGATGTTTTCAAGGTTCATCCGTGTTGCAGCAGGTGTCCACAAGTATTTCCTTCCTGTTTATGCCTGAATAAGATCCCATTTTTAAGGATACAGCTCATTTTGTGTATCCATTCATCGTGTGACGGACATTTTGGTTGTTTCCAGCCACGATGAAGAATGCCATCATGAATATTCACGTACAGGTTTTCGCGTGTATATAACCAATTCTCTTGGGTATGTATCTAGGAGTGGAATTGCTGGGTCATATCCCACACGTTTCTTTTTTTTTTTTTTTAACGTTTATTTTTGAGAGAGAGAGAGAGGGTGCAAGCAGGGGAGGGGCGGGACACAGGATCCAAAGTGGGCTCCTCACTGACAGCAGTGAGACCGATGTGGGGCTTGAACTCACGAACCGCGAGATCATGACCTGAGCCGAAGCTGGACACTCAATCGACTGAGCCACCCAGGCGTCCCTCACACATTCCTTCCTGTTTCACTTCCATATCTGGATAATTTGCTGCTAATCGGTGACACCGCCTAACAGCCAATGAGGATAGTTCTTACACTCTGGACCAATCAGCTGCCTTTTCCACATTAACTCAACTTCCTAGAACACAGTAAACAATACAATCCTTTTTGTCTCCTTTGTCGTGTTTTTTTACGGGTCTTCGGTATCCTGGCTGTGGGCAGGACTCTAACCCGCTTGGCATTTGCCAAAGTTCCAAGATTACCGCCCTTCAAAAAGGCTGAGATTCGAGGAATGTGTTGTGCACTTTAAATGCTACCTTAACGCTACAAATTAAAATGGATTCTCTGCGAGGCAAAACAAAATCCACACAGAAACAGATTAATAATAAGCGCTAAGGTCTAACAGCTTTGCGCAAAGAGTCCATTAGATAAAAATAAGAAAGCCAAAACAAGAAACGTGTATGAATGCACACACACATACACACACGCGCGCGCACACACAGCGAACTCAAATCAACTAAACGTGCCAAGAAAAGGCAACATTCTCATCTCACATTTGTTCAACACAGATGGACAGAAGAAAACAGACAGAGGTTTCTGAGTGTAGAAGTTTCTCCGGGCAACTGTTATTAACAGGGAATTATCAGGGCTGCTCTATCTGGAGAACGAGAAAAACATCCAATTATTTGTAACAAAGAAGAGGTCAAACAACGCTTTTGAAAGTGTTCTACTGGAAAACTTACCCACAAATTCACATTAATTCCTGGTGTAATAAAGTTAAATGGGAATCTACTCATTTAAAGAAAAATTAAAACAAGAAATCAAGAGAACGACCGGCCATTTGGCAAATGAATCCAAAAAGCTCAAAACCTGGTGAGGCCCTCCGAGCTTCACTCACAAACATAATAAAACATTTGTACGTATGGATACTTTATCAAAAAAGCAAAAACAATTCCTAGCTCCCCTGGGCTTCGGCTGGGGCTCCAAGAAGATAGTTGTGTTTCCCTTAAAAATAAATTTTATTTTGGGGTGCCTGGGTGGCTCAGTCGGTTGAGTGTCCGACTTCGGCTCAGGTCATGATCTCGCAGTCTGTGAGTTCGAGCCCCGCGTCGGGCTCTTGTGCTGACACCTCAGAGCCTGGAGCCTGCTTCGGATTCTGTGTCTCCCTCTCTCTCTGACCCTCCCCCGTTCATGCTCTGTCTCTGTCTCAAAAGTAAACATTAAAAAAAAATTTTTTTTAATAAAAATAAATAAATAAATAAATAAATAAATAAATAAATAAATAAAATAAAGTATCACCTCTATCATAAACTTGATCTATATTTCAGTTTCTGAGTGTCCTTCTCAACCATCTTTTCTCATTTGCCCTTCACAATATTGCCTTATTTCTCCTGAATTCTTCTGATCTCTGACAATTATTTCAAAGTCTCCCTCGCCCCTCCTTCCATGTTTCTCTGCAGGACTCTCTCCGAGAGGATCGCCCTCGGTGATGATCTCCTGCATTTCACAGCTTCCTTCCTCCATTCACGATGAAATGAAAATTCTGGGCTGCCCTCTGTGGTCGTACAGGTTGGTCACTGCATAATGCTGCCAGGCCAAAGGGGTAAGAAGAGGTGAAATCCATTCTCCTTTCTGCTTGCCAAGCCAGGCACCCACATGGCTCCCCAGATCCTCATCTCCGGCCCAGGTGCCCCCCCATGTCACAGACGCATCCGTCCAAACATAGGCTGGCCAGCTCTCCAAGGAACCCTACGTGTAACATGGATTTTTGTCTTCTCCCCTCCAAACCCGTTCCTCCCTCGCGTCCCAGGTGCTCCCTGCACGGCTCCATCACACAAAGCAAAACAACACAGAGGAGCCTTGAGTCCTTCTTTCCCTCACCTGCTACATCCTGTCGGACGGATTCTACCTCCTCCCTCCCCAGCTACAGCTGTAGGTGTGGCGCTGACCTCATTCCTTCTATTCTCATTTTGTTTGCGTGGGCCCATGCTTACCGCCCCTGCTTCCTCTCCTCTGCTACCCAAGCAGTCTTGCCACGCTGTTCTGATCACGTCAGGCCTCTGCTTTAATGCCTTCTAGAGCTGTCTGTTGCCCTCAGGGCAAAGTCCCAGGTCCTCCCGGTGTCTCGTGGGGTCATCGGTGGGTCAGACTTTTCCCCGCCGTCTCGCCCTTGTGGCGCGGTGACCCTCGCGTGGAATCCCCGAGTCCAGGGTCCCTCCCTCTTCCAAGACCCGGCAAAAGCTGGTGACCCTCTACCCCGGAGCCCCCAGATGTCAACACTAACACTCACAATGCCTGTGGGCATGTGCTGTCTAGGACGCCAGTGTTCGAAGGTGGAGACGGCTTCCTGTCCAAATCGGCATCCCCACAGCCCAGCCCGGCCGCCAGCGCTGTGACGATGCCTGTCCCTAAAATCCTCAGTGGATTTCAAAATAAACAGATGAGCCAGAGAAAGGTAATACAAATGTAAACTTGGCTGTCAACTCGTTGCACTTATATGTGGTGTAGAAACAGGGACCGAACACCCACCGTGCCCAAGCGCCCTCTGAGAAGCCATCGGGGATTAAGGGACACCAGAAGTATCTGGAAGAGAGGGAGATGAACAGGAAGACGAGAAGAAAGGTGTGTGGGGGCCAGAGCAGGGTGCACGGCCCTGGCCCGGGTCACATGGCAGGAGAGGCCCCAGGGCTGGGGCAGAAAGGGGGGAACGCGGCTGGCCCGGCCAGGACGAGACACAAAGTCAAATGCCCCCGGGGAGTCAGGAGGTCAGGAGGAGAGCAAGAGGCTGTTCCGACAGGTGCTTCCCCCACAGAAGGGCGATCAGATCCAAAAATGTCATCGGAAGCCCAGCAGCCAGAATCAGAAAGATAGCTGGGCTTCTGTTCCCTCTGGCTAAAGAACAAAATCCTTACTATGATGTTCAGGGTCCGCACGATCCCTCCAAACAGGACTATCTCTTTGCCGTCAGAAAGGCATTTCCCGGGGCGTCCGACTGTGGCTCAAGTCATGATCTCACGGTTCGTGGGTTCGAGCCCCGCGTCAGGCTCTGCCCCGACAGCTCAGAGCCCGGAGCCTGCTTTGGATTCTGTGTCTCCCTCTCTCTCTGCCCCTCCCCCGCTCGTGCTCTGTCTCTTTCTGTCTCTCAAAGATGAATACGCATTAAAAATTTTTTTAAATTTTAGGGGCGCCTGGGTGGCACAGTCGGTTAAGCGTCCGACTTCAGCCAGGTCACGATCTCGCGGTCCGTGAGTTCGAGCCCCGCGTCAGGCTCTGGGCTGATGGCTCAGAGCCTGGAGCCTGTTTCCGATTCTGTGTCTCCCTCTCTCTCTGCCCCTCCCCCGCTCGTGCTCTGTCTCTTTCTGTCTCTCAAAGATGAATACGCATTAAAAAATTTTTTAAATTTTAAAAAAGAAAGAAAGAAAGGCATTTCCCACCCCCCAACCCTTTCCTCGGCCAGGATTACCGCAAGCCTATCAGAGAAAGCAGGCAAGGGGAAGGAGAGCCAATCCTACAGGACGTAACGGAGAGCTTAAAGCAAGGGCCGGTAGCTCAAGGGCCCACCCTCCCCTTATCACACAGCCCGTGAACCCCCGAACTAAGATCGTCTTAAGTGCTTGGGAAAGAAATCACGTTGGTGACGTGGAAAAGCTATTTGACATTCACGTTTCAGTGTCTATAAACAAAGTTTTATTGGAACACAGCCACACTCAGTGGTTTCCGTGTCGTCTGTGGCAGCTTTCATGTGACGAGGACAGAGCTGAGGAGCAGTGACGGAGACCACAGGAGCCTCACGAACAAAAACGTGTCACTACCTGGCCCTTTACAGAAGACAGTCTGCCCGCCCTTGGTGTAGAGTCTCTGGGGATCAGTATATCCCCGGACCCGCAAGAAAGCCCTGACCGCCAGGCACAGGTGAAAAGCCTGGGCCTCAGAAAAACAGCCCCCAGACACTGTCAGTTAATTAAAATGGGACTTTAATATCCCCTTAACGAAGACGGGAGAGTTACATTAACAGTAGTAGCATATGCCTGCAGTGGGGCATCACGGAGCCGTGTTGCAACATTAGTTCCAGTAACATGTACACATACAGAAAGACGCGTCTGACCAGTTCCCAGAACCTGGACCGTTCTTCCGATTTGTTAAGAAGAATGAGCACGCACGTGTTAGAAGGTAAGAGGATACAAACATCTGCAACGACGTGCAGGATAAACAGCTTTAGGGAAGGCAACCACAGATTTTTACTTTTTATTTCTTTTCACACCCAGTGAGTTTCTTAACCAGGAGCGTTCTACTCTCTAATTAAAAAAATAAAATAAAATAAAATAAATGCAGATTTTACCAAGCCTCTCTTGACCACCCACCCTCACTCAGCCCCTTTGCAATAGAGTGGGCTGATTCAGGACGAGAATCCATCCAAGACCCTGAGGACCTCGGTCGGCATCATGCTGTGCCTAGAACTTCCTCTGAAACTTCAAAGGCCGACCACGGTGCAAGGCCATTCAAGTGTGTGTTTGGAGGAAGCTTAAGATTAGAACGATCAGAAATAGTTCTACTTCCCTTTTCCTAGAAACCCCAGTTACCGCCTCTGCTGGAACAAGCCCCTCAAGCCCGCAGGGGACGAGAACACAAACCAGCGACCCCTAGTGGCAGCTGCTTTCTCTGCTGCTCCCTCTGAAAGGCTGGCTCCCCGTCACCAGGACCCCTCCGAGGGTGGCCTTGCAATCACGGGCCATAGTAACGGTCCCACTGGGTCGGAAGAGGTGACCGTTAAGTCAGGTGGGCGCAGACACGGGAGGTGAAGGACCAAGGCAGGGATGACACGTGGACATAGACTGTATTTCACATCCCGCCTTGACACACACATCTGTGATTCGCCCCACATAGAACCTTCTGTGTTTCCCTCCTCTGGGGAGGTGTGGAGGCCAAGAGACAGAGCCCTCTGGCTGCATTTGCTCTGCCCTGCCCTGCCCAAGACCACCCTGTTCTAGAACCTACTGCTGCTCCTTCTATACACTTTCCCTAGCCTTCTTGCAAGCCCCACTCTACAGCCCACATGCTGGGGGGTCCTGGAGTCACCGTGAGGCCCAGGAAGTCCACAACAACCGAGTGCAAGGAGGTGTGGTCCTAACTCAGCTCAGAACTGCACATGGGACCCGTGTCCTCTATTAGAAAAAAATAATTCGCAAGTAACCCCAGAATTTCCCAATGAGCATCCCAAGAAACACGAGCCAATGGGATACTTCGGGGAAGATGTTGCAGTCAAATTAGGGAAACCCCACACCGGCAACCCCTGTTCGTGGAAGCTTCTGTCTTATTAGCACAGGCAACACTCCCAGAGGATCCTACAGTAGCTAAACCTGGCTTACTTGGCTTAAACCAGATGTTGACCTGAGAACCTTCTGAGGTACCGCTTTGGGAACTGGCCCCAGACCATGAGACTGGGTTCGACGGAGATGCCGGGGGTGACTGTGAATTTCCAGACATGACCCCCAACCCTGAAGGGCGGCCCTCCCCATCCGGCATGGACCCCCACCACCTGGCACCGTGGGGAAAGCAAGAGTCCCCCACAGCCCCGGAGGTAGGTTTCCGAAGAAACAGTCTGAGCATCGGTCGGTACACGCCAGAGGAGGACAGAAACCCCGAGGGAGACTGGTGCAAGGTCCCTCCGCCCCCCCCCCCCTCCCCAAGCGGGACTCACCATTGGTGGTCGTGTTGACATAGTAACGCCGACCCTGAGGAGACAAGTAACTCTGCCAGCCAGGCGGAAGGAGGATAATCTGGCTTTCCTCTCCCGGCGGTGGGGGGACCATTCCAGGTTTCTGTGGAAGAGGAGAGAAAAGGTCACACACCGTGGGCACGGGGGGCTGTCGGGGTCAGGCGCTCACAGGGCCTGCACCTGTGCTTGCTCCGGGGCCCCATCACTCTGCACACCCCCGGCTGCAGAACCTGAAGCCAGAGCACCTCGGGACCCCCGAGGACAGCAGCAGACGAGGCCCCGAGGCCGGCTGTGTGAACCTACCAGAAGTAATTAACGCAAGTCTCAGCAGAGCGCGATGCAAAAGCTTCTCAGACAACGCCGAGAATGGACGGAGGGCAAGGGGGGGCTTTTCTGGTCCTGCGTCCAAATCTCTCTGGGGGAGATCTGGAGAGAACCGGGCTCACAGGCCAAAACGCGACTCCCTTTTGCTCACGTGCGCTTACGGTGGGGTTTAATTCTTTTGACCAGGGGGAGCAGTGTTCTTAAAAACAAAAATTGGAGGGGCGCCTGGGTGGCGCAGTCGGTTAAGCGTCCGACTTCAGCCAGGTCACGATCTCGCGCTCCGTGAGTTCGAGCCCCGCGTCAGGCTCTGGGCTGATGGCTCGGAGCCTGGAGCCTGTTTCCGATGCTGTGTCTCCCTCTCTCTCTGCCCCTCCCCCGTTCATGCTCTGTCTCTCTCTGTCCCAAAAATAAATAAAAAACGTTGAAAAAAAAATTAAAAAAAAAACAAAAAACAAAAAACAAAAATTGGAGAGGTGTGCCTGGGTGGCGCAGTCAGTTCAGCGTCTGACTTTGGCTCAGGTCATGATCTCGCGGTTCATGAGTTCGAGCCCCGCGTCAGGCTCTGTGCTGACAGCTCAGAGCCCGGAACCTGCTTCCGATTCTGTGTCTCCCTCTCTCTCTGCCCCTCCCCTGCTTACCCTCTCTGTGTCTCTCTCAAAAATAAATAAACGTTTTAAAAAAATTTTTTTAAATAAATAAGAATAAAAATCAGAGAGGGGAGCCTGCGTGGCTCAGTCGGTTAAGCACCCGACTTCGGCTCAGGTCATGATTTCACAGTTCGTGAGTTCGAGCCCTGCGTCGGGCTCTGTGCTGACAGCTCGGAGCCTGGAGCCTGCTTCGGATTCTGTGTCTCCCTCTGTGTCTGCCCCTCCTGTGCTCATGCTCTGTGTGTGTGTGTGTCTCTCTCTCTCTCTCTCAAAAATAAATAAACATTAACAAAGAAAAAAAAGTAAGCAGTGCACACACATGGTTCCTTGGCTCTCCTGCTCCTGTTATTTTCTTAAGGCTGCAAAACCGCGTACATGTGCCCTGCACGCCCTCAGCAGGGACCCGGTCAATCCTAGATGCTCCCGGGACCCTGAGTAAACACGGCCTCCCCATGGCCAACTTCCGTCTCCACGACTTTTAACCCACAGTGCGTCTTCGATTCAGTATGGACAGGTGTCCCAGCACCAGGTGCCGGACAGCGGCCAGGCGGCCTCCTCCCCAGCAGGGCATGTCCAGAATCCCAACACCTGATCACATTTACCTGGACCTCCAGACACCTGCTTTGGCTCCTCCCACATCGGCAGGTGGTCAAAACACACACACAGCAAACAGTCTTATGAGGAGTCCAGTGTGCAGGTGCACACGTGTGTGTGGATAAAATATCCCACATACAGGAGATGTGCATCCTGGCTGAGTGGAGCTGGGAGCATTACAGGAATGAGGAGGCTATGAGGCTTCACGTAAGAGAGGAATATTCTAGAACCCAGGGGGTAAGACGGCAGGCTGCTTCTGTGGAGTCAGGTGTCTTAGAGTATCCAAGAAGGGAAGGCCATATTTGGTGTTTCTCCTAGCAGCCCCGGGGAGGAAATGGGCAATTGTTAAAGGGTATTAAGCAAGGGTCAGAGACGGACATGGCCAAAAATAGGGTACAGAGGAGAGAGGGACCCAGAAGCAAAGGGGAAACAGCCCTCCGGCCTGGGGCTCAATCCTGACTCAGCCCCTGAGCAGCCACATGACTTGGGGAAGTGACTCAGCCAACTGCTTTTATCTGTACATCCACAAAACTGAGGGGGAAGACAGGAGCCCTGCTGTGGAAGGCGCCATGGACATGAACGATAACGCACTCAGCACCTAGGAGAGTCCCTGTCACCAAGATGCCTCGTAGCTGAGGGTTCCCGGCGGGAGGGACACGTTTAAGAGCCCAGTGAGACCCGGTTTCACGCAGCCTCTGCCCCCTGGATGTGAAGTTCAGGGGCCCACAGTCCAGCCTAGCACTCTACCACGTCTGAAACAATGTCACCGTTAACTGTCGCTCGTCCCCAGACCTCTGTGTCCAAGACTGTGCAACTCAAAGACAAAGACCCACCCGCTGGGGAGGCTAACACGTTAAGAGGGTGACGAACACGGAGGCCGGGTGGTGAGCAGACCGCTAGCTCCTTGGGGTTGGGGGGGCAGTTGAGGGAGTGGAGGGAACTTCTGACCTTCCATGGCCTACCTGTGACACAGCAAACAACGACACCTGTCCCGTGTCCATGGCTACACAGTGCTTTTCGTCTTCAGAATGACTCTAGGGGCCACCTGGGTGGCTCAATAGGTCAAGTGTCCGAGTTTGGCTCAATGTCATGATCTCGCGGGCCGTGAGTTCCAGCCCTGCATCGGATTCACTCCTGTCAGTGCAGAGCCCACCCTGGATCCTCTGTCTGCCTCTCTCTGCCCCTCCCCTTCCCTCAAAAATAAATAAACATTTAAAAAAAAAAAAAAAGAATGACTCTAGGGGATTCATCTAACTCTGCGGGATCAGACTAAGCCTTGGCTTCCATTGTAGGACACTGATGACCACAGAGGTACCCTGACTGCCTTGAGGTCTTACCCATCTAGGAAACGCAAGATTCTCCCTGCCTGGACCCTACAGAGGACACCTGTCGGGGAGGACCTCTGATTCTGAGCCAGGAAGGGCCAACTTCAGCCTATTTCCAAAATGGGCCAACGTAGCAAAGAGTGTCTGTCCCCTATCCCCCTCCAGCACGGCCACGGCTGCCCACTCTGCCTGTCACCTCCCTGTGCTCTGCCCCCCGCCCACCGGGGCAGCCACAGTCCCGCTCTCCTGAACCACATCGGGAGTCAAAAGACACGGACGCAACTGGGTACGTACCCAGGAGAATTGAAAATGGCACCCAACGCTTACCGTAAATCCGTATTCACAGCAGCACGGTCTACAACAGCCAGAAGGCAGAAACCACCCAAGGGTCTACCGACGGATGAGCGGGTCAACAAAATGGGGTGCCTCCAAACAAAGAAATACCCGCCATCAAAAGGAATGAGGTGCTGATACACGCTCCAGCACGGAGGAACCCGAAAAACCAAGCTACGTGCTGTAAGCTAGAGACACAAAAGGCCGTGTACTGCCCGCTTCCATTTATATGAAATGCCCAGAATAGAGAAATCTATAGAAACAGGAGGCAGATTAGCAGTTGCCAGGGGCTCGGGAGGGAAGGGGGGAGGATGGGTACAGGGTTTCTTTTTTGGGGTGATGCAAATGTTCTGGAAGCAGACAGAGGTGATGGTCGCACAATGCTATGGGTGTATAAATACCAGCCATGATATACTTTGTTAGGTGTATTTCGCAACTTAAAAAAAAAAATCATTGTCAAGCTGTGGAGGAGGGAGAAGTCGGACTCCCCACCTACAGGCCCTGGTCGAAGAGGCCCGAACCACCCACATTACCTCGTCGCTCATGGCCATGGAGGGACGGGCCTCCTGGGAGAGCTGCCCCACAGCCATCCACACAGATGTAGTGCAAGGAACTACCCAATAATTATGGTCTCTCTCGAGCTGCTTCTTCTAATTCGTTTCCTTCAAGTTAAATCCTTTCCTTCCTTTTGCTAGTCCTGTGGCTTCTCCCCTTCCCTCCCGGCAGCTCCCTTCCCATGGGAATAGGAACCAGCAGAGGAAGTGACACAGGCCCGGAGGTTGGGGCCCTACCTACAATGAACAAGATCGGAGGTGAAAGCGATTTCCTCCAACTCAGAAATTCTTAACCTGAGGCACAGCATGGCTTTGTGGAAATTATAAAATGCTGCCTCTTCCTCCAGATGGGCCACCCCTCTGAGCGCAAGGCTGGATTGCAGCCTCCCTTTTGTCCCTTTGTTCAGTCAACAACCTGCTCAAACGTATATGGAAAACCATCCTCAGAGAATCTGAAGGAAGCTATGGATCTTCTGCCCCCCTCCCCCGCACCATGGAATCGTTTGTGCATATACCCCCTCACTCTATTTCCTATAGAGTATCAAGAGGCTTCTAGATGACTTTAGAGCCCTAATCTAGCCGGTACTCAAGAAACACAGGAGCTCAGATCCCATTTCCGTCCATCGGTAATGACTTTCATCATGCACCGAATGTTTATAGTGCTCCAAGGACTGGGCCAGATGCTTTATGCACTTATTTCTAGTTTTTACAATTTAAACTTGCCACTAGGTACAAATTGTTTCCCATTTCAAAATGAGGAATCAGAGACTGAGAGAATTAAAAAACCCACCCAACGCCGCACGGCTGATCAAATGGTTAAAGCAAACTTTAAGACACTAGCTTTGTCCTGGAGACTTCTGTCCAGCTACCTGCCTCCAGGCTACCCTCAGCCCATCTCTCCCCAGCTAGCCACGGGCGGCTGTTTGTTCACCTGGACCACCTGACCCCCCAGCTCCCATCACGGACACAACTCAGACCCGCTTCTCCTGCCCGTCTCACAGTCTCCAAAATGAGCATATGCCTTCCCAGGAGACGCGCAGAAATACCACCACCCCCACCCACGCCGTCACGTTCCCGGCTGTAGGCTAACTTCCTTGTTTCCTTATTTAAAATAGTGCAACCAAGGAAACCGTCCTCTTAACGATGGCTACTGGTCCTCCTTGGGAGGGAGAAAAAGAGCAAGCAAGCAAAGTTACCCAGAGACTGAAAACACCCCCTCCCCCTTCACCCCTGCTACAGCAGCGTTTCTCAAAGCATGGTCCTGGGGACACCCAGTCGGTCCCCTGGGATGTGTGTGAAGGCACAGATTCTGGGGCCCTGATCCCAGCGCCAAGGCAACCTGGAGCCTTTCCACATGCATGCTAGGTGAGCCTGATGCTTACTGAGCTCAGAACAGGCTGGTCTGCAGCTTGAGAGAAAGCACTAGAGAGAAAACATCACTTCTGACATCAAGACTTGGAACATAAAATTTTAATAAGTGCAATTTATAAAAAAAAAAAAAAAAGACAGTGCTTAGCTGCATGGCTACTTAGTACAAGAAAGGCTTGGTCCCCTAGCCCAAACCCTTCTTCAAATAAGACTATTTTAAGAAAGATTTGGTCTGGTCTCTGCAGCAGCCTCCAGGCAGTGCCAGCCCCCACCCTCAGCCCCCCACAGCCTCCGCCCCTCCTCAAGTTCAGCCTGGGACTCAGTCCCCCCCTCAGGAGGCTTCTGGGAGCACCTGACTCTTACCTTCTGCAGACGTGAGCAAAGCGACGGTAATGGGTGGTCGTCAATTTGCTCTAGCAGCCAGATCAGACAGTTTTAAGGTCCCCCTGTTCTGCGTCTTCTCACACCCCAAGCCCAGAAGCAATAGGAACTCCAGAGAAAGGCATATCCACCGGGCCCCACACCCCCACTCCCCCCACACCCAGATCTATATATAACATCTCCCAAGTTGTCAGCCTAACGAGCCACTTTCTGGCAGACCCGTTGCCATGGCAATGACTGCTAATGAGCCGGGTGCCGTGATTGGCAGTGCTTGAAGGCTCCCCCACAAAGAACTCTCCAGCAAGTTCTCTCTTCCCAGACACACGGCCAGCCGGGACACCCAGGAGCAGCCAGGCCACGGCCGGGTGTGGCTGGGAGGCACCGGTCCCCAGGAACCACTTTGTCACTAGTGCGTCCTGAGCCGTCCAGGACCTGGTGGCCGGGTCAACAGGATGTCCACCAATTAGCAGCAGTGACAGGGGCTGCAGCCAAGAAGACCAAGCCCCAGCTGGGCCGGGGACTGGAGAGTCCGGTCTGCTGCAGACCTTTCTGCTGGACACCTGTTGAGGATGGAGAGGCTCCTACGCAAAGCTGGGGACAGCTACGGGAGGAAAGGCGCTCTCCCCCCTGCCCTTGGGTCGCGACACAAAGCGTGAAGCAGGGCCACCCGCTCCCACAGTTATGCTGCCAGGGACTGCACCCACAACAAGGGGGCACCTTTGCAATCTTACGGGTAAAAGTAGTCCTCTCTCCAGCTCTGGTGGCCTTTGTATGCAGTCTGAGCGCGACTCACAGAAAAGAGCTGGGGAGGAAGAAAGGGGCCCCTACCAGTGGATCAGTGCATTCCGGACAGTGAAATCCTCGAGAGTGGTTTTATTTATAAGCTGGTGGGGAGAGGATGGACCCTGGCAGTGTCTTCCCGTCCTTCTGAAAGGAAGGGATTTGGAGACCTGTCCAGAGAGAGGAGGAGGAGGAGGAGGAGGAGGAGGAGGAGGAGGAGACCATACAACAGTGAGAAACAGACTAAGATTCAGAAAGACACGGCCACGTCCATCTTGTCCCTAGCTTTAGTCTCAGCACCGTGCCCAGAACATTGGATGGAGCGATGGAAACTTGGAATCATAGTTGAAACTGGTTCCAAACAGATCCGAGGAGGCCACTGCACCAACCAAGTAGACAGACTGGGGGGTCTAAGCAATGTGTGTGCCCCACCCGTAACAAACCCCAAACCCCAGCTCTTCCCGGATCCCAGGGAACCGGCTATTCAACCCTGAGTCCAGGGAGGTGGGAGGACACAAGATACTACAGTTTCTTTCGCTGCAGAGAATAAATGGAGAAACAGAATCCAGAAGCCTCAGAACAGGCACAGACTTCTAATCATGACCTCACATGGTATCCAGACGGAAGATTCCAGGAAAATGTTTAGCAACCTCGGTAGAAGGCAGGAAGATACAGCATCCATAATATAAGAGCCAAAACAACAACACCAACACCAACACCACATCGTAGGAAGTGGACAAACCAATGCAAAGCAAGTCGGGTGGAAAAAGGAAACAAAGGCTATAAAAAGGAGACAGGAAATTAACAAAATGGTAGGGAAATTTACGAGGTAGCGACAGAGGAACATCCACACGGATTGCAACAGAATATGGAATTAATCTCGCACAAAAAGGGAAAAAAAAAAAGAGTCAGTTATATACAAAGCCAATGTTAAGAATTTTTCCTGGTATGCAAAGGAAATGGGGGAAAAATGAAAACAGAGGGACAGAAGAATAAGCCAAGAGGCAGACTTGTAGAGAGCTAGGTGCTCCTGGAGAAAAGAAACCATAAACCATGGTTGATAGGAGGGAAAGGAAAAAACAAAATCCCTCAGCTAAAAGAAGACATAGATGTGCATCGTGGAAGGAAGGTCCTGCGCTGCTGAAGGCGACGTGGATTTTACAAGCCTGATGGCGGACGCGTGGAGGACGATGTATTTTCACAACAAAGATAAGGAGAAAGTCTGACAACGCTTAAGTGGGTGAAGGGTACCCCCAGTAAAGGAGCATAAACAAAGCTGGTTTCGGGTTCTCTGTAACTGCATTTCAGAAGGTACCTCCTTTTAGGGGCACCTGGGTGGCTCTCAGGTAGTTGAGTGTCCAACTTTGGCTGAGGTCGTGATCTCACGGTTCGTGAGTTTGAGCCCCGCGTCGGGCTCTGTGCCGACAGCTCGGAGCCTGGAGCCTGCTTCGATTCTCTCTGCCCCTCCCCCGCTCATGCTCTGTCTGTCTCTCTCAAAAATAAACGTTGAAAAATTTTTTTTAAAAAGTGAAAAAGATCTAGGAGTGGGACAAAATAAAGCGAGGGCACCTAGAGAAATGAAATCAAACCTCTCTTCCCACCCCAACAAGAGAACATCCTTCTTCCTCTTAGTCCCGATGGCGAGGCCATCAGGTACCTGCCCCATTGGCTCCCATCCTCCGGCATCTGGATCTGCTCTCGCCGCTTTCCTGGGGAATGACAGGTTTCCAGCCAGAAGGAATGGGATGGAAGGGCAGGACTCGTTGGGGACCACAGACCTTTCTTGGTTCCAGGGGTTGTGAGTCTGACCTCCAGCCACCTTTCGTTGGCCTCATGGGCAACAGGCTTCCACAGGGAGTCCTGAGCTCCGGAATCCATTAAAGAGGACAGAGTGGCATCAGAGCCCTTTGCTGGCTAAGGGAAAACTCAGTGGGAATCCAGGCTTCCCCGAGTCCTGATCTGCACCACCCTCAGAGCATCGCCAAGGCCAAAGCTGTGCTCGGGAAGCCAGACTGTCTGGCACGATGCCTTCCTTCCTTCTACTCCTCCGTGTGCACCATCTCTCAGGGAACGGGACCCACTCATCAAAGGCCTTGCCAGACCTCTTCACGGGTCTACTCAAACTGCTCTTATAAGAAATCACCTCGGGGCGCCTGGGGGGCTCAGTCGGTTAAGCGGCCGACTTCGGCTCAGGTCACGATCTCGCGGTCCGTGAGTTCGAGCCCCGCGTCGGGCTCTGTGCTGACAGCTCAGAGCCTGGAGCCTGTTTCCGATTCTGTGTCTCCCTCTCTCTGACCCTTCCCTGTTCATGCTCTGTCTCTCCCTGTCTCAAAAATAAATAAAACGTTAAAAAAAAAAAAATTAAAAAAAAAAAAAAAGAAATCACCTCTGGGGACGCCCGTGCGACTCAGTCGGTTGAGCGTCCGACGTCGGCTCAGATCATGATCTCGTGGCTTGTGAGTTTAAGCCCCGCGTCGGGCTCTGTGCTGTGACATCGCAGGGCCCACTAAGGATCATCTGTCCCCTTCTCTCTCTGCCCCTTCCCCCCCACTCTTTCTCTCTCAAAAATAAACACACATTAAAAAAGAAAAGCAAAGAAATCACCTTTAACATGGCTTCCTGGAGCCCCTTAAAGGAACTTTCCAAATCGGGCTTTCATCATTTAGATGCAAAGGTCCCCAGGACTCTTCCTCTGGCCTCACTGCTCAGGGTGAATGGATGGGGGGGGGGGGGTCATGCTTGCAGCAGTAATGCACATCTCAGTGGCTGGAATCTCTCACTCACTCCTGCCACACCTCCACCCCCATGAAGCGTTCCTGGATCCTATCTACAAGTGGCCGGAGGGTGACTCACTCAGGTTCCCCAGCTCCAGGCCCCCTGGAGTGTCTGTCATACTCACCCTTGCCTGCACGGGCTACCTTCTTCCATCCCATCCCCCCACCCCACCCATCCCTGCCCTCCATCCACAAAGCTGCTAGAGGGAGCCTTACACCTGTGCCACTGGTACCCACTAACAGAGGTAGATATCAATGCCATAAGAGCCTTCTCCCAGCACCCACAAAGCTGCCAGCCACATGCCTGGAGCCCGCCCCACTTTGTGTCTGGATCCTTTTGAAAGACTCAGCGACGGTCCCGGCCGCCCTGAATATCCATCCGTAAGCCCCTCAGTGCCTCCCTGGGCCTGTTTTTCAGGACTGGGCGGGGAGAGGACACAGAACAATACACCCTATTTTCTGATCCTAAAAAGGAACAGAGTGATCTGGTTAACCAGGAATTTTGATTAACACAATTACAATCTAGTCTGTGCAAGAGTACAGGAAGTCAGCCCTCACGGGAAAGCTTGCTAAGCTGGAAAACATGGGGTCCCCAGTGGGGCAAGTCTGCGAACGATCCTGCAAAACTCCAAGGCTGAGTCAGGCGGCCCCTCCTGTGGCAGAAGCCAAGTCATGGCCCTCAAGTGCCTGGGGTCAAGCAGTGGAGGGCAGGAAGGAATCCATCATGTAGGAAGTGACTTCTATTCGGGTCTTACGCACATTCCTGTGTGAGCCCTTCCTTGACTGATGCCGGAGAAAGACGTTTCCATGACTGCTGCACCTGCCGTCCGGATACAAGACAGAGGGGCCGAGGTACAGGGTTCTGGAGGAGACGGTGCAAGGAACGAGGAACGCTGGATGTCAGCCAACACCTCCTTTCTGAGAGGGCTCGTGCTTTTTTGCTGGTGGCCATCCGTCCAGCAACACTGTACAGCATGACAGGGGTCCAAGAGATACCCACTCGTCACCATCTCTCAGAACCACCTCCGCACTGACCAAACAACACCATGGGGCCCCCGGGCGGCTCAGCCAGTGGAGCGTCTGACTCTCGGTTTCGGCTCAGGTCTTGGTCCCATGGTTCATGAGCTCGAGCCCCGCGTTGGTCCCATGGTTCATCTCGCAGTTGGTGGGTTCAAGCCCCGCGTCAGGCTCTGTGCTGACAGGTCAGAGCCTGGAGCCTGCTTCGGATTCTGTGTCTCCCTCTCTCTCTACCCTTCCCCTGCTCACACTCTGTCTCTCTCTCAAAAATAAAAAAGGAACAGTTCCAGGGATAAAACGAGAAGCTGTACCATGGAGCGTGGAGGGGCTTGGGAAACCCCAAAGAAAGCCCGTTAACTTCTTGCCCCACTTCTAAGATCGATCTGTCTGGCCCTGATGATTCAAAGCTATAAAGGGTGAGCGAGGCAGCATGATCCCGGCAGACTGTTCCAACTTCTGGCCCCTAAGCAGGAAAACCTGAATGATTCTGCTCACCAGCTTGTAACGAACAAGGCCATTTTATTCCAACTCTCCACTTCGAGGGATGCTGGCTCCGTTCCTCCTACCCCCTCGCTGGCAGATAAAAACAGCACGGGCCATTCTGATGTCCTACCTCCAACCTCTGGACTTACAGAAAGCCTCGGCTTCTAGAAAGCACGCAGGCCTGGGCTAAGGAGACCGTGTTCCCAGACAGCGAGTTGTAATTTACACAGTTCCCTTTGCCTCTCTGGGCCCCCGTTTCCTCATCTGTTAAAACCGGCCCTCCAACACCAGGGTCCTATGACCCGAGGAACACATTTCGTAACGGGGCCCAAAACCACCGCAAGGGAAATTTCAAGGCATTTAAATGACCAGAGCGAGCTTGCAAAAGGGTCAGGCACATACCCAAGAGAGGACAGAGACCTCCCAACAAGATGAAATATTACCTTCCTCCCACACTCCCCCCCCCAGCATGTTTCCCCAAAACGTTTTTTGGTCCAGAGAAGGAAAGTTTGCTCAACCAAACCCTACTCGGAACTCGGGGGGAAAAGATGTGCTATCTAAGATGCCAGTAAAGTGATTTTACAAAAATCGGAAATCACGAGCATGTATGCCCCGGGGGCGCCTGGGTGGTTCAGTCGGTTAAGCATCCGACTTAGGCTCAGGTCATGATCTCGCGGTTCGTGGGTTCAAGACCCACGTCGGGCTCTGTGCTGACAGCATGGAGGCTGTTTGGGATCCTCTCTCTCTCCCTGTCTCTGCCCCTCCCCGACTTGTACTTTCTCTCTCTCTCAAAAAATAAACTTTTAAAAAAATGTTTCAAAAAAAAAAAAAAAAAAAAGGAAAGAAAATTTATGCCCAAACCAGAACACTAACTTGTATTAAACCCATACGGGAACCTCAAGCCCATACGGGAGGGCTGAACACATTCTTCTCTTCCCCTTTATTCCAAGTCACTGTCTGGGCCTGTTTAGGGCTGATCATGTCCCTATGTGTCACAAGAAGTAGGTGGGCTGGGGTTTAGCACTCCTCTTAGTTGCGAAGGATCTCAAGAGTTACCCTAGATTTTCCATACTGGTTAACACTAGTTAACGATATCCATTATCCCGCCCTGGGAGATGCTTCCGCAGGATATTTTGACAATCATTCACCAGTAGTGCAGCTCCCGGTAGGGAGAGGACCCCTGGCCAACACTCGATATTGGGGGGGGGGGATGGCAGGGCAGGGAGAAAAGGAAATACTACTGAATCCCCCTCCCCTGCCTTCCTTTAGTATTAGGGTACAAAAACCCCAGGGGCCTCACGCCATTGTCTCTAGCACGTTCTCAAGTCCTTCTGCCCCTGCAGGAAACCCCGTACCCACATTTACCAAGCATTCTGTTGCCTTCAGAATAGACTTCAGAAGTTCAGAAGAGAGGAAAGGAGCTGAAAGCCGCTGGCTCAGAGAGTCACAGGCTCAATACCTCACGCAAAGCAGCCTGCCCGCCAGAAAGGGGATCCAAGGGCAGGGGCCACCGCCGTAGCCCCCAGATGCACAGGGACACGAGCCGGCTTCCGCGGGGAGTCGGTGCCACTATAAAGAACGGCAGGCTAGGGCCGCCTGGGTGGCTCAGTCGGTCGAGCGTCCGACTCCGGCTGGGGTCATGATCTCAAGGCTCGTGAGTTCGAGCCCCGCGTCGGGCTCTGTGCTGACATCTCAGAGCCTGGAGCCTGCTTCGGATTCTGTGTCTCCCTCTCTCTCTTCCCCTCCTCCCCAACTCTGTGTCTCTCTCTCTCTCAAAAATAAACATTTTTTTAAAAATGGCAGGCTGGAACCCATTGGGGCACAAAGGTGGGGGTCTGACGGCCCACCTGTGGCTGCGATGCAGCTGGTTCAGCTTGGCGGCCGCCAGGTGCAGGTTCACGGGCACCAAAACTCCAGGGGCAGCACGTGTGGTCACCAAGGAGGTTCATCTCAGCCACCGTGTGGCACGGCGCTCCAAGTGGCTCCACTCAAAAACCTGTGACCGCGGGCTGGCTCCCAGCGAGTCCTGGCTGGTTCTGAACCACAGGCACTGGAGACAGAGGAAGGCTAACAGAGGCGGCAACGGTCTCCACGGGTCAGCAAGGGGCGCCCTTGCAACAACCCAGCTCAGCCGACCTTTCTGAACTCTGCTACGGGGCCCAGATAGATGGCGACAGCCGAGGACATCGCCGTCCAAGGCTGGGACCCCCGCCCCCCCGACCCCGCACTGCTCTGTAGCTCCGTGCGGAGAATGTGAGAGGTGCACAGGGAGGCCCGAGTGTCTGGCCGCGGCCGCTGCCTTGCTGTGAGATCTTGAGCAAGCAATTCCTCTCTGCCGGGAGGCCTCAATTTCCTCATCTCGAAAATACAGAAGTTGGACCAGATGGTCTCCAAGGGTTTCTCAGGTTTCCCTTTCTTTCCTTCCTCTCTTTATATATCCTAATACTCAATGATTCTGGATGTTGGTCTTAATCTGTCTGCTTTAAGGACGCGCAGCTTTTGCAAGAGGGAAAAGAAGTCACATTCAAGTACAGACGCAGGTTCAGGGGCACGAGAGCGGCCCCAGCACGCTGCCTGGGCCCCGAACACCTGCGATTCTGCCTCACGACCTCAGAGCACCGTGAATTCTGGTGAGTTCTTCCGTCCTGATGGGCCTGTCGGCCCCTTCCCAGTCATTCCAAGAATCACACACGATTGAGTTCTACGTGCTCGGCGACCAGATTCCTGACATCCTGGACTTTCCCCAGAAGCTGGGATTCACCCCGCATCCAGCTCAGGCTTGTTCTGAGCCTGGTAGCAGATAGATGTTCCCCACACACGCCGGGACTCGAACAGTCCACCTCAGCTCGGGCACCGCTCAGTCCCTGCCCGAGAGCTTACCTGAGCTCTCCCCGTGCTCCCTGGAGGTCCCTTAGGGTACACCTTCTTTGCTGATCCCTTCTTCCCCAGGAACATCCCTGCCATGGCCTGCGGCCAGGGCCAGACCCCCGGAACCCCCAATGCTCCCCAACATTCCATCAGAAGGTGACTGGTAAGTCTGCATTCTTTACAAACATCATCCCCCAAGTGGGGCCCCTGCACCAGGAGCACAGCTGTCCTCTGGGAGCTGGCCCGAAATGCAGAGTCCCACACTCCACCCCAGCACCAGACTCTGTATTTTAAAGGTCCCTGGGCAATGCGGATGCACTTTAACCTTTGAGAAGCCCAGCCGTGAACTTCCCAGGTGCCCCTGGATGACAAGTCCCATCTCCCTCTTCCTGGAACAGGTTCAGACCTCCATCAGAAGCCACACCAACATTCCAGATGCCGTCTGACCCTGTCAGCAGGAGAGAATATCCTGGAAGAAGGCTCTGTGCAGAGACAGACTAGCCTTCCCCTACAAACTGGACGCCCCCCTCCCCCAAGCTGTCCACAAAGCCTCCAGAGAGTGGCCACTAGAGTCCTGGCTGATGTGAAGTCCGTCTTCCCAAGAAAGGCAGGTGTCTGACTTCCAGAGGCAGGAAGGTTGATGCAATAAGGCTATTCCACTGTTGCATCTCAAGAGAGCATCCGTGCATGACCCTAAGCACGGCCACCACTGCCACCTCCAGCAAACGGGACAGAAAGCGCCCAGCCCAGCCCGGAACCACAGCACAGACGCCAGGTTCCCCGGGGCCGATCCTCGATGACCTTGGTGGGAGCTTTCCCCTTAAAGTGTCCCACCTAGAACGTGGCCATGGGTACGTGGTGGGTGGGCCGGCAGGGAAGAGCCAAGCTTCACATTTGGGAGAAGCAAGGGAGGCAAGATGTGGACTCCAGTCCCCACAGTCCATGCCACCACGGGGTCACACGCCTCAACCACACCGCTCGCCAGGTAACCAGGGAGCCGACTCCCTCTCTCTCCGTGAACAGTCCCTTGGGCACCTTCCTCCTCCTCCCTTCCCCATCTCGCACGCACCAGGGCCCTGGCTTCTCCTCCCCCTGCTCCTGCCTTGGGCCCGTCACAGGTCCCCGCACGGCCCCGAGCACACGGGGCCCCCAGGCCTTCTAAGCTCTACCGTCAGAGCCCCCACTCCGAGGTTCTCAGAACCGCTTTTCAAAGATATCAAAGTTATTTCAGAAACACTCAGAAAAGGCTGAGGTCACACCTGCGGGCGAGCCGAATTGATCCTTACCATCAGAGAAGAGCGTATCTTCCCGGAGGGGCTGCTAGCTCAGAGGAGAGTCCTGGGTCCCATGCGAGGTCCCCAGACGTGAGGCCAGGCCCCTGCCAGCTTCCTCCCCATGGTACCCTCTGCAGGAACTAAGACTGATGCAAGTGGCCTCCCCGGGGTCACTGCTCAGGGCACCCCGGAGGGCGTGCCTGTGGCTGTGCGCTCTGCTCTTTTGTCACAAAGAACACACGACATCACACAGTTCCTTCCAAATCTGCTCCAGGTCCGGCGAGGAAATCAAGGGCGCATTCTGGACTTTCCAGTTGCAAAGTTTCTGGAGGCTTCCCCCTCCCCCCCCCCGCCCCCACCACTCTCTTTTTTTCCCCTTTCTCAGCTAAAAAAAAAGTTGGCCAAGGTCACGACATACAATGGCCAAGCTTGTGTCACTGACCAGATGCCTCCCACCCCCCTAGGCCCGTAGACAAGACCTCCTTTGTCCACTGGATTTTGGGCAGGACTCCCTGGGCCTGCCCAAGCCCTGCTGGGGAATGTTCCGCCAACTTCTTCCCAACCCTAAGTCACGGCTCTGGCCTCGGCCCCAAGCCCCAGCTGTGTGAGTGAACCCAAGGCCAGATAAAAACCGATATAACAAGAATGGAGAACGCTCCCCCAAAGAACCATTGTGTCAGACCCTTCCAGGGCTGAAAAGCCAGTGTCCCCAAGACGAGGGTCCCCTGCCTTCACTCTGTCCTCACCGTCTCCAAACCTGGACAGACAGCAAGTGACAAAGAGGGGCAATGCCGTGCATCTCAGAGGAAAGGGGCTCTAGGATCACAGAATCGTTAGCTACGAAGGAAGGAAAGATTGGACCCTGAGCGCAATATGGCGCCCACCAACTAAATGAGTTCAGGCAAGAGACTTGGATCCTGGCTACGTAGAGCTATCAAATCACTCCATTCAGACAGCTTTTAGGAGCAGCTGAAGGTTTAGCACTTAAAATCCACGCATTCCTTTTTTTTTGTTTTCTTGTTGTTATTGTCAAACTTTATTTACTTATTTTGAGAGAGAAGAGAGAGAGAGAGAGCGATCGCACTCGAGTGGGGGAGGAGCAGAGACAGACAGAGAGAGAGGATCCAAAGCAGGCCCCATGCGGTCAGTGCAGAGCCCGATGTGGGGCTCGAACCCACGAACTAGGAGATCATGACCTGAGCTGAAACCAAGAGTCAGAGGCTTAACCGACTGAGCCACCTGGCGCCCCTGAAATCCACACATTTCTGTGTCTGCTTTAAATGTAAACCCTTGTGATTTCAGGAAAGGAGTCTTTATATCGGAGTAAATATGGTTTCCCAGAGGGACCAAGAGGGCTCAAGGTCTGGATGGTCTCCCATAAAATAGCATTCTCTCAAACATTTGGTGTATTTCTGATGAGATTTCAATGCCAACTCCTCGGTCAGGGGGAGGGAGAAGAAATCAGAATGCTTACCTACGGAGAGAGTCAGGGGAGCCCTGGTGGGTTCACACCTATTCTCTGTGATGCCCAGGGCGTCAGATTTTTTCAAGTGTAAGGGGGAAATGATTACAGAGTTTTTCTCAAAAGGTCGTTGGGAGGGTTCGGGGCGAAATCCACGTAAACACGGAGCACACAGCAAACAGGACCAAGATACCCAATAAAAGCCCGCTGCTGTTTTTGTTACTATGGGCAGTGGCTGAAAAAGCAGGAGCTGAGGTTTCCCCGGACCCACAAGACGTTTACAGTGAATGAAACCAAAGACCAAACAACCCAATTAAAAAACAAAAACAAAAACAAAACGGGCAAAGGGCATTTCCCCAAAGAGGACAGACAAACGGCACTAAGGGCACGTGAGAAGGTGCTGCATCACTAACCCCCGGGGAAGTGCCAGCAAAACCCACAACGAGGGATCGCCTCACACCCATCAGGATGGCTACTATAAACCAACAAATAAAAACAGGAAGGTCAGAAAAGAACAGGCAGGTAGAAAAATCCTTGCTGGAGGGAACGTAAAATGGCACAGACATAATGGGACAGAGTCAAGCAAAAACTCAAAGAGCGAAACACAGAATTACCCTAAGACCCAGCAATTCCACACCCAGGTATACACCCCAGAGAGCGGGAAAGCAGGGATTCCGATACCTGCACACCCCGCTGTACCGCAGCACCGTTCGTAACGGCCCCAAACGTGGAAACAACGCAAGTGCCCATTCATGGATGAATGGGTAACCCAAACGTGTTGTGTATAGACAGTGACATGTTAATTCGATCTTAGAAAGAAAGGAGATTCTGGTATGGATGGACCTACCAGCAGCAGGCTAAGTGAGATAAGCTAGTCAAGAAAAGGCAAATGCTATAGGATCCTACTTCTATAGAAGAGAGTAGTTAAATTCACGGAGAGAGAAAAGAGCATGGTGGTTGCCAAGGGCCAGGGGACGAAGGGGGGACTGGGAGTTAGTGTTTAATGGGGACAGAGTTTCCGTGAATAAGGTGACAAACCCCACGTGGGGCTCTGTGCTGACAGCTCAGAGCCTGGAGCCTGCTTCAGATTCCATCTCTCTCTCTCTCTCTCTCAAAAATAAATAAATATTAAAACAAGTTGTTTTTTTTTAATTTTTTTTTCAACGTTTATTTATTTTTGGGACAGAGAGAGTCAGAGTATGAACGGGGGAGGGGCAGAGAGAGAGGGAGACACAGAATCGGAAACAGGCTCCAGGCTCTGAGCCATCAGCCCAGAGCCCGACGCGGGGCTCGAACTCACGGACCGCGAGATCGTGACCTGGCTGAAGTCGGACGCTTAACCGACTGCGCCACCCAGACGCCCCTAAAACAAGTTTTTTAATGGTTAAAATGTTATGTATATTTTACCACCACACACGCACACGTCTGCGTACCACAGAGATAATTTAGATCAAGGGACCCTGGCCAGTGTGACATCAGCCATATCACAGGAGACACAGGTGGGGGGACAGAACCTCCAGGGAAGGTGAAACGTGTGTCCAGAAAGGGAAGCCGCCCCAGCCTGTTGGTGAAGGCCGACAAGAAGACAAGGCCCGGGTATCTGTAAGCAGGGCTCACCGTGGTCCGTCTGGTGTTCGATCTTGGGGAAACTGAGGCAGCATGGCCAGCATCTTAATGTCAATCACTGGCTTCTTTGCTCAGGGGTGTGCACACCCAGAGCCCCCCCTCCCCCAAGGGCCAATGGCAACGTGCCTCTCCCCGGACACATCAACTCCTTCCTTTCCGCGACTGCGTTCCACCTTTCTGGGCTTCTCCCCCCCACCACGCCCCCGGACACAGAGCTCCCCCCTTCCTTCTCAAAGCCCCGGGTGCTGCTCCAGGGGCCCAACATCTCCTCTCTGCTTGTCAGGCTCTAATCCGCTGCAGGGATGATAATGAGTTCTCTTGAGTACTTGCTCTGGGCCAGACATCGTCCTAACTGCTTCGAGTGTCCTGTGTCCTATAACCGGTCCAACAAATCAAGAGGAAATTTCCAGTATCGTCCGGGAGGCCATGAGGGCACCAAGACTAGGGATTCAGACTCCCTCGTATAAACCAGAAAACACGGACGCATCTTGAGTAAGGGAAACACCACCAATGTTGTGCTTTGGAGAACAACACCAGGGTGTAAAAAGATCAAATGTCAGGGAGAGACTAGAGGCAGAAAAGGGCTTATGGGATCCCTCCCCTCCTTTCTGTCTCTCTTAAATGGGAGGCTTAAGTCTACATTTGTAAACCAAGAAGTAAAGAGTCCTCCAAGGGCTGAGGGCCTCTCCCCTCTGTGATGTGAGAGGGGAGAGGCGGGTCCTGGTGGTGACCACACCCTGACCTTGGAGGTCAGCCCCCTGCCGTCAGAATGCAGGGATAGAAGCCTGTCTCCTCTCTGCTCCTGGAAACGGGCTCCCAGCCACGCAGGAGAAGGTTAACATCAAAAACTTCATCTGCACCCAGATAGCCGAGACCCTCCTCTTCGTTCCTTCAGGTTTGGCAAAATTCAAATACGCGCACACACTCTCGCAGCCCGTAACTTTTTGGTTTTATAGCAGCAAAGAGGGGGCGGTTTTAAGGTTCTTCAGCCCTGCCACCTCTCTGACACTGCATCGTACACATGAACAGGATACGATCACAGACAATAACACACCCCAATAGGCAACACGCAGAAATTGCCATCGCCGCTCCCGGGATGGCCTCCAGCCAATGGCGAGGGGCCTTTCTGGGCCACGATAAAACAGGAGGCTAATCTGCTCTGACCTGAGCTAAGCAGAGACCAATCAGAGCCCCGCAGATGTTTTCTTCTGTGAGGGTTCGCCGAAACAGATACCTCGGGGAGCGTAAGACTCGTGAATACCTTCTCACGGGTTTACTGTTTGTGGTTATCCTAGCGTCTCCAACCAGAGGCCCCTCGAGTTTGGCTTTATCGATGGTCTTCTATCATTGAGTCACTTATAAAAAGCACACAACATTCTTCCCCTTCTGGTCTCTGCAAATGGGTAGGTTTCTACATGAGAAGCCATAAGAGATGGTGGGAAACCCATGATCCCCAAACATAAAGACTGACAATCATTTCCACCGAGCTCCATTTCCCCGAGTTTCATGGAGTCAGATGTAGCCAACCTCCTTGTTATTATTCTTTGTTTCAGCCGAGTTTGAAGACTGTCAACCAACACAGGCCACGTGCGTGCACTGTGGTCCCCCACCCTCTGCAGCACACATCTCGTCTTATAATGATAACGGATACGGGAGACTGGCTACGGCCACGATTCACTTTCTGTAAACGCTCTGTAGCCATGACGGGGAAAATCCTTCGCCAGACTGTGCGGTCTCTGGGGTGCGGGGTCTCGAAGACGCTCCCACGCCGAGAGGCAGCCCCCCTCGGCCACAGGATCAATCGGGCGATCTTTGCCCCGCTGCTGTTGTGGAAGATGAGGGCAGGTGTAACACAAAGGGACTTGGCTTGTGCAATGTGGAAGATACGGCACAGACATACACGACTGAAAAACAGAAATAACTACACAAGGGAGTCTATCAGAAGTGCCAAACGAGAAGCCGGCAGACAATAAGAGCTTTCAGAATCCAGAGGAGGGAGGGACCGTTTTCGGCTGGGACGGTCAGAGAAGGCTTCTCAGAAGACACAGAAGTTTCCTGACAGCAGGGATGAAAAGGAAGGGCCTGACCAGAACAGAAGGACGCTAAGTGAGAAGTAGAATCGGCCTTGGGAACTGGGCAGACGTGGGGGATGTGGGAGGAAGTAAAAGTCAGTTCTGAAGGGGACGAGAGAAGCCGGAACCGGTCCCCGGGGAGACCCATCCGGCCGTGGTGGAAGCCACTTTGGGGATATGGGTAGAGTTCACTGCCTACACACTCAAGTTCCAAGAGCTTGATCAGGGCACAACTGGGCTGAGTCTGGCCCTTGACACGCGGAGCTGTGCTATCTGCCCAGAGACGGGGTGCAGTCTTCCGGGTGGACTCAGAGTTCATAAAGAAAAGAATAGATCGTGGAGCCCTGAGGTGGTCTCACTTATGCAGCAGAATTATTAGATCCTTCATGGGGGGCCTGTGTGGCTCAGTCGGTTGAATATCTTGACTCCTGATTTTGACTCAGGTCATGATCCCATGATCGAGCCCCACATCGGGCTCCAAATTGAGCGTGGAGCCTGCTTGAGCTTCTCTCTCTTTTTCTTTCTCTCTCTCTCTCTCTCCCCCAAAAATAAAAATAAAATAAAATAAAAAATATAAAATAAAATAAATATAAAGTGAAATAATAAAATATAAAATGAAATAAAATATAAAATAAAATATAAAATGAAAAAATAAAATATTAAACAAAATAAAATATAAAGTGAAATAATAAAATATAAAACGAAATAAAATATAAAATGAAGTAAAATATAAAATGAAATAAAAAATAAAATATAAAATAAAATAAATATAAAGTGAAATAAAATAAAATATAAAATGAAATAAAATAAAAAATAAATATAAAATAAAATATAAAATAAAATATAAAATAAAATATAAAAAAATAAAAAAAGAAAATAGAAAAGAAAATATAAAGTAAAATGAAATAACACTACCAACAAAGAAAGACTGCCCCCTGACACTCCTTGGGCCCAATCCCTCCTCCCGAGAGCCCTCCATTAGCACATGCAGCATGCCTCGGTCCCCTCTCCGAGACCCTCCAAGGCAAAGACGGCCTTCGTCCTTTCTTCCCTCCAATGCAGCCCGGTGCCTCACACTCAGGGGCTGGCCCCATGATGGAAAACGAATGGAAGGGAGTTCTGGGAATGAGTCACAGAAAGCAAATAAGGACGGGATCAGAAGAAGAAATAGGTAGCTGTGTCCACGTGAGACGCGGAAGAAAACGCTCCCTGACTATGGGGAGGATGGTCCCCCCGCTGCCGATTCCAGAAAAAGGAGCATGGGAGTGAGGTGGGTGTGGAAATCTGGTCCCGAGCACGCAAGGAGCTGGTGAGCCTGAGGACACACAGGGACAGGAGGCAAGAGACTGAGACAGATGCCACTGTAGAAGAAGGTGAGGACAGAGGACAGGGCTGTATGCAGTGGCTGACCCAGGCCCACTCGGCCCACGGATGGCTCTTATGAGGTGCCTGCACTCAACGTGGGTGGGTCCGAGGTCCCTCTAACGCTTTCCATGTGTCCATCCCATAAAAGACTCCCAAGGTCAAGCAGACATATCAGAAACGGCACCCACTTTAACAGGCTCCATCGAGACCCCAGAGATAGCTTTGCTCTATGTCTCCCAAACTCCAGCTCAACGTCCCCCTGCCCCAGATCTGCCTTCGCTATGTATCAGCTGTACTATTATTTACCCAGAGTTGTTTTTTTTTTAACCTGTGTTATAACGAGATTGACTTTAACCTGGTCCTAAGCCATAACATCCACGAAACATGGGATTCCCCCCCCCCCATGACGTGCTTAAATAAACAGCACTCGAGAACTGCCACCACAACAGGTCTACGATCCCTGTGCCTAGCCTTGGGGGTACAATGAGCCCACTTGGCGAAACACCGTCTCAGGCCACGTGTAAAATTACCATTTTTACAGCCTTGAGTTGGTTTATAGGAGTTCTTTTTTGAAACCTGGCAAGCCAAGTTTAAGTTCCCCGCTAACCCCAGGCCCACGAAGGCAGGAGTGAGGTCCCGAGTGTGTGCCCAAGTCACCGCTGGGAGGCCCAGGAGGACCGTCAAGGGAAAGGCAGAGAGGACATCCCGTTAAGGGCCACGTGACAGTGCTGCGGGCACCTCTGTCACTTCCCTATTGAAGGAGGCAAGGAGGGGGAAAGAATGGGAAGGAAAAAAATAAAACTTGCATAAGCTTCAAAAAAGGAAAGGGCGGGGGCGCTTGGATGGCTCAGTCGGTTAAGCGTCCAACTCTTGCTTTTGGCTCAGGTCCTGATCTCATGGTTTGTGAGTTCGAGCCCCACGTCGGGCTCTGTGCTGACAGTGTGGAGCCTGCTTGGGGTTCTCTCTCTCTCTCTCTCTCTCTCTGCCCCTCCCCTGCTCATGCTCTCTCTCTCTCTCAAAATAAATAAGCTTAAAAAAAAAATAGTGGACAATCAGAATCAAAAAACAAACAAACAAAAAACCCCGAAACCTTGAGGACCATTAGGCCAGTGGAGTGAATGGGGACAGTCTTACAACCCAGAGACTGGTTGTGGGAAAAGACTAGTATTTTATACCCTCCTCTCTCTCTGTGTCTAATTTGAGATGTGGGACCTGCCCCCACCTGAGCACTGAGGCTGCCCGAGAACCTTTCTTCCCTCCCCACCATCCATTCCAGCTGCAGTGACTTCCAGAAAGCAGGTGAGCAGGGGGCTCGGGGCGGGGGTGGTGGTAACCATTCTGAAGGCGTGGATCCCACAGGCCAGGCCCAGTGAATTCGCCGAGCAGCAGCACACAGGTCTGGAACCGGGGAAGCTATGCTCGCTCACGCACGCCGCTGCTTGGGAACCTCAGGGAGGCAGGCAGCCAACAGCAGGACACAGGGGGGCCCCCAGTTTGAAAGCCAGAACTGGGCTGCGAGATGCGCCTATCACCGAACGCACGGGGACCTCAGAAGGGATTCAACCTTCCCCCGCGTGCACACAGGGTCAAGGCCAACGACACGTCACACGTACCGCGTCTGGTGGTTGTATGCAAAGTCAGCACAGATGTGGCCTTGTCTGAGTCTAGAAAGGGGCACGGGAACGTGGGGAAAAGCGTGAGGAAGCACCGACCCAAGGGCTCGAGGAAGAGCACATCTCAGAAGGCAATTCAGAAGACAACACGGGGAAACTGCTAGAAAGCAAGCGGTCGTAACTCTCGTTGAAAGAGGAACAGAAAATCATAAACGGAAAAAGCCAGCCAAAATAGAAAGGATGACACAAGCAAGAAGAGGAGGGTAAGGATTATACCAAAATTGCTCACCTAAAGCCACATGAGTGCTTGTGGGCAAAAAAAGATTAAAAAAAAAAAAAGTTAAATCAATAAAGTGCAGGTTACACTGAAAAGAATATCCCCCAATGGCAAAGTTAAAAAAAAAAAAAAAAAAAAAAGGCAATGTACTAAGTGTAAGAGGCATTTCGTTAGAAAAGACCAGACCAGGGGTGCCTGGGTGGCTCAGCCGGTTGAGTGTCTGTCATTGGCTCAGGTCATGATCTCACAGTTTGTGGGTTCAAGCCCCACATCAAACTCTGAGCTGACAGGGTGGAGCCTGCTTGGGATTCTCTCTCTCCCTCTCTCTCTCTCTCTCTCTCTGCCCTTCCCCTGCATGCACACACACTTTCTCTCTCAAAATCAATAAACAAACACTTAAAAAAAGACCAGACCAGGGACTCCTGGGTGGCTCTGTCGGTTGAGCGTCCGACTTCGGCTCAGGTCATGATCTCACGGTCCATGAGTTCCAGCCCCGCGTCAGGCTCTGTGCTGACAGCTCAGAGCATGGAACCTGCTTCGGATTCTGTGTCTCCCTCTCTCTCTGACCCTCCCCCGCTCATGCTCAGTCTCTCTCTGTCAAAAATAAATAAACATTAAAAAAAACTTAAAAAAAAGACCAAATAGACTAAAATCAATAATCAAATGCACAAATAGCTAAAGATAATTTAAAACTTCTTTTCAATGTTTTATTTATTTTTGAGAGAGACAGAGACAGAGTGTGAGCAGAATCCGAAGCAGGCTCCAGGCTCTGAGCTGTCAGCACAGAGCCCGACACAGGGCTCGAACTCACGGACCATGAGGTCATGACCTGAGCCAAAGTCAATGCTCAACTGACTGAGCCACCGAGGCGCCCTGATAATTTTAAAAGTCATGCACACAAAGCAGCAAAGAGAAAGGTTACCTGGGAAATCCGTTTCTCCTCAGACTTTTCTTCTGCTCCTGCTAAGAGCACTTCCCGCTGGAACCCATGCTCCATAAGGCAGGGACTGACCAGGGCCTGGCGTCAGCCCTGTGAAAGTGCTAGAAAGTGCTAGAAAATGCTAGAAGGCATATCCCACCCAAGTCAAAGCTTCGGGGGGTGGTGGTGGTCGTTTTGTTCATCACTATGGGAGTTCAATAAACTTTTGTTGAATGATGAAACAAAATGAGCTGCAAATAGAAGAGTTTTTTGGGGGCACCTGGGTGGCTCAGTCAGTTAAGCATCTGACTTTGGCTCAGGTCATGATCTCACAGTTCGTGAGTTCGAACTCCACGTCAGGCTCTGTGCCGACAGCTCGGAGCCTGGAGCCTGCTTCTGATTCTGTATCTCCCTCTCTCTCTGCCCCTCCCCTGCCCATGCTCTGTCTCTATTTCTCTCAAAAATAAATAAACATTAATTTTTTTTTAAATAGGAGTTTTTTTTGCTCCAAACATCTGAGCTCCAAGATGCACGTGTCCAGCCAGATCGTATTAATATTTCACACGAAAGAGACAGAAAAGGTTCTCCAAGCATGCACCCCCCACACCCTCCAGGCACTGAGAGACAAGTCAACATGAGGACGATGACGATGGGAAGTCACCGCATCGATGCACCTGTGAGGCCTCTCTTACTCAGTGCAGACCCCCAATTCAGAAATCAGGCGAACGGGTTTTCCGGCTCGTGCCCAGCGTCTCCCTCGGCCCTCCTCCTCTGCTTTGTGCCCACCCTGGAACCGGGCTCCGCATTTCTCCCGAGACATCCTGCAAGGCCAGCACAGATGAAGCCTCCCACTCCGTGTGGGGAGCACCGCTCACCGAGGCGGTCTTTTCTGCCCAAGCACACGCTGACCCTGGGGTGGGTACTGGAGCTTTGGAGGCATTGGCTGGAAGCATCACTGAACAGAGTCTCTGTCTCTCCTCCACCCAAGCACCCAAGCAACGCAGCACATGTAAGGCATCACAGTGGCCACTCTGTCTGCCAAGGAGCTAGAAGATATTTAAAACTCACGTTGAATGAACCAAGCCTCTCTCCTGCCCAGATCAGGAAAGACCCACAAGCCCCCTCCTTCCTCTGCCAATGAAGCACCCAGAAAATGTGGCCCCAGGTTATCTGTGGGTTGTGGGGTTTCTCTGGATGTTTTCATCGTATTTCTTTTATCACGTTTAAAATGTTAATTTATTTTTCATTTTAAAATTTTTTAACATTTATTTTTGCAAGAGAGAGAGACAGAGACAGAGTGAGAGTGGAGGAGGGGCCAAGAGAGAGGGAGACACAGAATCCAAACCAGGCTCCAGGCTCCAGGATGTCAGCGCAGAGCCCGTCGCGGGACTTGAACTCACAAACCATGAGATCATGACCTGAGCTGAAGTCGGACACTTCACCGACTGAGCCACCCAGGCGCCCATAAATTTACTTTTACAATCAGGAAAACATTGCCTTCCCCCAAAATCGCATGTACAGTTCTAAAATATACCATATGATCCCAATTATGTAGACAAATATATACAGCAAAAAAAAAAAAGAGGAATGAAAAGCATGCTGAATATTTTTTGTTTCTGCTTTTCTGTATTTTCCAAGTTTTCATAATGAGCAAACTGATTTTAACCCATTTTTTAAAAAAATCTTTATTCCATTATGAACTAACGTACGAATACAGCCTTATCTAAAGTAGGTAGATAGTATTTGTTAATAAAATGCCCCCTTGATATATCCCTTCTCAGTTGCCATCCCTAAAATGTACACTATCAGATTAGGATTCATTGTACTACCTTTCAAATGCTAAAGAAATGTGAGGGTGGGGTTATTTTGAGAAAATGAATTAAGACAAACAGTAAAGAACTTTCTGAACCAATGCAAGGCTGACATGAAAATCAGAGGTGGAAGGGACCCCACTGATCATTTGGTCCCATGCTACCATTTTACAGATTGGGAAACTGAGCCCAGAGACAGATGGGGATTGGATGCCAAGTGTCCCGCAGCCCAGTGCACAGGCCCCTCCTTCCTGCTCTCTGGCTGCCCTAAATCTTGATGCTGATGTTGCTGGCGTGGTTAGAAGACTATTCTAGTCAGACAGCACACCAAGAGCCAAAGCCCCACCTAGGTCGGCTCCCAGGCTGACCCCAACACTGCTCTGTGCAAGCCGACCTCTAAAGAGTCCAGCTGTCTGCTCTACCACGATAACTTCCCATCCCTTTGTGACCAGTGAGCCCCCTGTGAAGGGAGGGGGAACAGGGAGGAAACATCTGTGCACACAAGGGGAGTAGAGGGGAGTGAATAAAAGCACTTGATTTTCCCTTTGGCAAATCCTCTCCTGCCTATTTTTCCACTCATTGAAATGCAAAGCTCCATTCCCATGAAGGGGTCTGGAACATTCCAGAAACTTCTAGAAATCACAACCTCCCGCTCTGCAACAGGGATTCCCAAAAGAAGGTGTGCATGGATGTGTTGGTGTGTAGGTGAGGATAAAAAGCAGACACAACCCCCAGAAACCAGCCACAGGCATCCACTGGCTTGTCCCCAAACCCAGCATCTAACCGTCAGCCAGGCAGAGAGGAAGTCCCAGTATGTGCTCCATAGCTTTCCAGCCATGTAACCACAGACAAGACACTTCACCTCTCTGAACCTCATGTTTTTCTTTTTTGCATGTAAAAATGGAAACACCACCATCTCCTTCACAAAATTCTTGTAAAGATCGGACGACCGAAACAACGGTTAGCAACTCCATAAATGTTGGCTTTGCCCCACACCTTCCCATCCCCGTTAAATCACCGAGCAACATGGGGCGCCTGGGTGGCGCAGTCGGTTAAGCGTCCGACTTCAACCAGGTCACGATCTCGCGGTCCGTGAGTTCGAGCCCCGCATCAGGCTCTGGGCTGATGGCTCAGAGCCTGGAGCCTGTTTCCGATTCTGTGTCTCCCTCTCTCCCTGCCCCTCCCCCGTTCATGCTCCGTCTCTCTCTGTCCCAAAAATAAATAAAAAACGTTGAAAAAAAAAAAAAAATCACCGAGCAACCTTTGAAGAAAGTCGTCAGCTGAGGTCCCCAGCGCTGAGTCACTCGCATGGCCCTGACTGGGTTCTCCCCACAGCCTGGGCTGATGTGCGATGACACCTTCTCCCATTCCTGACACAGACCAAGCTCATCAAAAGAGCACGAGGAACAGTGTGTGAGATGAAATTACTACGCTCAGTGGACGAGATTAGAGTTTAGAGGACCACCAGGAAGGGGACAGAAAAACCCATGGAGCCAAGCCATGCTTGTCCACCAGAGCCGCGGGAAAAGCTGGCGACCCCAGCCAACCAGACCAAGAAACAAACACGGCCCTGGACGGGGTCTGCAACCCAGCCACACAAGTCCCCGGCAACCTTCCTGACGTGGCCTGAGTGTCTCCGCTGCCATGAGCAAAGACACCCCATAAGAACACCACCCCCCCCCAACTTCAATCTCCAAAACACGGGACAGACTGGATGACAGGAAGGGCCAAGGGTCAGGTTTCTTTTTCCCACCACTCCACATCCCCAAAGTCGATCCCACCACCTGTAAGACCTTACCTTTCCCTTGTTCTTAGATGCCGAAGTGCGGTCGGGAACTTATACATATTGGTGCCTATTTGACCCTCACGAGAACGCTGGAGAGAGCTGTGCTTATTTTCCCCCTCCTAACTGAGTAAGCGGAGGTCTTCCCCAAGGTCTTACAGCTAACAAGACACAGAACCCAGAGTCCAAGAACAGCGCGATCCTCGCTCCCCCCAGGTTCCTCCGCAGTATCCAAGAATCCTCTATCCAAGGGCAGATACTCCAGAGGGAAGTTACAGTGAGGCCGTGACCAGCCACGACCCTAACTCTCAACTTCACGTGGTGGAAGGTGGTGGCTGACTGCCCAAGGGGGTGGGGGGAGGGGTTCCTCTGCTTACCGGAGAGAGAGGCGCCAGAGGAGGGAAGGAAAACGTCAACATAAGCATCTCCACGGACAAGAGCCCTGACCGTGGCCAGGGCAAACAGCATAAAGAAGCAGAATCAGCCTGGAAGCTCAGCCTGGGTTCAAAGCTCCGGGATGGGGACCCACCTTGCTTTGCCTCACTTCTTGCCATCCCCTGGGGATGCAGCCCCCTGACCCCAGCCCCACCTTCCCTCTCGTGTGAGCTGGTCCATTCCTACCTCCATGGCCGCCCTTCTTGGCATGGCTTATGCCGAGCGGTCCTCACTCCCTGGAACAAGAATGAGGTCCTACTCCCGTGTGTCCCCAGACACAGAAAACACACCCAATGAATACGTGTGGAATCAAAGGACTCCCCCCGAGTCTCTGAGGAGGATTTAACAGCGCGCCCCCCTAGAAAGCTGGTGTCTTACCTTCCTGAGATTATCTGGGCACCAATTCAAGAGTATGGAAAGAGAGGAAGACAAAAAGGTAAAGGCAGAGCCCATGTATTTATCTATTCTACACCAGGAGAGGACTTAGATACTGAAATGCTGTCTAGGGCCCCCACATCACAAATGAACCAGACAGGCTGGGGTCGGGGGGATGGGAAGGGTCATCAATGGCTTGTCTGGGTCTCTGACACCAGCCTCTCAAGGGCCTAGGGTCCTCCAAATAAATACATTCAGAAAAGACATGCTCTCTCAGTCGCTGAAATTGGCCACAGTGTAATTAAAGATTTTTTAGCCGGAGGGAAAGCGGACAGGGGCCAGATACGATCATCTATGAAAAGCAGTCTGAGCGATCGATGCCTGATGTGAAATGTATGCATGTGGTTGGCTCTTACTCATACCTTTTACAGAACGGGTATGTTATTTTCACCCAAGGACTCCCAGCCCATGAATGCCTGGCCACCTCTGATAACGCTTGAGCGCCCAAGCTGATCTCTCTCTCTCTCTCTCTCATCACTCAATCCGCTGGCCTTGTCTGCTAGGGTCACACGCCACTTCTCCCATAGGAACAGAACCCAGTGAACATCTTAATCGCTAAGACAGTCCAAGGCATTAGGGCTTATTCACCAATGTGCACCGAGGGGACCCACAGATGGAAGCAGTGAATTGCGGGTGGCTGGACAAAAAGGGATCAAGATTTGCTGAGATCCTAAAAACGGAAAAACTCCTCCTGCCCTCACTCTGGAGTGGTGTGGGGTGAACCCCTTAACTCCTTCTCTTTGGCTAGGGATCCCCCCCTTTCCTCCTCTCTTGGTCTTGAAAGGATGGAAAATGACAGTAACAGGTGTAGGCACTCCAACCATACCCTGAGCCTCAGATATGGAGAACATTCCCCCCAAAGGCAGCAGAACACACAATTCTTCTCGAACGCACATGGAACGTATTCCGGGACAGATCAACTGTTAGGCTCCAAAATAAGTCTCAATAAATTTCAGAAGACTGAAACCCTATCAAGCCTCCTGCTCTGCCACAATGGTAGGAAACTAAAAATCCGTTAGAAGGAGAAAACCAGAAAAAACACGCACAAAAATGCAAGGAAATGAAACAACATGCCCCTGTATGACCTGTTTGTCATCACACAGAGGAGAAAGCAAGTTAATGCCTGAAGACAAAAACAGAAATACGATACAAAAAAAAAAAAAAAAAAATCCATGGGATGCGGCAAAAGTAGTTCCCAGAGGGACATTCGTAGCAATACAGGCCTACCTCGATAGGCAAGAAAAATCTCCAACAATCTAATTTTGCACCTGAAGGAACTAGACAAAGAACAAATGAAGCCTCACGTTCGCAGAAGGAAAGAAGTAATAAAGCTCAGAGCGGAAATAACAGACCTAGAGAGTATTACGCTAAGTGGAAGGAGTCAGACAGAGAAAAGACAAATAGCATCTCGTTTCAGTCATACGTGGAATCTAAAAAGCCAAAAACAAACAAACGAGAAAAGAACAAACAAAACAATATAAAAGCAAACTCGTAGATACAGAAAACCCACTGATGTTGACCAGAGGGGAAGGGGGTTTGGGGTGGGCAAAAAGGGCGGACGGCTCAGTGTGTGGTGATGAATGTCAACCAGACGCTGGGGGGAGGTGATCACTCTGTAGTGCACACAGGTATCGATTTATGATGTCGTGCACCTGAAACCTGTATGATGTTATATCCCGATTTTACCTCCATTTTTAAAAATGAACAATGGCAACCGTTTCATCATCGGTCACAGTGCTGGTGAGCAGCGGAGCCGGGGGTGGGGACCGCGGCACACTGGAAAATCCACCCCTCGCCATCAGGGTGTTGACACCACGCCGGGCTGCCGAGGCTTGGTGTCACCGAAGCTACTCATTTTTGGCAAGAGTAGCCGGGTATCTGAACTTCCGGTGTGAAATCTGGTGATTCGTCGACTTTGGCGAACCAACCCAACGATTCGAAAACGAAACCGTGGGCAAAAACAAAACAGAGCGACACAACCTCCCACAGTCCTGAACTTGATTGTGCCCGCTGGCCACCAGGGCGCAGCTCCTCGCGTTAATTGCTGGGTATCTGCGTAAGTGGCGGATTGAAGGGAGGGTTCTCTGGCTTTAAAGAATTGAGTAGCACCTCCTAGACTAAGAGTAGGAATCAACGCTTTCACCCTCCGCTAACCGTCCCTCTGCTGCCACCTGTTACCACCAACACCCCCTGCTGGGTGCAGCTGGCCGTCAGTTTCCGGGGTTTCCAAGGGCTGCAAACGCGTGGCCAACTTCCTCTCGCCCCAGAGCTACATGCCCCCACCCCCACCCCCAGCCTGGGTCCGACCTTCCTTGGAAGGGAAGCACAGGACAAGATTTCTGGGGCACGAGGGACTCTGAAAGTCTGTCCTGCTCTGTTTATGGGAAGGTGGCACCCCATCAGCTGATGAGAAGGTCTGGAAGGGGAGGAGAGGGGGTGGGGAAGAGAAAGAGCCTACAGAGTGAGGCACGTGCCACCAGCCGTGCACTGAGCAATCTGATAGAAGATCAGAGATTTGGGGAACCCAGGAGAAAGTGAGCCGGGCACAGCCACCTTGCGGAGCACAGACGCTCATCCACGAGTCCAAAGGCAAGACGACACAGTTGCCCCCGTGAGCAGAGAGACTCCCCTTGGTGCGGCAAGACCGAGTCCTGGGGACCCGGCACCCTTGGGACACGGTCAATGCCCGGCGGGGAGGAAGGCTGGATCCGTCCTCGCGGAAGGAGCGAGCAACCCAAATCTGCAGGGTTCTGGAGCCTGGAAACATGTGTCCTGGGGCCCCCCGGGGTGAATGCACGGTGATGGGGACGGTCACTGCAGGAATCACGGTGTCCTTCTCAATCTGGCCACAGGGAGCTCTCCTCCTGACCTCAGACTCCGGGAGAAGAGCTAGGATCTCCCCGTCCCCGGACCTCACACTTTCTCACCTACCCCGCAGCATGTGGCAGCACAACAAGCTTTCCAAAACACCATGCTTGCACGGGGCTCCCCCCGAGAACTTAAGAGTCCTCCGAGTCTTTTGTTTTGGAGAACAGGGACCGAGTCTCTGGATTCAGTGCACTTAAAATATGTGTCGAACGTGCGATGTCAGAGAAGAGGGGGCCCGAATGAGACTTTCTAATAACGATGCTGCATTTTGCCACGAAACCCAATCTTCAGAGAAGTCCTCTGCTCTCTGCAGCACCCCCCGCCCACCTCCCTGCCATGGGGGTAACGGAGCTGTGTGGATGCCTTTCTTTCCCAAACGGCTCTGCGCCCAGATGCGTCACACCCCCATCGGGGCCCGAACACGGTCCCCGACAGGTTCACGCCGGCCGTGACCGTGACTTAACCACAACAGAGCTGGGGAAGAGATTGCACATCCCCAGGGCCCGGGTGGGGAACTCGAGAGAGGCTGGCACGACCGTCAGACCTGCGGCTGTATCCACGTGAATCTGAGTTTCCTCGACTGCCGCCTGCACGGACTTTCCAGAAGCCTGAGTGGGTTCACGCGCCGTTATGTAATCCTGTGTTTGTTACATGCCCCACCCCCCGCGATTTACGCCACCCTCTCTGCACCCCCTGTAGCTCCGTTGTGTATACCCAACGGCCGCCCTGACCCCACGGCAGAATGTGCCCCCACACGGTACACGTGCGCCAGTCAGAAGATCCCCATGGACCTGGCTGCCGTCCCACTCTCTGCCTGACTGGCTGTGTGACATCTGGCAGCTCACAGCGCCTCTCTGGGCTTCCCCCTCATCTAGAGCTGGAGGGAGCTGAACCCGCTGATTCCTGAAGCCCCTTCCGGGCCCCTGCTGAGGATTCTATCAGCGCCATCTGGAACCACTGCGCCCCGGCGAGGACTGGCCACACTCAAGAATTAAGAAGAAGCAAAACAGAGGCGGCAAAGAGCCAGGGCAGGGAGCCAAGGGGAGTTGAAGGCAACAGGAAAAACTTGCTTTCCACTGAGCTCACCCTCAGATACCACCCCGGCCCCAAAGTGGCTTGGTCTTTCCAGAGCCTTGGGTCCCCAAGCCACCCGGACTCTAGGAAGGCATGAGGACGGCAGTCAGGTGCGCAAACAGCAGAACCACCCCGGGTCGCTCCAAAGCAGCACCAAGCACCTGCCCACGGAGGCTCTCCAGCGCTGGCTTCTCTCCCCCAGGTGTGGCGGGCCACCTGGCTCTCACGGGGCTCCACTGAGCGCTTCGAGCACCTGCCCGGGGGTTCCCACTCACCTCAGCCCCACAGCCCTTCCTCTTGCAAAGCGGACACGCTGGTCATTTTCTGCCACCGTCTCCACATCCGTTGCTTCCTGTGGCATCAGCTAATTCACTGTGCAAAGCAGCATTTATATATAGAAAGTTGCAGCCACGCAGGTTAGCATTAAAATAGAGACTTGGCGTTGCCGTGGCAACCAAACAAATGATATTCAAAATGAAAGAGAAGTATTCTGCAATCGGGAAAGCATGTCCACGGCCTTCCAGGGCAGCTGCGCCCTGTCCCCTCGAGGGCGGGTGGGACGGCCTCCCGAGAAAGGACCTTCCCATTAAGTCACCCGCTCTGCTTTCGGCAGTGACCACGACCCCCGCTCTGCACAAGCTCCTTCCTAAAGCCGGCTCCTGCCTGGAGCAGACCCGAGACCAAGGCACCCAGGGAGTATGATGATCTTGACCAGGTATACCGATCTGCAAAAGCTCTACTCCTCAAGCACCGAGGGGAAGCAACTTGTGGCCGCGGTGCCATCAGCAAGGACGCTTCTGGAAACAAAAGTGGCTCCTGCCCCAGGCCGGCCACGGCCCGCCACAAGCTCATCGCGGTGGGGTGCTTCATCCCCTCGGGGCCTCAGCCTACAAATAAGGGCGCCGGGGGCAGAGGGGTATGGAGAAGCAGCCCAGTGCTTTCTGCCTCTGTGATGCTAAGATGTGCGCCTTTCCTCTGTCATCTCTTCTTTCTACTTCCGTCTTGTTTCCCTAGTCCCGGGGCACAAGCCTGGCTCGGCTGCACGGGCCCTGGATGTTGCTGGAGCTCCAATCACATACAGAAGCCCCGGCTTCCCAGCAACTGCTCAGCACAGCCTTCAAGGCAAAAGATCTGAATCCAAGAAGCCACCAGGAGGCTGGGGGGGCCTTGGACTCCGAGCCTGCCTGAGATTCCTTCACACGTTTTCAAATCAGGCATGATCTCGGGGCGCCCGGGTGGCTCAGTCGGTTAAGCGTCCGACTTCGGCTCAGGTCATCATCCCGCGGTTCGTGAGTTCGAACCTCGCATCGCGCTCTGTGCTGACAGCTCGGAGCCTGGAGCCTGCTTCGGATTCCGTGTCTCCCTCTCTCTCCCTCTGCGCCTCCCCCGCTCACGCTCTCTCTCTCTAAAATAAACATTAGTAAAAATTTTAAGAATAATTAATTTAATTTAATTATGAATGATCTAGAAAGACTACAAATAAAAAGAATGACAACCCCAAGTGCCAGCAAGGACACAGAGCGGCTGGAACTCCTACACACCAATGTGGGAACGCAAAATGGCACCCCGCCCCTCTGGACAGTCGTGTAGCAGTTTCCTATAAAGTTAAAACCTGCACCCACCATACGAGCCAGCCATCCCGCTCTCAGGTACGCGGCCAGGAGAAAGGGAAACATATGTCCGCACCAAGTCTTATACAGGAACGTACATATGGCAGCTTTATTCGTCATAACCCCGAACTGGAAGAAACCCAGAGGCCATCAACAGGGAATGATGAACCGCCACGGTACATCCATACGATGCGTCGCTGCTCCCAATACAAAGGAACCAACTACTGATCCGTGCAGTGACCTGGATGATGTCACAGGTGTCTGTTAAGAAGTCAGTCTCAAAAGGTTACATACCGTACGATCCTGTTTACATGACACGCTCAAAAAGAAGAGCTATAGGGCTGGATGGCTCATGAGGGGTTGGGGGAGATGGGGTATGAGAGCATAGGGAGAGCACAAGGGAGGTTCTTGGGGGGGATGAATTATTCTATATCTTGGGTAAGAGTGTGGTTACATGAACCCATATATATGTAGAACTATACCCCTTAAAAACAATTTTACTTATTTATGTATTTATTTATTGTTTGTTTATTTTTGAAAGAGAAAGAGAGAGAGCACGCGAGCGGGGGAGGGAGAGGAGCAGAGAGAGAGGAAGACACAGAATCCGAAGCAGGCTCCAGGCTCTGAACCATCAGCACAGGGCCCAACATGGGGCTCGAACACACAAACCACCCAGATCGTGACCTGAGCTGAAGTCGGACGCTTAACCGCCTGAGCCACCCGGGCGCCCCGAGATCATGCCTGATTTGAAAATGTGTGAAGGTGGGGCGCCTGGGTGGCGCAGTCGGTTAAGCGTCCGACTTCAGCCAGGTCACGATCTCGCGGTCCGTGAGTTCGAGCCCCGCGTCAGGCTCTGGGCTGATGGCTCAGAGCCTGGAGCCTGTTTCCGATTCTGTGTCTCCCTCTGTCTCTGCCCCTCCCCCGTTCATGCTCTGTCTCTCTCTGTCCCAAAAATAAATAAAAAAAAAAAAACGTTGAAAAAAAAAATTTAAAAAAAGAAAATGTGTGAAGGAATCTCAGGCAGGTTCGGGGTTGTCCAAGCCCCCAAAATACCCAACACCTCCAAAATAGTCAATTTTACTGCGTAACAACTGAAAAAAATATTGCTGCTTTCAGCTTGGGGGAAAAAAAAGTCCCAGAAGATGACAGTCTCTTTGTAGCAGTCTTCAGATCAAACGTGGGGTCCCCATGCACAAACTGTAGGATCCTAAGAACCGTTCGTTATCAGTTCCAATTTTCGGTACAAAGACCCTCTTCTTGTCCTAGAACAACGGTTCTCAACCTCGGACCAGCCACGTCAGCATCACCTGGGAATTTGTCGAGAAGTATAAACCCTTGGGTCTCATCCTAGCCCTCCTGAGTCAGAAACTCCAGGGGGTAGGGGTCCTGTTGCCCATTTTAACAAGCCCTCCTGCTGAAAGATTCTCACGCATGCTGAAATTTGGGAACCCCGGCCTCTATATGCCGGTTAGGTCCAGCGAGGCCAGCCCAACCCGGAATGGTCTGACCCGCGTCCCTTCAATATCAAAACACCGTAGAAACAGACAATGTCTTTTCTCCACATCCTATTTGCTTCAGGACTTTTCCTTTTTGTAATTTCTTTTCTGAAATTACACCTGCAAGGAAGCACCTGCAAGGAAGACGTAAGGGGCCACAGCTCTATGTGACCACCTGAAGCGGCAGGTAACATGGAACCACCTGCTGTTTCTTCCCGCTGGGAGAAAGAGTGGCTGTTACCGTGGCCGTGCAAATCCACTCCTCCCTTCTCACCCGGCCCAGCTCCCGGGCCAGGACCAGAACCGACCTTGCCAGCCTCCTTCCCGCTCAGCTCCTGGAGCGCTTCGCAAATCAAAGGGGACCTCGTGGTCGTCCCGATGAACCCTGGAAAGGCACCACTTCCTTCTTAGGCCAGAACAACAACTTCAAAGCCGCTTTTTCTGGGTTTCTGGCTCCAAAGCCACACAGAGATGACGGATCACAAAGAAGAAATCAGAACCATATGAATGTCATATTCAGCAAAATAAACAGAATCATAGCATCAGGGTTGGGTCCAGGGGGCTGCGTGTCTGGCCCAGAGCCCGGGCTTGGTGGCCCCTAGCGTGGGCCGGGCTCCCCGGCCTCTCCTCCCCGCCCACGACTCCCACACACAGAGCCAAAGGCGCCCAGCGTGCCGTCCCTCCTCGCCGAGGCCCCCGCTAGCAATGCTGCTTTGCCTGACATTTCAATGTTTTATGGAGTTTTTATATTCTCTTTTATGGTTTGCAGCTCAGCTTCTTTTCTAGTTCTGTCCAAATATGCACAAGCACCAACATGAACGTTGTGCCATTAATGACAGTGTGACAGCTCCAGGAGCCTCTGGTGGGGGGCAGGGGGGGTTGGGGGGTGAGTTGGGGGAGCGGCCATGGCACCCACTCCCTTTTATACCACTGGTTTCCCCCAGAGCTAATCCTGCTGGGCGTCCTCACTGCCAACCTCATTCTCATTGCAGAACAGAGAAACCCTCTCCTCTCACTGCTTCTAGGGAAACAATATGGCGCTCCACAGAGCCAGCGTTTCTGAACCAGGGGGATTCCGGACACTCTTCTTCATTGTCACCCTGGGGGTGGGAGAGGCGGGCGGTGTGCCAGTTTCCTACCGCCACTGAAACAAGTAACCACAGACTTTGTGGCTCAAGACCACACAAACTGATTATCTGAGAGTTCTAGACTTATTATCTAGAGCTCAGAGATGGATCTCACTGGGCTAAAACCAAGGCGTCCCTTTGGCTCTGTTCCTTGTGGAGCATCCAGGGAAGAATCTGTCCTCTGGTCTTTGTCAGCTTCTAGAGGCGGCGTGCACTCCTTGGCGGCTGGCCCCCTTGCTCCAACTTCAAAGCCAGCAATGGTCTGTCCAGGCCTCTCTGGTTCTCTCTCCCTCTGCTCCCCTCCTCTTCCACTTATAAGGACATTTCAGATTACATTGGCCCCGCTTGGATAATGCAGACATCTGATCTACCTCAATTCCCTCTCGCCATGTAACTACATATTCACAGGTTGCAGGGACTAAGACGTGGGCATCTTGGATGTGTGTGCATGGGGGTGGAGGCAGTCAAGATTATGCTTACCACAGGGGGCTCCAGGCATCTAATAAGAGAAAGGAAGGGATCCTGTTAAACAGCCTACCACGCAAAAGACCATTCACCCACAACAAAGAATGATCTGCCCCAAATGTCAATTGTGCCGAGGTTCAGAAACCCTGGGACAGCCTAACGCTGACTGGGCCTTAGCCGGTCCCAGGGATGCTGACTCAAGTCTATTCCCACAGAGAGGTCAACTATAGGGTTTTTGGGGATCACAGGGAAGCTGTGACCCACAATTAAGGAGGAATGTTTTTATCATTCTATTAAATACTTTAATGTAGAGTCTGTAACTATTCCAGTATCATCCTCAAATGCTTCTCATTTGATATACAGAAAATACAGACTTTAAAAACACGTAACATGCATCTTGCTTCCGGAAGGCACATAGACAGAGTGGATACAGATGATCTGAATCCCTTTATGCGAAGAGATTAAGAGGTACGAACCTCCATTTATAAAATAAATAAGTCACGGGGATGTAAAGTATGGCACTAATACTGTAATAATGGCGTGTGGTGGCAAATCCGATGCAGCCAACGTTTTGTAACGTATAAAAATATCAAACGCACCTGAAACACAGTAATGTGTGCTGGGTAGAAGTCAATAAAAAATTAATAAACTTCTTTATGTGACTAACTTCAAATAACACGGCTAATTCTGCTTTGCTGATGGGCTGCCTTTTGGTCTCAGAAATTGCTGAACTGGGGTGTTGGGTGGGGGGATGGGCTAAATGGGGGACGGGCATTAAGGAGGAGGGCACTTCTTGGGATGAGCACTGGGCGTCATAGGTTAAGTGATGAATCGCTAAATTCTACTCCTGAAATAGATACATACTACTGTTTTCAGGAGAATACTCCTGCAAAAAAAAAGAATACTAAAATAAAATAAAATAAAATAAAATAAAATAAAATAAATAAAATAAAATAAATAAAATAAAATAAAAAAATAAAACAAAATAAAATAAAATAAATAAAATATAAAATATAAATAAAATAAAATAATAAAATGAAATAAAATATTAAATAAATAAAATAAAAATAAATAAAATAAACATAAAATAAAAATAAAATATAAAATAAAAATAAAATAAAATAAAAAAATATAAAATATAAATAAAATAAAATATAAAATAAAATAAAAATAAAAAAATAAAATAAAATATAATGTAAATAAAAATAAAATAAATAAAATAAAATATAAAATAAAAATAAATAAAATAAAATATAAAATAAAAATAAGACAAAATAAGATATAAAATAAAATAAAAATAAATAAAATACTAAAATAAAAGATAAAATAAAAATAAAATAAATAAAATATAAAATAAAAATAAAATATAAAATAAAAATAAAATAAAATAAATAAGATATAAAATAAAATAAAAATAAATAAAATATAAAATAAAATAAAATAAAATCTAAAATAAAATCAAAAATAAAATAAAATAAAATAAAATAAAATAAAATTGCTGAGTTAGCAAGCCAGCACCACTCACATCCCCATACTCTTCCTTCTGCCGGAAGAACTGACCCACCAGTAGCTGGTGAGAATTCCCAACGACCCTGCAGACCTCAGTCCCCACACCAAATGCCCTCTTGAGCCCCAGACTCCTGCAGGTCCCTAGGACAGTCCTGCACTCTCGGGGTGAGGCCTGCAGACAGCAGAGGGCTGTCCCCTGCTCCCCTGAGGATGGTTCCCCAGGAAGGGTACCCTCCCCCTAACCCCAAGGTCCCGTCTGCCGGCTGAGTTTCCCAGGGGGTATCCAGAAGGGGCGGCAGAGAGTGACTCTGGTGGTTTCACCGGGATTTCCCTGCAGGGACAGGTAGGCAGGGCCTCCTTTGGTCTGACAAAAGGACTCCCCCTCTCCCCCCCACCCCCGCCATCAAAGTGAGGAGCAGAGGCTTGGAAGCACCTGGCATGATTATATGTGCACCCACGTGCGTCCCTGTGCCCTATACCCCAGGCGAGCCCCTGCTATCCTGCCCTCTCTGCTTGACACAGCAAAGTCTTTATTTATTATTTAACTCCTCAACTGCAACCATCCAGATTCTCTGCCAAAGCCACATCCCTGCCCCAAAGCAGGGACACAATGCCCTCATGAAGCCCTGATAACCATGTCTAAGATACTTCAGGCCCGGGGACCACCTCATCGAAATGTCACCCACAGAGCACACGGATTTGTCCAATCGTCCGTCCAGCCAATGCTCGCTGCTGCGCATTTACAACGCGCTGCATAACTTTCGCGATCTGGAAGACAGAAGGCCTTGCCCACAGGGAGCTCAAATCCAAAGTGGGAAGAATGACCCTGCTGTAAGCACTGACGTGCATTATCTCATTTAATATCCACGCCAACACAGAAGGCGGGTAACCTGAAATCGTCTCTATTTTCAGATCATCGCGAGCACAGCAGGAAGCTCCTATGTGACGCTTAGCACGGGCCTGACTGTTCTCATCCGTTTACACACGTTCGAGCTTCACTCTGCCCCGTGAGGTTGGTTCTGTAATTATACCCATTTTACAGGGGAGTAAAACTGAGGTTCAAACTGTCGGCAGCGTGCCCCAGGTGTGTGCAGGCATTCATAGGCTTGTGAATGGCAGGCAGCACCAGGCTCGGCCAAATGACTCTTTGAGGACACCCAGCCCTGGGTTCCCACTTTGGACGGGGAGCCAGGGGCAGAGGAAGGGCTTTCTGTCCTGGAGCCATAGCAGTCTCTTTGTCGCTCAGACCCCAGTGAGTCACCTCCCTCCAGAGATATCGCCAAAGAGAGCCCCGCTGTAGTGGGGGGCCGGAGGGGCTCATCCTCAGTCCCTTTTTTCACTTCTCAAACACAGCTTTTGCCAGAGCCCAGGTAGTCATGTAAATGCCAACAGAAGTCCAAAGATGCTTGGATAATGGGATTTTCAAATACACCAGAGCTTCCCGGCCCTCTCACTCAACCTCCACACGCTGGGAGCCCGCTTTGTGACCCGTGGGGTCTGAGAGTCTGGCTTCCATGCTTGGGATTCTCATGGCAGAGGCCGGGGCACAAGGAGAGCCTCGACGGCGTGGTCTGGCATTTCTAAGCCCGCCGTGGCCGATCCGGTGGCCTAGAAACCGCGTGGGCTCCAAAGGCGTCCTGCCAGGCTCGAGAACCACAGCTAGGAGTGGATATTATGTCATTTGGAAAACGGGTCTTCGCAGATGTAATTAAGGGCTTTGAGATGAGGAGAGTATAGCCTGCAGTGTCCTGGTGTACCCTAAATGCAATCCCCAGGGTCTTTCTAGGAAGGAGGCCGAGAGAGATTTTATTACACGTGGAAGAGAAGGAGTCTGGGGGCGCCTGGGGGGGCTCAGTCGGTTGGGTATCTGACTTTAACTAGGTCATAATCTCATGGTTCACAAGTCAAGCCCCACATCAGGTTCTGTGCTGACAGCTCAGAGCCTGGAGCCTGCTTCAGATTCTGTGTCTCCCTCTCTCTCTGCCCCTTCCCCACTCGCGCTCTGTCTCTCTCTCTCTCTCTCAAAAATAAATATATGTTAAAAAAAAAAAAAAAAGAGGAGTCTGATCGGGGAAGCAGGGGTCAGAGTCAGACAGCCACTAACGAAAGGTGTCAGCCCATAAGTCACCCCAAAGAGAATGGAGCAGCGGGGAGAAAGTCCTCCCCTCCCCGCTCTGCCCACAACCCCAAAAGAGGCTGGCGCGTGAAGTGCTTTGTCGGGACACGTGCACAACGCAGGGCAGACAGCTCTAGGGACACACAAGGACCAAAACCAGAGTCAGAAGCTTCCGCTGTGGTCTGCAGACCTGGATCGTGAAGCAACGCGGCAACACGGGGGTTCCCCAAAGCCCAGCCATTCCCATAACGCATGTAGCACCCGAGACGATCCCTTTGGTGGCTGCAAGACCTGTCAGGTGTTTTGAGAGGCTCATTTTCAAATGGGCCTTAAGGCCTCAAGGTCTGTTAGGAAAAGTCAGGTACGAGGACATGAAGCCTACAGTTCCTTCTTCCCCAAGGGTCACTACCCGACGCCAGCCGGGATCAGCTGGCCATGCCCCCTCTCCGTCCCCAGTTTCTGCCTCCACGGGCTGCACCCAGCTCGCCAGGCTTCTGGCCTGACCTCAGAGAGAGAAAATACCAGGGAAGAGGCCGTTTATCTGGCCTGATTCCAAAATCAGGAGGCTGCTCGAGAGAGAGGGGCGGAGGCTCCCTCGTGGGCAGGTCATAATCTGGGAAGTCGGGGCAGAACACACAGATGTCTGAGGTTTGCCATTTCTCGAAAACGGGGACCAGGTTCCGGATTCCCACCTCCCCCCATCGCGACCCAACACCTCACAGCCCCCGGGTCCGGCCCAGCCAGGACTCTGGGGAGCCACCCAGTCAGGCGGTCCTACTCAGAGGCCACCGGTGGGGTGTCCCCGGGCAGCAGGCCAGAGAACAGAATCGCCCAGGGGTCCGTGCTCAGTAGCATCGTTCTTACAGAGCTGGGCTCAGAGTCCGGGGCCAAGAACCAGAACAGAAAACCGGCCTATGCAGGGGAGGCAGGTTGTGGGAAGACAAACACACTCAGCCACGTGGTGCAGCCCAGCCCGTCCGAGTACGTGTCAGAGACCAGGAGCTGATGTATAAAAACGAGGCCATTTCCCATGAACACCTCAAGGTTTCGGGCGTGTCCTGAAAAATCAAGAAGGCCGTATACTAAAGTCGTCTCTGACAGGATGAAGGGAATTGGGGCCGCCTTCTCCGCCATTCTCTGACGCGGTGGCTTTCAACCCTGGCTGCCCCTGGGAATCATCTGGGACCTTAAAAATCACCCTGATGCCCAGAAATCCCCAGACCCAGTCAACAGAGCTCTGGGAGACGGCCGTCTTACAAGCTTGCCAGGCGATTCTAACGGGCAGCTGATAAAGGCTCCGATGTCTCCACCTGCTCTCTCAGCACCGTTACCTGCCTGGCCCAACAGTTTGTTCAGGCAAGGTTCAGAAAAAAGGACAGGTGGGGCGCCTGGGTGGCTCGGTCGGTTGAGCATCCGACTTCGGCTCAGGTCATGATCTCACAGTTCGTGGGTTCGAGCCCCGCATCGGGCTCTGTGCTGACAGCTCCGATTCTGTGTCTCCCTCTCTCTCTGCCCCTCCCCTGCTCATGTTCTGTCTCTCTCTCTGTCTCAGAAATAAATAAAACATTTAAAAAAAAAAAAAAAAAGAAAAAAGGACAGGCTGGAGTCGTATTAACACAGAGCTGGCAAAAAAAAAAAAAATTTAAAGAAAAAGGGGGGGCACCTGGGGGGCTCAGTCGGTTGAGCGTCCGACTTCGGCTCAGGTCACGATCTCACAGTTTGTGGATTCGAGCCCCGCGTCGGGCTCTGTGCCGACAGCTCAGAGCCTGAAGCCTGCTTCTGATTGATTCTATGTCTCCCTCTCTCTCTGCCCCTCCCCTGCTCATGCTCTGTCTCTGTTTCTCAAAAATAAATAAATGTAAAAAAAAAAAAAAAAAAAAATCCACAGAGCTGGCACGCAGACCCCCACCAGCGGCCCCTGCATTAACTACAGTCCATTCACAGCAGCTACGCCGGAGGTGATGAGCCCCATGCCGTAGGCCTGTGTCACCTCTGCCCATCCCAGAGAAAGCAAAGGGACAAAGGACCGCGCTGAGGTCCGGGAGTGTGCCGGAGAAGCACGCAGCCAGACTTCCCCTGCCCAAGGTCTAGGGACAGTCCTGAAGACATTCCAGTTCCAGACTGTCCTGCTGTGTAAAAGGATCTTCTGGTTGTAAAACCCTGGAGCCACACCACACCCAAAAAAAAAACTCCAGGGTCCGTCACTTACTGATAGAAGATCTTTATATCCACAAGCCTCCCAGACTCCAGTGCACAGGAGTTGATATGAACATAGGGGAGGAAGAGGGCAGACCGCTTGCCTGCACCATTTCCAAGCTGTGACGGGACAAGCGGGGGAAAGAGACCCGAAGCCCCAATGGTGCCCGTGGTCTGTCTGGCCCCAGGATCAGTGCATTAGTGGCTTATCTGCGATTTGGGGCATTGCCCACTGGGTTTGTGCATTTCTCTAAAAGCAGACAGACTAAAAGGGAAGAAAAAGGTGGGTGTGAGGACGTCATTGTCCCTGGCCTGTGTCGTGCTTCTGAAGAGAGGGGAGTGAGGGCTGCCTGTCTTGCCCAGGGCGGACAGCACGACAGAAACCAGAATCCGAGGACGAGAGGGACAGGCAGGCGGAGGCTCGCAGGAATGAGGCAAGGAAATGGGATTTTGATTGCACAGATAAAGTGTGACGGTACTGGAGAACAGTGACAAGTGACATGTGAATCATCAAGATGAGAGCTTCCCAGGAGGCAACATGTCTGAACAAGCCATGGGCTCCGCTTGAGAAACGAGAAAACCGAGGAAGAGTGTGATCGCCGTGCAGGGAGCTCAGCAAACTCCTTCCGTCCCAGGCCCCCCACCCCCACCCCGCCCTGCACAGAGCTGGAGTCGCACAGTATGAGGCCAAGGGGTACCCCTCCCTGCACCGGCAGGGGCTTGGAGCCCTCCCGTTCACTAGTAACAGCCCCGGAAGTTAGAATAATTTCCATCTGAGCCTATTCTCCAAGTACAGGGCCACTGTGCTGTCCCCAAGCATCCAGGCAGAGTATCAGCGCAGGTAATAACCTGAAGCCCTGCTCCATAAAGCACGGTCCACGGGGCTTGTCAGAAATGCAGCATCCGGGCCCCGCCCCAGAACTCCTGCATCAAAATCTGTGCCCTCACAAATGCCCCCAGCCCCCCATGAATCGTGAGTGTGTTAATGTTTGAGAAGCACTCAGGCCACCTCACCCCCCGTACGAGAGGTCCCCGGGGCCCCCCTCGTACCCACCAAGCACATAACAGCTACACACACAATAGAGGAATTTAATGGTGGTTTCAGTGGCTTTCCCCCTTTGCCCCCCACCCCCATCAAATTCAAGCTGTAGCTCCTTCCTCAGTCCCTAACTCACGGATCAACCAAGGCAAGCACAGATTAAAATGTCCCTGGAGACAGAACCTACTAGAGTGGCTCTGTCTGCAGGGTGTATTTGCTCACCACACTCATCCAAACTTACTGGGCACGTTCTGTATGCCAGGCACTCAGAATAAGCAGATGAGTGGCCCAGAAGCGTCTACTTCCCGTGAGACAGAGAGAGACGGCAGACAGGCGGTCACGGTGCAGGGGCCTGTGTGTGCAGCGCTAAGGAGAAACACCCAAAGGTCATCGCCATGACGTGCTTTCTCTTTAGCACACTCTTCTCTTTGCTGTTTTGGTTGGCTTCTTCCCGTCTTGCTTTCTACCGGGTTGACTGCATTTTACTTTATTTTTCTTTTAATGTTTCTTTATTTTTGAAAGACAGAGAGACAGAGCACGAGCAGGGGAGGGGCAGAGAGAGAGGGAGACACAGAATCGGAAGCGGGCTCCAGGCTCAGCTGCCAGCAGAGAGCCCGACGCGGGGCTCGAACTCATGCGTCGTGAGATCACGACCTGAGCAGAAGTTGGACGCGCAAACGATTGAGCCACCCAGGCGCCCCTGAATGCATTTTCTTTATTCTCCCTCCCGCCCCTGAACGCTTGGCAATTCTGGTCTATTTATATACTACTTAGGTGACTTAGGCAGTTATACTGACATTTTTAACATGTACTCTCAACTCCCAAGCATAAAGATAATCGATAGCTCTTTTCTCCTTCTGAATAATACAAAAACCCTGGGACGCAGTCACTTTGATCTCCCCCCTTCTACCTTTCGGGTGTTGGAAGCATGAATCACTAAGCTCCTATTTTCCCCACAAGTCTTGGCACTGACCGGTCATTTGCTACCTCTCATCACTGATCGCTGATCATTCTCCAGAAAAATTAAAAATTCCAAATTGACTCAAGAGGAAACAGAAAACCTAGATAGATCTATAACCTTCAAAGGAATCGATTCAGTGGCCTAAACTCTACCTTAAAAAGCTACAACACATCTCTGTGGTTCTGCGACAAGTTTTCTCAAACCTTGAAAGAAAACACATTAATCTTATATAACTCTCTTCCAGAAACGGAGAGAAAAAACACTCAGTTCCTCTTACACTACCTTGTACTGACCTTCAAAGAAAACAATAAAAGACTTAAAAGCCTACCTCCTAACCTCACAGGGCATAACTGTAAAAATCCTAAACAAACATTATTTAATCTCAGGAAGAGAGGGATATTAAAACATCAAAAAAACTCATTAGTTAAACACACTACATTAAAAGATTATATAAGAAAAAAATAATTTAGATGCAGAAAAAGCATCTGACCATTACAACTCCTCACAAACTAGGACCACAAGGGAAATTTTCTGATAAATTGTAACTATCAAAAAATTACAATAGGGGTACCTGGGTGACTCAGTCAGTTAAGCCTCCGACTTGAGCTCAGGTCACGATCTCACAGCTTGTGGGTTCGAGCCCCGTGTCGGGCTCTGTGCTGACAGCTCAGAGCTTGGAGCCTGCTTCTGATTCTGTGTCTCCCTCTCACTCTGTTCCTCTCCCACTTGCATTCTGTCTGTCTGTCTCCCTCTCTCTCTGTCTCTCTCTCTCTCTCAAAAACAAAGAATTTTTAAAATTTTTTTAATTTTTAAAAAATAAAACCTTTAGAGGAGTTTTAGACTACTTTAGGACCTCAGCGTAAGAAAAGTTTTCTATAAGACCTAAAAAGCACAATTCACGGAAGTAATAGTTTTGCCATTTCTCATAAAGTCACACATCACTCACCATATGAGCTGGCACCTTCGCGCCTAAGTATTCACGCAAGAGAGAGGAAAGCACGTCCAAGAGGCTAGAACACAAACGTTCACAGCGGAATTAATCATTACAGCTCAACGCTGGGAACAACCCAAATGCCCATCAATTGACAAATGAAGCAAATTACGGTATATCCAGCGAATGGAATTCTACTAGGAAATCCCAAGGCGCGAACCACTCATACAAAAATGTGGGTAAATCTCAGCTATTGCCCTGTGCAAAAGAAGCCAGATTCCAGAGTGACCCGAGGAGATGAGGGAGGACAGGAGAGAAACTGCCTGCACATGGACAAGAGAGAACATTCTGGAAAGATGCCCTGTGCTTTGGCAGTCACATGACTGTTTACGTTGGTCAAGTCACTGACCTGTACGGGTAACATGGGTAAATTCTTCTTGACCGCAAATTACCGCTCAGCAAAGCTGATTTAAAACTACGCGTGGTAGACGCGTTTGTTTGAATCTCCGTAATTTTCTGTGGACAAATTTCATGAAAAATTGACTGAATCTGAGGAAACTTTGGTTATTGACTACACATACCAGTGAGCAGGTTTCAGGGGGAGAATAAGGGCTACAAAGCCCAGTAACGCTCATTCGTATTTCCTCCCTGTCATCAGAGAAGTCCTATTAGAAACCACAAGGTCAGGGGGCGCCCGGGGGGGCTCCGTCGGTTAAGCATCCGACTCTTGACTTGGGCTCAGGTCGTGATCTCACAACTGTCAGCTCTGTGCTGACAGCACGGAGCCTGTTTGGGATTCTCTCTCTCCCTCTCCCTCTCTCTCTCAAAAATAAACAGACACTAAAAAACCAAAAGGAACAAGAAACCACGGGGTCCAGTGAGGTCACGACCCATCTGGACAGCGCCCTGCCCCCCGACGCACCGGGTGCTTTTTCTGCAAGACTGGGAATCCCGGGACCAGCTCGTCCGCTCCAAATCCGAAGGGGTCTTTCAGGGGACACAGGTGCGTGTGGCCCACGCTCACCGCCAGGCTCTGGGCCGACCCCCTGAGAGATGGGTGGGCTTCATCCGTCACCACCAAGCACACCCGGCCACGCTAACTTCTGCTCTGACACCATCCCTGCCACCCCTTCCTGCAGGGCCTCCAACAAGCGAGCACCTCGGTGTCTGTCGGGTGTTCAGGCTCCCCCAGCCCCCTGCCCCCTCTGCGAGCCGCAGCATCTCTCCCATGGCTTCCGCTTTGCTTTTCATGTCAGCCAGAATCCATTTCTGGAGTCTGCGACCCAAGAACACCCAAGCGGCGCAAGGCGGACGGGGCGCGCGGCCCGGAGTTCTGCATTCCGGACAACCGTCCCTGGGTGCGCCGGCCTCCCAGCCGGCTTCACAGGATGTCCCAACGCCGATCCCCGGAGCCCCCTGGGCTGTTGAGACACAGAAGAGACAGAACGAAAGCGAACGCGGAGCGATGTGCCAAGCGCTCTGACATGCTTCCGTCTCGTCGTCCTGCAGCCCTGTAAGGTAGGGACTGCCCCAATTTCCCTAGGAGGACACGGTGGAGGAAGAAAAACATTTTCCCAAGGCTACGGAGCTCATGAATGACGACAGAAACCTGAGCCACATCTGTCCAACTTTAAAGCCTCGCCCTTGTCACCTTGTCACAGGGCCGCACCTCAAGAAAGCATTCGGTCGAGTACAACCCAGTCACTGGGGCTTCAGACGAGGCATTGGAGGTGTGGCTAGATGGTGGCTGAACCCACAGAGCAGCGAGGGGTGTCCGCTGCACCCGGGGGACCAGGGCGCCCACCAGGAGGGAGCGACAGCAGATGGGGGACACGGGGGGGTGCAGGGGGAAGGGGCGCACCGCAGCCCGAGGGAGAGCAGAGCGCCCGGGGGAGCGGTGTGGGTCCCAGAGGAGTGGCAGTGAATTCTTTCTGCTTGGAGATGAATCGGTGTTCACGTCCCCATGGCAACGGAGCATGCTCACCGTTGTCCCTACCTGCAACTGAGTGAATCACACTTTTGGCATCGCACTAGCCCGGTCCAAAGTCATTAGCTAATCAGCCTGGAATGTGTGCACTCTGGCACTGACACTATCTGGGAGGGAGGCAGGGTCTCCGAGGGTCCCTGTGAGGCTGGGAGAGCAGCGATCCTGTCTCTTCCGCCTTGGCACAAAATTTACGCTACCCGGAGCGGCCCCTGCTACGAAACCATCGTAAGGAACCTGGGCTCGTCCCGGGCTCTGGACACAGGCGGAGGGGATGGCGACCGAGTCTGAGCAAAAGCGGAGGGCAGGGAATTAAACGTGACAGGAAAAGGGATGCACGTGGGTTGCAGAGGCTGTTGGAACCCACACAAATCGCTGGCAGGTTAAGTGTTCTGACTTCACACCAAAGCTTGTGAATACATCCTGAAGGGTGGAGTGTGGATGAAAACAATCCTGAGAGATCCTGCTGTGTGGACCGGGCATCACCCCAGGCTGGACTCAGGCTCCGTCACACAGAACCGTAGAGAGTGCAAAAAGGAGACTTCTGGGACACTGCGTGACCACTCGTTCCTGGGAATAACACATCAGGGCTAGCCAAGTCACCGTCAGAGGAGAAAGGTTGACAGGGCAGTAAGGGACAGAGCACAGATGCCAGAGAGACCCCAGCGAGAGGAAGATCCACGAGAACACGCTGGACCACCAGACGTGGCTTCCAAGCTCCTGGATGAGTTCCACAGAGGACCTCCGCGGGGCATCAGCAGGTACCGGCTAAGGGCCCATAAATCCCAGCGGTTATGCAAAACATTACCTTTTTTTTCCTCTAAGCAAATGGCAAACCTGTGTTCCCACTGAGTTCCCACTTACTTTCTTGAGAGTTGATCCCAAGGCTCGGGTGTGCATGGGGAAAACCCAAAAGGGAAAACCCATCAGAGACGGAGAGTCCAGGGGACAGAGATATGCCACCTGCCCAGGGTTCCGAGCGAGCTCAGCCTGGCATCCCCAAGAGGGCTGTGCACCCAAACTACCCCAATCTCTGCTAAGCAGGAAGCCCTCTCCCGGGGGACGGGGGCAGTGACTGGGTGCCGGACCAGGATGCGTTCGGAGGGGCACCCATCACCACCACCGCCTCGGTGTGCTGGAACGTGGCCCGTGTCTGTCCCAGCCGGGACACGAACTTGTAAGCCCCTGGGACGCAGAGGGCCAAGTGTCCACACTGGGTGTCTACACTACCCACAGGTCCCAGCAGACACACCTTGCAAACATACCAAAGAAAATCAATAAAGCTTCTCTGACTCATGTGGAGTGAATGAATGAATGGATGGATGGATGGATGGAGAGGGCTTTCTGAACAGCTTCCTCAAACATTTGGGAAGCCTTCACCATTATAAAGAAGACAGACTCCACATGCCTCAAGGGCTCAGGCTGGCCATGAGGGGGTCTCTGCGGGGAGATTTCACCCTGCGGCCCTCTGGCTGCAGAGAAATGGAATCCGAGCTAGATTCCAGGGCCCTTCTGGTGCTCAAACCCATGGGATCTTGAGACTCCTCCATAAAGAAAGTTACTGAAAACTAAAAATGGCATCAGCCTGTGGGGGGGGGGGGGGCGTGGTTTCAGGAAGAGGAGGGAGGGTGAAACCCTGAAGCCCCCCAGCAGCAGAGCTGGGAAGGTACGATCTCATCGGGGATGGTTCCGGTACACAAAAGGGGGTAAAACACTTGTGGTGTTTCAGAAAAGATGCGGGGAGGGGAGAGGAGGGGAGAGGGAGGAGAGGGGAAGGGAGGGAGGGAGAGAATAAACTAGGGAGCCCGTGTGGCCACAGACAGTGCCTGGAGCACTGGGGGGACAGTTGCCCGAGGGAGGGAAGGGGAGTATAAGGACCCCAGGCGGCCCGGCTGCTGGCAAACATCTCTCCTGGTTCGAACCTTGCAGGACTCCGAGCGGCGATGAGGGGTTCAGGAAGGGGCAGCCCAAGCACCTCCCCGCTGCACAAAGTGCCTTGGCCCCTGGCTGCGTCACCAGCACCTGTGTGGGCCCAGCCAGAGGGCGGCTGCAGCAGCGCGCACTGCAAAACGCTGTTCCACAAGTTCAGCGTGCGGTCCGTGTGGACATGCAGGCCGGGGTCTCCGCCAGAGAAGTAAATCATCCCTAATGACGCGGGGCAAGCTGCCGTCCGACCCGAGCAGTGGCTGCTTCCCGCGTTGGGAGGGAGGGGGGCACCGAACCCACAGGAGGAAAAGTCAAGTCTAGCCGGCCCCACACTGGAGCAGGGAAAAAGGGTGGCAGGACGGAGGGAGCACAAAATGAGGCTTCCCTGTCACCATCAGGCCTGGAGAAAGAGAATCCACGTCCCCACGCTCCCTCTTCCTGGACCAGACACCTAGAGCGGCAAATGAAGTGAACACAGGGCAGAGAAAGCAAGGGGAAGGGGAGGGGGGGGAGGTCCCGGCTTCCAGTTATGAAATGAGTAAGTCCCGGGGATGAAAGCCACTGCGTGGGGAATGTAGTCAGTGGCGTTCTAACAGCACTGACAGATCGCTCTGCTGTTCGCCGTAACTCGTGGAACATCGTGTGCCAACCGTACTTCAATAAAAGGAAAAATATTTTTTAAAGAAAGATAAATCTTTAAAAAAAAAAAAGAAAAAGAAACTATGATGAAGTCTGGGAGAAGTCAGGGACACCTGTGATGCAATCTTCCGGCACACGAGGTGGGCCCCAGATCTGGCACCGAGCTTTGCAGCCAGTGCAAGGAGGGCGATGCGTTTGGCTGAACGGTCCTTGGTCCTTAAAAGAAGCCAGCGGGCTCAGGGAAAGTACGACTGTTTCTGCCTGAACGCCAAATGAAAGCGCTCCCGTGGGTTTGCGGGAAGAGAACAGATTAAAAAAAAAAAAAAAAAGTCTTTAAAGACCGTGGGTTTCATAGGACTGTTAATTTTTAACCCTTGGTTGTCAACTAAATCCTTAAGAAGCAATCCCGAGAGGGGCACCTGGGTGACTCAGTCGGTTGAGCATCCGACTTCAGCTCAGGTCGTGATCTCACCATCTGTGAGTTCCAGCCCCGCATCAGGCTCTGTGCGGACAGCTCGGAGCCTGGAGCCTGCTTCAGATTCTGTCTCTCTCTCTCTCTCTCTCTCTCTCTGCCCCTCCCCTGCTTGCACTCTGTCTCTCTCGCTCAAAAATAAACAAACATTAAAAATTAAAAACAAAAATCACGTCCTGCTTCAAATCTCCACAGTGGATCCCCATCTTCCGCAGAGTAAAAAGCCCGTGTCCACAGCGGCCTGAATGATCTCCCCGTCTCTCCCTCCCTCTATTCCAGACACGACGGAGGGGTCAAGCGTATGTCCGCCTCTCGGCCCGTGTGCGTGGACCTTTCCTCCCCCTACAACACTCTTTCCTTGCATCTTCATTTTACTCAGGTCTGTTTAAATATCAGGGACCACAGAGCCTTCCTGTCAACACCATCTAAAACATCACCTCCCACTGTCCTCTGCTCTGCGACAGGAAAACAGTACCTCACGAGCCCGAAAGCACATCATCTAGTTATTTTATCGTCTGCTTTCCCCAAGAGAACCTAAGCGGTGAAAGCAGAGGCTTTTGTCAGAAACACCGGGCACCTCCAACCTAACGTGTAACAGGTGCTCAATAAAAAGGTGGTGAAAGAACGAACGAATATTCGTTTGTTCAAGGTTCAACGTTATTTGACCAGGGAGTCACTTTTATCCCAAGGGGCATTGTGACACGCAGGTGTTGGCAGGCTGACTTGGGCAAATGCTCACTGTAGGGGCGCCTGGGGGGCTCCGTCGGTTAAGCATCCGACTTCGGCTCAGGTCATGATCTTGCGGTTCATGAGTTCGAGCCCCCGCACGGGGCTCTGTGCTGACAGCCAGGAGCCTGGAGCCTCCTTCGGATTCTGTGCCTGCCCCCCTCTCTCTGGATCACTCCCCAGTCCCTCCACGGGCCCCACTCATGGGATCAACCACACTCTTCCTCAAAGACACAGGCCACTGACATCTCAAATGCAACATGTCCAAAACCAAATTCCATTCCCAAACCACTCCCTCCCATCTATATAAATATATGCGTATATTATGTATGTATATATTCCCAGCCCCCAGAAGCCCAACCCCAAATCAGCCCTCTTCAATGTTTCCATTTCATATCCAACTCCCCATACTCAATCACCTCCAACGTGGCCTTTAGAGACCATGAGTTTCGTACGGCTTGTTTATTTTAACTCTCGGTGGGAACCAAGTCCTTGAGAAACAATCCCTTCGGTACCCACACCCAGCTGGGTTCCCACCACCCAGGTGTCAGTGACCGGCTGGGGAGCAGAGGAAGTAAAAATAAAGAAAGCATCACATCTGGGAGGAGGGTAAGGAAGGGACTTCCCAGGTCCTATCTATTCAACCGCTAAGATCTCTCCAAACTTTCTCCCCCCACGTCGCCCCTCTTCTGTTTGCCAGGACGGCATCCACCTACTCAAAACCACCTCTGGCACGCAAAACAAAAGCCACAAATCCTTCCTGGCTCTTTCACGTTCTCAGGAACCAGTGGTGAACGCGTGTTGATCCTGCCTGCCCATCCCCCAGTCTCCTTGTAAGGGTGCTGGCACCCCATTGTTTTCCCAAGGGGAGCCACACCTCTCCATTCTCAGGGGAGTCTTTTCTTTCCTTTTTCTTTTTTTTTTAGCTTATTTACTTATTTTGAGAGAGACAGAGAGAGAGTGAGTGGGGGAGGAGCAAAGAGAGAGGGAGACAGAGACTCCCAAGCAGATTCCACGATTCCACGCTGTCAGTGCAGAGCCCGATGCGGGGCTTGAACTCATGAAACGTGAGATCATGACCTGAAACGAAACTAAGAGTCGGACACTTAACCGACTGAGTCCCCCGGGCACCCCTGCCGGAGTCCTCAACATGAGGTCGGCCTAAGGGGTGGGAACAGCAATGCAGGTGCAGTGAGAAACCACATATCCTGACACCTTCGGAGCTAATGGAGAGGGACAGGGGAGTCCCAACGTTCCCTGCTTTGCTTCAGCAGCGCTGAGCTGGTTTTTAACCCCGGCAATAGAACGGGTCCTATCAGAAGAAACAACTTCCTTCCCTCATCATCTTACCTCTCTGCCCATCCCTCGGCCGGGCCAGACCAAACATCCTCTAACTCAAAACAAAACAAACAGTACGGAAGCAAGTTCCCCGATTTGATTGCCGAGCATCCCTTTGGAACGTCTGTTCCAAAGAGAGAGAGTGAGGAAGAGGCAGAGAGAGAGAGAGAGAGAGAAAGGGAGAGGGAGAATCTCAAGGAGACTCTGCACTGTCAGCTCAGAGCCCAATGCAAGGCTCGAACTCACAGACTGAGATCACGACCTGAGCCAAGATGAAGAGTCAGACACTCAAGCGACTCGAGGCAACCCAGGTGCCCCCCCGTCCTGCTCGTCCCCCTATTCTGAGCCTCTGTGATGCCCTGCACACATTTCCTGCAGATGCCTGCTTACGGCTGGCCTCCCCCACTGGCCCTCAAGCCAAAGCGGCCACCACTGTCCCCTCTGCATCGTGCCCACGAGGTGCTCCATAAATACTTCCTTCCCGGAACCGGAGGGAGAGGGCAGAGCACAGGTGCTCAGACACCCCAGGCTCTGCCGGGTCCCGATCCCCCACAGGCTGTGCTCCCTGGGATACCCAGAACCCGCCGGGTGCGTAAGTCAGGTGAAACTGGCTCAAGGCTGTCCAGGGCACACGTGCAAACGCCAGGCCGTGGGCTCCGCGAGCTCCGTGGTCCAGGCTGCTCTGCTTTCCAAGTTTTTGCAAACCCATGACCTCAGCACTGTAAAAACGCACTCGGGCTCCGTGCCTCGGGTCGGATCTGCAGCCGGACACAGCAGGCCCGCGCTTAGCAACTCCAGCCCTCGCTCGGGGCAGGGAGGAAGGCGGATACAAACGTGCACTGGACCCACTTCCTGCCACCAGCGAGACCCTAGGGAGTCCCCGTCTCCCGTCAGGACGCTCCCATTCACCTCACGCTGCCCCCCTCTCCTCCCTGGGGGGCTCCACTGGGTGACTGGGCAAAAGAGCTGCTAGAAGACGTGAACTGGAGGAGAGGGACGCACAAGGACCCCCCTACCCCACCCCCACCCCCACCCCCACCCCAGGGCTAGGCTGGCCAGGGAGGCAGACACTAAAACCACAACTCCCCACCCACCTCCCGCAGGTAGGACAGCCCTCCCTGCAAAGAATGGACCCAAGAGGCGGGCAGGGCCATCAGGTGACCCAGGCACCAAGCAGAAAGGAAGTCTTCTAAGGTGGGCCAGACCTTCTCACCCCAAGGTCCGAGGGGGGAAGAGAACACGGTGGCATTCGAGGAGGCACCGGGGTCACACAGTCTCGTCTCCCTCCCCCGCCAGCCACCATGCCAGCAACTCACCGCCTCCTGAATATAAATGACCAAAAAAGCTGAGGGCCCGAGCTGTGGCCACAGGTGTGAAGGCGAGCGCTGGGTCCGGGACGTGCACCTGTCCGCACAGCACTCCCACGACCTCCTCCGCACGTCTCCTGGCGCTTGCGAAACAAGTCTCCGAAGCTTGTCCAGCACCTCGGTGAGTCATGGGAAACCCAGCGGGAGCCGGGGATGCGCCGTCCAGCCCTCCCTCCGCCGCACCTCTGTTTTCAAACAGCACCCGCCCGACCAGCCGGCCACAGAGTCAGGATGCACTCATCCCCACGAAGGAACTCGTTCCGTGTGGCCCTGCGAGGTCTCTGCCGTCGACGCTGGCTTCTCTGCCAAGCAGACAGAGACTCTGTACGTCCGTCTGGCCTGAAAAGTTTAAACACGGTCACGGGGTCAAGTGATCCGAGAGGCATGTTCCAAGGCCCTGGGGTGGGTGTGGCAGATCGCTTCCTAAGCCTGGCACGGAGGAAGAGACGCTTCCGGACCTGCTCCTCCGTCGTATTCCCCCCCACCCCCCACCACCGGGATTCTTGCGGAAGCGGCCAAGTGGGATGGCCACGCACAAGCTGAATCCTCTAACACTCCGCCTGCCCGGTGAGATGGGAGAGAGTGATCCCACCCGGGCGGAGCCCCGTACAAAAGTGGAACCGTGCCCGTGCACACAACACTGCATCGGGAAGAGGGCTGTGCCTCCGTGACTCCCGCAAGACTGGCCACCCTGGGCGCACCAGCTAAGCATGCCAGGGCACACAGGGCCCTCTGCCCGGCCCTCCTCCCCAGCGCCGGACTCTCTTAAACCTAACGTACCCCAAACCCCAGAGCACGATCAGCTCACTTCCTCCCCAGACTCACTGGAGACCGCCCACCTCCACTTCCCCCCCCCCCCGAGAAGCATACGACAGGGACAGAGAAGGGCCAGGAGTTTTCTCTTCTCTCCTGCTGGGCACGAGGAATGCTCTTAGCTCATGAGGCCAGCTCCTGAGCGCCTACACAGGAGACCAAGAAGGCAAAGAGAGAGAAGAAAGCGGGAGGCGGAGATCCATTTATCTGCCTCCTCGCTGGGGAGTCCTAAAGCCTCAGGAGGAGGAACCGGAAACTGCTGGTGGAAAAAAGACTTGCAGGAGGAATTACTCAGGTTTGACAGACAGTTGAATGGCGGTGATTTGTGGGGCTCCTCGCAGCCTTGGCTTTTTCGAGGGTTAATTTCATTGTCTGCCTAGCCCAGCCCGCCACCCTGCCTCCTATTAGCACGCGTGATCAAAATCTTGCCACCAGCCTACACAAAAGGATGGTGTCCCCATGCCTGCTTTGATGTCCTCGCCAGCGCGATCCCTCGGTACTGTCTCCGCTCGGATGTGGACGCGAATGCTCTCACACGCAAGTAAAACCGGGAACACCCCTCCCCATCGGTTTCTTTGCAGCCCTCGCTGCCTCTGGTCTCCCCAAAGCCTGGGCCTTCAGGCCTCGAGGCTTTTCCACTGACTTCCACGACACGGACCATCTGGATTCCCCGTCTGCCCCAGAGCTGGGGCGGTTTTCTCAAATCCCACCCAGGCCGACGTCAAGGATCCCCTCACTTCTACATCCTGCCAGTGACCATTTTGGGATGGGGCTGATGCGGCCACCCAACCAGGCCACCCAACCAGGCCACCCCGGGCTCCATTTGAAAGCTACCCACTCGTTGATTTCTTTCTTTTTCTTACTTTTTAAGTTAATTTATTATTATTTTTTTAAGGATCACCAAGAGCGTAGAATCCTTCTGAAGAGGTCGCTAAGGCAGAAAATGAAGCAACAGACAGGAAAGGAAAGCCGAAAGATGGAACCTTCTGGCGATGCGGCCTTGGCCCCTTCTGTGTGTTACGTAGCATCGCATAACAAATTAGTCCAAAACTTAACGGCTTCAAATGACAAACATTTAGCGCCTCGGTTTCTACAGATCAGAGACCTGGGTCCAGTTTGCCCACACCCTGAGCCTCAAGCGGGGTTTCTCACGCAGCCACGATCAAGGTGCCCGTGAGGACCGTGATCATCTCAAGGCTCAACTGGAAGACGATCCACTTCCAAATCTGATCGCACAGCTGTTGGAAGACCTCAGGCCCTTTGCTGGCCGTGGAGGCATTAATTCCTCGCCACATGAAGAGATGCTTCGGGCCCTGGCTCCTATCGTGATTCTTGTCATCGCTTTGGGCAACTGGATGGGACGATTCATCCTCATCACATTTTGGGCTCTCAGCCTTGCAACCAGCCTCGCTCATGACCGGGCTGCAGGACTCAAGGGGCCCCTCTGTTGGAGAATCTTCTCTGAAACTGGCGAAAGGGCTAGGACCAGTAAGGACTGGCAGAACCATCTGAGCAACTCCCTCCTCAGGCCCGAATGGGTCCCCCAACCCACGAACCCTGTAAGGGAGACCAGATGCCCCAAGGAGCCATCCCAGGATCCTATGAAGATTCCAGAAGGGGAGCCTGATGGGCACACTGCTCCTGCTGGCTGACATGGCATGTCTTTCAAAGGACTATGTAAAACCAGACAGCCACAACAGCCTCGGCATGCTGACTTGGGGTGACTCAAGTTGTTTATACAGACAGGAACCCACACCTCCTAGGGGCCTCCCTGCCTCCACCCCACCTTGGCCACTTACTCCCATGATCGTCCCCTTGACCTGGTATTTTAGATCAATGTTTCTCAAGCCTGAATAAACATTAGAATCACCAGGGGAGCTTCTGAAAAACAGGAAACCCTGGGAATCTACCCTACATCCCTTAATTCGGAATCCCAATCAAAATCGAAATACTCAGGCCCTGTTCTTTTTTTAAAAGATCCCCCAGATAGGTCTGACATTGAGGAGAACCTTTTATTTATTTATTTATTTTTTATATCTACAGTAAGGTGTCTTTTTATTTTTTATTTATTGTTGTTTTTTTTAATTTACATCCAAGTTAGCTAACATATAGTATAATAATGACTTCAGGATTAGAATTTTAGTGATTCGTCACTTAACATATAACACCCAGTGCTCATCCCCACAAGCGCCCTCCTTAATGCCCCTTACCCATTTAGCCCATCCCCCCCACACCCAACACCCCTCCATTAATCCTCAGTTTGTTCTCTGTATTTAAGTGTCTCTTATGGTCTGTCTCCCTCTCTGTTTTTATATTATTTTCCCTTACGTTCATCTGCTGTGTACGTTAAATTCCATATATGAGTGAAATCATATGATATTTGTCTTTCTCTGACTGACTTATTTCGCTTAGCATGATACATTCTAGTTCCATCCACGTCATTGCAGACGACAAGATTTCATTCTTTCTGATCGCTGAGTAGTATTCCATTATATGTACATACACCACGTATTCTTTATCCATCATCGGTTGATGGACATGTAGGCTGAAAAGAACCTCCCTTTCGATGGATGGCCGCAAATCTCGAATAGGGACTCAATTCTTGCTCAATTCTGCCTGAAGTGTAAGTTCAATGGGCAAATGACTTAGGCATCTCTGGGACACATCAGGGAACCACATGTCTTCTTAAGCTTCTCATTGCACAAGCGCTGTGGAGTCTCATTCACTCAAAGTGGGACCCAAGGACAGCGTCGTCAACATGCCCTAAGAGCGTCATCAGAAACCAGAATCTGGGGCGCCTGGGTGGCTCGGTCAGTTGAGCCTCCAACTTCAGCTCAGGTCATGATCTCACTGTTTGTGAGTTCGAGCCCTGCGTCAGGCTCTGTCCCAACAGCTTGGAGCCTGGAGCCTGCTTCAGATTCTGTGTGTGTGTGTGTGTGTGTGTGTGTGTGTGTGTGTGTGTGTGTGTCTCTGCCCCTCCCCTTGCACTCTGTCTCTCTCTCTCTCTCTCTCTCTCTCTCAAAAATAAAATAAACATTAAAAAAAATTTTTTTAATTAAAAAAAAAAACAGACTCTGCATCGTAACAAATCCCTGGGTGATCCATTTGCATGTTCAAGTTTGAGAAGCACAATCTGAGCCATGTGGCCATGTGGCAGTCCTCTTGTAGCTACCCCCGTGGACTGTTTTCCACCATTGGGACAACTACCTATTGTCTCAGATAACGGTCTTGCCTCTCACTTCACTTAGAAAGACAGGAGCAGTTGGACAGTAAGTGCTCATCAACCCTTGGCCCAAACTCCATCAGGGCTCACATGTGCAGCCGTCCCTCCCCCCCACCCCACCATTATGGCGACTAAAAGGCCCTCCTCCTATCAAAGGCAAACTACCTGCCTTCTACCTATCAGTACAGAACACATAGCTTTAAAAAGAAAGACAAAAATATCCCTTGATCCCCATTCCTCCGGGTCCTGCCCATTCCTTTGCTTCTGGTCACAGCAAATATTTTCCCCAAAAGAGGTACCTGTGGTCATGACCTCTGCTTTCTTAGCCCCAATGTTCTGCTACTCCCTCCATTGAGCCGGCTCTCCCAAGGTCACCCATGACCTCCATGCTGCTGACCTTGGATTCTTCTCAAGTCCTTGGCCAATCAGTAGCATTCAACGTTTCTTCCTTCTGGAAACCAAGAGAATGACTTCTCTTGGCTGCCATGGGCACCTCACATTTCTCAAGTGGTCTTTCTGGATCTCCCTCAGATGCTCCAGCTCAAACGGGATAGGAGTCTCCTGCCCCTCCCCCTCTTCTCCATAAACTCACTCTCTTCAGTGGCCTGACCCTGTCCCCTGGCTTTATACACCCTCGATTTCCTTTCTCTAGCTCTGACCTTTCCCCATGACCACCTGGCTACCTGCCGTCCCTACACGGATGCTCAAGAGACATCTCTAACCAACCCCCTAAAAGAGCCTATATTCGTCGCTTCCAAAAACAAAGCAAACCCAAAGGACACGTGCTCTCCATACCTCGTTTTAGCAAATGGCGCCATGATCCCTCCTGCTGCTTGAGCCCCAAATCTAGGATTAGCAAATTCTCCCGCCTTCCCCATCCCCTCCCCGTCCACTCCTGCCGGATCCACTTCCAACGGAATCCATCCGTGTTTCTCCGGCTCCACTGTGGCCACCCCGTTCAAGGCACCAGCAGCTCTCCCCGTATCCGTTCCACCCTTACCCCCCCCCCCCACAATTCACTCTCAACGTGGCAGCCAGAGTGAACTTCTAAAACATCAATCACATCATGTGAACTTTCAAGTAAGCCCATCCGAAGGCTTTGCACCATGTTAGAAAAAAGAAACCCAGACTAGGTAGCCTAATGCACAAAGCAATGAAGTCCGGCCTCTATCTCCTCTGACTTCACACGATTCTCTCCAGACACACGGACCGTTAGCCCCTGTGCTGTTCAGCAGAAAAGGCACCAGCTTCCTGTGGCTACTGAAAGTTAAATTTAAGTCAGCCAAAATGAAAATAAAACGTGCAATTCCGTTCCTAAGTCTTACTGACCGTGTTTCAAGTGATCGGCTATCCCGTGCGGCTGGTGGCCAGTTGGTCAGCCCAGATACGGGATTCCCATCTCTGCGGAAAGTTCTACGGACTGTGCTGCTCTAGCTGCTCCTTGGATGGGGCGAGTTTGGCCCTTCCTCGTGGCCTTGGCACTCGCTGTCACTCCTGCCCAGAGAGCCCTTCTCCCAGCTCTTCCCATGGCTGGTCTACATGTCAGCTTCAACACCACCTCCTCAGGGGGGCCTGGGTGGCTCAGTCGGTTAAGCTGCCAACTTCAGTTCAAGTCATGATCTCACGGCTCATGAGTTCGAGCCCCCTGTCGGGCTCTGTGCTGACAGCTCAGAGCCTGGAGCCTGCTTCAGATTCTGTGTCTCCCTCTCTCTCTCTCTGCTCCTCCCCAGCTTGTGCTCTCTCTCTCTCTCAAAAATAAAATAAACATTAAAAAAAAATTTTTTTTTTAAAGTCACCTCCTCAGAGAAGCCCTCCCGGAACATTCCACCTAAAGAAGCCACCAGTTAGTCATGCGCAATCACGTGATTGTGGCTATCTCTCTTGATTATTTATGTCTGCCCGCTGACTGTCTAACTCCACCAGGCCACCTTACCCCAAAGTATACTCACGACACCAGCGTCCCTGTGGGTCCTGCTTGCCACGTCACTGCAGCCCCTTGCCCCGTGCCCATACATACAGTGCCCGACACGCTCTGCTCACTTACTACAAACGCATTACGGGGGCGCCTGGGTGGCTCGGTCAGTGAAGCGTCTGACTCTTGAGTTCCGCTCAGGTCACGACCTCACGGTTCACGGGATCGAGCCCCGCGTCCGGCTCTGCACTGACAGTGTGGAGCCTGCTTGGGATTCTCTGTCTCCCTCTTTCTCTCTGCCCCTCCTCTGCTTTCTCTCTCCCAAAATGGGTCACCTTCACCCCTCTTGTCAAATCAGTTCCCCGCCCCTGCCCCGTCTGGCCCCATAAATGGCCTCCGTGTCCCTAAGCGGGGCCTGCTGGTTCCTACCTCAGTGCGGCCGGGAAGGCCCTTCTCTCTGCTCCTAGCACTCTCTCTCTCTTGCTTCTCGAAGCCACACCTTGTCTCGCCTCCCAGGTGTGACACAGGTGGCATTTCCTCTGCCAGCCAGGAGGCCCCTCCTCTGGTCTTCTCCCACACTTCCTGTCTGTAGGTTGGCTCTGGCTGCTTACAGAAAACAGGAAGTTCCACCTCCCACAGGCCCGCACACAGATGATCCCGGAGAGGACTCCCCAGAGCGACGGTTTTCAGGCGTTGCTGGGGACCGGAGTCACCCGGAAAGTTCACAAAGAACACAAAGGGCCAGGCTCATTGAAGTGGGTCAGGGTCTGGGCCTCTGTCCCTTTCCCACATTTCCTAGGAGATTCGAGGACCCACCCAATTCGAGATCCACTGCTTCTGGGACGTCAGTCCCGTAAAGATGGTTTGCTCAAGCTCTGCCCTTTCCCACCAATTCAGAACATCCGGGGAAGTGACCGACTCAGCAAATGCCCTTCTGTCACCCAAACTTCCTCTTTCAAGTACTGAAAGTCCCCCCCTGGGGCGCCAGGGTGGCTCAGTCGGTGAAGCGTCTGACCAGCTCAGGTCACAATCTCGCGGTTCATGGGTTTGAGCCCCGCGTCAGGCTCTGTGCTGACAGCTCGGAGCCTGGAGCCTGCTTCGGATTCTGTGTCTCCCTCTCTCTCTCTGACCCTCCCTCACTCATGCTCTCTCAAAAATGAGTGTTTAAAAAAGTTTAATTAAAAAAAAAAAAAGAAAGAAAGCCACCCCTCACGACAGACCAAAGATGGCCCCCCAAACACAGGCAGACCCCGAATCTGGGAACCTGCAGGCATTAACCTTATATGACAAAAGGGACTTGGTGGGCGTGAGGAGGTTAAGGATCCTGAGATGGGGAGGTCACACTGGATTGTCCGGGTGGGGCCTAAATATAATCACAAGGGTCCTTGTAAGAGGGACACAGAGCAATGAGGGAAGACATTATGTGAGGTCAGAGTTGGGGAGATAAGGCATTATGATATGTAGCCACGAGCCAAGGAAGAAGTTTCTAGAGCACGGAAAAGGATAGAAACAGACTCTACTCCCTCCGCACCCCAGAGCCTCCAGAAGGAACCAGCCCTCTGACGCCTTAATTTTAGCTGCAGGAGACTCATTTCAGGGGGGCGCCTGGGTGGCTCAACTGGACATAAGCGTCCAACGCTTGCCTTCGGCTCAGGTCACGATCTTGCGGTTCAGGAGGTCAACCCTCATCCGGCTGTGCGCTGATGACACAGAGCCTGCTTGGGACTCTCTCTCTCCCTCTCTCTCTCTGTCCCTACCCCACTCACATTCTCTCTCAAAATAAATAATAAGCCTGAAAAAAAAAACAAAAAAAAACCAGACTCATTCCAGGCTTTGGGCCTTCACAACCAGGGGAGAATAAATGTGTGGTTTAAGATACTAAGTTTATGTTAATTAATTACAGAAGCGACAGGAGACAAATACACCTCGTCTTCATTAACACGACAAGGAAGTTCTAAGTGTGCAAGGACCATGGTTTTCTGAACTCCTGGATCTGGGTTTAACTCATGTGCTGAGACGCAGCACGAGATGCCCCATCGGGACAGGACTGGCCTGCTCGGCTCACCTATGTGCCCACAACGCTGAGCTCAGGGCCTGCCGCGTCCAGCCGAGGATATCAAATTCCCAAGGAGGGGCACCTGGGTGGCTCAGTCGGTTACGGGTCCGACTCTCGGTTTCGGCTCAGGTCACGAACTTGTGGTTTGTGAGTTCAGGCCCCGCATCCGACTCTGTGCTGACAGTGTGGAGCCCGCTTGAGATTCTCCTTCTCTCCCTCTCTCTCTGCCCCTCCCCCACTCACGCTGTCTCTCTCAAAACAAATAAATAAATAAACCTAAGAAAGAAAAAAACTTTTTTTTCAAAATTCCTCGAGGAAGGCCAGTATTCCAAGTTTGAATTTGGGACCCTCCCTAACCCCAGCTATTTTGACTTGATTCAACACACAGCAAATACACTCTGCTTCGCAGATTTTTATTCTCATTCTGAGAAGCGGACACACAAAATCCAATATGTGACCACTGTGCACACAGAACTGTTTAGATTTTTTTTAATGTTTATTTATTTTTGAGAGAGAGAGAGAGACAGACAGAGACAGAGCACAAGCAGGGGAGGGGCAGAGAGAGTGGGAGACACAGAATCTTTTTTTTTTTTTAATTTTTTGTAATGTGTATTTTTGAAAGAGAGAGAGACAGAGCATGAGCGCAAGCAGGGGAAGGGCAGAGAGAGGGAGACACGGAATCCGAAGCAGGCTCCGGGCTCCGAGCGGTCAGCACAGAGCCCGACGCGGGGCTCGAACCCACGAACCATGAGTTCGTGACCTGAGCTGAAATCAGACGCTCAACCAACTGAGCCACCCAGGTGCCCCTCCCCCCACAGAACTATTTAAATATAACTAATTAAAAGTAAAACCGAGGGGCATTTCTGCCCATCCAGGTCCACCTGTCCATTGAAAGGATGCCATCTTTGGAGGGTAGAAAGCAGAAGCAGCAGGTTGAGGAAACTGCTTGGTGCAGGGGTGAGGTGGAGAAAGGTAGAGATTAGAGAGGGAGAAGCAGGGGGAGACCAGGAGAGCAGCTTGGAAATGGAGCAGAAAATTCAGATGGCAAAAGGAGGCCCCTCACCCGGAGACCCGAGAGCCTGTAAAACAAGCTGTCAGCCTGCAGAGGCCCTGGGCCACTGGTCAGAGGGTCCTCTGCCTGTGGCCCTCGGGAGCCTGGAGAACCCCCATCCACTCACATGCCCCCCGCCTCCCGCCCAGAGCAACAGTGGGACATACGGGGCCAGACAGGGAGAGGCAATCAACTAAAAGGACACTCTTGCTACCGACTAAACTCCATGATATACGGCTGTGGGTTTGCAAAACAGCAGCGGCCGCGGCAAGGTGCAGAGGGTCAGGAGCAGCGAGCACCTGCGCGAGGGAAAATAAAGACGCGCACGTGTTTGTAAATGCCCGCGGTTTCTGGAACTGCCCGCAGGAAACCGATAACTTGTTTGCCTCTGGGGAGGGGAACTGACAGGCGGAGGCGGAGGTCCGGTGTGGCGAGGAGGCCACGTGTTTTTCTTTAGACTCTTCAGTACCTTTCGAACAGCAGGCCTGATCTATCCGTCACCTGTTCAGTAAGCATAAAATTAACAAATAAAGAGACGCTTCTGGTACGTACACTCCACAAAAAGTCGAAAACGCACCCCAAACACACCCTTCTGCTTTGAGGCTGCGATCTCAGCACAAACGGCACCTGCCAGGCGCGTGGGGTGCATGCTACCAGCCTCACACCAGCTATGGCTCCCGGGGGCTGCCAGGGACACTTCTTTCTCCCTGCTGTGGGCATCGCTTCCCCCGTGGTCCAGGACCTCCAAGGAGGAGCTCCCACGCTCCCAGCCCTCAGCAAACCTGGGCTGTATTCCAGCCGTGGAAATGACCGGAGATGAGCTCCCCGGGACTAAGTCCGGGCTTCGGGGTCCCATGTCCAACCAACGTGTCGCCACACCGCAGTGGCCCCAATAGGGCAGGGTGCCCACAGCCACTGCCCAGGGATCCCCTGCCAGCCTCTCAATCTAGGGAAGAAACTAGAAGCAAGTGCCACGGCTGCAGTCTGATAATCACTATGGACACCAGAAACCAGCCTGTATCGGGTCTGCGTCCAATTAGCCACCCCCACAACAATACCATAGCAACCAAGGTAATATTATTGTTCTAAAAAGAAGAGGAAGAAGAAGAAGAAGAAGAAGAAGAAGAAGAAGAAGAAGAAGAAGAAGGAGGAGGAAAAGAAACCACACACACACACACACACACACACACACACACACACCCGGTTGTGCGATGGCTTTTAAAACCACAAAGATAACGTTTTTTTCCACACCCTGCCACGTGCACCTCCCTCTGACTTCCCAAAGATGTGGCTTCCTCCGCAGGAAGTCACCAGGCTCAGGGACAATTACCTCTCAACACCACTCCAAGATGTGAGCCCTCCACAGGAAAGCCAGGCACAAGAATGTGTCCCAAGCAAGCCTGGAGAACAGGCTGTGTGGTTTCCTCTGCCTCCCTCTTGGAGGCAGGGAGGCTGGAGGCAGGACAGCCCGGGGCGGGGGGGGGGGGGGTGAAGCTCCAAGCTTCCTGCCCCCCCCACCCCCATCCCTCCTCCGTCTGGCTGGCTGCCTGCCCTCTTGGGGCCAGACCCAAGCTGGGCACTGGGACCTTGGTGGTTGCAGCCATGAGCCACGCACTAACCCTCAGACCTAAATGTGGAAAGCATTAGCCCAAATGAAAAGACATAAATCAGGAACGGGAGCTATGGCACAGAGGAAAACAGCCCTCCTCGGGGAGCGAGAGCCCGCACCGTTGCACAAGAGCCGAGTGAGTCACCAGCCGGCAGGGGGAGGACCGGGGAGGGAGGGGAGCCCCCAGTGGGACGGGGCGGGTGTCCAGGGAGGTGGGGGGTGGTGCAAAAACACAGCTGGAGGTTTCTAACTAACCACACTTCATCAGCAATCTGGGGGCCGGGGGGGCGCAATGCATCACCTCCCTCCCCGGCTCAGGAAGTGTTTCAAAATGTGTCCTCCCCAGGGAAGACAGCGGGAAGGAGTCTCCCTAACAGCCAACTGGTCACCCCCTACAGCCTGCAGCTGCTTCCTGGGGAAGCGACCCTCAGCCCAGAGCATGCACCTCCCTCGTCCTTCTCTGTTCCTCCCTGCCATGCACCACACTCTTTGGGGGCCCCCAAGCCCAAAGCGCCCACAATTCTTGCCCCACCCGCTCACCCATCCTTACTACTATCTCTTCTCTCTGCTTCTTGTCCTTCTTCCGAACACACCAACCTCCACACAAGTTGCTGTTGATGAGACAAACCCCTCAGTCTCTGCCATCCCTCTTCCCCGGGAAGAACCTCTTACCCTCCTGTGAGACCTCACCTCACCCACCAACTATGCAAGTTCTGAGTGTCAGCTGTGAGCAAGGCACTGGTGTCCGGGGGTGACACTGGTGACAGGAGCCCCCAAAGAGGTCACTCAGTTGGGGCATAGTAGCACCAGGACACCTGAGCCCAGAAGGCTCTGGAAATTAGCCGGGCCGGACCCCTTCGGCCTGAGCAGGACCACCCCCCCCCTAAGGATCTTCATCTTGCTCTGGTGAAATAAGAGGTGAGGGTTGGGGACAAACGGGTCCTCAGACAACAATCCCCTATAAGAAACACACAGAAAAAAAAGTCCTAAAGTGCCTGCCTGCAGTACGGTCTATGCCAGAGAGCATGGCCAACAGCTGGGCCATTTGCAGTCGCTGGGCACTCAGTAAGAACAACCAACAGAGGGGCGCCTGGGTGGCGCAGTCGGTTAAGCGTCCGACTTCAGCCAGGTCACGATCTCACGGTCCGTGAGTTCGAGCCCCGCGTCAGGCTCTGGGCTGATGGCTCGGAGCCTGGAGCCTGTTTCCGATTCTGTGTCTCCCTCTCTCTCTGCCCCTCCCCCATTCATGCTCTGTCTCTCTCTGTCCCAAAAATAAATATTGAAAAAAAAATTAAAAAAAAAAAAAAAGAACAACCAACAGAAAGCCCTGAGAGGAGAGAGGCCTCGTGAGGAGGTGACCCAGGAATGGTCTTATTAGAGGACAACTGGCAAAGAGAACTAGGTAGAAGAAGAGAGAAATCCAGGCCATGGAACCATGCACTCCCTCATCCATGCATTCATTCACCCATCCATCCATCCATCCATCCATTCTCTAATCCATCCATCCATCCATCCATCCATCCATCCATCCATCCTTCCATTCACTGACCTATCCATTCATTTATCCATTCATTAATCCATCCATCCATCCATCCATCCATCCATCCATCCATCCTTCCATTCACTCATCCATCCATCCATCCACTCACCTCCATCCATCCATCCATCCATTCACTGACCTATCCATTCATTTCTCCATTCATTAACCCATCCATCCATCCATCCATCCATCCTTCCATTCACTCATCCATCCATCCACTCACCTCCATCCATCCATCCATCCATCCATCCACTGACCTATCCATTCATTTATCCATTCATTAACCCATCCATCCATCCATCCATCCTTCCATTCACTCATCCATCCATCCATCCATCCACTCACCTCCATCCATCCATCCATCCATCCATTCACTGACCTATCCATTCATTTCTCCATTCATTAACCCATCCTTCCTTCCTTCCTTCCTTCCTTCCTTCCTTCCTTCCTTCCTTCCTTCCATTAATTCATTCATTCACCCATCCATCCATTTATCTATTCATTTACTCATTCATTGGACAAATACTTCCTGAGCACCTCTTATAGACCAGACACAGTTTTAGGTGCTGGGACGCACTGGTCACAAGACAAAAGGTCCGCATCCTAGCGGGGCTTGCATTCTCATGAGGGCAGACGCCCAAGCCACAACAAGCCTGACACACAGGTATGAGGTCGGGTTTTGCTGGAAGGCAGTAAGTGATGGAGAAGAGGAAGAAGAACAGGAAAAAGCAGGCATGGCAAGAGTGACAAGATTTTGAGATGAATCGGTAGGTTACTCTTCTCGAGGGGGCTACTGTGACAAATGACCGCAAACGAAGGGGCTCAAACTGGCACAGATTTATGGTCTTACGGATCTGGAGGTCAGAAGCCTAGAGGGGTCTTCCTGGGCCGAAGCCAAGGAGCAGGTTCAGCTCCTTCTAGAAGCCCCCACACAGAACCTCGCCCGGTTCAGTCCCCAGAGGCCGCCGCATCCCTGGCATATGTTCCCTTCGGAGCATCGCTCAACCTCCTGCTTCTGTCGTCACATCTACTGCTGACCTGGCCCTCCTGCCTCATCTCACAAGGACCCTTGTCATCGTGCTGGGCTCGTCCGGATAGTCCAAGACCCTCTCCCCATCCTGATAGCCTCAACTGCACCTGCAAAACCTGACTGCTGTGTCCCAGGCTCTAGACTGGACATCTTTGGGGGACCCACATGGGCCACAAAGACCCTCACGAGGAAGCATGCCTGGGACGTGTGCAGGGACACGGTGGAAGCTGGTGTGCAAGGGAAGGATGAGCGGGATGAGGGGGTGGGGTGCAGGCGCTGAGGTCACGTAGTGCCCCACCGGCCACCGTGAGGGCTTCCTCGACTCTACTCCACCATCGTGGGGATCCACCGCCACGTCCTGAGGACCCAAGGGACACAATCGGACTTGTTATGTAAGAACAACAGAGCAGGGAGCACCTGGATGGCTCAGTCGGTTGAGCATCCGACTTCGGCTCAGGTCCTATGTCACAGTTTGTGGGTTCGAGCCCAGCATCGGGCTCTATGAGGACAGCTCGAAGCCTGCTTCGGATTCCGTGTCTCCTTCTCTCACTGTCCCTCCCCCCGTTCATGCTCCGTCTCTCTCTCTCTCTCTCTCTCAAAAATGAATTAAAAAAAGAACAACAGACCAGGGCCTAGCAGAGCATCCGGGCAGCCCCTGTAAGAAACCAGGGACACAAGGGTGATGGCTTCGTCTCACCCAGAGGGGGCGGCGGTGGGGATGGCGAGAAATGGCTACACCTTTTTAAAAAGTCTATTTGGAAGGAGGGGCCCACAGGCTTACCTGGCAAACGAAACCCAAGCAGGGGGAGGAAACAGGGGTGCCAAAGCTTTTGAGGGCTGTGAGCCACGCAGCTGGAAAGACAGGCTTGCCCGTTGCTGAAAGGCTGCAGGGGGCCCAGACCCGGAGGAAGGACCCGGTGTGACGGCTGGAGATGTCGACCAGGCGGCTGAATCGGGAGGTCAAGAGCAAACCTGTGAGCAGAGCTTGCCCACCCTAAGCTGGAGGCTCCCACGGGGGAGCCCGCCGGCGGTCTGGGCTGGGAATCCGGGTCTGGCCTTGACCCGGAGAGGGATGGGAACCTCGCAGGGTGCGGAGGCGGCCGTGACTGTCCCGGATTAAGTCTGTGAGTCGGGCATCAGTTACAAGGCGAGATGACAGAGGCTGAGTAAACAGGGATTTCGCCTTAGCCCTCGCAGTTGCTCAACCAGGCTTTTCCACTTCCCGCAGCCCACAGGGCGGGACAGAGCTGTGGGGCAGGGAGGGGCGGGCGGGACCCAGGAATGCGGTCCTGCCACGGCCCCCGGAATCCGTAGCTGCAAACAGCTCCACTCACTCACCACCTGGCCAGCCCTTGGGGCCCTCGCCGCCCGCAGCGGGGATTCGGGGGAGCCCTCGCGTGGTCCCTGCTCGGGGGGCCAGTAAATCACGAGGACAGAGCGGAGCCGAGGGCAGGCGGCCAGACCGTGTGGGCACCTCCCAGGGGACGCGGGTCCTCCCCTCCCGCCGGACGCTAGCAAGGTGCTCAGATGGCAGTGTGTCGGCGGTGACTGCACGCGTGTTCCCAGGGACGGCGGGCCCAAGCCAGGCGCTTCCCGGGCACGTCCGCCCACGCGTCCGTTCCGCAGATGTTTAGTGAGCACCTAAGGTGCCAGGCCCTGCTTCTGGACACTTGGGGCACAACAGTGAACAAAACAGAAGGGGCACAAAAAGCTCTGTCTTCAACAGAGCACACATTCCGGCATGCGGCAGAGCAGGGGGGAGGGGGCAGACAATAAAAATAATAAATAAGTAAGGGGGCACCTGGGTTGGTTGAGTGTCCAACTTCGGCTCAGGTCATGATCTCACGATTCGTGGGTTTGAGCCCCGAGTCGGGCTCTGTGCTGTCGGCTCAGAGCCTGGAGCCTGCTTCGGATTCTGTGTCTCCCTCTCTCTCTCTCTCTGCCCCTCCCTCTCCTCAAAATAAATAAATATTAAGAAAAAAGATAACTGATTCTAGAAGGGTGTGAAGGAGCAGCAACTCAGTGTCTTCTGGGACTCCTGCAAGTGTGGCCATCACGAGGGAACACGAAGCCTACTGGAAGGCAGCACTGGGGGACCCTGCCGAGAACGTCTGGTTCTTGGTCCCCGGCCCGCCTCCTTCCCCCGTCACCACCACGACCACCATGACCTGGGTTAGTTAAAACTGTGCAGCAGAAACCACAACTCTGGAAGCCACCCACTGAATGGGGTGTCCCTGCAGGTGGCCCGGTCACCAACCCAAAGCATCTCCTGGGTTTGGGGCCCCTTCTCGGCCAACCCGTCAGGTCCGCGCTTCAGATGCAACATCCCCACGGGAAGTGCCAACCCGAGGACTGAGGACTGAGGGCTCCCATCTCCTCCCATCTGAGCATCTCTGTTAGGCGGGAGTAGCTGCTCTTGCCTGACCGGGTCTCCTCCCCGGGGCCCGGTGGCGAAGGACGGACAGGAGAGGATGTCACGCTTAGGGTCCCCACGCCTCTGACCACAACTTGGAACTCTCTTACCAGCGGCGCTCACCACGGGGGAAGCGCGAGTTGGGCTGAGCACCAAGGCTCTTCCTGTTTGGAGGACAGCCAAGGCTGACTCTGGGTGCACGTCCCTGGCAGTGTCTTGGCCCGTGGACCCTCCCATCGCCTCCCACTACGCATGCAGCTGTGAGCCAGCTGGCCCGGTGCTGGCCTCAGGCTCCAGCGGAAGAGACAGCCACCAGGAGCTGGTCCAGCCGCCGTCCACCTCCCTCTGCCCCTTGCCCTAAACTCTTCCGGTCTCCTCTACTCCCAAAGCTGAGGCCCTGAAAAGTTGGAACACCCAGGCTTTCCCTTCTGGTGCCACTGCAGACTCTCCTCCCAGCTATAGACCGGGACTCTACCCCCAGACCGCCTGCAGAAGGTCCCAGAGGCACAAGAATCATACTCTTCGGGGTCAGCATCTGGGGGCGGGGGAAGGAGGTGTGAAGAAAAGGGAGCCCCACCCCCCCACCCCCACCTCACCACTTCCTCCCCTACTCAGCTGCCCCACGAAAGCAAAGGCCTGCTGGGACCCCAAGCTGGGGAACACCCAGCTTTCAAACTGGGTGTGCAGATACCTTCAGGATGGGGTTAAATGTAGGGGCTGAGGGGTCCCCCCTCCCCTCTGCGGGGCGTGGCTTCGGAACTACCATGGACACAGCAACCAGGGGTTCCAATCATAGGCTCCTGACAGGGATGGTCCAGGTAGAAGCCCTGTCCCCTGCTGGCTGACGCCGAACAAAGTCTTTAACTTCTCCATGACTCAGCTTCCCCATCTGTAAAACGGGCCTGGTAATACCTGGAGCGTGTTGTAAGGATCCAATGAGCTAATAAATGAAGGCACAGTGTTTAGAAAAGCTACGTGTTAGGTAAACGTTGTCTGTTGTTATTATAGATCTCTGAACCTCTGGACCGACAGATCTATTCGAGAACGTTCTTCTACCCACCAGAGAGGCCACAGGCCCACTCGCTGGTTGAGAAAATACGGTGAGGAGCGGGTAGAGACATACTGAAGAGCTAATCTGGTCCCACGGAGGTTGCTTACCTGTTCCTGGCCAAGCTCTGCCATAGACCTCCGAAGCCCCTTCCTTCCAACCAAGTCTGGAAGCCACTGAGACTGGGTCTCGTGGGGGAAAACATGGGAGGTGGGGAAACATGGGACTCTCTCTCTGGAGAGTCTGCTTTCTCGTCTGCAAATGGAGGTGGTGATGCTCTCCCACCCCCACCCAGGGGACCGTGCTTCGGAAACCCCGAGAGCCTCAAAAACGGTCAGCCCTGTTTCCGTTCATCCTGGCCTCCCCTGGGAGGGGGGGAGAGGGGGGGCTTACACTTCTAGTGCTTTCTTCCTGGAAGAGCGGTTGGTGCCCAAGCCACTGTCTTTCAGAAACACTCGCAGGGGCGCCTGGATGGCTCAGTCGGTTAAGCATCCGACTTCGGCTCAGGTCATGATCTCACGGTTCGTGAGTTTGAGCCCCGCGTCGGGCTCTGTGCTGACAGCTCGGAGCCTGGAGCCTGCTTCAGATTCTGTGTCTCCCCCTCTCTCTGCCCCTCCCCTGCTCATGCTCACGGCTCTCTCTCTCAAAAAAAATTAATATTGAGGCACCTGGGTGGCTCAGTCAGTTAAGCATCTGACTGTTGGTTTCAGCTCAGGTCACGATCTCATGGTTCATAAGTTTGGAGCCCACACTGGGCTCTGTGCTGGCAGTGTGGAGCCTGCTTGGGATTCTCTCTCTCTGCCCCTCCCCCCTTCCAAATAAATAACTAAACTTAAAAAAAAAAAAAAGACATTTTAGAGGCACCTGGGTGGCTCAGTTTGGTTAAACGTCTGACTCCTGCTTTCAGCTCAGGTCTCACAGTCTGTGAGCTCGAGCCCCGCCTCGGGCTCTGTGCTGACAGTGCGGAGCCTGCTTGGGATTCTCTCTCTCCCTCTCTCTCTCTGCCCCTCCCCTGCTCACACTGTCTCTGTCTCAAAAATAAACTTCAAAAATAAAAAAAAGGAGTTAAAATTATAAAAAAAAAAAAAAGAGAGAGAAAAGAAAAAGAAGAAGAAAGAAAAAAAAGAAACCCTCGCAGGTTGAGACAGAGCCCCAGATACTGAAGCATTTCCCCAAACACATTGCATTTATGAGTGTGGCCCCATTCAAATACTCAATTCTCAGGACAGGCAAGGAGCCACCAGGAAGGTTCACCAGGAGCCCCCCGTCAACCCCTGGCAGGGGCAGCCTCACCCCACGGCTAGTGGAAAGCTCCCCCAGCTCACGGCGGAAAACCCTGGCTTCCTATCCCACCTCCACTGCATGGGCAGCTTACTAACACCCGGCTCAGCTTTTTCAACCAGAAACCCCAAACACGGCCTCACACAGTTGTAGAATTAACTGAAATACGTACAAATGTGCATGTTGAGATTTCTTTTTTTTTTTTTTTTAGGTTGAATGAGAGACTCCATGTTCAGCCACACAAATATTTTTAGATCTCTTGATCTGAATGCCTGTGAATGGAAGTGTCCCCACCAGGCTGCCATGGGCTCAACACTCCTCTGAGTCACCTGACAGACCCGGGAAACCAAGGAAGTCTGTTTTCTTTTTAGAAAAATTTTTTTTACGTTTGAGAGGGAGAGAGAGACAGAGCTCGCAAGCAGGGAGGGGTAGAGAGAGGGGAGAGGGAGAACCCCAAGCGGGCTCCACGCCATCAGCGCAGAGCCCAATGCGGGGCTCCAACTCACAAACCATGAGATGGTGACTTGAGCTGAAATCGAGAGTTGGATGCTTAACCGACCGAGCCATCCAGGCGCCCCAGGAAATCTGTCTTCAAACACCCTACTCAGAGCAGTGGCACTGGTGCTCCACGTGCATCAGAACACCCCCACCCCGAAGAGCGTGTTAAACAGATTTCCGGGCCCTGCTGTCAGTGCCCGACTGAGTAGATCCCGGGTCCGCCCCGAGGATGGGCATCTCGAGCCAGCTCACAGGTGATGACGCTCACAAAGCTGGTCCAGGGACCACGGTATGAGAAGCCTCGTCCTCAGGAACCAAAGGCTAGAAAGTACACTAAGGATCACCCAACCTGATCACAAGGGGAGCCCAGCAACGCTCTCCACCCGGTGCCCGGGTAAGAGAGCCTGGTCTATTAAAATGACACGAGGCTATTCCATCTGCACCTCAGACACAGGTGGGGCTGCTGGGGGCCCCTGCTGGTTCCTGCCTCCTCTACCCTGGGAGGGGGGCTGTAGAGGGAGGCCATCGAGCTGCCATCAACACCCATCCCCTCAAGCCCGGGCTCCATCCCTCCCTCCCTTCCAGGAACAAACAGGAGTGGCTACTCAGGGGAGGTCTCAAGGCCGGGAGGGCGGAGTCCGAGGCCCCAGGGAAGGGAAGGAGCAGGGCACAGCCTTGGGGCAGCTGACTCCAGGCCAAACCCCTCCATGCAGAGCAGAGCCTGGAGACGGTGGTCTGGGGGGGTGGGGGTGGGGCATACACGCACACTGCACCCAGTGTCCTGGCCGCACAATGCACAAGGGGCCGGCGGGGCAGGCAGCCAGGGTCCACTCATGCCAGTACCATCTGGGAGCCCTTGCCAGGCCTCCGAGGGCCCACAGAAGAAGCTGGACTCTGTCCTGGGGCACAGTCGGGCTCTATTCTTATCTCAAGGGGGAATGTGTGACTCTCCTTGCAGTGAATGGGGGCCCCCGGTGAGACGGAGGAGGAAACAGAGCCATCACTGTGCCCCAAGAGGGCTCCCCACGCGGCTCCCGGCTCCGACCAGCCCCTCGTGGCGGGGCCTTGCACAGCCTCCAGCAAGGAGAGGCCAGGCCGGCGGCAGACGAGGAACCGGGCGGCCCCGGGCAGCCTGGCCCTCACTCACACCGCCGCACACACAGGGCCTAAGGGAGACCCGCAGAGGACAGGGTCCTAGAGGAAACAGAGCTTCCATGCACAGCTCCTCACCCCACCCCAAAGGAAGGAGCCCAGAGATGCTACGCACCCCCCACACAGGCACAAGGCCCTGAGACAGATACAGCCCCCTACCTACCTCCCCATCACCATCTGCACTGGCCAGATCTCATCCAGCACTCCCTTTAACTTGACGGAAGGAGCCACAGGAGACCCGTGTGATGGGACGTTTGTTCACCCAACACCTCTAGATGTCCCAGGGCAAAGGGACCACCCACATAAGGGCCTGGGTTACCACCGTATCCTCGGGGACCCACATCACTCACCTCTGGGGTCTGCAAGTAAGAAAGTACCCTGCGGCAGGTTAAGGGACAAGTGGGGGTTCCAGAGAAGAGCTGGAGGTCGGGGAGACGGAAGAGAAGTTATGGAAGCTGGCGTAACCCGGGGAGGGCTTGAAATAAATACTGACTCATCACCCACCATGCGCCAAGTACGAGGTACAAGCATGTGTCTTCCCATTTGAAAGAATTACTGTGATGCAAGGATCATCGTGCCCATTTTAAAGGTGAGAAAACTGATCCACCAAGGAGATAAGAGCTTTTCCCTTTTCCTTAGGTCGTTAACAGAGCCAAGGGTTGGGGACACAGGCCTTCGGTCCAGCGCACTTTTTATGTTATATCAGCCCACATCTCAGTGCTCATGGGGTCTGGAAGGACAGGCAGCAACAAGGCACGGGAGTGTCCCAGGCACGGTGACCCATAAGAGCATCAGTTGAATTTGTTGCTACCGGTTTTTCGTTTACATTTTTCTCTCTAAAAATAAGTGGGGGGTGGGGGATAGAAGCAGGGTGCTCCTGTAGGTCTGAAAATCCCCGTTTGGGCCAGCAAATGGGGCATCAGTCACGCTCAAGGACTGTGGATCGGGTGCACGCTTTCTGAACAGCAACTGACAGCACGGGTCAGGATGCATGCCGCAGGCAGACACGTTAACTAGAAGATCACTTCTTTCTCCCCAGAAGAGCAGCCTCCGTGCAAGGAGATGCCGCCACAAGGATCGTCAGTGTCGGTGATTTTTTTTTGTAATGTTTATTCATTTTTCAGAGAGAGACAGACAGTGCGAGGAAGGGAGGGGCGGACAGACAGAGATGGAGACACAGAATCCGAAGCAGGCTCAGAGCGGTCAGCACAGAGCCCGACGCGTGGCTCGAACTCACGAACTTGAAGTCAGAGGCTTAACCGACTGAGCCACCCAGGTGCCCCCTATGTGCCAGTGATTTTAACAGCAAATAAAGGAAGCAACCTCAGCGTCCATCACTAGGGAATTATAAATAATAACGAGTTCGTCCAAATAACGAATGGATAGCAGAAACCAAAAATCATCTGTTAGATACACGTACTAAGGTAGAAAGATATTCAATAAATATCGAGCGTAAAGAAAAAACCAGGTTGCACAACTGCATGTCTCATGGGACTAAAAAGAGGGAGGGGGGAAAGGAGACTATTCTCTTTCCCAGCAGGATGAAAGGAGGGAGTGCTACAGAGCGTGATGGGGGCAGGGTCCCCATGGTGCTGGGAATGAGGCCAGGGTGCAAGGGGCTGAGAGGTCCAGGAGGGTGGGAGCTCCTGGAGAAGTTAGGCTAAGTCCCGCTTAGTTTCGTCCGGATCAGCCTTAAACGACTATGAAAACATCCGGAAAATATTTAGCTAGTACATCTTGTCGAAGCCCCTCCACCCTGCTTTGTTTATTAACACTTCCTGCCTCCCCCCCCCCCAACCTTCACACACCCCGGACCCTCTGCTGTTGGATTCCGATCATGAAGCCATGGGGAGTTTGGACAAGGTGTCCTCTGGGAGCTCCCGGGGTCTGCACACGGAGAGTGTTGGCGGTCCAGACTCCTGTGCCACCTGGCTCACCCTGAGAGCCCCCCAAGCCCCAGGGGACCCATAGCAGGGGCTGAGCCTGGACACGCTATGCAAGATCCCTGGACACCAACTCCCCAGCAGCGACCAAGCCAGTGGCTCAGAGAGGGCACAGTTTAAGTGGGCCTTTCTTGCTGGGCGGGGCGCTGAATCTCAGGCAGGGACAAGCCCCTATTCTGACTCCTCCTTCTGTGGGGCTCCTCAGAGCTCTCAGAGAGGAAACCCGAGGGGCGCCTGGGTGGCGCAGTCGGTTAAGCGTCCGACTTCAGCCAGGTCACGATCTCGCGGTCCGTGAGTTCGAGCCCCGCATCGGGCTCTGGGCTGATGGCTCAGAGCCTGGAGCCTGTTTCCGATTCTGTGTCTCCCTCTCTCTCTGCCCCTCCCCCGTTCATGCTCTGTCTCTCTGTGTCCCCAAAAACTAAATAAACGTTGAAAAAAAAAATTTTTAAAAAAAAAAGAAAATCTGCTCCAGGGGGCGCCTGGGTGGCTCAGTGGGTTGTGTGTGGGACTTTGGCTCAGATCACGATCTCACAGTTCGCGGGTTCGAGCCCCGCGTCGGGCTCTGTGCTGACAGCTCGGAGCCTGGAGCCTGCTTTGGATTCTGTGTCTCCCTCTCTCTGCCCCTCCCCTGCTCATACTCTCTCTCTCTCTCTCTCTCTCTCTCTCTCTCTCTCTCACCCTCAAAAAGTAAACATATACATATATGCAAAAATATATATATACACATATATATAAGCAAATATATATATACATATATATATACACACATATATATATATACACACACACACATATACATGTACGTATAAAGCAAAAAAAGAAAATCTGCTTCAGAACCAAGCAGGTGCCAATCAATTCTCCTCCCAACGACAGCAGATCGGACAGAGCCAGACAGTTCTGGGTTCAAATCCCGACTCCACCCCTTCCTATGCTGGACGGTTGTCCTTAATCTCATTGGGTCTCTGGTCTGCTTGACTGGAGGGTACTGGGAAGGTAGACCGGACACAGCACCAGAGTCTAGGAGTCTAGAAACCCGGGAGTGAATACAGGCTGCTTACTGGATTGGGCCACCTTGGGTGAGTCACCCCCTGTCCCTAAGACCCAATTTCCTAAGCAGAGAAAGGGTTACAAGGAGGCTGCTGGAAGGTTATGAGCAGCACACAGCCGTTGTTTTTAACAGGAATCAATACCAGCATTATAAGATGGGGAGATTTCAGATTTCCGGCTGGACATGCGTTCCCTACGTTGGCTACTACGGGCTGTTTCCAAAATCCCTGAGATCTCAGCAGCCTACCTGGCCCCTGACATCTGAACCTGTCTGAACCCCCATCTGTGGGACGATCCAACATTCTGTGATTGTGGTTATCGGCCCCACTCTGGACACTGGAATTAACTAATAAATGGTGAGTGGGTGGGGCGCCTGGGTGGCTCAGCCAGTTAAGAGCCTGACTCCTGGTTTTGGCTCAGGTCATGATCTCATGGTTCGTGAGTTCAAGCCCCATGCAGGACTCCGGGCTGATGGTGCAGAGCCTGCCTGGGACTCTCTCTTTCTCTCTCTCTCTCTCAATAAATAAATAAACTTAAAAAAAATTAAAAATAAATAGTGACTTGGTGTCAGGGAGGCACCAGGGAAGGAGGCAGCTTTGCCACCTCAAACCCCTCCTTGGACCCAGCTCCAGCTTACATCAGGGAGACCCCTGGTTCGCGGGGGTCATCGCATGGCCCTCTCTCTGTTGCACAGTCTGCAGTGTGAAGCTGGGCCAGCTGGGGGTGGCCGGCCAGGGGCCTGGGCTTTTGCTTAGCTGGCTCCCTGGTCTGGAAGAGACCTGGGTTTTTTTTGGTCCTGCAGGCAATGCTCACTTTTTCTTTGTTCCAGAACCCTCACCATCAACAGCCGCACCCAGCTTCCCTAAAAGCATTTCAACTGTGAGCTCACCGAGGGACAGACTCAGAGCCCGAGGCTACAACTCTTAACTTGAGAACTTGACTTTTTAAAAGCTTGAACCTGAACCAGGACGGAGAATTCCCCCAAGTCCTGATTATGGGATTCCCCTCCAAGAAGTGAGCCTCTGTCTCCAACCCCGCCCCCCACCCCCGCTCCCGATAAGCCCCTGAGACCGGTCAAGTTCCAACCCGGGCTGAGTGGACCCCGGCAGAAAGCTCTCCCCGGAAAGGCTGATGAGACAGAACCACACAAAGATCGGAGCCAATTCCAGAACCACCTCCAGGAGCAGGAAAGCAGACACAGAGTCAGGGTTCTAAACATCTGGGGCTTAGCTAATGCTCCGCTCTTGGGTGTTCAGCTTGGCCCCGGGGGTGCGGGTCCAGCCTCCCGGGAGCCGGGCCAGGCCTGGGGAGCCCAGCACACGGCCCTGCCCGGGCTGGGGCCCCAAGTCACACGGGAGGCCGTGGGTGCAGCCTCCAGGCCCACACCCATGCGTGGGAGGCAGAGGCCTCTGGGCTCCAGGATTCTGTTCTGCAGTGGAATCTTCTAGGAGAAAAAGAACTCCCTAATCCGTCTCTGGAATCAGGGCCAAGAAACAACTTGTGCACAGTCCCACAGACGGCTGCTCCCTGTGCCCCCCGGGCTGTCCCCACACCGCCCTCCTGCCCCTAAGGAAGCACCGGGGGAGGGGGGGAGGCAGGACACGGGGCTCCCAGACTTGATGCACCGGGCTCAGCTTTGCAAGCTACACAGTATGGAGCTCCAGAGCAGGCTGAGGCCAAGTCCCTTCCCCGCTCCCCCCACAACAGGGCCAGAATAATACGAACTCCCAGATCATTACTTCATCCACTCAACTGCCCTGTCTGTTGCCTATTTTCAGGGCAAGTTTTCACTGAAATCTTGTTGTGAATCCCAAACAAAAGCACTTTTTTTTTTTTTCAACGTTTATTTATTTTTGGGACAGAGAGAGACAGAGCATGAACGGGCGCGGGGCAGAGAGAGAGGGAGACACAGAATCGGAAACAGGCTCCAGGCTCTGAGCCATCAGCCCAGAGCCCGACGCGGGGCTCGAACTCACGGGCCGCGAGATCGTGACCTGGCTGAAGTCGGACGCTTAACCGACTGCGCCACCCAGGCGCCCCACTTTCTTTTTTTTAAGGGTAAGTGATCCTTGATTGATTTGCTCTCTCCCTGTGGGTCAGGAGACTAAGGGGATGCTTCCTCACCCAGTGACTTAAATGAATAACGTACTTAAAAGAAGCCTTCATCGCCTGGGCGGCTCAGGCGGTTAAGCGTCCAACTTCGGCTCAGGTCATGATCTCGCGGTTCGTGAGTTTGAGCCCCGCGTCGGGCTCTGGGCTGACAGCTCAGAGCCTGGAGCCTGCTTTGGATTCTGTGTCTCCCTCTCTCTCTGCTCCCCACCCCTCTCAAAAGTAAATAAACATTAAAAAAAAAAATTAAAAACAAAAACAAAGCAAGAAGCCTTAAGGATAAAAGTGCCAAGACCATAAAATGGAAAGAGGACAGCCTTTTTCAACAAACGGTGCCTGGACAAGACAGTCACACGTAAAAGCATCAAGCTGGACCACTTTCTTACGCCACTGACAAAAATTAGTGCAAAGCATGGGACACCTGGGTGGCTCAGTTGGCTAAGCATCCGACTTCTTGGTTTGGGCTCAGGCCGTGATCTCATGATTCGTGGGTTCGAGCCCCACATCGGGCTCCATGCTGATGGTGCAGAGCCTGCTTGGGATGCTCCCTCTCCCTCTCTCTGTGCCAAACCCACCCACGCTCACTCACTCTCTCAAAAATAAACTTAAAAAAAAAATTTAATGCAAAGCAGATCTAAGTTCCACATGTAAGTGCCAAAACTATATATACAACTCTTAGAAGAAAACAGGTGTAAAAATCTTTATGGCCTCAATTTGGCAATAGTTTCTTAGGTATAACAACGAAAGCCGCATGCGAAAGAAGAAAAAAAACTACGTAAAGTCGACATCATCTAAATTGAAAACTTTTGTGCTTCAAAGGACACCATAAAGAAAGTGGAAACACAACCCATAGAGAACAGAAGGAAGTTTCTGCAAATCATAGATCTGATAAGGGACTTTTACCTGGAATATATAAAGAACACTTACAACTCAGTAATAAAAGGGCATCGGTGATTTAACTCAAAGAAAAACGGGCATAGGTTCTGATACGACCTTTCTCCCAAGATAACGTGAACAGCCAGAAAGCATTGGAAAAGATGTTCGGTATCATGAGACTTCAGAAAAATGCAAATCAAAACCACAACGAGGGGCGCCTGGGTGGCTCAGTCGGTTAAGCATCCGACTCTGGGTTTCCGCTCAGGTCATGATCTCACTGTTCATGAGTTCGAGCCCCACGTAAGGTTCTGTGCCGACAGCTCGGAGCCTGGAGCCCTGCTTCAGATTCTGTGTCTCCCTCTCTCTCTCCCTCCTCTCAAAAATAAATAATAAACATTAAAAAAAACTTTTTTAAAGTGATTGATCTTTTTTTTTTTTTTAAGATTTTTTTTATTTTTAAGTAACCTCTACACCCATTCGGGGGCTCAAACTCATGACCCCAAGATCAAGAGTCACATGTCCCACCGACTGGGCCAGCCGGGCACCCCAAAAGCAATTTTATCTTTAAAGTCTCTTTAGGGGTGCCTTACTTAAGCATCCAACTGCTGACTTTGGCTCAGGTCACGATGTAGTGGTTTGTGAGCTTGAGCCCCACACTGGGCTCTGCCCTAACAATGTGGAGCCTGCTTGGGATTCTCTCTCCCCCTCTCTCTGTCCCTCTGCTGCTCATATGCACTCTCTCTCTCTCTCTCAAAATAAATAAATTTAGAAAAAAATTAAGTCTCTTTAAAAAGGCAGGTGGCAGGGGCACCTGGGTGGCTCAGTCAGTTAAGGTCATGATCTCTCAGCTTGTGAGTTCAAGCCCCTCGTCAGGCTCTGTGTTGACAGCTCAGAGCCGGCAGCCTGCTTTTGATTCTGTGCCTCCCTCTCTCTCTGCCCCTCCCCCACCCTCTCTCTCTCTCACTCTCTTTTTCTCTCCCTCTCTCAAAATTAAATAAACATTAAAAAAATTTTTTTAATAAATAAATAAATGGGAGGTGGCAGGGGAGAGGGGAGGTGAGGACTTCACTCCCAGCTGGTAGCAAAAAAGAAAACAAAACAAAACAAAACAAAAAAACAACAACTTAGTCTTACCCTCTCTTTCAGTCTGACTCATGGGCAGTGACAGCAACACAATGCCTTCCTCCCTTTCTCCAGTGGGTTTCAATTCCTCCCAAGCACCCCCCCCCCGCCACAGCTTGGGTCTTTCTCCCCTGAAGGCAACCTCCTCCAAAAGACAGACAGACCCTCATACATACATCCTGGAGATCAGTCCTTTTTCTCCTCCTCCTGAAACCGCCCTTCCAGTCTGCTCCCTCTGCCCACCACTCAGACTGCCTCCCCACAGGGAAGACTCATCCCGAACCAATACAGGCGAGGCCTTCAAGCCCTGCTGTTTCACGTTTATGGTCCCGATTTCGCCTTTTAGTGTCATTTTTAACGTGTGCTTTCCAGTCTCCACGTGGTCGAAACCAGCCACGTGGGGTAGCACAGTCCCTTCGTTTTCTCTCCTATCAGGTACCACCTTGTGAGCTCTGTGCCCAGCAAGCAGGAAGGTTGCAGAACTGGGGCGGGGGGGGGGGCAGGGGGCGGTGGGGGCGGGGGGGGCAGGGGGACGGTGGGGGCGGGGGGGGCAGGGGGACGGTGGGGGCGGGGGGGGGCGGAGGGGTGTGCCCGCCAGCCTCGGTGGGGGTTTGCACTGCTCTGAGCTAGACGCCTCCGCTTTAGGAAGGAAATAAATTCTCAGCAGAAGATCAAAGGGAAGAAAACTAGCAGAAAACAGTGGGGGGAGACCTGAAGCCTTAAGAGGGACAGAAGAGGCTTCTTCCAGTTCCGAGTTGGGGTAGTTGAGAGAGCACGGGTATAAATTAAACGACTTGGCCCCACTGGAGCACGGGGGTGGGCCCGGCCCTAAGAGCACAAAGAGCTGTCTGAGGGAGGACCGGACGCCCTGAATTAAAGCAAAGGCCTCCCGAATGTTGTCTGTCTTTTATTAATGAATCACGATGTCCCCGATGGCCAAGGATTCCACGACTAACACCGACTCTGACCGGCAGCACGGGGCCGACGTGCTTGTCTTCCTTGCCGAGCGAACCCCACAATGACCCTCGGGGACAGGGGGCACTGGGGCAGGCCACACCATGGCCTGAGTTTCTGAGCTCGGCCGCAGGGCAGAACGTCTCCCACAGACGCCCAAACCCCACGGTGAGTTTCATCTCTCCGTCCAGCCAGCCGTTTGTGGAGACGGGCTGGGGTCCTCAGTTTCCCCAGACATAGCGCAACGCAGGCCAGATGGCCCCAGACCGGCAGGAGGGTGGCGGACACATTTTCTCTCGGCAGGAAGGGCCAAGCAGCCGTCTCTAGATGAGACGTGCAACTTGTCAGCAGACCCCTGCCAGGCGCCTTCTTCAAACCGGACCCCAAATCTGGCACCTCCCCCCACCTGTGCGGCTGTCATGCACCCCTTCGGGTGTGCCTGCCTCCACCCTTCACTGGTTTCCATCCACTCTCCACAGGCAGCCAGAGTCACGGGTGTAAGACAGGAAACTGGGTCATGTCCCCCACGCCTCGCGAGCCCAAACGGCTTCCCTTTACCCCTCAAAAAGGGAGAGTCCTTTTACAGCCCACGAGGTCCCGCATTACCGGACTCTGCTCAACCTCTCAAACCTCAAACTCCTTCCCTCTGCTCCTGCCTGCTCGCCCGACTCAAGCGCAGTGGCACTGCTACTGTACCTCAGGGCCTTTGCACTTGTGGTGACTCTTCCCCCAGACCTCCATCTGGCTCATTCCCACTCTCCAGGTAGTTCCCTGCTCAAATGTCACCTCACTGAGGTCTTCCCTGACTATCCCACTTAAACTCGGCCTCCCCAGACTCTGCCTTCCTCTCCATGCCTCTCCATGCCTCTCCCTGCTTTACCGATCTTCCCAGCACTTATCTGTTTATCAGAATGTAAGTTCCACTGTGCAGGGAACTCATCTGCTTTGTCTACTGATGTGTTCCCAGCGTCTGGAACAATGCCTACCCGTTGCACATCACAGCTGCTCAATAAATATTTGTTGGATCAATGAGTGAATGAATGAAAAACGAGTTGCTGGTTGATGGTAAGTAGGATCACAGTGTCCCCTCACTTTACACTTTTCACGGTTCTTCTACAGATGGGAAAGCACTTACATCAATGTGGCAGAAGGGACTATGGATTCATCAACCATCCTTCCAACTCGCCAATTTTCCAGATGAGGAACGCGGGTGTGGGATATCGTTAAGGGGAATGACGAAACGTACCGCACTGTCCAAGGTCAAATTCGTAATCAAAAACCGAACCAGACCTAGCATCCAGGTTTCCCGACACTCTGCCCTCTCCTCTTTCTACCGAGTTGCCTCTAACGTCAACATTCTGTCCTGCTAGAAAACCTATTAACATTGGTAATCGTATTACTTTTTCAAGCAGGCTTCATGCCCAGCGTGGAGCCCAACACAGGCCTTGAATTCACGACCTTGAGATCAAGACCTGAGCCGAGATCAAGACTGGGACACTCAACGGACCGAGTTGCCCGAGCATCCCTCGTTATTATTTTCTTTAGTGAAAATATACACAGTCATCTTGAGAGATTCTGCCATCCTTCGATAAAATTCCACGTCTATCCACAGCTTCAAAAAACCCCTCTTCTTGGTATTCTTACACTCCCCATAAAGACCCAGAAAAACACACATAAAAAGGGTATTAAACTGCTAAATAGAAAACATACATGCTATCTAAAACCAACAGCCAGGATGAGAGTTATGAGGAAACCCCAAAGGAATTCCCACTTAAAGACAGAACACAACTCTTGCATGAACCTCCTTCTGGAACCCGAGAGCATCAATCACCAATTTAAAAACATAATTAAATTTTATTCACAATCACCAGAAGGAAGGTCCACTTCCTGGGGAGGAACTTGATGGAGGGAGTACCCCAGCCCTCTGTGAAGAAGCCACTTATTGGGGAGATAAAGTGAAACTTAATTATGTGGAGATATGATGTTCCTGGAGAGCATTAAGAACGGTGTAAGTCTGGGGCGCCTGGGTGGCGCAGTCGGTTAAGCGTCCGACTTCAGCTCAGGTCACGATCTCGCGGTCCGTGAGTTTGGGCCCTGCGTCTGGCTCTGGGCTGATGGCTCAGAGCCTGGAGCCTGTTTCCGATTCTGTGTCTCCCTCTCTCTCTGCCCCTCCCCCGTTCATGCTCTGTCTCTTTCTGTCCCAAAAATAAATAAACGTTGAAAAAAAAAATTAAAAAAAAAAAAAAAAGAATGGTGTAAGTCTGAGATTTCTTACCCTCCATCCAGGAGTCAAGTGGGACGCTTGACATCCATTAATAACCCTGCACAAAGAGGGTATTAGTGTCATTATGCGCACCCTTCATGGAAAAGGCACAGATCAGATGGGTCGCCCTAAATTTAGGTCATTCTGACTCTCCAACCCACGGTCTTCCCACCTTCTGGCGGGCAGCATGATGGACTTCTAAGGCGTCAGCTCGGCGAGGCCGAACTTCATTTTCTCGCATGTTCTGGGTTAGTGCGCGCCATAGGAAGGTTCCAGGGAGTTCTGGAGGGAAAAAGGGAGGCGGCAGCCGCACCGGAGCTCATGCACGCCACGGTCGACGTGCCTCAGACCCTCCTTCAGCTTCTCCGACTCGTGGACCAGACGTGCGTATGGCTCATTCACGACCAAGGCCCGGCTTCCGCGGGACGCCCATACCACCAAGGTCAGAGGCAGTTTCAATCCGTTCCCCTGGGTCTCCAGCTCCTGATCCCCCCTTCCTGACTCTGCCTACCCCATGGGCTGCCGGCACCAGCATCAGACGTGGACCCAACAGCCTAAGACCATCTCCCCGTGAAACTCTCTTTATAAATGTATTCGTGCGTATGTCCCTCTGCCTACATGCGCTTCTACGTGCACTGTGTGTGTGTCTGTGTCTGTCTACACTCGTGTGTGTGTGTACATGTGTGTGTGTTTCTGTCTACACACGTGTATATGCGTAAAAAAGATCCCATGCGGGGCGGGGCGCCTGGGTGGCGCAGTCGGTTAAGCGTCCGACTTCAGCCAGGTCACGATCTCGCGGTCCGGGAGTTCGAGCCCCTCGTCGGGCTCTGTGCTGACCGCTCAGAGCCTGGAGCCTGTTTCCGATTCTGTGTCTCCCTCTCTCTCTGCCCCTCCCCCGTTCATGCTCTGTCTCTCTCTGTCCCAAAAATAAATAAATGTTGAAAAAAAATTAAAAAAAAAAAAGATTATCACTCTGCAGAATAACATTTTCACAGCTCACAGCGGTAGGTCAGTAAGCTTATCTAAAGAAACCGGGATGGTGCATACTGTGAAGTTGTATGCTGGTCACAAAGACGACTACTTACCAGACTAAAGGCAGGTTGTAAACTCTTCAAATTATCTGTACGAACATACGCAGCAAAATGAAGTCAATAAAACAGACTATACGGTAAGTGTATGGCAAGTACATATTTTTAAAGGTTTAAAAGCAAAAACCTAACAAGCAATCGTAATTCTTATAGAAAACGATTTTCGGATGTCCCCAATGTACTCCAAACTTCTATAAATTTTGTTACTTTTCTAAAAATGTTTTTTAATGTTTTTATTTATTTTTGATATAGAGTGCGAGTGGAAGAGGGGCAGAGAGAGGGAGACGCAGAATCGGAAGCAGGCTCCAGGCTCCGAGCTGTCAGCACAGAGCCCAGTGTGGGGCTCAAACTCACAGACCGTGAGATCATGACCTGAGCCGAAGTCGGCCGCTTAACCGACTGAGCCACCCAGGCGCCCCCAAATTTTGTTACTTTTTAAAATCCCACACAACCTTGGGGTGCCTGGGTGGCTCAGTCAGTTAGGCGTCCAACTCTTGATTTTGGCTCAGGTCGTGATCTCACAGTTTGTGAAACAGAGCCCCACAATGGGCTCTGTACTGACAGCATGGGATTCTCTCTCTCTCTCTCTCTCTCTCTCTCCCTCCCTCCCTCCCCCTCTAATCCCCTCCCCAATAAATAAATAAGCTTTAAAAAACTTATTTATAAAATTGGGACACCTGCATGGCTCAGTTGGTTAAGCATCTGACATCAGCTCAGGTTGTTATTATGCTCTCACGGTTCGTGAGTTCAAGCCCCACATCGGGTCATATGCTGACGGCTCAGAGCCTGGAGCCTGCTTCGGATTCTGTGTCTTCCTCTCTCTCTGCCCCTCCACCGCTCGCGCTCTGTCCCTCTCTCTCTCAAAAAAAATAAACATAAAAAAAGCCATACAGCTCTGGGTGCAGGCACAGGCTGAACTCACAGGGGTTCGGGCAAGAATAACCGAGTAACATAAGCTGTGTCGCCCCACAAAGTCTGTATGTTGCAGTCCTAACCCCCCCACACACACACATACACCCCTCGGGATGTGACCGTATTTGGAGACAGAGCTTTAAAAAGGCGATTAAGTCAAAACGGAGTCCTTACAGTGGGCTCTAACTCAACACAACTGGTGTCCTCACGAGAAAAGGAGGTCAGGACCCACGGGCGCAGAGGGAAGGCCACGTGAAGACTCAAGGAGAAGGCGGCCACTTCTCACAGGCCACAGAGACAAGCCTCAGAAGAAGCCAAGGCTGCCGACGCTTTGATCTTGAACTTCCCACTCCAGAGCCCTGAGCATGTCTTGCTTAAGCCTCCCAGTCTGTGCTACTTGATTCTGGCAGCCGGAACAGACCAGGACAGCAGGGAAGGACAATGATCACAGCACGAGAGGTCCCAGGATGCGCTGCTGGGGGCCTCCGTCTACCAGACCGTGGTGAACCGCACGCAAAATTGTGAGATCAGCCCAAGGCAGACAATCTCTGCAGAAATGATTCTGGAAATGAGTATGTGTATCAATGGCTATGGATGTTGAATTTCTAAGAAAAAGTATAGCCTTTTTTTTTTTTATGTTTATTTCTTGAGAGAGAGAGAGACAGAGTGCGAGCGGGGGAGGGGCAGAAAAAGAAGGAGACACAGAATCCCAAGCAGGCTCCAGGCTCCGAGCTGTCAGCACAGAGCCCGACACGGGGCTCGAACTCACGAACCAGAAGATCGTGACCTGAGCCGAAGTCGGATGCTTAACCGACTGAGCCACCCAGGTGCCCCCCCCTAAAAAGTATGGCAGACACAAGTAGCCAGATCCAGAAACCAAACCCCTCAACAGAGATGTCCAATTTGATGAGGAAGGGGGGGAAGGCACAGGACAGAAGCCACTTGGTAGCAAAGATCATGAGTGTTTTCTAGAGATGCCCAAGGTAGTTTCCGGAAAGGAACATATATGGCCGGGCCATTCCACTAGGATTGTACGAGAAAGGCTGGTTCCCCCAGGCAGAGGGGGAAGGCCTAAAGGAAACCCACAGCCCATCGCTGGCACTGACCCCCTCACTCAGCTCAGGGCTGCAAACATGCTCTGTCTGGGGCTGTGTGCCAGGGACACGGGGACAGGTACTGGTAAGAAATGCTCCAAACACACCCAACAGAAAGGAAAACAATCTGTACATCAGAGAAAGCACGGGGAAGGATGTGGACAGAGAAAAAGAGAACCCCCAGCTCCTGTGGAGTAAGTCATGCCCATGTTAGTCTAAGCGAATGGTGTCCAGGGAAGCTCGGGCAGCCTGCAAGACTGGAGACCCCCCCGACACCCCAGACCCTTCATTTGAAAGGTCGGTTAAGGCAAGAAGCCGCAGAGGTTTGGAAGAAACCGTCAAGGCTCAGAAGCCCCGCCCAGGGCCCAATGGGCTGTCAGTTACACCACGGAGATTAAGCAGAGCCCACGGCCCCCAGGACCCCGCTCCGAGTTATTACCGGTGTGCCAGCCCAATCGGTGGCCTGATCCTGCCTTGGAGAAGAAGAGGGGCACTCTGGGGGTCCCGTTCCTGCCAGGGACACCACCACCACACCTTTGCTGGGCAGATGGAGGGGCTGGGTCAGCATGGGCGGCCAGAGTCAGCACCTGGCAGGGACAGGCATTTACAGCAATGCCTTCTGAGCCCCCCAGAAATGAGGGCCCTCTCCCAGGCTTCAAAGGACTGGAACAAAGTCCTGGGGCTCAGGGAAGGGCAGAGGCACATTCATCTGTCCCCGTGGGAGCAAGAACCAACATCTCAATGAAGAGAGTTTGCCCCTGCACAGTGGTCCAAATCCAGGGTCATTCTTAAAAGGGTCTAGTGTGCGAGCCCCAGGCCCTTTGAACCAGCAGGCATTCATCACAGAAGCCTGGCACCTGTACCAATGGGACCCTCAGGGACATGGTGACCACAAAGGACAACTGCGAAACAGCATCCGTGTTCAAGCACCTGACAGACCCCCCTCCAGACTCAAGAAGTCCACTTACAAACTCGCCCCTGTCCAACAGCAGGACACCCTAAAACCACTGGGAACCAAGTCTGACAAACGCAGGTTTTTATAAGGTCTTTGTGACCAAAACTAGCGTTAAGTGGAAAGAACAGATCAGAAATGGGATGTTTCGCCCACCCCAGCCCGCCAAGCCCGCTTCCCAGAAGCAACGCTAGAGAAGACGTCCCAAAGTGAGCCTTGGGAACGGGTCCGGGCCAAGTCTTCAGAATTGGGACTGATTTTTGTATCCTTATGAAGCAAAATCTTATTTTTTTTTATTTTTTTTATTTTTTAACGTTTATTCATTTTTGAGACAGAGAGAGACAGAGCATGAATGGGGGAAGGTCAGAGAGGGGGAGATACAGAATCTGAAACAGGCTCCAGGTTCTGAGCTGTCAGCACAGAGCCCGACGCGGGGCTCGAACTCACGGACTGCGAGATCGTGACCTGAGCTGAAGTCGGACGCCCAACCGACCGAGCCACCCAGGTGCCCCAGCAAAATCTTCTTAAGAGACAGAGAGTGAATTCTCCAGAGCTTTGCTTCTGAAAGTGGGGGCCACAGACCAGCATCTCTGGGAACTTACCAGCCCTCCAGCGGACCCCTGAGGCTCAGTCGGCTTCGTGTGCTGTGGCTAGAAACTGACTACCTCCATATTAGACAGGCTGCATACACCATCGTCAAGGGGTAACGGCTCAAAGAGCTCAAATTTTCCTGCAGTGAGACTGTAACATTTCCTTATTGTAGGACCTGTTCTTCCAGAACCCAGGCTTCTTGGAGCGTGCTACGCTGAGATGTGCCTATTAAGGCAAGAATTTCCATAAGCACCAGGGAAGCCAAAAAGACATCTTCCACCAATGTTAAGACGTCCGGGTTATAGTTGTTTTTTTTAATGTGTTAATGACAAAATACTTATCCACACCTACCCAATTCACTCGGAAACATCTTAAAGTATTTTGTTCAGCATACCAGCATAATATCCACCCAGTGGATGTGCCTGGGTTTGGGCTTATGAATAAATTAGTTGTTTTCATATTTCCAGGCAAAGCCACAGCACTGGGGCTTGTGTTTATTTTCTTGGTGGAAGAGAGACGTACCGTCCGTGTATTTCAACCCAGTGAAATGTAACGACATACCTGCTTCTCTGCACTGGCAAAAACTCTCAGAGGAACCTCAAGTAAGTTTCGGTTTTTAAAACACTCCAACAAAAGGAAACATCCCCAAAGTTTCTGTAAATGGTTTCCGAGCACACAGCTGAGCCTAGCTACCAGTTTGGAATTTTACACGCTATTTAAAGTGACAGGAACATCCTTGTATTTCCTCTTCCAGCTCAAAGTGAGACTCTTACGACCAGACCAGCCGAGCGCGGTAAGGAACTTCATTTGCATACACACAGAATCACAGACCTGTGAAAATATACTGGGTAATTGTGTTTGTACACACGGGATGGGATCAGGGGTGGGGGGGTACACACGGCCATGCCTCTCTCTCATGCCAGAGATCCAATGGTGATTTTATGAAAGCATCCCAAAACCAAGTTCAAACTCTCTGATATGACTTTTTTTTTTTTTTAAATAATTTTGATAAGGGGCAGCTGGGAGACTCGGTCCGTTAAGTGTCCAACTTCAGCTCAGGGCATGATCTCGAGGTTTTTGAGTGTGAGCCCCTTGTCAGGCTCTGGGCTGACAAGGTGGAGCCTGCCTTGGATCCTCTCTCTGTCTCTCTCTCTCTCTGATCCTGCCCCATACTCTCTCTCTCTGAAAATAAATAAACTTAACAAAAAAAATCAGCGTACCTTTTTCTAGATTTTAGAATTAATATGAACACACTGCCAAATCTCCTAACAAAGCAGTACAGAGCTCCAAGTTAAAAGATCTGAATGCTCGGGGCGCCTGGGTGGCACAGTCGGTTAAGCGTCCGACTTCAGCCAGGTCACGATCTCGCGGTCCGTGAGTTCGAGCCCCGCGTCGGGCTCTGGGCTGATGGCTCAGAGCCTGGAGCCTGTTTCTGATTCTGTGTCTCCCTCTCTCTCTGCCCCTCCCCCGTTCATGCTCTGTCTCTCTCTGTCCTAAAAATAAATAAAAAAGTGGAAAAGAAAAAAAAAAAATTTTAAAAGATCTGAATGCTCAATCTGTCCTGAAGCTAACGGCCCTTCCTTACCCAGAGCCAATCCCAAATCCCAAGCCTCCCATGTCCTCGCCCATGAAATCGGGATGGTGGAACAAGTAACCGCTCGCCCGAGCTCACGGAGGTGTGGTAAGGACCCGTCGCACATCACACGTGAGAACATCTGATACATCCTGAAATTCACAAAACCTTAATTACTGCCTAGAACAGGCATCTTTTCTGGAGGAGCCTGGGAAAGAAGGAGTCAGAATCATCGGGTTTTGTGTTTTCTAATTTCTTTCGTGTGTGTGTGTGTGTGTGTGTGTGTGTGTGTGTGTGTGTCTTCTAAATTCTTGACTGCATTTTGGTGTTGGGCGTCACTTCTGTGGGGACTGGAGGGGCTCGTTGGTTTCAGTCAGCCTGGACGCTTCACCCGGCGTCCCGCAGCCCGTCTCATACCATTTTAGGACACTGTGGCCAAGGAATGAAGGCACATCGAGTTAGCGGTTTTGCAACTTCCATAAATGACACTTAAGGATCAGTGGCTGGGGGCGCCTGGGTGGCGCAGTCGGTTAAGCGTCCGACTTCAGCCAGGTCACGATCTCGCGGTCCGGAAGTTCGAGCCCCGCGTCGGGCTCTGGGCTGACGGCTCTGAGCCTGGAGCCTGTTTCCGATTCTGTGTCTCCCTCTCTCTCTGCCCCTCCCCCGTTCATGCTCTGTCTCTCTCTGTCCCAAAAATAAATAAACGTTGAAAAAAAAAATTTAAAAAAAAAAAAAAAGGATCAGTGGCTAAAGAGCCACAAATAGTGTGGCACTTCCTCAAAAAGCTAAGCACGGGGTCACCACGTGACCCTCCAACGCCACTGAGAAATGAGAACCTGTCCACGCAAAAACCTGTACACAAACATTCACAGTGGCGTTATTCAGAAGAGCCAAAACATGCAAACAGCCCCAGTGGCCACTGACTGATGAACGCTAAATCAGACGTGTTCTATCCACACAATAAAATATTATTCAGCCGTTAAGAAGGAATGAAACACCGATCCACGCTACCGCCTGGGTGAACCTTGAAGACACCATGCTAAGTGAAAGACACCAGGCAGAAAAGGCCACATACTGGATCATCCCATTTAAATACAACGCCCAGAACACGTAAACCCATCGACAGTAGCTCAGTGGTCTCTGGGGGTAAGGAAGGGAGAATGGGGAGTGACTAGCATGGGTATACGGTTCCTGTTGAGGGTGCTGATTGCTCTCCTAAAGTGAATTGCTATAGCTTTTGTTTTGATCTGCCTATTTTTGGCAGGACCCCCCCCTCCCCACCCCCCCAGCAGAGGTAGGTTGCTAAGCCAGGAGGAAGTTACTAGTCATCTCTTAATTGGGAAGAATCCACTTGCAGAGGATGGCCCGCCAGAGGTAATGGTGCCCTGTTGACATTACGTGAGCCCCTGGAACCGGTCATCCCTGAACTCCACCCGGTAGATTGAGCTCACAAATTAAAAACTCCCCTCTCCTTCTCTTGGCTAAAACTTGTGGACTGGATTTCTGCCACTTGCAACTGAAAAGCCCTGCCGTTTTTCCCTTCCCTCCTGGAAGGCAGTGATGCCCTCTCATTGTCACGGGCTCAGCACTGGCTAAGGCATTCTGGTGGGATACGGGAGGATTTATAATAGTAAGCTGAGTTTCTAGAATACCACTTCCAAGGGGAAAATTGATATCATGTACACTGAACTCTTAAGCTGTAAGGGTGACAGCTTAAGGGCCTCACGTGACAAAGTGAGGCCCACCTAGATGGAGTGACTCACACAAAGGTCCCACACCCAAGATGTGACCCGTGGGGACACTCCCCTCCACACAGGAGACAAGGGACCATGTTCAATACTGTGGACCTCTCTGTCTTGGGGCACCCAGCTGGCTCAGTCGGTTAAGAGTCTGACTCTTGATTTCGGCTCAGCTCATGATCTCACGGTTCGTGAGTTGGAGCCCCACATCGGCACAGAGTCCGCTTGGGATTCTCTCCCCTCTCCTTCAGAATAAATAAATAAACTTAAAAAATTTTTTTAAATAAAAAAAAAATAAAAAATAAAGGACCTATCTCAACACATACAGTTAAACCCTGACCGATTCAGGGCAGTATGTGACAGGTGCCTCTTAGGCGTTTCTCAAGGAAGGAGAATCTAAGAGCTGGGTGGCCAGCTGGACCTCCCGGAGGGAGGCCTCTGCAGGATGCAGGAAGAGAAGGGTCAAACAGGCCAAGGCAGGGTACGCAGGTGGCCATCTGTTAGACACCTTCAGGAATCCCCACAAGAATCAGCAGGGGCAGAGGAGGGGGCGCGCGGGGTGGGGGGAGGCTGACAATTAGAAAAGAAAACCCAAGCACGTGGCTGGCTCAGTGGGTAAAACACAGGACTCTTGATCTCAGGGTCATGAATTCAAGCCCCACATTGGGTGTAGAGATTACAGACATATATAAAAATTAAAAAAAAATAAGCTAGTAATACCTAATTTTTTTAAGTTATTTATTTTGAGAGAGGGAGAGAGTGCATGCACACAGGAGGGGTTGGGGGGGGGGAGAATCCCCAACAGGCTCCGAGCTGTCGGCACAGAGCCCGACGCGGGGCTCGAACCCACAGACCGCGAGATCATGACCTGAGCTGAAGTCGACTGAGCCACCCAGGCACCGCCACCCCAGTTTTTAAACAAACAAAAAAAGGAAACCCCATGAACCACTGTTCTAAATTATTTACGTGTTATTAACTCTTTTATTTAATTCTTCCAGCCATATTAGGAGATAAGGCCCATTGTGATGCCCATTTTGCAGGTGAGACAACTGATGCACTGAGAGGCAAGGAGGACCAGGCAGGGACAAGGCCCCGTGGGTCCCCCATGGCATGACCACACGGTCCCGCCTCTCAGTGATGCTCCAAGCCAGTTAGCAGACACCTTTGTCACAGCTGAAAAGACATGTTCGGTGCCCTGTTCTAGGACAACCCGCCCTGGACGAACGTGTCATAAAAGGTGGAGCCACCATCAACCCCAACCCAAGCTGCTCACAGGAAGACATGCTAGGTCCCACACAGTGCCTCCTGGGACCCTCCACTTCCGGGGTCCTAGAGCACCAGTGACTCATCAGGATGAGAAACAAAACGCAGAAATAAAACGGCTTCTTCTCCCTCCACCTCCCTCCTTCCCCCAACGCTCTCCCTTCCCAACACCCGTGTCCTCAGGCTCTCGTCCAGCTCTGCCCTACTGAGAACGCACAGGTCCTAATAAACTTATTCATACTAACGTGTAAATGACTGGTGAGTTCCAAATAGCTGTCTCTGTGACAAATGGCCATGGCTATCTCAAGGATCAGTTTGGATCATGGCTTTCCTCCCCTTCTTCTCTTCCCGGTGGGAGCAGTCTTCTCTCCCTCCCACCTGCCCCGCCCAAAACCACTTCATGAAGTCCCTTCCAGTGTCAGAAGGTGAAACCATAAAGCAGTGATTCTCCACGCTAACTACACCCTAGAAACACCCAGTGAGCTTTAAAAATACGCTAATGTCGGGGCGCCTGGGTGGCTCAGTCGGTTAAACGTCCAACTTGGGCTCAGGTCACATCTCATGGTTCATCGGAGCGTCCTGCTTCCTTCAGCTCCTGTCAAGACCTCACCATTTGTGAGTTTGAGCCCCGTGTTGAGCTCTGTGCTGACAGCTTGGAGCCTGGAGCCCGCTTCGGATTCTGTGTCTCCCTCTCTCTCTCTGCCCTTCCCCCACTCATGCTCTGTCTCACTCTCTCAAAAAATAAACATCAAGGAAAAAATTTTTAACAATATGTTAATATTTATGTCCACCCCCCAGGCGATGCTGGTTTAATTCCTGGGGCTCAAGCAATGGGTATTGTTTATTTTTTTTTAACTTTGTTTATTTTGAGAGAGAGAGAAAGAGAGCATAAGCAGGGAAGGAAGACAGAGAGATCCTAAGCAGGCTCCCCACTCTCAGCACAAGAGCCCCACGTGGGGCTCGAACCCACAGACTGTGAGATCATGACCTGAGCCAAAACCAAGAGTCGCTTAACCGGACTGAGCCACCCAGGTGCCCCAATGGGTATTTCTTGAATAACAATCATATTAGGGGCACCTGGGTGGTTCAGCGACTCTCTCTCTCTCTCTCAAAATAAATAAATAAACTTAAAAAAAATAATGATCACGTTAACAGATAACAGCAACTGGCTGGTCCCTCTGTGCTGAGCATTATTTTAAAGCTTGTCTGTTTATGTATTCATTTGAGTCTAAATACAACTCCATGAGAGAGGTATTTTTTTAAGTTTATTTATTTATCTTGAGAAAGAGACAGAGTGCAAGCAGAGGAGGGGTGGCGGGGGGGGGGGGGGGTGGTTGGAGAGAGAGAATCCCAAGCAGGCTCCAGGCTCTGAGCTGTCAGCACAAAGCCTGACACAGGGCTCGAACTCACAAACCGTGAGATCATGACCTGAGCCGAAACGGAGAGTCGGACACTTAACTGCCTGAGCCACCCAGGCGCCCCTCATGAGACAGATGTTATAATGGTACCATCTCCAGAGGAGAAATCTGAGACACAGAGAGGTTAAGTAAGCTGCCCACAGACGCACAGCTAATATGTACCAGAACCACTCAGCTCCAGCGTCTACACCCTGAACCCCCATCTCACACCGTCAGGGAGCACTGCATCACCAGAGGTCAAGTTCGGAGGGCATCCCCTCTCCTGCCACCAACAACTGGCTTACACTCAGCTCATGCCACAGCCTTGGGCTTGTGGCGGCCTCTGCCTCCTTTTCTCGTCCCACAAGCCAGCCTCTAACCACCTGCTTCTCCCAGCTCTGAGCTCCCTTTCCTTCTTGGCTCGTCGGGCACCCCCACCCCGGGGCGCTCATCCTGGCCTCCCCCACCTCCCGGACCCACGATTCCCCCAAGATCCTTCTGCTCCTCCCCCCGAGGGCCCCTCTCCCCATTTCCTGACTCAGGCAAGCAGAGGAAGGGTCTCCTCTTTGAGGTCCGTACCCCACACTTGATTTCAGTTCAGTTCCTAGGTCAGCCACAGCTCCCCTCGAACTCACGAAGGGGGTTTTAGAATATATTCCCACAGAGCAGACATTTGGGGTCTACGCCTGGCCGGCCTGCTCTGTGCACCGAAGGCTGACCTGTATGGACCGCCCCTGAGGACCCCCTCGTCCACCGTCTGCCAGGTCAGTTCAGCCAGAGGGCAGGTAGGGAGGAGGTGAGAGCAGGAGAGCGAGGCTGGGCTGTGGTGTGGCCGTGACTGACACCCCCCCCCCACCACCACCTCTCTCTCCAGTTGCCTGTCACCGCTCCCTCCCCTTGTCTCCCCAACACCAGCTTAAGGATCCCCCCTCCCCATCTCGCCCACATCTGTGCCAACAGTGCCTCCTTAAAAACTCCCCACTACTGTTTCTTTCCCCTCTGGACCCTTACGGATGCACCCTTCAATAGATGCACCCCCCAATGGGTGCGCCCGACGGCAGAAATCAGACACGACCGCCACTAAGGGCAGGCTCTCGGGGGGGGGGGGGGGCACCTGGGACATCACACCCTGATGGCCACCTCCCTCTAGCCAGTAGCTCCTTCACAAAATGGCATCTGATAAGAAACAGAAAGATCAATGTGGCCCTGGGCGATAGCATCATCCCCACTACGCCCCCCCCCTCCCTGGAGCCCACTCTTCATGACAAGGCCACGTGGGCCTAGTCACAGGATTAGACAAACAGGGCCCCAGGGAGGGGGGGGAGGGGGAGGAGGGGGAGGAGGGGGAGGAGGAGGGAGGAGGAAATACTCATTGCTTGCAAACCCACAGTCCCAGACCTCCAACGGGGCTGGGGACAGCTGGGGAAGGGGCCTAACCCCCTGAAATGCAAGGTCAGCCAACCTCCTGGCTGGCCAGGGAAATCCTTTTTAAAAGATCCACTCTGTCAACCGCCCTGAGAACATCCGTCCTCGCTCTGGCGCCCTCGCCTCTTGGGACGAGGGCAAGTCTGATGCGAAGGGGAGCCCGGAGAGTCACGCTTCCCGGCAGCTTGCTGGTCCCATCTCTTTGCCAATCTGCTAAGGATTCCGAGTTCTTCTGCTAGACTGACACTCGTGAGAAAGCAAGCTACAGAGCTGCCAACGATGAAAAGATAAGGCTTCAACCGACGTGCTTCCTAAGTGCCCTGGGGTATCCAGTCTGGGGATGTTTTTAACACATCAGCCCTAAGGGGTGTTGAGGGTGCGGTCTCCGTTAACGGCAGGCACCCTGGAATAAAATACTGGCCACAGGAATATACAGTTGGGCCCTCCCAGCAATCAGCTGGACCCGTCCCCTCACCCCACCCCGCCCCCCCTGAATTTTAAGTCATCCTTAGACAGGTTACAGGACAGGAAAGCCAAACGGCCAATAAGCATCTTCAAAGGTGCTCGGCATCATCAGTCACCAGGAAGACACGAGTTAAAGTCACAGGGCGAGAGGTGCCCGGCTGGCTCTGGCAGTAGAGTGCGCGACTCTTGGTTTCGGGGTTGTGGGTTCGGGCTCCACGTGAGGTGTAGAGATTACTTTAAAAAAAAAAACTTAAGAAAATTAAAAAATAAAAAAATTTAAAAATCAGCAGGCAATTCTAGAGCAGGAAAAAAATCAGAGCAATGGTTGCTTCCGTTGGGGGTGGGGACTGGGATGAACACGGAAAAGGCTGGTGGGTTCTAGAACTTGATAGGGTTAGAGCCACTCCCAGAGGTAAGCATTTGTCAGAAGTCGACAGATGACACATAACGTCTGGGCACTTGATGGTCTGTCCTTTAAAACCTCAAAAGATGGGGCGCCTGGGTGGCGCAGTCGGTTGAGCGTCCGACTTCAGCCAGGTCACGATCTCGCGGTCCGGGAGTTCGAGCCCCGCGTCAGGCTCTGGGCTGATGGCTCAGAGCCTGGAGCCTGTTTCCGATTCTGTGTCTCCCTCTCTCTCTGCCCCTCCCCCGTTCATGCTCTGTCTCTCTCTGTCCCAAAAATAAATAAACGTTGGGAAAAAAAAAAAAAAATTAAAAAAAAAAATAAATAAAACCTCAAAAGAATAAAGTAAGTATAAACGTTGTACTGTAGTTAACGGTATGCAGGTTGAAGTATTTGGGGTGAAGCGAACGGATATTCTCAACTCACTCTGAAATGCTTCCTAAAGATAAAGAAGTCCAATGTGTGCCTAGAAGGACAGGTACGTGACGAATCAAGCGTCCTATGTGAACAGATCCAGATGCTAGAACAAGGGCACACACTCTAAAATTCTTACAAGTGGGGGTTCCCGGCTGGCTCAGTACAGTGTGCAACTCTTGATCTCAGGGTTGTGAGTTCAACCCCCAAGTTGGGTGTGGAGTCTACTTAAAAAAAAAAAAAAAAAAAAAAAAAAACAAACAAAAAAAAACTTTGTAAAAAAATTTTTTTTAATGATTTGAAAGTTCATCTTTGGAAAAAAAAAAAAAAGGATTACAGGGTGATATATAGAAGTGCTGAGTCACTCACTGTATTGTGCACCTGAAACCATGTCCCCCCATATAACATATTAACTGTTATGTTAACCATACTGGAATTAAATTCAAAAATAAAAACAAAAGACGGGGTCACCGGAGTGGCTTGGTCGGTTAAGCATCCGACTCGTGATTTCAGCTCAGGTCATGATCTCACAACTCCTGAGATCGAGCCCTGAGTCAGGCGCAGAACTCTCTCTCCCTCCCTCCCTGCCCCTCCTCCACTCCCTCTCTATATAAAAAATGAAACACACATCTTCAAGCAATGTGTAGAGTTTTGGGAGTTTGGGAGTATTTTTATTGACTGGCTTTGGGGTTTTTTACTTATTTCAATTGTCCATTAATCTGTAAATGTGCTTTTTGCCATGAGCAAGCCTTTATTTAAGAGTTTTATTTGTTCGGGGGCTCCTGAGTGGCTCAGTCGGTTGAGCGTCCGACTTCGGCTCAGGTCACGATCTCACGGTTTGTGGGTTCGAGCCCCACGTCGGGATCTGTCCTGACAGCTCGGACCCTGGAGCCTGCTTCGAATTCTGTGTCTCCCTCTCTCTCTCTCTGCCTCTCCCCTGCTCATGCTCTGTCTCTGTCTCTCCATAATAAATAAACGTTAAAAGAATTTTTTTTTTAAAAAGTTTCATTTGTATAGTCGAGTTGACACATGGTGTTACATTCGCTTCAGGTGTACAGGTCAGTGACCTGACAAGTTTATACATGATACTATGTTCGCCCCAAGTGTAGCTGCTATATGTCAGGTTACATCACTATTCCCGTATCCCTGTATTCCTTATGCTGTGCCCTTTATTCCTGTGGCTTATTCATTTCATAGCTGGAAACCTGTATCTCCCCCTTGTTGCCCTCATCTCCCCGCTGGCAACCCGCTGCCTGTTGAAAACATCCATTAAGTAAAACGGTTACAGGATCCTATCGAACTGAAAGAGAACTCACAGACCAACTCGTTTATCGCCCCGGCTTTCAGATGTCGGGAGCTGTGGCCCAAACAGGTTTAGAGACTCACCTGAGTTATCCAGCCAGGGAGGGCAAAGGCCCCCGAGAACCTGTGAACCCCAACTCCTCTCCCGCCCACCTGCGTCCACCTTCGCCACCGGGCAGAGCACATCTGTGTTCACAGTATGGTACCCCTCTCTACGATGTGGAAAATTCATGATGTAGTTGCTTTACACGGGACACAAGAGGGTGCAAGCCACAGACCATGAACCAAATTGCTTTAGACACACACACGCCCACATACACACACACAAAACCGAGGAGGCACAGTATTTACCAGCTTCCGTAACTTGGGAGTTCAGGAGTGTGCTGCCTTCAGGTACTGATGGATCCAGGTGCTCAAACAATGCCAGTTCTGTTTTCTTTCACACTACATGCATGCTCAGATGCTCCCTACGTATTAGCAGAAATGGTCACGGCAGCTCAACCTTTATAATTCTACTATCTTAACGATCCCAAGCGGGGGAAAGAGCATCTCTTTCCCTAATGTACACAGCAAAAGCTCCCAGGGAGGGAATACTCTCACGGGTCCGGCTGCAGGCACGTGTCCATTCCTGGATCACACTGGCCAGGGGGAGTCAGGTCAAGCCTAGGTCATATGTGTACAAGTTCAGCGATGGCATGAGAGCCAACCAAACTGTTTCTGGTTTTTTGTGGGGTTTTTTGTGGAGGTGGGGGGGGGGGGGAGACTCGAACACACGAATCATGAGATGTGACCAGAGCTGAAGTCAGACGCTCAACCAACTGAGCCACCCAGGCACCCTATTTCTGGTTTTGTTTTTTAATGTTTATTTATTTTTGAGAGAGAGAGACAGAGCACAAGAGGGGGAGGAGCAGAGAGAGAGGGAGACACAGAATCCGAAGCAGGCTCCTGGCTCTGAGCCGTCAGCACAGAGCCTGACACAGGGCTCGAACTCACAAACCACGAGATCATGGCCTGAGCCGAAGTCGGACCCCACCCAGGCATTCCTTTCCTATGAACCCACCGCACCTTCGATCCTCCATAGAAAAGCCAAGGTGTTATCACCAAAACAAGGAGAATAAGAGACCACAAACAACAGACAGCTACTACGATAGGTTTCTTCCCTGTCTCCTAACTTCGGCTTTGTAACAGAAAGCCACCAGGTCACCGGGAAGGAAGGTCACAGACTCTGAACTTGAGCTTCCTGCCACTCACATTCCCACACGTTTCAGCTGACCGCTCAACAGTTAATCTGGACGGATCTCAGTCGCTCCACTCAGTCACTAGGTATGACACGTAAAGGGAACGCGCCCTCCGGTCCCAGCCAAAAACACCCAACGATCCACGAAGAAGCCAAAGACGAGATGTCAACCTGACAGACTGCCTCCTAAGACGCCCTTCCAGCATCCCAGCAGAATCCTCGCAGGGGCTCTCACTCCGAAGGCGCTAACCTCCCAGGCACATGCTGGGTCCCTCTGGAGGTGCCAGTTAAGAGCAGCGTCTTGGCTCAAGACCATCCCTGCTCGGGCAGCCAGGCCTGAGCCGGCAGGAGCTGCCCAGTGTTAGAACCACACAGCCTGGGACGCCTGGGTGGCTCAGTCGGTTGAGCGTCCGACTTCCGCTCAGGTCATGATCTCGCGGCTCGTGGGTCTGAGCCCCGCATCGGGCTCTGTGCTGATGTCTCGGAGCCTGGAGCCTGCTTCCGACTCTGTGTCTCCCTCTCTTTCTGTCTCTCCCCCATTCACACTCCATCTTTCTCTCAAAAATAAATAAACATTAAAGTTTTTTTTAAAAAATTCATGCAGCCTGCGTGCAGAGGGCTCATGGACCCGTTTCAGAGGGGGGAAAAAAATCATACGAATCCTGTCTCTCTCTCTCTCTCTCTCTCTAGCAGGGAACTGCATATTTTATGAATGCTGTGAACTGCTCCTGGCTGTCCCTTCCTGAATTTATTTGAAGAACGTGATTTATTCTTCAAGTTTCCTGGGGTCTCCATCACCCTCACTCTTCACAAGCACTCAGGGGGACCTCCTATCTTCTGATATGAGGAAAAAGAGGAAAAAGGAAAGAAAAAGGAAGAGGAAGGAAAAAAAAAAAAAACCAAGGAACTGCAAAGCTCCCAGGTTGCTCTGTGGGTATTTTTTAAAAAGTCAAGTGTTTCACGTGGCTGACTGCTTGGCACGTTGCTTTTGCAGGCAGGTATAAAGTGAGGAAAAACCAGAGCCATAACGATCAGTCCATATTCTTCTATGAATCCACAACTTGTTATAAGAGAACAGACTACATTATTTTCCTGTTGCAAATGTTTTAGAAGCTGGGGCGCCTGGGTGGCTCAGCCAGTTAAGCGTCCAACTTCGGCTCAGGTCATGATCTCACGGTCTGTGAGTTCGAGCCCCACATCGGGCTCTGTGCTGACAGCTTGGAGCCTGGAGCCTGCTTCGGATTTGTGTCTCCCTCTCTCTCTTCCCCTCCCCTGCTCATGCTCTCTCTCTCAAAATAGATAAACGTTAAAAAAAAAATTTTAAGAAATAATATCTGGGTATAAAAATGCTTTGGAGAGGAATACAGAGACAAGAACAGAGTTGAAAGGAAAGACTGCTTTCTCCCGCATTTTACTTAGCACCTGCTAACTGCCTGTTCCTTATCACTCCATATCCTGCTGTAATCCCTCCACCCCAGGTTAGCCACAAAGGCTGTGCAGTGAGCAAAGACAAGCCCCTGGCTCCCTGATGTCCTGGCATTCCATTACACCCTGTGAGCAAACCCTCCGGCCCCCCGGCCCCACGTCGCTGCTGCTCTACAGGGAGGCTCTGAGCTCATGTTAAGCTGCACAGACCTGGGACCCCACTTGCCCAAAAGCAGGTTCCTCTGCTCTCTGTCCAATGAGCAAATTAAAGACCCTCACCCCACAGTGTGAGCGGATTAAATTACAGAAGGAGGGTACAGTGTTCTCTTAGCCCCTTGTCTGGGGCAAAGAAGGTTCTTGGGACATAAGGGATGTCATTAACAACCATTAGCATGGCCACCCACCTTCCGCCTCCTTAATGTCTCAGCTTCTCACTCTTGGGTGCTCGCTGGAAACCCCTGGGGAGCTTCACCCAGTCTGACATCACTGGCCTGGATACACTTCCCAATGCGCAGCCGGGATTAGAAGCATGGCCCACAGACTGGTCTATCTCTTGGGAGGAAGCCGCGCTCAGACACACTGCACTCGCCCTTCCTATGGTTGTACCGTGACTTCTAAAACAGAGGAGGAGAGCTCAGTGGCTGACCATCATCACCTGCCCCCCAGGGGGGGCCTTTGTTCTCACCTACCTGAAGAGCCAGTCACACCAATATGGCGCCCTCCTTGACATCCACAACCCCTTCTGGATGCAGCAACGCCCCTTACCATCAAATTCTACAGGCGGCTTACCACACAGGCCAGCTCTGTCCACCGGTCTGAAACCATTGGCTTTTTGCCAAGGGTGCTCTAAAGGGTCGAACCCTCCTCTTCCTCTTCCCTCCGGACGTCTTCAAGCAGAAGTGTACCCCCAAAGTACATCTAACCGAAGGGTCCCCTCCTTGCATCTTGGTACTGCCCCTGCCCCTCTCACACAGGGCCCCCCAAACACAGCTCCTCCCACTACAGTGTGCACAGAGGGCAAAATCTGTGCCATTTCTGTGGCTCTCAGGCCTGGACAGGGGACCCCCGCGTGGGCCTGGCCACACATCCTTCCACATTATCTGCCCGGCGGGGGTTTCCAGACACCCTGCTATTACACAGGAAGGCCACCCTGCCCACCCCTGCCTCCCTCCGCCCAGACAGCTTCTCACAGCCCTCAGAGAAAAAAGCACCCAGAAACCCAGGACCACTGGCTCCTTTCCAGTCACTGCGGCCCTCAGGGGGACCCTCCATCTGGCTCCCTGGCAAAATGTAAGCTGCACAGACGGGCACCAGAATTTACAACCAAGCTGGGGAAACAGCGCTCCCGCCTCTCTAGCGTCCCTCTAACTTTTAACGCTTTTTCCAGTTTTGCTGAGATTCAGTTAACACGCAGCACTATACGTTTAAGGTCTGTAACACAGTGACCGGATGCACATAGGCGGTTAAAATGATCACCACGGTAGGTTTAGTCGACATCCATCATTTCATGCAAATACAAAAAGGAAAAACATCCCCCCCCCCCCGCCGCCTTGTAATGAGAACTTTTAGGATATACTTTCTTAACTTTTTAAAAAAAAAATTTTTAATCTTTATTTATTTTTGAGAGAGTAACAGAGTGTGAGCAGGGGAGAAGAAGAGAGAGGGAGACACAGAATCCGAAGCAGGCTCCAGGCTCTGAGCCATCAGCACAGAGCCCGATGCAGGGCTCAAACTCACGAACCACGAGATCATGACGCCCAGTCGGACGCTCAACCGACTGAGCCACCCAGGCGCCCCTATGCTTTCTTAACTTTCAAATACGCCATACAGCAGTGTGAACTCAGGTCAGCAGTGGTACCTCACAGGCCCAGTAGATAGCTGCTGTGTAACGGGAAGCTTACACCTTCTGGCCCCCCTCCTCCAATGCCCTGGACCTCTGGTAACCACAGATCTGATCACTCTTCCTGTGAGTTCAATTTCGTTTTTTCTTTTTTCAGATTCCACAGTCATAGGAGCTCATACGGTATATCCGTACTGTGTTTATCTTTCTCTGGCCAACTTACTTCACATAACATGATCCCCTGGAGACTTATTCCTATGGGTGCAAATGGTGGGATTTCCTTCTTTCTCACGGCTGAAGAATATTTCACCGTGTGCTTATATATATATATGTATCTAGAGAAGGAGAAGGAGGATATATAATATGTACAATATAAGCTTATATATAATATTAAAATATTTATAAATATATTAAATATCGTTAAGTATTACATTTTTAATATTATATTTATACTATTAATTTATATTACTCATAGTTTCACTTATTATTTACTTACATGTTTTCATATTTTTATATCTTATGTATTTACTTATTTTATTATATTAACTTGTTATTTATATTAATTTATATTATTCAATACTAATGTTTAATGATAATATTAAAATGCTGATATATAATATTAAAACAATTATATGTTATAAATGTTATAAGTATTTTCCTATATTTATAAGATATGTATATATACATAAATCACAACTTTTCTATGCATCAGGGGACACTTAGATTGCATCCATATCTTGGCCACTGTGAGTATTTCTGCAACGAACACACACAGGGCATGCACACGTCTCTTTGACGTAGCTTCCTTTTACTTCTGAATGAAACATGTGCCGATGCTTCCCTTTTATAGTGTATTTTGTTTCTCTAGTTACAATACTCATACATAATATCTGAAGGAAATGGAGGAGAGGGGTTAAGTGCAGAAAGCCCAAAACAGCAACTGTATCTTCCTGTGATCCCTTCACTGGGCAAGAACTACCATCAACAGGGGCACCTGGGGGGCTCAGCGATTTCAGCAACCGACTTCGGCTCGGGTCGTGATCTCACGGTTCATGGGTTCGAGCCCCACGTCGGGCTCTGTGCTGACCACTCGGAGCCTGGAGCCTGGTTCGCATTCTGTGTCTCCCTCAGTCTCTGCCCGTCCCCTGCTCACACTCTGTCTCTCTCTTTCTCTCTCTCTCTCTCTCAAAAAGTAATAATAAAAATTAAAAAAATAAAAATCCTTGAAGAATACATTCTTGTTATTTATTTCCGTGACCACCCAATCCTTAGGATAGATTTTCACAGGAGCTTGGAAGATGGGCAAAGGGTTTTTGTCTAATTCTGGCTTCTCAACCTTTCTTTCAGTACGCTCTCTGAGGAGCCTCTGAAGACCTGTCTTTCCTCATCGCTCCCCGACCACCGTGAAATTTTAATGCCACAGACAAATCGCTGATGTGTGTGTGCCGTGACCCTCTGGAGGGTCACTGGCAATCGCTGGTCAGAGCTGGGGTATTTCTGCTGCCCAAGAACCAACTCCTCCCCGCTGCAGATGCAGTGTTTAATTCATACGTTATTTATGTGATTAAAAGTGGAGAAGCTAAAAAACTCCCCCCTAAGCACCACGTGAACGAGTGAGACAGTGTCTCCTTCCCCAAACCATCCACGGATGGGTCAGCCAGTGAGGCCGGGTGGGATTACGCAGAAATGCAAACATGGCATCCAGCCACACGGATACGTCTGCGCTCATACGGAAAGCATACAGACAGCAGAGAAAATTCGACTCGCTCTGAGGCTGCAAACCTTCCCTGAGATGTTGCTGGGGGGTGTTACCTAGTGTCCCTTAGTGTCCCTCCGGTCCTCCAGAGCCCCCAGGTCCCAGTGACTGTGAGCTGCGCTCTCGGAGCCCCGCGAGAATGTTCTGGTCTCCTGGTTCTCCTCCCACCTCTTGGCTGAACCTTCTCTTTTGCCCCCTCTGGGGTGCCTCTGGGCCCCATCCCTGGCCCCCTTCTCTTCTCTGTCTCCCCAGATGATCTCATCCAATATGGCAGCCTGAAGACCAATGCCAAATCACCACGTGACTTCAAAATTATACCTGCAGCCGACTTCTCCCCTGAACTCAAGCTTCATCTTTCCAAATGCCTACTCCGTATCATTATTTGATTAATACCAGCTCCTCCTTTCCAGTTCCCTAAGCCAAAACGCTTGGGGCCCTCTTCAAGTTATCGCTCAAGCTTTACACGTCCAATGCATCACCAAATCCCATTGGTCTAACCTTCGAGATGTATCCAAAACCCAACTGTGTCAACCACATCAACGTCTAGTCCCCTGGTCAAGTCGCTGTCACCCCTCATTTGCGTTGCCGCGATAATCTCCTTATTCCTCCTCCTTCGATACCTGCTCCCTACTCTACCCGCAGCCCCCAGATCCCTTCCTAACAAAGTGCAAGTCCTTGTCAATGCTAAGTCAGGTCACAGCAATCCTCTGTTCAGTGGCCTCTCCCATGACTCCGTGGGCATATGGAGTAAAAGTCAGGTCCCCGCGAGGGTCTCCAATGTCCTCCTGCCCTGGGACCATCCCCAAGACCCAAAGAACAACAATCCAAGACCCCCCCCACACACACACATACACACTTTTCCCCAGCCACACCGACCTCGCTGCTGCTCCTGGTCTCCAGGTATGCCCAGGCCACAGGGCCTTTGCACTTGACCTGCCTTCTCCCTTCTGGCTGGAATGCTCCTGTCCCAGAATCCACACACTTGTTCCCTCGTATCTCCTAGGGCTTTGCTCAGATGTCCTCTCCTGCCCATCCCATTTACAACTACAAATCTCTTCAACCATTACACAGGCTTCTTTAGTCTTGCTTACTGTCTCTGGCCCTCAGCTAGGACGGGAACTCTACGAGACAAGGATCTCGTCCACTGCTGTGCCTCCGGGCCTGGGGGTGGTGCCTTGCACAGGGCAGGGGCTCAGCTTTCATTCAGTGAAGGAACTCCTCATCCTGATAATGTGCTAAAGGGCTCCACTGAGGACAAAGTACCCTGTTAACCTTCTATCTTCTATCTAACAATTTCTCTCACCTCTGAGAAATCTCTAAGCTCAGAAATGCCACTTCCCTGCCCCACCCCCCCAACACACACACACACACACACACACACACACACACACACAATGCCACCACGGATCCCTAAACAACACAAAGGCTAGCAGCCGCTTTCTGGGGCTGAGCCAGCACATACCAGCCGTGCTGTATATGTTTTCAAGGCTCAGCAATTCACTGAGGGCCCCGCTAGGGGCAAAAGCCCCTCCTAACTGCCACGCACCCTTTTTTCCCTCCCCCTAGCTTCACGGGAGCCACAAAGAACCTAGGATCCTTCCATCTCTGCGCTCCATTCACGGAAAACCCTAAAAACTGAAGTCAGGATCTCTTCCTCTTCGGATCTGGAAGAAAACCAGAGGTGTTAAAACGGAACATCTTGACCGAATTTCCTCCGGGCAAGCTTTCCCCGGGCTCGCTCACTCCGACACCCCCGCCCCTCCCACCAGACCCAGCGGGAGCCAGACTTTTCAGTGACTCCATCCAACGCCGCCGAGCTCTCGCAGTGAACCCAGATCTGGATCCCAAGCTCCGGCATCGTCCCCAGCTGGCCCCGTGCCTGTCACCACGAATGACAACAGTTCCTTAAATCAGACCCTCTGGTAGCAAATGAGGAACACACCAATTTAGCAGAAAAATCGGTTTTCCTCAAAGCTTCTCTGAAGTTGGTTGCAAAAAGAGGAAATCGGTCCCGATTGAGAAACAGCAAAGGCCACCTGCAACTCCTACAGAATTTAGGGCTTGAAAATTCTAAGATGTTGAAAAACAAAACTCTCCAAAACAAATGAGGTCCAACTGCCCGCGGATTCATTTCTCATCTTCCCAAGTAAGTGGAGCCCACATGGTTTTTATCTGCTGTAAAACCCCTTAGAGGGTGGGGGAGGCTGTAAAAAAAAAAAGCACGGGTTCCAAGACAGAGAGCCTGCTGTGTGTCCTGAGCAGGTTCCTTAACCTCTCTGAGCCTTTAGTCAGTTGAGCGTCCGACTTCGCATCAGGTCATGATCTCCCGGTTCGTGGATTCGAGCCCTGCGTCGGGCTCTGTGCTGACAGCTCGGAGCCTGGAGCCTGCTTCGGATTCTGTGCCTCCCTCCCTCTCTGCCCCTCCCCACTCACGCTTTGTCTCTCTCTCTCTCTCTCAAAAATGAATAAACGTTAAAAAAAAAAAAGAAAAAAGAAAAAAATAAGTAAAAAAGAAACTTCAGCTGGGACCACACACACAAGCCCGTAGAAGATTCAGCAGTTACAGGGCAATGCACCAAGAAAAAGCACACACGTCCATCTGCCACTTTCCTCCAAGCGTCCCCGGGGTCTGCTTGTTTGGATTCTAATATCTGCCTAAGTATCCATCAATCTGGCTACTTCCTGGACCGCAAAAGGCCTCCAAGTTGTGTGTCAACTGAGTCTCCCAAGCCAAGCCGGACGCGGATCTCTGCAAAGATGCTCACACACTGTGCCATCACCCAGTTCACGCAGCATGGTGCCGTACAGAATAGCACCCACCGCATCCCCCAGGCCAGCTAAAGAGGGAGGAAGGGAGAAGCAGGTCAGAGGGAATTCAAACGCAGTCACTCAGAAAAGGAGAAGCGAGGAAGCAGAGAAAGTGAAGGAACCAAAGGAAAAAGGAAGAACGTGAATAACCATCATCTGACATCTGCCTCGGCTCGCAAAGGGCTCACAGTCACGTCCTAGGGTGAGGGTGGCTCGTGCGATGCCCCGCAGGGCTGAGTAAGGAGGGCAGAGAGTTTTATGCCCATTTCTCCAATGAGCAAACTGAGGCTGGATGGAAATCTCACACACAGAGAGAGAACTGGACCCTGTGAACCTGCCTTCTCGTTTCTCGAGCTGCTTTCCGAACACTGCCGGCAACCACCGCGGCCCGGACAGGAGACCAGGTGCTGCGTTTGGAGGCAGAACCAGAGACACAGAAAAAGAACCTGGTACGATTCACAAGAGCCAAAATGTGGAAGCAACCAATCTACAGTCGTCCGTCGACTGACGTCCAACAAGCAGGTACAGGGTCGCACCAGGTGGAAGAAACCAGGCACAAAGGACCACAGATTGTGCGACTCCATTTACATGAAACGATGCCTCGAACTGTCAAATTCATCGACACAGAACACAGATCCGTGGTTGGCAGGGGCCGGGGAGGAGAAACGGGGGTAGAACGGGGTGTGACTGCTTCACGGGCCTGGGGTTTCCTTTTGGGGGAGGGGGTGCACAAAACTGTCCTGCAACTGGGTCGCACAACGCTGTAAGGGTACCAACATGTCACTGGGTTGTGTACTTGAAAATGTCACAACTCTTAAGTTTTGTTCTATGAGCTTCGCCACAGATTTTAAGAACGGAGGGGACAGAGAGAAACACGAAGGGAAAACTGGATACGGAGTAAGAGAAGTAGGAAGTAGCCAAAGATCCTTAAGCAAGAAAAGAGCGTCCCCAAATCAGGGACCCCCCCCCCACACACATATCTGGCCAGGGGGAGGTCTGCTGGGTACAGAAGGCCTCTCCTCTCACACTGAACCATCCTGGAGACAAAGAGAGAACCAGGGCAGCCTGGAAAGGAACACGGAACAGCAAGCAGAAGGAAAGAACGTTGAGGTAGGGGGCTGACATCTCTCCAGAAAGACCAGCTGGAAAGGCTCAGCCTTGACTCATCTGTTCTTGATGAGGACGGAATCCTTCGTTCCCCAAAGAGGACTGAGCCCCCAGCTCTGGGCCAGCCCCTGTCACCGGTGTTAGGGACACTGAGCAGGAGGTCAGAGCCCTGGCCTCACAGAGTTAACCCCCTGGAGAGCAACCACATTCAGACCCATTGGCTAACGACCTCATCGGCGGATTAACATAATCCGTGGCTTGGTCCACCAAGTGTAAACCAGAAATGAATAAACGAAGCCTTCTTCTCTGGCGTTCACGTGGTTTAATCACATTTGGTGGCCGAGCAGAGGTCAGACGGAACATGGCACGTGGCCTATAGAAACGCCAGCCCGTCGCGACATGGCATGAGCTCTACGCGGCGACCCGCACGCAGAAAACCAGTTCTTTTAATTACAAATTCTGGATTTAGGCCCAGAGTTAAGGAATTTGACTTCAGGCCATTGTTTCTGACCGAATTCTTGCAGAAGACACATAGCGATGCTGCTCAGATGGGCCTTTTCTCGTGCTCGGTCGTGGGGACCCTGCAGGGAACAAAAGGGACACACGGCTCCACCCTCGTGGGGCTCACGTGTTGATCAAGGAGACACGGGACCGTGGAGCAAACGGTATGTTCATTAGGGACCCACGTAAGGAGAAAAGCGGAACAAGCACAGTGCCCCTGCTTACGCCGAGGTCTTGATCCCACAGAGACCTGCGTAGCGAATTCTCACATCTACATCCAGGGGACGGGCCCCGGAGGATGCAGGTGAGGCTGCCGGAAGAAAGGGCCGCAGGCTCAAAGCCTTCAACGAGAGAAATCTACGGTCTCGCGATTCTGAGGCCAGAAGTCTGAGATCACGCTGGGGGCCGGGCTGGTTTCTCCCGAGGTCTCTCTCCTTGGCTTCCAGACGCTGCCTTCTCCCTGCGTCTTCGCGTGGTCTCCCGCTGTGTGTCCCTGTCCTCATCGCCTCTTAGAAGGACGCCCACAGGACCGCATTTTTTCATTGGCTTTTTTTTTTTTTTTTTTTTAGCGTTTACTTATTTTTGAGAGAGAGACAGAGCCTGAGCGGGACAGGGGCAGAAGCAGAGAAAGACACAAAATCCCAAGCAGGCTCCAGGCTCCGAGCTGTCAGCACAGAGCCCGACGTGGGGCTCGAACTCACAGACCGTGAGATCGTGACCTGAGCCGAAGTCGGACGCTCAACTGACTGAGCCACCCAGGCGCCCCATGCAGGACCTCTTTTTAACTTAATTACTACTTTAAGGACTCTACCTCCGAATAGTTACTTTCTGGGGTACTTGGGGTTATCACTCAACATAGGAATTGGGGGGCGTTCACAATTCAGCCCCTCGCCAGCCCCGAGTGCCCCCACTGCCCTGGCCTGAGCAGCAGACAAGGGGGGTCTCAGGAAGCAGCCTCAGGAGCAAGTTCAAGGGGGCCCGCGGGGGACGGACCACCCAGCCCAGGGCTTAGCAGGTAGGACGAGGCTGACAGCTGCCTGCACAAAATCTCTGAACAGACCTCGTATGGACATCAGCTTCACCCAGAACCTCAAACCACATTCACGTCCACCGTCACCTTCAAAATCCTTCCAGGCAACTTAAGAGGCACAGGATGGGGGTCACCACACTCTCACGGACCCATCAAAACCCTGGTCAGAGATTTTAAATGAATTTTGCAGGGCACCTGGGTGGCTCACTCAGTTAAGCATGTCACTCTTGGTTTCAGCTCAGGTCATGATCTCACGGTTCGTGGGTTCGAGCCCCGCGTGGGGCTCTGTGCTGACGGCTGGGAGCCTGGAGCCTGCCTTGGATTCTGTGTCTCCCCCTCTCTCTGCTCCTCCCCAGATCGTGCTCTGCCTCTCTCTGTCTCTCAAAAATAAGTAAACATTAAAAGAAGAGGGAGAAGGAGAAGAAGAAATATTTGCTAAGGATGCAGTTCACAGAAAACTTGCCCAGTCCCGGGGGTGGGGGATGGGGGTGTCTGTCACCTTCACACTGCTTCCCTCCAGCCTTCTCACCTGGGGCGCAGCCACCCATGGGAGAACAACCTCCTCTCCTCCCTCTTCCCGAAACTATGAGAACTTCAAAGACCGGGGACTCCGTGATTATCCATCAGGCCCGCCGTGCATCCACAGGGCGCCCCTCTCCAGCTTCCCCCGCGTCTCACATCGGTCCTCATTTACAAGACTTACAGCAGAAGCTGAATACGTACACAGTCGTGATAATTTGCAGTGAAGCATAATTTACACTTTCTCCTGCCTCTCAGAGAAATCATTTCCCCAAGACTAATAATAAAGCACACGGGCCACCTAGAGTAAAGCACCCTCATCCGCCAGCCCCTGAAAGCCCGGAGGAGGGGTGGGGGTGGGGGAAATGGAACCAGAAGGCTGTACTTGAGTTTGGCAGCCTAGAACAACGCCCCCCCTGCCCCCCGCCCCGCCAGGAACTGCAGAATAGGAGCTAGCGTTTGTTTGCCTCACAGGCACAAAATCCTGGGCTTTTCCAACGGAGTCCAGCAGAGCTCCAGGGGCTTCCTGGAGGAGGTGCCCGAAGAGGAAAGGGAGTGATGGAGTCCACTGAGTGGGGGGTGTGGGCAGAAGCACAGCCCCAGCACACAGACCTCCATGAGTCAGCGCCCATGAACACCGAGTCTGGGAAACAGACTTTCACACAGGCTCTGACTCCCCCTTCCTCCCATTCGTGCTGGAGCATAGCTTTCTTCTGGGGCCACGGTCCCAGTCAGGGCCAGAGGGCAAAGGACTCAGGCCAGAGAGGTCTCTATGGCCCCACCGGAGTGCCTGGCAATGCTGTGGCCAAGCCCCATCTCCACATGTCCCCACTGGCTGGACTCTCCCCCCCACCAAATACACACTTTGGAATGAGGAAGAAGCCTGGTTCATGGTTTTCATCCTGGCTACTTTCTCCCGGGCAAGGCTGAGCAAGTCCCTGTGAAATTTCAAGCCTTATCAGGATCTCTGCTGCCATCCCCACCACGGGGCTCCTCAAGGGCACACACAGATCAGGTCTCTCAGTCTCGTCTCCGTCTGGGCACCCACAAACCCCAAACTACCATCTCTCTGATCCCAAGCTCCCAATCGGCATGCATCATCTGGCCACAGTGGTAAAGAGACACTACTATTTTTTTCTCTAAAGACCAAAGATCGCCTCCTCTTTTCAAAGCAGGGAGCCAGACACACAAAGACGCTGCCCTCTCCCCGGGGTAGGCTGCTGTGAGCCTGGAGGAAAGACTTTTCCTCTGTTCCCTGATTAACAGAGGAAAGCGGAAAGAAAGGATGAGCAGAAAACCCCAAAAGTGGAGACTCCTGGGTGGCTGAGTCGGTTAAGCGTCCGACTCTCAATCTCGGCTCAGGTCGTGATCTCGCAGTTCATGGGTTCGAGCCTCGCATTGGGTTCTGCGCTGATGGCACAGAGCCTGCTTGGGATTCTGTCTTTCTTTCTCTCTGCCCCTCACCTGCTTGTGCTCTATCTCAAAATATATAAATAAGCTTTAAAAAAAAGAAAAGAGGGGTGCCTTGGTGGCTCAGTCGGTTAAGCATCCGACTTCAGCTCAGGTCATGATCTCGCGGTTCGTGGGTTCGAGCCCCCTGTCGGGCTCTGTGCTGACAGCTCGGAGCCTGGAGCCTGCTTCGGGTTCTGTGTCCCCCTCTCTCTCTGCCCCTCCCCTGCTCATGCTCTCTCTCTCTGTCTCTCAAAAATGAATAAATTTAAAAAGAAAAGAAAAAAGTCCTAAAAGTGCCACCTTGAAGGGCTGGATTATAGAGCCAGTGCAGATGGGAACTGGGGCACAGCATTTTCCCACTATTGTGGTACCCCTCTGCCCCCCTCAAAAAACCCACAAGGGTGTTTAACAGTTGCAGCTGGCTAGCTGAAAGAAGGAATCAATGTCCCGTTTGCCGTGTCGCACAACCCATCAACTTTAAAACAGAGAGGAGGGCATCTACCCTCACTCTGAGAAGGAACCTGACCAGTCAGGGAGATGGCTCCGGACCTGATGATGCAATCTTCTGCAGAAAATTCTGTGTTTACACGATGCTTTATCTGTCACATGCCCCAGGATAAGATTCCCCTTAGTTACTGATCTGTAGGTAAGGCTGCACTTGGTCACACCCAGGGTCACACTGTGCCCCGATGTCCGTGGGGCATTTGTGCCAAAAGAGACAGTTCCAACGTTCAAGGATGCTCTGATGACGGCCTCATTATCCCCATTTTAAAGACAGGGAAACTGAGGTCCAAGGTCAGGTAATCCATGTGCCCAAAGTCTCCTAGAGCCAGCGCCCACACCCAGATCTGTTCAGCTGCAAACACGGTGACACCCGACTGCCTCCCCCACATACTACGAAAACCAAGAAAACTCCCATTCTGGGATTCTAGGAGCCACCCAGTAATCAAGTCAGTCTGGCAGGAGGTCAATTTCCTCCACACCTGTTTTCTCTCGCCAGCAGGAAATAATAAAGGTTTGTTGCCCTTTATATACAAGGTGAAAAGCCCACTTCATGTACTCGAGGTATTTGATCCCACAGCGGGGATGCTGTGCTCTGAATGGTGCACTCTCTCTCCCCAAGGTCTTATCACCCACAGTCCTTAGGCGTAAGGTGTGTGGATGGAGAACAGAGATTCTATAAGAACGTCACTCTGTAAACTTTTTACTGTTTTCTCCCCCCGGGTGAAGCCCACAGATCCCATGCAGAGCAAACCGAATCTTGCATACATTGGTGGAAGTGACTGAACCGTGGTTCTTTTTGGGTTTTTTTGTTTGTTTGTTTGTTTTTAAATCAAATGCCTATGCCTGATAGTGCAATAAGAGATGAGTCTATAAAGATCAGAGAACCAATCCTTGACCTCAAAACCTCGACAATACGATAAGGGCACAGAGAATTCCAATACGGGGGGGTGAGTGCTGAGAGGTCTGGAGGAACACAGAGGAACTGTGCTGCCTGGGTCTTCCCAGGATGCTAACACCCAAAGCCAACAAATGGGTAGTTAATCTGGCTACAAAAGAAAAGAAAAACAAAAGAGACCATAGCAACAAAAACAAAAACACAAAAAGCGAATCACCAGTTAAAAAAATGGTCCAAGGGGTGTCTGGGTGGCTCAGTCGGTTGAGCACCCCACTCTTGGTTTCGGCTCAGGTCATGATCTCAAGGTTCGTGACACTGAGCCCCACGTCGGGCTCTGCGCTGACAGTGTGGGGCCTGCTTGGGATTCTCTCTGTCTCTCTCACTCTCTGCCCCTCCTCTGCTCACTCTCATTCTCTCAAAATAAGTAAATAAACATTTAAAAAATAATAAAAATAAAAATGGTCAAAGAATCTCAACAGACGTTTCTCTAAAGATATACCAATGGCAGGGCGCCTGGGTGGCTCAGTCGGTTGAGCGTCCGACTTCGGGTCATGATCTCACGGTTCGTGGGTTCGAGCCCCACATCGGGCTCTGTGCTGATGTCTCGGAGCCTGGAGCCTGCTTCAGATTCTGTGTCTCCCTCTTTCTCTGCCCCTCCCCTACTCATGCTCTGTCTCTGTCTCTCAAAAATAAATACATGTTAAGAAAAATAATTAATGAAAAAAGATACACTGATGGCCAATATGCACATGAAAAGATGCTCAACATCCTTAGTCATCAGTAAAACACACACCACCACCTCCACGAGACCCCACTTCACATCCATTCGCACAACTATAATTAAAAGGATAGATAATAATAAGCGTCGGCAAGGAGACAAAGTGGCATTCTCCTCCACCGCTGCTGGAATTGTAAGATGGGGGGGCACCTTCCGGAGAACTGTCTGGCAGTTACTGAAATTGCTGGACCCAGCGCTTTCTCTGGTCACCATGTAGAGTTACCACTGGACCCAGCACTTTCGCTCCAAAGTATATACCCAGAAGAAATAAAAACACACAGCCACACAAAAACTTGGTTTTGTTTACATAATAGGTGATGGGAATTACGTCTATTTATTTATTAGTAATCTCCACACCCAACACGGGGCTCGAACCCACAGCCCCGAGATCAAGAGTTACATGCTCTTCCCACTAAGCCAGCCAGGTGCCCCCAAGTCCGTGCAAAAACTTGTACACAAACATTCGTAGGAGCAATGTTCATATGAGCCAAACAGAAGAAATAACACGAATGTCCAACAGTGGAAGAATGGATAAATAAAACATGGTACATCCATACAGCGGAATATTACTCAGCCATGAAAAGGAACGCAGTCCTGATTCACACTACCATGTGGATGAACTTGAAAACATTATGCTCAGTGAAAGAAGCCAGACACCAAAGACCATAAATTGTAGGATTCCACTTATAGGATCTATCCAGAATTGGCAAATCTCTAAGACACAGATGAGTCACTGCCTAGGGCCAGGATGTTGGGGGGAAATGGGAGAGTGACGGCTCATAAGCAAGGGTACAGATGAAATGGCCCAAAACTGATCATGGTAATGGCTGCAGGATGCTATAAATATGGTAAAAAAAAAAAAAATCACTGAATTGTACGCTTCCAAGGGGATATGAATTATAACTCAATAGAAATATTACAACAGAAAGAGGGGTGCCGGGGGGGGGGCTCCATTGGTTGAGCGTCCAACTCTTGATTTTGGCTCAGATTATGAACCCAGAGCTGTGGCATGGAGCCCAAGTCAGGCTCTGCACTGAGTGTGGAACCTGCTTAAGATTCTCTCTCTCTCCCTCTGCCCCTCCCCCCAGCTCGCGCTCACTCGCTTGCTCTCTCTTAGAAAGAAAGAGCGAGAGAAAGAAAGAAACAGGGGCACTTAGCTGGCTCAGTCATTGCAGCATGGGACTCGATCCCAGGGTTGTAAGTTTGAGCCCCACGTTGGGTACAAATATTACTTAAAAATAAAATCTTTTTGGGGCGCCTGGGTGGCGCAGTCGGTTAAGCGTCCGACTTCAGCCAGGTCACGATCTCGCGGTCCGTGAGTTCGAGCCCCGCGTCGGGCTCTGGGCTGATGGCTCGGAGCCTGGAGCCTGTTTCCGATTCTGTGTCTCCCTCTCTCTCTGCCCCTCCCCCGTTCATGCTCTGTCTCTCTCTGTCCCAAAAATAAATAAACGTTGAAAAAAAAATTAAAAAAAAAATAAAATAAAATAAAACCTTTTTAAAAATAAAGTAAAATAGAGGGGTGCCTGGGGGGCTCAGTCAGTTAAGCGTCCGACTTCGGCTCAAGTCATGATCTCACGGTTCGTGGGTTTGAGCCCCGCGTCGGGCTCTGTGCTGACAGCTCAGAGCCTGGAACCTGCTTCAGATTCTGTCTGTCTGTCTGCCTGTCTCTCTCTCTCTGCCCCTCCCCTGCTCGCGCGCGCGCGCTCTCTCTCTCAAAAATAAATAAACATAAAAATTTTTTTAAGTAAGATGCCAGGCCGATGGTGCCCGCAGGCCACACGCCATGACCACAGTACTGCAGTGGGACAGTCTTGCACTGTGACCTCAGAGGGGCCCTTGGGAAAAGGTTTCTCCCACCCCAGTAGCGCCCCCAGTGGAAGCCCCAGGAAACAGGCAGCTATCAGCAAGCAACCTGGCACGATGCCCAGAGCACACGGGGTGTCAAATCCATTTCCAGGGTGTATACAAGGTGCCGGAGCCCCTCCAGGCTCTCCCGACCCTCACAGGAGCCCCATAAAACTTTAAAAGGTTCTGCAGCTTGCCCAGGGTCCCACAGGCAGCAAGGGCTGAGCCAGGACTGGAACCCAGAGCTGCCACACTCTTGCCACACGGGTGGGGGGACGCGGTGGGGGGGGGGGTGGACACGGTCCCGCCCCGCCCTTGAGTGTGTTCTGAGCAGTCCACATGCGGGGCAGACACAGGGCTCACGTTCCAGCTCACAAAGCAAACCACGCCAGGCATCCAGTGTCCCCTCCGAACTGATAAAGGGCTTCAAGATATGGAGGCCACACCCCGCTGCAAGACTGTCGTGCTGGGATCTGGCGAGAGACCATCCTGGCTCGCTCTCTGCCATCGAGGTTCAGTCTGCAGTCAAGACCCCGGCCGGCCACGCTCCCGTCACTCACCACTGTGCTCCCCAGCCCTGCTTCGTCCACGGCCAGCTCCCATCCCCAGCAAAGCGTTCCTGAGCGCCACGCCCGCCCTGTGACGGAGGGACCCCTCTGGGCAAACAGGACACCAGCCACCCCCCTCCCCAACCTACCTCTTGGCCACCTTCCTCTCTCTGTCCTCTGATTAAACAGATTCAAAGAGGAGTCTAATTCCAAAGCCTGTGTTCTTTCTATTACCCTGGGTGGCCTCATAGAATCCACTAAAATAAAAAAAAAGATAAACAAAATCCAATCTAATCTCAGGACTTAATCATGACTTACAGGCAAATTTAAAAACCCCTCAGGTGATTTAGATGCTTTGCTCCTCTAATCGCAGCCCAAAAGCCAACAACACGATCCTAGCTTGGGAGCTAGAGGTAGAAAATGCAGAGCTGGGGGCCCTATCCCTGACCTACTGAATCAGAATCAGAATTTTATCAAGTCCCCACGTGCTCCACGTGTGCGTTAGTGTGTGAGAAGCATGGTCTCAGTGCCCTGCAGTAACGTGATGTCGTACAGGCAGGTTGTAATTACGTGCCGTCACCCAGAAGACAGTCCCAGACCCTCATAACTTTCTTAAAAATATGAAAGTAGGGGCGCCTGGGTGGCGCAGCCGGTTAGGCGTCCGACTTCAGCCAGGTCACGATCTCGCGGTCCGTGAGTTCGAGCCCCGCGTCGGGCTCTGGGCTGATGGCTCGGAGCCTGGAGCCTGTTTCCGATTCTGTGTCTCCCTCTCTCTCTGCCCCTCCCCCGTTCATGCTCTGTCTCTCTCTGTCCCAAAAATAAATAAACGTTGAAAAAAAAAAATTAAAAAAAAAATATGAAAGTATTCGGGGACTTAGTCAGTTAAGTGTCCGACTTCGGCTCAGATCATGATCTCATGTTTCATGGGTTCGAGCCCCACGTGGGGCTCTGTGCCGACAGCTCAGAGCCTGGAGCCTGCTTCGGGTTCTGTGTCTCCCCCTCTCTCTGTCCCTCCCCCGCTCACACTCTGTCTCTCAAAACATGAATAAACATTAAAAAAATTTTTTTAATAAACATTTAAATATTTAAATACATAAATAAAATAAAAATAAATAAATGACAACATTAGGCTTGAGTATCAGATTAGGAGAGTCTGTGCTGGGCATTTCCTTGGTTATCAAAAACTCAACCCAGTTTCATTTTTCATTCTGAACACAACAAAGGCTTGCAGGTATTGAAGGAAGGAAGGAAGGAAGGAAGGAAGGAAGGAAAGAAAAAGAAAGAAAGAAAGAAAGAAAGAAAGAAAGAAAGAAAGAAAGAAAGAGAAAGAAAGAAAAGGGAAGGAAGTGAGGAAGAAAGAGAAAGGAAGGAAGGAAGAGAAAAGAAGGAAGGAAGAGGTAGGGAGGGAGGGAAGGAAGGAAGGTAGGAAGGAAGAGGAAGGAAGGAAGGTAGGAAGGAAGGAAAAGGAAAGAAGGAAGAGGAAGGAAGGAAGGAAGGAAGGAAGGAAGGAAGGAAGGAAGGAAGGAGGAGGAGGGAGGGAGGGAAGGAAGGAAGGAAGGAAGGAAGGAAGGGGAAGGAAGGAAGGTAGGAAGGAAGGAAGAGGAAAGAAGGAAGAAGGAAGGAAGGAAGGAAGGAAGGAAGGTAGGAAGGAAGGAAGAGGGAGGGAGGGAAGGAAGGAAGGAAGGAAGGAAGGAAGGAAGGAAGGAAGGAAGGAAAGAAGGAAGGAAGGAAGGAAGGAAGGAAGGGAAAGGAAGGAAGAAGGAACTTGCTAAATGAGAACACTAGACTCAGATTTCCTATTTCTAAATTATACTAGGAATCAGAAACTAATGGCTCGGTGACATTCTTCCCCAAGCCACTGCTAAAGTAAAGATCCTCTGTCATGATGAAATTAGGACAAGGGCTCATTTCTGTAGAATTTTTAAAATACCACTTCTAAGGAGTTTTTATAATCTAATTAGTTTTTTTGTTATTGACTGATCCTGGAGTTCTCCGTACATCAGAGAAGCAAAGGAGACAGGAGGGATTAAGGCCCGGGAGACTAAAACGGCTTTCATTCCAAAGGAACAAGTGTGAAACTCAAGTCTCCTAGGTCACCTGCCAGAGTCACCCTGGAGGGGACGGCGCATCCCTAAGGGCTCCCCAAAGAACAGCCACTAACCTCAGCTCCCTGTCTTGGCTGTAGCTCACTGAGCCTTGTGGAGAGATGGTACATAGTAGATGCTCAAATATAAACGCCTGCTTTTGGTTGAACCAGAAGTTGTGACAGATGTATTGACCACAAAGGGGGAAAAAAAAATCACAGAAAGTCTAGGGTCGGAAAATGACTACGTCTGTTCAAGACTTCTACGTGAAATATCTATTCCTGGGTCCGGGAGGGTGCTAGATGCCGGGACAGCTTGGGGACGGGGAGAGCGGCTTCCTGAGAACAGTAAGAGTTCACCCTGGCCCTCAGGAGCTAGGGGGACCCGCGGAGGTCTGCACTGTGGCTGAGGACTTAGCGTCAATGGGAGCTCTTCAGACACGCAGCACCTGGGGCCCCATCCCAGGTCTGCTGAGCCAGAATCTAACCAACAAGACCCAGGAAGTTCATTTTGAGAACCTTGTCTAGAAGCACTGATTCAGGGGCACCTGGGTGGCTCAGTTGGTTGAGCATCCAACCTCATCTCAGGTTATGACCTCACGGTTTGTGGGTTCAAGCCTCGCATCGGGCTCTGTGCTGATGGCTCAGAGCCTGGAGCCTGCTTCCCATCCTGTGTTTCCCTCTCTCTCTCTGCTCCTCCTCCGCTCATTGTCTCTCTCTCTCTCTCTCTCTCTCTCTCAAAAATAAACAAACATAAAAAAAATTCTTTAGAAGCACTGAATTCAGATTAAGAAGCACGGCTGTAAGGATGACCATTCAACACTGAGCCTTAAAGAGCCTAGAACTGGGGCATCCCCCCCCCCCCGAGTGAACACACAGGTGGTGGTCAACAGAGCTGTCCACATATATTCAGCTCGCTCCTTTCCTCCTTCTGCGCACATGGCGGGACAGCTACCTAGCACGTTGGGTGTGCTTTGGCCAATGAAACAGGATCACAAGCAAGTATCGTAAGTCGCTTCCGGGCAGAAGCTTTAGAGACCACTGACATGCTCACCAGCAGGATTCCAGTGGTCGCTGCTTCATCCTGGGTCCCAGAGGGTCTTACGGCCCCAAACCAACTTGCAACGGACCTGCAGCCCGAGGAAGAGGCAAACCTAGGTTGTTTTACCCACTGAGATCTGGGGGCTGTTTGTTACGGCGGCATATCCTAACCCATCCTGACTGATACAGCACGTAGCCCACCGTGCCCAACCCTTCTGCTACTCCCTGCTGAGAACAGCTCTGTCACATCATTACCTGCAGGAAAGGACTTCTTTTAACCCCTGAACAGCATCACTTAATCCAACTTCCCTCCCTGCTCTTCAGACTTCACTGTGCCTGTTACCTTCTTTTCTCCTTTCCAGATTTCCTTGCGCATTTACGCTTTTATCTTTTCGTGCCGTATGCTTTTTGGTAAGCTGCTTTAAGTCTTTTTTGCAACAAGGTGATAGACAGATAGTCACATGTACAGACACACCAGATGTGGCTCCAAGTGAATTCTGGCTGTTTCCAAAAAAAAAAAAAAAAAAAATTAAAACCACCTCCCCTCCCCCAAAAGACAGAGATTTGCTGCTAACTAAGGATCTTTAAAAGAACGGGGTCCTGAGCCACCAAGTATCCCTTCAACCTGTTCTCTCCACGAAAGGACACTTACAGAATGCACGTTACACACGGTCCCTGCTTTTAAAAAGCAATTCATTCCTGGACGTGCCAGCTCTCTTTGCCTCATCATACAGTGAATCTAAACTACACTGAGTCCACGAAATATTTAACATCACTGACCAAATCCCGTATTTTTTTTTTTTTTTAATTCAGCTTCAATATAGCCGTCGAGCCCCTTCTGCCCGTCTGACCTTGTGCTCGGCACGAGTGAGCCTTATCTTAGCCAGCTCCTCCTGGTGGCCGGTGAGGCTGTGGCCAACTCACACTCCAGCACTAGACACGGTGCCACGGTGGGCTTCCTGATGCCCACGGCTTGCCGCTCAGATGCTTCCGGGGTCCAAATTTCTAGAAATGGAACCGTTGGATCAGAGGACATGTACGTTATGAAGGCCTTTAGAGTACACTGCCCAATTACCCTCCAGGGAGCACAGGACGATCTTCCCACACCCCTGCCAATGCTCGTTCTTTTTTAACGGTGACAGTTTTCATTAAAGGAAGTGTGTTTTTTAAAATTTTTTTTTCAATGTTTTTATTTTATTTTTGGGACAGAGAGAGACAGAGCATGAACGGGTGAGGGGCAGAGAGAGAGGGAGACACAGAATCGGAAACAGGCTCCAGGCTCCGAGCCATCAATCAGCCCAGAGCCTGACGCGGGGCTCGAACTCCCGGACCGCGAGATCGTGACCTGGCTGAAGTCGGACGCTTAACCGACTGCGCCACCCAGGCGCCCCTTTTTTTTTTTTTTAATTTTTTTTCAACGTTTATTTATTTTTGGGACAGAGAGAGACAGAGCATGAACGGGGGAGGGGCAGAGAGAGAGGGAGACACAGAATCGGAAACAGGCTCCAGGCTCTGAGCCATCAGCCCAGAGCCTGACGCGGGGCTCGAACTCACGGACCGTGAGATCGTGACCTGAGCTGAAGTCGGACGCTTAACCGACTGCGCCACCCAGGAGCCCCAGGAAGTGTGTTTTTTAAAACGTGCCATTCTTTGCTTACCAGTGAGACTGCATATGCTGATGACGACTTCGCACACCTTTTATCATCAAGCATCTACCCAAGCTCTCTGCCCATTCTCGTACGGATGCGCTCCTTTGTGTATGTTTTCATAATTTATAAAAAGCGCTTTCTGCATTCAAGACGTTAACTTCTTCCCAATTTTTATCTGCCTTTCCCTCGTGCTTTAAGGAAGGAGTCTCTGGTGGCAGAATGGACGGACGATTCACAGGAGGGGCACCTGGGTGGCTCAGTCGGTTAAGCGTCCAACTCTTTTTTTTTTTTAATGTTTATTCATTTTTTTTTAATTTTTTTTTCAACGTTTATTTATTTTTGGGACAGAGAGAGACAGAGCATGAACGGGGGAGGGGCAGAGAGAGAGGGAGACACAGAATCGGAAACAGGCTCCAGGCTCTGAGCCGTCAGCCCAGAGCCTGACGCGGGGCTCAAACTCACAGACCGCGAGATCGTCACCTGGCTGAAGTCGGACGCTTAACCGACTGCGCCACCCAGGCGCCCCTATGTTTATTCATTTTTGAGAGACAGAGAGAGACAGAGCGTGAGCAGGGGAGGGGCAGAGAGAGAGGGAGGCACAGAATCTGAAGGAGGCTCCAGGCTCTGAGCTGTCGGCACAGAGCCTGACGTGGGGCTCGAACTCATGGACTGGAGCCTGCTTAAGATTCTCTCTCTCTGCCCCTCTTCCCCTCTCTCCCACCCTCTATCTCTCTCTCCCTCTCTCAAAAAAAAGGAGAATACAGTCAGGAAAGGGTTATCACAACTCACATGCAATATGCAAGAGGGGAGACGCGCACCCCCCCAGAGTCAATCCACCAACAAGTGTTTTCAGGCCACCTATAGAACACACCCCAGGTCCGTCCCCTTACCACGGCCACACGGCCACCACCGAGCCTCCCTTCCTACCCTCCTCACAGCCAGTCTGCACTCGCCAGCCCAGATGAGCCCTCCAAAACACATCAGAGTGCACCCTCCCCTCTGATCCAACCACAGGCTTTCTGCGGCACTTAGAAAACCAGCCACCAACCACCGCCGGAAAGAAGGGACAATCACGCGACGGGTGGCAGCGTACCAGTACAATGAAACTACGCCGTCTGCACACAACATATAAACGAATCAAATCGGCACGTCGTATGCCTTAACTGCACGCCACGTTCTGTGTCCGATATGGTCCGCTGCGATCAGCCACGGTGGCAGTTCGGATACCCCAGAAACTGGCCAACGCTTCCTCATCAGGACCTTGCACCTCCCCGCCTGAGCTGGTCTTAAACGTTTACATCCGCACCAGCGGAGCAGGGAAGAAGCCTCCGAGTCCGAGAACGATACTGTCCTCCCAAAAACTGCTGAGAAGGAGACAGCTCCAGACGAGGGACCCGGCAGAGAGTTGTATTGTCTCTGGCAACTGCCTGGACAGACAGACAGCAAAGGCCCACATGGGGAGGACAGCCCAGGAGATGCCCGAATGACATCAAGAAGCAGCTGGACCCCTGGAATGGAGCTGTCTTTAGTGAAGTGCCCCCCAGAACCGAAATGTAAACCTGGGGTAAGGGCAAGGAACCCCAAATTATTTCACAGCACGTTTCTTCTACTGTGCAGAATACGGACTTTTACGGTACAATCAAGTTGTGCGTATCTGAACTTCTAAACTACGTTCAGCCTATAAACTAAGGATGGCTTTTATTTTTTTTTTATCATTTATTTTGAGAGATAGTGCAAGTGGGGGAGGGGCGGAGAGAGGGGGGACAGAGGGTCTGAAGCGGGCTCTACGCGGACAGCCTCACAGCAGAGAGCCGATGTGGGGCTGGAGCTCGCGAACCACACCATCGCGACCTGAGCTGAAGTCGACGTTCAACCGACTGAGCCCCCCAGGTGCCCCATGAAATGGCTGAAAATTTAAGCAAAGGAAGTGTAATGCCAAACGGCCCATGAAAATTGTAACAAAGTCAAACCTCAGCGTCTATAAATAAAGTTTTATTGGCACTCAACCACACCCATCGGTTTTCGGATCATCTATATCAGCTTCACAGTCTAACGGCACAGCTGAGTAGCTGGGACACAGACCATATGGGGCACGCTCGTGGCTCACCACCTCTGGCGCTCACAAATCCCGGTGACGCAGCCCCTTGGCCACAAAACCTAAAATGCTTCCTAACCCTATACAGAAAAATTGTGCCGACACCAGGGAAGAAGGAGAAGTCTTTGAGCAATGTTTCTAACGGAGAGCAGACTGGGCTTGCTAACATAATGAACAGGAATAGAGAAGGTAAGAGGGGTGACAGGAAGGGGGGAGGGGGGAGACAGTGCCAGGCGAGGCGGAGGAGAGAGAGGTGGTAGGAACATTCACCGTGGTTTGGTGGGTAGGGGACAGAAGGCATTGAGGGGGACTGACAGATGAGGAGTCGACCCTGGACGTAGGAAATTGAGTACCTGGGGGTCGAGTCTAAATCTCAGCTCAACAAATGAGATAAATACGGTCGACCAAGGCTAACCTAATAAAGCACATTTTTTTTTTCTTTTAAATGTGTATTTATTTTTGAAACAGAAAGTAAGCAGGGGAGGGGCAGAGAGAGAGGGAGACACAGAATCCGAAGCAGGCTCCAGGTTCCGAGCTGTCAGCACAGAGCCCGAGGCGGGGTTCGAACTCACGAACCGTGAGATCGTGACCTGAGCTGAAGTCGGACGCTTCACAAACTGAGCCACCCGGGCGCCCCAAATAACAGAGCACGTCTTTATCAGACAGCAGACTGGGGAGATACTAACCGTGCAGGGAGGAGGCAGGGGAGTCCTCACGAATCCACGAAAACTTCTCACAAATTCATACACCTGTTGGATCCGATGAACCAGAGGGCAAAGCGGGACCACCTGCCGGCCGCCATTGCTACTTCTCTCCATAGGTGGAAACGCCACCCCAGGAGCCTCGCCAGGGCAGGGAGAGAGGAATCTACTAATTTTGCAAGGCGGCTCCGTGCTGGCATTCTGTGACAAAATGTGCTCCCTTGCCACTGTGAGTAATAAGGGAGCAAAACCCAACAGACCGACGTCCCCTGGAGCGGCCTCCCAAAAATCCCCACGCCTGACATGTACCGAACATTCTCTCTCCCCAGCAAAGTGCCGCCCGGCATCCACGCTCATAGAGGAGGTCACTCACACAGCCAGATAAAACACGGGTTTGTTTCTAGGCTGGAAGAGTCCAGGAAGGTCAGTATCTCATTCACGTTTCTAGGTGGTCACGGGCAGCAGGGACCCACGTGATGGTGAACAGATGTCAGGGATTCCTGCCGACGTGTTGCTAAGGGAACTTTTGTAGAGATGCCCTGAATCCCTGGCATCCGTAAGCCCTGCCCACTGCTTTGAAGTCCTGGGGCGGGGGGCACTTGACCAGCCCCGTGCGCAGCGGGGACGAGGGGGTAGGTTCCCGAACAGAGGCGGACAGAGGGATGAGCTCAAGGTAGATTTTTCAAACAGCGGGAGCTACAACCGTGGACCGCGAGCCCCCAAATCAAAGGGCAGAATGACTCCGCGACGACCGCACAAAGCACGCTGGTCTTTTTTGGTCACCGTGCCATACTCTGCGAGCCACCAGCCCTAATTACAGCTTTGGGAACAGACCGGATAATGAACTGCCTTAAGAAAAAAAGAAAAAGGAAAAGAAAAAAAAAAAAAAATTGACAAGGTCACACCCACTTTAGGTAACGCTCCCGTTAGAGAAAAAAAGGCCGTGTGTTGAAATCAATTTGTGTAGGGGAGCCCTGGGTGGCTCAGTCGGTTGGGCGTGTCTGACTCTTGGTTTCGGCTCAGGTCATGATCTCACGGTTCGGGAGTTCGAGCCCGCATCGGGCTTCGTGCTGGCAGCACAGAGCCTGGTTGGGATTCTCTCTCTCTCCCTCTCTCTCTCCGTCCTCCCCCCACTCACTCTCTCTGTCTCTCTCAAAAGAAATAAACTAAAAAAAATTTTTTTAAATAAATAACATAAAATCAATTTGTGTAACAAAGCAAGCATCCACTAGATACTGGGCAGCTAGGATACACGGTGTCTATTAATAACCAGCACAAAGCCGACCCAACCCAAGAAGGCTGGACGGCCAATGCCCCAGTGGACAGACTCAGGCTTTAGGGACAGGAAAATCTGGTTCCAAATTCAGCTGCAACATTTATCAGGTGGCCTTTATAAAGAAATCCCTGGCACCTTAAAAAAATTTTTTTTTTTTAAAGAAGAGAAAATCTCGTCTGAGGATGGCCGTGGAGAATTTTCTAGCAAGTCAGCTAAGACTCCTGCACCCTGCCTCGCTCTGGGGAGGCGCTCTCTCTCATCAGTTTAGGCTGGCACACTGTGCCAGACGTGTTCTCCCTCCCCTCCTGAGGTTGCCAGTGTGCAAAACGGCCTTCAATGGACCTGTGTCCATACCCGTACCCACAACCTCATGCACCTCCTTCCCACACAGGATCTCCTGCTCCAGTGACTCGGTTTACCAATCGAATGTGCCAGAAGTGAGCTGCCAGTCCTGAGCCCAAGCCTTAGGAGGGCCGGGCAATTTGTAACGTGCGTTCTTGGAAGCCGGCCACCCTGGAAAGACTCCAGCTCCCTGCTAGAGAGAAAGGCCGTGCGGAAAGGCCCTGGAGGATGAGACACGAAGCGGAGAGAAGAAAGTCACTTGGAAAAACACCAACACGCCAAGCGAGAGAGTGAAGATGCCACTTTGGAGTCCCTGCCCAGCTCTGCCTGCCCCGGGACCCCAGCCCTGGCCACCGTGAGGCGTGACAGATGCCAAGAGAGACCAGCACAAGAGCCACCCGGCGGAGCCCGGTCGGTCCCCAGCGATGTGCGACGTGATGGTAAATGCTTGTGTGGCGGTATTGAGTTCCGGGGTGGCCTGTTACATGGCCATCGATTATCCACGGCACAGCCCCCCTCCCCAGCTCCACGTCTCTCACATCCACACCTTGGAAGCTCCGGCAGGAGCACGTGAACCCAAAGCGAGAGAACAGAAGGCGGAGAGGTGACCGGGTTCAAGGAGGGGACGTCTCGTTGTGCTGGCCAACAACGTCACGTCGCCCTGGCCCCTGAGGCCCGCACCTCGTGGCCAGACGGCAGATTCTCAGAACAGCACTTCAGTCACGGAAAACTCTGGGGTGTTTGTGTTCCAGTCTTATTCCCCCCTCCAGAATTATTTCCCAAAAGCTCTGGGGGTTTCCACAGATGTCTTACAGCACCTTCCGGGTCCCCAATTTGTTCTCTCCATTCAAGGTTAAGAGCAGACGGCGGGGAATTCCTGGCCCTCCAGCCACCGGACCTGCCCACGTCCAGCTCTCGGGCGCTTCCCCAGGGACGGGGATCTGGGCTCTGCCTGCCTCCCCCAGGAGCTGTTTGTCAGGCACCAGGCACCCCACAAGTCTGGCAGAAACCTCTGCCCCCACAGGGCCTCCAGTCTATGCAGGGGATCCGGGCCTGGCTTGGAGCGGACAGAACATTCCCCTGAAGTCTCCAGCCCCTGTCTCAGCTCCTCGACCGCGTCTCCCACATATCAGGAAACTTCTCAGCTCCTCCCCTTCTTCATGCAAGGCCGAAGAGACCCTCAAGAAAGATTATCCTGGCGGCTTTTATCTCAGGGCCCTTCCATCTCACCTCACATCTTTCTTGGGAAAGACGGGTTCCCTCTTCCAGTGCTCTCCTCCTCTGGAAGGCTCCACCATCCCCTTGTGCCCAGCCCTCGGCCCCCCACACTTCTCCACTTGGGCTGACACCTTCCTGGGGGCCACTTTCTGGAAACCAAGGACGTACTGTACCCTTCTCCCATCTCCTTGATGGACTGACCAAAGAGATTCTCCCCCCAGGAACCAGGACAAGAATCTCCCCAAGCTGGCCTCTCCCCCGGGGCTGGCCGGCCTCCAGGACAGATCTTTCAGCTGTGTCACAGCTAGCTCCCAGCTCCCCTCCGTGGGGTGTGCGGCTGGCAAAGCCAAGGGCCTCTCAGTTCCACTTTCTTTATCTGAGCGAGCAAGGAGTCCTTGAGGAGCGTCCATCTTGCACATGCTGTTCTCAACCTGCTGCACCCTTCCGCCAAGACGGGGCTTCTTGGTATCACCCTGTCCACCACTCCCGGTGGTGCCCCCGCCTCCCCACTCCTCCACCAGGAGGCTGGTGCCGTCCGTTCTGTCTGTCCCTGTCTCCCCAGCGGCTCCCCTGGCCTCCTGATCTCCATGCCTCCAGCAGGCACACGTCCCATGAGGATTCCCACCTCCAGGCCCCGTCTCCAGACTCCTGGCTCCTGCACTAACGTCCAGGCTTGACGAACCCGCTGCTTCCCCAGACGTGTGGTTTCGTGTACCGGCCAGTCCCCTGGGAGCTGTGCGTTCTCCACGAACCGGGTCTGCCTTTGAGGGCTCACCCCAGCCCCCAGGGACTCTCCCCACATACCCTGCAGCCCGACCCAGCCCTCCGCCCTGAGGTCCAGCCTGCTCACCGACGAGGTGCCCGGACACAAAGGGCCCGATCTCCGATCCTTCCTACAGGGACTGCTCTTGTCCATCCAGACCATCCCCTCCCTCGCCTGTTAGCGGTTGAGCCCACACTGTCACGTTGAAAACCGGCACAGAGGTAACACTCAGCCCTCTGAACGGCTAAGCAAATACACAAGCATTACTCCCTCGGGCAATTGCTTTCACTTCTGCTCACCTGGGATGTGGGGAGAGCGCCTCCCCCTTCACAGAGCGGTCAGGAGAGCGGGCGCCTAGTGGGTGCTCCACAAACGGGCCCCCCTCTCGGCGGTACTGCTCCCACACATGGGCACCCCCCCTGGCGCGTCACCAGTTGGCAGCTGTCCAAAAGCCCCTCACTCACGCACCAGAGATTTGCTGAGCACATCTACCCGCAGGACGCGTCCGACCCAGCTGATCGTTCTGTTTGCCCCCTGGGTCTGGCTCAAGCCTCCCTTTCCCCAGAGGGAAACGCAGAGCCCCCACTCTTGCTAACAGCAGCCTAAGACCCCACCAGCCCCACCCGCACCCCGAAACACTCCTTTTGGGCACCCAGCCGGGGACGCTCCGGACCGGACAGACCCACAACTGCCAAATTTCCACATTAGTGCTTCCTGGAGAAGTGTGGTCACCAGGGGAACTCGAAAAGAGGAGGCTCTCCCAGGGCTGCTTTTGAGCCACCAACAGGGAGGCCGCGACACCTGCTTTCTTTTACTTCTGAACCTCGGCACAGATCCGAGGAACACACCTGAGCCTTCCCTGAGTACACAGGTGTCTCAAAATACAGAACCAAAAGCGTCCTGGAACGTCCTCTTCTGCTCAGACCCTGAAATCTCTTCCAGCCTAAATTTTGCTCAAATGCTCCTAATTCATCGGGAGGAGGGGGGATTTTTGCATTGCCCTCTGGACCCTGGAAGAAGGCTCTGTGAATCCAGCCGTGGTTCTGATCACATTTCCACAGGATATTTCTTAGCAAACTCACCCATAACCATTTCACCACATCCATGCATCCATCCATCCATCTTTCCTTCTCTTTCTTTTTCTTTCTTTGGGTCCCACGGAGCAATTTCTCGCAAAACTTCCTACTCTGTTCTTTGCAGAGTAGGTCAGGGGTCAAATTGTAAATAAATGCAGTCTCCAGTGATTTGGGGAGGTGTTTCAGCAGAACGTTTACACTATATACTTACACGCTTGTGGGTAACCGCCTGTTTAAGGCCAGGCAACAATCTGGCAGCCCTTTGGGAAAGGGGATAGCCTGTGAAGTCACTCCTCCCCAGCCCACACCCCCCCCCCGCCCCCACCAAAGGACTTCAGAAACTTCGGAGGCCACTCTGGCTGTGACTGAGAGCTCAGCGATTAGAGGACAAGGAGACCTCCCAACTGTCACCCAGACAATAAACAGCCAGCCGACTTGGCTCAGCAGGTCCTCTGCAGCCCTGGGGTCAGGCCAGAACCCCCGGAACAGACCACTTTTAAGTTCTGGACCTTGGCCTGGGGGGCGCTGGACCAGGGGAGGAACCCCAGGATCGGGAACCCCAGGATCGGGCGGGCGGCTCAGCTGACCGGCAAGTGGGCGGCCCCCAGGCGGCCTGACCCGGGGCAGCACGACCGTCCTCGGGTCGGCGGGCTCCGGGCTCCGGGGCCCAACCGATGACGCCGCTGTTCCGGATCCCCAACCTCCAAGCCTCTATGCCTAGACCTCCGGACTCCGCAGCCCTCGGCCGGCCCCCTGCCACCGCCGGGAGCGCGCCCGACCGCTCCAGAACTCACACAGGCAACAAGTTCTCCTTCCTCAGGGCGGCCACGATGTGCTCGGGAGGCCCGGCACGGGGGGCGCTCCGAGGGCGATCCCCGCGCCGCCCCGCCCGGAGGGGCGCCCCGCTGGCTCCACCGCCCCCAGAGTCGGGGCGCGCAGCGGCTGCGCCCCCAGACCGCCCCGCGGCGCACCCTCGGACGGGGAGCGGCTGGGGCGTCCCCGGTGCGGGCAACAGGTACGCGAGCGCGCCGAGCCCCGCAGCCCCGGGTCTCCCGGCCCCCCGGCCCTCGCCCCTGTTACCTCCAGCAACTGCACGTAGCTCGCGGGGAACCAGCCACGGAGCCCGTCCTCCTTCTCGCCTTCCCACCAGCCGCCGTCCGGAACCTGCAGCAGCCTGATGAGCTCGCCCGCGGCGAAGCGCAGCCCCTGGCCGTGCCGCTCCCCGGAGAAGGGGTACAGGGTCCGGCAGCGGGCGCCGGACATGGCCTTGGCGCCGGGGTTCACAGCGCAGCCTGCATCCCGGCCGAGCCCCGCGGGCTGGGCAGCGGCTCCGCGGGGTCCCAGGCGCCCGGCGCTCCGGGCTCCCGCGCTCTGGGCGCGCGCCGTCTCGGGGGGTGCGCGGGGGGTCCCCGGGCAGGCGGGGGACGCGCGCGCGGCGCAGGGCAGCGGAGACTCGCTGGCTTCGCGGAGCAAAAGCGGCGACGCCCCCGGGCCGGGCGGCTCGCAGCTCCGGCGCGGGGCGGGGGGGGCGGGGCTCAGGGGGAGGAGACCCAGGCGCCGCGGGCTCCGGAGACAACTTCCCGGGGACGCGGGGCGCGGGCTGCGGCCGCCAGGGTCGGCCGGAGCGGGGGCCGCCCGGGCGCGCGGAAATGCGCAGCTCCCGGGGGAGGTGGTGGGATCCGGGGCATCGCCGAGGGCCCGGCTCCGCGGCGAGGGGGCGGCCGGGCGGTCCGCGGAGAGGGGCTGGCGGCCGGGGTGGCCGAGCTGGGGCTCGCGCGGAGGCGAGGGGGCGGGGCGGGGGCGGGGCCAGGGCGGCCACGCCCGCCGAGGGGGCAGGTCGCTGGGGAGGGGTCTCCCCGCGCGCGCCCCCGCCGCCCCGAGCCGCGGCGCTAGCAACGCCCTTCGGTGCGGGCTTTGTAGGTCTGGTGGCCGCCGCCGGCGGGCTCCGCGGTCGCTGGAGGGACTGTGACTGTGGCCGCCCCTGTCGGGGTTGAACCTCGGGCTGAACTTGACTCACCAAGACAGGTTTGCAGCCTGGCGCCCGAGCCGGGAGGCCATGTGTTCAACACTGGAAAGACTGGGGTTAGGAGTTGGTCGAATGGGAGGCAGGCCAATGAGGATACGTGGAGGAAGCGGGGAAGGTGAGAGGGACTGCCTGCCCCCCCCCCACCCACCCAGGGTACCAGTCTTCCTGAAATCCAGGTGGGCCAGGCGGAGAGGTCTACACTCACATACTCAGTCAACAAACAGCAGGAGGCCGCCACGTTCCATGCAATGAGCCGGGTACCTACAAAGATCATCTGGACTCCAGCCTGTTCTCCAGGCAAGCAGGCTCCATCCAAGCTGTCGGCGCGGAGCCTGACGCAGGGCTCGATCCCATGAACCGTTGTCAGACGCTTAAGCAGCTGAGCCACCCAGGTGCCCCCTGAGTAACTTTTTTAAATGCTTGGGTCCAAGCCACCCTAGCTTTGGAAAATCACTGTTGAGCCATAGTCTGCCTTTAAGCTATCTAACCTTGAAACCCCTCAGTCTGGCCTCTGGCCACGGGCAAGCTGACAAATCCAGATTGCTTATAATGCTCCATCGATTGCAAATTCACAAACCCTTGCTTGGCTAAAAACAGGAGGGGAAAAAAAAAAAAAAAACTCTTGACCACAGTCCCCACTAAGAGTCCCTTAAAGCAGAACTACCAAATTTGATGTGGGCAACAGTCACTAAAAGTAACTGACCTAATCAGCTAAAAGGGCCTCACATTCCTTGTATGGGGGAACGTGTGACTATTTGCAGACTGACCTCAAGTTTCACATCTGATGATAAGGCCCAGCTCAAGTGAGGACAACAGGTCCAGAGCCTTCTTGCAACTCCCAAGTCTTCCAGGGTGCCTTGTGAGCAACCTATAATCCAGTTTGAGCTTGGAGAAATCTCAGCCTACTCAGTGTCCCATACACCCTGCTCCAAGTGACTTGCTCAGCACAGAGCCCGACGTGGGGCTCGAACCCACAAATGCGAGATCATGACCTGAGCTGAAGTCAGACATTTAACCAACTGAGCCACCCAGGCGCCCCCAGATCTGGCTTCTTGTACACCAGGGGCTGCTTCCTCTTGTCCGCCCTGCCTGAGTCAGGAGACAGGTGTATCCTTGTAGGCCCAGCTACAAGTAGCATCTCAAGAAAAGGTTCTCTGGTTGAAACCCACCGCCAGTCTGTATAGAATTGACTGCTGGAACCCCTATCTCCGAACCCTTACTAAAGACGGAACTTCGACAATACCTAACACCTTCAGGCTTCTTTCCCCATCTGTGATTGGAGTCTGAATCCAGTAGCTGGAATCTGGGACTTGAGAGGGTTAAATGTACTTAGTGGCTCGCTTTGTGGGCTCTCCATTCCTCCTATTCAAACTACCTCAAGCCACTTTCTTGCTGTGTGCCCTTGGGCAATTTACTTAACCTCTCTGCTGGGCTTCATTTTCCTCATCGTTAGAAGATGTTGGTAGCATTTGTATCCTAGTTATTAAGAGAATTAAGTAAGTAAAAATGTAAACAATGTTAAGCAATACCTAGCGTATTAAGTATTCAGATGTTGGCAATTATTATCCATCTACTCCAATGGTCCTGGTTGTTTATTATCTAACACTTCCTTTTGAACTAAGATTTCCAAGGCAATAATAAGTGTATCTTTGGGATGCCAAAAATTTTTTAAAAACACCGTCTGGGTTTCTGTTTTCTCACAAGATCTCGAAGGGAAGATGACTTTCTCCTTCATCTATTTCCATCCCTTTGCCTTCCTCCTCCCTGATGTATTACTGTCTTGAACTTTTATTTGAATCTTTGATTATTTACCTTCTTTTCACAATAAGTCTTATTTCACTGAGCAGACTCTTCGTAACCCAGGGGAGGGACAGCACGTGTGTTTTAATTTCTAGCTCTACCTCTTAAAGGCTAACACGGAGTCTTGCAAAAAGCAGGCATTTGGCACTTTCTGAATTCATTTTGCAATATGAGCAGGTTTGAGCCCCTGCTCGTGTTCAGATTTTCCATACTGCCAAGTTACTCCATAAACACGTGGGTTAGAACATCTGGATTAGGCTATAAACTCCTAAAACCAGGCCACGGGCGCCTGGGTGGCTCAGTCGGTCGAGCATCCGACTTCGGCTCAGGTCATGATCTCGCGGTTCGTGAGTTCGAGCCCCGCGTCGGGCTCTGTGCTGTCAGCTCGGAGTCTGGAGCCTGCTTTGGATTCTGTGTCTCCCTCTCTCTCTCTGGCCCTTCCCCCCTCTCTCTCTGTCTCTCTCTCTCAAAAATAAATAAACATTAAAAATTAAAAAAAAATAATAAATTCCGAAAAGCAGGCTTTAGTCTGTCTTTTTCTTAGCTTTCTATTGACACTGTGCACTTAATTGATAACTGTGGCCTGGCAGGTATTTCTTTTCTGCCCAAGACAGTCTTACATGCCTTTCCATCATCAGCCTATGGATGGCAGAGAAATACAGGGTTTCAGTTTCTTAAAAAGTTAAACATAAATTTGTCATATGACCCAACAATTCCACCTTAGGTATCTACGTAAGAGAAATCAAAACGAACAGCTACACAAAAACTTGCAGAGAAGGAAGGGCGCCTGGGTGGCTCGGTCGGTTGATCGTCCTCCTTCCTTCAGCTCCTGTAAAGACCTCACCGTTTGTGAGTTCGAGCCCCACGTCGGGCTCTGTGCTGACAGCTCAGAGCCTGGAGCCTGCTTCGGATTCTGTGTCTCCCTCTCTCTCTGCCCCTCCACCATGAGCTCTCTCTCTCTCTCTCTCTCTCTCAAAAATAAATTTAAAAAAATATTTAAAAGCAAAAACCTTGTGGAGAGGGGCACCTGGGTGGCTCAGTCAGTTAAGTGTCTGACTCTTGATCTCGGCTCAGGTCATGATCTCACAGTTTGTGAGATGATGCCCCACGAGGAGCCTGCTTGGGATTCCTTCTCTCTTTCCATCTCTCTCGCTGCCCCTCCCCCACTCATTCTCGCTAAATAAATAAATAAATAAGAAATCAGATACAAAAGGCTGCATGTTGTATGATTGCATGTATGAGAAAACTCCAGAAAGGGCAAATCTATAAGAGGCAGTTAATAGATTAGTGGTTGCCTGGGGCTGGGGATGGGAATAGGGAATAAATAAATGGGCACGAGGTTTCTTTTTGGGGTGATGACAATGTTCTAAAATTTAATTGTGGCCATGGTTGCACAACTCAGGAAATCATTGAGCTGTACACTTAAAACAAGTAGAAGTTTTGGTATGTAAATTATACTTCAATAAAGCTGTTACATAAACCAAAACGTAAACAAGAATATATAAAAGCCTCATTCATTCCACAAGGGTCCCCGCCTCCCTTTCCTTGCTAGTTTATTCAACAGCAACTTGAACAACCGAATGGTTAAGACGAGGAAATGGACAGTGTGCTGGGCTTGGGGCTAGAGAGATATATGTGGCGATATAAATAGAGAATTCCTGTAGGTCAGTAAGAAAAATATGGGTGACTCCATAGAAGAAAAAGGCAAAAGACATTTCACTGAAAAAAGATAACCCAAATGGCCAATAACACATCAAAAAGTGCTTAACCTCATTAATCGTCAAGAAAAGCAAATTGAAATCCTAACGAGGTCCAAAGCGTCCAGCTTTGGCTCAGGTCGTGATCTCACAGTTTGTGATTTCGAGCCCTGCGTTGGGGTCTGTGCTGATAGCTCAAGAGCCTGCTTCGGAGTCTGTGTCTCCCTCTCTATCTCTGCCCCTCCCCCGCTCACACTCTGTCAAAAATAAACAAACATTAAAAAAAAGAAAAAGAAAATGCCACATGCTGATAAGGACGGGTACACCTGGAGCTCTCCTCCATTGCTGGCTGGAGCCCTTTGGAACATGTGATATTTATTTAGCACACGTGACTCATCAATTCTCCTTGTAGGTATGCGCCCAACTGAGATGGTTCACATGTTCACCAAAAGACCTACGCGATGTTTGTAGACGCAATATTCATAACAGCGCAAAGCTGAAAACAGCCCAACGTCCATCAACAGTAGAGCGGATAAGGGGTGCCTGACTTGTTCCGTTGTGAGAGCTCGTAACTCTTGATCTCAGGGTTGTGAGTTCGAGCCCCACGTTGGGTGTAGAGATTACGTAAAAATTAAATCTTAAAAAAACAAAAAAAAAAAATAGAGTGGATAAATGATGACCTGTGTGGGGGAAAACTCTACTCTTGGAGAATGAACAGAACATTGCTACAGGTGAGTAAATCCCACAGATGTAATGTAGAAGAAAGGAACCCAGACACTGAAGGGTAAGAAATTCTTAGAAGTCAGGAGGAACCACAGCAGGGCATCTGGGATGCTTGTGGTAATCTGCTTCTTGGTCTGGGTGCGAGTTACACAGGGCTGTTCTCCAGGCCGTATACCTATTCCTGTACTTTTCTGTAGGGATGTTGTATTTCAGTACAGTTTGTCGAAGAAAACAGTACAGGGCGCCTGGCTGGCATCGGTCAGTAGAGTGTGTAATGCTTGATCTTTGGGTCGTGAGTTCGAGCCCTACATTGGGCCGTAGAGCTTACTTAAAAACAACATTCAAAAAAAGAAAAGAAAAAAAAGAAAAGAAAAGCGGGGTGCCTGGGTGGCTCAGTCGGTTAAGTGTTGATTCTTGATTTAGGCTCAGGTCATGATCTTACAGTTCGTGGGATGGAGACCCACATCGGGCTCTGCACTGACAGCTCAGAGCCTGCTGGGGTTTCTCTCTCTGCCTCTGTCTCTGACTCTAAATAGATTAAATAAATAAATAAATAAATAAACTAAAAAAAAAAAAAGGCAGTGGGACGGAAAAGAAATTTAGTATTCTGAAAATAAGCTTTTTTGGAATCATGACTTTGGAGAAAATAACTGGGTCCGGATCTCCTCTTGGAGTCTGGGAGAAACCGGGCACTGAGCCGGAAAGATCTGTTCACCTCCTTCCCAGTTCTCCCATCTGGAATGTGAGACAGGTCCAGCCAAAGATCCTGAAACTTGAGTATCGTAGCACCAAGTTAAAAATGGAGTCGCTTCTGTCGGAGCAAAATGGAACCCGTCAAATGCAGGCGCGTAAAGGAAAACTCAACCCAACCTTGCAGGAATTTATGGCTTTTCTAGAACACCAGCCGATCACCGAATGCCAAGTCTGTTCACGTGCTCTCCTGACTTCTTGTTCCCCTGACTCTGCTGCGCTCACCCCCACGTAAGAAAGAAGACCACTGGGCAACCAATGAGCCAAAAACAAACAAACAACCAACTTGCGCATTTACTCCCCAGTCACCCTTGGTCTGTGAGCGACTCCGAACTCACTGTTCCTGGAGCCCTAAGCTCCCCAGTGAGCAACCAAAAACACTGCAATAAACTCCTCTTTTTCCTTTGTTTTTATTCAGTTTGCAGAGTTTGGTTTTGGACACCCCAGGGCAGGGGCAGGGGCAGGGGGCAGGGGCAGGGGCAGGGGCAGGGGCAGGGGCAGGGGCAGGGGCAGGGGCAGTTAAGGGTCCGACTTCCGCTCAGGTCATGATCTCACGGTTAGTGGGTTCGAGCCCTGCGTCAGGCTCTGTGCTGACAGCTCGGAGCCTGGAGCCTGCTTCGGATTCTGTGTCTCTCTCTCTCTCTCTGCCCTTCCCCCACTCATGCACTCTTGCTCTCTCTCTCAAAAACAAATAAACATTTAAAAAATTAAAAAAAAAAGTAAGAGAAATGTTCTGGGGCTAGAAGAGAGAGGGAAGAGGGAAGCAGGCACATCTTTCCCCCAGCCAAGCCCCTCCCCCTCCCATGTACTGAGAGGCCCAACCCCAAGTCCCCGAGAAAACTGGGGGGGCTTCATTTGCAAAAGAAGCAGGGAGGGCCGGAAAGAGAAAGAGGAGGAGAGAAGAAAAGAGGGGCTTCAGAGAAACTAAGTACAATGTATGAGGCAGAAATTGACGTGCATCTTTTTGCTGGTCTTGGCCCGTGGGCGGAGAAAGAACTTTCTGCCTCATTCCCTCCTGCCCCTGGAGACAGCAGGGAAGTCCAATAAGACTGCCCTCTGGGGAGTAAATAACAACAAAATATCCACCAAGGAGCCCAGGGGAAATAGACAAAGTCACATGAAAGAGAAGTTCTCTCCTCCAGCTTGAGGGCTGCAATTAACATACCCAAAGCTGGATTGCCTTTGGATTCCTGCTTTTCTCACCTCAAAGGCCAGCCAAACAGACCTTGAGTTCTTTCCCCAACAGCATGGCTGAAGCTAAAGTTTTTTCATCCCTAAGTTTTGTCCCTCTTATCAAAGTGTGAAAATAGTTCTGGAATGTTCCTTCTGAGTAGCTCAGGTTGACCCAGATCCCCGGAGACTCTTGAGCTTTGCCAGAAGCCACCCGGGTTGAGCACGATATGCTGGCCAAGGAAGACTGTTAGGACGGGAGCGTTTCCTTCTCAGAACAAAACCCCGCCACGACTCTCCGTTCTTTTGAAGACTAAAAATAAATTCGGAATTAATCACAACAGAAAAGGAACAGTCTCTTCGATGACTATAATTAGTTCTCCGTTTATTAATGAAGACTCCAATTATTAGGCTCGTCCGAGTCCCAAATTTTTGCTTACTAATTACATGCCTAGAGCAAGTGCCTTCACCTCTGGAAACTTCTCTGCAGAGCTCTGTCGTCTGCAAAGCAAGAGGCCGTGATACCTGATTCAGGAGGCCGTGGGAAGGAGCGGTCGCAGGGGGCTGCCTGGGGAATGTTTGTGGTCGAGGCCCCAGCTCTACCCATCTGCGCAGGGCTGGGTTCAGACCAGAAGAGATTTCGCTTCTAGAAGGTTTGAGAACGCAGAAGAGTGGTTTGTGAAAACCTCCAGGCCTGGTATCCTAAGGAGGTGAAAGTAATGCTTATTTGCTCTCTAGGCTAATAAAAAAACTCCTGCCAGAACCTTCCAGAACAACCACAGTGGGGAAATAGAATGCTGGTTTTACGTTCCTCTCGACTTCCCAGTAGGATCTCCCAGTCAGGCAAAGGAGGCTTTCCAGAGCCCTTCTGAAGGTCACCTGAAGGTCATGCCTTCTACGCAGACCCATGGGGCATTCTGGAGACAGGGTAGCACGTGTTTCACCAGAACCTTCCAGCAAACTGCCCTTCAAAGCTGTCTCTGCCAGCGAACACCTTGATGACCCCCCCCAGGAAATGAAAGGGCACGTGACGGGGGTCCTCTCTGGTTATTCAAGGTTGATGCCAAGGATATAGGAAAGCTGTGATTTCCTGGAGCCCAAGATCCAGTCCCTTCAGGAACCCAGAATTCAGCGACAACTAGGCAAAAGGAATTTGGAAGACGCAAGGCATGTTCGATGCTAACTGTCAAAGTTGGGCTACCTCAACGATGGGGGGTTCATTCTTCTATTTTCCCCACTTTCTGTAGGCTTGGCATATACACCTGTGCCTACTTGGTATGCCCGACTCTTTTTTTTAATGTTTATTTATTTTTGAGAGAGCGAGAGAGGGAGACAGAGCATGAGAGGGGGAAGGACAGAGAGAGAGGGAAACACAGAATCCGAAACAGGCTCCAGGCTCTGAGCTGTCAGCACAGAGCCCGACACGGGGCTCGAACTTACTGGCCATGAGATCATGACCTGAGCGGAAGTCGGACGCTTAACCGACTGAGCCACCCAGGTGCCCCTTGGTATGCCCGACTCTTTACGAAAGTCCTTCAGAGGGGCAGGGAGAGAGGGAGACACAGAATCCAAAGCAGGCTCCAGGCTCCAGTCCTTCAGAGCCTCAGAAGAACCTACTCACTCGAGGTTTTCAAATAATTCTAACAAACGAGTTTTTTTCGTCTAGTTTTTAAGTTTACAGTATATAGAACAAGGTATCTTGACAGCAAAGCAGGAGGAGGTGCCTGCGGACAGTTTGAAAATGGGAGCACAGAGATCCGGAAGAATCATTAAAAAAGACTCCAGAAAGTAAAATGTATCTTAGCTCCGGGCCCGTTGTCGGTATTAGACTGAAACATACAAAAATTACACCAGATCATTTTTGGTCTCTACAAATACCAGTATTTTGGTTTGTTTTGTTTTTAAATGTTTGTTTGTTTGTTTAGGTACAGGGACGCCTGGGTGGCTCAGTAGGTTAAGCGTCCGACTTCAGCCAGGTCACGATCTCGCGGTCCGTGAGTTCGAGCCCCGCGTCGGGCTCTGGGCCGATGGCTCAGAGCCTGGAGCCTGCTTCCGATTCTGTGTCTCCCTCTCTCTCTGCCCCTCCCCCCACTTGTGCTCTGTCTCTCTCAGTCTCTCAAAATAAGTAAACATTAAAAAAATTTTTTTTTAAATCTCCAGGTGCAGGGGTGTCCGGGTACATGGGTGTCTGGCTGGTTCAGTCAGTGGAGCGTGCGACTCTTGATCTCCAGGTTGTAAGTTCGAGTCCCACGTTGGGTGTAGAGATTAGTTTTTAAAAAATTAGATCTTAAAAGATAATGGGGCTCCTGGGTGGCTCATTCGGTTAAGCATCCAGCTCTTGGTGTCTTTTCTTTTTTTTTTTTTTAATTTTTTTAATGTTTATTTATTTATTTATTTATTTATTTTAATTTTTTTTTTCAACGTTTATTTATTTTTGGGACAGAGAGAGAGCATGAACGGGGGAGGCACAGAGAGAGAGGGAGACACAGAATCGGAAGCAGGCTCCAGGCTCTGAGCCATCAGCCCAGAGCCCGACGCGGGGCTCGAACTCACGGTCCGCGAGATCGTGACCTGGCTGAAGTCGGACGCTTAACCGACTGCGCCACCCAGGCGCCCCAATGTTTATTTATTTTTGAGACAGAGAGAGGCAGAGCATGAACGGGGGAGGGGCAGAGAGAGAGGGAGACACAGAATCGGAAGCAGGCTCCAGGCTCTGAGCCATCAGCCCAGAGCCCGACGCGGGGCTCGAACTCACGGTCCGCGAGATCGTGACCTGGCTGAAGTCGGACGCTTAACCGACTGCGCCACCCAGGCGCCCCAATGTTTATTTATTTTTGAGACAGAGAGAGGCAGAGCATGAACGGGGGAGGGGCAGAGAGAGAGGGAGACACAGAATCGGAAGCAGGCTCCAGGCTCTGACACGTCCGCACGGAGCCCAACGCGGGGGCTCGAACTCACGAACCGCGAGATCATGACCTGAGCCGAAGTCAGACGCTTAATCAACTGAGCCACCCAGTCGCCCCCAACTCTTGGTTTCGACTCAGGTCATGATCTCACAGTCTGTGGGTTCGAGCTGACAGCTCAGAGCCTGCTTGGGATTTTCTCTCCCTCTCTCTCTGCTCCTCTTCCATTTGCACTATCTCTCTCTCTCTCTCTCTCAAAATAAGTAATAATAACAATAGTAATAAATAGAAATAAACATCTCTGGGTATCACCGAGTTTGGGGAACACGGAAACACAGATGCCGTGAAGGATGATGGAATTTGCTGACCTTCTTTTCCAAGGGCAGGAGTCACCTGTGGCCCCAAACCGACCACATCGCCAGGGAGTAGAACGAGCCCAGTAAGGGCAAAGAGCTGCCCACTCGGGTGGCTCTGGTCAGGGCCTGGGTCCAGCTCACCCCATTCCTGAGTGCCGGGCTCACTGGCTTTGCCCACCTGGCTCTCTGCCTCTGGAGATAGGACACCTGCTAACAGCCCCGTCTGTTTCCCGGCACTCTTGCTTTCTGATGCCCACTCCATGAGGGACGCACACTTGGGATCCACTTCCCCTGCCTGGGAGTGCAGCCCAGGACCCACCAGGGAGCGTGTTGCCATGACGATCGTGGCATACTGCTCCCCAGCCCCCTTCTGCCACTGCAAAAGCCCCGTGAAAAATCAGCATTCACGGGGCTTTCTAGGCTGCCTGGACTTCTCCACAGGAGGGGGATGTGAGCGATTTTCCCCCTCTGTGCTTTGGGAAGATGGGGGGGGGTGGGGCGGAGAGAGAAGCTTAGCAGCCTCAAACAAAACCAAAATTTTCCTCATCTACACTAAAGAAATCTACTCCCTTACAGCAAGGATTATCAACTGTAATTGTCATGATGCTCGTCAAGAGGGAAGGAGAGGGAGCCATTTCTTTAAAAATCGTTTAATGTTTAGTTATTTTTGAGAGAGAGAGAGACAGAGTGCGAGCGGGGGAGGGGCAGAGAGAGAGGGGGAGACACAGAATCCGAAGCAGGTTCGGGGCTCCAAGCTGTCGGCACAGAGCCCGAGGCGGGGCTCGAACTCATGAGCTGTGAGATCGTGACCTGAGCCGAAGTCAGACGCTTAACCGACTGAGCCACCCAGGCGCCCCTACAGAACACTTAAAGAAAAAAAAAAGAGAAGAAGAAGAAGAAGAAGAAGAAGAAGAGAAGAAGAAAGGAAGGAAACAATAATGTATTGATTCAGATAAATGAAGGGTGCAGGGTGTGAAGCTTCAGGTAAGGCTGGATCCAGGGTCTCAAACAATATTGTGACCTCTCTCTCTGTCTTAACTCTTTCTTCTGATTTGGTGTAACTCTGGGGGAGCTTTACTCTCATAAAGCTCTCTGGTTACCCTGGCATGCAGAAGCACCAGTCTTACTGACTACCGGGCACAGCCTGGGTGCAGATAATCATTTTTCCAGCATTTGATCTAAAAGTTCAGAGCCTGACTCTCTCTCTGACCCCTCCCTTCAACATTTACTGTGGCCAAGGAGATATGCTGACTTGCTTCACCCATGATGTATGGCTACCCCTAGGAAAGATGGGAGGTGGCTGGCTCAACTCCGTGCAGCAATTCTGAACAAGTTTTACCAAAGGGATACCGGAGCCAGAAAAAGAAAGATGACGCTGGGCAGGTAAAAAACCACAGCAGTCCACCAGCCCCAGGCCAGCATTCCACTGACCGCAGGGACAGCGGTCCTCTTGGGGCCTTGCGGTGCCACCACCAATTAGATCAATGCCGAGGGACAGAGGTAAAGGGGGTCCATGTGACCGCTCACTTAGGTGCGGTCAGAGGCTTGGTTTGCCCCCAGGCGTGGCTGGTGGACCCTCGGATCATAGGCTGGCGATCTAAGCTTAGAGCTTTGGAATGAAAATAAAAAGTGGGATTTCGCTTTCAGATTACTTTTCTCAGTAGCAGAAACAACGTATGTACTAAAAGAGAGAATCTATTCATCCTAGCAGGGATTTTCCATCAGATAGGTTTGACGCGCTGCCCATAGGCGTGATGGCTTGTGACAAAACGATGTTTAAACAGGCGGGGGCGGGGCGGGGGGAGGGGGAAAGAAGCCCAAATCCAGGACTGGCTTCTTCTAGAACTTTCTCGTCAGTACCCGCTGTTTGGCAGAATCTACTCCCAGGCTTACGTGGGACTAGCCTGACTCCCCTTTTCGGAGCTGGACACCTTCCTCTACCCCCCGCCCAGCTGTGTCCATTTTATGAGATCTAACTTTTGAGATGGAGGTCTGAGGCTTTGTCCATCCCCCTGCCTGAGTCATGGGAAACCAGTTAATAATGGGCATCGTCTCCTCCGGGTGGGGGACTTACCAACTCTATCACCTCCCATCTCTCAGCCTCCAAAAATCCCCCTCTGGCACAGCAATGCCTGCTCGACCTCCGCGGTCCTCTGTCCAGAGGCAGAGGCGAGAGAACAAACAGAAAAACACGGAGAGCTGCCATTCTGGTTGGGGCTGTTACCTAAGCTTCTGCTCCTGGATCCCGCACCCTGTGAGCACATGCCATGGTTCCCTCCTTCTTCCCCTGTGAGGGTCCTTATCTAGATGTCAGTAACTCTACCAAGAACGATTTAAGATTCTGCTAAATTCTGCATTTTAAAATCTGGCTCTGTGAAAATTTGCAGGAGGAACAGCTTCTATTTTTAAAGGGGCTGATTCTTTCCTTTTTTTTTTTTTCTGATCGTTTTCGAGTGGAATCTGAACTTAACAAAGCGGTTTTGAAAGCCCAGCTGCACGATGGATGCTTCCCGAGCCGTGTGTGGAACTGGGTCAGTGTTTCACAAAGTGAGGGGCACTCCCACCGGTGGTCCTGGTGGCTCATTTGATAACTGTAGAGCACGCAGGGATGAGCAGTTCACGTGACGTGAAGTTAAACATTTGGGTAGGCACCAGACTTGTGATTTCTTGAATATCGTGGCTGATACAAAGTGGAAGTAAATAGCCATGTTAGCTCAGAACTGATTGATTTTTTTAAGTTTATTTATTTTGAGAGAGAGAGTGTGTGTGTGTGTGTGTGAACAGGGGAGGGGAAAAGACAGAGAGAAAGGGAGAGAGAGAGAATCCCAAGCAGCTCCCAGCTGTCAGTGCAGAGCCCAGTTCAGGGTTCAGTCCCATGAACCACGAGATCGCGACCTGAGCAGAAATCAACAGTCACCAGCTCAACCGACTGAAGCACCCAGACACCCCAGCTCAGAATCAATTTAAAGAAAAGTGTTAGCGGGGCGCCTGGGTGGCTCAGTCTGTGAAGCGTCCCACTTTGGCTCAGGTCATGATCTCGCAGTTCGTGGGTTCGAGCCCCATATCGGGCTCTGTGCTTACAGCTCAGAGCCTGGGGCCTGCTTCGGGTTCTGTGTTTCCCTCTCTCTCTGCCCCTCCCTTGCTCGTGCTCTGCCTCTCTCTGTCTTTCAAAGATAAATATGTGTTAAAACATTTTTAAAAATAGGAAAATGTTAACAAACAATTACGGTATCAATACGCAAACTGGCAAGAGTCACGAAGGGGACTCTGTTAGTTTCCTGTGGCTGCTGGGGGCAATTATGAGCAAGCCTGACTTACAGCAACGCACATTTATCCTCTTAGAGCTGTGGAGGCCAGAAGTCCACGATCAGCTTTACGGGGCTGCAAAGTGTTGGCAAGGCCCTGCTTCCTCCTAGGGCTGTGCGGGACAATCTGTTTCTTGCTTCTTCCCCTCTCTCGTGGCCGTTGATAGTCGTTGGCTGGTGCTCACATCACCCCCATCCGAGCATCGCTGGTCACATGGCTTCTCCTTCCTCTTTTGTGTCCAGTAAAATCTCCCTCTGCCTCCCTTTTAAGAGCATACTTGTGACAGATAGCATTCCGGGCCCACCCAGACAATCCGGGATGGTCCCTTTGTCTCAAAATCCTTAGTTGAATCACATCGGCAATTGTCCTTTTGTTTTGGCCAAACAAGGTAACATATTCACAAGTATTGGGGATGATGAGGATGTGGCCATCTTTGGGGGAAGGGGGGGTATTATTCAGCCTATCACCAGGGGGCACGAGAAGTTTGGGAAGCACAGAGCAGGTTAGGAAGTACGACTCATACTGGCAGAGTTCATACACCTGAGGGCATCCCCGTCCTCTTGTGGAGTGGATTTTGCCCTCTGCTCCCACCATCTCCTCACCAAAGATACCGGAGGAGTGAGATCCAGGGGGAAGGACAGGGGTCTCCGGGCCTGTGGGGAAGACAGACTTGTGGAGTGACCCTGGACCCCATTCGTTCACCGTACCCTGAGACTCTTGGACACGGTTTGATTCTCTGGTGTCTAAATTGGTGATAGACAGCCACCTTAGAAAAAGCGAAATTTAAAATTGCACAGGTTCAAATGAGCGTTGTTTTACTCCGTCCGTCCATACAGATTACTACCTTGGGGCCCCAGCTCAGATTTGCACCGTATTTATTTAAACTGCTTTTGAAACGTTCATCACTGGACGTTAATAAACAAAGTAATTATTCCTGATTTTCTTATGGGTTCCGTTTATTAAAGGGAACCGAGATTTTCTGTGATTTCACAAGGAGGCATGAGATCTGGAAGTAGGCTAAGGCGCTTTGCCTATGAAATTAACGAAGACATTTTCTTATCGCATAATCAGTAAATTGGAAACGGGATTCTCGCGCGTTTCAGGGAAAGGTGCCTGGAACAACTTCTCGCTCAATCTGATTAGTGCATTCACAGCAACCGCTTTCTCCGGGGGAGCCTTTCTGCAAGGAGGGTTTATCAGCTGAACTCATGTAATTCAGCAAGTGGGGGCGGGTGGAGAAGCGGGACATCTCCCCAGCAGCTTTGATCAGGCCTCCTGCTCTCCACCCCCCTGCCCACCGCCCACCCGCACATCTGCACTGGCCTGTGGCTGCTCTCACTCCAGTGGCACCAGCGTGTGATGTCTCCTTTGCCCCAAGCAGACAAGAGCAGACCAGAGGAGCCAGCAAGCTCTCCGGGAGAGGCACGGCGGTCTGCAGCCCCCACAGGAAGAGGAAGCCAGAGGGAGAGGTCGGCTCCTTCTCAGAGCGAAGTCCCCGGAGCCTTGTCAGGGCCCCTAAACGTGTGACCTGACCACCTTTCTTGGACACCCCTCTCCTGGGGGCTCACCAGGGTGAAGCAGAAATGCTGGCTGGGATCCACCACAACAAAACCTCATCACTTCCATGCTTTGGCTCCTGCTTCCTAGGGAGCCGGGTTCAGATCCCAGTGTGGGGTCTTCTCCCTAAATGGGGTCCTTTTATATAAAAAGGCACATTGTTAGAGAAGAGAGGAGGGCTTCAGCCAAACACAGAGAGGACCTTCTCGAGGAAAGAGGATGAAGTCATACAGAGGCTGGGGTCGTAAGTTACAAAGTACTAATCAGAGCCAGTCAGAGACACAAGGGGAGGGACACCTTGCTGGTTTTATTCACAGGACCTTTCCCTAGTGACTAACAATTAAAATCAATATAGAAGGTCTCAAAAAACTAAATCAAGGGGAAAAAAAAGAAGCTTAAAATGAATATGATATACATTGTCTTATGATAAATGGTGATTGATCTTCCTATAAATGATGCATGAGGCATATAGAATTTGCCTCAAAATTTTCATAGGTGTTCCCCAAACTGGCCATCGTGTGTACAATAAGCAACAATTAAATAGATTTATTTTCTGTCTTAGCATATTTGAAAACAAACCAAAAAACAAGGAAGTCTCTCAAATCCAATGAATGGGGTGACGTACCCAGCACTCAGAGATTGTGAAGGTCCCTTCTGGTCCTACAAGGCTGATGCGTTTCTGATTCACTTACGCCCTCCTTGAGGGCAGAGCTGTGGGGAGGGGGGCTGGGGGGGGGACCGAACATGGGCTCTGGCATTAGCCATGACTTTGAATCAAATCCCACTACTCAACAGCTGTGCAGTCTTGGGTTTGTGACGGTGACAGGCAGGAATCCGACCAGAGGAGCCAGAAAGATTTCCGTACAGGAAGGGCTCGAGAGAATTGCCAGGAGAAATCCAGAGAGCCCGGTCACACGGACCCAAGAGCCATGGACCTCTCTGCTTGTCACAGCAGGGCTACCTCTCTTTGGCACCTCCAGCCACAGGTGCCCGTGGCTTTGGCTTCATCAGTGTGTTTCCTGCCCAGGGGTGGAGAAGGACCAGGTGTGATAGGAGGGGAAGAGGCCGTGAGCTCCCCCTAGCGGCCACTGCCAAGCACCAGACGAGGGCCAAGCGGGGCTGTTGAGACCCTCCACCCCCCCTTCATCAGGCCCTTGTCCTCTCTTGAGCCTGCTTTCCAAACCTGGCCACTGCTCCCCACACAAGGCCAGAGACCATAAAGTAGAGATCCGTGGCTCTAACCATCAACACAACGTGAAAGAAAAGGTTCCTGGTTACAGTTAAGTCTAAGCCGTCATCCCCAGGAGTTGATGGGTCTCATTCCCCTTTTCCACGGAGGGGTTAACCACCCCCCAATCTTTGTAGGTAGCTCGTGTTTCTGCAGGGGAGGTCACAGAAGCATACGGGTTCTGCAGGGCAGCAGCTGGAAGGCGCAAGCAAATGCCAGACCCCAGTGTGACTGGGGAGCTGCTACCCTTCACTCAGTCCTGCTGACGAACCAGCCAGGCTCTCTTCCTCTCCAGGGTGTCCTCCGTCCTATTCTCTTTATTCTCTTAGACAACGTCTTCCCTCCTCCTGGCCAGCCCTTTCGCGGCGCAGGGATGGCTCTCTCCAGAGCTTCCTTGACGGAGAGGCCTTTATGGGGTGCCTCTCCCAATGGAAAAGCCACCCGACACGGGACTGGGACTGGGGTGTAAGTTTTCAGGAGGCACATTACTCCCACGGCCTTGCAAGTGTAGTTGAGGCTTAGGGGGTGTGCCTCCTTAAATTCTGCACCCTGAGAGCCCGCCTGGCCGCCTCCGGCACCGGCCCTGACCGCGGACCCATACATGGGACCGCAGGGCAAGGGGGCGTCCACGGCCTGGCACATCATGTCTGCGAATCCCTGCGGGTGTGGCTCTGGGTTGGACTGAGCCCACAGGCCACGCTCATCCACAGCAACACCCCTCACTCCCGAGGTACCTTCCAGAGCTCATCCGCCGCAGGGCTGCGGCCGCTGGGGACCACAGGGAGACCCCCCCCCCCCACGCTGGGCTGTTTCTTAAAGCGACCTCCCTGGCCTCCCCTGCCCCCCACATTTCCATTTCTTTCTGAGAAACGGCCCCCTAACTGCCTCTAGTGGCTTCTACTTCCCAGGTGGAACCCCTCACTGACACACTGTCCCGCCAGGAAGACAGTGAGATCCGCAAGAGCCACGTGAAGGAGCACCAGCTCGGGGGGGGGGGGGGGGGGGGCACCTGGGTGGCTCAGTCGGTTAAGCCTCCGACTCTTGATCTCACGGGCGGTGGGTTCGAGCCCTGCGTTGGGCTCTGTGCTGACGGTGGGGAGTCTGCTTGGGATTCTCCCTCCTCCCTCTCTCTCTCAGAAATAAATAAACTTAAAAAAAAAAAAAAAAGGAGCATCGGCCTGTGCTCGGTCCACCTGCCCCCAGGCCTGCCGCCTGCCCTAAGTGCCCCCACCTGCACAGACTCCTCTCGCCCTCCTCAAGCAGAGTCCCCAGGGAAGCCTCCGCTGGCCCTGCTAGCCCTTCAACGCACACTACCCTCCACCCCGCTAAACAGTCAACTCCTGACTCCACGGTTTGTTTCTGGCCATTGGGTTCCTGCCAGGGCATCTGTCTGGTCATCCAGTAGCCGCTGGCCTCTCTGAGGAGACGGTAGGAGCCACGAGGCAGGCGCTCCGGCATCTGGCGCCCGAAACACAGCCTGGTGCTGGTGGCTCGCAAGGAGCGATTTGCAAAACGAGTGCATAGTAGGTACTGGAAAAATCCTCTGTTGCTTGGGATTGAGTCAAAGGGTCAGCACCACAGAAGACTTACGGCAGCACCAGCCCAGCAGCAGCTCTGGGGGGGGGGGGGAGAGGTTAAACAAGAGGGGCGCCTGGGTGGCTCAGCGGGTTGAGCATCTGCCTTTGGCTCCGGTCATGACCGCACAGTTTGTGGGTTCAAGCCCCACGACAGCTTGGAGCCTGAAGCCTGCTTCGAACTCTGTCTCCCTCGCTCCCTGCCCCTCCCCCATTTGCGCGCGCACTCTCTCTCTCTCTCTCAAAAATAAACACACATTAAAAAACCATTTAAAGGGGCGCCTGGGTGGCGCAGTCGGTTAAGCGTCCGACTTCAGCCAGGTCACGATCTCTCGGTCCGTGAGTTCGAGCCCCGCGTCGGGCTCTGGGCTGATGGCTCAGAGCCTGGAGCCTGTTTCCGATTCTGTGTCTCCCTCTCTCTCTGCCCCTCCCCCGTTCATGCTGTGTCTCTCTCTGTCCCACAAAAAATAAATAAATAAACGTTGAAAAAAAAAATTAAAAAAAAAAAAAAAAACCATTTAAAGACAAAGTTACCCAACCAGCCCCCAGCGGTTCTGTCACAGTTGTTTTTTTTTTTTTTAAGATTTTATTTAAAATAAATAAATAAATAAAATAAAATTAAAAAAATAATAAAGATTTTATTGAAAAAAAACTTTTTTTTCAACGTTTATTTATTTTTGGGACAGAGAGAGACAGAGCATGAATGGGGGAGGGGCAGAGAGAGAGGGAGACACAGAATCGGAAACAGGCTCCAGGCTCTGAGCCATCAGCCCAGAGCCTGACACAGGGCTTGAACTCACGGACCGCGAGATCGTGACCTGGCTGAAGTCGGACGCTTAACCGACTGCGACTGCGCCACCCAGGCGCCCCTAAAGATTTTATTTTTAAGCCATCTCTACACCCAACGGTGGGGCTCGAACTCACAATCCCCGAGATGAAGTGTCCCGTGCTCCACCCACTAGTCTCTGTGTTGATGCAAGTGCCCGAGCCCCAGGCCAGACCTGCCTAGCCAAGACCTTCCTGAACTCCTGGCTCCCAGAAAATATGAGTGATAAGTAAAATGACTACCGTTACTTTAAGCCGACGAAAATCGGGGTGATTTGTTACATAGCAAGAGAGCCCTAGAATAGCTCTCCACCTCAAGGAACTGAAAATAAGTTGGAAAGCCAAGAAATGAGTGAATTTAGCCAAGTTTATTAGAGGCGGGTAAGTTCCCACCTAGGTGAATAAAGTAAATCCCCCCACCCAAGTACTCCATCCTCCTTGTCCTACCTGTGTTCCTCTCCACGCCCCCTCCCCTGGCCCCTAATTTTGATTGGCCCCCCCATCCTTGATTCTACGCCCCCTTCCCCGGCCCCTAATTTTCATTTGGACCCCCAAATCCTTGATTCTATGCCCCCTTCTCCGGCCCCTAATTTTGATTGGCCCCCCCCAATCCTTGATTCTACGCCCCCTCCCCCGGCCCCTAATTTTCATTTGGACCCCCAAATCCTTGATTCTGGGCCCCCTTCTCCGGTCCCTAATTTTCATTTGGACCTCCAAATCCTTAATTCTATGCCCCCTTCTCCGGCCCCTAATTTTGATTGGTGCCCCCAATCCTTGATTCTATGCCCCCTTCCCCCTGCTCCTAATTTTGATTGGCCCCCCCAATCCTTGATTCTGGGCCCCCTTCCCCAGCCCCTAATTTTCATTTGGACCCCCAAATCCTTGATTCTGGGCCCCCTTCTCCGGCCCCTAATTTTGATTGGCCCCCCCAATCCTTGATTCTACGCCCCCTTCTCCAGCCCCTAATTTTCATTTGAACCCCCAAATCCTTGATTCTATGTCCCCTTCCCCTGCTCCTAGTTTTTTTTATATTCAATACAATTTATTGTCAAATTGGTTTCCATACAACACCCAGTGCTCATCTCAACAGGTGCCCTCTCAATGCCCATCACCCACTTTTCCCTCCCTCCCACCCCCCAATCAACCCTCAGTTTGTTCTCAGTATTTAAGAGTCTCTTATGGTTTGCCTCCTTCCCTCTCTGTAAACTCCTGCTCCTAATTTTGAATTGTCCCCCAATCCTTGATTCCACACCCCCTTCCCTCCTCCTCCTAATTTTGATTGCCCCCCCAAATCCTTGAGTCTATGCCCCCTTCCTCTGCCCCTAATTTTGATCAGTTCCTCAATCCTTGATTCCACATCCCTTTCTCTGTCCCTAATTTTGATCGGTCCCCCCAAATCCTTGATTCCACGACCCCTTCCTTCCTGCCCCTAATTTTGATTGGTTCTCCAGATCCTTGATTCCTGTTGTGTGTCTTCAGTTTAGTGCAAGGATGACATTTGCCCAGACTCTCAACCTGCTGGCGCCCTAAATTAGCAACTGGCCCAGTCTCCCCGTCTTCACTTTGGCTATACTGCAGGGAGTGGAGTCAAGGCTGTTTAGACCACAAATCCCTAGTCCCGGCTCCGGGTTCCTGGCAACAGGCATCACATAAATTTTCTACCAAGAGACACATCCGCATAATTAGACCAAAGATATTGCAGACACAGACACAGGCAAAGAGAGCAGGGCTGGGAGAAGGGTACCATTCATCAAAACCTCATCATAAATTCAAGTTGAAGGGCTGAAAAGAAACAAAATATGGACACTTCCCAAACCCAGCAGCTGGACCTCTCGCTGAAATCCCGAAATCATTGCCGCTCAACTCAACATCTGGGAGAGAATGAAAAAATAATAAAGATTTAAAAAGAACAGACGCAGGGCAATTATCAATTGAAGTGCGGATCGGGAATATAAATTCTCTGAGAGCCTAAAGACAGAAATACACATCAGCACATGGGTCTTAGGACTGTGAATTTCACCCAGCTGTCACCACTATTCTTTTTTATTGTGGCTAATACTTCTTTCTCAAATGCACTTTCTAAGCGATGAACATAATTACGTTCAGGTTGACACGACCTGAATTAGGGTTACCGCACTTTTACTGACTCAACAGCGGCGGGGTAGGGACATTTCCAAGAGGATTCTGGTGCTGGAAGAATGCTGTGTCTAGATTTGAGAGACCCGGGTTCAAGTCCCGCCTCCCCCATTTAATTGTGTGAAACTGGCTATTTAATCTTCTAAACTTGTGAAGAAATCTAAAAATAGAAAGCCTGCCTCAGTGAGTTTTTACTGGGATTAAAATAGGTAATGTATCTTCAGAGTTCCTGCCACGGTGTTGCTTTGGGCTTCTTCCCCTGTGAAATAGGGTTTGTTATTTTGTAAGGATTCTCCCCTCCCTCCCTCCCTCCCTCCCTTCCTTCCTTCCTTCTTTCCAGTAAATTAATCTCTGTGTCCAATGTGGGGCTTGAACTCACAACCCTGAGACTGAGAGTCACATGCTCCCCTCAACTGAGGCAGCCAGGCACCCCTGTAAGGATTTTTTAGTTTATGATATTATTTAAGCTACTTTAAACAATTTTTTAAATGTTTTTATATATTTTTGAGAGAGACAGAGTGCCAATGGGGGGGAGGGGCAGAGAGAGAGGGAGACACAGACTCTGAAGCAGGCTCCAGGCTCTGAGCTGTCAGCACAGAGCCCGACACGGGGCTCGAACCCACTAGCCGTGAGATCATGACCTGAGCCGAAGTCGGACGCTTAACTGAATGAACCACGTAGGCCCCCCCTAAGCGACTTTTAAGGCACTTAAGATACTTGTGGTTGTAAGTAACTGAAAGCAGGACTTATAGTAGCTTTAAAGGAAATGAATTGAATTGTTCCAGTCAATGAGAAAGCAGTGATTGGCTACAGGGTAGGATCAACGTGTCGGGGATCACTAACATCCCAGGCGTTGAGTGCCAGTCCCCGCAGCCCATGTGGCTCTTCCCTCATGGTGGCAAGATGGCTGCTTCAGCTCCAAGCGTCTCGTCTTCACACCAGAGCAACCAAAGCATGAAAGCAGAGGAATCTTTTCAAACCTCTCTCTTACCAAGGAGGAAACATTTCTCAGACACCTCCCACAGATTTCCTTTTATATCTCATTGGCCGGATCTGGGCCATGGCTATCTCTTGCCGGGAGGCAGCCTGGGGAAAGGAATATCCAAAAAGCAAACACGAGAAGCTACTTCTAACAGGATGGGAGAACGGAGAGAAGAATGACACTGACCTGCCGCTGTAATGTACGTAGAATGCCCACCGCGACGGGACCCATCAGTCAATGGAAGTAACATTTATTGAGCACTTACTGTATGCCAGTCACCATTCTGAGGGGGTTGTATGCGCCACCTCATCCCGTCCCCTCAGGAACCTTAGGAGGAGGTGTGACTATTAGCCTCGTTTCCCTGATGTGGAACTCGGGGCTCAGAGATGTTAATAAACTCGCCCACGGCTGCGTACCCAGTGCCTGCTGGGGCCACGGGACATTTGATCTGAGTTGGAGGAGACCGAGGCCCCACGTTGGCACACAAGAGGATGCTCGGCTCACCTCTGAGGTCTTGCTGGCCACCCATCCCTTTACATGCCCACGCATCCAGAGAAGGAAGCAGCAAGCTGGGCTTTGGCTGCCACAGGAAGGAAGACCCTTAACACACACCACGGGGAGAGAATCTAGCCTGGTGTGAGGTTCTGGGTGCGGCCACAGAGCCTGAAGGTTCAGGGCCTACCGCGGGATCTGACTCTGCATGACCCCCCCGCCAGGGAACAGAACCACAAGGGGGGAAACCTCTTTCCCAAACCGATCTGGAGAAGAAAAGCAACCCTGGAAACCCCAGGACAGAGCAGAGCCCAGGAGTGTTCAGCAGCACCCTTTAAGCAGGTGCTGGCAGGTTAAGGCACTGTGAAGGTGCGCACGGACAGCCGTGGGTCTAGAAGTTACCTATCGCTCCATAACCATTACTCTGAAACTTAGCGACTTAAGCCTCACATTATATTTCAGTTTTTGTGGGTGAGGAATCCCGGCAAAGCTAAGCTGTGTCATCCTCTGGCTCAGGCGTCCAACAGGCTTCAACCAAGATGTTGGCCAGGGATGAGGCCATCTGAGGCTCCAAACTCGTTCCCTGATCATTGGCAGGAGTCAGTTCCTTATGGGTTTTGGACCAAGGACCTCAGTTCCTTGGTGGCTGCTATAGGGAGGCCCCTCAGGGTTCTTTGCTTCACGGGCCTTTCCACTTGCTTGTAACAGGGGAACTTGCCTCATCAGAGAGGGAGGGAGACAGAGAAAGGGCGGGAGGGAGTGAGGGAGAGGTACCGAGTGAGCAGGACAGAAGTCATAGTCTTCTGTGGCCTAATCTCAGGAGTGATTTCCAATTACCTTGGTTTTTTTTTTAATGTTTCTTTCTTTCTTTATTTTTATTTTTTTATTTAATTTGTTTTTTTTTAATTTACATCCAAATTAGTTAGCATATAATGCAACAGTGATTCCAGGAGTAGATTCCTTAATGCCCCTCCCCCATTTAACCCATTCCCCCCTCCCACAACCCCTCCAGCAACCCTCAGTTTGTTCTCCATATTTATGAGTCTCTGATGTTTCATCCACCTCCCTGTTTTTATATTATTTTTGCTTCCCTTCCTTTATGTTCACCTGTTTTGTATCTTAAATCCTCATAGGAGTGAAGTCATATGATTTTTGTCTTTCTCTGACTGACTAATTTCGCTTAGCATAATACCCTCCGGTTCCATCCACGTAGTTGCAAATGACAAGATTTCATTCTTTTTGATTGCCAACTAATACTCTATTGTGTGTGTGTGTATGTGTGTGTGTATGTGTGTGTGTATATATATGTATATATATATATATATATACATATATATATACATACATATATGTGTGTGTGTGTATATATATATGTATACATACATATATATATACACACACATATACATATACACATGTATATATACATATATATACATATACACATGTATATATATATATATACACACACACACAAATACATATATATATATATACATACACACACACATATATACCACATCTTCTTTATCCATTCATCCATTGATGGACATCTGGGCTCTTTCCATACTTTGGCTATTGTTGATAGTGCTGCTTAAACATGGGGGTGCATATGTCCCTTCAAAACAGCACCCCTGTACCCCGTGGATAAATGCCTAGTAGTGCAGTTGCTGGGTTGTAGGGTAGTTCTATTTTTAGTTTTTTGAGGAACCTCCAGACTGTTTTCCAGAGTGGCTGCACCGGTTTGCATTCCCACCAGCAGAGCAAGAGGGTTCCTTTTTCTCCGCATCCTTGCCAACATCTGTTGTTGCCGGAGTTGTTAACGTGACCATTCTGACAGGTGTGAGGTGGTGCCTCATTGTGGTTTTGATCTGTATTTCCCTGGTGATGAGTGATGTTGAGCATTGTTTTCATGTGTCTGTTAGCCATATGAATGTCTTCTTTGGAAACAATTATTTATTTTTGAAAGAGAGAGAGAGAGAAAACAGGAGCAAAACAGGGGCAAAGAGAGAGGAGGACAAAGGATCCAAACTGGGCTCTGAGCTGTCAGCACAGAGCCCGATGCGGGGCTCGAACTCACCAACCGTGAGATCACGACCTGAGCTGAAGTCGGACACAACGGACTGAGCCACTGTGGTGCCCCAACTTCCTGTTACCTTTGTAGTACTCCATTCCTTAGAGTCCCTGGGTGGGTACCAGGAGGCAGGATCTTTGGGAGTCATTTTGGAAACTGCCTACTGCAGTGGTCAAGCTTGAATCAGCGAACAGTTCACAACGGTCAGGCCATGGGGAGGTCTAGGTAGGGTGGCCCCTTGACCATCAGGCCAGCAGCTGGGGACCTGTCATTAAGGCAACGCCATGGGCCAGGCCCAGGAGGACACTGCAGAATCAGGCAGCTGTGCGACTCAGAATTCCAACAAGGTGTTGCATCGAGTAAAGGAGGATGGTCCAGACCCTGAGAGCCCAGGCTGCAGAGGTGAGTCAGGAGAGTGGGAGAATTTTAAAACTTGGTAATGACTCTTGGAGCCAGGAGGCTTCTTAGGCACTGTCTCCCTGACAAAGATTGATCCTAGACCCTGATGAGCCCGGACCTTGTAGGTGGGACCAGAGACCCTCTTTAGGAAGGAGGGAAGCAGCACAGAGAAGGTTCCGGAACCAGGCAGGTGGGCTTAGCATCCTGGCCCAACCATTTGCTAGTTGTGGGAACCTGGGCGAATAAATTGACCTCAAACCTGAGTTTTCTCTTCTCTAAGATGATACCTAACCCACAGTGAGGCCGAGAAAAATGAGGCGAGATGCTAAAAGGCCCCCCATGCAATGTTCTGCTGAATAGCATTCAGTAAAGGTTTATTATGTTATCAAGATGGTTATATAAAAGTAGCACATTTAGAAAGGAGAATGAGTCCATTCCTTAAAATCGAAACAACACCCATGTATTTATTTATTTTTTTAAGTTTTGTTCATTTAAGTAATCTCTACACCCAACGTGGGGTTTGAACTCACATCCCCGAGATCAAGAGTTTTATATTCTTCCAAATGAGCCAGCCAGGCATCCCAAAACAACACCAATTTAAGGAAGCTGACGTTCTCTGGTTGAGAAGATAAGATCTGACCCAGGTTCACATTTACTAATAAAGGGTGATTGGCTGTTTCAGGTCAGGCATTGAATTAGATGCCTAATGTGTTGTTGTTGTTGTTGTTAAGTTTATTTATTTATTTTGAGTGGGGAGGAGCATAGAGAGAGGAAGAGAGAGTCTCAAGCAGGCTCATCGCTGTCAGTGCACAGAGCCCTATGCAGGGCTCGAACCCACGAACTATGAGATCATGACCTGAGCCGAAACCAAGAGTCAGAAGCTTAACCGACTGAGCCACCCAGGTGCCCCTAGGCATCTGTTCAATAGCGTTGGGGTCTCCCTTGGGAAGGAATATCTCCTCCTGCAATCCTTCTTCACCTAGAACAGATTTAAATTCACACATGGTCTCCAGAAGGCTTCTGAGCCTCCCGGGAGGTTTTCATTAAGGATGAGAGATTTTCTAACACTGGTTTTCAGATACCCCACAGCTCCACCAGAACTCCTTCTGTGGATAAGGATGCGCGAAAGGTCAGTGTCAACTGTGGATTCAATAGTCGAGGTTCTTAGCTGCAGCAAAGTTTAAGCAGAAAGGGATTCACCCCCACAGTATCGTACCATTCGACGTGTCCAACAAGGCTGGAGAACCCAGTGTGGGCATCACACGGCCACGAACCACGCAGCTGGTAACCGCACCACAGGACTTTTCTGTTTTCAATTCTGCAATAACGGTGTCTGGGATCTGCTTCAACATAACATGAGGAGGGGAGAGCCCTGGGCCGGGGGGAGGGGTTGGTGGTATAGATGAAAAGAAACTGGCCTCAAGTTAACAATTGTTGAAGTTGGAGCAGGCGAATGAGAGTTCTTTTTACTAGTCTATTTTTTAAAAACAGATTTTGTTTAAAAGATTTTATTTTTTAAGTAATCTCTATACACCCAACCTGGGGCTCGAACTCACGACCCCGAGCTTAAGAGTCGCCTGCTCTACCCACTGAGCCAGCCAGGCGCCCCTAAAGACAGATTTATTGAGATACGATTTACATACCGTCATATTCATACAATCCGATGAATTTTAGTCTATTTACAGATTTGAGTCACCATCACCACCAGTTAAATTTAGAATTTAAAAAAAAATTTTTTTTAACGTTTATTTATTTTTGAGATAGAGAGAGAGACAGAGCATGAATGGGGGAGGGTCAGAGAGAGGGAGACACAGAATCCGAAACAAGCTCCAGGCTCCGAGCTGTCAGCACAGAGCCCGACGCGGGGCTCGAACTCACGGACCGCGAGATCATGACCTGAGCCGAAGTCGGCCACCCAACCGACTGAGCCACCCAGGCGCCCCAAATTTAGAATGTTTTTATCAACCCCCAAAGAAACCCTGTCCGCATCAGCAGTCACTTACTCCCCATTCGTACTCTGTCTGAGCCCCAGCAACAAGTAATCTCTGCTCTGTCCCCACCAATTTGCCTATTCTGGACACGTCACATAAAGACGCAATTACACCGGGTGTGATCTTTCATGACTGGCTTCTTTCACTTATAGCATAATGTTTTCCAGGTTCCTCCACATTGTGGCTCGTATCGGTGCTTCCTTCTTATTGTGGATGTCATTCCATTGTGTGGATGGATCCTGTTTTGTTTATCCAGTCCTCCGTGGATGGACCCTTGGGTTGTTTTGCCTTTTGGCTTTTTGGTGAATAATGCTGCTATGAACTTGGTATAAGAGTATCTGTTTGAGCCCCTGCTTCCAGCTCTTTTGGGTATATACCTAGCAGTGGAATTGCTGAATCATATGGTAATTCTATGTATAGCTTTTTGAGGACCTGCCAAACTGGTTCCCACAGCAGCTGCACCATTTTTCATTCCCACCGGCAGGGTACAAGGGTTCCAATTTCTCCACACCCTTGCCAACTCTTGTTATTTCTGATTCTAGCCATCCTAGTGGGTGTGAAGTGATATCTTCTTGTGGTTGAGACTTGCATTTCCCTGAGGGCTAATGATGTTGAGCATCTTTTCGTGTGCGTATTGGCCATTTGTCTATTTTCCTTGGGGAAATGTCCACTCAAGTCTTTCTCACATTTAAAAAAATATCTATTTGAGAGAGAGAGAGAGAGAGAAGACCCCAAGCAGGCTGTGCACTGACAGCAGAAAGCCTGACGCGGGGCTCGAACTCACGAACGGTGAGATCACGACCCGAGCCGAAGTCAGACGCTTAACCAGCTGAACCATTAAGGCGCCCCACTTTGCACATTTTTTAAATGGCCCTTTAAAACATACTTTTAATTGAGTTGTGATACTTCTGTATATATTCCGGGTTGCAAGTCCCTTACCAGGCAAATGATTTGCCAATATTCACCCCCATTTTGTGGATTGTCTTTTCACTTTCTGGAGGGTGTTGTTTGAAGGACAAAAGTTTTCAATTCCAATGACATGTAATTTATTTTTCCTCCTATTGCTTATGTTTTTTTGTGTGATATCTAAGAAATCATGGCCTGAGCCAACTTCGTGAAGACTTTCTCGCATGTTTTCTTCTAAGGGTTTTATAGTTTTAGTTTGTATATTCAGGTGTATAATCTATTTTGAGTTAATTTTGGGATGCGATGTGAGGTAAGGGATCTCCATTAAATTTTGCATGTGGATATTAGTCTATGTTTGTATATGTTGAAAGTTTTCCACAATAAAAACTTAAGAAAAGGCAATAACAAAAAAATATATACAGCAGATGGGAACTGCCTGTAGTTGCTAATAACCACTACCAAAGAGTGGCTTCCACAAGATATGTTTGCGTTTCTACTTATTTAGTTTGGAGGCAGGTACAGCTGATGTGGCTTGAACCAACATCTTGCCATCTGTTTGTTTCAACATTCCTATACGTTGCCCCCATCCTCAAGGTTGCCTCATGGTCAGGAAGTAGTTGCTGGAACACCAGCCATCACTTCTCCATTATGAGCAGGAAGAAGAAAAAAATGGGGGTAGGGGTGGGAAAGGAGCCATACGTCTTTAAATAACCTTTCCTGGAACCAATTTAAAAACCTGGGTTTACAGCCCATGGGCTACTTCCATGGCGGGGAGGGGCACATTAACATCCTTGTCAATATAAGGTCTCTGACGGTAAGTCACCTGCACAGGCACGGGTGTCATGTAACCAAAGCCGCAGGCTGTGATGCACAGTGACAGTGGCCCAGTCCATATCCATTCTTTAGCATCTTAGTGGCAAGTAGCATTGTGCAATTATGAGCCCAGTCTTGCCAGAACTTTCAAGTTTTAGAGGCTTCGGTTCTACATTTTGTATGAACCCTCCAGATATTTCAGCGTTGGCAACAACCAAAATAATAATAATAATAATAATAATAATAATAATTAACCTTGCCTGGGCCAAACGCAGTACATCTGTGGCCCATATCCCGTCTCTGTGCTGCTGGTTGACAACCTCTACCTTCAGGTGAACGTGGGGGCCCTCTAGATGCCCAAGGGCACAGGGCTGGTATTACGATTCTGGCGTGGCTCTGAGCCAGCAGGGGGGGTGCGGGGAGTCACGAGGAAGGAGGTTTTGGCTCAACTCTAGGAAGAACTCCATCCGCAGAGCTGTCAAAAACAGAAGGAGCTGGCCGGGGAGGTAGGAAGTTCTCCATTGCTGGAGGTGTTTGCGCAGATCCTGGAGAACTGCTCGCCGATGACTTCAGAGTCTCCCCCCGCCCCCGGAAGTCTCTGAGGCTGTTTGAAAACTGCCACGATGACTACTTCTGCAGCATTGACTTCCTGCAAGGAGATCCCACAGGGGAAGGGAAGGCGGGACGCTGTGTCCCCGCCTTCCAGGGGACAAGGTAGTGGAACCTGGGAAATTCCCTCACCATCCCCGTGGCCTCTATTAAACTTAGCCTGTCTGGATGGCAAAGGTGGACTTTCTAGTTGCTCACAAGCATGATCCGACTCATCTCCAGACTCACCGCTTGAGGTTGCACAACACACATGTGGCTTTTCTTATGGGGGAGGGTGCAGGCTATTTGATGCAATTGAGTTATTTGTTCAGGCCTCAGGGCCGGTGACATGGGGACACGATTTGTGCAGGTGCACAGGGACCTGCCTCTGGTGTAATCACTCTTCTGTCATCTTAGAATTCCTAGTCACTTTTGGGGCACCTGGGTGGCTCAGGCGGCTAAGCGCCCGACTTCGGCTCAGGTCACGATCTGGAGGTTTGTGGGTTCGAGCCCCGCGTTGGGCTCCGGAAAATCAGTGCGGACCTTGCTTGGGGTCCTCTCTCTCTGCCTCTCCTCTACTTGGGCTTTCTCTCTCTCTTTCAAAAATAAATAAGTAAATCTCAAAAAAACACAATTCTTAGTCGCTTTTGGACAAGGGGCCCCACGCTTCCATTTTGTACTGGGCCCTGCAAGTTAAGTAGCCAGTCCTCCATACTTTTACTCAAAATGTCCGGAAAGTGCAAGGCATTGAGTTTGCAGACAGCCTCACACAACATGCTCATAATCTAGCCAGGGAAACGGACGAAGGGGAGAGGTAGGCACAATGGAAATATTTGCTATGTAAAGCCCTAGGTGTTTGCAAGAGGGACCTCTGACTTAGACAGGGAGGTCAGGACGGAGCAGGCCATTCAGGAGTCCAGGTCTGAACTTCAATTGCTTGTGGAAATTCATTTTTCCATTACAGGAGAACTCTAGGCAGGCACATGGCTGTTTACCTAAGGACTACATTTCCCAGAATCCCTGGCAGTTAGCTGTGATCATGTGACTAGTTATCACCAATCGACTGAGTGGAAATGGCAGGGGTCACTTCTGAGTCTGGACTTCAGAGCATCCCTGTGTGCCTTCTTCCTGCAGGTGGAATCGGCCTGGGGAGGGGACCCAGCTTCAATCATGCAGGGGACCGAGAGGGCCTGGAGGCGGGCAGAGCAATGACTGGAAGGAACCTGGGTCTCTGAATGACCACTAGGAACAGAGCTTCCCGCTCATCTGGACAAGCTTATCTCCGAACCACTACTGGAGCAAAAAGAAAGTTATATTCTTTTTTTCCAAATTAAAATATTAAAAAAATTTTTTGACATTTATTCACCTTTGAGAGACAGAGCACAAGTGGAGGAGGGGCAGGGAGAGAGAGAGAGAGAGAGAGAGAGAGAGAGACCGAAGCCAAAGTAGGCTCCAAGCTCTGAGCTGTCAGCACAGAGCCTGATGTGGGGCTTGAACTCAGGAACCATGAGATCATGACCTGAGCTGAAGTTGGCTGCTTGACCAACTGAGCCACCCAGGCGCCCCTAAGATGTGTATATATTTTTTAATTTTAAGTAGGCTCCATGCCCAACGTGCGGCTTGAACTCGCAGCCCTGCAATCAAGAGTTGCGTGCTCTACCAACTGAGCCAGCCAGCCATCTGAGAGACTTAATGCTTTTTAAGCTACTGCATTCTGGGACCTCTTTGTTAGCCTCCTCAAACAAATGCAATGAGTAAATAGGAGGTATCTATGTGGGAAAAGGGAGAGAAGGCAGACTCCAAAACACCCAGTTGAGAGAGAACATAGTCCATTCAGGCAGGGAACTGGGAACGATTCAAGACGCCTGAAACCACAGCTGAGGGTGGGGAGGGGGTCTTTGTCGGCTGGGGATGTTCTACTCAAATACCTTGGACTGCGTGTTTAAACAATAGATACTTATTTCCCACGGGAGGCTGGGAAGTCTAAGATCGAGGTGCCTGCAGATTCAGGGTCTGGTGAGAGCTTCCCCCCCGTCTTGTAGACAGCCACCTTCTCACTGTCCCCGCTTTGGTGTCCCTTCATCTTCTCACAGGGACACGAATCCCATCACGGGGACTCCATTTGACTGACCCCATTTAACCGTATTGATGAGGGAGCATAAGGCAAGCTGACAGGCCGGAAACACCCCCCGGCCCCCAAGTGGGATGTGTGTGCTATAAGGAAAAAGGAAAAGGGAAAAAACACATGGTTAACTGATAGGGATCACAGTCCTGAGGGACATGGGTGGGTCTCCATCAGTTTACAAACATCTTAGTAAATCGCAAGAAAAAGCCAGTCTTATCAATAGCCTCATCTCCAGAAAACTGTAGACTCAGTTTCCTTGGAGCCTCAACATCACCCTCCATAGTGATGTGGGAACAAAGGCAGAAGGAAACGGCAGGTAAAATTAAATGTCCTTATAACCTGCAGCCCATTGACAAATACTTGAGGCCGGCAGAGTAAAACGTTTCTCCAGGAACTCCCTGTGGTCTTAATGCTAACGCTCTACCTTAGCTTGACCATAGCCAGGCCTCCAGGATCCTGAGAGTCGTTAGCATATGAAAATCTCACTGGAAACTTCCCTTGGACTTGACCTCCCCCAATTCCCAAATGTATAACCCTTCTCTCCACAGGGTCTGGGACAGCTCTTCCTGCCCACGGGTCCTGTCTCCATGCTTTAATAAAATCACTTTTTTTGCACCAAAAGATGTCTTCAAGGATTCTTTTTTGGCTGTCGGCTCCAGACCCCACGAACCCCACCATCACCTCAAAAATCCTCATCACTATCACCTTCAAAAACAATCTTCTTGGGGTGCCTGGGTGGTTCAGTTGGGTAAGCATCCAACTTTGGCTCAGGTCATTATCTCAGGGCTCTTGAGTTCAAGCCCCACGTTGGGCTCTGTGCTGACAGCTCGGAGCCTGGAGCCCGCTTCAGATTTTGTGTCTCCCTCTGTCTCTGTCCTTCCCCTGCTCGTTTTCTCTCTCTCTCTCTCTCTCTGTCTCTCTCTCTGTCTCTCTCTCTCAAGAATAAAGAAACATTAAAAAAATCTCATTAGGACTTAGAGCTTCAACATAGTAACATTTTGGTGGCAGAGTAGGGTCGGGACACAAACGTTCATCTTTAATAAATAAGGAAAAGGAAGATAGGACCACATCTTGGACCTCACATGCCAACAACGTCTGTTGTCTTCCTGTGAGCTGTGGGGAGCCACGCGGGTTGTGACATGATCGGATTAGCTTTTCGGTTGGTCAGCTTGAGTTGCAACCTGCAAACTTTTAAATGTATGAAACATTTCAGAAGACTCGTCGATAATACAATAAGCAGTCACATACCCCACCGCCTCGCTTGAAAAATACATTACAGATGAAGTCCCAGGATCTCTTTCCTGATTCCAAATTCAGCTTAGTTTATTTTGTTTGGTCTGTTTGGAGTTTTTTTGAGGGCCCTTGGATAGGGCAAGAAGGAAAACAGGGCATGAATCCTTGAATATATGGCATGTCCTCAGCACCATGCCAGGTACTGTAGGATTACACATATCAGAGAAGCAGACATGGCCGGGTGAAAAACAAACAAACTTGTGCATCCCCAGAATAAGCAGATTCCCTTCTGAGACCAGGTGCAGCACGCTGGCGGGGGCATATGTTTCTGGAGCACAAGTATGGGCCAGGATGGAATATTTGCACAGAATGTGCAGGCAGGACTCCTTCTGATGCACGTGTAGAGGAACGGTGAGGCCAAAGGAACCCTGAACGACGTCTCGGGAAGGTTTGCAGTTCCGAACGGACTCCGAAGGATGGGTGGAGGGGCGGGGATACAGGTGGTATTCTATCTTTTCACTCAGCGGATGGCTGGGACTTTGGAAGACAAAGAAGAGGACATGGGAAGCGAGCAGCTGGTGATGTCAATGGTGTTGAAGAAGATTTCATTTCCTGGGCAAGAGGCGAATACAGGACCACTGGCCATAAAGTTAGAGAAGAATGCGTTTGGCAGGAGATATCCCAATGGCATCAAAGGGCATCGAAAAAAGGTTGTTATGGGATGTGGAGCGGACACTTGTTGCTTTGGTCTGTTCGCATCCACTTACCGTCTTCTTTCAACAGCCTCTTTATCTTGGAAGGGAAACCATCCGTCTTTTTCTCATGGTCTATGTGGCCAAAGAGGTTTCATCCCATCTTTTAGCACCAAAAAAAGTCACCAGAATTTCAATGATTGATTCAGAGGTGGCCCCACGACCCTATCTGGACCAATGAGAGTTGTCACTGGCACTTTGCTCAAATGGCTGGCAGTGACGTGTTCTTTCTTTGTCTATTAGAGAGGTAAGGTGATCAATTATATGTTTGGAGCTGCTGGATGACACCTTGCTTTAAGGAGACTGAGAATGAGGTCAACATAGCAGAAAGCTGAGCCTGATGATGGAGAGAGAGAGAAACACCTTAAAACATTACAGCACCTGGATTTAACCGTGCCTGAAGCTAACCCTATTGCTTGGACTTTTCAACTATACAAGCCAATATTCTCCCTCCCAGCCCTCTGGTTTAGTGTGGTTTCAGTCGACTTACTGCCACGGATACTTGAGGAGAAAATGGAAAACAGTCTTGGTGCAAGAGTCCAGAACAGATAACAGAGACAGTGTCATTATTCCTGAGCAAAAATAGAGACTAGAACTTTATGGTTTTACAGGTGTATCTCCCAATGCAAAGGGTATAGGGAATGGATAAGGCAAGATTTTCATGTTACTGAAAGAAGCGAAACGTAATTTCATAAACATCACTGCCACTTGGAGGGGATTCATGACTAGCAGGGCCAACAGAAGGATACATGTTGTTTAAAAGATGCAAATCTAATGGAAAGGGCAAAGTGTGTAACAGCTCCTGCAAAGAAAGTCTGTCAGGGGCGCCTGGCTGGCTCCATTGGGAGAGCATGTGGCTCTTGATCTCGGGGTCATGAGTTCAACCCCGCCATGTTGGGTGTAGAGTTTACTTAAACAGATAGGGGTGCCTGGGTGGCTCAGCCAGTTAAGCATCCGACTCTTGGTTTCGGCTCAGGTCGTGATCTCACGGTTCGTGAGTTCCAGCTTGGGATTCTCTCTCGCCCTCTCTCTCTGCCCCTCCCCGACTTGTGCTCTCTCTCGAAAAATAAATTAATTAAAAAACTTAAAAATAAATAAATAAATAAATAAATAAATAAATAAAAAGAAGAAGGTCTATCCATCAGTGTGGAAGGCTTTTGGGTCAGGACTAACACAGACACAAGACCCCGCTCCACCTGCCCCACCTCCCTCCCCACCGGGCCCGAGGAAGCTTCTAGACGATGCTTTCCTAACACATGTCCCAAAGGCCACGATACAGGGTCACTTATAAATCCATGTCCCAGATATAAGGGATAGGACTTTCATGCCAGATGCTGGCCAAGTGTTTCATAAATAGGTTCACGTACTCTTCACTGCAATTTTAAGAGGGACATTCCAGAATGATCCTCATTCCATAGATAAGGAGATGGAGATTGAGCAAAGCTAAAAAAATTCCCGAAATGAGGTCAGTGTTCTAGCCAGGATTTGAACTCAGCCATCTGGATCCTAACCACTACATTATGTTGCGTATTTCCTTTCATTTGTGTAAATTCCTCATTTTATTGTGTGCTTAGGCTTCTGTGGCTTGCATATTACCCTTCTTTTCTTTTTCTTTTCTTTTTCTTAGTAGTTTGTTTGTTTGTTTGTTTTAGTAGGCTCCACACCCAACATGAGGCTTGAACTCACAACCCTGAGATGAAGAGTTGCACCCTCCACCACCTGAGCCAGCCAGGCGCCCCTCTTTTTCCCCTTCTACTTGATATCATAATAGAGGCACTTTCCCATTTTGTTTAAAGCTCTTAACTTTTTTAATTAAAAAAAGTACACACATGTCAAATGAGAGAGACTAATCTAAGGGAAGCTATGAACCCATCACAAGGCTTCAACAATTATCAACCAATCTTATTTCCTCTGTCCACGCCTCACTCCATTATCTAAAGCAAATCGCAGACAGCACATTATTTTATCTGTAAATATGGCAGCGTGCAATTTTAGTAATTTGTTTCTTTTTTATCTTCCACCTCCTCCGGAAACCACAGCCCTGTTGGTCGAGTAACGATTACATCCAATGGAAAACTTCAATATTTGGTCACAGAGTGAAGAGCTCTTGGTTTCAGTCCCTGAATCCCTCTTTGAAATGACCTAAGTAATTTCTTAATGTTGTCGGAATCCAGTCTGTGCTCAGATTTTCCCCCTGTAAACATTACTGTGAATGCTCTCCTTAATTTGATTCTGAGGACACATCGGGAAGAATTTGGTGGGTGGTATGGAAGTGTCAGAACTCTTGAGCCAATGTGTCCCTGTCTCTGCGGAATCAGAGATTGCAAACCAACAAAGATGCTCCCCAGATGTCGGAAACCAGATTTCCAAAAGTTCAGTAGAAAGAAATATGTCTGACTCCCTTTCTCACTGTTCTGTCCAATATGGTAGCACTAACCACATCTGGCTGTGTACATTTATATTAGTGAAAATACAGTTTTAGGGGCAGCTGGGTGGCTTAGTCGGTTATGCTAATACGACTCTTGATTTTGGCTTAGGTCATGATCTCACGTTCGTGAAATCAAGCCCCATATTGGATTCTGTGCCAGTGTGGAGCTTGCTTGGGATTCTCTCTCTCTCTCACTCTGTCTCTGTCCCTATCCTTCTCTCTCTCTCTCTCAAATAAATAAATAAAAACTTTAAAAGAGTCTTTTAAAAAATACAATTTTAAAGTCAGTCCCTTGTTTGGCATCAGCACTGAGTAGGGACGTGCGGTGAGCGGTTGCCATATTGGACAGGGCAGACCCAAGACATTCCCACACCATCACAAAAGTTTCCGTTGGACAGTTGGTGTAGAGTCGGAGAAGGAATGGTATTCACAAGGGGCAAGAGACTCTAAACATTTTTTTTTTTAATCTGCATTTATAATTGCGGAAGTTCTTGGAAGAATGCAGCGTGCCCACATAGGGAACTTGACCAACTTAACATTCAAGAGGAAGTCGGATATATGCCTCAGGTCTCACTGCTCATTTAATAGCTTTAATTGAATGGTCTCCATCTAGCCCTGTGCCAACAAAAGGTTTGTTTTATTTTTAAACGTACTTCCTTTTCTCTAAAAAAAAACCCAAAAAACAAAAAACAAAAACCGATTCCTGCTCAGCAGTGGAAAACATGAAGTTAGCCCGGTCTTATAAATATCAGCTATGTCCAGCCACTTCCGGTTTTAAATAGTTTCATTTCAAGAAAACATTCTGTCACATTCAGATATTGGTATTTTCTATTGCAGTCTGGTTCAGACCCCCTGCCCGGGGCTCGGGAAGCAGAAGACAGCCTTGTCCCTTGGTGCCCTTTCCCTTCCTCCTAACAGCCCCTCCTGTCTGCTCCAAGGGTCCCCTTGTGGGAAGTGACAAGGATCTCTCCTCTCTCTGCGAGGCCAGCCTTCTCTGTTTGACCAGTCCCTCCCTCAGTGTCCGGCTCACTTGTCTGGATCAACCTGTGTGGGGAATCCAGGTAGGATTCAGCTGTGATGCCATACTTGGTGTAGGCAATGACCCTGACAGTACGTCTGTCCAAAGTCCCAGGCTGGGTGGACCTTCAAAGACTGGTGGTCAAGCTTGCAGACCCTCAGCCACTCTGACTGTCAGCGGGGAGACTCCCTCCTTGGTCACCAAGGCTGGCTTTCCTGACTCAGTCCACCTTTACCCAAGATGGCAGAACTTCTCCTAAGGGTCTTCTTGTATGAAATGCCAGGCATGAGGCTCCATCCTCTTTCTGCCAAGTGCAGTACCCCACAACTGCATATACACCAGTGGGGTGCCAACTGCCAATAAGTGACTCCAGAAAAAAAGGGGTTACGTGTCCCCATTCCAGACTCTCCTACCTCACAGACATATTTCCTTTGGAGCTCACCAGTTTGAGAAGACAGGTCAAGAGTCCCCATACTTCATGGCATGGGAGCGATGGTTGAAGATATAATTACTTCCTCAAGAACTCTGCTCCCTCTCAAAGACATCCCCCTCATCCTCCTTTGTCTCCCTTCCCGTTATCTTACCTCTTCCTGGTGTTGTTTTTTTTTTAATTTTTTTTTTCAACGTTTATTTATTTTTGGGACAGAGAGAGACAGAGCATGAACGGGCGAGGGACAGAGAGAGAGGGAGACACAGAATCGGAAACAGGCTCCAGGCTCTGAGCCATCAGCCCAGAGCCCGACGCGGGGCTCGAACTCATGGACCGCGAGATCGTGACCTGGCTGAAGTCGGACGCTTAACCGACTGCGCCACCCAGGCGCCCCACCTCTTCCTGGTGTTTTAAAGCTCATGGTCCAGGTTGAAAGGGTATATTGGTTATCTATTGCTGTGGATCCAATTACTCCCAAACTTAGCAGCTTAAAGCAACAAACTATTATTATCTCACATCGTTTCTGAGGGTCTGGAACCAACTGGGTGGTTCTGGCTCAAGGTTTCTCATGTGGTTTCAGTCAGGATGTCAGCTGGACACGCATCATATGAAGGCTTGACTGGGGCTGGAGGAACCACGTCCAAGATGGTGTGCTCACATGCCCATTGGCCAGAGCTTTAATTCCTTGCTGCATGGGCCTCTCCAGAGGATTGCTCATGACACGGCAGCTGACTTCTCCCAGAGCAACTGACCTGAAAGAAAGAGAATAACCAAGATGAAGTTGTCTTTTATAACTTAATCTCAGAAGTGACATACATTATCTTCTGCCGTATCTGTTGGTCTCACAGACCAACCCTCTTACAGTGTGGGAGGAGAGCTATCTCACAGCAAGAACACCAGGAGGCAGGGATATTGGGGGTTGATGGAGGCCGGCCACCATGATGAGGCTCATTGATTGTGAGGGTCTGGCTGGGAGTCAAGCTCTCTTTTAACTTAGCCCTTCAGAATTAAGCAAGTTGTTTTCACCATGGACGAGGTTTTCCAGAAAAGACCCAGTAATGGTTTGGCTGCAATTACCTTCCATACACCTGCTTATTAAATTACATTTTGTGGGGCACCTGGGTGGCTCAGTCGGTTAAGCGACCGACTTCGGCTCAGGTCATGATTTCGCGGTCCGTGAGTTCGAGCCCCGCGTTGGGCTCTGTGCTGACAGCTCAGAGCCTGGAGCCTGTTTCGGATTCTGTGTCTCCCTCTCTCTGACCCTCCCCCATCCATGCTCTGTCTCTTTCTGTCTCAAAAATAAATAAACGTTAAAAAAAAATTTAAATTACATTTTGTTATTATGATACAAGTAACACGTATTAAGTGTTAAAAAAGGAAAAAAGACACAGACAAGTAAAAAAGCAGACAAAAGTCATGTCTTAGTTCACTATTCAAAATCAAACCTTGACATAACGGTTTTATAGAATTTTCTTCTGTATGAATGTTTACTTTTGCAGATTCTTCCTTGTTGGCTCATGCTTCTAACAGCATCTTGTGAATATCTGTATTTGTTGGTGATCCTATTCCTAAGGATTTGCTTCAGGAAATATTCAAGCCCATGAGCAAAACAAAACTTCAACCAATTTAACCCAATATATTCATCTGATAACCTTGATGTTTTATATTTGTTTGCATTTCATATTTAGAAATATTTCTTCATGGTTTCTGATTCCAGAAGTTTCTCATGCTCGTCTGAGTTTACTTAAATTAATTTTAAGTGGCACGATTTTTTTTTAAGTTTCTACTGTCTTTGCACCATAATAATAAAAAAAAAAGGTATAGTTATGGCCATTTGGTGCCCTCCATGACTATGCTTTTCTTTCATCATGTTTTGGTTTCTTTGTTCTTTTCCTCTAAAGTTTGAAAGAATTTTTCAAGTCGGTCCGTACATGTGAATATTCACCTTTAAAAAAATTTTTTTGTTCTTAACCTTTGTTTTGAGAGAGGGAGAGAGAGCGTGCGCTCAGGTGAAAACGTGTGCACATGTGAGTCGGGGAGGGGCAGAGAGAGAATCCCAAGCAGGCTCTGGGCTGTCAGCACAGAGCCCCACGCGGGGCTCGATCCCATGCACCCATCGCGAGATCGTGACCTGAGCTGAAGTCTGACCCTTAACCGACTCAGCCACCCAGGTGCCCCAACAAAGTTTCTTTGTGGCACCAGTTATGAGCTGAGAGGAGTAATCTGCTTGCAGTTTCCTTATGCTCCTCCTTTATCGCCCGTTTGATGTGACTTCGACAAGGCTACACGTTACCCAGCGCTCACAAGTATACCTACCACCTGTCACCGCATGACACGGTTACAGTACCATTGGCTATATTCCTGATGTCGTACTTTTCATCCCTGAGACTTATTTGTTGCACATCTGGAAGCCTGGACCCCTCTCTCCCCCCCACCCATTTTGCCCATGCTTACCTTCTGGCAACCACCAATTTGTTCCCTGTATTTATGGGTGTATTTCTGCTTGTTTGTTTGTCTGATATTTTTTTAAGTTTAATTAGTTAGTTAATAATTTCTTCAAATTTACATCTGAGTTAGTTAGCATATAGTGCAATAATGACTTCAGGAGTAGGTTCCAGTGATTCATCGCCTACGTATAACACCCAGTGCTCATCACAACAAGTGCCCTCCTTAATGCCCCTCCCCCGTTTAGCCCATCCCCCCACCCCATGCCCCACCAGCAACCCTCAGTTTGTTCTCATATTTAATAATCTCCTATGTTTTGTCCCCCTCCCTGTTTTGATGTTATTTTTGCTTCCCTTCCCTTATGTTCATCTGTTTTGTCTCTTAAAGTTCTCATATGAGTGAAGCCATATGATTTTTGTCTTTCTCTGACTGACTAATTTTGCTTAGCATAATACCCTCCAGTTCCATCCACGTTCTTGCAAACAGCAAGATTTCATTCTTTTTGATTGCCGAGTAATACTCCATTCTATATATATATACCACATTCACCCATGGATGGACATTTGGGTTCTTTCCGTACTTTGGCTATTGTTGATAGCACTGCTATAAACATTGGGGCGCATGTGCCCCTTGGAAACAGCACACCTGTATCCCGTGGATAAATTCCTAGTAGTGCAATTGCTGGGTTGTAGGGTAGTTCCATTTTTAATTTTCTGAAGAAGCTCCACACTGTTTTCCAGAGTGGCTGCACAGTTTCCATTCGCATATTTATTTATTTTTGAGAGCGAGAGAATCTCAAGACACGGGGTTCAATCCCACAGACCTCGAGATCATGACCTGAGCCAAGATCAAGAGTCGGGGACTCCACTGACTGAGCCACCCAGGTGCCCCTGTTTGACCTCTTAATTTGCTCTTCAACAAAATATGATCTAATGTTTGTCAACGAGCAGAAGACAAATTGCCTGTATTCTCATGGGGAGCATGGTTCCATGTCCTTCCTCGTCAAGGATCTTCCAAGTAGATCTTTGTCTCCTTCGTTGATGAAAAGAGGCTCTCACTTGGGACTCCCCACCTTTACCAGGTGACATCTTCCTCTTGCTCCTCTCATAGGCTTTGGAGAGAAGTCAGATTCAACTGATTCAGCACCAAATCTGCCTGCATTAATGGCGGGGCAGGAGAGAGCAAAAATGCCAGTGACCTTCTCCCAGAAATGGGGCTGATAATAGCGTCTGTGGATGAACAGCTCACAAAGGTCATGATGTCCTGCAGACGGCAAGCATTTAATAAGCGGTTGCTGCCGCCATTATTATTCTATTGTTGGTATTTTATTACTGTAATGTATCTTTGTGTGTCCGTTTTGTTCATTTTTTTTTTTTATCCTTACCAACCAGAACAGTGCAGGAGCCATTCGAGACACTCCAGAAATATTTATTGCATGAATGAAGTTTTGAGAATTTGGAGAGGCGATCATCGAAATGGGTCACCATGTGCCATGTTGAATCAGACGTTGGTAGTGTTGCTTACAATAGTGAAGAATTTTGAATCAACCTACGTGTCAAATACCAGGGGTCAGTTGAATCAATGATGGCGCTTGACATGCTGGAATCCTATGTCCTTTCTTGCAGAGCACATCGTGCAATACTTTGGATGGGGGAAATGTTTACTTATATTGTTGGAATGAAAAAAAAAGGGAGTTACACAACAGTACGTACAATATGATCTCAAATACATAAGAAGTGTGTATGCATAGAGAAAAACTGAAAATAAGGTTTGGAAAGCGTGGATCCAGGGGCACTTGGGTGGCTCAGTCGGTTAAGCCTCTGACTTCCGCTCTGGTCATGATCTCGCGGTCTGTGAGTTCGAGCCCCGCGTCGGGCTCTGTGCTGACAGCTTAGATCTTGGACCCGCTTCAGATTCTGTGTCTCCCTCTCTCTCTCTCTCTTTGCCCCTCCCCTGCTCACGCTCTGTCTCTCTCCCCAAAATAAATAAACATTAAAAATTTAAAAATAAATGTGAGACTATAAAGGAGTTAAAACGAATGAATTAGATCTATATGTATCAATATAGATACAGTTCAAAGCACAATATCTAGTCCTGGGAAGATACACGCATGCAATGTTACTCATGCAACATTTTCAAATTAAAAACATCCATAATGTACATGGATACATGGATACAATGTTCATGGATACATATAAGCGTACTAAAAACACAAAAGCCACAGCAATAACTACTCCTCCTTTAGGAGGTGGGAAGGGGTTGAGAGCTTTTAACTGCGTTTCCTCAAAACAAAAAAATAAAACCCACAAACAACCAAGATCTCTAAGACAATGTGGCAAACTACTAACATGTCTCATCTGGGTAGTCGGTCCATGGATACAAGCATGATATTAATAATACTTAACCACTGACGTCCCCTAGGTATCGACCAGCCAGAGCAGACACTGATCATAATGTTGGAGCCCCATCCTGAGGTGCCAGCCACCAAATTAGTTGCTGGATCGTGGGTGGGTCCTTGAGAAAGAGCTGATGCCATGTAAACTGCGACCAGGGTTGTTAGGTAGGCTCATAGGTAATTATCTCTCAGGCTGAAGGCGTGCTTCGTAGATTGCCAGGGGACCCGCTTCTTAGCTGCCTTCTCTCTCTCTCTCTTTTAATATTTTTTATTTATTTTGAGAGAGAGAGAAACAGAGCATGAGCAAGGGAGGGACAGAAAGAGAGGGAGACGCAGAATCCGAAGCAGGCTCCAGGCTCTGAGCTGTCAGCACAGAGCCCGACGCGGGGCTCGAACCCACGAACCATGAGATCATGACCTGAGCCGAAGTCGGATGCTTAGCCAACTGAGCCGCCCAGGCACCACGGCCACCTTCTCTTCAACAGTGTCCTCTGTGACTTGGATGAAAACCACGGAGATATTAAGTAAGATTTGCAGGTGATGCAAAACCAGAATGGCTCAGCATTCCCATGCTTGACTGAATCTTAAGACTCTTCAAACTCCTACTTGACTCTCAAGAGGTAAGACTGAATCTCTAACGTAATAATAATCCCAACAGGTGGCAAAGAGACACAAGAGCCAAGTAAACAAAATTAAAGAAGTGTAAATACAGTATTTCATCTAGCTTAAAATCACTTACTCCTTACAGACACCCGGCATGGCAGGCTGTCATGTGAAAATTCCAGGAGTCTTAAAGCCTTTTATAATCTGCTGGTGGGAGTATAAATTGGTTTCTGGAGGGTAATTTGGTGACAGATAATTAAAAGCCTCCCAAGAAAACACATATCTTTTGAACTAGCAATTCAACCTCTAGGGATTTTTAAGAAATCAGGGTGCCCCTGGTGGCTCAGTCAGTTGAGCAACCGACGTTCGATTCTGGCTCAGGTCATGATCTCGGGGTTCGTGGCGGGGTTCGTGGGTTTGAGCCCCGCACCAGACTCCGTGCTAGCAGAGAGGAGCCTGTGTGGGATTCTCTCTCTCCCTCTCCCTCTCTCTCTCTCTCCCTCATGGTAAGGCACTGTGGGTTGGGGGAATGGGGAGATGTTGGCAAAAGGGTGCAAACTTCCAGTTATAGGATTAACAAGTTCTGGAGATGTCATGTACAGCAAGGTTGTAGCAGGATTCTCGCACAGAGAGTTGTGACACTGAGGTTTTTCTTTCCAGGAAGCAACTTTATTTCTTCCGGAACATCTCAGTTGGGTTCACACCGGAAGAACTGAGTCCTGAATGCCACATGACGTAGCTTTCTATATATTTTTTACTTCTTTGTCTCCCATGTATGGTAACATACAAACCTGTAGTCTGACTAAGTGGTCTCATGTTACAAGGTGGTGAGGGACGTTGTCACGTACCCATATAGCCAAGTTGCCTTGAGGGTTTTTTGATTCCTTCCGTAGGGAGGGGACCCTACCACAAGGTGGCTATAGCTAATAATACTCTATTATTTCAAAGTTGCTGAGAGAGTAGATCTTAAATGTTCTCACCGCAAAAAAGAAATGGTAATGGGGCGTCTGGTCTGGCTTAGTCGGTAGAGCATGCAACTTGTGATCTTAGGGTTGTGAGTTCAAATCCCGCGTTGGGAGTAGAGAGTACGTTTATAAATAGTAATTATGTCATGAGCTGGAGGTGTTAGCTAATGCCATAGTGGCAATCATTTCGCAATATATAAATGTGTCAAATGAACACGTGGTACACCTTGAACCTATACAATGTTAAATGTCAATTGTATCCCAATAAAGCTGGGAAAAATTGTCAGAGAAACACTCAGAGACGGTTATTTAAGGATGTCAATCCAAGCATTGTTTGCAATTGTGATACAAAACACAAGTATAAGGAACCTATCAAGAGGGTACTAGTTAAATACGTAGTATACATTGGGGGTAGTGTATGACCAATAGAAAATCCAAGATAATAAACATAGGGAATAATCTGGAAGATTTTACATGAATGTATTTATAGTGATTATCACTAGGTGGTGGGTTGTGAGAGTTTTTAAAGTTTATCTTTTCTTTATTTGTATTTTCTAATTTTCAAAGATTATGTGTTGCCTATGTGATGAAGCAATGAGCTTTAAAAATTAGTTTTAGCTGACAATACACTCAATGTAATCCAACAATGTGATGTTGCTGCTAAAAAGAGTGGTCATTTGGGGGCGCACGTGTGGCTCAGTAGGTTGAGCATCAGACTCTTGATTTCGGCTCAGGTCATGATCTCAGGGTTCGTGAGACTGAGCCCCGAATCTGGCTCTGTAGAACCTGCTGGGGATTCTCTCTCTCTCTCTCTCTGCCCCTCCCCCGCTTGTGCTCGCTCGCTCTCTGCCTCTCTCTTTCTCTCTCAACATAAACAAATAAACTTAAAAGCAAAATAAAAAGAGTGGTCATTTATGTAATTAGGGAGGAGACCGGGAGAAACATTACAACTTTCACGCTCCTGTGTTGGGGGTTGCATTTTTTAGGGTTCACAGGAGTGGTACCAGAAATGTTGACCAAGCTGGAAGTTATGTTCTACATAACTGTTGAGAAATCAGGGCTATTTATCCCAGGAAATAAATGACTAAGGGAAAGTATCTCGTCCTTAAATGATTGAAGGCCCATCGCATGGAGAACGTTGGCTCAAAGTTGCTGCAGGAAACAGAAAAGGGGTAGGAGCAGAGAGCAGTAGCTTGCTAACAGGGAGAAACTTTCTAACAACCACGGATTGTTACTATTGCCATAATGAGTTGAATCAGTCAGGGCTCCTTGGTTGCAAATAATAGAAACAGACTCCAGTTAACATATGCAAGAAAAGATTATTGGGAGATTTGGAGTGTCTCATAGGGAAGAGCCTGGGGAAGCAGGCTTGGAAAAATGAAAGAATATTCTGAGTCATACGCAGGGTGTTTTGCAGAAACCAGGGGCAGTCTTCAGCCAAGAATATTAAGGATGTACTTCTTAAAACTCCCCAGTGTCCTCTTTGGCATCTGATACGGTTTCACAACCCATGAATTAAACAAACCTTTTGTGTGCCCGGATATTTTTGTTACAGTCTACCTCTTCTGCTTACCCCATTACATCTGTCAGCATTTGAAATCCGAAAGGCCATGATCATGTCAATGAGTCCTGCTTCTGACTTCCCCAGATTCTGCTTCTAAGCATCGACAGATGTCCCCTACTGTCATGTCTTGGGGTTTGGTGAACAAGTTCATGTTAGCCCTCAAAACTGCTTTTATTTTAAAAACAGAGGGCTATTCTCCACCCCAATTTTGTTAGCCTGTGGGATGATCACAGTGAGGTGAGTGGTTACGGGATGGAGGGACTCCATGTTTTCTTCACATGAGAGTGGTTTTCCTCCCTCTCATCAGAGCATCACGTAACTAGAACGAAACACGAGTGGAAGGAAAGACGCGGAGAATAAGTGGCCGGAGGGAGAAAGGAACCAATTTGAATTTCCCACTCCACGCCAGGCATCCTACTGGGTGCTTGTGTGGGCAGGTCCCCGGGAGAAGCACATAGAACAACGGAAACAGATTGAAGCAGAAAAACCATAATTTTGAGGTCATGGGGTAGCACGCAGAATTCTCAGAAAGATTAGATAACCAGGCAGAGCAAATAGGCAGTAACAAAATGGGGCTTTGCAGTCAGAAAATAGCAAATAGCATGCCACGGAATTGGTTCAGTGAAAGGAAGAAAAGAAAAGAAGAGAAAAGAAAAGAGCAAAGCAAAGAAAAGAAAAGGGAAGGGAAGAGAAGAGAGAGAAGAAAAGAAAAGAAAACAAAAAAACAAAAGGGAAGGGAAGGGAAGGGAAGGGAAGGGAAGGGAAGGAAAGGAAAGGAAAGGAAAGGAAAGGAAAGAAAAGAAAAGAAAAGAGAAAAAAAAGAAAAGAAAAGAGGTTGCTGTCAGCACCATTAAATTCCAGGGGCCAGAGTTTGCACTGCTGGCCCCCTTGCACATTACTGTCCCCCTTCCTCCCCACCCTATTTCTGTTTCCTAGCCTCAATTCTTCTCTTCACCTTCATTTATTTTTTTATAAAAATGTTTAATGTTTATTTATTTTTGAGAGAGAGAGAGAGAGAGAGCGGGAGAGGGGCAGAGACAGAGGGAGACACAGAACCCGAAGCAGGCTCCAGGCTCTGAGTTGTCAGCACAGAGCCCGATGCGGGGCTTGAATCCATGAACTGTGAGATCATGACCTGAGCCCAAGTCAGACGCTCAACCCACTGAACCTCCCAGACACCCCTTGACGTTTCTTCTAATATGATTATCTCAGCAGCCCCATGAGTGGGTATCTCCACCTTCCAGATGAATGAATGGAGGTTCAGATAATTAGACTGAGGTCAGGCAGTGAATGAGCTAGTGCCCTAGTGTCCTTTCTCGTCTATTCTGCCACGATGTCTCTTACATGCCAGGCAGGAGCCAGGTTGAGCCCTGGACACAACGATTCCACGAGCGAGGCATTGGGAGAGCCATTTCACAGGTAAGGAGATAGAAGCTTACTCAAGGTTCTCCGTTTGTAAGTGATGGGAGACTGGTTGCATGACATCAGAGTCAGCCCTTCAATCAACCGCCTCTCTTTCTTGGGGAAAGTGAGAGGTTGGATGAATCCTCTGTTTCTCGTGCTTTCAGTCTTTGTCAAGCAGGTGTGGGGGGCATGCCAGCTGAGCGCCCCCCCCCCAGTCTTCCGTCTCAGCCGATAGTGCACTAAACCCCTCTGTCACCTAAGATTGGAAGCTTGCAGCGTCCTTGACTGCTGGCTTCTCACTCCCCATATGATGAGTTGGCAAGTTCTTTTTCACACGCAAGACGTGTCTTCTGGTTCTTCTCCTCCCTCATACCCACAGCCGCATCCCTGGTCCAGGTCTGATTACTTTATGCCAGTCATCTTGGGCTGTCTTATCAAGTGGTCTCCCTGCCTTCACACTCGCCCCGGAGCCCATCAAAATGCTGGCAGCCAGGGTCTTTTCAGTGGACATCACGGTCGACTCTCCATGATCATGCAACCCCAGAAGACTGGTCCAAGCCAGCCATGGTGAACGACTGTGTCATCTGCCCAGGCCCTGTGACCCATAGAGACCCGGAGAGGCGCATCTCCTGGGAGGATGCTTTAGGATTGGCTTGTGCCTGGCTGTGTTACTGGCCATTTGGTCGTCTTGCAAGCACCCCAAGAATAAAGTGATAGCCTTGACACAGTGGAGATGGAAAGGGATTGTGGGTCTTTGAGGGATTCGTTACTCTATGCAAATCTACTGATCAATCCCCCTCCTCTGTGGCTTTGTATTACCTTTGGAATCAGGTCCACACTCCTCAACGTGGCTTTTGAAGCCCCTTCCGGGGACATGATCCATGCATCAGCCCCTGGGTCTGACTCTCCCAACCCTTTTCCCTTGGCCTTTAGGTTGTGATTAGATAATCCTGGCTCCTCTTACCCCCCTCCCCCCACCCCAAGTCGTCCAGAACGTCTCTGCTCTCTCTTCTCTAGAATGTTCTTTTTCTTTTTCTCCATCTACTGAATTTCTTTTCATCTTCCAGGATCGGCTCAAATGGTGGCTCCTCTTTGAAGTGTTTCCTAATCCCCAGGCAGAATTAAGGAATCGCTTGAGTGTCTGTGAGCACTTTGTGTCTGTGTTATGGGGCTCTTTCCATCCTCATACACAGTCATAGGCACTTATATTTCTTCTCCTTTGCTAAAAAGTGAGCTCCTTAAATACAGGGACTTTTTCATCCACATTGTAGCTTTGGTACCCTGCACAGGACCCAGTGATTCCGTATGTACTAATGACATTTTTTTACTGAAAAGTTCTCATTCATTCAGATTGTAGACAATCCGGCATGTGGCTATTGATTATTGTTCATTTTTTATTAAAAAATGAAGCAGTATTCTCCATCATACTGTCTTCGGGATTTGGCAGTTTAAGAAGCTAACAGACACCGTCTCAATTAATCCTCACCTGTCGCTATAACACCAGTATTATCCCCACTTAACAGATGGGGAAACTGCACACCCAATCCAAACCTATTTGTTGAGTGCCTACCATTTGCATAACGTTATGTAAGAGGCAGGCTGTGGAAGGAGGTTGCAAAGGGGTCAAAAAACCATAGTCTCTCCATTAAGAGAGTTTGCAACTTTCGTGGGGAGGTAAGAAATAAGTCAGAATGTTTCAGTTGCAACATACAAGAGCAATGCAGTACAACATTGGAGAGATCTTGAAGGCAAAAATTTATAACATAACACAAGAGGGATATAGAACCTTAGTACCATAAAGTTAAGAGGGAAGATTAAAGTGTGGGTTTACAGTAGGAGTCTGTGAACCATCTTCCCAAAAAGAATTGAACGGGGGGCGCCTGGCTGGCTCAGTCAGTAGGGCGTGCAACTCTTGATCGTGGGGTCATGAGTTAGAGCCCCACATCGTGCATAGAGATTATTTAAATAAAAAGAGTTGGACCTTGGGGCGCCTGGGTGGCGCAGTCGGTTAAGCGTCCGACTTCAGCCAGGTCACGATCTCGCGGTCCGTGGGTTCGAGCCCCGCGTCGGGCTCTGGGCTGATGGCTCGGAGCCTGGAGCCTGTTTCCGATTCTGTGTCTCCCTCTCTCTCTGCCCCTCCCCCGTTCATGCTCTGTCTCTCTCTGTCCCAAAAATAAATAAAAAACGTTGAAAAAAAATTATAAAAAAAAAAGAGTTGGACCTGAATTTTAAGGATCAGTGGGCTTTCACAAAATGGAAAAGAGGTAAGGCATTCCCTGTGGAAAAGTGAAGGCTTGCTGGGCAAGGAAGTAAGGCTAGTGAACTGAAATGAGTTCCAAAGAAACTCATGAGCTCCAAAGAAATGAGTTAGTGTTTGTTGGATGGATGGATGGATGGATGGATGGTTAGATGATATAGATAGATAGATAGATAGATAGATAGATAATATAGGTGTGTGGATAGGTAGATAAAGGAATAAAGAATAAGCAGATAAATCTGCAAGTTCAGAGGCTGGGCTCCAATTTTACTGAGAATGTCTCCCAACACAGAAGCATGATGATAAGTTGTATTCTTTTTGCAGAGCAACCTGGCTTTTCTTGTCCAGCTGAACGAAAGGAATCGTGGGTGTCCAAAATCATGTTGAATTAAGACATTCGAATGTGGTCAGAACTACAGGGACATGCCTGGGCTTAGGAGGTAATCAGGGCGGTGTGGCCTTTTAACGTTATGTGTGGGTGTGTTTTCTCACAAACACATGTGCAGAGACACACATAAAACTTTGTTTGGGGTTTTTCTTTTCCTTTTTACTGTGTTATGCCAAGCTTTTGTTTTGACTGAATTGTCACTTTCCAAGGTCTCATGCGTGGGAGCTCAAGACCCTGTCCCGTGTAAATGAGATACTAGACCCATAATAATGATAGTAGCAAGTATTTACATAACTTGGATAAAGGATCCAATTCAGCTGGTTGGGGAAAAGGATATTTTTTTTAATATGAAATTTATTGTCAAATTGGTTTCCATACAACACCCAGTGCTCATCCCAAAATGTGCCCTCCTCAATATCCCTTACCCACCCTCCCCTCCCTCCCCTCCTCATCAACCCTCAGATTGTTCTCAGTTTTTTTTTTTTTTAAATTTTTTTTCAATGTTTTTTATTTATTTTTGGGACAGAGAGAGACAGAGCATGAATGGGGGAGGGGCAGAGAGAGAGGGAGACACAGAATCGGAAACAGGCTCCAGGCTCCGAACCATCAGCCCAGAGCCTGACGTGGGGCTCGAACTCACGGACCGCGAGATCGTGACCTGGCTGATGTCGGACGCTTAACCGACTGCGCCACCCAGGCGCCCCTCAGTTTTTTTTTTAATGTTTTTTTTTTTAACGTTTATTTATTTTGAGACAGAGAGAGACAGAGCATGAACGGGGGAGGGGCAGAGACAGAGGGAGACACAGAACCAGAAGCAGGCTCCAGGCTCTGAGCTGTCAGCACAGAGCCCGACGCGGGGCTCGAACTCACGGACCGCGAGATCGTGACCTGAGCTGAAGTCGGACGCTTAACCGACTGAGCCACCCAGCCGCCCCTGTTCTCAGTTTTTAAGAGTCTTTTATGGTTTGGCACCCTCCCTCTCTAACTTTTTTTTTTTCCTTCCCCTCCCCCATGGTCTTCTGTTAAGTTTCTCAGGATCCACATACGAGTGAAAATATATGGTATCTGTCTTTCCCTGTATGACTTATTTCACTTAGCATCACACTCTCCAGTTCCATCCACGTTGCTACAAAAGGCCATAGGGAAAAGAATATTTTTAAGGATATTATTATTATTATTATTTTAAGTAGGCTCCATGCTCAACCTGGGATTTGAACTCACAACCCTGAGATCAAATGTCACATGCTTTACCGAATGAGCCAGCCAGGCGCCCCTGGGGAAAAGAATACTCTGTTTTGTTTTGTTGTTTTCCCCTAGAAGTCAAACTATGAAGCGCTTTATTATAGTCCATAAACTAAGCAGGTGGAGACGTGTTCCTGAAGAGCGAGGTTGGCCGTCAGGCGGGGCTTAGTGTAACGCTCCATCCTCCACTAGGTGGCGCTGCTTGGCTTACTGGGGTTGATCGTTGTGCTCCTTGTAGGTGCGTAGGCGCATGCGCGGGAGCGGTGAAAATGGGGTCATCCAGCTACCCGGTCTCCGGTATCGCAAGATACCTGTGACCAAGCCCCAGGGAGCACCTCCCTCCTGAGTTTTGCCTCAGGTGCGGCTGTGTTTCCCGACCCCTTACTTCTGAAGGACTGTGGCTTTGACCCGTTCTGCCCCGCCGTGGGAGGGTCTCACCGAGCAACGGCGGGGTGCCGGCCGCACCCGGGAACGTTTGCAGGACTGTGTTGCTGCTGATGCCCAGAGACTGCGGCCGGGTGCCAGCCCGCCCCAGAAAAAGTCCGCGAGATCGTGTAGCAGCAGCATTTCTGGGATTATGGAAAATCACAATATGCGTCTGGCACCAGGCTTCACCCCCAGCGACCTCGTTCCAGCACCGGCGAATGTGGTTGTCCTCCTGGGTCCACTGGGGCCTTGCCTTTGGGGGACCCACACAGCCTCTACCAGCTGTCCTCCCAGCCGGGGAGCCACCTCTCCCCGTGTGGCCTGAAGACCCCCGGACTCCACTCTGCTCCTGGGGATTCGCCCTTCCCACCAGAGCACCACCAGGTACCGAGCTGCGGAGTTTCAGACTCTGACCTCCCCCTGTTTACAGTCTGAATGGAATTTAAACCCTCTCCTTTCTCCTCTCTCCTTTTTAGTTCAGTCCCTGCGGCTGTTTCCACTTTTCCACTTTCTCTCCAGCTGCTTTTGGAGGGGGGTGCTTTTCCCGTCTTATTCCCCTGCCCCCGCCCGTCTCCGTCCTCTCTCCGCATGCAAAACGGCTCCCTGCCCTCGCGACTTCTCTCTCCCCGGTTCACCTCTCCGCGCCGGGTACCTGCTGAGTTCTGTGGTTCAGGTTGTGCAGATTGTTGTGTTAATCCTCAGATCAGTTTTCTAGGTGTGCAGGATGATTTAGTGTTGGTCTGGCTGTATTTCATGGATGCGAGACGCGCAAAAAACTTCCATGCTGTTCCGCCATCTTGGCTCCTCCCTCCGGAAAAGAACATTCTTGATGGGAAAGTGGTTTTGGCTCCTTATTTCTGACAAAATCATGTCCTAGGTTGACGGGCTTGTGTGATCAGCATGAGGTGGGAGTTGCCCTCCCCCCCCTTCTGGCTTTTAATCCCTAACAGCTAATGAAACCATATTATCAGCGGCAAAGTCTTTGATTTCTGTCTAGTCCACAATGTAACCCATCATCTAGGTTTGTGGGACTGACTTTCCTTGGGCCACAGAACTGGGAGCCATGCCTCTGAACACAGAAGCTTTGCCTCCAGCACAGGGCTTTGCAGCCTAAGGTTTTTCCTAAGGTGGGTCTAGCTCTGTCCAACTCCATGTTTGAACTCAGCCTAAAATGTGCCGTTTTTCTCCATTTTCAAAAACTTCCCAGGCTAAAATGGCTTGAGTAACTTTCCGTTTCTGATGTCTTGTGGTTTCTCTGTGAAGGTTTTTCCAGCAAACACTTTGTTGGCCAGAAATTCCTGGCCTTCCTCTTTCTCTCACTGCCTCTCACTATGGAAGCTGGAAATCCCAATGCAGAATTTCCCCGTCTTCCTGGAGTTCGATGTGGTCTGGTTTGGGCCACTCATAAGAAGAGGGTGTCCTCTTAGGCTACCGGGAAAATGTGTCTCCCTTATATAAGGGGCAAGTCGAGAGCTCAATGGTCTTGTCTTTCCCTCCTTGATACATCTTGGGTAGAGAAGCGTAGAGTTAGGACGGCCATCCCGGGATCGTGATGTTGCAAGAATGTGGAAGAAAAGGCAACCCCCTAAGAAGAAAAGAAGAAAAAGATACAGAGAGCTAGAATGTCACAGCTACCAGATGAACAGTGAGACCACTTTCAACAAATGTCTGCATCATTTAAACCTTTGTCATTGAGTTGTCTGATACATGCAGCCAAATACATTCCTAATGTATGGTCTGCCCATGCTTGGCTGAGGCAGTGAGGAACAAGGAGGTGGGAAGTTGGATCCCAGAGACTGACCTTGGAAAGAACCAAGGGTGTGGGAAGTCAGAAGCCTGGTTGATGACTGTCTTCCAACTGGACTTTCCCTAATACCTGTGACTGTACATACCTCTTGACCTGAGCTTGAATGCATAAAATCCCTTTATAGGGAATCCAATATACTGTTGTGGCAAATGCCACATGTTGCCTACATCAGTAGTAAGTTAAAAGTATCCTTTCTTGGGGGGCACCTGGGTGGCTCAGTCAGTTGAGCATCTGATGCTTGGTTTTGGCTCAGGTCATGATCCCTGGATTGTGGGATCGAGCCCCTCGTTGGGCTCTGCACTGAGCATCGAGCCTGATTAAAATTCTCTCTCCCTCTGACCCTCTGTCCTGCTCATGCTCTTGCGTTCTCTCTTTCTAAAAAAATTTTTTTAAGAAATCCTTTCTCCGAATCAAGCTCCACAGAGGGTGTGGATTTCTGGTTGTTTTTCACAGTATTTTATTCTCAAGTTCCTGAACAGTGCCATGCACATAGTAGGTACTTATTAAATATGTGTTGAATGAGCAAATTATTGAGACTTTGCCTTAAAAGGCTGTTGTTGGTTTGAAAGCAGAAGGTTTGGCAAATTAAAAGCAATGAGGTCTGTGATATGATCATATGGTTGGATTATAGATTTCATTTTGCTTCCTCTAAGGTCTTTTTAAATAAGTCTTAAGGTCTGTCATATCAACAGATACCTTAAAATGAGTTGAAAAGGCACCAGGCATGGAGAATGGGCTCGGAAAAAGTGACTCCTCCCTTGTGACTTACCAGCCAAGTTCTACTGGACTTTGGGATTGGTCCAAAAAAGGAAATCCCCGGGGCGCCTGGGTGGCTCAGTTGGTTAAGTGTCCGACTTCAGCTCAGGTCATGATCTCCCGGTTCGTGAGTTTAAGCCTTGCATCGGGCTCTGCACTGACAGTATGGAGCCTGCTTGGGATTCTCTCTCCCTCTCTCTCGCCCTCTGTCCCTCCCCTGCTCACGTGCTCTCTCTCTCAAAATAAATACTAAAAATAAATAAATAAAATAAAATAAAAAGGAAAGCCTAGTTTAGGTATGTTTTGAGGACAGAGTTCTGCATACCTCACTTCTTTCATTTTATTTAATTGTACACTAACTATAATGTACTTAGTCTTTAACAGGCTGGTCCGAAATTACCCTTCCAGCCTTATGCCCACCTCCCTCCTCACACCTCACTCACATGCCCCACCTTGTGTCTGACCTTCTCCAAGTCAACCCTCAAGACCCAGCTTAGCCTTTCCCAATCTGCCCCACATGGGGATAGTTGCTATCATCCCCAGGATCCTACAGCCCCTCATTCTGGCCTCTGTGACACTGTCCAGCTGTCCCACATGCCGGGATTATGTCCTTCCCATCTTTTTATCTCTTGTACACACTGGGTTTGTAGAGCGGATGATGACAGTCATAGCTAATGTTTATCGAACGTTTACTGAGCGTTTATTCACTTCACACCAGATGGTTCTAGGTGCTTAAGGTGTATTGATTCATTTACTCCTCCCAATGCCCTGAGATAGGTATTACCGATAACCCCACTTTATAGATGAGGAAATCAAGGCACAGGGGGCTGAGCGTCTTGCCTGTGGTCATCTGGCTGGTGGTTGGCACAACAGCATTCATATCTTGCTCTCTGAACCACTCCTTTATGCTTTCCCTCATGAATGCATGTATGTTGGGATATGACTTGAATAGTTGTGGGTGAGTTGAGTCGTTCATTTAACAAACTACAGATATTGACCGAGATCCTACTGGGTGCTTGGTGCTGTCCTAGGTACCGGGGATGTAGTATGGAACATGGCGGGAAGGGTACTGTCCTCATGGGGTTGACATTCTGGTTCCAGCGAGGTTAAAGTCAACAAAAATAGTCGCGGGGGGGGGGGGGGGGAGGGAACCCTATGGGCCAGCATTTATAGAAATTGAGCAGGCCTGCTACAACTTTCCAGGTCTGGGGATGAGGAGGGAATGGGTCCCACCGCAGGGTGCAACCATGAAAACACCGCAGATACGGCAGGCTGAAGATGAAAGGGTCATAGCGGGAAACTTCACACAACCTACTGGGCCCAGATCAGTCTGAACCATGAAAGGAAGGACGAAAGAGGGGAGCGCAAAGCAGAAAAGAGCGACAGGGGTCCGAGAGGCACACTTCCATGCTGCACGGAGAGAATAGGATGGTTAAAGAAAAGCCTTAAAACACTGGCAGGGCAGAAAGAGGAGCCAGTGGTAATGAAGGGACCCTCACAAGTGCCCTGGAAATAGGCTGGTGGTGATTGTACAGGCTAGGGCTTTAAAAGGCTTTGTTCTTCTGTCGAAGAAGGAAAGCCATTGTGGTGCACGGGAAATGAAAAGCTTGTGTGTGCGTGTGTGTGTGTGTGTGTGTGTGTGAGAGAGAGAGAGAGAGAGAGAGAGAGATTGGAGGGGACGCTCTCTACCCCAAATACAGAACGACTGTCACTATCAATTCTGTACCTTGTACTCACCCAAGCGGAAGGTTCTAGAACTACCCCCACAGGGACGTCTGTGATAAAGCCAGGCTAGGGAGGTCAGGATGTTGTGTGTCTGACTCACAGCACATGACTTTCTGTGAACACATACAACACTGCCAGATCGGCAGCAAGAGGTTGAGCCCCTGCTTTGGGGTCCCAGAGCCCAGTGAGCAGGGGTCCAGGTAAGACAGTGGAGGCACAGTTGCCCCAAGGAAGCCCCTTGTGACCCCAAAGGCTGTGGGGGTTCTGTTATCTGGTTCAAGCAAAGACTGGAGAGCGACCGAAGGCTGCAGAGAACAGCAGGCTGGGATCTTCTGTCTTTCTTGCCCTCTTCTGCTGTTGGAGGGCAACGTAATGAGGGGCCGCAGAGTGTGGGCTCTAGGGTCCTCCCCACGGTCAAATCCAGGCTCCTTCGCTATCTACAGGGTGGCTTTGGGCAAACCCTAACCTCTGTTTCTGCAAATACAAAATGGGCACAGTAGTATCTCTCTTGGGGTGTTCTAGGGGAACACCCCTAGCTGAAAAGGTATATAGAATATGGTAAGCAGTCATATCATTGCCCCTGGGGTTGTGTGGCTCCAGAAGGTCTCACACTCTTTGGGAGATACCATTTCCCCTTGTTCCTTAGTTTCAAGGGCAACCACATTTTTTCTTTTCTTTTTCTTTTTTTAATGTTTATTTCATTTTAAGAGAGAGAGAGACACAGAGCATGAGCTGGGGAGGGGCAGCGAGAGAGGGAGACACAGAATATGAAGCAGGCTCCAGGCTCTGAGCTGTCATCACAGAGCCCAACGTGGAGCTCGAACCCACGAACTACCAGATCGTGACCTGAACGGAAGTCGGACGCTTAACCGACTGAGCCATCCAGGCGCCCTGCAACCGGATTCTTTCAGGACAAGATGAAGTCTAAGGAGAAACCTTGATGTGAAGTCCCAGACCCCTGAGTCTGTCCTGGGAAGTGGGGAAGTGGGTCTCCAAAGGTGGTGTCACCCTGGGCTAATGACTGTCAGGAGGAGTGCCTACAAACAAATAAGCCCGATCTGTCACCCCTTCTCCAGGAATCCCAGTAGCCCAGGTTGTAGGTTATCATGGGGGGGACACTGTAACCGTCCCTGCCCCCCAACTGCCGCCATAATACGGTGTCTTATGGACTCTGCTCAGCAAGGGCATCGGTCCTCTTTGTCGGATCATTTTCTCCCTTAGCCCCAAGGGGAGGCAGGGGCAGGAGGGCTGATTTGCATAACATTTGGAAACAGAATTTTGGCAGCTTTTGTTAGGGGTTTTATGAAGGACACACATGCTAGAGAGGAAAAAACAAAAGGAAATATTTTGGGAATTCCCAGTTTGCTCTTGACCCCTGGGTGGAAGTTTCTCTTCTGCATCCCCATCGTCTTCACCCCACCTTCTGCCTTCCTCCTGACTCTCCCTAGCTTCGTGGGTGCTTGGGGCTAATATGAACCTGAAAGAAGGTCCAAGAGGGTCCCCTGGCTCCCTCGGGTCCTCCCCGGGAGACAATGTTTGTACAGCAGGTGAGCTCAGAGGGGGTGCTCAGGGTATGTCTGAATCTCTCCACAGTGTGAGCTCTTTGGGGACCTTGTTCTCACAATTGTTCCTTAGCTTCCGTGGGGCTCCCTAAAGACGTTCACTGGGGCCATAATGGGAGCCACCTCCCTGATTTGTTGCAAAGACGGAATGAGTATGTTCACCAAAGAAGGCTCAGGACAGTGCCTGGCACATACAAGCACTCAATGAATATTAGCTATTTTCTGTAGCACGCCGTTTGTTAAAAGTCAACTATTTTTTAAAAGACACATTCTTCCTACCTCGTCTCCCACAGGTTCCTTTTGGTGGAAAAATCTCTCCTCCTCCTTCTCCTCATTTTTCTTAAGAATGCCCTAGTCATTCTGGATCTTATGCATTGCATTTCCTTATAAAATTTAGAGTTAACTTGTTAATTTCTTCCGGGAGATAGATAGATAGATAGAGATGTAAAGAAAGAAAGAGGGAGGGAGAGAGGAAAATGTAGGGCAGGAGGGAGGGATTAAGGAAGAGATTTAAAAAGCTGTAGTAGTTTTTCATTTGGATTGTACTGAATCTATAAATCAATTTGGGAGGAATTGCTACCTTTATTGCTATTGAGTCTTGTAACCAATGAACATGCTATATCTTTATTTTAGGCCTTTTTAATGGCTCACAATGAAAAAAAGTTCTTTCTTTTCTCTGTAGAAGTCTTGTACACGATTTGTTTTATTTGCCCCAGAACTTGATTTTTTAAATATTCGATTACGAACATACAATTACAAAATCAGTTTCTACCCATTTGGTCCCGGTATATACAAGCACAATTCACTTTTGTATTTTAATTAAAACAATTTTTGTCATAAAGAAACTTTGTTTGGGGGGGGGGCCCTGGGTGACTCAGTTGGTTAAGCCTCCACTTCAGCTCAGGTCATGATCTCATGGTTCTTGAGTTCGAGCCCCATTGGAATCCTTGCTTCAGATCCTCTGTCTCCCTCTCTTTCTCTTTAAAAAATAAATAAACATCTAAAAAAAAAAACAAACAAAACCCTTTGTTTTGGATGAATTTCGATTTACAGAAAAGTTGCAAAGATAATACAGTTTCTGTATACGCCTCGCTGAGTTTCCCCCATTGTTAGCATCTTATATAACGGTGACGCAGCTATCAAAGCTAAGAGATCAACACCAATACATGACTAATAAATAAATTCCAGATTTTATTTGGATTTCACCAGTTTTTCCAAGAGCGTCCTATTTTTTGTTTCCAAGATACAATTGTGGCTACTTCATTGGATTTAGTGGGGTTTTTTGTATTTTTGTTTTTTTAAAGTAGGCTGGGTGTAGAGTCCAATGTGGGGCTTGAACTCATGACCCTGAGATTAAGACCTGAGCTGAGATCAAGAGTTGGACGCTTAACCCACTGAGCCACCAGGTGCCCCTCATTTAATGTGTTTTGGTTTTTTGAAAACAGCTACCTGTGAAGCCCTCTTGTTAAATCTAATATTTATATATGGATTTCTCAGAAAATTTTACGTATATAACCAGCAAATAGTGACAATTTTGTTTCTTCTTTCCTAATCCTTATATTTTTTGTTTCCTATTCCTGTTGTATCATATTAGGTAGGACTCTGATTTCTAGAAATAACAGTGGTGGGTATCCATCCATGCTTCTTCAGTCCTGATCGTAAAGAGAAAGCTTTCCACATTTCACCATTAGGGTCTGAGGTTTTCGTAAGCCTTTCTGAAGACTCTTTATCAGATCATGGAAGTTCCCTTTAATTCCTAGTTTAAGAAGTGTTTTTAAAAATGGTGAATGAAGGGGCACCTGGGTGGCTTAGTGGGCTAGGCATCTAACTTCAGCTCAGGTTATGGTCTCCTGAGTTCGAGCCTCGTGTCGGGCTCTGCGCTGACAGCTCGGAGCCTGAAACCTGCTTTGGATTCTCTGTCTTCCTCTCTCTCTACCCTCCCCTGCTCATGCTCTGTCTCTCTCTCAAAATAAATAAACATTTTAAAAAATTTAAAAAAAATAACCCATTAAATTTAACAAAAATAATGCACTTTCATGAAAAATAACTGTACTTTCCCAAATAAAAAAAAATTAATGAGAAGAGTGGCATTGTTTTATAATTTTGCAAATCTCTTTAATTTCTGGCTTATTGAAGATACCTGATTCTCATGTCTGTTTCTAGCATTCAATCTGTTACAATAAGATTTTGGGGGGCGCCTGGGTGGTGCAGTCGGTTAAGCGTCTGACTTCAGCCAGGTCACGATCTCGCGGTCCGTGAGTTCGAGCCCCGCGTCAGGCTCTGGGCTGATGGTTCAGAGCCTGGAGCCTGCTTCCAATTCTGTGTCTCCCTCTCTCTCTGCCCCTCCCCCGTTCATGCTCTGTCTCTCTCTGTCCCAAAAATAAATAAACATTGAAAAAAAATTAAAAAAAAAAAAGATTTTGGGTTCTTTGCTACAGTATGTGATGAAAATTTAGTTGGAAAAGGAGGAACATTTTAATAGCTTTTGGGATAATTATGGATATTCTTTTTTGACTTCTCACTAAAACTTGACCATATTGGTAGTGTCCTTTTCTTTTTTTTTTTTTTTTTTTTAAGTAGGCTTTACACCCTGCATGGAGCCACGTATTGTCATTTGTGGCCTCTTAAGTGATCTTTCTTTTTTTTTTGTTTTTTAATGTTTGCTTATTTTTTTAAAATTTTTTATTTATTTTTGGGACAGAGAGAGACAGAGCATGAACGGGGGAGGGGCAGAGAGAGAGGGAGACACAGAATCGGAAACAGGCTCCAGGCTCCGAGCCATCAGCCCAGAGCCCGACGCGGGGCTCGAACTCACGGACCGCGAGATCGTGACCTGGCTGAAGTCGGATGCTTAACCAACTGCGCCACCCAGGCGCCCCAATGTTTGCTTATTTTTGAGAGAGAAAGTGCAAGCAGGGTAGGGGCACAGAGAAAGTGGGACAGAGGTTCTGAAGCGGCCTCTGCTCCGACAGCAGAGAGCCAATGTGGAACTTGAACTCATGAACTGTGACACCGTGACCTGAGCCGAAGTCAAGATGCTTAACCTACTGAGCCACCCAGGTGCCCCAAGTGATCTATTTTCAAGACTTTGTCTGCTGAACACCCATAGTTTGTAAAATCCAGCCCCATTCACAAAGTAAAAATAGTGTTTGAGGGGCACCTGGGTGGTTCAGTCAATTGAGTGTCTGACTCTTGATTTTGGCTCAGGTCGTGGTCTCATGGTTTGAGTTCGAGCCCTGCGTCCGGCTCTGTGCTGACAGTATGAAGCCTGTTTGGGATTCTCTCTCTCTCTCTCTCTCTCTCTCTCTGCCCTTCTCCCGCTTGCTCTCTCACCCTCTCTAAGAATAAATAAACATTTTTTAGAAGTCTCTAAAACATGGTGTTCGATGAAAAAGCGGCTGGTTCAACTCATAACTCAGTTGCACAAGAGCTTTTCCTCAAGACAACCATCATGTTTCAGCTCACAGTAGAAGTCCTTTTGCTTGCTTTCCGTTTCATCACAGAATATTTTAAAAATGTATTCAAGGGTTGTGGTTTAATAAAAGTCATAATTTGTACTGCTTCACCAAGGACCTGTTGAAGGAAAACAGAATTTCCTGTGTGTGTGTGGTTTTTAAGTAGGCTGCATGCCCAGTAGGGAGCCCAACATGGGATTTGAACTCACCACCCTGAGATCCAGACCTGAGCTGAGATCAAGTGTCAGATGCTCTGCCCCTGGATTCTGTGTTTCCTGAGAGCACCTGGCAGAGAGAATTCAGTGGTGCTGGTAGAGCTGGGCACCGCGGCCTTGATTTGGCCAAGGCACCAAGAGTCTACAACTGCTTTCGGGCCATCAGGACTAATGGCGACACAGCAAAGAGGGGGCATGGCATGTCAGAATCGCAGTGAGAGTAGTTGTGACCTTGCAGACTTCGAGACTTGCAGAGGTAGGTCTGTGGACCACACTTCGAGAACAGATGCACTATGACCTTGACTTAACTGGGCCTAGAAATACTTGACGAGTCGCAAGAAACCTTAAGCCTTCAAGATGACGATGACGAAGATGATGGTGACCTCCACCATTTATTGAGTGCCCAGTGCGTTCTATGTCTTGCTGAATCACGTATCGTGAACTCTCTCTTTCAATCACCGCCCTCTCCTTTTTAAAAAATGCACTGATGCTTTATTGGCGAGTGAGGGGAAAGGGAAGAGAGGCAGAGAGGAAGGAAGAACGCTTACTGGATGGTGCCACTGAGCTGGCCAAGGCCGGTTATGGGGTCGTGAGGGATTTTTCTGGAGAGGCCATCTGGAGTCCGTCCAACGCAGATCAGTGGCCTTCTGTGCAGCTGTGCCGTGATTCAGGGATCTAGGCCACCTGCATCCTGGGAGGCTGCCCTCTCCGCCATCTTGGCTCCAGTTAAAGGACAGACTTTATTATGACTTTCATTTCACAGATGGGAAGACCGTATGGCTAGTGAGTCAGGGAGCTCTGAGCTCTAGCTCTCTGGCTCTCCTGAACCACCTGGGGGGTTTGAAGGTAGCAGGAGTGGTCATAGAACAAGTTGAGTATGGTGATCCAACCACCATAGAGGTCCCAGTGAATTCTATGTTTGTGGGGTGATGGGGTGGGACTCTGGAGCTGGGCTGTTAATCTTGCTGCGAGCAAGGGGATCGCCCTTCATCCCGTCTCTGCCCAGCCATGGGATGCAGACTGCCCTGGGTAAGGGGGCATGGTCCTGGGTGAGGTGGCTTTCTTGGGTTAAGGTCAATTCCCGGTGGTAGCGGGGGAACCGAAGCAGAGAGCTCTCAGCTACCAGCTCTCTCAGTCGTGGTAGTGATGAATGCCTGGGTATGTGAAGGGGGATCTGAGAGGATCCTACTCTAGGGTCTGAGGCTCAAGATAGTTGACTACTTTAGTCTAGAGCCTGACTCCCAGTGAAAGGAGAGCTTCGCCTCTGGGGAATGAACGTAGCCAGGATGATAGGTCTGCGTGAGCTCTTATGAAACCCAGCAGTCTTCATTTTTTTTTTAAACAAAGCTCTTCTAGTGATTCTGAGAAATCTACTGGGCATGGTGAGTCCCCAGCTCATGCTATATGCAATTCACCATGTCAGTTTCACAATACTCAAGATGCATCCTGTTCGCTGATATGGGTCCACTGACCATGAACCTAGATGTCACAGAGAGTATCAGATTTTTTTTTAATATTTATCTATATTTTTGAGAGAGAGGAGAGACAGAGCGTGAGCAGGGGAGTGGCAGAGAGAGACAGAGACAGAATCCAAAGCAGGCTCCAGGCTCTGAGCTGTCAGCACAGAGCCTGATGCGGGGCTTGAACCCACGAACCATGAGATCATGACCTGAGCCGAAGTCGGATTAACCGACTGAGTCCCCCAGGCGCCCTGTCAGATGGTTTTAAAAGCTTCCAAAGCCCTCGATTTCGGTACTTATCCCACAGCAACCCACGGACAAAAACATTTCACAGGTGAGCGCTGGTCTCCGGACCGCAGTGTGAGTAGAATCGCTCCAGATCTGTGCTTCTCAAATTTAATGTGCTCGAAAATCACCTGGAGGTCTTGTCAAGGGGCACATTTGGATTCGCTACGTCTGGGAGGGAAATTGTGCATTTCTAAGCCCCAAGGGATAGTGATGCTGTGGCACCACCTAGAATAGCAAGGCTTTAGACTACAGCCTGTTCTTTGTTGTCACGAACATCTACCTAAGTGTCTGAAGCTGGCAATCGCGTCCCATCCCCAGGCATCTTCTCCAGGCTAACTACGACCAGTTGCCTCAACTATCCTTCAGCCAGTCAGGTTTCCACATGCCAAGCTCTCCCACGCCGCACCCCCCAATTTCGGCTGGTCCCAGAGACGGTATCCACTCCCTGGCCCTCATCCTGCACTGTCTCTTCTCTCTTTGCCCCTTTCCCCTCCTCTCTGCATTTGGAGCTGTTGCCTTCAGGATCTCCTAGGCTGGCTCCAGCCCCGGGGGGGGATTTTCAGATTGCTCATGCTTCTGGGAAACTTTTTAGGCTAGAGGAAGGAAATCACTCCCGGGCTGGACAGAGCAGTATGCATCTGTCCGACCTGGACCAACGCCCTGGTGAGCTTCCTGCCCCCACAGCCCCCCTCCGAGGGCTCCCGCCTACCCCCTCCGGAGTCACCCCAATTCAACACTTTGTTCTCTCTGCGGTCCCTTATCGCATCCTGGGGCCCTTGAGGGGCTGGAGGGTAGTGACAGAGCAGAAGAGGGGTCTTCCTCTGACCAGGCCAAGACGAAGCAGCCGTTGTGACTGAGTTGACAGTTTTGTGACACTCCTCCTACCACCCCGTGGTCTCCTGCTCAATCTCTTGGGACTGCCCAGAGCCAACTGCACTCCCGAAAAGCCAGCCTCCACCAGGGCTTTGTTTCAGAAGAAGGAACGGAATGTGTTTGCTGAGAAGGAACGGAATGGGGCCCGTCTCACGCCTGACCATCTCAGCAAGGATTCATCCGTCAAATTAGCAAAGAGTTTGCCCCGTCCCAGGGGCATTAAACTCACAGGTAGATGACCGTAAGAAATTACAAGCTTCGCAGAGAAATGAAGACTCAGAAATTAGAAACTCCTTTTCATTTACCCTGACCATGGGCCTGTCAGACACATCCATATGTTTTCACAAGGCTAGGATCAGTACAGATATATTGTCTTTTGTTTAATTTCTTTTTTTTTTTAAGCAGAGAGAGAGAACTTTCTTTTTTAATTTTTATTTATTTTTGAGAGAGAGAGACAGACAGGCAGAGCATGAGCAGGGGGAGGGGCAGAGAGAGAGGGAGACACAGAATCCGAAGCAGGTTCCAGGCTCTGAGCGGTCAGCACAGAGCCCGACGCAGGGCTCGAACCCACGAACCGTGAGATCATGACTTGAGCCAAAGTTCATCGTCCAACTGACTGAGCCACCCAGGCGCCCCTTGATTAATTTCTTTTAGCAAATACATTAATATATGCATCTCGATGTAGCCATATGTTGTTTGTGCTTTTGTTTTTTTTTATCATATATATATATATATATATATATAACCCTCCCAAGTAATCCTAGACCAGCACCGGGGTTGCAAGCTCGAACCCCACGACTGACTGGCTGTGTGACCTCAGGCCAGTTCTTAGCCTCTCTGAGCCACAGCTGTAAAATGAAAATAAAGTAAGAGGCTGTAGAAGAGGCGTCTTGTCAGAAACGAGGCGAGGCACGTAAAACTCTTTTAAAAACCGTCTGGCGCATAAAAAGAGCTCAGTTGATGTTAGCGGGTCTATTCTAATGTATTCCCATGAATGCCGGCCGTCCTCTGTTACTGAGCATTTTAGGTTATTTGGAATGGTTTTCTTATAAAAGCGCTGTTATGGGCAGTCATCCTTTCTGGCAACGCGTGCGGACTGCTTCATCCACCCCAGAACACCCTGAGACGGTGAAGAGCTGGAGGGCCCCTGATTTGCGTGGTGGAGAGAAGCCCGCGCTGGCGGGGCCCCCAGAAGACGTGCTGTGCATTCGTGGCGGGCCCGGAGACAGCGCGTGAGGCAGGTGAGAATCAGGAGACTCTCAGCGGAGCAGCTGACATTTCAGATACATTTGGACCGTCTCCCAGAGGAAGGCACTTCGCACACTTGTTCTCTGTTTCACGACCGCGTTCCCGGGGCTCAGAAAGGCTCCTGGCTCGTCCCACAGCCTCTGTCAATTCCCCGCTGAATGCACGACGACGACGGTGGCCCCGCCTGCCTGCCTGTGGTGGGTTCAGATCCTGATCTGGGTCCAGATGTTTTGTCTGGCCCCACCCAGACCTCTCCTTCCTGACTCATGGGACAGGAAGCTCCCGGGGGGCTGCGGGGCAGAGACTCTGAGTCTTTCTCCCGTGTCGGCAGTGAGAGGCCCTACATGGAATTCAGGTCACTGGCGGGGGTGGGGGAAGAAAGGACGTTCTGTGATGAGAAGCTAGACTCTTCCCAGGGGTGTGTGGAGGGGGGAGAGATGTCTGCTGGGTCCGCCTGCCAGCTGGTCCGACAGCCAGTGAGGGAAGATCTGGATATATCCTCTAACTCGGAGGCTGAGGTTAGCAGCAGTGACTCTTTCGTGGAAGGAAATGAGCAGGGACAAGCAAAGCGAGGAAGGGAAGGGAAATGTTCACTGGCGTTCCTACATGGCCCACTTTGTGCCGGGTTCACAGCCGTGGTGCAGACGCGCCCACACAGCGGCCCTGTGGGAAGGTGCCATCAGCCCAATTCCAAAAGTGGGGAGCAGACTCAACAGAGCTCACAGCCACACGCTGGTGAGCCCTCATCCTGGACGGTGGTGTTCTTCTCCAAGCTTCTTCCTCGGCGAGCAGGAACCTCTCCTAATAGGATTAAGGCACACCCCTCCTCGCTCTCTCGGTTCGTGGGGTTCGGGCAGGGCTGACCCCCATGACTCCCACCTGACCAGTCTAAGCTCCCACCGTCCTCCAGCCACCTCCCGACAGGGCCCTGGACCATCAGAGCCAGCCACAGCCAGCCCTGGGTCGTTCTCAAAGAAAGAGAATTTCTTTGCTTTCGGCTGCCAGCTTAAGATTCAAAGATATAGGATCTAAGTGTGGCTGTTTTGGAGTCACAAAGGGGCAGCCTTCTTGGGAATAAAGTTAATTTAGAGGAACGCAGAAATGAGAGATGGAAAGAAAGAGGAAAATAAGAAATCATCTGAAAACCGAGCCCCCACCACATATCGGCGCATCCAGGCAGCTTGAAGATTGACTACCCCCGGAATTTTCATTTAGGTGAGCCGATAAATCTTCGTTTTTGCTGGACACCCGAAGCTGACTTCCCGTCAGAGGGGAATGAATTCTCACGACCAGGGCAGAGCACTGGAATTAGGACTGGGCCGGGAGGGTCCACGTTCCTTCTTGTTCTTGGTGCCTCACTCTGCAGGACGTAAGCCCTTGTCTCTGAAAAGACCTCTCAATTTGCTGCCTTGTATAGGCCGACCTCGTCCCACTAGGTGGGAGGCTGGTGGGGAGGGAGGTCTGGCCCTACAAACCCCGATACCTGCACGTACAGAATTGCAGATTGCTTTTTACCTGGATTTCATTGGTTCCACCTCACGCTGGTGAACGTTTAACAAGCGAACAAACAAAAAAGCTCTGTTCCGTTTCTGTGGTGTAAATATTTCCACCGGGGCCAATGCCAAGCTGCCAACCTGACATCAGTGAATGTGGGCGCAGGAATAAATGTAAGGAGCACCCCATTAAATAGTATTCCTGCCATGGAGTTGTAATAGTTGTGAGTAACCGTAAGATGATAAGAAGTAGGGATACTCAGCCAGTTATGCATCCGACTTCAGCTCAGGTCACGATCTCCCGGTTTGTGAGTTCAAGCCCCGCATTGGGCTCCACGCTGACCGTGTGGAGCCTGCTTGGGATTCTCTCTCTCCCTCTCTCTCTCTGCCCATCCCCCGCTTCCAGTCTCTCTCTCTCTCTCTCTCTCTCTCATTCTCTCTCTCTCTCCCCAAATAAACATTAAATTGCCTTTGCTTTTCATATATTTTATCCCCTTATAAGTTTATATAATTTAATTTTTAAAGTTAAAGATTTTTTAATGTTTATTTACTGTTGAGAGAGACAGAATGTGAGCGGGAGAGGGGCAGAGAGGGAGACACAGAATCCCAAGCAGGCTCCAGGCTCTAGAGCTGTCAGCAGAGCCCCACGCAGGGCTCGAACTCCTGGACAGAGAGATCATAACCTGAGTGGCAGTCAGATCCTCAATCTACTGAGCCACTCACGCACCCCTTGTTCTGGTTTAAATTTTTAAAAAAGGCGGGTGGGTAGAGGGGGGTAGGGGGGAGCTGAGAACCTGGAAGCAATCCTGAAAGCTTGATTTTGGTGAGGGTCTGTACCAGGTTGAAGTGAAACTGAATGTGTAATTAACTATCTGGATAGAATTTATGATCCAAAGGTGTCCGTGGGCAAAGCCAGGTAGCACTCTGTAAAAGGAGATTGCCAAGTGCAGGAAGCCCCTCCAGAGAGTCCTGGGGATGGGGCAGGGAGGACACTGAGGAAGGGGGCCTAAGCATCCCCTCCTGTTGCAATTTTTGGAACACCTGGGACTTTTCACCTTTGTTCCTTGCAGCTTGTGAATTACACCACCACCGCCTCCTGGAACACACCCTTCTACTTTGCACTGAAATAGAGATAATGTTGCATCTGCTAGCTGAATAGCCAGTCCTGCAGTAAACAGTTTAACTGTGTCAGGGCCGATCATCATTCTTTGAAAACAACTCCTTGTAACCTTGTGGTTTTTGCCTTTATGAGCCTGTTGATTCTGCTAGGCTGGCGTGCCTCCTGGATTTCAATCCTAAAACGTCAAATAAATGCTCTGGTTCCTTTGCAGCCTCTTCTTGGTCCGCAACTCTTCCTGGGCGTGGTCTGCTGGTTCTGCTCCGGAGGAGGGTCTGGGAGCCCTGAAATAGGTGTGCGGGGGGCCATAGGTGAAATAGGTCTTGTGTCGGGCAGCAGTCCAGCAGGAAGTAGAGGGCACGTCCACGTTAGCATGATGTGAGGTTTTCCGGAGATGCGCTTTACAGAGGTGCGGTTAGGTACCCAGATACAGTAGGGGTGCAGCTGGACTCCAGGCCCGATAACATCCGGGTTCCGGGACCCTGGGTGTGAATGTGCAGGCATTGAGGGCTTGAGGACCAGTCACCGGAGATGGGGACAGAGGGGTCTGGGGAGAGTGGCACGTCTGCTCAGAAATGGGACCTTTCCCTGCGGATCTGCAGGGAGGGACCCAGGGAACAAACACTCTTGACCTCACTCTCCTCCTTCCTTCTGCGTTTCTATCTCAACGTGGCATTGGCTGGACCCGCTCATAAGCCAGAGGGTAAGGAAGCTGGCCATTTTCAGCCTCTCCAGGAGACCGCAGGGGTCTGAAGGTCAAATGGCACCGGTCTTGACCTTGGGTATCTCGCCGAGTCGTGGACACCCTGATCCTCTGTCTTGGGGCTAGGAAAAGGGCCAAGGAACATGGCTTTTGGAACGACCCTGGGCCACCTTTATCCCAAAGGCATTCAGGATCTGGTCACCTCCCCTGCTAGGGGCAGCAGGGTGTTTCTGAAGGTGCATTGCCCTCCACCCTGGGGCCAATCCTGCTTTTCCAGCCTGGCAAAGCTTCCTGGCATAAGGAGAAGGGGTCTGGGGGGCAGACCCCTGGCAGTGGCCCCAGCCTTTGTTGCCAGAGGCATCGCCAGGAACCGCTGGTTGGTGCATGCCCTGCATCTCGAGATTCTACAGGGGCCTCTTCCATGGACACTCAGACGAGGGAGCCCTTTCCTGGGGGATCCTCAGGGACTGTAAGACCTTCTCGCTAATCTGAATTTTCTCATCTGCAAAACTGGAGGGCCTGGACCAGATGATCCTGGTTCCGAAGGATACCTCCAGCGCTCCGAATGTCTAATGTCTGGGAGTGGAGTCTCAAGGTCATTCCCATGATGGCAAGTGTGTCCTTCTACAGCCAGGAGGTGGCAGCAAAGCCCTGTAGGCTAGGGGGAGGTTCTGCTCTCCAAAGCACGGTTTGGTGGTTGGGCTTCTAGACTGAACAATAGTAATCAATGATAATGGCAACAATGTCATTGTCGTTGCCACTATTGTGAGCAAATAGCAGCAGTGCCTCCTGAGGTTCACTCTGTACTGTGCAGGTGAGGAAACTCCTTGCACAGTATCACATAGGAATTTTCCAACAACCCCATCCTGTCCGTGGGTATAGTGCCAAGACTTCCAGCCCCATGTTGAGGCTCAGGGACATTACCTGACCTGCCCAAGGACTTCTAGAAAGCAGGACACGCCAAGACAGGAACGCACACTTTGGTCCTATGCACTCTCTACGTCACTGCACGGGAGACCCGAGGCAAGGAACTTTCTGCCACCCTCTTGGTTTTTCCAGAGAGTTAGAGGGGTCAGAGGGGCTGAACCAAAGAGTCTGAGTGAGGCTCTCCCTGGAATTTGGTAAGGAGATGCCGGGAAATAAAACTCAACACAGGAGCCTCTTTGTTCTTATTCCAGTCCTTAGAAAAGAACTTTCTTAAAAAAAATTTTTTTTATTCTCATCAGGACATACTTGGTGTCTAGGTATGGAAGATTCTCATTCATTCATGCATCCCTTCATTCAAGGACCAGGATTCTGATGTAGTGTAAGACATTGGAATGCACTGGGAAGGGTATAGGAATGTTCTTTCTTTTAACTCAGAAATCTGGGGGCCCAGAGCTTGGATGTGGGGAGCTAAGTGCAGACGTGTGGGGGTGGCTCATCGTTGGGGGGAGCCTCGAGTAAACTGGGGAATGTTGGAGCCCATGGGGATTCTGTTTTTTTTTTTTTAATTTTTTAATGTTTATTTATTTTTGACAGAGAGAGAGACAGAGCATGAGCGGGGGAGGGGCAGAGAGAGAGAGAGGCACAGAATTGGAAGCAGGCTCCAGGCTCTGAGCTGTCAGCACAGAGCCCGACGCGGGGCTCGAACTCACAGACCGCGAGATCATGAGCTGAGCCGAAGTCAGACGCTCAACCGACTGAACTACCCAGGGGCCCCTATTGGGATGTCAGAAGGGAATGGAATTCTAGAGGAATTTTTTTGATGACCCTCCTCCCCCACGCCTGCATGGTGTAATTAAGTCCTCAAACCAGCGGAAGCCCCTTAGAGACACAGCCCAACCCCAGACTGTTGTCCATCTGGTCCCAAGTCTTACACTCCACCCGTGTCCTGAGGCTTACCCCTCCCCACTGTGATGACGGGTCCCTGGAATGCTAACTGTGTGCCAGGCTCTAGATCAAGGGTGCTTCTTCATTATCTTATTTACTGCTCAAAATAACCCTATAAAGTGCATTGTTACACCCCCATTTTACACGCCAGGTAGCTGAGGCTTAAAGTCATGAAGTGACTTGCCCCAAATCACCAAGCTAGTTAGCGACGGGGCAGGTCTGGGACCCACGCAGGTCAGCACCCTGGGGTGGCTCTTACCACCACATCACGTGCCTACGTGGAGGCAAAACCCACCGTGTGAGACTGTGTGCCGTGCGGTGAGTCTGAAGAACTGTGATCTTATCTTCTCAACACGGGACAAGCCGTAGCCTGTCTGCAACACTTCTAGATACGAGGGCATCAATATTGGCTTGATCTGGCTGGCTTGTTTCGTGGCTTGAATGGAAAGGAAAACAAACATGCACATGTGAACGCTGGAGACGAACAAACTCGTTCTGTGTGTTTGCATTGCTATCATTACTCTTATTGGGAGGGCTGGACTGGGGCTGCTTTCTGGGGGCCTTGAGAATGACCTCAGTTTCCGTGTCTGCAGAATTGAGGAGGTTGGGCCCTTACTTCTTTATATGCACGGCAGACTCTTAAACCACCCCGAGCAAGCAGAATGGATGAACACACAGATAATGAACACACAGAGCCGGAGAGACGAGGAGTCAGGAGATTTTATTCCTCCCAACATTGTGCCTCCCGCCACCGCCCATCTCCTGAGGCGTCCCATGGCAATGGGCGTCCGGAAGGCCTCATTCTTCCATCTTCTGTGGGAAAAAAACAATTAGGGAACGAGTCAAACCAAAGGCAAGGTGGACTGTTGCCTTCATGTGGAACAGCCGGAAAGGCACGGAAAAGATTACGGAGTGGCATGGTTTCCCCCTTGCACGTCATAAAAACAAAGCCGGGAGCCCCTGAAGATGGGCGAGCCCCCCCGAGAAAGTAGGGGCTTCCTGGGAAGTGCCTCTTACCACAAAGAGGGACGGGGATGATTAGGTGTCTGGCCCCCTTGTCCCCCCTCTGCCCCATGAGCCTGGAGCCACCGGGGGCCTGGCCAAGGCGTGGCATCTGCGAGCTCAGGGCCAGCAGCGGGGAAGAGGCTGCAGCCTACGTCCTCCACACTCTCCCTGGGGTGCTCCCCTGGTCCTGGTCTCGGGACGTCTGCTCTCACCTGGCTCCCCACATCTCGGCTCTTGGCCCGGAGCTTGTTGACCTGGGACTCTGCGATGTCGGCCCTCTCCTCCGCCTCCTCCAGCTCGTGCTGGACCCTCCGGCACTTGGACATCTGTGTGTTGGCCTGCTCCTCCTGTGGAAGAGAGAGGGGCTAGAGGCTGAGGAAGCCCTTCACTCTGGCTCTGAGGCTCCGAGTCCCTGCGGGGCCTTGGGGGACACTCCCAGCCCCTGACGGCCGATGCTGTCTGATCACCTCGAGGGTACTGCTGTCCTAGGACCCCCGCCTGTCCCCTCACGTCCCTACTCTGTGCTAACACCCCCACTGGAGCTCTTTGGCGGGGACTCCAGTCCTGAGTCCTCCCGAGGCACCTGGAAGGTCAGAGGCCAGTAGCCCAACCCCCCCCCCCCCCACACACACTCCTTGCCCTGGCCTCCTCCAGCCCTTGTCTGCCTGTGGCCTGGCCACCGTGCATGTCTGTCAAGGGCGATCTGAGGGTTCTTGAAGAAGGTGGCCTCCTGGGAAGTCCTGCTGCGACTGTGCTAATCCAATGGGTACAAAGCCCTCCCCCATTTAATCAGTTCGGATCTGCTTCCTTGCGGTCAGGATGGAACCGCCAGCCCCTTGGGCACGGAGGAAAACAGGACAAGGAGAGAAACCATATATGCTCAGTCATTTGTCGACAGCAGGGTCTCCCCAATTTTGTTCCTCAGGACACCAGTCCGGTGGGCTGCTCTACATATAATAAAAGGTTCTGGGGTACTGGGTGGCTCAGGTCAGGATCTCGCAGTTCGTGGGTTCAAGCCCCGCGTCGGGCTCTGTGCTGACAGCTCAGAGCCTGGAGCCTGCTTCAGATTGTGTGCCCCCCCCCACCTCTGTGCCTCCCCAGCTCATGCTCTGTCTCTCTTTCTCTCAAGAATAAATAAACATTAAAAAAAAAAAAAAGGTTCTGAGTTCCACTAAGGGTGAGCCACACTACGTTCTAGAATATTCTGTCCACTTTGAAGGGTGCATTTCACGTCACCTAAAAAATCTGAGAAATCCTTGAAAGCAGCCAGTTCAACTCTGTTTAACCTAGAGTTTCCAAAACTATTTCTTTTCTGTAAAATAAAAAGTACCCCCCCTTGCCCTCCCCCTGCCCCCCCCAAAGGTTCCTGCTAGTAACTTCCCGTAGGTCTATCTGATCAGGGTGGTGGGTGGCAATTAGAGAGGGCAGGAAGGACAAGGCCCTGGGGACCAGGGATGGGGGCAAGGGGAGATGCCGTGAACCAGGGTAGGGGGGTCTAAGGTGAGGCTGTGGGGTATGCTGAGCTGGCTGGGGTGTCAGGGCAAAGTGAGGCCGGCAGGGTGGGGATAGGGGATAAAATGAGGGGGCTGGCCACGAGACTGAGGCGGGAGGCACCCAGGAGGTGCAGCTGGGGTTTGGGGGACAGGCTTGTTTGACACAAACCAGGGGAGGGAGGAAGGGCAGGTGTCCCTGAGTCGGCAACCTACAAATAAAACCCCAGGCCTCTGGCTCCGTGGCCGTTGCCCAGGGCTGGGGGTGCTGGGGCCCCCCTACTCACAGCCTCCTCGGCCTGCCTCTTGTACGCCTTCACTTTGGCCTGAAGCTTGTCCACCAGGTCCTGGAGCCTAAGGATGTTCTTGCGGTCCTCCTCAGCCTGTGAACACAGCGCCGTGCCAGGGTCCCCCAGACCCTCCTCTGCTCCCGAGGGGGCCGGCGCTCGCGGAGGCTTTGGAGCCCCTTACCTGGTACGTCATTTCCTTGACTTTGCGCTCATATTTGTGAGCCCCCTTCAGAGCTTCGGCCCCCCTCTTCTGCTCGGCGTCCAGCTCACTTTCCAGCTCCCGCACCTGGGTTTGGGGGGGAGAGAGCACAGCATCCGGGTCGGAGCCCCTGTGCTTCTCCCGCACACGCGTGAGCGGGGGGCATTTTCGGGCAAACTCGGGATCCTCTGATGATAGTTTGTAAAAATGTCTTCTCCTCATGCTCAGGAACCACATTTTTAATTTATTTTTAGTTATTTTTTTAAAATGTTTATTTTTGAGAGAGAGAGAGAAACAGAGCATGAGCGGGGGAGGAGCAGAAGAGAGAGGGAGACACAGAATCCGAAGCAGGCTGCAGGCCCTGAGCTGTCAGCACAGAGCCCGAGTGGGGCTCGAACCCACAATCCGTGAGGTCACGACCTGAGCCGAAGTCAGAGGATCAACTGACTGAGGCACCCAGGCACCCTGCTCAGGAACCACACTTTGGTCACAAGGCCACCACGGTCTGTGCAGTGGCTTTGTGCAAACGATAGCAAGATGCCCTCCTTGGGCAGTGACAGCTCTTAGGGGCACACGGCTGGGCTATCAAGCCGGGCTCTGCATAAGACGCCTCTTTCTGTGGGGCCAGCAGCCCGGTGAGGCCTGTGCTCTGGCCCCGACTTGTCCCCGCGGGCGAAGCCGGCAACGACCATCTGGGGTGGCCCTGATTCCTGGTTAATGAGAATGTGCGGGTCATGGTGAGAGCCTGGGCCAGGAACGGTCTGGGTGTGTTGAAGGGCCTGGTACAGCTGATTGATGCTGAGCAGGTCAGGGGCTGCTCCTGAGAATGAGTTCTTACGTGTCTAGGATGGACATTATAATTCCTTCCCCACTTACCTCAAATGTGGGGATCAATTAGACAAACGAGGGGCGCCTGGGTGGCTCAGTTGGTTAAGCGTCCGACTCTTGGTTTCCGCTCGGGTCATGATCTTACCGAGTCCCGCATCGGGCTCTGTTCTAACAGTGTGGAGCCTACTTGGGATTCTGTCTTTCTCGTCTCTCTCTGCCCCTCCCCCACTGTGCTCTCTGAGTCTCTCTCTCTCTCAGTTAAACTTAAAAAAATATCAAAGTATGTGCAAGTATGTTTGATAAAGCGCTACATAGGTGTTGTTCATTTCATAGCTGCCTCTGCCTTTCCTGAAGTCTTGAGAGGATAGGTCAGCCACTGAGAACACAGGTCACTAACTAGCCCCGACTCCATAGTCTAGGGACCGTGGCGGCCAGCCCCCGGGAATCCCAGCGGCCACAGACGGGGGCAGCTCAGGCCTTGTGGACTCACCAGGTCAACCTTGAAATCCACCAGTGGAACGGGGTAACTCTGGGCACTGTCCCAAAACAGATCCCTGGGACTCCTGGCCACCCCGCAAGCTCTGGGAAGCTGCTTTCCATTAGGTTCTACAAAACGCGAGTGCTCCTGGCAGTGCTCTTGTGGCCTCTGCGAGGTTTACAGTTGTGGCCTCTGCGAGGTTTACAGAACTAAAGATAACTGGGTGGCTGATATTGGAGGCCAGTCGAGATGCCTCGTGTGTGAGGGGAGGCTGGCCGAGGAGGGCTCCCTGCCAACCCAGGAATCAAAGAATCATGGAGGATGGCATGGGATCTAATCCCTCCCTCAGTGGAGGGATCCGTGAGAAGGACAGACCTAAATTCACTTAACACTGTATGACTGGGAATAATTAAAAAGAAGCATTTAAAGAATTTTGGAGGACAGTGCTTAGTGCAGAGCCTGATGCGGGGCTTGAACTCACAAACCATGAGGTCATAACCTGAGCAGAAATCAAGAGTCCAATGCTCAACTGACTGAGCCACCTAGGCGCCCCCTGGTGTTGACTTTTGTTACTCACATGTCCACAGCTGCCTCGTTTTTAGCCAAAAGATCCTTTTTACAGCGTGTATGTGCTGGTGACCACCTCCTTGGGAGGCTGGCACGAAGACTGACCTCATTTGAGGCCCTTCCCTGCTGGGAGAGGTCATCTCCTTCCCTTTGCCAGCCCCTCACGCCCTTCCCCACCTACGTTTCCATTTCCTCCCTCTGGGACAACGGGGACTTTCTACAAACTCCCCCCAAACCCCGGCCCTTTTCCAGAACTTCGACTGGTAGTGGAACCCATTTTCAAAACAAAAGAAATAAGAACCTTCACAGGTCTAAAGGGAGAAGCAATGGGTACAGGAAACCAAGGGAGAAATTAGCAAAGAAAGGAAAACAAACACAAAGAAGTTCCCAGATAATGAAAGAGCAGGAATCCCTTGGGCAAGGCGGTGAATTTTCCTGCGGGCATTGGCGGGGGGAGGGGGAGGAGGGGGGGGAGCGCCAGTCTAGGAAGGAGCACAGTGTTGTGGACTGCGTTGGGACTGGGAGAGCTGGAAAGGAACAGGAGCCAGAGGTAAAGAGACACTATAGACTTTAGGTAGGTCGGGCCACTGGCCCCAAATGGGGCTCCCACCAAATATGTGATTTTAAGAATGTGAAGTATATTCCCCCTTATTTCCGTGGGTCCCAGTTCCCATGAAAACAGGACGTGAACACTCGCAAGTGTCATTACCCCGAAGCTACCGAGGCGTAAGCCTTGTAAAGTGGGTGGGGCTGTGTGTTGGGCTGTGGGAAGCAGTGAATGTCTGGACCGCGGCTGTGCCCCAGGTGGCGAAATCCGATATCACTTGGAGAGCCAGAGTCCTCTCCAGCCGCCGCCGCCCTACCCGCCCTACCCGGTTCTCCAGTTTCTGGATCTGCTTCTTCCCGCCCTTCAGGGCCAGCTGCTCAGCCTCGTCCAGACGGTGCTGAAGGTCCTTCACCGTCTGCTCCAGGTTCTTCTTCATCCGCTCCAGGTGGGCGCTGGTGTCCTGCTCCTTCTTCAGCTCCTCGGCCATCATGGCCGCCTGATTAAGCGCATGGAAAGTATCAGTGGGCCACCTGGCATCCCTACCCGGCGCACGGGGAGGATGCCGTCAAGGTCAATGCTGAGCGTGTTGGTCCCGCCTCCCTCATTCAGTCTGCACCACGAGGCACCTCCTCCCCACGTTGTCTCTGCGGAGGCTTCATCTCATTCCCTCTGCTGACGGCAGGTCAGCCGGAGACGAAACCCACTTGCCTGGTCTCGGCTTAGAAGCCCCTTCCCCACCAAGCCAAGCACTTGCTCTGAAAAGAAGGAACGGAGCTCACATCCGTGATGGCCTTCTTGGCCTTCTCCTCCGCGTTTCTGGACTCCTGCATCGAGTTCTCCACCTCCGCCTGGCACTGAGCTATGTCGGCTTCCAGTTTTTTCTTGGTATTTATCAGGCTCGTGTTCTATAAAAAGAATCAGATGCCAGAGGTATAGGTTGTATTTGGACGCTCGAAACAACCGAGAGGGAGAAAGTTGGGTGGGGAAGGAAACACATCACGATCGTGTTTCTTATTTCCCACACGGGGATTTGCTGGATGCTCTTTTATTCTTGACCGAACACAAGGTCCTGAAACAGACGCAAGAACTGCACGTAAAATAATTGGTTAAATGATACAAGTAGATTTTCCCATAAATGAGGAAGAATAGATTATTCAGTAAGAGGTGTTGGAGCAAAGAAAGGATGGGTAGACATTAGTATATAAAATGTGAAATTTGTTTTTTTTTTTTTTTGAGGGGGGTGGAGAGAGAGAGAGAGAGAGAGAGAGAGAGAGAGAGAGAGAGAGAAAATCCTGATGCAGGGCTCAGACTCATGAACCGTGAGATCATGACCTGAGCCAAGATCAAGAGTTGGATGCTTAACCAACTAAGCCATCCAGGTGTCCCTAAAATGTGAAACAATTCTTCAAAAAATTTTTTTAATGTTTTATTTTTGAGAGAGAGAGAGAGAGAATGAATGAGTGGGTGAGGGGCAGAGAGAGAAGGAGACACAGAATCAGAAGCAGGCTCCAGGATCTGAGCTGTCAGCACAGAGCCAAATGTGGGGCTTGAACTCATGACCATGAGATCATGACCTGAGCCAAAGTCAGACGCTTAACTGGCTGAGCCACCCAGACGCCCTGGTATTTTTCTTCTATTCATGTGCTTGTATTGTCTATATTTTGCAACAAATAATTAAAAAAAAAAACTTTCATAAAGGTAGGGGTGCCTGGAGTGCCTGGGTGGCTCCGTCGGGTAAGCATCCGACTGGTGATTTTGGCTCAGGTCATGATCTCACAGTTTGCGTGTTTGAGCCCTGCATCGGGCTCTGTGCTGACAGTGCAGATCCTGCTTGGGATTCTCTCTCTCTCTCTCTCTCTCTCTCTCTCGGTCTCTCAAAAATAAATAAGTAAACTCAAAGAAATTAAAGAAACTTTTACAAATGTAACAACATAATTATTTTGAAAGACAATTCTCATTTTCCAAGGTTGTGGCTTGGATGTCTCCTCCTCCGGTCTCGTCATGTAATAATTCATCCTTGCCTTCTCTGATTTCCCCACAATGTGCATCACCTTGTATCTTCGGCTTAAAGACAGCTCAGAAATCTGGCATCTGGAGCGTACTTATTCCAAGAACGAAAGCTTAAGGCGACTTGCTCTTGACCGCTGGTCTGGGAGGAAGGGAGGGTGCTGCCTTCCACTGTATGGGTGGCCTGCCTGCCCCCCGTGCCCCTCCGGACGGACGCACCTGCGAGTTCAGGAGCTGCACGCGGTCGCTGGCGTCCAGAAGCTCCTGCTCCGACAGCCTGCGGGTCCGCTCGGTCTGCTCCAGGGCCGCCTTCAGCTCCTCCAGCTCCTCCAGCAAGAGGCCATTCCTGCGCTCCACAATGGCCAGCTGCTCCTTGAGGTCCTCGTTGCTCCTCAGGGCGTCATCCAGGTGCAGCTGGGAAGCCTTCGGGGAAAACCTGGCGTGAGGCCGGAGCCCAGGCCGAGAGCCCCCCCCCCCCCCCGGGTCCGCCAGGGCCTGCGCGCTGACCTTGAGCTGGCCCTGCACGGTGTGCAGGTGCTTCTGGGTCTCTGCCACCTGGCGGCTGGAATGGGCCAGCTGGATCTCCATCTCGTTGAGGTCTCCCTCCATCTTCTTCTTCAGCCTCAGGGCATCGTTCCGGCTCCGGATCTCGGCGTCCAGCACGCTTTGCATGGCCTCTGCGGCCCGCTGGCTGTTTCTCTTCAGCTGCTCGATTTCTTCGTCCTTCTCAGTGACCCTGCGGTCAAGCTCGGATTTCACCTGGCTCAGCTCCAGTTGGACGCGCAAGATCTTGCTCTCTTCGTGTTCCAGGGAACCCTGATGAAAGGAGACGGGTGACTGGGTGGGCAGCTGTCTTCTCAAACGGCTGTTTTCCGTTACGAGAAAACGGGTGTTATTCTACCCGTTTTACAGAGAGCCAGAGGTCAAGCAATTTGCCCCCAAATGTCCCTCCCAGTAATGAAACTGGAACTAAAACTTTGGATCTGTTATTAACAATTTTATGTCTTGGGGAGGACGGAGCATCTTTTTGAGTTAGTAAAACCTTTATTGGGTGTGTCTATTCTAAGTGACCGTAAGTCAGGGGCCACTTATTCTCCAGAATGACAGGGTAATTGCTTTCCGGTCGTCCTGCGTTATGCAAATTTCCCTAGACACAGCTCGACTGTCCACCCGCCCTGCGCTGGCCACACTGATTAGGGCATTGGGACACTGAGCCTATATGTTGCCTTTACAGAAGTCCCAGTGGCCAAAGATGGTTGTGTGTGACTGTCAAAACCGAGCAATTCTGAGACAGCTCTCAGGATGTTTGATGATGGATTCTTGCTTCCTGAGAGGAAGACACTGAGGGCATAATGAACACATTTATTTATTTTCAAAAGGGGAGATGTGACGAGCTGAGCTGGAGGGGCCCCGGGAGGAGAAACACAGCACAGCTGCTTCCCCAGGGATGGCTGGATGTTAATTCCCATGAAGCCTTGGCATCTCCTGGCAGGAGACAGCCCCAAAGTCATGGTCTAGTCAGTCCCCCCTCCTTCAGGGTCCCGCCCTCCTGAGCTTCCTCCTGTCTTGCCCCAGACACTTACCTCCACCTCCTCCAGGGCCACCTGGAGGTCTGACTTTTCTTGTTCTACCTGCTTCTTGGTCTTTTCCACTTCCTGCAGATTCTTGCCAGTCTCTGCAATCTGCTCGGTTAAGTCGGAAATCTCTTCTGCAAAGGATGGGCTCGATTTAGATCATTTCATCTGGTTCCAGTTGACAGCCGAGGCATTTTGCCAGGGATTTTGGGGATGGGTGACGCATTCACGTTTATATAGGACAGGACACAGTGGGACCCTTCAGGTGAGGGGTCAGCAGGACACAGGTTTGTTGCCTCACCTGAACTCTGCAGAGAGGAGTGGTAAGAACAACACCCTGTGGCCCTTAACACTTCACAAAGTATGTAACAGGGTCACGGTGAGGGCCAGAAAAGGAAATTTGTGGAGACGATGCATAGAATATAGGATCATCGTCTTTTGGAGCCAAAAGGAGTTTTAGGGGGTGTAGGATCTGGTCTGATTCTGCAGATCAGGGGTCTGAGGTCCTAAGGGATTTAGTGATATGCTGGAGGACACAATGCCACGTAGAGGCGGAATCCATGGGGGAACTTGTTCTCCAAGAAGAGGTGAGCTTAGCAATTCATTTTGCCCTTTGTGCTGCAGAATGAGACCTTGGTGTGATGGCTGTACATGAGCAGGGCTGAGCTCCAAGGTCAGCTGAACAGATGGGAGGGTTTTGAGGGACAGTGGGAAGAAGAAAGAGGGAGGAGGCAAGAAGGGGTACGGGTGCAAACCTGGGGTGCAGAGAGAGCTCCCCTTGCAGATTTTTTTAAAGCTTATTAATTATTTATTTAAAAAAAATTTTTTTTTCAACGTTTTTATTTATTTTTGGGACAGAGAGAGACAGAGCATGAACGGGGGAGGGGCAGAGAGAGAGGGAGACACAGAATCGGAAACAGGCTCCAGGCTCTGAGCCATCAGCCCAGAGCCTGACGCGGGGCTCGAACTCATGGACCGCGAGATCGTGACCTGGCTGAAGTTGGACGCTTAACCGACTGCGCCACCCAGGCGCCCCTAATTATTTATTTAGAGAGAGACAGAGACAGCATGAGATGGGTAGGGAGAGAGAGAGAGAGAGAGAGAGAGAGAGAGAGAAAATCCCAAGCAGGCTCCACGCTGTCAGCACAGAGCCCGACACGGGGCTCGAACCCACGAACTGTGAGATCACGACCTGAGCCGAAACCAAGAGTCAAACACTTAACGGACTGAGCCTCCCAAGCGCCCCGTCACCTTGCAGATTTTTATTCTCCCGCCTCAGTGTCTCCAGCTGGTCCACCACCTCCTCGTAGGCATTCTGCATCTTGAAGATTTCAGTACTAAGTGACCTGGATCCTTTCTGAGCGGCTTCCAACTCAGCCTGACTCTCGTCCAGCTTTTGCTTCCACTCTGCAAGGACCTGGGAGATGACCAAGGGACACGTGAGCAGCAGAAAGGGCCAGGGGACCCGGGAGAGCCCATGAAAACAAGGAAGCTTGTGTCAGCAATGCCAGGGTTTCACCCTCCCGTCCTGGGGCCCCAAGAAACAGGTCTAGATCACGGGCCCCAGACTCTGCTATTCCCACAGGCCGTCTGCTGGGTTCCTATAGGTGTTTGGGTTCTCCAAGGGAACCTGAATCGGCTTGCTCTAAAAATTCACTTTGGAGAGACAGTCACAAAAGCAGAGAGGCGTTGTAAATCCCAACCGCCCACACCGTGATTTGCTGCTCAGAGGGTCTCCCTGATGTGTGGGCATCTCACACATCCCAGCGTGAGAAGCCGGGGCTCTCGGGGGGCAGACCTTATCCAGGTCTCTCTGCTTCCTGTCCAGGATGGCACGGGCTGTGTTGGTGCGTTCCAAGTCCAGCATCAAATCATCCACTTCCCCCTGAAGCCTCTGCTTGGTTTTCTCCAAGGAGGCGCACTTGGCACTCACTGCCTCTGTGTTTTCCTCTGCTTCCTGGAGCCTCTGAGCCAGCTTTTTCCTAAAAGAACCAGAGTTTCCCCCCCACTTGGCAAAGGTGGACTATTTCAGAACTACCTGTTAGACCGGATGAGGAGGAACAGTCTGTTCAGGACTGGAACTTGGTAAGACCAAGACCTGGAAGGTCATGAGTGGACAGGGTCTAGGTATCACCTGAAGAATTGCTAAGTGCTGGGTGGCAGAGCAGGCCAGCGAGAAGCCACCAAAGCAACAAGGTGGAGTGGACAGTCCCAGGGGAGGGACAGGGATGGCCCGTCTGAAAGCTTAAGAAAACTCAAGGGTCTGGAGAGGAAGGAAGAGAGAGTCTCTCAAAGTAGGAAGAATTCTCTGTCTCTTCACTTGTGTCTTGGGGTCACCTCTCCCGCCGTAGCCCGGGACCCCGTACTTGGCCTCCTCCAGCTCCTCTGTGCGCTGGATGGCGTCCGTCTCGTATTTGGTCCTCCACTGGGCCACCTCGCTGTTGGCCTTGGACAGCGCCCTCTGCAGCTCGGCCTTGCCCTCCTGCTCCTCCTCGTACTGTTCCCGCAGCAGGTCACAGTCGTGGCGGGAGGACTGCAGGGCGTGGGCCAGCGCGTTCTTGGCCTGCGACAGTATGATGGTGAGGCTGCAAAGACGTCTATCTGGCCATCTTCCAAGCTAAGGTATTTCCACTTTAAACCAGCATTTCCCAACGTGAACCATTCCCGAGCTGCCTTCACAAAGCTTTGCCACCCCTCCATACATCCCGTCTCATTTAAAATTTTTTTAAAGCTGACTCCCTTCTTATATTTAAATACGTGCATTTCAAAAGTAAACCTTTACACTGCATTAAATCGCAAAGCGTTAGCATTTGCCATAAACAGGAGGGAACCGTTAGAATAAACGCCACGGAGATAAAGCCGAGTTATCCATCACCTTCTAGCTAGGTACTTTCGGCCATGGCTCTGTGGCTGAGGCCTCCTCTCTGTATAACGAAAATAAGCACCTGCTAGAGAGATGGTGTCCAACTTGAGGTCTTTTGCTTATGTAATCAGAAGAATTGAAACAGAACGAGAAAGGAATAATGTTCTCCTTGTTGATGCAATGTTAGGGAAAGCTTTCCCTGAGCTCAGCTGCTACTGTATCCCGGCCTGAGGACAGCCTCGTTCCTGTAGTGGATCTTCTCGCTGCTCGTTCGTACTCTGCTTCTTGCCACAACCCCCACCCCAGCCCACTGAAGACCCTTAGCACATGACAGGAAGATGGCAGACAAAAAGTGCTCGTTCTTTTTTTAAGGGTATGCGGAGCTCGGGAGCATTCTGAAAGATTGCCTTGTAAATCTTGGCCGGTGCATGGCAACCTCAAAAATCACAGAATGCAGCTTTGTGGACTCCTGGACTCCCATTCTAATGCCTGAACACACATCGGCAGCATTTATGAGGCACCTGCTGTGTGCACTGTTCTACGCACTGTACCTACTGTTTACCACGAGGGAAAAATTATTCTTGCCTAGGCATTTATAGATCAGTGCGGGGGAGGGAATGGGCATGATGGACATAAATATCTCGATATCGAAGTCAAGAACATGATGATGATGTGCACATTACGTGTCCCAAATGTGTCCCTAATGCCATGCGGTGTTCTTGGAGGAGGAGAGCTTAAGAGCGGGTGTTGTAGCAGGTGATACATGAGTGATGTGGAAGAAAGAGGAGGGCGTTTCGGGTGGTCAGGATAAATGACTGAGCAGGGGGAAAGGATACACAGAGAGAGGCAGAGAAAGTCAAGCTGGTGCAGTGAATGGGGCCGGGGATGCCCTGGCTGGAGAGGCATGTTTATCAGACCACCTCGTGGGGAGCAGAGGAACCCAGAGGATGGGGCATCCTGGCTCTGAGGAAGGAGATCCAAGGTCAAAGTCCTGTAATCTCAGAGGACAGGTTCCTGTAGGTTCCTATGCAGCAGCGGAGAAGCTTTCTACCTCCTGCGGTCACACTGCCTCCAACCATTTTTTGTGGCTTCTCAGGTTGTGACTGTGCCAGAAAGAGGCATTCTTACCTTGGTTTCTTCTTCCAGTTGCCTCTTAAGCTCCTCCAGCTGCTGCGTGAGGGCCTGCTTGCCTTTGGTTAGCTGTGAAATCAGAGACTCCTTCTCTTCCACTTGATGGCTCAGCTCCCCTACCGAACAGATGCATGAGTGTTGCACACCGTCCTCTCCCGTGGCCTGGCTGCACCCCAGGGCCCTGCCCATCCTTACCATTTTGGGTCTGCAGTCTTGCCTTCTGCATGTTCAGATCATGGATCAGCTGTGTCTGTTGGTCATCCTTGGCCTTGATCTCATTAAACTGGTCTTCCACGGTCCGACACATTCTCTCCATGTTACTCTTTTAAGAAAGAAGTCAACACGAATGGGAAAAATGGGTTTCCGGTGTCCAGGACTGAACTGGGAAGTATGGTGGCTTAGGCTTCTTGTCAGGTAAAATAAAACAAATTTGCTCATGTTTATTTGTGGGAGAGAAAGCGAGACAGAGCGTGAGCAGGGGAGGGGCAGAGAGAGAGGGAGACACAGAATCCAAAGCGGGTTCCAGGCTCTGGGCTGTCAGCACAGAGCCCGACATGGGGCTCGAACTCATGAACCCCGAGATCATGACCTGAGCCGAAATCAACAGTCAGATGCCTAACCGACTGAGCTACCGAGGCGCCCTGAACGTCAGTTTAAAAAATTACAATCCCTTCAGATTTGCTTTATTTTTTTCTGTCTGTGAATACTGCTTCGCCCCAATAAGTTGGAGCAACAGGGTTTTGGTAGCTAAGTATTGATTGGTTTGTAAAAGACACCTTTGAGGAGATGCTACTCAAAGGAACCCCAGAATCTTCTTGCAATGTAAGTAATTCGATTGCCATTGGAATAATATTACCTTCTGATTTGTTTGCAAGCAGTATATTCAGGTGACAGTGTCGAACATTTCACTAGATTATACAAAAGGTTCTGTATGGTAGAGATAGCAGGAAGGGAGTCACTCCTGTAGCCTCTAGTTGGCCTGTATTTTTGTGAAATTTGTTTCAAAACCTTGCATATATTATCGACTTCTTCCTCCCGCCTCATGTAACACAAGATAAATGTACTGAGTGCATATTTTTCCTTAGACTGTGAAGTATAAGATGGCAGCAGAAGAGTCAGGGGTAGGGGCACCTGGGTGGCTCAGTCAGTTGAGTGTCCAACTTCCACTCAGGTCATGATCTCATGGTTCATGAGTTCAAGCCCTGATTCTGGCTCTGTGCTGATAGCTCAGAGCCAGGAGCCTGCTTTGGATTCTGTGTCTCCCTCTGTCTCTCTGCTCCTCCCCTGCTTGTGCTCTCTCTTTCTCTCTCAAAAACAAACAAACATTTTAAAAAAAGAAGAGGCAGAGATATTAGATTCTAAGGAAGTTCTCAAAGTGCTTAGGATATCTTTGAGAAAATGACATATGAACATAAAATAATTTTATCTGGGGTCGTTGAAAAAGCGACAGCAGACTCACAAGGAGAAACAAAATCAAAGGATACAACAACTTAAAAAAAATAAAGCAATATAAAAGACTTCCTCCACTGGATTTTAAATTTTTTTTTTTTAACGTTTATTTATTTTTGAGACAGAGAGAGAGCATGAGCGGGGGAGGGGCAGAGAGAGAGGGAGACACAGAATCGGAAGCAGGCTCCAGGCTCTGGGCCATCATCAGCCCAGAGCCCGACGCGGGGCTCGAACTCACGGACCATGAGATCGTGACCTGAGCTGAAGTCGGACGCTTAACCGACTGAGCCACCCAGGCGCCCCTCCACTGGATTTTAAAATTGAGAACCGAGAGCGGGAAGCATGACAGAGAAAGGGAGGTGACAAGGCGGTGCCGCGTGTGGGTGCTGCCATCCTCACTCCTAACCCAGGCAACCCTGAGACCTGGTCTGTGTGTTACGGGGGAGAGGGACAGAGATGGAGACAGAGAATACATAACTCCTGAGAGGGAGGACAAAGCCAAGAAGGGCAGAAAACCAGGGAGGCAAGCAAGAGAGAAAAAGGAGTGGCAGTCAGGCAATGAGGGAGCAATCAAGACGAAGCCCCGGCTGTGAATCCAGATCCTAAACAAGGACAGCAAGAGGCACCACGAATCTAGAAGCTCATAGTCACTCCGTGAGGAAGGTTTGCCTTGAAGTCACACAGGAGCGGCTTTACCATGAATCTGGTGAGGTTTGAGCTTCACAACCCTCACTTCCAGGGGCCCTAGATCATGCAGGTGGCTATAAAAGGTTCCAGGTGGGGAAGGAAGCTGCATGCAAGCAGAAGAATATATTTCTAGGGAGGCATTTCTGGCAAATGGCCCGAGGAGGTCTCAGAAGACGGGGACCTGATTTGTTTTTCTCACTCTAAATGAGTATTTACTTTTGCGCTTAACTTTGTATTTATAATGTTGGGTACATTTTCTTTTTTGTTTTTAATTTTTTTAAATTTATTTTTGAGCAAGAGACAGAGTGTGAGAGGGGGAGGGGCAGCGAGAGAGGGAGACACAGAATGCGAAGCAGGCTCCAGGTTCTGAGCTGTCAGCACAGAGCCCGACGCGGGGCTCGAACTCACAAACTGCGAGATCATGACCTGAGCTGAAGTCGGACGCTCAAGTGACTGAGCCGCCCGGGTGCCCCTAATTTTGAGTACGTTTTCTTAAAGAGCCCCTCCCCTCCTGAGTTTTACTTCGAGCGGCACAAAACTCGGATCCGCCCCTGTTCTCACGCATAACTTCACATTGGTAATGCCACCCATGATTAACACGGTGGCTAGGGAGGAAGTGGCATGTAGAAAACCATGCCCAGCAAGGCCCTTTGGTACAACCCATCAATCGATTTAGCTGTAGAAAATGCCAGATGGGTTGGAAGGTTCTGAAAGCTTTCTGAGACTCTGGGAAGGATGATGAGACCTTGCATCGCAAGGAGATCATTGGGTCAAGCTTGAATGACTGGAATGGATTTCGGGTGTTAGGAGCAGGAAGAATTGGGGGAGAATCGGTTTAGAAGGGGAAGTGAATTCGTGGGCATCAAATTACATCTGCCCCCTGGGCAGGTGGATGTGACTGCCTCACACTTGCTACGAGCAGGGAGTCAGGTACCTTGGCCTTGGAGACGGTCTCCATGTTACTGGCCAGGTCGTCGATCTCCATCTTCAACTCGCTCTTCTCCTTCTCCAGCTTCTGCTTGACCCTCTGTAGGTTGTCTATCTGCTCCCCCAGCTCGGCCACGCTGTCCGCGTGCTTCTTCCTCAGGGTGGCCGCCGTGGCTTCGTGCTGCAGGGTGGCCTCCTCCAGGTCCCTGCGCATCTTCTGGAACTCGGCCTCCCGCTTCTTGTTCATCTCGATCTGGGCGGAAGTGGCCCCGCCGGCTTCTTCCAGCCGCTCGCTGATCTCCTCCAGTTCGCGGGAGAGGTCGGAGCGCTGCTTCTCTGCTTTGGCCCGGGAGGCCCGCTCTGCCTCGATTTCCTCCTCCAGCTCTTCTGTGCGGGCCTGAGAGAGTCACTGCATCAGGCATATTGGGGAGGGGGGAGTAGCCCTCTTTGGAAGGGTGGTGGGGGACTGAGGGTAGGCATCACAAAGAAAAGGATATGCTAGAACATTAAATTAGTGAGGAACAAACTTGGAAACAGTCTAAATGTCCATCAATATGGGACTTGTCGGGCTATGTGCTACCAGCTCAGAGCCTGGAGCCCGCTTCGGATTCTGTGTCTCCCTCTCTCTCTGTCCCTCCCCTGCTCATGCTCTGTCTCAAAAATAAATAAAACATTAAAAGAAATTAAAAAAAAAATATGGGACTTGTCAAATCCCCATGATGGGGCCGTGTTCCAGGAGTTCGTGAAGGGTTAGACTGGACCCATGTCTATCACAGACAGGTCTGCAGGGGCAAGTTGTGGGGCGCCTGGGTGGCTCAGTTGGTTAAGCATCCGACTTCAGCTCAGGTCATGATCTCACGGTTCGTGGGTTCGAGTCCCGCATAGGGCTCTGTGCTGACGGCTCAGAGCCTGGAGCCTGCTTCGGATTCTGTGTGTGTGTGCCTCTCTCTCTGTCCCTTCCCTGCTCTCACTCTCTCTCTCTTTCTCAAAAATAAACAAAGATTTAAAAAATTAAAAAAAAAAAAAAAGGAGCAAGTTGCAGAACCAAAGCCTCTGTGGTATCATATTTAAACTAAGAGATATAAAATATCCATATATTTAATGAATATATTTACATGCATAAATATATATATATGTAAATGTATATAGTTTAATGTTCTTGTTCCTTTATAGTTTAATGTATATGTGCATATACATATGTATGCATTAATATATCCTATTAGTTTCTTTGGGTCTTTTCTTAAAAAAAGATTTTATTTTTATGTAATCTCTATGCCCAACGTGGGGTTTGAACTCACAATGCCTAGATCAATGTACATAAATCAACAGCAAAAGACCCCGGAGGATACACATCCCACTGAGAGTGGGAGTGAACTTCTTTTTTTTTTTTTTTTTAGCTCATTTATTTATTTTGGGAGAGGCAGAGACAACATGTGGGGGAGGGAAAGGGAGAGGGGGAAAGAGAGAATCCCAAACAGACTCCATGTTGTCAGTGCAGAGCCCAATGCGGGGCTCAAACTCACGAAGCCGTGACATCATGACCTGAGCTGAAATCGAGAGTCAGACGCTCAACTGCCTGAGCCACCCAGGTGCCCCAGGAGTGACTTCTGAGAGGATGTGGAGAGCACCCAGCTCACTGGTGGTGATCAAAACACCCTTACCAATCCCATTTAGGCAACACTGTAATATTCTCAAGGAGATTGCCTATGTGCTACTGAGAAAATTAAGGTGTTAATTTCAGAGACATAAAGGGAAGGACAGGACATTCTGGCTCTGAGGACAGGAGGAAAACCAGCAGCTAAAGAAACAAAGAAACAAAGGGAGAAGGGCAGGAGGGACCCTTGCAAAGGGTTTTCAGGGTGGGGAAGGTTTTGATGTTTCCACCTGTAGTTCTTTGATCTTCTTTTGTAATTGCGAACCGTGTGCTTGTTCGTCCTCAATTTTGGTTTGTAACTGACTGATGTCAAACTCCTTCCTGCAAATATAACACGAAATACAAGCCTTTTAAAGGGGGTCGACTGGCTTTCAGGCGCAAACACAGAGGTCAAACATGAAATACCTACTTTTTCAATTTCTCCTCTACTTGCTGCTTATCATTTTCTAGATCCATGATGGATTCCTGGGACATTTTCAGGTCTCCTTCCAGCTTCCTCTTCATTCTCTCCAGGTCCGCCCGGAGCTTCTTCTCCTGCTCCAAGGAGCCCTCAAGCTGGGGAGACGTGGGTGCAAAGGTTGAGACCCCGGGGAGAACATGAGCTCGCCCCTTGAGCCAGTGTGGCCGCCCACGGCTTCTGAGGACCTAGATTGAACACCGTCACTCCTCCCTCGCTCACATGCATGGTGGTGGGGGGGCGATGAGTGCAAATCTGTGAGTGTGCCCGTGTGTGGGTGCACGAGGGTGTGTGAGGAACAGAAAAACTGATGCCATCCAGACAAGTTCAAGCCACAACCGTGAGTGAAACCTGAAAAACCTCAGACACGGTTCTTGCACCGAGAACAAAAAATGTTAACACGATGGGGAACAATGGTCATTGTCATGGTTACTGAACACTCTCCACCTCCTGAGCTTTCTCCACGGAAACCCTCCGAGGTGGATCCATTTCAACAGGTGGAAATGGAGGCTGAAGAGTTTAAGGGTCTCACTCAACATTCCAGGCTCCTGTGGAGGGGGCTGAGGTCCAGACTCAGGGATTCTGATTCAGAATCAGAAGCTGGACCCCACCCCCCCCCCCCTTGCCCGTGCTTCTGCAAGCAATAGCTCTTAGAACGCAGTGGTAAAATCTCCTTACATCATCCGTTTGCTGTTCCAGCTTGACATTTATTTTGATTAGACCGTTGACTTTATCCTCCTCAACCTGGAGATCATCCAATGTTTGCTGATGGGCCTCCTGCAGAGACTTCTTCTCTTTGGTCAATTTGGAAATGTTTTCCTCTAGTGCTGTCATTTCCTCAGAAAGATTCTTTACCTGGAAGAGTATCAACACAATCGAATCGTGCAAACAATGAAGTCAGGGGCTTCCAGCAGAACCTAGATTGTTCATTTTCTTTACTTTGTCTTTCTCATTCTTTTTTTTTTTGCCACTGCCCCTTTACCTCCCTGGCAGGTGCTTAGTGTGTGGTTGGGTGTATCATCCTGAAACTGGCAGTCTATGAATTCTTAATCTTCCTGACTGGCCTGCACAGAGAGCCTCAAATCCTCCCGTTAGGAACATTCCTTCAGAGAGGGTTAGGGATCTCACAGGGCAGCATATTGATAGATGCAGATAGGGTGCCTCTGAAGGACAACCGATCAATCTGTATTTATCATAATATGTCAATGAGAATTTGGGGGTTAGAATAAGGTAGGAAGCATAAGGAAAGAGATGCAGTGCTATGCAAGAGCATCCAGAATGGGAGTCTTGTGCTGTCAAGAAGCAGAAGGCGGGGAACCAAATGTGAAGTTGCAAGGCATTTATTTATTTATTTATTTATTTATTTATTATCTTATTTTTTTAATGTTTATTTATTTTTGAGACAGAGACCGAGCATGAATGGGGGAGGGGCAGAGAGAGAAGGAGACACAGAATCCGAAGCGGGCTCCGGGCTCTGAGACATCAGCACAGAGCCCGATGCGGGGCTCGAACCCATGAACCGTGAGATCATGACCTGAGCCGATGTCAGATGCTTAACCCGACTGAGCCACCCAGGCGTCCCTGAAGTTGCAAGGCATTTAAATTAAACTTTGTTCCACGTACGACACCCTTCCAGATCAGAGGTTGTTAAGCACCTGACTTGTGGGCTGAATCTGGCCGAAGACATGTTTTCTTTAGTCCATGTAACAGTTTACAACTTTTGAGTTAAGTTACCAGGGTGGAAAAAGGAAAAGCAATTTCACATAAGATCTGGACTCCTGGCTTCTCATGGAAAATCAGAGGCTTTGGCGACAGTGGATTCCCATTCCCACCGGGAGGCAGTTGGCTAGAGCCAAGTCATGGCTGCCATCTTGGACAGGGCAAATGCCCTTCTGTTTGCCACAATCTCCACCCCTCCCGACTGTCCCTTTCCCCTACTCCTGGTTGTCTAACCAACACTGACTCTGGGTCGTCTCACATCAGGTCAACCCTATCCCTTGCTCTATCTCATTGGCAACCATTACGATGTGAATCAGGTGTTGCATTTTTCACTTGTTTCTGTAAAATGTGTATTCTTGTGTGTGCATGTGATTTTTAGTTCACGTGAATGGTATCGTATTGTACCTTTCATTTTCCTATTTTCAGCGTTAGGTCTTTCGTATCCATCTTGGTGCCCTGTGTGTACAAGCCTGGTGTTCCTGCTGGCTTTGTAGAACTCCCTGATGGGCATCTTCTACTCCTCAAATGTCCGCTCCCCAGTGTGGACCCTGATACTGCCTCTGGCTCTCCCCCACCACAAGCGATGCTACTGAATGTGTCCCCTTTTGGGCTGGTGGGAGAATTCCCTGGTCTAGACACTCAAGAGCAGAATCATTGGGTCAAAGGATATGTGGATTCTTAATGTGACCAAGTATTTCCAGATGCTTTCCTGAAAGCTGCATCAGTCTATACTCTGCCAGTAACACACAAGAGTCCCTGTGCCCCCACGTCCCTGCGAGCGCTTGGTGTGATCCAGCTTTCTGCCCCTGTCCCCACCTGCCTGCCTCATCGTCTGCCTGGCCCCTGGAGGCACTTGGGTTTGCTCTTCCTGGGACAGATGTAAGTGATGATGAATAACACGCCATCCTTCTTCTCCAGGATCACTTCCTTTGTGCAGGATGGGTTGGGGCTGGAAGTTTGGGGTGCAGCCAGCCAGGCAGGAGGAGGGTTGAGCAGAGTCTCCAGGCTCCAGAATGAGGCAGAGGAGAGGACTGGGTGGGACCTCACTAACTGTCCGTCCGTTCCTACCCCTGACCTCAGACAATGTCTCCTCCTCACAGAGAGGGAGCTCCAGACACTCTGGGGGACTCCTGGGGTTGCCCACCTTGTTCTCAGTGGCATGTTTCTCCTTTTCCACTTTTGTCAGGGTCAGCTCCAGATCGTCGATGTCTCTCTTGAGGGATGAGCATTTATCTTCCAGGTTTCTCTTCTTGGCCACCAGCTCCGAATTCATCTCTTCTTCCTCTTCCAGCCTCTCGCTCAGCTCCTTGACTTTGGCTTCCAGTTGAATCTTGCTTTTGATGAGTCCCTCACACCGCTCCTCGGCGTCCATCAGATTTTCTGTTTCCTGAAAGAGCCAGGTCATTGTGTTTTGGTCAGACTCTCGGCAAACCTTAAAAGGGAAGGGCTCTGCCCTCCAAAAGCCCACTATCTAGACCTAAGCCAAGGAGTAGGTCACACACACAAACATGCACCTGCACACACACTCGCGTGCACACACACACACACACACACACACTCCCATGTCTATGCAAACACACACGCACACATTCATGTGCACACACGCACACGTGCACACACACTCATTGGCACAGATGCACACACACCACTTATATACCATTCGTATACACCTTTTTAAAAATCTTTATTTATCTTTGAGAGAGAGAGAGAGAGACAGAGCGTGAGCAGGGGAGGGGCAGAGAGAGAGGGAGACACAGAATGTAAAGCAGACTCCAGGCTCTGAGCTGTCGGCAGGGAGCCCGACGCAGGGCTCAAACTCACGGGCCGTGAGATCATGACCTGAGCCGAAGTCAGATGCTTAAACCGACTGAGCCACTCAGGCGCCCTTGTATACACCTTTTTAAAAAAACCACCAGGGACATCCACTTACTAGAAATACACCTAAAATAATTGCAAACAAAGGAGTGCATGAAGTTCATAAAGCTTCTGCAAATTTGTCAGATTTGGGCACTGGCCATTTCATGCTTCCATCTACTAGGGGGTGAAAAACGACTCATCTACTCGATGCTACCACCAGCTAAGTGGCATTTTTGAAACATTACTACCTTTTCACTTTCAATGGAAAAGTCCTGTCGATGCCTAGTTAGCCCTGCCTCCTGGAGCCACAGGGCAGAAAATTCAAAACAGACAGGAATGAAGTGATAACATACAAATGTATCCCAGAAGGCTCTGTAATGAGTCTCTTGGACAGACCAAGATTAGCTAATTATATTCTTAAACTTAATTGGGCTACTTCTTTTTATATAAGAGTTGTAAAAACTGGACACACATCCCAAGGTTATGGATAAGAATAAGTGTGTGTGTTAACTGAACATGTACTATGTGCTAGGCATTTTGCATGCAGGGACTCATCTGATCCCATAACCCTAGGACATGGGTGCTATTACTGTGGCCATTTTACAGATGAGGAAACCGAGGTACAAAGAGGCTAAGAAACTTGCCTGAGGCAGCACAGCCATCAAGTGGAGGGCCAGGGATATAAATCTAGCTCTCTGGTTCCAAAACTAGTCCTCTTGCCCACTCGGCTTGGGAAAATGCTCTTAATAACCACCTGTACTGACTGGAAAGTGAACAACGGAGGAGAAAGTGCTTTGCAAGTGCCAGGCATTTAGGAGTTCATTCAAAAGGGCAAATGATAAGCATCTTAACTTGTGTATTGATACAATTATTGTACCAGGATGTCACATACTAGGTATGGTTTCGTTTCCCAATTTCCTTGATTTTATTTTATTTTTTTATTTTATTTAATTTTTTTTTTTCAACGTTTATTTATTTTTGGGACAGAGAGAGACAGAGCATGAACGGGGGAGGGGCAGAGAGAGAGGGAGACACAGAATCGGAAACAGGCTCCAGGCTCCGAGCCATCAGCCCAGAGCCTGACGCGGGGCTCGAACTCACAGACCGCGAGATCGTGACCTGGCTGAAGTCGGCCGCTTAACCGACTGCGCCACCCAGGCGCCCCGAATTTCCTTGATTTTAAAAATGCTTCGAGGCACCTGGGTGGCTCAGTCCATTAAGCGTTGACTTCGATTCAGGTCATGATCTCACTGTTCGTGAGTTTGAGCCCTGCGTCCTGCTCTGGGCCGACAGCTTGGAGCCTGGAGCCCGCTTCGGATTCTGTGTCTCCCTCTCTCCCTCTGCCCCTCCCCCGCTCAGGCTCTGCCTCTCGCTTTCTCAAAAATAAACATTAGAACAAAAATTTTTTTTAAATAATAAAAATGCTTATCAGGGCGGCTGGGTGGTTCAGTTGGTTGAGCGTCCAACTTTGGCTCAGGTCATGATTTCACCGTTCGTGAGATTTAACCCCACGTTGGGCTCTGTGCTGACAGTGCGGAGCCTGCTTGGGATTCTCTCTCCCTTTCTCTCTGCCCTTCTCCCCCTTGCGTGTGCACACACACACACACACACACACTCTCTCTCTCTCAAAATAAATAAACTTAAAAAATGCATACCTTCAAAGCTTTTTTTTTTGGTAGAATCCTATTATCAAAACCATATATATACAATTACTCTTTCTCCTTTGAATTATTTTAGTGATTTACTTTTATTTTAGTTACATGAGTTTCCGGTGCATTCCGGACAGTTTTTAATTATGATGACAGACACATTCCCTTCTGGAAGACAGAGACAAATGAGGGCGAGCAGAAATTCACTTTGCAGACTTGCCCCCAGCAAGCACCTGTGCTTGGGCTAAACCAAGCCCCTCATCCCTGCCTCCAACTGGCTGCAATACTCTGTAGTGCCACTAGGTGGCACCACTGCCCCTTGAATCGATGCACCTGCTGGGGCCTCCCTTTTGTTCCTCCTTTTCTAGCCTCCTCAGGAAGGTACTTACAGACTGGACCTGTAGCTGGAGGTCATTTTTTTCCTGCAGCAGGGTCACCATCTTCTCCTCCAGCTCCTTCCGGCGAGCCTCGGATCTGGCCAGCTCTTCCTTGGCCCTCTCGAAGTCCTCCTTCATGGTGGCCATCTCCTTCTCGGCCTCCGCGCTCTTGAGGAGGGGCTTGATCTTGAAGAACAGGTTCATCCAGGGCCAGTGCTTGACGTTCATGAAGGCGCGGATGTTGTACTGGATGCAGAAGATGGACTCCCTGTTCGCCCAGTAGGACTGGGGTTACTGAACCACAGCAAGGGCTTGTGTCCACCCCCACCTGCCCCGTGGGCCCAGACCCTTCACCCTTCCCCGCTACGTGGGAAGCAGGGACGGCTGAGCCGTGCAGCTCCTGTGAACCCTGCAGTGCTCTCTGAGGGTTCAGAGGAAACAGCACTCGTTGAGGTTGGGAGCTGAGGGAGGACACGGGCCATGTGCCTTCCATGGCTCCCCAGCCCGATGACCCAGCCTTGCCTCGTTAACTCGTTGCAGGGGAGCCCGCGTTGAGCGCCACTCCCTCCTCGCTCCCACCATGGTGGCCTCCAAGCCCTCCTTTCTCAGGCCATGCAAAGCTTGCTTTGGAAAGCTCTTTCCTCTTGCTGACCCCTTCAGCCAGCCCCAACTCCCAGCCACGTGGAGGGCTTTCCTCACCACCCCCCCCATTGCCCTGAACGTGACTCTGACATTGCACTTGTCACGGGCGTTACAGTCGACCATGCGAGTGTCTGCTTCCGGCCCGTCTCTGAGCTCCTGGAGGGAAGGACTCCTTTCTGCATCCCCAGCACCACGCGGGGTCCCCAGCACAGAATGGCCACTCAGCAGGTGTCGGTTAAGTGAATGAACGAGGACGTTAGTGCCCCAAGACTAAAACCAGGAAGCAGCAGTCAGCTGCTAGGTAGGGAGGGCGGTGTGAGCTGGGACGAGGGTCCACATCACCTCCTCTCCATCATCTTCTTGAACTCCACCCGCATCAGGTACCCCCGGCAGATGGCCTGCGTGTGTGTCATTAGGGTCGCCAGCTTCTCGTCCCTCATCTCCTCCAGGAGTCCAAGAAGTCCGGCTTTGAAAAACACCTGAACCAGGGGAGACATGAGCCTGGCTTTGTTCTCAGCACGTGTGGAACCTGGGCCCTCCCAGGAGCCTGTTTGTGTCCAAACCAGCCCCCGGCCTTCAGCACCCTGGCTTGGGGCTGGCAGCCATCTGGGCTCCACAGTGGACCCTCCCGTGCCCTGTTCCAAAGTACATTCCAGGCCCCACCAACGCACAAGGACCGACTGGGACAGACCTTACATATCGGAGGCGCGGATGAGTCCAGAAGTAACCTCAGAACTCAACTGTGCCCCGATTAGGAGAAATCCACAGACAGTTCTGCCTCCCCATTCTCCTGTCTGTCTGCCCATCTGAGACTAGTCCCACCCCGAGCCCATGCACCCACGGCCCACACCAATGTTCCAAGGAAGCAGGGAACCCTTGGAGGCCAGCAGGCCCGGCTTGGCCCTTTCCAGGAGGGAGAGTTCTGGAGTCAGGCCAGTATTTGAAGCTGGCCTTTGTGCCTCAGTGTCCCTGGGACCTCGAGCAAATGTTTTGCCCTCTGGGAGCCTTTATATCCTTGGCCCGACCTGTAACCCCACGAGGTCAGAACCATCCTTATCACCTTCGGGATACTGGGAGGACTCAGTGCAAGGTGCACGGCGGGGGGGGGGGGGGGTGTCATAGGGCTGGCTCCACATGTGATCACTAGATGGCAGCCATTTTTATCTGTTGTAATCATTCCCTCCAAACTGTCACTGTTCCTGGAATCCTTGCTGTGTTTTCCTCTCTCCTTGACTCTTGTCCCATTTAAGAGTGCCTTTTCTTGGGACACCTGGGTGGCTCAGGTGGTTAAGTGTCCGACCTTGGCTCAGGTCCTGATCTCACGGTTCATGTGTTCGAGTCCCGGGTCGGGCTCTGTGCTGACAGCTCGGAGCCTGGAGCCTGCTTCGGATTCCGTGTCTCCCTCTCTCTCTCTCTGCCCCTCCCCTGCTCGCACTCAGTCTCTCTCCCTGTGTCTCAAAAATATATAAACATTTAAAAAAAAAAAAAGTGCTTTTCTGTGCTCTCTCAGGACACTAGAACTTTCTAGAACAATGGAGTTCTAGCTCCATTGCTGAGGAGGCCCTGGCTTCCAAATTAAGCCACTAGCCACTTAGAAACCAACACAGAGACAGAACTCTCGACACCTAGACCCAGGCTGCCTCTGCTTGGGCTCCTGTGCAAAGGGGTTTCCAGGCTGACCGGACGGGTGAAGAGCCCTTTCCCCCAACCGGCCGACGAGCAGCCTGGGGCTGTGGGTTACATGGGTTGGGAGTGTCCCCGCTTCACACGCTCTCACCTTGGTGTGGCCAAACCTATACTGCTCACGGTCCACGTCGATGGAGCTCAGCAGCTTCTCAGAAGCGTTTTTGCTGTCAATAAACTGCCCTTCGGGGATGGCGTTGGCATTGAGAATCCGGTAGCTGAGGGGGGAGACAGGCTGATGAGATACTTCCCGGCAGCTGGGTGTGGGGGGGGTAGTCTCGGGGGAGAAGGGCCTCTGGCCACACAGAGCTGGGAAGGTGTTCCCTTCATGCACTTTGCTCTCTGTCCAGGCCCGGGCGCCTGAGAGTCCTGCCAGGGCCCGGGCCAGTCATTCTGTGACGACCCGGGTCAGGAAGGCCATGCCCTCCCCCGAGGAAAGACGGACTCCGGAGAGCCGCCGCGGTTTAGGCGACAGGAGTCTGCCAGCAGTTGGCCAAGCACACAGGAAGCACACGCAAAGACCCCTCACCGGCAGTCAAGTCCGGCACTGGAAGCTGGGTCAGGCCTACTCCCTGCTTGGGCCCTCTCATCAGCATGGCGATGATAGGCCGGAGGGCAGTTTCAGTTGAGGGACAACATTTCCTGAATGGATTCAATCCCCGAGAAAGACCCCGGGCTGTTTGCTTTCAAAGGAAATGGTTCTCATTTGACATAAAAGAACCTTGACATCAACTAGGACTTGCAGACCTCTGGGCTTCCTACCTCTGGAGCGTCCCCTCCCTTCCTCTGTTCCCGACAAGGCCTGGACTTGACTTGTGGGCCCAGATGGCAGCTGGGAGGAGAGTGCTGGTCGGGAGCAGTGGGGCTCAAATGGGGATGATTTATTCCCCCTCTACGCCCCCACCCGTGCCCAGGGGACACGTGGGAATGTCTGGAGACGTTTTTGATGGTCCCAGTTTGGGTGGGGTGTGCTTTGCTACCAACATTGTAGGTAGAGACCAGGGATGCCGCTAAAATCCTACAACACACAGAGCAGCCCCAACAGTGGAGGATTATCTAGCCCCGGATGCCAACAGGGCAGAAGTTGAGAAGCCCTGGTCTGGAGGGTTGGGGCTTGGACCTTGTGACCACTTGGGGCTGGCCCTGCACTTGCTTTGAGCTTAGATCATCCTCCAGCTCACGGAGACCCTGGGAGGCTGTGAGCTCACCCAACACCCAGCCGGAGGGGCCCCTTCGGGAAACGCACACAGTGCCCTCAAAAGGAGACAGAGGCAAAGTCACGTGACCTACCGCTGTTTAAAGTCAGCATAGAGGATCCGGCTGGGGAATCCTTTCCTGCAAATCCGGATGCCCTCGAGGACCCCATTACAGCGCAGTTGATGCATGACCAAGTAGTGGTCCATGACGCCTGGGGAGAGAAAGCCCCAGGGTGGGGGGGCGGGGATGTCAGCAGCTTTCCCATTGTCTTTGACGGTCTGGCTGCCGTGAGACGTGCCAGCACACCCAGACTTGAGTGGAAAGAGTCAGTGCCAGCTCTAAGATGGAGGGGTTGGGAATGGCTGGAGCCTACCTACAGCGTCACAGAAGAAATAGTCCCAACCTCCTAGGGACACTCGAGCGCTCCATTACTATGGGATAAAAGACCAAATACTGATCTTTAGCCTTGAGTCTGTAGCTAGGCTCCAAGGGAGAGCAGAATGGGTGTGGGTTCCCCTTGGACTTCCCATTGGAGAACTCGAGATGCCCTTCTCTACTCAAGGACAGGGATGTAGGCTCTGAAGGCTGTGCCTTTAGAGGGACAGAGAAAGAGAGGGCAGTGTGAGCTCTGGGAAAGAAGGGGGACCACCAAAGCTGGGTGGGAGGAGAGGAGCCATAGGAACAAGCCCCCCAGTGGGGGTGCTCTTGGGTCAGGCACCAAACGGGGACTGGGAAAATTCTATACTGGGGCTGCGTGAGGGATTAGGAGCAGTATCATGGCTGTGTAATGGCTTTTCCTTGTGGGTTCCCTAAGTTGCAGGTTTGGGGGAGGGCGAAAGCTGTCTTTAATGAAACTTCTGGAAACTTCTAGAAGGCCCACACGTTTTCCTGGTTGCTGGGTGGAGAGAGGACTATTCATTTATGCAGTTTTCAAGGTTCTGCTAGAGCTGTGCTGGCTGGTACAATAGTTTCTGGCCGCGTGTGGTTGTTTAAATTCAATAAAACGGCAAGTTCATTTTCTCGGTTGTGCTCGCCTCACGTCTCGTACCCAGTGGGCGCCATACTGGACAGCAAGACGTAAACATTTCCGTCATTCCCAAAGGTTCTACTGGACAGTGATTCTCTCGAGGAAGGAGTGGTTAAGACCAAGGAGAACTGTATCACACACTCAGAGGACTTCTCGGGTGAACGAAGCTTAGGGCTCACCTCGTCCAGCTCCCAGTATTTGCCGGATGAGGGTTCTGAGGGGCTCAGATGCTGGCTGTGCCGTTTGCTAGCTGTGTGAACTTGGACTTTCTGTGCCCCCCCTTCCTGGAGACGTGAGGGTCCTGCTGGGTAGTCGCAGAGCTGACTCTCAGGGGCCCCTGCTTTTGCTGCAGGCTCAGAAGAGGGTTGACGTCTCACAGGGGTCTCCCGTGTCCCTCCCAACCCAGGCGGAGACGGTCTCTGGAAAGCCCATAAAACGAATCCTCTTTGCCCTCTGACCCACGTGCAAGACTTCTAAAAAGTCCCCCGAGCTATTGCTTTATCTTTCTCGGGTTACCGTTGCTAAAGAATTTGCTCTTTACCCCTCATCCATCACCTCCGTCACTCCTTCCCTGCCATCTCAGCTCTGTGGGCAATCGTGTGAATCGTGTTTCTTACACCCTGTGTCTTACGAGGCTTTGGCATCTTGGGGCCTTGCAGACCCCGAGGGGCTGCCCTTCCCAGAGCTGGTCAGTTCCAAGGATGACTAACTGCCCCTCTCCCTGTGAGCACCCCCCTCACAGAGAAAATGAAGAGGCCCCACTAGGCGCCTTCCAAAGCGTCACCCAGGCTCCTGTATGTCTAGGGTCTATTCATTATGTAGTATATATATTACATATATGCATACATACAATACATATATTATACATATGTACATACATATAATATGTATTCCATTACATGTCTTATTCTATTAGTCTAATAGTCTATTAACCTATCAGTATGTATGTCTATGGTATTGTCTTAGTCTATTCTCAGAAATGGGAAAGAAAACAGAGAGGTGCCAGAGTGAAGGAGAAGGCAAATGGAGAGGAAGACACGGACATTTCCCCACAATTTACCTTCCAAGAGAAAAAGTAAACCAGTGGACCGCCAGACACCCTGGGGGCCCCTAGAGGCACAGGCTGCAGCCAGCAGGGTGTAACCCCCTGTCACTTGATATTTGCAGGCATGCGCCCTATGGGTAAGTCATGCCATACGTGTTTGATTTGTGCAAACACGCCCATAAAACACCAATAACGGAACTCAATTTCCTTTATGATACAACATCCACACATAAGCCAATAATTTTGTTCGACGCTTAACCAGGGGGACAGCTCCGTTCCAACACTGGGGGAGAAACGGGCTGTGAGCTGGGCACACTGGGAGGGGTGCAGCATGCCCAGACAACACGGGTCCCAAACAGCGCGGCAGCTGATTTTTGCCTTTGACTTAGACTTTCACGGAAGATGAATTCTACCACACATAGTAGACTTGCTTCTTCGGAGAATTAAAATGTCTGGCTTGGGGCGCCTGGGTGGCTCAGGCGGCTAAGCGTCTGACTTTTGGTTTTGGCTCAGGTCGTGGTCTCACGGTTTGTGGGACGGAGCCCCACGTCGGGTTCCACGCTGACAGTGCGGAGCCTGCTTGGGATTCTCTCTCTCCCTCTCTCTCTGCCCCTCCCTACCCATGCTCTCTCAAAATAAATAAGCAAGCACTGAAAATATAAAAGTGAAAAAATAAAATGTCTGGCTTTCAGTAGTAACAATAATAATAAATACAATAATATAATTGTAATGTAACCATTAATATAATAATCAATATAATAATTATTAATAGAATAGTAAAATTATTTCCCCACAATGTTGTTATTGCTCTCATGATTATTATCATACGTAATGTTATCATCATAATTCTTCTCATAATACGAATAACAACTGTTGCTATTATAATTGAGAGCTGACATCTGAGTGTTCGCGATGCACTTGGCCTCAGTTAAAATGCTTGACATCGAATCCTCACTGCAATCCTCTAAGGCAGTTTATTATCTTTCTTAATAAAATTTTTTATGTTTATTTATTTTTGAGAGAGAGACAGAGTGTGAGTGGGGGAGGGGCAGGGAGCGAGGGAGACCCAGAATCTGAAGCAGGATCCAAGCTCCGAGCAATCAGCACAGAGCCCGACGCAGGGCTGGAACCCACGAATCGTGAGATCATGACCTGAGCCGAAGTCAGATCCTTAACTGACTGAGCCACCCAGGTGCCCCAGGTTATTTTTTTTTAAACTGTATTTATTTATTTTGAGAGAGAGCACGTGAGTAAGGGAGGGGTAGAGAGAGAGAGAGGGAGAGAGAGAGAATCCTACTTTCAGTGCACAGCCTGATGATGTGGGGCTCAATCCCACAAACCGTGAGATCATCACCTGAGCCAAAACCAAGAGTTGGACACTTAACCAACTGAGCCACCCAGGCGCCCCTAAGGCAGGTTAAACGAATTACTATTTACAAAGTTTACAAGCACTCATTAAATAAATGAATAGCTAACTAAGTGAAGGCATGCATAAAATGCCACTTTAATCCTCGTTTTATAGCCCAGAAAGCAGAAGTCCTCAGCTGAGGTTCCCATGGGCGGTGACAGGTGAAACTGAGGTTTTCTCCTCCAGCCTTCGGATACCTCCGGTCACTTGTCACGTTGCCAAGGCAGGACACTCTCTCATGTTTGGGACAGATAACTCGGCTGCCTCGGAGCCACAGCTCTGTGTGACCGTGTGTTCTCTCTGTGACAAATGACCCTAAGCCACACCTATACTCTTAAGAATATTTGTGGATCGCGGCGCCTGGGTGGCTCAGTCAGTCAGGCGTCCGACTTCGGCTCAGGTCATGATCTCGCGGTCCGTGGGTTCGAGCCCCACGTCGGGCTCTGTGCTGACAGCTCAGAGCCTGGAGCCTGTTTTGGATTCTGTGTCTCCCTCTTTCTCTGACCCTCCCTGTTCATGCTCTCTGTCTCAAAAATAAATAAATGTTAAAAAAAAATTTAGTAAAAAAAAAAAAGAATATTTGTGGATCTGGGATTGAGTGATGGTTAAAGGTCTATTGTACTGCACAGTTTTCTAGATCTACAGTTCTCAGTTTTCCCATCTGTAAAATGCAGACGGTTGTTAGCAATAGAAAGAGTAGCTGCATACCACATAGACTCAGAAAACAGGTGTTATTGCTGCTGCTTTAATTGTAAAATACCCCAGACGCGGTGACTGTCTTTGGGAGAAAGGGAACCACAGGGCCCTGGGAGAACCTTAACGAAAGTCACGGATCCAATGTGCCTTCATACGTATGTACATACACTACTTTGGATCTGACCTCGGAGGAGGGATTGCCAGATACAATATAGGACGCCAAGTTGAATTTGAATTTCAGATACAGCGAACCAGTTTTTAGTACACGTATATCCCAAATATTGCGTGGGTCATCCTTACACAAAGAAGTTTTTCATTGTTTATGTGAAATTTGAACTTGACAGGGCAGCTGGTATTTTTATTTGCGAAATCTGGCAATCTTGGTTCGTAGACGATGTTGAGGAGTAATTAAGGCTATATAACGCTTTCTTTGGGGAAACACACACACACATGCATGCATGCATGCATGCAGAGTCCTGTTCTGATGGATTCTTACTCACCAGGAGTCTTGGTCTCATTGGGAATCAGGCATCGCACAAAGTGAGGGTGGGTGCTCCTTAAATTTGTCATCAGTTTGTTTAAATTTTCCTGGGACACAAATCAGAACAAGCACGTTTAACTTGGTAAATGCCATTTCGCCGGGCAGAAAAACAACAGAATGTGGAACTTGCCGGAATACAAACCCTGAACACTGCGGACACAGTCTGGAAGGAGGACCCCTTCTTCTTCCCGCCCTTCTTGCTTCCCCCGGAATCTCCTGGATGGACACAGAAGGTGTGTCAGATCCGTCCCTGAGGACGCAGTGGTGGTCTCTCCTCATGCCCCCAGTTATATTGACGTACAATTGACATAACATCGTGTGACTTTCAGATGTAGGACATAATGACTTGATACATGTATATATATATATATTTTAATTTTTTTAATCTTTATTTTTGAGAGAGAGAGAGAGACAGAGACAGAGACAGAGACAGAGACAGAGAGAACAAGCAGGGGAGGGGAAGAGAGAGAGGGAGACACAAAATCCAAAGCAGGCTCCAGGCTCTGAGCTGTCAGCACAGAGCCTGATGTGGGGCTTGAACTCACGAACCGAGAGTTCACGACCTGAGCCAAAGTCAGACGCTCAACTAACTGAGCCACCCAGGTGCCCCTCTTAGCAACTTTTAAATATGTAATACAGGGATGCCTGGGTGGCTCAGTTAGTTGAGCATCCGACTTCAGCTCAGGTCGTGAACTTGCGGTTCGTGAGTTCGAGCCCCACGTCGGGCTCTGTGCTGACAGCTAGGAGCCTGCTTGGGATTCTTTCTCTCCCCCTCTTTCTGCCCCTCCCTTGCCTGTACGCTTTCTCTCGCTCTCTCTCTCTCCCTCTCTCTCTCTCTCTCTGTCCGTCTCTCAAAATAAATAAATAAACATTGAAAAAAAGATCTACCCGTGTAATCACAAATCCAAGGTTTTGTCTTTTTTTATGGCTGAATAGTACACCAGATTTTCTTTATCCATTCATCCACTAATGGCCACTTAGGTGATTTCCACGTCTTGGCTCTTGTAAATAATGTCGCGATGAACACGGGGTGCAGATATGTCTTTAGGACAGTGATTGTTTCCTTCAGATACAGACCCAGAAGTGGGATTTCTGGATCACATGGTAATTTTATTTTTAACTTTTTGAGGACCCTCCGTCCTGTTTTCCATAGTGGCTGCACCAATTTACATTCCCACCACCAGTGCACAAGGGTTCCTTTTTCTTAGTGGTGGCCACACCCTTCAAACCCTGGAATGGAACTTTGGGTTTTCTTTTGACGTAACAGAGCTGCAGGGTTTTTATTTCTTGTTTGTTTTTAAAATGTGTCTCAAACTAGTCGTATTAGGGAAAACTCATCTTTATCACTAAAAGATGGGGTGGGGTGGGATGTGGGTGGCACTTGACCAGGAGTATAGCTTAGACTCTCAGTATCAAAGCTGAGTCTTCTCCTGTAGGAACCAGACAAGTCAACTCAACAGTTGGAAAGATTGAGATATTCCTCTGGATGGACTATAGTTTCTTTCACGAGTCTACCTCCTTCTTGCGTCCCTGTTTATCTTGCGATGAGGAAGTAACTGAAACCAGTACAACTGATGCATCTTAAAAATTTTCTTCAAGTCAGTTTCTCTTCTTGTCTCAAAGGAACAACCTAGCTTTTTGGCTTCTCTAGGAGTTGGTGATATTGGGTCTACTTTTTGTGAATGGCTCCATTTCAGATTTTGCCTCCCACATGCGATCAAGATTTAGTCTAGGGGAAATAAATGTCATGCCTCATTCTCCACCCATCTTCCTTGCCTTCAAGGGCTAGCATGAAATGTGGGTAGCAGGACAGGGTGGGCCAGAAAGCCACTTCCTAAGACCCAGACCTACACAGGGCCTTCTCCGTAGAGCCTTGGTGATATCACTGAGTGCGGCTGGGCAACAGAGTCATAGAGATGCCCTCACTAGATTTGAAGAAAATGATATTCATCATTTGAGTTTAAACTTGTGCTCAGTTTTTACATTCTACTATCCCAGAGTACACAGGATGTTAATATTTAAAAGTGATCTAATTATAGAATGAACGAACGTATTGCCTATATCTTCACGTTATGAACAGTAATTTTTAACAATTTATGCATTTAAGATAGTTCATAATTTTAAAAACCTATTTTGGCAATTATTTTAAAAATAGAAGATGGGTAACTTAAGGAGTGATACTGGCTTGTGCAGCCATATTGGAAAACAGTCTGGAGGTTCCTCGAGAAGTTAAATCTAGAGTTATCATATGACTCAGCAATTCCACTTCTAGGTATGTACCCAAGAGAACTGACAACATATACCCACACAGAAACTTGTATACAAATGTTCATAACAGAAGGGTTCACAGTAGCTAAACGTGGAGACAACCTATGTCCATCAACTGATGAGTGGATAGAGGAAACGTGTACTCTCCATCCACTGGAACATTACTCATCTTAAAAAGAAGTGAGCTGGGGGTGCCTGGGTGGCTCAGTCCCTTAAGTATCCAACTCTTGACTTTGGCTCAGGTTATGATCTCACAGTTTGTGGGTTCAAGCCCTGCAACAGGCTGTGCTGACAGTGCAGAGCCTGCTTGGGATTCTCTCTCCCTCTCTCTCTGCCCCTTCCTTGCTCACTCTCTCTCTCTCTCTCTCTCTCAAAATAAATAAACTTAAAAAAATAAATAGAAGCGATGTACTGATACATGCCATAACACAGACAAATCCTGAAACCATTCTACATGGAAGAAGCCAGTCACCAAAGACCATGTAGGGTATGATTCCATTTACGTGAAATGACCAGAGTAGGCTGATCCATAGAGACAGAAAGTAGATGTGTAGTTGCCAGGACCTGGTGACGCGGTAACCGGGGTGATGAAAGTGTTCTCGAATTAGATGGTATGGATGGTTGCACACCTTTAAATATACTAAAACCACTGAATTTTCCAAAGAGTAGATTGTATAGTGCATGAATTATATCTCAATATTTTAAAACGTTTTTATTTGTTTAAGTAATCTCTACACCCAACGTGGGGCTTGAACTCACGACCCCACGATCAAGAGTCGCACGCTCCTCCAACTGAATCAGCCAGCCACCCCATCTCAATTTTGAGAAGTTATTAAAAGATGTGGTTTTGGCGGGCTCCTGGGTGGCTCAGTTGGTTAAACACCTGACTTCAGCTCAAGTCACGATCTCGTGGTTTGTGAGTTCGAGCCCCACGTTGGGCTCTGTGCTGACAGCTCAGAGCCTGAAGCCTGTTTCAGATTCTGTGTCTCCCTGTCTCTCTGCCCTTGCCCTCTCTCTCTCTCTCTCTCTCTCTCTCTCTCAAAAATAAATAAACATTATAAACAATTTTTAAAAATGTGGTATTGGCTATTTTGTTCCCTGAGAGGCCCTGTTACCTCCATAGAACTCAATCTCTTAAGGAAGAGGAAGAAAATGAGAGACCAAAGACAAAATACATCCAGCTCAGTCTGAAGCTCACAGTTGACTACTTGATTTTCAAGGACACCTTTGGGTTATGAGTAATTACACGGAGCTTTTCACATGGGGGTGGGGAGAATTTCACCTGCTTCTGCGCCAGCATAGTTGGAGAAAAGGAAAGACAGCAGCTTCAGTGAAGACTTCTGGTACAGCCCAACCACGGTCTCGTTCAGCGGGTCCTTGTTCTTGTCCAGCCAGCCGGCAATGTTATAGTCCACGGTGCCGGCGTAGTGCACCAGCGAGAAGTGGGCCTCGGCCTTGCCTTTGGCAGGCTTGGGCTTCTGGAAGTTGTTGGACTTGCCCAGGTGCTGGTCGTACAGCTTGTTCTTGAAGGAGGTGTCCGTGGCCTTGGGGAACATGCACTCCTCCTCCAGGATGGAGAAGATGCCCATAGGCTGAAAGGAGAACAGACCATGTCTCAGCGTTTAATAGTATGTTTCCATGACTCCGTTGACTGCAGGAGCCAAACACAACTTCTTCGGTGCTACTGCTTTCTGGCTAAGAGCCTTGCAAGGTAAGTGCTGTGAGAGCAAGGTGTGATGACAGAACAGAACTAGCTGTGTAGTATGTGCTTAATGAACACTTGTTGAACAAGAGAGCATGGAAAGAGATTGTATGTGTTTATTATAAACGTAGCTCACTTTTAGCGATCGGCTTACCCCCCAGAAAGTAAAGTTACATACCTAGACATAAAATACTATGAGTTTTATATATATATATACACACACACACACAAACATATATATATATACATATATATATATTTATTTATTTTTGAAATTTATTGTCAAATTGGTTTCCATACAACACCCAGTGCTCATCCCAAAAGGTGCCCTCCTCAATACCCATCACCCACCCTCCCCTCCCTCCCACCCCCCATCAGCCCTCAGTTTGTTCTCAGTTTTTAAGAGTCTCTTATGCTTTGGCTCTCTCCCACTCTAACCTCTTTTTTTTTTGTTTTTTTTGTTTTTCCTTCCCCTCCCCCATGGGTTTCTGTTAAGTCTGGACATCTCAGGAGCCACTTCAGAAAGATAAACTCATTCCAATGTGACAGTTCCCAGAATGCTATGGGGATTCCTTTTTTTTAATTTATTTTTTATTAAAAAAAATTTTTTTTAGCATTTATTTATTTCTGAGAGACAGAGAGAGACAGAACACAAGCGGAAGAGTGGCAGAGAGAGAGGGAGACACAGAATCGGAAGCAGGCTCCAGGCTCTGAGCTGTCAGCACAGAACCCCATGCAGGGCTCGAACCCATGAAACATGAGATCATGACCTGAGCTGAAGTCAGATGCTCAACCAACTGAGCCACCCAGGCGCCGCCCCCCCCCCCTTTTTTTTAAAGTTTATTTACCTATTTTGAGAGAGACAGAGACAATGCAAGTTGGGGAGGGGCAGAGAGAGAGGGAAACAGAGAATCCCAAGCAGGCTCTGCACTGTCAGCGCAGAGCCTGATTCGGGGCTCAAACTCATGAACCTGAGCCAAAATCAAGAGTCAGAAGCTCAACCAACTGAGTCACCCAGGAGTACCCCCGTGCCCTTTTTTTAAGTTAATGTCCTCTGCTATTTTTATAATAACATGGTTCTAAGAACTCCTCACATTCTTGGGGAGAACAGAGCCCTTGGATCTTAACCACCCAGGTACCCCTTAAGGTGTCTGAATTACGCGTGCTTTCCAAACACTTACTCTTCAGCTTCAAGGGGACTCGGCTCTCTTAAGGCTGGGAGAGTAGGGTTAGGGTCGCCACTCGATTAGCAGGGAAGAGTGAGAGCAAAGATGTGGTGGTCCCAAGTCCCTGGGGAGCACCTCTGTTTCTCTACCTTCTCGATGAGCTCGATGCAGGCAGCCAGGTCCATCCCAAAGTCGATGAACTCCCACTCGATGCCCTCCTTCTTGTACTCCTCCTGCTCCAGCACGAACATGTGGTGGTTGAAGAACTGTTGCAGCTTCTCGTTGGTGAAGTTGATGCACAGCTGCTCCAGGCTGTTGAACTAGGGCGTTGCAAACACCAAAGAGCTCAAGTGAGTTTGGGAAACCCAGGGGGAATTCGGCAGAGCGGACACGAAGCGGAGGGGCCTTAACAGGGCCGCTTATTCCAACAACTCACATCAAAGATCTCAAAGCCGGCGATGTCCAGGACCCCGATGAAGTACTGTCTGGGCTGCTTGGTGTCCAGCTGCTGGTTGATGCGGGTGACCATCCACAGGAACATCTTCTCGTAGACGGCCTTGGCCAGGGCGCCCACCGCGTTGGTCACCTTGAAGAAAGATCACTCGCTCATCCCTCAAATTAATGTTTATATGGTGGTATTAAGTTGAAGCATGAACCGGATGACATCTTCAGGGTCAAAGCTGTTGGAGATGGGTCCAACCTAATATTAAATATTTCTTTTTTTTTAGGTTTATTTATTTATTTATTTATTTATTTATTTTTGAGAGAGAGAGAGAGAGAGAGCACACAAGAGGGGGTGGGTTAGAGAGAATGAGAGACAGAATCCTAAGCCAGCTCCGTGCCATCAGCGCTTAGCTGATGCTGGGCTCAATTGCACGAACTGTGAGATCATCACCTGAGCCGAGATGAAGAGTCAGCCGCTTAACCGACTGAGCCACCCAGGCGTCCCACCCCCACCCCCCCCATTAAAAATTTCTTGAAATGTTTGCTACCTTAGAATATTCCCCTTTCTGTGAGAACCATTGTACGTACAAAGATAACCTTCTAACAACCACGGTTATGACATGTGACTCTAGACCCTGGCCGCACGTAATTGAACCACAAGGGGACATTTGATCCAAGTTGGGTTGTACAAAGTGTCTCTCCTGCGAATTTGGAATTGGGATCAAAGACACTGGTCTCAGTCTCAGCAGGAGGCTGAACTACAGAGATGTGAAGCTGGGAGCTATGGGGTGAGCAGGAGAGATGGAGAGAGATTTTTTTCCTGGTGAGGACACGGGAGAGGAGAGCAGACAGCCCCTGGAGCCCCCGGGAAGGAGCCGCACAGGGGGTGCAGCCTGGCTCCAGAGGACCTTTCAGTTTCTGGCTCCAGGCCCTTAGGATGCCCGATGGTACTCTTGATTTACATTCCTTGAGCTAGCTACACCTAGGGTCGTAAGAATGAAACCCCCTAATGCTGACGCCAGTTACATATGTATTTCTGATATCTTCAACTGAGAGAGCTCTAAGATGATGGTTACTGTTTATTTACCTTCGAGAGTGAGAGACAAACAGAACACGAGAGGGAGAGGGGCAGAGAGAGAGAGAGAGGGAGACACAGAATCGGAGGCAGGCTCCAGGCTCTGAGCCGTCAGCACAGAGCCCAATGTGGGGCTGGAACCCACGAACCGTGAGCTCATGACCTGAGCTAAATTTGGAGGCTCAACCGAGTGAGCCATGCAGGTGCCCCTAAAACGATGGTTAAAATAGCAACATCACTGAGTCAGCTGAACTCAGATCATCTCCATTACCTGCTGGACATTTTGGCCTTTAGTGACATACTCGTTCCCAACCTTCACCCTCGGACAGCACAGGCCCTTCAGCATTTCTGCAGAGTTCAGACCCATTAAGTATCCAGCTTTGTCAGCCACTGGAGGAAGAGGGGAAATAGTGTCACACAAAAACAGCAGCTGCTCATGTGGCCAGTCAGGCCCCAGGGGCCTCCCAGAAATGGTTCCTACAATCCTTTTGTTTTTGTTTGTTTGTTTTTAAATGTTTGTTTCTTTATTTTGAGAGAGACAGACAGAGAGTGCCAGTGGGGAAGGGGCAGAGAGACAGGGAGAGAGAATCCCAAGCAGACTCTGTGCTCCCGGCTCGTGGGTTCGAGCCCCGCGTCAGGCTCTGTGCTGATGGCTCAGAGTCTGGAGCCTGCTTCGGATTCTGCGTCTCCCTCTCTCTCTGTCCCTCCCTCTCTCACACTCTCTCTTTATCTCAAAAGTAAATAATAAATGTTAAAAAAATTGAAGAAAAGATACAGTTACATAGTAATTTTGGAGTCTGATAATGCAGCAAAATGGTGTCTGAGTAAAGGAGGCACCATTTGGACATATAGCTAAGCACCTTCTTGATTTATGCAAGCTCACAGCTGAGAAAGAAGTACAAAACTTTGCCCCAACCTTCCTGCGTTGGAAGAGGTCAAAAGCAGTCGAGTATTGGCAATTTCACACAGTTCACTGGGAGTTCAGTTGACTTGGGGACGGACCTGGCTGCCTGCACTGAACTAATTGAGAAGGTCAAGAAATGTTGTTCCCCTAGAGACAGCTCCTTCTTGGCTGGGACCATCACCTTATTGCTGGCTCGGGAGACGAGCAAATAAAAATCCAGGACAGTATTTGTTAAGTATTTAATAAGAGGCCAAATGATGCTTTCTTCTTTGCTCCAACTATCCTCTTTTCCTGCTTTGCCCGCTTAGGTGGGTGGTATAATTATTGTTCTAGTCACTTAAACTTGAATGCTTGGGGTTGATCATATCCCTCCTTTACATCCCTGATGTGCCTGTGGTCAGACAGGCATCAAATCCCGCTCACTGCACCTTCAAAATAGCTTGGATCTCCATTGTTTGGAATCGTAGAGTGGCGGAGAGCTTGGGCTCTCGACTCAGCCCGATGCTCCCATTTTGGTGTTGCTTCCTCGTACTCATGGTTTTGTTTTTGTTTATTTATTTATTTATTTCTTTAAAACTGGGGGTAGGGTGATTCTTGGTGGTTTCCCACCGGTTCGGTTGTTGGGAAGTAGGCCTGGTGCGTGGTGAGCCCTCAGCAAACGTTTACTGGGATTGGCATCCTCATCAGAGGACCTCAGGCCTGGATCACTTTCCCCTGTTCGGGCTCTTTCTGCTCCTAAGCACCGAGCACACGGTTGCCACGGCTGGAAGGGGGCCTGGGGCCCCACCGTGATGTTTATGATATGAGGTCCACCCTTTGCCGAGGAGCCTGGTACATTTTCTTTTCAAACCCCCACACTCTTGGCAACCTTGACTGGTCACAGATGAACTCACACGAATCTCCCCTCCTATGTGGAGCGTCCGTGGTTTCTGGTGCCTATCACATCCATTCTAAGCTGTTTAGCCCGTCATTCAAGGCCTTTTCAAACTGAGGCCAAAATAACCACTCTTTAATTCCCATGTCTTACACTCGCACACATCCTCTTCTGCAGCCAATGTGGACCACTCTGCTGTTTGTTTCCATCACATTCCTTCTCCTGCCCCCTTGATCATCATGTTTCCTCTGCCCAGACCGTCTTTCCTTTCAACCGTACCTTTCAGGATCTACCCACCCTTCAAACTCTGCATCAGTGCCCTCCTCCCCCAGGAAGCCCTCCTCGATTACCCCCAATCAGAAGTGCTTCCTGTTCTGAACACAGCCTCTCTCCCGCTGCTTATCTGGCACCGTTGCCAGGGGCAGGATTCCAAGATGGCCTCCAGGATTGGTGCCCCTGGTATATATTCCCTGCATAATCCCCTCCACTTGTGTGGGGGTAGAACCAGTGAATGTGATATGACCTGTCACTCCTGTGAAGAGGTCACTAAGGAAAAGAGATTATCCTGGGCAACCCTAGCCTAATCAGGCGAGGCTTTACGGGCAGTGGTAAAGTCACGTATATTTTCCTGGTCTTTCTTTCAAGGCTGCTGCACCCCTGTATCATCTGGGGTTCAAGACACAGTGCTTCCCATAGTGTGGGGATGTTACAGCAGGTAGGATTATTGATGAACCAGTCTTTTACTTAACAGAGCTTGGAAGACACGGCGGGAGAGAGATGAGGGGAAGAACAGGGGGTATGGGGGGTGGGTCCTGCTGCTGTGAGCCCCTCCCACTGCCCTCTGCTCTGTTTCCAGGAGGGGGACTGGAGATCATCCAGGTGAGAGCCATGGGGCGCACGGAGATGCATACGCTAGTCCATGGTTCGGGGTTCAACTTCAACAGATGTCAGAATTAAAGGCAACGACAGGAGGAGAACTCCTCACCTGGTCTTAGGCTCAGGTGCTCAAGCACAGTATTCTGGACACTAATCATGGCGTGCACAGAGAGAAAGTGAAGTTCATGGAACCACATCCTCTTAGAAATGTCTACCCCCAAATAACAGGTGAGCTGTGATAGTGAGCAGTAGTGGTGTGGACAGTGATTATTCATTCACGAGAATGCCCAGACGTGGTTACCTTCGGTGCCGTCAGGCTCTGCCTGCTCCTCTCGCTGCTTCTGCTTGAACTTCATGTTCCCGTAGTGCATTACGGCGCCCGTCAGCTTGTAGATCCCCACTTTCTCCTCTGAGCTGAAGCCCAGAATGTCAATGGCGTTCTGGGAGTTAGAAAAAGGACAGTTGTCACAGAGACTCTGTTCTCCCTGGTGAAGACCTCACCCTTTCTGTACAGCCCGGGAGACGGCGTTTGCCCAAAGGAGTGGTTGACAGGTGGGATGTGTTAAGATAGGGGTTAAAAGCCATTTCTTTGTGGCGCCTGGATGGCTCTGTCGGTTAAGCGTCTGACTCTTGATTTCAGCTCAGGTCATGATCTCATGGTTTGTGAGTTTGAGCCCAGCCGTCGTGCTCTGTGCTGACAGTGTGGGGCCTGCTTGGGATTCTGTCTCCCTCTCTCTCTGCCCCTCCCCTGCTCATTTTCTCTCTCTCTCTCTCTCTCAAAAAAAAAAAAGTATATATATATATATATATATATATATACATGTCTATATATATTTGATTTAAAATCCATTTCTCTAACATGTTTATGTGGGAGGGGGAGATTATGGAAGAAAATGTGAATCGTCTGTAAGAACTGATTTGAATCCTTTATACATAGATTTGGGGCTGTTTTCTGGAGGAGGCCGTTGGGAACCATTGTGTGATAGCAGGAGAAGGAAGTGTCATGGAGAGTGTCTGAGGAAGTGTCCAACAGCTTGAAAGCCTGGCATGGTAAGCCGGGAATTCTGGTGTTGCTCAGAATTGAGACAATAAGGTGCCCCAGGCAACTAGAGCCTCAAGGGACGGTCATGGAAGAGAATGCCACCACTTTTCAAATAAGGAAGGGGAAAACTTTTGCAGAGCCTACCTGTGCTAGGCACACCCATATATCGCCCCGTTAAGTCGCTATGAGAACCTTCTAGGTGTGCAGATGTTTCCAAAGTTACAGGTGAGACCTGAGGTTCTAAAAGGATAAGTGACCTCCCCCAAGTCACACAGGCAGGATGGGATAAAACTGGGGCCGGAGCAAGTGCTTGGGTCACTTCAGAGCCTACAGCGGTTGCTGATTTGGTCTGACAGCCCTTGGCCCGTCATCTACCACAAAGACTTAAATTAGCGACTCCTTCTCTGGGGTGTATGTGTTGACTATGCAGTAGGCCTTGCAGCCTGAGCCTAAGCAATCCCCACTGGTGGATTTGACATGTATGGACGTGCTGGTGAGCAGGTTGGTCAGTGTCAGCAGGATGGCACTCTTGGGGTCGTGCCCCCTTTTGGAGAGGGAGAGTCCATGCCAGGAGCCGACCTGCAGGATGAGAGGCCGTGGTGGCCTCCTTGACTCCATATCCCACCCCATCAGATGCATATCTGTGTCCTAGGAAGGGGTCATTGTAGGTTAAGAGAGAAAACCTTTCGTTAAACTTTGAAAGGAACCAGGTGAAAGCATTACTGTCTGGGGACCCTCCTGGAGAACGCAGTCCCTGGAAGGGAGAAATCCCTTTCTGCTCGGCCGTAAACCATCACCCAGGAAAAGCTCCAGGAGAGGGATGAACAGTGTCGGCCCCTGACAGCTGGGGACCTATGGTGAGGACCTGAGACATCTTTGGTGACTTTAAGAATTACCTAAGGGGCGCCTGGGTGGCTCAGTCGGTTGAACATCCGACTTCAGTTGGGGTCATGATATCGCGGTTCATGAATTCGAGCCCTGCGTTGGGCTCTGTGCTGATGGCTCAGAGCCTGGAGCCTGCTTCAGAGTCTGTGTCTCCTTCTCTCTCTTCCCCTCCCTCCCCCTCAAAAATAAATAAAAAACACACAAAAAATTTTAAAAATTACCTAAGAGGCCCTTTCTTGGGGGATGGAGACCTTGCCCCGGTCATTAACCCAATCTTTCCATCCTCATCAGTTGGTAACGGCTGGGGAAAATTGGTAAAAATATATACAGCTAGGTTTGAGTTAACTAAAGTTTATTTGCCCAAGAACATTCTCTTCTTGTCTTTTTTGTTTTTAATGTTTATTTATTTTTGAGAGAGAGAGAGAGAGAGAGAGAGAGAGAGAACAGGGGAGGAGCAGAGAGAGAGGGAGACACAGAATCAGGAGCAGGCTCCAGGCTCTGAGCTGTCAGCACAGAGCCCGACACGGGGCTCGAACTCATGAACCGCGAGATCATGACCTGAGCTGAAGTTGGACACTTAACTGACTGAGCCACCCAGGCGCCCCACATTCTCTTATCTTAAAACAATTAGCGTCACCTAGAAATGTCACAAAATGAAAGCCAAGGAGCTGACACTGGACAGTGCCCCCAGCCTGTTGGACAAGACCCCTTTCCACCAGCTCTTATGGGTCCTGTGAGGGCAGAGCCAACAGCAGTGGAGATGAATTGCCCAGAGATGATGTCTGTCCATTAAAAATGCAATTAATTAAAAAAAAAAAAAAAAGGAAGTCCTGGGGTTGGGCAGATCTGGCTTCAAACGCTCTAACATTTACAAACTCTGTCTTTGAGCAAATTGTGTGTTTTTTTTTTCTAAGACTCCGCTTCCATCTTTGTGAATCAGAAGTCATAGTCGTTACCTCTATCACAGGTTTGGGGGGGGCTTAAACAAGATAACATGGACAAAAGCCCTTATCTTAGTTCCTAGCTCATGTAAGTGCTCAATGCACTTCGTTATTATTATTCTAGTTATTAACCTTAGAAATGCTTCCCAAAGCTAACGGCTGGGGGGTGGGGGCTGATGGGTGCCCTAAGGATGTGGGAGCTGAAGGTGAGCCTGAGTGGGCAGGTAGCCTGAGGAGTGGAGCGTCTGCTACAGAGTGGGTTATCTTTCCTGCTTCATACTTGGCTGTGTCTTAAAATTTTTCTTGGGGCGCTTGGGTGGCTCAGTCAGTTAAGCGTCTGACTTAGGCTCGGGTCATGATCTCTCGAGTTCGAGCCCCGCGTCCGGCTCTGTGCTGACAGCTCGGAGCCTGGAGCCTGCCTCCAATTCTGTGTCTCCCTTTCTCTCTCTGCCCCTCCCCCACTCACGCTCTGTCTCTCTCTGTCTCAGAAATAAATAAACATTAAAAAATTTTTTTTTAAATTTTTTCTTAAAGAACCGTGCAGATGGTTTTGTAACCTGAGAAGTTCCAACAAAACCTTTCAAAACCTTATACGTGCGAACATCTAAAGTGCTGGAGAAGGGAACGGGAAGTCCTGTTTGGGAGAACGTTCTGGATCCCCCACGGGATCTGCTGAGGTGGTGCTGGGTGCTTGGGAGGGGTGCAATCTGGATGAATTGTCTTGACATCTCCATCTCTGAGATCTTGGGTCTGATCACCTAACATCTCTGGGGCCCTGTTTCTCATTAGATTGCTAGGATGCCTCTCCGTTCACAAGCTCAGTGATTCCATACAGAAAGAAAGGAGGAAGGAGAAAAGATGCTTACATCAGTCGCCAGTAGCTCTTTACTGTCATCGATGCTGGCCACGGTGACCTCTCCTTGGCTCACGAAGGGGAAGTCAAAGGGATTGGTTGAAATGAGGAGCAAGTCTGTGAAACACGAAGGAGGTCCCGTCAGCGCCTCGCGCACCTTGTACGCGGGGTGTTTTTCCCACGTGACTGATTTGGAAGAGGAGAGCAATAACCCCTAAGACCTTACCGATTAGTTCTGGCTTCTTGTTTGACATGATTTGGTAAAAAATGTGATAGCTTCTCTCACTGGACAGCTGAAATGTCACTCTGGATTTTTCTAAGAGATCTAAGGGAACAGGAAATAATGTGATTTGAGGTCCCTGGGAGATGCCTCTGTGGTCAAATCCCATGGTGCCCAGTGGGGTGCCCTGACTCACAGGTTTCGATGTCTGCAGATGCCAGCTTTCCCGTGGCTCCGAAATGAATCCGAATGAATTTCCCCTGTCCAATGGCAGGTAGACAAACATCACCATTATTTCATGTATATGGTAGTGTGGCTGGCTTTTGTTAGGGACTACCAGCCATGAGTGGGAAATGTAGGGTCACGGAGAAAGTGATACCAGATGCAGAGGACTTGCCTCTTCTCTGTCTGCCTGGCATCCGGTGTCCCCATTCTGGGTCCATCAAGACTCAGATAGTTCTACCCAAAGCATCTGGCCCTGTTCCTCCAGCTCTGGGGACGTCCACAGCCTCCCTCACCAACTTCCTTGAGACCACCTCACGCTAGACTGTCCCCTTGGTTTTTAACCTGCTCTCTGGTACCCGGATTCCCAAACACTTCATGACAACTTTGATGGGTCGCATTGGATTGTCTTGCTGACCTCCTTTGTTCCTTCTGAGATTTCTTCCTTTGGTTTCCCTTACTGCTTACTACAGGCAAACCTAGCTCCCAGGCTCAGGCCAGGCTCTCTGGCTCCCCAAATACACATTCAGAGTCTGAGTTCTCCCCTTTGGAGGGGAGGCGAGAGGTGAAATTTTACGAGTGATTGGTCTCTACCAAACTGTGAGCAAATTTGAGGGCAAAAATGTTGCCTTGCTTATTCACCCATAGTCAGGAATGTGGTCGTTACTCAGTAATATTCTCAATATTTTCTTCTTTTATTTTGAGCTTATTTATTTATTTTGAGAGAGATAGGGAGAGAGAGAATCCCAAGCAGGCTCCACACTCTCAGTGCAGAGCCCAACAGGAGGCTCAATCCCACGAACCATGAGATCGTGACCTGAGCCAATACCAAGGATCAGATGCTTGAATGACTGAGCCACCCAGATGCCCTGGTGTATTTTCTGAATGAAGCTTGAGAAGAATTGGTGTAGGGCCAGTGGAGGTATGAGTGAACTGTAAGTGTTGGTCTTCGGTATTGTTAGCTGCTCAGTGGGAAATGATGGAAGTTTTAGCCTGCAGATGTTTGGTGGGTGGGCGGAAGGTAGACAGAATAACCAGGGTGATCGTGACTTCTGGGTCTGGGCCAAGAGGAGAGGCCTAAGTACTATAGGGGGTGTCTAAAGGCATCGTCTTCCTCCTGGCACCAGTTTAGCTCAATAACTGACTTGATGCCAATGTATGTACCATGTCTCTGCTGTGTAACATGCACCCAGATCCCCTACGAGCAAGAGATTTTAGTTGTGCACAGGGAGGACAGATGTGCAAATGAGCAATGCACAGAGGACCGAGGGAAAGAAAGAAAGAAAGGTCAGGGCTCATTGTCACAGTCCTTGATGGCTACATCTACTCTCTCATCAGTGACCATTTTATCTTTGAGAAATAACGATGAAACACAGCTTGAGATTATCCACCTCCTGAGATGTGTGAAGTCCTGATGTACGTTTGCAACTACAGGCATAAATGAGGGCTTCACCTCGTGGTATCTGCTCACCTCCTGGTACAGTGAGATTAGGTAGAGGACTGGTTGTTTATTTGCCGATGGAGGAAGTCAATGCCTCTTTGGCTGAGCTAAACTTAAGTGAGACATTGAGGGATGGAACATATCCTTCAGTATTTTCAACATCAACTTATTCCCAGGTTTTGGGCTCTCCTGCCTTCACAGGACTTTTCCTTTTCCCAATGCCTCTGACTTGGAGAAATTAAAGCTGCTCACTTAATTCACACTAAGGTTTATGTGGCTAATAAGCCAATGAGATTGCTCAACGGACTTCAACATTTTAAAATGTGCTACCTCAAGGGGCGTCTGGGTGGCTCAGTAGATTAAGCATCTGACTCTTGGTATCAGCTCAGGTCATGATCTCACAGTTCGTGGGATCGAGCCCCTCATCAGGCTCTGTGCTGAGCCTATAGCCTGCTTAAGATTTTCTCTCTCCCTCTGCAACCCCCCCCAAAAAAAGTTTCTGCCTCAAGAGACCAATTTTAGCATAAAAGAATTGCTCTCTACTTGTGGAACCTGAACCACCGTAACTTCAGGATGCTCTGAGATGTCGCTGTCTAGTTAGGAAGGGACAGATAATTCTCCCTCTGCCAAGAATGAGACAACACATTCTTCAGTGTATCAGAATATCCCAGCAGGGCAGATAGATCTGAATCACGTGAGGGTAGAATAGGGCTGGCTATATTCTGGTTTATGTGGCATTTTTTAATATCCAGCATTTGAGGAGAGGGTTTGGTTCTGGGGTGGGGGTGGGGGGTGTGTGGAAAATTGGACTGGGTCTTACAAATCTTGAGGAGTTGTCATTCCTCACAGTCTTGGCGTTTCCAAAGGCCTCCAGCAGGGGATTGGCCTGGATGATTTGATCTTCCAGGGTCCCCTAATAATAAACAAGAAGAGACAAAGGGAGGACTTTGGACTGTCCCCTGAAGGAGCCCCCTGGTGACTCGAATGTGTGTATGCTCTGGGCAGGGTCCAAGGAGAGATGCTGACCAGTCCAGCCCGGTGGCCAGTGCAGATGTGAGAAGGAACCCACAGCCTCACCCCCCACCTCCCGAGGAGGCTTCAAGGTCCCATCCAGGAGACGGTCTGATTAGTATAGCATTGACGTAACTCTGGTCACACCAGATTTCAGGCTTCATCTTGATTTTTCAGGCTGCCTTTCTTCTCTGAGAACACTTCATTATAAAGCATGGATTTTTAGAATACATACACCCGTTACTGCATGCATCGGGACCCAACTAATAGATTTGGATTCAGAAGTATAAATAGAATCGAGCAATTAAAGTGACCCAAGAGATCACTTATAGAAATAGTGGTTCTCAAAAAAATTTTAAGTAGCAAAAAATATGTCATGAGAACTATTGCTCAGAAGTCTGCTTAAAGAAGATGTCGGGCTCTGTGCCGGCAGCTCGGAGCCTGGAGCCCGCTTCGGATTCTGTGTCTCCCTCTCTCTCTGCCCCTCCCCCACTCATGCTCTGTCTCTCTCTGTCTCAGAAATAAACATTAAAAAAATTTTTTTAAGAAGGCAAAACTTTTACCCTCACCCCCCCCACCACGACTGCTTATCCTTCTGTCTCCAGGGCAGTTTTCAAACTCCTGTCCTGCCCAGCTGGTTCTCAAAGTGTGATCCCTGGACCAGTTGCGTGAACAGAGGGAACGTGATGAAAATGCAAAGCGTCAGCGTTGTGAATGTGAGATTGGCATTTCGGTCAGAAATTCTGGGCCAGGGGCTTAGCGATCGGTCGTTCAAAAGCCCTCCTGGTGATTCTTATGTGCGCTCACCTGTTTTTTGAGAGAGCCCCTGGCCTGAAGCATCCCTCCTGGAGGGGAGTGCATAGTGAGTTGCTCAGCTGTCCCTGGCTTTTCCTGATGGAGCTGGCGCCACCACCTCCCGCCCTGCCCCGCAAGCACCCTTAGGACACGACGAGGTGCGCCGCCTACACTTGGTGCTCACCCACTCTTTAAGTTGGACTTAATGCCCGCAAACCTCCCGATGGAGGGAGCTGCTTACCTGCATTTTGCCAGCTTCCTCCTTCTTCTTCTCTCCAGTGACCGCAATTGTTGCAAAGTACTGGATGACACGCTTGGTGTTCACGGTCTTCCCCGCGCCGGATTCTCCGCTGCCGATTTAAAAGTAAGGGAGATAAAAGGGTGGAAGGGGCAGTGCCGGCTTCCGTGTCCTCATGGTGCAAACACAGGTTACTCACGTGATGAGGATGGACTGATTGTCTCGATCTGGAAATGCAGAGGGAAGAAAACGGAATAAAGAAACAGCAAACACACGGAATAAAAAGCAAAAAACAAAAAACAGGGCAACATCGGGTGTGGTCGGGGTCCATGTGGCGCTGACCTGAACTAGCGGTGTGAGGCTGGGGCGTGTCTAATCTTCCTCGCGACCATTGGTGCAGGTTCCCCAAATGTGGGATGTGCACCACGGACAGCGTGGCGAGTGAACAGTGAATCCCACAGTGTGAAAGTTTTTCTTGTTCATGGGTCTTTAACTCCTTGCCAGCCATTTCTCAACAAAGAACAAGTCTCAGACTCAGGGCTTGTGGGAAGGCACGGCTTCTAATTAGAATCTATGGGCACTGATTGGTTGTCATTGAGATTTTCTTTTACCTTTACTCTGTACTCGTGGAAAGTGACCGTGGTTTTCCATTTACAGTCGCTTATGAGTTGAGTGGTGTCCCCCACAAATTCATATGTTGAGATCCTTACCCCCAGGACCTCAGAATGTGACCTTGTTTGGAAACAGGGTCTTTGCAGGTGCTATTGGTGAAGATAAGGTTGCCCTGGAGTGGGTGGGGCCCAAATCCAATATGATTTCGGTCCTTATCAAAAGGAGAGGTTTGGAGATAGATCCACTCAGGGAGAACACCATGTAAAGGCAAATGTATAAGCAGAGTGATGTTTTTACAAGCCAAGGAACCCCACAGATAGCCAGGAAACCCCCAGAAACTGCAAGAGGGGCAGGGGACAGATTCTGCCTCTCCGCCCTTGGAAGGACCCAACCACGCTGATACCCCAGCCTTGGACTTTCCACCTCCAGACTTTGAGACAATAATTTCTGTTGTGTAAGCCACCTGCTTTATGGGATTTTGCCACAGCAGCCCTAGAAACTCATACAAATAGTGGTATTGGGGGCGCTTGGGTGGCTCTATCAGTTAAACATCCGACTCTTGATTTCATCTCAGGTCATGATCTCATGGTTTGTGGGATCAAGCCCCACGTTGGGCTCCACTCTGAGTGTGGAATCTGCGTAAGATTCTCTCTCTCTCTCTGACCCTCCCCAACTCATGTGCATGCCTCTCTCTCTCTCTCTTTCTCTTAAAATAAGTAAATAAGCTTTAAAACCACCTCCCCTCCACAGGGCACCTGGGGGCTCAGTCAGTTAAGCATCTGACTTCGACTCAGGTTATGATCTCACGGTTTGTGGGTTCGAGCCCCACATCGGGCTCTGTGCTGACAGCTCAGAGCCTGGAGCCTGCTTCAGATTCTGGGTCTCCCTCTCTCTCTGTCCCTCCCTTGCTCATGCTCTGCCTTTCTCTCTCTCAAAGATGAATAAACATTAAAAAAATATTAAACCCTCCTCAACCAAAAAAAAAAAAATAGTGCTATCGATCTTCCTTTTCAAATTGATGTAACTTTAGTTGATTTGCAGACAAATACAAAATGTACAGTAATGTCTAGGACTGAGTGTGAGAGAGGAAGGGCTGAGGTCTGGACAACATGAGGTTTAGGAGATGACTTTCAGGGTCGTCAAATCTCAGAGGCTTGCTTCTGCTTCTTGAGTCTGCACCAAATCGAGTCAGGTGAAAGTAGCAGGTCAAAGTGACAGAAAACAGGGTGTCGTCTCAGAGACGACACTATCGTCACATCTCTACATCCTGTGCCCTCCTGGAAATTTAGGGAAGAGACAGAGGAACCCGAGTCTGGGCAGGAAGACAGCGCAGGGACTTTGCTATGTGCATTTCTCCCACTTTGCTTTTTAGCTGCCGCTAATAGGCTCCCTTCTAAGCATGCTCATGTTGGGGGATTCTGTGGAGGTAAGGGCAGGGCATCTCTCTGCGTTCCTGTTCCCCCCCCAGTAAGCATGTGCGCAGCGCAGCATCAGTCGTCAGCACTGGCCTATGAACCATGGCTGCTAATGGAAGATACTGCAAAATCATCATGTAATCATTGGAGTCTCCCAAGGTCACTTTGCTCATCGCCCCATCCAGATGATCGAAGGGCTTGAATAATTAGCTGAGAAGCAGTCCAATTAAAGGCCTTGAATAAGGAACTAAAAACTATTCGCAAAAAATACGGATTGAAGAAATGACTCACCCGTCAGCATGAACTGATAGGCGTTGTCGGAGATGGAGAAGATGTGGGGCGGGGCCTCCTGGCGCTTCTTGCCTCGGTAGGCGGCCACCACCTCGGGGTTGTACACCGGCAGCCACTTGTAGGGGTTGACGGTGACGCAGAAGAGGCCCGAGTAGGTCTGAGAAAACCAGAAAATGCAGCACGTGGATCTTGCTTTACTTGGAGAGGGGGACGGCCTAATAAGGAGATGCCAAAGGGCACTCACATAGATCATCCAGGCTGTGTAACGCTCTTTGAGGTTGTACAGCACGGCGGGCTCGTGCAGATGCGTCATCATGGCCATGTCCTCGATCTTGTCAAACTTGGGAGGGTTCATGGGGAACACCTGGTCACTGTTCAGGGTGAGTGTCTGGGGATTGAGAGGAAAAGCACATGATGAGTAGGAGAGCCAATGCTCTGTACCCCACTCTACCTGGTGCGGAGGAAGCCGTGAGACACTGTGGTGTGATCACCCCATTACCATGAGCAGCTTTATGGATCATCTCCGTTCCCAGAGATGATCTACAAAGAACTATCCTTGATTAACCTAATCCCGGTCACACTGCATAACCGGGTCTGGTCTGGTGCCCCCTGTCAGCACGCCATCCCGTGTGCGGGGAATGAGCCACAGGTACGCACGGCGATAGAGCCCTTTAGCCCTCGGGGTCCAAGCGGGACTCGGGATGGCCAAGGCCAGGGCAGGGCGGGCCGCCTCTGTTCGACCCATTTGCCGTGAGTGCTGATATGAGACAAAGGTCGAGAGGCTGGAAAGAAGTATTCCAGTGTCTTCTGTGCATTTCCACCTCAATACCTCTGCTCACATGGGTTCCTTTGTCTCGAGTACCTTCACCGAAATTATGTTCAGAACCCCTCAAAGTTCAGCTCAGGTGACACCTCCCCTGTGACCTATTTCCTGTCTCCCTATCTTTTCCGGGGTTCCATCATTCTTTGCATTTACAGCATTTGGGCTTGCACCATGGTCCGTGGTCAAACTGTATATTTCTGAGACTATTACTTAATTTCCCTTCTGTGGGTTTCCCCTCAGAAGGCAAAAAGGCAGCGATTTGTTGGTACGGGCCAAATCTCTTGAGGAAAGGGGACTCATTTGCCCCGCTGCTCTGCACTAGAGTAAGATACCCAAGATAGCATAAGGGGAGATGGAAAATTCTGTGGATCCTGAACCTTCAGACATTGGGACTTGTTTCTTTTCAGATCATTCAGGGAAGCAGTGAGATCCTCAGCGTGTGACCGTGTAAGATTCCGAAAATGAGGCACAACTATGGGAGGGGCCCCCAAGAATGACTGAAGAAAATTTATTTCCAGCTCAGTGCAAAGAGGCTGAAATCAGAGGTTAAGTTCAATAAACAAACAACAAATAAAATAAAGATCTGCCTTGTATGCCTGAGTTTGTGAACTGAGACTCATACCTGCCAGTCACATCTTGATTCCTACACAAGATGGTAAATGTTGGGAAGGCAGGTTGTGAGATTTGCTTCTGTCTGCAAAGTGATGGACGCCAGGCGTGGTGGGCGTCCAGTGAATATTGAATTGAATGGTGCCCTGTAATTCTCTACATTAAGCTAGGAATTGCCTCTAGTGTTTTCTCTATAAGTCACTCTGCAGCCTAGGGAATGACATTTGCCTGGCCCACCCAGCAGCAACCAGCATCGATCTTTCCCTTAAATGGTCCAACCTCTGCCACCCTAACCTTCTCCTTTCTCCAAAGCAAACATCACAAAAACTCTCAAAGCCCAAGTCCCAGAAAAACGAAAGAAGCAGTAATGAAGGCGTTTGCAAATGTCACTTCACTACAGAATAGATCAACGTTAGTTGTGTTCTGTCTTCACGTTGCTACGGACTAGCACGTGATTTCCAATATTCCACGCCAAAGGTACATGAGAATGCCCACATTTTCAAGGACATCTGAGATCAACACTTACCCGGTCATCCAGCGTCTTGACCGTGACTTTGTCATTTTCCCTGCTCTGGATCATACCTTTCACGTACATTTCCTTATCATCTACTGCAAAGCAGGCTTTCTTAGAATCAAAGGGGCGGTTTTGTGCCTCGATTCTCTCCTTCTCTGGCTTCCGCAGGTAGGGAGCTGCCTCTCCAAAAATGGCCATCTCGGCATCAGAACTCATGACTGCAGGGGGGCTGGGAAGACCAGGGAGATGGCTGAGTCTGGAGCCTGGTGACTCCTGAATCTGAAGGGTCCCACCCTATTATTTCTACCCATCCAGGGGGTCGGATCAAAAGCTCCTGGGATTAATTTAGGTCAGGATGAATCCAGGACTATGTCTAGGGGCTTAGAGTGGGCAAGGAGCAATGAGCTAAGGGAGAGACTGCCTCCTAAGAAAAATGGTTGAGGGGTGGTTTTCATCCCTGGGTGCTGATTTGGGGGGATAGCTCTTAGTTCAGCTCCACGCTCGGAAGGACGTCTGAACCAACCAGAGTGAGCCCAACAAAGGTGAGCCCAACAAAAGAGGACTTGGGAAGCACTTCCTTAATGACATACCTTGTTTGAGCCCTGTGATCTCAAATCTTAAGATCCTCTTAAGATTCCCAAATCTTAAGGGTGTCTGAAAACAGTGATTGGGATGTGGATGGTTCCTAGTAGAAATTTCAGACAGCCCAATGGAAAGTAATGACTTGAACATAAATACTCTTGCCACACTCGCTTAGAACATTCTAGGCAGCAAGCTGATGGGAAGCATTATGGCCAAATACAGTGGTTCTACATTTTAATGTGCACCAGAGTTTACCTGGAGGGCTTGTTAAAACACAGAGGGCTGGGCCCCAACCCTGGAGTTTTGATTCAGTAGGTCTGGGGGAGGGCCTGAGAATTTGCATTTCTAGCAAGTTCCGAGGTGATGCTGCTGCTGCTGGTCTAGGGACCACATCTGAGAACTGCTGGCCTCAAACCTTCTTATAAATGTGGTCCTTGAACCTGTTATAATTGCACCATCCAGGGATGTGCTGGAAATGCAGAACCCATGCCGGATACAGAATCAGAAGCTGCATTAAAAAATTTTTTTTAATGTTTGTTTGTTTATTTATTTATTTATTTATTTTTCAACGTTTATTTATTTTTGGGACAGAGAGAGACAGAGCATGAACGGGGGAGGGGCAGAGAGAGAGGGAGACACAGAATCGGAAGCAGGCTCCAGGCTCTGAGCCATTAGCCCAGAGCCTGATGCGGCGCTCGAACTCACGGACCGCGAGATTGTGACCTGGCTGAAGTCGGACGCTTAACCGACTGCGCCACCCAGGCGCCCCAATGTTTATTTATTTTTAAGAGAGAGAGAGACAGGGTGTGAGTGGGAGAGGGGCAGAGAGAGAGGGAGACAGAGGATCCGAAGCAGGCTCCAGGCTCCGAGCTGTCAGCACAGAGCCCGATGTGGGGCTCGAACCCACAAATGGTGAGATCATGACCTGAGCCGAAGTCGGAGGCTTGAATTGACTGAGCCGCCCTGGTGCCCCCAGAAGCTGCATTTTAATGAGATCTCCAGGTGATTTCTAGGCATAGCAGACTTGAGAGGTATTGGCCATCGTGCAGTGTCCTCCAAATTTCACTTGTGTGTAACAGTGTCAGGGTGTGACAGGCGGTGTTTAATTAGATTAACACCTGCCTTACAACTCACTGGCTGGTGTGTGTGTGTGAGTATGTGTACACGTGCCTCTGCCTCTCCCTCTCTCCCCTCTCCCTCCCTCCCCAAACCATCCCCCCCTTCATTGATCCTTCTATGTATTTTCCCTGCTTAGAAGCCAGAAAACCTGGCTTTAACGTCCCAGTGCCGCACTTGGTCAAACCACTTAGCTTCACTGGGCCTCTGTTTCCACTTAATTTTTAAAAAATGTTTATTTATTTTTGAGAGAGAGAGAGAGAGGCCACAAACAGGGGAGGGGCAGAGAGAGACACACAGAATTTGAAGCAGGCTCCAGCCTAGCTGTCAGCACAGAGCTCAACGCGGGGCTCGAACTCACAAACTGTGAGATCATGACCTGAGCCGAAGTCGACACTCAACCAACTGAGCCACCCAGGTGCCCCTCTATTTCCACTTAAAATGAGGTCGCAAGTCTAGCTTATTTCTAAGGCCCCTGCAGATGCTGTGACTCTCAGACTCCTTTTCTGCCTCTGCACCTGCTTGTCCCGCCCCTTTGGATTCTGACCGCCCCCCTCCCACCCTGGGGCCCCTCCACTTCTTTTCCCCCAGTTACCCACCTTCCCTTTCCCTCCTGTTTCCCTCCTACTTGTTCTCCTGTAACTGATTATAGAGTGAAGTTACACACGTGTATCCCCATAGCTCTCTTAAGAGAAGTTCATCTCTTTTTCTAATAAGGCCTTTTACGTTTCCTATTAAAAGTAGGAGGATTGAACTGTTTATGGTTCTCTCTTGGAAGTCAGTCTCCCCCAGCTTACCCGTTATGAAATTGCTCTTCATGGGTAACAGTTGTTTTATTATTCCTTCTGGTGCCACTGCGGGGTTTTATTCCTACAGGCAGAGAAGCATTTGCTTCCCTCCGGGCCTTATTCGGCTAGGCTGCATCATAAATCTACTTTGGTCAGTGCCTCCGCTGAACCATGGTGGTTAGATTTTCAGAGGAGAGACTAGACATTAGAAGTTAAAGTGGAGAGCATTTAAAAATATTCATTAATTCGTTTAAAATTACTATTAGGGACACCTAGGGGGCTCAGTCGGCTAAGCATCCAACTCTCGATCTCGGCTCAGGTCACGATTTCACGCTTTGTGGGTTTGAGTCCCATGTTGGGCTCTGTGCTGGCAGTGTGGCACTTACTTAGACTTCTTTCTCCTTTTCTCTCTGCCCCTCCCCTCCCCAAAATAAATAAACTTAAAAAATAAGTAAAATAAAATTACTATCAAATCCATTACCTGTTAGCGTAAATAATACATTTTTATGCAAATGACTATATTTTCCAGAACAAAAATGAATTAGTGTGAAGAGTAGCATTGTTTCTTATTTTTGCAACTTTCTTTAATGTCTGCTGAATAAAAGACAGCTGGATTTTCATGCCTGCTTCTGTACTCAGTCTGTTACTGGAAGTTTTATTTTTGTTGTTAATTTTTTTTCACATTTATTTATTTTTGAAAGACAGAGCAAGACAGAGCATGAGTGGGTTAGGAGCAGAGAGAGAAGGAGACACGGAATCCGAAGCAGGCTCCAGGCTCTGAGCTGTCAGCACAGAGCCCAATGCGGGGCTCGAACCCATGACCGTGAAATCATGACCTGAGCCGAGGTCGGATGCTTAACTGACTGAGCTACCCAGGTGTGCCTTGCTTATTTGTTTTATTTTGGTTAAAGTAAATACAGAAAATCTGGCCTTCTACAGTTACGTAGTTTGGAAAAGGAGAGAGTATTTTCATTGTCTTTTCAAATAATTGTGAATATTCTTCTTAGATATTGTACCAAAACATGACAAGTGGTAGTTCCTTAAAGGCTAATTGCAATGTGGAATAAAACCTGAAACTGTATCCAGGAATATTTTGTACAATGTGGGGCTCAAACCCATGAACTGCGAGACCATGACCTGAGCTAAGTTGGATGCTTAGCTGACTGAGCCACCCAGGCGCCCCCTGTATTTGAACTTTGAATGGATCTTTTCCCACCTGTGAACATCATACGTGAGTCCCTTGGAAAATACTGGTTCCCTGAGTTATACGAAACTTCCAAATGTTAACATGTTTCGATACAGGATATGAAACAATCACAATTATCAATGTCTGCACTGACTTCATTAGAAAATTCTTCAAGTATTAGGAAGTTGTCAAGTTAGTGGTAGCAGATGCAAGTATTCAAAAATTCTAACTTTTGCTTGAAAGCTCAAATATAGGACCACCTGGGTGGCTCAGTCGGTTAAGCGTCTGACTTCGGCTCAGGTCACGATCTTACAGTTTGTAGGTTCGAGCTTCGCATCGGGCTCTGTGCTGATGTCTCGGAGCCTGGAGCCTGCTTCGGATTCTGTGTCTCCCTCTCTCTCTGCCCCTCCCCCACTCATGCTCTGTCTCTCTCTCTCTCTCAAAAAATAAATAAGCATTAAAAAAAAAGAAAGCTCAACTGTATCATTAGTTCAAAAGTTCTTACGAATCTCTGAAGATCTGCAGGTTACACTTGAGAGTTGTTGGCACAATGAGGGAATCTTGTCAGGTTACAGGTGTATGACCTTACATGATTCAGCATGGGTTAGCATTCAGCATGATACCCAGTGTTGGAAAATGATCTACGTCAATCACTGGCAACAGAATCTCTGTGGCTGAGGCTGGGGAACCTGAATTCTTCCCAAGGGCCTCAAACCCAGCGATGTTTGGGAACTACTAGCTTGGGTCATTATTTTGCTTTCCTGAAACCACTCTTTCCAAAACCATGGCATGGTCCCATCGGTCCTGCACAAAATGACCTTAGGCAAATATTTCTTAATTGTAATAATCATGTGTTCGTTAAATCTATTATTGTATCAAAACCTAACTGTCATCAATTGCGAGGTAAATTATTTCATGTTTCAGAAAAAAAAAAAACCGCACCTCACTACAGTCCTCATTTCACTGATTGTAAGATGCTTCTCATGTTCAGAGATAATATTTTGTGAAAAATGTGAAGAAAATTAAAATGGGTCAAACGGGGTGATTGATATGTGCCTCCCATTTAGAGAGTGTGCTGTTCCCGTTGATGCTGGTGATGTGATATAAGGCAGTGTTTTTCTCACACGTTGGCGTGCGGATGAATCCACCTGGGCGTGTTGCTGAAATGCGTGTGTTGATGCAGCAGGTCTGGGGTGGGATCGAAATTCTGAAGAGCTAACAAATGTCTCAGCTGGTGGTCCACACTTTCATAGCAAGCATCCAGGGTAGGGTGACTAAAAAAACGAATCGAAGAAGGGGCGCCTGGGTGGCTCAGTGGGTTAAGCATCTGACTTCGGCTCAGGTCATGATCTCAGGGTTCACGAATTCGAATCCTGCGGTGGGGTCTCTGGTGTTAGCGCAGAGCCTGCTTCGGATCCTGTCTCTCTGTCCCTCCCCCGTGCTCTCTCTCTCAAAGATAAATAAACATTAAAAAAAAATCGAAGAAAAAAAGGGAATCCATGTAAATAAAATCATTAAGGGACTTAACAGTATTGGTGTTAAATGGATATATCACAGAATGTGTGACGGTGGGTAAGAATAGAGCCTGAAGATGGGGACAACCACAATAGCCCACGGACAAACTATTTTTAGGCATCTCAGGGAAACAAGACTTTCCTGTGGGTTTCAAGTCACGATCAGTTTTAAAGTGCAGATTCTTTCCTTTTAGCCACTACTCTAACCGTGACTCGGAACCCAGGATCTCCTAATTTTACTACCAGGATGAGGCACGAGTCGTGTCAGCAACATTCTGGGAAAGGGGTTAGTTATCCCTCCTCCTTGAACACCGTCAGGGACAGCTCTCTTTGTTTTGGACAGTTTTCACGGGCTCAAGATTCTTCGTGCTGGAGACTAAAATCTGGCTTGTTGTAACTGCTGGACGACCCACCCGCATCCCGGCTCTTGGTAACAACAGGGGGAGAGCGAGCCTTCTGCCCACAAGACAACTCTGAACCCATGTGGCGGCTTCTCTGGTTCTTCTTAGCTTTCTCTTCTCCATGCTGAACGGCCTCCGTCCCACCTTCACCTGCTTCCTCCGTGATGTGCTTCTGACTCTCCTCTACTGTCATGGCGAACCCACTGCTGTTAATCTCTCAAAGTATGACATCCAAACCACATGTCGTCCTCCATCACCTTGTGCCCTCCCCTCTCTTGACCCAGGTGCAACGCCCGAGGTGGCGACTGCCTTTTGGCAGCCCTGTCCCCCTGCTGACTCACCGCTCACTGTCAAGCAAAACCCCCTCAATCCTCTGCGTGCGTGCGGTTGCTAAGTCAGATCTTCTCGTCATAGTTATGCAACTGTGCTCTGCGACCCAAGGATAAAACCATTCATTCTTGGCTGATCAGCTTTGCCTTGTTAGGTCTGATCCAACTCTCTAGGCATGACTCATGGTGCTCCTGGACGCTGCCCTCCCCAAGTCCCTTAATTAGCATCTTCTCTGTTTCAAAAACTGGATCTGGGCTTATACGCCTGTGCAGCCCTGTCTCTTCATCCCCCAACTCTGTTCCTGTCCTTGGGGGTCTTCTGAGACAGCCACCCCGGTCCACTTAATCTCCATTGCCACCTTCTGAGTGCCCCACCCCCCTTTATCTGTTCACCGTCAGGGCACCTGATGTCGCTCTTGAATTTCTTTCATCCCCCTTCAGGCTGGGAGTTCCTCAGCCACCATATCTTGTCGGCAATGGTGGGGTCATGACTCAATTACACTTTGGTGTCCTTGGTCCTAAGTCATCTGGAATTGTCTCTAGTAAATGCAAATCTTGCAGGGAGGTGGGAAGGAAAGGGCTTTTTATTAGTATAGGTTTGAATTGATCTCTGTTCTCTCGGAGGAAAGGCATAGTTGGGTGGATTCAATGATGTAGACTGCTCAAGGAACAGCAAGGTTAGCCTGTGTGTGAAGACTGAATCATGACAGTATGAACGTTGAACGTTACCTTCTGGGCCAACTAACTATATTGACATGGAGCTTGTGTGTCAAAATTCTGCACTGTATTTTATGCCTATTAGGGTAATGAGCAAATTTGGGGAACTATTCTTCATTTGGTAAAACCTGCATATTTTGAAATCTGCCTTTAGGAATACTTAAGTAATTGGTTTCAGTTTCCTCAATTTCAGCTCCTTATGAGCGCAGTCGGAATGAAAATAGGTAAAACAAAGTTTGCTAATTTCAAATCTGGTTGAAATTGACTCTTACCTTCTTGGTTTCCAAAGTGATGGTCGGTGTCCTTCAGGAGCAATGTGTCTTCTTGGGGGTCATTTCAGAAACCAAAACCAAACACAAACAAAGAAAAAGTGAACTCTAAATAAATAAATAAATAAATAAATAAATAAATAAATATATATAATATATATGTTTATATAACAGTTTAAATAAATATAGAAACTGTGTTTGCTGCAAGTTCTGCTTTTAAAAAGGTACACAGCAGATGTGGGATGGAATTAAATTTGGCACTCCCCCCCTTTGGTTAAATGATTATTCTTTAAATAATTGGTTAATTACAACATACGGTTTATATCTTTTTAAAAAGTATCTTCTGTGTGTGCAAAGTACCATGTCAGTTCTTTAGGATGAGGTACAAAGAAGAATAAAGATGGTCTCTGCCCTACGTGAATGCAAAATTTAGTAAGAGTTAAAGAGAAACGATCAAATAAATCGTCAACCAAGGAAAAGTAACATAAATTCTGAAAGAGCCTGATGAAATGCTATGGGGCCTTAGGGAGATGATGCTTCTGGCTGAGAGTAGGGGGCTGTGAGCGGTCAGGAAAAAAAAAAAGAAAGGAGGGAGAGGAAATGATCCAAATTTAACCTGGATGCTTAAAGCCAGTAGTTAATTCATTTGGAAATAAGAGAAAGGTGTGAATTGTAGGCAAAGCCTCTTTCAGGCGTGTAGGAAAAACACTCCCTTGAATAGTCTACATTCTTCTAGAGAGGATGAAGGTTAGGGAGGCCAGCTGAAAATTCGTCTAGGACTAAAGCATCTCCAGTCTAGGAGTTATAACCTACGTGATGATCTCTAGGAGCCGTGAGAGTCTGAACATTTTTGACATCAATTTAATTTAAGCAAACTTCCCATTTATTCCACAGTACTTCTATGGAACCAGGGGACCTGTCATGAAATACCATTTGGGCAGGAAGAGACCTTTCAACACTTGGCTTCTTATTTTTGTTGCCCTTTCCATCTCTTTCTCTTTTGAGTCTCTGATCATCTCCAGCTATATCCCCTGAAATTCTTACCAAAATTTTCAGGAAAAAAATTCAGTGATTACATATTATATTCTGAGTCCTTAGTTTAAAACAAGTAAGACGTGGAGGCAGAATCTGTTTTCTAACACTGGTTCCATCAAGAAGCTCTTGTAATTTCTTTGAACTTTGGTTTCCTTCTGCTAAACGAGACAGATGGACCAGAATAATCTCCAGGATTTCTCTTAGCCCTGTGAATGCATGACAGGAGGTACTCAGGTGGAGACGATGGCCTGGAATCAGAGTCTCCCAAGCCTGGGGCCCCTCTGACGGATGCAGTGTCAGACGTGACCCAGCCCACCGTCCACAAGGCACGCTGTGCAAGACCAGTCTTGGACACCAGCTAATCATGCCCACGGGGCATCCTAGGATGGATAGAATGCTTGGGAGAGCTTCTTCCTGCAATCATCTCCCAGAAATCCTGACATGGGAAACAATTTTTAAATAACCATAAAAATTTCAAATAATAGTTCACGGCAATCACAGAAGAGATATCACAAATTAACATGTTTATTTGCTAACCGTGTGGTGTAACACATACCTAAACAATTAGGAGAGGCGGAATGATGCATCATATTCAGTTTTATTCTGCAGGTTACACATCTTTTGGTCTCCTAATTGCTTACAGTCTTGTCTTTTTTCTCCTTGTAAGAGCTTTTTGAAAGGCAATTATCTACCTTCCCGTATTGTCACCTGTCTTACCCTTAACACCAGACCTTACGCTTCGTAGGTCTTCAATAATGACTACCGTGTGGCCGTACCTCCTTGACCTGTAACCTGATGAGGTTTAATCACAGCTACACGGAGCAAACAAGTGGGCACTTGTGAGCACTTACCTTGAGATGCTGCGGCGAAGCAGTTTCGAGAGTGTGGCCCCCCAGCTCTCTTTATACTCCCAAATCTGCCAGCCCAGCACTCCAACTTGGCTATATTTGGGGGATCACCATTTACTTGTGAGATGTAAATGCGTCGTAGCCCTGATCTCTCACTCTTGTTAAATTACTTGGATAAATGACCAGCGGAGGCTGCATAATGCCAAGTCAGCTGCGTAGGGATTTTGACGTTGGACACAGATCTTTGAGACTTAGAGAGTCCTAGGGGCTGAGTGCACTGGGGCAGGGTGTGCTAAGAAGGTCAGTGAAGGGCAGAACCACAGGATGAATTGTCAAGCAATGGGCGATCAATAGCACGGACGGTAAGTCCATCTCAGCTAGCTAGCATTGATATGGAATGGTGCGTGCCTCTTCTCAGAAGTTTCTGGAAAATTTAAGATCAACCATTTAACACATCCAGTGTTATTTATTTATTTATTTATTTATTTATTTATTTATTTATTGTTAAAAAAAATCCAGTGATGAAGGAAAGCTTTCTAAAACTTCGTATTATCTTGTGTTATTTAATCCGTACCTGGAAGAGGATCTAACTTTTTCTTGCTCACCCAGGCATCTGGGAGGATGATGGAAAGCAGTCATCAGAGTAATTAGTTTTTCATAGTGGGTTTTTCCCTGTGCTAATTGTTCCTAGATTGTGAAGAATTTTTGTGTTTGCTTTTTAGTTTTTTTTTTTTAATTTTTTAAATATGTTTTTACTTATTTTTGAAGGAGTGAGAGACAGAGCATGAGCAGGGGAGGAGCAGAGAGAAAGGGAGACACAGAATCTGAAGCAGGCTCCAGGCTCTAAGCTGTCTGCACAGAGCCCGATGTGGGGCTCGAACTCACGAACTGTGAGATCATGACCTGAGCCCAGGTTGGATGCTTAACTGACTGAGCCACCCAGGCACCCCTTGCTTTTTAGTTTTTACACCTTCAACTTCATGGCCAGCCTCTCAGGTGTGATTTCCTTAAAAAAATTTTTTTTTTAATGTTTATTTCTGAGAGAGACAGAGACAGAGACAGAGAGAGTACAAACGGGAGAGGGGCAGAGAAAGAGGGAGACACAGAATCCGAATCCAAAGCAGGCTCCAGGCTCTGAGCTGTCAGCACAGAGCCTGATGTGGGGCTCGGACTCATGAACCACAAGTTCATGACCTGAGCCGAAGTCGGGCGCTCAACCGACTGAGCCACCCAGGCATCCCAGGTGTGATTTCTTTTTGTGGTTAGTATGCTTGCCTCTACCTGCCTGAGTTTGTTTTTTCTAATCTGGTATAGACCAGGAAGCAGATTACAAAGTTCGAATCGTGCTGAAGTTCAGAGTCAGTAAGTTCCACATGAAATTCTGGAGTTCTGATGACAATACATGGTCTTTGTGACAGCTCTTATGGTTGCTTGGGCTTCCTTCCTTCCTTCCTTCCTTCCTTCCTTCCTTCCTTCCTTCCTTCCTTCCTTCCTTCCCTCCCTTCCTTCCTTCCTTCCTTCCTTCCTTCCTAGAACATAAGTGCTATTTGAATGTGTAGAAAATTAGAGCCATTGATGGCAACACAGAATGACTTGTTTAAGTCATATATGATCAATGGTGACTCAAGAGTCTCATTCAGTCCTCCAGTGGGTAGTCTGGTACAGGTGGGGCATTGCCACAGGAAAGTTGACGTGTGCATAGAGGAGGAACAGGAACAGGAACAAGATAACACTGTGAGTAGAGGAGGAACAGACAGGAATAAGACTTCCATGTGGTGTTTTCCAAAGTAGATTTGGCAGAATACTGCTTCTGAGGGAAGCTGCAAAATAAATGGCCCAGTGGCGAACTGGAAGAATGGCAAACACTGTTGCCAGCCATCAGAGATTCACTGAAGATATTAGCACATTAAGGGATCAGAGCCATCTTTTTCAGTAAACAGGAGTAACTTTCATACCTGTGGATCTGATGGTGCAATCCCATCCTAGTCCCTGTTCCAGAAAACAAGAAGGGAACCAGAAGGCTGTAATCCACATGGAGGTTGTCTCTGTTCCTTAGCAGCATTTGGCCCAGGAGAAAGCCACAGAGAGCCATCAGCCATAAACACAGCTGCTTTTATTCAAGGGACAGCCTTCTGCGTGTAGCAGATGTTGAGTAGACGTTCCAGCGAATAAATGAATCCAGGGGATTCATGGGGAATCTGTGGAGTGGTAGGAAAGACAATGGAATCAGGCTCAGTTTCACTTAATAGTCGTAGTTTACCCTTATTAAGAACTCACCGCATGCCAGGCTTTGTCCATATAGGTTCACTGAAGCTTTGTGATAGTTCCTTCTGTGAGGGGAGCACTAATATCATTCTAGTGACCTTTTTACAGGCAAGGAAATCGGGCCGCTGACAGTGGAAGTGAACTGCCCCCGGCCATGTGAAGAGTAAGTGGTGGGAACAAGATTCAAACCTTCTCTGACTCGAGAACCTGTGCCTGTAAGCTTTTGCTTCCACAAGAATGTCAGTTTTGGGTGCCTGTTCGGCACGAGGTTCTGTGCTTGCAGTGGGGAATGGGGATGCAAAACGGGGTCATTGCCTCAAAAGAGCTGATAAAAGACGTGGGGACAGGGCCCCTGGACGGGAAAGGAGAAGCCACTTTTCCAAGGTTCAGCTAAGCGTCTGAATGAGTGGGATGGGCCACGGATTAGATGTATGCACAAGGCATTTGAACCCCCTAAAGCATGTTGTATATGCAAAATCTCATCAGAATTGTTACTGGTGATAGTGATACTGCTTTGGAGGAGAGAGAGATCTGGAAGGAAGTCGGCGGCGGCCGGGGAGGGGGGTTGCTGCAGAGATAATAATGAACTTTTTGTAGTAGTTTCTAGTTCATCTTGCAGTTTCATATATTATGTTTGATTTTCTCTACCAGCCTGAGGGGTTTATGTTGTTCATATTCATATTATTATTATTTGTTTAATTTTTTAAACATTTATTTATTTCTGAGAGACAGAGAGACATAGCATGAGTGGGGGAGGGGCAGAGAGAGAGGGAGACACAGAATCTGAAGCAGGCTCCAGGCTCTGAGCTGTCAGCACAGAGCCCGACGTGGGGCTTGAACCCGCAAACCATGAAATCATGACCTGAGTTGAAGTCGGACACTTAACCGACTGAGCCACGAGCTTCCAAGGCCCAGTGAAGGAGTTGGGACATTGTTCTGAGATCACTGGGGGATCTTTTGATGTTCTGAGCAGCACAGTGAACATATATATGTAAAGATACTTGATGATGCTTCTAGAACTGATGGTAGGATATAATGGAGAGGGGAGAACCCAGGGGACCCTAGAACCATTTAGCAACTATTTAAAAAACCTTGCTGCAAAACTCGCTGAGATGATTACACAGACCCAGAGCCTGCGGGCAGGCAGTTAGAGAGTTAGCATTATCCCCTGGATGGCCCTACAAACTCAGATCTGTGTGAAAACTCTCCACAGCCCTGGAAGGCTGGCCTTCACAATGGTCGTGCCCTACTGTCTCTGAGTCCATCCTGCAGATCCAAGAAGAAGAAGATTAATGTGGATCAAGCTTTTTTCCGCCTCACTGTACCATTTAGGTATAGCGAGAAAAGAAAATGTTTAAACCTTGGAGATGAAAAGACCTCTATGGGCCATAGGCTTATTGTTTTGAGTCCTAACCCCGCATTGTATCAGTACATTAAAATCTACTTGTGTTGAATACAAAAATAATCATGGTGTGAAATAAGGAGGGCCTTGATTAAGTGAGATAGAATGAGATTTAAAGGGAGAGAGAGGGGCGCCTGGGAGGCTCACTTGATTGAGCGTCTGACCTCGGCTCCGGTCATGATCTCACGGTTTGTGAGTTTGAGCCACGCATCGGGCTCCGTGCTGACAGCTCAGAGCCTGGAGCCTGCTTCAGATTCTGTGTCTCTGTCTCTTTCTGCCCCTTCCCTGCTCATGCTCTGTCTCTGTCTCTCTCTCTCTGAAAAGTAAATAAACATTAAAAATAAATAAATAAATAAATAAATAAATAAATAAATAAATAGAAAGAGAAAACCCAAGGGATACCCTGAAGGTAGCATCCATGGGACTTAGATGGCTTCCAGGTTTGACCGCCTTTCATCTAGCCCTCATTTCAGCCTGGGAATCTAGGGGCATGACCCCAGCCCCAAGGAAGTATAGGAGAGAAAGATGAGTTTAGATTTTCAACATATTGAATTTGAGATGACAGGACGGAGGGACGAGTGTTCAAAGTTTAAAGAAGTCAAGACTGAAGACCGTAGGTCTATGGGGAAGGGGACTTTTTGGGGGGAGGGGAGCTGTCACCTGTATGGGGCAACACTTGAACTCATTAAGGAGGTTAAGCTCTCTCAGAAGAAGGCTGCATGTTTAGGAGGTGAGAGGAGGGAACGCAGAGTGGGGAGGAAAGGTCATTCTGCGGGTGGGCAAATACCTGAGTGAGGTTTCGTTGGAGCCAAAGGGAACCAATGGGTTTGCATTTTACTTCTGCCAGTTAGTGACTGTGGCAAGTCACATCACCCCTTTTACCAACTGTGCTGTTTTCCCTTCAGCTGCAAAAGCATATGGATAATTCTGTTTCTGCCCAAGCAATGTGGACGGTGTGGGGGATCAAACAAAATACCGTCATTTCCATCTCGATCTGGGTGTCTCTGCACGCAGCCTGTTTCTAGCTCATGCCAAACACTATGTTTCCATCTGCGTCATCCTTGATATAGACCACAGCAAATAATCCGTCAGCACCAAAAACCCAAGAGAGCAACATGGACTTTATTAAAGATTTTGTGGGGGGGGAGACGTGGAAGAGGGTTATATTACACTCCCTAGAGTTAAGTATTCAAAGTGTGCATCAGAAATGTCAGGTCTACAAACTCCATTTTCCTTCACAAGGATGCTGGTGGTTTATTTCCTTTCCTCCCCGGAGTGTCTCCCCCAACTCTTACTGGTACTCAGCTCTGTTATGGGAGCCCTTCAGCTCTGCCATTCCTATTCAGCTGATTAGTCAACAAAATAAAAGTCCTCAAGTAAAGAAGACTACTTTTGGCTTTAGTAAGTGGGGTGATCGCCTATTTTTACACTCATATGCCCTTTTGGGGGTCTCATCTTTATCCCACTGCTACTGCCTGCCATAGTCCATAGCTCACACAACCACACCTTCATCCGATCTCTCCCAGACCTGAGAGGAGATCTGTGAACAAGGGCTTTCTCCATTCTTGTGACAAAATCGTTTTGTGAACTCGAAAGCAAAGGGAACTTTATTATAAGAGTCGGAACAAGTCAAGGGCGGTGATATTTTCAAGAGAGAGGGTCTAATGGAGACCACTATAGAGAAGCCAGAGAAAAAGAAGACTGAAAAGGGCATTGCATTGGTCAGGGAGGTGATCTTGACATTAATGTCAGCAGGATGGTGGGGGTGGAAGCTTTGATGGCTAAGGATTAAGGAGTGAGCAGGTGTCAAGGAGGAGGGAAACGTTTTCCTGATTTTCCTAGGAGCAAATCTCTCCACCAATCAGTATGCAAGATGCATTCAGAGGAAGCATAGATTTGGATGGTGCAAGAAAGAGAGAGGCAGTAGCAGGGCCAAATAGAGAGGACTAGGAAATAAGTGTGACCAAGGTCATTCCTCAGAGGGCTACTTGAGAAGAAAGGGCAATTAATTGTGCTGGTAGCGGGATCATACCTTACCCCTCACGGCCATGTAAGAGCTTATGTAACAGTTGAAATTTCAGCAAGCAGCAGGAAGTTCCCTAGCCAGGGACAGAAATTTCTGGGTGAAAGTCATAGGACAGGTACATTACTGAGTGACACTAATTCATATTTGCATTGCCTAATTAAAGATTTGGGTGAGAATATTAGATCCCAGAACCAGAGTTGGGGGGGGGGGCGCTGGAATATTATCTAATCTGATTCTGACCGTACAGAATCAGAAATTGAGGTTCCAGACAAATTACCTAATTAATGCTACAGGTGGAAACAGACTCCCTTCCTGTTCTACTTTCAAACCCAAGAGACCTAATTCAGAACTTGTTCAAATGCAACACATACCCTTCTTCACTGCTGGCATTCATACATAGGAATTTTGCAAAGCACATGATAGGAGATTATCAAAAGAATCATTTAAATAGATTCTCCTTAAATCTCAATGAGGATATAGATCGATCAGCTTTACACGTGGGAAAACTGAGGCCTGGCAAGGTTGAGCGGCTAGTCACACAGCTAGTAAGTGGCAGAGGGGCACTAGAACAAACATCTTTGACTCCAAGTCTGGTTTGTGTTTTTGCTCAAGGCAGCTGCTTTTGGCTTTGCAAGATCCTGTAAGACACTAATGCTCTCAGAATTATACACGCTTCTCAGAATTACACACAAACCAGGCAACCCTCTCTGAAACAACATGGAGAGATTGTGCGGATGGTCTGGGAACACTGTGTTCAAAGAAGAAATCCTACTGGCCAGGTCTGCTCTGTAAACTGCAGACTTCCCTGCTTGGCCTCATAATCCGGACTGATACCCTGCCAGCAGTAGGGTCTCCTGTCATTTGCGTGTCATTTTTGTCTGTTAGTTGTGGTTTGGTTACTTTGGTTGCTTAAAGCCCCATTAGAACTAGGAACAGTATGACCGATTACTTTTAATTACTACTATTGGGGGGCACCTGGGTGGCTCAGTCAGTTGAGTGTCCGACTTTGGCTCAGATCATGATCTCATGGTTCGTGAGTTTGAGCCCCACATCAGGCTCTGTGCTGATAACTCAGATCCTGGAGCCTGCTTCGGATTCTGTGTCTCTGTCTCTCTCTGCCCCCCACTCCCTGCTTGTGCTCTGTCTCTGTCTCTCTCTGTCAAAAGTAAATACACATTAAAAAATTTTTTTTTTAATTACTACTGTTGGGATCTTAAATGATGTATTCTAAAATACGTGTATTCTTTGCCAGACATAGCCAAAATGTATATTTATGTTGTTAAGATCTGCATGCAATGTAGTAATTAAGAATGGACCTTGAGAGTCACAATGCTGAGGTTCAGATCCTGATTTCATAATTTAAACTGAATTTGGGACAAGTTATTTAACTTTTCTGAGCTTGTTTCTTTATCTGTAAAATGGGGATAATAACAAAACCTAACTCATGGGGTTCTTATGATGATTACGTTAATGAATGCACGGCAGGGTATTATTTGGAAGTGATTCCATAGTTTGGGAAAGGGAAGAGTAGGCAGGGCCATGTCAGCAGGACAGCCTGAGATTTAGAAACCAGGAGCTTTCTCTAGAGTTTTCTCTGTCAGTGCCAGGGGGCTCTGGAAGCCAGGACAATGCCCTCTTTGTTGTTATTTCCTGTCTCTTATGTTGCTGTTTGGTGAAGCTCACCAGATGACCACACCCTGACCATTGTCCATCCAGTCCTCCCACCCTACCCGATGCATTTAGCCAATTTCCTGTTCAGATGGTGAAGAACACTCTTAAGTCAACAGCACCCCTCCTCCCCCAAACACACACTCATACACACAACAATAAGAAAAAACATGCAAGATGGAGCCTGGATACTGGAAAGCAGCATGACCAACTACCCTAGTTTGTGTGGGATTGAATAAGTTCCTGAGACTTTCAGTTTTAAGGTCAGTATAGTCCTGGGTAAATCCAGATAAGTTCATCACCCTACCTGAAAGGTTGTTGGGGGGTATGATGGCAAAGCCCTCGAACCTGGCTGAGATGGGGCTACCTAGAACCAGCTTGCGATCTCCCACCATGCCAGGATGGTGACAGAATTCATACCTGGAATTGCTAATTTTGAGGCTGTCATGCACAGAACCAGCAACATAGTGAGCATACACTCATTCAATCGTTTATTCAACAAACATTCATTGAGCACCTACTATGCGCTGGATTTTAAGTGCTGGAGAACAAAATAGGCAAAGTCTCAGGATGCCTGCGTGGCTCAGTCGGTTAAGTGTCCAACTTCAGCTCAGGTCATGATCTCACAGTTTGTGAGTTCCAGACCCGCATCAGTCTCTGTGCTGACAGCTCAAAGCCTAGAGCCTGCTGGGATTGTGTCTCCCTCTTTCTCTGTCCCTCTCCAGCTCGTACTCTCTCTCTGTGTCTCTCAAAAATAAATAAACATTAAAAAAATTTTTTTTAAATAGGCAAAGTCTCTGCCTTCCTGGAAATTCTTTTCCAGTGTGTATGCATTGTTGTCTAGGGACAGACAATAAACAAACACCTGATGTCAATTAGCGATAAATGCTCCGAAGGAAAGGCAAAGCAGGATCAGGAAATAGCGGTTGTGTGGTGTCTAAACTGATAAATCAGGGAAAGTTTCTCTGAAGAGGTGATCTTTGAGTAGACACGAAGTGAAGGAGCAGCCATTAGAAGGCCCTGGGAGGTGAGTGTGCCTGCACAGGAAGGGAAAAAAGGCCAGTAGGGCAGGGGCAAAGGGAGCCAGGGAAATAGTAGCAGGGAATGAAGTGGCACAGGTGGCCAGGGGCCAAATGGTTTGGAGCCTTGAAAACTAAGGTAAGGACTTCGGGTTTTAAATGTCAGCTGTCATTATAATGGCAGCTTTGTTCTTTTTTATTGCATGCTGAGTGTGCGCCCTAGCAGCAGCTCTGCTTCATTCAGTCCAACGGAAAGAATTTGGCTCCTGAAGATACTGTTCCGGCCATTGAGGATAAAAAGCTGGTTCTCCGTTTATACTCCAGTTGGGGTTTGGAGAGGGAGAAGTGGGTCACAGCTCTGAAAATGCGGGAAAATTCACCTGCCCTGCGTGGGCTTCGGGGGACGCGCCGTGAAACTCCTGGAAATAAACAGTTTGAATTTCCCAGAGAGGGGAGGGGGTCACTTCCGGTGCGCCCCAGGGCATCATGGGAGGAGTCGGGTGGAGGGAAGAAAAGGCCGGAAGTGGCCCGCCGCCATTGTTCGGACCGAGCTGAGGCGAGGGCGCGGCGTTGCCGGTGAGTACGCGTGCGTGTGGGGTTTGTGAGGGAAGAGCGCCTCGCGCGTCCTCAGGACCTATTCGCCCTGGCGATGACAGAGAATAGCCGCAGGAGGCCGGGTGGTGGCGCGGGGATGAAACTGGGCTTGGGGCGCGAACTTGAAGGCGGGGCCGTCAGAACCTTCTGGAAAATTCTTGACTCCCCCACATTGCACAGGGCGCGGGGTTCAGTCGAATATACCTGTCATGCACGTCATGCCCTCTCCGGTTTGCGTTGCGCGCTGTGGGATTCAGCGGCATTGTTTTCCAGAATCCCGAGGAGGAGGACCGTGTTGCCCAAAAGGCACCACCTTTCCCGCCCACGCTCGTCACGCGGGCGTGTCAAGCTGTGAGCCCTTGTCCTTTGAACCTCTGACTCTAGTGGCTCCATTTCCCCGGAGCGAGCCGTGAACCCCGGTTTCTGGGTGAACCCGTGAAGGTCAGGCCGCCGTGGGCCGAGAAGAGCCCTGCGTTGGGCGCTGTCCCCAAGGGGACTGTTTTTCTCCTTGGACACCGCGCGGGCTCTGTTTTCCCTTGTGGGCTCCGGAAGCGGCCTCTTGGTGGCCCTCGGGGGCAGGAGGGAGGAATCAGGCTGGTAAATCCCATCCCTTAAGCAGAGGTTCTTTCCATCTGCCCACAGCCGAGTCCTCGGCTTCCCACTTAGGAAAAAATGTGACCGATGAGGTCCGCCGTGAAGGTGGCCGGGGACACTGGTATGTGTGACATGTGCCCGGACCTCTGCCACGGCCAGGAGGCCGAGTTTACCGTTTGCTCCCTGACAGCTGCGGTGTCAGCCCCGGAATGTTAATCCGGCCCGAAAGCTTGTGCGACAGGGAGCAGCTCTGAGCAGCTGTGCTAACGGTCTCATCCGTCTCATGACGCCGTCCTCTTCACCTTGCTGTTGTCCGTTGTAGCCTCCTCTTGGCTGAGAAGTGGGTAGGAAATCTCCTTAAGGAGCAGGTGTTATTTACTCACTTATTTAAAAAAATGCGAGCCTTTAAAAAAAAAAAAAATTCCAAAAGTAGTGTTTGCATTCTAGAAAGACTGACAAATATAATCAAACATGGAAGGGGAATTTTAAATCACTCCTAAAATTTTGGGGGCGCCTGGGTGGCTCAGTCGGTTAAGCGTCTGACTTCGGCTCAGGTCACGATCTCACGGTGGGTGGGTTCGAGCCCCCGCGTGGGGCTCTGTGCTGACAGCTCAGAGCCTGGAGGCTGCTTCGGATTCCGTGTCTCCCTCTCTGTCTCTCTCTCTCTCTGCCCCTTCCCCACTCACGCTCTATCTCTGTCTTTCTCTCAAAAATGAATTCGCACCCAAAAAAAATTAAAATTTTGGCATAGGGCTGGTTTATCTAAAATTTGGCCTAAATCCTTTTACACTTTCCCCCCATGTTTGTAAACATCTGCACATTTTTTTTTTTTTTTAAAGTAGGTTTCTGCCCAGTGCAGGGGTCCAATGTGGAGCTTGAACTCACCACCCTGAGGTCAAGACCTGAGCTGAGATCGTGAGTCTGAGGCTTATCCACCCAGGCACGCCCACATACACAATATTTTTAAGCACATGCACAACTGGGATATGATCCTGAAAGCATGATTCTGTCTCCTGCCTTTAAAGAGATGATGAAAAACTTCTCATGGTGCTAACTCTTCTTCCACATCATGATTTTTTAAAAAAGTTTATTTATTTATTTTGAGAGAGGGAGAGCACCCGTGAGCAGGGGACGGGCAGAGAGAGAATCCCAAGCAGGCTCCTTGCTATCAGTGCAGAGCCAGATGCAGGGCTTGGACTCAGGAACATGAGATCATGACCTGAGCAGAAATCAAGAGTTGAACACTTATTTGACTGAGCCACCCAGGCGCCCCCACCCCCCCATCATGATTACTTAGCATTCCATCCTGTGAAGGTACCATAACTTACCCAGTTTTCTATTGACAATTTAGGTGCTCTAATTTTTTGTGCCTTGAAATATCCTAGTAAGCGTATGTACACATAAATGTTTTTATGCATATCTTTAATTATGAAATTTAGAAAATAGACTTTGTGGTCAAAGGCTATAGATGTTTTAAGGTTTGCAATAGTGGAGTCCCTGGTATTGCAGTCTCCATAGCAATGATATTTTGTAGGAAAACAAAAAGTATTCATTAATGATTGTGCTGATCATCAAATGTTGTAAATATGCAATAATTAAGGCAACAACCTGATTGCAAAATAAGATGACAGATCTTGCCAAAATTGCAGAATTTAATGAAATTGATGGAAGTAGTATTAGAAATCTGCTTGAATTTTGGAAAGTATGGATGCAGCAGCAGTGAACTAGTTAACAAGTGAAGAACTGAAAATAGTGAAGCTGGTCCAGTGTTTCACGAGAACTGAGTTCAGAATCAAAGGATTAGGAAGGCCCTTAAAAATAATGAAGCCATTACACATTTTTTGCAAAAAATGAGACATTCTTTATGATTTCATTGCAAAACTTTAACCTAATGGATGCCATACATAGTGTGTAAGACTGGGAACTTTCCCTTTTCTCCCAACTCCTTTGTTGATTCCTTCTTTATTCTAAGAATTAGCAGAGAGTTGCAATTACAAGCTAAATCTTGTGAAATATAATAGAAAATAAACTTATTTCAGTAATTTTTGTTTTATTTTATTTTATTTTTTTAATTTTTATTTGTTTTTGAGAGAGAAAGAGAGAGGGAGGGAGTGCACACAAGTAGGGGGAAGGTCAGAGAGGGAGACACAGAATCCAAAGCAGGCTCCAGGCTCTGAGGTGTCAGCACAAAACTGGATGCGGGGCTCAAACTCACAAACCCTGAGCTCATGACCTCAGCTGAAGTCAGACACTTAACCAACTGAGCCACCCAGGTGCCCCAAGTTTGGTTTTATTTTTAAGGCAAAATCCCAATCAGATTCTTTCCCCAGAATTTACTATGCAGTTTTGGACTTCATTTTAATTTAGATTCACTTTAAAAGGGTTGTTTTCCCAGATGACATGTTTGTCTATATAGAAAATTGCAAGGAATTTATAAAAAACTTCCAGACTACTATGTGAGTTCAGTAGGGTTTCATACAAAAATCAGTTGTATTTCTATATGCTATGTGCTAGTAACGAACATATGGATATCAAAATTAAAAATATAATACCATTTAAAATTGCTTAAAAGCAAAAAGAAAGGAGGGCCTCCTTAGTGGCTCAGTTAGTTAAGCATCTGACTTCACTCAGGTCACGATCTCACAGTTTCATGGGTTTGAACCCTGTGTTGGGCTCTGTGCCGACCGCTCAGAGCCTAGAGTCTGCTTTGGATTTTGTGTCTCCCCCTCTCTCTCTGCCCCTCCCCTGTTCTCTCTCTCTCTCTCTCTCTCTCTCTCTCTCTCTCTCTCAAAAATAAATAAAGATTAAAAAAATTTTTTAAAAAGAAGAGAAAAATTAAGAAAAAATAAAGGAAAAGAAAAATTTAGGTGTGAATCTAACAAAACATGTATAGAACTCTATATGCCAAAAACTACAAAACCACTGATGAAAGAAATCATGGATCTAGATAAATGGAGAGATATACTAACTTCATGAATTGGAAGAATCAACAGAGTATGTTAATTCTCCCCAAAGTGATAAACAGATTTAATACATTTGCTATCAAAAATTCTAACTGTGGCTTTAAAGTTTGACATACAGGGGCGCCTGGGTGGCTCAGTCGGTTGAGCGGCCGACTTTGGCTCAGGTCATGATCTCGCGTTCCGTGAGTTCAAGCCCCGCGTTGGGCTCTGTGCTGACAGCTCAGAGCCCGGAGCCCGTTTCAGATTCTGTGTCTCCCTCTCTCTCTGCCCATCCCCCATTTATGCTCTGTCTCTCTCTGTCTCAAAAATAAATAAACGTTAAAAAAAAAAATAAAGTTTGACATACAGTATTCTAATTATCTTACCAAAGCACTGTAATTGTAGTATGTCCCTCAATGAAAAATTATAAACAGCTTTATGGAGGTATAATGACATATTACATACAGCACAGATTTAGAGTGTATTGACATGTGCCTATGCTCTGATGCCATCATCTGAGTCAAGGCAATGAACATGTCTGTCATCCTGAAAAGTTTCCTTCTGCTCCTTTGTAATTCCCCCTGGTGACCACTGGTCAGCTTTCAATAACTACAGATTAATTTTTATTTTCTAGAATTTTATATAAATGGAATAATAGAGTTTGTAATTTTTTGGGGGGGTTGTCTTCTTTACTAAGCATAATTAGTTGAAGAATCATCCACTTTTTCGTATGTTAACAGTTTATTTCTTTTCATTGCTGAGTAACGTTCCATTGTATGGATTTACTCCAGTTCATTTCTCCATTCACTTGTTCATGGACTTTTGGGTTGTTTCCATTTTGGGGTTATTACAAATAAATATATTATGGATATTTCTTTTGGGTAAATAACTAGGTGTGGAATGAGTAGAACAAATGGATTATTTCTAAACTTTTGAAGAAGCTGCCAAACTATTTTTTTTTAATTTTTATTTTTTGTTTTTTAAGAGGGAGAGAGTGCAAGTAGGGGAGAGGGGCAGAGTGGAAGAGAGAGGGGGAGAGAGAGAGAGGGAGAGAGAGAGAATCCTAAGGAGGGTCCACTCTCAGTGTGGAGCCCAACTCAGGGCTTGATTCTGTGACGTGGGTATCATGACGTGAGCCAAAATCAAGAGTCGATGTTCAACTGACTGAGCCACCCAGGCACCGTTGCCAAACTATTTTTTTTAAATTAAATTTAGGTTAGTTAACATGTAGCAGTCTTGGTTTTAGGAGTAGAATTTAGTGATTTATCACTTACATATAGCACCCAGTGCTCATCCTAACAAGTGCCCTCCTTAATGCCCATCCCCCAATTAGCCACCCACCCCTCATCCACCTCCCTCCATCAACCCTCAGTTTTTTTCTGTGACATTAAAGGTCTCTGTGGTTTGTTTCCCTCTCTTCTCTCTGCCTCCCCCTCCCCATATGTTTATCTGTTTTGTTTATTAAATTCCACATATGGGTGAAATCATATGGGTAGGGGAGGACAGAGAAGGGTGGGGAGACACAGGATCCGAAGAGGGCTCCTCATTGACAGCAGAGAGCCTGACACAGGGCTCAAACTCATGAACCATATACCACATCTTCTTTATCCGTTCATCAGTTGATGGACATTTGGGCTCTCTTCTTAGGGCCAAACTATTTTCTTTTTTTTTTTTTTTTTTAATTTTTTTTTTTCAACGTTTATTTATTTATTTTTGGGACAGAGAGAGACAGAGCATGAACGGGGGAGGGGCAGAGAGAGAGGGAGACACAGAATCGGAAACAGGCTCCAGGCTCCGAGCCATCAGCCCAGAGCCTGACGCGGGGCTCGAACTCACAGACCGTGAGATCGTGACCTGGCTGAAGTCGGACGCTTAACCGACTGCGCCACCCAGGCGCCCCCCAAACTATTTTCTGAAGTGATTATGTCATTTAACATTATCACTAATGGATGTGAAAGGTCCAGTTCTTGGCTAACACTTGAACATTTAGCCATTGTAATAGGTGTGTAGTGGTATCTCATTATGTTTTCATTGTTATTTACCCAATGACTCAGTGTGTTTAAATTTTTTTTCATGTACCTTTTTGTCATCTGTATATCATCTTTGATGAAATAAATTTATTTATTTGTTAATTGACGTATAGTTGGTATATAGTATTATATTAGCTTCAGGTGTACAACATACTGTTCCAACATTTATATATGGTACTAAATGCTCATGATGGTAAGTATAGTCACTATCTGTAACCATACAAAGTTATTACAATGTTATTGACTTTATTCCCTGTGCCATACTTTACATCCTTGGTGTTTAACTTAATAACTGCAAGTTTGTACCCCTTAATCCCCTTCAGCTGTTTCACCCATCTCCCCTCTCCTGCCTTCCCCTTTGCAGCCACAGTTTGTTTTCTGTATTTAGGAGACTGTTTCTGTTTTGTTTGTTCATTTATTTTGTTTTTTTGGATTCCACAAATAAATGAAATCATTTGGTATTTGTCTTCCTCTGTCTCACTAATTTAACTTAGCATAATGACCTTGTAGGTCTATCCATGTTGTAGATGGAGAGATTTCATTCTTTTTTGTGCCTGAGTAATGGTCCATTGTATACAATATATATATCCACACACGTATATATACATATATACATATTTGTGTGTGTGTGTATCACATCTTTTTTATTCATCTACGAGAGGACACTTAGGTTGCTTCCATGTTTTGGCTATTGTAAATAATGGTGTACTGAACATAGGGGATGCATATGTCTTATAACTTTAGTGCTTCCATTTTTTTTTTTTTTTCGGTAAAAACTCAGAAGTGGAATTGCTGGATCATATGGTATAGTTCTATTTAAAAAATTTTGAGGAACCTCCATATTGTTTCCATGGTGGCTGCACCAATTTACATTCCCACTACCAGTGCACGAGGGTTCCCTTTTTTCCACATCCTCTCCAGCCCTTGTTTCTTGCCTGTCATTCTGACAGGTAAATATTAATAAAATGTTTATTAAATCTTTTGCCTCTTTAGAAATTGGGTGATCTGTTTTCTTTTTATTGAATTTTTAGACTTCTTTAAACTTCTGGATACAAGTCATTTATCAGGGATATAATTTGCAAATACTTTCCAGTCTGTGGCTTATCTTTTTTTTCTCTTTATTTATGATTTTATTTTTATTTTGTTATTTTATTTTATTTTATTTTATTTTATTTTATTTTATTTTATTTTATTTTATTTTATTTTATTTTATTTTATTTTATTTTATTTTATTTTATTTTATTTTATTTTATTTTATTTTATTTTATTTTATTTTATTTTATTTTATTTTATTTTATTTTATTTTATTTTATTTTATTTTATTTTATTTTATTTTATTTTATTTTATTTTATTTTATTTTATTTTATTTTATTTTATTTTATTTTATTTTATTTTATTTTATTTTATTTTATTTTATTTTATTTTATTTTATTTTATTTTATTTTATTTTATTTTATTTTATTTTATTTTATTTTATTTTATTTTATTTTATTTTATTTTATTTTATTTTATTTTATTTTATTTTATTTTATTTTATTTTATTTTATTTTATTTTATTTTATTTTATTTTATTTTATTTTATTTTATTTTATTTTATTTTATTTTATTTTATTTTATTTTATTTTATTTTATTTTATTTTATTTTATTTTATTTTATTTTATTTTATTTTATTTTATTTTATTTTATTTTATTTTATTTTATTTTATTTTATTTTATTTTATTTTATTTTATTTTATTTTATTTTATTTTATTTTATTTTATTTTATTTTATTTTATTTTATTTTATTTTATTTTATTTTATTTTATTTTATTTTATTTTATTTTATTTTATTTTATTTTATTTTATTTTATTTTATTTTATTTTATTTTATTTTATTTTATTTTATTTTATTTTATTTTATTTTATTTTATTTTATTTTATTTTATTTTATTTTATTTTATTTTATTTTATTTTATTTTATTTTATTTTATTTTATTTTATTTTATTTTATTTTATTTTATTTTATTTTATTTTATTTTATTTTATTTTATTTTATTTTATTTTATTTTATTTTATTTTATTTTATTTTATTTTATTTTATTTTATTTTATTTTATTTTATTTTATTTTATTTTATTTTATTTTATTTTATTTTATTTTATTTTATTTTATTTTATTTTATTTTATTTTATTTTATTTTATTTTATTTTATTTTATTTTATTTTATTTTATTTTATTTTATTTTATTTTATTTTATTTTATTTTATTTTATTTTATTTTATTTTATTTTATTTTATTTTATTTTATTTTATTTTATTTTATTTTATTTTATTTTATTTTATTTTATTTTATTTTATTTTATTTTATTTTATTTTATTTTATTTTATTTTATTTTATTTTATTTTATTTTATTTTATTTTATTTTATTTTATTTTATTTTATTTTATTTTATTTTATTTTATTTTATTTTATTTTATTTTATTTTATTTTATTTTATTTTATTTTATTTTATTTTATTTTATTTTATTTTATTTTATTTTATTTTATTTTATTTTATTTTATTTTATTTTATTTTATTTTATTTTATTTTATTTTATTTTATTTTATTTTATTTTATTTTATTTTATTTTATTTTATTTTATTTTATTTTATTTTATTTTATTTTATTTTATTTTATTTTATTTTATTTTATTTTATTTTATTTTATTTTATTTTATTTTATTTTATTTTATTTTATTTTATTTTATTTTATTTTATTTTATTTTATTTTATTTTATTTTATTTTATTTTATTTTATTTTATTTTATTTTATTTTATTTTATTTTATTTTATTTTATTTTATTTTATTTTATTTTATTTTATTTTATTTTATTTTATTTTATTTTATTTTATTTTATTTTATTTTATTTTATTTTATTTTATTTTATTTTATTTTATTTTATTTTATTTTATTTTATTTTATTTTATTTTATTTTATTTTATTTTATTTTATTTTATTTTATTTTATTTTATTTTATTTTATTTTATTTTATTTTATTTTATTTTATTTTATTTTATTTTATTTTATTTTATTTTATTTTATTTTATTTTATTTTATTTTATTTTATTTTATTTTATTTTATTTTATTTTATTTTATTTTATTTTATTTTATTTTATTTTATTTTATTTTATTTTATTTTATTTTATTTTATTTTATTTTATTTTATTTTATTTTATTTTATTTTATTTTATTTTATTTTATTTTATTTTATTTTATTTTATTTTATTTTATTTTATTTTATTTTATTTTATTTTATTTTATTTTATTTTATTTTATTTTATTTTATTTTATTTTATTTTATTTTATTTTATTTTATTTTATTTTATTTTATTTTATTTTATTTTATTTTATTTTATTTTATTTTATTTTATTTTATTTTATTTTATTTTATTTTATTTTATTTTATTTTATTTTATTTTATTTTATTTTATTTTATTTTATTTTATTTTATTTTATTTTATTTTATTTTATTTTATTTTATTTTATTTTATTTTATTTTATTTTATTTTATTTTATTTTATTTTATTTTATTTTATTTTATTTTATTTTATTTTATTTTATTTTATTTTATTTTATTTTATTTTATTTTATTTTATTTTATTTTATTTTATTTTATTTTATTTTATTTTATTTTATTTTATTTTATTTTATTTTATTTTATTTTATTTTATTTTATTTTATTTTATTTTATTTTATTTTATTTTATTTTATTTTATTTTATTTTATTTTATTTTATTTTATTTTATTTTATTTTATTTTATTTTATTTTATTTTATTTTATTTTATTTTATTTTATTTTATTTTATTTTATTTTATTTTATTTTATTTTATTTTATTTTATTTTATTTTATTTTATTTTATTTTATTTTATTTTATTTTATTTTATTTTATTTTATTTTATTTTATTTTATTTTATTTTATTTTATTTTATTTTATTTTATTTTATTTTATTTTATTTTATTTTATTTTATTTTATTTTATTTTATTTTATTTTATTTTATTTTATTTTATTTTATTTTATTTTATTTTATTTTATTTTATTTTATTTTATTTTATTTTATTTTATTTTATTTTATTTTATTTTATTTTATTTTATTTTATTTTATTTTATTTTATTTTATTTTATTTTATTTTATTTTATTTTATTTTATTTTATTTTATTTTATTTTATTTTATTTTATTTTATTTTATTTTATTTTATTTTATTTTATTTTATTTTATTTTATTTTATTTTATTTTATTTTATTTTATTTTATTTTATTTTATTTTATTTTATTTTATTTTATTTTATTTTATTTTATTTTATTTTATTTTATTTTATTTTATTTTATTTTATTTTATTTTATTTTATTTTATTTTATTTTATTTTATTTTATTTTATTTTATTTTATTTTATTTTATTTTATTTTATTTTATTTTATTTTATTTTATTTTATTTTATTTTATTTTATTTTATTTTATTTTATTTTATTTTATTTTATTTTATTTTATTTTATTTTATTTTATTTTATTTTATTTTATTTTATTTTATTTTATTTTATTTTATTTTATTTTATTTTATTTTATTTTATTTTATTTTATTTTATTTTATTTTATTTTATTTTATTTTATTTTATTTTATTTTATTTTATTTTATTTTATTTTATTTTATTTTATTTTATTTTATTTTATTTTATTTTATTTTATTTTATTTTATTTTATTTTATTTTATTTTATTTTATTTTATTTTATTTTATTTTATTTTATTTTATTTTATTTTATTTTATTTTATTTTATTTTATTTTATTTTATTTTATTTTATTTTATTTTATTTTATTTTATTTTATTTTATTTTATTTTATTTTATTTTATTTTATTTTATTTTATTTTATTTTATTTTTTGAGAGAAAGAGACAGAGACAGAGTACGAGCAGGGGAGGGGCAGAGAGAGGGGGAGACACAGAACCCGAAGCAGGCACCAGGCTCCAAGCTGTCAGCACAGAGCCCGACGCGGGCTCGAACTCACAGACCGTGAGATCATGACCTGAGCCCAAGTTGGACACTTAACTAAGTGAGCCACGCAGGCACCCCTTCATTCTCTTTAAAACATGTTTTCAAAGAGCAAAAACTACATTTTGATGAAGTACACCTTTTTTTTTCATGGCTTGTACTTTTGGTGTTGTAACTAAGAATTGTTTGCCTAAGCCAGGGTCACAAAGCTTTACTGTTATGTTTATTTCTGGAAGTTTTTGTGATTGTAGTGTTGGGTTTCTCCTTGATCCAAAATTTTCTTGAAGAAAATTTATTTGGATTTTTTTTTAATTTTAAACTTTTTTAGTAATTTGAGACATATTTGAGATCATAGGCTGTACAGTTTATGCTGTAAAGGTTTGAAGATGACAGGGTTGGGAGCTGGGGGCAAGTAGATGCTGCAGGAGGGACAGGAGGACATAAAATAGATCATGGTCCTGATCACCAGTTTTGCTCTGCTGCCTTCCCTCTTTCTGACGACCAGACTCCTACTGTTTACACTGCACCACTTTTTTCTTGTATCCTTTGTCCCTCTTTTCTCTTCTTAGTTTTTTTTTTCCTTCCTCGTTTTCTCTCTGACTCACTCATCCAGTTGGTCAGAAAATCCTTATGCGTCACCTTCGTAATACATCCAGAATCCCCCACCCTAATATTTTCCCAATGCTGTTTCTCCAGTCTAAGCCATGGTCATTTGTTATCTTTTATTTTACTGTAGACCCCTCACTAGTCTCCCAGCTTCTGCCTTTGCATTCTTCAGTCTATTTCTCAATGCAGCAGCCAGAGTTATTTTTAAAAATGTGTGTTAATATGTCTTCTCTACTTAAATCCTCCAAAGCTTTGACATCTCACTCTGAATAAAGACACAAGTTCTCAGGCCCTCAGGCCCTACATGATCTGGCCCCTGGTTCCTCTCTTATGTCATAACTCTTTATTTTGCTCATTCTCCTCCAGCCCCCGTGACATGCTAACCTGCCCCTGCCACAGGGCCTGTGCCTTTTCTGTTTTTCCCTCTGCCTGGAAATATACTCTGACCTCACATACTCAGCTTGGCTTACTCTCTTGGTTCCTGCAGGTCTCTTCCCAAATGTCTTTTTTTTTTTTTTTTTAAGTTTATTTATTTTGACAGAGAGAGAGAGAGGGGGAGAGAGAGAGGGAGACAGAGAATCCCAAGCAGGCTCCTCACTGTCAACACAGAGCCCAATGCAGGGCTCGAACTCATGAACTCTGAGATCATGACCTGAGCCAAAGTCGGAGGCTTAACCAACTAAGCCACCCAGGCGCCCCTCCGGTGTCTAATTTTGTAGAGAAGCCTATTCTCTACAAAGTAGTGCCTCCCTCTACTTCTTTATTTCCCACTAGTACTTATTGTCTGACATGTTACATGCCTTCTTATTTGTTGGTTGCCTTTTTATCCTCGTAGGATGTAAGTTCCTGGAGGAGAGGGCAGGAACTCTCTTTGCTCACTGTTGTACCTACACAGGAAAGAACAGTGCCTGGCACAGTGTAGATGCTCAGTAACTACTTGTGCAGTAGATCAGTGTGAATGGATCCTGTCTGCAGAGGCAGCCCTGGGGAGTATTTTCCTTAGTAGTTTGTAACAATCTAGAGAGTCTTAATAAAACCAAGTCCCGCAAAAGATACTTGTGGGGGTGGGGTGCAGGTGAGTGCTGATGGAGGTATAAAAAATTGAATGCTCTGCAAAGCCATATATCATATTAAAAAAATAGCTAGGTGAGAACTGTATTTGAGAGTAAATAATTTTGCAAATGAAAAATAATGACAGTATGGTTTAATTTATAAGTTTACTAGAGTTTTTATTTACTCAACATTAAAAGAAAAATAAATGTCATAGCCAAGTGGCCCAGAATAGCACATTTTGTGCATTTCTTCAGCCCCTTGGCAGGATCAGGCAGGTGTGTTCACTCCGCACTGATTTTCGTGTGGACCTCCCGGCTCTTTGCCCGCAGCTTGTTGACCTGGGACTCGGCAATGTCAGCGCGTTCCTCGGCCTCCTCCAGCTCGTGCTGGAGCTTGCGGAATTTAGCAAGATTAGCGTTGGATTGTTCCTCCTGAGAAGTAAGAGAAACTTGTGAGAATGAGACTTTGTGGTTCTCATTGCACTTGTCACCAAACCAGATTATCTACTCAACCCAGATATTTCCTTCTTATGGTCTGTTTGCCACGTCTGACTTAAAATCTGGGCAGAACTTGTAACTTCAATTACATTTTTCTTTTCACTCTAAAGAATGAAAGAAATACGTTTGAAGTGGAAGGGACAACCTTGGTACGGCAAACCCAGGTGTATGTGAAGTCTGTGATGCATGAGTTGGGTAGAAGGGAGGAGGAGAGCCATGTACCCTGATGGTGTAGTAAGTAAATGCAAGGTCAAATTTTAACTTTGGGACAACCTCACTTAACAAATTTGGCCATTTATTTTGACTCTGGTATACAGAGAAAGGGAAAAAGTGGGTCTGGGAAGAAGCATGCATCTATTGGTTTTACTTATTACCATTTGAGCCTCTTCCTTCCTTCCTCCCCCTCCTAACTTCCTGCCCGCTTCCTACCTACTGCACTGTGTCTAGAAGAATGGGGAACAACCAGGAAAAGTGAAGCTGGAGGGTCTTCCCGCTTGTCTTTATTTGTCACGGTGCAGTGGAGAGATGGGCCCTGATGATAGTGGTAGTGCATGAACAAGTCGGTTGGGGTACAAGATTTACGTTCGGCTCTTGAGAACACTTAGTTTTGTGCATTTCTAGAGGAAGAGGAGTATTTATCATGGAACAGAGTTGTGTTGGTATATTTTTTGCAGCTATCAAGTAAGGTGGGTTATTTGGAACTTTCTTCCCCCTCCCCCAACCCTTACAAATTGCTTAATGATAAAAACCTCTTCTTTTGAAGTCTTATTCATTTTCTACCTCAGAATAAGTTTTCTTCTTCCCTCAAGGGCTTAAGGATACTCACAGCCTCCTCAGCTTGTCTCTTGTACGATTTCACCTTTGCCTGTAGTTTATCTACCAGGTCCTGCAGCCTGAGAACATTCTTGCGGTCTTCTTCGGTCTGGGAGTTTGAAAAAACAATCTGCATTCAGCACAGTGAAATGAGCCTACTACAGGTGGTAAAGTAAATCACTTTGGTATGATGGCAGGTGGGCCTGGGGTAAACTTGGTCCATGCTGAGGCTTCCATACTGTTAACAGTAGCCTTTCTTGTTAAGTGTCCACTCTGTGCAGGCACTGTATTAGGGAATTAGACACATGTTCTTTAATCTTTACCTCCCTACTGTGGAGAGTAGATGCTGTTACTCTGTTTTATAGGTAATGAAACTAAAGTTTAGAATGTTAAGTAACCTACCCAAGTTCAAAAATTAAGTGAGGCCAAGTTAGGATGAATACCCAGTTTATCTGGCTTTAAAACCTGTGTTCTTTTCTCTTGTATGCCATTTTCTAAAGGCCTCCATGGTTTTCCCGGCTTAGGAAAGGGTCTGTGATAAGCAGTTGTAGCATTTACCCCTTAATTTATATATCAGGTTAATGTGTATCTATTTGTGAATACCACTTTAATAGTTGCCAGTTGTCAGTTTTCCTTTGAGCAGGAAGTCTGGATATTCTAGAAAGTTATTCCCCTTACCTGGTAGGTAAGTTCCTTTACTCTTCTCTCATGTTTCCGCAAACCTTTAACAGCCTCTGCATTACGTTTCTGCTCATTTTCAACCTCTCCTTCAAGTTCACGTACCTACAACCAAGAAAGATTTGAATACAGCCAATCTTGAAGGATATTGATTAGCTCAGGACCTGCTGAAGATACTGGGTGGATGTCCTCAGGGTGAGGACAAAGATGGGTATCACTATGTAGGGTGAAAGGGTAGATGGAGTGCCCTTTCCCCTTCTCATATTCAGAGAGAGTGAGAGACCCACCCTGGCCTCCAGTTTCTGGATCTGCTTCTTCCCGCCCTTCAGGGCCAGCTGCTCAGCCTCGTCCAGACGGTGCTGAAGGTCCTTCACCGTCTGCTCCAGGTTCTTCTTCATCCGCTCCAGGTGGGCGCTGGTGTCCTGCTCCTTCTTCAGCTCCTCGGCCATCATGGCCGCCTGTTAGCAGTGAAACAAAACCGGTTGAGAGCTGGGCTGGCGCATCAGCATTCAAGTTTGAGCACCACCGTGTTGCCCTCTGCTCACATCAGTGATGGCCTTCTTGGCCTTCTCTTCTGCGTTGCGGGCTTCCTGGACAATGTCTTCCATCTCTCCCTGGATCTGGGAGATGTCTGTCTCCAGCTTCTTCTTGGTGTTGATCAGGCTGGTGTTCTGTTAAAAATAGTCAATGGAAGTTTACAAGACTTGCTGTCTGCCATCATGGGATTTTACATATGTTTTCCTTGTTGGCTTGTGCAGGGGACCTGATGGCAACAGTTTACTAAACTTTAAATATTTGTTCAGTGGAAAGTATTAATCATTTGAAAGGTTGGAACACTCCCCTCCCCCACCACTGTCCCAGTAGCTTTCTAATTTATGCATAAGGACTTTTGAGATTTAAGAATTCCTATAATTATCTTTTAATTATATTTCAAACAGACATTACTAGTATTCTATCCTTAAAAGGTTGGAAATATTAGAAAATAATAGATTCTTTTTGTGAGTGCCTGGCATTGGGAGCTTTTCAGTTAGGATCTCTGTTAACTTTCATGGTTTGCTCCCTGGGGGAATACTCAATTAGTTTTATGAAAACATTTTATTAAAATTTTAACCCAGTGGTTCTTGGAGGGAATCAGTACTGCCTCAACAGGCATATGGGAACATTTGGGGGTAGATAATTTTGCTTGAGCACCATCGTGTTGCCCTCTGTTCACATCAGTGATGGCCTTCTTGGCCTGCTTGTCAATTTTGACAATTTTGCTTGTCAAAATCACTACAAGGTGCTACTGCATTTGATGTCCAGGCAAGTCAGCAATGTCTTGCAAGACACAAGGCCAGTAAACACAATAATGTTAAGTGCAGAAGTACTCCTGATGAGAAACACTACAAAGAACATTTTTGGATTTGGGAGTTAGCAGATATCTTTATTCAAGTTTATTCTGCATCACGGTTTTCAAAATAGTCTAAAGAGTCAATTTTGCTTTTATAAAAACTCTCTCCTTTTTTTGGTAGAAAACCTAAAAAAAGAAGACAGGAACACACACCAAAAAGTCACCTACAGTCCCTTCATTCCAAGATAACTTGCAGTTAACATTTTAGAGCACATCCTGCATCCTTTTTTTTTTTTTTTAGTATACATATACACATATTTACAGGAATGGAGTGTTTCCATACTTTAATTCTTATCCATCACCTAACAATACACCAGCATCTGTTTGCTGTGCAGGCCTTACCTGGGTGTGGAGGAGCTGGACGCGCTCACTGGCGTCCAGGAGCTCCTGTTCTGCGATTTTCCTGCCCCTCTCCGTCTGCTCCAGGGTCACCCGCAGCTCCTCGATCTCAGCCTGCAGCAGGTTGGCCCTGCGCTCCACCATGGCCAGCTGCTCCTTCAGGTCCTCCTGGCCCCGGAGCGCGTCGTCCAGGTGCAGCTGGGTGTCCTGTTAAGTAGAACAAAACAAAAAAAACCAACAAAACAAAAACAAAAACAAAACCTTAGACACTCTGAAGAGGACGTGAACATTCCAGGAGATGAATTGGAAGAACTTACTGGTGCCAGGAGCAGGAGATGACAGTTCTGTCATTTGAGCGTGCAAATGGTGATGTCACCGGCTTAGGTGAGAGAGAATTATCAGGAGACAGATTCTCATTCTATTTATGCCATTGACTGGTTATTTTTTCATGTGCGAGTAACTAATGTCTATCATTTACAGAGCATTTTCCATATGTTCTACCCAGTACTTGACATCTGTTATCTCATTTGATTCTCAGAGGAACTCTATGAGGTATGAGTATTTTCATTCTTATATTGTAGAAGAAGCAGCAGACGTTCTGAGAGGTTAAATAATTTGCCTAAAGTCAGGCAGCCAGTAAGTAACAAAGAGCTTCAACCTCAGGCTTATTGGTACCAAAGTCTTGCATTTTCTCTCATATCAAAGCTTATCTCTGGGCTTCTGTTTGTTCTTTTACATAATGTTCCTGTAAAAATATATTCTCTGTATATGTACATATAATATTTAATTTATATTTGGTTTTACCAGCATACTGTGAGCTACATAAATTGTTAAAAGAAAAAACTGGATTGTTTAGCACAAAGATGTTTTGCCGAATGGAAGACAGATAATTTCCCTGACTTAGCTGTTAATGTGGACCCATTTACCTTCAAGATGGCCTGGGTGTTCCTGTAGTTCCTCAGGGCCTCTGCAGCCTGGCGGTTGGCGTGGTTCAGCTGGATTTCCATTTCATTGAGGTCTCCCTCCATCTTCTTCTTGACTCTCAGAGCATCGTTCCTGCTCCTGATCTCAGCATCCAAGGTGCTCTGCATCGACTCCACGACTCTGATGTGGTTTCTCTTTAGTTGATCGATTTCCTCATCCTTTTCAGTGATTTTCCTGTCGACTTCAGACTTGACTTGGTTCAACTCCAACTGGATGCGTAGGATCTTTCCCTCTTCGTGTTCAAGAGATGCCTTAACAAAACAGTGATCAATTAATAATGGAAAGTAACTTGAATATTTGGAGTATATTTCCTTGTGAGCCAAACTCTTATTAATGTCAGTTGTCTGAGTTTACAAAGTATAATACAGCAGTTCCAGGAGCCTGCTAAGTACATCATTTTTTTTGGTTTATTCAGTCATAGATTATATAGGGTAGCTCTGTAATAAAGGTGCTTTGTAAAGTGTAAAGCGGTATATAAATATTATTCATAGGAGTAATAACAAAACCTATATGATTAAACTCATGTAATAAACATAAACTCTCCATGTGTTATCTTATTCAGAGAGAGAAAGAGAGAGCATGTGGGGGAGAAGGGCTGAGGGAGAGAGAGAAAATCTTAAGCAGGCTCCATGATCAGCATGGAGCTTGACATAGGATTTGATCCCACGACTCTGGGATCATGACCTGAGCCAAAATCCAGACTCGGATGCTCAGCTGACAGAGCCACCCAGGCGCCTCTCAGTCATAAACATTAAACATTAAAATGTTTATGTGTGCTATATGAATTCTTGTTGTAGAAATTCTCAGTCTTAAAACATACGTTTTTCTGATTGCAAAGTATATGTTCACTGCAGAAAATGGGGCAATATATAAAACAAAGAAAAACCTCCTATTGTGCCCCCCACCCAGACATAACCATCTTATTGTGGTACATTTTTTCTAGTCTTTTTTCCTACTTCTATATATTTCTGCATGATGACATTATAGTGTGTATTCAGATGTGTGTTGCTCTAAAAATTGTCTACCATGAATATTTCCCCATGTTAATTATGTTTAGGGTTGCATAGAATTACATCATATGGATGTTCCTTGGTTGCTTCATCTTTGTTCTTGGATTGCACATTTTTGTGTTTTTAAGATAATTTTCTTGAGATAGAGTCTCAGATACAGAATTGATGGGTCATAGTATTACATTTAAAAAAAAATTTAACGTTTATTCATTTTTGAGAGACAGAGACAGAGCATGAACGGGGAAGGGGCAGAGAGAGAGGGAGACACAGAATCTGAAGCAGGCTCCAGGCTCTGAGCTGTCAGCACAGAGCCCGACGCGGGGCTCGAACTCACAAACCGCAAGGTCATGACCTAAGCCAAAGTCGGACGCTCAACCAACTGAGCCACCTAGGTGCCCCCATAGTATTACATTTTTAAGCTTTTGCTAACTATCGCCAAATCGTCCTTCGTAAAGATTGTGTGCATGATAATGGATCCACTGCCTGCTTTGGGTGTTTTCACCCATGTCTTTGATCCCCGCCCCCCAACACATCATAATATGTACCTCTGCTTCCTCTAAGGCAGCCTGAATATCGCATTTCTCTTGTTCCACTTGCTTCTTTATCTTCTCCAGTTCATGGATTTGCTTCCCTCCCTCAGCAATCTGCTCCGTGAGGTCAGAAATCTCCTCTGTGGGTGAATAGACCAGGGAGAGGTGGTCAGACTGGTGTGGCATGGAAGGGTCTTACCACGGCTGTTGGAAGTACAGAAGTTCAAGAGCACTCACGCTGCAAGTTCTTGTTCTCTCGCCTCAGGGTTTCAAGGTGATCCAGGGATTCCTCGTAGGCATTCTTGATCTTGAACAGCTCAGTGCCGAGAGAGCGGGACTCCTTCTGGGAGGCCTCAAGTTCAGCCTGAGTCTCCTCATACTTCTGTTTCCACTCTGCCAGGACCTGAAAAGCAGCAAATCGTCAGCCTTTGCAAGAAGACAGGGAGGCCAAGTAAAACTCTGATGAAGTTTCAGCAGTCTGGGCCACCTTGTCGAAGTTCCTCTGCTTCTTGTCCAGGGCCGCGCAGGCCGCGTTTGTTCTCTCCACGTCGAGCATGAGGTCTTCCACTTCGTTCTGGAGCCGCTGCTTCGTCTTCTCCAGGGAGGCACATTTGGCGTTCACCGCTTCTACGTGCTCCTCGGCGTCCTGCAGACGTTGGGCCAGCTTCTTCCTGAAAAGTTAGCCAAGCAATTAAGGAGAGTGGTCAAGAATAGGAGCAGGTGATCACCTCCTTGGTCCCCTTCTCAGCCCTGCTTCTATAATGGTGCATTACGTATGGTCATCCGAACTGTGGCAGCCAGAACTGCTTTCTAGATTGTTGCTGTATGAAAAGGTCCAAAATGGCGAACAACGGAATTCAGTTCTTAGAGGCTGCTGTTAGCACTCTATTATATGGATCTTACTGTGTAAGTGATTCAGGACTTTAAGGACTTCTGATCGAGTATGGTTGCAGAAAATGATTATCCAGGACAATTTTGTTGATTGATTTATATATCTCATCTCTTTCCAAAAAGGATTTCAGGCTAACTAGGTGTTTTACCGGGCAGAAATGTACTGAGCATGTTCATTTGCTTTCTCAGCCTTTCCGTTTCATTTTATGTACTTTATCCCCAGAGAAAAATAGCTAGTTTCTTCTAATACATATTTGGAATTCTCACCAGAGAAAGAAATTGGTGGATAAATCAGAATAATTCATGCTGTTTAAGCAAAGGCAGGTTTAATTTTTCCTTCTGAATTGCCTACATTCTTGCTTCATTCCCTATAGTGTTGCCAGCTCTACATACTTAAGGTACAGAAAAGCCTTTAGCTCTGAAGTCCAAGAAGATCTATTTGAAGGTCCCCTTTGGTCTGTACACAGACTAAAGCTTTATTTTAGACTAACTGTGGACATTATGTACAATTTGGTGGCCTCCAGCTATGTCTTCTTATTACAATACTTAAGAAGGTGGGCTCTGGAATCAGAATATCTGGTTCTAATCCTAGCTGTACCATTTATTAATTGTGTGCTCTTGGGTTAGTTGGTTCACCTCTCGTAGCCTCAGTTTCCTTGTCTGTAAAATAGGGATAAAACATGATGTTGCCATGGATACTAAATGAGCTGACATATGTATAGTACTTGACATATAGTGTGCAGTCAGTAAATTTCACATCTGCTGTTACCCTTATGTTATCATCATCAACATCATCATAGTGTTGCTGGGAGTTGTTGAGTTGTGCAGCTAGGAAACCATGTCGTTTTCGTCCCCCAGCGTTCACAGCACATACTTGGCCTCCTCCAGCTCCTCTGTGCGCTGGATGGCGTCCGTCTCGTATTTGGTCCTCCACTGGGCCACCTCACTGTTGGCCTTGGACAGCGCCCTCTGCAGCTCGGCCTTGCCCTCCTGCTCCTCCTCGTACTGTTCCCGCAGCAGGTCACAGTCGTGGCGGGAGGACTGCAGGGCGTGGGCCAGCGCGTTCTTGGCCTGTGGAAGGTACCATTTCAGTGACTTAAAATCGTTTATTCAGTGCTACATAGTTCACATACCCAGAGGAGAACCTAACTGGACGTGTTTAGATTTGCTTAGCCGAGAAGACCTTTGGTAAAACTCACTTTTGTTTCTTCCTCCAGCTGATGTTTCAGCTCCTCAATCTGTTGTGTAGATGCTTGTTTGTTCCTTGAAAGCTGAGAGACCAAAGCCTCTTTCTCATCTAATTGTCGGGAATATTCACCTAAGAACAAGAGAAGTAGATGAATCTGTTAATGGCATAAAAATAAGCTCAAGCTTTCTTATGTATCTGTATATATTTATATATGTGTATCAAGTATATACTTTATCTGCTTCTAACTATGAGTATAGCACTGGTTAGAACTGGAGTTAAGCAGCAGAAATGCCACAGGAGTGTAACAAACTACTCTGCTCATTCTTCCTTTGTATTCTTTCTGACCTGCTCAGCAGATTCCAACAGTTCGTTTATTCCCCTCTAAAATGGGAGAGAGTAATGCTGTTTATTCAGAACCCCTGGAATCACTTAAAAATTTTTTTTAAAATGTTTATTTATTTTGAGAGAGAGTGCTAGCAGGGGAGGGCCAGAGAGAGAGAGAGGGAGAGAAAGAATCCCAAGCAAGCTCTACAACTGCCAGCGTAGAGCCTGACACGGCGCTGGAACTCATGAACCAGGAGATCATGACCTGAGTCGAAATCAAGTGTCGGACGCTTAACTGACTGAGCCACCCAGGCACCCCACCTCTGGGATCACTTCTATTTAGTATGTAGTTTCAGGGCTCAGGAAAAGTCCCCCACCTGCTTCTGTCTGCAGACGCGCTCTCTGAGCCGTCAGGTCATTGATCAGCCGCTGCTGCTCCTCTTCCTTGGTCTTAAGTTCACTCACCTGGTCTTCTAGAGTGCGGCACATCTTTTCCAGGTTCCCCTATAGGACATGTGTCAGTGAAAGGTGAGACATTGAATGCAGTAAAAAAAAAAAAAAAAAAAAAGATTCTTCAAACAAAGGTTTTTTTAATGTTTATTATATTGAGAGAGAGAGGCAGAGTGTGGACAGGGGAAGGCCATAGATAGAGGGAGACACAGACTCCAAAGCAGGATCCAGGCTCTGAGCGGTCAGCACAGGGGACGTAGGGCTTGAACTCATGAACTGTGAGATCTTGACCTGAGCCAAAGTCAGATGCTTAACCGACTGAGCCACCCAGGTGCCCCTAAAACTTGACTCTTAAAATATTTTTAGAGTGAATAAATTCAAGTCAAGTGTGAGTAGGAAGTTATGGCACCAACTTTATGGGACAGGCTAGGATTCAAATATGATGAGTGTGGAAATGTCCTTGAAGTGGTCATCGTTGGAGCCTGTTCATTTATCCCACTGATACTGATGTTTGCTTAACGTGGATTTTGCAGTAGTCTTAAGGGGTCATAACTAAGTACTGACAAAAATGAAGTAGAAGGGAATATATTAGAATATTAGGAAATATTAGTGTTGTAAGCTGCTGGCAAACAATGTTTAATGACAGAACAATGAGTGTTGTTACAGGTTATTAATTACCATCATTTGTAGATGGTATTTGGTACCTTGGCCTTGGAGATGGTCTCCATGTTACTGGCCAGGTCGTCGATCTCCATCTTCAACTCGCTCTTCTCCTTCTCCAGCTTCTGCTTGACCCTCTGTAGGTTGTCTATCTGCTCCCCCAGCTCGGCCACGCTGTCCGCGTGCTTCTTCCTCAGGGTGGCCGCCGTGGCTTCGTGCTGCAGGGTGGCCTCCTCCAGGTCCCTGCGCATCTTCTGGAACTCGGCCTCCCGCTTCTTGTTCATCTCGATCTGGGCGGAAGTGGCCCCGCCGGCTTCTTCCAGCCGCTCGCTGATCTCCTCCAGTTCGCGGGAGAGGTCGGAGCGCTGCTTCTCTGCTTTGGCCCGGGAGGCCCGCTCTGCCTCGATTTCCTCCTCCAGCTCCTCGATGCGGGCCTGGGGTGACACACATACATTAACATAAACTCATCTCAATCTCAGGGGTTTTGGGGGTACAGAAACAAATGGAGGCTAGATGATTCACCTGCAGCTCTTTGATTTTCTTTTGTAGTTGAATTTCTACTGCCTGCTCATCTTCAATTTTACTTAGCAAATTGCTGATTTCAAATTCTTTCCTTCAGACAAAAGAATGAGACATATTAGTACTCCTAGGAATTGAAAGATGATACCACACAGGATGTTTTTCTGGAGTTCCTACTTTTTGAGTCTCTCATCAAGTTGCTGTTTCTCATTTTCTACATCCATTGTGGATTCTTGGGCTAATTTTAGGTCTCCCTCCAGTTTCCTCTTTGCTCTTTCTAGATCCATGCGGAGTTTCTTTTCTTGCTCTAATGACCCTTCAAGCTAATGAGAAAGGAAAGTATGTTAAACATTGAAAGTGTATTTAAAAATATCCTTCACATGGATATCAGAACCACACTTACGTCATCTACTTGCTGCTCAAGCTTGGTTTTAGCTTTGCTCAGCGTGTTGACCTTGTCCTCTTCTGCCTGTAGGTCATCCAGGGTCTGCTGGTGGGCCTCCTGGAGGGCCTTCTTCTCCTTGGTCAGCTTAGCGATGGTTTCGTCCAGGCCTGCCATCTCTTCCGTGAGGTTTTTCACCTTGAAAAATTAAAGAAGAAATGGTATCTGCTCTAAAGCAGGTTTACTAGGCTGGCAGAACCTCGATATGGTAGAACGGAGTGTGATTCGTACCTTGTTCTCTGTGGCATGCTTCTCCTTTTCAACCTTGGCCAGGGTCAGCTCAAGATCATCGATGTCTTTCTTGAGCTCTGAACACTCGTCCTCCAGTTTCCTCTTCTTGGCCGTCAGCTCGGCGTTGATCTCCTCCTCATCCTCAGCTCTCTCAGTCACCTCCTTGATCTTGGCCTCCAGCTGGATTTTGTTCTTAATGAGTTGCTCACACCTTTCCTCTGCATCAGCCAAGGCATCGGCTTCCTGTAGAGGGATTCATTAAGATATTTAGAGAACTTGTTACTGATTTTGAACTTGTTCTTTGCACAAAGTAGTAGTGTTTGTTGAATTCTGGTGACTCTTTCAGTATGAATGTAAATTAAACTTAATTGAACATTATTACATGGCTTAGAGAAATGCAGCTAATTAAAAGTGAGACTATAGATTTAGAAGCAAATTAACCTGAAAAATGATTGTATTGAAGCAATTGACTACACAGTAGTGTCTAGAAGAGTGATAGGCCGATGGAAGCCTGAGCTCTTATCTCAGTATTGCCTCCGTATGGATGAACTCAGGCAAATTGCTTTATTTCTATTGTTCTCACTTTTCTCATAGGGAGCTGAGGGAGTGGGAATAAATGATCACTAGGAACACTTTAGCTATAATATTCAAAGATTGTGGCTTAGATTGGTTAAATTTGGTTTTGATCATTCTCTGCTCACCTCAAACAGCTAGTTGCTGGACTGGATTTAGAAAGGAAAAGAAAAAGAACTTAAACAGTTTTATGCCTATGAATACCTTTCCATGCACCATTTGTCACACACTCCCAACCTTCCTGATAGTCCCTAACAGTGCTGTAATTGTCCACAATTTTCATTTCCATTGTATGGAACACCTATTAGTCTCAATGTGAATTTTAGAATATACAAGAACATGCAATTTTGAGGCACTATATAGCTCCACACATTTTTTTTATGAGTGACTAAGGGTCTCAAATAAAAATCAGCTCAGCCTTATTAGATTACTCTAGCCCGGGGAATTTCTTTAACTTCTTACTCAGTGCTGGTTTTGTTCATACCTTACGTTTTTTAGTTTAAACACTTAAGTGGATGATAATGGGGACTTCCCAGCGTTCCTTTGCTGTTATTTTTAATAGTGATGCACTCAATAAATATTTATTCACTGATGATAATAACTGCGAAGAGAGGTTAAGATGGAGAGGCTTTTGATCTTGTGCTTTTGGGAAAAGGTAACCTTCATGTAAGCGACGTTATCAGAAAGAAAAGCTGAAAATAGCTTAACGATTTTAGGTTTCTTCGTGACATTGGTGGGCTTTAGGTCCAAGGAAATGGGAAGTTACATTTGGTCAGAGCCCAGAACTGTCCCCCACCCTGATTACAACTCTTTCCTGAGATAATAAACGGAAGTCTAAAGACTCGGGGTCTCTATCGAAGGAAGAATCGCAGAGGGTACTTGGCTCTACTTTAGACTACGGTTACTCAGTTCAGGTAACTGCAAACAGGTTTATTGAACTAAATCTCAGTAGGGATGGAGAGAAATAAGAGTAACGATTTTTCTTTCATTTCAATACAATCTCCTACACTGCGTTCGGAAAATAGGATGATCCTTGTGAGGCTGGGATGAAGCCTGCAGGGCAAGTGGGTAAAATATTGACTGAGTTTTCGCTTTAAACTGCTTCCTTTGTGGCTGTTAAAATTGTGATGTTATTGAATACGTGGTTTAGTCTTCCCTTTTCCATTTGTAATTTGGAAGTCATTGTGCTGTGTCTTCCTCACAGGACTATTGAAAGGTAGCGAAATGCTAAAAACAGTAACTTGAGATTTTCTCTTTCAAGATGAGGTTATTTGTGGGGCGCCTGGGTGGCTCAGTAGGTTAAGCGTCTGACTTCAGCTCAGGTCATGATCTCATGGCTCGTGGGCTCTGTGCTGACAGCTCAGATTCTGGGGCCTGCTTCAGATTCTCTGTCTCCCTTTCTCTGTCCCTCGCCTTCTCACACTCTGTCTCTCTCTCTCTCAAAAATAAATAAAAACATTAAAAAAAAAAAGATGAAGCTATTTGTAAATCCAAAGTATCTATGCCTTCCAGAAACGCTTCCATAACGTGGTGTATCCCAAATACACAGTACTCACGGATTGAACCTGAAGCTGCAGGTCATTTTTCTCTTTCAAGAGAGTGACCATCTTTTCCTCCAGTTCCTTCCTCTTCGCCTCTGACTTGGCGAGTTCATCTTTGGTTTTCTGAAACTCCTCCTTCATGGTGGCCATCTCCTTCTCGGTCTCTGCACTCTTGAGAAGGGGCTTGATCTTGAAGAAGAGTTTCATCCAGGGCCAGTGCTTGACGTTCATGAAGGCGCGGACGTTGTACTGGATGCAGAAGAGGGCTTCTCTGAAATGACGTGAAAATATCAGTGTAGATTGATCCGTCAGAGGCAGCGTCACTGTTGTTATTTTGTATATTCCACACAAATTCCCCTTGTAATGATCCCGTATGTAGAGATGATTTATACGCAGGCTTTATATATACACACAAACACTCCTGCTGGTTCCCCGTCTAACCACTTTGCTAATGTGTACTGCTTATACCGAATAATCCTGTGTTCTTTTTAAAAGCAATTTTTTAATGTTTATTTTTGAGAGCGAGAGAGACAGAATGTGATCAGGGGAGGAGCAGAGAGAGAGGGAGACACAGAATCCGAAGCAGGCTGCAGGCTCTGAGCTGTCAGCACAGAGCCCGACGCGGGGCTCGAACTCACAAACTGTGAGATCATGACTTGAGGGAAGTCGGACGCTTAACCAACTGAGCCACCCAGGCACCCCTAATTCTGTGTTTTTAAGACCTGACCACGCTAGCAAAGGAGCTGACCTTAAAGTGGGAATACTTTGCAGGTATGAGCAACACATACCAATTTAAGATCATTTGGATATACAGTCTTAGTGATTTGGGAGTGGGCGTGGCAGTTGTAAGCTGAGTGTGCCGCTTGGCCCCGGCACACAGATGTGAGCTGTAAGATGGCATAGGGTGCTCTCTGCGTTTCCCCGCTGTGTGAACTTCTGATGTAGCCTGTCTTTCTTGAAGCCTCTCCTCTTATTTTGATTACCACTGAATTATCCACTCATCAACTTTTGTTAGCTTCTTCAGACAATGTACTGATGTTTCTCAAATTCTTTTAAATGCCTCTCATTCTTAGTTGTTTAAATTGTTAATTTCTGTAGGGGATTTAGTATGCATTGAGCACTCAAATTTGTTTTATTTAAATAAAATTTTAAATAGTAATAAAAGATATCCCTTCTGCAGACTGTAGCAATAGACAAAACAAGGTTTGATTACCTTGTAGCAATGTGTAGTCCTCTTTATTATTAAAATGTAAATTCTGTTTCTGTATAGGTGCAAATTACAAGAACCATGACTCTGAGAAGGCAAATACCATGCAGAAGCCATAATGTAGACATATGGGAAAGGCTTGGGAACACTTACAGTGCAAATCCAAATAAGCACAGATGAGCAAAATGAACGCAAAATGTGTGTGTGGGGGGTGGTAGGGAGCACAGTAGTGCTGGGTAGAGCAAGCTGGACGAGGTTTATTGGAGAAAGAAGTGCATGTTCTGAATTGGTAAGTAGGTAAATTAGGATGAGGGGAAAAGGCTGGGGCAAACGTGAAGACAGACAAGTGAATTGTGTAGCCTGGCTGGAAAAGGCTGTGTGGCTGGGGATGACGGATGCAGTGGGGAATAGAGACAGCCTCGATGGCCACGCAGGGAAACTTGGATTTGACGTGAAATGGGAGCCACAGACAGAGATACGGCCTGATGAAAATGGTGCTTATTGCCGAGTATTCTGTCAGGTCTATGTGAGGTGGATGGAAAAGGAGAAATTGGAAGGAGTCCCAAATGCGAGGGGTTAAGCAAAGGCTGATGTGTTGTAGGAGTGAGTTCTGAACTGTGTGAGAAGCACGTATCAGCCACAAAATGAAAGTTAATGAAGAAAGAACACTGAGTAATAGTCCCCAGGGGATCTTACAGTTCTGATAATCTGCACAGCTTTTACCTCCTTTGCAACATCTTCTGATATTCTACTCTCATTAGGAATCCCCTGCAGACAGCTTGAGTTCTTGTTATAATCTGGGCCAACTTTTCGTCTCTCATTTCTTCCAGGAGACCCAGAAGGCCAGCTTTGAAGAACACCTGGAGGAAAAGTGAATCCCATGTCATCCCCATAGTACAGAAGATGCAGAAATGGTGAAGGGAATGGGTCAGGTATGCATAGATAACAGCTATACCTTGGTATGCCCAAATTTATATTGGGTGTGATCAATATCAATAGAGGCGAGAAGTTTCTCAGAAGCCTTCTTGCTGTCGATGAACTGTCCTTCTGGAATAGCACTTGCGTTTAAAACTTTGTATCTGTTCAGTGAAACAGAAAAGAATTATTAGGGAGGTGTGATTATATGTGGAAACTGAGACACCAAAAAGAAGCATTAACAAAAATCAGAGAAAAAGTAAAAGTAGAAAATCCACATGTCCTTTTAAGTTCCAACAGTAAAACAATGTGATTTTTCTTTTGCCTAATGCATGCCTCCTTCCTGTTTGTAAGAAATACCACCCCTTTGAACTGTTCTCCTGCCCTGCTACCACGGGACTATATTATTTGACTTCTTAATTTTACAGTATTCACTGAGTAGGGTACATGAGACACAGAGGACAACAGTTAAGGTGACAGAATGGTCTGCAGCATGCAGTGAAATACAAACAAAGAGACAGGCCTTTGTTTAAAATCCCCATATAAGATTCTGCTGGGGAATCCCTTCCTGCAGATGCGGATGCCTTCCAGCACTCCGTTACACCTCAGCTGGTGCAGGACAAGTTCATGCTCCATGGCCCCTGCAAATAGAAGAGTCCTTAGTTTTGGGTAGTCCATTTTCAAACTTGTGCCTGTTTATTATTTCATGCTCTTATATCTTACCAGGAGTTTTGGTTTCATTGGGAATGATACACCGTACAAAATGAGGGTGTGTGCTCCTCAGATTGGTCATCAGTTTATTTAAATTTTCCTAGAAAACCAGACAGAAGGAAGTTCTTGATGAGGAAGTTTTATTTCAGATTGCTTTTTTTGGTAATTATTTGGACTGAACCTAGACACTCTCTTAACTGTTAGGTATTAGCCTATTAGGCTTCGATTGCTCTGTATTTTAAACGTCTCAAGAGCTCTAGCCTGCCAAATAACCACCAGGTCAAAGTGCTGGGAAGAATGCAGCTCTGTAAAGGTATTCATTTATAACATCTAGGGTCTGCCTTATAAACAAGCTGCAAATCCAGTAACCTTGATGCATAGGAATTGTTCTCAACTGGGACTCAGAAGACAAAAGACTGTGGTCTCGTTCTGCCAGCTAATGAGCTGCTTGACTCTGTAAAATCCCTTTCGACTCTCTGGGCCTTAATCTGAAGAGTTGAGATTACCTCTAAGGCCTCTTCCGTCTGTCTCAGTGCTGGTAATTTTCATAGCAGTAGTTTACAGTGGTAACCTAGGTTAGCCATTCCTTCCTCAAGTTTATTATTCCCTGGGACCTGTGACTTCTTGTTTTGTATTGTTTTGTCTTTTTTTTGAAGAGTCTAAAATCCAGAGACTATATAACCTTGTTTAGGTGGATTTCGGGTGCATAGGAAGAATGATCCATGGTCTGAAGCATCTGGAAGGACTTATTCCAGAAGTTGAATAACTGTTTATGACCGATGATGATGTTTTACTCAACTATAGGAAACTCACATGTAAATATTTCTTAGGTATACTCTGAGAAGGCAGAGTGGCTTTTTTTTTTCTTTCATGTCTCATTTAACTATTCAGAAATAAAATAATTACTGTGAGCTTCTAATCTTGAAGATGCATACAAGGATGAGTTGATGAAGCAAGAGCCTCCATGAGATAATGCAATTTGATAGAAAGAAAAAGGACAGGCTGGTTTTACTGTTTCAATCATGGATTATATCCTCATTTTAGTTTTAAAAGGAATGAGACTTAGCCATACAGATTCTGACAAAGCAGTCATTAATCCAGACATTTCACACACGTCCCTTTGGAGGCGACAGTTTTTAAGCTACCTAACAAAATCACATTATTTGTAGTAAAATTGTTGTTATTTTAATCTCAAGATATATTTTCTAAGCTAAATCATCCATATATCACTAGGCCTGGCTTTAGATGATTTCCAGCCATTACAAAAAATTAAATCCACCTCAGAGGATGAAGATGTGTTTTGCTGGAGGGATGTCCTAAAGAGTGTATCTCTGGTTCCTTCTCAAACAGGAACTCGGGAGCATCTCAAAGGGCAACATTAGTAGAATAAAGATACGGCTTCCCTAGGGACAGCCTTGAAGTTCAGCTATGCTTCTTTAAAAATCAGCCTGACTATGTAATAAGTAAGCTTCTAAGGATGTTTTGGCATTCCTCAGTACATCAGATGATCATAATGAGGGATAATGGGTAAAGCATCTGACCCTGTAAGAGTGGTTTTGCTTTGGTTCTACCATGATAAGAGAATATTAGAACATTCTATTCCGTTCTAATTTATTTCAAACCTTGTAATTATGATAATTCATAGAAACTTAATAGGATTTTGAGGAGCACCTGGGTGGCTCAGTCGGTTAAGGTCCGACTTCAGCTCAGGTCATGATTTCACAGTTTGTGAGTTCAAGCCCCGCATTGAGCTCTGTGCTGACAGCTCAGAGTCTGGCGCCTGCTTTGGATTCGGATTCTGTGTCTCCCTCTCTCTCTGCCCCTCCTCCACTTGCTCTCCCTCTCTCTCTCTCTTTCTTTCTCTCTTTCTCTCAAAAAAAAAAAAACCATTAAAAAAAAGAAAATAGGATTTTGGGATGGACTTTGTACTTTACCCTGAAGAGGGCTGACACAGTCTGGAAAGAGGAGCCCTTCTTCTTAGCACCTTTCTTTGTACCACTGTCTGAGGTAGAAAGAAAAACCCATCAATTAAAGTAGAATCCTAGAGGCTGGAATGTTGTATGGACATTCTGGGGGAATAGGTTTAATATAGATTGAAGGCACAGAAAGTACCTGCTTCAGCACTAGCATATGTGGAAAAGAGACTGGCCAGAGTCTTCATTGCGGACTTTTGGTACAGCCCAACCACGGTGTCATTCAGGGGGTCCTTGTTCTTGTCCAGCCAGCCGGCAATGTTGTAGTCCACGGTGCCGGCGTAGTGGATCAGCGAGAAGTGGGCCTCGGCCCTGCCCTTGACCACCTTGGGCTTTTGGAAGTTGGCGGACTTGCCCAGGTGCTGGTCGTACAGCTTGTTCTTGAAGGAGGTGTCCGTGGCCTTGGGGAACATGCACTCCTCCTCCAGGATGGAGAAGATGCCCAGTGGCTGGATTCAGAAAGGTGGATATTAGTGTCAACCTGCCTTCTCTCAAAAGATACAGACATGGTGGCTTTATTTCATTAAATTATTAGGACTGCCAATTAAAAATATGTAAAATAAAATAGGGTCATAGCTCACAAAGAAGTCCTTTTGTTATCACTAGAATGATGTTTCCACCATTCCTTGCCATATTCAATCCAAAGCAACATTTTCAGTTAAAAGAATCGCTGAATTCAGACTCCAAATGTCAGCAGAGCACGTCTGGGCAGTTTGTTAAAATCTTCTGTATCATCACACTTTTTGCCTATTGAGTGAATTAATCTGCTGTCATTGTTTTATTTTGCTACGAAAAGGACTTACTGACTTAGAGTGATGTTTCCTTTAGGTGCAGTAATTGAATAGTATAAATAACTCAAACCTTATTGAAGACATTTTCTGTATTTAATCTCCTTAAAGATAGATTATGGAAAAGCATAAGTAATTGGACTTCTTGACTTGTGAACAGATTACCTTTCATACAGGCCTTAGCTGGGTTACATGTGTACTACTTTTTATCTAGAAAAAAGACTTATTTTTGCTGCTGACACCTGGGATCGTAGCAGAGGTAGACTGAGGACTAATGAGGTACTTCTGGTAGTAGAGCACATCACCTCAGTTGAGTTCTCAGAGCTGCTTAAAAACCGGGTTGCGTTGCTGTTAGAACCAAACCGTTCAGAACACAACAAAACTAAACACTGATCCTTCTCATGTAAAAGTTGAAAAGAGGGAGTTCGTTCTAAAGAGGAATTCTGATATCCATCTATTTAGATCACAGTGATACTTTCTAGAATTGCTTCAGACACTTGGGAGGGTTGTCCTTGCAGTCAGCCTTTCTTTACAAGTCATACGAACCTTCTCGATGAGCTCGATGCAGGCAGCCAGGTCCATCCCAAAGTCGATGAACGTCCACTCGATGCCCTCCTTCTTGTACTCCTCCTGCTCCAGCACGAACATGTGGTGGTTGAAGAACTGTTGCAGCTTCTCGTTGGTGAAGTTGATGCACAGCTGCTCCAGGCTGTTGAACTAGGGCGTTGCAAACACCAAAGAGCTCAAGTGAGTTTGGGAAACCCAGGGGGAATTCGGCAGAGCAGACACGAAGCAGAGGGGCCTTAACAGGGCTGCTTATTCCAACAACTCACATCAAAGATCTCAAAGCCAGCGATGTCCAGGACCCCGATGAAGTACTGTCTGGGCTGCTTGGTGTCCAGCTGCTGGTTGATGCGGGTGACCATCCACAGGAACATCTTCTCGTAGACGGCCTTGGCCAGGGCGCCCACTGCGTTGTATACCTTCGTGGACAGAGTAATGATTGTTGGCGTTACTAAAGACGTGTTGAGAAGGCTGGGGATGTGTGTGATTCATTGAGGCCGTTCACTTACCTGCTGCACAGTCTGGCCTTTGGTGACGTACTCGTTGCCGACCTTGACCCTGGGGTAGCAGAGGGCTTTGAGCAGGTCAGCAGAGTTCAGACTCTGGAGGTAGGCTGCCTTGTCAGCAACTGCAGAGACACAATTCAAGAAATGTTGTTTAATAGCGGATATCCTCTTTCAGCTAATTTTCTATTTTCATCTAATTAATTTTCTTTACTCTTTATAAAAAAAAAAGCTTTAAGTAATTATGTAGAGGGTCAGATGAGGCTTTCTGTACATTAGAGCATGTACTCGCTAATAAATGGTCGGCTATCCTGGACTTTGGTGATTTATTGCAAGTAGCTTTTGAGAAATTCATCAACAGTGAACATATGTCCAGTGTTTATGGTGACACTTTATGTAAGGCAAAAGCCGTTGTCTCTGCCCTTAAGGCAGACACATCAGGTGTAGTTGGAAGGAAAAGATAAATCCATCTTAATATTTACCGTTAGAGAGGGATAAAAGTGTGAATATTTGGATCCTCATTTCAGTTTTGCTCCTCCCAACTTAAATCCACTTGTTCAGTTTCACTCTCTGAATATGAGGGTATTAAATTTCACCATGTGACCCCTACAGGGTCTCTTTCTAAAATTGTGTCAGTGACTATAATGTAAATGGCATATGTCAGGTGCAGAGTAACTGCTGAAAAGTTTAGGAGGAGGGAGAAAATATGTCAAGCTGAAGTGGTCAGGAAAGGCTTCAGGGGACAAATAACTTCAGCTTCCTTGGTAGGTCCTATATGTTCCACACGTGGAATATATGATTTTTTTCTTTCTCAGTTTTTTTATTTTAATCTTACTGCCTAGACTGTGTATGGGTTTATATATAGACAGCACACACATGCATACAGATGTCTAGGGACATCCTTCAGCCCCAGCCCCATGTTTGGGCAGATCCCGTATAGCCAGCCACCAGTCTACCCAGATAGTGCTGAAATAGGCTGATAAGCCACCATTGCCAAGGCAGAGCAGAAGCACTGTGCCGTCTCATTCTCTCATGATCTGGCCCCAGGTTGTGATCTCAGATATCTCTTGATAAGTGCCTATAAGGGTTCATTTTCACTTGTTTGGGCTGCTTAGAAATGATGGAGATACAGAGACATGAGGAAGGAATGGGGGCGAGGAAAGCATGCCGTGTGTGTAAATACATATGTGCCCTTCAGAAGTTCAGTTGTGATGAAGTTGTGAGTTTAGAATAGCCCCCCTCCCCCTGCCATATTCTTCAATTCAGGCCCAGAAGGAGATTCATCTGGTACCTTCCGTGCCATCTGGCTCGGCCTGCTCCTCACGCTGCTTTTGCTTGAACTTCATGTTCCCATAATGCATCACGGCCCCTGTGAGCTTGTAGATGGAAACTTTCTCTTCAGGAGTAAAGCCCAGGATGTCAATGGCACTCTGGCAGGAGAAAGGACGGAGGTGAGGGCAGAAGAAACTAACTTATTTTGGAGAATTTATACTGTGTCCTAAGGTAACCACACCTATAGTGGGCTGTTCACACACATAATGCATTTTTTTACAGTGTGTGTGTGTGTGTGTGTGTGTGTGTGTGTGTGTGTATGAATGAATATGAGTGTGAGTGTGTGAGTGACTTACATCTGTGGCCATCAGCTCCTCTTGGTCATCAATGCTGGGGACTGTGATCTCCCCTTGACTGACGAAGGCATAGTCATAAGGGTTGGTGGTGATCAGGAGCATTTCTGGGTACACAGAAGTCAGGGTATACATTTTACACTAGAAGTTGTTAATAAAAATACTAACGTTCATCTGTGAATTTAAGTTATTTCTTACCAATCAGATCTGGCTTCTTATTGGAAGTGATCTGATAAAAAATATGGTAGCTTCTTTCTGCCTTCAGCTGGAAAGTAACTCTAGACTTTTCTAGAAGATCTGGAAATAGAAGTAGATATTTAGAAAAAAAATCGCTGCTGAAATATTAAATGAACCTTCGTGTCTTTACTAAAATTGGGAGCATTATATTTGGCTCCATTGAGATTTCTACCTGATGGTCAATCCTTTTGGTGTTACATATAAGAATTCCAAATACATATGGCAACTGCCCAAGTTTCTCACCATTTAAGAGCAGACACTGAAGCATGTCTGCTCTAGTAAAAGTAAACTTTTAAATTTCTTTTTTTTTTTTTTCAACGTTTTATTTATTTTTGAGACAGAGAGAGACAGAGCTTGAACGGGGGAGGGGCAGAGAGAGAGGGAGACACAGAATCGGAAACAGGCTCCAGGCTCCGAGCCATCAGCCCAGAGCCTGATGTGGGGCTCGAACTCCCAGACCGCGAGATCGTGACCTGGCCGAAGTCGGACGCTTAACCGACTGCGCCACCCAGGCGCCCCAAAAGTAAACTTTTAATATGGGAGCCCCATGACTTCTGTATTATAATTGATTTGTAATATTCCCCTCTTTTCTTAGGGAGACTTTGTGGTGAGTGGCTCCTTAGAAACACCTACCAAAGCTCAGATCAAGAGCAAATCACAGAGAAGCTTTGTAAACCTATAGGTAACTCATAGGAACCTGTAAGTAGTCCTAGAAAAAATGTCAGAGTTGCTCTGTGGCAGGAATTTCAGAATGTGCTCTGGAACCATCAGTCTGCATCGAGGTAGATGGGGCATGCGGTGGATTATGTCTAAGTCTGGCCATTAGCTCATGGGCAACACTGGCAGCAGGCTCAGTGCACACCAGGTGTTGCTGAATATGCCTGCGAAGGAAGTCACCTGTCCCTCTGTTTTGATTTTCAGTGGTCCTATTACTCACATGTTTCAATATCTGCAGAAGCCAGCTTCCCTGTAGTACCAAAATGAATTCTAATGAATTTACCCTTGAAAAGAGAAAGATTACTTAGTATTAAAAAGTTGAAGGGCACAGAATGATGCAATCGAAATGATAATTCACACATGCTTTCTCGGGCATCTAAGGGCTGAGAAGAGCCTTCTGTGACCAAGAGACTCACAAAGCGAGAGGAGTTGTCGTTCCTCACGGTCTTGGCATTGCCAAAGGCCTCCAGTAGGGGGTTGGCGCTGATGATTTGATCTTCCAGAGTCCCCTGCAAAGGCAAGCACGGTCCTCACCTCCGGGGCTCCAGACTTCCTGAGAGCCCTGACATCTTGAGTCTGACCCCAGACCCACCTGCATTTTGCCAGCTTCCTCCTTCTTCTTCTCCCCTGTGACTGCAATTGTTGCAAAGTACTGGATGACACGCTTGGTGTTCACGGTCTTCCCTGCCCCGGATTCGCCGCTGCCAACACAGTGACCAGAGATGAGAACAGAACTACTACAACTCACGTTGTCTATATCTAAGACAATTACCACAAACCAGAGGAGGAAAAAGTCACGTACGTGATCAGGATGGACTGGTTCTCACGATCTGTGAAAGAGAAATCAAGACCATCAGTTAAAAAACAAAAACAAGAACAAGAACATTCAATATAAAGATTATTGAATCCATTTAGATCAAACACAGCTTATTCTTTTTAACATGTTGAAGATGTCACCTATGAATGTAGTTTTCTAGTTAGCCCTCAAATAGCTCTTGGCTCTTGGAGTAAAATTTGTGAAAATTTGTGAAAATAAGAGGCAAGCTATCATCTGTTTCCTTTTGTATTTTATTTTATTTTATTTATTTTTTAATGTTTATTTTTGAGAGAGAGAGAGAGCACGTGTACACGTGTGCGCGAGCTGGGGAGGGGCAGAGAGAGACGGAGACACAAAATCCTAAGCCGGATTCATGATGTCAGTGCAGAGCCCAGTGCAGGGCTCGAACTCACAAACCGTGAGATGGTGACCTGAGCCGAAATCAAGAGTCGGACACTTAATCCACTGAGCCACCCAGTTTCCCTTTTTTTGTATTTTATTAATTTAAAAACCTTTGTGATTAGAAATTTCAGATACCAAGTAGAGACAATAATATAAAGAGCCCCCTGGGTTCCCATCATACAGCTTCGACAATTATTGTCACGTAGCCAATTTTATATCCTCTGTACTCCCATTCCATCCTCACTGGATTGTTTTAAAGAAAATCCCAGGCATCATATAATTTTATTGATAAATATTTTAGTACGGATTATAGAATTTTGAAGTCATAAGGGATCTTAGAAATTACTTAGGCCAACTCTTTTATTTAACAGATAAAACAGCTGAGACCCAGAGAGGAATAAATGGCTTTTATAATAACAATTACATAGCTTGTTAAGGTCAAAGATATTCAGGTCTTCTGACTTGCAGTGTATATATTTTTCTACTACCTAGCCTCCTCCCAACTCTTGATAGGACTCATTTGACTGCTGGTAACACTATCGGGAAGGGATCTGGAATTATAAATGTGTTCATTTAGTCTTATGTTCCCTTTAATTTTATGTACATTTCAAAATAATAAAAACAGAAATTGTCACTAGTTATATGCTGATATGTTGGATCTATACCAATTTTCTGATTTGTTAAATATCGAATTTTATACTCATGGATTATAGATTTGAGTGAATTCTCAAAAAACCTATTAGGGAAACAGATAAAATCTGCCCGTTATTTAAATGTGGATGTAGACTTTAGGGATCTTCAGAGTTCTACTCAGAGAAGTAGATACGGATTTTAGAACATACTCAAATTGATTTTTTTCCCAATAGCAGAAAAATTATAAAAGATCATATCACATCTCATGGGAGCACAGATAAGAAAACAAAGTTCGAGGCTGTCTTGGCAATGCTAAAATAACATTAACCAGGTCAAATGCCATGGTTTTGCATGGTTTTATATGCGAATCACGTTTGGGAGCCATGAATAATCTTGGATTTGGAGCAGCTCCAAAGCTTGGGGAGTGGAGACCTTGGTGGGGGTGGTGGTACATAGCAGGGTCAGTGCAGCTGCTGAGTATTAAAACCTCCAAAATGAGCCAGCCTTTGGATCATTTCTGGAAGGTAGTTAACTTCTGTTGACAACCAAAGAACAGTTTCCTGGCATGAAATCCTTGTAGAATTGCTGGCCAATTTGTTATGGAAGATTCCTATTTTATTCCTTTCTCCTCTCTTGTCTCCTTTAATAGACAGCTTAACAACAAGTGCAGCAAAAACAAACAAACAAATAAAAACCAAAAGAGAATAAAACCCTCTCAGTTTCCAAAATCCTTTGGAACAACAGGAAACTCAGGAATTTCGAATATTTCCAAAGGCAATACATTTGGTGTGTGAAGATAAAAGGTTTTAATGCTGTACTTGGGCCTATACTGTGTATCAAAGCTGTTTGATATCAAATAACACACTTTGATATGATTTCAAGAATATTGTCAGAGGAAGAGGTATTTTTATTTTCTTCCATTCTAATAGGAAATGCTTCAAAATCATCAGGAAGAAAGTGGTAGCTCTTTCTTTACACGTGTCCTACCCCCAAGGCTGGCAATATTAGCTGTGTCATTTAAAGATAAAGACAAGAATTTGCAAAGCTTTCCAGCTATAGCTGGTAACTACTTTTCTTGATTGCTGTGGATGTGTTTATTTTATTTATTTATTAATTTTTTTTAACATTTATTTTTGAGAGAGAAAGAGACAGAGTACGAGCAGGGGAGGGGCAGAGAGAGAGGGGGAGACACAGAACCAGAAGCAGGCTCCAGGCTCTGAGCTGTCAGCACAGAGCCTGACATGGGGCTTGAACTCACAAACTGTGAGATCATGACCTGAGCCGAAATCAAGAGTCGGACACTTAACCAACTGAGCCACCTAGGCACCCCTGGATGTGCTTATTTTAAAATAATCGATTTGAACTTTTTTTTCAGGAATTAAAAAATATAGTGGACGACATCTTTGCAGAGTTCTGCTAATTGTTTTGGCTAGGCTTCCACTAATAGCTGAGTTAGTGTGGGCAGGTCAGTGAATGAACTCAGCTAGCTTCTCTACTCTATGAAATGGGGGTGGCTGCTGGGAAGAGCGTATGACATTATACTCGAAGTTCCTTGAAAACAGTGAGGCCTGTGTGGCTGCAATGTGTGATAATCAAGTTCCAGTCAGAGTCTGTTTGCTCATTAAAGATTCCGTTTCCACATTTCTGCAAATGGCTGCATCACTCACCCGTCAGCATGAACTGATAGGCGTTGTCAGAGATGGAGAAGATGTGGGGCGGGGCCTCCTGGCGCTTCTTGCCTCGGTAGGCAGCCACCACCTCGGGGTTGTACACTGGCAGCCACTTGTAGGGGTTGACGGTGACGCAGAAGAGGCCCGAGTAGGTCTGAGAAAACCAGAAAATGCAGCATGTGGATCTTATCTTTGCTCGGAAAGGGGGACAGAACAAGGAGATGCCAAAGGGCACTCACGTAGATCATCCAGGCTGCGTAACGCTCTTTGAGGTTGTACAGCACTCCAGGCTCGTGCAGGTGCGTCATCATGGCCATGTCCTCAATCTTGTCATATTTCGGAGGGTTCATAGGGAAGACTTGGTCCTCCCTGACAGTTAGAGTCTGGCAAGGAAAGTGAGAGATGACTTGGTATTGACAGCTTGACGTAGGGTTGGTTTGTCTGTTTGGTTTGCTTGCAAAACTATAATTACAGATACTTTTCATTATATTATTCAGTATTCTTTAAATAAAGGCATGAAATTATATTTGTTTCAGAGTTTGACACAGTAAATCTGTCTCCTCTGATGAGCTAGGATACCACCTTTTTTTAAAGATTTTTTTTCCCACAATCCCCTATACCACGTTTATTTATTGGTTCGTATCTTTTTTAAAAAACTTTTTTAATGTTTATTTAGTTTTGAGAGAGAGAGAGAGCGAGAGCGGGGGGAGGGGCAGAGAGAGAGAGAGGGAGACACAGAATCTGAAGCAGGCTTCAGGCTCTGAGCTGTCAGCACATAGCCCGATGTGGGGCTTGAACTCACGAACCATGAGATCATGACCTGGGCCGAAGTCAGACGCCTAACCAACTAAGCCACCCAGGTGCTCCATCAATTTGTATCTTTTTACTCTTATTTTAAGAGGTTAAATTTTTAATTTTTCCTGGCCATTCATTACAAGAAACTGCAGTCTGAGGGTGGGCGGAGTAATGGGGTTATTAATACATTATTTAGCTAACTAAATCACTTAATAGTTTTCTGACAGGAGAAGCTAGCTTCTATTCCCCCCACCCAAGATCAAGTTTTGGGATATAGATTGGGAAGTAGGGTTTGAGGGGATGCGGTGGCGGCTGATTCTAGTGTGTTGAAGTCCTGTGGGTGGATGGGAAGTGGAGGAAAGGAGATAGCTGCTGGGACCTTCCTCTGCAGTCCAAATCGGGTGTCGGGAACGTACTGGAAGGATGTTTGTGTTGGCTATAGGCTTCGAGATTCTAAGCCATTAGAGCTTCACTTTGAGGTGAGGAGGCCCAGAGATACAGCAGGGACTGTTCTCTCCCCGTGTTTATACTCACGGTTCCACCTTCCGTCTTCACCGTTACTTTCCCCCCTTCTTTGCTCTGGATGGTGCTCTTCACATAGGACTCCTTGGGCTCCGCGACAAAGACTGATGTTTTAGCATCGAAGGGCTTGTTCTGGGCCTCAATCCGCTCCTTTTCCGATTTTCGGAGGTAGGGAGCTGCTTCGCCAAAAACCGCCATCTCAGCATCTGAACTCGCGCTCATGGCTGCGGTTTATTTAGCAGAGGATTCTGCCTTGGGGAAGACGTGGGGGAGAGGGAGAAATAGAAACCAGAAGTTACCACCTGGGAGCTAGGATTTGGTGTGAAGGAAGGAAGTGTTGAGCCCCCATCACTGGGGCTGTCGATGCTCCCGCAGGTTGTCATCTGCCAGTGTCCTCACACAGGCCCCAGGACTGGTCTGGAGCGAGGTTGTAACTGGAGGCTTCATTTTTGGTACCTTGCAGATTTTCTTTCCCAGATCACATTTCTTAGTCCTCAGGGCTAGGGTGCCTACCTGGGGGTCTTTGCATGTTTGAATCTCTACACTAACAGCATCTACAGCTGGAACCGCAGATGGATTGTTTTAAGGCAGCTTCTTCAGTCCCCACTTTTCCTTCTGGGTGATTGGGTCTGCCACACACTGGGACCATCATGCACTTAGGGTGGAAGGTTTGTCTTGTGGGAAGGAAGGGTGATATTTTCAAAGTGTTCAAAAACTAGCTTTACGTTTTTACTTTCTAGGTGGCCATTTTCTTCTCATAAGGCACATACTATTTTTAACATCTACTTTACGTTAATATTTGGTGTTAAATCTCTTGGTGGGTTGTTAAAAGAACCTCCTAATAAATTCTTAATACTGTGTATTTTTGTCATTTGGCTTGCTACCAAAGAGACTTAGCATTGCCTTAATTCCAGAATCTCTTCTGACACTTTGTTTTTGGCATGAGGGATTTCAACAGTCAGTTAACAGATCTAACCACAGAGAAATGAGAGCATGACGAAGGTCCTTCTTCCCACATGCATTCCACAGGCTTCTTTTCTTTCCACCAATAAAAAGAAAACTGACAAAAATGAAAGGGTTCATCACAGGGGAACCATTCCGCTGATTGATAGATGGGCCTCTGCAGTGTTGGCCTGTTACACTGATTGAGTTGTTCCTTTCCTTTCATTTGTAAATTACTTGGGGAAGGGCCAGGGTCTCTCTTAAATTAGGTTCCGTATTTAGCACTCTGTGGGTGTACCACTAGGGACTTTTTAGATGAACAATAATAAATCTTTCTAAAAACAAATAACAATGAATCATCAAAAAGTAGCTAAAACATTGTGGTTTTCACAAGATGTTTGTGTTTTCGTTTTTTGATAAGGATCTTTCCAAGAAGTTTCAAAAATATCTGTAAAATGGCTAAGTATCAGTGCTTTGCGATAGAGGGAGGTCGACACACACAGAAGAGTCTCTTGCCCCTCGACCGGTCTACATGTAGCTGAAAACTCATTGTCAAAATTCTTTCTGTCCTAAGTATAGTCCTTTAACCCTGAACTCAGGTGAGGATAGCGTCAGAGAATAAGGCTCTCTGGAATAGTGTTTTCTCAGCGTTTATAAGCAGTCCTTGGAAGTACCAGCTACTTAGATAACTGCAGAAATGTGGAAATAGTGTACAATTAAGAGTTGTTCCCATCAACACATCAATAAAGCTGAGGCTTACCTCCGGAGTTCCAGATGAAAACGCAGGTTCAGAAGTGGCTGACACTGTGAAACAACAGATTTCTTATTAGCAAAGCTGTGGAATCCCAGTAAAATAGTTACAGAATTAAAACTGTCCTGGTCTAAATCTTGACTCTGAGAAAATAAAAGTCAGAGTTGGGAGGGACGGTTTCATGCTCAGAGGTGGGCCATGGGGTCAACTCTCCCTGTCCCGGGATCCCTGGGGATCCTTGAAGCCCCAAGGCCCCCCTGTCACTCACCTCTGGGTTCTTGGTGGTGATAAGGCAGGCGGGGTCCCCGTGCTTATATAGGCACCCGTGTGCTGACGCTGTGGCTCTCTCCTCTTTGTTAGGGCAGGACATTTGGCAACATGACCCTCAGCATAATTTGTACTGACATTTGGCATGTTTGGATATAATTAGAAGTATTCATATCATTTTGAGTATGTGAACCGATCGCCTATAAATAATTTGACAGGGACCAATCTGCCAGCAGAGAATGCTTTCTAGTATGCTAGGAAGGTGATCTCTGACCGTGCCTGGTGGGGCCCCAGAGTCTGTTCCTGTGAGCTGTGTTCGATTTGGCAAACTCTTTCACACATACCTGTGGTTCTCAGTGACACATTGCTGTCAGGGCCTTAACCACTTGTCCTTATTTGTTACCATAGGAACCCTCACTCCATTCCCTTGGGTCCCTGCCAAGGCTTACCCTTGGAGTCTGGGCTTGGGCAGCTGTGCCAAGGTGAGAGGAGAATCTGCACCGAGTCTCCACCGTTGGCCCCGTGGCCACCCACTCCACACTGAAAAGATTATTTCAGTAGAACATAATATGTATTAATTGTAGGGAAAAATACAGATAAGTAAAGAGAAAAAAAAAGTATCTATAATCCTACAATGCAGAGATAAAATAAGGTAGAGAGGTATAAGTGGATTCATACTCTATACGTGCATATCGTACATAGAGGTCTTATAATCTACTTTAAGAATTATAGGTAATTTTATATAATTTACACCCTTATTCTTTAAACAGATTATATTGTGATCATTCTTTTTATTTTTTATTTTGTTTATTTTTTAAAGTTTATTTTTGAGAGAGAGAGTGAGAGCGTGTGCTGGGGAGGGATAGAGAGAGACAGGGACAGAGGATCCGAAGCGGGCTCCATGCTGACGACACAGAGCCCAACACGAGGCTTGAACCCATGAATCGCAGGATTATAACTCAAGCTGAAGTCACACGCTTAACTGACTGAGCCACCCAGGCACCCCTATGATCATTCTTTTTAAATTAAGATTTTTCATTTTTAAAATGTCAGGTATATTGAGGTATAATTTATGTACAGCAGAATTCACTATTTGGCTGATTGTTGTATGAGATTTTTTTTTTCTGCCATTTAAAACATTTTTAACTGTGACAGTAAATTCCCTTTCTCTGTTGTATAGCTCTAAGGCCTTTTACACATGCACAGATTCTTATAGACGCTGCCACAGACAGGACGCAGAACAATTCCATTTATGTGAGTTCTGACATGTGTGTAATTGTGTGACCTCTTACATACAAATTACATGAAAAATTAAAGCCTTGAAGATGAGGCTAAAATTCTCCTTTGATGAACTCACAATGGAGGTAGCTCCCTTCTCTCCAGAGGTAACCACCTATTACCAGTTTGGTGTATAATATTCCAGACCTTTTCTATGCACTTACTAAGTTATAGTTGGGAAAATATACATTGGTAAAACTGGTCTAAGAAAATTGGCTCATTGAAAATATATAATTAGATGTTTAAAGTATGTTTGAGGTAGTATCATACTTTACATTTACCAACTTGTTTTTTGTTGTTGAGTTGTTGTTCTGTACTCTTGGATCATTTTCCATATTAGTACATAAATTAAAATATGCAAAAATTTAAAACATATACAAAAATAAAGAAAATGGTATAGGAACCCATTATATTCATCCAGCATTAGTAATGATCAGTTCATGGTCAGTCTTTTTTTTTTTTTTTTTTTTTTAACGTTTATTTTTGAGAGAATGAGAGAGAGAGAGGCAGACGGAGGATCCAAAGCAGGCTCTGCACTGACAGCAGAGAGTGTGACGTGGGGCTTGAACCCACGAGCTGGGAGATCATGACCCGAGCCGAAGCCAGACACTTAACCGACTGAGCTACCCAGGCGCCCTAATTCAGCCCAACCCACTGCCCTATACCCAGAGGACTGACTTGATATTACTCATTTAAAAATTTCTGTGTAGAATTCTCTGTGATTATATGATTTCTTTGTTAGGTAAGTTGCAGAAGGTTTCTCCTGGTCTAATAGTGATCTTAACTTTGCTGTGGCATCTCAGTCTTATGGACGTTTTAAATTTGTATGTAGTCAAAGTTACAAACACTTTTCATTTGTATTTTTGCTTTTTTGTGTGTATCGTAAAAGAAGGCCTTTTCTAAATCAAGGACTCGGGGTCATAAATATGTTCTATATTTTCAATCTAATGCTTAAAAAAATATACTAATGGGCGCCTGGATGGCTCAGTCGGTTGAACTTCCAACTTTGGCTCAGGTCATGATCTCAACGGTTTGTGAGTTTGAGCCCCACATTGGGCTCTGTGCTGACAGCTCAGAGCCTGAAGCCTGCTTTGGATTCTGTGTCTCCCTCTCTTTTTGCCCCTCTTTCTTTCACACTCTGTTTCTCTCTCTCTCTCTCAAAGATGAATAAACATTACAAAAAATTTAAAAATATATATATAGAGAGATTTGTAATCTAGAGATTTGTGTGTGTATGTGTCTGTGTATGTGAATATAATGTTTCTGAATTCCATATTTTGTACCATGTTTCTGTGGCAATAACACATATGCTTTGATATGTAGTAGGGTAGATTATCCCTAATTATTCATTTATTTTAAAGTTGTCTTGACAGTTCTTACATTCTGTTGTATTAATTTTAGACTCTGTGTTTCAGATTATATGGAAAATCCTGTTGTGATTTTGATTTAGGTTAAATTGAATTAATAGGTAATTTAATGAGAGTTGGTGTCTTTTTAATATGAGCCTCTCAATCTACAAGTACGATATATTTTCCTGTTTATTCTGTTTTTTAAAGTGTTTTTCAGTCATTTTTTCAACAGTTTTTTTCTCCCAGAAATATCTTAAAATATTTCTTGTTATGTTTGTTCCTAGCAATTTTAGTTTTTTTGTTGCTCTAGTGAATGGGATTATTTTTCTTTCCACTTGGGTTATCACTGGCATGTGGCAGCCAAGATTGTGTGCCCAGAACTTCTGTTTTGTCTGTGGCAGCAGGTACCCACTACCCTTCATTTCACAGCACCGGGGCAACCAAATGACCCTGTTTTGGCTAATGAAACGCAAGCAGGAGTTGCTGGGTGGGACTTCCAGAAAAGAGAGTAGACTCCACTGGTACTACCTTTTCCTTTCCCTTCTTACTGCTTTTTGGTGTAGAACACAGATGTAATGCCGGAGCTCCAGCCTTGAAGGAGAGATCAAGAGAAGTTCAGAGACAGTGTTGACATGTGTGAGTTGAATTTTATTACATAAATAAAAAAATTAACCAGTCATATTAATAAGGCACTATTCACTCAGATTTTCTGTTCCATGCAAACACAATCTCTGACAGACACGCAGTGTTTCAGAAAGTTAGTTTTACTGGTATCTTTCATCTAACTCACTTGCTGAACTTCCTTATCCCTCCTGATAGTTTATTTGATTATTGGGCTTTTGATGTATCATGCACAAATAATCACAGTTTTGTGTCTTCTTTTTTTTGTTTTTTTTGTAATTTATGTGTTATCTTTCTCTTATTGCATTGTCTGAGACATTTAGGACAATGTTGAATACTAGGATACTTCATGTACGAGATGAGTGATCCTTATTAGATCCTGACTTTAATGGGATTGCTGCTAATGTTTCCTCAAGTATATTTGCTGTGTACTTTAGTTTGCCAATAATTTTAATCACAAAAATGAGTCGAACTGCTTCATCCTTAGGTATATGATACGATGAAGAGAATTGAAAACATATACAAAAACTTGTACACAAATATTCATAGCAGCATTATCCACAGTAGCCAAAAAAAGTGGAAACAACCCAAATGTTCATCAACAAATGGATACACAAAATGTGGTATATTCATATGGTGGAATATTATTCAGCCATAAAAAGGAACGAAGTACTCACACAGGCCACAGCATGGATGAGCCTCAGAGACACTATGCTTGAGTGACAGACGTAATGCACTTAGGTTTGATGATTCCATTTGTATAAAATGTTGAATAGGCAAGTGCATAGAGACAGAAAGCAGTTGAGTGGTTTCCGAAGGATGGTCTGGAGAGGGGAGATCGGGAAATGACTACTAACGGGATTTCTTTTCAAGGCGATGAAAAGGTTCTGAAATTAAATAGTGGTTATGACTGCATAACTTTGTGAATCTACTAAAATGACTGAATTGTACATTTAAATGGTGAATTGATGGTATGTGAATTAAATTTTTAAAAATGCATTGGATTTTATCAGTGTATTTTGCATTTATTGAAATTATTTTTTCTCCTCAAGTTTATTAATATAGTGAATGATATGGCAGATTTTTTTCACTTTTACCACTAAAATTCATGAAATAAAAGCCATTGAGATAATATTGTTTAATTTCCTGCTGATTGATTTAAGTTTACATTTTTTTTTTTTTTTTTGTAATGTGGGATTTCTACATCTGAGTTCATTATCGGCCTAGCATATAGTTTTCTTTTCTTATGCTGTCCTCTTCTGGTTTTGATATCAAAATCGTGCTAGTCTTGTAAAATAAATAGCTTCCTGTTTCTATTTTCTGCAATACTGTGTTTAGAATGTGAATAATCTGTTCCAGGAAGATTCGTAGAGTTCCTTCAAGGAACTCTTTTAGTCTGTAGGCTCTTGGTGGAAGAATCTTTTATTTACTTTTATTAGTTTTTTTATGACTATTGATTAGTTTGTTCAGAGTTTCTATTTTTTTTTTATTTTGCCCATTTAGAAATGTTTTGTTTTCCTAGCAAATTGCCCATTTCATGTGAGGTTTCAGATATTTTGACTTTTTTTGTGCATATCTGTTTATAATAAAAACCTCCTGATCGATTCTCTTTTATTCTTTATTTCTTTTCATTTGCCTTTTATGTAGTTTAATTTTATTCTTTTTATTTTAAACCATATTTGCTAAAGTTTTGTCTTTTGTATCAGTCTTTTAAATTTAGTTTTACGAAATAACTTTTTTTCCTATTTTCTATTTTGCAGTCTGTTTTTAATCTCATTCATTTCTTTTATTTCTGTACATTTATTTTATTGGTCTGTATTCAACATCTTAAATTGAAAGCTTCATTTATTTTCATTCTTTCTTATGATCTCATGGATTTATTTGTGGTTATCAATTTTTCTTTGGTAACCACTGTGGCTAAATTCCAGAGGTTTATATGTAGTACTCTGCTTGTCCTTCACTTATAATTTACATTTTAAAATTTCCATTTCCATCTCAACTCCCAAATTATCTAAAGCATATTTGTTTTTTAGATTTTCAAATGAACACATTTGGGCATTGGGGGGAGGGTTCTCTTTTAGTTGTTAATTCTTTTCATCACGTGCATGTGAGTGTGCAAATTTAGTTTGGTTCCTGGTAGACTTGATAGGAGTGAGGGACGTTCGTGTGTGTGTGTATGTGCGTGTTTGTAAGCAGTAAGATTATCAGCACCCCAAAACCTCTCATGATCCTTCTCATTAGAACTCAGATTTCCCTCACCTAAAGGCAACTACAATTTTTACCTTTATGACAGTCATTTCTCTGCTTTTCTGTATAGTTTCACTATTTGTGTATGCAGCTGTAAACAATACATATACTTTTTTTTTTTTTTTTTTTTTTTTGCCTAATCTTGAGCTTCATATGAATAGATAGAACTTTACTTATTCTCTACTAGTTCACTTTTTTTGGCACAACAATATTGTGGGATTTTTTTTTCCCCCATGAAGTTACATGTAGCTGGATTTTATTTTCATTATTGTGCAGTATTACATCGTATGATGATATTCTGTTATATACAGAATTTGGGGTTATTCCCAGTTTTTTGCTGTAGTTATTTATTTATTTATTTATTTATTTATTTATTTATTTATTTCAAGATGAAGAGTGACTGTCACTTCTGTGGTATCTTGTTCTAGAAATAGTTGGTGGTTCTTTTGTGGTTTTGTACCTGGGTAGTTGTTATTCCATCTCTTCTTCCTCCTCTTTTAGCAGATTTATTCAGGTAGAAGTTTATATACCTTCATCAATTTTAAGTGTATATATATGATTTTTAGTGGATTTATGCAGTTGTGCAACCATTACCGCGATCCAATTTTATAAACACTTACATTGAATTAAAATGCTCCTTTGTGCCCTTGTGCATTCAGTTCCCATCCCAACCCCAAACCATAGACAAACACCATTTTCTGTCTCTATCATCTTGCCTTTTCTAGAAATTTCCTATAATGGAGTCTTACAGTGTGCATTCTGTTTTGTAGGGCTCCTTTCCCTTAGTTTTGGAGTTCATGCATGTTGTCACTTGTATCAGGAGTGTGATCATTTCTTTTGCTGAGTATGAGTCCATTGTGTGGGTGCGTCACATTGTGTTTATACATTTACCAGCTTATGGCCATTTGAATTGTTTCCAGTTTGGGGCTATTATGAGTAATGCTGTTAATAATACTCCATACAAAGCATTGTGTGGAAGTTTGTTTTCATTTCTCTTGGGTCGATAACTAGGGGTTGAATAGTCAGTCCACTAGGTTGTGTAACTTTTTAAGAAACTGCCAAGTTCTTTTCTATAGTTGCGGTACTATTTTGCACTTCCACTAATCACGTGAGGGTTCCAGCTTCTTTCCACTGACCTACACTCGTGTTGTTCTTCTTTTCACTGATAGCCATCCGAGTGAGTGTAAAGTAGCATCTCCTTGTGGTTTTAATTTTCATTTCCTTAACGAATAATGATTTTGGTTATGTGTTCGTGTGCTTGCCATTTATGTATTTTCTTTAAGTGAAGTGTCGATCTAAATCTTTAGCCCATTTAAAAAATTGGATCATTTTCTTACTAATTACTTGTTAGAAGTTATTTATCAGATGTATGATTAACAAATATTTTCTTGCAGTCTGTGACTTGTCTTTTCATTTTCTTAATGGTTTCCTTTGAAGAGTTGGTTTTAAATTTTGATGAAGTCCAATTTTTTGATGAAGTCAATATTTTCTTTTATGGGTCATGCTTTTTATATGATATTTTACAAATATTTCCTAATGCAAAGTCAGCAATACTTTTATGCTTTCTTCTATACATTTTATATTTATAGTTCTTACATGTGGGTCTATATTCTGTTTCAAGTTAGTTGTTTTTAATATTTATTTATTTTTGAAAGAGACAGAGACAGAGACAGAGTGTGAGTGGGAGAGGGGCAAAGAGAGGGGGAGACACAGAATCTGAAGCAGGCTTCAGGCTGTCGGCGCAGAGCCCGATGCGGGGCTTAAAATCACAGACCGTGAGATCATGTCCTGAGCCGAAGTCAGATGCTTAACTGACTAAGCCACCCAGGTGCCCCTAAGTTTTTTGTTTTTTTTTTAATGAAGTATACAAATTTTAACATTTGTCTTTACAATTCAGCTTGGTTTTTGTGTTATTCAGTCATCTATGTTTTTTACTTTTGTTTACTTGGCCTATAGTTTCTCTAGTAGATGGAAGTTAAACTCATCGACTATGATTGTTCTCACATGTTTCAGATTTCGTTTGTGTAATTCAAAGGTAGTTGTTAACTTCATAGAAATTTGTGATCAGTTGATCTTTCTGGTAAACTGAATCTTTTAAAATAAAATAGGAACTGTCCCTGCTTCATTTAGTATTTTTTTGCCTTGAATTCTATTTTTGCTAATATTTTGCTATATTTGCTTTTACTTTTTTGGTAGCATATAGATGGGCTATCTTTTCCCATACCTTTATTTTTCAACTCTTCTGAGTTTTTTTAGTTTACATCTGACGTTTAAAAAAAACAAGTAGTAGCTACTTTGAAAATCCAGTGTGAGAGCCTTTTTTAACAGGTAAGTCTTAAATTAAGGGCAGCAATGTGTACAATGCTTTAAATAGCAACTGAATCAGGTGTTATTTTGTATGATTTTAGGCAAGTCACTTAACCCCTGTAAGCCTCAGTTTGTTCATCTGTTCAAGGAAAGCAATAACAATTATTTCCTACTATCTCACTGGATTTATGTGAGTATTCAATGAGAAATATATAGAGAGCATCTGGCAACATAGAAAGTATTTAATAAATATTGACTGCCATCACTCTGTTTAAAATAGTATGAAAAATAGGGCTCTGTGGCTGTGAGTCATGGAATATCACTGGAGTCTTAACCAAGAAGCTGATGTCATAAGATTTGTGTTTTAAGCACAGTTATGGTAGCAGCATGGAAGGTGGATTGGAGGAGTGAGGCAGAGAGAAAGAACCCACTTAAACAGTTGTTGTACTATTTTAGGAGAGCTGAGAACCTGCTGTAAGCCAGCAGCTCTTGGAAAAGAAAACGAAGAGGGTGTGAGCAAGAGGTACTTAGGTTGTAGACTTGACTCTGTTTGCCGCTGGTGAAACAAATAATTTTAGATGTTCAGGAATCATTTAAATTTATTCTACCTGAAGACAACTAAAAATAAACAGAATTTCCTGAGCTTGGGGGGTAATACTTCTCATGGCAAGGGAACACACTTGGAAATACTAGATAAAAGATAGAGGTATAATTTTGATGGAACATTACAATTTCAGAGTTTGCAGTAAAAGAATGTATTTCTAGGGATAATGAATGAGCTTTTACCAGACAGTGAGGTAACAAGCCACCCTAACTAACATCAAACATTATTTTAGGAATATGGTGGTTAAAATAGTATAAAATTAGTGTAGATGAAGAGAAGTAGATCAGTAGAACATAATATAGTTCAAAATGGGTTCTTGAATGTATAGCAATTTAGAATATGATAAAGGTGGCATTTTAAGTCGCAAAGGGGGAAAAGAAGGACTAGGCAGTGAATGGGGTTGAGATTTAGCATTCAAAAAACAATTAAAGTAGGTCCTTGCCTGACACCACTGATAAAAATTAGTTCTAGATGAGCTGAAGTCTTAAGCATTAAAACAAAGCACAGTTATAAATGTAGTAGAAGATGTATACATATCCTTCACATCAAGAAGAAAGGGAGATACAAGCAAATGGAAAAAAAAGCCGAAAGATATAAATGGGGACAGTTCACGGAAGAGGCAGGACAAATGGCCAGTGAACTTGATAACACGCTCAGCCTCAGGAGGCACGAGCTCAGATAACAGCTAGCATATCTCACCCATCAGCTTGACAGAACAATTTCCTAGTAGCAAATGGTGGTGCTGGAGAGGGGACGCCCTCCTCTGGTTCAGGTAAGGGTGTAAAATTCCAGGGCAATTTGTTGCTTCTTTTGAAATTTAAAATTGCCGTAATTTCCCCTTACTCTTTTTTCTACAGAAGCAGAGGGAACAGAAGATAGGTCAGGGTTGTATATTTAACATTTCTTCTAATAACGAAACTTTGGAAACGACTTAAATATCCATTCAGTTACTTCGTCTGTAATTTAAGTGGCCACCTGTTAAATGGTGGTGCTCCGTGGTCAGTGGTTGATACCTGACACTCACTTGAATCTGAGAATAGGATAAGCATGATACATTTTCCACTGGTTTTCTTTGAGTTGTAACCCTGGAAATGGAAAATCTTGTTTAAAATAACATGAAACAATGAAGAGTTTTAATGGGCAATATAAATAAGAAACTGAATTGTGAGGTATAGTTTTGCTGAAGTCTATTTATTGGTATATTTCAACCCTTCTCCCATGTGCAGATATCTCTTACACAATTGTTGTATGACAACTATTTAACTTAGGGTAAAAGCCCTTCCAAGGTCTGGCTCTTATTCCTTGTCCTTACTTTTCTTGCTAGTATCTGCTTACAATTAAGCCCAGGGGCAGCATTAAATTACTCTGTCTGATGATCCTTCTGTTCTACGAGTGCATGTCAGAAGTTAGCTTATAATTCCTAAGATTCCCTTTGCCGTGAGGATTTGTATGTTCTCTCCCTCCAGTGAGGAAAAGCAGAGGGATTACAGCAACTAAAGGCATCATTACCTTTTTACATGAAATTCTGTAATTATCTCATCTTCAGACAAAGGGAACAACTCACCTTTCATAAGATTCATGCCAGAGAGGAATGTTATGTAGATTCCTCTGTGTTCGTGCATGTAGGTCAGTTATTGTTGTTATTGGTGAGTAGCATTTCATTGGGAGGGTATAGCATATTTTGTTCATCTGTCCTCGTGCTGATGGATATTCTCATCTTTTTGTGAATGTGTCTTTCATTGCTTTTGGTTAAATTCCAGAGTTGAATTGCCAGATCAAAAGGTATATAGGTGTGTATTCAACTTACAAGAAACAGCCAAACAAGTTTTCAAAAATAGTTGGACCGTTTTACATTCCCAGTATTCACGTATGAGAGATGTTGCCCAGCGTCCTTGTCAGCATTTGTCATTGTCTTTATAATTTTAGCCATTCTTATGGATGTCTATAGATATCCAGTGGAATTTCCTTGTGGTTTTTAACTGTATCCTCCAGACCAGTGATACTGAGCATCTTTTAACGTGGTTATTGGGCCTTGACATGTCTTCTTTTTGAATGTGTCAAATTCTTATGTTTATTTTTACTGGATTGTGTTCTTTTCCTCATTGTTTTGTATGTGTTCTTTTTTTTTTTTTTTTTTGAGAGAGAGCGAGTGGTGGGGGAGAGGGACAGAGAGAGAGAGAGAGAGAGAGAGAGAGAGAGAGAGAGAGAATTCTAAGCAGGCTCCATGCTCAGTACAGAGCCCAATGTGGCGCTTAATCCCACTACCCTGGGATCATGACCTGAGCCAAAAACAGGAGTGAGTCGCTCAACTGACTGAGCCACCCAGGTGCCCCGGTAGGTATTCTTATAGAACAGATATAATAAAGTTGTTTGTTGCAGATATGTATTGCATGTATTTTCTCCCAGCCTGTGATTTACCTTTTTGCATTCTCAGCAGTATCTTAATGAGCAGTACTTTTGATTTTGAAGAGGACAGTTTATCTTTTTTTCTCTTTATTTAGTATTTCTTATGTTCTGCTTAAGAATTTTTGCTCAAGATCACAAAGATATTTTCCTACATTTTCTTTTAGAAGATTTATAATTTTAGGATTTGCATGTAGATTTGTTTTCCATGTTGAGTTAATTATTGCATATTGTATGAGATACTTTTTTTATACAGATATCTAATTGATCCAGTATCATTTCTTGCAAAGACTTTCCTTTCTATATTAAATTGCATTTGCATCTTAGTAAAAAGTCATTTGATTGTGTGTGTGTGTATAGGTATATAGATATATAGATATATATAGATATATAGATATATAGATAGATTTATATATCTATAGTCTATACTTATCTGTATATACATATACATATGTATATATATGGTGGATTTCTTTTCAAGATCTCTCTTTCCATGTACACACACACACACACACACACACACACACACACAAGTATATAATTTATTTAGATATTTACTTTCAGCAATGATTTATAGTTTATAGTATAGAGGTTAAAAAATTAAAAAAAATTTTAATGTTTATTTTTGAGAGAGAGAGGGAGAAACAGGGAGTAAGTGAGGAAGGGGCAGAGAGAGACGGAGACACAGAATCCAAAGCAGGCTTCAGGCTCTGAGCTGTCAGCACAGAGCCCAGTGCGGGGCTTCAACTCATGAACTGTGAGATCATGACCTGAGCCAAAGTGGGACGCTTAACCAGGTGGCCACTCAGGTGCCACCACTCCCCCCAAGTTTTTAATTAAGTTTATTCCTAAAATATTATGTGATTTATTTGACGCTATTGTAAATGCTATTCATTTTTAGTATTTCACTTTCCAATTGTTTGCTGTTAATATAAAAATAAAGCTTATTTTTATATACTGACCTTACAATTTGACACATGCTCAATTTACTTCTTGGATTAAGTTGTTATTATAGACTTATTTAATTATTCATATGATTTTGTCATCTGCAAATAAGGACAGTTTTACTCCTTTTTTTCTTTTTTCAATATCTGTGTCTTGTATTTTCTTGTCTTACTTCATTGACTAGGACCTCCAGAGGGTTAGCTAGACCAGTCTTAGGTAGGAAGTCTTCACTGTTTCATCATGAAACATAATATTTTAGCTACGCTGTTTTTTTTTTTTATAGGTGCCTGTTATGTAGGTTGAGAAAGTCTTCTTTTATTGCTAGTTTGCTGAGAGTTTTTCTATTTTTAATCATGAATGTGTGCTGGATATTATGAAATTCTTGTACCACATCTGTGATGCATTGAGATGATCAGATAATGTTCACTTTTATTCTGTGAGTACGATGGGCTTCGAATGTTAAACCAGCCTTGCTAGTAGGCTGTCCATATTTTGTCCCTTGGCTGGAGAGAGTAGGCTTTTTATGGGGCTTTTTGTCTACACCCATCGGTGTTTGTGTTGTCTTCTTTTTCAACTCCAAGTCCGGGCATATGAAGCAGGGAACTTACCTGGTCCATCTTCTCTCCACCACTCAGAATCTTTTGTTAGTTTGATATATAATGTCCAGGGGTTTTAGTTGTACTTAGTGGGAGGAATAGGGAAATTAGGTCAACTCCATTTTCCTGGAAACAGAAATCCTGGAAATCCTTACTGATTTTTAAAAATCAATTACTGAGAAAAAGGCATTAAAGTATCCTTTGCTTTAGGATTTTTTTTTTTTTTTGGATGGTATATATAAAATACCTAGCCCAGTGTGTGTCACAGATTAAGTTCTTATTAAATTATTATGTGTCCCACAAATATTTCTTGAGCCCTTGTTACATGGCAGGCAGTATTCTACTCATTGGACACTGAACAGTGAACAAACATCCTGCCCATGTGGAGCTTATATTTTAGTAGAGGGAGACAGATGCTAAAATAGTAGTCAAGTGGTCAGATAGTCAAGTGGTTGCATGGACAGATTTAAAGTAAATCAAGGGGATAAGAGGTGTAATTGGCGGGAGAGGGGAAAAAGGGTTGCCTTTTGATACTGAGTAGCCAAGGAAGGCCTCTGGATTAAGGTGTAATAATCCAGAATCCTGCAGCTGTGAAGGAGCAAACTATGTGGATGTCCAGGTAAAGAGTAGAGAGCCTTCTCCCCTCCAGTGAAATGACGGATTACTGACCTTGTTTCTAGGCAAGGACTGTCCTCAGAATCTTCCCTTGATCGGCTAGGGTGAAAGTCCGGGGCCGTGCATTACTTCCCAGGATGAAGAGCTAGAAGATCTGTCTGGCTTTATCATATATTAGTTATACAACTTTTGACAAACCATGATTCTCTTTGTACCTCAGTCTCCAAAAGGAGTCTGTCTCACATAGTCGTGAGTATCCAGTAACTGACAAAGTGTACGTGGAAGCATTTTGCAAATAAATCAGAGTCCCACAAATGTAAGGTACTGTGATTATATCATGATTTTTTAGGAAAAATCTCAATGTTTATTTTTGGGAGAGAGAGAGAGCATGAGCAGGGGAGGGGCAGAGAGAGAGACACACACAGAATCTGAAGCAGGCCCCAGGCTCTGAGCTGGCAGTACGGATATAGATGCGGGGCTCGAATTCACGAACTGTGAGATCATGACCTGTGCCGAAGTCAGTCGCTTAACCGACTGAGCCACCTAGGCACTCCATGATTGTACCATTATTACTGACGGTGCTGTCCAGCTTTGACTCTAAGGCATTTCGATTGGATTTTAGTGATTATTTAGCTCAGTGTTTTCATTTTACAGATGAAGAAACTGAGGCTCAGAGAGGTTTGACTGAATTTATAGGTATAAATGCAGGACTATAGATGTCATGTATAATTCCTTTTTGGAAAATTTTGGTGATAATGTAGTGCTGTGGTTTTCAGACTATTATCCTGGACTAGCCACATCAGCATCACCTGGAAACTTGGTAAAAATGCAAATTCTTGGGCCCCACCTTCGACCTAATGAGTTAGAAGCTCAGGAGGTGGGGATCCCTAATCTGGGTGGTTAGGGTGCCCTCCAGATGGTTCTGATTCAGTCTATACCAGAGTCCTGATGTGGGGGGGGGGGTGGTTCACGTAATCCATAGACGCACGAGGAGGGTGCCAGGCGTCCTGATCCCCAGGGGCAGCCCTAAGTTTTGGGCAAATGGCTTTTGTAGAGACATTTTTAAAGTCTCCCCCTTTCTCTCCCTTCAGGCACGTTTCAAGACACTTTTTTCTCTAGATGCTTTCTTAGTTGATTAGCCAGTAATTCCAGCTGAGGTGTTAGTGGAGATTAGTGCATTTCCAATGTAATAGGAGGTTAGAAAAGTCCATATCTTTTGGGATGCTGAAGATTTCAGTCTCATAGTGGGAGATTTAGATATGAAAGAGAAGGGGAGGTAATGGAGAGGGATCATGAGATTTCTTCTGTTCTTGCTATCTGTGTGGTTATGAATGGAGTTGGAAAAAAGGTTTCATGGTATTTTCGAGTATCAGTATGTCAGTGGTACCAGTATTTGCTTTAAGTAACCATGGTCTTTAAGTCCTCGGAAGATAGAGAAGGAAAGAATCTGGCCTTGTTATAGATTCTGAGATTTTTTTAGTGTAATGATTCCTGGCTGGATACCAAAAATGCTAGGGCATGGCTATGTCTGCCTAGTTAACCGCTTATGCGCTTGAAGTGGGTTTATCTAACCCGTTAGGTTACCTGACAGTTGCCCCTTGTGGCAGTCCATAATCTTCTTCCAGTCTGTTTCTCCCCATCACAGGAAGTCTGAGTGTTGCCATCAGGGAGGAGTTGACGTAAACTACCTCCCTTGTTCCTAATTCAGAGTTGTTCTCGGAGATGGTCTCCTGCCTCCCCACTGCATGCATCCCATTTGGGTCCTCAAATCCAGCATCAGTAGGTTATGAACAGTTCCCAAGTCTCAATGGTCCCTCATTTCATTTAAAGGAAAGACAAGGGTGTTATAAGCATTTCTGGATTTTCATGTGTGCTTTTGTTGTGAGAGATAAGGAAATTAGCCTGTAAATATCTAATCTGTGAGGAAGATGAGGAAGAATATTAACCAGAGTATCTGTGACTCTTAAATCCTTGCTGTTTTAATCAGAGACCCCAGGATAATTGACCCATATATAATGAAATCCACTCCCAATTCTCTACATGAGCAATTATTTAAATAGTTAGGAGACAGAATAATAAAGCAATTGCCCTGGGCTTTTGAGGTCAATAGGTTAACTCTACAGAGTTTAATTAAAATTTGCTAATAAATGTCTGCCTACCTTAGGCAGGTTATTTCATTAGTCTTCATCATGGCCTAAGTCAGATATTCCTTATTAATTATTTTTCACCCCTCTTAAATCCTCTTCTTATGAAGCAAGCAGTCTTTTCATTACTAATTAGGATTCCCACACTGGGGAAGGAGATTCCTTGAAGCAGCCACCTCATTAGAAAGGGATATCCGACACTGTAAATGAATAAATTGGGATTCTACTATCTTATTTTTTAGTATACGTGCTGCCGAAGTGAGCACTACTGTCTTATTTTTTAAAATAGCTACACAGTGAAGCCAAATTGCGAGCTTTAAAAAAGTATCAAAGAAAAGACCACTCTGGCAATGGCTATGGTATATTTCAGTCACATTCTTTTTGACATTAATAGGAAATTCCCTTTCTGATTCTTCCTTAAAATATGCATGGTACTGAGAAAAATCAGGCTCTTTGGGTTTGGTAAGCAGAATTGTATGTAGAAATTAGGTCAATAGGAGGATTTATCTAAGAAGTTCTGTCCGTTTTCTTGGAGGGGTTCAGAGGAAGAGAATCTCCCCTAAAAAGAAATAGAATCTGTAATCACAGAGTAGCTGGGAGTTTTGAATGCCATGAAACTGTGTTACTTCTTCACTGCTCTTCCGGCCCTTTCTTTAGACCAGTATTGGAGGCCTGCTTGCACTCTGCATTTTTGTTTATTTCCATCCCTGTCATCTCTAATCTGGACCATTTCAGCAGCCTCAACAGTCTCTCCAGGCTCTGGTCTTTCCTCTCCTACTCCATCCTCACCGGAAATGTGTCAACTCTCCTCCTCATGAAACTTCTCCAGGTTGATGCATATCCTGATTCGTCAGCACCACACGACTCAGGTCCCTTCATAGTCAGGCCTTGCTGAGTGAGGGCCTTGCTCATGGAGCCTATGCTTAAACCACTCTGAAATCTCATGCTCGTTTTCTCTTCCTAGAATGACCAGCTCCATTTCTCTTTCACCCGATAACCATCTACTCATCTTTTAAGAGCTGTGTTAATTGTTGTTGTCCTACTGGCTTGATCTGCAAGAGGGGGACAATTGTGATATCCGTGGTGCCCGTTTCTGTACAGACACATACTTGGTAGTTAGTAAAATTGGGTGAATGGTTTTGAGGGTGCACTGAGCACCTTTGTATCCTTTCGGGGAACTGAATTTCATTTGCCTTCTATTCAAGTTGGTTCACTGACCACACTCATTTTTGTCATCATCTTTGATTGCCTAGTAAGCGCTTAACAAATGTAGAATAAATGAATTAGTTCTGATAGTTCTACAGAACTTGTGATTAACAGAGACATGTATTTTTAGATTGCAAAATTCTCTGCAGATTTTATTGCCTTAATGCTACAGTGACAAAGAACTTCACATTTTGCGCATTTCTTTGGTCACCTTTCGGCATAAGAGTGAATTACTCTTCACTTATGATTTTTGTGTGGACCTCTCGGCTCTTCACCCGCAGCTTGTTGACCTGGGACTCTGCAATGTCAGCGCGTTCCTCGGCCTCCTCCAGCTCGTGCTGGAGCTTGCGGAATTTGGAGAGGTTGACATTGGATTGTTCCTCCTGAGAAAAGAAATGCATTTGAGAGAACAAGAAAATTTGACATTTTCTGATTCTCATGGCCTTCTTTACTTCTAGAAGCAGCTACTGATGGATTTGCTTCATAAGTGAGAAAACAAAAGGTTCTATTGTTTGGTCATGTACTTATCTGGGGGTAGGGCATCCCATATGCTCACCTCTGTGAATGAGTGGGCTTAACAAACCCCCGCTTGGGCTTTTTCACTGGAAAGAGTGTCCTGGAAAACTTAAGATGCTATCATGTCAACAAGGAGATCAAAGTAGCGGGAATCTGATTCTATGAGACAAACTTGAAAAAGTAGGCACAGTTGGGGCATCTGGGCAGCTCAATCTGTTAAACATCCGACTCTTGATATCGGCTCAGGTCATGATCTCACAGTTGGTGGGATTGAGCCCTGTGTGCTTGGGATTCTCTCTCTCTCTGCCCCCTCTGCTGCTTGTGCTCTCTTTCTTGTAATAAATAAATAAATTAAAAAAAAAAAGTAGACACAGTGGTACTATTGGGTGCAGAGAATCTTAAGGGAAGTTTCTGAATTTAACAGGATGAGAAAGATAACAAGATGAGAAAGCAGCCAAATGAAAAGGAAATGTTCTGATGGATTTATTGTGAAGTTTGTTCAGCAGAGCTTAGATTTCACAGCCCTCATTTGCACAGACCCTGTGAGTGCTGGAGATTTCTGGGAGTGGCAGGTGTTCTAGATAGGGAAGTAGGTTGTAACCAAGAAGCATTTCTATACTAACATGTCTGGAAAATTGCTTAAAGAGGTCTCAGAAGAAATGAACCTGAATCTAAGGCTCCAGTAATTAGTGGTAAATTTGTTTTCATTCCAAATACTCATTTTCAGACCTGATTTTATATTCTTTGCCTTAAAGAAATACTCTTAAATTCTATAAACTTCAGACTCCCCGAAACCTGGACCTGCTCTGGACTTTTCTGTCTCATTACGCAGATACTCACGGCCTCTTCAGCTTGTCTCTTGTAAGCTTTAACTTTGGTTTGTAATTTGTCCACCAAGTCCTGCAGCCTGAGAACATTCTTGCGGTCCTCCTCCGTCTGAAATGTAAGAGGCAGCAAATAGTGTTGTTATTTGAGAACAACGCATTATTTTCACTTTCTTGAAAGCAAGTGGGCCTGAGAAATATGGAAAGGCAGGTCACCTGGTAAGTGAGTTCCTTTAATCTTCTCTCATGTTTGCGGAGACCCTTGACAGCCTCCACATTGCGCTTCTGTTCAGTTTCTACCTCATTTTCAAGCTCCCTCACCTGGAAGAGAAAAAAGCTGTTTAGCAATTTGGCTGTGACTGGCTGCACGAACAGGTCAGGAACTGAATGAACTGATAGACACCCACCCTGGCCTCCAGTTTCTGGATCTGCTTCTTCCCGCCCTTCAGGGCCAGCTGCTCAGCCTCGTCCAGACGGTGCTGAAGGTCCTTCACCGTCTGCTCCAGGTTCTTCTTCATCCGCTCCAGGTGGGCGCTGGTGTCCTGCTCCTTCTTCAGCTCCTCGGCCATCATGGCCGCCTGTTAGCAGTGAAACAAAACCGGTTGAGAGCTGGGCTGGCGCATCAGCATTCAAGTTTGAGCACCACCGTGTTGCCCTCTGCTCACATCAGTGATGGCCTTCTTGGCCTTCTCTTCTGCGTTGCGGGCTTCCTGGACAATGTCTTCCATCTCTCCCTGGATCTGGGAGATGTCTGTCTCCAGCTTCTTCTTGGTGTTGATCAGGCTGGTGTTCTGTTTCAAATTAATAAGAAAAAGGAGGGGGGGAAGCACATTTAATTATATTCTGTTTATACTATCATTTTTATTAGTGTATACAGGCAAAAATTTGTGATCCAAGAAAATGTCAGCATAAAAATCAAATGAAAAGTTGACTCTAAGTTATGCCTTCTCTTCTTATTCACCCATACTTCTGTTAATGAATATTTTCTTAAATTCTAAGGTAAAATTTGATTTTTGATGCCAAAGATGTTCAACAATTAACAGTGGCTGCCTGTAAGCATGAAGCACAACTGCGAGCCAGGAAAAAAAATGTAAAGTGCTGTGGCTCATGGAAAATGGATTATTGATTTTTAGTTGTTTATTCACATGTGGTTGGCTTCATATTTAAAGTACATAAATAGCATCATTATTGGTACAAAAATGAACAAAGGATCTGTTATGTTTTGGAAAACTTGATGGTATTTAAACATATTTAATCAACTCAAGGATACTAAGCATGAGTATGAAAAACACTGCATTTTAATTTGAATTTAAAATTATTTGTCCTACGTGATTTTAACGTTTCCATGATGGCTATTTCCTTATATTGCAGTTTTTAAAAAGTATGTAGTAATATATGTTTATTACAAAAAAGAACATATAAATTAGCAAAATAAGAGGTAAAGAATAATTGTTATACTCTCCCTACCCAAAGATAAGCATTGATAATACTTTTGTTTATCCTATATATTTTCTACAAAAATGATCATGCTTTATATATTATGTTTAAGTTGCTGTTTTCACTTAGTATATTGTGAACATCTTTCCATGGCAGTAAATGCATACTGTAATGGCTCCTTATTAGCCATCATGAGGCTCTACCACCATTTATTTAGCATATCCATTATAAACAACAAATGCTGACTGGCAGTAATGATGGCCTCTGTGAATTTGAACTTAAGAGCTTCTTTTTATATTTCATGTAGTTAGCTTTTATGTGTGTCCGGGACACACAAAATTACTTGGTGGCTTATTCTTTCTCCTCTATTTTATTTGCTTATCTATTTGCAGCTTAGAGTTGCAAAAGACAAGATGGCCACTAATGTCATATGTATGGTTATTAGCAGATGGCCTTTTGTGCTTTCCTTACGAAAGTTTCTAGAACCCTAAATTTTTTCTAATCAGCATGATTATGGCAGCCTACAAATACACCTGTGAGCTGGCTAGGCCCGCCCCCCCTTCCCAGTATGTCTTAGTAATGTGCATTCTCCAGAACTTCACGAAGGACCCTGGCCAGGGTTACTCCTTACTTAAAAACAAGCTTATCCCCTCAGATTGTCTTCAACGTCAGGAAGTGCCTTTGCTCAGCCATAGTCCTGAACCTTACCTGGGTGTGCAGGAGTTGCACACGCTCACTGGCATCCAGGAGCTCCTGCTCGGCCACCCTCCTGCTCCTCTCCGTCTGCTCCAGGGATGCCCGCAGCTCCTCGATCTCAGCCTGCAGCAGGTTGGCCCTGCGCTCCACCATGGCCAGCTGCTCCTTCAGGTCCTCCTGGCCTCTGACGGCATCATCCAGATGTAGCTGAGTGTCCTGCACAGAAAGAGGCAAAGACTCTTACCCGCGTTCCAATGAAAGTGAATACAAATTTCGGGTCATCGACACACCTTGTTCTTAATAACTTAGAGTATGGTTAGAGAGAAAAAATGAGAAAGTCCCTTTAATGACATTCTCTGTAGCCTAGGGTAGCAGATCTACTCAAAAGAACACGATGTTATATTTTAGATTGTGAATCATAAAAAAATACCATGGCCAAAGATACAAAATTTTGGATCAAGAAAGCATCCTCAGAGATGAGCTAGTCTAATGATGTTGTTTTACGTAAATTAAATAAGTGTAGATATATGTATTTTAAAAATATGTGTATATACTTATATACATTATACAAATGAGGTTCCTATAAAGTGATTTGTGCAGCGTCTTCAGCTGACAAAGTGAACTTTTCTTTGACTTTTCCAGAAGCAAGCTATTTTTCAGCTGTGTATGTTTCAGCAGTGTAAATTTTCAACTGATTACCGTATTATTTAGGTTTACGGCATATAAATTGCACAGTTACACCTTGACTGCATGACGCCATGTGTGTTTATCCCAGTGTACCTTCAGTATTCCTTGTGTGTTTCTAAGATTCTTTATTGCCTCTGCAGCCTGGCGGTTGGCGTGGTTCAGCTGGATTTCCATTTCATTGAGGTCTCCCTCCATCTTCTTCTTGATCCGCAGGGCATCGTTCCTGCTCCTGATCTCAGCATCCAGGGTGCTCTGCATTGACTCCACCACTCTGAGATGGTTCCTCTTTAGCTGATCGATTTCTTCATCTTTCTCAGCAATTTTCCGATCAATCTCAGATTTCACCTGGTTTAACTCAAGCTGGATGCGAAGGATTTTGCCTTCTTCGTGCTCAAGAGATCCCTTTTTAAAAAGCAACATTTAGTGCTCGCTTCGGCAGCACATATACTAAAAAGCAACATTTAGGTTACTCTTGGTTCTCAACCCCCTCAGGATCTTCCCAGGTATAATCTGCAGCTGGCCCTTGGGAGGGCAGGGAGAGACCAAAGAAAGAGGCAGGCCACTCCAGCTTGGTAGTGGCTATTTAATAATAGCAAAGTGACTTGGGTAAGAGGCTTGTCTTGAACGGCAGGAAGCCGAATGAATCGTGCCTCTGCCCACAAAATTTTAAAAGTTTACAAAGAGGCCATCAGTGGATTTAGTCACGTGTACTGTCTAGGTGTTCTCAACACCACACCACTGTCTCAAGGCTGTTTGTGGAGCAGCCCCTGGGAGCAGGAAAGGCAAGCGGAACCCACATTCCAAGGACAGGGGAGGTCAGTGGGTGTCACGTCTTTTTGATGATGTTTCCCAATTGATACCTGAAGAGCTTGTTGTTGTTTGTTCTGCACATCATGATGATTTCTTGAAGGCGTTAAAAAATGCACAAACTTTCATACATCTTAATTTAGCCTGTTCTGCATTCCCAAGGAAATTCAGTATTTCTCACTGAATTAAGGAGTTATCCCCTGCAGCTTTACCACATGACAGATCTCAGTTGCTGTTAATTTTTCCATTTATTTATAAGGCATAAGTGAGCAAACAAAACATGTACCTCTGCTTCTTCCAGGGCAGCCTGTAGTTCACTCTTCTCTTGATCTATTTGTTTCTTTACTTTCTCCAATTCGTGGATATGCTTTCCCCCCTCCGCAATCTGCTCCGTCAGGTCAGAAATCTCCTCTGTAGGTTCATAGTAAAACACCAAATTCAGTTGAGAAAAATGAAAACTTGAAAAGATGCCTTCCTGCCATTTTGGAAGGAGAAGGATTACAAAGACTCACGCTGCAAGTTCTTGTTCTCTCGCCTCAGGGTTTCCAGGTGATCCAGGGATTCCTCGTAGGCATTCTTGACCTTGAACAGCTCAGTGCTGAGAGAGCGGGACTCCTTCTGGGAGGCCTCAAGTTCAGCCTGAGTCTCCTCATACTTCTGTTTCCACTCTGCCAGGACCTGGAAGTACATCAGAACTAAGCCTCTGTAATCAAGAGTCAGGCCACTTTCCCCCAAGAAGCTGGTCATTGTGGGCCACCTTGTCGAAGTTCCTCTGCTTCTTGTCCAGGGCCGCACAGGCCGCATTTGTTCTCTCCACGTCGATCATGAGGTCCTCCACTTCGTTCTGGAGCCGCTGCTTTGTCTTTTCCAGAGAGGCACATTTGGAATTCACGGCCTCCACCTGTTCCTCCGCATCCTGCAGCCGCTGGGCCAGCTTCTTCCTGAAACGTTGGTCAGTGCGGGTGACCAAGAGCAGAGTTGAAGCCACCACAGTGAACTTAATAAAGCTGCTGACTAGGAAAGCATGTTTTCCCCAAGAATTTTTTGCTCCTGTGTCCACAAATTGTTAAGGTTTCCTAAAATGTCTTCTCAGTACCCATTTTGTCTCTTTAATTCTCCCTAGTGAAGTCTACTCTTTATCTCTGGGGTTGCCAAACATACTCCTGAGCCAGGCCTTTTTGTGTGCATGGTGATGGTAATGTGTGTGTGCATGTGGGAGAGAGATGAAGAATGAGTAAGCGCTTCAGCTGAGTGAGAAAGGTGAGGGTGTGAGAGGGTGACGAAGTGACAGCCGTGAACAGGAGGCATGTCTTCAAAGATGCTAGTGCTGAATAGCATCGTAAAACGTGTTAACATGGTCCTCTTTATGAATGAAACTGGGGCCCAAAGTGACATTTCTGAGGGCATATGATTAATGACTAATGTTCTGGGTCTGAAGCCCCAGACAATAAATATTATTCCATAATCACATTTTCCCCAAATACCTTCCTTCACCAGCCCCCTTAACTCACGACCTCCCCCAGCCCATGCTCTTATCTGGAGTGCTCCCTCTGGAAATGCTTGCCAAACCCCTTCATTCTGCTTAATTCTAACAACTACCAAGCTATATCCAATATAGAGAAGTTTCCTTCACTGGGAACATAATGATTATTGCCTTTCCATGTGTAACTCCCATGAGTTTTATTCCATTAAAACTGTACATAATTAATGAATAAGTTTATTGATACTGGTTGTTAAATAATGACAGAATATGATAGTCTCATTCTGAACTTCTAAATACTCCAGGTAGGGATAAACTGATTATTGGTAATTATAATATTCATAATAATGTATCAGACAGCCTCAGTGCCTCCATTTTTTCTTATATTGAAGGAAGTTCTACTCAATTCATAAGGGATATGCTGATAATTTTTGGTTCATTTTGTTAGAAAGAAATTTAAGATATTTTTGTAGTAAACGAGATTGTGGGGAAGGCTGTGGTCTTGGCCCTTTCTTCAGTGGACATGTACCAGTTTATAAAGAGAAAATGATGGTTTCCACCACTCTGTAATCAGATAGGCTGGTATTTTTCACCTATCTTCATGTCTGGAATATTGTTTCTTTCATTATTTTATCTTCACTGTTTTTAAACTTCTCTTTCTGTCCCCATCATTAAGACTCCGTACTTGGCCTCCTCCAGCTCCTCTGTGCGCTGGATGGCGTCTGTCTCATATTTGGTCCTCCACTGGGCCACCTCGCTGTTGGCCTTGGACATTGACCTCTGCAGTTCAGCCTTGGCTTCCTGCTCCTCCTCATACTGTTCCCGCAGCAGGTCACAGTCATGGCGGGCTGATTGCAGGGCGTGGGCCAGTGCGTTCTTGGCCTGAACCAACCAGAAAATGTGCATTGTAAGTTTATGTTCTGATCATTGATATTCTCTAAGTGAAGCTCAGTTGTATGTCATGCTGCAAAGTTCGAGGGATTGGAAATCTCAGCTGGAAAATTCTCACCTTAGACTCCTCTTCCAGCTGCCTCTTTAACTCCTCAATCTGTTGTGTAAATGCTTGTTTGCCTCGTGATAGCTGAGACACCAGAGCCTCTTTCTCATCCAGCTGTCGTGAAAATTCACCTGGGAAAGACAAAACATGAGAGCTTTAGTTCTGTTGTCTAGGTGCCGACTAGTTTACAGACTGCTGTAACATCAGAACTCTTATTCCATGATGAAAAGAATAACTCAAGAACTTTGATATGGTTGAGAAGGTGTTATTTCTTTCTTTTTTTTAAAATGTGAGCTTTCTTTGATATTTCAGGATGGAGATATACATATATATATGAATAGATTATTTTTTTTTTTTAGTAATTCCACGACAACAAATATCTCAGTCCAGGGCTTAATTTTCTTCCAGTTATAGCTTAGAACCATACTTTTTACCATCTCCCAGTAAAAACGAGAAGGAATGACAAATCAGTGATACTGGACACATGTGGCCTGAGAAGTGATGGGCATCCGGTGGGCGCTCACAAGTGGAGGCCCGCCTTCCATTCTTGGCCTCTGTGCGCACCGGCCGTGCACCTGCTGACCTGACTCTGTGTGTAGGCGCGCCTTCTGGGCCGACAGCTCATTGATGAGGCGCTGTTGCTCCTCTTCCTTCGTTTTCACTTCACTGAGCTGGTCCTCCAGTGTGTGGCACATTTTCTCGAGGTTTCCCTGTGGTGGGAAGTAGGCAACAGGAAGAGCAGACGCTTTTATTTGTGAGTCTGGATTTGGAGAGAACTACTTGTGGAAAGGAGCTGAGTTTTATGTACTTTTCTATCTACTCCAAAGCCCTGCATGGTGCCTTGGATGTAGAGGCACATAATTTGGGCTAAATGAATACACATATGATTATGAAAATTAGGTCATTTCCTTTTGGAAAATATGAACATCACTTAAATTCTGTATCCTGTAGAGTATGGTTTTTAGAGAAAAATTTTTTCCTGTAATTACATTCTTTCGTGGTCATAGTGACAATATTTAAAGTGGTTTCTACAAATAAGATAGGAACACTGAAGTGATTCATTTCAATAGAGTGATGCCTAACAGGCGTAAAATGAGATAACATTGAAAGTTCATACAGTTAGATTGGATATAGTCATATATAAACTGTATAAAATGAAAAGGAGACAAGTTAATAAAAACCTTGGCCTTGGAGACGGTCTCCATGTTACTGGCCAGGTCGTCAATCTCCATCTTCAACTCGCTCTTCTCCTTCTCCAGCTTCTGCTTGACCCTCTGTAGGTTGTCTATCTGCTCCCCCAGCTCGGCCACGCTGTCCGCGTGCTTCTTCCTCAGGGTGGCCACCGTGGCTTCGTGCTGCAGGGTGGCCTCCTCCAGGTCCCTGCGCATCTTCTGGAACTCGGCCTCCCGCTTCTTGTTCATCTCGATCTGGGCGGAAGTGGCCCCGCCGGCTTCTTCCAGCCGCTCGCTGATCTCCTCCAGTTCGCGGGAGAGGTCGGAGCGCTGCTTCTCTGCTTTGGCCCGGGAGGCCCGCTCTGCCTCGATTTCCTCCTCCAGCTCCTCGATGCGGGCCTGAGGGTGACACACCAACATTAATGGCAACTCGTGGCAGTTTTGATTCCTGTGATACGCGGACGAGGTGGAGGTTGTGACTCACCTGTAACTCCTTGATCTTCTTCTGCAGCTGCATGGCGAGGGCCTGCTCGTCTTCAATCTTGCTTTGCAGATTGCTCATTTCAAACTCTTTCCTGTCAGAGGAGCAACAAATAAGCTCTGTCAGTTCTCTTACCAGTCCTCTCTGCCACATATGGTGGAATATCTTTATGCTGCTGTGTTGAGGACATGAGTAGTACACGTTTTACAAGTCAATACTGTACCATTTTCATTTAATAAAAAGTCAAAGATGCCATTATTTGTTTTTTTATGTGTACTCCAAAGTAATATTTTGGAGATCTTTAAAACATATATTTGGCCTGAATTGACAGATGAATTGACAGACAACAAGCAGATTACAATTTAACTATATCATGCTCACTTTTTAAGTTTTTCATCGAGTTGCTGTTTGTCATTTTCGACGTCCATTGTGGACTCCTGGGCCAGTTTTAGGTCTCCCTCCAGTTTCCTCTTGGCTCTTTCTAGGTCCATGCGGAGTTTCTTTTCTTGTTCCAGAGACCCTTCAAGCTAAATTTATAGTGTATTTTATTTATTTCAGTCCTGAGGCACTGAACCATATGTTACTGGCCACCAAAGATGCACAGGAGAATTTTAAAAAATGCACCAAATAGCATGGGAATTTTAATGATTGTTTTCAAACCCGCAGAGAAAGGCATATGTCACAACTGTTTGTTTTATCTTAAGAGGAAATACTGTGTTTTTCACACTTACATCATCCACTTGCTGCTCGAGCTTGGTTTTAGCTTTGGTCAGCGTGTTGACCTTGTCCTCTTCTGCCTGTAGGTCATCCAGGGTCTGCTGGTGGGCCTCCTGGAGGGCCTTCTTCTCCTTGGTCAGCTTAGCGATGGTTTCGTCCAGGCCTGCCATCTCTTCTGTGAGGTTTTTCACCTTAGATTTGAACAGATTATAGAATGTTAATGACATCCCGTCATCTTGACAAAAAACATGGTAATAGCTTAGGACAGTGTCAGCCTAAGATGGAAAATGGAGACGAGAAGCTAACCCAGGCCTCCATAGCTGAAAAATATGGGAGGTAAGGGTCAAGGTAATTAGTCAGAAATGGTGAAGACGACATATATATGATGGTACTTTTCTTTCATATTCATTGATTTTAAGATTAAACTTTTAGTTAAAGTATTTCCGTAACAAGCTAGCACTTTTAAACACTCTAAAATGGATCATGATTGTACCTTGTTCTCTGTGGCATGTTTCTCCTTTTCAACCTTGGCCAGGGTCAGCTCAAGGTCATCGATGTCTTTCTTGAGCTCTGAACACTCGTCCTCCAGTTTCCTCTTTTTGGCCGTCAGCTCGGCATTGATCTCCTCCTCATCCTCAGCTCTCTCAGTCAGCTCTTTGATCTTGGCCTCCAGCTGGATTTTGGTTTTAATCAGCTGGTCGCATCTTTCCTCTGCGTCAGCCAAGCCATCTGCTTCCTAATGGGGGAAATGAAACACTTCCATTTGTATAAGCTATATCTGCAAAGACACAATAATTTATTAAAAGGTGGATACTTTAGTGACTCAACCAGTTTGGTCAATACATATGCCAACTTTTAAAAGTCCAGTAGACAAAATGTTAGTAATTTTAATCCACTGATTAAGTATAGTAACAGTTTTCCTCCAGATATCCATGTGTGGAAGACCAAATCGGGAAAACTAGCCCTTTGGCCAAATCTGCACTTGTGCTGCTTTGGAAGGGTCAGTTATTAATTCTTGGACTCGGTTTTCTCAGGTTTGAGGGGTCCATTAATTTAACCTTTTCCTCACCCTGGTAAGAACGGCATAACTTCTGTTTTATGCACAATGTATTCCCTAAGGAAACAACAGTCTCATCTAAGAAAAGGTTCTATAAAGGAAGGAAAACATCTTTGGATAGCTTTATGACTTTGCTCTCTGATTTCCATACTACGTATGGATGTACATATGAACATATGCCGCATAATTTGTGACTTCATGTCTATTGCTTCTTCAGGTCTGAGTCTTAGTATTTTTGAAAGATGAACAATGACAACACATATTTTAGTGGAAACCATTGATTTATAAACCTTAAACTAAAAATGTTTCATATCTACTTATACAGTGTTTGGAGGATAAGAAGTGGCTGAGCTGTGCAGGGACTAATGCTCACAGATTGAACTTGAAGCTGTAAGTCATTTTTCTCTTGCATCAGAGCTACCATCTTCTCCTCAAGTTCTTTCCTTTTTGCCTCAGACTTCGCCAGCTCTTCCTTGGTCTTCTCAAATTCTTCCTTCATGTTGGCCATCTCCTTCTCGGTCTCGGCGCTCTTGAGGAGGGGCTTGATCTTGAAATACAGCTTCATCCAGGGCCAGTGCTTGACATTCATGAAGGCACGGACGTTGTACTGGATGCAGAAGATGGACTCTCTGTAGGAAGAACAAATATGGAAATGAAGAAGAATGTGGGCAGTGACTGGCACTCAACAGAAGTAATGACTGCATCGGATTCAATTATGAAAGTGTGGAGAACGAGGTCCCTCACCTCCTCTCCATCATCTTCTTGAATTCTACTCTCATCAGGTACCCTCTGCACACAGCCTGGGTGTGTGTGATGAGTTGGGCCAGCTTTTCATCTCGCATCTCCTCTAGAGTTCCCAACAGGCCAGCTTTAAAGAAAACCTGGCCAAAGAACAAGTGAGATATGTCATTTCCACTCAAGAGAAAGTCCCAAGGTGATGAAATTATGATAGAGATTTAGGTAGATTGGTACCTTGGTGTGACCGAATTTGTACTGGGTGTGGTCGATGTCAATAGACCCCAGAAGTTTCTCAGAAGCCTTCTTACTATCAATGAACTGACCCTCTGGGATAGCACTTGCATTTAGAACCTTGTATCTATCAGAAATTAAAGAATATGAAAGTTTGTTTTTCTTACCAAAACTCACAGTAACTATCATTGAAAAAATGATAGACTGAGTTTTGAGGAAAAAATTCCATTAAAATAATCAAGCAGTGCTTTAGATAAACCTTGGGAAAATATGTTTAAAAACAGTATAATATAAACCAAGGCTTCATTCTTTCTGATAATTGCATTTCAGTTTTCTTTTTAAAAAAATGCTTATTTATTTCTTTTGAGAGAGAAAGAGAGAGAGAGCGAGCATGAGCAGGGGAGGGGCAGAGAGAGATGGGGAGAGAGAATCCCAAGCAGGCTCTGCACTGTCAGCATGGACCCTGACACAGGGGTTGATCCCACAAACTATGAGATCACGACCTGAGCCAAAACCAAGAGTCAGATGCATAACCGACTGAGCCACCCAGGCACCCCAGAATTTCGGTTTTCAGGGAAAAGTTAAAAGATGTTTGAATTGCATGGCAATAATGATCTGGACTAGCACATTGAAAGGGAGAAAAAAATGAGACACAAACCTCTGCTTGAAGTCTGCATAAAGGATTCTGCTGGGGAATCCCTTCCTGCAGATGCGGATGCCTTCCAGCACTCCGTTACACCTCAGCTGGTGCAGGACAAGTTCATGCTCCATGGCCCCTAAAGGGAAGGATACACATGCCTTATTTCATGGTCTAAAGCAAACACGCTGGCACTTGTCTGGATGTCAGAAGTGTCTTACCGGGGGTTTTGGTTTCATTGGGGATGATGCAGCGCACAAAGTGGGGGTGAGTGCTCCTCAGGTTGGTCATCAGCTTGTTCAGATTCTCCTGAGAACCATAGGGAAAGTTTTAAAATCGTTTTTTGTTGCATTTACGTGAGACTCCCTATCAAGGATCTGTAGTTAATGGGCTCCATTTCATGAATAAAGTCAATGTAACTGACTACAGTAGTTGCTTCCAGAGAGGGTTTGATTTCATGTGAAATTTGTTCAACGCTAGATCTTTTAGATTTGGAGCTTTGAGGGGAGATGTTTCATATATTGTAAGGTTTGAACTCACACTGCAGGTTTTATTTTTGTTCAATTTTTCCTAACACATTTTTCATTTTCCTTTGTACAACATTACCTTTTTTCTGTTTCACTATAGATTTCTTTTAAAAAAGTTTTTTTAAGTTACGATAATTTAATTGTCACAGAAGTAGGTTTTTTGGGGCATTCAAGAATATACTGTACCCTAAAAAGCGCTGACACTGTCTGGAAAGAAGAACCCTTCTTTTTGCCACCTTTTTTTCCACCGCCACTTTCTGAAAAATAATATAAAAGAATTAAAACTATTTAATTTGTACTATCCGTAGGTATAAGGACTCCCAAGATTCCCTCTGGAATTTAAATGTGCACTCATTCACTTGTATCATCCCTCATCTTCCCTCTGTATCTTTCCTCCTTCAGCTCTGGATTAGGGAAATAGATGCATTGGCTCACATTATAGGTATTCAGGAAAACAACAACAGCAACAATAAAAGAACTGTGGATGAAAAGGGTAGATGTGGGGAAGAGGTAGGACCCCTCTCCTCCAAATCAGCAGAGGGGGAGTGCCAGAAGACAGAGGAGTAATGCCGCCTTAGTGCACACATCCCCCAGAGAAGAGGCAAAGTTGCATGCATGGTGCCAGGGAGGTGAGCCTCTGCTAACCTGCAGGCAAGTCCTGCTTCCTGTTTGCTTGTGTCTCTCTACCTCTGCTTGCACATCTGGTCTTAGGGGACTTAGGAGAACACAACTTGCATTCCTTAAGCACTAGTGCCTTGACAAAGGATTTCTTCATCTCCAGCTTAGCTGGATCCTTTAAGGAACCGATACTATCAAAATAATTGAAATAAGCTGTATGATCTTGAGCACGTCACTTAACCTTTGAGTCTCTGTTTCCTCATGGGTGAAATGAGGCCATGGACAAAATGATCCATAGTGTCAATTTTAGCTCTGAAAGCCTATGATCGTAAGACTCACTAAATATACTTCCTATCATTAAGTCCATATTGGCCAGTATTTTCATGACAGGTTTTGAGATAACTATATCAGTCTCTGATAAAAAGTATATTTCTGTTTTGTGACTCTAGGAACATATTAGTGATATTAACAACCTGCTTCAGCACTTTGTCCCCCGGCAAAGAGGAGAGCCAGAGTCTTCATTGCGGACTTCTGGTACAGCCCAACCACGGTCTCGTTCAGCGGGTCCTTGTTCTTGTCCAGCCAGCCGGCAATGTTGTAGTCCACGGTGCCGGCGTAGTGCACCAGCGAGAAGTGGGCCTCGGCCTTGCCTTTGGCAGGCTTGGGCTTCTGGAAGTTGTTGGACTTGCCAAGATGCTGTTCGTACAGCTTGTTCTTGAAGGAGGTGTCCGTGGCCTTGGGGAACATGCACTCCTCCTCCAGGATGGAGAAGATGCCCATAGGCTGAGAGTAGGAAAAAAGGGATGATAATATGAGTCCCTCAGAAAAGTGTGCTCTAATAGTTTATGTACTTGGTGGAAACCTGAACATGTTCCAGAATAAGAGTTCGGGTGATAAGAAATTCAATAGGCATGGTTCTACTTTGCTGCCTCTCCTCTGCTACTGAAATGTGAAACAGTCCTGTATCAAGGACATATGGGAAATATATTTGCTAGAAAGACTCAATTAAAAAAAAAGCCCATCTGTGCCATTTGGCAAACTTTATGTTCAGAGTATAAAATTAAATTCCAAAACTACCATTTCAAAGCTGAATTCTTTATCCCATATATGTATCTATCTAAATACTTTCTTCCCTACTGACAGTGTAATTTCCTTCACCTCAACTCTAGACATGACAAAAGTATGAAGAGAAGAGAAATTACAGCTAAAGATTAAAAATGGTCCGTTCCCAGGAGAAAAGTGCATCTCATGTTGTATCATTAGAACTCTCTGTACTCTGTGCTATGTTCCCCACTCTGTGGAGTTGAGTGATGATAATTAGGTTTTGCTTTGTAAGCAGATCGACTCCTTTCAGTGGCAAGTTTGATATGAACGACTGATAGAAAATTCAATGTTGTTGATGTTCAGTCACAAATTGTCTCCCCAAACCTATTTTGATGTTCCATGAACTGAGTACCACACAGTTTTTGTGAATAGCAGAGATACTGTATCACCAAATTAAAGTTATTTTCCTCCAGTTGGGTAGACCCAGGCGGATATTACCCCCTCCTCTTTCATATTTTGATGAATTTTGACGTGAGTGTGTGAAGTTGTCATAGATGGCGGTTGTACTTACTTTTCCCCTTTCGTCTGCTCAGGCTAGTGTTCACATGTAACCATGTACTGTGTGGGCCTCCCTAGGCATGTGGTGAGTGCCCAGTGCACATTCGAAAGTGCTTAATGATTGCTTGTTGGGTTTTAGTATACACACAACCGATAGAATCATTGCCCCAACTCTTTGATAAAGGGGAATTTAGGGCTCCTCTTCCAGGTAAGGCTGTTTATTCAGCAGTCCACATGGTCTTACTGACTGCAACAACTGAAAAGCTGCCCTCCCAGCCTATAAGACACCTTGACATATCCTGCCTTGATACCCGTGAAGGATGATTCATGCATGGCACACCATCATGGGACAGCCAGGATCAATGATCGTACTCACAGGACTAGCTGTGATTTCATTCCTGTCACCCAAGAGATCACATAGGAACAAAAGTGAGGGAGAAGGAAGTGAAAAGAGGGAGAAATGTGAATCCTTGTGTCTGTGGATGTGTATGTATTGCAGTCATTTTTCTATGAAAAACTACTCCTTAATATGTTGCTTGTGATGCACCATGCACCTGGTCACTGTGCCCAGGAATGTCATAAAACACCGCTGCTGGTTCTTTGAGAATTGGGATTGCAGTTCATTCAGCATGAGGAGGTGGACAGTTTGTTTTTCACATACCGAAGGCTTGAAAAGTCATACGAACCTTCTCAATGAGCTCGATGCAGGCAGCCAGGTCCATCCCAAAGTCGATGAACTCCCACTCGATGCCCTCCTTCTTGTACTCCTCCTGCTCCAGCACGAACATGTGGTGGTTGAAGAACTGTTGCAGCTTCTCGTTGGTGAAGTTGATGCACAGCTGCTCCAGGCTGTTGAACTAGGGCGTTGCAAACACCAAAGAGCTCAAGTGAGTTTGGGAAACCCAGGGGGAATTCGGCAGAGCGGACACGAAGCAGAGGGGCCTTAACAGGGCCGCTTATTCCAACAACTCACATCAAAGATCTCAAAGCCGGCGATGTCCAGGACCCCGATGAAGTACTGTCTGGGCTGCTTGGTGTCCAGCTGCTGGTTGATGCGGGTGACCATCCACAGGAACATCTTCTCATAGACGGCCTTGGCCAGGGCGCCCACTGCGTTGTATACCTTCGTGGACAGAGTAATGATTGTTGGTGTTACTAAAGATGTGTTGAGAAGGCTGGGGATGTGTGTGATTCATTGAGGCCGTTCACTTACCTGCTGCACGGTCTGGCCTTTGGTGACGTACTCGTTGCCCACCTTGACCCTGGGGTAGCAGAGGGCTTTGAGCAGGTCAGCAGAGTTCAGACTCTGGAGATAGGCTGCCTTGTCAGCAACTGCATGAACCAGGTGAGGACGGTAAAAACAAAACAAAACAAAACAAAAACCACAGTGTGCACAGCTTAAGGTGTGAAGGACAATGACAAAGAGAAAAAGTTCTGCTCAAAGAGTAATATGTGCAAATGTGGCAAAACCATTTGTTCATATTGCTTCAAAAGCATTGCCAACTTTCACACTAATTTTAGTCATTTTTTTGAGATGATAATTTGGAACTTGGGGAATTGATGCTCTGTGTGATATTTAAAACATAGCTAAAGTAGACCACAGATAAAAATAATTTGTGAAATTCTAACCTAGAGGAGTAGTGACAGGAAAATTCTGATCAGTTTTTTTTTTTTTTTCCTCCAGTGCATGTGGGCACACACATTATTGACTGGGATGAAAAATGCTTTAATCAGATCGTAAATACTAGCGTACAGTAAGGCAGTGAAAAATGGAATGGGCAGAATTCACGTCTCCACAAATCTCAGTTGTGTAAAACATGCAGTGTGTGTCATTTCTGTTCCCTTCTAGTTTTCCCCACTGTCGGATAAGTCAAGAAAGTGAACCCAGGGCCCTTGCCCTTGAGGAACTGATGGCGTCAGCTGTAATCTCAATTGAATGACGTGAGCAAGCAGGGAGTGTAGGTACCTTCGGTGCCGTCAGGCTCGGCCTGCTCCTCACGCTGCTTCTGCTTGAACTTCATGTTGCCATAATGCATCACGGCGCCCGTGAGCTTGTAGATGGCAGCCTTTTCGTCAGTGCTGAAACCCAGAATGTCCACAGCACTCTGTGGAAAGAGTTGGATTTGACTCGGCTCGCAATGATCACCATGGCAGGTGCCCTCAGTACACAGGGGCCTGCCTCCCCACCTTCTCACCCTGTCTTGCCTTTGCATTTGACTAGCACTTTGCTGTCTAAAGGCACTCCTGTTCTTTAGCACTTAGTTCCACAAAGCAGCACCAAGAGGTATGCATCAGTTTCCCATGGAGTCAGGTGAACAGGGAAGATCTTACGCGACTTGTCCACACTCACCTAGCCAGGACTCAGAGCCTTGGCTTTGGATGCCAAGGCCAACGCACTTCCCATTTCTCCACGTGACCCCAGCCTTGCCCCGTATGTTTCTTATCTTATGCGTTCCCTTTGCCTCACAAGCCTGTTTGCTCCTTTTCCTCCTGTGTTGTCCCAGCCAAATATGTAATCCTAGCCTGCCTCCTGGACAGGGCAGGTGAAGTTGGGAAGAGGGTATGAGGAGGACAGCACGTGCCCTGTGTTTTTCCCCATGTTCTTCTATGATATCAGGTCCCGTGAGATGCCTGGCAGGGAACTTCACCTGGTTGTTCCTCATGCAGGGAAGAGACATTTCTGAACAGAACTGCTTTCATTGAAGTATTGTTGTATCTTTTTTTCTCTATCAGATTTTGATCACGTTCTTAGTTGCCCATGTTAGGCTTTGAGAAAGCAGAGAGAGCTTGGTTATGTAACACTCGTGTCTCCTAAGACTCTCCAGATAATTTACTTCCAGCTCACTGACCCGACCTACTCAAAATGCCTCCATGTTAATATTACAGAAGTCTTGGGGCAAGACTACTAAGTTTTTTTTTTTTTTTAACCTCTCAACTCCTAACACTTTTGGACATAGGAATAATAATGGGTTAAAACTTGTGAAAGCTGTTATTTATCAGATAAAGGCACACAAATAGTTCATAGAGTTTTTGAAAGTAATATTTTAAGAGAAAAAGTATTCTTGTAAGCAACTCTCAATCTTGTCTTGGGAATATTGGGGTGTTCCCACTGGTCTTAAAGTTGAGAATAATTGAAGGTTGACTATTCAGAAATTCAAAAGAAAACTTGAAATATCTATAAGTATATGTATAAAGAAAATAAAAGAGCAATGATCCTTAAAAAAAGAAGAGAAGGGAGAGAGAATCTATAGTTCCCAAAACTAAACGTTCATGGAGTCCCAAAATGAATTTTTGAGGTAGAGAATCCATTTCTTCAAATGCTACATGGGGTGGAGTTGGGGGGGAGAAGGGAATACCATTGGCCCACAGAGTTACATTTGAAACAAAGTTCGTATTTATGTCCAGTTACAGAAGAACTGTGGAAATATGTTCTGTTAAAAATCTTTTAGCTCCTTTTCCCAGACTCTTGGCTGTAGGGTGTGACATAGGACAAATGTCACTATTGGAGTACAAAAATGGACCCCAATGACCAATGAGAAAAAAAGGAAAAAGGAGCCAACCAGCTGAGAAATGCCTAACACTCGATGTTTATTCCAGACTTTTAAAGTTTTCTGATACATGGTAGAGGTCATTGACACATCCTATAACTTTGTTCCAAGGGTAAGGAAGCCTGAAAGGTAATATTGCCCCTAATGTCTTTCTGCTAATGCTGTTCACTCTATAGAGGAGAGTGTCGTATACTGCAGGATGAATTTGCTTTTTCCTGTTTTGTACCTATTACTTACATCTGTAGCCATCAACTCTTCCTGATCATCAATGCTGGGCACTGTGATTTCACCTTGACTGACAAAGGCAAAGTCGTATGGGTTCGTGGTGATCAGGAGCATTTCTGTGCACGTGGAAAAGAACAAGTATAGCCAGAATTACTTTGGTCATGAGAAACTTTTTAGAGGGACTATTAGGAAGAAGGGCTTTTATTCTTCCTCGGTGGAAATAAATCACAGATACTTCTTACCAATAAGTTCTGGTTTCTTGTTGGACATGATTTGATAAAATATGTGGTAGCTTCTTTCAGCCTTTAGCTGGAAAGTAACTCGGGACTTCTCTAGCAGATCTAGAAAGGCAGATCGAGCACGTTTAAAAGAAAAGGCACAATGGAAAATTAAGCATTTGAAAAGTTTACCTAACACAAATAAGATTTTCAATATATTCCCTGGAAGAAAAAGATTTTTAATCCCTAATATTTATTAACTTACATGTTTCAATATCTGCAGAAGCCAGTTTGCCTGTTGCACCAAAATGGATCCTGATGAATTTTCCCTTAAAAAGGCAAAGGAAGACTTTTTGTACACATTCAAAGGCAGACAAATGTTTTCTTTAGCTACGGACCGAACGGACGGTAAAGATGTCGACACCACACGTGCAGAAGTGTCAGTGCTGACGTTCACGTGAAAAGGAAGAGCAAGAGACTCACAAAGCGAGAGGAGTTGTCGTTCCTCACGGTCTTGGCGTTGCCAAAGGCCTCCAGTAGGGGGTTGGCGCTGATGATTTGATCTTCAAGCGTTCCCTGAAGAGAAATGAGGAAGATGGACAAAAAGACCCTGGAGAAGATGAGTTGCAGTCTGCTGAGGTAGCCTCCCATTGACTTCCTCTCCTGTCCCCTTCTCCCTTCGCAGACCTCTGTAACTTTGGGGAGGCTTTCTGCAGCAAGTAGAAGGAAGACAAAGTGGGGGAGGGAGGTACTCCAGTGACATGGCCTTGATTTCTGTATTCCACAATGCCTGGTTTTTCCTCCTCATAAATGGTTGTGAGAACTACTACCTGGCGCACGCAGCAACAATCAATCATCTCATTCTTACAGCCCACCCAAGAGTTATTTTCCGCATTTGAGCGTCACCTACATTGGTGGCCGTGGCTCTAAAGGACTTGGTCAGATTTTTCAGAGCCTCTGATGTCTTGCATCCTGGGAAGAGTATCATACCCACCTGCATTTTGCCAGGAGTAGGTTCTTCTTTTTTCTTCTCTCCAGTGATTGCGATGGTTGCAAAGTACTGGATGACACGCTTGGTGTTCACGGTCTTGCCCGCCCCGGATTCGCCGCTGCCAAGTCCACACGGAGGGACAAGTCAGAGTCTAACCACTACCGCGACCAAAATCCAACAGAAAGAAAGGCACTGAAATCTACATACGTAATCAGGATCGACTGGTTCTCACGATCTGTGAAAGAGAAACCGGAGATAATGCTGAAAAATACACTTAGCACATAGATTAACACAGTGCTTGCAAACTCAAAATTGCCTTTTAAAACCTCCCACTCACACACACAAAAATAACTATATGGATTGGTGCTTCGCTTTTTTCACAAGATTCTTTTTAAAATAAGTAGCAAAAAGATGTGTTAATTAGCCAGTGTGTTGCACTCCTGTGACCTTTAGTGTGACATGGAACGTGTGATGCACTATTTCAACAGAATGTCTGTGAGAGTCATGTATCAATATCCAATGAGTACTGGCTCCATTATCCATTTAGCCACTTGGTCCATAGTGCAAAATCTCATCATGCTATTAATGTCCCATCCAAAGTTTTGTGTTGTGATTGTGGCGACCTGTCACTATGAGCTTTCAAAGCTCACTCTCTAGGAGAGAGGACACATTAGCTGTGATTAAAATGCATAGATGGTACCTACATTTGGTTAATTTTGAGCTGAAATTAGCATTAATTAGTATGGATTTTACCATGGAAATATAAGCAAAATTCTCTATGTTTTTGGAACTGGTCCATTTTATTCTAAGTATATTTCCCAATTTTATTATTATAGTATACTACTTGCCATATTAGCATACTATCATTATTATTATGTTTGTGCTGAACATTTTATTCTCAAAGTACTGCCTCTGTGTCTTTTGTGTTATCAGTATATACTTACTTTATAAATGACTCCGTAAATTGTAATTATGGACTCACCTGTCAGCATGAACTGATAGGCGTTGTCGGAGATGGAGAAGATGTGGGGCGGGGCCTCCTGGCGCTTCTTGCCCCGGTAGGCGGTCACCACCTCGGGGTTGTACACCGGCAGCCACTTGTAGGGGTTGACGGTGACACAGAAGAGGCCCGAGTAGGTCTGGGAAATGACAAGCTTGCTCAGTCAGCAATCACCTTGGAAATACTGCTCGATGTGCAAAGGGAGAGGGACCAGAGCACCAGGATGGTTCTCCTAAGGCTGCCTCCCACCCACACACACCCTACACAAGATGCTTCAGTTTGCCAATGAATTCAGCATTAAGTAGATGGCTTTTCCCATGCACATTTTCAAATACATTAGAATTCACAACAGTAACCAGATGATTAGTCTTAAGATAATATAATAACCAAATCAAAAAATAAAGTCTTTAATAGGGTTTAGCTAACATAGTTCATGAAGTTAGTGGAAAGTGAAAAGAAAAAGAAGGGGGTGCTCACGTAGATCATCCAGGCTGCATAACGCTCTTTGAGGTTGTACAGCACGGCGGGCTCATGCAGGTGCGTCATCATGGCCATGTCCTCGATCTTGTCGTATTTGGGAGGGTTCATGGAGAAGATTTGATCTTCCTTAACTGTGACAGTCTGTTAAGAGGAGCTAGTGCTTATCAGCTGAGGAACAGAAAAGCATCAGTTATGTTTGCCCACCTCCCTTTGTGTTACTTACAGCCCCAGCATCAGTCTTCACCGTCACCTTCCCCCCTTCTCTGCTCTGGACTGTGCTTTTCACGTAGGATTCCTTAGCATCCACCACAAAGACAGAATTCTTGGCGTCGAAGGGCCTATTCTGGGCTTCAATGCGCTCCTTTTCAGACTTTCGGAGGTACGGAGCTGCCTCCCCAAAAACGGCCATCTCAGCGTCGGAACTCATGGCTGGGGGTTATTGGCGGCAACACAGCACAGGTGTACCTAGAGGGCAGAGAGAGCCTGACGGTGAGGCTGGGGGAGCGTGGACGTTGTCCTCTTGGTTTCACGTTCTGGTGCCTCATTGGCCTCGCCCGTTTCCTCACTGCCGCCTGTCGGGATCACTCTCGTGTCCTGTACAAAGGTGCTGAGGGATCGGATCACAGGTTGGAAAGCCTTATGTTGGCAGCTTCATGTTTGTGACATTTGAGGCCTCCATTGCATCCTCTGTGTTGTAAGGCTTTGCAGAGAAATGTGGAAGAATTCATATTTCAGTCAGCAATGTTTGTGATGCCCCAAGTGTGTTCAGAATATTTTCTTTTTCTGCTTGCTTAGCTTTGTTTCCTTTTTCCATTCCCCCTTCTCACTTTTTTTTTTGACATTGCAATGATACAAAAGCATGGAAAATAACTCTTTTCAATGGCTTTACAATCTGAACCTAATGTAAAAACTCACATATTTTGTCCGATTTTTCTCCTGGCCCAAATTTTTTAAATCAGATACATACATTGGATGTCATATTTTAAAAATTAGATTGATTAAAAGGTAAATCTGTTCATTCAGGACATGGTCCAAAATTAAAATAGTTAATAAGCACAAATAAACTCCCAGTTTAGGAGTGCATTATTTAGGTATCAGGTAAATAAAGGGAAAAGTAAATGCAATGAAAGTTGAAAATCCAACAAATGATTTTTCCCTAAGCCAAAATTAAGTCTCCTTGATCACTTCTTAAATTATGTGAAAGCAGTGTTATTAAAACAAAAGATAACTTTAGAAAACCGTTTTAATTAAAAAAAATTTTCATAGCGTTTGTGTATTTTTAGTCTATATTCTCTTTGTTTTTAGCTGGATTTCAGCATACCAGTTATTTTTATCTGATTCTTATTTCAGATCTCTCTTTCTTCTTCCTTTAAAAACAAAACAAAACAAAATATGAAACAAAACCCAAAAAACAGTTCTTTGAATATCTCTTCTGAAGTGGATAGCCAGTATAAAGTTTCAAGCCAAAATGAACTTAAAATTTTTTTCCCACTGACAAATTAATTACGAGAAAATAAATCCTCTTGCCTTGACGGCAAGGACGAGACAAGCGACTAGTGACAGAAGGTGACTTCTGTGGAGAGGAAGAGGGGCTGGCTTCTGGAAAACAGTGTCTTGGTTGTCAACGACAGTGAGAACAGCAGCCTTCAACTCAGGTGAGCTTTTCAGAAGGGGTCTTGGTATTTTGTCATCAGCATTAAACATCCTCGCGATTGAGAGGTTAGATGTGGAATTTGCCACATATTCTAGCTCTAAAATCAGTCTCGTTCACACCTATGAAAACCTCTTGATGATCCAGTGAAATTTCAACATATTTCCAGGGGACAAATATTAAATATTTAACAGTTTTTTTCTTCGAAGGAAAAATGTTATCCTGTTAATGTTATTTTTTGTTTCTGTGTTTTTACACAAGGCCATTTTGGATTAACAGCACACTACCACGTAGAGATTACTGTAATGCAGTGTATTCACCGAACACAGAAAGGAAGTCACCCTTGCCGTCTCATGTCTGAGATCAGTGGTTTCCCGACCTGTGGGGTCACAAGCCCCCAAGGATCCTCAGGGTTGTTGCAGGGGACTCTTGAATCCATCTGCACAGCGATAATTGCCTCAAGTTTGAGCAAGCAACATCATCAAACAGTGTTTTCTGTTAGAAAGTCTAAGTGCCTATAGCTTCCCATTAAATATAAACTAATTAAAAATGTATTAAATGTGTAGCTGTTTTTCATCATTATGTATCTTTCTAACGTAATACTAAAAGTACAGGTCCCAACATGTGGAGTTGGTCGGAGGGAGGTCCATTGAATGTTTTGATTCTGTGGAGGAGAACTTGGAAACGACTGGTTTAGGTTATAGATGGCAAGAGCTGGGAAGTACCTCAGCAGTCACCTAGAATGTGGCGTCCTCATTTTACTGATAAGGAAAGGAAGACCCAGAAAGGTGAAGGGGTCATGCAGCACCACAGAGGTGTGACGGCGGGGCTGGGGCACGAGCCCTGTTCCCCTACATCCAGGGCCAGTGCTAATTCCACCGCGGTACACTGTATTTAAAGACACATAAAACCAACTGGCTTCCCTCGGGCAGCCAGAGCCCGTGAAAAGCCTGGATTGGCACCTGGAAATTTTGACTCCGCGACCAACGCGTTGTTGATTTTACCAAATGGTCTCTATAATACAGCTTTCCTGGTTAAGTTGGACGAGCAGTCCACATTAGAATATTACACGTGATTGTTGGCATTCTTTCTGAAGTGCTAACAGCACATGAAGGAGACTAGTCATTAAATTTCGTGTGGGTAAGTGTTCTGAAAAGTCAATATTTTACGCGAAGCCATTTTTAAAGAACAGCTGCTCCTTGTATTACCTTATTCCCATCACTAAACCAGGAAATAAAATGGTAGCTCTTTAGGACTTAGCAGTAGAGATCCCTTTGTTGTTTAGAGTGCAGTAATAAATCACTCTTACCTCGTGTGTTACCAGATGAAGACGGTGGCAGGCTCAAAGCAGACAACTACTGTTGAAAGAAAAAAAAACTAAGAGAATGTAGATTCTTCTTTTTTCCACTTAATCACAAAATACAAGTAACTATATTGTGTACCGTGTCATTCTTAAGAATGGTGGAAAGAAAAATTAAAATTTGGAAAGAGTAGCCATCTCCCTTAAGTGAATGGTCCTCACCACCAGGACTGTAGAACCAGCCAGATGCCCTCCACGTATACATACCTTGAGGAATTTTGAAGAAGGACGGGACCAAGGCATGTGGGCTCCACTTTTATAGAGACTGTTCTGCAAGCACAAGCTGCCACCTCAGCTGTCCGAACTGGAACCTACTTGGCAAAACCGTTTTTGGCAAATCTCTTTGCACAATATTCACTGACTGTAGCTGTGAATGGATATAATTAGAAATATTTCTTGTCACCTATAAATAATTTGACAGAGGATAATCTAGAGTTCTTTATAGGCATTTGATAGGGGACAGGGATTCAGGGCTTCTAAGGCTGTTTCTCCAGCTTTGCTGTTACATCATTCACCATGGAGTTCAAAGCCAGGCCCCCACTTACTCTCCTGCCTCTAAAGTTGGTCCGACAGAACGAGCTGGACGTGAGGAACTTAGGACTAATTGGTTTTTAGCGCTTAAAGCCATTAAGGAGCTGGGATGAATTTTAGATCTGACACTGTCTTTGGAAGCAGTGAGTGATGGGTATTAAGGCAGAAAATTCCTAGCCTGGGTCCCGATTTTAGAAACACTGGCGATAGATGCTTTTAAAGTCTGAAAAGCTAAACGTGATGGAGAAAACGAATTGTCAGGTTAGGCAGTGGCGGTAGACCAGTGCAGGCATCGTAAGGGATTTAGAACAGATATAAACACTTCTGTTCCTTTTCTGAAGAACTTGCCATGGCTACGTCCAGCTCATTTGTTTTCACTGAGGGGACACCAGGATGCCGTGTGATGTTCACGCGTGTTTCCCCTGCATAATGGAAGGAGACACAGACATGCGTCCCTAGTTCACGGGCAAATCCTCATGACTAGCTGTAGCCCTAATGAGGTGGGTACTACATACTTTGATTTAAGGTGGGAGGAAAGACGTGGTATCCACAAAACTCTTGTGGATTGAGAAGATGAGTGGGAGTATGCCATATGCCCATGATACTTGCAAATTGGGTTTTGGTGGTTTTGCCACATACACAGCTGTTGCCGAATATGACGGGAAATCTATCTACTCTAAGTGTGTCCCTGAGATCTGATGTGATATTTTTTACTATCATCTGCTAGCTTAAATTACTGATTAATGTGATCACTATTTTTATGCATCCTATTGAGCTAGAATTTTCTCTTTAACACATTAACAGACTGAATCTTTTATACTTTTTTTTATTTCTTTTGATACAATCCTGTGGAAGGCAGACATTTTTATTTTCTAAAAAATCTCTGTGGAAATGACTCTCAGAAGTTCAGCAATGTACACAAAATGTTGGGGGGTCTAAGAAAGAGGAAATGTCTTCTGATTTTTTTCTATGTTAAGATTTTCACAACTCATTTATTTTTACTTCTTTTGGAACTTGGTACCTAAATTCTAGACATAATAACTATATTATCAAGCACACCCACAACTTTTAGAACTAAAAGATAGCAGAAGACACTGTGGATGGGACCAAGACACAGGCTGAGTTATGCAACTATAGCTAGTGAGGACTGTACCTAAAACACAGAGCTTTGACAAACTGCAGAGACCGACTGATCATCCAGATCTTGAAAGCTCTGAAACGGGGCAGGGGTCTTGTGGAGACTGGCATAGACCACCAGGAATGGGTCAGAGAAACTTGCAGGGCTTGGACAAGGACAGAAGAGTAGCAGCGCTGAATGAGGGAGAGGCCTTTCCCTTATACCTGCGTCTCTAAGGACTGTGTGAACAGGAAATACAGGAAAACAGTGCTAAGCCTTCTTGTATCTGTGAGGTTCTTTGTGATTTGGATGCTGTGTTTAAGCAGTTTGGATAAGAGATTTTCCCTTGTGTGTCCCCCCATTATCCTTGCAGATTTGGAAATGTTATAGGATTCTGTGATCTTGGACTCCTTCATCTACTAAAAGCATAAATTTAGTGAAAACCTGAGATTCCCTTTATCTTATAGAGTTGTATGAATTAAATTAGGCTATGTAAATAATCTATAGTATAAACTGCCTTTATGAGTAATAAAGGCATTACAGATGATTATTATTAGAGGTTATATATAATCACTTAATTCTTAAATATACACACCCACAGACATACACCCACACACACATACCTACACATATGTAAGATGCTTAGAACAGTGTCACCAGGGGCTGCTGAAGCAGACATTTTGTAATTCCAAGTAAAGGTCACAATGACATGCTGACACTCCTGAATGTACCCAGGGAGTCCAGATGGTAGTAAAGGACCGCAGAGAGGTGGTGGCTAGGAAATGTCAGCGAACAAGGTTATTATTGTTGTTTTATGGTTTTATTAGATGAATTTTGTCCAAAAATTATAGTTGGCACCCAGTCCTAGCTTCTGTGGTATCCGGCATAGCAACACAGCCTCAATGAAACCCCTTGAGATTTGGCAAGTCACATTTGTTGTTTGTCTTTTTAAAAATTCGTCTGGGACTCCCAATGGGTCATCACTGTTGAAGAGAAGTTGCATATTCATTTTAAGTCGGTTGTTTATAGCACTGTGCAGAATTCTCATTCCAGGGTGTGGGTAGAGTCATTCACTCGCTTTTCTACTCTACACATACTTACTAAATGTCCACTGTGTACTAATAAATTACCCAAACTGGCCAAGCTCATGCTTCAGTCAATGGGGGTGGACATACACAGACAAAGAAGTCAGTATGTAGTACACCAGACGATACTACATGCTAAAAGGGACAATAAAACCGAGTAAGGGGGAAGGGAGAACTGTACCAAGGTGGGTGATCTTGGAAGGCTTTTCATGGAAGGTGACAGACATTTGAATAGAAGCTTGAGGGAAGTTAAGAAACAAGCAATGTGGGTATGTAGAAGAAGAATATTTCAGACAGAGGGAACAGAAAATGTAAAGGTCCTGAGGCTAGAGTACCCTAAAGTGTTGAAGGATCAGTGAAGAAGCCTGAAACAGAAGCACACTGTCAGGGGACAAGGGGGTAGTGTGGCGGCAGACGGAGTGGGAAGGGTCAGTTAACGTAGGAGCTTGTGAGACCATGTCAGGACTTGGTTTTTAATCTGAATGAGATGGAGAGCCAGAGGAGAATTTTAGGAAGGGGGGCTGAAGATTTAAAAGAACACTCTGGTGCCTGTGTTGAATGTAGATTGCAGGGCAGCAAGGGGAGGCCAAGGAGAGGCAGCAGGCTACTCACTGCCACAGTGTAGATGGATCATAATGGTGGCTTGGGCCGTGTTCCTGTTAGTGTGGCTGACTTACCATACTGCCCCAGATGATGGCCTAAAACAAACATTTTATCATGCCTATGGATTTTGAGGGTCAGGAATTTAGAATCTGGAAGGGACACAGCAGCCTTTGTTTTATAGTACCTGTGTTCTCTGAGAACAAAACCTGGGGGTGATTCAACAGCTAGGGGCAAGTATTATGTCCCATAACAAAAGCCAGAGAACAAAAGGATTGTTGAGAAGGGTAGCTAATAAATACAGTGATGCCTGGGGGCAGACATGGGGTCCAGGGAAAGTTTGTTAAAAAAGGGGAGAGACTAAGCATATTTGTGTTGATGAGGAGGATTCTCTAGAGTTAAGACAAACTGATGACACAGGAGAAGAGGGAATTATTGTGAGCGGCAAGGCAAGGGGGACTGGAGTCCAGAGGCTCTGATGGGAACATGGACAAGGGTTAGGGTTAGGAAAGAAGACGGAGAGTGAGAGCGAGATGCAGGTTAGCTGATAGATTTGATGGTAGGAAGATGAGGGGGTTCCTATTTGCTTGCTTCTGTTTCCTCAGTGAAGTATGAGGCAAGGTCACTGGCTGAGAGTGAGGGCAGTTGAAGGAGATGTAGTGGGTATACAGAGAGAAGGTGTGACGTGTTCTCTTTGAAGAGGGAGAGGCTCACCCAGGAGTACTGAGTTATAATCTTGTAGTTAAAGTGAGACCAGGTTAGCGGATCTGTTTTTCTCCAGCAAGTTCAGATGCTCGGATGTAGCCATAGAGAATCTGGGTTTAACCAAGGTGAGACTTTGTCAGGCAAGTGAAATCTAGAGAGAAGGCCAACGGAGTTAAGAATCTTTTCGAGTGAGTTATTATAATGTTGGGCCATGAAATTTAAGCCTGGTTAAAGAAGGAGGTGAAAGAACATATCAGAACAATGAAAAAGTGGTAGGGGTCAATGGAGATGATGGGATATCTGGAGTAGGTGAGCTGGAAGAAGAGGCAGTGTTAGAGATTGAATGGAATGAATCCCGCTTGGTGGTGATGTGTGATTATTTCATATGTGGTCGGATTTGATTTGCTAATATTTTGTTGGGGGAATTTTGCATCGATGTTCATAAGAGACACTGAACTAGTTTTTCTTTCTTATAATATCTTTATCTGGTTTTGATAGTAAGGTCATTCTGGCCCCATAGAATGAGTTAGAAAATGCTCCCTCTGCTTTTTTCTTGAAGACATTGTGGAGAATTGATACTATTTTTCCTTAAATCTTAGGTAGAATTCACCAGTGAAATTATCTGAACCTGATGATTTCTGTTTTAGAAGCTTATTAATTATTGAATCAATTTCCTTAATAGATGTGCATCTATTCAGATTATTTATTTCTCCTTGTATGCTTTGGTAATTTGTGCAGAGACTGAATGGGATGCTTGAGGTTGAGATTTTTGTGAATGTACAGATCTTGATCATGACAAGGGCAGTGATGACTATATACTCACCTACCTCAAACTATTCCCCAGAGCTAATTTTCTACACATGCAAATATATAGTGTATTATATGCAAATATATCATATTTGTATATAAATGTATAGGGTGTATTTATTTATTTATTTATTTATCTATACAAATGGGATTATATATACTGATGGTCTTCAACTTGGTTTTTTACTCATTATGATGTACAGAAATGCTTTCCATAGTGGTATTTATTCATTTAATTGGTATTTATTGGGCAGACATACAAGAGTTTAAAAAAAGAAGTCCGTGCTCTCTTGGAATTGACATTTTGATGGAAGGGGGTGGTGGATACAATGAATTCATTCAAAAAAAAGTTAAAGATGTATTTTTTATTCTATGTGACGTGCTATAAGAAGTGTAAGAGTAACAAGGTAGAGATTACTGTAGGCAGGGGGCCACACTGGTGTGGCAAGCAAGATAGACTTCTTTGAACCAAGACTTGAATCATGCGAAAGAATTACCTCTGAAGAGATCTGAATGAAGAGCATTCCAAGCAGGGACAATTGTGGGGAAGTGAGTGAAGGAAAAATAGGTCTGTATCTTCAGTGTCTACCAAGAGCCACGTGTATATTCTCAGTATTTGATTTGCATTGCCTCATTTGATCCTCATGCAAACTTCAAGAGTAGAAAATGCCATTATGCTGTCTACTGAAAAGGGACTGAGCTGCAGTCTGGTTCAATAAATTGCCCAGGATCACATAGCTAGTGTGTGTGGTGGAGTGGAGACTCGGCCCAGGCAGGGCCGCCCCCGAGACTGTCACCTAGTCACCAGCTCTACAGCCTCTAGTGTCCCTTCCAACTCTGAGATTCCACGTTTATTTAGTGATTTTACTGACACAATAAAAGCTATGCCAGAAGTAAACAGCTAACAGAATGATAAATGAGAGACCTCCCGTCAAATTACTGATTTACATTTTGTGAAAGCTGCATTTTATGAGAACTGCATGTGGTGTTATGTTGTCCTGTTGTTGAACATGCCATAACCTTGCCCACCAGAAGCCAGCATATCCAAAACCAGGATGCCATAAGCAAACTACCCCATGATACACAAATCTATGCAAAGTACATGATGCTAAAGAGATAGAGAAGTGTAGAGACTTGTGTTTTCTGTGCCACAGCATGTAGGGAGAGCCTTGAAGATGTTTTTCAGAAATTCTGTCTTGGGAGCACATCAATAATTTGTCCCTACACGACATGTAAGTTTTGCTCGCTTATCACCCACCCCTTCTAGCTGTCTACACCTTTCCACTTCCTTGAATAGAGTGAATACAGGAGCACCTACTAGGTGTTAAAATTAACTCAGATGCACACAGATTCCTGGGGAAGCAAGTCTAGATGGGAAAAGAATGGGGAGACAGAATCATTCAGCTCTTTGTAATTATTCTCTTTCATTCTTTTTTTTTTTTTTTTTAATTTTTTTTTTCAACGTTTATTTATTTTTGGGACAGAGAGAGACAGAGCATGAACGGGGGAGGGGCAGAGAGAGAGGGAGACACAGAATCGGAAACAGGCTCCAGGCTCTGAGCCATCAGCCCAGAGCCCGACGCGGGGCTCGAACTCACGGACCGCGAGATCGTGACCTGGCTGAAGTCGGACGCTTAACCGACTGCGCCACCCAGGCGCCCCTATTCTCTTTCATTCTTTAGGGCCTCCCTGATTCCCAGGGCTTGGTATGTAGTTGTTTGGCTCACTCTTGCTCCCCGCCAGGTATTAGCTGACATTCCTACTCTTATGTGTAAGAAGTCATGTGCTGTCCCCACCATGCAGGCAACATTAATAATTAATTAATATTTGACAATCTATTTTCCCATGTATTGGTGAACTATAATAAAAATAAATCAGTGGGACAAATCTAATTTTAACTTAAATCTTTTCAAATTCTCTGTCCTTCTTAGTTCCAGTTAGACAGCAAGACACACGTCTAGGATCGTTTTTCTGTTCAAGTCTTATATATGGTGCTAAGTTTCCTATTCCAGAAAACAAGTACCAATAAAGTGTTGCCGTCCGTGCTGATAGCTGGTATCTTCTACACAATTGGAAGTACTGGTAGGAGGAGAATATATTATATTCCCAAGTGGCAGGATATCAACAAGAGAGAATTGTAAAGAAGTAAGAGGCAGTTGTGTAGGGGAAATGAAGAAAATCTTTTAGTATTCCTGTGCTGGTTGTTTGTGGATGTTTTGCATTTCTGTAAATGTCACTGTGTAAACAGTTGCCCATTGGTTTTGAAGGTGTTGAAAGTAAGAGAAAAGTTTTAAGAAACTATTTTTTCCCTAAATATATATTGTAGTTGGGCAAAATTCAGAAGTAAAGTGTGAATAAATACAACTCTTTTTCTTTAAATGAGTAAATCAGACTAATCAATCTAAATTCTGGAATTTCCTTGGGTAACAGGAGAGATCAGACAGATTGCAAGAATTGAAGAGGAGAGAGAGACAGGGTGCATTAACTGAACAGGAGCCATGAGGCAGGATAGAACATCTGAGCAGAATAGATAAGACAAGATGCAGTAATTGAAGGGGAGAGACGAGAAAGCATGCAATAAATGAGAGGGAAAGAGAGAGAGAGGACAGGATGCAATAACTGAATGGGAAGGACAAGGTAGGATACAGTAATGGAAGAGGAGAGATAAGAAAACATGCGATAAATGAGGGGAAGAGAAGACAGGATGCAATAAATGAGCAGGCGAGATAATACAGGGTGCAAAAACAAATGGGAGAGATCAGACAGGATGCAATAACTGGGCGGGAAAGATAAGGCAGAATGGAATAACTGGGCAGAAGAGATCATACAGGATGCAATAAATGAGCAGAGAGATAAGAAAGGATGAAATAACTGGACGAGAGAGTTAAGACAAAATACTGTGACTGTGAAGGAGACATGGCCAGGGTGCAGTAACTGAACATAAGAGATAAGACGGGGTAGAATATCTCGGTGGGAAAGAGAAGACAGGAAGGGATAATTGAACAGGAGAAGGTATAGGTAATTGCTCTAGAGAGATTCTTCTGCCTATTAGGGATGGTTGCTTGGAGCCAGTGCCCTTGAAGGATAAGTAGGGTGCACTTACAAAAGAGGAGGCGAGAGTATGATGGTCAGAGGCAGCAGCAGAAGTGAGGAGAATAGGACAGTGAGATGAAAGTACGGGAAAGGAACATTTCCGTCCACCTGCAGGTCCTAGAACACTTATCAGGGGATGCTTTGACTCTTAAATAAGGCTTTAAAGGGAACCATGTCGAAGCTGAGACTTAAGGAATGGGTAAACATTTGCCAGATGGATAAGAAGGGGAGGGCATGCAGGCAGCAAATTCAAAGGTATGGAAACTTTCATTCATTCATACTTCCAAAATGTCATTATTGAGCAGACACTCTGGTCAAGGCACAATGTCAAGTGGAGGGATATACGGGTGAATAAGAAAGACCCCAAACCTATATATGCTTCATGTAACATCCATTTTAATGAGGGAGAATGACATTACTTATTTGCAGTTTAGTTAAGTGATAAGTAAAGAGAGCATACAACAGGGAAATCAGACCTATTCGGGAGGGTCTAGGTCTTTTTCTTAACATAGTGAAATTTAAGCTCAGATTTAGAGGATGAATAGGCCCTAGCTAGTCGAAGTATAGAGGTAAGAAGTGAGAGGGTCCTTGAAGCCAGGGCAGGTGAGAAGGCTCAGAGTATGTCCCTAGAACTAAAAAGGAGATCAGTGAGGCTGAGACACACAAGAGGAGGGCAGAGTGTATCACAAGGTGGAGCTTACAGGGTAGGCGAGGGCCATCCTCAGGATTTTAATCTTTATGCTACGAGAAAAGAGGGGTGACTTTAAGCGGGACAGTGATGTGGCCAGTGTATTGTTTTTAGAAAGCTCTCACTGGCTGCAGTTTAGATTCTGTCAGAATGGTTTAGACTCAGGAAAGAAGAGTAGTTGTGTGGGAGACCAGGCAGTAGATGATGGCAGTTTGGATGGGGAACATGGTGGGAAAGACAGAGTTGATGGTCTTGAAAGATATTTAAGGGCAGTGAAGAAAAAAACATGATGACCGATTGGATATGGGTGAGTGAAGGACAGGTTGGTCGGTCTCAAGGCTGGTTCCTAAATAGTTAGATTGAGGAACTGAATGATCACCGTTGCCATGCGCTGTGATAAGCCTCTCTACAAGAGAGGCTAAAGGATCGGAGGCTATGGTCATGAATTAATTTTGGCCATGTTGAGTTTAAAGTTTCTTCTATTAGCAGAGACATCAAGCCTGCAGTTCAGAGTACAGAACTAGAGTTGGGGTGTAAATTTGGAATCCATACGTTATGGATGGTAATAGAAACCAAGGGAGCAGGTGAGATCATCCAAGGAGAAATGTAAACTGAGAGGAGAAGGGGGCCTAGGATGGAAACTTGGTTCACATCACATTGAGTTCACAAAAACTTCTGATGGTTAGACAGAGGCAGATGAGATGATGAAGGAGAATGAGAGAGGCTGGAGAGCTGGAGCTATGAAGGACACCAAAGCAGGTCAGAGTTTTGGAAATGAAGGGAAGAATACATTTCCATAAAAGAGAATGGTCAGATGTGTAACATGCAATTGAGAGGTTGAGGTGACTAAAGATTGAGAAGTGTCCATTCGATTTAGCAATGAAGACGTCACTGAGGATCATAGTGAGATCCATTTAGGTGGAGTGGAGGGAACAAACACCAGCCTGGAGTGAGTTGAGGAGGAGGTGAGGAAAGGCAGCAATGTGTATATGTAACAGTTTTGAGAGATTTTGTCAGAAAGTAGAGACATGAGAAAGGAACTAGAGTGAAGAATTGGGTCAAGTGACAGTTTTAAGATAGGATGCAGTAGAGTGGAAGATATTGAGAAGAAGGTGGAAGAAAAGGAGTGTCCACTGTATATTCTGAGAAGGGGGGAGGGGATGAGATTTAGAATAGGCAGATGAGGTGGCCCTGAATTTAAATTGGAGGAGCGACCTCCACATTCGAAGGATGAATATGGATGGCTTGGCAGCAGAAATGGGAGGCCATTGGCATCTGAGAGCACCTAGTTTTTCTTTTAAGCAGGATGTGAGGTCATCTTCTGGGGCCAAAGGCAGGGAATGGAGATTTGAGGAGAGCAGAGATCTGAAATAGAACTAGAGGGACTGAGCAAGTTGACTGCATAACTCCAGCACCGAAGGCCCAGCAGGGTCAGTGATTGGGAATTTATACTGGTACCATCTCCTTGGAAATGTGGAGCAGTGAACTATTGCATTCATTCAGGTTTGGTTTCTTTCCACTTGAGTGTGGCAGGGGATAGGAGATGGCAAGCAAGTTTGGGATTTTGTGAAGAGAGTGGACAAAAGATAATTTTTGCTTGCTTGGGAGAGCAAAAGGGGCTAATGAATATGGAAGAAATAAAAGGTCAGAGATTATTGGAGGTACAGTGTGGTTAAATAAGAACGTTAGATTAGGGATAGGGCAACATGCAAGCTGGAAGATCAGAAAGGTGGTGCTTGATTTGGTGAGTGTGATGTTGGGGCCTTTTCCAGAGTGGGACTGTGGACGAGGTGCAGGGGACGAGAAGGCAGTGGAGGATGGGAGTCACTGGACTAGAGACATCATCCATATGGATGAGGAAATCTCCCAGGAATGTGGGAAAAATTGGGTGATCAGAGAAGAAGGGCCAAAATCGTACTGAAGGAAGTCAGTCAAGGACCGCAGCAGGTGTGGGGGATAAGCGGAACAGCAGGAATCTCAAAGAAGGAAGAACTCTCTACAAGAGGATGAGCAGCACTAGGGATGGAGGCAGGATATTGCTTGTAGCTCAGGGCTCCTTAAGAACTTAAGTTCTCAGAGTGTCTCCCTCTCTCTCTGCCCCTCCCCCGTTCATGCTCTGTCTCTCTCTGTCCCAAAAATAAATAAACGTTGAAAAAAAAATTAAAAAAAAAAAAAAAAACTTAAGTTCTCAGAGCCTGAGAGAGTAAAGGTCACCTCTTAGGAGAGCTTCCAGGGGAGCATTGCTATCAGGGAAGGGTAGATTTTAATTTATAGTACAGCTCAGGATGCAGCATTAGGATGAACACTTGTCTCTAAGGCTCAGTAGAAAAAAAAAGTGAAGGTGCATATCAACCCAGAGGGATTTCCCCCAGGAGCTGAGGTCCAGAGGAGTGCAGCCGGATAATTTAACTGACTAGATAGTTAAAAAAAAAAAAAAAAAAAGTAATCTGGTATTGTTCTTTTTAAATAGGTGTATGGTTCTTGGGGCGCCTGGGTGGCTAAGTCGGTTGGGTGGCCGACTACAGCTCAGGTCATGATCTCACGGTCTGTGAGTTCGAGCCCCACATCGGGCTCTGTGCTGACAGCTCAGAGCCTGGAGCCTGCTTCGGATTCTGTGTCTCCCTCGCTCTCTGCCCCTTCCCTGATTGCTCTCTGTCTCTCTCTCTCAAAAATAATAAACATTAAAAAAAATTTTTTTAAAGAGGTGTATGGTTCTTGTATGTTCTTTTGTTACATTCCTGGTCGACAAGATCCTTGCTGTTTTACTTGCTCCTTGTCTATTAAAAATGAGGTGAGGAGGCCCATGCCACCTCCAGCACATGTAGCTCCCTGGTAGTGATACCAATTCTAATCATGATGAGGACAATTGCTGCAGCATGGTAGAAAGGCACAGCGTCGCAAGCCAGAGAGAAAATAATGAGAAGGGGGAACTGACTGAAAAAAAGATTGATTGGCCTTCCACTGCTGTCAGAAGTACTGGGAGAACGCCTTGTAAGAGATACTGAACTTTCCAGAATGAGCACAAATACTGCAAATATATTCATTCTTAACTCTCGTTTCACAACGAGGGAGGAGCTCAGGAAAACAAATAACTAAACATATCGCAGTGGCAAAAAAGAAAAAATCTCTCATATTTAAAAAGGACTAGAAAATCTACAGAATATTTCCCTCTCAAGGAATCCCTAATCCCAAATTAATAGTTCACGTAGTTATAGTGGAGAATTTGCATTATTAATATTGTTGAGGGTCTAATCCAAACGTTTTATATTTTCACTTATTTTATGTAGCTAATTAGTGTTTTAATTTATTTCTACTCAATCTTGGGATCAAGAATTTCCTACCATCTTATGAAGAAAATAAGTTACTTCGTTAATAGAAATCAGCCTCTCTGATAGCTAGCTGATGTTTTACCAAGTGAGACTTATCAGATGTTCCATGTTGTGTACGCCTAATGCCCACCTCTAGTTTCACCTGCTCCCCCCTCCCCAGGGACAAGGGGGGTTTAGGGCATTTACCAACATGGATTGGCCTGGCTGTTCCTATCCTATTTTATTCTTGGTGACTAAATCCTTCTCCATAAGATATAAGCAAAATCTCTTTCCTTCTCTTCTTGATGCAGAAAAAGATTAATTGACACGGGGGCGGTGGGGGGCAGGTGGAAAGAGAGACTCACAAGTTATTTGCGGATAAATTTTTTATCTGCAAAAATCCAGAGTAGAAAACAGAGTGACAAAGATGTTCACATTTTGTGCATTTCTTTGGTCACTTTTCAGCATTTGGTTGAATTACTCTTCACTTATGATTTTCGTGTGGACCTCCCGGCTCTTTACCCGCAGCTTGTTGACCTGGGACTCGGCAATGTCAGCCCGTTCCTCGGCCTCCTCCAGCTCGTGCTGGAGCTTGCGGAATTTGGAGAGGTTGACATTGGATTGTTCCTCCTGAGAATGAATGGAAATGCATTTAGGAGGGAAAAAAGGTCAGGATTTCTAGTTTCTTAGGTCAGTGGGTCTCAAATTTCTTTTTACTTGAAAAGACTTCACTCTACTAAACCTTTTTTTAAAAAAAAAACCTAGAGAAATGCTCTTGAATTTTTTTTAATTTTTTTATTTTATTTTTTATTTTTAATTTTCCTTGCATGCTTCTTGAACCCATGGATAACAAGGAGGGACAGGTGACATTTGCCACCAGGATTTCTAAAAGTTCTCCTTTTTAACATGTAAACATCTTAGAGCCATTACTAAATATGTCAGTTTTCCAAACTTTTTGTCCCCCTGAGTCTGGTGAATGAAACCAAACCTTCTAAAAATGCAGGTATACCACCTGTGTTATACTGAGCTAATAGCCTGGAGTATAAATTATTGCCCGTTGAATATAAATTATTACAACTTAATGCAGTTTACAAATTAAAGAAAACTTGTTTCTTAAAATAGTTTTGAGTAGTCTCTGATTATGTTTGAACAGATAATGAGTGAGTTTGGGAAGGCCAGTTCGGGTTTAGTCTTTAGTAATTGTCCTTTTTTAAAAGGCTCATTGACAGCTGTCCATAATGTGGCATTCAAATTTTGAAGTTAATAAAACTTAGAATCACTAAATAACAGACCTTAAAAAAAACCTCAGATCTTCCTCTTATAGATGAGGAAAGTAAGAGCCAGAGAGACATGTTAAGTCTCTCTGTCACCAACCACCCCCCCCCCCCCCACCGCGCCCACTCCCTGCCCCAGACCTTAGAGGTCAGCAGAAAAATGAAAACCATTCATGGACAGAGGAACTAATTTGTGATAAGTAGGTATATATATATATATATATATATATATATATATATACCCATACTTAAATACTTAGGAAATCAGCAATATTTGTTATTTAAGATAAATCATAGGCTGGAGAAGTGAGACAAGGTGGAGTGCCAAGAATCTGTTGATTTGAACATAACCAAGATCTTCTGAGCTCAGTGGTTTGAACATAAGCGGGACCTTCTGAGCTCCAGGCTTAATATTTAACTGCTTACTTGTCACCTTCACTTATGTATACAGTGGTATTTCAGTGTTTCCAAAACAGAATTCCTGTTTCTTTCTTGCCCTGTGAATCTGTTCCTCTCTTAGTTCCGCATTTTAGTCCTTGCTGTGCCATCCACCTGGTTATTCAAATCACAGACTGGATGAATTGCCTTTGATTTCCTTTCTCTCTCGCCTCCCAAGGGCGACCTTTTAGCATATCCAGTAGTTTCTCCCTCCAGAATGTGTCTTGAGTCTCTCCACTCGGTCTGCTCCACCACCATTCTAACACAAGCCATGGGACCTCCTGGAAAGCCTCATAAAATGTCTCCTTGTACTGCCTGTGTTACCCAACAGTCCATTCTCCACAAAGTAGCCAAAATATACTTTAAAGAGTATAAGCCCAGGCATGACTGAGCAGTTCAGAACCCTCCTGTGGCTTCCCAGGGTCCCACTGTACTTGGAATACAATCCAGACTTCCTACCAGGGCCTAGAAGACCCTGTGATCTGCTTCCTACCTCACTCTACTGCCTCTTCTCTACTGCTCTCTCCGTGGTTCTTTCTGTTCCTTGAACCAGACTCTTTTCCACTCAAAAGCATTTTGTTGCTCTTGCCCTTCCCTGGAACCATTTTCCCTGGCTCCTTGAGTGGTTGGTTTCTTCTCATTCTTTAGAGTGTCATTGGCCATTTTCCTTTGATCCTTCCTCACCATACCCTCCTTTTCTTTCATCCCTTAAATGAAGTTAGTTCTGCCATATCTGAGACCAGAGGCTGCTCAGTCACTCCAAGGGGTTCGGAACTCACCGCTTCCTCAGCTTGTCTCTTATAAGCTTTCACCTTCGCTTGCAGTTTGTCCACGAGATCTTGGAGCCTGAGCACATTCTTGCGGTCTTCCTCAGTCTGAAATAATATTTTTAAGAGTGAGTCTCTTGAGAGTACAAACACCATGACATTTTGTTGTACATTTGCTTTTTGATCCCTTGCAAACTAGGGTGAAAACCTAGACAAGCCATTTTCCTTACCTGGTAAGTGAGTTCCTTTACTCTTCTCTCATGTTTGCGTAGACTCTTGACAGTTTCAACATTGCGCTTCTGTTCACTTTCAACTTCTCCTTCAAGTTCGCGTACCTGTAAAAACGTGGGCATTTTAAAGACATTTACTGCGATCCATTCACTCAACGGATTTCTGCTTCTTCAAATGACCTGTGGTGCTTCTTTCACTCTGTTTTATATCTAGGTTTCATGCCCTAGTCTAATTGTCCCCTTAAAAGCTCTTTGGCAGCAAGGAATGTGTCTCATTCCATCTCTGTATGCCCCACTCATCCAGCAGCACTAGGTCCTCAAAAGGCCCGGGATTGGAATGAGGAAATGTGCCATCAGAAGACCCACCCTGGCCTCCAGTTTCTGGATCTGCTTCTTCCCGCCCTTCAGGGCCAGCTGCTCAGCCTCGTCCAGACGGTGCTGAAGGTCCTTCACCGTCTGCTCCAGGTTCTTCTTCATCCGCTCCAGGTGGGCGCTGGTGTCCTGCTCCTTCTTCAGCTCCTCGGCCATCATGGCCGCCTGTTAGCAGTGAAACAAAACCGGTTGAGAGCTGGGCTGGCGCATCAGCATTCAAGTTTGAGCACCACCGTGTTGCCCTCTGCTCACATCAGTGATGGCCTTCTTGGCCTTCTCTTCTGCGTTGCGGGCTTCCTGGACAATGTCTTCCATCTCTCCCTGGATCTGGGAGATGTCTGTCTCCAGCTTCTTCTTGGTGTTGATCAGGCTGGTGTTCTGTTAAAATAACAAATTTAGAAATATCTAGTATATGAGAGCAAAGTTGGGATGCCAGATTTCTAATGAACTCACAGGCTAGTTAATTAAGTAATTAGTATCCCTCCTTGTTCAATAAGTTATCTGAGATGACAATATATTTTTGAACGACAATCAACTTTGGATGTCACAGTACAGATAAATATTACTAACCCACAAATATTAAATGTTTTAAACGTTATCCTCCATAAAACACTGTGAGTACATTCTTAGATAAAGCTACGATAGGAGCAAGAATTTCATTTTCATTCCTTTGTATTTTTCACTCTTCTGTTCTACTCACTTGGGTGTGGAGGAGCTGGACGCGCTCACTGGCGTCCAGGAGCTCCTGTTCTGCGATTTTCCTGCTCCTCTCCGTCTGCTCCAGGGTCGCCCGCAGCTCCTCGATCTCAGCCTGCAGCAGGTTGGCCCTGCGCTCCACCATGGCCAGCTGCTCCTTCAGGTCCTCCTGGCCCCGGAGCGCGTCGTCCAGGTGCAGCTGGGTGTCCTGTGGAATGAACGATCGTTGAGACACCTCGTTCTCAGGGCTGCAGTCTCCCCAAGCCCCTTGGGGCCCTCTTTCGAACCCACTTACTTTGAGGATGCCCTGGGTGTTCCTGTAGTTCCTCAGGGCCTCTGCAGCCATGCGGTTGGCGTGGTTCAGCTGGATTTCCATTTCATTGAGGTCTCCCTCCATCTTCTTCTTGAGCCTGATGGCGTCATTCCTGCTCCTGATCTCAGCATCCAGGGTGCTCTGCATCGACTCCACGACTCTGATGTGGTTTCTCTTCAGCTGGTCAATTTCCTCATCCTTTTCAGCGATTTTCCTGTCGATTTCAGACTTGACTTGGTTCAACTCCAGCTGGATGCGCAGGATCTTTCCCTCTTCGTGTTCAAGAGATGCCTTTAATGACAGCAAGGGGTGACGTTAGGGAATGGAAGTTTATGGTATTCTAGAAATAGGAATTAGTTCTTACTTTTTTGCTACCATAAGACATCTTTGTTCCCTCGTTACAGAAATTTCTACAATGTGTTGTTGGTTTTATATATTTCTGTCTCCCCAGCTCGATCATTCCCTTGAGGGCAGGGACCTTAACTTACTTGTTTTTGTTCCTTTGGTGTCTAACACAGTTCTGACTAACACCTGTGTGTTAGTTGCATGCATGGTCAAGTCTCCATCCTCATATGTAGTACACAGAGTGAGAATTACTTTTCTTTTCTCTTGATTCAAGAATTTCATCAATTTTACATGCAATAGACTCTAATTCCCCTTGTAATTGTTTTTAGAATGTATGATAAAATGTCTACCTCTGCCTCCTCTAGAGCAGCCTGAAGTTCAGACTTTTCATGTTCAATTTGCTTCTTTACTTTTTCTAGTTCATGGATACGTTTCCCTCCTTCTGCAATCTGCTCAGTAAGGTCAGAAATCTCCTCTGTTGGTGAACAGAAATATAAAAATTTTTTTCAGTGAAGGAAAATATTTTTTCAAATCTTTTGTTAAAGGAGATTAAAGTGTACTCACGTTGCAAATTCTTATTTTCCCGCTTCAGGGTTTCAAGTTGGTCTAAGGATTCCTCATAAGCATTCTTAATCTTGAACAGCTCTGTGCTAAGGGAGCGGGACTCCTTTTGGGAAGCTTCAAGTTCAGCATGAGTTTCTTCATACTTCTGTTTCCATTCTGCCAGGATCTGCGGGGCAAAGGGCAGTCAAGAAATTTAATGGAGAGAGTTTGATGGGATATGAGAACCATCTATTCTGGCAGCTGCCAGGCAGAGTTGGGATGACCTGGGACTGACAAGTAGTTATGAATGAAAAAAGTAGAAACCACAGGACTTGTCCTCCCCCACTGCCACCTGCCATGGGGCAGCAGCTCCGAGAACAGCTCTCTCAGATAGTTGGAATAAGGCCACTGAAGGGAGCAGGCTTTGGTCCCGTGTTGAATGCCAAGGCAGAGGCTGCAGCACGAGGTACCTTGTCGAAGTTCCTCTGCTTCTTGTCCAGGGCCGCGCAGGCTGCGTTTGTTCTCTCCACATCGATCATCAGGTCCTCCACTTCATTCTGGAGCCGCTGCTTCGTCTTCTCCAGGGAGGCACATTTGGCGTTCACCGCTTCTACGTGCTCCTCGGCATCCTGTAGACGCTGGGCCAGCTTCTTCCTGAAAGGTGAAATAAGGACAATAGAAGTGAAGGCCATCAGCAGAATTGGAAGTTTCCAGGTAGGTACAAAAGAGTGCTTTCCACAACCAGACTCCTAACGGTCTGCTCTTCAAGCTTGTTTTGTAGGCCTAGTTCTGTGTTGACTCATTCCCACTCCTACAAACTAAATGCTGACAACAGTCCAAATTTCAACATCACCACACTTCATAGTCTGGTTTTAAGGCCATCTGTGATCAGCCCAAGCCAACATTTTACCCATTAAGGTCACTGGTTTATTCCTTCTCTGTAGAATATTAATATCTGTCTTGAATTACTGTTATGTATGTCTTGTCTCCACTGAATTTTCATCTCCAGAAGGTAGAGTGTGTATCTTGCTAATCTTTGCAAGACTGTCACACATGTTAAGTACTCAAATGTTGGATGAATTGAATTCAAATGAATTCAAATTCATTACCAAATATGCTTGATTTTGGCTAATTGTGTCCTTCCCTTATTTTTCCTGGCATTCCATTAATCCTTTAATAAAAATAAACTTTTCCAAATCAATGTCAATTTTGCTTTGTGAGCTCCACTGAAAATCTCTTCTAAGGCATCCACCCAAACATGATTCCAACCACATAGTTGTACACTAGTCACAGGATAAACGACTAGCTCCCTCCTGAAACCTTCTGAATGAGTAGGTTTCTTCTTGTCAAGATTCTCCCTCTTCACAGTTGCATCTCGAACTGTTGATTGCATTGAATATTTGGTCCTTTTTGAAACCAGGTGTTTCCTTTCTTATTGCAGAATTTATGTTTTCTTTTTAGTCTTTAATAGTATATGTCTTTGTTCCCCTACAAATAGCCATGTTTTTACATCTCAGAAGGATGAGCTATGCTTTGAAATCTTGGTTATTTTTCCCTTACATACCTAACATCTTCGAACAATTTTTCCATTAGTGGCTGAGAGGAAGGAGAGGCACAGGGCAATACAGTTAACTCTTACTCTGTCTACACCTTTATAGATAGAATGATGCCCAAAATACCCCCTTTTGAAAATAGTCATTCAGCTTCCTCTTGCCTTACCACCTGCTTTCTCTTTTTGCCCTCTAGCTTAATTCTTTTCCCGCACTGCCAGATTGTTTGTCTTGCTTTGGTTTACGTTCATGCGTGTTTTTTCCATCGTTTTTAAATTTTGTTTTTGGAGCAATGGACATTTTCCCATATAGTGCTTATAGCAGATGCACTTGGTTAACAGGGATATTCCCATTTTAACTAAGTCTAGAACATACTTGGCCTCCTCCAGCTCCTCTGTGCGCTGGATGGCATCCGTCTCGTATTTGGTCCTCCACTGGGCCACCTCGCTGTTGGCCTTGGACATTGCCCTCTGCAGCTCAGCCTTGCCCTCCTGCTCCTCCTCATACTGTTCGCGCAGCAGGTCACAGTCATGGCGGGCTGATTGCAGGGCGTGGGCCAGTGCACTCTTGGCCTAAGAACGTAGAGATCAATGACTTAATTTTATATCTTTAAAGTGATATTTAGTCTCTAGGCTCCTAGAGGTCACCAGAAGAAAATCTATGGAAGTAAGAAAACCACAAATAACCTCAAAAATAAGGATAGTGACAATAACAAGTAGGGCTTACCTTTATCTCCTCTTCAAGCTGCCTTTTTAGTTCCTCAATCTGTTGTGTGAATGCTTGTTTGCCCCTTGAGAGCTGAGAAACTAACGAGTCCTTTTCATCTAGCTGGCGTGAGAATTCACCTATTAAGACCAAGATGGATAAAACTCAGCCTTACTTTTGGAAATCAGAGCTCTGAATTAAAAGCTGGAGCAGGGAAAGGGAGCTGAGTTTGAAACACTTTGGAGAGTATTGATTACAGCAAGCCACCAACCTCCACTTCAGTTCTGATGAGAAAATCTATATGAGAATGAGAAGTATGGAAAGCTTTGAGGCAGATTACATAGTTACAGGCAACACAAAACATTTTGCAAGGTATTTAAGATTATTTGATCACAGTAGAAATTGGTCAAGAAACATGCAACAAGAAATGTAAATCAAACCAACAAAACATCCCAGTGCTTCCTGTCTAAGGCAGTAGTGTTGTCCTAGTGTACCTTACACTGAAAGTTGATTGAAACAAAGAATTTATTGTATGGAAAATAGGAGACTTTGACCGATTCCCTCCATCAGTAGAAGTGATGTTCAGAAGAAAATCCTGGAAGCATTTTCATGTTAAGAAATGATCAAATACCCTTCCACCCCAGAATTCATTGGTTTAGGGGGCCTGAGCAGTTCCTAGACTAAATGGCATTTAAATCCAATCCAACTCTTCAGGCACCATAATTCAGAAAACATGCTGTGCTGTATTAAACAGGGAGGAAAGACTTTCAGCTCCATTTTTGAACTGGTTACCTGGAAGCTTTATCTCTTTAATAAGAACGACAACTTTCTCCTTTTTCCATACCACTAAATTCTAGAAGGAACTTAGAAAAGATTCTTCAGATTCTTTGAGAATACAGGTTTTCTTCTTCCTGCATGAAGTGTACTAACTACCTGCATGACAATAACACAAGCCTCATTTGAACTTTGTTCTAGAAAGAACAATATTTGAATGGATATGAAAAAGTGGTTCTCCAACACTTTGATCTGCCTATCACTTTAATAGTCCAGACAACCCATAAAATAATTACCATCTCATTAACCTCTTGCTTGAGGAGGTAGAACTTTGGTAAAAAAGTTGGTAAAACTTTGGTAAAAAGTTAATTAGGGGAAGGGGTTAATGCACAGACTCTCCAATTTGGGGAGTCAAAACTACAAACATCCCTTGAAGGCTCCGGTGGGGGTGGGTTGTAGTACTATTTCTCTGCATGATGGTGCTAGCTAGCAGCAGTTGGCCAGACTTCAGGAAAAAGAGTGGAGTAAGCGTTCTTGGACAGCCACCTCATCATTGCCATAGTCTGTCATTTTTAAAATGTGGATTACATTACACAGGCCGTTGAGGGTAATAGAGTAATAAATAACTTGGGCAAGCATTTTGAAAGATGAAAATAAATATTGTGAAGATACACTTTAAATCTGATAACTTGATTAAAGTCAAATCTGCTTTAAAATGTGAACAAGCAAAAGAGCCTGGATCTCTTTAGTGAAATCAACAATTACAACAAAAAAGAAAGCAGTCCGTGCCAGTGGTCAGTAATGTGTTCATACGAGTGGTGGTGGGTGGCCCCCAGGCAGATAGTATGTGATCTCAATTAAGTCATTGCAGAGGTTTTCAGCAAATTAAGCATCCAAGCTAAATTTGTCATTCAAGGTCAACACTGGTCAATGGCCCACCTGATTCTGTCTGCAGACGCGCTCTCTGAGCCGTCAGGTCATTGATCAGCCGCTGCTGCTCCTCTTCCTTGGTCTTAAGTTCACTCATCTGGTCTTCTAGAGTGCGGCACATCTTTTCCAGGTTCCCCTGCATCAAAAAGTGGTAGAAGGCATCTCAAGCAAGTATTTGGACCACAGAAAATTTCAATAATCCACACATTCCATACGGTGGTACTTCCTTATTTGGAGAATTAAATATCTTTACAAGCAAACAAAAACTACAGAGGCCTTGGGTTGTGGTGGAAAGAGTAACGAATGACAGAGTCTAAACGTGCTACCAGCAAATGGCTTTGGGAATTTAAGTCTTAAATCAGGTGGCTTATCTCTGAGATGAGAATAATGATACTTGATTTTTTTTGAGCAGCAAGTTTATGTATTTGTGCTTAAGGGGAAAAACAAAAGCCTAATCAACGTGAGGTGTTTTTAAAAACCCCAAATGCATAGTTGAGTTGCTCTCATTTGGAAGAGCTGAACTTTCCGCCCTACATGTTCTTTGGGTGTGGCTGTTCTCACAGCAAAGAGTGGACGCTTTGCCATCACACCCTGGGTGTCCCTCGCTCCCGCCAGTCACCTGCTTGTGCTGCCAGTTACTAAGGACTCTTGACCGGCTCACTCACACCTGTCTCACAGAAATCTCTTTAAGACTTAAACCATGGTTGTACCTTGGCCTTGGAGACAGTCTCCATGTTACTGGCCAGGTCGTCGATCTCCATCTTCAACTCGCTCTTCTCCTTCTCCAACTTCTGCTTGACCCTCTGTAGGTTGTCTATCTGCTCCCCCAGCTCGGCCACGCTGTCCGCGTGCTTCTTCCTCAGGGTGGCCGCCGTGGCTTCGTGCTGCAGGGTGGCCTCCTCCAGGTCCCTGCGCATCTTCTGGAACTCGGCCTCCCGCTTCTTGTTCATCTCGATCTGGGCGGAAGTGGCCCCGCCGGCTTCTTCCAGCCGCTCGCTGATCTCCTCCAGTTCTCGGGAGAGGTCTGAGCGCTGCTTCTCTGCTTTGGCCCGGGAGGCCCTCTCTGCCTCGATTTCCTCCTCCAGCTCCTCGATGCGGGCCTGAGGGTGACACACCAACATTAATGGCAACTCGTGGCAGTTTTGATTCCTGTGATAATGTGGACGAGGTGGAGGTTGTGACTCACCTGTAACTCCTTGATCTTCTTCTGCAGCTGCATGGCAAGGGCCTGCTCGTCTTCAATCTTGCTTTGCAGATTGCTCATTTCAAACTCTTTCCTGTCAAAGGGGCACTTTATGTCAGTCACAGAAACAGTAGTAGCACTTTCCCCATAGACGTGTTCTCATTGCTTACTTTTTGAGTTTCTCATCGAGTTGCTGCTTGTCATTTTCAATATCCATTGTGGATTCTTGGGCCAATTTTAGGTCTCCCTCCAGTTTCCTCTTGGCTCTTTCTAGGTCCATGCGGATTTTCTTTTCTTGTTCCAGGGATCCTTCAAGCTATAAGTTAATAATGCATGAATATAGTTCCTGAAATGTTACCATCTTTTATCCCAGGTTTGACTTGTAGACATTTAACGCCTATCTAATCAGCAGCTTATTTTGATTTTTCCATGAATTAGGCAAATTTGTCCCACCTATTCCATTCTCATAACTATTCACTTAGTCCCAGGAATCATCATTTGAAAGGTGAAGTGTACCTCATTACCATACCATTACAGTAAACTGCCAGGGAGACAGCATGCCTTCCCTATCTCCCCACCGGAATCCACTGTGACTGTGCTTCACCACACCCACAGACCCCACAGCTGTGTTTCTAACCATGACTTTTGTCACTTCCTCCCTGATGCACACATTTATAGCGGGTTCTCTATTTGGTATCAGACTACGTTTAAAGCCGAATTCACCTTCCACATTCTTTATTTGGAAACCTTTCTTCCTGTGAGAGAGAATCTTACGGATGTTTACTACTTCTTTGCTATTGCTATGCTCCCCATTTGGAGCATCTCTCAATTTCTTTGCATGGCCTCTTGCTTTTCAAGCCCAGGCCAAACCCATTTTGTTTGTACAGATTTCTTTGGTAAACACAGCTTTCCTTTTCCCTGAGTCTTTTTATGTATATTGTCTGTTACCAACAACTTTGTTTATTGATTTTTTTTGACTTCTTGGGTGTCCATCTTAGACCTTGTAGCAAAGATAATGTCCTATACACATATCCATTGGAAGCTTTTGAAAAGTCCTCATTACATCATAAGAATACAAACTCATGTTTACTTAGTTTGTTATAAAATTAAAAAAAATTTTTTTACATGATTTTAGGCTTACATCATCCACTTGTTGTTCAAGCTTGATTTTAGCTTTGGTCAGCGTGTTGACCTTGTCCTCTTCTGCCTGTAGGTCATCCAGGGTCTGCTGGTGGGCCTCCTGGAGGGCCTTCTTCTCCTTGGTCAGCTTAGCGATGGTTTCGTCCAGGCCTGCCATCTCTTCCGTGAGGTTTTTCACCTTGAAAAATTAAAGAAGAAATGGTATCTGTTCTAAAGCAGGTTTACTAGGCTGGCAGAACCTCGATATGGTAGAACGGAGTGTGATTCGTACCTTGTTCTCTGTGGCATGCTTCTCCTTTTCAACCTTGGCCAGGGTCAGCTCAAGATCATCGATGTCTTTCTTGAGCTCTGAACACTCGTCCTCCAGTTTCCTCTTCTTGGCCGTCAGCTCGGCGTTGATCTCCTCCTCATCCTCAGCTCTCTCAGTCACCTCCTTGATCTTGGCCTCCAGCTGGATTTTCGTTTTGATCAGCTGATCGCACCTTTCCTCTGCATCAGCCAAGCTGTCTGCTTCCTGAGAAGGGATAATAGGCATTTTTAGATTGTAGTTCTTTGGACATTTTCAGATTTTATTAATATTTCAAAACCATATAAGTGAATTGTGTTTTAAAGCCTTAGGTTACTTTTTGTAAACTTCCCATCATCTAGGAAATGTTTATTGGGCACTTATTATGACATTGCAGATTTTTTTTTTAATTTAAGGAATTTAAGTCATGGTTCCTGATGAAATTATGATACAGTTTTATTTGCTAATGATGCAGTTCAGGACATACTATGCCAAAATATGGCACCGTGGCATATTGTGTACCATAAACTGAAGGAGTTTGAGAAAATGGAAGATGCAGGAAACCCACTCTGACCTCCTTCCCTCACCGTAAAACAGGTCAAAGTACCTTTCCTGTACTAGTAGGAAAGAAGACATTCTTATCACCAGAGATGAGAATTGGGGGCCAAGAAGGCTGTATAAACAAACCTTGTTAAACTAACCCTTATCTTTTTAGTTACTTTTTCACCATTTAATACTCTTAACTCAAACCCCTTTGTCCTGTCAAATCTTTACAAATTTATTGCCTGTCTAAAAGATATAAAAGCTTCCTGCTCTGCTTACTTCTTTGGGTCTTCAGTCTCTTGCAAAGGCTCCCATGTACATGTAAAAATTCAATAAATGTGCATGCTTTTCTCCTGTTAGTTGATGTTGGTTGCTTTAATTTTCAGACCCAGCCAGGGACTTTAAGAGGGTCCAGGAAAACTTCTTGTTCCCCTAATGATGACCTATATTTAATGTGTTGGTATATAATTTCAGATAAGTCTCCTTTCTTTCTTTAGTATTTATTTCCAGAAAAGTTTAGTGTGTAAAAAACAGACAAAATGGTCAGGTATCCAGCAGGTTGCTAGAGGGAGGGGTAATATCAGGAAAGTGACTTAAAGGGAAGATGTCTTACAGTGACAGAGTAGCTGGGAATCAAAGGAAACACATGGAAGAAATAAGAGGCACTAAAAATGTTCAGAGGTGGTGCTTAAAGAAGTACCAGGTGGGTTTCTTATAAGTTAGAATAGAAACTCTGTGGGAGCAGGGGCCATGCCTCTTACTTCAAGTTGTATCCCTGGTGCTTGGAACATTATTCCGTATTTATTAAATGTGGAGACTTGACAGAATGATGTTGGAAAGAGGTCATACTATTCTCAGAGGAGAGGAGTATGATTGGAAACTGAGGTATACCTTGCAGTTAGCACCCGGTTCTCGAAGGTGTGATGAGCCTCTTGTCATTTTGGAAAAACTGTTCAAAGTCACAGTGCCAACCCAGGTAGGTACAGACAGTTCATCTTTCTTTACATCTTCTAGTGAAAGGCCCTAAACCTGTACGTCCAACTGGACCAAAGTAGATGTTCTTCTGAGCTCAGAGGACTGTAGGACAACTCTCAGTACTCAGGTAGTGGGTCTCGGTAGCAAACTGAAAGTCTCTGGTCATTTGCGTCACAAAGTGGGTTAAGCAGTGGTGTTTGATCAAACATTTCTTCCAGGTCTTCTGGGTGTTTATTGGGACATCAAGCAAGAATGTCAACCCTGTCTCTCATGCTTTGGATAAAAACTGACACTGTCTATAGAAAGTGTTCCCATTATCCTGGTCATGATCCTACTCTTTCAGGTACTGGAGAGTTTCTAAAGATAGAACTGTCAGGGAAGTTGCCAGAATACTGGTTTCAAGTGGATGTATTTTCATCATGATGTGTCCTCCCTCTTCACTGTGATTATTGTTCTTTTCACTGGTCTAATTTGCTCTTCTCAGTAGGGAGAATCTTGGGGAGCAAAGATCACCTCATTTTTTGACCACATTCTGCTAGGAAAAACACTAGGGGGAAAGGGAAAATGCTTTTCTTTTTCCTTTTAAACAGCAAGAATCCTACTGCAATGCTTTGTAGTAATGTTGTGTATGGGATTGTGTGGATCTTCTATGGAGTTGTGAGTTAGGAAAGATTGATAGTCCCTTAGGTGGAATCTAGACCTTTCTCTAGCAATTACTCAGCTGAAATTTTCGCATCAGATTGGGTGCTAAACAAATGGGTTCTGATACTCACAGCTTGGACCTGGAGTTGCAGGTCATTTTTCTCTTGCATCAGAGCAACCATTTTCTCCTCCAGCTCTTTTCTTTTGGCCTCAGCCTTTTCAAGACTTTCCTTGGTCTTCTCAAATTCTTCCTTCATGTTGGCCATCTCCTTCTCAGTCTCGGCGCTCTTGAGGAGGGGCTTGATCTTGAAATACAGCTTCATCCAGGGCCAGTGCTTGACGTTCATGAAGGCGCGGATGTTGTACTGGATGCAGAAGATGGACTCTCTGTGACAGAAGCAGAAATGTTCCACGTCAGGTTCTCACAGGAAGCAGAGTGAAAAGGCCTTGGCTGCTGGGGCTCAGTAAAATATCTCTGTTAATACCTTCTCTCCACCATCCTCTGGTACTCCACTCTGGCCAAGAAGCCTCTGCACCTGGCCTGGGTTCGGGTAATCAGCTGGGCCAGCTTCTCGTCTCGCATCTCCTCTAGAAGCCCCAGAAGACCAGCTTTGAAAAAGACCTGTGTGGGGGGAGGATTTGCAGATCAGAAACTGTACATAAACTTCAAAGGGACATGGATAGCATCGGGTGGGCTTTAGAGACCATTACCTTGGTGTGACCAAATTTATACTGGGTGTGGTCAACGTCGATGGACCCAAGGAGCTTCTCAGAAGCCTTCTTGCTGTCAATGAACTGCCCTTCAGGGATTGCACTTGCATTTAATACCTTGTATCTGTTTAGGCCAAACAAATAAATGATACAGCTATTGTCACCAATAACAAATCTTCTTGCCTTATTTTAGAAATGATGTAACTTTTGGGTAGTCTAACAAACATAAACAAGAAATCATATCTACGTCTTTATTCTCTGCATATTCAAAGGGTGTCAAACTTTTGGCATATCAGCATACCAAATGATCAATACAGAGTCTGTTAAGTGTGTTTCTCTTCTCCTCAATTATAATAGAATGTATAAAGGATTTTTATTTCAATCAAAAAAGTTGAAATAAATAAAAGAACCTCTTGAGATAATTTGAAGTGAGAAAGTCTGACCTCTGTTTGAAGTCTGCATAAAGGATTCTGCTGGGGAATCCCTTCCTGCAGATGCGGATGCCTTCCAGCACTCCGTTACACCTCAGCTGGTGCAGGACAAGTTCATGCTCCATGGCCCCTAAAGGGAAGGATACACATGCCTTATTTCATGGTCTAAAGCAAACACGCTGGCACTTGTCTGGATGTCAGAAGTGTCTTACCGGGGGTTTTGGTTTCATTGGGGATGATGCAGCGTACAAAGTGGGGGTGAGTGCTCCTCAGATTGGTCATCAGCTTGTTCAGATTCTCCTGTGGAATTAATGAATATTTGGTTTGAAAGTGTGCTCTTTTCATGCATTCATATTTACAGACATAATCACTGTGACAACCGTGACATTGCTTCAATTCTAACGAATGGTATCCTAATTTGAATTTGCAAAGAGTTCTTTCTGGAATTTCCACATTCCCAAAAAGTCCTTCCCTTTCCTGTTTTTGTGCCTTATAAACATATTTGTCTACAAGTTGTTGAGGTGGTTGTTCATTGCTTTTGAATCTCCTAGCATGTGTTGTAGATTTAATATGATATTCTAAATGTAGGGAAATACCCCACCCATACTGTTTCACCTGGATATGTGATCTGACGTTACAAGTAATTCAGTGTCTTATTCCAAATCTGTCATTTCTTTATTTACCCTACTTTCAATTGTATCTGCTTCTCTATCACATTCCTATTCCTTTTCCTAATTACAGAGCTGTGTCCTCCTGCTCATTCCACAGAAAGTGGCCTTTTAGTGCTTCACTCTGGGAATTGGCAGAAAACCAACAGCCATGTTACCAACTGTGAGAAGTGTTCCAATTTGTGGAAATCCTGTTTGTTTGTTTGTTTGTTTGTTTGTTTGTTTGTTTTTCCAGATAACTAAAGCTTTCATTGTTACATATGGGATTGTCCAAAGAAAAGCAAATTTTCCTTCAAGAGCTATTTTTTATCACATCTGTTTTATACCCTTCGTTTAGAATCAGCCTCCAATTCCCAACACTGTTCTTCTGTCTTTGGCTTTCAAAATCCACTCTATTCAGTTCTGTGCCAATATATACCTAGGCACGTGCATCATTTGGAGGCTCCCACATACTCCAAAAAATCTCGTTTTGCTTAGTCCTATCCCAATAGGACCTTTTAAATGTCAAATGACTTTATTTCCTGGCATTCAGATTTAATTTTGTTATCTGATACTGACTTCTGCAATTCACTGTCATCCCTCCTGACACCTGGTCTCCTATACACTGAAGTGTCTCTTCCAAACTACCCCAGACCCTCTGAGACTCCATTCTACCACCACCAACTGACCTAGATCTTTGAGTCACATTCAGTTCTGGAATTCTTGCAAGATTACTCCCCTTGCCCCACAGATACAATAAAATTGAAGTTCTTAAGTCAAATAAGAGAGAGCAAAGGATGTTTGTACCCTGAAGAGAGCAGACACAGTCTGGAAAGAAGAACCCTTCTTCTTGCCGCCTTTCTTCCCACCACCAGCCTCTAAGGGGGGTAGAGAGAGCACAAGCAAATCATAAGACAGGCTTTCTCAGTGTATGTTTTATATATTAAATGAAAGGTGACTTCTGTTGCAAGTTACCTGCTTCAGCAGCTGCTCCCCCAGTGAAGAGGAAAGCCAGAGTCTTCATTGCGGACTTCTGGTACAGCCCAACCACGGTCTCATTCAGGGGGTCCTTGTTCTTGTCCAGCCAGCCGCCAATGTTGTAGTCCACGGTGCCGGCGTAGTGCACCAGTGAGAAGTGGGCCTCGGCCTTGCCTTTGGCAGGCTTGGGCTTCTGGAAGTTGGCAGACTTTCCAAGATGCTGCTCATACAGCTTGTTCTTAAAGGAGGTGTCTGTAGCCTTGGGGAACATGCACTCCTCCTCTAGGATGGAGAAGATTCCCATAGGCTGAGAGTAGAAAAAGAAACAGATGCCGTTTGAATTTTGTCTGCTTATAGAAATAATATGTAACATCATGATCCTATTTGAGTAAATTCATCTTTTAATTTCTTACAACTAATGAAGACTTATTCCTTGGTCCAGAAGTCGTTAAGTTAGCAAATATGTATCAAGTGCCTCTAGAGATGCAGATGCTGTGCTGGGCTCTGGGATGTGATGGGGAGGGAGATGATTGAAGGGCATGCTCTTGTGGAGTTTGTGTCTCGCCCCAAGGCTTTACAGCCGTATTTCTCCCAGTATGACTCAAAAACTGGTTGCATCAGAATCACTTGATGAAAACTCAGGTTCCAAGGCCCCCATCCACACTGACCAAAAAGTTTTTCCAAGGGTAATGTGCAATTTTATTAAGTACTTGTGGTGAGTCTTAAACCGAACTTTGAGAGCCTCTGGTTTTAAGTACTAGAAATTGGCATTTCAGTTACCAGTAATAATGAATCTAAGGATGATGAAGTGATAATAAGTACAAACTACTCTATCTAGTGCTCTTTTATAAGGAAAGATGGCTTTAAATATGAGGCCAGCATTGCAAACCATTGGGAAATGTAGAGTTCCGTACGTTAAAGAAAATATTCACTCTCCTTTTACCAGGATATCTACCTTGGAGTTAGCAAAAGAAGGAGTTTTCCTGATTTTGTTTACCAGTAGCAATATTTTAAGATTCTCACTTAAATACTATTCAGCAGTGTACTCTGTGACCTGAAAAGTCATACGAACCTTCTCGATGAGCTCGATGCAGGCAGCCAGGTCCATCCCAAAGTCGATGAACTCCCACTCGATGCCCTCCTTCTTGTACTCCTCCTGCTCCAGCACGAACATGTGGTGGTTGAAGAACTGTTGCAGCTTCTCGTTGGTGAAGTTGATGCACAGCTGCTCCAGGCTGTTGAACTAGGGCGTTGCAAACACCAAAGAGCTCAAGTGAGTTTGGGAAACCCAGGGGGAATTCGGCAGAGCAGACACGAAGCAGAGGGGCCTTAACAGGGCCGCTTATTCCAACAACTCACATCAAAGATCTCAAAGCCGGCGATGTCCAGGACCCCGATGAAGTACTGTCTGGGCTGCTTGGTGTCCAGCTGCTGGTTGATGCGGGTGACCATCCACAGGAACATCTTCTCGTAGACGGCCTTGGCCAGGGCGCCCACTGCGTTGTATACCTTCGTGGACAGAGTAATGATTGTTGGTGTTACTAAAGACGTGTTGAGAAGGCTGGGGATGTGTGTGATTCATTGAGGCCGTTCACTTACCTGCTGCACAGTCTGGCCTTTGGTGACAAACTCGTTGCCGACCTTAACCCTGGGGTAGCAGAGGGCTTTGAGCAGGTCAGCAGAGTTCAGACTCTGGAGATAGGCCGCCTTGTCAGCAACTGTAAAGACACAATTCAGGCATCCTGTGTGACCTACTGTGGACCCCACAATTCATAGGAGCAGAGTGATGAGTGAATCATTTTATAGAAAGTCTGTATGGGGGTAAATTTGCATACATCCATCAGAAGCTCAGCTGTAAAGGAAACATGAATATGGAGTGGGCTTTTCGTCTCTGTTACCTTCGGTGCCATCTGGCTCGGCCTGCTCCTCACGCTGCTTCTGCTTGAACTTCATGTTCCCATAATGCATCACAGCCCCCGTGAGCTTGTAGATGGAGACTCTTTCATCAGAGGTGAAGCCCAGGATTTCGATGGCACTCTACCAGGAAAAATGAGAAGACAAAAGGACAGAAGACACTAACTTATTGAGGAGAATTTATACCTTATCTTTAACCACACCCAGAGAGGGGTGTTATTTTCATTCCCATACATAATGGATTAAAAAAAACAAAAACAACCCTGCATATGTAACTTACATCTGTGGCCATCAGCTCCTCTTGGTCATCAATGCTGGGGACTGTGATCTCCCCTTGACTGACGAAGGCATAGTCATAAGGGTTGGTGGTGATCAGGAGCATTTCTGGGTACACAGAAGTCAGGGTATACGTTTTACACTAGAAGTTGTTAATAAATGATTAACGTCTAGCGTATAAACTTAAGCTCTTTCTTACCAATTAGGTCTGGCTTCTTGTTAGACATGATCTGATAAAAAATGTGGTAGCTTCTTTCTGCCTTCAGCTGGAAAGTAACTCTAGACTTCTCCAGAAGATCTGCAGTGGAAAGTAGACATTGGTCAGGGCAGAAAAATTACAAAGTTCCTGGAGTGATTTTGGAACTTGGGGTCATTAGCTACTTCTCACTGGCCCCTTGAGATTTCCACGGAATGTCCCCCCGAGGTACCACATATTGTGCCTCTGCAAACACCATTGCAGTTATTCTTAGCACCTCTGGAAAGAAACTAAAGCCTGCCTGGCTCAGGATATAGACATTTCTCATGCAGAAGATCCTTGACATTTGGAGTATAATTGATTCTCAAGAACCTCTGTCTCCCCAGGGTCTCTTCTCACTTTAAAATAGACCATTAAGAGCAACGTTTATCAAGGCTCAGTAGGCAACTCATTTACCCTCATGTTAGTGTTTTCCTAGAAAAAGTTGAAATTCATTCTGAGGCTGGATTATTTCAGACAAGCCCAACGGCTCCCGGCAGTTCTTACGGAATCATTAGCTCATGACTGAGGATAAAGCACACTGTGGGCTATGGGTAAGACTGGCATTAACCATGGGCATGTTTGGCAGCAGACTGGTGTTTCACAGGCTCCAGGCTCAGCAGGAGCTGCAAAATGTTCCTCCAAACCATCAGTTGTCATTCTTGGATTCTGTTGAGGAGGTCCTGTTACTCACATGTTTCAATATCAGCAGAAGCCAGTTTTCCCGTGGTACCGAAGTGGATCCTGATGAATTTACCCTTGCAAGTAAAAATGATGATGTTATATACCAGACTTGAAGCGCACGAGAAAGAGGAGACTGCAACGATAATTCAGGCATGCTTTCTCGGGCACTTAAGGGCTGAGAAGAGCCTTCTGTGACTGAGAGACTCACAAAGCGAGAGGAGTTGTCGTTCCTCACGGTCTTGGCGTTGCCAAAGGCCTCCAGTAGGGGGTTGGCGCTGATGATTTGATCTTCCAGAGTCCCCTGCAAAGGCAAGCACGGTCCTCACGTCTGGGCTCCAGACTTCCTGAGAGCCCTGACATCTTGAGTCTGACCCCAGACCCACCTGCATTTTGCCCGAAGTAACTTCCTCCTTCTTCTTCTCCCCAGTGACTGCAATTGTTGCAAAGTACTGGATGACACGCTTGGTGTTCACGGTCTTCCCCGCCCCGGATTCTCCGCTGCCAAACAGAGACCAAACGTATGTGAGGAATTAACCTCTGTGACAAACGAAAGTGCTTCCACTAGCAGCATTTACTACCTTATGCATCGATCTTTTTATGTCTTTGTCAGTTCATATTATTTCTGTTGCTCTCCACTGATAAGAAGTAGAGAAATCCATCCATTAATCACCTAACACATACTTCTTGAGGGCTTAAAATGTGCCAGGCTCTCTTCTAGGTGGCCTGGGGTTGAGGGAGCCAAAGGGCAACCACCCACAACTATGTGGGAAGTGAAACTGTTAGTAAAAAAAACTCTATGAAACAATTATGTGTTCTTCAGTCTCCTTAGATTAAAGACATGACTTAGGTTAAGTCTTTGAAGGACTGGACATCTCTCAAGGAGGCCTTAAAAATGAGCTACTGGTAACATTCCCAAACGGCTCAACTGTTCAGGAGGTGGTATGTTATTCCCTTCCATGCCCAGAGACAGGATTTTATACCATCATTTTATACTCTCAGGAAAGTTCTGTGCAGTCTTTAAGACTGGACTAGCAAATGACAAAATTTGGGGCATTGTTATTTTATATTCTGAGGTAGTCTAAGCCCTCCAACAAGCTATAAACAGTATCTATTTCCAGGCTGATCAGCCATTGCCTCAGTATGGGAGCATTAACTATTTTTTTTTTTCTTTTTTGGTGTCTTTTTCCCAGTGCAAATAAACTGCCAGTGAGTCCCAGGATAGTAATACATACGTGATTAAGATAGACTGATTCTCCCGATCTAGAAGAAAAACAGCAGGCAATCAGCATATATACAAGTTACACAAACAAAACTTTCTATGGGGACGGACCTGTGGTGTTGAGTGTCTCACTTTAAATGGAGCTTTTAAATACATTATTGTAAAGCTATGTATGACATTATTCTTAAACCTCTTAAGTTGAGGAGAAACATAGAATGCTGTTATATCTTGAATTCCTTAAGCTGTGACAATAAGCATGTCCTGGTTTAAGACAAAGAGCGATACTTTCCAAAGCCAGACACTGTCTAATTGTCAGCTGTGGATTCCGGTAGCATGCTGTCTGCTGGTCAGTGCATGAAACTTTCTGAAAAGTGGGTAATCTAAGGGTTCGGTACGTTTAAATAGTTCATCAAGCCAAGGTTGAGGTGTTGTTTCTAAATGAATTAATTGGCCTCACAAAGAAAAAAAAATTTTTTTGCCTTATGGCCACAGACTGCACCCCAGATTCTCATCAGCCTCCCCCAAAGTATGGCATCGGGTCGAAGAAAGATCAGATGAGGAGCACAAAATCCTTTTAAAGTGGGGGACACAGCATCTGTTCATGTGTGTGTAGCCCCCAAACACCATCTTCATTCAAAGAGGGGGCATCTTCTCTGAGATGGTCTCTGATGACTTGAGAGACAACAATACTCCTAAAAGCATCAGGTTTGTGGTCAGCAAGAAACTTAAGCACAAAAGGACTGAACGAACGTGTATTTTTCATTTCTATTCAGACAGTGTGATTCAGTTGTTACTGAATCTTAACTCTTATTATTTACATCTATACAATAAATTATGTATTCCCAAGAAGGAGACTGCAAGCAAATGCAGCTGAATCAAGGTGGAGCGGTAGTGTGGCCTGGGAAAATCACGGAGTGGGAGTCTGGAGAGCTAGGTTTTAGTTCCAGCTTTGACGGCATGTAACTCTCTGTGTTTTAATTGCCTCTTCTGTACAACCAGGGGGGTGGATTAGATTATTTCCAAAGATCTTTTTAGCTTTAACACGTTGTGACTCTAGGGGGTAAGGTAATTTGTATGAGAAACACTTGAGCCACTCACCCGTCAGCATGAACTGATAGGCGTTGTCGGAGATGGAGAAGATGTGGGGCGGGGCCTCCTGGCGCTTCTTGCCTCGGTAGGCCGTCACCACCTCTGCATTGTACACTGGCAACCACTTATAGGGGTTGACGGTGACACAGAACAGGCCTGAGTAGGTCTGTACCAAAAAGGGGGAAAGAAGGAATATAATCATTTCATGGGGACCTTAATAATCTGCTGTTTTTCAAAAATATTAACTGCCTGCACAAGCAGAAAGGCCATGAGAATGAACTCACGTAGATCATCCAGGCTGCGTAACGCTCTTTGAGGTTGTACAGCACGGCGGGCTCATGCAGGTGCGTCATCATGGCCATGTCCTCGATCTTGTCGTATTTGGGAGGGTTCATGGGGTAGACTTGGTCCTCTTTCACGGTTACAGTCTGGCAAGTCAAATAAGAGAGGCCAGGTCAAAAAGTGTCAGCTCACCTTGCCCCAGGTGCCGCACCATCTCATCATCTCAGACACTTTACTCACCGCCCCTCCTTCAGTCTTGGCCGTCACCTTCCCCCCTTCCCTGCTTTGCACTGTTGCTTTCACGAAGGACTCTTTAGGGTCCACCACAAAGACTGATGTCTTGGCATCAAAAGGCTTATTCTGGGCCTCAATGCGCTCCTTTTCAGACTTTCGGAGGTACGGAGCTGCCTCCCCAAAAACGGCCATCTCGGCGTCGGAACTCATGGCTGCAGGTTATTGGCGGCAGCCCAGTCGAAGACCCTGCCTGGGAAAGAAAGGAAAAGTATTATAGACATTCAGATATTACATATTCCACGTTTAGAAAAAGAAAACATTCTGTATTCACTTAGCATTGCGTAGAGTGTGACCACGTTTGGCTAGAGACGAGATATGGGTGTTTGTGTTTTGTGCCAGCACTGATAGGTACTTAACTTAGTCAAGCATTTGGAAAGAGACTGTGGTTTCTGGCTCTGGCTCACCTGCTGTATGACCTGGTAGCTGCTTTCTGTTTCATCTGTATACACATTCATTTCTGTTAAGTTGCCTGTGACTTATACAGGGCACAGAGCTAGGCTCTGGCAGGGTTTCCTCCAGCTCTTTCGCTGAGAGCACTCTTCCAACTGGATTATAAGCACCTTGCAGGCAGGGAGTACTTTTCCTTCTACAGCATCCTTCACGCCTCTTAGAACACATACGGGATACATGCAAGGGCTCAAAGCTGGCTTTGTGAATTTGCAGCACAATGGATTTCTGTTGCTAAAATTCTAGGAACTATTTGGTACATAGTGAAAACCTTTTCATTACAGATTTGGATTCATTATAGACTCACAAAGAGTACCTAAATCAAGGAAAGCAGGAACGGGGGCGGGGGGGGGGGTGGCTTTGCTTTGTGTTGTTTTGTTAAAAAAAATTCTATTTTACATCAATGTTTTCTTGTTCCCATACCGTAATTTTGACAAATTTGGCTTCTTCACCTGTCTTTAGTATTTCTGAAAGACTAATTCTAAAATATTATTATCTGTTTTCTTGCTTTATTATTGAGAATCTCAGAAAAATTTCACAAAATTTCCTTTCCAAGATCTGTCTCTTGCCACTTTAACTAACATTCATTAATCCTGTGCTTAATGATAGTGATAGTAGGTAGTGATAGATAGTAGTGATAGATAATGATAGTGATCATAGGTAATTTATTTTATAATCATAAAGATATTTTTCCAGAAAGACTCAAAGCACTTGTGTAAGGTTTCCCATGCTTTCCCATTCAAGCTGCAGGGATTTGGGTAACACAAAATGCTTTGTCTTGCTGAAAATGCTCAGTCATTTACATATCTTTCGTTTTTAATTTCCATTTTATGGACTGTGAAACAACATACACGTTTAAGCCACTTTTCCAAGGCAAGGATTCAGTTCATTCAGATAGCCTCTCATGGTTTTTTTTATATTATATGATGTTGAGGCAAAGCTGTAGTATAGGAAATTTACATTTTCTCTATAAATGAATAATAACACCAAAATGTTGTGTTACATGTTGTAACTCAGTTATTTAAAAGACAGACTGCAGTGCTGGTAATAGAAAAAAATTGTGTATAAAACTTCTCAAGACTCTAAGAAAGCATTTTCATATATTGCAGAGGCTATAAATTAATGAGAACCAGTTTCTAAAGTCCCCTTCAGAATTTTTTCAAGGGAAGCATGATCAGCCATGAAATGAAAATGCTTTCAATTTATAACCCCCCAAGCACTCTCCAACCACCTTCAGAAGATTTCTTGCCTCCTGTGAGGAATAAGAAAAAAAAAAATCAGTATCTTACCTTAGAGATGCAACCTTGAAGTGGGTCAGAACTGTAAGGGAAAGAGCAAATTTCTTCTGATTAAATTCTAACGGTTCCCAATAATAGCATAATTGTTAGGCGAGAATCAGGAAATGACTGGGGACACTGAAACATCTAATTAAAATTGCCACGGAGTAAGTAGGTGCCTTACTGGAAGGGCTGCCAGGGGCAGGGAAACCGGGATGTGTGGCATGTATGAGGGCGGCCAAGTATCCCTTACCGTCTCCAGACAGAGCCCTGTCCTCACACACACTTACCTTGAAGCTTTATGAGGAAAGACGAGCCAACTCATTCCAAGGGTACTTTTATAGGGTCAAATATGGAAAACACGTAGCCTCCTCCTCTTTCTTAAAACATTTTTGGCAAAACATGTTTTTGGCAATGAAGGTCTCCAAGCATAATTCCCCTCATATTAAAGATGTTTGGATATAATTAGAAGTATTTCCTCTCACATTGGGTTAAGTATATGAATCAATCTCCTATAAATAATTTGAGAGGTCGGCAGTCTGAAAGTGATCTGCCTTTGGAATAATGTAAGGTGTTGTTTCAGAGACAGCTATGTTCTGCCATCCCTGGACTTTGTTGCTGCCGTCATTCTGTTTCGCTGAGCTGCCTGTGTGCAGTCTCTTCCACTGGCCGAACAATTGCAGATTTTAGAGTAGGAAGGGAGGTTGCAGCTCTTGACCAGAGTGGTAGGAAGAGGTGGTTAGTCGCCCCCAGGAAGGCACGAGTTTTGTTTGTTTGTTTTCTTTGCAACTTATTGTGCTTTCCTGAGGGTGCTTGGAAACGTAATTTTGAATTTTGAAACTTGCTTCGTGAAGAGCAGCCAAGGACAGCTTCTTTTGTTGCGTCCAGTCGGCTCCCTCTGATTCGTTGTCAGATCAGACCACTCCCACTTCAAGCTGGCTCCAGACTTCTTTGCCTCGCCAAGCTGAGGTGTCCACTTCTCTCATTTTTTGAAAATGCAAGTTGCTTGTGAAATCCTGTTTCCTCTATGAAACTCAACATAGGAAAATATTAGAAAGCAGGGCATTTCTCTGTCTAGAGGCAGCACCTGTGACTCCTCCACCAGCTACCCATGGTATATATTTCACATTTTGCTTACAAACGATACCTGAACATTGTTTTCTATTCTGATTTTTTAAGAGATGTTTGTTATTGTGTCTGTCTTGTGTCTCTCTGTGTCTGCATTGTCTGTCAGCGGCTGAGACCCAAGTTGCTGCATATACTCTGTTTGGCAACAGTTCCTGTATTCTTGCACTTACATTTCAATCCGTTTAATGAAATGGGTCACCTTCTGAAAGCACATGTCTAGAGATACTGGTTGTACTGGTCATGGGATCTATTACTGTAAGGGACCATCAGACCCATATTCCTCATTTTACTAAGGAAATAGCGGAGGTTCAGAGAATAGAAGGGAGTGACCACAAATTACTCAGCAGCCTTGACTCTGGTCACCTGATTGGTATGGCAGCCCAGCGTGCTTTCTGGTATCACTCTTGTGTCTGGAGTAGATTAAAGCCATCAGGAAGGGTCTTATAGGAGTCATGCGTCTGATGGAGCCTTCCTAGCCAACTCCTAACCTGCTTGGTTACCACAGGTATAGATAGAATTTTACTTTCTTTCATAACTGGGTTTTTGGTTTTTTTTTTCACATTCGTTTTCTTTAGCAGACCTCCGAGAAATGTGGGCAGTGGTTTTCAGGAAGACAGAACATTTTAATAATGTTCTCAGTAGGATTTGATATGAATTTTAAGGTAGTCCTTTGACCCACTCTGGACAGATTTTGCAGTAAGTTTGTTGTAAGACATTGGTTTTGGTCATTACTGCCAAGTTACCAGGCACTGAAGCATTTATAGGTGGTGTGGGAACAAAGTGAAAGCGGGGCCAAAGCAGTGAGAAGGGTGATCCCACACCCTTCCTAAGGCCAGAATGACAGTGGGAATCCTAGTTACCTGCTAAGCTGCTTCCTTGTGTCTGATTTAAGTCACTCTCCTGCAGTACATTTAAACCAATATACTCTTGCTTTCAATTCACATGGATAGTGACCACTTGGCTTTTCCTTTATGCTGTCTAGGAAGGTCATACTTTTGGCTCTGCACCTCAACTGAATTCATTTTTGAAAATTTTGATCATCAGGGTACCTATGTGGCTCAGCCGGTTAAGTGTCCAACTCTTGATTTTCAGCTCAGATCATGATCTCATGGTTCATGAGTTTGAGCCCAGCATTGGGCTCTGTGCTGATGGCGCAGAGCCTGCTTGGGATTCTCTCTCTCTCTCTCTCTCTCTCTCTCTGCCCCTTCCCTACGTATGCTGTCTCCCTCTTTCTCTCAAAGTAAATAAATAAACTTAAAAAAAATCTTGATCATCTAGAAAAACTTCTCTGAGTAATCCAGATTGCTACAATATCTGGGTTTTTGCACCACAGTGATACTCATTATTATGTGTGTTGAATATGCACCTAAGTTATCTAGGGACTCATATTTTATTGACACTTTTGATCATTTATTTATTTTGGCTCTTCACATGATTATACAGGCAGCCATCAAATCTGGAAACATAGGCTAATAGCTTATTGATATTACATTGGAGTATATAGAATAATATTCTCTTTGTCTCCGGACTTGATAGGCACCCCGTAGTTTTCCTAGGGAGAAGGGTATATCTCACTCTTGCATGGCATACCCATTACCCGATGTGTGTTCTCTGAATATATGGTGTATCGGCATTAGTGCTGAAAAAAATCCTTGTGGGCTAATGATACTAATACTTTGGATTTGTATTCTTGATAACATCAAGGAGAAGTAATGATATAGTGTAGTCTATTTGGGAGTATAGCCGCTGTCATTCTTTGCATAGACCTGGAAAAGTAGGTTTATGTTAGGGGAATCAGGAGCTTTCTAAGATCCTTCTATGACCTGGCATTAGGGAAAGGTTAGAAAGAAAGGAAGGTGACCCTCAGATTTCTTCCAAAACAGACTTCCCTGATAGGCAACAACTTTGTAGTCTTAAAGTATTTTTATAGACTTAAAAGTGAATGCTACTTCTTAATGGCAGGTTGAGTGTAATTGTTTGATAGCCTTGTGATTATTCTAGCTTTGACACCGCTTTAGGAGAGAGAGAAAAGACCAGTCTAAGGATGCTGTTTGCAAAGTACCCTATGCTCTTTATTTCCTTTGCAGTAGGGTAGAATAGACAATAATTACAGAAGGAAATGACCAAAGACTTCACATTTTGTGCCTCTCTTCAGTCGTTCCGTAGCATCAGGACATGATCACTCTTCACTTATGATTTTCGTGTGGACCTCCCGGCTCTTTACCCGCAGCTTGTTGACCTGGGACTCAGCAATATCAGCGCGTTCCTCGGCCTCCTCCAGCTCGTGCTGGAGCTTGCGGAATTTAGATAGATTTGTGTTGGATTGTTCCTCCTGAGAATGAAAATGGAATTGTAAGGAATCCCCACTGTGCATCTTTCTAGACTCTGTAGATCTAAGGGAAGAAAGGACTTGGCATGTATGGAGAACTTAAAATACTCAGCAGGGAACCTTGTTGTCTTACTGCCTCCTGGATTTTGGTTATTATTGAAGTGAACATTATGATTTATTTGGGGCTTGGTGTCCCACAAATAATTGCAACCCTATTTTTGCAATGAAAACATATTAAAAGATATGCACCACAAGTAAAGCAGAAAAAATATATAAGAGCAGAGCAGGCAAGAATACTGAAGTCCTGCTTCTTGTCAATGCTTTCTATAAGGTGACTGTAGGCTCGAGATAGATATTCTTTATATAGATATAAAGATAGATATTCTTTATCATATAAAGGATGAATTTCTTAATAGTGTCTTTAAATTGAAATAAATGTTGAATTTTATATATCATTTTGGAACACTTCAAAACAATCATTTTTTTGTCCTGTTTTGGATGTAATGATTCTACTGACAGATTCGCTAATATTAAGTAATCCTTACACTGAAGGAATTAAGCCTATTTAATCATGATGGACAATCCCCTTAATAAAATAAGGTTTCGGCGAGTTAGTTATTTATCTTTGCTGTAACTACATTCATGAGTAAAACTGCCTTTAGTTCCATGCTGCCCTCCCCCCCCCCTTCTCTCTTGGACAGGTTTTGGTATGAGGGTTACGTGAGCTTCTTAAAATGATCTGGAAAGCTTTCCATCTTTTCCCATGCTCTGGAATGGCTTACATAGCTCAGGGATTATCTGTTACTTGAAATTTTGAAAGACCTATCTGGACCTGAGTCCATTTTCAGAAGTAAATGAACTTTTATAGCCTCCTATAAAAATCATCAATTTTTAAAAAAATCATCAATTTCTGTAAGATTTCAACTTTGTTGACAGACTTATATTTTACGTAAAAAATAATTTTCTGATTGTGTGGTTTGTCTCTTTTCTCATTTCTTTCTTTCTTTTTCAGTAATCTTTTCATCCAACATGGGGCTCAAACTCATTACTCTTGAGATCAAGAGTCTCATGCTCTTCTGACTGAGCCTGCCAGGCATGCCCCCCCTTTCTCATTTCTAATGTGTTTGTATTTTCTTTCTCTTTTTCCTTGATTAAGCTAGTTATAAGTGTATTTATTTTATTAACTCCCCAGAAATGATCAGATATTACTGCAACTATCAAATTAGAAAATAGTATACTCTAATTTATCAATGTCTACCTTTATCTTTAACAATATTTCTTTCATTATTATTTGTAATTTCTTTATTGGACTTTCAGTTTATTTATTTGTTTTTCTTTTGATTCATAAAGCAATGAATTGTCCTCCAAAGACAACTTTGACTACATTCTTTAGGTTTGTAAAAGTAGCATCCTCTTTGAAGTTTATTTATGATTAGTAAGTATTCAGTAATTATGTTTTTTCTTTCCAATTTAACCCAAGATTATTTAGGAAAGTTAGTGTTTTAAGCATTTAAGCATTTGGGAATTTGTGTTTATATTTTCCTGTCACTTTACAATTTTATCACACTATGGCTGCATTATTTCTACTTTGAAATTTTTTGAGGTTTCTTTGTGTATAGAAAATTTATTTTATTTAATTTAAATGTTTTAATGTTTATTTATATTTGTGAGAGAGAGAGAGAGAGAGAGAGAGAGAGAGAGGAGAGAGACAGTGCAAGCAGTGGAGGGGCAGAGAAAAAGAGGGAGACAGTATTTGAAACAGACTCTAGGCTCTGAGCTGTCAGCACAGATTCCGATGCGGGACTCATGAGCCATGAGATCATGACCTGAGCAGAAGTCAGATGCTTAACCAACTGAGCCACCCGACTGAGCGCCCAGAAAATTTACTTTTAAAATCAAGCCGTTAACATTACAAAATTCACAAATGTTTTTAAGGAGTACAAGTCTTCTAAAAAGCAAATGGCTTATTTACTACCAGGAATAGTAAACCTTAATTATTTGTTCATTAGCTGTTCTTAATAAGGGACCTCTCTCTTCCCTTCCATCTTAAGGATACTTACAGCCTCTTCAGCTTGTCTCTTGTAAGATTTCACTTTGGCCTGAAGTTTGTCTACCAAATCCTGAAGCCTGAGAATATTTTTCCGATCTTCTTCCGTCTGAAAGATTATAAAAACCACAGGGCCTTACTTCAAAACCACTTGACCATTGTATCGTTGTATATGAATGTTTCACGTATGTATGGGAAGCACTTAGCTGATAAAAACTTTTGGTGTACCTGGTAAGTGAGTTCCTTCACTCTCCTCTCGTGTTTGCGCAGACCTTTCACGGCATCAGCGCTGCGCTTTTGTTCACTCTCAACCTCTCCTTCCAGCTCACGCACCTACAAATAAGTAGGCTCTTAAGAACTTTGAACTAATAAGGCACCAGGAGTAAATGGAAGTAGACAGAGATTGAGAGACCCACCCTGGCCTCCAGTTTCTGGATCTGCTTCTTCCCGCCCTTCAGGGCCAGCTGCTCAGCCTCGTCCAGACGGTGCTGAAGGTCCTTCACCGTCTGCTCCAGGTTCTTCTTCATCCGCTCCAGGTGGGCGCTGGTGTCCTGCTCCTTCTTCAGCTCCTCGGCCATCATGGCCGCCTGTTAGCAGTGAAACAAAACCGGTTGAGAGCTGGGCTGGCGCATCAGCATTCAAGTTTGAGCACCACCGTGTTGCCCTCTGCTCACATCAGTGATGGCCTTCTTGGCCTTCTCTTCTGCGTTGCGGGCTTCCTGGACAATGTCTTCCATCTCTCCCTGGATCTGGGAGATGTCTGTCTCCAGCTTCTTCTTGGTGTTGATCAGGCTGGTGTTCTGTTAAAATAACAAATTTAGAAATATCTAGTATATGAGAGCAAAGTTGGGATGCCAGATTTCTAATGAACTCACAGGCTAGTTAATTAAGTAATTAGTATCCCTCCTTGTTCAATAAGTTATCTGAGATGACAATATATTTTTGAACGACAATCAACTTTGGATGTCACAGTACAGATAAATATTACTAACCCACAAATATTAAATGTTTTAAACGTTATCCTCCATAAAACACTGTGAGTACATTCTTAGATAAAGCTACGATAGGAGCAAGAATTTCATTTTCATTCCTTTGTATTTTTCACTCTTCTGTTCTACTCACTTGGGTGTGGAGGAGCTGGACGCGCTCACTGGCGTCCAGGAGCTCCTGTTCTGCGATTTTCCTGCTCCTCTCCGTCTGCTCCAGGGTCGCCCGCAGCTCCTCGATCTCAGCCTGCAGCAGGTTGGCCCTGCGCTCCACCATGGCCAGCTGCTCCTTCAGGTCCTCCTGGCCCCGGAGCGCATCGTCCAGGTGCAGCTGGGTGTCCTGTGGAATGAACGATCGTTGAGACACCTCGTTCTCAGGGCTGCAGTCTCCCCAAGCCCCTTGGGGCCCTCTTTCGAACCCACTTACTTTGAGGATGCCCTGGGTGTTCCTGTAGTTCCTCAGGGCCTCTGCAGCCATGCGGTTGGCGTGGTTCAGCTGGATTTCCATTTCATTGAGGTCTCCCTCCATCTTCTTCTTGAGCCTGATGGCGTCATTCCTGCTCCTGATCTCAGCATCCAGCATGGTCTGCATCGACTCCACGACTCTGATATGGTTTCTCTTCAGCTGGTCAATTTCCTCATCCTTTTCAGCGATTTTCCTGTCGATTTCAGACTTGACTTGGTTCAACTCCAGCTGGATGCGCAGGATCTTTCCCTCTTCGTGTTCAAGAGATGCCTTTAATGACAGCAAGTGGTGACGTTAGCAGGGAATGGAAGCATCTGAAAGTTTATCTGCACACCTTTCCTTCCATGAATTTTGTGCTGCTTATTTTTTTAATTCAACCTATGTGGACGTGCTTAAGTATTTTCTGACCTTATTTGTTTGTAATGCACCATTTGACCTATACCTCTGCTTCCTCTAAAGCAGCCTGGAGTTCACACTTCTCTTGTTCCACTTGCTTCTTTATCTTCTCCAGCTCATGGATACGTTTCCCTCCTTCTGCAATCTGCTCCGTGAGGTCAGAAATCTCCTCTGTTGTTTGGGTTAAAGACAGGTAGAGATTTAATCAGACAGAGGACATAAGAGAGAGGTTCCTCAAGGCATGGATGTTGCTGAAAGTGAAAGGGACTCACGCTGCAAGTTTTTGTTCTCCCGTTTCAAAGTTTCTAGCTGATCCAGGGATTCCTCGTAGGCATTCTTCATCTTGAACAGCTCAGTGCCAAGAGAGCGGGCCTCCTTCTGGGAGGCCTCGAGCTCAGCGTGGGTCTCCTCATACTTCTGTTTCCACTCTGCCAGGATCTGAGAAACCGGGAGTGGTTATCTGCTGTCAAGTACCAAGGAAGACAGCGGAGAGCAGAGGCTGCAGCACAAGGTACCTTGTCGAAGTTCCTCTGCTTCTTGTCCAGAGCCGCGCAGGCCGCGTTTGTTCTCTCCACGTCGAGCATGAGGTCTTCCACTTCGTTCTGGAGCCGCTGCTTCGTCTTCTCCAGGGAGGCACATTTGGCGTTCACCGCTTCTACGTGCTCCTCGGCCGCCTGCAGCCGCTGGGCCAGCTTCTTCCTTGAAGATTATATATGTTTGTAGGGAGGAGTGAACCAAAGCAAGAGAGAGGAACTATTACCACACTGAAGAGTGATGGAAACTTCATATTAGCAATATGCATGTATTCAACAAATATTGATGAGCTCCTTCTATGAACCACACACTGGATACGTAGCGGTGAGCAAGACAAAAGAACAAAAAAGAAGGTCCCTGCCTCATGAAGCTTCCAAATGAGTGCAAGACAGAAAGGATAAGGGAGCGAGAGTATGCACAATAACATCTTGCAGATATAAGTGCAATGAAGAAAAGTAAAATAGAGTAAGGGTTGGGCAGTTATTCTAGATATTCAGGGAAGACCTCTCTGAGGAGGTAGCATTTGAGTCAAGATCTCAAAAGTCAGAGTGAGCTGGAGGGAGATCTGGGGGGAGAGCATTCCAGCAGAGGGACCTCCAGTATAGAGCCTTGAAGCCACAATGAACTTGGTGTGCTTGACAGACAGTAATAAGGCCTAGTTGTCTGTACAATTATTTGTTACTCATTCCTCAAGCACAGGAGAGCAGGTATCACGTTTGCTTTACTCGTGTCTCATTCTCAGGGCCTGATAGCACCCGGCAAACAGGAGCTAATTAATGAACGTTTGTGGGTGACTTCACGGAGGGTTGGATCTTTCGGGATCAATGTGCAAAGCTTTCTGCACATTCTCTCATATCTGCACACGTACTTGGCCTCCTCTAGCTCCTCTGTGCGCTGGATGGCGTCCGTCTCATATTTGGTCCTCCACTGGGCCACCTCGGTGTTGGCCTTGGACAGCGCCCTCTGCAGCTCGGCCTTGGACTCCTGCTCCTCCTCGTACTGTTCCCGCAGCAGGTCACAGTCGTGGCGGGAGGACTGCAGGGCGTGGGCCAGTGCGTTCTTGGCCTGTGGAGATAGTTACAGCTTCCTTTTATTGGATGTTTAATGTTTAATTCTTGAGTTTCAAACCCTTTAAAAGTTGGTGTAACGGACTCCAGTTAGGGTTAGGTCATACGACAAAAATGAGTCTGACAGTATTATTATTTACCTTTATCTCCTCTTCCAGCTGCCTCTTTAACTCCTCAATCTGTTGTGTAAATGCTTGTTTGCCTCGTGATAGCTGAGACACCAGAGCCTCTTTCTCATCCAGCTGTCGAGAAAATTCACCTGATCCATAAAAGAAATGACACCATTTTTAAAAGTGAAGAAACAATTTTACAAGCCCATATTAGAAGTAAATTTTAACTCTTAATTCCCCTCCCCCCACCCCCTGCATTGAGTGCTCAAATGATTGAATTTTCTGCTGGCATCTTCATGCTTAATGTCAAATTTCTGATTTTTATGAGGAAACTTACATATTGATCTGAATGTATAAATACAGCTGAAATTCTTTTTGTTCTCTACCATAACTAAATCTCTCTGGGTATATGATATTGTGCCAAGTCTGGTTATGGGAGCCAGGGTACTGAATTCTACATGATCGCTGTTTCATCAGACTTTTGAGAGACGGGCTTATTATGCATGCCCCATTCAGGAATTTGGTTCACTTTGGGGTGCCTGGATGGCTCAGTCACTTAAGCATTGGACTTCAGCTCAGGTCATGATCTCATGGTTCGTGGGTTCCAGCCCCGCATCGGGCTCTGTGCTGACAACTCAGAGCCTGGAGCCTGCTTCGGATTCTGTGTCTCCCTCTCTCTCTGCCACTCCCCCACTCATGCTTTTCTCTCTCTCTCTCAAAAATAAATAAACATAAAAAACCTTTTTTTTAAATAAAGGAATTTGGTTCACTTTGATGTGTAGAAACAGAAACTCAGCCTGAACAGGAGTCCCAGGCCCCAGGCGACAGTGACTCCTAATCCCAGGCAGCCCCTCCATGTGGCCAGCCACTCTATGCTTTTCTGGAGCAGAGCTTGATCCGCTCCTATTGAAGTCTTTGTCTCTAGCGTTGTCCCCAAGTGACCTTGCAAGTAGGTCGAGAGTCTGAACCATTCCGTGAACCACACATGTTCTCAGTTTTTATTAGGCTCTCACATTAACAAATCGGTTGTTTCAACCGCACCATCTCCATTCTCAGTGCCCAGAAGAGGAGAGAATTACCGGATTCGGTCTGCAGGCGTCCTCTCTGGGTCGTCAGGTCATTGATCAGCCGCTGCTGCTCTTCCTCCTTCGACTTCAGCTCACTCACTTGATCCTCCAGCGTGCGGCACATTTTCTCTAGGTTGCCCTGTGAGAAGAAGTACAAGCAGGAAACAAACATATTTTAATATCATTTTGCTATTGCTAAAATTTCTTATAAGACAGAAAAGTACTTATTTTGACGTAAAATCAATCAAATTCTTGTATGTGCAATGTGATATGTAAGAATTCTTTTTGTTATGTTATGATTGCTCTATGAAGTTGAGAATATACTTTGGGATTTTTATTTATTTATTTTTATTTTATTATGAATTTTTTTTTTTTAATTTTTTTTTTCAACGTTTATTTATTTTTGGGACAGAGAGAGACAGAGCATGAACGGGGGAGGGGCAGAGAGAGAGGGAGACACAGAATCGGAAACAGGCTCCAGGCTCTGAGCCATCAGCCCAGAGCCTGACGCGGGGCTCGAACTCCCGGACCGCGAGATCGTGACCTGGCTGAAGTCGGACGCCTAACCGACTGCGCCACCCAGGCGCCCCAATTATTATGAATTTTTTAAAGTTTATTTATTTTTGAGACAGAAAGAGACAGAGCATGAGCGGGGGAGGGGCAGAGAGAGAGGGAGACACAGAATCCGAAGCAGGTTCCATGCTCTGAGCTGTCAGCACAGAGCCCGATGCGGGGCTGGAACCCACCAGCTGTGAGATCATGACCTGAGCTGAAGTCGGATGCTTAACCAACTGAGCCGCCCAGGCGCCCCCTACATTGGGATTTTTAAAGAGCTAACTGTGAAGCTCCATGCACTATTAATATAATAAATTTGAATAAATAAATTAATATAATAAATAATATGCTTTAAATGTAAGATTCTTGTAAGAACTGTATGGTGTATTCTTCTAAAAGCATGTATTCAAATACTTGACTGCCTTTATGTACAATGAAACTTGGCTTATTGGGTGCTTGAGAATATTGGAGACCTGTGTTCTCCAGCTGGAACCTGTGAGAACATAGGTGACCTATGTTCAAAAGCTGGTCCTGTCATTTATTAATGGTGTAATGGGGCCAATGTGCTTAACTTCTTCGAATTTCAGTTTCTTCATATGTTAAATGCAAATAATACAGATACTAGTTTCTTTCTTGCTTACCCTAGATTACTGTAAAAAACAAAGGACATAATGTGTGTAAAGTACCATGTGCAAACTATGCTGCATACATAAAGGATTATTTCATTGATGACAAATTGCCAGGTTCTAATACCTTGGCCTTGGAGACAGTCTCCATGTTACTGGCCAGGTCATCAATCTCCATCTTCAACTCGCTCTTCTCCTTCTCCAGCTTCTGCTTGACCCTCTGTAGGTTGTCTATCTGCTCCCCCAGCTCGGCCATGCTGTCCGCGTGCTTCTTCCTCAGGGTGGCCGCCGTGGCTTCGTGCTGCAGGGTGGCCTCCTCCAGGTCCCTGCGCATCTTCTGGAACTCGGCCTCCCGCTTCTTGTTCATCTCGATCTGGGCGGAAGTGGCCCCGCCGGCTTCTTCCAGCCGCTCGCTGATCTCCTCCAGTTCCCGGGAGAGGTCTGAGCGCTGCTTCTCTGCTTTGGCCCGGGAGGCCCTCTCTGCCTCGATTTCCTCCTCTAGCTCCTCTATGCGGGCCTGGGGGTGGTGAAAAGCATGCACTTAGCTTCTCTGTGTGGTAACTGTGCCTCTTTGAGCCAGACTTTCAGAAATACCAACTTACTTGCAGCTCCTTGATCTTCTTCTGCAGCTGAATGCCCAGGGCCTGCTCATCTTCAATCTTGCTTTGCAGATTGCTGATTTCAAACTCTTTCCTTTTTGGAAAGTTGCAAAAAATAACAATTGAGTGTATACCCACCACCAAAAGCAAGTTCATAAACAGTTCTTCCACGCTTACTTTTTGAGCTTCTCATCAAGTTGTTGTTTTTCATTCTCAATGTCCATTATGGACTCCTGGGCCAACTTGAGGTCACCTTCCAATTTCCTCTTGGCCCTTTCCAGGTCCATGCGGAGTTTCTTTTCTTGCTCCAAGGACCCTTCAAGCTAAATATAAATCATGTTTAGTGTAAAGGAATGCTTAGCTTCCTTTCGAAGAAAATAATTTCTTCAATAATCCTGGACTTACATCATCTACTTGCTGCTCGAGCTTGGTCTTAGCTTTGGTCAGCGTATTGACCTTGTCCTCTTCTGCCTGTAGGTCATCCAGGGTCTGCTGGTGGGCCTCCTGGAGGGCCTTCTTCTCCTTGGTCAGCTTAGCGATGGTTTCGTCCAGGCCTGCCATCTCTTCTGTGAGGTTTTTCACCTTGAAAAATTAAAGAAGAAATGGTATCTGCTTTAAAGCAGGTTTACTAGGCTGACGGAACCTTGATATGGTAGAACAGAATGTGATTCATACCTTGTTCTCTGTGGCATGCTTCTCCTTTTCAACCTTGGCCAGGGTCAGCTCAAGGTCGTCGATGTCTTTCTTGAGCTCTGAACACTCATCCTCCAGTTTCCTCTTCTTGGCCGTCAGCTCGGCGTTGATCTCCTCCTCATCCTCAGCTCTCTCAGTCACCTCCTTGATCTTGGCCTCCAGCTGGATTTTCGTTTTGATCAGCTGATCGCACCTTTCCTCTGCATCAGCTAAGCCTTCAGCTTCCTAGAGTTGGAAACAAAATCAAAATTGGAAAGAAAGAATGAAATATTTCACAGCAATAACAATGTTAACCTCTGCTGTTGGATCTTTGGCTTTAAAAAAAATATGAACCACCTCCTGTATGCAATCCAGGATACATTGCGAGAAAACCAAAATGAATCAGATTTTATCCTATTCCTTCAGAAGAGTGTATTCTCTGGTAGATTAGAAAGCCTACCCCCCCCCCTTGGGGCGCCTGGGTGGCTCAGTCGGTTAAGCGGCCGACTTCGGCTCAGGGCATGATCTCATGGTCCGTGAGTTCGAGCCCCGCGTGGGGCTCTGTGCTGACAGCTCAGAGCCTGGAGCCTGTTTCAGATTCTGTGTCTCCCTCTCTCTGACCCTCCCCCGTTCATGCTCTGTCTCTCTCTGTCTCAAAAATAAATAAACGTTAAAAAAAAAAAAGATTTAAAAAAAAAGAAAGCCTACCCCCCAAAAGCTACCATGAATTTAGAAAGCAGTTAGTGACAGAAGAGATCCGAGAAGTTCTATTAGAGGTGGTTTCCTTGAATGAAGTGGCATTTGAGTTGAGCCTTGAGAAGTGGGTAGGATTTGATTTTGTAGAAATCAAGTCATTGGGGGATGGAGCAGGAGGAGAGAAAGCATTCCAGTGAGCATTTCAGGATGCAGCTGCTAATTAACTGGTTCTCTTTGTAGAACTGGAAGATGATCTTGGTTATGATGTTCTACATTCAAGTTAGGGCATAAAGTAATCAAGGAATTCTTGGCAACCTGCTATGTCTCCAATTAAGAGGGTTGGGAGTGAACAGGATATGAGTGACAAATTGATATACACATTCATCAGGAGACTCCATATCAGCCTTTGAATCCACAAAAGAGTAAAATGTGCTGCATGTACCATGTAGTGAATGTCGTGTGTAGGACAAATTCTTAGTAAATCTCTAGGGACAACAGAAGAGCATTCCGGATAGATCTGAAGGGGGTGGGCACAGAAGACAGCTCTTTTTCCTTCTGTGATCAAGAAGAAAGAGTTATTACACTGCCTACACTTGACAGAAGAAACCAATTTTAATCAACAGGAGAAATATATGATTTCGTGATGAGTAAATTATACCAGACCAATTCAGTTCACTCCTAAATGAAAGGCAGTCTCATAAATTACATTTCAGAGTTGATGGAGGCTGTTCTGAAATGACTGGTGCGGGAGTGAACAGCGAGTAGGCTGGAGGGAGGAGAGGGCTGTGGTGGGGGGGTGGGGGTGAGTGGGCAGAGCATCTTGGGTGCTGACACAGCAATCCAGGTGTGACGTGATGGGGCACAGCCTGTGCAGATGGATTGGAAAGAATGGACCCGAGTTGTGGAGATCAGTGACAAACAAGAATTCCCTAAAATGTGTTGTAGAATTCCTGACATTTGCCAGCTGTATGTATTGTGATTTAAGACTCATGGACATCCATGAGTTTAAGGAAGTTTCAGAGATTAAAAAAAAAAAAATCAACTCTGTACATGCTATCCTCCCCTTAATATTTCATTTGTGATAGTTTTATGTTAAAATCACTTCCAAGGACTGTCTTCAAAATTTTTAGAAAAGAAGTAATAAATCCTGTAGTTTGATGAAATTGTGGAGGATGGGTGACAGTGGTCTGTTTTACCTTATTGCTCCTGGTTTGGGATGATGAAAGGATGTATGGACTTTACTGGAACCATCAGAGTGCACTGACCTTCTCCCCCCAGTGAGTGTCCCCACACCGACTACCCAACTCTTTCCACTTGCGTCCACTCGCATCCCGATTGCAGCACCTATAGCGTGACACCACCACTTACAGCCTGAACTTGGAGCTGCAGGTCGTTTTTTTCTTTCAACAGTGACACCATCTTTTCCTCCAGTTCCTTCCTCTTCGCCTCTGACTTGGCGAGTTCGTCTTTGGTTTTCTGAAACTCCTCCTTCATGGTGGCCATCTCCTTCTCAGTCTCTGCGCTCTTGAGGAGGGGCTTGATCTTGAAGAAGAGTTTCATCCAGGGCCAGTGCTTGACGTTCATGAAGGCGCGGATGTTGTACTGGATGCAGAAGAGGGCTTCTCTGAAATGTAATTGGTGCAAGTTAGATACTGTGTGGATGAAGAAATGAGATGAAGTCTTGGCAGTGAGAGCTGGAGGTTCTGTCCCACCCTGTTCCTCGCCTACCTTCAGAAGCACAGATGGAAGAGATTCTACTTTGGGATGATGGTCAAGGACGTGTTAATCACTCACCTCTCTTCATCAGGGCCTCTCCAACTTTTGGTGTACCTAAGAATCATCTGAAGGACTTGTAAAATACTAGTCCCTGAGCCTTATCCCCAAAGATTCAGAGTCAGAGGATCTGAGATGGGGGTCTAAAAATTTGCATTTTTAATAAGTTTGCAAAAGACACCGACAATTCAGGTCTAATGACCACCCTTTAAGAACTGCTGTATACCAGTGCTTCTCAGGCTTTGCCACTGGAACACCACGAAGAGCAGTTAAGGGAAGCTAGACCCCTGAGGGATGTGGGTGTGGAACAAAGGGCTTCATTAAAGAAGAATTTCTGTGAAAATCTCTGGTTTCATGTATTTTAATGTTGTGTGAATTTTGCACTCTACTCTGTAATATTCTCACATTTAAAAAATCTAAATTATTTAAAAAATGAATTACCTTCATATATAAGCAATTAACTGCCCAAATACATACATATATGTGTATGTGTGTATGTATATATAAATATATATATAAATATACATATAGTGGTATATATAAATATACATATAGTGGCTTATAAGCAAACTTATTATTTTTAATAAAATAGAATACAGTAGAAGGTATTAACATAACTACAGGTGATAGAAATAAAATTTGTTTCATGTAAATTACATATATATTTACACACAGGTGTATGAATGTGCATGTGCCAATAGAAATGCATTTCTCAACATGGGCCCTGTTCACATGCATTCTGCAGTTTGAGACACCTGGCTCTTTGCACTTAGAATTCTGACCCTGCATCAAATCAGATCACCAGAAAGCTATGTATCTTGGTGACATTGTATTAACTTACTGAAAAAAATCTTTCACAGATAAGTGTCCTCAATGTTTTAAATCATAACAGCTTGATAATAGAAATGATCAGATGGAAGAAGTGGTTTCTACATCTTGCATAAAAATCACTGTGGAGGGGCACCTGGGTGTCTCAGTTGGTTAAACATCCGACTTCAGCTCAGGTCATAATCTCACGGTTCATGAGTTCAAGCTCCAAGTCGGGCTCTGTGCTATCAGTTCGGAGCCCACTTCAGATCCTCTGTCCCCCCTCTCTCAGCCCCTCCTCCATGCTCTTTCTCTCTCTCTCTCTCAAAAATAAATATTTTTTGGGGCGCCTGGGTGGCGCAGTCGGTTAAGCGTCCGACTTCAGCCAGGTCACGATCTCGCGGTCCGTGGGTTCGAGCCCCGCATCGGGCTCTGGGCTGATGGCTCAGAGCCTGGAGCCTGTTTCCAATTCTGTGTCTCCCTCTCTCTCTGCCCCTCCCCCGTTCATGCTCTGTCTCTCTCTGTCCCAAAAATAAATAAACGTTGAAAAAAAAATTTTTTTTAAAATAAAAAAAAAAAATAAAAAAAAAAATAAATATTTTTTAAAAATCGCTGTTGATTTTTGCTTCAGCAACTTTGGGACAAATTAAAAGCCCTAAACTCTGGTGCAAAAAAAAAAAAAAAATCACTGTTGAAAATACTGTCTGCTGTTCAGTTCAATGTGTCTAATTTAATGATCTACCCACTAAATTCACACTGGTTTATTTTTACACTGCTGTATTTTCTCTTGTTAGATGAGAGCTATCCACTCTTTATGCCCCCCCCCCTTTTACCCTGAACTCAGAATATGTTTCACGGTGATGACCCCTACCTGAAGAGTCAGTATAGGACTCTTACTCATTCTTGCTGACATCAGTGGCCTTATCATATCTGAGTCTGAAGCCACCTCAAATGTGTTTCTGAAGCAGAAAGATGTGAATAAATAAATAATTTATATTTATACCTTCTCTCCACCATCCTCTGGTACTCCACTCTGGCCAAGAAGCCTCTGCACCTGGCCTGGGTTCGGGTAATCAGCTGGGCCAGCTTGTCATCTCGCATCTCCTCTAGAAGTCCCAGAAGACCAGCTTTGAAAAAGACCTGTGGGGGGGAGGATTTGCAGATCAGAAACTGTACATAAACTTCAAAGGGACACGGAAAGCATCAGGTGGGCTTTAGAGACCATTACCTTGGTGTGACCAAATTTATACTGGGTGTGGTCAATGTCGATGGACGCAAGGAGCTTCTCAGAAGCCTTCTTGCTGTCAATGAACTGCCCTTCAGGGATTGCACTTGCATTTAATACCTTGTATCTGTTTAAGTAAATAATAGGGTTTTTTTTTTAAGGTGGTTTATGATGACACTAATAGCAGATAAACATTAAATGACCTATTTAGAAAATTGGAGCTTTAAAAAAAAGTATCCTCCTTTGTTCACAGGAAGGACTTCCTATACGTAGTTGGTCAAACTAGCATCAACTGTCTCTTTTTACCCCATTTCACCTTCCTGCACAGCTGTAGCTTTCCTTTCTGCCTCATCAGACCTTGTTCTCAGGAAAGGATTCTGTGATCTTATTCACACCAAGATGTAGATGACCAATAAAATGTAACATGTAACCAGCTCCCTGGAGCTGCTGCCAGCCCTTATCCCCTTGGCCTCTTGTTTGACTCCCAAGATGGACTTCTCTAGGGAGGAGAAAGTTGCTGAGGAGCTGGTATTGTGAACATTCTGGGAAACCTTGTGAAACTGGTGTGTGAGACAGAAAGATGAAGATAGGAAGTGACAGAAAAGGACCCACTGGGAGATATATACCTGCATGGGGGAGTTCCTAACTCAGACACCAATAACCATGTGACTTTGAGCAAGTAGCTTAATCTCCTTGAGGCTCAAGTTCATTCATCTATAAAAGGAGGTGTTGATAGGACTTACCTCTACCGATGTTTTGTAAAATGAGATAACCCAAACAGATTTACACATTAAAAAATCATGGTTCTCATAATTATTGAAGTTAGTGTATATATCTGTGGGCTAAGCCAGGAGCTTGGTAAAGCCCATGAAAAGTCTGGAGTATAAAATATGTGGTCTAGATTATAAAGGTGTTTTGAGGCTTATCACTTTTCACTCTTTTTTTGTGGCAAATCAAAAATAACAAATAGAGACATATTTTTCACTAAATTGTTTTGCTTGCATAAGTATATTTATATTAAACTTTAAGATACACCGTAATTAGGAGAGCCTGACCTCTGTTTGAAGTCTGCATAAAGGATTCTGCTGGGGAATCCCTTCCTGCAGATGCGGATGCCTTCCAGCACTCCGTTACACCTCAGCTGGTGCAGGACAAGTTCATGCTCCATGGCCCCTATAAATATACATATTTATTCCACTGTGGAGATCTTTTTTGAAGGGAGGTGTGGCAGTCATGCTTTGTGCTTTCATTCTAGAGCTTCTTACCAGGAGTTTTGGTTTCATTGGGGATGATACACCGCACAAAATGAGGATGTGTGCTCCTGAGGTTGGTCATCAGCTTGTTCAAATTCTCCTGTGAAATCAGGAAAAATCCTGTTATCTCCAACTTTAATATGGTTATGAGTATTTGGCGGTGTCTATAAAATCAATGCCTATGGCTGAGTTGAATGACCAGCAGGAATCATTTTCATGTAAGGTAACACCTTGCCATGCTTCTCCTGACATGCAGGTTTCTCCTTAGTCCCTCTTTCTCCACTTGAGTTAGCAGGAGTTACACAGCCTGACACATGATCTTTTTCAAGCAAAGTCCTACTTCCTCCCTGGTCCATGGCTTTCCATAAACATTTATAAGGCCATTGCCTTCCCATACTAGCCTTCCCATACTGGTTTCACTTTCTTCTCCCAAACTCTCCATATTCTCCAGTGAGTACATGCATGCCTACATCATGATGGGGCTTTTTCTCATAAATATATCTGCCCTTTCAGGGCAGAAAGATTAGCTAAAGGGGAACAATCTACGAGTTGTAATCGAGGATTGACTGGACTAAGAACAAGGATGCCATATTAAGTTCCTTCTAAGCTAGCTGCTAGATTTTCCTTAGTTTCACTGATGATTTAGTCTCTCTGAGTACATGTCATTGCTTAGTTTCACGACTTGCCTAGATTATGAATGGTAGAGTATTCCCTTTTACAAAATGTCCTGTCAAATATTCGGCTTTACTTGGCTTGTCATGAAAGACGAGCTAATGATTTCTCAGTAATTTGAACCTCTTCTCTCCAAAGATCGATGAACAGAAGCCATTAATCAGTGTCAGTCTTTTCCTAAGTGACTTGTGGAAAGAAGAGTCTGTGTTTTGAAAAACAGATTTTCCTAAAGCAACTGGGGAGTGTGAGACCCAGTTTCGTCCTTACCCGGAAAAGGGCAGACACTGTCTGGAAAGAGGAGCCCTTCTTCTTGCCACCTTTCTTGGGTCCACCACTCGCCTCTGGAGAGAAAATAAGGGAAGGTGTCACTCAAGTGTACTTTTGAATTGGCAGGGATGTTTCGTGCTTGTTTATTGCCGACTTCTGCACTTTGGGGGACACTGCTGGCCTCTCTGTTGGAGCCTGAGTGACTCTTACCTGTCAACTAAGCTTGCATCCACTCTTCTGTGATTTTTTTTTCTACATTTTAAGGTGAAATGAAGGGATTCACTTCACTGTATCATAAAGATGGATCCTTAATGTTAGGACACTTGGGGGACACAGTAACTTCAAAAATCATCAGTGGAAGCTAGTCTAGATAGGGAGAGCTCTGCCACTCCATTGTCTTAAATATTCCTAGATACTCAATATCCAGTAGATGTGAAGGAAGAAGCAGGAGAGAATCCAAGAAACTGAGGCTTTTCATTGGTTGAGATCCTAATAGCTCCTCTCTGACCATTCGCAGTAAGGCCTCTGTCAGTGCTGGAGTGAGACACACATGTATGACTGCAATGCAGCCTATTTACTCAAAATGTGGAAGAGCAATGGGTCTGGCCCTGCCATCCTGAAACTGGCCTTGAGCTAACATCACTTTTTGTAATACCTAGAGAGAGTGTTACAGTTTTTGAGCATTACCTGCTTCAGCCGTTTGAGCTCCAGAGAAGAGGTAAGCTAGAGTTTTCATTGAAGACTTCTGGTACAGACCGACCACAGTCTCATTCAGTGGGTCCTTGTTCTTGTCCAGCCAGCCAGTTATGTTGTAGTCCACGGTGCCAGCGTAGTGTATCAGAGAGAAGTGGGCCTCGGCCTTGCCTTTGACCACCTTGGGCTTCTGGAAGTTGGCGGACTTTCCAATATGCTGCTCGTACAGCTTGTTCTTGAAGGAGGTGTCTGTGGCCTTGGGGAACATGCACTCCTCCTCCAGGATGGAGAAGATGCCCATAGGCTGGATTAAAGCAAAGCAAAATGCGTGTAAGGTACACATGAGCTGCAGCAGTGAGCTGCAGAGTAGACAAGACGAGGTTACTGAGTGGACAGATCAGGACACCTTCTCAATGAGCTCAATGCAGGCAGCCAGGTCCATCCCAAAGTCGATGAACGTCCACTCGATGCCCTCCTTCTTGTACTCCTCCTGCTCCAGCACGAACATGTGGTGGTTGAAGAACTGTTGCAGCTTCTCGTTGGTGAAGTTGATGCACAGCTGCTCCAGGCTGTTGAACTAGGGCGTTGCAAACACCAAAGAGCTCAAGTGAGTTTGGGAAACCCAGGGGGAATTCGGCAGAGCAGACACGAAGCGGAGGGGCCTAAATAAGGCTGCTTATTCCAACAACTCACATCAAAGATCTCAAAGCCAGCAATGTCCAGGACCCCAATGAAGTACTGTCTGGGCTGCTTGGTGTCCAGCTGCTGGTTGATGCGGGTGACCATCCACAGGAACATCTTCTCGTAGACGGCCTTGGCCAGGGCACCCACTGCATTGTACACCTTGAAAAACAAAAATATTTCCCTTGAGGTTATCAGAGGACTGTAAAAATGCTCAATTCCTGTTGACGAATTTGAATTATGCACCTACCTGCTCTACAGTCTGGCCTTTGGTGACGAACTCATTGCCGACCTTGACCCTAGGGTAACAGAGGGCTTTGAGCAGGTCAGCAGAGTTCAGACTCTGGAGATAGGCTGCCTTGTCAGCAACTGAAAGCAAGAAAGGGTAGAACAATGTTATTATGGCCCAAAGCGACCTACTTGCTCAAAAAAAGTTTTTTTAATCTATAGACATTTTATGCAGTGTTTTCAGAATATCTTTTTGAGCATTCTTGCCCATTTTTTCCCCACTGAATTCAAGACTTTATGGGTAGTGTGCCCTAAAAAACTTCATTAATGTCAGGAAACATCTATCTAATATGAGGCTTCACATAGTATATTATCTGGGTATGCTTTAAAACTCAATTCTTAAAAATGAATTTGTCTTCCTAGACAAATGCAAGGGTAACAAGTTTAAGAATGTGATTTTCAAACAAAAATAAAATCGGGTGGTTGACTTGGTTGATACCTTCGGTGCCATCTGGCTCGGCCTGCTCCTCACGCTGCTTCTGCTTGAACTTCATGTTCCCATAATGCATCACGGCACCCGTGAGCTTGTAGATGGAGACTTTCTCTTCATTAGTAAAGCCCAAAATATCAATAGCACTCTGCCGACATAACCAATAAGATAACTGTTAGGTTATGATCTACACACTTACTATGCATTGTTCACATTCTGATTCCTGACTTGTTTGGTCAAACGCTCAGTGCTAATGGGGGTGCAAGGAACTCTTTAGAGTGGGTGTATGGGGAGTTGGTCAACCAAAGGCCAGCACTGAACATAGCCTCTAAGATTCAAAAAGTAAACTTAAGAGAAAGAACAAAACAGTAAATTTAAAGGACTTGTTATTTTGAGAAGTGGTATGGATCTCATTAAGTGGATTTCAAAAAAAGTGGTTTAGGTAAATTCAGAAATGACAGGTTTTTTAAAGGGAAAGTAAAATGTTGTGGGACACATCTTAATCCTTTTGGTTGGCTCTGGGTGGCACATCCATGCTTGTCTTTGAACCCTCTTTTGCTATTTCTACAAGAATCTGAATATTTATCTGGAGGGACCATAGCTTCTAACCCAACATCATTCTGATTTTCTTGCGTTCCACTTACATCGGTTGCCATCAGTTCTTCCTGATCATCAATGCTAGCCACACTGATCTCCCCTTGACTGACAAATGGGTAATCATATGGGTTGGTGGTGATCAGAAGCATTTCTGTGTACGTGAAACAGAGAAAAGGTAAGCAGAATTATCCCCTTCACTAAAACAAGAGATGTCTAGATAAATTCTAAGACACTGTATAAAGCCAAAGAAGATTATCCCATACTGGGAAAAGTTATATCTGTAAGAATGGTCAGCACAGCACTGACTCTTTAAAATCCAGAACTGGAAATAACCTAAATATCCTTAAAAGGGTATGGTTAGGTAAATAATGCTTATCTCTACCATATAACACTATGCAACCATTAGAAATAATAATGTGCAGCTGCGGTTGGTGATGTGGAAAAAACCATGATACGTTATTATTCAATGAAAAAAGTACATCACAGGAGAGTATGAAACTGTGATTCCAGTTATTGTATGTATGTGTTTCTGTATTCAAGGTGCATATACAGAAAATTACTAGAACAGTGTCCACCCAAGTGTTCACAGTGGTTATTTCATAGTGATAGGATTTGAGGGTGTTATCCTCAGTTTTTCTTTTGGATTTTTATCATAAGCACACGTAAAATTACAAAGCTATTTTCAAACTCCAGATGATAAACCTGACAAAATTCAGTCATGGAATACGAGGTTGGACCATGCATGGAGGGTGCTGGTGTAATCATTCTCAAAAGGGATCATGACATTTCTTACCAATTAGTTCTGGTTTCTTGTTTGATGTGATCTGATAAAAAATGTGATAGCTCCTTTCAGCCTTAAGCTGGAAAGTAACTCTGGACTTCTCTAACAGATCTGGAAGTAAACAAATGACAAGCGGAGCAGTGCAAAACTTCACGCGGGATGCAAATTTTACTTTGGGTTCACCTTATATAGGTTATAAGCAACACAAATGACCGCAAAGGAGATCCAGGCACTTACATGTTTCAATATCAGCAGAAGCCAGTTTTCCCGTAGTGCCAAAGTGGATTCTAATGAATTTACCCTTGAAAGGAAAACTAATATTACTACTTTGTTTTTCAATCGTATCAAATCTTCAAGAAACTCAAAACACTTGGAATGCTAATGTGTTAATATTTAGAAATTTTTTTTTTAGTGTTTATTTTTGAAAGAGAGAGTGTGTGCAAGCAAGTGGGGGAGGGGCAGAGAGGGAGGGAGACACAGAATCCAAAGCAGGCTCCAGGCTCTGAGCTGTCAGCACAGAGCCCGATGCGGGGCTTGAATCCATGAATTGTGAAATCGTGACCTGAGCTGAAGTTGGATGCTTAACCAACTGAGCCACCCAGGCGCCCCTATCTTTCATTTTAAAATTGTGAATAATTGGAGGTAATGACCAGAGAAGAAAGAACTCAGATATATGGTGGTCACATCTTTTTAGATAGGACTTGGATCCATGTTATGTGCTCAGAGGGAAAGGAAAGATTCGTGCTGCAATATAATGTGAATGGAAAAGATTCAGAGAACGTCTTCACAAGCATCCCATGAACGTTGACCATACTAGTGACCAAGAGACTCACAAAGCGAGAGGAGTTGTCGTTCCTCACGGTCTTGGCGTTGCCAAAGGCCTCCAGTAGGGGGTTGGCGCTGATGATTTGATCTTCCAGAGTCCCCTGCAAAGGCAAGCACGGTCCTCACCTCCGGGGCTCCAGACTTCCTGAGAGCCCTGACATCTTGAGTCTGACCCCAGACCCACCTGCATTTTGCCAGCTTCCTCCTTCTTCTTCTCTCCAGTGACCGCAATTGTTGCAAAGTACTGGATGACACGCTTGGTGTTCACGGTCTTCCCTGCCCCGGATTCTCCGCTGCCAAATAAAAGCTAAGTCAGAGGAGGTTCCAAACATGGCAACTGTCACAGCCATGAGAAGAGAGCATAAAATTTGCTTACGTGATCAGGATTGATTGATTCTCTCGGTCTATAAAAGAGAAATTATAGACATTTAATACTGGGGTTTTTTTGTTTCTTGGTTTTGTATATTTGTAAGCAGTAAGTAAAATGGAACAAACTTAGTGTTTTTCAGACTGGCCTCTGCAGTCCCTGGGGCTTCATGAGCCTGAGGCCTCCGGTATCCCTTTTGTGTACCCCAGTCCCTCCCTGCACCCCACCGCTGACTTTAGCATACGTGCAACCATTTAAACAGAACACTGCAAACAAGCACCAGATCTTGTCTTTTTCATATTCGACCACTAAGGAAATATTAAAAATGGACTTGAGTCTTCACTTGGGGTCAGATGACAACTCCAGCAGCGATGTATTTATTGTAGGTGCAAGAAACAGTATGTGGGATGGGGTAAATATAGCGCAGAAGTATAGCTTTGGAAGTAATCATGGCTTTAGTCATATTTGGGGGGAAAGGTTTGTTCTACTGTTTTACTCTCCCAAGATGAATTCTCTAAACCCTTTCCCCAAGTATCTTAGATTGGGCTAGCTGAGACAGTATTCTAGGAAGAAGATTCATGGTGTAGCTGTTTTAATACCAAACACACCGTGTTCAGATTGGTTCTGGGCAAAGGGCAAGAGAATTTACACCTTCTGTGATGTAGAGAGGGTATTCATTGGTCATAGTTTCTGATGTTGAGGATAAGGCCACAGCGGCAGATTTTACTCTTCTGGTTTTTGGCTCTTGGTAATGGAAACACAGTCTGTGTATGTGATTGTGTGTGTGTATGTGTGTGTGTGTGTGTGTGTGTGTGTGTGTGTACATACATGTAAACAGTGTTTTATAATTTTTGCTCAAGTTTTTTTAGTTTCTGAGTCACTCAAAAGTCAGTTCTCTAACTATGGCCAACCTCTGTTGACTTTTAAAAGTTTAAGAGATCATTATCTATTATGTAATGTTAGGGATTGCAAGTTGTCTTTTACACCTTCTCTTTTCCGGACTGTCTCCAGCTCAACCAAAGGGCTCAGAGACTGTGTTGAGATGGTTAGAGTCTCTTTCTCTTATTGTTCTGCTCTGAAAAGATTATGAACATACAGAGCATTCAACTCACCTGTCAGCATGAACTGATAGGCGTTGTCAGAGATGGAGAAGATGTGGGGCGGGGCCTCCTGGCGCTTCTTGCCTCGGTAGGCGGTCACCACCTCGGGGTTGTACACCGGCAGCCACTTGTAGGGGTTGACGGTGACGCAGAAGAGGCCTGAGTAGGTCTATCCAAGGGAATAAAAAAAAGCAGCTATCCAAAGGCTTCTCCTGCTAGGTGTGCATTTCACTTAGATGAAATCTGACCCAAAGGAGCACTTTAAATAAGTACCCTACATTTCTCGAAGGCATTGGCATGAAAACTAGTTGGAAGTTTCAATAATGAGATAGTAAAATCCATGAGGGGAGGGATCCCAATTTAGAATTTTTACTATTCCTTTTGGGACTTATCACAAGACTTTCACATAGCAGGAGCTCCAAAGGTTGGTTTCGTTTTGTTTCTTCATGTGTAGGATGAGACATTTTTTTACTCTGTTTTAGGAAATTTGCATAGATTTCCTTTGCAGCATTAAGATAGTTCAAATTCATGAAAAAGGAAGTTTGGACACACCCGAAGTGCCCAACACTAGGGAAGCAGTTAGGTGAACTACAGAAAATCTTCTAAAGACAGTGGGATGCAGGCATTTAAAAAGGCATTTAAAAATGCATGAATGGGGGCGCCTGGGTGGCTCAGTTGGTTGGGCAGCTGACTTCAGCTCAGGTCATGATCTCACGGTTTGTGAGTTCGAGCCCCGCGTCAGTCTCTGTGCTGACAGCTCAGAGCCTGGAGCCTGCTTCAGATTCTGTGTCCCCCCCCTCTCTCCCCCTCCCCCACTTGCATTCTCTCTCTCTGTCTCAAAGGTAAAGAACATTAAAAAAAATTAAAAATGCATGAACGTATTTAGCAATATGGGGGAAACATTTGCAAATTTCTATGAAGCTCTAAAGAAACAGGACACAGAATGATGTGAATACATTATGACCAAACAGGGAGATTTTCAAAAACTTGGACAGCTGGTGTAAGACAGGCACTGGCCAGTCAACATGGACACTGGCCCTGAGCAGCAGGTGCACCTGTGCAGGTGTCATCCAGCTGCATAGCAGCACTGGCTGAAGCACACAAAAATGTCAGTGTGATATAGTAAGTTCAGTTCTGCAATGTTTACTGGGCATGTATCATGTGCCAGACCTCTGCAGGGCACAGGAGCAAAACCTGAATGAGATGCCATTCCTCGGGGAGCTCTGGGTTTCCAGTCCACATAGGGGACAGACATGTGAATGGATGGCGGTGGAAACCCAAGGTCAGTGCTGTGGCTGGGGCAGAGACCATAGGACAGAATGTCCTGCTCTGCCGGAGGAAGGTGGAGAGGTTAACTCGAGGAGGTGGCATTCATGTAGAAGGGACCAGAACACACGGATGCTGGTTGCTGTTATTTTGGAGGAGTGTAACTGCGTGAAATTTGGTTCTTAAAACATTTTTATGTGTTGAGACATAAGTTTATCATTTCCCTCTGGATGATTCTACAACTAGGATGGGGGGGAGTGGTAGAAATGTAGGCACATGGTTGAGCCATAAACAGTAGCTGCTCCATTGTTGTTCAAGGGACATGTGGGAAACCCAGTGCACATGGATGGTGGCCTTGCCTGGCTTTGTATGGGAAGACGGAGAATGAAGTCTGGTTGTTGGGTTGTGCCTCACAATAGCAATAGTGAGCCTTTTAATTAGTTAACTAACTGATGTACCAACGAGTTAACTTGTGTGCGAACTAGTTACGCTACTAGTGAAAACGAAACGGGTCACTACTTTTGACCCATTTATACTAGAGTGGAAGCAGTAGACTGGCAAGTCGGTGGTGATGGCGATAAAGACCACTTGGGGCTGGGGCAGGGGGTGCTCACGTAGATCATCCAGGCTGCGTAACGCTCTTTGAGGTTGTACAGCACGGCGGGCTCGTGCAGGTGCGTCATCATGGCCATGTCCTCGATCTTGTCGTATTTGGGAGGGTTCATGGGGTAGACCTGATCATCTTTCACTGTCAGAGTCTGGTAGGTAGGAAGGATAACTTTTTGTCAGTTGAGGGACCAAACCAAAAATCATCAATCACGTGTGGCCAGCTCCATGGACTCTACTCACCGCTCCCGCTTCAGTCTTCACCGTCACCTTCCCTGCTTCTCTGCTCTGGATAGTCCCTTTGACGAAGGATTCCTTGGGCTCCGCCACAAACACAGATGTCTTGGCGTCGAAGGGCCTATTCTGGGCCTCAATGCGCTCCTTTTCAGACTTTCGGAGGTACGGAGCTGCCTCCCCAAAAATGGCCATTTCCTGGTCTGAACTCATGGCTGCTGAGCTCAGAGATCCTAAAGGAGACGGGGCATTTCACATTAGAGATTGTGGACTGCCATGCGTGTCAGTAGATCTCTATGCACTGACGATATTTCATGGAGAATCCACTTTTTGGAAATTCCACCAGGCAGGTCCACTGTGCACCATACTATAGTTACTGGAACAAACATAATCACAAGGTCTCAGATGTATCGAGGGTCGCTGTGTAACCATCACGGTACCCAGGGCTTTACATGCGTTATTTTCTCCCATCCTCCAACACTAGCATTCTAATCAGGGAGCTGAGTGTAGTCTCTGCATGCTGCTGAGGGGCTTGTGACCCCGGGGAAGGCACTTGATCTTTCTGAGCCTCAGTGTCTCCCTCTTTAGAACAGGGATTACATCTGCCTTTCTTAATTCACAGCCTGTGAGATACACTACAGATACTTTGGGGAAAAAGGTCAAGTGATGACTCAGAAAGCAGTTTGAAATAGTGCAGGCTACCATTTAGATGTAAAATGTCATTTATTGCAACGTGATACAATTCCATTTCTTGTCCTGTAATGTAAGAGAACTTTACTTCCTCCTTTAGATTTTCAGCCAGAAGCGCTCAAGGTCAGTGGTTTGGGGGATGATAATTTTGTTTACCTCTTTTTCTCTAGTTGTGTGCTTATTAGAGTTTGTCTAACATTACTTTGCGTATTAAATCCAGTTAATCCATTAACCTAACTGAGGATAAAAGCCATAGCAAATGTTATCCTCATTTTTAAAAATTATTTTTAATTTATTTCACTGAAGTTTAGTTGACCCTCGATGTTATTATTATCCTCATTCTTCTACACTGAAGGACTCCCTTGGCCCTTTCAGATCTCCTTCTGGAGAATGCAGGCTTGGACTGCTCTATTCTGTTATCTGCCGATTGCCAGCCGCATCAGTAGAATGAACGGTTTGGCAAAGAATCTTACTGCAGTCGTTACAGGATCGGGTTACTCGAAACTCATTTTGATCGGCTATCCACCAGGGTCTTCCTTCAGAAATGCGGTGGACAGTAGTAGTAGAAAGGGCACAGAAATACCTTCACGTGTGTAACAAAAGATTCACAGTATCTTAATTTCATGCAACACTCAGCACTGGGCACGGTAACTTCTTAAAAGTTTTCATGAAGTTTAAAGGAAGCATTTTCCTAGGTTCCTTCTTTCTTATATGTTAGAGAGCATGTTTACTTAATGAACTCTAAAAGCAGGATACATTTTTATTAAATTTGAGATTTTTAGCAAGAGAATCTTAGTGCAGATTTTTCCCCCTATGGAATATTCTATTAGCAAACTAGCAATTCCATTAGCAATTCTCTTGCCAAAATGTCACCCCACCAATGATTGCTTGCATCCCAAATGACTATATGTGCATTGTCCGCTCCTTCCCTCTTTCTCCAGCACCTTTCCTGAAGTACACTTGTTAAGGTATTTACTGAGACCAGCACTTTCTCAAAGGTTGCTAAGTGACACAGATCCATCCCAGAGGCTCTCACATTCCCCTCCAGGGACTGGTTAGTCTGAATCTTACCTTGTTAGCAAGTGGAGATGTAGCCTGGAAGCAAGACAGTTCTGTAAAAAAAAAAAAAAAAAAAAAAAAAAAAGGGAAAGAAACACTTCATTAGTTAACGTGCACACGCACGCACGCACGCACACACACAATCCTATCTGCAGTGTTGCTTTCTATTGTAAACAGCAGGCAACAAAGCCATGGATGTGAGACATGTAGTATCCGAAGGAGCAGTACCGAGCTAGCAGCTGCAGCCGACACAGGGCAGCAGGCAGTGTGGCCAGTGTCCCTCTTGAAAGCCCGTTCCCTGTTCCCACTTACCTTGAGCTTTTTAAAGCAGGCCAGTCAGCCTCATTCCAAGGGCTCTTTTATATGGAGAGCTATGGAAACAATGCAGCTGCCTGTTCTTTCTTAAGTCAAAAGGAATTGTTTGGCAGAAAAGTCTTGGCAATCTTGCGCCCCTGCATAATTCTCATTCATCTTAAGAATGGTTGGATATAATTAGAAATATTTTTCTTATTGAGTATGTGGATAAATCTCCTATGGATAATTTGAGAAGATGATCTGAAAGGAAGGTTCAGGCTGGTGGATAAAGGCAGTGACCAGGCAGCCAGAATAACTGGCCTCTCTCATAAATTCCTCCGGCCTTGCTGGGCATGACACTCAGGTTTGCTTGCGCCACTTTTCATATTCCGCATATTCGATGATAGAAATAAAGCACAAATGTTTATTTTGACTTTGCGACGGTTAATTTTCACCTGTTGGTCTTTCCTTTCCGCCTGGCAAAATCAAGTCGTGTGTCTTCGACAATTTAAAAAGAAGGAAGGTCCTATCCTAGTGCTGGTGTCCTTGTAGTTTGCGGGGATACCCTTGTTCTTTCACTGTTTTCTTTTTGCCCGAACTCATCCTCCCTACAGCACATTGTTTCCTGCCCACATACTCATTGGACTTGCCTGCAGTAAAAATGGTTGAATGTTTTTTAGTAGTAAAAGGTGTTTTGGGGACTACTTCCCAACATTTTCCATGTCAGCACAGCCAGAAAATGATGATATATTAGTGTAGTTACACTAGAGTAACATGGACGTGACTTGGCTCTATCTGTAAAGGGCTTGGTAAGAACATTGCTTTATAGTTCTTATATTTCTTTACATTTATTTATGTGATGTAAGTATGATATATTTACATTAAGAAAAATACTAAATACTGACTGTGCCTGAAACTTCCAAAGAAGATCTTAAACTTTTCAGGAGAAATTTCAGCTAGATTCCATGAACAAAACTTTTTTTTTTTTTTCTTAATGCTTGTTTAGTTTTGAGAGAGGGAGAGAGTGTGTGAGCAGAGGAGGGGCAGAGAGAGAGGGCGACAGAGGATACGAAGCGGGCTCTGGGCACAGAGAGCCAGATTCAGGGCTCGAACCTGGGGACCATGAGATCATGACCTGAGCCAACGCTTAACTGACTGAGCCACCCAGGCGTCCCTAAACAAAACTTGTTTATATGTGGCTTTGTACTTGAAAAAATGACACACATTTCCTGATCAAATCTTTTAAAACGATGACATACAGTATTTGCATTCTTGATAATTACTATCAAGTAATTATAAAGTTTGCACAAAGTTTGTACAAGAAGGCAATCAAAATGTAAAGCCATATTTTTTTACAACTACTGAAATTATATCTTAAAAATTCACCAGCTCTTCTTTTTTCTTTACCGACAAATATAATGTTGAGATTTCTAGATTAATGAGAATAAATTTTGAATCCACTTGAATTCTTTCAATATCAAATATTTCCGAAGATGTTGAAGCTCTAATCTTCAAAAAGCCTACGTGTTAAAGAAGTCGCCCTGCTGCTTGGTTGGTCACCATTAAAAGGGCACATCAGCCACAAATACACAGAAGTGCCTGATGCATTCAAAGTGCAAGTTCTGGAGCTGCCTCCACCTGGAAAACCTACTTGGCCTTCCAGCATGCCTACTCTGGCTGGCCGCACTCTGGGCTGCATGCCCTGTCCCGGGCATCCTGGAACGCCAACCCTCCCGGCATCTCCAGGGGTCCCTTGCCTGCAGCTGGCAGCCTCACACTCCCAGCTGGCTGCAGAAGTAAATGTCCTCCTTGCTTCCACTCAGCCCATGGTAAACACCACCATTGTACTTGCCTCCTTTGGGGATTGGAGGGTACACTGTCAGACTCTGACTCAGCCAGGCTACCCTGTGAGGAGCCCTTGGGTAGGCTTCTCACAGCTAGCGACCACTTCCCAATGCTCTGGCCTCCCAGCGCATCCAGCCATCTCAAGACTGAAGGGATCAATGTTTTCGTGGCACATCTGTAACCTTTCTGATGCCAGGACACACTGGGTGGGCAGCTCTGCCTTAAGATGAGCTGTGGTTCTGTCTCCTGATAGTAAGCAGCCATTTTTAGTGCCAAACCGATATTTTGATATTTTCTTATTCCGTTCCTGCTGCCCATGTGCATTATCTTTACGCTTTATTAAATTTTTATTATTGGCCACAGCAGCTTCTTACTTGACACGTCTCTGGAGGCAAGGGAAACAAAAGCAAAAATGAACTGTTGGGACCTCATCAAGATAAAAAGCTTCTTGCACAGCGAAGGAAACATCAGCAAAACTAAAAGGCAACTGACAGAATGGGAGAAGATATTTGCAAATGACATATCAGAGAAAGGGTTAGTACCCAAAATCTATAAAGAACTTATCAAACTAATACCCAAAGAACAAATAATCCAGTGAAGAAATGGGCAAAAGACATGAATAGATACTTCTCCAAAGATGATATCCAGACAGCTGACACATGAAAAAATGTTCAACATCACTCATCATCAGGGAAATATAAATCAAAACCACAGTGAGATACCACCTCATACCTGTCAGAATGGCTAAAATTAACAACTCACGCAACAACATGTTGGCAATGATGTGGAGAAAGAGGAACCTTGTTGCACTGTTGGTGGGAATGCAAACTGGTGCAGCCACTCTGGAAAACAGTATGGAGGTTGCTCAAAGAATTAAAAGTAGAATTACCCTACAACCCAGCAATTGCATTACTAGGTATTTATCCAAGGGATACAGGAGTGCTGATTCGAAGGGGCATATGCACCCCAATGTTTATAGCAGTGTTATCGACAATAGCTGAAGTATGGAAAGAGCCCAAATGCCCATCAACTGATGAATGGATAAAGATGTGGTGTATATATATACAATGGAATACCGCTTGGCAATCAAAAAGAATGAAATCTTGCCATTTGAAACAATGTGGATGGAACTAGAGTATATTCTGCTAAGTGAAATAAGTCAGTCAGGGAAAGACAAATAATCATATGATTTCACTCATATGTGAAATTTTAGAAACAAAACAGATGAACATAGGGGAAGGGAAGGAAAAATAAGATAAAAACAGAGAGGGAGACAAACCATAAGAGACTTTGAAATACAGAGAGCAAACTGAGGGTTCCTGGTGGGGTATTCTGTGGGAGGATGGGCTAAATGGGTGATGGGCATTAAGGAAGACACTTGTTGGGATGAGCACTGGGTGTTTATATAAGTGATGAATCACTAAATTCTATTCCTGAAATCATTATTATATTATGATTAACATTATAAATATGCTAACTAATTTGTATTTAAATTAAAATCTATATATATAAAGAAATTCATTACTTTGTGTTCTTTGTAAAATTTCCTTCATTTTTAGTCATCTCATCATTATATATTCTGCTTCTTCAGGTGGTAAAATCCTTTGGTGAATACCATAGTTACAGGTAGAAGCTGTCTAATATATTATTTTTTGCTGTAAAAAAGAAAAGGAGAAGCCTCATTTCCAGTGGTTGAGAAATATTCCTTAATTGTTCCTTGTGCCACTTGGCTCATGATTTATGACTGGTAGATGTTCTCTGAGAACTAGGGCCTAGGAATATGTCAGTCATGATAATCTGCTTCTCCACTCTGCAAATAAGCCAAAGATGTACATTTATTTAGGGCATTTTTCTTGACTTCACCAATGTTTTGGCCACTGGTCTAATGAGTCAGGGGCTTTCTACCTTCAATTCCTTACCTTTGGGATATCTGTCACATTTAGACCTAGTAACAACTCAGTAACAGAAGGAATTCAAGAGTGAATGCTGGTCTGTGCAGAGGGAGGAAGTTCAAAGGAAACAGTGGCCATTGACCCTGTCTTCAGGAGCTTGTACTCTGAGAAACCAAGAGGATCACTAGGGAAGTGGCTCAGGTCACCTGCAATGTGATAGTAGCTTTAAAAAAAAATACAGTGTAGGGGCACCTGGGTGGCTCAGTTGGTTAAGTGTCTGACTTTGGCTCAGGTCATGATCTCACCATTCACGAGCCCCGCATCGGGCTCTCTGCTATCAGCACAGACCCACTTTGGATCCTCTGTCCCACTCTTTTCTGCCCCTCCCCCACTCTCACACGTGCTCTCTCTCTCTCTCTCTCTCTCAAAAAAGAAAAAAACATTAAAAAAAACTCAGTACAAGTTCTCTGCAGGGAAGGAGCCAAGTTTTATGCATCTGTTTGATCTTTCTCAGTACTGAGAATGGTGGGAACATAAGGAAAATATCCTCCAAATTCTAGTTTACAAATTTCAGATTTCAAATTTCAGATGGTCCATGTTTCTCTATCCTAATCACTCTTGTCCCTGTCAACTGAAATTGGATCTTGGATTTGACTTTTGACTACACATCAATTCGATATCCTTAGAAATTTACTAAACCTTCCCAAGGCTCTGTTTCCTGATCTATAAGCTGGATGATGAATTAATACCCCATAAGGGGATTTGAGGAGTAAGTAAGATAATAGAATGCTTAGAAGCTTAGAAAAGTGTATGGCACCTAATACTAATTCAATAGATGTTAATTACTGTGATTACTATGGCCCCCAGCTTTTGTTCAGTCTTACTCTGTATTCTGTTGCAGTAAAGTAGTTTCCTTTCTGATTCCTCTAACAAGACCTGCTTGTTTCATTGATCATTTCAATTACCTGAGAAACATTTGCAGAGCACTTGCCAGGCTCCCCACTACCATGGAATGCTCTCCTCCCTTTTTGTATCACTTCTATGTCTTATGTATATTAAAATCCAGATCAGTCTTTCCCAGACATTTTTCATGGTTCTTCTACCTGATAGAAGAAGGGTAGTCTGGCTTAGAAAGAGACAAGCTGGTGTAAGCTGTTATATTAAGATAAGAGTGGAGACATGAGAGCCTGGTCTAGGGAGTTGGTTGTGGAAATGAAAAAGAAAGGAATGCTCTAAAAATTGGTTAGCTGGTCATCTCCAGGGAGAGGAACTGAATGTGGAGGGGAGACTGACATTTCATACCTATACCCTTGGTACCTTTTGAATGTCATGCCCAGTGCACGTATTACTGTTTAAAAACAAAAGGTGGTGATTTATCAAAAGAGGATTCCTCCAAAGTATGAAACAAAAGCAAGGATGGAATTGAAAGAAGTCTGACCACAGAATTAAAGAGATGAGAGACTGAGTCCCAGAGGAGTCAGAATCTAAGAGGTAAGTTTTCCAGTGGCTACTTCTCTCTCATTTCTGTAGACTGGATCCCAGACCCATCAGCTTGGGTGTTGATGTTGTTTTCCAGAAGTGTTGGTCCTCTGGTCTAATCTTGATGCCTTTGCACCAGCAGCCCCCATGTTTAAGGTCCCATCAATAGGAATCTACACTTTTCCAAATGTCCAGTCATAGAATTTTCTGAGAATCTACTTTATCAGAAAATAGCAAAATGGCCTATGGGAGCACTCATAATTTAAAGTTTTCAAGAGAAATGGTGAGGATCATTCAAAAGCCATTTATAATTTGATTTTGTCATATATTACATGGTTCTCTTTAGTAGTTTCAGATTGAACTTTCAAAAAAATTTTTAATGTTTATTTTTGAAGGAGAGAGAGAAAGAGCGTGAGCGGGAAAGGGGCAGAGAGAGAGGGAGACAGAATCCAAAGCAGGCTCCAGACTCTGAACTGTCAGCACAGAGCCTGACTCAGGGCTGGAACTCACGAGCTGTGAGATCATGACCTGAGTCGAAGTCGGACACTTAACTGACTGAGCCATAGGTGCCCCTTGAGCTTTCAAATAATACATTTTTTTCTCCTTATTTGAAATAGGTGTGGGAGAGGGAAAGCTTGTATTTGTGAACAGTCATGGGTGGAACTGTTCAGGAAGTTTCTGGAAATATGCTGTACTAAAATATAAGAATCCAAAGGCTTGGGGTGCCTGGGTAGCTTAGTCAGTTAAGCATCCAACTCTTGACTTCAGCTAAGAAATCAAGCTCACAGTCTCATAGTTTGTGATTTCGAGCTTCACAGTGGGCTTTGTGCTGACAGTGTGGAGCTTGCTTGGGATTCTCTCTCTCTCTCTCTCTCTCTCTCTCTCTCTCTCTCTCTCAAAATAAATAAACATTAAAAAAAAAAATCCAAAGGCCTGTGGTATGTAAAGCATCCTGTTTAGCACTTAGGAGAGAGGAAGTGTGGACCATACTTGGTGCCTAACATCCAGCAATTCTACACAAGGCAAATGATCTATAGGTAGATAAGGGAGTTGGGTGACCTTTCATGGTGACATTTGGGAGAAGCAATACAAACTCCCTTGGGACTAAAACCAGTGTTTGTTTTTCTAATTACAAAAATAACATAGGTATGTGGGTTGTCTAGAAATTTGGAGAAAGAACAACAAAAGAATGAAAGTCAAGAGAAATGATTTCTTAATGGTGGATGTAGAGAAAAATGCACATCTCAGCACTCGTTTACCAAGTTGTATCCAGTTAATTATCCAATTAAGAGGTATAGTCAGTATGTACATGGTCTCTGTTTTCCTCCTGCTTATCAAGTAATAAGCATCAGTGCATATTAGTTGAATAGGGAATAAATGAACATTTTGCCAATGTCACTATGTACATGGCATTTTGTAGCCTGTAAACATATTATAGGCATTATCTCAACTTTTTCCTTTCAAAGCTCTGGGATATGGATAAGGCAGATGAACTCTTCTCTTTTCATATTTGTACAAACTGTGATCCAGAGGGGTGTGGAATGGCTTGCCTAAACAGAGTGGACCCCAAATAAAGATTTTCCTCTCCACTCTCCCTTGTTTATAATGCTGAATATATGTAACTCTGAATGCTACTCGTCCCAGAATTGCTCTGACTCCTTCAGGTTGACTGTTAGGATGTAAGTTAGTAAACCAACTGCCAGCCTCAACCTGGCATCGCGCAATATCCTGAGGAAGGTAAGATGATGTACTGATATGAAGCTAACAATAGTTATTCCAGAATGCAGGAGAATTTTAAGTTTAGAGCTTAAAATACAGTGTAGGGCTGGGATAGCTTCTCTGCCCTCCCCCCCCCCACCACCCCTTTGCTACCCTGTTCTCTCAGTCACCTCGAAATTAGTGCACTGGCTGTGACAGTACACGCAGATGTCGTCAGTGAGGGATCAGGGACGACTTCACAATAATGACATCTCCGACGGCTTGTGAGGGAACACCCTGGATTTGACAGGAGGCAATCCAGGAAGAAAGGAGTTCTAGGTGAGGGGCAAGAATGGAGACGGAAGGGATAGAGGGAGAAAGAGGGGCAATTTGAAGTCTGTTTGAGGAGGTGGGAGTTGTCTCGTCTGACCGGAGTGGACCCCGTGTGTGAGGGATGAGTCTCAAGAGAGACTGGGCCACACAATCAGAAGCTGATTCTACAACTAACTCATTAGGAACAAAACATCCTGTCCCCAAACTGCAAACCAGGCTGACTAGAGCACCTGCTGTATGAGCTTTTTGCCTTTTCTCAGACCATTTGCCACCCCCCAACTCCCCCAGTTTCCTTATTTTCCAGTCAGTTTTGCACTCTGATTGGTTTCCCATCCCCTGTATCTGCAGTGGCCTCGCCACTGCTGGGCTCCTCCTCTGCCCTTGATCTCTCCCTCCCCTGACCTCACTTGATCATACTGTCAGGGCACCCAACCCTCCACCCTCTTCCTTGACCACAGTCCTCCCTCCCACTGACCCCTATTGAGACTGGAAACAGCTATGACTTCCACCAGCAAATATGCTTCCTGCCCAAGCCTGCCCACAGCATGTGACAGCAACGGGCCTCAAATGCTGGGCACATGAGTTTGACTTGATGTGAATAAATATTTAACCCCCTAAATTTGGGGCTATTAATCAGGACAACACGGCCATGAGTTGCTATAGAATACTATACCATCGAGCACTAAAATCATCACATACGCGACTTAAAGTGAAATGTATCTAATGCTTTCTGAGAAAATTTTATTTTACTCAATTTAAATGAGATTTAAAGTCAATTTTTAGGAATGAGAAAAATAATTCAGTTAACCAAATCCTGATCTGTTTATCTTAGAAGCAAGAATAAAAACTCAAGGGGCGCCTGGGTGGCTCAGTTGGTTGAGCATCCAACTTCGGCTCAGGTCATGATCTCACAGTTTGTGGGTTCGAGCCCTGTGTCAGGCTCTGTGCTGACGGCTCAGAGCCTGGAGCCTGCTTCCGATTCTGTATCTCCCTCTCTTTCTGCTCCTCCCCTACTCATGCTGTGTCTCTCAAAAATAAATAAACGTTAAAAATTTTTTTCAATTAAAAAAAATATTCCATCTTGCTAAGATCATCCCCTCTCCTAAAAAAAAAAAAAAAAAAAAAAAAAAGGAAAGAGAAAAAGTATGAGTTGGGGGTAGGAATGGTATTCTCATGACTGAACATGGAAAGATTTTTGCTATTTCTGTGATCTGGACATTTCAAGGAGACCCCAGTAGTGTGGATCAGCGTCCTCAAAACTGCTGCTTTTTCTTTGTGCTTTTGGCTTGTCCCAGTCTAACAACTGGTCCAGTGGACAGGCGTTGATAAAAACAAGGCTGTACTCCAAGGCTGAGGAGTATTTTTAGGTCTTGAGGAAGAAGGTTTTTTTATTTGAAGGAAAGGATGGTAATGTCATCCAAAGTCCTGTGTGGAAGCTGGGACTTGGCAAGACCCGAAAAGCATACTTCAAAAGGAATGCGGCCAAAGGCCAAGCTTTGAGAAACCATATGCTGTGGAGACCCAGTTCTTCTGGTCGTCCGAGAAACTTAACGGTGGAAGTTCGAGTGGATTTTCTCATCCTTTGTCCCTTTTACGAACTGTCAGTGAACACGGGCGTTTGCTCTTTTCAGTTGCCTTGTGGGAGGCTCAAGCCTGTACTCTTTCCCCTTTGAGCAATAAGAACAAAAATAACCCCTGAAACTCCTAAGATGTGTCATAACCTCATGGGGAAATGTTAGCTGGTCAATCTTCAACAGTCCTCCAAGTAAAAATTAGGTGAAGAAATGGATTGAGGATTAGATACCTACGTGTATATGTACCCATGGGTGTGGTGGTGTTTATGTATGTCTAGCACACACACCTGTGCTTAATCTAAAGTGCCCTGTGCAGGGGCACCCAGATGGCTTAGTCGGTTAAGTGTCTAACTCTTGATTTCAGCTCAGGTCATGATCTCACGGTTTGTGGGTTTGAGCCCCGTGTTGGGCTCTGTGTTGACAGCGTGAAGCCTGCTAGAGATTCTCTCCCACCCTCCCTCTCCCTCTGACTGCCTCTCTCTCTCTCTCTCTCTCTCTCTCTCTCTCTCAATATGTAAATAAACTTGGGGTGCCTGTGTGGCTCAGTTGGTTAAGCTTCCAACTTCGGCTCAGGTCATGATCTCACAGTTCGTCAGTTCCAGCCCTGTGTTGGGCTCTGTGTTGACAGCATGAAGCCTGCTTGGGATTCTCTCTCTCCCTCTCTCTCTCTTCCTCAAAATAAGTAAACTTAAAAAAAAATTCCCTGTACAGATAGGAGAAAGGCAGGAAACACAGAGCTACCTGTATTTGTTCGATGCTTCAGAAACCATGGGGCCTGGTTGGGGTAGCCGGATGTTTAGATGGCCCTCCTCCCTGAGGGGATTCTAAGTTCAACAGTGATTCTAAGCTGGCATTCAGGAAAATCAATAATTTAAGTGAAATGAGAAAATTGAACTTCTGGAAAATGTCTTCAATTGAATCTTGGGATGTTGGTTGAGCTACTCAGGACCCGTGGGCAAAGGCTTTAAAATGTCTTTATCTATAGACTGCTTTTAACTGTCTCTGGTATTTGCCTGCTGGGGAGACTTCTTCCAGAGGTACCAGAGAACAGCTTTCCTCACCATGTGTCCTCTGGATAATTAGTCCAGCACCACTGACAATAAAGGGACTTTGTGGTCATAAAAGCTTAAGACACACCGCATGCTATGTCCTTCTGAAGAGTGACCATGCACGCTGGCATTATAAAAGGTCTTAGCACAAGTCTGCCTTTATCATTCTAAGTTGTTCACATATTTGTTTAGCCACGGGCCTTCGTTCTTTTTGGTTTTGTACTTGCACCTTACTGCCAAATGCAAGAAAGCATTAACACAACATAGAACTTTACCACAACATCTCTGAGTTTTGGTTTCCTGTGTGCGTTTCTGTGTGGACAGGCCATGTCAGCATCACTTGGGAGGTTATTAGAAATGCAGGTCTTGGGACCCTGCCTGAGACCTACTGAATCCCAGTCTGCAGACGGGGCCCGGGGAATCTGTGTTTTCAAAAGCTCTCCATGTGATTTTTTATCATATTAAAGTTTGAGAAGCCCTGATATAGCTGTTCAGTCAACTATCACATTTCTTAGATGATAACAATCCACCAGGCCTTATGGATTCTCTCCTTGGCTTTTAAGGCCCCACTCACCCAACCAATCCAAACTTCATCTACCTTTATCTCCAACTCCACACCCTGATTACTATGTACTCTACTCCACGTGGCCACTGCCTTGCCGATGCTGTCTCTGCCTGTTTTTGTGCCACAGACACCCCAGAATAATGTTGTTATTTTTTAAAGATTTTTTAAGTTTATTTATTTTGAGGGGGGGAGGGGCAGAGAGAGAATCCCAAGCAGGCTCCGGACTATCAGCATGGAGCCTGACGCAGTACTTGATCTCACAAACCGTGGAATCGTGACCTGAGCCAGAATCAATAGTCAGACACTTAACCACCTGAGCCAACCAGGTGCTCCCAGAACAATGTTTTTAATGTTTACTTATTTTTGAGACAGACAGGGACATAATGCGAGTGGGTTAGGGGCAGAGAGAGAGAGACACACACAGAATCTGAAGCGGGCTCCTGGCTCTGAACTGTCAGCACAGAGCCTGATGTGGGGCTTGGAACTCACCAGCTGTGAGATCATGACCTGAGCCGAAGTTGGATGCTCAACTGACTGAGCCACCCAGGTGCCCCCCAGAATAATGCTTTTAAATGAATACAATGAAACATTATTTCAAGATTTCAAAATAAACCGTTATTCTGAAATATGGTTATCAAAATATTTTAAAATCTGTGTTAATAAAAGGAATAAATATATTTGCATTTGTCACGTAAGATCCGGAGGCAGATCTGTAACTGTTATACCTCCAGAGTGGTGATGCTTTCTAAACCACATTTTGAAATACCTACAATGCTGAAAGACGATATGAAAATACCGCAGGCAAAATGAATATAATTTTTTTTAAAACATTTTTTAATGTTTGATTTATTTTTGAGAGAGAGAGAGAGAGAGAGACAGAGCACCAGCAGGTAAGGGCAGAGAGAGAGAGGGAGACACAGAATCAGAAGCAAGCTCCAGGCTCTGAGCTGTCAGCACAGAGCTGGATGTGGGGCTCAAAGTCACGAACCTTGAGATCACGACCTGAGCTGAAGTCAGACGCTTAACTGACTGAGCCACCCAGGTGCCCCAAGTTTGTTTGTTTGTTTGTTTGTTTGTTTGTTTGTTTTGAGAGAGAGAGAGAGAGAGAATCCCAAGCAGGCTCTGAGCTGACAGCAGAGAGACCGACTTGGGGCTCAAACCCACACACTGTGAGATCAGGACCTAGGCTGAAGTTGGATGCTCAACCAACTGAGCCACCCAGGCACCCCACCTCAAACACCATTCTTGGTACTGTTGACACCTACTCAGCTTTGAGGCCTCAGCATAAAAGTCCCCTCCTTGGGAGAGCTTTACAGGATACCCCCCCAGACTAGGCAGGTACTCTGTTATGTACTCTCGCTGGAGCCAATGAACTGGTTTCACAAGTGAGGCTCATTATTTTGATTTTGAGCCTCATGTCCACTCACCTGCTCAAATGAGAGCCCTGTGGAGACAGAGTGTCCACAATCCCTACCCCAGTGTCTGGTGGGTATTTGCTCAACAAACACTGTTGGATTGGGAGGCATTAGAAAGGTTAGGGATGCCCCCGTCTACACTCTCCTTTGTATCTGTGGAGAAGGTAAGGTCTAGCGAGAAGCCTCACGCCTAGTTGGAAACTATAGCTGAAAATGGAAACCATAGGCGCCTGGTGGCGGTTGTAAAAGAAGCCTTGAGGGGTTGGAGGACTGTTGATCCAGGTGCAGTGCGAAGGTGGGCACTCAGCCCGCTGTCCCATCTTGTGGGAAGAAAAAGACCAGCACATAGTTACCTCAGATTTTCAGTAAACCCATCGTTACTCTGTGCTGCTCGTCCTCAAGCTCAGTTGCTAAGTCTCTTGGTTAAGATGAGCAGAGAAATTGGGGCTCAAACCCACAAATTATATTACATTACAAAATGTGTTTTACAGTTCTAAAGACTGTTGACTTGTAACCAAAAACAAATGTTTTTTTTATAAAAAACTGTATACGTTACACTTAAAATTTTTTTTCTTGTTATTGTTTGTAGAAAGCTATGTCAGTTCCTTTAAAGTGGTAGACTGTGTCATAAGAGGGTAATTTTACTCAATGACCTTGTGATAATTAACTGTGACCCCCAAATAGAGCTCCGATTTACTGAAGCAAAATAACTATAAGATTAAGAGCATAGCTAAAGAAATTACCTGGTAGCAGTGAGTAAAATTATATAAGTAAAATTAAAGTGACTGACTTTAGGATACAAGACGGGATTCACCTTTGGAGTAGTATTGTTTATTCTGTTGAAGTAATTTTGAATTGCATTTCTATTATTTGAGGCATCAATAATTCTAGCAAAAGGTGTTTTTATGTGTGTGTATAAATATATGTGCTGTATTTATATAATCACTAAATATTTTTTTAGAACCATGTTTTTCACACTGTGTCTTTCCATTTCTGAAATGAGATTGATCTGTGTGTTTTTCTAAAGAAGCTGCAGTGTTTCCTCTTGTGTCTTCTGCAGAACATACTTCTTTTTTTTCCTTAATGTTTATTTATTTTGAAAGAGAGAGAGAGAGCATGAGCACAGGGGAGGGGTAGCGAGAGAGGGAGAGAGAGAATCCAAGCAGGCTTCACGATGTACGTGCAACGCCCCACTTGGGGCTTGAACTCACCAGCCATGAGATCATGACCTGAGCCGAAATCAAGATTCAACTGCTTAACTGACTGAGCCACCCAGGTCCCCCTCTAGTTTCTTATCTATAACTTCAGAGTCATAGTAATAGCGATGCTGTAAGGATCACATATAAAGCTGTGTGTAGAGGGTTTTATAAACGCAAAACACTACATATAATGCTTATGTGTACATATGTATGTGTCTATGTGTAAACGATTACACGTGTATGTGTAAGCTGTCACTGCTGATGTTCCTTAGTGGCCTGCTTTTATAAATCTCACAGGAAATGCTTCTCAAGGGATTTCAGTGGCTCTAGTCATTAGCTATTCACTCTCTGAACCTCACTTAGTAACACTGACTATGACTGGCCGTCATTTTTAAGAACACAGGACATTCTTTCCACAGTTTAACCCCGTGTTGGCTTTCTCTTCTTCTCGTTTTTATTTGTCTTTTGAAAAGTATTAGAAAAGGCAAGTTTCTAAACTCACAAACCTTGGGTCTTAGCCAGAAGACTCTTTTTATTCCTCAACAACTACTTCTTACTGGGGAACTAGGGGCCTGTATGGCAAAGGGACAGGCCGGGCCTGGACAAAAAGCCCTGCTGGCCAAGAGCGTCTGGCAGGCCCCTGGCACAGTGTTCCTTCTCCCGTGACAGCCTCTCAGACTCCCATGGCTCCTCGCGTTGGTTACGTAGTCACCAAGTAAGTCGGTGTTTAATAGTAAGTAATACCTCGCTGTATGCAGTGAATAGGTTTTAAAAATGAGGTACGTAGAGTGAGAAGTGAAGGCTGTCCCTCCTCTCTTTGCCTTCTGTTCCACTATTAGCAGTTCAGAGCATGGCTCTCAAAACCATGTTGTATGTGGTTTGTTTTTTTTTAAGTTTATTTACTTATTTTGAGAGAGAGAGAGAGGGAGGGAAGGGCAGAGGGAGAGAATCCCAAACAGGATGTGCGCCATCACAGAGCCCGACGTGGGCCTTGAACTCACGAGCCATAAGATCATGACCTGAGCCAAAATCAAGAGTCAGATGCTCAACTGACTGAGCCACCCAGGTGTCCCAACGTTGTGTGAGGTTTTAATATGCACACCCAAAGGTCTTTTATTTATGTTTATTTATTTATTTTTTGAGAGAGAGAGAGAGAGAGAGAGAGAAAGAGCTAGTGCTTGAGCAGAGGAGAGAGGCAGAGAGAGAGGAAGAGAGAGAATCCTAAAAAGGCCACATGCCCAGCATGGGGCCTGACATGGGGCTCAATCTCACAAGCATGAGATCTCCACCTGAGCTGATGTCAAGAGTCAAACACTTAACTGACTGAGCTGCCCAGGTGCCCCCCAAAGATCTTTTTAATAAAGCAATTATTCTGTTAGCTCTACACTGAAGCAATTAAACATTAGCTCTACACTGAAAAAAAATTGGTATACCTATTCCTTAGTATGAATATATGTTATTTAACTTCTGATGGACCTTTCTTTCTTTCTTTCTTTCTTTCTTTCTTTCTTTCTTTCTGTTTCATCTTCTTTCTCTCTTTCTCTTTGCTGGTACAAACAATGCTTCAGCAAACATTCTTGTAAATACACACACACAGACTTTTATAATCTTGTTTCATACAATTAGGTCTTTAATGCATGTAATGTTTGTTTTATACATAATGTGATATAACTATACTTTAAAAGAAATAGATACTAATTTGTTATCAACCATTTATTGAATAGTCCATCTTATTCCTGTTGGTCTGAAATGTTAATTTTATCGTAAACAAATTTGTATGTATGCCTGCTTCGGATTCTTTGATTGATTTATTTATCTTTCTACAGATCTGTGTCTCTGTACCAGCCAGTTATGATAATCTTATAGGATATTTTCAAATCTGAGAGATCAAATCTTCAAACATTGTTCTGCTTCAAAATGTTTCTGTTATTCTCATTCTTTGTCTCTTCTGTCTGACCTTTAGTATTAGCTTGTCAAGTTCGATTTCAAAATTACACTGGAATTAAGAATTTGTATATAATAAAATTGGCTTTCAGGGGGATGCATGGTTCTGTGAGTTTGACACAAGCATAGACACGTGTTGGTACCATCACAATCAGGATACACAATGGTTTCGTAGCCCCAGAACTCCCTCCTGCCATCCCTTGGTTGTCACATCTTCCTCCAACCCATCAATTCTCTGTCCCTAAAGTTTTATCTGTTTGAGAATGTTATATAAGTGGAATCCTACAGTGTGTTGCCTTCTGAGGCTCACTCGGCACAATGCATTTGAGATTCATCCAAGTTCTTGAGTGTATTGTTAAGTAGCACTCCATTGTGTGGAGGTAACCACAGCTTATCTGCTCTCCCCTGCTGAAGGACATTTAGGTTGTTTTCAGTTTGGGGCCATTATGAACAGAACTATCTTAAACACTCGTGTACAGATTTTTCTGTGAACGTAACTCTTCATTCTTCTTGGGTACATGCCAAAAAATGAGATGGCTGGGCTGTATGGCGAGTATAACTTGGTGAAAAAACAACAAAAACAAAAACCTGCCAGACTCTTTGCCAGGGTGGCATGCTGTTTGGCCCTGCCACCAGCGAGGCCTGAGAGCTCCAGCTCCTCCGTGTCCTTGCCAGCACTTGGTGGTATCAGCTCTCTCTACTGTAGTCATTCTGACCAGTGCAATGTTACCTCATCGCGGCTCTAGCCGTGTTTCCCTCATGGTCAATGATGGTGAACATCTCTTTGTGTGCCTGTTTGCCATCCTATTCTCCTAATTGGTGAAGTGCCTGTTCACATCTTTTGCCCATTTTTAAAATGTGTTATTTGTTTCCTTAACCATTGAGTTTTGAGAGTTCTTTGTGTATTCTGAACACAGATCTGTTGTTGGGAGTGTGATCGTTGCAGTCACACAGACCCCACGCTCAGAAGGGCCCCCCACTTCATGTGATGCTCTACACTCATGGTCTTGAAACTCTTAATAACTTTCAACAAAGGGCCCAGTACTTCCAGCCTGTACTGGGCCCTGGGCATCATGTAGCTAGTCCTGTGTGTGGGGTGTGTGATGTGCAAATACTTTTTCCCAGCCCACCGTTTGTTTTCCCTCTCATTCTCTTAGCAGTGCCTTTCCCAGAGCAAAAGTTTTAAATTTTGATAAAGTCCAGTTTACCTATAGTTTTCTGTGACAGATTGTGTGTTTGGTGCCATGTCCAAGAACTCTTTGATCACAAAGATTTTTTTCTTCCATTATCTCGTAAATGTGTTACAGTTTTACGTCTTAAGATATATGATCCTCCGCTTTGCATAAATTTTTTTATAGTAGATGAGATTTAGGTTTTACATCAGAACTTTGATTGGCAATATATTTAACTTACAGATTAATTTAGGAAGAACTGACATCTTTACAACATAGCATCTTTATATCCAGGGACACGATAATGTGTCCTTCATTTAGTCGGGTCTGCTTCCGTGTCCCGCAAAGCTTCGTGCTTTTATTCAGACACATCTTGGTCTACACATACACACACATATTTTATTACTTATTCCCAGATATGTTGTAGTTTTTGTTGCTACTTGATATGAGACTTCTTTTCCATCTTGTTCGCTAATTCTTTATAGTTGATGAATAGAGCGGAAAAGAAAGCTGTTGCTTTTTGGTTGATCTAGTGTCACAGATACTTCCTAATGGGTTATACTACTTGTCTGCTTTAGGCAGGTTCCCAAGGAGATGACTTCTTCCCCTCACTTCCCAGCTCTCCCTGTGTGAACTAGGGGGGGAAAGTGGGGTCCAAGGTTGCTCACAGGAGCCGCCAGCCCCATTGCTGCAGGGTGTCAAGTGCATTGTTGTCAGCAGAGGGTTTCAGAAGCTAATTACCTCAAACAATAAACACATTTCGTCAGTTCAAATTCATTCAGCTGCAAGTAACAGACTAATTAAGTTTTATTAAAAATAAAACACGTGTTTTATTTTACAGGAAATCTGAAAGTATGCCATTGGTTCAATAATAACGTTGGGAATACAAATTCTTCCCTTTTAGACTTTTTTCAAAATAAACTTTTGGTTTGGAATTATTTTAGATTCACAGGGAAATTGCAAAGAAAATACAAAGAGTTCTCCTATATTCTTCACCCAGTCTTCTGGGTGTGAACATCTCCTATAACTATAGTACATTTGTCAAGAGAAAGCCATTAGTGTGGGTTCATTACGATTAACTAAACTACAGATGTCATTGAAATTTCATCAGTTTTCCCACCAATGTTCTTGTCCTGTTCCAGAATCCAATCCAGGGTACTTCATTGCATTCATGCCCTCATATCTCCCCAGGCTCCTCCTTGGCTGTGACAGTTTCTCTGTCTTTGCTTATTTTTCATGACCTTGACACTTTTTGAAGTGGACTGGTCTGGTGTCTTCGTAGAATGTTCCTCGGTTTGATTTTGTCTAATGCTTCCTCGTACTTAGTTTGGGGTTATGGGTTTTGGGGAAGAATACCACAGGGCTGGAGTGCCCTTCTCATCGCCTCAGTTGGGGGGGTAGGGGTATGTGCTATCAACATGACTTACTTATCACTGGTGAGGTTAACCTTGTGAGAGTCAACTGATAATGTTGAGCTTGATGACAGGGGTATTTTCTGCCAGATCTTTTAGTCTATTTATTATGGAGAATTCAAAATATCCATAACAGTAGAGAGAATGTGGGTCTGTATCTAGCTTCGCTGTTATCTATTTATCTATCAATCTTGTTTCATCTGTACCTCTATCCACTTTCCCATCAGCCCCCACTAGGCTATTTTGAAGCAAGTTCTAGACATCACGTTTAATCTATAAATATTTCAGTATGGATCTTTCAAAAGATAAGGACTCCTAGAAACATAGCCACAAGATCATTAACATTCATAAAAAATGTAACTGTGATTTCAAAACTGTTTCTGTTTTCTCGTGGAGGGCATGTGGTTCTCTATCCTTGCTGTTTAACGGTTGCAAGAGAGCCTCTCTGGCTTCAACCATCACATCTAAGTTCAAGACACATCACTGGGAGGCAGAGTAACAAGAAATCAGAAGCTTTCCCAGGTCCCTTCTCCCCTCACCCACACCAACAGATTTCAAAATATGTTTCATGGGCCAGAACTGTGTCACGTGGCTCCCATAAGTTACAAGGGAGGTTGGAAAAGCTAGCATTTGGCTTCCCAGCCTTTCTATAATGGAGCATGGCATGGAATAATGAAGCTGGGAATAGATGCTTAGTGAGCCAAACTGTAGTCTTTTTTACACTAATTTTGGGAAGAGAAAGGTTTCACTTGGACCCTTCTCCATTCTGTGAAACTAGTCATTAGGACCAGACAAGGACAGAGCGGGATTGGCAACAAGAACAGCTGAGCTGCTGAGCCATAGTTGTGTTCATGTTTGCCCTGCCATTGGCTTCACAAGGACATCTGCTGGGACATGGCTACACCTAGTAGTGGAGGCTGAAGCCTCAGCTGTGGGTGCTGGAACCGTGTGGGGCTGGAACCAGTCTGCCATTTTACTTCATCTTCAAACAACTTGAAGATGTGGATTTAAAGAATGTTATGTAATAGGACATAAAGTCAGGGCATTCCTAGGGTGGTGAATAGGCTAAGTATGTGCTTGGAGAACTACCAATGGGAGAATGGATAAGCTACCAAGGTAGGAGTACTGCGAGAAAGTTTAATTTTTATGAGTTTAGCAGGAATTTTGCAAAATAAAAAAAAAAAATAGAAGCTACCAATTTTTGGTGAATCTAGGAGATACCATTATTTTATGTACTTCTAGGAAAGAAAATATGCTGCCAATAAACTGTGACATCTCATTTATTCTAAGGCACATCCTGACTTCAGAAATGTTCAAATGTGGGGGAATGTGTCTTAGTGTTGATGAAATGCATTTTAATTATATTACACAAGTAATTTTTGGATTCTGTGTCACAGTATGTAAACTCTCTAAAAATTGAGGTATATACAGATCAGTGAGATTTCACCTGTGTATCTACCTCTGTAACCACCATTTAGATTAAAGATACAAAACATTTTCACCATCTCAGAATGTTTCCTACATCTCTTCCCAGTCAATCCCAACCACAAATGTGGCCACTTTCTGATTGTTTTTCACATAAATTAGTTCTGTTTGTTCTGGGACTTCATATAAATTGAATCTTCAGTGTGTACCCTTTTGTGTCTGGCTTCTTTATTCAGCCTAATGTTTTTGAGATTTATCTAACTATGTAAAAATGTAATAGTGTGTGTATCCATTCTCCTGTTGATGGATATTTGGATCATTTCTAGTTGGTTGGTTTTTTTGTTCGTTTGTTTGTTTGTTTTGGTTCTTTTTTTTCTTTTTTTTTTTTTTTTACTATTGTTGACAGAGGTTCCATGACCGTACACATAGAAGTCTTTGTGTGGGCTTGTATTTTTATTTCTTCTGGGTGAATAACTAGAGTGGAATTACTAAGTCTAGGGTGGTGTATGTTTAACTTTAGAATAAACTGTCAAACAGTTTTTCAAAGTGGTTTTACCATTTTATGCTCCCACTTGCAAGGTATGAGAGCCCCAGTGTCCTCACATCCTCACCAACACTAGAAATGTTAGTCCTCTAAATTTTAGCTATGTAAATAAAGCTCAGAGAACTCTAATCAGGTAAATACAGTGATCATGGAGAGATGTTAGATTAGAAAAAAACAGTTTTAAAAAGGGTAGAATAGTTCACAGGGGCTAGGAGATTACCCCAGGAGGAATGACTGACTGCCAATGGCGAGGAATATCGAAAGACTCATTTCAGATCAGTCAGTGGTAAATGGTGGAGATGGTCTGGAAAGAAAAGCGGGCAGACCCCTTTTACAGATATTCAATAGGGTATTTTCTTTCAGTGGAGGGCCTTTGTGGAGGAAGACTGACCTAAGAGTTTGCCTGGGTAAAGGGGAATCTGTTGAATGCACTACAAACTTCGGTGCCTGGGAGAACTCATGACCTTGGGTCTGGAAGCAGTAGAAGCCACTGGAGGTCCAGAAAGGAAAAGGAAATTGCAGAAGGCAATAATACATTGGTGAAGCAGATCTGGACTGGAGCACAGACTGGGATGGAGAGTGGGAGTTGGGGATCAGATGAGATTTCTGATTGCATGTGTGGGCAGAGCTAAGGAGACACTCTGAGAGAACAAGTGGGGGCTTATAAGGAGGAACCATGGACAAGCTAGATGGTGTCTTTCAGATTATCTGGTCCAGTGTGCTGCCCAGTACAATGATGCGTCTGGCTTCAGCAAACATGTTCTGAAATGGTTCCTTGTACTGGTATATCAAGGGGTTAACTGGGTTCTCCAGCTACTCTTTTAGAAAGACAGCATGCTCTAGGCTGTGGGACTTACTTCATTGCCTCTGTTTGCATGTGTCTTCTCCAGAATGTGCCCGTGACAGTATGAGACTTTCTGCTAGCTCTCTCACAGGCCACCATCCCTACCTAAAGCCTGGAGCTAGAAACCCCTTATAAGGCCTGCTGCCCCTCTCTGTTGGGTGACACGGGGTGGAAACTGCTCCTTCTTCACTCAGCCTTTGGCCACTCTGTTCCTCTAATCTCAGAATGGACACACTGACTATGGTCTATGAAATTTCTTTCTTCAAGAGTTAGACAAGAGAATTATAATGCTGGAGAGTAAAAAGCTAATGAGAGCTAACCTTCACTGCGAGCTTGCTCTATGCTGCCAGTGGTTCCAAGAGCTGTACGTGCATGCTTTGTTTAATCTTTTTTTTTTTTAATGTTTATTTTTGAGACAGAGACAGAGACAGCGTGCAAGTGGGGGAGGGGCAGAGAGAGAGGGAGACAGAGAGACTGTGAGATCATCACCTGAGCCGAAGTCCGGACGCTCAATTGACTGAGCCACCCAGGCGCCCCTTGATAGACTTTATTTTTAAAGCAGTTTTATATTAATAGAAGAATTGAGCAGAAGGTTTAGAGTTGCCTAATCTCCTCTCTCCCTCTACCCTCACAATTTCCCCTATTTGTCTTAGTGCAGTATATTGTTTACAATTGAGGAGCCAATATTAATACATAATATTAATACTAACAGGTCAGTAGTTTACATTATACTTTTTGTGTTGCATAGGCTAGGGGTTTTGACAAGTAAATAGTCTCATGCATTCGCCATTCCAGTGTCAAATGGACATTAATTTCTCTTTCAGGGACACTGTAGCTTGGTACTGTATTGATGAAAGAACTTTCCTTGACCACCAAGGCGTCTGTCCCTGATGGAAGTCAGTGGGTCCCTACTGTTATGGCAAGGAGCTTTGAATGTCCTTCCTGCTTTGCAGGTGGTTTCTCCTGGCATCTCCAAAGAACTATATATGTATATATGTAATATATACTCCCAATAGGGTAATATGAGTCATGTGCACTGGAAAACTTTCCTGAAGTCATAAAGACACTGGGTTCCAAACACACCTGGCCCCAACGGTTTTGGGTTCGGAGTCGTAGGCCTGTGTTGCTTAGCATCCCCGGCAGGGTTGGCAGCAGCACCAGAGAATCAAATACTTGTTTCTGCAGAGAAATGATCTCTGCACATATTCACACAAAGTGGGAAAAGTACAGATAAATATCTCTGCGTCATTTTAAGGCAAATCTTGCTGCCAAGGTGCAAATGTATCTATGGTTGAAAAACAAAATTCAGCCAAGTAAATTTGAAGATCCAGTTGGCTTTATTAAGCGATTCATGAATTGGGTAGCATCCTATCTAGCAAGTGGGGCAACCTCTGAGGAGTTGTACAAAATGGAAGTTTCTTATCGGAAGCAGGATGGGCCAATAAGTTATTAACAAAAGAAAATAAAGGATTATTTCAGGCAAGGTCCCCTTCCCCCCACTGCCCCTACTGGGAAGGACAGAGAGTCTTATCATGCAGATTACCTCATCATCCTTTGAAGGATAGAGAGGGCCCATGTGACAGATGACCTCACTGGTGCTGACCAGAAAATTCCTGACTGATTGGTTAAGACTGCATTTTTAGGGGAGGTTGAAATTGTAGTTAGGATAGGCATTAAGCCTTTGTTTGGTGACTTGGCCTAGCATAAGTGACTCCATCTTGGGCCTATGATTTTCTTTTTAACTCTATCTATCTCAAAGTTTCTGTCTTTTCAAAGCATGTGGATTTCCCAATTTCAGATGAGGGATGGTTGACCTAGACAATGCATGGCAAAGTGGAACAAATGCCAATATAGAAGGGAGTGTGGACACACAGTTGTCTTATGTCTGTAGCCCTTAGCTGAAGCTGATTTCAGAAAAGAAGTGATACAGGAATGGAGTGGGTGGGTATTGACTATTTGTATAAGAGGTTTCTTAAGGTATATCAAAGTTTTTATTAAAAGTAAATTCCAATTCAAGGAACCTGAAACAAGTGATATTATCAAGGATTCAGACTGGTCTTTCTGCTTTCCCCTGAGAGTTGTTTGCTCTCAGGTTGGCTCTCCTCATGGTTCCAAGATGGCTGCCAGCAGCTTGCAGATCTCCACGCTTCCCCACTCAGGTCCAGAGGAAAGAGAAAGCGTCTCTCTCTTGGACAAGCTAAAGTCACATGCCCATGTCTGTTGCCAGGAGTCGGGAAATACCACGATTGATTTAGCCTAGGTTATCAGCCTCAAACTGGCTATGCATATCCTTAAGGGTAAATGAAGACTTTTTTAAAATGGTCCATAGGCTTAGATAGTTTTAAGGCAATCAATTTCTATATATTCATTTTTCATACTCACTCTTGCCTAAAATTGATCTACCTGAGAACCTGTCTGCAGGTGAGGCCTCAGTTGGTTCTTTTCATTCCCTTTTTCATAATCACCCTTCTCTTGCTCCACCAGAACAGGGGGCATGTCTCAGCCATCCCAGCCATTACCATGGTGTGTTGACCCAGGCCATAAAAGTCTCTGGGGTACACTCCACAAGGACAGTTTTGCAATGTTGCTGTTGAACAAGCTCCTTTAATCAAGGCTTTATGACATTCCCTGTCTTACCCATGGATTTGTTTGGGGTGAAGCATGACTTAGAAAGCCAGTATTAGACCACCCTGGTGCATTCTGAACCCGGATTTAATAGATGGAGTGGTAGGACAGTTTCCATTGGAAGCCCCAGCTGTGCTTAGAACACATTCTAAGAAATTCATGAAACACAGCAAAGGGGACTAGGTGAGAGGAAAAGTGCTGGTGGCTGATCTCCTGGTGTCCCCTCAGCCAGACGCCTGGGCATCAGAGGTGACATGATTGCCATGCATAACATTTGCATTTGGATTGAAAAGTGAAGAGAAGCTTCACCTGACAGAAAGTAAGTCTGTTTGGCTGCACGTTTGGCAGTGAGGGCTGCATTTGCCAACATGAATATGTGACGGACATTTTCTGTGTAAACACAGTGAGTGAAATCTGCTGTGGCACGGTTTCTGTGAAATACATTTAAAGCATGCAGTGCACATTTTATTTTATAAAAATGTATCGGGAATGCTTTATTGACGTTGGCAATACTTTTATTTTCCACACCCTTTCTGGGTATATTGGGTGAAATAAAGTGTCTCTTAGTAAGAGAATGACAAGTATAGTTAATGGTCATTTGCTAGATAGGTAAACCCTTTAATATAATTCTCCCAAATTGAAAGAATGAATGACTCTAACAGGGAAACAAGTCCATTAGCAAGACATGTGACTTCCAAATCTTTGTTCCCAACACAATTAAAGACCAACCCTAACTGACTTACCAGCTGATTATTAAGAAGAGTTTTTTCATACACCACTGTGTGGTTCTGGCATATAACTTGTGTACATAATAATAAAACATTAATTTCTGGGATAAAATTCCTTCTCTTCTATTTATTTATATGAATGAGGTCTCTGCACTTACATTGTAGAAAGAAAATATAACAATAGAATTAATCCTATTTCTGAAAATTTCTCAAAATGAGTAATATTTATTCATGGATTTATGAACTAATAACTAAAATATAAAAGTGGCCCAATTTATCTCTTTAAAAAATGCCTTTCTGATACAATTTTACTATTAGTGTTTGGGCATTATTTAATCAAAGTCTGTCCTATATTTAGATTTTTATCAAATGTTTACTAGCAATAATTGTAATAATAACGTCATGAGGAAAAAGCTAACTTGTAGAACCTTATGGTCACAATAAATAAGTTAATCCCAAATAATGGACATTTTTTATTGCCCAGAGAAATAATAGCTTGCAAAAGGAATGTTACATTATGGTCAGACTCTGAGGAAGAAATAGAATAGAAACCCAATTTTTAAGTAATAAAAAAAAAAAGAGCAGTGGGAAATTCGGTCTATTATAGAAGAGCTCATTCAGGTGTATTTTAGATGTTGGGAACCAATTGCCGCAGTATTTGGAGTTTGTTGTATACCTATAAAAAAATGAATTGACAGTTTTATTTTAAAATGTCAGGAGTTACATACACAGGATTACTTCTTTTGCATCTAAAACTGATAATGAAAGATTTTGGATGTCAACAGAAAAATGTGTAAGGGTCACATAGTTTTTCAAAAATCTTTTAGCTGTACATCAACAGTAAAAAAAAAAAAAAAAAAAAAAAAAAGCCAAAAAAACAAAAAACAAAAAAACATTGATCAAGGTGGCTTAGGCCATGTGCTCCATCCATCCCTGGAGATCCCCTTCCCTAGAACTTTCTAGATACCCAAACCCAAACTGGAGAATATTAAGAAGGGGCAAAGGAGACTGGCTGATGCAGAAGCCAAATAAAAGGGGAGAAACCATTCAAAGGTCAATAAAGTCAGGATAAGTTTTTTTCTTTGTCAATATGGTGTGTATGTGCTTGTTTGAAGGCAGAAAGGAGGATCCAGTGGTGAAAGGGGGTCTAGACGTAGTCCATTGAAGAGGTCCTGGGGGAGGAAGGGAAGAAAGAGGATTTAGAGAGACAGTGGGAGTGTGGCTTTGTAAATAGGTTGTGGCACCTGGCTCTGACATCCCTGAACTTGAATGGCCTGAGAGATGGACAGGCACAGCTGGTTACTGCTGAGAGCAGAGTCTCGTGGGGATTGTTGAGGTCACAGAGCAGTGTTTTTCTGCAGCCACAACCTTAACCCCAAGCTACCTGAGAGCAAAACCCATCTGTTTAATAGTTATTGAAATAATTATTATTGGTCAGAGTGTGCAACTTCCAGTTTTAAGAGGAATAAATTCTGGAGATCGAGTGTACAGCATGGTGATTATAGTTAATACTGAATTACGTATTTGGAAGTTGCTAAGAGAATAAATCTTATATGTGCCCACCACAAAGAAGAAATGGTAATTATGTGACAAGATGGAGGTATTGGCTAATGCTGTAGTGGGTAATCATATTGAGATACATGGTGTATCAAGTCAACACATTGTATGCTTTGAACTTACACAGTGTTATATACTAATTGTATCTCAGTAAAGCTGGAGGTGAAAAAAGGGAATTGCTGTTGGACATGCCCCTACAATTAAAAAAACATGCTTCCAGGACATAAAGATTGGGTCCCGGAATTTACCCACGTTGGTTCCAAGCAGCAACCATTATAACAGTTGAAACCGTTATAACAGACTATTGGTAAGTCCCTGGAGATAGCCATGAACATAGCATGTTTTTTGTTTTAACTATTTATTAATTCACAATATAAATACAAAATAAGTTACCAAAAAACAAAATTCAACTGAGTAAATTTGAAGATCTAATTGGCTTTATCAAGAAATCATCAATGGGGATGCATCCGATTAAGCAAGTAGAAAGGAGCTCCAAGTGGAAGGCTTTCCAAAGTGGAAGGCTTTCTTGGACAGAAGGGAGCTGGGACAGGGGTGTCACAAACCAAAGAAAGCATTACTTCAGGCAGGGTTGCCTTACTGTGGGGGAGGGGCAGGGCTCTATCCTACAGATCACCTCCCTAGTGTTCTGCTGATTTGTTTAAAACTCCACTTTGGGGAGAGGCTGAAACTGCAATTTAGGTATTAAGTCCTGGTTTGCTAACCTACAACTTAGCACAAATGACTCCATTCTGGGCCTGTTGTTCCTTCCTTCCTTCCTTCCTTCCTTCCTTCCTCCCTCCCTCCTTCCCTCCCTCCCTCCCTCCCTCTTTTCTTTCTTTCCTTCCTTTCTTCCTCCCTCCCCTTCCTTCCTTCCTTCCTTCCTTCCTTCCTTCCTTCCTTCCTTCTCTTTCTTCCCCCCCTTCCTTCCTTCCTTCTTTCCTCCCTCCCTCCCTCCTTCCTTTCCTCCTTCCTTCCTTCCTTCCTTCCTTCCTTCCTTCCTTCCTCCCTTCCCCCTTTCTTTTCTTCCTTCCTTCTTTCCCTCTCCTCCCCCCTTCCTTCCTTCCTCTCTCCCTCCTTCCTTTCCTCCCTCCCTCCCTCCTTCCTTCCTCCCTCCTTCCTTCCTCCCTCCCCTTCCTTCCTTCCTTCCTTCCTTCCTTCCTTCCAACAATTCCCCCCTTTTTGACCAGACTCTCAGCCTAACCAAAAAATGTGATCAAAATTTAAGGCATTAGCACTGTTCTCAGCTACTCTTCTATAGTTCTCACAGCTTTTCCTGATACTCTGGGTGACATTCATGGGTCATGATGTTTTCTTTTTGTGTTTCTATTTTGTTTTGCTTTTGCTGAATCTCTGTGGTAGTCACAGGTCATGACTTCAGACTCACAACTTTTTGGCTGGTCATTTTCTTCATTTTTTTTTCTTTCTAATGTTCCAGTCTTAGGGAGATCATTTGCTTGGTGGTTAGAAGTTGCAAAATGCATGTAAAGCCTTTGAGAGAGTACAGTGCACCAGGGAGATTACTATGACGATTATAAACAGGATAATTGCCAACATCTGTAGTTATACTCCGGAGCTATAGTTCCCAAGACCCAAACCAATCAAAATCAAATAAGTAAGAGATGCCACTAAAGGAGTCACCTTTTTAAGCCAAGTGACTTGCTTGGTGATCTTACGTAACTGAGTTTCAACTTCCCCAGAAGTGTTGCTTGTGCAGTATGTGATGTAGGCCACAGAGCCTCCCTGCTCAGCTAAAATATCATCAAGGGCTGTCCTCTTGTTCAGAACGACTTTGGCCAGAGAGTCTAAGGATTTTGGGGGGCAGTACTGCTTTAGCCACAGATTCTGCAATACTTTCAAGAGTTGAGGAGAGGCTCCTGATTGTAATCTAACGTACATTTATTCCAAACCAGGGAAGCTGGGCCCTGCCCAAGGGAGCATAGCCTGAATCATGAATGCTTCCCAGTAATTCACATTTGAATCTGTGGCTCAGGACTGGAAAAGTGACAGCCATGGAGGCCAGTAAAAATTTAAAGGTCTGTAAAGCAAACATGCACTTTTATTCATAACTCTTGCCTTGTGCCCCTTTCTTTGCATACAGCCTGGACGGAGAATTCCCCAAATTTGGGGGTGTTGGCTGGAGACGGGGAAATGGACTAGCGTTTCTCTAGCATCATGGGCAGATGAGAGTTTTGATGACAAATCCATCAGTTACCTCGCAATAGCCTGGGAGTTACGAATGATGGTGTTATCCTTCCGGGCCAACGCCAGTGTGAAGGAGAGAAAGAAAAGAAGACAGGGTTTCATATTTAGTTAAAGTGTGAAGCCTTGATCTGGCATCTTGGGTGGAAACAGTCTACATCAATGTCTGCTACTTCTCCTCCTAGTCAGTTGGGTTTGGAGGTCTCCAGCATTTGTAGAGAACTGGAAGCCAGGTGGACACTTTTTCAGCTGTGATATGTGTGTCCAAGGTCCAGGCTTCTGAGGTTTGGCTGTCATGTGGGTAGTGAGGAGGAGCTGGTATAGTCCCTTCTGAAGGGATTTAAGGTCAGTCTTTGTTCTCAGTGATTCCAAACCAGAAGGGGAGGGACGATTAGAAACATTAGCAAGTCCTAGTCGGGTATTTGCAGAAACCAGAATTCAGGATCCAGTCCAACACAGAGGTATGTCATAAAGATGACAGCCATCCCAACAGCTCCCATGTTACGAATCCTTGTTCTGCTTGAATCCAGTTTTCCCATTAGTTTTGGGATGTCTTACCCAGTTCAGTTTAATGATCTTAAAGTTGTCAGAAACCTGTATTCTAGAGTACTTGTCATGGGTCTTCTTGAAGACAGAACACTTTTGCTGAAGCACTTCTGTAAAGCATCGAAGTAAAATAATAACTCTGTAAGTGACAGGCTTAAAAATGTCCATCATTAAAGATCCGTTGAGAGTTTATTATAATTATAATAAAATGGACAAGGAAATTTGGTTATTTCTGTGAAATACAATATTTTAAAATGATAACTGGAATTATGGTAATAACATTATACCAGGAAATATACCTATACAAACACAACATAAAAAAGGCTTAGTATTACTTCTTATTTGATAATGCTTCCAGTGTGCTTTAACATATCCAATTAACATAATAGTAAAACATCTTTCTTTTTATAAGGAGAGAGAACAAATAAGGAGAGATGTTCCACGGACCCTATGAAAAATCTCACATATATTTGTTGTCAACAAGAATTCATTTAGAATTTGATTTGGGGGGAAGTCTGTAAAAAAAGTATCAAAAGGTTTTAAAGCACTTGGTCAGCTAGGATCACAGGTCACTGAGACACAGTAGTTAGTTCTCTGTTTAACCAAAGTGACAAAGACCACAGGCAATTATAGAAGGTTACATAGTTCTGAGAAAAGCTTAACTCTTTTAACACTCAGAATACTAGATTTAAGTAATCAAAGACCCTCTGAAGATAGTAAACACAGAAAGTGATTGATAAAAAGATCATTTAAAAGGTAGAGAATCCATGAGCATGGAATGTTTTTCCATTTCTTTATATCTTCTTCAGTTTCCTTCATAAGCTTTGTATAGTTTTCAGCATACAGATCTTTTACATCTCTGGTTAGGTTAATTCCTAGGTATTTTATGCTTCTTGGTGCAACTGTAAATGGGATCAGTTTCTTTATTTGTCTTTCTGTTGCTTCATTATTAGTGTATAAGAATGCAACTGATTTCTGTACATTGATTTTGTGTCCTGAGACTTTGCTGAATTCACGTATCCATTCTAGCTAGCATTCTTTTGGTGGAGTCTATCGGGTTTTCCATGTATAATGTCATGTCATCTGCAGAAAGTGAGAGCTTTAACTTCATCTTTGCAAATTTTGATGCCTTTGATTTCCTTTTGTTGTCTGATTGCTGATGCTGGAACTTCCAACACTATGTTAAACAACAGCGGTGAGAGTGGACATCCAGCATTCTACTCGAAGCTAGAACAAGTAATCCTAAAATTTGTATGGAACCACAAAAGGCCCCAAATAGCTGAAGTAGTTTTGAAGAAGAAGACCAAAGCAGGAGGCATCACAATCTCAGACTTTAGCCTCTACTACAAAGTTGTTATCATCAAGACAACATGGTATTGGCACAAAAACAGACACATAGACCAATGGAATAGAATAGAAACCCCAGAATTAGACCCACAAAAGTATGGCCAACTAATCTTTGACAAAGTAGGAAAGAATATCCAATGGAAAAAAGACAGTCTCTTTAACAAATGGTGCTGCGAGAACTGGACAGCAACATGCAGAAGAATGAAACGAGACCACTTTCTTCACCGTTCACAGAAATAAACTCAAAATGGGTAAAGGACCTGAATGTGAGACAGGAAACCATCAAAACCCTAGAGGAGAAAGCAGGAAAAAAACCCTCTGACCTCAGTCGCAGCAATTTCTTACTTGATACATCCCCAAAGGCAAGGGAATTAAAAGCAAAAATGAACTATTGGGACCTCATGAAGATAAAAAGCTTCTGCACTGCAAAGGAAACAATCAACAAAACTAAAAGGCAATCAATGGAATGGGAAAAGGTATTTGCAAATGACATATCGGTCAAAGGGCTAGTATCCAAAATCTATAAAGAGCTCACCAAACTCCACACCCAAAAAACAATCCAGTGAAGAAATGGGCAGAAGACATGAATAGACACTTCTCTAAAGAAGACATCCAGATGGCCAACAGGCACATGAAAAGATGTTCAACGTCGCTCCTCATCAGGGTAATACAAATCAAAACCACACTCAGATATCACCTCATGCCAGTCAGAGTGGCTAAAATGAACAAATCAGGCAGGAGACTATAGATGCTGGAGAGGAGGTGGAGAAAGGGGAACCCTCTTGCACTGTTGGTGGGAATGCAAACTGGTGTAGCCATTCTGGAAAACAGTGTGGAGGTTCCTCAAAAAATTAAAACTAAATCTATCCTATGACCCAGCAATAGCACTGCTAGGAATTTACCCAAGGGATACAGGAGTACTGATGCATAGGGGCACTTGTACCCCAATGTTTATAGCAGCTCTCTCAACAATAGCCAAATTATGGAAAGAGCCTAAATGTCCATCAACTGACGAATGGATAAAGAAATTGTGGCTTGTATACACAATGGTATACTACTTGGCAATGAGAAAGAATGAAGTATGGCCTTTTGTAGCAACGTGGATAGAACTGGAGAGTGTTATGCTAAGTGAAATAAGTCATACAGAGAAAGACAGATACCATATGTTTTCACTCTTATGTGGATCCTGAGAAACTTAACAGAAGTCCATGGGGGAGGGGAAGAAAATAAAAAAAACATTAGAGAGGGAGGGAGCCAAAACATAAGAGACTCTTAAAAACTGAGAACAAACTGAGGGTTGATGGGGGGTGGGAGGGAGAGGAGGGTGGGTGATGGGTATTGAGGAGGGCATCTTTTGGGATGAGCACTTGGTGTTGTATGGAAACCAATTTGACAATAAATTTCATATTAAAAAAAGAAAAAGGTAGAGAAAACCTAATTTCTTCTGAGGAGTGGACCAATCAACTCAAGGAAACTTGTTCTTTCAGTAGATGAAAGACAGTGAATGTTTAGTTACATATATTTAATAGATATTAAAGCTTATTAAAAAAATTTTTAATTCATATAGCTTGACCATATGTAAAATTCCTTTCCCAAGATACCTTCCCATGAAACTTCTACAACCTTCTCTTTTATATTTAGTGGGTTTTTTTTTGTTTTTTGGGGTTTTTTTTTTTTTTTTAGGTTTTGTCTTATGTTTTTCCTTTTGAAGCAACCAGCCTCACTTTAGGACAAAGTTGTCTTCTTTTTTTTTTCTCAATCAAAAACACATCTCCATTCCTCCTCATCCCTTCTCTTGCTGAAAACGAGCATCCTACTTTCTTTGCACACAGAGGTATTTCCCTTATTGTTTCTAGTAGCTTACATGTAGATTGAAGTTGTGGACCTTAACAATCTTAATTCTAGGGAAAATAAAGAAGCAAACCTTTGTGAACTGCTATTCTAGCAAATTTATGAATACATCTAGACATTAGACAGAGTGGGCCACTGTTTCAGCTGTTTCGTTGCTGACAGATTTTATAAGAGGAAACATGAACTTATTTGACCTTTAGGAAATCCAGGTAGAATGAAGACATTACATTTTATGCTTATAACTCTAAGTCATGCCTGTTTTTAATTAAACTGATAAACTAGCTTTAATACCAAATATTTTTCCAGATCACACGAACCTGTAATTTCTTTGGATTAAATATCTGTTTTATTTCTGAGAATTGAATTTATATAAGCATGCAATTTTCTTTTACCAATTAGAGCTGTTTTACAAATTAATTTTTGCAATATCATCCCAGGTGGCAAATATCACACATTTATGACCCCTGTATATAGACACATTTGAACATACACATGGGCTTCCTGGGTTCCATTCTAAAATTTTAGCCATGAGGCGTGCCCGGGTGGTTAAGCCCTTGACTCTTGGTTTCAGCTCAAGTCATGATCTCACGGTTTGTGGGTTTGAGCCCTGCATCAGGCTCTGTGCTGACAAAGCAGAGCCTGCTTGGGATTCTCTCTCTCTCTCTCTCTCTCTCTCTCTCTTTCTCTGCCCCTCACCCACTGGCACTGTCTCTGTCTCTCTCAAAATAAACTTAAAAAATAAATAAATAAAATTTTAGTCATGACATGGGTTTTGGTGGAGAAGGCACTCAAGGGTTTTTTCCCACTTAAGTTTCTAATGACCTTTCCCCTCTTTTGTTTTTCTCCTGATAAGAATTACCTCCCTTAAGTTGATATTTTAAAGAGATGACCTAGGGGCACCTGGGGAGGTTTTAGGATTGGTGAAAAGGATTGGTGGGCTTTGAATTCTCTCTGGAGCCCATACCTTGGGTCCTGTGAAGACTAAATTTGTACAACAGAAATAGCTTTTTTTAATTCCTCAAAGAACTGGGTTGTTGCTAAAAGATATCAGAGGACTGATACATCCATTCACCAATGTTGGAATGCTTTTCTTTCTCCCCGGGTACATTTAACTCAGGGGAGAAGGCCGAAAACAAAGTTCTTACCAGGCTCTGAATATTGGCCTCCATCCTGGCCACCTCCACCATAGAGCTACTTAAAAAATTCTTATAAATATCATGTCAGTTTTCAGATGGAACAAATAGCAAATACTTCTAACATCTTAAACCACCCCCATGGATCCAAGAGGTGTCCGCAGGAGGGTGCAGAAGGCATTATCTTCACAAGATCTAGGTTAACTCCCAAGTATCCTGACCCATGGCCTGGATTTGGAAAGTAAGTGTAAAGGCTGCTGTTAGGCAACAGGCTTGAGCAACGAAAGGTAGAAAGGGCCCACAGCGGCCACCTGGCTGAATACAGACAGGCCCATCAGGTGACCCACCTCAGAATATCCTTAGGCCCTAACTAACCAATGGGCTACTTACAACCAGGCACAGTTAAATTCCATACATCCCCACGCCTCCTCACCTTCCCCCTTTAAATACAACCCCCACCCACTGCCTCCTTGCAGTCTCTCCTTGGCGGTCCTGCCTGCCACTCCCTTGTGGTATATAGTCCGTAAACTTCTAGCTCCTCTGTTCTGCCTTGGGTAAATTCTTTCACAGCCCACACCACCAGCTTCCACCCAGTCAGGTCTCCGCATTTGGGTGCCCCCATCTGATTGGGAGAGACACTACATTAGACACAAAGTCTCCACATATAGGGCCACCAAATGTAGTCTCTCCCTGTTGGATGGGAGCTCCAAAATGTGGGTGACCTGATCAGATAGGAGCCAGTGGCCCAGGCAGTGGAAGGATTCACTGGAGGCAGAACAGAAGAGATAGAAATTTACTGAATACACTGTAAGGAGTGATGGGTAAGATAGCAGAGGAGAGAATGTCTGTCATGAGGCAGTGGTGAGAGGTCACAGTTACAGGGCAAAGTGAGGGAGTATGGGAACAGGTGGAATTTTCCCTTTTCTGGCAATCGTAGGAACTGTGCCTGGCTACAACTGGTCAGTTCTAGCCTATGGTTACTTTGAGCTGGGTCACTTAATGAGCCTGTTTGCACTCAGCGCAGTGGTCACTGTGGGCCCTTTTAGCTTACTCAGGTTTCCATTGCTTAGGCCTGTTGTCTATAAGCGGCCTCTACATGACCTAGTGTCAATCTAACCTGTTCTAGGACCAATTTACCCGGAACTTGGGAGTCTTTGGGTCAGGCGGGGAGCACCCTAACATAGCTTTTAAATGCTTGATCCATGCCCACAAATTTCTGTGGCTTTTCTTATTTCTGAGATTCCCACAAGCAATGGGCCTTTAGCTACACCAAGGATAAACATATGCAGTGTAATATACCAGCAGTCATCAAGAGATATCACCGTGTCCTGGCCAAGAGAGTGGGCTGTGCACCACCACAAATTCCCCGGGAGCCTTGGACGGGGGAGAGGACTGAACCAGCAGGTGACAACTGGAGGCTCCACACAGATGGGGAACTGCACACTGCCACCGACAGATCCCACATGGGTCTTGGGACACAATTATGGGCTGGGGATTTTCCACTCAGAAACCTGGGAACAATGGGGCGCCTGGGTGGCGCAGTCGGTTAAGCGTCCGACTTCAGCCAGGTCACAATCTCGCGGTCTGTGAGTTCGAGCCCCGCGTCAGGGTCTGGGCTGATGGCTCAGAGCCTGGAGCCTGTTTCCGATTCTGTGTCTCCCTCTCTCTCTGCCCCTCCCCCGTTCATGCTCTGTCTCTCTCTGTCCCAAAAATAAAAAAATAAAAACGTTGAAAAAAAAAATTAAAAAAAAAAAAAAGAAAGAAACCTGGGAACTGCGGTCTGAAAGACACGTGGGTCCAGGCAAAACTGTCTGCAAGCTCAGGTTGGGCTCTGAAGAGAACCTTCTGCCATCTCCAGCTGACCCACCCTGTGTTGGAAAGCCGAGTAGATCAGGAGCTCAACGCAGAGATCAGAGCTCACAGCAGAGAGGAATTTGTCCACAGTCCACAGAAAGTGAGGAGAAGAACTCAAGAGGAGTTCATAGCTTCCCTGCCTGTGTTTTTCATTGTTCCCAGATACCGTTAGCATTTTGCTTTGGATCCCACCTCTGCCACCAAATCTGTTAAAAAAAACAATTCACCTTGTATGAACACATACATTTGAAGTAAATCTGAGGATTTAATTGGTTTATTCAAAGACTCATTAATAGGGGCGCCCAGGTGGTTCAGTCAGTTGAATGCCCAACTCTTGATTTTGGCTCAGGTCATGATCTCATGGTTCATGGGATTGAGCTCTGTGTCAGGGTCCATGCTAAGCATGGAGTCTGCTTCAGATTATTTCTCTCCCTTTGCCCCTCTCCACCACTTGCACTCACATTTTCTCTCTCTCTCTCAAAAGAAAAAAAAAAAAGGGCCAGGGGTGGGGGGAGGGGGGGGCGGTGCTGGGATCATGAATAGGACAGCATCCCATTGAACAAATAGGAAGGAGCTCTGAGGAGCTGTACAAAGTAGAAGGCTTTCATAGTCAGAAAGGGACAGGGACAGGACATCATAAACAAAAGAAAGCATTATTTCAGGCAGGGTTACCTTACTGTGGGGGAGGGGGGCAGGGATCTATCCTCTCTAGTGTTGACCAGGAAATTCCAGATGGATTGGTTTAATTTTCCACTTTGGGGAGAGGCTGAAACTGCGGTTAGGTTAAGGTGTTAAGTCCCAATTTGCTGACATAGGGCTGAGCACAAGTGACTCCATTTGGGGCCTGTTATTTCTTTTTTTTCACAAAGTAAACATATCATGAGATTACAGCTTGATGAATTTTTACAAACTGAACACACCAGGCCTTCAGGTTCCAGGTCAAAAGCAGCAACCACCTTCTACGGGATAATCTGCTAACGTTTAAATTTAGTCCGGTTTAGGCCTGAGGCTACAAAAAAAAAAAAAAGAAAAAAGAAAAAATGTAGCCTTCCTTTGAAATACTATGATCGCAGTTTTAGAGTAAATTGTTAACTTGGTTATATGAGTATTTCACTACTGGAAAATGGTTTCAGGAATATTTTGCTCTTAAAAACCACATCTTCAAGCAAAAATCTGAATTGCTCACAGCGATAATTGTTCTCTTTTGGTGCATCAGCAGAATCTGTCAAATGAAATGGTAAATTGGTGAGAAGATAGGGGTCTTTATGAAGCAGTGATGAATGAGCCAAGAAGCAAAATACTAGGTTGCAAAACAGTGGTAACTGTCTCTTATTAATTGGACTCAGGATACTGCTTTATAAACACGCTTTATGAGTGTCATGAATATGTTAATGGCTCGTTAAAGGTGTTTTGCTTTGTAAAGGTGGTTATTGTTAGAGAAAAAAACTTGTTGTGCTTTTACTTCATTTTATATCAGTAATAATATCAATTAGTATCCTGCTTTATATTTTTATAGAGCATTAACATAATCATTTTAATTATCCATATTCTTTTCTTATTTGTATATCGATGCAGATCTGGTATCTGTCTCTCTATCTACATTCAATCCACAGAGGCGTGTTTATGTAAATGGAGTGTTGGACATTGTACCTGTGTTTTATTTTTATTTAAAATTTTTTTTCTCGGGGCGCCTGGGTGGCGCAGTCGGTTAAGCGTCCGACTTCAGCCAGGTCACGATCTTGCAGTCCGTGAGTTCAAGCCCCGCGTCAGGCTCTGGGCTGATGGCTCGGAGCCTGGAGCCTGTTTCCGATTCTGTGTCTCCCTCTCTCTCTGCCCCTCCCCCGTTCATGCTCTGTCTCTCTCTGTCCCAAAAATAAATAAACGTTGAAGAAAAAAAAAAAATAATTAAAAAAATAATAATAATAAAATTTTTTTTCTTAATGTTTTCTTTTTTACTTTTGAGACAGGGAGAGAGACAGAGCATGAGTGGGGGAAGGGCAGACAGAGAGAAAGATACAGAATCCAAAGCAGGCTCCAGGCTCTGAGCTGTCAGCACAGAGCCCAACATGGGGCTCAAACTCACAGACCTTGAGATCAAAGTCAGATGCTTAACCTACTGAGCCACCCAGGCACCCCGTACCTGTGTTTTAAAACATCAGTGGTTAGCTACAGGTTTATAGTAATTTCTTCCCCCTACTGGGGTAGGGTAGAGGAAGCAGTTGAGGATGGGAATGGGAAAGATAAGAGGCCTAGAGGTCATGGGGGTTACTCTGCTGAAGTTGATTGTCAAACGAGGGGCCCAGATGGCCAAGTGGCGGTGGAGGGGACATGCCTGCAGTGTCCCTGGCTCCCTTAACCTCGGGGTGCTGTTGGCACTGAGTCCTGGGAGAGGGGTTGCCGTTGGCTCACCTCCTCCCAGGTGATTCAGCATTTCCCTGTTTCCTTGCCTCCTTCCATGCAGCAGCTCCCGGGTCAGGCCATGTGTTTACATACGTGCGCCTGTTTGTATGTGCACACCCTTGTCGTATCACACACTGTTTATTGCGAAAATAGCAAACATTGACATTTGTTAGGCTGAATATCAACAGTAGCCAAAGAAGTCTAGTGAATGTCAGTTCTCTCAACTTCGAGTCATGGTGTCATACAGCAGATCTCTAGAACTTATGCATTTTCGAAACTGAAACTTTATACCTATTGAATAGCAACTCTCAGTTTCCCCCTCTCCCCAGCCCCTGGCAACCACCCTTTTCCTCTCTGCTTCTGCATTTTAGGTTTTTTTGTGTAAGTGCAATCATGCCTTATTTGTCCTTGTGTGACTGGCTTATTTCACTTAGCATGATGTCTTCGAGGCTCATCCAGGTCACATATGGCAGGATTGCCTTCATTTTAACAGCTGGATAATATTCCATTGTACGTAGACCACGTTTTCTTTATCCATTTATCCATCAGTGGACATATAGGTTGTTTCCACATCTTGGCTATTGTGAATAAGGGTGTAATGAACATAGAAGTGCAGATACCTCTTGGGAGAGGTATTTTGATTCTTTTGGTTGGACACCAGAAGTGGGATTGCTGGATCATATGGTAGTTCTATTTTTAATTTTTTTGAGGAACCACCAGACTGTTTTCCACAGTGGCCGCACCATTTGTGAGTATGTGATATGTTTACATAAGTTTTTTAGGTAATACTCTCATTGCAATATGGTCGTGGGTACAATTTCTACTTCTTGAGAAATGCCCACACCAGTAGTTGTGCCATTTTAAGCTTTTAGCTTTTGATAAGAAAGGAACTTGAATATTGGGAAGATCTTACTCTTTGATTCTCAAAAAGTGACTTTTGTGGGGGGGTGGCGGTGTGCCTGGCTGGTTCAGCCAGTTGAGCCTCTGACTTCGGCTCAGGTCATAATCGCACAGTTCGTGAGTTTGAGCCCCACATTGGGCTCTGCACTGACAGCCTGCGGCCTGCTTAGGATCCTGTCTCCCTCTCTCTCTGCCCCAACCCCACTCATGCACACACATGTGTGCACGCTCTCTCTCTCTTTCTCTCTCTAAATGAATATTTTTTAAAAATAGTGACTTTTATCTGTCAAAGATAGTTTAAATCTGCCTTTTGCTTTTTCCTTTCTTCCCAGTGGGTTTTCAGTTTAAGACTTTAGATTCATTATGTTGTGCCTTCATTTAAATTTTCATTCAAGGTAATTGAAATGTGATGGATGGTCTTTAACACCCTACCACTCTCTATCAAAATGAACAGTTGCAAATACACCCTTTCAGGGGGGAAAGTTCATGCCCACTGTAAGGGCAGGCTTGTGTCAGCACTCTGTGAAATGGTAACAGTGGTTTGGAAACTCAGAATTGTAGGTTACTGACATGTAGACATCAAGAAAGTTGCACATGTGTTTCCATCGATGGAAAAGTGTGAAGGTGACTGGTGATTGGAGAGCAAGTCACACATGGAGGGAGGAGTCTAAGGCAGCAGACCCAGAAGGTAGAGGGAGGGGGCCGGAGTGGATTTGAAGAGTGAGGATACCGGTGGTGGGAGCACAGGGCTTGGAGAGTGCAAGGGGGGAAGAGGAGGCAGGAAGAAAACAGAGTGAAATAGGTTGAGAGGTGGCCCGTGGAATATGAGAGAGAGGACCTCATGATCCTGTAGCGTGCAAGGGACTGAAGGGGGGCTGAGGCCAAGATGGGAGGGTGGTGGGAGGGGGCAGTGACATCTGTTCCCAGCAAACCCACCAGCGTTCTACCTGCCTGTAGAATTCTGGCCTTGAAATAGCTCCCATGGAAAGCTAGCACGTCTAGAAAAGTAATTGGATACAGAGCATCTGTCAGTTTACTGAGCCTCCGAAAGACAAGAGCTTGATTTCCTGACTTGTGAATAAACATTTACTCTACTAAGAAAAATTAAGGGATTCCATCTCCTCCACTTAAGTCTAAGTCAGAGAACTGAAGGCATGGTCCTGCTCCAAAGCAAAGTGAGTCCATTTTTTTTGATCAGCTTAAGGGAATATTTTTACTTGTCAAGTGTTCCAGAAGTAGTACATAAGGATATTGGTATTGTGTATTTTGCCAACTATTAGTAATAATTATATTAGACAGTTGCCTTAATAGAATAATATGTCTTGTACAGAGATTTTTTTTTCTATTAATCAATTCACCAGAATACAAGGGTCTTAGCCAAAGACTTCATACATCCTAGCTGAAATGTCCTCACTGTTAACCTTCCTGAAAGAATGAAATAGATTGATATGAAGGAGAAATACCTTGGTTTAAGAAAGGAAGTATATCTGTTAATAATGAAAGGAAAATGTGTTTATTTCTTCTGGGGCTCCCCAGTGCCCAGGAACGTCTTGAGCACAGAAGTGTTAAGCACAGTGTTGCCCTTGGAAGTCTCACAATCAACCTGGTGAAAGATGGCTTGTGTTGAAAGACAAACCACCTTCATCTGGAGCTTGTAAATTTGAGCTGGGGACACATTTGTCACATAGCAACCTTGAAATAAACAAGGTGGCTGCTGCCCCAGAAATAGGAGTTTTATTTGCTGAGGGGGTTGGATCAGATAATCTTTCTGGTCTGGTACAGCTCTAGTCCTCTGTGGCCTGTTCGCTGCCTTTTCAATACACCTGTGGTGAGGGATTTTCAATTCATCTCAGTGGTAGTATAACCCGAAGAGTTATCTTTCAGAGGGCAGTCAGGGAATTATATATCAATAACTAAAAGTCACAAATCTGTTGGCCAAACAGTTCTACTTCTAGAAATTTAACTTGTATGCTAAGTTCCACAGGTGCACCAATGTATATACACACAAAATTCATCATAGCAATGTTTGTAAGGAAAAAAAGTAGGAAAAAAACCCTACATACCCATCAGTGGGAGACAAATGAATACATTATGATTACTCATTCAATGAAATACTAGTCAACATCTAAAAATATGAGATAAAGCTGTATGTGCTCATATATGTGTATTCTTATCTCCCGGAGGACATATATATTTGTCTTTTTTTTTTTTTCCCTCCAGCACTTAAAACAGTACCTGGAACATAATAGGTGCGAATAAATCTTTTAAGTGAGTAAAGATTCATGATGAATGAGTCTTAAAAGTGAGTTTAAAGATGACTATTATAAATGCCCCCAAAGCACTGTGTATTACCCAGGGCATTTCATAATTGGATCCTTGGCCATTCCCAGTTGCATTTGCAGGAGATATGAATATTTTGTACCACTCTGACCTTAAAGGGTAGATAGTTTGTTTAGAAGTGATAAGGCTTTATCCCAAATCCAGGTGACATTCCTGGGTTATAGGGGTGGAGGTGGGGAAAACGCCACAAGCACTGTCCCCCAGTCAGAGCACTGCACAAACCAAGCTCATGGCTGCAGGCAGCTCCAACTGTGCTTGAAACCTGAATAGGAAAGAAATTGCCAGCTGCTCCATCGGAAAACATTTTCCGTGATTCCTTGTTAGTTTTTACCACAAAATCTTTAGCTCAGCGAAGTTTACTCCTTAAATGAGACGAAATATTTCAAAAGAATGTATGTTTGCAATGAGTGTGATGGAGTTAGACTTTTTCATATGAAGGAGTTTGAAGATATATACTTAGTGAGACGAGAGTAATTTTTAAAATGCTCTTTTCCTGAAATGATAATGTAAGAGACAAAAATCCTAATGTTAACCTAATGGTTACCGCCGTTTTGATAGGCTGGGATTTCAGTTCCCCTTAGCTATTTTATTTCTTTACCGTTTGTTTGTTTGTTTGTTTGTTTGTTTGTTTTCCGTTCTGTCCATTTCAGTAAAACACTTGGGGATGTGCTCTTAAAGGAACACGTCCTAGTCTTCGCATCCCCAGTCTTTTATAGAAGAGATCATAAAGCCTAATAAATATAACCACACCTGTTGGTTAGTGATACACGGTACAGAAAATAAAACTGCTGCTCGTTTTCCTTTTCGTGTTTACAAGATTATTTAAAGATTTGTTTCAAAAGAACTCTGCTGAAAATATGGAAACGCGACATCATCGTAAAAGTTGCTGAGATGCTGGGTGCTGGATTTACAAGTCCACTCTCTCGGCACCCACGTTTGTGGTAGATAAGCCCGGTCTTGGCAGCCTGTTTGTAGCCACTGAAACTTGTATGACTCTCGGACCGTCAGAAACTTAGTATAGCTTCTGATGGACAGCTATATGGCTTTCAGGACCATGGTATTACACACAAGGAGTGGGGAGTTATGTCCTCCCTCCTCGAGAGCAGAGCGTCTACATCAATTACTTGGAATTCTTCTGCATGAGTAATCCACCTCTTCTCCCCCATTTATTCATTTAACCAACTATTGGTGTCAGTATGGATATTTATTTTATACTTTGAGTTATAATCCAATACTGCTTTATTTACTTTGTGTCTCAAATTGTTCCAGTTTTGGCCATTGGGAGCTGTTTTGATTGGCTCCTGTGTCCCTTTGACCTACTCCCATGTGTGTTTCTTGGGGGGGAGGGTGTGGGGGGAGGTAGGATTTTGTTTGTTTTGGGTCAGCACTGCCTGGCACTATAAGATGCTCTGGGCTCATCTTCTATACTTCCCTCTCTAATCCTTCCTTCAGCTATTTCTTCAAGGAACTCTGCTTCCTTTTACTGGGGAATGGTATTAGAAACCAATATCTAGGCTTGAAGTGTGCTTGCTGCTAATGGGGTCATTACTTTTAGGCCTTTCCAGCTGACAGAGCAAAGAAACATAGGTGTGAATCCTAACCTGTGTATATGTACATAGCAACATATAACCATCTGTCTATTAAGCTAAACAGGAGTTAATCCTGGTGAACCTTGGTCTGTTCCACACGGATCATTCTAGCCTCCTTCCTTTGCTTATCTGTAAACTGCCACTCCCAAGAGTGAGGAACCTGGATCCCAACATTGGCCATGCCCTTAGTTGTTCAATATCAGTGCATATGTATAGCAGCATCAGACTTACTACCCTATACCCCCATGGGAAACAACTTCATCAACTAGAGTACAGAGCATATGCTAGGCCCTTTTGTTTTTAATGTTACAGATTCTATTCACCCCTAAAGTTATTAGGTCACCACCTTTTCTCCCTCCCCTCCCCCTTCATCATTACTGTTTCATACCTTTGTAATATAGTTATAGTCCCTTCTCATGGTCTGCATTCCTTATTGGGATCCCCTGGCCTCCATTTAGATTTTTTAAATCTAATCATTGGATTAAATTAATCATTTAGTTTTTTAAAATTTTCATACACTAAAGTTCACCCTTTGCTCTATGGATTTTTACAAAGGCATAATGTCATTTATCTAACCATTGGAATATCATACAGAATGGTTTTACTGGCCTCAAAATCTCCTGTGCGTTACCCATTCATGCTACCCCTTCTCTACAAATAAATTAGCCTAAAAACAGAACATCAGTCTCTAACTTCCTGACAATGACACCATTTAACTTTTTAAATAATAATTAATGGGGCGCCTCAGTCGGTTAAGTGTCTGACTCTTGATTTTTGGCTCAGGTCATGATCTCACAGTTGTGAGATGCAGCCCTGTGTGGGGCTCGGTGCCGGGCACGGAGCCTGCTTAAGATTCTGTCTCTCTCCCCCTCCCTCTGCCCCTCCCCTGCTTGCAATAAATGAATGAATGAATGAATAAATAAATAAATAAATAAATAAATAAATAAACAAATGTTAGTATTGTGAAATATACCTACAAAAGGGCATATCCAAGGTGTATGTATGGTTTTAAAAAAATAGTAAAAATTTTCCTATCCTACAGTCATGATCTTTCAGAATGTAAAGGGACCTCATACAGTTCACACTAGGGCTACAGAGGCTTCCTGGCTGTCCCAGGTGACCCAGTGGCAGGGTCACTGGTTCTGGTAACTGGTTCTACTGATCCTTGATCTAGTGGACTTTTCATTGTTCAGTTATAAAATGCTACCATATCTTTAAAATCAAATACTTGATATTCATTTTGAACAAGGATCATCTTTTAAGTCAAACTAGATGCCTAATGATTGTTACCTCCATTCTCGATTACTTTTTGATTGATACAAACGTTATTTTTCTCTAGACCTTCAGTGGAGGAAAGGCCCAAAGATTTCTATCTCATTATATAATGAAGGAAATGAGGGAATAGCAGTGATTTCTAAATACTAGATATTATGACCCTGTGGCGTTTAAAATAGGGACAGATTCTAACAAAGGGATACTTAGAATCCCTTACATCCTGGTGCTACTCAAAGTGGTCCACAGGCCAGCAGCATCCACATCACCTAGGAGCTTGTTAGAAATCCAGAATCACTGGTTCTGCCACAAGATGCTGAATCAGAATCTGCATTTACTGAGATTCCCAGGCCATTCATGTGCGTACTTCCTAGTCCGGAAGTACACATATGCATACACAGTCCAGGATGCATGCACAGTTAAATGTTCACACAGCTCACATTTAGAACACAGAAAATCATTTTCCAAATTCGAGAGTCCCATAAGGAAGGAAAAATAGAGTTTTCTAGACTGTCTTTATCTCCTAACATACTATTTCTCATGTGTACACAATTAACGTATCCCTGAAAGCAAACAGTCAAGATATCTGTCTGTACACCCTTAACACCCTTTTATTTACCACAGGGAGCTGTCCTAAGCTAAATGCCTAAGAACAGGATCCGGTCCTGTCGCTCACCTCTGCAGGATCAGGAGGGATCAGTAGCCTATGAAATTGCAGATACCCCAAATGAGCTCAAGTCAACTTCATTCGGTGTCATTGTTAAATGACAGTTTTGAGACGCAGTGATAACATATGGAAATCTATTGAGTCAGCAATGCAAGTCTCAAAAATGAAATGCTGTAGTGTAACAAAGTATGGGTCTCAAATTAATCCCTATGTCTGGGTTTTTGATTGCCAGTTATATGTCAAACCCTGAGCTGTAAATTGCTAATTTGATGGATAATGGCCTGTCAGCAGATTGACTTGAAGTAACAATTGAAATACATTTCAATATATTTTAAATATATTTTGAACAAGATGCCACAGCAGGATAAACAAACAGCTTTGATCTCCGTGTCCCGCACTGACAGGGTGATTCCTTGTGGTGGAAGTAAGCGTCTCCATTGTGTGGTGTTTAGCAGCATCCTTGGCCTTTTCCCAGTAGAGGCCACTAGCATGTTCCCTCCCCTGAGATGTGATAACCAAAAATGTCCTGGGGTGCCTGGGGCTGAGTCGGTTAAGCGTCCAACTCTTGGTTTCCACTCAGGTCATGATCTCCTGGTTTGGGGGTTCGAGCCCCAAATGGGGCTCCCTGCTGCCTGTGCGGAGCCTGCTTGGGATTCTCTCTCTCCCTTTCTCTGTCCACCCCCGCCCCCCGTGCTCTCTCTCTTTCTCTCTCTCTCTCGAAATAAATAAATAAACTTTTAAAAAAGTATCCTTAGACATTGCCAAATGTTGCCCTGAGGGGCAAAATAGCCCCCGGTTGAGAACCACTGTCCTATGCCAACATTCACACCCAGAAAAGTGTGTGTTCCTTGGCAATATGCTGAGATCATAGCCACAGTGTATCAGACAATGAAGCTTCTGCACAGTGGCTGGAAATATCTAGAAGGTTGAATTTTGAGGATGAGGTCACTTAGTTAATAAGCTTGGTGTCTTCTAATGTCAGCAGTCATGGGTGTTCTATTCTACCACTGACATTCAGTTATGGCTGATATAGCAGTTTCTTGCAGAAGGCCTGTGGTAGCTTCTCCTGCCTTTGGAATTAGGAAATCCTGTGAAATGCAGTCATGAACCAGGACAGAGCACTGTTTGGATACACAGAGCAACCAGTTCTCGAGAACAAGAAGATGACTTTTTCAGAGTTTTACACTCCTGGTGACTCCTTATTCTCCTTGACCATAGCCCTGGACTCCTGGGGACCCTTAAAGGATCGTCAGTTCAGGCTGCCATAACAAAATACCGTAGACAGGCAGAAAACAGAAATTTCTCACAGTTCTGGCAGCTGGGAAGTCCAAGATTAAGGCATTGGCAGGTTCAGTGTCTGGGGAGAGCCTGCCTCCTGTGTCATAGACAGCCATCTTTTCGCTGTGCCCTCACGGTGGAAGAGGCAAGGAACCTCTGTGGGAGTTCTTCTGTAAGGACACTGATCTCATTTGCGAGGACTCCACCCTCATGACCTACTCACTATTCAAAGGCTCCTTCTCCAAATACCATCATGTTGTGGGTGGGTTTCAACATGAGAATCTCGGGAGACGTACACATTTTGTGTGTAGCAGGGAGAGAGAGTCAGAGAGCTAACTCCTTCCAGCTGTGTTTAAGCAAAGCCTTCCTATCAGGGGCTCCAGGAAGAGGATTGTGTTCGATTAGATCCAGGCATTATTCTATAATGCTCCCGGCTCTAAGAGTTTACTTCCAATCCAAATGTCCTCTCCTCTACAGAGCTAGGGATGACTGAAAATAGCAACAGCCCCTAAAGTGGCCTCTAGGAAGTTTGCCCTTCTTAAAACATGGCTCCCGTGGCCCTCAGAACTCAGGGGCATCAGCTCAGAGACAGTTTCTCCCGTTGTCCTCTTACCGGCCCGGACTTTTGCGTGAGAGATAATGTCTAAGCTTCAAGTTTCTTTAAAGACACTAGTTGGATCACTAAAATCATCCCTCTAATCCCTTTGCTGCACCATAGACCCTTCCAGTCCTTCCGAGTTCACAGCTCCCCCCACTGTACTTCCCGGCTGCTGCTTCTGCTCCTGGCCCACCATCTGCCCAAGGCCAGTCCTGGTCTTCGTTTGCCAGACTGCTCACCTGTTTCCATCTCAGTGCTACTCCTTCCCAAGCTCCCTGGGTGGAAGGAGACACTATGACCGCCACTGCCCTGTCCTCCCATCCTGATGGTGCAGCTATGGACACTGATGTCGTTGACCCCCTTTCCAGAGCTCTGCACCTCAAGGGTGGGGGTGGGGCCTGCTCCTCACTGAATCTCTGCACCCCCACAGCACTTATGCATCTTACCCATCATGGCTTTCATCATTTGTGTGGAAATAGGGGGACACTGTATCTTCCAGTGTCTGGGGTGTACAGTCGATCCTCGTTATTTAGAGGTTCCGTATTTGCTAACTTGCCTAGTTGCTAAAATTGACTTGTAACCCCCAAATCAGTCCTCATGAACTTGGGTGGTCATCGTGGACATGCTCAGCATATGATGAAACACTTGTGTTCCTGGCTGAGGGACAAGAAGGTGACACAACTGCCCTTTGTTTCAGCTCTTGTACTGTCAACAACACCCTTTTCCTCCCATTAGCTGCCACTTTTTTTTTTTTTTTTGCATTTTTGTGCCTTTCGTTGGTGATTTCATTGTTGCAAACCCAAGTGTGGTGCTAGCCATTGTTCAGTGTTCCAAAGTGCAAGAAGGCCAATGGTGTGCCTTACGGAGAAGACACTCGTGTTCCGTAAGTTTCGTTCAGGCAGGAGGTGTGCTGTTGGTGGGACATTCAACGCTAATGGACCAACAATATATATTAAATAAGGTGCTTTTAAACGGGATGACACATAACACAAGACTATGTGTTGATCCCCTGGTGCTATTGTTGTGACCAGAGGCTCACAGGAACTGAACCCTGTGTCTCCCCTAGTAACAATCACTCAATATGCACTAATTTATAATTAATTATATATGTTTACATATGCAGGTGCTCCCTTGAAGGGTCTACAAAAAGCTGATGACACTGATTGCTCAGTGGCAACTAGGTGGCTGAGCGACAGGGTGGGAGGAGACTTTTTATGATACTGCCTTTTGTATTTTGTGCCATGCAAACATACCCATCAAAAAATTAAATGTAGTCATTTAAAAGCAAATCATAAAGTGAAAAAACACCATTTAGTGTTATTTCTCTTCAGTGTCAGGGAAACAAAGCAACTACTGCTAAACATCTGGTCTATCAGGTGACACTTGACTTGCTCCCTGATCTTTAATGTCCTATACCAGCTCCCCCATGCTCTCTCTGCCTTCTCAGCCCTGCTTCTCCCCACCCCTTCGTGAATGATTCGGGTATCCCTTCCTCATGAGAAACACTGCTGTCCTCTATCCCTACAGTCTACTTTTCCATCAAAGTCCTGGAAGAGTTTCCTGACCACTTTTTCCTTTCTCTGTTGGAACTACTTACAGTTCACTGTCACTCAACATCCCCTCCTGATGTTGTCGGTTGGCTTTAAGTTTCAAGTCTCTCCAAACGCGTTACCAGTTCTTGAGGATGAGATGGGGGTCTTACTCCCCTTTGAACTCCTTCAGTGCCTGGCATGTAACAGACAGTAATATTGATTGATTGATTGATTGTCCTTTATCATTCAGTACCAAAAGCATTTTTATTGAAGCCTTTATTTCTAAGTAAATTCCTATCCAGTTGTGTAAAACTGAAGCCTAGGTGATTATGCTTTAAGAGTAGCATGAGGATTTTGTTTGGAGCTCTGGGAATGACTTGTAACTATTCTACGAGATGGAAGTAGGTTATTCCGTCTGTGAGCAGAGAATCTAGAAACCAGGTTTTTATCTCAAATAAGTCACAAAGTGGGAAGGGATCTGAGCTTAGTTTTGCTGAGTTGTTATAGTGCTGACCAGTGTCTCTGGCACCTAACGTAACTCACTGATCTGCGAAAGCCTGTCAGGTAGCTATAATGAAGCCTGTTTCATCGATGAACAAACGGAAGCTTCGCTAGTAATCTAAGCATAATGTAGCTGAGAAACCAGAACTGAGCTAAGAACTCAGGTCTGAAAGTCTACCACACTGGCTTGCCCCCGTACAGAACAAACAATAAGCATTTTTGAACAAATAGGAGTGAAAGTATCATTTTGGCTGTAAATTCACAGTCTTGTGCCTTTGGGTAAAACACAGGGCAAGAACATTTGAGATGGTCCCAGGCAAGGCACTGGATAACTATGATATGTGCTCTAAGCGAGGAAATAGAATGAGGGACTTTGCCCTCCTTCAAAGTGCTGGTATCAGCCAGCAAAAGTTCTCAATCCTGGATGAACTACATTAGACACACCTGGGGACTTTAAAAAATACAACTAAGAAAAAAAATAAAAATATGAAGTACAGATAGGGAAGGCATTCTGACCTAATTATTTTGGGAGGGACTCAGGCCCCAGTTATTTCATAAAGCTCTCTCCAGAGGATTCCACTGTGCAGCCAGGATTGAGAACCACCGGGATGGAACAATAGAGAGGTGCAAGGACCAAGGCATTTCTCTAGCGTAGCGGCTTTAAAATCTGGTCCCCAGACCAGCAGCATTTGCATCACCTGAGACCATGTCAGAAATGCACTTTCACATTCAATCACTGAATCAGAAACTCTGGGGTGGGGGGTTGGGGGAGGCTGCAATCGTATTTTAGGTTTTAGAATCATTTTAGGATGATTCTGATGTGTGGTAACGTGTAAGAAGCCCAGCTCTTCAAGCAGGCAATTCACTGAAAAGGGAATACAGATAGTCAGTAAACATGTGGAAAAATGTCCAGGAAAATACAAATGACAATAACAAGGAGGTACACTTTTAGTCTTTCAGATTGGTAAAAATGTAAAGGATTGATAGTATCTAGTGTGGCAGTCGGATACAGGAAACACATACTCTCAGATAGGACTAGTGGCAGGGAAACCAATGCAACATCTCTAGAGCAGAGTTTGGCAGATTAATTTAAAATTTTAAATAAGCTTATCTCATGACCAGGCCGTTTCCTTTCTTAGCCTCTCTGCTACAGAAACCCTTGCCCCAGCGCATAAACACACGCATATGAAGATATTCATCGTGCTGTCATTGGCGATGAGGGGAAACTGGAAACAACCTAAATACTCATGATAGACAGACGGCTAGATAGCCTGAGAGCACAGCCTTCCTATGGGATACTAGGCAGCAGGGGAAAAAGGAAGATGTGGCTCTAAGTGTGGAACTCTCCCCGAGACAATGTGGCATGCAGAGGCAGGTTGCAGAAATAGATATAAAATACGGCACCATTTAAGCTAGGAAAATCACACCCAAGTGCTCTAAATGTTCTCTGTGAGTGCAAACTTATGAAAATGCATAGACCAGCTCTCACCTCTGTAGGGGACAACAGTAAGGGAAACAGATAGAATGCAGGTGTGAAAGAGACTTCAGACTTACCTATAATTTTTAAGTTTCTTGTAAGATTTATGTAATGAAGTATTTCTTGAGCAATGAAAAACAATTTTTGAGAACACAAAAAACACCCATGGAAATGTTCTACTAACTTGATGATTCTTAATCCTTTTTTGGTCATGACTTCTGGGAATTTGATGAAAATTCCACACACACACACACACACACACACACACACACACACACCCTCCCTCAGCCCCAAATTCCACAAAGGCATGAAACTTTTTGCTTAATTTCAGGGAGTTTCTAGATACCCTGATGCCTCTTAGGGCTTCTGGGTCCTGGGTCGAGAGTTGCTGGCCTGCCTGACCTTTGAGGATCTTGAACAGCTTTGCTTTTCCACCTTGGGTTCTATGACCCCGTCTTCACCGTATGTGTCCCGGAGGAGTCATAATGTCTGACAGCTATTTTTATGAGCGTCAGCAGCTCTTCTCCAGCAGATTAAATTTCCCCAGAAGGTAGATTTTCGCTGACATCTTAATACTTGGAAAGGAGCGGATGATCCTTGAGGAGTGAGTGAATATAGCATATGGTTTGCCGAGCCGCAAACAGAAGCTGATCTGTGTCAAGGAAGCTCCAAGTGTTATGCATTTGCTTTGAGACATCATCAGGTTCTTTTTTTAAGTTTTGCAGTGTCATTCTGCCTTCACATGCGCACGGACCCCTTTCCGGACCCTTTGGCTGTAAGAAGAGATTTTTTTTTTCTTTTATGTTTTCAAGGAAGAAAGGGGGCAAGAAAACAGTATCTTTTCACTTGTAAAAATTTTAACCAATTTCCCTTTTGCTATCCCCAAATGGTCTTATGAAATGAAGGCTTTTATGTGTCCTCTTTGAGTCTACTTTAAACTGTCTCGAAGGGCAAAGTTGGTCCTCATAGAAGTGAAGCTCCTTCGTAACCTACTTCTTACTAAGTTCCTGAGCTGCCGGTGGATTTATGGCCCTCGAGCACTGAGTCTCATCTTCAGTGTGCGCCAGTGCCTTCCATCCAGTCTCCCGGGGAAGCACTTTTAATCCTCTTACTGTGCCCACCTCAGTTCCTCGTTGCTTTTCACACCATGGCAGGTTTGGGAGAGCCCTGGAGAGGTTGGTTATGAATGGATCTATTTATCCTTCCTCTGGCTTCTCCTTGACTTGGTTACATTCTGAGTAGGAGACGAGAGGTCAGAGTACTGGATGGGATCAAACTGGTGCAGCCACTGTGGAAAACAGTATGGAGGCTCCTCAAAAAGGTTAAAAATAGAACTACCTTATGACCCAGCAATCGCACTGCTGGGTATTTACCCAAAGGATACAAGAATACTAATTCTAAAGGGATACATGCACCCCAATGTTTATTGCAGCTTCATCTACAAGAGCCGAGATATGAAGCAGCCCAAGTGTACATCAGCTAATGAATGGATGATGAAGTTGCAAATATAATGGAATATTATTCAGCCACAAAAAAGAAGAAAATCTTATCATTTGCAACAGGATGGATGGAGCTAGTGGGTATTATGCTGAGATAAGTCAGAGAAAGACAAATACCATATGATTTCACTCTTGTGGAATTTAAGAAATAAAGAAGTAAAGGGAAAAAAATAGATAAAGCAAGACACAGACTCTTAATTATAAGACAAAACTGATGGTTACCAGAGGGGAGGGGGTGGAGGGATGGGGATGAAGGGGTGCACTTGTGGATTTGAGAATAGGATGATGTATGGAAGTGTTGAATCACTAGGTTGTACACCTGAAACTCCTGTAACACTGTCCGTTGACTAACAGGAATTAAAATAAAAACTTGAAAGAAACACCGTATGGCATTTTCTAAGAAATGTGGATGGTCATACCTTCAAAACAACAACAAACTCTGGCCTTTATTCAGTAAGGATGAAAATGAGTATTCCTGAGTCCTTTCTCCTCTTGGAGAATATTTTCTGCCCTGGGCATTGAAGCCTGTCTGTGGGCTGGTCCAGCCTGCTTTTTCAGGCTCACTGCTTGCTTCCGTGAACTCTTGGTTTCAGCCACTCTAAAGACCCCTTCCTGCTTCCAAGTCCTTTGCCCATGCCCTTCCGGCCCACCCTGCCATGGCCCCAGCCACATTCATATTTTCTTTGTTCATCGTGATCTAGATTCCAGTGTAAAATTTTCAGATAGCATTTGCTGATCAACACAGTTGACCATACTCATTTTGCTTTGAGTGTTTACAAAACTTTATCTCTTCTACTCATAAGGTACTCCTCACCTTTACCTCAACAAATGTGGTTGAACACTCGGTGCTCTTCGGGTTCTGGGGATACAAATGAGATTCTGTTCCCATGGAGCTATGCTCAAGTGTGTGAAATAGAATGAACAGGCACACAGATAAATGCACTAATTTCAGAGTGAAGAAAAGAAAGCAATGATATAATAAAGTGAACAAGAAAGATAACATTAGATAAGATGCTCAGGGAAGGTTTCTGTGAGGAGAAAGCATTTGAGTTGAAATCTCTATGGTCAGAAAAAGAGCATTAGGCAGATGGAAAGGGCACATGCAAAGGCCCTGAGGCAGGAAGGAGCTTGGCATGTGGGTGGCCATGGGTTTCCTTGAAATAAAGAGATTTTATAAGATGACTGTATTTCCTTTGCAGCATCTAGCCCATAATAAGGCAATCAGCTCCTAGACTGTTCTCTCCATGAAGGTAGATTCCATGTCTATCCCACTTCCCATGACTAGTAGCACAGTGACTGTCACATACTAGACATTCAAATTGATGAATGAATGAAGGATGAATGCTCATTGAGTAACTGAATGCCTTCCGTCTGGTCTGATAGAAACTTTGCAGCAGAGCCAGAATGGACAAAAGAACTCCTTCTTTTCCTAAATGTTAGTCCTTGCTTAGCCAGCTCTCTTCGAATCTCCCTTACTATTCACTCAATGAAGTCAGACAAGGCACTGAACTCCCTTTTCGGAGGAACACTGTACTCATGAGAGATCTCATATATGAAATGTTTGGAACTTTTGGAAGCTGCTCAATGAATTCAGGCAATTCCTACAGCATGGCTCAGCAGGTGGGAAGCCGGAAGTCACTGTATATTAAATTTTACTCAAGCAGCAGGAGTGCAGTGTGACCAGTCCCTGCCCTTACTGCTATAGGATTCCAAAGCTGGCACCGCTTTTAAGCTTTCGGAATGTGGATAAAGCATTCCATCATGTTAGCAGGACACTATTTTACCTTCCCCGCTGCTGAGCTGATTGTTGTAGTAATCCCAGGGCACCCGTCTGGCCCTTCTCTTGCATTCTCTCATGGAGAAGGCTGTGCTACAGTCATTCAAAAGTGATCCCTAGTGGAGTGGTGTCTTTAGCGAATCGAGGAGCCTGTCCGTTCACAGTAGAAGCAATAATGTAGTAAGATCAGTTTTCAGCAGCATCAAGTCCAGTAAAGAATGTAATCAAGAGCTCTGTTAAAATAATGAACTTGCATTCAATAATGAACCTTCACACAGCAGTGGTTGAAACCAGACTTACTGCGGCTTTCGGTGGAAGTAGAAGCAGCATAAATGACTGTGAACATCTTTGAAATGGCTAAGAATAGGGGCGCCTGGGTGGCGCAGTCGGTTAAGCGTCCGACTTCAGCCAGGTCACGATCTCGCGGTCCGGGAGTTCGAGCCCCGCGTCGGGCTCTGGGCTGATGGCTCGGAGCCTGGAGCCTGTTTCCGATTCTGTGTCTCCCTCTCTCTCTGCCCCTCCCCCGTTCATGCTCTGTCTCTCTCTGTCCCAAAAATAAATAAACGTTGAAAAAAAAAAATTGAAATGGCTAAGAATAATTTACTCTTTCAGTGTTCTACCTCTGTCCAGTATTCCTATTTAGGATTACAAAATGGTAGAGACAGTGGCTATTGGCTCAGACGGGGAAGTGGATGAAACACTTTGATGCCCTTCCTCCCGTGAAGCCAAGAGACACCCCAGTTCACTCCATCAAGGGGTCCATTTTTTCCCTCAACAACAAAAAGCAAGTGCTTTCGCAGTGATATTTCCTAGAAAGAATTCTCAGCCCACACCTATTTCCAAACCCACTCTGCTGCTATTACCACTGCTGACGGCAGTCCGGACCTGAGCACAGGTGCAGGGAACACCCATACGCTAACAATCTCTCGTGTGACTCATGAGCCAAGCTGACCTCATAGCTAAGCTTTAGTGTTGCATAGCAACAGAGAACCTGGGCTGAGTATTTCTTTTTTTTTCTTCTTTTTTAAAAATTTTATTTTTTTAAATTGACATCCAAGTTAGTTAGTGCAACAATGATTTCAGGAGTAGATTCCTTAATGCCCCTTCCCCATTTAGCCCATCCCCCCTCCCACAACCCCTCCAGTAACCCTCTGCTTTTCTCCATATTTAAGAGTCTCTTATTTTTGCCCCTCTCCCTGTTTTTATATTATTTTTGCTTCCCTTCCCTTGTGTTCATCTTTTCTGTGTCTTAAAGTCCTCATATGAGTGAAGTCATATGATATTTGTCTTTTTCTGACTAATATCACTTAGCATAATACCCTCCGGTTCCATCCACGTAGTTGCAAATGGCAAGATTTGCTTCTTTTAGATTGACAAGTAATACTCCATTGTATATATAGACCACATCTTCTTTATCCACTCATCCATCAATGGATATTTGGACTCTTTCCATACTTTGGCTATTGTTGACAGTGCTGCTATAAACATTGGGGTGCATGTGCCCCTTTGAAAGAGCACACCTGTATCCCTTGGATAAATACCTAGTAGTGCAATTGCTGGGTCATGTAGGGTATTTCTATTTTTAATTTTTTGAGGAAACTCCATACTGTTTTCCAGAGTGGCCACACCAGTTTGCATTCCCACCAGCAGTGCAAAAGAGAGTCTCTTTCTCCGCATCCTCGCCAACATCTGTTGTTGCCTGAGTTGTTAATGCTAGCCATTCTGACAGGTGTGAGGTGGTATCTCATTGTGGTTTTGATTCGTATTTCCCTGATGATGAGTGAAGTTGAGCATTTTTTCATGTGTCAGTTGGCCCTCTGGATGTCTTCTTTGAAGAGGCGTCTATTCATGTCTTTTGCCCATTTCTTCACTGGAGTATTTGTATTTTGGGTGTTGAGTTTGATAATGGGCTGAGTATTTCTTAGCACACTACCTAGTTGTTTTCACCACTCAACTTAAAATGTCAAGTTCAACAGTGACCTGGTGTAGTGGCCCGAGTTTACTATCGTGTATGTAATAATAACGTGTAGCTGATGAGGGTGGGAAGAAGAGACAGAGGATGAAATGGTAGTGTCCATACTCCTGGTTTAGCCCCCTTTTGACCACTTCACAGTTACTCTCTGAAAGAGCACTGCCTGTGATGCAGTTTGAGCTTAGACACCGACAAATGTTAGTGCTGGTGCTAATCGTTTGACTGGCTGATTAATTGATTGATTGAATTAAGTTGGGGACCAGTTCGGCAGCTGTACTCCCTAAGTATTTCCTGCTGCACCGTTATATCTCCAAAGCATTGTCCAGCCTGCAACATTAGAGGGCCTCACTAGAAGGCAACCAATATGGCCTGGTGTAAGCACACTCCGTGGTCTCCCTGACTGATGTTGAACCCAGGTTGGAATGAACTGGAAAGTCCTTCTGAACAGCATGGGGGCACATCATGAAGGCTTATTATTTGCCACACAGTTACAATAAAACTTGTTTTCTAACTGGTGTCTACTTATTTCCAGAAGAAGCAATTTCCCTTCTTTCTGGGGAGTTCTCAAGAAGGATGCTTGACTCTTAGAACTCAATAGATGAGGAAAATCTTGAATCGTTCTCAGGAAAAATCTTCCCATTAGATCCTTATGTGTCATCAAATAAGCCCAGTTTTCAGAACATACTTTCCATCTTGGACCACTTTTCATAAAAAGAAAATTTACAAAAGAAAAAAACCAAAACCCCGAATTTACAACTAGGAGGCTATCAGCCAAGACTGAGGGTCTGCTCAGTGGACTGACACTGACACTCAGTGGTTCTGATTTAGCTTCTGCCTTCAATTCTTTGGTGATCTGGGTAATATGACTTCGACTCAATAACTGTGAGCCTCGGCATGCAAATGCAAAACAGCGGTTTCCAAAGTCCTAATTGTGCTTTCCAACTAAACTAGCTTTCTCCACCCAGTTTAACTCACTTGATGCATTCACTTACACTACAGGTATTTCAGGCACCCAGCTGACTCACTCTAAGAGGCACCCAGCATGCCTTTGGCCCATTACTAGTACTAAGTCACTATAAAGATGAGGAAGACAAGGCAGGAGATGAACAGCTTTTGCCTTTTGCACAGAGTCTAGTGGAAAAGACAGTGACGCACACCGATGGTGAAGAGCCATCTGTGGGAAGCTGGATTTGAGGGTGACACAACGTGGAGAGCACAGTGGGGAGAGGACAAGGAATTCTTGCAAGACCAGGAATTTGTTTTCGCTGAGGAGGGGACACCACTGGCATTCGCTGTTGAAAGGAGGCTTTTCCAGACAGAGAATAGAGGAAGCGCATTCCCAGCGGGTGGAACCACGTTAGCAGCACACCCCACATGGAGACGTAGGGGAGCCTGATACGTCTGAGAAAAGTAACTGTCCAGGCAGCTACTGTCCGAGGTGTGGCAGGGCACACACGAACACAGAAGAACCTGGAGAGCCCTGTAGCGGTGAAACACAACGGGGTTTCAGTCAGTTCAGGTCCGGGCACCATGAATCAGCTGCAACCACTAACAAAACCCAAAGGGCTCCTTTGTTCATGCTGTGATATTACTGAGGCCCAGGGAGCAGGACTTAGGAGGCAAGAGCGTGTGCTCTGTTGTGCAACAGACTTGAGTATGTTTCTTGGCCACAGATCTTGCTGTAATTGTGGGTTTGGAAAATTATTAGCTCCTCCTAAACCTCAGCCATATTACCAGTAAAATAGGACTAGGAGTAGTGCATCCTTCTTAACTATGAACATGAGGAACAAGTGAGAGAATGTACATGACTGGCCGGTACACAGGAGGTGCTCAACAAATGTTGGCCGGTATACACAGGAGGTGCTCAACAAATGTTGGCTCATATCCAGGAGGTGCTCAACAAATTTTGAGTTCATAATAACACGATTCATAATATCCGGCGAATAACATATGATTGATAATGATGTTTCCTTGGTCAGGGTCAGTAGAGAAGCCCAGGGTCAGGTAGATCAAGTGAGGTCAGATAACCCCATCACTCGGTTTCTGAGAACAGCCCTGGTGGGATTTACAGCTTGGGCCCCATGTCTCAGCCAGATTTATAGTGTGGGGAGGACATGCCCAGCAGGCTCATCTGTCCTCAGATTTCTTACCCCCATCCCCCCTGCCAGAGATCAAGGAGAGGGAGCCCAAGCCTTGGATTATGAAGACATTCTTGCAGCTCCCTGTGTAAAATGATAATGCCAAAGGTTCCTGGCCCCAAGCACGGGAATATGTCCCCCATCCAAGGCTCCTTGTCCCCACATGATTACTAGGTGCCTGCTGATATTAGACCCTAGGGACTATCTGTAAAGTCCTTGTTTCTTTCCCCTTTTGTCTTTTGTGTGTTTAACAGCTGCCTTGTACAGGTGGATACAGAGTGTGTTTCTACTTCCTGGGAGTGGTTGTTGCCTTGAAAAGAGATTTTTTTTACTAGACTTGATTTTTTTTTTTTAACGTTTATTTATTTTTGAGACAGAGAGAGACAGAGCATGAACGGGGTAGGGTCAGAGAGAGAGGGAGACACAGAATCCGAAACAGGCTCCAGGCTCTGAGCTGTCAGCACAGAGCCCGACGCGGGGCTCGAACTCACGGACCGTGAGATCATGACCTGAGCTGAAGTCGGCCGCTTAACCGACTGAGCCACCCAGGCGCCCCCTAGACTTGATTTTTTAAGAGCAGTATTAGGTTCACAGCAACACTGAACAGAAAGTAATAGAGCTTCCGCATTCCCTGCCTCCCTGCCCAGCCACCCACACCCTCCCCAAACATCAGCACCCCCAGAGAAATGGCACATCTATTACATTCAATAAACCTATGTGGACACGTCATCTTAACCCCAATTCCATAATTTACATGAGCGTTCAGTCTTGGTGGTGTACCTTCTGTGGGAGTTGTTAACTTTTTATGCCAGCAATGTTTAAGATTGCGTTGAACTACAAAAACAAACAAACAAACAAACAAAAAAGTAAGAAAGGCATGAAGAAAGGAAGGAGAGGAGACAAAGGGCCATCTGCTCACCCAGACAAGTCTCATCCCCAATCTCTGAAGCTCTTAGTAAAGGTTAGTGATAGTTCTTGCCTAAAATGTCCATATTCTTCTCCTGTTTCTGGACTCTGCTTCTACTGTCCTGCACCTGTCTCTGGGCCTTCCTCTTCCTGGGGAGATAACTCCTGCCTTTGAGGCTTTTCCTTGCAGCCTTTCCCCCCCACACACATATTTTCCAGGGCTACATGATGGGCCCCCCCAAACTGTGATAGGGGAAAGTATTTTGAACTAGATGTCTCAGAAAGGGACGGGGGCAATTTGGAGAGATTTCTTTCAGCCCCTAAGACAACTTACTTTAACTGCTCTGGCAAAGTTCCTGTAAGGAAATCTAAGTCAGCATCTTGCTCTGACAGGTGAATATGCTTGTGTGAAGTTGGCTGCTCCGGGAGCCCTGGGCAGTGCTGAGACGTCCTTCCAAACAGGGACCCAAACAGCTGAAGGGCTCCAGTTACCCAAGAGGTGAGTGACGTGGACACTTTGCCAGTTGCAGACAGGAAAGGAGTGGGGCGAGGGAGGTGCTGGAGGGAAGGACAGAGGAGAAAGGAAGGACAAGTTTGTGGGGGGAGTGAAGCAGGACGCAGTGGGCCACAGTCAAGCAGCCTGGGGGAGGGAGCAGAGTCCTGTCGCTGACCATACCCCTTGCCATACTTTGGGGGACAGGGATGCCTCCCACCTTGAACCTCAGGATGTGATCAGTGATTTACCAACCCCGAATACACCCTGCCTGAGGTGGAAACCATTCTGGGTGACTCCCGGGGTCGTGAATGTCCTCTCGTGGCGAGTGACTGTGGCAAACGAAGTTAGCTGCCTGCAAGCTGGCAAATGGAGTCTGTCCTAAACCTTCGATTCAGGATTTGCATGTGTGTTAAGTTTTTTTTCAAACAGAAAATTAAAATGCACACCCATTTAAATGTTTCCATTTTACCTTGTTTTTGTTCATTTGCATGTCCTGTATTTTTCTAAAATACGGATGAGTTGTGCTGGCGATGATAAAGATAAATTATTTCCAGCTGTAAAAATTGAATCAGTTTGAAAAAAAATTACAAAACAATTTTTTTTTTTTTTAGTTTTACAGAGGATAGGATAAAGGGATACATATTGTTGGACTTGTTTAACTTGTGGGATGGAGGTGGGACTGGAACAAGAGGTGGGTGTAGGGGCTTGTCAGCCTTAAACTGTCTCTGTATTGCTTACATCATTCAAATGAGTGTATGTTCCTTTTGCCATTTTTTAAGGAAATTCAGGAAAGAAAGGAAAATTTAAAAAAATTTTTTTTGCCATGTGTTTTTCAAAAGCAAATCTGTTTCATTAAGTGAAACTTTTAATTCACTTTTTGAAATTGTACAAGATGTTGTGAATTGAATGTTATTTTCTTCACTCTTTAGCAGATCCTTTCTGCCAACTTTACATGTTTCAGCCCACCTGGCAAAAGTTTTGCATTTGTCCCTCAATATGGACCACACGGGCCTTTCTGTCACAAGCAACTGTTTCCACCAAATGGATTCAACGTGCGCCTTTAATTCAGAGCTTTGGTAGCTCAAATGACATTTTTTCAACTATGAAGTTTTGTTTGAGCTGACAAAAAAAGTCTGGGAAATCATTTAACAAATATCCATGACTCACCGTCTTGGTTTAACGAATGTCATTTTCCCATACTTGCTTTAGATCTTTAAAAACCATTGCAATTTAATAATAATAATAATAATAATAATAATAATAATAATAAACATACTAGTTGTTTATCTCCTGCCTTCATTCCAGTAGTAAATGTGTCCCTGAAGCTGGTATGCATCTTACTGTCCAGTGTTTTATGCTTTCATTTTATGTGTGCATCCATAAACGATATGCACCATTATTTTATATTTTACCATACTAAACCAAAGTAGTATGGTGCTGTCTGTGTAATTAATTTTTGCTATTTTCATCAACTTTTTTTTCTTGAGGTTTATCCAAATTGATACACGTAGCCCCAGTTCGTCTGTATACATCTCGTTGTATAGCTCATCTGCAATTTTTTTTATCCATTCTCTTACTCATAGACACGCAAGACATTTCTGGGTTTTCCCCATTATAATAACGGCTGCATTGAACATCTTTGTCTCTGTGGTCTTGTGCACTTGAACCGGAGCCCATCCTAGGGATGGTCCTCGCAGGGAAACCACTGGGTCACTGAAACATCTTCTAACATTTAAGAGAGAGGGAGACACACACCCAAAGTCTCGGTCTTCTTCAGGAAGCAGGTTTAATAAGGACTCTGGGTCATTTCATTGCCCCCAAGGGTGAATTCCCCACTTCTTTTCATTACTTTTCTCTCAAATTGGAAACCTGGGAGCCTTCCTCCTTAGAATCCAGGTTGCAGAGAATTTGTTGGTCTGAACTCAAAGAACTACCTCATCCTGAAGCAGAACTCATGAAAGTGTTAATTTTTCCTTTCTTTTCTGTTTCTATTGCATGGTGATTCAGAACATGTTAAATAAAATATCAAGGCCAATGAGCTTATTCAAGAAAGAAAATGTCTTGCTAACTGGGATGGTAAATTCAAGACCCTGAATGGCTATGAGCTGGACTGAAGGATGTCCCTGGGCTGTTACTTGACAGAATGCTGGAATGGTATTTTTCCCCTCCTTCTAGATCAATTTCAGCGTGTTCCCATCAGCAAATTCCCAGGTGATGGATAGGCAGCTTCATTTTAAGAGTCTGTTGGTCACAGTGGTGACCTGTGGCCTTTCCAGGAGAGGTAAAATAAATCCTCCTGATGTTGCCCCCTCCTGCCTCATGCCAGCCTTGTCATAAATCAGTCCTCCCAACCTGAGTGCTTCTCAGGACTGACAGACCCTGTGAGGATCAGATGATGCCTGTGCTGCGTGGTACCTGTGGTCACCTGAAGCTTCCTCAGCCCCACATGTGAGCACCTGCTCCAAAGGTGTGCAACACGTGCCCCAGACCTTCCCAAGCTTCCCGCTGCCGTCAGGAGGACCCCCAGCCCTTTGGGTTCCAAAGTGTGCCACATGCACCAGGCACAATACGCATTGTGAACTAAGATGGCCTGCCGCTAAATCTGTTGCATTTTAACGGTTGTTAATTTTTAGGCGTATTTCACAAACTTTATTGCATTGAAGTTCAATCATTAAGTCATTGGTTTTAAAGAAAAATATTAAAAACATGAAGATGCATGTGTCTATGGCAGACATTATGAAGGTATCGTGCAAATGACTACATTGAGGAGACATTGCCTGAGCCAAAATGTAGTCTGGCTCAGTGTGCGAGAAGTCACAGCTCATCTGAGCATTACACCTAGTGAGTGTTGCTTTGGGTACATCTCTTCAGTTCAGTTGAGTCTGAGCTTACCCACCTGGAAAATACAAGGGTTGGAGTAGGTCACTGGTTCTCGGCCCTGCCCTCACCTTTGAATCACCTGGGAAAAATTTTAAAATACTGATGCCTGTCATTCTCTGCAGACCAACTCCATGATCATCTCTGGGGTTCGGCCAAACATCAGTATTTTTTTTTAATGTTTGTTTGTTTATTTGTTTATTTATTTATTTTTTGAGAGAGAGAGAGAACATGTGCACATGTGAGCAGGGGAGGGGCAGAGAGAGAGGGAGAGAGAATTCCAAGCAGTCTTTACGCTGCCAGTGCAGAGCCCAATGTGGGCCTTAATCTCACGAACCATGAGATCACAACCTGAGCCGAAATCAAGGGTCAGACACCCAGTCGACTGAGCCACCCAGACTCCCCCAGACATCAGTAGTTTTTAAAAGCTTCTTCAGGTGATTACATACGGGCAGGATTGAGAACCAGTGGATATAATGATATCTGAACTTCCTAGGATAAACTAATTTTCTGGTCCCTTGGGTAGACTATAAAATACTGTTTCAGTAACAGTGGGGGAGGGTCATCACCCTCTTCAGGCTCGGCCATAACCAGTGTGATATTTAACCACTGGGCAAGCCCGGTCAGCACAGGTCTTTAATCCCCCTGAGGGCAGGGACTATGCCCTTTATGTGGATCTTACCTGTTGGTACCATGGTGCATGGTATAGAGTAGGTGCTTAATAGATGTTGGATGAACATGTTTTATTAGGATATGTAGGATTAATCATCAGAAATTTGTAACCAAACTCACAAGAGACTGGTTTTTATGCCTAATTTCCAGCTTATTTGTTCCTAAAAGGAGCTCTCAGCGTTCAAGAAGCGGAACCAGTCTTTGTCCCAATGCAGTCTCTTCCTGGCGAAGGGGATCCAAAGTTACTTGGAGAGCACAGAGCAGAAGTTGGATTTTCTTATGTGCTATTGTTACCAAGTTCTGGTGATCGGACGGCCCGGTCTCCGTTTCTTCAAGGCTGTTTTAACGTACAGGGTCAGGATCAACCATGCAGAGCCAGATGATGAATGACAGATGCTCATCGTCCCACTTTCCCTTCTCGAATATTCATGCAGACCACCACCCTGCCGCGCACACTCGTTACCACAACAGTTTCTTAAGTGCTGGACAGGTTCACGTGGAGTTTGGCTGCTTGTTAATGACATACTCAAGGCAGGCACTTTAATCTCGGTAAGGTCACTCCAAAGCACTCTGCAAGATGGGTTACTTCTGGAAAGCTGTCCTGTAGACAGCTAATCCCATCCTTCTTGCGGGCTTGACTTACAGAGACGGCATCTGCTGACCTTTCTTTTTGGGAGCCACCTTATTTTGAGGGCAGTAGCGCTTTGTCCACCGTCTACAGTTACCACAACTAAAAATACTTGGGAGGGTGAAGAAACTTCAAGGGGACTTTGCAGCCAGGACTGTATTCCTTGTGTTTTGCTACCATGTTTCAAGGCGGTAGCCTTTTTATTGTACTGAGCTGCAGGTTACCTGCTAGACCAGTGTTTTGTGTCATGGTCGATTAGAAGCAGATCTTTATGCTGAGCCTTGTGATTATGTTGCCTTTTCCCTGCGAACGCACCCAACAGCCACGTTGCCTGTGATTTTCCTGATGGCACTATGACCACTTAGCCTCAGCATACAGAATTAGCCACCTTCCCCGTGCATCATGCCAACGCTTCACTTTTCTCCGGCCCGTGTGAACTTCCATCCTTCTGTGGCAGCCATAATCCCCTACGTGCCACCACCATCTCCGGGTTCGGTGGTCTAATCGGAGCGCTCCCACGGAGACCTAAGACCAGAGGAACAGAGGCGTGCTGGTGTCGTGTGTGTGCTGGAAAAGCATGGAGTGTGCCGCTGTGGTTCCACCTCTGCCCGCCTTCAATGCCAGTGAGCTGTGTGAGTGCCGCCCAGCGTCACTCAGCTGCCAACAGTCCGAATCCACGCGTACATCTGCTAGGCTCCAGCACTTGCCGCCCTGCTTTCCAGTGTGCTCGAATCAAGGGAGGTCCTTCTTCCGTATAGAAACGTTAGAGGAACGCTGAGGACTTGCTCTTATATAAGGAAATTCTTCCTTAAAGTTAATGTACATTTTCCCTCCATTTCGCCTAATTGCACCAGGGGAGGTATATGTATGTCCTTGCACATCGATACAACATTGATGGAAGGACATACAAGAAACTGGAAGCAGTGATTATTTTAGGGAACGTGACTTGATGAACTGGGGTAGGAAAGAGGCCTTACTTTTTTTAATTTAAGAACCTTCTGTGCTGTTTTAGACCACTTCCTCGTCCATTAAATAAGAGATTATATCTGAAGGATCAGATGGTCTTCTGAGCCCCTTTTCTGAGAGTCTATAATTCTCTTGAATGGAGGGGTTCATTTTGTATTGCTTTCTCTAACCTTTTTAATGGAATTCAACTCTGCTGATTATTTTAGAAACACCTCCTTTTCCCACCATTGCCGGAGAATGAAATTTTCCATGCTGTGAATTCTCTAGGTAAATGAGTCTAATCCCTTTACACTGCTGAACTTTGGAATAACTTCTGATGGAATATCTGTAAATCGTATGACATACCTTCCCATCTTCCCTGTTTCTCTGCAGCTATACTGAGGTACATATAGTTCACATATCACAACATTCACCCATCCAAAGTTCAGAGGCATTTAGTATATCCACAGGGATGTACAAACATCACCATGCTCTAATATTAGAACATTTCAACACCCCCAAAAGAAACTCCATCCCATTAATCTGTCACTCCCACTAAACTATTTATGTCCTTATGGATTTGCCTATTCTGGATATTTCACACAGATGGAATCATCTCACATGTGGTCTTTGGTTTCTATCCTCTTAAACAGAGTAAATAGTATTTTACCATTTCTTGATAGTATAAGCTTCTTATCATTGACACGGTGCTCACGAGAACCTCAATGAGACTACGGAGGCAGGGAGGCTGTTGGCCTCTTGATTCCATGGCCCATTACCATGCAGGGGACTCGGTCAGCTCTCTGCTGCCCAGGCCGTCAGGCGACCTCTGGAATACCTTGTCTTGTGACCTTGGACTCTCATTTTAACAATCATTTCCTTTCTGATTGTCCCACTTTTGCAAATTAGTTTTCCATTAGTGCATAAACTGGATCCGACCCGAGGTCCACATGTCTTGTCTTGACCTAGGCTCATAATGTAACTCAACTGTAAACCTCTTTGATGCATTTCTCCTCCTGGAGTGATTAAAAAAGCTGAAACCTTCCCTTCTCTTGTTGCTATCTTGAGCATCTCGTATCATTCAGTCAGCTAAATTCCATCTTGGAGATAAATCCCGCACAAGTATTTTATGATCTCTCTGGTTTAAGCAGCGCTAAACCCTTTGATTCCTTATATCCTTCCTCTCCCCTTTCTTAAAATAGTCTGTAGTTTGTGTCAAGGATTTCATTGACTTCCCTTTCTCTAGAATTGTATAATTGTGAAAGAACAGGTTCCCTTACTTCCCTCGAAGAGCATGCATAATCAAAACATTCTCGAATGCAAACCTCCAGGCAGGGTGGGGCCGGGCAGCCCCTAAATCGGTAGGGCAAGTGTTTTCCAAGTCTAAGAGCATTTGAATGTTTGGCTCAGAGAGAGGCTATTTGACATCTGAACTATCCTAAAAAGCAAGAGTCTCTGCAAGTACTCCCTTTACCTTTTGGTAGGAATGGAGCAAAGTGGGCAAGAGCCGCGGGTCTGGGTCCGACTCTCACAGGGGCTGTTTGCGGTTTGAGTCCATCTGGCAGGGAGGGGATTGTCGCCATTCTGAATTTAGCTGGAGGAGCATGGCAGGGTCTAACCGGGAGTGTGTCATGGGAATTTGAGATTTCAGGGCTTCTCTCATGCTCAGTATCAGGATAAGCCCAGAAGTTTGGGGCACCCATTGCCGAGAGCGGCTCTGAGACGTGAATCTGGAGACCCGAGAAAGTTCAGTCTGTGTCGGGGAAACCACCCCTTGTTGGCCTGCCTTGGGCAGAGAAGGGTGGTGAGTAGCAAAGTGCCTGGCGCACAGCGGACTCTAGTAACTCCCTACCAAGTGACCGGATCTCACGTGTTGAGTCTGAGCAGTTGGTAGGAACTGACACCAGATGCTGAGGAAGATCTTCACACTGTAGGCTTGGCGGGAGATGCCGTGACTTAGGCTGGATCTGCCGCAGGTGCAGGGGAGTGACTGGAGAGAAGCAGAATGTACCCGCGACTCACCGTGGGAGGTGAGAACAGAGTCTGAGCTTGAAGACGTGGAGGTGGCCCTAACTTGGAGTTGGGCACCAGAGAAGAGTTTGGGTACATCCAGCTCTGGGTGACCTGGTACCAGGGGGCTCGCTGAGCTCAGATCCTGGCAGACTAGCAGACAGGATACGCTCGCCCCAGGGGAGGTAGCCAGAATCGAGGCGGCCTGCACAGCCGCTGTGCCCTGGGCCCGCATTGGCCCCACCAGGAAGCAACTCTCCATACGTGGCCCAGCACTGCCCTCTGGTGGCCAAGCCCATGAGCTGCTCCCTGGCTTAGAAGGATTCCCGGGGGAGCCTCGTTTGTTTACAGCTTCCTAGCAGATGCCCTCAGCATTTGGGCTTTGGGGCGAATTTAACTAATCTACATGAACCCACTCCTGCTGTGATATGAGTACAATAAGCAGGGAGAAGAAATGTACTCCGCGCCTCTGGTTCCAGACAATCCAGTTAGCCTTTAAAAACTACCATTAGTAACACCGCATGGGACCGGCATTGTGCTCGGCCCTTTACTCGCGTCCTAGAACTAATCTCCAGGAGAGGTGCTTGATTACTCACGTTACAGAGGAAACATCAGGCTCAGAGAGCAAGTTTCACTCCTGCTGCAAGACTGGGACGTTTGCCTCCGGTGCACTCTACCTGTTAACCGCGGTATCCTGCCCCCGCCCCCACCCCGGACAGTGGGAATGACGGGAATGGAGGGGGCAGGGGCGCTTGTATTTTATCTTCTGTTTTACAAATATATTTTAATGATGCGTATTGGTAGACGTGGTTTTATAGGAATAGGGTCGCTCTTGTTTTGACCCCCTGAAGAGTCAGGAGAGCAGCTTTATTCTGTCTGCTCCTCTGTGCGCGCAGACCCAGGGCCAGCAGAGCGGATTTCTCAAGGCCGATTTCCGCCCCAGGTCGAAGCTTTTTGCTAGCCACTAGGGGCTGCCCCACCGGGGAAAATGGAAAATGGTGGCACGTGGACGTGCGGCATCTTTGGAAGAGCTTAGACTGGAGGTCGCTGGGAAGTCTGTACAGGAGAACCATTGCTGGGTGGAAGATGTGTTCCAAGTCCTCTGCTCCCCAGTCTGTGACGCTACCAGCGGACGGCAGTGCCCGCTCTCGCCTGCAGGTGGCAGCCACGGCTCAGTTTCGTGCCTGGGATCCCACGGTTGACCTGGGGTCTCAGTTCTCTATTCACCTGAGGGGACTTAACAGACTGCCGATGGCCGAGGGGAGGGGGAAGGGGTGCACCCCCAGAGATCCTGACTTCTCTGGTCTTGGGTGTGGCCCGGGCCTTGGGATTTTTAGAGCTCCCAAGTGCTTGTAGAGGGAGTGGCTGACGCTGGCATTTCTGTTGGCTTAGTGGACAGCCTGTTTCGCTTTCTTTTCTTTCACGGAACCCTGCAGGGGGAACCCGGGGGATGCCCCTCCCACCTCCGTCCCCCACCCCCACCCCCAGCGCTGTAAAGATCACCGGCTCACTTGGGGAGAGGAAAGAAAAAGGGCCCTCCCAAAACAAGAGGGAAAGAAGAAACAAGAGCCTAACCGGGGCACTTGAAGCAGTGGTAGGCAGTCGATTCCCTCGGGAAACAAATTAAACGAAGCCATGCAGGGCGGCAGAGGAAATTCTAGAAGGCAGGGTGATACACTGGGATGCTGTTCATAACAGCAGAAACAGGTGTTTCCACAGGCCTATGACACTGGGGCACAAACCACGTTGCTGTGGCCGGCTGGGACCCGGGTGAGGCCAAGTGAAGCACTTGGTAATTATGAGAACTAATGATGTTTCAATGTGATTTTTTTTTTTCAATCAAAATCAATGCAAAAGAACCCATGATGAACATTTTATTTTTTATTAATTTTTTTCAATGTTTGTTTATTTTTGAAACAGAGGGAGACACAGCAGGAGCAGGGGAGGGGCAGAGAGAGAGGGAGACACAGAATCTGAAGCAGGCTCCAGGCTCTGAGCTGTCGGCACAGAGCCCGACGCCGGGCTTGAACTCAGGAGCTGTGAAATCATGACCTAAGCCAAGTCTGACGCTCAACCGACTGCGCCACTGAGGCGCGCCCAAAATATGGACAGTTTAAATTAAGGCTGGACAGGTATTTGTGTGTCCTCCTTTTGCCTCGGCTTTGATATGCAGCACAGCGCTGCTCTGGACATCTCCAGAAAAATCCAGGCAAAGGACAGAGGGGGTCTTCTCCTCTCTGTTGCCCGCACTTCGCCAGAGCCACCCCTCTGCTGAGTGGCATCCACAGAACGTGGTGGGGACAGGGGCGGCTGGCAGAGCAGTGCTGCCACCTAGTGGAGCCTCTAGGTGTGAAAGGAGATGCCGAGCAGCCATCCAGGGGCAGCGTGTCCGGCACCTCACCTGGTAGACACTACCTGGGGCCTTGTTGGGGGGGGGGGGAGGGCTGAGGCAGGGCAGCAGGGCCTGTGTGCACAGGTGGGCCAGGAGATAGGGAAGCGTGGGGTAGTGTCGCTGGGACTCCGGTAGTTCCTGCAGGCTGGGTACGCCCGCCCAGGGCAGAAAGTTCCCGTGACACAGTCAGCAGGGCCAGAACCAGTGGGGTAACCTCGAAGCAGTCACTTACCCTCACTGTTTAGCTAAGGACATGGAACATGACCATGAAGGAACTGGAAGCAAAGTTCAGACTAGAACTCAGATTTGCTCACCGCTGGGTCGGTGTCTGGAGTGACTAAACTCTGCATGTGTGTATGTGCATGCATGCATGCATGAGTATGTGTACGTGCATATGTGCATGTGTGTGCATTGTGTGTGCATGTGCATACGCGCATACATGTGTGTGCATTGTATGTGTGCGCATGTGAGCACACGTGCATACCTGTGTGCATGCATGTGTGCACACATGCGTGTGTGTACATGCGTGTGCATACATGTGCGTGTGTGCATACGTGTGTGTGTGTAAATTTGAAAACGCAGGGTGTTGGGGCAGGAACTGTAGTACAAAGGTAAGTGAAGCAGTAAGTCACAGATCCCACTTAGGATCCAGGGAATAAAAACATGTCCCCAGAAATGTGTATGAAGGATCAGGGGGTGACCATCGGTGGATGTGGGGGACGGAGAGAACTCCAGATGTGTTAGGATTTCAACAGATGGAGGTGACCGGGCGGGAGGAGGAAGGGCGGCCGTACCCGCAGGCGTGCGGAATGTCGGGTGGGTGTCAGTCTGGGAGCTGTGTGCTCAGCTCATAGGCAGAGGGGGCCCTTGATGATGTCTGGGCAGAGCAGTGACAGCTCAGAGCTGTGTTTCCAACAGGCTTGACTAAGGAGGACCATGCCGTCTGAGCCAGTGTGAATGGACTGGTCTGTGACATTGGTCGCCTCGAACCCTAATCACTTTTTGGTCAAATGGCTTGTGACCCACGTGTAGCTCAGATCCCCACGTCTTCAAATCACTAACTGCTGAAGTCCAAAAAGTGGTCTCAGTCAACCCGTGGAAGGCAGGAGGAGACTGTCAAATTTGCTTCTTCCTTTTGCTGTGGAGCAATGATTGATAGTCAAACCATCTTTATCTCCGGAGCTCAGAGTGATTTAAAACGCAGAACTATTAGTAGTTCCTTACAGAAATGGCTAGAGCCACAAAAAAAAAAAAAAAAAAAAGCCTGTGTGTGTCTTCAGCCCCGAATTTCAAGCAGTGGATCAGAGGCAGTGGATTGCTCAGAGCTTCGAGGGAGAAAGGTGGGCGCGACCCGGACCCGGTGGGCGCTGAACCGTGTGCCCAGCAACAGGCCCCTCAGGCCTCAGAAGTGGCCCAGAGATCACAGCGCGGAATTTGAATCCCCGCCTGGGGGGCTGTCTGGGGCCCCTCATGGCTGACAGGACTGACTCCCGCTTGAGGGCAACCCAGCTGGTGTCACCACTCTGAGCTCTCCCCAAGGAGGCTCAGACGAAGGGGGAAGAGACAGGCGGCAGGAGACTCTCTATTTAAGGCTCCCTCTGAGCGCCAACAACCTGCTAAGGTCACAGCTGAGCTGCGCTTCCCACGGGAAATGGCCTTCTTGTGCCCTGTCCCACGGAGCCTCTCAGAAGGTGACAACGTGACCCACGGGGCTGCGCCCTTTTGGCCGCGGGGAGATTATTTTTGGCTGCAGATTTTATCAGGTACCTTTACTTATTGATCACTCCTGACACTAAAGACCCTGTGAGGGTCCGGATTTACTGTAAAGACTGAAAGCAAGTCACTTACAAGGTAAAAAGTCGTGTCCTTTTAACTTTCGGACGAGTGGTCACCGTGTCTGAAGGGTCACTGTCTGTGCTGCGTCCCCAGGCGGTGGCAGGAATGAGCCTGGTAGAGGATGTTGGGAGAGTGCCTAACGCTGTATCTGGCAGCCGAGGTCAAGGTCTCCTGTAAGGCTGCCCTTGTCATTCCTTCATCAGCACGGCCAGGCCTCGGCCTGGCAGGGTGGGGGGGGATGGGGGGGGGGAGGGGGGTGCTGGTAGGCAGAGGGGCGCTGACTTCTCTCTGCCTCCTGACTGGACGGGCTGTGCGTGTGAGGAGAGCATGTACTCCACCCTCTGCAGCCCAGGGAGGGGCACACATCCCAAACCCGCCCTCCTCCCAGAGACCTGCAGGCCTTTCCCTGGTGCAGGTGGAGATGTGACCGGCTCAGACGGCCATAAGCTGGTGGGCGCAACCGGGGACACAAAACAGGAGGAGATCTTAAGTTTCTAGCTTGAGGAGACTTCTCAGAAAAGCTGGCGTTTGCCCCTGCAGTGGTGCCGAGATGCCCTCAAAACGGGCGCTCGCGGGGTATGCCTCGTTCTTCAGGCCTTCACACCCTTGCCCATGGGACAGACCCCAGGCCCAAAATAGGTGCAGCTGCTACGGAGGCTCATCTCACCCAGAGCTGAGGCTGAGCCGTATTTGGAAACGTATGTCCCCCCACCCCCGTCCTTCCCCGCCCTCCCCACTCTGAGCTTTGAGGCCTCAAGACCTGGGTTCTCCGTCCCTGTCTGCTCTAGCTTTCTTGGGGACCTCTTCTCCCATTCCCTGTGCCTGGGCCCCTAGTAAGCAGCGGGTAAATGACAGATGAATGAAGGAGCATCGAAAGAAACACAGGCCTGAATCTTCTAGCAGCCAAGCTTGGGGGAGGCTCTGGCCCTGGGGCTCATGAGCTGCCAGCCTCCAGCCTTGACACCTCACCCCGACGGGCCTCCTCTCCGACACTTGATTCTCCCTTCAGGCTCCTGAGCCGGTGTGAATTGCAAACACCCATTGTTTCAGAAAGCCAAGAAAATCAAGTTGGGGGTTAGATGGCTCACAGATTTGTACAGAGGCCCCTGCTGGGGTATTATTGTGTCTTTGCTCCCGATCCTAGGAGGCAGTCAGTACAGAAAGAACAAAGAAGACCACAGGGTTTTCCCCAAGGGCACACAATCTCCACCACTGTACTTTTCTTGCCAGGAATTCCGTTTGGCCTAAAGCACTGAGCCCCTGCTGTTCACAGAGCACCTCGATCACCGCTAAAGGGATTGACTTTCTTATGCTCTTAAAAAAGCGTGTCACCCTGTCACCTTCCTCCGTTTCCCATTACCTCTGTGTTTTGTTTTTCATCATTATTACTTGAGTGCTTGTGTTTCCCTTACTGTCCTGGAGGTCCGAGGTTCTGGCTTACTTTGATTTTTTATGCTTGAGTCACTGGGTACCCCTGTGTTGATGATAACTGTCCCTCTTTTTTTTTTTCCTTCCAATCTAAGCTGCCCTTTCTCTCAGCAAGCTAGTGTCAGGTTTCTTGATGAAGGTGGTCTAAGAGTGTGTTATCACCCGCTCCCCTAAATCTCTTCAGGGCTCCTGAGCGAGGGTCATGTCTACTTTGATAAAATGCTGAGAAGGCCCACAAATGCCCGGGTGGTGGGGGCTCCCAGCTCCTCACTGCCATGGAAAGCCTGAAACATCTTAGCTAAAAATAATCAGTGCCTTAATGGCCTGCCTCCGGACGCATGAGAGCCTCGGGAATGTCTCGGCATTGCTCAGGGTAAACCAGATCACTGCTCAGCCCCAGCAGGCGGCCTCAGAACCTCTGAACCTCAGCTGTTTTTCACAGTGGGATTATTGGTAGGGGCAGAAATAGAGCTCCGTGTCCTGGTGGCTTCCTCACCCCACATTCCTAGGCACACTTTGCTTTATTAAAGCTCTCAGCTGTCACCGTGATCCAAGCGTGGAGAAAGGAGAGACAGCCCTCAACAGCTGTTGGCGGGCTGCAGACCAGCCAGTTTGCCCCCATAAGGACATGTTACTCTTATTAGAAGCTGTGTCCCTCTTATGTCCTTAAGAAGGGGGCCATCTGCCAATCATAAATCAAGATCTCGTCTATTCCAAATACAGAAGAAGTCGAGCATCTTAGTCGGCAATCCCTTTATAGCTGACGAATTTTTTTTTAATCGTGTGCTCCAGCATGTATTTCTTGTGTAATTAAAAATCATAAAAGGTAATAAAAAATAGAAATCTGCTAAGAGACTTGAGGCTCCATAAAGAATCCAGAAAGTCAGAGGTTTCTGGACAGTATAAGAATCACAGGGGGAGGAAATAAATAACTTCCATGCTCAAACCTCAGGGGAAAAAAAATAAAAGAGAAAAGGGAGGCTGTTTAGAAAAAGGAAAAGTAATTTGAAGTGGCCCTTAATTTGGAGGTAGTGGGGTTCTACCTAAAGAAGTTAGCCAGAAGCAGAGGGACCCTGCACCCTCTTCTGTCATCCTGTTTTGGGGCTCATGTGCAGCAGAACCAGTGGGTACTGCAAATGGGCGAAAGATCACCCACGTTCCTACCAAACGGTCATATGGCCCAAAGGAGGGAAGACTGTCTGAAGAAGGGGTGGGCTGAGTGGGTGGGCAAGAGAGGGTTGAGGTGGAATCCCTGGAGGAAATTAACACAGATAGTCAGTAGTTAGAAAAAAAATTCACACTCTGGGTCTTGTCAGCCCCGTCCTAACACACCTGTGCCCATGCCCCCATCTCCCCAGTGTTTCTCAAGTCGGTTTTGCCTGCTGCTCTTTGAGTTTTGGGGTCTAGAGAGATTCCCAGCTCTGCCATTTTGACCTTGAGCAAGTTATTCTATTTCAGTGTTCCACGGAAGACGTGAGGCAGTGTGTGCTGGGAGCCCACAGTAAGGGTTCAATAAATAGTGCCTGAGATCATCATTCTCCCCTCCGCTCCCAGGCAAGTCTTTCTCTCTCCTGCTGTGTGGCCTGCTGAGTCCTTATTTGGAAGGAGATCGTGCTTTCATTTCCCCTCTGCAATAACAAGGCCTGTATTTTCTGCAATCATGACATTATGACTTACGTTCCCTTGTTTTACGGAGCACATGCACTGGCAAAGTTGTTCGTAACAGGAACTCTTAGGAAATTTGCTTTTCCGTTTTACCCTTCACAAAATTAAAGCCTACTATAGATAGTCATGGATCGCTTCCAGAACCAACTGTTCATCACCTTCTCCTTTGTGGGAAATACGGTGCTTTGCTGATAAGAGGACATATCGGGTCCTACAGCCCCAGAGGTTTTGAAATTTGTGGCCCCAGTTCTGTGTAGAATGCATCGGGGCCTTGTCTATCAATTTGTGAAGTCTGAAGTTCTACAGAATAAGTTTACTTCAAAGATGGCCCTTCCTTCATTCCTTCCCTTCCTCCCTCCCTCTTTTCCTTCCCTCCTTCCTCCCTTCCTTCATTCCTTCCTTCTCTCTTCCTTTCTTGTATTTTAGTATGTATTTTTTCAAAGACTATTTCAGAAAACATAATCATAACATCACATTATACCTTGAAAATGAACAAGAACCCCGTGGCACTATCAAATATCCAGTCAATATTCAAATTTCACCAACGGGGAGGCGTGTGTGTGTATGTGTGTGTGTGTGTGTGTGTGTGTGTGTATGTCCCTCACAAGGCCGTGCTGAGCACTTGGTGGACAGGTCTGTTAAATATCTTTTAATCTATAGTTTTCCCTCCGTTTCTTTTATGTATTTTTCCTTGTAATTTATTGACTGAGAAAACTGGATTTTTTTTTTCAGTTGAGTTCCCCACATCCCGGAGTTTATTGGATCTCGGGTCCCTGTCGCCTACTGTGCGCTTCCATCAGGAGGTGCATAATGTAATGTCCGGTTGTCTGTGTTTTTGCGACACCGGTAGCCACAGTCCATCAGGGGCTCATGATCCATATCACAATTGTGACGTTCCAGTTTTTGCGACTTCTGTATTTACCCGTTTGACAACGAGAGACTGTCTGCTTCCCGGGGCACCCACCTCCCATGGAAGGCCACCTGTAAGCAGTCCTTATCACTTCTGAGTGGCTCTGAGCCACCGCCAGCCTTTTGGTCCAGCCTCGGGCCTGGGTCCCCATGGGACTTGTTCCCACTGTGACTTCCTCCCAGCAGCCGCCGCCCCAGAGAGCCATGTCACTTTGTAGTCTCAGTGTTCCCAGAAAGTATTGAAAGCAAGTCAAAGAGACACGGTCTTTGAGACAAAATTCTCTGAAACCACTGACACGTGAAGTCTGACATTGATATCGGCCTTCTTTCTAGTGATGGATCGAGGAGGTGCTAAACTCCATGCTGGGTGCTGAAGGGAACTCCCCGCTGGGCCTTTGATGCCCACGGAGTCTCTCCTCTTCTAGAATTGGACAGAGAAGGGAACTTGGCAACTCTTTCTGATAAGTTTCATTATGACAAGAAACAGATGATTCCGGGTTGGAAGGAGCTATTGCCAGCAGCAGCTCAGCCAGAGAGTTATAGTGACTTCCTGCCATTTTCCTCTCTCTTAAGGCAAAGGCAGGTTCACCCTGGGTAAAGGGTAAGATTTTCCGTTGTGAGGCTTTGAAATAGTGCAGACGGAGCCAGGGACTCAGTGGTAGATTCAGACTGAGCTCTTGGACAGGCCCAACACCAGCTCCTTCATTTGTGTGTCCCTGACAGTTTGCACAGTGCTTTGCTAGACTCCAGGGGGCCTTCCTGGTAGGCTGTAGACAGGGGACTCTGCCCGTTGCCCTGTAACCCTATTCAGCAGGAGACAGGATTTTCCCCGACCTGAACCTTTGTGTTTCCCTCATGTCATATTGAGGGGCAACTCTTTTAACAAACTCCCCCATTTTGCTCCCCCTGCCAAAGCAGTGGTTAATCTAGGAGTATCTTTTCCTTATGATCCAATCTCATATTTAAAAGCAGTCTTGGGGCACCTGGGTGGCTCAGTTGGTTAAGCGGCCGACTTCTGCTCAGGTCACGATGTCGCGATTTGTGGGTTCGAGCCCCACGTGGGGCTCTGTGCTGACAGCTCGGAGCCTGGAGCCTGCTTCCGATTCTGGGTCTCCCCGCCCCCTCTGCCTCTCCCCTGCATGTGCTCTCTCTCTCTTTCTCTCTCTCCCTCAAAAATAAACATTAAAAAATTTTTTTAATAGATAGATTAATTAATTAATTAGTTAATTAATTAATTAATTAATTTTTTAAAAAAAGCAATCTTCCTCTGTTCCCAAATACACACACCAGAGGAGTTTGTCAAGCCATCTGCCTACGGAGATTTCAAAATTAGGCATAGAAATCCCCAAGCAATGAACCATTTCCACACAGGGAAGAGAAAACAAACACAATGCTACAGCCTTAAGTTGAAAAGGAAGCAAAGTTTAATGCATGAGAAGAAGCAGCCACATGGGAATTAACTGTAATGGCCAGGAACCATGAAAATACACATTTTGCATATTTTCTGCCCTGTTCCAGAAGAGAGCTGCTCACTCTTCACTCTCATGGACCACCATCTGGAAAGAGAGTGGGCATTTTGAGTTGCGTCAGACAGCAGAGACACATTTCCTCCTGACCCCTCTCCCCACAAGCATCAGGGAGTTGCTTGCTTGGGTTTTTCAGGAGGACACAGGATATTTTTTGGACCTCAGGAGAATACACGACTGCATCCATGGAGGCCTGAGAAACTGGCCCCCAGGGAACAAGCCCCATCCTCAGGGACCTGGTACCCGTGGTTATTTGCCTATAGGTGCAGTGAATGAAGACCAGCGCCAGCAGAGGGCGTCTGAAAGATCTCAGCAGGAAAACGCTCCTTCCTTTTCAGGATGGTATTTTAGTGCAAACTTGTGTTCCAGTGAGACTCATCTTAGCTAAATGACTTCAAGCAGACCCCTTGCTTTCCTGTGCCTGAGACTGACCAGTTCTAAAGTAAAGGCTCCTCCAAGGTTCCTTCCTGCTCCAAAGTGTCTGCATCACTGTGGGTTCTTCCCAGGTGCCCTGGAGCCACAACCCTCGCCTACACCTGCCGCTCTCCGTCTAGTGTCCATGGGGACCACTCACCCTGCTGGAGGTGAAGTCGCGGGTCTTGGCGCGAAGCTTGTTGACTTGAGATTCTGCAATATCAGCACGTTCCTCCGCCTCCTCGAGCTCATGCTGAGCTTTGCGGAATTTGGTGAGATGCGCATTGGCTTGTTCATCCTAAAACCAAAGAGCCCAGGCAAGGAAGGTGAGCGCGCACCTGTCTCAGAGCTCCCTGTGAGGGACAGGCCAGGCTGCTGTTGGAAAATCACAGTGTGTGTCTGACTTACAGCCTCCTCGGCCTGCCTCTTGTAGGATTTGACTTTCACTTGAAGTTTATCCACCAGATCCTGCAACCTCAGCACGTTCTTCCTGTCCTCTTCACTCTAAAAGCAAGGACACAGCGTGCGGCTAGAGGAGGGGGCAGAGTTGCACGAGGTCTGGCCACTTTCTCTGGGGCACTGGGTTGCTTCCTGTATTCTGGAGCGGGAACCCAGGGCGGTGTTTGCGCTTTGCAGAGAAAACGCTTTGCAGAAATGCTTTCTTTCACTTACCTGGTAGGTTAACTCTTTGACCCGCCGCTCATATTTCCTCAGGCCCTTGACGGACTCTGTGTTCTTCTTCTGCTCCCCTTCGAGCTCAAACTCCAGCTCCCGGATCTGCAGAAACGGGTGGGAAGTTAGTCTGGGCTGGAGAACGAGCGGTTGAGGCCAGAGGCTCAACCAGGGCTTCCTCCCACAGGTACCCGCGTCTCCAGTTTCTGGATCTGCTTCTTCCCGCCCTTCAGGGCCAGCTGCTCAGCCTCGTCCAGACGGTGCTGAAGGTCCTTCACCGTCTGCTCCAGGTTCTTCTTCATCCGCTCCAGGTGGGCGCTGGTGTCCTGCTCCTTCTTCAGCTCCTCGGCCATCATGGCCGCCTGCAATTGCATCACACCACAAACCCCCCAAGATGCATACAAAGGTCAGGTGCCCTGGAGCTACCGGAACCTGGGTACCCAAGGACCAGAGTCGTGCTAGAGAAAAAGGACGAGGGACAAGGCGGTCCCTGAGTCCACTCTTCCACAATGGAGCATGAGAAGAGCTACACCAAGTACAGAAAGTAACCTGACTAACACAACCTCCGGGGACTGGATGGAAAATGGGCTCTTCCCTTTCTGACACTGGCCTCCCTGGGACCTTCCTCACCGCCCCAGGAAATTCTTTGCTTCATTATCACCAGCGTGTGTCTTCAAAGGAATCTGAGACCTGCAGAAGACGGAGTCGGTACCTGCAGTGCAGGTTTGGGGATAGTGAGCCGAAGGGAAGGTGGGTAGGGAATGGAGGCGTGGGCGAGCAGAAGGGCTGCGGTGGTCCCCACAAGCATCAGGTGGCACTGTGGGAGCCGTGTCTGGTGGGGACAAGCCCGCTCAGGCCCAGGCGGCTTCAGGCCAGGCCAGGTGACATTTGGTGAGATAGTGACATCTCAGAGTTTCATTTTCATGTCTGCAACAAGTGAGATGTTGAAGGAGAGAACAGCATACCTGTCTGTGGGCCTTAGAAATAGACTGTAATCCTTTCCAGTCTTTTTCTTTTTTTTTTTCCTCTGCCCCATTATTTATCACATTGGCCTTTTAAATGTGCGGAGGGGATGTGCTGAGTCGGATGCAGGGGAGGCAGATTGCAATTTGGGAGCAGAATGCATCCCACGTGTTCCCCCCGGAGAGGCCCCCAGCTGTCTGGTGGGAACTATCTCAGGCTTGGGAGAAGGAGGGGCTTTACTGAAACGCAGATTTGGCTGCCACACAGGGACAGCACGGGAGAGCCTTACGTCTGTGATGGCCTTCTTGGCCTTCTCTTCCGCATTCCTGGCGTCCCTGCTGGCATCTTCAACCTCGCCCTGGAGCTGCGTGAGGTCCGTCTCCAGCTTCTTCTTGGTGTGGATGAGGCTGGTGTTCTAGGGCGGGGAGGAGGGCCGTGTCACCCGGCGTGGGTCAGGCCCGGGTCTCTCCCCCTCCGCCGGCCCGCCCGCCCCTCACCTGGGTGTGAAGCAGCTGCACCCTCTCGTTGGCGTCCAGGAGCTCCTGCTCAGCCAGCTTCCGAGCCCTCTCCGTCTGCTCCAGGGTCGCCCGCAGCTCCTCGACCTCAGCCTGCAGCAGGTTGGCCCTGCGCTCCACCATGGCCAGCTGCTCCTTCAGGTCCTCCTGGCCCCGGAGCGCGTCGTCCAGGTGCAGCTGGGTGTCCTAGGCGGAGAGTAAAGGAAAGGTCTAGTTGGCGTCGAGGCATGAGGGCCACGAGTCTAGTCGACGTCTTTGAGCGCTTGCGGACGGGAGAGGCTTTCCCGCCAACGAGCCGTCCCAAACCTTCAGCTGCCCCTGGACGCTCCGGAGGTGCTTGAGGGTCTCCGCAGCCTGGCGGTTGGCGTGGCTCAGCTGGACCTCGATTTCATTCAGGTCCCCCTCCATCTTCTTCTTGATCCTGATGGCCTCGTTCCTGCTGCGCACTTCGGCGTCCAGGGCGCTCTGCATGGTCTCCACCGTCCTCTGGTAGTTTCTCTTCAGCTGCTCAATCTCTTCGTCTTTCTCGGCGATCTTCCTGTCGATTTCTGATTTCACCTGTGTCAGTTCAAGCTGGATTCGGAGGATTTTGGCCTCTTCATGCTCAAGGGCGGCCTTGGGAGAAGAAAAACACAGGAACAGTGCCCGTGAAGGAACAGAGCCTGCTACCTCACCCTTTGGGGGGGCATTTCATAACCGTAACTCAACAGCATTCAAAACTATCTTTTAAAAAATTCCCTTTTTAAAGAGCTGGTGAATGGATGAAAAAGATGTGGTTTCTATATACAATGTAATACTACTTGGCAATGAGAAAGAATGAAACCTTGCCGTTTGCAACAACGTGGATGGAACTGGAGGGTATTATGCTGAGTGAAGTAAGTCAGTCAGACAAGGACAGATATCGAATGTTTTCATGCATATGTGGATCTTGAGAAACTTAACAGAAGTCCATGGGGGAAGGGAGGGGGAAAATAGTTACAGACAGAGAGGGAGGGAGGCAAACCCTAAGAGACTCTTAAATACAGAGAACAAACTGGGCGTTGATGGGAGGGTGGAGGAGAGGGGAAAGTGGGTGATGGGCATTGAGGAGGGCACTCATTGGGATGAACACTGGGTGTTGTATGTAAGTGATGAACCACAGGAATCTACCCTCAAAACCAAAAGCACACTTTACACATGGTATGTTAGCCAATTTGACCATAAATTATATTAAAAATAAATTTAAAAATAAATTAAAAATTTCCTTTTTAACTTCAGTGCAGAAATCATGTCTGTTTCACTGCCGTTTGTTTTTTATTATCTGATCAAACAGTAATAGCATTTAAATCATCCTATCCCTTAGGAGCATAAAGCGCCTTATGGATGCTTTAAATTCATCTAAGATTCTGCAAGATCTCACTTTTAGACCTATCTTAATGTAATGATTTTTCCCCAATAAATCCAAGATAGTCCACAGGGGTTGTTTCACGCCGGCAGATAGGAAAGGAGGCGGCATCAGGACGGTGGCTTGGCAGAGATGGGAAGGGTGACACGGGGCGAGGCCAGCGGGCATCCCTGGTGGGAGCTGTCCCCACGGCTGCCTGCCCGGTGTCTGCTCACCTCCGCTTCCTCAAGAGCCAGCTGGATGTCTGCCTTTTCCAGTTCGATCTGCTTCCTTGATTTCTCCAGTTCGTGGATGGTCTTCCCATTTTCAGCAATTTGCTCCGTGAGATCTGCTATCTCCTCTGCAAAGAAATCAGTTTGGGTTTGCACGTGAGCGCCTCCCCACAAGCACCTGCGGGAGGCCCTGTAACCAGCCCGTCCTGGTTCTAAGGTGGCTGTTTCCCAGAGACAAGACACCGGACAGACAGACAAGAGCTCCTCAGTCACCCCAGCGGGTGACGAGCGCTTTCTGGACATGCTCAGAAGGACGCGCGAGCAGGGATTTGCGTCCCGAAGCCATGCCCGCCCCGGTGACAGCACCAAGGCAGACGGCAGGCTGTCTAGAGCTGCTTACGCTCCAAATTCTTGTTCTCTCGTCTCACGGTTTCCAGTTGATCCAAGGCTTCCTCGTAGGCATTTTTCAGTTTGAAGAGCTCGGTGCTCAAGGACCGGGACTCCTTCAGAGATGCCTCCAGCTCTGTCTGGCTCTCCTCGCACTTGGTTTTCCATTCGGCTAGCACCTGGAACACAGGCATGGAAGGGGTCCCCTTCCTCAGCTCTTCTCCAAGCCCCGAACCAAACAGAAGCGTGCAGGTAGCTAAGCCTAGAAGTGCGGCTTCACTCGATAGCATCTGTTGCCTTAGATCCTTGTTCCTGATTATCTGACTGATGGAGATTTCCTCCCACAAATATACCCGAGATCAGTAACATATCCGCAACGGTTGCCATCTCTAAAAAGCCCATGGATCCTTCGAGAAGGAATTCTCTGCCCTGAACTTCTAAAGATTTCCTTAAAACTTCGGTTCAAGTCAACCTTAGTGTCCTACTAAAAGAGAGGCTTCCAGAGAGCCTCCCGAAGGGACCCGAGTTAGAGTCCCTCGTGTCAGCCCCCCCCCCCAGACACACCAGCAGTGTGGGGAACGGAAATGTATGGAACGGAACAACACTGTAGCAACTGGTTTGTCTCCCCCGACAATGCTTGAGAGGGGCCTCCACCCCCAACCCATGCCCGTTTCATTTTACACAGGAGGAAAAGCCAGCCCGGTGAAGTTCAGGACTTGCCCAAGGTCACGCTGCCGGTAGGGCCGATCAGGACTGGGACCCAGCCTCCTCCTCCCAGGACTACAAGGGAGTCCCCAACACCAAGCGTGCAGCTTGCATGGCGCTGACCCCACACCTTGTCAAAGTTCCTCTGCTTCTTGTCCAGAGCGGCGGCCATGGAGTTGGCCCTTTCAACGTCGACCATCAGGTCCTCGACTTCTCCCTGCAGCCTCTGCTTGGTCTTCTCCAAGGAGGCGCACTTAGCATTCACTGCCTCAACCTGTTCCTCAGAGTCTTGAAGGCGCTGAGCAAGTTTTTTCCTTAAAGAATATGAAAGAGAAGCAGATGCTATTTAAATCTCAATCCTCCTGAACAGCACTATTCATCAAGTTGGAAGCACTCATCTGTGTGACTCAAACAGCCGCCTGTTTTCATAAGCCCAGGAGAATTTCCTGTCTGCTAAAGCGCAGTGATCAGTAACCTGCCTTGTCTCTAACCAAGATCAAGGTTGTTTGTCTTCATGAAATGTGCTGCTGCCAGGTCCCTCCAATGGCACACACAGCGCCACATTAAAAGATATTAAGAGAGGTGGGGGAAGGGGCGCCTGGGTAGCTCAGTCGGTTGAGCGTCTGACTTCGGCTCAGCTCATGATCTCGGGGTCTGGGAGTTCGAGCCCCGCGACGGGCTCCGTGCTGACAGCTCAGAGCCTGGAGCCTGCTTCGGATTCTGTGTCTCCCTCTCTCTCTCTCTCTCTCTCTGCCCCTCCCCTGCTTGCATTCTGTTTCTCTCTCTCTCAAAAATAAATAAACATACAAAAGAAAAAAGAGGTGAGGGAACACCTGGTAATGTAACAAAACCATTCCCAAGTACATAGTTCTAAAGTCAGTGCCCTCTGTCAGTATCATTTGAGAGTTCTCATTCCTCTAAAGGCAAATGGAGTTGCGTACTTGGCCTCCTCCAGCTCCTCTGTGCGCTGGATGGCGTCCGTCTCGTATTTGGTCCTCCACTGGGCCACTTCACTGTTGGCCTTGGACAGCGCCCTCTGCAGCTCGGCCTTGCCCTCCTGCTCCTCCTCGTACTGTTCCCGCAGCAGGTCACAGTCGTGGCGGGAGGACTGCAGGGCGTGGGCCAGCGCGTTCTTGGCCTGCAAGAGTCAAGGAAGAGGAGGGCCCCCAGTGGATTAGCATTTTGGTGTCTTGCACCGTGACCCTGCTACCATCGCCTCCTGAGTCAAGTTGCCGTGTTTTCCCACAGGTGGTAATGGAAGAGGAGATCAAGGAAGCACTCCCTTGGATTTCCTACCTTACTTTCTTCCTCTAACTGCCTCTTGAGCTCCTCTATTTGCTGGGTAAATGCTTGCTTGCTCCTGGAAAGTTGGGACACTATGCTTTCCTTTTCTTCCAGTTGACGACTCAGCTCACCTGTGTCCAGAAGGAGATATTTTCATTTTATTCACTTTTTCATTCATTCATTCATTCATTCATTCATTCATTCATTCATCAAGTTCCTGCTATGTGTTAGGCACTGTGCTAAGATCTGGGGAGAGACTAAATGAGCAGGTGTGGTCCTTTCTTGGGGGAGAAGAGAGGTGTCCATGAAAAGGAAACCAAAGACACAACTGATAAGATATTGTCATAAACTCCTAGAAGCTTGGGGTGACTTTTGCCAATAAAACCCATTGAGAACGATTGTAAATTTAAACATTACCACCTAGGGACACCTGTGTGGCTCAGTCGGTTAAGCATCCAACTTCGGCTCCGGTCATGATCTCACAGTTCGTGGGTTCAAGCCCCACATCGGGCTCTGTGCTGACAGCTCAGAGCCTGGGTCCTGCTTGGGATTCTGTGTCTCCCTCTCTCTCTGCCCGCCACCCCCCCCCCCCCAACTTGCACTCTCTCCCTCTCTCTCTCTCAAAGATAAATAAAACATTAAAAAAACAACAACCATTACCACCTAAAAACACCCATCAGACCTTCCAGTGGCTGGTGTTTCCAGCTGTTTGTTGGTTTGCCATGAAAGAGAACTAATGCTTTCTTAGGACTTTACAGCTAGTAATTTGAGGTTAGACTCTTGGGTAAAGGTGGTAGGTTGAGGTTTATATGCTTCTGCGGAGGGAAGAGGGGAGAGGTGGGGGGAGAGGCCTTATGCCTCCAGAGGTGAATTCCCAGAAATTCCCAAGGTTATTATAGAAAGTGGCAACTAAGCCTCTCTTCTTCCCTGTGTTGGTCGTGGCTGCTAGCAAAGGATTGACTGATTCACTGGGATGATGGGCTGGAGGAGCAGGGCTGGGGGCAGGGCACATTTCCTAGGTGAAAGCCCCAGATAACGTTTCCCTGTATTTCCACTACTACGCAGCAGGAGCCTATCCAAACCGGCCGTGTTTCTTGATCTATTGTCTGAAACACTTGACTGCATACCACATATCTGAATTCGTGCGTGGCAAGATATGGAAGAGCCAAGAGCCTTATTTCTAGTCCTGTTTCTGACATTTAGATCCTTCTTGATGCAAGGTATTATTGGTGTTGAAAGAGCTTGAACCAGATGATGTTCTGGATCCCTTCTCGTTCCGGTCTGCTTCTCTTCACCCCTGTTTTTACTGAACTCTCAATGGTGCCCCCCCTTCATGATATTTTGAATGATCCCTTTTTTGTTATTCTAATGGCTTTTCTCTGATAATATGCTTTCCTAGAGGTTCTCCCCACACAGTGCTGCCCTTTCCTGTCGACCAGTCGCCCCCCACCATAGGCGACCAGAAGGCGCGGCCCCTCCCATCCCATCGCTCACCAGCCTCCGTCTGCAGACGGGACTTCTGTGTGGCCAGCTCGCTCATGCTCCTTTGAATTTCCTCGTTCTTGCCCCTGGCCTCGCTTAACTGATCCTCCAGAGTTCGGCATATTTTATCTAGATTGGCCTAAAGGATTGAGAAGGGGGAGAGAACCAAGTCCGTATTCAGACCGCAAAGACCCAGAGGCGGCTCTCCGCAAAAGCACTGGGCCCCGTCCTGCCAGAGCACCTTCGATTTAGACACGCTCTCCACATTGCTGGCCAGGTCGTCGATCTCCATCTTCAACTCGCTCTTCTCCTTCTCCAGCTTCTGCTTGACCCTCTGTAGGTTGTCTATCTGCTCCCCCAGCTCGGCCACGCTGTCCGCGTGCTTCTTCCTCAGGGTGGCCGCCGTGGCTTCGTGCTGCAGGGTGGCCTCCTCCAGGTCCCTGCGCATCTTCTGGAACTCAGCCTCCCGCTTCTTGTTCAGCTCGATCTGGGTGGAGGTGACGCCTCCCGCCTCCTCCAGCCTCTCGCTCAGCTCCTCCAGTTCCCGGGCGTAGTCGCTGCGCTGCTTCTCTGTCTTTGCACGGGTTGCCCGCTCTGCCTCAATCTCTTCTTCCAGTTCCTCAATCCGAGCCTGTGGAGGGCAGCCATTCGCCCATGGGCAGTCGGTCCCTAGAGTGACTCACCCTGCATGTCAAGCATGGGCTAGTTTCCATTCTCATTAGATAAACCAAAGTTTAAGCTTCTCCTATAGGAGGAAATGGTGCTCATTTCCTGTAATACAAGTTTTTCCTGCCCCAGCGTGGTCATTACCTCTGCAATGACCAACCCAGGATGTTCTCCCTTCAACTACATGTTGACCCCAGACACCTTTGTTATGTATTTTATTTTAAACTATGGAAAAATTGCTCATCGCTGCTGGGTCAGCCTAGCAGAAAGGCAACCGATGAGGCGGGCATTCCCATGGTCCCGCCCACCTGCTCGCAATGGCTTACAGCAGGCGGCACCCAGCCTACGGTGGGCGACCTTCATGTGAAAGAAAAGTCCAGGATTCCTCCTACCTGTAGCTCTTTGATCTTCTTCTGAAACTGGAGGCCCAGAGTCTGCTCATCTTCCATTTTGCTCTGCAGCTGACTGTATTCGAAATCCTTCCTGTGGAGGGAAATGTAGAATGCGTGAAGACAGGACAGCCAGAGACTTGGAAGACGGAAAGCAGTGGTTTTAGGACCTACTTCTTGAGCCTTTCATCCAGCTGCTGCTTATCGCTCTCCAGATCTAATATGGACTCTTGGGCAAGCTTCAAGTCTCCCTCCAGCTTCCTTTTGTTCCTTTCCAGATCTACACGGAGCTTCTTTTCTTGTTCTAGGGAGCTTTCCAGCTGAAAAGGACACCATATCCTTTTGAGAACAAATGCTCTGCACCAGAGGATTTGGGGGGTTCTTCCAACCCTGAAGTTCTGGGACTCCCAATTAGTACTATTTCCTTACATCATCAACTTGCTGCTCCAATTTGCTCTTGATTTTGCTCAGAGAGTTGACTTTGTCCTCTTCGGCTTGGAGGTCATCCAGGGTCTGCTGGTGGGCCTCTTGGAGGGCCTTCTTCTCCCTGGTCAGCTTTGCAATGGTTTCATCCAACCCAGCAAGTTCTTCAGTAAGGTTTTTAACCTAAGAAAAGGCCACAAGCAATTAGAAGAAGAAATAAAGTCTGGTTCGCAAGGACTACACGAAGCTGGAAAGACCCACGGAGAGAGAGTACCTTGTTCTCTGTGGCATGCTTCTCCTTTTCAACCTTGGCCAGGGTCAGCTCAAGGTCATCGATGTCTTTCTTGAGCTCTGAACACTCGTCCTCCAGTTTCCTCTTCTTGGCCGTCAGCTCGGCGTTGATCTCCTCCTCATCCTCAGCTCTCTCAGTCACCTCCTTGATCTTGGCCTCCAGCTGGAATTTGGCTTTGATCAGCTGGTCACACCTTTCCTCTGCATCCAGCAAGTTTTCACTTTCCTTAAAAAAAAAAAAAAAAGAATCATGACTTCCTTTGATGAGATAAGGTTTGTGACATTTCCAGCACCTTGGTATACATGAAGTCCTTTATGAAGCACCCCAACTAAAAATCAAAAATCCCACCCCAAGTCCAGTTTTTCTAAATAATCAAATCTACAAGAAAAGTTAAAAAAAAAATTCTAGACACGCACAGCTTGCACTTGGAGCTGTAGGTCATTCTTCTCTTGTACTAGAGTCACCAATTTTTCCTCCAGTTCCTTCCTCTTCGCCTCTGATTTGGCGAGTTCGTCTTTGGTTTTCTGAAACTCCTCCTTCATGGTGGCCATCTCCTTCTCAGTCTCTGCGCTCTTGAGGAGGGGCTTGATCTTGAAGAAGAGTTTCATCCAGGGCCAGTGCTTGACGTTCATGAAGGCGCGGACGTTGTACTGGATACAGAAGATGGACTCCCTGAAAAGAAAACATTGATTATTTCCAGGAGAGACCCCCCCCCACCGCCGCCTTCCCCAAAGAGCTCATGCTTGAACAGAGACCCTCCTCGACCTTCTCTGCACCATCTTCTGGAATTCCACACGCATGAGAAACCCCCTGCACACCGCTTGTGTCCGGGTGATCAGTTTGGCCAGGCGGTCATCCCGCATTTCTTCCAGCGTTCCCAGCAAGCCAGCCTTGAAGAACACCTTCCGGGGGAGAAGGATGATATGAGTCTGTGTGCTGGAGAAGTCCAAAAGGGACTATGGGCCAGCATCTGTCAAAACCGAGGCATTACCTTGGTATGCCCAAATTTGTACTGAGTGTGGTCAATATCGATGGACGCCAGCAGCTTCTCACAAGCCTTCTTGCTGTCGATGAATTGTCCCTCAGGGATTGCGCTGGCATTCAGCACTCGGTATCTGCCATTGTAGATACAGGGATAATCATAGACCATCAGCAAAGACGTAAACCTTGGAGACCAACTAGTTTGGGCCTCTCTCCTAATAGGCAAGAAGGCTAAGGTCCAGAGAGGGAAAGAAACTCGCACACAGTCACACTGCTGGGTGATGGCCTTTAATCCAAGCCTCCTGATTCTCAGGGAAGGTCTTTTTCTGCCATATTGGATATCAGACAATCTCTTGAGAAAACATGGAAGAAAGAAGTGCATACATGCTTGGCCAGGAGGTACGTCAATCATTTTACCTGAAACTCTGTACCTGCTCTGTTGAAACGGGCCTTTTCACACCAGTATTTCTCCCTCTCAAATCCCAGCATCTACACACCTCAGCAAGAAGCGTATATGACATTTTTATCACATACCTTTGCTTAAAATCTCCATACAGAATCCTATTTGGGAATCCCTTCCTGCAAATGCGGATGCCCTCCAGGACACCATTACATCGCAACTGGTGCAGGACAAGACTGTGTTCCATGGCCCCTGAGAAGAGAGGTGAGAAACATCAGATTCATGCAGGATCTCCTGGAAACTGGGCACCATGTACAGCGCCAGCAGGTGTCTTACCTGGAGTTTTGGTTTCATTGGGGATTATACAGCGCACAAAGTGAGGATGAGTCGTTCTTAAATTTGACATCAACTTGTTGAGGTTTTCCTAAAAGAAAAAGACTACATTTGACAGGCTGCTATAGGTTTTTACAGAGACAGAGATATATCGTAATGAAAAATGAGGCATCTATTTTGAACTTACCATGAATTGTAAAGGACGAAATCTTTTAACTCTTTCTTTGAATACCCCAATTGCTAGAGGTGCAGGCAAGTAACCGATAACAATAGCCTTTTGCTTCTCAGTGAGCTGGAGACTAACCATGTACAAAATGCTCTCTGAAATCAATTCCAGAAATGCGTCTGGCTCCACAGGGAGCTTGGGATGCTATTGCCTGTGTCCTTTTGGCAACTTGGAAGGTTTGTGCTGAGGACTCACTCCCTAGGCCATCTAGCCCAACTCCTTGCTGTACAGAGTGATAATGAAATTCTGGACCCACATTTGTTACACCTCATTTACATATTTGTATATTTATATAATTATTATATTATTATAGGTTCATATTTTATCAAACTGCCACTCAGCTCCCCGAGTAACAGCAATCAGATTGAGACCACATTACTATTCTTGAATAAACCAAGGTTGTCTCCATTGCTCATTTTGCAATCGCTTAAACCAACTGCAAGCAAATAAACTTGTATTTTTCTTACCCTGAAGAGGGCAGACACAGTTTGGAAAGAAGAACCCTTCTTCTTGGCAACTTTCTTCTTTCCACTGTCAGCTGAAAGACATAAAATATGGCGCACATTCTTATCAGATCTACAGGGATCTTTTGGGCCTGTGAACTGAGGCACAGGAGATAGCACAGACACAAGGCGCTCTGTGGAGTCTGTTACCATCTGCCGTAGCAAAGGTGGCGTAGAGGTGTGCCAGGAGCCTGTTGGAGGACTTCTGGTATAAGCCGACCACGGTCTCGTTCAGCGGGTCCTTGTTCTTCTCCAGCCAGCCCGAGACACTGTAGTCCACAGTGCCCGCATAGTGGATCAGCGAGAAGTGGGCCTCAGCCCTGCCCTTGACCACCTTGGGCTTCTGGAAGTTGCTGGACTTGCCCAGGTGCTGGTCGTACAGCTTGTTCTTGAAAGAGGTGTCTGTGGCCTTGGGGAACATGCACTCCTCCTCCAGGATGGAGAAGATGCCCATAGGCTGGATTAAAGCAAAGCAAAACGCGTGTAAGGTACACGTGAGCTGCAGCAGTGAGCCGCAGAGTAGACAAGACGAGGTTACTGAGTGGACAGATCAGGACACCTTCTCGATGAGCTCGATGCAGGCAGCCAGGTCCATCCCAAAGTCGATGAACGTCCACTCGATGCCCTCCTTCTTGTACTCCTCCTGCTCCAGCACGAACATGTGGTGGTTGAAGAACTGTTGCAGCTTCTCGTTGGTGAAGTTGATGCACAGCTGCTCCAGGCTGTTGTACTGATGCCAAAATACAGAGTTCACATGCAAAGTTAGACTTCGAAAACCAAAGACCCATCAGCCTCCCTCTTCACTGCCTCAGGCTCTGCCAACTCATCCATTCCCCCCCACCCCCGCCCCCGACACAGGCATGTTCTTCAGGGTCTAGCCCAGATCACATCTCCTCCTTGGAGACTTCTCTTAACTTCTAGCTAGAAGGTGTTTCTCTGTCCCCCGAGTCCCCATGGTCGGGATCTCTCCTGTGCACCAAGCACGGTCTGCTTATTTTGTAGTTACTCTTAGGTGCACAGTACATACCTTCTGTTTTCCTCTACAAACTACAAGCTCATCTTTCATTCGCCAGCATGTCTTGTGTCTCTTGTAGACACAAAATATATGCTCTCACGGATGGCTATATGAGAACCTAGAACAGCAGGGTATTTATGTGAAAATCCCGTGACTGGCTTATCAACTTCTCTATGTGGCTGGCTCTTCCTATGCCAATAATTGCATTTGAGTTCTTTCTTTTATCCACTTCACAATGTCTTTTATAAAATTCCACTTACCACGCATCTCCTCCTCTCTTGAAATTATACAGCCCCCCCACCCCACAAAGTACTTCTCTTCTACCTGATCCACCCTACGGTGCCCTACAGGGTGTGCTGCTCTGACGGGTTGCTCACCTCAACCTGTTCCCTCTAGGATCATCATGACCAGTCCCTTCACACACAGCCATGTGAAGACATGAGCACTGGGAACACAAACCTCAAAGATCTCAAAGCCCGCAATGTCCAAAACACCAATGAAGTGTTGTCTTGGCAGCTTTGTGTCCAGTTGTTGGTTGATGCGAGTGACCATCCACAAGAACAGCTTTTCATAAACTGATTTGGAAAGGGCATTCACAGCATGGTGGACCTGTTAGAGGAAAGGTCACTGGGGTTGGAAGGTGATGGCCGTCAGGTGCCTGTGTCTCTCCCAGCCTCTAAGCAGCCACTTACCTGATCCACGGTTTGACCTTTGGTAACGTACTCATTCCCAACTTTCACTCTGGGGAAGCACAAAGCCTTCAGGAGGTCCGAAGAGTTCAGGCCCATCAGATAGGCTGTTTTGTCGGCCACTGCCAGGAAAAGAAAGACAGAGGGACACCCGTCAGGCTTGGCAAAGTAGAGGAACCACTCTGAAAATCATCCAGATGTTTCAAAGCTTGGTGAAGGTTGTCTTGTTTTACGTTCCATATCTGTGTATTTTTAAAAAACGTTTATTTGTTTTTGAGAGACAGAGCATGAGTGGGGGAGGGGCAGAGAGAGAAAGACACACACACAGAATCCGAGCAGCCTCCAGGCTCTGAGCTGTCAGCACAGAGCCCGATATGGGGCTCGAACCCACATACTATGAGATCATGACCTGAGCCAAAGTCGGATGCTCAAACAACTGAGCCACCCAGGCACCCATGTTCCATATCTTTAAACTGCTGGTATGTGGCCAACGGGAGCCAAGTCACTCAGAGGATATGATAGCTTTTATGAAAAGGTAGGACTGGGTTCCGGAAAGCCCTGGTCGTGTCTCATTGCCTCGGAAACAAGCCCATTCCAGTGATTCAGCAAATGGGGATGGTAACACTGGGCATCAGAGCCCCAGAGAGGTCCACCTCTGCAGGTGGAAGAAGGATTAATTGCTTTCAAACGAGGCACCAAATGATCTCCACGGACCACCCCCCCCCCCCCCCCAGCTCGGGCTTATGTCCTGTTGTGGTGATTTTGTACCTTCGGTGCCGTCAGGCTCTGCCTGCTCTTCCCGCTGCTTCTGCTTGAACTTCATGTTCCCATAGTGCATCACGGCGCCTGTCAGCTTGTAGAGGCCAGACTTCTCTTCTGGGGTGAAGCCCAGGATGTCGATGGCGCTCTGGCATTCAAAGAACAGCATGTTAGTCCACGGACCCTCGTGATGGAGGAGGGGCACCCGACACGTATTGCCTCTGTTCTACTTACGTCGGTAGCCAACAGCTCCTCCGCGTCATCAATGCTGGCCACCAGGATTTCACCCTGGCTGATGAACGGGTAGTCGTAAGGGTTGGTTGTAATGAGGAGCAGCTCTGAAATGACAGATTCAAAATCAAGAGGTCCCCCAGGTGCAAAGAAAACATCCACCCAGTGGATTTGAGCTCCTGGATTCTGGGCTGAGGTTCTCACTGCTGGAGCCCAAACTGAGCTTGGAGTTAGAAATCTCTTCAACAGCTTCCCACTACTCAGGCTGTGGCTGACCATTTAAAGTCCAGGGAAGACTTTGCAGCCTGCCCAGGCAACGTAGATTAGGAGCCCGAGAGAGCATTAGAGTTCTCTTGCCTTGCACATGAATGGTGCATATCAGTGTAGGTTGGGAAAATTTAATACAGAAAACTGGCTTAGTGGGGTCAGGAGAGGAGCCCCCATGGAGGGGAAGCACAGGTGGTTTTCCAAACCCCTTGAAAGGCTGCAGCGTGTTTCCAGGCTTGGGACCAGAAGGCCGGCCAAGTACAGCCAATGAGCAAAGAGCCTGCTCACCTAAGCCTCTGTTGGGTGTGGAACAAGGGGCCAGGTGAATATCCTGTCCTGGTGCCTCTCGGTATTTGGGGAGAGGTTGGGTCCTACGTCAGAACACTAGGGGGCGCAGAAGGACAATTAAATGCCTAGTTGTTGAGAAGGTGATTTTGGAACCAGTGCTAAATCCAGTCATGGTTTCATCTTGTTCCTGTCCACTGGATTCTGGTTTTTTGTTTTTTGTTTTTTTCCAAATTGACACATCACTGTCAAAATAGCCACATCTATTCCTAAAACAGACTTCTTCCGTTGGCTACCTAGTCCCCTATATACAGGTGCAACTTTCCTTGGTCCGGTGACGCCAGAGCCCCAACGCCTCACCTATGAGCTCAGGCTTCTTGTTTGAAAGAATCTGGTAGAAGATGTGGTAGCTTCTCTCAGCCTTCAGCTGGAAGGTCACTCTTGATTTTTCCAGCAGATCTATGAACACAAACATGGCACTGTTTTCCAAACTGGCCCCACCACCCCGAGCCGCCATCCTGTCCGTTATCTACTTACACGTTTCAATATCTGCGGAGGCCAGCTTCCCGGTGGTTCCAAAATGGATTCGGATGAACTTGCCCTATGGGAGGTGGGGCGAGGAAGAGACACCAATGTCTAAGCGGTTCCAAGTGTTCCCGCTAGTCTCTTGGGCAGTGTGAACAGGAGCTTTATTTCCCTACCTAAAATTGAGTATGTCTCCTTCTCCCTTCTCTGTCCATTTTGAGGGCCCCCCTTTCTTCCATGCCCTTTGCTCCACATTTCCTCCAAACGGCCCCCACCCCATCCAGTCATAAGGTAACAGAGTGATTTTTTTTCAAGATGCAAATCAAACCATGTCACTTCCCTGCTTACAGAATCCCTCAGTAGCTTCCTGAATAAAATCCAACCCCCTTCTTGTGGCCTCCACATGACCAGACCTCTGTCTTCCTCTTCCCCCACCTCTTGGGACCTACCTCCTGCCCACCTTGCTGCCACCATGAGAACTCTCTCGGGTCCCTTGACTACATAAGGTCTCCCCCCACCCCAGAGTGTGCTTGCTTTTCCCTTTGTCCCTCCTCATCCTGCAGATCTTGGGGTTCATGGGCCAGTACCCCCCCCCAGATCCCTTTTCTACCATTCCTGTCTTAAGGAGATCCTGCCCCCAGTCACTCCATCACACGCCCCATTTGTGGAGCTTTTCATGAAGGCATCATTATCTGAAATGGTCTGGTTGCTGTGTTCTATTCCATCATTGCCTGTCTCCCCCCCACCCCACCCCCCTACACACACAGCCTGTTGCCTCCGAGAGGACAGGAAGATTGCCTGTCCTGAGGGCCCCAGAGAAAACCCCAGCTGAACTGAACTCAGACTCACAAAGCGAGATGAGTTGTCATTCCTCACGGTTTTGGCATTTCCAAAAGCCTCCAGCAATGGGTTGGCGCTGATGATTTGGTCTTCCAGCGTCCCCTAATGCAAGGAATCGTGGGGAGGAAGAAGCCGCAAGGGACAGGGGGAACCACTCCCTGGCCCTGTCACTCCCACCCACCCTTGCTGTCCAGGGCAGAGCCCATCCCTCCTTGACTTTTCCAGTTCAAGTACCGACAAATCCTCAACATGGCCCACTTCACACCCTCTTGCTGTTTTGTAATACAGTGAAACCTTGGATTGCGAGTAACTTGTTTTGTGAGTGTTCCGAAAGACAAGCAAACACTTCTAATAAATTTTAACTTGATAAATGAACAGTGTCTTGCAATACAAGTAGTACATGATGCTCAATGTCACATGATCCCAACTGAGCCAATGGTTCTCGAAACTCACTTTGATAACATGAGTGCTTTGGATTACAAGCCTGTTTCTCCAACGAACTCTGCTCGCAAACCAAGGTTTTACCGTCCTTGGGTACACTTGGGTGTCTTGATGTAAAATTCCCATAATGCTTCATTCAGTCCCTCGGTTCTTCAGTTAGTTGGGTCATCTGCATTCATTTTGTACTGTTGTCATCTGTTTGTTTGGAAAAGCACGTGTGGCTACAGTTTTCCTAAACTGGTGCCTGTGATTCTGCCATAAAAAGAAAAAGCTCTCCGGGCACCTGGGTGGCTCAGTCAGTTAAACCTACTTTGGCTCAGGTCATGATCTTGTGGTCTGTGAGTTCACGGTCTGTGAGTTCGAGCCCCGTGTTGGGCTCTGTGCTGACAGCTCAGAGCCTGGAGGCTGCTTTGGATTCTGTGTCTCCCTCTCTCTCTGTCCTCCCCCGCTTGTTCTCTCTCTCTCTCTCTCTCTCTCTCTCTCTCTCAAAAAGAAATAAACATTTAAAAGATCAAAAAAGAAAAAAAAGAAAAAGCTCTCTGAGCTGCTCCCCAAATGACCTTCCTTAGTTAAGCCTTACATCCCTGTTTCGGAGGAAATCACAGGATCTGGTCGTGTAAGCTCGACCCCACACTGGGTTGTCTGCAGTCACGGGCTCTCTGAGGACTTCAAGTCTGAGCCTGCCCTCCTTGCCTTGAAGAGAGGGGAATGTGGCCTCCTCACACCCCTCGCTGTGAGGCTGAGACCACGGTCACAAGCAGAAGCATGGCAAACCCCTCCCTTCCCTATACCTTCATCTTGGAGTCCTTCTTCTTGGCCAGGTCTCCAGTAGCCGCAATTGTTGCAAAGTACTGGATGACCCTCTTGGTGTTCACAGTCTTCCCTGCCCCGGATTCTCCGCTATTTGTTGTGACCCAAAGAGAGAGAGAAAGAAACACGTCCTGTAGGTGTCAACTGCCTCCCCAAGATGTCACACAGAGGCCTGGACATACCCCTGAGCCACAGCGGACACACACCTACTAGACCAATGTGAGAAACTACTCAGAGAGGCAGAGGCCCCAGGGAAGCCTCATCACTTCTGAGCTGCCCCAGCGGCGGGCAATCCCAGTTTCCTGAGACCTTGCACATACCCTCTTGCCCATCACCATCTCCATCTTTTTATCACAGACTCTGCTTTAGGTACTTTCTGTTTAAAAAGAATTTGTTTAGGCTTCTTTACTTATTTTGAGAGAGACAGAATGTGCAGGGAAGGGACATAGGGAGAGGGAGAGAGAGAATCCCAAGCAGGCTCCGCACTGTCAGTGCAGAGCCCGATGCAGGGCTCGAACCCATGAACCGTGAGATCATGACCTGAGCTGAAATCAAGAGTCAGACACTTAACCGACTGAGCCATCCAGGTGCCCCCTTTCTAATCCACAGAGCAAACAGCACCTTTGCCTCCTGCATTGGAGACAAAGAGCCACAGCTATGACACTTACGTGATCAGAATGGACTGGTTTTCACGGTCTGCAGGAGGAGAAAATAAAATAGAGTTGATGGCGGCAGAAAGAACTTCCCCATTTTGTCAGGCGGTCCAGGTTCACTACGCCGGTCCTCTTGCCTGTAGCATTCTGTGTGGTCCCGGGGGTGGCTCCAAGAGCCTCCTCTTTGACAGTAAGACTCAGAGGGTAAGGCTCTGCTTCAAACCAGCCAGTGGCTTCTCATCTAACCAGGCTGGACCACATGACATTGGCAATCTTTATTTTCACCCCGTAAACCTGTCGGTTTCATAGGCTTTACGCAACGCTTGCATTCAACCCAAACTCTCTAGCAGGGCCCCTGTAAGGCCCTAAAAGATCTGGACCCTTTCAACCTAAATCCCTCTACCCTCCTCTCTTCGTGCTGGAGGGTACAGGCTGGCCCTCCATTCCAGCGCCCCCCCATCCCCCCCTCCAGAGACGCACCTGTCAACATGAACTGATAGGCGTTATCAGAGATGGAGAAGATGTGGGGCGGGGCCTCCTGGCGCTTCTTGCCTCGGTAGCCCTCCACCACCTCAGGGTTATACACCGGCAGCCACTTGTAGGGGTTGACGGTGACGCAGAAGAGGCCTGAGTAGGTCTGTGGGAGTGTAAAAACGGGGTGTGTGTGTGTGTGTGTGTGTGTGTGAAAGCCTTTGCTTTTATTATTATCTCACTTTCCTTATGCTAAACTTGTAAAGGAGAGATTGATTTCTCTTCAGCGATGGGGCAGATGACTGAGAGAGGGGAGCGGCTGGCCCTCCGGCAAATGACCCTGCCCAGACCTGGAGCTCAGCCTGGCTTTCCTGCCCCTGCCTTCCCTCCCTGCTTCCAGCCTCTCTTCCCAGTCCCCTCTTCCTCTGTCACCTGCTGTCTGTCTCTAACCCCTTCCCTCATCCTCTCCTCCCATTTCCCCTCTTTTGTTGGACAGCTGAGTCAAACACTAGGCTTTCTGATGCCGTTACCCACACAAATGTCCCCACCTGCCCCCACCCCCCAGCACCATCAGATGCCCCAGGAAGTGTGGGCACTCACATAGATCATCCAGGAGGTGTACCGGTCCTTGAGGTTGTACAGCACGGCTGGCTCGTTCAGGTGCGTCAGCATGGCCATGTCCTCGATCCGGTCGAACTTGGGGGGGTTCATTGCATACACGTCCTCGGGTTTGACCACTAGGGTCTGCGTGGGAAGAGGCACAAGGACTACCTGGGGTCCGCTGTGTGTTTCTCCCCCTGCAGGTATCTGTCTGGATCCCACAAAGAGCCTGGATCCCAAGGGGCAAGCCCTGGGGAAAAGGCCCCTCTGACAGCGGGAGAAGATGGGGCAGTGACAGCACGTGATTGTTTCTGTCACTCGGGGATTGTGCCTTTTGCTCTCTGCAATGGTCCCATCTCTGGGCAAGGCTGGCGGGCGGGCAACCTGCCTTCTCCTGGCCTCAAGCAGGGATCTACTTAAACCACCCCATGCAACTAGCCCTCCTTGTGACGGGTCCAGACCATCTTTGTTATGTCTGGCTTTCACCTTCCCTGCTGCCTCGCAGACCCACTCTCAGCTTCGCCACCTGACACATCCCAAGAGCCACCCTCCCGGAGCCCCAGTGCATGGTGGCATCGAAGGACAATTCTCACTGCTTGTTTTCTTCACCCCGACCCACTGACACTATTTCCTCTTCTCTTTCAGATTTTCTTGTTCTTCTTTTAATTTTCTTTGAAACTTTTCTCGGAACATTTCCAGATTCTTCTGGTCTCGATTCCAGAAAGTAGTGAAGTCCAGAATTTCTCCAAGCACCCCCAACAATGTTCTGGGCCGGAATGTAATAGGCCACATAGAGGGAGGCTGCCTTTTCACATGGCACCTGTGTGGTCCACTAGGACCCCTACCCGTTTCCCATACTTCATACTTTCCATGCTTCCTCAGGTGGCTACCACTAGAAGGAAATAGGGAAACCCAGGCTACCAAGCGAGAGTGTTTTACTAAAGGAGATCTTCTCGCAGTTGGATTCCCAACCCCACACCCCTGCGCTGCCCCTAGAGTGCTGTGAACGTCAGCAAAAGCTCCTGAACACGAATCGCTTTAACCAGCCACAACCGGGATCTTTGCCCATCCTGCAGCCTGAGGCCAGCGTTACTAGGCTTTCTCCGAGGACACCAGGGAAGCCTTGTGGGCGCGGGCAGGGGCACAGACGCTGGGACCCCAGGGACGGACAGAGGGCCCAGCGGCCTGCAGGGGGCGTGCGCAAGGCTTACCCGGTTGTCTTCGGTTTCCACCGTGACCTTCCCATCCTGAGTACTCTTAATTCTCCCCTTGGCGTATTCCTCCTTTGAGTCGACCACAAAGCAGTAGGTTTTGGCATCAAAGGGCTGGTTCTGAGCCTCGATCCTCTCCTTTTCCGACTTCCGGAGGAAAGGAGCGGCGATGCCGAACACTTCCATCTCAGTGTCACTGCTCATGGTGTCACTGGAAGGCGGACCAGCAGGTGAGCCCTGGAGGGGACCCCACCCTGTTCCAGGCCCGAGTCCCTGCGGCTCTACCTGAGCCGCCCTTCACTCCCCGGGACTCCACCCACGGGACCCCAGGGCTGCGAAAATCAAATGTGCACATATTTGCCCGGTGGGTTCTCTGCACAAAATGCACAGAGCACAGGAAATCCAGGCTCTGACTAGTTGAGGCTTGGATGGGAAGGGGCCCCAGGGCCGAGTGCAGCTCTCTGCACCTCACTTTCCTCTTCTGCGAAGCCCAGGTGGTGCCGAGGGAAACTTGACAAATAAACGCCATTCTTCAAAGGCAGGGTGCTAAGTGGCAGATCGCGAAGGAATTTGGGGGCCGTTTGGATTCAAGGTGCTCTCTCCTCACACAAGGAAGCCTCTGCTTCCTTCGGTTGCTAAGACTACAAGTGGCGTCAGATGCCAGCATCCATCTGGAAGTTTCCTCTCCAGCCTAAGTTGTGCTTGTCTGAGCCCTCTTGGCTCTGAGCCCTCAAGGCCACTGGGAGGCAGGAGAAACTGGTAACCTTGAATTACCTGGAGCCTTCCAACCGCAGAGGGACTGGACCTTTCTTACCTGGAGAGTCACACCCACAGGAAGGCAGCAGGAAGCAGCAGCCGTGGAAAACCTGACCTGCAATAAATACGCAAAAGGCAAAGTCCGGGCACGTGGGAGCTTCCGGTTCAGCTTTGAAACGGCTCTCTGTGGGATAACTAAGTAAGACTACCAGACAAATGACTTAGGAAGGGCCTTGGCCCAGAGGCAGCTGGAGGAGCAGGTGGGACGTGACCCACAAGTAAGCCATTAAGGCAGTAAAAACCCAGGCTGCCCCCAAATCTGGCTGCTATCAGCAGGGCCTGCCATTTAGAACTGGGCAGGAAGGTCGTAATCCCTGTTAGGAAGCTTGTGGTTCCCGCAGGGGCAGGTCTCCTAGACTTCCATGAGCAGAGAAGATTCCCTGACATTGGCTCCCGGCCGCACAGCCAGCGTGGGCTTGAGGGGACAGGGCACGGGACAGACACACAGCCCAGGTGGGCAAGGTGAGGGCAGGGAAGGCGCTGCATCCCGCCGGCCGTCTGCACGGATCAGAGACGCCAGGGGAGTACAGCGAGCCATGACGGACAGGCCACGGTCCACGGCGTGTGCAGCGGGTTCCTGCCCAAGAGGGCGCTCGACGACGAGGTCAAGGGGAGAGTGCGGAGGTGGAAGGAGGGCCTGAAGGCCCCCTGCTTCGGTGGCTTGCTGGAGGCAGAGGCGGATGGCCACTTGGCCCAGAGAGATCCAGCTCCACATCTAACTGATTTCTTACCGAAGCCAGGCAGGGCCCGCACCAGCACCCAGCCACTCGGAGTCAGTGTCCCCCCGGGACGCAGAGATGAAAAGGGCCCCCAAGAGGGGCGCTGTGACTTACCTCCGCCCAGGGAGAGAGGGAGCTACAGAGGGGCTGCTGCCTCCTGGGCTTTTATAGGCCCCCCGCCAAGCCCACGGCTCAGCCCTTCTCTATATTTGGAAAGAGAGTGACCGACACCACAGGCCGAGAACCAGCTCCTTCCTCACGTTTTTTTTGGTCGTTGCCAAGGGACAGGTATATATAGAAATGAGCGGGATCCGTCACCATTTTCCAGCTGTGGAGGTTGGAAGTTTGAGATGCCTTTCTCTGAGCTTGGGGCTGGCACGGCCTCACCCGCAGGGATGTAAGTGGCCATCTGGCTGCAGAGGGCCCGGTCCACGGGCGGCTGGCGCTTGGCGGTCAGGGCGAGCTGGGCCCTGAGGCCAGAGTGCAGCCCATCCCACCGCGTGGCAAAGGGGACGAAAACTTAAATCCTCTGGGAATTGTGAGCAAGGCTTTTGTCACAACACAGGGCTGGGACAAGGCTGTGCGACGGTAGAGTTTGTGCCGGGAACAATACCAACAACAACACCCATAATAGTAACTCCTCCGTCACCTCCCCCCTGCTGCTTTCACCGTGTAACTTTCTGCCTTATTAGGATCATTTTTAACTTAATCCTTTTTGAAACCCCAGTAGGACCACCAAGTACATGAATTCCAGGGAGCTATTCTGGCCCCAGTATTCTCAGCAACAGCTGCTTAAGGACCCGCTGTTATTAAGATATATTACTAATCGGGGAGGACCAGCTGCTGGCCTGGGCGGGGGGCATGGGGGAGAAGTGGGGCCTGCAGAGAGGGGGCGGTGCAGGGGGCTGTCTGACACATGCGGGTGTTTCCAAATTGAGATTGGAAAAATAAAACCTCGGGACAAGAGTAAGGGTGTATTTGGGGCACCTGGACGGCTCAGTTGGTTGAACGTCCGACTCTTGACTTCAGCTCAGGTCCTGATCTCATGGTTTGTGAGTCTGAGCCCCACGTCGGGCTTTGTGCTGACAGTGAGGAGCCTTCTTGGGATTCTCTCTCTGACCGTCCCCCCCCCCCCCCCCGCACCACCTCAAAATAAATAAACTTTAAAAGAAAAAAAGAGTAAGGGTATATTTGAAACTTTCACCCATTCTCCTTCTATTTTTGTTTGTTCCTTCACCCCACCCACTTTCTCCCCCCCTGGCCAAACCCTTGGGAGGGTGGCCAGGTGGGCATCCTGTGGTTAATTGTAGCCAGAACTGGGTGTTCCCACTTGAGAACAGGAACTGCCACCTAACGACCCTCCCATCCTGAGCCCAGACAAGAGGCTGCGCAGAGAGGCGTGCAGTAGGGAAGGGGGAGCTGGGCCACAGTCCCCGTGATGAAGGGACAATAATTAAACACCCACTGTATGCTGGTCCCTGTATGGGTCACATCAGGAAGATTCAGAGGAAATGGCAAATGCAGGCTTACGCTGAGTGGTTTCTATTCTACATGATGAGTCGTTGTTTTCAAGATTTGGGCAATTGCAGATCATAGCAATACATTTGAAAATGGCTGCCACGCCAGAGAGCTGCTAACCCCCCTGCCTGCTACACCAGCCAGCTGGGACGGCTGGGTTTCACTGCCCCTTCTCCTCCAGTTTGGACTGGGACCCCCGTCCCTAGAGCCCCACTTCCTCCGGGGAGAGAACACTGGCCTCCCAGTCTCTGGGCGTGCCCTGAAGGTCTGTGGTCTCCTTGGGGCTCGTCCTGCCTATTCGGTGACACCCTTTGATATCTGCTGGGCATCTCGGGAGGCCGGATTAGGATTAGGACCATCCCCTGTGAGACCAGGGATGTTAGGAAGCTTGGGGGTGCTGAGCACCTGTGACAGGGGCCTGGCGCCTCTGGGTGGTGGGCAGGCAGGGTGGGCCATGCTATTCCTTCTCAAGCACCCACGGTGCCTGGGAGGGACTTCATGGGACTTGAGGGTTTCCTTTTTGTAGCCACCCATGTACTCATCTCTCTGTCCGACCATGTCCGTACCCACCTCTGGAAACCGAGGGTCCGTGTTCTGTGCAGGATTCCTTCGAGTGCCCTGTAAACGAGCACCCGTCACGTGGCCAAGCTCAGCACCCGCTCTGAAATGTCAGTGGCCTCCAACCCCAGCTTTTCCAGAATCACCCAGCCTTTCTCCCTTCTCCCCATCACGTTTGTGGTCATAGGATCTGAAGCGTCAGCTGAAAGACTGGACAGGCCATTTGCTAAACAAGCCCCTCTGCATGTGAGGACATGGAATGAGGGGGCGGGGGGCTTGCCCGAGGCCATAAGGAAGAGGACTCAGCTCTCCAGGAGGAGCTCCCAGGAAGGCAGAAGTGACAGCACAGAAAACAGGTTAAAAATTCGACATTAGAGAGGCACCCGGGTGGCTCAGTCGGTTGAGCGTCTGACTTGATTTCGGCTCAGGTCATGGTCCCAGCCTGTGCTAGGCTGGAGCCTGCTTGGGATTCTCTCTCTCTCCCTCTGCCCCTCTCTCCCACTTGTGCTCTTTCTCTAAAAATAAGTAAAATGAAAATAAAATCTGTTTAAATAAAAAAAATTATGAAAAACTCTAGACATTAAGAATTAAAAGATCTGGTACTCTGGAGAAGCGTCTTTAGGAGAGGGAAGAGCCACGTGTGTGCATATGTGACGTCGGCAGGCTACGGTCGTAACAGGTCACCTTGTAAAGTGCAGGCCTTGGGCCTCACTTCTCTGAGCCTCTGTGTCCTCATCTGTAAAACGGGGATGAGGCCGCTGCCTCACAGACTACGTGTGTCCGTTCAGTAGGATCTCTAACTATCAGACAGGCCGTGCCATGTGTTGGGCACATGGTAGACGTTTACACTCTCCCCTGTATCTGAAGGCTTCCAAGTAGTTAGTACAGCAAGACTGGTTTTCTTGACCCTGAGTAGATCATATTGAACATTTGTTTATTGAGATGAGGGGGAAAAGGACATATATAGTATGAATATTCTCTTGAAAGATGTCCATCCAAAGAGAGCGAAATCTTAAAGGGGAGAACCTCTCCCTGCATGAAGGGAACGGCTTTCAGGGGCTAAGCTAATGGTCTGCAGGCATGGAGTCTCTCCTCTGACCGGGGAAGGGGGGAATCAGATGACTCATTAGTATATTATTAGCCGGCTTTTTGGGAACAGGAGGAACCCTTGTTCCTTCAGCACTCACTCAGCTAGAGCTAATCCCCTCAGCCAGGGCAGAGAGCCACATTTATTCCGGGATGAGTTAGAAACCAAGTGCATTGTGTCTCAAGAATGCTCGGGAGGCAGTAATGAGGGCGGCTGGACGCCCCTTCCCCGAGCCTGGCCGTCTCCTCCTGAACCCTTGTCCTCTGCTGCTGTTTGATGCCCGCCGTGCAAGGGGACCCGGGGCTCTAGCTTCACGGTGCAGTGCCGTCGAGGCCACTCTCTGCCAGAGCATGAAGTCAGCGTTTAGAGCAGATGCCTCCTAGATCAAGTGCTTTCTCCGTGTCCCGCTGTGGTGGGGATTAGGTGTCACTTCAAGCAAGGCACTCGGTCATGCTGAGCCAAGGCCGGTCCTGGCACTTGGAGGGAAGGATGGGGGTCCTGAGCCCATGCCCAGAGCCCCAGGTTGAAATTCAAGTGGGGGAGCGGGGGGCCCGTAACTGTTCTTAAATCTAATTCAGCCAACACCCACTCTTCCTAGCTTTCTGGTAGGAAAATCTCCAAATGTACACCTAAGTTCAAAGCCTCGTAAATGAACACCTGGAACTATAATGCTGCCGGGTTTGAAGCCAAATCCACGCTCCAAACTGCCTCACTGTGCACGTGGGAGGAGTTCAGGGACATGGATGGTTGGGGAGTTAGGACCTGAGCCAGGAGGAGGTTGTGAAGTGAACCAGAGCAAACTGCTTGAAAAGGTCAAACCTGAATCTATAAGTGAAGGGGGAGAGGTGTTAAAATGTGAGCAGATCAGGAGATAACTCCCACCCCGGAAAGCATAAGGAAAGAACCCACAGAGCACAGAGATGAGCAAGCAAGCCAGCCAGGGCAGGATTGGAAGTGGCCCGGCCGGCCAAGAGGGGATGATGAGCCCCATACCTGCTGTGCTGCTGTCACAAGCGTGCTCTAGATTCAGGTGATTGATGGGCCCTTGTGGTTGGGAGCACGGAGCATGACTGAAGCCGGGAAGAATGTCTTGAGCTGATGGGGAGAAGATGGGCATTCCAGCGGAAGGCACAGGCATGGCCCAGGGCCTTGCCAAGGGATTTGGGGATAGGAATAGAGAGTAATGCAGGGGTCAGAACAATGCCGTAGAGAGGGAAGCAAGTCAACTCGGCCATGGGCTGCATGTCAGGCGTGGAAGGCAAAATTCAAAGACCACCCAGAGCTTACCGATGGGATGCCAGGGAGAAAAAGTGGCGCGGTGGGAACAGAGAATCTGGAAGAAAGGTGGCTGGTTTGGGCAGCAGCAGTTGGTGAAGATTTAAGGCATAGCCTTTAAATCGAAGGATAACACTGAAATTTTTCACTTTAAATTGTGGTTTTCAAGTTTAGCCGTACCTTAGAGTCACCTGGGGAGCTATTAAAAAAAAAAAAAGAAGAAAAACAAAACCTTGCCATAAGCAATTGGAAGACCTGACCTCATATTGCAGAAAAGGCTCCGTGGCAAAAGAGAAAAGAAAACGCTAACACGTAAACTTAATGCGATATGCGCCAAAGCCTCACCATAGTAGTGAAAGACACACAAATGGATTTTCCTTGCTACCGGATAGGATGATGCAACATCACAAAGATGCCGATTATGCCCAAGTTATTATAGAAGTTCATTGCCATCCCAATAAAAATAGCAACATTTTTTTTCTTTTCTGGAGCAGGATAGTTAATTCTAGATTCCTTATATGCACAGTAGAGAAAACCCTAAGAAGCCACAGGCAGGACATTCCCCCAGAAACCAAAACATACACCATAAAGTCTACACATTGAAAAGTGTCATTCTGGGGTGCCTGGGCGGCTCAGCCGGTTAAACGTCTGACTCTTGATTTGGGCTCAGGTCATAATCTAACAGTTCGTGAGTTCAAGCCCCACATCAGGCTCTGTGTTGGCAGTGGGGAACCCCTTGGGATTCTCTCTCTCTCTCTCTCTGCCCCTCTCCCACTCACACTGTCTCTGTCTCTCTGAAAGTAAATAAACTTAAAAAAAAAGAAAGAAAGAAAAAGAAAAGTGTCTTCCTGTGGTGTCTGGGTGGCTCAGCCGGTTAAGCATCTGACTCTTGATTTCGGCTCAGGTCATGATGGTGCGGTTCGTGGGTTTGAGCCCCACAGCAGGCTCTGTCTATGCCGACATTGTGGATCCTGCTTGGGATTCTGTCTCCCTCTCTTTCTGCCCCTCCCCTGCTCATGCTCTCTCTCTTTCCAAATAAATAAAAATAAACTTAAAAAAAAATAGAAAACTGTTTCCTGGTGCCTGAAGAGGCAGACAGACCACAGAAACATAGTAGAAAGGCCAGAGAAAGGCCCACATATATATGAAAATATGATTTAGGATGAAGGTGACATTTCAAGTCAGTGGAGCAAAGATAGAGTCTCTCTAATGAGTGTTGGAGGGACAACTGGATGGCCATTTGGGAAAAGATAAATTCGGATCCATACCCCATAGCACACACCAGATAAAATAACAAATGTATCAGATCCACATGTAAAGAAATGAAGCAAGCACTAAGAAAACATGAGTGGAATCCTTTATACTCTGGGAATGGGGAAGGCCTACCACACCTTAAAATTCAGAGCGGTAAAATAGAAAAAAAAAAAACAACAACAACAACCAGAAATCCAGCATCATAATAATTAAAACTTCACAAGTCAAAGAGCATCTGGGTGGCTCAGTCAGTTGAGTGTCTAACTCTTGATCTAAGCTCAGGTCTTGATCTTATGGTCGTAAGTTTAAGCCCCACATTGGGCTCCATGCTGGGCATGGGGCCTTCTTGAAAAAAACCAAAAAAACAAAACACCTCACAAGTCAAAAGACAAAAAGTTAGCAGAGTCAAAAGACAAATGACAAATAAACAATAAAAAAAAAAAGGAAGAATAGGGGCGCCTGGGTGGCTCAGTCGGTTCAGCATCCAACTTTGGCTTAGGTTTTGACCTCACAGTTCATGGGTTCAAGCCCAATGTCGGGCTCTGTGCTGACAGCTCGTGCTCTGTCTCTCTCTCTCTCTCTCTCAATAATGAATATTTTTTTTTAAAAGGAGAAAGTGACAAACTGTAAGAAAATATTTGCAATTTAAATGGCAAAGGGCTATAACCTCCTTAATATATCAAAAATTTCTTCAAGTTGAGAAGAAAAAAACCCCTCAGAAACAAATAACAAACAAACAAGGGGACAATGCATAGAGAAAGATACACAGGTGGCATTTAAAGATAGGAAAAAAACACCCATCCTTATTTTAAGAGAAGCCTATATTGAAATTTCACTTTCTCGTCAGTGGGAGTGGAGAAAATCCAAATGCTGGACAACAGAGTCTCTTGAGGAGCTGTGATAAAACACGCACTCTTGTGCTTTTCTGGAGGGTGAAAAAGCGTGCACTTGCTATGGAGGAGAATTTTTACACATTCATTGCATTGAATATGCAGTTTCTCTTTGGCCCAGAAGAACCACAGCTAAGAATCCACCCCGAAGATAGGAGTCCACAAATAGCAAACCATCGTAAGCACCAGATTATTTATTGTGAACTGTTGATAACAGTAAAAGATTGAAAGTAGACCAAGGATTTATCTATGGGATGCTTATCGAGGAGGATGATTCAGCATCACAAAGATGCTGATTACGCAAAAAAAAAAAAAAAAAAAAAAAAGAGTATCCACCAGGAACCAATAAAAATGGCTACTTTTGAGGGGGAATAGGGTCATGAGAACTTTGCCTTCTAATGTGGTTTTTGACTCTTGAACCATGTCAGTGGTTTATGTATTCAAAAACAATATTTTTTTTAAAAAGGAAGGAAGAAAAAAAACCATTCCCAAAATTGAACATGAACAAAACGAATAAACCTAAAGTGTATCAAATTCGTAACATACCCACACACAGAAAAGACTTCATTCCTGTCAATTCTGAAAAATACTCTGGATATTCTTAGGGAGATGTGTTCAAAGCATAAAAACAATCAATAGGCTTCTCCATAGGTTTATTGCAAGTTGTAACACCGGGTTAGAATATGGAACAGTTTAAATGTTTTTGGATAATGCAAATAACAAAATTTTCATAAAAAACAAGCATTGCATGGGGAACCAAGATTTCACTCTCTATGAGAAAAACGGCACAAGTGTAAAATAAAAAGAAGGCGAGAAGAACCCAGGAATGTTCATTTGAATTGGACCTGTTAGTGTGAATCAGTTGGAGTGTCTGGAAGAATACTGACTGCGTTTGAATATCAACAGATTGTATAGGAGATAGTCAGTGAGTCCTGAAGTAAGATAAGACCAGGTTGAGGAGTGAGCGCATTCTTCTTCCCAGAAGAATGCCACTAGCAGACCAGACAGAATGAGAAAATGAGCAGTATCATTTTGCTACCTCCGTTGTAATTGGTCAGAGCAGGGATCATTAATGACACTAAAACCACTGGGTCAAAGCGTTAGGGAGAAGGATATTTACCACCCTAACTGGGTGATGAAACGGGGCACCACAACCTGACATCCTCCCATGGGTGGTGCAGGATATCCTCCTTGAGACAGCCCTGCCAGGATGTCTAACCTGAACCTGACCAGGCCTCTGGACACAGCGTCATGCCTTCAGAAAGTAGAGCGAGGAACAGAGGAGTGACCCCGTGAAGAAGAAATCGCCAGTCAAATCGAGAATGTGACATTCCACAAGAAAAAAACTGGCCAAGAGTTCCAAATGTGTCATTACTTTTTTAAAAGTTTATTCATTTTGAGAGAGAGAGAGAGAGAGAGAGAGAGAGCGCCAACATGGGAGGGGCAGAGAGAGAATCCCCAGCAGGGTCTGCACAATCAGCTTGGACGGAGCCTGACATGGGCCTCAATCCCACCACCCTGGGATCATGACCTGAGCTGAAATCAAGAGTCTGGCACTCAACCAACTGAGCCACCCAGGCACGTCCCAGGTCAACATTGTTATTTAAAAAAAATCTGCTTGAGGTTAAAAGAGACCACAGAAATAGAACCAGATGCAATACATGAACCTTGGTGGGATCCTAGACTGAAAAAAAGAAATGAAGGTGGGGAGAGAGGGAAGAAAGAACAGTCTGGAACAATTTGAAATGGCATTTGGGGACAAGCTGAGGAAATCTGAGCTCAACTGGCTATTAGATAGGAATTATTGTGAATTTTCTTAGGTGTAAAAATGGGATTGTCCTTCTATAAGGGGCTCCAGCCAGAAACATGAGTCCTCTAGGATACAGACCATCTCTCTAGTGGAATAACTCATTCTAGAAAAGCAGATTCTGGGGTTCTCAGGAAACAGAGTTATAATGAGTGAAGAGTACATTTAGAAATGATGTAGCAACCAGAACTTGTGGGAAAATGTTCCTTTCGTCCATATTTTTTTTCTGATAATAAAATTAACATTCATATAAAAATCTTTATTTTATAAGAAAATATAAGATAATGAAGATAAATTATAATTTCCCCCACTGAGAATAATATCTGCTAGTATTATATATTACTTCCAAGTATTTTTATATGCCTATCCATATTTGTCTTTTCAAAATAAAAAGGGGAGATGGTACATATTTTCTACTAAAGCAGCACATACTTACTGTAAAAATCAAATGATGCTGTGCAAAAATGTATTTGTAATCAACTTTGCATTTACATGATGTTATTGTGGACATCCTTCCAGGTCAGGAAGTTTAATTGTTTTTAATTTATTTTTATTTTTTGAGAGAGAGCACACGAACGTGAGGGAGGGGCAGAGGGAGAGGGAGGGACAGAATTCCATGCAGGCTGCACCCTCAGTATGGAGCCCACCACGGAGCTCAATCTCACAAACCGTGAGATCATGACCTGAGCCGAAATCAAGAGTCCAATGTTCAACCAACTGAGCCACCCAGGCACCCCACGATGTCAGAAACTTTGCATCATCATTTTTAATTGTGCCGTGCAGTTCCACTATGTAGATGTACCATAGTTAATGTAGTAAGTCCCGTTTTAACAAATATAGTGACAAATATCCTTTATCTTTGAGCATTTATCTATCGCTGTAGGATACATTTCTAGAAGTAGGATTACTGAAATGTATTGCTTTTGGTTCATATAACCATGCCACTATACAAGTCTCCCAAAGGATCACATCCATTCACAACCCCCGCCCCCACATGCACCCCTGCCTTCCTCCCTGTGTAAGGGTTATTTCCCCACACTTTGCCAACTCTGGGTATCATCACTCTAATTTGTGCCAGTTTATATATATATAAAATATTTTTTTAAGAGAGAGAATGAGTGGCAGAGGGGCAGACAGAGAGAAAGAGAGAAAGAGGGGGGGGTGGGGGTGGGGGGAGGGAGAGTCCTAAGCAAGCTCCACGTTCAGCTCAGAGCCAGACTTGGGGCTCGATCCCACGACCCCGGGATCATGACCTGAGCCGAAATCAAGAGTTGGACTTTCAACTGACTGAGCCTCCCAAGTGCCCCCAATTTGTGCCAGGTTTACAGGTGAAAAATGTAACTTCCTGAGGTTTTCCCTTGCTTTTCCTCTGTTATGAGTGAGGCTGAACCTCCTCTACTTCTGGTCATTTGTAATTCTACTATAAATAGTTTTCATGCCCTGTGTCTTTTTTCTCTGTAGATGCTAATATTCTTTTATTTTAAGAACTTTCATATGTCAAGGATTTTGGTAATCTCTTGTGTATATTACCAATAACTTCCTCATTTGCTCCTTATCTCATCTGAGCCTCCCAGCAATCCCAGAGCAGGTGGAATTATCCCCACTTAATTGTTGTGGAAACTATGAGTCGGTGGCCACGTTTGGGTTTCCTTGCTCGGAGTGTGATGCACCCAGCTGTCCTACTGCTCCAACAGGGTCCTGATGGCAAGTGACGTTTATCCTCAACATGTCAAAATGTCTTAAACATATGGTCCTCAGTTTCCTCTTCTGTAAAAAGAAAAACATGGAGTTGGATCAAATGATCCCTTACATTCCCTTTAGCTCTGCTCTCTTTCGGTTCTGTGATTCAGAGCACAGGAGAGATCCACTGGGACGAAAGGCGTTGTCTGCATCCTCAAATCGTGTGTGGCATGTGGGAGGCAGCTGGGTTGTCTTTCTCCACGTACGAAGTGCAGGGTGAGTGTCTGTGACAGTGTGTTACCAAGAGCGTTTCCTTCCTGGACCTTTCCCGGGGCTGGAAGTGGGAACGTGACTCTGGCCCTGTCTCTCCCCAGTCAAAAGCACTTCAAAAACACGGCAACATCGATAAACTCCCGCATTTCTGTGTCATGGCGGGAGGGTACTAGGTCAAGGTAGCTACTTCCTCTTCTCATGATCCATGATCCCAGCAGACATCATCAGTGGATCACCACACACCATCTGAGCCAGGTCACAGCTTCGTAACCCTTAGAATTGTCTTACAGGAAGCAGCAACTATTTGCTTAAAATTGACACAGGGATAAACTAGTTGTCTTCCTGATACTAGGGTGTTTTTCCTAAAGATCTCTTTCTCTTTTTTTGTAATTTTTTTTTTTTGTTTATTTATTTTTGAGAGAGAGACAGAGTGCGAGTGGGGGGGGGCGGGGCAGAGAGAGAGGGAGACACAGAATCCAAAGCAGGCTCCAGGCTCTGAGCTCTTAGCCCGGAGCCCGACACAGGGCTCAAACCCATGGACTGTGAGATCATGACTTGAGCTGAAGTCACTCAACCAACTGAGCCACCTAGGCATCACAAAATTAAAACATGTTCGTTTAGGTGGGTTTAGGAAATAGATCCTCAAAAGTAAGAAAATTTAAAAAAAAATCCATAAACATATCATCATTGTTAATATCACTTTGGTATGTATTTATACAAAATGGGTTTATACAAAAAAATGAGATCAAACTTTTGCCCCTTACTTACCCACCTGAAGTATATATGGGATATCTTTCATATCATTAAACATTAGTCAACCATTCCCTTTCAAGGGTCCATGGTGCTCCCCTTAAGAGTGTACGATGGTTTATCCCCTGTAGCTGGGTACCTTACAGATTCCCCCTAGGCTGGGTCACCTAGGTTGCTTTTTGTGGTTTACAATTTCTATTATCTGCTGTTACAAAAATGTTGCAATGAACAGACCTTTGTGCATATCTATGGTTCTTTTCGTGGGTAAATGCATAAAGATGAAATTGCAGGCTTGCTTTAGAATGACAAATTGCTGGGGGTGCCTGGGTGGCTCAGTCGGTTAAGCATCCTACTTCGGCTCAGGTCATGATCTTGTGGTTTGTGAGTTCGAGCCCGCCTCTGGCTCTGTGCTGACAGCTTGGAGCCTGGAGCCTGCTTGGGATTCTGTGTCTCCCTCTCTCTCTCTCTCTCTGCCCCTTCCCCGCTTGTACTCTGTCTCCTTCTCTCTCAAAAGTAAATAAACATTAAAAAATATTATCAGAATGACAAATTGCCATCCGGAGAGACTGCCACACTTTTATAACCCACCAGTTCCATGAGACAGTCCACTTCTCCCTCACGCTCAGTGAGTAACGTTCTTTTTAGCATTTTGTCGAAATTGTCAAATCTGTCAAAAATTCTTCTTGTTAAATTTTCATTGTTTGATCACTAGTGATGCTTTTCTTTTTTAAAATGGCTGTTAACTATTTGATATTCTCCTTTTCTGAGCTGCCTCTTTATATCCTTTGCTCAGCTTTTCGGTGGGTGTTTATCTATTGCCTAACGGGTTTGTAAACATGCCTTATGTACTAGTGTTGGTAACTCTTTGTTACTTACGTTTTTTGATCAAGCCTAGCAGTGACTTACTCTATGCTTTCTGCCTTCAGAGCCATGTTTTACAAAGTCTTCCTCTACCATTTTAGGTAGCCTTTTATGCCGGCAAGTAACAGGGGCTCATTCAGAAGCTCCAGAAAAAGAAGGTGGGATGGGGAGGGTGGGCACTGTAAGAGCGGGTGGAGGTGAGATCTAAACCAGGAATCCCCAGGCACGCTGAAGCACTCTGGAAGTCTCCAGGGTGAGTTTGGACGGGGGAAGAAAATGTCAGCCCCTCTGCTTAGCTGCATATATGTTTCAAATTTGTATAGGGAAATAGAGCAAACGTAGGTAAGATACACACAACTATACACATTCAGTTTGTAGAATAAGAACACAAATTCCCATGTACACATCATCCAAGCTAAAAATATCATTTATTTGCTATCTCAGCCTTTCAAATTTCCCGTTTTTGTCTCTTTTTTTCCTCCACGTGTTACCTCTGGCAACCATTGACAGGTGTATTCATGGAGTAGTATGTGCATATAATTTATAAATAGGTAAGGGTCATATGTTGGAGGATGCATTTTTTATTTAAAAAACTGTTACTCCAAAAGCTTTGAGATGGCTGCTCAAGGAACGGTCTCTCTTTTGGGGTTCCTGCTTGTCTCTGTCTGGCTGCCCCCTACTCTGCCCACAGGGCCCCTTTGCTCACTGCCTTGCGTGCACGAAGCTGACCGGCTTAGTTACCTTCCTCTGTTCGAGTACCCAAGGGATGAGCTGAGCGGTCCAGCCTGTGAACTGGCCGCCCCCGGGCTGTAGCGCGTGTGACCGTGTGGTACAGCAGACCGTCCACTGCCGCCCTTAGGCGTGTGGGCAGGACACACACCTTGTCACCTGGGGTAAACTTACCTCCAGTGGGATAGCTAACTACTCACAGGTATTGCCTCCCAGAGCCTTTATTATTAGTCTTTATTCCTGAATTCTTAATCTACCTACGTCCATTTTGATCGATTCCGTTTAAGAATCTAACATTTTTCATTTCACTAAGTTCATTCAGTTCTGATACTAATTGTTAGGAATCGTCACCCATATACCACGTTTGTTACAAAGTTTTATAAAAGCATGTATCTGTTTCCATATTTCTACTTGTGATTTGATCTATCTGGTGAATGCCGTTTACACCCTGCACTTTTAAAATTTGATGGCTTGGTGATATGTCATAATATTGGGAAGGCAAGTCTTTTTCTTCTCTTTGCCATTATTTTTACACCTTCTTGTACTTTCCTGTATAGCTTTTCCATAGCTATTTTCCATATTTATTTTTCCAGATTAATTTCAGAATCTTTCTTCTTGAGCTTCCCAAAATTGCCATTGGAACTTTTTAAAGTAAGGTTTATCGAGGCGTATGCGTGAGATCTATGTTGTGGATATGCCTAAATTATACGCTAACTGCCAGGCCCTTTTGAGGAAGGAAGGTGATCCTCTGCAGGGCTCCGTGGCCCCACTTTCAGTCTTACCAGAGCCTGAGCTGCCCGGGAGACAGGCAAGTTCAGCCTCTCCCAGACCTACTTCATTACTTCAGCTATTCTCATCAGCCCCGGGAACGACTGGAGGGCAACGTTCCTCAATCTTGTTTCAATTCAATTCTCCAAAATGCCCAAGGGGAAATACTGCATTTAGCCCTGATAAGGCCTCACAGGCTAACCAAACAGCGTATCTTTTTGCTTTTCGCTGTAATTACATCAACAGAGAAACCCTTGGCATCCTCTGTTGCAGAGAAGTTCTGACAGGGAGTGATCTATGTGTTTGATTAAAATTTGAAAAATGGAGCGATCCAACCATTATCAGAAAATGGAATTTGTTTACTTGAGAGACTCTTTCAAATTATGTGTTTGATGGAAGGAAAATTAATTACAGAGAGGGCTTCCTGGTTGTGGGAAGATGAATTACTTTATTAGTTTTTACTTTCCCTCTTCCTCCTGGGGAGAAACGAGGGGGCTCTGCGGCCTAGAGGGGGCGGAGGTCAACGCGTCGTGGAGCAGTGGTTCTCAAACCTTCATGTGAGTTACGAATCACCTGGAGGTCTCGTTAAATGCAGGTTTTTGATTCAGGAGCTCTGGAGGGGAGGCTGAGACCCTGTGTTTTCTAGTTAAGCCCCGGGGTGCCACGACACTGCTGTCCCAGGGCCACGCTTGGGTGAAAGGGCTGGGAGGTGGTTCTTGTATTGGTTTTACCACAAACCTGCAGAGGAGTCCCCACTCGGGCCTTTCCTCCCCCACACGACGAGGACCTGCTGGAAGGTCTGCGACACGTCCCATAGCCAGTTGGCATAAAGGCCTCAAGGCCATCGTGGAGACCTCGTGGCCCAGCGGACACGGCCGAGGGCTCTTGGTAGGACTGCTTGAGACGGGAAGGCCCGCACACATCCACAAGGTTCAGCTTTGGCATCATCTTCATGGAAAACGGCTGAAGGGCCGCCAACTGCAGACCCGCCCAGGAATACTTCAGATGGCTCGACTACATGGCCGTGTCCCTGGGTGCGTCCCCTAAAAAGGGCCTCGACCGGCACGGGAATCATCAGAGCGGCCCCCAGCTTGACTGACAACGGCCAGCTGCTGCTCATGGCGGCGGCCAGCGAGGAACATGCCTGCTCCCTCCTTCCGCGGGCGGCCCTCGGTGTCCCGGACCCAGGAAGCCTCCAGGAGCCTCTGAGCAAGCTTCTGTGCCTCACGCAGCCGGGCCGTCTCTGTGCAGTCCGCTCCCCCCACCGCTTAACCAACTGAGCCACCCAGGCGCCCCATAGAGCTGAATACGTTTCAGATGTGCGTGTCATTGCCAGGCTCACGCTGTCCCTTTGAGCTTTGCCATCAGTAAGCACCCAGCTCCTGCCGGGGTGGGAGCGCCAGACGGACCGTGCCTTAGTCTTCCCTGTCCTCGCGGCGCTTGGCTTTGTGCTCAGTTATTCCTGCTGCGCAAAGAAAACAACTAAGAGCAGGGTGGGGGGCAGTCTTTCCCATGTGGTCCAGCCCAAACACCACCACTCCCGAGGGGGAATGCAGGGAGGCTTGTGGGGGCCGTGCCACTCGAAACCCTGGGTGTCCTGGGCTGAGTGCAGACACGGACGCAGTCCACGTGCAACCTGGACACAGCACGCCTCTGTGACCAACGGTGTCCAGGCCCCTTGCAAGGAAAGCACCCAATTGTAAACTTGACTTTTCACTGACTGCCTATTTGCTGATATTAAACAAAACACCCAAGCTTCTTTGTTTTGGTTTGTTTTTTAATTATTATTATTTTTTTTTTAATTTTTTTTTCAACGTTTATTTATTTTGAGACAGAGAGAGACAGAGCATGAACAGGGGAGGGGCAGAGAGAGAGGGAAACACAGAATCGGAAACAGGCTCCAGGCTCTGAGCCATCAGCCCAGAGCCCGACGCGGGACTCGAACTCACGGACCGCGAGATCGTGACCTGGCTGAAGTCAGACGCTTAACCGACTGCGCCACCCAGGCGCCCCTTAATTATTTTTTTAATGTTTATTTTTAAGAGAGAAAGACAGAGCACGAGTGGGGGAGGGGCAGACAGAGAGGGAGACACAGAATTCCAAGCGGGCTCCAGGCTCCGAGCTGTCAGCACACAGCCCGACGCGGGGCTCGAACTCACAGACCATGAGATCATGACCTGAGCCGAAGTCAGATGCTTAACTGATTGAGCCACGCAGCCTCCGCCCACCCCCCCCCCGCCCTGCCCCTTCCCCAAACTTCTTTGGATGTGATGATGGCACTGTGGCTATGTTCTGCAAAGACAGAGTTGGCATCTTCCAGAGAGTCGCACCCATGGGGCACTGGGGTGGGTGGGGGTGGGTGCATGTCGCTGAAACCAGATCAGCCCTGCGGCGATAATGAAAGCAGCTTGGTGACGGGCGTTACCAAGTCCACTGAACTATTCCACACTTGGATTGGCTTTTAAAACTCCCACCATAAAAGGAAAAAAGAAAATTCGTTTTCTTTCGATGAGACAGCCAGATATGTTCTCCTGAATTAGTACACAGGGTGCGTGACTTTTAAGACCGCCCCCCCCCCCCGCAATGAGGGGGTACATTAGAACCCGGACTCCTACGTGAGCCAAAGCAACAATTACAGCGGGGAATCTGTGCAGATGGGTCGGGCCAGGCTCCTGCTCTCAGCCCTTCCGTAGACTGCAGAGCCAGAGTCCCTGCCGTGCACAGAATGTGACGCCGGGCCTCTTCTCCAGCCTCTACCTGCCGTCCTCCCTGACTCCCCGAGCTACTGTGACGCCAGGCCCCTTGCTATTCTTGCTTCCCAAGCACACTCCGGGGTCAGGGCCCTTTTCCTGGGAGGTTCCCCCCAGGGACTCACACAGCTCGCTCTCAAGTTTCAGACGGTCACCCCCAAAGGACCGTCCATGACCAGTTAATGCCAGTCCTCCCCATCACTCTTCAAACTGTCACTTCTTTTCTTCACAGCACTCACTGACACCATTTAATACATCTGCTTATGAGAAGTCCGTCTACTTCACTACAGATAAGGGGACTTCACGAGGCGTCCGTGCCCACCAGGTCGTAGAGAAAGGAGCCCGTCACACCGCCTGCCCGTATAATCGTGCCCTGGTGTTCTCGTGTCGACCAAATGCCTCAAGTTTCTGGTTCGAGCCTTATGGGTTTTTTTCCAAGAAACTTGTCTCTAAATCTGAATGCCATTTAAGCAAGGAGGTGTGAGCAGTTCGTTAAGGCAGGACGACCAAACAGGTCCAGGAGGTACGTGCGTGCCAGTACGGGGAGGGGGTCAGAACACGCAGGGGCCTGTCATGAGACCACACACTTCAAGGCAGGCTCAAGCGGACCCGTGACGGAGGGAAGGCAGGACACGCTTCTAACCAACCCACTTGTGGACACCGTCTGTCAAGCAAGGCCCAGACCCCCACGCTCACCAGGGCCAGAAGGAACGGCAGCCCCCACCTAGAGGCATGTTAGGCACGTGCTGTTCTCCTTGGCTTCTCGTGACTGTGACGTTGACCCAGGGCCAGCGGTGCTGTGAGCACTCCCAGGTCACGGGTGGGAAAAGAGGTCTCCGAAGGGTTAGCTCGGCGCACACGGTCCGTGTTGAAACCAGATCTGGTTTCGGTGCAACGCGTTCCTGAGGAGCAAGACTGTGATGGTTCCGGGTGAGCTCGCAGGCTGTGTGCTCAGCGCACGCCTTCCAGCGCCTGCAGGAGAGGCTCTGGACTACGTGTGTGCACGTGTGCACGTGTGCGTGACAGGGTCGGGGGAGCACGGACAGGACAGCTCAAGTTTGTCCTGAAAAGTATTTTGTCTCTGGCTAATCCACCACCTAACCTTGGCGAGAACACTGGGCTAATTTCATTATTGACCAAAGTCAGCAATCAACAAATGTACAATAATAGGGGTGCCTGGGTGGCTCAGTCAGTTAAGTGTCCAGCTCTTGATTTCCGCTCAGGTCATGATCCCACAGTTGGTGGGTTTCAGCCCCACATCAGGCTCTGTGCTGACAGCGTGGAGCCTGCTTGGGATTCTCTCTCCCTCTTTCTCCGCCCCTCCCCCACTTGCTCTCTTTCTCTCAAAATAAATAAAAATAAACTTTAAAAAAACCACCAAAATATATATACAATAATATAAAAAACTATAACAATTAAGAGTCACATGACAGCCGGGCATCATCTGTGCTAGTCACCGTAGCAACAGGCGGGGCTCGAACCCACGAACCGTGAGATCACGACCTGGGCTGAAGTCAGATGCTCAGCCTGACTGAGCCACCCAGGTGCCCCTAAGAGATTTTAAATATTGATGATTCAAGGTAAATACATCCCAATGCTGTTTCTTGGTTTGGGAATAATGGTGATTTTTAAGTTACTCCCTCCAGTTTTTGTGTATATTCCAAATTTCCTTTACTGAGAATATAGTAAAATTGTGGAAGAAGAGCCAATAGACTTTAAAATACATCTTAGCAACGAATAACGAATGATGACCGCCTGAGTTCTGGAGGTGTTAAGGAACGCTTGGCTAAAGGGGTAACTGCATCCCGTTAGCAAATAGGAGGAGCCACCCATATCATTAAGAATAATGGGACTCTTGGGGCACCTGGGTGGCTCAGGCGGTCAGGCGACTGACTTCGGCTCGGGTCATGATCTCACAGTTGATGAGTTCAAGCCCCGTGTTGGGCTCTGTGCTGACAGCTCAGAGCCTGGAGCCTGCTTCCGATTCTGTGTCTCCCTCTCTCTGCATCTCCCCTGCTCGTGCTCTGTCTCTGACTCTCAAGAAATAAATAAATGTTAATAAAAAAAATTTTTTTTAAAGAGTAATGGGACTCATGACTATGAGTAGAAAGTATAAACTCAGTGGATGAAACATGCTCTGCGTGGGTGGCTGCTCTTTTAAAAGTAGCTCACGCAGATTTAAATTGTACTATATGAGGGGCGCCTGGGTGGCGCAGTCGGTTAAGCGTCCGACTTCAGCCAGGTCACGATCTCGCGGTCCGGGAGTTCGAGCCCCGCGTCGGGCTCTGTGCTGACAGCTCGGAGCCTGGAGCCTGCTTCGGATTCTGTGTCTCCCTCCCTCTCTGTCCCTCCCCTGCTCCTGCTCTGTTCTCTCTATCTTAAAAATAAACAAACAGGGGCGCCTGGGTGGCGCAGTCGGTTAAGCGTCCGACTTCAGCCAGGTCACAATCTCGCGGTCCGTGAGTTCGAGCCCCGCGTCAGGCTCTGGGCTGATGGCTCAGAGCCTGGAGCCTGTTTCCGATTCTGTGTCTCCCTCTCTCTCTGCCCCTCCCCCGTTCATGCTCTGTCTCTCTCTGTCCCAAAAATAAATAAACGTTGAAAAAAAAAATTAAAAAAAAAAATAAATAAATTGTACTATATGAAAAAAAGATGTTGAGGGATTGTGGATGACTTCAAAAATTTAGTCTTTTTATGGACTTAAAGCAATAAAGGATATTTTAACTTTTTTATACTTTATTTTGTGACAGACAGCAAGTGGGGGAGGTGAAATCAAGAGTTGGATGCTTAACTGACTGAGGCACCCGGGCGCCCCAAAAGATACTTTAAAATAACTCACCTGCAATTCCAAATCACTCTACTGCAAGGGGTACCTGGCTGGCTCCGTGGGTAGAGCATACGACTCTTGATCTCAGGGTCATGGGTTCAAGCCCCACGTTGGGCACAGAGCTTACATAAACAACAACAACATCAAATCGCTCTACTGGGTTCCCATTAGCCTCCAGCCCACGGGTGTTTTACTGTGGACTGACCAAATGGGTGTGTGTTCAGTGAATCTCGCCCCCTGGACCTCAGGTTACCAGCTGCCTCGCGGATAGCCGGGTGCATGTAGTACTTCCGTGCATGCTACACAGGCAGGATTCTTCTACTTTTCAAATAAACAACATCGTTTCTAAAAATACGAATTCCCTTGGAGAGCCCAGCACGAGCACTTGAAGGTCTGCAAGGGATACTTTGTTGAAAGGCAGCCTTCGTTCTGATTTCCCCAAACTCACAACTGGAAAGGTTGCCCGCCCGCCACAGTGCACCCCCAGGCTTGGTTGGATTCACACGGTCACAGTCAGCACCCCATGGCAGTGGGTCACGCAGGGGCTTGACCGGACACGGAGACCCGCGTTCTAACCTAGGTCCACGAGGAAGGGCAGTAGCCGCATCTCTGGGACCGTCCCCTCGCGCTTAAAACGAGATTTGACGTCATCCCTGCTTCTAACATCCTGATTCTAAGCCTTTAAACTTGACACTGGAACGAACAGCAAATGCGGTTCTTCAAAAGCCGCCGTTCGCTCTCTGGATCCTCGCGCAGCTCTAGCCTGCGACATCGGAGAACGAAGACTCCATTTTATCTGAGGCCAGCCTGCTGCAAAGTGACCCACACAAATGTCCTGTGGCCTAAAGCAGACCAGCTTCTCTCACGTCTGGCATGTTAGACATTTGGTATTTTCTTTGTCACATGAGACCAGTCCTCCGGCGAAGCCCCTCACCTTCTTGACAAGGTTCCTAGGAAAGTCATTCCACCTTGGCGTTTACAGAAACTCAGTCCTGTGGCTATTTCTTCTCTACCGGATACTGGAGAATGGCCAGGTGCCAGCCGGTCAGGCTGCTGGCACAAAGCCACACAGACTGGCGGCGGGGGGCGGGGTGGGGGGCTTCAGCGTGGCTCATTTTCTCACCAGGCTGGAGCCTCCGAGCCCGAGATCAAGGTGTCAGCGGGGTTAAGTTTCTCATGGAGCTGGTCTTCTGTGCCCCCGCCCTCTTCTTTAAGGACACCAGTCACACTGGGCGAGGGCCCACCCTAACGGCCTCATTTTATGAGTCACCTCTGCAAAGACGCCCTCTGCCAATACAGTCCCATTCTGAGGTACTGGGGATCAGCACTTCACCATCCGAATCCTGGGGGCGGTGACCATGCAGCCCATGGCTGCTTTGGAGTGTAAGGTTTTGCTTTTTCATGTACTTTGACGTATTTCTTGCAGCTTTAACGGAAGTATTGTGAATTTAAAAACCACGACAGGCCTGTATCATGTGCACGTGGAACCTAAGTGATGTGCAAGAGTGTGTCTGACTATAAACTGTATCCGTTGCATTAGGATTTACTGAAAAACTTTGGGAGTACTTGGCCCTGGGTGGCCGCTTCTGGTAGGAAAAAGGGACACTCGAGCCCAGACGCCCAGGGAAGCTGAATTCACAAAGGATTCACACCACCACTCGTTCTCCTCAACGGCTGTGTGCACAGCATGCTGTTAACAGACACACCGAAGGATGGGTCAGCTTTTCACTTGTGCAGATCAAAACGCTGCTTCCCCACAAAACGGTTTCTCCAGCCTGATCCCCAGGCCACCAGCATCTGAGGCAACTACGTGTTGTTTGTGAACACAGGGGTCCAGGGTGCCTGGGTGGCTCCCTCAGTCTGACTTCTGCTCAGGTCATGATCTCGTGGTTCGTGGGTTCGAGTCCCGCATCAGGCTGTGTGCTGACAGTGCAGAGCCTGTCTTGGATTCTGTGTCTGTCTCTCTCTACATTTCCCCACTTACGCTCTAAAATAAAATAAACATTAAAAAAAAAAAAAAAAATGAGCGTACAGGTCTGCGTCCCACCCGGAACCTGCGAATCCAGCCCTGGCCGGAACCTGAGCTCTAACAAGCACCCAAGGGGCCCACCCGAGTCTGCGGGTCTCTGTGCTGCCGTGGATGCACCCACCCTTCAGCACAAGAAAGGTCACACTGTCCAAGCTGCAAAACCGAGCACACCTTTATTTCACACCCACTGCAACCCAGCCAAGGCAGAGGAGAACGCTGTGTCACAGTCCCGATTCAAGATCCTCTTTTGTCCATTTGGTAGCTGCCTGAAAACCCGGCACATTTAAATGAAAATCACATAAAAGACCCCTAGAGAAACTGACCCATCTTCCCCAAACAACAGACTTCCTCATTAGTAAAATCAGCAGGTGCCGATGGAAGCACAATACAAACTTGACCATGGTGTCTGTTCGCACGGAAGACTATACTTAGATGCTTTCAGGTCTAAAAACCCAACTGTGAATGTCCAAGAGCCCGATTTTAATTTGACTGTTATCAGCCACCAAGAACTCGAAGAGGAAAGCAAGGGCACTGTGGAAATTACTCTTCCTGGAAATTCAGCCCCACAACCCGGGTGGCAAGGGTCCAGGACACAGGAGAGACAGCAGTGCTGATCCGAGGGCCCCTCTGATGTGGAGAAATGCACCTGCTGAGTCTCTCCTGAGTCCATCCCACGGCTTCACGGTAACTTGGTCCTCCGGTCTCAAACGACTATTCGGTTGTAATCTTTACAGTTCCAAGAATCGATTTTGGCTGAACCCAAGGGTAACATAATACCCATTTGTACTGCACCCATAATGTCCACAATACAGATGTTCTTGCGGTACGAAGGCCATTCTGTCGGTTGCATAGGTATATACACAGATAGATGTTGGCTCCTGTGGGAGACAAAGCTTTTCTCCTCTTTGGCAAGAGAACATCCACCCGGCGCCACCGCTCTGGCTAGCTCTTTTTCCTACGTTCCCTCATGTGCGCAGCAATGGAACCGGCTATTTCTGCATTCTTCTTGTTCTGGCCAAAATAATCTAGAAACTGGCCATCTGGTCCAATCAAGTACATTATTATTGTATGATCCACCTGCAGAGAAAAAGGTGGGGGAGGGAAAGGACAAAAAGATTACCAAAATAAGTCGCTTATTTTTCTGATTAAATTCTGCAGATGAGAACTTCACATTAATGATTAAATAACCTCTGTAACATGTATCGTTTACAGAATGCGTCTAAGCCTATTTTCATAAATTCACGGTGACAAATATCTAAAATCGTTTGCATTCCAGCACTCTCCACTGACTACTGCCTTAGACATCAGCTAGAATTTGGGATTCTTCTGGTTCTGTCCATAACACACGCATGCAATCGATCTCGGAGAATCGACTTCCAAGAAATGGCTGCTGCTTTCGGAAGAAATGGGTACCTCATTGCTCCCAAATGCTGCCTACCACACTGTGTCAGAAGAACCCAGAAAAGTCACCACTACTGTAAGTGTATGATTTATACATTCTGGAATGCTATGTAGTCCTGATATTAGTGCCTCACATGGAAACGTGGAAATAAGGGTTTTTCTCCCCCAGGAAGCTGGCATATACTCTGCCGAATGATCCTATCTGAGGCAGATCACCTGGGCCGTCCTCAGGAGACATAAATGCTACCCCTCCGAGGAGTCATCTTACAGTTATCTATTTTCCAAGCAAAGTTCTGAAAACATTCCTACCTCTAACCTAAGCTTGGATTGGTCATACAGTTTTTATTTATATGCCTCCACTTAATCCAACTTTAAATGAGCAGAAGGCTTGGCGCTTAAGGAGTCCTTGGAATTTATTGCAGGCTTGATTGCTATTTGGCAAGACAAAAAGAAAGACCGAAATGTGATCACACATACCGAACCGGAGACACCCCCAAATACACCCGCCACACATTATAGGTCTGTGAGGTTATTGCTTTTTTATATACACACATTTGTAAACACAGAGCAAATGGAAAGAGCCACTTGCCTGCACACAGAAGGAAAGAATGTGCCCCAAGAGCTCAAACAGCTGGTGATTTCACATGTCCTGGAATAATTCGCTGAAGGAGCAGGACGGGGGATCAGCGTTTCTCCGCATATCTGATACCGAGTCAGAACTGGGTCTCCAGCTCGCGCTTTACACCTTCCTCTGTATCTATAGCTTTCGTTTTTCTGTTTCTGTTTGTACTCGATTCTCTCACTTACTTAAAAAACTAAAATTCCAGGGGACTTATGTTATGAGTGTTCTTACTGGAAATTACTTTCTAGTACAGAACGAAAATACTGTTCTACCCGTATCTGTCAAACTTGTCAGTGGCTGTGTCTCAACGTCCAGCTGCCTTGTGGGCAGAGCGAGAGCTGTCGTATGTATCTAACCCACAAGTTTAGAGTTCTAGTAGGTCCCAGGACAGATACAGGAAGCCAACGTTCACCGACAAGCTCTGTCACATGCCACCTTCGTCCCGAGCCAGGCATCCCACTCCTCTAGAAATAATCCAACGGGCTGGAGAGGAAGCTCTAGAACAGTAAGAGCCAGACCGAAGCTGAGAACCCAGGCCTGCCCGATTTCACAGTCCGCTTCTGCTGCCACCTCGCTGCACGATCTCTGCCAGCGTTCTGCGGAGCAGTGTGTATGTTTCACAGACACGTGCATTTTTTATGTTTTGCAAAGTAAATATATGTGCATAAAAATGCAAAAAGAATATACGGTAAACTTCTCCAGGGGAAGCCTGTCACTCCTTCCAGACTTCCAGGAGTCCCTCCGTTCTTCTCCAAGGGAACCACTGCCACCAGATCCTTCTGGATTCTTCCAGAGAAAACTGTCCACATCTGTTAGCGAGTGTACATACCTGCCTACTTCTTTCTATACAGAAGCAACAACGTCCTGTAGGCGCTTTCTCATTTAACAAGGTATTGGACACCGTTCTCCGCCAGTAAGTACAGGGTAGCTTTTAAAAAATGGTTGCCTGGTTCTTCCCTACGAACAATACTGTAGGGTACAGGTGTAGAAAAATCCCTCAAAGTAGAATCTCTAAAGTAAACAGTACTCCACTTTAAACGCTGACAGATGGGGCGCCTGGGTGGCGCAGTCGGTTGAGCGTCCGACTTCAGCCAGGTCACGATCTCGCGGTCCGTGAGTTCGAGCCCCGCGTCGGGCTCTGGGCTGATGGCTCAGAGCCTGGAGCCTGTTTCCAATTCTGTGTCTCCCTCTCTCTCTGCCCCTCCCCCGTTCATGCTCTGTCTCTCTCTGTCCCAAAAATAAATAAACGTTGAAAAAAAAAATTTTTTTAAACGCTGACAGATACTGACAGTTTTGGCTTCCGAAGAGGGTCTCTCAGTTACATTCCTATCATCTATGCACAGAAATGCCCACGGTTCCAAATTTCCTCCCAACAGCGTATTCCCTTTTTCCCCAAATTAGATTTCGACAATACATTTCCAACTTTTGACCTGTGCTGATCTAACAGGTACAAAATAGCATTGCATTATACAATTCACATTCTTTCACTAGGAGTGGAACTGCACATCTTTTCTTGGGTTTGAAAGCCAGTTATGTTGTTTTTCAAAAATACTTCCTACTTAATTCTTACATACGAATGTTATATATATATATTATATATATATATTATATATATGTGTTATATTATATTATATATATATATTATATATATATATATATAGCTTCCAGTGGACCCTAAATGTTTGGCACACCCATTTCTCTAATTTTTTTTTTTTAACATTTATTTATTTTTGAGAGACAGGGCATGGGCAGGGGAAGGGCAGAGAGAGAGGAGACACAGAATCCGAAGCAGGCTCCGGGCTCTGAGCACACCGCCTGACGCAGGGCTCGAACTCATGAACTGTGAGATCATGACCTGAGCCGAAGTCGGATGATTAACTGACTGAACCCCCCCAGGCGTCCCTGGCACATCCAGTTCACATGTACTATCAGTCTGAAGATTCCACAGGCACTCAAAAGCCAGAAGCTTCCCCTTTGCTACTGGTGCTTGAGATTCAGAAAACCTGATTCCCTCACTCCTTGCGGGTCCTTAAATCTTGACTAAAGTTTCCCACACCATTTTGCGGACGAAAATCTGTGACCTCAAAGGACAGAAGTCATACCAATGAAAAACCTAACAAGCTGGAGAGTGCCTCCCCCTACTGGTTGATTTAGCAAAGAACTCATTGGTTCTTTTTCATTATTATTAACTCCAGCAGAGCTAACATACAGTTCCATTAGCTTCAAAGGCACAATTCACTGGTTCTGATCAAAAGGTCAAATTCTTATAGCAGTAGACCAGTATTTCTCAAAATCGGGTCTAGGATGTATTCCAGAAGGTCCAAGAAGTCTCCATAAGACTTAGATATCTGCATTTTAATTTTTAAACTTAAAAAAGTTAATACTCATATTCTGGATTATCTGCGTGACTATCTTATGACTGAATACAAATCTCCGTGGCCAAATACGTGTCTATGTCTATGATCTCGCACACATCTGCTGTCACTGCTGGTTACAGGGCAGACAGCATGAAAATGATGTGCTCTTGCTGGGTCCCAGACCAAACAGTCAAGGTAGACGACACCAACATTTCAAAGTATTTTAAAGAACACACGAAGGGCAGTTGATTGTATAGTTGGGCATCCGACCCAAACCCTGTTTTGGAGACAGGCTCCTATAATTAATCACTCCACCCGACCAATGTTACAGAGAAACCAGAGCACGACAGCTGAGGGGGAAGAACTAAACTAATACTAAACAGCAAGGCCAACTATTAATGGACAGGAAAAAGTGTCCCGTTTGAGAAGAAAACCAGGTGGGTGGGGTGGTGCTGATGCCCTTTGTTGGTATTTCGCTGTGAAAGCCCAGGTAAGAAGAGGGACCGGGTGACGTGGACACCTAGGGCTCCAGGGGCAGTGCTGGAGAATGTATGAGCTGTGCAGGAATGACCGCATTTCTGGTTGCTATAACAAAGCAAATAGTAAACACGTAATTGTGCATATAATTCATATTTGAATTGAATATAATTGAAGTATATAATTCATATAAAAATAAACCTGATGGAAAGTCTATCTTCTTATAGCTTTCAGTCTTTTCTCTTGATTTTCAGAACTCTTGCTCATTCCAAAAACGCAGTTCTCTATGGCCTAACACTGCTCCTTACACCTTTTCCCTGGTGACATAGAGAACCTAGACAATGGGTTTTTATTATTTTATTATTATTATTTTTTTGGAGAGGGAGAGAGTACGAGTTGGAGACAGGGGCAGAGAGAATCTTAAGCAGGCTCCACGCTCAGCGCGGAGCCTGACGCTGGGCTCGATCCCACAACCCCGGGATCATGACCTGAGCCGAAATCAAGAGTCAGACGCTCAACCAAATGAGCCACCCAGGGCTCCTATATATATATTTTTTAATGTTTATTTATTTTTGAGAGAGAGAGACAGAGCATGAATGGGGGAGGGTCAGAGAGAGAGGGAGACACAGAATCTGAAGCAGGCTCCAGGCTCCGAGCTGTCAGCACAGAGCCCGACGTGGGGCTTGAACCCACGAACTGTGAGATCGTGACCTGAGCCGAAGTCGGATGCTTAACCGACTGAGCCACCCAGGTGCCCAGGGCTCCTATATTTTTAAATTTAAATAAAGCTTTGTCCCCAAACGATGGGTTCTCTTGATTTCCAACATGGTATCCAAGTACCATGTTCTACTGAATCTAAAATACCACTCATCATATATTTTCCCATAATTTTCTGGGCCACTAAAAAGGAAAATGGGCAATTCAATTATAAGGACACTGAATATACATTAAATCAATATCCTTAAAAAAATTATACTTCTATTATCCTTTCAAATATCCCTAATTCCTGAGGAATTTGTGATGATCTCAGCTCTTCTCTCATTTCTGCAGCCCACTGTCAGACCGGCACAAGTGTGCGGTCTTAGCACCGGCCTGTGGGCGACACTCGAGCGTCTACTTACGATGTAGTCCTCGTCCTCGTCCCTGGGGCCAGGACTGTAATACACCCTGTACGCTCTGGCCACTCGGTCGATCTCTTCTTTGGTGCCAGTCAAGCCAACAAGTTTGGGAGAAAATTCTAAATTAAAAAAAAAAAAAAAAAAAAGAGAAACACAGTGAAAAATAAGAAGCGAGTGAAAGCACCCCCCATCCCCTGCCTTCAGAGTCTCTGCTGCTGCTTTCTCCCCGTGTGTCCTGGTCCCCCCGTCGTGACTCACGGGAACAGACACGCACACAGAACAAACGCAAACTCTCCCTTGTAATGAAGAAGTCACGTTCACCAAGACAGGCCACATTCTGAGCCATCAAACACACCCTAACACATTTAAAAGGACAGAAACCATACGTGTGCTCTCAGATCACAGTGGAGTTGAACTCAAAGTCTGTAACAGAAAGATCGCTGGAAAATCCCAGGACACACAGGGACGAAACATACTTCTGAATAACACACGGGTCAAAGAAGAAATATCAAGAGATATTTAAAAGTATTTTGAACTAAGTGAAAATGAAGACACAACTTATCGAAATTTGTGGGATGCAGCCAATGCAGTCCTTCGAGGGATATTTGTGGCACTGAATTTATACAGTGGAGAGGACCTAAAATCAGGAATCTAAATATCCCCCTAGGAAGCTAGGAAAAGAAGAGCAAATTAAATCCAAAGTGAGAAGAAAAGAACTGGAGCAGAAATCAATGAAACTGAAAAGAGGAAAAAAAATCACTGAAACCCAAAGCTGGTTCCTTATCATATGGAAGTGAAATCCTTTCAAAGTCCTCTTGTAATGATCTGGAGGGAATGTGTTCTAATCATTTAAATCACATTTCTTATTAATTTGGTTGTTTTTAAATACTCAGATACGGTTCTGAGACACGCTCAAGCTTAAAGATACTACCACGAATTAAGCATGACAGTGTTTTGTTGTATCCTGAAAAAGAGGTTTGCTTTTTGCTTCACACTTCACTCGACTCTGGTCCAGGGCTGTGTCTCATCTTCCAGCAAATAACCTCCCGGCATGTATTTACTGTTTGGTTTTTGGGATTCATGGAAGTGAGCTGGTGAAGTCACCAAACCACCACGAGGATGGAAGTACAACACTGAGCAGCAGTGCCTTCTTCCAAAGGCAGAGAGGAAAAAAGCCTGTTTTCATTTTTCGGACTAATCCAACCTAAATTGAAAATCTGTTCAGCTACTGAAAAAGCACAATGGCTTGTTTTTCTTTTCCACTCTGAGTAAACAGAAAGGTAAATGAAGTCTGAATTAGTTGTATATCCAAAACTTTTAAAAAATATTGCTGAAATTGCAATAATTTTCTAAATACGAACTTAAATATGTAAAAAAATTTTATTAAGTTTCTTTATTAATTTTGAGAGCAAGTGACTGAGCACACAAGCTGGGGAGGGGCAGAGAGAAGGAGAGACAGAATCCCAAGCAGGCTCCGCACCATCAGTGCAGAGCCGGATGCGGGGCCCAAACTCATGCACTGTGGGATCACGACCTGAGCCGAGATTAAGAGTCGGACGCTTAACCCACTGCACCACCCAAGTGCCCCAAACTTAAATATTTTCAAATCCCCCCACCCCATCCGGTGCAACTGGTCAAGATGACACCATCTCTGTATGTATGTGCTGGTGGAGAATATTACTGTAAGGGTTTTGCATTTCAGTTACAGGAACTCAGATGCCTACTTATCGGGAGACATTTAGGATTTGGTTAATTTATGGTTAAAAAGAAAATAACTGCCAATGCAACACACACTTCCATCAGAGATAGTTTATCACCCCACGAGTTACACCTGCTTTTTACTGCTTTTGGAATAAACTATGCCATTGTTCAAATTTCTGCCTAACCTGCAAACAGTGAACACAAATTCACCTTGAAAATCTAATAAAAGCTCTAAAACTTTAAGAAAACATTAGCCTTTGTAACCTTGGGCTGGACAAAGATTTCTTACACATGACACTAAAAGAAAGGTCTCTAATTGTCTCTAAACCAGTAAGTGCTCTTCAAACCACACCAAGTGTGGGGAGCACGGGCAGGAGCCAGAGCTCTCATGCACGGCTGCTGGGAATTTGAAAACATACAACCACTTTGGAATACTATCAGTTTCTTAAAAAGATGAACACACACCCACCACACGATCCAGCAATCAGGCGTTTACCAGGGAAGTGAAAAGTATGTGTCTGTACAGAGGCTTGTACATGAATGGTCTTGGCAGCTCTCTCCGTAAATAGCTCCAAACTGAAAGTGACTCCAGTGTCCGTCATTGGAATATTACTCAGAAGATAAAAAAGAGTCAACTGATAACATGCTAAATCATGGACTGGTCTCAAAATAATTATGCGGAAAGAGGCCACTAAAGACAAAAGAGTACACTAAATACTTCTGTGGACACAGACTTCTAGGAAATAGAAACTAATCTATGTTGACAGACAGCAGATCGGGGGATGGGACGGGGGCAAGGGCACAAGGGGGTGACAGGTATATTCATTTTTTGATGGTGGTGATGGTGTCACAAGTGCAGACATGACAAAAGATAACTGTGCACTTTGAATATGTACATGTTATCGTATGTCAATTATATCTCAATAAATATGTTAAATGACAAGATACAGCAGGTCCTTCACAAAACACGCTTTTAAAAAAACCTCAAAGCTTTAGATGGTACACATTGCAATGTGTCATATAACAAAATTAAATGTAGAAGTACTCATTAGCTCCTTTGGCCTAAATCAATTTCACCATGAGACTTAAAATTCTAATTCCTGACTTTTGAGTGCCCATGTTCCTGTCACTCCTATAACAACAAAACAGATTCTTATTCCCATCATTTTTTCAGCTGAAGAAACTTGGACCTTCAGAAATTATGCAACTTGCCCAAGCTCCTAAGAACGTAAGCATTCGTCCTTAATTCTACCGGCACTCGGTCTTTCGAATTGCTTTCTCATAGGTTTTAACCTGCATGTGATGTTTCAACTGAGATTCTTCTATGAAAAGTTATAAATGTGCTTCTCATAATAAATGTTCTGGATTTATAAAGTATACGGTAGGAGTTCACACTGTGCTCACATCTCATAATGTCGCTAATCTTGGGGCGCCTGGTGGCTACGTCAGTTAAGCGTCCAACTTTGGCTCAGGTCATGATCTCACAGTTCGTGAGTTTGAGCCCCGTGTCGGGCCCTGTGCTGACAGCTTAGAGCCTGCTTCGGATTCTCTGTCTCCCTCTCTCTGCCTCTCCTCTGCTCGCTCACTCTCTAAAAATAAACAAACTTAAAAGAAAAAAAAATAATGTCGTTAATCTCCCAACGTCCATACTCCCAGGATGTACATCTGTCCTATTACAGAGAGAATGAGGTACAGAGGCAGAAGGAGAAGCAATGTGTTCTGCCTCTCAACTCAAGATTCTGTTAACTTAGTTGATATCTGAGGCCAAGTCCGGTCCTTCCTGTGACAAAATACAGAGAGCTGTGCATCAGGAATTGAGAAACTTGTTTCTTATTTGCTTGTTCACGGTCACAACTGAGCCTCACCTTTTTTATTCACCTGTAAACCTGACGACGACACCATTTGTCCTCCCGTGTCCACGAGGCACGTAAGGTCGAATGAATCCATCTTTCAAGAACTCTAAGAGCTACACAAATGTAAAGCATTATTAACAGGACCTACCTTTCACATACTTGGCGATGGCTTCTTTGGTGTCCCTCTCTGGGTCGATAGTGATGAAAAGTGGAGTTAAATTTGGCAGAGTTGGAATTCCATCTGAAAGGATATTCCCACTGGTCAGTACTCACGCTCTGGGGGAAAAGATGAACGCTGGCAGTTACAGCAGAGAGAGCCGGAAGTGCTACAGCGAGGGTTAGGGAAACACAGGAACACCTAAGCGTGGAAGAGAGGACGGGGAAGGGATGGGACGGCCTGCGAGCAGGTCCCCAGAGTATCTGCGGTGGGATCAGATAAGAATCCTACTGAACACCTTCACCGGTGCACACGCGTTACGGGGGTCCCGTCACTTGGGCATCTCGTGTTCTGATCCAACGTGATGTTTGCGGTTTTCGCCCCACCACACCTCAAGGGCAAGGTGAACTATTAGTGAGGACTGAGTCCCCGGAAACAATCCAGCTTAAGGATGGAGGCCTGCCTCCTGTCTGGGACTAACCAGTGCGGCTGACGGCACATCACAAACCACACCGCCGTCTTGCTAGTCCGTCACGGGGACAACGACAGTGTCAGTGACGGATGTCTACAATCAAGGGACATAAGCAGCGCTACAGGAGACCAGACCTCACTCACATTTTTAAGCAATTTAACATTTGGCATCAGAACAAGCTCCCTCTGGTAGAGAATATGGTCGTGGGAATCAAAGCAGCAAATGAGCCTGATGCTGAATTTTATATTCTCAGAAAGCAAATAATTACAACACCTTGCCCAACGGAAATCTGAGGACGTGAAACTACGGAAAAGTAGTTTTTACAGTTAGCGGTGGCTTACCTATCTCATCCACGACTTGAATCATTTTTTCTAGTTCTTCTGGACAGATATCAGGGCAATGAGTGAAACCAAAATAAATCAGGACCCACTGACCCAGGTAGTCTTGGTCAGTGACGGGCTCTCCAGTATGAGTCGTGAGGGAAAACGGACCCCCGAGGAGAGGCTTTCCCAAGCTCCGCTGCCGCTCCTTCTCTAGCTCTTAAAGAGATACAAACACTCACGTTAAACAAGTCAGTCTAACCACAGGCACCGAAATGCCTGATGTACGGTCAGTACTGTACTAATGACTGTGGGGGCACAAAATGTGCTAAACAGTCTGTTTCCTAGAAACTTAAAAAATATTTTAAGAAAAACAATCCTATGACAATGCAACAAAACCAAATTGAATGGAATGGTATGTAGAGAGGACTCTAAGAAAGTGGTAAAGGTATTTCTTCCTCTTTTGGAATAGTTCAGTCCTGTCATCAGGTGTGGCCGTGGTGGGGGTGGGGGAGGGGCCACAGGGGCCCAGAGCGGACTGTCTGAGCCCAAGTGGGGCAGGGGGGGTGGCCTGGCACCAGGAGTCTTAACCTGAGTGTCCCAAGGGCATCTGAATGCGCTGGGGACAGCAGTGATGGGACCTCAGTTCTATACAGGGGATTAGTAACAAGTAAGTAAATTAAAGATAAGCGTTACACATGGCAAGAGGTAGAAAGATGGGGAGAAAAAACCCAAATGCAGTCTGTAGTACTGTGCAGAAACTGGAGGTGCCAGGGTCAACTTGTGGCTGCAAGATGCGTTCACACAGAAGCAAACGCAGATGTAACCACATCTGTCCACCGAGAGGACCCTGCAGTGGACACAACCCAGCAGCAACGAGCCCTGGGTTCTAAGTATCACCCTCCACTAAAAGCGAACAGGGCTTTTTGGAGACATGGCGGGTGTCAGGGCCATGGCAGAGAAGTACAAGACAAGCCTGGAACATCCTGTCACGTCAGACTGAAGGAAGAACTCCAAGAACACTGGAGACGTGTCCCAAGGAACAAGAGCTGCTCAGACTGCCAGAGACCAACAGGGGACAGTGGAGCATCAAAATAAAGAGAATATGGATTACGATTCATTAAATACGCAGGAGAGCACGAGTCCACACGGATATAAATAAATGGAGAGTTTAATGCGGACTGGGATGAACATTTAAGTGTGTAAATGCACACCACGAAATATGTATTAATTACATTTTCGGGACAGAAGCCTGACAGACACACCCTCAACCTGAGCACTATCAGTAACGGGACCAAAGGAGGCCCTGTGCCACCAGACGAGACGCAACGAGAACAGAGCACGAGTTCTGTGACATTCCTGCTGAAGGAACGTGACCCGAATCTGATCACGAGGAAACCAGACAAACCCAAACTAAGGGACATTACTGGCCTGTAATCTTCACAGTTTTCAAGGTCATCAAAGTTTCATAAAGATGGAGAAACTGCTACAGACTGAAGGAGCCTAAAGAGACAAGTAGGCACAAGGTCTGGTTCTGAACTGAACTCCTGCTATCAAGAAGGCCAAGTTGCAAAACTTGAATGAGGCCTGAAGACTGAATGGTAGTTAACATGTCAATGTTCATTTTCCGATTTTGGTGGCTGTATCATGATTAAATTGGAGAACGTACCTGTCTGTAAAAAGTACACAATGGAGTAGAGATGATGATGCATGTCCGCAAACACTCTCAAATGATTTAGAAATACTTGAATTTTTTAAAGTTTATTTATTCTGAGAGAAAGAGAGAGCAGGGGAGAGGCACAGAGAGGGAGAGAGAGAGAGAGAGAGAGAGAGAGAGAGAGACAGAGACAGAGGGAGAGAGAGAGAGAGAGAGAGAGAGAGAGAAACCCAAGCAGGCTCCGCACTGTCAGCGCACAGCCCAACTCGGGGCTCGAACTCGCAAACTGTGAGATCACGACCTGAGCCGAAACCCAGACACTTAACCGACTGAGCCACCCATGTGCCTCTGGAGATACTTTAAATATCGTTTCATAATAGGGTTTTTAATAAAACAAATATTATCGCAGGTGAAATTCCAAACTAAAGTAAAAAGCTTGCTTATTCTAGAATGGTCTCTGCCACTACTTTTCCTGGCTTGTTTTGTTTCTTTGTGAAACTAAAGGAGCTTAATTTCTTACTAGAATATGAAAATCCCATCAATAAAATACTGGTTGTTACACAAAACAAACAGGTCTGTATATCAATATGGGCCTTCTACTGCTAAGATTCTAGAAGCCTATGAATTCTCCCAGATCTAAACATATCCTTTGTATCACGGCTTCAAAACAGACTCTGAAGAACCAGAATAGATTTAAGTGATATTTTATTTTTTTATTATTACTTTTTTAACGTTTATTTATTTTTGAGACAGAGAGAGACAGAGCATGAACGGGGGAGGGTCAGAGAGAGGGAGACACAGAATCTGAAACAGGCTCCAGGCTCCGAGCTGTCAGCACAGAGCCCGACGCGGGGCTCGAACTCACGGACCGTGAGATCATGACCCGAGCCGAAGTCGGCCGCTTAACTGACTGAGCCACCCAGGTGCCCCATGTGATATTTTAAAGTTTGACTAGAAACTTTTAAACCAAATCTTAAAAGCCTGGAGTAGTGACTAAAATATAAAGTTCTCGTAGCCAATTTCTGGACATTTCAAGTGCTAAGCCAGAGCAGTTCCTGGCACTCCCTGACCAGATTCTGCCTATTTCTCTCCATCATCCAAGGTCAGCCTGTGGCCCTTCCCTCTGCTGATACTTGGTGGTCTGTAGGAGGGGCTGGCCCTTCAGAGGCTGGGGAGAACCTCTTCTAGTGAAATCCTTCACTTCTGTGTCTGCTTCCCTGTCACGAGCACCTCGATGGCTGGAATGCATCTAAGTCATCCTTGGGAACCCTCTGGGCGTCATACCACCCACGCTCCCATCTGTTCACAATTAAGTCTTCATACTGTTACACAGTGGCATCTGAATACAGATAAAAACACGATGAGAAACCAGGTGAATTCCAAATCCAGTTTGGAATTCAGTGAACAGTACTGAACCAATCTTAATTTCTTAGTTTTGATAAATGACCCATGGTTATATAATTTGTTAACAATAGGGAAAGCTAGGTGAAAGGTACATAGTAACTCTCTTGTGTCATCTTTTTTTTAAATTTTTTTTTTTTTCAACGTTTATTTATTTTTGGGACAGAGAGAGACAGAGCATGAACGGGGGAGGGGCAGAGAGAGAGGGAGACACAGAATCGGAAGCAGGCTCCAGGCTCTGAGCCATCAGCCCAGAGCCTGACGCGGGGCTCGAACTCACGGACCGCGAGATCGTGACCTGGCTGAAGTCGGACGCTTAACCGACTGCGCCACCCAGGCGCCCCTCTTGTGTCATCTTTATAACCATTCTGTTCATCTAAGATTATTTCAAGATAGGAGTGCCTGGGTGGCTCAGTTGGTTAAGCATCCGACTTCAGCTCAGGTCATGATCTCGAAGTCTGTGAGTTCGAGCTCCGCGTCGGGCTCTGCGCTGACAGCTCTGAGCCTGGAGCCTGCTTCGGATTCTGTGTCTCCCTCTCTCTCTCTGCCCCTCCCCTGCTCACACACTCTCTCTCTCAAAAATAAAAAAACACTAAAAACTTTCATTGCAAGATAAAAAGTTTAAGAACAAAATAAAAGATGCTAAAAAAAAAAAAAAAAAGAAAGGTTTTATTCAGAGCTGAGCAGAGGATATCTACTTACTCTCTGTCTTTTCTTTCTTGAAGTACTTCATTCCAGCCAATAAGCCTCCACCAATAGCAAATGTGAATGCTAAAGACTTCCAGGAAACAGGCTACTGGGGCAGAGATTTTACAAACAAAAATACTAGTCAGATGCAAACATGCAATCGTCCTACATTTATTACTATGGTAGTTTTTAACATACATAAATACACATCTTGATTTCTTCAACATGTAGAATGTTTCATGTTGCTCTGGGATGAGAAAATACTGGGGCGCCTGGGTGGCTCACTCAGTTAAGTGTCTGACTTTGGCTCAGGTCGTGATCTCATCGTGGTTCATGGGTTTGGGCCCCGCATCGGGCTCTGTGCTGACAGCTCGGGGCCTGGAGTCTGCTTCGGAATCTGTCTCCCTCTCTCTCTCTCTCTCTTTTCCTCCCCCATGCAAGCTCTGTCTCTCAAAAATGAATAAATGTTAAAAAAAATAAACTGAAAAAAAAATACTTGACAGTGTCTGTGGATGCAATTCCATCTGGGCTCCCAACACAATTACAGAGGCATTCCTTTTCAAGAAGAAATTCCCTAAGTCCATTCATTTCCTTTCATGTGAAAGAGGACCTGAAGCTCAAGTACCAGGACTGTTAACACGTGTGACCTTGACCATAGTGGCTGATTTCAAATCCAGTTAATTATGTGTTTGTGCTGATATGGAAAATATAAATAAACCAAATAACAATTTGGGAGGTCACTCTAACTCTGGCTTCCAGAAGTAACAAAGTCAAAGTAGAAGAGATCTAAAAAATGGAGCTTCTTGCAAATTGCATCAAGTTAATTCTTTGTACTCTTTTTCAGGTCCCAAGGTAAGTAAGATGTCCACTACCTTGGTCTAATTCATCACCCTTCTTCCCCCAGCTTCTAAAACCCACTTCTCTTAACCATCACTAGTGGGAAGCGGCTCCCAGGTTTTTCCAGATCAGAACTAGAACCTGAGCGAAATCAAAGAGGGCATACCCAGCACGCAACTACGACCCACATTTTGCTCAATTTCAACTTATCCATCGAACAGCTAAAGGGGCGTTCAAGTGACAGGAATTAATATGCTTGGATTCCTCACTCCTGGTCAGTTCAAGGTTGAGACCTTCAAGAACACCCGAACTCATTTTGGGGGCAGGGGGCACAAAAGCGCACTACAATCCAAACCCGAGAATCCAACCGCGGGGAGGCGTCGGTTCTCTCTTCCGCGCTGGGACCTCCCGCAAACCGAGGGGGTCGCGGGATGAGAGTCTGTGACCGCGTAAGGCTGAGCCGAGGACCCTTCCAGGCCCGGCCGAGTGGTTTCCGAGATTGCGACCAAGTGGGATGGGGAGGTCGCGGGCCGGCGTGGAGACGCGACGGACAGAGGGAGGGCTCCGGCTGTGCACTCACCCCGGGCTTGGAGGGCCGCGTGGGGTCTCTGCGGCCCTTCGGCTCGGGACCCGACGACCCCGGTGGAGGTGGCGTCGCCGTGCAGAGGGGCCGGTCTCCCCGGCAGCTGCGAGCGAGCTCCGAGGTCCGTCGCGCCTCCTCTCGCAGCGGGCAAAGCTGCCTCATCCAGGCTCCGGCGGTCCCTTCCGCCGGGGCCCAGACCCCGAGTCCGTGGGGCAGGAGACGCCAAAGTCGGCTCCCCGGAAGCCGCATAGCGTACCCCGATATCCGTAAGAAGCCTGCCATGGACCTAGGAGACCGCGCCTCCTCTAGCCCGCCCAACTTCCGGCGCCGGCTCCACTTCCTCCGGAAGTCGCAGGGGGCCGCTCTTTCCGCTCCGCTCGTTGGTGGCGAGGTCGCCGAGCCGGTAGCCCGGGAGGACTTGGCCGCGGACCCGCCGCGCGGTAGGTGGTTCCTTGCGGCTGGAGGCGGGTCCGGCCGGGGCTGGGCGGGGGCTTCGCGGCGCGGGCGGGCGGCCGACCGACCGGGGGCGGGAGGCTGCGGCGGCGTCCGGGCCGCGCGGCGGGGGCGTGGCGGCAGTCACCGCCCGTAGAGCCCCGGTCCTCCTGGACGCCGGCGGGGAGCCGCTGGGCTCTGACTGCGCTGCGCCCCCAGTGTGGAGGCGGACCTGTCGGGGTAATTGGGGCGGCCGCGGTGGGGTAGGAGTGCCGGGCGCCCGCAGTCGTCCCCTCGCCGCGATGTCACCTCTCTGGGAGCCACGGCTCTGGCTCAGCCCGCTGGGCCCCCGCGTCCCAGGGTGCTCTCGCCGACGTCCCTCCCCGCCTCGGTTCCCGGGTTCAGCCTGGCGGGTGAGGTCCTCACCTGGGACCCCCTGCCTTGGGGGGCAGCCCGCGTTCACGGCACGGAGCATCCCTGCGCCTCCCGTGCTCGCGGAGGTACAGCTTGCGCGCGCGCGCACACACACACACCCTCACACCCTCTTTGCCTTCTTAATCTCTTCGCGTCTGCACTCTTGACGCCTTCCCACCCCACTGGATTGGCAAAACACTGGAAAAATGCCCAATTCTCTTCCTTAACTTCAGGTCACACTCCCGCGTGGCCTTTGTCAGTGAGCTTCCAGTGAGCAGAAGCAGCTCGTGTCCCAGTGATTGGGGGACTGGGGCAGGCTGTGTCCTCGAGCCCGCACCGCTGGCCCAGGACGGTCAAGTTGGAGCCCGGTGATGCCTGAGTTTCTTGCTTCTGGAATCGAACTGGGATTTTCTGGAAGTTCCGCTCCAAGTACACGGTGCACTTCAGATCATTTTCAAAGTAAAATTTTCTGTTCTGAGATTGCCCTTGGGTAACTTTTTTTTTTTAATCGTCTTATTTCTGTGTATTTGTTTTCCCAAGGAGTTTTCCCACAAATTGCCAAAAAGATTCAGTAACAGCTTGCTAACTCAGGCAAGGAGCACACAAAATTATTGTTTATCTTTTTTAATTGCTCCTTAGTATGTTAAGTATGTCGATCATATAGCTTAAAATTCAGTGTTATTTTTGGCTGGTCTGTTAAATTGTGTTTGCCAAAGTGATTCCTTCAATAGCTTTATTCTTAATTTGTTTATCAAAGCATTTTTTTACAACTGTTTTTTTTTAAGTAAAAAAAAATTACTTATTTATTTTTATTATATATTTTTGAGAGAGACAGCATGAGCAGGGGAGGGGCAGAGAGAGAGAGAGAGGGAGCCAGAGACTCCGAAGCAGGCTCTGTGCTGACTGTAGCGGTTTGGCGGGGGCTCAAACTCACGAGCTGTGAGATCATGACCTGAGCCAAAGTCGACACTCAACCGACTGAGCCACCCAGGTGCCCCTACAACTATTTCTTATTACATTTATAATAGTAAATAAAATACTCATTTCTAAAACCATTCTTGACTCAAAGTAGGTGTTTTAAAAGTATATGTGGGATGAATTGCTCATCACACTTCTAAACCTGATTTTATGGACCCGTGAAACTCTAGTGTTAAAAGATCCCTAAGAAGTTTTCTGGCGTAAACCTGTCGCTTTTATTACGACTTTTAAACCATGGAGATCAGCAAATGAGTTTTCCCCTTTAAATTTAAATTTTTTTTTTTCAACGTTTATTTATTTTTGGGACAGAGAGAGACAGAGCATGAACGGGGGAGGGGCAGAGAGAGAGGGAGACACAGAATCGGAAACAGGCTCCAGGCTCCGAGCCATCAGCCCAGAGCCTGACGCGGGGCTCGAACTCCCGGACCGCGAGATCGTGACCTGGCTGAAGTCGGACGCTTAACCGACTGCGCCACCCAGGCGCCCCTCCCCTTTAAATTTAGATACTGTTTTTGAAGGAGACGGGACCTAGGTAATATCATCTAACGTTTGTTCTATCAGTAGCGACCGGGCTGATCAGATTTTGTGCTTGACCTAACGTTAGGCTGTCTTGACTAGGACAGGACTAGCCTGACTTTGTGTGGCTCCCTGTCATTGACTCTAAGTCTAAAGTTCTCTTTTGGCCAGCAAAAGAGCGGACACAGGATTAAAGTGAGAGATGGCTAATATCTGGGAAAAGACAAGAGCCCTGAACAAAGGTCTTCCCCGCTTTTATTAGGATCAGAAGGCTTATAAATGTGGTGATGGACGTGCACAAAGGGACAATGAATCTGTGAATGTTAACTTGTGGGCGTGAGGGAAAGGGGGTCTTAAGGATATTCGGGGTTGGGGGTTTGGGTTAATACAAAACAAAATCCAGGCGTTGGGAAGTTGGGAGGAAGGTTGTTTACAGCAGACAGGAGGCAGGACCTCTGTTTATCTTGGCTAGCCTAGGGGATGAGACAGGTAGGAGGAATAACCTCAGGGTTGACAAGGCACCTTTTCTTTTGTTAACCATCTGTGCTCCAGGCTGCTTTGCCTGCAGCGTGGGGTCCATTGTCCAATTTACCTAACCTGGCCCTATCCCCCTGTGAAAGCAGCTTCTGCCATAGGACTAAACTGGGGTGCTTCCACCTTGAATATCTAATCTTGTTTATTTCATATACCTGTGTACTGGGCACCTTTGCACCGTTTCTATTTCAGGACTTTGTCCCTCCCTCTCTATTCTGGGGGCTCTGCACCCCCTCTCTATTTTGGGGTGCCTTTGCACCTCCCTAGTCCTGGCACCTTTGTGCCTCCTTATCCCCGGGGTGCCAATCTGGTTTACCCAAACTCAGGTTTGAGCGTTTTAATGGCTTTGTATTTCTTTAAGCATTGTTAACCCATTGGCGTAAGCCCGGGGTGGGGGGGGGGTTCCTAAGCTCATCCCCCATAGCTCCCAGCACTGTAACTTGTTCACTTCATCTCAGGTCCAGATTCCCGCCCCATGTGCCTAGCCACAAACCTTTCCAGCCTCAGCTTTTCTGTTACTGTAATATTTAGCACAATTAAATGCTCAGACTGCTCACCTCCCCCCCCCCCCCCCCCCGCCTTTTCTTTCCACAGCCACCCATCCCATGGGCTCTGCATATAAAAACTTTGCTGACTCCACCTGCCTTCTTCTCTAAGATGCTTCTGGCTTAGCCTCTGAGTGTCTCTATCACAGTGGTTCCCCTTGCCGGTCTCTCCTTATTAATATCTGGACTTCTTTGCCCACTGCTTTGGTTTCCTTTGACAATAGTGTAGGGCTGTCTTCATGCGCAAGTTCATCATAGATGCTTGAGGGACTTCGACATGGAGCTTCACCCTTCTGCCGGTCATATTACTGAAGTTTTATTCGTATCATCTTGTAGCAAGTTTCCAGAAAATAAGCATCTCTGAGATATTTCTTCCTGATTTTTTTTAAATTTTTAAATGCTTATTTATTTTTGAGAGAGAGAGAGAGCGTGTGCATGCACAAGTGGGGGAGGGGCAGAGAGAGAGAGGGAGACACAGAATCCAAAGCAGGCTCTAGGCTCTGAGCTGTCAGCACAGAGCCCGACGCGGGGCTCGAACTCACGGACCGCGAGATCGTGACCTGAGCTGAAGTCAGAGGCTTAACCGACTGAGCCACCCAGGTGTCCCTAGAGTGCTACAAATGATGAGCCTACCTTGACACATCATAATTAGTGTTTATAGTTTGCATTAGGGTTCAGTCTTGGTGTTGTATATTCCCTGGATTTTGACAAATAAATAATGACAGGTATTCTCTAATATGGTAGCATACAGAATAGCTTCACTGCCCTAAAATCTTCTGTGCTCCACCTGTTCATCCCTCTTTCCCCTTTGACCCCTGGCAACCACCGATCTCGTTACTGTCTCCATGGTCCTGCTTTCCCAGAATGTCATATCTTTGGAGTCCTATGGTATGTAGTCCTTTCACATTGGCGTCTTCCTCTCTCTTTTTCTTTCTTTTCTTTTTTCTTTTAAATTTTTAATGTTTATTCAGTTTTGAGAGACAGAGCACGAGTGGGGAAGGGGCAGAGAGAGAGGGAGACACAGAATCTGCACAGGCTCCAGGCTCCGAGCTGTCAGCACAGGGCCTGGCGCGGGGCTTGAACCCATGGACTGTGAGATCATGACCTGAGCCAAAGTCAGATGCTTAACTGACTGAGCCACCAGGTGCCCGTTTCTTCCTGTTCTTAAAAATCTTTCATGCCTAAGGAGGTTTTCACAAAATGCTGCCTGTGTATCCTGCACCATGACTATTTGAAGGAGTTTTTGTAGGAATTTACTAATAAAGTTTTTGAAAACCTGGTAGAGTTTTCTACTGTATTCTGATCTATAAAAAGCTGCAGTAGTTTGGTTATTTTGAGGTTCACTAGACAGATATATTTTCTGATAGATAATTAAAAAACAGCGTGCAGTACTTTGTGATTTACAAGGTGGATTGCCGTGCATTATAAGTGAGTTGAATCTCACAAGTGCTGATGAGGGTTATCTGGCTCCGGGAAAAACTGGGCCTACAGTTCACTTCCAGGTCTTCAGTTCCAGAGCCTTCAGCAGCCATCCTGCTGCCCGGTAACTAAAACGTTGGTAATGTCACATATGGTGGTGTGCGGTCCAAACTTTCAGAACAAAGTCCCACTTGATTTTCCTTTCTTTTCAAGAGCACATTATTTCCTTAGGTCTTCTAATCCGTCTAGACTTGATCTTCTCTACAAATACTCTTAAAAAACCTTACAGGCATTTAGAAACACGCAGAAAAGTAGAGAGAGTAAACCTCCCGTGTCCATTGCTCACTTCAGCAGTTACCCTTTACTCACCCACTTCTGTGTGTATCTGGCGGAGGCCGGAGGCCATGGAGCCCACTCTGAAACACTTTCATGCCCTTGGCGTGTTTAGTAATTCCTAGTTTCCCCACCGGAGGCGTGTGAGCTTTTTATCTCTCTGTCCACCAGGAGCAGTCTTTCTGAGCTCTAGGCATCTTGTAGGGCCAGACTGTAAAAGACGTCGAATTAGTTTCTTGGGTCAGTCCCTGCCCACTCGGGGTTTTTCTTTTTGACCCGCCTTACTCACCTCTGACCCTAACAGTCCTTCCCTGCATGTGGCCTGGCCCCTACCCCCTGCTTCATGCCTTTCTCCTAACAGATTGCAGTAGCAGTTTTCATTTCTGGTTTTCAAAATAATTTCTTTATTTCATAAAATTGTATTCCCCTGTCTTTAGCCTTGTTTTCTTTTCTTTTCTTTTCTTTTCTTTTCTTTTCTTTTCTTTTCTTTTCTTTTTTTTTAAGCAGACTTCACGCCCAGCGCAGAGCCCAGTGCGGGGCTCGAACTCATGGCCCTGAGATCAAGACCTGAGCTGGGATCGAGAGTCGGATGCTTAGCCGACTGAGCCACCCAGGCGCCCCAGCCTTGTTTTTAAAAGCTCTACGTCTTTGACATTACACGTCTCCTTTCTACCGCAGAACACGCTACTGTTTGCAAGTGTGTGGCCCCTGCTGCTTCTCTGCACACTGCTTAATTTTCATTAAGAGGTTCGCAGATCTTAGTTTGCCCTTGAGTTTCTCTAAACTGTATTCCAGTGGAAGGTGTATCTGATGGGACCTTAGAGCCAGTTCCGTTTGGATTTACTGAGAGGAGAATTTAATGGCTGATAGAACGAAACGATCAAGCAGGGACAGGTGGGTACAGGCATTCAACTAATGTTTCCAGGAACTTGACTTCTTTCCATCATTCCGGTCTGCTCCCATCTGGGTTGGGGGTCTTCTCAGGTCGCCTTCCCCAGCAGCTCCAGTCTTCGCCGTCAGCTTCACACCATAGTTCTGGTAGTTGGGCTGGTAACTCCAGCAACAGTCCCGCACGCAGCTGGTGCTGGCTAACTCGGCCTGGGTCACGTGCTTGCCCCTGACCGACCAGAGGGACGCTTCCACAGCCAGCAAGGGAAGGCCACACCACGTGCGCTGAGAGTGAGGATTTGTGTAGATGTCTAAAGAGACGGGGGTGCTGTTAACCACAAGAACAGGAAATGAATACTGGGTAGGCAGGCAAAAATGATAGCTGTCTCTGGAGAAGATCAAATTAATTGGGACTAAAAGCTCCCTCTAGGAGATCCACCATACCAATTATCACCTTAAAACTTCTGAGCGTAAACACAAAAACAAAGAGGCTTTTCTGGCAAGGGAGAACAGCGTTCCCAGAAATCGTTTTCTCTGAAGCTTTGGTAATAACGCTCCAGGGATACATTTACTCACTTATACCTTCTGGTTGGATTCTTCCATTAATCCGTACTTGGAGTCACAAATATTTGAAACCTAGTATGACTACGGATTGTCATCAGATTTGGAGGAGTTGTAGATTTATTGTATCTGAGTTCTTCACCTTTCAAATGAGATGATCTGACCCACCCCCACACATATTGACTGCCTTGCTATCTACTGGGATTTTCGGATGAGGACTGCAGGAAGCAATGAGCATGTGAGAAGAAAAAAAAAGTGTAAGGACACCAAGCCAGTTTTCAGGATTGCCATCTTTCTAGTGCTGCTTTGCCTGTGTTAGGGCTATAGTTCCACCAACCAGAATAAGGAAGAAAGTAGCAGAAGCTCCCATTGGGTGGGTCAGGTAGAATCGTGTCCTTCGTGAACGACAGTTTCGGAATAAAGGTCCGTCCTCCTCAAGCCACATTGAAGTCCCGCCCTTTTGCTGACTGCGGAGGGTCCCCTTCACATCTGACAGCAGCGATCTGTCGACTAAGACTTCCACCTATTGTAGATGGTTCAAAGGACCCAGTAGCCATAGTGGGACCAGGAGTCTGAAAGTAATTTTAGAAATTCCAAATGGATTTGTTGTTTTAGAAACAACTAGGCCTTCATAAACTTAGATATCACAGCGCAGTTTATTACTGTAGACTTAGAATAAGAATAGTCAATAAGAATAAGAATAGATTTAGGACCATAGCCTTTGATTTACAAAAAAAAAAAAAAAAAAAATTAATGTTTACTTTTGAGACACACACACACACACACACACACACACACACACACACACACACAGAGTGTGAGTGGGGGAGGGGCAGAGAGAGAGGAGACACAGAATCCAAAGCAGGCAGGCGCCAGGCTCCAGAGCACAGACTGGGGCTTGAGCTCACGGACTGTGAAAACATGACCTGAGCTGAATTCGGATGCTTAACTGACTGAGTCCCCCAGGCGCCCCTGATTTTTATTTTAAGTTTTAGTGTTCTTGGCTCTTTTAAGGTGTTACAAATGATTCTAAATTTAGGTTATAAACAATCTAATAAAATCATAGGTTTTCAGGTCTAAATCCCTTGTTCTTGGCTAGTGAGGGAGGGCACAGATCACATGTAAGAAGAAAAGATTATGTGGGGCCAGGCTACTTAATCCTCAGGTTGAAAACTGGTTCAGATTAGAATCCAACTATTGAAGAACCAGGAGCGTTTTCTCAGAAATGGAGATAGTCACATCAATATTACAGTTTTTGTGCTGGATTTTGTTTGTTTAAAATGATTCCTCTCATACCTTTATTTCCTCTCCCTGTTATTTCAGGTGTAAAATACGAGAAAGTTATTTCAAGTGGTGTGGCCACCAAAGAAAAGATTCAGCCTGACACAAAAATAACCTAGAGGGGAATCTAACATATCGAGTGCAATGAATGAGTGTAATATACAACTTTCTGAAAAAAAGAGTTCTGGCATTTTGATAGAATTATTTTGGTTTTTTGTGGAAGAAAGTACTGTGCGTGTGTCTGTGTGTAAAATGACAAATTCAGTCGGATGTGAATCTGACTTTCCTGGAATTAGAATGCCTGTTCATGATAGGATAATACCCTTTTGTTAATTGTTACTCTTGTGAAGAATAGAGATGATCATGTATTTTACAATGAGGGAAAGGAACCGTTTCAAAGACAGTTAGTTTGGACCCAAGACCGTTTGACTTTAAGACCCCTGCACTTTTCTCTCTACCATGGCCCGGCAGGTTAACTCTTAACATTCACTTCACCATTCTCTTCAGCCTATTCATAAGACTAAGATGTTTATAACGTGGATATCTTTTTTACTTTATTTTGTTTTATTTGTTTGTTTTAGAAAGCCGTGTGGAGGTTATGGATGATAAGCCCGGTCCTGGACCAGTGAGTGAGACTTCAGAATTTCTCTTCTCCTTTGGAGTTATAGCAGATATTCAGTATGCTGACTTAGAAGATGGCTATAATTTCCAAGGAAACAGACGGCGATACTACAGACACAGTCTGCTCCACTTACAAGGTGCTATTGAGCACTGGAATACAGAAGGCAGCCCGCCCCGCTGTGTACTTCAGCTTGGAGACATCATTGACGGATATAACGCGCAGTATAAAGCCTCTGAAAAGTCGCTGGAACTTGTTATGAACACATTCCAGATGCTTAAAGTTCCCGTTCATCATACATGGGGGAACCATGAGTTCTATAACTTCAGCAGAAACTACTTAACGAATTCTAAACTTAACACAAAGTTTCTGGAAGACCAGATCGTGCACCATCCCGAGACCGTGCCTTCAGAGAACTACTATGCTTATCATTTTGTACCGTTCCCTCAATTCCGGTTCATTTTACTGGATGCTTACGACTTGAGCGTCTTGGGCGTGGATCAGTCCTCTGCAAAATACCAGCAGTGTCTGAAGATACTGAAGGGTCACAATCCAAACTCGGAATTGAATAGTCCTCAAGGTGAATTATTCCTTTGAGCTGAGAATCTAATACATTGTCTTTTTTTTTTTTTTTTTTTTCAACGTTTATTTATTTTTGGGACAGAGAGAGACAGAGCATGAACGGGGGAGGGGCAGAGAGAGGGAGACACAGAATCGGAAACAGGCTCCAGGCTCCGAGCCATCAGCCCAGAGCCCGACGCGGGGCTCGAACTCACGGACCGCAAGATCGTGACCTGGCTGAAGTCGGACGCTTAACCGACTGCGCCACCCAGGCGCCCCATTCTAATACATTGTCTTTAAACTTCAGCCACCTTTTATTCAGCAGGAAGATGGATGGTTAAGGTAAAAGTATATCGTCGCCGTCGTTCAGGGTCAGGATTTCTCACAAGCCCCATGGCACGTGCATGGGTTGCAGTTGGCTGCAGATGCGTTTCACGGATGTCTGAATGTCTCTTCTGGGCCAGGCCCTTTTTCTAGGGCTAGCTAGTCAGAGCCATAAGCCATGCTGACAGCATCCCCTTTCTTTTTAGTGGATTGAGTGGAGGAAACGAGCGACACGGTGGGCGGGACCGGGAATAAATGAAACAAATGAAATGACTTCCACGGTGATAAATCCTACCGAGAAAATCACGTAGGGTGTTAAAGAAAAGGATCGCGTACTGTTTTAGCTTCAGTGGTCAGAGGAGATGGCCTCTCCAGAGAGAAAAACATGGAAGTGGAAACCTGGACGGTTGGAAGGAGTCGTCCTTGGGAAGCACGGGGTGGGCAGAGCGTTGGGGACGGAGTGGGGGACGGATGGGAAGGTGCCCGGCACAGGGAGCCTTGGGCATCAGGACACAGGAAGAGGCCAGTGAGGGAAGCAGAGGAGCATGTGCAGCGCGCCTCATCCGTACTTCGCCCTGTGCCTCGTGGCTCCCCGTTTTAAGTCAGCCGCTGCCCAACATTCCTCAGGAAAGGTGCAAGTGTCCCCACGTTAGCCGAGTTCGAGTGCCCAAATGAGGGGAAAACTGGCCGTTGATGGGTCTAACGTACCTCATTCATTTCAGGACTGTCTGAGCCCCAGTTTGTCCAGTTCAATGGAGGATTCAGCCAAGAGCAGCTGAACTGGTTGAACGAAGTCCTCACCTTCTCGGACACAAACCAGGAAAAGGTGGTGATTGTGAGTAAGTATTTCAGTTGCTCGATTGCACCAGCGTCGTGGAGGACGGGAGAGTTAGGTCGAAAGTGCACTGGTAGTATTTCGGTTGTGATGTCCTCTTGCTGTGAAATGAATGCTTCCATCCCCCCCCCCCCCCACCCCGAGAACCTGAGTATAAGATTGACATTTACAGCCGAGCCAGGAAAGAACTGTAAAATAACAAAAACATGTTGCCACATGTTAGTGCCTGGGAGTCGGCCTTTTAGGTTTTAAAGTAGAATTTCAGCACAGGGGATCAGTTTACGTAGCACAGTTGACTCTTGAACGACGCAGGGGATGGGGTGCCGCCCCCTGCACGGTCGAAAATCCACGTGTAACTTGTGACTCCCTAGAAGCTTAAACTACACGTGGCCTCCTGTTGGCTGGGAGCCTTACGGGTAACGTAAACTGTTGGTTGACACATATTTTGTCTGTTACGTGCATTCTGCACTGTATTCTTACAATAAGTGAGCTAGCGGAAAGAAAATGTCATTAAGGGAGTCATAAGGAAGAGAAGGTGCGTTCACAGTCCTGTAAAAATCTGTGTATAAGTGGACCCGCACAGTTCAAACCTTTGTTGACGGTCACCTGTAACATCTGAGTGCGAAATTCGGTCCAGGACCCCCCCTCCCCCCCAGGCCTCAGCCGGTCAGGCACTGTGGCCGCTGGGTAGAGGCATCGGCTGTCGAGTGTTGGGGTGTCAGGTGTGACAGACGCACCTGGCGGTGAGTACTTCACATCTGGAGCTGTGTCTGCCGCGTCATTGCAAGGAGATAAGATTTACGGGGCTTCTGCTTAGAGTCATCTTCTACAGAACTGCTGTCGTCGTAGGTTGTAGGAACCTGAGGTGCAGGTGTGCGCACACGCACAGAACTGAATTTGGACTTGGCGCATGGCTGGTGTCCTTGGCCTGGGGTCTGAGTTTCCATCCTTGCTGTAGAATTGATGCGGCGCACTGGCTGAGAAGACCGTGCTCGGGGTCCCAGGGACGGGACGCCGTTCCGTGCACGGGTGTTTGCGTGAGCTGTGCGACTGGGTAAACGTGGAACCTTCAGACCGATTCTCTGAGTGTCGTATCACATGGAATCATGGACACGAAAACCCCTCAGAAACGACGGGCTATTCTGACAGCTGGCGATAGAAACGCGTATGTCTCTAAGTGTGGTTTTCACTTGGTGATCCTGCACCGTGGGAAAACACGTAGACGGAGCAGGGGTGTTGGGGCTACCGTTAGATCAAGTGTCCTTCCAGGCTGGGAGGACACAAGGTGCCCCGGGGTCATTGGTGCGACGCGACACTCCCTGACTCCTCCGTAGCTGGTCTCATTGTTGACTTGTCTCTGTTCAGCTTCCCGCTGCCAGGCCGGCCCTGTCACTTCCCGAGGACACTGGCGCGGAAAGGGACCTACGGGTCGTGCCGGCAAACCTGCCAGTGTCAAAGATCAGGAAACAGAGAAATGAAGCAACGTGGTTCTTTCGGTAGCGTGTGGTTTCGGCAGGGACTAGAGCCCACCCCAGCCTCCTTTCCCCCTTGTCTTTTTACTTCAGGGCACCTGTCTCCGTTAGCGTCTCTTAGGTTTCTGCCTGTTGCTGCAAGCTGAGAAACCGGATGAACGAAGCTTTAACAACCGAGTGCATCAGGTTCTCTATGGCAAAGTTTAAAATGGCTGACAGCCCTTGGCTTTTGTTTTTCCGTGCTCCTTCGCTTTGATTTTGGGTACCCACAGGCCATTTGGCCTGTGTCTTGGAAGGCTGGCACGGCTGGTGGCCGAGATCTGGTGGGGACACCGCAGCAGGACGGGGTTCTGGGCGGAGGATTCAGCAGTTGGGGTTTGGAAATGTGAAGTTTCAGAGGCCGCTAGACTCACTGGAGATGCTGAGGAAGCAGTTTGGGTGTTTGAGTCTGAAATTCGCGGTGGGGAGTCCGGGCAGGATGTAAGCACGAGGGACTTGGAAGAGTGCCCGTGACGGTCGGAACTGTGGATTCCTGGATCGCCAAGGCATCAGGCGCGAGTGGAGAAGGGACCCAGGGACCGAGTGTTCAGGCGCTCCCAGGAAGAAGCGGGGAGTGAGAATTTGTGGAAACGTCCGTGGAGCAGGGAGGAAGAAGAGGAGGACTGGTGAGGTTCCGGCAGCCTGGGGCCTCAGGGATGGGGAGACGGTCCCTGGGTCACGTGTTTCCAGGTCTCTCGATCTGGAAAGTCACCCGGCCTCTCTGGACCCTGAGCCCTTAGCACGGCCTCAGGAGTGGGCATGTGTCGTGCGTGGGCACACTCGTAAATTCTTTGGACGCCTTTGGCTCTGTCTTTAGGGAGCTATTAATCCTCCATAGTACAAACTAAATAGAAACAAAACAGAACGAAAATTCAGAATAAATGTCAGAATAAAAATAACAGTTTACAGGAACAGAAAAGGAAAGTGACTTAAGGGGAAGAAGCAAAGCGAAGTGAGCTGTTGTGCCCACGCTGCAGACTGACAGACGGGGTGGCCTCACGTGTGTTCAGTCCCTGCTTTACCTCGCTTTTCGCATCCGTTAAATGGCTCCGACTGCCTTGATCTCATGGAGGTGTTTACAGTGGCGTGCATCCATTTTAACGCACTGAGTGTCTGTCTGTGTAAGTGACATATGACCCGTTGACCCATCCCTGAACTGTGGTTACATTTAGGAGTACCTCTTTCTGCGTCTCTGCCGCTCGTGTCTAAGGAAATCGGCGAGACGGATTCCAGCACAGCATCCGCCTGACTTCTGCGGACGCCCTCAGGGTTTCTCCATGTCTGTGCGTCTTCAGACGCTCTGGCCGTAGGGAGCTCAGGGGTTCGGCCTCTCCCCGTGTATGCGGACTGTCTCCCTGTGTCTACGCTGCACAGATGTGGCTGTAGATTAGCCAGCTCTTCGTGTATGTGGATTTTCTCTGGTCTTAGTCCATCTGGAAGAAGTAGCAACGTGCTTTTGTTTTTTGTTTTTTTTTTCCTTCCCCGTGAGTACTAGCTTTTAGCCATTTCTTTTGATGAAAGAGACATTTCCTAATCGGCTCATAACTCTTCTTCTCTTTAACTAACAGGCCATCTTCCCATTTACCCAGAGGCCTCTGACAGTGTGTGCCTGGCCTGGAATTACAGAGACGCGCTGGCCGTCATTTGGTCCCACAGGTGTGTCGTGTGTTTCTTCGCCGGTCACACTCACGATGGTGGCTACTCCGAGGATCCTTTTGGTGTGCACCACGTCAACCTAGAAGGGGTTATAGAGACGGCGCCGGACAGCCAGGCTTTTGGCACCGTTTATGTCTACTCTGACAAGATGATGTTGAAAGGGAGGGGCAGGGTTCCGGACAGGATCATGAATTATAAGAGGGAGAACGCCTTCCGGTGTTAGTCTGGCTCACTGCGTTTCATCTCGTTTGCCTTTGGAGAGAGAGAGCACGGCTGAGCTTTGTGTTTTTGTTCATCTCCCCCCCCCCCCCCCACCCCGAACCCTCAGGCTCCTTGCTTAGTATTCTCTTTGCACGACAAAACGGATCTGTGGCCTCGGTGCGCGTCAGCTCACGAGATATTCTGACGTGTCGTTTTTGGATAACAGATCCGGTGCTGAGAACTGGACACAGAATGAATGCAGGCGGCGTGAATAAACCAGGGCAGAGACTGAGGGGGGTGGTCAAGTCCTCAAGACAGACTTCATTTAGCCTGATCTGGAATTTTTTTTTCTTTTTTTTTTTTTACACCAAGGAGGATATATTCATGTATTAACCATGTAACTTAACGTTCGTAATAATAATAAAATAAGCTCAGGTAAACTCTTTCTGTGTATCCTGCTGTGTGAATGAGCTTTGGACTTTTTTTTCTCAGAATACCCAACATATTTGTACATTTATCGGCTTGTATTCCTGTCCTGTAAACAAAGTAAGTTGTCTCACGGGTGAATGTGTGGTCCCTTCCACGCGAGGCCGTGAGAAAGGCCTCCGGAGAAGTCACGCGGTCCCCTCGTGATTCTGAGTAAAGCGGGATCAAGGGCCGGCACAGCCGTGCACCTGCTGGTGTGGCCCCTCTGGGCAGCAGCTAGTGCTGTGTGAGACTGCAGGGGGGAATGAGTTTACTCTCCGCTCCCCGTGTAGACGAATGGGGCACGTTGACTCGGCTGTCCCACGCGCTAAGGTTTCTTTGCGGAAACATTTACTAGATGGCGAACAGGACCGTTGAAGCTTGGAGCAAGTTTGAGTCAGGGCCTAAAGAAACATCAAGCGAGAAGACACCGACACTAGTCAGCCTGAGTGCACCTGCCGAGCGCCTGGGCTCCGGGGACGAGGGGTGTGTTCGTGTTCTGTGCTGCTGTGGCAAATTACCCCCATGTTGGTGGCTTAGATTGTGCGTATCTGATGTTTCTGGAGGTCGGAAGTCTGAAACCACATTCCCTGGGCCAAGCTCAAGTTGTTGTCAGGGCCGCGCCCTCTCGGGGGTCTCTGCGGCAGAATCTGTATCCCAGCTTCTAGAGCCTCCATTCTCAGGGCCACCAGTGCAGCCTCTTCAAGCCTCCCTCTGCCTCCCTCTCTCTCATCGGGACGGCTGGGATTACGGGGAGGCACCCCCTGGCCGATCCAGGATCGTCTCCCCACCTCAAGACCCTTAACTTAATCGTGTGTGCACAGTCTACTTTGTGATGCAAGGTAACAGTCCCAGGCTCTGGGGGTCGGACCGGGCGATCTTTGGGGGCCGTTATCCGGCCCACCAGAAGGGTGACTGTAATGCGCTCCCTGCATTCACCTACTTTACCATCCGTAGTTACAAATGTGTGAAGAGAGGCCTGGGAATGCGGAGCAGGGGGGGGGGGTGGTTCGCTTTTGTTTCACGGGATTAGGGAGGACTTGAAGAAGGAGGAAAAGGGTCTTGATGGGATGTTAGGCAGAAGAGCATCAGCAGAGGTTAAAGGGCACGCTGAGTTGAGTGGCAAGTAATGCTGTGTCGACTCCCCGAAAGGTGCCTGGGGTTATGGCAAGAAATAGCGAAGGCAGAGGACCGGCGAGGGCCGTGTTGTGAAGTCTTGAATGATGAGCCCGGAGTTAGAAGTGAGCTTGTCAGGTTTCTGAGCTGGGGAAGTGTGGTTACAGGTGCCTCTCAGTCCTCGCAGGAGGAGAGGCTGATGGGGAAGAGAAAAGATGGGCGGGAAGGCAGGGGCTCTGATAATAGAAACCTTAAGGTTGCTTAAATTCAGCGGAGAAACAGAGTTCACAACAATCTCAGTGCCTTTCCGAAGGCAGCACTCCTACCAGAAGTTTTCTGTGCTCAGAGACCTAAAAGGAGCTGCGTGTATTCACAGAATTCACAGTGATATGGGGGCCGCATATACGATGAAAGTGTATTTTGAACGTCACTTCTTTTTTAAAAAACTGGAACATTACTGTCTTTTAAGCACAGAAGCAGGCATTCCTTGGATGATTGATAGATCCTATACAGGATTTGCAAACAAATCCGTTTCTTCCTGTGTAACTTTGGTAGTGACATCAAAAGAGGTGTAAAAACCATCAATCTCATGCGAACTAAGTGTGCACTGGAGCACTGAAATCCTTTATGTGTATTTTATTGACCTTGAAATAAATTTCACGTCAGTTGCTTACAATTGACAAGATTTTCTTTTTCCCTTTTCCCTCATCTAAACCTTGAAAAGAGAATTTCGCTTGTCCAGTGACCACTGTGTAAACCAAACACAAAACATACGTGCCTCCTTTAACAAGTATTTATAGAATCCTTAATATTGTATTAAAGGCTATAAAGGTAGACAAATGGACAGACTTATTTCCACTCTCCTGATACATAATTGGTACTAATATTCTTTTGAGTGAAATACTTCCTAGATGTCGTGAGACGGTATTTTGACCCCAGAGTTTGATGCTGACCCCCCAAAATTGCCATCCAACAGAAATACGATGTGAGCCATTTAAGTAATTTAAAAGCATTCACGCTTCAAAAAGTAAATAGAAACAGATGACAAATTTTAATGATATATTTTATATTAATGCAAATATGACTAAAATATTTCAACGTGTAATCAATGAGAATATTTTATACTCTTTTTGTACTATGTCTTTAAAATCCCACGTGTGTTTTATACTAGCACCCCTCCATTGGGACGCCACATTTTCACTGTTAATACTTCATCTATATTTAGATATAAAAACTGGAATTAAGCAGATTCACATAACCATGTTGTTCCAAACACACTCAAAACAAGCGTTCCAGACACATTGCTAACTTTTCTAATAACTGAATCGACATGTTACAAGATTAAAGTGAAAAACGTAGAATTTTACTTCCACAGTGTAGCCACATTCCAAGTGCTCAGTGCTACATCTTATGTTAGCATGTTATGTGACGTCTGTATGCACCGCGGTGATGTCACCGTGTCACACGTGTGTGTGCGCACCACGGTTATGGTAACATAAGTCACCTGGTTGGAGAGTACAGCTCCCAGATGGTCTTCTCCCCAGGGTTACCTTTGACATTCATTTAAAAAATTATCGATTTTGGTCATACTTTCATTTACCATGTAGTGAATATTCTGTTTTCTTCTGGTCCCAAATTCCTTTATTCTACCTAATTCTCCTTTCTTTCCAAGATGTGCTCGTTCCGTGGGCATCATTGAGCTCACTGCACTGCACGGGTCCAGTATAATGAGTTCATTTCGGGGGCACAGCCCTCTCTTGAATCTCTGTTTCTATCATTCCACCGAAACCCTGTTTTCTTCTGTTTTAATCCCCTGTAAGCCCCTTATAAGCACTTGGTAATTTTGGAGGCTCTCATATTATCCACTTTAATCCCCTGCAACTGTATTAAGTAAGTAGGAGATCTGGTTTTAATCCTGTTTGACAGATGAAGACATATCCGCCAGGAGGTGTATATATTTGCCCAAGTCATATAGACAGGGGTAAGCTGAGTCAGAATTTGTATTTCTTCACTTTTGTTCTGTGGCCTTTTCTACTCTACGGGGACCCAATCGAATGTCAGACCCCTCTCTTACCAGTCCCATGCAACTCTATGCTGTACCGTAGACATCCTCAGAAAGTTCTTGGCATTTTTTTTTTAATTACCTCTAATATTAGCTGAGATTACCTGAAGTTCCTAGGAAATTGGCTTGTTACAACCAGGTTTATAAAAAATTGATTGACAATACTCATTTTAATAATGGGATTCTTGGCTTCAGTTAAAGTACTGTCTTGCAGTGAGTTGGCCAGGAGGACCGCATCTCCTTGTTTATGTATATGTAGACCCAAGAGAGAAATGGGAAGAGAGCGATTACAATGGCAGTAGCCAACTGAATTCTTCCACCAACTGGATTCCTATAAAGACACACAGGAATGATTATCAGTAAAAATCCAATAACATTTATGGATTGCTTTGGAAACAAATATAAAGGTTGAATTTGGTGAACACATTTTTATAGGACTTTTTCTTAATTTTTATTGGAATATAGCTTATTGATTTGTGGGAGTTCTTTTTTTTATTTTTTACCTTTTATAAAATGTCTATTTATTTTTGAGAGAGAGAGCATGAGGTGTGGAGGGACAGAGAGAGAGACATAGCAGGCTCCGGGCTGAGCTGTCACCACAGAGCCCCAGGTTGGGCTCAAACCCACCAACCGTGAGGTCATGACCTGAGCTGAAGTTGGACGCTTAACCAACTGAGCCACCCAGGTGCCCCAGGAGTTCTTTATTCTTAGTGCACATCTTTGTTGTTTATATATGTTGCAAATAGCTTTTCCCACTCCTATTATGATGTCTTTTGAGGAACTGAAGTCACTGATTAATTAGGCAGTGTGACAATTGATCTTTTCCTAATGATTTCTGTATCCTGTTTAAGAAAACTTTTCCTCCCCAAGGTCTTGGGGAGGATTTGGGGTTATCTTCTCTAAAAGGCTCACTGTTTTGTTTCTCACATTAGATCTGTAATCCACCTGGAACGGCTGTTTATGAAAGTCAGGTGGGGAAAGTTCGGCCACATGGGCATTCCGTTGATCCAGCAGGATTTGCTGAGAAGTCTTCCTTTCTTTGCTGCACCTGTACTGCCACGTGGTCAGGAGTCAAGGGTCTACCTGTGCGTGGATGGACCTGTTTCTAGATTTTCATTAGTTTTACCCTTTTCCCAGTACAGGTTTATCCCTCCACTTGTTTAGATCTTCTTTAATCTCTCCCATAGTGTTTTGTCGATTTATTTGTAGAGCTTTTGCCTATCTCTAGGTTTATTCCTAGGGAGTGGATTTCTCGATGTTCTTATTTATGGTTAACTTTGTTTTCACCATTTTCCGCGACTTGTTGATTTGAGTACATTCACCTAGTGGGCAGCAATCATGCTAATAAACTCACTCTAATAACTTTTCAGATTCTTTTTGATTTTTTTGTGTACACAATCACGTTACCCACGGATAGCGAACGTTTTTCTTTTCTAGTCGTTGTGCCTCTAATTTTTTTCTTGCCTTATCGGACTGGCTACGATACTAGCTTGAACAGTGTTGAGCGGAAGTGGTAATGGTGGCTAACCTCACCTTTTCCTGATCTCAGAAGGCAAGTTTGCAACTGCTGGCCACTGAGTATCAGGCTTTGGTGTAGATCCCATTGGTCAGCTTTAGTTCCTTTCTACACCTGTTTCCTAAGACCTCTTGTGGACGGATGGTGAATTTTACCAGGTATCCTTTCTGTATAGATTGAGAAGAGAGCTTATTTATTCTTTTATTCTGTTAACATGATAGAGAACACTGGTTGGTTTTTGAATGTTAAACCGTGTTCATAGAATGGACCCAAGACGGTGGTTGGGTGACATATTGCAGGATTTTATTTACTGGTGCTTTATTTAGGATTTTCTAATCTGTGGTTGTGAGTGAGGCTGCTGGGTAATTTCTTTTCTTCTCTCTCTTTTTTTTTTTAATGTTCTTGCTAAGTTTTGGTATCAAGGTTATTCTGTCCTCATAACATGAATTGTAAAGTGTTTCATCTTTTTCTGTTCTCTGGGAGTTTGTTAAAGGCTGACATTATTTTTTCCTTAAATGTTAGGTAGAATTCTCCAGTTAGGGCATCTGGTCTAGAGTTTCTTTAATAGTTATGGAATTGTCCTAGAGTATTTCTTCTCGTGTCAGTTTTGCTAGTTTATATTTTTGAAGCGATTTGTTCATTTTTTTAAAGTTAATCTATTTTGAGAGAGAGAGAGAGGGTGCATGGGTGGGGGAGGGGAAAAGAGGGAGAGAGAGAATCCTAAGCAGGCTTCACACTGTCAGCACAGAGCCTGATGCGGGGCTTGATCCCACGAACCATGAAATCATGACCTGAGCCGAAATCGAGAGTCAGACCCTCCACCGACTGGGACACCTGGGCGTCCTCAAGACATCTGATTTTAGCTAACGAGTTGAAAACTTACTTTGATGAACTGTGACATAGGCTCATCCATGCTGTGATAATCACCAGACCAAACAGTTCCCTATAAAACAGCATACATTTCAGATATTTGAAGTAGCTGCAAATGACCTGTGAATCGTCCCTTTCTCTCCGTGACCACCAGCTGCTGCTACTAGATGACCTTCCCCCAAGATACGTAGCATCTACAGAATATTTTCAAGTCTGGCCATGAGTCATAAGTTACTTCTTTCAGGCAATTTAAAGCCTTATATGAACACAGGTTTCGTCTTACGAGGCAGGTGTGAGCTCCATCACTGCTCCTCAGCTTCTAAGTGAACAACAGCACAACACAGAAATCACTTCAGGTCACGGGGAGGATTAGAGTGCAAGCAGGGAAACGACCCTAGATCGATCATACAGGCACCACTTTACCACTGTGTTAGAGGGATCAATGTTGGGTAAGATGAACTCAAATCAATAAATAATTAAGCACGTGCAGCAGGAGCACGGGTCACGTCTTAGTGGAGAGGAATGATTTGTAGTATGAGGCGACTGATGATTTTGGGGTGGGTAGATGCTTCTAGAAATATGCCTTAAAAGCATCTTTTACGTAGAGTAGAAGACAGTCACAGCTGGCCATGGTACCACCGGAAGCCAGAAGTAACTCCGGAAGTTACCGGAAGTAACTCATGGGCCTGAAGTTGGTGGAGGTGATTCAGCCCAACCTGATTTGCTCTCTGGTTTTCCAGGGATTAAGGCCTATGGCAAAGAAGCACCTGCCAGGGACGAGTAACTTCTAGGTCTCTAACTCTTGGTGTTAGCAGTAGGATGGACAGGAAGGGAAGGGGGCTATGCAACAGGCCAAGGAGTCAAGGGTGGGAGGAAGCAAAGGAAGAGGTGATAAGTTCGGATCAGATGGCCTTGACAAAGGGAGGAGATGACAGGAGACTTAGCAGGGCAAGGCTGACGGACGTTGACTTAAAATACTGACCTCTGAGGTGGCTGCTCACGCTTGTAGGTAAGATTTTGGCCAGAACCACAACTAAATCAGAATGCTGATGGCGTTTTCGCCTTGTTCGACCAGACTCTTAACTGTACGGCTTCCTTGGCTCGTTCATTATAAGGGAGCCGAGGTCAACTGCCTAACCTATGTGCTGACCGCCTCTAGCAGTGATTGCGGGATGTGGTGCGCAATGCTGGGTGTGAATCCTGGCTCCATCATTCCTTCAGCTTCTCCAGGCTCCTCTCAAGGAGGTGATACCTTCCCTGCTCCTTAGGGTGTGGCTGAGGGAGCTGAGTCATCGTGGTGCAGATCAGGGGTTGCGGAGGACCAGGAGCTTTCTCAGTTCTACCCCACCCCTTCCAAAGAGCAAAAGTCACTGCTCACCTGCCTTCTTCCTCATGTAAGACGTTCTGTTGTGAATGAAGCCAGAGGTGGCCCGCCAAGCCGACAGCCCACACGATACACAGGAATGTGTGTATTGCAGAGATACTCTTCCAAATGATGTTGCCTGAAAATAGATATTCTGACACGGTCAGTCATGGAATCACATCCCAGAGAAACATGACCTCTCTGTATCTGCTCTGCCATAGTCTTTCAGGTAAAGCGTTCAGAAAAGGCTGGGGTGGTGCCTGGCTGGCTCAGTGGGTGGAGCATGTGACTCTTGATCTCAGGGTCCTGAGTTCGAGCCCCACGTTGGGAGTGGAGCTTACTTAAAAAAAAAAAAAAAAAAGCTGGGGTTTCTTTAAGTTTTCTTTTGAGGAATGTCATAGAGGTTAAAGCAGTAATAATCAGCTTAAGTGGACATGTGCCCTTTCTATGATGACTACCCTCATTTTCTTTGGGGGTCTGCCCTTCCCACACCCCCCCGGCCGTGTGTCCCAGACAACTGGACCTTAGCTTGACTATTCAGTGCATTTCATCCCTTTAGCGGTGGTGATTTGGCTCCAGAAGAACAGCTGACAAATCAGGGCCGACAACTCAATTCTGAGACGTCGGTGGAGATACCGGGAAGCAGATCCTATCTTCTGTTGGACTGAGCGGGCAGGAAGAAGTGAACTTTGACCTGCCGGGCTACCACGAGGGGCCCTGGACTGAAGTCCATCGGCACATGGTGGAACAGAGAGGTGCCGAGAGTTCTGAGCCAGTGCCTGAAGCGAGCACCACCCCTGCGTTTCTTTCAGTCACGTACCCCAGTACGTCTCCGTTCGAGCTCACAGCCCGTTTGAGTTCAGTGTTTTCCTTGCCGGCAACTAATGGAACCCAAACCACTGCACCTTAAAGATGCGGACAAGAGTTCCCGGCGCCTGTACGAGGAGCGCGTGCATCTAGGGGACACGAGTTTTCCCCATCCAGCTGGGAGCCACTGGTCTTTATTCTAAGGCCCTGAGAACTCTGAGGACTCACTGGCAAAGGAGCTGTTTTCACGACAGTGAAGAATAACCCGTCAGGACCAACAGTCCCTGTTAATAAGAAAATGTTAGTAAACACAGTAAAATGTAATTTCTTTTTTGTTATGAGACACGGTTTTTGGTATAAAACTGTCCACCTGAAGGTTCGTTGAGTTTTTGGGGCTGTAAAAGGTGAAGCGACTATGTTTTGCCCGCGTCGAAGTAGGTAGCTTGTGGGCAACATAGACCTGATATTTTTTTTTTAATTTTTTTTTTTTTCAACGTTTATTTATTTTTGGGACAGAGAGAGACAGAGCATGAACGGGGGAGGGGCAGAGAGAGAGGGAGACACAGAATCGGAAACAGGCTCCAGGCTCTGAGCCGTCAGCCCAGAGCCCGACGCGGGGCTCGAACTCACGGACCGTGAGATCGTGACCTGGCTGAAGTCGGACGCTCAACCGACTGCGCCACCCAGGCGCCCCTAGACCTGATATTTTAAGGGAATTTCTTTATATGTATACCCACCTGGCAGATTTTATATATGTATGTGAAATGAAAAAAAAATACATGTATATACGTGTGTGTGTATACATATATATTTTTTTTCATTCCAAGGAGCAGTTTACAAAATGTATGATAAAGCCTCTGTGTTACAGCCATCCATTCACTCAGCAAGCATTAAGTACCAAACCGTATTCATGGCCTTATTTCGGCGGGGCTTGGGCAAAGATGGGCTAGACATGGTCCGACTTTTAAGGGGCGTACAGCCTCGTGGGGGGAAAACATAAAAAAGCATGAAATAAATTGTCGTAGGTACCACGACAGGACAGAGGGAGGCTGGGGGGGTGATACGTATCAATGCAAAACCTAGACATTTGTATGGATGTTATAAACCGTTTCTCTACATAGAGTAGCCGGCCATATATTGATGAAGAGTAAACATATAATAGACACTGGTTGCCACTGACTCTGGAGATACCAGGTTAGCACTTTGTTGCTGATTTTCTATCAGCTCGGTGGCTTTAGAAATCGGCGCGGTGACTGACGCCCTTCTCTCTCACGGGCTAACCCGCAGAACCACTGTTGCCCACGAGCATAAGCGCTCTTGCGTTCCGAGTTGGTAAAAGACGGTCTTGGTATGGCAGGTCCTTGTGACACTTGCCTGCAGATGGTGTGGGTGACCTAGATTAGAATTAGCCCCTCTCATCATCAGAAACGAGAAGACCTGGACAGCCCCGTGTTTCTCCTGGGAGTCTGTCATTATTATAAGAAGTCTGATCTGCTGTATCTCCCTGCAGAATCCAGGTTCGTACCCGTGACAAGGGGGTTGAGTCCAACAAGCAAGGTCAGCACAGCAGGGATCATGTACACCACCTGTTAGCAAAGAGAGAAAATTACGTGGGTAATTTCCACCCCATGGCATTCGTTCTTAGCGTCTCTCTCCCTTGCCCACCTGCCATTATGAAAGCCAAAAAGGCCAATTTATATTCCCCACCTCTTCAGCTAGGGTGATCATGCTCCCGCCATGAAATGTAGTAAGAAGTCTTGTAGGGGCAAGGCTGATACCCAGAGCGTTTAACAACCAATAATGCCCGGATGCTGACCGAGCAGGATGGATCCCAGACCATAAACCAAGTTGGTATGCACACAGTGACTAGCAGCCTGTCTGAAGGGCTTCCTGGGAAACATTTCCTCCCCAATAAAAGGGAAGAAAGCACAGGAGGAAAAATCATTTTGCTCCTGCCTTACTTCTTCCTACTGGGGATGCCCTTGTCTGGGGATGATGTCTGGAGCGGCAGCAGCCATTCTGTGAACATGAGAGAATATATCACCCACACACTGGAGATGGCAGAGAAGAAAGGGAGCCCGGGTCTTTGATCACGTTGTTGGCCGCTAAGCAGCTCCCTCTGGACTTCTTGTTAAGTGAGATACTCTACTCTTATAACCTGATGCTAGGCAGATGTTCTGTTATCTGCTCCTATATGCATCCTGATACAGGAGTCCTCCGTGAACAAGATGAAGTAGGGGACGTGGAAGTGAGTCAGGTGTGAGGTACAAGCCCCCAAGGCCCAGGGACGTAGTACTGGTTCCTGTTTGCATCCACTCATTCTTTCTTTCACTCAACGGTCAATACAGAAGGACTGCCATAGGAAGGCTCTGTTAGGTTGCCTGAGGAATACCAAGAAGAAGGAGTAAGTGGTCCTTGTTCTCCCGGGAGCTGGCATGTACCGAACCAACTCAAATGTAAAGCAGAATGTGTTAGTGTTAAAGGTTTGAAGGAAGGACGGTTAGAACCTATGGGAAAGAGGGAGAGAGATTTGAGTGACGTAGCATTTGAGATAGACTTTGAAGCTTGAGCAGGACACACAGAAATCCCAGGGGCGAAGCACAGTAAGTGTTACAGGTGGATCGGGCTTCCAAGACCAGGCTGGGAAGGTGGGTTGGAGCCATCCTGCGGTGGGCGTTGAGTGCCAACCTGGGGAGTTGTAACTCAGGGATCTTGGGGAACGAGGGAAGTTTCTGAAGCAGGAAGCGATACGTGGGAAGCAGAAGAGATCAGAGGCAGCCCCAAGAATTGGGAAGCTATTACAGGAGTCCACGTGGGGTGATGGAGGGCTAACCTGGCAAGGAGGGCTGTCTGCGGGGACATGCTGTCTGTTGGTGTTATGTCGTCTAAGCGTGAAGTGAGAGGTGACATACCGACTCTACAGATAAGCGGTCAGACCTACACGGGGCGCTGTTGGATTGGTTTGTTCTTCGTTTTGTTTTCTGAAAGGCTCTCAAAGGTGGTAGTAAGGGACTGAGATGTGGTTTGGAGCAAGGATGACCCGGAGGATGATTCAGCTGTTGATAGAAATGGGTGAGTCAGGAGGAGGAGGGGGCTTTGTAGGGAAAGATGCTGGGCAGGACCTCGGGGTGTTTGAGGAGCTAGTGTGATATACAGGTGGAAAGATCTAGCAGTCTTTTGGAAATTCACCATTAAGCTGGGTGTCGGAGAGTCACCTGCAGGGAACTCAGGACATGGCCCCGCGTGCTGAGGAAGAGGCAGTTTGATTTGATGCGAGAGCATGTGAATCTGGACAATAAGCACTATCAGAAGGAGTTCCACTGCACTAAAAAGACTGGCTGGGATTTCACATTACAAATCCAAACACTTTCATTTGTTGCTAATATTCTTCCAAAGCCAAAAGTCATCTTGGCTGGTGATACTGCAGTCTCGCGTATCCGTTTTGAAAGAAACCGGGCAAGATTCGGACATTTCAGGAAACGTGTGGACGATCTCTCCCTCCTCCGAACAGTTCAGCCAGAGCATTGGTTAGATGTATCCTGTAGATTTTATGGGCTCGAATTACTCTTTATAAATATAACTCACTGAATTAGAGGAACCACAGACCCTAAGCCTGCCTGCCATTTTCTGGTCAAATGTTTGTTGGAGTGTCTGGGTAGAAACTCACGGGGAATGGTTCAGTTGGCCTTGGGAGGTCTACTCTGTGTCTTCAGAAAAGTGTCCTCAGTTGGCCCATTTTTATGCAAAGGGAATACTGCCCTAAGGACCCCTGTGTCTGGAAAATTCTGTGTTCTCTCCCCCATACACATTACTACCCTGATCCCTTCCCCTCTGACACTTTAGGAAAAAGAGCTTACAAAGAATTTATTTCTGAGTTTTTCCGCACATGGAGCCGGGAGGGGCGACAAAATGGGTAACAAGCCTGTGTGTTTCGTGCACGGCTCCACGGTTCTTTGGGACGCAGGAAGCAGCTTTTACTCACCATCCACAGTTCTGCATCTGGATCGTTCACCTGGAAAGACAGGACGTGTGGCATTAGCAGGCACGGCCCGTGCCCCACTCCCGTGTCTGGTCTGCTCCTCGATGCGTCCCAGTCCTGTTAGGTGCCAGGCGCGGCGCCAGGCGGCGGGGACAGAGTCTAGCGGAGGGCGGGGTGGCAGGGGCTTCTGGCTGAGCGCCGCAAGGGGGCCGCACACACTGCGCACACAGTACCGGTGTTGTGGGCGCCCCCGTCTGAGGAAGAAGGAAAGCCCTCATCGGGGGTCCCAAGGCAGACCTGAGGGGTACCCGCGCCCCAGACGGTTCTCCCGGGCCCTCAACCGCGCTGGGTCCCCGCTCCGGGACGCGGGCGGGCGATCACGGGAACGCGCCTGGCTTTCCGCTGGGACAGGGGCGGGGGCTCCGGGGCGTGACCCCCGACCCTGCGGCCCGGTCAGTCCACACCGCGTGCCGGGAACCCGCCCGCCGCCGGGAGCCGGGGCGCTGACCTGCACCAAGGCCGCCAGCGCGAAGAAGGCGGCCATGAGCCCGTTGCAGGCCCGCCACAGGCCGGGGGCCCAGCGTCCCGCTGCAGGCGCCATCCGCTCGGGGCCAAGGGTCTGGGCGGGCCGGGGGCGGGGCGTCGGGCTTTAGGGGCGTGGCGTGGCGGGGTTGTGGCGTCCCGGACCTAGGGGCGGGGCGTCGGGGCTTAGGGGCGGGCGTGGTGCGGAGGTGGGGGCGGGGCGTCGGGGACGGAGCCAGGCGTGAAGGCTTAGGGGCGGCGCGGGGCAGGCCGGGGGCGGGGCGTCGGGGCGTGGTGAGGGTGTGGTGTCGGGGCCTAGAGGTGGGGCGTCCCGGACAGAGGCTGGGGGCGGGGCAGCGGGGCGGGGCAGCGGGGCGGGGCAGCGGGGCGGGGCAGCGGGGCGGGGCAGCGGGGCGGGGGCGGGGCTTGCAACCGGGCAGCGGTGGGTGGGCTTCCCCTGAAACCCACTTTGTCCTGCGCCGGTTTCTTTCCCCAAACACCCCCCCCAGGTGTCGAGTGGCCGCTGGCGGCCGCTCGCTGGGTAAGGACGTGGCACTACTTTAGCCTTACTACTCCGCCCTTTAGATTCTCCCGAAGACGTGGCCAGGGAAGGTGCTGTGTCCCCATTTCACAGATGGGGAAAGGGAGTCTCAGAACGACTGGATGACTTGCCCAAGATGGCACCCGGCTCCGGGGCCCCCACACAGACCAGATTTGGTCACTCGCCGCTGACAAAATCCAAAGGCAGGGCGACCACTGGTGGTGAAACAAGAAAGGAATTTGTTTCAGTGAGGCCAACACCGGCAAGACAGCGGACCAGCGTCTCAAACGCTGTCTCCGGAGTGCCAGGAAAACTTCTAGGCTTACAGAAGGAAAATGTAGGGCGAGGGTCGGTGTGTGCCAGCAGGTGGCAGTGCAGGTCGGGTGGAACCCTGTGTTGGGGTCTCATGCAGGGTCTTGCTGGCTCAGGAAGGTCCTTATGGTTTGAGGGGGTGGTTCGATCCCCATCTGGGGACTCTTTGCCCGCAGGGTCTGTTGCCCGAGTTAAGGGATGAGCTGGAAAGCGGAACTTCATCAGTTAGAACGTTTGAGATCAAAACGGAGGTAGCTGGAGTCAGTGCTGCTCCTGGGTGGTGGAAGGTCATGTTTGAACCCTGTAGGTCCAACCACCCTGCCCGTTCCCTAAAGCTACCTTCCTCACATTAGAGGAAAAAAGAGAACGCAGAGTGAGAGGCGGAGAGAGAAAGAGGCCTGTGTCTGTGTGCATTTTCTGATTAGTATTTATGCATTTCTTTCCAAAGCTCTAGGAACTTTGAGTGCCCTGTAAGCATTATGGTAATTTCTTAGTGACGACAGTTCTATTAGCATCTTACACAGCTCACAGCTTTTCTGCAGACAGCCTCGTTTATCTTCATGGGCTTTTATTATAAAAGGTATTTACATATTATACATATTTACAATTCTTTCCCACCCCCAAAACCAACAAAATTTCCCTGCGCATTGCTCATGAATTTCTTATGAACTAAAGACACCGAAATATTCGCTGTCCTCCCCTTGCTTGTTTTACAGTCCTTTTTTTTGTTGTTGTTGTTGTGTAATTTACCCTTTGATTAGTCTTCCCCAGGCTCATTTACACATCCATAGGCCTCATCATTTTTGCTGTTCTAAGGCATCTTTATCACTTCAATCAGGAGCACGTGCTCCTGGCCTTCTTTTAGCTCAATCTCCTAAAATGCTGTAGGAGTTTCTTTAACTCAGTGTCATTCCTGCTGGGTGCCCTGCCCCTTGCTTAGGGCCTGGACCCTGCGGGTGGATTTGCAGTGTGTTCTTGGAGTAGGGAGTCTGTGGGCTGGGACGGGGTGGGGTGGGGGGGACAGACAGGCACACATAGAAACAATGGCTGCATGTTGGGGATAAAGGCCAGTCAGAGAATGTGGCTTCTTAGTGAGTTCCACTGCCTAATCAGCCCTGGAACCCGAGAGCAAGTCCTGACCACCCTCACTGTTCTATTCCTTATCTGAAAAAAAGCGGCCCCTGAGTGGTTCAGTTGGTTGAGCATCTGACTTCGGCTCAGGTCATGATCTCACAGATTGTGAGTTCAAGCCCTACATTGGGCTCTCTGCTGTCAGCACGGAGCCTGGAGCCTGCTTCGGATTCTGTGTCTGCCCCTCCCCAGCTCATGCCCTCTCTCTCTCTCTCTCTCTCTCTCTCTCTCTCTCCCTCTGTCAAAAATAAATAAACATTAATTTTTTTTTAATTTTTCTAAAAAAACTAATAAAGGAGAGGGTAGTGTTTTAGGCTGAATTGCACCCCCGGCCAAGTTCATATATCAAAGTCCTAACACCCAGTATTTCAGAATGTGGCCGTGTTTGAAGAGTCGACTGAGAAAAGAGGCAGAACTGAAATAAAACGAAAGCATTTATTTGGGGGTTCCAGAATTGCATTTTGGGGGGGGGCACAGATTCGGGTAGCAGCCCAAATTGTGTCCCATGAGGAGCACAAGTCAGGTTTCTGAAGACACAAGGGAATGTTTGTGTATGTTCACAAATAATTTTGATTGGTGTTAGTGGCAGAAAGTCAGTGGTGGCTGGACGTTGTTGGTCACCAAGGATGCCACCAAGCAGAAGTCCATTCCTGTGGCAACTACAGGTGTTCGTGCAGAGTCCCTGGAACATTTGTGGTTTGGCCCAGTTCAGAACTTCTACCCAATGAGGATGTACTCGAGGACCACCTCCCTAATAGTCCCCTGGCTCCCTTGTAAAACTGCTTGACGTGAGCGGCTCCATTTCATTTCACCTTTCACAGGAGATAGGATCTGAAAAGAGGTAATTAAGTTAAAATGAGATCACTAGGGTGGGCCCTGATCCAATAGGACTGGTGTCCTTTTCTTTTTTAATGTTTACGTATTTATTTAGACAGAGAGAGCAGGGGAGGGGCAGAGAGAGAGGGAAAGAGAGAATCCCAAGCAGGCTCCGTGCCTCCAGCACAGAGCCCCACACGGGGCTCCATCTCGCCAACCACAAGATCATGACCTGAGCCAAAATCGAGACGGATGCTCAACCGACTGAGCCACCCAGGCGTCCCCATGACTGGTGTCCCTCTAAGAAGAGGAGATGGGGACACACAAACACAACACACACAGAGGGAAGATCACGTGAAGACACAGCGAAGAAAGACGACAGCCATCTAGGAGCCGAAGAGGGAGGCCTTGGAAGAAACCAGCCCTGTCTGCACCTTCACCTTGGACTTCGGGCCTCCAGAATCCTAGAAAACGGACGTCTGTTGTTGAAGCTCCACAATTCTGGGCTACGTTGTTACGGAAGCCCCGGCAAACTCATACAGGGAGTGATTATACTACCTGCCGACCAAACAGGAGTATATGGCAAAGGAGAGACTAGTGTGGAAACTGCCTTGCAAACTATGGTGTGCCACCGTGGAGTTTTATAACTTTCGCTATTGTCTGGGACCTTCAAGGTCACTGTGTAGACATCTGTTGTTTTCACCTGTGCAGGGCTCATTCCCCTCCTTCTAGGGTCAGCACCCCAGTTATTTGGGGAGGGACCCACCTCCCTCCCCTGGGGCATGTATTCTACTCAGAGGGCCGACCATGCTGCCCCCTTTCCAGAAATAGGGAGGTGACCCCAGGCTGCCACTCGGTGTAACCCATCCTCCTGACCACACTGACTGGGTCCGGGATGGTACGTGATCCCAACTGGCCAGTTTCGGTCCTGGGAGCTGTGCTGGACTGGGGTCGCCAGATAAAATACAGGGTGCTTAGTGACATTTGACTTTCACATCGACAAGGAATCATTCTTTTAGTATGAGTATGTCCCAAATCTTTGCAAAGTCTGGTAACCCAGACTGCTTTGCTTCCTTTTTTTTTTTTTTTTTTTCCTGCTGACTGTGTTGAGCTGACCACATGTATGCCAAAGCTTCCAGCAGAAAGCCTTCCTGAGGCTGAAATCATGTAGAGGAATCCGAGGTCAGAGACAAAGAAGGCAGGTACCAGAGGACATCACTTGAGGCTCTAGAACCAGCCACGTTCAACGCTGGGGGCTGCCGCGCCCCCCCTTCAGTTTTGTGAGCCAACAGAGTCCCCTCTTTCTACGTACGCCTGTGCGAGTTGGGCTTTCGTCACCCATGACCGCAGAACGATGGCTTGTAAAACCATGAATCAGTACTTAGACCTATGCTTCCAATCCTGTGTTTTGCAAAGACAGGGAAGAGAAGGCTTAGCCTGAAAAGTCATGAGAAATAAGTTTTTTTCTCAAAGTATGTTTATTTATTTTGAGAGAGAAAGACAGCATGAGTGGGGGAGGGCCAGAGAGCAATGGAGAGAGAGAGAGAATCCCAAGCAAGTTCCGTGCTGTCAGCGCAGAGCCCAGCTCGGGGCTCAGTCTCGTGAACCACGAGGTCATGACCTGAGCCAGAATCAAAAGTTGGATGCTCAACTGACTGAGCCACCCAGGCGCCCCGAGAAATAAGTTTGAAAGAATCCAGTATCCCAGAGAGGTCTGCCTGAGGAGTCACTTCGTCTCCCTTTCTAACTGCAGCGTTACAGTACGGTCGAGATGATGCCACGTGGGTGGGGGCAGGGGCCTGTCACGGTGGCTTCTGCAGAAGGGGCGGCTCGACAGGTCTCCATTCTGCCGGGCTGTCCCCCAACTGCCAGACCCGTGACAGCATCAGGAAAGCAGCGGGAGCCACCGGTGCCTGGGCAGCACGCGGATACCTGTCCCCAGAAGACTTGGAAACAGAGGTGCTCGCTTGTGCTCTGCAAGTGGGATTATAAATTCAGTAACTTGAATTTTTTGACGGAGCAGAGACCGACAGACTCAACACGGACAGACGTAGCCGGCCTCCCGGGGCCACGGGATTGACGGGCAGCTGATGAGGCCCTGAGCATGTCTAATTTTTTTTTTTCTGACGTTTATTTATTTTTGAGACAGAGAGAGACAGAGCATGAACGAGGGAGGGCAGAGAGAGAGGGAGACCCAGAATCGGAAGCAGGCTCCAGGCTCCGAGCCATCAGCCCAGAGCCCGACGCGGGGCTTGAACTCGTGGACCGCGAGATCGTGACCTGAGCTGAAGTCGGACGCTTAACCGACTGAGCCACCCAGGTGCCCCGAGCGTGTCTAAAAAAGAGTGTCAGCAGAGGGGGCTTGGTGGCCGTGAAAACCCAGAGTCATGTCCATCCAGTGGGCCAGGGTAGGCCCAGCTCACACCAGCTCAGGCCGGAGAGGGGCTTTCCTCCGCCGGCCGGGGACACTCAAGGTTCCCCGTCAAACGTCCTCGTGCAGGCTGATGTGGACCGAGAGGCACCTCACAAGCTCCGTTCCTCTCTGTGCTGTGATTCTAGAGTTCTGGAGAGTGTGGCCTCACACCCACCTCGCCTGCAGAGCGGAAACCGAGCTGACCTGCTGGCCCCAGCCATCTCGCCCGCTTCTGAGTGCAGCTGAGGGGGCACCGTTCTCTCTTACAGACTCACTTACCTTGTACCCATCCCCATTACCTGTCCTGTCATCTGCCACTCAGGGGTGGGGTGGAGCAGGAGAGACAGGGTCCGCGGCAGGGTCATCGTCGGTGAGTGTCCTGAACGCGGGTGTTGGTGATGCCCGCTGGATGCCGTGTTTGGGGACAGAGATGACAGGGGCTAAGAATCCTGCCTGTGCCACATCCTGTCCCGTCCACCTTTCTCCGTCCACCGCACTGGATCTCCACCCTTCTGTCCAGTCTGCTGATTCTGTCTGTGTGAGGGAAGCGTTGCTGTTGGCAGGGGTTGGGGCGGGGAGGTGGGGTCGGGAAAGGACAATGGAGGGATTCCTCCCCCAGCTCTAAAGACTGCACCTAAGGTCTCTGAAATCAGACGTATACCTCACCGTGGCAAGGATTGATTTGCTTTTGCAAAACCCACCTGGTCTCCATAAGGGACTGGGTTTCTGATGAGGGAGCGTGGGGCAAGCGGAGGGCAGAGGACAGGCTAACAGCACCCCCTCCCTCCAGGCGGGATCTGTGTGATATTCCTGGGACACGCCTGCCTACCCGAGAACAAAGGAACGGGGTTTAAGTGCTGGCCGTGGCGACGTGGGAAACTAAGGCAAATGAAAAATTCAGTTCCCTTATTGCCTACCGCCCCCTGACAAGTCCTTGAAACGGGCAGAGTGACCGTCCTCCAGGAGCTCAGCTGCCTTCATGACGACACTTTGCTGGGGGCAAAGAGAGAACCTTAGCTTAATATTATCCCAACCTCGAGGATTCTGCAAGTCAATTTCCTTTATCTCAGCTGCCCCAAGATATATGCTGGCAATCGTACTCTAAGCTTACGGCCCCCTGATATGCATCTGAAGGGTCTCATGACTGGGGTTTTATTAGATGGTAATAAATGGTGTTTCCTTAGCAACAGCTAGCCCCTCAAGGTCCTGGAAACCTTGCTTCCAAAATTCCCTAGAGACTTACTCTAGCCCTGCCCCCCTCCCAACCTGAGGGTATGTAACCAGTCTCTCCTCACAACCCCAGGGCAGCTCTTCCTGCCCACGGGTCCTGTTCCTGGGCTTTAATAAAATCACCGTTTTGCACCAAAGACATCTTTTTCAAGAGTCTTTTCTTGGCCATCGGCTCTGGACCACCGCACCATCACCCCAAAACTTCGTTATTTCTACTACCGGCAAGACTCAGACCACGTTATGAAAGCCTTAAAGCCCACCCATACTGATTGACAGTGAAAGTCACCTGCCTCGAATAATGTTCCTCAAAATTCCGGATGTTCCCCTTATACCCACGGAGGGAGAATGTGGACAGTTCGACGTAGCGTCGACGTATATTTCTATCCATCGCTCGGCTCCCTAGCAGCGTACTGATTTCACACATTCACTAAATATTTATTCAGGCCCTCCTCTGCATCAGGCGCCATGCTGGTAACCGAGGACGTGACTGTGAACAGAAGCTCCGGGTCCTTGCCCCTTGGCGTTTGCAGACTGAGCGATGATCACGGCAACAGGCCGGTGATCACAGCAGGGAGGGGCGGGCAAGTAGGACTGAAGTAGGGATATGTGAAACAGGGGAATCGGACTTTTTCCAAAGGCTTCTAGAAACTTCCTGGAGAGGGCACTGAGAGATGAAGGGTGAGTGCAGATGAGGGAGGTATGGGGCAGGGCTTCATGCAGACCACGGGGCAGGCCAGAAGGCCCCGAATTGGGAAGCGAAGGCCGGGGCCCCGGTGTGAATGGAGAAAGGTGCAGGTCAAGGAGCTTGGTTTTATCCCGAGTACAATGGAGAGCTGAGCTGGGGGTGGCGAGGAGGGAGGCGTGGGCGGGCCAAGGCTGAGAGAGCCCAGAGGAGGCGCAGGGACTGGCCAGCAGGTGCTTGCAGCAGACCAGCCCACACATGATGCTGGCTGGGACTGGGAGGGGGGGCAGTGGCCGCGGGGAGAAAAGCCCGCTCGAGCAACACTGAGGACAGAAAGCCAACGGGGAATAGCACACGAGAGTCCACTCTCCGCGTGATGGCCTGATTAAGCGTTTGGGTCTGTGTGCTTGAGGCCTGGCTATGGCAGGCCGGTGAGCTCCGGGAGGACTCCGTGAGACCTCTTGACACCTGCCCACGATGGGATCCCTCCCCTGCATGGCCTTGGCTCTGTTCAGATTCCCTGGTGGGTCGTTCGTTGCCTGGGAGTAGCTCACCTGGCCTCAGTTGGACTTCCCTCGTCCTCTGGTGGGAACCAGGGGTCCTTTCTCCTGCTTCTCCTTACGCTCGGCTTTTATTGCTTTCCTAGCGCATCTTGGTTTTTCCCTTGTGCTCATTGATCTGTGTGTGAGTGTGCTGTTCCTGTTCCTGGACTACCCCACGAACGGTCACTTATTTCCATTTCTCTCGTGGGGGTACCTGGCATACTTGGATACAGGGCCTGCTTGCTTGCCTCTCAGCCGTTCTCAGTACCAGAAAGAGTTACTACCCCTACCCTTGACTTTTGGAGCCTCATTCCGTGAAGGTGGGAATAGTACTTGGAGGTGGGAAAGGTGAAGTGACTTTGGAACCCTCTTCTCTCTGATCCCCACCGGAGTCAGGACCAGGCTGTTAGGACGGTGGGTGTCCACAAGGTGGCGGACTCCTGCTATCAGTGGAGTCCAAGAGGCTCAGGGGCTCTGTAGTGGGTGGGGGGGGGGGGAGGGGCGGGAAGAAGGGAGGGAGGGCAAGGCGGGGCTGGCTGTTTCCGTTGGCTCCCCCTGCCTGCTTGCAGTGTAGACTCTCTGGGTGGTTGCGGAGTCGGGATCGGGGGAAGAGGTACAGACAGAACTTTGTACCAGGAAATACTGGTGTCCAAATGGGAGCGTTGCAAGGGAAGAGCTGAACTTTGCCTGTGTCCTAGTGCAAACTGCTTACCGCCCGCCCCGCCCCCGCCCCCGCCCCGCTGAGATTCCAGGGAAAGTAAGATAGATATGTTTAAGAGGAACAATCACTTCTAATGTTAGAGCACTCCAAAAGTAAATAATGATAGTAGCAATCAGCTGTTGAGTATTTACTGTGAACCGGGCTGCCGCCTTTTGATGTCCTTGACACCCTAAAGTGACCGCGAAGTCTGGATTTCTAGATCTAAACTCACACTCTTGCTCCCATCCTACAAGACCTGGCCCTCCCAGCTCTCCCTCCGTCCCAGATGGCACCATCACCCTATGACTCTTTGGATTAGTTGCCTCGGAGTGACTTGGCTGGTTACCACAAAGCTGGGGACTTAAAACAACAGAAATTCATTCTTCCACCGCTCTGGAGACCCGAAGTCCAGCCAGGGGTCAGCAGGAACGGGCTCCCCACCGAAGGCTCTGGGGAGACTCCTTTCTGGCCTCTTTCAGCTTTTGGTGGCTCCTTGTGGTCACGTGACTCCAGTCTCCCTCTGTCCCTTCACAACGCCTTCTCTGGTCCTTGTCTTCATTCTTTTGTCTCTTATAAGGAGACGGATGGACAGGATCGTTGGCACTTAGGGCCCCCCCCCGGGTAATCCAGGTTGATCTCACCCGCAGATCCTCAACTCAATTATATCTGCAAAGACCCCTTTCTCTAAAATAGGTCCCATTCACCAATTCCCAATAGGTTAGGACGCAGATAGACATTTTCAGGGGCCACCATTCAGTGCACGAATGCCACTGTGGAAACCTAGGTGTTACCTTAGACACCTCTTCCTCCTCCCTCCCTCTGAAGTCCGCCACCGATTCAGGAGGACTTTTCTGCTCCATGACCCTTTGTCTTCGTTGCCAACACCCAGTCCAAGCCATCGGCGTTTCTTCCCTAACCTCCTCACTGGTTTCCCTGCGTCCACCATGTTGTGGACTGAACCGTGGTCCCGCTCCCCAATTCGTATATTCAAGCTCTATCCCCCAGTGTTGGTGGCTTTGGGAGATGGAGACTTTCACGAGATAAAGTTAGATGAGGTCCCAAGGGTGGGGCCCTAATACGATAGGACTGCCGCCCTTACAGGAAGAGATACCAGAGAGATCTCTCTCCACGCAGGGACGGTGGAAAGCCACGTGAGGACCCAGTGAAAAGCTGGCCGTGCGCAAGCCAGGAAGAGAGACCGCTCCAGAATGTCCCCCTGATGGCACCTTGGCCTCAGACTTCCCATCTACAGAACTAGGAGAAAATAAATGTCCGTGGACACAGCCACCCAGCCTGTGCTGTTTTGTTCCAGGGGCCCAAGCAAACTCATGCACCTCGTATGCGCTCCCTCCCACCCAGTCTCTCCATTGCAGCCGGCGGCGACCGGAGCGAGACGCAAATCTCAAACCTCTGCTTAAAGTCAGGCCTCCTTCCCTCCCTCCCTCCCTTGCACAAGTTGGTGCAGGCACTGTGCTGAGCACTAGGGAGCTGGCGCTGAGCAAAGCGGCCAAGGCCGCCCGATGGTCCTGTGTGAAGCATACGCCCGCCCTAGTGGCCTGTGGCTCTGAGGCTTGAACACGGTTCGAGAAACCCAGTCTGGCCAGCCTCTCCCCTTGTTCTCTGCTCCTCTGCCCTCCCCTCCACTTCTCATAGACACCTGCGCCCCTCTCTTGCACAGCCTTCTCCGGTTCTTCCGGCATGGCCTCTCCACCCCTCCGGGGAGCTGTGGAGCTCTGTGGCTCCTTCTGCCCGGAAGGCTTCCCGTTTGCTTACTTAACTCTGGCTCCTCTGTCTGCCCTCGGCAGCTCTGTTACAGGCTCTCAGCAGCTGCCCGTCTCCCCTCGCAGCACTGATCACAATGGCAATTAAATAATTAACGGTGCAGCTAGCCGTTCGGTGTCTGTCTACACCACCAGTCTGAAAGCCCCATAAAGGCGGTGCCTGCTGTTGTCTCCTGATGCTTTCCCAGCGCTTAGCAAAGTCAGAACCTGGCAGGCACTTGTTACTTATTGTTACATGAACCAGCAAAGGAATGAAGTCGCAACTCTAATCCTGAGAAGCATCTCACATGCTTGAGATATTTTTGCTCCCAGTGTTCAGCTGGGAAAAGGAAGGCGCGGTAAGGCCAGGTGACTGGCACGGGGTCACCCAGTTAGTAACAATTGGACCTGAAATAGGAGCCCACAGCTTCTCCGACTGCAAAGACAGGGCTCCTCAGAGCCGTGACTCAGGCCCAGTTTGCTAATTTAAATGATGAGAGAATTCTTAACAGAAAAGCGGAAGCGTCCCAAATAGAAATTCATTAGGGAATAATTTCTTTTATCAAAATAATTATTGCAGGGAACAGGAGAATGGATAAACAGTCTGTGATATACTCATATGATGGAATGCTACTAGCACAAACAAGAAATGAACTAAAAAATGCTATTGCATTAGTGAATTGCAAAAACATTGTACTGAGCCAAAGAAGCCAGGCGGACAAGAGCACACGCTTGGAGAATTCCATTTAAGTGAAATTCTAGAATAGGCAAAATCGTCTATGGTGAAAAACACCAGGTCAGCGGTTGCCTGTGGGGTGAGAGTGGGAGAGGGCAGGAGGGAACTTTCTGGGGTGGTGACAATTTTCTGTATCTCAGTAGAAGTTTCAGTTACCCGGGCGTGTATGTATTTGTTCAAACTGCATACCAAGCTTGGGATTTGTTAATTTCTCTGTTTGCAAACTTTATCTCAAAAAAGGAAACCCTTAAGCAAATGTTAAATTCTAGTTAATGATATACACGCCAAAGGGTGGAGGGTACTAACGTCTGCATCTTGAAAACTCATCAAAAATAAGATGGGTTGGGGCACCTGGGTGGCTCAGTCAGTTGAGTGTGTGACTTCCGCTCAGGTCATGATCTCGCTGTCCCTGAGTTCAAGCCCCGCGTCAGGCTCTGTGCTGACACCTCAGAGCCTGGAGCCTGCTTCGGATTCTGTGTCTCCCTCTCTCTCTGCCCCTCCCCTACTCATGCTCTCTTTCTCTCTCTCTCTATCTCTGTCAAAAATAAATAAACATTAAAAAAAATTAAAAAAACTTCCGATTCTTGATTTTGGCTCAGGTCATGATCTCTCGGTTGTGGGATCGAGCCCTGTCCTGTGCTGGGCTCTGTGCTGAGTGTGGAGCCTGCTTGGGATTCTCTCTCTCTCTCTCTCTCTCTCTCTCTCTCTCTCTCTCTCCTTCTGCCCCTCTTCCCCACTTTTGCTCTCTCTCTTTCTAAAAATAATAAAGAGAAGGAAATGGATTCCTATTTTTAAAAAAAGGAATAAAAGCAATGAAAACGAAACCCCAGCCTTCTGTTTCAAACTGGATCAAGCTACTTTCTAGGAGCACCTCATGCTGACACTGTCCTCTTGGCGGTAAATTCAAGACCGCCCTCTCAGGGGCTGCAGGGGGTGAGGAGCCTGGATGGCCCCGACGAGGCAGCTCTGATGCCAGATGCATCCGCCTCCCCATCCTGTCCCCACCACTGACCGGTTACGTGGCCCTGGGTGCATCACCAGACCCCTCCCGGCCTTAGCTTCCTTATCTGTAAAATGGAGCAGGTAAGGTCTAGCTGACTGCGTGCACACTGGGATTACCGATTACGACCTTATCGAGGTCAGCTACCACCTCCATGCATATCCGTCCCTCCTGTCGGTTCCAAGGTGGGGTCTCCTTGTCCTGTTGCCCCGTTCACTAGCAGCTTTTGACCTTGCTGATCAGGCCTCCTCCTTGAAATGCTCTCTTCCCTCAGCCACAGAGCCCAGCCTCTCTGGCTTCTCGCAGCCTCCTTTGCTGGATCTCTGTCATCTTTCCAACACGTGGTCCAGGGCTCAGTCTTTAGCCTTCTTCGCCCCTGGCCCTACACCCAGCCCTACGTGTGATTTCATTTTAATCTGTTCAGGTCTTTTTTTTTTTTTTTTTAATTGAGGTAAACTTGATATATAGCATTGTTAGTTCTGTGTGTATGCCATAATAATTCAATATTTGTATACACTACTCAGTGATCACGCTAAATCTAGTAACCAACTGTCACCTTACAACTGACCCCCTTTGCCCTTTCTGCCCACCTCCCGCCTCCCTACCCTTCTGATACCCACCAGTCTGTTCTCTGTATCGATGAGTTTTGTTTTGTCTGTTCCTTTTTGTTTTTCAGATTCTACATATAAGTGAAATCACACAGTATCTGTCCTTCTCTGTCTGACGTATTTCACTTAGCGTAAGACCCTTGAAAGGACTCTATTCAACACCCTCCCCTCCGCCATGTTCGCAGGCAAAACTCACACGTGTCTGCGCTTGGCCCTAACTCTGTTTTTCCAAGGTCATGGTGCGTCACATTCTCAGAAAGTGGACCCCGACTGCAAAACGTATTCTTCTCTAGCCTGACCACACCTGTGTCCCAGACAGGCGCTACACGGAGCCCCTTCAAAACCTGTCCACCCATGTTGTTCTAAATGGCAAGATTTTCTCCTTGTTCATGGCTGAGTAGTATTCCATTGTACATAGGTACACATCTTCTTTTGCAACCATCCATCAGTGGACACTTTGGATGTTTCCACATCTCAGTTCTTATGGGTAATGCTGCAGCGAACGTGGCGGGGGGGGGAGCAGACATCTTTATTTTATTTTATTTTATTTTTAGTTTTTTAATATTTATTTATGAGACAGAGAGAGAGAGAGACAGAGGGTGAGCAGGGGAGGGGCAGAGAGAGGGAGACGCAGACTCCGAAGCAGCTCCAGGCTCCGAGCTGTCAGCACAGAGCCCGACGCGGGGCTCGAACTCGCGAGATGCGAGATCGTGAGCTGAGCCGAAGCTGGATGCTTAACCGACCGAGCCACCCGGGCGCCCTGAGCAGACATCTTTTTGAACTCGTGTTTTTGTTTTCTTGGGATAAATACCCAGAAGCGGAACAGGTGGATCATATGGTAGGTGTATTCTTCGATCTTTTGGGAGCCCCCATTCTGTTTCCTGCCGTGGCTGCACCAACTTACGTCCCCGCCAACAGGGCACGAGGGCTCCCTTTTCTCCACATCCTTGCCAGCACTGTTCTTTCTTGTCTTTTTGAGACTAGCCATTCTGACAGGTGCAAGATGAAACCTCCTGGACGTTTTCACTTGCGTTTCCCTGTTGACGAGTGACGTTGAACGTTTTTCATGTGCCTCAGGGCTGTCCGTGTCTTCTTTGGAAAAATGTCCATATAGATCCTCTGCCCGTTTCCAGTCAGATTGTTTGTAGGGTTTTGTGCTGTTGAGCTGTTTGACTTCTTTCTCTGTTTTAGCTTCTTCACCTCTTATTAGATGCATGATTTGCAAATAGTTTCTCCCGTTCGGGAGGTCGTGTTTTCATCTTGTTGAGGGTTCCTCTTGCTGTGCAGAAGCTTTTGAGTTTGATATGATCCCACTTGCTAATTTCTGCTTTTGTTACCTCTGCTTTTGGAGTCAAACCTAAAAATTCAATGCCAAGGCTGATGTCAAGGGGCTTACTGCCTATGTTTTCTTCTAGGAGTTTTATGGTGTCGGATCTTACGTTGAAGTCTTTAATCCATTTTGAGTTAATTTTTTTTAAGTTTATTGGTTCACTGAGAGAGAGAGAGAGAGAGAGAGCGAGCTGGGAGGGGCAGAGAGAGGGAGAGAGAGAATCCCAACCAGGCCCCACACTGCCAGCACGGAGCCCAATGTGGGGCTACTATAGGCTTTTGCTTTGTGATTATCATGAGGGTCACATAGAGCAGCCTATGTGCATATTAGCTTGTTTTGAGTTGATTGCAGCTTACATGTGCATGCATTTAAAAACCTCTACATTTTTTTGCCCCTCCTACAAATGTTGTATGTTTTTTTTTTGTTTTGTTTTGTTTTTTTCAACGTCTATTTATTTTTGGGACAGAGAGAGACAGAGCATGAACGGGGGAGGGGCAGAGAGAGAGGGAGACACAGAATCGGAAACAGGCTCCAGGCTCTGAGCCATCAGCACAGAGCCCGACGCGGGGCTCGAACTCACGGACCGCGAGATCGTGACCTGGCTGAAGTCGGACGCTTAACCGACTGCGCCACCCAGGCGCCCCATATGTTGTATGTTTTTGATGTCATATTTTACATCTTTTCATTTTGTGTATCCCTTAACTAATTATTATAGTTATAGTTAAGTTTTACTACTTAAAAAAAATTTTTTTAACGTTTCTTCATTTTTGAGAGACAGAGAGAGACAGAGTGTGAATGGGGGAGGGGCAGAGAGAGGGAGACACAGAATCGGAAGCAGGCTCCAGGCTCTGAGCTGTCAGCACAGAGCCCAACGCGGGTCTCAAACCCATGAATTGTGAGATCGTGACCTGAGCCGAGGTTGGACACCTAACCAACTGAGCCACCCAGACATCCCACTACTTTTTAAACCTTCATTCTGTCTTTATAAGTGGTTTATACCTTTAATGTATGTTCACCTTTACCATTGAGATTTTTACTTTCATGTTTTCTTGTTATTAGTTACTCGTTTTCTTTTCTGCTTGAAAAAAGTCTCTTTAACATTTCTTATAAGGCCGGTGTGGTGGTGATGAACTCCTTTAGCTTTTGCTTGTCTGAAAAACTCTTTATCTCTCCTTCAATTCTGAATGATAGCCTTGCTGGTTAGAATATTCTTGGTTAGAAGTTTTGTTTTCTTCCCTTTCAGAATTTTGAATATATCATGCCACTCCCTTCTGACCTGCAAAGTTTCTACTGAAAAGTCAGCTATTACGAGTTTTATGGTGATCCCTTTGTATGTAACAAGTTGTTTTTCTCTTGCTGCTTTCAAAGTTCTCTATCTTTCATTTTTGACATTTTAATTATAATGTGTTTTGGTGTGGACCTCTTTGAATTCATGTTATTTGTAACTCTCTTTGCTTCCTGGACCTGGATGTCTGTTTCCTTCCCCAGGTTAGGGAAGTTTTCAGCCATTATTTCTTAAAGTAACTTTTCTGCCCCTTTCTCTCTCTTCTCCTCCTGGGACCCCTATGATGTAAATGTTATTCTGCTTGATGGTATCCCATCGTTCTCTCCAGCTCTCTTTACTTTTAAAAATACTTTTTCTGGGGCGCCTGGGTGGCGCAGTCGGTTAAGCGTCCGACTTCAGCCAGGTCACGATCTCGCGGTGCGTGAGTTCGAGCCCCGCGTCGGGCTCTGGGCTGATGGCTCAGAGCCTGGAGCCTGTTTCCAATTCTGTGTCTCCCTCTCTCTCTGCCCCTCCCCCGTTCATGCTCTGTCTCTCTCTGTCCCAAAAATAAATAAACGCTGAAAAAAAAAAAAAAATTTAAAAAAAAAAAAAATACTTTTTCTTTTTGCTGCTCTGTTTGGGTGAGTTACACTGCCCTGTCTTCCAGGTTGCTGATCTGTTCTTCTGCTTCATCTAGACTGTTTTGAACCCCTCTAGTGTATTTTTCATTTCAGTTATTGTATTTCTTAGCTTTGTGACTTCTCTTTGGTACTTTCTTGTATTCCCTGCCTCTTTGTTGTGCTCTCACTGTGTTCATCTGTCTTGCTGAGTGCAGTGAGCATATTTATGACTGTTATTTTGAACTGTTTAAAAAAAATTTTTTTTTAATGTTTATTTATTTTTGAGAGAGAGAGAGAGAGACAGAGTGTGAAGGGGTAAGGACAGAGAGAGAGGGAGACACAGAATCCAAAGCAGGCTCCAGGCTCTGAGCTGTCAGCACAGAGCCTGACACGGGGCTCGAACTCACGGACCGCGAGATCATGACCTGAGCCGAAGTCGGACGCTTAACCGACTGAGCCACCTAGGCACCCCAGTTATTTTGAACTCTTTATCATACATTTTACTTACCTCTGTTTTATTAAGATTTTTTTTTTCCCCTGAGATTTTGTCTTTTTCTTTTGCTTGGAACATATTCCTTTGTTTTCTCATTTTGCTTGGCTCCCTCTCTTTCTGTGAATTGGCGCACACACAGCTTCCCCTCCCAATCTTGAAGGAGTGGCCCTGTGTAGAAGAGGACACTTATCTTTCAAACTTGCCCTAGCTCTTGGTTGTCCCTCGTGCTCGTTAAGGTCAAAGTAGCCTGACTTACCCTTGACAGGTTCCAGTTGTTGAGCGTGTGCCAAGTGTGTTCCAGATGGAGTGATCTCAGCACCTAGTTCCAGGTGATTGGAAGCCAGGCTCTCAGGCAGCAGCTTTTAACATATGTAAGTACGTACAGCCCTATGGAACTGCAGTTGTAGACCCTGTTGACCTCTGGACCAGGAGATCTGGAGGTGTTCCCTGGATGACAGGTGAAAGAATCAGGGCTTCGGACAAGTATATAAGCTTGCTTCTGGGAGGTACCTTCAAGCTGTGGCCACGCCAAGAGAGATTGTGAAGATGATGATGTCTTTCCGCCCGCATTCCCTGAGAGTATCTTTGTAGCCGCTAAAGGTGTGGCACACCTAAAGCCTATCCCTTAGCCTCAAGTTCCAGGACACGTAAATGGGCCTTTTTCACAGGAAGAATGGGTGTGTGTTTCAGGCTCTGTCTGTGCGCTGAGTGCCCGGGTATGCTCTGAACCGTCCTTCTGATTGTTGCAGTCCCAATGGGGCCCAGGAACACAGGCGCCTCTGGCCACCAGAGACAGGCGATCAGGAGGTGTTTCCTGAGTGCACGCTTTCCCACCAGCTTTAGCAAGGCTGCTGGAGAGTGTCGAGGGCGGGGCGTGTGTCCACAGCTTTATTTGATGCAACCCGTGAGTGCTGGGACAGTGCCCACTCTTGGCTTCGGTGGGTTGGGAAAGAGCCCCGGGGGCAGGGCACACCCATGGTCAAGCCAAATTCTTGATTCCTCCCCACCAGCTCCGCCTTCAAGTCTTCCTCTCCCAGGTGCTCAAGCCAAAACCCTTGGAATCATCTTTGACTTCTTTTCCTCTTCCATAGTTAATCCAGCAACAAACCTGTTGCTTCCACTTTGGAAATCTATTCACAGCGGGGCCACTCCTGTCCACCCTGAGGGTTAGCGCTAAAGCCGTCACCTGGACTGTTGCCTTTGCTGCCTCGGTGGCATCTGGGCTTCCCCCATCTTTCCTCCTCAATTCTATTTTCCCCACAGTAGTCAGAACTGTTCTAAAGGAAAAAAAAAAAAAGTCAAGACCCTCCTCAGCTCAACACTCTCTAGTGGTGCCAGAAGAAAGTTCTATGTCTGTGTCCTTCCTACAAGGCCTATGACCTCTCTGAGCTCATGTCCCGCCTCTCTCCCCTTTGCTCATTCTACACCATACCTACTGAGTTCCCCGCTTCCCTCCCACATACCACGCACACCGTCCCCTTTCCCGATGGCATTTCTTCCACACGGATTGTTCTCTCTCTGTGGCTTGATCTCTCCCTTCCTTTAGGTTACCATCAGGGGACACCCTATCCTAAAGACTGTACTCCTCTGTCTGAAATAGTACCCTTCTTCACTTTCTACCCATTTAGCCTGCTTTATTTTTCTCCTAAGTGCTTCTCATAGCTTTATATTGTGTATTTAGTTGTGCATTTTTTAATTCTCTTCCCACTTGAACGTGAGCCCTTTGAGAGGATAGACTTTCTATATTTTACCCACCATTATATCCCCAGGACCCCCAAACAGAGCCTGGCACACAGCAGGCTTGGCAGTAAAAGTTTCATAGGTTGGATGAACCAGTGAGCAAACACATGGCTCAGTGCTGGCCTAGAATATGCTCCCACAACCTGACTTCCGTTGCCGTAATTATGGGCCTTTATAGACAAATAGGACAGAATTAAGGGGCGAAGACCTGCTTCTGGTCCCAAAGTTGAGACCTGAGTGGAAAAAACCCCTTTATCCCTTGGGCGGTTTCATCGTGGGTGTGAGTCAGAGGTTGTTTTGCAGAGCTGGAGGCTGGAGTGTCACATGCCCCCAGACATTACTGCCCCTTCCTGCTGAATAGTTTTGTCCTCCTGCCCACGCCCCTTCCTCACTTGGTTCCCTGTTTCTGCCTGGGGAGCATTTTTTTGAAATGACCCCGACACGCCATCACTCAGTGCCTATGCCCCAGGGCACAGGGCTTTCCACGGGCTGCAAGAGGGCACCACTATGCATTTCAGCAGAGTCTGTTAAAAGGCATCCAGCACAAGTCTGCTGGGCGTGCTCTGGAATTAGCTCAGCTTGGATGGCGGCTGCCGGCCGTTCTTATCTCTGCAGACAAATAGAGACGGCCCTGCCTGCCACCTGCGGGAAGTGGCGCTTTTGATCTCTGTGGGGAAACCTGCCTTATAGCTCTTAAAAATTGAATTGTGTTCTGTGTAAGTGTGTTTTTAAGACCTCATAGTCTACGGAAAGAAGCAGGGTTCACTTATCAGAAAGGAGATTTGAAGTTACTACAATCAAACAATTATTGAGTGATTTCTTGGTTGATGACGCAGTACTTGTGTGTTAGGTAAAGTCCAAACACCTGATAGAAAGCAGCCAGACCAAGAGGGGAGGTTGAGAAACACAGGCATACAGGGGGGCTGGGTGGGGAGATGGAGCGGGGTGGGGAGGGAGAGGGAGAGTGGGAGAGGGAGGGGAGGGAGTGAGGGAGAGAGTTAACCCTTCACATTTGGGGAAGAGTAATCCCAAGAGTTCAAGCTGATGACTGGCGTGGGAAGTACGTAGCTTCTGTGCCTAGTTGGTGAGCTGGCAGCTAGGGGCAGAGTAAATCTTGCTCCCTCCTTTCTTGATTTTTTGTCCTTTGCGTCCAGCCTATCTGGGAAGAACATAATTGGCTAGAGAGGCTTTGGCAGCAGCCCGACCCAGCTACCAAGCAGCAGCCTGGGATGGACAGAAAGTTGGGTCCCCTCACGAGTGACAGGTGTTTCCCCTGAAATCTCAGAGGCGACATGACTTGTCTACAGAGTGCGTGGAGGGCAGAGTCCCTCTGGAAGCCTATCTCCCACATGCCCTAGCTTCCCTCCCCCTGCCCACAAACAGACACACTTGAGATTTCTCAAACCACACTCCCTGTGGGGAAGGAGAGGAGGGGCGATTCTCCAGGGACCACTGCCCGGGGTGGGGGGCACGGAAGGGGATCAGGTGGCTGGGACGCCAGGTGCATCACCCCCCACCCCATCTCCAATCAGAGAAGCTCCGTTTGGCTTTGTTTTCCATACTGTGGATCTGTAGAATATATTAACTGAAAAAAGAGGTGTGCAGCAAATGCAGATTTAGGGTACGTTAGAAAGGGCAGTTGGTACGGACAGACTGAAAACCGGAGTGCCTCAGAACACAGATTCTGGAACAGCGCTCCGTGGGTTCAAATCCCAGCTAAGCCCCATACTAGTTTTACTTCCTGGTCTGTAAAGCGGCTATAGGAAAACAGAAGGACCCCATGGCGCTGGGAGTATTAAATGAGTGGAAATATGGAAAGCATTTAGAAAAGGCACATTCCATGGCAGACACTCAATAAACGGGAGCTGCTTTTAAGTCTCGGTGGGGAACCCACGTTCGATTAAGCAGCTGTTGCTTTGCTTATCATTTGGGAAATCAGAAAGCCCTTTGATGACGAGTTCTCCCTACCCAAACACTTCACTCTTTAGTATTGATGCCTGGCCAAGTTAATGAAGGCATTGTACCGAGTTAGCCCTTGTGATTGGAGGAGAGACAAAACACTGTGTAGGCTCAAGAAGTAAGTAAACCGGGGGCGGGGTGGTTATCGTGAGAATGGCACAGGCACCAAGAGAAGACAGAAATCCCAGAACGGGACCAGGGTGGGCTCCTGAACCCGGGACCCAGGCTGGTAGGATTCCCAGAGCCCGGAGATGGAAATGAGTCTGGGATCCACATCAGCTTCGGGGCTGGGTTTGGCAGTGACGGCCCATCGTTAATGTGGGTTCAGCTACTTCAGTGTCCATTCATTCTCACGCCCCTCACTGGCTTACTCAGCTGCTCTGTTTCTTCTCTGTATCACCCTGCCGATCTCCCGACCCCCACCTCCCTCTCCTTGACCCCCACCTCCCTCTCCTTGTTTTGCTCTCGTCCCGTAGCTGATACAGCACCGTCACCCTGGTGGATTCTGGAGAGAGCACAACTGACTGGTCTAGCTCCCTCTACTGGCCTAGACTCTGGTCTATGGAGCTTGCCAGCCCAGGATTGGCTCTTAGTGGGTCACCTGATCACCACTGTCCAATCAGCTTTGGCGGAGCTGGGATGTTAGTGGGGGGGGGGTGTTGAGGAACGGAGGATGGAAAGGTCACCCAGAACCAAACCTGCAGGGGGGGCAATCGGGAGGGCTGTTGGGGGGGGGGAGGGGGCGGGGGGAGGGCACTTGTCCCAAGACCGTCCGCAGGGCAGGCCCCCGAGACTGACTTCCCTACTGCCGAATTGCCTTCATTATTAAGAACAATGAAGTGGGAAGGTCTGCCGGTCTCCCTCTAGGGAGGGATCCCTGTTTGAATTTCTTCTGCAACCAAGGCACCTCCACTCAATGGGCAACCTCATTACTTCATTTCAAGCCAAGTGCTCTGGAGGAAATAAACAGCCCCGAGTGTGGGGTTTGCACACCCAGACACCCGATGGCTCAGGGAGGCAGAGCTCCAGTTTCTTCCCTGATGTGGAAGGAAACCAACTTATCCAAGACAAATCTCTGAGGAAGCAGAATTCCCAAGTCTTTGCAGCAGCTGCATTTTGTTTCTGTTTACTCTTGACTGCCTCAATTTAGGTAGTGTGGTACAAGAATGAAATAAACCAAAAGGTTTATTTGACCTCAGAGTACCCAAAATTGCATCAATGGATTCCATAAATAACAAGATGGCCCAAAGTTGATCTGATGGGCAACTCCTTATTTCCGCCTTGCATCTTCTTGCTCCCTGCTTGGAAATACCAGTCTGGGACTGCAGCAAATGCTCAGAGGCACTGTCATCCGCCTCTCACCCCAAAAGAAGGGTAGAAGAAGAGGGTGCGTTCAGCAGAAGGCAACAGATAGTTTTTGAGCATCTCCTGGGTATCAGGCACTGGAGGTAGACTGGTGTAGCGAACAAGACAGAGAAAAGACCCCGTTCTAGAGGGGAAAACAGACAACATGATGAGTAAGAGAAACAGATGGTTTCTGTACGTCACTGCAAGGACTTTGGCTTGACTCTGAATGAGACCGGAAGTCACAGGAGGGTTTGGGGCAAAGGACTGATGTGGTTGGACTTCCATTTTAAGAGTCACTCAGGGGGCGCCTGGGTGGCTCAGTTGGTTAAGCGTCCACTTCAGCTCAGGTCATGATCTCACGGCTTGTGAGTTTGAGCCTCGCATCAGGCTCAGTGCTGACACTTTGGTTATCGTGTCCCTTTGGATTCTGTGTCCCTCTCTCGCTCAGCCCCTTACCTACTCATGCTCTGTCTCTTTCTCTCTCTTAAGAATAAATAAAACATTAAAAAAAAAAAAAGAGTCACTCAGGCTGCTGTGTTGAGAATAGACTGTCCCATCCTGCTGGCGGCAGTGACTGTCGAAAGCCTATGCCAATAATCCAGGCAGAGGTCTATCTTTAGGTATGCTGTTACATCATCGCCTGGACATGAGGTGTTCACAAACAAAAATCCCTTATTTCCCAAGCTGTCAAGCCAGAAGAGAAACCGTCTCCCCTCTCATATCCTCACGATTAGATTCACTGGTATAAGATCAGAACTCTTGGCCCCCTCAGCTGCCCTGGGGAGAGGTGGAAGTAAGCAGGAAGGGGACGAGAGCAGTGGAGTAAGAAAGTACTTACCTCCTCTAGTCTCAACATAGCTGGTGGGGAGACTCTTAAAATGGGAGTCATGTCATGGCATTCCTTTGCCTGAAACCTTCCGAGGCTTCCTATTGACTCAGAGTCAAGCCAAAGTCCTTCATTTCAGACACAAATCACCGAAGTTCCAGAGAATTCTGGAGAATACTCTTCCCGTATCTACAAGTTCCCTTTTCACTAGTTGGGGCTCATGGTGATCGAGTAATGGTCAGTGTCTGTCCACACAGCTAACCCTCACTCTTTCCCGGTGGCTGGCTGACCTCAGAGTGGGGTGCTGAGGCCAGCTAACTTTTGAGGAGAATGTCTGAAATGACTCAACTATAGGATTTGAAAACTGAAAGAGACATAACCTAGCCCATCCCCAGCCCCCAACTCATTCTACAAATGGAGAAACCAAGACCTAAAAGGAGGAAGTGCCCTGTGCACTGAATGACTTCATTCAGTGACGGGGTGGCCGCTGGACCTCCTCTGGACACGATGGCCCAGCTCCGTGCCAAAAACTTCTCGAGATAGCACAGGCACCTGTCTTCCCCATGAATCCCATCTGCCTCACAAACTCCCTTCTCTGAGTGAGAACCATAATGCTCTCCTCAAGAGCGGATTCATTCTTCCCCCTACCCATGTGTCCATCCATCTATCCATCATTCATTTCTAGTGGGTCTTCATATCTTCCTTTCCCTTCCCTTTCAACACTGGGATTTTCCTGTATTTCATTTATTCTCCAGTCTCCCCATGGGGCTTGGGTAGGATTGACCCCACCCCCAGCTCCACCCATGCCCTTGACCACAGGGATGGGTTCAGAGAAAGGAATGTCCCCTCCCTCCAAAACATATGCTACTGTTATTGGCAGTGACTTGCTTTCTTCTCCTGGACTGTATGGCGAGGGTGTGAGGCCATGACATGTTGTCCCCAGAGTTTCTGGGCCACCACGAGGAGCCTAAAGATGACACTAGCACCACACAAGACAGGAGAAAGAGACATAAAGACCAAGGTTGATTAGGTCCTGGATGAGTTACTGGATCCAGTCTCATTTGAAGTTAGAATTATTTTTGAATATCCAAGATTTTTTAGCTAAATCATTCTTTTTTTTTTTTTGCTGTAGCCGGTTGTAATTGGGTGCTTAATTGGGTACTTTAATTATGTTGCTTGCAACCCAAGGAATCCTGACTGGCACACCGTTTCACCAGCTAACATTTATGGAGTGATTGCCATGTGGTAGCTCTCTGCTCAGTGAGTACCAGTGAGCCTGGTGGAGTCTGGTGTGCCAGAGAGCAAAATTTGCCCCTTCCAGAATGTACCTTTTTGGCAGGTGGATTTTTTAAGGCTATTTTGAAGAAACAGAAAACTCAATATGTTTCTTTCTCCCTCCCCCAACTGCCTAAAAGAATTTGGATAGAAGACATGCTCCCGGAAGGGTGCTATCACTATAGAATATACTAGAGTAGAATATGAACTAGGTATTGCAGGGAGGAGCCTAGCAAGGCTGGTTTGATCAAAATCCCATGTCCCAGTGTTTCTGGATGGCCCAGCAGACATTTGTTTACCAAACATTCATTTTTTTCCATTCTTTCTGTGAATAGCCTTTCTTGCCTTTGTAGTCCCAGACCCCTGCCCCCTTCTCCTTAGTCCAGAATGACATATACACCTCATTTTGAGTGTCTTTGGAATCTCTAATGTTTATGTGGATTCCCTGTATGCACATCAATACGTTTTTATTTTCTTCGGTTAATCTGTTCTCACGTCAATTCTTAGACCAGCCAGAAGAATCTTGAGGGGTAGAGGAAAATTTTTCCTCCCTGATGGTTGCTGTCCACAGGGAGCAGACACTCATTGGAAAGGCAGACAATTGTATAAGCAATTATAATGAAGCATGGCCATCCAGTTGTTAAAAAACCAAACAAACAAAAAACCAGGGTGGATGGTGTGATCAGCCCTATTTTTTTTTTAAAAATGGTATTTTCAGATCTTTATGTGTGCGTCTGCATAGAAAATATGTTAGAGAGGTATGATCGTCAAGTGCTGTGGCAATACAATCTGTTTCCTTCTGTACACTTTGCTTTTTCTCCCCGCCAATGAACCTTAATTACTCTAATAACCAAGATGGGAAGTGCTATTAAAATCAAGATGGTAAGCATAATAAATGTTATGCTGGGAGAGGTGCCGGACGCCCTTAGAACACTTAGCAGGGACTTGCCTTAGGCAGCAGCATAACTATGCAGGGAGCCCTAGAGAAGGCTCAGTGAGGCTCTTTTGTGCACAGAGACCTGCCTGCCTCTGCCTATAACGGGCTGACCCTCTGCAAAGTCCTGGGAGCGCGAGCTGGCCAGGGAACCCAGCCCCCGCCCCCTCCTCAGGCTGTCTGCATTGTGGGTCCCCTGGTCTGGCCAGGAAGGGCCTTTCCCCAGCTCCGGTTCCTGCCTTGCCCAGCCGAGAGCTGATTACTGGAAACACAAGATGCTTTCCTCTCAGGTCTCCAGAAGCTGAACATTAAGAAACCATTGCAAATAGAGCAATTACTCAGAATGAGCATTAGTGTCCTATTAAAAAGAGGCAGCTGGCATGGCTGTAACCTCTAATTCAACAGCATTTCCTGAGAACCACGTTAATGCGATTGGAGCTAATTCCTTCCTCGCTGCCCTGGGAGTCCTGTCCAGGCTCCCGGCTCTCAGTCTCTGCAGATGCACAGGAATCCTTCACTCCTTTTCCTGGCGGGAGTGGCCTGGAGGCCCAGGCCAGGCAGGAAGCAGGCAGCAAACTGCTGTTGATTGTCCACTCCAATGCTTGACATTGGGCTAGGGGCTGAGGGGTGGGGCTGGGGGGGAGGGGACCTATGCTTATTAAGTCTCAGTAAGCGCCTTTGAGGCATTTGACATGTGTCTAAAGAGTTGGGACAGGGGTGCCTGGGTGGCTCAGTCAGTTAAGCGTCTGACTTGGGCTCAGGTCATGATCTCACAGTTAGTGGGTTCGAGCCCCACGTCGGGCTCTGTGTCGACAGCTCGGAGCCTGGAACCTGCTTCAGATTCTATGTCTCCCTCTCTCTCTGCCCCTCCTCTGCTCATTCTCTCTCTCTCTCTCTCTCTCTCTCTCTCTCTCTCTCTCTCAAAATTAAATAAACATTAAAAAAAATTTAAAAATGCTGGGACAACTGTGCTAAGGAACGAAAGATTTGAAGAACCGAATGAGACCGAACATATGTGCTCATCAGGCTATCCATTCTGGGTGTTGGGGATGAACTGTGAATAAGACACCTGCTAGGGGCGCCTGGGTGGCGCAGTCGGTTAAGCGTCCGACTTCAGCCAGGTCACGATCTCGCAGTCCGTGAGTTCGAGCCCCGCGTCAGGCTCTGGGCTGATGGCTCGGAGCCTGGAGCCTGTTTCCGATTCTGTGTCTGCCTCTCTCTCTGCCCCTCCCCCGTTCATGCTCTGTCTCTCTCTGTCCCAAAAATAAATAAACGTTGAAAGAAAAAAAAAAAATTTTAAAAAAGACACCTGCTGAGTGCAGGGTGCCGGTGAGAGAATAAAAGGGGAGTGGGGTGGGCACTGACCCAGCCTGGGGTTCCTGGAAAGGCTTACTGGACAAGAGGAGATCCGAACAATGAGCAGGGATTAACAAAGAGAAGGAGGAGCCTAGTAGGCAGAAGTTGTTGGATTGGTTCTTCCTTTGGGGTGGGGGCTGTCCTGTGTGATGTAGGATGGTTAAGTAGTGTCCTGGGCCTTTACCCACTAGATGCTAGTAGCACCTCCTAGTCATGACAATCAAAAATGTCCCCAGAGGTGGCTAAATGCCCCCCCCCCCCGAGGGAGGGCAGAGAGGCAAATATTCCTGGCTGAGAACCCCTGATTTCAGTGGTTCTAAAAAGCAGAGCATTTCTCTGCTTCCCTTGGGGACTTCACACCAAAGAACAAATGCCACCAAACGTCTCCCAGCGTCTCTGAGCTGGTGGCCTTGCCATCATCATCTTGCCTCACCGGACAGGATGGAGTGCCCATCCCTCTCTCTCCCCTCGAGGGAGGGACCGGCGGCCATCGTTTCCTTCCAGGGCATCCCGGGCATCTCACTTTCCCCACTTTCCCAGATCGACAGCCTGACTGTGTGTGTGGTGGGGGGGGGGGCGGGGAGAAAGCCCTCAGTGCAGGTGATGGTCCAGGGGAGGCCTAATCTGGTCCCACCACAAACTCCTGAGCCCTGGTGAGCACAGCCCCTTCCCCTAGGTGCTCAGAGAGATGGTTCCCTAGCAACTGCACAGGTACCTGCATCCCTGGGGGTGGGTGGGGGGGTGGCACACAAAGGGCAGAGGAAACAAAGGGTCTTTCCACGCTCACTGTGGGGCACTGCGCGTGTTTGCTCCAGGGAGCTGCGGGCCCCCCTGCTGGCCCTCCTCGCTGGGAGACAGCCATCTGCTTCTGCCCTTCCCACTGGGGCTGTTCCCTGCAGAGGCCCTGAGACAGGAGCCTGGGGAGCTGTCCTGGGTCCATCTCAGAAAGAGCTACAAGATTTAAACCCACCCGCTCGCTCACTCAGTGGGTATATTTTGTGCCTCTATCTACCATGTATGTTGATCACGCAACTAATATGTATATGTCTCTGGGAATATCAAGGTGGTTGACACAGGAATCCAACATGCCGTGCAGCAGTGTGGAGCTTAACACACAGATCTTGGGGCACTTGGGGGGCTCAGTCGGTTAAGCGTCCAACTTTGGCTTGGGTCATGATCTCAGGGTTCGTGGGTTCGAGCCCCGCATCGGGCTCTGTGCTGATGCCTCAGAGCCTGGAGCCTGCTTCGGATTCTGTGTCTCCCTCTCTCTCTGCCCCTCCCCTGCTCACACTCTGTCTCCCTCTCTCAAATATAAATAAACATTAGAAAATTAAAAAATAAATAAATAAAACACGGATCTTGGGGGCACCTGGGGGGCTCAGTCGGTTGAGCGTCCGACTTCGGCTCGGGTCATGATCTCGCGGTCTGTGAGTTCGAGCCCCACATCAGGCTCTGTGCTGATGCCTCGGAGCCTGGAACCTGCTTCGGATTCTGTGTCCCTCTCTCTCTGCCCCTCCCCTGCTCACACTCTGTCTCCCTCTCTCAAATATAAATAAACATTAGAAAATTAAAAAATAAATAAATAAAACACGGATCTTGGGGGCACCTCGGGGGCTCAGTCAGTTAAGCGTCTGACTCTTGATCTCGGCTCAGGTCATGATCTCATGGTCAGTGAGACTGAACCGTGCATCGGGCTCTGCATTGACAGGGCAGAGTCTGCCTGGGATTCTGTCCCTCCCCTGCTTGTGCGCTCTCTCTCTCTCTCTCTCTCTCTCTCTCAAAATAAATAAATAAACTTTAAAGAAAAAATTAAAAAAAATAAAACACTCACGGGAAAGCTAAAGGGCGTTGTGAATATCCCATAAAATACGAGCACACGGGAGGAATCGCCAGGCAGTCTGTGATGCAGGCAGGTGGAGCGCGGGGGGGTGGCCCGTAGGGTGTCGTCACATGTGGGAGACATTTGGCAGCCTTGCGGTCCAGTACAGAGCAACGTCCCGTTTTACAGATGAGGAGAGTGGCGGTCAGGGAAGTGACCGACGTCCCCAAGCACATGTCTGCTGTGAACGGCATTGAGGGCTTTGACAAGTCAAGGGTTTGTCCGTCTCTTCTATCAGCCCCACTGGCTGCCTCCAGATTACACCCAGACCCCAGCCAGAGAATGTGCCCCACCCCCCGCCCCCCCCCGGCCGGCCCCGGGCACCAGGGCTGAAGCTGGGACTTGGAACTTGGGACTGACCTGACCTGATGTGTTGTGTTTCCCGATAGTGGCACTCCGGGACCCACCTAAGGGACTGGCAAGTCTGTGGCTGGGCGTGGCCGGGCGAGGCTGGGTGAGGGCAGGTGAGTCACCTTGGGCAAAGAAACTCATCCCAGAATGATCTGTTTGGGGACACGGACCGGTAGCTTCCTTTCTGACTCTGTCCGTCCCTATACGTCAGCTGCACCGAGGACGTTACGCGTCTCTTCCCGAGGGGCTGGCCAGCGAGGCCAGCTATGTGTTTCTCCCACCACCTCAGAGCTAACAGACCGTGCACGGCTCAGGCTCAGGCAGTTTCCTTCCACCCAGAATGCAAACGGCATTTGCGCTGCTGGCTCTTCTGATGCACCTGGTGTGTCCTCACTTTTGGCCCCATTTGGGCCCCAGTGAGAGGGGAAGGTCAAATGGACCTTGTCCAAGCAGTGGGGGCTTCCTCCCCGCCCCCCCCCCCCGCCCCCTGCCCTGGGCTGGGCAGCCCCACCAGGGGATCCTTCAAAAGTCCAGCAAAGGGCCTTTTAAGAGGTGTGAACAGTGGTGAAACCGTTTTTTTTTTTTTTTTTCCAATTTTTTTAATGTTTATTTATTTTTGAGAGAGAGACAGCATGAGCAGGGGAAGGGCAGAAGGGAGGGAGGGAGGCACAGAATCCAAAGCAGGCTGCAGGCTCTGAGCTGTCTGCACAGAGCCCGACGCAGGGGTCGAACTCAGGAACCACGAGATCATGACCTGAGCCGAAGTCAGACGTTCAACCGACTGAGCCACACAAACACCCCGGTGAAGCCACTTTCGTAACCATGGAGCAAACACGTTGTAATTAAATCGCAAAGAGCAAAATCTCTGGCTCACTCTTGGAATCCAGCAGAAAGTATGGCCGGGAGGAAAATTTACCCTGGGGAATATCCAAGTAATACATATTGTGTAGTTTAGAGTATGAGTGGAGGGGGTGGGGGACAAGGCAAGGAGGGTTGTCTCTGCCTCCAGCTACCTCCCCACCCCCCATTCCCCAACCTGGTGTCTTGCAGAGGAAAGACTCAGGAATTCTCACCTCCCTGGGTTGTGTTTATTTGCAACTTGGTATAATTGTTGGTCTCAGTTGGGCTGATCTTCCTCTAAAAGGAGGAATTAGGGGAGTTAAGGTGGGGAAGGGGTGGAGAAACCACTGAAGGGAGCTGTGCTGACAGCTCAGAGCCTGGAGCCTGCTTCGGACTCTGTGTCTCCCTCTCTCTCTGCCCCTCCCCTGCTCGTGCTCTGTCTCTATTCTGTCTCTCAAAAATTAATAAACGTTAAAAAAATACTTAAAATACAGATGCTAGGCCCCATCCCCAGGTGCTGATCCAGTAGGGACAGGGGAGGGGCTGAAAAAGTTCGAGTCTAATGGCTTCCCAGGTGATAACGGCCACACTCTGAAACCTACTGCAATAAAGCAGAACTTCTCAACCTGGGCACTGTTGATATTTTAGGCTGGATGACTCTTTGTTGTTGCGGGGGAGAGGGGGCTCTCACATGCACTGTCTCCAGACATTGCCACGTGTCCCGTGGGGGACACCATCACCTGGGTTGGGAACCACTGCTCTAGACGCTGCCCTGGGGGTGGGGGTTGGGGGGGGATTCTGTGGGAGACTTGGCAGGTCCACTAACCCTACTTTGCAGCCCACTAACTATTTTGATTTTTATTTTTGAGAGAAATCGAGAGCTCAAGTGAGAGAGGGGCAGAGAGAGGGAGGGAGAGAGAGTTCGGACCCCGACACGGGGCTCAAACTCACAAACCTCCAGATCGTGACCTGAGCCGAAGTCAGATGCTTAACCGACTGAGCCACCCAGGCGCCCCCTCACCAACTGTTTTTATACCTAAAGACCTGTTGGGACATGGCCCAGCCCATTCTTCGGCTTGCTGTGTAAGCCGCTTTCTTGCTAGAATAGCAAAGTTGAGTAGTTCTGGTTCTCGAAATCTGAAACATTTGCTATGTGGCCTTCGACAGGAAACGTTTGCTGACCTCTGTCCAGACCCTTGAAGGGGCCTGGTGGACTGCGTGGGGGTGGGATACCCCAGGCCTGTGCCTTACCCCCCTCCCCGCCCCCCCCCCCCCCGCCGGCCCCCTGCCCTGCCCTGCCGGATGTTAAAGAGGCAGGGCCGGAGGCGAAGGGGGTTTCTGCTCAGAGCTCCTGGTCTCGGGCTTTCCTGCACCTGCCAGCCAGGCACCGAGGCCCCGGGCAAGCTGGGGGCCGGGCTGGGGATTTTCCACTGCTGTGTGATTCGTGACCAAACTGTGCTCGCCTCACCCGGACCAGACCTGGCTTCTGCTTATCCACCAAGTAAACAGGAGCCCTGCCCACAGCCCCGAGGGAAGGGACCAGGAAGGCAGATTCTGGGGTCACCAGGCCACGCAGTGCTGTGCGTACTCAGCATTTGGGTCTGGTGCTTCGGTGGGAGAGGGACATTGGAGCCACCGCTGGGCAGGAGGAAGGATCCCAGGATCCCTCATTCGCTCGTTCACTTGGTTCCTGCAGGGCCTGCGGAGTGCGAGGCACCCTAGGGGGACACAGTGAATACACTGTGCTTGCCTGGAGGAGACAGTAAAGCCAGGACCCTCGGGAAGCCGAGGGGCGGTGGGAGCACAGAGGAGCCAGTTAACATAGTCCCCGGCGGGGCCAGAGAGGGCTCTCAGAAAAGACCCCCAGTACCTGTTTATGAGCCCTGCCTCTACTCGGCCGAGGTGGCAGCTTCCGTCCCTGTGCCTGGTCCCCCTCCTCCCCCTTTCTCCTGACCGTCACAGCCTCTCTGTCCCGTCTGTAAAGGGCGGTGGTAGCTCGGAATGCAGACGGTTCTGGTGGATCGCTCTGCGTGGGGGCGGTCCGGGACCATTCCGAATCTCATCTCCAACCTTTCCTGCCTGCCCTAGCGCCAAGCTGAGCCCCAGGTTCCCAGCAGGTGGAGGGACGGGTGGCAGCCTGACACCAGTGGAGACGAAGGGCTCAGGGAGATGTTCTTTACATCTGATCAGGACTTCGCAGTTTGCAACGCCTTTGAGACGGTGGCGCCTGAATGCCGCAGACATTGGGAGACCCGCAGAGTGGGTGCCATTTAGCAGTCAGAGCTCTTTGGTGGTAAGCGACCGAAAACGGCTTTGGCTAGCCTAACCGAAAAGGACAGGGACAGGGAGCTCACTGATTTAGCCAGAAACCGCAGGACCGGCCCTCTGAAAGGGCCCTCCAGAGCAGGAACGCGACTCTGTCCGGGGCGGCCCTACAGAGTGAACGGTCCTGCGTGCCTCTGCCCGCAGCTCTGATCCCGGGGACAGTGTCTGATGGCTTAGCTTAGGGCAGGTGGCTCACGTCTCAGGCTAACCCTCGTCAGGTTCCACAGGCCTCCCTGATCAGAGTGTCCGGCCCTTAACTCATTTTCTGCATCTGGTCTGCTTCTGCTGGGAGCCAAATCGGCATCTCCCCGCCGTCCCCCAGCTCGGGTAATGGCACCATCGTCCTCCTACTCACCCACCCGGCAACGGGGAGCCTGTCCTCTTCTTGGTCAGGCCTCCAGCCGGCGCTGGCTTTCCTGATCTTGCCTGGAACTTCTCCTCTCTGTTCCGGTGAGCACCGCTGAGGTTTGGGCCCTTAGCATCTTTCCTGTAGATGGGCCTCAGGCTTGTCCCAAAGGGTCTCTCCTCCGCTCTTGTCCACATGCAACCAGCAGCAGAGGGGTCTTTGACGATACTGCATATCTAATCATATAGCATTCTTTTTATTTTTTATTTTAGAGTGAGAGAGAGAGAGAGAGAGAGAGAAAGGGCAAGTGGGGAAGGGCAGAGACAGAGAATCCCAAGCAGGCTCCGCACTCAGTGTGGAACCTGACCTGGGGCTCGATCCCACGACCCTGGGATCATGACCTGACAGCTGAGCCTCCCGGGCGCCCCGATCATACCATTCTTTCTAAAAAGCTTCAAACCACGTTTCTACCCACGACCGTGGATTTTAAACTTCTGTACCTTGACCTACAGTAAGACATTTATTTTACTGGGACGCCTGGGTGGCTCAGTCGCTTAAGCGTCTGACTCTTGATTTCAGCTCAGGTCATGATCTCATGGTTTGTGGGTTTGAGCTCCACATCGGGCTCTGTGCTGACAGCTCGGAGCCTGCTTGGGATTCTCTCTCCACACCACTACCCTCCCCCCCCCCGCCCCTCCCCTCCTCACGCTTTCTCTCTCTGTCTCTCAAAATAAATGAACTTTAAAAAAAAGTTTTATTTTACATTGCAGTTGACTTTAGAACACACTTATTTCTGTTCTGGCCACCACCCACTAAACTGATTGCATGACCCAGGAGTGAGCCGTGATCTGTTTGAAAACACTGGCTGAAAGAGAAAGCAGGACCCCCTTGGATTGGCTTGGACGGCTGCTGGCTAACCCAGACCCTGCCCACCCCCCAGGCCTCACCCTTTCTGGCTTCCTGTCAGTCTCAGTTTCTTTGAGTTCCTTTATGCCTCCATGCTGGGCCTCACTGCAGTGCTTTGGGCTCATCCCATACCCTCTGCCCGAATTGTCCTCCTCCTCCTCCTCCTCACCTCCCCCACCCCACCTCATTCTTCAAGACTCCGTTTTTCCCTGTGGGTTAGATCCAAGCCTCCTCTGTGCCCTGAGAGCAACTTGGGCAAGGTACTGGCATCTGCTTGGGTGTCTATGCGAGTCTGGGGACCACCTGCCTCAGCGTGATGTGTATTTCCAGACCCCATCATCGGCGGATGGGGTCCAGGTCTTTAAAGAGTGGCGAATGTGCAAGTTTGCTTACCTGCCCCGGTTGGTTCTTACGCACGATAAAGTCAGTATTTGACATTGGCCGGTCTGCAGGCTCGCGGTTCCTCCAGGCTACAGGCAGTCTCACCCTGTGGTAATGACTGTCCAGGATCTCACCCTACGTTTGGGGGGCTCCCTGCCATAGTGTCCTGGTGGGAGACAAAGCCCACAGAAGCTGCAAGGTCTCAACTGTCCTCCCAGCCCCCTGGCAGCAGGGACGTGGCAAGTGGCTTTGATTCATCCAACCAGTCCCACCCACCTGGGACTCTGAATCAGGAGCTGGTGACCCAGAGAAGCAGGGAGGGGGCAGAATGCATGTAGGCGATGGCACCTGCACGAGGCCAGCTGGGAGCCCAGTATGTGGGGGACAGAAGCCACACGACCGACTCTTTGGCATGATTTTGGTCGGGCCTGCCTTTTAGCCGCCCATTTCCCAGAGCCTGACTCTCGAGTGTTCGTGGCCGTTGTGGCACCCACGCGATAGCCTCCCAATTAATTACTTTTTTCTCCTTATATCGACCTGGGTTGACTTCTTCTCCCACTTGCACGCACGAACCCTCCCAGACGCTCTGGGCCCCTCGCAAGCAGGAAGTGCTCACTGGCACAATGGACCCACCCCTCTGGGCTCGAAGCTGTTGTCCCCTCTTCTCCGTCATGCCCACGCCTCGTCCTCACCCTGAGCACCTAGCAGCCAGCTCCTGACCTTGGCCAGCTCTCCAGCCAGTGAGGCCTGACGTGGGCAGAGACACGGCTGTGTTTCTTCCTTAGGGACACAGAGTGAATGCCAGTAGTCCTCGGCGATGGCCCGTGATTAGGGGCGTGACCAGGGCGCAGGCTGGTGTGGGGGGCAGGGGGAGTGCTGGTCTCACTGGGCCACGGGTAACGGATTCAAGCTTTCACTGTTCTCACGCGAAGCACAGAAAAGCAGCAACTAGAATGTTCTCTGGCATGGGCTTGCTAACAAAGTGTATCCGACAGTCCCCTGGGGGTAGGGATTCTGGTGGGGAAAACACCTGTTTTCTGATGATCATCTTCCCACTTCTAAAGACCCCAACCAGCCAGCTGAGGTCAGTGAATAAGGCTTAGGGGTTGGTCAGGGGCGCCCCGGGGGGGCTCTGTCGGTTGAGCGTCCGACTTCGGCTCAGGTCACGATCTCGCTCGGTTTGTGAGTTCGAGCCCCGCGTCGGGCTCTGTGCTGACAGCTCAGCGCCTGGAGCCTCCTTCAGATTCTGTGCCTCCCTCTCTCTCTGCCCCTCCCCTGCTCATGCTCTGTCTCTCTCTGTCTCTCAATAATAAATAAACGTTAAAAAAATTAAAAAAAAAAAAAAGCCTTAGGGGTTGGTCAGAAAGACGAAGCCAGTGGGGCTGACGAGCCTAGGACACAGCTGCACAATGTCCTGTGGTCATAATGGAGGGTGGTGGAGTGATGAGGACGGGAATAGCATTAACCCTGCCTGTCAGGCTCTGGCAGGAAACGGAAAACACCCTCAAGTGGAGCTACCGAAGAGACCTTAGTAAAGATTGTAAAGACCTTCACCAAGATGTGGGCCACAGCAAGAGAAGCCAGTGAGACGCAACGTCGTTGGGGAAGCAACAGGACAAGGAAGGGCAAGGAGAGGCCCTGCAACTAGAAGCCGGAGAGGGTGGTGCTGGGAGAGCCGCCCGGAGGGCTGGGCCCCGGCCTCCAGCAGAGGGACTCGGCATGGCGACCAGGCAGGGAGGAAGCTACCTCTCTCTCCCCCTGCCCTCCAGCTTCCTGTCGGCACTTCTCGGCGCCTGAACCCAACTGGAAGCCAGGGGGCAAGACAAGGGGGTCCGTGATGTGTCCGTGGGGATCTTGCTTCTGGAGGACAGAGTGGGGTGGAAGAGAGAGGACAGTGGATGTCACGCACATAAATAACAGACAGAGCAGCTCAGGTAATTCTCGGGAGAGGCTTGGGTCCTGGCATCACCCCGCTGTCCAGAGAGGTAACGTGACGTTCAGCAACTCGTCCAGTATCGGCGTGAGGGTAGCTGCAGTTCAGACCCAGGCCGTACGAAGCCAGACTGTGCGCTCTGAACCGCCAGGCCGAGCCACCCAATAAGGGAGCCACTAGCTACACCTGGCTATTTAAATATAGATTGGTTGAGGGGCGCCTGGGTGGCTCAGTCGGTTGAGCGGCCGACTTCGGCTCAGGTCACGATCTCGCGGTCCGTGAGTTCGAGCCCCGCGTCGGGCTCTGTGCTGACAGCTCGGAGCCTGGAGCCTGTTTCGGATTCTGTGTCTCCCTCTCTCTGCCCCTCCCCCGTTCATGCTCTGTCTCTCTCTCTGTCTCAAAAATAAATAAACGTTAAAAAAAATAATAAATTAAAAAAAATAAATATAGATTGGTTGAGATTAAACAACATCCAGACCCACGGATTTCCCCTTGAGCCGCATTTCAAACGGCTCACTCCCTACGTGTGGCTGGTGGCTGCTGTAGAGGACAGCAGAGCTGGAGAACACGTCCAGCCTCCACATTCTGTGGGAGAGCCCCCCAGTCGACCTGGACATGTCGATCTGCACCGTTTCAGCCCCCTAGTCCCTCGCAAAACACACTCCGTCGGTAGCTCTGGTGTCCCCGGGCTGAAAAGGACGCTGGAGATTTCATGGACCTTTGATGGCTGCCCAATGGATAATGTAGCCTCAAGCACAGCTCAAAAGAGATAAATCTGAGGTCGTTTTATAAAGGCCGAGCCCTTTTTCGCATTCCAAGCTCCCTCTGCTGTCCTGCCCTCTCCCGTCGAAAGAGCAAGGACACCCCATAGTAAGCAGCAGCCCTTCTATCCAAAGAGACAGGAGGAATGGCTGGCGTATCAGGCAATCTGCTCTCCACCCCATTTCCGAGATACTTGTCCTCCGGGCTTGTGAGATGCTGGTTTCCCAGCGATAGATAATACAGCATCTTCCCATCAGCTCCCGGGAGACCGTTCGCTGGATTTAACGATCCCCAAATCTTGACATCGATCCGTTATCTCCTAAATGTCTCGCATTTGTAGATGAGATAAATCCGACCTGCCAGGGAGGCCAAAGGTGAAGCCTGGCTCCGTCTAGACTGCCGGGACATCTTAAAAGGGAATGTGGGTCAGTGTCAGACGACCCTCCCTCCGCCGAAAGAGATGCGGGGGGGTCTCAGTAATCTATCAAAGCACTTTCTGGGAGAAGAAGCAAAAAAGCTGTAACTCCAAACCTGTAACTCGATATGCCAGCACACACAAGAGCTAGCATTTTCTTTCTTTTTTTTTTTTTTTTAATTTTTTTTTTTCAACGTTTATTTATTTTTGGGACAGAGAGAGACAGAGCATGAACGGGGGAGGAGCAGAGAGAGAGGGAGACACAGAATCGGAAACAGGCTCCAGGCTCTGAGCCATCAGCCCAGAGCCCGACGCGGGGCTCGAACTCACAGACCGTGAGATCGTGACCTGGCTGAAGTCGGACGCTTAACCGACTGCGCCACCCAGGCGCCCCGAGAGCTAGCATTTTCATGAGCATCCTCGCACATGCGCTCCGTCACGCATCCCCACCATCCTAATGGTGGAACAGGACTCGTTGAAACAGGACTGGAAGCTTCCAGTCTTTCCTGATCCTGGCCCCTGGTTTTCTCCCGTGCTACTGGTCCCCCACACCCCCGCCACGGGCAGCTGCTGAATCTGCTCAGGGAACCCCTTGGACTTGGGGAAGGTGGCCAGTTTGGAAAATACTGTCAGGGCGCCTGGGTGGCTCAGTCAGTTAGGCGTCCAACTTCGGCTCAGGTCATGATCTTGTGGTTTCTGAGTTCGAGCCCCACGTCAGGCTCTGTGCTGACAGCATGGAGCCTGCTTGGGATTCCCTCTCTCTCTGCCCCCTTTCCCCTCCCACCCTCATGCGTGCTCTCTCTCTCTCTCTCAAAAATAAATTTAAAAGAAAGAAAGAAAGAAAAAGAAAATGCTGTCTATGTGTCCCTCTAACAGACTCCCCCCGTGTTTACCTTAATGCATATGGCATCATTAACGAAACCAACAGTGTCCTGCTCTGTAAGTCATCTTGATGATACATTTTGTACACATTTATTGTTTTTTTCCTGGATAAAATTTCTGGAAGTGGAATGTTTGGGCTCAAAATGTGCCAGGTTTGAACACCAAATTCTCCTTCAAAAAGATAATAACCACAGGGGCGCCTGGGTGGCTCAGTCGGTTGAGCGTCCGACTTCGGCTCAGGTCATGATCTCGCAGTTCATGAGTTCAAGCCCCGCATCGGGGTCTATGCTGACGGCTCAGAGCCTGGAGCCTGCTTCGGATTCTGTGTCTCCCTCTCTCTCTGCCCCTCCCCCGCTCATGCTCTCTTTCTCTCTCTCTGTCAAAAATAAATAAACATTAAAAAAAATTTTTTTTTTGGGGCGCCTGGGTGGCGCAGTCGGTTAAGCGTCCGACTTCAACCAGGTCACGATCTCGTGGTCCGGGAGTTCGAGCCCCGCGTCGGGCTCTGGGCTGATGGCTCAGAGCCTGGAGCCTGTTTCCGATTCTGTGTCTCCCTCTCTCTCTGCTCCTCCCCCGTTCATGCTCTGTCTCTCTCTGTCCCAACAATAAATAAACGTTGAAAAAAAAAATTAAAAAAAAAATTTTTTTTAAAGATAATAACCACATAAATTCCCATCTGCAGAAACAGGTTCTGTACATTCTCCTCATAACCAGATATTACTATTTAAAACCAATTTTGTCAATGCAAAGGTACCTTGTAGTTGTTTTATTTTACTTTTTTTTTTTTTTTGGTTACTAAAAAAATAGACATTTTACAGTTTGCCAACTGCTCGCCTTTCTTCTTTTGTGTATCTCCTTTGCAATTCATACACTTTGTTTTTTATTTTTCCTCCCCTGGGACAGTGGTCTTTTAGTATCTATTTTTGAACTTTATTTATAATGTAGGGTCATTAATCCTGTGTATATCAGAATGAATGCAGACTGTGGTATATTCACATCTCTTCTATGCGTCATACAGAATATGTAACATTGAATGTTACCCTTTATTTATAGTGTTTTTGACTCACAGAGTCTTAAATTTTGACCGTGAGCTCACATCCTCCTATCTTTTAATTCTTAGATTCTTTTTTAAAACTCAGGTCTTTAATCCATCTGAAATTTAATCGTGAACCAACGGCTAAAATTGAAGACTTAAAAGTGAAGGGGCCCCTGGGTGGCTCAGTCGGTCAGGCGTCCGACTTCAGCTCAGGTCATGATCTCAGGGTTAGTGAGTTCGAGCCCCGCGTCAGGCCCTGTGCTGGCAGTGGAGAGCCCACTTGGGATCCTCTGTCCTCCTCTCTCTGCTCGTCCCCCCGTCATGCGTGCATGCTCTCTCTCTCTCTCTCTCTCTCTCACTTTTTCTCTCTCGCTCAAAAATAAATAAACATTTAAACATTTAAATGTTTCCTGTAAACCTATGAGATAGTTGATGTCATTGTCGCCGCTGTACAGATGAGAAAGCTGATGCCCAGAGAGGGTAGTACGTTGCCCATGGGCGCCGAGCCAGTAAATGGTAGAGGCTGGGTATAGAGCCGTGCACTTGGCCGCTTCATTGCACTCCTGATCCCTTCCAGCCTCCCGAGCAGCTCAGCTGAAGGACCCTGGCCCGGCCACCCCACCTCCAAGGTTCTTGCTGTCACTCCTCTCAGCGAGGCCCCCAAGCCCGTATTTTGGGCTTGAGGCCTGCGGGCAGCGCTGGGCGGATGCTGAGGACAAGGGGACAGCGCCCCCCCCCCCCCCCCCCCGCAGTCCTCAGCCGCCATCCGTGGACGGAAAGAGCTCTGGGCTCAGGTGCTGTCCCCAGGGTGCCTGCCACTTTCCGGCATCCCGGAACTGTCCCCGAGGAGCCCTGCCGGCCTTCGTGGCCTTGGGAGATGTACTTAACCTTTCCGTGCCTCGGCTGGCATCTGGGAGGAGATTCAGTTACACGGTAATGAGCCCGAGTCCTGCAGGGCCTGCCTCTTAATCACCAGCTGGAAAATGCAACCATCTAAGACACGGGCAGGCCACCCGGCCACGACCTCATTAACCTAATCCCGTTAGCTCAGCTGCGGGGAAGGTGACCTTCTGGAAAGGAGGGCTCTGCATCCAGGGATGCCGCATCTGGGCGAGCTGCGCTGTGGGTGTGGTACACGCGTGGCCCGGCCATCGTGGGGGTGGCAAGGCGTCCCCATGGCTGTACCCAGAGAGGGCCAGCGAGACGGCCGCGTGCCAGCCACGTGGTGCGGCCTCCCTCTCCGTGGGAGGCCCTCTGCCAGCACCGTCCTCAGCAGCACGAGGGGCTGGGCTCTGAAGCTGGGCTCCGGGTGTCACATACTCCCCACGGCAGCTCCATACCTTCCACCTTTCCCAGGCTAGGGAACCTGAGGCTCAGAGTCGTCCGGGAGTTTTCCCAAAGACACACAGCAGCGGAACTGGCTTTGGTCCAGCGCGGGCTCACCCCGAAAGTCCACACTTCTGGGACAGTTACGGAGATGTCAGGGCGCATCTGTCATGTGTTCCTGCAAAGCGTCCCGGCTTGGGGGTTCGAACTCGCGGTGTGTGTCAGGGGATCGCTAGAGACTCGAAGCCCGCGTCTGCATAGGACAGAAGAGGCCTCTCGTCACTGAGGGCTCACTGGGGCTCTGGCCTCCTGCGGTGCTGGCCTGCGGAAAGATGGGGTGTTGGCCTGTGGGTCTCCCGGGCACCTGGCTTTGTGGGACAGTGTGAGCATATCTACCTCTTTGTGTGTGTCCTTGGGCTCCTGCCGGACAGACACTCACGTCGCCTCTTCCCACGTGTCAGATTGTATTTCCCCCCCAAAAAAGGCCACGACGCTCGTCAGAGTTCCGCATGTGCTTCTAAAACCTTGCCAGGCCCCCAGTGAGAAGGCAGGGTCCGTTCCCCCTCCTTCAAGGGGGAACTGCATCGAGGACTAGGTGGAGGGGGGAGCGGCACAAAGTCGCCTCGGACACCGGTCCTCAACGGCGAGACACCTGCTGCTTTCTGTCTTGGGCCACGTGGCTTTGGAACGCAGCGGCCACGCTGTGAGGAAGGCCGGGCCACGTGAACAGGCCATGTGTTGGGGTGGCCCCAGCTTGGGTCCCAGCCCTCAGTCTCCAGGCCGCCCCATCCGACACAGAGTGGGGCACACACAGGTTATCTCTGCCGAGCCCTGCCCCGTTTTGCACATCTGTGAGCAAAATAAATGATGTTACGGGTTTTTAAAAAAAATTTTTTTAATGTTTATTAATTCGAGAGAGAGAGAGACAGAGCATGAGCGGGGGAGGGGCAGAGAGAGAGGGAGACACAGAATCCCAAGCAGGCTCTGAGCTGTCAGCACAGGGCCCGATGCGGGGCTCGAACCCACAAACCGTGAGATCATGACCTGAGCCGAAGTGTGATGCTTAACAGACTGAGCCACCCAGGCACCCGACGTTATGGTTTTTAAGCCACTAAGCTTTGGAGTGGCTTGTTACACAACCATAGTGACTGGAACATTCTGGACCCACTGCTTGTCCAGGAGCAGCCCATCATGCTAACACACAGGGCTGCCCAGCCGGGTCATGCATATTGTGGCCGACTCACAGGCGAGGGCACAGCTCCCTAGGCCTGGGCCCCAGTTCCAGGCTGTGCCAGCCTCAGAGTGGGCTTGTGTGAAGGGTCTCGTCCCAAGGGGACCCCCTTATGTTTTCTCCTGACAAAGCCACTCGTACGGGCTAGCTGCCTCCCCGCCCCCACATCGTAAGTTCTTAGAACGTTTTTCTTCATATCTAATAAAACCTCCACTTTTACATTTCCGTCCATTTGTCCTAATTCTGTTATCTAGGTCCACACAGAGCTAATCTGGTTTCATTCCAGTGTTTGGATGATAGAAGACATCCCTCTGTCTTCTACTTGTCTGGCTAAACCTCATATTTCTTTTTTTTTTTTTTTCCCTAATGTTTATTTATTTTTGAGAGAAAAAGAATGTGGGCTGGGGAGGGGCAGAGAGAGGGAGACACAGAATCCGAAGCAGGCTCCAGGCTCCGAGCTGGCAGCACAGAGCCCGACGTGGGGCTCGAACCCGTGAACCGTGAGATCATGACCTGAGCCGAAGTCGGAAGCTCAAATGACTGAGCCACGTAGGCACCCCTAAACTTCATAGTTCTTACAGCCTTTCCTCTTAGAAAAGTTCTTGGATTCTTCAGTGTCCTGGCCATCTTTACCCTTCCGTCTTTGCGCTTGATGGGCTGTGTTGTGTTGTTTTCCCAGCTTTCTTGAAAGGTCAGTTGAACCGGGTGTTGACCATCAGCTCCAGGCCCGTGGGCGGGAACTCCTCACCGCCCAGGAGTCAGGGACTCACTGTTGGGCCCAGAAGGCCAGGCCTGCATTTACCTATAAGGCCGTAACACTGCGTCCATTCAAAACATTGTCTTCACTGCCCAGAGGCCCTGTACCCACGAAGAGTTTACTCTCCGTTCCCCCCTCCCCTGGCAGCCGACAGTCCACTTTCTGTCTTTGTGGATTTGCCTTTTCTTTTTGTTTCTTAAATGTTTATTTGTTTATTTTTATTTTATTTTATTTTATTTTTTTTAATTTTTTTTCAACGTTTATTTATTTTTGGGACAGAGAGAGACAGAGCATGAACGGGGGAGGGGCAGAGAGAGAGGGAGACACAGAATCGGAAACAGGCTCCAGGCTCTGAGCCATCAGCCCAGAGCCTGACGCGGGGCTCGAACTCACGGACCGCGAGATCATGACCTGGCTGAAGTCGGACGCTTAACCGACTGCGCCACCCAGGCGCCCCTATTAGTTTATTTTTAGAGAAAGAGATGGGGAGAGAGAGAGAGAGAGAGTGAGTGAGCATGAGCAGGGGAGGGGCAGAGAGAGAGGGAGAGACAGAGAATCCCAAGCAGGTTCCACACCATCAGCACAGAGCCCGACGTGGGGCTCTTTCTCACGAACTGTGAGATCATGACCTGAGCCAAAATCAAGAGTTGGACGCTTCACCGACTGAGCCACCCAGGCGCCCCCAACCTGTCCTTTTCTTACTTTAGTTCTTAGCCTCAATTCCTTGCTAATGTGCACATGTATTGTTTTTTATCTTCCCCTCCCCCCGCCCCCGTCTGCCCATCCAACTAGAATGGAACCTTCCCGAGGCCAGGGATTTTGTGTGTTTGGTTCACTGTCCAGAGCCTGGCACATAGCAAGTGCTTAATAAATATCAGCTGGATGAATGAACGACCGCTCTGCCCTGGTGCCCAGAGGATCTGAAGCCGGGTTGGGGGTGCTGTCTCCCGGCCCTGGGTGCAGAGACGAGACTGACCTCAAACCCACAGCTAACCCTGCTGACTCAGCAACCTGTTCCTGGGTGGTATGGACGGGCTGACCCGAGACCTCTCTGGATGCCGTAGTCCTCAGATGGGAGAAAGCGGGGAATGGGCCAGGGCTTGGGAGACTTTCCCGACTTCTGCTCTCTGACATGGGTGACAAAGAGCATCTAGTAGATGCAGCAGGCGGTGGGGGGGGGGGGGTGGGAGGGGAGGGGGCGGGTCCTATAATCCCGGAGTGGTAGGAACCCAGTAGTCCCCCGTTGAGGTGTGGGTACGAATTATTTACAAAAGAGGGCCAGTCCTAATACAGAAAAACATAATGTACCCTTTATGTTATCATCGACGTGTCATACGTGTGTGTGTGTGTGTCTGGGTGTGTGTCTGGGTGTGACTTTGCATGTGTGTCTTAGGCAGAGGTCCATGTGCGTCTGGATGTGTCCACGTGTACTGAGGGATGGGTCTCAGGAGGGCGGTTCTGGATTCCGCCTCCGTGATGCTTAAGACAGTCCCTGGTGTATGTGGTGTTTTAGTGGCGATAAAGCTTTCTGAGACTGAGTGTCATTCCTTTATCTCCTTCTGTTCGATTTCTCCAGCACCATGGTTTTCAACCCTGGCTGCACCCGAGCCTCGTCTGCAGAGTTTTATGAAGTACAAATGCCCTCGTATTACCCCCATGCTGGTTAAATCGGTTCTTGGACGTGGGAGCTGGGCACTGGGATGTTTTTGGAGCTCCTCAGGTGGCTCGAGCTACAGCCTGGTGTGTGGGTCAGCCACACCTATGAGGTGCACATCATGAGGGGGCCTCACTGAACTTGAGCCGGAGAGGTTTTGGTGCTGGCTTTGCCGTTAACTCATCTTTGACCTTGAGCAGTTTACTTTGTCTTTCTGGTTCTTAATTTCCTTTCTTTCTTCCTTTCTTTTTTTTTTTTTTTTTGGAAGTTTTTATTTATTTTTATTTTTTGAGAGAGAGAGTGAGAGAGAGCACAAGCAGGGGAGGGGGCAAGAGAGAAGGAGAGACAGAATCCCAAGCAGGCTCCAAGCAGACCCTGATGTGGGGTTGAACTCACAAACTATGAGATTATGACCCGAGCCAAGATCAAGAGTCGGACGCTTAACCTACTGAACTACCCAGGTGCCCCTTTATTTCCTTTCTTAATACGATGGGAGTCACTACGCCTTCCTGCCCCTTCCCTGGGTACTTCCCTGGTCACTACGCCTTCCTGCCCATCTGCTGCCCATGGTTTGAGGTCATTTACATGAAAGAGTTTTGTACATTCTGAAAGGAAGGCCACGCGGATGCAAGGGAATATTATTAGCATTATTTGTGTCAGCCCTTTGTAGAGACCAAAACATGAGGCCAGAGGTGGGTGCATAATTACAGCGAGGTTGTAGTGAAACACAAGCTGGGGTCCGCAGTGCTCTGTACTTTTGTTCACTTCTAGGAGTTAGCTTTGCAAGAAAGTAGCCAAATCCAGTAACACCTGTGCTTGTAATTCCAGGAGCTGCCACTGGGTGGTGCCTGATCTGTATTTGAGGACCTGTTTTGCCCTCTTGGATGAAAATAAGATTATTTACAGACATAAGCATTTATATATCAAGACAAGCCCTTAGATACCCTTCTCATGGGGTCTTTGCCCGATCAGGTGGTGGCTTTCATTCTGGCCAGAGACTGGGTTTCCGGTTCCTCCTCTCCTGATAACGTCCAGCAATAGTAGCCTAGACCCTCCTTCTGGGGCCTGAAGTCTGTTTTGCCCACTCACATCTCATGGCAACACAGGGAGCTTTGCTGCTGGCAGTGAACCAGGGAGAGGCCTGCTTGCTGCGTCTTCCATCAGTCTGGCCTTCTCTGCTCCTCCCCCTGCCCCCCACCCCCGCCCCCTTGCATTAAAGGGGGAGAATCTGATTTTCTTCCCCCAAGAGCTCATTCTTTGCAAGTCACGTTAGCTTTCTTGCCTTTCCGTGATCAGTGATCAGGAGATGTCCCGGGGATGGGTAATCGTAAAAGCTGACTGACAGTTTTCTCTTCCTGCAATTAAGGAAGAGAGACTTTGGCAAGGAAACTCAACCCTTCATTCCCGCTGTCTTTGAAACTGAGCCCCGTGGACAGAATTTGTTTGCATGAAATCACCCAATACTTTCATGCAGCTGACCCAGCAGCGTTCATCAGGTTTTCTTACGAGAACCTAAGTGGGCTGTTTGTTTGATTTTTTTTTTTTTCTCCACCCCTAACTGTTTGAACAGACATCTGAAATACACAGTGGTGGATGTTATGGCCCAGTTGGTATAAATACACCAAATATTTGGAACAACACACATGGCAAAGATTAATAATTGCTTCTGCGGAGGGGACTAACAGTTTGGGCTGGTCCGTGTTGTTCCATAAAATCTTCTGTGGCAGGGGAGGCTGGGGGATTCTTTCGTGGTCCAGTGCAGCCTTAATTCACTCTGTCAGATCCCAAAGAATAGATACAGAGTGGGAGGGGACGCCCCCACCCCACCATCTTGACTAGGAGTCCAAATCCCCGACGGTCCTTTTCCTAGGCTTATGGGAGCTCACGGGCACAGATGAGGTGCTCAGTTAGGGACCAAGGAAAGAGGTTCCTGGGAAAATTGCCAGATGCTGTCAAAGTGATGTCTTCACTGGCCCCCACGGGAAGGTTAGCTTGAGTGGTGACTGAGTGTGGGCAGGGAGAGCGCCTGGCCTGAGTGGAGGCTGGGAGTCTGTGTGTCTTCTGGTCTCTAGAACAAGGCGGTTCACTGTGGTGTCTTGTCAGTCTCCCTCTTTCAACTCATGCCCTCCCCTTTGGTGGGCAAGTTCCTCGGGATCATCACCCAGCTCCCTGCCAATCCCCTCTCACAACACCTTCCTCCCTTCCCTTCTTTCTAGAACTTCCTTTTAAACCACACGGAAACCCTTCCTTTCCCCCGTTCCCTGGAGGTGGGGACGTGTGCCATTCACCTTTGGGTCCCTCACGTGGAGCACAGTGTTTGCCCATATGCCACAGAGTCTGCTCATTTCTAGTCCAAGGGTTAATGTTTCAAGGTCGTTGACCTAGGAGTGAGACCAGCAAAGTCCAGCCTGCTGCCTGTCTTTGTATTGCCCATGGGCTAGGCATGGTTTGCACGTTTTTAAAGGATTAGAGAAGAAGGAGGAGAAGAAGGAGGGGGGTAAAGAAGAATGGGAGACGCGACAGTGGTCACATGTGGCCTGCAAAGCCTAAAATGTTTAATATCTGGCCTTCTATGGAAAAGTTTGATGACCCCTGACCTAAGGAAGCTTCTTAACCCAGATTGCACATTAAAATTGCCTTGGAGAGGGGCGCCTGGGGGGCTCAGTCGGTAAAGCACCTGACTTCGGCTCAGGTCATGATCTCACAGTTCATGGGTACAAACCCCACGTTGGGCTCTGTGCTGACAGCTCAGAGCCTGGAGCCTGCTTTGGATTCTGTGTCTCCTTCTTTCTCTCTCTCTCTCTCTCTCTCTCTGCCTGTCCCCCACTCACACTCTGTCTCTCTTTCTCTCAAAAAATGAATAAATATTAAAAAAAATTTTTTTTAATTGCCTTGGGCTTCTAATACATTCTAGTGCTTGGACCTCATAAAGCCCGAGTTGGGGTCTGGGGCATCTGTATATTTTAACAGCTCCCTGGGGGACTCATACTCCCAGGTATCCTGGCTCCCACCTCCCTCACTGTTTCCCTAATTTGCCTCTGTTCCCATGTTCCCACCTGGTCCCAGCCACCCTGAGTGTTCCCTGTCCTGGAGTGAGGGTCTCCTTAGGGTTGCCTTGGGTCTGAAAGGCGTGTTTCACCTGGAAATAAGTGAGAGGGTGGGCGGGGCCTCAAGGCGGAGCAAACTAGAGACTGGAGGTCTGATAGCTGAGCTGAGCCCTCAGCCCCACCCCCAAAGCATGGAAGGACTAAAGACACTGGTCGCTTCCTATTACTGATTTTAAGTTTAATTCTGTTGTGATCAGAGAACATACATCGTATGATTTCAATTCACTTGAATTTGTTAAGATTTGTTTTATGACCTGGCATATGGTCTGTCTTTTGAATGTTCCACGTGTACTTGAGAAGAATGTCTTTTCATTCGTTTTTGCTGTTGTTGGGTGGAGTGTTCTATAAATGTTAATTAGATTCAGTTGGTTTATGGTTGTTCAGTTCTATCAGTTTTGAGCTGATGGAAAATTCCAACTTTATGGTTGACACTTGGCTGATTTTCTCTCTACTAGTTCTTTCAGTTACTCAGAGAGGAGGTAAAGTCTCCTAACAGACTCTGAATGTGTCCCTTTCTCTTTCTCGTTTCCATTCTGTAGGTTTTTGCTTTATGTTTTTTGAAGCTCTGTTATTAGGTACATATACATTTATGATTGTTCTGTCTTCTGGTGAATCGACCCTTTTATAATTATGTAATGTTCCTCTTCATCCCTGGTAATTTTCTTTGCTCTGAAATCTGCTCGTTCTACTTTACTATAATTTTATAATGTATATAGCCACTCCAACTTTTTGGTGGCCATGTTTGCATGCTGTATCTTTTCCCATCCATTTATTTTTAAATACTAATTTTTAACATACTAATATCATATTTGAAGTGAGTTTTTTGTAAACAACATATAATTGGATAATTTTAAAAAATCCATTGGTATAATCAGTATCTTTTTGTTTATGTATTGGATTTAGGTCTACCATTTTACTATTTGCTTTCTCTTTCTTGACTCTCTCTTTTTAAAATTGGTTCCCTGGGGGGCGCCTGGGTGGTGCAGTCGGTTAAGCGTCCGACTTCAGCCAGGTCACGATCTCGCGGTCCGTGAGTTCGAGCCCCGCGTCAGGCTCTGGGCTGATGGCTCAGAGCCTGGAGCCTGTTTCCGATTCTGTGTCTCCCTCTCTCTCTGCCCCTCGCCCATTCATGCTCTGTCTCTCTCTGTCCCAAAAATAAATAAACGTTGAAAAAAAAATTAAAAAAAAATAAAAATAAAAATAAAATTGGTTCCCTGGTTTCCACTTTCCTGCCTTTTTAAAATTCCACTTCAATTTTACTTTTGTGTTTTTGACTCTACCTTTTTTTTCAGAAATGGGTTTTTTTAGGGGCACCTGGGTGGCTCAGTCAGTTAAGTGTGTGACTTCAGCTCAGGTCATGATCTTACCGCTCGTGAGTTTGAGCCCCACATCGGTCTGACAGCTCAGAGCCTGGAGCCTGCTTCTGATTCTGTGTCTCCCTCTGTCTCTGCCCGTCTCCTGCTCATGCTCTGTCTCTGTCAAAAATAAGTAAACGTTAAAAATTTTTTTAAAAATAGGGTTTTCTTAGTGTCTCTAGAGATTTCAGTATACATACTGCACGTACCTGCTCTCAGTTTACTTAGAGTCAATATTGTACTGCTTCTCACAGAACATGGACATCTTCTCATAATGTAGGTGCCTTGGCCCTTCCCCTTATGTTACAGTTATCATACATCTTACACGTTAAACTTGCGGTCAAGAACTTGAGTTATTTTTGGAATTAATTTTGGTTACTCAGCTCTGTCCGTTTGATGTCCCACCACTCTGATACCTGGCTAGAAATCCAAGGCTAGAAACATGATGTATGGAATGTGGTGAACATGTTTTTTAATAAAGGAAAAAAGGACAGATTTTTATAGATATACCCAAAGTGGGCGTTGGCAACAGTAGGCTGCCATTTTGTAACTGATTTTGAAAATTCATAAGCAGAAATGGGAGAAACTTGGAGAAACGGGGAAGAAGATGTTGCTTTGGCTGAAATGTCACAAGAGTGAGGAAATAGGCTATCTGGGTGAGACTGGGGAGATGAAGAAACCTGGTGGGCTGAGGAGGAGAGAGTGTTCAAGAGCCATGGACCTCTTGATTTTTCTGTTGGAGCAGAAAGACTTGGATGGTTGATTTTGAATCCCAGCCCAGCCACCTGGAAGCCATTTGATTCTGTGAGATTTACCTCGCCTCTTCCAGCCATACTTTCCCTATAAGAAAGCTGTGAGGTGACAAGAGTTTATGTGCATAAAGGAATGAGGCACTTCATAAATGGTGGTGATTATCACTGCCACCCAGGCCTCCCTATGTGTAGTCTGTGCCCTCACAGACATGTAAAAGCAGCTTGTTTTATTCTAAAAATATTGACCTGAGGTTCACCCTCAGAAACTTTCCCTTACTGGTGGTTCTCAGCTCTGGCTGCACATTAGAGTCACCTGGATTCCTTAAAATATGTTTGGCCCCTCCTTCAGATGTTCTGATTCAGTTGATCCAAGAGTGACAGATAAATGATAGATAGGTAGATAGATAGATAGAGATTAGATAGATAGATGGATGGATGAATGGATAGACAGATGATTGATAGATGGATAGATAGATAAGATAGGTAGATAGGTGGGTAGGTGGGTGGATAGATGGATGGTTGGATGAATGGATAGGTAGGTGGGTAGATAGATTGATAGATAAGCTAGGTAGATAGGTGGGTGGATGGATAGATAGGTAGGTAGGTAGGTAGGTAGGTAGGTAGGTAGGTAGGTAGATAGATAGAAAGAAAGAATGGATCACTGAGAATTCATTGTTCAAATGAGAACTTTTTGGTTATAGGAGGTGCAAATGTGCAAATGCAGGTGTCTGGTAACTGAGACATCTCTATCTCCAGGTCTCCTTGAGTGTGGTCTATACTCTCCCAAGCTATGCCAAAGTAGCTTCGCCCCCCCACATCTTTTTATTGAGTTAATTTTCAAACATACATGAAATAGAGGTAATTATTCAATGAACATCCATCACTCAGCTCCCAACAGTTACCAGATCGATTTCATTGATCTTGTTTCGTGTACCCTTCCCCCTCCAGCCCCTTTTTTGTCCCGGGCCATTTTTTAAGCAAATCCCAGATATCATGTTATTTCACAGTGGCTAACGTTGGCTGGGATTTGAAATTCACTAAACGAAGCCTGTTAAAGTTGTGGGCAAATGCTTGAGCCATTTAGGAGACCAAATCCTTCATAGTGTTTCCTAATCGAAGAAAGCCTTGGAATCCACCTGACGTAGATGCGATTGATGTACGTGCAATTTCATTGTGTGTATGCTAATCCAGCATTAATGGTAAGTAGCTCATGTAAATAGGTAGTTAGCATCACGCAGCTGATAAACAATGCTGAAGTAGTTTAATTTTCATGACATAGCCCACAATCACAGACAGACAGACACTGCTAGTACTCTTCGACAAAATCCAGAGACCTATGGGTCCAACTCCCCAAAAGCCAGCATTCAGCATTCCCAGGACTCAGAAGTCTGGCACTTTCTGTCAGGCCCCCTCCCGTCCCCATCCTAGGCTCCATACTGCCAGTACCGAATGTCTCAGGTAAGATGCCTCCGATGGCCCCCAATCTGCCAGGCCCTGATTTGAAATCATTTGCAGTGCAATGATAAGCTGTGAACAGATGATCTTAGATTGGTCTTTGCTCTCAGTGGAGAAGCAGAGCCACAAAACAATGAAAAAAAACAAATGGTCCTTTGATGGGAAAAAGAAAAAGAAGAATAACGTAAGATGTTTATTGTTCATTCCTTCCGTGGGTATTTATTGAACATCTGTTATGTGTCAAATAGTGTTCTAGGTATTTCGAACATTTCAAAGAACCAAATAGACAAAGATCTCCGCCATCATGCTTACCTCCCCCTATGAACAGCACCCCGCCCCCCCCCACCGCCAATCCGTTTGCCCACAAGTCAATTTTGTCATCCCTGTGGTCAGTTGTTGCCCTCATGCCCTCTCTGCCAGCCCTTTGTTTTGGGAGACCAGGACTACAGAAAGGGACTACAGCAAAGGGAGGTGGGCAAGAGGGGGAAAGTGGTGAATTTCCCAGACACCTCTCAAACCACCCAAGCTGGCCTTGGGCGGGGGTCTGAGACTTTGTGGTGGATAAATGTGACCTTTCTGCAGAGCAGATGAGGAAGTGAGTGCCAGGTTCTCAGTTGCATGATGGAAGACCCAAGGAGAAGGGCTTGGGACAAACATAAATGGGTATCCTACGTGCCCAGGTACATAGGAAAACATTGCAATGCCCAAACATTGGCAATATCTGCTATGGAGTCTGGAATGGGGTAAAGTAGGCACGTTGTCCCCTTAATCCCTACACTAAATTTTGAAATCCCTCTCTCCCTGTCCAACCCCCTCCCTCCCACCTGCCCCCCTCCCGGGGATCTGTTTTCCATTACTATAGCTTAGTCTCCATTTTCTTGGGTTTTATGTAGAGGGGATGACACAATACGTACTCTTTTACACCTGCCTTCTTTCACCTAGCGTTAGCATTTGGAGATGAATCCCCATCATTGCCTTCATCGGTAATTCATTCTGTTATTTCTGAGGAGTATTCCACTGTATGCATCACGCAGCAGTTTGTGTATGTATTCACTTGTTGAAGTGTTGATGGATATTTGAGTTGTTTCCAAGTTTTGGCCATTCCAACTAAAGCTGCTACAAACATCTGCCTCCAAGTCTTTGTACGGATGTGTATTTGGTTTTCTCTTGGGTAAATCGCTGGGACTGGAGTGGCTTGGTCATCTGGTAGGTGTTTGTTTAAGGTGCGAAACTGTCCAACACTTGTCCAACGGGGTTGTACCGTTTTACATTCCCATCAGCAATGCGTGAGAATCACAGCTAGTCCACATCCTTGCCAACTCTTGGGGACGTCAGTCTCTCACATTTTCATTATCCTAAGGCGTATGTAAGTATACTTCACTGTGGGTTTAATGTACCTATTAATGGATAATGACGTTGGACATCTTTTCATATTCTTACTTGCCTTCCTGTCTGGTGAAGTGTCTTTTGCCCATTTTGCTTTGTTTGCTTGCTCCTTGTTAACATTTGTGAGTATTTTATATGTTTTAGGTACCAGTCCTTTATGTGATAACGTGATTTGCAAAGTTTTCCAATTCCCTTACCAGTGTCTTTTGCAGAACAAACTTTTTCTTTTTAAGTTTATTTCTTTTGAGAGAGAGAGTGTGTGCCCAAGTGGAGAAGGGGCAGAGAGAGAGAGGGACAGAGAGAGAATCCCAAGAAGGCTCCGTGCTGTCATTGCAGACCCCGATGTGGGGCTCAAACTTACAAACTTCAAGATCATGACCTGAGCCGAAATCAGACGCTTAACCAACTGAGCCACCCAGGTGCACCAGAACAAATGGTTTTAATTTTTAAGAAGTCTAATACATTTTTTCTTTTTGGATTGTACTTTTGATATGTCCAACAACTTTTGCCTACCCCAAGTTCACAAAGATTTTTGTTTTGTTTTGTTTTGTTTTTTAGAAATTTTCTAGTTTTTGGTATCCTGTTTAGATCTACGATCCATTTTGAGTTATTTTTGTGCAAGGTGTTAGACATGGATCATTTTTTGAATGTGGATATCTGGTTATCCCAATACTATTTATTGAAATGACTACCCTTTTATTTTTTTATTTTGGACAGAGAGAGAGAGAGAGAACTTATAAGTGGGGCAGAAGGCCAGGGTGCGGGGGAGAGAGAAAGAGAGAGAGAGAGAGAGAGAGAGAATGAGAATCTTAAGCAGGCTTGGTGCTTAGTGCAGAGTCCAACACAGGGATCAAGACCTGAGACGAAATTAAGAGTTGGACGCTCAACTGACTGAGCCACCCAGGTGCCCCTAACCCTTTCTTGACTACATTGCCTTTACCCTTTGTAAATAAAAAAAAAAAGTCCTTCATGTATCTCTGGATCTATTTTTGGACTCTATTCTGTTATGTTGATTGAATTTTCTTCTTGGTGCCTTCACCACATGATATTGATTATTCCAGCTTTATAACAAGTCATGAAATCAGGTGATGCTACGTCTTTTCCATTTCCATATGAATACTGGAATGAATTTGTGAATTAAAACAATAGTCTTTTGGGATTTTTATTAGGGTCATTTAACTCTGTAGATCAATTTGGAGAAAACTGACATCTTAAGAATGTTAAATCCTCTGACCCATGGATAAGGTGTATCTTTCCATTTATTTGAGCTTTCTCATTTCTCTCAGCAGTATTTTATAGTTTTCAGTGTAAAGAAATGTCCTTTCTCTGATGGTTTTTTTAAATTAAATATTCAACTTCTTTAATAGATACAGGCTATCAATTTTGTTTTTTTCCTGAGTAAGCATTCATAGTTTGTGTCTTTCAGGGAATTTGTCCATTTCACCTAATTTGTCCAACTTACTGGCATAAAGTTGTTTGTATTAGTCCTTTAATATTTTAAAAATCTCTATAAAATCTATGCATATCACTCTTCTCACTTATGATGTTGATAAATTGTGTCTCTGTTTTGCCTAATCCATCCGGCTAGAGGTTGATGAATTTTATTTATTAAAGAACCAGCTTTTGGTTTCATTGATTTCTTCTTTTTTTTTTTTTAATTTACTATTCCATTGATTTCTAGTCTGATCTTTCTTTTTTTCTGCCCTTTTGCTTCATTTGGGTTTATTTTGCTGTTTTTTTTTTTTTTTAAAGATGGAAGTTTTGGTTGTTTATTTAACTCCTAATGTAAGAATTCAAAACTGTACATTCCTCTAAGCACTTCTTTAGCTGAATCTCACACATTTGGATATGTTGTATATCATTTGTTTAAATGTTTATTTATTTTTGAGAGAGAGAGAGAGAAAGACAGAGAGACAGAGAGAGAGAGAGAGAGAGAGAGAGAGAGAGACAGAGTCCAAAGCAGACTCCAGGCTCTGAGCTGTCAGCACAGAGCCCAACATGGGGCTCGAACCCACAAACTGTGAGATCATGACCTGAGCTGAAGTCGGATGCCCAACTGACTGAGCCACCCAGGCGCCCTGTGGTGTATCATTTTTATTCAACTCAAAATACTTTCTAATTTCTAATTTCTCCTTTGAATCATGAACCATTTAAACATGTAATAATTACTTTCCAAATATTTGGGAGATTTTCTAGATATCTTTCTGTAATTAGTTTCTAACTGAATTCTGTTGTGGTGAGAGAATGTGCTTGGTAGGATTTGAATGATTTAAAGTTTATCGATACTTGTTTTATGGCCCAGAATATGGTTTGTCTTGGTAAATGTGCTATGTTCACTTTAGAAGAATGAATATATTCTGTTGCTGTTGGGTGGAATGTTCTATAAATGCCAATGAGGTCAAGTTTGTTGATATTGTTCAAGTGCCGAATCTCCTTGCTGGTTCTTCTATCTACTTGTTTTATCAATTATTGTGACAGGATGTTGAGATCTAGGACTATTATTGTGGATTCGTCTATTTCTCATTGCTGTACCATTAGTTTTTGGCTAATGTTTGTTGAAGCTTTGTTAATCAGGTGCATTTTTACGCCTTCTTAATGCATTATTCCCCTTGATCACTATGAAATGAACTTCTTTATCTCTGGTCATTTTCTTTGCTTTAAAATCTACTTTGTCAGAGGTGTCTGTCAGGGTGGCCCAGTCGGTTGAGTGTCCGACTCCTGATTTTGGCTCGGTCATGATCCCAGGGTCATGGGATCAAGCCTCATGTTGGGGGCTTGTCAGTCAGTCCTTCAGTCCCTCAACTTAAGATCCCCTCTCTCTCTCTCCTTCTGTCCCTCTCACTGACTCTTGCTCTCTCTCTAAAATAATTTTTTTTAATGTTTTTAATGTTTATTTATTTTTGAGAGAGAGCCAGCCAGAGCGTGAGTGTGGAGGGGCAGAGAGAGAGGGAGACACAGAACCCGAAGCAGGCTCCAGGCTCTGAGCTGACAGCACAGAGCCCGATGCGGGGCTCGAACCCATGAACCGTGAGATCATGACTGAGCCGAAGTCAGACACTTAACCCACTGAGCCACCCAGGCTCAGTTAATTATATTTTAAAGAGATTTAAGTAATACGTTAAAAATCTTATATATTTACCCGTATAGTTATTACTCTTTTTACGTTTATTCCTTGAGTAGATCCGTATTTCCATCTCATGTAATTTTCCTTTGCCTGAGGGACTTCTTTTATAATTTCCTGTAGTGTTGCTAGCGATGAATTGTTTCAGGTTTTGAATTTCTGAAAACATCTCTATTTTGCCTTTGGTTTTTAAAAGATATTTTTGCTGGATATAGAAATCTTAGCTGTCAGGTTTTTTTTCTTTAGTACTTTAAAGACGTTGCTACACTTTTTTTTTTTTTAAGTTTTTTTTTTTTTTCAACGTTTATTTATTTTTGGGACAGAGAGATACAGAGCATGAATGGGGGAGGGGCAGAGAGAGAGGGAGACACAGCATCGGAAACAGGCTCCAGGCTCTGAGCCATCAGCCCAGAGCCCGACGCGGGGCTCGAACTCACGGACCGCGAGATCGTGACCTGGCTGAAGTCGGACGCTTAACCGACTGCGCCACCCAGGCGCCCCACGTTGCTACACTTTAAAGTCTTAACACTTCCGGGGCACCTGGGTGGCTCGGTTAAGCGTCCAACTTTGGCTCAGGTCATGATCTCGCAGTTCGTGGGTTCGATCCCCGTGTTGGGCTCTGACTTTGGCTCAGGTCATGATCTCGCAGTTCATGGGTTCAATCCCCACATTGGGCTCTGTGCTGACAGCTTGGAGCCTGGAGCCTGCTTCGGATTCTGTGTCTCCCTCTCTCTCTGCCCCTGCCCTGCTCGTGCTCTGTCTCTCTAAAAAATAAACATTAAAAAATAAATTTAAAGTCTTCACACTTTCATTGTTGCTGACGAGAAATCTGTTGTCGTTGTTATGTTTGTTTCTCTGTAGGTAACTTGTCTTTTCTCTGGTACTTTTAAGCTTTTCAGTTTCTCACTGGGTTTTGAGCAATTTCTGTATGACGTGCCTTAGTACAGTTTTCTTCTACTTTCTTAGGGTTGCATTTTCTCCGAATTCTGGGTCATATTATCCTGCTTCTTTGCATGCCCCGTAATCTTTTATTGGGTGCCAGGCATTGTGAACTTTAACTTGTTTGGTGCTGGGTGTTCCTGTACTCCTCTAAATATTTTTGAGCTTCGTTCGGTAACATGGTTAAATCACTTTACAGATGACATTGGAGCCTCCAAGGGTAGTTTAGTGACGATGTCGTTTGGCCAGCGAGTTGCACAGTTAAAAACTAGAACACTTTGTTCTGTGACACAGTTAAATTGCTTGGAAACTATTTGATCCTTTGGGGGTTTGCCTTTAAATTTGTCAGTAGCATTCAGCCTAGAACCAGTGCTGGCCACTAGGGAAGCAAGACCCTTCCGAGTATTCCCCTTAATGTGTGAGTTTTCAGAGCGGTTTGTTGGAACAGATACTCTTCCTGGCCCCATCGAACACCTTTTATTGTGCCATCTACAGCCTTCTCAGATGGGGGGGCGCCTGGGTGGCTCAGTCGTTTAAGCATCCAACCCTTGGTTTCGGCTCAGATCACGATCTAAATGGTTTCGTGGGTTCAAGCCCTGTGTTGGGCGCTGTGCTGACAGCACGGAACCTGGCTGGGATTCCCTCTCTCCTCCTCTCTTTGCCCCTCCCCCCACTCACGTTGTCTCTGTCTCTCTCAAAAATAAATAAATAAACTTAAAAAAAAATCTTCTCAGATGATCTTTCCGCAGCCTTAGGTAATTTCCTTCCACCCACCCTTGCCAATCCGTGCCTGCCGGGAAGTCAGTTGGGAGCCTCTGCGGATCTCTTTCTGTACAGCTCTCCTCTGTGGTACTTCGTTCTTAAACTCTGCCGCCTTGTTACCTTTGAACCCTCCCTTCCCTGTCAGCTCGGGCGTTTGCCGGCCTTCACTTGGATTCCGCCGCCTGCACCGTGGCCTGGGAACTCCCTCCGGGCACCAAGACAGGGCAGTTGTTGGGATATTCGTTTCCCGTCTCTCATGTATCTCCACCTTTCATTACCTGAGGCCCAATGTCTTATAAGTAAGTTGTCATCTCACATGCTTTGTTTGTTTGTTTTTGGTCGTTCCAGGCAGGAGGGTAAATCCCATCTCTGTCCCTCCATCTTGGCCAGAAGTGAAACTTCACGATTTACTCCTAATCCAGAGGGTCTCAAACTTTGGCACATATAAGAATCACTTGGTGGGGCTTATGAAAATGCAGATGCTCCTACCAGCAATGCTGGGGCCTGAGGAGGGAACAAAGAATCTGCATCATAGTGCGGAACCCCGATGCACTGAATGTAGACCTATGTCCACCTTCGACCTGCAGGCTCAGTGGGCTCTAGAGATCTCACAGTGCTGGGGAGTCAGCCTGCGTGGTTCCGATCCCACACCTGCCCGTCACTAGCTGAACCTCTGGATCATCTATTGTAACACCCTTGCAGGGTTATAATAACTATTAAAGAGGATAAGCCATGCAAAGTGCTAGCACGTGGTAAACAACGAAAGCTAGTTATTGTCGTATGCATTATCTCACTCGATGGGTATAAGATCCCACTTTGCAGGTGACATGGGAGCCTCCCAGGGAGTTTAGCGAAACCGTTATTTGGCCAGGGAGACGTACGGTTAAAACCAAAACCCAGGGGGCACCTGGGTGGCTCAGTTGGTTAAGCATCTGACTTCGGTTCGGGTCATGATCTTGCAGTTTGTGAGTTCAAGCCCCACATCGGGCTCTGTGCTGATGGTGCAGAGCCTGCTTGGGATTCTTTCTCTCCTTCTCTCTGTCCCTCACCTGCTTGTTCTCTCTCTCTCTCTTTCTCTCAAAATGAATAAACTTAAAAAACAAAAAACTAGAACCCAGGTCTCACAGCCAGTCCAAGGCTCTTTCTACCTCTGTTGAGTCTGAAAGACAGGTGGAGGGCCACCAGCAGGGGGAGAGGGACCACAGGGGTGTGTGTGTGTGTGTGTGTGTGTGTGTGTGTGTGTTTGCAATAATGAGGGGAAACTCCCCATTACACTTTGCAAGACAGCCAAATCATCTATCAGCTTTCTACTTCGTGGGGGTTACCACCAAATGGTGGTGCTTTATGTTATGCTAAGTCCTAGACTGCACTCCAGACTAAAGCCCCCACTGCTGGAAGTGATGTGTGTGGATGTCTCTTGTGTGGCTCTTACTCGGCCTCCAGGATTCAGGGAGTTGGAAGCATGTGTGTGCTGGGGGAAGGGCAGGCTCTGGATTTATGAGCTTTGCCCCCTCCCTCCGTCCCGCCCCCTCCCGGCCGCTCTAGCACATTCAGAAACTCTTCAAGTGCAAAGCTATTTATAATACAGAATAGGGTCTATTTATGGACAAGGTAAGTAATGAGCCCACAAGCTCAGGCCACTCGGCTAGCTTGTCGGGTTTGGGTTCGAAGCACTTAACTGCCTGTTCCAAGCCATCCTCCTCTTCGATTTCCCTTTCTTGCTTTTGTACTCTGATTCCATCCCAGACCTTCTCTGAGCTCTCTTTGTAAGCCTCCTTGGTTTATGGGGAAGCAGGGTGTTTTGTTTTTTGTTTTGTTTTGTTTTTTGTTTTCTGTTCCGTGCACCACGCCTATCAAACCCGTTTGAAAAGTTGGTACATGAAAAGCATGAAGACTTTCTTTTGCCAGGTCAAGCAGACCAAGCAGGGTTTGGGAATGAAGGATAATGGAAGTACAAATGTCGTAGAACTTAAGTAGAACTATATTGATTGGTACGTTTGTAATTAACCAGGATCCTTTCCGGTTTGAACCACTGGTGGCACGGGGCATGGCTGGGGGGAGGGCGGGGTGATTTATAGGCATCTGCCCATTGCGGTGGCTGGGTAATTGACCCCTACAGTCAGCTTCTATCAACTAAACGACGAGGGCAATAAGTGGGTTTCTCTACCGGAGGCAGTCAGGCCCCTGAAGTCCTGGGTGAAGGCCGTGACGTGCCCACAGCACTGTGACGCGACCCTTGATCGATGCCTTCCGTTGGCTTTGGAGACCACGTGTCGGGGCACGTGGTTCGTGGGCCGCCTTGGCCGTCACTGTCAGAGTCAGCCTCCCAGAGTCGCACACGGGGCGAGAGAAAGGACGGGACTGAATGAGCGAAGCTACACGCGGGCCTTCGCTGGCTTGTTTGTACCTTTCCAAAGCCCCTGACGTGTGTCGCCCAGCATTCTTCTCAAACAGCCGTCTGAAGTACGTCGTGCTGGCCTTGATCCTCCCATCCTATAGAAGGGGCTCCGGAAGTTTCGCTGAGCACAGCCTGACCCACCAAGCAGCCCTCTCGGGCCTTGAGAGAGTCCTGTGTCACCGGCAGCCCCGTGTGTCCACCCAGAGAGGAGAAATGGGGCAGCAGACGAGGAGGGAAAACCTAAGTTCCCATCCAGGCTCTGTGAGTAGCAGGCTGTGTGGCCTTGGGTGAGTTGTTTCACGTGCTGGGGCCTCAGCCTTCTCACGTGGAAACATAGGGGCTCGGGCAAGAGAGGGGTTCCCTGATCGCGAGTGGGGGTTCTAGGTGCGGCTGGACCCGCCCGGCCTCCTGCCTGGAGGGCCTGGGGCGCATCTGCATGCCGTGGGCTTGAGGAGCCTCCGGGGGGTGGGGGCGGATCGCTACCTACCATGAGGACCACTTCTCACCTGTGCTGCGTGACCCCCTTGGGGTCTGTGTCATGAGTGTGGGGAAGGTGGACCCACAGGTGAAATGAAACCAGTTGAAGACTTGGGGATATTTCAAAGGTGGTGAACGAGGGGCGCCTGGGTGGCTCAGTGGGTTGAGCGTCCGCCTCTTGATTTCCGCTCACGGTTCGTGGGATCAAGCCCCCGCATCAGGCTCTGCGCTGACGGCCTGGAGCCTGCTTGAGATTCTCTCTCTCTTCCCCCCCACCCCTCTCTCTGCCCCTTCCCCGCTCACCCTCTCTCTGTCTCTCTCCCAAAATAAATAAATAAACATAAAAAAAATAAAGGTAGTGGGACGCCTGGGTGGCTCAGTCGGTTAAGCATCTGACTTCAGGTCGCGATCTCATGGTTCGTGAGTTCGAGCCCCGCGTCGGGCTCTGCGCTGACAGCCCAGAGCCTGGATCCTGCTTCGCATTCTGTGTCCCCACCCCCTCTTCGCTCCACCCCTGCCTGCGCTCTCTCTCTTTCAAAAATGAATAAACATTAATTAAAAAAAAAAAAAAAGTAGTGAGCAAGACAAATGTGTCATGGAGCAAAAGGCAACATTTGTGCGACTTTTCAAGAGCAGAAGAAGTTTTTCGAGAAATTCCTTGTGGGAGGCAGGCCTCTCCCAGCTCCACCCCGGTCTTGCCCCTTGTCGCCTCTGCGTCCCGACGCCTTGGTTGACAAGCCTCCCAGGCAACGAGGGAGGGACGCTAGCAAAGCGAGGGGGCTCCTGCTGGGAAAGCGGGGGGCAGGAAGGGGCAGAACAGCAGCCGCCCAACAGCCTGAGTCCATTCTCCTGGTTGCTCTTTGCAGGCGGTTGAGATCGGGAGTCTCTGGTTTCATTGGTTCCTCCCCGGATCCCTCGGGGCTCGTGGCAGTTGGAATGGATTGTTTTGAAGGTTTCAGAACTCTAATGGAAATCATAATACACCTGTTTTCTGCTCTTTGCATACCCATCTATGGCTGTTTGATTAATAAATCATGGGGAAATGAATTAATTATTCCTTAATGATTAGTCTCCTTGGCAGACAACATATTTCAAGGCGAGGGAGATGTAAGGAAGAAATATTAAAGGAGAGAGGGCCTTGATGTTGAATCAGTTGAGGAGGAACGCAGGATCAGAGGCTCCCGAGGGTTCTTTCTAGGCCCACGGACCTTCCGGGGAAAGACTGCTCAGTGTTAGAGCTGCGGGAGGCTGGTGGCACCAATGGTGGGGCATTGGGGGTGACGGAGGACAAGGGGTGGGGCACAGTCTCTGCAGGTGCAGGGAGTCGTTAGGTCAAGAGCACGAGGTGGTCAGTATGTGTGAGAGTCACATCAGGGCCATCCTGGCCTCTCTTCCAAGTCGCTGTGCCCAAGGCAGACATTCGAAAACACTGGAAAGACCCAGGATCGAGGGGAAGCACGGCTGCTTCAAATAATACAGCCAGCCGTTCAGCCCAGCGGTTCTCAAACTGAGGTTTGTGTCAGAATCCCCAGGGGGACTTCTTTTTTTTTTTTTTTTTTACAGTGCAGACAAATGGGCCCAGTTCCCAGAGTCCCTGGTTCAGAAGGTCTAGGGTGAGACTGAGAACCTACCTGTCAAACAGGGTCCCAGGACCACACGTTGAGAGATGCTCTCTTCCCCAATTGCTTCCACCTCGATTTCTCTCTTCCATGGCTCTTCAGTCACCCTTCCCCACCCCATCCTTTCCCCCATCATCTCACTCCCTCAGGGCCTCTCCCTTTTGCTCCCTGGACTCTTCTCCTCCCTCCTCCCTCCTTTTTCCTGCACCAGCCTCCCCACCCCCACAGCCTCCCACACCCAACTCTCTTCCTTTTTTTTTTTTTTTAAAGTTTATTTATTTATCTGAGAGAGAGAGAGAGAGTCCAGGTGGGGGAGGGAAAGAGAAAGAGGGAGAGAAAGAATCCCAAGCAGGCTCTACACTGTCAGCACAGAGCCCAACACGGGGCTCAAACTCCTGAACCATGAGATCATGACCTGAGCCGAAACCCAGAGTCAGATGCTCAACCCGACTGAGCCACCCAGGCGTCCCCCCCCCCAACCCCGACCCCCGCCTCTCTTCCTAAGCAATGGGAAACCTGAGTTTCTTGAAGACTGAAATGCAGACAAGACTGGAAGAAAAACCAGTCCAACTCCCTGGCCAGCAAAGGACACTAGTCACAGGCCATTGGGGACCGTATGGGCTGGCCAGCACGCAGAGTTCCCCACAGCTGATTGATAGAGCCGCCTAGGGCTGGTGCAGCCCGGCAGGACGCCATGTGACGGTGGGTAAGGTTTGCTCTCTGGTGCCTGGGGAGATGTAGGAGACGGGGTCACCTGGAGGACAGCCTCCAGGCTCCCAGTTCAGCTTCAAAGATCTGTCCCCTAGAAGATCTCAGGCTGGAGCACGCGTGCGTCAGAATGCGCCGGAGAGCTTGGTCAACGTGGTTGCTGGGCCCACCCCACAGCCTCTCACTTTGTAGGTCTGGAGCAGGAACCCCCTGGATGGGGGCAGGTGAACCCGGATGAGCTGGTATGGAAGGGAAGCTGGTGAAAAATGGCTGTTTGGTGGCAGGGGCTGACACGGGAGCAGTCAGCTTGGAGAAGGAGGAGAAGCAAAGAAACAAAGGCCGGAAGACGCTTGTCAACTGGGTGCTTGTATTCCGGAAGCAGAGGTGGGCCAAATGCATATCCAAGCGGTCAGCCTGTGAAGTATCATCTGTATGCACGTTCTTTCTTCACAGGCCGACTCGGGGAGTTTAGGGGCACCAAGCCCGGCAGTGTGGGGGCATTGCAGAGAAGTGGGGGGAGGCCATGGGACTCTGTCCCTCATCTCCCCCTCCCTTCCCAGCAAGTCACCAACTTCAGATGCTAAAGGATCTCCCAGTAGGAGCCGTCTGCAGGATGCCAGAGGGCCTTGGGTGCCCGGTCCTTACACACAGACAGAGCACTTGGTCATACGGTGAAACCTTCGCATTCCCGGCACCGTTCGGTTTCCAGCATAAATGAGTGCAAACAGCTATTAGCACCTACTGTCTCGCTAACACGTGTCTACTGGGAACTAACACAGCCCAAGTCTATGCCACATGCTTCTCGGTGCTGTGATGTGAATCCCCGTATCACACACAGCCCTCCCCCTACCACCCGCCCCCAAAGTGCCTAATCTGTCTCACAATCCTTCTCTCACAAACAGAGATTGTTGAAGGATGAACAAAGGTGAGGACACCTACATTCAGTCTCTGTTACCACCCTGAGCTTGTCTGTCAGCCTCTCTTTTCCCTTAGGGTTGGTTTTTACCTAGAAGGCTCTTTGGTCCCTCATACAAAGGCTTGGCCTTTTTCCAGGCTGGCCTCAGCAGTGGCCGACTCAGGATCACTTTCCCCCTTTCGCCACCGCACCGTAACGTCACCGAGAAATGAGCTGACTCCCAGGAGCCTCAAGGCTACTGACCGTGGGTGGGCCACAGAGCCTGGCTGGAGCCACCCTTCCCCAAGGATGCTCGTGCTCCCCTGAGTTTGCGGGTCCCTACAGTAAACTGTAGCACCAAGGTTGTGTGAACTGCTGACTTGCCTATTAGTGGCAGATTTGACTTTATTTCTTTCTTATTGTTTTATTTAGAGAGAGAGAGAATGAGCGGGGAGAGAGGGGCAGAGGGAGAGAATCTTAAACAGGCTCCACGCTCAGTGCGGAGCCCAACCCCAACGTGAGGCTCGATCCCCCGACCCTGGGATCATGACCTGAGCTGGAATCAAGAGTCGGACGCTCAACCAACAGAGCCACGCAGGGGCCCCAGACTTGACTTCAAATAGCTTTATAAATGACAGGCGCGAAGTTCCTGAAATCATCAGGGGTCTGAAATTTCCAGCTCTACAGTTGATTCCTACCAAGGAGCAGAGATGCTCTCCATGGTGTTTGCCCCTTCAAGAGGTTGTGGGATTCCCAGAAGGCCAAGAATGCTGCCCAGTCACCTTTGATCCTTGAGCGTGTGATGCCATTATTATTAGCCTCTAATTGGCAAGGATCACCTAGAAGGTCACTCAGCCTGTCAGTGGCAGACTCCACTGAGAGTCTGGGTCACTGGAAAAGCCTAGCCGCCATCCAAGGAGGAGGGACTGCAGGGATGGTTCTGGAGAGCCCTTTGGGAGAACTTTCTGGGAGGATGAACCCAGCTCCATGCGTTCCCGCCTGTAGAAACTCGGCCCCTCCTGTTTCCCTCCTCCCTCTCTGGCCCGCCTTGCCTCGCCTCGTGTGACAGGCACTCATGCGCTCACGGCTCTGGCATGTGCAGTGACACGGAGCAGTGTGGATGCCTGGTCGGTCCAGAGTGTCGGTCACCTGGTCGGTCGAGAGTGTTCCTGGGCACGCAGCACAGCCACGTCGAGGCCCGAGGCACAGTGGCTCCTGAGCACGAGGGTGCCTCGCCTCCTCTGGGGCGGCCCTGATTGCTTGTTGTGCCCGAGGCTCAGCGGGGCCCTGGAGAAGCCAGTCAGCAGCTTACGGAGGGGAAAGGGGCAGCCTGGGTACCTGGGCACCTGGGCTCCTGGGCTCCAGGCTTCGGTTCTGCATCTGCTGCTTCGCAGCTGCCTGAACTTGGGAAAGTCATTTCACCCGCCGGCTTCAGTCTCTGCCCATCTCTAAAATAACGGGGCTGCTCAAGATCTTTGCTCTTCTTTTTCTCTTTTTAAAGTTTATTTATTTATTTATTTTGGGTGAGAGAGAGAGAGAGAGAGAGAGAGAGAGCACGCGCGTGCACGAGCGGGGGAGGGGCAGAGAGAGGTGAGAGAGAGGATCCCAAGCAGACTCCGTGAGGTCGGCACAGAGCCTGTTGCGGGACTTGAACTCACAAACCGTGGGATCATGACCTGAGCCGAAACCAAAAGTCAGACGCTTAACCGACTAAGCCCCCCACCCCGGGCGCCCCGATCTTTGTGCTTCTCTGTGTCACGTGGACCAGCAGCCATGGCGTCACCCGGGAGCTTGTTAGAAATGCAGAGCCTTTGGCCTCTCCCCAGACCTCCTGAATCAGAATCTGCATTTGCCAAGAGCCCCCGGAGATCCGCCAACATTTTAAGTGCCGGTCTCGTGCTCTCTGAGATTGGGCTCTGTTCTCGTGTTCTCTCATTCTGCACCCTAATGGGTCGCCGAGGATCATCCTGGCACACAATCAGTGGCGGACCAAGACTTGCCCCAGAGGGATTGCCCCCAGGTTCCACGTGCGTTGTCTAACTGTGCCCCTCTCCATTCTGGCTCTTCCCGGACGGTTGACGCCCTCCCGCGTGGACCTCCCTTTTCTTCTGGGGGGCTAATTCCAGGGCCAGCAAGTAGCCAGCTGCACCCACGACAGCTATTATCACAGATTTACTCGAAAAGCGGCGGTCAGACACCTCCCGTCCCGCAGAAACACGCCCTCTAATTTGGGAGACGGTCCAGGAGTTGAACCAACAGGCGCACTTAAATGGAGAACCGTCATGCACGCATTTAAATTGCCCAGTAGCAGGTGCACAAAAATGAGGGCGGTGGGGGAAGGTCCCAGTACGGCGTACAGGTCCCCGGAGTGGGCGTGATGTGGGAGGCCGGAACCCGCCGCTGTTCTGCCCATCTCAGTTCCTTCGGCCCCTCAGATTCTGAGAACGTGTGCTCCCCCCTTTCAAGATTTGCCTGTCTCGAACAACACAGATGAAAGTCAGCTGTTGCATTTGGCTCCAAGGGAAGGAAAGGAAACCCGTTCCATTTCTAGGATAAAAAACCAAGGAAAGGAAGTGAACGGGGCCTCCAACACAGCGTCTTCCTAAGGAGCTGTTCAGGGTGATGGGGATCACGGGTGACTTTTCTTTCCGTGCTGACGTTAGAACCTCCGGTAAGAGGACGTGCTTCCTCGCTCGTGGGGAGTCAGGTTGGAAACACAAAGAAATGTCCACTCGGGAGAATTGGTAGGATTACATGTGCAGATGGTCAAGGAATCTTCTGGAGTAGGAGGGGAATCTTTTTTCTTAATGGCTTATCTGGAATGTTCCTTTCATGATGGCTTCCGAGCCCAGCCTCGTTCTGAGAGGCTGGGTTGGTGTTCAAGCACAGAACTTCCAGAAGATTCCATGGTGTCAGGACAACCCAGGCACTGTCTCCATCCACAGTGCTGTGCCCAACGTTGAATTCCAGGACTTGCACAGAAGCAGGTTAAACTTCTGAGCAGAGGATGCTGTAAAGCTGTGGCGGTTGAGGAGGATTCTTGCGGGAGCACGCACGCCCCGAAATACGGCGCATCCTGTTAAAGCAGAAGGTCAAAGGTCAAACCTACTTCTATAGCTAGGTTCCTGCCTCATAGCACAGAACATCTGAGGCAGCTTCTAGGGAACACTTACACTTTTCGGGGTGAAATATAAATAAAAAGTATAAAATTAGACCAGGAGAAACATAAATTACATAGGCAGGTCGAGCCCTGGGGACAAGCGCACATCGGATGAGCCTCCGAGCCGGGCTGCGTTCGACTGGACGCAACTGAGTTAAGATAAAAACAGAGTCCTGCTCTTAGCTAGGATCGAGAAACGGAGAACACGAGGACAGCACAGGCCTCGGTAGCTTTGTCAGGGTATCGCCTGGAGGAGGCCTTCCGTTGACTGAAAGCTCAATGTGAGCCCCCCGGGCAGCCTGGCCGTGCAAATGGACGGGGCTGCCTTCATAGCAAACCGTGTGAGGCACGGAGGAGGGCGGCGTCCCTCACACATAGCGCAGCATCAGCTACGCTTTGCTTTTGCAGCCAGAGTGTTAGAATATGCCCCTTGGGCCACCCTGCACCGTCCCGAGATGGGTGAGGCGGAGCCCTTCAGGGGCTCACACGGCCCGTCCAGACAGCCGGGGAGGGGAAGCAGCAGCCACACGGCCTGATGTGTGCTTGCGGGAGGCCCCGTTTGGACTCCTGTGCTCACTTCTGGCTGTTAGTCTTTAACGGGACCTTGACGGGAGTTGGCCTCTGAAACCCACAGCAAGGTCGCTCCCATCAGAGCCCCAGTTTGAGAACTTGAAGGCTTCTGGGGCCATCCCCGAACGGCTGGGGGGCCAGCCGTGGCGCAGGGGTGCCGGACTCTTGGCGGAGACTGGAACCTTCCGGAAGCCTGGCATCCATGCCACTCGCGGGCGTCCTGGTGGGTGCTTTGCAAGCCTCTGGTTCCTCCCAGATACTTAGTAGAGGACATGCGGCCAAGAGAAGACATCTTCCTGGGGCTCTGACGCTACTCTGTCAGACAGCACCTGTGTTGAATAAAGGAAGGAAGCTGTCAGCCAGAGACTCGACTGTGTCATTTCAAACCTGCGTGTGGTTCTGGGAGTCGGCAGGACTCAGACTTGGATTCTAGGGCTGCCCCGCCATAGCGCCCCTTCCGCGGGCTCGTTGTGAACCACTGTGGGGCTCCGTCTCCCCAGCCCGTAAAATGGGTGTTTGAGCCCCTAACTGAGCTGTGAGCATCGGCTGAGGTCCTGGAAATAAGAAATCGGTCAGTAAACACCGAGGCACTCATCGAGTCTGAGCTCCCTCTCCCCACCCCCTTCCCTGCACCCGAAGCTAACGGAGTCGTTCCCCGGGCTCTGGATTCCACCCCACGCCCGCCTTGGACGTGGCCAGACATCTGTCTATCTTCGGCTGTGACTCCAGTGTCCTCTCCCCCTCTCTCCTGGCTCCTCCTCTCTCCTGACCCTCCTGTTCAATGTCCTCAACAGCCTCCTCTGAAAAAAAAAAAAAAATCCTGCAAGATCAGCGTGGCCAGCAGAGCCTGATTCCTGTCATTTCATCATCTCCAGATACGACTGAGGATTGGGATGGATCTGTGCTGGTCCCTTTGTGCATCCCAGCGGCCACTCTGTGCACAGCGCTGGTCCCATTTTGTCCCCACCATCTAAGGACAAAGGCTCACGGCCCAGTGCAGTCAACTTTCCTCAGGCCACTACAGCCTTGTTGACGGCTCTGAGGCCTTCGACGGTCAGTCCCCCATCTTGACACCATGCCTTCCTTCATCCTCTTTGTCACCTGCAGGGTGTCGCTCCCTTATTACCGCCGGGGACCTCTCCGTGGGCTTCCCAACCTGCCTGCCCTCCCCCCACTCCCCAAAAGCAAGCCCGGCTCAAGGTTCTGGCTTTGGCTCCCGTGGGAAGTAACGACGGCCAGGCCAGAGGCCAGCAGACTACGCGGTAAGAGGCCAGCTAGAAGATATCGGAGGCATCACGGGGCCATACGGCCTTTGCTGCGATCACGGAGCTCTGGCGTTACCACATAAAGCACCTTAGACGGCGCACGCGTGAGTGAGTGGCTGCGTCTCAGTAAAACGCGACGTACAAAACGGGAGAAGGGCCACATTTGGCCCCCCGGGCCGGACGTGGCCATCCCCGGGCCTGGTGCAGAGGTTGTGCACCTTACGGGCGGGTACGCTTGGTTTCACAGCCTGGCACCACCCCTCGTGAGTTCCGTTATGTCAGACACGGTAACTTATGAATGGGATCTCGTGCAGAGAAACTTAGGGTTCCCCCTCCTCCTCCCTTCCTTCTATTCCCCGCTCCCCCACACCGTTTTCTTCCCCTCTCTGTCTACCTCCTCACTCTGTACAATCTCATCCACACTCGCGTCTCCAACCCCTCACTCCGTCCTCCTGCCCCGATCTTCCTTCTGACTCTAAAATCTGCACGTTCCACGCCAGCTGGGCCGTGGAACATCCCGTGTACCATTTGCATCTCAGACTCCGCCCGTGCGAAGGAAAACGCATCCTCGGAAGCAAACCTGTGCCCTCCCCTGACCTCCGTCCTCACAGGCATGGCAGGGCTCTCCGAAAGCTTTGATGTCGCCATTGGGCTGCAGGACACCAGGACAGGCCGTCCGCTGGGTCTGTCTGGTCCCACTCATGCTGTCTGTGTCTCCTTTGCTTTCCGTGGCCCTAACCTCCTGCCCGCGTCTTACTACCTGCCCGCCGAGCTTCCTGAGCGGTCTCCCTGCCCCCGCGCCTCTCTCCCACCTGCCTGTACCTGCTATCACTGAACAGAGCCCGGCCACGTCCCTCTCCAGTCCCTGAAGTCAGCGAAGCCTCCTCCTTGCTTTCCAGGTGTTGGAATCCTCATCTTGCCCCTGACGTCCTCCAACGAACACCCCTGACCCACTCACATGTGCTTGCTCGCTCTTTCCGGAATATTCTTTCATTTTCTTTTTTCCTTTCTGCAGTCCTTCCCTGTGGCTCTCCCCAAGAGCCTTCTCTGCCTGTCACATTCTCTCCTGCTCCTCGGGACCCAGGCCAGATGTCCAAAGTCACACACAAACCCCTGCCCCACCACAACCAAAGGATCTCCTCACCTGGGCGCGCAGGGCCCACGCACCCGACCGAGCTTATCTCGCGGCGTGCATTTTCCGTGTGCTTTTGTGACGCCCTGTGTACTTACTTTATCTCTCCCTCTAGATTAAACATTCCTCCAGGGATCAGAGAGATGTTTGGCCCTCCACGCAGCCCCAGCCCTGCGTGTGCAAATGGCACCGGTGTGCCGGGCCGGCTTGCCCACCTTCCACCTGGCTGTACTCCCAGCTGACTTGGCCAGTCCACCCGCCTCTCTGTGGGTGGAAAGTTAGAAAAAGTTGATGGTGAAGGACAGGTTTCACTTTCCTGGGCTCGGAGCTGTGAGCCTTGCATGCTCTTGGGCTTTGATTGTTGCCAGTGTGTGTTTCTGGGGTGTGTGTAGCAGGTGTGAGGGTGTGTGTGTGTGTGTGTGTGTGTGTGTGTTTGGGGGTGGTGTAGTCATGCACCCTCCTGGAAAAGGACAAGAATCCTCACCTGACTTTGCCTGGGGGCTTATCTCTATCTACAAGAAATGCCCAGCAAGTGAAATGCGGAGTAGGCAAATCTCAGGAGAATATGGCGACTGAGTGATAAAATCAAATGGCAGGTTGTCTCCCTTGACACACAGTTGGGCTATAAAAACAAGACACTCGTTCTGAAACTCCTGTGGGGGTGGAGGGGAGGGTTGACCTTTGAGGTTTAGTGGCCCAGGTTGCCCTCTGGTCTCTGGAGAACCACGGACGCCACAGGCTCAGGGCTCGAGGGACAGCCAAGCCTGTCCTGTCCTGCCCTGAGTTCCATACCAGACCTCACGCCAGGGGTGGGACCCGCTTATCTCGGGAGGCGGCGGGTGGGGGGAGTGTCCAAGGACAAGCTTGGAATGGCACATTCGGGTTCTGAATTAAAGGGGTCCGTGCTCTTTTACTCCATTCTGAGAATTGGAGAACTGCCCATCAATCATGAATATGGTTGGAGATTGTGCCCGGGCCAAAGGTCATAGAATGTAAGGGGATTGGGATGAGTCATTTTCTGAAATACGTTTTAGTTGGGGCATCCGGGTGGCTCCCTTGATTGGGCGTCCTGCTTCAGCTCAGGTCATGATCTCATGGTTCTTGGGTTCGAGCTCCGCATCGGGCTCTGTGCTGACAGCTCGGAGACTGGAGCCTGTTTCAGATTCTGCGTCTCCCTCTCTCTCTGTCCCTCTTCTACTCATGCTCTCTCTCTCTCTCTCTCTCTCTCAAAAGTAAATATACATTAAAAAATTTTAAAAAAGAAGAAGTACGTTTTAGCATCAGAACCCGTGTTCACAGGAAGCCTTCCGTGAAAGTTCAGTAGACAAAACTGTGGAAACCCCACTATTCTAGAGGTGTGTGTGTGGCAGGTAGGGCTGCACGAGTCCTGCCGGCTTGCTGTCCACCCACTCCAGCCCCTGAGGGGGCTACTGGGACCCCCGTTCAAACCTGCCATGGGTCCCAGATCTCCTACTCTAAAGGGAAGTAATGGGATGTGCCCAAGGTCATGGGGCGGGGGGCAGCTCCATAAGTGAGCAGCCTCCCTGAGCAGCCCTAGCCCACACTGATTGGTCACTCTGGGCCAGCCCTAGGCATTGCAGGGGATGGAGGGACCAAGGGACACTGGCTTTGAGGGTCCCACAGAACATGGCAGTTTGGGAACTGAAAAGAAGACATTCGCCTGACCGTTTAGTGGAAAGTACAGTGGATCTCAAGCATTTAAGTCCCTTTGAGCCTGGACGAAAGTCTCGTGTTCTGGGACGGCTTTCTCACGTAACTACTGAAAAAACTTTAATGCCATACACCGTCTTAAGAATTGATCATAACACGGGTGCTCGGGTGGCTCAGTCGGGTAAGTGTCCGACTTTGGCTCAGGTCATGAGCTCACAGTTCATGAGTTCGAGCCCCACGTAGGGCTCTGTGCTGACAGCTCAGAACCTGGAGCCTGCTTCGGATTCTCTGTTTCCCTCTCTCTCTCTGCCCTTCCCCTGCTTATGCTCTCTTTCTCTTTCTCAAAAATAAACACTAAAAGAATTTAAAAAAAAAAGAATTGATCGTGACACCTCAAGTATGTCTATCTCAGAGGAAGGTCTTACCCCTCTGCCGTGCACCGGCCGCCAGTGTCGTGACGGAATGTCCGTTGCTGCCTTTAATCGTCACTCCTGGAGCGCCGTCCACACATTAGCCCACTTAACCTGTGCCACATCGTCATGAGGCAGGGCTAATCTTACCATCCTCTCTGAAGCTGGGGCTGCTGTCCTTAACATCATCTACATTTTACAGATTTGGAAAGTAGGGCATGGGGGTGTGATGTGGCTCGCGCCGGGTCACAAACAGAGCTGGTAAGGAATGGAACTGGATTCAAACCACACGGCCTGGGTCTTGGCCCATGCTCTTCATCATTGGTCTGCTGGACTTCTTTCTATTCAATGCGGAAAGGATGTAAAGGGCAAGGAGCCTCACACTAGGGACCCCTTGTGGTTTGGGTAAGTGATTTCGCTCCCCAGATGAGCTTGAACTGGTGACCATCATCCTCACCATCACCATCACCAACATCATCATCCATGCCATGGCCAGGGTAGTCTTTTGGAAACATAGATCCGATTATGTCAAGCTCCCACCCCTGCTCACATCTCCTTAATAACTTCTTATTCTTCTTAAGATAGTGATCAAAGTCCTTAGGATGGCCTTCAAGGCTTTGCCTGGCCCGGCCTCTGCCTACTGCAGGCAGGACCCTAACCTCCTCCTGCACCTGCCCCCTCTGCCCTTCAGTCTCCCTGCTGTCTTTTTATTTCCTGGTACCCCAGGACCTTTGCTCAAGCCATTACCTCTTCCTGAGAGACTCCACTTTCTGGGTCAGCGTCTCTGTTGACCATTCCCGTGAAGTGATATTCCTTCTCTTCCCTGTCTTCACCTGACTCTGTTATCGTACCTCCATTAGTGGGACTATTTGGTTACTATCTACGTCTCCCTTGATGGGAAACTCCTCGAGGGTCGAGACCTTGTGTATCTTATCCTTCAGGCCATCCCCAGTGCCTTGCACGGGGCCCGGCGTGTCTTTGGGAATGAGCAAACACATTAGGGGTTCCTTCTTGCTTCGAAGTTCCATGATGCAATGTGTAAACTAACCCCTTCACTGCCAGGTTGAGGTACCCCAAGTCCTCTCAGTACCCCCAACTCTCAGTTGGGAGCCTGGATCAGTTTGCTTACCCTCTCCTATGCGTTTAGTAAGGGCATAGGACATTTGTAAAAACCACATTGCGTGCAAAAAGCCTTCTTCTGCCTTACCTCTTTTTGGCCATTGCAACCACAAGGGCAGGTCATGTTGTCCTCATTTTACAGATGAGGCTACTACCCAATGCAGCCTGTCCACTGTCACCCAGTGATTGAGCGGTGGCACTCAGAGCAGGACCCAGGCACTCGGACTTCCCATCTCTTTTCCTTCCTTTCATCTGCCAGGACCAGGTTTAGGCTACCCTCCCCGAAACCTCTTCAAACGGCTGCTCTGGTCTCTTGGTTCCAAAGGTCAGATGGAATCCCCCAGAAGAGGCAGGATTATCATTTCCTCCTTCCAACCCAGCAATGACCTTTATCCTTACACCCAGCGCTGGAAGGGAGTGCCCGGCTGTGCCAGTTTCCTGGCCACCGGGGGCAGGGGGATGATGATTGTTATCCCAACCGGGGCTCCCCTTCCAGTCCCCTGGGGGAGAGCTGCCCGTCATTCAGGGTCACGGGGGCCAGGCCGGCTCTATCCTTGGTGCTTCACGTCCCTGTGAAACATCTTTAACGATGATCTGCCTTCTTGGTCACATGCGGTCAACCAAGCAGCTGGCCCAGCTGGAAAGTGCAGCTCGGTGGACGAAATGGTCCGCCATGGTCTGCTGACCGCTGAGGCTCCCAGGCCAGCCGTGGCCGGGTGGGGGTGGGAGTGAAGGATGGGGGTGGCCGCATGGGAGTGTGTGTGAGGAGGGGGGGGGCGCTGCTGAGAGAGGAGGCAGGTGCCCCGAGGGAGGATGTGGAGGCAGGTCCTCCCCACTGTGGTGTGTGTCCCACCTGCAGGTACAGGCAGGAAGGGAGGGAGAAGGGCCATTCTGGGTGGTTCCCCGCCACCGCTCCATCAGTGCTAGGACACACACGGCCACTGGAGAGCTTTCCATTCTCTCCCAGTGCTAGACCCCCTCCCCCCCCTGCAGCCGGCTGGTCTTCCAACAGACAATCAAGATGGGCTGTCCTCTCCAAAGTTCTGAGCTGACGGAATAACTTCCTGTTCTGCATGGCGGGACCACTCTTGGCGTCTCAGAAATGGAGGGGGCCGTGGAGACCCTCTTTGTAGTCTCCCTAAGGACGACGGGCCCCGGAGGGGGAGAGGACAGCCTGTGGCCACCACAGGTGCCCACCCAGGTGGGCAGAGCCCCCAGCCGGGGTGCGGGCTTCCAGTTCCTTCTCGGCCTCTCCAGCCGCCCCGCCAGGCGGGCCTCGTGTGCACTCACCTGCTCCCCCGTGGGGCGTTCTGGGTGGGAGTGGAAACACGCCCCTACCCCTCCGGCCGCGCAGCAGCCCCAGGTTCGCGGCCAGCTGCCTGTGGAGCCTGCGTCCCTCCTCGTGCCCACGGCCAAACTACAAGTCCAGCTTCTCAAGAGGTACCTCGATGTTGAGGGAATACCAGGTGATCCAGAAGAGCAGGCTTAACACCAGGATCAGGGCCCCCGTGTAGACCAAGAAGTCCCAGTAATCGAGGGAGGCGAAGACGCCCAGCAGCAGAAGGACCAGGCCCACGGCGTCGAGCAGCAGGGCCAGCACAAGGAACAGCACACAGCGCCCCAGGTTGCATCTTCCCCAGCGCCTCCCCAGGAGCATTGCCCTGCAGCAGCGGGAGAAACCCGGCTGCACCCCTGGGGCTGATTTGCATGGGAGGGTGGCGGTTCTGCCTCCTGCCGCCCGCACCGGCTGGCCGCTGGGTGTGAGCGAACGAGGGAGACGTCAGGCTGTCTGGAGCCACAAGGAAGTACACGCGGATCCAGCTTTATGAGCACGGCAGCCAGTGGGGCAGGCTATTCCTTAACTGCTTCGTGACTCAGGAGTGGTCCGGGCCAAAACACGCTGACATCAGTGCTAATGGGACTGGTCAGCGCTGGGTTACGTGGCCGGGGAGGGGTCAGGTGCCCCGGGAGGGATTTTCGGTGTCCGAGAGGGGGGCTGTCCCGTGCCTCGTCCCGTGCCTCTCGAGTTCCTGGCAAGTCCTGGCAGGTTTCTGAGCCCTGTGGTGGTGGGGGGGTTTCGTTCCCCTCACCCGTCCGCCCTCCTCTTCCTGGCGCAGAGGGAGGTTTTAAGTAAAAGATGCAGAAGAGACTCTGTTGACATACATAGAGTTTGAAATGGTGCGGTAAGAATCCGTCAGTCCTAGGGACCAAATAGGGACCCAGAGAAGGTGGGTGTGCCTCGTGGATGGTCTCCAGTCTGAAGACCTGGGGACCTGGGAGGACAGACGGACGGGGCAGAGTGGGCGGGGCAGGGGGACCTCCGGCCTCTGGCTGTGGTCCATCGGGCGTGAACCAAAAGGCGACAGAAGTCGAGAAATATCTGTCTGGGTCTCTGCGTCTTTTCCAGACTGACTGACTCGAGGTTTGCCTTATGTCCCGCGGACACTGCTTGCTCACATCCCCGAGGGGTGATGTAGCCGTGTCACTGTGGCCGCTCACAGGGTGTGCGGCCTCCCCTCTGTCCCTGGTTCACTGCGGGACCTTGGCCTACACACCAGACGTCTCTGAGACTCGGTTTCCCCCAGGCATAGTGGAAGAAATAATTTCCACTCTTTCTCCTGCCTTCTCTGGTCGATGAGAATGAATAGACAGCTCTGACTTTGTTCCCTAGTGTGAAATAGGCCAGGAGGAGTGAGAAACTTCCAGAAAAAAGGTCCTGGGCGGGGGGAGGAGAATTAACGTGTTACAGATTTTAGGATCCAAAGCTCCAGGAGACTTGACTCAGGCCAAGTAGCTGATCTGGAGCATCTCCAAGTGAGAAGTAGCTGAGGCTACTCCCCCCCGGTGTCTGTCTCCTTTTCTTTTTTGTTTTTTAATTTTTTTTTAACGTTTATTTTTGAGACAGAGAGAGACAGAGCATGAATGGGGGAGGGTCAGAGAGAGGGAGACACAGAGTCTGAAACAGGCTCCAAGCTCCGAGCTGTCAGCACAGAGCCCGACTCGGGGCTCGAACTCACGGACCGTGAGATCATGACCTGAGCCGAAGCCGGCCGCTCAACCGACTGAGCCACCCAGGTGCCCCTCCTTTTCTGGATATATGCTCAGAGGCAGTTAGGTATCCACACAGGAGCACCTCCAGTGCTGGAGAGGCTGACAGCCCTCCCATCTGCTGTCTCCAGCTCCAACTGGGAGAGTGTCTCGGGAACAACGGTGGGCGGACGGCAATGCCCTGTGGGGGGCAGGCCAAGAGTCTGTGCCGTGGAACCCCGGGTGCATGTGTGCAGGTCTGGCTGTCCGCAGGCTCCCAGGTGCCTTTGCAGAGGAGTCCCGTGAGCCTGCGAACGATTTTACCATGAAGACTTTTATGTGCCCGAGAGTCTCTTGAGTCCCGGGCCATCAGGTGCTTGGTCACCGTAATCCTGTCTGACTTTGGGTGACAGGTCAGAGAGAAGCGGGTGACCACTCTGCCACTCAGCCCCAGCTCAGCACCCCAGGTCTTCTCACCATGTTTATTTCTACTGTTTTCGTGCGCGCACACACACACACACACACACACACACACACTTCCAGCTGAACAGACTCTGACACATTCCCCAGCAAAAGGAACAAAATCGAATCAAAACCACTCGCAATTTCGTGTCCAGAGCTAACCAGCACACGTCACTTAACATTTGTCCTCCAGAACCGTAAACACCCCTCTTCCGTCTTAGGGAAAGGGGCCGCGCTGTGCACCCTTTCCTGCGGCCAACACGTGGCCGTTCTTCCGCGGGGCTAAACGGGGGGCGGGGGCCCGGGGGACCACCCAGGTCGTGAGAGCCCTGGGCACCGCCCACCTCCGCGTCTCTGCTCCGCCCATGTGCCAGGCCCTCTAGATGTTTACACAGCTGGGACAGACTGGGACGGCTGGTGGAAAGCCAGGTGACAAGGGAGCCCTCTGAGTGGGGCCGCTCAAAGAGGAGGTGGGAATAGGAGGGGGAAGGAGGGCGTGGCTGGCCCTGGGCACACTGAGAGTGCCAGGCACAGCCCAGAGCAGGGGCGGGTCACCAGCAGGAACGTTCACTTGACTTGATTGACATAGCCCTGTCTGCGGTGCTCGCTTTTAACAGAGCTTCCCGGCCCTGTTCCCTCATCAGGTGTAGTGGCCCCCGTAGGAAATAGCTGTGTGAGGTCCCTGGGTGGCCCAGAACCCCAACGTGGGGGCTTCAACCGCAGAAACTTCTAGAGGAGGGAAGTCTGAGCTCCGGGCGTCAGCAGGGTGGGTTCCCTCTAAGGGCTGTGAGGGAGAATCCGTTCCCTGCCCCTCTCCTTGCTTCTGGGGTTTCCTGGCAGCGTTGGGCTTTCCTTGGCTTACAGGTGCATCACCGTCCTATGCGAGCGTCATTCTCTTTGTGTGCCTGTGTCTGTGTCCAAATTTCCCCTTTTTATAAGGATACCAGTTACGTTGGATGAGGGGTCTACTCTACTGTCGTTTGACCCCACCTTTTTTTTCTTTTTAAGTTGATTTTGAGAGAGAGGCAGAGAGACATGGAGAGAGAATCCCCAGCAGGCTCCGCACTGTCAGCGCGAAGTCTGACGCGGGACTCGATCCCGCGAACCGTGAGATCATGACCCGAGCCAAAGTCGGACGCTTAACCGACGGAGCCCCCCAGGCGCCTCTGAGACTGATACACACAGTGTGAAGAGTTAGGAGACAACGCAAGGAGACAAACGGACATCTGTGTGCCTTCCGAAGCACAAACACAGTGTGTGGGGCACGTCCACGGGCCCCGCTCCTGGCCTGTGGCTTCCAGATTTGGTCCCTGATGCCCCCTCGGCCCCCTCTCTTCTGAGACTTCTCGGGCTGCGGGGTCTGTCGCTGCCTCTGTGGCTCAGAGAGGTTTGTCCTCTCCGAGGACAGATCTGCCTCCTCTTGGCAACTGACACCTTGTTGCTCCCGTGGAAAGTCATCACGATCTGTCCTCTCCCTGTGATGTCACCAGGATGACAGTGCTTGCATGACCTGGATGCTCAAGGGCAGGCTGAGAACCGAGGGACCAGGGACAGGCCAGCCTGGCAGGCTCAGCTGACACAGAGTCAGTTGCCGGGGCATGACAATCTGAATGACCGAGGCGCAGTCACCACCCGAGTGTCAGGGCTCAGATGTTGGGCGGGCATAGCCACGCCAGCCTGTGCCACTCACGAGCTGTGTGACCTCGGGCAAGTCACGTGCCCTCTCTGTGCCTCAATCTCATTGTCAAATGATCCCTTGTCCCACAGGGTTACTGGAAAGATTACGTGAGTTCACAGGTGTAAAGTGTGCTTAGAACCTGCCACATGGTGACGTTGACAAGTGTTACCATTGTGGTTGTCAGGACATCTTTGCCTTCCTTCCGCCACGATGACGCTTCTGTAGGGAAAACCCCAGGTTGGAAGGGACCCACACTGACTGTCCTGCTCCAGCATTTCTCCCCTTGATCGAGCTTGGCTTCCCCTGTTCTCCTGACTCTCCTGATACCCAGTGGGTCCAGTTAGGACACCCTGAGCCCTCTCTCCATCCTTACGGCCACAGATGCGACCTTGATGGGGACCCCTTATTCTCATGAAATGCTCTTCCGGTCCCCAGTCTCTTTATCTGCCCCATTCTCACATCTGTCCACATTGCCCACGGGCCTAATCCGGCATTTCTCAAGCCCTTGGCATCCACGTGCTATGCCCAGGATTTGGCCACAGCTGCGGTCTGCTTCTGTCATTTGTTATAGAAGATCATATTAATGTGTTAATGTGTCATTACATGGATTTGTTAATTTTACTGTATCTTGTTAATGATTTTCTTAAAATGGTTCTTTTTTTTTTAACTTCAATGAATTATTGTCACCATCAGTGGAAAACTGTTACTTGGAATAGACAGCAAGTATTTTAGAATATACACACTGAAAACAAAACACTGTAATTAAACTAGACCAGAGGTCCTCAAACTTTTTCTGTAATGGGCCAGATTATTAAACATTTTAGACTTTGTGGGCCGTAAGGTCTCTGTTAGAGCCACTCAGTTCTGCCATAGTAGCAGAAGAGCCATGGACAATATATGAACGAATGGTGTGGCTGTGTTCCGATAAAACTTTATTTATAAAACCAGGTGGTGGGCCAGACTCATCAACTCCTGAACTAGCCGCTGTTGCAAGCTGAAGGTGCTGAACCCAAGGCCTATACTTTCTTTGTCAAATAAAAGCCTGAAGTTCACATATTTCAGAGGCGATATTTGCGCCGTGTCACTGAGAGGTTTTGTCCTTGGAAATCCTATAAAGGACCGGATGAGAATTAAAATGGCTGTGCCTTTTGAAGTGAACCTGTGTGCCAGCTAAAATGTGTTTCATGTGCCCCTGGGGGTACGGGGCTAGAATTTGGAAAAGCATTGACACTGATCAATCGATCTCCAATCAGTCTTTACAGGCTCTTGCTTTTTCTCAGGGTCGGCATTTTCAGAAATGCGTTCGTGCTTACCTGAGGAGTGTCTGACAATTTTCACAGCTCTTCATTCTTCCTCTGTTAAGGAGGCTTGAGAGACTTCCCCGGAGTGAACATCCTGGCCTTCCAGAACCCATCTAGCTGCTACCCACAGGCTCAGCAAACGTTCCAGCTCTCTGCCCTGGTCTTCCTGTCTTCTTCCCCGCCGGCCTGATCTAAGCCCTCATCATTCCCATCCAGACGTCTAAATGCAAATATCCCCCCTCCCTCTCTTTCTGCCCCCAGTCCCCAGGCCGGCTCTCTCTCCCCAACACCCTGGAGAATCAAGTTTGTTTCTTTCTCATCCCCATTTAATCTTTAAAGTTTATTCTCAAACGTTTAATTATAGCAAAATATGCACAACCCCAATTTAGCATTTCAACTGTTTCTTAACTGTGCGGCTCAGCGGCTTTAGGTACGTTCGCGCTGCTGTGCGTCTCCAGAACGTTTTCATCTCTCCAAATGAAACTGTGTCCCCAGGGAACACGGACTTCCCATCCCTCTTTTCCACCAGCACCCCCCTCCCCGGCCCCCACCCTTCTACTTTCTGACTCTCAAATTTTGATTCCTCTGTTAGGAGTGGAATCACGCAGTACTCGTCCGCTTGTAACTGGCTTATTTGGCTCAGCATGAGGTCCTCAGGTTTCGTCCCCATCAGAGCATGTGTCAGGACTTCCTTCCTTTTAAAGACTGAGTAATAGGTCATTTTGTGGATCCATCCACCTGTCACTGGATGCCTGAGATGCTTCCACTTTGTGCCTATTGTGAATAATCCTGCAGTGAACACGAGCGCACAGATACCCGTACAATGAGTCCCCGATTTCAGTTCTTTGGGGTGCGTGCCTACCTAAAAGTGAAATTGCTGGATTAATTCGATGGCTCTATGTTAAGTTTTTTTCAGGACCCACCATACCGTTCTCCGCCATGGCTGCACCACTTTCCATTCTCGCCAGCGGTGCGGAAGGGCTCCGGTCTCCACGTTCTCTCCAACACTTGTTGTCTTCTGTTTTGCTTATTTTTGTCATTGTTGTTTTGATAATAGCCATCCTCATGGGTGAGAAGTAGGTTCCTATCTGACTTGATAGTTGCTTTTATAATAGTACCTGGTACACTTGCGGGGGTCGTTTGTCTAGTTCTCCATGGTCCTCATTCACAGGCTGGACACCTTTCCTGGCCAGGGAGCAGCTCGCCTCCTTGTAACTAACACCCAGTGTTTATTGAACGGTCCCTTTCATAACTCCCAGGACTCTCTGCTCTTGGGAAAGCTGAGTGTCTCACCAGAGTTGCTACAGCTCCTCCTGGATCCTGTGTATCTTTCGTCCCCCGCCTCCCCATTTCTAAGCAGGCAGTGCTCCTGCAGCCCCCCTCCCAGAGTAAAGCGTCTCCACGGGAATACCTTGAAGCCTTATCAGGCAGGGGAAATGGTGTACTGCACTCCTACTTGGTTGCTGCCCACACCCGTTTAGTTTTGTTGTCTATTTCTGCCGGCACTCAGCTCTGAGTTAACTGCTGGGCACATAGTCAGAGATGTCAGAGCTGTGGATCCTCAGACATCGCCACCAGGGTATCCGCTGGGTTTGGTGCCAGAATCCATTTTTCTGTTTAGCATTTTTCTTGCCGTGACTTGTCTGCCCCGGGAACAATGAGCTGCAAAGCCTGTTTGCAGGGCTCCAGGGTTAAGCCGTACGGGGCTCAGTTGTCTGTGACCCCCTTCCTCTCCCAGCCGGGTCCCGAACCAAGCTCCAGGGACTCTGCTTGGGTGAGCCCCAGGGCCAGAGCCTCAGGCCTGCCCATCCACTTATGGGCTCTGCTGGGAATCGGGCTCAGCTCTCTTGAGCTGCCGATGCATCTTTAGGTGCAAAATCAGCGCTAAGTGAGCAAGAGGAAATAAAGGGCCATGTTAACATCTTCCTCCGAAGAGCATCGGGGACCCGTTGGAGCGTCCTGAGGAGAAGGTGAAGGGATCCGTATTTTTAAAAGAGTGTTCCCGCTACCGTGGGGAGAGCAGTACGGAGGGGGCCAAGAATGGGCACCTGGCAAGCAGCGAGCAGGGAAGAGGTGGGGTTGGTGACAGTAGGAATGAAAAGAAGTGGATATGAGAGATAACCGGGAGGTGAAATCAACAGGACGTGACGACAGATTCAATGTGGGGATGCGGGAAAGCGAGGGGGCCACTGCTGAATACCAACCAGGTTTCTGTGTTGTACAGCTGGATGCCACAGGTGCCTCCGGAGATGAGCTACACCGGAAGAGGGGCCGGGGAGGCTGAGAAGCCATGATACGCCGGCTGGGGGCTCGAGCTCTGGGCTACGCACACGGGCTTGTGGGTCCGCAGCAAACTGGTGGTGGGGAGGAGATTGCTCGTCTCCTTGAGATCTCGCACAGTTCGAGAAGACGCGGGCCGGGTCTCGACGATCTCCCCCATTTAACGGCTGGGTGGAGTAGAACGAGCCAGCTAAGGAGACAGGAAAAGAATGCCTAGAGAGGTGGGAAGAAAGCACGGGCTGGTTCTAACTTGAATCCAAAGGAAGAAGACGTTTCAAAGAGAACAGAGTGGCCAGTTGTGTTGAATGCCTTTGAAAGATCAAGTCGGCTCACATACCTTCCCAGGGCTCAATCAGCAGGGGGGATCCTGCCCAAATGGCCTCATCTTCCCCTCCCTTGTGCCACACACCTGCTTGTTGTCCTCCTGAGCAGCTGGGGCTGCAGGCAGGTGGGCTGGGGGGGGGGGGGGTTGAGCAAGTGCTTTGACCCTTCTGAGCCTAGCCAGAGGAAATCGGCACGCGAATTTTTTTTTTTTTTTTTACCTGTAGGATGAATGCGAACTGGGAGACAGATAATGGAGAGTCTACGGGAAGAAGCAAAATGCCCAGGACCCTGAAGAGCCTAGATTTCAGGGATCTGAGGTGCCAGCCTGGAGGGGAGGGTCTCTGGAGAGCTGGGGGAAATCCAGCAGGCGGGCTAATGCGCTAACTCGGACGATTTGAAAACAAAACAAAGAGCATTCCTCTACAGTGGGATATTGAAAATCCTACTGAGATTTCAGAATTTCAGTTATAGTGGCCAAAGAATGTTTCTTTAAGGATTCAGAAGAGCTCAGTAGTATATTAATTAATAAAAACAATAAATTATTAAGTAATTAATAAAAATTAATGAGTGAGTTGGGTTAATTAATAAAAATTAATGAGTGAGTGGTAAGAACGCTGAACACGAGGCCCGCCCTCTGAACAAATGTTTACACGCACAACACAGAAGGAGGGAAGGGCGGGGAACAGAAGGAGACCAGCGTCTCTGCTCAGACCCATCTGTGGTGCTGTCTACAGAGCAGGTTGCTCCCCACACGGCCAGGGGTTGGTCCTCAGCTTCGCTGGGCATCCATGCCAGGTCCTGGGCAGGAGGCCCGGGGCTCAGGACACTTGGCCTCCGTGGGCTTGCACTGGGTTCTTTGGGACCTGCTCTCTTGAACCCACGAAGAATTGTAGAATATCTCTTCCCAGGCCCTAAGAGCATTGTCCTCACCAAGCCAACGGCTGCTTTTAATTGCTGGAGAAGGAACGGGGACAGGATGGGAGTGGGGGCTGAAACACACTTCTCCGTGGGTCCCTTGTCCCTCTGTGCATGATGTCTTGTAACCTGGGGCATGTCTGAATTTCAGCTTCCTCACCTGTAAAATGGGAGCAGTAATATTTACCTGCATTACTCCTACGCAGAGCCGTTGTAAGAACTGTCACTACCCTTACAATTAACAAGCACAGAGCTCTCACTACAGAGAGGACTCACTTACACATAAAGCACAGAGAATCGGCAAGGCCTGTGACCCCAGGATACTTCAAGGAGGACTTCCTGGAAGAGGCAGCGTTTGAGCTAGGAGTCAGCTAGATGGAAAAGGGGATCAGAATGGTGTAGGCCAAGGGAGGAGCACATGGAAAGATGCAGCGGCGTGACGTCGTGGGAGATACCAAGCTGTGGGTCTGGGGTACAGGGTGAGTGGCCGGGAAGTAGGTAGGCTGGGGGAGGAGCGTGACTCCGCAGGAAGGACTCAGCTAAGTGAGGGAGTGTGAGTCCCATCTTGTTACAGGATGAGAGCAGGTTCAGGAGCAGGAGTGGTGACGTGATCAGAAGCACCTTCTAGAAAGACAGCTGGTTGGAATATGGGGAGTGGATTGGAGCAGGACGAGCCTGAAGGCAGGGAGGCTGATGGGGACACCGGTGACTTAACCCAGGGGCACTGGGACTTGGGAGAAGGGGAAGGGAAGGGCCTCTAGGTACTTGGGAGACAGACTGCGTGTGGGGCGTGTGGGAGAGGAAGGCCAGCCCAGATTCGGGATTGGTGGGTGAGGTTGCCCTCCGCTGACACACAAGTGGATCTGGACGAAGCGGTGTGGGGACACACAGTGGCTTCTTCCAACACCGGTCAGTGTGCGTTGAGGGCTGTCCGGGTTGGGACGTGCTGTCTGGAGCTCAGCACAGGTGTTCACAGCAGTGGCTGACTCGGGTGACATTGACTGACGCTGGAGGTGGGGGGTGCAGGCAGCAGGGAGGCTGGGGGTGACGGCAGAGGGAGGGTGACCAGCACAGAGGGATGGAGGGCTGAGTGGGTACGAGGAGGAGGAGGAGGAGGGTCCCGGACGGGCATGTGTGGCCAGGGAGCGGCCGGAGCAGCAGAAGGACCAGCAGGACAGGCACCGCCCAACAAGGCTGCAGGCCGACAGCATGGCGCCCCCTCCCCACAAGGTCCCCTTCCGGAGGGGGTTGGTGTGGGAATCACACCCGGGTGGGGGTGGGGAGGAGAGCCGGGAGGGGAGGAGGAGGAGAGATGGTTTCTCCAACACCCACACGGCTTCCTTCCTCGGCCCCCCTTTCCCACGTCCTCTTCCGGAATGTTCTGCCCCCAACCTTGTCTCGGTGGCCTCCTTCTCGTCAGGCCTCAACACAAAGCTCCCCTCCCTGCCTCCGTGGCCCGCATCACTCTCTGACACCGGCTTGTCCGTTTGACGATGGCCTTGTTCACGGCCTATGTGCCTCTGGGAGGGAGTGGGGGTGGGGGGGAAGCTCTGTTTGATCCACCCCCCACCCTCGACTCCCAGTGCAGCCTTCCCAAGGTGCTCAATAGCGTCGTGTCGAAAGGATGAAGGGAACAATGTCGTCTTTCAGGGACCACGTGTGAAAAGGCCTGGTGAGCCATCCCAGGCCCTTCCCAGGCCCGCGTCCACGCCATCAGGCAGGCTCCTTCTGCGGCGGCCACGCCCCTCCCCCCCACCCCCAGCCTTCCCGCCTCCCTCTCCCCCATCCTGTTGTTGGGATGAACCTGAACAGGGTTGTCCTGGCCTTGACTGTGGCTCTCTCACACCCACGCTGGGCGCCGCTCATTAGTCGGGTCGCCCTGCGCCAGCCCCGGAAGTGAACACACCCTCTCCCCAGGCCCATCAATCACTGCCGGCTCCTTTCACGGAGCCTTTCTTCCCTCTCCCAGTGAATGGGCATCAGCGGAGTGTTCGGCGGATGTGCTCAGAATTATTCACTTGGGGTTCCTTCCCTGAGTTTTATGAGGCTCTGCCCTGGATTCTTTTTTTTTTTTTTTTTAATTTTTTTTCATGTTTACTTTTGAAACAGAGAGGGAGACAGAGCATGAGCAGGGGAGGGGCAGAGAGAGAGGGAGACAGAATCCGAAGCAGGCTCCAGGCTCCGAGCTGTCCGCACAGAGCCTGACACCGTGCTTGAACCCATGAACCGTGAGAGAGCACTAGTGGGAGAGGGGCAGAGGAAGAGGGAGAGAGAGAGAATCCCAAGCAGGCTCCACACTTAGCACAGAGCCCCACGTGGGACTTGAACTCACAAACTGAGCCGAAATCAAGAGTAAGATGCTTAACCGACTGAGCCACCCAGGCACCTGACTGGTATCTTTATAAGAAGAAGAAATTGGGGGAGCACCTGGGCTCAGGATCTCATGGTTCATGGGTTCAAGCCCCGCGTCGAGCTCTGTGCTGACAGCTCGGAGCCTGGAGCCCGTTTCGGATTCTGTGTCTCCCTCTCTCTCTGCCCCTCCCCCACTCATGCTCTGTCTCCCTCTGTGTCTCGAAAATAAATAAACATTAAAAAAATTAAAAAAAAAAAAAGAAATTAGGACACAGACACACACAGAGGGAAGACACAGGGAGAAGACAGCCATCTATAAGCCAAGTCGGGAGGTCTCGGTCCCCCAGCCTGTGATACTTTGTTATGGCCTCTCTAGCAACCTAACACAAGGATCCCCCCCTATGGGGAGACTAGCTTGGATTTTCCGGGTGGGCCCAATGTAATCACAAGGGTCCTTACAAGTGAAGGAGGGGAACCAGAGGGTCCAAGAAGGAGAATGGTGTCAGAAGTACAGGTCAGACTGAGGGGGGTGGGGGGGTCTGAAAATAGAGGAAGGGGCCAGAAGCCAAGGGACGTGGGGGCCTCCAGAAGCTGGCTACAGCAAGGAGCAAAATCTTCCCCTAGAGCCCTTCAGAGGGGACGCAGCCCTACCTAACACCTTGATTTTAGCCCTATGAGATCCATTTTGGACTTGGGACTTCCAGAATGGTAACATAATAAGTTTGGATTTGGGTTTTTTGTTTGTTTGTTTGTTTGTTTTAAAAATTTTTTTTTCAACGTTTATTTATTTTTGGGACAGAGAGAGACAGAGCATGAACGGGGGAGGGGCAGAGAGAGAGGGAGACACAGAATCGGAAACAGGCTCCAGGCTCCGAGCCATCAGCCCAGAGCCTGACGCGGGGCTCGAACTCACAGACCGCGAGATCGTGACCTGGCTGAAATCGGACGCTTAACCGACTGCGCCACCCAGGCGCCCCTGTTTGTTTGTTTTTACAGCAGCAACAGGGAGCTAACACATTGTCCAATAGGCACTTAGACATATGGGTATAGGTGTGGGGAGTCACAGCACACAGAGTAATTGAAGCCATTGTGAACAAAGAACCCGTTTGGAAAAGCGTGTGAGTGAGGACAGTTGAGGTCTAGGCAAGAACCTACAGAGACCAGCATTCCAGGACAGGACAGCTCACACGGCCGTGTCTCTGATGGGGGCCCGTGGTCCATGCTCTGGGGATTGAAATGCTGGGCTAACGGCCACTCCCGAGGCACAGGTCCAGAGGCTGTGTCTGAGAAGGGGGTCGGAGAAAGCGAGGGACTAAGGGCCAGGCGGCGAGTCAGACGACGGTCACCATAGTTAGAATCCTATGTCCCTCCCCTTCCAGGCCTCCTTCCCGTGCGGCCCTGCAGGAAAATGGCCATTATTTGTACCCACACTTCTTTATGGATGGAAGGTGAGACCAACATGATTACCAGAGAGACTGTTGGCTGTCACTTTTGACGCTCCTGCTGGAGAGCCCTGCTGGGCAGAGGGGGGTGGCCCTTGCTCAGCTTTCTCCTTGGTAGGAGACCTGATTGGGAGCGCCCCTCCTTCCCGCACCTACAGCACAGTCCCTCGGGTACAGCAACCCCCCCACTGGCGATCTGAGGGAGCAGACAGCACAGGGCCAGGGCCTGGCTCAGCTCCCATAGCCCCCAGAGCCATGCAAAGCAGTCTGCATAGACAGAAGCCTCCGATGGGATGGGAAAGAACCGGCCATATCCTGTGGGTGCTGAGGGCACGGGCTCAGGGACCCGGGGTGGAGCAGGAAGGAGGACCTGGATGGGTGGCCACCGGTTTAGCAGGGACAAGGAGGGACCAGTCCCAAGGCTCACCAGGGAGTCCTCTCTAGTCTTTTTTTTTTTTTTTTTAATGCCTTTATTTTCTTTTGAGAGAGAGAGACAGAGTGTGAGCAGGGGAGGGGCAGAGAGAGGGAGACACAGAATCCGAAGCAGGCTCCAGGCTCTGAGCCGTCAGCACAGAGCCCGATGCGGGGCTCGAACTCACAAACCGCGAGATCATGACCTGAGCCGAAGTCGGACGCTCAACGCCCCATGGAGTCCACTCTAGTCTTAAAGGAAGCAAGGAGGGTCTCTCTTTGGAGAAAGGGCGGGCAAGCCCCCGGCTTCTCTCCCTGCAGAAAGCCGCGGAGCTCAGCCACTGTGCTTCCTGGAAAAGTGATACTGGCTGTTGACTTAGATCCTTGTTCGATCCTTCTCAGCACTCAGCAGAAGAGCCTGGCCTGCGAGGTACCAAGGCCACCCTGTTGTGACAGCATCACCTCGTGCCAGCAGCCGGAGACCCCCATCCCCACCCCCTGCATTTGTGCCTGGCTCGTAGGAGATGCTCAGAACTCTGGCTGCTTTCCTGGCTGGTGGCTCCGTCTGTCTGTCCTCCTGGTGCCTGGCCACGTCCCTGCTTGGCGTTCTGGCCCCTGCTGGGTGTGTCCTCCCCTCCTGTCTCCCAACCCCAGCTGCACTCCTGCTTTCCCTGCCTCCCAGCCCAGAGCCCACCACAGCGACCCCGGGGGTCTCTGGAGAGCTGAATGGGGGGCAAGGGGTGTAATGGGTGTGGCCTCAGGAACCAGGCCTTCTGGATTTTAATCCTGGCTTGCTGCTCCCGTGCCTCACTTATCTCATCTGTGAGATGGGGTTGATGATAAGAGTAGCACCTGAGAACAGGGTCTTGGGAAGGATTGGGTCAGTTTCCGGCATGCAGTTAGCACCCAAGAAATGTCCTTTATTTTCCGCTTGGGTCCTTCCTCTGCTCTTCAGAGACCCCGCTCCAGAGTGTCCTTGCCAACTGCACTTACCCGCTCCCCCTGCCCCTTCTCAGAGCCCTCCCCTGACGCACCCCACAGCCCGGAAACTTCACCAGGCACGTGCTCGGGCAGTCCCCTCATGCACACCTCACATCAGACACGTTCGGGGCTTGTGGGGTGTAGTTTTCCAGTCACCTCTGGAGATAGTGACAAAGTGATGGGCGCGGGGGGGGGGGAGCAGGGACAGGCGGGGCCGAGGTGTTGTGAGTCTGGCGATGCTGCAGGAACCGAGAGAGGAATCCATCACTGCGTGTTCCCAGACCCAGAGCCGGCCTTTCTTCTCCCGTTAAGGACAAGGCAGGCAGGACGTCAAGGACACGGTGAATCTGGTGCGGGGGCCAAGTAGCAGAGGGCCAGGTTGTAAGACCCAGAGAAGCAGAAGAGGCTGGGCCGGGAGGGAGGAAGAAGGACTTAGGAGGCAGAGGGAGGCCACGTGCCCCCTTCCTGTGCTCGCTGTCCTGGGTTCACGGCGACGTCGACAGGCTGACCCCCAGGTCGCCGCCTGCCTCACCCTGGCCCCGCCGATTCATCCCAGAAGGTTCTTTTCCCATATCTCTTTTTGGTCCCAGTGACGGGTTTGTGGGGAAAGAAAGAGTCAGGGGCGTTCGCTCTGTCTGCGACCTCAGCGTCTCAGAGAGGGGCTATCAGCTCCTGGCGGGGGGCGGAGGGGCGCGGCGAGGACCCGTGGGGACAGTCTTGGGACTCCGGGTGGGACAGAATGAAAACGCAGGGGACACCGAGAAAGAGCGCACGATTCAACATTACATCAGTTCCTTTAAGGACTCGGATTAAAACAAAATCTCCCGAACAGAACAGCTGTGGGTGGAAGGGTACAGTCCGCGGAGCAGAGACACGTGGATGCCGGTCCCGTCCTCCGATCCACGGGCACCGGAAGAGTCTCGGTGGAGATGCTTTCCCCCAGAAATGCGGTGCCTGGCCTGGGCCACATTCCAGACCAGCTGCGCAGACGCCCCAGCGTCCCATGCGGCGATGGCCTTTGGCAAAAGCCCCTCAGCGTGATGCTGGCATGTTCCCTGGTCCACGCCCATGTGCGGGGATCCCAGTGGTGATGAGTGATGCTCGGGGGATGTTTCCTCATTATTCTTGCTGAGATGCTAGCTTAAGGGGCAGGGCGCGTGGGCAAGCATTGCCGGAAACTTCCAGGTGAGTCCAGACCTTGGATACTTCCTAGAGTCATGGCTGCCCCCAGACTTTCAGCAAGACGTACACAACAACAGCCTCCGCATGGGCCTCTCTCCCACAGCTGCGCCCAGACCACGAGCTTCGGGGCGGACGTAGGGAGACACAGGGAGTGTGGATTCCCAGTGAGCGAGCTGAGAGCCTGTCCTGTTTACTCTCACGTAAGAAAGCGTCAGGGGAGGCGAGAGTGATAGTGTATAGGGCCGCTGCGGAATCTGCATTCAGGCCAGAGAAAGGCGGGCAGATGGTCTGTAAGCGCTGTCACTCGAGGCACTAGAACGACAGTTAAGGACCAAGCACTTGCAGTGCACCCCAGACGGGACTTGACCGCCTTATGCAGGGGACAGTTCAGCTAGAGGACCTGGCTACGCTGTCCGAATGAGACACATGGTCGTTTTGGGTGAAGCCCCAAAGGCCACAGGCCCCCCAAGTTCTGGCTTCTCAGGTGGGTGGGGCAGGGGTGGCCCCCTGGGACAGGTACCTGCCTCCATGGAGTTTCCCATGATGCAGAAGGAACTAGGTGAGGTTCTGACTCTGCATCTGGAACTACCACAGAGGATGGAAATACTGGAGGCTTGGTGGGGGGGGGGTTTGCCATGGTGACAGGGGAGCAGGGCCCAGAAACCCTAGAGAGGCTGCCCTCCCTTCATACCTCGTTATCCGTGCTCTCCACTGGACCTCTGGCCCGGCCCAGGGCAGCCTCCTGGTCTGTCACTTAAGAGCCTCTGCTCACCCTAAGCCCCAGATTTGGGGAGCGCTTACCTCATGGGTGCTCTCTGCTTGGTGGACCCCCTGGAAACCCCCTTCCAGTCTGTGGCCTCATTGTGGCCCCTGGAGAGGCTGCACTAAGGCAGATGGGAAGCAGGTGGGAAGCAGGCCAAGAGGCAGGAAGTTGCCGTGCAGTTGCCTAATTTCGTTAAGTTCCCTCCCCTCCCCCTTCCCCCACCTGGACTTTTGCCCCCCAAATTTCCTCCCCCCGCCCCCCGCCCCCTTTGCTAGCTCTTATCTTTCCTGTTGTCCTCCATTCCAATGGCACAGTCCCCAATCCCTCCGTCCTCTCCCCTGTCTGGGTGAGATGCCCCCTCTGTGTTCCTGCACCTGCCACGTTTCCCCCATAGCGCGCCCAGCACGGGTGTTGCAGCCGCACCTCGGCCTGGCCATATGTCTCGCTTTGGAATGAAGTTGTCTGGCCGGTTGCCATCCCAGGGCCTGGCCCCGGAGAAGGGCGCCCAGTAAATGTTCGCTCCTTCGGTGGCTATAGGCAGGGAGAGCAGACACTGGGATTTTTCTAAAGCAAATCCTCTCTCTCTGGAAACCCACAGACCGTTCAGGTGCGGCGCATGGTCTCTGGTCCTCGATGGAGGTGAAGGACAGAACAATCTTACAGAATCCCTCTGCAGTCTCTGTCTTGCTGTCCTAGAATTGGGGGTGGGGCCGGGTAAACAGACAGGGGGAAAGGGGGAGTCAGGGCAACATGCACTTGTGCTTGGCCAATTGTCAAGTTCACAGGGGAGCTAGAAGGTCAAACTGTGGCACCCCCAGTCCAGCCCACATGGCCTCTGATGTAAAAACTCTATAACCCGGAGTTAAATTTCCTCAGCTGGCTGACTCCCAGCGCCTTTTCTGGGGTCGGGGGAGGGGGGACGCGCCTTCTTCCAAAGCGTTTCTCCCTGGCCACCCTTACTGTTCACTCTTCGCCGTGTTTTATACATGTGACTCGTCTCGTCTCTTGAAATGCCGATCAGTATCTTGCCCACAGAGAGAGCTGGGGCTGGTGAACACAGGGAGCCAGACCAGTCTTCTGGCTCTTCTGTGAGGGACCTCTACCAGTCAGTTCGGGTGCAAATGGGCGAATCCAGCTCAGGCACTCAGATGCAGAAACAGGAGGCTCTCCTTGGGGCACGGCCTGGCCGGAGGAATTTCCCAACATGCATAGCGCTCTGCGGAGAGAGTTAGATGGCTGGTACCTGGATGCAGGAGCAGGGAGTGAGCCTTGAAAGGGGATGCCTGCGGCCAGCGTCTAAGGGGGGGCAGGGCAGTTACAGAGAGCCTAAATGAGACACAGCCAGCAGCCCCCTCCAGCTGCACAAGAGCCCTGAGCTCTTCCCCGCAGGGCCAGGAAGAGGCTTCGCTGGTCTGCTTTCTGGCTAGCCCCACCCCCAAGAAGATGGGGCTGTTGATGTCCTTGTCAATCTCCTCCCGGTGGAGGGGGCGGGGCGACAGGGAGAACAGAGCTGTGGGCCGCCATCAGCGATTCAGGAAGAAGGACTTGAGGCTCTGGAAGAAAACGGACTTCTGTCTCTGCTTCTGTTTCTTTTTGATGATGGGCACCCACACCAGCCCGCACACCAGCATCATGAGTCCCAGCGACAGGAAGGCGGGCCCTATCATCTTAAGGACCTTAAGGCTGTTGTTGCCCAGGTGCAGGGTGTAGGCCAGGCAGGTGATGACCACGCCGAAGAGCAGGATGGCGCCCCCCACCGACATGATGACGATGGGTTTACGGTAGATTTCCCAGTTACTCCTGGGGGTGGCGGTCCAGACAGACTCACTTCTGGAGCTGATGCACAGGGAGCTGGCGGTCTGGCTGGGCAGCAGGTCCTTGGATTCCGGAGACTTCTCCTCGACCTCCAGGGCCCTGGGGAGAGCCTCCATTGTCACGGCTCCTCGGGACTGGGCACCCGGTACCCGCAACAGTTAGAGGCAGGGGTGAAGCCAAAGCGGTCCTCACACGCCCTTCCTGTTCTCAGCATCCGTCTGCAGCCTGGCTCTCAGCGGAGGGCGATGCCTGGCTTTGTGCTAAAGCCAAAAAGAAAGTCAGACGAGATCCACATAAATAAGAAACCACTCCCTGGCGTGCTTTTTGTCTTACTCTTTTTTAAAAGAATTTTTTAATGTTTATCTGTTTTTGAGAGAGAGAGAGAGAGACAAAGCACAAATGGTGGGTGGGGCAGAGAGAGGGAGACACAGAATCCGAAACAGGCTCCAGGCTCCGAGCCGTCAGCACAGAGCCCGACGCAGGGCTCGAACCCATGAACTGCGAGATCGTGACCTGAGCCAAAGTTGGACGCTTAACCGACTGAGCCTCGCAGGCACCCCTCTCTTGCTCTTAAAACACCAGACTGTGTATGGACTGGAGAACAGCACGGCCCAGGATTTTATGTGCTTTTTCAGCACTGGACAGTCATGCCCCGGGCTCAGAGCGTGACCTTTTTGATATCTAAATGCCCCCTTTCCCCACCCTCCTCATGAGTTACATCAAATCAGATTCCTACCTTCCCATTCTTTAGCAGGTAAAGGAGTGGAGTCGATCCCACCACCTGTTTGGATTTCGCATCCAGAACCCGTGTGTGTACCTCTCGGCCACCAGAGCCCTCTCGTCCCCTGGCTGTTCACCTGTGCAGAGCAGTTCTGGAGCTTCTGAGAGGCACCACTTACCTGGAAAGCCAAAGCTCTCCACCCGAGCTGTGCTAGCTCAGGGGCCTTGAACGCAGCATTAAAACCTTTCGTTCAAAAAAAAAAAAAAAAAAAACTTTATCAAGTTCGAGTGCCAATGCCTATGTATTTGCAATAAGGCACTAAGATATGAATGGCTGGATTTAGATACTTTTCCTGGTATTTTAGGTACTTTTTGTGTGTGGGAGGAAGGGGAGGCTGGGAGAACCGGGGGGTGGGGAGGGGAGGTCTTCACCGAGTCACCGTCACCGCCTGGATTCCTGTCCTTGACTTGCCTCCAGAGGGTCTGGTGCAGGGTTCGTGCCCTAGAGATGCGACATCCCCATCGGGGAGCGAGCAAGTCAGAGGACAACTTCCTTTCTGCTTCCTCCCTCCCTCCCGATGATCCTGAGCATAAATCCACCACTTTTTTGTAATGTTTATTTATTTTGAGAGAGAGAGAGGGAGAGAGAGAGAGAGAATCCCAAGCAGGCTCTACCCTGTCAGTGCAGGGGTGGGGCTGGATCTCATGACCCGTGAGATCATGACCTGAGCCAAAACCAAGAGTCGGACGCTTAACCGACTGAGCCACCCAGGCGCCCCTAAATCCGCGTTTCTTTACGACACTGCTTGTCTCCGTTCTTCCTTGCAGAGCCCGGAGCCTCCCCACATGAAGTCCAGGCAGAGCTGAGCTCTAGGACTGTGCTGGCCACTCTGTCCTCCCAGGTCCCCAGAGCCACAGACTCTCCATCTGTTCTCTGCAGGGCCCCTGCCTGCCTGGGGTGACTTTCTCCAAGCAGCGCTCTCTCCAGCCCCTGCTCTCCTCCCTCCTTGGATCCACTGTCTTTGGTCCTCAGCTCCCGCCCTTTCCCTCCTCCAGGTGGCCCGAGACTCTTCCTCCGACCTCTTCTCCTGTGTCTTGTTGGATCAGGCCCCACTCAAATCAGGTTTACTCTGTGTGAGTGGGGCACCAGAGAGCAATTTCCAACAGCAAAAGGTGTGTTTGGGAAGGTGGGCAGTTCATCCCAGTCACAGTGGGCTCCCCCCACCAAATAGGGTGAGTCAGACCCAAATATGGAGAGGGGCGCATGTCTGGAAATCATGGCATTGGCCCCTGGGTGAAAGGTAGCTTGGGATAGGGGCCCCTGGGTGGCTCAGTCAGTTGGCTAAGCATCCGACTCTTGATTTTGGTTCGGGTCATGATCTCACAGTTTGTGGGTTCAAGTCCCGCATCGGACTCTGTGCTGGCAGTGCAGAGCCTGCTTGGGATTCTCCCTCCCTCTCTCTCTCTCTCTCTGTCTCTCTGACCTTCCCCCCGATTGCTCTCCATCTCTCTCTCAAAATAAATAAATATAAACTTTAAAAAAAAAGAGAGAGAAAGGAAAGGCAACTTGGGATAAAGGAGATGGTGTCCGGAGCTTGGAACACTCTGGAACTGCTGCTTCCTCTTTATCAAGGCTCTTCCACAAACAGCAGCATCACTGAGCGAATGGTTTCTCCTCCAACGCTTCCCTCCCAGTGCTCATCTCAAACTTAATCCCTCACCTCCCATCCTCCCTCACCCCTGCAGCAGCTCAGGCCTGAACCACTGGACCTGGTGTTGTCCCCCACGTCCCCGTCCCCGAACCATAATGCTCCCCCTTCCTACCACAAGCGGTCATAGACCCCTCCCCTTTGCCACGGAGGAAATAAGAGCTGTAAAATTGCCTTGCCTTCAGAATATAGATATTCACGTTCATGTACGCTCATCTAGAGAGAGGCTATTTGGATCTCTGTGTCCAATGACTTTGAAGAATATGGCGGATGTGCTTTTGTAAGTAAAGGCGCCCAGGTGTTCCCTTCCCCTTGGGTCCTGTGGTCTCTTTGCATAAGCCACGAAGCTGTTTGTAAAGCGATCTTTTCCCCTACGGGCTGGGGGTAAGGAGGGGCATCACAGAGCGTGTTATGAGGTCCTAGCGAGGGGACTTTGTGCCGGTTAGTGCAGCCTGGTTTCTTATGTGGATGTATTGACGTCCCCAGTAGGATTTTCTCTCTGGGTAGTCATTTCCACCGCTTGGCGGTGAAGACCCAGCCCAAAGCGTGCTGCCTTTGGATGCTAGGGGGTCTCTCCCTCCCTGCAGTGGGTTGAATCGTCCACCCAGAACCTCAGAATGTGACCTTATTTGGATAAAAGGTCTTTGCAGGTGTAATTAAGGCAAGGGTCTGCAGAGGAGATCATTGTCAAAGAGACCAGTCCAATGACCACGTCCTTCTAAGAGGAAGGAGAGGAAAATTTGACATACAGAGGGAAGCCTTCCCGAAGACAGGGGCAGAGGTCGAAGTGATGCTTCCACAGGCCAAGGACAGCTGAGGATTGCAGCAGTGGCCAGAAGCGAGGAGAGAGGCATGGCATGGCTTCTCCCTCAGAACCTCCGGAAGGAACCAGCTGCGACGTCACCTTGATTTTGTACTCTGACCTCCCGAACCATGAGAGAATCAACTTTCGTTGTTTTAAGTGACTGAGTCTGTGGTAATTTAGTACAGCAACCCCCACCCAAAACGAACACACCCACCTTTAATGTCCTTGACATCTCAGAGGTGGACCAGGACTGAGGCCCCAAAGTTGGGCTGGCAGAGGAGACAGTGGAAGGAAGGCCGGAGATGCCGGGGCTTCTGGACTCACCAGGGATTTGAATGTGGGGCTCAGCCCTCAGAGCAGCCATCTGAGAAGGGAGGATGGGTCCCTCTAACCTGGAGACCATGTTTGGAGCGTCAGGAGGCAGACTTAGTCACACGATTGGGGTTGGGCAGGCTGCAGGCTGGCGCCAAGATGGCTCCCTGGATTGGGACCACACAGCCGCGAGAAGGAAAGAATCACGAGCTGACAAGCCCAAGCACGAACGCACATGCACTTATCTCCAAACACAACACTGACCGAGAGAAGCCAGACACACCTCCGTTTACATAAAACCCCATTTACATAACATGAGATTTCATTTACATAAAATTCAAAATCTGTGCTATTTGCAGTTAGGGATAGTGGTTCCCTTTGGTGGGGGTAGCGGGTGGGGGACACAATGGAAACTTCTGGGGTGCTGTAATGTTCTGATTCTTGGTCTGGCTACCGCGGGTTACATGGGCGTGCCTGTGCTGTATATTCGTGATATGACTAGTTTTCTGTGTGCACATTAAATAGCAATAAAATGTTTAAACAGAGATAATTAAAAGGCGTAACTAAGGGCAACATGTTCCCCTTTTTGGATTCTGACTAGAACAGACCCATTATATAAAGACATTTGGGGATAATTTTAAGGAAGTTTGAATTTGGATTGGGTTAGATGACACTAAGAATTAAGAATTTGTATTTGCAGGGCGCCTGGGTGGCTCAGTTGCTTGAGTATCTGACTTCTGTTCAGGTCATGATATTGCAGTTCGTGAGTTCGAGCCCCGCATCGGGCTTGCTGCTGTCAGCACAGAACCCGCTTCGGATCCTCGGTCCCCCTCTCTCTGCCCCTCCCCCACTTGCACTCTCTCTGTCGCAAAAATAATAAACATAAAAATTAAAACAATTAAAAAATAAAAATTTGTATTTGGTAACGCTATTGTGGACACAAAAGCAAATGTCTTAAATTTTCTTTAATGTTTATTTACTTCTGAGAGAGAGACAGCGTGAGTGGGTGAGGGGCAGAGAGAGAGAGAGAGAGAGAGAGAGAGACAGAATCCAAAGCAGTATCTAGGCTCCGAGTTGTCCTCACAGAGCCTGACATGGGGCTCGAACTTGTGAACTGCGAGAACATGACCTGAACCAAAGTTGGACACTCAACCCACTGAGCCACCCAGGGCGCCCCCAAAAGCAAATGTCTTAAAGATACGGAGATGCGTCTTGAAACATCATACAGGGGAGAAATGCTGTGATGCTGTGATTCACACAAAAACATTAAACTCTGGATGCAATATGACAAAATGCTTAATATTATTAAATCTGGGTGGTGGCTATCTAGAAGTTCATTATAATACTACCTCTCTACTTTTGTGTATGTTTGCAAAAGCTTATGATAATGGGAGTCTGAATATACATATAGACAATGACCAGACCACATATAAAGTCAGAACTCTGACCCACAGTCTGCAGGAATCAGCCCAGGAAGCCAACCTGGTATCTGTAAGTCTGACTTTTAGGAAGTCAGCCCACGGTCTCTAGCAACTGACCCGGCAAGCTAGACGATAACCAAGGACAAATGCCTTTTGACAACAGGAGCAATTCGACTGGGAAAAGAAAGTCCTTTGGACAAACAGTGTGGACCAACTGATGTTCCAAAGGGAAAAAAATGAAACTCGACCCCACCCCACCGCATCAACAAAAAAATTAATCTGAGACAGATCACGGGCAGAACATGAACATAAAAGCTGAAACTGTAAAGATTCTAGAAGGAAACAGAGGAGAATACCGTTGTGATCTGGAGGCAGGCGAGCGTCCAAAGGGCAGAGCAGGCAATAACCAAGAACGAAATCTTAACCAAGTAAGACCTCATCGTGACTGAAAACTCCTGTTCGTTAAAAGCCACTGAGAAGAGGGGCCCCTGGGTGGCTCAGTCGGTTAAGCGTCCGAGTTCAGCTCTGGTCTTGACCTCATGGTTCGAGTTCGATCCCCGCGTCGGGCTCTGTGCTGACAGCTCAGAGCCTGGAGCCTGCTTCGGATTCTGTGTCTCCCTCTCGCTCTGCCCCTCCCCCGCTCAAGCTCTGTCTCTCTCTCAAAAATGAATAAACATTAAAAAATATTTTAAAAAAATAAATAAAATGGGCAAAATATTTAGACATACCATTGCAAAGGGAGGTAAACAGATGGACAAGAACCCCATGAAAAAGTGCTCGCTGCTGATACTCAACAGGGACATGCAAATTAAAACCACCGGGAGATACAGCCACACGCTCACTAGAATGGTTAGTATTTAAAACGGTGAACCGGGGAGCAGTCAGAGCTCTCTCGTATGCTGATGGCGGGGACATAACATGGCAGGTGCACTTTGGAAAACAGGCTTGGGAGTTTCTTATGAAGTTAAACGCACACCTACCTTATTCCTCCTAGAAGTTCCACCCCCAGCTAATTATTTGTCCAAGAGACATGAAAGCCTATGCCTACCAATGACTTGTGTAAGAATATTCATACAGGACCTTCGCCCACAGCACCCCAACCAGAAACAACCCAACAGCAAAGTGCGGATCCATACAGCGGAATGCCAGGCAATAAAAAGGAACGAACAAGGAAAAGGAACAAAACTTTTGAGACACATGCGGCATGGATGAGTCTCATAGACATGCCGGGTGAAAGAAATCAGATTTATGAAAGAGGACATATGTTGTATATTTCCATTTATAGGACATTCTGGGAGCTTCTAAGAACAAATTGAAGGCGACAAACTCAAAACAGTCATTGTAGGGAAGGGAATTGCAGGAAGGAACTAATGGATTTCCCTGGAGCAAACGGAAATGTTCTGTGCGTGGTGTTGGTGTGAGTTTCGTGGCAGGGGGAGCCCATCTGCCCATGTGGCACACTAAGACCTGTGCGTTTCCGTGTGTGTAAATTGCACCCCACAGATAAAAGGACCATTAAAACCCGAAAAATAATTGATGGGTCATGGTAGGGAGTAGGTGGAAATACAGCGGAACCGAGAATGGCAGAATGTCGATAAGGGTTGAGGCTGAATGATGGAATGTGGGGATCCAGCAAATGGGCGTGAGCAAGAAAGAAGTGGGTGCCTGGTTGGCTCCGTTGGTTGAGCGGCTGACTCTTGATTTCGGCTCAAGTCATGATCTCAGAGTTGTGACTTGGAGCCCCATGTCTGGCTCTGTGCTGGGCTGGATGTAGAGCCTACTTGGGATTCTCTCTCTGTCTCTCTTTCTCTGTCTCTCTACCCCACCCCCACTCGTGTGCCCTCTAAATAGAAAGATAGATGGATGGATGGATGGATGGATGGATGGATAGATAAAATGGATGGATGGATGGATGGATGGATGGATAGATAGATAAAATGGATGGATGGATGGATGGATGGATAGATAAGGTGGATGGATGGATAGATGGATGGATGGATGGATGGATGGATAGATAGATAGAGTGGATGGATGGATAGATAGATAGATAGATAGATAGATAGATAGATAGATAAGGTGGATGGATGGATGGATGGATGGATGGATGGATGGATGGATAGAGAGATAGATAGGGTGAAACATGTTACCCAGGAAAATGAGAGGTGTGGGCAGAGGCAAAATGACCCCAGAATAGGGTGGAGATGTTATGGGGAGATCTGGAAGGTGAGGGAGTCACTTGGCTCTTACAGGAAAGACTGTATAACTGATACTGATGAAGAGGAAATCCAGAAAGGTAGAGAAGGTGCTTCTTGGAGAAATTAGGAATTGGGACAGAAAATGCAGATGAGAGAGAGAGAGAGAGCTAAGAGTTTGTCCACCTTGTTTCTGGAAAGACACCATCCCTTGAGGGGAAACACAGACTTGCAGTGAGCCAGGGGGCCCTGGATGGAGCAAAGACTGGGTCCGGTGGCCTCAATGATCTTCTCCAGGAGGGAGGGACCCACAGGACCCTCCCTTAATCTTGTTAGAGCTGGTCTACTCATTTACCACGTGCTTGTGATGGTGCACTTATTTGGAGACCCCGTCTACATGTGTCATTTCCGCGTGGGGCTGTTGACCTCGTATCCCCCAGGTTGCTATGCAGTGCTCCGCAAACAGTGCTCACCTACACCACAATGCTTTGCGACAACTCCCATGTGCTATCCTCTGCTAGATACTAGGAAGCCAGTCTCCCTCCCTGCCGAGGAGCTCAGGGCGTGCGCGTTCCTTCACTCTTCTGCGCATAGTTGCTCGCTCAGTGGTGTCTCTGACAAATGAGATGAAGAGATGTCTCCAGCGAGAGGGGAGAGAACTGGCTGGAAGATTTGGGCTTTTTCTCACGAGGTCACCTATTCATCCGCCAACGTGCAAATGGTCTGGTGCCGTGTGTGTGTGTGTGTGTGTGTGTGTGTGTGTGTGTGGATTATGCGAGCTGGTGAGCGGCAGCGAGTGTCCCGGATAATAAGGACCAAATACTTGTCCTCCAGCAGATTCCCTGAGCGTCTGAAATGTAGGGAATGGAGGTTGGAAGGGAAGTGAGTGAATTAGTGCCCTGGAGGTGAGCAGACAGTGTCTGTACCTTCTTTGGGACTGAGAGGGTTCCGTCCCCTCCCAGATCCCTTGAGGGGCTGGGGCTGGGGCTTTCTCAACTCCCTACGCTCTCCAGCAGGTTCGCTCAGTGCTCGGTGTTTTGCTGAGTCTGGGGACACAGCAGACGCTTGTTAAGTTAAATGATTCAAAAAGCAGGGGAGCTTTGGCAGGAGAAGGAGGAGAGGGTTTTGCGGGCAAGTGGAGCTCACCTGCGAATTTGCTTGCTTTCCTGTCTCTGGTTGGGACTGTGGGGGCGGGGAAGGTGAGAACTGGCCAGCATCAAGGGCCTAGTCCTGTTTCTTCCACCCGATTGTTGGCAACAACACCCCCTGACCTGAGCGGGGCTGGTAGGGTCGGATTGGCAAAGCGGGGTGGGGGGCGCTGAGGCAGCTATGAGGGGCCAGGCGGGCATGCTGCCCACGCCCCCACCCCTGGCCTCTAATGGACTGGCATCTGTCAATGGTGAGGAAGCTAAGCATCAGAGAGGTTAAGTGGCTTGCCCAAAGTTACTCAGCTGTGAGTAGCGAGCCAGGGTCAGAAGGGGAGTTTGGGAGTCTGGGTGGCTCTAGAGCCTGAGTTCGAGCCTATCCTGCTCCGCCTGGGGACAGTTTCAATGTTCTTTCCAAACCGAGGGAACGGTGAGTGGGGAGGACACTGGGAATGGGGCCCAGGCAGCACACTGAAGTCCAGTGGTGGCTGCACTGGGTGCCGGGTAAGGCCTGGCGGTGCTGGGTAGAGCCATCGAGGAGGCCAGGGGCTGGAGCCGGGGCCCCTGAGCAGGGGCCGGAGCGGCCGGAGAGGACACAGAGTCCCCACCACTGTCACTCAGATGGAGCTAAAACGCCTGGTCCCTTTGCCTCCTGGCTCTCGGGGGGGCAGCACTATCCTAATCCCTCCCATTTTACAGATAGGGAAACTAAGGTCCAGAACCGCCTGGCCCCACACCCTGGACCATGCTTTCTCAGAGATGGGAGCCCTGTCTTTCCCCGTCTCCCGTCTTCACTGCCCCCCATTCCTGGCTTCCCACCAGCGCCTTCCCGCACATCCTCGCCTCGGCCCTTTGCTGGCCGCGCCCTTCTCTGAATGTGCCAGAACTCGGTCCATAGTATCACATTGCTAGATTTCGCCAATAAAATGACAGGGTGCCAGTAAATCTGAATTTCAGATAAAAAAAACAAGTGCTTTTTTTTTTCTGGGTATAAGAATGTGCGTTATCCCACGTGAGACAGACACCAAAAGTTTCTTTTGTTGTTTATGAGAAATTGGATCTGGGCTGGGCATCCCGCTAAGCGGTCTCGGAACCCTCCTAAGGGATCCCGCTGTGCTTGGGCCTGGAGTTGTCTGTCCCTCCCCTGGCAGGAGCTGGGGCTATTCTGGGAAGCACAAGGACGGAAAGCAGAGCTCGGAGAGAGGGCCCCCCCCCACCTTGATGGATGCTGGGGCCAGAGAGCAGGGTCACCCGGTGGGAGAAGAGGGGGAGGGCAGGCCACAAAATACAAGTGGCGTAAATAACACGATTGGTTATTCCTGAGAAAGACCCAAGCGTGGGTCTGTCTGTGACATTCCTGAGACACGGAGGGTCGTGCTCTCTCTCTCCGCCGGAGTCCCCACCAGTGACCCCCTTCTGATGAGATGAGCGGGACCCGGCACCTGGGCTGATAACGTAGAGGCTACAGCAAACGTTTCTGAACGCGCTGCCGCTGTCCCCACGGCTCGGCCACCCATCTGTCACCTGCTCACAGCACTTCTGGGAAGGGAAGTTCCCCAAAGGCCATACTCCACCCAGACAGTGCCATTCACCTCCCTCTTCGTGTCACCGGGCCAGCGTCCAGACCCTGCCCAGTAACGAGGTGGAAAAAAATAGCTCAGGTGATAACGTCTGCTTTCACGGGGAGGATTGGTCCCCGTGGCACACGTTCACCCTGCACGTTCCTGTCCCGGTTTTGCCTTTTGGGACGAAGCCCGCCCCGGCCAGCTGCCAGGGGTAAAGGCTGGATGCTGTACATCTAGCTGTCTGCACAAGCTTCTGCTCTCCCAGGTGCATAGCAGGGCGCCCCCTCCTCTCCTGCCACCACTCTCCCTGGGCGGTCCCCCCAGCCTGCCGGTGGCCGCTTCCCCCCACCCCCCATCCCCAGGCACAGCCCCCGTCTCCTTTACCCCTCATTCACATCGGCCTTCCCAATTCCAGTTCCAAGACTGAACACGCTCTAAAGCACAGTGAAAAATCATCTCGTTTCTCCGGGGAAACGGAAGGGCGGAGGGGACCAGTCCCCTCCTTACTTACTGTCCTCAGGGTCCCAGGAGAGGACGGTGAACCTGGGAATCAGAGGCAGCTTGCACGGTGGGGGAGGCACCCGGCAATGAGTTTCTGTTCAAGTTGTTCATCCCAGCCCTGGAGAAAGCCTCCCCGGCCCCCTCCAGGAGCTGGTGAGCAGTGAATCCCAGCCACTGAGCAGGCTCGAGTGGGGATGAGCTCACCAGGATATGGGCTAATGGGTTAACCCTTGGCGGGCTGCTGGCACAGGCAACGTCCGGTGGCTTTGTCTCCTCTCTGCTCAGCCACTATTAGACGAATCTTGTGCAAAATTAATGAAGCTTCTGTGCGGTCTGTCTTCGAGTTTTGGAGGAGATGTGCCTTCGGTTGGTCTCTGGGCAGGGCCGCTTCTCGGGAATCGGGAGAGCTGGAGTTTCCGGGTCGGTGGACTGCGTGATGGTGGTGGAGGAGATGGCAATGGGGCTACCAGAGGGTGGGCTCAGAGGCTCTGCACGCGCTCTACGGGGCAGGCCGTGACAATGAGATCTGGGAGCTCTGTTTGTTCTGGAAGTCAGAGAGGGCAGGTGTATGCTTATTTAACGTCCTCGGTTCCAAGGTGGCAGGGACGCCTCTGGGAACCAACCCACCCCCCCCGCCCAGTGCCTGTGGGTGGGTGCCATATGTTGACGACATATGGGACCCACCCCAGGCCCAGGCATCTCTGAACCGGTTATGCCCCTGTGGCTTTTCGTGCTAGTGATGGAAAGAAGACGATGGCAGCCTTTGCAATGGTGGGGCGGGTGTTCCTACCTCTGCAGTTGGGCTTATAGAAGCTGCTTACGAAGGGTTGGCTTGGCCACCCTCAAGGTGCTAAGGGGCACCCAGAAGCCGACAAAATTGCCCGAGACCCTGAGCGCCAGACTGGCCCTGCCCTTCTCCACTAACTGGAGGATGGGAGCAGCCATTGCTCCGCACGGGCTGTGCGGCTCCGGGTAGGGGAGGGTCCTTGCCACTGGCCCCAGTACACTGGGGGGCTTCCCCCATGCTCCCCCGTAGAGGCTCCCCAAGGAGTGAGCTGGCAAACGCAAGACCGAGGCAGGCGTGGGAATATTCCATGTCTGCCATCTTGAATTCTGTACCCCTGACATGAACAGGAAATTTCCAGACCGGAAAGACCCCAGACAGATGGCCGGGCGGGCCGTGTAATACACGGCAAGAGACCGTGAGAGCCGCGTGGTGTCTTCTCAGGGGGTGAGTGTCCCTGGGAACTTGACCGGAAGGCTTTGGGGGATGCCCTTCTGTCGCTGCCTCTCACCTCTACGCTCAAATCTGTGTAAGATCCGTTTCTCCTGTGAAGACACACGGGGGTGAATTATTCCGCAACGCAAATAATCGTTCATTTTCTTCCCCCGAGTCCAGACGCCTATGCTTCCTCCACTGTCCACAGGGCGTGGGAATGTGGCGTCACATGGTCGTGGGCGAGATCGGCCCTTACTGAGCACTTTTGTCTACGTCAGACGCCAGGATACATGCTTTGTATGCGTAATAATTCACCACTTGCCCCACAGAGCCCTCTGACGTGGGCATGTGAGGTATGTTGCTGTCCTTATATTTGACTTTGGACGAGTCACTCAACTTCTCTGAGCCTTGATTCCTTCACTCATTGAGTAGATGTGCTCATGACTACCCCAGGGGGTTTATGTGAGGGTTGAATAAGCAAATGCACATAGCAAGTGCTTAATGAACAAAGCTATGTAATGTCGTCTGTGCACGTATACGACATACATGTAGGTCTGTGCACTCGTGTGTATGTATGTGCACATATAAGCACGTATGCGGATTAAGGGGGATTGGGGTCCAGGAGACAGTGTCCAGGGTTGAAGTCGTGCTGTCTGCAGCCTCATCGCCGGAGAGACGGATGAGGAGGCGTGAGAAGCCGGCTTGGTCCCCGGGCAGTGGACTCCAGCCATCCCCGCAGAAAGGGATGCTGTAACTTTGTGCTACGCAAGGGGCAGGAAGCCGGCCTGGCGTTGCCCGGGTGATGGCCCTCAGCCCTCTTATCCTGCATCTCGAAGCTCCCAGCCGCTCCGGCTCAGCTCTGCTCCCTCTTGCCCGGCTAGCCCAATGCTCCAGGGTGGGATTGGTGGGGTGACCAGCCACCCAGGTCTCTGGGACACAGCACGGGGACTTCCAGTGCTAAACCAGGCCAGTTCCAAGCAAAGCAGGATCATCCAGTCACCTTAATAGAAGCATCCGGAGCCTCTGTGCCCATACACATGGGCTCTCCTCGCCTGGAATGTCCCTTCTGCCCACTTGGACCCGATCTGGTCTCACCTCTTCTCTCACTTCCCCAAGCTCCCCTCCTTGGGTCCACATCTCCTCCTCTGGGCATCCACAGCCTTTCTTCTGTTCTTCATGATCATCTGTCCTGCCACAGTCCTCCAAAACTTGTTGGCGCACGTTTTTAAATAAAAAAAAAAACTGTGGAGGGGCGCCCGGGTGGCTCATTCGGTTGAGTGTCTGACTCTTGGCTTCAGCTCAGGTCATGATCTCGTGGTTCGTACATTCAAGGCCTGTGTCGGGCTCTGGGCGGATGGTGCGGAGCCTGCTTGAGATTCTCTGTCTCCCTGTCTCTCTGTCCCTCCCCTGCTCTCTCTCTCTCAAAATAAATAAATAAAGATTTTAAAAATAAGGAAAGTTTAGCATACCCCAAAATGGAGAAAACAGTTCTCTAACAAACCCTCATATACCCACTGTCCAGCCTCAATTGTCAACGCTTTTTCTGTTCCGCTTAACTCCCTCCTACATTTTTTTTTAGTGTTATAAGCAAATCCAGACCTTTGTCCTGTAGTTAATCCCTGCAAGTAGAGATGTGTATCTCTTAACAGATGAGGACTTCCTTCCTCCCTTCCTTGCTCTTTTTACAGCTGACAGCTGCCATCATAATCACGTGTGAAACGTAAGCACTCTACTTAATGGAAACACTCAATCCACATTCACACGCCCCTGGTTGTCTCCAAACCACCTTTTGATGGTCAGGTGTCCAGAAAGCGGGATCCTGGCCAGCGCCAGCCCTTCTGGCGATGCCTCCCGAGTTTCGTTTCCTCTGTGGCAGCCACTCCCTGTTCTTGCCCACGCCGTTCGGTTCCCGAAGATGCCAGGCTGTCTGACTTAGCCAACTCCCCGCCTTCTGGATTCGGCTGGCTGCCTCCTCCGTGATGCCGTGACGCATTTCCCTCCATTCTGCAAGGGCTTTATCTCCAGTTCACTGTAGCCTGGGGTCCCAGGACGGTGCCTTGGCCTGGAAGAGGCACCCGGTCAGTGTGGGACAAATGGCCGAGGGAACACTGACAACGTATGGAGGCCTTTTGCCTACGTGCCACGGGGTCCTCATGGCAGCCCCGTGACACAGGCAGGTCCGAGTTGGGTATGTGCTTCTCAGTCCTCGGTCGTGCCGGTAGGATGGGTCACTGCGACTGGCGACCCCGGGTGCAGCGATCATTTCCATCCTCCGCTCCCTGCGTCCCCCATTGTGTCATGGGGATTCCCTAATAGGGACTCCCAGGCGGGCCGCAGGTCTCTGAGCCCTTAGGAGCTGCCGTGGGGCCCTGAGTGGCTCCTGCCAGGGCCCCTCCAGATGGGGAGCTGGATTCTAATGTGGGGAGGGAAGCAGCGAGGGGCGTATCATTGGCTGCGGGGCTGCAAGACGAATGAAGGGGTGTCTGCGTTGACACCCTGTCTTTTACACTATTTGCTTCCATGTCTTTTTTAAAAAATGTTTTTAATGTTTATTTATTTTTTGAGAGAGAGAGAGAGAGAGAGACAGCGTGAGCGGGGGAGGGGCAGGAAGAGAGGGAGACACAGAACCCGAAGCAGGATCCAGGCTCTGAGCGGTCAACACAGAGCCCGACGCGGGGCTCGAACCCATGAACCGTGAGATCATGACCCGAGCGAAGTCGGGTGCTTAACCGACTAAGCCACCAAGGCACCCCACTTCCATGCCTTTTTGTTATGATTTCATAACCATCATGGCAGCTCGCTATCTTAAAAAAAAAAAAAAAGAAAGTAAAAAACCCAAACACCATCGCTTTTGGAAAATATGCTAATAGGATATTAGCACCCCAGTGATGCTTCTGACCCAGACTGTACCCGAGGGAAGAGCAAAGAAGACAGATACGGACATAGAGGACATAAAAGGAAGGCAGTTCTGTGGGTGTGGGAGAGAGGAACCCCCTGTGCTCCATGGGGGCACCACAGCCAACGAGATGGGGTTCCATGGCCCCACATCTCTCCCGGTCCGGCGCCTTGGTCCTCTTGAAGGCGTCTCCCTCCCGGTCCCTCTGGCTGGCTCAGGCATCTGCACAGAGCCTAGGGCTGTGACTAAGGCCTTCTCCTCCAGCCACTGTCATCTCAGCTCCTCTCTTTCTTCTTGTCTCTTCTGGCCCTCTTTTTCCTTGTCTATACCTATCCGTCTTTCTTCTTGTCCGTGACAGTTCTCAAGATGTCCTCCTTTCCTTGGGTGGCGGCGGAGGGGGGGCACCCAAGGAGCTATTACACCCCCTTTCTTGGTCCCTTACAAATTAATGGAACAGCCAAGCCAGGTCCTGTGAGGGGGGATTCAGGAGCGCCCGCTGCAAAGGGAATTTTATAATGTGGGGTGGGGGCTGGAGGGGTGGGGGCCTGAAGAGCCCCCTGAAGGGGCTTGTAGAGTTTACAGGAGCCAGTGAGAGTGGAGCCAGGAGGAAGGGACATCTTCTGGGGGGTGACTCAGGGACATCGGACCCCCCAGGAAGCCTGAGTCCCTGGGGAGGAGCTGTGCAGGTGCTGGGAGGGGGACCACGGCCGCCGCCGGCCAAAGACCCGACCTCCTGGGTGAGGGCACGGTCAGAGGCCAGAAGCCGCCTGCTCCTGGGCTGCGGCTGCCATCTCGTGGCGCCTCTGAGGTAGTGTTACCATTTGAAGTTCACTTCCATTGTTCCGTGGCCCTCCTTGGCCGGCAGCAATCTTCGGGTGGTGTGTAAATTACACTGGATCTGCAGGTGGAGAAGTCGACTTCACGAGGTTTGCTGATAAATGCAATCTCACAAAAAATAGTCACCACAATTGCAAAATGTCAAAGGATTAAGACTTGTTAGTTTTTGAATGATTAAAAAGATTCATGCATTCATCGCTTCATCAAATATTTATTGTGTGCCTGTTACACGCCGGGCATATTTCAGGCGAGGCACTATAAATAAAGAGATGACCTCAACGAACTGTACAATTTTTGTGGCAAAAGAAAGGCAAGGAAACTAACACTAGCAATCCGGAAGGAAAAACTCTTCGAGAATTCAAAGGACGATCGTCTTAAACACAGATTGGCCTAGAGTGGCAACTGAGATGGGAGGGAGAGGCTTCTCGAAGGAGGCGATCGCCAGGATGAGTCTTGAAGGACACGTAGGAATCAGGAAAAAGAATGATGGAGGGGAGGTAGGTTTTGGCAAAGGGGTGGAGGGGCTGGAGGGGGAGGTGGGGTGGGAGTGGGGGCGGTGGGGGAGGCTGGAGGGGATCCTGGTTCAAGAGGCAAAGTCTGCGATGGTGGCCTTGATCAGGAGACGGAAGGAAAAGACCGTAGGAAAGCATAAACCCTTCCCTTCCTCCTTTATGAATCCCCAAGCACTCAGTTGTGAATATAAGGAATCCAACAGAAATATTGTAGTATGTTATTTAACCAAGTCTTCTATTTTTTTTTTTTTAATTTTTTTTTTTTCAACGTTTATTTATTTTTGGGACAGAGAGAGACAGAGCATGAACGGGGGAGGGGCAGAGAGAGAGGGAGACACAGAATCGGAAACAGGCTCCAGGCTCCGAGCCATCAGCCCAGAGCCCGACGCGGGGCTCGAACTCACGGACCGCGAGATCGTGACCTGGCTGAAGTCGGACGCTTAACCGACTGCGCCACCCAGGCGCCCCAACCAAGTCTTCTATTAATAATACTAGTGTTATGGAATTTGGGAACTAGCAGTGATCCCAAAGAAATATGTTTAAGCAATTCTTCTGTTAATATTTATACCGCGTCCCAGTGTCTCGCTAAAATAGCAGCACCTTCCTGTGCCTTGGGTGATTGGGATGGGGCCGCGATCAAGTCCGTGAGGGGTGTGTGTAAATGCTGCTCAAGGCTCTCCCTGCCTGAGCTGGACCCTCTTCTGACCTCCTCACAGGAAGAATCGGATGTGTTTGTTCTTTTCCTTTCTTCCTTCCTCCCTTTTGTCTCTCCCTCCCTCCTTCCCTCCTCCCACTCTTTCCTCCTTCCTTCCTCCCTCCCTCCCTCCTTCCCTCCTCCCACTCTTTCCTCCTTCCTTCCTCCCTTCCTCCCTCCCCTCCCTGCCTCCCCTCCCTTCCTTCCTTCTTTTCTTCCCCTTTCCTTCCTTCCTTCCTTCCTTCCTTCCTTCCTTCCTTCCTCACGCTGGACATTTTGGTGATTCAAAGATACATAACATTCCAGCCCTGCCCTCAGGGGAGGAGACAGACAGGTAAATAGGTGCCAACAACCGTCAACAGGTCACCCTACCGAGGCTACAGAAGGATCTGTTCCGTGCCCTCCTCTTTTGGGAGTCACCCCGCTCTAGGATATTTGGAGAGAGGGTCTCCTGAGCTGGCCAGTCCTCTGTGTCCCTTCCCCCTTGGCTGCTGTCTGGCTTCACCTACCTTTGTCCCCGTCCATTTCAGGCCTCCGGGTGCTGCCAGCCGCCCCCAAAGCTCCACCCCGACAGGGCACATGCGTGTTACTGATACCTACCCCACATTCGAGAAGGAGCACAGGATTTCTAGGCAGGAACCACTTAATTGTTTTTTTTTTTCTGATTTCAAACGCTTTTACTGAACACAGCTGGGCTGACGTAGAAGGTTAAACCCTTCCCAGGATACCTGCATTAAAGACGGATTATACGATGAAATTGACTTTTTCCCCTTCTGATGTAGTTTTATGACTTTTAACGGACGTATAGATTTGTGTAACCACTACGTAATCAGGATAAAGAACGATCCCTTCACCCCACGGTGTTCCCTCAAGCCATCCCTTTATAGCACCTCTCTTTCCTCTGGCCATCCCTGAAATGTTTCTCGTCTCTGTAGTTCTGTCTTTTCAAGAGCGTCATGTAAGTGGCATCGCACGGTAGGGAAACTTCTGAGACCGACGTCTTTCACCCAGCACGATGACTTCAGGATTCATCTGAGTTGTTGTAGGTAACAGTACTTTGTCCCTTTTAGTGCTGAGTGGTGTCACTTTCGATAGAGACATCAGTTTCTTCACCCATTCACCTGTTGAAGGGCATTTGAGTTGTGTCCAGTGTGTGACAGTTTCTGGTAGAGCTTCTAGAAATGTTAGCTTCTAGGATTTGGGGGTTAACATACGTTTTCCTTTCTCCAGGGGCCAGCCTTCTGGGTCATACGGTACATGTAAAATTAACATTATGAATGTTAAGCTGTTTTCCAGGGTAGTTATGCCATTTAGATTCCCAGTGTATGAGAGCTCCATTGCATGCTCGTTGGCCTTGGTATTAGCAGAGTTTTTTTTTTTTCTTTTATTTTGGCCAAACAGGGGTGTAATCTTATCGCTTCCCTGTTTCACACCCCCTCCTGCCTCACGATGTTGAATGTCTTTTCACGTGTTTACTTGACATCCTTACGCCTTCTTGGGTGAAGTTGGCTGTGGCTGTCTTTGCCCAGTTTTACATTGGATAGTGTGGCTTCTCATTGTCGAGTTTGGAGATTTCTTTATACGTTCTGGATACAAGTCTTTGGTTGGATATGTGACTTGCTAAGATTTTTCTTCCAGTGTGTAGCGGGTCTTCTCCTTCTTTCGAGGAAGTGTGTGTTCTTAAGTGATGGACAATGGCCCCCCGTGATTTTCCACTGCCCCCCCTGGCTAACGTGCACCTTCCCTGGCAGGGTATGGAGGGCTGTCTGTGCCCTGCACCTGACCCACTGGTGTGGGCTTGGATCTCAGTCCACTCATGGAAGCCAGAACTGTCATCATCCTTTCATTTATTTTTTTTAATAACAATTTGACTTCTCTCTTGAGCCACCATTGTGCTTGAGTGACAGAAACTTAATATCAGTCGATCCGGTTTTCCTCTCCACTTTTGGGGGAGGGTTGTTCTGAGTTTGGGGGATGCCGGAGCTTGGAGAAGGAGCATCTGATCTTCAAGCCATCCACACATGCTTCTTCTAAGCAGGTCACTGCTAAGCCTCTACTGGTTTCACCTTCATGGCCTTGATGGGTTTGAGGACCTCACTTCTACTTCTGTGTCACTCTTGGATCCTGAGAAACCCTCTTGCTTCCTCATTACCCAGGGGTGGGGGCAAAAAAAATTGCCCAGCAGCCATACAAGGTGATATTTCTCTGGATATACAAACAGCCACCTCTCGTCACCATCTGGTCACCTCCTACCCTTTTTCTGGAGCTCCATGTGGAGAAAGGACTTCAGTCTCGCCTGCTGTATTTCCTCCCAAATATAGCTGAGGTTTTCATCAGTATGGTTCTCAGGCCAGGCAGTGGGGTGCAGGCTCCCTGTCTCTGGAAATCGTGTCTGTGTTTTCTTCCCTTGTCCCATGTTACGGACTGAATTGCGTCTCCCCCCCGCCCCCCACCGCCAAACCCCAAGTTCTTATGTTGAAGCCCTAACCCCTGATGTGATTGTATTGAAGATAGGGATAAATGCAGTCATAAGCGTGGGGCCCTAACCCAGTAGAAGAAGAGGAGGAGACACCATGAACACGTGCACACAGACGAAAGACCGTGTGAGGACACAGACAGAAGGCAGTCATATGCAAGCCAGGGAGAGACGCTTCCAGAAGAAATCATTCCTGCCGACACCTTAACCTTAGACTTCCAGGCTCCAGAACTGTGAGAAAGTAAATTTCTGTTGTTCGAGCCCCCCAGTCATGGTACTTTGTTACAGTAGCCTGAGCAGACGAATATACTTTCTGCTTCTCTTCCTTCCTCTCAACTCAGGGAATCCTCTTCCACTGTTGGGTGTGGGGTGGTGGGATTACGCAGTTGTTGGTGGGGAAAGCTTCCCTCTTCTTAAGGCTTGTTTTCTTGACTGTGTCATTTGTGTGGCGTGCCCTTTTATTCTCATCTGTGCACCAGTCTGGCCTGGCTTTTCCATAGGCAGGGCCCAAGAACCTCAGCCAAGATGGGTTCTAGCCAAGAACGACAGTGAACACATCACATGGAGAATGGGCCACATCAATAGAGGGGAATATGACAGTGACTCTCAATTCCTGCTACTCTGAGATTAACACAGCATTATATTTGCAAAAGGAACAGTGTTAAGCTCTTTCAAAAAAAAGTTGTGGACTGGGACCTTAGCCACGGAAAGATCTTAGACCTTGGTGAGTCTCCGAAGTGCCATGGGGTAAGACTCGGGCAGGGACCACAGAAGGAGTTTGGCCAAGGAAGAAGTGACACCTGGTGTTGGGCAGAGCCCAGAGACTTGCAGAGAAGTGGAGTGGAGGCCAGATCCTCCACTGAAATTGGCCTGAAGCCAATTTACCTCTGGACTTCTTGTGTGAGATTATCTATGTCCTTGTTTAATCCACTGAAAAGGGCATTTCTGTAATTTGAAGTGGAAAGAAATGAGTTCCGGAGTCCTGCAGTACAGCGGCAGGGACAGGCTTCACCAAGCCACCAGACGACGCAACCAAAACATTCTATTAACTCATTCCCTCAGGAAAATGATGTTCTTTCTAAATACCGTGTAGAGGTCTCTCTTTGCTGATTCTTTCCCCAAATAAGGATCTGCACCATGATTTCTTACGGATTCCACCACCAGGAACAAACAGGGCTGGTAAATTGTACAAGCAGGTTCTATCACTAAAAATTAATAAAGCACCTTCATTAGACCCCTGCGATTATCTCTAAGTATATTTTGGGATGGGGAAGGGGGAAATGTATAATTATAATGAACAAGGGCATTTCTCTTCCCTTTTAGTGGCATATGAGAAAGGCTTCCTGAAGACGGCATTGTTGAATTCCTTTAGTTATAATACAGTTTTCTTTTTAAGCCCAGTCTAGGGATGAAAAGTTCATCCAATGTCACACTTTATTGCACTAATTTGTCCACAAGTGTTCTTTTTCCCCTAGTCGGTTTAACTCCTCAAGGGCACGGGCGGTGAAAGATTCCACCCCCACTTCCCCTACCTGTAGCACATTCATTCATTCAAAGAGTGCTTCCTCACTACCTGCTCTTCTCCAGGCTCCAAGATGCTTCTGTTCCATGGTAGACCAGAAACATGTGTAGCCCCTGCTCCCTGCAAGCATTTAGAAGAATGGTAGGCATTGAATGGGTTACTTCATTGTAATAAAGACTAGAAAGGAGAAGTACAAGAGCCATGAGGCTATGCCATGGAGGAGCCTGACCTATTATGGGGGATCAAGGAAGCTCTCCTAACAATGAAACATTTCAGTACAGACCTGCAGGCTGAGAGGACACCATATGCCAAAATCCAGAGCCTGGAGGAGCCTGACTCCTTTGAGGGGTAGGTAGTAGGAGAGCAGAGGGTGGGGGGCGGGGGTGACTCAAGAGTGACTCACGATGAGACTGCAATTGCAAGCAGGGTCAGACCTGGCTGGACCTTGTAAGCTGGGATAAAGCCATAACAGAGTCTTAACAAATGCTAGCTTCCATGTATGAATGAAGGAACTATCAGAAAGATGGCCTTCCTTAGGCAGCCCTGTGTGGGTTTCAGGATAACAATACAGTGGTGGCAATGTTCTAGTGAGGGAAAGGTAGGATATATTCCTAGGTACGCTTGGGGAAGAGGTAAGTTCAGGCAAAGGCAGATCGTAGGATTCTTGGAAGGCTGGGGACATCCCGGGGTAGAGATAGGCTGAGTTAACTACAGTGTTTGGTGCCTCTGGGAGTGGTAATGAGGTAAGTGTCGTCCTCTAAAGCTCCAGTCCCCCTCTTTCCTTTTCTGGGACATTGACCTCAAAGTCAGGGTTCCAACCCAGTGGAAACCCTCAAACTGGTGACCTCACTCCAAGTCCAGTGAGGTCAAGAGTTGCCCCACAATATTTTTGACATGTCTGGTTCCAGATGGCTTGTTGAAGGACACAGGATGCCCTCTGTTTCCATCAAGGAGTTCCTAATAGTGGGGGCGAGGGTGTAGGGACTCTGGGATCAGGCAGTCGTGCCACCCCCCTCCCCCACTTCTGTGTAGCTTAAACGGCCTCAGAGACAGACCTCCTTCGGTACACAGGCCAGTGAACATTGCATATATTCATCCATTAGGGGAGTTGTTTATAGACTATTCATGTGCCAAAGACTTCTAGGGTCTACCCACTAGCCCCTCTTCTTTTGTAACAATTGCAGTTGTGTTTGGGCAGAAATATTTCTGCATTTGGTAGAACACAGTCTCGACTGGGAAAAAAACAAGATTTTAAAATTTCAGTGGCTCAGCATAATAGAAGTTTATTTCATGCTCTGAAAATAATAATTGGCAGGTACTTAGCTTGTCGTGGCAATTTTTTTCTACATGGGTACTCGGGGCCCCAGGCTCCTCCCGTCTTGTGGCTGTGCTGTCTCTCAGGGCTGTGTCATTATTGTCTGCAATGAGCCGTTAGAAGGAAAATAGTTTGGAAGAAGAAAATGTAGGAAGAGCAAATGTAGGTTTGTTGGCCAACCCAAGAAGTGGTGTATATCACCTCCTTTTATATTCCATTGGATGGCACTTATCACGTGGCCACATTTAAGTGCAAGAAAGGATGAGACAGTAGTCTAGCCATGTGTTCAAAGAGGTGGTAAGTAGACTTTGGTGGAAAAATAGCATCCTCTGCCAGGGCTGACCAAAGTCTATGTTTCATAGTTATCTGTATTAGTTATCTATTGCTGTGTAACAAAGCATCCCCAAACTTAGCAGAGTAGCACAATAAAAAGTTATTATCACCCAAGGTTTCTGTGAGTCGAGAATTTGGGAATAGCTTCGCTGGGCATTTCTGGCTCAGGGCTACTCCTGAAGTTGTGGTCAACAGGTTGGCCAGGGCAAAGTTAAGTTGTGGCAAGGTGTCCACAAGTCATGTGCAGGCTTGCCTGAGGCTAGAGGGTATGCTTCCAAAGTGGCTCCACTCCTAGTTCCAAAGGACCAGTGGGGGTGAATGCTGGTTGTTGGCAGGGAGCCTCAGTTCCTCTCCACGTGAGCCTCTCCTTAGGGCCCCCTGCCTGTCCCCACAACATGGCAAGACCCAACACAACACCCAAGAATGAGTGATCCCAGAGAGAAGCCATGATACCACTTATGACCTACTCTCACAAATCGCACACCATCATTTCTGCCACTTTCTATTTATTAGAAACAAGTCCTTAAGTATAGCACACGTGCAAAGAGAGAGAAACTAGCCTTCGCTTCTCAAAAGTGGTTTATTCAAGAAGTCATGGACATATTTTAAAATTACCACACGCTTAAAGCAAGGGGTCTCCCTGAGACATAGTTCGGGGTAATGAGATGTGGTAAAGACACAGCATAGGCCTTCCAGGAGATCTTCTCCAAGGATGGGCACGCTTGACTCCTCTGCCCTTCACCTTCCTCTTTCCGACTGTCTGGACTATGAGCGAGACCGTCATTGCTGCAGTGGCCATCTGGGGGCAGCAAGGAAGTCTTGAGGATGGCAAGAAAGAGCTCTTGGAGCAGCGAAGGGATTGGAACAGGTACAAAAGGAGCTTAGACATTGATGTCATTGTGGAATCTCTACGACAGCCTGGCACTTCCTACTTGTGGACTAAATCATGGGAAAAAAAGGAATCATCATCTGATATAAACCAGGGTGTTGGGGAGTGGAGGGGAGAGGTCCCCGTTACTTATACTCCGCTTCACTTCCTAATTGATGCAACTTCTATGCACCGGTTATTGTCCTGGGCATCGGAAAAATAAATTTGAATGAGAAAAAGGTCCCTGTCCTCAGGCTCACTGGGCAGCATATGACAGAAAAGGGACCCCTTTCTCATACAAACAAACAACACTCAATCGAGATGGTAGAGGAAACTCACCAAACGCAATATAAGCCCCGCAGGGCCATGATCTTGGACTGTTCTGTTTACTACTTCCTCTCTTGTGCTTTCAAGAGAATCAAAGGTATTGAAATGCTATGTGCTCCATGAATACAATGGAAACAGAGCATGTCTTCAAGTTAGAAGACAATGTCTTCTGTAGGGAGAAGATGATGATGAAGGGATTTCTTGGCTTTCTGGCCGGGCTGGAAGACAAAGCCAGTTGGGTGGGGCCCTTAGGAATTGGGTTCCCACACGGACCCTTAGGAGGTGGGGGCACGCACATCCTACAGTTACCTTGGTAATGGCTTGCAAAGCATACAGGGCTTATCGTGATGACATTGGCTCCAGGGGACTGTGGGTGCTCAATTTGCCTTGAAAATGCTTCTCCTGAAAGTCAGAATAGCAATTAAGGAAAGCATGGGGAGAGTATTAACCCATTTAATTAATGAGGTCATTTGTTTTGCTGAGAATCCTCTCACCAAGGTCTTTGAGGGGACTGGTGCAATGGATTACGCCCCCAAAGGATGGACGTTTCCTGTTTAGTCCATAAAGTCCCCATCCTGTCCTGCAAAAGCCAGTTGCTGGTTTTCATTGACATTCAGGTGTCCTTTTGCACTAATTTCTCGGTGGGCCTGTTGGACTCAAGCTGTCCTCCCTGGTGAGATTCTCAAAACGGATGACACAGTTTCAGCCAGTGTTTGTAGCATCCCGGACCCCTGTCCTAAGAATAAGGATGAAATCACACAGCTATGATGTGCTGTTTTCCCCGACCCTGACATTACAGAGGATGCAAGCTTGGCGTCTGACCCCTGCATTTACCAAGCTGTCAACTTTTGCACACTGTCTCTTCCCATCCAGGTGGACGGGTGGATTCAGCATTTTAGACGCATGTCCGGGGCCTCCTCCCCCCCCCCCCCCCACCCCGTGTCAGGACCCCGCGAGGTTCACAGAAATTGTTGGGGTTTAAAACAGCGTCTCCCAAACATAGAAAGAAAAGATTAATTAAGTCTTTGCCAAGGTAGCATTAAATCATTGAGTCTACTAAAACACAACTCGACACGCACGTCATTATATATGAATTATGTTCCATGTGGGCATAGTTTAATACGATGTAAGATCAGAAGTGTCCAAACATGAAAATGGCTAGTGCCTTTCAAAGTCCTAACATGTCCTTGGGTCTCCTTGCTTCTTGAGATCCAGGTAAGCTAATTCTAGAATGCTGTGGAAATTCAAAGCCCTCCTTATGATTTCTGCTATTAGCTGTGTTTCCGCTGTAGGTGTGGTTTATAATCTCATGGTCCAAACTCTCAACGCTCCCCCCCCTCCCCACCCCTCCCCCGCCCCACCCGCCCCAGGCGCCAGGAGATGCGTCAGCAGAATTAATGCAGCTTAGTGATCGGCTTGTAGGTGCTTTGTCTTATCCTCCCTGTACCAACTCAGCTGTGAAATTCAGCTCACCCGTCAGTTTCCACAAATTCCCCCACCTAAAGAATAACCTTAGAGAAGCAGAGGAAAGATATTACATAACAACAGTGCCGACAACTTCAGCCCATGCTTGCAAGTTCCTTAGCTATCACTATAGCACCTGGTAACTTAGCTCAAAATACTTCTGAATTAACCATGGGATTCAGGGCAAGTGTATAAATTACCCCTGGGATCGTGCAGATTAAACTTAACTTTTGAGCTACCCCCTGAGCTGATTTCCAACACCAGTAACCAATCTACCCAACTGGGTGTCTAGCAATTCAATTCAATCCTGACCCTGAGGACTAACCTGAAGTTAGTGTCAGATTCCATAGGTTTAAGAGTTGGGTCCCACTAGACGGTCCCCACTTTAGATGCCAGTCGTAGGCATCTGAGCCTCTCATACCTCTGCCCAACCAGTTATAAATGGTGGGTTCTCATGGCACCCTCCTTGGGTTCAAAATTTGTTAGAACAGGTCACAGAGCTCACAGAAACACTTTACTTTCATTTACCAGTTTATTATAAAGGATGCAGTTGGGGTGCCTGGGTAGCTCAGTCGGTTAAGCGTCTGACCTCAGCTCAAGTCATGATCTCGCAGTTCATGGGTTCGAGCCCCGCATCAGCCTCTGTGTTGACAGCTCAGAGCCTGGAGCCTGCTTCGGCTTCTGTGTCACCCTCTCTCTCCGCCTCTCCCCTACTCACACTCTGTCTCTCTCTCAAAAATAAATAAACACTAAAAAAATAAAAAAGGATGCAATTTAGGGAAAGCTGGATGGAAGAGATACACAGGACGAGATGTGGGCATGTGGGTCGGGGTGCACAGAACTTCCACGCCCTCTCCGGGTGCACTCCTCTCCCCAAACCTCAGTGTGTTCACCAGCCCAGAAGCTCTTTGAACCTTTTTGTTTCAGGGATTCTAGGAGGTTCCATTACGTGGGTATGATTGGTTAAATCATCAGGCATCAGTGATTGAACTCACCTGCCAGGCCCTCTTCCATCCTGAAGCTTCCTGGGGGCTCTTAAGCATCGTCCGTCCCACTGGCAAACAAAAGTCACTCTTACCACACCAGACTTTTCAAGAGCTTTAGGAGCTGTGTGCCAGAAACGGTGAACAAAGACCAAATATATATTCACACACCCTAATTAGGAATCTACGAGGTGGTAAGTAACATGCTTCATATAGTGCTGTATAAATCTGCACGGCATTTTATATGTATATTTAGATGCACAGATATATATACACACATATAATGTTTGTATTTATACATGCACACATCTGCATGCGCATACATGTGCATGTGTGTGCATCTATGAAAGGCACAGAGCTCGAGAAGATGTCAAGCTATATTGCTGGGTCCTGTCCTCGTCGATTCTGATGCGGGTCTGTAGCGGGGCCCAGAATTTGCATTTCTAACAGCTTCCCAGGGATGTTGGTGATGCCGGTCCTGAGACCCCACTTTGAGTAATGATTCTTTGGAGGACCCTCCTCTGACTCTTCCAGTTGTGCCCCTCCCCAAAGAGGAAGACATCTGTGGGGTCAAGGGTCCATGCCCCCTGCTCCTAGATCATACTCTCGGTACTTGGCATCCCAATTCCCTATCCAAGCAGCCTTGAGCTGGCTTCCAGAGCTTCTGTGGAGTCTTTTATGGGGAATAGGAGAGGCAGTTGGAGGTGGGGGTATCCACCCAGTGGGTGAGGCCCGTGCAGTTTAGGACGGGGCCAAGTGTGGGAAGCATGGGGGTGGGGGGTCGGACCAGAGCCCAAACATTCTCTCCACAAAGGAACAAAAGAAATTCCTCCCTCCGTCTGGGGCCATCCTGATCGGGGACAGGGGACATGGGCACTTAGGAGCATGGGCTCTGGGGTCAGGCATACTTAAGTTCTACCTTTGACTCTGATACTTGTTTATTGATTTAACCTCTCTGAGCCTAGTCTCACCTCTGTAAAATCGGAGTGAGCCGAATATGCATTGCGTTGGTATTTTGGGCAAGAGGAAGGTATATAAAGCATTTAGTATGAGCCTTGCTGTTGTTATTTTCAGCTGCTGCTTGAAGTCCTTGGGGGCTGAGTGTTATTCATGACCGACCTTGCCTTGTATTGCACCAGAGTCCGCCAGGCACCCCCGAGCGGGGTTCCAGCCGCAGCAGATGTCCTGTGGCAGATCCCCACTCTCCGCTGCTCACACTTTTGAGTCCTAGTCTCGCAGAACACGAGCAAAGGATATTAGAATCCAGAAGATAACACGCCTTTTTTTTTTATAAAATGGCTGATCTCGACTCATAATTTATGGGAAAACAATACTCTCTCTCTCCTTTTTTGTTTTCCTTTTGGCCACTGTAATTAGAAGGTTCAGGAAGCTACCTATCTGTGGTCCAGACAGTGACGTTTGCTGAAGGCAGGGCACCTATGATTATTTGACCCTTGGTCCTATTTTTGCAAATTCTGTGTTCGTCGCTCTCGTGACCGCCTTCGATGCGGTGGCGGAATACGAGCGCCGAGGCGGTCCCATACCCCAGATGCTTGGCGGCGTGTGGCTGGGGGAATGAGTGCCTCCCTCATGTGTGTATGAAAATTCCACCATCCAGTAATGGTGGTCTTAATATAACTTATTATTCGCACCAGGCTTTATCACCGAGAACGGGGCTGTCGTAAAACTTTCGACAGCGAGGACGAGATGTCCTCTGTATGTGCCGACCAGTGCAATGGCCACCGGCAGCGTGTGGTCATGAGTCGTTTGACTAATGGGACCAAAGAACTAAGTCTTTCAATTTTGTTTAATTTTAATTAATTTGGATTTAAAGAGCCACTGGACACACGTGGCTACCTCACTGGCAAATGCAGGTTAAGGCAGTATTTGCTTGTTTGATCTTCGAAACCCCTCTGAGAGAGGAATAGAGAAATATACCATTTTATGGACGATGAAACAGCAGGCCAGATATTCACCTGTGTCGGGGAAGCAGGTGGCCATCACATCGTGTGATTTAAAGTATGTATCACATTTTCCTGAAATAGTTGTGTAATCGGGCTACCGCAGGGGATGTAGTTCTCAGGAATTTGAATAAAGACAATAGCAAGAATTTGTCTCTTCCTGTTAGAGGTCACTGGTCTACTTCTCATTCCCAAATAGCTGATCGTTCCGTAGGTAGAAAGTAACCTTATTAAATAAAGGTTTCATTCTTGCCTTTGGAAGGAAATACCCTTTTCTGTTGCTGTTTATTTATTTATTGTGCGTGTGTGTGTGTGTGTGTGTGTGTGTGTGTGAGAGAGAGAGAGAGAGAGAGAGAGAAAATCCAAAGCAGGTTCCTCTCTGTCAGTGCAGAGCCCGAAGCCAGGCTCCATCCAACGAACTGTGAGATCATGACCTGAGCCAAAATCAAGGGTCAGATGCTTAACTGACTGAGCCACCCAGGCGCCCCATCAACAGGGACACTTCTGATTAAACAAAAGCACTTAGCTCTCTCTCTCTCTCTCTCTCTCTCTCTGAGAGTATGGATCCAAAACACATAGAAAAACTTAGTGGTTGATAGTGAGGGCAGAAGAAAAAAACACAGGGAAAAGCTAGCTCTGGTTAGCAAATGCCCGAGGCAGAGAAAAGCTGGTCACATCAGAGAGAGACTGGATCACAATAGCGGTGTGTGGGACTGCAATGATCAGAACCTACGGCTGGGGGAAGGACACTTGGAGTGTTGAAATGACGCAAAGTCATTTGAGTGACCTTGAAGTTAGAATTCTGGGTCAATTTCTTTCCGTCCCCTAAGATCTAACTCTTTGGCTGTTCCTGTGTTTCCAACCTACTTACCTCATCGCCAACGGTGACTATCTCTTTGAAACCTGAGAAAGCTTAATTAATAATTGAACCAATAAAAAAAGGACAAACACTCCAGTAAAAAAAAAACAAAAAACAAACAAACAAACAAAAAAACAGGACCAAAGAGCAGCATTCAAAAATTCAAAAGTGCTGTTATATACTAGGAGTGGCTGATTAGAAAATGTCAGACATGGGGCGCCTGGGTGGCGCAGTCGGTTAAGCGTCCGACTTCAGCCAGGTCACGATCTCGCGGTCCGTGAGTTCGAGCCCCGCGTCAGGCTCTGGGCTGATGGCTCAGAGCCTGGAGCCTGTTTCTGATTCTGTGTCTCCCTCTCTCTCTGCCCCTCCCCCATTCATGCTCTGTCTCTCTCTGTCCCAAAAATAAATAAACGTTGAAAAAAAAAAAATTAAAAAAAAAAAGAAAATGTCAGACTTTCGATATGAAGAAAAGTTCTATAGTTGTCTAGAAGGACAAAAAGGAAGACGTGTATAAACAGAGGCATATTGTAAAGGCTCATTGTGTTCCTGGTGGGAAATCTCATACCGTTAATAGGTTGATTCGACACAAATTAATCTATAAATACAGAGTGATTTCAATATGAACTCACAGGATCTTTTAAACTGAGGGGGAAAAAATGCATCTGGAATAGAAAATGCACAAGATCAGCCCAGAAATTTCACAATAACAATCAAGGGGTGGCACCCAGGCGGCTCAGTCAGTTAAGCATCCACCTCTTGATAATGGGCTCAGGTCACGATCTCCCCGTTCGTGAGTCTGAGCCCCACATCGGGCTCTGAGCTGACAGCGTGGAGCCTGCTTGGGCTTCTCTCTCTCTCTCTCTCTCTCTCTCTCTCTGCCCCTCCCCTGCTCATTCTCTCTCTCTCACTCTCAAAATAAATAAGTAAACTTAAAAAAATAAAATAAGAATCAGGGGTTTGAAGGGGTAGAGATGGATAACAAAGTTATAATAAGTAAAACAATATGGGATTGATGTACAAATAGCTTGAGAGATGGAGAGAACAGAACAGAATGTACAATAAACCCTTGTATCTAGGGGAATGTTAGTATGTGGTCGCAACTGCGTAGCGGGTCAGTGGCAGAAGACAGATGTTCAGCCCATAGCGACAATTTGGAACAAATGTCCCACGATAGAAAATTAATGAAATGCGTTTCAAGACCATGCATCACAGAGTGACAAAACACCAAGCAAACACTGGTACAGAGAGGTTCACGATATACTGTTAAATGAAAGAAAACACGGCTACAAAATGGCAAAAAAAAAAAAAAAAAGTATGGAACGATTAGCGTTTTCTAAACACGCGTTCGTCACCTATGCGTATATTTGTATTTACAAGGTCACAAATGCAAGGGTCTAATCCCATCCCATTTCTTATTTTTATTATTATTATTTTTTAAGTCTATTTATTTATTTTGAGCGAGAGAGTGCACGTGCAAGCAGGGGAGGGGGGCAGAGAGGGAGAGACAGAGAATCCCAAGCAGGCTCCATACTGTCAACTCAGAGCCCGATGTCAACTCACAAACCGGGAGATCACGACCTGAGCCGAAGCCCCCCATGATCCATGCAGATTATTTACCCTTTCCATCCTCGCTCCCAAAATTTCTGGAGCTGAGGATCAGTTAACCATCCATCGGGTGAACACTGTGCTTGGCACACCAGCCTTACCGCCGTAGCCCGTCCCCATCTGGACCAATTCTGTGTCATCCTACTACACCCAAATCATGATGGTTTCCCAGGACTCACTTCATTCCTGACCACCCCCCGCCCCCAACCCATTCCTGCCTCAACATTTCAGGACACAAGGTCAGAAACACAGGGAATTGGGATCATGTTGTAGCTGGGTATAGTCTAGAACAAATTCCTTAAATTGCTCCTCAAGTGTTCCCCAAGCCTGGTGGCTGAGGGAGCAATAATTAAATGGCAGTGTAGAAGCTGAATTGCCACCCACGGCGTCACTATTATAGTTGGGTTATTAATTAAAACATAACTGGCAGGGGCCTCCTCCGCACAGGGAATCATTATGTGCTTCTTTTTCAGGCCATTGTCGCCAAATATGAAAACTACATCTTACAAGGTGAGCGTTCTCAGAACTGCTTGGTGACGTCAGCTTGAATTGTTGCCCAGGCTGTATGGACACTCAGGTAATGATCGCGTCTCATAGCTAGAATATTAGGCGCGTGGAGGAGGTGGAGGAGTCACTGAGGTGGGTCCTCCTTTTCATGAAACAGATCACACGTGGTGGGGTTCACCCTGGGAGGACATTTCAGAATATCCCAAGGATCCCAAGCGTCTCTGTTGGGAGATCCTTAAAATGGTCTTCGTGAGGATGCATAATTCTGTAACAAAAAGATTCCAGTTGGGTTTTCCATGATGGAAAACACCTCTTTCTAGCCATATGGACGTTGTTATAATGGTACAGTCGCTCAACAGGTTCCGGTCCGGTATACCCACCAGTGACAAGTATTTGGGGTCTCGTGACAGTTGTGGGGGAAATTTGGGCGTGGTGACAGAGTATCCATGTTGGGTCTGAGAATAAAGGGACTAGAGTTCTAATGCCAGTTCTCTTGCCACTGGCTTACGAACCTTTGTCCACGCTTCCCCTCATTAAGCCTCAGTTTCTCCATCTGTGAAGTAGGTGGGATTCCGAAAGGCTGAGCTCCTGCCCAGAGCTGGTGGTGTAGACATCGCCGTTAGTAAAACACAGAAACGCTTCTGTAAGACTGGGGGTTATCTACCACCCAAAGCCCTCCAGCCCACGGCCTGTCCAGTGCTCTGCTGTGGGTTCCCTCACCTGGATCTCCCCATCGTGCGTCCAGTAAGGTTTAATATCCGGTCCAGTGGGGCCTACTGACATGGCACATCATTGTCAGGGTCTTGTCTTTTCTTTTTTCTTTTCTTTTCTTTTTTCTTTTCTTTTCTCTTTTCTTTTCTTTTCTTTTCTTTTTTCTTTTCTTTTCTTTTTTCTTTTCTTTTTTTTCTTTTCTTTTCTTTTCTCTTTTCTTTTTTCTTTTCTTTTTTCTTTTCTTTTCTTTCCTTTCCTTTCCTTTCCTTTCCTTTCCTTTCCTTTCCTTTCCTTTCCTTTCCTTTCCTTTCCTCTTTTCTTTTTCCTTTTGAGTCCTCTGTACCTCTGATGTGCCCGTGGCTAAATAACTCAGGTATTCTTTCTGACGATAGCCATCTACTCAGGGAAGGGCATTACCCACGTTATGCATCAGTGGCTGTTTGCATTTCCAACGAACAAAAAGAAAAGTGATTTTCAGAGTTTCCCATCTGTCTCCTTGGTTTGAGCCAGCTTGGGTCGAGCATCGATTTCCGGCTGTGTCTATTGATACATGTGGCTGTACTTGAACTTCATAAATAGAAGAACATCCCATTAATGGCAGAGTCTGGATGATTCAAGCAAGGATTACACTGGAGATGACCTTGGCTTTGGAGATAATTAGGTTTAATTATGCAAATACAATTTGAATGCTAAAAGCAGATAGATTAAATTGTTTTCAAGCATCCAAGCTGCTCTTGAGACAGTGGCCATCGAAGTGATTATTATTATAGCTGGACGGTCCCTTCAGGCCATCCCTCATCCATGGAAAGGGCGGCAATAACACTGCATTTCTTTTCGAAGATCCTCTTGGCAACCCTGTCTGTTAATTGCAAATTACTGAAGACTCACGATATGTTTTCTCTCTAATCCAGAAGCGATTTTAAATATCTTTGAATGCCTAAGACATATTTTCTTTCATTCATTCATTCATTCATTCATTCAAAAAATAGTTACTAAGGCTTTACTCTTGTGCCACGCATCTGGCTTAACTGCTGGACTAAAGGCATAAAACCCTCTTGGGGCACCTGGATAGCTCAGTCGGTTAAGCGTCCGACTTCGGCTCAGGTCATGACCTCGCGGTCCGTGGGTTCGAGCCCCGCGTCGGGCTCTGTGCTGACAGCTCGGAGCCTGGAGCCTGCTTCGGATTCTGTGTCTCCCCCTCTCTCTGCCTCTCCCCAACTTGCGCTTGCTCTCTCTCTTTCTGTCAAAAATAAAAAACTTAAAAAATTTTTAAGCCCTCTTTACTAAGGGAGCTTCCGTCTAGCAGGGAAACAGACACACTAACGAGAAATATGATGCACGAAACAAGCTGTTTTAATGGACGCTTTTGGGTCATTTCTCCTGGTCTCTTACATTTCCATTCTTCCGGAAACACCCACTTAGCATGATCTCACTGGTTCCCCTCGTGTCTCTTGGCTGCTCCTTCTCAGTCTGCTCTGGGCGTTTCTTTTCCTCCCCCCCAGACAATTAGAAGCTGGAGACCCCGGCACCTGCTCTAAGCACCTTTCCCTCCTCATGCTCCGCGCTCTCCCCAGACCATCGCTTTTGCTTCTGTTGTTCTAATTACCGCCTCTCTGCCAGTTGCTTAAGGACAGCCGTCTCTTCTGGACCCATTCATCCAACAGCTGGTGGCCATCCCCAATTGGGTATCTCAAACTCAACATGTCCCAAACAGAATTCAGTGTTCTCTGAGCTGCGCCCACCCCAACCTGTGTCTGTCCCGATGTCCGCCGCGTTTTATAAATGGCATTACTGTCCACCGTGAACCTGACAATCACCTGGCATGCCTCTCCCTTGTACCTCATGTCCTGTAAGTCAAGTTTTGTTACTCCTACTCTTTCGTTACCTCCCAAGCATTTCCCCAGTCCCACAGTCACCAGCCTCAATCAGTCCTCACCTTCTCTTACATGGATGGGGTAACTTTTTGGTGTCTCCAGCATCACGGTCACACCTCTGCAGGGCAGACGTGGCGATGTGTGATGATAAAAGTTTGGGATCCAATTAGGTCTATAATAGCTGCCATTTGAGGTCTGCTGAGCCCAGGAGTCACCCGCCCCATCTCCTGGAACCCTCATTTGTATCATGAGATCCTGCACTTTGCATACCTGGCCCCCAGCCGGGGTTAGGGGTGAACGCTCTGACCCTAGCTGGCTCTGTTGAATTCTTTCTCCAGGGATGGGAACTAACCAGGAGCCCTTGGTGACTCTCTGTAGGGCTAGGACTCTAATCTATAACCTGAGGGCTGTAAGGTGGCTGTCGTCTGGCCTGATTTTGGAGAAACAGAGAAAGCAAACCATGGGCTGTTAACTGCAGGGTCACTCCTTTTAGGGGACAGTCGGGGCCTACCGGGCACATCACCGCAGTCGTGCGGACCTGGTGACTGCTGATTGACTGCTTTGAGGTTCCATTTCTGGGAGAGCTGAGATTGTAATTAAGTCAAGTCTCGGTTTGGCGACGTGGCCTTAGCCTAAGCGATGCCATCTTGCGCCTGTTGTCTGGAGAGTGCATCACCCTCTCAAGCTGCCTTGAACCCATTTCTGTTCCTCCAGCCAAATGGTTTTAGGTCACACCGTGACATTGTCATGTTAATGCTCCCCACCCCCAAACTCCCCTTGACTTTAGGACACAGCCCCAACCCCTGGGCCAGCCCAAAGGCTCGCAGCCTTCTTCTGGCCTCATTCCCCTTTGCTCCCCCTGCTCCAGTCACTCCAGAAAACTTCCAGTTCTTGGGTGTGTGCCTTCCTCTCTTGTGTCCCCACCCTGCCACGCTCCTTCCTGGAATTCCCCCCCGTCGCCTCCCCACCTACTAGTGCCGTGTCCTTGCTTCAGGCCTCACGGTGACTGCTGGCTTCTCAGGAAGCTAGCTGTCTGACCTTCTGGGCTCAGCCTCTGCCCCCCTGCAGGTGCATGAACCACTTCCTACAGCCTCCCTCCCCTACCGCACGTCAGCTCTGAGGCAGGGGCCACATCCACTGCATCCAGTCAGTCATCCAGCTGTATTTTCCATCACCAGTGTGAGGTCCGGCATGTGGACGGGACCAGTAAATGTCTGTGAATGAACTGGTGGCTGGTGGGACTCCGGAGAAGGAAGAGCTAAGTCTGCAGGGATAGCCAGGAAAGGTTTTGCACAGGAGCTGGTGTCTCAGGTGAGCTTGGAAGGATGCCCCCGGGAGGATCTCATCTAATGCACTCACTCCTTAAGAATTTAGGAACAGACCAGGCACCTGGGTGGCTTAGTCGGTTGAGCTTCTGACTTTGGCTCAGGTCATGATCTCTTAGGCCGTGAGTTCAAGCCCCGCATCTGGCTCTGTGCTGACAGCTCAGAGCCTGGAGCCTGCTTCCAATTCTTTCTCCCTCTCTCTCTGTCCCTCCCCCACTCGGGCTCTGTCTCTCTCTCTCTCTCTCTCTCTCAAAAATAAATAAACATTTAAAAAAAGAATTTAGGGACAAAGGGGCACCTGCATAGCTCAGTACGTTAAGCATCTAACTCGGTTTCAGCTCAGGTCATGATCTCATGGTTCATGGAATCAAGCCCCGCGTTGGGCTCTGTGCTGACAGAGCACTCTCTCTGTCTCTCTTCTCTCTCAAAATAAATAAATAAACATTAAAAAAAGGATTTAAGGGCATGGGTGGGACTCTTGGGGACAGGCCTGGACTTTTAAGTCAGATGCTCCTAAAACTGAGGGACTCTCCCTAGAAGGGCTAGCACGAAGATTTGAAATAGCAAATATAGAGTGACTGGCATTACTTTACAATAAGTGAAAATAACTGTTGGGTTTATTTTCTTCTTTTTAGATCAAAGCATTCTGCAACGCTAGGGGGTTCTTGCATAAATCATCTTAACTCTCTAAACCTCATTTTCCTGATCTGCAAGTGATTCATACTTAATGATTGATTATTGTAATCATCAGAACTTGGGGGCCACAGTGAGGTGGCCCCTTCCGTCGAGAATCAGGGCAGCCATTGTTTGCCTTTGAGAGTTAAACTGTGCTGGATGCAAAGCCACCAGAAATATACAGAACGGTTCCCAGACCAGCAACATCTGAATGTAACTTGGCTGAATACATTAACATGTTTAAAAAGAGAACGTCAATCACCGAATGGAGGAACGGAAAATGTTGTCACACAGGCAAATGGGGGTTCAGCCAGCAGAAGTGCCACATTTCTGCTTCTAAAGATAAGGCCATCCCTAGAGTGCGTAAATGTCCTGAAGATGCCAATCATCTCCTCCCCGATCCCCGATGCCTTCTTAAAGATGCTGCCCAACCCGCAGCCCCAGATGTGGCAGGCCTTTGTAGTGAATGCGCTTACTCCCAGCCCCCTCCACGCCGACCATGACTGATAGAGTCAGGAGTAAACACCAGATTAGAGCTGAGCTTATCATTTTCCCTGCTGCCCTGACCATATGGAGCAGGGATGGGGAGACTGAATCACTTGACTGTGGGGAGCACCAAGCTGGAAGTTTGGAAGGTCACTGGGACAGAGGCCACACTCTTGGGATGGCCGTGCTGAAGCCTCCCGCAAACAGAGGATGAAGCAAAGATATGCTTGCCAAAAGAGAATAAATATGATGCATGGAAAAGTGGAGAGGGCTGGGGCAGAGAGAGAGACAGAGACAGAGACAGAGAGAGACCTACTGATTTTTCTGGTTCTGCGAGCCTACCTCTGCTTCTAAATAGCCTTCCTTTTTAACCTAGCCTCAGTGGGCAGGGATAGGTCCATGCAACTAAACCATCCTAACTAAGGTGGAATTTTAGCTAAAAGACTTGGCCATTTTCATTTGCTTTGGCAAGGTCATCCTGCTGTGGGTGAGATGAACGAATCAGGCTATCTCAGGTGGGCATGGTCAGGCAGGGATTTGAGCCTCTTTCTGCTTGTAAGGTTCATGGCCTTCCACTGCTCTCCTGCACCACGAAAGCTAGCACCTCGTTGCATAATGTGCCATATTGGTTTTCGTGCGCCATATTGATTTTCTGTTGCTGCCGGGAAAAAAATTAACACAGACTTAGTGGCCTAAATCAGTATACATTTTTTCCTTGCAGTTCTGTAGGTGGGAAGTCCGACCTTGGTCTCACTGCCGTGCAATCAAGAGGTCAGCTGGATTGCATTCCTTCTGGTGGTTCCAGAGGGAAATCCACTTCCTTGTCCTTTTCCATTATCTCTCCCTGTCCACATTCTTTGTCACATGGCCCCCTCCTCCATCTTCAGACCAGCAGCACAGTCGCTTTCTGCTCCCGCTCTGCTCTCACACCTCTTTTTCTGACTCTGTCCAGCTGTCACTCTTAGTCCTCTGCTGATTACATTGGGCCACCTGGATAATTCGGGCTACTGTCCTCATCTTAAGGCCGGCTGGCTAGCAACCTCAATTCCATCTGTCACCTTAACTCCCCTTTTCCATGTAACCCTAACAATTCACAGGTTCTAGGGATTAGGGCACGGACATCACAGGGGGGGGGGGCCCATCATTCTGCCCACCTCATGTAGCTTGACCAAAGAGAGGGAGAGTGGACGAAATATTGACGTACAGCATTCTTTAAACATTCACGTGGCTTAGGAAAATTCAGGGTTAAATCAGTAAACTTGGAAGTTTCCCTTCTCCGTTTGGTACCTTAAGACCTAAATGCATACCTCAGTGGAAGGAAATGGACTTTCCAGTCATCCGGGGCTGAGCTCCATCTTTCGATGTCTAGGACTTGGGTACATATTTCACTCCTGTTCCCCGCAGTCTCCTCCTCCAGAGAATGCAGATGATAATAGTATTGTTTGGGGGATTAAATGAAATCAAATGTTTTTTTCAAAAACTTGATCCACACCTGTTTTCTTCTCTTTCCCTTCTTCTTTCCTTCCCTATCATGGCCCGGAAACACAAACTGAATATCCTAGGAATTCTTCTAAGAGAGGGAGCTCTCAGTGAGTCTTGGCTGCAGAAGTGACCTGGTGCCAGGCATCTGAAAGAAGGATTGTGCCGTGATGGCAACCCATAAGCTTCTCTTGCTTCTCCCCCCTGCCCCTCTCACCACCATTTATTGGGTCTTTTTATCTCTGGGAGTGTCAACTCCCCCAGCGTTTCTTTCCGTCTTTCTTTTCTTGCAACCTAAAATGACAAGGGTCAGAGAGCCAAGTATGGGATATGTTTGGGGCCACCACGCCAGAGCTGTCAGGACAGATCTTCAGGGCCTGAGGGATGGGGGGTATTGGAGAATTCCCAATGGACTGCTTCCTGGCCCTGACCTAGAACAAGCTTTGTCCCTGTCCCTTTGAGCATCTTATTATTTCTTTGAAGGATTTGCTGTCTACAAGTGTGGGTAACCTCTGTGCCTGGCTATAACTATAGTCATGGGCTTCTCATGGGGACAGTTTTTTCTTTCACGTTTGGAGGAACTTGGAAGCTTTTGACCTCATCACCCTAGTCATTCAGGATGGAGTTAAGCGAAGGAGGTGCTATGCCGGTTTATAGTAAGAAGACTCAACCTGGCTGGATTTAAAGGATGCCCTTATGGAAATGCCACCAGTTCAGATATCAGAGACTCTGGACAAAAACATTCTAGAAAGTTACTCTTGTTTTAGCTGAAAAAGCAGTCTGCTAATTGGGAAGTGTGGTCCCTTTCAAACCTTCCTTTCCTTTTCCAGTTTTAGACACAGTTACCCGTGTAGCCTCAATGGCAGCTCACAAAACATCACCACACACATTTGCACTTTTTTTTTTTTGGACTCTTGAGTTCTGGGTGGAATCTCAGATTCAGACAGGCCGGTGTGGAAATCCCAGAAATGCTACTTCATGGGATTGCCATGCCAATTGGAAGCCCCTCGCACAGACCGAAACCCTTATGAAGCATTTGGGAGTTCAGACTCATCCTTCCTTTGTGGGTCCTTTGCACCCAATGGTTATATGTGCTTTAATTCAGACGAGCTCCGTGTCTTAAGAGCCTAACATTCCGGAATGGAAAATCCTTCATGGACAGAGACGGTCCCCACCTGTCCCTCCGTGATCCTTCCTCGAGTAGAGCAGACACCTGCCTTTCCAGATTTGGAAATGAGGGAAGTAAGACTGCCCTTTGGGAGTGAAGCTGTGGGCTAACACAGTGGATCCCAGAAAAGATATGCAAAGTCAGCTGAAGGAGAGGCACAGTTCCCATGTGGGCAAGCCTCCATGGTCGCCAGATGAATGCATTACCATAAAGAAAGGATGTATCCATCAACGGAAGGACTGGTTCTCACTGAAAGTGAAAAGAAATGAAAGCACCAGATGATGGCAGGGTCCAGCCTAGGAAGAGGGAGTCTGGAAGAGTGCTGGTTCCATGCGGGCAGACAGTGGAGCCCACACACTTTAAATATCCCTGGTCCCATTGGCAGGGCCAGCCCTCTTGTGAAATGGAAACGTCCGGCTATCTCAGCTGGATGCCTTAAGCAGCGGATTATTAAATTCCCCTTGTTCTGATTCCAGGCTCTCCAGAAACTTTCAGGTTGTGATTTGGCTCCTTTGGGAGTTTCCCTGTGAGGTGAGGATGAACTAAGTCCACGGAATTGAAGTTTTTAGGTCTTCAATGTCAATCATTTCTTACCACGAATGAAGGAATTGGCATTTGGGTTTTATACATCAGTGTTCTGTGCTAGGTTTGAGTGTCTCTACTGAGCGATGAATCCCTCTTCAGATTGTTGTATCCCAGGATCAGAGATCAGACTCAGGTTGGTGGTAAATTCCCCAAGGTAAGTAACACCTGTTTATGAGACATCGTGGAAGACAGGCTGCTGGCCTTTCCTCTTGGTGACGACCATCTGGCATTTCAGAAGAGACAGCATTTCAAAATTTGACACTAACCACACTCCCCATCTCACTCCATGACAGCTCGCGGTGGGAAGTGTTATATGGCGGAAAGATTCTGGGATTTGGAGTCAGACACTCCTGGGTTTGATTCCATCCCTGTTGGTTTCTGTCTGTGGGACCTCGGGCACGTAATTTAACATTTCTGAGCACCAGCTTCCCCATCTGTAAAATGGGACTCCTCACAGGGCTGTTGCAAAGATTGTTGATAAGACTCAACAAATGTAGGGGCGCCTGGGTGGCTCAGTCAGCTGAGCGTCCAACTTCAGCTCAGGTCACGATCTCACAGTTCGTGGGTTCAAGCCCCATGTTGGGCTCTGTGCCAACAGCTCAGAACCTGGAGCCTGCTTCGGATTCTGTGTCTCCCTCTCTCTCTGCCCCTCCCCTGCTCATACTCTGTCTCTCTCTGTCTCAAAAATAAACATTAAAAAAATTAAAAAAAAAAAAAAGCTCCATAAATGTAGTTCTGATTGTCATGTGCATCAACAGGGACTCACCAGATGGGGATGATGACCGAGTATGGATCTTCCATTCTACCATAGACCAAGGGTCTATTTTGTGCATAATCGAGTCCAGTCTAAGACTGTTCCTTGCATCCCCTTGGCCCATTCCAGCTTCGGAAGTCAGCAGTGGGGGATGACCTGAACCCTTTCCCACGTTCTGCACAGTCTTGAACTCCCACAGAATGCGCAGTCATAAGAGTAGATTCAAAGAAGCTTTGCCCATGGCCTTTTGTTGAGTCCCTGAGGGTCTCAAGAGATGGCTTCCAGCAAAGCGAGTTTCCCTTTAAGGGTCTGAGCATATGTGTGTATGCCCACGTGTTGATTGTCCTGGAAGAAATTGTGGCCTCCTTCCTGGTGCCATTCAGTCAGAATTTGGCAACCGGTTTATTGAATGAGCTAGACTCAAGCAGAAAACAGCTTCCCTCTTTCTCATGTCTTTCCATTTTTACCTGCTCTCTGCCCCTGGATAACACTTCGGGTCAGTGCCATAGCTTTCTGGTCACTCTTAGACAGCAGTAAGGACAAAAAAAAAGTTATTTGGTTAGTTTCAGGTCATAGAAAACCCAGTCTAGGCTAATACATAAACGCCAGACTTTCCTTCCATCACTTTGACCTATTTCAGGTCCAGAAATCAGCACTGGGGGAAAGCCTTGTGATCGTTCCATCTTTCATTCCCGCCTCACCTCCACCGACCCCCAAGCAGGCAATGTAGGAGCTTCCAGTATGGGAGCCAGAGGCGGGGAGGAGAGGAAGAACAGAATAGGTCTCTCGGGACTGTTGCAACAGGATGTTTTAAGTGTGCACAGATGGTGTTCTCCCCGTGGCACTTTGTAGAGTTCCTCAGCAATCCCCCCCTCACTGCAGCCCCCTAAAGCTGGTGAAGCCACCACAGCCGGCTGCTTATGAATCACTTCTGTCTACACGTTTCTGTGCCTGATGGCACTCCCCCCAACCCAACCCATCTGCCGAGATCACCCCCCCAGCCAGAAAGCCCTCGTGATCACCCCCCCAGCCAGAAAGCCCTCGTGGCTGAGCTTCTTTTCTTTCTTTTCATTTAAAAACAAAAATTTGCTTATACCCTGATTATAAAAGCCATACACCTGACAACAGGATATTTCTAAAAATAATGGAGCAGAAGATAGTTAGATTTCTGCAACCTACAACCTAAACAGATGAACGAAGACACAGATTGTGGGCCATTCATACGCCGGAGGACACTCCACCGTAAAAAGGAGTGAGCAATTGATATACACAAGCAACAAGCCACACAGATGAATCTAAAAATAATTATGCTGAGGGAAAGAAGGCAGACAAAATAAAGAGAGTGCATACTGTATGATTCCGTTTATATAAAATACTTGAAAAGACAAACCAATTCATAGTGACAGAAAGCAGATCAGTGATTGCCTTTCCTTCTGCAGGGAAGTCGGGAGGGTGGGAGGGATGGCTTCCAAAGGAGCAGAAGGGGGTGATGGACACGTTCATTATCTTGAGTGTGGAGGCGATGGGGTGCCTGGGTGGCTCAGTCAGTTGGGCGTCTGACTTCAGCTCAGGTCACGATCTTGTGGTTTGTGGGTTCTGGCCCTGTGTGGGGCTCTGGGCTGACAGCTCGGAGCCTGGAGCCTGCTTTGGATTCTGTGTCTCCTTCTTTCTCTGCCCCTCCCCTGCGCACGCTCTGTCTCTCTCTCTGTCTCTCTCTCTCTCTCTCTCTCTCTCTCTCTCTCTCAGAAATAAACATTTAAGTTTTGTTTTTGTTTTTTTTTTTAAAGAGAAGGTTCATGGCTATCTGCCTCCTCCAGGCTTCCATCTGGACCACTCACTGGTCACAGGCTCTCTATCTCACCCTCAATGGATGGGCCCTCTTTATTGGACCATAGCCTCTTTTTTAAAAAATTTTTTAAAATTTTGTACGTATTTTTTATTTTTTGGAGGGAGAAGCGCATGCAAGAGGGAGAGAGAGAATCCCAAGCATCCCCGATATGGGGTCCGATCTCATGAACCTCAAGATCGTGACCTGAGCAGAAGTCAAGAATCAGATGCTCAACCCACTGAGCCACCCAGGGTGCCCCACTAGCCTCTTGACTGTAGACTCTTTCAGCCAAGAGCCCCGCTCTTGGCCAGCCTTCAGGACCAGCTTGTATCCGGTGTCCTGAGTAGTTCTTCCAAAGCCTGTGCCCTTTGTCTGTCTTAGGGTGGTGGCTGCTGTGAAGGCTCTTCCTCCTTGGTCTGGCCCATGTGTGGAGAGCAGCTCACCCAGAATATCAACGCCTCTCTTCAGAGACCCCATCACTTCTTATCCCCTCACCCTCGACAAGTGAAACTTGACTTCGTCCTGCAGAGCTTGGAGAAGACTGATGGGCTGACGAACGCACAAGTACATCTGAGCAGTGCCTTTGCTGGGGCCGCACGTGTGGCCCAGCACCTCAGCGTGGGTCTACTTGGCACCCACTGTTTGCGTCTTTGGGGCCTCAGCTGGAACTCTGAGACAGGAAAAGTCTCGTGTTAATAACCCCCCATAGTTTGCTTTGCTTCATTAAGGTACAAAGAGATGAATTTTCCCCCCAACATACTTTTCAAGGCCTATTTATCGAGAGACCCGGCAAGGAGCCTCTCCGAGCACCAAGGCCCTAAGCAGGGATGTGTCCCTCCTCCCCCTGGAAGACGCTTGACGTGCCTTTTGGAAGACGCATGCGTCCCCTTCATTGCTTTGTTTAAGGACGCCTGACAGTGGTTACAGATATGAATGCCATCTGTTTCCTGTTCTGGAGAAGGGAAAAATACGACAAATACCACGAAGACCCACATGTGCCAGGCACTGTATCCAGGACCGATACCGCAGGGGTGATAGATGAGTGACCTCTGCCAGAGCGGATCCCATGGTCTCAGGCCGCGGGGCAGGAAGTAACCTGGAGAAGGAGGTGGGATGTGAACCAAGGCCAAAGGACCGCACGGCTCGCTTTCAGAGACATTCCGTGGGAAGGCATCAGGAGGGGACGGGGTGAGGCTTTCCAGGGTAGCTGGGAACGCTCCTGTGCCAAGATCCTCCCGTCACAGAGGCCACAGCATGAGGAAGATTCGGGCACATTCCCTTTCCTTCCGCCACACCACATGCAGGGTTAAAAGTCAGTGACACGAGCGGAATCTCCTTTCCTTCCGTTCTTGCGGCCAGGCCACTGGCCAGCGAGAGCCCTCTTTAGGATTTAGAGTTACACAGGATGATGGAGGAGAAAATTCAAGGAGGGAAGAAAGAAGGAGTTGACCAGATACTCCTCTTTCCCCCGCCCAGTTCCTAGTTATTTAGTTATTTATTTTGAAAGAGAGAGAGAGAGAGAGAGAGGGACAGAGAGAGAGAGAGAGAGAGAATCCTGAGCAAGCTCTGTGCTGCCAGCTCAGAGCCCAACACAGGGCTCGATCTCAAGAACCATGAGATCATGACCTGCGCTGAAATCAACAGTCAGACGCTTAACCACCTGAGCCACCCAGGCGCCTCATGAGTAAAGCTTTAAATGGGGTTGGGCCAAACATTAACAATGAAAAGGGCCCCAAAGCCCACAGAATTGGACCCAGGTCTCGTGAGGAGTAAAAGAGGAAAACCACGGAGAGTTTTAAGTGCCCTGTATAAACTCATTCAGTCGTCACAACAGCCCGCCAGGCAGGTGTTGTTATTAACAGCCTCCTTTGCTCCCACGAGGGCAGTAAGACACAGAGAGGTTGAGTAACTTGCCCAGCGTCACGCAGCTTGAACCTTGACTCCAGAGAAAGTGCTCCCGTCCCTCGCCGACCTGTCTATTCTGCAACTGCACGGAGTGACCCGTCACCCATTCGAGGTCAGAGGCTCTCCCAGGTTCTGGAGAGAATCCCGGGAGCCCTGGACAGAGGCAGCCGGGGCCAGACCGTGCAGGATCACGCTGTGGACCGCGATTCTATTCCGAGTTAAGGCAAGCCACCGGTGTCTAAATGAATCATTGCTACTCGCACGCTTCCGTAGCCAGCACCCTGGCTGTGCCTGCGTTTAGCACGCGAGAGCTGCCTGTTTGCACGCCCGTCTCTCCTGCAGGCTGGGAATGCGTTACAGCCGGGACCACCTCTCAGCCATTTTTATGTCTTCTTCACGCTGTCCCAGTTACGCGGCACAGCTCGGGCATGTATTAAACATTTAGTACGTGTTTACTGAATGAAATTAAAGGGGGAATGGATTCTTAATTACCTTCAAAAATTTCATTTTCCTACGGCCCAATTAATTTTAAAGAGACGCAACTATTTCTACGGTATTCATGGCGATGATAATGATGATATTATTAATGGCAGTTCCTATGCGCCGAACATTTCATGCGCCAGGCTCTGGGCCAGGTGCTTCAAGTTGACTCTAATAGATCTATCATATAGCAACTGTAAATCCTGTCTGTCCCTAGCATTTGTTTCCACAAGCGAAGACCACCCCCCGCCCCCCCGCCCACGCACACCCCCATCCCCACCGAGGGCTCGCAAATCCCAGAGGTGAAGAATATGGTTTCTCAGGAGTGGCCACAAGGTGGCGCTGCGACCCCATCATCATACCCCCATACCTCGCGGTGCGAAAGTGAGCCAGGTGGGCCAACTCTGAGGGGCTGGCCAGATGGCTGGGAGCCTCTTGGTGACCGAGATGGCCCAGCTGGGGGCCCAGGCACTAAGCCCTGCAGTTGGGGGTTCCAGTTTATGCCCACGAGGGGACCTTTTGAAAAGACCCTCGCGGAGCTGGAGAGCATCTTCTTGGTGACATCTGAAAGGCAGTGGCTTCATTTTCATTCCGTTGAACAGGGAACCGTGGAGCCTCAACTCTTGCCAACACCCCCTCTGCCTTCCTCCCTGTATTTCAGGTGAGGTTGGGCGGGAGGACGGGAGGGCCATTGGGCCCCGCGCTCGTTCAGGCATTTGACGTTACCTCCAAACCAGGCTGTATGTAGGGTCGTTACGTTTCTCCTGGTGTCAGACCTGTGCTTTTTTGTTCCATGAGCAATACTTCAATTATACCACTATTTTGCACCCCCTTTTTTTTAGCATGCCTTCATCTTTTATTCTCTCAGCATCCTCAAAAATTACCAAGTGCCCCGCGCTCCTCTCTCGATATTTGAAGAGCTTTAGCTGACCTGTTCGTAGTCCCACCCAAACGACTGACTGGTGGTGTTTTCTCTGATCCCACGGCTTTTTCTCCTTATTCCCTTTCCTGGAACCCTTGGGTGGTCCTGAAACAGCCAGATTCACCTCGCCGTAGTGCTTAAGACTCCAGGCTGTTATTCCTGCGTCCTACGCTGTGTCCCCTACGAGACTAAGGGTCCTCCATCTGGGATCTACAGACACTTGGGCCATCCACAGAGCCCCTCACATCTGCAGTTATTTACCAACTGCCACAAAACAATAGTGGATCCACAAGTCCACGACACCTCCGTGGCATCCCACCGTAAGTGACTATTACTTGTGCGTCTGGACTCAGGTGGGTTTCTTCCAAGGGGTCTGCTCATCTTGAACAGGCTTGTTTAAATCTCCGAATAGCTGGCTGTTGGCTGATCTAGGTTGGCCTTTTTCCTGGGGCAGCTGGGCTCTGTGGCCCACGTTTCTTGTCTCCCTTCTGGACCAGCCAGCCAGCCCAGGCCTGTCTTCCTCACGGAAGCAGTGGAAACACCAGATCTGAAGCCCCCAAGTGCAAGCCCATTTCAAGCGTCAGCCTGCGCCACTCCCACTAATGTCCCACTGACAAAGCAAGGTCCGCACGCTAGTTAGCTCAGAGCGAGATGGCGCGGGCAGGTCTTGGCAGGCCACACGGCCAAGGGCATGATGCAGAAACAAGTCAAAAACTGGGGCCGTTGCTGCGGTCTACCGAGGACTGTATGCTAGGGTTGTGTGTAGTTTCTGGAAAGATGCTCTAAGGCTCTCACCGTATTTTTCAGTGTGACCCATATCCCCCAGGTTTCAAGAACCTCCAACACCCATTCATTCTTGAATGCAGGGTCTACATCTGCTAAATTCTTACATCTTGAAAAAAAAAAACTTTTTTTTTTTTAATTTTAGAAAGAGAGAGAGTGTGTGTGAGTGGGGGAGAGAGGCATAGTGAGACACACAGAGAGAGACAGAGAGAGAATTCTAAGTAGGTTCCACGCTGAGTGTGGAGCCTGACACGGGGCTCAATCCCACGACCCTGGGATCATGACCTGAGCTGAAATCAAGAGTCGCACGCTCAACCGAATGAGCCACCCAGGAGCCCCTAATTCTTACGTCTTTAAAGCCACGAAAGAAATCTAGAGCATAGTAGGTACTGAACAAATGTTTGTTGAAGGAATGAGTGAGTGAGTGCATGAATGAATAAGTGCCTTCTGTATGCTGACCCTATGCTAGATTCGGGGGATACGGAATTGAACCGAACGAGGCTCCTACCCACAAGGAGATTTTACTGTGTGCACCGTCTGAGAGAGTCTTGGCACAGGGCTTGAAGTCAGGTGGACGGACAGCCCTCAGCCTCAGCCAGAATAAGGTGTGCGTCATTACGAGACCTTAGGGGTGGAGGCCAAGGAAGGATAAGCTTGGGAGGACACAGAATACATGAATACGCTTGACCCCCCTGGGTCCCAGTGTGGATCATCATATAGAAGCCATACGCTACACGAATAAACATATATGTGGCCTTAAAAAATGCAAGCAGAGACCTCATCTTTATTGGTGTCACCAAGTGAATAATGAATTTTCTTCGCAGCTAGCTCTAGAATCCCTCTCGGAGGAGGAAATTGCCTCTGTCCAGGAAAATATCTTGATATGCTGCTCAGGGCAGGAGGTGAGACCCCAAAGGCATGGCTGTCCAATGCAATGAATTGTTTGTTTTCTCCTCACATGGAAGGAGAGAGAAAAAGAGTAGAAGAGCGTGGGGTAAGGGAGGAGATAAAATCTCGGGCGGTAAATCACAGCTGAGACCCACATAGGAGAAAAGAGTAAGAAAGCCATTTAAAAAAAGTCTCCGGGCCGTTGCAGAAAATGTCAAATAAGTGTTTGTCGGGATATTGCTGGGACGTGCTCTCTGTTTTGTGACCCCAGCGTTTACGACGGGGTGACAAATGCATCCTGCATTTGGTTTGGCCTGGCCTTGTTGGTTGGCTTTGTCAGTGCTTTTGTAGGAACTGAGAAAAAAGATTGGGTTCGTCGTTGGGATCGGTGTGGTCCCAGATACAGCAGTTTGGAAGCAGGGACCCAGGGAAGGCTTCGGCCACCCAGAGACTGTGGAGCCCGGGACTGGCCCACCACCCTCAGCTGGATGGCGCGTGTGGGTGTTTTGTGTCCGAGAGCCACTCTACAACACTCTCTGCCTGTGTAACTTGGGGCTGGCTTCTACAATTCTCTCCGCCTCTGTTTTCTCTCCTCTAAGCTGGGGATAAGAGTAGTGTCTCCCTGAGGTCCTTGGGAGAGTTTAGTAAGAGAATGAAGCGTAGCACCCAGCACGTACACTCATGCATGTCAACTATCACCGTTATTATTATTATTATTATTATTGGTTTTGTTATTTAGCGGTTATATTAGTGGTTTTGTTATTTAGCCCTCTGGGCATTTGACAAGGCGCTCTCCAAGGGTTGATTCTTCCTTCCAACCTGCAGGAGGCGCCATGGCCCCACAGCTCAGCCCCTGGCCTCCCCACCCCACAAAGCCCAACTTGACATTGGAGGAAGGAACCCTGGGTTGCAGTCCACTCAGAAATCCATTTTCCCCACTCAGCACAACAGCGAAATGAGACTGACTTGGTGTGTTTGTTTACACCCCTTGGGAACTTATTTCCCGTTCACTTAATTACCTGAGACTCAGACATTGCTGTGCAAAATTCGCCTCAGATACATTTTGTAAAGTCATCGAGACGTGCTCATTTGGTGCTTTGATTAAAATGTGCAATCTTCCCCAGGCTTCTGCACCTCGTTAAATAATTGCACCTCCAGTGAGAAAGTAAACAGCACACTCTGGGGCACAGAGAACAAGATAAATGAGGTGCACGCCCAGCAGATATTTTACACTCCACCCCCCAGGCCAACAGATGACAGCTGGGTCCAGTGCCGTGCGGATGGAAGCTGCCTTTCCGTTGCTTCCGTCTTGCAACCTTGTTGGGGGGAGGCATGATCCAGGAGCCGAACAGAATCCCCTCTGCCTGCCCTTTTCTGCCTCCATGTCTGCGTGGCTTGCACCCAGTCTTGGGGAGAGAATGATCAAAGGGTTGGTTGCACACTGGGAAGCTGGCTCAGCCCCAGCTGTTCTGTACCTGCTACGCACTCAAGGTGCAGGGGTGAGGGGACTGGACACAGAACACGCTGCTTAGAGGGCATATGGCGCCCTTGAGAAGTTGCCAACTTTGAGTCAAGCCCCGCCTATCTCAGTAATTAGTTATATTGACCTTCGCCATTTCACTTCGTGGGGTTTTTTTTTCTTCTTTTTCTTTCATAAAATGAGGAACTTTGACATTGCAGATAGCCCTGGGTGAGGTCCACCTGTGCTGTTCGCTTGTACGATGACCTTGAGCAGGTGATTTATAAATACCTCCCCAAGACTCAGTTTTTTCATCTGGAAAAAGTGGCTGAGAGTTGACAAGAGAACGAAATCACTTGAGGTAATGTGTTTAATGCATGGCACACATTATCAGGCACAGAGGTGGTACCTGTTGGGACGATAATATGGTGGTTTGGAGTGAGTAAAGGTCAGATTTTGGGTTGAATCTTGGTTCTGTCAATTTTTAGCTGTGACCTTGGGCACATTGTTTTTTCTGTGGGTCTCTGTTTCCTAATCTGTAAACAGAGGAAACAAATACTTATAAGGCAGGAGGAAGGTGACACTGAATTAAATGAGATGATCTGTGTTACATACACATCCACCTGTCTGCATAGAGTAAATGCATCATAAGCACTATGTCATCAAGGTGGTGGTGATGACCAGTGGCATAATGAGCCAGTTCCGAGCTCAGACTTCCAAGGGAAGTCTATCCAAGATGATGTCTCAACCACTGTGGTCTAAGAAGAAGCTGAATGAAACTGGTTCATGAGGGTGTTTGTGGAAAATTCTTTTCCCTAGTGTTCTAACTCCAAGGTATGGGAATAGGAATAGCCTAATCCCCAGGCTAACACGGGTCCTTCCTGAATTTTCCTTCTGGTTCCACAGGGCAAGGCAAGGAACTTCAGGAAGTAGAGAAAGAAAGAGGCAGACCATCTGACATTTTCCCAATTTGCTGTCCATCTACTCATTCATCTATCTATCCATCCCATCCATCCATCCATCCATCCATTCATCCATCCATCTATCCATTCATCCATCCAGCCATCCTTGATCAAGCTCTCACTATGTGCTGTACTGTACAAGGTACATACTTTCTACTCTTGAAATTTGATACTATCAAATGGCATGGGACCATTTCTCCTTTCCCATGCGTCTACTTGCATCGTCAAGCTGACAGGGAAGATTAGACAGGATGCTGGAAACTTTCCTGTCTAATCCTTCCTCAGTCTGGGAGAGACATGGTTGTACTGGGGCAAATGAAAAGTGCTGTTCCACTAAAGGGTTGGACACACAAGATCTCCCCTGCCCTTCACCATCTACCCTGAGGTTGCCTCACATGTAGATAAAAGCAGAGGCAAAGCTATTTGAGAAAGTGAATACTTGAGAATATGAAATTTCCTAGGACAAATTAATTTGGGCATGACTACATCATATGCCCACCCCCACCCCAAGCTACGTAAAGCATAAATCTGACCCTTAAGGAGTTCACATAACTTAGGGTCTAGTAGCCATGTTCCTTCTTACCTCAGAACCTTAAACATACTAGTTGTACAACATTAATTCATTCTGTCCTTACCCTTCACAGCACGTATCAACAATGTAATGGATTATATATCATCAGTTGCTCAAAGTTTGTCTCCCCAGTGGAGTGTAAGCTCCTGGAGGGCAGGGATCATTCATACCACAAATAACTACAGCACACCTACACATGTTCCAGGCACTGTTCTTAGCTCTGTAGATGCATTTGGCCTCATAGAACTTCCATTGTCATTCCAGGGGAGGGAATAAATGGTATTACTGCTGCTTAATATGGTGGTTGGGTGTCATTCAAGAAGGTATCTGAAGGAAGTGAGGGACCGTGTCATCAGGATAGCTGGAGGAATGGGGTTTGGGGGATAGAGAATGGCAACCACAAAGGCCTTGAGGCTGGAGAGTGCTTGGGTTGTTCAAGAAATAGCAGGGGGACCGATGTGGCTGGTGCAGAATGGTCCAGTTCTGGAGTGGTGGAAGACGAAATCATAAAAGTAGCAGGTGGCCCTGACCGTTACTCTGAGTGAGTTGAGAAGCTATTTTTGAGCAGAATGGTAACACGGCCTGATGAACACTTCAAGGATTCCCCTGGCCGCCATGGGTACAGATTGCCATGGGGGCAAAAAATGGAGGCAGAGAGTCATTTCCTGTTGCACAATCCAGGTAAGAGTGCCTTAGATTAGGATGGTGAGAAGTAGATGGTCCACATGTTCCACGGGCAGAATGTTGAGCAGAGTACCGTGCACTAGTTATCAGTCCTGGGGGAGGACCGCAAACACTTCGGCCCTTTGCATCTTAGTTTTGAAGTCACCAAGGAAAACAGCACAGTCTAGTGCTGGGTAGGGTGATGCTTTACTTATGTAGAGAAGAGACAGAGCAAGATCAGCTCCAATAGTGTGGATCAGTCTCTCATGGCAAGCAGGTTCCCCCCGACGGCCGTCACAGGGCAACTGGCCCCCACACACCCCTCTAGTGCTGCAGTGGAAGGACCTCAACCTTTCCCCTATGGAGTCCGAAGTACTACCAGCTGGGGGTATGTGTGAGGGCCATTGACACCCATGCTTAGGCAGAAAATGGAACACTCATTGTGCCTGAAACAGGGAAAGATCTTCCCACATGAGATGATAAGCTGTGTGGACTCTTTAATGTCTTGGTAAGGAAGTGTTCCTGGCCCCAAACCCGTTCTTATGCAGCCAAGTGGGGGTGGAAAGATGGTGTGCATGAAACTGCCTTTCCCAATAGTCTACAGGGTTTGTTGTTTGAGTGTTGGGAATGAGGGGGAGGAGGCAAGAATGACTCCAAGGCTTTTAGGTGGGAGATTTGAGGTACCAGTTACTGAAGGTTGTGGAGGGATGTGTGCATGTGCGTGTGTGTGTGTGTGTGTGTGGGCATGCACTCATGGGCATGCATGCATGTGTGCTGGACGGTGAATCAGGAATTGGATTTTGTTCATGTAATAGATTTTGAAATGTCTATTAGAAACCTCACTGAGATGCAAAGTGTTCTGCAAAGTTGAGTTTTCTGGAAGTTCGGGGAGAGGTCTAGCTGGAAATAGAAAATTGGAAGCCATCACTGTAAATGAGTTTTAGTCCCAGGAGACTGGATGAGGTCTCTAAATAGGATGACAGATAGATAGAAGAAAGCTGAGAGCTGAGTCTGGGTCCCTCCGAAGTTTAGAAGTCTAGGATATGAGTTGGGACCAGGAAAGAAGACCAAGAAGCAGTCGTCAGTCATGTAGAAGGGAATCTAGAGAATAAAGAAAGTGTTCTGGAGGCAAATCAGGGGAGAGTTTCAGAAAGAAGGGAGGGGCAAAGTCTGTTAAATGTTTCTGGGATTAAGTAAGATGTGGACTGAGAATTGACCATGGGATTCGGCAGCCCAGAAGGTACTGATGATCTGGATAAGAACTGTTTTGGTGGAGCGATGGGGAAATCACTCTGGGAAGATTTGGTTCAAAAGAAAAGGAGCAGAGAAACAGGGTTGGAGCAGGAGGGGAATGAAGGGTCAGGAAGGCTCTTTTTTTCCCTTATCTGATGGGAATGATCAAGGAGAGAGAGAAAATGTGATGATGTGTGGAAGAGAGTGATTGGCCAATGACTTTGGTGTTGAAAAAGAGAATGAAGATACAGGTTCAAGCAGAGGCATTGGGTGTAGACAGGTGCCTTTTGGTTATTCTATGGTAGTGGGTGGAAAGGCAGAGTATATGGGCCAGATGTTCCGAGGCTGGAAGATGTGTTGGTGGGAGCCTGTGGAATTCTCTTCTGATTGCTTCCATCTTCTCAGCTGAGAGTGAGGAACAGGAAAGAGAAGTTATAAAACAATTGTTTAGTTCTCTGATCAGATTTCCTCAGAATTACACCGGGCAGGAGAGCCGATGAATTGAATGAGTCAGGAAATGTGGTAGGATCGCAGATAACATTTGGGCCTGTTGAGGTTGGTCGTCATGCATTTGAAGAAAGCCAGTCAGAACGCTTGTGTATCTTTCTCCCCCCAAGTTGAATTGCTTGGATGAAGGCTCAGAATGGTTAAGGAAGTGAGATTTAATGGGGGTTGTGTTTTTCCCAGGTGTGTGTTAGGGATAGAGGAAGAAATATTCGGAGCCTATGCTGGGGTGTAGTAGTGATAATAATACATATCGCATATAAGCATGGTCAAAAGAAAAGCAAGGCTATAAAGGAATTGAGGGACAGTAAAAAGGTGGTAACCAACGCTGTATTTAGGTTATGGAGGGGTCAACTTTTGGAACTGGCAAACTAGAGATGAACGGTAGTGATTAGAACGTAGGATCCTCAGAGGTAAGGTAATGGCAGAGTAAGTTACCTGTAGGAAGAGGTCTAGGGCATGGCCACGGGAGGGACTGGGCTGAGTTAGGATGAGTTAGAAAGGGACTGGAGGTGGTCCTGGACCTGTGAGTGCACAGCACTGCAGGGTTTTCTCTATGAAAAGTGAAATCACTGAGAACCCGAACTAAAATAGCATTGGAGAAGGTGACGAGTCAGGTGCTCAGCTCTTGTAGGAGTGAGGGAATGACTCAGGGCTCTAGAGGTGGTTCCCTAACCAGGGGGTTCAGTCGGCAGCATGACCTTCCGAACCAGGAGTGTTACAGCATCAGGGGCAGAGGTGTGGGAGATTAATAAAGAGCCAGGAGGATTCCTACCCTACCACCAGACCCAGTGGAACCAGGAGTATGGGAATGAAAAAAAAAAAAAAAAGCTACTTCTTCAGAGGACAGCGGAGGAAGCTACATCCATAGGTAGAGCTTTGAGATTTTTTCTTTTTTAAGGGCAGGTTCTAGACCCATACAGATCTGGCCTCCCCCCTGATGTGGTCCATGTAGCCCCTTCCTGGAGTTGTCTTCTCTTTGGCCAGAGAACCTTCTGTGATGCAATTTATTACAGTGGTGACACACACAACCTTTGAAGTCCGACTGCCTCGATTCCAATCTGGCGTTCCTGCCCACTGCTCATTAACTCCGTGAACTTAGGCTAATTGACGAAACTTTCCGGGCTTCAGTTTCGTCATCAGAAAACGGGGGTAATAATGGGCTTAATTATGGGGTTCTTGTGAATATTAATGGAATCAATATAGGCACAGTCCTTGGAGCCGTGCCTAGAACATGGCAAGTGTGCATATTGGTTTCTGCTATTAATATTATTTTTGAAATTAATATTCTACTCCTGCTGGGTTCCTTGTTCTGTGAGGACCGAAAGGCGAAGGGAGATGCGACCGAAGATATAGGGATTTTGCTGATGACGGGCCATGGGTTCCAGAGGGCCCAACGGGAGGATTTGGATGGTTAGGGGTAACCAGGTTAGATGGTGGACAGAGCCTGAGGGACGATGAGAGACGAGTTGAGGGGGTCTTAAGGCTTCTTACGCAGCAGTGAGCAGAGGTGAAGAGCCACATGGAATCAGTCCAGGGCTGGAGGGAAGGAGGGGCAGTGTTGCAAGGGGGCAGGGAGCCCTGTGATTTCCTTCAGGTCTGCGGCTGGGTGGGCAAGGCTGGGCGAAGGGCCATCTTGCTTCCTCGTTGCTTCTGCCAATGGACGTGGTGGGTGTGATTCGCAGCTATATGCCTACTGTCTAGCAGGTGCCTGGGACCAGGAGAGCCTCCCCTCCATCCTTGCTAAAGAAATGAGAGACGCTTCTTTTTTTTTTAATGTTTATTTATTTTTGAGAGAGAGAGAGAGAGAGAGAGAGAGCGCACGAGCAGAGGAGGGGCAGAGAGAGGGAGACACAGAATGGGAAGCAGGCTCCAGGCTCCGAGCTGTCAGCACAGAGCCCGACAGAGGGCTTGAACTCACGAACCTCGAGATCACAACCCGAGCCGAAGTCGGACGCTTAACCGACTGAGCCCCCCGGGGGCCCCTGAAAGAAGCTTCTGGAGATGAACACACTGTCATGAGCTTTCCCATCAGCCGGGCCTCTTTTGACACCTCACGCCGCCCTTTCGGAAATCTGTCTAATCCCTTGGTCAGATTCCTTGTGAATTGTACCAGGCACATCCCGGTACCCCTCTGTACCTGTGATGGTCTTGCTCGTAAATAGTTGTCCTTGTCGCTCACCTCACCCAGAGCTGAGATAAAAGGTGTCATGCGATGTTCCCAAAGCTGGGTCTCACGTTGCCTGGGCAGACGGGAGCTACTGCTGCAGAAACACCAACAGTGTTAAAATCGAAACCAGAAGGACTTGTTGAGCCCTGTAGTTTTCTGATGGGACAGACAGTGTCTTTTCTCTTTGGCTCAGTGCTCAAGATTTTGTGAGACGCGAAGCCGTCTGCTGCCGTTCCCCCGTGGCTGCCCATCCTTACCTGCTGTGGCCATCTGCTCTTGGGTTATGGGCTGTGCTGATGAGCTCCGATGAGCTCATCGAGGAGGACCTGGGTCCTGGGAGACAACGCTATTGCAGACAGTAATCCAGGGGTCGTGGACTGGATGGAAAATGACCCACAGGCACGTGCTGTTTGGCTCCCGTACTGTCTTAGTAAGTCAGGAAATTTTATGTAAAATTCCAGACTTACGGCTTTTGGGGGGAGATCAGAAGGCTCAGCCACACTGACTCCGGGATCCTACATGGCAACTGTTAGTGGGGAGGTGAGTTGTGACGCCCCCTGCAGACAGAACACAAGCTCTCTGAGTCACCAGAGACCCCTCCATGTATGGTTCTTGTCACCCTAACATTTGCATTGTGGGTCTGTGCTTTTTTTATGGGCATTGGCATTTACAACTTAAGCCACCCAACCTAAGTAGAGGGGCATCTGAGGGCATGCGCACAGTGTAAAGTAATTTGTGAACGATTAATGACTACATGGAATATTGATGTTCCGGCCACCAAACAGCTCTTGGACTCCTTCTGGCTATTTGTGAGAGTAAACAACTTACATAATCTCTAAAAAAAAAAAGAAGAAAGAAAGAAAGAAAGAAAGAAAGAAAGAAAGAAAGAAAGAAAGAAAAAAGCGAAGTCCTAACTAATTGACACATTTCTGCTCTTCCTGGAAATTTTAAACTTAAATGAGAAGCATGGGAAACTATTGCTTAATACGTTTGAGAAGACCGTGGTTATCAAAGTCGAAGAATGCCCTATTCCTTCCCAGGATAGTGGAGAATTTCACAGTTCCCTTTACTCTTTCATGTTGTAGCAACACCAATTATCACCTACTGGACTGTTCATGGTGTGTGTGTGTGTGTGTTTTGTCACTTCGGAAACAGGTAGTGGAATATTGCTTTTTTTTTTTTTTTTTTTTTTTTTGCGACAGCCGGGCAAAAAAAACTGAACAGTCTCATGACAGAGGTTATTTTTTTTTCCCCTCCAAGAACAACTCAGGCCCTGACTAGCTGTGATCTTGGGTGAGTTATTTAACCTCCCCAAACCTCAGTTTTCACCTCCATAAATCTGAAGGTAACAGTTTTCTCTTACAGTGTTTTTGCGAGGATGAAATCAATGCTCTGTGTAGAGGTGCTTGGCACAGAGCTTCTCACTGAGGGGTTTGCACTGAGCCTTTCTGTTCGGGGCATTCATAAGGAAAGACCCTGGGGATGCCCTGAGCAGAATGGGAATCCCTGGGGACGTCTGGCAGTCTCCAAAAGCCCAGACTCGGAACAGTGGTCGTGGGGAGGGGGAGGCCGACGTTCTGCCTCATGGAACCAGCGTGCAGACAGTCTTGAGAGAGGGTGGCCGTTCATCGGCTTAGCTGAGCTACCGGCCCTGGGAGATTTCTCTTCCTTCAAGAACCAGGTTTACACCATTACTGCTCAAAACAATGATTTCCCCCAGGGAACATGCAAGGAAAAATTCTTTGGCCACAACTCTCTGACTCTGATGTCTATTTCTTTAAAGCCATTTCCCCAGGGGAGGCAAGCCAGTCAGCCTGGATTTTCTAAAGTAGTCCAAATCTAAGCTATTCCTTCCTCATTCGTCACTAACCGTGTTGAGGTAACAAGTATTTACTGAGCACCTTTTAACTGCAAGGCATTGCATTACGTTCTGGAGATACAATGATCAAAGAAAAGCCTCTGCCCTCGAGTAGCTGACAGTCTAGGGGAGGGCATAGATAAGTAAACAGACATTAAATATAGTTTGATAAGCACTACAACTGGGGTATACTCAGGATGCCGTGGGAGTTCGTGGAAAGGGCAACAGAACCACTTTAGGGAGATACAGGAAGTCTTTCTGGAAGAGGCAAGTTCAAATTGAGACATGAAGAACAAATAGGGGTTCTCAGGCCAATAAGGAGGGGGAGGACAACTCAGGCAGAGGGAGCAGCTTGTGCAAAGGCCCAGAGGCAAGACAATATAGCATGTTTAGAAGTCTGCCGGTGTTCATCGAGACCAGACTGCTGCTGGGAAGTCCCAGTGGGACTGGTCACAGAAGCAGAGTCCCTCTCAGGGCTTTGTTTGCCGTACGAAGGAGTTTGAACTTGATCCTTGAATTGTTCCAGACACCCCAACATTTTGGGGCCCAGTCTGCATCTCTGAGACAACTTTGCATACCTGGAAGTGGCCCACGTAGCGCCCCCTTTTGAAATGCACGGTCACCAGAGTTGTTACCTGGTCAGGAGGACATAGTCCACGTTTCTGATGTAGAAAGAAAATGGCCTGAGCACACACCCTTCACATTTTCAGGGGCAAGTGCCTTTTACACGTGTCCCCTGGTCAGAACAAGGCAGCCCCAGCTCTGAGTTTTGACAACCTAGAATTCCCGTACACAGCGTAAGAATGGCCCACCGCTTCTGCTCCTAGAGCTGTCGCCACTGACGTACCCGTCCTCCCATCTCTGAGCTTTCAGGAATTTCAAATACGGCGAGCGCCCGTTTCAAAGACTTCCAACGCAGGTTTGCAAAATCATGGGTAAGGCTCTCTGTTTCACCAAAACTGGATCTGATTTCTATCTCCAGCTCCATGCCAGTGGCAGGGGAAGCTTAATCTTAGTCAAGTCAGGAAAAGCTCGACCAACTCAAGGGTTTCTCAGTCGGTTCCTCCCTCCTCTCTTCTCCACAACTGCGTCTAGCTTTCAGATGCTCAAGCGCCGTCTGTCAAGGCTCTGAGAGTTGCATCTGGTTCTTGGTCATCACATATGCTCTTTGCCTCTATCACGACTGCCTGTTTGTCACTGCTTGCACTTGCTGGCCTCCTTTGGGATGTCTGAGCCCTCATCTTTTCCCGGGTGGTTGGTTCATAGAGGACACTCTTATCTCCACAAGCTTACCTGGAAACACTGCGGCCCACCAGCCTTAAAGACTGAGTGGAGAGCATTTGCCCTCTTACCTCACCATGTGGTAAGATCCTTGAGTCAATGTCTCTATCACTATGGCTCCATGTTGGCGAGGAAGTGGAGAACCCTAAGGCCTTGTTCACTTTCCTAGGCTCCGCTCAGCAGGTGAGCTATGATTCCTTCTCCTCTTGGCCTTGGGATTTTCCCCTAGCCCTACCGACTTGACCCCAAAGGGATAGGACACGGAGATGTCTCACAGGGCCACTCATTATTTCTGCCCTTTTTCCACTTTAGGAGATTTTTTTTTTTTTTTTTTTTTTTATTTATTTTTGGGACAGAGAGAGACAGAGCATGAACGGGGGAAGGGCAGAGAGAGAGGGAGACACAGAATCGGAAACAGGCTCCAGGCTTTGAGCCATCAGCCCAGAGCCTGACGCGGGGCTCGAACTCACGGACCGCGAGATCGTGACCTGGTTGAAGTCGGACGCTTAACCGACTGCGCCACCCAGGCGCCCCTCCACTTTAGGAGATTTTAATCTAATTGGAGTGACCATAAAAACTGGATCTAATTGATCATGGATTCTTCTCTGGGAGGTAAACTTTATGCTCGGGGTCTTTATGGGCTCTGCTTTGGAACACTCCAGTGTCCCTTTCTCTCAAACTTTGCCTCAGCCACGGGTTCAAACATTCATTTTGAAATGTGAAAGCTGAACATGACTATATTTATTTATTTTTTCCTTTTTGATTGCTGCAGCAGTAAACAACCTTCCCCAGGAGCAGTTGGAACAGAACAGTCTCACTGTTGGTTGATGGGAGGTGGGAATGAAGGAGTAACCAGGCAAAAACTCTCATGGATTACCTCCATAATAGACTATTCTTACCCCCAAAATTACTCGTTGCAATTAATAAATAGGAAGCACTGGTGGGTCTTAGAGTGGGCTGTAGAAGGAAGAGAAGTAGAATCCATAAAGTCATGTGACCATGACATATGTCCATAGATACAGTCCATGCGGTCCAGGGTCTAGAGGACTGAGTATAAAGGGCCCATTCACTTTCTTCCCTACTCAGAAGGTATATCAGAAGGCAAGCGAGTGATAGAAATGCTATGCTAACAAAACCATCTGCTCCAATCTCCCTCTGCCTCTTCCCTCCCCTCTGTGTGTGTGTGTTTCAACTCTTTACAAGCCTGTGCACCCAGGAGAAGCAATGGCTCTTGCTTATTGTGCTCTCCAAGTGCAAAAGGGTGGTGGTAATCTCAGTTCTATCCAGTGAACTCACTGCAGAATTAGACCAAAGCACACCAGCAGCTTCCTGGTTGTTTGGATGTGGGAGGGTTCAAGCCATGGAACTCCCAGGAACATGATTCCAACGCATGGTGTAGAGAGGAAGTCTTCCGGTCCTTACTGTGCTGTGGCCGAATGGGTATCAGAGATGTCTCCCAAACTCTCTTTCCAAAGTTGGGCATTAGAGTTGTCTGTTTATTCATTTGCTTTCCTTCTTATAATGTGACCTGGGAGAGTTGAACTGCCTTGAGCAGAGACAGCATAGACTCTCCACAGTGTGTAAATCCTTGGATTAGCCTCAGAGACTCATTATAAGGCCCAAACTCAAAGAATGACATCCTAGTTTTGAATGAAAAGTTTACCTTCAAGTGACTAGGACATCTTTGGTCCTTGGAGGTCTCTGTGGTATTCAGGGTCAGAATGGGTCTCAGGCATTACAAGTCTGTTTTTTTTTGTTGTCGTTGGTGTGTGTGTGTGTGTGTGTGTGTGTGTGTGTGTGTGTGTGTGTTTTGAGAGAGAGTCAGAGAGAGAGAGAGCAGGGGAAGGGCAGAGAGAGAGAGAGAGAGAGAGAGAGAGAGAACCTTAAGCAGGCTCCACACTGTCAGTGCAGAGCCCGATGTGGGGCTCGAACTCATGAACCATGCGATCGTGACCTGAGCTGAAACCAAGACCTGGATGTTTAACTGAGCTGAGCCACCCAGCCACCCCACAAGTCTGTTTAATTCAGGTCTCTGGCATGGGGTTCTATAAAGGGTTAGCTCAGAGGTCTTGGGACACTCAAACCCTGCACGTTAGAAAGAAAGGACTGGCCCTCTGATCATGGGAACCTTCTAATCCCTCAGAGACTTCTGCCTAATAAGAGCATCTTTGTGTATTTGGGGCCTTGGGTCACCCCAAATAGTTTATGGCCATAATGTAATTTATGGTGAATGCCTGCTTTTGCTCACCTGGAGCCCTGGGCCATGCTGTATCCATTGCACCTCTAGAGGGTCCCGAGAATGAGCAGCTAAGGTTAGTCTTGTGGAGGCTCTGTGCCCACGTGACTGACCTCCGATAAAAACCCTGGACACGAAGGCTCAGGTAAGCTTCCCTGGAAAACCACACTTCCTATGCATTATTAAGCATCATTGCTGGGAGAATTTTGTCTTGTCTGTGCTACTCTATGGAGAGAGGGCAGCTGGAAACCCACACCTGGTCTCCCCTTGACTCTGCCCTATGCGCCATTTTCCTTTGCCAACTTGAATCTGTATCCTTTCACTGCTATAAACCATAACCATGCGCATGAAGGCTTCTCTGAGTTTTATGAGTCCTTCTGCCGAATCACTGGGTCTTGGGGGCCCCTGACCCAACTGGAAACAGTACAAAGTGCCGCCTCTTGCCATGTTTTGGAGTTCTTACGGCCCTTACAATCCCCGCCCATCCCTTGCCTCCAATTGGCTTAGGGCTGGTTCTTCGTCACATAAACTCTCCTGGAAAGTTAAGGCTTCCTTGTGATCTCTGAGGTCTCTGAGTCCTGGCCCCCTGGCACAACAGCAGCACCCTTGTTGTGGGACTATCCAATGCTCCAGTCACAGATCGCTCTGACCTCCCCAGTGCCAATGACTCTACTTCTATTGACTTCAGCAGTCTGCACCCACTGCTGCCTCCTGTACCTTGCCCCTCACTTGGGAGAGCTCAACACACAAAACCATCTGCTCGGAAATCGAGCCCTACAACCCCATTGGGCCAGATTTTAGGAGCATGAGTCTTGGAGTCAGAGAAGGTCCAAAGTGCAGTTACTTTTCAGTAAAGTGAGGGAGGACTGAAGGAAATCCTGTGTGTGAAGCTCTCAGCATAATGGCCAGGGCAGTAACGGCTACCATTATCAAGCTTGTAATGGTTAATTTTATGTGCCAACTTGACTGGGCCATGGGATGCCCAGATATCTGGTTAAACATCATCTCTGTCTGTGAGGGTGTTTCCAGAAGAGATTAGCATTTGAATTGGTGGCCTGGGTAAGGCAGATGGCCGTCCCAGTGTGGGTGGGCATCATCCAACCCACTGAGGACCTGGACAGAATGCAAAAGGCAACGGAATGCTTCAGTAGCTTTCTCTGCCTGACTGCTTAAGCTGAGACATTGGTCTTCTCTTGCCCTTGGACTGGGGCTTACCACATTGGCTCTCCTGGTTCTCGGGCTTTCAGACTTGGACCAGCACCACTAGCTTTCTTAGCTCTCCAGTTTGAAGACAGCAGATCATGGGACTCCTCTCACTGTCCACAGTTGCAATCACGAGTCAATTCCTTAAAGTGAGATTGACAAAGGATTGGTTCTGTTTCTCTGGAGCACCTTGACAACGACAAAGCCTTATTGCTTAAATGTGCACTCTCTAAACTTGGTGCCTGATTTTGCAGACTGTCAGACGTCTCTTGGTCTTGCCCATCTCCCTTCCAGGCTAGGTTTAATCACTCATCCCTGCAAGGGAATACACATCCAAGCCCTTATCTCCATCATCTTCTTGTTGTCCTTCCAAGGCTGTGCCTCTCTTCCATCCCCAGTGCTGTGTCGGCCCACCTGCTTGTCTCCTCTCTCCCTACTCTGAGTCTGCTGGACAGCGTTAGAGAAAAATCATAGAACCATGCCAAATTGGTTCCATTACACATTTATGAGCTTCCCAGCCTCTGCTGGGGATAATAAGCCAACTAATTATCTCTGGTTGACCTTCTCTTACTTTTCCTTCAGTAGCTGCCCCGACCTCTACTCACCCCATCCAACCTACCATCACCCTCCCCTAACCCACAGCCTATGGCCAGCTGAGGCTCCACAGAGAAAACAGAGACCATCAGAGGTGACCCACCTCACATACACTCCCTGTCCTCCTAAAGCTAGCTATGTGTTTACCTATGGTTACTTCCTCCCTGATTCTGCCTGAAGAAGTTGTTACTCGTTGCCAGAGTCAACCTTCCCACCAGTAACTGCTGGCCCTTTTGTTTCCTGTTTTCTTCTCCAGGAAAAATTTAATTCCTTCCCTCATTTCTCTCTCTTTCTCTCTCTTCCTCCCTCCACCCTCCAGGCTTTTCTTCCCTATGTACAAGTAAATCTATACTCCCTCTCCTCCATTCTTTTCCCTCTTCTTTCTACTTTGCTTCCCTTTCAAGACCTGCCCACCGGGTCCCCAGCTTCTTCACTGCCTAAGGAGTACCTGCTTGCTCTTATCAAGTTGCCCTTCCCTTCGCTGCCCAGTGACATCATGTCAGGGGGAGCTGTGCAAACTCCCCACACTCGTTCCCCAGCCATGGCTGATGACTACTCTGTCCCCTCACATCCAGTTCAAGTCCGTGTGCATGATGATCAAGTGTCTGTACTGAAACTGAACCAAAGTCACCAAAGACTCCCTCATTCCCCAGTTCTGTCTCCACCTCTCAGACCTCAGGCTGTACAACATCTATGGAGCATGCGACTCTTAATACACGCTTTCCCGTCTGAACTTCCATGACATGGTTCTCTCCTAGTTCTGCTGGTGTACCCCTACCTCTGCCCTTACCCATCTGATTCCACTGTCTGCATTATTTAGCGGTAATATCATTCACTTCCATCTCTCTCTCTCTCTCTCTCTCTCTCTCTCTCTGTATTTTTTGTCTTCTCTGTTTCTTCTCCACCAACGTGGCCAACATCTCTCCTGTCCCCACTAAATCAGCCAAGCTACAAAAACTCAGAGGTGTCATTGACATACCGCCTGTCATACCTTCATCTAACTGCTGGGTCTCAGTTGGCAACAAAATAAAGTCTCAATACCTTAGCCTGCATTTGAAGCCCCGTTGCAATTTGGTTCTAGTTGCTTTTCAGCCTCCTTTCCAGCCACATCTTGCACTCCAATTTCACCGCAGAGATGCTCACTGTTCCCTGAACGTATTTTTATCCCTCTGTGCCTCTATACTTGCTCTTTCCTGGACTCCCATCTATCTATCTCATGACCTTCTAACTCACCTTCATGGCCCGGATAAAACGTCATGTCTCCCTGGCGCTCTGAACTCGTTTGTATTCTCACAGAACTTTATAATAAACTCTAATGAAGCGCTCACCAATGTGTTTTGTGGTTGCTGATTTATTTTCTGCCTCCCCTACATGATGGTAAACTACTTGAGGCCAGGGGGCCACGGCTCATATATCTTCTGCTTCTCTAGCACCCGACATAGGGAACACTGTAGGAGGCCAGTGGGCATCTGCTGAGTAGAAGCAGTAAGGTGCACGTGGTGTGCCTGTGGCCCAGAGAGACCAGAAGAGCAGGAAGGTGGACCGCAATGAGATTTTGGAGAGGGAGTGAGGGAGAGAGCTCAGGACTTGGCATTGCATCGTGTCACATGGAACAAGTACTAGAATTACTCACAGAATATTCCTTGCTCTCGGTGTCGGGGACAGAAGGCTGAGCCGGCTAGAGCCTGCGTCGGACATAATATGTTATATATTATGTTTTTATGCCTGTGTGCTGGGAAGGAGCTGAATTGGATTATCTCCCTGCCCCAGGAAATAGCCATGTAGCGAGCGTAATGGGATCAACGTACAGTGACTGAAATTCTCCACAACCTCCCGGGAGGAGATCGATGAGAGTCTCTCAGGGGGAGGGTGTGTGGGCTTCCACCTCGAGGATAAGCAGAGACCTGTCAAATCAGGTGACAGTTTTGGGAGCTGCTGGGCAGCAGGTAAAGCCAGAGTCCCCAGGTTAGATGCCTTTTCCACATGCCTCCCTAGCCAATTATGCTAATTAAGTTTCCGCCTTGGGTAAGAAGGGCATTTACAGCCCTTTCTTCAAGGCACAAAGCTACCGGAAGCTTCTTTCCTTTTCCCTTCTTCCCTCTTCTTTGTACTCACTGACATTTCTGTGTCCTGAATTTTTTTTTCCCCACATCACCATTATAGCAAGTTTCAACCATATGATGTTGCCGATTTCTGGTGCTGAGGGTTTAACATTAATGCTTTCGACTCTATGTGTCGTATCCCAAAGACCCGTAGCAGGCAGGGAATGTGTCATCTTGCTAAGGTACGAATGCGCCTGACTTGTTCTATGATGAAACAGGGCTTAGTTAACAAGTCAACCAGGGTGGTCACCAGCCCGGCCTCTGTCTTTCACCGTTGCTTTCTCTGTTCATTCCTTCTACAAATATATTCTGAGTATCTACTGCATGTTAGGCTCTATGTAAGGATGTCAGGTTGGTGAAAACGTGGTGAAGGAAAAGGTTCTCTGTTCCTGTGGACCGTGATTTGGGAGGAAGATGGGGGGGCTGGAATATAAGTAAGTGAAAAAATTAATTGTATGTGCCGATGTGTTTTATGAAAACAATAAAACAGGGTGATGTGATGGGAAGGGAGAGGGAGGTCGGCGTTAGAAGGGGGCCCCGTGTCACCGCAGCGTGGCTCAAGGTAGCCAAAAGGTGAAGGCAACCCAAGTGTCCATCAACAGACGGCTAAACAAAATGTAGTGCGTTCATAAAGTAGAATATTACTCTGCCATAAAAAAGAACAAAATTAGGGGCGCCTGGGTGGCTCAGTCGGTTAAGCATCGGACGTCGTCTCAGGTTGTGATCTTGAGGTTTGTGAGTTCAAGCCCCGTGACAGCTCGGAGCCTGGAGCCCTACTTCAGATCCTGTGTCTCCCTCTCTCTCTGCACTTCCCCCCACCCCCCCACACTCGCCCTCTGCCTCTCTCCCTCTCAAAAATAAATAAACATTAAAAAAATTTTTTTAAAAAAAGGAACGAAATTCTGGTACCTGTTAGAACGTGAGTGAATCTTGAACACGTTATGCCAAATGGAACAAGCCTACACAAGAGGGTAAACTCCATACGATGCCACTGACATGAAACATCTAGAACGGGCAAATCCGTGGAGACAGAAAGGATTAGAGGTTACCAGGGGCTGGAGGAAGGGGACACGGGGAGCCGTTGCTGTTAGTGGGGACAGAGTTTCCCTTTGGGGTGACGAAAATGTTTTGGAAAGAGAGCGTGGTGAGAATTGCACGATACTGTGAAAGCAGTTAATGCCGCTGAACCGCGTGAACTACCATGAAGTGTTAAAGATACGTTTCTTTGTTAAAAAAAAAAAAAAAGGCTTCAGTGCTGGTGGAGTAGTGGAAAGGTCTAAGGTCTAAAAATGTGCCCATGCCCTCCTCAGGAGAGCCAAAAGTCCTCTGCCATTGTTGGTTTGCCTGGCCCGCTTCCCGCCAGGCTGTGGGCGTCTAGATGCTTCCTGAGACTGTACCGTTTTTGTTTTTCTCCTAATTTTTTAATATGTTTAATATTTTTGAGAGAGAGAGACAGAGTGTGATTGGGGGAAGGTCAGACAGAGAGAGAAGGAGACACAGAATCCAAAGCAGGCTCCAGGCTCCGAGCCATCAGCACAGAGCCCGATGCGGGGCTCGAACTCACAAACTGTGAGATCGTGACCTGAGCTGACATCAAGAGGCAGACGACTAACCGACTGAGCCACCTGGGCGCCCGGAGACTGTGCTGTTTTAATTCTGCGCCTCCCGCACCTAGATTTGATGAGAGACGCAGTGACGGAGTGGATGGCCATGGTTGCATTCTCGTGTGACAAGGGGCTATTGGGTTAGTAATGCCAAGCCAATAAAGCAGGAGGGATGGATGGTACTTCTCCTTCCACAGGAACTAGTTGTAACAGAGAAATGGCTCCACCTCACCGGGCTTCAGTTTCCTCCTCCATAAAATGTACGCTTTGGACAAGTATGATATGCATATTTCCTTTTGCACGGCTAGCAGCTGAGCCAGATGGTCACGGGTGGGCAACCCAGGCCTAATTGGCTCTCATCTGAACCAATATTCTTTACACTTTTTTTTTTTCTTCAGTATGTGTTTGTCTGGGGAGGAGGGAGAAGTCAAAAGCAAATGATTTCTCTTTTTATTAATGAAAGTTGTGTTTGCTAATTTACTTCAACAAGGCAACGCGGAATCACTGGAAACTTCCCTAAAATACACCCTTATTTTTGCGTGTGTTCTTGTCTTCTCTTTGGTTCTCTTTAGGTTTCTTTAGCCCATTTACCAAGGTATGTAATAAACTAAATTTCCCCTTCTGAGAAAACAGCACTACATCTTAGGATATTTAGATGGAGAAACCTTGCTCCCTGGGACCCCCTGAGAAAGTTGTAAAAAGCCTCAGCAGAGATGGATGGGCTTTAAAATTTTTCATTTCAGGGTGATGCCCACTTCGGGTCGGAGTAGGACAAAGGACCTTTAATTGGCTCATCCCAGTGATGTTTTCGTGTTCCTGTTGGGTCAGCGTCTCCCAGCAACCGCCCCAAAGGCCTGGGGTTCCCCCAGGAGCCCAGGGCAGACATTGCTAATGGATCACAGCGCTCCTTCCTGCAGGGTCCAGATGGGACCCCAGCATCCCCGTCACCTTGCACGAGGCAGCCACTTCCAGTTATGGATGCTACTGTCATCCTTGATGTTGGAAGCCAGAAAAATTCCTCCTAAACATTCTCCCTGGTTTTATGGCATTTCAAAGGAGAAACAATTGAAGAACATCTTAGGAGAACATTCTGGGCCACTGTCAAGCAGTATGGAGAGCAATCCAAGACCCAGAATTGAGAGGGAAGCCCCTATGACCTGAGTGGAAAGGGAGCTCTCGCCTTTTAGAGACGAAACCAGGTTTTTAGGGCTGGATTCAGGTGGAGGATAAGCCAAGAAGGTGTGCAGACGGCTGCAGAGGCTTTATTTATGTGAATCGTGGCAAGAACCCATCTGGGTTTGGTTGAACCTTGACATGGGCAACGCTGTACGAGACTGTATTCTGCTTCTAAAATCTGACAAGGAGAATATTTAAGGGGGATGAGCATAGGCTTTAGAAATCAACAGGCACTGGGGCGCCTGGGTGGCTCAGTAGGTTGAGCATCCGACTTTGGCTCAGGTCATGATCTCACGGTCTTTTGAGTTCGGGCCCCGCGTCGGGCTCTGTGCTGATGGCTCAGAGCCTGGAGCCTGCTTCCGATTCTGTGTCTCCCTCTCTCTCCGCCCCACCCCAACATGCGCTCTGTCTCTCTCTGCCTCTCAAAAATAAAGAAAACTAATAATAATAAAAAAAAAAGAAATCAACAGGCATGGCTTTGAATCCTGGCTTCCGCGATTATGTGCTGTGGGAACTTGAAATAAATAATTTATCATCTTTGAATCTGTTTGCTTATCTGTGCAGCAAGGCTACTTACCGCTTACTTTTTCAGCGTGTGGTGAGCTTGAATAAGATGCTGGTGGCGAAACCACCCGATTGAGCCCAGAGCAGGAATTAAATACAAACCGGGCAATTGAATCAAACTCAAGGAGTGAATCACGTCCTCTTTCCAGGAAGGACTCTGTGGGAAGAACACCACGGGGACGCTGACAATCCTGAAGCCAGAAACCAGGCCTGTCATGGAGACTATGAATCAGTTGGACAACTCAATAGAAGACCGACACCAAGAGGCAAATCGCAAATTAAGGAAATGAGAATCGATATAATATTTTTCATACCCATCCACCGCGGGCAGGGGGAGACAATCTTACTGTTGGTGGGATTATGAATCGGTATGGCCACCTGGAAAGGCCGTTTGGAATCCCACTCAGAAGCGTACCTCTCCCCCCACATATGGTGGTTCTGTCTTATGCAAACCACCAAAAGCTTAGCCATAACCCAGGGAAGAGGAGGGGGGGGTTCCTCCCTTGCTATGATTTGTTTATTCTTTCTAAGTTATAAACTCCTGTCATGTTACATATCTATTCATTTATTTGCCCTTTTCTACCCATTGGAATGTAAGCTCAGTGAGGTCAGGATCTTTGTCTCTCAGGTTCACCGACAAGTGTCATCAGGAAATTCAGAACATGAGTATATAGAAAAGGTCGTACGAGGTTCTAAGGAGAGAAAAAAAAAACAAAAAACCTTTCATCTGAGGAACAGAGAATCAGAAAATAGGTTGCATTTAAATACACATAACTAGGGTGCTGGGTGGCTCAGTCAGTTAAGCGACTGACTTCGGCTCGGGTCATGATCTCGCAGTTCGTGAGTTCGGGTCCCATGTCGGGCTCTGTGCTGACAGCTCAGAGCCTGGAGGCTGCTTCGGATTCTGTGCCTCCTTCTTTCTCTCTGCCCCTCCCTGACTCATGCTCCCTCTCTTTCTCTTGAAAGAAATAAACTTTAAATTTTTTAAAAAATATATACATAGCTAATATCCTAGGTATGTATTATTCTGCACCTTGCTTGTTCAGTCCACAGTGAGCCATGTTGGTACTCACAGAGCTACAGCATTCTATTTAAATTCAGATTCTGTAATCATTGCTTTCTTGCAGGCATAGCAAACTCGAATTCTATAGAAGTTATGCAGAGCATGAGGCAGCCCCTGAGGAGGACATGTTATTAGCAGATATTATGCCTGTCCAATTACACGGCCGTATAAAGCACTGTATATGACTCACGTGGGTAACAAGCTTTGGGATTAACTTGAGAGCCAGAAGATAGGAGGAGGAAGATCAAAATGTCAGTTGCATCGTCCTAAGGCTGATCGGAGAAGGTGATTTTAGATCTGTGGCCAAAGGGGCTTGTTAGTTTCTACCTTCCAATTTTGACTGAGTCTCCAAGTGCGTGTCTCCACCCTGAGGGCTGGACCCCCAACACCTAGCAGGTAAGGACACAGGGTGTATGCTTTTAAGGCTGATGGATTTGACCAAAGAGGGACAAGAGTAGGGGCTGGGCCTCACATGGTCTCTTCCTTTTCTCAAATGCGAATACCTGCTAAACCACCGCTCCTTTTATGCAGAGAAATTAGTAGAGGTGGAGAGAAAAGGTAGGAGTGTTGTTCTCATACAAGTTCTTCTTCATGGAAGCATGAGATTCGCAGGGGGGTTGATTCCCTTAATGGGAAACTCACATTTTCTCCTGGGTTTTCTATTTCTACCATTTCTAACTTATTTCTCCCTCTCCCTCCCCCTCTTCCGTAACATCACAAACTTAACTAAGACAGATCTTGATCTTGGCCTCTTTTCATTATTTTTTTTCCAGCTACACAGGCAAAACCTTTTCACTGGTAGTTTTTGGTATTTCTACAAGGCATGGATTCTTTCTACTGATGCCACTTTGCTATTTCTATTCTATTCGTCTTGATCTGTTCTCTTATTCATTATCATTTCCCTTTGTCTTTAAAATATGTTGACACCCAGGGGCAGCTGAGTGGCTCAGTCGGTTAAGGGTCTGACTCTTGGTTTCTGCTCAAGTCATGATCTCGTGGTTTGTGAGTTTGAGCCTCGTGTCAGGCTCTGGTGCTTGTAACCTGGATCCTGCTTCAGATTCTCTCTCTCTCTCTCTCTCTCTCTCTCTCTCTGTCTCAAAAATAAATAAATGAACTTTAAAAATTTTTAAATATGACCTCCATAGGTGATTGCATCCTTTCCCATAATTTCATTTTCCTCTTAAAATCTGCATCTGCAGCCCAGACTTTGTGTCCTAAGCTTCAGATGCATTTTTCCAACTGTCGTCCAGTTCGATGTATCAAAAGTAAGTTCATCTCTTCCCAGAACTTGGTCCTTCCCCTGACATACAGCCCATTTAACCTTTAACCATGGGAAGTAAAAATCACGTCTGCTTTGTAGGGTTCGCTGGGCAGACGACATGAGACCATGCAAAGTGTTTGCAGCTTACGTGTCAAGAGAAATTAAGAACATTGAAGTCTAATCGCAGAAGTTAAGCCTGCCCTAGACTGTAGAGCACAGCTATCTTGGAAAGTCGTCACTTCACATTTACTGTTTATCTTTAATTCTTGGTAGGTTCCTAAGAGAGACTGGACAGCAAGAAAAAGTTTTGAGGCGAGGGAGACACAGAATCTGAAGCAGGCTCCAGGCTCTGAGCCATCAGCACAGAGCCCGACGCGGGGCTCGAGCCCACGAACTGAGATCATGACCTGAGCCGAAGTCGGTTCCTTAGCTGACTGAGCCACCCAGACGCCCCCTTGTGTTTCTGATTTCTTATTCTTAGCATGGGACCTATTATTTTTTCCTCTCTGCATATTTTTGGAACCCTTCCTTTATCCTCAGGGTTCTGAAAACTCAAGACGATGTGCCCTATCTGGCTTTTTACTATTCATCTTGCAGAGTGTTTCATGGGCCCCTTCAATCTGGACACTTATGTCTTTCAGTTCTGAAAAAATGTTTTCCTATTATTTCCTTTCATGATTTCCTTTCCTTTATTTTCTCTGTTGTTTGGAAGTCCAATTATTCACATACTGTAATTTCTGAAAAAATACTCTTTTGTTCCTTTGCTATTTTCTACCTCTTGATCTTTTGGTCCATTTCTGGAGTATTTCCTCAACTTTATATTCTATTACTGGATTTCTGTTCTCAGATGCTTTAATTTCCAAACGCTCTTTCTTTTAGAAATGATCATTTGTGGGACACCTGGGTGGCTCAGTGTGTTAAACATTTGACTTTGGCTCAGGTCATGATCTCAAGATTCGTGTGTTCGAGCCCCACACTGGGCTCTGTGCTGACAGCTTCAGATCGATCCTCTGTCCCCTTGTCTCTCTGCCCCTCCCAATGCTCTGTTTCTCTCTCTCAAAAATAAACAAACATTTTTAAAAAAAGAAATGAAGGGCACCTGGGTGGCTCAGTCAGTTAAGCGTCCGACTTCAGCTCAGGTCATGATCTCACAGTCCATGAGTTCGAGCCCCGTGTTGGGCTCTGTGCTGACAGAGCTCTGTTGGGCTCGGAGCCCGGAGCCTGCTTCAGATGCTGTGTCTCCCTCTGCCTCTGCCCCTCCCCTGCTCATGCTCTGTCTCTCTCTGTCTCGAAAATAAATAAAAACATTTAAAAAATTAAAAAAAAAGAAATGATAATTTGTGTAGCGTTCTGTCCTTTTTGTAATATGTGGTTTGTAGGGGCAGTGTCTTCTAAATAAGATGCTATTTTATACATTTTTCCTCTGCTTCTTGACTTGTCTCTGCATAGTCTAGGTCCCTTATTTATATGTAATCGTTTTGCTCTCTTTCCATCAGAGGCCTTTCTCAAGTGCCTGGCTATCATTTGCTGGGCATTTTTTATTGTGGGAAATATGCATAATATAAAACACACCCTTTTAACTATTTTTTTCAGCATAAAATTCAGTAGTACTGAACACATTCACAGTGTCATGCAAACATCACCACCATCCACCTCCAGAACCGTTCCAGCATCCCGGACGAAGATTCGGCGCCTATTAAGCCATAACTCCCCATTTCCCTCTTCACCCAGACCATGGTGACCATTGTTCTGTTTTCTTTCTCTACGCATCTGAGTCTCCTAAGTGCTTCCTATAAGCAGAACCACACGATGTCTGCCCTTTGTGACCGGCTTCTCTCATTCAAGCACAGCGTCTGCACGGTCCATCCGTGTTACAGCAGGTGTCAGAGTTTCGTACCTGGCAAAGGCTGACAAATAGTCCGTCGTGTGTCGACCCCACATGCTGTTCATCCCTCCACTGATGGGCACCTGGGTTTCTACAACTGTCAGTAATGCTGCTGTGAACGTGGGCGTAGAAATACCTGACTGAGTCCCTGCCCTCAATTACTTCTACCAATTTTTTAAGGTGAGACAGTAAACGATTATTACTCCGGGTAGGTATGGGACACCCTTACTCTGAAAGGGTGTCGGACTCATTGTTCATTACAGGATCCCAGGAACAGCATATTCGTTTCAAAGCCGTATGCGTCGTGCTTTCTCCCGCGTGTCCAGCAGAAGTATCCTTCACAGCACACAGCCCAGCACCTAGCACCGTGCCTGGAACTTACCAAGTGAATGGTACATGGGTGACATTCTTTCTCAGCCTTCCACGTGTGATTTCCTTGTACTTTGGTATTTCCTTGATAATTACAGTTGTGATTTGGGAGGTCGGAAATGGGGTGTGGAGGGGCGCCTGGGTGGCTCAGTTGGTTGAGTCTGACCTCGGCTCAGATCATGATCTCACAGCTCATGAGCTCGAGCCCCTCATCAGGCTCTGTGCTGACAGCTCAGAGCCTGGAGCCTGCTTTCGGACTCTGCCCCCCCACCCCCCACTCATGCGCTCTCTCTCTCTCTCTCTCTCTCTCTCAAAAATAAATAAACATTAAAACAAATAAATGGAGTGCAGAGGAGGGGAGCTGTACAGTTAAGCATTTGTGCCCAAGCTGCCTTGATTCTTGGAAATTCCTCGAATATATATATATTTTAGTCAGCCTTCAGAGCAGACTCCATATTTTATGAGCACCAGCTACGTATATCTTACTGTGTAAGATAGTTCAGGAATAAGAGTTCAGGAATAAGGGGCCCCTGGGTGGCTCAGTCGGTTGAGCATCCGTCTTCGGCTCAGGTCATGACCTCACAGTTCGTGGGTTCGGGCCCCGCGTCGGGCTCTGTGCTGACAGCTCAGAGCCTGGAGCCCGTTTCGGATTCCGTGTCTCCCTCTCTCTCTGCCCCTTCCCTGCTCGTGCTCTGTCTCTCTCTGTCTCTCAAAAGTAAATAAACCTTTAAAAAAATTAAAAGGTAGTTCAGGAATAAGGAATGACGGCTTCATCTTGGAATGCCACGCAGACGCCTGTGGGACATGAAGGTGTCACAGGAGACAGGGGACTCAGAGGGAGGAGGTCTTGCTCAGGGCTGGCGTCCACCCCTGCTGTCTTCCATTTTCAGATGCTCTGCTCTGGCCCGTTCAGGGAGTGAGCTCACCAGGTCAGTGGGCTTCATGAGACAAAGTGCACTTTTTGTGTTTTTATTTTTTTTTTTAAGCGAGATTAACTTCCGTTTGAGCTCTGCTCGCAGACAGGGTCATGTTCTCATTATCTCGATGGGGACAGGATGGTGAGCGAGTCTGAGCAGCTGGTGTTTGGTTCAGTCTCTTCCTGAGTCTCTCCGGAGCCATCAGAGAAGAGGAACGACCTCGGTGGGAGGCTAGGGTTGTGCTGTGCAGATTTAGAGGTGCATTTGCTCTGGCTTGTATTTTATTTCTTTTTTTTAAGTTTATTCCTTTAGTTTGAGGAAGAGAGAGAGCAGGGGAGGGGCAGACAGAGAGGGAAAGAGAGAATCAAGCTGTCAGCACAGAACCCAACACGGGGCTCGATCTCATGAACCGTGAGATCGTGACCTGAGCTGAAATCAAGAGCTGAATGCTCAGCCGACTAAGCCCCCAGGTGCCCCTGCACCGGCTTTTAAATAATCTTTCTCCTCTCACTTTTCTGCTGCTGGGGAATTGCTGTAAAAACAAGACACGTCTACTTAAATTTTGCTCCTATGGTAGTCGTTGTTATTCATTTATTTCCTTTACAAACTCCTGGATGGATTGTATACGATGTGGCAGTTTCTTTCTTGAAGTCTCACACTTTGATCAGCTGAACACCATCTGCGATCGTTAGACAGCAGTGGCTGTGGCTGTGTCTCAGGAATTCGCTGATGCCCCGTGAACCGGATTTGCATAAGCCTCTCACAGTCCCTGCTAATCAGTGTAGGATGTCGACCAGGGCCTGCCACGCTGGAAAGCGATGATTAAACTGACAGAGATCCAACAGGCTTCCCCGTACACAGAATTGCAACAAACTGTGCAGACAGGCAGGAAAACTTCCCAGCGTCCCTCCCTCCGTCTACTGTAACTAACCAGAAATCTGACATGTCTTCAAGGAAATGTCGAATACTCCCCCATTACGTACTTCTTCACAATTCTCTCTTTTCTGTTCGATGTTTGTCGGAGATACAAGGCACAGTGAATGCACAGATCTTAACCTGACACTTGGATGCATCGTAACAAGTGTATCTACTCATGGAACTAACACCCCAGCAAGACAGAACATTTCCTTCACGCCGGCAGTCGGTTCTGTGTGTCTCATTCCCTTCAGCCTCCCTGCCTCACAAGGAATCACTGCTCCGATTTCTTATCAGCGGAGATTCGTGTTGCTGGTTCGAGAGCTCCGCGTAAATGCAACCGTCCTTTGTAATCGAACCGTGCACCGTGAATGTTCCTTTGTGTCTGGCTTCTTTTGCTCGTCCACGTAATTGTGTATGTGAGTGGTTTGTTCTCTCTACTGCTACGTGTTAGTCCTCAACATTTTTTAATCATGGAATGCTACTTCAAGGGAGAACTCTTTCTCCACCCACAAAGTGCTTCTTTCACCAAATGCGTGGACTTTCTCTCCCCCACCCCACATTAAGCAATTCTGACACCAAGCACCCAGAGTTGGTGCAAGCCCTACGGGGCTCCGTCGCACAAGACCCGCCCCTCCGCCCCATTCAGATACCAATCATAAGTTCTGCTTGTCACACAGACCAGCCAGTTACAGAATCCGGGTTGCCCACAACCCCCTGCCAGGGTCCAGGAAATTGCTAGAGTGGCTCATAGAAGTCAGGGAAATGCTTGCTTATGTTTCCTGGCTTATTATTTTAAAATGTTATAAAGGATGCAGATGAACAGGGAGATGAAGAAGTCTAACATAGGGAAAGTTCTGGAAGTCTTGAGCATCTGTCCCCCTGGAGTTGGGGTGCACCTCCCCTTGGCACATGGATGTATTCACAAACCCAGAAGCTCTCCGAACTCTAGTTCAGAGATTTTTGTGAGGGCTTCATCAGGTAGGCACAATATATTATTATTATTATTATATTTATTTATTTATTTATTTATTTATTTATTTATTTATTTATTTTTGAGAGAGAGAGAGAGAGGCAGAGAGAGACTCAGAATCCGAAGCAGGCTTCAGGCTCTGAGCTGTCAGCACAGAGCCCGATTCGGGCGGGACTCGAACCCACAAACCGTGCAATCATGACCTGAGCCAAAGTCCCGACGGAGCCACCCAGGAGCCCCAAGGCACAATATATCATTAACTCAATCTCCAGCCCCTCTTCTCTCCCCCAGAGGATGGGGAACAGCAGTGGGCTAAAAGCTTTAATCATGGCTCGGTCTTTCTGGTGACCAGCTCCCATCCTGATGCTATTTAGTAGCTGGTCAAGAGTCACCTCATTTCCTGGTGAGCCTATCACCCAGAGAATTCCAAGGGATTTGGGAGCTCTGTGTAGGGAACCAGGGTCATAGCTCAAGTATCAGAGCAAAAGAGGCTCCTAGCGTCCCTATAAGGAAATTACAAGGGTTGTAGGGGTTCTGTTTCAGGAACCTGGGACAGAGACCAAGTAGATATTTCTCATGGTGTCATATTATGACTATTCCATGAAACTTTTGATAGATTCTTCTATGGATAGATATTTGGGTTGTTTCATTTTATGAATGAGGCTGTTATAAACAGACTGATACAAGTTTTTTTTTTGCAGACACATGTTTTTACTTTTCTTGGGTAAACACCTACCAACTAAGTAGCTGAGTCATAGGGTAGGCATATGATCAAACTTCCTGTTACATTTATTTCCAATTGCATCATTGTTGTTACCGTTGTAAATCGATTTTTTTTCCCCATTCCATTTTCCAAATATTTAGTTCTGATTTATAAGAAAGAGAACAATTTTTTAAAATATTTGTTTGGGTAATTAGAGTCTTTGTGGATCTTTTTTTTTTTTTTCACTGATTCTTTTCAATTGTCTTTTATTTTACCCAAGCAATACACGAACAGCCTCATCACAAAAGATTCAACCATTAAAAATATAGAGGGAAAGTAAACATGAATGGTACCCCTTACCTTCATACTAGTTCTTCCCTTCAGACTTTCTTCTAAGCATTGAAATATGTGAGTTTGCAGGTAATAAACTGCTCATGTAGATATCATAGATTTGTGTAGTTATCATACCGGTTTGTGAGCAGGACATCCATTAAACAGACATTTATTAAAATGTCTTGTGCTAACAAAATCAGAATATTATTATAATTTTCTGACAGCTGGAAGTAAACTATCTTCAAGAGAAGGCACCTTTTGTAATTTGCACAAAAGTCTTGTGGACCTTACATTGATTATATATGCTACATATATACAGATAATATCTTCATTTTTTACAAAAAACATACACATAGGTCTTTCTTTTCTTTTTTCTTTCTTTTATTTTTTAAGTGGAATCGGGGCCCCTAGATGGCTCAGTCGGTTGAGCATCCAACTCTTGATTTCAGCTCAGGTCATGATCTCACGGTTCATGAGTTTGAGTCTCACGTTGGGCTCCACGGAGCCTGCTTGGGTTTCTCTCTCTCTCCCTCTCTGTCTCTACCCCTCCCCCACGCACTCACTCTCTTTCTCTTCCTAAATAAATAAATACGCAAACAAAAAAACTGGAATCGTACAATATTTATTGCCCTATGATCTTTTTTTCAGTTATCAATATACGTTAAGTATCTTTGCATTTCACCATTTAACATAGACTTAGCTCACTTTTCTTCATTGCTACATATTTTCGTATACTCTGCACATTAAAATTTAACTTGGACATCCAGATTGGTTTCAGATTTTCATTATTTCAAAGACTCTTAAACATGTATGTTTGTATACACACGTATATATTAGGGAGGATTCTTAAGCAAAGAATTCCTGGGTTTAAAGGTACACACAATTACAATTGTTCAGGTACCACTGTTTATGTCTCCAGTAAGCTTTATGAAAGTACACTTCCATCACTGATGTATGGAAGTACCTGTTTCCATCCATTTTGTATAATGTAGGACATTACTTATCACCTTTCATTTTTCTAGGACATTGTTTATCTCTTTAACTTTTGGTCAAACAATGAGACTGCATTATTGTTTTATTTATTTTATTTTTTATTGTTTTATTTTTTTAACATTTATTCATTTTTGAGAGAGAGAGAGAGAGAGAGAGACAGAGTGTGAGCAGGGGAGGGGCAGAGAGAGAGGGAGGCACAGAATCCGAAGCGGGCTCCGGGCTCTGAGCCGTCAGCACAGAGCCCAACGCGGGGCTCGAACTCACGGACTGTGAGATCGTGACCTGAGCAGACGTCAGACACTTAACCGACTGAGCTGGCCAGATGCCCCAGCATTATTGTTTTAATTTTCATTTCACACATTCTCATTAACGAATGAGCAACATTTCATATATATGTTGACTTCCATTTACATTTATCTTCGTGAATGTCCCTTTCATATTTTCTGCTTCTTTTTATTCTGGGTTTTTTTTTTTTTTTTGGCCTTTTTCTTATTGATTTTTGGGAACTTTTTATATATTCCGGATTGTAATCTTGAGTCTATTCTTGCAAATATTTTCCCCAGTCTGCCGGTGGGTATTTTACTATGTGGAGAATTTTGAAAAAAAATCTATATTTTTATAGTGAAATCAGTTACATTTTCTTGTTATGCTCAAGATTTTTTTTTTTTTTCATCTTGCTCAAGAAAGTCTTTCTGAATTCAAAGTTGTCAGTGTGTTGTGTGTAGCGCTTGAGTTGGGGGGGATGTTCTGGGGGATAGCAAAGAAATAGATGGTGGAGACATCATTGGAAGCAAATAAGACAGCAAGGGCACAAGTGTAGAGATGGGAGAAAATGGCGCCCAAGTCAATTGGAAGTCAGATGAGGTGAGGTTGTAAACTCCATTAGATTGGGAGCTTGGTTCATCTGACTCAGGGAGCATGCAAAATATAGCCCAGGACCAAACACTTTTTGTAAATAAAGTTTTATTGGAACACAGACACACCCATTTGATTATCCATTGTCTACGGCTGCTGTTTGCACTAGGATGGCAGAGTTGATATTACGGCAAGCAAGACCAAAAATGGTTACCATCCAACCTTCCCGGAAAAGTTCGCGGATTCCTGATCTAATTCATTAGCATGTCCCCAGACATACAGACTCTAGCGTAATGTCTGGCGCATAATGTGTGCTCAGTATACAGAGATTTACACTGAATTGAAGCCGTTACTGGAATTCGGGTAAGGAAGGGACCTGTCTTTGTTCCTTCTTGTTAAGGAGGTGGGGCATTACCTTAAAGGCAAAACATGTTTGATCCATTCATTCATTCATATATTCATTCATTTGAGACTAGACTCAAACTTGAATGGCCTCTCTATAGTGTGTTTCCATAGCAAACTGGATGAAACTTGCATCTCGCTGTTTTCCTACTTGCTCACTGGTTTTTTCCATTAGACGATGATCTACTTGAAGGTAGAGAGGATTTCCTTTGCCTTTGTCTCCACAAAGCGTGGCATAATGCCTGGAACATAGGGATCCCTTGATAAATACTTTTTGAATGAATCAAACATTCATTTATCAAATGCTATTTTGAAAGAACCCAGAAACCCGGAAATAATGCTGATTCAAAGAGACGCTTGTGTTCCTGAGAATTACGTGGAAGTGCTTTGTAATCTGAAAAGAATTACACAAACGGAAAAATGCTTTTCTTGCTCCAAAACTCTTTCTACTTGTGCGCCTGAGTTAAGCATAGAAGCAGCTCCTTCAGGAATTGCTGACAAGAAAATGTGTGCAGTTTGGGTCCAGGTAGATGTGAGTCTTCATGAGTTCCTATGCTGATGAGCAACTTGTTTGCACAGGCCCAACTCAGGGGCCACATTTTAAATACAGCAATGAAAAATGAAAACTTTTATTGATGGGCCCATGGAAAAATGCCCATTCTTACCATTGGGATGACCCACATCTTTTGGTAGATTTCCTGGAGATCTTTGTTCTTCTAGTTCTTACTCTCTTGAAAGAATTGAAGAGTTGCCTCTGACATTAGACCACCTGATGTGAAAGGAGCTTGGGTGGGCATTTGGTCAACAGTGGGCTTTCACTGCTCAATGCTGTCTGTCCTAAAAGCTTTGTTGCCCACTCTCCAGTCCTCGAATCTTTTGGACCCAGTTGCTTCATCCTTCTGGAGTTTCGCCCCCAACATCCTGAACTCCTAGAGTCTTGAGAGGCTCTCAAGATAATGGGAATAAGTGGGAAATCCTGCAGAAAGGAAGCAAAAGGGCACAGTTGGAATAGTTAAGGCTGTATATCACCAAATCCCACCTCCGTTCCGTTTCAGCCTATTTCCCTATTATAGAGTCTGGAGTTTCCTCCCATCTCTACTCGCCCATGCTGCCCTCTTGGTCTGCAAAATCACCCCCAAGAGCTTTACTCCGTATAAGAAGGTGGGGAGCTGGGATTTACCTACAAGTGGCCATTTTACATTTGAAGGTCAAGGAGTCTTTCAGCCGGCACAAAGAGGCAGGGTGCCACGGATAGTCTTGTGTGCATGAGCCGTGTTCACGTTTTCCCAACATGTTTACCCTCAGTAAAAGAAGAATCTTCCTACAGCACAGTCCTCAATCAATCTCCAAGAGGAGACTTACTGGGCAGGGTGCATTTATAAGTCTGCTCTAGATATTGGACCCACTGTAATTCTGGGAGAGATTCTGGATATGTCCTCCTCTGTCCAGAGAAACCGGAATGACCCGATGGGGCAAGATAACAGCCTTACAGAGCTTTAACAGAAGGAGAAGCGTGAGGTTGACTAGTTTTTTTATAGACTCATGCAGAGACCCAAGCTGACAGACTGTATGTGAGAAGCGTCCAGGCCAGTCCCAGCCATCACGCTCAATGACCCTGGTGCCTTCATCTGTTTATTTCTCAATAGACTTATTGATTTTATCAACGCTAAGCAGATAGAAGCTGGTTCTGCCCAGGGGAAAATCCCACGGGTTAATTTATTTCCTCCTGACCCAGAAAGAAGGAATCTCTGAAACAACGTGCAGTGTTTCGCACCCTGTAATTTCCCGGATCCAAGAGGCCAAAAATCCACCAAAGAAGGTGACTTCTTTGCCCTTTCTCAAAATGTTCAAGCCGCACGGGCTCCTGGACTCCTCTGAGGTTTCTAAGCGAGGGGCGAGCTGCTCTGAGGATGAGCCAGTGCCCCACGCAGCACATGAAAATTTGATGTGTGCTTTACAAAGCCTGTCTTGCTCAATGCAGGCGGCCCTTTTGCCCACAAGAGCTAATACCTTTTGGGAAATGTGATTTCAGCTGAAATGTCGAAGGGGGAGGGTGGAGAGGGAATGTGGGACTCTGCCACGTAACCCCCTATCTCCAACCACTTAATAACTTGGCTAAAAGCTGCAATCAATACAGAGCCATCAGCCGGGCTCCGGCCCCTCACTGCCTTCCCAATCAATCAACAAGATTTAGTAAGCTACCAGTTGGAATTTATGTCACTTAAAAAGTGTGGGTTCCTAGACCCGTCCAACAGAGACTGATTAATTCCTCCCGGGCACTTTGATAAGCTTCCATTTGGAGAACAGCAGCCAGTTGATAGAGGCCCAGCTGTTAGGCCTTCCAAATGCATACCTAGGAAGCGGAGGCATTTAGCACAGTGTCCACTCAGCTGTACGTGTTCCCCACTGAGCATAAGTCCGCCATCAATTAATAGCACCCTTTTGTGGCGGTGCTGGGGTCGAGAAGAAAGAGAACCACTAGAATCTCTGACAGGCGCCAAGCTTTTTATATTCGTTCTTTTGCACTTAGTCTGACAACAGCCTCAGGTGGTAGTTATAATTAGGCCTCATTTTGCACGCAAGGAAACTGAGGCAAGGCCTCCCTCTCCCTCCGCAGGAGTCAAGAGTGAACCCCGGCCATCCCATCTATTCACCTTGCCAGGAAACGCAGCATGTGCCCCAACCCCCTCATCATGTCACTTGGTTTTACCCCCCCTGCTCCATCGTGAGAGCAGCCACAAATCACAACTAAACAGAATCTTTTATTTTTTATCATTATTTTTTTTTTTTTTACAAATTTAACGTTTACCTGTTTATTTTGAGCATGTGAGCAGGGGAGGGGCAGAGAGAGAGAGAGAGAGAGAGAGAGAATCCCAAACAGGCTCCATGCTATCAGCACAGAGCCCGACGCAGGGCTCGAACTCACGGACCGAGAGATCATGACCTGAGCCGAAGTTGGACGCTTAACCGACTGAGCCACCCAGTCGCCCCATGGAATCTTTTCTTCTTATTCATAGCTATAGACTTAGTGTGGCCAGCAGCCATGCCTAATTTTCTCAGTTCACTCACTCTCCTCCGCCCCCAGATTTCTACTTTACGTCTTCCTCTCTTGCCTTGAAATCCCCGGAACTTCCTCACTCACCCACACTCTCAGATACGACCTTGCTTCCTGTCTCGCTGGGAAAGGGAAACAATTTGAAGAGGGCCTCCCTGGGCTCCCGCCACCAAATCCACCTTCTCCGTGCACTCTGCCTTCTCGCCTGTTCTTATCCACGAACCATTAATTCGGTCCCTTCCTCCCACTACCCCGTGACATCACATTAGTGGTTCTGCCACATGCCTTCTTTAACATCTAGTTCCCCTTCTACTGGATCGGTTCCATTCATAGCATAAGGACACCTACTTAAAGAGGCTGTTCCACCTTGGAGCGCCTGGGTGGCTCGGTCGGTTAAGCCTCTGACTTCGGCTCAGGTCATGATCTCACGGTTTGTGAGTTCGAGCCCCACGTCGGGCTCTGTGCTGACAGCTTAGAGCCTGGAGCCTGCTTCAAATTCTATGTCTCCCTCTCTCTCTGCTCCTCTCCACTCATGCTCTGTCTCTCTCTCTCTCCTTCAAAAATAAATAAAAACATTTAAAAAAGAATTACTAAATAAATAAATTAATAAATAAAAGACTGTCCATCTGAAAGAGAAAACCTTCTCTTGACCCTATTCTCACCCCCCACCCCCCACCAGCTGTCACCTACTTTCTCTGCTCCTTTTTGGATTTAGCAATAACCTTGACCAAAGCATTTTTGATGGTGATTGGGGCAAAAGCCTAATCAGAATGGGTTGAGGAGCGGAGACGGTGAGTCTGGACTGTTACTTCAAGGAGTTGGCTGCAAAGAGGAGCAGAGACCTCTCTTACACCAGCAGTATAGTTTTCAACTTTGAGAGTTAAAGGTGAAGGAAGGGAGCCTGAGAAAGTAGGTTTACGTCAGTGCGACGCTCCCGAGAAGCCAGGCATGTCTCTACAATCGTAGAGAGAGACGGGATTCTGCCAAAGAACTCTGGCTGGGTTGAGGGAACATGTGAAGGGGACGGGTTGGCGGGAAGGGGACTGGATTGCATGTGACCAACCAGACAGGGGTCTTTGCTCTGTCTGTCTCTGCCCTAGGACCTCAACTTGCACACTCTCTCAACTTGGCCTTCTCGAGCCCCCACTCTGGGTCTTTTTATAGCCTTACCTGAGCCGTGCAATATCTCAGGCCAACTCTTTGTAGGACTCACCTAGGGGCAGACCTGAGCCCGCGTGAGGTAGAGCGCCTCCTTCATCCAGCCCTCAGGGCTCCAATCTTGCATCCCTATGGTGGGATCGGTTGTCCTTGCCTCCGGGTGCCATCCCATGGGAGACAGCCAACCAGCTCAGCCTGCCTTCCAAGGCTGTCTCTTGGCTTCTTGCCGCATTTTCATCCAAGGAATGGGGCCGGCCGTCTCCGTCCTCAGGTCTCCACCCTGCTCCTGCTGCCACGCAGATAATGCTCACACACCCATGCCTAGCCTACACCTTGGCTTTCACTCTCCAGAAAGCATGTCAGAACACAAATAAACAAGAATACAAAGTTATTCCAGGGGTAACTTTGGTGCTACTCTGATTAGTTTTGAAAGTAAATCACTTGCAAATATTGATGCTCAAACCTGTCATTAGCAACTTATAACTAGCATCCTACCTCGCAAGGGGTCAGGACACTCCCTGCAATTGAAAACTGTAATTAACATATTCAAGCTAAGTGCAGGCAGGGGCCAGACAGATCACGGGAGGGGGAGAGGGCTGGGTGGGGACTGTCTATCCGCAAGGGGTAGAAAACCAGTCCCCTCCGATCCATTGCAATTGTCGCCCGCCAGACACAACCCATTTTCTGAGTTTTCCAAAGAAGCTAGAAATTCAAATTTTAGGGGAAACTTCTTTAAAAAAATTTTTTTTTGATGTTTATTTATTCTTTAGAGATAGAGACAGAGCGTGAGCAGGGGAGGGGCAGAAAGAGAGTGAGACACAATGGGAAGCAGGCTCCAGGCTCCAAGCCATCAGCACAGAGCCTGACACGGGGGCTGGAACTCACAGACCGCGAGATCATGACCTGAGCCGAAGTCGGGCGCTCAACCGACTGAGCCACCTGGGTGCCCCTAACCTTCTTGATTTTTAAATACTGAACGATAGGGGCGCCTGGGTGGCGCAGTCGGTTAAGCGTCCGACTTCAGCCAGGTCACGATCTCGCGGTCCGTGAGTTCGAGCCCCGCGTCGGGCTCTGGGCTGATGGCTCGGAGCCTGGAGCCTGTTTCCGATTCTGTGTCTCCTTCTCTCTCTGCCCCTCCCCCGTTCATGCTCTGTGTCTCTCTGTCCCAAAAAAATAAATAAAAACCGTTGAAAAAAAAAATTTAAATACTGAACGATAATGCAAAACCTTCAAAAACGCTTTGCATGATAAAGTCCGACTGCAGGCTGAGTCTGGTCCCTGGGCAGACATTCCTGCCAACTGGTTCTCCACCTCTGGGTCTGTGTTCCCCAGATGGCTCCCTCCCTGTCTCTCCAGCTCTGTGTGTCTGTCTGACCCCACTGTGCTTCTCTTCCAGATGGTGTCTCAGCACCGTGCCCTGAAAAGCGTGGTGTTCACCCTCACTGGCAGAGGGGCCTGGAGGCGGGGGGGGGGGGGGGGGGATGCACCTGCATTGCCAAGAGGTGGCCAGACAGGAAAGAGAGCAAAAGTGCTGGGGTAAATGCCAAGAGAGGCAGGGTCTGAAGACTCGGGCCACAAGGCCAACCCACTTCAACTGGAATCACAGGGACAGAAAATGGGGTCACCTCTGCCACTTTCTGTCACCATCACATCAGCTGGGACTCCAGATTCCGTGTGCACCTGAGGGGCGCCTGGATGGCTCAGTGGTTAAATGCCTGACTCTTGGTTTCGGCTCAGATCGTGATCTAGTGGTTCATGAGTTCAAGCCCCGCGTCGGGCTCTGTGCTGACAGCATGGACCCTGCTTAGGATTCTGTCTCTCTCTCTCTTCCCCTCTCCTGCTCACTCTCTATCTCCCCCTTTCTCCAAAATAAATAAATAAATAAACATTAAAATAAAAGACTCCACATGCATTTGAGAGTTGGCTTTAACTTGTGGGAGGAGACTCTGAAGGCTTGTATTTGGTTAGGGGGCAGGGGTGCACCTAATCTCCAAAGGGCTCTTCTTTTTTAAGGAAAGAGAACAGTAAGGCGTTGATGAGTTTGCGGAGAACCTGAATCTCTGGTCCCTACACTGAGTCCCCGTGAGGTCAGGGAACAGTCTCTGTGAAATCACTAGGTTCAACACAGTGGCTGGCACATAGTAGGGGCTCAAAACTCTTGTGGAATAGACAGACAGAAGACAGAAAGGAAGAAGGAAAGAAGAAAAGGAGGGAGAGAAGGAGGGGAGGGGAAAGAGAGGTGTCTCTGAGAGTCGACCCTGTCGGTGAAGCCTTGCGGAATGTCTGATAAAGACTATTTCATTTTCAGGGAAAGCGTGGGCCGAATACCGGTCAGGCCTTTCTCTTAAACATACCACACAGAGGAAGGAGGAAGGAGGAAGGAGAAGCCTTGCAGGCACAGATTTTCGATCTTATCTTGTCTATCTTATCTTATCCTTCTGTTAAAATATAAAACTTTCCCTCCCATCTGGAGAGAAATCGTTTTAGAAATGTGGCAGCTTCTGGGGCGCCTGGGTGGCGCAGTCGGTTAAGCGTCCGACTTCAGCCAGGTCACGATCTCGCGGTCCGGGAGTTCGAGCCCCGCGTCAGGCTCTGGGCTGATGGCTCAGAGCCTGGAGCCTGTTTCCGATTCTGTGTCTCCCTCTCTCTCTGCCCCTCCCCCGTTCATGCTCTGTCTCTCTCTGTCCCAAAAATAAATAAACGTTGAAAAAAAAAATTTAAAAAAAAATAAAAAATAAAAAAAAAGAAATGTGGCAGCTTCAGTTCGCAGCTGGAGAAGTAATTTAGGAAGAGAAACATGAAACAGTTCTGGAAGAATGACCATATAATTTAAGGCCCAGAATGATCACATTAAGGGTGTAGTTAATATTATGCCAGCTTTGAAACAGGGAGAAGGAGGCCGGCCCACCGGCGTGCAGTCTCCCTGAACCACCAACCAGTGGGTGCTGTGAAGTTACTTTCTCGGGGTTGCGGTGAACCTTGGTTCCCTAGGGTGGCCGTGGCTTCCCAAAGGCGCCGCTTCTGGAGCTGAATGAACAGAAGGCACGCATTTCCCTGGCTACTGAACTCAAAGCCCAGTGAAGACCAGGTTCCATCCAGTGCATCTCGCTAATGGGTACAACATCTCCAAAAGCACTGACTGCCTGACCTATTAACAACTCTGATGCGTCCTCTCCGTCTGGAAAAGGGGCCGCCATTTTGTCCTGGGAAGGAGAATGCCAAGTTCTTTTCTTCTCATGCAAATCCCTCAGTGACTTGCTCCCTCTGTTGATCCAGTGAGCCTTCCGGGGGCATCTTCCACAGGCCCCCAACGCAGTTCTCTGGGCAAACCCCAATGAACACAACACCTGCTGTCGATGGGAGCCATTACTCCCTCTTCTCTTAGGAGGAGAACTTCCATCTTTCTTCGCTGCTCTATTGCTGTTTCTTCTTCAGAGAGGAGGAGTGACTTACCCAAATGCCAAAACTGGAGAACGGAATCTTGCCTGTGTAGCTCAGCACACTTCCCTTTTTTGCTTCTCGCTTGGATTCTGCTTTGCGTGGTAAATGCCTTGCTCTGCCTCCCTCTCTGGTGTGTGTGTGTGGGGGGGGTGAGTGGGGAAGAGGGAGATCTGAAGTTAAACCACAAGGTAATTTCCATGGGTGAAGGATAATTGTTATGGAGTGAAGACTAAATTTAGTTCCCCAGGGCAACTTGCTAATAATAGAGTTAATGTTGTGGTTCTCATCTAATTTTTGTCTCAGTTGGTTCAGACTGTGAAGGAGAGAAGGGCATGATCAATGGCCCCCATATGCTCCATCATCTGTCTTTAAGGAGCCCACGGTCAACTTGGGAAGCAGAGGAGTAACCCAGTGATACAGTGATAAGAGTGATAAGTATAAAGGACTGTGACAGCCCAAGTGAGCCACATCGAGCCACGGAAGGCTTGGGGAATGAATAGAATTGGCCAGATGAAGTCCAGCACGAGCCTTCAACATGGTGGGAGGTGGGGAGCAGGAGCAGATAAGCAGAGACCAGGGAACAAAGGACCGTATGACTCTTTGTGGAGGAGTTTGGATTTTATCTTGAGAACAATGGGGGCCAAGCCAGGGTTTTGAGGAAGGGGGTGAAAGAGTGGATTGATCAGACTTAGAAAGATCGCTCTGACCTATAATGTTGAAGTGGTTAGAGGGAGGCAGGTTTGGAAAGTGAGAATGTTTTAGGAGACCATTGAGATTATTCTGGGTGTGCCAGTGGTGGCCTAAAGTCCGGTATCGGCATAGACGAAAGCGGTTGCATTTAAGAGACTTTCCGCTGGTAAAATCCAGAGGGCTTGGTGAGTGATTAACTAGACAGAGGAATCCTGATAAAGGAATCTTTGATGACCCCCAGGCTTCTAGCTTGGGTCTTGGGTGGATGGTGCACCTTTCACTGAAATAAGAAACAGGAAGGAAACAAGCTTTGAAAGAAGGAGGCTCAGGAGAAGCTGTTTGAACTAGTCTCTGTGGACAATAGGAGAGCCTGCAGCCTGAGGGAGCTCGGAAGTGTTCTTGGCAACTGTGGAGGCATCATCCGTATTTCGAGTTCAGTTAATGCAACTGGCTGGGCGTGGGTTTATTACTGAATGTCTCCAACCTACGAATCTATGGCGTCCCTTCTTCCATGGTCAGTCTTCACCTTAGGCCACACCCTTAAGTAGAGGAGGTTGGTTCTGAGTAGATGGGGACACGCAGGGCTTCCAAGTAAAAATGTCAGGGAATGTCTTTGCCTTCATTACCTTCAAAAGAAACTGATCTCCGTGACCCTGCCGTTCAGGGGCTGCTGGGCTGGTGTCTACATCTGTGTTTACACCCTCCCTGTCTGTCTAAAGGCACTCTAGCAAACTCAGTGCACACTGGAGATACCTGCAGAGCTTTCCAGAGTAACGGATGCCCCGGACCCTGCCCCGGTCCATCTGACTTAGAACCTCCAGTGGTGGAGCTCCACAGGCACTGACATTTTTTAAAAGCTCCCTAGGAGTTTCTAATGGATAGTCAGGACTATGAACTACTGATCTAGGTACACTATAGCCCTCTGAGCCATTAACCTTCACCAACTTAAATAACCAGTCCTCCAGAAATAGGAAATACCTGCAGATCTGGAGATTTTGTCAATAGTGTTATAGAAAGTGATTAAAAAAAAAAATTCCAGGGGCGCCTGGGTGGCGCAGTCGGTTAAGCGTCCGACTTCAGCCAGGTCACGATCTCGCGGTCCGTGAGTTCGAGCCCCGCGTCGGGCTCTGGGCTGATGGCTCAGAGCCTGGAGCCTGTTTCCGATTCTGTGTCTCCCTCTCTCTCTGCCCCTCCCCCATTCATGCTCTGTCTCTCTCTGTCCCAAAAATAAATAAATGTTGAAAAAAAAATTAAAAAAAAAATTCCAGAATCTTCCAGCTGTAGGATAAGCTGATGTATCCTTTGCCAGAATGAGCCAGGGAGGACTGGGGGCAGTGGTGTCTGGGCTTGTCTGCTGGGGCCTCCTTAAGCCTCTGGCCGGTTGGGAGCACATCTCCCCTAAAGAGGGCAGTATTCCTACCTGTAGAGTTAGGGTGGAGATCGCAGTAAATGTTCAGCTGAGTTTCCAGAGAATTGGGTTCTGCCGTGTGCCAGCCTCTGTGAAGATTGCTCTGGGCCGGTATTCCCAACGTGTGCCTGCATTTGGGATCCCACTTTACAAACCAACCAAATCCTAAGCCCCAGTGAATCACAGAATTGTTGACCTTTGCCCATGGGCTGGGCTCCCAGCTGTGCCCCACAAGTCACTCAAAGTCAAGGACCAGACATTTGTCTTTCTTCTTTCTGCTCAAACAGGGCATTGCCCACTTTCTTGTCCCGTGGGCACCTGTCCCGGTAAGCACGGGAGCCCACAGACAGGGTTTGCAAGCCTTCAGAGGACAAGAGGGCACGCTCACGTTTTTCCCTAAGCTACGCTAGCTTTTTCACTCACAGGAGTTGCCAATTTTCTACTTTTGCAACAACCAAATGAGCTTTGTCCTATGCCCAAGACAACTTGTAATTCATCAAATCCACTTACACTCTTTTCCCTTGCTTTTTTACCCAGACAAAGAACGCAGCAGAGAAGTTATTAAATCCTTTTCTAGGGGTGAAATATGTAGAAAGGCTATGCGATTCAGCAATGCACTCCAAGAATTTAAGTAAATTTGCTATGCTTGATCTCACTGTTATGAAGCCAAATTTGCTGCTCTTTACAAGATAATACGTAAAAAATATATTCAGCACACACAGCTCCTAATATTCCCTGCTGTTCTCAACAATGAGAGCTAAGCTTCCTGCTTTAGCTCATTTTTTTCTGAATAAGAGGAAATGTAAGGACAATTTTCTGTCCCTTCCTCCTGTGCCTGGAATTTCAACCACATCCCCAGAAGGTTTTTCGGTGTTTCTTCCCCATGGTTCAGTGTTTCTGTTGGGCCATCATTTATCCCCATTTCGTGGTACAGGAAAGTCCACTTTTAGATGCAGTGCAGATGTGGAAACTATGTCTTGGAAGTGACTTGCTTTTAGGTGAAATTAACTGCATGTTTGATAATTTTGCTATATTTGGACATCTAGGAAATGATCACGCGAACTTTTGTTGATTGAGCATGAGATATGTGCCATGCTTTACACGGATGCTTCGCTACGTCAGTTCATGGGATTCTCATGGTAACCTTGCAAGATAAACACTATGATCTCGGTTGACAGATGATAAGTCAGTGTTAAGAGAGGTTAAGTTTCAGGGCACCTGGGTGGCTCGGTCGGTTAAACATCTGACTCTTGATTTCGGCTCAGGTCATGATCTCATGGTTTGTGAGTTCAAGTCCCGTGTTGGGCTCTGTGCTGAGAGTGTGGAGCTGGCTTGGGATTCTCTCTGTCTCCCTCTTTGTCTGCCCCTCTCCTGCTGTCTCTCTCTCTCTCAAAAGTAAATAAACATTTTTTTAAAAAGAGAGAAGTTAATGGGGCGCCTGGGTGGCGCAGTCGGTTAAGCGTCCGACTTCAGCCAGGTCACGATCTCGCGGTCCATGAGTTCGAGCCCCGCGTCAGGCTCTGGGCTGATGGCTCAGAGCCTGGAGCCTGTTTCCGATTCTGTGTCTCCCTCTCTCTCTGCCCCTCCCCCATTCATGCTCTGTCTCTCTCGGTCCCAAAAAATAAATAAACGTTGAAAAAAAAATTAAAAAAAAAAAAGAGAGAAGTTAAGTTTCATGCTCAAGATTAGAATTAAAATCTAATGAATTTATCCATTTATTAGCTTATTGGATAGAAAAGTCCATATAGAAAAATAAACAAGAATAGCCAGGACACCTCTGAAAAGGAAAAGCACGATCAGGCTTTGAAATATATTTGAAAACCTCAATGGTTAAAGCAGTATGTGATGGTCCTTGAATAGACAGGAAGACCGAACCATGGAAGCAGAAATCCAGGCACGGGAGTAAGCGTGTTGTGGCAGGAATGTTACCACCTGGTTAGACCCAATGGATATCTTGGAGAATTCTTCCCCTTCCTCCCACCCCTCCCCAGAGCTGGGGTTCTGCCTTCCTGCAGCAGGGCTCACAGTGAGGACTGAGGAATATTGCCAGGCAACTTGGACTTGAGTTATTCCAACCCTCTTATTTTAGAGACAAGGAAACAGAGATCCGGACGTGGGAAGGGACTTGCTCATTTATCATTGGCGATGTGGTAGGATGACATTTCCAAGTATTAGTAAATATCCCCCTTCCCACCTGATGTGGTACAGCTGGCGACCCCCTCCCACCCCCAGAAAGAGAGTCGAGGCTTTCGCCACCCCAGGGCCAGCCCACCACCAGCAGTGAAGGCACCAGACCCTGTCATCAGCTCAGAGAAGATCCCAAGATTCGCCCAAGCACGTTCAGATAGAACTACTTCTACATTCCTATGGTCGAGGTCAATGGTTCTCAATGAGGGAAAGTTTTGCACTGGGCAATGTCAGATGACATTTTTGGTTGTGACAATAGGAAGTGGGCATTGTGCCAACTTTGTGCATCTGGCGTCTAGCGGCTAGAGTCCAGTGATGCCACTCGTCCCACAGTGCACAGCACAGCCTCACGACAAAGAATTATCTGGCCCAAGATGTCAGTAGCAGCAAGGCTGAGACACCCTGTTCTATAAAGAGAGCTGAAGGACAGAAAGAAGGAGAACTTAGGATCGAAGAGATAGATGGAGGAAAGCGGAAGAGAAAAAGACACACCCAGAGCAGGGGCACCCGAGGGACAAACAGGGACCACTTTAAGAGAAAGAATGTATTCTCCTACAAGGAAATGTGCTTTCCTTTATTCACATATTTCTGATAGCAGAGGGCTTCTGTCTTGACCAAGCACTGATGGAAAACAAATCTTCACTTACAAAGTTATTTGCCTGATGGGATGGGGAGAACGTTCCACAGATGGGATTCTGGCTCCTAACATTCCCAGGTGTTACTTTCCTGCACCGTGCCTACATTCTGTCTGCTGTGAGAGGCAGGGCATGTTCATATAGTGGTACAACTCTGGCCCTGAACCTACCTTGTACAAAGTCAAGATCTGGGTGATTGGCACAGTGGACCAGAGAGGGTCTTCCTGGAAGCCATTCCTGGACCAGGATGGTTGGCAAAGACTTTGCTATATTCGGAAGTGACTGTGAACCTCATAATTATATCCCACTAAACCCAAATTGTATTCCCAACTCAACTTCTCCCAAGCTATACACACATTCATGGTCATCCCAATGCCATCCAGTCTGAGAGGAGGTGTGGTAGAGGGGAAGTTGAGGTAGAAAGAAACAGTGACCTTATAACCAGTTGAGATGAAAATATTTGACTTCCGCAGATTTGACAATAGCAAGTGACCGCTGTGTGTGCGTGTTGCCAGGTACCTCCCAGGAACTCAGAGAGGGTCTGTGCAGGTGAGAGGGATCGAAGCTTACTTACGCTTTGCTCCCATCACCACAAATACACCTTGGTGGGTGGTCTTCGGCTACCCTGCTCCCTGCCGCTCTGGTCCTGTGTGATATAAGAGAACAAGAGAGCACGTTCGTGAACAACAGAAGTTGTACAGATTGCACAGGTTGTTTCTTGACTTGGCAACTAAAGTTCCGGTGGCGTGGAGCGTGTAGGCACTCTGGGGCCTAGACCCCTTCTTCGGCTTGCACATTTCTCTTGGTTGTAGTGATCTGAAGGGTAATAGAGAGTCTGTTAAGAATGCCAAGCGGGGAGGGGAGGGGGGGTCCCAGAGCCACACAACATGGGCGTTCAAGATGGATGCAGCCAGAATCACACAGAAAGGACGGAAGGTACCCCCAAATCTCTTGGAGTTGGAGTGGGTGTTGTGATATAATAAGAGATTTGGGCTTTGCCCCAGTTTCCTGGCACAGAGCTCCTAGAATCCTTGGGATTTCCTGAGTGATGGGAGGCCGGGAGTATCTTTTGCTCTTCGTAATAAGCCCCTTTCAACCACACCTGAGTTTATTGGTAATGAAGTGGCTCTTGGAGGACGAGGCTGGTTGCCAGAGGAACCAACCATGTGATTAGAGAGTGGGTGGGAACTCTCAGCTCCAGGGAAGGTGGAGGGGCTGGGATTGAGCTAATCACCACGGGCCAAGGATCCAATCAGTCATGCCTACATAATGGAGCTGCCATCAACAGTGAGCTTCTGGGTTGCTGGTGACATGGCCGTGCATCCTGCGTGGAGAGGGAATGGAGACCACCTTCGTGCCTTCGCCTGTCCGTCTTCCAGTTGGCTCTTCCTGAGTTGTGCGCTTTATGGTAAGCTGATACTGGGAAATGAAACACTTTCCTGAGTTCTGTGAGGGGCTCATGGAAACTCCTGATTTGCAGGCAGTCTCTCCAAAGTATGAAAGGCCCAGACTTGCCATTGGCATCTGAGGTGGGGACAGTCCGGCGGAACTAAGCCCTTAACCGGTGGGGTCTGTGCTGACTCTGGGGGGTTAGTGCCAGGAGTGTTGTGAATCGACAAAGCAAACAATTTTTTCCATTTAGGAGTGGATAGGGGTCTTGCCCGGTGAGGCGTGCGGAAACCAGTCTGCCCCAGGAGACATGGCTGACTTTCACTGGCCAGAGCCCAGCTCCCTGGCCAGTGTTGAGAGTACGGACAAGAATACGCAGGCAGGTACTAGCAGGAGCCAGCTTGGAAGAGCCCAAGCCGGGCCCCTCGTCATCCCCACCAGTGCTGGGCTAATGGAAAGATCCACCCGCTGATGCCTCAGGTGAGGCCGGAAGGGCCATGCGAGCCCCAGGGAGTTGAGAGTTGGTTGCGAAAAATGCAAGGCATTTATAGAAAGGAATGGCTTTGCTGTAATTTCTAACTCAGACTGGGAAAGAGTTAATGACCCTAGATTTCATTTTTAAAATATCACATTGGAATATGAAAACTCTGATTGGACCGTATTATTTTTATCTGCTCCAGGACAGGTTAGGTTTCAGAGCCAGAAATTAAAGTCAGCCCTAGGAATTAAGAATGCTTCTTTTTTTCTTTTCTTTTTCTTTCTCTTTCTCCTTCCTACCTTCCTTCCTTCACCCATCCTTCCATCCATCCATCCACCCATCTGTCCGTCCATCTATCCATCCATCTGTCCTTCCTTCCTTCCTTCCTTCCTTCCTTCCTTCCTTCCTTTCTCCATCATTCCATCCATTCATCCATCCACCCATCCATCCTTCCTTCCTTCCTTCCTTCTTTCCTTCCTTCCTTCATCCATTCTTCCATCTTTCTTTCTTTCTTTCTTTCTTTCTTTCTTTCTTTCTTTCTTCATCCGGAAGCCTGGGATTCTTGAAGTACTGATTACGCCTGTTAGATCAGCATCCAGGCGCCATTGCACCACGGATATGTCTTACTCCTGCAGACTGCTGTCTCCCTGGCCCTTAGCTGAGTTTCTTCCTGGAGATTGAGGGGTGCTCCTGGAGTTCCAGGAGAACCAACCAGAGGAGTGCAATGAGGGTGGGCGGCACCAGAGAACTGAATTCTGTGACCTGGGACCAGGAATGGAGTGCACGCGTTGGTGTGACAGCCTCACCAGATGCTAAGTTCTACCTGTACCCTTCTCCCCATCACCACCAAGACTTGTCTTGAAGCAAAGGTGAGGATGAGCAGGATTTGAAGCCTCTCATCTATGGAGAGGGGCCTGGAGTCTCTTGCTCAACCTCTGGGATAGGGAGCTGTTCTTTGTGGGACTAGAGTAGACTATTTGGGTCAAAGCCACCACTTTTAAGCAGGAAATGAGCCTTTTGCACAATGATTTATGTTGCTCACCATTCAATAGACTATAACATTTTCTGCTCAGCTCTCATGGGAATGTTGCGAAAATATTGTGTCCACTTGCACCTCATGAAAAATGCAGGTGGGTTGCACAATGAACCCTAAATGCCAAGGGACATAGGTCCTACCTCCAGGAAAGCCAGTTTTCTTTGGCAGTGCCCAGAGAGGACAGGTGCATTTGGCTTTCAGGCGAAGCAGGGAGGGCTTCTTAGGAGGGGAGGAGTCCTGAAGGCTGAATGGAGATCTCTCCTTGGGCCCAGACAGGAAGACTTTGTGAGGTTAGGAAACAGGGAGAACAATCTGAACATATTATGTTCTGTTTGGGAAACTCTGTAACTCCTGCCTCACAGCCAGAGCCTCTGGTCCAGAAACAGAGCCTCGATTCTACTCACTGCCTGAAAATCACAGCCCAGGAGAAGGTGGGAGGGAAGATTTTATTTCACTGAATGAATATGCTTTCTCATTTCCCGTCACCCTGGGGCCTCTGGGGAGCCTTGCAAGAGTCCGAGGGAGTCCTGTGGAGTCTAGAAGCATTGCCTTCTATACTGATAAGCATAACCAAGGCAGGCCGCGTGCTCCCTCTGCAGGGTGGAGTAGAGGATGCCCTGGGGTTTGGCTACTGAAAGGGGTGAACACTCATGCTTCACAAATGAGTCTTAAGACGGTGTGGGGTGGAAGAGAATTGCGTGGGTGTGCCTCGTGCCTGCCAAGGGCTTGTATGCAGAAGACGGCAAGCAGCAACTGGGGAAGTGGATCCGTATCACGTGGGGGCTCAGATCAGGGAGCGGGGAGACTTGGGGTTGACTCCCAGCTCTGCCCTCTCCTGCTCTGTGGGCTGAAACCAATGTCTATGCCTCTCGTGCCTAAGTTTTCTTATCTATGTATGTCATCCATTTGAACAGTATTTATTGAGCCCCTTCTCTGTGCCAGACCCTGCCGGGTGTTAAGGATACCAATAAAAGGCACTAAATCTTGGCTTCAAGGTGTGTGCCCCATGGTGGGTCAGATGAGACAGCCTTTGGACCTCTCTAGTCCCATACTATGTGTTCTATTCTGAGATTTGAAAACCCTCCTGAGAAATCCCTAGAGGATCTCTTCTACTTCAGTCTCCTCTTTCCAGGTGCTTCGCAAAAGTTGTCCTTAGCCCCCACCCCTCATTCTTTGTCCTTCTGGAGCCCCACCCCCACCCCCATCAGGTTCCCAGGGCTCCAGGGGCAGCCGCTCTCCCCATCTCCCACCTGCTTCCTTCCCTCCATGCCATTGCTGAAGCTGGGGACTCTGATGGAACTACCTAATTCCAGCCAGGGTATCTGTTATTGATTTGCATGTTTACACATTTAATCTGTTACTCCTTTCACGTAACATTTACCTATTAACGGCAATTTCCAGCACATCGATCCCAACATCGATCTCAAGAAGGGTTTGATGGTTCTTGAAAACTCATTGATTACAGAGAAGAAATAAAGGGAAGGGAGGTGTCCGAAACTAGTATTATGGATCTGAGTCTGGGTGATTAAAGAAGAATGGCAGTCTTAGCCGATATGGGAAATTGAGTGGGATAATCAGGGTTTTGTTTGTTTGTTTGTTTTTTTTGGTAATGAATTATTATTACTCAAATAATATATGCAAACATTATCCTCACTAAAACATGAAAACATTACAGTCGTTATCAGTGGCTTCCCAACAAACCCAATACCGTGCTTAGATACAAACATTTTTATTATTTTCATGTGTGTTTTTCTAAACGTTTCTTTTTACACTTAATGAGGGAAGGACAGTGCCCCAACATTGTAAGCTCTATACAAAATAACAATTACTGTTCTTTCTGACAGCGTGCGATTTCACAGTTGGAATCTGCCATAGTTTATGTGCACGTTACTCTCTACTGATACATTATTGGGCGCTTGCCATTTTGCCATTATGAATGATGATGAAATTATTGTACCTGCTTCCTGTACACACGTGCATGTGTTTCTCTACATCAGTGAGGCACGCCTCTTTTAAATGTCAGTATTTACCATCACACTGCCATCTGGACGTGTTGCCTCGAAAGTGGCAGTGCCCCCCCTACACACGGAGGCAGTGTTTGCGATCTAGTTTAGAGTATGTTGAGTCTGAAGAGTCAGCCCAGAGCATCTCTACTTGAGTACCTCGGGATGTTTGGGGGAGATGATGGGGTGAAGGTTTAAGGTTAGATATGTGGAGTTTGAGAGTGATTCTGTAAGATCTCCAAGAGCGTGGGAAGAGCGAGAGGTAATCAGAGCCAAAGACTGATTTAGTGGTGAAGGGAAAAACTTGCACCATTGTGCGGAAAGAGAGGAGAGGAAAGCTGTAGGTTAGGGTAACTGTCTGTCCACTTAGCCAAGATGGGAGGAGTTTCCAGAATGTTGGACTTTCACTGGTAAAACTGGGTAAGTCTCAGGCAGACCTGGATGAACTAGTCACCCTACTGAGAGGAGGGATCAATTTGAAGGAGGAAGGACACTGTTTTCCCTAAAACAGTGTAAGGAAGGAGGCTCAAATCAGGTGACTTAAGGCAGCTAGAAAACACACAGATTTTAGAGGGGGAGGCTTAGCTTCTTTGCTGGAGGAAGTTTTGAAGCACAGCATGATGTTTCAGGATCTAGCATCACAGGATGATTTGGTTGCAAGCAATAGAGAGCTAACTTCAGCAAGAGGGAAAGTACCAAAAGACTGTTAGAGATTCACAGAAGGAGGAAAGGTTGGGAGCTGGCCCCATCAACACTGGCAGATAGGAGCAGAAACGTGGCTATGATTTCGTGTCAAAGAGAGCTTGGTCAAAACAGTGGCACCCCGGGGGCACCTGGGTGGCTCAGTGGGTTGGGCGCCTGACGCTTGATCATGATCTCATGGTTCATGGGATCAAGCCCTGCACTGGGCTCTGCACTGACAGCTTGGGATTCTCTCTCTCCCTCTCTCTCTGCCCCTCCCCCACTCGCACACATGCACACACACGCTCTGTCTCTTTCAAAATAAATACAGAAACTTAAAAAAAAAAAATTGGTACCAGATAGCACGGAATAGCCACACTGTCAATAGGGAGAGACCTACTGGCCCAGCTCAACACCTGACCAGGAGAAGGTAGATATCAGAATATCAGAAGATACTCTGATCGTATCCTTCCATGATGAATCCAAGAAGACAGAGGTGACTCCTCAAAAGGAAATTAGGAGATTGTCAGAAGGTAGAAATGGATACCAGTCCACCAAAAACATTAATCGAGCTGCACTATCAGTCCCTAGAGATGGAACTCATTTCCTGGACATTCCATGTGCTGCGTGTATATATTCATATAAATGTAAATGAATGTATTATGTGCAACACAGGTGCTCAGTACAGTCTTGTTGGGTATAGAAATGGGTGAACATTCCTACAGAGGCTCATATACTCCATTAGCAGTGAGCAGGATGGGCTATTTTTCCCATACAATACCCTTGGTTTATACCAAGGGCAACCCCCACCCATACTAAGCCACAGACTCTTGTTTGCACCAAGTGGCTCCCACAAGAGATCATATAAAATGTCCCAGACTTGCTGACATAAACCTGCTCCAAAGATATGGGTCCCTTTGTATCACTGACATCTTCCTAAAAAGTCGTCCTTAAGTTTATTTTATGGAAAGAGTTAAACGTTTTTATTTATTTATTTATTTATTTATTTATTTATTTATTTATTTTTAATATAATTTATTGTCAAGTTAGCTAACATAATGGTGTATACAGTGTGCTCTTGGTTTTGGGAGTAGATTCCCGTGATTCATCACTTACTTACAACACCCGGTACTCATCCCAACAAGTGCCCTCCTCAGTGCCCATCACCCATTTTCCCCTCTCCCCCCCCCCCCCATCAACCCTGAGTTTGTTCTCTGTATTTAAGAATCTCTTATGGTTTGCCTCTCTCCCTCTCTGTTTGGAAAGAGTCAAATGTTAGATTCGGTAGGGAAACTTTCTGTTTATAGGAATATTACAGCAGTTTTTAATAGCATATTATTTGTTCTATAATTCTAGATTTTCTTCATAGATTGGATTTCTTTAAAGTGGAATAAACTCCCCGTTAGGGGATCGGCTATCTGAGTTACTTAAAAAAGAAAAAAAAGACAACCCTTAGCTTCTTATACCAGATTTTAGACGCACAACATGAATTGGTGACAAAGTGTTTCTGAGTGGAGACCCTGGAGGACCACTTTGGAAACTCTCTGAAACCCATTGGTAATTGGTTCTATCCATCTTTATTCCAACGATTAATGTGCCGACGTCCTTATAATCAGTTTGTCCTAGTAATTCCCTTAAATGGGATTTATGCAATCTATTTTACTTTGCAAACCTTCTTTTGTTGCAGGGAATGCAAGTGTGAGCTTTACTCCCAATTCAGAAGCCCGATTAATAAGATTTAGGTATAATTTCAAATAGCAATCCATGAATGCTCTTAACTCTCCCATCATAGGGCCTGTGCTTCCTTTTGGGGACTATTTAGTCTGAGTTGGGGTAAGCCACGCTGGGCTTTCATTAAAGGGTAGGGGTCTGAAACCAAGTCTCCCTTGGCTAGTACTTCACGTCTCTTTTTTTAAAGAGAGAGAGACAGAGAGAGGGAGGGAGAGTGCAAGCGGGGGAGGGGCAGAGGGAGAGGGAGACCCAGAATCGGAAGCAGGCTCCAGGCTCCGAGCTGTCAGCACAGAGCCCGACGCAGGGCTCGAACTCACAAACTGCGAGATCATGACCTGAGCGGAAGTCAGACGCTTAACCGACTGAGCCCCCCGGGCCCCCCTCGCTTCTCTTTGATCTTTCGGTTAAATCCTGTTGTTGCTCAAGAAAATTCTGCATTTCCATATGTACAGACGGGCTGTCTGGAGATTCTAGCTTGCATTTCTTCTGATGTCCCAGGATTTGCTTTCGCTGTTCCCCCAATGCGTAGGATTTGTGTCCTTTGCATTTGACTTGTCTTTTGTTGCTTGCTATTGGCGATGATGCGTGGATCCAGGATCCCGGGTCCATCCAGGTTTTGCCGGGACTTGCAATGAGGTGCTGTCTTATGCTTCGAGGTGCTTTGCAAGCATACTACGAGAAGCCGAGAGTATTGGATGAGATCTCCAAGGAGAAACAGCTCCAAACCTGGGTGATAGGACCTACATAAACCTTTGCCAAGATGCACTTCTGGTAGCCGGACTTGTCATATTCCTTGCTCCCAAGCTGCTGGCCCAGGGGGCCAACGGTCTTAACAGTTCTCCATACAGGCTGGTTTCTGCCTTCACGTGTCATCCCAGGGCTATGGGGGCCAGGCCTATTTTGTGAGAATGGATCTTCTCACCAGCGACACTGCACACAGCTGCAGTCAGAGAGCGCAAACGCCTCGCACAATTGCCGTGACTTGCTCCCACCCGGGCCTTCGTCAGATGTCACACGATACTCCTTCCTGATGAACTCAAATGTGGCCTTCCAGACCTCAACTAAGAGAGGCACTCACCGATCACGTTTAATTGAAACGGAATTAAAACCCTAGATGAATTAGATCATGTGGGGGTGGTTAGGAAAAGGATTCCAACATCTGGCAGTGGATGGGTTCTGATGAGCTTGGATGTCTCTTTGCGATTCTGTAACTTGGTGCGGGGCGCCCTCACCGCGCGCCCTGCTTTGCGTGGAAAGAAAGTGTATCTGTTTGCGTGTAACGCACCCTGTGCTTTGCCTGGGCTTCCTGTTTTTCCAGCTGGTCTCCGTGAAGCTGTGTGGATCCCAGGGTGACCTCGCACAGGCCGGCTTTTCTGCACTAGGTGCTTCATCTGCTTCCAAACTGCAGCTGTCACTCCGAGCGAACTCACCAGCTGATGAAAGCCTCGTCTTTCGGAGCAGAAAATGAAATCTGAAAAGTAAGGCCACGTTGCTGACACCTTTTGGGCAAAGCCTTTTATGAAGGGGGAATGTTAGCTTTCGTGGGTCCCATTTCCATATCCTGCCTGAGCCCCGGCAACCCAGCTGACAGCTGGCAGCAGCTGAGAGGCACCGAGAGCGGAGAAAATCAAAGCTCTCTCTCGCCACCGGAGAGTTAAACCCCGAAGGGCCTGTACAGAAGGCTTACTTGGAAAGCTGCAAGGGGCTTTTTATTCTCTTCAGGTTAGCTTTGCTGATATCCAGGGGCTAAGTATAACTGTAAGCATGTGAATTTCAATAAATATGTTTCCTTCAATTACCCAGCTGGACAGTTTAGTTCACCAGAGCCTGTAATCATACAAAAGCTGCCAGGGAATTGTTGTGATTTAGATAATTTCTAATCTCCTCTCTGCTTAACCTGCAGGGGCTATGGGCAGCCTCAGAGACCAGGGGGTAGAGAGAGCCTGTTCTCATCAACCCAGAGAGGCAGTTCCTTGGCTCAGCCTGATGGACTGATGCTGTATTCAGACAGAGAGGCTGAAGAACAGAGTGGGGGGCGAAGGTGTGAGTGTTGGGGCGTGGTTTGGGAGTGAGAAGGTTTGGGGGGGTTGCGTGGAGAAGGTAGATGAGCCATGGGACGGCAGAATAGAGCTGCTAGCCAGCTTGGGTGCTAAGAAGCAAAAGACCTCCCCCCGCCACCCCCCAGAGGCTCCCCCTCCGAGCGAGGACTCAGATTTGAGTCCCCGATCTTGCACCCAGCACCCCTTCTGCAAGTTCCAGAGGGGCCGTCCACGGTCAACAGAGATCACCATTTTAATGTATTACTTGTGAATGCAATTTGGTAGACTCCTTGCCAACACAGTGTTCCCTGTGATGTCTGTTTAGCTAAACCACTAATTGTATGGAAGATTTCTCCCTAAGTTACTTGTTGGGGGGGGGTCAATGATCAAGGGACTCTTTTCTCGGTCTTCATGGAAAGCTGCGGAGGACAGTGGGGAGCCAGCACTGTCGTTTGGGGGCTCGGTAGCCGTGCTGTGAACTTGGTGGCTCTCTCTGGTTGCACCTGTGGTCCAGGGCCGTTGGGATTCTAGACTGCAGGGAAAAAGCATTCCTCAAAGAACAACAGCATTTGTCTCTCCTCTTTCCTGTTTCCTGGATGCTTGGCATCTGTTTCCATTCTCCGGCGCCTTCTGATTTCCTCCGAGGCAAAGTTTCTTCCTTGTTAAATACAGTCTGATGGAGAAGTCATTGGAGGTTCATCATCTCATGACCCGGTCTAAGCCAAGGAGGTGAATTCCCCCTTGCAAAGAGACAGGACGCCCGAAAATGGCTGGCATTCCATTGCATCCAGGGACAGGGTGCCAGCCAGTCACTCTCGTTATGGGACGGGTGTGGCCCCGGCCTCTTGCCTCTGGAATTCTGCCATTCCCAAGCCCCACTCTCCCAACAGCCCTGAGCCCTTTATGACCCATTATCCCTTGAGCTTAACTTAGCCGGAATTGGATGCTCTTCCCTACGAGTAGCAGACTCTGTCACCGCAAAGATCCAGACCTGGTCCTGGCAGCAAAGGCATAATGATTCGTTTATTGCAGTTTTTATTCATTCCAGGGCAGGGACTTTAGAGAATTCCAGAATCCTTCGTGTTTTGTTTTGGTTTTTAGTTTTTAAGACGTGGGGAAGCTAAGAAATGAGATGGGTTGACTCGCCTGGCGTCCCGTGGCTGGTTAGTGACAGAGCAGGGACGCCAAGTCAGGACTTGGGTTGAGTCTCAGTTCTTCCTGCGGCAGCCCACATCTTCCTCAGCTGAACGTTCTGGCGGCTTTGTGGCCGGTCTGCCCTTTGGCTTGCGAGCAGCATGGAGGAGAGGCACACGGCCAGCAATCTCGCCCTCTGCAGCGGGGGGCTGGCCGGGGCGTGTGGCAGGGCTTCGGGGAGAGAAGGGAGCTGCGTTTCAGAAAGTACCTTCATCTGCCCTCTGCTTGGTCAGAGAGCTCGAGCCCATGGTGGTTCGAAGTGGCACATAATAAGAGGACATTAATATAAATGGGAAATAAATAAGCAATAACCACAACACGCACATCTCAAGATCACCTTGGAAAAAAGTCCTACCGATCCCCCAGGGGACAGGTTCTTCCTCCCTCTGCCTTATTTCTCAGTGTGACCCCCCCACCCCCCGCCCAAGGCCCTGCCAGCTGCCATCTCTTCCACTCACTTCAGTGTCTTAGCAGGAAGCTGCCCTCTGACACTCCCCAGGGCCCTGGGTGGGCCCTTCCTCCTGTGAATAACCGCACTAACGAGGGTGACATTTCCACTTCCCCTCCTGTTGGCTTTGTCATCCTACAACATCCCCGGCCTGGTCTCCTGGGATACCTAATTAAAGAATTGACAGTGTTTTTACCAGTAGTCATGTTCGGAGGTGAGCAAAAACAAAAAAACAAAAAAACAAAAAACCCCGACAACAACAACAACAAAAGCATCTTTGTATCTGTTGCAGAGGCTTACTTTCCATACAGTAACGTAGCCCACACCCTGCACACGGCAGGCAGCCGGTATTAGGCCGCATCTGCAGCCCCCCGGGGACACCGTATATCATGGCGCAGGGTAATAATGGATGGTTTTCACGACAACCCAGACTATGTTCATTTGTTACGCTGATGCGTTTACCAAGCATGAGCTGCCTTGTATGTGCTCAGCGCTACGCGAGGAAAATGAAGATACATGAGAGAACAAGAAGACAAGGTCCCTGCTCTCAAGGCGTCTAGGTGTACCGGGCCTCTGCCGTGTGTGACTCACTTTGGACCTGGCCCGTCCGAGTACATTTGCACTCCTTCCAAGCTGCAGTGATTGGTTCCTGGAGGGAACATGACCCAGGGCGGTCCCAGGGAGAGTCCGTCCAGGAACTCTTATCAAGACTCTGGGGACTCAGGTGTTCTTCTTCTGCGAAAAGGCAGAACGGAAGCCTGGAGATTCTCAAAGCCATCCTGGCAGCCTTCTGCTTTGAGAAGGAAGTCACGCTCCTGAACTCGTCATTGGAGCCCCTGTATCCCATGGTGACAGAGCCACCCACGAAGTTTGCCATTCCACAAGCTAATCAATTCTCTTTTCTTCTTAAGCCAAGTAGAGGTGGGTTTCTCCCTTTGAAATAAAAGCAGTCCTGTTACTAATACTACGAGAAGAGTTGATTACTTACCACAACACACTGTCTCAATCGAAAGGCACAGAAATGCCATAGGAGTAGAGCGAGGGGAGAGCCTCACTCCAAAAAGAAAATCGGGGAGGGATTTGGAAAAAGATCCCAAGAAAAGGGACCACTCGGATTTAATCATGACGGATGAGTGGGAATTGACTGGATACATGGGGGGCATTCCAGGCCATGGAAGAACACACATAGAAACAAGCTCACATTTCATTTTTTTTTTTTAAGTGGCATTGATGTCCAAAAGGAGGAACTTCCGTTTTATTAATTGAAGAATGTGGGGTAATGATGCCGTATAGTTATGGCTTCTGATGCCATATAGTTACTACTGCTGTATTGATGAGCTAACTATTCCTGGACATCCCCTTCAAGTTCTTTAAGAATTCTGGAAGCAAAACATGCCCACATCGGAGAATGGGATCTGTGGCAGTGGTCCACAAACCTGGACGCTCATGAGAATCGGTTGGGAAAGTGAAAACCCAGACACGTACACCCCACCTCTGACAGAATGAAACTCAGAGTGGCATCTAGTGTTATATGAAAATTCCTTCGGTGATTTGGCTGTGTAGCCAGTTCTGGTGCACTTAACCTAAGGAGAGGAGAGAAAAAAAACAAACAAACCCAATGATAGAAAGCACCAAGATTTGGAAATCAAGCCTATCTGGGACCCCAGATTCATCATTTTATCCTCAACACTAAAGTTGACCTCATTTGTGAAACAGAAACAATCATATTCATAGAGTATTTATAATTATTTGTGGGATGTTCCCCAGGTACCGGGTGCTATATTATATGCCTGGGATATATTAGTGAATAAAACAGATGAAGATCTCTGCCCAGCAGAGACAGATTGTGAAAATAGTTCAATGGGTAAGTTACATATGATGGAAATTAATAGGTGCCGGGAGAAAAAGAGAACAAAAGGAAAGGGGGATTGAGAGTGATGGGGGTGGTCAGGGTACATGAGGCTGGTCAGGGTGGGCTCATTGAGAAGGTGATTTGAGCAAGTACTGAAGGAATAACAGGACTTAGTGCTCATGGGTTAGAATCTCACAGGCAGAGGGTTGGGATACTGAGATTCAGAGAGTCACCCCAGGGATGACTCCAAATTCTAGGTCTGAGAAATTGGAAGGATGTAGCCACCATATATGGAGACAGGTAATCAGCTTGTGGACAAAGCAGGTTTTGGAGGGAAGATCAGCAACCCAGTTTATAGGACATGTTAAATTGGAGATATCTATTAGATCTCCAAGTGGAGATGTTGAGCACGTGTTGCTTATATGGTTTCAGGTTTGGAGTTTAGAAGAGGTTTCTTAGCTGGAAATGTAAATTTGGAATCCAGCACAGATGAGTTTTGAAAACCTTGGAACTCTAAGAGTCCAAGGAGGGAGAGGGTAACCCTGCAGAAGAGAGGAGGATGAAGAATTGAGCCCTGGAACTCTCCAATGTGGAAATGTCAGAGAGGAGAGGAGGAAGCAGCCAAGGAGACTAAGACTAACCAGTGAGGTGTTCTGGAAGCCAAGAAAAGGAGTGCTCGAAGGACGAGGGAATGATAAAGTATGTTAACTATTGCCACTGGTGCCATATAAGTAAGAGGAATGCGAAGAATTGACCATTGGCGTGGAGAAAATTGTTAGCCATGACCAAAGAAGCTCTGAAGGATTGGTGAAGTCAAAAAGTTTTGTCAGAGAGCGTGTGTGCGTTTCCATCACATGATTGTTATGAGGATTATATGATAGCTCTAATGTGTAAGTTAATTACTATCGTGGGTGGTATTTAGCAATAAATCTTAATCCTCCTTTTTGATCTTGAAACACCTGAATGTGTCTTCCTTCCCAAATGAGAGCATAGCCCCATACTACAACGGTGGTCATAAACTCAGGGATTTGGATTGGGATTGCACTGAATCCATAAATCAAGTGGGGAAGAATTTGACATCTGAATAAAATTGAGTCTTCAATCCATGAACATGGAACACCTCTTCATTTATTTAGATCCTTGATTTCTTTCATCAGTTTCGTTGTTTCCACATGTACGTCTTGTACATTTTCTTAGACTCATACCTAATATTTTCCTTGTTTTTTTGCAGTGCTATTGTAAATAGTATTATAATTCTAGTTTCAAACTCCAGTTGTTCATTGCTGTTATATAGGAAAGCAATTGACTTTTGTGTGTTAGCATTTTATCCTGTGACCTTGCTGTAGTTGCTTATTAGTTCCAGAATATATGCTGATTCTTTGGGATTTTTCACGTAGACAATCATATCGCCTCTGAACAAAGGCAGTTTTAGTTCTTCGTTCCCATTTTGTACACTATTTCCTTTTCTTTAAAATTTTTTAAAGTTTATTTATTTTTGAGAAAGAGAGAGACTCAGAGCACCAGCAGGGGAGGGGCAGAGAGAGAGGGAGGCACAGAATCGGAAGCAGGTTCCAGGCTCCAAGCTGTCAGCACAGAGCCCGACACGGGGCCTGAACCCACGAACCGTGAGATCATGACCTGAGCTGAAGTTGGACGCTTAACCAACTGAACGACCCAGGCACCCCGTTTGTTTCCTTTCCTTATCTTTCCCCTCACCCCACACACTGGCTAGCACTTTCAGTATGATATTGAATAGGAATGGTGAGAAGGGACATCCTTGCTTTGTATGTATCTTAAAAGAGAAGTATCTGGGTAGTTTCTCACCATTATGGTGTTTGCTGTGCACTTTTAATAGATTATTTTGGTCAAGTTAGTTTCTCTATATTCTTAGTTTTTGGGGAGTTTTTATCATAAATAGGTGTTGGATTTCGTCAGAATATTTTCTGAATGAGTTGATATTTTGTGATTTTTTTTCTTCCTTTGTTGATGTGCTGCATTATACTGATTGACTTTCAAATGTTACACCAGCATTCATACCTGCAATAAATCCCACAAGATTGTGGTACATAATTATTTTTACACTTTTTCCCCTCTTAAGAAATTTTCTTTTTTTGCCTTCTCTGATTATAATAGAGCATTTTGTATGATTCCATTTTGTCTCATGGAATACCAATTATACTTACTAAAAAAAAAAAAATAGTGGTCGCCCTAGAGTTTGCAGTATATATATTTAAGTAACCTAAGTCCACCTTCAAATAACATTATACAATTTGGCATTTAGTACAACCACCTTATAACAGAATAATCCCAATTCCTCCTTCCTATCCCTTGTGGTATTACTGTCATTCAATCCGCATATCCATATGTCCTAAATACCCAGTATATATACTGTTGTTACTTTATTTTTTTTTTTCAACGTTTATTTATTTTTGGGATAGAGAGAGACAGAGCATGAACGGGGGAGGGGCAGAGAGAGAGGGAGACACAGAATCGGAAACAGGCTCCAGGCTCTGAGCCATCAGCCCAGAGCCTGACGCGGGGCTCGAACTCACGGACCGCAAGATCGTGACCTGGCTGAAGTCGGACGCTTAACCGACTGCGCCACCCAGGCGCCCCTGTTGTTACTTTAAACAGTTATCTTGTTGATAAATTAAGCATCAGAAAAAACATAACACTTTATTTCACCTTCAATTACTCCTTCTCCAAAGCTCTTCCTTTTTTCATGTAGATACGGATGCTTCAAAATTTTTCTCTTTGCTTTTGATTTTCTGAAGTTTGAACACAATATGCCTAGGTGTAGATTTCTTGGTATTCTTTTTGCTGTGTTCTCAGAGCTTCTTGGATGTGTGGGTTGGTGTGTGCCATTAATTTTGACAAGTTCTCAGTTATTATTATTTCAAATATGTCTTCTGCTTTGTCCTTTCTTTGCCTTCTAGAATTCCAATTGCATGCATGTTACACCTTTAAAATTGTCCCAGTGTTCTTGAACATGCTGTGTTGTTGTTGTTGTTGTTGTTGTTGTTGTTGTTGTTGTTGTTTTCATCCTTTCTTCCCTTTGCATTTTAGTTTGGGAAGTTTCTCTTGACCTCTCTTCAGGTTGGTGATTCTTTCCTTGGTGATATCAGAGGAAAGAATTTTACTGACGAGCCTATCAAAGGCGTTTTACGTTTCTGCTACAAAGTTTTTTGATTTCTAGCATTTGCTTTTTTATTCTTTCTTAACATTGCACCTCTCTTGATTACATTACATCTGCTCTCGCGTGTTGTTAATTTTTTCCATTAAATCCTTTAACATATGAATCACAGGTATTTTTAAATTCCCTAGGTGATAATTCCACAATCTGTGTCATACCTGTGTCTGGTTCTCATGCTTGTCTCATATTGTCAGACCGTGTAGACGTCTTGTAGCTTTCGTTATCCTTTTTAGTTGTGAAGCAGAGACGATAAATCTGGTAAGAGGGCCTGAGTAAATAAGGCTTTGGAGTGAGGTTTTATGTTAACCTGGCTAGGAGTTGGCTTGTGGTTACAAGTACCAGAAGCTTTCCATTCCTCTCGTGCCCTTGTTTTTGTCACCTCCTTTATCTTTGCGCTTCCCTAAGAATTCCTCTTTTAAAAAAAAAAAAAAGTTTATTTATTTATTTTTGAGAGAGAGAGAGAGTGTGTGTGGGCAGAGGAGGGGCAGAGAGAGAGAGAGGGAGAGAGAGAATTCCAAGCAGGCTCCATGCTCTTAGCACAGAGCTTGACACAGGGCTCGAACCCACGAACCATGAGATCATGACCTGAGCTGAAATCAAGAGTCAGATGCTTCACCGACTGAGCCACCCAGGCGCCCCCACTAAGAACCCCTCCTTAAATAGAGTCTGTACCTTGCAGCCCTTTTAGCTGTCAAATGTTATTATATTGGAGGCCTGTTGATGTGGTGATAAAAAATCAGAGAGGGAAGCATTCTATAATCTGAGGATTCAATCTCAGTGTTCAGTGGGTCTGTGTCCTGGGTTGTGACCTTTACAAGTTTTTCATAGCTTTTATTTTTACTTCTTAGGTGACAGAAGAAAACTACAGGGTCTGGAGTTAGAGATATGCCCTTCCCCTGAGTGGGATGTGTCTTTCCCTCTGGAGAATAGTCCCTGTGATGGAGAAGGGTCTCGGTGCATTCTCAGCAATCACTCTCCTCCTTACCCTGCCAGAGCCAGGAGGAGCTCTTTCCCATCTCTTACTGCTGTCTGACCTTGGGTGAGGAAACCAAACTTCCCTGAGACTCAGTATTTTCATCTCGAAAATAATTCAACCTTGTAAGGATCAAGTCAAATGACTCCTGTAAAACACATGATGCTGTGCCTGGCACGTGTTAAGACCTGTTTTGGTCATTCATTGCCACTACTTTATATATTCCCATTCCAGGCTCCAACCTCGTGTCGTTTCTGGTAAATATAATAGAAAAGCCTGCTTCGTGTAAATATGAGCCCGAGGAGACCTCTTTTATCTCCTTGATCTACTCATTCAACTACTTTTTCGCCCTTTAATGTTAGAATCCTCCAGTAAATGAGGATTTTTCAGGTTAATTTCTGTATTACTTTGCTAGGGCTGCCGCAACCTAGGACTGCCGACTAGGGGCATGAACAACAGAAATGCATCTTCTCACAGTTTTGGAGGTTGGAAGTTCAGGATCAAGGTGTTGGTAGGGTTGGTTCCTTCCGAGGGGTCCAGGGGAAGATCTGCTCCACACCTCTCTCCTTGGCATGAAGATGGCCATCTTCTCTCTGTCTCTTCACATGGCATTTTCCCTCTACGGGTACCCCTGCGCCTAAATTTCCCCCTTTTAAGGGACCCCAATCAGAGTGGATTAGGGACCACTCTGATGAACTCACTCTAACTTGACTACCTCTGTTAAGACCGTATCTCCATATAAGGTTACATCTGAAGGTACTAAGCGTCGGGATTCAAAATGCGAATTTGGGGGGATGCAGTTCCACCTGTAACAGTCCCCTTGCCGGTGGCTTCTTCCCGCTGCTACACCTTTCCCGTCTCGCGTCCTGCTATTGCCAAGCCTGAGGGACCTCTGTAAAAGTTAGTCATTGCTTTGCACACCTTTCCCTATTTCAGAAGTTTTTGGCTTCATTCATTCTCTGCTCTTGGGCTGTCATTACCTTCTGTGACTCTTTCCTGATCCACTGAAGAGAAATGTTATCACGAGTTGGCTGTTCTCAGCTTCTGGCTGTGTTGACTGTCTTGGCTTTGAAAAAATTCCAAAAATAATTCTTGGTAACCTGTAATTTTATCTCTGTGTTGTCTTTTGTTTTTCCCCACGTTTCTGGAACCATGACAGAAGATTCTGAGTAATTCTGATCAGCATATATTCATGACAGCTCCAAAAAAAAAAAAAAAAAGGTTATTTTATGCTTCAGCAGATGCACCTGTAACTTTGCATCTCTTAGTACTTTTGGACGTACCGGGGAATTAGTATCTGGACTTGGCTTTGGAATGCTATGTATTTGCATACCTAGAGATTTTGTTTAATTTATTTCAACTCAACAGATATTTATTGAACACTTAACTAAGCTTCAGATCCTGAAGGCATAATAATTTATAAGATGTCGCTAATTGCCGGAAGCACTTGGTCCAGCAGAAAGGACACCGGTAAATACCATATTGACCCAGGGTGACAAATGAGATACCCATATGGTAGCCATAAAATGCCATGGAAGCTCATGTTGCTTCAGTTTTTTCATTTTATTTCATTTTACAGAGCATTCTGGAGCTTTTCTTCTCCCCCCTCCCTTGAAGTTTTGTCATGGAGGTTAGCCTGGAGTATTCGTGATGATTTTACCTTGATTTCACGGCTTTCCAGAGTTCTCAGGATATACTTAAAAGCCTCTGGGGGCGCCTGAGTGGCTCAGTCAGTTAAGCGTCCGACTTCGGCTCGGGTCATGATCTCATGGTCCATGGGTTCGAGCCCCACATCCGGTCTGTGCTGACAGCTCGGAGCCTGGTGGCTGCTTCGCATTCTGTGTCTCCCTCTGTCTCTGGCCCTTCCCCTGTCTCTCTCTGTCTCTCTCTCTCTCTCCCTCTCTCTCTCTCAAAAATAAATAAACATTAAAAAAATTTTTTTTTAATCCTCTGAGTGTCCTATGGGGCTCTGTGTGATCTGGCCCCTGCCCCACTCCCCTGCCTGCACTTGAGTCACCCTATTCCCTAAAATACTGGTGGTCTTCCTTTCGGCCAGAGCTCTGTACTGTTTTTCCCGCTCCAATGTTTGAGCACAGGCCTCTGCCCGGGATGTCCTCATCCGCCCCACTTAGTCAATACCTCTGTTTCCTGCGGCCTTCAGATGACTAACCTCTTGTTCAAAAGAACTCTGCTGGGCTCCCCTCTACCCATCTCATCCAATTCCACGGTATGGCCCCCCTTGTCACTCTGAATAGCACACACAGTGTCAGTTGTCATGTGTGCCTTTAATAATTCTTTTTTTTTTTTAATGTTTATTTGTTTTTGAGAGAGACAGATGAGGGAGGGAGGGGCAGAGAGAGAGGGAGACCCAGAATCGGAAGCAGGCTCCAGGCTCTGAGCTGTCAACACAGAACCCGATGCGGGGCTCGAACCCATGAACCGTGAGATCATGACCTGAGCCCAAGTTGGAGGCTTAACTGACTGAGCCACCCACATGCTCCTGGGATCCCCACTTTTGAGGGCAGAATTCTGAGTGTTTTGGCAAAGCTATAGAGTCATGTGACCAACACCACACAATCATGAGACACAAGAGTTCCATCACCCCCACGTGCCACTGTGCCCGTTCCTGTCTCCCAGCCCTTCTTCTCCCTGTGTAATTTGGCTTTTGCTGGAGAGTTATGTAAATGGAGTCAAAAGTTTAGCTTTTTCAGTCTGGCTTCTTTTACTTACTTATAACCCATTTGAGAAGTCATCCATACTGCTCATGGGAACAGTTTTAATGCAAGTTTGTAAAAAAAAAAAAAAAAATCAATACAATGGATTTTCATTTACCTGTTTAAAAATATTTATTGAACTAATCTTTCTTTTCTTTCTTTCTTTCTTTTTCTTTCTTTCTTTCTTTCTTTCCCTCCTTCCTTATCTATCATCTTTATATCTGTATCTCATAAGTTATCATAAAAATTTTTATTTTTATTTTTATTTTAAGCACATTTGAAATGGGTACTTAGAGACAGTAGTTTCTGAAAGTGTTCCCAGGAGAGAGAGGTATTCATTTACAACAGGGGATGTTTTCGTAAGGTGGACGCATTGGAGTGAGCCTTGAAAAACGGCTAGGGCATTGCTTCAGGAAATGTCAGATATCACTCAGAAGGCATCCAAGTATTCTCTTTGGCCTCTTAGGGACTCATCAAGCCTCCCCTACGTCTAACCCAACCTTACATCTGGGCACAAGCAGGACAAGGAATGGCCTGATAGATCTTATCTTTCTTTTTCTTTCCTTAACAAACATTCACTAACCATGTACTAGCTGTGAAGTTCAATGCAAGGTGCCCAGGGAAATGTGAAAGTAATAAGAGAGTTTTGCCTACTTGATTTATCCCCTATCGATACTCCACTTTCCTTTATGCTAGCCTCATTTTTCCATTTTCTCTCTTCTTATCTTGTGTCATAAATAAGAGGCAGCTTCCAAAAATATATGGAAAATAAATCATGGAAAGTGTTGGGACAAAGAAATAATGTGGGTGAAAAAACAATCCAAGGGCAAATTTACCTACCTCTCATTGCCACATTGTTTTATAGAGGCACCCAAGATGGGCCACTGATGGGGTTGTATGTTTCCTGGAAGCTAAAGTAAGCAGGGAAATACGCACTGTTAAAAGATCCAGATCGTCCGCAAGATAGAGACAGACCCGTTGTTTAAAGTTTTCTCATCTTGCTGACCTAAGAAAAATTCTTCCCTCGGGTCTTCATAAAGAAAACACTCTTTGATTCAGAGAAGAACATCCTGGACTCCAGCCCAGCAATAAATACAAGAGTAAAGTTTGCCCGGCTACTTCTTACAGCATCCCTCAATGCAAGCCGGGCTCACAACAGTGACGTTCAATCCTGTCAAGTAAATTTGACAAGAGTCAGAATGATGCCATTCCAATATGCAGCTCTCAGATGGTGTTATTTGATCCAAGGGTAAAATTTATCATTTCCAGAGAATAGATGAATAACATGTCCTTCAGGCAAATCCTCCATAAATATCTGTTCTCATAAACAGGATTTTGATGGGATTTGGACAACAGAGTTATCTGACAAGCAGCTAGGGTGCATCTGTGTGGGGTTTCCATTAAGGGCTGACACCAATCAGACCCAAAGTAGGATAAAATTGTTTATTAAAAATCACGGAGACTGTATAAAGCATATTTAAACAGGTTATTCCTCTTTATAATGGCACCAGGGCGTACTTATTCCAGAACAAGGCAATAAGCTGAGAGCTTTAAGTGTATCCTGTCGTTTCAATATCCTGTAACATTCCTATGTAGTACCTTCTGTTGTCACCCCATTTTACAGAAGAGAAAACCAATATTAGGAGGAGTTCAGTAATCTGTTAAGCATTACACAGCTTGTAAAAAGAGCCAGGATTCAAACCAGTTCTCTCTGGAATCGGAAACAGCGTGAGCCTTTGTTTTTGTCTTTTGTTTGTTTAAAAACATTTTAGACATAGGGGCGCCTGGGGGCCAACTTCAGCTCAGGTCATGATCTCACAGTTCATGGGTTCGAGCCCCGTGTCGGGCTCTGTGCTGACAGCTCAGAGCCTGGAGCCTGCTTTGGATTCTGTCTCTCTCTCTCTCTTTCTCTCTCTCTCTTCCCCTCCCCTGTTTGCAGTCTCTCTCTCTCTCTCAAATATAAATTAACATTAAAAAAATTTTTTTTAAATAATGGCAAAAGACATTTGCATAGACATTTCTCCAAAGAAGATAAACCAGTGACCAAGAAGCATAGAAACAGCTGTTCAACATCACGAATCATTAGGGAAATTCAAGTCAAAGCCACCAGACCCCACACTCCACCCATTAGGGTGGCTATTATCAGCAAAGTAGGAAAGAAGGATTGGTAGGATGTGGAGAAACTGGGACTCTTGTTTATTGCTAGTGGGAATGTAGAGTGGTATAGCCACTGTGGAAAAGGGTATAGTGGTTCCTCAGAAAGCTTAACATAGGATTGCAAAAATGGTCTAGCAGTTCTACTTCTGGATGTATACTCCAAAGGACTGAAAGCATACTTGAAAAGATGTTCGTAAACCATATTCGTGGAAGTGTTATTCACAATAGCCAACTCCAGTGTCTATCAATAGATGGATAGGTATACGAAGGAATATTATTCAGCCTTAAAAAGGAAGGAAACTCTGACATATGCTACAATATGGATGAACCTTGAAGACATTATGGTTTTTGTTGTTGTTGTTTTTCTTAGAATGGTTTTATTTATTTACTTGCCTGTTTGTTTGTCTTTAATATAATTTATTATCAAGTTGGCTAACATACAGTGTATACAGCGTGCTCTTGGTTTTGGGGGTAGATTCCTGTGATTCATCGCTTACATACAACACCCAGTGCTCATCCCAACAAGTGCCCACCTCAGTGCCCATCACCCATTTTCCCCATACCCATCAACCCTCAGTTTGTTCTCTGTATTTAAGAGTCTCTTAGGGTTTGCCTCCCTCCCTCTCTGTCTGTAACTATTTTTCCCCTTTCCCTTCCCCCATGGACTGCTGTTAAGTTTCTCAGGTTCCACATATGACTGAAAATGTATGATATCTGTCTTTCTCTGACTGACTTATTTCACTTAGTGTAATACCCTCCCGTTTGAAGACATTATGTTAGATGAAATAACCCCATCTCAAAAGGATAAATATTGTATGATTCCACTTACATGAGGTATCTAGAGTAGCAAATTCATGGAGACAAGAAAGTTGAATGGTGGTTTCCAGGGACTGGGGAGAAGAAAGAATAGAATAGTTATTATTTAATGGGTATGGAGTTTTCTAACAGTGTGGATGTACTCGGTGCCACTGCAAATGGTTAAAATGATGCCTTTTACATTATGTATATTTTGCCACATCAAAAATACATTTTCTTAAAAAAAACCACAAAATACTTATGTATCAAAATAATATAATTTTATTATAATTTATTTCCTTTTGAAGTTACAGTTATCATACTTTTATGACTTTATAAATATAATATCTTTAATTGAAGAATCAAATAGCATTAAAATTTTTTTAATGTTTATTTATCATTGAGAGACAGAGAGAGACGGAATATGAGCAGAGGAGGGTCAGAGAGAGACAGACAGAATCCAAAGCAGGCTCCAGGCTCCGAGCTGTCAGCACAGAGCCCAACGCAGGGCTCAAACTCACAAACCGCGAGATCATGACCTGAGCCGAAGTCAGATGCTTAACCAACTAAGCCACCCCGGGCGCCCCATTAAGTAGCATTTTAAAATTATGTTAATTTCTTCAAGGGTTTAATGCTCCTCAAAAGAGACTGTTCCTATCTTCAAGATAAAGTAACGTTGCCTTCCTACTCTCCACCAAATGCTCAAAACCACACCAACAATTTAGTTTGCTTCATAGGAGATCCTAGAATATCTGTTTTATGTTGACTTGTTGAAAACAGAAGAATAGAAAAAATCAGTAAAACCAAAAGTGTTTTTGTTTTGAGAAGACAAATAAACAGATAAATCTCCAGCAGGCTAACCTAAAAAAGATACATAGTAAGGAGCCGCAGTTAACTATACCAGAAATGAAAGAGGAATCAACGTGACTGATCACATGGACATTAAGAAAGTTAGTAACAGAACGGGAAGAGCATGTACAGGACCAGGCATTTGATACTTAAATGAAACTGATCAGTTCCTTGAAGGATACAAGCTACAAAAGCTCATTCAAGAAGCAATAAACAATAGGAACATTCCTGTATCTGTTAAAGAAATAGAACCAATCCTTAAAAAGCTTCCACAAAAAGAAAACACCAGGACCAGATGGTTTTGTTGGAGAATTCTATAAAATATTTAAAGAAGAGGTAGCACCAATTTCCCACAATCTCTTCCAGAAAATACAAGTAGAGGGAGGAACACTTCTCAACTCATTCTATGAGAGCCGTATTAGGCTAATACCCAAACCAGATAAAGACATTACAAGAAACTCTCATAAACATAGATATAAAACCCATTAAAAATTTAGCAAATCAATGAGGCACCTGGGTGGCTCAGCCGGTTGGGCCTCCGACTTCAGCTCAGATCATGACCTCACGGTTCACAGGTTCGAGCCCTGTGTGGGGCTCTGTGCTGACAGCTCGGAGCCTGCAGCCTGCTTCGGATTCTGGGTCTCCCTCTTTCCCTGCCCCTCCCCCACTTGCACTCTGTCTCTGTCTCTCAAAACTAAATAAGCATTAAAAAAAATTTTTTTTAATAGCAAATCAAATCTAGCAGCATATAAAAAAGGATACTTGATGGTGACCAAGTAGGGCTCATCCAGGGATGCAAAGCCAGTTTAACATTTGTAAAGAAATTAATGTGATTTATCCTATTAATAGACGGAAAAATCAAAACTATGTGATCATATGAATTAATGCAGAAAAAACTTTTGACAAAATTCAACACCTATTTGTGACAAAAACTCTCAAAAAAAAAAAAAAAAAACAAGGAACAGAAGGAAATTTCCTTAACCTAACAATAGCTAACGTAATAATTAATGGTGAAAAACTGAATGCTTTTCTCTGAAATAGGGAATAAGGAAAAAATGTCCTCTTTCAACTCCTGTTCAGTGTTGTCTTGGAAATTCTACCTAGTACAATAAGATAAGAAGAAGAGATTGAGGGGCGCCTGGGTGGCGCAGTCGGTTAAGCGTCCGACTTCAGCCAGGTCACGATCTCGCGGTCCGGGAGTTCGAGCCCCGCGTCAGGCTCTGGGCTGATGGCTCGGAGCCTGGAGCCTGTTTCCGATTCTGTGTCTCCCTCTCTCTCTGCCCCTCCCCCGTTCATGCTCTGTCTCTCTCTGTCCCAAAAATAAATAAACGTTGAAAAAAAAAAATTTTTTTTTAAATAAAAAAAAAAAAGAAGAAGAGATTGAAAGTTTGTGGGTTAGAAAGAAATAAAATTGTCTGTATTTGCAGATGACATTATTATCTGTGTAGAACAACTTAAATAATGTATCAAAACACTGATAGAACTTCTAAGCATGTATAGCAAGGTCACAGGATACATGGTCAATGTATAAAAGTTGATTACTTTCCTATATACCAGCAATGGACAATCAGAAATTAAAATTTAGAATCAATACTATCTATAAGCACACCAAAAAATTAAGTATTTGGGCATATTTCTAATGAAGTATGTATGGGCTGTGTATGCTGTATAAAACACTGGTGAAAGAAATTTTTAAATTTTTTTTTTTCAACGTTTATTTATTTTTGGGACAGAGAGAGACAGAGCATGAACGGGGGAGGGGCAGAGAGAGAGGGAGACACAGAATCGGAAACAGGCTCCAGGCTCTGAGCCATCAGCCCAGAGCCCGACGCGGGGCTCGAACTCACGCACCGCGAGATCGTGACCTGGCTGAAGTCGGACGCTTAACCGACTGCGCCACCCAGGCGCCCCTAAGTAAAACATGTTTTAAAATACAATAAAATTTATATGGGAAAGCAAAGGATCTAGAAAAATGGACACACTATCTATCGAAGAACAACAGAGTTGGAAGATTCACACTAACTGGTTCCAAGACTCACACTGTTTTCAGGACAGTGTGGTATTGGCAAAGTATGGGCACATCAATCAGCAAAGAGAAGAGAGAAGCCAGAAATAGATGCACATAGTCAACTAGATTTTAACAAAGGTGCAAAGCCAATTCAACGGAGAAAGGATAGTTTTTCTTTTTAAAAATTTTTTTTAATATTTATTTATTTTTGAGAGAGAGAGAGAGGACAGAGTGTGAGTGGGGGAGGGGCAGAGTGAGAGGGAGACACAGAATCCGAAGCAGGCTCCAGGCTCCGAGCCATCAGCACAGAGCCCGATGCAGGGCTCGAACCCGCGAACCATGGGAACATGACCAGAGCCGAAGTCAGACTCCTAACCGATTGAGCCACCCAGGCGCCCCAAGGATAGTTTTTTTCAACAAATGATGCTGGCTGGCACAATTGAATGTTCATATGTTAAAAAAAAAAAAGCGGGGTGGGGGGAGGGGGGAGACCTAGACATAGATCTCACACCTTTTAGTAAAATTAACTCAAAATGTATCATAGACCTAAATACAAAATGGAAAAGTGTAAAACATCTAGAAGAAAACCTATGAGAAAGTCTAGATGACCTTTGGCTGGCGATGAGTTTTTAGATACAACACCAAAAGCACAATCCAAGAAAGAGATGATTAAGTTAGACTTTATTACAGTGGAAACTGTTACTCTGGGAAAGACATTGGTAACAGAAATGAAAAGGCTAGCCACATAATGAAACGTTCTCGAAGCACGTGTCTGATAAAGGACTTATATCCACAATATAAAAAGAACCCTTAAAATTCAACAATAAGAAAACCAGCAACCCAATTTAAAAAATGGAAAAAAAACATCTGAACATTTCACCCAAAAAAAGATATGTAAATAGCAAATAAACAAATGAAAAGATACTCAACATCATTAGTCACTAGGGAATGGCAATTTTTTTTTTTTAAGTTTTGTTTTCTTGGGGCGCCTGGGTGGCTCAGTCGGTTGAGCGTCCGACTTCGGCTCAGGTCATGATCTCACGGTTCGTGGGTTCGAGTCCCACATCGAGCTCTGTGCTGACAGCCCGGAGCCTGGAGCCTGCTTCAGATTCTGTGTCTCTCTATCTCTTGGTCTCTCCCCTGCTCTCTCTCTCTCTCCTCTCACAATTATAAATAAATATTTAAAAATAAAAAAATAAATTTTGCTTTGTTTTTTATTTTAGAGAGAGAGCATGTGCAAGTAGGGGAGAGGGGCAGAGGGTGAGAGAGAGAATCTCAAACAGGCTCAACGTGGGGCTCGATCGCACGACCCTGGGACCATGACCTGAGAAGAAATCAAGAGCTGGACCACTCAACCAACTGAGCCACCCAGGTGCCCTGGGATTTGCAAATTTAAACAATAATAAGATACCAACCATACTTGGTTGGTCCCCAACTTACTATAGTTTGACTTACTTTTTTGCTTTAACTCTACCATAGTGTGGAAGTGATACACATTCAGTGGAAATTGTACTTTGAATTTTGAATTTTGATTTTTTTTCTTAGGTTAGCAACATGCTGTAGGGGACCCGCTCACGATCCTGGGTAGCAACAGTGAGCAGCCGACCCCCCATCAACCCTGCAATCATAAAGGGCTAACACTCGATGTACTTAAAACCATTCTGTACCCACACGACCATTCTGTATCTCACCGTCAGCATAGTATTCCATAGATTACATCAGATATTCAACATTGTATTATAAAACTTTTTAAATGTTTATTTATTTAGAGAGAGAGAGAGAGTTGGAGGGGGGCGGACAGAGAAGGAAAGAGAACTCCAAGCAAGGTCCACGCTGTCAGCACAGAGCCCAACGTGGGGCTCAAACTCACGAACCATGAGATCATGACCTGAGCCTAAATTAGGAGTCAGATGCTTAACTGACTGAGCCACCCGGGCTCCCCTCAACATTATATTATAAAGTAGGCTTTGTGTTAGATGATTTTGCCCAACCCTAGGCTAATATAAGTATTCTAAGCATGTTTAAGGTAGGCTAAGGTAAGCTATGGTGTTTGATACGTTAGGTGTAGTAAATGCATTTTCTACTTAATGATTGATATTTTCAACACGTGATGGATTTGTCAGGGTGTTATCCCGTTGTAAATCCGGGAAGATCTGTGCAATCCGGGATTCCTGACTAAAATCCAGGACACTGACCATATTAATCAGCTGGGGAGGCTATGGGGCAGTGGGAATTCTCATTCAATGCTGGTGGAAATGAAAAATGATACAGTCACTTTATTGTCAGTATGTATCCAACTGATTTGAAATTTTCATGGAGGAAATTGCTTACCGTTTTATATTCTGCTGGTTTCTTTGTCTGACCTTCTTATCAGGGTGATGATGGTCTCATAAAATGATTTGAAAGTGGTCCCTCTTCTACTTCTTGAAGAGTTTAGGAAGGACTGGTATTGATTATTCACTGAATGTCTGATAGAACTTACCTGTGAATCCATATAGCACCGGGCTTTTCTTTGTCGAGAAGTTTCTGATTGCTGATTCAATCACCTTATTTGTTACTGGTTTGTTCCGGCTTTCTATTTCTTCTTCATTCCGTTTGGATAGGTTGTGTGTTTTTAGGTCTTTGTACATTTCTTCTAGGTCATCCAATTTGTTCGTGTATAAGGTCCCTCAAAAAATTAAAAAATAAACTGCCTTATGATGCTTCTAGGTGTGTATCCAAAGGAAACAAAACCATGATCTCAAACAGATGTCTACACTCCCATGTTTATTGCAGTATCATTCATCATAGCCAAGATATGCAAACCACTTAAATGTCCATTGATGAATGAATGGATAAGGAAAATGTACACATATACAGTGGAATATTATTCATCCTTAACGCAGAAGGAAATCTTGCCATTTGCAATAACACGGGCATTATGCTCTGTGAAATAAGCCAGACACAGAAAGACAACAGTGTTGAAATGTTCTCATTTACATGTGTAATCTAAAATAATCGAATGCATAGAAGCAGAGAAGAGAATGGTGGTTGCCAGGGGCCAAGGGGAGGGGGAAATGGGTCCAGGGGCACAAAGTTTCAGCTACACAAGATGAACTAATTTCGGAGATCTAACGTACAACAATAGGAGTGTAGCTAACGATACTGTGCCGTATACTTAAAACTTGCTAAGAGGATAGATCTTTTTTTTTATTTTGTTTTTAATGTTTGTTTATTTATTTTTGAGAGACAGAGAGTGAGAGACAGAGAGAGAGAGAGAGAGAGAGAGAGAGAGAGCATGTGAGCAGGGGAGGGACAGAGAGAGACAGGGAGACACAGAATCCGAAGCAGTCTCCAGGCTCCGAGCTGTCAGCACAGAGCCCGACGCGGGGCTTGAACTCACCAACGGTGAGATCATGACCTGAGCTGAAGTCGGAGGCTCAACTGACTGAGCCACCCAGGTGCCCCTAAGAGGATAGATCTTAAGTGTTTTCACAACAAAGAAAAAAAAAAGGAAAGAAAGAAAAAAATGCTAACCCTGTAGGTGATGGATATGTTAATTAGCTTGATTGTTGCAATTATTTCACAATGTATACATATATCAAAACATCAGGTTGCCTATCTTAAATATATACAATTTTTATTTGTCAATTATACCTCAATAAGCCTGGGGGGAAAAAAGAAATGAGCTATCAAGACTCGCAAAAACAAAGATGAATTTAAATGCATATTGTTTTGGGGTTTTTTTTGTTTGTTTTTTAATTTTTTTAATTTTTATTTTTTTAACGTTTATTTATTTTTGAGACAGAGAGCCAGCATGAATGGGGGAGGGTCAGAGAGAGAGTGAGACACAGAATCTGAAACAGGCTCCAGGCTCTGAGCTGTCAGCACTGAGCCCGACGCGGGGCTCGAACTCACGGACCGCGAGATCATGACCTGAGCCGAAGTCGGACGCTTAACCGACTGAGCCACCCAGGTGTCCCTCTAAATGCATATTGTTAAGTGAAAGATGGCATTCTGAAAGGGGCAGAACTGTGAGAGAGTAAACAGATCATGTTTGTGAGGGATTAGGGGGTACGGTGTTGGATAGGTGATATTTTTAGAGTGGTGAAACTATTCTGTATATTATAATGATGGATACTGAAAAATTGGAGGGGAGAAGGTCCCCTGTGTATTGAATGATGAGACCACTCAGCTTCCTTCTTCTCTTGGGCTTGTGCAAGGCCGTCCCACAGGCTACACCTGCAGGGAGGAGATAGCAAGATCATTCCTCAGGAACATGAAATAACCGAGAGAAAGGATATACCGAAACTGATGGTAAAGGGAATTTCTCATCAAAAAAACCTTAACCAGAATGCCTTAGTCAAAAGCTCTACTCAGGCACACACGGGTTCCTATTAACTCTAGCAGGTGCCTCGCTACGGAGATCACCAAGCCCCGAGGAAAACCTGTATCATGAGAGACATGATAGAGCAGAAAAGAAAAATCTCAGAGGAGGGACAGCAGCAACACCGGCAGGTGAAGAAAAGCCTAAAAAATCCTTTTATGTATCTCCACAGAGACATAAGAGAAAATATTGTACTGTGAAACAGAAACAGGCTGCTATAAAAAAGGAATATTTTACGAGAAACGGAAAGCTTTGGGGAGTTAAAAATATGATAGAAGATGAAAAATTCAATATAAAATTTGGAAGATGATGTTGAAAGACTCCCTCACAAATAGAGGAGAAAGCTAAAAGAAACAAAATACATAGGGGACCAGTTTGGTGGGGTTTGACAGCCGAGAATAGGAGAGGACTGAGAAAATGGGTGGAAAATGTTTTTGAAGAAATATATCAATAGAATTCCACATATCGGAGGTGTATGACTTTCCAGACTGAAAAGGCAAACCAAGTATCTGTCTTGTATCTTTACAAAGAGAGAAAGAGAAAGAGAGGGAGAGAGAGAGAGAGAGAGAGAAGGAGAGAGGATGGGAGGGAGGGAGAGAGGAGGAGGAGGACAGGGAGGAGGGGGAGGAGGAGGGGAGTGAGAAATCATATACAAAGTATCAGGAATCAGACTAACACTGTAACTATTCAACTAACCCAGAGGCTGGATGGCAACCCAATCAGTGCCTTCAAAATTCTGAGAGAAAATTGCCGCTTAGTTTCTGTAGCTAGCCAGATTATTGATGAGGTGTTAGCGTAGGATGTGCGCATCTTAGATGTGAAATGTCTGACACGTTCTGTCTCCTGTGCCCACTGGCCCACTTTCTCAGGGAGTTACTAGAAGATGAATCCTGTAGAAACAAAGAAGCAGATGAAAAGGGAGAGAAACAAAAAACATGATTCTGGAAGGTAGGGGATCCGATACAGGTGAAAGATAAAGGCAGCCCTTTGGATGATGGTAAATAGAGTTCCCAGGGGCTTTTGGGACAGAGAACGACCAGTTCAGGTTGGAGCAGGAGAGCGGGGAAAGGCTCTGGAGGAGGCTGGGATCAAGCATGCCAGTTACTAACGTGTTGAAATGTACCACGAGAGGATGCGCACAATTGGTAGAGAACTCGGGAATGAACTAGCTATGGATACTTGCAAAATGAAGCAAACGAGGCTCAGAAAAAAAGTAACACGATACCAAGAAAGGACCATCTTGCTCAGCTGTGAATAACAGTCATATAGTAAAAATATGGTAGGTAATAAATGTGTCTAACCAAAGCAAGATAAATCTACATTTGGAAGGAGAGGTAATCTCTATGTCTATAGAGACAGGGAGCCTGGCATCGGAGAGCTAAATTCTCATCATCTGCAGTGGTAGTTCAAGAGACAATATTTAAAACCTGAAAAGAAAAAATCAAAGACCGAAAGCATGTTACTTAGAAAGGTAGAGGTAAATACAGCAGGTGTGGACGGGGGCGGGAGGGAGGGGAAGGAGAATGAAAGGAACTGAAAGATGTTGTCTCTAGAAAATGGGGATTAGAGATGTTGAGGGGTAGGTAAAGCATAGTTCTTTTTTTCGTTTCGTTTTGTTTTGTTTTGTTTTGCTTTAAGTCATGTAGAACCATTGGACTTTTTCAACAATTATTCAATAAACAAATAAATACACCAAGAGAAATTGACTAATGGAAAGTTGGTATACTTTGGAAACTTCAAGAGGTTTGCCTCCGGTGGTGTTTCTCATGATTTATGAAGTGTCTTGGGTATAGCTTGAAATATCTATCACCTTAGGGATAAAATATCCTAATTTTAAGGATGAAAAATCAAACATCGGGATTTTCCAGGGAGACCTAACTTGGGACAAACAGCTCCACTGTTGAAAGCTTTCTTTTCCATAACTTGCTGATTTTTCTTTTCACTTGTCAAGAAGTGACTTGGGGGCATATTATTTAAAATCACGGGGGTGCCTGGGTGGCTCAGTCGGTTAGGCGTCCGACTTCAGCTTGGGTCACGATCTCACGGTCCGTGAGTTCGAGCCCCGCGTCGGGCTCTGTGCTGACAGCTCAGAGCCTGGGATCTGCTTCGGATTCTGTCTGTCTCTCTCTCTCTCTCTCTCTCTCTCTGCCCCTCCCCTGCTCATGCTCTGTCTCTCTCTGTCTCAAAAATAAAAACATTAAAAAAATTTTTTTTTTAAATAAAATCATGTACAAAGGCTGCCACCAACGTAAACCAATACGGATCACTGGGTCCAGTCAAAGCATAGATTAGGAGCTCTTGACCATCATCTCCGGAGTTGAGACACCCAACCTTCTAGTTTGAACTTTGCTGTCTTGATGGCACGATGTGGGAATAGTTTTCAGTGAGAAATTTTTTGGGTCCACCCAATTCTCTTAAAAACAAGCAAGTGCTTGCCACTGCCACTCGTGATGACCCCCCACGGAGATTTAGAGCTTTCCAATTTGGGAGAAATCAGGTGCACAGGAAAAAATAAAAAGAGAGAGAGAGAGAAGGAAGAACTGGACTGAGCCATCAGTGAACTGGGCCTTGCTGGCTAAACACAAGATTGTCATCAGTATCTCACATTGTGATACGAAACAATATTGTTGATGTAAAATACTTCCCCTTGTAATTGCATGGAAAAAAAACGGTGGTACACTTAAAATTATTACTAGACGTCCGAAGGTTGACCAAGGTTACCCATTGGAAGGTAAGGGCGGGGCGGGTGGGTGGGGGGAGCGCAAGCCCTCATGTTCGTTCTGGCTCCAGAAGCCAGACGCAGGTGTTACGGGTAGACCTTTACTCTATGGGCAGAACAGTGCAAGTGCAATCATGGTCTCCGGAGTCCAGCAGCCTGGAACTGAGTGCCCTCATTCCGGCTTTCCAGCTGCGTGACGTTGACCTTGGGCAAGTCACTTAACCCACCTGGATTCCTGATTGCAGGGGTCAAGCAGAAGCTGGCTGACAGCTTCCTGGGGACGGGCAGGTGCATGCAAAATGCAGGAGGCGGGATTAGAAAATGTTGCACCCCGTTTCGCTTCTACTTAAGGGGCTCAGGTCTGAGCCACGTGGTTCCTGAGCGGGGTAGACAGGCCTGGCGTGCTGGCTTGCAGTCTGTCGCTGCGTCTCACGTGCCTGGCCACGGTGGGATCCGGTCCCTGGGTACTTCGTCGGTGTGAAGTTTCTATAATTTGGGCACGAGAACAGTCTTCCCTTCAGCGTGCGCTCAGAGCAGCGCTTTGGTGCCCTCCGGGTCTGCGAAACTCCACATACAGAAAATAACCACAGCAAAGGCTTGGAGCAAGCCGCACAGGAAGGAGCTGCGTGTCTCTCGGTGCGAGGAGGCATAAACGCGCGAAGTACGATGTGTTTTGACACAACGAACTCACAGGCACAAACCCACACTGTCTGCCGGGCTCCGTCTCTCACGCGCACCAGCCGCCTGCAGACGGGAAGGTGCCGTCAAGGCAGAGCAGCATGAGAGACAGAGAGTGAGTGGGGGAGGCGCCCCCATACTTTTTTTTTTTAATGTTTATTTATTTTTGAGGGAGAGACAGTCTATGAGCAGGGGAGGGGCAGAGAGAGAGGGAGACACAGAATCCGAAGCAGGCTCCAGGCTCCGAGCTGTCAGCACAGAGCCCGGCGTGGGGCTCGAACCCATGAACCGTGAGATCATGACCTGAGCTGAAGTCGGACGCTGAACCGACTGAGCCACCCAGGTGCACCCTTTTTTCTTTTTTTTTTTTTAATTTTTTAAGGTTTTTTTTTTTTTTTTTTTCTTTCTTTTTTAACTCGGCACTGTATTAAGCTCCAGGGATTCAGCAGCTAGAAAGATCAGGGGTTTTGATCTGAGGTTCCCGAGCAAGGAGACAGAACGTCTGAACACGAACATAATTTCAATTAGCCATAAGTATCATAAAAAAAATAAAATAGGAAGAGGACATAACAGGAAACAGAGTGTCTTGGAGGCATGAGTTTAGATAGGGTGATTGTGGGAAGGTGAGTTTGAATTGAAATCTGAAAAATGAGAAGCAACCAGTCTGATAATAGCCCCGAGGTGGGGGTGGGGGAGAAGGAGGAATAGTAGGGGTGAGGGGTTGGGGGGGAAGCCGCAAGAAAGAAAGCAGTTTGGTATCATCTGCAACCAGGAAGCAGGCCAGTGTCCCTGAAACTTCGTGGTCAGGGGAAGAGTAGACAGCAAGTCAGACGGTCAGGCAGAGGCCAGCTCATATAGGACCTCATAGGCCATTGAAAAAGAGGCCTGAGGACAGCAGAGATCACTGGAAGGTTTTAAGCAGGGAAATGACAAGTAGACTTTTTTCTAAGTTTATTTTTTTCAACGTTTATTTATTTTTGGGACAGAGAGAGCCAGAGCATGAACGGGGGAGGGGCAGAGAGAGAGGGAGACACAGAATCGGAAACAGGCTCCAGGCTCTGAGCCATCAGCCCAGAGCCCGACGCGGGGCTTGAACCCCCGGACCGCGAGATCGTGACCTGGCTGAAGTCGGACGCTTAACTGACTGCGCCACCCAGGCGCCCCTCTAAGTTTATTTTTTATTTAAAATGTTTAATGTTTATTTTTGAGACGGAGTGTGAGCAGGGGAGGGACAGAGAGAGAAGGAGACGCAGAATCGGAAGCAGGCTCCAGGCTCTGAGCCATCAGCACAGAGCCCGACGCGGGGCTCGAACTCACGAACCGTGAGATCGTGACCTGAGCCGAAGTCGGACGCCCAACCGACTGAGCCACCCCGGCGCCCCGAATACTTTTTTTCTTTTTAATTGCAAAAACCAATATGACAACATTAGAGAAAACACATCACATGAAATGTCACTGCCCCAATATGATTTCTATAATTTGTCTTTACTCGCGATCTTTTTTCCCTGTGCTTCTTACCTTTTCACACAGTTGTAACTGGTCTTTGGACTTAATAGTATAACATAAGAATTTTCTTGAGTTTTGTCTTGGTCTTATTTGTGACCTATTTTTTTTTAAGTTACCCAATGCTATCTCATATGCATTCACTGTACTTTAAATTACTAATCACGGGGGCATCTGGGGGGCTCAGTCGGTGAAGCGTCTGACTCTTGATTTCAGCTCAGGTCATGATCTCACGGTCGCGAGATCCAGCCCTGTGTCAGACTCCACACTGGGCTTGGAGCCACCTTAAAATTCTCTCCCTCTCAGAGGGACACCTGGGTGGCTTAGTTGGTTAAGCTTCAGGTCACGATCTCACGGTTCGTGGGTTCAAGCCCCGCGTCGGGCCCTGTGCTGACAGCTCAGAGCCTGGAGCCTGCTTCGGATTCTGTGTCTCCCTCTCTCTCTGCCCCTCCCTTGCTCATGCTCTCTCTCTCTCTCAAAAATAAATGAACATTTTTAAAAATTAAAAAAAAAATTTAATGCCCTGAGGAGGGCACCTGTTGGGATGAGCACTGGGTGTTGTATGGAAACCGATTTGACAATAAATTTCAAAAAAAAAAAAAAGATTCTCTCCCCTCCCTCTGCCCCCTCCCCTGCTTTCACTCTCTCTCTCTCTCTCTCTCTCTCTCTCAAAAAAAAAAATAAAACTACTAATCACAGACTCCTGGACTTTAAACTGCTACCAATTTTGTACTATGGTAATATTGATCATTTTGGCTTCTTTTTTATTCCTTTTACTCACTTGCATTAAGCAGGATTCCTGGATGAAAGAGTATAGGTATTTTTATTACTCTTACATATTTTTTTTTTTTACTTAGATAATAAGCAATGGTCTTTCGATAAAATAATGCAGACTGATCACATGTGTTTGTGTGCTCGTATCTTTGTTCTCCCGAGATCCCACGGAACTGACAGAGGGCGGAGAGCACGATACGTGTTTGGAGGGCTCGAGATAGGGACTGAACACAGGGGTAGGCTGTAGCCTGCTGGAGAGACCCTGTGATGAGGCTCTGTGGATGCAGAGAGGAGGGGCCGGCTGAACCGGAAAAGCTAGAACAATGAAAAGAAAAAAGAGGAAATCATAGAACACACCTCAGCCTCTTGTGAATGTACCAGAATCGGCTTAACCTTTCCCCAGCATTGAATGTCGTAATGGCTCATTTTATGTGTCACCTTGACTGGATCCTGGGGTACCCAGATATTTGGCCAAACATTGCTTCTGGGTGTGTCTGTGAGGGTGTTTCTGGAAGCGATTACGTTTGAGTCAGTAGACTGACTGTAAACTAATAGAAAACAATAGAATATATTTAATTGGTCTCTGCCCCTGACCCCGGGCACAAAGCTCCTAGAACCTTCATAATTTCACCTTGTTCTAATGTGGCGACTCTCGTGGGCCCTTGGGTGGCTGCTGGGTGGGGGCTGGTCACCAGAAGTACCAAACCATGATTAGAAGCTTGGAATTTTCGTGCCCAACCCCCATCCTCCAGAGAAGGGAGAGGATCTGGAGGGGTAAACACCTCCACACTGGGAGGGTGATACTCTAACTCCGTGGGAGACAGAAACCCTTGTGCTCGGGACCCTCCCAGACATCTCCCTATGTATCTCTTCATCTAGCTCTTCCTCTGTGTCGTTGGACAAACTGGTGAACATAAGCGTTTCCCTGAGTTCTGTGAGCGTCACCAACAAATTAATCCAACCCAAGGGGAGGACTGTGGGAAGCTCCGATTGGCAGCCGATTGGCCAGAAGCCCGGGTGACAGCCCCGACTCGTGGCTGGCATCTGAAGGGGGTGGTGTGCAGTCTTGTCCGACTGAGCCCTTCACCTGTGGGACCTGATGCTACGTTAGACAATGTCAGAACGCAGCTAAACTGTAGGATACTCAGCTGGTGTGGGGGAGAATTGCTGGGTGTGGGGTAAATCCCACACCCGTTTGGTGACCACGAGTGTTATGAGCGTTCTTTTTTTTCTCTTCTTTTTTTAGTTATTTTTATTTACTTTGAGAGAGAGATAGGGAGCCAGTGGGGGAGGGGCAGAGAGAGACGGAAGGAGAGAATCCCAAGCAGGCTCCACACTGTCGGCGCAGAGCCCGACGCAGGGCTAGAACTCACCAGCCGTGAGATCACGACCTGAGCCGAAACCAAGAGTCGGATGCTTCATGCACTGAGCTACCCAGGTGACCCCATGAGCGTTCTGTGTGAGCAGAGGAGACATATTCAGGAGGAGGACTGGGTAGCTTTTCTACCTTGCTGAGTAAAGCAGATTGCCCTTCCCAAAGTGGGTGGGGATCATGCGATGTGTTCAGGGCCCGAATGGAACAAAAAGGCCGAGGAAGGAAGCATCTACCGTCACTGCCTGACGGCTGGTGCTGACCTTTAGGTCTTTTGCCTGTGGTTCCCACATCTATACCGCTGGCCTCCCTGGGTCTCTGGCTTACAGATGGCTGGTGTGGGACTTAGCCTCCATAACGGTATGAGACAGTCCCTTGTAATGAACTCCCTTATATATTAAAAGTGTATGTAATATATCAAAAGAGTGTGCCTAATATACAAAGAGATTTTACATATGCCAAAGAAAAATATATATTATATCTCTAGTATCTATCACCTACCCGCCTGTCCCATTGATTGATTGTCCTATGGCATTGTCTAACACGATAGGTTACCTCTAGTGTCGTTTGGCGCCCATCGTAGGATATTGGTTTGCACTGTGAACCACGTTTCATTGACTGCCCGTGCACATCCCAGCTCCCTAGGACGGCAGGCTCCTGGGAGTGAACTCGCCAGGTCACGCCATTGGAGGGTCTTCTCCAGGTTCTTGTCATGCACTGTCAAGATGCCTTCGAAAGGGCCACCCCGCCCCCCCCTTGCATGCTGAGAGGCTGGTGTCCGTTTCTGCGCGTGCGCAGTTTCACCCCAGTGCACCTGTGTCCTCAGAACCTTGAAATTCACCTTCCTCTCTCCTTTGGAGTCCCCCATGCTGCCTGCCCCTGGTGTTTTCCCAGAGCCTCTCCTCTTTATTGACTCTCAGGTAGCCCACCCCTCTTCCCCCTTCCAGCCCAGAATGAATTTCATCAGAAGTCCAGACCCAGCTGTTCTAGGACTTGGAGAAAAATCACTTAAATCCACTGGAAACCAGTTCCCTCAGTGGCAAAGTGAGAGGATCTTATCACATAATCTCTAAGGTCCTCTCATTTTTAAGGTTTTATTGATAATAGAGAATGATTGAAAATAACCAAAATGTTTGGGGTGCTTGGGTGGCTCAATGCATTAAGCGTCCAACTCTTGATTTTGGCTCAGGTCATGATCTCGCAGTTCATGAGTTCAAGCCCCGCGTCAGGCTCTGGCCTGATGCATGGAGCCTGCTTGGGTTTCTCCCTCTCTCTTTCTCTCTCTCTGCCCCTCCCCTACTTGCTATCTCTCTCTCCCCCCCTCTCTCTCTCTTCTCAAAACAAATAAAAACATGATTTAAAATTTTTTTAAAAAGAGGGGTTCCTGTGTGGCTCAGTTAGTTAAGCATCTGACTTTGGCCCAGGTCATGATCTCACAGTTTGTGAGTTCAAGCCCCTCATCAGGCTCTGTGCTGACAGCTCGGAGCCTGGAGCCCTGCTTCGGATTCTGTGTCTCCCTCTCTCTCTGCCTCTCCTCTGCTCCCTCTCTGTCTCTGTCTCTCTCTCTCTCAAAAATAAATAAACATTAAAAAATTTTTTTAATAAATGAGAAAGAAAAGAGAAAATAACCAAAATGTTTGACAACAGGGTTTAGTTAAATAAACAATGGTATATCCAGAGGATAGGATACCAAGCAGTCATTTTTTTTTTTTAAGATGGACCTAACTGTCTCGGGTTACCATGCTAAATGAAATCCGCACGACCCTGTAGGATTCCACATTTAATCTCACAAATCTTAATGCCTAAACATAAAAAGAAACACACCGCAAGGCTAATAGCAGTTTTCTATATAATAATTATATTCTCGGTAATACCGTCGTCGTAAAAATGGCATTTTCTTTCACTGTGAAAACCAGATACTGAAGTAGAATGAGCTTAAGCTTTTTGGCCTCTGTGCAGCTTTTCTGGACCCCCAGGCAGGACTAGGGCACTGGGTCCCGGCTCCCACCGTATCTAGAACAAGCCTCCATCACAGCAGACATTACCCTGCATGGTCATCACAAGCCAATGGGTCTGCTTCCTACCGAATTCTGAGTCTCCTGACAGAGTCTTTGTCTCGTTTATTGATGTAGCATGTGATGCCTGGCACTTCGAACACGCCAGACACATGTTGACTGAAGAGTGAAACGATTGATGTCGGAACTCCGGACCGATTCAATCAGATTTACTTTGGGAGGCTTGATATTGCCCACTACCTCTCAGTTTCTACGGTAAATACTGTGAGCCCCTCAGATCATAGTTTCTCCTTAAGGCTTTGTCTACAACTGAGCTGAACTGCAACCGGGAGATGGGGGCTGCCCAGGCATATGGGTAGGAAAATTCCTTCGAGGGACATGGGGGCATCAGGCAGCCATACCTGGTGCATCAATTACGTGCGCATACATCTATCTCCCCACGCAGCCTTCAAGCTGTGATTTCGCTTCTTGCGCAAATGTCAAAACGGAGTAAATGTGCCAGCTGGGCTTGAGGACATGAGTAACTGTTCCCCCCGGCAGTTACGTTTCTCAGGGCAAATTAAAGAATGGGCAAAATTTTGTTAGCTCAGCCTTTCTGAACTCCATTAACTCTGGAACACCGAGGAAATTAGTTTTGGGGATCTGCAAAGCTGGGGATGGGATTTCGGACCCTGGGGACCCAAATGGGGTATTGGCGCGCCCTGGAAAGCCTCCTGGGATGCTTTACACTTGGGATGCCACCCTCCTCACCTCCACCGATGGTCACTGTCACGAATGCCATAGAAAATACGTCCAAGACAGGAAGGAAGTTGGTTAACTGTGGACTATGGGCTGTGGACAAACCTTCAGGTTTTGGTGCAAGAAAGTTTTAACGTGGAGTAATTCTACCCTTGCCCAGGAGAAGATCAGGCTAAATATGCAAGGGTGTGGTTAAACATTAATGGAGCACGTAGAAGTGGCCCTTAAGCCATTTACTCTCTGAATGGTTTCCTGCTCATATATGCAGCCAGTGCAATTGATATTTATGTGTAGCTATTTAAAATCTGTATTTTTTGTTTTCATAGAAAAGGTCTTTTAAAAAGTAAAAGCATCCCAGCTTCTCTTTTCCATCCGTTTGATTCCCCAAGCTCTCCTGTGTAGCCCATCCTGGCACCCCAGGCAGACCCAGACCAAAGGCTACGTTCTTGAAAGGGCAAGCAGGACGATGGTACTCCGTGTGTTAAAAGTCTCCTTCGGTCGGAGCACCCGGGTGACTCAGCCCATTAAGCGTCCGGCTTCAGCTCAGGTCATGATCTCACCATCTGTGAGTTCGAGCCCCACGTCGGGCTCTGTGCTGACAGCTCGGAGCCTGGAGCCTGCTTCGGATTCTGTGTCTCCCTCTCTCTCTGCCCCTTCCCTGCTTGCTCTCTGTCTCTCTCGAAAATAAATGAAACGTAACAAACAAACAAACAAACAAACCCTCTCCTCCGGCTCTTGTGGGTACCCCATAAAGCCCAAATTCCTGAGCTGGTATAAAAGGGCTTTCACAGTCTGACCCAATTCCCCACCACAGAGCCCATATCGCAGACACACTGAGATGTACACGTTGCTCTGGGATGGCTTCCCGACTCATCACGCTCCTGTGTCTTTGCGCCCGTAATACTTCTGCCTGGAGAGCTTTCCTCTGCCTCTTTGGAAATTTTGTTTGCATCCTTAAAATCAGCAAGCATGGATTCTTGCTCTCTCCTTTGGGTTTTCACAGTCCCTTAAGCAAACCTATTCTCTAGCAATTCCCCCCGGCGTTATAAATATCTGTTGACGTATGTTCGTCTCTTACTAAACTATGAAATTCTTGAGAGCGGAGACCTGCCATTCATCTCTGTGGAGCCAGTGCTTAGCGGAGTGTCTGACTCATCATAGATCCTTAATTCATGTTTATTGAATTTATTAATTAAGCCATAACCAAGGCATCACCATCCATTTAATTGCAAATGAAGTCCCAAAGATGAAATTAACAGCCTCATTTCTATCAGCCTCGCTGATAAAGTGATGACAAACACTGAGTGCTTCTCACCATACCAGCCAACGTAGAGCAAAGAAAAGCATCCAAGGGCATTGGCCTTGCCCTCGAGTAGATTGTGATAGAGTGGGAAAGATAAGATTCCCGTTTACAAAACAAATTGAGGACAACATCAGGAATGTTTGAGAGCCATGTTAGTTGTAGCGGGCCTCTGAACTGCCTGGGAAGATCCCCTTCCTCCTGGCCCGCCATCTCTTCCTAAAGTGCGGTTGGAAGGTGTAGTCGTTTGGAACCCCAGTGTGGGGGGGGGGGCAGGGGACCTTGAACTCATCAGGCTCAGAAGAGGTTTCTAGATGAAGCTAGGTCAAGGTTGTTGTTGACAAAAATATGGTTTGGGGAGGAGTAAAGAAGAAGATTGGGAGGAAAGCGTCTAGAAAGGGGAAGCAATGCTGTGAACCCACATCACAGGCAACCTGAGTCAAACCTTTAGGTACCACAGTTGTTTGAAGGATTCTGTTGTGCTGTGGACATAGAGAGCAACAATAAAGATAACTCTGTGCATCTTTTTTTCTTTACCATCTACACAGTGTTGATGCATCCTTGAAATAGTCATTGGGTGATCCTCATGACGATCACATCTGGCGTGTTAAGTGCTTAGAGGTTGAGTCTTCCTTGACCCTGTCATACCATAGGCTAAGGCAGAAACCCTTCTCCATGCTCCAAGGGGCCTCCGAGCTTCCCTGTGACACAGCACATTCACATGCTGTGTTCATGGGTTTATTCCTGGGGAGAGTAGGTGCCATATCTTACCTGTGTCCAGCACCTGGAGTAAAATAGGAGCTTGGTAAATGTTTGCGGCATGAGTGATTGAATGCATAAGTGGAGTACAATCCATGGCGACCCTACTTACCATCACTATTGTCTCCATAAAGTGCCTCATTCTCCCCCTGAGTTCACAGGTTACTCACCAAGTCCCTGGCAGTGAACACAAAGATTCCCAACCCATCTCAGCATCTCCAGCTCACCAAACACCAAATGCACAGAGTTGCCCAGCAGAAAGCTGGATCTGTCCTTCCTCCAGGCTTGGAGTTACTAAAGGCTGGATAATAAAGATAACAAAGCATGGCATGCCAGCTAGAGCACAGAAACAGACATGACCCAGCAGCCCCAGGCTCTGCTGATAACAAAGGCTTTCTGAGCAATGGCCCTTCAAAGCAACAAATCAAGATAGACAGCCTGCCAGAAACATGCCGATCGAGCAGACGCAGAATCCTTTACCCGTCGAGAAACAACCCTTCCAGCCCATCCATCACTTAGACAACTCAAATTAGATGGTGAGAATATCAAAGAAGTGGAGTCTGCCTTTGTGGCTGTAGGAAAGCTCCTGGGCAACTTTGGTCCAGGTACTCCCCTCCTCCGCACCTTTCAGGTAACCTAAGGCATAAGTACCCTTATCTGCCTGTCAGATTTCCATTCATCCTTCAAGACTCAGCTCCAATGCCCTCTTCTGTGATGCCTTCACCCATCTCCAAACAGCACGTTGTTAGGTCAAGAGCAGATTTTAATGTTGTTCTGGCTAAGGGTCTGTGCCCTGCCCAAATTCCGATCTTCTGACCCATCGCCTTTTCCCCAAAAGAGGTACACACAAAGAGAAGTGATGGGGGCACAAAAATCCCATTTGTATTCAACGCCTCAATGTATAGCTCTCAGAAAGAGCAGAACTAGATTATAAAATTTAACTTGAAGCCCAAATTGGGTTTCTATCTCCTCCTAAAGCCAGAATCCAAGTCCTGGGGTCTTAGCCCCCTTAAACATGGCAATGATGAGTGCATTCACTTGTGTAGGATGAAGGAGAGACTTGGCAGTCCTGGCCTGATGGGGCAGGCTCTGAGTTCACGCATCAATCCTACCCCATGGGAGGGGTAGGCGGGAGAGGAGAGAGATTATTACTTACCTTTTTCAAATCAGGTGGCCCCACTCATGTATGGCTTGGCCAATGGCTTGGACTCTGGCCAATTACATTAGCAAGGAGAAGGAGGGTCACCTTTCTTTTGAATGTGACTTTAACCCTTTAACTACTGATCACATATCCATGGAATCAGATTTTTGAAGTGACTCTTCCATACTCAACACCTGTGTTCTGATTTGGATCCAAGAGCCTGGAAAGTTCCGTTTTCAGGTGCCGCTTAACAATGCCCTCTGTGCCTTCTCATGAGTGGGCAAATTCAGCAAGAGGAAGGGTGAAAGTGCTCCATTTTATAAAGAATCAAAAATATCTAAGTCCTTCTACAATGGGCTAATGTGTCGTAAGAACAGCTCATGACACTTCAAGACTGTCTTGGGGGAAATGTTCAGGACTTGTCTCCAGGATGGAGTGGGACACTGTTAGGGAAGGAGAAGTAGATGTGTACAAAAAGTAAGGAGATCATTTAGGGAGGAAAGAAAAAGAAGCTGGGAGAGATCAGGGAAGGAAGGGACCCCTGACATCCTTCTGTGAAGACCCTAGGGACTGAAATGAGACTCAATAGACAAGTCTGTTTGGGACCACCTCTACTCTGGTTGAGTTCATGGTCACCTGATGGTGAAATTACCTCTTGGTAATACACTGTACCTGCACAGCTTCCTGAATGTGTGGCTATAGCTGAGAACTCTGTTACTTCTGGGAACACTCCAGCTTTCCCATCCTGGGTTATGGATCCTGGTTTCAATTCTGGCATTTCAGACCCAAGTGGCCTCTAGTACGACGTCTGCCCTAAGGTTTGGCACAGATTGTGAACTATATCATCAGCTCTTTCAAGGGCAGGGGAATCGGTAGGACAAATATGGCACATGTACATGTTGGAACACTCTGCCTGGCAGTCTGCTTACCAGTATGGGGCCCCCTCCCCTTTCAGACACAAGGAAGGATTGTATTTCCCTGCCAACTTTGATGTTAAATCAGATACAAGACTACCTTTGGCCTAGGAAATGTGAGCCAGTGTAACTTCCATAAAGGTGCAGAGCATTTAACTGCCAGTGGCCAACTTTCCATTGCTTTCTCCTCCTCTCAAAAAACCTAAAGCATTATGTTCAGACAGAGGCATAATAAATAGTGTGGAGTGGTTATATGGCACAAACCACCTCCCGAAACAGTGGGGCTTGCGGCACAGACAACAGATTTTTGTTGAGTTAAGCCACAGAGTTTTTGCTGTTTTCTACAATATGCATTAGGTGTAAATTATAAATCTAGATAGGAGCACTGGGGGCTCAGTTGGTTAAGCATCCGACTCTTGGTTTCGGCTCAGGTCATGATTTCACGGTTTGTGGGATAAAGCCCCACATCAGGCTCTGCACTCGCAGTGGGGAGCCTGCTTGGGATTCTCTCTCTCTCTCTCTCTCTCCCTCTCTCTGTCTCTCCCCCACACGTACATGCTCTTTCTCTCTCTCTCAAAACAAATAAACATTAAAAAAGTACAATATCCTTTTGAAAGTAAATCTATAATATTTATATATGAATAATACATACAATTTTTTGAATGGTAATATTAGTTCTTTCATCATTTAACTCTTTTTCACCATGAATGTATGTTATTCTTATAGACACAAAAGTGCGATTTTTAATAAATATGTGTATGTGCTCTTTCTCACCCTGGTGCTTCCCTGAGTGGGTCGTCTGATAGGCTGACAGTCCTTGAAGGCCGAGTTTTGCTTTCTGCTTCTCTCACACAGATTTGTCACACACAGATGGTGCTCAAAGAATATGTGTTAAATGAATGAATGATTCTCCTCCTTAGCTGTCAGAGAAGCTCAGAAGAGCATCACCTTAAAGCAGGAGTGGAGACAGAGTGAGGGGTCAAGGAGAAAATGAGAATGATCTGGACACAGGAAGTCTATGAGGAAGTCCAGGGTAAAGAACTTTCTGAAGACCCATCAGACACAGTGCCTTGGAAATCTTGTCTACCAACTCCTATCCATCCTTCGAGGACCAATTCAGATCCTCCTTCTTCCATGAAGCCTTCCTTGACTTCTCCAGTCTTCAGGAGTCTTCTTCTTCCAAGTCCTACAACACTTAGACTATAGACCAATAGGATTTCAAACATAATTCCTTATGGGGTCTTGGAGCCCTCCTGTCCTCCAGAAATCCCTTGTGAATGGGGCGACTTGGTGGCTCAGTCGGTTAAGCGTCCAACTTCAGCTCAGGTCATGATCTCACGGTCTGTGAGTTCAAGCCTTACGTCGGGCTCTGTGCTGATGGCTCAGAGCCTGGACCCTGCCTTAGACTCTGTGTCTCCCTTTCTCTCTGCTCCTCTCCCCCTCACGCTCTGTCTCTTTCTCTCTCTCAAAAGTGAATAAACATGTAAAAAAAATTTTAAGAAATACCTTGTGAACTATCTCAGAAGAGGGAAGATGTGCAATCTCTCCATCCCGTCCTTGACCAGAACAGCTAAGACAACTGTCCTATTTCACATGCTTCCATATACAAAGAACAGGTTCTGCTGCTATAACAAAAGAGGGTGTGTGTGTGTGTGTGTGTGTGTGTTAAACAGGCTGTGGTATCTCCTCAGATACTTTATTTCAGAAGGCGTGGAGACCAAGGTTTTGCATCTATTGGGGTGTCTGGGTCTTCTGCCAATGGTGAGGGAGAGGTTAACTGTGCCCATCTGTGATCTGGCAGCCAGGGCCTCTCAGCCATGGGTTGCCATAGTGACAGTCACAAGACACTCAGTAGTACAGACAACTGCATCAGGAGGCTCCCCCTCGCTCAGCCTAAGGCAGGTATGTTCCTACAGACAGTGCATTCTGCTCTTGTCTTTTCCCATTCAGATTCCTTGGAAACTGCTGCCCCGAGAATCCATGTAAAAGAACGTCTCGTACTTCTGGTGTATTTTTCAGCTCACTTGCCCTTTTCAGGAAAGCAAAGCAAAGCTGGACTTCCATTTTGGAAGTCAGAATCAGAGGGGACCTGAAGAGCTACATATAGAATCATTGCTTAGACTTTGGGTCCCAAACTGAGACAGAGCCTGCCTCTATGCTGAGATCTCTCTTCTTCATCAGATGGTCCTTCACCCATTCCCTCCAGTCTCAGAGGCTGGCTCCCTGAACAGCGGTCCTTGCCCACTATTGGAGCACTCTGTTGAAATTCTTTTTCTAATCCTAGTGAAACCAAAGATAATATGGCCTGGACACAATGCTCAACACCTTAAATACTTGTTCCGTATTTTATATACGATAAAATCGATGTGACGAAAGTCAAATTGCATGCCTAAGATCGTATAACCTGTCGACTCCAAAGTTCATGCTCTCAGCTACTCTCCTGTCTTGTCTCTCATGCGAAGCTGAAACTAACCTCCCTGGTGACTTCTATCCTCATTCATTCTCTGGAGCAGTAGGGGCACAACTCCCCTTCCATTTCACAGCCCCGTACCTTGGAGAGAACATACGTGACGTCCTTCCGTGGATTGGGAACACCACAGGCAGTTGTGATGCTCCCTCGGGCCCCTTCCACTCCAGACCAAACTTGTCTGTCCTCCCTTAAAATGTATGACAAGACGATATGGTCATCATTCCTAACAAACAGATGCGTTTATATCAGAGTCTTTCCAGAAAAGGGCAGACAACTCTGGAATGCTGCTCCCCCAGCCACCCCCTCCAGTGACTCAGCATTGGGCCACCAGGAATGAAATGCCTGGCCTCTACACCATCAACTTATGCGCTGCCTAGCACCCGTCAAGCAAGCAACAACTATGAGGCCATACTTGGTCCGCTGGTCCCAGTAGTCATGCCAGTGACAGGAACAAAAGTTCGTCTGTCTTGGCACAGACTTTGGGAAGGCAACTGGGTGACAGACAGTTTGGTGACAGACAGGATACACCTTTGGGTGTTGACTAATTGTCAAGCATGGGTTGAAGTCCTCAGAAACTCGCCCCTTTTGCACTGTGCCCTCAGAGAACCCCATGATCATAGGATGCGGTACTTAAAGGGACAATGGTGATTTTTTTCTAATCCAATCTGATAGTAACTGAGACCCAGAAAGATGAGAATTCGTTGTCAGTTAGCAGCATCAGGAATCAAATCCAGGACTGTCCGAATCCAAAGTCCATCCTCTTAACCCCCACACTGTAAGGTGTATTGTTCTCTAGTATCGACCAATACCCTGGCTTTGGGAAGCGTGCGAAATGGACATAGTATAAGTACAACACAGAGTTATGAATACTAACTGGAAAACAATCTGCCATCTGCCATCTGCCCAGCCCTCCCCATCAAAGGTAGCCAGTGTCGTCAGCTGGGACCAAGACCCACACCTCTCTCATGTTTCCCTGAGGCAGCCCTTTGTACTCTGTACATCAGCCTCCCTAGTGCACCTTATCACAACATGGGCAGGGATGGCATGATCTGGGGCGTAGAGTGACCCAACAACAGAATCATGGCTCTCGGCGAGCTTGTGATTCCATGGTAGATGCAGAAACAACCCCACCTCGTGCATCTTCTCAGCAGACTGTGACACAGCTGTGTGATTCTTCCTTCTTAAAACTCTTCCCTCTCCTGGTTTTGGAGACAGTACCATCCATTAGCTCCTACGTAATCGTGAGCTCCTTCGCTGACTCCTCATGCTCTCTTAGATCTCTAAGTGTTGGTGGCCCTCAGGGATCTTCCCTCTCATCTCCAAAGAGACCTCATCCTAGGTGACCTCATCAGTTGCACGGTGTTGAGTACCAACAGGATGCTGATGACCCTGACATTTTCCTCTTCAGCCTTGACCCTCTTCCTAAGCGCCAAGCTCCAGCACCCAACAACCTATATGATGTTTTCAGTCCAATGGTTCTGGGGATCCTTGAACTTAACATTTCCCAAACTGAACCATATTCCCCCATCCCAAGCCCATCTCTCTCCCTCACTGCTATTGGACTTACCTTTCATTCCCATGGTGTATTCACTCAACATATGTTTACTGAGTGTCATCATTATTACAAACATTATTCTAGTCCATGGGGCAAAAAGAAAAAAAGACGAAGTCCCTGTTTTCATGAAGCCTATACTCTAGTAGTAAAGCCAGAAAATAAAGCAGTAACAAGCTCGATAAATCACATAATTCAGGCATCAATACTTATTCCTCCCTCTACATCTCAGCAGATGACATCACCATGGCTACTTGCTGAGGCCCACATGCCTGAAGTCATTCTTGACTCCTGCCTTTCCCTCAATATCTCTATGTGATCTATCAGCAAGTTCTACCAGCTCTACCTCCAAAATATATTTGTTTTGAAGAGTTGTTAAGTGGTGGAGGTGTTAAGAATGGATGGGATCAGGGATGACTGAAGTATATGATGTATGCTGTATCTGAAAAAAAAAAAAAAGGAATATGTTAGATGAAAAAAAATTTTTCTTCGTTCTTCAGAGAAATACAGGGAATGGGGATCAATCACCAAGCACACTCATGTTGGTTACCGGGACAATTCATGCTATTGCTGCTTTCCTGGGTTTTGTATTTCTCCAGGACTTGATTTTTGGGGAGGGGGCTCTCTAATTCCTCTTTTCACGGACGTGGGGGTGGTGGTACATCTCTTGCCATTGTATTCAATCCAAGGAAGATCTCCAATTGTTTTTACGAAGTCTGACTGAGGCATGGGGGCAGGGGCATGCCTTTCCATGCCTCTTCCCACCTCATTGGTATGTCCTCATCCCATCCTCTGAGTATGGGTCTTAGAAGTGTCTTGCAGTGCTTAAAGGAGGGCTTACAAATAGAGTAAGTTAGATGGCAACCAAAAATAAGTGTGTGCATCATAGGTGTCACTTCTGTAGGATGATCATCAAATGATCTGTTGGGCACCGCTGACATCAAAATGGGGGACAGCCACAGAGTTTCTCTACAGGGCTCATGCCCCCTGCAAGGACTCACTTGGCTCCCACGTTTTTCCTGAGTCCTGGCAATATTGAAAGCTTTCTTTCTGACACAGGGTGAAGTTTGGGAAGCTCTTTGTGTTGATTCCATATCTTTCTGCCGGTCCCTCTGGGTGTCATCCATACTCTGTCACCTCTCTTTCCTTTCTTTGGTGGTGGTGGTGAGGTAGAGAGAAGACTTGCTTTGACGCAGCCTGTACACAATCTATTGCCAGAATCCTGCTCTGCTCCCCTTCCTCTTGAGACCTCGCGTTTCAAATTGCAAAAGCAAGGTTTAACCATTTTGTCAACCTTCTTCTGAGACAAATATGTAGAATGTCTAGTGGACGGAATGGTGAAGTTAATGGTGAAGAAAACACACCAAAAATAACACAGAATCTCTCTACCAAGGTCGTGTTGTCATTGAGAAAGACCCCAAATTGTGGGGTAGGCTACACCTGTAAATGTAAGACCGTTGGGATTTATAAAGAGTCTCTATGTACAAAATCTCACTTAATCTTAACATCAATGCTGTGAATTAGTTACAGTTAAGATATACAAAGGATAGATGATAGATAGAGTAGGTAGGTAGGTAGGTAGGTAAGTAGGTAAGTAGGTAGATATGATGGATGGGTAGATGGATGGATGGATGGATGGAGAGAGAGAGAGAGAGAGAGAGAGAGAGAAGGGTGGGGGAGAGAGAGAAGCTGCCAGACCTAGGGTTGAAAAGTAGGTTTCAGCTTCGGTTTAATGCCTTATTCAATCCCCAGGTGAAAACCCTGGCATTAATGACTACCGATTCTACTGGTAGACCTCTACCCCGGACCTTTGACCCAAATCCCCAACGTTTATCCATCTGAGATTCACTCAAACAACCAACTTAAGGCAATTTCTCTTCCCCTCTCAGATCTGGGCAGCCCATCATGGGGTCATAGGCTTACCGTCCTTCCCCACTGCCCTGAGTGAGTCCTATACTGTTGCTGTCCCCCACTTCCTGGAGATAATGTGATCTGGAACCAAGGCAGGAAGATGGGGCTTTAAAAGAGATGGGTAAAAGGGAGCAGACTTACAGGTGACTGTGACAGGGGTGGGAGGGAGCTGCATGCTTGAGCTTTAAAGAGTGTGGAACAAACTTTATGTCTTCCAACCATGAGCAACATAAAGAGGAACGTGCTGATTTTTTTATTTTTGATTTGTTTTTAACTAGACATGCTCCAGGGGGGTAGAGCAGACCTGCATTGCTTCTAGGAGAACTTGAGTTTCAACGCATCTGTCAAAAGCCCTTTAAGGACACTGTTGGCTTCTATCCTTCTTATCATGGCCGAGAAGTGAAGGTACAGTGAAAAAAAAAAAAAAAAACCTCATTCTGGTTTAAACAAGAATGGGGGGAGAGGAATCTGGAGTCGACCTTCTCAGCTTTTTGTGGTGAGAGACCACTTCATATTATTCATGATTGCAGCAACGTTAGAGTATCAGTGCTGGGTGGAAGGCCACTTTAAGAAAAAGAAAAAAAAATGATAGAAGAACAAATATTAGAACGAGAAAATAGCCAAAATGAATTTCCGGAGCCGTGGGAACTCAACTACTTTTCTTTTGAAATCTCTCTTCAATTTACAAAACAAAACAAACAAACAACCCCCCCCAAACTGCTCAAAACCCCAAATCCTGAAGTTTGAATTGAATAGAAACAATTTCTTTAAATTTTTTTTTCCCAACGTTTATTTACTTTTTTTGGGACAGAGAGAGACAGAGCATGAATGGGGGAGGGGCAGAGAGAGAGGGAGACACAGAATTGGAAACAGGCTCCAGGCTCCGAGCCATCAGCCCAGAGCCTGACGCGGGGCTCGAACTCACGGACCGCGAGATCGTGACCTGGCTGAAGTCGGACGCTTAACCGACTGCGCCACCCAGGCGCCCCGATGAATAGAAACAATTTCTGATGACAAAGCTGGTGTCCCCACTCCTCCTGGAATACTCCACAACCCTCAATGGCTCCCAGCACTTGAGGTCTCTGAAGGGGAGGGGGCCCTGGAGGCTAAGCACCCATTGGCTTCTCAGGAGACGTACAGACATTGATAGGTTGGTTGCCAGTGGATTGTAGGGAAGAGGGCGTGTCAGAGGGGTTAATTACCCTTCCTCTTACCTCCGGAACACCCCTGGGCCGTGGGGAGGAGGCTGTGGTGAGCTGTCCCCACCCCAGCTGGTCACATATTGAACTGGTTGGACATCTCTGCTCAGGGGTCTGCCCCCCCCCCCCCCCCCCCGCCACCGGCAGCCTGAGCTGGCTGAGGGCATCTCTCAAGACCCTTGTACCTCTTTATTCCGGGCTTCAAGTGCAAACTCTGGATGGGGGCATCTGAAGCTTTTGTCCTGCATGGGTCTCTTTGGGCATATAGACTCTTTCCCCATTTTTACAGTGGCAGCTTCCCTCCCAGTATCTCTTCTTCACCCCACAGGGAATGGAAACTTCTATTCCCTCTACCCACGATGGGTAGGGCTGGGTAGAGGAACTTCATCTCTCTGCCAAACCCACTTAGGGACTTGTCACAAGAGCAATTACTAATCTGAGTGTCCCACATCTGGATGTGTTTAATGATATAATGACAGCAACCAAGATCGTTTTCTTCTTTTACTTTTGGAGTCCCACCTCCCTGCCTCAGACACACACACACACACACACACACACACACACACACAAGGCCTCTCCCCGTGAGGTCAAGCATGCATAAGGTCCCATCTGCCTTTCTGGGCTGACTGGCCAGAACCTGCGTGTCTCCGCCTGCACCTGGGAGGGGGAAGCAGACTGGCCACCTTTGTTCTTGCGGTGGAGGGGACAGGAGAGCATTTCTACAAGACAAGGAAATCCTGCTGGTCTCTTTGGGCTTATACGCCTGCCTGTGCTGGTAGAGAACTGGCACATTGGGACACATCAAACACTGGCTCAGAGGCTCTGGTTTACAGCCTTTTTTCTTTTTTTTTTTTTTTTCTGTATTGAGTTCTCTATTTGGCTATTTTTCCGTCACTACCTCTCCTTCAGCTGAGAACCTAGGAGGGAGGAGAAATGCACTGCAGGGTTCAAGGACTGGAGCGCCATCTGTGGCCTAAACACGCACAAGCGCGTCCGGGCAATTTTGCATACCATTTTAGGGGTGTCCCGGATCTTTCTAAGGAGACCAAGGAGGTCCTCTAAAGCAGCACTCCTCAAACATAAATAAGCAAGTAAATCATCCAGAGAATCTGTTCTGGACGCAGACCCTGATTCAGGGGGCTGGGAGATGGGACTTGCGGTCTGCATTTTTAACAGGCTCCCAGGTGACGCCCGTGCCTCTCATCCAGAGCATCTAGACCCTCACTACTCAAAGGCAGTCCTGGGACCAGCAGCGTCAGCACCCCTGGGAGCTTGTGAAAGATGCGGAATCTCGGGCCCCAGCCCAGATCTACAGAAACAGAAACGCCGGCTACCACTAGGTAGCTAATCACCTTCTCATTTTTCTTACCGCCCCCACCCCTCCCACCCCACCCTGCCAGCTCATCCAGGGTTGCAGTGCTTAAACACATGCCGTCTGCATCTGTTCCGGGCAGGACTTGGTTAACTCTCGAGGCTGGTCAAGTAGGAAAAGCGCTAATTTCCCCCAAGGAGCCCCAGAAATGCCGCTGGCAGCCGGCCTTCCTCTGTGAGTCATTGGAAGGCTTGCAAACAGGACCTTGTGCAGTGTTTGCGGAAGGTAATGTGGCTGAATTAATGACGACGCAGGAGCCTTCACAGAGGTGATTCTTGGCTCTTCTAATTGTACCATTTCTCAACCTTAATGCTGCCTCACTGCCATTTCTGAATTACATCCCCACGCGCATCCAGAGACACGCATGCCATAGATTAATTCTCCCACTCCGACTGGTCAACTACCCACCACATAATTTATACTCATCTGTCTTTGCCTTAATCTAGCCAAACCCCCTTCCTTCTTCTACTCTGTCAACCGGCGTGCTTTTGAGAAAATTAGTCTTTGGAACGTGTCCCCGTCCTGACGCGCCTTCCATGTAGGTCCATTCAGAAAGCTACGTAAGGAAACTGGGGGCGAGAAAGGTCTAGGCTCTTTCCTGACTTTTATCTCTGACTTCATTCTGATCGGGCACGTTATCTAGCCATCAGCACTTTACATACTGAAAGTTGTGTGCTGTTCCATCACTGACCAGGAGACTGTCCTTCTCCAGCCGCCCTGGACCCCACGGCTCACCAGGCCCTTGCCCCCAGCCTCAACTCTGTGTCCTGACCTCGGAGCCGGAAATGCCGCTTTCTCCAGTCAGCACCCGTAGCTGGCTTCCTTCCCTTTCTAGTCTTCCTTTCTCGGGCACCTGCCATGACTGTTGGGTCACAGATGCCAAGAGTGCTCGGCTGTGTCACCTTAGCAGACACTGCTGTCTCCTCCCCAGCCTTCCTTGAGCTCATGGGGAAAAGAGCCACGGACTTGCTTCTGACTCAGTGGTCCCACCCGTTGTTGCTCCTTGGCGTCTTGCTGGCCCGGGCACATGGTGCCCTGTGTGACACGTCTTGTCCCAGCTAACCTCTGGGGTTGTGTCTGCCTTTAATCCTGGACCTACGGTGCTCCTAGAGTCTCCCAGACCCCTCGGGTCCTCCTGAAAGTCACCTTCTTGTATTTAGACAGCCACCTCAATGTTTGTCGGCGTTCTCCCATCCGGCTGGCCGTCCAGTCTTTGTGCTGTGGCCTCCCTGCAAGTCCCGTCCTGCTGTGGTCCAGGGCCCTGGAAGGATCCAAATCTCCATCCAAATCCAGAACGTGGGCTTCTTTCTCCAGCTAAGACCCTCCTGGGCACTTGGTCCTCAACCCTGTTACCCTCCCCAGATGGAGCCAGATGAAGCCAAGGGGCCCGGGGGACACAAGGAGTCCTGTTAGTGACAACCCAGCCAGCAGGCCCATGAGACCTATTATGGTGAGCCAGCAAAGTCTTAGTTTGGGATTGGGGGTTGGGTGTGGGGGAAAAAGCGTGGACCCAACTCTCTTCCATAGACAGCTCCATTGAAGATTCTGGGAGTCAGCACAATGCTCCACAGTAAAACAACAAAGGAACTGGCCCAAATGTAGGACCAAAAGAGGCACAATTTTAGATATTAGTCTTTGTTCTTTGCTACTGGATTCAACTGAGTATCGTAAGGTCCCAACCTGTGGCAAATCACAGGACAAACTATTAGCTTACGACCCCATCAGGGGAGGCACTGGGGTGGGGGGCCGGAAGGGGGAGTTTCCAGAAGTTACGAGCTGTAGTCAGTTTTGTTCCCTTACGGAGCCTGACGTGCATGGTCAGCCATTTGACAGTGATCGTGGAACTCCCATAGAACAGAGTTCTTGACCATTTGTTCTGCCCACGCCCCTGCTCTGACTAAATTGCACTGTTTTTTTTTTATCTCCACTCCTTGGCTACGGGGTCTTTCTAGAGAGAGTTATGAAACAGTCCCTGTAGATCACAGATCTCTGCTATTGGATCTCAACAGGGGCTTCTCTAACACTCATCAAGCCTTCCCTCCACCATGTAGCAGGGTCTCGTTCCTCATGCCCCTACAGCCCCTGACTTTATTCCCACATGCGCATTCTAAGCTGATGACACCCCCCCCACCCCCCGCTTTACAAAGTGCTCCTCCAGGCCCAGCAGCTACTTGACCCAGCCCCTCACTAGCTCCCTCCTCCCGCTGCCTTCCTGCCATCCTTGACCCAAGGTTTTGGCTGGAAATGGAGAAGACTCCGCCCGCAGAGGCTGGAATTCGCACACAAAACACCCACTGTTTCTTTGTTAGCTTTTATTTAGAGGAGGAGATGATGTTGACCACAAATAACAGGACTGAGGAAGTCTCTGGAAGTTCCTGGCATCTCACGGGACACAAAGTCAAGCCTTAAAGTTCTGGCTTCCAATAAGCTCAAGGCAATCGCCAAGCACTCCCTTCCAGGGGGAAGGAGAGATGCAAGGGCTTGAGGTGGAGCCCCAGGAAACTGTTAGCTGGACTGTGCCTGAGACTGTAGGCTCCTCGGGGAAGGACGGGGAGGGGAAGAGAAGATCCAAACCCCAAGGCACCATTCAAGGAAGCATGGTATTGTTGGCATCACTCTGTGCTCTAGGTATGTCCTCTGATGGAATACAAATGCCTTCTCATTTTTCTCTTCTTTTAAAGTTTATTTATTCTGAGAGAGAGCGCGCGCGTGCCAGAGGGGAAGGGGCAGAGAGAGAGAGAATCCCAAGCAGATTCCACACTCTCAGTGTGGAGCCCGATGTGGGGCTCGAATCCACGAACCGTGGGATCGTGACCTGAACTGAAATCAAGAGCTGGACGTTCAACCGACTGAGCCACCCAGGTGTACAAATGCCTTCTGAATTCATTCCCATTTTCCATCAGAACTGACCTCTGGCCACATCACATATTTCTTCTTTGCTTCAGTGTTCCCCACCCCCCTCCTTTTCACTCTCTCTCCTGGTTTTATTGGACAAAATCCATCCAGAAAATCAGAAACCATGCGAAATACTTCAAACGTCAGAAACGCGCTGGATGAAATACGTTACAAAAGCATTGGAAGGGCTGAAAGAGCCACAGAGAGGAAGATGAACTATTCCAGAGATTCCAAATGGCAGGAAGCCACCATTGCCTCCTGGGATTGGAGGAAACAAAGTGGGGAGGTCCCGGAGCCCAGGCGCACAATGGCGGCTTGGATCGCGGGAGGCAATTCAGAGCGATCACTGATGTACTACAGGAAGCAACAAAAGGCCACTGGACCCAACAGCTGCCTGCCACTGCTGGAATTAGAAGTACCCCCCCTGACACCTGCAGGGTGCCGGCCGCTCTTAAGACCCAGGACCCAATGAACCACCTGGGATGGGGTGCATGGGTGGGGGCTGATTTACCTGGGGGAAAGTGGAATTCTCTTCAGGACCAGCAGAAAAGCTTCGTCCTTCCCTGCACCCCTCCTTCCTCCGGGTCCACATTCTCCTCTTATTTTCTCTTCTCTCCACCAGCCCCTGTCCTGGAGCGTGTAAGGCTGAGAGACCCCCAGATTCATTTTTCTGGTTGGCCAGTGCCCCGGACCCTGTTACGACAGCCAGCAGTGTGGGGGAAGCAGGCTCTCTACTGAGCAGCCTCTCCTTATAGCCTGAGTGGGGAAAAACTGCCCAGCGTTCGTGCAACACAAGCTGATCTGGAGGGGGGCGTTTCTTCGTCCCCTGTCCCCCCTAGGCCCTGTGCCCCTAGCACAGCCCCCCTCCTAGGCTGCGCCTACAGGCTGGTCTGTGCCCAAGGACACCTCTGGGCCCATCAGCTGTCCCCATAACGAACAATGACAGCTCATCACATTACCGGCCTGCCCCTCTGGCAGGAAGGTTAAGGGCTGGTGAGGCTCATTAGCATCTGCCTGGAAGGGGACGGGGCCCTGCAGGCTCTTCCTTCTCTCAGAGCCGCCCCCTCCTTCCCAGGCCCCGTTCTAGCAGGCTCTGGGCTGTGCGTCGCGAGCAGTTGGAGTGTGTCGTGAGCCGTTGTGAAGGGGGTCAGAGTAATCTGTTGTTTGACGGTAGTAAAGGGAGGAAGGCACACGCACGCTTTGCTTTTGAAAACTTACAGTGGGTTGAAGCAGTCATTTCCCGCTCCCTGGAATTCCAAGATGCTTTCTTGAGTAGGAGAGGAAGAGGTAGGGTCAGCGAGAGCTGGGGCTAACGTGCCAGGAGCTTGTCCCACGGAGGTGAGTGTGAATATCCCCCCCAGCGTTGCCGGTGAAGAAAGAGTGAGACCAGGACTGCCCGCTGACTGTCCCCCTGCGTCGTGACTGTTGGCTGGGACAGGAGAGATGAAGGTAAAAGGGCCATGCATCTTCTTAAGTGGCCCACGATTAGAGCATCCGTCCAAGGGGATCCTGACCCAGCACGTCTCCAACGTGAGTGCCACAAAAATCTCCAAAGGATCTTGTTAAAATGCAGACTTTGACTCAGCGGGTCTGGCGCGGGGGCAGCTGGGGATTTCCATTTTCACTGGTGTGAAAAATGGGGGAAATGTGCCAAGGCTTCTAGGCCCAAACCATCCAACGCCTTCTGTGAAGTAGAGTCTGGAGGTGGGGTGTTTTCTTACAGGGTCCCTTTTCCTAGGGCTCCTCAGAGTCCCCTAAGCCCAAGTCTTCAAGGACAAAGGCCACGCTGGACCCCAGTGACCATGACGGGGGCTGGTTATGCGTGCCTGAACTCGTGCACGCTAGTTTGGAATGGCTGACTTATTCACGAAATGTAATTACATCCCGCTTCTCCAGAGTTAATTGAAATCACAGATGGACCAAAATTTCAAACTGGAGGGGACTGTAGAAAATACGCAGTTCAATTCTCTTATTTTAAATATTTTTAAATGTTTTTTATTTATTTATGGGGGGGGAGGGGGAGAGAGAAAGAATCCCAAGCAGGCCCCTCACCATCAGTGCAGAGCCCGACGCAGGGCTTGATCCCACGAACTGTGAGATCATGACCTGAGCTGAAGTCAAGAGTCGGACGCTTAACTGACGAAGCCCCCCAGGCTCCCCCAATTCTCTTATTTTCCAGAGGATGAAACTAAAGCCCAAATGCTTACATTAGTGGCTTAGCCCCCAACACAGGGTCTGGGCCATCAATATGGGTTCATCCAATTGATGAAATACCCAGCATACTGCCTTATAAAATCCATCAGAACAAGGGCCCTTTGCTGTTGTTTTCCAACTTTCTACATTAGGAGTTGCAAACGCACATCTGCCGGGGCCAAGGACGGAGGTGGCCGAGAGGAGAGAGCTGGTGTGGGACCCAGGAAGATGGCTGACGCTTTTTTTTCCAGAGAAGTTTGGGGCGAACATCCGATGTTTAAACATGGGCAGCTAATTCAAATTTAAAGTAGAATACTACGGGGCCAACACAAGACAAGTTGCCAAAGCAGATACACCTGCTTGCTATCAGCCTCCGATCTTCGTGGATGTCAGGGGTTGAAAAGTGATTTTTGTTCACATGTCTGTCTGGATGCCACAACACAGAGCCAAGGCTCAGGAAATACTTTCCCTGCTAGCTTAGTCAGAAAGAGAGCTTCTTTCCTAAATACGAAGGGAAGTTTTCTGACAGTCAGGATGTAGGCGATAGGTCAGACTGTAGAAGTCTCTCTCCATGTAACCAGAATAAGTCGTTTAGCAGATTTAACTCAGCTTGGAACATGCTTGGAAATCACCTTAAGGATGGGTGTCCGGTACTCTAAGGCAAGTGACTGGGGATTTTTCTGAGCTGAACTGCTCACTTAACGAGCGAGCCATAAACGGGTCCCCGTATCGACCTACACACTCAGTAGATTGTGTGCAGGGATGTTGGATGAGGTACAAACTGTAGTGTGACTGTCTGTCCAATAGGCATATTTTGTAAATGTTTAATCAACATACATGCAGGAAATGTGCACATAATCTAAAAACAGGAAAGTGCACAGAAGAATACCTTTGAATGTGGTAGCTACTGTTGTGGTGAGCATAGCACAATGTATAGACTTGTTGAGTCACTAATGTGACCCTGTGTGTCAACTATGCTTCGATTTTTAAAAAATACCATCCAATGCATTTTTACAAACTGAACATACCTGTATAACCAGTACCCAAATCAAGAAAGAATATGACCAGCACCCCAGAAAACCCTGAGTCCCCTTTTCCAGTTACTCACCCCCAATCCCACCAGCGTGAACACTCTCACGTCTTCTAACAGCATAGAGTTTCTTTCTTTGTATACATATTGTGTCTGGTTTCTTTTGCTGAACATTGTAAGATTAATCCATCCATATCATGTGTCGCTGTGTGGCCATGGTGTATCATTGCTAGTCTTCCATTGTGTGTATGTGACACTATTTGTCCATTCTACTATTGATGCACATTTGAATGGTTTCCATTTGGGGGGTTATTACAAATGGCTCTGCTATGAGATTTCTGGTACATTTTTTTGTTTTGTTTTGTTTTTCTCTTTGAGTCTATTTAGTTTGAGAGAGAGAGTGTGTGCGAAAGAGAGAGAGAGAGAGAGAGGAGGAGGAGGGACAGAGAGAGAGAGAGAGTGCCAAGCAGGCTCCGTACTTTCAGTTCAGAGTCCGACACAGGGCTCAATCTCACAAACCGTGAGATCATGACCTGAGCTGAAATCAAGAGTTGGACGTTCAACCAACTGAGCCACCCAGATGTCCCATCCAAGACATTTCTTTGGATGAACATATGTACATATTTCTTTGGAATATATACCTAGGACTGGGATTGCTGGACCGTAGGTTATGCATATGTTAAGCTCTGATAGATGCTGTCCGTTATCCAAAATGATTGTATCAGTGTGCATTCCTGCCAGCAGTGAATGAGTGTTCCGATTGTCCCATATCCGTGCCGACACTTGGTTGTTGAAAGAGAAAAGCTCAGTTTTGTTTTTCATTCGGTGACAGTGTACTGTATCACATCACTATATTTTCATTTGCATTTTCTTGATAACTAAGAAAGCTGGGCACTTTTTTTGGTATACTTAAGGGCCATTTGGGTATCCTTTTCTATGAAAAGTCTGTTCAAATCTTTTGCCCATTTAAAAAGAAAGGTTATCTTTTCGCTCCATTAATGGTGTCTTTTGATAAATAGACATTCTAACGTTTATGTTCACCCATTTATCTTTTTTTCGTCTTTATGGTTAGCTCTCTCACGTCCTGTTTAAGAAGTCTTTGTCTACTCAAGGTCACAAACATATTTCCTTGCAAAGCTTTATTAAGTTTTACCTTTCACATGCTAAACAGAGATTGGAGTGAGCTTCTTTCTGTCTTCTCGAGATAATTTCTCCCAGGCCCAGCAGGCCCATGGCATGGCTGAGCGGCCGTACTCCACGCGGGCAGGAGCAGGGATCTGAACTTGGACCGCCAGACCTTCCAATCACCAGTTGCTTCACCTCTCTGTGTCTCAGTTCTCCAGGGATAATAACCCTGGCTTCCTCGTGGTTTTCTGGTGAGGACTGATTATGTGAATCCACACCCAAGACTGAGAACCGTATCTGACACAAAATAAACACTCACTGAAGGTTGGTGATCTTTACCAGTCTCGATTTGATGAGCTGAGGCAGAAAGAGTGACAAGGAGGGATAGAATGGGCCATCAGTGGGTCCCAAATCCTGGAGAGGGTAGAGGGGAAGAGACTGAGGACCACTCATCTCTATCCATCGCTTAAGCAGGCTCATAGGTCACAGATCGTCAGAGTGTAAAAGTTGGAAGTTTCCAAGAAGTTCACTCTGGGAATTCAGGGCCACAAAGCCCAAATAGCCAGGAAGCCCCTTGGTCACATTTAGCCCCTCCCCTGAGGCTAGGAATGACAGGCCATGACTGTACAACTTACTTTAAGCAGAAAATAATTAAACAGTGAATTTGGGGGAGGAATCAGATATGTTGACAGTCTCAGCTTCCGAGAGGTAGATCCTAATCTAGGGGTTTTGACGGTTTTCCCAGAGTGGGTCCCATGGGAGAATGAGCACTTGACCCTAAGCCCACCAGGCAGAGACCCGAGGACCGGATCACTTAGGGGATCAAGAAATTCCTCAAGAGGATTTCTAGAATTGTGTATATTTCTTCTCTTCAGATAAATCTCCAGAATTATATAAAATAACATCATACCCCTTTGCTCAGAACAGGGGTCCACAAACTTCATGTGTAAAAATCCAGCCGCCAAATATATTCTGGGCTCCTTGGTTTCTGTCGCAACTTCTCAACTCTGCCGTTGTCTTGTGAAAGCAGCCACGTAGACAACACGTAAACAAGTGGGCGTGGCAGTGCTTTATATTTATGGACGCTAACATTTGCATTTCATAGAATATTCATATCAGAATATGATATATATATTTGGTTTTTTCCAACCGCTTAAAAATGCGAAACCATGCCGAGTGTGTAGGCCTTGCCCAAATGGGCACTAGGCCAGACTGACCCGTGGGAGGTGGTCTAAGTCAATCCTAATCAGTGGTTTCCCAAGTGTGGTCCCCGGACTGCATCAGCATCACCTGGCACCCTGCCAGAAATGGGATCCCTCAGGCCCAACCCACATTTACTGCGTCAGAAAGTGGGGGAGGGGCCCTCTCGGTGATTCGTATACGTGGTCCAGTTTGAGAATCGCTGGGCACTTGTTCCAAGCCAATGTTCCCACCTTCTGTCTCTATCTTTTTTTTTGCATTAGACAAGCCAATTAGCCTGAAATCTGGAACCCCTTCTGAGAAGTCCTGCCCCATAGCTGCTGGTTGAGGCAAATGGCTCCAGAAAATTACTGGCAGGTGTCCACGTCCTGGGCCACCTGGGCCGATTTGCCTAGTACCGGATGCACGATCAAAATCTGGTATCTGTCACCAAAGCGAATGCGATTCACCTTTGTGAGCATTGTAACCGGCTAGGTCGGTAGGAAATCATTCACTGCTGTGGGGGCCAAAGTAAAGACCCAAAACTGCAGAGATGGAAGGCAGCACACAGCTTTCATGGGGCAGGACACGGTGAGGGGACAGAAGTGTTAGGGGAGGCAGCCAGCTGAAGCTCATCGTTACAGACAAAGGTCTCCAGGAAAGCGGGTAACTGAGCTCCCTTAGCAGCCAAGCACTAGGGAGGACATCAGACGACAGCTCCACTAAAGGGGCAGCAGGGAGACCTGGTCACTGAACTGCTTTGCACCCTGAAACATGAGGCTGCCTCCCACGCCTGGGGGATCCCAGGTCCCTGTAAGATTTCTGGTCCCACGTGAGTCCTGCCAACACACAGGGTTGGAGTGTCTGTTCCTTGGCACCAGAAGAATAGAACATTCTCTCAATGGACAGAACTCAGGCTCCACTACCTTATTGAGGCTTCCCTTAACGCGTTATACACGTATGTGTTTTCCTCTCCGACATCGCCTCCTTCATGGACCTAAATCTTACTCTCCAGGACCTCACTTAGAAGCAGTCCTCCCAGGGCGCCTGGGTGGCGCAGTCGGTTAAGCGTCCGACTTCAGCCAGGTCACGATCTCGCGGTCCGTGAGTTCGAGCCCCACGTCGGGCTCTGGGCTGATGGCTCAGAGCCTGGAGCCTGTTTCCGATTCTGTGTCTCCCTCTCTCTCTGCCCCTCCCCCGTTCATGCTCTGTCTCTCTCTGTCCCAAAAAATAAATAAATGTTGAAAAAAAAATTAAAAAAAAAAAAGAAGCAGTCCTCCCCCCAAAAAAGTCCCCCTTGGTTCCCCTGATCTTCCTGCCTGATGATTTCACCTTCCCCCCAGAACCAGCACCCTGTTGCCGGAAGCCCCGTGCATTGCATTCTGCCATATTTTAAGTTAGCCATTGCAGGGCTGTTCAGGTGACTTGAGGACTCGGGAACCTTTGTGTCCTTGCCATCCCCAGTCCATGGTCGAAGTTTAATCAAAGTTGGGGGGAGGTCAGAGAAGGTCCAGTCATCCCATTCTGGGTGACCTCTCCACCCTCGCCACCCACAGCCATTGCACAGACAAGAAGAACAAAGTCCAGAGAGGTGACAAGATTTGACAGCCTTGGTTGAACGATGTTCTGGGACAGGAAGGACCGGACGTCCCTGGCAGGTCCCCTTTCCAAGCCCTGTCTCCTTCACACTTCTAAATCCCTTCTCCACACTTCAAGCTGAGGGGACCCGAGATAATTTCAAGGGCTTTCAATGACCATCTGCAATGAACTGTACGGGAAATATCTCCAGTCAATTAGTGTTGGCACGTTTCCAGGGCTGTGACAACCTGCTCTTGAGCAATCAGACTTAATTATCTTGTTGTCTTTTCTTTCTTTTTCTTTTTTTTTTTAATGTTAATCTCATTTGTGAGGGTTTCTGTAAACAATTAGGTAAGCAGAGACTTTTAATTTGAATGAAGCAAATCGGATGAAGCACTGTATTTTACCAAGAACTCCCTCCAAGGCTTTAAAAATCTCAGCTGAGTCCCGTGTTAGTATCAGAGCCTGCATTATCTCCTTCTAAAAATTCGCTAGAACCATGCTCCCTGGGAGCAGACACTTGGATGAGCCGTGGAAGAAAATTCACTTTTTTTTGTTGCCCACCACAGAGCCCAAAAGAGGAGCTGAGGAGGGGACGGTCCCTATTTTGTTTGGGCTCCACCTCTTTGGACCCAACAATAAACTCATGGAATTAGGCTGAGCAGCTGTTTAATAGCAGCAGTGGCTGCTCAGGGAGAAAGAAAAACACAATCACAGCCCTGCGCAGGCTAGTGTTTCCACCTGCTTACCCAGCCATCCGTTGTCCCTCCAGGATCAGGCATCCTTGCCATTTGAGTCCTCAACGCCCAGCTCTTCGTGGGGGTGGCTGGTCAACCGTCCCGTATTGCCTGGTCACGGCCATTGGCTTGCGAGGGACAAAGGCGAAGGAGAGGCAATTATGGGGCGTTTTCTGGAATGCTGGGGCAAGAGCAGCTCTCTTTCTGCTGGTGGCGGTAGGCTGTAAGAAGGAGTGTCCTGTCAGTGGCTATGCTGTCACTTTGTGAGAAGAGTGATCTTCATGAGAATGAAGGGAAAATGGAGGAAAGCAGAGGAGAGAGAGAGAGAGAGAGAGAGAGAGAGAGACTCCTGATGCCAGTGGTTGAGTTCATACCCCAATCAAACTACATCCTGGATTTCTCAGTTGTTTGGCCAGTAATCCACTTTGCTTCCTCCCTAATCCAGTTGAACTTGTGTGTGTCACTTACAACTCAAAGAACCCTTTCACATACAGTATTGAAGGGAAATCTTTTCAAGGCGAAAAATGAGGACTGAACTATGTATCGTCAATCTCACACCAGCAGTTGAAGCCCCATTTCAGCCGAAGCCCACTCAAGAGCCTGAATGATAAACCAAGGTAGGATTACTCATCTGGAAAGAATAACTTGCGTTCTACCTCTGTTCACTCCTGGCCCTCTGAGGCACTGGGACCCTTCTTCTCCAGAATCCCCAAGGATTTGAGCAATGACCTGGGTGCCTCTTGGTGTTTCTCTGCTGACACGTCCAGGGACGACTTGGCCATACGTTGGCTGCCTGGAGTCCACAGTCCCCTCCCACTGTAAAGGGCGCAGGGCCAGGATCCCCAGATCTTGCCCCTAGTCTGTCTACGACTGTGTACATTAGCTCGGGCAAGGCGCACAGCTACCCTCTATCCGTTTCCCTCGTGCAAGGCAGTTAGGTATGGCCAGGCATGGTGCCCAGGAGTCTAACCTGTTGGAGCGCCTTTCTTTTTTTTTTTTTTTTTAATTTTTTTTTTCAACGTTTATTTATTTTTGGGACAGAGAGAGACAGAGCATGAACGGGCGAGGGGCAGAGAGAGAGGGAGACACAGAATGGGAAACAGGCTCCAGGCTCTGAGCCATCAGCCCAGAGCCCGACGCAGGGCTCGAACTCACGGACCGCGAGATCGTGACCTGGCTGAAGTCGGACGCTTCACCGACTGCGCCACCCAGGCGCCCCTGTTGGAGCGCCTTTCAAAGCCTCCTCTGAGTCCTTGTGCTGCCCTAGCCCTGTCACAGCCTCTCCTCCCAGGGATCTCATGCTCCTGACTCAGACCAGATCTCAAACAGCCCTTCTCACCGCAGCCCATGTTCTGCAGAGCTCCTGGTGCCCCCCAACCCAAAGCCAGCACAGCCTCGGAACCCCATGCTCCCCTGTGCCTGCTTAGCCGTGGCCTCACACTTCAGCTCCCCTCTGTGTTTGGCAGCACTTAGAAAGAAAGGAGAATTCCATACGCAGCATCTGCTGGGATTGAGATTCTGGTTCCCCGGAGGCCCCAAGGGGAGATGGGAGTGAGGAGGGGCCCTGCAGCTGGCACGTACAAACGTGCCCGGGAGAGACTGGATAGAAGGCTCCGTACCTGTTAACCACTGACAGTCATCACACGTCTGAAGAGTGAGCGAGACAAGAAGTCCTCAGTGTGAACTGGAAGGAAAAACAAGAGAAGAGCAAGCTAGTTGCAGGGCTCACCCTTGCGGGCAGATGCAGCCTGGCCTTTATGAAGGGAGAATTGAACTTTAAGGCTTCGCATGTGTCCCCCATGGGTGAGGCAGATGTGCCCTGAGTGAGCTGGATTCCGGGGCATCTGTCAGCCCCGCTTTGTACGGTGCAGCTGGGCAGCCTGGCTCTGTGCCCAGTTATGAGCATCTCCTGGGGCCTGTCCAGCTTACGAGGGGATCAATAAACATTTAAATGTCATGCTTCCAGCAGCCATCCGTCATAGTAAATGTTGCTGTTCAATAAATGTCACTAGAGGGTCACAAAGTCTCTCTTGCAGAACACCCTCTGGCCACCACTTCCTCTCTTGACCCTCCCGCTGGGATCATCACTGTGCCCTGCTCCTGGTTTCAAGTAGCAAAGGGTGAGGGGCTGTTTCTGAGCTTGAAGCTAGGGGTGGTCTTTTTTCCTGCAACTGGCTTCCTTACCACATATACTCTGTGGTCACCATTAGTGCAGTTTGCCGGGCATTTCTGGTTCTCCTTGTTTCTGGAGCAGGGTAAGATCGCACTTCCTGGCCCCTCTGTGATTGGATGTGTCTAAATCACTAGTTCTGACCAATGCAGTGTGACCAGATGTGACAAGTGTCACTTTGAGACTGGAACGTTTAGTTGCTGATACGAGGTTGTCTCCAGATCGCCTTTCTTTCTGACACGGCCACTCAGAACATTGGATATAGTGGCTCCTCCATAAATCTGAGTTTCTGTATGGCTCCAAGGAGTTGAGCCCCTTCTGTCATTGTGGACACACAGCATGAGCAAGAAATATACTTTTATCGTTTGAACCTCGTGAGATTTGGAGAGTCTTTTGTTACTGCAGCATGACTTAACCTCTTCTGACTGATACAGGTTCGAAATTGCTGAGATATTTGAGAGAAAGGAGCAGATATCAACCTGATCCTTCCTCTCACCTGCCCCAGGTGTCTAAAAGAACCATACAAACTTTGCAACTGGAATATTAGCTGTCCTTTTAGTCTAAGAATGGCTGTTTTTGTAGCACTGGAGAGATTTCTTCACCCCATGTCTGCTCAGGACACTCCTTCCGTGGCACCAGGAGGAGGAAAGTGCCAACAGGTGACTGAGGCTGGGCCTTCTCTGGTTGTCCCAACCTGGTAGGCAGTGTCCTTCGTTGGGTGAAAAGGTGGTTCTTTCCCTCCAGCATGGAAAAGCATCAGGACTGGTGCTTCTGGCTCGACTCTGTCTCCAGATCAGTTTAAAGATACACAGATGGACCACTGACTTTGGCATTGCAGGATTTCGGAGCTGGCCTCCAAGAAGCTCTGCAAAGTGTGCTCACCACTGCCGTGGAGCTCTCGAGACACCTTTCCAGCAGGCCTTCCAGAGTTCAGGGCCAAAACTTGAGGGAGAAGTCAGGGAAGATGGGTTCTCCTATTATCCAGGAGTGGGGGGTAAGTTAAAAGATGGCAGAAGCCATCCTTCTGGCAGAAGTTGTCATTGCTGTCATCTGCTGGTTGTTCAGGAAGCCTGTCTTTGTTTAGACACTCTCTGAGTCACATCTCCACCTCTACCTGTCTACACCTGCTCACCTGCGTGGCTCACAATCACTATTGCCAAAGGGATGGCTTCTGGAGAGGCGAGCTGGCATGGGAAATATATTTCTGTTGGAAGCTAGACCTGCTCTGAGCGCTCTCAAGCTACCTCACCTATCCAGCAACCGGAGTCCCGGGTCTTCTCGCTGCTCTGGATTCGGGGCCACTTGGCATTCTGAGCGGGCTCTTTGAAGTTAACTCTCACATCCCAGCAGTGTAGCTTTGTATTCTCGTCATGACGATATCTTTCAAAAACTGTAAAATGAATTTCCATAGTGTCTATACAGTATTTGCACTTCCTTTCCCACCGCCAGGAAAAACAAAACCATTTACACAAACATTCAGTTAAGGACATCATGGCTTTTTGTAAACACATCAGAGTCATATTTTTATTCTTTTCCGCCTCTTTGCTCTCCCTCTGCTTTTCCATAATGCATCTGACCCTTTTAGAATGTCCTTCTCCTGTTTATATTATGTGTATATAATATATTATATATATTCCCACTCCAGGGTTTCTACAGTCTCAGGAAATATTTAAGCTTACTACCCTTACACATTGATTTTGTTTTGTCCTCCTTCCTTTCAACAAGGCACCGTAAGTCTTTTTTTTTTTAATTGCAGCTTGTTTTCCCCCATCTCCAGGCTACCTCCCCCTAATATTCCTCAACTTGTTCCAAAACTCACGTAACACTCTCAGACGGCCACTGTTTTCCTGTGTATGCTCTTTGGATCCCATGGGTGTTTTCTCCTTAACCTTCTGAAAATAGAGGTAGGCATTCATCCGTCCATTCATTCAACTATTCAGCACATGTTTATTGAGCACCTACCACGAGTGGACACCGTACCAGGCACTGGAGATACTGCAGCAAATAGGTGGGCATAGTCCCTGACTGCCTGATCTTATAGTTTTATAGAAGAAACTAACAAAGATGTAGAGTCCTTACGTCAGATAGCGATACATGCTCTGGAGAAATATACAGCAGAGTGAGGTCATAAAGAGTGGTAGGGGCTGGGTATTTTTCAAAAAATTACCAAGGAGGTCTCTTTGAAGAAGTGAGGTTGAAGCAGACACCTGAATGAAGCAATAAGGCAGCCATGCCCTACGGGACGAAGAAGCACCACATGGCTGGAAGGTGTTTGATGTGTACATGGAATATCGAGGAGGCCAGTGTGGCTGAGCCTGGTGAGTGATGGGAGAGGGGCTGGAGGTAAGGCTGGAGAGGTGGGCCAAGGGCCTCCTAGGTCGCAGTCAGACTTTGCAATTGATCTAAGTAGGATGAGACCCCCTGGAGAGGGAAGAACAGGGGTGGCATACTCTGGTTCATGTTTTACTTGGATCACTCTGACTTCTGGGTGACGAACGGAGAACATACAGAAACAGAGAGCCTACTTAGGAAGCCAAGGCAGACGTCCAAGAAAGATAATGGTAGTGTGGACAGAATGGTGCTGGTGGATATCCGGAGACAAGAGACTGGATTCAAGATATACCTCGAAGGTAGGGCTGATAGTCATTGCTTGTATACTTAGAGGGTGAGGATGCTTTTGGTGTCAGTAAAAGTGGATGAGTGGTGTGATGAACTGAGGTGGGGAGTCTATGGAGGAACAATGAATGAGGGAGGGCAGGACATCAAGTGTTCATATGTTTTTTAAATTTTTTTAACATTTATTCATTTTTGAGAGACAGGGCACAAGTGGGGGAGGAGCAGAGAGAGGGAAGCACAGAATCCGAAGCAGGCTCCAGGCTCTGAGCCATCAGCACAGAGCCCGAGGCAGGGCTCGAACCCACGGACCGTGAGATCATGACCTGAGCCAAAGTTGGATGCCCAACCGACTGAGCCACCCAGGCACCCCATCAAGCATTCAGATTTAAGCATTAGGCTTCATATAAAAAATAGAGATGTGGGAAGGAAGCATCTGGACAGCTAAAGGAGATACTGAGGCTTGAGATGCGGACCAGGAACCCATCAGGGTATAAGTACTGTGTAAAGCCATAGGACTGGCTGGAATCACCAGGGAATGAGTGAGGGTGAAGGGAGCATAAAAGCAGTCCAACGACTTAGCCTTAGGAAACTTCAAATTCTAAAGGTTAAGAAGAAGCATGGGAATCAGCAGAGATTTAGAAAGAGCAGCCGATGATATAAGAGGAGAAGCAGCGGAGAAATGGCTCCCAGAAGCCAAGGAAAGGAAATGTTTCAGGAAGGAGGGCATGATTAATGGGGTCAACTCTTGGCACCTGATGTCTTCTCATCTGCATCACCAAGTTGCAGAATGTCCTGTGAGGGTCCATGGTAGAAACTTTAGGGGACAGAGCTAGCACAGTTCTGCTTTCCTCCGGTGGCCAGAGTGGGGGCTTTAATGCCCTTAGAAAGGAGACAAAGAGACTTGCACACTGGCTTCCGTTTCCCTGCTGGACCACCTTCCAGAGGGCAATTACGCAGTTAACAGGCTAAAGGAAGGTACTTATAAGCAAACATCTGTAGCCTCCCAGAGGGTGTGGGCTGGCCTTCAAACCACCACAATCTGAACTGCGCCTGCACAGAACGAGGGTCTCTCTCTAGTTAGCCAGAACTTCTGAGGAATTTCCAGGAAGGAGATTCTGTCCTCTTATCTTTAATGAATGACAGGAGTTGGGGGATGTCGTTCAGGGGCTGGGAAGTAGGCTATTCAGAGAAAGAGCAAAACTGCAGCTCGTAAGGGTTCCCTTTCTCCATCTGACTTGCTGACTTGCTTACTTTGAACCTCTAAATGGAAATGAGACTCATGGAGCTGGCCAGAAACTCAGGAAACCTCTTCCTCCCTCATGCCTCACGCCGGATCTAGTCCCACACCTCGCCAGTTTTAGCTCCTAAGTACCCTGATCACGTCTTCCCATCTCCACTGCCATTACCGGGATCCGAGCCATCATCACTCTTGGCTGGACTCCTAATTAGTCTCGCCACATCTACTCTGAGCCCTCCAACCTTTTCTCCACAGTGCAGAGTCATTCTTTCCAGTCTCCGCTTAGAAATGTCCAGTGGCTTCCCACTGATCTTGTGATGAACCCCAAACGCCCAAACTTCCCAGCATGCTGCCCCGCTCTGGTCTCAACTCTAGTATCATTCTTTCATGAAGACCCTCTCTGACCCCCTTGTCCCTCATGGATTCCTTTGCTGTCTACTCACGTCAATTTGTAATTATAAACTTTACACCGTGGTGATTCGGTTAATATCTATCTTCAACACCAGACGTTAAGCCCCATTACATGTCTGTTCTGTCCCCGGCCCCATCTCAGTGGCTGTCACACGCAAGAATGAAAGACCATGTGAAGAGAGCTGTAGAGAACCCAGGTGAGCCTATTCAGCGAGGAAACAAGGTACAAGCAGTTGTTACTTGGGGACCCACTGCCATCAGAAGCGCAAATGCCATTGCCTTGGACACCAGTTAATTTTACTCTCCTCCCGAAGTGGCTTCTGCAGGTCCTGGCTGGGCTCTGAGTTCAGTGACTTCATCCCCATCCCCGTAATCATACACTTCAGCTCTTTTCACCACATCCCTGTAATCATACCCTTCAGCTCTTTTCAGGTCTCCACGAAAAACCCACTCATGCCAGCCATGTTGTGTATTTCAACAAACTGTCACACTGGATGAAGGTCTCCGCTTCTATCCCCACACTTGTGTGCAGAAACCCTTGGAGGGCCTGAGGAAATAGCTCTTACCCTTCGCATGATAGGAACTCCTTGAAGAACATTAAGGATTATAAGAGGAAAAGATCCCAAGCCTTCACTCAAGTATAAGAACCAACAACACCCTGGGAACGAGAGAGCACTTACAGTGCTTTAATAAAAACGATCCAAGAGCTAGTTCTTAGCCTTTTCTGGGATATCACCCACTCAAGTTCAAGATACATCTGTATCTAGAAGGGACTCTACTGGTCATTGAAGCCTTTGCATCTGTGGCTCAGGTCATCAGTTTAAGGAGATTTTTCTTTTATTAAATCATTGGTGTTTGCTTCTGCTCAAATTTGCCTCATTCTCCCCCCCGCCCCACCGTCAAACACACGCTTTATCTGTACTTTGGATCTCTCCTTTCTATTTTCTATTTTTAGCATTGCCCCTTTCTTGATTTTATTTTATTTTTCCTTCCTGATTTTGGGTGAATTCCTCAAAATTGTCTTCCACATTGCTGATGGGATTTTTTTTTTGTTCTGTTGATTCTTTTACTTTTTTATGCATTTAAAAAATCTCTTTTCACACATTTAATACTAACATTCTCTGCTTATCTCATCTAGTTCCCTTTTTATAACTCCTTAGCAGCTGCCTTTTGATCTCACTGTGTTGTCCTTTGTTTTCATATTGTTGATGATACAAGACAATGTCTAAAATGTATGCAGTAAATCTTTTTTTTTTTTTTTAAATGTTCCCCTCTTGCTTCATAAGTATTATACCATCCATCTGTGTTTAGGATCTTTTCAGAGGTCCCTTATTATCTCGTTTCTACTTTTTCATCTTTTTTTTTTTTTTACATTTATGTATTTTTGAGATACAGAGCACAAGTGGGGGAGGGGCAGAGAGAGAAGGAGACACAGAATCCGAAGCAGGCTCCAGGCTCCAGGCTCTGAGCTGTCAACACAGAGCCCGACGCGGGGCTCGAACTCACAAACTGCGAGATCATGACCTGAGCTGAAGTCGGACGCTCAACCGACTGAGCCACCCAGGCGCCCCTTTTCATCTTTGAACAATAAAGCTTCTATCTGTGTCTGGAATTTGTTCACCGAACTGGATTGAGTAGATCCTTCTGGAATATCTCATCGAGGTCTTAAGCTTAAGGGTAGCCTGAGGACTTGAGAGGGACCTAGAGCTATGGACAATATCAGAAGGTTAACTTCATGACAGGACAGTGTCTTTTCTAGGTAAAGCCACTGACTTGGGCCCCTGGCTGGCAAATGGTCCCATCCCCAGTCCGTCACACCTGGATGAGGCATTCTGTTCTGTGGGATATTGGGGCATTTGCCACAGTCTCCAGCCCACTGTTTGGTCTAGCTGCCCATGCCCTGGTGTACCACGTGGATGTCCTTAAAACTCCCCATTTGTTCTTTCTGTGCTGTTACCCTCCACGTCAACAGGAGACTTCCCACCTTCCATAGCTGCCACCAGTAGTCTCATACCTGACACCCATAATTCCCTAGCATTGATCAGATTTTCATTTGCCAAGAGTTCATCCACACGTACGCAGGACCCACACACAACCCTTCATGTGTTCACTCTTTCCGGTGCCTGGAACATATCAGCATATCTTACTTATGCTTCCACTTCCAACTCCTCCTTGAATACCTAAGTCACTGGTCGTCTTCCGCGCCAAGCACTTTTAGATTTCTCCAGCTAGAGTTTCGTCTCCCATTATGCCTTAGAAGCATCTCTATTCCTGCCATTGGTAAGTTGTGTTTAAATTGCTTATTCTTTCGTTTCCCCCAGGTAGGTTATGAGTTCCAAGTTGTCAAGGAAGTGTTCAATATACCCCTATTATCCTGTCTGCGTCCTTGACATCTGACAGACAGTTCAGTCAGTGCTTGTAAATGAACCCATCGAGTCAGGAGGCATACACACCAAAACAAAAACAAAAACAGAAAGCAACAACAACAACAACAAACAAAACAACGTTTTCAAGCTTCAGGTACTTTCTTCATCTTTGGTTTGATAAAGAGCTTGGATGCTGCATTTTGACAGAATGTGGGAACTGCAGTTCTCGTACGCACGCTTTTCGACGCCATGTGACGTCCTTGTCTGTGACGGTCCTTCTGGCTTGTGAAATCACACGTTCGAGCTACAACTCCACTGTCTTCCATTCCTCACGGGTACACGGGTGTTGGCAAACATCCCCCTCCCGTCCCCAACGCAGCAAAAACAAGACCCGTTCTCTGTTAATTAGAAGAGTCCTTCAGCTTGAAAAAGAAGAAAACACGCTTTCTCATGTTCTCGTTGCTATAAATCACACTGTGCAGTGAGGTGCCTGTCTTTCTCTCCTGACAGACATGGAGAATTGAATATGCCAAGCCCTCTGTGTTAGGCGTACCTTATTTTCGATATTTCAACCAGATGTCAAGAGCCGGGAAAATTTCTTTCCTCTAAGAAAATCCTATCTAATGGTTTTGGAAGAAAGATTGAGATGCGCCTGGGTGCTAATTATATTCTGGTTTTAGGGGCGCCTGGGGTGGCTCAGTTGTTTGAGCATCTGACTTCAGCTCAGGTCATGATCTCAGCGTTTGTGGGTTCGAGGCCCGCGTCGGGCTCTGTGCAGACAGCTCGGAGCCTGGAGCCTGCTTCCGATTCTGTGTCTCCCCCTCTCTCTCTCCGCCCCTCCATGGCTTGCGGCTCTGTCTCTCAAAAAAATAATAATAATAGTAAGTAAATAAAATAAGTTATATTCTAGCTTTCCCTAGAGCTGAGTGGTATACTCAGGAGCTATCTCGAATGTGCATTTATACCCTTAGATGCAGAAAATGCCTCCAGTAAACAAAAGAAGTTACTTTTTTTTTGTTAGTTTGAACCTGTGGCCTTTTTCTTTCTTTTTTTCACAGCTTTACCGAGGTACAATTGTTATATGACAAACTGCACTTCCTTAAAGTGTATAGTTTGACAACTTTGGCCAATATACACCCGTGAAACCCATACCATGGCCTAAATAATGTACATAGATATTTACACCCTCGTGGGTTTATAGGCCAGCAAGACCAAGGATTCTACATCCCTAGGAGCTAATGAATTTTTTTCAACTTTTACCCGTTGCAGACATTGCTTTTTTTTTTTTTTTTTTTTTTTAGTCATTTGACCCTTTCAGCTCTTCTGGGGTTTTATTTTCTCCTGTTACCCAACTGCCAATGTTGGAGTGTTGGAGTGATTTCTGTTGCCTCTTGAAATCGATCCTGGTCAGTCTGTGGCCACTGGCATTGTGTATCTGGGGAGGAGAGGGATCTCAGCCATTGTGGTCATGCACATCTTCTCATGGGATTATGGTTCTTGGGTAGCCGTCTTCTTCCAGAACTCTTGGGGTCCCCTCTCTCTATTCTACCCCGACTCCAATGAAGTGAATGCAAGTCAGTATTTCTCCCACCTCGTCTCTCTCACTGCATCATGACCTTGGCATGTGCTGATGCTGAATTCTACCTTCCTCTTAATCGTGGGTTCCTTTACTGACTGGCCGGCAGTAGCTGTAGGGTGTCAGGTCCCAGCTAGCATGCTAGCAAGCTTCTAGAAGTGGTCTTTTTTTTTTAATGTTTATTTATTTTTGAGATAAAGACAGAGTGTGAGCAGGGGGAGGGGCAGAGAGAGAGGGAGACACAGAATCCGAAGCAGGCTCCGGGCTCCGAGCTGTCAGTGCAGAGCCTGACGCGGGGCTCAAACTCATGAACTGTGAGGTCACGACCCGAGCCGAAGTTGGGTCATTTAACTGACCCACCCAGACGCCCCAAGGTGGTCTTGTTTCAATGTAAGCTTTCTCCTCTTCTGATGAGTGCTAAGGTAGCAAGCATTGTGTGCTTAGAAAGCAAAGGGAAAAGTACGGGCGTCTGAATGATATTAGATCATTATATAGGTTTAATCTGAGTGCAGAACTGAAAGCATGTTAACTTAGAATAAGAGTTGTCATTCACATTCCCCGCCTCACGAGGGGGCATTCATTTTAATTTTCCCATACAGAATATTGAAAGTTAAGTAAGAATCATAGGGCCTCTAAATTACCTTGTGATCATTTGTTTGATGAACATGGCAGAATCATTTCTCCCTGGGACTATAAAAGTGGTTTTACAAATAATTTGGAAACAAGCAAGTCACACACTGGGGCTTGGAAATCTTTTCCCCATGGGTAGACTCTTATAAGTGTGAAAATTGTAACGTCATTTACTGTGTTTTTGTTTCCGTGACATGGTCACTGCCAGGTCTGGCAAAGGCTGAAAGAGGTGACAGGGTGTCTAACAAAGTTCATGGAGAACTAGGTATATTTGAAGATGAGGCTGGTTGGAGAAAGAGAGAGAGAGGAAAAAAAAAAAAGAGAGAGCAAGAGGGGGAAGAGAGAAGAGAAGAGATAGGATAGCAGGTTATAGGACGTTGAAAAGGATTGGGATAGAGATTTGGAAAAGACGTGGGAAAAGCACTGATTGTAGTTTACAAGGATGAAGATCAATGAAAACAGGCACGGTTGTGTGTTTTCGTTTCAATTACCGCATGATAAACTATCCAGAATGTAGTGGCCTAAGACATATTATACTCACAGATTCAGTGGGTCTAGTCCCCTAGGGGAATGGCTTGTCTTCATTCTGAGACGTCTGGAAACTTGGCTGGGAAGACATAATGGCTGAGGGCTGGAACCATCTGGAACTGTCTTCACTTACATGTCCCGCGGTGGATGTTGCCTACGAACCAGGATCTCCGCTGGGAGACCCCTGTGCACAGGTGTTTCACACATAGCCTGGACCTCCTCCCAATATGGCAACCTCAGGGCAGTCAGACTTCTTATGTGGGACTCGTGGTTTCCAGCACGAATGTTCCAGTCAACAAGGTGGTTGTGTTGATTTTGAGAACCCAGCTTTCAATGACCCAGAACAACTCTCCTGCTATGTATACACTTTTGGCCAAAGCTGTCACACGCATGTCAAAATTCAAGGGGGAGAGGATGCAGAACCCCACCTCTTGCTGTGGGACGTGTCAGAGAATTCAGGGCATGCTTAAGACATCACAATTTGGTCATTCACCTCACCTGCCACCTTGAAGGATTCCTCCAGAGCTCTTACCTTATACTCCTGCCTCACTCCTGAGTGAATCTCAATATATTTTAATACGTAGTTGCTGAATCAGTAAAGGAGGGCACTCACGTTACGCAGCCTGAATCTTCCAGGGAAGACAAGGCCAAAATGTTGAGAGGAATTGAATGTTAAGATGGTAAAGCATACAGACAAAAAAAAAAAAAAATGCAGTATGTTCAGCGAGAGAGAAATAAAAGGTCAAGGACAGTGTAAAACATATTCATTTTTTTTCCCCGTGAGACTGTGAACCCCGTAAAGATAGAGGCAGAGTCTGTCTTTTTCCCAACCTCATCTAATCCTTCCCTAGGGCTTGACGTGGAGGAAGTACTCTGTGAATGTTTCTGGATTGATGAAAAACTTAGCCATAGTCTGAGACTATCCCCAAGGTCTTAAAAGCGCCCTAGAAAGCTGTGTTTTTAGCAGAACATCTGGGCAATTCTGGTAGAGGCCAAATCTGAGAACCACCGATTTGGACAATGTCTAAGGCTCTTCTAACTCTGGCATCCTGTTTCATCAGTACACATTCCACATGATCATAAGCTCCTCAAAGATAGCTCTGATGCCTCATAATTCTTTTCTGGTAACTTCCCAGGAGCCATGGTCCCGACACATATTAGCTCAACAAGAAGAAACCACTAGTGTGATTCCAGGGACCGTCTCAAAAGGACTGACATCTTACCTTCCTGTTGCGGTCGTAGATGTCCCTCCTATTTCCTGAGCCTTCCTTGAGCTTTGAGAACTAATCAGATAGGATCTCATTTGGTTTTCCAGAAGGGAGTCTTGCAAAGCTGGTGGAGGAGCAGTTCCTAGGAGATTCAGGTCCATGTGAAGAGACAGTGCTCTTATCACCTTGGGATTGGATTTACACGTGATCACATTGTTTCAGATTTCTACGTACATCCTGCAAGGAACATATGTTATGAAACTGTAACTTCTCGTTTGATTGTCCTATACCTGGGTGGCAGATGCTAATAACCTGTGGAAGTAATTTAGAGACACTTCCCTTCACAGATGTGCCAACCGAGGCCCAAGGTTGCACAAGGTTTGCTAAGGTTGCACAGCTGTTAGCGATACATCCGAGATCAGACCCCAGATCTTCTGACTTTCAGATGAGAGCATTTGCCCTCACATTTGGAATCCGCATAGTAGGATGAGGGAGATTCCTCTCCATCTGGAAAAATCCTAGACTCACCTCGGCCTCAGAGTCACCACCGCCGCGGCCAGCCAGTTAGTTGCAGGGCATCTGGGCCAGAAAGCGGGCCTCTGAGAAGGTTTCCGAGGCCCCAGAAGCTGAAACAGACCCAAGAAGAAGCTCAGGATGAAATTGAAAAAAACCCTCTGCAAAGAGAGTAGTTCAAGGCCAAGGAAGCCGCAGCTCAGGGATTCCAGGGCAGCTGTGGCACTGGTGGACAAGACCCAGGAGAAGATGGCCATCCTGCAAACCTACTTCCAGCAGAACAGGGATGAAATTCTGGATGACCTCTTGGCCTTTGTCTCTGACATCCAGCCAGAAATGCATGAAAACTACCACACAGGTAGGCACGGAAGGAGCAGTTCTGAGCGTGGATGGGTATTTATTTATTTATTTTTAAATTTTAATGTCTTATTTATTTTTGAGACAGAGACAGAGCATGAATGGGGGAGGGTCAGAGAGAGAGGGAGACACAGAATCCGAAGCAGGCTCCAGGCTCTGAACTGTCAGCACAGAGCCCGATGCGGGACTCGAACCCACGGACCGTGAGATCGTGACCTGAGCCGAAGTCGGAGGCTTAACCGACTGAGCCACTCAGGTGCCCCTGGATGGGCATTTAAAATGCCTTCATAGAAGGGCGCCTGGGTGGCTCAGTCGGTTGAGCCTCCGACTTCAGTTCAGGTCATAATCTCACAGTTCGTGAGTTCGAGCCCCACGTCCCCTGCATTGAGCTCTCTGTTGTCAGTGCACAGACTGCTTGGGATCCTCCAACTTGCTTTCTCTCTGCCCCTTCCCCGCTCATGCTCTCTCTCTCTCTCTCTCTCAAAAATAAATAAAAAACAGGGTGCCTGGGTGGCTCAGTTGGTTAAGCATCCAACTTCGGCTCATGCATAAGGCTGTGCATTTATTCTTATAATGTCACCATTGTTTAAAATGCATCTGGAATGTTCTTTGGGATTGCCTTCAGATTCTGTGGCATATTCCTTGGAATATCATTAAGGATAACACCTGTTATCATTTACGTGCAGATTTGTTTTGTTTTGTTTTTGCAATAGCCAAATCCACACGGAGCCAACCCTATAAATACTGTGATGGACGGTAGAGGTGCCCCCTCGCTGTTTTTGGTCAAGAGTGAAGAATCTATTCGCTCTCTCTCACTCTCTCAAAAGTAACTACACATTTAAAAAATTATGAAAAAAAGGTGGAGGGTCGCCTGGATGGCTCAGTCGGTTAACCATCCGACTACAGCTCAGGTCATGATCTCACAGTTCGTGGGTTCGAGCTCCACATTGGGCTCTGTGCTGACAGCTCAGAGCCTGAAGCCCGCTTCAGATTCTCTCTCTCTCTCTCTCTCTCTTTCTCTCTCGACTACAGCTCAGGTCATGATCTCACAGTTTGTGGGTTCAAGCCCCACGTTGGGCTCTGTGCTGACAGCTCAGAGCCTGAAGTCTGCTTCAGATTCTCTCTCTCTCTGCCTCTCCTCCACTGTCACTCTCTCTCAAAAACAAATAAACACTAAAAATAAATAAATAAATAAATAAATAAATAAATAACATTTTAAATGCCTTCGTCGAACCAGAAACTTCAGCAAAGCTTGACTCACATTCTTGTGAAAAGGCGTTAAATTATTTCTGTATATTGCGTCACGGGGCCCTTCACTTTTTGGAGAATAGCAAATCTAGCTTCTTTGTGCGAACTTAGAGCTTAGCAAAGATATTCCCCTTGTACCTCGTGTTTCTTAGAAACAATAGTGTAGACGTTGTCCATTTTCCTCTGCCTTCTAGCTCAGGCAACATACATATCCATATGTTTTCTTTCTTTGATGTATTAAAAAAAATCGGTGAAAATAAAATAAAAACTAAAATAAAAAACTAAAACTAACATAAAAATGGACACAGACAACAGCAGTGGGTTGAACTGGCCGGTTTATTACAGTAAATGTGGCATTACATATGCTAGTGATTTCCTTGTAGCATACGTCAACGACGTTTTTCTAACATTACCTAATTTTGAAAATGCTCCTATGTATAAACGACCTTTAAGAAGTAACATGGCGATTTTCCCCTAACTTGCCCGCCTACCCTTTGATTATAGATTAATTTCTTACATTATTCCATTACGCATCTGCGTTTATCTATAATCTACAAAGCATTTGCTTTGCTGTTCTCGTGAGAGGCCCTCCGTTTCTCAACACCTCAAGTGGAACAGTGACAGGGACATGACCTCCTAACCACATGAGGCCGGAAAAACAATCTGTTTGCCTCAGTCCGAGGTGCCAGAAAGGGGCTGAAAACGCCTTAGAAACCCACGCCTCATACATTCTGAGAGAGACAACGCACCTAGGAATCAATGAACCATTCTGTAGCTTAACCGACTCGGTTCAGTCATCATCTGGAATGCCTCCGGGGGGCCAGGTGGGCCTAGGGGTTGAAGTCACCTATGCCCAGAGGTACACTCCTTAGTTGCTGGAGTGGGGCTTTCAAATCCATATGTCTCTCCTTTACAGGCCCTCTTGCTGGCAAAGGCATGAGGCTATCCTTCCTGTAAGTAGAGGAGTCTCCATAGAGGATGGCAAGGGCGAAACGTAAGGCCGCACAATTTCTTGCGGAACCTTATTTTCTTCCCTAATGGCTCTTTTCCCGGGGGGCCTGTCGAGGGCCATTCCCCCACAGACAATACCCCCGGTAGTTTTAAGGTCGAATTACCTAAAAGCGGGAGTACGAGAAGCTTCCCTGTCGGCAGGCCGCCCTGCAGTCACCCATCCGTCCACAGCCCGGGCCCTGCCACTCAGGCTGGGACAGCTCGGCTTCCAGAAGCCAGCCAGCCTTCAAAGAGCCCTTTCTGGCCAATTTCATCGTTTTAAAACAATGAATACTACTCTAAACGTTTGGGCTGCTTTTCATGTCTCTTAATCAAAATTACTAGAGGACAGGATCCAAGAACACGTTACATGTTATTACTCAGCGTGCAGATAATCGTTTGAAGGTAAAGACTTTGTCACGCAAGGGAAAAAAAAAAAACTCCTAAAAAGAAGTAAATGTCAGGTTGTTTTTTTAGAGTTAAGCAACACTGGTGTCTGCAAATTGCCTGCCTCTCTTCAGAAGATACGGGCGTGTCTGGATTAATCTTCTCTGTTGTTACTTTAAGTAGCAGTGACTAGTCATGTATTTCCCTAACCGAAGCACATTGAATGGAAAATAAAATCATTGTCCCGGAGCCCTTTCTGACACTAATTTATGCCTGTTTATCTTTGATCTTCACATATTCTACCAACAGTTGCGTCTGCAAAGATGCTTCTAAAACGTGTTTTCAAAGGAGGAGAGAGCTATGCTTACAGCTCTACCTGGATTTGGTGATTGTTTGGTACAGATCTACCAAATCTACAGATTTGGTGATTGTTTGGTCATGGGTGGGATGAAAAGGACCCATTGTCATAGATCACAAAGAAGGTTCTGGAGCAAGTGGTTTGCCCCACGCCAGGTCCAGGCTCTCTGGGCACCAAGTAGGTACTCAGGAAAATAACAACTTCCTGACTCGGCAGCTCTTACCATTTCGGATATTATTTTTATATGAATTCATTCACTTGGTGAATTTGTATTCAAGAGGCCACATGACCTAACAAATAAGAACGCGAGTGCCAGAGTCAGATTAAGTTCTAAGCCTGGTTCTACCTCTTTGCTTGCCTTGAGGACTCAGACGAATTAGTTACCCTTTCTGGAAGTCACTCTCCTCTTCTGTAAAAGGTCAGTTAGAATTCAATCCCAGAAGCAGGGCCACGCTGGAATATGTATGTCAAGGATTCGGCCTTGGTCGATCGTGTCCGTCCAACAGTCCCTGGGGAGGCTCTTATGTCCCTGCCTGATGCTGGTACCTGAAATCTGTGGGGCAGGCAGATGGTTGCAAGGCGGTGAAGAAGCACAACATGGAATCCATGGACACGAGTAGGAGCAGGCCAGGGCCAACCCAAACTGGTGTCAGTCCTCACCGCCTCCCACTTCAAAGAGGTGGGTGTCCTACAAGAGAGCCTGGCATCCTTCATCACACAGCCAAACGCACCCCTGGCCCAGGGGATGGTGAAGAAGAAGGAGGGTCCAGGGGAAGGTGGAGCCAGTTCATTGCTGCGGCCCCAGGCCAACAAGGTGGGGGGAGTACAAAAACAAAATGGCAGCCGTGTCACAGCCACCCTCAGAATCTGGCACCAAAAATATCTCGTAGGGCCCACCCTAACCAGAAGCACCCTGCAAAGGGGATTCTGGGAAACGTAGTGAGCACATCACAAAGCCACAAGGTAAGGCTAATGGCAGGACCACACGTAGACATGTCATGGGGACTCCATTAAGCATGAAGCCTGGGACAACGCACGGTGACTATGGCGACGATGATGGCACGAACAGCCGTCTATCTTGGGCACCACAAAGGCCAGAAATATGTCCCCAGTCCCTGTTCTCAATGCCCGTACATTCTAATCAAAGAAAGAACACACGCAGACGAGACGTTATCATTGTAACAAAGCGCAATTACAACGTCTCAGGAACTGGCCAGTTCCAAATGGGCCAGTTCAGGGGGCTTGCCCTTGAAGCACCGGAACCCCTTCTTAGCGTTCATTGGTTTCAATGCACAACTTTGACAAGTGCATTTTACATTTCCTGACATCCTACAGAGCGTGAAGGAAACCATTTAAGCTTTCCTTTGCGGGTCTGAGTCATTGCTGGGCGCGTCAGCTATGGTATTGTTCTATACTGGGACCCGTTGTATTGGGGGCAGTTTGGGTTGATGCTAAACAGCCCCGTGATTGATCCTGCTCTCTCTCGCTCTCAGCCCTCAGCCGGCATTTCTCAATCGTTTTACTCTTCCCGCCTATGGCCGTATCTCTCCCGTCTTTTAACGTGCGGCTTCCAATCTGCTATAGCTCGAAAAACCTGATAACTAAGCCTGCTAAAACTGTATGCCAAGCGCAGTGAAATGAGCCCTGATGAGACCCCGAGAAAAACGCATTTTGTTGCATTTGTTTCCCCGTTTTTAGGAACAACGCAATTTCAGTGCCCCGCGTAAGCAGTTTCTTTTATTGTGTGGCTTACTGAATGTGCTCCTGTACAACTCAGAGGCATTCCCGGCCAGTGAGGCCGTGTGCGGCCTGGATCCCTGTGTGAACAAAGGTCTCGCCAAAGCCCTAGCGGGGAGGACCCCGTAGAAGGACACAGGGATCACACGGCACAAGGCGGTCTAGATGTGCGTGCCCCAGACGACCTTCCTGTGGCCGTTGGGACCGTTGTCACACTGGGCTTCCAGGTTTCATTTCAGCACGGCGTCACCTAGCCCACGACACTCAACGTTTCCAATTTGAGGTTAATTATATATTTGGTTCTTACTTGATTTCCAAGTCTTGTGATTTTAAAACACCTCCGAACACGGAAAGTTCAGGAGGTGTGTGCCGTTGTGGTGAGGATGCGCGTGCCCGGGGAAGCATTTTCCTTCAACAAGCAAGAATAACTTCCCTCTACACTGCAGCCCGTCGTGTTATCCTAATTTCAATTTTCTGCTTACGTTAAAGAGAAATCTTTCAGTTCTGCCTGTCTGGGGAACTGCATTACCTTTCCAGCCTTCCTTGCAGGGGGACGGGGGGGGAGGTGTTTACCTCTGCTTTGCGACACAGTGTTGAATTGCAGCCAAGAAGTGGGCTCTGGGGCCAGGCGGGGTGGGTATGGATCTCAGCTCTGCCCAGTGATGGTTGCATGACCTCAAGAGAGTTAGCTTCTCTGTGCCTCAGTTTCCTCATCCATAAACAGATAATACAGTATACGCCCGCTAGGTATACAGCGGTAAGGATTCGTTTGAGCAATACATCCAAAGTGTTGAGAACAGTGCCTGGCAGAGAACGGGTGCTTCTCAAATGTCGGCTATCGATACCCTGGCTTTTCTGCCGCTCCAGAACCTCAAAGCATAAAACGAGGCCCAAATGAAAGGAAAGGAAAGAAAAAGGAAGAGCCAGACCATGAAAGTTAATACTGGCATTAGAGCAAGTATTGCTGTAAATCAAATTTATGTAATTATAAGTGTTTTTAATTAATTTCAAAGGAGAACGGCCATGCCCATCAGTGTTTGGCAGAATGCCTGTATTTGAGGATGAAGAAAATTTGTGTGCGTGCGTGTGTGTGTGTGTGTGTGTGTGTGTAAGTGTAAGGCTTTTAGGATTAAAAAAAAATAATGAATTCAGTCATCAATTTAAAATCCCTTTCGAAGTGAAATCACATTTGCATGACAAACAACATAATGTCTATCAATTAGAGTCATGTTTGCCTGGTAGAAAATAGAGCATTCCTGAAGCCAAACACGGAGAAGTATGGCATCTTGTCTTTTCGGTTCCAACTTCCGTCCTGGAACCTCACGAGAAACCCATTGGGTGTCTATAAGAATTGAATGATATCTAGGGGCGCCTGGGTGGCTCAGTCGGTTAAGCATCCGACTTCGGCTTATCATGTGAGGTCATGATCTCACAGTTCGTGAGTTGGAGCCCCGCGTCGGGCTCTGTGCTGACAGCTCGGAGCCTGGAGCCTGTATTACATTCTGTGTCTCCCTCTTTCTCCTCCCCCGCTCATGCTCTGTCTCTCTCTTCTCAAAAATAAATAAACGTTGAAAAAAAAAATTAAAAAAAAAAAAGAGTACACAAGAGAAGACGGCCAAAAGAGAGGAGATGGGTGGAAATCCGTATTTTTCTCAAGCTGCTCGTGTGAGCTGGTCCAGCACTGTGGGTCTCGTGTTGATGGGCCCTCCACGGCAACCTTAAGATCTGGGGTTGTGGGAACAGCGGCGTGACTGTGATTGACGCGTGGGTACGTGCATATGTGTGTGTGAGCGTGAACGTACGTGCCATTAAATTAATGTAGCCTGGCTGTCCGGACCTCTTCTTCTTGAGTCCCAAATCACAAAAATCAACGTTGAAGGTCCTTGGTTATCTGTCACCCATCCCAGATGGAATCTGCCAATTGCCCCCTTGAAACTCGGTTCAGTCTTTCCCTAACTGGGGCCAGTCTCCGGTCCTCTTTAACCATAGGAGGGCTGGCAGCGGGGTCTGTTTCTGCCTCTCACCTGTGACTCCTCATTAGTGTCAGAACATCAAAGAAGGGGAAGACCCCAGCAACCCAACCTTTGGAGGTCTCCCCAGCCTGGCTTGGTTTGCACACCCTCTTCTCCCCTCATGCATGATGATGGGTTGTACTCACCGAAGCTTCTGCAGATCGTCTGCTGGAGCCACTGTTACCTGCTTTCCTCCTGAGGGACTCTTAATCAGAAGCCAGGCTTCTGCCCCATGCAAAGGACTGAACATCCCAGACACCAGGTAGAGAGAGTTCCCAGTGGGCCCGGGTCTGGGATAGTTACTATCTTCAACTTTGGTAAATCAAATTATCTGTCTCTCTCTCTTGCTTACTTAATACCTTCCAGTGACTTCCCAGCGGCCTTGGAATGAACTCTGGAGTCCTCACCATATTCCTCATGGCCTCATCTGCTCTGGCTTTAACTCTTCCTCCAAATTCACTCACAGTACCTTTCTTCTTACCATCCATGCTACACTCCCACTGGCTATTCTGAGAATGTCCTAAGGTCTTCATCACCTCAGGACCTTTAAAAAATTTTTTTAACATTTATTTATTTTTGAGAGACAGAGCACTAGTGGGGGAGGGACAGAGAGAGACAGAATCCAAAGCAGGCTCCAGGCTCTGAGCTGTCAGCACAGAGCCCGACGCGGGGCTCGAACCCACAAACCGTGAGATCGTGACCTGAGCCGAAGTCGGACGCTCAACCGACTGAGCCCCCCGGGCGCCCCTCCTCAGGACCTTTGCACATGATATTTCAGCTCTAATGTGCCTCTCCTGGCTCCTTGCACAAGCAGATGGCTTCTCATTCATCAGATCCAGCTCAAATCTCACTTTTGGAAGGCCTTCACGAACCACCCAAGCCACAACCCAGGTTACTCCCCAGCACAGCGCATGTAAATTTCTTTTAAATCATGTTCCACATTTTAATGATCTTTTTATTAGCCTACTTGATTGTCTCCTGTTTCTCCCATAATTACGTAAGCCCAGTGAGCAGGTATCACTTTTCCCATCCTGTTGTATCCCCGATGCCTATCAGAACAGCACCTGATGCATATTTTTTTTTTTAATTTTTTTTTTCAACGTTTATTTATTTTTGGGACAGAGAGAGACACAGCATGAACGGGGGAGGAGCAGAGAGAGAGGGAGACACAGAATCAGAAACAGGCTCCAGGCTCCGAGCCATCAGCCCAGAGCCTGACGCGGGGCTCGAACTCACGGACCGTGAGATCGTGACCTGGCTGAAGTCGGACGCTCAACCGACTGCGCCACCCAGGCGCCCCTACACCTGATGCATATTAAGTGCTTAGTAAAGAATCGATAAATGAATGCAAAATATTAGGGCCAATGTTGCTACCAGGAAGAATCCCTATGAGTTAAAAAGCTGAGCATTCGTGAGCCATCTCTTCTAGCATTTACATGGAGAGCAAGCAGGGCAGGGCAGACTGATACAATTTCTCTTTCTTACCTACTTCCTCTGTATGTACAGTTGGGTGAGTAGTTTGGAGCCTGCTTTGGAGACTTGATCCTGTTAAATTCAGAGAGCGAGGAAGTCTTTGCAAGAGGCCTTATGCTGCACTTCCTAATCAACTCTGCCACCAAGCCCCTCGGTGGCATACCCAGTGCTCGCCATCTATCAAGTAAGGACGACTTTAATTGTAACTCTTCTGTTGTTCCTAACATATAGGTATTGCAGGCATATCCAGGCATTGATGGGCCTTGGACGTAATAACACCATTATTAGCAAAACCCGACACTGAATCAATAATGTTTTCGTGCCTGATCCGGAGCCAAGTTGGTAAATGCACAAAGGGGAGTCTTTGGGGCCAAAGCGCTACTCGGGGAGATGCAAACTCAGGTCCCAGTTCTAGGAGACAGCTCTGGCCAGGCTCGGGCTGGTGGCAGCTGTCCCCAGTAACTGGATTTATCAAGAAAGCAGAAGGCCTGAGTCAGGTGAGGAGTGTCCCAGACATCTCACTGAAATCGCAGGCTCCTGGTTTGGGCCCAAAACGGAGAGATTTTTTTCGTGGAATTTAGGGAGGTGGTTTCTGTCCTGCTCCACTGAGGTGTTGTGTGTGGGGGGAAGGCAGGTCTCTCCTGGGGATGACACAGTCCGACACAGTCCCTCTTGTGGATCTGCTGTTTCTGCAGCCGTGACACCTCGTCTGTGTGTTGGGGGAGGAGATGTCCTACACCACAGAAAAAACGGGAGTCTCATTGCCTGGGCTACTCAAAACTTTTTGAATTAAAAGAGTCAGAAACCCACTCAACCGGTCTAAGCAGTGCAAGGAAAGTAATGGGTTCGTGTAACTGGGGCGTCTTGGGGTGGATCTGGCTTCAGGCTGGGACGGCTCCAGAGGTTCACGTGATATTGCCCCAGTTCTCCTTCTCACTGTCACTCACCATCACTCAGCTGTTTGTCTCTGCTTGTTTTTATTTTCAGTTAGGCTTTGTTCAAGGGACAGCGGCATCGTGACATCTCGGGTCAGCAATTCCCATGGCTAAAGCCTCAAGCTTACGTTGTCTCGAGAGCTCTCGCTCTTGGAAGAGAAACCATGTTTTTTATTCTGATGTTCATGTAAATCCCCCCACCCACCCCAAAGGTCTCTGATTGGTCTTGCTCGGGTCCTGTGTCCACATCAAAACCAACCCGGGGGGTTGTGGGAATGTGGTCACTGATCGCCTGTCTTGCCGCACTGTGACTATCTGGCATTGTATGCTCCACGGATTCGGCATACATAGGGTTCAAGTATACACGGACCTACGTTAGATGCCGTCATGAATCATAAATATGCTGCCCCTATCACGGTCCCAAACAACACAAAGGAGCAGCGTGGCTCCACGGGGCTGGGCTCAGGAGGTGGGAACAGAAATATCCCCGTGGACCCCGGGCTTGTCTGCTGAGCCGCTTGGCTAGAGAAGAAAAACGATGCACATTGAAGGTAAGGGGATGATTCCGCCAGTCTGCCTAGCCTTCTTCCTTTTCTCACGGAGAAAGCGAGACTTGAGCACTTCCTCCGTGCTCCCTTCTGACGATCCCCTTTTCTGTTCCTCCCTCCATCCCCACGCACAGAATGGGGAAGGAGTCCCTACTCTAATCAGAAGTCTCCAGAGACATTTTTTGGTCCACGGTATTTATTAGAGGGGAGGGGCAGAGAGAGAGAGAGAGAGAGAGAGAGAGAGAGAGAATCCCAAGCAGGTGCTATGCTGTCAGCACCAAGCCCAATGCAGGGCTCAACCCCATGAATCGCGAGATCATGACTCGAGTCGAAATCAAGAGTCACAAGCTTAACCGACTGAACCACCGAGGCGCCCCTCTTGTTTTGTTTTGTTTTGTTTAAATTCTTTCTATTCTCAATACTTTCAAAACGAAAACAAAACTTTTCCATCTATAGTATCTGTTTTCCATTTTTGACTATCCTTCCCTTCTGGTATTTGGAAAGTTAAACACTTTGTTTTCGTTCTCATAGCAGCTGTCTGTTATATTTTCTTGAATTTCCACCTGTAAATGGTACCTAATGGCACCCATTGCTTAAGATAAAGACCCTGGTGCACTCCCCTTCCTCCTCTCTCTTCACCCTGAATCTTCCATCACCTGACTTGACTTGGTTCTATCATTTTCTACGGTTCCCTTGTGATTAAGCCTATGAATGACATGACGTTCACGTAGTTCTGTTACTTGATGTATCACCTCTATTCTATCTTTCAACATCCTTGTCTAGCCTGCCTCGAAAGACCAGGAAGTCAGCCCGCATATGTGATCCCCTCCCCTACTTTCTTTCTATATCCCAACTCCTGAGTCTTTGGTGACTTACATTATTATACATTTTCAAGGTTAAGCACACGCTGTGGTTTTCACAGACATGTAGCTTTCGTTTCTGGTGTTGTTGTTTGTTTTGGGAAATGTTCTAGGACTTTAGCACCCTGAGTTCTTGAAGATTTTGCCAGTATTTCCTTTGGGAACATTATATCTGAATTTCAGTTACTCCCCAAACTCGCCTCCCACCCACCCACCCTCGCCCCGAGAATTTTCTAGACACTGTTTTGTAACCTTGTTCCTATAGATAAGTCTTACCAACACCTGTATACGTATATGATTTGCTTTTCGTGTGTTTACGTGTGTGTGTAGGGTGTGTACTGGGGACTCCCTAAGATCCTGACAACAATCCCTTTCCCCTGGTGTTCATGCCTTTGCGAAATCCTCTCCCCTTGGGAGTGGGCTGTACTGGGTGATTTGCTCCTAATAGGCAGGATATCATAAAAGTGATGGGATAGCACTTCCACTATTAAGTTACAAAAAGACCGTGCTTTCTGCCTTTCTTGTCCTCTCCAGCTCCCTTGCTGGCTCATCTGGGCAAGGTTGCCAGATTTAGCAAGTCAAAATGAAGATGCCCAGGTAAATTTAAATTTCAGACAAGCAACGGATAATCATTTAGTGTAAATATGTCTCATGCAACATTTGAGACATGCACCGAAAATTATTCGTTGTTATCTGAGATTCAAACAGTTGGCTCTCCTGTGTTTTATCTGGCACCTCTAACTCAGAGGGAGGCCAGCTATCCTATTGTGAGGAACTTTATGGAAATGCCTCATGGCAAGGATCTGAGGACAGCCTCCAGCCAATAGCCAGAGAAAAACCAAGGTGCTCAGTCCGACAGCCCTCAAGGAACAGAATCCTGTGAACAGCTGCATGAGTGAACTTGGAAACGGGTCCTCCCCAGCCCACCCTTGAGATGACCACAGCTCAGACCAACCCCACGGTTGCTGCCTTGCGGGTGATCCCGAGCCAGAGACCCCACTGAGGCCACGCTTAGATCTCTGTCCTACAGAAACCATGGGATAATAGATGTTCGGTTTTCTAAGCCATTGAGTTTTGGAGCATTGTGTCATGTATCAATAGATAACTAACACGGGGTGTCTGAATGTTTCTTAACTAGAATGTTTTCTTAACTAGAATGTTTCACTGAACTCCCCTAACTTCATGAGGGGTGACTTTGCAGCTGGCATTAATCAATCCCTCTTTGCATCCATGGGAGAAATCTCCAGAAGCATCCAAGTTTTCCCATCTTCTTTTTGAATAGCTTTCCTGATCTATTTTATCGTTTTCTATTTCTCTGAAACCTTTTATTCTTTCCAAATTCTTTTTTTGTTTGCCCCATTTTCTCAATCCCGTCTCGCATATTCCTCATGGTGTTTCTGAATTTCATTTTCTTCTTCTTTTTCTTTCTCTTTTTTTTTTAACTGCTTCCGGTGTTACCATCATTTCCCAGATGTTTTCCTTTTGCGTTTCCACGTATCCCTTGAGCCTAGCCAACCCACTTCTCATCCCCTTCTATTCTGCGATTTCTTCCTCAAACCCTGTTACCTCTCGTCAGAGCTCTCACTTCAAATAGCACATGCTATCTTTTCTTTCACGTAGAGCTCCACTAGCAATGTTTACTGACTTTGTTCTAGAGTATTTCCGAGATGTGTCCTTTCCTAGGATCCTCACCCAGATCGGCTCGCTTGTTTTCTTTGTGACCATTGCTCTCCCTAGGATGGAGTCCATGGAAGGGTTGTGGGGCTGAGCTGGGGGGAGCCAGTAGCCTGGGGTCTGCTGCCTCCAAACACTTCCCTCCTCCACCTGCGTTTGCTCCTGCCACAAGCCGCAGAAAGTCTCTCTGGTCACAGGGAATCTCTGAGTGTCGCAGTTGTTTGGATGGGGGTGGGGGTGGGGGGTTGACTCAGCCTTCAGTTTTCTCCAGCAGATCAGAGTGGTGGCTTTATGTATGCTTCTTACTTTACGATTTCTCCTCCACAGTGTCCTAGTTTTCACAAAACTTCCCTGCTTCCCTGCTATCCCATTGCAACCGCTCTCAGGAATAATCCCCTCCGCTACCCATGTATCCCAAACTGACTCTTCTCAAGAAAAAATATTGAAAAGTCTTTTTTTTTTTTAAATTTTTAACGTTCATTTCTTGAGGTGGGAGAGGGGCAGAGAACGAGGGAGAGAGAGAGAGAATCCTAAACAGGCTCCAGGCTCTGAGCTGTCAGCACAGAGCCCAACGCGGGGCTTGAACCCCGCAAGCCATGAGATCGTGACCTGAACCGAAGTCGACGCTCAACCGACTGAGCTCCCCCAGGCGCCCCATGAAAATTCTTGAGAATTCTGTGTTTTGCCCACCCCATCCGGGAACCTCAGAGACAAGAGCCATCTCACAGCATCTTCCCTTAGGAGCATTTTAACTGTGTGTGTTCTCCCTACCACTCGCTAGTTGTAGTTTGAAGTAATGAACATGTGTCCGTTTCATCAACTGTGAAATGTTTCCGTTCCTTGATGTCTTTGTTGTTCTCAGGGAGCTTCCAGGAGAAAAAAGGAGCAGAGATTCTGGTACAAGCCTAGTATAAAAAGTTCAGGAGCGCCTGGGTGGCTCAGTCGGTTAAGCATCTGACTTCGGCTCAGGTCATGATCTCGCGGTTCGGGAGTTCGAGCCCCGCGTCGGGCTCTCTGCTGTCAGCACAGAGCCTGCTTCTGAGCCCCTGTCTTTCTCTCTCTCTGCCCTCCCCCCTCCCACTCTCTCTCTCTCAAAAATAAAACAAACATTAAAAAAAATGAAAACATTTTCAAACCATTCCGAAATATAGAGAGTAAAACTAAAACACTTATGCCAATATCACACTCTTTCCTTGTGTATAGAAATAATAATTATTTTTTAACAAAACTCACTTTTTATAAATACTCACGTATTGACACTTACCTTGTACCTCCTTCTGTGTCAGTCCATTTAGACACAGGACACTCTCTGTGTGATGGACACACATGTGCATGCACACCCATGCGTGCACGCACGTGCACTCACACACACACACACACACACACACTCATTTTCCATTTTTCTGGAAATTCAGGCTCTGATTCGTTGTCAACACTTGGGATCGCTACAGTACAGACCTGTAAGAACTGTGTTCCGAATATCGAACCCATTAGCAAAGGCTTTCCTTTCCGTTCCATTTCCCTGAAGTCAGGACAGGGGTTTGGTGACAGATTTCTGGAGCACAGAGTGATGGCTATCACACTTTCCTAAAGTGAAAACACGCCCACTGGCCTCTGAATGCCTGCTGAATTTTATACCCCTCTGTTCCCTCTCGATTTCCTTCAGGGCACCTGGAGACCCCTGGATGTTTGCATGAACCTAGGCTGCGGTGCTCTGCCTGGCTCTACGGCAACACGCCCGACATTCCAACCTGCGTGTCTTCTGCGGGCCACTGTGGTCAACACTACTTTCTGTCACATGATAGCAGCCGCGAAAGAGGTTGAGCGGAGCAGACTGGTAGCCAGCCTTCCACCCGGGGAATTCCGGATCTTCCTTCAGCACGTCTTGGCTAAAACACGTGACGAGCGTTGTTGGCTCTTGTGGTTGATACGCTATGAGAAAGTAATTCTGTATTACTCGGAATTTTAATGGACACGTATCTATGTTGTCGATATTAAATGATGCTGATGTTATTTTCATGAATCAGTGCTCCCCAAGGTAGTGTTTAAATAGGTTCGTGCGGAATCAGATCCTGAGATAAGGGCTTGAGTACAAATGGCTTATGTGGCAGTTGGGTGTCCCCGGAAGCACAGGTAAGGGAAGATGGAGATGGGAGGGGAGGGGGTGGTGGTCCAAGGAGTGCTAAATGATCAGGTGACCACTGTGGGCAGCTGGAACCCAGTCCTACTGGGGGCATCTGGGAAACAGTATGCACCAGGATATCCCACCCAGGAGCAGAGAAGTAAGGGTCCTAGCCCTCCAACTCCCGTCTGTCATTGCTGAGGGCTGCTCCTGGAGGCGGAAAGCCCCCACACTCTGGCGCATCCTGAGTAGGTCAAGAGAGAGCTCGTAGGTGGAGAATCACCGGTGCTCACTGTCGGACACTGTTGACGTGTGCAGGCCAAGAAGTTATGAGCGGGGAGCCCAGGCTGTCTGCTAGAGTTGCTCACATCCGCTGTTCATGCCATCCCAGCCTTGCCCCCTCTAGGAAGTTGTGATCACGATTTAAAAAAAAAAAAAGGACTGACAAGAGGATTGGCTAGAGAGACTCCGATCACCTCTGCTGTGCTTGGTCCCGATTCAGCATCTCCTTCCGGTGGCTTTTATTGCAGACGGAAGGAAGCTCTTCAGCCAGCCCTTCAGCCTCCGGCTTCCAGGATCCTCGTAAAGCCTCGGTTGCTGCACTTGCCCGATCATGACTGCCGCCAGGCATAAGGGCACCAAGAGGTGGCCCAGTGAATCCACACGGTCCCAACCAGTTCTTCCTTCCCTCCGTTTGCTCATGACAGTCATGATCAGTTACCCCTGCCAGTGTAGTAAATCCTGTCTGACGACCCACTGAACTGAGAAGCCCCAGAAGCTATCGGCCACAGCTTTGGGCTCAGTGGAACTATTATTATGCCCCCGGTACACCTATCCCCTCCATACAAGTAACCAGTATTTGCAACCCAGAAAAGCCAAATGTTATGGGGCGGAAAGCACAACTTCCCCACCTGAGTCCCTGGAAGTGGTGTGGAGAAAAGCCATTCTTACTTTGGACCTTGGCTTTTGGATCTAAGCCTATGATCTCTTGAAGGACAGCACCCATACCCTTTTGAGAGTATCATCCCTAGGCTGGCGCATTAGCTAAATGTTAAGAGGTCATTCCAATTTTATTCAATAAGCCACTTCTGGATGAAATAGTGCATGAAAAGGCCACTAGATACCACAATCATGCACCCATTTGTCACAACTCCTTTGCCTTAAGATAGGTCCCTTGTTCTTAGGGGATGTTATTCAGGATCCCACATTTAGGCTCCATGGACCTTTGGAAAGTGGTGCTGATTGACACACGGTGGTCGGGAAAGCAAACCTATACCCAGAACATGTACCAATCCTAATGAGGATTCATCACGGTTCTTTCCAGAGAAGAAGGATTCCATTGGGATCAACTTGACATCTAGTGGTAGTTGGTCTCCTGAAAACCCCAGGCTCAGGGCTGGGCTGTGTGGCTTTTTAGGCCAGGACAACCAGCCACAGCAGTCGCAAGGCCAGCCGTGGCTATCGGGAGCTCATGCTGTTGGGTCCACAAATACTCTTCATCATGGATGAAGGCACTGGGTGGTCGAGGACAGAGGTTGGCTGAAATCTGCATCATTCCATTCCCCTGGTTCTTCGGTGACTTATCAGATGTTTTCTCGTCGTCATTGACTGACATGAGACACAAAGACCCATGCACTTGGTGCCCACACCATATACCCCATATGTCTACCGGACGCCCCTTCCCTTCTCCCGATTGCTTCTTCGTGGTCTTCTAGGTCCCTTCCCCTGCTACCCAGGCACCTGACAGTCAGCCAAGCCATTTGCCAGCACCCAGGGTCCTTATCAGAGACCACTTCTCTTTCCACGCCAAGTTGATGGCTTGGTGTACTGCTCTGAACTCTGGCCCCTGTGAGGACATCCCCTACCACTATTTTAGGGCCCACCCTATATGGAGTTATGGTGTGGCAACACTCTAATTTCTTTTCTTTTTTTAAAAAATTTTTTATATTGATTTATTATTGAGAGAGAGACAGAGCACATGCAGGGGAGGGGCAGGGAGGGAGACACAGAATCCGAAGCAGGCTCCATGCTCTGAGCTGTCAGCACAGAACCCGATGCAGGACTCAAACTCACCAACTGTGAACTCATGACCTGAGCCGAAGTCGGAGGGTTAACCCACTGAGCCACTCAGGCACCCCGGCAACACGCTAATTTTCTAATTTCTGTCCACACCAGTAGGCTGAGCCAAACCCTTGATAAAATACAATACAACAGCAGAACACCAAGAGCCTACCCTTGTGTGGCTCTGCTCCAGTAACACCTAACAGAGCAGCAGCCGTTGGCCCTGCTGTTTGGTTACATTTGCAGGGGGTTTAGCACCACGCTCGATGACCCATCTGGTTTTTGCAAGGGCCGACTCAGTGCATTAAACAGAGATACGGGAACCACCGCCTCTGCGACCTTCCAGTGGGGCACCATTTTCTGCCATTTCAGCTGGGATGAGTTACTGCTTCTAATTTGCCGTCTTGGCTGGAATGCTGAGCAGCTCCGGGGGCTTCCACTTGGCCCTTCCTACCATGATAGCTTCCCCACTTTGGGGCAGGAACCAGTGAGAGGGTTCCTCCAGCTGCCAAGCATATCCAACCCAATTAAGCACGCAGAAACCACAAACATTATCACAGTGTGGGCTGGCAGACTCGGTGGTCATTTATGAAATGGAAAGAGGCCAAGACTCCATTTATCACCTGTTTTTCACAAAGCCACTCTATGCCATCGTGATGGTGCTTTGGTTTCTCTGGCCTTGGGTGTCAGCTCAAGCTCCGGATCCAATTGCCCTTGAAATATGTAGGTGGTCCCCTTTCCGCAGGGCACGGTGCAGTGAACCCTGGGTGATTTCCTTCCCTGTAGTCCAGGTCCCCCTGGAGGAGGGTTGGGGCAATTCGTACCATGTATTCTGAGGTTTTCCAGGAGTTTCTATGAGAGGATGTCCCTTAATCACAGGGTTCTGGATCCGAGAACTGGCTCAAACCTGGAAACCAGATGAGGGATTATGATCTTGCATTGGGCCACCAACTTCAACACTCTGATCCTCTGTTCTTGGGGTCTATTTTGGTTGGACAAGCCAAGCAGCATCCTATCTGCTCCCCAGCTAGCTGCCCCTAGCAATGCCACGGTTTGTTACTCGTTGCCAGAGAGCCCTGCACCTCTAGGCCTCCTAGTTACTATTCCAGCATTGCTGTCCATTACGATCATTAAATCCACCTTGCCTCTGCTATTCTGGAATTGTATCATTCCCATTTGATACAAGGGAGTCTAGCTTCGGGGCGCCTGGGTGGCTTGGTCGGTTAAGCATCCGACTTCGGCTCAGGTCATGATCTCACGGTCCGTGAGTTCGAGCCCCGCATCGGTCTCTGTGCTGACAGCTCAGAGCCTGGGGCCTGTTTCGGATTCTGTGTCTCCCTCTCTCTCTGACCCTCCCCCGTTCATGCTCTGTCTCTCTCTGTCTCAAAAACAAGGGAGTCTAGCTTCAACCTCCCACTATCAACCCCGGGCTGTAAGAGGAAGCTACCACTGAGCTTCTCAATGAGGCTGGAGGCCCCTTCACTAGCTGGTCTCTATTATAAATGTCCATTCTAACAAGCACACCTCTGAGCCTCTTGACATCTTCCTCAAAATTCTACCAAGGCCATTCCAGAATCTCTGCTTGATTTTCTGCAACCCATCATTGTGTCCAAGCTTCAAAAAGAAGCCCTTCCAGTAATCTAGTCTGTCCTGCGCCTTCTATCCTCACTATATTAAGTCTGTTGTCATTGGAGACTATGCCCGTGCCATAAACTTTCCACGACTCAGCTTCTTATATTTCTTCTTTAGCCTCCCACCCTCCAGAGCCCAGATATATGCTCTTATTCCAGGACACACCAGCTGTGCCCTGCAGCTCTTCTGGAAAACAGCCTCTCTCTTCCTGTAGCAGAAATGGCACTTCCCTGCTTGAGTCATGCTGCGTCTTGACCCTCATTATCGCTCTTGAGACAATGAGAGAAAGCAAAGGCCAACTTTGAGGAGGATGAGCTTTCTTTCTTTAAGGCATGCTCCTTTTGCTGATCTCCAGGCAATAAGGTTGATGTCCTCCAGCAAGAGAGAGAAGGCCACCTGTGTTGACTCATAGCGTTCAGAGGGAAGAAGGGCTTCCGGTTCTCAATAATCAGTATAGGAGACATACGAGGCTGTGCATTCAGCCTCCTTTATAAGTCTGCCGCTCTCCCAATGAAGTCTGGGGTCTGATTTTCAGCCCAGTCTTCCCTCTGACTGCAGGAGATGAGAATCTCTTTGCAGACGACCATGGATACTTTCTGGCGTTCTCACCATGCCCTAAGCTGATACGCGGTTGATCTGAGTCTGTTATGTTCTTCCTGTAGAGACTCCATGGCAGTCAATGACGCCCGGCTCCATAATCCTTACAATTACTGCCATGCCCATATCTTTCACGCACCACAGCATAATCATGCACCTCTCTTTCCACCTATCACTCTATCCAAATAAACCATACGTGAAGATCTTAGCACATGTGAGTCTACAGCATGATAACGATTGACGATATCCCCTTAATGTCGGGAGTCCTATGGGTGGAGAAGGATCCAATTTCAGAAACCCACCCTGAGGGTCTGCTTCTCAGGATCACTCCTCTTACCAAACCGTCTTGGGCTGCGTTGCCCCCAGAAACAGATCTTGAGACAGAAATTTTAGTTGACACGGTTTGTCAGGGAGATGAGCCCCAGAAAATCTGTTAGGGGAGTGCAGAAAGAGAAAGGGAAGGAGAAGAAGCCAACAGAGGTAGGTCAAAGAGCAGGTTGCTGCTGTGGACAAGTCAGACTTGATCCTGGTAGGAATCTCAAAGTCGTTTACCCTCCAAAGGGCAAGGACCCTGTAGGACTTGTCTTCCAAATCCTGTCATTAGGTGATGGCTATTCTTGGTAGCATTAGCTGCCTGGCACTTTTGTCCTGCCCTATCTATACAGGAGCTGAAAGAAAGCCCTTAGATCAGGGGGTCCCCAAACTTCAGCCTATAGGTTAATTCCAGTCCACTTCCTGTTTTTGTCAATAAAGTTTTATTGGAACATGGTCTTGCCCATTCACTTACATTTTGCCTACAGTTGTTTTCATACTATAAGGACAGAGTAGAGATTGTCCCACAAAGCCTACAATGGCTCCTACCTGGTCCTTTGCAGAAAAATTTTTGCTGCCTGCTCCTTGAGAGGGTCACAGTGCTTGCATACAGGATGCCACTTGGCATACACCTAAACAGTGAGTGCTGAGGTGGAAGGAATGGGCAACAGTGAGCATGTACTAAAATTCACTTTACCCATTTTTGGTAGTTACTTGGATTATTCCCCACTTTGCACTTTTGTAGAAAATCCTACCAAATTATGTATATCTTTTTACACTTTTGTGCATATCTTCTGTCTTTTTTATAGCTTTATTAGGATATAATTGAGATACAAAGAATTGCATGTATGAAATGTATACAATTTGATTGAGATATATTCATATACCCGCAATACATCCCCACGATCATGGTAATAAACATATCATCTCCAAAAGTTTTCTTGTGTCCTTTTGGGTGTGCATGCATGCGTGCATGTGTGTGTGTGTGTTAAGAACACTTGACAGTTACCTCCTTAATGAACTTTTAAGTGTACAATGCCATATTGTTAACTATAGGGACTATGTCGTACAGCAGATCTCTAGAATTCATTCATCTTGTGTAACTATAATTTTATACCCGTTGAACAATAGCTCCCCATTCCCCCCTGCTTCCACCCCCTGGCCAATATCTCTGATGAACATAGATGCAAAAATCCTTGACAAAATATTAGAAAACCAAATCCAACAATACATTTAAAGATATCATTCTCCGGGGCACCTGCGTGGCTCAGTTGGTTAAGCGGCCAACTTCGGCTCAGGTCATGATCTCACGGCTCATGAGTGAGTCCTGCATCGGGCCCTGTGCTGACAGCTCAGAGCCTGGAGCCTGCTTCAGATTCTGTGTCTCCTCTCTCTGCCCTTCCCCAGCTCACACTCTGTCTCTGTCTCCCTCAAAAATAAATAAATGTTAAAAAAAATTTTTTTTAAATATCACTCTCCACTATCAAGTGGGACTTATTCCATGGATGCAAGGGTAGTTCAATAAATAAACTCCTAGAAGAAAAAACTCCTAGAAAGTAAAACTCTTGGAAGAAAACATAGGCAATGATTTCTTTAACATCAGCTGCAGAAACATTTTTCTAGAGACATCTCTTCTGCAAGGAAACCAAGAGCAAAATTAAACTATTGGGACCAAATAAAAATAAAAAGCTTCTGCACAGCAAAAGAAACCATCAACAAAATAAAAAGGCAATCTACTGAATGAGAGAAGACATTTGAAAATGATATATCCAATGAGGGGTTGATAACAAAAATATGTAAAGAATTTATGCAACTAAACACCAAAAAACCCCCACAATCTGATTAAAAATGGGCAGCGGGCCTGAATAGACTTTTTTTTTTTTTCCAAAGAAGACATACAGCCAGCCAACAGATGCATGAAAAAGATGGTCAACATCACTCATCATCGGGAAAATGCAAATCAAAATGACAATGAGGTATCACCTCACATGGCTAAAATTAAAACCACAAGAAACAACAAGTGTTGGTGATGATGTGGAGAAAAAGGAATCTTCATGCACCATTGGTGGGAATGCAAACTGGTGCAGCCACTGTGGAAAACAGTATGGAGGCTTCTCAAAAAGTTAAAACTAGAACTACCATATGATCCAGTGATCACACCCCTAGGTATTTGCCCCAAAGAAAACAAAAGCACTAATTTGAAAAGATACATACACCCTTATGTTTATTGCAACATTATTTACAACCCAAGATAGGGAAGCAGCCCACGTGTCCATGGATAGCTGAGTGGATTAAGAAGATGTGAGATATAGGGGCGCCTGGGTGGCTCGGCCGGTTAAGCGTCCGACTTCGGCTCAGGTCATGATCTCACCGTCCGTGAGTTCGAGCCCCGAGTCGGGCTCTGTGCTGACAGCTCAGAGCCTGGAGCCTGTTTCAGATTCTGTGTCTCCCTCTCTGCCCCTCCCCTGTTCATGCTCTGTCTCTCTCTGTCTCAAAAATAAATAAACGTTAAAAAAAATTTTTAAAAAAAGATGTGAGATATACATATCTTACATATATATAATATACCTGACTATATATATATACACATATATATATAATATTCCGGTAATTTAAAAAGCAATAAAAAAATGAGATCTTGCTACTTGCAACAGCATGGATGGAGCTAAAGGGTATTATGCTAAGTGAAATAAGCCAGTCAGAGAAAGACAGATACCATATGATTGCACTCATATGTGGAATTGAAGAAACAAAATGAATGAGCAAAGGGGAAAGAGAAACTGAGAAACAGACTCTTAATTATAGAGAACAAGCAGATGGTTACCAGATGGGAGGTAGGTGGGGGGGGATAGGTGAAACAGGTGATGGGGATTAAGAATACACTTATCTGGGGCACCTGGGTGGCCTGCAAAGAGAAGGTACTTAACAAAACTCGGTTGAAGAGTATTGGATGGATGGATGGATGGATGGATGAGTGGGTGGATGGGTAGATGGGTGGATGGATGGATGGATAGATGAGTGGATGGATGGATGGAATAGAAATTCTGCAGAAATATGAAAAGTCCCTGTTCCCTATGGGTGCTCTCACCTGTGCCTGCCCACTGACTGTCTCAGTCATGGATCTAGGCCGGGGTCATGCACATGCTATATTTCTAAATACTACTTTTTTTTTACCATGCATATATTGGCTATCGTTTTTAACTGTAAGAAAAGATGTAACAGAATCATATGCCTGCCTTCCATCCCTCTCTCCGAGTCCCTAGCTTCCCTCCTACCACTGTCTTTTCCGAGCTGCTCTGTGCATGCAGCCGCATGTAACTCCATAACCCTGTGTTCCTCCTGCCTCGGATTCCTGTGACACCGCCCCCCCCCCCGCCCCCAGCATAGCCTGTGGCCAACTGAAGCATCCTGAGAGTGAGAAAGAGTACCATACTCCCTGTACACACAGGAAACTAAGGGTCTGGCCTGGCACTGAGTTGGGAGATGGAAGTCAAAACCACCTGCTGCCTTGATCAGGTGAACACAAAGTCTATAGAGTTTGCTCTGTGAGATGAAGCTTGATATGGATATTCTCAGCTCCCCACTCCACCCTGCCCCTAATATGTACTCCCCTTATATTACCAACCTCTGCTTTCCCTAGCTGGGATGATAGCCCCCATCCAGTTAAGGTAGACCAGCCACACCTTGTGATTCCACTCTGCTGGCCCCGCCCTCCACCAACACCAGTCCTCTGTTCACCTCAGGAACCCTCCTGGGCAGCCCCACAGAGACCCTCACCTACGCCACTCTCCTCCACCGATTCTGGCACGAGACGGACGCCTTGATTTGTCTGAGCTCTGGGACAATTTGCAAAAGGCTGTGATTTTGTAGGAGTCGAGACTGCGAGGTAGCCATTGTTGACTGGCTCAAAGCCTTGGCATTCCTAATCACACCCAGCCTCCGGCTTCAGGAGCATGAAGAAACCCTATTTACTAGCACTCAATGGGCCTCTGGGTGTTATTTCAGATGCGGAATAATTAGCAATATGCCCAAGAAGCAACAAAGCCTTGAATGGTATTTAGTGACAATTATTCAGCCAAACCATTGCTTACTATTATAGGGGCTTATTAGCACCAAATTGTTTTGATAGGAAGTGGCATCAGCAATAAAAAATAATGGCTGCAGCTTGCTGTGCAATCCGAGTCAGCAGAAAGGGACTGAAATGCGTGCACATCTCTTTTACTCTCCCCCCCCCCCCAGAAAATCAGGGGACCCACTGAGATGTGTTGGCAGGGACAGGAAGGGACTCAGGTGGCTCGGGGTAGAGAGCAGGTGGGGCTGTTCACTGCAGTCACTCTGTCCTTCCTCTTAGTTCTTATCCCTGCGCGGAGGAGAGGTGTGGGGACCAGCCCCCCTGTACACCTGTGCCCAGCTCCCCTTCAGGTCCAAGTGTCAGAAAACAGGGGACACGCTGCCATCTCCTCTCCCGTCTCTCTTTACATTTATCCACCAGAAATCTAGGGTCAGATTTCCAGCCTGATTCTAGGCTGGAAGGGACTTCAGGGCAAAGACCTGCATTTTACAGAGCAAACTAACCCATGTTTAAAGATGTTTACCTGCTATAAGGTCACACAGCAGGACTGAGATGAGAATCTGCGTAGGCTTGATATGTCCTTTCTCGACACGCTTTAAGCAGCCTGAATCACACTTAAGTGCTTTACTACAACAGAGAACATATCGTCAGGGGCACCAGTCAATTCTTTGGGCTGCAAATGACTCGAATAGTTTGGAATGGAGTTTCGGTGTGTGAAGAATGTGCACACGTAGGAATTTAGAGGTACACCCAGTACTCAATGAACTTGGCTTAGCTTCAACTGTTTATTTTCTTTCATCTCCATTTCATCTCCCCACAGTTGAGCTCTTAGGAACGTTTTCATTTTGTTCCTTTTCTTTTCTTCTCTTCTCTCTCTCTCTCTCTCTCTTTTTTTTTTACTGTTTATTTTTTAGAGAAAGAAAGACAGAGCACCAGTGGGGGAGGGGCAGAGAGAGGGAGACACAGAATCCAAAGCAGGCTCCAGGCTCCAAGCTATCAGCACAGAGCCCGACGTGGGACTTGAACTCACAAACCACGAGGTTATGACCTGAGCCGAAGTTGGACGCCCAACCAACTGAGCCACCCAGGTACCCCAGGAAATTTTCATTTTCAAGGTCAATCCAAAATTGCACTTCTTACAGGCCATGGAGAGTACTCAGGATCGAGCCCCCCGCCTCAGCTCTCCAACTTACAAGATTTACTCTTGGGGACAGTGGAAAAAGTGTTACAACAAAAAGACTTAAGATTTATAGAAATAAGATTGAATGAGAATACAAAATGGAGGGGCGCCTGGGTGGCTCAGTCGGCTGAGCGTCTGACTCGGTTTTGGCTCAGGTCATGATCTCACAGCTTTTGGGATCGAGCCCTGAGTTAGGCTCCTCACTGAGCGTGGAGTCTGCTTGGGATTCTCTCTCTCCCTCTCTCTGTCTCTGCCCTGCTCACTTACACACACACATACCCACACACTATCTCTCTCTCTCTCTCTCTCAAATAAATAAGCTTAAAAAAAAGAATGCAACATGTAAATAGTGTTAAACGTAAATCTTCACATTTTGGTTCTAAGAAAACCAGTGCAACAAGGAAGGGGAACCATGTGACTGCAGACTCGGGAGTTCTGTTGAGGTGTCTTATGTGAGTCAGCGTCTTAGTTGGCTTGGGCTGCTGTAAAAGAATCCTAGAGGCTGGGTAGTTAAAGCCACATACATGTATGTTCTTCTCCCAGTTGTGAGGGCCAAGGTCAAGGCACCGGAAAGGATGGATTCTGGCGGGAGTGCTCTTCTTGGCTTGCAGATAGCTGCCTGATTTCTTTCCCAGTGTGCTCACATGACTTCTCCCGGGGGCCTGCACATGGGGAGGGAGACAGAGGACACACCCTTCAAACTCACCCCACTATTACCTCCAAAGGATGTTCATTTTCTTCCAGGGCACAAGAGCAAAATTAGGGGGAAATCATAAATTCTACCTCCACCAAATTTAATACAACAGATGAACAGTTAAAACTTTTAAAAACCCAAATCCCACCTCACCCCTGTCAGAATGGCTAACATTAACCACACAGGAAACAACAGGTGTTGGCGAGGATTCGGAGAAAGGAGAACCCTCTTGTGCCGTTGGTGGGAATGCAAACTGGTACAGTCACTCTGGAAAACAGTATGGCGTTTCCTCGGAAAGTTAAGAATAGAGCTACCCTAGGGTCCAGCAATTGCACTACTAGGAACTGACCCAAAGGATACAAAAATACATACTCAGAAGGGTACATGCACCCTGATGCATATAGCAACATTAACAATAGGCAACCTATGGAAACAGCCCAAATGTCCATCAACTGATGAATGGATAAAGAAAAAAAAAAAATATATATATATATACACACACATATATATTGATGGCTGGGACATTACTCAGCCATCAAAAAGAATGAAATATTGCCATTTGCATATGGATGGAACTAGAGTATATTATGCTAAGTAAAATAAGTCAGAGAAAGACAAATATGATATGTTCATATCATAACAGATGAACATATGGGAATGGAAAAAAAAGAGAGGGGAAAAAACCATAAGAGACTCAATGATAGAGAACAAACTGAGGGTTGATCGAAGAAGGTGGGTGGGGGATGGGCGAAATGGGTGATGGGTATTAAGGAGGGCGCTTGTGATGACCACTGAATGTTGTATGTAAGTGACGTATCACTAAATTCTACTCCTGAAACCAATGTTATGCTGTGTGTTAACTAACTAGAATTTAAATAGAAATAAAATAAATTTAAAAACCCCAAATCTTCTCGTCAACAAAAAGGAACTTCAAGCCATGATATTTGAAAAAGAGAGACAGAGAGAGAGAGAAAGACAGAGGACCCCAAGAATCTTCACAGATCGGTGCATTGGGATGGTATTAGAACCCCCTCCACTCATATCCCTTCCCCCAGAAATACTACTTGACGTTGAGAGGGGGTGAAAGAAAGGATACATGAAACCATTCTACAAAATCAATTCATTGTCCCCAACTTGGGGAGAGGTAGGTAGAGAGCCACCCAGTCAACCCAGGGTGTGGATGCATAAGGCTGGAAGGGAAGAGATTCCACCACTCACCGCCCCCCGCTCCCCGCCGCAACCATCCCGCCAGAGACCAGAACAAACAGACAGGAACAACAGAATGATTACAATCACTGGGGGCTAATTATCTCTAGGAACAAGCAAGGACTTAGAAAAACAGAAGACAAATACATAAGAGAAAATACGTAAGCTAAGATCCTCCATCAAAACTGGAAGGGAGAAGAAAGAAAAACCTAGGCAGAGATCATAGAAAGACTAACAGACCACAGAGCTTCTGAAACCAGACGGACAGAGCCCCCCTCCAAAACAGAAAACAGAGCTCCCATAGGAAAACAGAAAAAAAAAAGGGAAAGACTTTCTAAAAAAGAAAACGTAACAAGATAGAATCAAGGTCCTGTAAATCTTTTACATATGTAAAAGCTAATGCTGTCAATTTATCCATGAAAAGCAAAACATTAGACTGTGGGGATCCAAGCCCCCAACACTATGTGAGAAATTCATCTAAAGAAAGAGGACTTTTCTGTGAAGACCTAAGAGAAGTGAAAGAGTAAGCCATTTGTGCATGTGGGGAAAGAGCAGGTGCCCAGACTCTGAGGCAGGAGGTTACCAGACATGTTTCAGAAATAGTCTGAGGCCGGTGTTGCCAGCGTGGAGTAAATGAGGGGGAAAATGGTGGGAGGTGAGCTCGGAGAGGAGATGGAAAGTTAAATCGTCCCCCATCCTGGTGAAGATCTTGGCTTTCACGGTGACGCAGCAAAGCCCCCGCAGGCTTTGTGATGGAAATACGCCACGTTGTAATCCAATATTAACAACACCATGTCTTCCGCTGCATTGAGAATATGCTCTGAGCAATAAGGAGGAAGCTATGGACTGATAAGGAGGCTCTTGAAATAAACCATTATGGTGGTTTGGACCAGGATGGTGGCGGTTGGGGGTGGTGAGAAGTAGTGAGATTCTAAATATATAGTGACATTAGCGCCAACAGGATTTTCACAAGTGGAAGAGTTGGCCTTCGCTGATGAATAGACAGCTCATCCATAATAGCTGGAGAAAAGAAGTAAGTTTTGGGCACGGGAGCCCATAGGTGTGTAGAAGTAATGACAGAAGCATATGGAAGCTACTGAGTGTGACCTTTTTTTTCTCAGTGAAGCAGGAAACAAGGTCACCAGCCCACACCAGGCTGAGGACGGGGGCGGCAGAGGTTTGAGAAGAGAGGAAGATGTTTGGAACAGCCATCTAAAGAGAATGGAGACATGGGGCGCCTGGGTGGCTCAGTCGGTTGAGTGTCCGACTTCAGCTCAGGTCACAATCTCGCGATCTCGCAGTCCGTGGGTTCGAGCCCCGCGTCGGGCTCTGGGCTGATGGCTCAGAGCCTGGAGCCTGCTTCCGTTTCTGTGTCTCCCTCTCTCTCTGCTCCTCCCCCGTTCATGCTCTGTCTCTCTCTCTGTCTCAAAAATAAATAAACGTTAAAAAAAATTTTTTTTTTAAAAATAAAGAGAATGGAGACAGTGGACGTCCTAGAAAAATATGGTAGAGTGGCTGGTCAACAAGAAGGGTCCACTGAAGGGCTAGTGATCATTAATTTAAAATGAGACTAATCAACACGCTGGTGTGCCTTCTTCCAACCACATTCAGCTCAACAGATGCAGACATGAAGTGCTTGGAAAGCTGCATTTCATTAGGGCTGAAGACTAGCCAAGACAGTATGATGAGGTAGAAGGCAATAGAGGAGGTGGGGTGACTGTACTGTAATGATAAGCCATGAGCTGAAACTGGGTACGGATGACAGGAGGAACCAAGAGGGTAAGGGCTGGTGAAGATTAACAGGCTGGATAAAGAAATTGCGATTTATATACACAATGGAATACTACTTGGCGATGAGAAAGAATGAAATCTGGCCTTTTGTAGCAACGTGGATGGAACTGGAGACGCATGCTAAGTGAAATAAGTCCTACAGAGGAAGACAGATACCATATGTTTTCACTCTTATGTGGATCCTGAGAAACTTAACAGAAGACCATGGGGGAGGGGGAAGGGGAAAAAAAAAAAGGGAGGGAGAGAGCCAAACCATAAGAAACTCTTAAAAACTGAGAATAAACTGAGGGTTGATGGGGGTGGGAGGGAGGGGAGGGTGGGTGCCCACTGAGGAGGGCACCTGTTGGGATGAGCACTGGGTGTTGTAAGGAAACCAATGTGACAATAAATTTCATATTAAAAAGAAACAAACAAACAAAAACAGGCTGGATAGACTGATTGACAGTCTCCATGGAGAAGAGGTTTTCAAACTTTACTAAAGAGAAGGATCTGGAAAGATAGAGGTAGTGGTTATTGAGGTAGAAACTTAGTTTATGGCTATCCTCCTTCACACCCATTGGATTGATGAAAAATCTAGACTCTCAGATAATGCTACATGTTAGTGAGGGTATGAATTAATAGGAATCTTCAGGGCACCTGGGTGGCTCAGTCGGTTAAGCGGCCAACTTTGGCTCAGGTCATGATCTTGTGGTTCTTGGGTTTGAGCCCCGCATTGGGCTCTGTGCTGACAGCTCTGAGCCTGGGGTCTGCTTCAGATTTTCTGTCTCCCTCTCTCTCTGCCTCTCCCCTGTTCATTCTCTCTCTCTCTCTCTCTCTCTCTCTCTCTCTCTCTCAAAAATAAATAAATATTTTTAAAAAAAATTTTCAGTAGGAATCTTCATGCCCTGCTTTGGAAGTTCTGCGACTCTTCAAGCGGAGTGGTCACACTTAGTGAACTTAAGTAAGCTTCTATCCCAAGATCCAGCACCCTGCCAATACCCACGAGAAGCTTCCCACAAGTGTGTAGAGAGACTCCTACGGCAGCGTTCATTGTAAGACTGTTCGCAGGAGCACAAGGTTGGAGGGAGTCTGGGCACCAACCACTGGGGAACAAAATACAATGTAGAATATGTATAAAATGTAATATACTGCATCTATAAAAAAACAATATTTACAAACAGCAAAATAGAAAGTTCTTTAAAAGATAGGGCTTAATGGGGAAAAAAAAAGAAGGGAAAGAAGAAAGCAATGTTTTTAGAGCTACATAGTTAGGTAAAGATATAAAATTTAATACACTGGAGTGGGTGTCTAAGAGGGAATGATGAGTTTGGGGGGGAAGAAGAAGAGAAATAACACAGGAGAGAAGTCATGTCCGGATTGATAAGAATAATGAGTTTTGTTACAGAAGAGATTGATTTCAACTGCATGAAGCTTTAAATGGGGCAGAAACATTAAAAAAAAAAAAAAGACAAACTTCACTCTGAGGAATACCTAAAGATGCAAATTCTTCCCTTACTAAATAAAAACAAATGAAAATAAGTAAATTAAAGGCTCAACTCAAGAAGTTTAAAAAAGGAATAAATCTACAGAAGGAAGGGACTAGTAAAGATAAAAAGCAAAAAAAAAAAACCCTCAAATTTTAAAACTAGAGAGACAGTAGACTTGGTTTAAAAAAATTAAGAACGTTGAGGGTTTTTTTAAGTAATAATTGGAAAAACCCATATATCACTGATTAGCCGGATCAAGAAAAAAGTACATAATTAGCAATGGGTTCGGTAAAATAACGTCAGAAAGAATATTGTAGGTAAAAACATTGCAAAGTGATTTACTTTGATGCACATAAGTCGGAAAGTAGTGGAGGAAATGGATAGCTCTCTAGAAAAACATAAATGGCTGAAAATGATTCTGGAAGAGATAGAAATTCTAAATGCACTGGTAATATTGGAAGAGCTGAGCACAACAGCAAGAAGAAATAACAAACATTCTAAAGGGCTGCCCATTTCCACAGACATCATTCTAACCCTGAAGGAACGTATAATTCCAATACTATTCTTATCTAGTTAGTAGGACTTAAAGAGAATTTTTTTTAAATTTTGTCCAGAATCACAGTAACTCCAATGCTAAAAGCATATACAATTTTATTCCAAGATCTGATACAAACAGCACAAAGAAAAACAACAACTTTACTTATGATTATCAATAGAGAAAACCTTCAAGAAAATTTTATCTAAATAAATTAGCAAATGTTGAACGAATGGTATACTGTTGCGTGGGGTTATTTTTCCCCTGTGAGTGTAAGGATGGTTCTATGGGTTGAACTGCGTCCTCACAATAGATGTTCAAATCCTAACCCCAACATCCATGAATGTGACCTCATTTGGAAATGGTGTCCTTGGTCAAGTAAAAATGAGGTCATTAGGGTAGGTTCTGATCCAATAGGGCTCGTATCCATGTAACAAGAGAAAATCTGGGCACAGAAAGATATATACAGAAGGAAAACACATGTGAAGATGAGACAAAGATTGGAGAGATGCATGTACCAGCCAAGAAATGCCAGAAATTTCTAGCAAACCACAGAAGTAAGAGGAGAAGTGTGGAACAGATTCTTCCTCACAGCCCTTGGAAGGACCAGCCCTGTGGACAGACACCTTGATCTCGGATTTCTAGCCTCCAGAGCCGTGAGACAATAAAATTCTATTATTTAGGCCTCTCAGTGGGTGACATTTTGCTACGGCAGCCTTGTGAAATTAATACAGATGATTCAAAGAGAAAAACTATATGATAATCCCAGTGGATGCCCAAAGTCATGTGAAAAAAATTCAACAGGGATTCTTGGCAAAACAGTAAAAATGAAGCCTTATGAAAATGCTGGAATCAAAAGCCAGCACCTTGCTAGCTGGGGAAACGCTAGAATAATGCTCCTTACAGTCAGGAACAGAAGAGCTGTCCATATGGTTTTAAAACACTCTTCTGGAAGTTCTACCAAACCGATTAGACAGGGAATAAAATCAGAAGAGGCACAATTATCGGTGTGTGCAGAGATACGATTGTACGTCTTGTGAGAGCCTAAGCATCAACTAACAAATCAACATAGGAAATTTCGATGTGCTATCTGGTTAACTGACAAGGAGGAGAGCACTCTTCTCTAAAGAAATGAAATGAACTGCCTCGGAATAACGAGAGCGGGGAAAGAGGTTGACAGTACACCAGAGGTGAATCATCCCAATGTTGGCAGTTGGGCCCCCACCAGGCTTCGTCCCATCTGCCTGCACTACAGCAACCTGCTTACCTACAAGCCTCTCCCGCTACGTATTCCCAGTCGGCCTTACCATTAATGGCTCAGCCCCAGTGCAAAATCGACTCATATAAATAGCAGTAGAGAGCTCTTGGAACTCTTGAGAAAAATCAGCCCAGTCCCTCATCTACTAACCATGGGATTACACAGCGACACTAGAGAGAAAGACCAAGGTGAACAGATAGAAAAATCAGTGCCAGACACAAAGTCATTTAAAAAATAATAATAAAGAAGTTCTACTTAATAACCTCAGAGAGTTTGGGGAAGATACTGTAATCATAAAAGAACAAAAACGTATGATTCCAATTATACGGGTGCCTGGGTGGCTCAGTGGGTGAAGCGTCCAACCTCGACTCAGGTCATGATCTCACGGTTCATGGGTTCGAGCCCCGCATCAGGCTCTGTGCTGACAGCTCAGAGTCTGGAGCCTGCTTCCGATTCTGTCCCTCTCTCTGTCCCTCCCCTGCTCATCACGCTCTGTCTTTCTCTCTCTTGAAAATAAATAAGCATGAGAAAAACAAAATAAAATAAAATAAAATAACAAAAACGTGTTACAAACAGTAGCAATTTTATTTATTTATTTTTAAATGTGTAGTTACTTATTTTGCAAAAGAGAGCATGCGTAAGCAGGGGAGGGGCAGAGAGGGAGAGAGAATCCCAAGCAGGCTGCACGCTTAGTGGGGAGCTGGATGTGAGGCTCCATCCCACAATCGTCAGATCATGAGCTGAGCTGAAATCAAGAGCCTGATGCTTACCCGACTGAGCCACCCAGGCGTCCCCCCAAAATAGCAATTTTAAATATATGAAAGGGCTTGAAAAGTAAGCCTATAATGGCTCAAACTAAAAATTTAATAAAGGGCTGGAAGAAACCATTAAGGCTACCTCGCAGAACGCAGAGCAAGAGATCAGAGGTGGAAAGTCTCTGAGTGAGGGGACAAGGAACGCGGAAAGTAAAGAGAATTCAAGAGGCACACCTTCTAAGTAGAATCCCAGAAATAAGGTATAGGGAAAATGGAAGGGAGCCCTAAGACAATATACATAGAAATTTATATTTATTTCCAAGGCTATAAAGAGTTGTGTTTGGGGATTTCCAGGGGCTTCCTAGTGCAAACTACCATAGGTGAAGAAAGATCTACACTGACATGCATCATGGGACATTCCAGAAAGATCCACACATCGTATGAAATTCCTAAACACTACGGATAAAGAGATAATCCTTAAAGACTTCAAAGAAAAGAAAAAGAGTCATAGATAAAGAGACCCAAACTAGCCCATCAACAGACTTCGTATTAGCAACACTCAATGTTAGAAGACAAAGTTTTAGGAGAAAATTATTTTGAACCTAAATTATGATCAATTATACTATCAGTCAAGAGGAGTTGAAGAGAGAAAGACTTCCTGACTTGCAAAAACATAAAATGTACCCCCCAATGATCCCTTTCTGAGGAGAAAGATTAGTCCAGAAAAAAACATGAGTAGAGAAGCAGGAGAGAAGATGTAAGTAACAAGAAACAGAGAAAGTTAAAGAAAAGAAATTGCAGCTGTGCAGTAGGTTGAGATTACTCGGAAAATCTACAACAAAGTCCTAGAAGAATGTCTTCGTGAAAGAAACTGGAAATTAATCCAGCAATAGAATGATGGAGTGGCTGGATGATTATAAAAACATGGTAAAGGGAGCATGTATTTCTTTTCTCAGGAAGAGAATTGAGATTTAGTAAGAAGGAAAGCAAACATAAAAAAAAAAAAAAAAAGCCCAACAACCCTTTATCCAGATACGAAGCAAAATAAAACGAAGCAAGTTGTAAGCTATTGATCAAGTATAGGGAAAAAGATCATTCACTTGACCTGGGTGCTTGAAATAATCCTACATCAAGCGCTACGGGATTTGTGTCAGGGTTCAACCAGAGAAACAAAACCAGTAAGAGGTAAAAATATTCAGAGATTTGCTGCAAGGGATTGGATGTTGCAAACGTGCAGCTTGGCTGGGCAAATCCAAATCCAAACAGCAGCCATTGAGAAGGGCAGTTGGAACGCTTGTGTGCAAACTGAAGCTTCTGTCCGCGGATGAAATGTCCCTTCTTCCCGGGAAGCCCCAGCTCTGCTCTTAAGGCCTTTGCATGAATTGACTGAGGCTCACACAGGTTATCTAGCACAACCTCTACTTAAAGTCAACTGATGAAGGACTTCAGTTGCATCCACGAAATGCCTTCACAGATACACCTAGATTTGTGTTTCATTGGATAACTGAGGACTGTAGCCTAACCAGGTTGACATGCCACTGCCTATCACAGTGTGCAAAGAAAGCGTTATAGGGACACCTGGGTGGCTCAGTCGGTTAAGCATCTGACTTTGGCTCAGGTCATGATCTCATGGTGCATGAGTTCGAGCCCTGCATCGGGCTGTGTGCTGACAGCTCGGAGCCCGGAGCCTGCTTCGGATTCTGTGCCTCCCTCTCCCTCTGCTCCTCCCCAGCTTGCTCTCTCTCTCTCTCTCTCTCTCTCAAAAATAAATAAACATTAGAGAAAAATAAGACATTGTAATCCTAGGCCACCCTGTGGCTCGTGCAATAAATGGGGCTTGCATATGATACTGTAAATGCATTTGGTTTTTCTTCAGTTTCCAGGATAAGCTTTAGGACAAATGATTGCCAATATGTTTGTGGGGCACGAGATAAACATCATCAACATTGTCAATGTCAAGATATGGATAAATCTTGACGTGGAGCCGTAAACAACCCAAACACTCGTTAATAAATTACGGAATGTCCATATCACCAAGCGCGATGCTACGCGTAGTTCAAAGGCGATGCGTGGGTTAAAAGGAGGATGTAGCTCTCCCTCTTCTGATACGAGAATTCCAAATTGTGCTATTAAGTGAAAAAGCAAAGGACAGATCAATATGTTTATACACAAGATATATGTGTATACACATAATTTTTTCTAGACCATACATATACTAAGGATATACACACAGACACACATATAAATACACATGTATTTATGTATGTTTAGACACATGTGTATACTTGTAAATTTTTTAGAAAGATATCTGGGAAAGAAAACATTTTTAGCCTGACATGGGTTTTTTTTTTAATGTTTATTTTTGGGAGAAAGAGGGAGACAGAGCGTGAGTGGGGGAGGGGCAGAGAGACAGGGAGACCCAGAATCTGAAGCAGGCTCCAGGCTCCGAGCTGTCAGCACAGAGCCCGACATGGGGCTTGAACCCACGAACCGCGAGATCATGCCCTGAGCCAAAGTCAGACGCTTAAGTGACTGAGCCACCCAGAAGCCCCCTCTTTTTTCTTTTAAATCATATTATTTGTGTTTAGAGAATTTCCATCAGCCATTCTTTTAGTATAAATATGCCGGTTGTCTTCATTTCTTTTTCATTCCTGAAACATATTTTCTCCGGATGTGGGATTCCGGATTGGCCATTCGTTGCACACTTAAAAAATGTTTCGTTCCTTTTGGCTCTCATGACTTCTGACGAGAAATCTACTGTGATTTGAATGTTTTCCCTCTCAGGGAAGGTGCTATTCCTCTCTTGCTGCTTTCAAGACTTTTTTCCTTCTCTCTAGTTTCCAGAAGCTTGACTACGATGTGTTTTGGTGCGTATTTCTTGGCCTTATCCTGTTTAGGGTTCACATAGCTTCTCGAATCTGTAGTTTGTTTGTTTTTTTAATTTTTTGAATGTTTTTATTTATTTTTGAGACAGAGAGAAAGACAGAGCATGAGCACGGGAAAGGCAGAGAGAGAGAGGGAGACCCAGAATCCGAAGCAGGCTCCAGGCTCCGAGCTGTCAGCACAGAGCCCGACACGGAGCTCGATCCCATGAACCGTGAGATCATGATCTGAGCCGAAGTCAGACTCCTAACCGACTGAGCCACCCAGGCCCCCCTAGCTTGACATGTTTATAGAAAGGTACTGAGATGTTAATGGAGAAAGAGAAACTTTTATTTTTCACTTTTGGTGCTAGTTGAATATTGTTTTATAATGTACATGTAACATATTTATTATTATTTTAAGGTTACCAATGTTATTTGGATGGTGGGATTAAAAGCCATTTAAATTCTCTTCATATTTTCCAGGTCAAAACACACACAGACACACACCACCTAACAAATGTGACTTAAAAATGTTTACGAGGGCGCCTGGGTGGTTCGGTGGGTTAAGTGTCACAACTCTTGGTTTCGGCCCAGGTCATCACCTCATGGATTCATGGGTTCGAGCCCCACATCCAGCTCTGTGCTGACAGTGTGGAGCCTGCTTGGGATTCTCTCACTCTCCCTCTCTCTCTGCCCTTCCCCCACTCGTACTGTCTCTCTCTCTTTCAAAATAAGTAAATAAACTTAAAAAAAAAGTAACTCAAAAACTTACTACAAAAAATGTTTACTGAGTACTTACTATATGCTAGGCAGCATGCAAAACCTGGTTATACAAAGGCAGATAAGAGCTTCTGCAGGGCGCCTGGTTGGCTTAGCCAGAAGAGCATGAGATTGTGGGTTCGGGCCCCACCTTGGGTATAGAGATTTAAAAAATAAATAAGTAAACTTAAAAAAAAAAAAAAGAGCTACTGCCTGGAGGGAGTTTCAGCTCAGTTGGGAGATATGTGTATTCAACCAGAATATTATAAAATATCATGGTGTAATGATAGAAATAAGAACAGGGTGTGATAGAGGCACCAGTCACGCCCCCTGGAGCATGACAAGCATTCCTGTCGCGGGTGGTCACAGGAGAGGCTGCAAGTGTGCCGTCTGGAGAGGGAGGGACGAACCAGGTGACTGGACCCTGAACTTGGCTTTCCCATCTGTAAGAGTGACTAAACACTTATCTCAGGGTTGCGAACAGACGAAATGAAATCGTATCTATAAAAAGCTTGTAGCGGCATTCAAGTCCAAGTGCTTTTCTCCTTTCTCTGACTCATACCGGAAGCTGGAAGATTGCACCAGCTAGAGGTTTCTGTTCTTTCTAAGTCAGACACCAACAACAATCCAGAGGGAAACGACTTGCCCAACATGACTGGCTGGCGGGAGGCAGAGGTGAGACCAGAGCACAGATCTCCTGACACTGTCGTTGACACTCCTTGCATGGTGCCCACAAGCAGTGACACCACATCGTCTCCAGTTGTTCGTGAGTTGTGATGGGCGCTGGACGAGGTGCCATTATCTCCAGTTGCCCGAGTGTTGTGATGGGGTCTGGATAAGTGGCATGGGGACCAAGGGAGTCACAGAGCCCCAAAGCACAGGTCGTTACACTTCTTGATGGAAGGCCAGTCTCCAGGTCTGCAACGAGTGGTCCACCTGTGACCCTAGAGCCGGCGGGCTCTGTTGATCTGTTCCTCCTCCTTCCCTTCTCAGCACCCACCAGTCAACCGCAGGTGGAGGCATCTGCTCCCAGGTCTGGGAAGCTACCCATGAAGGCGTATTATCATGTTCAAATGTGTGTGTGTGTGTGTGTGTGTGTGTGTGTGTGCTGGTGGGTTAATCCCCTGCATTCTACCAGATAAAGGTCTATGTCAGCCCAGCCCCGGAGTTAAATTTGATGGGGGGCATTTGAACAATAAGGCGGTGCTGGGTTTGTAACACAGATGGAGATGAAGAGTCCATGGCTCCATTTTATAGTGCTTCTACACAGAGGAGGGGCAGTGGGAGCGTCAGCAGCCAAAGGCATCTCAAGAGCTCTTAAATTCGGAAGGAATCTGAGGGTCGGAGCTAATGAAATAATCACCCCCGCGCTCCTGAAGGGCAAGCCACACACAAAACTGCACCGAGGAGCCAGCTGGGTGTCTGCAAGAGCTAAGTTGACAAAGGGGGCTCTTCAAACACTTCTTGCTAATCAGCTAATTACAGATTACCCTGTAGAGAAGTTCCAAATTGCCAGCGAAATGTGCTTCACAATTGCTCTGTACAAAAGGCAAAGGTTATAATTCAGCTGCGCCCATTATTAAACCAAGAGACTGTCCTTTATATTAAAAAGTGAGTGAAGAAGGTAGGGGTAGTTCTGCTCCCTGCCGTCCTTTAAGCCTCAAGAAAATTTAACTCCCGGGGCTGGGCTGACACAGACCTTTATGTGGTAGAATGCAGGGGATTAATCCACCACTAGGGGGCCCCAATTACACCCAGTTATCTAACCAGATACCAACTCTACAGGTACATTAACATGTCAAAGGACAGATGAGTATTTCGCCTCTTAAATGATGTCTTTCTTGAGTTCCTTGGCCCAGGAGATCTCTGATCCTTGGAGCCCAGATGATTCCTCAATCAGCTAGTGGCATGCCTTTTGTGATGATGTTTATTCTGTTGTGGACAGGATTTGCTGTAAATAGGAGGTCAGCTTCTTAAAGTACCCCAAGAGACCAGGGCCATATGCGCAATAGAATCAGGAAATATATATCATCAATAACAGTGCTACTACTTACTGAACACTCCTATGTGCAGGGCACTTTTATAGTTGCTATGCATGTATTAGCTCACTGCATCATCTTAACACTTTGCAATAAGTACTGTTATTACTCTCATTCTGCAAATAAGGAAATTAAGGCTTATAAGCAACTCCCCCATACTACCAACATAAGTAGTATATTAGCTCTCTATTGTTGCATAGCAAATGATCCCCACAGCCTCGGGGCTTACAGTGACGATAAACATTTACCACCCTCACACAATTTCTAGGTCAAGAACTCACGAGTGCCTCCATAGGCACTTCTGATGCAGGACTTCTCGTGACGTTATGGTCAAGACGCCAGTTGGGGCGGCATCATCTGAAGGCTTGACTGGGGCTGGAAGAACTGCTTCCAAGATGGTGCACCACACAGCTGGTGAGCTTGTGCCAGCTTTTGGAAGAAAATCTGGTTTTCACCCTGTGGGCCTCTCCGGGAGATGCTGCAATGTTCTGGCAACATCGTAGCTGACTCTCTTCAGAGTGGGTCATCCAAGAGAGAGCAAGGTGGGAAATTCAATGGCCTTATAATCTAGCCCCAGAAGCCACACATTGGTACTTCCACGGTGCTCTGTTGGACCCACAAGCCTGCCATGATCCAGTGGAGGAAACCCCCTAACACAAGGGCATGACTACAGAGAGAGAATCACTGGGGATGCCTTGGAGACTGGCAGAACTTGGATGTGAGCCTGGGTCTACTCTCTGCAAAGCTGTACTCTTGAACGCTGAACTCTGAAGTGTGTGAGATACCTGGAGAGTCATGGAAGAGTCAACGATGGCAAAATTAAAATGACAACACATTGAGTGCCTACTATGTCCTAAGCATTATACTGAGTTATCTGCATCAGACCTAATGATAAGGCTCAGAGTAGTTCAATGATTTGCCCAGCGTTTCAGAAGTGAAATCAAAATTGTCTTTATGAATGCAAAGCCTATAGAAGATAAATGAGCGAGTATGCATGCAGGCCACTTATGTGAAGAGGGGGAAAGAAGCCAAAGTAGTGTGAATCTGTGATTGAGAGCAGACCGGCAGCAGAAGGCAGAGTTGGAGTCGAAAATTAAGCCAATACAGACAAAAGAACATCATCACTCAATTGGAATGCCATTGAGCTAAACTTGAAGGGTAAAATCTAAGAAACAGATAAGAAGAAAGAATTCTCAGGGCACCAATTATACACTGCAGTTAGTCAAAGTATCACATTGACATTGCAATCTAGTTCTGTTGAGCTGAGTGCACTTGTCTTTTCAGAGATACATTTTGTGTTTTTAAAGACAAGGAGATAAAAGAGAAAGAGGTGAAGGTAACTTTGTTTCTTTTTTTTTTTAATGTTTATTTTAGTGTTGAGAGAGAGAGACAGAGCGTGAGTGGTGAAGGGGCAGAAAGAGAGGGAGACACCGAATCAGAAGCAGGCTCCAGGCTCTGAGCTGTCAGCACAGAGCCCAATGTGGAGCTTGAACCCATGAACACAAGATCATGACTTGAGCCAAAGTTGGATACTCAACTGACTGAGCCACCCAGGTGCCCCTTTCTTTTTTAAAAAAAAATTTTATAAATATTTATTTTTGAGAGAGAGAGAGAGAGGGCACAAGCAGGGGAGGAACAAAGAGGGAGTGAGATACAGAATTCGAAGCAGGCTCCAGGTTCCAAGGTTTCAGCACAGAACCCAACCTGGGGCTTGAACTCATGAACCATGAGATCATGACCTGAGCTGAAGTCAGTGCTCAACTAACTGAGCCACTCAGTGCCCCAAGGTAACTTGGCTTCTGAACATGTCTGTAGACCAGATATATCCATTTGAGTAAGGAGGAAAATTTTAAAAGCCAAATGTCATTTTCACCTTAAATGAGATTCCTTTTCTTCTTTTGCTATTATCAATGGTTTAACTAATACACAACTATACAAATCCAACCCATGCACTAGTCATAGAACTGTACGAACTGGTACAAACTATTTAGAAGTATAAGGTATTATCCATGGCTTAGAGCATCTTGGATTTATTTGGAAAGATGTATGTGGGGAGCCCTCTGCACACAACTCTACACAGTGATTATCTGTGGGTTCAATTTTGTTCATGGACGGTAAGCCGAGAAGAAGGACAGGGGATGTGTGAAGGCAAAGCTAGTAGGGGAAGGATGGGTGGAGAAGAGATTTGAGTCCTGCTTTGGGGATGGTCAGGTTTGGATTGGTCTCTCCATGCATTGGCTTGGGTTTCTGCAAAAGCAAAGCCTGAGACAAAGGCTTGGCACATATAATTTGGAAGATAACCCCAGGAAACAAGAGTAAGGTAGAACACAGCGAGACTGAGATAGGGAAGCAGGAGCCAATGAAGGATGTACCCTCCCTGTAGGGGACCTTGGCTCCTCGGAGATCTTAGAGAAGCATGTGGAGCGCCTCATAGAACGTTCTATCTGAAGGACAGGAGGCTTGGGTATTAATCCAGGGGCTGCCACCCCCCATTGTTTGAGGCTTAACCACAGAGACGTTCACCTCCCTGCTCTTCCTGACTGTGCCAGGATGTGAGGTGAGTGGACTTCTGTGGCTTCAAAGAAAACCTGAAGCCAGGAAAACAAAGGACTTGCCGGGCACAGCTGTGGCTCAAATCAGAGATGGTTGGAAGAGATGTGGTAGGAGGCACAAAAATCACCTGCTACGACCAAGAAAGTAAAAACCACCTCCCCCTGTCCCCAATTTGTCATCAGCCAGAAATGCATCAGATGGCCACCCCTGAGTGGAAGGGGACGTGGAGAGCAAGCAGTTTCAGCGGGGTGGTCTGTAAGTAAAAGTACAGCCTGGGGGGCGCCTGGGTGGCTCAGTCGGTTGAGCGTCCGACTTCAGCTCAGGTCACGATCTCACGGTCCGTGAGTTCGAGCCCCGCGTCGGGCTCTGGGCTGATGGCTCAGAGCCTGGAGCCTGCTTCCATTCTGTGTCTCCCCCTCTCTCTGCCCCTCCCCCGTTCATGCTCTGTCTCTCTCTGTCTCAAAAATAAATAAAACGTTAAAAAAAAAAAAAAGTACAGCCTGGGAGGCAGGATGGGAATGGATACTGGGCGGGCAGCTAACACAGTGTGCTTCGTGTCCTAACTGAGTAGCCGCTACACCCTGTCCCCCCAGGACCCATGAGTCATGCGGTGTGGGGACAGTTCTACTGGGAGCGCCAGCCACGCTTCCTTCCAGCAACTTGTCAACATTTCACTTTGGTGGTTCCTATGCCTTCTTGCCCCCAGGGAGTGAGCGAAAGGGGCGGCAGACACATACTCCACCATTCACACCACTGCCATCCACCTCTTCCACAAGCTGAGCTTTCTATCGGAGTCCTGGAGACGAGCAGAAGGTCAAGGATGGGCCGTCGCCTTGGCAAACCAGGGAAACAGGAGGGGACAAGAGTCAGGCTCCTGCTACTGCTCACTTGTGCTACTTAACTGCTTGACATGGTGCCATGTTCCTGGCGTGGGTTGCCCCCAGGGGAGGGAAGGGTCTGTCAGACTCTTGGCAACAGGTGGAGACCAAAAGGCAGACATGGCCTCTCCCCCTTCCTTCTCATTCTCTGGATCATCAAAACTCTTGCATCTTGAGCTTCTCCTTTCCAGACACCTCCAACACGAGGAAAAGGCTGTAAAATGGGAAATTCCGTCCCGTCTCTTAATGCATTTCCTCCCGTCCGCATCTCTGTAGGGAAACGACCCCGCGGAGGCTGGTACCACGGTGGCCATGGTAACCGAGTAATTGACATACAGTCTGTAAGTCATAAACTTAATGAAAGTGTAGTTTTTATTGCACTTCACCCTCATCTCTGATTAAATCAGATCTGCATAACGCGAAGGTATTAAATTTCCATGTTTCTCATTGTCTCTCCCCTGCCAGTAGGAAGAAAGCTCTGTGGTGAGGGAACCCTGCCAGTAGGCTGAGAACACCATAGCTCTAGATTTTGCTGAAAAATGTTTTTTAATAATTGGTGCTGGCTGGCTCACGCAGCAAAGCAAACTTTTGAGAGACGGTTGGATTCTGGCTCCACGGACACACAGCTGCTTTCCTCTGGCGGGTGGAGACCATGGCGGCAGAGAGGAGTAAGTCACAGAGGAGAAAGGAGACATGAATGAGGGACACGTTGATGCCAGAACGAGTTCCAGAGCCCCGCGTTGGGGCCAGGCCTGTCTGAGATCTGGGGACACAGAAAGGAACGAGTCAGAGCACCCGAGTGCAAGACGCACAGAATCTAGATGAGAGACTCACCTGGATCATGTGTCCTTGCTAGCAATAAAAATCAACAAGAACGGGGACTTGGGAGGAATCTGTGCCGGCCAACTGGTAAACCGCTGTGTGGCTGTTTCAAGCTCTGTGCTTCAGGGTTCTTTGGGGATTTAAGATCAATCACGTTGATGCTTATGCTAGAAGAGCTATCATGCTAATGGGGGCGATGTGGGAACCACTACACTGTGAGAGGTAATGTGACACTAAGGACAAAGGGTGGCCAAAATTTTTAGGGAGGAGTGCTTACTTCTAGCAAGGGCTTTCAAGAAGGTATCGAAGAGGTGTTGCCTTCAGACAACGTTTATTTATGGCAGGGGTCCTGCAAAGCACTTTTAGCTGGAAGGAGGCATCATTCTGTTGACGGTTTTTAAAGTTTATTTATTTTCAGGGAGGAGGGGCAGAGAGAGAGAGAGGGAGAGAGAGAGAGAATCTCAAGCAGGCTCCACGCTCAGTGCAGAGCCCAATGCAGGGCTCGATCCCAGGACCCTGGGGATCATGACCCGAGCCAAAATCAAGAGTTGGGTGCTCAACCAACTGAGCCACCCAGGTGCCCCCTCTTGAATTTTAATTTAACTTCATCTGAATAGAAAATAGAAAAAAAATGAGAAAGGAGTGTATAACAAGGCAATGGTGCTCAACTGGAGACAACGTTTGCCTTTTCTCCCCTCCACCCGAAGGACATTTGACAATGTCTGGAGACACTTTTGGTCATCCCAACTCAGGCAGGGGCTCCTGACATCCAGAGAGTAGAGGCCAGTTATGCTGCTCTATATCCCAAAATGCATGAAACAACCCCCCATCACAAAGAATTGTCTGGTCCCACATGTCAACAGTGATGAGTTTGGGGGGCCCTGTATAAGGGAAAATATGTTATTAACTGATGCCTTCAGAGATAAGGAGACAGCTGAGCAGATTTTGAAGTTAAGTCCCTGCCCCAGCAGGACAGATGCTGCACGGTCAGGGCCATGTCTGGTGAGAGGACTGACCCTCTGGGTTCAAGGTGTGTGATCCATGAGGCTGACCGAGGAGTCTGGGCATTTCGGGCTGGGGTGAGGAGCTGCAAAGAAGTCACACCCAGTTGTACTCTTAGTAGGGCTAAATTTTGCTTCCTTGACTATGATTATGTGTCAAGCATCCCCGGGATCCTCCCTGAGTTTACCCCTTTCCTGCCCCCCTCCCCTTCCATTCTTGGGATACCTCTTCCCATCCTCTGTTCTCCCAAAGTTTAGACAGCAGATGCATAAGCGTGATGTGTTCAAAGTCAGAGTCAAAGAGGTGAGAGTCAGGGAACAGGTCTAATCTCAGGGTCCCATTCCTTCCATTTAAAGACTTTCTAGCAAAGAACTGCTCTTCATTTTCTCTAGTGAGAGGAAGATGTCCAGAAGAGAAGTGAGCTGCCATAAAATTGCTTGAAATTCTTGGGTTTGAATTTTTGATCGATTGAGTGATTGATTGATTAGGCTCCATGCCTGATGTCAGGCTTGAACTCACAACCCTGAGATTAAGAATCATATGCTACATGGACTGAGCCATCCAGGTGCCCCTGGATTCTTGATTTTACTTGTCAACCATTATTTGAGGTAGTTACTATCAGTTAATGGATGGAGAAGCCATATCGCGAAGACATTATGGAAATCTTGCAAAGTAAAGGACCAGGAAATTACGGCGTATTGTGGGGTGACAAATTCTGGGCCCCTTATAATAATCACCACCATTATGAATACCTTATGTTTGGCAAGCACGTATGTAGGTTGGGTCAGGCACGTACTACGCGATCTCCCTATAGCCCTCGGAGGTTACCCAAAGTAGCCACGATCTGCAGAAGCAGATTGAGGAGCACCTCTCCGGGTCTCAGGCCAGGGTGTTATTCATGTTACAAGCAGGGATACCCTCTCCTTCACCCCCAGTTTCTGCACGCATCTCATCAAAGTATCACCTTTGGTTCCTGAGAAATGTAACACAGGACACGCCCCCCCAAGAAGCATGTATGTGCCTCCTGACTTGGGTTTCTGTCCTGGTTCACTAGCTTCCTGGCCACTGACTATGTCTGCCCTGTCTGGGGCCAGCCCTGGACCAACCTTCCAGGCTGAAAGGAGTCCCCAGAAAGAAAAGAAACCATGCCTTTTAGCAGGGCAGGAGCGCACGCACAAAAGCCCCTGTGGATCCTGAAGTTACTGGGTACCCTGAGGAAAGCTGTCATTTCCCAGATTTCAGCTTGAACATTATCTGTTATGTCTTCCTAACAGGAAGCTCAGCACAAAAAGCAGTGGTGATGAACACTGCAGGCCTCATGGGCCACTGAGGGCCATGACCCTTGGGGGTGGTCTTGTCACATGTCAACGGCAGAACTTGCCTCCCCAGGCAGTGCTGGTCAGAAGGAAACTCTACTGAAGTGCATCCCTTTTGCAATGGAGGAAACATCCTCTAGAAGCCAATTAGAGGCAGGGCTGGGAAGGCGGTTCTGGGGCTGAGGAGGGCCCGCAGTCTAGGGTGAGCCTGTGGGTCGACAGAAGGGAGGTATCTGTGAGTCCCCATCTGGTTTCTTCCTTCCCTTAATCTCCATGATGCTGCCCAAGAAATTAGAAACGGATGAAGCTTAGTGATTATGTCTCGCATCAAATTTCTAGAGAAATGAATGGAGTCCCATGATGATAATTCGGTCCATCAATGGTTTGCCAAATATGACCCTTCAGACAAGCCCTTCAGAGTTGGGTCTTTGACATCTGCCAACACACCGTGAGTATAGTACCTGCCAAGAGATGAACAGTGAAAATGACAACAATCATAGACGCTCGCTAAATACCTTACATGTGTTTTAGCCCTTTTTAATCCTCACAACTACCCTAAGAAGTATGGCTTAATATTATCCCTGTTTTACATTCTAGGTGTAAGGAAATTGAGGCCCAGAGATTATGTCATCTGCTCCTGGGTCCTGAAATGGATGAAGGGAAACCAGGCCTTTGGCTCACACTCTTTTTCTTGCACAACCTTGAGTCATGACTGCACGAGATACTACTCTGGCCTTTCGGAAAGAGGGACAACGAATGGAAAGTAGAGAATATGTAGGATGTGACCTGACCCATCTTCTATTTTCTCAAGAGAGAAAAGTCTTAGAAGTAAATGAAGAAAAAATATGCAAAGTAGTAACCAACCATAACTTTTCTTAAAACATATTAGGAAAGGGGCGCCTGGGTGGCTCAGTCGGTTAACCAGCCAACTTCGGCTCAGGTCATGATCTTGTGGTTCGTGAGTTCAAGCCTCACGTCAGGCTCTGTGCTGATGGCTCAGAGCCTGGAGCCTGCTTTGGATTCTGTGTCTCCCTCTCTCTCTTCCCCTCCCCTGCTCATACTCTGCCTCTCTCTGTCTCTCAAAAATAAATAAATGTTTAAAAATATTAAAAAATAAATAAAATAAAAAATAAACATTAAAAAAATTTTTAAACATATTAGGAAAAATAAAACCCAATAAAAGATTTAAACACAAGATATAAGACTTTCCTTAATTTTTTTCCCCCTATAGTCTTGGGTTTTCTTACCGTGGTTCTGTAGCTAACTGGTTTGGACCCTGTCTGGAAGACAGGATGCTATGGGACATTTGGAACTCTCTAGTTTGGCTGAGGCATTTCACAAATTGCTTGAAGCTTTGGGATCACGTCTTGCAGCTAGTGCTTGCTGAACTCACCTTGTCTGGCTAGTAAAAATTATTTGAGATGTTAATTAAAAATACGGAGTTCAGGCCTCACTCTAGGAGTACTTGATAAAGAAAGGAAAAGCCTAAGTCCGTGGCCCTTGGCCATAGCTGTGCTGTGAGATTCTTATTCAATTATCCTGGCATGGGACTTGAAGCAAGAAAATGTATTTATTTTTTATTTATTGTATTTATTTGTTTGAGAAGGATAGGGCACAAGCAGGGGAGAGGCAGAGAGAGAGGGAAAGAGAGGATCCCAACCCACAAACGGTGAGATCATGACCTGAGCCAAAATCAAGAGTTGGACGCTCAATCGACTGAGCCACCCAGGCTCCCTGAGAATGTTTAAACTCTTGGGTGATAACAGTGAGCAGTTAGGGTTGATGATGGGTTTGATCTCGCCATGTCAACCCATGGTTATCCTCTGGGTGGTTGGCCTGTTCTCAGCACATGCCTTCCACACTTTTCCTGACCCCCTGCAAGAGGAACCTGTACCCTAAGGCATAAGACAGCTGCCTCTATTCCTTGCATCAGTAACCAGACACATGCTGAGTCCACATCAAAAGTGTCCCCTTCCTGGAAACGCAGGTGACCACCTAGTGAAAGGACTTGGAAGCGAGTGAGTCCAGAGGCCTGGCATAAAGCAAGCTGCAGCAACAGAAGAGAAATGCAGGTCTCAAGCTGGGGGGTCAATGTCCAAGTGGGAGGAAGGGAAAATAGACAGACTGCAGGCACCGTGAACTTGAGTGAGCTCGGCCTCAGAGTCGGAGTCCATATGTGCGGGGAGACAAAGCATGTGGTCCCTGGGGGTCCAGGGCGCTTGGGGCCATCCAGCCTCAGGAAGCAAAGAGCCAGGGATGAAAGGCAAGGGCTGGGGTTCAGCACGCTTGGACCCTCAGAGTGGATTGCAATCAGCAATGGCATCGTGCGGAAAGGGGCAGGGCTGGGCGGGGATGAAGCAGTGGAGAAGTGAACGGAACATGGAGAAGTGCAACGCTGACCAAAGAATTCCTCCCATCCCTCCATGTAAGGACCAGATTGATCCCAGAATCTTTGGAGTGGAAGAAAGTACTTTCACAACAGCTCACCGGATAGAGGACATTCCATCTGGAAGCTCGGAGATCCCCCCCCAAAGCAGGCCAAAAAGAACTTCCATTATCTGCCTATTAATCTCAAGATGCTGGTCCCTGGGCCTCCCGGCAAAGGCTCCTCGCTGATCCTTCCTCCTGGTCTGACCTTGGGAGGTGCACCCAAAAGACTCCTCCGTGTTCTGTCTGTTCACAGAATACTCTCCATACTCCTGGTCACCAAATGTGTGCGCGTTCTCCCCACACCAAGCAGATCTCCAATTCTCCCACACCAGCTGGGTGTCCCACAGTAGCTCAAGTCTGATGCGATTTACCTGGAGTTAGTGCCCACCCCTCAGGTGAGTGGCTCAGTCCCACAAGGCTGCCCCCTGCTTCGCGCCCCCGTGGCAAGTCAAGGTTGCCACCAAGGCTCTGCATCAGACGTCTTTGGGTTTGATCGTTTGCTAGAATGGCTCACAGAACTCGGGAAAAGCATTCACCTGGTAGATTGCTGGTTGATTACAAAGGATATGACTCCGGAGCAAGCAGACAAGAACACGATATGGGGGACGGGCATGGAGTTTTCACATCCTCTCTGGGCCCCCACCTGCCCAGCACCTCCGTGTATTTACCGACCTTGAAACTCTCCAAGCACCCTCATTTAGGACTTTTTGTGGAAGCTTCATTACATGAGGCACAGCTAATTAAATCATTGGTTTTTGGTGACTGATCTTAATGTTCAGCCCCTCTCCTCTCCCTGGAGGTCAGAGGTGGGTTGAGGAAGAGCTGAGAGCGGAAAGTTCCAACTCTCTAATTGTACGGTTGGTTCCCATCTTTAGGGGGCTTCCCGGAAGTCACCCCGTTAATGTAAACTCAGGAAGGGTTGTGGTGAATGACAAAAGACAACTTTATGGCTCTTATCGCTTAGAAAATTCCAAGGGTTTTAGGAGCTGTGTGCCAGGAGACCTGGGTGATGACAAATCTCGATTTCTTATTATAAATCGCAATATCATAGGAGGTCACTTGCGGGAAGGGTGTTCCCAGCCTGTGGGCACGTAGGTCTACCTTGACTCCAGATCCGGGTCCCACTCACTCAGGTCCGTTTGACAGTTGCCCGTGAGCTGGTGCCAGTGGAGGACAGCAGTCTAAACACTTGTGTCTGTAGGTCTCTAAGCACCATTCCCACGGCTCTCTGTTCTAACCCAAGCCTCTAGTTTCGGGGAATATGTGCTCTGTGTAAAACACACCACACAGCCCAGAGTTGTTACTCATCATAATGACATCACAAAAGGAGGAACTTTTCTCATGAAATACAGCAAAGCCATTTGGGGTGCGATGATCTTCCTGATGCGTATTCCAGAAAACCAGCTGGATGGACATTGCAATCCTCTGAGCCCCAGACACATCCAGGATCTGCCCTTTCCATTTTCTCTGGCTTGTTCCATGGGCTCCATCCCGCTGGGTACCTTCTGGCCTCTTCCATGTGCTAAAAGGGCCTCTCCCCAGGAAGGCTCATCATACGGTCTCAGAGCCGCGTGAGGATTTCGTGTGTTCAGCGGGTGAAGTCTCCTTGAGCAGAAGTGAGCACGAGCACAGACTGTGTGTGGGAGTAGATGTTCTTTCGGTGTCTGCTCTAAATGTTCATTGTTCCAAGACAGGGAAATGAATGGGGATTGCCTGAACCACGCTGGAGCTGAAACAAAACAGCTAACCGAGCTCATGGGGCTCCGCAGGGCAGAATTTTCCTTTTGCTCTTTTGGCCCCTATGATCCGTGGGCAAACTCATGGGCCCGGCAACTCCTATTTGCTGGCAGTACCTTTCCCAGCCTTCCCCCTACTCTGCTCCTACTGGACGCCCCTTCTAAGGCCCCAGTTTCTGAGTTCTGGAAACTTTTCATGCAGCGGTCCCTGCCCCTGTGGGTAGCAATGACTCCCACGGTGGCTGATCTCATCTTCCCATCCCCCGTCCACCACCTGTGCCACTGAATTCCCTGAATCAACTCTCTGTGCTAAGACCTCTAGGTCTGCCTCTTCACCGGCTGATAAAGTTCTTAAACACTAGCGAACACTTTTATAGCATGGGTAGCGCTTTATATCGTTAATTAATTTAATCCCCGTGACTTTCCCGTGAAGTGGGTACCATGATCATCCCCATTTCACAGATGCGGAGAACAAGCAGTAGAGAGGTCCCACGGGAGATTAGCGATGGCGCTGGGATTCAGAGGTCGAAGACTGAACCCAGACTGAAAACACCAGCAAGGAAATATACGCACACATGCGCAAACCAGCAAATCAAATACCTTGATTCATAGAAGTGTTAAGTCACGAACACGTGAGGGATATGGCTCTGAAACTGAAGCCTCTGGACCAACAGCATTAGCATCATCTGAGAACTTGCTAGAAATGTACATCTTAAGGCTTCACCCCTGACCTACAAAATCAGAAATGGGGAGAGGGAGAAGGGGAAGCACTCTGTTTTAACACACCCCCCCCCCACAGGTGATTCAGATGCTTAGTGAAGTGTGAGAACCACTGCTTTAGATCACAGGTCCATCCTTGGATGTTGAGGTCCTAGAAGGGTTCTCCAGCCACTGTGCTCGACTTCCTGAAAACCAAGCTTATTTGCCACACAGCATGGCTCCTTTAAGGGGCTCTGCATGTCCCTGCCTCTTGGGGTCGTGTTACGTGGCCAGGAGCAATTCAGGTTGCCAAATCAGTTACTTTAAAATAAAAAGATTATCCTGGATTATTCCAGTAGGTCCAATATAATTATAAGTGTCCCTAAATGGACACTTCTCCCCAATGGGAGACAGTGGGGGACACTCGTCCCCCAATGGGGACACTTCTCCCCAAATGGAGAAGAGGGAAGCTGATGAAGCAGAACTAGAGGGATAGATAGGTGGCTTTGAACATGGAAGAAAGGGAGACAAACCAAGGAAAACAATCTCCAGCTGCTGAAAAGGCCAGGAAACACATTCTCCCTTCAAGTCTTTAGAAAGAACACGCCCCTGCTGACGCCTTAGTTTTGGTCCAGTGAAATCTGTTTTGGATTTCTGACCACTAGAACCATAAGATAATAGGGGCGCCTGGGTGGCTCAGTTGGTTAAGCGTCCAACTCTTGGTTTCGGCTCAGGTCACGATCTCGCAGTTCATGAGTTCAAGCCCCATGTCAGGCTCTGTGCCGGCAGAGTGGAGGCTGCTCAGGATTTTCTCTCTCTCTCCGTCTCTCTCTGCCCTTCCCCCATTCACTCTCTCTCTCTCAAAATAAATAAACTTTTTTAAAAAAAGAACTGTAAGATAATAAATTGGTGTTGTTTTCGGCTGGCAAGTTGGTGGTTACTTGTTACAGCAGCCACTGGAAGCAAATACAGACTGCAAACAAACATCCCAGGGCATATTTGACCCCAGCAGCTGTAGAGTCCTAACCCCCCTTCTCAACTCACCTCTTCCCCTCCACGTCTTGGCTTCATTTTTTTTTTTTTAACGTTTATTTATTTTTAGAGAGACAGAGACAGAGCATGAGCTGGGGAGGAGACAGAGAAGGGGAGTCACAGATTCCGAAGCAGGCTCCAGGCCCCAAGCTGTCAGCACAGAGCCTGACGTGGGGCTCGAACTCATGAACCACGAGATCGTGACCTGAGCCGAAGTTGGACGCCTAACCGACTGAGCCACCCAGGCGCCCCTTGGCTTCATTTTTTAGACTTCCAAATGGAGTCTGCTTTCCACACCTCCTCCTCGTCTAAACCCTATAGTTTCTGCGTCTTCTGGAACTCCCGCTCTCGTTGTCTCCCCTCCAGCTACAGCGTTCTGTAGCTGGGACATTCCTTATCTGGGGCTGGAGGCCGACTGGAAGCCCTGGTGTCTCTGAAGGCCCCTCAAGTAGAGCCTGAGTTTTCTTTCACAGCCTAGAGACCTCAGGGTCAGAAAGCGGTTTCAATGTCCACGAGTGCTAATCCACTATTGCCAACCCCAGCCCATTTCTACGCCCATCCTGCAAAAACTCTTTCTTATTTAAGGCTCATGCTTCTCTTAGCTCAATCACCCTCTCCCTCACCTCCTTCCTGCCATCGATCAGCCTGCCAGTCCCTCCCCACCCCTCACTGAAGATGGTATGTCTTTCACTTTTCCTGTCTACCAACACCCCCGCCAACACTCTTGAGGACTGGAACCTCCATGACAATGACACAAGCAGCACCTCCGGCAGTGCCTTCCAACTGCTCATCATCTACACTCTTCCATGGTCACACCTAGATCTTGTCACCTCCAGCAACCACATCTCCCTCAGAACTCACTTTAAGAGCTCAACCCGGTGTCTTTTACTCTGGTCTCCCCCGATGCTACAAACCTTTGATTTCATTGTGCCTTGCAAACCCTGTCCTCATTTTGCTAACTAGCTACAAACCCATGACCCATGAGTTTCATCCCTTCCTTGCAAATATTCTCAGTCCCTCGGTCCCTCTCCGCCACCCGCCCCAGATGTCACACTGTCTTGCTCACCTGGTAAACCGCAGTCCTGGCTGGACCCCCATAGCTGCGTCCTCCATATTGTCACAGGAGCAGCTGAGCTCTGTGTAGAAAATCTCACATCCAGGTTAACGGCTTTGCTTTAAAAATCACAGCCTGTTATCCCCACGCGAGCCCTTCCTTCTGCCTGATGCATCTGTTGTCCTTCCTTACCAACTCCCCTCCTCCCCACCCTGCCACGACTATTCCATGGTTTCCTTTTTGCTCAGATCTTCCCCACTCTCCCCTCCCACACACTTAGTGGGTGTTCTCCCTCATGCATGCTGGGGAAATATAAGCCATCCCACGGAGATGCTCTCAGGTTCTCGTCAGCAGATCCGTAAGCCTTCATTCATCATCACCCTTCTTCGCCTTCCCCCTCCTATAAGCAAGAGAGAGCGCTTTGCTCCTAACCCAAACGAAATCCTCCCCCTGCTTTGCAACCCAAAGAACGCGCTGTTTTGGTTTTTCTTCCTCTTTCCCTCATCATAGATCTTTCTGGAGGGACATCCAGAGCTTTAAAGGCTTCTATCAGAAATGAAAAAAAAAAAAAAAAAAAAAGGCCTAAAATCAATTACCGACAATTCCACTTCCAGAGGTGAGATAAAAGCCAGGAAAATTGACTGAAAATAAGCGGGAGAGAGAAATCATTGAGATAAGAGCTGACATCACTGGAGTTGAAAATCATCCACAAAACTAAAAGTCAGTTCTTTTGATCAGAAGGTTAGCAGAACTAGCAAGTGCCAAGCAAGACCGCTTAAGATAAACGGGGGGGAGCGATCACAAATGACCAGCATCAGAATAGGAAGAGGGATTATCATTACAGATTGCGTGATTATCAAGACAATTGAAAGAGAATGCTAGGAATAACCTTATGTGAACAAAATGGACACTGCGGATGAAATGCCGTCCCCTGAAAAACTCAGATTCTCAAAACTGACACGGAAATAGCCTCATACCTCCCGAAACGTTAAGCTGTTGATCCAAAACCTTACCACAAAGAAAACATTGGGCCCGCGTTATTTCACAGGGGAAATCTCATTAAACGTTCGAGGAAGAAATAACATGGAATTTACACAACCTATTCCAGAAAGTACAGGAAGGTTGAGCTACTGATGGAGACAGCAGAGGAGTGAAGGGAGCCAGCCACAAAAAGTTACGGCTTCATGATTCCATTTAAATGAAGTTCTGGAATGGGGCACCTGGGTGGCTTAGTCGGTTAAGTGTCCGACTTCAGCTCAGCTCGGGTCATGATCGGGTCACGATTGGGTCATGATTTCGCAGTTCGAGAGTTTGAGACCCATGTCGGGCTCTGTGCTGACAGCTCAGAGCCTGGAGCCTGCTTCAGATTTTGTGTCTCCCTCCCTCTACCCCTCCCCTGCTCACGTTCTCTCTCTCTCTCTCTCTCTCTCTCTCTCCAAAATAAATAAATGTTAAAAAAATTAAATACATAAATGAAGTTCTAGAATCAATACAACTAATTTATCATGGAAAACTTCAAAAAGAGTGATTTCCTTTGTTGGGATGAGAGATGAACTGGAAGGGAATGCTAGGGAACATTCTGGAACAAGAGGGATAGGTGAAATGGACGTCAAAATCAGATATCATGAATTTCACCATAAATAAGTTTAATGACTAGCCACCCAAGAAGGGTAGGTTTGGAGAAGGACATGAGACGAGAGTTGGTGGTAAAAGTTGATGAGTGACAAACCTCAATATTAACCTTCTGTTTATTAACCTTCTGTTTCTGTTGGGAGTGTTTTACATCCCCATAACCAAGCATTTTAAAATGGAACAGTCACAACCATGGTAGTGTGACGTCTAACGTGAGATATTCCGTTCGTCCGTCACACCACGTCAAGTCGGCAGACTTCAGGTTTGCACAAAATGGAGTATATTGGTATTTCCTTGCAGTCTGATTCTGTAAAATTGTTCTCATCGGTACCCAATATGCACATTTGCACCCGGCTTTCCTACTCACATTACACCGTAGACATCTTTGCACAGAAACCCAGTCTTCGTGGTCACCGCTTTTAATGGCGACCCCTCTGGCCTCTTAATGCTGAAACTCAAATTTTGTCTCATTATTTTACCTACGTCGAGTGTTAGTGCTGCTGGGAATGATACGGCTTGAGCAAGAGTATCCCTCAGGACCAGGCATTTAACTATTTATGCTCTCTATGCTCATGGTGTATTAAGGAGGATTTAAGGGTAGCTTGAAAAGATGCATAAAATACACGATAGGATAGACATCAAACAGAACACAAAAAGAAAGAGACACATGGTTAAAGAGGGAACTGAACCAAGGATAGTTAAGGAAGGGCAAATTCGGCACTCTTCTTTTGTCTTCCATAAAACATTCCCACAACACCAAACTTCGGGCAATGATGCTTAGTGTGTGTGTTGGTTGGGGTCGGGGTTGGGGTACAGAAGGGTAACCAAAGAAGCCTCTTACAAGACGTAGTTATCATTGAAGCCCGAAAAAGTTAGGGAATGTCTGCGCAACTGATAACTAAAAATTGCTGAGTAGCTTCAGATGTAACTTAGGAAAGCTTTTCATCTTAGAATGGCTGAGACACAAGAGCAAGGATTCAGATCCCAGTCCTGCTGCTTCCCTGCTGGTTATTTTGAGAAAATAACTCCCTCTCTCTGATCCTTCGTGTCCTCCTTTGTAAAACACGCACCGCCTAGCACGGTTGAGGGATTTCTCACAGATCCCACGAGCACTGACAGGGACACGCTGGGGGGTGGGCACTATTCCGGTCCTGCGGGAAGGGATTGGCGGGTAAGGCTCCGCCTTTACGAGGCTCACCTTCTGGTGGAGGTGAAGATACAGAGAAGGAAACAAAGAAGGAAGGTAGTTTCAGATGGTGACACTTTGATTCGAGAAAATGGCCCTCCAAAGGGGGCTAGAGGGAAAGGGATATGTGTGTGCACTTTGCAAGATCTGTGGATTTGGGGATTCCTCTCTGCAAAGATCCTATTTTGTTAATATTTATTTATTTTTGAGAGAGAGAGAGAGAGAGGGAGACACAGAATCAGAAGCCGGCTCCAGGCTCTGAGCTGTCAGCACAGAGCCCGACGCGGGGCTCGAACTCACAAACCGTGAGATCGCAACCTGAGCTGAAGTTAGACTGAGCCACCCAATTGCCCCAAGATCCTATGTTAAAGGGATCTGAAAGATGAAAGGTGTCAGGGACGAGCCATCGAAATGAAGGGAACATAACACGGAGGCTTGTGTTTTAAGGATCAGCAAGAAAGCCAGCGTGGCTGGAGCAGAGGGTAACGGCGGAAAGAGACAAGGCTGGAGAAGTGGACGGGGCCCAGCGCTCACGGCACCAGGGTTCGGGGCCTGCTTCGTGTGCCCTGCACACAGAGGCCTGTGCAGGATTTAAGCAGTGGACTTACCTGATCGGATTCACGTTTTTACGCCACTGCATGGAGGACGGGTTGTAGCAAGAGTGGAGGCAGGGAGACCAGCTTGGAGGCCGTCAGATTTCAAGGGTGCAGTACAGTTCCTGGCACAGGAAAAGCACTCTCGGGATCGCCTGGGGGGCTCAGTCGGTTAAGCATCCGACTTCAGCTCAGGTCATGATCTCACGGTTTGTAAGTTCGAGCCCCGCGTCGGGCTCTGTGCTGACAGCTCGGAGCCTGGAGCCTGCTTCCGATTCTGTGTCTCCCTCTGCTCATCCCCACTCAAGCTCTCTCTCTCTCTCTCTCAAAACAAATAAATAAGCATTAAAAAAAAAAAAAAAGCATTCACTACATTCCAGTTATTTTGAATTGGTGATCTGTAGCCCTTCTTTTTAGAAAAAGATACTGGTGAAGATAAAAAAAAAATTAAAAAGAAAGAAAAAGACATTAGCGAGGAGGGACAGTGATCTCCTTAAGACATCCACTATTTGAGAAAATCAGGTCTTTCTGTTCTCTGTAGCAGAGATAACTTCTCCTGGCTCATCCAGTGTGGAAGCTTGGGACCGGGGCCTTTTCTAGAGCTTCTTTCCCTGGGCGTTTCCAGGGAGGGGGGTGTGGGGGTCACAGAGAACTCCGTGGGAGGTTGTGAGGCTGGAGGCGGGCACTCTGTGGCTCATCCATGGGGGCGGGCTGCCCCAACCTCCCCGGGGGGCCCCTCCACCTTCTGTGACTCCCACTCCGCCAGGAACAGACCTCCACCTCCGCCAGGCTCAGCCACAGCGACAACCGCCAGGGGCTTCTGTGCGTCCTCATGGGCCCAGCTCCGATTGTGGCTTCTGGAATGTTCTTAGTCTCCTCTACTTTATACCCATCCTTCCTTCTCGGGGGCCGCCCTGCGTGCACTTTGGACTCCAAGCTCCAACATTCACTGTGAAGGCGGAAGGCTTGCAGAGAGCATTTGATCAGGTTCCACAATTGGATAAGGTCAAATCCCCGCATCTGATCATGGACACGTATTGAATAATGTTCATAATTACTCATATCATATACAACTATATATATATTTAGAGAAGAGGTAGAAACTTAAGAGTCGTAAAGACAGATACCATATGGTTTCACTCTTATGTGGATCTTGAGAAACTTAACAGAAACCCATGGGGGAGGGGAAGAAAAAAAAAAAAAAGAAGTTAAGAGTGGGAGAGAGCCAAAGCATAAGAGACTCTTAAAAACTGAGAACAAACTGAGGGCTGATGGGGGGTGGGAGGGAGGGGAGGGTGGGTGATGGGTATTGAGGAGGGCACCTTTTGGGATGAGCACTGGGTGTTGTATGGAAACCAATTTGACAATAAATTTCATATTAAAAAAAAAAAGAAACTTAGAGTCGTATGGTTAGAGTTGTATAGTGAATATGGTGATATAGTTACAGTTTATAAATTTACATATATATGGGGTTATGTAGTTATATAGTAATATAATTACAGATTGTGAATTTACACATATATAGTTATAGAGTTAGAGTTTATGAACTTACATATATATAGTTATATAGTGATACAGTTATAGTTTATAAATTTACATATATATAGGGTTATATCATTACATAGTGATATAATTAGCTTATGAACTTACGTATATGTATATAGGTGCATATATGTGTGTGTATACATGTTGTGCTTCATCAATCGACCCCACTTTGGTTCACCAACAGCAGCAGATCAAAGAGAGAAAGAACCAAATATATCTCTGATTTATGTGGAAATCTCCAAGTGTCCAGTCGCCCGGGTGGCTCAGCTAGTTAAGTGTCTGACTCTTTTTAATTTTTTTTTTAATGTTTATTTGTAAGAGAGAGAGACAGACAGACAGAGTGTGAGTTGGGGAGGGGCAGAGAGAGAGGGAGACACAGAGTCGGAAACAGGCTCCAGAATCCAAGCTGTCAGCACAGAGCCGGATGTCAGGCTCGAACTCACGAACCATGAGATCATGACCTGAGCCGAAGTCCGACACTCAACCGACTGAGACTCCCAGGCACCCCTAGAATTTTTTTCAAATATTTTTTTAACTTTTATTTATTTGTGAGAGACAGAGAGAGACAGAGCATGAGCAGGGGAGGGGCAGACAGAGAAGGACACACAGAATCAGAAGCAGGCGCCAGGCTCTGAGCTGTCAGCACGGAGCCTGACGCGGGGCTGGAACCCACAAACTGCGAGATCATGACCGGAGCTGAAGTCCGACGCTCAACCAACTGAGCCACCCAGGCGCCCCAAGTGTCCGACTCTTGATTTCAGCTCAGGTCATGATCTCACAGTTCGTGAGTTCGAGCTCCACATTGTGCTCCACAGCTGTCAGCTCAGAGCCTGCTTGGGATTCTCTCTCTCCCCCTCTCTCTATCCCTCCCCTTCTCTCTCTCTCTCTCTCTCTCTCTCAAAATAAATAAATAAATCAACTTAAAAAAAAAGAAAGAAAAGAAAACAGACCAAACAAGAAGGAATGTATCCTACAAACCAAGCCAGCCCCCGAGATTGACAAGGATAAGACTTGCCAAATTGTATTCTTTGCGAAAGTTCCCCGGTTCATTTTCTGACAGCTGGCACAAGAAAGATTTAAAACCCTGAAGAGGAGGGAGGAGGTGGTTTCCATCTGTGGTCATTACCTGATCTTGCAGATTTCAATTGCCAGGACTAACTCCATGGGGCACGCAGTTTATTATAGATTTCAAATCCAGAGAAGGGTGCAGAAAATAATATAACATACATCCGTGTACTCACTGCTGGTATTTGACAAATGTTAACATTTGCCATTTGCTTTGGAGGTTTTAAAAATAAAACTTTTCAGATACTTTAGAGTATCTGTAAATATCCCACTCAATCCCATCTCCTTATTGTTCTAATTTGAATTTCATGGTGCATGTCTTTGCAGAGTTAGACACATCTAACTTGCACATCTCAAACTTGAACCATCTTCAGGAAGCTGTCACATAGAAGTCTGTTTTCAGGGGTGCCTGGGTGGCTCAGTCAGTTAGGTGACCGACTTTGGCTCAGGTCATGATCTTGCGGTTTGTGAGTTCAAGCCCCACATCAGGCTCACCGCTGTCAGCGCACAGCCTGCTTCGGATCCTCTGTCCCCTTCTCTCTCTCTATCCCTCCCTCACTTGCTCCCTCTCTCACAAAAATAAATAAAACATTAAAAAAAAAACAAGTCTGTTTTCAATACATACTTTGGTTGGTAGAATTAGGGAGTGATGCCGCTTGGTCTATATCATCTCCGTGACTCCCTTCTAATCCTTGATGATATTCCACATTTTGCATGATCTGTGAGATCATGACCTGAGCTGAAAATTCCACATTTTCCCCATACTAACAAGACCACATCTTTCTTCCTTTGTCCCCGCAACCTTCCAACTCACCGTGGGCCTTGCTAGTCTCAGACAACACATCAGATTCCCGGAAGCCGTGCCTCAGGTGACTCTCAAGGCTACTGAAAGTTCTGGTCAGCAATGCCAACGTGGTGGAGGTGGGGATCCCCACACCGCCGAGCAATTCTCCAGCACCCGCTGGATGTCCTACAATTCATCTCAATTCCAACACGGTCTACCTGGAGATATTGTCAGGTCCCTCAGGTTAGGGGTTCAGTCCTACAGGACTGACATCCCTTCCCCCCACTGTGAGAACTAAGCTCACTGAGTCAAAGGAGGGATGCGGAGACTCAGCACAGTGAAGTGAGGCTTTAACCTATGTTCTTGCAAGAGTGGGTGTCTGACAGGCAGGCACACTGGGGGCAGTCACAGCAGACAATTTATCTCCTAGCATGCAAGTCCATCCCCTGGCTCTTCATTGGCTGAGTGCTGCAGAGGTAAGTCCCTCCCTTGGCTCCTCATTGGCTGAGTGCTGCAAGGGTAAGTCCCTCCCCTGGTTCTTCATTGGCTGAGTGCTGCAGAGGGTACAGCCTTACTTGGAGGTCGCCTATGCCCATATAAAGCAAAAAATAGTCTGATTGGAACAAAGGTACATTCTCTGAAGTGACACAGACTTTCAGTCCTTCCTCCCTTTGTTCTTTGGTGTGTGCTCATTGCAAAGCCCCAGAAAAGAAGCCTGCAAAACAGAGAGGGGAAGCAGAACCAGGAAGTGAAGTGTCTAAGGATTTGGGACTCCACTGTGGTGGCGGTGGTGGGTGGTACATATTTCCAATAGGTTGTAAATGTATTAATTAGTACAGCTTTTATTTGGCATTTCTGGAAATGAATCACCTCCCTTACTTCTCACACAACATCAGACACTAACAGCAATCCAGGTACCACCTGGGCTTCTGACCCACTGGCTACACACGGATCAGAAGTTCCCACAACCCCTTCCTTTGGTGTAATTAATTTGCTAGAGCAGCTTACAGAATGCAGAGAAACATTTTACTCACTGCATCACTGGTTTATAATAACAGGATACAGCTCCGGAAGAGCCAGCTGGGAAAGATACGGAGGCAGGTGTGGGGAAGGGGTATGGAGCTTCCTAGCCCTCTCTGGGTGCACCACTCTCCCTAAAGCTTCCCAGGTGCACCAACGCGTAAGTTCTCCAAACCTAGCCTTTTGGGTTCAGCACCTCTCCCATCCCCAGAGGTCAGGGGGTGCGACTGAAAGTTTCAACCTCTAATCACCGGGTTGTTCCCCCCACCCCACCACCAGCCCTCAAATTTAGGTCACCCAGGGGCTTTCCCAGAGTCACCCTTCTAACCAACTCCCACATCCTGTTTCACCAAAGAAAGGGGACCTGGGTGGGAGATGAGATGAGAGGAGGTGAGAAGGTGCAGGCCTATCCACATCTCACACATCTCCCTCTCTGGGGCTCTCTCCACATCCTGCCTCCTTCCTGAGACCTTCTGCTCTGCATCTCCAGGGCTGTCCCCTGCCTCTTTCCTGCTGTGCCTGCTGGGGACTCACATCTCATTGTCCCTGCCAGGCCCAGCTGGAGTGTGACCTTCCTGACAATCTCTTCCGCTCCCAATCCTAGCTCTCCAATGCCCTTTCCTGGCCACAGTCCTATAGAAAACTCTATTACAAGGGGAATTTGACCTTTCACAAGCTTACCAGGGGATAGAGAGTTTAGCTTTTCCTTAATATAAACAACCAATGAGTGTTCTTCCACTGTCTCTAGGAGATAACGATTCTAATGAGTCCTGATTGGGGACAACTTACTTCCCCTAAGAAACCTGAAATCAATACTTTCCTCTCTCTGGGTGCCTGGCTAGTGCAGTTGGGAGAGCATGTGACTCTTGACCTTGGGACTGTACATTCCAGCCCCACATTGGGTGTAGACATTACTTAAAAATAAAATCTTCTAGATACATACATACATAATTTCCCTTGTCTTTATGGAATGAATAAAATCACAGGAATATAAGACACAGCATAAGGAATACAGTTAATGATACTTATAATAACGATGTAATGGAATGGTTGATACACTTGTGAACATAGCATAATGTATAAACTTGTCAAATTACTATTAATACTAATTATTATTATTACTCCTATAATAATCATAGTATTATAATTAGATTATAATGGTAGTTATATATAATGTGAATAATAGTATATTACTATAGTATATTATTACATAATAGTAATTATAATAATTAAACTCTATACAATTTTAAGAGTAATTATATTAGTTATAATAGTAATTATAATAGTAATTATAATAATTACTATTATAATCTGATAATTACTATTATAATCATTATTATTACTATTATGCTACTATTACTATAATAATAATAATCAACTGAAACTAATGTAACACTGTATATCAGCTATACTCAAATTAAAGAAAAAATACTTCCCACTTTCTGAATCTACTAATCCAACTAGTTTTCTTTAATTGGACATTTTCTTCTCAAGGTTCATAGGTTCAAACCCCACATCGGTTCTGTGCTGACGGCTTGGAGCCTGGAGCCTGCTTCAGATTCTGTGTCTCCCTCTCTCTCCGCCCTTCCCCTACTCACCCTGTGTCTTTCTCTGTCTCAAAATAAATAAGCATTTAAAGAATTAAAAAAATAAAAGAGTGCCTGGGTGGCTCAGTCGGTTAAACGTCCAACTTCAGCTCAGGTCACGATCTCACAGTTCATGGGTTCGAGCCTCGTGTTGGGCTCTGTGCTGACAACTCAGAACCTGGAGCCTACTTCAGATGCTGTGTCTCCCTCTCTGCCCCTTCCCTGCTCGTGCTCTGTCTCTCTCTGTCTCTCAAAAATAAATTAACATTTACACACACACACACACACACACATATATTAATTGGACATTTTCTTAGATCAGCCTGAAAAAAAAGCAAAATCTACCCTGACTTGCTACATGTTTTGTTTATTTGTCTCTCCCCCCATCCTCCCTTCTCTTGGTAGCATTTGTAGGTGTCTTTGAGTCTAACTCAAGCCAATACTTAACAAAAGAAAGGAGGTTTAGGTTCAGGACATCCTATACTTGAGGCAAATTTATCCCTTCCAGTCCATGGTGTATCAAAAGGTGGTCCCTGATGGCAAGTGGTGTTTCTATCATCCAGCTCTCTGGGTGCTAAGCCTTGATCAATACAAAGAGGAACTGGAGAAGCAAAGTTCTGGGGACAATGTGTCGGGAGGCAGGGACCCCTCAGGTGATGAATTTTTACCAATTCACCCAGGACTTCCCCGGTTTTCAGTGCTGACAGCCCTGCATCCTGGTAAATCCACCAGTCCTGAGCAAGCCAGAGAGGTTGGTCGCCCTGCCCTACATGTAAAAAAGATTCTTAAGATCCGATTGGAAGTATTTGACAGAGAAAAGGAGTGTTCAAACTTGGGAAGGTTTTGGATGGAGCTAGAGAACATAATGCCAAGGGCAATAAATCAATCAGTCAGAAAAAGACAAACACCATGTGATGGTGTTCATGTGGGGAATTTAAGAAACAAAACAAATGAACAAAGAAAGAAGGAGACCAACAAACAAAAAACAATCTCTTGAATACCGACAACTAACTGGTGGATGCCAGAGGAGAGGTGGGTGGGGAACGGGTGAAATGGATAAAGGGGAGTTTAAAAAACTGGGAAGATTTTGCAAAACCCAGGGTCTCCAGGCATTGAATATAATGAAATATCATGAATACAATGAAAAATAGTTGAATATAATGAAAGCATATGGCCAGGGGAACCTAAAAGATCATGGGTGCAGGAGGAGTGAGGGTTGTCCCATACAGAGAACTTATGTTTAATCCAAGAACTAAGGGTTGGCTCCAAGGGGGGAGTAGGAGACCTTACAGTATCCCCCCCCCATATTTGCCGTTTGATGAGTGTTCAACAGAAGTGAATAGAAAAACAGATCCCTGTGGCATGTTACTAGAGATGTCTATTTTTTTAATTAAAAAAATTTTTTTTGAAGTTTATTTTTGAGAGAGAGAGAGACAGAGAGCGAGGACGGAGGGGCAGAGAGGGAGACACAGGATCTGAAGTAGGCGCCAGGCTCTGGAATGTCAGCACAGAGCCCGACGCAGGGCTTGAACTCAAGAACGGTGAGATCAGACCTGAGCCAAAGCCAGATGCTTAACCAACTAAACCACCCAGGCATCCTGAGACTTCTATTCTTGATGTGGCTCCTTTAACAGTGCATAACTCTAGGGTGATCTATTCTGATTCTCAGTAATCTTCAATTGTTTTAAAGTTTATTTATTTTTGAGAGAGAGAAAGTGTGTGCACACACACAAGCAGGGGAGGGACAGAGAGAGAAGGAGACAGAGGATCCCAAGGAGGCTCCACAGTGTCAGCACGGAGCCCAACCAGGGGCTCCAACTCACAAACCGTTGGATCATGACCTGAGCCCAAATCAAGAGTTGGACACTTAACCAACTGAGCCACCCAGGTGCCCCTTCAATATTTTTTTTTTAACAAAAGCTCACAAATAATTGTTATGTAATGATTGAGTAATATTTAAATAACTCATGATGGGATTTTTTTCTGGGAGCAAATCTCCATTTCGAAGAATCCAATTTCTCTCATTTAAAAGAATCAGTCGGGGCGCCTGGGTGGCTGTTGGTTGAGCGTCCGGCTTCGGCTCAGGTCATGATCTCACGGTTTGTGAGTTCAAGCCCCGCATCGGGCTCTGTGCTGATGTCTCGGAGCCCGGAGCCTGCTTTGAATTCTGTGCCTCCCTCTCTCTCTGCTCCTCCCCCACTCATGCTCTGTCTCTTTCCTTCAAAAATAAATAAGAAACACTAAAAAAATAAATAAATAAAAGAATCGGTCACTGGGGCGCCTGGGTGGTTCCATCGGTTAAGCGTCTGACTCTTGATTTTGGCTCAGGTCATGATCTCGAGGTTCATGTGTTCGAGCCCCTGGTCAGGCTCTGCGCTGGGTTAATGTGCCAGCATCGGCTCCCAAATAGTCTGATTAAATGTGATTAAAACAAAGGTTGAATTCATTTGAATGACTTTTGTATTTTGGGCTACGTGGTTTTATTTTTCAGCTATTTTTAAATATAGGCTTAGATTTGCCCCAGAAATTGGACAAAGAAGAACAAAAATGTATGAGTAAGGGAATGGAAGAAATTACTCAAATTTCCGGGAAGTTAGTTCTTTATGGGTTGGTGTTTATTATCATATAATTTATTTTTTATATAGGTTATATTTTACATACCTATTTTGGCTATATCTAGATAGATAGATATATAGATGATAGACAGATAGATAAATGATAGATACATGATAGATAGATAGATATGGATGTAGCCAATTCATTTTTGTTTTTTTTTTTTGGCTGCCCTTCCTAATCCAAAGGCTGCAGCTTTTTTTTTTTAGTTTTTTTTTTTTTTAATGTTTATTTATTTTTGAGACAGAGAGAGACAGAGCATGAACGGGGGAGGGTCAGAGAGAGGGAGACACAGAATCCGAAACAGGCTCCAGGCTCTGAGCTGTCAGCACAGAGCCCGACACGGGGCTCGAACTCACGGACCGTGAGATCATGACCTGAGCCAAAGTCGGCCGCTTAACCGACTGAGCCGCCCAGGTGCCCCAGTAGCCAATTCATTTAATGAAGAATTCAGTTAATCAACAGAATGTTCCCCGTCCCTAGCCCCTCGGTCTTCCGCATATTGGCACAACAGAGCAAACTGTCTGGATTTTTCAATAGGCTTTAATTTCATCACCTCCATTAGCCGACTTCCCTGAGAGACCCCCAAAGACCGCGAAAGATGAAGCAGGAACAAAGAAAGGTATTACCTGAGAAGACTCTTCCCTTGCTCCCACACAGCTCTCTTGCCAATGCGTTGTGCGTTTCTCAACTCACTTCATTCAACGAAAGCTGTCAAGCATCGAACGTTAATGAAGCTCTGCGTCTGGTATCATAAGTAAACCGGGTGGAAGAAAACAGGATCCCCACTTTGAGAGCCTACTTCCTCCGGAAACTAGGACACGGGTGCACACTGACAGCTTAAGACGTGGAATGTGGGTCACTCCAGAAGACAAGGATCAGATAAGAGGAGTCATTAATTTGCCTAGGGAATCAGGGAGGCCTTTGGAGCCGGTGTGACGTGAACGGACTGGCCGTGGGTCACTGGGTAGACATCTGACCGTGGGGTAGTGCCCAGAGGGCACGCCTAATGGGAGAGACGGGGTGGGAAGCTACGGACTGTGTTTGAGAACGCCGATGAGGTCAGAGCCTTGGGGGTTTGCAGAGCATAGGGACGCATGGCCCCGCCGGGGTCACCAATGTCTTTCTACAGGTGTGTCTGCAGGCCGGGTGGAGTTAGTTGGAAATGCAGAGTCTCGGGCCCCATCGGCGACTTACTGAATCAGAATCTGCATGTTGACGTGATTTGCGCGCACGCTACGGTTTGAAAACCACTGGGTTATCGCATGCGTGGTCTGTAACGGGCTTCTCTCCGGTCGTGTGCAAGGTGACACGTTCCGGGCTCTCAGTCGGATTTGCCAGGATCCCCTTACCTACTGCTCACAAGGCGGTGTAGGCTTCTCCGGCGGGGAAGTTTCCTGCTGATTCCTCGTGTCTTTCTTGGGTTTGGCGGGACCTGTTCTTCCTCCACAGGTAACCACAATATGGTGGGTCCGTAGCAAACTGTACAATCTGTGTGGTTGGTACCAATTCCCCTGCTTCTGAGAGAAGTTGTGGAGTTTTCTCTTTATGGGGGCTTCGTTTCGGTCGCTTTCTGGAATAGAACTCAGCCGTTCATTCGCCCCAATCACGGTCAACTAGACTCTATGTTGTCTCCAGCTGTCTCGTGTCTCAGCTTCGAGCCCGTCCTCTGTGATTCTAGGTCCAGGGTCCTGTTTGGCCAGTGGGGGCCCCCTGAAGCTCTGCCCAACAGCAGGTGCCAGAGGGAGGGAGGCTGGCCGGAGGAGAGGAAACCAGCTTCTTCCTGTTCTCGGCTGTCCTGGTCAGCCTTGCTACAGGATGCTCTTTACCCTGACAGTGGCCTCTAATTCCAGTTTCTGGTTTTCTCCCCACGGTCCCCAAACCAGCCACATCTGTCCCTGCAACCAAGAGAGAAGGGCTGCAGCCAGCCAGTGGGTCCCAGTTCTGGGGTCCCTCCCCTGAGCGGCCACACACCAGCACCCACCAGCCAGGTAGCAGCCTCTCCTCCAAGACCTGGGTACCCCAATCCGCAGGGTCCCTCCTGAAAGCCTTGGGGCTCCAGGACCCGCAGCCTTTTCCCTTCAATCCCCAAGCCCTAGGGGTGGTGGCTGCTTCCCGTCCGACCCCACTATTCCTCCTCTGCCTTGTCAGCTCTCCAGTACCTATTTCCCCAATTCCTCGTACGAAGCCCCTTCTCTTAGGATTGCTGGGATTGATTCTGTCTTTCGGACTAGACCGGGACTGATGCAAAGAGCAAACCTTCACAGAGCTTGTCTGTATCCATCCAGTTAAGGGAACATGCAAATAACCGAACAAATACAAGGCATCAAACGCTCTGCTAAAATAAACATAGGGCGCAAAAGAGACAAAAAAGACAGATGCTAACCTGCACCTCAGGGGAGCCACGAAGTATTTTACAGATAAAGTAGCATCTAGCTGAGACCTGCAGGTAGGTAGGAGTTAATTAAGGGATGGACGGAGGGGAAACAGATTGTTCAAGACCCAAGCCAAGAGAGAACATGGCATGTCTGTGTCCCCTGGGCTAAGGGAAATAGAGAATTGTTGGGACCCAGAGGTAAGACAACATCTGGTGTGACTGACAATGTTTATTACATTCCTAGAACACACTGTGAGGGGTCAAGAGTATCAAGAGAGCAGTCTGAATAGTTAAGGAAATTTCAACTCAGGAATGACCTTCTTGTATGCAGTTTTAGGGAGTCTGAGGACAATTTGGAGCCACTGACGAGTTTCGAGCAAGAAGGAGTCTTGATCAGATTTGCATTTCAGGAAGATGGATGAGCAGGAGAAAATCCCTGCCATCAGGGAGACAAGATAGGGGGTCGCTTCATTTATCCTAGGGGAGAAGAAGACAGGTGTGGGAGACTCAGTGAAGTTGGAACATAGTATTGCTTGGAGGAACAAGGTCAGGCAGAGAGAGAATGAATCAGGGACTCATTCATTCAGTAGATATTTCACATGGTTGGTGAATCTAAACACACGTGCATGCACCCATCTAGGTATCGGGAGCTGTAGGGTTATGTCACTGAGCAGATGGCATTTGGATGTTTGGTCTGTAGAACTTGCTCAATGCTACAGTGCTGCCCACTGAGCCAGGAGGATCTCTGGTGTCGGATGGGATACTCTTGTATAATTTGTTTCTACCCCTATCGATTCCACAGCCCACGAAACTCTAGAGTGCGCCCCACAGTTTGTGCTAATTCTCAGGGACGTCCCCTCCACTGTTTCCAAGTTGTTTTCGACCTTGAATATTGTCTCTGTCCTCACCACGTTGAACAAGGTAAGAATCTTCACATGTCTTTCCATAGCTTTAAAGTAACTCCTTCTCTCAAGAGCCCTACTGAGCCAGGATGATGTTACTGAGGATAATGTAGATGGGGGGTGGGGGGTGGGGCGGTTCACATCACTCACCGCACAGCAAACTGTCTAAAAATCCTTGTTCGAGATTTCAGCTCTGTAAAATCCATTCTGTGATCCTGTCCCGAATAGTTCAGAATCAGGTGCCACCTCACGTGGTCTTGAATTAAATCCCCACCCTCCAACACACCCAAATCCTCCCCGTGGATGTGAGACCTTTGGACACGTGGTAGAGGAATATAAAGATAGGACCTCAGAGGTCACTGATGATTCCACTCAGATTCCAAACGGGAGTTATGAACACTTCCTTAAGGCCAACCCTTCTATGCCACAGAAAAGGGGCAAAAGTGCTGTGGAATCCCAAAATGTGCTTGTGTGTGTGTGTGTGTGTGTGTGTGTGTGTGTGTGTGTTTTAAGGGATAAGCACACTCTTTTTTTACGTTTATTTATTTTGAGACAAAGAGACAGAGCGCACGCAAGGGCAGAGAGAGAGAAAATCCTAAGCAGACTCCATGCTGTCAATGCGGAGCCTGACTTGGGGCTTGAACCCACGAACCGTGAGATCATGACTTGAGCAGAAGTCAGAAGCTTTAACCGACTGAGCTTCTCAGGCGCCCCAAGAACAACTCTTATAAGCGAGTGCCCGTGGTCGGAACATGAACGAGAGGGCTAACCCATCGTGTTCAAGTTGCGGATGCCCACCATGGAGTTGCGGATGTCCACCATGGCGGGGGACACCATGAACTAATGCAGATGGCAGGGCACAATTTACCAGAACTGTGCTAATGTCAGAGTCTCGGCAAACCAGATCCATGGTAGATGGTTCGAAGGAAGAGACGTGTGTGAGCAGACCGCTGACCAGAGAGGCGGGCTGGGCGCAGGGCACAGACGAGGGAGGAGGGATTACCCAGAGACCAGCACCGGAAGGAAGCTGTGGTCACCCCTGGGGGCTGAAGCAACTAGAAGTGGAAAGATGTTGATGGAGAGGAGGAGGGGCACCTGGTGGGGAGGCTACGGTCAAGGAGGGAAGTCGAAGATGAAGCATCCAAGCCGGGAGGAAGAGAGGGACACCTCTCCTGACCTCTCTCCTCCACTCAGTCGCCTGCTGATACTTCCCATTGGCTGAACCCAACCAGAAACCATCTGGAAGGAGAGCCCGGGGGTGACACAGGATCTAGAGCCTAGCGGAGAAAGACTTTGAAGGAGAGGCGTTGGCCGACGGAACATAACCACAGAGGGGGCTGCTATCTGGTAAGAAGTTCTGCTTTGGAAAAGAAAAAAAAAAACTCGGCAGTCTCTGGTGTGTGGGTTTGGGACAATTTATTCCAGCAGGGCACATGCCGGGAAAGACTAGTGGGCGGGAAATCACAGCCCAGAAGGAGGCCCAGGCGAGGTCCAGGCTCTGACCCTGCAGAAGAACGGGCTTGTGTGGTGCTTCTGAAGGAGGAGTGCTATGGTAGGCTTGTGGCCAGGCTTCTGCCATCACGTGTGACCCGTCTGTGTCTAACTTTTTTTTTTTTTTTTTTGTCATTTCCAGGATGGGCATTGCTCTGCTTGGAGGGGTCATGCAGGATTCTCCTGGAAGGCATCCAACCCCCGCTGACTGACGCTGAGTAGGGTTGTATGACTCAATATCCCACACTGAAAGCTTTCTTTATAGGTCGCGTCCCTCATGGAGCCATACAGGCCTGTCCATATCAACAGAAATACAGGGAAAGAGAAGCAGAGGAGGGGCCTTAGTCCTTTGGGAAAGACCTCAAGTTTGCAGAGGTAAATTAGGCTGTAATTCCACGTCTCTGTCCGTCTGTCCAACGGAGATCGGTGCGCTACCCTAGGGACACTGGACTCCTTTAAAGATGTCATTTTGCACCTTCGAATCTCAAGACAGAACGTGGTTTCTACCACGTTCCTTGGCCCCTCTCTGTCCATATCATCACCCTTCTTTCTCCGCTGAATCACTACGGTGGCCCCGTCACCAGCCTTGACATCTGTGGTGTGCCCTCTACCCTGTTCTCCAGGCTGCACCTGGAGACATCTTCCCAAAATGCAAGTCTCATTAAATCAGAGCCTGGCTAAAAACCCTTCGGTGGTTTCCAGTGGAACATTCTCATAGATTTTACTACCTGGGCACTGCCTACCTTTATTCTCACTATTCTGTAACATCCACTCTCCACCCACCTTGCGCACACACACACACACACACACACAGACACAGACAACCAGCACAGACCATTTATTTCTCTATTTCAGCTTGCCTGGACACCCCGTAGTCATCTTTAAGATATACGGCCCCTGGGGCGCCTGGGTGGCGCAGTCGGTTAAGCGTCCGACTTCAGCCAGGTCACGATCTCGCGGTCCGTGAGTTCGAGCCCCGTGTCGGGCTCTGGGCTGATGGCTCAGAGCCTGGAGCCTGTTTCCGATTCTGTGTCTCCCTCTCTCTCTGCCCCTCCCCCGTTCATGCTCTGTCTCTCTCTGTCCCAAAAATAAATAAATGTTGAAAAAAAAAATTTAAAAAAAAGATATACGGCCCCTTGCGTTTTCTGACTCGGGGTACCAAGATGCAGAGGCCCGTTTCATTCCCCTGGGCTCCCTTTCTAAACATCGTGGAAGAAAACTGCCCGAAATGTTTGCTACAAATGAAGTGTGTGATCTTCTCATTAGTTTCTTTCTTTCTTTTAATCATCCTAAAAGGAGTCTCATAAGTCATGCTTAGGATTTACTGGGGATGCATGATAATGAAGGCAGTCTCCCGATTTAGGAACACTCCTGGGACTTCTCCCATCTCTTACTGCAGGGCACAGATGCTGTGCCCTAGATCAGATCAAGGCGGAGGCTTGGATACCGGGGGCTGCCCTGTTGATGACTTCCAGCGGGAAGGCCAGACCCAGTAATGTGCTCGGGGAAATTTCCTAAGTGCTCACAGAGAACGTCAGGACACTGGGTTTCTACTGACATTTTACTTGATTGTTACTGAATATGTTCTCAGAAAGCCAAAGCTCTCCATTAAAAAAAGAGAGGGAAGTCTTTTATTATGTTTTGAACGTTTGTTTTGAGAGAGGGCGTGCGTGAGTGGGGCGGGGCGGGGGGGGAGGGGTGCAGAGAGAGAGAGAGGGGGAGAGAGAAAGAATCCCAAACAGGCTCCACACTGCCAGCACGGAGTCTGATGCGGGACTTGAACCCACAAGCCGCGAGATCATGACATGAGCCGAGATCGAGAGTCGGACGCTCAACTGACTGAGCCACCCGGGCGCCCCTGGAAATCTGTTATTCACATGTCACAAGAGTTGTTGTTTCACGGAAGAGATTATTTTTAAAAAGATGATATAAAATCCTCAGGGGCCAGGTGCTGTTCTAGACGTTGGAGAATGGAGAAGTAAACCACGAAGACAGAGTCTGTGTTGTCCAGACGCAGGACCGGGAGAAAATAAATAGCTAAATGATGACATGATGTTCAGTCAGCAAGTGATAAGACCTGGGATGGCAAATAAAGCAAAAATAAAACGCTTGTGTATGATGGGACACGGTGCCTACTCTTGAGGGAGAGTCCGGAAGAAAATCTCTTTGAGGAAATGGAGTTTGTTCAGAGACCTAAAGTGATGGGGGAGGTCATGCAGATGTTTAGGGAGATAGCGCACCGGGAAAGGAGCCGACAAGTGCCAAGGAGCGACAAGGATGCCAGTGTGGCCACATGGCAAGAGCAGGAGTGACACAAGATAAGAGAAGTAGCCGACGCTGAGCTCCAGTGGGCCTTGGGGGCCACAGTCAGGACTCTGGGTTAAGGGAAGCCACAGGGGGACTGGGGACGGGACGAAGGCGGCATCGTTGGCCAATGCCTTCACAGGACCGCTCTGGCTTCCGTGTGTGAAGTGTTGACCGTGGGGAGAAGAGAGAACAGCGGTAGGGACACCGATGAAGAAGAGACCACAGGTCTGTGTGGGACACTCGTACGGCCAGGACTAAGATGTCAGCGGCGTGGGGTGTGTGGGATGGCCGGGCTCAGAATCTATTTTGGAAGCAGATCATCAGGCCTTCCTGTTGAACGAGAGGAATGCAGGAGGGAAAGGAATGAGCAAAAGAGAATTCAGGGCATGTGTCCTGAGCGAATGGGCGAATGATGTTCCCATTTATTGAGGGGAAGGCACAGCAGGATCGGCAAAAGTGGGGTGAGAATAAGGACTGTGCTGTGGATATTTTACGTCTCAGAAGCCTAGTAGGTATGAAAGTGGAAGTATCGACTGGGCAGTTGTATATTCAAATCTGGCACTTGGGGTCACCGTCAGGACTGGAGATTTTTTTTTTTTAATTTTTTTTTTCAACGTTTATTTATTTTTGGGACAGAGAGAGACAGAGCATGAACGGGGGAGGCGCAGAGAGAGAGGGAGACACAGAATCGGAAACAGGCTCCAGGCTCCGAGCCATCAGCCCAGAGCCCGACGCGGGGCTTGAACTCACGGACCGCGAGATCGTGACCTGGCTGAAGTCGGCTGCTTAACCGACTGCGCCACCCAGGCGCCCCAGGACTGGAGATTTTTTAAGGCAGGTAAATTCAGGGTGTGTATCAGAATTAATAAGATGGGTTTTAATTTTTTAAAACTGTCTAGGGTATGAGGATAGGGAAGAGAGGAGGGCTGACGTGTTAGAGTGGGAGGGAGGGGAGAATACCGCAGACGGGACTATGGATGAATGGCCAGCGTTCTGGGAAGAAGTACGTGGCCACGTGGGGTTCTGGCCCCACAAGAAAACATTTTAAAAAGGAAGGAAGGAACGCCTGGGCGGTTCAGTCGGTTAAGCATCTGACTCTTGATTTCCGCTGGGGTAGTGATCTCGCGGTTCGTGAGATCGAGCCCTGCGTTGGGCTCTGTGATGACAGTGGGGTGCCTGCTTGGGATTCTCTCTCTCCCTTTCTGTCTGCCCCTCCCCTGCTCATTCTCTCTCTCTCCCTCTCTCTCTCTCTCTCTTTCTCAAGATAAATAAATACTTTAAAAAAAAAAGGAGGGAATCAAAAATAATGTTGTTTTTTAAAGAACACATCCACCAAGATGGCTATCATTTTAAAAAACAGAGCGTAAGAAGTGTCGGTGAGGATGCAGAGAAATCGGAACCCTCGTGCATCGCTGATGGGAATATAAAATGGCACAGCCACTGTGGAAAAGAGGATCATGGTTCCTCAAAAAATTAAAAATGGAACTACCATAGGATCCAGCAATCCTATTTTGGGTACAAAGGACTCCAGCAAATATTTATAGACCTGTGCTCATGGCTGCATTACTCATAACGGCCAAAAGGTGGAAGTCACTCAAATGTCCATCCTCACATGAATGGATAAACCAAGCGTGGCTGGTATTCAGTCACAAAAAGGAAGAGAACTCGGGCACAGGCTACAATATGGATGAAACTTGAGGACACTATGCTGAGGGAAATAAATCAGTCACAAAAGGGCAAATACTGTATGGCTCCACTTAAATCAGGTTCCTAGAGTCGTCAAATCCATGAAAAGTAGATGGGTGGTTTTTAGGAGAAGGAGGGAAGGAGAAATGGGGGGCTATTTTGTAATAGGTATAGAGTTTCATTTTTGGAGGATGAAAATCATTCTGGGGACGGAGGGTGGTGATGTTTGCACAAAGTGAACACACTTAATGCCGCTGAACTGCACTAAAAAAATGAACTATGCTAAAACTGCGCTAAAAAACCTTTACGCTCAAAAATTTTGCCAAAATTATCAATTTTCGTCCATGTATATTTTTGCACAGTAGTTGATCTTTTTAAAAAAAATGTATTTTTTAATATTTACTTATTTTTGAGAGAGAGAGAAGGAGAGAGAGAGCAAGGGAGGGGCAGAGAGAGAGGGAGACACAGAATCCAAAGCAGGCTCCAGGCTCCGAGCTGTCAGCACAGAGCCCAAAGCGGGGCTCGAAGCCACGAACCGCGAGATCATGACCTGAGCTGAAGTCGGATGCTTAACCGACTGACTGGGCCACCCAGGTGCCCCAATAATTGTTCTTTTTTTTTTTAAAAAAAATTTTTTTTTTTAACGTTTATTTATTTTTGGGACAGAGAGAGACAGAGCATGAACGGGGGAGGGGCAGAGAGAGAGGGAGACACAGAATCGGAAACAGGCTCCAGGCTCCGAGCCATCAGCCCAGAGCCTGACGCGGGGCTCGAACTCACGGACCGCAAGATCGTGACCTGGCTGAAGTCGGACGCTTAACCGACTGCGCCACCCAGGCGCCCCAATTGTTCTTTTTTTAAAGGATGATTTATTTTTCAACAAATACGCTGGAACAACGGGATATAAATTTTTTAAAGATAAAATTAAATTCTTATCTCACACAATAAACAACACCCAACTAAAAATGGATTATAATTCTAAAGTTAAGAGCTGAAACTACAAAAGCTTTAGAAGAAAACATAGCAAAAAAAAAAAAAAAGAAGAAGAAGAAGAAAACATAGCAGAAAATCTTATGACTTTGGGTTAGTGAGATTTCTTAAGACATCAAAAGCACATAATCCATTAGATCAAAAAATTAATAAATTGGACTTCATCAAACATTAAAATGTCTCTGAGATGACACTGCTTACAAAGTTTAAAAAAAATCACAGAATGAGAGAAAATACTGGCAAAATACATATCTGAAAAAGGATTTCTATCCAGAACGTAAAGGACGCTTATAATTCAATAATCAAACAACCCAATTAAAAATGGGCAAAAGAATTAAATAGATAATGCATCAAAGAAGATACATGGATGGTTCATAAACTCATAAAAATATGCTCAACACAATTCATCACTGGGGGAAATGCAAGTTAAAACTAAAATGAGATACAATTAACATCTACAAGAATAGTCAAAATCCCAAAGACTGGGGGTGCCTGGGTGGCTCAGTCGGTTAAGTGGCCGACTTCAGCTCAGGTCATGATCTCACGGTCCGTGGGTTCAAGCCCCGCGTCGGGCTCTGTGCTGACAGCTCAGAGCCTGGAGCCTGTTTCAGATTCTGTGTCTCCCTCTCTCTGACCCTCCCCTGTTCACGCTCTGTCTCTCCCTGTCTCAAAAATAAATAAAATGTTAAAAAAAAAATTAAAAAAAAATCCCAAAGACTGACCACACTAAGTGTTGAAACCCTAATGCACTGCTAGTGGGATTATATAAGGGTTTGACCACTTAGAAAACATTTCGGCAGTTTGTTAAAAAGTTAAATTGAGGGGTGCCTGGGTGGCTCAATGAGTTGAGCGTCCACCTCGTGATTTCAGCTCAGGTCACGATCTCACCATTCACGAGATCGAAACCCGTGTCAGGCTCTGCACTGACAGCATGGACCCATGGGTTCCCCCCCTCCCCTCAAAATAAATAAATAAGCTTAAAAAAAAAAGTACAACTAAGGTAAAATCTAACACACACATAACCCTATTTTATGAATCCAAGCCACCAAAGGTTTTAAGGCACGCTATTATTTTATGCGTCGCTTACAAAAAGAAAAATGGAGTCAGTTACAACTTGAAGACACTGTTGACTGTAAGATACATCCTGGTATCAGGAATGTCAAAATGTGAAACCTGTCAAAATGTGTGCCTTCCAGCTAAGGACAGTTAAAACTAAAGAATAAGCATTAGAACACTAGGATACAGCGATCCCGTGTCAGGCTGCATCCAGACATGTTTCCATGGCATTTCCCCCAACCATGTAGAGGAGGTATCTCCCCATCTGACCTGTAGTTCTTCCAGGAAAATCCAGCCCCTTGGTCCCCTGTTTCCTATCCTGCAAGGATCTTTTCCCTGATGGACTCAATGTCATCTGGTTGGTTTCAAGTACTTCGACCTTGTAAAGGAGTGTTTCTCAAACGATGGGGTTGAGTCAGGTGGGTTGCTTGTGAAAAACACAGATGCCCTGTGGCCATGGGGTCCAAGTTCATTAGAATTCCCGGAAATGGTGCCAGGAATCTGCATTTTAACAAGCCCGTCCAGGAACCTCTAATGCATACCAAGGTTTAAGGACATCTACCTTGAAAGAAAACCATTGCCTACTTCAACGAAAAGACTCTCTTCCATAAAAAGGAAATTAGAAATATCACAGATGCGTCACCAATGTAGGCCATGCACCATACCCTGAAGGACAGGGATAACAAAATAAGGCAAAAAACTGGTGAGACGCTCACCAGACCCATTTCTCCCCTCTGTCAACAAGTCACATTACATTAAAATTTTTTTTTCTTTCCCCTCCTTTTCAAAAAAAGATTGCATTTTTATTTTATCAGTTGCCAGTTTCCCCAACACATTTGTTGAATAATCTACCCCTGGCTTACCGATCTGAAATGCCAAGTTCCTCCTGAAACACATTCTCACATGTTCTTGGATCTGTGACGGAGGTTTGTGTTTTGTTTCTTTTTATTCTCTGTGAAGCACAGACTTGGAAACCTATCTTTAAAATCAAACCAATCAATTACATTATTCAGATCTCTAGCCTCCCTATCTTGTGCCTTTTGATCTGTCAAAGGTTTAAAGAAGTGTCATAACTTCCTTGCTACCTTTCTAATTCTGTCAATTTCCCTGTGAACATCCAATGTTTCGCTTGTGTATGGTTTCATGCCATCTCATTGCCCAGATAAAAGTTTGTGTCAGTTACATATTTACTGTGAACTGTAACGTTTATCAAAACAAACTGAGGCGTCTGGTTTTCAAGTCGTAGGGAAAAAAAGGTGGTTTGTTTTCTGTTTCTTCTCAAAACCATTGCAAAGAACAAGGAGAAACTGAAAGGTAAATTCTACCTTTGATGAAGCCAGATTTCTACAGCCCCAAACAATATCACTTCTATGGAACAGGAGTGTGAATGAATGACTGCCAACTGACTTAGCAATGAGAGAAAGGTCCATGCCCCCTATAGCAGGGGGTTGCGGGGGAAACTGAGGAGAAGTACGTCAGTATTGCCTGGCTGAGTGTTGGAAAACCTCAGGAACTGGAGAGAGCAAATACCAAAGTAGCCAGGGGTGAGGTAAGGCTGACAATCAGGTGATTATTTCAAAGTTTCTGGGAGAAGCAATTACATCCGGCATCCCCCAACCTACCCAGCACCACCCTACACAGATAAGGTAAGGGCCAAGGGCACTTTGCCATGCTGATTATTCTAAATAAAAGTTACTTACGAGGCAGCCTGTGCAGGAAGGACACTCAGACCCTCCTCTGTCCCTGTGAAAGCAGGAAATAAGTCTCCCATGTGAAAGGTGTCCTTACTGTACCAGGAAGTAAAGAGACATCCTTATCACCAGAGGTGAGGAAATTCAGAGACGAAAAGACTGTATTAAACAATGCTTGTTACTTTTTAATCATTTACTCCACCCAGCCCAAATTCTGTTTAGAATTCCTCACTAAAATGGAGCACCTGGGCGGCTCAGTTGGTTAAGCATCCGACTCTTGGTTTTGGCTCAGGTCATGATCTCATGGTTCGTGGGATCGGGCCCCGCATTGGGCTGAGTGTGGAGCCTACTTGGGATTCTCTCTCTCTGTCTCTCTGTCTCTCTCCCTCTGCCCCTCCTCCTTTCTCAAGCATGCATGCTCTCTCTCTCTCTCTCAAATAAAATTTTTAACAACTTAACCATAAATTAAAAAATAAATAAGTAAAAATAAAAATGTGAAAACCATCATGAAACGTCCAGCAGAGAGTCTGGAAAACAAAGTTGGAAAGTCTTCAAGAAATAACAACAAAATGATAAAGAAATAGACAAGAGGCCACAAACAGATAGAGGGGGATTAAGAGGTACAAACTTCCAGTTAGAGAGTCAATATGTCACGGGGATGAAAGGCACAGCAGAGAGGAATATAGTCGATAATCTTGCAATAGGGTCGCATGATGATGACACTTCTCTTTGGTAGGCCAGGAGTACAGAATCACCGAGTCAATATGCTGTGCACCTGAAAGTAATTTAACATTTTATGTTAATTATACTTCAATTAAAAAAAAAAAAAAGTAGACAAGGAGAAAGATTCCAAGTCCTAATTATATTACAGTTCCCAAAACCAAAAATCAAGAAAATGTACGGGAAGATATTATCAAGCGAACAATAAAATTAACCTCCCCAGAAGTGAGGGATTAGAGATTCCAGATTACTTCTGGCCAGATGTTCAGCACAATGGGTGATAAAATCTGCTCGCCAATTCACACAGTGGTGACATTTCAGAGCACCGGGATAAAGAGAGGATCCTAAAAACACCCAAGGTGGGATGGGAAACTGGTCACCCGCAAAGGATGAGTAATTAGAATGGTGTTGGACTTTCGCAAAGCAGGAGCCGGACGGTAATGAGGCAAAGACCCCAAATCCGACAGAAGTCTATTCCAACCCACAACGCTAGACTGGCAAGATTTTCAATCAAGTGTTAGGATGGAAATGCAAAAGTCTAAAAACACAAACAAAAACAAAAACAAAATGGCTATCATACATTTTCATCCGCACCCTCCCCCCCTTTTTTTTTCCTTCTGGAAGGTAATTAAGGATCTGTCCCCAACACAATTATCTAGTAATTCAAGAAAATGAAAGAGAATTCAGGAGAGTGGGCAGAGTGGATGAAGGGAGTTCCGGACGGCAATAAAGGTAAGTCCCAGGTGGTCAGATGACTCAAGCCTAGAGCTACTGGAGCAGGATGGGTAGCCCGAGTGGGGATGTCTCCTCAAAGAGGTTTGCAGTGACAGGTTATCCGACAGATGTAACACGGAAATAATGTTGAGAGATGTTTTTGCGGAGCTTAGTAATTATGGAAAAAGCCACAAGTTCAAGAAAAACAAACAAACAACTAAGCAAATGAAAAATAACGAGGCGAGCGTGACTCCAGGAAAAACAAATGATGCACCAGAAAGAAAATACTCGTATCACTGGTTGGAAAGGTAACACTATTCGCATAGTGGTAATAATAACAAACCCTGTAACAGACGTGGTTGGTTCTTCGCCTATTTCTACAGCTTCTTGATTTTCTTATATCAAAACCTCGATTGTGTTCTAAAAATTCTTGCAGGGGCACCTGGGTGGCTGAGGCAGTTAAGCGTCTGACTCAGTACTTGGGCTCAGGTCATGATCTCAAGGTTTGTGGGTTCGAGCCCCGCATCAGGCTCTGCGCTGACAGCTCAGAGCCTGGAGCCTGCTTCGGATTCTGTGTCTCCCTCTCTCTCTCTGACCCTCCCCTGCTGCCCTCTGTCTCTCTTAGTCTCTGAAAAATAAATAAATGTTGGGATTCCTGGGTGGCTCAGTCGGTTGAGCATCCAACTTCGGCTCAGGTCATGATCTCACGGTCCATGAGTTCGAGCCCCATGTTAGGCTCTGGGCTGACAGCTCAGAGCCTGGGGCCTGCTTCGGATTCTGTGTCTCCCTTTCTCTCTGCCCCTCCCCTGCTCATGCTCTGTCTCTCAAAAATAAATTCATGTTGAGAAAAAAATAAATTAAAATAAATAAATAAATAAATGTTTGAAAAGTTTAATTAAAAATAAATAAAATAAAAATAAATACACATTTTTTTAAACCATCAAAAATAAATAAACTGATCAAATGAGGTCAGTTTGTGTCCACGAATTTTAACATTGAACTACAACTAAGAAACAGCTAAAAGAGTTGAATAACGTTGCTTTTAGAATATTGGATAAGAGGGAAGGAGTAAGGAACTGATACATTTGTTTTATCTTTTGAGAATTAAAAAAAAAAAGTTAGACTATGCACATCCCTAACCTTTTGCATTAAAAAATTAAAGCTAATTTAAGGGTAAGGCAAAAAATCTTTGTCTCATATAATGTCTTTGACCTTGGATTTTTGTATTCCGCTAATATGATAACCTCCATGTTCCTCATTTTGCCTTTTATAAAATATTACAGTCATGGGGACGCCTGGATGGCTCAGTCGGTTAAGTGTCCAACTCCTGGTTTCGGCTCAGGTCATGATCTCACGGTTAGTCATGAGATCGCACCCCACATAGGGCTCTGGGCTGATGGTGCTGAAGCCTGCTTGGGATTCTCTCTCCCTCGCTCTCTGCCCCTCCCCTGCTCACGCTCTCAAAATAAATCAACACACATTAAAAACAATAAAGAGTAAGAATAAAATATGACAGCCGTATCTTTTGCCCACGCTCTTATCTTAGCCTGTGCAGATTGTCTTATTTCAGGTTTGTAAAAGGCAAACAGTATACAGAGGTTTGAGGTTCCGACCCCATCTGTCTGTCTCTTGGTAAAGAATCTTGTTCCATTTGCTTTTATTGAAAAGACCCCTATGGTTGATCTTTCTTCTGCCATCTTTTCCTATGCTTTCCACCGTTTTGGGTTTCTTTGCATTCAGCCTCAATGAATGGATTTAGCATTTTGAGAGACATATTCCATTTTAGCTCTCCTGATTGTTATCTCTAAGGTTTTTCAAACCTGCTTGTCAAAAGGCGTTTCTTAAGCGGTTCTTCCTTAATTATCTGAATCAGGACTGAAACATTAACTTAGCCAATTTTTATGTTTAAGACAGATCATCAATTTTTTTTTTGTTGCTCCCTTTCTCTTTACCTTTTCTTTTCTTCCCCCTTATGATCCACGTTTGCCTTCTTTTTACAACTTATTTTTGAAATGTTACATTCTTTCAACTCAGCTGTACTTGTACTCATGTAACCAACCGTGTTCCATAGACTGTCCGAGACAATAGATTGGAGAGAGGAACACAGTCTTTGACCTCCAGGCACTAGGGAAGCAGTTACAGTCCAGAGTAAGGGGTAAGAGGTGCACCTGTGTTACCAGAGGACCCAGGAGAGGCATGCAATCTGGACTGGATTCTCCGGGAGGACTTCCTGGTGGTGATGCTTGAGTTAAATTTGAAGACATGATGTTGAGGACTCAGCCCAAAGAGTGGGGAGAGTTCTTTCCAGGGCAGACAGAAGGAACAGCCTGTGCAGGAAGATGCCTTGGTTTGGTTTTGCTTAAAGTTTATTTATTTATTTTGAGAGAGAGAGAGAGAGAGAGAGAGAGAGAGAGAGAGAATTTCAGCACTGTCAGAGCACAGAGCCCACCTTGGGATTCCATCTCACGAACCACGAGATCATGATCGGAGCCGAAATCAAGAGTCAGACACTCAACCGACTGAGCCACCCAGGTGCCCCAGTGCCTTGGGTTTTGGGTGACTGCAAACAGCTCAGTGTTGCCAGAACATGGTGGCTGGTGTGGAAGCAAAGGTTCAGAGAGGTGCCGCAAGATATCCAGGTCAGAGACAGCCTTGAAGGTCACTTTCAAAAGGGTGCGACTGAGGGGTGCCTGGGTGGTGCAGTCGGTTAAGCATCCGACTTCAGCCAGGTCACGATCTCGCGGTCCGTGAGTTCGAGCCCCGCGTCAGGCTCTGGGCTGATGGCTCGGAGCCTGGAGCCTGTTTCCGATTCTGTGTCTCCCTCTCTGTCTGCCCCTCCCCCGTTCATGCTCTGTCTCTCTCTGTCCCAAAAAAAAAATAAATAAACGTTGAAAAAAAAAATTCAAAAGGGTGTGACTGAGGCATCTTAGGATGCAAACAGTTGGGGAGGGAGGGTAGGATTGAGGAGGGAAGGTGGCCCTTTTAGGAGCTTGTTCACAGCAGAGGTGATGAACAAACACAGAGAAAGAAATGGAACGGGAAAGAAAGACGGTTGGGAGACCCCAAGACGACCATGTCCTCAGAGGGAAAACAAGAACGCCATCTCTCCCAAACTCTCGGCTCCCACTTTTCTCCAAGCTTCACACAATGCTCCCTTGGAAACAGAATAAAAGACTTCCCAGTTTATTCCATGAAGAAACATCACCTCCGAGGCCTCGCTGGCCCCCCTGCCATGGTTTTGGACGAGCTATCTTTTGAAAAGTAGAGAATCCAGGCAGAGGGTGAAAGAAGGTAGAAGCAGCTTCAAGCCCAATTTAATGAGACCTGTAAGGTTACCCAGAGGCTGGGTCAGCCCTCTTTCCCCTGAAATTCTCACTCGTGCCACCCTTCATGTCCCCCACCCCCAACACCACCACCCCCAGAACAGAGAGAATGTAGGAGCCTGTTCAAGGTATGGATCTATGAATTCAACCTCAAAGTCAATTGCTAAAACTGCCAAGTCATAAATTAATACCCTGCCTCTCACTAAAGTATAATGGACACCCAGTGCTACATTAGTTTTGGCAACTCAGGGCATTAAACAAGGCTCACCAGGATGAGCGAAGTCACCACGTGTCACCACAGAATGGTTATTCCGCTATTATGGACAGAAGTTCCCCACGCCTTACTTTTCATAGGCCTTTTGTCTTCTACACAGAGATACCGTAACAAGGGTTGGCCATGCTATACACATTACGAGCCAGAACTGTGACTTCGTGCGTCCCAGGGTTTTAGGAGCAGAGTGGTGGCTTTGGGGATGGTGGTCGAACAGTCAACGAGGTGACAGCCTGAATCCTGCAGTTGAGTTTTGGAAGTTTCTACTGACGTCTTCAAGCTCACGGATTCTTTCCTCGGCTGTGTCCAGTTCATCGATGAGTCCGTCCAAGGCCGCCTTCCTTCCTCTCCGACCTGTGGGCTGCCCTTGTTTTGTTTTGTCTGTCTTTCAGTGTCTCTCTCAGTGTCGTGTTTTGCCGCACATCAGACACGACGATGGGTGAAAGGGACCTGGTACTGGCTCCTGAAGAGTTTTCTTCTCCTGAGTCAACCCCACTGAGTTGTGATTCTCTGCATGCCTGTCTGCCTCATCCATTCTGGGGGCAACTGTTTGCTCTTTGATGTCAATATTCTGATGGAGCTAAGAAAGTTGATTTTTGGCTTGTCCATCTTTTCTCTTGTTGTGTGGATGGGAGAGATGACTTCTAAGATCCTTACGTGTTGGCCAGGAAGCCCAAAGACGTCCCTAGTTTTGGGTTTTATTCATTAGGAGTTTGCAAGCAACATTAAGGAAGCTGGTTTTAGAATTTTGGAATGAGACTCCTTCACCGCTCGCTCTGATTGCCTGCCTGGTGAATGACAGGAAAGAACTAGGCTTTTGTCTTCAAATAAGGATGTGTTCCTTCACCCGGTCCTGTTCTTACAGACCTATAGAGCTTTAATTTTTTTTTTTTTTACATTTTATTTATTTTTGAGGGAGAGAGACAGAGAGAGGGAGGGAGAGAGGGAGCACAAGTGGGGGAGGGGCTGGGGGAGAGGGAGACACAGAATCCGAAGCAGGCTCCGGGCTCTGAGCTGTCAGCACAGAGCCCGACACGGGGCTCAAACCCACGAACCATGAGATCATGACCTGAGCCGAAGTGGGACACTTAACCGACTGAGCCACCCAGGTGCCCCTAGACCTATAGAACTTTAAAGAACACTCCCTCTCCTTGTACAGATGAGCCCATGGAAATTTTCTCAGGATCACACAGCCAGTGACAGATATGGGACTTGGGTCCACGGCCCCTTATGTCTCCCTGGTCTACGCTGCTGAAGACAGCGGGCGTCTGTTAACCCTCCTCCACAGAGATGATAACCCCGACAGCAAAGAACCTGGAGCAGGGGCATGGCGTGGCCTCTCTGGGGGAGGCGGGAGTATGGAGGAGATACCAGGATGATTCAGAGCCAGGAAGAAGCATGCTGAGTGGAGGAAGATGGGTGCTGAAAAGTAAAAGGGACTTGGTGACTACAGCGATGTGACAGTCGCCTTACTCCATACTCCCTGGAGCTCAGCGCCCTGCCCACATCCGGACATTGTCTGCACGCTGATGCCCTCTAGTGGTTTACAGGAAGAGATCCTTTCCCCAAACGTGCAATGGGAAACTTCACAAGGTTGAGCCCCTGGGAGGGAAAGAAAATATCCTTCCTCCACCCGTCTCTTGTGTGCAGAGATTTGTCTCACCAGGTTTTTTTTTTTTTCTCCAGATATACTCTTTAACTTCTTCTTATTAGACAATCCAAAGACATTTAGAAACATGAGTGAAGGAGAGCATCCCCCCCCCGCCCCCCATATGGAGAACCATATGTACCCAAGTGTGAGGCTGGAAGAAGGGAAACCATTAGAAACACACAAAACCCCACGGGGTGTGCATGCACAAATATGCTCACCCGGGTGTATGAAGGCTTTGTGGGTCCTAAGAGTTATGAAATGTGCAATGTCCCTTCAAGGAAAAAAAAAAAAAAAAATATATATATATATATATATATATACACATATATGTAATATATGTATATATTATAATATATGTGTACATATGTATATGTAATTACATATATGTAATATATGTATATATATCACAATATATATTTTGTATTTATAATACAAATACAAAATTAAGCACAGAGCCTTGGAACAGTCCCGCTCATCAGCCTCATAGTGAATAATCTTCGCATGTACCCATCTGGTTGTGCACACACCCAGAGGAAATGAAGATATAAAGCAGAGCTATTTCTGTGTTTTGCTATTACCCTTGAAATCCTATATATACTGAGAATGGCCTGTCTCAGCAAGGCACCTTGGAAGGCTGTGCATTTCTTCTTAGACTGTCACCATTGTTTAAAATGTATCTGGAATGTTCCTCGGGATTGCCTTCAGATTAGGTGGCATATTCCTTGGAATACCTTTAAGGATAGACCTGTTATCATTGACGTGCATTTTTTTTCTTTTTTGGCAATAGCCAAATCCACACGGAGACAACCCTATAAATACTAAGATGCATAGTTGAGCTGCCCCACACTGTTTTTGGTCAAGAGTGAAGAACCTTTTCGCTCTGTGTCTCTATCTCTCAAAAATAAAGAAACATTAAAAAAATTATGAAAAAAATTTGGGACGCCTGGGTGGCTCAATCGGTTAAGCGTCCCACTTCGGCTCAGGTCACGATCTCGCGGTTCATGAGTTTCGGCCCCGCGTCGGGCTCTGTGCTGACAGCTCGGAGCCTGGAGCCTGCTTCGGATTCTGTGGTCTCCCTCTCTCTCTGCCTCTCCCCTGCTTGCATTCTGTCTCTCTGTCTCTCAAAACTAAATAAACATTAAAAAAAAAAAAGAATTATGAAACAAAGAGTAAAGAGTCTTAAACATTTATCCAACTGCTTTTTCCTTTCCTTGCTTCAACCCTATTCTGTGAAGAAATTACTCTGAAAAGAACGCCACCATCCAAGTGAAGGGAAGAACCATAAGACGAGGTGCGTGTAGGTGGTGGCCAGGAGAAGGTGCCTCGCACCCTCTGGGTACATGAAGGACCACTGACCAGGGGCCCAGATCCCTTCTGTCAGGCCAGGCCTCCCATAGGCTGCTCCCAGCTCAGACATGGCTACAGCGGGGACAGGCGGAAAGACCCCTTCCTAGCAGGGACTCCTCTGAATGGCCGACCTGGGCACAAGTAGATTTGCTGCCACTTTTTTAGACTACGTGGCGGTCTGGCATATTTCCACCAAACCTTCTCTTCTTGGGTCCTTTGTTGAGCATCGAACCTGCACCACAGTCTGAGTGTTCTTCCAGCTTCCCTGGGCCCCTCCTTATTTTTTCCCCCCATAGGCCTTTTTTCCCGGAAAATGCACAGTGAATCCCGTCTTGGTTTCTGCCTCTTGGAGGACCAGACCCAGCCTTCCACGGTGACCACTCTGGAGCACAGCATCGTCCTCGTTGTCTCTAACATCCACATAACGACAATCACGTCTCCGGCCCCATTTGACTTCTGACGGCTGACGGCTTTTAAGCTTCACCCCTTCCCTCGACCCCTTGTACCCCACATCTGGGGAAAATGATAAGAAAGCCTTTGTGTTCCTTCTTTGGAGCCAGGAGGGGACTCCGACTCCCCGGGGCCTGACCCTTGTGGGAACTGTCACCATGGCTCCATCACCTAACTGCCGTGGAAACCCAGGCCAGCCTCCCTCCCTCTATCTGCCAAGTCCTTTTGGACCTGCTTGACAGGCTTGTCCTGCTCTCCCCGGAGCCCTCAACTATGTAAGTACTAAGCCTATCGTGCCTTCCTGGTGAGTATAAGGCATCATCAGTTTTGACATCGAACCAAAGGGGACGCAGAGGGGGCCCATCCATCTCTGAAGGTGGTCACAACTGTAACCACGTGTTGTCAGTTGCCAAATACTAGAATCGGCTACCTAGGTCCCTGACAAAGAACGAGTGTTGCTAAGCACCCCACCTCCTGACTTGAGAGGGTCACCTGCTGCACGGCGAGCCCCCTGCCTTCCGCACACGTTCAGCGATGTCCCCAAAGTCGACACCATCCACCACTCCTTACGCACGACCACACAGACTGAAAGGAAGTCTCTTAAGAGACAGAGGAGGTGGCATTTTGATCCTGAAAAGTGGATCTTTCTTTTTCTCCCCAAAGTTGAGAGTCCTCCAGGGAATCCATCATCAAATGGAAAATTCCAGAAGCTCCTGTCGCTCCAGGAGGTCGGGAACCTGGGCACCTGGTCTGAACGTGTATGAGCTAATGGGTCGGCCAAGCGCCTTCGGCTGGGGCAAGTCAGAGGTGACAGGAGAAGGAGGGTGTGGCTGAGCTGGGGGAGGTGGTACTTGTCACCATGTCGCCTGGCCAAAGATGCACACGCTTCCTGAGGAGGCGTGAGAGTAGGCAGGATGCTACTTCGGCCGACAGGGCTGCTAGTGTGGTGGGGAGACCTGTGAACAAGACGTTCTGGGTAGACACCGCAGGGGGAGGCGGAAGAGGAGGAAGACACCGCAGACTGAGACACAAATCCAGGGTGATGTGTATGTAGCGGGCTCTCTGAAACACCCACAAATATCCTCTGAGAAATAAGCAGCATTCTTCGGGAAACGTGGCACACAAGGAGAACCAATGGCCACTAGGTGTTAGAGGAGAAACAGCAGCCAACAGAAAGAAGAACTTCTGCACCTGGCAGCCAATAAGGAGACAGACATCACCCACTCCCGCCCTTGGCCCCCATCATCGGGGTGCGGTGTGAATAGCCCTCTGTGTTCCAAGCCACCAGCTGCCAGTTGGGCGAGGGGGGACGGAAACGATTATGGAACTGGTGATTTAAAATTTAATGTTTATTTACTTTTTGAGAGACAGAGAGAGAGAGAGAGAGAGAGAGAGCTCATGGTGGAGGGGCAGAGAGAGAGGGAGACACAGAATCCGAAGCAGGCTCCAGGCTCTGAGCTGTCAGCACAGAGCCCGACGCGGGGCTCGAACTCACGAGCTGTGAGATCAAGACCTGAGCCAAAGTCAGGCGCCCCAAGGAACTGGCAATTTAAAATAACACCGAATGGAAGAGAAAGGAAGCAAGACCCATCTCATAACCAAAAGTGACCAAAGAATTTTGGAATTTACCTGTGATGTCCTCAAGGGGATCCTCTGTCCAGCGAGGATGGGAAAGCCGGTTATCACCCGAGTCAGAGCAGAAACTAGAGAAAAGAAAAGGACTCTGTTTCTATTCCAGTGACTTGATATCCTTCTCTAAACACGGCTACATATAATTTTTAAAAATACCAACATCTTTAAAGGAAATAATTAAACACTGCCTACAATTGGATGCCCGCCCTCCGTGCACCCAATTTATGGCTTTCACATACTAGGCAATGTTAATTTCAGCTACAGGTTATGGCCGTATTTCCGACCTTCTGGGATTTGCTCACATTGTTCTCTCCACCTTGGATATCCGTCCTCAAGCTCCAAGTCCTATCTTTCCATTTAAAATCTCAGGATGCTAGGAAAAACACAACCGTCCTTTCTTCTGTCTTCACGGAGTCTGGGGAAGAGAATGGCCCTCGGCTAAGGATTTAATCTAGCATTTTCAAGAAGTAATTACAGAGCCTCTGTTAGGTCTTTGTGTAAGCAGGAGAGCGGTTCTTAAGAGGCATAAAACTGGAAAATGGGCCCATTTCGTATTTCCAACAGGCCCTAGGGGTCCCAGTTTGAAAGGGCGGAGGCATCCTCACTGTTCAAAGGTAAATTATATGCGGTGTTAATTACGCATACAGAGGAGGCTTTGAGAACTGTGGGGATGTTAGAAAGGCATTTCTCTTCCACCTTATGGGTTTAGACTGTAATATCTCTGATAATTAACACTTGTCTTCAGGAAGTGTGTTATGTGTGAGTGCTGGAGGAGGAATTGGAAAGAAACCCCATAGCTCTCCAATGGGCAATCAATAGACTGAGAAAGATTGTCTGCATCTGCCATGGTACGGAGCCCCCTTGGGGGCTGGAACGGGAGGGTCCACGTCGACCTTGGATGGCTCTGTTGGACTTGGGATGCCAAAGGCATCATCCCACACGGGAAGAGTCAGAGCTGGGAGCGTGTATTTCTGTTGGCCGGGAGGGAGGTGGTTTCTAGGTGGTCAGTCCCTGCAGGAAGACAGATAGGAGCTAAGACCCCCAAATGGGAGAGCACAGCCAGGAGCTAGGGGAGCCCATGGGGGCACCCCTGTGTGGGTTTAACACTATGAGTGCCTTTCCCCATACCGGGGCGAAAGTCCTATTAGAGGTTTAGAGATCTGTGCCCCTCCGTCACTGTCCTCCCGTTGCTACAATCCTGCACGAAGGTTGACATGCGACTGATACGGCACACAGCTGAGATGTGCATTAGACACGGCTGTGGCGTGAAGGACAGAGGAACAGCCCCATGAAGGGAAGCGGGCTGGCCCCAGGGGCCGGTGGCCTTCCACGTGTGGCCTTGCGGAGGGAGAAGCATTCCAGCAGGAACTGCTTCCTGGCCGAGGGCTCAGGGAACAGAGAAGGGGCCGGGAGCCGTGGGAAGGAGAGCAGGGTGGTGTAGCCGCGCAGGCCGGCCGCCGAAACCCTCGTCGCTTCTCGCGCAGAAGAGCGGCGAGCGACCTTTCCAAGTGGGAAGAGGCTGACGTGTCAGCTCCTCTATTCACTCTTCAGGGCTGTCTTCTCAAATGCCACATCCTTCACCAAGCCTCCCCTGAGCTCATCCAAGCTGGCAAGATTCCCCCATGCCTCCAAATGCCGAGAGACCTTGATGTGGGCCCGTCTTGTGGCATTTACCAACTTCTGCTTTATTTTTTTTTTTAATGTTTATTTATTTTGGGGGGAGAGGGACAGAGAGCGTGAGTGGGGGAAGGGCAGAGAAGGAGAGGGAGAGAGAGAGAGAGAGAGAGAGAATCCCAAGCAGGCTCCGTACTGTCAGCACAGAGCCCGATGCGGGGCTCGATCCCAGGAACCGTGAGATCGTGACCCGAGCCGAAATCAAGACTCAGACGCTTAACCTCCTGAGCCACCCAGGCGCCCCACCAATTTCTGCTTTAAGTGAGAATCATTTGTAAGGTAACTTTTTGCCCAGACACCTTTGGCCTGCCCTCACCTCCTACATGCCCGCTGCACATCCCCCTGCCTGACACACCCCCTTCCTAAATAAATGAAGAACATACCAAAATATGTTTGAATTATGCTTCTATCCGAGCCAGGACTAAAACAGCGTCTTGAGAATTACAGGTGCCCGCCCGCCCAATAAACATTTGTTCAATATGCCTACCTCTCTGTCTCTCAACCTCAGCACTATTGACACTTTGGAATGGATAACTCTATTGTGGGGGCTGTTCTGCTCACGGAGCATGCTTGATAGCATTTCTGGCCTCTGATTCCTAGCTGCCGATAGCACCCAGCTCTAGCTGTGGTAACCAAAAGTGTCTGCAGCCATTTCCAGATGTCTTCAGGGAGCAAAATACCTCTCCGTTGGGGTCCACTGCCCTAGATGTTCAGTCCTCTTATCATTTCAGCATTCGTGCTACAAAAAACATTAATGGTTCATAATACGCATGTATGTATATACACACGCACACACGCATGAATGCACACATCGGGATCCATAAACATGAACTACTCAGAGTTGCAAAGCGTGACATAAATAAATCACGTGTGAAAAATGCATTTGAAAGGAATTTCCAAAGCTAGGAAACCAAAGACATCTCTTCCGGTTTTTAAAAAGCAAAGTCTTTATTATCAAGTGAAAAAAAAAAAATCAGCCACAAATTGGAGATAACATTCAATGAGGTTTATTTGACCTTTGCAGAAATTCATGCACTTAGATCTTCAAAAGATCACAGGCGTACGTATAAACACAGGAGGAGATAAACGCCGTACGTGGAATAGAAAATGACCAAAGGCAACAAGGTGTTTCCAGCTACAACGGTGAGAACGCAGGGGTCTAATGATCCCCCGCCCCCCACACCCAGGTAGTCATTGAAATGACCACTGTTCTGCAAGCAGAAAAACAGATCAGGAGGTCGTTCATTTTCCTGCCTGCAAGGAAAGTGTATTATGGGTCTCAAACGTCTAAGGATGGAGGAAACTTTCCCAGGGTTCTGGTGCATGGAACTCAGGCACAATCACTGGAAACTCTGTCTTAAGACTCAAATAAGCAGCTTAAAATGGGGTCCCCCTTCAAACAGAGCCGAGCATAAAGGAAGAGCCAACACATAACCCCGTTGATGTCAGCCATGACGGGAGCCAATGAAAGAAGGGTCTGGAATCGAGAAGAAGAAGCCTAAGACAATTCATAAATCCAGGGAAGTTCTAGAAGCAAGTACAAGAATCTGGGTTGGCTTCTTCCGCTAGCAGGTGACAAGAGTGTGTTGGATTTAAAGGGACAGTGCTGTAAAAGCAACCACAGTAACAGCAGGCACCTTAATTGAATTTTCACCAGATACACCCAAGTGAGACTTCGATTTGAAAGGGAGTCAGGAGACAGGTGTGGATCATCCATTTTACCCAGAAAAGTAATGGCAGTAGCTTGCTAGACACGGATGAGGTAATGGGTTCTGCTCCCTATTTCATACCCATAGTTGTTTCTGGAAATTTAGCCTAAAATGTGTTCTACCAGCCCTTCCAAATATTTCCAAAGTGAATTAATACAATTTAATAAACTCCTTACTGCTTAAAGTAGCTACAGAAGATAATATGGTCTATAGCTACTAACACAGAAATCCTTGGATTTTTTTTTTAATGTTTACTTATTTTTGAGAGAGAGACAGAGCATGAGCAGAGGAGGGGCAGAGAGAGAGGGAGACACAGAATTGGAAGCAGGCTCCAGGCTCTGAGCCATCAGCACGGAGCCTGACATGGGGCTCAAACTCACCAAACGTGAGATCATGACCTGAGCCAAAGTCGAACGCTCAACCGACTGAGTCACCCAGGTGCCCCAGAAATCCTTGGATTTTAATTCAAGTTCTGTGTGTTTGTGCGTGTGTGTGTGTCTCCTGAACTAACACACACCACACGAACACGAATTTGGAAAAAAACATTTTGTTATTTGGGCCAATCCGGCCAGCCCCCATTTGGAAACAGCGATGGCTAACTTTATTATCTTTTATTGCAGAATGTATACAGAAGGAGGTGAAAGCCTTAAAATAATTTGGGACAGTCTCATTTCAGTGCACAATCAGTATTGTGCAGTATATGACAATACAGTATTGTGGCAATACAGAGTGACTGAATTCCATTTACCTCCATTTTATGCAAGTGAGTTTTTAGTTACCACTGGCTGCTTTATGCTAGGGATGTGCACACACAGTATATTCATATACATACACACATATGTTATATACACACACATATACACATTCACTATGTGTATAGTTGAGTCTGAGGACGACAAAAAGTGTATTACAAAAGCTTCATCTCAAAAATCAATCTCCCAAGGGGCGCCTGGGTGGCTCAGTCGGTTGGGCGTCCGACTTCAGCTCAGGTCATGATCTCACAGTTGGTGGGTTCGAGCCCCGCATCAGGCTCTGTGCGGACAGCTCAGAGCCTGGAGCCTGCTTCAGATTCTGTGTCTCCTTCTCTCTCTGCCCCTCCCCAACTTGTGCTCTATCTCAACAATAAATAAACATTAAAAAAATTTTTTTAATACAACAATCCCAGGAATCAGAGAGACCCAGAATTAGACGAGTCCTTGCAGGGGATGAAGTCCATCTTCAAAGCATGCGTATATCTGATGATCCCTATCATTAATGCTACCAAGGACCCATCAGATGCGAATGTAAATTATTCCCACAAGGAATTTTTCCAGTACGACATCTAGTACCCAATAAAACCAGCACAAGAAAACAAGTGAATAAAATTCAGCAAAAACAACAAAGACTAAAATAGACTTATGTGGTTCCATATTTTTGTTATGAGACACAGTCTTTAAACATGTTTCTTGGGGTGCCTGGGTGGCTCAGTCGGTTAAGCATCCGACTTCGGCTCAGGTCATGATCTCACGGTCCGTGGGTTCGAGCCCCGCGTCTGGCTCTGTGCTGACAGTTCAGAGCCCGGAGCCTACTTCAGATTCTGTGTCTCCCTCTCTCTCTGCCCCTCCTCTGCTCATCCTCTGTCTCTCTCTCTCTACATCAAATATAAAATAGAAACCAAACAAAAATAACAAACATGTTTCTTACATCCATGACAATAAAAGACACAAATTGAGAATTCTGACAAAGAATTCAAAATTATGAAGTGAAGGAACTAAGGTAAAATTCTAGAATGAATAAAAAGTGACATTAAGAATTGAACAGATGAACAGTAGATTGATTCATCTATGGGTAAGTAAATATAAGTTGCATAACGTAATATAACATAAGATATATGCAAAATTAGGTATAAAATACATATGAAATTAAAACACAGAAATTGCTTGTAAGATGAAAAGGGGATAAATTAAATCTAAGGTGCTTACATTTCCTTTGGACAAATAAAAGGTACTAATTAATATTTAGACTTTAAATATTCAAAATATTGAATGTTGAATAGACACTAAGTGAATAATCAAAGCTTGATTGATAATAATCCAAGCTTGATAATCTAAAAATAGAATAATAAGGAAAAATCTTTAAAAAAAAAAGCAAAGAAAGAAGAGAAAAGGAATACAGTAGAGGTGGGACAAATTAAAAACAAATAGATGATTTAGGGGCACCTGGCTGGCTCACTTGGTTGAGCCTATGACTCTTGACCTCAGGGTTGTAAGTTCAAGCCTCATGCTGGGTATAGAGATTACTTAAAAATAAAATGTTTTTTTTTTTAAAAAAAGAAAAGAAAACCAAACAGATGGTTTAAATATTGAAACAAATATATATTAGTGATCACAATAAATGCCACTAGACAAAACACTCCTGTTAAAATATAACAGTTGTCAGACTGGGCTAAAAGGATTCAAAAGATATTCTCCTTAAGAGACGTATTTTATTTTATTTAAAAAATTGTTTTCATGTTTACTTATCTATGTATTTTGAGAGTGGGAGGAAGGGCGGAGGGAGAGAGAGAGAATCCCAAGCAGGCTCTGTGCTATCAGTGGGGAGCCTGACGTGGGGCTCGATCTCACAAACCATGAGATCATGACCTGAGCTGAAATCAGGAATCAGATGCTTAACTGACCAAGCCACCCAGGCGCCCCAAGATGTATTTTAAATGTAAGGATATAGAAAAGTTAAATATAAAAAAGGTGAGGGGCACTTGGATGGCTCGGTCAGTTAAGCGTCCAACTCTTTTTTTTTTTAAGTGTAGTTATTTTGAGAGAGAAAGAGTACAAGCGGTAGAGAGGAAGAGAGAGAGGGAGAGAGAGAGACAGTCCCATGCAGGCTCTACACTGTCAGCTCAAAGCCTGACTTGGGGTCTAAACTCACTAACTGCGAGATCATGACCTGAGCCAAAGTCAAGAGCCAGACGCCTACCCAATGGAGCCACCCAGGGGCCCCAAGTGTCCAACTCTTGACTGCAGCTCAGGTCATGAACTCATGGTTTGTGAGTTCAAGCCCCTCATTGGGGTCTGCACTCACAGCAGGGAGCCTGCTTGGGATTCTCTCCCTCTCTGTCTCTCACTCTCTCTCTCTTTGCCCCTCTCCCCATCATATAGGTATCTGGCCTATCTCTCTCTCTCTCTAACAAACTTTTAAAAAGGAGGAAAAGAGATAATATATGCTATAAACTAAATGCTTGGGTCCCCCCACCCTCCCAGCCGCCACCAAATTCATCTGTGCAAACCTAATCCCCAATGTGATGGTATTTGAAGGTGGGGCCCTTGGGAGGTGCTTAGGTCATGAGGGTGGGGACTTCATGAATGGGATTTGTGCTCTGATAACAGAACCCAGAAAGCTCCCTTACCCCTTCTGCTACGTGAGGACACAGCAGGAGGGTGAGGACACAGCAGGAGGGTGGCCGTGAACTAGGAAGCAGGCCTTCCCTGCACACCACACAGAATCTGCTAGTCCTTTGTTCTAGGACTCCCCAGCTTTCAGGAGACTGAGAAATGAATTTCTCAACAGATACATTTCTGTTGTTTATAAGCCACCAGTCTCTGGTAGTTTGATATTATAATAACCTGAACGGACTAAGATATTATGCAAAACCAAATTTTTAACAAACCTGGCGTAACTGAATAGCAGACAAAACAGACTTAGGGCAAAATGTATTATGAAGATAAAAGGGAATACTTTATAGCGACAGAAAAGGTTCGATTCACCAAGTGGATATAACAATTGTAAATTTGTATTCACTTAATCACATAGCCTCAAAATACATACTGATAAATTGATAAAACCAAAGGTAAATAGACAAATCCATGATCAGAGTGGAAAATTGTAACCCCTCTCTCAATATGTGTTAGAAAAGCAGGTCAACAGACACCTGGGTGGCTCAGTTGGTTGAGCATCTGGCTTTGGCTCTGGTCATGATCCCACGGTTCGCGGGTTTGAGCCCCATGTCGGGTTCTGTGCTGACAGCTCAGAGCCTGGAGCCTGCTTTGTATTCTGTGTCTCCCTCTCTCTCTGCCCCTCCCCTGCTTGCACTCTATCTCTCTCTCTCTCTCAAAAATAAATAAGCATTAAAAAAAAAAAAAGGTCAAAACTCAATAAAGTTATAGATGATTACAATTATGCAATTAGAAAACATGACCTCATAGGGATATAGATAATATTCCTCTCAATAACTGAGGACTATACTCTCTCTCTCTCTCTGTCTCTCAAAAATGAATAAATGTTAAAAATATTTATATCAAGGGGCGCCTGGGTGGCGCAGTCGGTTAAGCGGCCGACTTCAGCCAGGTCACGATCTCGCGGTCCGGGAGTTCGAGCCCCGCGTCAGGCTCTGGGCTGATGGCTCAGAGCCTGGAGCCTGTTTCCCATTCTGTGTCTCCCTCTCTCTCTCTGCCCCTCCCTCGTTCATGCTCTGTCTCTCTCTGTCCCAAAAATAAAAATAAAACGTTGAAAAAAAAAATATTTATATCAAATGTCTAGAAAAAGTAAATCCACACAAGCAAAAAGCAGGTTAATGTTTGCCAGGGGGTTGAGAGGTTGGGGGAATGGGAAGTGACTGCTTAATGGGGACGGAGTTTCCTTTAGAGGTAATGAAAATATTCTGGAACTCATAGTGATAGTCACGCAACATCGTGAACGCACTGAGTATCGCTACTGATCAATTTTATGCTATGTGGTCCCTCTCCCCACACAAACTAGTGGGAGATGCATATTTTTTTGGCTTTTTAAAAAATTTATTTATTTATTTTCAAAGAGAGAGAGACAGAGAGAGAGAGAGAGAGAGAGAGAGAGACAGGCAGAGAGAGAAAGAGAGAGAATCCCAAGCAGGCAGGCTCCATGATGTCAGCCCAGAACCCGATGTGGAGCTCGAACTCACGAACCACAAGATCGTGACCTGAGCCAAAGTCGGATGCTTAACTGACTAAGCCTCCCAGGTGCCCCTGGGGATGTACATATTTTAAGAAATTTGAAATAAAGTAGGTTAAAAGCATAGCCAGTGTAATCTCAACAAAGTAGAAGAAAGAAAAAAATAAATATAAAAACAGACATCGGCGAAATGGAAAAGAGTCTACAAAGGAGGATCAATAAAGCTACAGATCTGAGGCAGAGGAGGAAGACTAATAAAATTGATACGTGCTTAGTAAGACTGATCAGGGGAAAGAATGAAGGCACACGTATGTAATGTGAGGCATGAACTAGGACACATCACCAGAGATCATGCAGACATCAGAAAGGAAGTAAGAGAAAAGTTTGAACATCCTTATGCCAACACATTTGAAATTTTAGATGAAATGGGTCCAGAATCACTTCATCTGTCAAAAGTGACATAAAAGGAAACAGAAAACCCAAATAGCCTGACAACTCTTCAGGAAAATGAAACCACAAGTTAAGCCATTCCCACAAATACAGTTCCAGGAGCAAATAGCTTCGGTGACAAAGGACAGTTTTACACAGGGATTAAAACAGAGCCTACTCCCCAGTTTGTTTTATGGGGTCAGATCCCTCAACACAAATACCTGACAAGGTCAGCCTGAGAAAATACTCGTTTGTGTGCAGGGAAGCAAAACCCCTTAAAAAAAAATGTCAGCAAGCTGAATCCAGCGATGTAGAGAAGGGATGATCTATTCATTATAATTAAGAGGAGTTTATTCCAGGAATGCATGGTTTAATTAAATATTCGAAAGTCAATGTAATATAGCACATCAACAGAATAAAGGAGAAAAACAACAGATGCAGGAAAGTCGTTGACAAATTTAAACATCTGTTCATTTAAAAAAAAAAAGGCTTAGCAAGCTAGGAATGGGAAAAGGCTTGCTTAAGCCGATAAAGAGTGCACACACACACACACACACACACACACACACACACACACCTATAGCAAAGTTGATCCTTAATGAATTAGTGAGAGTTTCCCTTTGCGATTAGAAATAAGGCTTGGTATAAAATGAAAAAATGTTAGCATCTATGCATCTTACATTAGCATCAAAAGCATCAGATATCAAATACCAAGGAATCGATCTAACAAAAGTTGTGTAAGACTTCACTGTACAAAATGTAAATGGAAAGAGGCACCTGGGTGGCTCAGTCAGTTAAGTGCCCGGATCTTGGTATCAGCTCAGATCATGAGATCAAGCCCCAGGTTGGGCTCCATGCTGAGTGAGGATGGGATTCTCTCTCTCTCTCTCTCTCTCTCTCTCTCTGCTTGGGATTCTCTCTCTCTCTCTCTCTCTCTGTCCCTCCCTCCCTCTCTCTCTTAAAAGAAATAAATAAACGTAAAAAAAAACAATTGGGGCGCCTGGGTGGCACAGTTGGTTAAGCGTCCGACTTCAGCTCAGGTCATGATCTCACAGTCTGTGAGTTCGAGCCCCACGTCGGGCTCTGTGCTGACAGCTCAGGGCCTGCAGCATGTTTCAGATTCTGTGTCTCCTATCTCTTCCTCTCCTCCGCTCATGCTCTGTCTCATTCTGTCTTTCAAAAATAAATAAATGTAAATACAAAAAAAAATTTTTTAAAAACAAAAAACCACAATCGTTTCAATACAAACAATAAAATTGTTAGGGGCTGGAGAGTAAAAGTAAAAAGTTGTCTTACAGCAGTTTTGATAATAAAGGTACTTCCACAGTTAAACATCTATTTTCATCGCAAACTAAAAAGAACAAATTTGTGGATAACAATGAACCAGATGTAGGAAAGCCCTGAGTTTGCATCTCAGTCCACAAGCCCAAGGTTCTCTCCTGAGCTCTGGTACTTTCGCCTTCGATCTTTGCAATTTTGCACACAGGACAGTTCAACCCCCTTTCCCAAGGGGTGGGCTGCGCTCTCAGGCTGAGCACCCCCTCTCCCACCCCAAGGAAGGTGCAGGGGAGTGGTCTGTCGAGGCAGGATTCACGAGCTCACTCCAGCAACTAGAAGCTGCTTTCGTGGGCTTACGTTCTAGAAGGGAAACACAGGAGAATGTCAGATGGTGAAAAATGCTATGGAGGAGAAGGAAGTCCTAAGAAGTTACCCAACAGGGGAGGGGGTCTCTACACAGTGGGCAGCCTGCACGGCAGAGGGGAGGCACACTCTGGGGGATCCCTGGGCTTTGTTCAAGTTGCCAGGTGGGCACTGACCTTAACAAGAAGCTCAGGGCCGAAGAACTTAAGAGGGCTACCCGTGATCACACCGGCGTCCCCGGGCACCGACAGTGGGGCTCTGGGGAAGGGCCTAGGGAACACGCAGAGAGCAGGGGTCAGCAACACGGGGTACCAGGCCACACGGATGCAACCTGGGACGCCTGGGGACCGAAGCAAGGATTTGAGGAAGCCCCGACGATGATTCCCTTCAAGTTGCTACCAGATAACGCGAGCCGGGAAAACTACCCCAACCTCAGTGCTTGAGATCTCTTAGAATTTCCATTTCCCTCCGCCCCTCGGGAGACCTTGCCAAGGCTGCTCTGTTTTCTGTAAGAAAACAGGAGGGTGAGTGCCTCACAGCCTGCCCCGGCCAATAATTCATTTGGAGACGAGCTGTTCATGTCTGTGATCTGGATTCCAGTGGGGCGCCCCCGTGTGCACCTGCTCAAAGGCGGGGTGCTCTTGCAGGCTCCCATCGACCGTGGCATGGGATGCCGGGTGAGGGAGCCCCTCCACATCCGTGTTAACCAGTTTGGGGCCAACCAAAGGAAAAGGATGGGACTCCTCTCTCCTCAGTGTTTCCGGAAAAGCTGGAGGCTGGGTACGGGTTGTTGGGCAGAGGACGGGACTGTAGGTGCAGAACTCACCAGAGCAAAGACGGTGGGCTCTGGTGACATTCCTCCCAGCCTCCCAAACGCTCTGCCACCAAGAGATTGTTTTTCTGGCCAGAGATGTGCATCTCCTTTCCCAACCCCGGCTGCTTTAAAAAATGTTATCGTTACAAGCGCAACAAGATCCAAAAGGCAAAGAAGAACTGGAAAGAAAATTCACCCCGGGATGGCACATCCTTTGTTTTCATTTTCTAGCTTCCTGCCCACCCCATCTCTCTCCCCTCCCGCCCCCCGACCTCATCCGTAAGCACGGAGTGTCCCCAGTCATAATCATGGCAGGCAGAGTTTTTATTCGGCCATCTTTCACTTAATAGCTGAGCATTGTTTTCCAAGTTACTGCAGTTTTTTTCTCATTACAATTTTAATGGCCATAGCATATGCCACGGAGCTGATGTTCTAGAATCCACCTGACGACTCCTTAATGAAAGTGAGTCATCCTTCCCAGGTGCATCGCCAGAACCACATCTTTGCAAAGCCTTCCAGGGGCAGCCCAGACTCAGAGAATGTGCCCTCCTCGGAACTCATGAGCATTTTCTCTGGTTCTCAGCCTCCTGGTATGTGCCCCCTTGTGTTAATTTTTTTTTTTTAACATTTCTGTGTGTAGACATGTTGTCTCTCTCTCTCTCTCTGGATTCTGATGGCCTTGAAAACCAAACTAAGTCATTTACACCTCCATACCCCCCACACGTCCGCCCTCTCTCTGCCCCTTCCCCGCTCACACTCTATCTCTGTCTCTCAAAATTTAACATTTTTAAAAAATTAAAAAGAGAAGCCTATTTAAACTAAAAACAAAATTTTTAATGTTTATTTATTTGCGAGAGCGAGAAAGAGAGTGCGAGAGCGAGAAAGAGAGGCAGAGAGAGAGAGGGAGACACAGAGTCCAAAGCAGGCTCCAGGCTCCTAGCTGTCAGCACAGAGCCCGACGTGGGACTCGAACTCCCGAACTGCGAGATTATGACCTGACCGGAAGTGAGATGCTTAGCGACTGAGCCACCCAGGCGCCCCTGAAGCTTATTTAAAATTAAACATATGCCTAAAAACAATTAAAGGTACATCTAACTTAGGATCCAGGAATCCCACTCCTAGGTATGATGAACGCTTGAGGAATAAAACATATGTTCACAAAAAACACCTGTACAAGAATGTTCCTATCAGCCTCATTCAGAATAACCCCCAAACCGGAAGACAAAACATATTTCCACTGACAGGAGAAGGGCTGAACGATTTCTAGAAGTTCATATAATTCTACGCAGCAGGACAAAGGAGCGAGCTACGGGTTCACAGCACACCTCGGGTGGATCTCGAGGACACCACGCCGAGCGCAGGAACACGGACACGGGCGAGCCCAGGAACAGCCCAAACTAACGCACGGTGATAGAAATGTTGCCACTCCGCGCACTGATAAGCACTGGACCCCAAACATGAGCTTGCCAAGCAGCTGCCATTCAGACCCTTTTAACTGGATCAGGACCCTCTTCCTTGGACCCTCGGGAAATGTCCCAACGTATCAACTGTAGGGAGCTATCCCAGCGAGAGTTCACTGACAGAGCAACCATGACTCTAGGTATCGCTGATGCCCTAGGCACCCAGGCAGCTAGAGCGGGGAGCGAAAGGCACCATAAAGACCCTGAGATGGAAAGTCGCTGCTGGGTTCTCCCCTCTGTTCCCCTGTGGGTATGTGGCAGGTGTGGGGGGGGGCACAGGCACGCAGCACAGGGCAGAGCCTGGGCCACTGAGCCCACATGCCCGTCAGGGGACCCCAGGGCTTTGAGGGTAGGGGAAGAAGGGGATGTGGCTCTCCTCTTGGCCGACTTAACGCCCCACCCTGGTCCTGCCCTTCTTCGGCCAGGGTGTCTGCTTGCCGGGGTCGAGCCTGGGACCCGGGAACCCATGCCCAGCAGCCTTTTCCAGAGTGTGGGCTGTCCGTCAGTCGGGAAGGAGCAGGTCCCATCGCCTGAATTGAGACCACCGGGATGAAAAGGACTGGTTTAAAGATTTTGCCTGGAGCTGGATGTAAGCTTTTCCAGTCCTGGGAAGTGGGCAGACAAGGAGGCTAAACAATACTTTTTTCCTTCGTGCTTTGCCTAACGGAAACACTTTTGTTGCTGTTTTTTGTTTTTTTTAATTTGAGAGAGAGAGAGAGAGAGCGAGCCAGGGAGAGGGGCAGAGGGGAGAGAGAGAGAGAGAGAGAGAGAGAGAGAGAGAGAGAGAGAGAGAATCTTAAGCAGGCTTCACACCCAGAATGGAGCCCAGTGCAGGGCTTGATCCCTTGATCCTGGGATCATGACCCGAGCCGAAATCAAGAGTCGGATGCTCAATGGACTGAGCCACCCAGGCATCCCGGAATTCTGTTTGATGAGCCCTGGGTTTTAGAGACAAGCAAGATTATCTAATGAAGGACGTCTGAAATTCAAGTTGCTTTGCAGTGAGCGAGCCGAGGCCCAGGGCTTCCCCTCCATCCACAGGGAGAATTTGTACACGATCCCAGCTTCCTCCCAAGGGTCCAGGTGCTACCCAGTGGCATTTCCCAGCTCCTCTGCCAACGGTTGTCCCAGCTAAGCCCAGATTCGGTTCCCAAGTCCATAATGTTTATTTGCTGCCTGCAAAATCACTCCCAAGCTTGCCCTGAAAAATGAAAGGGCAGAAATGAGCTGAGATCCCTTTCCTCATACCTGACCCTGTGGTGCACCTGGCGGGTCTCTACAGGACTCCGTCCTGCTCCGTAAGACGACAGGAGAATGCACAACCTATGGGAGCTGCTGACACTTTGCCCTTGAATCTCAGCACGTATCAAGTGATATTTGCTGTTCACCCAAACCCACTGCAAATAGTTCTCCCACCAAAACCCCAAAGCGGAGAGTCTCTCAAACACAGAAAGAGGTCCAGACAACGGGTAACCAAAGTGAATGACAGCCATTCGTTAAATTTCTAATGATCAGGGGCACCTGGGTGGCTCAGTCGGTTAAGCGTCGACTCTGGATTTCGACTCACGTCACGATCTCACCGTTCGTGGGTGTGAGCCCTGAGTCGGGCTCTGTGCGGACAGCTCAGAGCCTGGAGCCTGCTTCGGATTCTGTGTCTCCCCCTTTCTCTCTCTCTGCCCCTCCCCTGCTTGCACTCTGTCTCTCTCTCTCTCTCTCAAACATAAATAATAAACATTAAAAAATGTTTTAATAAAAAATAAATAAAAGAGGAGATAGTGAACATATGACTCTGGCTTCCAAAGGACCTCCTCAAACGAGTCAATATCTCCGACCAGCTTCCCTGTTGAGGTTGGTCCTGGCATCTGAGAATTGTGATTTACTAATCTAAACAGTCCAGCAGAATTTGGCTGCTCCCATCAATGGCATCAAGACAGGAATAAATACAGTAGTTAAAAAACCAAACAAACAAAAAAACCAGGGATTGGACCAAAAGACACAACTATCCAGGAAACGACTCAGTTTAGGTCTCAAACGCTGATGTCCACTCACGGTAGAACATGTGATCTTACTGATTCAAGGTAATGCACTCACCGCTGTTAAAATTTAATCTCATTTAGGTAAGTGTTCTGTTATTCTTAGCGTTTTCCCCCGTCTTTCCAGACCTGAGGCAGTGACTTCAGGGCCTGGGAATCGGGGGAGATAGGGGGACGTACCCCCCTGCATAAGCAGCGGCCGTGGAGGGGCGGGTGCAGCCGTATCTGCTGTTTCCAAGCCTGGGGCATCTGCCCTTGACCGTCCAGGGCCCGCTGCTGGAGCTGCTGTGTGGCCCTCACTCCATCCCACGGCTCTTTCAACCAGGCAGACCTCCCCACATCAAGCATGACTGGACCTCCTGCCTTCTCCCCCCAAACCCCTAAATGCCCCTGCTCTTTTCGGGGAAGGATTCAGCTCCTTTTCAAATTCCTCTTTTTAATCTATTGTTTATGGATAAACTTTGCCTTCTCTCTAGGCCTCACCTCTTGAACTTTTAACCAAGCTTCCTAGAATTCAAAACATCTGTTTTTGGGTGTTTTTTTTTTTTTTTTTTAAGGTAGCTTGTTCTCAGAATAAAGATCTATGGCATTCAAATTCTTATACTTCCTATGGATTTACCACCCCCCCCCCACCACCAATTAATTAAAAGTTTAAAAGCCTTGAAACTGACTCTGTACCACTGGGACCCGATGGGAAGTGTATATGAAAAGCCTCTCCTTCAGTGATGAAGGGAAAGGTAGAAGGCAAAAGAAATCAAACAAAACCACACACATTAGTATCAAAATATTACTAGGGCGCCTGGGTGGCTCAGTCGGTGAAGCGTCCGACTTCGGCTCAGGTCATGATCTCGCGGTTCCTGGGTTCGAGCCCCGCGTCGGGCTCTGAGCGGACAGCTCGGAGCCCGGAGCCTGCTTCCGATCCTGTGTCTCCCTCTCTGTCTACCCTTCCTCTGCTCATGCTCTGTCTCTCTGTCTCTCTCAAAAATAGCTAAACATTAAAATTTTTTTTTAATAATGAATTAACATTTAAAAAGTTGCAAAGAATATATCAAAATATTACTTACTGCAAACCAGATTACTTCTGCTCACACCTTCTGCCGATAGCCCAGAGCTGGTCGGAGGCATGGCCCGGAGCCTGCCCACCCCCGCCCCCGGCATCCCCACACACTTTGTGGGTGCTCCACCTCGAGGAGCCAGGGACCAGAGGAGAGTCAGAGTTTCTCAGGTGGAGTCTGGAAAGCGCATGAGTGGGGGAGGGGGCGGGGAGGAGTCTGCCATGTCCCTTTCTGAGCTGGGAGCATGGGCTAGGGATACCGATGAGGGGAATACAAACGTCCCCGTTATCAAGGTAGGATCAGAAGTCAGGAACAAAGGGATATGACCTATTCCAAAACTTAGAGGCTACTCTGCTGTGCTTGGCTAAAAGCAGACCCATTCCCTTCTGCGTCTGGCACGCGTTTGGGGGATAGAGCGTGCCAGACTGAAAACAGATTATCGGATGAGGGGTTTTCTTGGGACTCTGATGTGTTCTTTATTTGAACTTCTCCGCCCAACTTCCCCTTGTTGAATGGAAGAGTTTGCTGCAGACAGTGCTTTGTGTGAGTCTGGCTTCCCCAGAGAACCAGAATCGAAATCAACAGGATATGTAGATATAACAAATCTTCATAAATAATTCTTTATTTTATATAGATATAGGTATAGATAGATATGGATATATCTATAGTTATGTAGATAGATATGTATCTGATTTGTCTGTATAAAATAAGGAATTATTTATGAAGTTATTTTTATATCCAGGGGCACCTGGGTGGCTCGCTCAGTTGGTTAAGTTTCCGACTTTGGCTCAGGCCATGATCTCATGGCTCATGAGTTCAAGCCCCGCATCGGGCTCTGTGCCGACGTGTCAGAGCCTGGATCTTGCTTCGGATTCTGTGTCTCCCCCTCTCTCTGCCCCTTCCCAGCTCATGCTCTGTTTCTCTCTCTCTCTCAAAAATAAACATTAAAGAAAAAAGATTTATTATATCGGGGCACCTGGGCGGCTCAGTTGGTGAAGCGTCCAACTTCAGCTCAGGTCATGATCTCATGGTTTGTGGGTTCGAGCCCCATGTCGGGGTCTTTGCTGACAGCTCAGAGCCTGGAGCCTACTTTGGATTCTGTGTCTCCCTCTCTCTCTGCCCCTCCCCAGCTAGTGCTCTGTCTCTCTCTCTCTCTTTCTCAAAAATAAACATTAAAAAAATTTTCTTAAGATTTATTATATCTATATATCCTGTTGATTTTGATTCTGTTCTATGTAAAATAAGAAATTATGCATTAAGATATTTTATGAGCGATTATAATCATCACTCACGCAGTTATGGAAGCCAAGTCCAAAATCGGCTGAGTCAGTGTGCCAGTTCAAGTCCGAAGGCTATCAAGAACCAGGAAGATCAGGGGTCCCCGCTCAAAGGTGTCAGGGAAGAGAATTCTCCCTTACTTGCAAGCAGGTGGGACATTTTGTCCTATTCAGGCCTTCAACTGATTGGACGAGGCCCACCCACACCAAGGAGAGCAATCTGCTTTACTCAGTGTACTGATTTAAATGCTCTTCTCATCCCAAAACGTCCTCCCAGAAACTTCCAGAATAATACCTGGGCAGCATCACAGGTCCTTTCTCCCCACTAATGCTGTCCGCCCATCACCCGCAGCCCCCTGCGATTCTCCGCGACCTCTAACCTTCGGGCTGACGCTTTGTCTCTAAGTCGGGGAAATGGCTGCGTGTGTGCAGGCATGGTGCCATTCTGTGCCTCTCTCCGCCAACTTCCCTAGCGCCCGGAGAGCCGCCCGTCCGCCTCAGGCCCACGCTTCCCTCCATCTCCCTTCCATGGCGAAGCCTTCCGGAAACAAACACACACGCTGCGCAGCCTGACTGGGAAGGCCCCCGGGGAAGGAGAATCTCCGGGCCCAGGTTTGGAGGCCGAGGTCCTGACTCCGGGTCCGGTGTCCATTCTGCCACGTAGCCTCCAAGGTTTGAATCCAGCACCGTTCCCCGGGCCCCAGCCGTCTGCAGGAGCTGCTGAGCTCACAGCCCCGGAACAAGGAACTGGTGGTCATGCTGAGAGCCATGACCAGAGCTCGGAAACATTAGCACCGGTAAAATTAGATTTGACCTGGAAGATCGTTCCAAACACCAACTCGACCGCCTTTGATGTTCTGAACCCCATCAAGCTGCACGCAGTTCTCTCTCCCTGGCTGTGAAGTCAGTCTCTTCATCAGACAAATCAAAGAGACCTGTTTTTGTTGTTGTCAAAATCTTTAAAGCTCTTTCCCCGGAGCTGCTGCACCAGGCTGGCGGCTGAGGCTTCCGCTGGTTGAGGACAGCACCGCAGCCCTCGAGGCTGGGAGCTTAGCCGACTTCCCACTCTGAACGGTGCCGCCCAGAGCCAGAGAACGTTAAACGATAGCTGCTTCTTAGAGATGGAGCGACTGAGGGCCAGAGAGGTCCCCAGACCTGCCCGGGAACCCTAAGCTTTTAGTTCAGCCTCGGGTGCCTTTTCTGATTGCAAGAGGTGAGGGAAGCATGCAAGGGAGGTCGGGCAGGAGGAGGGCAGGAAGGCAGTGAGCTGCAGCAAGGAGAAAGTTCCCTGAGAACCGGGACTCGTCTGTCCTGTTTACTGCCTCAGCCCCTCGTGGTGGCTCTGTGTTTGACGTATAATAGATGCTCAGTAAACATTTGGGGAAGAAGGATGAGAGGAGGAAGAGAAGGAAGGAAGGAAGGGAGGGAGAGAGGGAGGGAGGAAAGGAGGGAGGGAAAGAAGGAAGAAAAGAAGGAAGGAAGGAAAAAAGGAAGGAAGGAAGGAAGGAGAGGAGGGAGGGAAGGAGGGAGGGAAGGAAGGAAGGAAGGAAGGAAGGAAGGAAGGAAGGAAGGGGGGATGGAGGGAAGGAAGGAAGGAAAGAAAGAAGGAAGGGAGGGAGGGAGGAAAGGAGGGAAAGAAGGAAGGAAGGAGAAGAGAGGGAGGGAGGGGAGGAAGGAAGGAAGGGAGGAAAGGAGGGAGGGAGGAAGGGAGGGAAAGAAGGAAGGAAGGAAAAAAGGAAGGAAGGAAAAAAGGATGGAAGGAAAAAAGGAAGGAAGGAAGGATGAGAGAGGGAGGGAGGGAGGAAGGGAGTGAGGAAGGAAGGGAGGGAGGGAGGGAGGAAGGAAGGGAGGAAGGAGGAGAGAGGGAGGGAGGGAAGGAAGGAAGGAGGAGAGAGGGAGGGAGGGAAGGAAGGAAGGAAGGAAGGAAGGAAGGAAGGAAGGAAGGAAGGGAAGGGAGTGAGGAAGGAAGGAAGGGGAGGGAGGGAGGAAGGGAGGGAGGGAGGGAAAGAAGGAAGGGAGGGAGGGAGGGAGGGAGGAAGGGAGGGAGGGAGGGAAAGAAGGAAGGAAGGAAAGAAGGAAGGAAGGAGAAGAGAGGGAGGGAGGGGAGGAAGGAAGGAAGGGAGGAAAGGAGAGGAGGGAGGGAGGGAAGGAGGAAAGAAGGAAGGAAGGAAAAAAGGATGGAAGGAAAAAAGGATAGAAGGAAAAAAGGAAGGAAGGAAGGATGAGAGAGGGAGGGAGGGGAGGAAGGGAGTGAGGAAGGAAGGGAGGGAGGGAGGGAGGAAGGAAGGGAGGGAGGGAGTGAGTGAGGAGGGAAGGAAGGGAGGGAGGGAGAAGGGAGGGAGGGAGGAAAGGAGGGAAAGAAGGAAGGAAGGAAGAAGGAAGGAAGGAGGAGAGAGGGAGGGAGGGAAGGAAGGAAGGAAGGGAGGAAAGGAGGGAGGGAGGAAGGGGAGGGGAAAGAAGGAAGGAAGGAAAAGAGGAAGGAAGGAAAAAAGGATAGAAGGAAAAAAGGAAGGAAGGAAGATGAGAGAGGGAGGGAGGGAGGAAGGGAGTGAGGAAGGAAGGGAGGGAGGGAGGGAGGAAGGAAGGGAGGGAGGGAGTGAGTGAGGAGGGAAGGAAGGGAGGGAGGGAGGAGAAGGGAGGGAGGGAGGAAAGGAGGGAAAGAAGGAAGGAAGGAAAGAAGGAAGGATGAGGAGAGGAGGGAGGTGGGAAGGAAGGAAGGAAGGGAGGAAAGGGAGGGTAGGGGGAGGAAGGGAGGAAGGAAAAGGAAGGAAGGAAGGAAGAAGATCGGAAGGAAGGAGAAGGATTGGAGAGGGAGGTGAGATGAAGGACGGAGGGAGGCGTGACGGGAGGGAGGGATGGGGAGGGAGGAGGTGAGTAGGTTGGAAGAAGGAGAAGTCGGGAGTGAGGAAGGAGGAGATGGGAGGGAGGTGAGGAGGGGAGGGAGAGGAGGGGGAAGGAGGAAGGAGGGAAGGAGGGAGGGAGGGTTAGGAAGGAAGGAAAAGGAAGGAAGGAAGGAAGGAAAGGAGGGAGGGCAAGAAACGAGATGTGACGTGAGGGCAACCTTGCTCGAGGTCATGGGTTTTTACCATCACTTCCTGATGCTTCTGCTGTTTTCCTTGCACTTCTGTGTTCTATGAGGGTTGAGGGGTTCGGTTTACTAGGTTTTGTTTTCGTTTGGGGGCTTGTGTTCTGTCTTGCTCTGTCCAAGTTAAAGAGACTGGGGTTGCCAGGGCTCCGGCTTTGGATGAGTGGAGTGTGCTGATGGTCACGGCGTCATTCTCGTCGAGTGTTCCCCGAGCTCTCGCCTAATGAGAACTAGGGTCAGAACCGGACCACAGAAGTGTGACCATCACAGTCCACAGGGTCCACGTCAATGCTCCTCCCTGTTGCTTTCCGGGACTCTTTGGGCCCCGAGGGAGATCTTCCCGAGGGTATCAGATTGTCAGATTGTCCCCTCTGGACCCAGATCGTCCATGAGCGAATTAGACCGAAAGACCCAAGCCGGTATCATTCATTCACTCATTCCTGCGCTCATGCGTTTGTTCATGCACTCAGTCGTCCAAAGAGTATTTACTTGTGCCACACGCTTGGCTAGGCAGCTCTAAAATGAATGGGACTCAGTCCCTGACCTCCAGGACTCGCCACGAACACAGGAAACAAGCATGTCTACCCCTAACGTCTCCTTCTCCTTGCTCTGGAATAAATGGAGCAGGGGCCCCCCCCCGGCCGCCCGGGTCATGACTCATCTCCAGCATCCCGCACAGCGCCTAGTAGAGAGGACACGCTCAGAAAATATTTTCCGAATGAAGAAATGAGCAAAACCCCGGGAGAGAGGAAGTGTGCATAAAGAAAGAAGATGTGGGGAAAGCGTAAGGAAATAGTAAGTAAGATTTATCTGTGATCCTTGGGAACACTGTCCGTATTTTTAGCCTCCTACTCAACGTAGTGACAGTCGTTAGAAACAAAGGACAGGAAGGAGCAGGGATGGTGTCTGGAAGGTAAGGAATGGGGGGGGGGATTGAAAGCTTCAGAGGGGGGCAGAGAATCCTTGCACCATACCCCCAGTTGTGACATAGAAATGATTGCCTCTCTTGGGGCACCAGGGTGGCTCAGTCGGTTAAGTGCCCGATTTCGGCTCAGGTCATGATCTCACAGTTCATGAGTTCGGGCCCCGCGTCGGGCTCTGTGCTGACAGCTCAGGAGCCTGGAGCCTGCTTCGGGTTCCGGATTCTGTCTCTGTCTCTCTCTCTCTCTCTCTGCCCCGCGCCCGTTCTCTCTCTCTCAAATATAAATAAATATAAAACAAGGAGGAAGATAATGGGTGTCACTTCGTGGAGGTCCTTCCATAAAGCGGTAATCACTGAACAGCAGGAAAATAACTCCCTAAGAGGCCTTCGTGCTGTCACTAGCTCAGGAGTCCTCTCCAGCTGACCAAGTCGAGATGGCCCCAGCAGATGGTGTTAATGAGCCTGCAATGACTCAAGCTCTATCTGCGGTCTGCTGTCGCCAGAAGCTCCCTCTTGGCCACAGGTCACCGATCTCTCCCCAGCGAAGGGCTGTGGTGTTCAACCGGACCATGTCACCTCGTCTGGTAGGCTTTCCAAGATGGCAATGGTTCCAACACAGGGAGGGCTGCTTCTGACCAGGGCTGTGTGGGCACAGCCCCGACTCGCTGTTCTCCCAAAGGGAAGAGCCCAGACTTGCACTTTGAGATTCTGAGTCCCAGGGGAGTCTCCCAACTGCTCACAGCACTCCTTTCCTGGCCTCGGAAAGGAAGTCACAAGACCTAAAGGTTGACCGTTCTCTTGGCTTTCTGGCAAGTAGACCCTCACAGCTCCAACTGGGCCGGCCGGGGTTTAAAAAGTTGTAGTGCCTATCCACGAGTTTCAACCCCTCCACATACGTGCTAACCCGGGAACCGAACACACGTATCATCACGACCTGTCAACACACCTACGTGTTTGGGGAAGGATTTCTAAAATTTGGTTTCTTCGTTTAAGAAAGTAGTTCTGTTTCCTAACATGGAGGCCTCCGTGCTTAAAACCAAAGATGCAAAGACATCTGTAGCTTCTAGCCTTGGGCAGAGTTGATTTAGGACTTAAGTGTCAGAAACGTGATCGGTACTGAGGTGTGGTCTCTCGGCCAGGTAGGGCATCATCGGGTTTCAAAGAAACTCTATGAAGTTCAACATAGATGTATTCCATCCAGGGTTTTCTAAACACACAATTCCTCTGCATCAGGGGATGCGGGGTTACAAAGAAGGAAAAGAAGATGGGGTGAGCATTGTATTCCTCGGATGGCTAGGGGGTGGACTTGAGATTGGTCCAATTCAGCCCCACTTTAAGAGCGTAGGACTTTGCTTCTAAACCATCATCGTTCCTTTATTTGTCTACACCACCATCATCTCCATCTCGAAGAGCGTCCAAGAGTCCCAGGACATTCGAGTAGGAAAGCCCACATAGCGAGGTGCAAGAGTGTCGAAATGCGGCTGGACATCCCTCGTAATCAACAGGCAATATCCTGGCAGCTATCTGGGCCACTCAGCTCTGCATATTCTTCTAAATCTATTGGTGTTATATCCTGAATCCTGGCTTTAGAAATCCAAAAGACAAGGGGCGCCTGGGTGGTCCAGTCGGTTAAGCATCCAACTCTGGGTTTCGGCTCAAGTCATGATCTCACGGTTCGTGAGATCGAGCCCCAAGGCGGGCTGTGCACTGAGAGTGTGGAGCCTGCTTGGGATTCTCTGTCTCCCTCTCTCTGCTCCTCCCCTGCTCATGCTCTCTCTCTCTCTGTCTCTCTCTATCAAAAATAAAGATTTAAAAAAAAGAAAGAAATCCAAAAGTCAAAAATTTGGTTCCGTTGTTCCGTTTCTGCTTTGACAACCCTTCCGTAAGGTACAGGGTACCTCCGTTCCAGTCATCTGGGCTGGAAGGAAACGCTTCTGTGTGTGTCTATAATGGTCTTCCTAACATTTCCCCTCCTAATTAGGTACAAATACTGCCAGTTACGGGCACAGATTGTCAACGACAGGCCTCCCCCACAGGGCACAGCCTCGTAAGCTTAAAGAATGGAGAGCTGCTCTGTGTTCCTCCCATGTTTTCCATCCCTGTGCAATGGAGTAGGAATTCGCTCCTCTATGGACACACGAACAGGAGGCATGGGTACCATCACTCATGTTTGGCAACGGAGGACAGTGGGTATGCTAGAGGTACCATGGGGTCTACTGGGAAGTCAAGAAGGGCACCAACCCAAAGTAGACCAGATCTCCTATTTTCATTCCATTGATCTAAGTTCCCCAACATCTCAAATCCCCCTTGTTCCAAACGGAAGGAAACCAACCCAACCCAAACCAAAACAGGAGTTTAACTAGACTATCATGCCGTGTGCTGTTAAAGATTTCTCTGGAGTAGACTAAGAAACACACGTGCTGATGGGGCCCACGGGGGAATTGTTCAACCACAACTCAAAGGCCTCCTAATCAGTTAATCAACTGATCGACTCGAACGCCTTTAATAGAGCACCTACTATCTGTCAGGTGGGCGTGGTGTTTAAGTGCCCTCCGCTGTGCGCGAATCCAGAGATGAGCCTTTGGAAAGCGAGATCAGGGTTGGAAGAACATGCAACAGTCAGCAGAAAAGACAGCCACCCGTGCAGTGTGGTGTTAGAGTAAAATCACTGTGTCCACTAAATACCTCCTGTGAGTCAGACGCTGTGTGGCCTGCTTTCCACGCATCATCTAATTTAATCAGAGAGTAGGAATTATTCTCAATTGGCAAATGATAAGACTGGAGTTGAAGAGGTTAAGGATTTTTTTTTTCCAAGGTTAAATATTAAGTAAGAGGAGAAGCCGCTCAAAACCAAGTCCCCGGGGACCTTCAGGTGTTAGCCCGTTGAAGCATGCGGATGGCTGTACATCAAGAACGAGAATTCTCTCCGTTTTAGAAACAGAAAACTAAAGCACAGAATTCAGGTGATGAGCCCACGATCATACACCGCTCCGCTGGGTAGCTGGCATTTGAACCCAACCAGCAGGCCCGGAGTTGAATAGTCCCCATTTTTCAGCGCATGGGGTAGTGTGTGTGTCCATTTTATCCCGTGCTAAGGCCATAAATTTAGACAACACTGACTACCAGTAAGTGGTAGTTGCCAAGTCCTTCCTTGGGGCGTGATTAACGCCTTATCTATCATTCAATCTTCTAGATCTACTCCAGACCCTGGCAACTGTAGTCGGTGTGCCCTAATCATGGTGATGCACCGTGATTGGTTGGTGCCCATGACAACCAATATGGTGGAATGTAAGAATCAATCGAATCAAGACTAGAAGATGGGTTCTTAACCACAACAAAAGCCCTGGACAAGTCATCCCCATTTGCTGTATGTCACCTTCCTCATCTGTAACACTGGTACATTCGCCTCCTCCCGCTTGACTTGCTTGTGGTTTAGGGAACCAAATAAAGTCTTTCCGAAGGGCGAAGAACTAGGTAGACACTTTTGCCTAAAATATAGTGTCTAGGGCAAAAGATTTAAGCTATCAGTTCAGTAAAAGAATATCCAAAAACAAAAACAAAACCCCCTCAAAACAAACAAAAAAACCCACATCTTTTTAGGTTTCTTCATTTCATTATGAGGGAAATGCAAATTGAAGCCACTCTGAGACACTACCACACATCCTACAGAATTGCTAACATGAAAAAAAAAAAAAAAGACAGAAAATACCAAGTCTCAGTGAGGGTGGGCAGATAATGGAATTTTCACACACTGTTAGTAGGCATGTGAAACAGTTCAACCATGTTGGAAATTCTTTGGCATTATCTCCATCTGCATATCCTATGACTGAGTAATTCTACTCCTTTGCATGTGGTAGGGTCCCTTCCCTAAGGAATAAAAAAAAAAAAAAATACCCTCAAGGCAACCTGGCTATCCCTTACTAACAACATCCTTCACGACCTTGTAAATGAGACCACTTAATCAGACTGCATGTTTGTGTGTTACCATATATGGGAGAGAGAGAAGTAGAACATGGATAAAAAAAATACACCATGTGGTGTTCGGGGCTCAGTTCTTTGGGTACAAACCCAACTGAGCGGTGCCGGCATGGATAAAGCTGCCTCTTGGGAAGAAAAGCTTCAGTGTCACCACTCTCTGGGCGAGAATCCTGCTACAATGCATACACACGTTCATGAAAAGACACATAGTAGAATGTTCAGAGCAGCTCCATTCATAAGAGCCAGTATCAGGAACTGCACCAGATACCCAGAAGCCACGAAATGGGTAAGCAGTGGAGTATCACCTAGCGGGGACAATAAACAGTCGTAACAATGTAGATGTATCTCGCAAACTTAATGCTGAATGAAAACCAGACGAAAATAAAAAAGAAGATACAATATGCAATTTTATTTATATAAAAGTCAAAAGCAGAGGTAGGGCCAAGGGCAGGCTGTCCGCAGATGTGCCACTTTGGCAAATTCATTATTTAAGTTACTTTCTTTTTTTAAATGTTTTTTATTTTGGGGAGAGAGAGAGAGAGAGCAGGGGAGGGGCAGAGAGAGAGCGAGCACAGAGCCCGAAGTGGGTCTCAAGCTCATGAACCGTGAGATCGTGACCTGAGCCAAAGTCGGATGCTGAACGACTGAGCCACCCAGGCGCCCCAAGTGGTAGGACCTTTAAAGCCTGGAAAGCTATAGAAACAAACCTTGTTACTTTCCTTCTCCTTTACTGCCTCAGCCCCAATTCCGCTTAGAATTCCTTACTAATTAAAGTCCCAAAGCACCTGTTTTCTTTATCTTGTCAACTTCCTCACAAATGCAATGTCTCTTTGTCCAAAACGTATAAAACGCTGCCAGCCTTGGTCATTCCTTTTCAAGATTGGGACTCTGTGTGCACGCACATAATGAAGATTTGGCTTTCCTCCTGTTAGCCCGTTTCATGTAAATTTAATTCTTCGTCCAGCTGGACGATCTTGAAGGTAGGACTCCAAAAAAATAAAAAAATAAAAAATAAAACCAAAAAAAAAAACAAAACTAAACTAAAACCCCCAAATTCTCCATAAAGCAATATGCTGTTTTGTTTTGTTTTGTTTTAATTGTTTAACGTTTATTTATTTATTTTTTTTTAATTTTTTTTTTTAACATTTATTTATTTTTGAGACAGAGAGAGACAGAGCATGAACAGGGGAGGGGCAGAGAGAGAGGGAGACACAGAATCTGAAACAGGCTCCAGGCTCTGAGCTGTCAGCACAGAGCGCGACACGGGGCTCGAACTCACAGACCGTGAGATCATGACCTGAGCCGAAGTCGGATGCTTAACCGACCGAGCCACCCAGGCACCCCATGTTTATTTATTTTTTGAGAGACAGAGACAGAGCATGAGCTGGGGAGGGGATGTGGTGGGGGGGGGGAGTCACAGATTCCAAAGCAGGCTCCAGGCTCTGAGCCATCAGCACAGAGCCCGATGCAGGGCTTGAACTCATGAACCACGAGATCATGACCTGAGCTGAAGTCGGACACTCAACCGACTGGGCCACCCAGGCGCCCTGATATGCTGGTATTTTTATTGCCCAGTGGAAGTGTGCTGAGTGGAAAACCTCGGTTTACTTAAAACTTCTCTTGAGGCTGGTATCTCTAATAGATAGAGTGCTCCTGCGCTGTAAGTAAGAAAACAAGAAAACAGACCGAGAGACAGCGGCAGAGGATAGAGACTCACAATTGACAGAATAAGTGGAAATGGCCATAAACATGAAAGGATACACAGCCTCACCAGTCATGAAATAAATGCAAACTAAACACTGACATTCTTTGGTTATTGGATTTTCAAATATTAAAGATATTGAAAACATCCAATGTTGGGGCACCTGGCTCAGTCACTTACGCATCCAACTCTGGATTTTGCTCAGGTCATGATCTCAGGGGTCGTGGGTTCAAGCCCCGCCTGTGGCTCTGCATAGCCAGAGTGGAGCCTGCTTGGGATTCTCTCTCCCTCTCTCTGCCCCTCCCCGCCTCTCTCTGTCTCTCTCAAAATAAATAAATAAGCTTAAAAAAAAAAAAAAAAAGGAAAAGAAACTATCCAATATTGTCCAAACAGGCAATTTTGTACATTGTTGGTAAGAATGGGACTGGAGTATTCCTCTTGAAGAAAACAGATGTTAAGATTTAAAATATACATTTTTCAACATTTAAAACAGATGAGGGGGCACCTGGGTGGCTCAGTCAGCTAAGCGTCTAACTTTGGCTCAGGTCATGATCTCGCTGTTTGTGAGTTCGAGCCCCATGTTCCGCTCTGTGCTGACAGCCCGGAGCCTGGAGCCTGCTTCAGATTCGGTGTCTCCTTCTCTCTCTGTTCCTCCCTCTCCCCTTGCACACACTCTCTCTCTCTCTCAAAAATAAATAAAGATTAAAGAAGAATTTTAAAAAACATGAGCTTTTAACCCTACAGTTCCTATAAAAATACTCAGCAAAGTGTGACAAGACACAGGTTTGTATATAATAGAAAAATGGAAAGAAACATAAACACAAAGCAATCGGAAACATTTACAAATAAATAACACTGTTGCCATATCATGTTGCTAAATGCAACAAGGATATGGGAGAATGTACAGTATAATTCAGTTTTGTAAAAAATAAGCACACACACAAAATAAATAGATATGCATGCCATATGCTATTATGTATACATATATGTATAGTTTTTGGATATAGGTTCTAGATTTTTACAGTGTGTATAAACTGGTACAATCAGGAAAGGCAATGAAGAATTTCTAATACTCCAGGAATAGACACCAAATGCTAAAAACATTATGTCTAAGTGATGGGAATCTGGAAGTTTAAAAATTTTTTCTTCATCGTGTACTGTCCAAAATTGTCTGCAATGAGTATCTACCCCTTTTCAAATCAGAAAAAAACAGGTGGAATTTAAAATAATAAGTATATACAATTTAAACTACAGCATATGATAAAAATCATGTCTAAAATATGGACAGCTTAGAGCTTCAAAGGATAAACACCCCAACGTTAATGGCGTTTAAATGGATGGCAGGATGAGAGGTTTTTCCTCCCTTCTGCTCATTTGCAATCAACAGCTGAGTGATGTGTCGATCATTGGTTGGAATGACAGTGAGTTTATCATTATTGTAATTGATGCGCTCATTAGTACCTGACTTCTCCCTCCTCTGGTTTCCTACGTGCTTGTTATTTCCACACGGCGATATTAATTACGGGGATATAACACTAAGATGAATGGTTAGGAGGGATTCCAAAGGCATCATGGAGATGCATGCTAACAGAATAAAAAGGGGTCTTTGGAGTTCATTCTGTCCTGCCTCGCGGCTTAAGACGAGCAGATTTCTGGACCATTCAGCACATATGGCGATCAGTGCTGCTCCTACAGATGCCCACGGAAATGCCCAGTTTGTGCCCTGACATTCCAACAGCCGCCTGCCAATAATTCACTCTCGCAACCCAGCCGGTCAAGCAACCCACCCCGTGGTGCTTTCTTCTCCTTCATAAACAAAACTGACCAATGGTCGTGGGTGAGTGTTTTTCTCCGGAACAAAATCTAAAATTTCAGAGTTTACCTTTGGAAGGAAATACCGAAATGTGGGGGGGGGGGGGGTGCAGCTGGTGAATGGCCCCAGTGCTGAGGCCCCTCATCTTTCCAGGAACCCCTGATTCATTAGATATTAATGAATGAATTCTAATTCATTAGAATTATCCCAGTGTCACCAATCCTGCCATGCTGCTTCCTAAGAACACATGGGTTCCTTTATAACGGCCCAGGCAGAAATAGATGCCTTTGCTTTTGTCCCTTGCACAGAATTTTCCAGAAGACTTTTCAAAACACTAATATAGCTGTATAACCAAAGATAAGAGCACAGGCTAAAAGGATATACTGACATGTTAACCATGGTTACAGGCACAAAGTCGGACTATACGTTATTATCGACTATTACTTTCTCTCCAGGTTTTTATTTTTCATTTATTTTTTATTTCTTAAAGGTTTCATTTATTTATTCTTTAAGTTTTTAATGTTTATTAATTTTTGAGAGAGAGAGCGTGTGCAAGCATGTGAGCTGGGGAGGGGCAGAGAGAGAGAGGGAGACACAGCACAGAGCCTGATGTGGGGCTCGAACTCACAAACCACGAGATCGTGACCTGAGCCGAAACCAAGAATTGGAGGCTTAACTGACTGAGCCACCCAGGCACCCTTTATCTACGTTTTTAAAAATAAGGCATATACATTTTTCCGGTGCAGCGAGCCTTTTGCTACGTGTGTACAATTCTCTCGTCTCAGGAACGTTTTCTTCTACTATATCCTTGATGATCAATTTTAATTAAAGTGTATCATTTTGCACGTCGAGAACAATAGCTGTCTGCTGATTTTACATTCTCTGCTCTCATCTATTCTTTTTTGCTAACTGGAATGTTTCCCCATTGTCCTCTATATCTTTGGGGAACTTTTCCAATGTGTTCTCTGTGTCACTTATATGACTTTTTTTTCCTGCAGGATCAGTGCTGTTTTTTCCCCCCCAACTGCTGTGGAAATATTAGCTTTATTGCCACAGTCTTTTGTCTCGTTTTTATCTTACCCTGCCGTCTCTTTATTTAGTTCATTCTCTCTTTAAATTTTTTTTCAATGCGCATTTATTTTTGAGAGAAAGACAGAGCGCGAGCAGGGGAGGGGCAGAGAGAGAAGGAGACACAGAATCCGAAGCAGGCTCCAGGCTCTGAGCTGTTAGCACAGAGCCCGATGCGGGGCTCAAGCCCACGGACTGTGAGATCATGACCTGAGCCAAAGCTGGACACTCAACTGACTGAGCCACCCAAGCACCCAGCTCAATCTCTCTTTAAAGATATTTTTATTATGTGTCAGAGAAACACTTCTCCTTGTTCTCTCTCGAAAATGCCAGGTCACTTCCTAATACTTTATGCTTTCTTCTCAAACGTAGACTTTTCAGATACAGGTTCTTCCTCATCTTTGGCTTGATATTACCTCCCTCATGTTCACGTTCTCACAGATGCGTACTTGAAGACCCCTCAGTGCCTTGGTGCTGCATTCTGTCCACTGGGAGGATGACCCAATCCCTGCTCAGATCTGTGGCTCCAGAATGAGTGAACAGGTGCAGTTCCCCATCCCACCCTCACTTGGATACAATGAGGCAGTGGAGAGCAGAGTGGGTTGTTTGAAGCTGACAAAGGACATGGAGGAGGGCTCTGGGCCCTGAGCCTTGGGTGATGAGAAGCTTCCAGAGAGTGGAACGGGAGTGCATTTGATCCAGATGTGATCTTTGCAAATTCAGCTCTGGGCTAGCATTAGCCGTTCCCCTTCCTTCGAGATCCCAGAATCTCCCATAAACGTGAGACAGGATGGGACCCCTGGGTGGCTCAGTCCGTTGAGCATCCAACTTCGGTTCAGGTCATGTTCTCACGGTTCGTGGGTTCGAGCCCCGTGTCGGGCTCTGTGCTGACAGCCCGGAGCCTGCTTCAGATTCTGTGTCTCCCTCCTCCGCATGTGCTCTGTCCCTCTCCCTCTTTCAAAAGTAAACATTAAAAAAATAAATTAAAAATAAAACGTACGCAGTTGCATTTTTGTTATTTAACAAAGTTTAAGAGGTTTGTTTATTGTGTCCGTATTCAGATACAACAATGCGGTGAGGGCACTGGGACGTTATTAGGCAACATCTCCCAGACTTCACGGACACCAGTAAACATTTTGAGGGAGTCTCTTATTGGACGAGCATTTCCTGGAAGACACTTTGAGAAACAGTGTTTCTCAGGCCGGTTACAGGCGAGTTACAATGTGTCAACACCAGCAGCCGCCCTAGAAGAACCTAGAAGTGTCTGAGGAGTGGCTAAGCCAGGACCAGCTGTGCATGGCAAACACCATGTGGGGCTGGAGTGTTCCCTGCCGTCCACGGCGGTGGATAAGGATTAAGGGAAGGAACGCATCCAAAGCCAAAACTCAATAGCGGGGAAACTCGCCCAGATGCAAGGCCCCAAGTCTGTCTTCCTTTCCACGCCAATCTGCCAGCACGAATCTGGCCAGGAAGCAAAGTGTATTTACCCTTCTGTCTGAGGAAGTCACAGCACAACGATGTTCTCTTGGTCTGATACGGCTCATAGTTTCTCACAAAATTCAGAGTATTCGACTTGAAAGGAATGAGGAATTGACCGACGCCAATACCTTTGATCTCGGGGCACCTGTGTGGCTCAGTCGGTTAAGCGGCCGGCGCTTGATTTTGGCTCAGGTCATGATCTCACGGTTCGTGAGTTCTAGCCCCAAGTCGGGCTCTGTGCCAATGGTACAAAGCCTGCTTGGGATTCTCTCTCTCTCCCCCCTTCCCCGCCCCGCCCCCCCCACTTGTTTTCTCTCTCTCTCTCTCTCTCAAAATAAATAAAAACTTTAAAAAATTGAAATATCTTTGACCTACAAATGGGGAAACAGCCTAAAGGGCAAAGCAGGTTGTTATAGGTCATCCCAAAAGGGCAGTGCTGAGTCTAGGACCCTCATGCCCAGTGCCCTTTCCATGAAACCATGATGCCTAGCATTTAACTAAAAAAAAAAAAAGAAGTGTGGAAATTTAAGGCCAAATAGCTAAATAAGAGTACTTTATTCTAAGTGTGTGACTCAGCATTCTAAACACAAAATTTAAGCTTTTTTCATCTTCCAACTTGGGCAGAAAAAAAATATTAGTTCATTCATTCATTCATTCACTCACTCATTCACTCATTCATCTACTGGGCATCTACAACCTACCAGGAACTGTATTTAGAGGCTTGGAGTATAATGGTGAAACAATGTGAAACCATCCCAAGCTTGCGTTTCGATGGAGGAGACAGACGTTATGAAAATAATGACGGAAACAAATACCAGGGTCGGGGTGCCTGGGTGGTTCAGTCAGTTAAGAGTCCGACTCCGGCTCAGGTCACGATGGCACAGTTTGTGGGTTCGAGCCCCGCGTCGGGCTCTGTGCTGACAGCTCGGAGCCTGGAGCCTGCTTCGGATTCCGTGTCTCCCCCTCTCTCTGCCCCTCCCCCGCTATCAAAAATACATAAACATCAAAAAAAATTTTTTTTTAAAGAAACAAATATCAGGTTGTTTCTGACAAGACTCATAGACAGCTGAAGAGTAATAATAAGATAAGCAAAATTAATACCTAACCAGAAATACAAAGAATCAAGCAGTCAGTCTAAAAACAGGAAATATTTTTTTGACCCCCAAATCCATTGGCTGGAAAGCTAGAGGAAGAAATCCAAACACAGACATCGATCGCCATCCTCCTTCCTTTGAAAAGAGCTCTGGGGTAGACCCAACCCACAGCTATGGCTCCAGACTAACCTCCTATTTGGTAAACCGGCCGTTGGGGGCGGGAGGAGGGATCTCTCTTCCTTTAGCAACACAGCTTTGCAGGGGAGCAACAAAAAGCATTTATCATCGTGAACCTGAGTTGGATCATACCACCAAGCCAGTGGGCATGGTTACAAACAGTCTCGAGAAGTATTGCCCAACGGTCTACACCATGCCCACAGATTACACACCATAGTGAGCCGTGTGTGGGGAGGAGAACTCAGGGCAAGAGAACGGAAGCCCTTGCTCGGCAGGGCTGGGAAATGCAGTTCATGCCATACCTAAGAGAAGGTCTTTCTCTTCCAAGTCAAAGTGATGGCAGGGCTGCTGGAGGGCGCTCTCAGGATTTCACCACATTGCCAAATACAGAACCAATGGGGCCAGGCAGCTTATCCCCAAGGGCTCCCCGACTCTGCCCTGAGTGACACTGGCCAAACCCTTGGACCACGGAGAGCCCCGGTGCTTTCTTTTTTAAAAGTCCCCATGAAAGGGGCGCCTGGGTGGCTCAGTTGGTTGAGCATCGGACTCTTAATCTCAGCTCAGGTCTTGATCTCAGGGTTGTGAGTTCAAGCCCTGCGTTGGGCTCCGTGTTGGGCTCTACGCTGGGTGTGAAGTCCACTAACTAGCTAAACAAACAAACAAACAAACAAACAAATAAATAAATATAAGAAAATAAAGGTCCCCATTTGAAAACTAAAGGAGAGTGTGAATTTTAAGCCTGGCTCATAGTAGGAGTTCAATACATATGAATCCTTCCTTTCCACCTGCTTTCTGCTTCCTAAGTTAGGTTCCTTCCTACCTTTGTCACTAAGCACCAGGCCCTAAGTTATCTGGGTCTCTGGTGTCATCATCTGTGAAATGAAAGAGGAGGGCAGGAAGTGATGGCCGGGGGGGGTTCCTTGTAATTCAACCCGTTTCGGATCCTATCATCGTAACAGGTGCACAGCGCGGAGAAGGAACAGGAAACGCTGGGATCTCTGTCACCTGGGCCCCTAGGGGTGAGTTCTAGGAGGCTCCCGGGCATCAACCACGACCTCCGCAAAGGCACGAAAAATAAACGAGGAGGAAATTGCCAACAATCCCCGCACAGCTGGAGGCACTCCCCCGGAAATCAGCATTTCATCAGTAGCTTCATTTACAGCAGAAAAGTTGCTATTTGCAATAACGTCGGGACCTGCCGGCTGGGATTCAGTGGCTCCCCGGTGGCGTGAGCCATCACCAAACTACCAATTTTCACTTCGCAAGTCAGAATGACCCCTCCGGGGTGCTCTGTGCCGGAGGGGAGAAGGGGTGGGTGTCTGCTGGGACAAGTTTGGGCACAGAGCGCACAGGGGCATCGGATGGCTGTGGCTGGCCTGCAGTTCCCGCTGCTTGCAACCTCTTCACAACACAAACACGTAGCGTTTCTCCTTCTGGAAGCCCCTCAGGAGCCCACCCATCGTTGCTAGAGTCAGAAAGAGGAGAGGAAGGCGGGCGAGGAAAAAAAAAAAAAAAAAGGAAAAACAGGAAGACGCGGCTGTTGGAGCACAGAACATCAGGTGGTCCCAGGAGTCCCGGTGTTGTGCCGAGATCCGTCTCGAGCCAGCGGTGTGGACCTAGCAGTCGCTTCCTCCCTCTGGGGATCCAGCATACACAAGTGTTCGAGGGTCGAGGTCGGACGGAGTGGCCTTGACCCGGCTTGCATCTCTAACGTTCTGGTTCTGTTATTCTCCACCGGGAAGGGTGGAGAAAAGGAGGAGGTGGCAAGCAGGGGGGATGGGGGCGAGGAAACAGGACGCAGACTGCCACAGGAAAGAGGGAAACGACACAGACTGGCAGAAGAGTATCCCTCCCAGAGCTTGCAGGGATCTCAGCAGCCATCCTGATGACAATCAGGATCATGAGCGGCCGAGGTTCAAGGGCAGCACCCTGCAGATCGATCAGGATGGCTCCCACTCAATGCCCCACTCTCCAGGACCCAGGAGACCCCCCACCCTGTGAGTTCCGAGTTCTGGGGAACCCAAGGGGAGGATGGGAGGCACTCGGGCTGTGAGTCTGGCCACCTGGCATGGTGGTGCCCAGGGCAGTGCAAGGGACCCCCCCTCCCCCGTCAAGGTTGTCCTGAAGAGGTAGGTCCTGAGCATTGACCCCCATGGGCTCTGAGGATGCACCCCCCAGCACCGGCACCCCTAGTCACTCTGTACCATTGAGGGACTGACTGCCAGCTACTTCTGTATGCCTGGAGGGCCGTGGGCTAAAGCCTTCATAGGGGCCAAGGGCAGGCCACCCCAAGATGCACCACCTTGGCATGAAAATTATTTTGAGTTAAAAAGCAGGGGCACCTGGGTGGCTCAGTTAGTTAAGTGTCCACCTCTTAGACGCTTCGGGCTCAGATCATGATCTCATGGTTCGTGAGATCAAGACCCACATCGGGCTCTGTGCCAACAGTGCGGAGCCTGCTTGGGATTCTCTCTCCCCCTCTCTTTGCTCCTCCCCTGCTCACGCTCTTGCTCTCAAAAATAAAATAAACAAACATTAAAAAAAAAAAGCAACCAAATCCCTGAAGATTCAGGAAAACCTCTTTTCCTCCCCCATAACTACGTAAAAGAATTTAGATAGAAGACCAGCTTCAGGAGGGGAGCTATCCCGATGGAGAGCTAGTGTAGGGATACGAAGGAGGTAAGGTAGGAAGGGAGGAGTCTGGTCTGTTGGTTTCTATGCCCCATTTTTTCTCAGTGGCTCAGCAAACATTTACTTACCAGATATTTAACTCTTTTCATCTCCTGTGAATTGCACTCCTTCCCTTAGAAATCCCAGACACCCACCCCGCTCTCCTTAGATCAGAATGACGGACATACCTCATTCTGCCTGACTCGACTCTCTTTGGAATCTCCACTTCTGTTTGGATCCCATATACGTACAGAATTAAATCTCATTTCCTCCTGTCACCCTGTGTCATGTGACTTTGATTCTTACTCCAGCGAGAAGGACTTAAAGGGTAGAGGAAATGCTTTCTCCCCCTTCACCTTCTTGTCCACTTGTGACTTTCCTGGCTACCCTGTTCTGTTATTCTCACCTGGCTTTGTTTTAAGCTCTTCTAACAGCTACTGTTATTAGCTCAGTGCCTGCCTCTCCTGGCCCCTAGCATGTGTGCTGGTTTCTGACTCTCTCTCCACGTCCTTTTTTCTTTAAAATGGACCTGGCTCGCCTTTTTGCCAAAAGTCAGAACTCTTTGGGTCTAACTTGGACAACCAGCTTCATCACTTCCTTGTACCCGGCACGGGACACCCCACCCGTAGCAAACGATGAGGAATCCACTCCAGTCATCCCTTAAGGACTTATCTGCTATATTCACATTATGTTTACGAGATCGAGAATGGTGGGGGTAGAGGAGGGATGAGGTAATTGTGAGGGAGGAAAAATAATTCTCCCTCTATTTCTTCTAGTTCTTGGCTGAGATCCCCCCCCATTAATAAAAGACAAATTAACAGGAGAAAAACAAACAGAAGTTTAATAACATGTAAAGCTCCTGTATGCATGGGAAAGATCTGGAAAAACCGAGTAGCTCCTGGAAATGGCCCAAGCCAATCTTTAAATACCAGCTAAAGACAAAAAATATCCAATGGTAGGGAGCCAACTATGAGAAGCTATCAGGAAAAGCCCCATAAACAAGGGAAAGGCTGTTGTGCAGATGTAAGTCTTTGCCTACTGCATTGGTAAGAGTTTCTAGAGACTTAGTCATCCTTCTATTTCTGGAACAGAAAGGGAGACACCATTACAGATGGAAATTTCCCTTATAAACGTAGAAGTCTCTTACAAGGGCAACTTCTACTTGGTTTTCAAGAGCTCTTCCTATGTTTCCTGTTTCGTAAAAGTGACAAAACTTGCTTTTATACTTTTTTAAGATTTTATTGGTTTCAAGTCATCTCTACATCCAGCGTGGGGCTCGAACTTACAACTCTGAGATCAAGAGTCCCATGTGCCACCAACTGAGCCAGACAGGCCCTCTGGCGATAATACTTTTATATCTAAAATAATATTTATGCCAAAGAGACATATTTTGGGGCCCCTGGGTGGCTCAGTCGGTTAAGTGCCTGCCTTCCGCTCAGGTCGTGATCTCAGTTTGTGGGTTCGAGCCTCGCGTCCGGCTCTGTGCTAACAGCTCAGAGCCTGGAGCCTGCTTCAGATTCTGTCTCCCTGTCTCTCTCTGCCCCTCCCCTGCTCACTCGTGTGTGTGTGTGTGTGTGTGTATACACACTCTGTCAAAAATAAATAAACATTAAAAAATTTTTAAAAAAGAGACATATTATAGGGTGGCAATTCTGCTCCCTTTAATCAATTCAAAGACAATTTCTAGCAGTGCCTGGCTGGCTCAGTCGGTAAAGCGTGTGATTCTTGATCTCGGGGTTGTAAATTGCAACTTCATGTTTGGTGTAGAGATTATTTAAAAATAAAATCTTAAAAAAAAGAAAGACAATTTCTTTTCTTATATATTTATATATAATCTATTGTCAAATTGGTTTCCATACAACACCCAGTGCTCATCCCGACAGGTGCCCTCCTCAATGCCCATCACCCACTTTCCCCCCTCCCCACCTCCCATCAACCCTAAGTTTGTTCTCAGTTTTCAAGAGTCTCTTATGGTTTGCCTCCTTCCCTCTCTGTAATTTTTTTTTTCTCCCTCTTCCCCTCCCCCCTGGTCTTCTGTTGAGTTTCTCAGAATCCACATAAGAGTGAAAACATATGGCATCTGTCTTTCTCTGCCTGACTTACTTCACTTAGCATAACACTCTCCAGTTCCATCCACGTTGCTACAAAAGGCCATATTTCATTCTTTCTCATTGCCAAGTAGTATACCATTGTGTATATAAGCCACAATTTCTTTATCCATTCGTCAGTTGATGGACATTTAGGCTCTTTCCATAATTTGGCTACTGTTGAAAGCGCTGCTATAAACATTGGGGTACAAATGCCCCTATGCATCAGCACTCCTGTATCCCTTGGGTAAATTCCTAGCAGTGCTATTGCTGGGTCATAGGGTAGATCTAGGTTTAATTTTTTGAGGACCCTCCACACTGTTTTCAGAGCGGCTGCACCAGTTAGCATCCCCACCAACAGTGCAAGAGGGTTCCCCTTTCTCCACATCCTCGCCAGCATCTAGAGTCTCCCGATTTGTTCATTTTAGCCACTCTGAGTGGCGTGAGGTGATATCTGAGTGTGGTTTTGATTTGTATTTCCCTGATGAGGAGCGACGTTGAGCATCTTTTCATGTGCCTGTTGGCCATCTGGATGAAGAAAGACAATTTCTGGAAAGAAATCAGGTCCGAATCTTTTCAGAGACTTAACCGCCCTTAAGTTTTTTGTTTTTACTTGCTGCAAACTATTGAAAGGCCTGTAAGTAATTCGGGATTGAGTCTTAACCTGTTGCAAGAAAAACCCAAATCTGAAACAAGAGAATCCTAGACGCCGAAAGAGATGGGGTCATGATGTGAGGGACCATGCGATAGGAGGGAGTGGATATGAATCAGAGAACATTTATGAGCCAGAAAAACCAACATGAACCCAAAAACTATGGTGAGGACTGGGTCGGCTACCTCTAAGAAGATGCCGGCTGGAAGGATTTTTAAGTCATCCCCAGTGATTACAGAAAGCACAAGTACACCCCCAAGAACATCTGTGATATTGGAAAAGGATTTCCAGTAAATCCATAATCGTGGACGAGGAGCACAAGAGAAATTGCATTAGGCAGAAATCGAGGACAGTTGCGTTCCTAAGAGCCTAATACTTGGTTTCCATATAGCAACATTTCTCCAATTCTACCTCAAAATTTACATGTGAATACAGTCATTTTTTTCATCTTTATATGTTGTTACATTGATAGCTCATTTTTATAGACTTGGGAGCCCCAGCATTTTGGCTGAGAGTGTCTCTACGTTTTCCACACTTGGGGGAAGCACAACAGTGAACCTTCAATCGCACGGTGGTCGCCACCAGGGCCATGGACCAAGGAGGCCCTAAGTAGGATTCTTAAGACGGCAAGATTGCAGAGCTCAGCATCAGAAGCATCTGAAACACTTGTTAAAAGATACGCTTTCCCGGGACCCGATAAAGGAGTTCAAACCTTGGACTGAGGGGCGCCTGGGTGGCTCAGTCGGTTAAGCGTCCGACTTCGGCTCAGGTCATGATCTCGCGGTTCGTGAGTTCGAGTCCTGCATCAGGCTCTGTGCTGACGGCTCAGAGCCTGGAGCCTGTTTCAGATTCTGTGTCTCCCTCTCTCTCTGACCCTCCCCCGTTCATGCTCTGTCTCTCTCTGTCTCAAAAACAAATAAACGTTAGAAAAAATTAAAAAACAAAAACAAAAACAAAAAACCTTGGACTGAGACCTGGAAATCGGAATCACTTGGAGAAAGACCCAAGAATCAGGTTTAGAGTAAGGGTCTGTGCCAAAGTCTACTTTCCAAAGCAGCTGAAACCAAATCTCTACCATCCCACATCCTTTTCTGCAGTATAATCCTGCCTCCAGACTGTCGAGAGGTGAGGTGTGTTACCACCGCTTCCCCACCCCCACCCCCCCACCCCCCTTCAGTCTGGATGAGCTAATGGCTTCTTTGACCAGTGGAATACCGTGGAAATAACACCGTGTGACTTTGAGGCTTGGTCGTAAAAAGTGATGCCGTTACCAGCTTGTTCTCTGGAGCACTCACGCTTGGAGTCCTGAGCCACTGTTTAAGACCAACCATGCTAAGGTTGCCATGTTTTTTGGAAGCCCGCCACCTGAAGGGACCCAGTCTCCAAGTCGTCCCAGCTCAGATCTTGCAGGGAAGAGACACCTCCCCAATCCAACGCTTTCCAGAGGGCAGATGATTAATACTGGGGTTGTAATTGACATTAGAGTTAGTTTCAATGTCAAGACTGATCATTATTTATTTACTCAGCCATTCAATAAAATGGTTATGGATTCCCGCCATTGCCAGATTGTTCTAAAATCCAGAGAAACAGCAAAGACCAAGAAAGACCCCCCCACCCCAGTGTCCTGGAGCACGCATTCTAAGGGTGGCAACGACATACATATACTAACAACTTAGGGACGGTGTTAAATGTTGTGAAGACGGTCAAGCAAGGTGATGGGACAGGCAGGCGTGAATTTAGATTGCCTGGTGGTCCCTGAGAGTCTCCGACAGAAGTGGAGTGAGCTGAGACCTGGTACTGGTTTCCCGGGGCTGACAAAATAAAGTGCCACAGGCGCAGACATTTACTGTCTCACAGTTCCGGAGGTCAAATGTGAAGATCAAAAAGGGCCTCTAGAGAGAATCTACGCCTCTCTCTCGGCTTCTGGCGGTTTTCTGCCAATCCCTGGTCTTCCTCGTTTGAAGAGGCATCGCCTCCGTCCCTGACTTGACTGCCTTTTTATAAGCACACCAGTCTTACAGGATTTAGGGGTCCACAGCACTCCAGTCTGACCACAACCGAACTCAACTACACGCGCCATGACCTGATTTCCAAGTAAGGTCACATTCTGAACCCCTGGGGGGTTGGGGCTTCAACATATAAAAGGCGGGAGAGCACACGGTCCAACTTGAGGCAGGACCCGCGGGCTGAGGACCCTGCTGGTTCCGTTATCCAGAGCTGGGCATCCCGGGCAGAGAGGAAAGCAAGAGTAGAAACAAGCTTGGTGTTCAAGAACTGGGCTAGCAACCATCCACGGCTGGCGTGTAGAGAGGAAGGGGGAGCGAAGTATCAGCTTCACCCTGGCCATTCCAGTTCAGACACAGGGCTCCCAAGCTGGCTGTCCTCACCATCCCCACCATCCTTCAGAATACCCAAAGAAATCTGATCCAATCTTACTAATTCTTTCAAAAGACAACAGCCAAAAAAGAGGCTCCCTCCATCACCTCTCCATGATTTGCAAGAGAAAGAACAAAACTCCAGGGCAGCTCCGAAGGTGATACAAATCGAGCTCCACTCCAGCTGACATTTCCAGCCTTTTCTGTAAGCTGGACTCACCTCCCAGCCCCAGGACCCACCGTGCACGCTCAGGACTCTATTGTTTCATACTTCCCCCAATTTTCCGGCTCTTTTCTTGATGAGCCTCACAAACCTTAGGAGTTATCTTGGTATCATCTTTACCTCTCTGGTCCTCAGTTTCTCTGTCTGTAACATGAGACATTGGGACCAGGTAAAACGCGAGCCCCATCTTCCACGTTAGAGTCAGAGTTCATGTAATAACCGTATCGCCATCAGCATCAACATCAGTCTGGCCCTTTGCTTGGTTTCGGGGACGCGGGTGTGGGGATATTTCTCTGTTGCTCTAGTTTCTGTTGGTGTTTTTGTTTTATGGTTGAGCTCTTTTGACACCGACATTCGCTTTTGCATGTTTAAGACTTGTGTGTTAGGAGAAGAGTGTGGTTTTCTAGGTAAGGGTTTGTACAATTTTTTTTTTTCTTTCCTTTTTTTACTTCTCTGCTCCCGGGCCCCTGCTAAACCAAGGCAGCTTTTCTGAAAATTGACCACACAAGAGGCTGTACTGAACTTCTCCCAGACCCCCTCCCGATTAATCCTCTTTCTCATTAGCATGTTTATCGGAAGCCGGGAGAAATTCTCGGGCAGCTAATTTTTAACACTTGCAAGTTTTGAGAGTTGGTAGCAAAACCACATCCATAAAAGAATCGCTTGCTTTCTCAGAGATGTTAAATTTGAACCCTTTAAAGGTTGGACTTTTGTTACGATTCCTATTTCTGTTTTTACATCAAGTCATATGTTAATTAATGCTCTCCTCCTTTCAAATGTAAAGAGAGGCGGAAAAAAAAATCTGAATGAAACCATTTCAGTGCATGAATGGCCACAGTCAAGAAAGCCTTCTGCATTTCAGAGGCGGGGTGGTTTTCCTCCGGCACAAGCCTCAGCCCTGGCCTGGAGGAGGAGGTGGGCCCCCGCCAGGGAGGGGGTGTAGACAGGGAGCCAGGTGAGGTCTCCTGGTTTGAAGGCTCACAGGCAAACTGGGAGGCTCTCTGCTGTGCTGTACTGGGTGAGCTGGAAGTGTGGCAAGAAAGGACCGGCAGGAAAATCGTCAGAGGCTCAAAGCACAGTGTCTGTGTGTGCGTGTGGCGGGTGGGGGGAGGGGGGAAGGTTACACCTCCTTCTCATGGGGGCTGGGGCGCAATCCCACCTCTCTCCAAAAAGCAAGCAAAAAGCCAAGTGAGAGGTGGGGAAGAGGGCTCTAAGAGCATCCCCGGGAGGGTACCACACTGCGATGGGATACGGCCGGGGAGAATCTGACCAAGTCCTTCGGAGTGATACAGGCATGGTGACCGAAGCCCCCGTATTCTGGAAGTTTCTAAAGACAGGAAGCTTGCAGAAGTCCTCAGCAGGTGGGCAGTGAGGAGCCTCACAGAGGACCCAAGGGCTGCCCCTGCACCTCTAAGAGCCGGAAGAGGCGCTTAGCCATCCCAGAGCATCACTGGAGGACCGTCTAAGTTAAGAGAGGAGGCGGATGTTTGGCGACCAAGCCTGACCACATCGGGCAGGGGCGAGGCAGAGGGCGTGGACCCCCAGCAGGCCCAAAGGGAGACAGGAGGATGTCAGTGACAACAGAGGATAGCAGGATGTTGCACATTATCCTAGGAACACCAGGCACCCATCTACACAGGCGGCACTGTATTTCTAGGGACCGACAGGGACGCAACGAGCTGGCTGGACCCCGAGGCCAGGATATGTGCCACCAAGCAGACAGGTAGGGAGGCTCGTCTCCAGTGTCTCTCATTTCTCAGTGCCCTCCTGGGGGGAATGCGAGGTGGAAATGTGCTGGGGAGAAAAGAACCCAGATGGAGACTCTGCCCTCCCCGCCGCCCCTCTCCGCACAGCAGGGAGGAACGAAGGACTAAGGTGCCCCTCCCACCACACCTCTGCATAGCCCCAAGCCTGATTGAGAGGAGAGAAGTTATAATAGGGTGTTTGATTAAAGCCTTGAACCAGGCTGGACTTTCAGTAACCAAAAGCAACCAGTTACACAGTTGGCCCTGGGGATGGGAGGCGGAGTCAACCGAATGTGGTTGGAAGCTCCAATGGAAAGAATAAAACTGACTGATGTTCAGAGCTCACCACAGTCTGCTTGCTAAGCAAGACGTTCTTCAGGGTTCTTCAGGTCACAGTGAGGAATAAATGTGATACTTGATTAATTTTTTTTTAATTTGAGAGAGAGAGAGAGAGAGAGAGAGAGAGAGAATCCCAAGCATGTTCCATGGTCAGCACAGGGCCTGATTCAGGGCTCGATCTCATGACCCTGGGATCAGGCCCTGAGCTGAAATCAAGAGGCGGACGCTCAACTGACTGAGCTGCCCAGGCGTCCCCAAATGTGATCATTATTAAAGGCACGCATGCACGCCCACACACACACACACACACACACACGCACACGCACGCTTAGCAAAATCAAACTTCCTAAAAATTCTCCTTTGTCTGACTTTTCTTTCCTTGCAGTTTCACACATGTGACAGCTTTTCAAAAATACGTCCCCTGCTTTCTACACGCAGCCCCTTCCCTGCTGCAGGCGCCCCCCCTGGAACATTAACATGTCCCAACCCTCCCGACCCACACACACCAGACAATAAGCAGAACCCTTCAGCTCAGGCTGAATTTCCAGGAACAGCCTTGTGGGAAATGCGGAGAAGGTCACTGCCTCAGTCTGTTCGGGGCTGCTGTAACAAAAGTACCAGAGACTTACACAACAAACTTTTTCTTTGCCCCACAGTCCTGGAGGCTAGGAAGTCCAAAATCAAGGTGCTGGCAGATTCGGTGTCTGGAGAGAACCTGCTTTCTGGTTCTTAGAGAGCTGTCTTCTCACTATGCCTCCCGTGGTGGCAAATCAGGGGACAGCTCTCTGGGATCTCTTTTATAAGGACACTAATCCCGTCAGGGGGCTCTACCCTCAGGACCTCATCACCTCCCAAAGCCACTACCTCCTAATCCATCACGTTAGGGGTTAGGATTTCAGTGTCTGAATTTGAGGGGAGGGGTCACAAACATTCAGTCCGTAATAGTCACCCTTTATCTGGTTTCCTTCTTTCCTTCCTTCTTCCTTCCTTTCTCCTTTCTTTCGTGACTTGCCTATTCATGATATTTACTCATAAAATATATTTTTTTTTGGGGCGCCTGGGTGGCGCAGTCAGTTAAGCGTCCGACTTCAGCCAGGTCACGATCTCGCGGTCCGTGAGTTCGAGCCCCGCGTCGGGCTCTGGGCTGATGGCTCGGAGCCTGGAGCCTGTTTCCGATTCTGTGTCTCCCTCTCTCTCTGCCCCTCCCCCGTTCATGCTCTGTCTCTCTCTGTCCCAAAAAAAATAAATAAATGTTGAAAAAAAAATTAAAAAAAAAATATATTTTTTTGTATTTTATTACTCATAATATACATATATATAGAAATTTATTTATTCTCTTAGAGAGAGAGAGAGGGCATGATTGGGGGAAGAGCAGAGAGATAGAGGGAGAGAGAGAATCTTAAGCAGACCCCACGATCATTGCAGAGCCCGACTGGGGGCTCAATCCCACAATCTTGGGATTATGTCCTGAGGTGAAATCAAGAGTCGGATGCTCATCTTGTATTTCATATAGTTTTAGGAGTACTGGGTAAGTGAAGAATGTGCCATTTGCTAACGTCCCATGAAAATAATGATCTGGGGGAAACCCGTGCAGAAATGCAGTTAAACGAATATTCCTCAGGGACAGTGGTACGTCTGCCCATGTGATGGAAGGCTGGCCCCACCCTCCACATACACACCGGAACAGCATAAGAAGCAACACCAGAGAGGAAAGGCAGGGGGGCGGGTGGGAATGACAGGATTTTACCCCCAACATGAAAGCTTTAGAGGCAAGTCCTCGATATTTCTATGAATTTGAAGGGTTGCTATTTTATTTTCATTTTTAAAGATTTTATTTTTAAGTCATCTCGACACCCAATGTGGGGCTCAGACTCACAACCTTGAGATCAAGAGTCACATGCTCCTAAGCCAGTGGGGCGTCCTGGCCTATTGATTATTTTAAATCAAAGTTACTTAACAGGCGGCTTGTGCAGGAAGGACACTCCTCGGTCCCCTGAAAGCACCTGTATTATAGACACCCTTCCTGTACCAGGAGGTAAGAGACATCCTTATCACGAGAGGTGGGAACTTTACAGCCAAAAATGCTATATAAACAACCCTCCTTTCTTTTTATTCATTTACTCCCCCGGCTCACATTCTGTTTACAATTCCTCCCCAACTGGGGCTGCCAAAGTTAACTTTCCTTTGTCCTGTCAATTCCTCACTGATTTCTTTTTTTTTATTTCTTTTTTTATTTTTATTTAAAAAAAATTTTTTTTAACGTTTATTTATTTTTGAGACACAGAGAGACAGAGCATGAACGGGGGAGGGTCAGAGAGAGGGAGACACAGAATCCGAAACAGGCTCCAGGCTCCGAGCTGTCAGCACAGAGCCTGACACAGGGCTTGAACTCACAGACTGCGAGATCATGACCTGAGCCGAAGTCGGACGCTTAACTGACTGAGCCACCCAGGCGCCCTTCCTCACTGATTTCTTGTCTCTGTCTACAAAGTACAAAAACTGACCACCTTGGTCATTTCTCTGGGTCTCAGTGTTAATAGTGGGCATCCGTGGGCTCATAATAAAACTTTGTTGTTGTTTTTTTCTCCTGTTAACCCATCTCATGTAATTTATTTAAAAAAAAAATATTTTTTAAGTAATCTCTACACCCAATGTGGAGCCACCCTGGGTGGCTCAGTTGGTTAAGCGGTTTTAGCTCAGGTCATGATCTCACAGTTTTGTGGGTTCAAACCCCACACTGGGCTCTGCACTGCAGCACAGAGCCTGCTTGGGATTCTCTCTCTGTCCCTCTCTCTGTGTCCCTCCCCACCCCGAGCTTTTCCTGTCTCTCTCAGAATAAATAAGTAAACTTAAAAAAAAAAACAAAAAAAAAACAGGAGTCCCATGCTCTACTGATAGAGCCAGCCAGGTACCTTCCTCCCCTTCCTTTGTCACATCTAAATTTAATTCCTAGTCCAGCTGGAAGAGGGAGAATTTTCCCTTCCCTGCACAAATAAACTCTTATTTGAGATTTTAGGGGCTTACTTGGCTTCTTTTTTTATTTGGAAGCCACGAATCCTGCGGTCTCTAAGTCCACGGGCTGACTTTTTGCAGGAAGGGGATGGCGACTTGGGAGAAAAATCCCCAAGAGTAAAAATGAAAGAATTGGAACACTTCGACAGGCCACCCCGAAATATACAGGTTTTCTGGAAAGGTTACAAATTCGGTGCCTCTTAGAGCTGATAGAATTTGAGCGCTTGTGGGTCCATTTATCTCTAAGCGCCAATGGTCACAGAGGCGGCAAAGCAGTGACGGACGGGCACAGACATTGGGCCCTAACTTGTTCTCTCCTCCAGAGCAACCAGCTGTGGCCCAAACCCTGAACATTCCATGCAGCAAACCCAACGCCTTGCAATTCACCACACCCAGTCTCCTTAGAAATCCATGCACCGTCACCGTCGTTGTTGTTATTATTATCATTATTATTATTTGGACAAGCTTCTTGGACGGTTGCCCCTTTAGCGACTCATCAGAGTATTTCTCCAAGTCACATGCATGCCTCTTCCTAAGAGCATTCCGATAAAAACAATATCCTCCACTTTGATTTATTTTCAGTAACATTTTAATGGCCCTATTAGGCTGGCATCCCATACAAATGTGCCCTTGGCCTGCCTCTCACTCTGGCTCTGTTCTAGTCTGACTTTCAGAAGAGAAGAAATCATAAGAGATGAGTCAGAGAAGGCTTAAGAAGGATCAGACATAGCTCCATCTAAAAACCAATCGAGCTCAGGGGATAGCATTGCTAAAACCTTTTAAGATTCCTTCTGTCCGGGCTGGCTCGCCATGTTTTCCCACCAAAAAAAACCCTCTGTTTCCTGGAGCATTTATCTTCACATTTTAATGGGTTTAAGAATCACATTGTGAATCAGCTGACAAGTCAGATCACCAGAAATTCTGATTTGCTGGCTTTGGCATGAGGTCTAGAGAAATACCGGTTCTAATAAGGACCTCAGCCTGGTAAATTTTGGTGCAGGCATTGTATTGATTTCAAACCAAGACATAACAGGCACACATTATACAAAATCAGCCTTATGCGACCTGGAAAGCTAGAGGTATTTATTTAAGATGCGATAAAAAAAAAAAAAAAAAAAAAAAAAAAGATATGTGTATCTGCATCCTTTTCCAAATGGAGTGCAGAGGCAAGAACCCCAAAGGTAGGGATGAATGGTATTACCAAAGATGAGGAGAAACTTAACCCATCACTGGTGGTTACAGATAACCAGATGAGTGATTTGGGGGCAGCTGATTATACTTTAAAATAATCCTTAGAGGGGAGCCTGGGTGGCTTAGTTGGTTAAGCGTCCGACTTCGGCTCAGGTTATGATCTCTCGGTTTGTGAGTTCGAGCCCCACGTCGGCGGGCTCTGTGCTGACAACTCAGAGCCTGGAGCCTGCTTCAGATTCTGTGTCCCCCCCTCTCTCTGACCCTCCCCTGCTTGTGCTCTGTCTCTGTCTTTCAAAAATGAATACACATTAAAAAGACAATAATAATAATCCTTAGAGAAATGCTCCTACAGGAGGCACCCAAGAGCCATGAGCGGAGAAGGAACACTTCAGGAAGAAGATTCATAGATTCATCAGTTCAGCCCAGAGAACCAATGAGCCACCAAATGGATTGCATCCTTAGAAACAGCATCGGATCAAACGAAAGAGGCTAAAATTTATGTCAGGCAGGTTTTATCTCTATTTCCAAGTCTGATCAATGGGTAATAGCTCCCTGGAGCACTTCATCAAGAGAGAATGTGAAGTCATTTCTAGGGTCAGCGGGAAAAAAAAAAAAAAAAAGAGCATTGATTGATTAGTGATGTCTGCCACCAGCAAGGAGAAGGAGAATCGGAGGCATCCTTGCAATTTCTGCTTAGGCAGTGATTGGCAAGTTTATCCAAGCTCTGTGCTAGTAGAAGGACTCAGTCATTCCTGAGAAGTACCATCTCTTCCCTGCTCTTTCCAGTCGGGGAAAGGGTTGCCATGTGAGCAACAAAAACACAAAAACACCTTATGTGATTATGTTTCTCCCGCTAAAGACGGTTGTTGTACTAGCCCATCAAACACTTACCTGGTAGACGTCCAGACCTGTTGTCCTTGCCCGTTCACCAGCACAGACTCTCTGATCCAGGTCTTCCAGACTCCTTGCTTTGCCTAATTTTCCAAGAGAGAAGAGAAGCCAGTAAGTAGCTCTTTCCTGCTCCGTTCGAGGTCTTAATTGCCAAACACTTCCCCTCCTACCCTAGTGATCTCAACACTTCAAACGCACAAAAATGAGCAGTATTTCATAAAATGGCTGGTATGCCTACCTTCAAAGAGCAAACTCGTTTTAAGTACGTACTTAACAACAACAACAAAAAGTCGGTGTGCTTATATATAACTGAGAAGCTAATTGCCAATCAACCATATCAGAGTCACTTATGTGAGCGCCTGTCAACACTTTGGTTAACTAATTCGAGTCGGTGCATGCAGACGAAAGAAAGAAAACCACAGTGTAAAATACTTCAGAAGAAATTTAGATTGGCGGGTCTTCTAGAATTCAGAGTTTTCTCCCGTTCAGATTCACCTTCCTCGACTATAGTAAATACCTTTTGGTTGTTGTGTCTGTCCTCAACCCCTCCGAGCTACTACTTTCTTCCTAAGGGCTCCAAAGTTTGGTTGGGGACAACCATTGTTCCAGGGAAGCTGACTTCCAGATCACATAAGGCTGATTTCAACCCAGTGCTAGAGATAAGAGCGAGTGACCAGTCAGGGCACTCGTCCTGCCCGGCCACATTGACAGGCTCAGTGTGGCCATGTGATCTCAACCAATCCGATTGGATTGCTACTTAAGACTCTTGCTGGCAAGAAAGATGGCGGCTGTTTCTTGCTAGAGCTGCATAGATCTTAAAACTTCCTCAAACCGTCTTAGATTAAAGAAGACAGCCAGCCTTAGCAGACAATAACTTTGAAGAAAACATTGTTGAAACAGGGGTGAGAAAAAAAACCCCTTGAGCTGCTCTCTTGTGGATTTTTCAGGCAAATGAAATCAGTCTGTTTTCTGTATTGTAAACCCACTTTTAATTACCTTCCTTCTCTGTCCCTGGTAACGGTAGCTGATACACCTAGTTAATCTGAGTCAGGAGAATCCATTTCATCAGTGCTATCTTTGTTTCCTATGACTCAACTTTTTCCCTTTCTCGTTTTCTTTCATGAATGAGATTTGGGAAGCGGGGTAATAAACAGCTGATAATGATTGGGATGAAAATCTCTTGTCATGTTCCAGGGAATGCTTTGGAAAAGAATATGCATCTTCTGAATCAATACCATTTACATGATGCTAACAGGAAGGGAAGGAGAACTAGGCTGGTTTTGTTGTAGATTAAAATGCCTGTGTACTACGGGGAGGAATTAATTATGCAAAATAGTAAAATGTGCGCAGACAAATGCTAATTTGTCAACCTGTAAACTGAGCTTCCTAAATCTTAGCTGGCCATAAATCGAGTCATTTTCAAATATATTAGGCAGATGAGCTGCACCGCTAGGGTGATATATGTATTTAATCCCGAGGCCCATGCACGTACTATCTTTCATAGGATATGAACACCCCCCACCTCCAGGGCCAGATTTTATTACATCTCCCGTGAATACATCTGTGAACACTGCACCTTCTTGTTTCTGCCACTAACTACAGCTGAGCTGCTCAAAGAATAAAAGAAGGTAGTGAAACAGAAGCGCGGATTTACGCATGTGAGGGGTGTGCAAAGGAGAGTCTACCTGGCAACACAGGCAGAGGGAGCGGTGACCTTCGATCTAATGCATCCTTGGGAATTTCACTCGCCCATCAGAGCAGAAAACATAACAGGCTCTCTGAAGACCATTCAGGAAGGCGTAATCACAGAAGCTTCTCCTGGGCGAGTAGCTTCAGAGCTTTGCAGAAACAGGAGACAATTAAGAGAGGAACAGGTGGTGTGGGCAGCGGTAACCTGTTGGTTTGGGTTGGCCCTTGCCGACGTTAGCGGTGTCTTCATGCTGTGGGGCAGACTTCCACGCCGGGTGCGGGTTTGGCCTGAGGCATCTTGCATCCAGCCCCGGAGAGAGTTACAGCCAGCTGCCCCCCACCCCGCCTCGGGGTTGGGCTAGTCTTGCAGGAAGGACAAAGCAGCCCTGAAAGTTTAAAAGTGCTTTGCTTTCGGGCTGCCCCTGGCTGGGAAAGGAGAAATTAACAGGAAATGTCTCCTAAACTTGGTGGGAGGAGGTCGTCGAGAGGGCGTGACTGCTGGTGAACCCCAGAGCTGGACACAAGCGATCTGAGGCTCCTCACCCCATCCTCCGTCCTTGGAATGCACATTCCACCCTGCTAGGAGCCACTTGAAGGGCACGCCCTTGAGAGAGCAGCGGGCTGTTGAGACCATCTGGGCCATGTAAGTGATCAAAGCCTGGTAAACCCTCTACAGAAACTCACAGGCTATCCAGGGGTAATGCAGGAAATCTACTCATCCTGCAGCTGCCCAGTTAGCAATCTGGAGTGGTCTGTCTCTTTCTTTGGTCTCTGTTTGCCCTCTGGGGCTGGGGCGGGTTTCAGATTTCACCTGGGGGGGACTCAGGGAAAGTCCACCAAATGCACTTAACCAAATGCACTTACTGAAACCACCAAATGCACTTACTGAAATTATTCCAGGTAGGATTAATTTCAGCATTAAGCTATAACAGGAGATTAAAAATAACAACAAGGCAGGGAGGGCACTACCTAACTCTTTTTTTGTTTCCTCGCCAACGTGGTTCTGGGGAGGTCTGGTAAGGGAAGCCCTCGTTGTCACTGGACGTTGGGTGTCCTAATTGTGTTGCTTTAGGTGAAAAGACCTTTCCGCTCTTCTAAGTGCAGCTTGTCCTCATGCCACCGTCCCCGACTATCACCAGATTATCATGGAGATAATTTTCTCTCAGTATACAAACCACTCACTTCCTTATACTTTTTTATGGTTGAATGGTATTCCACTGTATGAACGTACCATTATTTGTTTGTTAAACTATTCCCCAGGGGTAGGGCACGTAGGTTGTTCCCAATATATTGCTGTTCAAACAAGTGCTCCTATAAACAGCCTTGTCTGTGTATCATTTTGCATGTGGGCGAGTATTCAAGTGTAATAAATTCCTAGAAGTGTAATCGCTGAGTCAAAGGGAATGCACAACTGTAATTGTGAGAGATTTCTAAAAAAAAAAAAAAAAAAAGGCATGACTGTGGCTTTAATTTTCATTTCTATTATAATTGAGGTTCCTATCTTTCTAGGTATTTGAGGGACACTGTATCCTTTCCTATGGATAGTCTGCTCACATCTTTTTGCTTATTTTTCTGTCGGGTTATTGGTCTTCTCCTTATTGAGTTGGAGAAGTGTTTTATGAATTGGGAAAATTAGCTAATCACCTGTGATAGAATTACAAATGTTTTCCTAGTTGCTGTTTGCTTTTTATTTTGCTGAATGAGTATTTCCCACATGCAGACCTTTTATTGTTATTGGTGTTGTTAAGTTGAATTTATTAATATTTCTTTGTATGAAATTTGGGCATAAAGTTATACTTTATGGCAGCATAATCCCATCTACCCTTCATCCAGTTCTTCCCAGTGGTAACATGCTGCAACACTATGGGACAGTATGACAAACAGGAAATTGACATCGCTGTAATCTATCAATCTTATTCAGATCTCATCCATTTTACACGTACTCAGTTGTGTGAGTATATGCGTGTGTGCATGTGTGTTTTTAGCTCTCCACATTTTGATCATATGCATGGGTTTATGTATCCACCACGATAGCAGATACAGGACGTTTCCCTTGGCCACAAAGATCTCTCATGCTGCCCTTTTATAACTACCCTCCTCTCACTCACCTTCACCCTGCCACAGAGCCCTGGCAACCATTGATCCGGTCTCCATCCCTATAATTTTGTTATTTCAAGAATGTTCTATCGGTGGAATCATGTAGTGGTAAACTTTTGGGGACTGGCTCCTCCTCCCTCCCACCAGTGTAATTCCCTTGAGATGCACCCCCCACTTCCTGCATATCGGTAATCAGGATCCTTTTTATTGCTGCCAGTATTTCGTGACATGGATGTACCATCACATAACTATTTCTCGTTCAAGGGCATTTGGTGTTTTCAAATTTGGGGCTATTACAAGTAAAGGCACTATGGACATTCATGGACAGGTGTTTGCATGAACATATGTCCTCATTTCTCTGGGATAAGTGCCAAGGAGTGCATCTGCTGGGTCATTTGTAATCACATGTTTACTTTTATAAGCAACAGCTCAACTTTTTCAGACCGGATGTACTGAAAATACGTTACATTCCATTAGTACCAGCAGCGCACAAGGGATCAAGGTTCCCTGCATCCTCCTCAGCACGTGGTGTTGTCGCTATTTATTTCAACCATTCTGATGTGAACTTAGTGGTACCTTATTGTTCTTTTAATTTGTCTCCCTAATGGCTAATGATGCTGAGCATCTTTTCATGTGCTCATTCACCTTCTGTATATCCTCCTTGGTGACATGCCTGTTTATGGGGTTTGCCCATTTTCTAGTTGGAGGGTTTTTTTGTTTGTTTGTTTTGTTTTTGTTTTGTTTTTGTTTCTGTTTTTGTTTTGCTTTTTACTTTTGATTTTTGAGTCTCTTTGTATATTCTAGATAACCACTCCTTTGTTAGACGTGTGATTTGCAAATACTTTCTTCCAGTCTATAGCTTATCATTTCATTGACAGTGACTTTCACAGAAGTTAATTTTAATGAGACCCAATGGATCAGGTTGGTTTTTTGTTTAGGTTAGAAAAAAGATCGTGAAATGTGACATGTGTACTCCCCAAGTGTGATGGTTGAAAAATGAACGTGCTTAACGCATTCTGTAGAAGTGAGAGCTATAGAGGCCAGGACCAGAATTTTCTTCTCACTTGACAGATTAAGGGTCCTGTACCTTGCCTTCACTTCCTACTCAAGAACCTTCCCAGTATCCCACAATGAATGGATTTCCCAGTATCCCACAATAAATGTATATTTAGGCAGAATGATATAATCTGGCACAATATAAGTCTTTTGGTCATGTTTAACTCGTAGGAGTCAAAACTGAGAGCTTCCCAATTCTCCAAGCTTCCTTTGAGCTCACACATCACTTTCAACCTGCTTTTCTTTGTAATATCAATGCTTTTCCATTAAAATTGTTTACGGGGACACCTGGGTGGCTCAGTCGGTTGACCATCTGACTCTTGATTTCAGTTCAGGTCATGATTTCACGGTTCATGGGTTTGGAGCCCTGCATCAGGCTCTGTGCTGACAGTGTGGAGCCTGCTTGGGATTCCCTCTCTCTCCCTCTCCCTCTGCCCCTTCCCTCCTCATGCTCTCTCTCCCTGTCAAATAAATAAATAAGCTTAAAAAATTAAAATTATTTATGATGTGTTGCGATAAGTATGGACTCTAAAGGTGCCCACCTGACCCACCCCAGCTTCTGCAGCCATGGATACAGGAAGGGACCACGTTCTGAGATGCACGAACTGAGCCCATGAGATTCTAAAAGCTGAGATGAAAGCCTTACCGAGGTATTCACAAGAAATGGCATCTTATACTGGGAGAAGGGCCTTCATCAAAGGGATCGTACCATGTGGCATCAGGATGGTCTTGGGTCATCCAAGCTGACTAGCGCCCCTTGGCCTGGGCTCTGAGCCCACCCACGGTCCTCCAGGAAAAATGGGAGGCTGTGACCTTGGTCGGTTGTGCCCTCTGTTCCCAGACTGGCCTGTGTTAGTTCATGCTACGCCTCGTGGTCTGGGGAGGTTCTGGAGGAGTCCACCTCTCTGAGTGGAGGTGTCTCATCCATCGTGCCCTGTGATTATCAAGTTAGCTCAGGCCCAAGCGTCCTGCCTAGTTGGCACATCCTCAGAGGAAGGCTTGCTTGGGAGGGCGGTAGCTCTCCCCGGGGAGCCGTCTCCTACTTGTTTGCACTCCGCTATCAGGAGCCTTGCCCGGTCCCACAATGCCCAGGGGAGAGCTGGAGGGCCCCGGCTGCTGGCAGAGCTGGGTCACCCCGAACAACAACCCTCTCCCCCCCACTGCTGGGGAAGAGGCCCCAAAAGACTGAGTGAGCTCTTCAAGATGCCCGTCCCTGGGAAGACGCGAGGAGAACGCTTGGAGAAAGAGCCAGAAGGATCTGTACTTCTCGTTCCTGGGAGAGGACACGGGTGAGGGGAGAAGCGGATGTGTGCAGCTGCAAAACTGCAGTGACGTGTGGCCTGAAAACACGGGGGTCAGTGATGACCCCCTGCCCCATGAAGCGTAGGGCCCAAGCACTCGGAGGCACTCGTAGGTGCTCCAAGGAGCCCATCGCGTGTTCCCGGGTGCGAGCCTGTCACCAGACGTCTTACAGGTGGTTGCTGCCAGTGCCCGTGGCTGAAACGCTGGGGTCTTTCCTTTCTTGGCTGGGCCTGGGTCCAGGGCCCTTCACTGCCGCCCTGACCTCCCCTCTGCTTCTGAGGTTGCTGCGTTGCTTCCTGGTCTTTGCCACAACCTCCACCTGGCCCCTGGCCGAGCACATCCGCCTCTCAGGCTCTGCCCTGTAGGCACCTCAGCCCTCCTCCCACACTTGACTCGGTGTCCGTGTACCACGGGGAGTGAGGGTGGTTCCAGGGAGCCCGCTTGCAGCCCAGTCAGTGCCCCCACCTTCCTAGCCATGCGGGGTTGTCCCGTGTGCCTTGGTTCTAGATGTTGTAACTATATAGATAGAGAGAGAGAGATTCTACATGGGGAAATAGCGTGGCATGTTTCACAGTCCACTCTTCCCCCCGCTCTCTGTTTCCTTTTTATTTTATTTCTACAGTTAATTAAATTAAGTAATCTCAACTCCCAAAGTGGGGCTCGAACTCACAAACCACGAGATCAAGAGTCGCATGCTCTTCAGACTGAGCCGACCAGAAGGCCCCCCTCCGTTTCCTCTTTCTCTCTGCCTTCCGCTCCCTCTTCCACAGTCTCTAAGGTCGTGAAGAGTGAGGTTTTCTTGAACTTGTCCCAGAGCGACTCAGACCTCCTGCACCTAAAGCTCCAGGAGCTTGTTGCTTGTTGGCTGGTGTTGCTAAATGTGCTAAGTGGGGGGCACGGGGGCTCCCAACACCAGCGCTTTCCATTCTCTCTTGACCGTGGAGGGTCCAAGGCTTCCTGTTTGCGTCCCTTCCCAGCGAGCCAGTCCTCTCCCTTCCCCGGGGGGGATAAATGCCCTGAGTCATTTGGGGAGCAGATCATAAGCATGGAAGGTTTACAAAAGAGACGAGCACATTAACGTTTAAAAAATCTTGTCCCTGGGGCACCTGGGCAGCTCAGTTGGTTAAGCGACAGACTCTTGATTTCGGCTCTGGTCATTTATCTCACAGTTTCGTGGGTTTGAGCCCCATGTAGGGCTGTGTGATGACAGTGTGGAGCCTGCTCAGAATTCTCTCTCCCTCTCTCTGCTCTTCCCCTGCTCATGCTATCTCTCCCCAAAATAAATACACAAACTTAAAAAAAAAAATCTTGTCCCTATTACACAGAAAAAGGACAGCTCCTTTCCACCAACACACACGCGCGCGCGCACACACACACACACACACACACACACACACACTCCTCTCCCTATTCTGTCCTACTGGAGTCTCTGAAGCTCTGTGAAACCAGGGCAAAACTTCTTGAATAGGACATACGAAGGAAAACCTCAAGTCTTTGGGGCAGGGAGGGGCACTTCTATGCTTCTGGCAATGCTCTGTTTCTCGATCTGGGTATCATTTAATAAAAAGCATAAAGGGATATCCATGGCTGGAAATCTTCAGTCAAACCAAACCTCTCCTTTGGGAACATACGGTCTCTTGCCTGTGACCATGACCTGCTCAAAAGACGATGGCTTTGCCAACACACCTCTGCTTTTTTCCGGTCCCACCTGGGCCTGAGAACCATGGGCCTCCCTCTCCAGTCTCCCCCCCGGCTTGGATCCCTTCTCCAATGCTGCGTTCGCTCCTCTACTGCTTCTCTTGGTCATATTTGTTCCTCGCGCATTTCCCTGGCTGGTCCCCTTGACCTGGTCTGGCCTGAATTAATCGATGAGGACATCTGTGTGCTTTCCTCAGCTCCATGCTCTGTCTTCAATCCCGATTATTCCATTTTGACAGGAGCCATCTTGGCTAATCCACATTCCAAGCATTGCCTGCAATTTTGTCACCAACCCAGGCTAAGTGACAGGTGGGAGAGAATGAAAGCAGAAGGGGAAGATGAGGCAGTGATTGTCAGCCGTGCCGTTTTGAATTAGAACATCTTTTTAAACACAGACCTTTTCTGCGGGAAGATGGACAGTGAACCCCAAATAGCAGTCGCTTCGGGATTTGGGAAGGAGGAGGTATATACGTGGGTAGAGGTGATAGGCGTGTTAAGTGTGTTAAACGGAGCTTTAACTTCATCTGTAATGTTTTCTTTTCTTTTTTTTTTAAGTTTATTTATTTATTTTGAGAAGAGAGAGAATCCCAAGCAGCCAGCACGGAGCCCTGATACTCAGGGTTCGATCCCACGAACCGCGAGATCATGACCGGAGCTGAGATCAGGAGTCAGACGCTTAACGAACTGAGCCACCCAGGCACCCTGTAATGTTTTAATTTTTAAAAAGGAGAATGCATTCCTATGTTGTTTGAGAAAATCAAAAGATAACAAATAATAAGTCTGTCTAAAAACAAAAAGTAGGGTTTTTTTTTTTTTGAAAAATACAAAACCAGTAAAAGCCCCAGCGTGTAGGTATATAACATGTAAATGTCGGTCTGTATGCTAAAGATAATGTACAGTCTGGTAGGATCTGCTCGTAGTCTAGTGTTATCTTTACACTGGACCATGAGCCTTATCATGCCCCCATTTGCTCCCCTTGGCATGGACCGTGGACACTGGTGTGCATTTGTCCCCCAAAAACGGTTTTTAGCCAATCTTAAAGGAAACCATCTGGCTTTCTTAGGGGATGGTGATCTGAAGCGCTGGGCCGAGAAAGGAAGGAAGGAAGGAAGGAAGGAAGGAAGGAAGGAAGGAAGGAAGGACGGACTGGGGTGAGGAGTGGACGATCTCTGTTCTTTCTGGAAATGAACGGCAAGGTGTTGAGGGTGCTTAATTATCCCCCCACCCTGTGCTCCCCATAAGCTGGCCCTATGCCCGACCGCAGGGAACTCAAGAAAGAATCTTCTTCAAAGTCTCTCAGCGTGACAGAGAGTAGGAATTGCTACCAGTCGTGGAGGAAACGTGTTCCTGGAGCTCTCGAGTTCCAACGCGGAGACTCGCCGCGTTCTGGCACTCTGCATGTGAATTGTGTCTTGCTCCAAAGCCTACCCAGATTGGGGGGTGGGGAGCTGTCACCCTCTCCTTTGAAACTGCTCTTCCTCTCCATTTGCTGCCACAGATGCCAACACAATTCTTGTTGCATTAATTTGGCCGGGAGAGGGAAAAACGGCAGCAGCATTAATTAAAAAATAATTTGCCACCCAAGAGAAAGCTAACCCATTTTCCCCGACTTCCAGTCGACGGTCCACAGGTTCGAGGGAGGGGACGATGTAGGTTCGGTAGGCATGTGAATGAGAAGTGAGAGGTAGTAGAGAAGTGGCTCTAAATGTGATGAAAATCTTCAATCTTAGAGGCATCTGGGAGACAGATCTTTGAAGGCACTAAAAAAAAAAAAACGTTGTGAAGAATCGGGAAAGGACTGGATGGGAAGGTGATGGTGATAATGGAGGGATTGGAAGAAAATGGCATAAGTGGATTTTTTTTTTAAAATAAAGAGAAATAATGCCATTCTTCCATAAAAGGAACCTGGACCCCTTGGAGACATGACTTGGGTCGAGGGTGGGGGCAGGAAGTGTAGATAGTCCAGAAGATCTCATGCTGGAAAATAAAGACATGCTTGAAAACGAGAGAACACAACAACAACAAAAAGCTTTCAGCAAGCTGAAAGAGCTCCCGGTGGGCAACGCTGGGACCATTTGAGCCCAAAAATAATACTGCAATACAGTAATACTGGGCTGTAACTTAAAGTAGGAATACCCACAAGTCCATAGTGATGTCAAGAAATGACTGGATATATAAATACGTGGAGGAGAAGAGACAAATCTCCTATACAGAAGAATCCCATAGAATTTATGTGTCTGTGACCCCTTCTTGGAAGTGGAGGGTCACTCCCCACTCCCAACCTGTGACCTGTGCATAGTGACTTTCCTTCCAAAGAGTACACAGTATGGAGAAAGGGGGGGTGGGGAGCAAATCATTTTATAGTGGAGGAATCTGACAACGTGCCCCCAGCAGGGGTGATCCAAGTTAACATCATTCCTGTTAAAACATATTAATAGCGTGTGTCCTTGATAAGACAATGGCACTCCACCTCGGTGGTTCCTTTCTTCCCCCAAACCCATAACTCCAGTCTAACCATGAGAAGAGTCATCAGACAGACTGAAGTGGGAGGGCATGCTACAAAGGTCCTGACCAGTCCTCCTCAAGCCTGTCAAGGTCATCAAAAAACAAGGGAAGTCTAAGAAAGTGTCCCAGTCCAAAGGAGCCTAAGGGGACATAACGAACAAATGGAACATGGGGGTCCTGGATGGGATCCTCGCACAGAGAAAGGACCCTGGGAAAACACTGAACACATCAGAATTGCCTTTAGTCAACAGGGACATATCAATAGCATTTGCTTGGAACCATCAATGTCAATTATAATACGGACCTGGGTCAAGACTGAAAACAAAAAAACAAAAAACCTTACATTTGCATTCAGAACCGGAAGCCTCACACCTTGTCAGCCCTGCTTACATTGTAAAAGAAAAAAAAAATGACAGTGGTTGCAAGCTGTGTTTTTAAAATGTAATGCTGTTCTAACTGCGTCTAATTTCAGGTGGACTCCTTTGGAAGTGAAGGCAATATTTTCAGCCATCCAATTTTTTTTTTTTTTTTTTTGTCCTCACCTTGTTGACAGAGTAGGAACCACTGAGCCAGAGAAGCAAAGGAGCAAATCTGGGGCAAGAATCCACAAAGCTGACAGGTGAATTATTCGAAATCCAGCAGTCCTCGTAAACCCGTGTCTCCCAGGCCGCCTGCAACGAAGGGTGATTTTTCTTTTTCATAAGACTTTCCTCTTACTGTGGAATTAATTGAGTTATTTTCGGTTCATTATGTATGCCTTTAAAAGAGACTTTCTAATAAACTCAGTTCTTATCAGTTAGAAGCCTCCTTCTGTTTCACATTTTGTCTCCTGTGTGTGGCCCTTTGTTCGCTAATCAGAATCACAACTTCCAAACGAAGGGAGGAAAGCATTTTGTTCTCTCCAACCCATTTGGCGTGTGAGCGAATCAGAAGCAAGCTAAGACTGCCACCTCTTTATTTGTTGTGTTAACCAATTAAAAAGTGTTACTCTCTTGGTAATAAAGTGTAACTTTGTCCCTCTGGGTCCTCACTCTGGTCCCTCTTGATCTGGCTCCTTATTTAATTTTCTAGCCGGCCTCACTCTGGTCTCAGATTCTGGAATCATCCAGGGCTCTACCTACGTCAAAGCCCTTCTCCCCCGGAGGGAACACGTGGAACCATTCTGTCCTTCCCTCTGAGCTGACCGCCCACAGGAGCCGGTAACAGAGTCAACGCCACATAGGGCTGTGTCAGAAAACTCTTGGACGAAGTGATCTCCAAGGACAGCTGTCCATACAAGGGCTGTGCCCTCAGCAATGTTTATATATCAGTAGAGAGCATAAGGTTCGGACAGGAACAGTGAGACCAGAATCTTTATGCATGTTTGTTCAAATATCCAGATAACTGATTTAATAAACTGGATGGCAGCCAGGATGGACGCTTGTGTACAAAGCCAGGAAGGAATTCAGAAATATCATGGAGGACATGTGTGTCTCAGAAACATCACATCCCTTGCTGCCAGGACTGGTTCGGTTTGACTTCTGATCCAGCCCTTATGGTTTTGTGTAATGGAGAGATTTGGCAGAATAGGAGAAATGAACACTTTTATTGAACTTCTGAGTTTCCAGAATATTTGAGCATTCATGATCTCACTGGATTCCCCACACCCTGTGTTGTTTCAAAGGCCAGAATTACCTTGTCTCTTTTTACAGCAAAGGCAACCGTGGCCCCCGGAAGTCACCCACTACTTGTTGAACTAGTAAAGAGTAGCCTCAGGACTGGAATTCACGTCTCCTGAATGCAAGGTTTAGGCTTTGCATCCTACAGCGATGGTTTAATTTTTTCTTCGGGGGGTCCGAATTCATTTGATTGTCTGATGACACGTCTCCTAAGCAGACACATGCACACTTTTGCTATAATTTCAAGGGGTTCCCCATCAACCCCAGGGTGCAAACCACTGTCCTCTGCTACGTAATCTCTATAAAGGTCGTAGAGCAAAAATAAGGAGATTCTGAAATAGGACAATCAGCAATTTGAAGATGAGAATTAAGACCAAATTCCTAAGTTCTTTGGCCGAATTTTCTCTCTTGTCCTGGAATATATTATCTCACAGAGGGAATGGCAGATCTTGAAATGAAATGTGTTAAGAAGATACCCTGGGGGGATATGTATACACAAAAATGGGAACGCGTTGATGGATGGAAAATAAAAACCTGAGAAGATACAGAACGGCAGGAACGGGGAAGCGTAAGATGAAAGGGAATAAAAATAATGGTCAATTAGACATTTCAATCATGATGATTGTGCCACCAGCATAGAGTGCATATTTATGAAATCTGTTGGCGGTGGTGGGGACCGAAAGAGGAACTTGAGGGGTATGGGATGTGGAGGGAATTGGGTGTCACCAACAAGATGGGCTAACGGAAGCCAAGGGGGCACTGACTCGCGTCACACTTGGTCTAGTGGGGCTTATCCCACACATCAGTTGTGTCTCTAGCTATCTCTGGAGAGCCCAGGCTTTAGAATAAATACCTGCTCATGCTGGAAGCTTGTAAGCCACTTCGTGGCCAGGTTCCCTGTCACTGTGACTGGACCCGCTGACAACGTCTTTCCTTGCCTGTGGGTTCCTGTGGATGTCCTTATTCCCAACCACTGGAGGGACACTGAATCTTTCCCTCCTTTCCTGCTTGGAGCAGGTTTTCCAGGTCTGCTGGGTTTAATTTACCACCCTGCCTTGACTTCCTTCTCCACTGCAAACTCTTCGGGCTGCCTACCTGGTTCTAAGTGGATTTTCTGCTTCATCCTCCACATGTGACTTCTTTGACTTTGTACCCATTGCAAATGGCCGGAGACACCTCCAATGTCGTGTGGCTCAGGATCTTCCTGGTCTCAGTTTCTCGGTTTGATTCACAACTGTCCAGTTGCCACACCAACACCACCATGACATTGTTCTTCAGCCTCTGGGGACTCCTCCTGGAGAAGGATTTGCAGCCGGTTGGTCTCCTCCCTCCAGGTTTGGGATTCTAGGAGATAGAGTTGGGCTTGGGGGATGGGGTGTGAATAGGAAGATACAATGAACAGGTACACCAAGTGCTGAGCTCAGATTTGCAAAAGAAATGAGAAAACCTGACCCTCAAGCAAAGGTTGAATAAATGGTTCTCAGGTTCTCTAGCTGACTCTCTCCAGAACTTCCTTTGCCAAGCATCTTTGGGCCAGCCTTTCCTCCTTTCATTGGTACCTGGCTCCAGCAGGCCCTACCTTACCACCGGTTATGTCTGCAGAGGGGGTTATTAGGGTCTCGTTCAAGGCTCAGGATGTCACAATGGACGTCTGTCCACCGAAAAGTAATTCCAGGATCCAATTAGTAATTTTGAAAATTAATGGGAGTTAACAATAACAAAATTGGCCCTTTTCAGCCCAGTTACCTCAGTTATTTTAATGATGGTGATTCACCCTTAGCTTGGCACTCAGCCAACAGATGGTCCATCCAGATCGTATCTACATCCTGATGCAGAATCCAGAATTGCTGTTTATTCATTTGGCTGTATTAATGACCAATTTGTGCTCAGTCAATTAGATTAGATCAGTGAGTTAGATCCAATTAGTTTATTCAATTTTTTTTTTCCTTTAAAGGAAAAAGACAAGCCATGCCAACCGGTTTTTTAGTATATATTTTTAAATTCACGTGTACGTATTCTGAAGATACCATTGTCTATGGCATGTTTAATGTCATGAAAGTCAAGAAACAGAATTCAAGGTGACCCAAGTGACGATAGACACAGTAGACACTATCTAAAAGGTAGGACACCAAAGGGTGAAAAGAGTTGAGACCGATAGGGAATGCTGGTTGATATGAATCCTATGCCAAGAAAATATCACATCTATGTTTAATGTGCTCAGCATTACAGGGGAACATATTTTTGCAGGTTAACTCATGGGGTTTTGAGTAAGATGTCAAAAAATTCCAGCCCAACAGAAAATGTAATAGTGATGCATGGAATTTGCACATGAATATCTAGGACTGGCCGTGTGGTGATTATCCTTGGCATTCGTTGGGTATAGTCTTCATTATCACTTTTCTCGGGGAGAGCTAACCCTAGCATGCATTTCCTCTAGCTGCAAATCAGTGACGTCTTTCAGCAAAAAGCACATAATAACCAATGACGTTGGCGTCCCTCCTTTTATACATATTTCAGGTTGGGCCAATGGAGCTGCGGAATTGGAATGGAATTCTAAAACCATGTCTACATAAAGAGGTAGAACCTGTATTTGAAACTTCTTGAGCTGTCAGACAAATAGGATTTATTCCTTGTACTAGTTCCAACTCTAGTTAATCCCTGCTGGCTCTTTGGAGCTTTGTGTGGTGAAGAGATTTTTGAGGCTATGACCGGTCTCAGCGGGAAAGCGTTCCATAATTGATTAGTGATGTCTGCCATGGGCGCGGGAGGAGAGCGTTATAGCGCGGGATGTTGCTGTAGCCTGTTCTAGCCGCAAGGAGTGACTGAATGCAGTGCCTTGTAGCTAAATGTGTCCTTTTGGAGTTAAAAGTATAAAATGTGCATGCACTTTAACCTGTCATTGCTGACAAATTTGGAACAAACACGGACAAAACCACATTTGATAGTCTAGATGATCATAATAGGGTAGCAGCCCCTTAAGGGGGCGACAGTTCTCAAGAAGCTAGTAAGACATTGAGCGCACATGTGGCCCACACATTTGACTCTTCAATTATGTTTCCAGAATATCTCCTGAGGTGCTTTGAATCTGCTAAGGCTTCCTCCTGGAGGTGTGGCTCATGACCTAACTGTAAGAATCTGTGTCCTAGAGAGCTTCTGGACATTCAGCTAGTGGGGGAAACATTTCTGAAGTCCTCTCCGAGAAGTACTTTTTCCTTGCAACCTTCTTGACTTAATTAGCTCCAGCTGCCATGACAAAATATCAACAACTGGATGCCTTGGAGAACAGTCTATTTCTCTTAGTTCTAGAACCTGAAAATACAAGAAGGCGTCAGCAAGGTTGATGTCTGGTGAGAGCTCACTCTTGGGTTACAGGTGGCTCCCCTCTTGTTATGTGCTCACGTGACAGAGGACTGTGGTCTCTTCTTTTTTTTTTTTTTAATTTTTTAATGTTTATTTATTTTTGAGACAGAGAGCATGAGCGGGGGAGGGGTAGAGAGAGACAGGGAGACACTGAATCCCAAGCAGGCTTCAGGCTCTGAGCTGTCAGCACGGAGCCTGATGTGGGGCTCGAACCCACGAACCGCGAGGTCATCACCTGAGCTGAAGTCAGACGCTTAACTGACTGAGCCACCCGGGTGCCCCATGTATTCTCTTCTTATAAGTATATTAACTCAGTTGGGGTGGGTGGTCACCCTCCCAATTTTATCTAAACCTCATTACCTCCCAAAGATCTCATTTCCCAATACCATCATATTGGGGGATAGAGCGTCAATGTACACATTTTGGAGGGCCACAAACAGTCATTAGACAACATTTGGTATGTGGTAGAGAGAAGGCAGTTCTATGAGGCCCTAAGTAGGATTCTGGATAGCAGGTCAGAAAGCCTAATTTATTTGTTCGTATTTTGACTAGCACCTAGCAGGGCCCATTAAATATTCATTGAAAGACCGATAGACAGAATAAATGCTAAGGAATGAATAAATGAATGCAGAGAAGAGGTGATCCCAGGCCAGGCTAGCCGTAGAGGTAACATGAGGTCATTCTTGGTTGATCAGATACAGGCTGCGAAGAGTCCAGAGGATATCAATTCTTAGGTACCCATCCAGTTCTAAAATGATGCAGTTCTGGGGCCACTGGGTGGCTTAGTCAATTAAGCATCTGACTCTTGAGTTTTGTTTAGGTCATGATCTCATGGTTCGTGGGATCGAGCCCCCACAGTGGGCTCCACACTGAGTTTGGAGCCTGCTTGGGATTCTCTCTCTCCCTCTTCCTCTGCCCCTTCCTCGCTCATGCCCGCCCCCCCCCCCCAAATTAAAAAAAAAAAAAGCCACAGTTCTAGAATTCTAATTATGCAGGATGCAAACTTCCTTCACTCCATCTCTAGGTGGGGAATGCCGGAGCAAGGCATTCCCTTTCTTCTGCTTCCTGTTTGGAGTCTCTCTTATTTCACTACAGCAATTGCTTTGAGTTTTGGAAAGGGTCTGAAAAAGACCTTTCCATTTCCAGTATGACCTAAATTGGCATTCTCTAACATCTCTCTAATCAGAGATAGTAGCAAACATGACTTCCTTCCTTCCTTCCTTCCTTCCTTCCTTCCTTCCTTCCTCCCTCCCTCCCTCCCTCCCTCCCTTCCTCCCTCCCTCCCTCCCTCCCTTCCTCCCTTCCTTCCTTCTTCCCTCCCTCCCTCCCTCCCTTCCTCCCTTCCTTCCTTCTTCCCTCCCTCCCTCCCTCCCTTCCTTCCTTCTTCCCTCCCTCCCTCCCTTCCTTCCTTTTCTTTCTTTCCCATCTGCATACATGTTTTCATGATATTTTGGACAGAACACATTACCCTTCCATAGAGTCATGTTGATCAACTGTGAGGTCAGCCGTATCAGTTAAAATGCTTCTAATTGCAGACAGACAATCCAGTGAAAAGAGCTTAATTAAAGTGGGGATACATTGGCTCAGGTAATGTAAAAGTGCAGGGGTAGGCAGACTTCACAAGGGGTGAGATTCCAGGTTCAAATGGTGCCAACGAGACTGTGTTTCTTTCCATCTCTTGGCTCAGCCCAGTATGCTGCTGGCTCCTTCCTCGGGAGCAGCTCTGGGTTCTCCCTTCCCAGGGCAAGATGGCTGTCCTGATGCCATGCTGGCTTCCTCTCAGGGGAAAGGAGTGATCACGTTTCTCAGTCCTGCCCACATAAGTTCCCGGTTATTCTATGGGCTTCTGCCACTGACTTACTTTCTCTGGGTCTCCCAAATAAAGAGTTAAGATGTGCTGTGGGGCTTAAACCTGGGTCCTGTGGAACCCCGGGCAGATCCCATTAAATGAGAGTGATGGAGGCTAAACCTCTGAATAAAGATTTGAGACTCTGGCTCAACAAAAGGGGGAAAGAATGTTGGGAGAAATAGCATATCAGATGACAAGTTCCCCAAATGCTCAAAGAGCTGGCATCATGGGCTCCAATCCGTAAGATTAACTAACCTACGTATGAAGGATTTCACGTGGATGCCAAAAGTCATCCTAACTCGTACAGGTGTGGAACAGACTCTAGTCAACTGTAAGCTTGGTCTGAACCAATACATTGATTGGCCTCTTCAACAACAATAAAAATCCAATGTACTCGAATTTTCAGCCGTTAGAACTGTCTAGCATTGAAATTAACGGCCTGAGAAGATAGTTTCTAAGCTGTCACTAGATGTCCTAAAGCAAAAGCTATATAGTCACCTACAGGGATGTCACTGAGGGAATGCGGGGAAGCACAGACTCATTCATTCATTCATTCATTCATTCATTCATTCATTCAACACGTATTTACTGAAAGCCCCTGGTGTATGCTCGGATCTCTTGAAGTAGAGGCTGAGACAAATGTTGACAGGCTCCTTTTCAGGGGAGGAAGCAGGACGGTGCAAATGCAACAGAGGCCCTACAAAACCTTGGCCACAGGGAGCCTGGATCTTTGGAGAAAACGTGGCCCATCAGAGTTCCTGCGTTGAGCTAAAATAGCTAGGCCTTTGTACTTTCCAACTTGATTAGTCATTGGATGTGGGCCACTCAGGGAAGGAAGCCTGTGTTCCTGGAGGAGAAGCCTCTGTCCCTAGAGGAGCTGACAGCTGGAGATGTGTCCTTCTGTGTCCACCACAGTCTACTGTGTGCCAAGCAGTGTTTTGACATTGAAAATACAGCAGTCAACAAAACAGTAGCAAAGCTCAAGCAAGAGCCAGCATTCCAGTGGAAGGTAAGAAGAGAACTTTTTAAAAAAATTTTTTAAAGTTTCATTTAAGTGATCTCCACACCTAACATGGGGCTTGAACTCACGACCCCAGTATCAAGAGTCACATGCTCTTCTGACTGAGCCAGCCAGGCGCCCCTGAGAACTTTCAGAAAATATTTAAATGGGTGTGTAGCGCTTGGTGATAAATGCCGTGGTGCATCATGGTGAAGAGGAGGTAGCCATGATGGAAGAAGAAAGCAGATAGTGGTGGGATAGTTATGCTATATTCATCAGGCCGTTGGAGAAAGAACCCTGTAGACATCGAGGGCTTGAAGGGGTCCAGGCACTGAGTGACTGCAAAGGCTTTGAGGACGGGTTAGGACGTCACTGTGGCGGGAGGGAGTAAGGAACAAGCAGTAAGACAGGGGCTTAGAAGAGTAGCAGGGGACCAGATCGGGCAGGGCCATGAGGCCATGGTTACACTCGGAGGCCATGGTAAAGACTCATGGTGGGAAGACACAACGGTGGTCGTTTGTTAGACACACTGCCTCCGCTTAGCATCCCACTTTATAGAGGAGAAAACCAGATCCCATGGCAAGGGTAGGATCAGTACCAAGCTGCATAAGTAGAAATCCTAGAGAAAGTCAGAGTGGAGACAAGATACCGGATATGTCCATTAGGATGCATTGGGATGCATGTTAGAGAAACTCTAGATTCAAAGAGGCTTCCGTAAAAGGGAATTTAATAATTTCGCATGACTGGGAGACCAGAGTTGTGGGAGCCCTGGGCGCAGTTCCGTGAGTGGCTCAGTAATGCTCCTTCCGTCTTTCCGTCTGTCGTCCTCGGTGTATCAGTCAGGATGGGCTAGGATATGCTGTGAAAATAGACCCAACTCCAGTGGCTAAATTTAAGAAGCAGACGTCTAGTTTTACTTCACGTCCATGGCCGGCCACCATTTCTGTAAACTGGGGGGCTGTCCCTACTGCCATCAGTCACAGGCTGACAAAGCCACGCCCACACATTGCCAATCACCATGCCAGAAGAAAATGAGAATTCTACGGAGGGTCTGGAAGTGCTGATGAAATGCTCTGGTTCGGAAATAACATACATCATTTCTGCCCACGTTTTGTCCACCCTCCTACTCACAAATGGGCCAGAGATTACAATTCTAATATATGCCCGGGAGGCAGAGATACTCAGCGGCCCTGATGATTATCAAAGGAAGTTATCAGCTTTGATTAAGAACTAGTTGCCCCCCACCCTCCACCTCCCTGCAAGGTCAGAACATTCACAGATACAACACTCAAAAAAGTAGAGGAATTCTCACCATTTTTGAGAGCGAGATCATTTCCCCAGCATCTCCCAACGCTTTCCTCAGTTTGTATTGGCCAGAAATAGATCACGTGTTCATTCTTAACCAACCACTGGCCCAGGGGGAATTATCATGGTTGGTTCATAATTGGGATCTATCCAATAGGGATTTACCTTCTAGAGCCAGAGATTGGGTCACTTTCTTGAGCCTGTGGGCTGGCTGGCTGAAGTCGGTGCAGGTGTTGAAAAGATAACTCTTCTCTGGCACTTTTTAATGAGTTAAACCCACAAAGGAAGGATACTTTCATATGGGCAACAATTCAGGTATTGCAACCAGAAGGAGAAAATAGAAAAATGGATGCTGGTGGGCAAATGGATGTTGGTAGGCAACGAACCTGATCTACCACGAAGGGCAGAAGAGGAGGGCTGGGAGTGCCAATAAGAAATATAATGCAGGGGTGCCTGGCTGGCTCAGTCAGCAAACTGTGAGACTCTTGATCCTGTGGTCATGAGTTCGAGCCCCATGCTGCGAGTAGAGATTACTAAAAAATAAGTAAAGCTTAAAAAAAAAAAAAAGAAATATAATGCACTGCAGTGAGGGTTGGAGTGAATAACCTTGAAGATCCTATCCAATCCTGAGATGCCATTATTTTCTGTGAGTCTGTTGACATTCCCATCTGTGAGCACAGGGGTTCAAATCACATTTGCGGGTGGGACTATCTGAGGAACCAAACCCATTTCCCTCACTAGTACCACCAATCAAATCTTATTAAAGTTCTACATGAGGAAGATACGCTTCTAACCCATTGCTAGGTTGCTTCCAGATGTGGGGTAGGCAATGCTGGAATAAAAGAAGGGGCGGGGAGGTGGCCGCGAAAGCTCAGGGGAGAGGAAAGGAAGTGACTTAAAAATTGCACATAGTCGGGGCGCCTGGGTGGCTCAGGTCACGATCTCGCCGTCCGGGAGTTCGAGCCCCGCGTCAGGCTCTGGGCTGATGGCTCAGAGCCTGGAGCCCACTTCCGATTCTGTGTCTCCCTCTCTGTCTGCCCCTCCCCCGTTCATGCTCTGTCTTTCTCTGTCTCAAAAATAAACATAAACATTAAAAAAATTTTTTTTAAATAAAAAAAATTGCACATAGTCTAAAAGTCAAGAATATGTTCTTATGATTTCCAAATGTATATCTTTTCTTGTCTGCTCTCTGGAGCTTGAAGCCCTTGTCTTCACCATGGGCATCGACTACCCATAATCGACTTCAGCCCTTCGTCAACTTTTACCTGCATCAGGAGAACAGCTTCCAGATTGCTCTTCTGTGCCCTGGTCCTTACTCCGGTCGGCTTAAGAGATCCAGCGATTGGGTCAATCTGACAGTGTCCTCCCCTGGAGCGGAACCCACCAATAGGTCTGGAGGGTTCTGCAGTGGAGGGAATGGGGTGGGGGGAACGGCGTGGGGGCAAGTGCACAAGAAGAGGGAGGGAGGGGCATCCCAGAATCCGCCCCTGGTGCCTTGGAATCTGGGCTCCAGCTCTCCCATTCATCCATTCTGGAGTTCCAAGGAGCGGTTCTCTGCCTTTCTGGCACGGGGGATCCTCAGTTCGGATCACGCAGGAGCCGGACCTAACAGCCTTCCCACAATCTCCAGGGCCCACGCTCTTGACAACGGCCCCTGCCTTCAACCTAAGCCACCCCGGCACTTGCACAAAAGGTCAGGACACACAGGCAGAATCCTGGCAGTGGCCGCTGCTTTTTGTTCTCATTTCCCCCATCTCCTCCATGGACACACGCCAAAGATGATGATTATGACTCCCTCTTGAGGTGGCCTCAAGGCTTCGACTTGGACCCGGGACTCCTTTCCACAGATCCCATGGGCAATCACACAGGAACACTTCTCTCTCCGCACGCCCCCCCCCCCCCCCCCTCCTTCACCTACAGCAGATGCATTTCAAAGCTGAGTCTTAAGGCTCAGGCAGCTTCTTCCAACTCCGCCTCAACGCTCTGGAAAAAGTCCTTGAAAGAGGCCAATAAAAGGTGCCACCCAGCGCGGGGGGCGGCTTGAGCCTGTGTTAGGGTTGCGGTTGGGGTCCTGGGAGCGGGGGGGGGGAGGAGAGTGAGTCAGGGCGAGAGACCGCAGGCCCCGCTCACAGGCAGCCCTACCACCTCAGACAAGCCACTTGACCCCTGGCCTCAGTTTAGGGACCTGTAGCAATGGGTTTGGCCTCCTCCCGCCGCTGCGAGCGTCGCCACTAGGGAGAGGCAAAGGCTTGCAGATCCCCGAGTCCCCGAGCGGGACTCGGGGAAGGTGGGACCCGCGCCCAGGGCGGCGCGGGGCAAAGGCGGCGGAGGTCTGGCCCAGCCGCGGGGCCGGCTCCGGAGGGGACGCTCCCGCCCCGCTCCCGGCCCCCTCTCCGCCTCCAGGCTCGCCGTTTCCAATAACGGGAGTCCTGGGCTTCGGTGACGCGGAGCTTCAAGTGCCGCCGAGAGTGGGGAGCGGCGAAGAGGAGCCGCCCCCCCCCCAGGCGTGTAAACGTGGGCGGCGGTGAGCGGCCGCCTTCCCCTCCCCTCGCGGCGCTCCCGCGTGTGCGGGTGTGTGAGTGCGTGTGTCTCCCTCGCTCCCTCCCGCACGCGCTCCGGCCGCTGCGCTCCCTCCCGCCGCCGCCGCCGCCGCCGCCGCCGCCGCCGCCTCTGCAGTCGCAGCCGGGCATGGTGAGTGAGTGAGGGCCGGCCGCCGCGCGCCCCCCGCCGCAGCCCGCTCCGTCCCGGGGAGCCAGCCCGCGGCGGGAGCGCGCTGCGGGGCAGGCGGCCCGTGCGCCCTCGGTGGCCGGCGCGCAGGGCCGCCGGGCCCCCCGTCTCGCCGCGCGGGCTCCGCGCCCCTCCGGCCCCGAGCCCGGCTCGTCGAGGGCGGCGCGCTCCCTCCCCGCCCGCCGCGCGCCCTCCGCCCCCCGCCCCCCGCCCCGCCCCGTGACCGGCTCCCCGTCTTGTCCCGCAGGACCCGCCCGGACGGGACCACGCCGCCGCCGCCGCCGCCGCCGCCCGGAGCCGCGCTTCAGGTCCCGCCTGAGCCGCGCCGCTGCCGCCGCCGCCGCCGCCGCCGCCGGCGGGGGATGGGGCTGCCCGGGAGGCGCGCCGAGCCCGCAGGGGGAGCGCGGAGCCGGCGCGCAGCGTGAGCGCCCGAGCAGCCAGCGCCGGGCCGGTCCGTGCGCACCGCGCGCCGCCGCCGCCGCCGCCGCCGCCGCCGCCGCCGCCGCCGCCGCCCGCGCCCCGATGGCGCCATCGCCCCGGCGCCGCTGAACGCCCGCGCCGCCGCCGCCCTCGGAGCCCGGCGGCCGGGGAGCGGCCTGCCGCGGAAGCCCGCCCGCGCGCCCTCCCGCCCGGCCCCGCCATGGCGCTGCGGCGCCTCCTGCTGCTGCTGCTGCTGCTGCTCTCGCTGGAGTCCCTGCACCTGCTGCCCGGCGCCCGCGCCGCCCGCGGCCGCGCCGCCAACCGGACCCTGAGCGCCGGCGCCGCTGCCGTCGGGGGCCGGCGGCCCGGGGGCGCCCTGGCCCGGGGCGGCCGGGAGCTGAACGGCACCGCCCGGGCGCCCGGCGGCCCCGAGGCGGGGAGCCGGCGGGGGCAGCCCGCGGCGGCGGTGGCGGCGGCCAGCGCGGCCGTCACCTACGAGACGTGCTGGGGCTACTACGACGTGAGCGGCCAGTACGACAAGGAGTTCGAGTGCAACAACAGCGAGAGCGGGTACCTGTACTGCTGCGGCACCTGCTACTACCGCTTTTGCTGCAAGAAGCGCCACGAGAAGCTGGACCAGCGCCAGTGCACCAACTACCAGAGCCCGGTGTGGGTGCAGACGCCCAGCACCAAGGTGGTGTCGCCGGGGCCCGAGAACAAGTACGACCCGGAGAAGGACAGGACCAACTTCACCGTCTACATCACCTGCGGGGTCATCGCCTTCGTCATCGTGGCCGGCGTCTTCGCCAAGGTGTCCTACGACAAGGCCCACCGCCCTCCGCGGGAGATGAACATCCACAGGTGAGAGGTCCCGCTCCCCGAGCCTCCCGCCGCCTCGCCTCGCCTCGCCTCGCCTCGCCCCTCCCTCCTGTCGCGCGTCCCCCCGGCCCGGCCCTTCTTCATTCACCCTCGGCCGCGGCGGCGGCGGCGGCGGCGGCGGCGGCGGCGGCGGCGTCGCCACCACAGCTCTCTGGCTCTCCGAAACCCAGCTTCTCCCTTGCTCCCCTGACATGCGATAAATCACAGCCCTCTTTCCTTTTTTCACCATTTCTGCAGAACCCAGAACGCATGCTTTGGTGGCAGGGGCAGAGTAAGGAGCCGTGGAACTCGTGGAGTTGGAGTATAAGAATTTTACCAATTGTAGAATTCTGGATGGCCGGGCGGGACTGGGGGAGGGGGGCGGCGGTGGCGGTCCAGGGTTCAGTTTTCCAGGCAAGTGGGCACTTTGGCATAGGTTTCTCTTGCATTCGGTTTTCTGAGTGGAACCAGCACAGTGTCTTTCAGTCTAGGGTTCTGAACAATGCCGGCAGCTGACAGGAGAGAGTACCAAGCGATTTAGTATAAATCGCATGTTCTCTGGGTGTGAGAGCTGGGGGTGATCCGGAAAGGATGTTCCCCCCCCAACCCCGGGGTGAGAAGGGGTAAAGATCTATCTATCCCTTCCGAGTGGACCAAGGGCAGATGGTCTCTCTTCATTACATCCTGCCCAAATGGGATGCTCGTTTTCTTGTGGAGATTGGAGGACTTGTTCTTTCAAACCCTGTAGGCAGAACTCTCCGAGTGAACATTCTTGCTGTGCTAAACCTGGTGGGCAGCGTTTCCAGCTTAAGTTAGGGGGGCGGTGGGGGAAGCCTCCTACCAAAACTTACGCCAAGAGCACAGAATATGCTAGTGCCTGGTCCTACCCTGACTGCCTCCCACCCCACCACCCTAGCCCCCAGTGAGTCCTTAGGGAGGTTGGAGCCCAAAGAACGGGGAAACCAGACTGTCTTCACCGCTCGGGGACCGATGCACCCAGGGGAGGCAGAGTTAGCTCTGTTTCTAGTCCCCTGGTGGTGGTGATGAATGAATGACCAGACTTGGTTCAGCAGAGTCTTTCGGGGAAACAAACCGTGCCCCAGGACCTGCCTCTGGTTTTGGCACATGGTGCGGGCACCGGCTGGTAACTGGGACCCCCCTCCCGCTGACCCGTCCTGTTTCTGAGTTTGCCTAGCCGGTCCCCACCCTGAGCCATATACCTGAAGCTCATCTCTACACTCTGCTGGTTATCCTTCTGGCCTGGAAACCTCCTTCCCTTGCCGCTGTGGACGTAAATCACTGGTACCTTGACGAAGAGAAAGAAAGGAGGATAGAAATTTCTGGGCATGATTTTTTTTTTTTCTTCCTTTAAAGCTGTTGAGAAAAGATGATGTTCCCTGGCAGGTTTTATGGAGTCAGAAGCACGAAGTTTGGGTACTTACACAGTGACATTCTTGGGTGTCAGGACTGGGTGCTTCCAAAACCGTTCGTAATCTTCACTCGTCACCCCAAGGTGCCACTGACCCCCCCATTGCACCCCATCTTCTCTTCCAGGTAGTGAGTCTGTGCCTGGCTGGTCCTGGGGGCTGATGGAGGGATTGAGACAATGATGTGTAGTCAGCCGGTGTCCCCTTTGGATTCTCGCTCTTGGCTCCTCTTGGAAAGCAGAGAAGGAATTGTCTGTGAAGCAGGTGGTCCTGGTCCAAATCGTCCCCCTCTCTGTGCCTTCAGGCCTCTTCACCTTTCTCCTGGGCTCCTGGCCTCTCACGCCACCTTCCCACTATGGCTGTGGCCTCCTGCTGGCTGGTGCCCACAGACCTTTCTTTGGGTTTCTTTCTTCTCTGAGCCTTTGTTCTGTGCTCTCTTAGACGGAGCCTTCCCCTGCCCTGACCTTGATGACCTGAATTGAGTCATCGTGACCTGGGAGGATGCTGACGGCCTTTGGATGCTGGCGCTGGCCTGTGTTCTCCAGGCCTGTGACCCTGGAGATGTCCCTGTCCCTCTCGGTGATTTTTCCCCTCCCCATCCCACCGACCCCCTTCCCCAACCCCAAACTAGGGTGCTGGTCTGTGTGTGGGTGGATGGCCCCGTGACTGGTGATGCGATTAGAGCAGTTTGTCTCTGGGGTCGGGGAAGGCAGGTGACCAGGGTAAGGGAGCTGAATTCAGCCTCAGACCATTATGTAAATAGGGGACGTTTCTGCCTCAAATTCACCTCCTGATTTTATTCAGTTCACAGCACCTCTTCCAGCAGCTGCAATGTTGCCTGCTCAAGGCTTTGGAAACCACCATACTGATGCTTGTTAAGTAGGGGATGATGCCTGTCTCTGTGTTTGGGGGAAGGGGACGGAGCATGAGCTACTCATCGAGGACATTCCATGAGTGACCTTGGGCAGCAGGGGGGAAACTCCGTGTCTGGCCCTGGGTGACTCAGGCACAACAGCATCCCATCTCCGCCCCCCGCCCCTCCCCCCCCACACACACCAGGCGTGTCAGGGTGAGTGTGCACATTGAAGGTTGCTCCTCCCCGACTCCTGGGTGTGTTCCCATGAGTTGCTTCACTTTGCTCACACTTTAAGAGGTCACCGCTTGCCATCCTGGGGAGTTTTTCACGCAGCTGGTCTTGTTGGGAACCAGGGTAGGGAAAAGGGAAGAGATCAATATCCCCACGGTAGTGAGTTTTCCCCCCAGGGCAGAGCGGGGAGGAGGAAGGAGGCTCACTCTTCAGAGGTCAGCGGAGGAAGCGGGACGTGCGTCTGGTTCCATGTGCCTTGAAATAGTTCAGCAGAGACGTTTCCGTTTCTGAAAAAGGCAAAGAATTTATTCCAGGGCGTGATCCTCTCTCTGGTAGATGGCTAGCTGGGCCGGCAGGGGCTGGGGCCCAGGGAGGAGAACCGCCTCCTTGAAAGGGGTGTTGGTGGCAGGGTCGGAAGGGGTGAGAGGGAGGAGAGAAGGGAGGCTGCAGCCCTGAGATCAGCCATCTGCCTCCTCCTGGTGGCCCCGGGCTGGCCAGCCCTCTGCCTGCCCAGGGTACACATTCCTCAGAACAGGGCTTGCTTTCACTGCTCCGGCCCCCGAGGGGAAAAGCAGATTTAGTCTTTTCCAGAAGTGATTAGACCTGGCCATCCTGTTTCTGTAGAAGTCAGCGTCTGTAGGGGAAACTCTCAGCTCTCCGGTGATTCTGATAGATGAGCAAAGTCACACTCAGCTGGGCCCCGGGGAGGAGAAAGTGATGGCCAAAGGGATCAAAGGCAGAGCTGTGCTTTGGATCTGGGGAGCCACCGGATGCCGGGTGCCCACCTTTCCCGGCCGGAAGCCTGTTTCCCACCCGGATCTCTACCTCGCCTTCCCCTGTTCACCTTCCCCGGGCTGAGGCTCGAGCTGGTAAAACCTCAGGCACTGATTTGAATGCTTCTTGAGCGGTCTCTGCATCGCTTCCTGGTTCCTGGGGCTCTTTGCTCAGTGAGGGCTGCCCGCCCGAGGCAGGGCTTTGACCCAGCAGCCGGCCCTGTCTGAGCATCTCACATGCAAACCTGTTTCTTCCTCCTCCCCCAGAGTTGATTCATTAGCGTCCTCGACATGAGAATCTCCAAGGGAAGAACCATAGCTTTAATGGCTACTTAGCAGATGAGGTCTGAAGCCATTTGGGTGACCTAGTTCAAGGTGGTGGACCCAGACCTGCCCTGGGTCCCCCCGCTGTACGGGGGTGGAGGGGGTGGAGGAGTTTGGGGTTGGGGGGGGTCGTGCTCAGGGTTGCGGGCCAAAGAACCTGAGCAGATGTCACCAGGAGAAAGGAAAAGCGACAGGAGGTGACCCTACAGCCGTCGGGAGGGTCCTGTGTCTTTGGACTCCTCTGGTTGTTTCTAGAAGAAGCCAGGGAACCCTTTGTTCCCCCTTTTCTCCCTCTAGAAATTAATTACAAATTAATTACAAACCCAAAGAGGTCTGTTCTGTGTGCACAGACCCGGTAACTGTAATAGCAGGACCCCTTTGCTGGCTGATTTCGTGAGGTTCTCTTCGTAGGTTCCCGGGCCATGAATTGTCAGAGCACCCCCCCAAACACCCTCATTTTTGGAAGCACTGTGAGCTCATTCTAACGAGTCGATCTAAACAGAGAGTCAACTTTTTTATTTTATTATGTTTTACTTCAAACAGAGCAGTTGCAAGGACAGGAAAAAGAAAATCTTGCCTTGGATGGAAGGCCCCCCTTTAATGTTTTCTGTTTCTGCGGGGGAAAGCAGTGAAATTGGGGAAGGGTTCAGGAAGGCTCATGGAAGAGGGGTTAGGGAAGGTAATGGGGTGAGAAGTGGACACAACGTGTATTCCTTCGTTCCACGGACAAGTCCCACTCACCTGCTGGGGGCCAGCTCTGTTTATAACCACAGAACGTATAAGCCTCTAAGGTGTGTGTGACCTTGGACACATGAGGCCAGCAGAACTCATTCTTAAAAAAAAAATTTTTTTTAATGTTTCTTTATTTTAATTTTTTTTGTTTATTTATCTTTGAGAGACAGAGAGAGACAGAGCATGAGCAGGGGAGGGGCAGAGAGAGAGAGGGAGACACAGAATCCGAAGCAGGCTCCAGGCTCCGAGCTGTCAGCACGGGGCCTGTCGAGGGGCCCGAACCCATGAACTCTTGAGATCATGACCTGAGCAGAAGTCAGACGCTCAACCGGCTGAGCCACCAAATGCCCCAGTTCATTCTTGATTTTAACACGTCTGCCACGCAACTACTTTTCAAAAACCCGGCACTTTGAGGGTTCCGCCCGGCATGTTGCTGGCTGTCTTTTGCCCTCTCCGGCGCCCCCCGCCCCGGCCCAGGAGGCGTGCACATCGGTCCCCCTTCCCCACCCACAGCCGCACCCCAGGCTCTGAGCACATTCCTTGGGAAGAGCCTACCCACAGTGCTAGGCTGCCAGGACACGGGTAGAGGAAAAAGTCCGTTTCACTGTTTTCAGCCTATTTTAATGAGAGATCAGATCGACTGTGCAGTTGATTCAGATCCATTGTGCAGGAAGCAGTGGTTCAGACAGCTGAAAAAGTGTGCTGATGGAAAGAGGTTAATTCACCAGCCCCAGGCAGACATGCCCACGAAGGATACGGAATAGAAGGGAACCACACCAAAGGAAGCTTCGTCCTTCCTCCCCCTGCACTGCCTGATGTCTCCAGGGCCTGGCAGGATTGATTGCCTTTAGATCTTAACTTTCTGGCTCCTCTTCTGTAGTGACTTAGAATCCCCACCATGCTCGGAGAGAGCGGCCACTGGCTACTGAGTCCCCGCATAATCTGCTTTTTAAATTGTGAATTCAGGTGTGGTTTGTCTTGCGGTCTTGATCGTATCCCTTGACGACATCCATCCTGTGGCGATGGGTGGGGGGGGTGGTTCTGGAGGACTATATTAGGGTCTACGTTGAATTCATTAAAAAATTTTTTTTTTAAGTTTATTTTATTTTTGAGAGGGAAACAGTGCGAGCGGGTGAGGGGCAGAGAGAGGGAGACAGAATTCGAAGCAGGCACCACAATGTCAGTGCAGAGCCTGATGTGGGGCTCGAACTCATGAACTGTGAGATCATGACCTGAGCCAAAGTCGGATGCTCAACCTACTGAGCCACCCAGGCGCCCCTAAGTTCGTTCTTTGAAGTATCTTCTTCTGCGGTGATCCCCCCCACCCCCTTTCTCTATGTTGGGAAACGCCAGCCCATTGTTTTTCCGAGTCACATTTCTGACCTCGCGTTTCTAGTAGGTACTGCAGACCGGGAGGAGGGATTGGTTTATCTGCAGACCCTCAGAGGGTCTCGGTCCCTTCGCCTTGAACAGGCTTATTTCATACACGTTCAGGATAGATTGCGCCTGTCCATTCTTGTTCTTTTTTATCTCTACAAGTAAAACCATGGGCGCCTGGGTGGCTCAGTCGGTTGAGCGTTCGACTTCCACTCAGGTCATAATCTTGCGGTTCGTGAGTTCGAGCCCCGCGTCGGGCTCTGTGCTGACACCTCAGAGCCTGGAGCCCGCTTCGGATTCTGTCTCCCTCTCTCTCTACCCCTCCCCGGCTCGCGCTTTGTCTCTCTCTCCCTCAAATATAAATAAGCAGTAAAGAAATTTAAAAAAGAAAGAAGTGAAACCAAAATATTCTGAAAAGGCATGGTAATATAGTTGACCCTTGAATGACTCTGGTTTGAACTGTGTGGGTCCATTTATACGTGGATTTTTAAAAATTAATTAATTTTTTAGTTTTATTCTGCACTTGTTTTGTTTTGTTTTGTTTTGTGTTTAAAGTAGGCTCCACGCTCCTGCTTGGGGCTCCAGCTCACAACACTCGTATCCAGAATCACATGCTGTCCGGACTGAGCCAGCCGGGTACCCTCAGGATACTTTTTCTTCAATAAAGACAGTGCAGAACTGTAAACGTATTTTCTCTTACGAGTTTCTTGATATTTCCTTCTCTCTCGCTTACTTTATCGTAAGGTTACCATATATGACGCGTGCAATGTACGAAACGTGTTAATTGACTGCCGTGTTATCGGTAAGATTTCTGGTCAGCAGTAGGCTGTTGTGGTTACGTTTTGGAGGGAGTCAGAAATTATACTTGGATTTTCTTTCTTTTTTTTTTAATTTTTAATTTATTTTATTTATTTAAAAAAATTTTTTTAATGTTTATTTTTGAAGGAGAGACAAGAGTGTGAGTGGGGGAGGGAAGAGAGAGAGGGAGACACAGAATCTGAAGCAGGCTTCGGGCTCCGAGCTGTCAGCACAGGGCCCGACACGGGGCTCGAACTCACAAACTGTGAGATCATGACCTGAGCCGAAGTCAGACGTGTAACCAACTGGAGCCACCCAGGCACCCCTATTTTATTATTTTTTTTAATTCACATCCAAATTAGTTAGCATATGGTGCAACAATGATTTCAGGAGTAGATTCCTTAGTGCCCCTTCCCCATTTAGCCCATCCCCCCTCCCACAACCCCTCCAGTAACCCTCAGTTTGTTCTCCATATTTATGAGTCTCTTATGCTTTGTCCCCCTCCCTGTTTTTATATTATTTTTGTTTCCCTTATGTTCATCTGTTTTGTCTCTTAAAGTCCTCATATGAGTGAAGTCATATGATACTTGTTTTTCTCTGACTAGCATAATACTTTCCAGTTCCATCCACATAGTTGCAAATGGCAAGATTTCATTCTTTTTGACTGCTGAGTAATACTCTGCCGTATAGATATACCCCACCTTCTTTATCCATTCATCCATCGATGGACATGTGGGCTCTTTCCATACTTTGGCTATCGTTGATAGTGCTGCACATTGGCATGCATGTGTCCCTTCGAAACATACTTGGATTTTCTTAACAAGTTATTATTATTATTTTTTTTTTTTAAATTTTTTTTTCAACGTTTATTTATTTGTGGGACAGAGAGAGACAGAGCATGAACGGGGGAGGGGCAGAGAGAGAGGGAGACACAGAATCAGAAACAGGCTCCAGGCTCTGAGCCATCAGCCCAGAGCCTGACGCGGGGCTCGAACTCCCGGACCGCGAGATCGTGACCTGGCTGAAGTCGGACGCTTAACCGACTGCGCCACCCAGGCGCCCCAACAAGTTATTATTTTTTTATTTTATTTTTGAGAGAGAGAGAGAGAGGGCTAGTGTAGGGGAGAGGGACAGAGGAAGAGAAGGAGAAAGAAAATCCCAAACAGGCTCCAGGCTCAGCGCGGTGCCTGACCCGGGGCTCGATCCCACAACCCTGGGATCATGACCTGAGCCGAAATCAAGAGTCGCACGCTCAGCGGGCTGAGCCGTCTAGGTGTCCCTGTCCCTGGGTTGTCAGCTGCACGAGTCATTGCCCCTAACCCCTGCCTGGTTTGCTCAGGGGTCAACCTTCTTTCCATTATTTTGTGGTCTGTTACAGAACCGTTGAATTTTTTTGCAGGCCAAGTCAGCAGCCTAACGTCCTGATTTTATAAGTGAGGCAGCTGACCCACAGGGAGGTCAGATCACAGTGCCCCGGGGTGGGGGGAACAGCTGGGGGTGGTGAGCTTGACCTGGAAGCCGAGGGCCACTCTGCGTCCCGGGCCCACTCTCTTGCCTGGTTGCCTCTCAGCCTTGTCTTGCGCAGTGAACGTCTATTATTGTCTTAACGCTATGCATCTGTTTCGGAAACCCTGTTATTGTCTTACGCTCCGCACCTGTTTCTGAGTCAACACCGGATAACTTCCCGATACTTAGGGATGTGAGCAATGGCCTTCTCCCTTCTCTTGCTTCCCTGACTTTCTTTGGTCCCTCCTCATTCAATTTTACGGTCCCCTAAAATGATTTCCGTCGCACTTCCACGGTCGCCTTGTAGTTTTCCCCACGCCCCTTTGTAAAGGGCAATAACCTGACCTAAGCACAATCCTTGGATAAGATCTAAGGAATGCAGACCATCGAAGAAGGGAGATGCCCCGCAGGCCAGAAGGTTGTGAGCCAGGGCAGTGGACCATCAGGTAAAACCTGAGGCCGACGTCTGTGATTCAGAAGGTGCGGTCTGAATGCTTTCTCTCTCTCCCAGAGATGGGTGGGGACGCGGCCAATCTAACCAGGTCAACGAGTTTTGGTTTTGCCAGAGACCAGGAGACCTCCAGGCAACCCCCCCTGGGGCCCAGGTGCGTGTGATTTCAGATGGCCTCCTGCATACAAGACAGCTCTGTGGGCCTCAGAAACGCATTCACTGGTGTGGGCCTTGCCCCTTCTCAGCTCTGGGCCACCATCCCACAGGGGCGAGGTGGATACAAGGTGAGGGGGCTGAAGGGGCTTCAGGGACGTGGCTAACGAGGCTGGAAATTTGGGTCTGACCATTACATGAAATTCACCTCCGCGGCCTGCAGTTTGGAGCCTTTGCCTGATTCTGTGTACCTCTCCGAAACGTGTCCCCCTTCTAAGCAGTCACCTTGGGAGGCCACGCGCCGACTCTCCCCCGGACAGTGTTCTCATAGTGTTTTCAGAGCCCATGGCACGTCATCTTGACTCTCTGTAACGGGGCACATTTTTATCCTCTTGGGCTAAAATCTGATTCTTGTAAGAGGCGCTAAGTCACGGGGCGGAGGCCGACGAGCGGAATCGGCGATCGACTGGTTATTGGCGGAAGTAAAGAGTGCCTCCAGTAATGAGGCCCGCTGTCCTAGGATCCACTTCAGCTGTCTCCAGAGGCCGAGCCCAGGAGAGGCGCTCGGGTGATGAGTGGTGGGGCCCGCAGGTCAGAGCCCGGCTCTCCGTGGCGGCCACTTCTCAGGGGCCGCACCTCCCCGGCCGTAGGACATTCAGCTCTGCGTTTTATCGGTGTGTCGGGGCAGACCTCGCGGGAGCTGGAAAAAGAAAGGAGTTGAATATGCAGGAAATAGTTCAAATGACTGCCCAGAAAGGGAGGGGAAAAAAAGAAAAAGAGAAAAAAAGGATGTCCCACATTTCTTCAAGAGATAGTAGTCAGATAGCTCAATTTAGATTCCTCATTTGATTCTGAGGGTACAGGGACCCAGTTTCCTCGGAATGCATGCGGCCCGGCTTGGGGTCAGAGCCGGGCTTCTCAGTGCTCTCCCTTTCCTGCACGTGGATGTCACCACCTGTGCAGTTTGGCATTCGCGTGAGGTCCCCACCGGGGCCGGACAGCCGTCGAGGAGGTAGAAATGTTTGCAAGCACAGGAACGTGGGGCTTCCCGTGAGAATTGCCTGTAGGTTCCTGACATGCGTGTACTGGGCCCCCAGGTCCCCCAAGAGTACAGTCACTGTGTGAGATTGGTCACAGAAGCGGAGCGAGGGTGGGGCAGGTGACAAGGGGCCACAGGGGCAGTTTGTGGCCGATTCTTGCGTTTTTTGGCGGGGGGGGGGCGCCGTGGTGGTGGTACGGCGGGTGGGCTGATGTTTCTCTTTTCCATCAGGAGTTAGCGGGACGGTGAGGTGGCCCTCCTGCTGTGTGGGCTGAGGCAAAGCCTCTGGGCACTCTTGGACCCTGGGAGGAGCCAGCCCTGCTCTGTGGCTGGGGAGCCAGCTTCCTCGGCTCAAAGGTCAGGATGGTGGGGAGGTTTGTTGCCCAGAAGCCTACACGAGCCCGTCACCTGTGCACCTGCAGAGAGCTGGTGTCGAGGAGGGCCGGAGGCCTCGGTTAGCTGAGGGCTCAAGGTCATGTGGATGAAGCGGGGGATGGGGGGGGGTGGTAGGGAGACTCTTGGGAGAGTGCTCAGTCCCCAGGGCTTGCTCTGTGTCTGGAACCCTGCTGTGCACTGGACCTAAGCTGCCTCCGTGCGTCTTTCCTTCACCCTCCGGGGATAGGTGCCCATTGAACAGACGAGGAAATCAACTCAAAGAGGCTTAGTAACTTGTCCAAGGTCGCACGGCTAGAGCTGTGCCAGTCTCCATCTCCTTTGGGGGCCAGCTGGCTCTCATCTTCCCAGATGTAAACGGGTCACCCAGATCAGGGTACTGCAGACCCGGGCTGGTGGCCTCGCTTGCATTGCCTGCAGGGCACAAGGCCACCAGGGTGCGGTGCAAAGGCTTGTTTTCAAGAATGGGTTATATTGGTCGAGGATAGCGAAGGCGAGGCAAAGAAAATGTAAAAAATCAGAGAACAAAAAACCCAAAGCCACACACCCCGATTCCAATGGAGAACCAACAGCAAAACACAAAACACAAAACAAAACAAAAAAACAACAGACCTTTCCAGTATTGGCAGAACCCCGGGGCAATGCTGCACGAGTCCCAGCTCTGGAATAATAGGGGCACTAGGGAGAAGAAATGATTTGGGGGCAAGACGATGGACCTCGGGCCATTCCCAGTTTTAATTACTGAGACATACGGCTCAGAAACAGCTCCATTATCACTGCCCCCCACCCCCACCTCCCTGCCCCATTTATAACCAGAGCACCGTGCACACAAGACAGAGTTTCAGCCAGCTCACTGCCACTTCCCGCTCTGGTCCTGTCCTTCCCCCGTTTCCGTTTTCCTAGCCGTGCTTCCTAATTCCTCATTCTTTCCAGGTGTTTCTCTGTTTCTTGTGACCTCAGGTCCTCTGTCCTGAAAGGCTCGCTCAGAGGAAGGCATCCTGGGGAACCCTCAGCGCCCCGGGCTTTCCTCCCAAACTTCTGTTGACCTGGTCGTGGCCATGGTGGTGGGGCTGGCCTGCAGCTCTGGAACAGGGTCTCTGACCGGGGCACTTACCTGCTTGAGGTGGGTGTGGGAATCATTTCTCTAGAAAATGAACATGGACGCCACCACCTGTGCAGTTTGGCATTCGCGTGAGGTCCCCCCTCCCAGGGAGGGGGGTTCCTGAGCCCTGTTTCTAGTACCCCCCCAGCCCCCACCCACTTCTGATCACAGGAACAGGAGACGCCTTGATCACCCTGGCCCAGAGCCACTGTCCCCACCTCGAGACCGTGGAGGCCGAGTTCCAGCCAGGCTCTGGGTGGCTACAAGGTTGGCCCTGCTCCCCGGCGTTTGGGAGAGGAGTGTGTGCTCTCTGCCGGCTTCCCAAACACTCATTATTCCTTGCTTTTTTGGCATTTGGTCTCGTGTACTGTTCCCATTAGCTCCGGCATTAAAGTCTCATTACTTAGGACATCTGTCCTCTGGACATATTCGCGGCCCCCTTAGCCAAATGTCCTCTTCTGGGAAGTGTGCTTTCCACTCTGTCCCCTTTTCCAGCTTCCTTCGGTCTGGCTGCCCCGGGGAGGAGGGATTTGAACCCGAGAGGGCCCCCCCGGAGGAGGAGGGGCGGCTGTTGATGCTGAGTGGCATCTGAGAGCGTGTTTCAGAGCCCATCAGCTCCTCCCACTTGGAGGTCTTGGGAATGCAGACCCTTGCTGTCATCCCTCGGTAGGGCAGGAATGGACGCAGAATGCCATAATAGCAAAGGAGCTATTTCCAGGAGAACTTTCCTAGACCAGCCTTGGATCCCATCAGGCAGGAACTCTGTCCTCAGGCACCCTGATGTCTGGGCCTCCTGTAAACCCACCTCTCGGGCGCTGGGAGGCAGGTGGGTGAATCAGGATTCCAGCCACCCTGTCGGACTGGCAGCTGACACTCTGTGACTTTCTACTGTGTCCCGAGGAGTTCACTCCCTCCCATCTTTGCCAGGGGATGATCCCCCAGAGGCTTGGGGGAGGGGGGTGGGTGGGGGTGGGGCTCTTGATGCTGTGGGAAATCACAGCGCCTTTCTGTTCTCAGATCATAAGCAGCCAGCTTTTCTTGCCCACCTCCTCTCCCAGCCTCAAGCGTTCATGAAGAGAGTCCGGTCTGTCGCTTCTGTCTCTCTCCCTCTTTCAAGTCTGATCATTAAAATGTGTCTTCTCCTTCCCGCGGGTGTCTTTGTCCACTCTTGCTTGTTTCTTCCTTCTTTCCTTCTTTTGATCTCTCTTCACTTCTGTTAAGATGGTGGGGGGGGGGGAAGGTTCCTTTGCTTCCTTTGCTGTCTCCCTTTCGTTCTCCTTCTTGAATTTATCCCGCTATAACTTCATTAAACTGCATCGATTCAGACTCTGCTGATTCAGAAATTATCCAAATCGGACCTGGGCGAAGTTGTTCTTTCCTCTGTCTGACAAAAACCTGCGACAGACTGATTAATGGTGAAGATTGTGCAGGGCCCGTACACCACGCGGAAGGACAGATTTTTCCAGCAGGCTCTTCCGTAGACCATTGGCATGCTAATTACAAATCTTTCTCACCTAGTCAATGATGTAGCTGTCTGAAGAACGGTTTCTGTTTCCTGTTTCCCAGCCTAGTTTGTAATCCTGCAATGGCCCCGGGAAGCAGTAAAAATGCATTTCCTTTAGAGCATTTTTTTTTTTTTTGTAATTTCCATGTCTATTTCCTCGATTGGGATTAGCCTGCTGGAATCCGTGATGCTTGACCTCAGGCTGCTTCAAAGCCCCTTCTTAATTCCGTCTGGGAATGCCTGCTGATTTCCCCTCCTTGTTTCTTTTCTCCTGTCTTTCCCGGAGTTTTTAACATCTGGAAACTCTCTCTTTTTCAGCTTTGGGAGTGGAGAGTCCTGCCACGACCCAAAAGGTTCACCTCATTTCCTCTTGCCACAGGGTGAGCAGCTGGGCACCGGGGTTTATTAGGAACCTGGAGGTGGACTTTGGACAAGTGGCTTTGTCACTTCCAAGAGACCGTGAGCTCTGTCTCTGCTCCTTCTGTGCTTTCTCAATTGCCCATTTCTGCCCAAGGAGCCTGCTCGTACATCACTGTCTCCAGCACCACAGTTTGGATTGAGGAGACAGCGTTGCAGTCTAATGCAGGATGTGATGGGATGTGCCTAGACTGTACCCAGCCCCTTATAGGAAAGGAAAGGACTTTGACCTTTCTCTGCATGTGTGGTGCTCCAGGGGCACCTGCATAGCCCCCATTCTTTCACTTCTGGGGCCATCTTCCATCTTTCTGTGCCTTGAAGCATTTCCTGGGAGCTAAGAGGCAGGCTAATCCCAACCAGTGTTGCTTTCCGTGCCCATGACCTTGGGTATGAGTCCCTCAGCCAGCGCCCACTCCGGTCTGTTAGCCTGGCTGTGGGATGGGGCCTGTTAGGTGGTGCAGGTGAGTTCTTCCCTGGCTCATTCTGATCTCAGCATACCTGCGAAAGTTCCAGAAGGCAGAGAGTACATCTGTACTGTGAGTTGCAGACAGCCCTGGGGAAAATGTACTCTACCTTCAGAGGAGAATGCTACCTGCAAATGTCTTCCTGTGACTGCTTGGTTTTAGCATCCTAAACTCATAGAATCTCTTGGGTGAGAGGGACTTAAGAGGTGTTTTAGTGCCTCTCCTTCTGGGGGCCAGGTTCCCCTCCTCTTCTGCAAGTGCGTCGAGAGCTGGGCTCCCTCTGTGCCTGGAGGAGTCCATGGGTTCAGAGGACACAATTCTTGGTAATTCTGATGGGGAGCTAACAGTGGCTTTCTGGCACGAGATGTACCTAGGGGGACAAGCCGTTGCCGTATCCCTTCTGTAAGACGGCAAGACTTCCCTTTGGAGATGGCGGTCAAGGCCCGCTTCGGTTTTCCTGCTTCTTGGATAAACATCCCTAGTTACAAATCTGTTCCTCACAGGACACGGGTTCGAGTCTTTGTGCCTGTACGAATGTGGCTCACATCGAAATGGGGTTGTAATTTGGGGCACCTGGGTGGCTCGGTCAGTTAAGCCTCCGACTTTTGGTTTTGGCTCAGGTCATGATCTCACAGTTTCATCAGTTCGAGCCCTGTGTCGGGCTCTGAGCTGACAGTGCAGAACCTGCTTGTGATTCTCTCTCTCTCTCTCTCTGCCTCCCTGACTTGCACTGTCTCTGTCTCTCTCAAAATAAATAATTACACTTAAAACCCGAAAGAAATGGGCTTGTAATTCTATAACCAAACCGAATGTGACATTTCCAACAGCAACATACAAGTCGTTCAAACTCCATTCAACCCAAAGATTCCTTTTGGGAAACTGGTTGGTCTCCAGTGCTAGTTCCCACCTGTATTTTGTGGCTCGAGTAGTGGCTGGCACAAGGTAGGCCCTCAGCTGATGTGGTTGAAAGAATGAATGACTTAATTAATTAAAATGGAGAGCATGGTGGGTGGTCTTTCTGTGCGCCCCACTCTTCTGATGTTTGCCTTGATGTGAAGAAACTTGAGCTTGGAAATGACAGTGATGTTTATGATTTACAATTTATTTATTTCGAATGAGAGAGAGAGAGAGAGAGAGAGAGAGAGAAAATGAATCTCAAGAAGGCTCCATGCTCAGTGTGGAGACCTACACGGGGCTCGATCCCAGCACTCTGGGATCATGACCTGAGCTGAAATCAAGAGTCAGGTGCTCAACCAACTAAGCCACCCAGTACTCGATCCCAGCACTCTGGGATCATGACCTGAGCTGAAATCAAGAGTCAGGTGCTCAACCAACTAAGCCACCCATTAACCCTATACACACACACACACACACACACGCACACACACACACATATACATATATATATGTGTGTGTGTGTGTATATATGTATACGTGTATATGTATATATATGTGTATATATATATATATTTATATTGAGAGAGAGAGAGAGAGAGCGCGCGCATAGAAGGGGGGCAGAGAGAGAGAGGGAGAGAGAGAGAATCCTAAGCAGGCTTCATGCTGTCAGCGCAGAGCCCGACGTGGGGCTTGAACCCACAAACCGCGAGATTATGACCTAAGCTGAAATCAAGACTCAGATGCTTAACCGACTGAGCCATCCGGGTGCTCCCCTATAATTTTGTTCTTTCAACGTTTATTTATTTTTGGGACAGAGAGAGACAGAGCATGAACGGGGGAGGGGCAGAGAGAGAGGGAGACACAGAATCGGAAACAGGCTCCAGGCTCTGAGCCATCAGCCCAGAGCCCGACACGGGGCTCGAACTCACGGACTGCGAGATCGTGACCTGGCTGAAGTCGGACGCTTAACCGACTGTGCCACCCAGGCGCCCCTAATTTTTTTTTTTTAAAGAAGAAAGGAAGGAAGGAAAAGGAAGAAAAAGGGAGGTAGGAAGAATGAAGAAAAAACCCAGCTGAATCACTTTGCAGAAAATGTTGCCCTGGTGAGTTTGATACGTTTGCCCTTTCATGCCCCGCTGGAATCCTGATTTGTTTTGTTCGTGAGGGGAGTCTCTTGGCTTTTCGGTGGCGGTACTTTATCTCGAAGCTTCCCGGCTCGCTAGCAGAAGCACAGTTTGTGATGGCCTTGCAGAGACGAACGAACAGACACTCTCTTTGCACTTGGCTCTCAGAATCCAAGTTCAGGGTGCAGTGAAAGCTGCTGTGTGTGACCAGACGCATTCCTGTCCTCGGTCAGGCCTGAGTGGAAAATAGGGGATGTGGGTGGTCCCTTCCAGGATGACCGTGGCCGTCACATGCCATGGGGTTCAGTCTCCACGGGAGGAGTTTTGCCCATCTGGCATCAGGGATTCAGTCCTCCGGGACGCCCCTCTCCCACCACTTTTTTGTCGTGGTCCTATAGGCCGAGCCTGTGCAGACACTGGGAGGTTGTATTTGGATTTATTTATTAATCAAATATTTATAGAGTGCTTACTGGTTGCCAGGTTCCGTTCTAAGTGCTCTACAAATATTAACTCATTTAATCTCCATGATAACTCTAAGAGGTAGACATTATTTTTGGCCTTATTATTGTAGCCTTATCTTTTGAACGAGGAGGCAGGACCACAGGCCATGAAGTAGCTACGGGAGATCACTGGTGCGCCCGGTGGCCAGCAGCCCTGCACTCCGGCTCCAGAATCCTGCGTTTAGCCACTAGGCTATCCTACCTGCGTTTTGCTTCCCCCTCCGGACTTAGGTCTGTGCCTACAGCAAGTCAAGCAAACCACACCGAGATAACAAAAGAGAACAGCAGGTGGCGGGCATATTTATTCACTCCTCTCCCCCCCCCCCACCCCGGCTGCCCGTGTGGCTCTGGTAACCAATCTCGGTAGCATTTCTGTCTTCCCCGTCCGAAATGGTGGCTGTGCTGGCCACATCTAGGTCTTTGGATCATTCCGGGACAATCCAGATATTTCTGAAGAGCCTAGGCTTGGGGTTGCTGCTACCCAGTCTTCCCAGGCCTGGGTGAATTTTCACAGGACTCAGGAGGCAAGGAGTGGAGTGTGTGGAGGTGAGGCTCTCAGGGGTGAACTGGGGCCCCATAGGATGCGCCTCTAGGCCCTGCCCAGCTCGTGGCTGGCCCCAGGCCACAGCCCCAGGACAGGGGCCCATCTGGATAGAGGACCTTACCCCGTTTGCCTGGAAAACACGGAGCCTGCGGGCTGAGCCTTCCCTGCCCGGGTCCTGCACTGTTTATTGGCCAGGATGCATTCTGATTGTGATTGTGCCCCGGGCAGCTCAGACCTGACGAACAGCTCAGTGCAGGTGCACGAACATTGTTACCACAACAAAGGAGATCTCCACACCCATTTGGAGCCTCTCTGTGAGGGGAGAGCGGTCTTGTACACACACAAAGCCAGCAGCTGTGTTTTTCAAGTGGACTGTAAGAGAACCAGGACTAAGAACTAAATTAAGCCGTTCTCCTTGGTCCGTGTTTATTAAAAAATATAGTCACTCCGATTGTCCGGAGTGCATATTTTCAGAGAATAAAGACACCCCGTCTGCCCAGTGAATAGGCTCGGGCATGAGGTGAGAGAGGACACGGGCTGCACCCAGGCCGTCACGGTCAAGTATGAACCTCCCTTCTCCGGGACTCAAGTAGCCAGAATACTTTAACTGGAGTAGGATGTCTGCATTCTACTTCTAGGAGAAATACGAAAGTAACTGTCAGAGATTTACTTAAAGAGAAAAAACAAAACAAAACAAAACCCAAACCCAACCTTTCCTGGTTTGCCCCATAGTTTTGACGTGAATAGCTTCGTTTCCCAGAATCGTCTTTATTTTGCTTCGTTTCTTCTCTGAAGAGACCTAAAGATTAGACTGGTGGCCCCTCTCAAGGAAGAAACTTGCATTCTTAAAATAAGTCATTTCGAAAATCCTCAAGATCAACAGTGTTCTCATTAGTCCTCAGGAATAACATTAACCAGATTAGCTTATTCAGGGAACAGTTGATGTGTTTGGCCTTTTATCATACCTATCCAACAGCAGAAATGTCTCCCTGTTCTTCCCAGAAAGAGGAAAGGCATGTGTAGGGGTCTAAACGAACCAGCTTGCTTCGCCCTTGACGCAGAAAAACTTATTGGGCTCTAGGAGAACTTACCTTCTCCCCTTTTGTGTGGCTCAGAAATCCAGAGATTTGGCGGAGGACAGAGGCTGGTTTCCATCGGCTCTATCTCAGTGAGCAGTGCTGTTCGTGGGGTTTGTATGGAAAGTATTAATGGAGATCAAACAGACTTCCCAGGTGAACTAAGCGTCCCTAGGTTCCCTCCACTTAATTTGGGGGGAACCTCGGTTTTACTACCTGTTCAATGAGGGGAGATTGTGAGAAGAAGTTCTATAGTTTTGTCTTTTTTTTTTGGTACTCTTTTCCTACATTTCTTTTCAAACTTAGAAACTCCACAAAGCCCAGGGACCGCCTGCTTTCGGAAGCCAAGGGTCTCATGGAGCAGGGCTCTGGCTTCATGCAGAGCAAGGGTCTAAGGGTCTAAGGGTCTGTGTCGATGTTCTGCTTAGATTTTGTTGCCCAAAACAGTTGCCTGCTGAAAACAGTGTAAAAAGTGTTCGAAGCTTGCTGGTGTCGAGGACCCACAGAGGTCGATAGAACTGGGTAGCTGAGCGCAGCCGGGTTCTGTTTGGGCAGATTTCCCCACCAAAGATGGATCACTGTCTAAAACCCTGTGTTCAGAGACCGTGGGAGAGAGATAGTAGGTAGAAAAATAAATGTGACTGAGTGGATGGAGGGACAGATGGTTGGACGGGCGGATGAACGAATGAACGAATGGATAATTTGGTGGTTGCACACCTCTGCTGCTTTGCCTACCTGTCTTAGAAATCTGGATTTACTCCTTATTGGTTGTGTGTCCTTGGGCAATAGAGCTGACCTTGCAAAATCTTAGTATTCTCATCATACTGGTTATGGCTACCGAGAGCATCTACCAAATAACGTCATTTTGAGGATTATAGGGTATAATGCATGGAAGAGTTCAGCATTGATATCTGGCACGTAGTAATTGTTCAGTAAATGAGAGCGGTCAGTTTCCTAAGTCTTCGATTTCCCGTGTAATTTCCTAAGCAGGCAAGACGATGAAGGAAAGTCATGAAGGAGGTCTTACCTTTCTCTCTCTTTTTTTAAATCTTTTAAAAAATGTTTATTTTTGAAGGAGAGAGAGAGAATGGGGGAGGGGCAGAGAGAGAGGGAGACATGGAATCCGGAGCAGGCTCCAGGCTCCGAGCTGTCAGCACAGAGCCCGACGCAGGGCTCGAACTCACAGACCGCAAGATCGTGACCTGAGCCGAAGTCGGACGCTCAACCGACTGAGCCCCCCCAGGCGCCCCTACCTTTCTCTGGTTAAGAGGAGTCACTTGCCAATTTCAGAAGGATTTCATGTCTTCAAAGCAGGTGACAGCATATCAAAAAGTGTTGGTTGGGCTGGGTCCCTTGTGTCCAGATCACTCCGCACTTAGGGACGTTCACTCTTTCATTTCCTTGGGGGTTGCTGACAACATGAACCAAGGTTTTCATAGATAACTGGTCTTGACCTGAATCCCTCATCGACCGACTGAATCCCTCATCTCTCCAAGCCCAAATGTTCACTGGCGTTTGCTCAGTTGGCGGACCCGGCTGGGGAAACCAGAAGGACTCGTGCAAGTTGACCGTGCCGGTGCACAGGGACGGGAGGTGTATGCGGGCAGCAGTCCCGGGAGCGAAAGGACACCCAGACACGAGTCACGGGCCCTGGATTTAAATTTCTGCTCCGTCACGTGCTAGTCCTCGAATCACTCGGAGCCTCGGTTTCTTGTTAGAAATTGGGGTGGCAGGGCACCCACAAGGGTCGAATGCCCAGGATGACTGCTCTTCCTGCTCGGATTTGCTGCCCAATTAATCCCCTGCCCACCCCTGCTCACCACGCATCTGCAAAAGCCAGGGAATTCATGTGCCAAAGGGAGGGGTGGACCAAGGCAACTGGGGCAAAAAAACATGCTTTTGATAGTGTGGCAGAAGTGGGGGAGGGGAGGTTGAGAGGAACAGGGCTGTTAGCAAGCTTCTTCGAGTTATTTAAAAATGATGATGATGTTGGTGATGATGATTTTAATGAAGTAAACTCTATGCCTGACCTGCGGCTCGAACTCACGACTCTGAGATCAGGAATTGCAGGTTCCAACAACGGAGCCAGCCGGCCGCCCCAAGATTCTTCGGGTCTTTAAATGAGATGCTAGCCGAGGACCAGGGAGGGCCGGTGGGGTTGGCTGTTGGCTGGAAAGCCCCCTGTGCCCTCGCTTGCCCGGCTCTCTGTCCTGCTGTCTGCTCTCACCGCCCCTCCCCACTCTGAGTGCGCCCTCTGACCCCCCTCCCCCCACCACCTTCTGAGCCCTGTGCTTTCTCTGAATTTCTCTCTGTTCCTCACTGCCCCTTTGGTCCCTCGACCTTTGTCCCTGCCCGTTCTGTCCCTTCCCTGAGTCCCTTTCTCCTGCGTCCTGTCTCCTGTTCCCCCTGTGCCTCTCCCCGCCTCTCCTCTCCGTGGGCCCACTCACCGTCCGCCTGTCCCCCTCTGTCCTCTCCTCCCTTCCGCCTCTCTCTCAGGCCTGGAGCTGGTGCCCACTCTTTCACAGACCCCGCCTCCCTGTTCCTCAGTGACCGATTTTCTTTCCCGCGGTTGGAAAATAGCTCAGGCCCTAACCCATTTCCTGGGGCGCATCCAGATTAATTAGGTGAGCCTGGCATCGCACATTTCAGAATTAGAATAATATTTATCAAGCGCCCTGGGGAGAAGGGGATGGAAGAGGGAGAGGAACAGAAGAACAGGAGCGAGGAGGGAGGTCAGGAGCTGAGGGGCAGAGGGAGGGGGGTGTGAGTGGGGCAGGGGAGCTGCCAGAGGGGGACTGCTCCTAAGGACACCTCCTGGGAATTAGGGCACCTGTTCCCCTTGCCAGAGGGCACTGGGGAGGGATGGGGACTTGGAGAAGGGTGTCCGGCGGTCAGGGAAGCCACAGAGTGGGGGACCAGGAGCGTGGCCCTGGCCACCACGCCCTTCGTTGGGACCGTGCAGGGCGGAAGCCTGCCCCCAGAGAGCCCGCCTCTTCAGGGACACCTCCTCTGGCACGTCCCTCTCTTTGGCCATGCTGCCCAGCTCCGCCCAGCCCACCGGGCATCTGGAAAGGATACTGGACAAGACGTCACCCTCAGGAGGAGACGGCCTGGCTGTGCCCCAGTTAACAGTCATTCTCCAGCCGCAAGTCAGACCCAAGCACACTGGTCTCCACCAAGCCCGGTGGTCTTCGCAAAGGTGTCTTCCCTCCCCGCTCCGTCCTCAGAGGCTGCGTCTCGAAGGGCTTCTCGGGAGACGGGCACCGAGAGACTCCCTGTCCTGCGAGAGGGGCGCTCCGTTCGCAGCTCTCGTCTCTTTGCCGACGAGCCCTGGAGTGAATCAGCTGCCGTTAACGCTGTCAGTGTGGACCAGAGTGATAGGAGCCGAATGCCCTGCAGAGGCAGAAAGAAACCGGGCCGAGCTTTAGTTCTTCCCCTGTGTATGTCACATGGCTGGGAAGTGCGCCAAGGCCTAAGGACACAGCGATGACCCCAGCGGACGGGCCCACTCCTCGGGGACATTCCTTTCACTGAGCCCAGCCCGGTGTCTGACCCCTGGTACGGGCTGTTCAGTAGACATCGGGGGAGCTGGATGGCACTGGGCCCTTAATCCAAGACTCCCTTCCTTCTAGTGTTGCCTAGAGGTAGGTCAGGATGTCTCAGTCTCACCACTGTTGACATCTTGGGCCAGAGAGTTCTTTGTCGTGGGGGGCTGTCCTGTATAGCACAGAATTTCAGCAGCACCCTTGGCCTCTGCTCACTAGAGGCCAGTAACACTTGCCTCCCCAGTCGTGATTGCCACAAACATCTCGGGACGTTGCCAGATGCCCCCTCCGCCAACCCCCCGCCAGGGGACAAAATCACCGTGGAGAAACACGGATGTAGGCTCAGTCTTTGGCCTCCCGAGAGCAGTGGACTTAACCACAAGTCTCCATTCTCCTTCCCAGGCACCAGAGAATTGGGAGTCTTTGTAAACACTCGAGAGGCAAGAAACCGAAAAATAATATACTTTTGTTGGGGGGAGGGAGGGATAGCAGCTTTATGGAAATGTAACTCACCTACCTTAAAATTCATCCTTAAATTTTTTAACAAAGGTTTTATTTATTTATTTATTTATTTATTTATTTAGAGAGAGAGAGAGAGAGAGTGCAAGCGGGGGAGGGGCAGAGAGAGAGGGAGACACAGAATCCAAAGCAGGCTCCAGGCTCCGAGGCATCAGCACAGAGCCCGACGCGGGGCTCGAACCCACGAACCCTGAGACCATGACCTGAGCCGAAGTTGGATGCTCAACTGACTGAGCCACCCAAGCGCCCCTAGCCCAGGGTTTCCTTACCATGGAAACGTGGTAGGAAAGTGTCTCTGATAACCAGAGCAATGAAGGGATCGAGAGGACCTGCGTGGATGTGTGGTTATAAACATACCGAAAATATAACATTTTGGAATGAGAAGGGGTCTAATTAGAAGGGCCATGTTCCTTTAAACCCTTTTGTTTTCCAAATGGGGGGGGAAAGATTAAATGTTGGTTTTAGAGGTCAGCAGATCTGCTGGAAGTTTTAAGAGCTCATCTGGGATTAGAACGCAAATCTCTTGACCTTTTAGGGTGGTGCTTGCTGCTTCTCCCCACACCCTGAATCTCAGGTCCCTGACCCAGACCCCGGGTCGGCCTGAACTTCCTTCACCAGGCGAATGAGCCTCTGTGTTCTCCCTCTGCTTGGTCCACCCAAGCGAACGAGGGCAGTGACACGTGTCTGCTCCTCCCTTTACAGCCTGAGAGAAGAGAACGCCAGCCAGGGGGCAGGCGTTTGGAACATCTGAAATTGCTACATAAACGCCAGTAAATGATAAGATTGCCAGGTTGATGCTCTTTTCCTCGGAAGGTTCAGCATGTCAGAGGCGGCATAATGGAAGACAGCAGTTCACGCTGGGACACAGTTTTAGACTGACGTGGTTGTCACTTTGCAAGGGATCGGAGTGCCGGGCTCTGGAGGCCCAGTGTGAATGAAGCCTTGGGGAGGACTGGGGTGGGCCGGGGGAGGCCTGGAGGCCCCAGGGACACCCCGGGTGGACGGAAAAGCCTTTGCCTGGCTTGTACGAAACAGGGATGCACTCAGAACTGGGGACGTGGCCCTAAAATCGCATTCTCTACGTGGTGGTCTCTTGAAACGTATCCACGCTCACCTTTGCGTCCGCAGACGATCCATCCCTGCCTCTCTCTGTTTTCCGTCAGCAGTGGTCACGGCCACATGCCACACAGCACACCCACAGAGCCAGTCCTGTTTGAAACCAGGTTGGGGAGCGATTTCCCCTAAATTGTGAGCCGTTAGGCGACAGGGACTGTGTCCTATTTACCTGTGTCTCGGCAGCAACTGACGCGCGCTGGGTCCTCCATAAACGCGCATTCGGTCGTCCGAGGGATGTTTTGAGTGGATAAAAGCTGCTGTCTCGGGGTGGCGGGGTCTCCTGCGGAAGGGGAGTTGTGTATCCCCGTTTCTTCCTCTCTGTGTTTGTGTATTTTCCTGTGTGTGTGTGTAATCGTTGCCTCCTCTGGACTCCCGTTGTGATCCTGGTCTGCACGGCTCGTGTGGTCTGATACTTACCCTGTTACCTACACGGCCCGTCTTTACAGTTAAGTCACCCCTTTTTCAGATGGCGGGAGCTGTGCTGGGTCACCAGCATAAAGTCCGTGCTAGCCGGTGTGTCTGTTTCAGCGGGGCGATTGTGCCCCTGTTATGCATAGCCTGCTCCTGCAGACGAGGCCACTGATGCCAGCCCTTTCCTGCGGTGGCATCATACTGACCAGGGGTACAGATATCTGCCTGGCATAAGGGGGTGTTTGGGGAGCTGGTAGTCTGAAAGGGCTCATGGGAAATAAAGACGGAAACCATAATCACTGCCTTTTAGTGCCGATACCGCCCAGGCATGGTGACCTCTACCTGGGTTAGGGTTAAGGTTACGGTTAGGGTTAGGGTTAGGGGTCCCCCCGGGACCAGCAGCAGACACAGCTCGGACTACTGAGGACCGGATACTGTGTTTTTGTCTCCTCCCATAACTCTGTGCATCAAAGGGCCCGTGAAAGCAAGCCAGTTCCCTCTGTGGTTGTGTATACCTGCTTCTTGAATCTCACTGTGTGATCTCCTCCTTGTTTAGGGCTCTGGCCGACATCCTAAGACAACAGGGACCAATCCCCATAGCACACTGTGAAAGAGAAACTATCTCAGCTATCAATACCTCTCCCAAAGAGAACACACCGGTCAGATCGTCCTCCAAAAACCACTACACCCCCGTGCGTACGGCCAAGCAGACTCCAGGTAAGCGAGCGCTGATCGCCTTGTGTCTTTGCTGGGGGCTGGTGAGAGGTTTCGGTGATGTGTTGTCCCGGTGGGGCAGGTGGCAGTACGTGTGCCGTGGGAGACTCTACTGGGCAGGCGGGCTTGCGGATGCGTCCTGGGACCGTCTCCTGGGGAGGGACTGACGCGTCAGGACTGGAGGAGAGCAGCGATCCAGGGCATCCGTGATTGCGTGAGTGGCCGGCATCTTCTCTTGCCTGAAAGGCAGCTTGTGGTGGGCATGGTAGAGTGTGGTCACCCAGTTGCCCACGTGGTGAGAAGGTTTACCTTGTCCAGGATGCCAGGTATGTGACGAGAAATTGCTACGGTCATTTGTAGAGATTTCAACTACTGGAGTCTCAGAGGGTAGGGATTATGTCTGTATTACGGGGTGACTTTTCCCTGTGCCTGGTAGATTCCCCGGATGTGTGACAGTTGCCGTATCATGGCGGTCATCGCTGTAACCCCATGAAGGAAACTACGTGGGGTGTATTTTCCTTGTCGTATGGATCAACGAAGGAAGCTCAATGAAATTTAGTGACGTGCGCACCGTCAGTAAGATGTTACTACTAATAAAATACCACCGATATGGTCCTATAACTCACATTTATTCAAGGGCCTTGTTCTGAGCCAACTGATAGGCTGAGCATTTTACATGTATTTTCTTATTCTTCACAGCAGTCTGAAAAGTACTTCTATTGTCCCCATTTTGTCTGAAGAACAGAAAGTTCAGTAATTTTCCCAAGGACACATGGGGAGAAAGAAAGCCGGGCTCCAAACCAAGGCATATAGGTAACAAGTGTCAGGACTAGGAAACCCAGAAATCCTAACAAACCCAGCTGGGCTCATGAGTCCGAAGTATCTGGTTGGATAGTCTCTTTACAAGTGCAGCCGGGCAAGTCATTTCTCATCGTGATCATGACCGGACAGCCTCACGCTGACCCCGGTCTGCAGCACAACTTCCACGCTGACACTTGGATCAGAAATCTGGATGTCTCTCTCCCTGTGGCTTTCCAGAGGATGGGATGTTCGGTCTGAACTTCACCTGCAATAAAGATATACAGGCGCTAGGGGGCAGTAGGTATGTTGCAAATTCAAAATGTGCTGCCAGGGTCAGTTTATTTTCCGTTCATTCTTGAACTTCGCTATGTTTGTTAAATCAGAAATCACATCCTTGCCTTTAAGGTAAGAGAGTTCGGTCTTTTGAGAATCTGATGAAAGTTAAGGACGTTCTCCTTCAGAACTATTCATTATGTATATATATATATGCACACACACCTATGTATTCATCCAGCATTTTGAATACGATTTGGACCCTTGCAAAGTTAGAAATCCCTGATTTAAAAGTAAAGATGAGAACTCTACTTCTGCAAAAAGTCTAAGATGGCATTTTTAGCCTTGATGTTCATCGTAGATGCTTAAAATGTAGGCAGTAGAAGGAATCTTGGCAAAAACATCTGGACCAGTAGTTCTAGCTGGATATTAGGATCACCTAGAAGCTCTTAAAAATGCCGGTGCCCACGCCCCACAAATTAACCTGAATTCCTTAGGGAAGCTGCTGGCATCATTACTTTCAAAATCCTTCCCGCGGTGATTCTAACACGCAAATCGGGTGAAGAGACCATTGGTCCGGATGGATTCCTTGTTTTATAGGTGAAGATACTGGTTCTCAAACTTGGCTGCCCATTGGCTTTACCTGGGGAGCTCTCACGATGAGGGATACCTGGGTCCCACCCCCCGGAGATTGTGATATAATTGACGTGGGAGTGTGGCCGGAGTGTGAGAGGCCAGATGCTGAGTGTTGACGTCTTGTCGGGTGATTCGATTGTGGAGCAAAGTTCGAGAATCGCTGGGTGGTGGGAATTGCCTAAAGGTACAGTTCTAACCAAGCCTTCTCTTCACCGATCGCTGTTTAATCTAACCTTGGTATCACGTCTAGCTTTGAGGAGGGTATTTTTGTTTCCCCAAAGACTCATGGTTCGAGGTCAGGTTTCTCCAGGACCTCGTTTGCCATCCTGGAACTTCGGGTCACGCCAGTATCCAGAACATCCCTGGAAGTTTACCTCTCCCCACTCTGATTTCCTCTGTCTCGTTCAGCAGCCTGCTTGTTCCCAGCCACTGAGTACAGACTGATTAAGTGGATGGTCCCGCTTTCCTCTTAAATGCGTTTAGCCGGGCAGGGAAGATTGGTCATTTTCTTCTGGTTTCTGCGTATATCCTCTCCCGCTAATCCCAGGAGGAAAGCTTACAGTAGCGGGATCCCCTTGTGTGTTTGGAGAAATCCCACCCTGTATTTTTCAAAGTGGAACTCTTCACTTGGCCTTGAGAGATGGGAATTGTTTCCCTGGTCCAGGCATGGAACCGCTACTCTCGGTAGCGGTAACACTTAAATTCGAAAGCAATTTCATGACCCTCGATGCCGGTAGCTTATAATGGACACACCGCTTTTCCAAAATGACTGATGATATCCTTGGCCACAGAATAGTGCAGTTTGAGTAGGAGTTGAAACAGAATTTTACTGAAGTGTTCCAAGCGGAGATTTCCTGTGATTTTTGCCACTGTCGAATCAACGAACCACTGATCGGAAGAGTACGGTGGTGGACGTATCAGAGCGTGTGAGCAGTTTTGCTACTCGAAGCGAGGTCCGTGGGCCAGCTGTGTCAGCATGGCCAGGGGGTTTGGTGCAAATGCAGCGTCGCGGGCTCCCGATCGCCTGCTGAAGGAGAATCTGCATTTTTTATTATCAAGTGTTTATTTATTTTTGAGAGAGAGAGAGAGAGAGCGCGTGCGAGCAGGGGAGGGGCAGAGAGAGAGGGAGACACAGAATCCGAAGCAGGCTCCAGGCTCCGAGCCATCAGCACAGAGCCCGATGCGGGGCTCGAACCCAGAACTGTGAGATCACGACTTGAGCCGAAGTCGGATGCTCAACCGACTGAGCCACCCAGGTGCCCCAGGAGAGCCTGCATGTTAATGAAACCACTTAGCAAGTAAAGTTTGAGAAGTGCTGGGAAGGCATGGGGTCTGAAATACACCCCCCTGTTTGCTGTCTGGCCCTATGACTTACTACGTACGTGACCTTGGCAGGTTGTTTGCCTTTCCAGGTTTCCTTGTCTGCCCCTTGAGGCGAACAGCCCCTGCCGCCCAGAGTTGTTTTAAGGATATAATGAGTTCAACCAAATAGAATACTTTTTAAACCGGTCTTGACGGGTAGCACGCACTCCATATTAGCCGCGACTGGGCTGCGAAAGTATATCCACAGCTCGTGGCAAATTAGAAAAACAAAATGTGAGTAACAAAGACATTGGTGTTCTTAGACCAGGCGGGGTCCATGGGACTGTGTCTGAGATGAAGGTCCCTGGACCCAGGTGAAGGTTCCTGTGTTTGGCCCCTGCCTGTGGCTCATCCTCTCAGGGCAAAAGATTTGTAGGGCTTTGTAGGACTCAGTCAGGTTTTTGGATGCCAAGAGAATGTACTTGGTTGGGTTAGGAAATGGAGTACCCTGCGTTAATAATAATACAATGAGAGCATGAGTAGCCAAGGTACCATTTACTGAGCACCTACTATGCGCTGGGTCCTCTATTAGATACTTTTAAGTTCTTATTTTTATCTTTTAAAGTTTATTTACTGTGAGAGAGAGAGAGAGAGAGAGAGACAGAGACGGCGTGAGCGAGGGAGGGAAGAAGAGAGAGAATCCCAAGCAGGCTCCACACTGCCAGCACAGAGCCCGATGCGGGACTCGAACCCATGAAACTGTGAGATCATTACCTGAGCTGAAACAGAGAGTCGGACGCTTCACCGACTGAACCACCCTTATTTATTTTCTTTAAAAGATTTTATTTTTAAGTGATCTCTGCACCCAACGTGAGGCTCGAACTCAAAACTCCGAGATCAAGACTCCCATGCCCCACTGAATAAGCCAGCCAGGCACCTCTAAGTTCTTTTAATTCCAGTAGATACTTGATAATAGAGGGTGGGCCTGTAACGTTTCTTAAGTATAGGGCCCCCTATTCCCACACTAGAAAATCCCTCTTTCCTTCTGTAAGAATCTTTTAATAACTAAGTCTTTCAGAAGTCCCTTCCCGACGAGGGGCGCCTGGGTGGCTCGGTCGGTGAAGCGTCCGACTTCGGCTCAGGTCACGATCTCACGGTTCGTGGGTTCGAGCCCCGCATTGGGCTCTGTGCTGATGTCTCGGAGCCTGGAGCCTGCTTCGGATTCTGTGCCTCCCCGCTCTCTCTGCGTCTCTCCAGCTTGTGTTCTGTCTCTCTCTTAAAAATAAAGAAGCATTAAAAAAAAAAAAGAATTCCTCCCTGACTTTAAAGGGAGATTCATAACGGAGGGTGACTCTGGACGTAGAAAATCGGTGAAGCCCGTTTCCATCCCTCCCGCCACAGATCTGGCTGTGCCCCCAGGCCTTTGCCCTGCACTGTGTGGTCCATGCAGCAGCCGCAACCCCCTCCCATGGGAGTTTGTTAGAAGTGCAGAAGCTTGGGCCCTTTCCTACTGAATCAGAATCTGCGCTTTACCGAGCCCTTCAGACGATGTGTAAACACACTAAGGCTGAAGAAGATCCCTTCAGCAACAGCGAGCCTCAGCCCTGGCCGCACGGTGGAATCCTGTGCACCGTTTTGAAAATACCACTGCTTGGCCCTCACCGCAGAGATTCTGGATTAATTGGTCTGGGGGGTGGGGCGGGGGGAGATGGGCAGGCGAGGGGAACGTCTTGAGGGCTGTGGAGCGTGGGTGCATCTCAAGACCCACAGGTTCGAGCCCCGCTGGCCCAGGCTAGCGGGCTGCAGGGACACGTCCTCCCCACGGCAGGAGGGAGTGAGGAGCAGGTGCACTGAGAGGGGGAGGGGCCGGTCTGCAGCTCTGACGGGGACACCTGGGCAGCGGCAGGGATGAGCACAAATACCAGAATTGATTGGGGGGTCAGGGAGCGCCAGGCTTCGCGAAATGCGCTGCGTCCGTAGCTGAAGGTCCCCTGAGCCCGTCTGGGGGCAGCTGGGGGAGCGCGGGGAACCTGTCCCTCGCGGTAGCCGGTGACACCACGTGTTGGGGTTCCAGAGTTTGGATTTCCCACCTCCCCTGACCAAGAGTGGCATCAGCTGGGGGAAATGAGCAATCGGTCATCCTGCCTGTTGTCAAAGCTGTGCGCTGTGATGGCAGACGAAGGGAGCCGGGGGACGCGACTGCGTAAGCGTCGTGGAGACCGGGAATGAAGCCTGGGCGGCTGGCCGAGGGGCGCTTTGTCACAGCCCTGCACGGCCTGGCCCCTCGCTGCTCCTGTGACCCCCTGCGCCTCCCGCCGGAACCCAGACCCCGTCCCTCCCCATGTCGAGTGGGTGCTGGCCTTGGGGGTCTTTCCCTGTTTTGTGTCTCTGGCCGGAAGCTTTCCGTCACCAGATCTTTGGGCGGTGACGGCTGAGGCCCAGACGGCACGGCCCTCCCTGACTTCCCCATCTGCGCCCATCCCCTGCCTTTTCTTCCAGGCACTTAGGCCATCCAGCATCGTGTATTTGTGGCTTCGATGGTTCGCTGTCTTTGTCCCTGTCAGGACGTAAGCTCTGCGTCGGCAAGGGGTCTGTCTTTCTCTTCTCTGTGGCGTCCCCGGACCAGGAAGACGCGGTTGCTCGGATGGACGTGGGAGCCAACGCGCAGGGGCTCGTCGCGGAGCTGCGTGCCACAGAGACCCCATAAAGGGCTTCTCTATAAAATTAGTAGGGAGTCGGTCACTCAGCCTGGCAGTCTGGTCATCCGGTGGCGACCCAGGCCCGTCTGGCTCTGTCCTCCTGTCTGGGGCCGACCCAGCTCTCCGGGCTCAGCGTGGCCGGAGGCTGGGAGTTCGCTTCCCCGGCTGGGTACAGAGGGGCCCCCTCCATTATGGCCACTCTGTCAAGAAAGACTCTTGTGCGGAGAGAGGTCTCGGGAGCTCGGGCAGCTCAGAGCCCGTTTCGGGCTGCGGGCGAAGCCGGCCAACCTGGGCCATGTACCTGAACTCTGAGAAAGTTCCGGTCAACCTCAGCCCCTGGTGGGAAGTGGGATTCTTCTTTCTCAGATCGCCCGCCCCCCTCTACTCCCCACCCCAAGGTGACAGGACTGTCTCGTTCTATGGGGGATGGAGAGGACAGCCTCGTACGACTTTGGGGCGCTAAGGGGATGGGGAGATCAGTGGAGCCAACCTGGACTTGGCCTGTGGGGAAACTGAGGCACACGGAGGTTGCCCAGGGGAGAGGTGGAAGGGTGGGGCCTCAGCGCTGGAGCTGGAAGTGTGGTGTGTGCAGCTAGAGAGAGCTGGGCGTGAGTCCTCCCTGCCCGGTCACAGGCTCTAGGGCCCAGGCTGTGTTGCCTCCGTCCCACGTCTCTGCAGTGAGGTAACTGGCACCCTCCTCCGACAGCCATTGATGACCGAAGGGAATAATAATCTGTGTATCTCAAGGGCACTGACTTTTGTCTCAGTGGCTACCTTCACTGTTGTGACTGTCCTGTCATCATCACCCACACCTGCCATTCTCCTCTACCTTTTCTTTCTTTCTTTTGAAAGAGGCACACGGGTGGGGGAGGAGCACAGAGAGGGAGAGAGAGAGAGAATCCCAAGCGGGATCGACACTGTCAGCGCAGAGCCCGACGTGGGGCTCGAACTCAGGAACCGTGAGATCATGACCTGAGCCGGAGTCAGATGCTTAACTGCCTGAGCCACCCAGGCGCCCCCCTCTACCTTTTCCTTTCTCCTTCTCTGTCTTCCTGGCAACTGCCAGGCATCCCTCTGCCTCCGCTCTTTTTCACGGTCTCCCTGATCGTATCGACTGGGTCTTTAGCGGTGACTGGTTCTCAGCTGCCCTGTTCGTTTTGAGGACCTTCTGGGCCGTTCCCTGCCACTCCTGAGTTTTCTCTTGGCAGTAATTTCTTTCCAAACCCACGCCTGTGGTTCTGACAGTCTCCTAGCAGACTGGCATGGCCTTTCCCCACCAGAGATTCATGGCCCTTGTCCGGATGTTGGGTTACCTCCCTTCCCCCCACAGCTTGCCCTCCCTCACTCTTACAGCCATTGTCTGTGGGTCCGTGTCTGGGGATGACGGAGGCTGGGCCATGGGCCGACCACAGCAGCCCCATGACACAGCCACTCTCACTGTTCCCTCCTTGCAGGGTCTGAGAGACCCACAGAGTTTGCTGAGTCGAGGCTGGCGGTGGAGAAAAGGCATATCACTAATCCTTGATAACACGAGTCACATTAATTAGTGCTTAGAACGGAGTTCATACAAAGCACCAGGCACCACGTAATGCCATTTATATCATTTACTCAGCGTGACCCTGTGAGGTGGTATCATAGTTGCCCCATTTCACAGGTGGAAACATTGAGGACAGGGAGACTGGAGACCTTGCCTAAGGCCACGGACACAGTCCTTGGTAGAGAGAGGGCTCCCAGCCAAGCGGGTTTCAGCCACTGTGCTATTGAGCTCTTCTATTACTATTTCTTTTCAAGCTTATTTACTTACTTCTTTAGAGAGAGAGAGAGAGAGAGAGAGAATCCCAAGAAAGATCCTTGCTATCAGCACAGAGCCCTACATGGGGCTTGAACTCACGAAACGTGAGATCACAACCCGAGCTGAATCCAAGAGATCACGACCCAAGCTGAATCCAAGAGTCAGACGCTTTACGGACGGAGCCACCCGGGCTGGGTGCCCCTCTTCTGTTACTTTTCTGTTTCACTGACATTTCCTTATATCCCCATCACGTTGAACCTGGACCACAGGACGTCCTTCATGTATGCCTGGCAAAGAATCTGCCATTACACTTGACCCGAGCTTGGAAGCATCTAAAACTGGTTTTGGTCTCACTCGTTGGGAAAACACGGGGTAATCAGGCCGAAATCCACTGTCACTCTGGCCTCCCAAATAGTTTATCATGGACCCGATGTTGTCCTGGGTCCTGGCGGGGGGGGGGGGTCCACAAATGGAGTCCTGTGGGTTCCCCGCCCCCGGAAGAAGTGTGGACCGGCATGTAGACATCCTCACAAGGACAACACCAGGCGTGGGAGCAGAGAAGGGAGCGGGGGACCCGAGGTTCTGCAAGGGCTGGCATGCTTGAGCGGGTTTTGCAGGATGCCCAGGAGTTCCAGAGGCTGGAAAGGGTAAGGTGTGTGACTAGTGCAGGCAGCCTGCCCAGATCATCAAGGGTGGAAGATAAAATCCGCAAGGACCGTTCAAGCAGCCCGCGAGCCCTTTCTATGGTCTGGACAGAGCCAGCCGGCAGCCGAGCTTGGTAATAAGCTCGTGTGACAAGTAGGGTTCCCCTTTCTTATGGAGGGACCTGCGTTTTACCCTCTGTTCCACATCAGTGTTGGCAGTCCCAGTATTCTTTCTTGCTTTCCTCTGGGTTGTGGGGCACACTTCTAGCTGAGTGATTTGTGGACAGTGAGACGGCCACAGAGTCTGTGTCACAGCTGTTTTTCCCATTTGTGTTCTTGCTTTCATGCATTTTCCCGTAATACTGGCTCCTTTCTGCCAAATTCACCACTCGGGTTAACTGTGCCTTCACCCAAGAATTCAAGGCAGTTTGGGGGGTGGTGATAAGCATAGACGATGGGGCCAGACTGTTGTGGGGGGGGATCCAGACTGCCTCGATTTTCCCATCTGTGAAACGGGGTTGGGCATAACATCTTCCTCCTCGGACTGTTGTGGGAGTCAATGAATTTGAGGGAAAAGGAGTCAGGGCAGCGTCTGACGTAGGGGAGCACTGTTTTCAGCCTGCAGGGGCTCATGTGTTGGCCACTAGGCCACCCGTGGCTGTTGAACGCTTAGGACTGAAATTGGGGGGCGTCTGGGTGGCTCGGTTGAGCATCTGATTCTTGGTTTTGGCTCAGGTCACGATCTTATGGTTTGTGGGTTCGAGCCCTGCGTTAGGCTCTGTGCTGACAGTGTGGAAGCTGCTTTGGGATTGTCTCCCTTTCCCTCTCTCTCAGCCCCTCCCCTGCTCATGCTCTCTGTCTCTCTCTGTCTCTCTCAAAATAAATAAGTAAACTTAAAAAAAAAAAAAGAACTGAAATTAAAATGTGTTTCAGAGCCTCACAAACTTCCAACGGTTGGTTTGGAAACAAGAATGTAAAATATCTCCGTGATTTTTTTCTGTTGGAACGCATGTTGAAATGATAGTATTTTGACTATATTGCATTAACTAGAATCGATTCTTACAATGAATTTCTTTGTTTCTTTTCCTTTCTTTCTTCCTTTCCTTCTTTCTTTTTTTTTTTTTTTAACATGACCACCAAAAAAACATAAAATCACATTGATCCAAATGTTAGTGGTTTTGAGTGTCTATTTGGGTTCACGTTTCATTCACGAAAAAAACAAACCCTTCGTGGAGGTTATGCTGTGTTGGAGGAGACAGGAAGTATGCCAGTAGATAACTTTGGAGCGTGCTGAGTGCTCAGACACAAGCAGTCAGGTGATGTGTTCGAGGAACCGGGGCGGGGGGGGTTGGGTTGTCATTTTTGACAGCGTTGTCCTAGGAAGTGCATTTGAGCTGGTACCCGACTGGCAAGCAGGAGTCAGCCATGGAGAGACTTGGAGGAAGAGCATTCTAGGCAGAGGGAATAGCAAGTAGCAAGTGCAAAGGCCCTGAGGTAGCATGGTTTCAGTCCAGGGCACTCCCAACAGGGCTTGGCAAACTTTTTCTGAAAGGGGCCAGGTTGTAAATGTTTTAGTCTCTGCAGCCAGAAAGCCTCTGTTGCCACTGCTCAGTTCTGCCATGGCGCGGAAAGTGGCCACCGTAACAGGTACATGACGGGCTCAGCGGGTGCTCACAAACCTTCATTTACAATAACAGGTGGTGGGCAGGACTTGGCCTGGGGGCTCTAGTTTGTCAACCCTTGCTCTCACCCTGGCTCTGAAAGCCACAGCCGCCTTCTGTGTGGCGTGTGAGCAGGGCCACATCCCTCACCAGGGTGCTGTCCGGGAGCTGGTGGCCGGCCCACGACCGCGAGCCCCTGAGGTGCTTTGCAAATGCCAGGCCTCCCTCCCTTTCCTCCAGCTCTGGCCAGGGTGTTGCTCGAACCTTTTTTACAGCCAATGGAAGGGGTCCTAACGAGGGTTGATGAATTAACCACATCAGAGCGAGACTAGGGTTCTCCGTGGACCTGAAGTTCTTGGAGGGGGGTGGGTGGTTATTGATCACCCGGGTGATGAGGCACAAACGTTCTTATTAAGCGTATAAGCGGCCCACCAGGTGGAGGGAGGGACGGATGGCATCCCCTGATGATGACAGCCGCAGGGTGCGAGATACCCTGGGGTGTAGACACCCCGAGGTCACATCGCACAAGCCCGTTTTGCGGCGCAAAGCGTATCCTTCCGCTGGTCGCCCGCATCGTGTTTATTTCCGGGCTCCAGACGCGTCTCGCCCTTGATCTTCACCCCCTCCCCTCCTTCTCTAGGAGCCGAGCTCCTCCAGCATGTAATGCGCTCCACTCCCCACTTTTAACTCACGAGGACCGCCCTCCCTCCCCACCGCATCCCTCCCCCTCTCCGCCCCCCCCCCCCCCCCCCCCCCCCCCCCCGGACAGCCCAGCCGAACTTTGCAAAAACAGCTGTCTACACCTGCTGCCTCTACTTCCTCTCTCCTCCCACCCGCTTCTCAGCCCGGGCGGGCGCTGGCTTCCGTGCCCCTCCGCTCCACGGCCTGGAGACCCCCTCCCCACAGCTTTGGGGGTTCAGGGAGCTGGCTCCGCTGGGCTGTGCAGCCAGAATAGCTCCCCTGCCCCCACCCTCTCGAAGCCCAAGCTGCGGCCCCCAGAGCCCGTTCAGGCTTCCCGGGCACGCCCTGCTCTGTGCTCTGGAACATTCTGTCTGCTCTCCCCCCGCCTTGCCCGCCTCCCCTTACCTCCCAGGTCTCAGCTGAGCCACCACCGACCCGGGGGGTGCAAGCCCCAATGACGCCCCACACCCTGGGCGGCCTGCCCTCGCAGAGCGTCAGGGAGCTGGGTGAAGAGCGTCGGCCCCGGCTCGCCCTCCCCCTGGCTGTAGGGCCTTGGCCGCTTTACTTAACCTCTGCGTGCCTCAGTTTCCGGGTCTGTAAGCTGGGACAGCGACATCTCCTCTGCCTGTTGTAAGTGAGAAATTAGAACCTGTGTGCCAGGTGAGGTCTGTTCTCAAGCCCCGTGGGGCCTCGGTGCAGCTCAACCCGCCGTCCCTGGGGCCTGGCCTGCGTGCAGCACGGTAAACGTCCCTTTGGTCGTGGTAGGGGGCTGCAGGTCACCGCTCCGTGTCAACAAACAGAGAAAAACAGCCGTTTGTGGATTGCATCGAAAGCACCTTGCATCCAGATCTGGGGCGGATCTAGAGACAGACATGCCTGCTGTTTCCCAGGCTCGTGTTTGGACCCCTGCACTCCTGTGGCCTGTGGTGGGCACCTGACTGTGCCAGGAGAGGGACGTGGTGCGGGGAGACCTGAGAGCCCCATCCCTTTTTTGTAAAGTGTTGTTATGGCGTTATGATTATTATTTTTTGAAGTCTGCTTATTTTGCAAGAGAGAGCGCGAGCGCAAGTGGGGGAGGGGCAGAGAGAGAGAATCCCAAGCAGACCCCACACTGTCAGCACAGAGCCCGACGTGGGGCTCGAACCCACGAACCGTGAGATCATGACCTGAGCCGAAGTCGGGCGCTTAACCGACTGAGCCACCCCTGGCGCCCGGAGAGAGGCCCATTCTTCAGTGACGTTAACGACTCTGGGTGCTTGGTAACACGCTTTCCGTGCACTGACTTATTTGAATCCCGTAGCAGCCCTAGGAAGCAGTCACAATTATCATGCCCACTTTGTAGATGGGGAAACCGAGGCCCAGAGGCTTCAGAATCCCGGTGGAAGTTCACACAGCCAGGAGGGGGCTGGTCGGGGCTCTGAGTGCAGGCAGTCTGACCCCAGACCCCAAGCCCTGAAGTCAAACTGATCAGAGGTACAGACGGGACGCGGGGAGCCCCTTCACAGCTGCCTGGAACCCGTCCTGTGGCGGGGGGTCGATGCCGGCTCCTGCTTGGCACGGTATGCAGACTTGGGGTTTGTGGAAGACGCTAGAAGGGGCCGATGTTTTCTCCGCCAAAGGGCACATGTTTTCATGATGTGAGCCGCTCACCTCCAAGGCAGAGACCACTTGGGCAGTGCTGAGCCACTCACCCCAGGATGCGTTTAAGTAGGGTGGGGGCAGCCCCTGGGTGTTCTTGGCTTCGGGAGAGGCTCGCCCAGCCACCTCTAGGGTTTTTCCTTTCTGAGAATATAACAGGAGTGGTAGCCAGCACCTGCTGGGGGCTGCTGGGGCAGGGTGTGGATCTGGCCCGGTCTGCCCCATCCGGAGCTCACTCAGCGTCCACAGGGCTTTGTCTTTCTCTTGGGATTCTGTGACCCCTGGGGTCAGAGCTCAGGCAAACCCAATGACCGGATCGCTGTCCCATTCTCTGTGCCAGGCTTGTTACAGGACCTCGTTTATTCCCACTTCAGAATTCAGTGCCACTCACAGAGTGAGTCCCAAGCCCCCGTGTGCCGATCCTGGGGGTCCTGGAGGGCGGTGGTGAATAGCTCTTCCCAGCCCAGGAGTGCCTTAAGAAGGGGTGTGCCCGGAAGCAGAGCCTTCCAGAAGCCAGAGGAGCTGTCCTTGTTCTGACCAGCTGCGCCCCTGAGGGCCCCATCTTGCCTGGGGACCTCAGGGACTTGGCCGGCTTGGTCAGAGTGGACACCCTGCCCACGCCCTTCCTGCCAGGGAGGCAGCCTGGGTTGGGGGGGGTGGGGGTGCAGACGGAGCCCGCTCTCACCATATGGCCGGGGGAGAAGGGAGAGTCACTGAGCTGGCCCACTAATTACCTGCCGCGCCCAGGAAGCAGAAGGATTTAGAATGTGTTCTGGCTGTTACCAAAATGAGGTGCAGGGGAGAGAGAAAGACAAGGCGCTGCGGACAGGGTTAGAATTCACAATGACCTCGGTGAGTTGGCAAAACAGAGGGACCGGCAGAACGCGCTCGGTGCAGCGAGGACACGAGCAAGAGGGCACGGAAGACGCATTGTTGCCGGCCTCGGGGGAGGGTGGGCTCACGTCCCTGGTCCCCCTGGGTTGGGAGGGACGAGAGCTCCCAGGGTGTGGGGACCCCAGCCTCCACCTGAGTGGTGGTGGTGGGGTCCACGTCCGTCACCTACTGAGCACAGGATATCGGGGGGCCAGAGGCGGAGGAGGGGACATCGAGCCATGTCTGTCTAGATATCAGGCACCCACTGTGCATCAAGCCCTCCGTTAGGTCCTGTGGAAGCGAGATGATAGATGCGATACAGTCCTCGACTCAGGGGCTTACGTCCGGGAACAGGAAGACAAGTCTATACGGTCCAAGGATAATCAGCCATCCAGGTGCCCCAGCAGAATAACAAGCCACGTGCTGCTCAGAAGGTTCAGAGGGAGGCCACTGTGGTCAGGGCAGGCGTCACCTAGTGCCTTAAAGGGTGGGCAGGATTAAATGGGCCAGGAGGGTGGAGGAGGGAGCTTTCGGTTGGTGAACGGGGGGCCAGAGCCTAGAGGCGAGAGATGCTTAAGGGACCAGTGGTTTGCAGAGGCGAGAAGTGACCGGTTCCTTTGGCAAGATTGGTTGGGGCTTTTCTGTAAACAGTCTTGGTGGAAGCACTGGGGAAAAGGCCGGAAGGAAATGGAACTCTGTGTCCTTTTGGAGAAGGCTGCTCTGAGCAAGGGACTTTCCTTTCTCCTTCTTCGAACATAAGGGCTGTGTCCCTGAGGGCCAGGAGGTATGTGGGTAGGGGTGGGGTGCCTCGCGTGGAGGCGCCATATGGCTCCTCCGTTAGTTGGGCTAATGATGGGGGATGGGGAAGGCGCAAGGCTGGACCCTGGAGGAGGCTTGGAGAGGAGGCTTGGGGGGGGGGTCTAGGGTGAGAGGTACACAGGGCAAGAGGTGTAAACACCGCAGACCGATAGCAGCACCTTGAGAAGAAGGGAAAGGGAGGTCAGAGTGGGACTCCAGAGATCCCTTCGTTCACATAAAATCGATTTTGATCCTTTAGTGGGGACCAGGCACCGAGGCCATGGGAGTGAACGAAAGGAGGTGCCTAGGCTCAGGGTGCTTCCATTCCATTATAGGAGACCGGAAATAAACCCATAAACATAAAACATACAATCAGGTCATGTGAAGTGCTTTAGAGAGAGATAGAGCAGGGAAGGAAAGTAGAGAGGGTTAGAAGTGGTAGGAAAAAGGCTGATCTGAAGAAGGGACCTAAGTTCCTGGTCACATTACCGAAGCAGAGACCTGGCTGGCCACTAGTGGCTGTGTGCGGGGCAGAGGGGAGACTGTGCCCGGTGTGTCTGGGGAACGAGAAGAGCAGGGTGGCTGGTGTGGAGAGAGCCAGGGGAGAGACACAGCAGTGGAGGAGGTCAGTGAGCTGGGGCACCGTGGGCCACGGGGGGCGGGGGTCTTGGGTTTCATTCTGGGTCGGATGGGAGCCATGGTGGGGGTGTCAGCAGGAGACTGATAAGATCTGACTTGTGCTTGACATAATCCCTCTGGCTGTTGTGTTGAGAAGAGACCCTGGAAGGCAAACATGGAGGAAAGGAGGTGTGGGAGGAGGTGGAATCTCCTGTACCATCTTGGGGATGAGACCAAGGCTTCGACTAGGGATGGTAGTGATGGGGGATGTGAGAAAGATTCAGCTTCGGTGTTTATTTGCTTATTCTTAACTTCTTATTTGGAATCGTTTTACAACAGTGGAGAATTTTGAAGTGATTAAATGATACAGTGAATAATACCTGTGTGTCCTTCATGATTAACAATTGCCTCCCTCCCTCTCTCTCTCTCCCTCCTCCTCTTCCTTCTCTTTGTCATCATTACCATCGTCACCATCATCATCATCATCATCATCACCATCCCCATCATTGCCTCCATCACCATTATCATCATCACCATCATTACTGTCACCATCATCTTCGTTATCACCATCACCATTATCATCACCACCATCATCTTCATCACCATCATCATCACCACCACCATCATCACCATCATCACTATCACCATCATCACCATCACCATCATCTTCATCACCACCATCATCTTCGTCACCATCATCATCACCACCACCATCATCACCACCATCACCATCATCATCACCACAATCACCATCATCTTCATCACCATCATCATTACCATCATCACCATCATCATCATCACCGTCACCATCACCGTCATTGCTGCCATCACCATTATCATCATCACCATCATTACTGTCGCCATCGTCTTCATTATCATCATCAACATCATCACCACCATCACCATCATCATTACCACAATCACCATCATCTTCATCACCATCATCATCACCACCACCATCATCGACATCATCACCACCATCACCATCATCATCACTGTCGCCATCATCATTACTATCACCGTCATCATCACCACCATCATCACCACCACCATCATCACCATCATCATCATCACCACCATCACCATCACTATCACCATCATCATCACCACCACCATCATCTTCATCACCATCATCATCCCCACCACCGTCATCACCATCATCACTATCACCATCATCATCACCATCACCATCATCTTCATCACCACCATCATTACCATCATCATCATCACTGTCACCATCACCGGCATTGCCGCCATCACCATTATCATCATCACCATCATTACTGTCACCATCATCTTCATTATCATCATCACCATCATCTTCATCACCATCATCACCACCACCACCATCATCACCATCATGACTATCACCATCATCATCACCATCACCATCATCTTCATCACCATCATCATCACCACCACCATCATCATCACTGCCGCCATCATCATTACTATCACCATCATCACCACCACCATCATCACCACCACCATCATCACCATCATCACTATCACCATCATCATCACCATCATCACTATCACCATCATCACTATCACCATCATCTTCATCACCATCATCACCACCACCATCATCTTCATCACCATCATCACCACCACCACCATCATCAACATCATCACCACCATCACCATCATCATCACCGTCGCTATCATCATCACTATCAACATCATCATCACCATCACCATCATCATCACCATCACCATCATCTTCATCACCGTCACCATCACCGTCATTGCCGCCATCACCATTATCATCATCACCATCATTACTGTCGCCATCATCTTCATTATCATCATCATTATCACCATCATCATCACCACCATCATCTTCATCACCATCATCATCACCACCACCATCATCACCACCACCACCATCATCAACATCATCACCACCATCACCATCATCATCACCATCATCATTACTATCACCGTCATCATCACCACCACCATCACCATCATCACTATCACCATCATCATCACCATCACCATCATCTTCATCACCATCATCATCACCACCACCATCATCACCATCACCATCATCATTACTGTCGCCATCATTTTCATTGTCATCATTACCATCACCACCGTCATCAACGCTGTCACCATCATCACCATCATTACAGTCACCATTATTATTATCGTCATTATCACCATCATCATCACCATCACCATCACCATCAGCATCATCACCATCAGCATCATCAGAACCGAAGCATGTGAGAGTATGTTGCAGAAATTATGATACCATGATTCTTCGCTCCTGACTGCTCCATCATGTATCTCCTAGACTCAACCACGTTTTCTTACATAACCACGAGACAATTATAAGATTTAGGAAACTCATCTTTGTTACAATGATAGTGTTTAATAGAGAGTATAGGATTTATTTGAAGTAGAAATGTCAGCATTTGCTGATGGATGGTATGGAGGGCATGAGGGGAAGATAGCAGTCAGCGATGACATCAAGATTTTGGATGGATAAAAATGGTTGATGAGAATGGCCAGGCCAGTGCAAAGGCCTGGAAGGAATCGTTGGGAGCTTTTGCCCAAAAGAAAATTAGGAAGAGTCTGAATGTTGGCAGATGAGCTGAGCTGACCTGGGCTGTCCCATTTCTCCAGGGGATGTTGCCACAGCAATTATAAGCAAAGAACCTGGGCTCTCTCTTTCTTTCTCACCATCTGTCTGTCTCTCTCTCTCTGTCTCTCTCTCTCACACACACACACACACATATGCACACTCACACTCACACACACACACACACACACACACACACACCCTACATGTACGTATATATACATATATAGACTTCCTTCTCCCAGTGATGTGGATCTGAATTTAGCCCTAAGTACGTCTCACCATAACTAAGCAGAACCCATGATGACCCATTAGACTGTAACTGCCTTGAGGCCAGGGACATGTCTGCTCTGCTTACTGTACTCACAGTGTACATCTTTTGGCACTTAGTAGGTATTCAAAAACTACTTTTTGAATAAAATGGAATGACACAGTGAATGTTCTTGTTTAATACCTTAGACAGGGTGCAGTAATCATGATTATGTATGCTCGCAAATGGTAGAATACCTAAAAAAAAAAAAACAAACAGTTGTTAACACAAAAGAGAAATTTGTCTCTCTTTCCTGGAAAAGAGGTCAGTCCAGGGACGGTAGGCTGCTACAGCGTAAGGGAGCTCCTCTTATCTGTTTGTTTTGGTTTCTAAGCATATGGCTTCCATGTCGTGGCCCAAGGTGGCTGCCCGAGTGCATGCCATTGTGCCTGCATTCCAGACATCAGGAGGAAGAAAGGACCAAGATCATATCACATTTCTTGAAAGACAATTCCTTGAAGCTGTCATACCAATCTCATTTGCATCACATTAGCCAGTATAGTCTTTATTTTGGGGGACCCTGTGACCAGTTAAAATATGGAAATTCTTTTACTAGAGAAAAATGGCTCATGGGGGATTTTAGTGACCAGTGTCATAGTGTGGCCTGGAAGGGGACCAGGGCTATGTGGTGCTTTCTACTACAAACCATCAATATAAAAAGCCAGCAGATTCACTGAATCACTGTGGCGATCATCTGTTCTTCCTCACTGCAAGGGACAATGAGTGGTGTCATTAAGGGGACAGTGTGTGGGATGGTCAGGCCGCTGAGACACCCCTGGAGAAACATCTGAAAACTCGGAAGGAGTGCTGTTTTCCCCCACTTTTGACTCTGAAACAGAGACCACGGAACATGACCCCCATTGTGAAGCCAGCACATTTGGGGCAAGCCTCTGGAGAGGGTTGAAGAGTCCCCAGCTCTGTGTCCCCAGCTGTGAGGTTCCCAGAACCCAGGGCTGGGTCCTCTTCAGCTTCGAGTCCTCCCGCTGTCACTGCTGGGAGCTCGTGTACCCTAGCCCGTGCCTGCTGAATGAAGAGAAGGCAATCAATTTAGACTATCCAGGAGTTTTACAAGATGCGACCAGTTTTTCCGAAATAGAACGTCGGTGGAGGTTTTGCCAGAAGTATCTAGAAAGTATGTCAATGTGGACCTTGCCGCAGCCCAGCCACCTACCCATGTAAGGAGGCAGGAACAGCCCCTCCTGGATGAGGACCCTCCAGTGGGTGGGAAAGGCAGCCAGCGAAAGCCCACACCTGCCCGTCCCCGCTTCTGGATTCCGATCGGTACGTGAGCTTCATATTTCCCTTTGTGCGTGTTTGGCTTAGGGATTTATCACCACAGCTTAGATCTGCGATGAAATAGATAAGCCTGCACTTTAATAAACGTGGCATTCCTTTCCCCGCAAGAATTAGATGAAAGGAAACAGGGCCTCCGAGGAGGCCAGGGAGGGCAGGCAGTGGAGCTGGGGCAGGGAGATGCCACCCACCAAACAGCTTTGGGACGGGAACACTGGGGCACGGTCGGGGGGTCGTTTTACAGGGAGGCGGTCAGCATCCCTGCATCAGAGGCACAGCCCTGTGTTTTCCCTGGAAAGAAGCTAGAGCGACGAAGTTTTAGGCTTGCAGTTGGGTTCTCCCTTGTGAGAACAGTTTGGATCCTCGGCTTGAGTCCTTCTCCTGGTGCCGCTGTGAAGGAACCTCCTGAAGATCTCTGGAAGGGACATGGCGTGAACTCAGAGGCTGGGGGACTCTGTCAGGCCACGGTTTGCGCTCCAGGGAAAGCAGAGAGGCACCGTGACAGTGGAGAGAGTGGCCAAGCTGTGCAGTCTTGAGCAGGGACGTTGCTTCACTTCTCCGGACCTCTGTTGGCTTTTTTCTCCGTGAAACTACGAATACCTACTTCTAGGATCCTTGTGGAGAAAAACAACGATAAATGGAAAGAGCTAGCAGGGTCCCCGCGTGTGGTTGATGAGCATTGTATGGCAGCATTAGTATTCTTAGTATGGAGTTGGGATCAGCATCGTGTAAGAAACAGACCCTTCCGGAGCACCTGGGGGGCTCAGTCGGTTAAGCGTCCGACTTCGGCTCAGGTCATGATCTCGTGGTTCGTGAGTTCGAGACCCACGTCGGGCTCTGTGCTAACAGCTCGGAGCCTGGAGCCTGTTTTGGATTCTGTCTCTCCCTCTCTCTCTGCCCCTCCTCTGCTCATCACTTGTAGGTGACAGGCTTATACGGGCTGACTGACTGGCTCAAGGCCACACGTGTGGCATAAATCTGTGCAGTCACACATGTGACCTTGTGCATAGCAGTACCAGGAGTGGTTATAAGAACTTGTAAGGACGGGTCAAACAGTGTTTCCAGCCCTCTTCTGATTTTTCGTTCCCAGCCATAATGTCGCAGAGCCTGAAAACATGGAGAGAGAGAGAGAGACAGACAGACAGACAGACAGACAGGACCAGGGCAATGACCTGTGTTTCTAGTTTTCATTAGTAACTTCATTCTCTCAGGCCTGTTCTTGGCACACACCTGGCTTCTTAGATTTTCTCGTAGACGAAGCTGACAGCGACTTTCAGAGTCATGAGGGTTTGGCTGAGACCGGCTGTTGCAAGCCTGTGGGCTTGCGCAAGTCACAAGGACCAGGCAGACATCCTGAGCCTTGTCGTTCTCTGAGAAGGCGTGAGATGTTTTCCCATATAAACCGTCTTAAGGAGGAGCCACAGAAGAAACAAGCTTTGGTAGCCTTTCTGTTTAGGTTGTTGCCACATAGAGATTTGCTTAGACACCTTGTGGGTCTTTTCTTTGAAATTTCCTCTGGGATGTATGGTTGCTCTGAGTGAAATTTACTCCCAAGCAGATTGAGATGCGTTAATCCACTCGCTCGTCCGGTATGTATTGAGTACTGACCCTATTCTATGATGGGATGTTATGCCCATGGAGAGCTTACAGTCTAAGAGGTACACACAGGAAGACAAGAGTTAAAAATCTGCACAAAATTCTGATGAAAGAAATGTTCACTTATCATCCTTAGGAATAACACTTGTGGACAGAGAGGTTGAAATACAACAGATGACCCAGAATGCATTGAGGGGTACACGTGAGTGGTGGGTGGGCCTTCCTGTACGTGGGAGCATACTTCAAGTTCATTCGTTCTCTTAGGGTTTGGTGAGTGCCTGCTGTGTACGAGGCACTGTGTCAAAGACTGAAATGATCTAAGGAGGCAGTATGACAGGTGGTTGAATATGACTTAGAAGAGCAGATAGGACTCAGATGGTCAGAATGCGGGGGAGGGATTGGCTACGATAGGAATGGAGTGGATTAAAGAACACCATCAGGATAGATAAAAAGAGTGGGCTTCAGGGGCGCCTGGGTGGCGCAGTCGGTTAAGCGTCCGACTTCAGCCAGGTCACGATCTCGCGGTCCGTGAGTTCGAGCCCCGCGTCAGGCTCTGGGCTGATGGCTCAGAGCCTGGAGCCTGCTTCCGATTCTGTGTCTCCCTCTCTCTCTGCCCCTCCCCCGTTCGTGCTCTGTCTCTCTCTGTCCCAAAAATAAATAAACATTGAAAAAAAAAATTAAAAAAAAAAAAAAGAGTGGGCTTCATAGGATAGAGGATAGACTTGCTTTTTCTTGAAGCAGCTTGCTTATGATAGGGCCAAATGGTAGGAGAAGGTTAGAGAATGGGGTTGGAAACAGAATGTGGAGGCCTCAAATGCTAGGATTTGTTCAAGGGGAATGCCTAAAGGGAACACCATAATGATAGTAGTGTTTACATTCATATTATCCTCACGTGCTAAAATAGCTGACTTGAAATTTTTGATCGCTGGTGGCTGGTATATAAAAATATGATTAATTTTGTATAATGATCCTGCATGCTGCCAACATGCCAAATCCATGATTAGTTTTATTAGCCTTTTCAGAGACTCTTTCTTAGGATTTTCTACATAAATATTAATACCATCTGTAATATAGTTTTACTTCTTTTCTTATTGTATGCATTGGATTTCTTTTTCTTGCCTTATTGCACTGGCTACGATCTCCTGTATAATACTGAATGAATGGGGGAAATTTTGTTCCAGACCTTAAGGAGAAAACATTCTTTTATGTTGTAATGTGTGCTACATTTTTTGGAGATATCCTTTATCAAGTTGAGAAAGTTTCTTTTTATTGGAATTTGTTGAGAGTCTTTATCGGAGGTGGATATTGGATTGTATCTCTTTCTCTGTTTTTTTTTCCTGTATCTATTGAGATGATTATATGGCTTTCCTTTTTAGTCGGTTTTTTTTAACCTTTATTTTTGAGAGAGAGACAGAGTACAAGCAGGGGAGGGGCAGAGAGAGGGGGAGACACAGAATCCGAAGCAGGCTCCAGGCTGTGAGCTGTCAGCACAGAGCCCGACATAGGGCCTGAACCCATGAACCATGAGATAATGACCTGAGCTGAAGTCACATGCTTAACCGACTGAGCTATCCAGGTACCCCACTTTTTTAGTCTGTTAATATGGTGTATTACATTGATTGGTTTTCAAATGTTAAATTAACTTTGCATTCCTAGAATAAGCCTTTCTTGGTCAGGATTTCTTAATCATTTTATGTATTATTAGATTTGATTTGCTAAAATTTTATAAAGGTTTTGTAATTATGTTCCTGAAGGATATTGGTCTGTAGTTCTGTTTTTTAAATCATTTTGGTTTCACCGGTGTCCATGCAATACATTCTCATAGAATGTATTGGGAAGTTTTCCCTCTGCTTCAAGTTTGTGCAATAATTTTGCTAAGATTCACTGGCGAGACCATTTGAGCCTGGAGTTTTGTTTATTTTTATAGGAAGGCTTTTAAACTAAAAGTTCGATTTTTTTAATGGATGTAGACCTATCCAGATTCTTTCTCTCTCTCTTTTTTTTAACATTTATTTATTTTTGAGAGACAAAGGGAGACAGAGCGTGAGCGGGGGAGGGGCAGAGAGAGAGGGAGACACAGAATCCGAAGCAGGCTCCAGGCTCTGAGCTGTCACCATAGAGCCCAATGCGGGGCTTGAACTCATGAACTGCGGGATCATGACCTGAGCTGAAGTTGGACGCTCAACCGACTCAGCCGCCCAGGTGCCCCTAAAACAATTTTTAAAAAGCTTTTCCTCACCTTCCTTACTCTCAATGTCTTATATATCCACAGAAGCTGCTTCTGTGAACACTTTCCTGTCTCACAAAACTCCCCCCAAACTCAGCCCCCTGACCCCTGCGGGTCTCCCCACCCTTTACTATGTAAGTCGACTTCCCTTCTTGCTCTATAAAATTCTCTTCACCTATTACCCAGATTCCAAACATCAGGGTACCGTTCTAGAACTGCCTCTTTGGGGTTGAACGTGGAAGGTGGGGAAGGGTCAAGAGCAAATAAATTGGGCCTAAACACTAGTTAATGTTCATTTTGCTATCACACCATAGTTCACCATAGTGCTCTAGAGACATAGGTGATTGACCATCATTCTCTCCTCATCCCCCCACCCAAGGGGCTCCTGTGAAGGAAGCAGGTGCAATGAGATGCCTGCTCGCTCAGAACCTGAGTCTGTATACTGTAATTTAGATGGATTTCCCCCAAAGCCACATTCCACATTCAGGTTTATAGAGTGCAGAGCTCAACATAGGGTTACGTTAAGAAACCGTCCCGGTGTTAGTCTACGATTTGCCCCAGGATAGTTTTAATTGTTCTAGCCGCGTGCCAAAATCATTGAACTCGGACCAGAACATCTGGGTCTTTTTCCCAACCAAATCTTCAGGGTTATTGCATTCTGTAAAGTGTCCCCACAAAAACATTAGCCGTTACTTACTGTCCGTGGAGACCGTGTATGTAACAAAGCTTGTTGCCTATGCATAGCGCTCTACAAAGGCAAATCTCTCCGAATGTCTATCAGTTAATCATCACCTCGGTCTATTGAGGAAGAAGAATTATTTTCATTTCGTAGACGATTCTCTGTGAAGACTCAGAAGGTTTAATTAATGTGTCCATCACCACACAGCCTGGAGGTAGTGAAACCCAGACTTGAACTCGGGTCTTCTGATTTGACGTCTCCATTCCACACCTGCTTCCACGAAGCCCAGCCGCTCCCGAATCGAAACCAAGTAGAAATGAGGCCTCATGCTGAGTATCTGCGTATTTTTCTGTCCTGTAGAATCTGAGTTAAGGAAGAAGCTAGTTCCAATGACAATGGTGTCACCGGAGTCTGTATCGTTGAAAGTAGAGATGCCATATGATAAGGCAGGTGCTGAGCACCCATGTTCTTTTGGAACGGGGAAGAAGCATATAATGGAAGGTGCACTTTTGAATTCTAATACCATGAAACTTTAGTGGCCGATAAGAAAATTCCAGTTTTGTCCTGTGCTAGGAGAGAGCTTACCTCATATTTCCACTGGAATTAGGGAAGCGTGGTGGAAAATGAGCCCTAGAATTCTGTAGCTTGGGCATTTATGGGCGGTTGGCATTTGGGCATGATAGGTTTTGGTTTTTTTTTTGGCGGATTGTTATTCTGCATTGTCTTTTCGGTTCTCCCAAGCTTTCCTCTCTCAGATTTTTCTATTTCGGCGCAGAGAAACCTTCATTACAAAACTCTGACTCCCACATTACCACTTCACCCCACCCCTCCCCACCCCTGCCCCGCACAACCTTACCTAGTAGAGCCGGAAGTCAAAGGCGGGCCATTCCTGGAGTTGGTTCAGCCGCTCAGCAATGCCTTCAGAGAACCAGACTTTTCCTACCCTCTGTCTTCACCTTTCTTATTGTCTCACGGCTGCAAGATGGCTGCCTCAACTCCAGCCTTGCTACATTCCAGGCAACAAGAATGGGGAAGGGCAGAGTCCATGACGTTTATGTAGCTGGACTGACTGCTGCCCTAAATAATGTATGCTGTGTTAGCAAGGAAGGAGAGGGGCAGGTTGGCTCTTGGGTGGATAACTCCCCATGTCTACACTGCCTTTCGAGTCCACTTTCTTCTATCTCATGGGCTCAAAAGGGACTTCCTCTTTGAGGAGAGGCTTCCCGTTATGTGCTCACTTTGACAAATCTCTGTATCATAAAACAATTTGGAGGCCCCTTGGAGTCCATTGTATTTTTCATGACTCCATTAATGCTTTCTTAACACTTGACATTTTCGGGGCGCCTGGGTGGCTCAGTCGGTTAAGCATCCAACTTCGACTCAGGTCGTGATCTCCCAGTCGGTGGGTTTGAGCCCCGTGTCGGGCTCTGTGCTGACAGCTCAGAGCCCGGAGGCTGCTTCGGATTCTGTGTCTCCCTCTCTCTCTGCCCCTCCCCTGCTCATGCTCTGTCTCTCTCTGTCTCTCAAAAATAAATAAATAAACTTTTAAAATTGAAAAAAGAAATAAACATTAAAAAAATTAAAAAAAAAACACTGGACACTTTCACTGACATGGTCCCATTTCTTTTAAGTTTCTATTTATATATTTAGAGAGAGAGAGAGAGAGAGAGAGAGAGAGGATCCCAGGTAAACTCAGCATTGCCAGCTCAGAGCCCAATGTGGGGCTCGAACCCTGGAAACTCGAGATCATGACCTCAGTCAAAATCAGGAGTTGGACACTCAACCAACTGAGCCACCCAGGCACCCTGACCTGGTCCCATTTAAACTCCCCCGCGGTCCTGAGATCCAGATATTATCCTCTTTATCATTCGGGGGGTGGTGGGGGGAAACTGAGACCAAAGAAGGTTAGTTAGTGATGTGTTCAACCCAGGTCCTCCTTGTCCGGGGTTCCACGGGGCTCTGCCTCTGCTCCTAACTAGAGAGTGGCTCTGAGGAGGTGCTGGCCTGGGATGACCCTGTCTGGCCCCGCGGCTTGCGCTCGAGCTCAGGACACCCACCTTGGCCCCATTTTGCTCCCATGAAATCAGCCAGGAAAACAAGCCCTGAAAAATGTCCCCCCGGGTTTCACGTCTCACGGACACACAGGCTCACCTGCAGCCAAGGCATCCGTCTTCACAGACAACGGCTCCACGCTTGGGGTGTCGGCTCTTTCCAGTTGGATCGGAGGAACTTCAGATGCGTTGTTGGAAGCCTGTGCCGGGATCAGGCTTGCGTGTCGCGTTTGGTGTGTTAGGGAGACGGGGACAGATTCGCCACCCCGAAGCTGAGAGGCAGCGCGCGCCGTTCGCGAGACTTGCTGTCATTTTCTTCCTTCCCTTCAGTTTCTCGCAGATGACACTTCTTCGGGGTGGGGGGCAAGGGGGCGATGCGTTACGTATCCCACCGCCCCCCGTGAGCCCCGAGAGGAGCAAATCTTCCCTTGCCTTTGGGAAAGCGTGTGTCCGGAAAAGGAGAAAGGGGATCGTTTCTTTGTTAGGAGTGATGATGTTGATGCCTTTTGAAAAGTGAATCTGACTGACGGCTCAGGGGCCCTTGTGTTCAGTTTGTACAGTTCGCATTTAAGGAGAGCGTCATGGGAGCAAGGTGCCGCAGGGGGTGGGAGGGGGACGGGAGTCCGGCTCTGCGTTTGCTATAAAAACCCACAAAACTTTGGCCAACGTGAGCATTAGGGTGGCTGGGAAGTGGCTCTTTGGCACTTTGTAGAAGCTGGTGGCTGCAGTGACAACAGTCGGAATGAGAGGGAGGGTGGTGAGTATCGCCTTGTAGGGGGAGGCGCGGCCCCACGTGGGAATGCTTCCTTGAGCTTGGGGAGTACCACTCACCTCCTCTGCAGGAACAGGTGTGCCTCAAACAAGGGAGGTCCAGTTCTCCGGCGGTCACCTCTCACCGTACCTCCCCACCTGCCTGCGCCCCAACATTTGCCCAGGCCTTGTCACTGACGGGGGACCAGGGCACCAGTGTGCATCCCTCTCTACGTCAGGTTCAGTAACAGGTGCAAAGTAACAGGTGCAGACGCCCCTGCACCCCGAGCTTATGCAATTCTGTGCCTTTGTTGTTGCCATTTTCTGTGCTAGGAGCTCCCTTCTCCTCCCCGACCACCTACAGAATCCTTGTCATCTCCTACACCTTATGGGCAATGTCACTTCCTCCGGGAAGCCCCCCAGCATACGTCTCTTCCCTTCATCCACATTAGAATTATCCCCTCTTCTCTCCCCTATAGCTTTTGGCTTGTACCCCTAGGTGGCATTTCCATGATCCTGCCCTTTATCAAAGTTGTGTCTCTGGATGTTGCTGGAGCACAGCCAAGAAAAATCATGTCCGTTTCTGGGAAAGAAATGCGCTATGGAAATCAGGGGTAGTCGCATCAGTTTCCCTGCAAAGGAACCAGAACCCAGTCGGGGGACAGGCTCTTCCATTAGGTGAAATGTCTCTTCCAACCCCATAGTTACCCCAGGACGTTTTGTCCAGAATATCATAATTCGTTTACTTATATCAATGATATGAATCGGGAATCTCTCCCACGCAGAGCACTGCACCAAGCCTTAGAAGCAGGATTCAGGAGAAAGGATTGCCTAGTGTTCGTTAGAACGATGGAAGAAAAGAGGTGCTATCCTAAATGCCTGATGTAACTATTTTGGTGTGAGTTCATTTATGTAAAGAAGCATCTCATCGAGCAGACATGACTGACTATTCTATGCTTTTGATGGATATGGCTTCTGTTGAAATCCCCTGCTTTTTAAATCAAGTTTTAAATGTTTATTTATTTATTTTGGGAGACAGGTAGAGCATGCGAACGGGGGAGGGGCAGAGAGAGAGGGAGAGAATCCCAAGCAGGCTCTGTGCTGTCAGCATGGAGCCCAATGCGGGGCTTGAACCCATGAACCATGAGATCGTGACCTGAGCCGAAGTCGGACGCTTAACCGACCGAGCTACTCAGGCGCCCCCCTCCCCTTTTAAATTTGAGTAATTTTCATTACTCAAGTAAAACATTCTCATTATAGACAGAAATGCAAAGACACAGCGAATAAATGAGAAAATAAATGACTCGTAATCTTACTCAGAATCACAGGTTTACATTTTGGTCTTTAATTGCGTGTATGTGTCTGAATTTTTAGAATAAGGGTCTACCCTACACTGTGTTTCAAGGCCTGTTCTTTTCACTTCACTATATGTCATAAATACCTGTACATATTAATAAGCACACACATAGAATGTCATTTTTAACAGCCCCCCCCTTTTTTTTCTTTTTTTGAAAGAAATGGAAATTTCTTTTCAAATTTTTCTTGGGAAAATTTGAAACCTATGAAAAGTAGAGCGGTATATATAACGGACTCCCAGGTAGCATCACCCAGCTCCAAAAACTGTCAACTCATGGGTAGCCTCCACTCCAACACACACACACACACACACACACACACACACACACCCCACTGTTACCCAGGTTATTCTGAAATAATAAATAAATTATGAAATAAACAAATTCCAGATAGGACATCACTTCATCTGTGAACATTTAAGGCTGAGTCTCTAAAAGAAAAAGACTCTTAGAAAACACACACACACAGCCTCAGTAGCATTAGCTCGCTTAAAGAAATTCGCAGTCCTTCGCTAATATCCCCAAAACCCGGCAAGTTCCAGAATCTCCTTTTGTAGCTGCATCGGACCTTTTTATGGAGCTTTAGCATGACTTACTCCACTGGTGCCCCGGTGATGGCCCGAGAAGATGATGTGCTTGTTTTCCACTATTACAGGTAATGCCGCAGTGAATAACGCAGACACAGATTTTTGCACACGTGTGTAATGATCTTCGCAGGATGCGTGGCTGAGAGTGGCAGGGTTGAGTCAAAGGTTGTGTAGGGTTTTAAAGCCTTTTATTCCAAAATGCCAGATTTCCTTCCCCTTAGTTACACTCGTTTACAAAGTTCGTGAGCAGTCCAGGAGACTGCTTCCTTATTACCCTTGTGGCTTTATTTTTATTCTTCTGTATGAACGTGAGAATTCTGTCATCAAAATAAAAATACAATGGAACTTGTTTTCATCTTATTTTTTTTTCATGTTTATTTATTTTTGAGAGAGACAGAGACAGAGTGCAAGCCGGGGAGGGGAAGAGAGAGAGGGAGACCCAGAATCCGAAGCAGGCTCCAGGCTCTGAGCTGTCAGCACAGAGCCTGACGCGGGGCTCGAACTCACAAACCCTGAGATCGTGACCTGAGCCGAAGTCGGACGCTTAACCGACTGAGCCACCCAGGTGCCCTGCTAGTTTTTATTTTTGACTGCTTTTTTATATAATAGATTCTTTTTAGATGAATTTGTATTGTAATACCAAAATTCCTGTCTGAGATCAAGCATTTGATATCCTTCAGTAAATATATTAAGTGTTACCCATGTGACTTCCCTACACTCCTTTTAAAATACCCTGTATTTTGTATAATTTTTCATAATTGTGAATAGGAGTGCTTTCTTTCTTCTCTCCCCCCGCTCTCTTTATCCCACCCAGACTAATTATTGCTGGTATAAAAGATTAATTTTTGTGCATTCTCTAATTGTCAGACTTACTGAAAATTCTTCCTCGTTTCAGTGTTCTCCCCCCCAACTGCTTTTCTTGGATTTCCTAGAACTGTGTTCAGAGCATCCAGTAATAATGATCATTTTGACTCTTTCTTTGAAGTATTCTGACCTTTCTTTCTTTCTTGTTTAACTGCACTGGCTAACGCTCCACATAAGGCTAGATGATGAGATGGTTGGCTTTCACGCTTCACTTCTTTACTTGTTTAAATTTTTATTTATTTTTAGTTGAGAGAGAGAGAGAGAGAGCACGAGTGGGGGAGGAGGGCAGAGGGAGAGAACCTTTTCTACTTAATTACGTATTTAGTTTGATTTTTTATTTTGAGAGAGAGAAAAAGAGCACACATGCGTGTGGGGAGGGGTAGAGAGAGAGGGAGAGAGACTCTTAAGCAGGCTCCACACTCAGCACAGAGTCTGATGCGGGACTCGATCTCACGACCGTGAGATCATGACCCAAGCTGAAATCCAACCGACTGAGCCACCCGGACGCCCCAAGACTTATTTCAAAATTAAGAATAGGTGTTAAATTTTATCCGCTGCCTTTTGGGGCATTTATTTAACTCATTATTTATACTCTTCTCTACCTTGTGAATATGGTGACGTATTAGTGTGAATAAATTCTTCATTCTTGGAATACGAACCCACTTCCATCAAACACGTGTTACCCGTTTAAAATAATGCTGGATTCTATTCTCTGATGCTTTATTTAGAGCATGCACGTCGGATTTCGGGAGTTAAACTGTCTCCTCATTTTTCAGAGGTATCTTCCTTAAGGTTTGAGACGCTCGCTTTGCAAAATGAATCGGGAGGTGTTTCTTTCCACCCCGCCTTTACTCCACTGATGCAGTCAGTGGCTTCTGTGCTGGGAAACTTTGAAGGGTTTTACCTGTGCAGTTGCCCTGAGCAAGAAACTTAAAATATCTATATATTTATGTAGATATTAATATTTTATTAAATGGATATATTTTTAAACAATATTTCCTGTTTCTTCCATGATTATTGCAACCCTGGGGTTTTCTGTGTGTTCTCGAATTCGTATTGGTGAGTCATACTTTCACAGAAAATCTGATTTGGTTGAGTTTACTGGCCTAGAGCTGCAAGCAGCCTCTTATTATTTAAAAATAGCTCTTCTGGATCAGCAATTATATACCTTTTTTCTTTTATATCACGGTGTTTGTGCGCTCAGGCTTCTGACTGTCGGTTGCTAGAGGTTTCATTAGTTGTTTTGTAGAATCTGTTAGTGCACACGTTGGGATTGGCCTCCAAATTCTTTAAATTTTATTGGTTCCTCTTAAATCTAACAGAACTTGAAGGTGTAAGTTCTTCTCTAAGGGTAGCTATAACTGACGTTTTTGCCTGTGTTTTGATATGTAATATTTTTGTTACCAGTGTGTTCTAAATATCTACGGTTAGGGATGGGAATTACACTTTTACCCAAAGATTACTTCTGCCCCCAAAATAATCTTTTAGACTTTAAAGATTAAGATTCTACGTTTCTTTTTTTAAAAAGAGATTTATGTATGCATGTATGTATGTTTGGTGAGGGAGAGCATGTGCGCAAGTTGGGGAGGGGCACAGAGAGAGGAGACAGAATCCGAAGCAGGCTCCAGGCTCCGAGCTGTCAGCACAGAGCCCGACGCGGGGCTCGAACCCATGACCCGCGAGATCATGACCTGAGTTGAAGTTGGACGCTTAACCGACTGAGCCACCCAGGCGCCCCAAATATGTGTATATTTTTAATATTTGGGGTGTAAGGGCTCACTGGACTTCTGTGTCCACAGTGGGTTATACCCTCCTATCTCTAACAACTATTTGCCTCGAATCCTGTGCTCTGTAACATTCATATTGCCAGCCCTGACTCTTTGCGTGTTTGCATTTTCCTCCTATAACTTTGCTCTTTCCCCTTGTGATTTTGTTTCATATAATTTTATTTTAGGTACACCTCTTTTACACAATATACCTTAACATTCTGTTTTGCATCTCTACGTGAGAAGCTTTTATTATAACAGAGGCGTGACGCCTACGTGCATTTATTTGACAGCCGATACATTTGGTTCTTCTGTTTTTATGTCCTTCGTTTCCCGTCTATTTTAAAAAAAAAACCCTTCCTTACCGTTTCCCTTCATTCCCTCCCCCCCCCCCATTGTTGCCTCTTTTATTCTCCAGTGATTTGGAAAGTATTTAGCTTATTTTTATTCCACTGGCGCCTCCCCTCCCCTTCCTCCCTTCCTCGTCTTTCTTCTGTTTTATTTAGAATGAACCGGAGTGTGGAGTCACGCATTCATTCATTCAGTGGATACTTACGAAGGGACTTGCACGTGCTATGTGACTGTGACTTGTTGGTGGTCAGATCCCAGCTCTTACGGAGTTGTAGTTTGATGCAGTGGAGAAGGTGACAAATAGAGCAGGGAAGGGATTACAGAGTGATACCACCTGGACACATGGGGTAGAGCGGTGTGCTGGAAAGTTTCTAGTGGCTTCTTTGCCCTGGATGACCCGGAAATGCCACTCTTCTGGCTTTCCCAGGCTGCTAGAGCAAAATTCCACAAACTGGGCGGCTTACACGCTAGAAATGTATTGGGTCGGGGCGCCTGGGTGGCTCAGTCGGTTAAGCGTCCGACTTCAACTCAGATCATGATCTCACGGTCCATGGGTTTGAGCCCCGCGTTGGGCTCTGTGCTGACAGCTCAGAGCCTGAAGCCTGCTTCGGATTCTGTGTCTCCCTCTCTCTCTGACCCTCCCCCACCCATGCTCTGTCTCTCTTGCTCTCAAAAATAAATAAAATATTAAAAAAAAAAAGTAACAACGTGTATTGCATCAAAGTTCTAGATGCTGGAAGTCCACGACCAGGGTGTTGGAAGGGATGATTTCTCCTGAGACCTTGACCAGGAAATGGTTGCTTTCTGTGTCTCCTCCACATGGCTGTCCCCCTGTATGTTGCTCGTTTGGTGTCGGAATCTCCTCTTCTTGTAAGGACATCTGTTTTTTTTTTTTAAATTTTTTTTTTTCAACGTTTATTTATTTTTGGGACAGAGAGAGACAGAGCATGAACGGGGGAGGGGCAGAGAGAGAGGGAGACACAGAATCGGAAACAGGCTCCAGGCTCTGAGCCATCAGCCCAGAGCCCGACGCGGGGCTCGAACTCACGGACCGCGAGATCGTGACCTGGCTGAAGTCGGACGCTTAACCGACTGCGCCACCCAGGCGCCCCGTAAGGACATCTGTTATATGGCACGTAGGTTCACCCTGAAGACCTCGTTTTAACTTAATCACATCTTCAAAGACTCTCAAGTCCCGAGAGAGTCACACATTCCAAGGAACTGGGTGTTTGGGCTTCAGCATATGAATTGGGTGTGGGGGTGGGGTGGGGCAAGACACAATTCAGCCCCTAGCAGCCTGTCTCGGGAGGTGACATTTATTTGGAGATCGCTGTGGACGTGTTCTCTTTGAGATGTCTGGTTCGAGCTGCCCTGTATGCAGTATGGGTCAGTGTCTGGACAGCTCAGGAGTAGTCTGCCTTGGAATATAAATGCGTGAGTCATCTGCACCCAGGGAGTCATGGAAGGGATGGGGCAACATCCTGTAGGAAGAGAATATTGAACTAGAGAAGCGAGAAGCGAGCCGAAGACCAAGTTGGGAGGTGCCCTAGCGCTTCGAGGTTGGTCAGAAAGAATCCTGGACAGAATCACGTGAAGGAGGCAGAAAGAAAACCGAGAGAGCGTGGTGTTCTGGAAGCTAAGGAGGACAGCGTTGGCATCCCGTCCAAAGCCACGGGGAAGTCGAATAAAATGGGAACGAAAGGGCACCCATTGGGGCAGAACGTGGAAGTCGTCCGCGCCCTCAGGAAGAGCAGTGTCGGTGGGGCCCCGGGGACTCGAGCTGGTTGGGTAACCCACGTGGGGACCCAGTCTGGGTTGGTTGGGTAAAAATGGTGGAAGGGGGGAAGTGGGACTGTAGAGATGGCATGTTCGGGAAGTTCTGCTCGGAGGAAGGAGGTGGACAAGATGGCGGCAGAGGGGGCGTGCGTCAAGAATGGGTCTCGTACTGATGGGAGATGCCAGAACATGAGTATGTGCTGAAGCACTTGGTCCGGTAGAACATAGGAGACCGAAGGTAGAGGAGGGGCACCCAGATGAGTGAGTCTGAGGCCATACTGATTCGTATGCGGGCGTGTGTTGATTAGCTTGGCTGTGCGTATGGCATACCTCGAATCCTGGTAGCTTACATAAGATTATTCTGTCCTGTTCAAGTGATAACCCAAGACAGGCTTTCTAGGGCTGGGATGATGGATCTGTTACTAGAGATTGTTCAAGAATCCAGCTCCCTCCGTCCACTTATGCCAGCCCCACCCTGGAGGCTTGTCCTTGGGGACCAGATGACCCTACGACTAGACCCACATTCCAGTTATCACGATGGAAGCAGGGCCAGTAGAACAGCCAGCCCTGTCCCTTCCGGGTGATGGCCCAGAGATTTCCCGCACATCACGGTAGCCAGAACGGGGTCACCCGGTCGTGCCTAGCTGCAAAGGAGGCTGGGAACTCTAGTAGTTTTTCTTAGCGTGCACGGAGTCAGCTCAGAGTTGAAGCTTCTCTTACCATTGGAGAAGGAAGTTGGCAGCGGTCGGAGTCTGGCCCAACAAAGTCCAGAGTGTCCAGCAGTTTCTGTCACAGTCCCCTTCAGCAAGAGGACACGGTTTCTCCGTTGTCAGCGGGAAGCAAGAGGGAGAGGGTGTTGGTGCCCAAGGGCGTGTGCCAGTCTGATGGCCAGTGGGCGAGAAAGTTCCCGGCTTTCGAGGTGAGGTCCTCAGCCGACAGGAGGGAATGCCAGAGTTTGGAAGAGAGAATAATTGCTTGTATTATGGAGGGCTTCACTCTGTGCCAGCCTCTGCTCGAAAATCTTTTGCATGTATTCATTGACATACCCTTTTTTTTTTTAATGTTTATTTTTGAGGGAGGGAGAGAGAGCGAGAGAGAATGAACAAGGGAGGGGCAGAGAGAGAGAGGGAGACACAGAATCCGAAGTAGGCTCCAGGCTCTGAGCTGTCAGCACAGAGCCCGACGCGGGGCTCAAACCCGCGGACCGTGAGATCATGACCTGAGCCGAAGTCGGACACTTAACTGACTGAGCCCCCCAGGCGCCCCTTGACATACCCTTTTGGAGAACTGATGAGACGCCGAATCCCAGAGAGCTTTCGCCATGCTTCACTAAGACCGCACAGCAGGCATGCGGGAGCGCAGGGAACTTGAACTCCAGCCGCTCCCTCTCAGCCTTACCCCAGTGCACACTGCCTCCAGCCTGGAAACAGGGGTATGGGGTCTCCGAAAGTAGGACCCACATTATGAGGGGCTGCCTGACAACACCGAGCGCCCAGTGGAGATGTGTGACCATGACCATGAGTTTATGGTGACGCCTCGAAGCCCAGTTGTGCAGAGGAGTTGAGCTGTGGGGTGTAGGTATGGAGAAGGAGACAGATCGCTTGAATCCCGTTAGACTGTTCTGGGAGAGCGTAGCAAAGGGAGACCCAGCAAGAGCCCCGCGAGTGTTTGGGATGCGGATATTACAATGATTGACTCTGAAATCCAGGCTGGGCCAGTGGGCACAGGGTAATGACAAGGGGTGGCGGCTGGGGAGAAGCCCGTGGGGTCCCTGCTAGTGAGGATGAGGGAGGAATGTGGCAGTGAGAAGCTGGGGCCACCAAGCCTGCCAGGAGGTGATGGAGTGGGGCGTTCGAACGGTGATTTTATGGGTATGGATTCTGGCTCTGAGGTCGGCCCCTGGGGGTTGGTGGAAGGCGGGGGGCAGGCTCCCTGAGAACCGAGAACACTGACAAATGGTTCCCAGCGGAGAAACCATGTGACAAGTTCACGGCTGGCAGCCAAGTTAAGGAGATGGGGCTTGTTACTGACTTACAGGGAGAGGACGGAAGGAGCCCCGGCCTCTTCTCCTCTTGAAAGCAGCTGTTTGAGGGCATGTTGACATCGACAGTTGACTCGTCCGGGGACAGCAGAAAACCGGTCAGCCACTGAACGTGCTTTGCTTCTGGACCCCGTTTCCTCCTGTGACCTAAAAGACTTGAATCCTCTGTAGCTCCCATGTTCCCTTTTGTAGAAAAAGAGGGCCAGTCAGTAGTAAGGAGCTAGGAACGAGCACATTTCCCTGTGTCATTGTGACCTCTAGTTCGTCATATTCCCTGTCCAGACTGTTGTGTTCTCCTCCGTAAAATGAAGCAGTTGGACCAGGATCATCATAGCTAATGGTTATTGAGAATTGCTGAGTGCCAGATGTTCTTGTAAACGCTTTACATATATTACCTTGCATTTAATTGTCCGGACAGCTCGCTCTGAGGTTGATACTGTTTTTAATCCCCCTTTTTCCAAAGAGGGAGCTGAGACACAGAGGATAAGTAATGAGCTGTGTTGGCTTCCCGTTGCTGTTGGGACAAATTACTATGGACTTAATAGCCGAGAACAACACAGACGTATTCTCCTGTAGGTCTGGAGGCCAGGAGTGCAAAATGAGTTTCGCCTGGCCAATGCCAAGATGTTGGGAGAACTGGTTCCTTCCGAAAGCTCGAGGGGGAGGAACCCGCTTCCTTGCCTTTTCCACCTGCTAGAAGGTATCTATACTCCTTGGCTCATGGCCCCTTACTCCAGCTTTCAAGTGCATCACTCCAGCCTCTGTTTGCCACCCCATTGCCCTTATTCTCTGATTCTGAGCTTCCTGCCTCCCTCTTTGAGGGCCCCGTGATCACCCGGGTCCCACCGCATTTTCCAGGGTGATCTCGCCATCTCAAGATTCTTCAAGAACCCCATCTGAAATACTCCTTTGGCCCTGTAGGGTGACATAGTAACGAGTTGAGGGGTTAGGATGTGGACATCTTTGGGGACCATCATTCTGTTTACCGCACAAAGCCCCAAGGCAAGGGATCCCAACCGGTGTGGTCCTGCCCTGAGCTGCCCGTCGTGTTCTTGGAGTATCAGCGGCCGACTCTCCTCTGAAATCTGAGCGCATCCTCAGAACCCAGCTCGACGCTGGGACCCAGGCAGCCCCGTCAGTTAATCTGGATTGGCATGCACGACAAAGCCTCGGGGGCCGTTCTCAGTTTGGGTCTCTATGGCCCCCATCTGGATCGGACATCCAGGACTTCCGTGGTTGTGGTGCGAGTGACAGAATTGGCCTACATGCCCCTCTTGAGAGAGAATTTTTCTTTTAATTTTTAATTTTTTTTTAACATTTATTTATTTCTGAGACACCGAGAGAGACAAAGCACAAGTCGGGGAGGAGCAGAGAGAGAGGGAGACACAGAATCCAAAGCAGGTGCCAGGCTCTGAGGCATCAGCACAGAGCCCGATGCGGGGCTCGAACGCACGAACCTTGATCAAGATCATGACCTGAGCCAAAGTCAGATACTTAACCCATTGAGCCACCCAGGCACCCCAAGAATTTTTCTTCCTTCCTTCCTTCCTTCCTTCCTTCCTTCCTTCCTTCCTTCCTTCCTTCCTTCTTTCCTTCCCTTCCCCTCCCTTCCCTTCCCTTCCCTTCCCTTCCCTTCCCTTCCCTTCCCTTCCCTTTTCTTTTCTTTTCTTTTCTTTTCTTTTCTTTTCTTTTCTTTTCTTTTCTTTTCTTTTCTTTTCTTTTCTTTTCTTTTCTTTTCTTTTCCTTTTCTTTGCAAGTTTAGGGCCATTTGTTGTAACTCCCCAACTGTGGGCGTAAACATGAACTTAAGAGTAGATGGTTGTAGGAAAAGCAGTCTTCTTGTTCTGATTCCTTGGCATGTCGGCCAGGAATCCCAGCTCTTCCTGAAATGTTAGTGGATAATTTCAGCTTTTGGGCAGTGGGGGAGGGAGGTGGAGCCCACGGCAGGGGGGTGGGGAGCACAGCCCCACCCTCCCGCCCCATCTGCCCCGTCTTCAAGAACATGCTGTAATCGCTGAGCCCCGTGTGAAGAGGAGAGAGAAAAATCACAGCATGTTCACCCAGGAGAGGAAACAAACAGCCTTCGATATCAGGCAGGGGAAGCACTTTTAAAGTGTTTCCGAAGCCAAAGGAAGTTCCCACCAGAGCCTCCTGGAGTCCCGTCCTCAGCCTCCTCTTCCTGTGTCTGGGTGTCAGAGCCTCCCCCCACCGGGTGCTGGGTTCTCTCCCTCTGGTCCCACGTCGGACTCCCGCATGCAGCTGGCACCGTCACTGGTGCCCTTCTTCCCCTGCAGCCTGTAGTGTCGGGGTGGCTGCAGAGAATATGTTGGGAACACTGGACTGTCATTTGGAAGCTGAACTGTTTATCCCCGGATAGACCGTAACCTCTGGGGCCATTAGCCACACTTTCCCCAGAGTGTCAGATTGCCCAGATGGGGGGAAAATTCCATCTCAGTAAGAGGGGATTGATTGCACACTGACCTTTAATTGTCTTTCCAATTTCCCACTTCTTTGGGGGGCCTACAGGCTTTGCTACAGCGCCTGCTGCGCTAGGTCCAAATTATTGCTGCATTTTGGGTCAATATCTCCCTTAATCCACTGCTGTGCAGGGTGCTGGCCAGAGACCTCCAGTGGCTGCTTTCCACCCTCCAGTCACACCGTGCATGAATTATCCTTTCTCCTCTTCTGAGCATCCTTGGTCCCATCTCCCTGCCGGGCCCCTCCTTCCTTGCCTCCCAACAGCCAGAGGCAGCTTCCAGAAACGTCCACGTCTGCTAGTTTCTTTGTGGGTCTGGGGGCCTCCTGAGAAAAGACATCTGACTGAGGAGCACCCTGGTGGCTCCCCATGAAGGTTCCCGCAGTCTGGGTGCATCCTTGCCGATCCCCAGGGTCAAAGTCATGTGGATAGAAGGGGTGGGGATGCGGGAGAGGTGTCCCCTAAGGCAAAGCTCCGAGCTGCAGGGGCTCCCTTCCCTCTGCAGACAAACCCTTTAGGGTCCTAGAGCTGAACCTTAGGGCTGTGGTTGGAGCATCCTGAAAACATTTGCCAGGCTGTTTCCTGCCACCAGAATTTAAGGAGTTGCAGGGAATGAAGTAGATTATAGGATGTTATGCTGGAAAGCGCCCCCTGAGTTTATCCAGTGTAAACCCCTAATTTTACAGATGAGGAATTTGCCCAAGGGCCAACAGCTAGCGAGTGGCAGACCCATGGCCAGAGTCCAGGGGCTAGGATATCCAGGTCCTTGCTCAGCTCCCTTTTGCACATGGGTTCCCTATGCCTCTGTACATGATGGTGCCTGCCACAGAGGTGAGCATGTGCTTTCAAAAGGTGGTGGGGGGAGGGTATGGGGGAGAGGAAGGAAGCGGTGCTGAGGAACTAGCCGGAGTGGCTTGGTCCCTCTAGAACATCCAGACTGGTCCAAGGCCTCTTTTGATTCCCGCACGAATGATAATGCTCAGGCCATACATGGCCCACGACCCAGCCATTTTGTGGATAGGGCCAAGAAGTCAGCCTCCTAAGGATCAGAGCTCTTGCAGCGTCAGCCCTACCAGGGGCTAGAGGTTGCTATAGCAACAGAAGGGGAGGGGGAGGAAAAAGAAGCAAGGCGTAATCCAGGTAGGGTGGAGGAGGAGGTTTGACGTTAGAGCTTCTTGATGGAAACCAGAACTTTCCACAAGCTTTGCTGGAGTTTAGTCAGAGGCTGGGGACTCTGTCATTTCCCCGTGAGGCGTGCTGCAGCAGGTGTCTTCTTGGGGCCTCCTGGGGAGGAAGATGTCCGAGGGAGGAGCGTGCTGGGGGTCGAGCAAGGCCTCATCCCAGTACCGTGCCGTGGTCTGTCCGCAGGCCTGTGTGATAGTGAGTGTGTGTGAGTGTGATCGCCTCTCACTCCACTGGGAGGCGGTCAGAAAAGTGCACCTGTTGGAGACCCACACAGGAAAGGGCTGTACCAGAGGCTAAGCCTGGGGGAGTCCTCTCCAGGAAACGAAGGACAGAGGGGGCCCTGGTTGAAGCCGAAAGGGAACCAGGAGTAGTTCTCAGATCACGTGCGTCCACGGACAGCCCTGTCGATCAGCTCAGAGGGGCACAGGCCTGGATGCCACCCCGGGCTTCCGAGGCTCCTCTGTGAACATCTCATCTCTGGTCACGCCAAGCACCTGCCAGTGTGCTTGCTACCCCTGGGCGAGTTATTAATATCTCATGAAGAAAACAGAGCCCCCAAGATCAACCTCGTTGGGGGCATATTGTGCACACTGCAGAGGCAACTATTTATAAAGCACTTAGAACATTGCCAGCGTTCAGGAAAATTAGCCGTTTTGTGGAGCTCCGAACAACCCTATTAACTGTGAATTCATACGCAGGGAAGTACCGCGAGCTGAGCTAACCGCTGGGGTCACTGGCCCTCCTTGAAGTCCTATTCGTATTCAACAGATGGAGGGCACCAAGATTCAGGGAGTTTAAAAAGGGGCACCTGGGTGGCTCAGTCGGCTGAGCGTCCGACTTCGGCTCAGGTCGTGATCTCGTGGTCCGTGAGTTCGAGCCCCGCGGCCGCCTCTGTGCTGACAGCTCAGAGCCTGGAGCCTGCTTCAGATTCTGTGTCTCCCCCCCACCTCCGCCCCTCCCCTGTTCACGCGCTGTCTCTCAAAAATAAATAAACGTTAAAAAAGTGTTTTAAATAAATGTCCAAGGGTGGCGACACGGAGGAGGAGGAAGAACAGAGCTAACCAAAAGAAAAGGGACAAGCGGCTTCTGCTGGGAAGCCATGACATGGGGGCAGGAACGCCCTCAGCCAGGTGACAACATCTGGGTCCCCCTCACAGACTTCTGCACGGTAGGCTGGAACCGGCTGACAGCGCTCCCCGGGATGATGTGCTACACTGCTTTAAAAGAGAGACCCCCTTGGCACATCCGGATCTGGGTTCAAGGTCCCCGGACCCTGAGCAGTTCTTTCACAAGGTCTGGGCGAGTCTGCTCCTGGTGCAGGGGTCTAGACACTCAGTGATCCGAACCCTCCCCGAGCTGCACCCCCTCCTGCATCCCGCCTACCCTTCCCCCTCCTCCCCCGTCTCCCACACAATATACAGTGGTGCCGCGGAGTCAGAAACAAAGTCCCAAGGAGTGTCGCCACTGAGGAAAGGAACGAAGGGAGGACCAGAGCTGTCCACAGCAGTGATGATATTCCTCTGGGTGGGAATCAGGAAGGCCTGATGTCTTGGGAGTGGGGCAGGTTTCCGATGGAGACCCCAGTTCTGCTCTCTGGGAAGAGCTCTGTTATCCGTGGTCACATGCACTGTGACCATTGGACTTAACCCCCCAATCCCCCTGCCCTGGATGGGTCTTCCTTATCCATTCTCCCCTGTGCCTGCACCTGGGTGGGCGTTGGTCCGTGTGCCCCCCTGGAGGACAGAGAGCTTTCCTGCTTCCTCCCTTGTCCACAGTCAGGACCTTGATGGTGGTTCTATGCATAAAATAGGCTGTTCCAGCTCAGGTCCAGTGTTTTGCGGCAATGCAATTCCCGTGGAAAACTTAGTAGACTTCTGGTCTACCTACTTGCCATCAGCCCTGTGTTTCAGTGGCCTCACTCAGTAATCTTTCCTGGCTGTAGTTCTTACGTCTGCCTTCTGTCTTTGCTTCTTGGACCCCTACTGTCTCTGCACTCACCGGTGGCTCTGACACGGTAGAGGTTGGTGGGAACGGGAGGCTGCATTCTTAAGTCTTGGCCGAAGAGATGGATGCTGTAGCTTGACTTGAGGAGACTTCATAGGTCTTTGAAGGAGACTTTGAAGACATCAGCCTCTCTCCCGATGTTGAGGGTATAGTAGCAGATGGCTTTTCCAACTCCGTGCATCCCTGTCCCCGTTGCCAGAAAAAAAAAAATTTTTATCCCCTCCGTCCCTGTTTGCAAGATAACCATTAAGATGGTGACGTATATTTAACGCCTTACTTTCTGTGTCAGTTAGAATCTAAGCTGCTTTAGGAAAGAATCCATAAAGCGCGGTGGCTCCAGCAAATTAATTGCCGCTCACACTGCTGAGTTTCCTCCCCACGTGAAGGCGCGGGGACCCAGGCTCTGTTGAATTTGTTTCTCTGCCTTCCGCCAGTCATGGTCGTCGTCCGCGCGGCCAGTGCTGGGCTCCCCAGCCTGTGTTTATAGGAAGGGAAATAAGTGGGGAGGAGGCAGGTCTACTGTCTTTCGGGCTCCAGACAAGTGGAACATGGTACCCTTGTCACCTTCCTTGGGTGGGACCACAGGCTCATGGCCACCACTGATGGCGGTGGACTCTGGGATCTGCAGTGCCCCTGGCCACCCTTCTGTGGGGCTGCAGTTCTCCCGTGGGAGGTGGCGAGGACAGATCGTGATGGACAGCGAGCCGTCCCCATCACTCAGGCCATTTGCACCAAGTCTGTGCCTCATGGAGTTTACCGTGACTCCAGCAGGTGAATAAACACACAGACTGTTCATATGACTTTGCGTAACGGTACATGCTCTGACGAAAAAAAAAATAATAATGGGGGTTTGGAGATACGGGGTGGCCAGGACTGTTTCTGGGATGGGGTTGCATGACCCTTAGGAATGCTGGTCCACACCTTGAATTTAGAGATGTGAATAATTTAGGTGAAATAACTATACTGTTTTTAATATCAACAAGCAAATGAAAGGGGTGTCCTTAAAAAAAGGGCAGGGTTTTTTGTTGTTGTCTTTTCTGCTGCCTTCAAATCATCCAGCAGACTGAGCTGTCTTGAGCGGGGGTAAGGTCACTGGCACAAGGGAGCTAGACACGCAGGTTACTGGAATTTTATCACGGAAGTGCATTGGGCATCCCCCCTCCCCCCAGAAAGCCTCATCCAAACTCTAGTTATACAGACTAGCAACCTGAGGTCCCGAGGGAGGAATCACCTGCCCTGAATGTCACCCAGGGTTCTGGATTTTGCACAATTCCTGCTCAGGAGGATGTCCTCACCCCCTATAATATAAGCACACACAAATGCAGCCCAATGACTTCTCCAGAAAATGCCGGGAGCAGGGTGCTCTCCTCTCCACACCCAAGCCCGCCATGGGTTCCCTCTCATACTCCCTGTCCCTAAAGCCAAACATCTCAGGCTTCCCAAGTCTGATTTCCAGAGCGTTTCATTAAATAACTCACAACACCCCCCTCCCCCCCAGGTCCTGTGCTCTCCTGTGGCTGCTAAGCGCCCTCATTCCAGCAGCTGATCCAAAAAGCAATGAGGTTTGTCCAGCATGATTTGTTTTCTTTCATAAAGAAACTCGGTGATCTCACAGCTGATCTTTGCCCAGGGCTCAGGTTGCAGCCAATACCCTTGAGTTCTGTTTGGTAAGTAGTCACCGGGGCTGTCTTGCGGCCACAGGCAACGGCTGTAAAGAGAATGTCGCGTGGGGACACCTGGGTGGCTCAGTCGGTTAAGCTGACTTCAGCTCCAGTCACGATCTCATGGGTACGTGGGTTCAAGCCCCGCGTCGGGCTCTGTGCTGACAACCCAGAGCCTGGAACTTGCTTCAGATTCGTGTCTCCCTCTCTCTCTGCCCCTCCCCTGCTCACACTCTGTCTCTCTCTGTCTCTCAACAATAAATAAATGTTAAAAAAAAGTTAAGGGGCGCCTGGGTGGCGCAGTCGGTTAAGCGTCCGACTTCAGCCAGGTCACGATCTCGCGGTCCGGGAGTTCGAGCCCCGCGTCGGGCTCTGGGCTGATGGCTCGGAGCCTGGAGCCTGTTTCCGATTCTGTGTCTCCCTCTCTCTCTGACCCTCCCCCGTTCATGCTCTGTCTCTCTCTGTCCCAAAAATAAATAAAAACGTGGAAAAAAAATTAAAAAAAAAAAAGTTAATAAAAAAAAAAGAGAATGTTGTGTGAAGGAGACGGCAGACAGCCTTTGGGAACAGGTCCTGAAGGCCAGTGACAGAGGAGCCCAGGAAGAACGTGTAGACTCGTGCTTTCGTACTCTCACCTGATCCTAAGCTTCCAAAGACTGGTCACTGCTGGCGAAGCCCAGACCATCCACGTGCGCACTCTCGACGCAAGCATTTGATGGCAGAGATCAGACATAACTAGAATTTTTCATGCAGGGAAAATAAGATGCTACTTGGGTCCAATTGCAGATTGGTTTCTGCAATAGCTTGAATTGATCGACTGGATTGTCTCTCGCCCTGAACCTGTGTCTTTTCTGCCTGGAACCCATTTTATTAGCGGTCTGTCCGTTGTGTTTCTTTGGACGCAGGAAGACGCTTGGATGCCCGGGTGGAGTCATTCCCCAGTGTCTCTTAGGACATGTTTTTGTTTGGGTCTCACTCTCTGATGCCTTGATGTGTTGACTTCGGATGTTGGATTTTTACTCCCTTGTGAGTGATTGCTGGATTCTGTTCCTTAATTCACTTTACCACCTGTAAAGTTCTTTCTGTTCTACATAGAAGTTCAAACTTCCTTCTGTTCTACAATTCTTCCCACGCAGTGAGATTCCCGTGGTCGGTGTTGGTGTCGGATTTCCCCTCCCCATTTCCACATGCGGAATGGAAATGTCAGGAAAAGGGATGCATTCACTCATTCGCTCGTTTGTTCACTCAGACGTGTCAAGACATTGTCCTCCTCTGCGTGGCCAAGGCGGGGCTCCAGCATTCTCCAGCTTATAGGTTGGGGGAAAGGAGGAGTCCTGTCCACCTTCCTCACCTCTTATCACCTTCCTCAGGTAGGATACAGGTGCCTGAGCACGTCAGACAGCAAAGGAGGCTGGGAAATTCAGTGCATCTGGCCACCCGTGTGTCAGGCTGCGTTTCTCCCGTGGAAGATGGGGAGAACGGATTGCGATTGACAGTTAAGGGTCCCCATCACGCCGGCTCTTTGCAGAATGTCTGGGCTGTCATGAAGGTCCCGTGACTGGCAGACGTAAATAAATACCCATATTCGTAATGTAACCTCACCTAATGATGCTGTGTGCCGGGCACCGTCTTAGGGCTGAGACTACCCGAGTGAGCAAAACAAAGTCAGAGCACATGAAGTCTGCGTCCTCATCACGACATTGTCGTTGGTTCCAGATCACGAACAACACATAGATAAGCAGGTGCATCATATAACGTCACATAATGGCAAACCCCGTGAAGGAAGATAGTGCAGGGAGGGGGGACATAGAATGACCAACGTGGCCACTTAGGATGGTCAAGACAGAGGCAGGGAATGTAAAACTCTGAGACTGAATTGTACATGGTTGGAGGGATCCCAGGGGGTCTTGAATGGTTGGTGCAAGAAGATGCGGGGTGGGGGGGAGAGGAGGCAAATGAGGTCAAAGAGGCCACCAGCGCCGTTCCCGAAGGGACCTGGGGGCCAGTGGAAAGCTCTGGAGTTCCTCCTCAGTGAGACAGAAGCTCTTGGCGGGTCAAGAGCGAGGGAAAGACGTGATCTAATTTATGCTTTAAGAGGATCACTTCTGCTGCTGTGTGGACAGGAAACTAAAAAGTATTTTCTCTGGCATCTTTGCAATTATGAGCACGGGGTCTGGGCTGAGGTTTTCCTGTTGCTATGGGACAGCACCAAGTTTCAGAGTCACTGGCCACACTAGTTAAAATGCATTGTAATATGTTATGTTGCAAATCTGCTGTGAAACGATGCGAGTCAAATGAATTGGGATTGCTTACCTTTTTTTTTTTTTTTTTTCCTATTGTAAGGATAATTTAAATAGAGTAACTATGACACATCCTTGAAGTTTGAAAACTTCATTTCTCGGGGGACATTTGGAAAATTCCTTCATAGTCAGGAGCCTTCCTGATGAAATGTGCCAGTTTTGGGGGCGCCTGGGTGGCTCAGTCGGGTAAGCGTCCGACTTCGGCTCAGGTCATGATCTCCCAGTTCGTGAGTTCGAGCCCCGTGTTGGGCTCTGTGCTGACAGCTCAGAGCCCGGAGCCTTCTTTGGATTCTGTGTCTCCCCCTCTCTCTGCTCCTCCCCAGCTCGTGCTCTGTCTCTGTCTCTCAAAAATAAACGTTAAAAAAAAAAAAAAAAGAAATATGCTGGTTTTAATGTTTTTTCCCCCACAGAACTATGTGTCTTATACTATGCATGTTTTCTAAATTCATTAATTGCTGCTTTTATGTATTAATTTCCTCTCTTGCCTTCCTTGAGAAATCCTGGTTTCCTCACTCGAGCGCTTATTTGATGTATTATCATGCTTTTCTTTTTGTTTAATAATGAAAATGATACAAAGCTATGAGTTTCCTTCTTATTACAGCTTTTGCCACATTCCATAATTTTGCTATGTATTATTTTCATTGTCATGATTCTTAAATAGTCTGTAATTACAATGTGATTACCTCTTGAATCCAGAAGTTTTAGAAATTATGTTTTTTTTCTGACAATAACATCTGCCGCTGTTTTGAAAATGCATACAGTTTACAAATGGATAAATTAAAAAGCAAAACCTGTCCCCTCCCCTCCACAGGATAGATCTTCCCAACAGCTTGGCATGCATCCAAATAGACCTTGTTCAAACACATATAAAATGATACAGTGCAAGCATATGTGATTTGTAAAAATGAGATAATATGCATGGCCTCCAAGTCCTTTATTTATTCAGCAATAACTGTGGCGGTATCTGTAAATCTATCTGTCTTAGTCTTTGAAAATGGCTATATTATAACATGGAATGCGTTGTAATCATTCGTCTACTAACGGGCATCCAGGAGGCCCGGTTGTCTATTTTTTAAGTATCTTTTTCCCCTCATGTACTCATTTCTGTGGAATACCAGACCGAAATGATGCCCGTTTTTCTTTGTTATACATAAAGGCTTTGGGGCGCCTGGGTGGCTCAGTCAGTTAAGCGTCCAACTTCGGCTCAAGTCGTGATCTCACAATTCATGAGTTCGAGCCCCGCATCAGGCTCTGTGCTGACAGCTCGGAGCCTGGAGCCTGCTTCGGATTCTGTGTCTCCCTCTCTCTCTGCCCCTCCCCTGCTTGCTCTCTGTCTTTCTGTCTCTCTCTCTCTCAAAAATAAGTAAACATAAATTTGTTTTAAAGGACATTAGTATGTTTCTACACTGGCTGCCAAACAAACACACAGAAACAACCATCTGATTTATCGCACTTGCCGATTTCCCTGGTGAAAATACAGCAATCCCCACCTTAGCCTTATTCAAGGGAATATGTACCAAGACCCCCAGTGGATGCCTGTGACCGAGGATAGTACTGACCCCTATATATACCATATTTTTCCTATATATGCATACCTGTGATAAAGTTTACCAGTTAGACACAGTAAGGCATTGACAGCAATAAGTAAGAATAAAATCGGACACTCATAACAATATACTGTAAAAAAAGTTATGGGAATGCCGTCTCTCTCCCTCGGGATCCTGTTATAAGGTACCCACCCTTCTTACGAGGATGTGAGATGATACAGAGCCTCCGTGACAAGATGAAGTGAAGTGAGGGGAATTGTAATGTGGTGTTGGCATCCTATTTACCTCCTTGACCGTACGTCGGAGGGAAGGTCATCTGTTGCCTGACCGAGGGTAACTGAAACCATAAATGAGGGAAGGATACGCCCCCATGACCAGCTTCCAGATAGCGGCTGTTCTCAAAAAAATCCCTCAATATTTAACTGTGGACTCCTGCGAGCTGATATAAACCAGTTCAGGCTGATTCTAGCCACCCAGGTGCCCCGATTTACTTTTTTTTTTTAAACATTCAACGACACTTTAATTGAGCATTGTCTACATCCTGTCCATCTCTCTACCTGCTGGGGACGCAACAGTGAACAAGACAGATTCCGTTCTCTGCTCTAGTCGAGTTTATTTCCTAGGGAGCAAGACGGATAAAATGACCACAAGGTGAAAATACGCTATGAGGTTAACAACTGGGGAGCTACGCTAGAAAATAAAAGGAGGACCTCTTTTTTTGATATGACATTTGGGGAGACTTCTCTGGAGAGGTAGAATTTAAGCAGAGACCTAAGTATGCGAAGGAGCCGGCCGGGCACACGGAGTTTAAAGACTAGAGGTTAGAGGTGGCATCCACAAGCTTTCCCGTGGCAGCTACAGCGTGTGCAAAGTCCCGAGAATTGGGGAGAGTCGGAGAGAAGGTTCTCAAGGCTAGAGCATACAGAGGAAGGAGGAGAGAGCGACCAGGACGAGGGCAGGCTCTGTGGTGGCCGGACTGCATCTCATTCTAAGTAAGTGCGCAGCGATTTTAGGGTAGAGAATCGGTGTGATCCCGTTGAAAATAAAAATATAGAAAAATCCCTATTGGGGCGCCTGGGTGGCTCAGTCAGTTAAGCATCCACCTTTGGCTCAAGTCATGATCTCATGGTTCACGGGTTCAAGCCCCACGTCGGGCTCTGTGCTGACAGCTCAGAACCTGGAGCCTGATTTGGATTCTTTGTCTCCCTCTCTGCTCTCTCTCTCTCTCTCTCTCTCTCTCTCTCTCTCTTCCTCTCTCAAAATATCAATAAACACTAAAAAAATTTAAAAAAAAAATAAAGGAAGGTCTGGGCCAGGATCATCCCATTGTACAAATCCTGGGGGAGCCGTTCAGACCGCATTCTGCGCTCTGCAGACTGGTTTTTTTTCCCTTCACTAATGTCATCTGTCTTCTGGGGAGTCGACACCCTCTGGTTACTACATATGTTGCAAATATTTTTTCACAGTTGGCTGTAACCCATTGCAGGATTCAAAGTCTCCAAGTTTTAAATTTTCATGAAGTCCGATTTGCCCATCTTTTTCTCTTTTATTCTGAGTTTCTTTTATCCTGAGGTTCCTTGTTGCATGGAGAGAGACACTCTCCCTTTTGCAAATTTGTAAGACGGCTTTCACATTCTTTCCGTATTTGGATCGGGGGGAACAAAACCCCATAGATTTCAAAATGAATCCGGAAATGACTTCGGTATATAAACAAAGTAGGAAACTTTTATTGTGTGTATTTTTTTTTTTCCCTGTGTGCCTTTCTATCCGTCCATGCTGCTGTTTGAATTGGGGCTCCGTCCTGCATTTTGTTGTCAGGAAGGACAAATTTCCTGTCAATGTGTTCTGTTACAGAATGTTGGTGACGCTTCCTGCATTCACTTACCTTTCATGGCTTCTGCAATCAGCTTGTCGCGTTCTGTTTTTCAAGAACGAGATTAAAAAAAGAGAGAGACAGGGGCGCCTGGGTGGCTCGGTCGGTTGAGCGTCCGACTTCGGCTCTGGTCATGATCTCACGGTCCGTGAGTTCGAGCCCCGCATCGGGCTCTGTGCTGACAGCTCAGAGCCTGGAACCTGTTTCGGATTCTGTGTCTCCCTCTCTCTCTCTGACCCTCCCCCATTCATGCTCTGTCTCTCTCTGTCTCAAAAATAAATAAACGTTAAAAAAAGAGAGAGACAGAGAGAGAGAGAGATACGGATTTTATGTCTTAATTTGGAAGAGAACTGACATGTTAGATATTTTCTGTTTTCCTGTTCAGTAATACGGTATGTGTTTTTGGTTTTCCAGACCCTTCCTTCTTTGACTTCCTTTAGCAACGTTTTAATATATGTATATATATATTTTTTCGTAGAGCCCTGATACCTACCTTATGTTTTATTACAGGACATATCATCATTTTGGTTATTAAATAAACGGGCTTCTCTTTCATCGGCTTTTGCCAGGATGTAGGAGAGCTACTTTGATGTGCTTTTCTTCTGTCTGCTCAACGTTTTTGGATTTTCTCACTGGTTTTAACAGAAGTCCCGTTAATTGCCTTAGACTTTGTAAGTGATCGTATCATCTACAAATAATGGCAGTTGGACCCCTTTCCTTTCAATATTTCTTTCTCTGACTTTTTTTGCTTGGTACATTGATGGTAACCTCTTTCGAAAAAGGTCAATTAATTTAAGGGTAACAGGTATTCTTTACATAAATGTCTTTGGGATTTGCCATGAAGTTAAACCTTTTGTTTTCAGGTTCCTGAAAGATGACTTTAAAAATGACTTTTTCTGGGGCGCCTGGGTGGCTCAGTCAGTTGAGCGTCCGACTTCAGCTCAGGTCACGATCTCGCGGTCCGTGAGTTCGAGCTCCGCGTCGGGCTCTGGGCTGATGGCTCAGAGCCTGGAGCCTGCTTCCGATTCTGTGTCTCCCTCTGTATCTGCCCCTCCCCCGTTCATGCTCTGTCTCTCTCTGTCTCAAAAATAAATAAACGTTAAAAAAAAAATTAAAAAAAAAATGACTTTTTCTGCACTTAAGGCAACAGTCATTTTTTTTTTTTCTTATAATGTCATGAACTATATAACTTACTTTTATTTTTCACTCTTGAGCCTCTCTGTATTCCTGGAATGAATTTTCCTTGGCTTTGATGCTTTATTGTATTATTATGCTGAGATTTGGCTTGCTAATGTTTCATTTAGATTTTCTCTTTTGGTTTTGAAATTTACAAATGAGACTGGTTTGGAACTTTTATTTTTCCTTATATCTTTGTTTGATTTGGGTCTGAGAAACCGAACGAGTCTGAGACTTCACTTATTATTACAAGGCATTTATCATTTAGACTCAAAGAAAGACTGAGAAAATTTTTAGTCTTTTTCTCTGCTCTGATGTGGTTTAAATAACAAAAAAACATTATATATTATTATTTAAAAATTTGATCAAACTGGGTCATAAAATGATCTGGTCCTGGTGATTTTTGAGGCAAGTAACCGCCCGTTCGTTATTTTCTGTTGTTATTGATAGATTAGTTTTTTTTATGTCCTCAGCCAATTTTCCCTATTTTATCTAATTTTTAAAAGACTCGTTGGTATGAAGTTGAACAGAGGAAATGTAAAAATTAATTATAAAGTATTCACAGTCTCTTGTTACTTTGGGTTTATTCTCTCCAACTAAGATCAGATTTTGCAACGTTTTTATTGTGCTTTTCAATAAGTTAGGTTTGGATTAATCAGGTCTGCTTTTTTGTGTTTCACTAGTTTCTCCCAGTATTTGTATTAATTTCACCCTTCTGTCTTCTTTAGGCTTATCTAACTTTGCTCATTCTGGTTTTCTTACAGATGCATTTAAAGATATATGTAATTTTTTTCTTTCAGTGAGACTTTTGCCACATCTAATAGATATTTATTTATTTATTAATGTTTATTTATTTTTGAGAGAGACAGAGACAGAATGCGAGTGGGTTAGGGGCAGAGAGAGAGGGAGAGACAGAGTCCGAAGCAGGCTCCAGGCTCCGAGCTGTCAGCACAGAGCCCGACGCGGGGCTCGAACTCACAGATCGCGAGATCATGACCTGAGCCGAAGTCGGACGCTCAACCGACTGAGCCACCCAGGCGCCCCCAGATAGATTTTTAAATATCACCATTTTAAAAGCTTTTTTTCCCTAAAGAATGTATAATTTTCTGAATTTCCCTTTTCACACAAAGAAGATTTAGAAGAGTTTTTACTTTTGTATTTAAAAATATTCCAGATAGCTATTGTTTTGGCCATGGTTAGCCTATCTGAGGATAAGCCTCTTGTATGATTTCTACTTTACGAGGTTTATCAAGATTTTCCTTGCAGCTTAGTGATTGATTTTTTTTAAAGGTTTTATTTATTTATTTGAGAGGGAGAGAGAACGAGAAGGGGAGGGACGGAGAGAACAGGGGACAGAGGATCTGAAGCGGGCTCTGTGCTAATAGTAGAGAGCCTGATGCAGGGCTTGAACTCACAAACCGTGAGATCATGACCTGAGCCAAAGTTGGACACTTAACCGATGGAACCATCCAGGCGCCCTATGACTTATTTTTCTAAATATTTTATGGATATTTGGGAAGCATGCATTTTCTGTGTCTGTGGCTGTCCATCCACAATTGTAAGTTTCAACCTATGCATTTTTTTCTGTCTCATGGTTTTAACACCCTAGTGAAATAGCTATATTTTTCACCATGATTGAGGGTTATTCAGACTCTCCTTTATTTCTGCGAATTTCGCTTTAAATATTTCTCTACTGTATTTTCTTTTGTTCAAAAAAAAAATCAGGATTGCTATTATTTCTTTGGTCTGTAGTTTTCCCCGAAACATAGTATTCATTTTTGTCTCTTTTGCTGCCTTTTTTTTTTTTTTGCCTTTGTATTATCTGTTATCTGATAGAATAGTTCCAGTCTTGATTCCTTATTAATAATAAGTGTATAGAGTGTCTTTGTTCAGTTCTTTATCTTTTGCGTGTCTGTATCATTTTGCTTTTTGAATATATCTGTGTGTGTATATGTACATATATAATTTGTTCATTTGTGTTTACGGCTTAAAAGTCCTTGAAACAAATAAATGACCGAGTTTCCCAGCCACAGTGTAAATAATTGTTTAGATTTTTCTCTAGCTTTTACTGGTTTCTTTCCTAGCCTGCCTTCCCTCCTTCCTTCCTCCCTTGCTTTTTTCAGGGGTGGTGGGAAGGGTTCTGGGGTAAAGTTTCCCTTTATTTTAAAAAATAGATTGAGTATCGGGGCGCCTAGGTATGGCTCACGTGGTTAAGCGACCTACTCTTGGTTTCATCTCAGGTCGTGCTCTCACAGTTTCACGAGTTCAAACCCCGTGTCGGGCTCTGTGCTGACAGTGTGGAGCCTGCTTGGGATTCATTCTCTCTCTCTCTCTCTCTCTCTCTCTCTCTCTCTCCCCCCCCTCCCCCACTCATGCTGTCTCTGTCTCTCTCAAAATTAATAAATAAACTTAAAAATAAAAAATAAGTTGAGTTAGTTGGGTGGCAAACCTATGAGCGAGCGTGTGTCTTTCTGAAAAAAAAGTTTTTATTTTCCTCTTCTGGCTTTTAATCAAATTTGGTTTCTACTTTTTTATTATGGAAAATTTCAAACATAACGTGGGTGCATAGAGAATCCCAGCTGCCCCCACTCCTGCCTCTCACTCCCACACTGGATTCTTTTGAAGCAGGTCCCAAGATCATATAATTTCATCCATACACAGTAAATATTTTAGCTGAATGTTTTATTTCTGAAAGGTAGTAAGATAAAGACATGCATTGGGAAACAACCACAATGCCATTATTATACTACAGAACTGACAGTGCTTTCCTAACGCATTCAAATTAGATTCAGATGATTTGAACATCAGCACTTTGAAGTTTTTGCTCCCTTGTTTCCTCACACCTCGTTTTGCAGGTGAGAAATAGAATCCCAAGTTCTCTTTGTAAACCGACTTGGCTTTTTGGAAACTGGCGATGTTTGATTTTTACACGGGGGGTGGGGGGGTTCACCTCTTCCCTGCCTCTCCTTATTTCCTGAGCTCTGACCACACTGGCTTTCTTATAGTTTCCCAACATGCCATGCCACAGGGCCTTTGCACCAGTGGTTCCGTCTTCTTAGAATGCTGTTCTCCAAATAGTCCATCTTGCCACTCCCTGCTTCCGTAACTCTCAGTGTCCTTCAGATGTCAGTGTAATCCCTAGTCCCCTGGGAGGCTGCCTGGGTGTCCTCATAACACTGCTACCTTATCAGCTTGTACCTCTGATGTATCCTTGTTTTGGTACAATGTCTCTTTTTCCTAATCCACCACCAGATAAGCTGCGTCAGGGCAGGGACTGTATCTGTATTTGTTTCTCTTTGCACCTGCCGTACTTAGCATAATGTTTTGTACACTGTAGGTGCTCAATAAACATCTCTTAAAGACTTGACTGTTTGATTTGCTTCAGTGAATGAACGATGCGTATCTTCCTAAGGCTCTCACTGCATCTGTATTCCCTAAACACTTTGTTTTTGGATTTTTTCACAGTCCACCTTGTTTCTGTGCTCCTGGAATCCTCAGGAGACAGACACCAGCTCTCACCTGAAGTTTCTACAGCTGCCGATCGATCACCTTTCTCTCACGATTATGATTTGCTCCTCTTGTCTGTGGAGTTCAAGTGTTTGTGCGTCAGCCTTGCGTTAACTTTCCTGGGACTGGTGGTCAGCTCTGCGTGGGGTTTTTGTTGTCCTTAGGGCTTCTTTGCTAAGAAGTTTACATATTTTTCATCACCGTGTGTGCTTGTTTTATATGTGTGATGTGCTCTCATATATCTTTGAGGAGGGACGCCTGGGTGGCTCGGTTGGTTAGGCATCCAACTCTGGATTTCGGCTCAGGTCATGATCTCATGGGTTGTTGAGTTCAAGTCCCACATCAGGCTCTGCACTGACAGCATGGAGCCTGCTTGGGATTCTCTCTCTCTCTCTCTCTCTCTCTCTCTCTTTCTCTTTCTCTGCTCTCCCCCACTTGTGCACGTGCTCTCTCTCTCTCTCTCTCGTAAATAGATAAATTAAAAAAAATATCTCTGGGGGAGCAAATTTAGCTTATTATAAAGTTGTCTTCTGTTTCTCAAGTTAACTCCTTTTTTATGAATTCTTCGGTTTATTTAGTCCAGTACTGCTCTTTCGTGCTGCTGTTTTCCTTGGAAGGTTGGGAATTAAGGATTGTCTTCTTTTTTTTTTTTTAAATTCAGTGCCCTAGGGGAGCCGGGGTGGCTCTGTCAGTTAAGCGTCCGACTTCGGCTCAGGTCGTGATCTCGTAGTTCATGAGTTCGAGCCCCATATCAGGCTCTGTGCTGACAGCTTGGAGCCTGGGGCCTTCTTTGGATTCTGTGTCTCCCTCTCCTGCTCACACTGTCTCTCTCTCTCTCTCTCTCTCTGTCTCTCTCAAAATAAATGAAGCGTTAAAAAGTTTTTTTTTTTTTAAACCAATGCTTAATCATCTAGGTAGATAATGTCTGACTTACTCCCTTTTACAAAGTGAAGGAAAAATGAATGGCACCATAGCTCTATGATTATTCAAATTATTCTGTTCTTCCATGCTTGAGGATGTAAGGCTTATTCGCAATGTATTCATTCATCAACTCATTCAAGTACTTCATTAACATTAATTGAGTATATGCTACCTCCCTAGGTCCTGGAGACAGAAATATGAGTAGGTTTCTGCTCTTTCCCTTATCAGATCAGCTAAGGAAGGGGAGAAGTACACATAAATAAGATGGGTTACAGTACAGCGATGTTGAAGCAATCATGATGATGGATTGCCTAAAAGAACACTAGAAAACAAGAGCTTGGGCAAGTTCTTTCTTCGTTTTTAATTGTTTCATGTTTATTTATTTTTTGAGAGAGAGAGGCAGAGCATGAGCAAGGGAGGGGCAGAGAGAGAGGGAGACACTGCATCTGAAACAGGCTCCAGGCTCTGAGCCATCAGCACGGAGCCTGATGCAGGACTCGAACTCAGGGACTGTGAGATCATGACCTGAGCCGAGGTCGGACGCTTAACCGACTGAGCCGCCCAGGTGCCCCTCAGGGAACTTCTGAAACACAGTAAAACCTTGGATTGTATCTTGTTCTGCCAGTGTTCCGCAAGACAAGCAAACACTTGTAATAACTTGTAACTTCATAAACGAGCGATGTCTTACAATACAAGTAGCACGTGATGCCCAGTGTCACATGTCACAGCTGAGCCAATGGTTATTGAAATTCGCTTTGATACACGAGTGCTTTGGATGACAAGCTTGTTTCCAGATCGAATTAGGCTCACAAACCAACGTTTTACAGGAAGTGAGTTGTTTCCTCTTATATCCCTAGTCCTGGGACAAAATTAACACCCAATAGTAACAAATTTTCATGTAGTTTTTCTTTCTTGAGGTATGTTGACACGCTCTGTTAGTTTCAAATGTACAGTGTCGTGATGCAACATTTATATACATTACAAGGTGATCACCACAGTAAATCCAGTGATAAATGTCACCAAAGTTGTTGCACGTTATTAACTATATTGCCTATTAACTCTGTATCCCTGTGTCGTATTTATTTTATAACTGGAAGCTTATATATGTTTTTAAGTTTATTTATTTTGAGAGAGACAGAGATAGCATGAGTGGGGAATGGGCGGGGAGAGAGAGAGAGAGAGAGAGAATGAGAATCCCAAGCAGGCTCTGTGCTGACACGGGCTCGAACCCACGAAGCTGCGAGATCGTGACCTGAGCTGAAACCAAGCGTGGGACGCTTAACAGACTGAGCCACACCCAGTGCCCCCGAAGTTTGTATTTTTTAATCCCCATTCCCTGTTTTGCCCACGTCTCTGCCTCTCTCACTTCTGACAGCCGCCGGATCGTTCTCTGTATCTATAGGAGTCTGTTTCTGTCTCGTTCCGTTGGCTCATTTGTTTTGTGGTTTAGAGTCCACGCGTAAGTGAAATCATACGACATTTGTCTTTCTCTGTCTGACTTGTTTCACTTAGCGGAGCGCCCTGGAGGTACATCCGTGTTGTTGCAAATGGCAAGATCTCATTTTTTTTTTTTAAAGGCTCTTAAACGCACTTCAGAATTCCTTTTTTTTTTTTTTTAATAACGGGATCCATTTATGAAATTCCTGCCATGAACTGATCTTTCCCTTAAACATTTGTGAAATACGCTTTGCACGTATGGTAATTTTTTTTTTTTTTTAATCTACATCCTGGGTATTGTGCATGATGCATCGCAGAGACTCTGGATTCTGTTATCATCTCCCGAAGATTGTTGTGTCTTGTTCTAGTAAGTAGCTAGATTGCGGGTCGATCATGAGCTCGTTGGAGACTTGGGTTTGCGTTCTGTTGGGTGAGTCTCTGTTGGTTTTGCCCTAAACCCTGGTCTTGGGTTATATTAATAAGTCTGAGGTGTTGACCAAGCTTCTCTGACTTGGTGGGACTCACATGTTAAATTATGTCCCCCGAGGTGGGCGGCAACTGCAACCCACCCACCTCTAACTTCGTGGCTTTGCCCCTCCGGCCTCTCACGGTCTTGTTTGCACATGGAGGTCAGCCAAAGATTTGGAGGGAGTTTCAGTGCAGACTTTGGGAGGGGTCCCACCTTCTGTGGCTCCCTCATTTCCAGGATCTCCCCCTTCAAGTTTCAGCCCCTCTGGGAGTCCCAAACTCTGTTCCTCCAACTCAGGCCAATGATCCTTTGGCTTCTGGCTTGAATTGGAAGCACTTGGTGCCTTGTGGGCTGGGGCGTTCCCGCAGGACAAACACATCTTACCAGACACGGTTTTCTGTTTTCAAGGGTCAACCCCGCACCTAGTTTCTGGCTTCTCATCTTTCTCTGTACCTTCACATAGTTGGGTTTCCATTTTTGCCCAGAAATTATAATTAACGCAAGCCTTTTTGGATACGGAGCTCAGGGCTTACGACACTGGAATCGAATTCCTTTTTAGTTATACTGGAATAAAAAACCTAGCTTTTATTAATTAGCGTGCAATGCATCAACCTCTTCTTGGGGACACTAGCTGAATGCATTTGATCCACTTGCGGGCAATTCTCGGTGTTTATAAATGGGGCGATGCAGACATAAAATGGCAGGTTTCTACTAGAGTGCTTTCCTCAAATATCTTACTCGAAGATTTTCAGCCTCCTAGTTAAAACGTGAAGTTACGTCCGTTCTTTACAGGGCAGATTGGGCATGAGAATATCAGTAGGGTGCTTGTTTTAGAAACTAGTTTTGAGGTGTTTCTTTCAAGTTGGGGGTAACCTCCGGAGGGTTGAGGGAGAGGAGGAGAAGGAGTTGGACCAGGAGAAGAGAGACAGTGACTCACTGACATTGTTTTCTGAGAAAGTGTTTCCAGGTCAGGTTAACCAGTCCTGCCCCATCCTGTGCCCGCAGGGGCCAATGTTCTTTACGCCCTTCATCAAGAAATTCACAGAGGATCTTGGGATTCCATTCTGTTCCTTAATCTGTCACCGAGAGCAGGGTGAGTCCTGTAGAACTCACACGGTTCTAATTTTATCCAAACTTCATTAGCTTGTCTTAAAATAATTTCCCACGCCAAAGAATAATAGAAAGCTGGCACTCATCACATCCAAGCGCCTTTATTTTACTAATGAGGGACCCGAGGCTCTAGAGGGGACTGCTCTGGGTTGTCATACTCTTTAGTGGCTAAGCTGTCACTTGAACCTGAAATCTTTGCTCTCTTTCTTGACCATCCTGTCCTCCCCTCCCCTCCACCCTACCCCTTACCTCCATTCCTCATCTGCCCTCCCCTGTCCTCCTCTCCCCTGTCCTTCCCTCCACTCCTCGCCTCCCCTCCCCTGTCCTCCCTTCCCCTCCACCCTACCCCTTACCTCCATTTCTCATCTCCCCTCCCCTGTCCTCCTCTCCCCTGTCCTTCCCTCCACTCCTCGCCTCCCCTCCCCTGTCCTCCCTTCCCCCCCACCCTACCCCTTACCTCCATTTCTCATCTCCCCTCCCCTGTCCTCCTCTCCCCTGTCCTTCCCTCCACTCCTCGCCTCCCCTCCCCTCCACCCCTCCCTCCCCTCCCCTGTCCTCCCCTCCCCTCCACCCTACCCCTTACCTCCACTCCTCATCTCCCCTCCCCTGTCCTCCTCTCCCCTGTCCTTCCCTCCCCTCCACCCTACCCCTTACCTCCATTTCTCATCTCCCCTCCCCTGTCCTCCTCTCCCCTGTCCTTCCCTCCACTCCTCGCCTCCCCTCCCCTGTCCTCCCTTCCCCTCCACCCTACCCCTTACCTCCATTTCTCATCTCCCCTCCCCTGTCCTCCTCTCCCCTGTCCTTCCCTCCACTCCTCGCCTCCCCTCCACCCCTCCCTCCCCTCCCCTGTCCTCCCCTCCCCTCCACCCTACCCCTTACCTCCACTCCTCATCTCCCCTCCCCTGTCCTCTTCTCCCCTGTCCTTCCCTCCACTCCTCACCTCCCCTCCCCTCCACCCCTCCCTCCCCTCCCCTGTCCTCCCCTCCCCTCCACCCTACCCCTTACCTCCATTTCTCATCTCCCCTCCCCTGTCCTCCTCTCCCCTGTCCTTCCCTCCACTCCTCCCCTCCCCTCCTGTCTTCCTCTCCCCTCCCCTGTCCTCTCTTTCCCTACTCTCCCCTCCCCTCCCTCCCCTCCCTTCCTGTCCCTTTCACCCCTCCCCTCCTCTCTCTTCCCCTCCCGTCCCCTGCCCTGCCCTCCCCCCACCTCTACCCACACCTCCAGAGGCCCTGGCACGGCTTTGGTATCCCCATCCACACTCCTGGTGTTATCTGGGCTTCACTTAGCTTTTTAGGCAGCTTTATTGAGATTTAATTTACATACTACACAAAGCACCCCTGTTTCATTAACTTCTTACTGCTGCCTGGAATCCAGATCCCAGATCCCAGAATGCCAAATACAGAAGGAAGGCTGTTCCGAGTGAGACCGTCGAGGGCCCCCCTGACACCTCAGGGTGCGCCCCCCCCATGGTAGACGCACCCCTATTTCCTGGAAACCCCCATCCAGCAAGAGCCACATCTCTAAGTTTCTGGCCCCAAATCCCCTGGAAATCCTTTCCCCACCCGCCTGCAGCTCTTCTCAGCTTAGGTGCTGGGTTTTTCGTCTCATCTCGGATCCGCGCACGCGTGTCAGACTGGCTCACGTAGGCTCTCAAGTCTGCTGCCTGTACACCCAGGAGAGACTTCCTAATCCGTTTTCTGAGCTCCTTTTCTGTCTTTGACATCCTGCCTCTGCCCTGGAACGCGGCACCTAGAAGGGAACTTCACCGTGAGTTGTCTTTGGCATAAAGGCGGAACGAAGAAGCCGTGGTCCTGGAACACCGCCCCGGCATGGTGGCCCCTGTTGTGCACAGAGGTTGTGCACTGAGTCAAAACAGACAGAGGCTCTCCCTCCGGGAGCCTCCAGGAAGTTAGGCTTTCTGGGAAGTAGTTGCTCTTTCTAGTTGGAAATCCACACCTGCCCTGGGTGGTGAGTGAGGAGTCTGGACAGGTGGACGCAGTTATGGAGAATGGAGGCCAAGCTGGCGGGAACCCTCTGCTCCTCCCTGACCCCTGACCCCCACCTCGGGAGGGTTCACAAGCCTCTCAGAGTCCGGGCTGGAGAATCCGGAACCAGATTCTGGAGATCTGGGAGACACGACTTCCAGGTTTACTTTGAAATCTCAGACTCTTTTTTTATTATTATTATTTTTTAATGTTTATTTATTTTGAGAGACAGAGATAGAGAGCAAGCAGGGGAGGGGCAGAGAGAGAGACAGAGAGAGAGAGAGAGAGAGAGAGAGAGAGAGAGAGAGAGAGAGAATCTCAAGCAGGCTCCGTGCTGCCAGTGCAGAGCCCAAGGCGGGGCTTGAGCTGACGAACCGTGAGATCGTGACCTGAGCTGAAGTCGGACGCTTAACCCAACTGAGCCACCCAGGTGCCCCTGAAACCTCAAACTCTTCCCCTCCACTGCCAGCCCCGTTACAGTTAGGTCTTATTAGTTAACAGAGAAGAAAGCCAACAAGAGTCACCCGGGGCACCATAGATGACTGATCCCCCCACCGGATCCCAGGCGCCTTCCCCCACCCCACCGCTCCTGCCCCAGATCTCCCCAATAAGCACCAATTCTGCTCCGCCGCTCCAGACAGCCGCGCAAACTGGCCAACAGCCCAGTCACCAACCCCGAAGTCCCAGCTCCTGGCCCCCGGGTTCCTCATCCAGCAGGGGCTGAACGTCCCCGGAAATATTTCTGAGAATTTTGCCATCACGTCCTGACCCATCGGGATGCCCTCGATCTGGGCTTAGGATCCCCCTTAGGGGAGGGGAGACTTAGGGGTACAACAGGACAGGCTGGCACATGGAGCAGGGACACTGGACTCTGGGGTGTCCGCGGATCCGGCAGAAGGGGGGCGGGGAGGGGGCTCTGTCAGGTCGAGCCGCACGAGCTGTGGGGACAGGCCAGAGCCAATACTTTTCTCGGACTGCGTCAGATAAACTGGGACATCTGCAGTATTTCCTAAGCAAACTAGGTTACCCTCCCTGCCGCTGTGGCCACCCGAGGGCATCGGGCAGCTGGGTGACCCAGAAAGGGCCATCTCCTTGTCCGGCTCCATCTGGAATCCCAGCCCCTGGTTCCGCACCCCCCCAAGACAGGCACCCTGGGTGGAAGGGAGCTTTCTAGCACCGGGTGGGATCCAGCCCATTTTTGCTGTAGGCTGCTTCTCCCAGACAGTCAGGGGGCAGAGGCGTTTTGGATCACGTTAAAAAGACAGAATCGGGAAGGGAAAGGACGATAAATCTTCCCCGTCTACTTTTATGTTTTATAGTCTGGAGAGAAGCGAGATAATTGCAGGAAAGTGTGGCATGTTAGGTGGAAAAAAAAAAAAAAAAACCAACCAAGACTTCAAGACACATTGATGTGAGCTGCTAAACTTGGAAGAATTACTTCCTTTCAGGGCCTGACTCTCTCGGTGGTTTAATGACGGGGCTGGCTTACAAAGCCTCTAGGGGTCTTTCCTGGTCTGAAGGGTCGTGGCCGGGCGTTATCTCTAGTTAACGATGCCCAGGAACGGTAAAGGAGGGTAGCCACTGAGAAGACAGCCCTCTGCCGCCCCGAAAGGCTTGGGGGTTGTAGCCGAGAGGAGGACCCCGCAAAGCAGCGGGATGTAGGGCGAGGCCAAGGCGATGGCTCAGGTCAGCTGCCTTCTGTACTTTCCTCCCGAGATATGTACCCTCCCCCCCTCGATGGCTACTCATCAGGGGGTGTTGCGCGTTTACTAGGGTGCAGCGTCGCACTGGGGGTGCGAGTGAGGAGGGGGGAAGCCCGCAGCCGGGGAATCTCCCGGCCGATCGCCAACAGGGCACGTTGGTGCTGGGGGCTACGCTCATTTACTCATGCCTTCGTGAAGGCATGGCACCTTATCTGGCGAGTGCCCCGACCTTCTGCACCCGAGGCCACCTGCCTCTCTTTGTGATTTGGTCTCGGAGGGCTGTGTGCACACGAGACCTCTCAGCAAGGTTGCACATCCTCTGCATGAAACCCCCTTGGCCCGCGAGTGTGCCGAGCTCCTTAATGCAGGGGGCACAGGCAGACCTGAGAGCCTTTATGCCCTGGGGCTACACTTTCCTCCCCGCAGGTCCCGGAGCAGGGGCCCCCCACACGGGTAGGAAGCAGTCCCCGGCCTTCTTCCTGCCTCCACAGCAGGGTAGGACAGGAGGAGACCACCAAAGATCCATGAGACCCTGAAGTAACAAACAGAAGAGTACAAAAGACATCTTTCTGTCAAAGCAACAACTTCTGGGGCCCCTGGGTGGCTCCGTCTGTGAAGCATCCGTCTTCAGCTCAGGTCATGATCTCACGGTTCGTGGGTTCGAGCCCCCCATCGGGCTCTGTGCTGACAGCTCGGAGCCTGGAGCCTGCTTCGGATTCTCTGTCCTCCTCTTTTTCTGCCCCTCCCCTGCTCGCTCTCTCTCTCTCTCAAAAATAAATAAACATTAAAAGAAAAAAAAGCAGTAACAACTTTCGTCCCTATTTCTCACACTGAGCCTAAAAACCACGTGTTTGAAACCTGGGGCACAGGGTCAGAGACCGAAGTAACTATTATCTCACTTCCACATTCACCCAGGATTAAGGGATTACTCCTACATCATATGCCACAAACACACACATCTGGAATAGCCTGGCCGTGCTCTGGGTTTATGGGATTTGCAAAGAACGCCACGGTGGCGTTTCTGCCGTCAGTGTTGTGTTTCTCCTGCTCACAAGCTGGGTGACCTTGGGCCCCCATCATCTCACCTCCCTGAGGACCAGTTTCCCCGTCAGAGAAATCAAAGGGTAGGACCAAAATATCCCCCAGCGCTGGAGCTTAGAGAGGCTTCAAGACACAAAGAAGAAGAGAGAGGGGCTCAGTTTACTTCACTGGGGGGAGGCTGGTCGTCAGTGGCCGCGGTAAAGCCAACGTTAAGTCCAGAGACGCTAGAGTAAGGAGGTAGAACTTGGGACAGAAGACAAGTTGAAGCTTTTCCGTCCAGACTTCTTCCAGAAGCACACAGACACATGCATTTTAATGCATGTGCACCCATGATGACAATTTTTTTAATGTTCATTCATTTTTGAAAGAGAGAGAGAGAGAGAGAGAGCACATGCATGAGTGGAGGAGCGAGAGGTGGGGGGGCTTTGGGTAAGGGTGCAGTCGGAAGAGCCTTGGGAATGAGCGTGCTGGTTAGCACAGCTTTTCGTATACTGTTTCTGTTCAGGAAGTGTTTGTGAACCAGTTAGTGGGGGCGGGGGAGAATCACACGCTGGTCGAACAGAACCAGCTGTCCTGCTCTGGGTTCTTGGTGCGGGCAGGGTAAAGAAAACCAGCTTAAAGCAGCGTACGTGAAAGAGGAACGTGTTGGCTCATTGCGCATGATGTTGTCGGGAGCAAGCAGACCAAGGTGCTTGAGCGATGTTTTCGGTCCTCGCCGTGTCTCTCTGTCTCTCTCCCGCGGTCTCTGTTTGTTTGCCTCTGCTTCATTCCGGAGGCAGGCTGTTGCCGTCTAGGTAGAATATGTCCCCCAGCAACCCCCGAATGCGTACTCCTTACGGCTTCGCATCCCAGAGAAGAGTGGACACGCTCCCTACCTTTCCAGGCAAGACTCCAGGATTCTGGTTGAAATCTTGGTTGGATTGCAATCTAGTCTTGGATTGGCCCACATCTAACCCAGTTTCCGGGGGTCCTCTGGTTGGTGAGACCAGGCAGGCGGTTTCCTCTCTGGCCAGAGAGGGAGCCACCTGTCGGAGCTACCCGGACCATGTGTAACTGCTGTGGGAGGGGGCTGACGTAGACGCACGGAAACGTCACACCCGTTCGTCTGTGCTAGACGATGCCAGAGCCAGTAGAGGAGTACTGGCATTAGGAAAAATCTGGTCACACATAGATGGATCTAGGAGGCATAATGCTAAGCGAGATAAGTCCGTCACAGAAAGACACATACCCTATGATGTCACTCATATGTAGAATTTCAGAAACAAACGAACAAAGGGCGTGCAAGAGAGACAAACCAAGAAATAGACTCTTCACTCCGGAGAATATAAACTGATGGTTCTCAGAGGACAGGGGGTGCTAACACAGTTTCACGACAGTTCGGGGAAGTAGGAATCACAGATACAAACACATCACCCTCCCTGGGTTTCCCCCCCCATGAGGTCCGTGTTAACAGAATGCTTCTCATTATAGGCAAAGACAGAAGGAAAAAAAAAAACGAAAAACAAAAAACACCTGTGCCCAGGGCACCCTACCAGATTACTGGAGTGTCGAAACCAAGTTTCAACATTCAGGAAACGTCTAGTCATTTGAGATAATTTAAAAATTATTATATATTCAAAGTAATGAAATTCGGGCCAGCCCCGGTCTTCTGCCTGATGTCAAGGGACGGGGGACAATGGAGACGTGTCCCCAGGCTTCTGAGATGGGGAGCCAGGAACTCTGCGCCCAGACGAAACATCTTTCTCCTATAGAGACAACATAGAACCATCCTTGGATAGGCTCTGTCTTGGAACATAGGAAGTCGGAGGCTCTCGGCGACCAAGAGATCACTGAACTTAGGGCCGTCAGGGGATGGGTTGTTTTGCGTTTAAGAGCTGAGGGAGGTCCTGATGGAAGGGCGATACACTCCCGTCCGCGGTCTGGAGGATAAACACACCTCCGTGGGAACCCTCCCCGGGGCTGGACCAGAGGCATCTGGATGAAGCTTCAGAGTGAGGGGTTTCGTAATTCATTATTCCCCCGCGTCACGCGGTCGACTCCGTAACTGGATGTCAGAAATTCCTCTGGAAAAGCTTCTTCCTCAGAAGAGTCTAGGCCCACGAGATCAGCATCCGCACCAGCCTTTCTTGGACGCTGGCTCTTAGTTGGGCCTTTTGCCGAAACGCTTAAGGTAAATTATTTCAGGTGAATCTCACCCCTGCATTCAGAAGTCCCATTAGGCGGGCATTTACAGCTGAGCTTTAAAAACAAAAACGCTGGGGCGCCCGGGTGGCTCCGTCGGTGAAGCGTCCGACTTCAGCTCAGGGCGCGATCTCGCGGTTCGTGGGTTCGAGCCCCGCGTCGGGCTCTGTGCCGACAGCTCGGAGCCTGGGGCTGCTTCAGATTCTGTCTCCCTCTCTGTCTGCCCCTCCCTCAGTCATGCTCTCGCTCTCAAAGATAAAATAAACATCTAAAAAAAAAGGAAAAACAAACAGACCAAAAGCCCCCAAATGCTAATTAAGCCCACTTCCTTTGCTCCTGAGAGGCGGCAGGACTCTGGGTGATTTCTTCCTCCCTTCCCTTTTCTCTAGATTCTGTGTCTCGTGACTCCGAACTACTTTTTACATGAGAATGAACAGCACACAGTTAAAACAGACGTGATGGTGTGCCTTACACCAGATGCACTTAATCGGAGTGCACACGCACACGCACAGCCTTTGGGGCACTTCCTTACGTCTGCCCTTCTCTTCTTTTTTTAAGTCTTTATTTTTATTTATTTATTTTGAGAGAGAGAAAGTGCAGGTCAGGGAGGGGCAGAGAGAGAGGGGGAGAGAGAGAGAGAGAGAGAGAGAGAGAGAGAGAGAGAGAGAGAATCCCAAGCAGGCTTTGCACTGTGAGCCCAGAGCCCGACGTGGGGCTCGAACCCACGAACCGTGAGATCGTGACCTGGGCCCAGGCCGGACGCTTCGCCGACTGAGCCACCCAGGCGCCCCTCCTTACACGGGGGGGGGGCCTTCTTACGTACCCTTCTTACGTACACAGACCTACAGTCTCTGACCTCTGTGCCTGCGTCCCCTGCCCCTCTGAGCTCTGCCTTCAAAGGCTGCCTCCCTCTCTCTGTGTCCCTTTCACGCACAGACTGCCCTGCGCCCCTCCCCGTCTCCGCTTTATCTCCAGGCCCCCCATCCATCTTACTTGCCTTCCCCCTCTTCTCCCCTCGCCCCTCGCCCCTTCTCTCCCGCACACGCTCGCCTTGACTAGTCGTTACACTACACTTACAACCCGCAAGACCTACGGATTCAATTCCCCAAACGACGCAGTCCTCCCCCTTCTCTTGAAGAGTGAAGACAAGGGAACAGCCTCATTGGAATGTCACCTGTCACCTGTCTCACTGGCACCAGTAGACAGAAGAGCCAGGGCTGAAAAAAAAAAACAAAACTGGGAAGACAGTAACGTGTTTCCCGCCACTCCCCCCCCCCCCCCCCGCCCCTGCTAAACCAGCACTTTGGAAAAGCCTCCTTTGTTCCTCGTCAAGTTAAAATCCAGACACGGGTCCCGTAGCTCCCATGGCGGAGGGTGGACGAGGGCCACGTGCGATGGAGCTGGGAGCCACGGGCCGTCCCCGTCCCTCCGGCTCGTCATGCTTGCCTCCCGTTGCCCTTTGGAATCTTCCCCTTTAGTGCAGACGAGGCTCCGCGGGACTCAGCTGGGAGCCGTCTTCTCCAGGTTCGGAGCACTTCCAAGTAGATGAGTTACGTCCACGCAGGGCTTTGTGACACTTTCAGATCGGTGGCCGGCGTCCTTCCGCCGCGTTAGGAGAATCGCGAGTGACATCGGTGGACGGGTTCGATCGGATGGTTCATCCCGTGACGGTCCTCTCACCAGGAGCCTGTCCCGGCCCCCGGCTCTGCAGTCTGCAGAGGGGCTTCAGGGGGGTCGGGGTCCTTGCCTCTCAGGGGTGGTAGCTGCCTGCGACGCCAAGGCCGCGCCCGGGAGAAGGCCACGTGGCGAGAGGGCAGTCGACGGGAGCCTTCGGAGGGACCCGAGAGGGGACTCCGCGGGCAGTGGCTGCCGGCGGGCAGGGCTGGGAGCGCATCAGTGACGGCATCCTCACGGTGCCCCTCGAGGCCTTGGGGCAGGTCCTGCGCTGTAAGGGTTATTCGTGCCCCGCCCCGCGGTATACACGGTGACCGGATGGATGGGTTCCCCTGGTGCACACAGAGAGGGGACCTGTGAGCGCCAGAGGGTTGCAGAGTGTGGTGTAAGTAAGGACTGTGTGTTTAGTCCGTCCCGGTGCCTGACACAGAGCTCCCAAAGCTTGAAATTTCCTGTGTGTTAGGGGTGATACGTACACCTTCCTTCCTTCCTTCCTTCCTTCCTTGCTTGCTTCCTTGCTTCCTTCCTTCCTTCCTTTCTTCTCCCTCCCTCTTTTCCTTTCTTTCCTTCCTTCCTTCCTTTCTTTCTCCTCCCTCCCTCCCTCCCTCTTTTCCTTTCTTTCTTGCTTGCTTTCTCTCCTTCCTTCCTTCCTTCCTTCCTTCCTTTCTCCTCCCTCCCTCTTTTCCTTTCTTTCCTTCCTCCTTACTTTCTTTCTCCTCCCTCCCTCTTTTCCTTTCTTTCCTTTCTTTCTTTCTTTCTTTCTTCTTTCTTTCTTTCTTTCTTTCTTTCTTCTTCCTTCCTTCCTTCCTTTCTTTCTCCTCCCTCCCTCTTTTCCTTTCTTTCTTTCCTTCCTTCCTTCCTTCCTTCCTTCCTTCCTTTCTCCTCCCTCCCTCTTTTCCTTTCTTTCCTCCTTTCCTCCTTTCTTTCCTTCCTTCCTTCCTTCCTTCCTTCCTTTCTCCTCCCTCCCTCTTTTCCTTTCTTTCCTCCTTTCTTTCCTTCCTTCCTTCCTCCCTCCTCCCTCCCTCTTTCTTTCTTTCTTTCTTTCTTTCTTTCTTTCTTTCCTTTCTCCTCCCTCCCTCTTTTCCTTTCTTTCTTTCCTTCCTTCCTTTCTCCTCCCTCCCTCTCTTTCTTTCTTTCTTTCTTTCCTCCCTTCCTTCCTTCCTTCCTTTCTCCTCCCTCCCTCTTTTCCTTTCTTTCCTCCTTTCTTTCCTTCCTTCCTTCCTCCCTCCTCCCTCCCTCTTTCTTTCTTTCTTTCTTTCTTTCTTTCTTTCTTTCTTTCCTTTCTCCTCCCTCCCTCTTTTCCTTTCTTTCTTTCCTTCCTTCCTTTCTCCTCCCTCCCTCTCTTTCTTTCTTTCTTTCTTTCCTCCCTTCCTTCCTTCCTTCCTTTCTCCTCCCTCCCTCTTTTCCTTTCTTTCCTCCTTTCTTTCCTTCCTTCCTTCCTCCCTCCCTCTTTTTCTTTCTTTCTTTCTTTCTTTCTTTCTTTCTTTCTTTCTCTTTCTTTCTTTCATCCTCCCTCCCTCTTTTCCTTTCTTCTTTCCTCCTTTCTTTCTTTCCTTCCTTCCTTTCTTTCTCCTCCCTCCCTCCCTCTTTTCCTTTCTTTCTTTCCTCCTTTCCTTCCTTCCTTCCTTCCTTCCTTCCTTCCTTCCTTCCTTTCTCTTCTCTCCCTCCCTTTCTTTCCTTCCTTCCTTCCTTCCTTCCTTCCTTCCTTCCTTTCTCCTCCCTCCCTCCCTCTTTTCCTTTCTTTCCTTCCTTCCTTCCTTCCTTCCTTCCTTCCTTCCTTCCTTCCTCTCTCTCTCTCTCCCTCCTTCTTTTTTAATTTTAGAGAGAGAGAGAGAGAGCAGGGGAGAGGAGCAGAGAGAGAAGGAGAGAGAGAATCCCAAGCAGGCTCCATGCTCAGAGTGGAGCCCGATGTGGGGCTCAAACCCACGAACCGTGAGATCATGACCTGAGCTGAAGTCGACCGCTCAACTGACTGAGCCACCCAGGCGCCCCCAGGAACATCTTTTGTTTTAACGAGGCGAATCCTGGTGGCCCCCTCTGTAGCTTAGGATGGGAGCTTGTGTACCAGAAAGACCAAGCCTTGATGCAAAGCTTGGAACATGTGCTCCCCAGGGCCCCCCAACCCCCACGGAGGGGAGACGGGCTGGAGATAGAGTCTGGTCACCAGTGACCGGTGATTTCATCAGCCATGATGGCGCGATGAGATCTTTGGCCAAACCTTGGCCTGTATGTGTCTTCACTTCAGCTGTGCCTGAGTTGGATCCTTCACGATAAACCGCTAGCTGTTCCAGCAACTGACCAAAATGAGAAAGGGGTCACGAGAGCCCCGGTGGACAGCCCGCTGCCGGAAGTACGGGGGGCCCAAGGCTCGTGGTGGCATTGGCAGGGGGCAGCGTTGTGGGACTGAGCCCTTAGCCTGTGGGGTCCGATGCTACCCCCGGTAGACGGTGTCGGAATTGAAGTGAATCGTAGGACATCCGGCGGGCCGGGGCCTCCAAAGCTGGGACGAGAGGAACGAGGCTCCAATGGCAGAGAATTTGTGATCCCTTCCCTTACTTTCCAAGCGGCTCCATAGAAAAGGTCCTTGGGCCGGAGACCTGGAGTCTCAACATACCTCCAGCCCCAGGAAATGGGATCTTCCCCACAAATTCTCAGGTGCTTGAGGCTCGGATGAGCATAGAAGAGAGACAGAGAGGCAGACTCAGGGTCCTCCCCTGACGCCACCACTCATTGGCGGGGAGACTTGAGTGCGTCACGGATCTTCTCTGAGCTTCATATTCCTCATTTGTAGGATAGGAAGGGGGTCATCCTGATAGTATTTACTACACAGCATCACTCTAAAGTTCAGGTGAGGTCTGCAGATGGTACCTTGTAAAACCATCAAGGGCTGGGGCCCTTGGACAGTCCGTTGAGCGCCTGACTCTTGACCTTGGCTCAGGCCATGATCTCGCGGTTCATGGGTTTCGGGCCCCACATTGGGCCTCTGCGCCGATAGCTCAGAGCCTGGAACCTGCTTGGGATTCTGTCTCTCCTTCTCTCTGACACTCCTCTCTCTCTAAATAAATAAATAAGCCTGAAAAAAATTTTTTAAACCATCAAGGGCTATGAAATGGTAGCTAACTCTGTAAGTTTCTCCATTTTATGTCTCTGGTCCTTACATACCTTTTTTTCCCTGAATAAGCGTGATGCGGATGTGGGGGAGGGGAGGGGTGCTGGGAGCAGAAGGGGCAGCGAGGTAAGCCATTGGAGAGCAGAGGAGGCAGACAGGGTGGGCCTGGTGAGGGGTGTAGACGCGTCAACCCCAATACCGAGCGCGTGGGTGGGGGCCCATCCTGCAGCTCCTCACCCCCACTCCGGGTGTCCACACTCACTCTGACGAGGCTTCTCCACATCACACACCTGGCGACAACGAGAGAAGTCACGATGCCCCCTTCCACCCTCCGTTCCTTCAGGGAGGAGACAGGAGCGAGCCCCGGGCACAGCCTTCTCCTGCTACTCTCCGAGGAACCTCCTGCAATTAATGGCCTGCCATTTGCCATCTGTCCTGTCCTTCCCCGGTCGCCCAGGGCGCAGGGATTCAGAGCTGGCACATTGTGATAGTCTACAGTGTTCATGTCACCTCTGATTTCTTCCAGAAAGTCATTAAGCAGATCTGTGTGGGAGCTGCTGCAGCGTCAGTAAAGTTCCTCCCAGGGCAGGCGGCACAGAGGTGGCGAGAACAGGCTAGGATTCCTCAAGTTCAAGGGGGCTGGAGTCTGTGCGTGCTCAGATGAGAGTCGTGTGAATTGGGACGAGGACGAGCCGCGCTTAAACCCCAGATGGACTCATCTCCTCTTTTCCCTTTGGCTTCCTCAATCTGAGACGGAGCCCCGAGTCTTCCTTAGGACCCCCAGAATCACAGGGAGTATTACACCTGTGCCTTGCCTCGCGTTTTCCCCCAAAGCGGAGTCTGACACAAGAACTTGGCTGCAGGTAGTTTATGTGGGAGGCGTTCCGGGGGGGGCAGAAGGGAGGGAGTGGGCAGGAAGAATCGCTAGTCTCGGGGATGAGTGCACGAACCGGTTTTCTGCGGCCACCGGGATTCAGCCCCTGGGGCCCCTCTGCCGCATCACGTGCCTCAGGGGTGCCCCACTGGGAGGTGGGAGGTGGGTGAATGGCCACCTGCTTCTGGCACCCTGGTGCATCACTTCCCTGCACGTCTGGGCTGCCCATGTTCGTGCAAAACCCCGAGGCAGTAAGGCAGAGAGAGACCCCTGGTGCGCTTGACATGGGAGGCCCGCAGTTGGCAGAAAGCTGCCCATCACAGCTGCACCGAGACCACGGGGCCAGGAATGTGGTGTGGTGGGTCATTAGCATCAGCTCTAGAAAGCCTGCGTTCTTCCTGGGAATGGGGCTTCTTCATCTGGGCGCAAAGAGTGCAGGTGTCAACATCAGGGACCGTCAGTGGTCCCAGAAGGAAGGATGAGGGGCTGCTTGTAGGAACAGCGTAGAAAGATACATTGTTGGGGAAGAGTCTTCCGGACCCGCATGTGCTTTGGGTAAGGTCTTCAGCGGTGGGCGGAGCACACGAGATGGGGCGTGGCGGTGGGCGGAGCACACGAGATGGGGCGTGGCGGTGGGCGGAGCACACGAGATGGGGGTGTGGCGGTGGGCGGAGCACACGAGATGGGGTGTGGCGGTGGGCGGAGCACACGAGATGGGGTGTGTGGCGGTGGGCGGAGCACACGAGATGGGCGTGGCGGTGGGCGGAGCACACGAGATGGCATTCAGCAGAGGCCCACAGACTAGGTGCATCCCTCTGCCGTTCAGGATGCTTTTGGGGGACCAGCACCTCCCTGCGTCTTCCAGCTGCATAACAGTTTGGGCCTCTGGCTCCAAAGTCACGGGCCAGGGAGCATCTACTAATGGAAAGCACACCCGAATCTGTTCCCTAGAGCCCGCACTGCTAAGCAAGTCCCCTTAATACCAGGAGGCTTTTAATAGGAGGTTTAGCCGTTTCTTAATTGGCCATCTTGTGATCCGTGGTTCAAGGTGACTTTGAATTATAACAGACAATCTTGCTCCCCTCACTAATTAGCACTGAAACCGCAAAGGCGCATGTAAAGGTTGTGCTGATTAAATTATTGAAAAACTGGGAATAACCTAAATGTACAATTATAGGGATTATTGAATTAATTGAACGATGTACAGAATAGTGCAAATATCCATGTATGTTACCTAGAGTGCTGTTTAAAATATTAATAGAAAGAAACAGGGACAATCTAGATACCCAACAGTAGGGGATTCACTTAAAAAGAAGAAGAAGAGGGGCGCCTGGGCAGCTCAGTCAGTTGAGCGGCCGACTTCGGCTCAGGTCATGATCTCACAGTTCGTGGGTTCGAGCCCGGTGTTCGGGGTCTGTGCTGACAGCTCGGAGACTGCTTTGGGATTCTGTGTCTCCCCTCTCTCTCTGCACCTCCCCTGCTCATGCACTCTCTCTCAAAAATAAACAAACATTTAAAAAAAAAATTAAAGTGGAGAAAGACATTTGAACTGGAGCTCTCATAGACATAAGGTAAGGACTTTCCAGAAAAGTCTGAGAAGTCCAAGAAGTGCCACTGACAAGGGCCGCAGTGACACCCAGGAGAGAAGCACAGGGAACAACCTGTTAATAGCAAATTACTCTTTAAATATTCTTTGTTTTTCATGTTTATTTTTGAGAGAGGGAGAGAGAGAGCACGCAAGCAGGGGAGGGGCAGAGAGAGACAGAGACAGAGAATCGCAAGCAGGCTCCACACTGACGCACAGAGCCCGAGGCGGGGCTCAAACTCTCAAGCTGTGAGATCATGACCTGAGCCAAAGTCGAATGCTCAACCGACAGAGCCATCCAGGCGCCCCGCCTCTACCATTTTAACTTGAGCACACGCGAGTGTCCGGTGATCATACAAGCATGACATGGTGTGAGCTGAGCCTGGGTGCTGATCTGGGCATTTGCGATGTGTATCGGTTACCCATCACTGCGTAACAAGTGAGCCCAAGACTTAGCGTATTAAAACAACACTATTATCTCCTGCAGTTCTGAGGGTTTGCAGGATGGTTCTCTTGCTGGGTTTGCCTGAAGGCTCACTCCTGCGGTTGGGTTCGCCCAGTGGGGCAGGTGGGGGCTGGCTCATTGAGGCCCAAGAAGCCTGGGCCTCCCTCCCTGGTGTTCTCTCCTCCTTCGGTAGTCGAGGCAAATCTACCTTACGTGGTGGCTAATGGGCTGCAGGAAGCTAACGCACAAGCTTCCAGGTCTTTGAAGGCCGGCACGGCATTGCTTCACCCCCCGGCATGTCTTCATGGCAAGTGACAAGGCCAGCCTAGATTCAAGGGGAGGGCAGACAGACTCCATCCCTCGACGGAGTCGCCTCATGCATGCAGAGGGGTGGCAGACAGTGCCGGCGATCTTCTTGGCAGACGGTCTAGCGCAGAAAGGAGCCAGTGTGCTGGCGGCTCAGATTCTCCAGTGTCGTCTCCGCTCCGGAGGGATGACACCCCAATTCCGTGAGGGCCACCTACCAAGGCTGGGACCACAGGGGGCTCTCGGCTAGAGCAGAGGACACCGTATGCAGCGGTCTGCGGAAGGGGAGGCCTGTGGATCGTCTGTCTCAACCTCACGTATGTCGACCCTGAATCCTCAAAAAAGCCTAATAAAGTAGACACTCGTACGAGGCCCATTTTCCAGATGAGAATATGGAGGCACAGACAAGTTAAGTAGGTCGCCCAGGTGGAGCCCCACTTTTATTTCGTCTCAGAGCCTGCGCTCCTAGCCACCGGGCTGCTTGAACGTTTGACCTTCTTTCGCCCCTGTTTTGTGACCCCAGTGCCCTTGCCCACAGAATGCACTGGTGACCTCACTCACGATGAGGAGGACCAGGTGTTTGGTTGTCGATTACTTCTACACGGCTTCTGTCTCACATGGCTTTGGCGTAGCCTCTAGGGGCGGTCCTGTTGGGTCCCTGTGCCAGCTGAGTCCAGGATAAGGGGAAGCGGGTTCGAGAGGCAGCCCGTTGGTCCCCAGACCTTACGGTCTGGAAGTGAGAATGGGCTCGCACAGATGCAGGTTTCCAAGGGAGACCGTGGACTCCCCTCCCCCACCCCCCACCCAGGACCCGCCAGCGACTGCTTTTCGTCTCTTAGCTTGGTTTTAAACGTGGTTGGCCCTGAAGCTGTGGGGGTGGGTTAGGGAGCTTCCACGGCTCCCCCACCCCTGCACCCCAAGGAGCCTGTGCCCCACGACGTGCAGTGTTCCAGGAGGAAACGGGGCCGCAGGGCGGGCAGTGGGTACCAGCAGAGGGGCTGCTGGCCAGCTCCCTGGTCGAGAGATGGGGAAGAGGTGGGGCAGCCCAGGGATGGGAGCCTCAGGCAGCCCGCCCTCTCCTCACCTCTGCCACCCTCCCCAGTGCCTCCCGGAGGCCAGCGCACATCAGGCCATCCTGTCTCTCTGGCTCGTTTTCACCAAGCCTCTTGCGTGACCTCCCGGGTGATGTTGCTGCCCAAGGGGAGGGGGGGCGGGGGGCCGGGCAGGAGCTCTTTCTTTCCTGAGCCCTCATCCCCCAGAGGGTCTGCAGCCAGTCCAGGGCCTGGAGAGGTGGGGATGTCTACCAGAAAAGCCAGATCTGTGGAGCTGCAGCCTTAAGCTATGTAAATATCAAATCGAGTAAGGGCCCAAATCCTCTGGGACAGGCAGTCTGGGGGGTGGGGAGGGGGCGGGGCAGGGAGAAGAAGGAGCCATCTATTGTGAAGAGGCTGAGGCCAAGGGCATGAGGAGGACCAGGGGGTCAGAGGGGAGGGAGGGGGAAGGAAGGGAAGGGGGGGGAGAGGGAAGGAGGGAGGGAGGAGAGAAGGGAAGGAGGGAGGGAGCAGTGAGAGAGGGAGGGAGGAGTGAAGGGGGGAGGGAGGAAGGAGGGAGGTGTCTTTTGCAGCACTCAGACCACCGTGAGGGGCCAGGCCCAGGCAGGAGGGGTTAAGGTGCAGAGAGAATGGAGGGGCTTGGAGCCACCAGTCAGTGTCTAAGACATTATCCCTGACGATAAAGGTGGTGGGGTTTGGGGGAGGGACGTGATGCTCCCAGGAGCACGGATTATTTTTCAAAACCTTGTTTCCCATCAGCAGAGCTTTCTAGTAGCGGGTACAGGTTAGGGGGTCACCCCTAAAGCAACATGCAATCCCCCTACCCCACCCCTAGAGTACAAGACAGGCCCGTGGTTCCGAAAGGAATTCTAATTTTTTCTCCCCCGTGGGAAGATTCGCACCCGCACCAATATTTATCCAAGGGCGGGGGCCGTGAACACTGGCCGTGAACATGCGAGGCAAGGTCCTGGTTCTAGAATGTTCCAGCCGTTGGGGCCGGGGGGGAGGCAGAGCAAGCCCCCGTCTGGTGTTGGTTTTGGGGTTGCACGTCATACCCATTCCCTGGGTATTTTTTCGAGCTGCGCAAAGTGCACGTCTCTCCAGAAACAGAACGGGGACCAGTTCGAGCTGCGTGAGACCTGGGGGCTTCTGGTCCCAGCCTCTCATTTTCCAGACCAGGAGACTTGAAGTGCTCACAGCCACAGCCGTGTGCAGCAGAGGGCAGAGAACACGGGGGCTGGCCCCGGGCGGTGCCCAGGCCAACACCGTGGGCGCTTCCTGCCTGTTTTCCTCCTGTGTTTTGTATGTGGTAGCAGCTGGGACACCGGTTCATGACTTATTTAGGGTAGTAACCGAAAGCCGTGCGTCATCCCAGTGCAGGCATCTGGAAGAGGGAGAGGGGGGGTTCTCAGCTTCTCAGCTCAAGCCAGGGTAAGCTTCCCACTCGATTTCCTTGATCCTCTCCTAAGAGGCGGGAACCGGATGGGATTGGTCCGATGGCCGGGCATTTTTAGCCCACGCTTAGGAGATCAGTGACTTCGCTCGGGTCCCCCAGAAGGCAGAGCCTCAGACAACGGCTGGTGCGGGGAAGTTTATTCTGTGGTGCGATCCCAAGGGTGGAGGATTGAGAAAAGAAACAGGGAAGGAGAGGAGGCTAATCCAGGGGTTAGCGAGCGGGTTTTAACAGTGGATAACAGGAGCTCGATCCTGCTGAGCACATGGCCCTGAAATTGTCCGCCTGAGATGCTAAGCTGGGGAGCATTTATCTCCCGGATCCCCTACCCAGAGGCGGTTGAATCCCCTTCGCTCTGAATTTGCACATGATGGAACGGCTGAGCGGCAGTGCAAAAGGCCTGGGGCACGAGGTGAGGGTGCCAGGTGCGACTGCGGTGAGGGTCTCTCCAGACACACCTGCGTGCAGCCGGCCAGCTGCCATGGTGACTCACAGCCCAAGCGAAGATGAAGGTTGAAAAGACGTGAGGCGAGGCATAAGAAGAGGTCAGAGACTCATGCGTCAAGAGGCAAGCATTTTCTTTGCCTTGCTGTGCCAGGGACCTGGCCAGGCTTCCGTGAGATCCCGAGACCCGGTCCCCTAGGCTTCAGGCTACCGTGGTGGTTCTCAAACTTGAGGATCCCCTGGAGGGCGTGTTGAAACATGTGTTCCTGGACCCCATCCCAGCATTTTTCATTCCTGAACTCTTTGTGGGCCTGACAGCTTGCGTTTCTAACAAGTTTCCAGATAATGCCAATGCGACTGGTCTGGGAACCACAGTCAGCCATCACACTTTGTCTACCCGTCTACTGATGGGCATCTGCGAGGTTTCTGCTTTGGGGCTATTACGAATAATGCTGTCATGAACAGGTTTTTGCGTGAACGTACATTTTCAGTTCTTGTGTGTGTGTGTAAGTGGGAATAGGATTGCTGGGTCACATGGTCACTCTATTTTTAGGAACAGCCAGATTGCTGTCCAAGGTGGTTGCATCACTCACCACCAGTGAGAGTTACAGTTTCCCCCCGTTGTCACCAGTACCTGCTACTCGCCTGCCTTTTTGATTATGGTATCCTAATGGGTGTGGGGTGGTATCTCATTGTGGTTTCCATTTGCATTTTCCTAATAACTAATGACACTGAGCATTGTTTCCTAGGCTCATCGGCCATTTGTATATGTTATTTAGAGACACATCTATTCAAATCCTTCATCTAGTTTTTAATTGGGTTGCCATTTTATTTTTTATTTTTATTTATTTTTATTTTTGGGACAGAGAGAGACAGAGCATGAACAGGGGAGGGGCAGAGAGAGAGGGAGACACAGAATCGGAAACAGGCTCCAGGCTCGGAGCCATCAGCCCAGAGCCCGATGCGGGGCTCCAACTCACGGACCGCGAGATCGTGACCTGGCTGAAGTCGGACGCTTAACCGACTGCGCCACCCAGGCGCCCCGCCATTTTATTTTTTAATTGAGTTTTTAAGTAACTCTTTTATGTAAATGCAAGTCCCTTATCAGATGTAGGATTTGCAAGTATTTTCTCCCGATCTGTGGGTTGTCTTTTAACTTTTTTGAGACTATCCTTTGAAGTAAAAAATTTCCAAATACGATGAAATATGTTTTATCTACTTTTTCTTTTGTCGCTTGTGTTTTTGGTGTCATGTCTCAGAAGCTTATGCCTAATCCAAGCTCACTAAGATTTACCCCTATATTTTACTCTAAGAGTTTTACAGTTGTAGATCTTCTATTCAGGTTACGGGCCATTCTTTTGCATATGGATATCCAGTTGTGCCAGCGCCATTTGTTGAAAAGTCTTGTTTTGTCCCTCATACAGTTTTCTTGGCCCCCCTGTTAAAAATCAATTGATCGTAAAGGTAGAGGTTTATTCCTGGACTGTCTTTTCTAATCAGCCGGTTGGAATTTTGATAAGGATTACATTGAAGCTGTAAACCCATTTGGGAAATGTTGCCATCTTAACAATATTAAGTCTTCCAGTCCATGAACATGGGATGTCTTCCCAATTATTTAGGTGTTCTTTCATTTCTTTCTGTAACGTTCAGAATTTTCAGGGTAAAGGTCTTGCATTTCTGTGTTATATTTGTTATTTTTGATGTTACTATAAATAGAATCAATTTCTTAATTTCGTTTTCTGGTTGTTTGAGGACAGAGTGGCTCAGGAATATTAAAGTAACTTGCCCAAAAGTCAGAGTTGCCAGTGTATAGAAATATGATTGATTTTTGTGTGTTGATCTTATGTCCTTCAGCCTTGCTGAACTCACACATTCTAGTAGTTTTTTTTCGTGGACTTCTTAGTGTTTTTATACCATCTGGAAATGGAGATAGTTTCATTTCTTCCTTTCCAATCTGGGTGCCTTTTACTTCTTTTTCTTGCCTAATTGTCATGGCTAGAACCTCTAGCACAAGAGAAGTGAGTTAACAAGAGAGTTAGTCCTAGCAGAGAAGCATTTAGTCCTTTACCGTTATATAAAATGTTAGCTGTGAGTTTTTTACAGATATTCTTCATCAGGTGAGGGTGTTTCCTCTTATCTGTGGTTTTGGAAAGAGTTTTTATTTTATCATGAAAGAGTGTTGGATTTTGTCAAATGCTTTTTCTGCATCTGTTGAGATGATCATTTGTGTTTTGTTTTTGTATTCAGTCCTTTTCTCTCTAATGATAGGATATATTATATTAATTGATTTTCAGATGTTAAGTCAACCTTACATTTCTGGGATAAATCCCACTTGGTTATTATGCATAATCCTTTTTATATGTTACTGGATTTGTTTTTCTGGTATTTTATTAAGGATTTTTGCATCTATGTTCATAAATATCCAAGAATTTTTGCCCCTCTGAAATTGTTTTAAGATGTAAAGAACCATTTTATTTTAGTTTCATTAAATTTTTTTTCTATTTTGAGAGAGAGAGTGCATGTGAGCAGCAGAGAGAGAGGGAGAGAGAGAACCCCAAGCAGGCTCCACGCTGTCATCACAGAGCCTAATACAGGGCTTGATCCCACAAACCATGAGATCATGACCTGAGCTGAAATCAAGAGTCAGATGCTCAACTGACTAAGCCATCTAGGCACCCCTGAAGAACCATTTTAAATTTTTCTTTTAGTGTTTATTATTTTTGAGAGACACCGAGAGACAGAGTGCGAACGGGGGAGGAACAGAGAGAGAGGGAGACACAGAAACCGAAGCAGGCTCCAGGCTCTGAGCTGTCAGCACAGAGCCCGCTGCGGGGCTCAGACCCACAAGCTGCGAGATCATGACCTGAGCTGAAGTCGGACACTCAACCGACTGAGCCACCCAGGCGCCCCGTTAAAGAACCATTTTAAATGAGAATTCAGAGATTGCAAAGTGATTGAAGAAGAATTCGTTTTACTTTGAAATTTTTGGTCTCTTTCAGAGTCTTTAAAATACTAAACTAGTAGAATAAATCTGAGATAAAATTATCTAGGATAAATTAGTAAATCAGTATTTCTAGAGATCACCAAAAGAGTCTGAGCAGAATTTCCTCAAATAATACACCATTCTTTGCTTCTCTTTTGTAGTCTGGAATGTTCTTTTTTTTTTTTTTAAGTGTTTATTTTTTGAGAGAAAGAGAGAGTGTGAGCGGGAGAGGTGCAGAGAGAGAGGGAGACACAGAATCTGAAGCAGGTTCCAGCCTCTGAGCTGTCAGCACAGAGCCTGATGTGGGGCTGGAACCCACAAGCCATGAGATCGTGGCCTGAGCTGAAGTCGGCCGCTTAACCGACTGAGCCACCCAGGTGCCCCTGTAGTCTAGAATATTCTTTTTGTTGTGATGAAATAATTGTCACTTATGCCTGTATGAGTTTGTCGCTTGATATAATAAGCAGAAATGTTTGAGTCTTAACGATACACTCAATATGCTTATCATGATATATTCATGAAAGACATGATATGTATTATTTGATATAATGAATTGATATATTTGATACTCAACTGTGTAATCATGGTATAATCAATATACTGATGATGTTCTCATGAATACTTAACACGATACATACCATCTGTTATAATGAACTATTCTTAGAGGACAAAGGGTATGTTTCCATTTCCTAAGTTTATAGGCCACTGTATTGCATGTCTGTGCAAGTGAATCTTAAATCACTTAAATCGTACGTTGTCCACATGTATTATCTTAATAACACTTCTGATAATTTTGTGAGATGGACCTTATTATTTCCATTTCATGGATTAAGGAACAGTAGTTTAGGAATCTTAAGTGACCTGCCCAAAGGTCAACGAGAAAGTAAATTGTAAGCTGGAATCCAAACCCAATCTGACTCTAAAGGGAGAAAGGAGGGAGAAGGTGGTGGAGAAAATCAAAACAGCGTGGGTCGACAAGGAGAGATGCAGACCTATTGGCAAAGACGTAAGTGGATTCAGGGAAGGGACAGCTGGGCCCGGGGGGAAACGTGGACACCCTTCCCTCGAGAGCACTGATTGGATGGCCCATGCCAGTGAGGACACTCATTGCTGCATTTGGCCTGATGCTCCGGGGTTTCATCCCCCCCCCCCCCCCACCCATCATGTTCCTCCTCCGTGCACTGCCTTGACCTAGAAAGAAAGATCCATGGGGACGTATGAAACCAAAACACAGAGCTCACTTCTGAGCTTAAACAGAGTTGTTGTTTTTTTTTCAGGCTAATTGGTGATCCATAACAGGATGTAAAATTCTATTTTGTTGCATAAGGTAGTGACTCCATAAAGCACAGAAACACGGTGAGAAGCGTGTCCTCCTTTTCTTCCCATGTTGGGAGTGTGTGTAGTGAAACAGCGTTTAATTGGGCCCCATCACTTTGACATTTGTGATGGTCTGGACAAGAGCTAGGCCGAAGCTTTGCTTGGCACTATTTATGGGACCAGAGAAGAACTTGTAAGTTATTTGTTTATATAAACGAACGTGGGGGCGTTATATCTCCTTGGGAGATAATCAACGATTCTCAAGAACTTAATGATAACTTAACTTAATGGATATGAGAACTATAAATAACTTTTTGCCTATTATGAAAGCAGGTCTCAAAGACCTTCTTGACAAGTCTTGGTTAGTTAATGATACCACCCTCTGTGCTAAAAACAATCGGATACTTATTTAATACCGGTATTTAATTAAATAAATATATGATCGTATAATTTCTCTTAAAATATTCATGATCCTGAAGGGCCTTGTCACTGTTGGCCTGAGAGAGAGAGAGAGAGAGAGAGAGAGAGAGAGAGAGAGAGAATCCCAAGCAGGCTCCATGCTGCCAGCACAGAGCCCGACATGGGGTTTGAGCCCACAAACCATAAGATTGTGACCTGAGCGGAGATCAAGAGTCGGACGCTTAACCCACTGAGCCACCCAGGCACCCCTGCCCTTTTTATCTTTTTAAAGAAACAATTTCTTTGGGGGTCTCTATTTGGCAGCCTACTCAATCTGTGCATCTTAACACCCAAGATCCTAAGTAGTCAAGTAGAATATGTATTTCGCGTTTGTATTAAGATTGCTCATTTTCAAACCGTGTAATTACCTAATGAGTGTCTCACTCTTCACACTGGTGGAACAGGTTGACCAAACACAGGGGCAGGCATCAGAACTGAAATCATGAACCTGACCATCCTGTGGCCCTTCCTACTCATCTGGCTTGGCTTTCACCAGGGTGGGGGCAGGCACAGGTATACGTCTTCCCAGAGTAACGCCTACAGGCTTTGAGATGTCGTAAAGAATGGGGGGTTGCGCGAGGGGTACAAGACAAGCCCCGAAAGCCATTGCGTGGCCTGGCATCCTCTGGTTTAAGTTTGTGCCACCGGGGAAACACTGTCAGCTAGACGCATTTGGTGGTGCCTTTCAAGGAAGGAGAAAATTTCGCCTGGCGTGATAATTTTGCTGGAAGGTATCAGCCTGTAAATTTGCCATCCGATCCCCTTTGCCGGGTCTCTCCGTCTTGGATCATCAGAAGAACCATGCCTAACCTCGTGGTCCATCAGCATGGTTTTGTGCATATTGTGGCTCTCGCTGGGTCGGAAGAAAACCGTTCATTGGCTCGTGGCTTTGACCTGTGGCCTGCCAGGGTAACTAACGCCAATCGATCCCCTGATTTCAGAGTCAAATCCTTGGTTCAGAGTAAAATCCTCTACTCCTTGGTTTTGGAGGAAATACACCCGGAGAAGCTGAGTTGGCTTTGTTTTCTGTGCCGGTTGGCACAAGGTCCTCCCCGGAGGGCTTTTGTCACCTACCCACCCACCTACATGGTGACAGTAGAAGTTATTTCTGGTACGGTTTTTACACTGTGACTGTGTCTCCCTGGGCTTGAGTCCTGTGGCTGAGCACCTGGGGGGATGTTTAGGTCTGAGGGCAAGCGCTTCGTTTACAAAGTGCTTTCCAGATGCCTTCCTTGGCCTCAACCCTGTCCTACCTGTCCGGAGGCTTCAGCTCTCTGCTCAATTTGATAACGGATGGGAGGGAAGGCATGGGATAAGGTAAAAAGAGAGTGAGAGACGGTGATTACTCACAAAAGTTTCAAGCCGAGAGACGTGAGTGGGCAGAAACGAAGCGTGTGGAGAGTTAACACGACCAGAATGCAGGGTGTTGCATGAATGCTGCACCGTGCCTTCCTCTCACGGATAGAAATGCAATCCTGCAAGACCCCGAGGAGCCAAAAGGAGAATGCCAAAGCATAGTTTCCCTTTCTAACTAAGTGTTTCTTGGAAGGGCTTACTGAAAACCATGGGAAACAACGTCCTTCTTTTGTTTTTTTTTTTACGACTGTTATTCATTGGCAGCTGACTCCGGTCACCACAAATCAAGAAGGAAGAACAGGGAGAGAATTGGTGCCCTGGAGGTTGGGGCTGCCATGACGAGACAGAAACGTGAAGTTGGTGCCCCCCAGTTTGGCAAGACAAAGGTTAGGGCGCGGCATGATCCTGACGTGAGGACCGTGAGCAGTGTGGCTCAAGTGAAGGTGATGAACTTGGCTCAAGTGAAGGTGATGAACTTGGCTCAAGTGAAGGTGATGAATTGGTCTCTCCTCCAAGGGTCGGTGTTTATCAGCAAAGGAAACATGACACCACGAAGAGGTCATGATAGACGGATGGGATCTGTTGTCCCTCAAGATGGTTGGTACTAGCTGGAGACTGGAAGCCCTGTCGGACTAGCCTGTCTGCGCCAGAAGTGGCCACAGGAGCCACTGTTGTGACCTGCCCCCGCCCACCCTGCTGTTCTGACCTTGACTGCATTAGGCGTCTGGCTCTCTCAGCACCTCAGCCCCAGACAGACAACTCTTCCTCAGCCTTCATCATTGGAACATCAGCGCTCTGATCTCTTGCACACTCAATCTCCCCGACTGTTCTTCTGCTGAACGCTCAAACCGTAGATGTCTGCGGTTGATCCAGACCCCCCCATTTTTCTCATCATGAAGCGCTCCTGAGGTCACATACAGCGTAGCATAGTCACCAAGGTAGTATTTCTGTTTCTGAAATGACTTCGCTTTGGAGCATCAGCGACTAGTTGTGGCCATTCTTCCGTCCTTAATCTCTCTGTTCTTGTGTATTTGAAGCCATTAACCGTCTTATGTGGTGCATTTTCTCCTGTTTTGATTTCCCAGGATGAACACGGTCTCCATTTTCTGCCCACCCTTCCAGTAGGTCTGTCTCTTGGGGATTCCTCTTCTTTGTCCCTGCTTTTATTTTATTTAATTTTAATTTAATTTTATTTTATTTTTTTGTCCCTGCTTTTAAAATTACATGTTTCCACAAAGATTCTTTTCTTTAATATTTGCCTGCTCTACCCCTCCCCTCTGTCCCTTCATCAATCTATTCTGTTCTCATGGGACACACTGCCACCTCCAGGTAGATCCTTCTCGAATCTGCTTCTCTCTCCTGGTCTGTCCCTCCATTTCCAACTTCCTGAGGAGCATCTCCATACAGATGCACCACCAAAACCTTAAAGTCATTTTAGCTTAATGGTTTTTAAACTTTGCAAATTATTTGGAAGCTTCTGTCTCTTTTCTGTCTTCCTTCTTCTTCCCCGCCCTCCTCCAGTGGTGGCATCCTTCCAGGTTCAAAAAACTATGGGTCATTGTTGATTCCTTGTGCTATATGCATTTCATTATGCCTCTGCTCTGTCACCATGTGACCCTGGCTTGTTCATCTTCCTAAAGTGCTCTCTTCATTCAGCAAGTGTCTCACGAGCGGCTAACATGTATTAGGACGTATGTCAAGGGATGGGGTTACAAAGAAAAATAAACATGGTTCTTGACCTCATGGAGCTCAAGGTCTAATGGAAATAGAGATGTGCAAACAAAACAACTAATAAAATTTGATCACTGTTGTAATGGAGACCTGGTTTAAACATGATAAAAGGGGCGGAATTGTATCCGTTGGAAAGATGAGGTAGGTTTCTCAGAGGAGTTGATGCTTAAGTTGAAGCTTGGAGAACGAGTAGGATTTTACTCAGTCGGTACTTTGAGAACTCAGTATCCCAGGAAGAAGAAACAGCATGCAGCCATATGTAAAGATATCCAAGATACCTGTTTTCAGGGAACTATACATGGGTCTTTGGATATTCAAAGACAAACACGACAGGGTGAAGGCAGGATGTTTTGTGTTCTGCTAAGGAGCTGGGCATTTAGCCTCTACTCAGTAGCAAACCATTAAGGAATTGTGGGCAAGAGAATGACATGGCCAGATAAGGAGGTATGGTGGTTGGATAAGGAGAGGGTAGACTAAAAGCAGAAAAAATTGTAGGCACCATATTTTAAAGGTCTCGTAAGAGGTGGTCGACAAGGACATGGGAGGGGGGTAGGTTTGAGATCTAAGAAGGAAGAATCAGGGGCACCTGGCTGGCTCAGTTGGTAGAGTGTGCGATTCTTGAAGCCCCGTGTTGGGTGTGGAGATTACTTAAAAGTAATATCTTTGGAAAAAAAAAAAAAAGGAAGAACCAAGAAGACTCAATGACTGATTTAAGTATCTGGCAAAGACCTTGGGTTGGTTTCTCTACAACGTGACCCTGGAAAGGGTCTTCACCACCCGTGTCAGAATATTGGCTTCGTAGGCTTAAGCCGTTGTTGGGTCAGTCCAGCCAAGAAGTGAGGCAAGTGTGTGGACTGAGATGACATATGTGTTTAATGCAGTCTGCCTCTGGCTGTAGGAAGACGCACATGACAGGACTGCCCACAGGGACCCCCGTGTCATCATGGTATACTCAGAAGGTGCTCTGATGAACCTGAGGGGAAAACAGATGCTTTGAGGAATGGCGGAAAGATCATTTATCTGTTCATAATTTAGATTTTAATGTTGCTCTGAAATGCAGGACATCATTCCTGCCTTCTGGGACTAAATGCTGGGAGGAGACATCTGTTTATAGAGTTGTCCTGGGCATATTATATAAATTTATGTGTAAGTAAGAATTTCAGGTGGACTCTGGGGAAGACCCGGAAAGGGGAACAGACCCCGGCGTATTTTTCCTTTTGTGAGAGAACTCCCCACCCCAGGTCTCTCGACCTGGGCATTATTGACATTTTAGCGCGGATAATTTTTTGTTGTCGCTGTCAGATACTTGTCAACCTCTCTGGCCTCTACCCAGGGCACCCCTCCCAAGTTGTGATGACCAGAAATGTCCCCAGACATTGACGAATGTCCCCCAAGGGAGCAAGATCTCCCAGTAGAGAACCACTGTCATATGCTAATGCTTCTCCAATTTTAAGGTGCATGGGAATTGCCTGGGGACCTTGTATAATTGCAGATACTACTGACTCAGTAGGGTGGGGACTGGAGATTCTGCGTTTCTAGCAAACTCCGGGGGGACGCCAGTGATGCTGCCCTGAGGACCGAGCTTTGAACAGCGAGGTCTTAGCACATCCATACATCCCACCTTCGCTGCTTCCATATGTCCTACCACCACGCAAGGGAGAGCCTGGGTGGCATCGGAGATCCCGCGAGGGCCCCCGCCCTCTCGTCTCGGCGAGGACATCCCCCAAGCCCTGCCCTGATCTGTTCCAGGCTCCTGTGTTCTCGGTTGGAGGGGCGTAGGGCAGGTGGGAGTAAACCGAAGGGGCACATCCCGAGCCCCTGACGTCAGGCCGGAAGCCTGGGGCAGGGGGAGATTGAGGAGGCCTGAACTTGCTCACACATCAGCCAAGGCAGCTGTGTCTCAGTCCACGGGGTGCGGTTCAGAGGGCACAGCAGCTAATGGGACCAGATGGTCTGTGCCTTGTTTGTGGGCACGTGCCTCCCCCGTACTCACACAGTGATTTCCTCATTTGTTTCCTGCCCTCCGGAAACAGAATAGCCATTTTTAAATGAAATGGGGCTGAAGGCTCTCTTTCTTCCCAGCCTGTGTGCCGTTGAGCCTCCCGATGTGAATATGTTCAATCATGGAACTTTCTTTACAAGCGCTGGCAGCCGGCTTTATTTGGAAGCCAAGCAGGGTCGTGATTCGGAGCAAAATGAGAAGACCCCAACCCCCACGCCCACCCCCTACAAAGGGACCCCTAGTCGGGGCATTATCTGCCATCAGATGCAAAGAGTTACAGGGGGTGTCGTGTTCTAAGCCCTGAACTGTTAACACATGAGGGCAAAGCCCTTGTGAAGGTTCTCCAGAGGGGCTAGTTGGGGGCACTTCACTCCAGAGCCATGCGCTGCAAAACTTAGGAAGACGGCAGGGCCCAGGGGCTGGTCCAGGGCCCTTCTGTCCTCAAGCCCGAAAGGAAAGAGATGGGCTTAAGTTTCTTACCCGGAGAAGTCCGTCTACCAAATCTGAGTCCTTCGAAGCTATAAAACGGACCGGACGTGCATTTTATTCCAAAACAGACCCATTGTTTTCAACACCCCACCCCACCTCACCCCGCCCCACTCCCTTTTGGGAGCCCCCGTGGTTCCCCCCCACTGCTTTGCCTCAATCCTGAATGGCCGTGCTTGAAACTGTCTCAAGCAGACGTGTCTGTCTAAGGCTGGGAAGACAGCTTCAGCCCTGTCCTTTCGTCCTGCCTAGCCTTTGAGTTCCTGATGAAACTCATGACCTTGACCAGCACCAATCCCCGTTAGGGTAATGGACTTGAAGCTCTGCTGTTCTATAGCTGGGTGACCTTGGGTGCTGGGCTCAACCTCTCTGAGTCTGGTTTCTCCCTGGTCAGATGGGTTTGCTGGTATTTCCCTTTCCGTGTGGTTGTGGGCAGTAGGTAAGGGCGGTGGGGGTCGGAGGGGGGTTCCTGTTTGCCGGGTGCCTCTCTGCCAGGTCTGGGCTCTGCCCGCCAGGACTTTAGTCGGGAGGATTAGGGGAGTGACATTGGCCTCTACCCCTGGCTCTAACCCTTCCCAGCCCTGTTCGTTTTTTCTTTTTTCTTTTTTCCTATCTCAAGTTAGGTAACATACAGTGTTAGTTTCAGCAAAACCCGGTGATTCATTCATCCCCTACGAATAACACTCAGTGCTTCTCCCAACAAGTGCCCTCCTTAATGCCCATCCCCCATTTAGCCCATCCCTCCCCCCCCCCCACCTCCTGCCAGCAGCCATCAGTTTGTTTTCTGTATTTAAGAGTCTCTTAGAGGGGTGCCCAGCTGGCTCAGTCGGTTAAGTGTCTACCTTTGGCTCAGGTCATGATCTCAAGGTTTGTGAGTTCGAGCCCCGCATCGGGCTCTCTGCTGTCAGTGCAGAGCCCGGAGCCTGCTTCGCATCCTCTGTCCCCCCCTCTCTCTGCCCCTCCCCTGCTCGTGCGCACTCTTTCTGTCTCTTTCTCTCCCTGTCTCTCAAAAATACAAAAAGAGGCTCTTCTGGTTTGCTTTCCTCTCTGTTTTTATCTTATTTTTTCCCCCTTCTCCTCTATTCATCTGTTAAGTTTCTCAAATTCCACAGGAGTGAAATCAGATGATATCTGTCTTTTTCTGACTGACTCATTTTGCTTAGCATAATACCCTCCAGTTCCATCCACGCTGATGCGCATGGCAAGATACCACCTTTTATCATCGCTGCGTAGTATTCCCTGGTATATACGCATCTTAATGAAGCCCTGTTCTCTTCCTGACTTTCCTTCAGGCAGAATGCCTCCCCTCCAAGGCCATCCGCACCTCTGAAAAAGTGGCCGTGTGGCCAGGCCCTGGAGTTCATTCCTGTTGATCCAAGCAGTTTCAGAGCGGGCCCCGTGGGGAGTTCAGATGCTACACCGTTTTGGGGGGTGGGGGGCAGTGGCTGCGGTGGGGGCCCGGGAAGGAGGAGGCTCAGCCCAGCGGGGTCCACAGGCCATAGGACGGGCTTCAGGGGCAGACCCGCACAGACTCCCCACCTCGCCTGGAGCCGTGAGCTCGGCCTTGTGGGCACTCAGAGACACAGGCCGCCAGCCCTAGAAGGTTCCATCACGTGGGTTGGCCAAACCCCGGCTCGGTCGTGCCGTGTGCAGGCAGTGGCTTCCAGCTGGCCTCCGCCCGGCTCTCGTCGCTCACGCGCAGCCGGCTCCCCGAGCTGCCGTTCGGCAGAGTCAAGCACCCTGTACAGTCACTCTCTTCCCGGCCCCAGCGACACAGCAGCTCAGCTTCCCGGAGCCGCTTCGCTGGAACATCTTATTTAAAGTTCACACCCGAAGAGACGCGGGTGTTGATGGCTAATTTCCTCTAAACGAGCAGAGAATCGGGAGGCCTCTTCCCTCGGCTGACAGCTGCGGGGTCCGCGTCCATCTGTCTGGTCCCTGCCGGCCCGATGCTGCCTCCGGGTGGAGGGTGGCCTCGGGCCAGCTGCCAATGGCACGGCTTCCTCCGGTTCCTTCCAGGAGCACGGCGTACCAGCTGTTGACTCCTGTCCCCGAGCCCCCCGCCTGTCCCCTTGAAGTGGCACCACAGTGTCCCTGCTGGACGAGTGGGGGACAGGTAGTTTTTTCTCTCCTCCAAATGCAACCTGCATGGGGGGGGTGCGGTGGGGGGAGCTCCTCGGCTTTCCTCCAGGCTTCGGTGGGCAGGGTGGGAGGGCCGGTGCGGTGTTTCGCCCCATCGCTGTGCAAGAGACAGGGACGCTGCACAGGGGCGCCCGGGTGGCTCAGTCGGGCAAGCATCCGGCTCTTCATTTCTGCTCAGGTCATATCAGGTTCCTGGGTTCGAGCCCCACATCAGGCTCTGTGCTGACAGCTTCGAGCCTGCTTGGGATTCCCTCTCTCTCTTCCCTCTGTCTCTGCTCCTCTCTCTCTCCCTCTCTCTCTCTCTCTCTCTCTCTCTCAAAATAAATACACTAATTAAAAAAAAAAGAAAGAAAGAAACAGGGAGGCTGCACAGGTAGAGGCCCACATTGCTGAAGGGAGGCTGTGTGTGCGTTTTGCAATATGCCTTTTATTTATCTTTTTGGTACCATTTCACAGTAACCCCCTGCCACCAGAATGCACCCCCTCTTAAACACAGAATATTCCTTATCGTAAAAGAAATATCTGCTCATTAGGGGTGCCTGGCTGGCTCAGTCAGTTAAGCATCCAACTTCGGCTCAGGTCATGATCTCGCGGTTTGTGGGGTCAAGCCTCGCGTCGGGCTCTGTGCTGACAGCTCAGAGCCCGGAGCCTGCTTTGGATTCTGTGTCTCCCTCTCTCTCTGCCCCTCCCCTGCCCATGCCCTCACATTAAAAAAAAAAAAAAAAAAAAAAAAAGGTATCTGCCCATTAAAGAAAGTTTGGAAAACACAGAAGAGCACAGAAAAATTACTCCTCATCCCTACAAATTCCCCTGCGTCTCCCCTGCCTGCCGTCCATTTTTACAGAGATGTAACACATTGTATATTAATTATAAATCTTTCGCTCACTTAATGTGATTCCCTGACAGTCTTTCACAGCGTGGAAAGATTTTGCAGAAGACAGCAGAGAATGAGTGCGTGGCACCTAGCCTTGGAAGGAACATCATTTATTCAGCCGTTTTCCTGTTGATCACATTTAGCTTGTTTCTAATTTTACCCTATTATAAATAATACCGCGATAATAATCATGGCATATAAATCTCTGCTATGTGTGCAATTATTTCCCTTGGATAGATTGCTATTAAGTGGAATTATTAAATCACAAGCTGTGCATGTGTTAAGACTCTTATTATATATCATCATATTACCCTGAAGAGATACCTTTCCAAAAAGAGAGAGAGAGAGAGATCATTCCATTTTTTGTCTTCTCTTCTGAATTGCCCGTTTATGTCCGCAGCCTGTTTTTCCCCTAAGGAAGCTCATCTCTTCTTTATTCAGAAGAGCTTTTTTATATACGCTGAAGATGATAACTGTTTACAAAATTATTGTTAATTACGGTAATATACGCGCAACATAAAATTCACTCTCTTGGCCATTTTTGAGCGGACAGTTCGGTAGGGTTGTGGCCATCCGTGTGCTCATGCAGTCATCCTGGCCATGCATCTCCAGAACGTTCGCATCTTCCAAAACGGAAGCCTAGTAGCCTGTGAACGTGGGAGTACATTCACGGTCGTTTTTGCCCTACACGATGCTCAAAATTTTTATACGATCTGACCTCTTCGTCCCTCCTTTTGTCGCTGGCTTTTCCTTTTTTTTTTTTTTTTTTTTTTGCTCTCCTGTTTGGACATGCCTTGCTCGGCCAGGGTTGGTAGCTCCTTCTGTTTCTTTTACAATCTCATTTCCTCATGTTTAATTCTAGGCCGTCCCTAGAACGTGGTTTGAAACATGGTGTATGTTCTATTCAGAATGTGTTTATGAGAAACGCAGATCAAAATACCCCAAATAAGAGAGAGCTTATTCGATAGCACAGGGACGTCTTGTGGCTGGGAACTGGGCAGAGATCTTCTCTTTGGGGCTTCTGTCTCTGCAAAAGCCTTCCACCCTCCAGACCAGGGTTTGCCGCTCACACACGGTAAGGGCTGCATGTGGCTTTGAGGTGTCCTGACAGGGACTCTAGTTCCAACTCTGTACGACTTTACGAGTCTAAATACTTTGGAATATTTCCCACTCCTAAATATTCTTTTTTTTTTAAGGTTTATTTATTTTTGAGAGAGAGAGAGAGCGAGCACAAGTGCGGAGGGGCAGAGAGAGAGAGAGAGAGAGAGGGACCCAAGCAGGCTCCAAGCACACTGTCAGCACAGAGCCTGATTCAGGGCTCGAACTCATGAACTGTGAGATCGTGACTTGAGCAGAGATCAAGAGTTGGATGCTGAATGACTGGGCCACCCCACGGGGCACCTGGGTGGCTCAGTCAGCTAAGCGTCTGACTTCAGCTCGGGTCATGATCTTGTAGTTCACGAGTCTGAGCCCCGCGTCGGGCTCTGTGTTGACCGCTCAGAGCCTGGATCCTGCTTCGGATTCTGTGTCTTCCTCTCTCTCTGCCCCTCCCCTCCTCATGCTCTGTCTCTCTTTGTCTCAAAAAAAAAAAAATAAGCATTAAAGAAATTTAAAGAAATATGACTGGGCCACCCACATGCTCCTAAATGGTCTTGAGAACAAACCCTGTTTTTTAATTTCTGACCCAATCAGTCTTGGTCAGGAAATGGGAGAGGGTCACGTGACAGAAGAGAAACTAGACTTTCCAGATGCGCCCTTTATTCGGAAGTCCACGCAGTTCCTGTAGGAGGTATGGGCTGGGCAAACATCCTGATACGTGTGTGTGAGGAGAAGCTGTATCCCAAGGACATAATCCACATTCTTATGGATTCGTTTCTTTTCTCCACTGATTCGGATGCCCTGCTTATCATAACCTCGATCCTTAACACTTACCAAGGTCTCCCTCTCGTCTCCCTCTCGGGTGTTCCATTCTGTTCCATTTAGCTATTCTTAGGTTGGTACCTCACTGTTTTAACGATTGTAGCTTTATCTCTTACGTAATATCTGGTTCAAGTTCTCTTTCAGTTCAGAAGGTCTTGCCTCTTCTCTTCTGTTAAATTTTCCCAGCTAGACTTCAGACTCCACGCGCCCGCTTTGTATTTCCCACACGCATGCTTCTTATTTGAATGGTTTTAAAATCACAAACACATTAGTTTGAGGAGAATTTACATTTTCAGAACATCTTACGTGCGCACTATATATACTTATTTTCTTTTCTGTTTTTTAATATTTTATTTTATTTAAAAATGTTTAATGTCTATTGTTGAGAGAGCGAGAGAAGGAGAGAGAGAGAGAGACAGGGTGTGAGCGAGGGAGGGGCAGGGAGACAGGGAGACAGAATCTGAAGCGGACTCCAGGCTCCGAGCTGTCAGCACAGAGCCCAACATGGGGCTTGAAGTCAAGAACCACGTGACCTGAGCCAAAGTCGGATGCTTAACTGACTGAGCCACCCAAGTGCCCCAAAGACTTTATTTTCAAGTTCACTCTATACCCGAATGGGGGCTAGAACTCAGAACCCTGAGATCAAGCCTTGCACACTTCACCAACTGAACTAGCCTTCTTTTTCTTTTTTTTTTTTTTTTTTTTTTAAATTTTTTTTTCAACGTTTATTTATTTTTGGGACAGAGAGAGACAGAGCATGAACGGGGGAGGGGCAGAGAGAGAGGGAGACACAGAATCAGAAACAGGCTCCAGGCTCTGAGCCATCAACCCAGAGCCCAACGCGGGGCTCGAACTCACGGACCGCGAGATCGTGACCTGGCTGAAGTCGGACGCTTAACCGACTGCGCCACCCAGGCGCCCCAGCTTTTTTTTTTTTTTTTTTTTTAATGTTATTTATTTTTGACAGAGAAGGAGAGGGAGAGGGAGACAGAGCATGAGTGGGGGAGGGGCAGAGAGAGAGGGAGACACAATGCAAAGCAGGCTCCGGGCTCTGAGCTGTCAGCACAGAGCCCGACGACATGGGGCTCGAACTCACGGACAACGAGATCACGACCTGAGTTGAAGTTGGACGCTCAACCGACTGAGCCACCCAGGAGCCCCCCCGCCTCACTTATTTTTCAATAAAGATGACTTTAACTTAGAGGCTTTTTTGTTTTAAGCTGTCACGGCACTGAAAAACTGGATCCACCTGGGGAAGGATGGGAGGCTCAAAGTTCATCTCATCTGGGACCTGTTGGGTGAGTGAATTAGATGAATATGTGTTCAAGTCCACGTGCACAGATGTTGATTCCAAGAGAGTGAAAAGCTGGGCTGATTGGATGGATATTCGTAGCAACGGAGAGGTGACAGCGGTTTGGGGAGATGTTGCCGATCCTTTTGCCCCGTCCTGTTCGTTGGCTCTCTCGTACCCACTCAGTGCTTCCCTGCGTGTTGCTAAGGCAGGGAGTCCCGTGACTCAGACCTTGAGATTATTCGAATGTGGACACAGGGGCATCTGGGTGGCTCAGTCGGTTAAGCGTCTGACTCTTGATCTCGGAGCTTGGTCCTTGCCGTCTGTAACTGGTATTCGGCGTGCTCACCAGTAACGGTAGTGAATGCTTGCAGTGCTGTGGGTCACAGAGACGGGATCGGGTCGCACCCAGCCAGGGTTCATGGGGGACAGTGGACCACAAGCCACATGTGATGGACCACCGGGGTGGCGAGCCAGTTGCCAGATGGTAACAGGAGGCTGGACTTTTGAACACAACCTTACTGCCACTTCTCACCGCCGAGATGAAATCCTTGACCCCCACGTCCAAGTCCCTGGGGCCCGGTTCTTCCGAACATGACCTCTACTCCCCTTCCTGCTGAGGCCTTCACTCGTTCCACTCTCTTGCCATATAATAGATCTTTATTTCTCGCGGCAGCGCGACACGGCTCGGGAAGACCGCAGGCTTTGGGGTAAAAAGAATGTTTTGTTCCAACCCTGCCTATTTATGTAACTAGCTGTGCAGTTTGGGACAAATTATTGAAAATTTTCTTTTTCTTAAGTGCCACGTGGGGATGATGAATGCACCCTTTGTGAGGTTGTTTCAGAGTTTCCATTAAATGAGATTTTATGCAAAGCATGTAGTCAGGTGCTACCTTAGAGGTGGTGACCGTCTTATTCGTAGCTGGCCTTCCTTTTGGGTCAGGGGCCTCCTAAATGTAGAGATTGATCCCATTTCTTCTGGGTTTAACCTGACTTCCCCTTCCTCCCCCCCCTCCTTCTCCTTCTCCTCCTCCTCCTCCTCCTCCTCCTCCTCCTCCTCGTTCTTCTTCTTCTTCTTTAAATATATCCATTCCATTCTTTTATTTTTTTTAACGTTTATTTATTTTTGAGAGACAGAGACAGAGTGCGAGTAGGGGAGGAAAAGAGAGAGGGAGACACAGAATCCGAAGCGGGCTCCAGGCTCCGAGCTGTCAGCACAGAGCCCCGACGCAGGGCTCAAACCCGTGAACTGTGAGATCATGACCTGAGCCGAAGTCGGACGTTTAACCGACCGAGCCACCCAGGCACCCCCTGACAACCCTTTCAGTGGAAATACTTCTTTTTACTTAACTCGCTCCTTTGGAAAGGGTGGTGGGCCTTTAATTTCATATTCGCTGTTGCCCTGAGTTTATTAGCGGAATCAGTGTCCTCGGGCCGGCTGCTGAGATGGATGCACTCTGTTTCCTTCCTGGTGTGCACGGTGTGGCCCTCTTTCCTTCACTGCTCGCCAGGCGGCCAGAGCAGACTCATGGTACAGCTTCATTAGAGGCCGAGCTCAAGCCTCTTCCCCTCCGCCAGTCTTTACGCCAGATCCCTTTTCCATCCCCTCCTGTGCAGCCGCAAGGTGCCTTCCCTCCCCTTGAAGGAAGCCCGCTGAGCCGTTCATTATCGCAGGGTCAGCTCCCCGAGAGCTACATCCTAAACCTCTGTGAGTCGTCTTGCTTGCAGAGGCATGGCAGAGACAGGCGGTGGTGGGGCAAAGGAAAGAACGTGAACTGTACTTGGAGGGAGGAGATGGGCGGCGTCAGACTCACTTTCTCTTTCCAGGTCTGTTTGTTTCTAACGAGGGGGTCTCTAAGTTCCCTTGCAGCTCGGAGGGTCTTTGGGTTTGTAAACGGAGTTAAATACAGGCAGTTAGGGGACTGGAAGACTGAGAACAGTTGCCTCCTCGTGGCGTTGGTATAATTGGGGTACGGACGGGAGTTTCACACAAGGTTAAAAGCATGGGTGTTTAGGGGCGCCTGGGTGGCTCAGTCAGTTGAGCGTCCCACGCTGGCTTTCGGCCCGAGTCGTGATTCACAATTTGTGATTTTGAGCCCTGCATCGTGCTCTGCACTGATAATGAGGAGCCTGCGTGGGATTCTCTCTCTCCCTCTCTCTCTCTCTCTCTGCCCCTTCCCTGCTCTCTCTTTCTCCCTCTTTCTCTCTGCCCCACCCCTGCTCCCACTCTGTCTCTCTCTCTCTCTCAAAAATAAATAAACATTAAAAAAATAAGAAAAAAAACCACGGAACATTTCCCTCACCCCCTATGATTCCCTAGGCCCCTTCCCAGTCTGTAGTTACCCCCAGAAGTCACAGCCCTGCTGCCTTCAGTCGTTACCAAATGGCTTCGTCTGTGCTCTTGGAGTCTTTAAAAAGAATGTGGTCTTGGCCTTCGTATAAGTGGAATCACACCACATGTACTCTCGTAGGTCTGGCTTTTCATTTAACATAATCTCTGTGAGACTCGTCTGTGTTGCTACACTCATCACCTTGTGTAGCATCCCTTTCAGGAATATTCCGCCACGTATTCATTCCAGCTCCACTTGTCGGGCATTCGGATGATTTCGTTTTCTTTATGACTCTTTCAAGTAGAGCCGCGGCGGACAATCTTCGCGCGGGTTCGGCCGTGGACCCTGTTCTCATCTGTTCTCAACTTCTTGGGTAAATACCTGCGTGTGGAGCTGCCGGGAGGTAGAGAGAAAAAATATTGTACCTTCAGGAGAAACTACCCAAGAGGTTTTTCAAGGTGGTTTGTCATTTCCTGTCCCCACCAGCAGCGTGTGAGAGTTTGGTTCACATTCTTGGCAACACTTATTGTGGCCAGTGTTTTAAATTTTAGCCACTCTGGTGGGTGTGTAGGGGCGTCTTATTGTGTCATTATTATTATTATTATTATTATTATTATTTTATTATTATTTTAAACCATAAAAAACGTGTATTCTGAGCCCCAGGTCCTCCACCGATGGGATACGTGAATAGTGGCAAGATCCCTCAACCCCGAGATTCTTCTGGTTCCTCCACTACTAAATAGCGGGAAATGGGCAGTGATTGGCCTGGGAGGCATAGGGTCAAGGGAGAGTGTTGTATGTATGTAGTGTTCTGAGAAGTTCAAGGTGAATGTGCCCATTGAGGGAGAGAAACTGGTGATTCAGAAGGAGGGGGATGATTTCAGGAGGTAAGTCCGTGAGAAGATGTAGGGGGTTGTAGATGTTAACAACTGGCAAGGAAGATTCCCTGTAAATGAGAGTTTCTTTCTTCCCGCTCCGATTTCTCCTTGAAGGATGAGGCAAGGTCAAGTTGGAGGGTATGGGGAGCGGGTGTGGGAGGTTCCAGGAGACACCATGAAATACGTCTGGAACGTGGAAGAGTGAACATTCCAAGGGAGGAGAGCAGAATCGCCAAAGGGTTGAGGGGCCATTTGAGACTTTGGGTCATTCATGCTAAGAGATTCTGGTAACGAGAGTAGTAGACGTATAGCGTTGAACGTACCCCAGGCACTGTTCTGAACTCTTACGTGTATTTATTCGTTGAATCCTTTCAGTTGCTCTATGAGCCAGCCTCTCCTCACCTTATAGATGAGTCTGCTGGAAGGCTAAGTGACTTGTCCTCAGTCACACAGCTAATAAGATAGGGAGCCGAGCACCGGCCATCGTTTTGCCGAGCCAGGCAACAGCCACCACGTATCGAGAGCACTTAGAATATCCACCCAAGGTCTTAAATACCACATGTATGTATTAACTTGAGTATCACAGAACCCTCATTGGGCACTGGTTCGTCTCCTTTTACAGGTGGGAAATGAGGGTTCAGAGAGGGTTCAGGTAACTTGCCTGAAGTCCCACAGCTACACGGCCACTGCTTGGCTCTCTCCGCTGGTGGTTCTGCTGGGTGAGCACAGCGGATGAGGCGGAGGCCGGGGCGGTGGTTAAGGATGGACCATGGCATCCCAACGGGCCAGGGAGGGAAGAAGACCCAAGATGGCGGTGGATGATGTATGCGTAGGAGGCCGGCAGGATGGCCTTGTAAGGTGGCGCTCTTACGAGGGGTAATTTGGGAACAATGTAGCAAAAGCATTATTGAAAAGAAGAAGGTAGGGTGTAAGGAAACTGTAAGGAGTGGCACGGTGTTTTGGACAAGCTAACAGCAGCAGACTGGTCTGCTGCCGGACTGAGGGGACGAGGGGGAGGGAGCAGGAAGGACTGTTGTCTGGAGGGGAACTTCAATAGCCCATCCGTGATGGAGGGACTTGATTATAATCCCACCCTCCTCCTGCCCTTCTCTCCTGCTGCCTCCCCCTGGCCAGGACTACCTGGAGGTCCCTTGATGCAATTCGTAGAGGTCAGGTTGAGGACCTGCCACCTTCAGAGTCCAGCCTTGGGGACCCACACGGGAGGAGCGGGGCCTTGGGGAAGATACTCAGCCCGGCAGCCCTGAGGAGGGTCTTGCTCCGCCTGCCCCCTGCCCCCGCTGGATGAAGGTGACCCAAGTGTCCAGGAGCAGAGGGGAGGGAGGGGCCCTGGTTCAGGGGACCCTCCTGGGCTGGGACGCACCCTCAGCAGGAACAGGATGGAGAAGCAGAGTGTGCATCCCTGGTGCGTGGACCACAGGCCATTGTACCGAACAGAGAAGAAGGGAACATGAGAGCTGTGCTTGGCGACTTGTGTCTGAGCTGCTTCAGCCCCTGGTCCCTGGGAGGAGTGGCTCTGAGAGGGGAGAAGTGGCAGGAGCTCACCCCCAAGAGGGTGCCGTGTTGGGGGACGGTCATGTGGATGGTTTCCCATGCGTGCCCCTCCCCTAGCTTTCTGTTTTCTTCTCAGGAGTGCGGCCCACCCCCCCCAAAACCTGCTGTGAGGGGAGACTGGAGACCGATCAGAGGACATCCACCTCCCAGTCCTGTCCCCACCCTGCCCGGAACAATCCTGGCTCCCCCGCGTCTTTCCCTGAGACCTGGAGTGGGCATTCTGGCTTTGCCCACGGAAGGAGACGTCTGCGTGTGACGTTAATTCCATAAACCCCGAGGCGACACCGCACCCTATGCCTAAAACTCACTGTTGGGTTTCTCACCTCCTATTTTGCCGCGCTGCGTTACTCAGCGTGGCAGCAAACGCCTATCCCAAATCAACGTGCCAAAGCCCTGGGTTTAAATGCGAACCTTCTCTCATCGATCACTTCTCAGGGATGTTCCATAGTCCACAAACTAAATGGCCTTCCCATTAGGAGTTCAAGCCTAAAAAAAAAAAAAAGAAAAGAAAAGAAAAAGAAAAAAGACAGCCTCTAAAATTCTTCTGTCTCCTATTTTTTTTTCTTTTAAAGAATTTTTTAAAGTTTTATTTATTTATGTTGAGAGAGAGAGAGAGCATGAGCAGGGGAGGGGCAGAGAGAGAGAGAGGGAGAGAGAGGGAATCCCAAGCAGGCTCTGCACCATCAGCCTGGAGTCCATCGTGGGGCTTGAACTCACAAACCACGAAATCATGACCTGAGCCGAAACCAGGAGTCGGTCGCTTAACCACCTGAGCCCCCCAGGTGCTCCTCAGTGTGTGTGTGTGTGTGTGTGTGTGTGTGTGTGTGTGTGTGTGTGTGTTTTAGAAGATAAGAAGAGGTCAAGAAACGGGAAAGGAGGTGTCAGGTGCCCCACGGGCTACCCCACTGTAAGTCTGCAAGGCGATAACAAGAGGGGACTTGAGCAATTCACAGATTTCTTAATCGACCCCTCCCCACAAGTCCTCAGGCTTGGGAGCCAAGGCGAGTCCTCCCTCGCTGTGGAAAGAGCCCGCATGCTTGCATCCATTCGGATTCTCTTCAGGACTCTTGGCCGGGGTCCTGCTCTCAGGAATGAGCCAGAACCGAAATGGGGATCACAGTCAGAGACGGGAATTTGGTTCGACTCTGGGCATCTTTCCAAGGGGATTACAGCCAGCACATCTGAGGAGAAAATAAATGGCGCGCTGGGGTCCCCTGAAATAGAAACCAACCTCTGCACCGTTTCCTCGGGCGTGGAAGAGGCTGCGGGCTCCTTGGTGCATTAGGGAAAGCTCTTCTGTGAGAAGATGGGGTGTTCGGTCACAGCCGGCAGCCAATGACCTTGGACTGTCTGCTTTGCTTCCCAGTTCCAGTTTCCTCACCTGCAAATATCAAGGCTAGAAGAGATGCCCTTGAACAGTCCTTCAGCTGTAACGTTCCCTGATTCTATCTCAGTGGCAGGGGGAGAGGGGGAGGATTTAGCCCTCCTCCTAAAATATCCCAAGATTAATGTCACCATCAAGTCATCCTCTCTCTCTCTCCTCCCCTTGGTAAATAATTAGGATGCACTAGAGGTGTGGTCTCGGACGTTTATTTTTGAGCCACATAATGCTCTCTGAAACAAGAAACCTTACCCCAAAGCCTGTATAATATACAGGAGACCACAGCAGAGCTCCCCTCTTGCAGAGGATGAGGTTGACCTAGAGTGTGGCCTTGACCACAGCCGGAGACCTTTAGAGAGTACATCTTTGTATTTTTGTTTGTCCGTTTTGGTTTCAAACACAAAGTACCAGTTTTCTTAAATTCAAACCAACAAACCTGTGGTTCGGGGGACATTGATTTGAATGGAAAGGGGTTGGTTTAGGAATGACTTTCTGGAGAATTTGCCCCTGGTGCGACGGTTATCAAGATGTATTCTAGATTACGCGCCCCCCCTCCCCCGCCGCCAACCCCACCCTGCTAGTGATCCTGACCTTCTGTATCTGATGAGAGACCCTGCTGTCCTCGAGCAGAATGATAGGATGAAGAGCGCCATCTTGAAAGTCAAGAGTTCAGGGTCCGGGTTCCCAAACCATCAACCTGTGTGACCTTGAGAAGGCCTCTACTCAACGTCTCTGGGGTTCTGTTTCCTTCTTTGTCACATGAGAGTGTTGGGCAAGGCAGTTCCCCAGACAGCCTGGGATTGCTTACCCTGAGCCCTCACGGCTGGGGACACATGGCCTCCACCGGGAGGGCTATGCACCTGGTGACCATCCCCAGCTCTCCCAGCTGCGGAGCCTGCAGAGGGAAGACGCCAGAGGGCAGATCTGTGGCATCGCCACAGTATTTGCCGACAGCTCTGCTAACTGCATAGACTCCCCCTGTGCTTGTGTGAGCAAGCCCTAGAATTGACACATAAAATAAAGCATTCCCAGTAGCTAGTCTCTCGAGATTGTTAGACTAGTAAATAGTCATTGTCAGTACAATGTGCAATTAGACCTGGCCTGCCCCCAGTTTACCTTGGCGGAATGAGCTCAGAACTGCCTCATTCGCTCAACAAAAAGTGACTGCGTGGAGGAACACAGGCCTCCTGGCTGCCAGCCCACTCCCCGTTGTGGAGACACGGGTGAGAGCTCTGGGGAGCAGGAAGGAGCTTTGGGGTTTCTCTGGGGAAGAGCCATCAGGCAGGATAGCAAAGCCCAAGGTCTTTTGCTCTTGACTCTTTCTAGCCTGAGGTCAGCTTGGGGCACCATAAGAGGACCCTTGAGTTACCTGCATGGGAAGAAGGAAAGACTCGAGCCTTTATGTGAACAGCAGCTCCCATTTACTGAGGCTTATTGGTGCAGAGTATTAGGTGAAACGATTTATACCTGGGATTTCCTCTAATCCTTCCTACCCTCTGGCCGGGTGGATATTAGGATCTGTGTTTGATAAATGCCTTGTCATTTACAGAGGGAGAAGTGGCCCCTCTTACTTCCTGGCCCTTGTATTTCTTTTTATAAAATGACATTTATTAGAGTTTTTATCCCCCACATAAAGAAGTACAAAGAGAAGAACAAAGACGAGCCCATGATCCCACTCCCTAAGCCCAGAGAAACTCTGTAAATAGTACAAAAATAAAAAAATAATGCATGTATGTGTTTAGAAAGTTCAAACAGTAAAGAAAGTGATAAATCTTTCAAAGGTAAACACCTCCCCTTCTTCATCCCAGGACCTCTCCCGAAAGAAAAGGTTGTTGTCGTTTGCGGGCATCATTATGTCCAGACAAAAGGACCGTTTGTATAAAACATCCTACTTGTGATGGGTCTCTACATACCCTCGCTGCATTATTTTCGTTGTTGTGTATATAAAAAGGATCCTACTGCAACATTGCTCTACTCCTTGCTTTTTATTTTTATTTTTAAATTTTATCTTGGAGGTCTTCCTGCCTCTGTACGCACAGAGATGCCTCTTTATAACAGCTGTATAGTATTCCACTGGATGCATGGATTTCAGTATTATTCGCTGCCCGTTGCCAGGACTACCGAAGTTGATGCCATACTATCTGGCCTGGTTCATATGTAATGGGAAGCCCAGGAGACATATTTGTAGGGTAAATTCGTAACAGATGCCAGGTCAAAGGCTTGTCCTTCAAGTAGGCACCACTCATTGACATCCTCCACCAGCAGCTAGAGAGAGCCGGTCGTCCAGGCATCGGGTGTCATCCAGTGCTTACGTTTTGCCGAATCGATTCATTTTTTAGAAAGATCCTGCATATTAAAAAAAAAATAGTGTTTATTTATTTTTGAGAGGGAGAGAGACAGAGCAAGAGCAGGGGAGGAACAGACAGAGAGGGAGACACAGAATCCGAAGCAAGCTCCAGGCTCTGAGCTGTCAGCACAGAGCCCGACGTGGGGCTCGAACTCACGAACTGTGAGATCATGACCTGAGCCAAAGTCAGACGCTTAACTGACAGAGCCACCCAGGCGCCCTTAGAAAGAAAGATCCTGCATATTTTGATTTGCATTTCCTTAATTATGACTCAAGGTTAATCATATCTTTTACATATCCAGGGGTCTTTTAATAAAAGACTTCTTTTTTTCCCCAGGGGATGTAATTACCTATTCCTATCCTCTGTGCATTTTTTTCTAGGGTGTTATGATTATTGAGACAATTGAGCTGTTTTTTGTAAACAAAGGGAAAAGTCCTGTCTCACATGTGTTAAGAATATTTTCCCAGGGTTCGCCGTGTGTTTTGGGTTTTGTCTCTGTCGTATTTTTCCACAGACAAGTTCAGCAGTGGGCCCGGCACCATTTCGGCCTTTCAGAGACCAGCTCCCTGTCCGTGCTGAGAGCGTGCTGTGCGTTTCAAGCAGGCTCTAAAGATGGAGAGCTGTTCCTCTGATCACGGATGCTACTTTCGGTTTTGTTGCATCATGATAACGTACTTTTATTGCCCTGTTTGCATGCCAGGTTTTCCAGGGCCAATCCTGCACCGCTTAACTTTGTTTCTGCCAATAAAGACAATTTGTGAAATGTTACAAGTGTGTGATCCCATTGACCGGTCTCTTCTTCATGGCTTTTGGGATTTGGGTACTGTTTGAAGATTATAAATAAATACATCCTTGCTTTTAGAAATTCTGTAGTTTTGCTTCTTGCTTGATGGATTTCATCATCACGTATCTTGCCCCTTCCCCCAAGGAGAATTTGTGGGGCTTGTAGTCTCTGAGTTCTTAAAACTGGAGACTCTGTTTCCTTTATTGTTGAAGGATAATTTGGTGGTGAATAAAATACTTGGGCTACAGGTACTTAACCAAAACCTAGCTATCTATCCATCCAGCCATCCATCTATCCATCCACTTATTCACCCGCACATTCATTCCATTCATTCACTTATTCCTTTTCTCATCCACCCATCCATCCATCCACCAGCCTAATCACCCACCCATCCATCCACATATCCATCCATCCATCCATCCATCCATCCATCCATCCATCCACTTATTCACTTACACATTCATGCCATTCATTCACTTATTCCTTTTCTCATCCACCCATCCATCCATCCACCAGCCTAATCACCCACCCATCCATCCACATATCCATCCATCCATCCATCCATCCATCCATCCATCCATCCACTTATTCACTTACACATTCATTCCATTCATTCACTTATTCCTTTTCTCATCCACCCATCCATCCACCCACCAGCCCAACCACCCACCCATCCATCCACATACCCATCCATCCATCCATCCATCCATCCATCCATCCACTTATTCACCCACACATTCATTCCATTCATTCACTTATTCCTTTTCTCACCCACCCATCCATCCACCCACCAGCCCAACCACCCACCCATCCATCCACATACCCATCCATCCATCCATCCATCCATCTGTCCATCCATCCATCCATCCATCCACCCATCCATCCATCCATCCACTTACTCACCTACACATTCATTCCATTCATTCACTTATTCCTTTTCTCATCCACCCACCCACCCACCCACCCACCAGCCCAACCACCCACCCATCCATCCACATACCCGTCCGTCCATCCATCCATCCATCCATCATCTAACGAATAAAATAACAATAATTACTTAACAGTGAATTATGTCCTCAACTACCCAGCATATGAACTAAAACACACAAGCACCTCATATACCCTTCCTTCCTCAATTACATTCCACTCCCTACCTCCAGAAGTATCTGTTTTGAAGTATTTATCATTTCCCTGAATCTCTTTGTACTTGTATTGACACTACATGTGCACATATCCTGGAACAATATAGAGTGTTGTACTGCATGTTTTATAACTCTCCCCGTATGATGGCATCCTGGTTTTCCTCAGCTTGCTTAGTGTACTCAACATTAGGAACTGACAATCCCCCCCCCCACCTTTGCTACTTACAGCTCTGGTTCATTTCGTTTGCCCTGTCGAATAGGGTTACATCGTATGAGTATACCATTATTTATCATTTTTTCTCTTGGTAGGAATAGAGAGCGCCCCCGTTCTGTCTTTATTACAAACAATACCGATATGAACATGGCTCTTGCCTGTCTCCTCATGCACATGTGTGAGGATTTATCTACCAAAAGGGGGCATTGCTGGTTGTACTCTATATCCATCTTCAACTTTATTAGCCATTGCTAAAGTTCTTTCCAAAGCATTATGTCCAAGAGTTCGTGTTCCTGCTTATCTGAGTTGGTTGCGTTGGGCATTTTCATTTTTGCCAGTCTGCTGGGTATGAAATGATATCTCATTATGGCTTTAATTTGAATTTCCCTGATTACTTGTGAGATTGAAGGCCACTCTGTGTGTATCATCCCTTCGGGTCTTCTCTGCTGTGACTTGTCTATTCATCTCTTAAGGCTGCGTTTTCTGTTGGGTTCTTTCAGCTTCTTATTAATGTGAAGCTCTCTAGGAGTCTTGGATATTCACGTAAATATATATTTCTAGCCTTTGGCTTACAGTTTTTTGATGTTTCGTGGCTTAAAAACGCTCACTTTGTTTCCTCTTGAGTCTGTGCCTTTTTCTCCTTGTTTCAAAATCCTTCCCTATTTTGTGATCATTAACGGATTGTCCAGTATTCTTTCTAGCAGATTTAAGGTTTGGTTTTTCATGCCTTGGCCTTTAGTACCCTTTGAGTTGATTTTCATATTCTTTTCTTTTCTTTTCTTTTCTTTTTTCTTTTCTCTTTCCTTTTCTTTCTCTCTTTTTCTTTTAAAGTTTACTTATTTATTTTGAGAGAGAGAGAGAGACAGAGAGAGACAGAGAGAACATGAACAGGGGAGGGGCAGAGAGAGAGGAAGACAGAGAATCCCAGGCCAGCTCCACGCTGTCAGCACTGAGCCCGATGGGGGGGCTCCAACTCAGGAACTGTGAGATCGTGACCTGAGCTTAAATCGAGAGTCGGATACTTAACTCTTTTTTTTGTATTTCTGCATGTGGTTGTGGATGTGTATTTTCCACCTCTAGTAAAGGAAAAGTCTGGTATTTTTTTCCCTTGTGGAAATTTTTTTTCTATTCTTTTTTCTTTTAATTATTTTCAATGAGTTTTGGAGGAATGGAGTCCAAACATCTCTACTGAAAAATATTAGCAAACTTAGCCTTGTTCTAAACAACTTATATATGTTACCTCATTTAATCTCCTCAACAACCGATGAAACAAACATTACTGTTTTTCTTTTGCGGTTGAGAAAACAGACAGAGAGGTTTGAACTTGTGAGCCTGGTCCAGAGTACGTGTTCTTCCATGAGCAGTGTCTGTCTCTATGGAAATAAAAGTCTCAAAATTCTTCAAAAGACTGCCTCACTTCCCCTCCCCCACTTTTTCAAGTGTTTTATAATGATGATATTTTCCTTTATTTTTTAAAATTTTAATTAACTTATTTATTCATTTTTTCCTTTATTTTTAAAATTTTTTAACGTTTATGCATTTTTGAGAGAGAGAGAGACACAGAGCGTGAGTGGGGGAGGGGCAGAGAGAGGGAGACACAGAATCCGAAGCAGGCTCCAGGCTCTGAGCTATCAGCACAGAGCCCGACGCGGGCCTTGAACTCACGAACCGCGAGATCATGACCTGAGCCGAAATCAGATGCTCAACCGACTGGGCCACCCAGGTGCCCCATTTATTTATTTATTTTTTTTAATTTTAAATGTTTATTTGAGAGAGAGAGAGAGAGAGAGAGAGAGAGAACGAGTGGGGGAGGGGCAGAGAGAGAGGAAGACAGAAAATCTAAAGCAGGCTGTGTGTCGTCAGCTCAGAGCTTGATGTGGGTCTGGAACCCATGAGCCGTGAGATCATGACCTGAGCCGAAGTCAGACGCTCAGCTGACTAAGCCACCCAGGTGCCCCTCCTTTATTTTTTGAAAGCCATTTCACTAGAGTATATCTGGACTTTGGTCCCTTCTCATATATAGTGTGATGCTTGATCTTGCCTTTTGTCTTTTGATCTAAAGACTGAAGTCTTGCCATCTGCTCAGGAAAACGAAAATCTATTAACTTTTAATCATTGCTTCTGAATTATCCCTTCTGTGTCTCTTCTGGGAATACTGTCGGGCATCGATGGAAACTCCTGGAGTTGTCCTGTCTGTCTGTCCTCTCCCAGCATTTCTGTCTCTCTGTCCTCCTCCCCACCGAGTGCCCTTGACTTTACTTGACTGGTCTCCTTCAGGACGCGCTCTGTTGGCTGTATTTACAGCCCAGGCAAACCGTCCTGCTCAGTTTCTTTCCCTCCCTTGGCTGTTGGTCTAATTTCACAGATGCAGACTGCTGTCACATCTTACTGAAATCACCATTCAGATGTTACCTCATTTCCCCCTCCTGTTTCTTGCGGCAAATCTCCTTCACAAAGAAGCTTTCCCTCTAGTTACTCAGAGTCACTTCCTTACCGGAGTCACCACCATTGCACGACTCCAGGAACCCTGCCCCAGGTCTCTCTTTAGTTTCCACCTGCCTCCTGCCAGGGGGACAGTTGAACTTGAACCTCAGTGCTGTCCCTGTGACTTTGGACTTCCGGATGTGGTGATGGTGGAGAGAGCAGTGCGTTTACCGATTGTTCTTCCCATCATGCTACCGTTGTTTGTGCTAAAACTATTTGTTTCTCTCGAGGGGACACAAAATGTAAGGCATTCTAGACCTTGACCCCCCCCCTCCCCAACATTGGCCCTGTACCCAGCTCAAGCTGGACCCGTCGGTAGTTCTAACACGGTGGTTCATAAAATGTGGTCCCTGGACCTGCGGCCATCACCAGCATCACCTGAGAATTTGTCAGACATGAACTTACCTCTGACCCTAGTAAGTCAGGAATTCTGGGGCTGGGGCCCAGCAATCTGGGTACCGCCCCGTGAGCTTGCTGTGCTCAAGTTTGAAGACCGCAGCTCCAACAAAAGCTGAAGCTCTCACCTTGTCTTCTCCAACTCCGTGTCACTGGCTGCTTTCTTTCCCAACATGCGTCCTGAGAGATACCTTTGAAAAATGTAAGGGTTCCCTGGAGACGTGGGTGCTCATTGACTGGTCCCTAGCCTTGGTTTCCATGGTTACTTTTCATTTCACATAACTCAGTATTTTCCAAACCGATTTGCCCATAGAATTCGTTACTCCTGTCACCCGCTCTTGGTCCTGACCCCTCACCATGTCTTTTCTCTACCCAACGCCAAGCCTCCGTACTGAAGCTTGTTGGAACCTGAACTCCAACTTCCGTGAACTTACTCATCACCAGGTAGACTGCTCCTGAGTTAGTGTTTCCATTGGGTTCAAGTCTCAGGGAAGAGTCACAGCTGCACAGTTGTGACCATTCAGACCACCAGGTGAGGTGGCTCGTGTCAGACTTGTACAAAGGTGGGAGCTTGGGGAGTCAGGATTTACCGCTAACTAGCTCCGTGAACTTGGGAACGTGACTTTTCCACAAGGCTCTTGTGGGGAGTAGATGAAGCCAGGTGTGCATGATGGAAGGAACATGTGGTTTGTGGTGGGAGAAACTGGGTGCCTGCATTGGCTCTGTCATCTACCTCTGGTCTGGCTTTCCTTTTTCCATCAGTAGATGGGGGAACAATAATAATCCCAGACAACATACGTATGCGGTAGTGGTTAAAGTTTTCAGAAAACAGAGGGCACCTGGGTGGCTCAGTCGGTTGAGCCACCGACTTCAGCTCAGGTCATGATCTCACAGTTGGTGAGTTCGAGGCCCGCGTGGGGCTCTGTGCTGACAGCTCAGAGCCTGGATCCTGCTTCGGATTCTGTGTCTCCCTTTCTCTCTGCCCCTCCCACACTCATGCTCAGTCTCTCTCTGTCTCAGAAAGAAATAAACATTAAAAAAAATTTTTTTATATTAAAAAAACAGTACATGTGAAAAATTTCTGTAAGCCGCATTCTACTACAAAACATCCGCTGCTGTGATGTCAACCCCCGCCCCGTTCCCGAAACCCTGACACCGTGTTTTCAGAGGCTCTGTCTCTCTGCCTGGTGCATAGTAGGTGATCAGAAAACTTGCTCGTTAAACCAGCAGAGCCCCAAAGTGCTAGGGCACCGCTCAGTCCCAAGGGACCTCGTTCCAGCTGACAGATAAGAAATGATTTGTAAGTAGCACACGCACTGTTTATGTTCTATCTTCCCCAGTATTGATTTGTTTATCAAAAATTGTATTTATAAAAGAGCACAAAAATATGCCAGCCCCAATTCTGCAGGATGTATCGCAGGTTCTGAATTAATGAGGTCCAAATTTATGACCGTTCTGAATTGTTACTTCCTTTTCCTGCCCTGTCATTGGGGGTTGGGGAGAAAGTGGCCTTGTTACAGGACAGGGTTCCCTCCCTCCCTGCAGCTCACCCTTCCAGACACGATGAGGATGCATTTCTGCAGGTACTAGAGGCTGGTTTCTGGAGCTGTGACATAGCTTGAAGCCTCTTAGCCCAGCTCCCATTCTATCAAATAATCCCATTCTATCAAATTCTGGGTTGTGACCGCAGTATTTTACAGCGAGAGAGCTCCTTTTGGGAGGCTGTGGACCCTGAGGAATGAGTATCTATTCCAGAGTGGAGGGCATCGCAGAAATGGTGGCAAGATTCTCTTAAGTTCCTGAGGGGCTAAGACAGTGCTCTCAGAGTTTGTAAGCCCAGACCCTCACCAACGGAATCAGAACCCCTGGAGTTGTGTCTGACATTTGCATTCTTAAAAGCTTCCAGATGGTTCCAGCATGCACCTAGGTTTGAGATCTGCTAATTGAGAGGGTGCCCTCTTAAGAAAAAATGTGATTTGGGTTGTCTTTACAATTACCATGCAGCTTTTTCATTAGAAATTTATTTTACCTAGTTGTATTATAAAACTGACCTACTTACTAAAGGGGGGAAAAACTTGGAAAATATGGAAACGTTGAAAGGAGAGAAGTAAGACTCAAGTTCCAATGATCTGAGGGCAGTTGTGAGTATCAGATGTGTTTTCTTTCAGTTTTTTTTAATGCGCTGGTTTGAATTTTTTACAGCACTGTGGTCATATTTAATATAGCATTTTCTGTCCACTTTTGAACTTACCATTACGTCTTAGGTACTTCTGCACATTGTGTTAATTCCAGGTACAGTTTTTAATGCACTCTTGTACAAATACGACAAAAATGTGGCTTTTCTCCATTTTCCTGTGTATATACCTCAGGATGGTGTTTACGGAGTCCTTTCTTTCTTTACAACACCTGCGTTTCAAGAACATTTGTGAAATCGTGTTTTGAATGTCAGAAGAGGAATGTATCTCTCTTTCTCTGTGGATTTCTTCGCCCAGGGTCTGAGCCCGCCCCGACCTTTCCTCGGTCCAGCCCCACAGGTAGATGGGCACGTGGGGCCGGCCCAGAATAAGGTCTTATTGCAGAAAAGTCAAGAGGGGAAAGCAGTAAATATTTTCCCAGTGTTTTACAACCACCATTCTGGATCTCTCCTAAGCCGTGAGACTGTAGTTCCTTAGGATGTGATGGGACTTATAAGCAGAGGCACATACAGAGAGCCGTCCCCACCAGACAGACCCATGCCTCCGTGCTTTGGAAAGAGAGGAAACCAATGACTAAGGCGAGATGGAGAGAGAGGGAAGCTGGGACAGAGGTGACTATGGTCGGGCAAATAGACTGATGTTCTGGTGCGCTCGGTCAGAAATGCCAAAATCTAGCCACCTGTTCCTTTCCCCCCCACTCTGTTTTCCATGTAACCTTCCCAGAATTGTCTTTGTTGTGCAATTGCGTGTATATATATATATATATATATATATATATGTACACACACACTTATATGTGTATATACACATATAATATACATATATATGTGTATATACACAATTGTATGTATATATGTACACACGTGTGTATATATATACACACCTACGTGTATATATACTTGATCTATATACTTTTTATATACACTGTATATATATTACATTATATACGTGTTTATAAAATGATATACGTATTTCTCCTTGACGGCTGCTACCTTCTGACTCAGCTGCTGGCTCGGAAATGAACTTCCTCACTGCCTCTGGGGGAGCTGCAGCGACGGGTGCCCATGGGCGCACCAGGTAACTGTGCCCCGTCTTCTTGCAGGACATTATGGGAAGGATACCCACCGAAGTGGAGGACCCGATCTCCATAACTTCATCTCATCTGGATTTGTCACGTTAGGAAGAGGACACACGAAGGGTACAGTGGAAACCATTTTTTACTAAAATACAGAGGTTGCCTAGGGGAGCCCCGAGCTGAAATGGGAAGGTGACGTTGGAGGAGGCTAACGTTCCGGGACAGGAATAAGTTGAGGGGGGTTCCCCTTGCAGCGTGGCCTGGTGACATATGTGGCTTCTGACGGGAAGGCAGGTCCCAGGTGTGACTTGTAGAGGGCCCATAGACTTGCAAGAGACGACCCTCCCCCCCAGCCCGCCCCCTGCCCCGTCCCCCCGGCGGGAGGGACCGCAGGCAGAGTGGCGAGAAACCTTGCCGGCAGATGCGAAGCGTGTTCTCCTCTTGGTTCTTCCTCCTTTTCCTTTGTAAAGCCACATTTTATAAACCGATGTATGTCAACGGTCCGCACCGTGGGTTTCTAAGCCAGCGTGCATGGCGAGAGTTGCTGTGTCCTACATGTGTCTCTGTACACACTCTCTCTGTGGTGTGGACACAAAGGTAGAGGTCACGCAGCCCTTCCGACCTCCAGAGGAACGCTAACGTGGCATTTCTGCTGAGCTGCTTTATGACCTAGCCGACAGCTTGCAGAGCATCTGTCCGGGGGTGGGGGGGGGTGTATGGAGTCCTCGATTCTGTCTTTTGTTTAAACAGAGCCCTCCTAGTGTTGTGAGCATTCTGTCCTATCAAATAACTGAACCCCTGACTCCTCCGATTACCTTCCTGACACCTGTGTACTGTTATAGACCAACTGTGAATTCTGTTGTAGGGATGGAACGATCCCTGTCTTCCTCCGCAATATGTGTCTCTTTTAAGTGTGAGCGAACAAGGAACTTCGCGAGTTTTTCGTACATTCCATGCAACGACTTTTTAAATTCCCTGTGTGATGTTTGTTCACCCTGTAGAGAAAAAAAAAAAAAAAAAAACCAAACAAACAAATCTGTATCTGTGTATGTATTTTCTGTTGTGTCTCTTTGTGTCTAAATAAAGTTTATTGAGGATACAGGTGGCATTTGTGGCTACTCAAAGTCGCAGAATCAAACTGGGACCAGAAGGGCGGTGGGGCTGCACGGTTAATGGATGAAAGACATCATCCTAGTCCTGCCCATATCGGCTCAAACCTAGGACGGCCAGCCCCCACGTCATCTGCTTCGCGATAATTACCTATCGCTGTGAAACGAACACATCTGAAATGTAGCGTTTTTTTTTTTTTTTTAATTTTTTTCAACATTTTTATTTATTTTTGGGACACAGAGAGACAAAGCATGAACGGGGGAGGGGCAGAGAGAGAGGGAGACACAGAATCGGAAACAGGCTCCAGGCTCCGAGCCATCAGCCCAGAGCCCGACGCGGGGCTCGAACTCACGGACCGCGAGATCGTGACCTGGCTGAAGTCGGACGCTTAACCGACTGCGCCACCCAGGCGCCCCGTAGCGTTTTAAGACAATAGCAAACACATATCATGTCCCGTAGCTTCAGCGGGTCCCGAATTCGGGGGCAGCTGAACTGAATGCTTCTGGGGTGGGCGTCTCTCACGAGGTTCCTGGCGACATTGCAGCAAGGGGCTACCTCATCCGAAAGCTTGACCGGGGTGGAAGGACCTGCTTCCAGAATCGTTCATGCACATCGCACTGGCTGTTGGCAGGAGGCCTCAGTTCCTCCCCGTGACGTTCTCTCCATGGGCTACCTTGTGTGTCCTGACAACATGGTGGCCGGGCTTCCCCAGAGTGGGCGATCCAAGAAAAAGAAAGAAAGAAGTCCGCGTGTCTATTATGACACCAAGCCTGTGGGTTACATTCTGTCATCTTCTCAATATCTTCTTGCTTACACAAGTCAGCTTTATTACAGATGGTGGGGTGGGGGGGGAGCCACACAGGGATCTCTGGGGGCCATTTTGGGGGTTGACTACTGCACTCCTACTTAAAGCTACAAATATGAATTTTTCTTTCTTTCTTTTTCTTAATGTTTATTTATATTAGAGAGAGAGAGAGAGAGAGACAGGGTGTGAGCAGGGGAGGGGCAGAGAGACACAGAGACAGAATCCGAAACAGGCTCCAGGCTCTGAGCTGTCAGCACAGAGCCCAACGCGGGGCTCGAACCCACAAGCTGTGAGAGATCACGACCTGAGCCGAAGTCGGACGCTTAACCGACTGAGCCACCCAGGTGCCCCCAAATCTGAGTTTTTCCAACAGAACACGGCAACTCTTACCAAGGCTTTTCAGCTGCAGTGGTTTCCCACCCTTACCCCTATCCCTTGTAGGTGGTCTAACCTGAAATGTCAGCTCATCAAAAGAACTATTTATGTATATATGTGTTTAATATATTTATATATAAATATAAATATTATATAAAAACTATATATATAAACTATCTATATATAAATGTTATAAATGTTACTTATATATTATAAATATACTGTATAAAACTATATATATAAACTATATATATATAAATGTTATATATATATATTATATGTATATAATGTTATGGCTTGGGGCTCATACATTCATTCAACAAATAAATATTTCATGAGGCTCGCCATGTGCTAAGCAATATTCAGAAGTCGATGAAACGGAATCTGCTTTTGTGAAAACTCCTATTCCGTTGGGCGAAGCAGACAAAATAAATTCTCAATGATTAAGAGCAGGGGGAAAACCGAAGGCCGCGGCAGGAAGCAGCTTGGATAAGGGGGTAATTGGGCAGAGACCCGCATCCCAGGCAGAGGCAGCAGGAAGGCTCTGGGGTAGAAGCTTTGTTGGGGTGTCAAGAAATACAAGGGGGGGGCGCCTGGGTGGCGCAGTCGGTTGGGCGTCCGACTTCAGCCAGGTCACGATCTCGCGGTCCGTGAGTTCGAGCCCCGCGTCAGGCTCTGAGCTGATGGCCCAGAGCCTGGAGCCTGTTTCCGATTCTGTGTCTCCCTCTCTCTCTGCCCCTCCCCCGTTCATGCTCTGTCTCTCTCTGTCCCAAAAATAAAAAAAAAAAAAAGAAAAAAAAAAAAAGAAATACAAGGGGGGGTTGTAGGAACGAAGCAGGATAGAAAAGGACGACATGGGGGGGACATGGGGCCACAGCCAGACCATGCGTTTATCAGGCAGTGGACACAGAGCTGCAGCGTAAAGGGGATTCTCTATCCCTGTCTGTCCTTTGGGTCTCAGTCACCGGGGAGACTGTACCCTGTCATGGGTGTGGGGCTTTGCTGATGCTGGTTGCTCGCCCTGATCTTAGCTTGCCTGCGTCTCTCCCTCTGCATACGTGGCGAGTCCCCCAGCCACACCCTTACCAGATCCTCTCTTCCGTTCCCTTCCATCAAGGCCTCTGAAACCTCCTCTCTCCAGGAATGTACCCTGCGTGTATTTTCCAATTGAGAAAACAACTAAAGTGTCATGAGCAAAGAGACTGGGGCTGGGGGAGGAGCTGAGGAAACGGAGTCCCCCCTTCTGATATCGGGACTCTTTCTTTGCACACAGCCTGGGTCTCTGGAAAAGGGCCAAGTTCCATCCTCCCTTCCAGCGGAGCAACCCAAAGCTCGGCTCTGAGTGGTGCCCATAAGGCAAGTGGCGCCATGTAAATGCCCCATGGGAAGGTAGCCACTCCAAGTTGTAGATCATGTATGTTTCATTCCTTTCTTTTTCTTTTTCTCTTTATTTCTTTTTGCTTCACCCCTACGGCCTGCTGGGGACCTTTTCCTTAACTCCCGCTTTCCCTTCTTCCTACTACATTGGCATTAATTAGGCCTTCTGATGGCACCCGGCTGCCGTGTGGCCCCACTGTGATGCTCAGAACTAATGGGGTAGCTAACTCCTGCTTTAGAAGGTAATACCATCGCACTACCAACCTGCATCACTGAACTGCACAGGTATTTCTATCAGATTCTGATTATCTGAGAATCGTGCATTGACCGCCCTATTCCAAACGGTGTCTGGAAGGAACCTTCTTTGGAAGCTCAGATGCCTCCAGTCCTGTCTGCCATGTCAAAGGCCCCAGAGGCATCGTGGAGAGAGAAGTGCACTCTAGCTTCGGTGGCCGCTCCTCCAAATTCAGAGAGTTGGGGGTTGGGGATGCTATTGTAGAATGAGATCCGTAGGTGCACAGGGAATGAAACCCTCTGAGACAAAGCCTAAACAAGGGGATGTTTTTTGGCAAATGGGCTTGCAAAGGTGAGACATCAGAAGAAATGGAAATCTGGCCTTGGGGGCTTCATAACCGCCAAAATCCCCTGTTCCATCTCTGTCCTGTTAGGAGACCCCTAGGGGACCATGCAGTCATTGGTCAACCTCCTAGGGGGCATAGCACCGCCTTGGGCTCACAGGTACCACACTCTACTGATGCCCCTTTTCAGGACTTTCTAACTGCCTGACTGTGCTCTGCCTTTTATAATTCTCACTCTTCCCTTTCTTCTTCTTCTCCCTCTTTTCTTTGAAGTTTATTTATTTTGAGAGGGGGAGGGCAGAGAGAGAGAGAATCTCAGGCAGGCTCTGTGCCGTTAGCGCAGAGCCCGACGCGGGGCTCGATGCCACAAACCATGAGCTCATGACCCGAGCTGAAGTTGGACGCTCAACTGACTGAGCCCCCCAGGTGCCCCTGTTTTCTCCTTCTTCTAAGGAGCTACTTCTCCATGTGCCCGCTGCTCTGATTTCTTCCTTTGACCTCCTCCCTGCCGATCCCTTAGGAGAAATGGAAGTCAAGGCCAAGGAAAATGCGGATCAGAGTGACCATGAGTTTAGACCAAGTTCCCCCTAAAACCTTTCCTCTGTTCATTAGATAGGATCTCCCCGACCCCCACGCAGGACCCCAGAGCTGTCTTTAGGGAAACAACATCTCCGAGGCTGCCACAGTGAAATCCCAATGATAAAGGCTATTTGCCGAACACTTACAATGTTCCGGCACTCTGACATATGCCGTCTTATTTTCACCTTCATGACGACCCCATGGGTGAACTCTTGTTACCCGCTTTTGCTGGGGAAAGAGAAGTCAAAGTAGAGCAGTTGAGTAATTTGCATGAGTGAACGTCACATGGTCAGTACTGGCTCATCCCAAATCCAGTCCTGTTTCCAAAGATCATGCTCCCAGCCACCACACATCCTACCTGTTGGAGAAGAGGGCAGGTGGCGAGGCAACGTATGGGCAGTGGTTCCACAGGACGCATACGCGTGGTAAACACTCCATAGCCAATGGTTGTTCTTTTTTAGAGGCACACATCTTGCAAGGTAGGAAGTCACGCCAAAAAAAGACGGGCCTGGAGTGGGCCACCGCCACCGGATTAGCCGGGGCTGTCCTTCCAGAAAGGAAGCTCAGTCTGCTCAGATACGTTTTCAGGGTCTGGCTAAATGAACACACTTTACGGGGACCCTGTTCCACGTCGGCATTTTGGTGAACAGCTCAGTCGGGCTGGTTGTTTTGAGTGAGCTGATCAAAAGAGCTGGAAAGATTCTTTTCCAGGATCCCCCGCGTGTCAGTATCGTTAATTCCAGGGATCTCCGCCTGTGTGTCCCAGGCCGTGCCAGGCCGAGTCCTTATGGGCCACGGTGGTAGCAATGCCCACATACACATGGCGGCTGTCTTCTGCACTTGGGCGTTCTCTCCTCTGCTCTTTCTCAATATTCGCCGGGCCTTTCCACCATGCCAGGAGCCACATAGGCACACGCATGCGTGTGGGTGTGCATGAGAGAGAGAGAAAGAGAGGGAGAGTGTATGTGTGTTTGGGACAGAGAGAGAGAGCCCTGCAGCCTTTACTAAAAGGTAGGCACTCCAAAGTCACTGCCCCTTTATAGGAGGCAGACACTGTCACTCATGGTCATTCGTTCCTTCAGGTGAGCACGTACGTTGAGCACCTGCTCCGTGCCAGACATCATCGTAGCCACGGAGGATGCAGCAGACAATCTTACATGCCAGTGTGAGATGTTAGAAAGAAGTAAACCTATGAAGCATGCCAGATAGAGTTAAGAGCTATGGAACAAGACAAGGCAGGGAAAGGGAGGGAGTTGTAGTTCATACAAGAGCATCCACAAGGCTTCAGAGAAAAATGACATCTGGGCACAGACTGAAGGAGGCAGAGGATCAAAGCCGTCTGGATTGGGGGGGGGGCTCCCAGGACAAGGGAACAGCCGTGTGTCCCCCGCCAGGCTGTGGGGAACAGCTGGGAAGATTGACCAGAAGGAGCTGGAGTGTGGGGTCAGCCAGGGGCGGGGGGCCATTTAAGGATCTGGTTACCATTCTAGGCCAGATGAGAAACAAAACGTTTTTGGCTTGAAGCACTAGGAAGCTGGAAGTCTCCGGGAGGGACAAGGTTTAGGCAGAGGTTCGGGGTGAGGTGAACTCAGTCTGGCTCCCTATTAAGTTTTAGATGCTTATTAATCAGATCATCCATGCGGAAACGTTAAGTTCAGGAGAGAGATCCAGGTTGGGGATGTGAATGTGGGAGTTTCCGGGGCGTGAATCTGGGAGGCCACATGACATCAGCTAGGGAGAGTGTCGCCTCCAGGCGAGCAAGGCTCCGGGAGGAAGCCGCTGGGCACCCAATATGGAGAGGCTGGGGAGATGGGGAGGGTACCTAGGGAGGAGACTAGTCTGGAAGCAAGAAAACCAGGGCAGTGTGTGTGGCCTTGGGAATTGAGTGGGAAGCAAAGCAGGTGTTCCCAAGGGGGACAGTGACCAGGTGTTTAAGACACAGAGAGGTCCAATGAGCCAAGGCCTGAGCAGTGACTCCTGGATGCGACCTGGTAACACGGAGGTCGTCGGTGAGCTTGGCAAGAGCAGCCATGGGGAAGGCACACGTGTGTCTGATGGAGGAGACACACGTGTGTCTGATGGAGGCAAGAGAGGATGGATGATGTCTGGGCTGTGCTTCTACGAAATCGAGGCAGACCGGGTGATGAGAAGACCTGGGTTTGTTACACCAGCCTCTTTACTCGGGGATGCGTCTGGAATGGCCCGTGACAGAACGCTGTAAAAGGTTTTTAAAGTAAGAAAACAGAAGAGGAATAAGAAACCGCAGGTGCGGACGACCCTGTAGAGTTTTATTGTGAAACGGGATAGGAAGGAGGGCGGTGGCTGGAAGGGAGCGTGATGTAAAGACGGTTGTGTTTTGTTTTAAGACGGGGGAAGTCACAGTGTATCCACATGCTGATAGGAATGGTCCAGCAGAGACGGGAAAATCGATGATGTGGGGCGGGGAGGGTGTTTCAGAAGTGGTGTCCTTGGTAATGGGATCTACCGTGTAGGCGGAGGGGCTGGTCTCAACCAGGAGCAAAATCCACCGGAGAAATCCACCGCAGATGAGAGGCAGAGAGTGTACGGCCCCGGGGTCATGCAGGTGGACGTATGCCATTGGTGCTCGGTGACTTGGAGAGGCAAGGTCATCAGCTGCGAGTGAGGGTGAAGTTGGTCAACCAACTCAGTCTGCCCCAACTGGTGCCATCTTAGTTCAGTCCCAGGGGAACGAGACACTCGGTCGCCCTGATGAGGACACGCGAGCAGGCCCAGCCAGCGTGGCTTCAGAGCATCTTTGACACCCACCTCTAGAGCCCAGAGACTCAGACTGAGCTGGCTGCTGTCTGAAGCTGGCCATGCCCGGCCTCCAGGTGCTCAGAGGCCGTGGGGCTTCCTGGAGATCAGTTGCAAGAAGCTGCCATTCCGGAGCCGGCGGAAAGACCCTTAGTGGGTCTCCTCATTCTGTCTAAACGATGCTCCCTGGGGACCAGGCCGGAAACGGCCCACCCCACCGCCCAGCCAGCCCGGGCATGGGGTCTGAGGCAGAGGATACGGCAGGAGAGTACCGGCTACATCCAGAAGAGCTGGGGGCGTCCGAGCAGGTGCTGAGATCAGAGCTGGAAGTGACCAGTTCAGGAGTCTCAGCAGGGAGGGTAGTGGCGTGGGTAGCCCTGGCCAAGTCCCACAGAGGCTCAGGTCCCCAGATCTAAGGACGAGGAGCAGCGATCCAGAGGGAGGGTGCCAGACTGGTGGCATGTGCCCCCTGAGCAGGGGATGAGGCCGGAGGTGGGTCCTCACAGGGACCCGTGTGGACAGGTGTTAGCCAGTGAGGAGTCTGGGTCAACATTCTACCAGGAATAGGAAGCCAGGGCAGGGGAAAGCGAGGACCGGAGCCTTGTGGTCAGCGTGGTGGCTGGGAGGTGAAGTGTGAGAGGGGGCAGAGCTTTTGGTAATGACAAGGCCCAAGGGGTAACGTGGGAGTGGGTCCTGAGTATAGCAGAGAAGCCAATCAACACTGAGGTCAGGGAACTACTTCTTCAGGCCCACCCAGAACTGTCCTTCTCGGCTGCCTTCTGTCCGTCCTGGCCCGAGCCCCATGGCGGGGCTGAGCCTCACGCGGCCCTGACCCTGTGCTCACTTCTCCCACCAGCCCGTTTGTCAGGTGCCATCACGGCTGGCATACAGGGTTCGAAATGAGGTCTCCTCTTCTAGAAAAGAAAGAATGGGTGGGCAGGCCACGCCCCCCCACCCCCACGGTTTGAGCAAGAGGCTGCAGACCATCCTGTGGATTGTGGCCAGGAGACCCCCCGAACCATTTGGCTAAAGAAATCCAGCGTAGTCATTTTCACACTCTGGGAGCCAGGGGAGTGAGTGGGCTTCGCTAAACCCAAGGTGTTCGAAGGCTGGGCTCCAGATAAAGCACAGAGCTCAGAAGGCATCTGGTCTCCATGGCAACAGAGAGCCGGGGAAAGTGCAGTAGCAGGGGAGAGGGAAGGCTGGGTCTGGCCGGCCTGAGATTGGCCTCTGAGAAGCCTGTGCCACCTGGGAACATCCTTGCCTGGACTTCTCCATAGGTCAGGGTGGGCGGGAAGAACAGGGAGGAACTCTTGGGTTCTGGGCTGGGGGCACCACAGATCCCAGCTGTCTCCGGATCGCTCCGATCTGCGCCATGGGACAGCTCCCTTGGTATGCTCTCGCTCCTGATTAATGGCTGAATCCCGGGAACCAGGCTTTGACTCTGTGTGCTCAGCCTTAGTCAGTGGTCTTTCCCATGATTCAGGCCAGCACGCATAGGCTGTCCCTGAGCCTCCCACTCAGGAGAATATGGGGTATCAGTGTGGTTCCCTGTTTTCTTAGAATCGAGTCAACCTCACACGGTGGTTAATTGGTTAAAATGGACTGCGTCAGAAGCAAAGACAGATGTGCGTGAACGGTGAATCCATTTCTCAACATCACTGCTGTTCAAACAGGAAGAAATAAGGCGGAACAAAACCCAGGGCAGGACCTTTGAAAGCTCTCAGTTGGATACTTCCAGTTGTGAGTTCAGCCATTTTGGTTCAAGGCAGCTGTTCCACAATTTGCTCTTTTCCTAAGTTGGTCCTGCACACAGGAACACCCATGACTGCCCCCCCCCACCTCCAAGAAGCAGAAAGGGTGCTATGTCCCTCCTCAGTCTTACTGAGGACTCTGTCGTCACCCAGGTTCGTTTTGGTAGCAGTTAAACCTTGCAGAGGATGCTGAGGAACACGATACCCATCAGAGCCAACTTTCTGAGCCATCCAAGGGTCCACTTCTAAGGTAGACCCACCCTCCTCTCCATGAGAGACCCACTTTGAGGCCCTGAGGAAGCCGATTCATAACTTGGCCATCCTCTCAGGTTCACCGTGTTCTAAGGGCGGTGCTTGGGTCAAAATGGCACACACGGGCAGGCGATGTGGCATCTAAGTCGTCACCCAACCCACACTGCCTCAGCAAATCATGGTGTTGAGAAAAATCCCCATTCATCAGATCTTTGCTGAGTCCTGGACCATACATGTCCCTATTTAAGGCTTGTCTGTGGGCCCGCTGCCACTGGCCCACAGAGGCTACTGGGCCATGCTGGAACAATCCTCTGGGCTGATGTGAGGAGAGGAGAGATAGTACGGGGCAAAGGAGGGGTCAGGATGCACCGGGAAGTTGCCTTGGGAAATTTCAGAGTCCAGAGTGCTAACCATTACACTATGGTGCCTTGGGAAATTTCAACTCGCCTGCAGGGTACATGTATGTTCTACTCAAAAGAGGAGTAACCCAGATGGATGTCTCCGGCAGTGAGGCAAAAGGGATGTCTTGTTGGCACATTGAAATCAGTGAAGCATCGCTCCTCAGCTTCTGTCAGCCTGACTCCTTTTCTGCTCAGGCGGGAGGGGAGGCCCAAAGAAAGCCTTCAGCACCCTGAATCTTGGTGTGTCTTTAAGTCCCCATTGGGAGAGGAGAGAGGATCAAGCTCTTTGGTTTTCCCAGAGGCTGGTGTGCTCAGAGTTCTACCAGCTCTGGGCTACATTCTTCTTATTTTCTAATCTCTTGCTAGTGCCAAATCTGAGTTTCCTCTTGCCACGACCCATGGCTCAAGTTGGCCCCAGGGGCAGGTTTGTGGCCAGCGAGCGCAGCCTCTTCCTGGCATTGGGCTTGGCACTGACTGGTCATCCACCTTGGGAATCTTCCCTTCTCAGGAGCCAGCCGTTGGCAGTTGGCTTCCTCTCATTCTCTGCTGCTCACTGCCAGGAGTCTCCTGAACCCTGACAGCTTAGCTGATGGGGCTCTCAAGTCCGGGAAAGTGCTGGGTCACCCCTACGCCAGCAGGAGTCTGTGGCCAGGAGGTGGCCTCTCAAAGAACGGTTGCCAGGATTTCATGGCGGCCCCGAAGTGGGACGGAATCCCGATGATCTCGGTTCTCAGGACACCATTCTCTGGAACATAACCATATAACTCTGGGACTCCACTTCTGTGCAGATCATGGATGAGGCAGGATAAGGGTATCCCAGCCCTTCCTGCCTGGAGTCATGGCCTCAGCCTCGGTCTTCCTGCCCTCCAGATAGTGATGTAAACTTCCCTCATTAGGTAATTATGGAAGAAGGAACGTGCCGAGAAGGGGAGAGTCGCTGGAGTCAGATGGGTTCCTTTACTCCTGGTTCTGTCCCATGCTAGCCATGTGACCTTGACTTTTGTGACATCCATCTTCTTATCCATAAGATATTAGTACCTCCTACCATGCAGGGCTGCTGTGCAGGTGGCACGAGATAACATGTGCCAGAGTGCAAAGCACCAAGCAGTGGTAGCTTAAGATGCTGGAGAACCTTACTGTTCAAGGGGTAATCCTGGCATCAGCATGTGGGCATCCCCTGGGAGCTGGTTCGAAATGCAGACTCTTGGGCTGCAGCCCGAACCTACTGATTCAGAATCTGCATGTTAGCAAGATCTCCGGGCGATTCACATGCACCCGAAAGTTTGAGCAGCACTACCCTGGAAGGCTTTAAGTGCAGTCCCCCACATGGTCTTCAAAGTCACCTCCATTTCTGAGATTCGTTAGCCGTGAAGTCGCCGCATACCGAAAGCCACGGTGTCTTGCATCTGGGGAGGGAAAGAGTTCCTCCCTAAGAGGAGTACCTGAGCTCTGAACAGGGATGCAGAGAGACCTCCTAAGACCTGAGCGACCTGTCCCAGATGTCGGAATCACAGGGATCTGTCCAATTCAGGGGAACTTAACTATGGGTTGAGCGAGGATGAGAAAAACAATGCCAGGCTTCCTGAGGTATCTTCCCTGCCAGACAAAAGGGAAGTGCCATAAAATCTATCCCGAGGAATGTGGGGGAGGATTTAAAGAAGGGAAGCCTTTTCTCCGAGTGGAGGAGACCTAAAATGGCCCTCGTAGAGAACTCGAGGTAGCCCTTGAAGGGCAGGAAGAATGTGACAAGAGTAGGGCAGGGTGGGCATTGTGGGTGGGGATGCCTCGGGAACAAAGACACGGAGAAGGGAAAGGCCAAAGGGATGGGACATAGGACCCCCTTTACTGGGGTACAGGGAAGTGATGGGGCCACGGGACGCCTGTAGGAGGCAGCTGGAAATGACCCTGGAAAGGTGGGTTGGAGGCAGTGTCCTAAATCCTCCCAGGGCAGAGGAGGACAAAATAGAGGCTGAGGTCAGAATTCTAGCTGGTTACCACTCTCCACCTTCTCCTGTGCTTTTCTACTCCCCTCCTGCCTTTGAGAGCAAACCTAAACCAGGCACACACCAGGCAGGTCCCTGCGCGAGGTAGACTCCTTCTCCCTGGGCAGAGGTGGACACAGCCAACTTAGGGGCAACTCCCTGCCTCTATGTCCCCCGCCAAGCGTGTCCTCGGGCGTCGATCCTGGCGCAGCTGACCGCAAGGCTGAAAAGGCATCGGGTGGGCTCATGGAGCCAGTGTTCTGTGGAGACTCAGTTACCCCCTTACCTGTGGTTTTTCTGACTTAGTTTTTTCTGTGTCAGGCCTCAGTTTCCTCAAGCAAGCCAGAGCATTGAAGATTCAGAAGGCCCTTTGTTCTCTGAATGCCCCCGAGTGTTCTCAGAGTGACCTGTTCTGTCCACGTTCTACGTGCTCTATCTATATGCGTAAAGACCGTCGGGATATGGGCCTGATGCTGGAGGGAGGTGATTTTATTTCCTGAGGTTAACAGCAGATGGTTCAGGGTTCGTACCTGAAGGCCCTTCCACCAGCGATGCATAAATGTGTAATCGGGCTCACGGGGGCCAGAGCTCATCAAGTATTCATTCCTTGAATAGGATGGATGTCAGACTCCTGTTATCATCATCATGCTTCCCAATGAATCCTGTGTCTTTTACCCTGGGAGAGTAATTCTGGGGGAGCATAATGGTTTTCTGGTTTTTTTTTTCACTCAGAGCACTTGAACGCAGATGCCCAAACCCTGAATCCGTTCAACTGAAATGGATGGGGCCGATGGGATGGACACCAGCTGTGCCCTGATTGAATCGCGCGACAGGTTTGACAGAAACTTATGTTTGTGCAGATGAAGGCAAGGGGCCCTCAGCCCGTGGCCCCTCTGGCTACTTCGGGGCTCAGGCAGAATCCTGCTGCTGTCCTTGGTATCTTTCCTCCCTCGCCACCCACATCCAAGTGCATTACCGTTCCGTTCCGTTCCGGTCTCCTGACCTTGCTCACTACTTGCTTAATCCAGCACCCTGGTCCATGACTCCCTCCCTTTGCATTTAGACAACTCTCAAAGACATCCCCCCCCACCCCTGAATGGAGTTTCGTGCTTGTCCCCCACGTCCTGTCCTCTGCTGAGCCGCCAGAGTGATCAACCTTATTGTAACCGAATTTAACCTGATTTAATCCAATGGACCTAACCTAACCTGAAGCTTAGACCTCTTGTCACTCTTTGCTTTACAAAACCTCAAGGGCTCTCTGCTGGAGCCAGAGTCCTAAATATTAACGCCGACACTTCAGAAAGGCACTTGTGAGTCATAAAAACACTGAGTTCAGAACTCTTAAGCGGCAATGTGTGTATACCCTTCCTTCCTTCCTCTGTCTCTCCGTTGACAATGTGACCCAGGAACAGAGCAAACACGCGGCATTCAAGGCTTGTACCATCTGGCCCCCGCTTACTGCTGGAGCCCCACCTGTTCACTGCACTTCAGTCAGAATCGGGCTCCTTCCTCTTCTTCCCTCCCTAGGAGCTGGGCTCAGACTGTTCCTTCTGTCTGGAATGTTCTTCCCCTGTGGTCTTTATTAGACCAGCCTACTCATTGTTCAGCTCTCTGCTTGAATCTCCCTTCTTCAGGTTACTCTTCTTGGCCATCAAATGGAAATCCGACCTTCCGTCGTAGTTCCTGATTTCACCCTTAATATTTCCTTTCCGTACTCTTCAAAAAATTATTTTTAATTTGTGCGATGCCTTGCCTGATGCCTGTCTTTGCTGCTAACCATGTGATGAGGCACCTTGTCTGGAGGTGTTTACCATGTGTCCCCCGTGGCTAACACGGTACCTGGCACACAGTTGGTGTTCAGTGGATATTGTCAGTGAATGAGTGAATGAATGAGTGGGTGAATGAATGAATTGAAACACTACACTGGAAGTCGGGAGACCTGTGTTGTTGCAGGTGAATGTATGGGAAAATTCCTTCCCCTCTCAGGTTGCATCTCTCTACCTGGAAACTTTTCTCAAAGATACCTTCTAGTCCTGGGGCGCCGAGGTGGCTCAGTCGGTTGAGCCTCCAACTTTGGCTTAGGTCATGATCTCACGGTTTGTGGGTTCGAGCCCCACGTCAGGCTCCGTGCTGACAGCTCGGATCCTGGAGCCTGCTTCAGATTCTGCGTCTCCCTCTCTGCCCCTTTCCCGCTCGCACTCTGTCTCTCTCTCTCTCTCTCTCTCTCTCACTCTCTCTCTCTCTCTCTCTCTCACTCTCTCTCTCTCTCTCTCTCAAAAAATAAGTAAACATTAAAAATTAAAAAAACAAACAAAAACAAGAGACCTTCTAGTCCTGATGTTCTGGGACTCATATATGTGTGTTGAAGCACAGGGTGACAGGTGGGAAGGTAGTTCCCCGTGACCTGAGTCGCCTGCAGAGCTGTTCTCCACCCGCTCAGACCTCTGTGGGAATTGATACTTCTCCATTTTTTGTTTCACAGATCTTTTTACGACTGCAATCATATGCTCTTAAATACAAAAGTACAATATAGTCATCACTTCGCACCTTGCTTTTTAAACTTAATACAGCTTGGATCTCATTCTAGATCAGTCTTCCCTCCCGCCCCCACCAGTGGCTGCCTAATAATCCATCCTATCATACCATCATTTATATAATCGGTATTAGGCCCAATGATTACTTTCTTTTTACTGACTTTTAATCTTTTAAATGTTTTTATTAGAAATAATTTCAGGCTTACATAAAAATTTCAAAAATAGTGCAAAAATTCCTCCAACTTCTCCAATTTTAACATTTTATTACATTTACTTTATCTCCCCATAGATAGATAAATAGATATATGTAACATGTCACATATACATTTAACATCATATGACACAAATATAACATCATATATATATATATGTTTTCTAAAAATACATATATAGGTTTTTTAAAGTTTACTTATTTATTTATTTTTTAATTTTTTTAAATGTTTTTATTTAGTTTTGAGACAGAAAGAGACAGCATGAGCAGGGAAGAGGCAGAGAGAGAGGGAGACAGAATCTGAAGCAGGCTCCAGGCTCTGAGCTGTCAGCACAGAGCCTGACGTGGGGCTGGAACTCATGGACTGTGAGATCATGACCTGAGCCGAAGTCGGATGCTTAACCAACTGAGCCACCCAGGCACCCCCAAAATTTACTTATTTATTTTGAGAGAGAGAAAGCATGAGTGAGCACGAGCAGATGAGGGGCAGAGAGAGAGAGAGAGAGGGAGAGAGAGAATCCCAAGAAGGCTGTCAACACAGAGCCCAATGTGGGGACCGATCCCATGAACCGTGAGATCACAACCTGAGCTGAAATCAAGAGTTGGATGCTTAACCAACTGAGCCACCTAGGCGCCCCTATATATAGGATTTTTTTTAAATATTTGGGAGTAATTTGAAGATATGATGGCCCCTCTATCCCTAAATACATAAGTAAGTAATTCCTATAATCAAAAACATTCTCTTACATATTCACAGTATGATTATCAAAACAGAAGATTAACATTGATGAAATACCATTACCTAATCTACAGCTTTTATTTCAATGCATCACTAATGTCCTTCACAACAAAAGAAAAATGTTTTTCCTGGTCTAAGATCAGATGTTGTTAGCGTTATTTCTGCATGTTTGAACACTTTGGTTGCTGTTTGTAACAAAAGTTTCTCTACCTTTATGACCTCTGACGGGTTATATTTGTGCATGTGAGGGCCATTGACTTCTGTGTGTTAATTGTATGTCCTGCTGTCTTAGTGATTTATTTTATTGTTTGGCTTATTTTTAATATTGACATTCCAGATTTTTATCATGGACACGTATCACATGCATATCATATGCATCTTGCTTCTCCTTTACCCCTGTGTCTCTAATTGATTTAGCTCATCTGACTGTATTGGCTTAACACCACTAGTATAGTGTTGAATACTAGTGGAGATAGAAGGCTTCCTAGCTTTGTTTCACTGTTAGAGAAAATGCTCTAGAGCTTTCCCATTAAGATACTGTCTTTAGGACCAAGGTCTGTAAATAGAAGATGGATGGATGGATAGATGGATAACTGATTCAGATTAATTCATGTTAAAAATATCCCTCAATTCCTTAAATCAAGAATGGGTATTGAACGCCAAAGGCTTTTTCATCACTGATGGAGATATAACCTATGATTATTCTATTAGATCTACTAATATGGTGTATAATATTAATAGACTTCCTAACATTGACTTGATCTTGCATTCCTAGAATGAATCCCACCTGGTCATATATTATTTTCTTAATATTGGATTTTGTTTATTAATGTTTCATTTAGTATTTTTGTATCAATGTTAATGAATGATAGTGGTGTATTGTTTTCTTTCTTGTGCTATCCTTATGTTTCGTATCAGCATTATTAAAGCAAGTATCGCTGGGTTTTTTAAGGAATTGGGAACTTTCTTTCCTTTTCAATGCTTTGGAACAATGCTCTGGCACAGCATTAGGACTATCCAGTCTTTGAAGATTTGAAATAATTATCTTATAAAACCATCAGGGCCTAGTGCTTTTGAGGGTAGCTTATTAGTAACTTTTTCTACAAGATATGTATTTTTTCCTATTTATTTTTGAAATTTTGGTATTTGTTATTATGTTTTGTTTGTCTGTTTTGTTTGTTCTGGGTTGTTTTTCTTTTCCTAATAGTTACCATTCAATGCTCCTTAGTCCCATGTGTTTAAATTTAATCTTTTTCATCTGGTTTATTTGTTTTTTGTTGTGGTTGATATTCTTTTTTTTTAAAGTTTTTTAAACATTTATTCGTTCTTAAGAGACAGAACATGAGTGGGGGAGAGGCAGAGAGAGACAGAGGAAGACACAGAATCGGAAGCAGGCTCCAGGCTTTGAGCTGTCAGCACAGACCCCGTCGCGGGGCTCCAACCCACAAACCACGAGATCATGACCTGAGCCGAAGTCGGATGCTTAACCGACTGAGCCACTCAGGCACCCCTTTTTTGTTGATATTCTTTAACTTATGCCTTTTGCCTATACAACAATGAGTATATATATTCTAGTCTTCTCCCAATTTTAGTTGGTTTATTTCTACTTTGTCCCATATAGCACCTGTACATTTGTCATGAACCCTCTTACCTACCTGTGTTTTAACCTTTTAGATTTCTCTCAATCTCTCTCTTTCTCAATCTCTCTCTCTCTCTCTCTCTTTCTCTCCCCCATCTCTGCTCATCATTATTTTTCCTCTGAGGTTTGCCCAGTCATCTCTTGGTTGGATGAAATTCATCTTCCAATAGATTGCCTGAGAAGGGCTCATGAATACAGAATCCCCTAAGTTCTGGTTCCTTGTTCCATAGCCATGATGCTTAAAGAAAAGTTTGACCGGTTGTAAAATTCTAGGTTTATACTTTCTCTCCTCGCGTTTTTGAAAACACTGTTGCATTGTGGCCTTTGCATGCTATTGTATGCTATTTTTTGAGAAGTCTGATGACAGTCTGATTCTTCTGATTTTGTAAGTTATTTGCTCTTTTTGCTTAAAAGCCTTGAGCTTTCCGTTAGTTTTACTATGACATCACAGATGATCATTCTGAGTACGTCACCCAGGTGCCTTTTGGCCGTTCGGAATGTACCATCAGATCTTCTTTTGGTTTAAAGAAAGGCTTACATAATTGTGTTTTTATATAATAGTTTTCTTACCCAGTTTTGTCTTTCTTCTTAAGGTACCCTAATTATAGTTATGCTGTGTTTTTGTTTTTGTTTTTTCGGTCTTCCAGTGTATTCACTTTCTAATTCTTATTGCTTTCTTTGGTTTATTTCACTGTCATGGCTGCAATTTTTGCCTTTCCTCAATGCCTTTCATATGTTTTATTGTGACCCTGTTCTCTCTTAGGCATCTTGTGCTTTAGTCTTTCTTTTTTCTTTTTTTTTTTTTTTCCATTTCTTTCCGGATTTCAGTAAATCCTCTTTAATTTTTTTTTGCTGTTTATTTTTAATTTTTGAATTTCTTTTTCAAAGAATTCTTTATAACTACAAGTCTGTATTTAAGGCTGTTTAATTCATTCCAGAATGTTGTGTTCAGTGCCTTCTCCTTTATACTTACTTTCATGTACAGTTGGAAGAAAATTATCATCAGTAGAGGTGTTTGGATTCTCATTTGTTTTTTTTTAAGATTTGTATGTATTTATTCATATTTCTTCTATCCCATTTTTTTATGTGGGGCAGTGTAGAAGATTCCTATTTTAAATTTTTTTTTCAACGTTTATTTATTTTTGGGACAGAGAGAGACAGAGCATGAACGGGGGAGGGGCAGAGAGAGAGGGAGACACAGAATCGGAAACAGGCTCCAGGCTCTGAGCCATCAGCCCAGAGCCCGACGCGGGGCTCGAACTCACGGACCGCGAGATCGTGACCTGGCTGAAGTCGGACGTTTAACCGACTGCGCCACCCAGGCGCCCCGAAGATTCCTATTTTAATGGTAGCCTTTTCTATTAATGTAGAAAGTACAATTTTTCTAATTGGCTTCATTATTATTGAGAGTTTTTTTTAAGTTTATTTATTTATTTTGAGTGAGAGAGAGAGAGGCAGAGAGAGAGGGGGAGAGAGAATCCCAGACAGGCTCCACACTGCCAACATAGAGCCTGATGCGGGGCTCAAACCCATGAACTCTGAGATCATGACTTGAGCTGAAACCAAGAGTTGGAGGCTTAACCAACTGAGCCACCCAGGTGCCCCTATTATTGAGAGTTTTACCCTTTGTTTTACAGGATCCCATTCCCCATCCCTGTGCTTCTTTTCTCCTTTGCCAGCCAATCTCCAAAGAGCCTCTCTCTCTCTCTTTTGACCTTCCTCTTTTCCAGAAACAATGCTATAGAGGACTGCCATGTTGATTGGTGTGTAGTTAGTCCTCTGACCTGTCAGGACAGTTTTCCATGTTTTTATTCTCAGGATGAACCATATATATATATATATATATATATATATATATATATATTAATATATAATATTATATCATTATAATTATATATATATATATATATATATATTGCATCAGACAACAGAGATGGACAAGGTTCATGGAATATACAGGTGCATGGAGAGAGCTACACATGTGAAGCAATGTGTTACTTCAGCCACAGTGCATGGCCTCTTGTGTAATACAGTAGTCACTTCCTACTTTTGGTGCTGACTATGGGAAACCCCTAACTGGTGATTATTAATTCCAACTAATTGTGTATAGGACTAAATATTATGTCACTGACAACTATGGAAGTATGTCATCACCCCGTCCTCATTTTACTAGAGTGATAGATGCAGGAGGACAGGAATCAGAGCAACTTCTTTGGGAATGCTGGGCCACATGGAAGGTTCTAGCAGATGGTGATGGATCTCTCAGGCAAAGAACTAGCCTAAACTCCCGTGGCAGAGGTCCCTGATGCAAAATGAATCTCCAGATCTAAGGACTTCTCTTAGTCTCCATTCTTCTTGTTTTGCCTTTTCTCCAGAATTTCCTACTATGGACTTACCTCTCTTACTTGAAAATCATCTCTCATGATGGTAGACTACAGTTTCTTTTGAACGTGTCTTCTTTGCCTCCTTTTTTGTGTATAGTTTCCCTTCCATCACCCCATTGGCATGAACATTTTCCAAGCTCTGTGCTAACTCTCTATTCTCTTTCTTAAATCTTCCCCTTAGAGGATGTACTTATATGCACAACTCCTCACAACACTTGTAGCCAAATGTCCCAAAGCCCATCTCTCTTGCCCTTCTTGCCTTTTGGATGAACTTCACTGATCAAAGCCTCTTAGCAGAGAAGTGGCCCTAGAAGTGGGAAAGGTAGAGACCTGCCTGCATTTTGTGCCATCACCCCAAACTCAGCACGTCCTATGGCAAACCTGCCACTTGCCTGCAAAACGGACTCTATTTTTGGTGAAAATTCATTGACATGATGTTCTATTAGCTGCTCAGACCGAGAGCCGGAGCATCACTTTTGCTCGATTCTTTTGATACGTACTCCTGCTTCTTCCATTCTTGTTCTGTTGGTTCATCCTCAGCCCATCTTTTGAATCTTTCATATTTGTCTATTTCCCTAGTAAGACTTCTGTCAGCTCCTTCCCAATTTAATAGCTGCCTAACTGGACTCTCTGCCTGTCACTCTGTGTGTGCCCTGCACCTTCCCACAGTCCATTGCCAGATTAATCCTTCTTCAATATCATTTTTAGTAAACCAGACTCCTGCTCAGAGTGGCTGAGAGTCCTAGAGTGGCTCCCATTTCCTGCATTTCTTCTATTCACCTAGGCATTCCGTGTCCTCCACCTTCCCAGTCATTCTGATTGTCCTTCTACTCAGTTCAGCCCTGTTATGAGTAGCCTGCTGGTATACTCAATCTTTCACTGAATGTACAGTGTTTATTTTGCCTCCATGAAACCTAAAATGTTTGGTTTCCCACCTTTCTGCTTACTTTAAATCCTACTCTTACTTTATCACTGCATATATGTCTGGCTTTCTTCCATGAACTTCAACCTCCAAGAGTTTTACCCCCATCCAAGTCCAGACCTATAGAGGACTGTTTTATTTTTTTTATTTTTAAGTTTATTTTGTGAGAGAAAGAGAGGAGGGTAGGGGCAGAAAGAAAGAGAGGGAGAGAGAGAATCCCAAGGAGGCTTCATGCCGTCCGTCAGCACAGAACCAATGTGGGCTTCAACTCACGAACCATGATATTGTGATCTGGAGCTAAAGTCGGACACTTACCTGACAGAGCCACCCAGGCGGAGGGCTGTTCTTAGTCGTTCTAGAGATCTATAAACTAAAAATCCATGCTTCTCCCCAAGCACACTGATATGGTGGACTATGGACAGCGAATCTACAATGAACACTGCCCTCAGAAGGATGAAGAAAGGGGGCACTTTATAGCCATTGGTCCTTAGCAATTTTGAAACCTGTCTGAGCAGACATTGTGAGGGTCCCTGATATGGGTTGGGGAATGTGCTTTGATTAAGCTGCAGTTCTTTTTTTTTAGTTTATTTATTTATTTTGCAAGAGGGAGAGAGAATCCCAAGCAGACTCCACACTGTCAGCACCAAGGCCATGAACTGCAAGATCATGACCTGAGCCGAAATCAAGAGCCTGATGCTTAACCAACTGAGCCACCCAGGCGCCCTTGATTAGGCTGCAATTCTGCTTTCTGGAGGGGCTTCCTTGTTCAGTATTTGCCACGGCTTATGGCCGAGCCCTCCACAAGTTCCTCATTTTCCATGATCTTCCTTGGCCATGTCTGAAATATGTCCTCCTTGGAAACCCGACAGCCTTCTCCACCCACCCGCTTGCCCTAGAGAGTCAGAGGCCTAGGGATTCTCTCATGTCCTGAAGAGTGTCAGGCTCCCTGTTCCTTTGGCAGCTCAACTCCATTAAAACAGGAGGTTTCTTACCTGTTTGATCCTGGTCACCTCCATGTGCCCGTCAACACCCACAGTTCTTGAGATGCAGACCTCAGAACTGCTGTTTTCTGTGCTTTCTGGCCCCAGGCCCCTTTCCCTCACCTCTTGGGAGGTATTCTGTGCCTTTCAGACTCTGTGAGAGAACACAGCTTTACATTCTCTACTGAGTCACCTTGTCCGATTCAAACACTGTCCTTCTCAGCTCATGCGGGAGGGAAAGAGGTGCAGAGAAAATGGCACACCAGCTCTTAAGTGCTCCACTCCAATGTGGTACATGTGGCTTCCCCTCGTTTGTCATGTGGTTGTGCCAAACTTTGGGAGAGCAAAGATATATTATTCTTGCACCAGGACAGAAGGAAAGCCAGGTCCTCTAGTGAATAGGATGGGCTGTGTCACTTCCGGGTGGAACCTGCAGGCTGCGACTCTCAGGCACTGAGTCCCCCGTAAAGGAGCCAGCAGTGATGTCAATGGGAAGATGCCAAGAGGTGCAGATTCTATCTCTGGGGTCAGGGTCACACAAGTACCTGGAGCGCTGGTAACTTGTGGAGAGAATTGTAATGCTCTGCCTGGAACCCCCTGGAGGGGCTGCCTCCCAGCCTCCTATCTTTGACCTTGGTTGGAACCCTGAAGCAGCTCCCTTGTGGATGGAGAGGGGGTGTTGCAAGAGAACCTATTCCATGCAGCTTGGGGTCCCAGAGAGGGAGTGCCCCGAGAGACCACGCTTCTTGGGGGTCATGCTAACCCAAGTAAGACTTCTACCTAAAATTCACATTCACAGGAATCCCTCGGTTTGTTAGAGAACAATCACTCCCAAGACCCTGATTTCACCAGAGAAGGTTCAGAAGCCATCACAGAACAAGATGGGGTCCGGGCAGGTCTCTGCACCCCTTTCCCTCTTCCTACAGGCACAGTTACTTCCCAGGAACCACTACAGTGTGCAGAGTGCCGAGAATCTGATTGTATCATCTTGCAACTGGCAGGTTCAGGGGGCACCTTCTTGAACTTTCTTAGGGGAGCCCAACGAAAACTGCCGGCCCTGGTAGTGACGAGACAGATTCTCAGGAGAGAGGTCAGAGACTCTGCGACCTCCCGTCCACGCTGTGTGGGTCTGGAAGTGCCCGGGCACAGTGGGCTTGCGTGACTCAACGCTGGCCTTGGGATGGGTGTGGGCGAGGAGTGGCTGCGACAGGTGCTGGGGCTCAGCCAGGCTCTTCTCCTTTTTGACTAATTGGTTTCTCTTTTGTTTTATGGAACTTGACAGCACTGGTTTGTGGCTTTTCGTGGTTGACTACCCCCGTAGTACCTAATTACAGAGGAGATTTTTAAAAGCAACAATGAACACATTTTCTAAATATGTTCTCAGTCCGCTCCCTCCCTGGGTAATTGGACGCAGAGAGGAAGGAGGGCTGGGTGGTATTCCCAGAGGCCTCTTGTCAATCAGTCCCGGGCAGGTGCCACCAGGGCCACTCAGGAGCACAGTCACCTGGAAACCCGGAGGCAGGGACAGCAGGAAGGGTGCCCAAGGCCCCGAGGCCACGCCCCAGGCATGTGAAACTCTCAACACCTGCTTTCTTCATGAGCACCAAGGCACCCCTCGAGAGCTAGGTGGGAAATTATACACTTCAGCCAAAGAAACGAGGTGTTCTGTCAGAAGAAAAAGAAAAATCTCGAGCAGCTTCTAGGGAGATCAAAGCCAGACTCAATGAAAAAGCTCCTGGCACAGGTATCCTGAGACTTTTTTCTTTGTTCTTTTGGATGAAAAGAGTCGTCGTGCCAGGGACAGCAAACCTGTAATTCACTCACTTACTCAACCACCCATTTGTTCATTTGCTCATTCTGTGCACTTGACCCTGTGCCAGACCGTGGAAGCGTCTGTCGCTGAGAACCTGCCTGGGCAACCTGCCAGGGGATGTGGAGCGGGGTTCTGATCCACCCCCTCCCCTCAAAAACCAGAATGAGGATGGAGACAGTCCAGGGACCTTGTGCCTCTGTGTCCTAGCACCCCGCTGGCTCAGATACCGTGCTGCCTCTCGCTCCTTCTTAGTGGAGGAGGAGGAAAGAAAATGCCTCTGCTTAACTCTCATGACTCTTCCCCTACGTTTGGCTGGCCACCTCCTACTGCCCTGTCACTGCTTAGAAAGGCCTGGAACTCTCTATCAATTACAAGCTGCAGGCCAGACGCCAAAGGAGGTCAGTGTGAGGCATGAATCACAGATGCCCCTCAACTGGAGAGATGTTCTCATAACAGCCACAGGATGTTCAAGGGCACACAGTAATGGCCTGTCACACACACGCACGCATGTGCGTGCACACGTGCACACACACACACACATGAGCACAGGGAGATGCAAACTCTTGGCCCCTCACCTATCCTTTCTGGAGAATCACATGGAAATTGTGAGTCATTTTACAGCTCAAGAATGACCTCACCTCTGGGTTTCTTATCTCCATCTGTTCTTGCGGCAATCCCACGGGGCTGTGTGGCCCTCCCTCGAAATCCTCGTGCCACATGATACCCCCCCTTCTCCGTGTGGAACCGCCCTTCTTCCAGAAGCATCGGTCTCCCTCCCCAGCTCTCTGCGCAGAGCAGTCTTACCCTCCATCATGGGTCCTCTGTCCAACTGGATCCGCACAGTAGTACAGTGGCTCTCAACACCAGCTGTTTGTCACACTCATCAAAACTTAAAAGTGTAGGCAGATTGAAGGCTTCGTTCTAGACCTCCTGAATCACAATCGACAGAAGCACAAATCTCTCCTTTTGATAAGCTTCCAAGGTGATTCCAATGTGCCGCTGTGATCGGGGCCTCTCAGAGTCGCAAGTGCATTTGAATCCCCTGGGGATGTTGTCAGAATGCAGATTCTGAGCCAGTAGACTCGGGGTGAGCCCGTGACGCGGCGTTTCTGACAGGTGCCTGGGGTTGGTTGGTCCCGGTCCGGGGATAAACTGTAGGTAACAGAGCTATAGGGTTAGGGTTCTCAACACCGGCTGCACATCAGATTCATCTGGGGAGCTTTTAAATATCTTGAACCCCAGCCAACGAATCTATAGTTTGTGGCGCTGGGACCCACACATCAGGAATTTCTAAATCTTCCCAGGCGGTGACTTGACGCAGCCCCGGTTGAGAACCACCGGTCCAAGAGCCGTTTCCTAGCAGACCGGGTCTGTGTTTGAGCTCCTTATCTCCCGTCCCGCCCGTGGACCTGCTACCTACTCTCCAAAATCCATTTTCCAACCAGCTGGGCACTGCACATTTTTCTCCAGACAGCTAGACAATACATATTATCATCACAGAAGAGCTCGTCAAAACCCATCCCTTTCTGCAGGTAACCAATAGCTAGCAATATTAGCAAAGACGGTACACCCAGTACATTCTCTCTGCACAGAAAATTAATTCTCAGTTGTTGCTTAATGGTTTCTTGGCTTCTCTCCCTCTCCCGGGCAAGTCTGTGTTGTACCCTTACACAACCACATAGGCATGTGGTGCATAGACACACCCCATGCTTGGGATTAACCTCTTGTACGGTCCCACCAGTCTTGACTTCCTTAAAAAACTGGAAGGGATTTTAGGATCTTGCTGCCCTACACCTTCTACCTTCCTCAATGTCATCTGTATTTCTGAACTTGTACATCTGTATTTCTGAACTTGTTGTGATGCGTTTGCCCACCTTGCTGGCATGGCTGCCTCCTACCTGTCTTCTGGCTCCTTTTTTCTGGACTTTGGGAGGACCTCCCCTCCCCAGACCAAGATAGGCACCGTGGTTGTAACACCTGTGTGCTCTTCTAGTAGCCCAGGGGGGTGTCTGTTACCATCCACAGTATAATGTGCAGCATTTGCTGATTTTCTAATTTTTGTTTTCAGTGTTTGTTTATTTTTGAGAAAGAGAGAGAATGAGGGAGACAGAGCGTGAGCAGGGAGGGGCAGAGAGAGAGGGAGACACAGAGTCCGAAGCAGGCTCCAGGCTCCGAGCTGTCAGCACAGAGCCCGATGCGGGGCTCGAACCCACGGACCGTGAGATCATGACCTGAGCCGAAGTCGGACGCTGAACCGACTGAGCTCCCCAGGCGCCCCTGGAATTTGCTGATTCTCTAATGTGCTTCTCCCACGGGCCTGTGAGCTTCCTGAGAGTGGGAAGTGCCCACCTCTCAGTCTACACCGTCTTGCACCAAGCTCAGAACAGAGCAGAGGGTCAAACAACATTCATTGAATAAATCACCAGTTCCTCTCTGCTTTCCTTTCCTTTTTTTTTTTTCCTGCTTTCTCTACTGGGTTGTGTAAAACGTACAGGCGCTGATCTGCGTTAGCATGATTCCGACTGGCATATGTCCCCAAACCAGTCCATACCCAACAAGAGTATAATTGGAAAACCCAGGCCTTCCAAAACCCTGCCAATCATGCTGCTGTGTAAATAGGCACAGGTGATTGGTTCTAATCAAAGTCATTAGGGTGGTTCTGGAATGGTCCTGCTGCCATATGTAGATAATTATGGCAGAAGTCTACATTTTGGATGTTGGCCAATCTAAATAGCATTAGCATGAAGAATTTGCATAGAACAAAAGGAGAGGGATGGTGCAGTATTTGGACATAAATAATAATGGCTAGTATTTATATAGTATTTTCTATGTGCCAAGAATTCTTCTCACTGGTTTACATGTATTCACTCATTTGCTCGACAGAACAGCCCTATGATGGAAGTACCGTTGGCATCTCAGTTTTATAGGTGGGGAAACTAAAGCTTCAGGGAGAGTAGGTAACTTGGCCAAGATTATGCAGCTAGTAAACATGGCGGGTCTCTACTGGGACCAGCGGACTGGCTTCGGGTTTGTGCTCTTTACTGCCATAATGCCAGAGGACGGGCTTCTTCTAGGATAGAACATTAATCAGCTATGTCAATGTGACTCGGTTAACATCCCCCAGAGTTCATGTGTGAATAAGTAAGAGACCTCACTTGACCTCTGGAAGCAAGAGTTTTTACATCTCGTCAGAATAGTAGTCCCTAAATTTTAGGGATACCAGTTGACTTTTTTTTTTCTTTCTCAAATACACACACACAGACAGACATACTCATCTGTCAGGAAATAGAGACTCAGGAACCTTCAATGGGCAACTTATCTATAGACGCAAATTAAAAATTTTTTTTCATGATGAGAACAGTGCTGCTGTTTTCCTAGAATTTTATTTCCTTTGCATATAAGACTGGGAATAAGAAATTTGGCTGGTGGTTTCTGAGTCTGAAATACTCCTGTTAATGATACCTCTTTCTGTCCTTACCTGATGGTTATTTGGGGGTTAACCAAGAAGCTGTGCCCTGTGGGGTGTGTCCAGTCCCCTTCCCCATGAAGAAAATTAGAATGGAGGGGTCCTTGTCACACAGTCAGGGACCTTCCTGTGAAATGAATTTGCCCTCATTCTTAGAGTTTGGCACCCTTTGAGAGAACCATTTCATTGGTGACATCCCATTCGAAAAACTAGGACTTGCAATCAATGGTTCCGTATGGCCATTTCTTCCAAGATGTGGTCTCCCTGATGTCTATGATGTGCTCAGACCAGGGGGCCACACTGCCTCTTTCCATCTCTGAGGTCAGTGGGAGAAACTGGGAGCTGACATTTTTAACAAATTCTCTACAGCAGACTGTTTTGTGAAAGAAACATACCCAGCAAGGTAAGGACTTTGCAGTAGCTTCTATAGTCTCTGTCCTTTCGATGCCGCATGAGAAACCATTAGCGCTTAATAACAAAATAAATAAATAAAAGCAGTATCAGTATCTTTAAAGCTGTGGTTCTCAAAGTGTGGCCCCAAGGCAAACAACATCTGTATGACCTAGAAACTTGGTAGAATGCACGTTCGTGGGTTCTACTCCGGACTTACCGTGCCAGAGACTCTAAGGTGAGGATTAAAGACGTGTGTTCTAATAAAACCCTCCAGGTAGTTGGGATGCATGCTCAGGTTTGAGAACTACTGTCATAAAGAATTAAGATACATAATTAAATCATGCTTCTTAATATACGATCTCACCCAAGTGGATGGTTGCAAAGGGTACATTAAGTACCATGCCCTCAAAGGATATCCTAGTCGATATGTTACCATGGAATGAGGCTCTGTACCAGGCATGAAGCGTCAGTCGAATTATAATAAGGATCTAGACAGAAACCTCTGGGAAATTGAAGCCATCCGTTCATTACTGACCCCAGAAAAACACTTCCCCAGTGTACAAACCATTATTTGCCCACTGATCAAGGCAGGTGGGATATGGTTGAAGGCTGATGATGAATTCAGATGATTCTCACTTGGAAAAGCTCAGCTGTCTTCCTTGCTCACAGCTGCTTTGTTGAAACTATGATATTAAAGCTGAAGTTAATTCAACCAGTGACTTTAATCACCTAGGGTGATAGGATGCGCTGAGAGACCATAAAGACTGGGGCCTCGGTCAAATTCAAATGTTAGTGCTTTTAACTGGGGCCATTGCAAGACTCACAGACAAATGGAACAGGCACAGGGCGATCTTTAAAATTAGTTACAAAGAACAAAACATTAGAAAAAAAGTGGAGTGATTTTTTCTGAGGATGAAAATGTATCCTTTCAGAAATAATTAATTTGATAAAATTACTCATTAGACCCATGTACCATCGTGCCATTAGAGCTGCAATGTCTGAAGTAACTTCAACTTTTTGAAGAAGCCAGTACAAAATCTAAAAGTTCTATACTTAATTAGGCCAGACAGTAATGAACTTGCCTTCCCAATATTGTTCTGTGGAGAATACTAGCTATAATGACCCTCTGCTTGCCTGTTTGAGAAAGTTAGGACTTCTTGAGGTATCATGCCAACCATGTATGGATCATGTCATAAAGGATCAGAGTTTCAGGGACCCCCCCCCCAAGCGACACCACCACAATTTCCCTGAGTAGACCATTGGTGTGACCACACGTGTTACTTTTGATACGCATACCTTTGGTCATTTTCCTTTCTCTGAGTCCAGGGGCACCAAGATGGAAAGTTTATATATCGTTGGAAAGAAAGGAGTGAGAAATCATAGGCTCACAGAATTCTTCGTGTTGGTGGAAGGGTTCAGCTGTCCTCATTCCCTTCTGTTGGCCCAGCCACAAGCTGTGGGTTAAGACCTGGGAACCTTTTAATCTTCCAGAGGTTCAAGAACTATCCTTGATTCTCAGACCTTTAAACCAGCCTTGACTTCCTGAAGGTCCACTCTGTAGGGGTGGGCTCTAGTAAGGAGGAATAACTCGAGTCGACTGAATACCTTCTCTCAGAGGAGGCTGGGGGAGTTTACCCAGTGTCCTGAAGCAATATTAATTCTTTAAAAAATTTTTTTTTGTAATGTTTATTTATTTTTGAGAGAGAGAGAGACATAGAACATGAATGGGGAAGGGGCAGAGAGAGAAGGAGACACAGAATCCGAAGCAGGCTCCAGGCTCTGAGCCATCAGCACAGAGCCCATTGGGGCTTGAACTCACAAACCGCGAGATCATGACCTGAGCCGAAGTCGGACGCTCGACCGACTGAGCCACCCAGGCGCCCCAACAATTCTTGAACATCGCTTTGGGCCAGCAGGGTCTTCACCTCTGTCTTCCTTCAGACCCACAACAGTTCTACAAGTTTGGTACAAGTGAGGATGGATGCTCAGAGAGATGGAACTATGGAGATGGAATTATGCGATGTTGCATAGTTCTTAAGCAGCTGGGCTAGTATTTGAGCTCAGGTCCACTTAGCATTAGCCTTAGGGTAAGGTCTGACTCTAAAGTCCAACTTCTTCCCTGGCCCTCACTATGCAAGTGGGTCACCCCAACACTGCCCTTCGATAACCTCACTGATTATGTGGAAGGTTTGTAGGTAGATGCGAATCAGCCCTCTCTGGGGCATCTGTTAGGTCTGAGACGCCCCAAGCATACACTATGCCACTCTGGTTGGCTCCAGAAATAGTTTTGGAGGTAGCGATTGTCCAGGTGTGGCCCCTGGACCTACTGCATCAACGTCACCTAGGGATGGCTTGGAAATGTACCTTATCAGACCCCACCCGAGAACTACTGATTAGAAACTCTGGGGGTGGGGTCCGGGGATCTGAGTTTTGGGAAGTCATCCAGGTGCTTCACCTGAATAGACAAGGTCTGAGAACCACTGGTCTCACTGCTCCATCTTGGGGAGAACAACAGCTTGTTTCCTCTTTGACCTGACCACATGATTAGGATTTTCTTCTGGGTATCTGAAGTTTTATTCACCACACACATGTCCCTAGGAGTCCAGTGGGTATGTTCACATGTCTCCGGGCTTTCTGGGATACGGGAGCTTTAAAAAAAAACAAAAAAAACTAGAAGGAGTAGAAAAACTGTGCCTCCCCCTTCCGTTTTCTCTAATGAATGCCCACCACTTTATGATTCCCTTTAGAAAAGGGAATGTGAGTTTCTCATAGTTCCTTTCCTCCCCAAAGATATTTAGAGAAGATAAGAAAAAGGTTGTCTCTGAATATGTGAGGTTGTTGCAAGTTGTAGTGAAAAGATGAGCTTTGGAAATCTGTGGAATTGTGTTTAAATATCATTTCTAGTTTACCGGCTTTGAGACTTTGGGAAAGAATCCATTCAAGTCTCTCAACTTTCTGTTTCCATTTTTTTTTTTTTAATTTTTTTTTCAACGTTTTTTATTTATTTTTGGGACAGAGAGAGACAGAGCATGAACGGGGGAGGGGCAGAGAGAGAGGGAGACACAGAATCGGAAACAGGCTCCAGGCTCCGAGCCATCAGCCCAGAGCCCGACGCGGGGCTCGAACTCACGGACCGCGAGATCGTGACCTGGCTGAAGTCGGACGGCTAACCGACTGCGCCACCCAGGCGCCCCTGTTTCCATTTTTGATGTGAAGAAAATAATACGACATAGGGCTGTTGTGAGAATCGCGCGGCGTATGAGGTGCCCAGCACAGCACCTGACACGTTGTGGGCATCAGGTAAATAACCGTTATTATTGAGAACAAAATGGTCTTTTTTTTCAGGAGTAGAGGTCTGGAAGCCTCTAGATAAATAGGATGTACGTTCCCCAAGGATCAAATTTATCTTGGTAAAAAAAAAAAAAAAAAAAAATTAATATGATCTTTTAAAACCAAGACTCTGGGGACGCCTAGGTGGCTCAGTCGGTTAAGCGTCCAACTTCAGCTCAGGTCATGATCTCATGGTTCATGGGTTCGAGCCCCGGGTTGGGCTCTATGCTGACAGCTCGGAGCCGGGAGCCCGTTTTGGATTCTGGGTCTCCCTCTCTCTCTGCCCCTCCCCCATGCTCTCTCTCGCTCTCTCTCTCTCTCAAAAATAGACATTAAAAAATTAAAAATAAATAAGTAAATAAAAAATAAAACTGAGACTCTGTTTAAGCTCTCCTTCACGTTTTTTGAGTTTTGAGGGGAAAGCATTCTTTGAAGACTTGGCCACTCCCACATCCCTCCCAACCAGAAGAGCCTTTGAGGTAGGATTCCCATCCTCTTGGCTCCGTCCCCTTGCAAGTCTGCAGGAAGACACTGGCGCCTATTTAACTGAGTAAAATAACGAATGAGTGCGTGAGCGAATGAATGAATGAGTGAATGCCCTTTGATTCTATGCCCCCAGGTCTCTGTGCTACTCTACATCTGTCCTCACTGACCACCTTAACTCCAGTCGGACTTTCGGGAACACCCCCTTCCCATGGGGATTGTGTTGAGCTGCAAGTAACAGAAAACGAGCCTCCCGCTAAGATGAGTTTATTTGCCCGACAGAACAGGGGATCTGTTCTTTCCCTTATGGTTGCTTGATGGCTGGAAGGTCCCAGCTGCCACATCATCCAGGCATTCGAGGGCAGGAGGGCAAGGACAGAGGGAGAGTAGTGTCAGCAAATACCCATTTCTGCCGCTACATCACTTCTCTGCTGCTGCTTGACAGACCATCCCAAACTGGGCCATTAGCGACAACCATTTATTTAACTCATGTCCTTGTGGGGCAGTAGTTTGGGCAGTCTCCGCTGGGGAGGTGACCTCTTCTTCTTCTTTTTAAATAGTTTTCTATTTTTTGTTGTTGTTGCTTAAATATTTTCAAGTCCATTTAGTTCTTTTTTTCAACGTTTATTTATTTTTGGGACAGAGAGAGACAGAGCATGAACGGGGGAGGGGCAGAGAGAGAGGGAGACACAGAATCAGAAACAGGCTCCAGGCTCTGAGCCATCAGCCCAGAGCCTGACGCGGGGCTCGAACTCACGGACGGCGAGATCGTGACCTGGCTGAAGTCGGACGCTTTAACCGACTGCGCCACCCAGGCGCCCCAATTTAGTTCTTTTTTTAAAAATGTATATTTATTTTTGAAAGAGAGAGAGAGCACTAGCAGGGGAGGGGCAGAGAGACAGGGAGACACAGAATCCGAAGCAGGCTCCAGGCTCTGAGATGTCAACGCAGAGCCCGACGTGGGGCTTGAACTCACGAACCGTGAGATCATGACCTGAGCCAAAGTTGGACCCTTAACCGACTGAGCCGCCCAGGAGCCCCTGGGCAGGTGTCTTCGATGTGGGGTTTTCTCATGTGTCGGCAGGGTGAGTCAGTTTCTGGGGGTGGGCACCTCGCCACGTGCCTGTCGTCCTTCCACGGGCTCACATGGGCTAGTCCTGCCTGGCCACCCAGGAGCGGGCGGAAGCTCCATGGGCCTCTTGAGTCCTGGCCTCAGAACCAGGCCATCCCTTTGCCTCATTCTGTCGGCCAAAAGCAAGCCACAAGGCCAGTTCATCTTCCAGAGCTGCAAAAACATGCCCCGCCTCCTGATAGGGGTTCCCTCCTCTTTCTTCCCCTCCTCCTCCCCCTCCTTCTCCTCCTCCTCCTCCTCCCCTCCTTTTTTTTTTCTGTAAGCTTTGCCAGAGGCTCTAATAATGACAAGCCAGGGAAAAGCGTGCTGGGAAAGAGTGTTGGGTTGGAGCACTTTGCAGTCCCCACCCTGTCATTTCACCCCATCCTTGACTTTGCTAATAAAGTTCTTCTTTGGACCAGCATCCCTCTTAGACTGTCAGAAACCTCTGCCCCAGGGAATACCCCTAGAAGCATGCATTTTGGCCCAGGGGGCCCTCAAAACAGGCTCCTGGTGAGGTGTTAATGCAGGCAATATGCCTCCTTTCTTTCGCTGCCCCTCCTCACCATTGAAATGTCAGTCAGCGCAAAAAAAAAAAAACTCTTGAAAGCACAGAAGGGCCACCCGGCATCCCCGTTGTTTTGCTAACTCTCCCTGGAAACATAGTCTGTGATCAGGTATGAAGGGAGACCTTCAAAAACCTGCGTATAATAATACCTCTCCCGAAGGACTTTTACTTGAGAGGCAAATAATTTGTACATGGCATGTAGGTAAATATCAGTCTGGATGCAGAAACTTCTGGAAACATGAACGTTTCAGGGACCATAACACACACACACACACACACACACACACATTCTGAAGATAAAGAAGGTTGTTATCACTAAAGAAAAAAAGATAAACTTATGATCTGAAGCTCATAAAATCACAGTGAGCATTTATTGTGCCTGGTAGTGTGCTAATGAGCATTCTGCATAATCTGATTTAATTTTCAAACTATCTAACGAAGTAGGCAATATGCCCCTGTTTACAAGTGACGAGTCTGAGGCACAGACACGATAGATAGGTGTTTCAAGATCGTGCCTGGAGAATCAGGATTCAGTTTCATCTTGAACCGCGAGCCCTTGCCCCTAACCGTGAGAATGCACTGTGTTCTCTTTATTTATAATTCATGGTGCAAAAGTAATGATGAGTATGCCTAGAAAATACTGTATGCTTCCTAAGTATCAGCTGACAGTCTTGAGCGACCCAGCCTATGGCGGTCTGAGAACCAAAACAATCAAAACAGTCAAAACTGTGCACATTCAGCGCCCCCGTGACCTCAGTGTTGTTGAACAAAGGAGAATATATTACTTAAGCCAGATGGTTATTGACAATTGTAGACAAGATCTTTATTAATGGAGCTGTTCATTAGCTCTGTCATTTTTGCATATCGATCTACACGTCCAGGTCAAGAGTTTGTTGTGGGCTTTGCTACTGCTTATTGTTCGCTTCCTGTCTTTGTCCTCTAGGGTTTTGGTATCGTCCAACAGATTAGAGTTCCCCAAATCATCTTCCACCGAATACCAGCCTGAGGTGTTTGTCAGCATCGTATGAACGGGAAGGATCCCACAGTCAAATAGATTGATAAAATGTAGGGCTCGTGAGTTCACATTTGAAGTTTATCGCTTTACTGCATGACTTATCAGAGCCTTTGGGATAGTGTAGCGTGCATCGTGGCATCGTGGCCCTCCAAGGTCCGCCTTGTTGGCCGTACATACTGGATGTTGGGAAGTACTGTTTGAGTGCTGGTCAGCCTGACCTCACTGTGGTGGGTCCAAGTTCATAAATGAGAGCAGACCTGTAGAGATCTCCAATCCTACCCATGCATATCATGTCTCATATGGTTTTAAATTATTTTCTTCCCATCCTTCTAAAAATCCTTTTCTGTTTGAACAGAAATCACTTTGCTTGTAGAGACTTGGGACTTCTGTTTACCTAGAGAAACATAATTTACGTGTTGGCTTTTAAGGCCCAGAGAACATTTTATTTGGTTCTTTGTATGTAGTGATTATGTACAAAAGTGTGCTATATCCTCACTTGGACATCACTTTACATTTCTGGCGCCAAATTCAAGAAAGAAAACCAAAGTTGGGGGTGGGGGGAACTGCCATTTTTGGAGAGATTATCTGTTTTAATGTTTAATTGTTTATTTTGAGAGAGATTGGAAGGGAGAGAGAGATGCCCAAGCAGGCTCCACACTGTCAGCACAGAGCCCGACGCAGGGTTCGAACTCATGAACCATGAGATCATGACCTGAGCCAGAAGCACTTAACCGACTGAGCCACCCGGGTGCCCTGGAGGGATTATTTTGTATAAGTCCTTCTCACGTGTGACTGAACCCTTTCATAACCCGTGGAGGTATGTGTTTTTGACTTCACTTTGGAAATACAAAACCTGCATTTTGCAGCGAACAAAGATAGCGAACTATCTAAGCTTACACAGATAATAAGCATGAAGCGTTAGGATTTGAACCCAAATCTGTCTGACCCTGAAATGTATACTCTATTTATTATGAAAAAAAAAAACCCAAAAGAATTAAAATAAAATGATAGGGAAGCTACCACTTGGATAAGAGTAATAGTTACAAAGGCTACCATTTTCTTCCCATGTGACAGAAGGGGCTAAAAGGGAGTTTAATCAGTATCTGTTCAACCAGAAAGAGTAAGAAACTCATCTAGTCTGTTCACTAGATTCGAAAATTAGGGATTAGTCCTGAAAGCTTGACGAGGATTATTTTCAGAAAGATCAAACTATTAATTAAGAAAATAGTTAAGGGGCGCCTGGGTGGCTCAGTCAGTTAAGCGTCTGACTTCGGCTCAGGTCATGATCTCACGGTCCATGAGTTTGAGCCCCACTTTGGGATCTTGTGTTGACAGCTCAGAGCCTGGCGCCTGCCTGGGTTTTCTGTGTCTTCCTCTCTCTCTGCCCTTCCCCTGCTCATGCTCTGTGTGTCTCTGTCTCTCAAAATAAATAAGCATTAAAAAACAATTTTTTTAAAGAAAATAGGTAATAAAATTCTTCCTTGTAATCCCACAAAGAGATGGCTTACTCGAAAACCATAACGTAGATGGAAGAAGTGAATGGATACATGACTGTGTAATTAGCGCTTGGAACTTTTGGTTGCAAGATTACGTAAGATGATGATGCTTGTCACAGCGTGCCCTTTGACCGGATGAGCAAGTAGACCGTTGTAGCTTCATCTTGGGATGTTGACAAAGCAGTTGGGACTTCTCTGGGACAGAGCCAGCCTTTTATAGACTGGGACCAGTTTGGAGACGTAACCTTCACTCCTATTAGGATTTAACTAAGGTGCTTCATATCATCTTTTATCAAAGTCCCTGCTGGCGTTTTGGACTCAGTAGGGACTTAGAGCTTCTAGAATTTGAGCTAGGGTGCGGGCCTTTGTGGAAACAAAATAATCAGTCAGAAGTCAGGATGTGTGTTCCCACCTGAATAAGGACAGCCTCTATTATTTGATCGGGGACCAGATCTAGGAATTAGATCGGTCGGTTTTAAGGGAAAGGTGTCAAGGGGAGGTACTCAGGAAACAACATCATCATGCCCTCCCTATCTTGTGAGCAAAGGTACAGGTGGAGTTCAGGCCACCTGTGCCCTCCTTAACCCTCAAATTGCACATTTTCTCCACCTCCCCTTCTCAGCCACCCCCTCTGATTTCTTTGTCCTCCCCCCACCCCACCGCACCCCTCCACACAACACACACACACACACACACACACACACACACACACTTTGGCTTGATTCCGGGCCCCACCGCTTAATAGCCATGTGATGCTTGGCAAGTCTCTTAACATCTTGGCGTCTCTTTCCTCATGTAAGAAAGAGAAGTAATAACTTCTCTGCCTGCCTCACTTTGCAAACTGCAATGTGCTATCTAAATAGAAGTTTGATGTTGTCATTATTATTGTCTTATCTCCATTTTCCCCACCAGAGCATAAGCGTGTCCCTGGTTGGGGCTGTCAGACATTGTGTCTGTTGAAAAGTCTGATGGGGAAGGAAGTGCCTCTTCCCCCCACCACCCGACTGTTGCCAACACATTTCTAGAGTTTATGATGGATTTGTCCTTTGCCCTTTTAACTACTTGAGCGTTGTTGATCTGGTCAGTGGAGAGCATTTCATTGGAGTTCCATTTTAATCTGCCCAGCAGCTAGTATTAATTGAGGTTCTGCCTGTCTTTCCATTTCTCTGCTCACCTGGCTTTCTTCCACCTTACCGGGAGATAGATGGGAGGCGGCCAGGAATGCCAACGAATGCGACTGAATCACAAGGTTTAACGAGGAGAGAGGGCAGGAAACACGGGAACGAAGAAAGGCATACTGTTAGGACAATTTGGAAGGTATTGGGATAATTTCAGAGCAGATTTTCCCTTGCTGTTGTAAGTTCACTTAATAGATGTGATGAGATCACAATTATAGATAGATGACCTTGAGTGAACCATTAGAGATTTGGGGACACACTGGAGACGTGTGTGTGTGTGTGTGTGTGTGTGTGTGGCAGTTGAAAATACCACGCAAAAATTTCTTGAATTCTTTGAGCACAGCCAAGAGATTTCTTCCTTGTAAGCCAAAACCACCTGTCACAATGAGTACCAAAAATAGTAACCTATAAAATGTAACTAAACAAAAGCATTGCATTGGAGGGACGGGGTATAGAGTCATGGAAGTGACACTGGGCTGGAATTCAGAGCTGAGTTTATGTTACATTTCTGCCACCTTCTTCCGGGGTGACCTTAAATAGCAATAACAATTGCGCAGCATCCTTCAGATCGGAACACACCTTCATGGTCACCGTGTCATTTTTACCTGACCGTGTTGCTGCTGCTGACATGAAACGAGCACACGGAATCCAGCTGGGCGCCAGGTCCTGCCTCGTGAGGACCGGTTGCACGACTTTGAGCCAACCTTTGGCCCTTGCGGTCTTCATTTGTTCCCATACAACCAATAGGGTTAATGAGGCATTCCCGTGTGGTTATTTCCAAGATGAAATGTGACCGTATGGATGAAAGTGCTTTGCAGCATCCAAAGGATTACCTAGCGGTTTGTGGGATTTTAGAAACAAGGGAGGAGATTTGGGAGCGTCTACTTGTAGGGTTTGGGCTGAAAGCAACGGGAAGTAAGTCTGTAAGTGAAGCAGCAAAGGAACCTATTGGGGTGATATCACATAGTTCACAGACTCCGTGGCAGAACTGAAGATCCAGGCTCAGAAAGTGTCTGGGAATCAGGGGAAGGTTGGGGGGGGGCGCATTTCTGCAGCTGTGACATGCCACTGGAAGGGTGCGATTGGGCACAGCTTGTGTCACACCTGGATCCATTGGCAATGCCACTGGCCCCAAGAAGGAGTTGGCCACCACCCAAATAAATTCATTTAGAATTCACTTGCCTCATGGCACTGTAGTAAGGAGGCATGATTCTATCTCTTATGTCTCCTGGGATTTCTCCCCACATAGGTGGGGTGTTCAGAAGTCAACTTCAGGCATGTTTTTGTGAAATAACCTACGCAGAGTCTACAGATTGTTGCTGGCAGGACTAAACCCCATGGCTCTGCGTTCTCAGTCTCCTAGACCCTTTCACCATTTTATGTTTCCTCATATAAATGCGTTCAGTCTTGGAACGAATATCGAATCTCTCCCGTATACCAGGCATGGTGGGGGGATTCCTCCAGCTCTCAAAGTTTAAGATTTTATGATTAAATGTTTCCATGTAGTGTCCTCCTGGTGACAAAGCACCGTGCTAAGAACACTGTTTTCACAATGAAGTTCTAGAGAGCCTCAAATTTAAAATGCAGATTACTATCAGAAGTGTCCTGCCGACTCAGCAGAGAGGCATGGCTGGAAAAGATAATTTGCTCAACAAAAAGAGGAAATAGCACCAGGGGGATTTCTCAGGCCCCATCAACATCCACCGTTAAACTTTATTATATAAGCCAAAGAAGGGGTTGTACAGGTCAAGGACGTACAGCCCAGAGAATGAATCCGGAGGCTGGCTTGCTTTGGTACTGCTTAGATCTTATATACTGCAAGCTATTTCCACACACACCCTCTCCACTCTGTATCTGGCACCGCGCTACAATATGGCCATGGGGTGGAAAGAACGGAAGCTTTGAGAGTCTGTTCAAGGCTGCTGTCCACGTAAACAAACAGGGGAAGGCATGTAACTTTTTCTTATAGAGGCTTCCTACCTTCCCCTCAATTGTTGCCTGATGGAAACAGAGCGGCCACAGATAAGATGGCAAATAGACATCCCAATCTGAGTTCCCTAGAAGATGGAGCATGAGGCAAATTCTTGGTGTTAACAGATTGCAGAGGAGTCCAATCTCAGCGGGGCGGGGGGCGGGCGGTGGTAAATGGAGGGTGGAAAAAACAGAAGGCACTCTGGACAGGCAGGAGAGCAACCTTAAGGGGTTCTACCACAGCTTTTAGAACAAGCACAGTGGAGCGCTTCGTCTCTCAGGATGTCTTGAGAGAGGCCACTGACACCCACTGCATATTTTAATAGTCCATTTAGGAGGAGGAAGGGAGAAGAATTTTTAGGCTAGCTCTGGTCTCTCTTTGGTCAAAGTTGTCCCATGTGGCATCCATTCCCCTGCATTTTGGGGGTTTACCTCCCAGGCCCTCCAGGAGCCGCCTAGGAAACCAGGTCTCTGGCAGCAAGGAGAGGAGTATCCATGGCACAGGCCACAATACTCAAGCTAAGCCTGTGCTAAAAGCAAGCCACTGGCACTCCCCATCTCTTCACCTGCAGCCTCACTGGCGGTCAGCTGGACAGGACATTGCATGTGTCAAAGAGCCCCATAACGTCTCATGCCTTGGTAGCAACAGGAATCAGAGGCAAGAGGCACCCACATGAAGGTACAAGACATGCTTACGAGTGATATGGGGGACCTAGAACAGTCACTGCAGAGACCCCAGCCAGCTAAGCAAGTGGTACACCACGAAGGAGGGAAAACAGAGATGGACATTTCCTCTTGCACCTACGAGCATGGGTTTGGGCCAGGAGGTCTTCATGGAGGTTCACAAGTACCATCAATGGAAAGACACGGCCAAGGGTATCCAGGGAGGTAAATACACTGGGTTACATACACTAAGATCACCTTACACGATGCATGCTAAAAATTTTCTGGATAGAATACAAACAAATTAAAATGCATGGCTGGACTCAAAAGAAAGAAGGGGAAATCCCTGCTTCAGGAAAAAAGAGGAATTTAAACCATATTGGTAAACGTATAGACTGGTTTGGGAGTTACTCTTGGAGGGGGGGAAAAGAGTACTTTTCTTATGCCAGTAACATATGGGATTTGGGGCTTTTTTCCCTCCTACACAGAAAAAGGACTCAAAACCTTAGGCCTGGGCAAAGTGGGAAGCATAGAGTCAGGGATTGCATCCATCCTACACCTAGAAAAAATACATACCCATCAGCACAAGGCAATGACAAGGAAGCTTTTCTCACACTGTCTGGAGCTGGTGGGGCAGAAGAGTTTCTTCTGAAAAGTCAAAACCAGGACTGCATTTCTTAGAGGTCTGAAGTCTGATTTTATATTGCTGGACAATTATAGGGAACCATCAAGGTGAAACTACATGATAAAGCATGTAAAAATTGGTCCTGAGCCAGTGAAACAACTAAGTGCTAGGTATAAGCAAAAACAAAAATACAGGGAAAACAAGATTTCTTAAGGAAAAAGGAACATCCCACAAAAGGTCAACTTACCATACGACCAAACTATCTGATAATTAGACTTCCAGAACTGGAGCAGGGCAATCTGAAAAAGCATTTAATTTTTTTTAATGTTTTTATTTATTTTTGAGAGAGAGAGCAGGAGCAGGGGAGGGACAGAGAGAGAGGGAGACACAGAATCCAAAGTAGGCTCCAGGCTCTGAGCCGTCAGCACAGAGCCCAACACAGGACTCGAACTCATGACCTGAGCTGAAGTCGGATGCTCAACTGACTGAGCCACCCAGGCGCCCCTGAAGAAGCATTTAAAAAGTGTACTTAAAATTATTGAAAATATAAAGAAAAGGGATTTATTTTATGAATAAAATATTAGGATCTTATGAAAAAAGGACAGGTAACTTTGGAAAAGAACCAAACACAAAACTTCTAGATGTGAGAAAGGTCACGGCTGAAATTAAAACCTGAGTAGAGAGGTTAAATAACAGATAAGACACCACCAAAGAGAGAATTAGTAGATTGGAAATCATTTCAAGAAATTATGGAGAATGCTGAGCATAAAGAAAAGTATACACAGGGAGAATCAGGCTAAATCATTTAAAATCTATAAATCTCACATATAACTAATATGTTGTATGTTCCAGAGGGAAAAGATGCAGAGAAAATATGGGAGAAACAGTATTTGAATGGATAATGATAAAATGTTTTCCAACATTGATGAGTAATGTGAATCCAGAGATTCAAGGAACACAGTGACCTTCATGCAGGCGAAATAATCATAACCCCAATTCTCAGGTAACATTTTAAAGCAGATAGAAGATAATGACAGGTTCCTTCCTCAGGAGAAAAATAACTGAATTGGCAGAAGGTGTCTCGATATTTACAATTTGTGGCAGACAGTGCTGTGATGAATCAAAATCACCATCAGTTTAAGAGTCTATACTATACTGTCATTCAGGAGATAAGGCAAAATAAATACATTTTTGCACAAATAAGGACTAAGAGATCTTCCTCTGTCAACATTATTGAATCTTGAAACAATACTAAGTGAGAAAAGCAAGCTTGCGATACCATTGACATAAAATTAAGACGCCCAACACCGGAGTATCTACTGTTCATGTAATATTTAGAATACAGAACAGTGTAGAGGAATAGCAACCACGTTTGAAATAGTAGTTGCTGCTCTGGGTAGGACAGAAGGGAGGCACAAGGGATGGGGACATCAGTGACACATCAGCTACAATGTCAATGTCCTACATCTTTGTCAATGAAAAGAAACACTGGGAGGAAAAGTGGCAAAATCCTAACATTTTTGAAACCTAGATGGAGGTACATGGTGCCTGCTAGTTTACTTCCATACTTTCTGTGTGCTTGAACTATTGCAAAACAAAGTTTTATAAAGAAACAAATCTACATCAAAAGAAAGAGTCTACATCCACTAGGAAAGAGGAGGAAGGAAAGGAGAAACACAGGGAGAAGGAAGAAAGAGGTGGCTCACCTTGGTAAGCTCTTGACAGTGGTTGGAAACAAACATGCTTGTAGACAATGGGAGCTCATTTGCGACAGAGACCTGGATGTCAGATCTGGGTCCTGCTTTCACTTCTGCCACCGAGCCGCTATGTGGACACATGCACAGACTTCCCCGCTCTGCCTCTTAGTTTTCCTCATTTTTTAATCAATGGGGTTGGAGCTGTCAATCAGCAAGATCCTTTCCATTTCCAACACTCTTTTGTTCAGCTTCCTTTGACTTTTCAGATGGCCACATTTTAGGGCATAAAAATGGCTCTTGCTAATGCAGCTGTATTAGTAAGGATTCCTTTGTCTTCAAGTGATGAGGACTCAGTCCGAGCTGGCTCAAGGACAGTGAAAAATTATTGATCTGTGTAAGATGAAACACAAGGCTAGGGCTCTCTCGTGGCGCTTTGATTTGGAGCTCACAGATACTCTCGTGTGCCCCAGGTATTTTTGTTTTAATCTTCCGTAGTGGGTCTTTAGTTACATTGGCTTCCTTCTCAGCCATCACATGATAGACCAGATGGCGGTTGTAGCCAGATGTTGACAGCAGCTCCAGTCTAAGTTTTCTGTTCTGCAAGAAAAGCAAAATCTCGTTCCCTGAAGTCCCAGTGAAACACTCATCGTGTCTCATTAGCTTTGATAGAGTTCTAAGCCCAACGTGGAGCCAGTCACTGTAGACAGGGTTGGGGAAGGGGGGAGGCTATGTGCTGATCTACTTGAGCTGCACAGGCTCCCACTATGGAAAAGGCACAGCTTCGCCTCAGCCACGCAGACGGAGAGCGGGGGAGGATTCCAGTTCCTGGGATAGAAACCAGGACATGGAAACCAGAAAGGGGAAGATTAGCTATCGGATTACCAAAACAAATGTCCCACTACAACTCACAAAACTACAGGAATGATTTCCTAGTAAGGACAGTCTAAGAATGTCAAGTCTCGTTGTATTTGGAATGACAAAGGGTGAGAGAGAAATCTTCACAGTGTGGACCATTCGAAGCACAAAATGGGGCCATGCGGGGACAAACACGTATCTGCTTTCCCATTCCAGTATTCAGGAACTAGGCAGAGAGGCGTCTTTAAAAGCTTTTTTTAAAGTGTATTTATTTTTGAGAGAGAGAGTGGGGGGGGGGGTTGGAGGCAGAGAGAGGGAGACAGAGAATCCCAAACAGGCTCCATGCTGTCAGCACAGAGCCTGACGCAGGGCTCAATCCCACAACCCTGGGGTAATGAATGACCTGAGCCGAAATCAAGAGTCAGACGCTCAACTGACTGAGCCACCCAAGCACCCTGAGGCTTCCTTAGCTTGAAGGATGTGGCTCTAGTCCATTCACATGAGTTCTGAGTAGAATGACAGAATTTTCTAAAGGTATCATGGACAATGAGGCGCCTGGCTGGCTCAGTTGGTAGAGCCTGTGACTCTTGATCTCAGGGTCGTGAGTTTAAGCCCCATGTTGGGCAGGGAGCCTACTTAAAAAAATACAATAAAATAATTAGAATGATATCATGGGAAATATGGGCCAAGAGATGTTCCCCAATGGTAAAAAAAAGGGAAGTTTAAGAGGAGATCATGTAGATTCATGGAAGACAGAGCATGGCCTCTTACCAAGAGGTGACCCAGGAGCTGTGCGCAACTCCGGAGAAGGACACTGTGTAAGATGAGTTAGGAGCCTGCCTGTGGTACCTCTGTCAGAAGTAGAACATGGGATTCTGTTAGTCATTCTGCACAGCACCGCAAGAGAAAAGTTACGTTTATTTTTGAACCACTCTCAAAACGTAATAAACCTGAAATAGGTAAATCTTAATCATGGAAAACGCGAATCGGTGTGTTTACACAGGATAGGTTTGCGACACACAGCTGCTGGGTGTGCTTCCCGTAGAGTCCAACATCCCCAGACATGGGGGAGAGTTACATATGGGGAGGTGGGGAGGATTGGGGAAGCATTTCTTTTCCCTTCCATCCTTGTCTGTTGACCTAGATATTCCAGAATCCTCCACTTTCCTCTTTTCTACCTGCCCCAGCCTCCTTCCCCACGCTCCTTGCGTCCAGAAAACAACAACAAAAACCGCACGGCGGTCCTGGGTCTACCCCGCGACAGCTACAAAGATATTACTGGACGCGGCTTGGCGGTCTGGGCTATAAATTAGGGGATGTGCTCAGGTTCTCTAAGGCTCCTCTGGTTGCCTTTTGGTCAAAACGCCCAGAAGAACCCGTCTCTCATTTCCTTGTCTCTCTCTGCCCTTTTCTGCTGCTCTCCCTGACCTCCAGATCCAAGCTTCCTTCTGCCAGTTCCCATGATGCCCTCAATGCTGCATGGGCAGGTCCCCCCCCACCCCCCCGCCCCGACCCTAAATCTTCCTGTTCAGAGTGAGGCATCTCCAAGTTAGTTAACTAATTAGTTAAGTAATTAATCAATTATTTTAAACGTATTTCTAGGGCACCTGGGTAAAAGAGTTGATCTCGGCTCAGGTCACGATCTCACGGTTCAGCATTCACTGGCAGGGTTCGGTTCCTGGGGGGCTGTTGTCCGCATGCCGCCCCCAGGTCCTTGCCACATGGGCCTCTCCAACAGCAGGTCAGCTTGCTTCATAAGGGTAGTCCAGAGACAGGGTGACAGAAATGACTTCCATCACTTTTGCAAGGCCCTGAGTCCCGCCCACATGCAAGGGGCGTGGATCCCATAAGGGGGTTGACATGGAGGGTGACAATCCTGGGAGCCATTTCAGAGGGCTCCCCTCCATGGAGTTCAAAGCCTATCTGTCCAATTGAACTTAACCCATCAAAATGCAGATACCCCTCCTACGAATTGGGGGACAAAAATCAATAAGCTTAAGTTATTTACATTTACCCTTTAGGGTGAAAGTGATTATTACATTGTGTCCTTCAAGGTAGTTACCTATGTGTAGGGATTTGAATAGGAAATGGAGGGAAGGAAGCTAATAGTTACGGCCGCCCTACTGCATGTACTGTTATTTTCTCAGTGTCCAGAAGAGGAATCTGAGGCTCACAGACTTAAAGAATTTGCCTCAGATCGTGCACCCACGATGGGCTGGGGTGACAACTACAACTCCATTCTTCCTGTCCCCAAAAGCACATTTTTCTTTTCTCTCTCTTTTTAAGTTTTTTAAATGTGTATTTATTTTTGAGGGGGGAGGGGAAAGAGCACGAGTGGGGGAGGGGCAGAGAGAGAGGGAGAGAGAGAGAGAATCCCAAGCAGGCTCCACGCTGTCAGCACAGAGCCTGATGCGGTTCTCGAACCCATGAACCGCGAGATCGTGACCTGAGCTGAAACCAGGAGTCGGATGCTCAACCGACTGAGCCACCCAGGCGCCCCTAAAAGCACATGTTTTCCTTCATCGGTCATTAGTGCTGTTGGTCAAATGCTCCCAGTTCTGCCCACTCTGGGCCCAGCCGATGACCGTACTTTGTACTCTTCTTGCGATTGGGTGGGGCCAGGAGACAGTTCTGACTCCCGTGTTGTGTGAGCTGGGTCATCTTGCCTTTGGGCCCAAGCACTTGATTGCAAGACCTCCCAGAGGCCTCTTTCCCCTCTGCCACGGCACCAGCAAGGTTTGAACCCCTGAGTGGCTGACGTGCAGACCTCTCGGGCCACCCCTCTGGTTCGTAGCAGGAACCAGAAATAAACTTGTGTTGTCGGGAGTCACTGAGGTTTGGTGGGGGTGATTCTAACTCTCCCGATTGATGTCTCTCTGAAAAGATAAAGGAGCGAGAGTGAGGGGGTGTGGGGGTTGCCCCTGAGGAGGTCTGGTCCTTATAGCCGGCTGGCATGGGGTCATGGCCGGCACTCACCTTGACCCCGGTCACGGGGCCCCATGGGGCCCGCATACCCACAGCCTTCTATTTCTGAACACTCCTGGATAGAATCAGGACCAGAGGGACGGACGGCATGACTCACAGGCAGGGCGAGAGCCCCGCCGTCTCGTTCACTTTGGAGCAGCAAAGAGCACGAACAGCGTCTGAGCAGTGCTCTCCCTTCCCAAGCCTGATCTGACACAGCTCAGCAAGAGGCTTTTGAAAGCAGCTTTAAGTGGAGCAGGGTCCTCACATCAAAGCAGCTTGTCACCGGGGAGCCTTGGTGACTGGGGCAGGCATTTGGGAAGCTAGATCCCCCTCAGCCGGGCTGGGGACCGGCACACACAGGCTCGGGTGCCAAGGCTTGGGACAATTTGGGGAGGGTCCCAAGCCTAGATTATTGGGCATCACAAACATCATGCCCCCTGTGCATTCCTCCCTTGGGAGGCAGGACTGCCTTCTCTTATGCTGCCTGGGTCACCAACCCAGCAGCTCGTCCCTCTGGCTGCGTCACCCCTCTCTGCCCTCTGTACCACTGAGGAGTGACAGCACAGACGTGCAGCTGCTCACTGGCACAAGTCCCGGATGGACGCGAGTCCCTTGGTAGGCGGCCGTGTCCACACGGGTGCCAGCAGAGACGCGCCTCCTCTGTGGCTCTGCCCCTTTAGCACACACACCACCCCCCTCCCTTCGCATATGGTTGCCTGGCTGCAATCTGGCTTTGCTCAAAGATCAGAGTGTATCAGCTGAGTCAAAGAAGTGGCATATTCAGTGACACCCTAAATCTGGTTTTTCTCCTGGTCCAAGGGAAAAATGCACCCTCCCTAAGGGAGGGACATTATGGACAACATGGGTCCCTAATCTGGCCTCTTTGTTTTCAAGTCCAAGATTTTTTTTTTTTTTAATGGAATGAATTTCTTCCTGAAGCTTCCACCTTGTGAATTTGTGTCCACCCTTCAGAAAACCCCACCGTACCGGGTGATCTCACCCAAGAGCTATGTATTCCCTGTTCCCCTCTGTGCAGGAGAAGGCTTCCTTTTTTTTTTTTTTTAATGTTTTTATTTATTTTTGAGAGCGAGAGAGAGAGAGCCTGAGCAGGGGAGGGGCAGAGAGAGGAGGGTACAGAGGATCTGAAGCAGACTCTGTCCTGACAGCGGAGAGCCCGACATGGGACTCGAACCCACAAACCTTGAGATCATGACCTGAGTTGAAGTCGGACACTCAATCGACTGAGCCACCGAGGCACCCCCAGGAGCAGGTTTCCTTAAGACTAAGTTACTCAGTCTACAAACTCACCAGGGCTTGGGGTTGGGACTCTGGTACCATCTTCCAGGGTAGATGAGATACTTTAAGTACACACCCAGGATATCTCTCTGTGTGATGTCAAGTTCCGCCTCTGACCCATTTGAAGAATGGCTCCTGTTGCCAAATCAAGTTGAAACATCACTGATGCATCCAGCAGACCACTCTCGCCCCTCCTCTTACAGAGGTAGCAAACTGGTTTGAAATGCCTTGCCGACCACAGAGTGCCCTTCAGGAACTCTGGGTACAAGCAGATTGACTTATAAGGAAGAGCGAAAACATTCCAGTCTGCGTTCTTCCACGAGAGTGAGCGTTGGAAGGTCAGAGAAGAGAGGACATATGTAAGGCTTTGTAGTGGTGAAGGGATGGTTCATTGAGAAGACACTGAAAGAATGAAAAGCGAGATTCCCCTGACTTCTCACCTGTGCAGAGGGTGGTCTCTGCTTTTGGCCGTGAGCTGGGCTCCTGGGCCCAGCGGCATGGTGGATGCCTGCTCAGAGTTGGTGCCAAGGGAACCCTTAAGTAGATACCCCAGACATCGAGGCATCTGTAAGTTCTGCTTTTCCAGCCTGATGTTCATGCTCAGCCTACCTCACCGAGAGTTCTGTACAAAAGGCTGAAGTTTGAGTGGATCACAGGGCTGGACACCAGCTGAACCGTAAGGCCACCGCCTCTGTATCTACGGGCAGTTATAGAGAAAATTGTGTCTGTTACAGTGGTTTAGATTCAAGCAATGAAAACCGACCCTGCCTAACCTAAGTAGGAAGGAATTTATTAGAAGGACATCAGGTAGCTCATAAAAACAGAAGGGAGAAACCCACCCAGATGTCCATCAGTTGATGAGTGGGTGAATGAAATGTACTCTATCCGTACAATGGAATAGTATTCAGCCACAAAAGGAGTGATGTATACCGACAATGATTACAACGCGGGCAGAGCTTAAAAACATTATGCAAAGTGAAAGAAGCCAGTCTCCAAAGACCACATATTGTGTGATTCCATTCATAAGAAAAGTCCAGAAGAGGCAAACCTGTAGTGACAGAGAGGAGGGTCCTGCAGGCCCACAGCTCAGCTGGAGGGCTGGAGGGAAGTAGGGAGCGACTGCTATTGGGTACAAAGTTTCTTTTGGGAATGATGACAGTGTCCTAAGATTGCTCGTGGTGATGATTGCAAAATTCTGTGAATATACGAAAACCCGGGGTGGGGGCATTGTGTATTTCAAAAGGGTGCCTTGTATAGTATGTGAATTATATCTCAGTAAGGCTGTAATATATTTTTTGAAAGATGGTATTTAGAAAATCTTAAAAAAAAAAATAAGGGAGGAGGCTGGAGATTCTGGCTGAGAAACACTCAGGACCCAAGACCTTTTAAAGGGTGGCTCCCATTGACTGGGTGACTTTCAAACCACTTTTGTTCTCATATTCGCTTACTCCACTCGAGACACAGAGACCCAGGAGATCATCTCATCAGCTTGCTTGGGGTTTGTCGTCCAAAGGAGACTACATTGGATGGACAGCAGGTGGCCTGAAAGGAAATCAAGAGGCTGTAACCAAAGAGGGGAGAGTGGATGTGAGGCCAGAATCAATGCACGCTCGTCTCAAGTATGTCCAGAGCCGAGTTTTGTCTGTCACGAGAGATTCCTTGTTTTGGAATTCTTTTGTCCCGTCACCTGGGTCCAGACTTATCACAGCCCACATACGTTTCCTCCCCAGTTTTCTTACAAGTATTTGGAACTGTGTCCGATCCTAATACAGACTGAACTTGGCCTGAGCCCGGCAGTTCTCTGACCACAGCTTCTCCGATGCCTTTTCAGGTTTATAAGGATGGCAGTCCCACGTTGCTTAGCATAAGGCAGCGGGTGTGACGAGGCTCAGACAAATCCGTCTTCACTTTCTTCAAGTGTTCCTTGTGTCACATCTAGAGTTTTCCATTATGTGAAAGGGAAACTTACATACGGTATCATTTTTCTGTAGTATTTAACTGGTACCTAGCACTGCTTTCTCCCACGTTTAAATTCTTTTCCAGTCTTAATGAGTTACTCTTGTCTCTACTTAACTAGTACATCCCAATAGTCTTCAGCCTAAAAGGCAAAGAGAGATTTGAGACAGAGGAGAGGGAAGGGAAACTTATCTTCACATTTCTAAATCTCCCTTACCCTAGCCTCTTTCACTGATTTTAAAGATTGAAACCGCCAAAGGCTGTTGAAAGACAGACTGTTATGGACTGAATGTTTGTGTCCCCTCCCTCCAAATTCATATGTTGAAGCCCTGACTCTCAACGTGATGGTATTTTTTGGTGAGGCTTTAGGGAGATAGTTAGGGTTCGAGGAGGTCATGAGGGAGGGGCCCTGGCCTTAGAGGGTTAGTGCCCTTATAAGACACGAGAGCTCATTTCCTCTCTTTCCTGTGTGTACCAAGAAGACGTCACGTGAGCAGACAGCAAGATGGCAGCTACCTACAAGCCAAGCCTAGAGGGCTTAGGATGCAAAAACCTGTCTTTCCACAGCCTTGATCTTGGGCTGCCCCTTGTGAGAAATAAATCTTTGTTATTCATGCTACAGACTCATACAGGCACAGAATTACACCTCTGTGTTTATATATCCACATGGTTTCCTACAAGCTATATAGCTGTATTGTTCTCTTATAAACATTAAATGACAGTTATGTGTAGACGGTTGACTCTACCCTCGCCCTCTTCTTCATCAGATGCCTATTGTTCACTTTCATGACGTCTCTGTGTTTCCCCTTGGTTGTACTTCGACCAGTCTACTTAACTGGTTGTTTGCTGTCCGTTTATCCTGCTAGACTGCAGACCCCATGAGGGCAGGGTCTCCATCTGTCCTGCACAGAGCCTATCACAGTAGACCCTGAGAAATAGTTGTTCAATATTTAAGTGAACGAATGAATCCTGAGGCAGCCGAACCATACTGATTAATAACATCTTGGCTTAGTTGTTCTAGTAAAGGATGCTATTTTAGACTTTGGAAGAGCCTAATGGAGTTGTAAGATTCGATTTTCAACTTAGTGATACCCTTGTTGGAAGTCTGCCCTTTCCAATCATGAAGTCAAACCCCCAAATGGCTGTTCCCATAATGACCATCGCCCAACTAAAGCCAACGGTCCTGGGAGAAAAGTCTTCAGCCTCCTGTGTAGAACACATGTGTTGCTACATAATGGCTGCCTTAGTTTGTTCCCCTTAAAGCAGAGCCTGAGAGAGGGTCTTGGGTCCAGGGAGGTTATTCCAAGGAAGCAATGGTGGGGGGTAAGGAGATGAGAGAAGGAAGGAGGAAGAGCCAGTATATGGTTGTACTGTCAAAGTTACTGATGTAGAAAACAGGGGCTTAATTAAGGTGTGATCTCTGGAAAATACCCGGAATTGTTTACTTAAAGGATAGGGATGCTGGGTCACCTATCCAATGGCTCCTGTCTCGTTGGCCAACGATTGCCCCAGAACCATATACTTCCCACCCTTCCAGGTTGCCATTGGGTGAAAACTAAGGATTCCCGGGGGTTTGGAGAAGGCTCAAGGCAGAAAGGGGACAGGGACGCTGTGCCTGAAACCAGAAATGGAATATCCCAAGTGTCTGCTACCCTGGTGAGCCTCAGCTCTGCATGTTTCCTTCAGGGTAGTACGCTTCCCTTGTTCATCTTAGGTTCAAGTCGGCGATAGGCTTGTTCCCCAACCCATGAGCACACTGGCCGTGGCTGGATAGATCTCTCCAGTAGCCAAATAGGCAGATTCTCCAAGTGAGTCATTTCCTCCTGGCCCAACCTGCACTCCACTTCGTGTGCTCGCCTGCTGTTTTTAGTGTCATGTATTTCTCTTACTCACTTTCTGATTCTGCGAGTGACTCCTTAAACCTCTAGGTCCTTGAGAACAAGTGTGGCATTGGATTTGGTCCGCAGAGCCATGAACATGGCCTGGGCAGTGGTTCCGTGATATTGGGGCTGATGCTGCTGAAGGTGGGGCTGATGATGATAAGATTGGGAATAGCGAGCAACGACTCTGGCCTGATGTCACTTGTTATGGTGATGTTTGAACCTTGGCGGGTTGGGCCATGGTGGATGAGGATTTCTGCCATGCTTACTTACCACCTTTTCTGCAAGGTTTTCTCACACTGCACTGCTCCCTGAGGGCATCCCTGCATCTCTAGTCTCCACTCTGGGTACGCAGTCTTTGTCTAATTCTTAGCTAATTCATTAAGGAGCAATATGTTTCAACCTAAGCGTTATCTTCACCAACTGTTTTGTCCCTCGTCCTTCTCTAAACATCAAGGTATGTTTAAAAACCTAGGGTGTACCAAGGGCACCTGCGTGGCTCAGATGGTTCAGCGTCTGTCTCTTGATTTGGGCTCAGGTCATGATCTCACTGCTCGAGAGTTCGAGCCCAAAGTCAGGCTCCGTACTGAACGTGGCACCTGCTTGGGATTCTTTCTCTGCCCCTCCCCTGCTCTCTCTCTCTTTCTCTCTCTCTCTCAAAATAAATAAATAAGAAAAACAACCTTGGGTGTACCATTAGTAACTAAATTAGTCTACTCGGGCCGACATAACAAAACAGTCCAGGCTGGTGGTTTAAACAGAAATTAATTTTCTTACAATTCTAGAGTCTGGAAATCCAATATTGGGTTGTTTAGAGCTCTCTTCCTGGCTGGCAGTCGGCAGTCTGTCCCCACATGGCCCATCCTCTGTGGCTGTGCCCAGAGAGAGAAAGAGCTCTAGGGTCTCCCATAAGGACACTGGTCCTATGGGATTCACGCCCCCGCCCCCCATGATCTCATCTAACCTTTATCACCCTCTTACAGGCCCCTTCTCCAGAGACAGTCTCCCTGGGGGTCAGGGCTTCCATATATGAGTTTTGCAGTGACATAATTCAGTCCTTAATCATAAGCGCAGGTAACAAACTCATTCTATTTTAAAGATACTATTAATCTTGTTGGAAAACAATGGGCTCGATTTGACTCACCTTCAGGGACCTAAGTCACAGATGATGAAGCAGGTGTTACAGAAAGTCTGGGTTCCCCAGAAGCGAACTCTGAGCTGAGGATTCATGTGCAAGTGACTCATGAAGGAAGTCCAAGGGGATATGGGTAAGGGAGTGACGGAAGCAAGGCAGGAGAAGCAAACACGTGAATTTAAGCAAAGTCCTCAGGACTCTTCCCACAACAATGTTCATTATACCTACCATCGTGCTGGCCTGGAGGCTGACCTTTCCTACTCCCAGACCTATCGGCCATTGGCTAAGGGCTTGGCCAGGGGACCTAAATTTCCAGAACTTTCCAGTTCTCTGCACCCAAGAAAATCCTTCCAAGAAGAGAGGCAAATAATATGTCCATTGGAGGCAAAAGCCTACTTCGCCTAAGGGAGGGGAGCACAGAAGGAGTGGAGGGGACCCCAGGGGTCAGGTGGACCATCAACAGTGCCCAATGCAGGGCTGGGAGAAAAATGAAGAACATCTCAGGGTGGACGAGCTGTCAGTGGAGAAGCCAGTGTCCTGGGGAGCCCCTGGCCGTGCCCACCAGCTCTGTCTCGGACTGAAGGCAGGCAAAAGTTATTTGCTAGCCTTTCTTTTTCCCAGAGAGAACGCAAGTAGCCCTAGGATTTAGTGGTGGAGAGCCACAGACTTCATGAGTACAAACTTCAAAATGTAGTGGCCTCCTAGACCCCTGAAAAAGACAGAAAATGGTGTGCATTGGAGCCCCATGTGTCCGAGTTGGATCCTGGATCTACAACTTGCTGATTGTGTGTGGCCTTAGTCGAGAGATGCGGTCATCCTGGCTCAGTCCCCAGGTCCCGCTAATTCTGGGTGCCATCTATACGATGGCAATGTCACATAGATACAGCTGCTAAGAAGTTATCCTGCACCCATGGAACACTTGACAGTTTCTCCTTCTGCCCGTGTGTTTCCTTCTTTCCGAGCAATCGCACGCTTGCTTCTGGAAACATCTGAAGGCATCTCTGCCTCCTTCTGTGTCTCTTTGGGTCTCAAGGTTTTTAGCACTCTGGGGAGAGAAGGCTTTATGGTCTAGTGACAGCTTTTCCTTCCATGTTTTCTGGTTCTTTACCAGAAGAGAGGAGATTCACCTTCTTTGATGACTCAGACATCCTTGTACTTTGCTGGAGGGAAGGGAAGGAGCGAGGCGGGGGATAGTGGGGTGCATCCCGGCCGAGCAGGAGGCAGCTGGAGGGCCCTCAGTGAACAAATGAATGAATTCATCCTCCAAGCTAATGTTTGCTACGTCATCATCTGCACTAAACTAGTCAACAGCTCCTGCTGTCCAGTAGCTTCTGTGGGTTTCTCGGAGAGGAGAGAGGAGCAGGAAGAAGGATACGATTTGTAGGAAGAGAAGACACCAGCCTGTGGTCCCTGCTTCCCCCTTTCCCCTGCCCCCTGCCTGCATTCTGCCAGCTCTGGATTTACTCCAGGAGCACATACTGGAGCAGGGTAGGGAGGGTAGAGTTCTACTACTGGAACTACTGGAACCAGAGTTCTACTACTGGAGTAGAGAGAACTTGGCTTTGGATTTGGATCTAAATGGCCTTGGGGCTACTTATTTAAACCATACTGTGTCACCGTAACCTCGCTATGGGTTGGGACAAGCCAGGCTGGCCGCACAGCAGTTTGCTCATCTACACTGGGTGTGAGAAGCAGGGATAGCACAGGACAGGTGCCCGAAATACAGCCTCAGCCACCCAGCAAGTGGAGGTCCCTTTTTTTTAAACAAAAATTTTTTTAATGTTTATTTATTTTTGAGAGAGAGAGACAGAGACAGAGCACGAACAGGGGAGGGGTAGAGAAGGAGAGGGAGACACAGAATTTGAAGCAGGCTCCAGGCTCTGAGCCATCAGCACAGAGCCCGACGCGGGGCTCGAACTCACGGACCGCGAGATCATGACCTGAGCGGAAGTCGGACGCTTAACCGACTGCGCCCCCCAGGCGCCCCAAGAGTCATTTCTGATTTGAGTCTCCAGGAACAGTAAAACAAAACGAAACAAAAGAAGACAAAACAGAAAAAAACCCAAGCACCTAAACTAAAGTTACTCTCCAAAATACTCTCCAGAGTGATGGGTATGTCTCTGATAGAGCGGGGAGGTGAGGAAAGCGTCCCCATGGATTGGAAAGTCAACCCCCACGTCTGTTCACACCCAGTCTGCGTCTCTGTGTTAGAACTTTTCCCCTGCGTTAAGCTGCCGTGTACCCAGCATCCTGATGCCTTTTCACGCTACTTCTTTTGGGGGCCCGTGAGCTGTGTCTGGTCTCCCAGTGAATGCCACGGGGCCCAGCGCTGGTGAGTCACCGAGTAGGAACTTGCAAGGGGGACCTGCGTGTGCCTTGAGCAGGCCTGAGGGCCGCTCACCCTTGCTGAACCAGAGAACGCTGGAGGCCTTTTGTTCCTAACAAGCAGAGTGCCCAGAGCAGGGAACTGGGGGCAAAGCCAGGAAGCAGAGATTACACCTCTGCCTTGCTCCCTGGGGGGCCCTTCCTTCCTCTGTCACCCCCTTTCTAGAGTGCCTTCTTCAGTAGCGTCATCATCCTAATGACTCTGGTACCAGATCACTGGGATCTGCCCTCCAGCAGAGGCTCTCATGTTTCTGGTCTTTTCCTTTCCCACACGTCCCCAATCCATCCTCGCAGGAGACCAAGCTGTCCCTTTCTGTGACTGCACCAGAGCCCTGCTGGGTCCTGAGTCCCCCCCCCCTCCCCCACCAGCTCAGCCTTCACTAGCTGTGTGACCTTAGCAAAAGTATTTAACCTCTCTGAGCCTTGGTTTCCTCACCCACAAATGGAGCCAGTAACCGTACTGCCCTCAGAAGACTGGCTGGAGGACTGAATACAATGACACATAAAATGTTTACCCCGGTGCCACACACACACACACACACACACACACGGGGTCTCTGGTACTATCTGTGCTAATAGATTCCGGGGATGGGAGTTTGCCTTTGGACGGGACCCTCGAACGACAGACAGAGCTCTCCCTACACCACGGGTGTGCTGGGAGGGAGCCCCAGACAGGAGTCTGCAGGGTCCTGTGGGTCCCACGCAGCCCAGCGGTGCTGGGCTGGGTTGAACTGAGCCGTCCTGTCTAATGATGTGTCTGTCACCTGTCACCTGCAGTCTTCCTTTTTATCTGAACCACTGCTCATTAGCACTTGCTCAGGCAAGGAAAGAGGGGGCAGAGATGGGGCTAAATCCTGTCCATGTTGGCACTTCTTAGGAGGAAAAGAAAGGCTAGAACTAGCTCAAAGCGATGTCCAAGTTGAAGGACCCACAACCACACTGAGCTCTGCCCGCCCCCTCCCCGGCCGTCTCGGGGATTTGACAGCTTTGAAAGTACCCGGCTTGCCCCGGCCTGAGAAGCCGTGTCTTCAGGAGTCTTGAAGGACACCCTGGCGTTTGAAGAGTTTCCTTTCTCTTGCAGCCGCCCGAGCCCTCAGACAAGGGCTCCACATCTTGGCATAAAGCTTGTAGCCAGGAATTTGCACGCCTGGATTATGGCTTCAGCTCCTGCCTTGATTATGTCTCCCTCGACGTCCCCATCTCAGAAATGGGTGGGAGCATGATGTCCCTCATAAGGGGGGGGGTGGTAACATATTCATAGGTTTTCATCACTCACTCAGCATCACTGCACAAATACTTCTTAAGCCCTAAGCCATGTATGTACCAGGCACTGCTAAACAACGGGAGTATTAGAACTAACCCCCCCCCCCATAATAGGTAACATGAGCTAGCACTCACTGAGTGTCTATTCTTCAGATAAAGAAACCAAAGCACAAAAAGTGTGTGTCATTTGCCCGGATCCTCGCCTCTGCTAAGGATGCGTCCCTGGAAAATACAAAGTATAATGGGGCCCTTCGCTTGTTTTCAAGACGCTCGTAGTCTAAGGGGATTCTCAGCCATGACGATGGCAATATGATATTATTTGTGCTGTAACAGAAGCAATGGTAGGATAAAATTGTCCTGAAACAAAGAGAAGACGATTGAGGTGGGTGAGGGAGGGGAGAGTCAGCAAAAGACCCCGGGATGGAAAACACTTGAGCTGAACATAGACACACGTTTTCCTTCTGCAGAGGATCTGTGTCAGCTCACCATGGATGACAAGCAAAAAAACCAAATGAACTCAGGGAAATAAAAGAGGAATAGAAAAACCAAGATCAAGAAAGGATAGAGAAAGTTAAGTGTGTGTCTCTTTTCCCGTTACCGTATTTCATGAAAACAGCCATTAGGAATTTTCTTTTTTGCGTTACCGTATTTCATGAGACTGGCCAACAGGCGATGCAGTGTATGTGAAAGGCCTTCTTGAGAGGTCTTGGAAGGAACCTTAGTGAGGTCTCCAGAGCAGTCCAAACAGAGGTCCGCTAGAGATCACTCATTACCTGTGAGCCAGGACGGATGGGGGCCGTGGCTGCAGATGCTGTGGACCAAAACGAAACAAAAATAACAACGGTGACCGAAAAAAATCTCAGCTCCGACTCGAAAGTCACCAGAAGAGAGGCTCCTAGCTGCAGGTGTAGATCTAGATGGGGCTTCTGCTCAAGCAGGCAGCCCGTGGGGCTTACACCGAGGAGAGAAGCAGCAGAGGTTCATTTAACAATGGTTTACATAATTCTCAGGAGAAACCACAGGAAGTCAGAAAACAGTTAACATAACGACTGAAAAGCGGCACATGAGAATCAGATGTGACCCTGAGCTTCCTGGCAGCCACGTCAAAAAGGAAAAAGATGACCAGTGATATACACGTGATTAGTACGGAGCCAGAGCCTTACCAGCTCCCCGGAGGACACCACGATGTTCTCGGTGTGAAGTTCTTTTTTTTTTAAAAATTTTTTTTTCAACGTTTATTTATTTTTGGGACAGAGAGAGACAGAGCATGAACGGGGGAGGGGCAGAGAGAGAGGGAGACACAGAATCGGAAACAGGCTCCAGGCTCTGAGCCATCAGCCCAGAGCCTGACGCGGGGCTCGAACTCCCGGACCGCGAGATCGTGACCTGGCTGAAGTCGGACGCCTAACCGACTGCGCCACCCAGGCGCCCCTCGGTGTGAAGTTCTAAAATAACTTTATTGCATGGTGCAGCTAAGTTGTTAGAAGGCAGTGAGCGACAGCTTTATAGAAAATGCAGGTGTAGAGAGGTGGTTTTAAAACAACCTTTCAAACATGGCCTTTGATAAAGCCGGGAGTATAATGTTGAAACACACCTCAGTGGAAGTACTTAGGAGAAGATCAGCATAGTCCTTACCAGTCTGGAAGGAAGAGCCATCATTACAGACCAAAGCATCCCTATACACACTCACACCTATACCCTTGCAAAATAACTCAGATGAACTTGATAGTGATGTGTTTTAGCAGCGCAAATACACCAATATTAACTGAGTACACGATGATGTTGCTTGTGTGCGGTCTTGCCCTTGGCTATGGGACAGGGATTCTTTGTAAAGTCCAGGTACACTCGGGCTCCTGGGTGGCTGAGTCAGTTAAGCGCCCCGACTCTTGGTTTTAGCTCAGGTCACGATCTCTCGGTGTGTGGGTTCGAGTCCCGCGTTGGGCTCTGTGCTGAGAGCACCGAGCCTGCTTGGGGTACTCTCTCTCCCTCTCTCTCTCTGCCCCTCGGTTACATTCCACAAATAGGGATTGAGCCCCTGCTATGTGCCAGGCATAGGGCTAAGTGCTGGCAGTACAGACGTATAAGAGGCACTGTCCTTGATGGGAGGGGCTGTGGCAGGGCAAGCAGAGGAAGGAAACAAGGTCTCCTGTCCACAACGAGACAAGAGATCGGACCAAGCTTCTTCAAGGAGATGGCCTGTGGGCTGAATCTTGGAAGATGGGCAGGCATTGGTCAAACTGAGGAATAACGAGGGAAGAGTGTGGGCCAAAGCAATGTGCTTGCACGGACCTGTATTGTCCATTGAGCACAGGAATCTGTGTGTGAGATAAAAATGCATAGACAAATGCACACATGTACACCCCTCATCTGTGGTGGGACCGTTTTCAGAGACAAAGACTCACAGCCTCAGGAGGTAGGGAGACCCAGCAGCGCCCTGTCCCAGCTGCTCATGGCTGCCCCAATTCAAGCATGTTCGTGTTAATTACTGTGGCTCTGACCTTTAGAATATAGCATTCCTCATCCAAATCCCCAACACTCCTCTCCAGAAAGGCTGCTGGTCAGCAAAACACTCCTCGACGCGTATTAAATGAAAAGAAATCGCGGCATGGCAGGTAAAGACGAAATCCACGCGCGGGCAAGGTGTGGGAGCAGATGTGGTTGGTTCCCTTTTGTGTCCAGACCAGGAGACAAGCCATTGTTTTCCGTCTGTCTGGATGTCTCTGACCAGCTACCTGATCCAGCTTGTCCTGCTGACCCAGCTTCCGTGGTGTGGAGCTCAGGAAATTTTTCATCTTGGGTCTCCCATAGTGGCGGGAGAAGCCAGTGAGGTCTGGCTTCTGCGAGCTTCTACGTCTTTTAGTCTGACCATCTGAAGAAACAGGTGCGGTCTTGACGACGTGGTCTTGCTCCTGAGGAGACTCTAGGAGTCTTATCTGAGCCCATCTTCTCTCAGACCAGGTGCCATCTTTCTTCCAAAGGAAGCAAAGCCATTGCTTTTGCCTCAATAACAATGAACTGGTTTCAGATGTAAATAAAGCCACAGGCGTGTGAAACAAATAATACACACTGAACCACACACACACAAACGGGGTGAAGCACTGAGATAGCACGTCACGCCAGTCAGAGTGGCTAAAATGAACAAATCAGGAGACTATAGATGCTGGAGAGGATGTGGAGAAACAGGAACCCTCTTGCACTGTTGGTGGGAATGCAAACTGGTGCAGCCGCTCTGGAAAACAGTGTGGAGGTTCCTCAAAAAATTAAAAATAGACCTACCCTATGACCCAGCAGTAGCACTGCTAGGAATTTACCCAAGGGATACTGGAGTGCTGATGCATAGGGGCACTCATACCCCAATGTTTAGAGCAGCACTCTCAACAATAGCCAAATTATGGAAAGAGCCTAAATGTCCATCAACTGATGAATGGATAAAGAAGATGTGGTTTATATACACAAAGGAATACCACTTGGCAATGAGAAAGAATGAAATCTGGCCATTTGTAGCAACGTGGATGGAACTGGAGAGTATTATGCTAAGTGAAATAAGTCAGTCAGAGAAAGACAGATACCCTATGTTTTCACTCGTACGTGGATTCTGAGAAACTCAACAGAAGACCAGGGGGGAGAGGAAGGAAAAAAAAAAAGAGAGGGAGGGAATCAAACCATAAGAGACTCTTAAAAACTGAGAATAAACTGAGGGTTCAGGGGGGGTAGGAGGGAGGGGAAAGTGGGTGATGGGCATTGAGGAGGGCACCTGTTGGGATGAGCCCTGGGTGTTGTAATGGAAACCGACTGGACAATAGATTTCATATTTAAAAAAAACGGGGTGAAGGTGACAGAGGCAGGGTAACCCACGGTATTTATACCTTTCTGAGGAGGAAGGGTAAGAAGAAAATGAGGAGAAGGAAGGACCTCTCAAATTAAGGGCAGTATCCTCAGAAACCAAGAGCTGGGCTGATTCGCCCAATGGGAGGCAACCGTCTCGTTCCCAGAATACTCTGGGGAAAGTGGTGTAATCTGTGGGAATAATGAGCGGTTGAATTATTTTAGCCTCCCGGCTGCTGACCTCAGAGAAGACCCCCCACAGTTCCCCTGAACAGGCTGAATGGAACCTAGGAATGAAGCCACCTTCCTTGAGTTAACACAAATCTCTTAATGCCAGACTCATTAACAGCCTCACCCTATTCCAGGCTCTGCTGGGTTGGCTTTAATCCTCCCCCCCCCCACACCCCTCAACTAAACCTTTTCAGAGGGGAGGCAGGCATTTCATACTCCTCCATACACAGTAACCTCGCTGGTTTGACAGATTCCTCCTGGGCCCCCTTCGGTGGATGCATGAGAGTTGCTCCATCAGTCTCTTTGTTATTGTTGTTTGGGCATTGTCTTCTCAACGGTTTTTTCTTCTTCCCACTTTCTTGCACTGTGAGTCCAAGTGTTTTATGGCTGGCCACGTTCTATGATGGATGGCAGTACCCCGTGGGGTGCGAGGGGCTGCGTTATCAAACTGAAGAGCTGAGAAGCCAGGAGAAGGCTTATCAAACCCAAGAACAGCAGTGGGCAGTGGCCACAGAGGCAGCTCTAGGATTATTTCCACTTTCTAATGACGCTTCCTACTCTCTGATGTGACTGTCTCCCGTGCGTCCCCCCGGAGTTGCGTGCCAGGGCACCCAACAGAGACATAATAACGGCCTCGTTTATAAACTCCCTGGGAGTGGAAGGGAAAAAAGAGTAGCCAAGGGGAGAACTAATATTTATGGAGTCCCTGCTAAGCACCAGGAACTTTGCCTACGTTATTTTATTTAGTTCACGAAAGTACTCCTTGATTGTCCTATTAAAAAGATAAGGAGACGGGCTCCTGGGTGGCTGAGTCAGTTAAGTGTCCAACTTCAGCTCAGGCCATGATCTCACGGCTTGTGAGTTTGAGCCCCGCGTCGGGCTCTGTGCTGACAGCTCGGAGCCTGGAGCCTGCTTCCGATTCTGTGTCTCCCTCTGTCTCTGCCCCTCCCCTGCTCACACTCTGTCTCTTTCTCTCTCTCTCAAAAATAAATAAACATTAAAAACTAAATAAATACATAAATAAATACAAAGATAAGGAGAGAAAGGCTGTTAAAAGTTGAGTTGTGTCAAGCCAAGCCAGCGTGCAGATGCTTCTATTGAGATGCGTTCAGTGTATGTCATGAGCGCCTTAGCTTTTGTATGATTGTCCTGAATTCTGTGACGGTCGTGTCTATTTTGTGTCCCACCAGGCTTACTGTTTTGAGGGGGGGGGACACCATGCAAACATAAAGGCAAACTCCTTCTACTAAGGAGTTTACAGTCAGTCTCTTTGGAAAGAGAAAGGATATGCAAGAAGGGAAGGGGAAAGCTAACGTTGACTTCCTGCTTCTTGAATGTCAGGCACTCTTCCTATATTATCTTGTTCAGATTACACCACGGTCCTTTCTGGTAGGCATTTTGTGTGTGTGTGAGGAAACAGGGACTCAGAGGGTTAAGTAACTTCCCAAATGTCCTATAGCTAATGACTGGCTGGCAGTGGGCTTCTTGTTGGTTAAACCTTCATGGTCAAGGGTGGCAGAGTTGATATTTAGCCAAGTGCACGGGACACCCACTGTCCCCAGGTCTTAAAGCATCACCAGTACACCTGCAAAGCACCCAGGTCCATCCATGGTGGGCGTCTCTTATAGTGAGCTGGTCATACAGGCACATCGTACTATGTGACCAGCCTTCACTGCTGAAACCACTTGCTTACCCCCAGCCTCCTCTGAAATCAGTTACCAATTATAAATTCAATTACTATTACTAAACAGTGCTGGCAGGCTAATGCATCATGGCCGACAACAACTCACGGGTCCGTGGTTAGAGAACATCGTGTACTTTTAGTGAACACAGCCCCACCATGTTGGCTGAGGGTCAGTAGCTCTGGAGATAAGATGCGTTCAATCGAGGGCAGTGGGGTTACCCCATGCAATTTGAGGTGGAACCACCCACGGGCAGTGGAGGGCCCTTGAGGAGATGCACCAGATGTGGCGCTGAGGTCGGGCAACGTGAGTCTAGTCTGGGATGCACTGACTATTGCCAGCAAGACCCCAAGTCCCCGAGGATCAACAACCTGGGCGGAAGCTGAGTTTCGTTGAGCTTTTGGCCCCCAGGGGAGGCAAGACTGGTTGCAAGGATGTGTTAGTGGGTTATTATAGCTCAGTCCATCCGTATGGTCTTGAGTTAAGATGGTAAGAAGTGGACTATAGAGAAAAGTTGACAAACACGGAGGTTTCACTTACAGGATGGAACAGAGCCATCAAAAAATGTAGGTGTGGCTGAGGAAAAGCATGACAGTGGCAGGTGGCAGAAAGTGGGGCAAAGGAGAAAGGTAATTTCACTTTGGTACAATCCAGGTTAGGCCTGAAGCGTATACGGGGCACTGAGGTTGACCATCTGTAGGAAGTTGAGGGAAAAGTGAGAAACAGAAATGGCGTCTTCCCATTAGTCACTGGGACTAAATGGCGGGTCTTGTAGTAGCAGGGGGCGGGAAGCTCACAGAAGAGGAGACAGAATGGAAAGAAGAAATCAACCAAAGAAAGAAAGAGTGTCTTAGACTTCTTGGGCTACTGTCACAAAGTACTACACCCTATGGCTTGAATGACAGATTCATTGTGTCCCAGTTCTAGAAGTCTCCAGACCTGGTTCCTTCCAAGAAAAGTAGGGCAAGAACCAAAATATCGAGAGACACGGAGACCACACTAAGAGAGGAAAAATTTCGAGAAAGGATAATTGGTCAAATGGTTTTAGAAATGTACCTCAGACCTGTCTGCGGAAGGGGCATCTGAGTCGAAACAGGGACATGAATGGCAATTTGTCTCCCCCAGCATGTGAAAGTTACCTAGAGGCAGAATTGGGCACAATGTAATAAAGTCTCTTCAGAGCACTCATCCGTGTAACGCGTTGACTGTGGTGCCATGAGCGCCCCATCTCCAGGGGATTGCGGAATACATATCATTAAATTTAAGTTTGCTTGCTTCTAGAAAATTTCAAATTGCATACGTGGCTTGCGTCGCATTTCTCTTGGCCGGCACCCGTTCGACATGGGTCATGTTTCTATTTCTACAGCAACTGTTCACTGAGCACCTACTATCTCAGGGTCTAGCGGACGCTCCCCAACTCAGAGAGTTTACAGAAGATCTTTTCTATGATCTAACAAGAAGAGAGTATTTCCCCATGAGTCACCGACTAGCCACGGGGAAGCGTGCACTTCTGGTGACACAGGAGAGATTCGGGGAAGGAGGGGCAGGGACAGAAGCTTCTTGATGGTCCCGTGGCTGACACTGTCCCTGTTGCCGTGTGGCATCCGTGGCTTGAGGCTCTGGATGGTTGCGCTTTTCGTGGTCGTTTTCCCCCTGCAGTCGACCATGATTGCACCACCTAAAGGAAATCGCTGCTCAAAATTTAGTGTCTTCCTTTTAGCTTTTTGTTGCAGAAACATTTCAGAAGGAGATACGTATATATGCATATGCTTTTCCCCTTTGTGAAAGCGGGGAGCGGGCGGCATTGGCGCCTGGAGGTCTGCTTCAGTGCTAGCTCTCCATTAGGCTGGGGACCCCACAACCCAAAGCCGGGAGCCTGCCCTTGGAAGCAGCCAGCCGGCATGGGAACGCTGTGGAACCGCGATCTGCCCTGCCGTCCTCCTCTCCTCCTCCTCCTCCTTCTCCCTGTCTTGTTTCTCCTCCTCCCCCTCTTCCTCTTCCTTCCTCCCCCCTTCTCTTCCTCCTCTTCCCCCCTCTCCTTCCTTCTCCCCCTTTTCCTCTTCTCCACTTCCTCCCCACCCTCAGTCTGGCTCCAGGTCTCTGGGAAACACTGAATTTTCTCAGGACCAGTGCACAGACTGACATCAATGTTCATTTCCTTCCAGCCCTTCCCTTCCTCTTGTGACGACTCACTAATCGACGTTAATAATTTTGGCAAAGGCCCAGAGATACTGATCCCCGGCCCCAAACGGGGAGCCCTGCCATGGGGACAGCCAGTGGTCACCCATGGGCTCTGAAAGCTCACCTGCCGGCTGACTCCACAGAGCACTCGGTGAGGGAGAGCTGGGGGTCCGAGCTGCAGCAGCAGCTTCAGGGAGGTCGGGGGCTCTCATCTGTCCCCAGCCCTCGCCCCCCAGATTCGTCCCCCTCAGGCAGATCACTCTCCTTGACCCCCACAGACCCTCGGAGGGACAGTACTCACTGCTGGCCGAACCAACTTTGAGCTGAATTCCAACCCACAGAACCAGAAGTTGGGGCGTTGAGATCAAGCGTCCTGTCCCTCTGCCACCACCACCCTCTTCCCCACCTCTGAAACGCCCTACAGCCATGCACAGAACTCCTGCTTCATTTCTGCCCCCTGGCTTTCTCCTTTCCTCTTCCAAAACACTTGTGAAGGTTTATTTTTAAATTTACACGCATTAAAATTGGCTTGAGGAGGAAGCGTTGCTGGAAAAGTACTCCACATTAAAAAGGAGGGGACTACTAAGACGTTCAGCAGCAAGGGTGACTCTCAGAGGCATTGTGCGGAGGGAGAGGAGCCAGGATCCAAAGGGTACGTACTTATGATTCCGCTCGTGACATTCTGGAAAAGTCAAGCGGCAGGGACAGAGGACAGATCAGTGGTTGCCAGGGATTAAGGGCTGGCGTGTACCACGATGTGTTTCACGTGGATTCGCCCATGAAAGGACATTTAGGGTACGAGTTTTTGTTGGGACAGAAGTTTTCATTTCTCATGAGTAGATACCTATGGGGTGAGATCTCTGAGTCATCGGGTATATTTAGGTTTGGTTTTGTGAGTTAAACCAGGAACTTCTATTGACTTGTAGACACCAACAAATCACGGGGTTTTCCCAAGGGGCTGCCATCCATTCCATGCTCAAAGCCAAAGCCTAGAAGTCACTCTTGGTCACTCTCTTTCGTGCCCCCGCCACATGCACTTTCTCTGCAAACCTTCTGCCTCCAAACAGTAGCTTCCAAGGGAAGCCATCCAATCGAAGCCATCCATCATGGCTGTCACCGTGTTGACGGGGGTCGTTCTTATCTCTTAGGGAGCTACGTGCTCACCCCCCCATCCTCTCTGCCCTTTCCCGCCATCACCCATTCCCCACAAACAGCCCAAGTCATCCCGAGAGAGAGGTGGGGGAGGGACAGAGAGAGAGGGAGACACAATCCGAAGCAGGCTCCAGGCTCCGAGCTGTCAGCACAGAGCCCGACGTGGGGCTCGAACTCACGAACCGTGAGATCATGACCAGAGCTGAAGTTGGACGCTTAACCGACTGAGCCACCCAGGTGCCCCCTAAATGCACATTTTTAAAAAACGGATGAGTGGGAGGTAGATGACCGGAAGGAGGAAGGAGGATATGAAAATGGCCTCAAGGACCTTGCCAGATCTGCTCCCAGTGTGTGGTCACTCAGGGCCGCCCACAGAGGCACCTGCTCACTGTGGCTGGGACCACCCCGAGGAGCCCCCTTTTTTCAGAGTCACCCACAGGCCCCAGATGAGCTGGCACTGGCCCCAGGAACACCCTCCTTCACAGACAGCAGGTTGAAGAACGGAGTCCCAGCCTGGATTCTGCCACGAACTCAGACAAGTCTGATCCCCTTCTCTGGCTCCTGGCGTCCACATCCCTAAAACGAGGAGTGGACGAGACAGCTGGTTGTCCCACATCTTATTTCGTAGCCGCAGAGCCCTGTCCTCGTCCGAAATGGTTCTCAGAAGCCACTTGGGGAAGCAAGTTGCCTTGGGGACGTACCGCTGGAGGTGGGTAAGGGACGGGCACCTTTGGTCCCCACCGTGGCCATGCCGTGTCCCTCACGTGTGGTGGAGGACGGCAGGAGTCGAGGTCTGTCTTTAACGTGCTCCTCAGCCCTATATCTCTGTGACTTTATAAGAATCTACCGAGCAGGAAAATGTCCCCCGGAGACTGTAGACAGTTGCACACAAATGGAAATAATAAGACCCACAATCCCACTGTGCGGCCTGGCCGTTGAACCGAGCGATGCTTTCTGGACTTCCTGGCGGACCCTCAGCTCCCACCAGCTGTCAGTCACCTACTTCTCTGCATCGAACCTTCTAGCTCTTTGCCTCCACCTGCCATCCCGTCCAGGTCTCTCCTGTGGCCTAGGTCCCCTCGATGTTGGGAGAGTCTTAGAAGAAAGCAGCTCCCCTGTCAGTTCTGGCTCCCTCAAGGCCCTAGCTTCAGGTCTCTGCCTAATTGAATATTCATGGTGACCAACTGAATATTAATTATGCCAGAAGAGCTCCATAAGGCCCTGTCTTCTCCCCACCGTCTGCACTCGGTCTTTCTAATGCATATGCAGCCTTCTGTGGGCTGTGGCAGATGTCCCTTTCTCTCGCCCCCCTCCCCCCCCCCCCCGCCAGTGCTGTCCCTGTCACTCATTTCTCGGCCATGCACTCCTCCCCTCCCCCCGTGCTGTTAATCCCACTCATCAATCCTTTACTTGTTAGCCTGCCTCCGTCTTCCGGAGCAGGCTTTTCTGAATTCCATCCCCCACCCATGCGGACCACGGTTAGAGCCCAGGTCAGAACCGCTCTCTGCTGAACAGAAGCTTCCCGTGCGCTTCGTGAGGCTAATGGCTGCAGGATGAAAACCCACTTTTCCGTTGCTTTCCGTCGGATTAGATGGGGTGCTGACGCTGAGCAGGAGGGACATCCCCAACAAGACAGCCGAGTGTTTATAGAGCACGTGGCACAGTGAACAAGTGTCAGAAATGCTTTGCAAACCTTATCCTGAGTCAACCCAGTAAGTATCTCCCGGGTGACACCAACACCTTCTCAGGTGGTAGTTTTCTCATCAGGAAGCTGGAGAAAAAGGCCTGCCCATTGCGCTGATACATAGGTGACATGGTGAGAGGGAGGTGGCTTTGCTAGGCTGGTCGGGAGTTCCCCTCCCCCTGCCCCTTATCACAGGTCCTTTGCTCTCCCTCCTCTGTCAGGAGATATGAATGGCCCAGGAGTGTGCTCTGAGCCCCACAGAGACAGACACTGAAGGAGGAGCTATTATTTCTGTGGGCTCCCTGTTGAGCGTAGCCGACCACACGCTAACAAGGATGGATGAGGCTGTGTGCTAGAAAGATCTGTACTCCCGGAGGATGCCGTGCCAGGGACGTGGACAGTCATAGCAGCCAGGATGAGAACCCCTCTGCCAATCTGCAGACTAGACCGGGTCCCCTTGTTCAGCGCTGAAGCCACCTTCGTGTCCTTGTACCGACTGGGCGTCCACTGGTGAGATGCAGGTTGGTGTCCCCTGCCCTCCCCAGGAATAAGATGTCACAACACAGCTCCTAGATTCAGCCAGCCTCCCCGTGGACCAGCACCCACTCTCCTGGCAGCCTTTGACTGCTCCCCCAACTTCTCCGAGCCCTGACATCCCACTTGACAGATGGGCATAATCCTGCCCACATCATTGGGTCGCTGTGGGGAGTCAGTGGAGTCCTGGTGGGTGAAAGACACTGCGAATACAAGACCGATTCCCAATGTTCATCCATCACGAAGCCTTCCCCTGTCCTCCTACACGGAATTAATCCTGTATTCCTCGAGACTGCCTCCTGAATATTAACACCATGTCCCTGTTAACCGCGTTTCTCCCAGCCCGCCCTGGAGAGTGAGGGGCCGCGCGCATGTATCTGTTTGCCCGCTAGACGGAATCTCAATGGGGGTAGGCAGGCAGGATGTGGCTTTTACGCACCTTTATGTGAATCCCTGTAGGCATCACAATGCCTGGGACATAGTAGATGTTCAGTAAGCGTTTAATGAATAAAAGAATGGATGGGGCACCTGGGTGGTTCAGTGGGTTAGGCATCTGACTTCGGCTCGGGTTGTGATCTCACAGTTCGTGAGTTTGAGCCCTACGTCTGTGCTGACAGCTCAGAGCCTGGAGCCTTCTTCGGAATCTGTGTCTCCCTCTTTCTTGGCCCCTTCCCCACTCACGCTCTGTCTCTCTCTCTCTCTCAAAATTAAGAAAACATTTTAAAAAATGCTTTGTTAAACAAACAAACAAAAAAAGAGTGGTGGCCCCTTCTGCCTGGACTCTACCCCTTGTGTTATCTTTTCTGTGCTACTCATGACGTGGAGGTAAGAGAAGGAGATTTCTCTTAGAGTCCATATGCCCTGGCCTGGGGGATGGACCCCAGTTGCACGAGCTGGTGAGGAAATAGGAAATCATGGCTCTGAAACGCAGAGCCCAGCTCCTTCCCCCTGTTGTCTACCTGTGTTCAGCCCCAGAACACTTAGACAGAACTGGATGGAATCTTGGAAGTGATTGCTTCTTGTCTCTGAAATTGCTTCCTTGTCTTCTGGGCCAGTCCCCCGGAATGGCTGCAGAGAGCCCCCGCTGTTTAATATCCAGCGTGCTGATGGGGGTGATCGCTCATCAGACCCCAGAACCCCCAGCGAGTTCTAGAGGGACCGCGGACGGCCCCAGACATGCAGGTCTCAGACAAACGGCTGCCCGGCGGATTGGCCAACATGATTCAACAAACGTGATTAAAGGCCAGAAAATAGGACCTGTGAGGAAAGTGTGAGCCATCTGGTTGATATATTGTGGAGAGCGAATAACAATGTGCGAGTCTTGAGGACATTCTCCACAGGAAGGATGGCGTTGCCTGGCTCCATCAGGCCCGGACAGGAAGCAAAGGGCACCCGACCGGGGCAGGAGGGATTTGGTCCAGACGTATTAAGGAAGAACTTTTCCACTGCCTGGCAGTCAGCGGTGCGTTTAAACCGCTGGGAAGGTCTCCCAGAAGCAGCTCCTGAAATCGAATTTCCTTGGTAAAAAATGATGGACCTGGGGCGCCTGGGTGGCTCAGTCAGTTAAGCAGCCGACTTCAGCTCAGGTCATGATCTCGTGGTCTGTGAGTTCGAGCCCTGCGTTGGGCTCTGGGCTGGCTTCGGATTCTGTGTCTCCCTCTATCTCTGCCCCTCACTCACTCATGCTGTGTCTCTCTCTCTCTCAAAAAATAAATAAAGATTAAAAAAAATTAAAAAACAAGAAAGCCATAAATAATGGATTTTAGCTGGGATAACAAGAGTGCTTGCAACATAGAGGGCTTTTTTTTTTTTTCAGCATCAAGTTTTATCAGTTAATTCATGAATGAATGCCTAGCGGTTTCTGTCTTCGTCGGGAACTGTTAGTATACCTCAGGAGGGTGTGTTGAATCATCTGTTACAAATAAAAATATTTGTGAGGTAGAAAATCATCAATAGTTTTCAACAGAAAACACTCTTGTTTTAAACTTCACTTAGGATTTATTTTACGGGTAGGTATCGACAGGAAGACAGGTAGCTATGGAAGTATCCGTGATGCAGGAAGAAGTTCTTCTGCTCACAGATGTCTAGAACCAGAAGGCACAGCATTCCCACAGGGGAACCGCCAGGGTTGGTCCGAAGGCCAGGAGCACTGAGGGAGAAATACAGTTTAGAGCCTTTATGGTAGTTTCAGCGCTTAAAAGACAAGGCAAGGAAGGTTAAACAGGTTTAGGACTGGCTAGTTTGGATAATCTCACTGGGCTTTGAGGCACAGGTGCTGCTGACTCAGTCCCGTTAAGGCAGGTGGAGAGTGGTCCAGAGTTTAGGAGACCCACAGAGGAGATGGGAGGACGGGGGAGGGGGAGGCAGGCTCTGGATTGGTTAGTTTGCGTACGAAAGGCTTGCAAGTTGCTGGATCACTCTAGGAATTAGCTAACCTGGAGAGGGACAGTATTTCCCTCTGTTCTGCAAAGCCACAGATGCGAGAGCATCCGGGATACAGAAAATTTAGTTAACCCAACTCTCCATCCAGAAGTGAAAATAGGGACAGGGTTTCCAGTCGTCTTGATGTTGGTGGACAATTGGAAACTAACGAGCCTGGCGGGGAGGGGCAGAGTCCTTGTGAACCTCTGGTCTGTAAAGCATGACCTGGAGGTTGAGTGGTTTATCCAGTTTGCACGCCCACTCAGGATGCCACCAGCAAGGGCTTCTTTCCACCATGATGGGTCTGCGTTCCAAGATCACAAGTTCCAGTCTTAACCCAGCTGTCTACCCAGCGTGTGTCCTGCCACCGGGAATGGCTCAGGCACCCACTGAGCCACCCCCCCACCCACCGAACCCGGGATGGAGTGCGGTGTGGCTGCCAATGGGTGATGTTCTTTGCCGCATCTACTCTGTAGCCACCACCACCATCAGTGCTGATTTGTAAGACAACCCTGGGCCAGAGCTTCCCTTTACTTCCCTCCTTCCGGAGATCATAAATAAGGCTGACGGTGTTTTGTCAACGACAAACCCCCTGAGTAATTTTAAGAGCCAGCTCATTCATTTGACCAACATTCGTTGGACACCTGCTGGAGCTAGGTGTTATACTAGATGCTGGGGACACGGTGGTGCACGTGGGACACATGGGCCATGCCCTTGTTTAGTAGAGATACAGGCTAAGTAAACATAATCAGCTAATGACGCATTGCATACGCGTCGTGGCGGAATAAACAGCGATGTGTGGAGGAGAGGAAGGTGGACCTCTTTGGAGGGATCAAGGTTGGCCTCTCCGAGGGGAAAGGAGACTGGGAGCCTGAGCAAGGCACAGGAGGGGCCATCTGCACAGGTAGAACAGGACCCATAAAGGCCCCAAGGAGGGAAGAACGTGACTCATTGTAGGAAATAAACTCCGAGGAAAGTCAAGGGATTTGGACTTTACCCCAAGGGGCAGGGAGAGGGTGCCAAAACAGGGGCCTAACGTGAATTAAAGTGATGTTTCTCGAAAGATGACGTTGGCAGCTCTCTGGGGGCAGAATTTCAGAGAGGGGAGACAGGAAGTAGAACAATTCATCGGCTAGGAGGCAGCAGGTTGGTGACATCGAGATTGAGGAGGGTGCCTTGGGCAGCAGGTGGATTCGCGGGGTAGTTTGGGGTGCAAAGGAGCAGCAGTGGGGTGGGGCCCTGGGGGAGGGGAGCAGGGGACGCATCAGCGCAAACTTGCAGACTTCCAGCTTTGGACCTGGCTGGCCGTGCCTTTTCTTGAGACGGGGAAAGAAGATGCCAGGGGGTCTGATGTGTCGATATCGTCAGTAGGAGCCGTGATTAGGATGACTATTAAAAAGCGTTGTCCCCCAGCTCAGATCTCAGTAAGGGTGCTGTTAGCATCAACAACTCAGTTTGGCCTCAATGCGTCACATTCTCTCTGCCTGGGCATCAGTATCCAGGCTCTTGACTCAAGAGTAGAGTTTCTCAGCCTCGCACGGTGGACATTTTGGGGTGGGGTGGGGAGGTGACTCTCTGTCGTGGGGGCCTGTCTTGTGCTTTGTAGAAGGCTTAGCAAGCATCCCGAGATGCTGCCAGATGCACCCACTAGAGGCCAGTAGCATCCTCCCCCTGAGTTAGGACCATCATAAATGTCTCCAGACCTTGCAAATGTCCCCTAGGGGACAAAATGGGTCCTGTTTCAGGGCTGCTGTTCCAGAAGCACAGGAACTGAGAATTAGATGTAAAAGTTCATCTAGGAAGGACAGGCTACCCGCTTGTACCATGGGGAGCTCTCTGACCTGCCTGACTCTTGAACTCATGTCCCTCAGCTTCTGGGCTAATAGCAATCTGGAGTTGCAAAAAAGCCTCGCTCGGCAGCAAAAACACGCACCGAAATAAATACAGAGCACCCGTGCCAGGTGCTGCCCCATGGTTCTCTCATTTAATCTCCATGACCACTCAGTCTGCCGACAGGAAAGCAGAGGCCGATAGAGGTTGAGTTGCTTGCTGGTGACCATGAGGTCATTCATGAAGGGGCGGAGGCAGAGTTTGAGCTCAGGTCTTTCGTGCTAGATCCTGTATTCTTTCCTTGGTGTCACAGTTGCCCTTCCTGGACACTGTGTCACAACCTGAAGCATCTGTGCCTGAGGATGCCATAGTTGGTGGGGGGGGGGCAAGAGCGGTGACCTTCGTAACCACCAGTTACTCCCGTTCTGTCTTGATCCTCAGCCCCAGGCTGAGAGCAGAGTCTCTCATTACCCACTGGAGAGAGCTCTGGGGGCTGCATCTCACTGCCCGCCACCACCTCCCCAGCTCCGCCAGGACCCCCACCATCCCCCTCACCAGTGCTCTCGGCTCAGCTCTCCCACAAAAGCACAGCCGTGCCATTATTGAAGGACACCAACCTCCCAGCTGAACAAAGCAGCCTTTCCTCGGACTCATTAAAGCCCGAGTCTCTTCTGAAAAAGATCAAAAGCAGACATAATCCCAATTCCCACGGGGTCCCAACCTCGGTGCAAGACACACGGGCTGTCACGTCCCTGGGCATTCTAGGCCCCCATCCCGGAGGCTCTGTGTTGAGGCTCCTGGGTTTCATGCCCCAAGGTATGTGGTGGGATGAGTGGGCTTCCTCCACTCCATCACAGTGATTTTCAACCCATCCAGCCTAAGAACCATGTCACGGAAGCAGAGGGCTACTTGTGAGTCCCTCGAGAATTGTCTGATACTATTTTAGTCTTCTTCGTTGTTGCCCACAGACTCTCCTGCATGCATTCCGTAAATGTTTCCTAGTTGGTGGATAGATGGAACGATAGAAGGATGGATGAATGTATGGGTAGGTGGATGGATGGATGGATGGATGGAACATTGAATGGATGCATGGAAAGAAGGGATAGAAGAAGGAATCTAGGAAAGGGAGGGAGGGGAAAGAAGGGATAGAAGAAGGAATCTAGGGAGGGAGGGAGGGGGGAGGGAGGGAGAATTAAGAGGTCTTCAACATCAAGTCATGTTCTCTACTAAAACTCACCTGCCCATTCAGAAAACCCGATGATAATTCATGCAAGCAAGTTTTTGGCTTTTGAGGAAAACCCCGTGGGGCAGTAGTTAGGGGTTATTTTATTTTTAGAAATGTATTTAATCAGCGTATTATCCCCTTGAGGTAGGGTGAAGAGTAAAACAGTCAATTCAGATGTTGTTCTTACAGAACTGGTCATTGCCATGAATTGTCCTATCATATATTTATGGTTTGAAAATCAGTCCTGTGAAACATCTAAACACACGACACGATCATTCCCCTTTCCAAGGGAATACTGGCCCCACCACATGCTAATGCAGGGTCTCCAGCGGGTCTCCCAGCCGCCATGAGTCTGTCCCCTTGTCCTCAAAATGGAGATAATAATGGCGTCCACCTCAAAAGGGGTGAGTCAACGAGATAATATCTGCAAAGCTCTCGACGAGAGCTGGGGTACATAACAAGCACTCAGCAAATAATGGGTATATCATGGAAAATGTTCCTGGCCAACTAGCTCAGACCCGCCGTGTTTTTGTTTTAACAGCTACGCAGTACTCCACGCTACAAAATGTGCCATCATTTTCTTAGTCAGCGCCCCCTGTTGATGGATACTTAAGTTGTAGCCCTCATACATTTCTAGTGTGATACGATGGGGAAAATCTTTTGCTGACACGTTTTGTAGATACGTGTCAGGCACCAGGAAGGCACTGGGGGGAAAGTGATTGGATTTAAGATGGGGCAGAGGGTTTGGTTTAAATTTATCATACGCTATCAGCCATGTGAGCTGTAGATTTTGTGGGGGTTTTCCTCCTATTTGGAGGAAATTGTAATTGTTCATAATCATGATTGCCCCCCACCCCCCACGCCTACCTCGAGAGAGCATTTTTCTCACAGATTTGGGGGCAGGGGGAAGGAGACTCTATTTCCCATCTTGCCAGAGGGATCTTCCAGTTTTGCCGTTCAGGAAAGGTGTGACACCTCCCCCCCCTGGAGCCAGAAAGCTCAGCTCCCACAGCCGGGATGAAGGCTGGGTCCTGCCCTCGGACAAAGACGACAGTCCAGACCACAAGGAATCAGCCTGATGGTTGGTTGTTCAGGTTGTTTGTTGGAGGAATCGAGAAGCCACAGCTTGACAAGGTTTGTGTTTTTCCCACGTACTTTCAATTGCCTCTGCGACTCTCGAGAAGACTAAGCCCCCAGAGGCCAGCTCTCACAGACTTAACCACTTGGCCTCCACCAATTTTCATCTCCCACAGGGTCTGGCCCAAGGGTCCACTCCCCCGTGTGTCTTCGCATCACAGAGCCCTTCCCTGCTTCAGCCGGGGGTCTCTTTCCTGCCTCCAGCTGACTGACTCCTACGGGCATTCAGAGCCTACTTAGCACAGGAAGCCTCGTACGATCGTGTCTGTCGTTTGAATTATTTTAATATTCACGATGTCTCTCGTAGTCAGCTTTGAGTTGTTGCTGTTCGAATATACATATAGCCACACGTCCTATATTAGATTATCGGGTCCTGGAGGACAGGGACGAGGGCCCCGTAAAGCAATTTTTCCTACCTCCCGTCTCCTGTACACATAACAAGCACGTGATGCAAATTTTACGTGACACTGAGTTAAGAACATGATTTACAGTCACGTTGTTCGCTTTTCGAGGAGTGTTTGCTGGGTTCCGCAAAGCAGCATCTAGTTGGCGGGCTTCCTGCATTGTGTGGAAGACAGAGGAGGGAGGAGGCTTCCGAAAACCTGCCTCTCAGCCTTCTCGGCCTCCAGTGCTTCCAGTGCTGGTGTAGGTGTCAGGGAAGAGTCGTCGTCGTCATCTAAAGGAAGGAAGGGACGTTGGGAGAGCCAGGAAGTTGGCATATGGGAGGCAGTGCAGAAACACCTCACTTCACCTGGCAGGCTGTTTTCTTGGCTTCCCTGTTGAGATGTCCTAGCTGCTCCGCGCCCCCCCCCCGACCTCCCAGGGGAACTGGAAGCTTCTGGAGCATGCTGGAGTCACCCCTGTCCTGGCTTCTCCTCCTGCAGCCCCCACAGCCCGGTGACCCCCTGAGCCAGGATGCTGCCCTCTTGTCTCTGCCTGAGTCCCGGGCCACTGCTCTGACACTGAGCTTCATGCTGGGTCACCGAGCCACTCCCACCTAAAGGCGTCCTGATGTCCCTGCGTTTCCCACAACCACTCCTGTGCCGGGATCCCATGCCAGCAAGGCCTCCACACCTTCCCCTCTGAGAAGAGAGAGCTTACAAATGGTCCTATCGGTGTGTCGATTTCAACTCAATTCTGCTAATGGCAGGCACATTCCTCTGGCCACCGTCCCAAACCCAGTGCTTAAAAGCTCAAACCGAAGAAGGTTCTCATGAAACAGACTTCAGGGGAATGTGAGTATCATCAAGTCAAGAATGCTGACGTAGACCCTTCAGGTGCCTTGGACCCCTCAGATAGAGAGAGGTCCCAGGCCGAGGGGGTGGTCAGGGAAGGAATCTGAAAGTGATAACTACGCATGCACAGGCTCAGGGAGTTGACAAATGGGGAAATGTTCCTAAAACAGGGAAACAGCTTTCACTGCAAGGGGCACTTTGGGTTGGTGACAGCTGTGGGTGTAAAGGTCATTTAGAAAGGACAATCAACCCAACACCCACCTCCCCAGACCCACCTTTCCCGAAGTGATGCACTCGATACAGGCATGCCCAACCTGAGGTCCCCAGGGGTCTGTCACCATGGAGAGAGGGACCTGGATGGCCCTGTGGTCACAGATAATCACATGGTCACTCCAGACTGGCTCACTGGGCTCCTCATTTCAGCAGGACATTGCCTCCAGATGAAAGGTCAGGCAGCCTCACTCTGGGGCTCAGTCCTTGGAGAAGAGCACAAGGCTTGGAAATGTGCAGCCTGAGTTCTGATTCCACCTCTGCTTTGTACCAGCTCTTGGACAAGCCATGTCCCTGGACGTCAGCACCTCATCGATAAAATTTAGGCAAGACTGGATGTAGGTCCCACCCAGTTCTGTAATTTCCAGACCCGCCTTTCTGCGGCCCAGTCCAGTCACCAGACCTGCCGATCAGGGATCCTGGTGGAGGATGGCGATGGAGAGGGCAGGACTTGTGTGTTGGGAAGGAGAGCTCTCATGCCCCGCACCCCCATGCCCTAGCTTTTTCGTGGGTCTGCATGTAGAATCCAGATGGTGGAGGGGAAGCCATATTGAACTACCTGTTACTGAACCTGAATGTCCAAGTGATCAGAACGTACCACACTCCACCTCCATGTTCATGGGAACCCTGTCATCTGCCTGCCTGCCTTCTTTGAAGAGTTATTAGCTGTTTCTTTGACTCTCTGTGGGCAAGTGTGACAGTAGGTCCCTATTGCTGCTGCAACCTATTAGCACAAACTCAGTGGTTTGAAACAACACAACCTATGATCTTACAGTTCTGGTGGTTCAAAGTCCAAAATAGGGCTCAGTGGGCTAAAATCAAGATGGCGGCCAAGTGGTGTTTCTTTCAGAGGCTCCAGGGGAAAATCCATTTCCTTGCCTTTTCGGGGTTCCGGAAGCCTCCTGCACACGCTGGCTTGTGACCTCAGGACTGAAACCTCTGTTTCTTTCTCTGACTCTGACCTTCCTGGTTCCCTGGGATAAGAACCCTGTGATTGCATTGGGTCCACCCAGAGAGCCCAGAAAAATCTCCCTATCCCAGGGTCCTCAATCACATCTGTAAAGTTCCTCTTTTGTCCTGTGAGGTAATAACATATCCGTAGGTTCTGGGGACATCTTTAGGGGGCCATTGTGCAGCCTGCCACTGGTGCGTTTGCCCCTGAGTCTGTTCCTGCGTCACACTATGGGAGGGTAGGATGAAAGCAGAGAGCAGGAAGCGGTTACTAAATGGACGTCAGACATCACGATCCCAGAAGCTTATCCAGTGGAGGCTGTCATGGCCTCTTACAGACTGACTTGTCCCTCCTCCTTTCTGCTGACTCTTGACTCCTTTATGCCAATTTGGCATTCACCCCATCTCTCCCTCCCCGGGGGACCATTTCCTAGATGTATCTGCAGGGTGTTCAGAGTTGATTCGTATGGGCGCGAAGATTTATTCCCCTTCTAATTATTCATTCATTCATGCATGCATGCATTCGTTCATTTGACATTAGTTGAGCATCTACTATTGTCCACATGCAGTAGGCTGGCCTCGGTGTTGTGAAGAACAAGCTGGAAACAGACTCTACCCTCCGATGGTCACACACACACACACACACACACACATTTGACTTCAAGTATAGACCGTCCCTCCCCCAGTTTGTGGATTTTAAAGATCACTTCTGATTTTCATCACCTTGGCCCTATTATGGAGATGGCCCTCAACGACTTCTCAGTTCCCCCTGTTATTTATTAGTTGGCAAGAGGATGGCAGGTGACTTTGCCCCTGAATTGATGAAAAAAAAGCTCGAGGAAGGCGGGACAGGAGCGGACCCCATCCCTGTGGTTGTCACAACCCAATGTGATACAGGTCCCACCTTCTGGCGGGAGCGGCCCTCTACTGACAGGGGAGCCTCGGCTCTCTGTCTTAGCTGGTCCTCACTTCTTGGAGGAGTGGATATATGAGGGATTAGAGGTCTTCTCTTGCGGCTCCTGTTGATGTAAGAGGAACACAGTATTCCTGTTCTGAGAGCTTAGTTGGGCAGAATAGATACAGCGTAAGTGCCTAAAAGCAGGGATTGCTTTGGCTAAGCCTCCGTTCAGATAACGGAGAACCAACATATTCACTTTTCCCTCCAGACCCTCCCGTGTGTGCGGCAAACCTCCTCGTTCCTGTTAGCTACGGCTCCTAAAACCTTTAAAGCTTTCAAAATCTCCTTGATATTAGGGGTTGGTTTATTCTTTTCCCAGAAAGCTTATGAAAGCATAAAATTTTAAAGCCTGGAGGGGACCTCGGAGAACAGATGCATGATTTAATTTATATTTTTAATTTTCCCGGTTCAGCAACTTGGGGGAGATGAGTTTACAAGTCGGTCTCCCTCCGCTCCCTGGTCTGCTCCCATTCACAGCCCGCTCCCCCCCAGCTCCCCCGAGGCCTCCTGAATACCGAGGTATTTCTTGCTTTCCTGAAGCACGTCCACGTGGGTGCGTGCGGTGGGTTCTCCCCCCTGTCCGTGGTTGGGGTGCACTGGAGGCTCTGTCTTTTGGGGCATCATAACTGGCTTCCAGAGGGACAGGCTGTGCGCACACAGGACCCACGTTTCCTGGGAGCACTGTCTCCTGATGTAGATGTTATGGCTTCTGCCATTTCCCATGAAGATGCCTCCCTGGGCCCCGTGCCCTCCCAGGGACAGAGGAAAGCTTCTGGCTCAGAATGAGCCCCCCGTGTTGGCAGAATAATGCCCCCCCCAAAGATGCCCGCATCCTAATCCCTGACCTGTGCCTATGGTATTTGCACGGCAAGGGGGATTTAAGATTGGAAAATCAGCCTGGATTATCCAGGCGGGGTTAATGTCGTCCCAAGGGTCCTTATGATCAGGAGGCAGGAGGGAGCATGTCAGAGAGAGAGAGAGAGAGAGAGAGAGAGATGGGCAGGTGCCGTGTGACTGGCTTTGAAGGTGCTGGACAGGGGCCCGAGCCAAGCATGGAGGCAGTTTCTAGGGCAAGGGGACAGACTCTCCCCTGGACAGTCCGGAAAGAACACAGCCCCGTAACTCCTTGACGGTAGACCAGAGAGACCCATTTCAGACGCCCAAGCTCCAGAACTATAAGGCAATAAATTCATGTTGTTTGAAGCCCCAGAGTTTGTGTTCGTCACAGCAGCCACAGGAAACTAACACAGCCTCTAAGGAGGAGGAACCCAGGTCAGGCGTTGAGGGTATCCCGCCACCTTTGGCTGAGGTGCACGTGATCACACGGGCCTCGCAGGAGGCGTCCTCAGGATCCCCGGGGCTCAGTCCTCCTGCTGTGTCCGGGCTTGCCCGGCAGAGCATCAGCTCCAGGCCAAGGGCTGTCGTTTTCCCTCTCGGGGCCGCTCCCTGGCCTCGGCAGCAGACTTTCCGGCTCTGGCTTCCCGCACCCTGGGGCCATCAAGCTGCTGATTCTGAGCGAAACCTCTGTTCGCACAGCCGGGCCCACCTCAGAGCACCTCTTCTGTTCTCTGCTCCGAGTTCTGGGTTCCTTAGTGGCCGACCGCAAGCACCCCGTGAGTGGGAAGTCGGGGCATCATCTCCGGGGAGGGTTCCTCGCAGACCGCAGTCCCCGCCCCCCAGGGGATATGCAGAAAAATATTGACGCTTTTCACCTCCTCTTAACTTAGGAAGAAGGTCCCCCTCCAGGGGACCCAGGGGCCACCCCCGACCCCCTCAGCTTGGATTCTCTCCCACAAGGATGACGACTCGGGCTCCACACGATCCAGCCTTCCAGATGGGTGGGCATCCCCACCTTGGTCTCCACTAACGGCAGGTGTCAGGACATGAAAATGAACAACAAGGAAGATGTGAGGGACACAGTGGTCCAATTCAGTACACAGTGAAGTCACAACCGGGCGCCGGAGGGATGTGTGGTGATGGGGGCCGGTGGCGGGAGGTGGGAGGTTGGTGGTGCAGAGGACAGTCGTCTGCTCTGCCCTGACAAATGTGCCATGCTATCTCCTGGCACTCTCTTCTAGAAGGAGGCAAATGGTACTGGACTCCCGAAGAAAGGGGAGGGGGGGCGCGGTGAGAGGCACTAACAAGGGATAGTGCGGTCCCCGGGGGCTGACAGTGGCAGGGAGTTGTTGCAATCGCTGACCGAGAGCGGCAAGGGGAGGGTTGATTCCAGAACCCAGAGGAACCCAGAGGACGGATGGAGAGCTTGGCTGCAGGAGCTGGGACCAACCCACAGTGACCCACGTGGGCACCTGCTGGGGGAACCCAGACCCGTGGACTGTCCTGCCCCCACCCCGTCTCCTGCCGGTGGTCCCCACTGACGAAGCCCAACGGGAGCCAGAGGAACAGGGGACTTGGGGGTGCACAGAGTGGAGCCAGTGCTATTGAAGCTGGAGGGCTGACAAAGGACACCAGTGCGGTCACTCGGCCCCAGTGTGTCGGTCTGCTTTCTGTTTGCTCATATACCGGCCTCCCTGTCACCTTTCGGGGCTCTGCTTAGGGTCATCTCCTGGTGGGGGGACGGCTTCCCTGACCTCCGGATCTACGGCACCCGACCCTGTGGCATCTTCTGCATCACCCACTGCCATCTGCAATTATCCTGTTGGCTGGCCGCTCCCGTGTCGTGTGTCCCTAGACTGGGGACTGGGGAATGCGTTTGACCCATTGAAACAAAGGTCTGCTGAGAGGACCTCTTCTCTTCTCTCTCTCAATCGTACCCATAGCAACTAGCACTTTGCCCGGTGGGTATTCTCAAGCCCTGACTCAATGAGTGGGTCGGTAAACTCGCATTTATGAATGAGCGAATGGAAACATGGAAATTCCGAATAGGGGCTCGCGCCGCCATAATAGACGGGTCAGGAGAAGCCGAACACGGCCAGGTTCACCCCCAAGTCACAGGGCCTTGGTCTACCAGGCTCTCCGCTGACTCTGGGGTGCACGGTCCCCATGGCTGCGTTTTCTCTCAGCGTGCTCCCCACACGGGTTCCAGGAAGGAACCAGATGCCCCCACGCTGTTCCCTACAAGACAGAAAAAGCCAAAGTTTTGCTGGAAAGAAATGACATGGAAATCAGGGTCCCGTGCTAGAGGCATCCACGGTGTGTGCAGACTTAGAGCAACTGAGGAGCTGAGTGGGGAACAGCACCCAGGCTGGAACAGAAAGGTCCCCGCCAAGGAGAGTCTAACAGCACCAAATGGGGGGGGGGGCGGCGGGGGTTGTTTCAAAGCGAGGTGACCATCTCATTTAAAGATGTCAGCTGAGGGACAGGGGTGAAGTCTATTAAATATGTGGAGTAGCTAGAAAGAGAAACGTAGCATTCAAGAATCAGAGATCAAAAGTGATTTTAAAAATGTTTGGAAACATGTAAATACGGCATCGATTTTCATTGAAATAGAGGAGGCCACACACTTAATAAAATAGGAGGTAAAGCAGGAGGTAATATGACAGACTGGACAATTTGGCAAGGCCTTGGTAGGCTAAGGAAAGGATACAGGGAGCAAATGTTGCCGTCAGAAATGCCGAGGGGCCAACAGATTCCACGCGAAATAGCCACAGGAATGGGAATGGTAAGCCAGAGACACTCCGAAGCAGGAAGGAACGATGGATAGAAGGGGCCGGATGAAAAGTGTTTGGAGTCTGAGCTCACAGAATGAAACTCCACATAGACATAAAGGGAGTATGGAGAACAAAAAAAGGGAATTCATTTTTTAAATAAAGGAATCGAATCACTTACAAGGATAAAATAGGACAAAGTTGGGGCGCCTGGGTGGCGCAGTCAGTTAAGCGTCCGACTTCAGCCAGGTCACGATCTCGCGGTCCGTGAGTTCGAGCCCCGCGTCAGGCTCTGGGCTGATGGCTCAGAGCCTGGAGCCTGTTTCTGATTCTGTGTCTCCCTCTCTCTCTGCCCCTCCCCCGTTCATGCTCTGTCTCTCTCTGTCCCAAAAATAAATAAACGTTGAAAAAAAAATTTTTTTTAAATAAAAAATAAAAAATAAAAAAAAAATAGGACAAAGTAAAAGAAGATATTTCTCAATTTCAGAAGATGGGAATGGATAGATGGGGTGGTTGAAATCAACTGAAAGTAACCAACACATAGACATATACTGATGATTTTATTTTTCCTTTTAGTTTCAAGGATAAAGCTAAAGTGTCCAGGCTGGGTGGAGGGGGTGGGAAACAAGGGGGAAAAAAAAAAACAAGAAAAAACTATCTACAAAGGAACACAAGTTAGCTTTGCCATAGAGATCTCCATAATGCAGATGCTGTGAATTCCAGAAGACAGCAGCTAAAAAGCCAGACAGAGACAGAGAGAGAGATAGAGAGAGACAGACAGAGAGAGCTAGGGGGAGAGAGACAGAGAGAGAAAAATAGAGAGGGAAAGACACAGAAAGACATACAGAGAGAGAAGAGAGAGCAATAGAGAGATAGAAATAGACAGGGAGAAGAGAGAGAAAAAGAGAGACACAGGGAAAGAGACAGAGAGAAAGACACAGAGAGAACCAGAGAGAGAGACAGAAGAGAGAGTGATAGAGAGAGAAAGACAGAGGGACATAGAGCAGTTCCACCCAGAAGGGAGGGAAGGGTTTGGATCCAAGAACGCACCAGCCGAGCAAGGTGTTACTCATCAAGACGATACAGAGGCTGCCTCACATATGTAAAGATTCCAAAAATGTGCACCTGACAACCAAAAAATGAGTCAAAGAGTTCCCGAGAGAACACACAGCACTGGAGGACCCTGGAGACTAATCACACATACAGATCTAAAAAAAAAACAAAAAAAAAGATTGTCAACATAGTCACAAGACAATACAAATATGATTCTTGAAAGAAAAAAAAAGCAACACCGTAAGGATAATCATTTATCAACATCAATCAGAGCCAACTATTTGACAGCCTAACAGGTAAATCTGGGAGGGAAAGGAGGAAATATAAATATATGGTAACATTTTCCTCCCAGATGGGTCATTAGGTATGGTTTCACCATGGACTTTGGTAATAGAAAAAACACAGGCTTGACAATATTTATAAAGATGAAGGTAATTACTGTAGCATGAAAATTAACATTGTACGGGTGTGGGGGGACCAAACCATGGTGCCATAAAACTAATGATATGAAATAAACAATCAAGGAAACATAAAAAAGCAAAAAAACCCAAAAAACAACAAAAAAACCAAAACCCAAAACCATAAAAATAATAATACGCAGACATAAGTACAAACCCACCAAGCCTGAGACCAAGATAAGTGGATTTAACCCCTATGTTAAAATACAGGCTTTTATGGGGCTCCTGGGTTTATCAGTCGGTTGAGCTTCCGACTTCGGCTCAGGTCATGATCTCACGGTCTGTGAGTTCGAGCCCCGCATCAGGCTCTGTGCTGACAGTTCAGAGCCTGGAGCCTGCTTCAGATTCTCTGACCCTCCCCCATTCATGCTCTGTCTCAAAAATAAATAAACATTTTTAAAAATTTAAAAAAATAAAAATAAATAAAATACAGTCTTGCCACAAATAATGGTTCAAAAACATAAAGCTCTGTTTTATGTTACCTATAAGAAATACACTTACAGCCTAATTACTTGTAAAAAAAAAAATTCAAGTTAAGAGCTAGACAGAAGAATACCAACTGATATAAATAACTACCAAAAAACCTTTTTTTTTTTTAAAGGCAGTGGTGTGTAGAATTCGAAATCAGTGTTAGCGTGGAGTCATTTTTTATAGTTGAGGTAAATAATCCACATGGAAAGCTACTGGACTCATCTCTTTGTGCACATGATAATATCACATCAAAATATGGAAAGAGAAAGTGGTGGGAATGGAAGAGAAACATTGACATAAATAATACGGGCTGGGGGGGAGGGTGCACCTGGGTGGCTCAGTCGGTTAAGCATCTGACTCTTGACGTTGGGTCAGGTCATGATCGCACGATTTATGAGTTTGAGTCCCACGTCAGGCTCTGCTCTGACAGCTCAGCTTGCTTGGGATTCTCTCTTTCTCTGCCCCTCCCCTGCCCACGTTCCTTGCATGTGCTCTCTCTCTGTCTCTCTCTCTCTCAAGATAAATACATTTTAATAATAATGCGGGGGAATGTTTCTCAAATAAGCACATAGTGATCTGCGTAAATATTTCAGAATTCAATATTGACATCACTAACCTACAAAGAAGTCAAAATGTTTTCTTATGACCGTGGGATATTTACAAAATGGGGCTGTATGTGGGCTATAAAGAAAATGTCAATGAATGGACTGAACAAAAATGAAAAAGAACAAGGGAGCTTACCTACTTGTATCAGAATGTAGAAAGATACAATTAGATAAATCTTTGGAAATTAGCAGGGCATAATTGACAAGCTTCGAAAAAAAAAAAGGACATTCGGAAATTAGAAAGCAGAATCAGTTAGAGGAATGGACCCTCAAATTGTGCTTAAACAAAATGCAAATAAAATATATAAAGCAGGGGGACCTGGGTGGCTCAGTCGGTCGAGTGTCCTACTTCGGCTCAGGGCATGATCTCGCAGTTCGTGAGTTTGAGCCCTGTGTTGGGCTCTGTGCTGACAGCTCAGGGCCCGGAGTCTGATTCAGATTCTGTGTCTCCCTCTCTCTCTCTCTCTCTCTCTGCCCCTCCCCTGCTCATGCTCTGTCTCTTTCTCTCTCTCTGTCAAGAATAAACATTAAAAAATTAAATAAAATATATATATATATATATATATATATATATATATATATATATATAAAGCGAATGTCCATGTTAATGAGAACTAGCTGGAGAGAGAAAGAGATACAAATAACAAAATAAAGACCAAAATAGGGTAAGAAACTATGCATCCAGAAAACACGTGTTGTTATAATTTTCTAGGCAACCGTAAATGATCAAAATTGACTTTTTAAAAATGTTTAAAAGCCTGGATTGGTGAAAAATCACCAAAGAAATTGAAAAAATTGCCAATGAATTGCCCCCCCGGCCCCAAAAAGAAACTGAGTGGAGATAAATTGGCAGGCAGTGTTGGAGACTTTATGCCAAATAACAAATAACATCACCAACGTGAATCCATCATGACGTTGCTTTTCCAACTGGGAAAAAAAAAAAAAGAGGCTGGCATTTTACCCCTCATAATATCAGCCTCTTCTCCGTCAAATAGCTTAAAATTAGTCTACCTTTGGTCTCACCCTATCGAACAAAAAGGACAGACCCTTTGCCCTGATGTTGCTCTGTAAAAACCATCTGTGGCACATAAGTATCTCCCCCACCTTTAAAAAACGTAGATAGTGTTGTTATTAACACGATAGTTTGGACGGAAGGGAAAGGTGCCTGGAGAAGACTGGTTTTCACGGAAAGGCAGAGGTAGGACTGGGGAGGTTGGCAGAAGAGGGGAAGGGGGCCCAGGGCCACCCCATGTCGGGGGGCAAACAGGGAGAGAGGGGTCCTGTCTTTCAAGAAGCCAAGAGTGGTCTGATGGGCTGTGACACTGGGGAACGTTGTGTCCCGGGCACTCGGCATCCGGGCCCTTGGTGGCCGATGCCTCTCTCTCATTAATTGCCCACCAGTACTGTCTTTGCGAAGCCCACAGTGCAGGGTCCCGGGAAATATCTATGGAAACACTGGTGGCCACGGGTGAGCTGGGGCCCAAGTATGTGCACTGGGCAAGGCTCCCTGTGCCAGATGAGAAGCCAAGGGAGTTTTCAGGCAATTATTAGAGCAATCGTAATAATGACCCAGGAGAACAAAGGGAGTCAAGTTGGCCCTCGTCCTGGGGTAAGACCTGGGAGACAGGAAGAGGGAGAGGAGTAGGAAAGAGACTTCTCCAGGGAGCAGAGATGCTTTGCTAGCACTTCTTTTTTTTTTTTTTTTAAACACTCCTTCTAAATGACTCTGGATTTGTGTTTCTCATTCAGACTGGATGTGCTAAGGCATTTTCATTTTGTTGCCTCTCGCTCCCACCCTACCTTCCCGGCGAATTCCGTCCCAGCGCTGTTGATTTCTGTCTTGCGACCATTATGGAAATCTGGCTTCATTTCTCCTCCTAATTTATGATCTTGTTAACATGCCCGCATGCCAGATGGTCCTGTTCTTCAGGTTGCGAGTTAATGAGATAAACAAAAACTGCTGTAAGAAGCAAGTAGGGGGAGGGTTTGTTTTTTTGTTTTTTGGGTTTTTTTCCTTGAATGGGCCTCTCCTGGCTCCTCCAAATGTGCTTTGGGGGCCTGTGCCACAGCTCCCTGTGATCCTAAGCAGGTGAACAGTACTCAGTGGCACTCAAGCGGCCACCAAGAGGTGAGCTATTCCTTCCCCGCGGCGCTCCGTGCTCTGGAATTCTGTCCCAGAAAGACAGGGCCTCGGGATCGCTAGCCACCCGATTCTGCCATGGCGCTTGAGCCGACCTGTCCTGCCTTCCGTGGTATTATTTGCTCACCCCCATCACAGCACTTAACACCTTGTACCCCGATTGTTTATTGTTCTTTCTGCCTTCTCCATCGGGCCAGAGACCATGCCTTTTTCCTCGGAACCCAGAATGCCTAGCACAAGGCCAGACCCCTAGCTGGTGGATATTCAACACCTAATTGTGAACCGTCTCCACTATAAATATGCAAATGGCTGCTAAAAAGAAGAACAAGGAGATGAATGAGTAAATACACACTGCAAAGTGGCAGGACCAGCAGAATCAATGAGATGGGCTGCCGGGGAGACCCCAGTCCTGGGGGAGGGGTGCTGTGCCACACGATGTTTAAGGACTTTTTCTGTGGTAGAGATACCACCCAAGGGGAGACCATAATTAGACACACGGAGGTAGAGTTTTCTGTTATTCTTCATCGACCCTTACTTAACTCTGGCATCTGGGTACCGGGAGGAATCTCGAGGGCCCACATCTTACACCCTGTTTGCCTTTATCAGCTGCCCTCATACCGTGCTATCAAGATAGCTCTCCAACACCGGCTACGGAAGGGGTGGGGGAGAAAGAGGCAGGCTGGCATTACCAAGTTAGTGCTAGCAGACTGAGTCACTCAGTGTCGTTGCTGTCTAGCTCAGGGCTCAGCAAACCAGGCCGGCCGGCCACATCCGGCACCATCTGCTTTTGTAAAAAAAAAAAGTTTATTAGAACATAGCCCCGCCGTTTGTTAACATATTGCCTACGGTTGCTTTCCAAGCCACAATGGCAAAGTTGAATCTTTGTGACGGAGACCACACGGCTTACACAGCCTACAATATTTACTCTGGCGTGGGGCGCCTGGGTGGCTCAGTCGGTTGAGCGTCCGACTTCGGCTCAGGCCACGATCTCGCGGTTTGTGAGTTCGAGCCCCGCGTCGGGCTCTGTGCTGACCGCTCGGAGCCTGGAGCCTATTTCAGAGTCTGTGTCTCCCTCTCTCTCTGACCCTCCCCCGTTCATGCTCTGTCTCTCTCTGTCTCAAAAATAAATAAACGTTAAAAAAAATTAAAAAATATATATATTTACTCTGGCGTTTCGCAGAAAAAGTTTCCTGAGCCTGAATCCAGGGGGAACACGGGAAGCCCTGTATACATGCGTGCGTGAGCTTGCGAAAGCGAAGGTGGACCATCACCTTGTCCACCATCAAGAGGCACCGAGAGCCGTGGCAGCAGACGAATGAATGAATGCAAGTTGCTTTAAGAGGCAAAAACTGGTTCAGATCTCATTCAGACTAAAGGGCAAAAGACTATCATCAGATTGGTTTTTGTTTTGATGGGGGGGGGGGGAGTGTTGACACTGAAGAACCCAGACTATTATAAGACTGGAGGAAGGGGACTACGTTTCCAGTGGAGAAAAGTCTTCCTGACTTTCGTTTTGCCCGAGGCCAGCCCTCAGCTGTCTGGATAAATAACTAAACTCCACGCAGAGCGGAACAGGGTCCAGTGACTGGCCTTGAAGAAGTCTCTGTGCTACGTGTAGTCAAGAATTATTGGCAAGGCGGTGGTCAGAATCATTGCGCGTACTAGTGGGGAGGGTTCTCCAGCACCACCTTGTTCAATGTCCTCCAGGGAAGTGAGATGGTGCCTACAGCCAAGATTAGAATTCCCACTTCCTAAACCGTCCTTTTTGCCAATTTACCGCACTGCCTCTTTATATTACTAAGGACACTTCCAACTTGAGAAGCCCAACTCAAGCTGAACAACAAGTACAAAAAAGTGTAGGGATGTATGGACTCATCTTACTGAAAATGCTTGGGGTACTGGCCTTCAGGCATGGCTGGATCCAGGCGTACAGAGCATGTCATCAGGAATCGATCTCTGTCCGTCTCTCTGTTCTGCTTTGTTCTGTGCTGGCTTTGTTCTCAGACAGGTTCCTTTACATCTTCTCAAAGGAAAACCAGGGTACTGTTCCCTTCCAGAGGAGGAGGGGGGAGGTGCTGGGAAACAAAGTCGACAGGGCCTCATGCTGTTCCCTGCCGCGTCTGTCTCTGAAGCTGCCTTATGTGGGTTGTGTCCATCCTCCTGGTGTGGATCCTTCCCACTCTGGTTTTTTTTTCCTTGCTCATTCTTGGCTCGCTGAGCAGTCTCTGAATTCTTTCCGGGTCTCCCGCTCACACCAGGGTAACTGAACTTTCCCATCAGCCCTGAGCTATATATCCCTTCACTGATTCCCTAAATTGTTACTTCCCTTTAGGGAGAAGTCTGCCCCCAGACCACCTGTTGGCCTCTTAGCGACAGTGCTTTCCAGGACCCCGACTTCTAGGGAAAATTTTCTATTCATGCCCACTGTCATGTTTTTTTTTTCTTTTTCCCACCCTGACTGCTGAGTCCTTTCCTCCACTTAAACTGTTTTTCACAAATCTCCCCATATAATCAACAGAGTTTCTGAAATGCCCTTCCTTACCCATCATCACTTAAAATGAACTCTCCCTCGAGTATATAGATTTAGTCTTATGTGCATATAATAATAACATAGCGTGGTCCTTAAATACGGTTTCTGTCCTTAAATACGGTTTCTGTAATGTGATCTGGTACTTTATAGTTTGCGTCTCATTTATTCTTCACGTCAATCCTCTAAAGGAGGCAATGACCCCATTTGTCAATGAAAAAAACAAAACAAAACAAAACAAGACGCCAGCTTCGGAAGCTTAAGTGTGCCAAAGGGAAGGCACTAGGAAGAAAACGGGGTGGGAGCTGGGAAGTGAAAAATCCAGAACAACGCCAAGGCCAGTTCTGTTTCAAACACAAAGATGCCTAAATCAGCTGAGCTTAGACAGTGGTTCTCAAACTGGGACCATTTTACTGCCCAGGAGACATCCGGCAATGCCTGGAGACATTTTTTTTTTTAATGTTTATTTATTTTTGAGAGATAGAGAGAGGGAACGAGCGGGGGTGGGGCAGAGAGAGAGGGAGACACAGAATCTGAAGCAGGCTCCAGGCTCGGAGCTGTCAGCACAGAGCCTGAGGCGGGACTCGAACCCACGAGCCGTGAGATCATGACCTGAGCTGAAGTCGGATGCTTAACCGACTGAGCCACCCAGGCGCCCCTGCCTGGAGACATTTCTGATTGACCCAATGCGGGAAGGAAGGATGCCAGTAGCATCTATCAGGGAAAAACCAGAGAGAGGAGAGGGGGAAGCGAGCAGAGGAAGGGTGGAAGAGAACGGGAGAGTGGGGAGGGTGTCTGGACTTGGCTGACAAGAGAGGAGCATCCCAGGTCACGAAGGAGAGAGGACGGGGCCTCCCCGCTGCCTCCAAGCTTCAGGGAGCGCGATTTTAATGGGAGTCTAATTAAGTCAGAAGCAGCCCGCATTTATTCCAACTCTGCTCCAGCGGTTTCTGAGCCCACACACCCCGCTACACTCTGGAGAGCCTCTACCCGTGGTGACTCCAGATCTGTGTTCACGGCGGAGGGAAGGGAGGGGAGAGGGAGGGCAGCCGGGCCCCCAGCCCCTGGCCGGCGGGTGGGCCTGGCTCAGGGGCCTTCCTTCCTGACCCTTCCTGTCTTGCTTCCCCCGGACTGTGCGTGGCTGGAGGCGGGATGCGCGTCCCCGGGGGGTGTCTGTTGATGAGTTGGTGTGGGGCTGAGAAGCCAAGGGAGGAGGTCCACCCGCAGGAGTATTTCAGGTCCGGTGACCTCATCCGTCCAGCAGAGGCCCGGTGAAAAGAAAGGGCCTTGCCAGTGGCTTTGTGACAGGTACAGGGCCCTTCCGGGAGACGCAGGACAAGTGTAGATCCAGGACTCAATCAGGCCTCACGCCAGATCCCGGCCCGTGAGCACAGAAGGAGGGAGGTGCTCCAGGGCCCTGGGTTCCTTTGGGGGTCCCGTCAACACAGTGCCACGATCTCGCTGTTAGGGGAGAGTCTCCCCAGCATCAAGATTATTCCAGAAAAGAACTAAGCCAGGGGCCAAGGCAGTGGGGGGCCTGGGGGTGGCAGGCCCAGCCCCGTAACTTACTGAGTGACCTGGGCGGGGGGTGGGGATGAGGCTCTTTGCCTACTTTGCAGCACTTTCGTGGAGTAATGGCCACACGTGGGGATTTTGCCAGGAGCCGGGTGTGGTGAGGGAGAGGGTTTTGCATAAATGGAGCCCCGGCAGCGTCCCTTTTGATTGGGGTATGGGGGGTTGACGGGAGGAAGTGCCGAGAGGGCCCGTTGAGCCCATGTGCAGGCACCGAAATGCCAACTCAGAGATCAGTGTTCCGTTTTGTATGGTTCAAGGGAAACCGTTGAGGGTTTTGAGAAGCGAGATTGGAGTCCCAGATGGGAGACTGTGTGTGTGTGGGGGGGGGGGCGGGTGGGGGACCTGCCTGGAGTTTCTGTTCTTCCTAGGGCTTTCGAAGAAGGCTCAGTGCAAGCGGGGTGAGAAGTATAGGGTGTGGAGAAGACCATGCACAGGTTCCGGAATGCTTAACTTGTTTGATCAGGGTCCGGTTGTACCAATAGCTGGAACAGCATCGGGTTGAATGGACCCTGACCCTGACTCATAAGAACCATGACTGCGTTCGGGGCACTTGTGGGTGGCTCAGTCAGTGAAGCGTCCGACTTCGGCTCAGGTCATGATCTCACAGTTCGCGGGTTCGAGCCCCGCGTCGGGCTCTGTGCTGACAGGGCAGAGCCTGCTTGGGATTCTCTCTCCCCGTCTCTTTCTGCCTCTTTCTCTCTCTCTCTCAAAATAAATAAATAAAGGGGTGCCTTTATAAAGGGGTGGCTCAGTCGGTTAAGCGTCCGATTTCAGCTCAGGTCATGATCTAATGATCCGTGAGTTCGAGCCCCGCGTCGGGCTCTGTGCTGACAGCTCGGAGCCTGGAGCCTGCTCCCGATTCTGTCTCTCTCTCTCTCTCTCTCTCTCTCTGCCCCTCCCCCGCTCGTGCTCTGTCTCAAAAATAAATAAAGAAACATTAAAAAAAAAAACTGCATTGACAGTCTTAGTGAGACCCTGAAAGGTGGTCTGGCTTCGGAATCAGAAAGACTTTGGGTTTTAGCCTCTGGCAGATGTGTATCAGGCCTTGTGGTCCCTCCACCTGATGACGGGTCGAAGCCCGGTGTCCTGTAAGCAGGTCCCCCGGACCCAGGTCCTAGCTCAGGGCCTCGACATTCAGACCGTCCCCAGGCTTCTCAGGCCATCCTTCGTCTCCCTCTCTTCTTTTTGCCTCTTCGTAGTTTTTAAAAATAGTTTTAATGTTTATTTATTTTTGAGAGAGAGAGAGAGAGAGCATGAATGGGGAAGGAGCTGAGGGAGAGAGAGAGAGAGAGAGAGAGAGGGAGAATCGGAAGCAGGTTCCCCAGCAGCACAGAGCCGGACGCGGGGCTCGAACTCACGAACCGCGAGATCGTGACCTGAGCCGAAGTTGGATGCCTGACGTTCTGAGCCGCCCAGGCGCCCCCTTCCTTTTGCGTCTATGCTACCACACACAGCAAGCTTCCCTCGCAGCCTTCCAATCCTGCCAGCCACGCCAACCTTCGTCACAGAATTCTGTCACTGGCGGGAAGGGAACACCTTGTGGCGAGTGTGGGATCCTTCCCTGATCTCTCCCCAAAACACGAACCCCCATTTAAGTTTCCCGTGAACGTCATATGTGTTCAGAAGGCTTTGATCGATGACCGCCCCTGAGTTCAGGGGACCTCGCTCACCCATACAGCTCCTGCACGCTGTGACCCCTTGGCTGACCAGCCAAACACGGTTCCTGGAAGGAATTATAGCACCTGCTACTTGCTAGGCAACCCCCCCCCCCCCGCCACCACCCCGCCACCTTCAGGTGCACACACCTGCCCAAACCCCTGTGGTTCAAGAGAAACTACCTCTGACCCATCAGTGGAGGGGCGGGGCGGGGGCAGGCACAGGGGCACCATATAGGTAGGCACGGAATCAGGAGGGACGGGTTAGGGCCGGACGTGCCCAGGCTCGCTGACCTCCCGGCCCCTAGGCTCTGTCCCCAACCCACCACAGCTGACGAGTTCAGCCGTCCCTCAGGAACCCTGGCCTTGGGGCTCCCGTCAGATAGAATAGAAAAGGAAATCATGCTTCAACTCCACACAAAAAAAGTAATTTTAAAATATCCCCTGTACTGAATTCTGTTCCTTGTGGGTTTTTCCCCCCTCCTTGTTCTTTTTCTTTTTCTCTCTCTCTCATTTGAGTCTGATTTCCCATTTGAGTCAAAACTTATTTCGCCAGAGAGGTAGTGGTTCAATCTGATAATTAGGAGAAATACCAGCTACGTCAGGCTGAGGGAGCGTGAGACAGTCCTCATTCACATACGTCCCCCTCTCCGCCTCCCATTAGCTACCACATCCCACCCTCTCTCCCTATTTGTTAGAATCCACTGCCCGGACCCCCTGACCCTATTTCCTGCCTTGCTCTATGTGCCGTTCAGTGCCGTTGCCCAGATGCTATGCCACAGTGGCTCACTGTCCAAACCTAACCCTCAGTCCCCTGTCTGCTTCCAAAATCGCCTGTCACTTGTCAACTCAGATCTGTAGGTAAAGGCACCACCCTGGCACACTCACAGAGCTTCCAGTAATCAGGGAGTTTCAGAAGGTGCCGGGGAAATGGAACTTTCTCCAAGTGTGGTCTCTGGAACGCTCCTGCATTGGGGGGAGGGTACAGAGCTGCCACACCCTCTCCCCGAAACGGCCACTCAACCAACCCGTGTGTTCACCAACCCAGGAGCTCTGCGAGCCTTGTTCTTTGGGGTTTCTACGGAGGCTTCGTTACAAACAGGCACAATTAATTAAATCATTGGCCATGGGTGACTGAACTCAATCTCTAGCCCCTCCGCCCCTCCCAGGAGGTCAGAGGGTAGAACTGAAAGTTCTCCAGGCAACCAGCCCCCATCCTTCCTTGAGCTCCCAAAGTCGCCTCCTTAACATAACGAAGGACACCTTGACCAGGGTCAGGATTTAGGAAATTCCAAAGGTTTTAAGAAGCTCTGTGCTAGAAACAGGAATGAAAACCAAATACATATTTCTTGTTCTAAATCACCGGTTCACAGAAGGACGTGGACAAAGCTGAGCAGACGAGGGGCGCCTGGGTGGCGCAGTCGGTTGAGCGTCCGACTTCAGCCAGGTCACGATCTCGCGGTCCGTGAGTTCGAGCCCCGCGTCGGGCTCTGGGCTGATGGCTCAGAGCCTGGAGCCTGTTTCCGATTCTGTGTCTCCCTCTCTCTCTGCCCCTCCCCCGTTCATGCTCTGTCTCTCTCTGTCCCAAAAATAAATAAACGTTGAAAAAAAAAAATTAAAAAAAAAAAAAAAAAAAGCTGAGCAGACGAAAGGCTAACCAGCAATGGTATCAGGCAGATTCCTCAGGCTAAGCCAGTGGCTCTCAAACACGACTGTGCATTAGAGTCACCTGGGAGGCATCCAGAACTCTTGGTTCTCAGGTTGATGTTTGGAACAGTTATATCAAAACATGTGTAGTTGGGAGCCAGTCATCAATATGGGTCAAGGCATCCCATACACAGCCAAATCGAGGATCGTGGGACTGATGGCGACCTGCCTTCTGATCGAGTGACCGACCATCCTGAGTTTGCCCAGGAATGAGGGGTTCCCTGGAACATGGGAAATTCAGGACTAAAGCCAGGAAAAGCCTGGGCAACATAGAATGAGTTGGTCGCCCTGCCTCCGGTAGAATTTACAGAGCTCTGTCCGGGAAAAATCCAACCCCAGGGTGAAAGCATTTTGTCCATTGTCAAGTCTATCAGGTGTATTAATCAAACAGCATGAGTCTTAGAATCAGAGAAAGCCAGGCTCCATCGCTCATTAGCTATGTGACCTTGGGCAGGCTGACTTCTCCACCAAGCACGTCAGTACTTTTTCTCTCTCCTTCCTTCCCATCTTCCCTGAAGGTCATAGATTGAGCTGCATTCTGTGGGTGGTGTTCTCCAGCACAGGGGACAAAGTGGAACCAAGTTCTACAGAGGCCAAGAAAACTGGGGACTCTTGACAGGTTGCCAGAGAAGGGTAGGGGCTGGAGGCGAGAGATAGGAGAAGCCTGGCCATGCCAGGGTGTCTGCACTCAGCACGAATGTTTTCTACCTCCTTCTGACACCGATTGGCAGACTTAGCAAAGAGGGGCCTCGTATCCAGGATCCTCCCTCAAGGGCCCCTCAAGGCAGCTGCCTACCCTAGCTCTCCATACCCTAGGTATGCCCCTGGCCTGGCCATGTTGTATGAAGACTGCCAGGACTCTGAGCCGTCATCCACTGTTCCTGACACAGGCGCAGCCACCACACCATTCCTCCAAGAATGAAGTGAGCATGTTGGCTCATGTGTTTTTGGTTTGCATTCTCTCCAACCCTTTAGTTTTAAACCAGCAGGGGGTTGATTTATCCGCGAAATGTGTAACGGTTGTGCGTTTCTGGCTGCGGGCCAGACTTTTAAATCACACGGTGAAAGCTGAGGGAAGGAAGTGTCAATTATTAACGGAGGCTGCATCTGGAGGATTCTCAAAGACCTTTCCCAGGGCCCCTCTTTCTTACCTGGCCCATGCCCCCACGAAGCCAGAAGAGGCCTGAAGCTGCAACTGAAAGTCCACCCATTCATGTGTACATCCCTCCATCCATCCATCCATCTATACTTCCATCCATCCATCTTCCCATCCATCCATCTATCCATCCATCCATCCATCAATCCATTCATCTTTCCATTTTTCCATCCATCCATCCCTCCATTTTTCCATCCATCCACCCATCCATCCATCCATCTGTCCATCCATCCATCTATCCATCCATTTGTCCATCCATCCATCCATCCATCCATCTGCCCATCCATCCATCTACCCATCCATCCGTCCATCCATCCATTCATCTTTCCATTTTTCCATCCATCCATCCCTCCATTTTTCCATCCATCCACCCATCCATCCATCCATCTGTCCATCCATCCATCCATCTATCCATCCATCAATCAATCAATCCATTCATCTTTCCATTTTTCCATCCATCCATCCCTCCATTTTTCCATCCATCCATCCATCCATCCATCCATCCATCCGTCTGTCCATCCATCTATCCATCCATCCATCCATCCATCCATCCATCCATCCGTCTGTCCATCCATCCATCCACCCATCCATCTATCTGTCCATCCATCCATCCATCCACCCATCCATCCATCCATCTACCCATCCATCAGTCAATTCATTCATCTTTCCATTTTTCCATCCACCCATCCATCCATCCGTCTGTCCATCCATCCATCCATCCATCCATCCACCCATCCATCCATCCATCTGTCCATCCATCCATCCATCCATCCCCCCATCCATCTATCCATCCATCCATCTACCATCCATCAATCAATTCATTCATCTTTCCATTTTTCCATCCATCCATCCATCTATCCATCCGTCTGTCCATCCATCCATCCACCCACCCATCTGTCTGTCCATCCATCCATCCATTCATCCATCTTCCCATTCATCCATCTACCCATCTGTCCCTACATCTATCCATCCATCCATCTATCTATCCATCAATCAATTCATTCATCTTTCCATTTTTCCATCCATCCATCCATCCATCCACCATCCATCCATCTATCCATCCATCCATCCATCCATCCATCCATCTTCCTGTTCATCCATCTACCCATCTGTCCCTCCATCCATTCATTCATCCATCTATTCCACAACTATTTATTGATGGCCTACTATGTACCAGAAGTGACCTGGTGCCTGCTGTTCTGGTACTTACAGTCTACTTGCAACAAAACTTAAGATGCTCCAGGTGTAATTTCCCAGGAACTGACAGGCCTTCCCTATGTGCCAAGAAGGGGTGTCAACCTGATGAGATTTTCAGATCCACAGGAGGGTACCCCTTCTCTTACCACTATTTTTATCCCAACCAACCTTCTGTTACCTGAAACTCCTTTAACATCCTTCCTTACAGATGAGACTTAAAAACAAGCTAAGAGTTACTGTCTTAATTTGGATTCACAGTAGAGTAAAATTAACAGAAAGTGCCCTAGTCCAGAGAGTTGTAAACTCAAATGGCTACAGGGCCAGCCATAGACTGAGATGAAGTAGGACAGGTGGGAAACAATACAAACTAGTGAGGACTGTGGCAAACTGGAAACCTGGGTCCCATTTAAAGGAGGAGCCAGCCAGTTATAATAATATAATGCAGATCTTGTGGGACTGTATCTTCTCATTCTTCAAGAGAGGTCAGGAATCCAGATTTTGTATATAACTTCCTAATTTTTAAAACAGTGAAGACCAGAGGCTGGCTCAGCTGGTGGAGCATGGGGCTCTTGATCTCACAGTTGTGAGTTTGAACCCCATGTTGGGCATGGAGCCTACTTAAAAAGAATAAATAAATAAATAAATAAATAAATAAAAATTTAAAACAATGAAGACAAAAGAAACACCTATGAGGGCAAGATGCAGTGTGTATGCCACTTCCCATGACTATGGGCACTAAGCCAGATATTCTAGCAGGGAGGAAGCCCAGAACCCCTGTCCTAGGCCAGGCCCCTTTAGATCCTCTCCTCAGGACCAATTCTGATAGGGGATGCCCTGAGGACTTGACCTGGAGGGAGAAGAAGAGAGGGCAGCATCACGGGCAAGGGAAATGGATGAAGAAAAAGGAACCTGCACTCATGGGAGACCAGCCTGGCTCACGTCCTGAGACCGCTTCTAGAAACGCTTAATTCTTGTGTCTCAGTTGTCATTTTCAAGGGTCCTGATTTTTCACAAAGCCTGGGAGGTGAGAGGAGTGGTCTGATTTATGGGTTAAAATAATCACTCTGGTTGTTGCGAGGAGAAAGGCAGGCTGTGGGCACATTCATGTGAAAACAGGACAACTGCTGAATTGGCTACTGCAATCGTCCACGCAAGAGCCAATAGCCGTGGCTGAGGTGCATCAGGCAAGGACACCGGGACAATGTGTGGACACAGAAGGCTTCCCAGACACTTTGGGCTGCTGGCCTTGGCGAGTTGGCCAAACCACTGGGGAAATGCCCCTTCAGGAACCAATCACACCTTATCAAATATTTGTCCAAAGTCTTTCGTTTGACTCTGAACCTAGCCACAAATTGTCACCAGCCACATTCCCCACAATCTTGAGCCCTCCAGCTCACCAAACTTCTCTCCTCTCACAAGATCTTCCCTACAGCCACTTAATTTTGTATTTCCTTCTTTCCCTGGGGCCTTCCTCCTCACCTTCTTCCCACTTCTGTTCCTCACGACGAAGCTCAGACACCTCCTCCCCTCCAGGCCCACATAGCACTACCTTTGAGTGTTGTTAAAGCCCATTTATCCATTGGGCACACCTGCTCCCAGAATGGATTTCGAGAAACAGGTGTTGGTCTTTATTTCCTTATATGTTAATCCCCAGCTTCCAGGAAATGCTTAATAAACACAATACTTGCAGAAGGAAGGCAAGAAAGGAATGTGGATGACAGGTGGGGTACTCTCACTGATTCTAGCCTAAGAGTTCACTGCTCTCCTCTTCCTGTTTCTCTCCTGCGCGGGTAGAATCCACCGGTGGGACGTACCGGGGACACTGGAGCTCTCACACTAAATAGAGCATTGTGTTTTGTGATTAAAGCCCAGCCCAAGGGGTGAGCCTTCCCTGAGCTGGTCCCCCATGTCCTGTCCCCCAACACACCCACACCCCGTTTTTTCTCACCCTCAATTACAGTTAGGGAAGGAGCAGTGTGATAAAGGAAACAAAAAGTAAAAAAGAGGAAAGGGGGAGGGGAGAGGGAACGAGAGGGGCCTGGACTGTGGGGCTGGACAGACCTGGGTGGCCTTGGAGGAACTATTTTACCTCTCTGTGCCTGAATCCTCACATTTATGAAAGATCTTTATAGAAAAGATCGTCAGCAAGGTGATGGATCCCAAGTGCTCAGCACAGAGCCCGGCGTAGTCACTCAGTACATGATTGCGGTGTTTTCTCCAATGTCATGATTGTTCTCAAGGGGAGGGGAGGACGGAGGAGACAGATGCTGCAGCCACACTGTCCCTCTGTCACGGCCTGTCCTGTGGGGTTCTGTGAGCAGGGGCACATGGGCTGGCTTCCCTGGGGATGCATAATTAACATGCATCCAACGGAGGCTTCTCTTCTGGAAAGGGCAAGGGTGCAAACCTGGGGTCCAGCCTGGAGTAAGATGTTCATAATACCTAGAATTCATTGCATCCGTGAAGTGGGAGAGACAGTGTAGGACACTGAGAGGAGGCGATGCTGCCTCCATTCTTATGCAGGACTAACAATGCCAGCCCCAGGGAGTGGGCTATGGGGCACCTGTGTCCCCCTTTCAGCACCATGTACCCCCCCAACACACACACATACACACACACACACACACACACACACACCCAAACTTCTGCTTCTCTCCTCCACCAGTTCATACCTGGCTCTACCTTCTCTAGGCAATGACACACTCTGCTTGGCAAAATAGCTCTCAGCTAGTTAGCACTTTAGAATGGGCCAATTTGTGCTAGAGTGTTAATGTCTACTAGGATGGCCTGCAGACTGATTCAGCGCTTTAATAAGGAGCAATGCCTTAAATTAGTCCCTATTAAATAGTGGCTAGGAACATTTGCAGTAAGTGTGTGGGGTCTGAGACCAAGGCGGAGAACTGGACAGGTTTGCCCAGGCAGCACCGGCTGAGGGAATCTGACCTCTCATGCCGTAGCCGTGCAGAGATCGTATTCTCAAGTGTAAAAGCCCCTCCCGACTTGCAGATGGTATCAGAAGAGGCAGTTTGGGAAATCAGCCTTGTCAAACCCCAGAATATGGGCTGGTGGCAAGACTGTAAGACTGGACGACTCCAAGGGTTGCCCTCCATGTTGTAGTCTCTGTTGCTTGTCTGCACAACCCTGTATACAGCAGCCTTGGCTGGAAGGGATCTTAGATCAACTACCTGGCTTTACAGGTGAGGAAACTGAGGCACAGAGGTGAACTGACCTGCCCGAGGTTCCATGATGGAGTCAGGTGGAGATCCCTAGCCCTGGACCCATTTTATGCCACACTTTCCCTGGTTTTGGTTTGCTCAAAAGGTCAGCTCTCCTCTCATGCACATCAGAGATGCATCCATAGGTAGCCACTGGTCCAGATGTGTCCGTATATATTTATGTCCATATATCCCGTGGGTATGTTCAATATGGTAGCTACCAGGCACATGGGACAATTTAAACTGATTTAAATGAAATAAAATTAAAATGTCATTTCCTGAGTGTTGCCAGCTGCATCGTGAGTATTCGGTAGCTACATGTGGCTAGTGGCTACCATATTGGAATTTCCACCCTCTCAGAAAGTTCTACCGGGTGGACACAACTGGACTTATAGATCGTACTCAACACAGTTACACAACTGGCCGTGATCACGTAGCTTGAAAGTGGTGAGCCAAGACTCCACTGGAGTCTGTTTGACTTCTGAGGCCAGGTACTTAATTACTAATCTCTACTGCTTCCAATGAGTGGATGGAAAGGGTATATAGACTAGAGGGCTGCAATAGAGCCAGCCAAACAGATGCTATTTTCAAGATGGCAGGGACAATTAAAGGGCTCAGAACCAGTGACAGGAATTAATGAGGCTTGTTGGGTACTAGAACAGAAGACCAAGAAGACCAAGGGGTGATTTAATCCTGTCTCTGGGAGCAAGAGAGCCATGCAGGCAATGGCCGCCAAAGGCCAGGGGAGGGCAGAGAGAATGCAGGTGGTCACAGGCGGGGCTTCCTGAGCACTGAGCAATGGAGAAGACACGCATCGAGGGGACAACCTCCATCTAGAGATAGTCCAAGAACAACAGCCCCGTGTTACCTACCCTTCATAGCCCCAGTGGTGCCCTGCAGACAGGGGACAAGAATGAAAGGGATCTTCTTCCCTCTCCTCGTGGTGGAAAGGGAAGGCAGAGGGAGCCTTCTTGGGATGGGTTTGGGCACAAAGCCAAGTCTCATGGTGTTTAATTCCTGGGTTTCAAGCTCTGGTCTTTGGGAGTGACGGTGGGGTAGGGGTAGATGGGTGTCTGGGAAGCTGGACCACCTTTGTTCAACCAGCTCCTTTTTTGTTTTGCTTCTGTTTCAGAGAAAGGTGTGCTCTTAAAACACACCTGAGTTTCCCTCCATGAGAGCTGCAAGGGGTCTAGAGGTCTCTAGCCAGCACCCTCATATTACACATGAAGAAACTGAGCCCCAGAGAGGTTAGGTGACTTGTCCAAGAGCGCTCAGCTAGTTGATTGCAGGGCCAGGGCTAGCACCTGGGTTGGCAGCATGGAGGCTTTTACGGCAGTGGTCAGCACACAGAGGGGACGTCCTTTGCCTAGTATCCAGCGCCAGGAACTTAGTCACCAAATGTCACTTAAACAAAGCAAAAGCAGGCTCCTATATGTTCATTTTCAATCCCTGGATGTTTCCAGTAGAGCTGGAGAGTGGAGGTGGGGCTGGGGCTGAGAGTCTGGACAGAGAAGAGCCTTTGATCTTGATGTCACTGAGATTCTTGACGAATGTGGCCCCATTGCCCCCCCTTCCACCACCATCTCCCCATTGTTCCCATTTGTCAGCCTGACAGTCAAGTCTCCTGGCCTCATTATCTTTGTGGCCACTGCCTGCTTCTGTCCTCCCCTCAGAGCCCGGCCTCTGAGACCATTCTACAAAACCCTCCAAGGTTCCCTAGACCTTTTCTGCCCTTGGAGATGTAATAAGGCTTTGTATATTGTTGTCGTTGTCAAAAATGTGACACACATGGCTGGATTTTAATTGATGATGTTTATTAACTGACACTTGCTCTCTGTACCCCCTTGCTCTGTTCTGTGTAGGACTCTACACCGATGTAGCCCACCCTTATCTGCCTTCCTGTGTATCTGTGTGCTCGTTAGTCTCTCTGTACCCCTTCTGTATGTACAAGTATGTTCATGTGTACGCTCTATGCAGCCTTCTTATCTCTGTCTCTCTGTGCATTTAACCTTGTACCAATGCTCACGATGTAATAAAAACAGAACCAAACAAACACAACGCCTTCTGGCGATTTTTAAACCTAGGGGGAAATGCTCACTTACCTGGGATGGACGCGTGAGTTATTATTATCGAAAGGCAGTGGGTCGGGGAAAATTTCTCAGTGACCTTGGAAGATCCGTGAGCCCCTTGGCCTTTTGCCCAAGGTCGGCAGGTAAGATGGGGAGTGGAGGTGGCGTTCCACGCGAAATCTCAAAGCTGAGAGCAGAAACAAGGTGGCTGTCGGCACGTTGAGTCTCCTGGGAACGGTGGGGGCTCCATGGTCCCCAGTCTTTGGTAGAACTTTTAAAACATTCTGTAAAATTGCACCTTGAGAAATGCTCTTCCATCGTGAAGAAGAGGCTAGCCATCGCTCCTGTCCTGCCCTCCCTTCCCTGATCATAGAAGCCCGAGGAACTTCGTTCATTTAAGAGAGACCTCTTGTCCCGAGGTTTTGACATGCTCCTGCTGTTGAGTGAAGCCAGCCTCCCCGGCCTTGGTCCACTGGTGGTTGAGGCAGCCCCTACGGGCATCCCTATGTCTACCCTGCCACCCCTGTTAAGTGGAAGTCATATGTGGGTGCTACGTGTAAGGTGACAGAAACACTGTCTCTCTTCCTGGCTCTGCATTCTTCTGGCTTCCTTTTTATTCATCCAACAAATACTTACTGAGTTACCCGGTACGTACCAGGCACTCTTAGCTGTGGTGATACGAGCGCGAACAAGACAAATATGGTCCCTTCCCTCAAGGGGCGTATCCTCCAGTGGGAGGGAGAGCCAATGACGGAGCCCATAAAATACCACAGACGCAAGTTGTGATAAGGTGCCCAAGGCAACAGGATACAAATGGCTGATGTGGTGCACACTCTACATAGGGGGTCAGAGAAACCCACCCAAGGAAGGAAACTGTGTGCCTGGAGCTAGATGGCGGGGAAGAGTCAGACTTGAGGATGCCAGGCAGAGGAACGCCATGGACACATGCTTTCTGGTGGGAATGAGAGAAAGGAAGGAGTGGGGTTCAGAGAAGAAGACGAGGCCCAAGGAGACTGGGTGTTGTAAACCAAACTAAAGACTGTGGGTGTTATTCTGAGCACAAGCAGGAGCCATAGGAGAATGCTGGCCCTCCAGAAATGGGCCATTGACACCAACAGCCTATACTTTGAGAAATCGGATGGGAGGTGGGATAGGAGGAGGAGAAGAATCTAGAATGACTCCCAGGTTTGGGCCCAAACAACTGGATGAAAAATGGAAACCCTTGAGCCCATCCATCCTGATGGATGGGAGAACTGATGTTCTCCCCAGTTCGGAACATCCCCAACATACGCCCCATGTCTGCTCCATCCATCCGTCCCATGGTCCCTACCATCCTCTCCCTGCCCACACCACCCCCCCCACCCCCACACCCTCCCGCCAAGCGTGTGTGGGAGCCTACAGCCCTTCCCCTGCTTCTCCCGCAGCCCGCCGGCTCCTTGCCTCTCTGAGAGAATTTCCTTTCCAGGTGATCAGATCACAGTAAGTCTCCGTGAGGCCCTCATTTGCCAGAGTATCATTAAAAGAGTCCTGAACCCATCGTTCTCATTTGTAGGAGTAATGAGCACTGGGGGACACGACTTTATACCTGGAGGGGATAATGGTGCCATGTTAAAATCCTTCCCAGGAAGGTCTGACTGCGTAAAGCATTGACTGACCCTCATAAGGCTGGGCGGGCGGGGGTCGGGGGCGGCATTCAGACTCCATGCCTACCCGAGCTCAGACTCTCAGGTCATCCAGATCAAGGTTGTGTGTGGAAAGCCCAGTTCTGTAGCTGGAAGTGTATACAATCCCCGGGCATGGACAGGAGGTGCTTAACGGCTGGATTTTACTCCCCCACCCCCACCCCACCCACACCAAGCCCATTAGCCACCCTGCGTGGGAAACCGAGTCTGAGCAAATTCACCCACCGTCGACCACGTACCTGCGCAGGGTTTCACCGTCTGCAAAGCATTTCGGCCTCTGCCATCTGGTTGGAGGCTCCCCATAACTATGCCGGGGGACAGGGAGGCTCGGAGAGCTTTGGAAGTGCCTGAGGCCACTTCTCGGGGGTGTAAGCAGAACACGTGACCTTCCACATCTGAGGGGCGCTGCTCACTAGCTCCACAGAGATGTCCTCCCTCCCACCTTGGGGCAGCCGCTGTCTGGCCTGCAAACCCCACCCCTTTAGATCATCCGAGCTGCCCTAAGAGAGACCAGAGCTTGTGCATTGACGCCTGGCCATCCACAGTGAGAAGCTCCAGGCTAGACTTTCCCCCGCAGGAACGGGGTGAGTTGGATGGGGGTGTGCCACTCGGGGGGAGAGGGAGAGGAAGCCAGTGTGGCAGGAGGAGGGTGCACGGACACCTTCGAAGGATGCTTTGTGTGCGCGTTGCTCCGGGTGGAGGAAAGGGTTGATCACTCACTTCTTGGGGAAGAAAAGCTTTGAAAGCTGGGCTCCGTGAAGGAAGCAGCAGACGTGGGGTAGGACGTGGGAGAGGAGAGGAGAGCAACACGTGGGGACACAAAAGCACGTAAAGGGGAAACTGATGCTTCCTGTCTGCAGCTTGCACAGAGCAGGAAGCCTCCCCCCCCCCACCTCCCCAGGTCCCCAACGAGGACACTGTAGCGTCACCTGTCCACCCACTAAAGTGAGTGCCTGAGCGGTCAGTGAGCCCTGGGTGGGGTGGGAGGTGGAGAAGAGCATCAGCTTCTACTCTTGATTCGGTTAAAGGCTTTCCTGGGTTGGACAAGAAAGCCAGAAACATCCACCTTGCCAAGCGATGGGTCTGGCCCACAGCCCGTGAGCGTGTAGGTAATTCTTAAGCCACAAATCCTGGGATCCACCCGAGAGGTGAGTACAAATCCTCACTCAGCCAGCCTGGTTGCCGCGCAGAGGTTCAGAATGTGTCCAACGTTGGGCAGGGAGGGGGCTCTGGTTTGCTGTACAGGGCAGGGTAGAAACAGCACAGGCATTTGGAGAGACGTGGATTTCAGTCCAACGTGCCACCGCTGACCAGCTCTCTTGGATTGGGGTGACTAACTTACATCTGTCTCCCAATCGAATGCAGACAGCGGGATCTCACCGGCATGCTGGGATTCACCGAGCGCAGGGCCTGGCCCACGAAAACTGGCTTCCCCACGTGGCAGACATGATCATTCTTGCTATTGCTGGGAGCGGGCACCGGGGAGGTAGCTAAGCATCGGACTCTAGAACATCCTGCCTCTGTTTGTGCCCCCGCTGTGCCATCTTCTAAACGTGTCACCTCAGACAAGTTAATTTCCTGCTTTGTGCCTCAGGGTTCTCATCTGTTAAGTGGAGGGAGAAAGAGTCCCCTCCCCCCATCTCCTAGGGCCGCGACTTTGAAAGGAGATGCACAGTGCTTAGAAATGAACCTGGTACTGGGGCGCCTGGGGGGCTCAGTCGGTTGAGTATCCGACTTGGGCTCGGGCCGCGATCTCACCGTTTGTGGGTTCGAGCTCCGCATCGGGCTCTGCGCTGACAGCTCAGAGCCTGGACCCTGCTTCGGATCCTGTGTCTCCCTCTCTCCGTCCCTCCCCCACTTGCACTCCGTCTCTGTCTCTCTCTCAAAAACTAAGTAAACATTTAAAAAATTAAAAAAAAAAAAAGAAGAAATTAACCTGGAGCTTAGCCAGGGTTTCATAAATGATCAGTTAGTGCTGTCATATTGTTATCATCAACCCTTAATATTACCTACACTTTCAAAGCTATGTAAAATTATACAAAAATTATAAAACTTATTTAAAAATATAAAAAAGTTATCCAACGGGAAAACCATCTTAATTTACAGTCCTGTGCCTGCTCCCCTCAGCGACTGTAAATCCGTAAGCCCGCCTCAAGCTCCTTGTGCGTGCAAAGGGCTATGCAGGTGATACGGGGGACAGACGAGACTCCTGACTTCCAGACCCTGATCTGGACAGCCAGTCCAGTCCTGAATGCACAGATAAGCCAGAGGCACGAGGGATGGAGACTTTGGGGTGTGGTTAAAAAGACCACGACGCCAGGAATCAAGAGACACGAATTCTAGTCCCATTTCTCTGACTCACCGAGCGAATACCCTCACCGCTCTGACCCTTGGTTTCTTCATCTGGAAATCATTGATCCCTGAGATTGCTTCTGTCCGATTTGAACGCTCGGTGATTTCAGAGGACAATTTAGTGTCACACCCTCTGTTTTTACAGAAAGTTCTATTCAAAACGCCTCTCCTTGAGCAAGATTGTGACAATCTGTGTGATAAGGAATAACTACCTGCGTGATCTATCTAGTGGCCTCAGGACCTGTATATCCTGTGTCATTTTCATGCCTGGGGGAACGTGGCCCTCACATCAGTTTGCCTTCCTTCTCAGGCAAATAAAAACAGTCTTGCTGTTCCAGTACTTGCCTGTGCTCCCAGGACGCCCACAGATAAACGCAGCACCCCTTTACAATAACCACACACTACCCACCTGCAACAGCTCATTCCTTCAGCCCTTGGAGCAATTCTTCCCCAATCTTACCTGTCGAACTTTGTAGCTGTGCGTCCACGCCTCAAACTTCAAATCAAGTCCCTTTAGAAACTGGCAAAATTTAAGTTCCCTTAATGGTTTAAATATAAATAACTGTTTCCTGTTGAAACAATATTAGTAGATTGACTTAGTCGGGGGGGCACCGGGGTGGTCCAGTCAGTTGAGCATCTGACTCTTGATTTCAGCTCAGGTCATGATCCCAGGGTCATGGGATCGAGCCCCACTCGGTGTGGAGCCTGCTTGGGATTCTCTCTCTCCCTACTTCTGCTCATGCTTTCTCTGTCTAAACTAAAAATAAGAAAAGAAACCATGCCTTAGTCAAAAAAGAAAAAAAATGCTAATAATCCTATCAGTCAAAGGTAACCTTTTATTATATATCCTTCGGGACTGTTCTCTACATGCAAATTATTCATATAATTAAAAGAGAGAATCATAGTTTATTATATTGTTTCCAATCTGCTTTTTTGTTTCACTTAACATATAGAAGTTTGTTAATTATCTATATTATGAGTCGTAAAGGCCACATGGCATTTCTTTGCTTAGAGTTCTCTATCTTATTCAACTGATCTGTTCTTCTTGGACATTAAGGTTGTTTCCAAGTTTTTGCTATTACCAACAATTTTGCAGTGAGTTGGCTCGACTATTTTCTTAGTCTCCGTTCCTATTAAGGAAATGGCTGGGCAAAAGGGTCTATATATCTTTTTTAGATTTTTAAGGCATATTACTGGGTTTATTTCCAGGAGTTTTGTAGTAATTATAGAAGTACCTGTTTCCTTTCCTTTCCCAAGAAATGTGTGCTATTTTATTCATGCTCTATGTGTTCTCTTACCTTTTTTAATCTAAGAGTACCTGGAAAAGTCAATCTCATTGATGTTTTCAGAGATATTTCTCTGATCACTGAGGCTGGGTATTTTTTGTTCATACATTCATTGGCCAATTATATTTTGTTTATTCAACAAGTATTTATCAATCACCTTTAATGGGCCAAACATGTTTCTAGTATTTCTTCCGTGAGGTCCCTGTTAATGTAAAAACATCTAACTTTTAAGTGAGCTATTGCTTATTAAATTCTTCATTTTCAGGGTGCCTGGGTGGCTGTTGAGCGTCTGACTCGTGATTTCGGCTCAGGTCACGATCTCACAGCTTGTGGGATCGAGCCCCGTGCTGGGCTCTGTGCTGACAGTGCGGGGCCTGCTTGGGGTTCTCTCTCTCCCTCTCTCTCTGCCCCTCCCTGCTTGCGATTTCTCTCTCTCTCTCTCTCAAAATAAATAAATACACATTTTAAAAAAAATTTCTGGGGCGCCTGGGTGGCGCAGTCGGTTAAGCGTCCGACTTCAGCCAGGTCACGATCTCGTGGTCCGTGAGTTCGAGCCCCGCGTCAGGCTCTGGGCTGATGGCTCGGAGCCTGGAGCCTGTTTCCGATTCTGTGTCTCCCTCTCTCTCTCTGCCCCTCCCCCGTTCATGCTCTGTTTCTCTCTGTCCCAAAAATAAATAAACGTTGAAAAAAAAATTTAAAAAAAAAATAAATAAAAATAAATAAATAAATAAATAAAATTCCTCATTTTAACCAAGACCACATGTCTGGGTAACAGATTCTGTAAGCTGTCTTACGTAAATTCTCTCGCATCTTCCATGGAAGCAATATGCCTGCTCCCTCGGCCTGCTCTTCTCTGCCCTTCCCCAAATAAGTACAGAAATTTGGAGGCAGGTCCCTATGAGGATGCCTTCAGCTGACTCCCAGGGCTCTCCCGGATGCTGGTGAATTCACTCCTGTCTGGAGTCAAGAATCCATTTTCCACATCCGGAAGCTCTGTCCCATGAACGTCCCAGAGCTGATCCCCAGCAAGCTCACCTAACGGTAACCAAACTCACAAGAGACATGGGCGTATACGCCCGAGAGCCAGCTTCTCTACGTGCGACGAGAAATAGAACTGTCAGGCAAAGCAGACAACTGCGGGACTCGCCAGCACGGTTTCTCCCTCAGGCCAGCTAGAGAAGTAGCCGGAGCTCTCGGAAGCAGAGCCTGAACAAAGGAGAGTAGGTGGCAGGGTGTGAAAATCGGCTGGCTTCCAACTCCGATGCACCTGTCTCCCCTCCCCCTCCCCCACCCTCCGACTGGCGCCTGGGTGGGTGCAGCCCGCTTGGACTTCATGCTGGTGGCTAACGTGACCCTGACTTCTTCACGGTCAGCTCTGTCCATGTCCAGCCACGTCCAGCACAGCTTGCTGTCCTGTCCGCCATTCATCTTGTTGAAGCGATCTGACCCGTGCCTCACGCCCTGGTGGAAAGCTTCGTATGTTGGTTTGTGTTATTGCCCCCGTGTCCAGTACATGCATATTGACAAATCACCTCGTTTCAGGCATCAGACGCAAAAATGTGGGCTTCTGCCGGTGTCTGGGATAACACAGTAGTGAGGCAAGGGCAAGTGAGTCACCAGGTCTAATGATGTCCTCGTTTTTGGAATTTTTAAAGAAGCTTTGAGGGGCGCCTGGGTGGCTCAGTCGGTTGAGCGTCCGACTTCAGCTCAGGTCACGATCTCACGGTCCGTGAGTTCGAGCCCCGCATCAGGCTCTGGGCTGATGGCTCGGAGCCTGGAGCCTGCTTCCGATTCTGTGTCTCCCTCTCTCTCTGCCCCTCCCCCATTCATGCTCTGTCTCTCTCTGTCTCAAAAATAAATAAGCATTAAAAAAAAAAAAAAAGAAGAAGCCTTGAAATGAGGGGGTGGGTGCCCGGGGCAGACCTCTCTGCTACCTTGGCTGCTCTCGGCTTTTCAGCCTCAGCTCAGGGGACGGTTCCACTTGACCTTGGACTCCTTTACAAGGACAGCATCCATCGTATGCACATCTTCGGGCTTTACTTAAAGGCCTTAGCTGATGTGGCAGAAGCCCCAAAACACAAAAGAGTTAACATGCCCGGGGTTAACTGTCAGCCAGCGAGGGTGGCAGCTGGCACATGAGTCCTCCCCCCAGTGGGTGGTGCCAGGAGGCACCCACACATCTCTCGGGAGCCCCCTGCATGGAGCATGCGTCCTACAGCACAGAGGAGCAGCCTCAGTCACACATCCTTAAATACAAGGCTTGTTTTCTTTCCTTGGCTCAATTCCAGAGGCCGTCCCCCCAAACGAACAGTGTGCACCCACATCCTTGGCTCTCCCTGTGCTTTTGAATGGGCGATGTAGAGGCCAAGGAGGGCCAGTCCCTTGGGTAGCTCGAGGAGGTGCAAAGATGGCACTCGGAGCTCTGTGGACCTCCTTTAGAGACCACAGCAGGGGCTGACGTCCCTGCCGGGGACTGGGAAGTCTCAGTAGAAAGATCCAGAATTCCCCTAAATCCTTCTACAGGCACATCAAGGGGAAGCGAGAGCGATATTGCCAGGAAAACCCTTAGAAGACGCCCCAAATAGCCACCATGACTTTGTGTGTTTCTTGGATGCCACAGTAGAAGAATTTCCCACCTAAGGTTGGGTCCCTTAGAAGCTGGGGCTGGGGCGGCGGAGTTCTTGGGCAAGAGTCGTATTGAGAGGCTTTTCTCAGGAAACGGAAGTGAAGGAAGGAGGGTGGAGCGGGGGAAGGAAGCCAGGCAATGCTGTGGGCCCAGCTGGAGATGGGCTTCTGCCCCATGGAGAACGCTGGAGCACAAAGTGGAGAGCGTTGATCACACCTTGAGACCAAAGGACTGGCCTCGCGCACCCCCCTGTCTGTCAGACATTGGCTGAAGGCTGCCCCCACCTTGGCACTTCCTAACACGGGGGCCTGGATCCTCACCAGGAAAATCATCCCAGGAGCTGGGCCAGGGGGGGGGGGCAGGGATCGATGCACCAGCTCGGCAAAGGGGTCCCAGGTGATGGGACACCTGCAACACGCATTGCATTTCCCTTAGTCCGGACCTCCCGATCCTCAAGGAAGACCATTTTTCCCTTCAACTTCTTCATGGTGCAGAGACTTCTGCTCTGGCCGTGTGCTTTGAAACTCCCCTTATCCAGAGCTGTCTGTTAATCTTTAATCTCTCCAACTGAGAGAGCTCAGGGGAGTGCTGGGGATTCTCTCCAAAGACAGATCGTTAAATGTTATGACATCATCCTAGACATTAGCATGAGAATGCTTGTAAGTCCCCATCATTCCCTCCAGGGTTGCACGCTGATAATTAGGAATCTTTTTATAAGCTGAACACCAGAGCGTTTTCCTCAAGCATCACGTTGCCTCAGAAGTGAAGCCCCAACCTTCACCGTAAGGATCTCTGACAGAAAATTCTGGAGGTACCTGCCCTGCCAGGCCAGGCATCGGCGGCAGATGCCTGCCAGGACGCCTCGTGGAGTACCTCAGGGTCTAACTCCACTCCATCTTCAGTTTAAGATGCTAGGTTCCAATTCTGGTCCTGCTACTCACCAGCCAAATGACCTTGACAATACAGTCAACCTCCTGGGAGCTCATTCAGGGAGATGGAATAAGGATTAGGTTCCAAATGGATGTTAACAGTGCCTTATCACAACCAGGCGTTCGGTAATGTGCTGGGAAACCAGCCCGGGGTGGGGGGCCACTTGGAGAGGGAACCCTGATTTACGTTTGCTGATTTCCATGGTGTAGACATTCCCATTATGACTAATTTGGAACTGCCCATGGGTTAACTAACAGCCAGCTTGCAAAATTGCTGAATGTTTGAAAATCTGTTCAAGGGAGCTGGTGGGAGTCTATATCTTACCGGTAAGCCCATCAAAATGGTGGCTACCCGTACTTGTCCATGCTTGTTGGATAAATGGCTTAGGAAAGGCACCACTGGGATTATTCCCAGCCAAGGGATTGGCTCTGCAAGGATGTCTCACAGGATCTTGGTCAGATGCTCATTCTAAACCTTCATACTGTTGATAAAAATCTCCCATTCCCTACTCCTGCTACAGCCAAGACCAGCCCAAACTCAATACCTTCTGGTGAAGACATTGTGCTCAAAGGGAGTGCGGAGATTCGCCCGGTCTTTGGGGCTGGGAATCTGCTCCCGCTAACAGGAACCTAGAAGCCAGAAAGAGAAAGTGGCATGGAGGATTGGGGAGGTAATTCTGCATTTAACGAGCCTAGCTGTGCAAGTAGCCATGAGGCCGTTGAAAACGTAGCCTGCGCCCCAGGGATAAAACCCAAACAAAACTGCCTTTCCCTGTGGCCTGCGCCCCGCTCCTTGAGTCTTGGCATGGACCACAGCCCCTGGTCACGTTCCCCTGAAATAATCCACTAACACTAGTGGCATGAGTGGCAGGGGACGTCATATTGGGTGGGAGCATGCAGAGTAAGGTTGCAAAGTCCGTCTCAGACACACTTATGTGCCGACTCACCCTACTGGTCACTCACCTGCTCCAGCAGCACCCCAGTCCGCCCTCCATTGACGGCCACTCCCACGAGCCCCGTGGGGTCTCCTCCTCACCAGAGCGTTTCTCCAAGTATTTCTTCCAACCCCGTGACATGTCTCCCCACAACTGCACTCTCGTTGATTCTGTTTTTCTCTGTTTCATGCCCTGGGAAGGGTGCGGCTGGAGGTGCCTCGTTTAGGATTTGCACCCAGTGGTGCCGTCCAGGCACCAATTCCAAGCCTAGATTTTCCTGGTCTCATTTCCCACCACGGTCGCACAGTCACTTGTGTGAATACCGGCCGCCCGATTTTACCTTTGTGCCTCATTCACTTCTTTGTAAAACAGAGATGTTGATGTTGCGAGGACTGGAGGGATTAGTAGACGTTAAGATGCTTAGAAGAGCGTTTGGCACATGTTGACTTTAGCTCTTACTGTCATCGGTAGGAGTCGACAATGAGGAATAGACGGGCTCTTTAAGGAGTACTTTTCAAAGGGAAAAAGGCTCAAGACAGAGGTTTGCAGGGCTGTAATATGTGGAGCTAGGAAACATACACACACATCCTAATCTGTACAGGCTCATTTCCACTTGAAATTTATGAGCACGCATCGCAAACCGGGGTCCGACGGCCCCAGCGATCCTATTATCTTTCTCTAACAAGCTGGCTTTGCCAGTCTGAGACTGCCATTCTCCCCTCCCCGGGTGGCACATTAGAATCATCTGGGGAGTTTAAACTATAACTAACTGTAAGGTTAGTTATACTCACCGTAAAGTAAACTGTAGTGGAAAACAATGTCGTTTTCAAGCTAAACTCCAGTTAAAGCTGCAGACGCCCAGGACCCACCTGAGACCAGTGACATCGCAGCCACCGTGCAGGGGAGGGAGCAGGGCATGGAGAAATGTTCCTTTAAGGGGATCATTTCCTAGCTCCTCTCCCTCCCCTCAACTTCCCTCACCGTCCCTTCTTTTTGGCTCTCAGCTGACAAATTTGCTTCAGACTTCAGGGAGAACACTGAAGCCGTTTGAAGGAGGCTGCCTTAGCTCTCCCCTGTCAACGCGGCTAAAGGGGTTGCATCTGAGGTCAAGCCTTGTGCCTTCTCTCTCTCCAACAGAGGAAGGTCCAGCCACGTCCTCCTCCCACCTGCTCTTGCAACGTCCTTTCTGCACAGCATTGCCTCTGCTTCCCCCCAGAATCACCCCGGTAGCATGCAGACACGCTCTGGTTTCTCTCAGCTTGGGGAACAACAACAACGACCACAGCAAAAGCAAGCCGTCTCTTGCCTGCATGACCCCTCCCCCGGTCCCCATCTCCCAGCCCCGTTGACCCACTCAAGAGGCGTCTGTCCGCACCATGCGCACGGAACGCGATTCGCAGCAGCCAAGAGTGGGCGGAACCCAAGTGTTCATCCGTAGAAAACCACGAAGTGTGGTCTATACGTTCGGTGTATCGGAAGGCATTTGACAGGTGCTTCCACACGGGTGAGCCTCGAGGACGTGATGCCGAGTGCACTTAGCCAGAACTTAGCCAGAGCTCACCCGAGGACCGGTACCGTGTGATCCCCCCCTTCTAAAATTCATAGGGACAGAAAGTAGAAATGGTTGCCTGGGTCCGGGGCAGAGGAAGGAATGGAAGGTTATTTGCTTCGTACAGAATTCCAGTTTGGGAAAACGTAAAGAGCTCTGGGGGTGGATGGGGGTGACGGTCGCACAACACGGTGAGTGTGCGTGATGTCGCAGAACTGTGCGGTTCAGAGTGGTTACGATGGCCAATCGTATTGCCACGTGCATTTAGCACAGTTTAAAATAGTAATAGTAATAGCTGTATACACGTGCTCTCCCCACCGCAACCCGCCGTGTGTGTGCCTCAACTCACAACCACCCTGGGTCTGCTTCCTTGGTTCCACCAAACCTGTTCCAGCCAAGGTCACCTTGACATGCACGATTACACATCCAGTTCTCAGGGAGCGAGCGAAGTGCTCCAGTGAGGCTAAGCTCGCTCCCGGACGTGCCCTGCCTCCCTGGTTTCCATGACACCACACTCTCCTGTGTCCTCCTCCTGACGGCCCGCCGCACTGTCGGGCTCCGGGCTTCAGGGTGAAGGGTAAGGCTTCCCGGTTCTCTCCTGGACCTTCTGTCTCCCCACTGTGTATGCACACCTTTCTCCAGGGACACTCGCCTCCTCTCTTCTATGTGCCGTGCACGTGTGCACGATCTCAGAATCCCCATCCATCGCCAGCCCCAGATTCTCCTCTCAACTCCAGACTTGTCAACCCCAGTGCCTGCTTGGCCTCGCCATTGCAGTGTTTCGCGGGCACCTCGCACTCACTGAGCTCGGAGTACAGCTTTCCACTGTGTGTCCACCATTCGTTCCCATCTCAGCAAAGGTTGAGCTGCTCCCCTTTGAGTGGTATATCTACCTTCTCTCACTTCCTCATCCCCCCTGTCTAATGCATTAGCAGATCCTAATCCCCCCCCCTTCAGACTTGCATCTTGGATCTGTCCACTTCTCTCCACGCCCACTATCCCTGGAGTACCAGTCACTATCTTTCCTCAGCCAGGCTGTTGCAGAAGCCTTCTTACTGCTCCGAAGTCCCGACTGATTCTTCTCAACCCTCATCTCAGGTCTCTCCGCCCCTTGCCCTCAGCCTCTGTGCTCTGGCCACCACCAGTCATTTTAGCTTCTCATCTGTGTTTGTGCTCGGTTTAGCTGAACTCTTTCCTACCCCAGGGCCTTTGCATATGCGGGCACACACACATGCTTCCTTCTGCTTTCCTCCTCCTCACCGCATGTCCCTGTCCGTGGCTGGCCCTTCTCACCCGTAAGATCTCTGCATAAACGTCATCCCTTCACAGTGGCACACCTTCCTTGATCATCCTAACTAAATAAGCACTGCTTTCTGTTGTCATGTATCCCTTATGTCTCGTGGTTATCTTCTTAGACTGTGTCACCACTAGCAATTATTCCCGTTTGTTAACTCATTCTCGTCTGTCTCTGTCAATAGATCCCAGACCCCATGAGTACAGATTGTGTCTAGTTGAGTCGCCACCATATTCCCAAGACCCTCTGCTAGCATTCCCCTGGGACACGCGTGATCCACTTGATAAATCCTTGGATGACAGATTGGGGCACAGGGTCCTCATGGGACACAATGCCTCGGCCGTAAAGCTTGGGTTTAGATGAAGATTTTTCTGGTCTCCCTCTGGAAGTTTGCAGTCCCGAATTCTCCTCCACTTTTATTTACTCACAAAATTGAATTCTTTATTAACACTGGTCTGCTGATCTCAGACAACATGAACCGGTGGGCTATATTACCCTTCAAAGCAAGTTTTTGAGGGTCATGATTAAGTATACATTTTGCACTTAAAGTAAGCTTTCGATAACATCGAGTGTTTATTTGGTTATCTCCGTTTTACAAATCCCTGACATCACCTTATCCTCATTCTTAGTTTAGGCAAAATCTCGTTGGGATTTGAGGCTTAAATCAGCCTGCCTTCAAAAATATTTGCAGCTGATATTTCAGAGTTGCTGGCTACAAACTTTTAGAGATTCTTTCTTGTAATGGCTGCTTTTTAAAAAGTAATTGCGGGGGCACCTGGGTGGCTCAGCCAATTAAGCATCTGACTTCGGCTCAGGTCATGGTCTCACAGTTCCTGGGTTCGAGCCCCACGTCGGGCTCTGTGCTGACAGCTCGGAGCCTGGAGCCTGCTTTGAATTCTGTGTCTCCCTCTCTGTCTGCCCCTTGCCTGCTTGTGCTCTGTCTCTCAAAAAAATAAATAAACATTGCAAAAAAATTTTCATAATAAAAATGAATAAATAAAAAGTAGTTACAAAGAAAGTGAGCAGAGTTTACCTCTTCTCTCCTTGCCTATCTTTTGTCTCTTTGAAAAGACAGCAGAGGAGGAATGAAGAGGGAGAGAGACAGATGTAGTTTTTACACTGAGTGAGTTTTTTTAAAAGCCCAGCATCAGAACTGGCATCTGTCTCATTAGTAGATGGCATATTTCATATTATTCAGACTGTGCTTTTGTTCTTTCGTCCCTGTGAAGTGTTTTCAACAAGAACATCTTTATACTGAGTTGCATGCCACAATACTTTGCACAGAGGCTTCCAGAAGCTTCTTTGCCTTATCAAGTTCCCAGGCTTGACTTGAGATCACAGATTGCCTCACATTCCCTGTTTTCAGAGCCATTTTCCAAAACAAGTTGTATCCTTTGCTTGAATAGATTTTTCTTTTCTTTTTTTTTTTTTTTTGGTAAAGAATATTCTTACCAACGTTTAAACACAGTCTCTCAGCAGATGTTTACACAGGTTTCATCCCGGATACTGACGCCGAGGGCTCTCTGAGCCTCTAAAACACTCGGGTGGTAAGTTTTCTGGGCACCACCGACCCGGCCTGAGCAAGCCCAGACGACGTAGACGGGCACGTTCTAGAGCCGAGTAGGGAAGTTTTGAGAGATGAAAGAGAAAAAGAAGAGAGAGAGAAAAGGGAGGAAAGCATTCTGTTTGCTCTGGTTGGATTTGCTGTCTTTGCACTAGGGTTCTGCTGCTTTGCTGCGTTCCTTTCTGCCAATATATTCCTCCCGTCGCCTGTGAGAGGATTAGAGTCTGCAAGGGGAGTCTGACAAAACACCCAAAAGCGTAGCTGAATAAAAATGCCTAAAGATCACTGCAGAAGCGGGCGGAGGCCTCTCTTTGCAAGCCAGGCAGGTGGATGTGCCTGAGTGACGGGAGGCCAGCGTTTGCTAAGACCTTGAGCAAGACGTCAACGTTGTAGCCACCGGCGAAGCGTCCGGCTGACTCTAACTGCGCTAAGTACGGCCGTCTGATGTCCTGTGTGCACCTGCTCTGAAAGCGGGATGCTTCGAGGTGTAAACTGTTCGTGCTTATCTGCTTGTTCTCCATACAGTGGTTTACTGGGTGGGGTTACAAGGAAACGGCCCCACAGTCTTGAGCCCTTTGAAAACAACGTGCGGACCTTCTAGCTTGAGCCACATGATGGGGCCACACTTGTGCCGTGTGGCTCACAGGGCCCCAAAACTCCCGAGAAAGAGACTGGCCCCTGTCTCTTCAGTTATAAAACGGCAACACCTAAAATCATCAGACAGTAGCTTCTGGCAAAGTGGGCGGAACAAGAAGTTTCTAGAAAGATGAGTTGCTGGGTTGGGTTTGTTTTTTTTTTTCCGTCTATAGACTGATATGGTCCAGAATTAGAAAAGAAAGTGTCCTGAAAGAGGCAGGCAGATATGGATAACAGATGACTGACATGTTGTAAGAAGCAAGATAATTCTCTGAGGAGTGGGCTTCTACCTAGTTTTTTTTTTTTAATTATTATTATGTTTTACTTGTTCTTGTGTAATTGTTGAATGTTTGGCAATATTACTTCTATGATATGAATTTTTTTTAATCTCCCTTTTTATTTATTTATTTATTTTTTAAATTTTTTCACGTTTATTTTATTTTTGAGACAGAGAGAGACAGAGCATGAACGGGGGAGGGGCAGAGAGAGGGAGACACAGAATCGGATACAGGCTCCAGGCTCTGAGCCATCAGCCCAGAGCCCGACGCGGGGCTCGAACTCACGGACCGCGAGATCGTGACCTGAGCTGAAGTCGGACGCTTAACCGACTGAGCCACTCAGGTGCCCCCATCTCCCTTTTTAAAATAAAAGAGGTTATGGGGCTCCCAGGTGGCTCAGTCGGTTGAGCGTCTGACTTTGGCTCAGGTCGTGATCTCGCGGTCTGTGAGTTCGAGCCCCGCGTCGGGCTCTGTGCTGACCGCTCAGAGCCTGGAGCCTGTATCCGATTCTGTGTCTCCCTCTCTCTCTCTCTCTCTGCCCCTCCCCTGCTCATGCTCTGCCTCCCTCTGTCTCTCAAAAATAAATAAACGTTAAAAAAAAGCGTTTAAAAGAAAAGAAGTTAGAGATGGTTTAGCTCTCATTGCTTTTCGATCACCTTGTTGCAAATGAACTCCTTACACGTTCCAAAGCCCTGGAACGAGGCGTGGAAGGTTCTCTCACGTCTAACACGTGGAAACCGAGCAGGCTTGTGTCGTCGCTGTCCCCTTCATTTTTGTGGTTCACCTGTTTTTCCCCTTGTCTCAGAAGGAATTGGAGGAGTTTTGCAAAAGCAGAAAAGGACTCGAAGGTCAGAGGCAGTAAGACACAAGCAAGGGACAAGAGGCAGGAATGAAGCGAAACCATACAGCTCCTTTGTTTACTCACCTGCTGGTTTGATCTGGCCACTCCAGCAGCCAGCCAGAGAGGCAGAATCTTCCGGGGTACACAATTCATGATGCCCGTAAGAAGGAATTATGTCCCTCAGCCAAGAGAGGTATGCTTCTTGGTGTCAGGATTGAGCTCCTTTCTCCCCGCGGTTTCCTCGAAGGGGCTATTGCCATGTAATGAATGAGGTTATCTTAAATGATGAGCTTCACGGGGCTGATCCACAGAACAACCTCCTGTAGACGGAAGGCATCAGAGCCAGGGTCGGTCACCCTAAGTCAGGTGCCGTCAGCTCCCCGCTCTCTGCTGATTCGGTTGGCCCAGGTGTGGTTTCGAATACCGAGATGAGTCGATGGCTTGTATATTTTAACTACAGTTCTCCCTGGATATTGTTTCTTTCAAGCAACCTCTTGATAAATATCGCATGGTAGTGAGTGAGAGATTACTTCTGGCCGGCACAGGCACCGAATCCCAGAGTAGGCAACGCATCGGATGGCGGTTTGCATCCGTTTGTGCAAATAAGAAGCCTGGCGAGCTTTCCAGCCTCGTGTTTACAACAGACCTGAGTCCAAGATGTGCCCACAGACTGTCCCTGTGGAGACCGTTGGTTTCCACCTGCTTCACATGGGTATGGGCGGGCAGCCAGTGTCACGCCTGTGTCCCACATAGCAGGGACAAAACCATTTTAGCCTGCAGGGTTTTTGAAACACGTTTGGCCATGTCCCCACCCCAGCAAAAGTAAAACTCTCAACACAGACTTTCTGGTTTGAACACCGCCCTGTCCTGCTTCCTTTTCGGGAATCAAGCAATTTGCAAAATGCATCAACTAACTTGCATGAGGTTTTAGGTAAACCGGGTAAGAATTAGGGACTACCTACGAAAAATTATGACTTGAGAAGGTGACTTATGTCAGGGGTTAGCAAACGTTTTTTTTGAAGGGCCAAAGAGGTAATATTTCGGTTTTGCAGGCTTATCTACGGTGTCTCTCGCAATTTTTCGAGCTTATCATTCCAGCATGAAAGAGTGCTACACGATACGTAAATGATAATGTAGCTTATTCCAATAAAACTTCATTTCCGAAAGAGGCACACTTCAGATTTGGCCCCCAGGCCATCATTTGCCAGCTCTGGGTCCAAGTCATTCTTTCTGGCAATAATTACCTACGAAAGACCAATTTTCCCATCAGGCAATTCCTAATTTAATAATCTAATAAAGTAAGCAATATAAAAAAATGCATTCAGTTATAGAGAGAATGATCACTCCTCTCCTCTCTGTATGAGTGAAAATGCAGGTAGACAAGTTATCCAGTTGTGGACCCAGCGCGGTAACAAACAAGACAACATTCAAACCAACTCGTTCAGCTGGAGGTTTTTTACCAAGTCCGATAGAAATAGTGCATTATGGTTTTTGTGTTTCCATCCGCACCAAGAATACATGTGAAACGCCAAAGCCTGATCCTTAACTGATTAACTGTCCATAAATCCCCATGTAGTCTATTAGTTTTCTTCATGGATTTCCTCACAGAACAGGAAGATGTACTCCAGACGTCGAGATGGACTGGCCATGACTAGTATCCCCATCCTTCGTATGAACCGTTGGTCTGGGGAAACCCAAATCTACGGTTGATCAAGTGAGAAGCCGGCTTATCCTTTGGGTAAAGCGTCCAGGAAAGGAGTAGGTATATAACATGGGACGGGTAAAGACCTGCTCTTTTAGGAAGGTGGGATTCACTTTCCGCCTGGTCCAGGCAGGTGGGATCTCATCTGGAGGTCAAGCAGCTAGTGAGGGGCGGGAGTCCATGCGGCAGAATGGTCCTTACACAGCCCTGGAAGCAGACACCTAGGTTTGTTTGTTAACTGTGTGTTTGCTGGTTATCATCATTGCTTTGTTCTTAAGGTGAAGAACTTTAAAATTAACTTTAGGGGTGTCTGGCTGACTCAGTTGGTAGAATGGGTGACTTTTGATCTCGGGAGTCATGCGTTTGAGCCCCACGTTGGGTGTGGAGATTACTTAAAAATAAAATCTTGGGGCACCTGGGTGGCTCAGTCGGTTGAGCATCTGACTTCGGCTCAGGTCATGATCTCGTGGTTCGTGAGTTCGAGCCCCGCGTCGGGCTCTGTGCTGATGGCTCGGAGCCTGGAGCCTGCTTCGGATCTGTGTCTTCCTCTCTCTGGGCCCCTCCCCCTGATCTGTCTCTCCTTCCTTCAAAAATAAATAAACATTATTAAAAATAAATAAAAATGAATAAATAAAATCTAAAAGGGCACTGGGGTGGCTCAGTCGGTTGAGCGTTTGACTCGTGGTTTCGGCCCAGGTCACGATATCATGGTTTGTGAGTTCGAGCTCCGCCTTTGGCCCTGCGCTGGGAGTGCAGAGTCTGGTTGGAATTCTCTCCCTCTCTCTTTGCTCCTCCCCCACTCGCTCTCTCTGGCTGTCTCTCCAAATACATAAATAAGCTTAAAAAGTTTTTTAAAAATCTGAAAAAAACAAAACAAAACTTTAAACATCGTAAAGTCCCAAGGAATTACTTCCACGTTTTTGGGGGGTAAGTTATAACACTCCCTAAATCATTTTCAGCTACTTGATAGTATTTACCAAACCAGGCGCTTACATCCACTGTAAAAGAAAAAAAAGAAATCATTGTAAATAAATGTTATTATACAAAAATGCACAAGATCTCTCTAAGAAAGACAACAAATATTTAGTAAGGCACGTAATAAAGGATTTAAATAAATGGGGCATATAGACCGTGTCCCTGAATGGGAAGATCTTCAATTAACCCCCAAATTAACCTATAAGTATAATGTAATTCTAAGCCACAATCTAAATTTGTTCATCTCACACAACAGTAGCAAAAAGCCTCTGGAACCATAAATGTGTGAAACTTAATGTGCACATACACACGCGTGTGAAAATACACATGGGCGTTTGCACTATTACATCGTAAGATGTTTAAAGGCAAAATAAAAATGCCATGATTCAGACAGTGTGAGCGGTACCAGAAAGACAGAATAAACAGTGTGGAATCGCGCAGGTGGTGAATCGGGGGCGACAGGGAAGGCACTGAGACACGGATATTTGTTGGGAAGAAACATGCTGTACTTAGGTGCACAGCACGGGGACCCGGGGACCGCAGTAGGGACTTTCAGAAGCGCCCGGCTGGGGTCCAAGTCCAAAGAGATGCCCTCGGGCCACAGATCCCAGTGCCAGCAGCCCCCCAAGAGGCTGGCTTCACCCCATCTGGCTTAGCTGTCCTTTTTCTTTCCTATTCAACTGCTGCTTAATATTTTATAGGATAGATTCCCAGTCAAAGCCTTGGTTTCCCCCCAGTTAACTCCTCTACTATCAAAACACTCGGAACTACGGAGTCATTTCTGGATGTGAGTTCATCCTGGCCGGGCAACCCTCCCTCCCTATCCTTAATCTAAACAGCCTATGCGCTACACTAGGCGGCTCCCTCCACAGGCAGTTATTCGGGATAGGATTAAGATGCGTTTGCATCAAAGTGAGAAAAGCTTGCCTGGACTCCATAGTTAACCACTTTAAAAGAAATGAAATTCTTATCTCATGACATAACAATAAATTCCATGTATATGGAAGATTAAAATTGCCAAGAGGGAAACCGGAAAAGAACAGGAGAAACACGGTTCGTACCCTCTGGGAACGGAAAGCCTCTTTTTGAGCACACCCCAGCACTAGGGCCAGAGTCTCTGCTCAGCAGTTGCTTGCTGAATTGCAAGTTAATAATTTGTCAGACAGACAAAACAGAGCAAAATACAGATGAAGTCTGACCACATGAGAATTTAGGATAGGCGCAAGTCAAAAAAAAATGAAGCGAGAAGACAAATACTTTTTAAAAATGGGAAGATGTTAAGGGGGCTGGATGTGGGATTGATATCCTTTATGGGTGGAATTCTTAAAAATTGAATAAGAGGGCAAGAATAAGTTAATCATCCCAAAGGGGAAGAAATGAGCCCAAGAAACTATCAAACATGCATCAAACGCACTTCCCCTGTCGGACATAAGGGAATTTAAATTGATTTAAAAAATGATTAATCTTGGGGCGCCTGGGTGGCTCAGTCGGTTGAGCGTCCGACTTCGGCTCAGGCCATGATCTCGTGGTTGGTGAGTTCGAGCCCCGCGTCGGGCTCTGTGCTGACAGCTCGGAGCCTGGAGCCTGCTTCGGATTCTGTGTCTCCCTCTCTCTCTCTGCCCCTCCTCCACTAGTGCTCTGCCTCATTCTCTCTCTCTCTCTCTCTCTCAAAAACAAATAAACATTAAAAAAATTTTTTAATGATTAATCTCTCTAGTAATCAATGAAATGTAACCTTTCAATTTGGCAAAAACCACTCACTCCCCCCCCCCCCACAAAAGAAAAGGCCCTACCCAGGGGTACTCAGCGCGAGGGGACATGAACACTACCACTCTCATTCAGCACTGAAGGAAGTATCAATCAGCACACGATTTCCAGGAAGACATTAATCCGAAATTTTAAACACTGCATGCTCCCTCTCATGTAGGAATTCTGAGTCTAGAAATTTTCCCTGGGAAAGCAATCAAAGTCATGCACGGGAGTTCTGCCTGCAGAGATCGAAAGTACCATTTATAACACCACTGAAATGGAATCCACTTGAATACGATCAGAGGGAAATGGTTTAAAAAAGACCCCAAAACTACCAGCAACGATAAGGGTGCGTCCCTATGGCTGACCGCTGAGCCACCGTCTACAAACGTCACAGGATCCTTCGTGATTGACTTTGACAAAGAGTCACGGTATCGTATCAGTGAAAAATCATGGTGCGGCAATGTCTTGTTTTTCTGGGGGAAAAAAACACATGTCTTTCTTTCGTTCGTTTTCATTTTCTAGGCTTTCGACAATCGCAGGCGTCAATTACATAGTTTTTAAATAATCCAAGGTGGTAAAGACGGGAGCTGTTTTCAGAGGGGAGACTGAGATCCTCCCGGGGACCTGGGGAGACTATTAAGTGAGTGCACAAAGGCAGTGCCCCCTTCAGGGTCCCCTGATGCCCTCTGCTTTATCACACTTGACGGGATGTCTCAGCACGCCATGGTACCAGATGCTGGCTTGTCTATTGTCAAGGCTAGTCATTTATTTAAGATGTTCTTTGCGGAAGGCCTTCCCTGCTCAGGAGGAAGAGAAGTGGTGTGTGAATTTCTCATCGACAAAGCAAGGATACGTTTCGTAGCAAGGGAGTTCAACTCTGATGGCGGTAGACGGTTCTCGACCGCACAAGAACACCCGCTTCATGACGGAATTGGATGGGGCAAATGGCGAAGTTATTAATTGTCCTTTCTTCCCCATTGGGGATATCAGCTGATGGCTGTTCTTTGAGTGCAGTGTTCTTACAGTCAGGATTCCCAGGAGGCCAATAAAGCCTTTCCCGTTGTCTTAGGAACTGATTTGAGCAGTTGTGACCATGACAAGATCAACTGTGAAGTTTCGGTGAACAGTCGAGCAGCTCAGGTCTGGTTAATGAGGGTTAACGTGGTGGCTGTGCAGCTGAACGTGTGGGACCTGAGAGCTTGTGTGAGTGTGGATGGCAGCCTCAGGCTGTGGTTACTGTCACAGTAGAGCTCTGCCTTGTCTGCTCCCAACAAGTGCTCAAGCCAACCAGCAGCAGGAGTGAGGCCCCCAGCGAAGGAATGGAATCAAGCATTTATCACCACCTCTCCTTACATCTTCTACGTGGCCCTTTGCTCATTAAACAGGGGGACCACCTCAGTCTGGAAGGAATCTCAGAGTTGATTCAGCTTCCCTAACCTCCCACCTGCAATCCACAGTAGCCTCCTGTCTTAGTCCCCCTGCTGTAACAAACTGTCATCGGCTGAGTGGCTTATAGGCAACAGAGATTTGTTTCTCACAGTTCTGGAGGCTGGGGGTCCAAGACCAGGGACAGCATGGTTGAGTTCTGGTATGAGCCCCCTCCAAGGTGCAGAGGGCCAACTCCTCTTGTATCCTCACCTGGGGGAAAGGGGGCTAGGGGCTCCCTGAGGTCCCTTTTGTAAGTCACCAATCCCATTCATGAGGGCTCCACCATCATGGCCTACTTACCTTCCTAAGGTCCTTCCTCCTTACACCATCTCCCTGGGGGTTAGGGTTCCAACAAGGGGATGTTGAGGGGACACAAATATTTAGCAACAAACACGTCCAGACGGATTTTCCTTCCTCCTTCTAGTCTTTCCCACTGATCCATCCTTAGGAAACGAGGCTTTTGTCATGTCACCCTCCTATCTGGGAATCAACGGCCTTTCAGGATAAAGTCAGAGACCTTTTCATCTGTCATTAAAAACAGCCGTGACCTAACCTCATTCCACCCTCCCCCCACCCCAGTATCTCTGCCTTCTCTAGCTCCCACCTTCCACCTAATCTGAACCATTGTTCTGCTAGCTCCTCCCCCACTCCTTGGCCTTGGACTTCCTTTACATGCAGGAAGTGCCCTCTTCCGATTTCCCATCCCCCCAGCCCAAAAAGGACGTCTCTTTTATAGCCTCGTTCAAGATTGACCTTCTTTATGAAGCCCTCCCTAATTATACTCTACGAAAATCTTCAAGATAATTGATGTGCCCTCTGCAGTCATATATACATGTATTTATTATTTCACTCAAAAGCATTTATTGGACACCTACTGTGCGCAACAAAGATTGTGTCAGACCTACCTTTGTATCTTCCCATGTGCCCAGCATAGTGGACTCATTTATTCAGCCGATTGATGGTTATTGAGCATAAGCGCTGTCTTGCTCGACTTGGGAAATACAAAGGTGAATGGTCTATCACTTGCCATCACAAAGACCCACTGTGTTAGAAGAGACAACAAGGCATGTACCTATGTCATGATAACAGAACGTAGAAAGCAGTACATGCCTCCCCCTCCCCCCAAGAAATTACAGAGAATAAGAGAGCTCACTGGGTGGATAGATCGCTGGCAGCCGAGGGGGGTGGCAAGGTCATCTTTCAGCCTTGAAGGGTGGATAAGAACAGAGCAAATGGCCAACAGGGAGAAAGGATCAGAGGGTTGGGAAGGGAAATGGTGCAATGGACGTCAGCAGAAAGGCCATCATGAGGCTGTGTGCTGGGACTGTTATAAGAAGGTCATGGGCAGGAAAGCAGGCATGAGACAGCGGAGGACCCCCAGCCTGTTCACTGCTCGCTAGAGGGTCATGCCTCATTAATGGAAGCAGTGTTCTGCATGATGGCCCCCAGAAAGAGAGCACTCCCTGCCTGAACTCCCCATCTCCTGGGTCCCCAGCGGTGTGGCTGGCTTCTGCTGAGCTGTATGTGCTGATGGGATGGTGGCCTTTTGGTGGATGACAGAAGGGTTGCATTGGGAAGCCAGAAGATGGCCATCAATGGGGAAGGGCTGCATTACTCTGGGCTGAGTCAGGGACAGGCTTCCTAGGGGTGCATGGGGTGGGTGGAAGAAAGGACCCTATAGATCAGGAATCGTATGAGATTTTCTCCCAAGTATTAGCCAATTGTGACCAGTTTGTAAATCCAAAGAACTGAGATCCCCCTTGGAGCTCAGTCCTGCAGAAGGGTCCATATTTGTACGTTGCAGTCAAATGGCAGTATAGTGCAGAGCTCAAGACCACTGTGTTTGGAGTCCCCACGTGTGAATTTGAATCCAAGCTGAGCCACTTACTTGCTGTGTGATCTTGGGCCACTTGGAATCATCTATAAAATATGAATGACTGGGGAGCCTGGGTGGCTCAGTCGGTTAAGCGTCCAGCTTCAGCTCAGGTCATGATCTCACCGCTCATGAGTTCAAGCCCCGCATCGGGATCTGTGCTGACAGCTCGGAGCCTGGAGCCTGCTTCGGATTCTGTGTCTCCCTGTCTCTCTACCCCTCCCCCCACTCATGCTCTGTCTCTCTCTCTCCCTCTGTCTCTCAAAAATAAATAAACATAAAAAAGTGATTAAAATATGAATGACCTCGTAGGATTTCTGTGAGGTTTCAGTGACATGATACTTGTAAATTACTTAGCACAGTAAGTGCATGACAGAACACATGGTAACTGACAGGGAAAAAGTGACTGTCTTTGCCCAGACACAGAAAAATTCCATTTATGCTGGGGGTAGCAATGCACATGGTGACTCAGGCCAGACGCCAAGTTCAGAGTGTCCTCAATTGGTATTGTAATGTAAAGAACAAATGGGAAAGTTACAAATGGACCCAGATCACACACACACACACACACACACACACACAAATTCACTTCTCAAAGAAAAAATGTGATACTATGTCAGATACACTCATAGCTCATAGTAGTTACGGGATGGACACAGATCCTCTGGTAACCTACTTTATTCATTTGGGATATTTTGGGGTTTCCCAAAAGACTGCATGCCCTCCAGATATCAATCGTCTTTCCGTTCCACTTATTCTAACTGGAGTCGCCTTTTGCGATATTGAGCTACTGTGTGTCACCCGGGAGATGTGTTGGGTGCCCAGATCAAGCTCTATTGTAGGGCGATTGTAGGATGGGGTGCCTGTGGGTGGGGGTGAGGAGAGTCTGGAATTTGCCATAGACTTTCACCACACCCCCCTTGCTGAGGGAACCTCAAAGGTCCCACCTGACGTGCCAGCTTGGCCAAAGCCATCCCACCATCTTCCAGATTCACTTCATTTTACACCTGGCACTCCTACCCCATACTGCTCCCAGGGCATTCCAAGGTTGATTTTCCATGGGTATGATTTTTTTTTTTTAATGTGTATTCATTTATTTTGGGAGGATGGGGAGGAGCAGAGAGAGAGGGAGAGAGAGGACTCCCAAGCAGGCTCCACGCTGTCAGCGCAGAGCCTGACGCAGGGCTAGATCCCACGAACCGCGAGATCATGACCTGAGCCCACATCAAGAGTCCGAGAGGAGGACGCTTAACTGACTGAGCCACCCAGGCGCCCCTCCAGGCATTTGATTTAAATAGCTCTCAGGGATTTGCTTGGGTCCTTACTGCCAGGGGGATGATTAGTCCCCTGGAAGGAACAGAAGCCCTGGTAAATCCTCCTTTTGTGGTGATTACAATAACCCTCTAGCAGAACAAACACAGCCCTGGTGCCTCAGGGCTCACGGGAGCCCCAGCTGTCCTGAAAAAGTGGATCACAGCAGGTGGCAGGCAGCTCTCCCAGGGAAACCTCAAGTTTGTCTTTTTAAGTGAATCTGGCAGAGGACACGTTGTTTTCCTGTGTAGGCATGACAACCCAGGGCAGACTGGAAAACTAAAGTCTTTGCCAGGAGTGGGGAAACAGAGCAGACCCACTGGGGAGGCGCTTACACAAAGCCAGACTCCCAGGGGTACGGCCCAGGGGACCTTGAGTCTAAGCCTCTAACGTAAGAGAAGACCGAGTCATAGAGAGGGAGGGGGAAATGGACTGGAGCACAGAATGGAGGACCTCACAATGTCACGGGCGCGAACCAGTCACCTTGGGAGGAGTCGGCCTCCTAACGCCAGGAATCACAGATTTCTTCATTCCACCAGGACTGAAAGGGTGGTGTCACAGTAGAAGGTCAACGAATCCTCACGAAGCAGTGAAAGCGTGGGCTGGATCTGAGGTGGGGAAGGAGGGGGGCCTTACTCCTCCACACACACTTACACTCAGACACATCTAAAATATTACAACCCACAAGCCTGGCTACGGGCCCAGAAAATCTGCCACTCTGGGCACGAAGAGGGTGAAGAATAAGAAACTAGAAAGTGGGACAGGCAATCAAGTATCATCACCATGGCCTCTTGCCCATTTCTTCTGCCTCGAGACTTCATTCATTTACTCATTCATTCATCATTCAAAAACTTGTCCCGGCGCCTCCAAGGAGCCCAGCCCGGGGAGTGTTTCGTCAAGGTAAACACGAAAGAAGTGTGATCGATCTCCACCTCCAGAAACGTTCCATGTATTCGTTAATAGTTGGGGAGAAGTGCCTCACAGGCAAAAGTTTTGAATCATCTCCGAAAGAGCGAAGGAAAGAGAGAGACAGAGGCAGAAAGGCAAGATTATGTGTGATTAGGCACCGAAGGCAAAGGGTGGTGGTGAATAAATGATCAGTTATCAGAAGGGCAAGGACATCCCTGTGCACTGGAGGGCCTGGGAATGACTTTATGAAGACGAAGCTGGGAGTTTTCTCTTCAAGGACTGGAAGGGTTTGAGGGGGAAGTAAGGAGAAGGAGAGCAATCCAGGTGGAAGATGTTCCTGAGCAAAGCACTGAGGTGGTGATGGGCGTTGGGGGCGGCAGAGGGGAGCCAGTCCATACAAGGTGCTGGCGTTTTGGGTGAGACGAAGGAATCCTAGACCACGTGCAGCTCTGAAAATGCAGTGACATTGACAGAGGATGGTCTTGATTCCGGCTGCAGAAGTATTGTCCAGGATGCTTTTGAAGCGTTGATTCCTGGAGCTGGTCTCTCAGATCCCCTAAATCATAATTCAGGGGCTGGGGGAAGGTCCCAGAAGTTTTTAAGGAGTTCCTCAGGTGATTGTTCAGTCCGCTCGTTCAAAGATCTTTGGCCTTAGGCATCTAAGTTTTAAACCTATCGGTAATTTGTAGTATTTGCAAGCTAATGGCTAGGATGAAATTAGAATTTAAGAAAGACCAATCTGAAGGTCCCTGGGGGGCTCAGTTGGTTGGGTGTCTGCCTCTTGATTTCGGCTCAGGTCATGGTCTCATGGTTCATGAGATCGGGCCCTGCGTTGGGTTCTGCGCTGACAGCATGGAGCCTGCTTAGGATTCTCTCTCTCTCTCTCTCTCTCTCTCTCTCTCTCCCTGTCTCTCAAAATAAATAAACATTTTTTTAACTAAAAAAAAGAGAGAGAGAGAGAGAGTAATGTGGCTGGAGTGTCCAAGAGCAGAGACTGGAGGCAGGGAGGAACTCAGGAGGTTATCATGGCAATTCCAGAATGTGGTGATGGCACCTAAGACTTGAGAATCTAGAACCAATATGCATATTACCCCTTTGTTTTGTCTCATGCTCCCCATTGATGGAGGCATCGTTTATGTCTTCGGGCATTGTCTCCCACAACGTTCCTGGGACTCACTGTGACAGAAATTGCTTGTGCTGTATCTGTCACCAGGGATGTGCAATACCTCATCACTCTTCCCTTTCACCCGCTCCCCTTCCAGACACACACACGAGCAAACACACAGGCACCTAAGGGCATGTGCACACATACCTGCCCGCAGCTCACTGGCCCACAGAGAAGACTGGCCTATTCCCCTGTCGTGGTTAAGCCAGACCGCAGTGTGAGGACACTCACTGTCAGCTCCGGCACCTTCACGGCTGCAGAGGTGAAGGTGAGCGTTCCGATTCTAAGACACCTGCTAACTGCTGGTGATCCACATGCTCTCAGTGGGCAGAGGTCCCCACCCTGCTTTTCCGCTTCCTTCAAGCAGCCTTGGCGCTCAAATGGAAATTGTTTCGTCACTCTATAGATGGGTCAGCGCATCGATCGATGAGTCCTGAGCGCTAATTAATTGTTATGTTATCCAGCTCAATCCGTCAGGAGGTTGGACTCTGCCAAGGCCCAGGACTCCTTGAAGGGAGAGGGGGAGGGGGAGACAGGTAATTGAGGGAGTGGAGATGCGATCCGTTGATAAGTCTAGGGAGAGACAGGACACCAGGTCCAGCTGACTGTATGCGTGTCACCGTGGAGAGGAGCTCCAGGCAAAATCTGGGGACCGTTAGCCTTCCTAGTCTTTGTACATCACAACTTCTGCCTTTCTCCCTTCCTTGTCCACACCTACCTGCCCACGTATCCCAAGACTCCATCCATTACCTAGAACACCACCTGCCCAAACTCCCATAGACCACCTTCGGAATGAACCACAGTTAGCATTTGTCAGAGTGAGATAATAAGTCTGCACAGGGCAGTTTTCCGTTTCTCCACTCGACTCCCCACCCTACTCAGTCTCCGGGGTGCGCTAACCTTTGCGGATTGCTCCACGGTGATAGTTGCCTCTGGTAAACGGGGTATCCTGGAAAGAGAAAGGAATGGGATGCCTGTTTCCTAGGCTACCTCGTGGTACACTCACAGGAGCCTGGCTGTAGCCCTCCACCAAAGAGCAGGGAGCCCTGTCCACACAGCTCCCTCCCCTCTTGGGTTCCAGAAGCCACTTCCTTCTTTCAACACCCAGGCCCAGTTTGAATAAAGCCACCCCACTCTCACTAGTCCCTGGGCACCGCACTGTTCCTTATGGGCTCCCTACATTCTGCTCACACCTTTGAAAATAGTCCCTTTATTAAAGTCCCCCTAACGTACCCAGTTGGATGTGTGTCTGTTTCCTGTCTGCACCCTAACTGGGTTAGGAGAAAAAAAGAAATTCTCCATGTCAGTTAACTTGACTTCTCCTCCCCCTTTCACATGCCTGGTGAATATCCAAGAGGAAAGAAAGATACAGTATGTAGACTCCCAAAGGTTCTTTGGTCCAGAGTCACTCTCCACTCTCTCCCCACCCTCAGAATTCAGAGTAAGCATTTCAGGGAAGCCAGATATACACTGAAGGCCAAGTGCAGCTAGTGTAGAGAGGAGCAGAGGCACCAGAAAATGCACAGCTCCTTGGAACCCCCCCCTGGAAAACACAAGAGACTTTGTAAACAACACACAAGATTTCAGATAATGATGTGCCATGAAAAAACACAGCCTAAGACCTAGTCCCTTCTCTGCCACCAACTTCGTGATGTTGGGCAGGTCACTTCGCTTTGCTGGGCCTCTTTTTCGCACCTGTAAAATGAAGGAGCGATCGGTCGGTTTTAAACATATAAACACGGGAAACTGTTTCCTCAAATGAAATCTTAGGTAGAAGGCCAATATGGAAAACAGATGGGAACCAAGTTGCTCTGGGTGAGGCATGGGTTGGGGGGAGGGGAGGGGGGAGGGGGTGAGCAGTGTTAAAACACCACCCGCTAGACTCTATTCTTAAACAGCGGCCTTGAGGTACCTCCAAAGAGTCCACAAGATTTCCTGGAGCCGGTTTCGGAAACACTGTTCTAGAGGTATACCCTTGAGTGCCTGCTTTGATGTGAACACAAGGTGGTCTTTACAGACAATCGTTGTTGCCCCCTCCCTGCCCAGAGGATGTAGAGGGAGCCTTTGAGCTGGCACTTAAGGCAAGGCTGGCAAAAAGCCCCATGTGGAACCTTTCTCTTTGTTTCTGAAAATATGTCCATTTATAGCAGCAAGTAATTCCCTTTGTCCCAGGGTAAAGAAATTTTGGAGCCTATTAGGTGATCCTAGGAAGTGTCTTCTATTCCAAATGACTTTTCCCAGCTGATACTCTGTTAACATGTGCGAGTGAGTATGAAATCTGGACACAGATCTCATTCTCCCTGGATGCAAAATGTTTGACCCAAAATGCATCAGGGATTTACTGATACCAAAAGGCTTGAAAACACCTTTAAGCTCCCCCGAGACTAAGGACCCAGCCAGACACCCTTTCTTCCTGATCTCCCCCCAGCATCTCTTTGACTGTCCCTGAGATCTCCAGGCTACCTGGGAGACTCCCCCAGCCTGGTGGAGAAACAGGGAACTGGGGAGGGTACCTGGGTGAAGCTGGCCAGGGTCCAGTGAGAAGGTTAGCAAATCTGGTCCCCATAAAGTAACTGCAAAGCTGGACGAAATTGATCAAAATAGTCACTTCGGTATTGTGGACAATTCATCAAAAAGCTTGCAACATCTGAGAAGCATTTAGGCTTGAAATATCCATCAACTGATGAATGGATAAAGAAATTGTGGTTTATATACACAATGGAATACTACGTGGCAGTGAGAAAGAATGAAATATGGCCTTTGGTAGCAACATGCATGGAACTGGAGAGTGTGATGCTAAGTGAAATAAGCCATACAGAGAAAGACAGATGCCATATGTTTTCACTCTTATGTGGATCCTGAGAAACTTAACAGAAGACCATGGGGGAGGGGAAGAAAAACAAAGAGATTAGAGAGGGAGGGAACCAAAACATAAGAGACTCTTAAAAACTGAGAACAAACTGAGGGTTGACGGGGTTGGGAGGGAGGGGAGGGTGGGTGATGGGCATTGAGGAGAGCACCTGTTGGGGTGAGCACTGGGTGCTGTATGGAAACCAATTTGACAATAAATTTCTTATTTGAAAAAAAAAAAGAAAGCTGCTGCATTTAAGGTCGGAGTGGAGAATTGATGACATGCTTGGGGCTTCTCCTAGCCTCCCCCCAGATCAGTCAGCATAGAGGTTCTGCCCCGATGGGGCAGGCTGTCAGCATTGATAGCTGTGCTACTGTGTCAGATGACAAGCCTGCCCTCTCAGCACATACAGAGGAAAACCAATGCGATGGATGTGTCACTTCTCATCTGGGGCAATGCAAACCGGTCATGGTCAGGAAGACCCATTCAAAGTGCTAAAGACACCTGTCAGCCAAGAATTCTGTAATAGCAAAATTAACCTTTTTTTTTTCAAGTTTATTTGTTTATTTTGAGAGAGACAAAGACAGTGCAAAAATAGGGGAAGGTCAGAGAGAGAGGGAGAGAGAGAGTCCAAGCAGGCTCCACCCCATCAGCACAGAGCCCAATGCGGGGCTCAAACCCACGAGGCCACGAGATCATGACCTGAGCTGAAACCAAGAGTCAGACGCTTAACCCACTGAACCACCCAGGTGCCCCAGCAAAATTAACCTTCGGTTTAGTAAAGGTGCAATAAAGACATTCTCAGGTAAACAAAGACTGATAGCAGTCCAGACTGACAAGAAAAACTAAAGAAACTTCACAGGCTGAAAACAAAAATGTACACCAGACACTAATTCAAATTCACAGGAAGAAATGAAAACACCAGAAATGATGAATACGTGATTAGAGAAATTCTGTATTTTTTCTCACGTCCTCTCTAACTTTTTAAAAAGACATAAAATTTTATGCATCAATAATTTTAATGCTGATCATGGCATATGATGTATGTATATATACATAAGGAAGAATGTCAGAAACTCTCACTGTCCCTACCTATCGGCAGTTTCTTAAGCACTCATGCTTATAAGGTTGTTGTATGCTTTTTGGTCAATTTTCAGACCACTGAATAGATAGATAGATAGATAGATAGATGATAGATAGATAGATAAATGGATAGATGAATAGATACATAGATAGGTGGATAAATAGATAAATGTATGGATAGATAGATGATAGATAGATAGATAGATAGATAGATAAATGGACAGTTGGATGAATAGATACATAGATAGAATGGATAGATAGATAAATGGACAGATGAATAGATAGATAGATAGATAGATAGATAAATGTATGGATAGATAGATGATAGATAGATAAATGGACAGATAGATGAATAGATAGATAAATGGATGGATGGATAGATGATAGATAGATAAATGGACAGATAGATGAATAGATAGGTGGATACATAGATAGGTGGATGGATAGATAAATGGATGGATGGATAGATGATAGATAGATAAATAGATAGATAGATAGATATAATATATATGACAACAACAGTATAACGGAGGGAGGTTCATTGGAACAATATTGGGGCAAAGTTTCCATATGCTACCGAAGTAAGTTAGTTCTGAAGATTGTAATAAATGAAGGTGCATATTGTAATCCCCAGAGCAATCCCTAAGAAAATAACTTTTAAAATATAGTAAAGTTGTCAAAGGAATTTAAATAGACATGCCATGTTCATGGATTGAAAGACGCAATAGAGTAAGCATAGGAGTTCTCCCAAAATAATATACAGACTTAACAAAACTCCTATCAACATCCTCACAAGAGTCTTTGTAGGTATAGCCTATATTATTATAAAATTTGTATGGGAAGGTAAAGGAACTAGACTAGCGAAAATAATTTCTAAAAGGAAAAATAAACTGGGAGGGATCAGTCTACTCCATTTCAAGAAATAGATAGCTACATTGATCAAGACCGTTGGTAGGGGCGCCTGGGTGGTTCAGTCGGTGAAGCGTCCAACTTCAGCTCAGGTCATGATCTACAGGTTCGTGAGTTCAAGCCCTGAATCGGGCTCTGTGCTGATGGCTCAGAGCCTGGAGCCTGCTTCAGATTCTATGTCTCCCTTTTTCTCTGCCCCCCCCCCCCAACTCACGCTCTGTCTTTTTCTCTGTCTCTCAGAAATAAACATTAAATTTTTTTAAAAAAAGACTGTATTCATAGGGAATATAGTCAATGGTATTCTAGTAGTGTTATGTGGTGAGAGATGACAGCTACACTTACAGTGAGCACAGCACAGTATATAGTAATGTCAAATTACTATGTCGTACACCTGAAATTAATGTAACATTATGTTCAACTATGCTTCAATAAAAAAAAAAAGACTGTTCCCGAAAAAAATTTTTTTTTAGTATTGGCAGAGAAAGGACATGTAGATCAATGGAACAGAAGAGAAACCTCAGAAATAGATTCAAACAAATATATCTAACTGGTTTGTTTTTTTTTTTACAAATACATAAAATCATTTTAATAGAGGAAAGAAAGCCTTTTCAAGAAATGATGCTAAAGTAACTGGACATGAGTAAGCAGAAAAGAAAGAAAGAAAAAAATAAACAAAGAGAGAAAGAAAGGAAAGAAGAAAAAGAAAACAAAAATCCTCAACTTAAACCTAAGTCTCATACTTTGTATAAAAATTATCTTAAAATGGATTATGGACTTAAATATAAGACATAAAACATCTAAGGGGAAAAAGAAGAAAATTGAAAATCTTCAGGACCTAGGGCTTGGAAAAGAGTTTTAGATTTGACACCAAAAGCACAATCTATAAAATAAAAAATTGAAGGGCACCCGGGTGGTTCAGTTGGTTGAGTATCTGACTTCAGCTCAGGTCATGATCTTGTGGTTCGTGAGTTCAAGCCCAACATCATGCTCTCTGCTGTCAGCCTGTCAGCTCAGAGCCTGCTTTAGATCCTCTGTCCCCCTCTCTGATCCTCTCCCCCACTTGTGCTCTCCCCAAAATAAGTAAATATTTAAAAGAAAAGAAAAAAATTGATAAATTGGGCTTCATCAAAATTAAAAATTTTGTTCCGCAAAAGACTCTGTTAAAAGGATGAGAAGGCAAGCTACAGTCTGGGAGGAAATATTTAGAAACCATATATCTTACAAGTAACTATTATCTAGGCTATAAAAAGAACTCTCGACATTTAATAGGAAAAATGCAAACAATCTGATTCGGAAGTGGGCAAAAGTAATCAACAGACATTTCACTGAAGAAGATATACAGATGAAAAATAAGTACATGAAAAGATGTTTAACATCATTAGCCATTAGGGAAATGCAAATTATAGCCACAGTGAGATATTACTATATAACTACCAGAGCTAACTAAAAATGTCTAAAATAAAAAATAATGACAACACCAAATGCTCACGAAGATGTGGAGAAACTGGATGACTCATTCGTTGCTGGTGGGAATGTAAAATGGTACAGCCACTCCGGAAGACAGTTTGGCAGATTCCTTAAAAGATTAAACATATAACAATCACATAATCCAATGCTTAGGAGCAAAATCCTAAGCATTTATCCTAGAAAATGAAGACACGTTGACACACAAAAACCTGCACATGAATGTTTATAGCAGCTGTAAATCAGAATATCACAAAACTGAGAACAGTCCAGCTGTCCTTCCAAAAAATGAATAGATTGTGTTACACTTAGATCATGGAATATTTACTGCTCGGCAATAAAAAGTAATTAACTATTGATACATGCAACAACCTGGTGCATCTCCAGTGAATTATGCTTGATGAAAGAATCCAATCCAAAGAGGTTACATACTGTATGATTCCACTTGCATAACATTCTTGAGATCATAAAAGTATAGAAATGATGGACAGGCTAATGGTGGCCAGAGGTTAATGAGGGAGTGGGTGCAGGAAGGAAATGGGTGTGGCTATAAAAGGGGCACAGGAAGAATCCAACTAGCAGTGGATATGTTCTATACTTTGACTGCATTAATGTCAATATTCTGGTTATGATATAGTCTGTAGTTTTGTAAAGTGTTACCTAACTGGGGGAGCTGGCTAAAGGGTACACAAGATAACTATATTCTTTCTTTGAGTTACACATGAACCTACAATGAAAAAAAAATTTTTTTCATCGTAGAAAATAATACAATAAAGGCAACATTCATTTTGCTTATAAATCTGCTATCGGGGCAGGGCTCCGTGGGTATAGCTTGTCTCTGCTCTGCCTGTTTCAGCTTGGGCAGTGGAAGGCTGGGGGGCTGGGATCATCTGAAGTCTTCCTCACTCACATGTCTGCCAGTTGATGTTGGTTGTTGACAGATATCTTAGCTGGAGCTGCCAGCCCGTACCTGTAGCCTTATAGCCTTTGCAGGTGGCCTGGACTTCCTTACAGCATGGCGGCTGGGATCCAAGGTTGAGTGTGCTTCAAGAGAGCCAGCTGAAAGCCATATGAACGTCTGCAACCTAGCAAATGTGGAAGTTATACAGTATTCTTTCTGTTGGCAAAATGTTCACCGAGGCAGTCAAAAGTCCCTCCAGTTTCAAGGAGATGGAGAAGATATTCCCTGTAATGTTTTGGGAGAGCATGCGGGACTAGAACTATAAGTATGGTTGTTTTTGTAAACTATAATGTGCCACAGTCTCTAAAGGCTGACTCCCTTCCAAATCTACAAGACTGCCCGTAGCGACGTAGTTTACATGCCATGGGCCCAACCATGCAGAGAGACCAAACCTCTCTTATAATGATTCCTAATTTCTGGAAAAGGAGCTCTACTGGGCCCAGGCTGAGTCAGGTATTCACACCTGGTCAAATCAACCATGACCTAGAGTCTGGGCTGAGAGAAGGAGAGTAGGATCATGTTACATACAACTAGAGCCAGGAGGTGGGGGGGAGGGGAGCACAATAGAAGGGAGCACAGCTTTCTGAGTAGGAAGACTTGCTTCTAGCGATCGAGGCAACCCAGAAAATGCCAGAGCACAGAAGGTAGATTTTCTTTTTTAAAAACCATGCTCTCTGTCAAGAGACAGAGCATAAAACAACATGACACAGAAAGGTTAGATGTAAAAGGATAGGCAAAGTTTATCAGGCAAATGCAAACAAAAGGAAGGCTGGGTTGGCAATATAAATACCAGATCAAGAGGACTTAAAGACAAAAAAAAAAGCATTAAATAGGACAGAAGGGGTTATTTGGTGTTGATAAAGAGGACGGCTGCAAAGAAGACATGAGCACCATGAGCCTTTTTGTGCTGAGTGATGTAGCTACGAAATACAGAAAGCCAATTCTATAACAAATACCAAGAGAAAATGACAGGAACAAATTAGTGGGAGACCTTAATACACGTCCCTCAGTCCTTGACGGAATAAACAGGCAGTGAAGGAACTTGGATAGGACAGAACTGAATAATGTATTTCATGGGTCTGATTTAATAGATCTATGTCAATTTTGTACTCTCCAAAAAGAAAATATACCTCTTCTCTAAGTACTCATGAAACATTTATCAAAATCAATCCTGTAGTAGCCCACAAAGGAAATCTCAATAAATTCCCCAAAGCAGAAAGTGTACAGGCCATGTTCTCTGACCACAATACAGTAAGACAGAAAATTAACAGCCAAAGCGCAAACCAACACACCTGAACACTTTGAAATGTAACAACTCTACTAAACCCTACTCTACTAAAGAATTCTTGGGGCGCCTGGGTGGCTCAGTCGGTTAAGCGTCCGACTTCGGCTCAGGACATGATCTCGTGGTTGTGGGCTCAAGCCCTGCGTTAGGCTCTATGCAGCTCAGAGCCTGGTGCCTGCTTCGGATTCTGTGTCTCCCTCTCTCTCTGCCCTTCCCCCATTCACACTCTGTCTCTCTCTCCTTCAAAAATAAATAAACAGGGGCGCCTGGGTGGCTCAGTTGGTTAAGTGTCCGACTTCGGCTCAGGTCACGATCTCGCGGTCCGTGGGTTCGAGCCCCTTGTTGGGCTCTGGGCTGATGGCTCAGAGCCTGGAGCCTGCTTCCGATTCTGTGTCTCCGCTCTCTCTGCCCCTCCCCCGTTCATGCTCTGTCTCTCTCTGTCTCAAAAATAAATTTTAAAAAAACGTTAAAAAAATAAAAATAAATAAATAAACATAAAAAAAAAAAGAATTCTTGGGTCAGAGGGAAAACCAGGGTTGCAATTACGGATCATTTAGGATGTTGCAACCGTAAGAACACTGTGTATTGACACTCACAAGAAGGTGCCAGAGACTAAATTGGTGCGAAAGACCTCAGATTATTAGCAGAAAAGAGGAAACGTAAATGAACTAAAGATTTGAGCCCAGAAATGAGAAAGCAAAAGCAAAACCAAACAAACCAAAGAAAATTAGGAGGCAGAGACGAACAAATCCAAAAGCATAAAATAATGATTTGAAGACAAAAAAAAAAAAAAGAATTGATATGTATAAGGGATAGTTATTGGAAAGAGAAGAAGAAGAAGAAGAAGAAGAAGAAGAAGAAGAAGAAGAAGAAGAAGAAATGGCTGATCTAGAAAACATTAGCACAGAAAATTAAGAGTAAGAAGAGGGTTGGGATTTCATAAATAGATGGATGATTTTTTTTTTTTGAGGAATGGTATAGTGTTAAGCTAGTAGAGTTAAAAATGTCTAATGGGTATGTTTAAGAAAAATAGGAATTACAAGTTAAATTTAGAGTTAGAAAACTGATCTAATACGTAAGGAAAATGTTGCCGACTGTGAGAAGCAGCATGCATAATGGTTAACATGCCAACTCACCTAGGCATGTTACATCCCAGACTTCACCTGTTAAGCCAATTATTCAACCTCTCCAAACCTCAGTTTCCCTAATTCTAAGCTGGTGATTATAACCAACGTCCATCTACCAAATTTGTTGTTGTGCAGTCAACGACATGGTGAGTCAACCTCGTGCTATGGTCGTAACAGAAAAGCTCCCCAGAGACACCGGAAATTTCTATTACTGCATTCCTTCAAACTTCCTAAGAAGAGGTAGCTCATGTGCTATATTAATAGTTTCAGGGCACACAGAAAAGTGGGATGCTATTCATCCAGCTTTCACAAAATCATTTATCTTGATGAACACACTTGATATATTAGCACAAAAAAAGATAGACTCTCTTTGTGAATATATAGGAATTGAATAAAATATATGCCAGTGGAATCCAGTCTTGTAATGGAAGAATACTGCCAAAATCAAATAAGGAAATTCCCAGGAAGAGACAAATGGCTCCGTATGAGGAAATCTATCAGTCCACTTTATCACGTGGCCAGGCAGTTGGCAGTATGTTGACCTAGAAAGACTGCTTTTTATTATTCGCCTAAGGAAATAAGACATGATTGAAGACCAGTGTTCGAGGTTGCTTGCTGGAACGTTATTGAACTTTTAAACAATCTAAATATACAGTAACAGGGGAATGCTTAACCATATCTGTTAAATAAACATATTAAATAAACTATAGACATACATATACTGTATTCTATAGAATTACTATTGTGAAACCATATGAAATATTTTGAGGAATATTTCAAAACCTGAAAATATATTCAAGGGGCACCTGGCTGGCTCAGTTGGTGGAGCCTGCGACTTTTGCTCTCGGGGTTGAGAGTTCGAGCACCATTTTGTGTGTAGAGATTACTTAAACACAAAACCTTAAGGGGTGGCTGGGTGGCTCAGTTGGTTAAGCATCCAACTTCAGCTCAGGTCATGATCTCATGGTTTGTGAGTTTGAGCCCCGCGTTAGGCTCTGTGCTGACAGTTTGGAGCCCTGTTTCAGATTGTGTCTCTCTCTCTCTCTCTCTGCCCCTCCCCTGCTCACGTTCTGTCTCTCTCTCAAAAATAAGTAAACATTAAAAAATAAAATTAAAAAATAAAATAAAATAAAGTCAAAAAAATCTTTAAAAAAGAAAATATATTCAAGCATGTTGTCCATTAAGTATCAAGGAAACAGATTAAAAGTAGTGTGTATAGCAAGCTAACATATGTGGAAACTATCCATATTTATCTGTATGTGTCTAAGTACATATGCATATGAGCAGTTAGGTTTCTTCCTTTTCTTTGCTACTATAAAGATGCCACAATGAATAACCTCACACATTTGTTGTTTTGCACAAATGTGAGGATCAAATCATTGTATTTTTCTCCATTTTAAGAGTTGAAATCCTATTCTCCCCAAAATGAAAAATGCACAAGGTAATTCCTTATAATATTTGTGTGTGTGTGTGTGTGTGTGTGTGTGTGTGTGTGTGTAAACACACACAGTAATTTAAAGGGGGCAGAGAAACAAAAGGAAATATAACAAAGTGCCATGATGGTTACTTTAAGACAGTTTTAATTTTCGTCTTCAAACTTTAAATGTCTTTTCTTGATGCCAATGTAGGAAAAAATTTAGTGTCAGCAAAACATTTGAAGTGAGATTCAAACAAAAGGAAACACGTTGATCTTGTAAACAAAATATCTAAATTCAAGACATTTATCCTGCTTGCAAACTCATCTGTAAAGAAACACAGGGACTGCTTCGAATGAGATGTTTAAGGAGTTTTTGACAGAGTCTGGAAATTGGTAGGCCAATAATATATATTCCGACCAAAATCATTATGAAGATTAGTATTTTAAGAATATATGCGACCATGTTTAGCACAGAGTGCAGAGCACAATTGGTGACCAGGAATTGTTAACTGAACCTGAATCGATCCCCCTTTCCTCAGTGCTACCTAAACTCTGAGATGTAAGATTAAGAGTGTTTCTCTGTAACTGCCACTGTCTACCATTGGAACTGGGTTCTTCCATTTTTTTGTAGCTGTCTCTTTGAGGTTGCCATACTGCCTAAAAGCAAATATACCAAAAAAAACCCAAAAAAACCCATAAAGCAATGACACTTTTTTTTTTTTTTGCTTGCCTCTGGAGGACAAGCCAAAAAAAGAAAAAAAAATCTATCCATTATCTCCCTTCCTGGATTCTCTCCTCTTGTTTAAATCCACATCCAGTGCGAAATTGATTCAACCTTTTGCAAATGGTTTTTTTTTTTCCCCTGGATATAACTTAATATTCTGTCTTGGGAGGGAAGAATATCTTTATGTGAGAAAGTCTGGCTTGTTGCCCAAACCCACACTCCCACTGGATGGTTGTCTGTGACTATTTAAAGAGTCTGGACTGAACCAAAGGAAAAATGTCATGATTCCATTCATATGGGAAATTTTGTCTAGTAGGAGTACCCAGGATGATTTGTCTTGGAAATGGCCAGAGACTAGAGCTAGGAGAAATCTGGACAAAAAGATATATTATAGGCCTGGATTTACGGGGTGACTGTAAGAACAGGATTTGGGGAACTCACCGGTTATGGAGGATGAAGGGAGGGAAATGGTGGACCATGACTGGAGTTTTACAGTCAAGCCCATGGAACATTAGTGTCATGGACAGACAGAAGCTTGGCCATGGGAGGATAAAGCAATGAGATGATGAGCTAACTTTGGGACATCATGGTTTGGGCTAAGGGCAGGAATTTCAAGGCCGTGTCCACAGGCAATTTAAAATCGAACCCTCCACACCAGACAGACCTCGAATGAAAGGTGTAACTTTGAGAACTATCAGTCTGGGTAAGAAGGTAGAGCCTTCATGAAACACTAGTATGTTGAGAATACAAGAGGAAAAGCTATCTGGTGAGAATGCTTTATAGTGAGCAACCAAAGACTATGATGCCAACAGTAGAAAAGATGGCTCCAATAGCAAGATAGAAGGAAACAGACACAGATCTTCTAGCCCCAAGAGGATGGCATGGCTGTAATCCATGGTTTAGATAAACTAGAGCAAAGGCTATGTGCCCCCTTTTCCCCCTTGCTTTAGTTAAAATTAGATGCAAAAATGCAACGTTGAGTTGAAGCAATAATACAGGGATGAAGTGTGTTTTCATGGCAAAATCACACTGTCATTGGGTCTAAGAAGACCTTAGATTGCCTTGAACTCTGGGCTTTGGCAACTGTGACCCCATTAACTTTGTGACTTGTTCAATCGATGTGGACTTTTGAAATGTTGGGCTGTGTCATTTCTAGGCAGGACAGAGCCTAGAACGCAGGGTTCCTGATCCCAAGCTGACAGTTTCCGTCAGTTTGCCCCATCTCAGGATGCACCCAGGCACCTGTGTATAAAGACTCAAGACAAATCAAAGCCCCATAAAGGTGCAACCACCTTAAGTTAGGGCATCCCCTTCCTGGCTAACGATGCCCTACAATCCCCCTCCCCCCAAAAAGGTCTACTTCCCCTGGCCAGTCCCCCACCCCATATATGTATACTTGTCAAGTGCCCCTTAGTCTCTGTCCTTCTCTTCCACCCACCTCCACCCCAACAAACCTCTGTTGCGGTCAGCCAGATCCACAGATGTGGGTGGGTCTCCATGGTGACAGAGGAAGCCTTGATGCAGGAGGAGAGGGACACAAACAGCAGAGGAAGGCTCTTTGCACCTAATACACTGCCTTCTGCCCTTCATATTTCCAGGGCATTAGAGGGCCCAGGCCTGTAAGGGGGGCTTCCTTTGGCTCAGAGAAGCACATTAGACGTCAAGAGAGGCGCCGCTATGTGGGAGAGACAATGGAATGCCTGAACTCTTCTTTAAAAATCTCTTTTCTATGATTTCCAGGTGATCGTCAGTATAACCATCCGATTTTAAGCAGTGCTACCCAGACCCCTACACATGGTGAGAGATGGCTGTGAGCATTCCGTCTTCCGTCCCCATCCCCAGGGGCTCCATCTTGACTCCTGATTCCCGTCAGGCATCAGACATATGGTCGTGACTCACTGGAGCTCAGGAGGTGTAAGGAGCCCACAGTGGCTCAGTCCCACTCTTGGACCATTGCCTCCCAGTGTTCTGTCTCAGAAACCAGAGTGATCTTCTGCCACGGAAGGGAAGGAGGGAGACCCTTTCCTGACCCATTCTCGTGTGCACGCTAGATCACTTCTTGGAGTCATAAATTCCATATGTCCAGAGCAAAGAGCGAGCACGCTCCTTTGCCCAAGTCTACATGTGGTACCATTGACTAATGGCATGCGACTTGGCACAAACTCCACCAGTCCTCCCCAAACCACTTAAGATTTGATAACACACTCAAAACCAACCCGGGTGACCCGAGCGTTAGCCTCCTGACAGGGGAAGAAGGTGAAGGTTGGAGAGCACAGGAGGGTGGGCATAGCGCCAGAGGTTTACAAAACCCACGTGCCCTTCTTGTAACATCCTCCTGATCACAACTCAACACCTAGCACTGCAGAGTAAAACTATTTTTGGTACCTGCTCCAAACTTGGTAGAACATAAGACAGCCATGGAAATTATGAACCATCAGTCATTTTGCTGTCTTTGCTCTGAAGGAGTGAAAACATCATTAAAGTTTAGTGAGAGAGAAACTCAAAACAAAGATAAATGATGTGGCTCACTTGGCAGAGAGACTGACAACCCTCTTGTGAGACTGTGCTCTGCTTCTGCATTGAGGTGTTGAGCATTATAATTAGGAAGACAGAAGTGGACTATTTTGATGTCCCCCTCTAGTGCTGGGCTCCTAGTGGAAATATGTGATGAAAGCTAGTTTAATAAGATGTTTAAGGTTGCAGGGACCAGGGGAAACCAGAACTGAAAGAAATTGGAGAGATCAGTGAGGAAGCAGCAGCTACCAGTGGTGATGTGGACAGTGGGAAAAGAAAGAAGGGCTCAGATATAAAATATTTTGGAGAAAAGATCGAGAAAACTTAGTGACGGGGCGAATATGGTTGACGAGAGTCAACAGTGAGTAAAAATGGTGAGCCGTGATCATTGAGAAGGATGGGGGTTCTTAGTAAGGCAATCTAAGGAGTCAGGAAAGCAAGCCAGTGTACGGAGGAGAGGAAGCCGTTGATGGTGAATTTGGATCTGGACATCTAAAGCTAGAGACCAGAGGAGACTCAAGAAAAAGGATTCAGCAGGCAGCTAGAAATGCAGACATGAAGCGTGGAGGGAGGTTACAGCTGAAGATGTAAGTAAGCGACGCTTTGGAGGCAGGAACCGATGCCCTGCGAGTGGGGGCAATCTGTGCAAGAAGGCTGAAAGAGAAAAGCAGAAGGCAGAAGCAGAGGGCCTGGGGGGGGGGGATGCCCACGGTGATGAGGCAGCAGTAGGAAGAGGAGCCCGAAAAGGCGAGCGAGGAGTGCTCTGCTCACTCCCGAACATTCTGAAAGGCTTGTTCTCCAGAAGGAGCTAACGCCTCCTGCGTGCAGAAGGAGCCATTCATCCCTCCTCTTCCTCTCTTCTTTTTCCACCTGCTGCTGGGGCACGAGGGTAGGCAAGACCCGGTCTCTGCCCCGTGAGCCGCTCACAGCCTGGGGGAGGCAAGGTTTCCTCCGCGTCTCTTCGTTGGGGGCTACGCTTTCCCCAGGAGCTGGCGGCGAGACTCTTAAGAGGGAAGGTGGACTGTGTCGACTTGATTAACCAGAGAGCATTAACTGGGTCCTTATTTTGGGCCAAGCACGGTGAAGTCATCAGCCAAACGGGAAAGCAAGGGGTGTACTGTTAAGGATATTCCAGTCTTTGGAGATCCCCAAGAGCACATCAAGTCAAATGATTAGAGACCACATAGACACGGAAATGCGTGGCATTGTCTAGGAAAGCGGCAACAGGGGCTTGAGGACCAGATGTCACAGGGGGCTGAAAAGACGTGACGTGGCTGGAGCGGAGAGTCTTGAGCGAAGAGCCAATCTGGGCACAGGACGAGTAAGGAAGGACATTGCAATAGGAGAGAGAGGCTGAGCAGGGGGGCAGGGGTGATCATGGTGGAGGCCGAGGGCGAGGAAGAGCTGGCCTTGGCTCAGCAGCACGAATTGGAGGACAGAGCGGGGTGGGTAGGAGCACCCAGAAATGTTGCATTTGGAAGCGGGTGAGCTGAGCAGTGCCCTCGGTGGCAGGATGATGCCAACAGGCAGAGGGAAGCTCCTTCTTTCTCCAGCATCACTGAATGTGAAGCAGTAGGAGCAAAGGACTGGTGGCTGTCACCCAGCTCCGGAGAGCAGTGCTCCCAGCTTCCTGCCCACCCCGCTTCCTGGCGTCTGTCCCGATCCATGCCAGGGAGGCTCTTTCTGTACGGCATGTTCTGATCTCTCGGGGACGTAGAGCGTCCCTCACCCCCTCACATATGTACCGAGCTGGCACGAATGCCAGCTCATTGGCTGGGCTCCCTTGGCTCCACCCCCAGCGTTTAGGGGTACCAGCGAAGGCAGGAAGGATAGAGAAGCTGGGAGTTCCCTGTAGTGAGGCTGCCCTTGGACCAAGCCTGGCACTTCTTCTCTTCGTCCCCCGGTTCACAGAATTCCTGACTTCTGGAGTTCGGCACTCTCTCTGCCAAGAGGCGTGGGGAGCCGCAGCCTGGCCCTTCTCTGGGTGCCCCAAACCAAAGAGTATGGAGGGACAATGAGAGAGCCACCTGCCCACCTCATTTCGGGGAATGGCACCACCGTTTCCACTGTTGATTTCTTGCTAAGGCTCAGAAAGTCAGTCAAGCACCAAGACATGCCTTCCTGCCTGCTTCCTTCCTGCCCAACCACCCCCCTCCCCCACACCCGCATCTTCTCTCTCCCCCCAACCCCTGTGCTCTTCCTAACGTGGCCCCCAGAACTTTTGGGGAAGGAACTGGAGGAGGAGGGAGTGGTTCGTAGGTGGCCTGTCAGGGGCGGGGTTTGGGGAGGCCCGAGGCGGAAGAGGGGACCTGAGGGCTGGCATTGAGGGACGGAATAACGTCACGGGCAGCGTGGGATGGAGTCTCAGTGAGCCTGGGTCCTGGACCCCGTCCTGTGAGTACGTGGACGAGACCACCGTCACCCCACCTATTTCCAACGGAGATTTTTTTCCCCCTGGGCCTGAGAGCTGTTAGGGACAGGACAGAACTTTCACACAATTTTAGGACCGCCCTCAGCTCCATCAGGCTTACGTCGTCGTCAGAAAGCACAGCGGCGCGCAGGGAGAAGGAGTCTGTCATTCAAAGAGGGACAGGCCACCAGCACGGCCCGCGGCGGCTAAGACTGCACTCGTCCCTAGCCTTCGAGGCAACTGGAACTGAGCATGGGGGAAACCAAGTCACCAGCACCACCCACGTTCTAGTACAGGGGGGCCAGGAAAGCAGGATAGGGAGTGAGAGCTAGAACTCGGATCCTCCCCTCCTGCCGGCCCATCGTCCTCGCCAACGCGACGCACCCCACCCCCTTCTTTTGCAGAAAAGCCACGGATGAACAACATCCTGACGTCGGCCACGGAGCCCTACGACCTCTCCTTCTCCCGCTCCTTCCAGAACTTGGCCCACCTGCCCCCATCCTATGAGTCTGCGGTGAAGACCCACCCCAGCAGGTACTCATCCCTGAAGCGGCTAAGTAAGTACCATTACCTCGCGTTTGGGGTCTGCTCCGGGGCCTTTGCGACACCTTCCTGCGCTTCCCTCTCTTGCCCTACACCGGAGGGGACGGGTGTGGAGTTTCAAGAATAAGGAGTAAGGTGTAGCCTGGGAAGAGCGGACGGGAAGCCCCTTGTGTCTGTTCGCTGTGGCCTGGATCCGTGTCCCCGTAGGCAGGGTGGAGGCCACGGAATCATCAGACCCACGTTCCCATGGGAGGCAGCGCCACGGACGAGTTGAACCGCAAGAGAAAGCCTTCCCCCAGCCCCACCCAGCACCCGCCACCTTCAAACCACGCTTCCTCATGCTCTCCCTTACCTTAGAGTGGAGGCTGCCGGTGCCAGAGCCTTGTGTGAGACCCTTCCCAGAGACCCGGCTTTGGAAGGGCCCGGAAACCAGCTCCCTCTCTAACCCGGCCAACGCTGTCTTGAGAACCCGAGCCTCCCCTCTCCCATGCACACACCCCGTTGCCTCGCGGAGCGCCGTTCCTCCGGTGGTCCCAGCTCTGCCACTTGAGTCTGGGGGGGGGGGGGGATCTGAACATGGATGGGCTTAAGACCCATGAAGACCCATTACAATGTCAACAAGGTACATGGAGAGGCCAACAAGAAGAGGAGAGGTCTTCTTTCGTAGCTTTCTGACCCTTGGACCTCCTGCCTCCATGCCCTCATGGGTCTGTTTTCATAACCACCCAGATGTGGGGCCGAGTCTTTACTTGACGCTCTGGGGTAACCTGCCCTGACGGAGTCCATCCCGTGGGTCCACATCAGCCACCTCCGCGGTGAGCTTCTACGGCTAGAAGCGGGGGTCCCTGATGATCCGAGGGCTCGATGAACGGCGGGGAAGAGGGAGGCAGGACCCACCCATCCGTGACTCTCTGGGAAACCCGGGAAGCAGTCAGAATTGCTTTTCCAGAGATTTAGAAAACCGCAGGACGCCTCATTCCTGAAATTCGGGCCAAAGCAGGCTCGCGTGTGTCCTGGGTACACTCAAGGGTGTAGCAGTCAGTGTGAGCGTGGGAGGGCCTCCCGGATGGAGAGGACGGGTGGAGCGTTGAGCGAAGTCCAAATATAGGACTGCCTTGGCCATGTTGTGGGCACAGGCGATGTGGGTGTAGGCTTGATTCTGGGCGTGTGTGGGACTGGGGGCGGGTGCTGGTTTCCTGTGGGCTGGCTGTCACCGCAGGGGGGGTGATACTATGTTCCTAAGTTACCAGCTAAGCGTTTTCACGAGTGCCTCTTGGTCGATGCGTCTCGCACTTCGCTGTAGCGGGAGTCTGGTTCCGCAACCCGGCTTCCCTGGAGTGAGGCTCTGAACTTCTCATTTCGGGTCTCTCTCAGGACCACGGTGTGGTCGAAGCGGGATTTCAGGGGCTTGGCTGTGCCATCAACTGTGCCTTGAGCCCCCTGGGGACCTCGAGGGAGCCCGTCCACCCTTGGAGACTCAAGGTGGTCCCAGACCAGAGGCATCAGCATTGCCTGGGAGCCGGGTGGAGACGCAGACTCTCGGGTCCAGCCCAGGCCAGGAGGTCTGAACCAGAACCTGCGTCTAACAAGACCCTGAGGACTGGTTTGCACTCCTCCACCCATCTGGGCTGTGCTGTCACACTGTCACCCCAGCTGACTCCTCTCTCTCTCTCTCTCTCTCTCTGTCTGTCTCTCTCCCCAGCCGACAAAGAGGCTGACGAATATTACATGAGGCGGCGGCATCTGCCTGACCTGGCCGCCCGCGGCACCCTCCCCCTCAACGTCATCCAGATGTCCCAGAAGCCCTTACCGCGGGAGCGGCCCCGCCGGCCCATCCGGGCCATGTCACAGGACAGGGTTCTGTCCCCAGAGCGGGGCCTGCCCGACGACTTCGGCTTGCCCTATGACCGCATCCTGTCCGACGAGCAGCTGCTCTCCACGGAGCGCCTGCACTCCCAGGACCCGCTGCTGTCCCCGGAGCGGACGGCCTTCCCCGAGCAGTCCCTGTCGCGGGCCCTCTCGCACACGGACGTCTTTGTGTCCACGCCCGTGCTGGACCGCTACCGCATGACCAAGATGCACTCCCATCCCAGTGCCTCCAATAACTCCTACGCCACCCTGGGCCAGAGCCAGACGGCCGCCAGGCGCCAGGCCTTCGCCTCCCGCAGACACAACACGGTGGAGCAGTTGCACTACATCCCGGGCCACCACACCTGCTACACGGCCAGCAAGACGGAAGTGACCGTGTGACTGGCCGGGCGGGGCGGGGCGGGGCCGGGAGCGGAGCCCCTAGCCGCGTGTGGCCGCCCTGCCTTGTCCCTTCTGCGGGAGGTGGGGGCGCGCCGCCTCTGCCCAGAAAGCCATACGCCGGGAGACACGGCCCCGGTGGCCTGGCCAGGCACACTCACACCTGGGATCTAGAGCGATCTCTCTCACTCTTCCAGAAGCATCCAGGGGAGTGAGGGGAGGGGCTAGGCCCCAGCCCCGCCTCCCCCCCACCACCACTAACTCCCTTCAGCCCCATGTCCCGCCCCCCCTGCAGGTTCTGTCGGCGGAGAGACCCTGGCCTGACCTTGGTCCCAAGCCCCCCATCCCCCGGGTTTGGACTGGCCAGCAGGTGCAGTCAACGGGCTGACCAAATAGGCTACTTGGTCTCATTCATTTCCCTTCGACCGCATCACAGAAATCTTCTAGTGCCTACAAACTGTCTGCTTGCTCTCTCAGAGCCAGGGAGCTGCTGTGTCCATAAGCACAATAACGTTCTCTTCTGCCTGCTGGAACTCTCTGGTCCCCACCGAGTGGCCCTTCCCCCCGCCCTGTGCCCCTCCCCCAAAGCCCCAGGATAGGGAGGGGTTCCCTTTCTTCAGCTGCCTCCCCCGTTGTGGGGAACCCCCCCCACCCAGTTCTAGCTGGTTGCCCCACCTGCAGCCCCCGCCCCCCACCGACCCCCTCCTCGGGCTCTAGGCGTTTGTTTGGCCCCCGAGCTCTCTGGGGCTTTGCTGGAGCCCACCCAGAGGAAAGTCACAATGGGGTACAGGGACTTTGGGGGGTGTCCTCCCCATCAACCTATGTCCACCCTTCCTCCAGGCCTCTAGGTCTGAACTATGGCCCGACACTCAGGCCTGCCTTCCCCTCCTTTGCTCTGCTCCCCAGAGGCCTCTCTGCCCGTGGCCAGAGAGCAGAAGGTGGGGAGAGCCACTGTGATGCCCCGGGGCCTCAGGGGCTCGCCATCCCCATCGCCCCGGGCTCTGCCTGTCTCCCACCGCGCAGGCTGAGGCAGAGGCCTCTAGAGAGGGTGGCTTGGCCCCCAGTGTTGGAGGACCCCAGGCAGTGGCCTTGAACCGTGCCCACCCCTCTCTCCCCACCGCTGCCCACCCACTTGGCCCCTTCTCTGTTCAGTGCTCCTTCTCCCTGCCCCCTCCCCACTCCCCCTGCCCTTCCATTTCTCTCTCCTGGCTGTTGCTGCTTCAGACCAGTGCCTCTTCTGGATCAAAGCAACAGAGACCCATGGGCAAATGCAGACAATGCTACTCCAGGGCTCTGGGTCTGGTTATTAACTGGGCAGCTCCCCACCCCTCCCCTGCAGGGGGCACTTGGGCACCGGGCGGACCCAGGCCTTCAGCTCTATTGGGGGACTGGCCCCTGCCAGCCCATCTCAGCCCCTTCTCTGCCTCCAACGTGGGCAGTGGGCAGGGTGTAACAGCCTCCTGGAGAATGAACCGTGAACTAAGCAACATCCAACTCCCGAAGACCAGAGCCTGGGGGGAGAGAAGGGTCTCCCCCATTCTCAGGGCCAGGGCACTTCCTTGGGCTGGGGCGGGGGGAATCAGCCCCAGACTGGCAGGTAAAGGTATGATACAAAAATATACGACTGTCGCCACACTCAGACTCCAAAAGCAATGACCTTAAACTGGGGTTTTAGGTTCCCCCAGTTCTGCATACAACATGTATGGTCCTTTAACACGGGGTCGGGCAGGAAGAACCCCCCCCCCCAGCGTCAGCCCTTGGAATTTTTAATCTCACCACGTCTACGATCCACCGAAAACTCAATCGACTGAGTCCTTTTACTTATTTCAAGAATTCCAAAGCTCTTGTCTCCCCCTCAAGGCTCATCATGAGGGGACTAAGGCTGGAGGTGGTGAACACAGCTCTCAGCTTCCCCACTGGGGGAGCATCACTGAGACTGTGAGGCTGTGAGGACAGGGATCACTCTCTGCTTTCCTCCCCTACAAACACATAAACCTTCTCAAGGGGCTGGTCCCCAAGGTTTTATGAGCGTTTGTTCCGGAAGGCAAGGCTGAGAGGGCTGGGGGGAGGAAGCCAATCTAAATGGAGCAGTAGGGCACTCCCAGAGACGAGAGTGTACCTCTCACAGCTGGTCCCCCTAAACCCACTGTCCTCTAATCCAGCCTCCCCTCTAAGGCTGCCTGCTGGTGCGGAGGGGAAAGGGTGAACATCCCCTCCCCAGGTGTCTGCACACATACACACGCCGAACCAGAAACCTGATCTCATCCCGGGTCAGAAGCATCTTGGCACTGAGTTCTGCAGCCGTCAGCATGCTACTTCTCCCCTGCCCTGTCTGTCTGCCTGTCTGTCTCAGGGGTTGTTTGATAGGTTGATTCCAAAGCATTTCTCATCCCAGCCTTATTGCTGTCTGGTTCAAAACCTCTGCTGTCAGTCAGATCAGAAAATCCTACCTAACGCTTACTTTATTTAAATTATTCTTCTGCTTCTCGCTTGGGTCAGGAAGGAAGGGAGGAAGGAAAGAAAGAAAGAAGGAAGGAGTGGAGGGAGGAAGGAAGAAAGGAAAGGAGGGAGGGAGGGCAGGAGGAAGGAAGGAAGGAAGGAAGGAAGGAGAAAGAGAGAAGTCTACAAACTTGCCCCAATTCAGTCCCTCATTTAAAAAGCCATAAAATTATGTCTCCACTGGGATACAGAAACATCTCATTTATTCAACTGCCCAACCACGTTTGCAGAACAAGCAAAGCCACATGACCAGGCAAGCTCACATAACAGGTAAGAGAAGGTTCTGGGCTGGAACCCAGATAGATACCCTGACTGCCAGCCCCACCAGGCTGGTGGCCACTAGCACCACTAGGCATAGAAGGGCCATCCGTTCCCCGTGGTGAAAGCCCTCCTTTCCCAGCAAGGGCAGCTCAGAGCCCTCAACTTCCTTCTGCTTGTTGTGGTCTCTGTGTGTGTCTCCATTGCTCCGGTGGGAATGGATGGGGCTCTGCATAGGCTCTCTCCTGCCCTGAAGGATCTCACAGGTCCCCTTGGTCTTTGACAGCAGTGAAGCTCTCACCATCCTTCATGCCCTTCCGCCTTTCCCGTCTTGCTTCTTCCCGTTAACTCGTGGCTCCATAAGTTCGTAAGTCACAAAGGCTTTCCCAAGAATTCCTGGATCCCCCAGACTGGAGTTGTACCCTCGGGACTCCCCAGTGCCTTGGGTGAAAGTTCCAGACTTTCCCCTTAGCTCAAACTTCTCCCCTCTTTCCACTCTCACACCCCGAAACTCCTATTTTAACCTCAGTCTTCTATGCCATTTCCAGTTTTTCCCTCCTCTCAACTCCCTGGCCCTGCCCTCTTCCTCCATTTACCTCCCTCCATCCCTAATGTGTTTACCTCCATCCTGCTATCCTCTAAGTTCTAAAACTTAGAGCCCTCGGTGAAAACAAGCAAGGAATGACACATTCTTCAAGACTTCTGTTGGCCTTACTGGTTTATCCTTCACCTCCTTCCCCCACAAGATGGTTCTCCAGGCCATGCAGCCAAGGGCTCTACCTCTCTGATCTTTGGGAGGTTAGGGAGAGAAGCTGGCCTGTCGGAGACATCATGGTTTGAAGGTCGGCTTTGGTTTCTGCAGCTGGAAATTCCCTGAAGCTCCTGCCCAGCCTGCCACGAGCCCAGAGGCTCCTGTTCTGGCCAAAGATTCATATCCTTGGTGGCTCTCGGCCACTGTGCCACCTTGCTTACATCTGTCCTGCTCGTATGTGTCACGGATTTTCCCCCTTTCTCTCAAAAGACGGGAGAGCCTCATGACTCTCCAGGTGTGGAGAAATCTCCATTACCAGTAGCCCTGCCACCAAAAAATCCATTTTTCTTCAGAGATGCTTGGCCACCAGCCTTCCTTCCATCCTCAGATTCCATCCACACAAGTGTGGACTTGACCCGAGGTCGTCTGAAGGGGCTGCTGGTGACCTGGACCCTAGACATCACCACCTGCTCTGAGAAGAGTTGACATGTCACCTCCCACAGACATTCCTTCCACCGTCCTCCCTGAACCTGGGACATTTCGCTCTGGAGTATTTTCAAGGAAGCTTGTTGTGTTTTAATGAAGTATTTTTCAGGGTTCAAATGTTATTTTTTATAAATGCAGCATTTTAATGACAGACTCAATATGAAAGATAGGTCTTCCTGGGCTCTATATTTAATTTCACAAGGCAGCATGCCACAGGAGGGAAAAGCACAGGGCTAAGGCTCTTGGGGACATGGCTTTGTCTCCATCTTGCTGTGTGACCAAGGACGAGTCATGTTCCCTCTCAGTGCCTCAGTTTCCCATCTGTAGAACGAGGGGCTTTGACTAGGTGAGCTTTGAAGTTTCATCCAGCTCTTACGTCCTAGGGCCTTCATTCCCCATTGGCACCCCCTCCTTTCTTCACATTCCTCCCCACCTCAAATGAGCTGCACACATAACGCCTGCCCCATGATCACATCCTCAGATGCCTTGGGTGGCCACTAAGCCCCCTCGCTAGAGTCTGAGGTGGGCTCCGTGGTCTCGGCCACCCAGAGATGCTCATACCTGCAGGGGTAAGGCCCTACCCATTCAACAGGTTACCAACAGCGTTCACAAAAGCCCTCTCGCATGGACACATCTAAATTATCCCGGGTGTCTGTGTCACTGAGGCATTCCGAATTTGAAGTGTTCATTGTGATGTGGTCCTTGAAGCTGGAGGGAGGCGGTTCTGACTTCAGAGAGAGGCCAGGCTGGAGGAGACAGGCCCAGAGGGTGCCCCACAGGGGTGTCAGGTTTGTATTTGAGGACAGCTTGGAAATGCATTTCAAGCCACAGAGGAGAAAACACGGCAAAAGGTCCGTGTTGAAATGGATGTTCTGACTCCAGAACCCGGGTCCTGAAGACCGAGTCTGGACACTGGGCTCCATTCCCACTGGAGGAGGGGGAGGCATCACGCCCTGGGCAGCTAGGAGGTGGGCACTCACCCCAGGCTAGTGCTTTTCCAGCCCCTCCCGGTGACACTACCGTCCTCCTGGTGAAAGCTTGCGAAGCAAGAGCTGATGGTGGAAGTCTGCAACGTCAAACCCATCTTGTAAATCGGCCAACCCATCAACCTCCCATCTGTAAGAGAAATGGCGTCGTATGTTTCCTTAACACCTTCCCTCCCGAGGGAGGGAAAGAACCCCCCCCCACCTCAACTTTGCTGCCCACTCCTGCTGTGCCCCGGAATACCACTCCATGAGAGGACTTGTTCATTTGCTTCGTAGTGGCAAATATTCCTCTAGTTCTGTAACTCAACTAGACATTTTGTAGTAAAGAATTCTTGAAATTCTCTAATAAAAAGCAATTCTTACTGTAATATTTTTAGTTTGGGGACACAATTTCCTAAGGTGTGTGGGGGGGGATTAATGAACATTTATACGCATTAGCCCAATTTACGGATTCCGTGTTTATTATATGGTAGTACTGATGAAAAGTACCTTTCTATCTGTACCTTTACACAGTTTCTCCGTTCCTCGTAAGGAAGCTTCACGATGAGCAGTGCTTATGCACCTGCTGTTTCTGTACAGATCTTAGCGTTCACTTACTTGTCAAAGCACATTCTATATGTACTGTAAACAGGTATCCCTTTAGTAAGATTTAGTCTTAAGGATTTTTCCACTTTTGTCAGTAACAGATATTTATGGATTAAAAGAAATAATAAAGCCGTTTCAACATAACCTGTGTCTCTTAAAATGGCCAACGTGCTTGTTTTTACAAACATAGAGCCGTAACGGAAGATAATTACAAAACCACACAGGAGGGGCGCCTGGGTGACTCAGGCGGTTAAGCGGCCAACTCTTGGTTTCGGCTCAGGTCATGATCTCACGGTTTGTGAACTCGAGCCCCGCATCGGGCTCTGCCCTCACTGCTCAGAGCCTGCTTTGGAGCCTCTGTCGCCCTCTTTCTGGCCCTCTCCCACTCGCACTCTCTCTCTCAAAAATAAATTCACGTTAGGAATGTTTTTATTAATCACAAAGGAACGCAGATCACTGGATACGGGGGCAGAAGCAAGAGTTGACTGCATAGAGAGTGAGGGAAGCGTCTTAGGGCCATGCCGCCAACTGTATAAATATACTAGAAATCATCCAACTGTATCATTACCAGGGGCGGGTTGTATGATGTTCAAATTTGGCCTTAAAAATGCTTTTAAAGACAGTGAACCAAAGGAATGCAGGGAGGAAGGCTTAGGACGATGTCAGCGGACAAGGTATGCTAATTCAAAGCAGAATTAGAAGCGATCACTTTGTAGCCACGTTCATCGACTCTGGTGCTATTGTTTTTAGCCATGAGGTCCTAGTTTGCTTTTACTGTGAGTTCTTGTAGGTAGCATGGGTGGTTAGAGTATCCGTGGTTTAATATCCATGCCGACCAAACCAGACAATCGAGCGGCGCCATGAAAATTGATTTCGATTTGGAGTCTTGCTCAAGACCCTCTTTCTCCGGACCCGGTTTTTAATATTATTTTCTTTGGCACATATTCACTGCTGCTGCTAAGGTCATCTGTTGTTCTGTGTGTCTGAGTTTTTCACCATAACCTAGATACTGGTGGGCTCAGGTTCAGCAAACAAAGTCGTGCCAAACAGGACGTGGTCTTTGGCCAACTTCGGCAACGCCATGCTTCCTAGAGTCTACAGTGAATTATACTCTCTTACCAACTGCCTGACTCCTTCGCAATTAAAACTCTTCTCATTGGGTGTTTTGAGCTTATATTTAAAAATCCCTTTAAGGGCACCTGGGTGGCTCAGTCAGTTAAGCCTCTGACTTCTGCTCGGGTCATGATCTCACGGTCCGTGAGTTCGAGCCCCACACTGGTCTCTGTGCTGGCAGCTCGGAGCCTGGAGCCTGCTTCCGATTCTGTGTCTCCCTCTCTCTCTGCCCCTCCCCTGCTTGCTCACTCTCTCTCCCTCTCAAAAATAAATAAATCTTAAAAAAAAGAAATATCAATAGCTATACTATTTAAAAAACTCCCTTTATTATCTCCTGCCAATGGCATTCCTCACCTAAAACGGAGTTACAAACCTGTTTACTATTCTAATATTTAATAACACATAACCACACATATTCTGAAATGTATTTTGCTCACTATAACAACTGTTACTACAATGCATTGCTCCTAAGTCACAATGTCTCTATGATGACCATAGCAAATGCATGCACACACGTATAGAAAAGCTTCACTAATCTATATTCATTATTGAAAGGAAACCTAAGGGAAAACAAAATTCTGAATTGCAGAATGTTTTTAGAGAAGTATAATTTAATAACAACACTTACACACATGTATAATGACTAAATTAGACCGAAAACGTGTTCCCTAATAGAAGAATCTCAGGAGAGTTTTTTTTTTATTATTGAACAGGTAAGACTAATGTGTAATTAATTTAAAAATTGTCAAGAGGTATGGGTCAGAGAGCCCTAGACATGCTTTAAATGGTATTTGGAAAATATTTTAAAAGAATCTTCCCTTAAATAGGTTAAATAGCCCTCCTTAAATATCATTAACACTAGGGGGCGTCTGCGTGGCTCGATGGGTTGAGCGTCGGACTCGATTTTGGCTCAGGTCATGATCTCGTGGTTTGTGGGATCAAGCCCCATGTTGGGCTCAACACTCAGTGCGGAGTCTGCTTGGGATTCTCTCTCTCTTCAAATAAACACAAATTAGAAATAAATAGATAAAATATCATTAACTTGAATAATTTATTCGACATTTTCTCTTTGATTCTCCAAGGTAAACCTCAACTTAGCCCATCCCGGTTGTCACTAATTTTGAATAAATGAGGTCATACTATGCTGTCGTCAATAAGCCAAGCCAGGGGAGACTCACATTGGGAGCATAGGAATGCCAGGAGCCTCCCACAGCTTTTCACCTCCGATGTCACTTTAGACACCGATCCTTCTCCTCTCTGACTGAGCATGAGAGGGAAGCTCGGGACCCTTAGGAAGGAGTAAGAAGAATTTTCCTTCAGGATTCTTCCAAGAAAATTAAGGACACTCACTGGGCTCCAGTGTGTCAGGAGTTGACAAATCAAAGAGCAGAGGTTAGGAATGAGTGCCTTGAAAGCTCCAGAAGGAGGGATCGGTAACTCGTGTGCCAAGGATGCGTCTGGGCCTTGGGGCCCTCATCCTAGTTGGGGATATTAGACTCAGAGGTCCTTGACATATCTGAAAGACGTGATCACTGAATTATTGCAAAACAACACTCAACTTCTATCAGGACCTCTAGGTCCTAAATGAACTTGGCAATAGCCCATCCTGCTGTCTTCCTCGGTCCTGTCCGTCCCATGAGAAATAGGACGTAGTCTGAGAGCACTGGACTGGGAGTCAGGAAACCTTGCTCATTGTCCTGGCTATGCCAGCATTTTGCTGTGTGGCCTTGACTTATTTCCGCCCGTCAAGTCTCAACGTCCTCTTCTAGAACAGAATAAGTGGGCCATGCCACTCTGAATCCCTAAAAGCATTCTCAGCAGTTTTAGTATCTGCTTTTGTAACTTGGTCAAGGTTTTGCAGGGAGTCGGTGAGCTCAGCGGGCACTAGTCCTGGCATAAGGGTGGGGTGATGGCAGGAATGCAGATCCTTGGCCGGAGCCACTGCATACCAGATAGCATCTTTCCGGTCACCCGCATATCTACCCTGCGTCAACAAGATAGCTAGAAAGGAAAGGTATTAAGCTAGAGGAAGTATAAGGTCCCTTCCCTTTAACTTAACTTTTTGTGACTTCCCCAAATCAAAAACTTGCTTGTTTAAAAAGAAAAAAAAAGAAAAGAAAAATCCCAAAGAACGCATTGTCACAGAAAGTTCTCAACGGCGCATTCTTCTGATGTGTTTGCCCATAGAAACAGAGCTTAAAAGTGTGTTTCAGGACCAGGGATCTCCCCGCAAAGAGGCAAGAAGTTGTTTTGTCTCCAGCCTCATTCCCAACCCCAAGTCTGAGCTCTGGAGATAGGTGTCGAGGGTAGAAGACGAGGACCACTGCCCTCATTCCCAACTCTGTGTACCTTAGGGATTCCTTCTTGGATCATTTATAAGAGCTGCATCCACTGGTTCATCGCAGCAACCAAAGAGGAGAGGATCTCCTCTGCTATTTAAGGGACAACCGTCCCTACATCAGCTTTCAGACTTGGAGAAAATGAAAAGCTGTTGGCTAATCCAGCTGTCGGCTAATCCAGCGGCAATGTCGGTACCCGCTGGGAGCTCGCTGTACTGCAGATTATCGATTCCCACCCTAGACCTAACTGAATCAGAATCTCTGGGGACGGGGCCCCAGAATTTGCCTTTTAGCAAGATCCCTAGGTGATTCTATGCATGTTAGAGAAGCACATCATTCTGCCTGCCCCCCCCCATTTTGAAATCCTATAACTCTATGTTTAGAGGAAAAACTTGGAATTCAAGGGCTCAGAGTAGCCTTGGTCTGTGAAAACAAGCAATTTTAAGCAACCAGCTTCGGTGAAGAGGTTAAAACAAAAACGGGTTCACAGAGGATTAGGTATTTAGGAAACAATGAGAAAACTTGAGGCAGGGTGTATAATCCATAGGAAAGGTTAGTAGAAGGGAAAATATGTGACTATTGGAAGGCTTTATAGGGTTGAATGAGAATCTTTACAGACTGCACAAACTTGGGGGTGTGAAAATATGAAGAGAAAGGAGAATCGGGTCAGGACATGGTCACAGAACAAGATTCATCCCCTTCTGCATAGGAGGAGCACAGGAGGAGGAAACACTTGACTTCTTCTGAAGGTTTTGGGGGGGGGGTCAAGATGGCGGCCGTGGTGAGATAAGGAGAAGGAGCCTGCTAAGGGAGCTTTTCCTGGAGAATCTCAATCTTCTTGGTAATTATGACACAGAGTCATTGAATCAGGCAGGTTAGGCTGGATTATGCTAGCGTGATAAACAACTCCCACCCGAATCTCCCTCCCACATGAAAGGGTTATTTTTTCAATCCCACTCTCTGTGGATCAGGTCATGATCTCATGGTTCATGGGTTCGAGGCCCACATTGGGTTCTCGGCTGATGGCGTGGAGCCTTCTTAGGATTCTGTCTCTCCTTCCCTCTGCTCCTCTATATCTATATCTATATCTATATCTATATCTATATCTATATATCTCTATCTCTATCTCTATCTCTATCTCTATCTCTATCTCTATCTCTATATCTCTCTCTGAGAAAGCCCCAACTGCGATCACCACCATGGGGTGGGTTAATACGGACTGGAGAAGGAGGAAGGTGGACATAGGCAACAGAATCCTCACTGCATATCTAAGGTCTGGCTAATAAATTTTAAATCTGGTACACCCACATCTTGAGATCCAACATCTCTGAGTTATGGCTATAAGTTTAAAAAAATTTTTTTAATGTTTTATCTTATTTTTGAGAGAGAGAGAGAGAGAGAGAGAGAGACAGAGTACGAGCAGGGGAAGGGCAGAGAGCTAAGAGACACAGAGTCCGAAGAAGGCTCTAGGCTGTGAGCTGTCAGCACAGAGCCCGACGCGGGGCTCGAACTCACGAGAGGTGAAATCATGACCTGAGCTGAAGTCAGACATTGAATCGACTGAGCCACCCAGGAGCCCCAGCTATAAGTTTTAAAGCTGATACACCCATATCTTGAGACCCAACATCTTTCAAGAGAAGTTCACAAGCCTTTAGTCTCAGGATCTCTTTACACTTTTAAAAATTATTGAAGACCCCAGAGAGCTTTTGCTTGGATGGGACATATCTATATACATTTATTATATTAGAAATTTAAACAGGGACCTTTTAAAAATGTATCTATTAAATTATTTAATAAACAACAAACCTGTGATGTGTTAATAATAACACATATTTATGAGATATAGCTGTATTTTCTTTTTAAAAATAATTTATTGTCCAACTGGTTTCCATACAACACCCAGTGCTCATCCCAACAAGTGCTCTCTAAATGCCCACCACCCACTTTCCCCTCTCCCCCACTCCCCATCAACCCTGTTTGTTCTCAGTATTTAAGAGTCTCTTATGGTTTGCCTCCTTCCCTCTCTGTAACGTTTTCCACCCCTTCTCCTCCCCCATGGTCTTCAAGTTTCTCAGGATCCACATGTGAGTAAAAACATATGGTATCTGACTTTCTCTGTATGACTTATTTCACTTAGCATAACACTCTCCAGTTCCATCCACATTGCTACAAAAGGCCATATTTCATTCTTCCTCATTGCCATGTAATATTCCATTGTGTATATAAACCATCCATTCATCAATTGATGGACATTTAGGCTCTTTCCATAATTTGGCTATTGTTGAAAGTGCTGCTATAAACATTGAGGTACAAGTGCCCCTATGCGTCAGCATCCTGTATCCCGTGGGTAAATTCCTAGCAGTGCTATTGCTGGGTCATAGGGTAGATCTATTTTTAATTTTTTGAGGAGCCTCCACACTGTTTTCCAGAGCGGCTGCACCAGTTTGCATTCCCACCAATGGTGCAAGAGCGTTCCCGTTTCTCCACATCCTCGCCAGCATCTAGAGTCTCCTGATTTGTTCATTTTGGCCACTCTGACCGGCGTGAGGTGATATCTGAGTGTGGTTTTGATTTGTATTTCCCTGATGAAGAGTGACGTTGAGCATCTTTTCATGTGCCTGTTGGCCATCCGGATGTCTTCTTCAGAAAAGTGTCTATTCATGTCTTCTGCCCATTTCCTCACTGGATTATTAGTTTTTCAGGTGTGGAGTTTGGTGAGTTCTTTATAGATTTTGGATATTAGCCCTTTGTCTGATATGTCATTTGCAAATATCTTTTCCCATTCTGTTGGTTGCCTTTCAGTTTTTAAAAAAAATTTTTTTTTAATGTTTAAAAAACATTAAATCCCTCTAAGTTCAAGTCCAAGAGGAAACAGAAAGCGCTCACTTAACCCAAGAGTGAAACCAAAGCCTTGGGTCTGATTCTACTGTTCTGATGGGATCACACGCCCTCTGCCACACTGATGGCTAATGGGGGGTGCAGGGACAGGAATGGTCCAGTTAGCTCAGTCATACATTTCAGTCAGAGCTGGGGACTGAGCCCTATCAGAAGTGCCTGGATTGGGGGCAGGGAGTAGAGGTATTTTCCCAAAGGAAAAGTGGCAAATGGTTATTAGAACAAGGGTAAATATCCATTTATCCAAGGGTTAAAACACGAAAGAAGCCAATGTTCGTCAAACCACCTTTCTGCTGACTTTTGAATAACAGGGAGAGTGTGGTGTGGAAATTGACTAGACTCAGTGTAGACAGCTCCTAGCATTCCTCTTTGGGATTGTCACTAAGTGGCTCCCTTCTCTGAAGGCAAGACGATATCCCATCCATCACTGCATCCCCAAGGCAAAGAGAATAAATGATGGGCGAATGCCTTCCTGCTATCAGAAGTGTGAGACCTACTTTCACAGCCCACAGGAACAGGTTGGGTCATGGGGATAAAAGAAGGCAGTCAGTCGGTACCCTTAAGAACCATTAATGAGAAAGCACATTATGGATTTGTTGTTTAAAATGATATCCTGGGGCGCCTGGGTGGCTCTGTCGGTTAAGCCTCCAACTTCAGCCCAGGTCATGATCTCACGGTTCGTGGGTTCAAGCCCCACAGTGGGCTCCATGCTGACAGCTCAGAGCCCGGAGCCTGCTACGGATTCTGTGTCTCCCTCTCTCTCTGCCCCTCCCCCACTGGCACTCTGTCTCTTTCTCTCTCTCAAAATAAATAAACATTTTAAAAAGTCATATCCAGCTAGGGACACTTCCTGTAACCTCTCCCAGCTTCTCACTAGAATAACTAAGAAAACACAGAAAAAGAATGTTTCTCACTTTCACAGCTGTGACTGAAGGGTCACCTGATTCCACAACCTGCAAAGGTTGACCTTTGACTCTAAAGCATATGGAAACCACCAAACCCCTTCTGAACTTGACTTCATGAGACTAAGACTACTTTATGCCTCCTCCATTGAGTTCTTACCAACCAAAAGACTTCATAGTTTCTAATCTAAACTCGAGGCTGACCAACTTGTTCCTCTACAGAGGCAAATATTTTAGGTTTTAGGGCCATCCTGTCTCTGTAGACTTGCAACAATTCAACTCCGCCCTTGTAGTGTGGAAAAAAGCCGTAGGCTCTTCACGATTCATAAAAAAAAATTAATAAATGAATATATGCATAAACAAATAGGCCTGGCTGTGTTCCACCTGGATTTTATTTGCAAAAGTAGGCAAATAAAGTAGGGTTGGATTCGGCCCACAGACCATAGTTTACTGACTTACGATGTTAACCACGTGAAAGTGACCAATAATATTTTACCACCCTCGTAGTCTCCCGCTTAATTTTACCCTAGACTCTCTATTCTTATCATCTTTCTACCACCAGAAACAGAAACTCTCATTTAAAATATGGCCCTGAATGGGATTGGATTCTGGGAGGTGTGTACTAGAAGGCAGGAAAATAGTATTTAAATGGAATAAAGGTACATCCTCCATGGTCACGAAATTATGACTCTTTCCCTGAACCTCCAGCTACAATCTTCAGACCTCCCCGCTTCACTTCCCTGCTCTTCCCATGCTCACGTAAGGTCTGATTTCTATATGAAACTCCTTGTTTATATAATACTTGGAGTGGCTTTGACCAAGCCCAGACTGATCCACCCCTCTACCCAGTCAGCGGTAGAAAACACAGTCTTGCCAGTTCAAGGTAATCCAATCACCTGATGTCTATATTTCAGGATTCTTTCCTTTTACTCTCTCCTCTGGGGGGTTGTAAGTGCCTGGGGAGCTTATATATCTTTTGGCCATCAGGGGAGGGTCTACATCTGTCCGATGTCCTCATTGAGATATACACCATCTTGTAGAGTCAGTCCTTGTAACCATGCCCTCTTGTCCACCAAGCCTCTCTCTAGGTGATACAGGTACTTAGACTGTGTCCTTCTCACAGTCCTTCTCAGCCTGAACCCAAGCTGACTCTCCGAGCATTTCTGCCCTCCTTCTCCTAACCATCCTACAAAGACCTTGGGAAGTGTCAGCCCCTGTCCCTGAACATAAGTCAAGGCAGTATTGAAAGGCTGCTTTCTGTTTAGTCTCCTTAGACCCTGCTCTCATTCATTGCCACTGTAACACCACGTGCTTCCCTGGGCAGCCGGGCTCAAGCATCCCCTTCCCTAGTATTGGGTATTCCCAAGAAATACCCAAGTATTCCTGGAGTAGCTGTCATGTTGTCCTCGGACTCTCTTGAAAGGGTCAATAGTTGTACCGCATGTCTAAGCGGTCCTCTACTTGGCTTCTGCAGCACTCCTTCCCAGCTTATCGCTCCTTTTAGGAAATGTGCTTCTCCACCTACAGGTTAGTATACACATCCTGACCTCTCAGTCTCCAGGCTGTGCCTTGTGTCCTCAAAGCCACGCTCCTGCAATGAAAACAAACTAGCAGTGCAACATAAACTCTTTCTCCCTCTTAAGTGCTTAGCTCTTGCAATAAAAGAAAAGAAACAGAATGGCTTTCATGACCATTGTGTTTGAAAACCATTCCGAAATTCAATAGACCCTTTGAAGCTATATCCATACTCCCCTGAGGCATTAAATGTCACTAACTCACTAAGGAGAGAGCCACAGGACAATATCAAAACACATAGGGATAAAAAAAAAAAGCCAAAAAAAACAAACCTCAATTAGTATTTCAAAATGTATCCCTTACTTGTAATTTTAGGCACACTCGATCACTTTACGTTACCAGAAAACCAGATCAGAAAGTGCAAGTAGAAAATAGGTAATAATCAAAGATTCTATAGAACGATCTCTCTTGCTGTGTAGAAACCCATCATTATAAGAACCAAACATGCCCTCATAATTTCAGGCAAAAATCAATTCAATGGGATTTTAGCTATATCCTAAAACATTTTTTTTTTTTTTTTGTATCACCGGAATGAAAAGCGGGGAAAAAACTGCCCTAAACAATCCTGTAGTTTCAAAATGTTACCTACAAAGGAATAAAAATCAAGCGAGCTTCAGACTTCTCTTCCACATTCAGCGTCAAAAAGCAATTTCTACAGAGGTTTGAGGGAAAACAGGCATTACCCAACGATGTATACTTTTATAGGTCTAATGGGGTATTAGTAGCATTTAAGTGAATAACAATACATTTATTCCCAGTAACTGAAATGAATTGCCCCACAACATTCAGAGTTCAAGAAATGGCACATCCCTTTTTAAAATTAAAAAAAAAAATTTTTTTTAAAAATTTTTTTTTTCAACCTTTTTATTTATTTTTGGGACTGAGAGAGACAGAGCATGAACGGGGGAGGGGCAGAGAGAGAGGGAGACACAGAATCGGAAACAGGCTCCAGGCTCCGAGCCGTCAGCCCAGAGCCTGACGCGGGGCTCGAACTCACGGACCGCGAGATCGTGACCTGGCTGAAGTCGGACGCTTAACCGACTGCGCCACCCAGGCGCCCCCAAAAAAAAATTTTTAATGTTTATTCATTTTTGAGAGAGAAAGACACAGAGCACGAGCAGAGGAGGGGCAGAGAGGGAGGGAGACACAGAATCCGAAGCAGGCTCCAGGCTCCGAGCTGTCAGCACAGAACCCAGCGCAGGGCTCGAACTCACGGATTGTGAGATCATGACCTGAGCCAAAGTCGGAAGCTTAACCAAGTGAGCCACCCAAGCGCCCCATGAAATTTCTTCAATTGTGAAGTATTTCATATGTACACAAGACAGTATATAATACACACGTGTGGGTTAAGAAGAGTGAGTGGTAAAAAGAACACCCATAAGCAAGGTTAAGAATAAACCATTACTAGGGGCACCCGTGTGACTCAGTTGGTTGAGTGTTGGACTCTTGGTTTTGACCCAGGTCGTGATCCCAGGGTTGTGGAATTGAGCCCTGTGTTGGGCTCCACACTGAGCATGGAACCTGCTTGGGATTTTCTTTCTTTCTCCCTCTGCCCCTCTCCCCCCGCCCCCCCATCTCTCTGTCTCTAAAATATGAATAAACAAATAAACAAACAAACCATTACCAGGGATGTGAAAGACCCCTGTGTGTCCCTCCCCATTCCATGCCTCTTTTCCCCTCCACCTCTGAGACATGATCAAAATCTGAATTTTGTGATAATCGTTCTCTGACTTTTCTCTAGATTTCTTCATATGTCTGCCTGTCTACAAAAATAGTGTTGATTTGGTTTGGCTTAAAACTAGTAATAAATATTATACTAAATGCATTTATGTGCAACTTCCCCTTTTTCGTTTAGCACTACACTTTTGAGATTTGCCCGTGTTGTCCCCTCCTGTTCACTGCCGGATAGTATTTTATTTTATGAATGACATACACTACAATTTGTCTACTCATTCCGTCATTGGTAAACACTCAGTCTATTTCCCATGATTATGCTCTTACGAACAATTAATATTCTCATACGTGCCTCCTGGATGGAGTCCCAGGTAGCCTGGATTCTCCTTTGGCACATGTATCCAAAGCACCTCCCCATTTGCGTCCAATGTCTTTATTCAGTGGTGTCTAAGACAGCTGGAAGGAAACTATTGTAACAACGCGTGCATGCTCTTTGAATTAAGACGTTATCATTATTTTAAACATTTGATAGGAAAAGGTTGATTCAGATTCAATATCCATTAGCAGCATCATGAGAAATTTCAACATAATGTTTGTCAGTGAAGAAAAGAACTGTCAGATCCTGGAAATATAATGTCAACTCTTCACTTTTGAATGAGTCTAAAGGCTTTACATTTTGCATTACTTGCTTGTGTGAACACATTTTCTTGCCCATGATGACTGCCCAGAATTTAAAGAGATCATTACTAAAAAGCATTGAACAAGAGTTGTGCAAAGCAAGAAATCTGATATAAAAAACATTACGCTCAGAGACGCAAAGTCACGTTTCGAACATAAAAAATGGAAATCATTTCCTCTGAAGAATTACACAAATTCAATATCTTTCTGAACACTTTTGGGAGTAGCCAGCCTCTTAGGTAACACCCAGTGAGTCTTGCCCCAAGGTGTTCACATCCTGGAATACTTCCCTTTCACCGTGAATGGGGTGAATCTTTGTAACTAACAGGGCTATTGCAGAAATGGCAGTGTGTGGCTTCCAAGGCTAGGTCGTGAGAGACTTTGTGGCTTCGGTCTTGCTCTCTCTTAGATCACGTGGTCTAGGGGAAGACAGCCATAGTGTTATCAAACACCCAGCGGAGAGCTCCACGTGCTGAGAAACCGAAGCCTCCAGCATTGACCCACCAGTCATGGGAGCAAGATATCTTGAAGAGGCTCCCCCAGACCCAGTCAAGCCTCTAGATGATGTGGCCCCTGAAGACATCTTGTCTGAAACACGATGAGAGCTCCTGAGCCGGAACTGCCCAGATAAGCTGCCCCAATTCCTGAGCCAGCATAGATTACATTAGATAATGTTATGAAGCTGCTAACTTTTCATGTAATTCGTTACACGGTAACAGATTGCTAACATGTTTGTTATTTTATTTCCCTTACTATAATTATACAGTATAAACTTGATGTCAGTTGCTTTTAATAAATCCCATTTAATGTCCCACCCCCACCCACCCCCAGCCGATCTCCTTCTAAAATGAAGATTAAGGTGTGTTTTTAAAGGAAAAAAGCCTGGGTTGACAGTGTGCAGGAGACTTTACTGTCAGATATCTTCAGATCACCTTCACAGGCTTCTGGGTTTCTATTTTTATGTATAGTGGGGCAAAGGGACAATGAGGATAGAGGTCAACATAGGCCACGACTGGGGTGGTGGAAACTTTATTTGAAGGGTTTACAGGAAGTTAATGGCCCTGAAGTCACTCTCTCTATAAAACATGACCGGGATTTACACATTTGGAGGCCCTAAGCATTATAACAATAATCATGCCTTCCTCTGTGCAAAATAAAAACTCTAAAAAACAATGCTATGTGTAAGAAGCCCCCAACACTTCCATTTTCCCCTGATGCTTTCTTTTGCAATGTCAATCACCAAATTCATCTTAAAATCATTTTAGGGCCCCTGCTTTGTCCCTTTCCTCACAGTTGGTCTGCCTACTGTTTAATCCGGCAATGATAAAACACTCTTTACACACATAAAGATTCATTTTCTACTGTGAACATTTTTCATCATAGCGCCTCCTGTGCCCCAGTTATTATGAAATCAATCATTTTACCTTTTAGCTACCAACTTTTCCTGAGGGGTTCTTGTTAGCTGAGTTGCCTTTGATAAGTGCTTATTCTGTTAATGTTTCTTTGAAGCCATTATGAACATTCTTTTTTACCAGAGATTGTGCAGTCTCTGGTTGATGACAAAAATCAGGGTGGTAGGGCAGGGGGATGGGGTGGGGGGGCTCATTTCAGACCTGCAGGCTTCACGTTTCCAGGCTGTCCCTTTCCTTGTCCCTACACCCCTTACAAGCATGCAAAGAGCCAAGCTATTTATATCTCCATAATGAAGAGGGAGTCAGCAGGTGACAAACGCTAATTTCTGAGGTCAGTAAAGCTGCTTCACGGTATCCCTTTTGGAAGACAAGATCCACATAATCCTGCATATTTAAAAGTGCCTTTCTGCACTTCAGAAGAACTGATTGGGGCCATCTCAGAGTTTGAGTTCCCATTTGTCAGATTAAGCACGCACTTAAGGCATGAACAGAGCAGGACCCTAAAAAAAAATCTTTTTAAAAAAAGAAATTGACATTGAAATTCTGAAGCTGATCTAAAATTATTATTTCATTATTGTTTAATATTAAATTAAATTAAAAATTCAGTTCCTCAGTCGCACCAGCACCTTTCGAATGCTCAGTGGCCACATAAACACCGTTCTAAAGTACGTAAGTTATCACGGAAAAGAAATTTAAAAAATTCACTGAGTTCGCTTACATCTATTTTAGGATTTGACATCGTTTTTTCAAGTTTGAATTACACATCTGGGGAGTAGACGGGAGAACCAGCATATTTTCAGTGTCTGGAGTCCTCTAAAGAATTGAATCTGACCTTAGCCAGCAAGACCCTTAACAGCATTTGTATCCTTGCCCTCCCCCTCCACGCACCCCGTCAATAAACCGGGGCTCTGGACGGTCACCCCTGAGCACCTGCAATCCGAGAGCAGGCACTAACCAGGAGCGGCGGCTGGTTTCCTAGCAACAGCGACGCGAGCCCGCCCCTTGCCGTCCGCGTCCCTCGCCTACCTCTCTAGCCGGGAAGGGGGCGTGGTCAGCAGTCTCCGGCCCAATAGGAGGGCAGCGGAGGCGGGAGCCCCGGCCGCGTCCGCGTCGCCCGGGAAACCGCTGGGGCCGGCAGGAGCGCGCGATGCCGGGAGCGGAGGAAGCGGACCCGGAGCCCGGCGCCGACCCGCGCCTGCGACTCCTGGGGGCCTACGTGGCCCGGAGCCTGCGGCCGGCCGCCGGCGCCTGGGAGCGCTGCGCGGGCACGGCCGAGGCGGAGCGGCTGCTGCACGCCTTCCTGGGCCGCGAGGATGAGGGGAGCCCGCAGCCGCTGCTGGTGGTGCGGCCCGGGCCGGGGGGCCTGGCGCTGCGACCCGGGCTGGACGCGGGGCCCGAGGCCGGGCCGCCTCGCGCCAAGGGGCTTTTCTTCCTGCGCACCGGGCCGGAGCCGCCGGGGCCCCGCAGCCTCCGCGGCGCCGTGCTGTGCGGGGACGTGCCCGCCGCCCCTCTGGAGCATCTGGCCGCCCTGTTCTCTCAGGTGAGGGTGGGCAGGTTGCGGGGCGCCGGCAGCCACTGGGAGGGGGAGGGGGAGAGGAGGCGGAGCCGGAGGGCGGGGAAGGGGGCGTGGCCAGAGGGGAGGGGCCCCAAGCCCAGAGCCCACGTGCGACCTGGGGGCGAGCTGGGGCCACCTGGGAAGGGGCCAGGTCAGACTGAGAAGCTGAATGGGCTCCGATTTCCTCCAGTCCCGGTCTGGGACCAAGCCAACGTCGAGGGGAGGCTGGGGTCAGGAGGGCCTGCTGGGTCCTGACCATTTCTTAATCCCTCTGTAAACTGACACAGGGAAAGACAAACAGTGGTGACCAAGGGGTCATCTCTATGGGGTCAGGGAGGTAACGGAAGTGAAAGGCTCTATATACACAGTGCTTACCTACGAGGGGAGTTAAAGGGGGAGGTGTTTTGGTTTCGATTTCACCTCATCCGTGAATACCCAGTGTCAGCCACGTGCCAAGATAAGAAGTTGGGGCATCCATTTGGAAATGTCCAACAGGTGCCAACAGGTGTTTGGAGGGGGGAGGGGTCTGCCCTGAGCTCAGGGAGGAAGATGTCCGGAGACGTGGATTATAGAGTACTTGTGTGAGGCCACAGGCAAAGCGGGGACAGTGCAGATTTCAGAGAGGGTGCCCAAGGTGAGATTCTTGGGACATTTAGACCTTTCTGGAACGGGAGTAATTTTCCCTGTAAGTTGTGTGTGTATGTTTGGGGAGGCTGTGTTGTGTGATAGAGGCCATAGGGAATACCAGAAAAACAGAAGACACAATCCTACCCGTGAAATTGATCCTCTATTTCAAATACAGTAAAACCTTGGATCGCGAGTAACTTGTTCTGCGAGTGTTCCGCAAGACGAGCAAACATTTCTAATACATTTTAACTTGATAAACGAGCAATGTCTTGCAATATAAGTAGTACGCGACGTGGGTTGTCACATGATCACAAAGAGCCAATGGTTCTTCTCTCTCTCTCTCGTTCTCTCTTTCGCTCACCGTGGGATTGTGGGTGATTGTCAACGCAATGTCACAATTCCCCGACATCCTCAAAAGGAGGCAATAGCAAGTGTCATTGGATAGGTTCCTTGTTACGGTTGCACAAAAAGAAAAAGATTCCACCGAGCCAATAGATAGCCGTGATTCTGTTAGCGATAGTGAACGTCCTACACAATAACCCTCCTCTCTCTTGTCTCCTTCACACCAACCATGAAGGTGTTCAAAGGTAAGTGCAGGTGAATTTGTTTCTTTTTCTTTGTATTCTGTATTTTCTTTATTATTTTGTGTTATATTTACAGTATTGTGATTTTTATATGAATATTTTTGGGTTGTGGAACAAATCATCTGAGTTCCCACTCTTTCTTATGGGGAAATTTGCTTTGATATACTCGTGCTTTGGATTACGAGCATGTTTCTGGAACGAATTATGCTCTGCTCACAAACCAAGGTTTTACTGTATTGAAAACTCGTACGCCTGGGGTGGAGGTAGAATTTACCTAGAGTTGGCCCCAGTGCTGGAGCCGGGTCCTGGAGGCTCCCTGCTAGGCCAGATGTTAGCCTTTTAGTTGCTTTACCAGGAAGCCCTGGGAAGGGGTATGGCGGGGAAGGAGCACGGGTGACAGAGTCACCCTGGGGAAGCCCAGAGAAGCTAGGTTTCTCAGTAGATCAGAATGCACTTCAGTCTTTTAACAACCAGAATGGCTTTACTGCTGTGCATTGTCTGAACACCCTCACTACAGAGATCTAAGCTTGGATCAAGTCCCCTTGTGAATGATGATGACAGAAGGAAGTGCCATTGTGATCAGAGGAGAGGGGTATGCATGTGGTCTGAGAGCCACGCTTAGCCTCAGGTGTCGAACTGGCTCCTGAACAGGAAGGAAGGTTAGGGTAAATGGATGTCAAGGTAAATTTCAAGGGACTGGGAACAGACTGAGCCAAGGTTCAGACGTGGCGCTACACTTAGCACGTGTGGAGGGCAGCGGGTCAATCTCAGAGCAAGATCAGGCCCGAGGAAACGTATCCAGCGGGCAAACATAATTGTAAAATAATCCAAGCCCTCAAACATTCCAAAATTTTCATTGGTGCATTGAACGAGATTGGAAACAAACTGAATGTTTATCGACAGGGGACCGGGCAAATGAAGGAAGGTCCAGCTATAATTAAACGGAAGAGTTGGTAGGGCGCCTGGGTGGCTCAGTTGGTTAAGTGTTGGACTTGGGCTCAGGTCATGATGTCACAGTTCATGAGTTTGAGCCCCGCGTCGGGCTCTGTGGTAGCAGCGAAGAGCCGACTTGGGATTCTCGCTCTCTCCTCTCTCTCTCTGCCCTTCCCCTGCTCGTGCTTTCTCTCTCCCTCTCAAACACATAAACTTTGAAAAAATAAATAGATAAAAGGGATAATTGCTATGGAACAGTCCTTAAGGTAATTTATATTTATCGTGGGGAAAAAAAAAACCCACACAAGATAAAATTCACTCTCTCAATAATTTCCAAGTGTACAGGCTGACACCTGTGACCCCCCCACACACTGTTGTGCCGCAAATCCCCGGGAACCCCCACCATCCTGCATGACTGAAAGTCGGTACACGCTAAACAAACCCCCAGGTCCACCTTTCCGCGGGCCCTGGCATTCCCCTCCCCACCCCATTCTACTTTCTGTTCCCATGACCTTGACCACTCTGGGTACCTCATATGAATGGAGTCGTGCAGCATTTAGCTTCTTGTCACTGGCTTACTTCATTTAGCATAATGTCCTCGTGGTTCATCCATGGTTGTAGCAGGTGTCAGAAAACGTCTTCCTTTTTAAGGCTGAGTACTATCCCATTTTATGTATACGTCGCCTTTTGTGTATCCATTCACCCATGGAGGGAAGTTCTTTCCCCTCTTGGCTAGTGTGAAGAGTGCTGCGATTTAAGATAATTTTTTAAGGTGCAGAATTATAGTATAGTATGCTACCATTTCTGCTAAAAAGAAGAAAGAGGGAGGGAGGAAAGAAGGGGGAAGGAAGCAAGGAGGAGGGAAAGCGGGAGGGAGGGAGGAAGGAGGGAAAAAAGGAGGGAAGGAAGGAAGGAAGGGAAAAAAGGAAGGAAGGAAAGAAGGAAGGAAGCAGGGAAGGAGGGAAGGAGGAAGGGAAGGAAGGAAAGGAAGGAAGGAGGGAAAGAGGAAGGGGAGGAAGGAGGGAGGGAAGGAAGGAAGGAAAGGAAGAAAGGAAGGAAGGATGGAAGGAAGGAGGGAAGGAGGAAGGGAGAGAGGGAGGGAGGAAGGAAGAAAAGAAGGAGGGAAGGAAGGAGGGTAGTAAGGAAGGAAAGAGGGAAAGAAGGAGGGAATGGAGGAAAAGAGGGAAGGAGGGAGGGAGAGAGGGAGGGAGGAAGGAAGAAAAGAAGGAGGGAAGGAAGGAGGGTAGTAAGGAAGGAAAGAGGGAAAGAAGGAGGGAATGAAAGAGGGAATGGAGGAAAAGAGGGAAGGAGGGAGGGAGAGAGGGAGGGAGGAAGGAAGAAAAGAAGGAGGGAAGGAAGGAGGGTAGTAAGGAAGGAAAGAGGGAAAGAAGGAGGGAATGAAAGAGGGAATGGAGGAAAAGAGGGAAGGAGGGAGGGAGAGAGGGAGGGAGGAAGGAAGAAAAGAAGGAGGGAAGGAAGGAGGGTAGTAAGGAAGGAAAGAGGGAAAGAAGGAGGGAGTGAAAGAGGGAACGGAGGAAAAGAGGGAAGGAGGGAGGGAGAGAGGGACGAAGGATAGACAGATTCACTAACAGAGGAATCCACAGGCCCGAGAAACTAGGTGACTGAGCTGCAGAGGTAGATAGAATGCTTGCTTCGCACTGGGAAGCTTTTGCACTTTAAGATTTTGCACCAGGTAAATGTATTATATGTTTTTAAAATCCAAATAAAATATTTACTTTTAGGGGCGCCTGGGTGGCTCAGTCGGTTAAGCGTCCGACTTCGGCCAGGTCACGATCTCGCGGTCCGTGAGTTCGAGCCCCGCATCAGGCTCTGGGCTGATGGCTCGGAGCCTGGAGCCTGTTTCCGATTCTGTGTCTCCCTCTCTCTCTGACCCTCCCCCGTTCATGCTCTGTCTCTGTCTGTCCCAAAAATAAATAAACGTTGAAAAAAAAAAATTAAAAAAAAAAAAAATATTTACTTTTAGATTACCTTCAGGCCTTAGCATTTCTCGAAGCCGCTAACAGCCATCCATAGGCCATTCAACCACTGTTCCCTCATCTACTTCTTTTACTCGCCCTGCTGATCGAGGGTGGTTACAGCCCCCAGCTCACCTCCTGTCCCCTAAGCCCCTCCTTCCCTCCCAGCACTCCTGCCCCCTCTCCTCTCCCCCTGTGGGCCAGCTCCACCCCTGGTGGCATACTCCCCTCATCCTCCCACACCCGACTCAGCTCACTCAAGCCAAAGGAGCCCTTGTGGCTGAGAAGCCCTCTTGTGTTAGGGGGTGGGTGTGGGGTATGATTCCTCCCAAAGAGGGAGGAAGCTATACATTTTAACATTATTTTGTTACACTAGTACAGGGTTTAAAAAAAATGCATCCCAGGTGCGCCTGGGTGGCTCAGTCGGTTGAATGTCCAACTCTCGATTTTGGCTCAGGTCGTGATCCCTGGGTCGTGAGATCAAGCCTCGTGTCAGACTCTGCACTGGGCATGAAGCCTGCTTGGGATTCTCTCTCTCTCTCTCTCTCTCTCTCTCTCTCTCTCTGCCCCCTCTCTCCTGCTTGAATGTGCGTGCACTCTCTCTCTCTCTCTCTCTCAAAATACATACATGATAGATAGATAATAGATAGATAGATAGATAGATAGATTAAATAAAGTAATTAAAAAAGGCATCCAAGCAATGTTTCTTGGAATTGACAGAATTTAGTAACGAGTTTCCTGCTAGTTTCTTCCTCCTCCTGGCCACTTCACTCACTGCTGCCAGGTTATTTTCCCCAAGGTCCGAGACTTGGGTGCCATTTTGAAGTTCTGTGTCTGGGGGAGGGAGCATGGGATATGGAATCTGATGGGCTTGGGTTCGAATCCCGGTTCTGGGCAATGCATCAGTCTCATGTGACCTCTGCGGCCAGGGTCAAACGATCGTGCAGGACGGTCATGGAATTTAGAAACAGTACATGAGGACACCCGGAATAGTGTGCTGTGTTGTAGGTTTGCCCTACAGGACAAGAATTCTTGTCCCTCGATACCCCACTCAAAAGCGTCCTCACTCCTCTGACCCCTCCTTGTCACCTGGCCCTAACCCATCCCCGCTGTCCCTGGAGGACTCAGCTGTGTGTCTGTCCCCACAGCCTCTCCATCTCTGAGCCTTCGCTCCTCCTTGATGCTTCTAGACTCGTGTAGAAAAACCTCCGCTGGGATCTTACGCCATCAGACAAAACCCGCCCTCTCCCGTCTCACTGCTGCGTCATGTACTGACGGCCCTGCCCCCGGCTCACTGTGACTCTTTCCAACATCACTCCTATCTTGCCACCTGGCTGCTTCATCAGATGCAGGAAAGATCCTTCCAATAAGCCGGCCTCCGGGGTCCTTGAAACTTCCTCCTCCAACGATGTTGCCTACCTCTCTACTGTGGCTGTTCGCAGACCTCCCATTCCAAACCACCCCCTCAGGATCCCACATCAGGGACCTCTTTCTCTGACCACCACTCCTGTCTTCCAGCTCGCTCCACACAGCGTCCCGTACCGCAGGCCCACGACCCTGCTGGGACCGCCAATCCCTCCATCCTGTCGCCTTCCCGCTGTCCCTCTCCAGACGCACGTGCTTTCTCTTCCTTCCATTATCATCACGACCTTGGGTAAACTCCGGACTCACTGGCCTCTGCCTCGTTTTGTCCTACGCCTCTGGTGAAACCATAATCCTGATGGAATCCAACAAAACCCACTGGCCCCACTTTAAATCCGTGAGCCCGAACCCGTAACAGGCCTTCTACGCCTCCCAGGTGACACCCATGCTTCCAATTATTCTCTTGATTTTTCTGGATCCCTGTCGCACACTTTCTCCCCCCCCCCACACCACCCGCCCCCCGCCTCAAATGTCCAGAATTTCTATCAGCCTCACCTTCTTACTTGGTTTTAGAACATGGGAGTATTAGAATAAAACTCCCACCAGTGCTTCTATCCGTCCCATCTGCCAATATCTAAAGTCACCCTACTCTGCCATCCCTCCTGTTGCTACAGAAGGACCGTGTGCCGTCCCCTGGTGGCAACCCCGAGACTAAAATCTAAAATCTCCACCTTTGCTCCGAATCCCGTCCATTCTCGTTTCCTTGAAGAGGTCACGCCAACGACTCTCCCTTCTCTACTACATTCTTGGTTTTTCCTTCCCCACCAGGTAACTCCCGTCAGACAGAATCCTCATTCCTCCTGGCAGCTCTCGTCCTTTTTTCTGTGGTCCCCTCGACGGCAGAATGCCTGGGATTTGTGTCTGTTCTCGCTGGGCCCCATCTTCTTCCTGTTTTAGCCTGCGGTCACCCCCACGTCGCATGGAAGACAAAGTGAAGAGCTCGTCGGCGTTACCAGGACGCCGGATGCTTCATCAGTCCTCTTCTGGTTGGACCTGTGAGCGGCCTTTGGCTTTCAGGACACCAGTCTTCTGACGTCGCGATGGCCACTCCTTTCCATCAATGGCACCTGCCAGCTTCCTAACACTGGAGAGCCCTTGGGCTCACTGCTTGGACCCCCCCTCCTCTCTATCTGTCCTCAGATTCTCGGGAGCAGTCATTCACACCCCCCCACCCCAGAGTTTCACAAACCACCTGATTCGGATGTTGCTGTCCCCAGCCTTTGCTTCTCTGAAACCCCAACTGCCATAGCCAGCTACCTTCTGTCTATAATATACGTCCCCCAAGGATCTGCACAGCTCTCTCCCTGTCCTCCCCAGTTTTTGTTTAAATGTGACCTTCTCAACGAAGCCTGCACCAATCAGTCCATCTGTCACTGTAAACTCTCTTGGTCGTCCTCCCCTGCTTTGTTATTATCCTTTCTTGCAGAACGTTCCGTTGATGGACTGTCTCTCCCCTGAACTTCATGAGATCAGGAATTCTTGTCTGTTTTGTTCATTGACATACCTTCCCAGCACCTAGAACACGATTAGCATATAGATGGTTAATAAATATTTATTGAATAAATGAAGGAGTAGCTTTTCGTCTGATAGAAAGTTCACGTTCATTATTTTTCTCTCACTCAGAGCCCTCAAAAATCCGGTGCAAGCTCACTCACCAGTTTTTCTTCAGACCGCGTACGTTCAGTTATTCTGTGAACCTCTATGGAGCGCTTCCTCTATGCCAGGCCTTATGGAGGACTGTGGGTATAAAAAGACCAGATGAGATACAGTCCCTGCCTCTGAGATCCTAAGAATATTACTCTTCATTCTCTCTTTCCTCTTGGGCCTTCTGCCCAGGGTCCAAAAGGGTCCTTTCTTTTCTTTCTTCCTTCCTTCCTTTCTTTCTTTCTTCCTTTCTTTCTTTCTTTCTTTCTTTCTTTCTTTCTTTCTTTCTTTCTTTCTTCTTTCTTTCTTTCTTTCTCCTTTCTTTCTTTCTTTCTTTCTTTCTTTCTTTCTTTCTAATAAATGTCTGTTTATTTTGGGGAGAGAGTGTGTGCGAGTGGGGGAGGGGCAGAGAGAGAGGGGGACAGAGGATCTGAAGCGGGTTCTGCACGGATAGCAGAGAGCCCCATGCAGGGCACAGACTCACAAACTGTGAGGCCATGACCTGAGCTGAAGTTGGATCCTCAACCAACTGAGCCACCCAGGCGCCCGCCCCCCCCCCCCCCGCCAGAGCGTCCTTTCTCAACATGAATGAGTGGGACTTGATTTGTAACATCTTCTCTGTTGGCACTCCCTGTCCACCTGCTGTTATAAATTCTCAGTTCAGTGATTGTTTCCAGACAGACCAGGCAAGGCTCACCCTCTTCGATTTCACCCGCCAGGTCTCGGTGTCCCATTTCGTAGCCACATGGACTCTGGTCATTCGTAGAACCCAACCAGCAATATGAGTTTCTATTGTCATTATTTCCTTGGTTCTTCCTTATCCCATTTCCCGATCATCTGGGTTTCTCTCTCTCTCTCTCTCTCTCTCTCTCTCTCCCCTTTCCTTCAGCTGTGAGATGTTCCTAGTAGGTGCCATCAACTACAACTTTTTTAAGTTGCTAGTGATCAAAACCTCCACGTGAAGTAGCTAAGAAAATTCTGGAGCGGCTTGATTCAGGAGCTCTAATGATGTCAGAGGACATGGGCTTTTCTCCACCTATAAACTGTCTTTTCCCCATATTGACCCTATTCTTTTTTTTTAATTTTTTTAATGTTTATTTATTTTAGAGACAGAGCACAAGCAGGGGAGGGGCAGAGAGAGACAGAGAGACAGAATTTGAAGCAGGCTGAAGGCTCTGAGCTGTCAGCACAGAGCCCGATATGGGGCTCAAACTCACAGACCGTGAGATCATGACCTGAGCCAAAGTCGGACGCTCAACCAACTGAGTCACCCAGGCGCCCCCATATTGGCCTTATTCTAAGGCTCCATATGTTGGCAAGGTGGCCACAATCGTTCTGGACTCCTAGAAAAGAGAAAGCTCTCTTCATCAAAAAGTTCAGACGCGAGACTTTGGCCTGACTCTCATTGGCTCACATTTGTTCACGTCCCGCCTCTGGACCTAGAAATGAGTACCAAAAAAAGAGGAGCCCTACTGGGTGGCCCAAACCAACGAATGTTCACCCTACAGGTAGATTTACGATCCTCAACTTGGCTTGCTTTTTGAACACGCCCTGGTCATAACACCTGTAGACAGATGGGCTTCCTTACCCGCATTCGTCCTATATTTTGACATTTTCAATCGCCTCCTATTCACCCTGCTCATGACGGAGGGGCTCCTGCCCAAGAGTTCTGGGGATGGCCAAGCACACGACAGTGGACAGATGATCCTGATGGCGGCTTCTCAGTTACCTAGACTCACAGCCCAGAGGAGGAGGTGGGAGAGGATACTGTGTCCCTCGGGAGTTGGGCTTGGGACCACAATGAACAACCACGGGGCTATGGGAGGCAAGCTTGGGGTGGGGGGATCCAGATGGTGGGGTGCCCACCAGCCCCGGTGGGAGGATAGGACTGGCTTGTTTGAGGAAGTCCACTGGCTGGCAGGGGTCGAAGCCCGCTACTCAGAATTAAGCAACAACCGCGCCCATCCCCTTGACGAAGACGGCTGTCTGGCCAAGGGGACTCACCTGCAGGTGGGCTCGTCGAGACCCTCCCAGTTTTACCAGATGTCAAGGCAATACCCACTGTTGGCTCTTAATAGCACAGGGGCCTGCAAAAGGTTGCGGGTGGCCTTCTGGGCCATTCTAAGATAGTCTTTCCTGAAGGCGTCAGAAAAATTCCCACCTTCCCTTCCCGCGTGCTTCCGTTCCAGGTGGTCCTCCCCGTCCTGGCCAATGAGAAGAATCACCGAGGCTGGCCCCACGTGGTATGTCAAGATGTCCAGCGGCACGCCCACGGCCTGCAGGGCGACCTCCTGGTTATCCTGGAGCAGGTCAACGGGAAGACTGTGCTGCCTCTTCCGGCAGGCGCCGACGAAGCGGGGTTTGTGGATTCTGACAGCGACAGTGCGTAAGTACCGCCAGCCTGGCCGTAGGGGCCTCCGAGATAGGGGAGATGCCGGTTTATCTGAGTGTTTTCTTTACGACTTCTCTGTTCCCGGCTCCCCACACCTCCCGGTTCTGCACGCAAGCCCACAGTCTGCCGTTTGCCAACATCCGCGGACTGCGTGTTTTCCGCGGATTGCCGCCCGTGCCTCTCACTCCCTGTGCCCGAAGTCCCTGAAGTCCCTGAAGGCCATCACAGCAGCATGGCCCTTTTCTCCCCCACTCAGAATTAGTTCAGGGCCGGGAGCAGCCACACTGATTTGCAGTATTTTGCTCATCAGGACAGCGTCTCATCCTTGGCAAAGACCCAGGTCCGGTCTGGGCAACAGCCGCGCGCATTTACGCGGCACGTAATGTCACAGAACCAGCCTCTGTGGCTCTTGTTACAGTTCCACACCCTCCTCCCCCTGGCAGCTGGAGACTTTTGTCAGATCTCCGGGATTTTTTTTTTTTTCCCCAAACGGACACAAATCTGGCTTTGTTTGAAGTCTACGCCTCTTTGCGTCTGGGTGGGCAGAAAACCCCCAGCCTCTTCTCCTTGGAGGGGGGATGGCTTTCTTTCTGTCCCATGGGGATTGTCTTTTTCCTTTTTCTTTTCAGCCAGCCTGGGTTTCTAAATGATACATTTTTTATCTTCTATCCAGCACTTCTATGTGTTTCTGGGAACAGGCCACCTTCCGGTGTGAGTGCCGTCTGCCATATTGCCAGCAGTTTGCAAATGTCTTACTGGTCAACAGTTGTACATTCAAGGGCCCGTGATTTGATCTGGACACTAAGTGTCGCGTGCAATGCCAATGTCCTTTATAATGAGTTTTTGCTATTGGGAAGTAATTTGCTACATATATAATCTGAAGCAATTTCCCAGTTAACTAGAAAACCTAATGTGGCTTAATAAAAATATTCAATTTTTGAAATAAATAAACTCAAATGACGCTTTCCCTGTTCCTTTTTATATGTTAACATGATAACATTCAGTGTACGTGTCTGTGGGCGTGTGTGTGTGTGTGTGTGTGTATAATCATTGCTGGGTTTGTCTCGCTTTGTTCAAATTTGATAATTTCCCGAAAGGCTGGATCACATTTCAGGGAGGTGAGTATCTTTTCCTTTCAATACCTTCTGTAATCACTTGCGACATATCGTTGCTCAGCAAATATGAATTTAATTAAAATAAGCGAAGGTGGGTTTCTGGCGTGAAACACCCAGGCGATAGATTCTCTTTCTGTGTCGCTTGTGTCCTGGGTTCTTGGCATGAACAGCTGTCTATGAAAGCTTTGTCGAAAGGCCACCAAAATGTGTTCTGGACATTTACATCTCTCCCGAAACACCTGTAGCTTTCCTCACTGAAGGATTTTCGAAAAGGTGTAGGAGGGGGAATGGGGGCCCAGAATGAAATTGCCCGTGGCCTTCAGATGGCTGATTCCCTGCCTCGTGGAGGAGGACGGAGCCTACCTCCTCTTGCTGCAGAAGTCAGAGCCAAGACCAACTGTGGAAATTGGCAGAGAGGTAGATGAGTTTCCGGGTTCAGTGTAGAGACCGACTCTCTCCCAGGACGGGCTGGCCTGCCAAGGATCACACTGCTTTGTCAAGTAGGGAGCTTGCTGACATTGGGGGTGCTCAGGCAAGGGGTGGACGTTCACCCGAATAGCTTCTGTCCAGTGTATTCCTGCGCGGACAGAAAGGCTCGGTGGGATTCAGAGTTCTCAAACCCGTCTTCAGGATGTCGGGGAAGCCCCCAACCTTGAATAACTGTGTACGCATGCACACATAAGCGTTTTGTCTGTACTTTTTATTGACTGCGGATCCGAGTCTATCATCCAACGGAAGTGAACAATGCCTGGATTCAGTGGAATTTCCCACCTATCTTTGAAAGACTTGGAATTCTGTTTTGGGGACACCTGGAGTTACTTCCAGTAGACCCGGGAGATTTGTTGTGTCTTCCACAGCTCGGATTGCACAGAGAAGTCAGTCATCTATGCCATTGAGTCCGCTGTAATCCATTGGAGCCGCCGGGTCCAGGGGGTGCTCAAGAGAGAGTCTTCCCAGCCCCTCCTACAAGGGGAGAACCCCACCCCTAGGGTGGAGTTGGAGTTCTGGAAGAGCAGGTAGGCGCATGCTCAAATCCTGGGGCGTAGATGTCTTACGGGGGATGATGGTGGCCTGGGGGGAAGGGGCAGCCACTGGGTCTGGTCCCACCCCCGGGGACTTTTCACCACTGGTTGGGTCAACACAGGTGTCCTAAGCGCTGGAAAATGCTTAGCTGTCTTTCCTTTCTTGAGCTATGATCTGTCTACCTGCTGACACTTCTTGAAAGGTGCTTTCAACCACATATAAAACTAATGAACTGTCACGTTTTTTCTTCTACTCCTCTATGCCCTCCTCCGTGGACAGTCGAAGCCATATGCACACTTCTTGTAAAGATCTGGGGTTCTGGCCGTTGGCTGCCTGCAAAACGGCCTTTCCTTGGGCCCAGTCAGTCATCGGGAGGGCTGGAAATCCCATCCTCCAGGGCGTCCCAGCCCCTGCGGGATTCTGGAAAGACCTGACCGGTGCTCCCACTCCTTCCCCCTCAGGCTCTCCTGTTTCCCTGCTTCTGTTTATTGCCGTGCCGAGTGCTCCTTCACTGAAAAGGAGACAGAAAGATGTTTGAGGCAGACGCCCCTGTCCTCGCATTGAACGAGAGTGTCCCTGTCACGTGGCCAGGCGTACCGGTAGGGCTCCGGCCCTCTGTGTGCCCCAGCGCTGAGATGCCCCATCCTCTTGCCTCGTCACTGACCGTTCCTCTGACCTGCTGACGGGCCCTTCTCCGGCAGCTGTGTTCTGACGACACCCCCCCCCCCCCACCCCGCCTTCCAGACCTTACTGCAAGAGCTAATGACCTCCAGCTGCCGAGATGAGCCGCCAGATGGTCACAGCAGTGTTCGCTGCCGTTACCTCCCGGAGCTGCCCCTTTGAACCCGCGTCCCCGACCCAGGCTTTTGCCCTCACTGTTCCAGGAACAGATGCCCCGCTCTGTGGGGCTGGCTCCGGCCTCTGTTCAAGCACCCGGAGGCAGGGCCCCTCTGTGTCCGAGGGGGGGGTCATCACAGTGTGACTGGCGTTTCGCGATGTCCGCCCGGACTCACCCCTCTCCACGGTGTTGTAGGGCTGAAGATCTGGAACACATTTACAACCAACTGAGAGCGATAAAGGCGAGGGGCATGGCCAGGCTCCTGGACAGAGTCCACAGCAGCTACTTCCCAGCTTTCCAAGCCATGTGCAGAGATGTCGTAGCAGGTGAGGACGCGCGGGTATTTTCGTCAACACGTTGGCGTCGCATTTCTCGTTTAGTGCTGAATTGTCTTCTCCCTCTGCGATTTTCCGGTCTCTGAAACCCTCCCACCTGACACGGTCTAGCTTGGTGATGAGAGTGCCAAATCTAGAAGCAGGAAAGCAGACACCTTGTGGTCTGTTTGCGTTGCCCAGGCTCTGTGACCCCAGCAGTCACCTAACCTCTCTGAGCTTTAGTGCGGAGCGCGGTTGTGGCCCCCGCACTCCCCGCGTAGGCTTCCCTGGGCCGCTGGGGGATGACACAAGTGGAAGTGTTTTGCTGACCATGTTGTACTGTGCACGTGCATGTTGTGACCTCTCACCTCTGGATTCCAAGTCCCTCCGCCCCTAGCTCCTTGGAAGAAGTCTCTGTTCCTTTTCGAGCTCCGTTCTGCTTTTTCCTGTTCCTGCTGTCGGATGGGACTGGCCATCGGAGCCCCAGACAAGATCGGCCCCTGTCAAAATTGCAAAGTTAGCAAAGTCTATGATTAGAAGTAGGTAAATTTTTCTCGGGGCTCCCTCTCCCGCCGTCTGTACCCTTTGCTTCTTTCCTCTCTCCTATCAAACCTCCTCCCGCTAGCTCTTCAGCATGGTAGGTCAGCATGTGCTTTTGAAGGCGTCCGTAATTTCATGTGATTCAAGCTTAATTCAAGTGGTGGTTTTTCAAACGTTTTTCTCCTCGATCAGAGCTCTTTCTTCAAGTACAATCTACGGAAGTCCACAACGTAAAACTAACCAAGCTACATTTGCTCCGTTAAAGAGGGGAGCGTCCTGTGTCCAGACCCCACTGGTCTACCCCTGCCCCACCATCTCGGCCCCCACGGCGTGGGGTCTGGAAACCACTCAGCTCAAGGAATAAAGGTCCCAGTGGTGGGGGTTCCGATATGTGCTAACTAACAGAGGAGAGTGGCCGTAAGTGACTAGTCTTTGAGGTCCTTTTGGGCCCTAAAATATCATCACAGACATCGCTCTGCCAACACATAAAGCTGGCTTGGAACAAGATCCCTCTTGGGGGCCCCCGATTATTGCTTCGCAGAGAGGTTTTGTGTCCCAGAGGAACCAGCCATTGTTCCCAATTTCTACTGTAGTTCAGATGGGACAGGTGTCCCCAAAAGTGGATGCGTGCCACCACCACTGTGATTGTGGGAGACGTATGGACAGGTATGTTTGAAAGCGTGTTAAACGGTTGGGGCCGCTGGGTGGCTCCGTCGGTGAAGCGTCCGACTTCGGCTCAGGTCATGATCTCACGGTCCATGAGTTCGAGCCCCGCGTCGGGCTGTGCGCTGACGTCTTGGAGCCTGGATCCTGCTTTGGATTCTGTGTCTCCCTCTCTCTCTGTTCCTCCCTTGCTCATGCTCTGTCTCTCTCTCTCTCTCCTTCAAAAATAAATAAAAACATGAAAAAAAAATTTTTTAAGTGTGTTGAAGGGCAACTGCTTTTGGCAAGTGATGCCAGTGTTCTGTTTGTGGTAGTGATTCGAAGTTTTCATCTAATATTTTATTCAGGTTAAAATGTGCGTCAACTTTGAGAAAAGCACTCAGTAAGGAATATTACAGGTTGTATGCAGGCACGACAGCTACCATAAAGGAGACCTGCAAATGACTGACGTTTGGGGCCCTGAAATAAAATGACACGCGCTAAAAGTATATTTACGAGTCCGTTATTTAGAGCCCCAAATATATTTTGCACATTAATAGATTAATAGACTATAATCATTCTGCTTGATTAATAGTTATAAAAGATTTGGTTTCCCGGGTGGGCTTCAGAAAGCTCTTTGCCGTCGAGTAAATGCTGGCAATGAGAAGAAGGGAGAAAAAAACAATACCATCATCATGATCACGGATAAACACGACAGCAAAATTAGAAATCCTTGAAACATATGTAACTCAATTCTGATGATGCAAGAAGAGGAATTTTGATTATAGGAGTTAGGCAAAGACTTGGTCAGAAATTTTGATGGGGTCTTCTGAGAATAAAAAGATTTTAGAGGGGCGCCTGGCTGGCCCCGTCGGTAGAGCGCGTGACTCTAGATCTGGGGGTCGTGAGCTCCAGCCTCACATTGGGTGTAGAGGTTACTTAAAAATAAAATCTTTAAAAAAATTTTTTTTAAAGATTTTGGAAGCTGGCAGTTAGTTTTCCCATTTCTGATTTAATTTCAGAGCATCTTTCTTTTTTTTTTAATTTTTAAAATGTTTTTATTTATTTTTGAGAAAGAGACAGAGCGAGTGGGAGAGGGGCAGAGAGAGAGAGGGAGACACAGAATCTGAAGCAGGCTCCAGGCTCTGAGCTGTCAGCACACAGCCCGATGTGGGGCTCGAACTCACAGACCGCGAGATCACGATCTGAGCTGAAGTCAGACGCTTAACTGACTGAGCCACCCAGGCACCCCAAACAGCATCTGTCTTTCTTGAACCTAAAGAGACCCACTATGAATGTTAATCATCTTAGTCATGAGCAGCGTAGTTCTTGGGCTCACTGATGGACTGAAGAGAAGGAGAGGAGAAGAAACATTCCTGGATCAGTGGGCACAAATTGGAAAACGATGCAAAGTAAAGAGGGGAGTTAAAGGGGTGGAGGAAACAGTGTGGAACAAGATTGTCAGCAGTGGAAGGAAACCTTGGGAAAAAAGGAAGCCAACAGATCCCTGCAGGAGCATTCTAGTCTCTGGCCACCAGGGGCAGGATTGGCATAGTACAGCCTGGTCACCAGTCCGGCTCTTTGTTGGTGGCTATGTGTGCAGGTCAGTGGCCAGAGGTGGGCTGGAGCCAATGGGGACTGGCCATCAGGTTCTTGAGAACCTGCTGTCTGCAACTCTTTTCAATCCCCCCTCCCAACACTCAGAAAAGTCGAGCTGGTAGCTTGAAATCCGACATGGTGGGAATGTCAGCAGTATCTACGCCATGGAAATTGGCAAGTGCTACACGTAATAAAGTCTTTGGTCCCACAAGAGCCTGTTATTGACGACTGAGCTGCTTATGTTTCACCCACCTTTGTTCATTTCTTTCTTCATCTGCCTTGTGAGCTAAGTTGTGACCACGCCCTGGACTGGAGGAGCCAACCCTCAAATACCGTGCTCTTAAAAATCAGGGGAATGCCTATTTATGTGATTAAAGAAGGGTTTGCTTTTTTGGGGGTTGGGGGGAAGGTATCGTAAAGAGAAAGCTTCTCTGGCCCAATGTCCTCAGCCTCCTTCCTCCCCATGTGTCTGAACACTAGGGCACGTGCCCATTAGCATGGCTGCTGGAGCTGCGTCTCCCCCACCCCCACACGGAGGTTTTGATGTTCTCACCAACCCCTCCCGTCAACTTACTGTGATATTTGACTTTCAACCATTCGATGCACACACGACTTCCCGTTGGAGATATAAAGTGCAAATGTACACACATTGCAAACTCCTGGTGGGGTGAGCCCCGCGGCCATCAAGCCAGGGTTCAGCCCCACAAACCTGGGGTGATCTTGCTTTTGTTCCGCTATATCCGTGGGAAGAAGACCCTAGGCATGGTGGGCAGGTCTTAATTTCTTCACTCGTGATGGGAGAGTAACGAAGCTCCCGCCCGGGATCTGCTATGAGATGGGATACGTCTAGTGAATGGATCAGTGCCTGGCACACGGAACCTTCACTAAATAGGTACCTTTTGGGTTTCCTTTAGGATGAATGAGTGGGGAGCCTGTAAGATAACAAAGGCCATGATCACCCATGATAGCGCCTGATTATCTGCCCAGGAAAGAACTTTATAAATGGCCCTTCCTGGGATACTTTGCTCAGTGGGCTTCCTCACTGCCTCTGTGGTGATATGCAGAGTTAGTCCCCCACCCACTGGGTTTCCTACCTTCCCCTCTCTCTGTCACCACAAGGTGACTAGTGAAAGGCACCTATCTTTCCTTGGCTGCAGTCAAAGGAAGTGGTGGGGAGATTTTCCTGGCTTTGAGATCCAGCAGAACGCCACCATCATCAGTCTGTGCTATTTCTCTGTCCCCACCTGCCTCCCCCTCGGTACGGGCTCAGTGAGATACTTGATTAGCAAAATGTTTATCAGGGACGTGAGCTTTCCTGGGACACTCTCCTTGTGCTGCCTACAGACCTTGGCAAGAATTCTTTAAATTAGCTCCTGTTCCTCCTCTTTCTGAGGTTAGAGCGACTCGCCGTGCCCAAGGTCACACATCAGGGAAGCGTCTGGGTCGGCATTTGGAGGCAGATCTTTCTGACTCTAAAACTTGTCCTTCCGATCATCTACTTTGTATGGTGTTGGCCAGCAGCAAAGTATCTTCTCCACACAGGGCACCGGACTGGGGCCAGCGGAGCCAGGGAGGTGTCCAGATACGGGACTTTTGTGAGAGAGACTCCTCAGACCATTATTTCAGCTGTCCAGAGCTCTCCAGGTCTCAGTGTTTCCTCAAAAGAGCTGGAAAGTTTGGGACGCCTGGGTGGCTCAAGTCAGTTAAGGATCCGACTCTTGATTTCGGCTCAGGTCATGATCTTATGGTTCGTGAGATCGAGCCCCGCGTCGGGCTCTGCGCTGACAGCACGGAGCCTGCTTGGGATTCTCTGTCTCTGTCTCCCCGCACCGCCCCCCCACCGCCATCTCTCTGCCCCTCCCCCACTTGTGCTCTATCCCTCTCTCAAAATAAATTAAAAAATAAAAATTTTAAAAAAAGAGCTAGAAAGTTCTCGGGGACCAGCTTCCTCTGCTCTCCTCCTAGCTTAAGCAGAAATGGCAGCCACCGCTCCCCGGAAGCTTCCGTCCCAGGCACCAGGGCTCCACTCGGTAGGCGTGAGCCCCAAGCGGGGAAGGTGACCATCTCCAATCCCTTCCAGCTCTGACAGAGGCGCAGGACATCCGGACACACCTGATGCCACTCTCCCGCCACCTGGAGATCCTCGAGAGCCTGGAGTTTCCGGAGGTGAAACCACGGCTGCGGCCTCTGCTCCACGTGGTGTGTCTGATCTGGGCCACGTGCGGGTCCTACCGCTCCCCAGGGCGGCTCACGGTGCTGCTCCAGGAAATCTGCAATCTCCTCATCCAGCAGGTTAGCCGTCGGGGCTCCTGACAAGCCCCCCCCCCCGCCCCCACCAGGGGCTGGCTGGCACCGGGTCACGGGGAAGAGGAGAGGGCGCGTTTCCTTCAGGGCAGGGAAATCATTCAAGTCCGGAGGAGTCTCACACTTAAATTGTGTTACTGTCACCGCCAGTAACTCCGAAAGGTGTTCTCAGTAGTGCTAGAATCCTTGGGAGGACCGGTCTTCCTTTCCTCTCTGCCCAAGTCCCGGGGTCAGGCACAGGGTGGGTGTGGTGAGTCTTGACCTCCTTAGTGATCAATGCCCAGGGTCAACAGGGAAGCCCAACACTTAAGAATGCTGCCCCGAGAGCCAGGCGTCCTTGTGCCTAATTCTGAGTCACCACTGGTTAGCTGTGTGTGCCTGGGCAAGTGACGTATCTGCTCTGTGCCTCACTTTCCCCACTGTGCAATGGGAAAAAGCAGAGGACCTGTCTCAAAGGGCGGCCGGCTGGCCACATCCCACATGCTCATGCCCTGCACGTGCTATGAACTCAGGGCCTGTGAGCTACAGAGAAACAGCTTCTTGGACCACATAGTCCACACTCCTCCTCCTCAGGGCCTCTTGGAACACCAGCCAGCACAGCATATACCTCAGGAGTCTGTGTGTCAACAGAACAAGGGGCCTTAATGAGGCTTCAGGGATCTGTCTCCCAAGTTGGCTTCTTTTACCTCTAATGAACATATATAAAGAGTAACTCGTAACAACTAACATCTACGGAGAACGTTGCAGCCTACCAGTGCTGTGACATCCAAGACCTTGGCCATTTTCGGACGGATCCTGTGAGATGGGCAGGGAGAGCCTTATTAATTTCTTATTAATATTTAAAGATGTGCGCTAAGGCTCGAGGAGGTCAACTGAGTCGCCAAAGGTCCCCCAATCCAGGACCGGAAGTCAGTTGTTTGGCTCCAAGGTCAGCACCCTTCCATCGCAGCATTTTTGTAAGACTTTTCCGGTTGAAAGTATAAGAAAGCCCAATCCAAACCAGCCTCAACAAAACAACTAGCATGACTTACTGGTTTGTGTACTTCAAAGGCCCAAGATAAGGCTGGCTCCAGCCCTGGCCGACAGGAAGGCTAAGATAACGTCACCAGGACGTGGTTACTTTTGACACGCCCTGTGGTGGCGAAGGCGGCTGTCATACAGCTTACGCATCACAGCTCTACAGGATCGAGGCTCTTGGAGACAGGGGAATACTTATGGTTCAAAGAATTCTTGCTTTTGAATTACTTTACTGTAGAAAGCCAACTAGTCACGAGAGAATCCCCCAGGAAAGAGCACCTTCCCCAGCCCAAGCTGGCCCAACAGAAGTTCGCCGTGGCTCCTTTGCACGCCCGTCTGTCCCTGAGCCAATCGTGGACGGTTTGGCTTGAGCCCAGGCGCCAGTCCACTGGTAGAACTGAGGATGGGGTCAGAGGTTTCCTACAGCATGCTTCTGGAAAGTATGGTGGGCGGTTATTGAGATCAGAGTTGGGACATGGACAAAAACCGCGTGCAGGCTCTGCGACAACCTTCTGTTTGCGTTCCAGGCTTCTAATTATCTCAACCCAGAAGGCCTCCTGAGAAGTGAGGTGGAAGAAAGTCAGAGAAAACTGCAAGTGGCCGTGGACACCTTGAACTTCTTCAAGCAGTTGTTTCAGGACAGAAGAGAGAATCTCCATACTTACTTCAAAGAGAACCAGGAAGTCAAGGAGTGGGATTTCCAGTCTTCCTTGGTCTTTGTGCGACTGGATGGCTTCCTGGGGAGACTGCTCCTGGTGCAGGTGAGTGTCCTCGTTCACATCAGGCTCCCAGCTCCATACAGGGGTGAGCCATCCAGGGATCCGAAATCAGAGTAGGAAAAGGACCAAAGCAGCACAGTGGCCAATCCTCCACTGGTTGGAAGAACCCATAATAAGAGTCAATAAACATCTGGTTTGACATTTTCATGTAATGGTGGTTCTGGTTGAAGTGTAGGAAACTCTGATCATAGACTCGTTTGGGGGAAAGGCCAACTAATTGAGTTGGTTTTCAAATTACCCATAATCTTCAAACTTTGTTTCAAATAAACTCTTGCTAAAAATTCCACGGGCGAAATGCAGCTAAACTGATCTAGATGCAGTTAGCCATGCTCAACAAATCCACTCCTTTGAACTTCTCCTTTTCCATACTCCCACCCTCAAGGTGGCTCCCAGAATCATAAGACTAGTGAATCCCTGTGCAAAAGATGCAGGACTTTTGGCTCAAAGTTGTGGCTCCACCCCCTTCCTCCCCCCATGCCCCCCTCCCCCAGCAATGATTTAAAAGTTCATGTGAATGTTAGTTTAAGGACCAGGGTGAGAAAACAGGAGACTTTTGCTTTTGATGGTTTTTATCCTCAGAATTTAATGTGGTTAGCAGGTGTTTTCACACTTGATGGCTCGATATTTGCTGACTGAGCTTTGCAATGGACGTCATCAAATGAAATACGGACTTATTTGAGAAATTCAGGGTCAAGATTAGGACAATGACCAAGGGGACCGAGAGGGAGTCAGAATCATTTCCATCTATGATCCGCACAGATCTGAGAATGCAGAGGTGGGGTGGGGTGGGGGGGATCAGTTGGGAAGAGGTGCACCCTACAGTTTGTAGGATAATGGCACGGTTTGTAGCGGCACCCTACGGTTTGTAGGATAATGAGGACAAGAGAGTATGGGATTGAATCCATGCATTCCAATTCAAGAAGCATTGTCCCAGCCCCGCCATGCACCAGGCACCGAGCTGCGAACTGGGGATACCTTGGTGACCGGAAGATGGCTTTGTCTACAAGAAGCCTGTGGACCAGTAGCCATAGCGCAGGAGAAGGTAGACAGACTGATGGATGAGATCCAGGGACAGAAAGACAACAGAATCTGGGAATGTCGTTGAGGTGTATTAAATGCCACGATAGAAGCGAAATCGGGGTGTTCCTGGGAGCAGGAAAGAAGGGCTCCCTAACCCAGAGGGGGCTCTGAGAAAGCGGGCAGCACACGAGGAAATACATTTCGAAACTGGAGTGGGAATTCTCCAGGGAAAGAAGGGGAAGGCCACAGAGACAGAGAAAATGTATACGCGAGAAAACCAGAAGCCGGATCTCGCGAAAGGCGCACCCTAAATGCTTCACCCGATCGCGGAGACTGCAAATAATGGACATTAGCTTTATCCTAAATGCCTCCTCCTCCCGCAGCCTCTGGAGCTCTCCCTCTAGTCTCTAACCCCTTCCCTGCTTGAGCCCAGGTGACAGACAGTCACCAACCTGCCTCTGCGGTCAGAGCGACTGCGGGGCGGGGCCTCGGCCCTGTGCACACATGCTCATGATGTGACTTTGCATACAGACAGCTATTCTAACATGAGGGCGGCCAATCTGCTGGGTGTATTCAGTAAATACAAGCCCTGACGGCCACCCATCTCCCCGGAGTCATTACCCGCCCAAGAGTGCTCACAGCTGCTCTTTCCCTCCGAATCAAGGGCACGGAGGCATAAAAAGCAGTTGCCCCAATTTAATTAGGGGATGGCTTGAATGTCACCATGCTCGGCCTTTCTGTGGCTCCCTCTCTCGAGTTTCCCGTCCTTCGAGATGGTTTACTTCTCAGCCCTTACCTCAGACCCCAGCATTTCTTTTCTCTGCTGCCTTGCCTCTTCCTCCCCTTTCTACCTGTCCCCTTCCCCTCCTCTTTTGTCATCTTTCTCTCTTTCCCTTCCTTCCTTTTTCTCTTTCTCATTCCCTTCCTTTTTTCTTTCTTTCTCTTTCCCTTTCTTCCTTTCTTCTTTCTCTTTCCCACCCTTCCCTCCTTTCTTTTTCTTTTCTTTCTCTTTCCCTTCCTTCCTTCCTCTTTCTTTCTCTTTCCCTTTCTTCCTTTCTTCTTTCTCTCTTTCCCATCCTTCCCTCCTTTCTTTTTCTTTTCTTTCTCTTTCCCTTCCTTCCTTCCTCTTTCTCTTTCCCTTTCTTTTTCTCTTTTCCTTCTTTCTTCTGTCTTCTTTCTCTTTCTTGCTCTTTCTCTCTCTCTTTCTCCTTCCCTTTTCTGTTTTCCTCACCTCATTGTTCGCCCTACATTTCTGTGATCTTCCCAATCCTGTGGCTGCCCCCCCACTTCTCCCAGGCCAGTGTTTGCTCCCCTCCTCGCGGTTTCATCTCCCAAATGTTGGCTCTCACTCATCCCTGTGCCCTCCGGCTCCCCTGTCGCCCCCCTACCCGTCTCAGCACAGAGGACACGGCGTTATTGATCTTCCGGGAGCATATTTCATGTGGCCCTTTAGTTAACATTCCGTGTATCTCTGTGATCAATGCCTGTTTGAAATGGGATTAATCTGCTTCTCTCCAGCAAGAATTAGCATGAACTTCGCCTTATTCATCTCGCCGTTCTAATAATGCAGCCTCCGAGATGTGGGTGTCTGCCATTAATAAACGCACACAGCCAAGTTAATAAAATGACACCAATACCTTTACTCTCCGGCACGCTCACGTCCAGGGTTATGTTGTAAAAGGGCCTGTTTTTCATCTCCGTGGTTCCCTTGGATTTCTTTTCCCCTCTGATTTGTATGGCTTTCCCTCCCTCGCCTTTTGCACAAGAAAGTCTCCTTGTGCAGATGGACTCTTCCCTCTGGGCTCCTGCTGGAGCAAAAAATGGGGGCAGGGCGAGGAGGGGGCTGCCGGGCAGGAGCCTGTGTGTGCGGAGCACCGCTCAGCAGGCAGAGTGATTGGGTTCGTAGGGCACCGCGCCCTCCCCCGCCTCCCCATCACAGCCAGGATACAGCTCATCTCGGATAGAGCCGAGCCTGGGGGAACGAAAGGAAGAAGAGGAAAATGAAGAACAAACCTGTTTCTAGAGCCTGAATCCTGCTCTGGCCCGCAGCCTACATTCAGCAGGAGCCTAGGTGCGTTGAGGGCAACGCACAAATTCGCTTGCCCAGGGTTCACACGGCTCGGGGAGGTTTGGCTGCAATTTGTAGCCAGGGGCGTCTTGTCTTTCCACCAAAGTTGTGAATCTCCTGGGGGGAGATCTCAAGGTCCTGTCCCTCTGTCCTGCCCCCCTATCCCCGGGGTTTTGTGTTTTCCTTCTGCCCTCAGACACCCGACTCTGCCTTTTTAGACCCTATTTCTACCACCTGGTTCCTAGGCCTTTTTTTTTTTTTTCCAAAATAAGTCATTTGGGTAAAATTATATCCCTCCCCCCTGTCCACGAGGGGGCCTTATTTATTTGACTTTATGATTCCCTAAGGAACTCCCAAAAGTACGTAAAATCTTTGCAACTCCAACAGTCAAAAGTCAAAGGGAAGAAGAGGGGTGCGACTGCCTCCTGACCCCTCACCCCGCCTTCCTGCTTGCCTTACCAGCGCGCACGCGCGTGCCCCCACCACGTGAATGCACGCTGCACACACCCACGCCACATGCACACACACACACACACACACACACACACACACACACACACTGAGCTCATTTTTGTGCCCTAGTCAGTAGATGCTGCAGACCACCCCCCCCCCCACCCGCCACCTCCCTTTTCCGTTTCTGCCTGCGGCCTCTTCCCTACAAACAATGCCCTGAGCAGCTTGGAGAGAACCCTCATTTCTTTCATTATAAAATTGCTGCAAAGCTGCGATTCACTTGGAGACAAAATGATTTCCTGCTGAGGCTTTCCGCGAGGTGATTAGCGGGGAGAGAGGTAATCAGCTGACCTAATATGCACTGCATTCCCTTCCCTCCTTCCTCCATCGGTGGCCGGGCTGCTGCCTCCTTCACTGGGGCCTAATTGGGGCGGCTTCCCTCTCAGCCTGGCCCGGGCATGTGGCCACGCAGGAGACCATTAGCCGCGTAACGTCGGCCACCGTTCGAAAGGTAAAGAAAACGGTCTTTTTCCCCACGACCTCTGGAGATTGTCTTCTCCGAACGCCTGCTTTGTGCGCTCCCTTAATGAATTCTGAAGACATTTCCTTTCAGATGGGTGGTGTCACCTCTTGGTGGAGGACAGGCTTGTGTGCGTGGGGATAGCCATTATCCCCGACTTTGTCGCCACGCCTCGCGGGGCCAGGGCACAAACGGAGCTCTCCCCCGGCACCCCATTAGAGGTTGCCCCGTTGCTCCAAAGAATAGGACCCAATCTGCCAGTCGGCTGCCGGGGACCCCATGGTCTTTTTGGGATCCGGCTGGGAGGGAGCAGTGGTCCATCCGCCGTTAGACATCTCTTACCCACCAACCCGATCTAATGACATCAGCGTGATGGCAATTAACGACAGCAACTTCTGTGGATGGAAGTCACTCCAAAGCACTTCCCGTGGAACACTCGGTAACCCCACGGCGAATCAGGTGTTAGCCAACCCTCTTGCAGGTTAGGAGAGTGAGGTTTAGTTAGGGTCTTGCTTTAAGCCGCGTGGGTAGGGAGTGGCACCCCAGGGTTGTGTGGACCCAGGGACTTGGGGTCCTGGATCCTCAGCTCTTTCTATGATGCCTGTGCTCCTGAGGTCGACGTTTTCAGCCAGTACAGAGCAGACTGAATTTCCTGTGTGTACTGGCGGGACGAATAAAAATGGGTATGTTGAAAATATTATTTAAGCCTCATTTTGGTTTTAACTGCCTTTTATCTGTTTCATGAAGACTTCTCAATAACGAAAAGGACTTGCATTCAAATATTTTGAGAATCAACGACGTGGAAACCATCGTTAGGATGAATCAGTTTCCACAGTTGGGAGACGATTTTCCCCCCGATTCAGGAATCGTCTCTACAATGCCCCTGATCGCAAACCTCTACTAAAATCCATGCCGTGATGGGGAGCTCACTATCTCTCTTAGCATTCCATTCTATAGTCGGGCATTTCTGGGTACTAGACGGTTCTGTTTTATGAAGTGGAACCACGTGGAATTGCCAAAATGGCCAAGTACAAGTCATTTTATACGTTCAGCCCACGAGTTGAGGCCAAGACTACTTTTTTGCCCTGTTCACTCATTTGCCTTATTTCTGCCTTCACAGTAGGACCAGGCTAGGTTCTGCCTCGTATTTGACCAAGGCCCTTTTAAACGCACATTTAAAGGCACGAACGTTTAAAGGCACATTTCTGCCTTGCATTCCTTCAGCGTCTAGGACCCTTCCAGGGGCTGAAGGTACAGTGGTACCTCTGGGACCCAAGACCATGCTTCAAGTATTCTTGAGAACAAAACAGTACAACTAAATGACCATCTGGTTTTCCGATGTAACCAAACATACCCAGATCCGTCTGTCTTTTAACATGGGTCCAGAGCTTCTTCCCAAAACTTGAAACTGACTTCCACGGGATTACGAAAGATGAGTACCCAGGTGACATCCCACAGCACACGTACGTTTTCCCCCACTTGACTGATCACAGCTAAGCACAGCTTGTTGAATGGACATGAATTGCGATCTAAGTCGATTGCATTTAAATCAGATTCTTTTCTGTTCTCCTGCGGATATATAAAATTGAAACGTGTTTTTCAGTAAGGACTGCCCCATTTCCCACCAGGAGAGGCAAGACCCCCTGGTCTGGGTGACGTCTTCCTTTCCTCAGCTGGTTCTTTCCTCTTCTCTCCTCCCTGACTTGAGCTGCTCGCCAACAGTCATGCCTGAGCATAGCAAGCAAAACGGGGGTGGAGGGGGGGTTAGATGGGCTGCCCCAGGCTGCCAGGTGCCCTCCTGGCAACGTGGGGCAAACCAGTCCCGTCTCACCACTTCCCGGTGTCTCTGTCACTGCCGTTGGACACGGCGTCCCAGGAAGGGAAGGGAGTCGAGCAGCCTTTCGCCAGCCTGGTGGCTCAACCCATCGCAGTGGCCATTGGCGGCGGGGATTTCCCGGAGTGGACTCAGGACCCACTGGGTTTTCTGCGTTGTGACACGGTGTTCCCTCTACCTGCCCTCCAATCTCCCTTAGGGTGGAGGACCCCCTCCCAGCGTTTGCCAGAAGCACCCAAAGGTCAGAGTTACCCTCCTCTTTCCTGTTGGAAGAGGTCTGCGCCTAGATTGGAAGAAAGGCTGGGTTTGCAGGTTCTGTGACTTCAGATGAGCGTGTGCGAGGGAAAAACACAATCTGGCACGGTAGTGTCTTCTGAAGCCTCCCGTCCGATGAAGCGGCTTCTGTGGACTTGGGAGGGGCTCCTCCCCGAGGCTCTGCGCTGTCCACCTGTCACTTAATTCTGAGCACAGCTGGGGCACTGCCGTATCAACGACAACAGTGACAGCAAGACGCACGCACTGTGTACTTGCCGCGTGCCAAGCACTGGCCTAAACCCTAAGCCAACCCGGACTGCTTTCACTCCCGCCATTATTATCCTGTTGCAGATGAAGAAACCCAACAGAGACGCCCAGTAACTTGCTCACTGTCGCCCAGCCGACCACATGGCAGATTCCTTCTCTCCGCAGGAGTGGTTGCTGAGAATATCGGTGTCTCCCTCTTGGCTTGTCCTTGAGACCTTTTGAAGGATCTGTTTTCTGTCAATATCCCTTAAGATAGCTGTGCTTCTGGAGCCAGATAACGTATTTCCCTTGAAATGGATTTATTTTTATTTTTTTGAAGCTTATTTATTATTGAGAGAGAGAGAGCGAGAGAGAGAGAGAGAGAGAGAGAGGTGGGCAGGAGCAGAGGGAGAGAGAGAATCCCAAGCTGGCTCTGCCCTGTCAGCAGAGCCGGACGCGAGGCTCGAACTCATGAACCGCGAGATCACACCCTGAGCTGAAACCAAGAGCCATATGGTCAGCTGGCGGAGCCACCCAGGCGCCCCGACATGGATTTTTAAAAAAACATCAGGGGCGCCTGGGTGGCGCAGTCGGTTAAGCGTCCGACTTCAGCCAGGTCACGATCTCGCGGTCCGTGAGTTCGAGCCCCGCGTCAGGCTCTGGCCTGATGGCTCAGAGCCTGGGGCCTGTTTCCGATTCTGTGTCTCCCTCTCTCTCTGCCCCTCCCCTGTTCATGCTCTGTCTCTCTCTGTCCCAAAAATAAATAAACGTTGAAAAAAAAAATTAAAAAAAAAAAAAAAACATCAGGGGCGCCCGGGTGGCTCAGTCAGTTAAGCGTCCGACTTTGGCTCAGGTCATGATCTCACGGTTTGTGAGTTCGAGCCCCGCGTCGGGCTCTGTGCTGACAGCTCGGAGCCTGGAGCCTGCTTTGGATTCTGTGTCTCGCTCTCTCTCTGCCCCTCCCCTGCTCACACTCTGTCTCTGTCTCAAAAATAAACAAAACACTAAAAAAAAATTAAAAAAAAAAAAAAACAGAAGTAAGCCCACCAGTCACGTAAATAATGTTGTTATAGTTTGTTATCTATTAGAGAAACGGGAAAGAGGCTGAAATATACATGTGGTTTTTTTCTTGTCTGTGTGAATTTTGTTTACCTGTGCTTCCTCTTTGCTTTGTGAGTTTAGCCAATAGTGATTTATACCAAGCCGATCTAATAATAAGGCTACGATACTAATCAGCCTTCCTATTTTCCTAAGCAACCACCCCCGCTCCCCATGATTTCTAGCCCTTCCCATACTAATCTGAGTGTTATCTGCTGCTGTTCTTATTAACTATTTTGTGAACTGGCCCTATAGGATCTTCTGAAGACAACCCTGGATTTCCACACGCTGGGAAAGCTTGAGTTCAGTGGCATCAGAGGGAGTGCCCTGAGTCGGCAGGTCCAGCAAATGTACGACGAATTTCAAGAGATGTACAGGGTCTTTACAGAGGCCCCCTATGACTGCTTGGACCCCCAGAGCACGGTAAGGCTTGGAAAGGCTAACTCACAAGCTTTTTCTCTTTCTCAGATGCCTCCAGGCGGTAGGGTCTAGGTGTTTACTTGCATTTTCCTTGTGTATTTCCTTTGGTTCCCGGGGCTCAGGTGGTTGTATTAAGAGACCACTCCCAGTTATTCTCTTTGTCAGGAGAAAGTTCAGGAAAGGCCTTTTCTAACAGCTGACTGCTCCAGACTGATGATACCCAGGGTTCCAGAGATGCTGAGACATGTACGGGTTGATGGTGGGGGGCCGTGTGCAAAGCTTTCAGCTTCAAGCTCCGCGGAGGCCAGGCGCACCCGGGCAGAATTTCATTAGTGGCTTGGGGAGGGGGAAGTGAAACAGAGGCTGAGTTGTTCTGAGCTGACCCTGGTCCCCCAGGGAGTCTTCAGGCAGAGGAAAGGGCCAGAGTTGCAGTTTCTAGGATCCCACATGTCACCTGTAGCCCAGGATTCTGGACCTGTGGGTCCAAGCCTGCAGCAGGAAAAACAAAACAAAACAAAACAAGAAAGCAGAAGGGTCAGTATGGAAGGAGGGAATGGCATGCCTGTTAGGAGGGGCTGAATTAGGGGAGAAGGAATCACAAGAATGTACCAGGGGAAGTGGAGAAAGAAATTGAGCAGAAATCTACTCTGAGCACCTCCAGACCTTGGGTGATTAGCTGGCCAAACCCAGAAGTTCTATAAATTTCTAAAAATTCCATGAATCTCAGGTGGAAAAAAAAAAGGGGGGGGGCGGTGGCATATGACAAAACAGGATATATACTGTGTATTTGCTACAAAGTGATAATCTGAAAACACACCAAATCCTACACACAAGGAAACATACTAGTATTAATGTGCTTGGGTTTGGGAAGTAGAAAAACACTATGCTGTTCTGGTTTTCTTTGTCTTTTTGTAAGGCGATGCATCAGTGTTGGAAAGCGGTAATAACAGGTAATAATGATTCCACAAATAAAAGTTTCTTTGACAGTGGCTACGCTCTAAGAAAGAGAACACCCTTGGGGCTGTCTGACAAAATACAGTATTTGGGGGGATTTTGACTTGGGGCAGGAAGGAAAGTAGGAGGTAATGATAGAGTAGCCTTACTGCCGGGGCTGTTGGCGCCGAGGTGGCTTCTGGGGTGACATGAGCTAGCACTGGGGGTGAGAGAAGGGACTTCAGAAGGTGGGAGAGGGGCCCCAAAAGGGGGTGACAAGGAGCCAAGCTCACACCGGACTCAATTTACCAGGAAAGTGGCATCCGGGAAAACAATACTGCAGTAATAGGGTCACTGCATGGATAGAAACAAAGCCATGCCAGGGTGAATTTTAGAAACTTAAAATTTGAGTCCTGGGTGTAGCCAATTCAAGCACATAGGTGGTGGTAAAGAGCATAGTGGGATTGGCCTTGAGGAGCTCACGTTCGTCCTACGTCCACGTGATGTCTCTACAGGAATTCGAAAATGACGTGTCCGAATTTCGCCAGAGAGTAGAAGATCTTGACCGAGGGCTGGGGACCATCTTCATTCAAGCCTTCGATGATGCCCCCGGTTTGGAGCATGCCTTTAAGGTTTGTGCAGCGGGGGGCGGATGGGTGGGAGCCACTGCTGTGCTCCATTCTGTCCCCACCTTCAGCTGAGGGGGACAAGGCCCCTCTTCCAATGGTTTTGTCCCTGCAGATGTCAATTGTTCCTGTGGGTCTTCTAGAACGGTGTCGTGGGAGAACTAGGCAAAGGGACTGGGCAGAACTAGGGCTCTCAGGTTGATCATTAATGCTTTTCTAGAAACACGACGATGTGAAAATACTTTCCAAAAGAGTTTATTCTAGAATGTTCTCTCTGGGCCTTATCCCGAGCGTGCCCATTAGAAGTGAAGAAGTCTACTTGCGGTCGCCCCCCTGAAAACCTGGGCTATTTAACCAGTGCCGCAGGGCTGATTCACGCCGGAGCAAACCCCCCCCCCATAAGTGGTTGTAGGGTTCAGCTACCAGCTGCTAGAGTTGGAAGTCCGTCAGGGGCCAGCTGGAGCAGGAATAGGGAGGAGAAGGCACAGGACAAGTGGACAGTGGGTGCACACTGAGACTTCTGAGTCGTGAGGCACGATGCCTTCATGGCACGTGACCAATCTTCTCTAAACTGCAAAGGAACTTCCACTCTGTAAAGACTTGGAGATTAGAACAAGGACTGACCGGTGGCAGTTATAAGGAGGCCAATTTGGGCTCCGTGGAGGGGAGAGATTTCTGCGAAAGGTGGAATGGACTTCTTGGAGAAGTCGATGAGTGTCCAGTCGCTGAAAATGTCCTCGGGTAGCCTCGATGACCAGGGAGACAGTTGTAGAAGAGGCTCAAGTCCTGGGTGGGTGAGTCCGTGCCATTCTGGGATAGTGGGTGATCCAGCATGCCAGCCTTCGTTAGCCATCGAGCATAGAGACACATGACCTTTCATAAACAGTGCGGCCCCATAACTCATGGGGAAACACTTGTAGGATTCCTCTCTCCAAGCCTTTGAACTCATTCCGGAAATTAGTTCCAGAATTAGTTCTCTCTGAAACTTTTTTCTTGCTCGCCACCCTCAAATTTGAGCCTTCCACATTCTCCCCAACACCTGGCCCACTTAGGTTTTTTTTTTTGTTTTGTTTTGTTTTTAGTTTATTTATTTATTTTGGGAGAGAGAGGGAGCAGGGGAGGGGCAGAGAGCAAGGGAGAGAGAGACTCCCAAGCAGGCTCTGTGCCGTCGGCACACAGCCGGACGCAGGGCTCGAACTCATGGACCGTGAGATCGTGACCTGAGCCGAAATCAAGAGTCGGATGCTTAGCCAACTGAGCCACTCAAGCACCCCTAGCTCAGTTAGCTTCTTTACCTCATCTCTATTTCTGTTTTAGTTCTCTTTTTTTAATGAAGCTCAGCTCTCTGACATCTTTTGCTTTCTCTTCGTTTAATCCTTTACTCAGGGTCTCTCAACACGTGAGAGTCTGGCGGGTAATTCAGCAGACAGGTCTCCTTCTCCTTTAGAAGCAAAGGAGGGAGGGGCGACTATGAATATCCACCTATTTATAGTCATTGACTCAACAGTTTTCGACCCTCTGCCGCCAGCGGACATGTGAAAGAAATAGCCAGGAAACAAGCTGTACTTAGAAAGGTTGGATCTGTGACTTTTTCTTCTTCTCTCTCTGCCTCCTCCGCAGCTGCTAGACATAGCAGGGAACCTTCTGGAAAGGCCGCTGATAGCGCAGGATGCATCTGAAAAGTACCTGCTGTTCGTCCGAATGTTCCACAAAGACCTGGATACCGTGAGGGTGATCTACAGTCAGCGCGTCCAGGAGGAGGCGGAACTTGGTAGGTTTGTGGCGAGCGGATTTGAATGGGGGAGTTCTGTTACCAGCAAGGGTGCAACTCAACCCTCTTGTGTCCGTTAAATGGCCACGGTGGGTCCATGACATCCTCCCAGAAAAGAGAGCACAGTCTTCCTGCTTGAAATCTCAGGCCGCCTTGGGTAATTGTAGAATTCACTGACCCGCGCATTTCCCTGTGTCTGGGGCTGCGACTGGCAGCCGACCCAGAGCACTGAAGTCCCGACTGCTTCTGGCTGAGACCTTAGCACAATGCGTGAGTTGACCCTTGATCAGTGTTGCCACACTGATCAATCTCCAGCGTACCTCAGTTCCACAACGGATCTCTACACGCCTGGGGAAAGTTTCTGCTCCCTTCTGACACCATAGCAAACCCTGCTTCTGGAGGGGGGACCCTACAGGAGGCTGACAAAGGGCGGGTCCGTGCCGAGGTGTGATGTCTCCATTCTTGAAAAAAAAATTTTTTCTAACCTTTATTTATTTTTGAGAGAAAGAGAGAGAGAAAGAGCATGAGCAGGGGAGGGGCAGAAAGAGAGGGAGGCACAGATTCCGAAGCAGGCTCCAGGCTCCGAGCTGTCAGCACAGAGCCCGACGTGGGGCTCAAACCCACGGACCGTGAGATCATGACCCGAGCCGAACTCGGACGCTTAACCGACTGAGCCTCCCAGGCGCCCCATGACGTCTCCATTTTTGCCGCAATTCTTAGATGCCCTGTCTTACCTGATCTGAAGTCAAACACAAGTTCAGTTCTGCTCTACAAGCATTTCTTGAATCCTCACTATATGCAGGGCACCTTTGTGGGCACTGTATACAGAGGCAGGCCAGGGTAAGGGATAAAGTAATTAATACTAAAGGGTTGTTCTTCAAGGAACACATCAAACATGAACAGACTTAACAGTAATGCAGAGCAGAGACATAGGCGATGTTCAACTTGAGTCACAGCGAACGGTAACGAAAGAAGACAGCTTATGGCCGGGAGGTCTGAGGGGAGTGTGTGGGGTAGGTGGCCTTGAGCTGAGCCCTGCAAGGTCGGGGGATAGACAGCCAGGGAGAAATGGCAAAGGCCTCTGAAGCAGAGACAGGAGAGGAAGGTGATGGGTGGCACCTGCCTCAGCCAAACGAGGTTACATGGGGAGATTATGTTAGTCACAGAGTTTGGGGGCAACAATATCACCTTCTCTGAGTGCCATATTTAGGAATCTGGAGTTCATTATTCGGGTAACGGGAAATTTTCCAGGGTTTTTAAGCAACAGAGTAGTAGGACCACTGCATCTATAAAGAGGTTTGCAAGTTCCCAGGGAGGTCATTAAGAACTGCTTCTTAGGGGCGCCTGGGTGGCTCAGTTGATTGAGTGTCCGACTCTTGGTTTCTGCTCAGGTCATGATCTCATGGTTCATAAGTCTGAGCCCCACGTCGGCCTCTACACTGACAGCACGGAGCCTGCTTGGGATTCTTTCTCTCCTCTCTCTCTGTCTCTGTCTCTCTGCCCCTCCCCTGCTTGTGGGCTTTCCCTTTCTCTCTCTCTCAAAATAAATAAACTTTACAAACAAACGTTTCTAAAGTTCTGTAGGTCGGAGCCCAGCATGATGTGCCTTTATCTCCACTGAGAGTGGCCCAGGGGTGAAATCACAGCGTTGACCAGGGCCAAGTTCCCATCAGGAGGTCCCGGGGAGTGGGGGGAATACGCTTTCGAGCTCATTTCGTTGGGAGAATCCAGTGCCTTGTGACTGTAGCCCCGAGGTCTGCAATTCCTCATTGGCTGTTGGCGGGGGGCCTGGGGGTGGCCACTTAGTGACTGGATGGCACGCCCATGCCTCCATCTTCAAGCCAGGTATGGCTTCCTGAATCCCTGACTTCTCCTTCCAGCCACCAGAGAAAACGTTCTGCTTTAAAAGGACTCACCTGATTAAGTCAGGCCCACCCAGGATCATCTCTCTTCTGCTATCTAACATAGCGTCATCACTGGAGTGATTTCTCGATCGTATCTGGTTCCCCACCCCCCCCCACACACTGAAGAGGAGAGGATTATGCAAGGGTTAGGGTCATTGGTGTCATCTTAGCATTTTGCCCTGCTGTGGAGGCCGGGCAGAATGTGACTGTAACAGATCAGGGTTGAGGGTACGACATCAGGGAGCAGTGGGGTCTGTGGTAAAATAAGGAAGAGACCACTATTCAGCTACACTTGCTAGGTAGAAGTGGTGGCTGGTTCTTGCCAACTCTTCCAACTGAGATTTTTTTCAAGAAATGGAATCCAGGGGCACCTGGGTGGCTCAGTCGGTTAAGTGTCCGACTCTTGGTTTCAGCTCAGGTCATGATCTCACATCCGTGAGTCTAAGCCCCACGTCGGTCTCTGCGCTGACAGTGCGGAGCCTGCTTGGGATTTTCTCTGTCCCTCTCTCTCTCTCTCTCTCTCTGCTTCTCTCCCCACTCTCTCTTTCTCAAATTACACTGAAAAAATAAGTTTTAAAAATTTGTCTTAAAAAATGAAATCTAATCACTGTTGAATCCTGACAAGTAATTGTGAGCAAAGAAACCCACTGTTTGGACTAAAGTAACAGCATCGAGGCTGTGCTGATGCTGGGCAAGTGATTCACAACCCACACGGCCTGTCTCATTCATCATCTTAGTGAATTTTCACAGAAACCCTGGAAATGAAGCAGGGAGGATAGTATTCCCATTTCCTAGATGAAAAAACTGAGGCCCAAAGAGATTCTATTGTCTGTTTAAGGCAGTGTTTTCAACCCTGAATGTGCAATTGAAATCATCTCCAGAGCTTTTAAAAATACAGATGACTGGGCCCCACCCAGGCCAATTAAATCAGAATGGCGGAGTCAGGGTCCAAGCATTAGTAATTTTTTTCAGTTTATTTATTTATTTATTCTTTTGAGAGAGAGAGAGAAAGAAAGCAGGAGCCGGGGGCAAAGAGGGGGAGGTGGAGAGAGAGAATCCCAAGCGGGCTCCACACTGTCAGCCCAGAGCCCCAAGCAGGGCTGGATCCCATGATCTGTGAGATCGTGACCTGAGCTGAAATCAAGAGTCAGATGTTTAACCCACTGAGCCACCCAGGTGCCCCGGGATTTTTTTAAGAGCCCCCAGGTGATGCTGATGTGCAGGCAGGTGGAAAGTCCCAGGTGTGGAGTCAGAAAGCCAGTGAGGGGCAGCGCTGGGCTGGGCACCCCTGTCCTCGGACCCCATTTGGTGTTCTCCCCCAGGCCCCTCCTCCTTACTCTTTAGCCTACAGGCCGATCTCCCGGGACCCACCCCCATCTCAGTGTGGGCACAGGGTGACTTTAGCAGGTGGAGGTACTGAGGCAAAAAGTAGGGGGGGGGCGGGTATTCCTGGGCAGAGTGGGGCCAGGGGCGGGCCTCCTTCAGTCTGCCTGTGCCGTGTCCCCAGGGTTCGCCGCCGTGCACAAGAACATGCCCACTGTGGCCGGGGGTCTCCGCTGGGCACAGGAGCTGCGGCAGCGTATCCAGGGCCCTTTCGCCAGCTTCAGACGCATCGCACATCCGTGAGTAACCGACTCCCCAAAGGCGGGTGCGTTTTAGGCTTCAGCTCCCGCTCTGGATTTTTGGAGAAATGCAGCTCACTTCCCTAGGGCATGAAAATCACCTTCATTTCTTTCCCATTTAAGCAGTAGACCAGCATCTTAAGTCCGTTTGGGCTGTTGTACGGAATGCCACAGACCTGGTGGCCTGTAAACACCAGAGGCACTTCTCACACCTCTGGAGGCTGGCAAGTCCAAGATCACGGTGCCGGCAGATTTGGTGTGTGGTGAGGCACACCCTGGTTCACAGATGGCTGTCCCCTCACTGTGTCCACATGGCTGGTGGGACAAGGGACCTCCGTGGAGCCTCTTCTTAATAGGACACTAATTCCTTAGTGAGGCTCCACCCCTTCACGAGGCTCCACCCCCGCCATGAGGCTCCACCCCTGAAGAAGGCTCCACCCCTTCACAGGGCTCCACCACCTTCATGAGGCTCCACCCCTTCACGAGGCTCCACCCCTTGAGGAGTCTCCACCCCCTTCATGAGGCTCCACCCCCTTCATGAGGCTCCACCCCCTTCACGAGGCCCCACCGCCTTCACGAGGCTCCACCCCCTTTGCAAGGCCCCACCCCTTCACGAGGCTCCACCCCTTCACGAGGCTCCACCCTCATGGCCTAATCACTCCCGAAAGGCCCTGCCTCCTAATGCCATCACATGGAGGGTAGGATTTCAACATGTGAATTTTGGTGTGGGAGGGAACACAGACATGCAGTATCGAGATTGATACCTTTGGACTCATTAGGGGACCGTTGGTGCAAAATGAGGCTTCATGGATGACAGGCTGCCTCTTTTTTGCTCCATCAGATTGATTTCTTTTTTTTAATGTTTATTTTTGAGAGAGACAGAGAGCGACAGAGGGGCAGAGAGAGAGAGAGAGACAGGGAGACACAGACCCTGAAGCAGGTTCCGGGCTCTGAGGTGTCAGCCCAGAGCCCCACACGCCAACTCACCGTGAGATCACGACCTGAGCCGGATGCTTCACCTACTGAGCCACCCACGTGCCCCGAGGGTCCTTTCTGGAGGCAAAGGAGTCCGGGTTTCCAGCTCCTTGGGGCTCTCCCACCAGTCTCCTCTAACACAGCGTCTCCTGGCTACTGAGGCTGCTGGGAAATAGAGAAGCCCAGTGTCTGCAAAAGCGTGCTGTAAAGTCTTCGCCTGTTAGAATACCTGGGGCTCTTGTTACATGCAGCTTCCCAGGCCTCACCTCCCACTACTGAATCCGAATCGCGAAGCGGGATGGGGCCTATGAATTGCTTCCTTAGCAAGCTCCCCCCACCCCGTGATTCTGATGGTTGACCAGGTTTGGAAACCACCGGCTCGACAATCTGGAAGCTGGGCTACGTAGAGGCGTCTCGGCTGCAAGAAGCGAGAGAACGGTTTTGCGGTATCACGTTCAGGATGCTTCGGGAAAGGGCGGTCTTTCTCTGACCCCTCTTTCTAAAGAGTCTCCGTTGAGGGCACTCAGCTTTGGCAAACAAAACGGCAACCAGGCGTTGAGGCCCTGGCCTCCCAGGTGTTTTTGGCATCGGGTAGGACGCCGGCGACCCTCTGGTGCAGGTGGCAAGACTGAACACTTTCAGGGGCCGGGGAAGAAAAACGGAAGACCGGCCAGGCTGGGGTCCAACAGGGGGGTCACCAGCACCCCATCCAGCGCTGCCCAGTGGAAAAGCGGACTCCGTAAGAGCGCTCCCCCCACTCAGAGAGGAGCTGAAAATCGCGGCGTGTCTGTAAAACGCCCAACTTCAGAGTTACCACCTGCTCTCAAACTCCACACCCATCCGATAATCAGAGGATCAGGTCTGCCCTGCAGGCGATCCATTGGCAACATCTGATCTGGTCTGAGCTAGCCGAGCTCTTTGTTTTGCAGATGAAGAAAGGGTGGAAAACGGAAATAAGGTGACAGGCTCACCACAGTCCCAGGGAGAGATCCCAGAAAGAACTGGAACAGAGTCTGGGGTCTTGAGACCCTGGCCCAGCACTCTTCCCGGGAAGCCCCCAGCCACAGGCACCGTGGCCCAGGATACGCTGAGCCCCATCTTCTCAAACGTGATGTGGATGTGGGCTGCCGGAGGGGAGGGGCATGACCTTGGTCGAGGGGCTCTCTGGCCGCAGCTGTTCCCCCGAGAGGCAGGCAGCTGTGTTTCATCAGCAGCCAATGTGTCTAGCCCAGGGGGGATGGGAGGATGGTAAGAGGGCCTGGGCCTGGAGAGGGGATCTGAACGGCACCCAAGGTGTCCTCTGTGGTCCCCCCTGAAAATTCCCCTTTGTTTAAAAATGAACTCACATTTGCAGCACCTTGCTCTGTAATACACAGCTGACCTTTGAACAACATGGGTTTGAACTGGGTGGCTACATTTACATGCAGTTTTTTTTTTCTTTTTTTCTTTTCTTTTGCTACAAGAAGTTTTATTGTTTCCATTTGGTCCCTGGTGGTTAAAAGCTGCCTAGAGGCTGCAGGGAAAAGTAAGTTCAGGCTGAAACCTCAACGTGAGCAGGATGCGCAGAAAGGAGGGAGGTGCAGGGTCCCCTTCTTGTGCTTGACAAGGGGAGGAGCAACCCGCCTAGCCCAGCCTGGGGGCGGCCAGGCCAGCCTGCGGAGGTGGGCCAGCTGGTTACCGTTTTCTCAAGGAGTTTCACCTGCCCCTCTGGGACGTGGTTCTCGGGATTCCCAGAGGTGGGGTCTGTGCTCGTGGGACCCAGGGCAAGCGGATCCAGAAGGAGCTGGTTCAGCTTCTCATCCAGAAGCGTGGAAGCTTCCGTGGCGTGGCAGGCTTCACCTCTCCCATCTCGGGATGGCTTCTGCGCCTTCTGGAACAGGCGCATCAGCTCCGCTGGGTCTGTGACTTTGAGAGACGCTGGACACCCTCACGCTTCTCTGCCAACTGGGAGGAGAAGTGGCCCAGCCCTCCGGAGCCACATCAGTGCATCCAGGTAGAAGCCCGGAGAGACAGGTGTAGGAGGCGTGCAGGTGCAGGTTGATCAGGCAGTTGACGGTGGCCGCCACAGCGGTGGAACGATTCTGAAGAATCTGGGAGCTCGTGGTTGGTCAGCAACAAGGAGCTAAGCCCAGTAGACGCTGTTGGCTGGTCCCGGAGGCAGGGCATGGCTGACAGGATGATTCCAAAGATTGCAACGGGGAAAGAGGTAGGAGGGTGCCGGGAGACTGGAAGAAGGGTTGGCACTGGGTCTGTTCCTTGCACAAGGTGTTGAGGCCAGAGACAGACCCAGGGGCTACTGGGCGCGCTGCCCAGACGGAGTTTTTATGGTGTTCTTCCTTGTGATTTTCTTACCATCTTCTCTCTAGTTTCCTTTATTGTCAGAACACAATGTATAACGTATATAACATAAAACGAACGTGTTCATGGACAGTTTGGGGTATCTGTAAGGCTTCCAGGCAAGAGTAGCTGTTAATAGTTAGGTTTTTAGGGAGTCCAAAGTTACATGCAGATTTTTGCCTGCGTGGGGGTTGGCGTCCCTCACTCCCACGTTCTTTAGGGGTCAACTACCTGTATGAATTGGCTATCAAGAACGTTTTCCATTCCTCACCACGAAGGGAAGGAGAACCCACAGGGAGTTTGCAATTATTCCTGTGGCTCCTGAAACTTCCAGGCGACTGGCACGGGCCCCCAGTGTGAGAAACCCTTCTCCCCTCTGGCCTCACTCTTCTCCAGAAACAAAACCGGGATCCGGCGTCTTGAGGCTTGCAGAAATCCCACGGCTCGGGAGGCGAGAGCTGGGGGGAGCCAGCCCACCTGGTGCAAAGCCCTTCTCTCGCCTCCTTGCTGCCTCCCCAGCCACACCTGCTCCTTCACCGGGAACGGGGACTAAGGACTGGGAATACAACGCCAGGAAATCCAATGCTTTCTCTGCAGGCACGAGGGCTTATCCTGAGAGCTCAGGATATCTGGTGGAGAACCGTTGTGTTGGGTTAAGGAGCAAATGGGTTTTAAAAAATCTTTGCAATCAGCCGGGAGAACAAACAGAAACAGACGCTCCCACACAGTCAGCGTGAAGGTGTCTGAAAATTACAGACGCTTCGCCGATGTTCCCAGAGGCTGGACTCTCATTTCGTGTTGCAGAGGAACGTCACAACCGGGCGACAGTGTGGGTAACGGTGCCTCCAGCCGGACCCTGCTTACATGCCGTGTGGCCCCCAGCATCCCTGCGGAAGCCTCTGTGTCCACGTGTGCGTTCACGTATGGGGGGCATAAGAGGTGGGAGGGGAAACTTGCATCGACGTGTCAGTGAGTCATGGGTAGGAAGTTTTGTCATCACATGTCCTAGAAGGATTTCAGAGGAGACATATACACGTGTGTGACATATATACATGTATACATATACATATGTACATGTATACATGTATACATATATGTGTATACACACACATCAGATGTCACTTTATACAAACGTATACAAAATATTGTTTTGGGGGCGCCTAGGTGGCTCCGTCAGTTAAGCATCTGATGTCAGCTCAGGTCATGATCTCAAGGTCTGTGAGTTCGAGCCCCACGTCAGGCTCTGTGCTGACAGCTCAGAGCCTGGAGCTGGCTTCTGATTCTGTCTCCCGCTCTCTTTCTCTACCCCTCCCTCGCTCATGCTCGCGCTCTCTCTCTCTCTCTCTCTCAAAATTAAACAAACATTAAAAAAGTTTTCAATATTGTTTTTATATTTGATGTTGTGTAGTTTTATTATGTTATAATTCATAACATTATGTAGTTTTTTTTCCTTAAATACAGAAAACTGTAGCACCTAGAATGTTCCTTTCGTCTCAATTTCCTTTTTAATTCATATTTTGGAAGGACTTCACTTGCCCATGCATGACTGGCTGGGCTAGGAGAGGGGGTTGGTGGAGCCCATCGTGGGGGGGGGGGGTAGGGTTCAGGTGCTGTGTTCACTGTCCCTGCCACCTGGGGTCGGCCTGCATTTCAGGAAGTGCAGATGCCCTCTAGTGGCCGGTGGACGACACTGGCGAGAAGGACGCGGGGAACAGGTGCAGTTTGTTACTTTGATTATTATTTTGACCTCTAAATCGATGCCATTTCCCCCCCCTCTTTTGTGTGGATAGTTGCCTGGAATCTGCCGAAGGAAAGCGAATGACACAAAAATATGAAGATATGCTCTCACTGCTCGACAAGTAAGCGGCTTGTGGCATCGTATTGTTCTGCAAATGGCATAGCCACCCCCGGCCCCCCTCCCCGCCCCCGTGATGCCTTCTGTGGTTACCGGTTTCACGTAGATTCCTCAGTGGCTGTGCAATGTCACTGTTTTAGGATGTAAACCACGGTGTCTGTGAGTCCAGCGCTTCTGGGTCTCTGGGGAACGCGGCTCTGTTCCAGGAACAGACGCTTTCCACGGTAGTTCGGTTGGGAGCATGAACTTGGCGGAGCCGGAGGAAGTAGGGCGCTCCTCGGGACACCTGGAGATCGGTGTCCCGGGAAATCACAGCAGCCGCTGCGAAGCAGAAAGCAACGGTTTGTGCTGCGCAAAGAGAAAATAAGTTTTAAAAGTACTTCCTGCGTTCTCTTACGGAGAAAACAGAAGAATGACAGTTCACACGGACTCTTAGTTCCTGCTCTAAAGCTGCGGTTAAGTCTTGTGGTTCAGGCTGTGATGCCCACAGTCTCAGCAAATCCAGTGATGTCACCGCATGCCCGAGCTGGGGAGCCCTTCAGTGCCTCCCACTGGCTCTTGTCACTTTCAGGTGACCCGAAAAGCCCTCGCTGTGGCCTTTGCCTCCCTCTCCAGCCTCGTCCCTTCCCCCCTCCGGCCTCAGCCGTTCCAAGATCACACTCCATGTGTCTCTTCTCTGCCCTGTGGTGGTGCTGATGCTTCTGCTGGGGGACATCCATTTCCCTTTCACTCTCCTACCTGTACTCATCCTTTCAGACTCCGTCAAGCCTCGCCTCAGCCCCTCTTCCATGCGGCCTTCCTGGCATTCTCCTTATCACACTCTCATCCCCGTCACTAGATCCGATGCCCGGTACATCACTCCAGGATTGTACTTCTGTATTTTCCATTTACCCGTGGTCCAGGGCCTTAGCTCCATTTACCATGGGGTGTTTATTCATCACGTTTTCAGTCATCGGGTAACGGCTGAGCGACGGATGTCTGAGCTGCATGAAGATTAGGGTGAGAGCAAATCTTGCCCAATAACTTCTTCCCACGGTTAATGAGACTAATCACAACTCCCTTTATCTCCTCTAAAGATTGCATGGAGCCTCTCGACCGGGTTCTCATGTGCTACCTTTTGAAAGCCGAGTCAGTGACTTTGACCTAAGAACGTAGCCAGGCATTTTACTGATGGTACCTTCAGTTTTTGCTATAGACGTGCACATATACCTATGTAGATATCTAGGTCATATACACATTAATAGATCTCTGTCTTCAGCGGGTCATTGCCGGGCACTGGGAGGGTGCTTCAGAGGTGACTTGTCTCTGGTCCTCGCAGGTACGAGATGAGACTTTATGAAGACTGGTGTCAGGCCGTGTCGGAGAAGTCACAGTACAATCTTTCCCAGCCGCTTCTGAAACGTGACCCAGAGACGAAGCAGATCGCCGTCAACTTTAACCCACAGGTAAGGCAGCAGGAATTTCCTTGTGGGTTCCTGAAGAGAGTCCTTTAACTCTGCTGATTTCAAAGGCAACAGAGGCGTTTTATAAGAAATTGCAGAAGCTGCCCGAGAGAATTTCCACCCCAGATCTCCCTTTCGGGATGAATCCCGCGGTGCATTGTTTCCTTACGTTGTCCAGTGTCCTCATTTTCCTCCGTGGTTGGTCAATACGTTTGTGTCAGTTTTGCACAACAGAAAATACAGCAGAATATGTTTTAAACTTTCATAGTTGGGTGATAACAGCTTTGTTATGAACTCGACTCCACATACAAAGTTAGAACGGCAATTGCGTTCAAGATAAACTCATCCAGGGGCGCCTGGGTGGCTCAGTCGGTTGAGCGTCCGACTTCAGCTCAGGTCACGATCTCGCGGTCCGGGAGTTCGAGCCCCACGTCAGCCTCTGGGCTGATGGCTCAGAGCCTGGAGCCTGCTTCCATTCTGTGTCTCCCCCTCTCTCTGCCCCTCCCCCATTCATGCTCTGTCTCTCTCTGTCTCAAAAATAAATAAACATTAAAAAAAAATTTTTTTTTAAATAAACTCATCCAAAAGTTTACATATCCTATTCTAGGTATGCACCATCTGGAATTCGAGAAAGTATTTAAATAGGTAACAGGTATTGCTACGCCTGCCTTCAAGGAACCCACCAGCTAGTTGGAAGCTAGGACCTCAACATGCAAAAGTCTACCTTTATTAGATTATATGTGATAAATCTCCTTGGAGTAGCTTTGGGAATAAGACTCTAGATTACTGGTTCTCACCTGGGGCAATTTAGTCCCCTTGGAGATATTTTGGGTTGTCCGTCATGGACTGGGTGCCAATGGTGTAGGGTGAGCAGATTCTTAAGGATGCAGCTAAACTTCCCACGACACTCAGGATGGCACCCCACAAGCAAGAGTTTTTGTCTGAAAATGTCAGGAGTTCTGAGATTGACAGGCCCTGCTCTAGGCGATCAGAAGAGTTGAAGACCACCGTGGGCTGTAGCAATGTGGAAAACTTCATGCCAGAGAACGTGATAACCAAAAGCCAGCCCATATCAGGAAGTATTTGGAAAAAAAAAAACCAACTTAAAAGTATAGGCCACGCTGAGCTAAACGCAGTCAGCGACTTCAGTATCAATGGCATGTTCTCGAGGTAGAGAGAGCTGGAAACTAAGCTGATAGCATGTGAGTGTCTTTTGAGAAAATTACAGTTTAAGTAGAACATCGACTCCCGACGGCGATCAGAGTCAACAAAGGGGGTTGGAGGGTCCATTTCTTCACTTTGGTAGCACATAAGCCTGTCGTTTGACTCATTTAACTCCTTGGCATAATTTTATCGGCATTCACCGTGAGCAATGTTGATTGTTAAATGCCCAAACAGAGGAGGGACTGGGTTACCCACGAAGCCACAGTCCAGAGGTTATAACTGTAGGAATGAAGCCCTCAGGACGAGACAGTTTTGAGGATGGACCACTCCTCCTCTGTATACGCCAGAGCAAGGACTCTTTCTCTCTCCCAATGTGCAGCACATAGTAGGCACTTTTGAAGTGTTCATAGGTGGTGGAAGGAAAGAGGGGAGAGTGAAAGAGAGAAGAAAAGGGGAGAGGGAATACTTGAATTATAAAGTGAGTTAAGGGGAGACAACCAAACACACAAGTCAAAGAGGAGCTGTATGTGTCCCTGTTTCCAGCTTGGAGCAACATGACAGTGGCCGTGCTAGTAAGAATGAACAGTAACACATGTATCATTCTAGAGGGACATGATCAGATCTGCCCCTCTGGGGCCAGAAAAAAAATTCTTTTGCAAATTATTTAAAGTGTTTTAAATGCCCTATTATTGGATATTGAAATTATTTTCTCGTTTTATCAATCTGCATTTCACTGATCGAAAGATGCACTTTTTCTTTTTTTGTTACATCTTCGCATCTCTGAAAATGGCACGTGTTTATAGTTTAACCGCATTTTTCTTCCCTGGTTGGAAATGAAATAATAGAGAATCTTAACATTGAAGCATGTTGGAAAGAAATAAAATACAGTATAAATAATGCTACAGGAAACATCCTTAGTTATTGTTGTGTCCGTCCTCGATGATTTATGTGGGATAAAGGCCTGGAAATGGGGTAAAGGGTGTTCACGTTGTGAGGATTCACATATACATTATCAATTGGTTCTTCAGGAAGATGGAACTCAGTCATATCTCTTCCAGGAAGATATCCATTTCTTCAAATCACCCCTAGCCTGTTGAACTAAATATATGTGTGTATATATATATATATATATATATATATATATGTGTGTGTATATATATATATATATATATAGTATCTCAACATTGTTTTAATTTGTATTTATTTGGCCACTAGTAAAGTAGAACCTTCTCATCTGTTCATTGGCCGGTCATAGTTCTTCTACAAATCACTTGTTCGTGTCTCTTGCCCACTTCGGAGTGGAAGTGCCCTCTTTTCCTGTGAATTTGTTAGAATATTTGGGAAATATTTGTCGCATATTAAGAAATCCATTGCATATGTTTCAGACCTGTTGAAATGTGCCGTTTTATTACGTGAACGATATTTAATGCCTGCAACCTTTTGTATTTTATTTTCCGGTTGTATGTTTGGAAGGCCCTTCTCCACCTCAGTATTATATAAGTAGCCCTGATGTTTTAATTTTCTGTTTTCAGTTTTTACACTTAAATTTTTAATATCCGTCTTGAGCTTATTTCAAACAAAGTAGGAGACTGAAGCCATTTCCCCACCAGATGGTTAGCATTTGCCTTCATCCTGAGTAGGGTTGGCCGGGCCGCAGTGGAGCACTGACCCAGAGCCATTGCGAGGAGAGCTGGGAGCCCAGGTGTCTCCATGCAAAGGGGAGGGGAGTGGGAGGCGGGTGGGAAGTATCTCTGGGGTGTTTTGTTGCCCACACTAATACACATCTGTCCTTGTGGGTTCAGAGGTAAACGCAATAAATAGCGAAGACCCCAATACCTAGCAACCCAACCACAGGTCTCTTTTTCCATTGGCCCATGTCTGCTTCGCCTCTCACTGTTCAGTTCCACTGAACTCCATGCCCACAGACGTTCAGAGAGGCCTGGGTGAGACAAAGGCGTGCCAGCACAGGCTCACAGAAATGAAGGGCTGTTTCCAATGGTTCCATTTAACAATTAAACTCGTACAATAGCATCTCCTCTCAGTTCTGTCCGTGTCTGCGTGTGCGTGACCTCATTGGGGTGAGCCCGTCACTGTATCAGCCATGTGCCCGAAAGCATCAGGGTAATCTGTCCAGCGTTGTTTTTGTTACTCTTTGGGATTGACGGACTTGGTAAGCCTTGCTGCGTCTGAGTCCTCTGCTTTCTCAATTTCAAAACTCAGTTTCCCTTCTCTAGATGGAAGGAGCAGGTAGGAGCAAACGTTACGAAGGGACCCGTTACGAAGGTCTTTGGGCTCCTGGGGTTTTCTAGTCCTTGACTGATGATTGCCACCCTTTACTGCCACGGAGCTGTAACCACTTTAATGCCGATTTGCTTTTCCAGCTGACTTCAGTGCTGAAGGAAATGAGTTATCTTGAATCGAGGCAGATGCGACATGTTCCTGAGACAGCAGCAGCCATGTTCTCCTCCAGGGAATTCTATCGGCAGCTCGTGGCGAAGTTGGAACTGATGGCGAATTGGTACAACAAGATTATGAAAACTCTTGTAGAGGTGGAATTGCCATTACTGGAGAAAGAGCTGGGGAATATCGATCTCTGCCTGAAAGCTGCAGAAGAGACTCTGAACTGGAAAACGGAAGGTAGCAGGGCACTGCCTGGAATCTGGGGAGGGGGTTGGGGGTCAGGATCCTGATAAAGTTGGTAGAACTTGAATGACTCCCCCAGTAACCGGATTTGAGCTTGAAACACAAGCCTAGCCTCTGAGACATGTATCCAAAGCAGAGAAGGCAAGAAGGGCTAGTATTCCTTTTCTTCCTTCTCTTTGGATATGATTGGTAGACTGAGAAGATGTTGCTGCCACGCGTTTGGGGAGGCTCAGGGTTTGCGTGACATACCCTGAGGTCTCCAACATATATTGGGCACTCCGTGAATGAGGGCTTTTTTTATATCATCACTGTCACTTAATTTTTGTCACTAAAATATAGATACCTTTTTTTAAAACTTTTTTTTATTTATTAAATAATCTTTACCCCCAACATGGGGCTCAAACTCATGACCTTGAGATCAAGAGTCCCATGTCCCACCGACTGAGCCAGCCAAGCACCCCTAGATTGTAGACATCTTAAGTGAGGGTACCATGATTTATTTCTTGTGTTTCTTCCAATTCAGTACTTTCATTGATGGATTAACTTTTGCAGGGTACTATGTAAGGGACCTCAACGGCACTTGGAATATGAGGTGTAAGGGACGTGGCTCCTACCCTCAAAGAACTCACGTTTAGTGGGACCAACAGACATATGTACAACCATAAATCACCCAAGACAGGCTATGATAAAAAGCCTTCACAGAGTTAAAAATAAAGTGTGCCAAATCACAGGGGAGGGAGATTAATTCTCATTAGAGTCCTCGAAAGAGTTCATGTTTGCAAAGGAGGTCACCATCAACTCACAGAAGTCTTGGAACGCCATATTAAACGAGTTAGAACTTTATTTTATATGCAAGAGGGAACAATGTTTTCAATGTTTAATGAGGCGAAAGTGCTTTTCAGAAGGTCCATAACCCAAAGACAATCATGATGGTGCACTGGTGTGCCCCAGCAACTATGACGATTTCTGTGCACTTGGTTGGTAAGCATTACCTCCTCGTTTCTTTTCCTCCATAAGCAGGGTGATGGTAAGCATTGGCTTTTCAACACAGCCAGGAAGAAAAAGACTCTGGTGCTAACAAAATAACTTGTGCAAGAAAGCCTTTTGAAACCCACAGATATTAAATCCGTACCTTCCGTAGCGACTAGACCTTTAACTCTTTCAATTAAATGTATTTCTTTTGGGGAGCAGGCACTTGGGATTATGTCATTCAAATCACCAACAGCGTTCATGATCTCGAACAAAGGATTCAGAAAGCCCAAGACAATGTGGAAGAGATTCAAAACATCATGAAAACATGGGTGTCTCCAATATTTAAGAGAAAAGATGGAAAAAAGGAATGTCTCCTTTCCATGGATGACCAGCGCAACCGGATGGAAAAATACTACGATCTCATCAAAGAATCTGGACTGAAGATTCATGCCCTCGTTCAGGTAATAACCAGCCTGTCGGATGCGCCTACCACTAGCAGAGGGAAAGCGTCAGGAAGTGTTTGGATGCAGTAAGTGATTTGAAAATTAGAACGCTCAACAGATCCTGTGACTTCTGCATTCAGGGTAGAAGTTTATGGTGCGAGCGAGAGAACTAAAGCTAACAGATCGGTAGAGAGAAAAGTCACATTCTGGTACCAGTGTGTCAAAATTAATACTGTCGTAACGGTGTCACCGCATGACCTAAGTCCCACGCCAAACCCCGAGGACATAGAAGGAGATGCCAAGTACAGAACCCTAGAGTCCGTAATGGATCACAGTTGCTATTTTTGATTAGCTGTGGTTTGAATCACAGTAACATGCTGTACTTTGACTCTGTTAATTTTATTTATCTGTTTTCGAATTCATTAATTTCTTGTTTTTAAGTTTTATTTCTTTATTTTGAGAGAGCGAGAGAGAGAGCACGATCAGGGGAGGGGTAGAGAGGGGGTGGAGAGGGGATCCCAAGCAGGCTCTGCACTGTCAGCTCGGAGCCCGACTCGGGGCTCGAACTCACAAACTGCGAGATCGTGACCTGAGCCAAAATCAATAGTTGGACGCTTAACCAACTGAGCCACTGAGGCGCCCCTCTAGTTCATTAATTTCTGTTCTTTGCGCTTTATCCTTTCTTTCCTTAATTTGAGGTTGTTCTCCCCTTTTCATTCTCCCCCTACCCGCCAAGGGCAGAAACTTAGGGTATTGATTCTAAGCCTTTCTTCTTTTCTGATACAAGCATTTGATGTAATTTTCTCTCTTAGCTGTACTTGAGTTGCATTCCACAAATTTCATGTGCCTCATTTGCATTGTCATTCACTCTTAAATTTTTCTGCTCGTGACTCATTGTTTAATGGTCATTTGGAAGCACACTGTTTCATTTCCATATGGTCAGGGCTTCTCTGGATAGCTTAGTGAAATCGACCTTGAGTTCAGTCCAGTTGTGGCCAGAGAAAGTACTCTGTAAGATCCAAATCATTTGGAATTCACCAAAACTTGTTCCATGACCTAGAATACTGTCCCATCTTACTGCACATTCCTTGTACACTTGACAATGCCTTCATTCTTCCGTTGTTGGGTGTAGTGCTCTATGAATCTCCGTTAAAGTTCAAAGTGGTTGATACTGTTGTCCAGATCCTCTGTATGGTTTCAGGATCTCTTGTCTGTCTGTCCTACCAGTTACCGAAAGGGCCGTGTTAACATCTCTGCCTGTGACTTTGGGTGATTTCACTAACCCTTTAGTGCGGTCCGAGTTTTCATCAAGTTTGTGATGCTCTTTTAATACAGACACATTTATAATATCATGACTTTCTGATTCCTTCTCTTATAGACAGTATAGTAGAAACTTACTTTCCTAACAACTCTGCCTATTAACTGGGATGTTTAGACTATTACGGTTAGTGGAATTATGGGTGTGCTTGGATTTAGCCCTACCATCTGGCTATTTCCTGTTTGCCTCCTCTCTGTTGTGTTGTTCTGCTCCTCTGTTCCTTCCTTCTTGTTATTCGCTATTTTTTTTTTGCTTAACGTTTATTTATTATTGAGAGATAGAGACAGAGCATGAGCATGGGAGGGGCAGAGAGAGGAGGAGGCACAGAATCCGAAGCAGGCTCCAGGCTCTGAGCTGTTAGCACAGAGCCCGACGTGGGGCTCGAACTCACAAACCGCGAGATCATGACCGGAGCTGAGGTCAGACACTCAACTGACTGAGCCACCCAGGTGCCCCTGTTATTCTCTATTTTTAAAAATATCCTATTCGGATTTCTCAATGGGTATTCCATCTTTTACTTTAATGATGCTGTCATTGCATTACATTTGCAGTGGTTGTAGTGGGTTATGGGTCTCTAATTACAATCAGTGATTGTTTTCCCATGAAATATAGGAACGTAGCCACAGTATGGTTCAATTCAAACACCCCCGTTCATCTTTGGTACCGTTGGGGTGTGTGTATGTGTGTGTGTGTGTGTAACAAATCCCACACTAAATCCCAGGCCTTGTAGAGTATTCTATGTTTTTGCCTTAAAAACTCAGGAAAAGGGACTCCTGGGTGGCTCAGTCGGTTAAGCGTCCGACTTCAGCTCAGGTCATGATCTCACGGTTCGTGGGTTCGAGCCCCGCGTCGGGCTCTGTGCTGACAGCTCAGAGCCTGGAGCCTGCTTCCGATTCTGTGTCTCCCTCTCTCTCTGCCCCTCCCCCACTCATACTCTGTCTCTCTCCATCTCTCAAAAACGAATAAACGTTAGAAAAAAAACTCAAGAAAAAAATACTTCTGGTGTTTTAGATCCACCCACATACTCGCCATTTCCAGACTTATTTTTTTCCCCTCTTCTGTAAAACTGACTTGCCACCTGTAGTCATTTCTCTGCAGCCTGAAGAACTCCATTCAGTTTTTCTTGCAGTTCCAGTCTGCTAACGACACATTCTCTCAGTTTTTGTGTATCTGAGATGTCCTTGTTTCACTTCTGGTCTTGACGGATAGTTTCATTAGATACAGAATTCTGCGTAGACGGTTTTATTTTCCCTACAAAAGTTATTTCCTTGTCTCCTCCCCTCCAATGTTTCTGATGCGAAGCCAGCTGCATTTGGTGTCTTTGCTCCTGTATATGCAGAGTATTGTTTCTCCCAGGCTTCTTTTAATAGATTCTTTTTTTAAAAAATCCTTGGACTTCTTTTTTCTGTCTCACTACAATGTGCCTAAATAGGTTTACTTTCTGTTCACCCAGCTTGGAGTATGTGGGCTTATTGAACCTGTTTTTCATTAAATTGGAGGAGTTTCTTTTTTCTCTTTTTAATTAAAAAAATTTTTTTTAAATGTTTTATTTATTTTTGACAGAGAGAGACATGGAGCATGAGCGGGGGAGGGGCAGAGAGAGAGGGAGACGCAGAATCGGAAGCAGGCTCCAGGCTCCGAGCCATCAGCACAGAGCCCGAGGCAGGGCTCGAACTCGTGAACCGTGAGATCGTGACCTGAGCCAAACACAGTCGGCCGCTTAACCCACTGAGCCACCCAAGCGCCCCAAATTTGAGTTTCTAATCAGATTATGCCATGCTTGTCTCCTGATTCCAACATCCGTTTTATTTTCTGCGTCTGGTTTTGTTTTTAATGTGACAGAAGTTCCTTTTTGTCTCCATGAAACAAGTCTTAGGAACAGGCATCCCCGGATTGGTATGGCAGCTATTTGCTGAGTATGTTGTTGGTGATTGTTTCCTCTCTCGGTTAAACGTCACGCTCTCCTGCTTCTTGGCGTGTCTAGTGATTTTTTCTTATTATATCTTAGTCATGTCGGATGCCACTTTAGGATCTGAGCGTTAGTCCCCTTAAAGGGTTCGTGTTTTGCCTCGGCAGGCAGTTGACTTACCGGTGGGTCAGCTGGTCCTGCCGAGGCTCAGTTTTAAGCTTTGTGAGGGTGGGTCCGAGGGGGCCTGACTCTAGGACAAAGCAGCTCTAACCCCCAAGCACGGTGTTGCTGGGGGCTCAGCAGAATGTGCCTGGGCTATCTGTAAGATGTCCTCATTTATGTCCGAAGGCACACAGATATTTTCCAGATATATTACCGGATATTCCCAGATATATTACCGCAGGCCCACACAGTCTCCATGCAGCTTCACAGCACCCTGGCAACTGTTCTCCACCAGGCCTCGCAGAGTCTGGCCCTAAGGATGTGCAGCTTACCACCCAGAGACTGCAGAAGATTCGGCAATCTCAGTAGCCCCAAACCCCAACTGCTGGGTGGTCTTCTCCCCATCAGGAAGGACCCTGTCACTGCGGTCGACTTCTCCATGCCATGGTTGCGAAAGTGCCTCTAGGTCGGGAGCCAGGTGAAACTCACCGTGTGTGTGTGTGTGTGTGTGTGTGTGTGTATTTCCCTTCTCCCGAGGAGCACAGCCCCGTGTTCCTGTTATCTAATTGCCCCCCAAGAATGGTTTCTTGTGCTGCGTCTGCCATAGCTGCATCTGTGTCGCGGACGGACAGGTCTGATCTCACCCCTCTGTCTTGGCCAGAAAATCGGAAACTGGAGCCGTTCCTTCTTGGTTCACAGAAATTCCAACAGTTTTGCCCCCTCCCTCACCCCCCCAAGACCATAGTAGATTTGAGGTAAAGAGTCGAAAGGTACGGAGAGCTATACTGAGAGCATGACGTTGAGGAGATAAAACTGTACACCGCAGTCAGAACTGAATGTTTTACACAATAAAGAAGCAAACAGACATACAGGCTTACTAATACCCGAGAACAACTCTGTATTGTCACTGTGTTGTGATTTGTGTGATGTTGGGCTTTAAATCATTCAGAAACTCTTCTACCTGCGTAGGAAGGAAAGGGGTATGTTAATGCATTTTGGAAATTTTAGAGTTTTATCATGTAAAGACAGGATCGTCAGACTTTTTTTTTTCCAATATTTTATTTAACTTCTAGTTAGTTAACACACAGTGCAACATTGGTTTCAGGAGTAGAATTTGGTGATGCATCACTTACATAGAACAGCCGGGGCTCATCCCAACAGATGCCCTCCTTAATGCCCATCTAGCCCATCCCCCACTCACGTCCCTCCATCAATCCTCAGTTTGTTCTCTGCATTTAAGAATCTATGAGGGGCGCCTGGGTGGCTCAGTTGGTTAAGCGTCTGACGGCTCAGGTCATGATCTTGCGGTACACGGGTTCGAGCCCCGCGCCGGGCTCTGTGCTGACAGCTCGGAGCCTGGAGCCTGCTTTGGATTCTGTGTCTCCCTCTCTCTCTCTGCCTCTCCCCTGCTTGTGTTCTCTTTCTCTCTCAAAAATTAACGTTAAACAAATTTTAATAAAGAATGAGATTTTTAAAATTTATTTTTGGGAGAGAGCACGCGCAGAGGAGGGGCGGAGAAAAAGTGAGAGGGCATCTCAAGCAGGCTCCACACTTCCAGTGCAGAGCCGGGTATGGGGTCTGATCTCATCAACGGTGAGATCGTGAACCTGAGCAGAGATCAAGAGTCAGAGGCTTAACCCACTGAGCCACCCAGGTGCCGCTATGAGATTTTTTTTTTTAATTCAGGGGGGTTTATACGTGGAAATGTTTGTAAAGGGGCATGAGTCGCCTAAAAAACGTACCTCTTCAGAGTACCACTTTCTTTGAAGATGTGCGATAAATAGAAAGTCGATGTCAGAAGGCTTAATGACGAAAATGATGGCGGTAGGTGGGATGTGTGTGCCCCACGCCACCAGGTCAGGGAGGAGGGAGAGAGCACGCATGCATTCCTTGATGTGTGTACGTTTTCTAAATCACTCAGCTGGCTGCTTTTAATGGCAACTGCCCTGAGCAAACCCCTCCAGCTCATTTCTGAGGACTCGCCAGGAAATGCTTTACTTGCTTGAACCCCAAAGTTCTTACACGCCTTGAATCACCAAGCCCTCTATCCATAGCGTCCCTTTTTCTCTCTGCCCTGACTCCCGTCTTGATATCGCTTCTCCACGGCGCACCCGTCAGCACTTATAAATCAACACCCTATGTCCCATCTTTCCTGGGAAAGCGGCCGGGCCCCCTCCTCCTTTTTCAGGGACAGGATGAGACCCCATCTGCCCTTCACGGATTAACTTTGTGATCCTTTCGATCAATGATTAAACCCATTAGACGGTATGGATTCAACATCCGTGTGATAGCAAACTTTTCACGAGAATGCTTTTGTCCCCCCTCTAGGTTGTTTTCATTCCCGTCAATGAGAACTAGACCAGTCCTTCCATATTATTCAACATGGTTTCAATCCATTCTTCTTTATTTTGTAGGAAAACCTAGGTCTGTTTGCCGCGGACCCAACCTCTAATATCTGGAAGGCTTATGTTAAGTACATAGATGATATGTTGCTGGATGGATTTTTTCTTGCCATTGAGTGCTCCCTCAAATACCTTCTGGAAAACACCGGTATGTACTGGCTTATGGATGTGTGTTATTGCCGCAAAGATAACAGTGGCACCTGTTGAACAAAAATGAAGTGTGATCGAGTGCTTTGTGACTTTTCCCAAAATGTTGTGGATGTTTTGTGCGCTACACACAGGAGAATAGCAAAGGTATTGAGTTTCTGCATTGTTCCCGGAGAAAAGATTTCTTTCTCTTTAAAACTCAGATGATAAACCAGGCTCACAGATAGTGAAGCCCTTAGCAAAAGCAAAACCATAAATGCCAATTCAATCCAAATAAAGCTTCAGGGGGTGCCTGGCTGGCTTAGTCGGGAAAGTGTGCGACTCTTGATCTCGGGGTTGTGGGTTCGAGTCTGGGCTTGCCTCATGGTATTGGGAGGGGGACATTTTGTGCCTTCAAGCTTAATGTACTCTCTTTCTGTGGCCTTTCGAGAACACAGGCAGTAGCCAGGTTAAGTGGAAGAAACAGAGTGTTTCTATGTGAAAAGGGTCAGACCAGCTGGGGATGAGGTCGCTTTCAGGAGGAAAAGGAATGTTAAGAAGGGTAATGGGCATTGTCTGAAGTGGTTAAAAATCGTTTTGAATTTCTGATGGATAGAACTGAGTTAAGGTGCACAGTGTCGAGGATATAGTCAGGGCCAACCTTGGCTAGGAAGTCATGGGGTGGAAAGAGCGGAAGGGTTCAGGAAGAAGCTGAATTAAACCTTCACATTCTGGGACGCCTGGATGGCTCAGTCATTTGGGTGTCCAACTCTCGATCTCAGCTCAGGTCACGATCTTGAGGTGGTGAGTTCAGGGCCCGCATTGGGCTCTACGCTGGGCACGAAGCCTACTTACAAAAACAAAACCAACCCTTCATGTCCTGATAGCTTCTGAGCAGCTTAGCAAGGATCACCCTGAAGAATTAATCGAAAGGGAAAGACCGAGAGGAATAGGTTGAAGCCAGAAGATAAAGGTGAGATGAGAGTTTAAGATATTAAGTCCAACCCAGGGAGAGAATCCGGAGGTCAAATGGATAGGTCAAGGTCAGTGTCCAGATACCCAGCCCAAAGAAGACGGCAGGTGCAGGCCCCTGGGCTGAGAATACAGAGGGAAGTGAGGCTCGGTGCTGGGTGTAGCTCAGACAGGCAAACCCCATGTGGTCTTGGTAAGTGGAGTGACTGAGGTCAGAGGCACAGTCTTTGTTTGCAGGGTTGCAGGAAGCTCCAAATCAAGGAGATCAGGTAGCAGCAAACAGCCTCCAGAATAGTCAGCAAGGTTGGGGTGGCGGGGTGGGGGGATCCCGGGGGCAAGTAGCCAGTGGGGCACAGAGCGCAGGCACTGAGACCAGAGAACTGGCTTCTGGGGAGCAGCGCTGACAGTGCTCATCATAGAGAACCAACCAAATGTCCTCTAGAAGGTCCGGGAAGATGCCCCAACACCCTTGCCGTAGGCACTGCATAAGAAATGGTCCCTAAACATAGTGACTCCACACTTGACCAGTGCCCATCTAGCTCTCCCGACCTGGGCTGTCTCCCCTGCTTCCTTTATCATTTGCACCTTTTTGTGCTTGGTGAGACCAGGACCGTTCCCAGGGCTTGGGCTGGACTCCCTGTCACCTCTCAGAATGCAAACCCTGCCCAGGTTAGATGCTACCCACCCTACTGAGAAATGCTCTTCCCCCTCCTGAGTCCCAAAGTGACTGACCTGTACTGAGACAATCTGGTTTTTTTTTTTTAACGTTTATTTTTATTTTTGAGACAGAGAGAGACAGAGCATGAATGGGGGAGGGTCAGAGAGAGAGGGAGACACAGAATCTGAAACAGGCTCCAGGCTCCGAGCTGTCAGCACAGAGCCCGACGCGGGGCTCGAACCCACGTACCGTGAGATCGTGACCTGAGCCGAAGTCGGACACTTAACCGACTGAGCCACCCAGGTGCCCTGACAATCTGGTTTTTACGGTCACGACGTTGTCATTCTGTCTCATGTAGGGATTCGGTTCTCATGAGAGCGCCTGGGACAGAAATCTCACGGTCAAAACAGTCTCATGAGTCTTTTACCTCCTGTAAACCCTACGCAACCTGGTCTGTGAAGTTTTCAGTATCTCATACAGAGAGTAATGCAGAATATGTCCTGAGTACGTAATGCAAAGTGTGATGTTATAGGTGTTTTTAAAAACGATTCCATGATGGCATAATTACCATGTATTCCCTTAAGTTAAATTTGCATTTGATGGGACCCTCCTGAATCCAGTCATGCAAATTTATCATGCCTGCAATTTTTTTTAATGTTTATTTACTTTTGAGAGAGAGAGAGAGAGAGAGAGCACAAGTGGAGGAGGGGCAGAGAGAGAGGGAGACAAAGAATCTGACACGGGCTCCAGGCTCCGAGCTGTCAGCACAGAGCCCCACACAGGGCTCGAACTCACGAACTGTGTGAGATCATGACTTGAGCCGAAGTCGGACACTCAACCGACTGAGCCACCCAGGCGCCCCAATCATCCCTACAGTTTTCAAGGCAAGGCCCTAGTCCTACTTATCTTTGAGGATCCCCCCAGTTACTTTAGTTGGGGTGAGTGGCTAAGCTATGGTAACGAGAACTCCATCAATAACGTGGCTTAAAGGACAAAAAGGTGTATCCCCCAAGTTCTAGACTCAGGTGAGCGTTCAGGTTAGTGGGTGGGTTCCTGCCATGCTGAGGTTCCCCCACGTTCGTGTTCCTGCCTTGTCTTCATTTCTGTGATGGAGCTCAGTCACTGCCACATCCGGGCTCTAGTCCGTGAGCGGAGAAAAGAGCGAGCACAGAGATGACTCCCCTGCTGTCTCAAGGGCTGGAGCCCAGAGGCGGCAGCCCTCGCTTTTCCCCACATCCCACTGGGGAGGGAATCGTGCCCACCCTGACCTCTGCTTCTAGGGAGGAAGGGGATGAGGATTCCGATGAGTCTCCACCACCCGCAGCATGCTGTGTGGAACAGTCTCCCGAATATTTCCAGTTAAGACGACCTGGGAATATAAGTGGTTATTAATAAAAGTTGAAGCGCTAATCTCGTACTTGGAACATCTTGCTCCGTGTTATATTTTGATTTAAACTTAGCAGGGCAAGTTAGTCTAGCAAGTAATCAGGGATCCATTAATTATGTATACTGTTTTTAAATTTTTTATCACCGTAGGACTACAGAATTAAAGTCAGTTCTGTTTTCGTGGAACAGGATGAACGGCCAGGGTTGTGAGTTGTCTTTCATTTATTTGCTTACGCGACCATTGATAAGAACGCCTCGGTTCACCTACTGACAACCGATGCGGTCGCGTGGCTGGTGCCGAGGAAGAAGTCAGCCGCTTCCTAGAAACGAGCTGTGCAAAATCAACCTGTTCTCCACCGCCCCCGCCTCGCTCCCCTGACCCAGGCACCTGGGAACGTGGAAGGGGACTGGCTTGGGTTGATCAGTCACTGGGACGTGCTCTCCGAGGACAGGAGGGTAAATGTCCTACAATGCCCAGGACGGCCCTGTGCAAGAATTGGCCTATTCGAAATGTCAGTGGCTCCCCTGTCGGTAAACACTGCAAGACCGTCCCCCCTCACCTTTTCCGGGGGGTTAGCAAATTTTACATTTCCATTTTTCCTATACCCAAACAGCCTGTGTTAAGGGAAAAAAATGTTCCGAGTGCTTTGAGAACGGGTATGGCGCTTTGCCCGTCTTGACATCCTTCTTTGTTTTGTGTGTGTGTGTGTTTTCCTTGTGTTTCAGAAAGTAAAGCTGGACTCACCCCGATATTTGAGGCACAGCTGTGCTTAGTGATACCAGAATTAGTTTTCTCTCCATCCCTGGAGTCTGGAGTGAAGGGTGGCTTCTACGACACCGTCGAGGGTCTGGTGGCCAACATTTTTGGAATATCGTCTTTGGTGCCACGGCTTTCCCCACAGAACGGCTCTCTCCACTACCAGGTACCAAATTCACAACCATCCCGCCTTCCCCCGCGACCTCGTGCAAAGTGTTGGTGTAACCGCCTGCTGTGGTCTTGCCCCCCACCCCAGGTTGACATGGAGGGCGTGGCCCACTTGGCCAGCTTGAGGAGCACGCTCCTGGACAGGGTTCAGAGCATGATGGCCCTCTGCAGTGGCTATCGGAACACTTTCAGCCAATACTCCTACCTCTACGTGGAGGACCGGAAGGAGGTTCTGAGTCAGTTTCTGTTGTATGGACGTGTCCTCACACCCGAGGAAATGGAAGCCCACATAGACGATGGCCTTCCAGAGAACCCCCCTCTCCTCCATCAGTTCAAGGCACAGATCGACTCCTACGAAAAGCTCTATGAAGAAGTGTGCGGGCTGGAGCCCGTCAAGGTGTTTGATGGCTGGATGAAAATCGACGTGCGACCCCTTAAAGCATCTCTGCTGAACCTCATTAAGAGGTGGAGCCTCACGTTCAAGCAGCATCTCGTTGACCACGTCACTAACAGGTAAGACCGTCGTTCTAGCTTTCTTCCGGCATCCCGAGCCATTGGGGCCGCCATGTTTTTTTCATCTTCTTCATCGTTTTCCCCAGTGGGTTCATTGGCTCAGTGAAAAATTGAAATGGCTCATTGAGGTTCCAGGCCCTCGGACACTGGCGGTAACATTAGTCCTGCGCTTTCCTTGGTTCACCAGGCGTGGCCTCTTTTGGTTTTATTTTCCATCTGGGGCCCAGTGCGTGAAAGGCACTCGGTGAGTGGTAAACCACGTTCCGCGTGATGATGGCAGATCCAGGCTCCCTTTGCAGCCCTGCGAAATCTCTTCAAGCCTGGGAAACGGAGGGCATCTAATGGGCCTCTTAGATTTTATTTCCACCACTCCCTCCTTGTCTCGGATCACCCCGCTTTGCAACGTAGAAGTCACTAAATCCCCACACTCCCGATGCCCGTGTGTGTGCCATTCTAGCCACGGGACAGACAGGACCTGACATTGTTCCCCGGGGCACCTTGACTACCCAGCACCAGGCTCTGCCACCCAGAGCATCGGCCTCCGGGTGAACAGGTCTGTGCTCAGTCTCCTGGTCACTTCACCTTGGTCTGCTCCCCACAGATCTGCCACAGTCAGAACCTCAACTAGCACCCCCCACCCTGAGTCCTTCAGAGCAGTCGCGGTCCCTCTGTGCAGCCATCAGCCTGTGGTGTATCAGCTGTGCCTACAGGGGAGCAGACCCGCCCCCTCCCTTGATTCTGGGGGTGGTTTTGCTCAATGCTCCCGCCACCCCGCCCGGTGATCTAGCACCGTGAGCAGAAAGGAAATGACCCCACGGAGGACGTGTCTGTTTGCAAATAAATTCCAAGAGACCCTACCCGGGTGAGGGTCCTCCGCTCTAGAAAACTCCAGGAGAGCATGGTGGGATGTTGGAAGTGGGTTTGCCTGGTGCTTTTAAGAAGAGGCCAGTTGTCCACATTCACGGAGATGTCTCTGAATGTCTCTGCTCCACGGTCCCTCTCCATTGGTAGGTCTGGGGATGCAAGGACATGGAGGCGTGTCTCAAAACATAGGCCTTATTATCATTCACGTGCGGTGGGGCCACCCGAGAGACCCCGTAGGCAATGAACTGCCCCTGAGAAGAGAGTTGGTTCTACAACTGGATTCTCAGGACAGGACACACCATGCCGCCCGTGCAGGGCTGCAAGGGGGAGGCGCCGGGGTCCATCAGGCAGAGGGAACAACGGGAAAACGTGGGCAAGAGCCTTTATTGTGGTTTCCCTGGAACAGAGCTGTCGAGACAGGGCCAGCGGGTGGACAGTTGGCTCTCTTGAATGAGTTGCGCAGGCTCTGGGGCCAGAGGGACTGACGGTGTCTAGGTTTTCGGTCCCTGGCCCTGGGGTGGTTAGGGCAGGTGGATAGGGGTCTGGAGTGTGAGAACCAGATAGAGGAGGTGGTTGGAGGCGTGGGCTCCGGGTGGATTGGTTTGCGTGTGGAAGGCAGGCTCAGAGACAAGTCACTTAACGCCTCAGAGTATGTGGTTGATACAGGATGCAGTGAAAGCACCTGCCGGGCACCTCTCCACCAGGTACGACTTTGCAGGGTTTGGTAGTTGGTGTGACAGGATAAACAGGGGGAGTTCTTGTCCTTTGACCACTATTTCCTTAAGCCCGAAAGGAGACGATGACCCGATTCCTCTGAGGTGCCTCGTCGTATCTTACCGTGGTAAATATTTTGCATTGCCCCGCTTCTGAATAAAGTGGCTCATCTTTTTATGTTGGTTTTTTTTTTTTTTTTGGTGAGTTTGTGGGTTTCTCCTTCTGTGCCCATACAGAGCGCTTACCCGTTTTTTTCTTAAGTTTATTTATTTATTTTGAGAGAGAGAGAGAGAGGGAGGGAGTAGGGGAGGGGCAGAGAAAGAGGGAGACAGAGAATCCTAAGCAGGCTCCGTGCCGTCAGTGCAGAGCCCGGTGTGGGGCTCGAACTCATGAACCATAAGATCACGGCCCGAACGGAAACCAAGAGTCGGACGCTTCACTGACTGAGCCACCCAGGTGCCCCTTGCCCACTTTTGGTCGGACTTTATTTTTGCTTTTATGATATTTACAGATTTTCCTTTCGCTCTTTGGTATATACTCTCTCTAATCCTGTACGAGTTGTATGTATCGCAGACACAGTCTCCCATTTTGTGACCTGTCTTTCCACTGCATTTATGGTATGTTTCCATGAACAGTTCGTCGTAACGTAGCCACACGTGTTCGTTCATCTTTTCCCCTCTGTTGCAGTTTGTCTCGTTAAACAAATGCTTTTTCGCCCTGAGATCCTAATGGTGCTCTCCCATACCCTCTCCATAAAAGCTTTGTAGTTTCATCTTTCACATTAAGTAGCCCCTTATCTGCCGCTGCGTTATATGACAAAATCCGAATTCCCATGGTTTTGTCATAAATCTTGGTATCTTGCAGGGCAAGTCGCTGCCTTTTTTTCGTTAAGAATTCTCCACAATTCTTGGCCCTTACTGTTCTACATAAATGTAAAATTCTGTTTGTAGAACTAAAAAAAAAAAAAAACCTGTTGGGATTTTGATTCTGTTTGCAGTGACGATAGCTCAATTTGAGGACAGTAGTCATCCATACACGCTGAGTGTCCCTGCTCAAGAATGTGTCATCTTTCCGTTAACCTATGCCTTAAACGTCTCTCGACGAAATTTTGTAATCGTTACCTTTAAGGTAATTCTCGTGTCTTTAAGATTTATTCCTAGGTATTTTAATTTTGGACTCCTAGTATAAACGATATTTTAAAATTATATTTTCTGGGGAAATGGAATTGATTTCTGTTTATTGATGTTATATCAAGCATCTCTGCTGAATTAACTTATTAATTGCAATAATTTATCTGTGCTCTCCTTTGGATTTGCTATGTACATGGTCATCATCTACAAATTTATAATAGTTTTATTTCTTCCTTCTCTGTCTTTTTTTTTTCTAATGCATTTTATTGCTGTTTTTTTCTTGCCGCACTGGCTAGGACTTGCAGTTTGATGTTGAATAAGGTGGTAACAAGAGGTACCCTTATCTTGTCTGATCTTTTTTAAAAAAAAATTTTTTTTAATGTTATTTTTGAGAGACAGTGTGAGCAGGGGAGGGGCAGAGAGAGAGGGAGACCCAGAATCCAAAGCAGGCTCCAGTCTCTGAGCTGTCAGCACAGATCCCGACGCGGGGCTCGAACCCACAAACCGCGAGATCATGACCTGAGCCGAAGTCAGACACCCGACTGACTAAGCCACCCAGGCACCCCATCTTGTCCGATCTTAAAGGCGATACTATAACATTTCACCACTAAACATAATATTTGCTGTGAGTTTTTGTGGATTCTATTTATGTAGTTAAAGAAGTTCCCTTCTTTTTGTTTTAAGTTTATTTAATAATTTTTTTAGTAATCTCTATACCCAGTGTGGGACTCGAACTCACAACCCCGAGATCAAGAGTCACATGCTCTTACAGCTGAGCCAGAGAAACCCCTAAAGAAATTCCATTCTATTCCTAATTGGTTAAGGGGATTTGACGTAATGGCTATAACATTTTGTGAACTGCTTTTTCTAACCCTGTTAAAGATGATTCTATTTCTTTCCATTGAAATGTTAAAGCGGTGAATATATTAGTTGCTAATGTTAAGCCAGCCTAGTATTACTGAGAAAAGCCCAACACAAGGTATTATCTTTTCCAGTATATCCACTGCTTAATTTTGTTTGAACACATATTGGTTATTGTTGATGTGTCTCTGTGATTGACATTGGCCTTCAGTTTTCCTTTCTCACGTTTTTTGCTGACCATGCTCTGTGCTTTGGCTAGTTTCATAAAATGACTTAGGAAGTAATCCTTCCTGTTTATCCTCTGGAAGAGTTAGTGTAAGATTGGAATTCTCTGATCCTTGAAGATTTGATTTAAATCTCCGTTGAACATCTGGGCTCAGTGTTTTCTTTGTGACGAGATTTGTACCTATGATTTTTCTAGTGGTAAGAGGGATGTTAAGGTTTTCCATTCCTTAGTTAAGTCATAGTTGTCTGGGTACATATCCGCTTCATGTAAATTCTTTAAATTATTGTCCTAAAATTCATAATATTCTCTTGTCTGTTTACTCTCTGCAGAATCTATGATTATGTCCCCCTTGTCATTTCTATTCATTTCCATTTGTGCTTTCGAATACTTTGATTAATCTTGCCAGAGATTTACAAAGAAGTATCTTATAAACTCCTTGATCCTCTCGATCACAATTTAATTTCTATTTCAGTGGCTTATTCTTTTATGTTTATTATGTCCTTCTATTTCCTTGGATTTATTTTTTCTCCTAGGCTAAGTTAAGGTTGATGCTTGGCTTATTCACTTTGAGCTGTCTTTGTTAATGTAATATTTAAAGCAATGTAAAATATTTAAATGTAATTAATATAAATATTAAATGATATAATTAATTTACAAATTCCCTTCTTGGTACAATTTTATCTACATCTCACAGGACTTCATTTGTAATATTTTCATTATAATTTAGTTCTAAGTCTTTAAAAACTTTTTTTTTAATGTTTATTTTTGAGAGACAGAGACAGAGTGTGAGTGGGGTGGGGCAGAGAGAGAGAGAAAGACACAGAATCTGAAGAGGCTCCAGGCTCTGAGCTGTCAGCACAGAGCCCGACGCGGGGCTCGAACTCACAAGCCGTGAGATCATGACCTGAGCCGAAGTCGGACGCTTAACCAACTGAGCCACCCAGGCGCCCCTAGTTCTAAGTATTTTTAATACCCGTTATGATGTGTTTATATGTATATTTAATATTTTCACACATACGGTTCTTCCAGGTATATATTTTTTTTAAGTTTTTCATTTTAACCCCAGGATGGTCCATACACAGTGTGATATTAGATTCAGATGTCCAATATAGCGATTCAACGTTTCGTATAGTACTCAGGGCTGATCGTGGTAAATGTACGCTTAGTCCCCATCACTCGTTTCACCCATCACCCCTCCCACCTCCACTCTGGTGACCATCAGTCTGTTCTCTACAGTTAAAGAGTCTGCTTTGTGGTTTGTCTCCTTTTCCTTTAGTTTCGTTTCTAAAATTTCACATACAAGCAAAGTTATATGCTATTTGTCATTCTCTGACCTGTTTCGCTTAGACTTATACTCTCTAGCTTCCTCTGTGTTGTTGCAAATGGCAAGATTTCATTCTTTTCATAGCTGAATAATATTCCATTGTGTGTGTGTGTGTGTGTGTGTGTGTGTGTGTGTATCTATCTCACCTCTTCTTTATCCATTCATCAGTTGATGGACACTTGGGCTGCTTCCATAGTTTGGCTCTTATAAATAGTGCTGCTGTAAAAATACAGCCGCATATATCCTTTCTAATTAGTATTTTGTATTTGGGGGGTAAATGCCCAGTAGTGTGATTACTGGATCATAGGGCAGTTCTCTTTTTAACTTAAAAACTTTTTAAAATGTTTATTTATTTTTGAGAGAGAGACAGAGACAGAGTGTGAGCAGGGGAGGGGCAGAGAGAGAGGGAGACACAGAATCCGAAGCAGGCTCCAGGCTCTGAGCTGTCAGCACAGAGCCTGACATAGGGCTGAAACTCATGAACTGTGAGCCGAAGTCAGATGTTTAACTGACTGAGCCACCCAAACGCCCCTATTTTTAACTTTTTTTTTTTTTAATTTTTTTTTTCAACGTTTATTTATTTTTGGGACAGAGAGAGGCAGAGCATGAACGGGGGAGGGGCAGAGAGAGAGGGAGACACAGAATCGGAAACAGGCTCCAGGCTCTGAGCCATCAGCCCAGAGCCCGACGCGGGGCTCGAACTCCCGGACCGCGAGATCGTGACCTGGCTGAAGTCGGACGCTTAACCGACTGCGCCACCCAGGCGCCCCTAACTTTTTTTTTAAAAAATGTTAATTTAGTTTTGAAAGAAAGAGAGCGTGCAAGCAGGGGAGGGACAGAAGAAGAGGGAGAGACAGAATCTGAAGCAGGCTCCATGCTGAGCAAGGAGCCCATCGTGGGGGCTTGATCTCATGACCATGAGATCATGACCTGAGCCAGAATAAAGACTCGGATGCTTAACCAACTGAGCCACCCAGGTGCCCCTATTTTTAACTTTTTCAGGAACCTCCATACCGTTTTCCAGAGTGGCTGCACCAATTTGCATTCCCACCAACAGTGCAGGAAGGTTCCCCTTTCCCCATATTCTCACCAACACCTGTTGTATCCTGTGTTGTTGACTTTAGCCTTTCTGACTGGTATGAGGTGATACGTCATTGTGGTTTTGATTTGCATTTCCCTGACGATGAGTGGTGTTGAGCATCTTTTCATGTGTCTGTTGGCCATCTGTAGGTCGTCTTTGGAGATCTGTTCATGGCATCTGCCCATTTTTACTCGGATTATTGTTTTTTTTTGGGTGTTGAATTGTACAAATTCATATAGTTTGGATACTAACCCTCTATTGGATATGTCCTTTGCAAATATCTTTTCCCATTCAGTATATTGTCTTTTAGTTTCATTGATTGTTTCCTATGCTGTGCAGAAGCTTTGTTTGTGTTTTGATGTCGTCCAATAGTTTATTTTTGCTTTTGTTTCCTTTGCCTCAGGAGACTTAGCTAGAAAGATGTGATTAGGCCACTGTCAGAAAAATCACTGCCTGTGTTCTCTTCTAGGATTTTTATGATTTCAGGTCTCACGTTTAGTGTTGAATCTATTTTGAGTTTATTTTTGTGTCTGGTGTAAGAAAGTGGTCCAGTTTCATTCTTTTGCATATAGCTGTCCAGGTTTCCCAGCACCATTTGTTGAAGAGACTTTTTTCTCGTTGCATATTCTTGCCTCTTTTGTTGAACATTGATTGACCATATAATCGTGGGTTTCTGGGCTTTCTATCCTGTTCCGTTGATCTATGTGTCTGTTTTTGTGCCAGTACCATACTGTTTTGATTACTGGAGCTTTGTAGTATAACTTGAAATCCAGAATTGTGATGCCTCCAGCTTTGTTTTTCTTTTTAAAGATCGTTTTGGCTGTTTGGATTCTTTCGGGGTTCCTTACAAATTTTAAGATTATTTGTTGTAGTTCTGTGAAAAATGCTGTAGTATTTTGGTAGGGATTGCATTAAGTCTGTAGATTGCTTTGGGTGGTATGGGCATTTTATTTTTTATTAAAAAAATTTTTTTTAACATTTATTTATTTTTGAGAGACAGAAACAGAGAATGAGCAGGGGAGGGGCAGAGAGAGAGGGAGACACAGAATCCGAAGCAGGCTCCAGGCTCCGAGCCGTCAGCACAGAGCCCAATGCAGGGCTCGAACCCACAATCCGTGAGATTGTGACCTGAGCCGAAGTCGGTGGCTTCATTGACTGAGCCACCCAGGCACCCCAGGGTAGTATGGGCATTTTAACAATATTTGTTCATGACCACGTGATACCTTTCCATTTGTCCGTGTCATCTTCAGTTGCTTTCATCTTCGTTTTATAGTTTGCAGGACACAGATCTTTCACCTCCTTGATTAAGTTTATTCCTAGGTATTTTATTATTTTTGGTACAATTGTAAATGGGATTGTTTTCTTAATTTCTCTTTCTGTTGCTTCACTATTGATGTATAGAAATGCAATGGGTTCGTGTGTGTTGATCTTGTGTCCTGTGACCTTATTGAATTCATTTATCAATTCTAGTAGTTTTCTGGTGGCATCTTTGGGATTTCCCATATATAGTGTCATGTCATCTGAAGTGAAAGTTTCACTACTTCCTTACTAATCTGGGTACCTTTTATTTATTTTTCTTGTTCATTTGCTGTGGCTAGGACTTCCAGTACTTTGTTGAATAAAAGTGGTGAGTGGACATCCTTGTCTTGTTCCTGATCTTGGGGTGAAAGCTCTTGGGTTTTCACCATAGAGTATGATGTTAGCTGTGAGGTTTTCATATATGGCCTTTATTATGTTGAGGTATATTCCCTCTAAGCCTAGTTTGTTGAGGGTTTTGATCGTGAATGGACGTTATACGTTATTAAATGCTTTTTCTGCCTCTTTTGAAATGATCATATGGTTCTTATTTCTCTTAATGGTATGTGTCATGTTGATTGATTTGCAATTATTGAACCACCGTTGCATCCTGGGAATCCACTCGATCGTGGAAAATGACTTTTTTAATGTATTGCTGGATTTGGTTTGCTAATATTTTGTTGAGGATTTTTGCATCTGTGTTAATCATACATATTGGCCTATAGCGTGGGTGTGGGTGGGTGTGGGTGTGTGGGTGGTATCTTTTCTGGTTTGAATATCAGGTAATGCAGATCTTGTAGAATGAATTTGGAAGTTTTCCTTCTATTTTTTTGGAATAATTTGAGAAGAATAAGTATTCATTCTTTAAATATTTGGTAGAATTCACCTGTGAAGCCATCTGGTCCTGGACTTTTGTTTTTCTGGGAGTTTTTTGATTACTGATTCAATTTCATTGCCGGTAATTGGTTTGTTTAAATTTTCTGTTTCTTCCTTGTTTAGTTTTGTGAGGTTATATGTTTCCAGGAATTTATGCATTTTTTTCTAGGTTGTCCAATTTGTTGGTATATCATTTTTCATAATCTCCTATAATCTTTTGTATTTCTGTGATGTCAATTATTTCTCCTGTTTGATCTGATTTTGTTTGAGTTCTCTCTCTCTCTGTCTCTTTTGGTGAGTCTGGCTAAAGGTTTATCAAGTGTGTTGATCTTTTCAACGAACCAGCTTCTGGTTTCATTGAGGTGTTCTATGGCTTTTCTGGTTGTTATTTCATTTATTCCTTCTCTAATCTTTGTTGTTGCCTTCCTTCTACTGTTTTTGGGTTTTGTGGGTTCTTATTTTAGCTCCTTAGGTGTAAGGTTATTTATTTGAAATTTTTCTTGCTTCTTAAGTTTGGCCTGTATTACTATAAACTTCCCTCTTAGAACCACTTTTGCTGTGTGCCAAAGATTTTGGACCATTCTGTTTTATTTTCATCTGTCTCTATGGATTTTTGGATTTCCTTTTTGATATCTTGGTTGACCCATTCATTGTTTAGTAGCATGTCCTTTAATCTCCATAAATTTGTGTTCTTTCCAGATTTTTTTCTTAGGATTGATTTCTAGTTTCATAGCATTGTGGTCAGAAAAGATGCATGGAATAACTTCAGTCTCCTTGAATTTGTTGACATGTGTTTTGTGGCCTAATATGTGCTCTATCCTGAAGAATGTTCCATGTGCACTTGAAAAGAATGCATATTCTGCTGTTTTAGGATGGAATGTTGTGAATATATCTATTTAATGCATCTGGTCCCATGTGTCCTTCAAAGCCACTGTTTCCTTATTCACACTCTGTTTGGATGGTCTGTCCATTGATACAAGTGGTGTGTTAAAGGTCTCTACTATTATTGTATTACTATCGATTATTTCCTTTGTTATTAACTGTTTTAATTATTTTGGTGGTTCATGTTGGGTGCATAAATATTTACAACTGTTACCTCTCATTGGATTGTCCCATCAGTGATTACATAGTGTCTTTCTTTGTCTCTTGTTATCATCTTTGTTTTAATATCTATTTTGTCTAATACAGTAATTGCTAACCTGGCTTTCTTTCCACATTCATTTGTATGATAAATGTTTCTCCATCCCCTCACTTTCAGTCTTTAGGTGTCTTTGGGTCTGAAATGAGTCTCCTGTAGGCAGCATATAGGTGGGTCTTGTTTTCTTTTCGGTCACCCTGTGTCTTTTGATTGGAGCATTTAACCCGTGGACATTCAAAGCAATTATTGATAGGTATGTATTTATTGCCATTTTGTTACTTGTTTTATGGTTGTTTTTGTAGTTCTTCTCTGTTTCTTCTCTTGCTCTCTTCTCTCATTGTAAGTTGGCTTTATCTTTACTGATATATATGGAGTCCTTTCTCTTCATTTTTTTTTTTTTTTTGCTTATCTATTACCGGTTTTTGATTTGTGGTTACCGTTAGACTTCTATGTAACATCTTCTGCATATAACAGACTATGGTAAGTTGATGGTTGCTTAATTTTGAACCCAATCTTCACTCCTCTCCCCTCCTTGTTTTAGGTATATGGTGTCATATTTTAATCCTTTTATTTTGTGAGTCCCTGGACTGATTTTTACAGATATACTTACTTTTACTGTGTTGTGCTTCCTACTTTCCTTAGTCTTGCTTATGGTCTTTCCTTTCCACTCAGAGTCCCCTTTAACATTTCTTGTAGGGCTGGTTTGTGGTCATGAATTCCTTTAAACTTTGTTGGTTTGAGAAACTCTTTATTTCTCCTTCTATTCTGAATGACTGCCTTGCTGGATAGAACATTCTTGGCTGCAGGTTTTTTCCTTTCAACACTTTGAATATATCATTCTACTCCCTTCTGACTTGCAAAGTTTCTGCTGAAAAATCTGCTCATAGCCGTATGGGGTTTCCCTTGTATGTAACTGCTCTCTTTTTTGCTTTAAAAATTTTCTCTTTAGTGCTATTTTTTGCCATCTTAATTACTACATGTCTTAGTGTGGACCTCCTTGCACTGATTTTGTTGGAGGATCTCTGTGCCTTCTGGATCCGGGTTTCTGTTTCCTTCCCCAGATTTGGGAAAATTTCAGCTATTATGTCTTCAAATAAATGTTCTGTCACCCTTTTCTTTCTCTTCTCCTTCTAGGATGCCTATAATGCACATGAAATTATGCTTGATGGTATCACTGAGGTCTCTAAGTCTATTCTTATTTTGCATAATTGTTTTTCACTCACCTGCTCAACTTGAAGACTTTCCATTATTCTGTCTTCCAGGTCATTGATTTATTCTTCTACCTCATCTTGTCTGCTGTTTATTCTGTTTAGCATATTTTTATTTCATTCATCATGTACTTCATCTCTGATTAGTTCCTTTTTGTTGCACTGTTAAGGACCTCACTGATATCCTCCACTCTTTTCTCAAATCCAGTGAGCATCTTTATGACTATTACTTTAAATTCTCTATCAGACATATTACTTATGTCAGTTTTGCTTGGGTCTCTTGCTGTGGTTTGGTCCTGTTCTTTCATTTGGGACATAGTCCTCTGTCTCTTCATTTTATCTAACTCTGTGTCTGTTTCTCTGTGTTAGGACAGACAGCTGTTTACTGCACTTGAAAGTAGTACAGTGAAGAAGGAGGACCCTCTTCTTATGAAGAAGAGGTTCTCTAGTTCCTGGTAGTGCAGTGTCCCCTGTTCACCAGGACCTGGTGCTTCAGGGATGTGTCCTATGTGTGATGTGTGTGCCCATCTGTTGTGGCCGAGTCGCTTTTTCCTTCAGTCCAGTCATCTGCGGTGATTCTCCTTGTTTACTCTGGGCAGGGTTTGGTTCCTGTGGTGTTAATGGGCCACTCTTAGGATGCCTTGGACTTGACTTGAGTCAGACCAGGCCTTTGCCCGAGATGCAATAGCACCAAACTGCATGGCACCTTCCCTGTGTTGTCCCCTGAGAATCTTTCATTGGTGGGCGGGGCCTGTGGTCAGACCAGATGCCCATCTCCAGCCCACTGCCAGGGCCACAGGCCGACTGCTGTGGGTGGCTATCTTTCCCCTCCAGGGAAGAAGTCCCTTTGGGGTGGTGCTGGCCACCATATGGATTGCTTGCACACTCCCAGGCCTGTGGCATTGCCTTGTATGGGCTCTGGCCAAGAGCGTATTGGGGAGCATGGTAACCAAACACAACATGGTGGGAACAGAATGGCGGGGCAGCTGAGCTAGCAAATTAGGTAGCAAGTTCCACACGTGGCTGTGTGTTTATGCTGGGGGGTGGGGGAAGGAACTGGCACCTGCCAGTTTCTTGGTTCCTGGAGGAGTTCCCCAGCTATTTCTGTGTCTCTGGGACATGCTGTAACATTAGTAAGTAACTCTCCCTCCTATATCCTCCAGGCACCTTTCAAAGTGCTGCTTCTCTGCTGCATCTCCTTGGGCTGTTTGTTGTGCTGTCTCTTTAAGGGCAGGTACTCAGTTTCCCCTTGGCCTCCCCGCCCTCCCAGAGCCAAGCCCACTGACTTTTTAAAAGTCCAGGTTTCAAGTTCCACTAGTTGTAAGAGCTCACAAAATTTAAACCCTCTGGTTTCCAACCCTAATGTTACGAGGATTAATCGTCTCCATGTGGGCTCTCTGGTGGGGGGTGGGGGTGTGTTCCTCTCCCTTCACTGTGCCCTCAGTTTCCTCCCTCCTGTGGACAGTCTGGAAAGTCCATGTAGTTCTGACCATGTCTCTGCCCTTCCCCCCCTCTTGGATGTGGCCTCTTCTATTTAGTTATATTCCACTTTGATGGCAGCTTGTCAATTTCGCCTTGTAATTCTGTCACTTTTTGCTTCGTATATTTTAAGGTTGTGTTACATGAGCATACACAGCTTGACTTTTTATATCTTTCCAGCAAATTGGAACTTTCAGCCACACATTAAAATCGTCTTTATTACTAACTATATTTCTCATATTAAAGCCTGTTTTGTCTTATATTAATATAACTAAACCAATTTCCTCTGTATGATATGAGCTTGGCGTCGCTCATTGTATCCTTTGACTTTTAATCTTTCTGCGCCTTTATATTAGAGATTACTTTTTAATGATCGGCATAGAACTGAATGTTTTATTCACCTTAATATATATCTTTTAGCTGGGGGGGGGTTGTTCATTACTATCTATTCTGCTACCATTTTATTATATAGTTTCTATTCTTTTTTTTTCTTGCCTCCTTTGAGGTTGAATTTTACATTGTTTTTTTTTTTTTTAATTCTCTTTTTTTCCTTGTGCTAATTTGGATGTTATATGATCGAGGTCTACTGTTCTTATGGTTACCATAGCTATTTTAAATTTTTTTTTAACGTTTATTTATTTTTGAGACAGAGAGAGACAGAGCATGAACGGGGGAGGGGCAGAGAGAGAGGGAGACACAGAATCGGAAGCAGGCTCCAGGCTCCGAGCCATCAGCCCAGAGCCCGACGCGGGGCTCGAACTCACCGACCGTGAGATCGTGACCTGAGCCGAAGTCGGACGCGTAACCGACTGAGCCACCCAGGCGCCCCTACCATAGCTATTTTAATAAGCATCCTTGAAAGGAATAAATGTGTCAGTACCGGTACTCTCCTCACAGTCAATAGGAAGTCTTTAGAATAGTTTGATCTCAACCATTGATTCATCAAATTATGTTCTCCTTCCCAGCAATTTCAGTTATGCTCTATTATTTATTTAATCACCACAATTCTACTTCATTTTTATATACTCAATGTTTATTTAAATCTGCCTACATATTTACCAATACCTTTTGCTCGTTGCATCTGTCTACACTACAGACCACTTTCCTGAGTTACGGTCATTAGAAGTTCCATTATTTTAAGAGTCTATCGGTGAAATTCTCATTCTTTCTTTGCCTGAAAATGCATGTATTTTCTGCTTTTACTTGGGGGCAAAAATGGCTTTGTAGACAAGGGATTTCTAGGATAAAAGCTCTTTTCTGTGAGTTTATTGAAAACAGCATTCCACCGTGTTCCAGACGCCATTTTTACTTCTGAGTACTCAGCCATCTGCGTTTTGGGGGGATTTTTGCTTTTTGGTTTGGTTGGTTTGGTTTGGTTTGGTTTGGTAGAAGTCAGTCTTTGCTCTACAGCTAATTGGCTAATTTTAAGATCTGCATTTTCTTTTTGGTAAAGGTATCAGTAGGAAGGACCTTGAGGGTTTCTTGATATGCCAACTGGAATTTGGTGGGTTTTCTCGAACTTACATTGTCTTTCAGCAATTCAAGAAAATTCTCAGCCAAGATCTTCTTGCTTCTTGCTCATTCTCTCTCTCTTGCTTTCTTCTGAGCTCTTACTAAACTTGCATGAGGGTTTTTTTTGTTGTCACCATCATCCATGTATTTTAATGAATTTCATAATTTACAGCTTTCTGTCTCCACCAGTTTGGGTAACGTCTCCGCTTTTATCACCCAGTGGTCTCATTCTCTCAGCTTTGTTTAAATCTCCCGTTGAATCCATTCATTGAGCTTTAAATTTTAATTATACGTTCCAGTTTTAGACCTTCTGTTTCATTTTTATAAAATTTTGCTTACTCATTTTTGTATTTTCTTGTTCTTTGCTCAAATATCAAGGGTTCTGTTTCATTCAATTTTTTCAGTTTTTAAAAAAATTTTTTAAAAAATGCTTATTTTTGAGAGAGAGACAGATTGTCAGTGGGAGAGAAGCAGAGAGAAAGGGAGACAGAATCAGGCCTGAAGAAGGCTTCAGGCTCCAAGCCATCAGCCCAGAGCCCGATGCAGGGCTGGAACCCACGAACTGCGAGATCATGACCTGAGCTGAAGTCAGATGCTGAACTGACTGAGCCACCCAGGTGCCCCTCAATTTTTTTCAGTTTTAGAGTACATTCATTAGAAGATGATCTTAAGACAACTTCTGCTTTGACAGTTTAAAACTGTTTTGTTTCTCTGTGCCATAAATTAAGGGTAACATAAAGACCTACCAACAATTACTAGCTTCTTTCTCCTGGAATTGGCTGTCGGCGTAGCACAGTATGATCATTTTTGAATTGCTGAAACACATATTAAAGGCTTTGTCTATGCTTCTCTTCACAAAGTAATGCCATCACAGCCTATAATTTTCAGTAGGTTTTGTCACTTCTCAGAAGGCAAAGGTCCATGCACGATCACAGAGTCTGGATATATTTGGAGAGCTTCTGAAATCGCCTCTCTTCCTGCCAGTGCAGGCAATGCTGAATTTATATTAGAACTTAAAATACGAGGTCAGGGGCAGGAACTGTGACCTATGGAGACTAGGTGCTTATTTAGGCTTCTGAAGGGTGATTCCTAACAGCGAACATTTCTGCCTCTTTTTTTAAGTTTTGTTTACTTAAGTGATCTCTACACCCAACATGGGGCTCGAACTCCCAACCCTGAGATCAAGAGTCACACGCTCTTCCGACCAAGCCACGTAGGCACCTCGAGAGCATTTCTGTCTTAACTGATACATTGTGCTCAGAAGGATGAAGGTATTTTTTCTTAGTCTTGAATTGGTGTCTGAGAAACTACGAGGAAGGCACTTTATCCTGCTACATGGGTCAGAGACAATTAAACAAGACACTTCAACAGGAACTTCTTGTTTTTTTTTAAATATGTTAAAGATTGCGATTTTATAGTTGGACTTCCAGTATTTGAAGTCTTTGCAGGTTGGATCCCACTGCTTCTGCTGGCTCCGACTCTTGGTGACTTTTTTCCTTGTGTATTTTACGACTTTTGATTGTAAGCGTCACGTTCCTTGGGATTTTATTTGCGGGAATCCTTTGAGGATTGGAATCTGGTTGCATTCCTCCAGGAAAGGTCTGTATCTGTTTCTGCCAGTCTTCGAGGGGCTCTTCCAACCCCAGACCACTTATACTTCAACTTGCAGGGGTGTACTTAGTGCCCAGGAGAAAGCAGGAAACTTCCATCCTTGCCCTTTCTGTGTTTTGTTTCTCATACGCCCTTACGGTGTCGCGATTTCACATGCGGCTTCCTACCAGCCTCCTCACCTCGTGGGGGCCCCAGGCTGAATCACCAGGTCCCCACATCCCACAAAGCAATCAGAATAGCAGCTCAAGGTCTCCAGTGTTGAGTAGAAACCATCACAGGAAAGACCGCTGGGAGCCTTGCACAGTGCTTGCTTTCACTACACCTTCAGCCTCCAGAGATTCCTTGATTTCTTGCCACTTTAGCGACGCATTTTCATGGTTTGGGCGGAGGGGTTATTTATCCATATTATCGCATGCATTGTACAGTTGTCTCCAACTTCCTCTCCCGCTTACTCGGCAGTCAGGGCTTTCCTGGACCACTCCACCGAAACCACCCTTGTCAAGATCACCAGTGATGGTCATATGGCCGAATCCTGTGGCCATGACCACCTTCATCTTACTCGTACCCATCAGCAGCGTTTGGCATAGCTGATTATTCTGTCTTTCCCAAAGAGCTTCTTCGTGTGGCTTTCGGGATACCTCACTTTTATTATTTTTCTTCGGTCTCACTGGCCGTGCCCTCTTGGTCTCTTTGGCTGGGCTCATCTCCTCTTCTAGGCATCAAGATGTTAGCATTTCCGAAATCTCAATCCTGAACTCTATCTACATTCTTATTCCAGATGATACCTAACTCGTCCCTGTAAATGCACCTGTGTGCCGATAACTACCCAATTTATATTTTCAGCCTCGGCTCTCCGGAACTCAAGACTTCCAGGCAACTGACCCACAGATATCCCCCTTAGGTGTCCAGTGTCTGTGAGGCATCTTACACACAATACATTTAAGACTTACTCCTCCTCCACCTTCTCCGTCCAGAAAACCCCAGTCTTCTCCAGTTCTTCCCCAAATCTATACATGACATCACCATTGACCCCATCTCCAGGAGTTGTTATTGATTTCTCTCATCCCCTCGTGTCTCCCCTCCAGTCCATCAGTGGGTCCTCTAGCATCTCCGTGTGAAATTACCTTGAACCTGACCACCGCTCCAGTCCACCTTCCAGGCCAAAGTCAACATCATCATCATCTTCTGTCACAGCCATTAGAGCCCCTAAATGCCCTCCTGGCTTCTATTCCTGTCTCTCCATATCCAATGCCACGATCACCACCTCTGGCTACAACTTGTTCTCCTCCAGCTACAGATCTTTTGAAAATATACTTCTCCGGGGCCTTCGGTGGCTCAGTCAGTTAAGCGTCCCACTTGCGCTCACGTCTTGATCTCACGGTGCGTGGGTTCGAGCCCTGTGTCGGACTCTGTGCTGACAGCTCGGAGCCTGGAGCCTGCTTCGGATTCTGTGTCTCCCTCTCTCTCTGCCCCTCCCCTGCTCATGCTCTGTCTCTCCTTGTCTCAAAAATAAAACATTAAAAAAAATTTTTTTTTGAAAACATACTTCTCCAACTCAGATTTCTCGTGCTAACGATGAAATCTGGACTCCTCGCCCTGGCGAACAAGGCCCTGCAGCGTCTGGCCCCTGTTGATTCCCCCACCCCTCCTCCGTGATTTCCCCGATTCCTCTTCTGTTTCTGCCCGCTGACCTTTCTCCTTTCCTTCACATATGTCAGACTGAATCCAGCCTCGGTGCCTTGATTCATGCTGTGCCCTGTACTCAAAAGCTCTTCTCCCGTTTCTTTCTGTGGCTTACTCCTTCACACAATTTCCATTTCTGCTCAAAGAGCACCTCTGTAGAAAGGCCTTCACTGACCACTCCATAGAAAACTGGACTCTCCTTAGTCTCTGTCCCCTTATAGCTCTCAAAGCCATGTGAAACTATACAATTTATTTCATTGATTTGTTTCCTATTTTTCCCATGAGAATGTACCTTCGTTTCCCTTATCATTCTTTTTTTTAATGTTTTGTTTTTTTTTTTAACATTTATTCACCTTTGAGAGACAGAGCACAAGTGGGGGAGGGGCAGAGAGAGGAAGACACAGAATCCGAAGCAGTCTCCAGGCTCCGAGCTGTCAGCATAGAGCCCCATGCAGGGCTCGAACCCGTGAGCCGTGAGATCATGACCTGAGCTGAAGTCAGCTGCTTAACCGACTGAGCCACCCGGGCGCCCCTCTCTCATTTATCATTCTGTCCCCAGAAACTGGAGGCATGGTTGGGCTCAAATATTTGATACATTGATCTATCTCATGCTATGTAATAGATGCTCAATAAATATTTTTGAAATAAAGACTGAATCTCACTTAACTCCCACCATAACCAGTGAGTTTTTCCAATCATATAGGTGAGGAAACTGAGGCCCAGAGATGTTAAATGACTTGGCCGTGGTTACACATCTAGTGAGTGTCCAAATCAAACCCAAGTGTGGTATGACTTTCGAGGCCATGATATTTTTTTCCCAGTGTTTTGAAATTCTTTTTCCTAAATTTCACTTTGAAGTCATGTCAGACTTAAAAAAAAAAAAAAAGTTCCTGTTTCCGATTCTGTGTCTCCCTCTCTCTCTGCCCCTCCCTCGTTCATGCTCTGTCTCTCTCTGTCCCAAAAATAAAATAAAAAAACGTTGAAAAAAAAAAAAAGGGGGCGCCTGGGTGGCGCAGTCGGTTAAGCGTCCGACTTCAGCCAGGTCACGATCTCGCGGTCCGTGAGTTCGAGCCCCGCGTCGGGCTCTGGGCTGATGGCTCAGAGCCTGGAGCCTGTTTCCGATTCTGTGTCTCCCTCTCTCTCTGCCCCTCCCTCATTCATGCTCTGTCTCTCTCTGTCCCAAAAATAAAATAAAAAAACGTTGAAAAAAAAAAAAAAGTTGCCGAAACTGTACAGAGCTCACGTGTACCTTCCCTGAGCTTTCTCAAATGATGCCATCTTCTCTAATCATAACGTAGTTATCAAAACCAGAAAGTTGATGTTGGTGTAGAACTAGTTTCTGATGTACAGGCCTTCTTCCCATTTCACCAGTTGCCCCACTCACGTGTCCTCCCTCCTCCAGTGCGGAGGTCCCGGTCTCTGTCTTTCACGGCTGTGAAAACACGACCGCGACCCTTCCGAAGAGGACCGCATTCTCACCGTCAGGGTCTAGTGTGTGCACAGTGCTAGGCACATGGAAAGTGTTTGGCAATGATGGCCGTTCCTGTCGGGGCAATAAATCAACCTTCCTTTTGAGGAGTGGGAGGGGAAGGCTTCTTCACGTTCTGTTTGCTTTGCTTAGCTTGGCCGACCTTGAAGCGTTCATAAGAAATACCGAGAGCGGCATGCTCAAGAAAGTTGAAAAAGGAGATTTCAAAGGATTGGTGGAGATTATGGGACACCTTAAGGCTCTGAGAGAGCGGCAGAACGGCACTGATGAGATGTTCGAGCCCTTGAAGCACACTATTGAGCTGCTAAAGACCTATGAACAAGAATTGCCAGAAACGGTGTTTAAGCAGCTGGAGGTCAGTGCACAGCTTGTTTCCTGAATAAAAGAAACAGAGGGAAAGCTTCTGGACCGCAGAGTGGGGTGAGGTTGGGGCGAGGTGAATGAGAAACGGGGCTGGGTGAGGACCCAAGGCTCGCGATTTGGAGCCGTCCGTGTAATGGCTGTGCGCTCTCTAGTGCCTTCCGGAAACTCCGTAAATACGAAACGGCACAATGTTGGCGAGAGATGGGACACTCGGTGTGGGTGAAGGGTTTTGGTGGTTTCGTTTTGTTTTGTGTTTTCTTTTTTAGGGATGACTGAAAGTTTTGATTCGGAGAAAGGAAAGCAAGTCTGAGAAGTGTTAAGATGACCTTAAGGGGATGTGGGGCCTGAAAGAAAACAGTCAAGCAGTACTCTGAGGCAATACAGAAAAAGGGCACAGGTTCCTGGGTCAGAGGCTGAGGGCAAGAAGGATATGCCAGAGTCAGAAGGAGATGATAGCCAGGCAAGCAGGCGACCACGGAGATGGGTCAGAACTGTAGGGGACGGGCAGGCCGTGCCGTGACGTCACAGTGTGGCATCCTAGCGTTGATAAAGACGCTGGGCACCTGTCCAGCTTCAGGCCTGCGGGCGATGGGGGGTGGGGGGCAGAGCGTGGGTCTGACCGGACCGTGGTCGTCTTCGCAGGAGCTGCCCGAGCAGTGGGACAATGTGAAGAAGATGGCCATCGCTGTGAGGCAGCAGGTGGCCCCACTGCAGGCGAACGAGGTGGCCGCCCTCCGTCAGAGGTGCTCAGCCTTCGACGTTGAACAGCAGCAGTTCTGGGAGCGATTCCGCAAGGAAGCTCCCTTCAGGTATGGACCCCCCCCCCCCCGCCCCGCGTCAGCACAGCCTCCTTTCTGGTAAACATGGCGGTCTTTGGGTTTCCGAGGGTCTTTCGGTTGAGTTCTTGGATCTTCTGGCGTCTAGCAGGGGAAGACTTGTTTCCAGTCTTCCCTCCCACTTAGATCGGCTGGTTAGAACCTGGTGCTGATGTGAGCAGAGCCCTGTATGAGATGACCAAAGCTTGTACAAACACCGTGCCTTAAAAACAGAAGCCTAGAGGCGCCTGGGGGGGCTCAGTCGGTTGAGCGTCCGACTCTTGATTTCGGCTCAGGTCATGATATCACGGTTTATGAGATCGAGCCCTGTGTCGGGTTCTGTGCCAACAGCTCAGAGCCTCCTTGGGATTCTCCCTCTGTCTCCCTCCCTCTCAAATGGATAAACTTAAAAAAAAAAAAGTCTCAAAGTTCTGTGTCCCCGAACTGTATGTGATAAAAATCACAAGGTATTTTACAAAGCCACTAGTATTCTAAATACCCACAGACTCGTGTTCTTTTGGTTTAAGAAAGTGGCTGGTAGCATTTTGAAATAATTTTGGAAGGCACTTTGGAAGACGAAAGGAAGGATTTGAGGGGCGCCTGGGTGGCTCAGTCAGTTAAGCATCTGACTGCGGCTCAGGTCATGATCTCATGGTTTGTCAGTTTGAGCCCCGTGTCGGGCTTTGTGCTGACGGCTCAAAGCCTGGAACCTGCTTCAGATTCTGTGTCTCCCTCTCTCTCTGCACCCCCCCACTCCCACTCTGTCTCTTTCAAAAATAAATATTAAAAAAAAAAAGGGAAGGATTGGAGGTGAAGGATTTCTTTCTCTCTCTGCTTAGTAATGCTCAGACCCCTCCCCACTCATGATAAGGGGTCTTTGCTTAAAACAACTCTAGGACGAATGACCCCATTCACACATTGTGCACACACGAGTTTCACACGACTCCTACCTTGGTGGAGAAGTGTACCAGGGGTCTGTGCCTGGTCCTCTGCTCAGCGTCGGTGGCTCCAACCAGGAGAACAAGCTGGTTCTCAATGTCCCGTGTCTGCTGATGCACCAGCTGAGATGGGTCCCCTCCCTTACTCCAGTTCCATGACTCACTTTCTGGTTCCCTCGCTGAGATTCCTGCCGGGTTTCCTCTACGGTTTTGGACGGACGAGCTTAGACATCTCCGTGCTGGAAAACACCATGCTGGTGAAGAGTGACAAACCTTTAAACTGTCAAGGGCACTTACCCAGAAAAAACAACATCACACAGGGAGACAACACGCTAAAGCAACAAATGAAGCCAAAAAAAGAAACCAAAAAAAAAAAAAAACCAACCATCACAACGTTAGTGGAAGGAAATATGGCGTAATGATTAAGCATGTGGACTCTGGATTCAGACCGCCTTGCATCTACTCACAAGTCTATGACTTATTGTGTGTCAGGAAGCTCACCAGCTCTGAGCTTTAGTTACCTTGCCTGTAAAATGGGGTTCATGATAGTATCCGTCTCGTAAGGTTGTTGACAGAATTAAGAAGTAATCTTTGTGGGGCGCCTGGGTGGCTCAGTCAGTTAAGCGTCCGACTCTTGATTTTGGCTGAGGTCATGATCTCGTGGTTAACGAGTTCGAGCCCTACGTCGGGCTCTGTGCTGACAGCATGGAACCTGGCTGGGATCCTCTCTCTCTCTGCCCCTCCCCTGCTTACGCTCTCTCAGAATAAACAAACTATTTTTTAAAATATTTTTAAGTTTGGGGCGCCTGGGTGGCGCAGTCGGTTAAGCGTCCGACTTCAGCCAGGTCACGATCTCGCGGTCCGTGAGTTCGAGCCCCGCGTCGGGCTCTGGCCTGATGGCTCAGAGCCTGGGGCCTGTTTCCGATTCTGTGTCTCCCTCTCTCTCTGCCCCTCCCCCGTTCATGCTCTCTCTCTGTCCCAAAAATAAATTAAAAACGTTGAAAAAAAAAAATTTAAAAAAAAAATATTTTTAAGTTTATTTTGAGAGACTGCACAAATGGAGAAGGAGCAGAGAGACAGAGAGAAAGGCAGAGAATCCCAAGAGGGAGAGAATCCACGCAGGGCTTGATCTCACGAACTTGTGAGATCGTGACCTGAGCCCAGGTCAAGAGTCAGATGCTTAACCGACTGAGCCACCCAGGTGCCCCAATAAATAAATGAGCTTAAAAGAAAAAGAAGTAATCTTTGCAAGTATTTAGCGTAGTATCTGGCACTAAGATGACCGACCATTCTGGTTTTCCCTCGGCCGTTCTGGTTTTAGCGCTGGAAGTCTCACATCCAGAGAAGATTCCCTGTTCCAGGCAGATCAGAACTGTCGGTCGCCCAGCATGGCACATGGGCACGGCCTACCTATTCCTATTCGCCACTCCCCAAACGTACACCGAGTGGCTCCTATCTCCCAATTACCATACCTGGGGCTAGAGAGAACGAGACGAATGTTTCACGACGCAGGGAACAGCAGAGCAACCTGGGGACAAGACCTCCCGTACTTTGTAAAGGTCCTCAGGTGCTTCCACTGCGCAGCCAAGTTTGAGCCTTGCTGCCCTATGGGGAAGTAACTGGTTCCCTTTTAAGCAATCGTGCCAGGGCGTAAAATTCCAGATGAGTCCACATCCCTTTAGCATAATGGTCTTTGGAGCCGTGCCCTTGCTCCAAGGAAACATCTGTTGCACCACACATTGGTGAAACTCTTTGGGGACTGTTCTTTCAGAGTCTGAGACATATTCTCTTGACTCTCCTTTGGACATGCAATTGGATATTTGAATTTTAACACCGATCACGCAGAGCCAAAGCTGGCGAGGGGGTTGGGTTACGGAGCTGTGTGATACTTGCTTAGCGTTAACAATCACACCCACGGCAACAGCCGTAAGAAAGAGAGGAAAAGACACTAATATCTTTGCCTCAACTGCCCCTTACAAATTTTTTCAAGAGAAGGGTCCCAAAGATATGTGGTGAAATGTTTTCCCAAATGGACTCCGGATAACTGCTCGAGAGGACACGACGTCCATTTGCTGGTGTGATTTTGCGTACCTGTTGAAAACGCGGTATCCCTCCTTCGTAGTTAGGTCGCGTACGTGTGTTGATCGACTGGTGGCGTTTTTGTAACGTGATGGCTGCGATTGAGTTTGTTTTCTTTCTTAGCACCCGTATCTGCCGGCTGGGTGGATATTGCTTCCCCGAGCTGGGTTTTCCAAATCCGCATCTGTTAATTTGACATGCAGATGAGGCCTTGCAAGAGAACACTTTGAAAAGAGCTGCTCACAGCAGCATGGAAAGCCGAACATTACTTCAATTGTGATGCGTTCTTCTCCTCGGCAAGAAAACATCAGGACTGGAGCAGAATCGTGGATTTATGGCTGAAGGGAATCTTAGTGGGAATCAACTCAAGGCTTGTTGTCTTTCTGGGCTTGGTGTATGCAAATCTGTGTGTTTGACATTTTAAGGCTGTGTGTATGGTAAAGGGTTTTAATTCTGGCGCCTTCGCTTTTAGATCATTTAAGAGTTTCTAAAATGCAGACCCTGGCACATTCCTCTGCGAGTGCAAGTTTCGGTTCCTGATTATGTTGCAGGTCAAGCTCACACTGATCTTGTCTTTGAGGAGGAAAAAGAAAGTATCTCATTAGAGGCTCCTGAAGCCTGTCAGGTGCCGGTTGATGTCTGGTTGCTTGGGTTGAGTTTCTTCGTGTTCAAGTCTTACTTCTTCCTGGAGTTGTTAACTCTGAGCTGTATCAGCATATTCCGAGCTGAGCTCCCTGACCCCGTAGTAATTGGCTAACTCCTCATATTCAGATTCAAGGACTTTTCACAGCTCTTAAAGTCCGGAGGCGGACTGTCCCCTTCGAGCAAAAGGAATGTCTCCACGCTCCAGTGGCCTTCTCTGGCTCAGTGTCCTAACCTTGAGCGCAGTCTTCCTGACCTTAAGGAATGATGCCATGGCACATAACCGGTTGCCTTTCCCACGTCGAGACCAAGGTTATCTACCCACGGCTTTCTTAGCCAAAGCACTTGATCTCGGTGAGCTACTGCTCGGTGGAGACCATTAGTGTGTTCAGCCGCCTGGCAGCCGGATTCCGTGAACGATCGAGAGAGCTTTCTTGAAGGTACCCTCCCTTTGGGCACTATCGTGCATGACAACTAGAGAAAGCAAAGCTTTCCAGATAGCCCAGTGCAGCAGGCGTGAGGAAGGAGGGTCCTCAGCCTTGCTTGCACAGTGTCTGTCGTCTCTTCAGTAGCTGGAGAAAAGAAGTGCTCATCGTTAGATCTCCCACAAACGTGTCGCAGTCGTGAGACAAGTCATTAGTTCAGCTTCACCCTGTTCTTCCAGTTCATCGGATTCATTCACACGATTGAGGCTTCCGCAGAGCAGGAGAGGTCGCGGTCTCAACAATGGGGTCACCAAAAAAGGATATTGTGCTGGGATTTTAAGATAATACACGCTCAAAAAGAAAAAACCCACAAAAACCCCCCATACTTTCTGACCTCAGAGACAATTTCAAAAATGAGTACTTAGACACATTCATTGGAGGGGCGCCTGGGTGGCTCAGTTGATTGAGCATCTGACTCTTTTTTTTTTTTTTTTAATTTTTTTTTTTTCAACGTTTATTTATTTTTGGGACAGAGAGAGACAGAGCACGAACGGGGGAGGGGCAGAGAGAGAGGCAGACACAGAATCGGAAACAGGCTCCAGGCTCCGAGCCATCAGCCCAGAGCCTGACGCGGGGCTCGAACTCACGGACCGCGAGATCGTGACCTGGCTGAAGTCGGACGCTTAACCGACTGCGCCACCCAGGCGCCCCTTTTTTTTTTTTTTAAATGTTTATTTTTGAGACAGAGAGCATGAGTGGGGGAGTGGCAAAGAGGGAGACACAGAATCCAAAGCAGGCTCCAGGCTCCGAGCTGCCAGCACAGGGCCCGACGCAGGGCTCGAACCCACAGACTGTGCGATCACGACCTGAGCCGAAGTTGGACCCTCAACTGACAGAGCCACCCAGGCACCCCGCATCTGACTCTTGATTTCAGCTCAGGTCATGGTCCCAGCATTGTGGGATAGAGCCCTGCGTTGGTCTCCATGCTAAGCATAGAGCCTGCTTGAGATTCCCTCTCCCTCCCTCTGCCCCTCACCCCACTCTCTCTTTCTCAAAAAAACAAAAACAGGGGTGCCTGGGTGGTTCAGTCAGTTAAGCATCCAACTTCAGCTCAGGTCATGATCTCACGGTTTGTGAGTTCGAGCCCCGTGTCAGGCTCTGTGCTGACGGCTCAGAGCACAGAGCCTGCTTCAGATTCCGTGTCTCCCGCTCTCTCTGCTCTTCCCCCACTCATGCTCTGTCTCTCTCTCTCTCTCTCCTTCAAAAATAAATAAAAACATTAAAAAAATTTTTTTAATAAAAACAGAAAAAATAAAGCGAAAGACATGTTCATTGGGTGGCCAACTTTAACCTCCCCCAAGGAGGCAGTTCACACCCCCTGTTGGAGATGGTGCTTGAGCCAGTGGGAAAGGGACGATTAGCCATTGGGAAAAGAAGTTGGAGGTGAGGTTATTCCAGGCATAAGAAGCAGAGCACTCAAAGGCACCAAAGGGTGGAAACGTGAGGAACAGTTGGATGGCCCCATGTGTGCATGGCTGGGATGCTGGAAATGGGGGTGAGAACAGAGCGGTTCACGGAACCAGATTCTGACCACGATCGACCCCTGAGGAGCTTAAGCATGAGGACAACGTGGTGTGCACACCGCTGGCCTGTGGCTGCGGAGAACGGGGTGGAGCGAGACCCACTCAGGGCCAAGTGCTCGGTGGGAGGGCGATGGCGGCAGCCCAGGAGGGAAGCAGTCCCCGTGGACTGATGCGATGGCATTGACAAGGGAGAAGAGGACAGACTGGAGAGAGATTTGGGAGGGGAATAGGTGTGTTGATTGGGTACGAGAGGTGAGCAGGGAGGAGAGACTGGTGCAGTTCTCTGGCTTCTATCCTGGACCAGTGAGTGCAAGGCACTCCTTCACTGCTCACCAAGGTGGGGGCCACCGATGGGGAAGAACTGCAAGACCCCAGGCTCGGTTGGGATGAGTTGAGTCTTAAGATTCCCGTCAGGTACCAAGCAGGGGTGTGTTTGCTGTTGAACACACGGGTGTGGTTCTGAGGTTAAACATTTACCACCCACTGGCTTCCCGAGAATTCATTTAAATCACTCATTCCTCCCACTCCCTCCACACACACCTACGTCTGGGTCGGGCCCGAGTCGATCATTCTTCTGAGATCGTACGCACAAGCGCCGGATTTCCATTTCTCTCCATTATAATTTTATTCATCCAGACATTGCAGGCATTTCTCTCCTTAGATTAAAATACTTTTGCATTATTGTTTCAATTTCAAAGACTTACCGCACCACGTTCCCTCCAGTTGCTTTCTTGTTCTCCTACTGTATCGCTCCCCTAGGATTCGGAGAACCGCTTCCAGCTTATTAGGCACATTAATCAGGGCTGTGAACGTCCTGACGGTGTGCACCAGAGTTTTGAAATGGGAAGAGGGTTACCTGCCCTCGTGTCTTGGGATTCTTTTCACCACTTGGGCCAAATTAACTTTTATGTGTGCTCAGCTGCAGGAAATGACTGTCCGCAAATTTAAACCATAAACAAAAATTACACCACGCAGTAGACGACGTCAGGAGTAGGTCTGACAAGTAATCGCCTCTGACAGACATCTGAGGTGCTGCTGTTGATTTCAGGGTGTTCGCACGGGCTAAGGAAAGAATGGTTAGAAAGACCATTTTCTCCTGTGTGTGCCCCGAACACCCTGAGAGCTCACGACTTCCCTTGTAAGTTATTCCTGAATTATATACGCCATTCGTAGATTAAACAGAATGCGGGCTTTTAGACGTTGGCCCACAAGGATCTTGTACCAACAGGAAGAAGCTAACTTCGCTTTCCAAGTCGCTCCAGTCAAGATAAAAAGTAGAACCTACACACTCCAACAATCAGTCTTTGGAAATGAAGAATAAGGAGAAAAAAACCAGCCATGCAGTTGATCTTTCCTGCTGGACCACTTGCCATGAGGACATTACACTTCATTCCTTCTGGTTCTTTTTCCACTCCTCTCCTGGGGTGGGGGGGGTGGGGGGAGGAAGCTCCTTGCCGAGACAGACAAAGGTCCCCCTTCAGCTCTGAGAACTTCAACCTCCAGTCCTGTTCCGGAACCCTAGGGGGACGGAGACCAGCGAAGACGCGCCATGATGTTCGGCCTCATCCTCTGAAGACAAGTCCACAACCGTAGCACAGAAGCCAAAAACCATTTAGATGGAACCAGCAGAATCAAACGTAGCAAGCATCAAAGTTAATCTGACACTGATTTAATGGGATGCATAACTGTTATTGTGTTGCATGGTAATTAGGCTTAAGTGGCGAGCAGTTCAGGTAAATGGCTTTAATTAGGATTACTTTCCATCCGTCAAGTCGGATATTTCCAAAGACAACTGAGAGGAGAGGCAGTTCAAGAAAAAGACGTCGTGTGCCGTCCTCCCCTCTGCACTCCACCACCCAACTAACATACACGAGCATACGTACATACGTGTGCGTGGGCATGCACACACATGCTAGACTGGAGGAAATGACCGGTTCTTTAAATCACTCATTTGCCCTCAACTTTCCCCTTGATGATGAAGCCCATGATACCTTATTTTGATTTTAGAGGAACGTGGTATTCCCCCTTAAGTCGCGGTGCCCCCAGATTGGCCCTCCAGGCGCACAGAGAGAAGAAACCAGAGTTGGTGATGGGGAGGAAAACGAGAGGCTCCTTACACACTTGGGTTCCACGTGCTCCTGACCAAAGAAACGTTATCTGCCCACATGGGTTCCTTTGCACGTCAGGTTCGTTCGTTCTTCCTTCCCTTTTCCCTTCCCTCCCCTCCCCTTCCCTCCCCTTCCCTTCAAGATTTTAAGCCCTCTCCACACCCAACATGGGGCTCAAACTTACAACCCCAAGATCAAGAGTTGCGTGCTCCATGGACTGAGCCAGCCAGACGCCCCTGCATGTGGGGTGCTGATGTTGGAGGAGAGAGGCCAGGCCGGGAACGCAGTTCTGGAAAGGTAGGGCCGTGAAGCAGGCGAGCACTGGGGAGGCTCAGAGGGGGCGGTGGATGCCTGCTGTGAGCACTAGAGAGAAAAGAGGGTGAGGGCCTATGAAGAGAAACCGTAAAGCTGGGCACAGCGCAGAGATAGAAGTCGGGTGAAGAACCAGAGACACCCAGGATTCAGGAGAGAGCAGGCCAGAGTGGTCTAAGGCTCGAGATCAAGGACAACTTGGAGGGAGGACTTCAGAAGAGGAGTGTGACTTGAGGCCCCTAGCCAAGGAGCAGCACGATGACTGCACAGGGCCCTGGTGAGGTCTCTGTGCTCAGTCTTCAAGGTCCTCTATCCGTGGTTTCCAAACGTGGCAGTGCCAATGCCTGGAGGCGTCACAGGCCACCCGTGTGAGCTTCCCCACAGTCAAGGACGCCAACCTGGCACACTGGAACCACCCGGCAAGCTGCGCCTGGGTCTCACCCCTAAAGAGCCTGATTTCACTGGACTGGGGAGCAGCCTGGGCACGGAGAGCATTCAAAACTTCCAGCAAATTCTAACATGTCGCCCAGACTGAGAGCCAGTGCCCCAGAGGGAGTGTAGGGTTGGACTTCTAGATGCCAGCCCTCTCACCTAAAGACCGCCTACCATGCATAGTCTTGGCGGGAACTCTGGCTTTACAGCACCTACGGGAACGTGACCGTGTTCCTCTGTCAGGTGCTCCGGGAGCCAGTGCGCAGAAGCACAGTCCAAAGGAAGCTTGAACAAAGGGATGGTCCCCTTCATCCCTGGACGGGGGACCGGGGAAGCAATGGAAAAGGAAACTAGTTTTCCCTTCTCAGGTGTGAAGAGAAGATCCAAGCCTCCTGTTCACCTTGAACTGTCTTTTCTCCAGCTGTGCGCGCTCACCGCCCCCCCCCCCAACCCACCCCGAGTGCCTTTTTCTTCCCGGGCTTTGGTGCCAGTTCCCGTTCGTGGCTAGAATACTAGGCGTTTAAAGACTTGAGCTGGCGTGACCCTGGCGATTCCGGGACACGAGCCCCCGTGCGCCCTACTCACCGGAAGGAACACGTTTTTGTTTCGTAGGTTCGACAGCGTCGCCCCTCACCGCGAGCTGGACGCCAGGCACACGGAGATCCGACAGATGGAGCTGACCCTGGCCTCCATCTCGGAGTCTGCTGCCTTGTTTGAGCTCAGCATTCCCAACTACAAGCAGCTGAACCAGTGCAGGCAGGAAGTCTGCCTGCTGAAGGAGCTCTGGGACACGATAGCGATGGTCACCTCCAGCATCCGTGCCTGGGAGACGGCCCCGTGGAGGGAGGTCAACGTGGAGGCCATGGACCGGGAGTGTAAACGGTTCGCCAGGTGCATCCGGAACCTGGACAAGGAGGTCAGGGCCTGGGACGCGTTCGCGGGCCTGGAGAGCACCGTGTCGGACGCTCTGAGCTCCCTGCGGGCGGTGGCCGAGCTGCAGAGCCCGGCCATCCGGGAGCGGCACTGGAGGCAGCTGGTGCAGGCCACGGGCGTGAGCTTCGCCGTGGGCGAGGGCACCACCCTGGCAGACCTCCTGCGGCTCCAGCTGCACCGTTTTGAGGACGAGGTGCGGAGCATCGCGGACAAGGCCGTGAAAGAGATGGGCACGGAGGAGACCTTGACGGAGCTGTGCGCCACCTGGGCCAGCCTGGAATTCCGGTACGAGCCCCACCCGCGGACCGGCGTCCCCCAGCTGCGGTCGGACGAGGACCTCCTCGAGCTCCTGGAGGACAACCAGGTCCAGCTGCAGAACCTGATGACGTCCAAGCACGTTGCCTTCTTCCTGGAGGAAGTGTCCGGCTGGCAGAAGAGGCTGTCCACGGCCGACGCCGTCATCTCCTCCTGGTTCGACGTGCAGCGCACGTGGTCTCACCTGGAAAGTATATTCATGGGATCCGAAGACATCCGGGCTCAGCTGCCCCAGGTACCTCCTAAGGAAATCCCGCCCGCTCTGCTCCCTTACCCGAGTCGAGGGAGGCGCTCCCTGTCTGCGCGGTCCTCTAGACCCTGTCCTCCTCTGCCTGGTCTTGGCTCCGCTCAAAGGCACCCGCAACAAACATCGGCCTCCCAAGCCGCCAAAAGTCAGGCAGAGGGAAAGAGAGAAAGGGAAATGCACACCCATCAGTGTGTCCCTGGATGGCTGGGAAAAAGAAAGGAGGGTCGATTGGTGTTGTTTTAACGTGTATTTGAGAAAGGAAATGGAGGGGCACCTGGGTGGCTCAGTCATTTGAGCATCTGACTTCGGCTCAGGTCATGATCTCACGGTCCATGAATTCGAGCCCCGTGTCAGGCTCTGGGCTGACGGCTCAGAGCCTGGAGCCTGCTTCGGATTCTGTGTCTCCCTCTCTCTCTGCCCCTCCCCTGCTCATGCTCTGTCTCTCTCTGTCTCAAAAATAAACATTTAAAAAAACGAAAGAAAGGAAATGGAGACTATCAGCTCCTGAAGTTTGGGATGAGCCAGTCATGAGCCGCTCCACAGACAATTACAGTGCAGTTGTCAACTGGGAGTGAGCATTTGTTTCCCGGAAAATTCAAGTTCCTTCTTGAGCCGTGAGCCACCCTGCAGACCTCTGGCCTGTACTGCCTGCGGAACACCAGTCTGCAGCTAAATCCTCAGCGAATTTCTGTGAACTATACATTCTTCTCATTACTACCTTCCCTGTGGTTGATTGCCCCTTCTAATTTGTCTTAATTAATGTGCCATTAACTTACCCACCTCTCAGTGGACTCATATTCATTGGATTTTTTTTTTGCAGAGTTCTCTGTTTCTCTGTACCCCCTCAGCACAGAAAGCTCTTTGCCTACAAATCAGTTTGTTTCCAAAACGTCACTCATTGTGCAGATCTCCCTTAAAAGTTGACGCGCCCCCCATCAAAACGTTGTATTTTTCCAGCTCGCCCCTCAAAAAGCATATCTAATGTCCGACTGCAGATGGAAGGTTGTACATCCGGAACGAAAAAAAAGCAGAAAACTGGGGCGCCTGGGTGGCTCAGTCGGCTCAGGGCACGATCTCGCGGTTCATGAGTTCGAGCCCCGCGTCGGGCTCTGTGCCGACAGCTCGGAGCCTGGAGCCCGCTTCGGATTCTGTGTCTCCCTCTGTCTCTGCCCCAACCCACTCACATTCTGTCTCTGTCTCTCTCAAAAATAAATAAACAACAAAAAAAAATTTTTTTTAATAAAAAAACAGAAAACAATTCTGGTAGACAGGTTGTCATCAGGCCACATGGAATAAGCCAGATTTTCTTTCTCTGCATTGCTAGTGACTGGAGAAGAGCAGGTTTAATTGGGGGGGGGGGGCATGGAAATCAGTGGAGACTTTGGTAGAGACTCTGAGGAGGCATCTGAGAACTCCCAACTATGCACCAGAAAGAATTGGTGTCATTAACTTCTCAGTGGCAAGGGTTTGTGTGTGAAGTATGCGAACACATTTAATTTTTTTTTTTTGTATTAACAGTGCAATAACAGAGACAATTTGAAAACATAATAAAACCGGTCATAATCTTACACCCTAACTGGTAACTATTTTCATTCATTAGAAACATTTCCCAACTTGGCTTGACACACACAGGCATTTCTGTACAGTTGCCCTCTGCAGGATATCAATTTTCTTTCCAGCTCTTTCCATGGGAGCACTCGTGCTCCGTACTTCATACTTCCGATGAAACCTTGAGACTTCCGCACCTCTCACGGGAACAAGATACCTCACTGAGCAAACATAATGTCCCCAGCCCCCCTATTTCTAAATCTTCTCGGAGAGGGGTGTGGATTGAAGAAGTTCAGAGCAGACCCAGGTGGGCAGGGCAGGCTGAGTTTCAGCTCTGTCTCTTGGAGCTGTGGGATCTTGGGCAAGTTGCTTAACCTCCCTGTGCCCTGGTTTCCTCCCGCGAACTGGGACAAATAACCAGTACCTACTTCAGGGATGTAACTGAACACTGCACACGGCATATACCGTTGTGATCGTTGCCGTGTGCTAAAAATACCACAAGCTCTCGCCAGGTGCCAGGTGTTGAGCTAAACTCTGCACATATTATTGTCTCGACCACGTCAGTGATGTTGTTCCTCACTGTGTGTGTTTGAAGGACACGGTGGTAACTGATTCGTTTGACCTCACGTTTGCCGAAGAACGTCTTACTTTGGTTACGTAAACTTTAGCACGGACCCAGGGAAGGCAGCGGACCTGCCCGCCGTCCACCTGATGTAGGAAGTGTGTGTTTTATGCCGACGGTTCTCAAAGTATGGTCCGGGGACCCTGACCTTTGTAGGGGATCCTCAGGGTCAAAGCTGTCTTAAGAATAGGGCTAAGATGCTGTTTGCCTTTTCCACTCAGATTTTTCCGGGCGCACACGGGAGTTCCCCAGAGGCTCTATGACACGTGACATCACGACAGATCGAATGCAGAGCAGGAAAGAAAACCTGGTCACGTTCCAAGTCAGACATTAACTTTGGGGAGGGAAAAAAAAAAGTGAAACAATGTCACCTCCTAAGTTACTTTGTTTTGGAAAATAGAATTATGTTAGAAGTATATTATCAGGTTACCATCGTGGGCTTAATATCATTACTCTTCAAATGAATTAACAAAATTTTTTTTCAATCTGTCAATGTCAGCTTCCAACGGAGAAAATGCACTGAGGGCTATATTAGCCACATACGCAAAAAGCTCTTTGCACTCCTCACTGATTTTTACAAAACACAGAGGGAGGGATTTTGTGGCCCAAATGTGCAGGAACTGCTGTTTCAAGCCAAGAGTATTTCCTTGTTGAAGTTTTTAGGGCCTCCCCCAAGGACCGGTTTCTGCTTCTGAATTGCTGCAGATGAGGGGATCTTCTTCGAGTCCGAGAAAGCGGTGGTGAATTTCTCCCCACGTTTTTTTTAAAAAAAATTTTTTTAACGTTTATTTATTTTTGAGACAGAGAGAGACAGGGGGAGGGTCAGAGTGTGGGAGACACAGAATCTGAAACAGGCTCCAGGCTCAGCTGTCAGCACAGAGCCCAACTCGGGGCTCGAACTCACGGACCGCGAGATCATGACCTGAGCCGAAGTCGGCCGCTTAACCGACTGAGCCACCCAAGCGCCCCTCCCCCACGTTTTATTTTCAGGATTCTGAAAGATTTGAAGGCATTGACGTGGATTTTAAAGAGCTGGCTTACGATGCCCAGAAAACTCCAAATGTCGTGGAGGCCACAAATAAACCAGGTCTTTACGAAAAACTGGAAGGTCTTCAGAGCAGGTGATGGTCTGCTTGCTTCCCCCCGCCCCTTTATACCGGGGAAGGTGATGGTGCCTTTTCCCTATTCTCTGAGACCCTTACTGTCTTCAGCTATCCAAGCAAGTGTGTGTGTGTGTGTGTGCTTCGATTTTCCGGTATGTTAGGTAACGTGGGGTATTATGAGAGGTGCTTGTTTGGGTGGAAATGCACCAGTGCGTGTATTCGCGAATACCCTCAGTGTTTCTGGCACTGATTTCCATACGCGTTCCGTGTCCTGCCTCTGTCTGCCTTTGGGTCGTGTCTACGCACCTATGCGCCTAAGCAAACTTAATTACAAAATCCTATGTCTGTGCCCTCAGATTGCACCTGTGTGAGAAGGCCCTGGCAGAGTACCTGAATACGAAAAGGCTTGCCTTCCCTAGGTTTTACTTTCTGTCCTCTTCTGACCTGTTAGACATCCTTTCCAACGGCACAGCTCCTCAAGAGGTAAGCGGAGGGAGCGCTCGTGGAAGCATCCAGAAAGTCTGAGGGGGCTCCCAAGTGGGAAGGTTTCAGATTCCCCATTATGCCTCCTCTCTCTGGCAGGGTGCGTATTTCAGACCCACGTTTCCCCCCCCCCCCGCATCTTCCACGTTTATAGTTAGGCTTCTCGGGGAGCCCCTGGCCCATCAGTGGCTCTAACCCCCGAAAGGGGAAGCTTCGAGGATGGGGAAGGTGGAGGGGTCTAAGCCTTCACAGGAGCGTGCCTTTGATCGGATTCTGAAGAGAGATCCAGGTAGGTGCTAGCAAAAGTTACAGCAAACATTTCCGGGGGAGAGAAGACTGGAGGTTGTATTAACTTGGCATTTTGTGATTTTTGTGTGTGTGGAAACAGTATACACAAGGAGCTCAAGATTTGGAGTCCTGGCCCCTGGTTCTAGCCACTTGTTGGCTGTGTGGTCTTGGGAGTCCCTTCTCTTTGGGGAAATTTCCTCATCTGTAAGATAGGAGAAGGCTACTGTGGTACGGCCTTTTTTCCCCTCTCTCTCTCTCTTAATATGAAAGTCCCACTGGTTGTGCTTGGAGCTGTAGACAGCGGTTCTCAAACGTAAGCGTCACCTGGGGGCTCAGGTGCATCAGAGTCACCTGGAACGCTTGTTAAAATGCAGATTCCTGGGCCCCAGGGTTTCAGATGAGCCTGTAGGTCCAGGTGGGGCTGGAGAGGTTGCATTTCTAAGGATTCCCCAAGTGATGCTGGCGGTCTCGGGACCACCCTTTGAGAAGGACTGTCCTAGACCCTAGGTCTGCATCTCCAAGTGACAGGTAGGACGGGGGAATGGTGTCTCCACCAGGTGTCACCCCGAAAAGACGCCAAGATCTGTGTGTATGTAGTTCTCCACTTTTCCTTTGACGGAGGATATCCGGTCAGAGTACTGTGTTCAGAAGTTACTTGGATGAGTTCTGTCCCGCCCTTCAGTGTGATTTTTGTACTTCACCTGAAGTATGGTTGGGCTCAGGTATTTCTCTTGGCTTTTAGTTTTTGTTTCTGTTTTTGTTTTTGTTTTTTTCTTCCCATCCCTGTTGATTGGATTGTTTGAATATGTAGAATTCTAAAAGTCAAGATGTGCAAAAAGGTATGTTGGAAATGCCCCTCCTGTACTTCCCCTCCACTCCCTGTAGGTCACCGACCCCACTAGTTTCTGGCTTTCCTTTGCAAGAAACAAGCAAATGTTCGTTTATATTTGCCCGTGTGGTTTTCTAATTTACCCTCCTTTCTCACATAAAAGGGAGCCTGCTATGTATACTTGAAAGCGGTTTTTTATGTCGTTACATATCCTGGAAATCACTCCATATCAATTTAAAGGCACGGCCCTCGTTTTTTTTTTTTTTAATGTTTATTTATTTTTAAGAGAGAGCGTGTGCCAAGCAGAGGAAGGACAGAGAGAGAGAGGGAGATGCAGAATCCGAAGCAGGCTCCGGGCTCTGAGCTGTTAGCACAGAGCCCGACGTGGGGCTCGAACTCACGAGCTGTGAGATCATGACCTGAGCCGAAGTCAGACGCTTAATCGACTGAGCCACCCAGGCGCCCCCCCCGCCTCATTTTTTTTTTAATACACCTGCATCCTAACTCCCTGGACGATGCCACAGTTTGGCCAAAGGTTGCTGATAGAATTTTGCAATTACAAATCCTGTGCCAGCGAATAACTTTGGGTTTTGTATTGTTGGGGGTCTGCCTTCCAGGCAAATGCCTAGAAGTGGGATTTTTCTGGGTCAGAGGGTAAATGCTATGCGGTCGGGTTTAGCGGTGGCCCTATTTCCCTCCGTGGGGAAACAGCCTGTTGCGTCACCACCAGCAACGGAGGAGAGCAGCTCTCATGGAGCCTAAAGATGACAGCCGTGCATTAGTTTGTCATCTTCGTCATTAACTTTCCACCTCCCTGGAATTATATTTTTGGTTTGTTGGTGAGAAGCATGTACCAAACACAGATCATCCCTAGAGTTAAAACCCACCTTTCTCTTGTTCCCCTATATAGTTTTCCAAAAAAGTTCCAGAGTAGCCCACGCATAGCGGAGTTGAGACATTTATCACACCGGCGTTCTGTTTTGTAGCTATACGTTCGTTAATTCCACGCGTAGGGAAAGTCAAAGATCGTTGCCAGACCTTTTGTACATAATGTGCTCATTCTTAAATACTTATATATTTTTTTAACGTTTACTCATTTTTGAGAGAGAGAGAGACAGAGCACAAGCGGGGGGGGGGGGGGGCAGAGAAAGAGGGAGACACAGAATCCGAAGCAGGCTCCAGGCTCCAAGGTGTCAGCACAGAGCCCGACACAGGGCTCGAACCCACGGATTGCGAGATCATGACCTGAGCTGAAGTCGGACGCTTAATCGACTGAGCCACCCAGGCGCCCCCTAAATACTTATTTTTATTTGTCTTGCTTGGTGTGAGTAAATCTTTAAGTAGCTCCTCCCTTCCCACCATCCCGAGAGATGAAGGTTAGTAGACTAATCCCCAGATCCTTCTCTATCTGTGACTCTGTGGTAGTTTTTACAGGTGAGCGATTGAACGGCCGAGTTTGGAACTCCTGTGTGTCACAGCACTTTCTTCTCAAATCCCCCCAGATGTAGCTCTGAGACATCATCTGAGGTACACCTGCTTTTTTTCCCCCCAGACCTTTCTAGGTAACCTCATTTGTTTCTATTTGGATCTCCATAGAGATCAAAATTTAAAGTTTAATTTTAGAAAGTTTGTATATGTTTATATACTTGCTTTGTTAATTTTTCCAACATTTGACGAGCTTTTTCTTTCCTATCTGAAAACCAGGGTCATTATCTTGAAAAGGTTTTCTTTCTATGTGCTTTAAATTTTTTTAGCGATTGTTTAATTTTGAGAGAGAGAGAGCACGCACAAGTGGAGGACAGGCAGAGAGAGGGAGACAGAATCCAAAGCAGGCTCCAGGCTCTGAGCTGTCAGCACAGAGCCCGATGTGGGACTCAAACCCATGAACCACGAGATCATGACCTGAGCCAAAGTTGGATGATTAACTGACTGAGCCACCCAGGCGCCCCTATTCCTATATGCTTTAAAATAATATTTCTATTCCATTTATCTGGATTTTTTTCCCTTTAAGTTCATCAGATTTCCATAAGCTAGGATTCTATTTTCTGTGTACAATATAACATTACCTTCATATATTCATACATATTTAAAAAAATTTTTTTTCGAGTTTATCTTTGAAAGAGACAAAGCATGAGCAGGGGAGGGGCAGAGAGGGAGAGAGAGAGAGGATCTCAAGCAGGCTGCTTGCTGTCAGTGCAGAGCCCAACACAGGGCTCGATCCCATAACCCTGGGATCACGATCTGAGCCGAGATCAAGACTCAGGTCCTCAACCGACTGAGCCACCCAGGCGCCCCACATTTTCATCTGTTACCCCTCTTCCTTGGTGTCCTTCCATGGCTTCTCAAGCCCGTCCACCGTATTTCATTCGTCTGTGTTGATTTGGTTCTTAAGTATTTGTTGTCCCCTTACATCATTTTCCTACCACTACCCGTTCATCTCTACCTCCTACTTCATTGCGTTCGTGTTTCTTTCATTTAATTGAAAACAAGGTGGCCTTTTTCATAATCACTTCTGTTTCCTTTATTAAAGCTTCTCTCTCTCTCTCCCGCCTCCTCTCCCCCTCCCCTCTGTGCCCCTCCCCCCTTCTCTCTGATAAAGAAGGTTCCCTCCCATCAAGATATTCATCCCAAGTCACCCCCTCTGGTGCCCTCACAGTGTATTTACTTTAACACATGGAGTTTTTCCTCTCCTGTCATTAGCTGGGGAGCTGGTTATGGTAAATTTAGGATTACAACTCCGGGTCCGCATATCCTGGAGGCCCTGTATCTCAGAAAGCTCTACCAGAGAGCTTTCTGCTTATTTTTTCCTCTCATCCTGCCATTTCCCTCATGTCAGGACCATGGCGTGGCTCTCTGGGAACCCTCCTAGAGCAGTCACCCAGGGCGTTACTGGAAAGGGGCCCTCTGTGTCATGAGACGACATGGCGAGGGAGAACCAGGTACAGGTCTCCTGCGCCTAAGTGGTTTCAACAGCTGGGTGACTTCTTCCATAGGCCACCGCCACCATCATCGCCCTTCTGCCGCAGGGTAGCATTTTCTGAGGAGGAGGGTTTAGGAATTAACCATCCTTTTTTCCCTCCAGTCTGTTCCCGTTTAGTTCAAGCAGACATTCGTGAAACTTTTGCGGCCACAATTCCCACTAATTCCGTGTTCCCTTGACCACTTCTACCCAATTCATTTGGTTCCGACCTCATACCACCCCACCACTGTTCCACAAGCTTCCCTGTAAATGTTTGGTAACCGTCTCTCTAATGGCTGGCACGCAGTAGACCTCTGCACGGTACCGATGAGCGTCTGCCCGGACACGTTGTCCAATCCTGTGGCGTGGTTTCCCATCTTAGGTTCAGCGCCATCTTTCCAAACTCTTTGACAACATGGCCAAGATGGAATTCCAGCTGGACGCCAGTGAGAAAGCGACCAAGATAAGTCTGGGCATGTACAGCAAGGAAGGAGAGTACGTGGCCTTCAGCGAGCCCTGTGACTGCAGTGGCCAGGTAGAGTAGAAGTCCTTTGCCCTCCTCATCCCATTCTCTCACAAGTATCAGGCAACCTCAACTTTCAGGATGGCCATTTCCCATTTCAACCTTGGGCCGGAACTGCTGTCTGGGCCCTGGGACTGCCAGCTCCTCTTGAACCGACGTTGGAGGAGCTCCTGGTGCCTGCCCTCCCGTCTCTGGGAAGGACACACGTCAATATTCGTATATCTTTCTTAACCAAAGACCTGTGCAGAGAGGAATGAAATGCGCATAAACAACTACCCAAGTCCAGGAGAAAAGAATTTTTAAGTGATTAGCAGCACCAGGAGACTTTAACGTGACAACCCCTGGGGCACCCCATTGGCACACTGACATCTTCCCCTGGAGAAGACGTTCTTTGAGATCAGCCGTTTTCCTGGGATGTCATTTCTCTGTACAAATACAGCTCAGAGTCACTTCCTCCCACAGTCCTACCCCTGGGAGAGCCAAATACCATCGTGCTCCAAGAACTACTGCTTCTAAATGTCCCATGTACAATTCCAGAAACACAAAATATGGGGCAACTCTCCCCTAAAACTTCCTTCCTAGCCTCCCCCATCACCACTAGAGTATAAGCTATGTGTCTGTTTTTTGACCAGAAGGCATTCAGTTGGAAAATATAATTCTGGTTTACATCTCCATACTGAGTGTGGACGGGTTATGAAAACCCACTGACCCACTGAGCGAGGTTGACCTTGCTCAACCCAGACTAACACTTCCTTGTCTGGATGCCAGATGGCAGCTCCCCTCCCCTTGACCTGCTACTGTGTCCTGTGTGTTCCAAAGGGGCCTGTCCACCTGTTGTTAATTGAGCCTGGTTGTCACCGACCACCGTCCTGGGCCACAGTAACAAGATGGCTCCCTGTGCCTTCTGGCGGCCATTGGGCCGATGGCTGGGCTCCATTTTCTTGTCTCCCTCTGGGTGAGCGATCGTATCCTTCCTGGAATCCAGCATCTAACTTGGAGTTCTTCTTTCAGGTGGAAATATGGTTGAACCATGTGCTCGCGCATATGAAGGCCACAGTGAGGCATGGGATGACAGAAGGTGTAGCTGCTTATGAAGAAAAGCCAAGGGAACAGTGGCTCTTTGACTATCCAGCTCAGGTATTCTAACCAGGAGCTTTGTGGGCCCCCCTCCTTGCCAGGTCCCCTCCCCCAGGGAAGTCCTTCAACCTTGAGGGGATACCAGACCTCAAACTCACTGTGTGCTTCACAGTCCAGAAGGCCTGGTCTCCGAATTGTCAACTGAGACTTAGTCCAGCCATTACCCTGGAGAACCTGGGATTGTCCCTTTTTACCCTCTCTGGCCACCATAGGGAGAAAACGTAAAGCATTCAACTCACTGAGCCAGCCTGCTTTGTCTATGCCGAGATCTTTGCTGAGCACAGGGGACCCCAACAGGGAACGAGACCTCATAACCCTGCCTTGCCGGAGTTTACAGACTTGGCGGGGAAGCCAACTCGCTTACAAATGAGCACACAGCTAGCCGGTGGGGTCTGGGGAGCCCCCCCCCCCCCGCAACCTCTGCCGAGGATATGATACGTAAGCTGAGATTGGAAGTAGGAGCTAACAAGTTAACGATGGAGGGAAAGAGCAACCAGTATGGGGAGGACCTTGAGCTCAGAGGCAAGGAAGAGTATCCTGTGTTTGAAGAACTGAGTGTGGTTTGCAGCAAGAAGGGAAAGAAGGAGCCTAAGCCAGCTGATGGTTCCTACAGAGGAAACTTGAAGCCAGTTCTTACCCACCCCGTTAGGGAGCCTGACTTGCTTCTAAAATGTGTCCGAATCCTTTCCAGGCTTCCCAGGAGGGCGAGGAGGGCAAGGGGCAAATTAATGAGAAATGGCTGCAGTAGACCCTCCCCCCCACTCCCTACCCCCCGTTAGGGGCACAGTGCCCGAGCTGGGGTGTCTGAGGGTTGCAGGCGCTTACCAGGAGTTGAAGCCACAGGAGTAGAGAAGACTGGTCTTGGAAAAGACGCAGACCCGAGATGAGGGTGCAGAAGAGTCAGTCCCTTGGGCATCGTGTAAAGACGGGGTAGCCAAGGAGGAGCCAGTAAAGCAGATTGAGAAACGGTGCCTTTTCAGGTAGAAGGAACACCAGGGGATGGTCGCAATGGAAACCAAAAGCCGGCCAGAGGTCAGCCATGCCACCCGCTTGTAAGAGATCAAGGAAAAGAAAGAGGCTGGGCAGTGTCTGTGAGCTTGGTGCGGCCATGTCCGTGGAGTGCAAGGTGGTGGCGCGTTGCAGGGGGCAGAGAAGGGAGAAGAAGGTGGGGAAATGTTGGCAGCGAGTGTAGACTAACAGAAACGAGAAATAAGGACTACTTCAAGGATTCTTTTGACTATGCAATGGGTGCATCGCGTTCAAAGCATCCCATGCAAGATCTCTGGCAAAACCCCACGCGCCTGATCCCAAAGGCGAGAGAATGGTCCTTTTTACTACGACAGGATTCCCTGTTTGACAAAGGGAATGATCCCCATCAGGATTCTTTGTTTACCTGAATCGGACTTTTGAGGCAAGAAAATGTGTCGCCTCCTGCTCTTGTGACCGGTCGCATCTAGAGCAGTGTCTCCCCAACCACAGGATGCTGCAAACGATCGGTGTGTCTAAAGTCTCCACCGTGAATAACTTGAATTACGCATTTTCCGTATCAGGTTGCTCAGCAAACGGAAGTCGTGTTTGTTCAAATCCCTTCTTCCGTTCCTTTATTTTGACTCTCTGAAAAACACAAATCCCGCTGACCACGTTGAATTTTGCTGCAGTTCACCTTGGTCTCCAGGAGTAGGCTTTTCAAGGTTATAGGGTCCGAGAAATAAAAACCATACACAGCCAAAGCGTTACGGGCAAGCAAAAATATGCTGCAAATGATCATCAGAGGCTCACTAAGCTAGAACACTCAGACCGCGGGAAGTTTAAGAAGAACAGAACAAAGACCAAGTGTTGTTGAGATGTTCAATCAACATATTGTTAACCTCCCAAGCCCAGTAACGATGCTTTGCCTGGGGAGTAAAGATGCAAAGATCAGAGTAGCAATTTCTAAAAGCCACTGACATTGACCAGGGGGACTCTTTGGTTGTTTTCAACCAAACGATACATTTTTTTCCAGAGCAGAAAGTGCTTTCCCCACTTGGAACCACTTCACATCTCCAAGGAGACAGAGGCCAGTGGCTCACTTTGTCAGTGCTGGTAGAAGAGGGAGGGAAGGGGCTGAGGTCACCCACACAATTGCATGCTGACTCTCGCTGTGTGATGAGTGGGCTGGCTTTGGAGACAGTCCTGGTAATGGCTTTACTAAGCAGCTCCTGGTGCCACAGGTGGCCCTGACCTGCACTCAGATCTGGTGGACCACGGAGGTGGGCATTGCGTTTGCCAGGCTGGAGGAAGGCTACGAGAATGCCATGAAGGACTATTACAGGAAGCAAGTGGTGCAGCTCAAAACCCTCATCACCATGTTACTCGGCCAGCTCTCCAAAGGGGACCGGCAGAAGATTATGACCATATGCACCGTTGATGTGCACGCCCGGGATGTGGTGGCCAAGATGATCGCTCAGAAGGTGAGTCCCCAACATTCGGGAGTGTCCCTCTTTGTCGCCAGCTACACCGTGAACGGTGGGATGAGGGAGAAGCTCGCATACAGCCCACACGTGGGGGTCCCAGACTCTGCCCCGGGCCAGAGAGCCGGGGGAGGGTCATGGTGGCTGCTCCCAGTGAACGTGTGTAATTAGCATGCTTTCTGTGCTGTGGTGGGCGCAGCATGGACTCCTGACCGGTAGGCAAAACCCAGCTCATCCAGAGCCCCGCGTGGCCTGTGGCCAAGGGGCCACCGGCGGAACGGCGATTGAGCCCCCTCCTCTGCGCTCTCTCTTCAGGTGGACAATGCTCAGGCCTTCCTCTGGCTGTCCCAGCTGCGGCATCGTTGGGACGACGAGGCCAAACACTGCTTTGCCAACATCTGTGATGCGCAGTTTCTATATTCCTACGAGTACCTGGGAAATACGCCTCGCCTGGTGATCACGCCTCTGACAGACCGGTGAGCACTGGCATCAGCCACTCACAGAGAACCCGATTGGTGTCCGGCTCGGGCCGTCTTAACGGGCCGCTGCCCCTTGCTAGTTGCCCACAGAGGTGTAGGGAGGGAGCGCCTGCCCACACAACACACGTAAAAATAAAACTTGAAGGAGGAAGGGCAGAACCCTTCTCAGGGCAAATCCGTGAGCTGTGATTTTTTTTTTTTTTTTTTTTTTGAGGAATTTACTAGGGGAGAATCCCATACCCCTGGGTTCTCACACCAGCTCTAACACATACCGGCTACTTGACCTTGAAAAACTTGACCTAATGCTTGGCTTTTCTCATCTATGAAATGGAGGCAGTTACTTGTTAAACTGGTCTGGGATCCCCAGAAGCGAAAACAAAACCAAAAAAAAACTACTGATAAGCTTTCTGGAAAGTGGAGTTTTGTGTATAGAAGGCTGGAAATGGGAAAAACCCAAGATGTGTTCCTGGAAGAGGGGGAGACGCTTGACTTGGGGGGCGATGTGGTTGGCCATAAGCCTGGTAAGGTGGGTCCGAGTCAGGCTATAAATATGCAGCATACATTTTTTTAGCCAGTAAGTAGCGATAAGCTATTGAAAATTTTTCATCAGCCAAATAAAATGATGGAAACTGTATTTCATGGAGACTTATCTGAGAGCACAGCATGGGCAAAGGAGAGCGAGGACGGGATGTTTAAATTCTGTTGAGATTTCCGTAAACTCTGCTATGAGCTGGTGCCCTTTTCCCGTATAATTTCATTGAGTACTAAATCTCTTCTCCAAAGAGCTGCATGTCTGAATGGCCGGCTTATTCCAAATAAGTGACTTGTAGACGGTGAAAAGATTGTCATCAGTGGTGAAGGCTAGAGTGGCCACGTAGAATCTGTGTCATCTCTTACTGAATTTCCTCCCTGCCTGTTTTTAAGTGTTTCCACCTGTATTCTGGCCAAATCCTCAGATGTATCTCCAAGGAACACTGAGTGGAGTTGTAATAGCGGCATTCGCGGCATGACCTGGGATGTGGGAAAATCCCAACATCATCCATAGAGCAGGACCTCATGGTTGATCTCTTCCCCCCCCGCCCCCATGCTGTTCCTTTCTTTAATTCGTTTTCCTGCCCAGCCTGGAAGGATCTTCCACCCAGAGTCCATTCCACATTTGCTCTTGTCTTTCTCTCCTTTTCATTTTTTGTGGGAGCCCGCAGAGGTCGCATCGCTGTCTCCGGTCACTCTCCCCCGCAGTTAGGAATGGAAGCTCTTTGCAGTCAGGGAGCTCTGTCTGTCTTACTTGTTGCTATGTCACCAGCCACCTGCTAGATGTTGGAATTGATACCTGTCGAAGGAACGAATGGTGCTTGAATATTGAAGACCTCTGTGGTAAGAATAGACAGAATTAAGAATAGGAGGTTGACTCAGGAGGGGGATCCACGCAGGACTCTCTGCCTTGGCTCCCAAAGAAGGAGGAAGAACAGTGAGTACATCGAAGGGGTAGAACAGCTACTCTGTCCTCTGCCCTGATGCGGGGACCGATACTCCTCCCTGCCCCAGCTTCGGACGAAAGGCAGATAACACCCGTTCAGAGGGAGATGCGGGTTTCTCTGCGGCTGGGACAGTATCGGCAACAGCGACTCAGAGGGTTCGGGCACCTTAGGGTTGCACTTGGCCTTCACTTGGTATCAGTCCATTAGAGGCGCTCATTCAGTGCGGGCCAAAGGGAAAAGTGTTCCTGCGTCAGGCTTCATTCAGAGCGAACCCTCTCCTGTGTTGTGGTTATTCTCAGCAAGACACGCACCCTAAACAGGAAGGAAATGGGGTCCAGGATTCTCTCTTGCGGTGAGTTTTCCTGCCAGCCTTGGAATATAAGCTAATAGTTTGGGAATTCCTAACGCTCGCAACAGAATCACGAAGCTGTTCTGTATCCGAGCAGTTCGACGAATGTCCGTCTCTGACTCTAGACTGTATGCTCCGTGGTAACATTGACTTCGATGTACTCACTGTTCTACCCCAAGGAACCCGGCGCTGTGATAGGCATTCAAGTTCACTCCTTGACCGAATTCAGTGGAACGATGTCTGACACGATGCGCCCCAACGTCTCCATCCCCAGTCAGAATATCTTCTTCCTTTCCGTGGACATAGCAGACACGATCATTCCAAGTGATAAAAAGTCTAAGACTTTTTTCTTTTCCCTGGGTCGTCACGCCCGCCCCAGCGTTGAAGATAATTACCTCTTTTGGATTTAGAAGTCTCTAGTACACGAATGCTGAAGGCCTCTGGAAAGGGAGAGGGTAAAGCTCTGGCAAGGAATTCTCTCCAAAACAGGATTTTATCACCCCTCCTATGAAACGATGCAAAAAAAAAAAAAAAAAAGAACTAGAAAGGAGGACTTAACACAAATAATGGTGAATACTGTATAGACCTTGACCTCGTTTGGCTCTTTAGACGCTTTTCTGACAAAGTGGTATGTAGTGAATATTTATATGTAAAATTCCATTTTCTCATTGACTTCCATTATTATCTCAAGAAATGTTTTGCCCGGGAAAAAAAAAAAGGCCTTAACACAGAAAATCACATTTTAAAGAGCATTCAGCCTTGTCCGGTGTGTAGCTTAAGTACATTTAATTCTCTCCTGCCACAGGAATTAATCAAATGGACAATTGATCCATAAAACCTTTGCACATTCATTAAAAGCATAGCCGCATTACAGTACCTCCGACTGATTATGCCTATTTCTTTGGAATTTCCCAGTGCCCGGATGGGACCTGAATCTATAAGTAGCTACGATATATTCGCAGGACTCTGGCGTAGCACTGAGCTGAAGAACGAAATGGAAATGCCTTTTCAGCCGGAACAAAAGCAGTTCGCATAAGTTGTTTCTCAACCTTTGGATGACCTCCTCTTCCCTCAACTCACCTTCACACACAGACGCCCCTTTCAGCCCCGTGCTGCTGCGTTAAGTACTAATCAGCTGCTTATCAAGTTTGAGTACCTCTTAATATCTCAGGAACTGCTGCGAGTAGGTGAGATTTAATTGACCCAAGAGTCTTGGAAGGGGATTTGCCGGACAAGGACGCAGCACAAGTCCTACACTTCCTAAGTCTTCATGTGCAGTTTTTTATCGGAAAAACTTAGTACTCTGTAAGCACAGACGATAAAGTCGCCCAGAGGTAACCATTGTTAATATCTAGTCCGTTTCCTTCTGCGTGTGGATGTTGACAAAATGAAATTGCAATCCTGTGCTGTATATAAAATACCATAGTTTTTTTTTTTTTTTTTTACACAACATTATATCATGGGCATATTCTTACAACATTCTTCTGAAACACTCTAAGAGCCGACTTACCTTCTCCTTCCAAGTCTCCCATAATTTATGTAACAGACCCATGTTATAAAATGTTTCAGTCACACCTAAGCGTTTACTCTTGAAAATAAATCCGCCATGAACTTGCTTATAAATAACTTTGTGCTGCGTTTCCTAATATTTCCCCAGGAGACAGTCCAAGAGGCAGGGTGATTAGGTGACACATACTTTAAAATTATTCTTGAAACCAATATTGTTCCCACTCTCACCAGCAGTTTATGAGAATGTTTACCTCGCAACATCCTCACCGGCATTAAGTATCATGGTCAAAAATAGTATAAGTCAGAATGGGATCTCATTTGGATTTGGATGTCCTTAATTACTCACAGACTTTAGCATTTTTGTGTGCTCATTGGCTAGTAGATTTTCCTGTCCTGTGAATTATTTATGACTGTTCCTGCCCATTTTATTACTTTTATGTTTAGAAAGTCCCTGCTCATTTCAAGATCAGCTCCATATTCACCTGGATTTTACCGCAGCTTCTTTTGTTTTATTTTTCCCTTTCTCTTTTAAAATTCTTGGGTAAACTTTTGGGCTTTCGAGTAGAGGGAGTGTTTTTACCACAACACTTTTGGTTACAAGTGCTAGAAGCCAAACCCTAACTAAGGTAAACAGAGGGAGGAATTGTTACCTCATGTGCCTGGGAAATGAGTCTAGCCCCGGGGCCTGGATGGGGAGAGATCGGTGATGGAACTCTCTCCTATCACGGCTCTGTTTTCTTCTGAATATTCTCTCTCGCACGGGTTTTCATTGTATGGCTGCAAGGGCGGTCTCCATGCCCACGACTTCATGAATCTTCCAGGAGGAAGAGACACCCTCCCCCCGCTTCTCAGCTCCGTAGATCTGATTCCTTCAAGGGACTCTGGTGAGCCCTGTTTGGATCCTGTGCCGATCTCGGAGTCCCTCACTGGAGCCACCGAGCTTGATTATTTTGCCCAGCCCGAGTCTTGTGCCCACCCCTGGGAGGGTGGGAGATACTTTGGTTGATGGCCGTGCAGCCAGAGGGCTTACCGTAAGTGTGGACTCCTGAGCAAGGAAAACCCACAGAAACTACTATGGCAGGGAATATTTGATTTCTTTGGTTGCCAAGTAACCAGTGGACATGACATGTTTCAGTGAGCCATGCGCCCTTTCCCTCACTGGTCTGTGATGTTTCCTCCACCACATTCAAAATTCTGAGTTCTCAGACTACCTCAAAGCGTCTATCCTGTTTCATCATTCTGTCCATCAACACGCCATATTATTTAAGGATTGCAGCTTTGTCGTGAGCTCTCCTATTTGTGTAGTAAAGGTCCACATCATCTTTTATATATATATATATTATATATATAATATATATTATGTATATTATATATAATAATATATATTATATATATAAGTACATAATATATTATATAATATATATAAGTGTATAATATATATTATATATATAAGCGTATAATATATTATATATAATATATATTATATATTTATCTCTTCTCTTTTCAAACGAACTTGAATCATTTTGTCAGGTTCCAAAATATAAATGGTTAGGGTTTTTGATGGGTGAGTCTTAATACCGTCAAGTTAATTTGGAAAGAATAGCCATCTGTATGATACGCAATACTTTTCTGTATATTCATATCTTGAATTATGTTTATATATCTTTCAGTTTCAGTTATATATATTTCAGTTCAGAAAAGTGTCTATTGTCATAAAGGTTTTGAATCTTTTTTATTATCACTAGGTGCTTTTAAGAATTTTGTTGCTAGGGGCGCCTGGGTGGCTCAGTTGGTTAAGTGTCCGACTTCAGCTCAGGTCATGATCTCACAGTTTGTGAGTTCGAGCCCCGCATTGGGTTCTGTGCTGTCAGCACGGAGCCTGGAGCCTGCTTCGGATTCTGTCTCCCCCTCTCTCTCTGCCCCTCCCCTGCTTGTGCTCTCTTTCTCTCTCTCTCTCAAAAATAAATAAACATTAAAAAAAATTTAAATAAAAGTTTTGTTGCTATACGAGGTTTTTCCATTATATATATGTTTTAAAACAATTTGATTGAGGTTTCTTTTATGTGTCAAAAATTTGTCCCCATTCCAAATGTACCGCTTAATGATTTCCAGTAACTTGACCATGTGGTATAACCATCACCATAAATCAGTTATACAACATTTTTAACCTCCTCAATGAGATCCCTCATGCCCATTTATATACCCATTCCCACCCCCAGCCCCAGCCAACCACTGAGCTACTTTCTGTGTCTCTAAATTTGGCTTATTCCAGCCACTTCTTGTAAATGGAGCCATAAAACTTGTCCCTAGTGTCTGGCTTTTTCATTTTACACAGAGTGGGGGGGTTTGTCCATGATAGAGCACGTGGCAGTAGTCTATTGCTTTTTCTTACTGACTAATATCCCATGTTATAGACAGGACACATTTTATCTATCCAGTCACCTATTGATGGACACTTAGGTTATTTCCAGTTTGGGGCTGTCACAAACAATGTCGCTGTGAACCTTTGCGTGCAAGTCCTTGTGTAGACGTTAAGTTTTCATTTCTCTTGGGCCGATACTCAGGAGGGGAGTTGCTTGGTGGTACGAGATCTTTATGTTGAACTTTCTGGAAAACGGGCAAACTGTTTTCCAAAGTGGCTGAATCATTTTACATCCCACCCCACCACCCCCCCCCCACAGTAGACGGGGGTTCTCATCTCTCCACAGCCTTGATAACTTTATTATTGTCTGTCTTGTGTATTACAGCCGTCCAAGGGGGTGTGAAGTAGGATCTCATCTGAGTTTTAATTGCGATTTCCCTAATAATGCTGTTGAGTGTCTTTTCTTGTGCTCATTAGCCATTTGTCGATCTCCTCGGTGTCATCCCGTTCATGTCCTTTGCCTCCCGTTTGATCCGTTTGTCATCTCGCTGAGTTGTGAGAAGCCTTTGTATATTCTGGTTTTATGGGACATGTGTTTGCAAGTATTGTATCCCCATCTGCCGCTTCCCTTTTTACTTTCCGAACGGTGTCTTTTGAGGCGCAAAAGTGTTTAATTTGTGTGAGGTCCAATCTGTCAAGCTTTTCTTTTTGGACCATGCTTTAGGTGTCGTAGCTAAGAAATCTTTGCTTAATTCCACTGTGTCTCTGCCTTTTCACTTGTGTATAGAATGAAACTCACCTTTATGAAGTTATCTCTTATTCTGCCCATCTACTGCCCTATATTAGAAAAATTCTGAGAACTTTAGTCTTGATTCTCTTGACTTTTCTAAGTCACTACTAGAATTTCCAAACGTATCTGAGACATAAATATGAAGCATAATTAGACCTACTCAGGCTTCGTTACTAGGCACGCTGTTATTTTTGTTCCAGAGATCGTGTGTCAGTCATTGCTGTGTGTTCTGTCATATTTTGAGAAAGACATTTACCAAGTCGTGGGGGCAAAGAGAAAGATGAGCACTGGGTGACGGACAATCTCATAACCAAATGGCATAAGCAACAGATCTTAGAATCGGGGCCATGTATGCTGAAGACAACATTCGTATTTAAACATTAAAATGTTATGGGGTACCTGGGTGGCTCAGCCAGTTAAGCGTCCAACTTCAGCTCAGGTCACGATCTCACTGTTTGTGAGTTCGAGCCCCGTGTCGGGCTGTGTGCTCACAGCTCGGAGCCTGGAGCCTGCTTCGCATTCTGTGTCTCCCTTGCAAGTGCTTGGAAGGTTAACTTACATTTATCCTTCCTAAATTTTACCCTGTGGGATCTACCCCTATCATTTTCGACTGTTAGGATTATTTTGAATTCAGTCTATGTTGCATGTAATCGATCATTTCTTAATCCAAGTTACTGATAAAAATATTGACTGTCATGGACCCGAGTCCTGCTGGTCACGCTAGAGGGACCCCCTGCTGGGGAGATATTGTTGCGATCCGTGTTCATTCTTATGAATAATCATCATCCATGTTATGATTGTTGAACCGTGTGGTAGGTAGAATTCTAAGGATGATCCCCATGATCTTTTCCCCTGTATGATCTCCTCCCCTTTGAGTATGGGTGAAAACTATACATATGATCATGTCATTCCCATGATAATGCTTTGCTTTATAGCAAGAGGGAAATAATTCAAGTGGACCCAATGTCATCATGTGAGACCTTGAAAGTAGAGTTCTCTCCTGGCCGAAGACAGAAGGGCGAACCAGAGAGATCTGAACGTGAGACAAACTTGACACACTGTTGTTGATTTTGAAGGTAGAGGGAGCCATATGCAAAGATGATAGAAAGGCCCAGAGGAGCTGAGCTATCCCCTGGCCAACAGTAACCGATGAGGACCTCAGTCTTCCAACTGGTAGGAACTTAATTCAACCAAGAACTCGAGTGAACTAGGAAGCAGATTCTTCCCCAGAGTGTCCAGATAAGAGTGCAGCCAACAGTTACCTTGATTGTGGTCTTTGAGACCCTCCAGAGAGGATCCACCTGGACCTCTGACCTAAAAGAGTAAGAGAATGAGTGAGTGTTGTTTTAAGCCACTTCGTTTACGGTAATTTCTTACATGGCAGGAGAAAAACGAGTACAAAACAACTATAAAGATTTCACCAACTCTAAGATGACTCAGAGCACATTTCCAGGATAGCTTCAGGCTACTTATAGCTGCAATCGAGATGCAGGGTCCTTGACAGTTTCTTTAATCTGCCAATTGAATAACTGTATTGAAACAGAAAAGCTATATTTCATATATTTTTCACCTTAAAAAAATAATACCTTAAACATGGATCGGCCTTCTTTTCAAGGCACCTTCCCATCTCTTGTCTCCTCTTATCCTCACGGAAGCCTCCTGAGGGGCGAGAAGACCAAAGCCTATGGGAGTCATTTGCGCAAAGAGAACAAGACTGACTTCCGCTTGATATTTGGAAAGCCTTTCAAGCAATTGCAACGGGCACACTGTGGAAGGAGCTGCCTTCTGAAATCATAAACCCTGCCTCGCTGGAGGAAAAGGCTTATGTAGCCCTCCTGGAAGGATTTAATTAATGGGAAAGAGCCTGGCTTGGTTAAAAGGCCAAACCTCTGAGGTCCGTCCCAGAACAAAAGGGTCTGTCTTCCCAGGAACGACCAGACTAAATCGATCCGTATCCGTGTTGGGGCCAGCTGGCCAGGCAAGAGCGCCTCTTGGAGGAGTCCTTGCCGTTCTCACAATTGCCATTGGCTCGACCCAGCGAGCTTACTGAATTCCTTGGTGCAAAGCCCAAGACTGTGGGATGGATTCCAGTGACCGCTTCTGTTAAGGCACCAAGGTTTCCTTCCCTGGCTGAGTTGCGCCAACACTTTGTACTAGAGGCAACGTAGGAACCCTATTTGACTCCAGAGCCCTCGCCTGAGACCTCGATCGCCTGATCCGCCCACCTCAGTGGAAAGCAGCTGCAGACTGAAGCGACTGGCTTCATGTTGACAGAGATGGACAGGCTGACGAGACCCCAGATGGAACTTTAGAGCAGGAGCGGGTATCCCTAAGGCCTAGGACAGCCGGATGGCCCATGACCCAAGCAAAATGGCGACCCTTATGTGGAAGAGGGAGGCACTGTTTTCCGTTTGGTTTACTCATGGCCCAAGCCTAAGCTACACTGTCCCTGCCTTAGTTATTATTAGCCTTAGCCCAGCTTCCCTTCCCGAAGCTCAGTCTTCCCATCTGTAAAATAGGGATTGGATTAGTTGATCTCAGAAACACCTTCGAGCTCTAGAGTTCTGTTACTATGGGGAGAAAAATATTTTTTTTGGTGGGGGGAGGGCCCTCCCCCTACCCCCTACCCCCAAGTGCTGCTTCTGGAGATCATCAGAAGCTCAGCAGTAGATACTCTAGAAGAGATTGACACCCGGCTCCAAGGGTTTCTTTCCAGAGATTCTTGAGTTTTCTGTGCGAATTCTATTTCTGCAAACCCTGGTGTTTCTGGACTCCTGGACTCCTCGAGAGCCCTGCAGCTCTATGGAGAAGAGGCCTGGGTCCCCCTCTGGCCGGCAGAGGAGGCTGCCGTGGACAGATCAGGGGTGGGAGAGAGTGGGGAGGTGAGTTGGCCGGAGGCCGGGGAGTCTGCCAGTCTGGGCAGCTGCCTTTCCTCCTGGGAGGTTCAGGGCTGCAACAGCCCCTGGAAAGTTCTAGAAGAAGCTGAGGCTCAGGTGGGTAGAAGGCACCGGGGCCAATCTGGAGTCAGAACTCAGCCCCTGAGAGCAGGTATGGCCTCTGTTAGGACTCAGCTAGGAGTGTCTGAGAGAGGAGAGCAGCACCCTGGGGGAGCCCAGCTCACCAGCCCTGAAATGCAGCCCATCAGTTGAGCCAACACCTGCCCTCACACGGGAAAACTGCCGGTGGAATAGCAGGTCCCCACACCTGTCCTGTCCACCTGGGGATCTGCCTTCCTGAGTGTCACGTGCAAAGGCTGAAATATATCTGGGAATTTTGCACTCAATTAAAGGAGAATTCAGGGGGCAGCTGGGTGGCTCAGTTGGTTAAGGATCCGATTTTGGCTCAGGTCACGATCCCACAGTTCCGTGAGTTCGAGCCCCGCATCGGGCTCTGCACTGACAGCGCGGAGCCTGCTTGGGATTCCCTCTCTCTCCCTCTCTCTCTCTGCACGCCCCCCATCACAGTTTCTCTGTCTCTCTCAAAATACATAAACTTAGAGAATTCAGGAACTCGCTCCGTCTTTCCAAAGCCATTTTGGTGTCGGTGGAGACGCAGTCGCCATCTGGCCCAAAGAGTGTTTACCTGGAACCACCGGTGAACTCTAGACATCAGATTCCAAAACAGAATTCATCTTGGAGGCCCCCTTGGGTGGCCCCTTCTGGTCCAACCTGCAGGTGGAGAGCCTATGTTATTAATTTTCTAGGTATCAAGAAGTGAGGCTAGTGGCACGTTTTTTAATGGCTTTATTGAGGTATAATTTACATGCGTTACAGTTCACCCATTACAAGGGTACAATTCAGTGACGGTTAGTACTTTGTAGAGTTGTGCAACCATTACCATCATCCAGTTTCAGACTTTGCCATCACCGTGTTTGTGATAATACCCTCTAGTTCGATCCATGTTGTTGCAAATGGCAAGATTTCATTCTTTTTTTTCACCACCACGTCATATTCCATTGTGTATGTGTATGTGTGTATACATATGTATATATATACCACATCTTCTTTATTCATAAGTTGGGGAACACTTGGGTTCTTTCCATAATTTGGCTATTGTTGATGGCGCTGCTATAAACATTGGGTTACACGTGTCCTTCAAATCAGCATTTTTGTATCCTTTGAATAAATACGTAGTAGTGCGATTCCTGGGTCGTAGGGTAGTTCTGTTTTTAATTTTTTGAGGAACCTCCATGCTGTTTTCCAGAGTGGCTATACCAGTTTGCATTCCCACCAATAGTGAAAGAGGGTTCCCCTTTCTCCGCACCCTTGCCAACATCTGTTGTTGCCTGAGTTGTTAACGTGAGCCGTTCTGACAGGTGTGAGGGGTGTCTCATTGTGGTTTTGATTTGTACTCCCCTGATGATGAGTGACGTTGAGCATTTTCTCATGTGTCTGTTGACCATCTGGATATTTTCTTTGGAAAAGTGTCTGTTCGTGTCTTCTTCCCATTTCTTCACTGGATTGTTTGTCTTTTGGGTGCTGAGTTTGGTAAGTTCTTGATAGATTTTGGATACCAACCCTTTATCCAATATGTCATTTGCCCGTATTTTCTCCCATTCCGTTGGTTGCCTTTCGTTTTGATGATTGTTTCCTTCGCCGTGCAGAAGCTTTTTATCTTGATCAGGTCCCAATAGTGCATTTTTGCCTTTATTTCCGTTGCCTCTGGAGATATGTCAAATAAGTTGCTGTAATGCACGTGTGTTTTAAAAAGTACCAGAAGCAAGCCTAATGCTTGTTTTTATTTTATTATCATTAGGAAAGATAGTCAAAGGAGGATTAAACAGATGGAATGACTGATGGCTTCATTCATGAATTTGCTTCATAAATAATTATTCAGGGTCTCTATGTGGCCAGAGCCGTTTCTGGAGATGAAACCACGAGTAGGACATAGCCCCACCTTCACGTGTCTTATGAAGATTGTATGAACGACGTGTGTGGTATATGTTGGACGCCGACGTGCAGGACAGTGGGGGAGGACCTCAGCTGAGGGACATGTACTCACTCCCCCCAGTGCTGAGGGGTCTGGGGATACTTAGCCTGGGAGCTAATGTCAAATATGAGCCCCAAGGGATGAGTGGCCACCACTAGGCTACTAACGACCATGTTGAGGAAGGACACGACTCAGGTAGACTGGAAGGGCGGGGGGCTGGGTGGGGGAAGGAGAGAGAGACGAGCACAGTCCTCGTGTGTCTGAGTGTCCTCATCCATTTGAGCTGCTATAACAAGATACAATACACTAATCTCATTCCTGAGGCTCCTCCTTCACGAGCTAATCGCCTTCTGAAGGCCCCACCTCCCAATTCCGTAGTCTTGGGGGGTTAGGATTTTACTGTAGGAGCTGGGGAGGTGGGGCACACAAACCTTCAAGACAGAGCACGAGCAAGTGAGAACAGCTGTACGTGAAGGCACCTTAGAGTGTTGGGGCTGAAGGAGACACGAGAAATGGGCAATGAGCTAGAAAACTGAGCAGGGGCAAGCTCAGGGAGGGAGAATCACGATCAGAGGATTCTTCAGAGAGTGCTCCCCACAGTGCTGTGGGGAGCAGTTGGCAGTGGGGGCTCTGGCTTTCCTTTTATGGAGGCTGTTGGCCGCCATGTTCCAGAGCCTCAGCTCTAGCTCCCTAGGACCCAGCAGGGCCCAAGCCGTGGGCCGGGCCACCTGGGGCCCTGAGAATGACCGACACGCCCCCATGTTTTGACAGATGCTACATCACCCTCACTCAGTCTCTGCACCTGACCATGAGCGGAGCTCCGGCAGGACCCGCGGGCACAGGCAAGACGGAGACCACCAAGGACCTGGGCCGAGCACTGGGCGTCATGGTGTACGTGTTCAACTGCTCAGAGCAGATGGACTACAAGGTAAGGCCCGGCTGGGTGGGGGTGCCTGGGGACCGGGGGGCAGGCCACACTGGGGACCAGGCTCATCCATGCCACCCTGGCCCGGCTCAGAGGCCCGGCCCTGGAGGGCTCTGCTGGCTGCATCCCAGGAGACCTGAGGATCTCTGACCCCTGGAGCTGGTTGACCTCTCCATAAGCCGATAGGCTTCCACTGATGAACTTTGCAGCCATAGGTGGGTTATTTCACGTGAGGCTCTTCATTTTGTGACCCGTACAATGGAGAAGCTGAACATATAGCTGAAGACTTAAGTTCACTGTTTGACCTAGAACCACAGAGAAGCTCACAAGGGGCTACCATAAAATTTTCACATGAAAGTCATACTTGTGCTTTTCTGGAAAAGTGGGCATTTCCTCAGAATTTCTACAAGGGCAGGTGTGACTTCTTTTTTTTTTTCATTTTATTTTATTTTTATGTTTTTATTTGATTTTTGAAAGAGAGAGAGTGTGAGTGCAAGCAGGGGAGGGGCAGAGAGAGAGGAAGACACAGAATCCGAAGCGGGTCCCTGGCTCTGAGCCATCAGCACAGAGCCCGATGCAGGACTCGAACCCACAGACCGTGAGATCATGACCTGAGCCAAAGTCGGACACTTAACTGACTGAGCCCCCCCGGGTGCCCCAGGCAGGTGTGACTTCTGAAGTCAGACTCGATTAACCTCCATTCCTAATCAATGATTCGATGCTCACAACGGACAAATGCAAGGGTAATGGTCTTCACTCAGGCGCTCAGCATCGTCTTCTCAAATATATTCCAAGTCCTGTGTCATAGAGAAAAGCAAGAGAAAACGACAGGCTTATAGGTCACTTCTTAGGTAGAAATATTCTGCTTACAACCAGATTTCCTATAGATGCTCTTTATAAAAAAAAAAATGGAATAAGATTCTCACTTTTTCATTATTTTTATTTTGTTTTCCTGTATTATTTTTTGTAAACTGTCTTACATCCCTTTTGCAACAGGATGGCACGTAAATAAATTTATAGCGGGGGAAAAAATAAAACAATTGCATTAAGTAGATTAAATATTTATACATAGAAATCACGGTATGATGGGTACAAAGTAAATTTAATTTAAAAATAATTTTAGAGACTTCACGGGAACATATAGAACTCCAAACGAGATTCATCAGCTGTAACTTTAATAATTTCTCTCGTACATAAAATTTTGCTGTGCAAAGAGTTGCAGCAGCCAAAAAGCACCATGTTTTTTTTCCCCGGGAAGCAAACAAAAATGAGGATTCAGACCCCAAAACAGCTGTCTTCCCCATATTTCACTGGGTCTAAATTTTAGCATGATTGCTCTTACTGCTGGACACATTACAGTGATAGTTCTCTTTAAGCCAGGCTGAAAGAAGAAAGGTTTTCTATTTCTTTTTTTGAATTGTTTTTTCTAACGTTTGAGAGACAGAGTGTGAGTGGGAGAGGGGCAGAGAGAGAGGGAGACACAGAATCCGAAGTGGGGCTCCAGGCTCCGAGCTGTCAGCACAGAGCTCGACGCGGGGCTCGAACCCACGAACTGTGAGATTGTGACCTGAGCCGAAGTCAGACGCTTAAGCCAACTGAGCCACCAGGCGCCCCCCAAAGTTTTTTTTTTCTATTCAAACAAACTCAACCTTTAAGAATTATTTTAAGTTTCTAGATTGTTCTCTAGTTGAGCAAAGGCAGCATTGCCACCCAAGAGGATATTTCATTTAGATGTGGAAGACCTGGTGAATTTTGATTGAAGAAAATCAAAATATCTTCAAAGTTATGCCTGACATGTCAAGCAGGAATAGAGGAGTTCGCCCCATGGGCCAGAGGTCACCGAGGCCATCTTACCCAATTCTTCCAACACTTACTACTGAACTCTGACCCCAGCAATTTCTCTGAGAGTACAGGATGAGAGGAGCGGTCTATCCATCGTTTGTCTGGACTGTGCAAAGCTCTGGCAAGTCTAGCCTAGATCGGAGGAAGCACTGATCGGAAGAAGAACAATGGGTATAGCTGTAGTGAAACACACTAGAAGGATAGCGGTCCCTTCCTAGGCACCAAATGTCCTTTGTAACCAACGGCATCACTGCACTGTTTGCAAACCTCCTCTTCCCTTTGTTGTCCAGTCCTTGAGAATTATTTTCATCACAAAGCACTCTCCAGCAGCCAATTTATTGAGTATCGCCATTGCTCAGCAAGCATTGTGCATCATGAGAAGATGGATGGATGGATGGATGGATGGATGGATACATAGATGATATAAATAGACATAGGTGAGAGATGAGAAAGAGAGAGAGATGAGAGCATGATGGATAGGTGATAGATAAATGATGGATAGATACAGAGACAGACAAAGTATAACCCAGTCTACCTGGAAAGACAAGAAAGATACGTGAAATAATTAGGGGAGATACCAAAGAGCACGTAGAATGTGTGTTTTAAGATCTCTAATCCCTGGACGACTTCAGAGACAGGGAAGAGTACAGGGCACGCTGGTCGGGAACATCCTGGAGGATGTGAGACCGAAGGCTGTTTAAGGTTTGGGTGTTGCCAAACAGGGTGTGTGCCATTTTAACACCGCCTAGCCTATGAAAACATCAAGGGTAAAGACATGACCAAGTTCTCTGTGCATCCCATTCTTCCCCTACTCCTTGCTCTGACCTCTCCCCTGACCTGTCCTCACAGGGCATGGCTCGGATGATGGAGAAGATGGAACGGGGGTCAGGAAGAGCCTTCTGGCCCTTCCCCAGATGTCATTCCAAAGGGTCATTCATGAAACTCACAACAACTCCGTATCTCCAGGGAAAAGCTAGCAATAAATACGGAGTAGCAGCCGAGTGCCCGAGAGGGAACAGAAAATAGGAGAGAGGGGTTCAACAAGAAGCCGGGGCCGGGGGGGGGGGGGTGGACATAAAGCCAAGGAGAGAACATGACCCTGAAGTGGTGGCCATCAGGAAGACCCTGCAGGCTTCAGAAATCAAGGCGGGGCATGATGAAAACGAATGGCATCTGAGGATGACTCCTGGGTAGCAAGACAAGTGGAGGCAGAACGGGACTGGAAGGAGGAAGATTTTTTGCTGAGAAACTTGCAGTTGTTCAAACCAGGGATGGTCGGCAGCCAGACATCAGGGTAGCATAAGTGGAAAAGAAAAAAGGAGAGACTTCAAAGAATGGAATGATACCTAGTGAACGTGGGGAGGGGTGGGTGGTGAAACGGGGTGGGGTTGGGGTAAAGAGGAGAGATGGGCTGTAGTCGGGGACCCCCACAATTCCCCTTGCCTTCTCAATGCCACACAGAGGCATTGGGTCATAGGGCAGACACAACAACAGTGTGGAGACTAGTGGAAAAGGCAAAGTTACTGCTCCCCTCTCTTTAGTTCTGGTTGAAAAACCCATAAGCCTGGCTACATTTTCTGGAAAACATCGCGACATTAATGCTAAGACGTTCTTTATTTTCTGGCCACGGTACTTTCCCCCTTGATCTCAATTCAAAGATGCTATTGCTGAAGCAGCAAATGTAGTTTTAAAAAAATTTTTTTAATGTTTCTTTATTTTTGAGAGAGAGAGAGAGAGAGAGCACAAGCAGGGGAGGAGCAGAGAGAGAGGGAGACACAGAATCTGAAGCAGGCTCCAGGCTCTGGGCCATCAGCACAGAGCCCGATGCAGGGCTCAAACCCATGAACCATGAGATCATGACCTGAGCTGAAGTCGGACGCTTAACTGACTGAGCCACCCAGGCGCCCCTTCTTCCCTCCTTTTCGAAGGCTGCCTCACATCCAGCCTAGCTTGTGTGATATTAGGCTGGTTCTCCTAAAATGTTGATTTAACCATGCTTTGCTCCAAAATTCCACGGCCCCTTGGAATAATTCAAGGCTTTCCCTAACCATGGCCTCTTTTGTGATTCAACTTTCTTTTCTTTTTTAAGTCTATTTGAGAGAGAGCGCGTGGGAGGGGCAGAGAGAGAGGGAGAGAGCGAGAACCCTAAGCAGGCTCCACACTGCTAAGTGCAGAGCCCGATGCAGGCCTCGAACTCGCAAACCATGAGATCGTGACCAAAGCGGAAACCAAGAGTCAGATGGGACACCCACCTGACAGAGCTACCCAGGCGCCCTTGTAATTCAATTTCCCAGCCAAGATGGCACCTTTATTTTTCTCTAGACGTATCATGATTTTGGTCATCCTTTGACCATAATAATTACTTCTAGAAAGCCCTTGGCCCTTCCTTACTTTACCCTCTTCCATTCTGCCTACACGGATGCTAATAAGAGCATTCCCAGGGTATGAAGATCCCATATAGGCTCTGTGAGATACCAACACTTCAGGTCTCCTGACTTCCCTTCTTCTCTTTTGTCCACCACATGTTTCCCAGCGTGCATCCCGAGAAAACCAGGGTTTCCCATGAGGAAAACAAAAAATCCTGCTCATAAAACAGACACTGACCGAATTCCGTTGCACAGGACTTCTCAGTGCTCCCCTTAAAATCCTAACATCTGTTGTAAATCGGCAACAACAGAGGGTTACAGAATGTGGCGTTTCCTAAACTTGATCGACCCAAACGCCTTGGCTTCAGGGAGCGTCTCCCAGATGCGGCATTCCATGAGATAAACTTGGGCGAAAGAGGTCGTGATGCTGTCTGAAATTTACCTCTTTCGGCCAAACGGATCTCTGGAGAGCACGCTGACCCGCTCCTCTGAACAACGAAACGTCTGTGTCTTCTACTGTCCATCGGAACCACTGCTCACATGGCAATTTACCCACTCTGGCTGTATGATTTCTGTCCACAACCTAACTGGAAGTCCTTAGAGGGACTGAGCCCTTCAGTGACTAGTGTGCAAGCTGTGCTCACAGCTGACGGTCAGCGAGTGCTCGCTATGGGGGAGACGAGTGGGACTTGGCCACTCTTTGCATTTTCCCAGGGCTTTGGTGATGTCTCCTTGACAGTGGCCTTGAGAGTGTCTCCCTGTAACCTTCCCCTTTGTGTTGCTTCCTGGTTTACTGGTTCACACTGAACGCCCAGGAGGTTTTTATTTTCAGGACAGATGATAGGCCATCTCCCCTTTGAAATTCTTTTCTTGCTCTCATTTGAAAAGATTTACCTGCCACTCAATTTTCTATAGATCTTATCACGTCCCCCGTCTGTCCCCAGCTTCCTATCACGCTGGGAAGCCTGGGTGTTTGGGCACGGATCTCAAGATACAGATAGAAACTTTTTTTTTTTTATCAGTGTGTGCCAAAGGCGGAGTGGAAGGCTTTTTTTGTCTATATGGTGCAAAAAAAAAAAAAAATAATAATAATAATATTTTATTCATTTCCTGGGATTTTGAAAGCTCCAGAATCAACAGTAACGCAAGCCTGATGACATTTTGAAGGGATTTGGGTCCAAGTGTCTTGAAAAGGTTCTATTTGATCCCGTGACTTACGTTGGCACCCATAGCCGTCAAAAACGTAATTGCCCTTGAAACTTTAATATGAGTTTCAAGCCAGCGGTCATTAGGGGACTGGAAGTATCTATAACAAAAAGGATGGAAACTGACTTAGATGTGTAACGATGAACCCAGTGCTGATAGTGATTTAATCTTTGTACATTTCATTGCAGTCTTGTGGCAACATCTACAAAGGCCTCGCTCAGACCGGTGCCTGGGGCTGTTTTGATGAGTTTAATCGAATCTCTGTGGAGGTCTTATCAGTGGTGGCCGTGCAGGTATGGGGGTCGGGAGTAGGTGGGAGGCCATGGGCTTGTTGCCAGCACCGTGAAAGTCGACATCTTCTTGCTTTCAACCCTGCTCGTCCACTTCCGTGTCCCCTTCCCCCCTTGCATTTCACGTCCCTTCCTTCCTCTGCCCTCTAAGACAGACGCTGGTGCAGGATATCGGCGTCCTGTGGGTCCCTACCAAGGTGAGCCCATTTATTGGCCATGGGACTCCATTTCCTTCTCTGTAACATGTCCCCTCTGCTTCACGGGGGTGAGGAGAGGAACAAACAAGATGGCGGAGCCCAGCTCTTTGGAAAGGCCATGGACTTTGGGAATGTCTTCCATTTTGTCACTGAGTCTGGGCAAGCTGCTCCAGCTCCCTTGGTCCAATTCACCTCATTGTATCTAAAGCAAGGGTCACAGGATGAATGTTGTTGACGGAAGGAAGTCACGTTTGGGGCAGATTTATGTAAGCTGCCACTTGTCTTTCAAATTATCCAGAAAACACTCATTCAACACCTATGGCATAGTAAGTGCTACGCTCAAAACTAGGGTGAAGGTCCCTGGTTGAGTAGGACGCGATCCCTAACTTTAAAACGACTTTAGTTCTTGAGGGGGACATGAGCATTCTTCAGTGTTCTAGAAGTGATTTAACTCCTGACTCACAATATGGGGCAAGACTGCTAGGCGCTTCCTCTCTCCCTGCCTCCCTCCATTCCTTCCTTTCTATCTCCCTTCCTTCCCTTCCCTTCTTCCGTGTTTGTTTATTTATTTTGAGAGAGGGAAATAGAGAGTGAACAGGGATAGGGCAGAGAGCGAGGGACAGAGAGAGTGAATCCCAAGCAGGCCTTGCACTGTCAGTGCAGAGCCTGATGCAGGGCTCGAACTCCTGAACCATGAGATCATGACCTGAGCCGAAACCAAGAGTTAGACGCTCAACTAACTGAGCCACCCAGGCACGCCCAGACACATTATTTTTAAGCCAGGCCTTAAAAAAGGTGGAGATGATGTGGATGAGGGTGAGGGTCTTCTAGACAGAGGAAGTGAGCAGACAGAGGGGGAGAGGGAGGGGGAAAATGAGCAAACTGTTGTTGAAAGTCTGTCCTGTACCAGGTACTTTTCACATATCCTCACATCTGTACAAGGTGTACAAGGATAGATACACACACACACACACACACACACACACGGGGTAGGGAGAGAAACCAAAGATCAGAGAAAAGTAACTGGTCCCAGGTCACACTCTTGGCAGGTGGCGAGGTTAGGACTTGAACCCAGCACCCCCACCCACACTGCCCAGGTGCAGGTCTAGACACAGATATCTGTCAGATACAAGGGATAAAATGCTAGAGAAGAAAATGAGGCTTGAGAGGCAGGTTCGAACCAAACAGCAGACGGGCTTAATTAAATGCCACGATGTGTACTGTCTTCAGCAGGCAACGGGGAGCCCCTGGAGGTTTCTGCAAAACAAATTGCCCTCTGCCTGGCAGTGGTTTTAAGGAGGGGCTGAGCAGGAGGAAGATCAGTGGCTGTGAAGTCAGTGGTCTCTCCTGGGGGTCCCGATTGGAGCTGGGGCCTCAGTGGGAGCCCCCCGGCCTTCCCCATGGCCTCCCGGTCACCCCAGCAAAGCATAGCCTTTGCCGACACCTGCTCTGGGCTCCTTCCTATAAGCCGGGTGCCCCTGTTTCCTGCTGGGGATGCTTGTGGTTTCATAGCCCACCCCCGCCCCCCACCTCTATTGCCTCCGCCAGGCAAGGCCAGCGTCAGGGTGCTGCGCGGTGGAGAATGTTGGGTGGTGATGGCACGAGGGGCTGGCATGACGGGTGCTCCCAGCTTGTGCCTGGAGTCCATACGGTCCAACCATTTAACTTTCCCCCTACCGGTGGCTTTTATTTCCAGAGTGTTCCACAGTGGCGTGTATACAGTACAGGGAAAGAGAAACAGAGCTCTGAAGGACTCCCTTTCCTTCGGGTCCAAACAAAGGGGCAAGAAAGAAGTGTAGCTTGACTGCCAGTTTTCGGAGGACAGGGGCAGCGGAAGGGAGGCGGGAGGCGCTGCAGACAGCCTCCGCCCCCGTCACCCCCTCCTCCAGCATGCTGACCCCACGCAACGTGCTGTCCCCGTCCAAGCAGGCTGGACTCGGAGCTGGGGGCAGGACCGCAGCCACCACGAGGCGGAACAGCAGTGGAGCTCACAGCGCCAGCTGATTCCAAGGCCCCCCCCCCCCCCCGCCCGCCAGTTCATCTCCGGTTGCCGCCGGGAGCCATAAGTGGTCAGGGGGCTCCGCAGGGTCCCTTCACTTCCCCCACGCCTCCCAAGGTCATCCGGTCTTCCAGCCCTTGATTTTGACAGCCAGTCTGGTGCTCCCATTCACGGGCTCCTGTCTGGCCTGCTGCTTGGTGAGGCTCCTGCAGGTTGCAAAACCGAGGGCTCTTCTTCCGTTCCCGGTGCTGATCTCTTTCCTTAGGACCGTTGGATTCCGCAGGGGTTAGTAGGAACAATAAGTCGAGTGGCTGTCCAGAGCACTCTCTTGGCCTGAAAGCCCTTGACTAGCTTGGGTCGCGGGAGCCGATGGTGTGTGTTTCCAGGCTGCTGCCCCGGTGGCTTGAGGTCAGCTGTGGCACCTGGCGAGTGCCACAGACCGGGGGCATTTGGTTTTCCTGGCGAGCTGCTGCTTCAACACTTAGCACGCCTCTGCTTTGGAAGAATGCACGTCAGGGCCGCCAGATTTTTTTTTTAATTTTAGAGAGCCTCTGAAAGTCCAGATTTTTATGTAAAAACATCTCTAGATTTCTTGGGGCGCCCGGGTGGCTCAGTCGGTTCAGCGTCCGACTTCGGCTCAGGTCACGATCTTGCGGTCTGTGGGTTCGAGCCCCGCGTCGGGCTGTGCGCTGACAGCTTGGAGCCCGGAGCCTGCTTCGGATTTGTGTCTCCCCCCACCCTCGCTCGCTCTCGCTCTCGCTCTCTCGCTCTCTGCCCCTCCCCCGCTCACGCTCTGTCTCTCAAAAATGAATAATGTTAAAAACATTTTTTTTAAACATCTCCAGGTTGTCAACTCAATTAAAAAACAAAACAAAACAAAACAAAAAACCAAACACACAAAAACCAAAACCTGAGCCGGACCAAGAAAGCACGGTGCCGGCTGCATTCACCTTGCCGACTTAGAGCCCAGTTTGCGCCCCTTCGCGGCCTGTGTGAATTTCAGGATAGAAGATAGAGTGACACGAATAAAATCAAGCTTTCTCAGAGTACTAAATCTCGGCCCGTAGTGGGTTCTGAGAATTGGGACGGAAGTCTAAGCTGTTCCCTGCCCTGGTGGCCGTTGGGATCGAGGACTGTCATTATAATGTGCGCCTGGGGCTTTTCTCCTTAAGTCGCCTACTGCAGATAACGGGCAGCTCTCGTATCGCCCGGGTTTTTATCTCCTTGCCCGCCATCCTCTGTTCATTCTACCTAGGTGGTGCCCACCTCCCTCCTCTCTGCTTGTCTGACTCCCTGTACCCTCTCTCCTGGCTGCTGGCCCCAGACCTCAGAGGGCCTCTCTCATGCTCTCCAGCCCGGCTGCCTGGCTGTGACTGCCCTCACTTGAGTAGTTACACCCTTGGTGTCCCAGCTCAGCACTGGGGGGCTTCCAGAAGGCCATCTCGCCGTGTCCCTCCGAGAAGCCCAGGGGAAAAGCCAACAGGAAAGCAGTGAGAGCCAGACCGGGGTCAGCCCAGAGCTCATCTCACGTTCCGGAGATGCTGTGAGCAGCCCCGTGTGCAGCTGGGATTTGAAAAGAAACAGGTTCTTGTGGGGTGGGGTGACCCGGGCAAGGGGCGGGGAAGTGGTTGTGAGCGTGGGTCACGTTTGAAACCGCACAGCCGGTATTCAGCCCCGGTTCTGCCACTTAACTAAGCTGTGTGCTTTGGGGCAAGTCCACATCTCAAGCTCTCCGTCTGTAAAGAGGGTTAATAACAGTACGTGCCAGATGCAGTTGTAATAATTATTAAATGAGTTAATACGTGTAAGAGCCCTTGAAGCCCTACGGATAGGAGGCGTGCGACAAATATTAGTCACCGTGATGGTGCTGATTATGGTGGTGGCCATGATGTTGGTGATCACTATCGTCGTTGCCTGAACACGGCCGGAAACGGGTTGAAGGGAAGCAGAAGGCAGGGGGATACAGAGCAGGGAAAGAGGGTCCACGCCCAGGTCTATCCAGTCTCCCGGACACCCTTCGCTCCTTCTCAGCTGGCCCAGCCTCAGGCTGTCTTCCCAAACTGAGCGTCCCAACCGGTGAGGCAAAACCCAAGAGCCGTGGTCCCCGGGGTGCAATGGATGAACACTGCGAATTCACCTGATCCTGAAACTGCCCGACAGGATGTCCTAGGAGGTTCACCAAGATCAGTTCCTTTTTGCTTCTGGAATTAAATGAGTTCCACCCGGAATTCCCGGGTGCTTTCACACTGCAGTCTAGGAACACACCCCATGGGAGAGACGGTTCTCAAGAAAGTGGTCTGACAACAGCCTGGGCAGAATTGGAGGCTGTACCACTTAAAATCATACACCCGTCCAAGGGGAAAATTGCACTTAATTATTCACACAGTCATCTAGGCTGGCATATTGGTTCAGAAGTCGCACCAGCTGGGACAGTCCTCCTCCACCCTCCCCGCCCCTCCCTTCGGCTCCTTGCCTGCCTATCTGTGCTCTTCTAGTAACTTCCACAAAAGCGCGTGTGCGTCAGTGTTCTCGTAGGTGGGTATTTTCCTGTTTCTGTCCGATGGCTCAAGCAGAATTACATACCCAACGGGGAAAGAGTGTGGCATTTCTTCTCGTAGGTGGGTATTTTCCTGTTTCTGTCCGATGGCTCAAGCAGAATTACATACCCAACGGGGAAAGAGTGTGGCATTTCTTCTCGTAGGTGGGTATTTTCCTGTTTCTGTCCGATGGCTCAAGCAGAATTACATACCCAACAGGGAAAGAGTGTGGCATTTCCAAGAGCAATTACTCTGCTGTTTTAAAAAACGTAGAAAATACTACCTTTTTTTTTTTTTCCTTCGGAATTTTGCTAATGCTGTTGTGGTCAGCTCACCGGGCCTCGGGTTATCCGGGCCCAGGGACAAGTGTCACCAGGATGCACTCCACTGCCCTCTCCCTCCAGCCTCCTGTCCCCTCGGTGCCCCCTGGCCAGGCATTTCCACCATGCCCCTTCCTTCCCCGTGGTACAGGAGTGCTGAGCCGAGGCAGGAAGCAGCTAGAAGCAGCGAATCGGTTGGCAAGGTCTTGGGAGGTCACCAGAGCAGTGCTCCCCAGACTCAGGGCGCCAAACAAATGCTAGAGTCTCAGAACCAAGGGAGCTCCCCACCTGCCACCTTTGATAGAGGAGCTTAAGGTCGAAGGTGCAAACGCAGAAATATTTTTTTTTAAAAAAACGTGAAACCTGGTGAGTGGGTTGCACTTGCCGAAGGCAGCACCCTCCAATCCGCCTTTGCAGAGGGAAGCGTGGAGTGAGCCGGGCAGGATTTTAATAACGCATGGCATTTGGGGGCAAAGTGCGGACCGCAGAATGGACCGCTTCCCTAGAATGTGAGGGGCAAAGGAAAAAGAGCTGACAGGTTTTATGTAGCTTAGGGCTAGCCCGTGACCTCCTTAAAACATATCACCTGCGGGGAAGGTGGCCTGACTTTTCTAGTTCACGAGTGTGTCTGATACAAGGCCCCAGCGGGAGGATGTAGGGGGCAGAACCCTCCGTGATTACCAGCTTCCAGTCTTGGAAGGGAAAGACCTCATTTTTAAGGTGTCCCATCAGGCCCCACGGTCAGGCAAACACACGTGGCTTGTACAGAATACAGGATTGCTCATCTGCAGTCAGGGCCACCACGACCTAGAGGGGTAAAATCTACCCGCACATCTAAAGCATAAGTCGGTTGGGGTGCCTGGATGGCTCAGTCACTTGAGCGTCTGACTTCAGCTCAGGTCGTGATCTCACGGTTCGTGGGTTTGAGCCCCGCGTCGGGCTCTGTGCTGACAGCTCGGAGCCTGGAGCCTGCTTCGGATTCTGTGTCTCCCTCTCTCTCTGCTCATGTTCTGTCTCTCTCTGTCTCTCAAAAATAAACGTTCAAAAAAAAAAGCATAAGGCAGATAGCAAGCTCCAGGAGAGAGGGATGATTAAAGGCTGTAGAGGCTGGAAGACAAAGTGAGCTCATCTGGTTGAGGGCCAGTGGGGACTCTTGAAATTGGTAGGGGCAGTTGGGGCCAGTGGCATCTGTTTCCCTTGGGAACTTACTAGAAACGCAGACTCAGACCCACCGTTGACCTGCTGTAACATAGTCTGCATTTCCACGAGATCTCCAGGGGTTCGTACCCACCATAACCTTGGAGATCTGCTTCTCTGACTCTGTATCCTCTACCCTGGCTACACCGTAGAACTGCCTGGGCAATTCTGAAAAACAGGAATGTGCAAATGCGTAGTCTCTGTGCCCAAAGATTCTGGTTTCATTGGTCTGCGGCAAGACCTAAGCATCACCTAAGCATCAAGTCTTTTTTTGGGAACTTTTTCTGTGGTTCTTTTGTCCAGCAAACTTCGAGAACCGGAGTGGAGAGGGAGATGGGCAGGTGAGGGGAACATCTTGAGGGCTGTGGAGCGTGGGTGCATCTCAAGACCCACAGGTTCGAGCCCCACTGGCCCAGGTTAGCGGGCTGCAGGGACACGTCCTCCCCACGGCAGGAGGGAGTGAGGAGCAGGTGCACTGAGGGGGGAGGGGCAGCTCTGACAGGGACACCTGGGCAGTGGCAGGGATGAGCCGAAACCCAAGATTTGCCTGGACTGCTGTGGTTCTCGAATTTGAGCATGTATCCAGATCACCTGGAGGCCTTATTCATCAGCTGGACCCCACCCCAGCATTTCTGGTTGGCTCAAACTGGGGTAGGGCCAATAATTTGCATGGGAATTTGGTAGGCCCCGGGGACACGAGCTGCGGCATGGTGGACAAGTCACTTACACCTCCTTGCCCTCAGTTTCCTCATTGGTAAAATGTTTGATTTTGCAGATCATGGTTTTCCCAACTTTGGCAAATGTCAAAGGCCTCCATGTCTTGAGGCCAGATAATTCTAGCAAACCGCCCCCCCCCCCCCCCGCCCCACCCTGCCCCCTAGTTGTGACAACAAAAAAGTCTCCAGCCATGGTCAGATGTCCCCTGGGGAGGGGGGGGGCCGGTGCAAAATCATCCCCCCCTCACCCACATTTGAGACCACTCATTTCGACATAGCTCTCCATGTTTGTTTTCTTTGGTGAGTGACAAATACAGCTTTTCTTACTCAGCGGAAACGTGTGTCGGAATTATTATTTCCAGAACAGAACAAAATTCCTCTGAAAGCTATGTATTTGATGAGGAGCCGTATGTGGCTGGCACGGTGTCCTTCTAGTAAGAGGCTGTTTGAGAAAGTGGCTATTAAGTGTATGTGCTTTGTCACCAAATTGCCTGGTTGGTGACTTGGGGTGCCCTGAGGTGCCCCACTTACCAACTGTTAGACACCTGGCAAGTTTCTTTTTTTTTTTCCTTGTAGAGTTTTATTTTTTAACCAATTTTAGACTTCTAGAAAAGTTGCAGAAATCGTGTAGAGGCCCCACGTATCCCTCCCCCACCTCCCGAAACTCGGCATCTTGCGTATCTGTAGTACAGGTTCGTAACTGCTTCTGGCTGTTTCGTCGTCTCTAAAACGAGGATCTGCCCCCATCTCGTGCAGCTATGACGAGGACTTAACGGGATAACTCGCGTAAAATACTCAGAAAAGCGCCCGGTGCCTTCCAAGCGCTCAGAAAACGTCAGTTACTATTTTGTGGTTATTCTGCGTGGTTTTAAAATCTTTGAAAGCGGTTAAGTTTTTAGTGGAGAAACAGACCCCCGTGAGGGAGGAGTGTACCTGACCTACAGGTGCACAGTGTGTGGCTGCCTGTGTGTGCACCCCCACCTGGCTGGGCCCGGGGTTTAATCCATACGATCCCAGCCCACCTGCTTGCCCCTGCCTGCCCCCCCCCCGACATCCTGAAGGACCTCTGGACTCTATCGGGGCCTCCTGGACCCTGACCGCTGCATTCCAAGGCTCATCCCGCGGACCTCGGTTGTTCCTAAGACGATGAGAAAATGCCAGGTAGGCAGTCTCCCGTCCTGTCCAGCGTGAGCCCAGCGAACAGAGCCTGCCACCAGCACTGATGCCCCAGCGTTAACTGCAGCCTTGAATGGGCTCAGCGCTGTCCCTCAAGGGCGCCCCCTACAGATGGGCGCCGCCCGCCCTCCAGCGCGCCATAAAGTCTCACTGAGCGCCAGGTTCCTGGGCCTCGGTGTTGCAGGAGGGGAGGCTGACTCAGACTGTCAGCAGAAAGGGCCCCAGGTCAGCCTTCGCCCAAAGGTATCCAAGCCGTTGGTAAATAGCAATTAAACTCACTCCCCCGCCCCTTAGGATGGTGACTGTTCAGTGTATTTTATGGGGAGGACCGGGGCCAGAGAGAGCCCAGCCTTCACCACCCACGTAAGCCGCGGGGTGGCCGGGAGGCCGGAGGTCGTGTGCAAGGCTCTGGAGACCACCTCTGCCGCAAAGGCATCGACATTCCCTTCGCAGAAGAGAAGTTTCGGTCTCAAACTAATTGCCGTGAGCTCAAATGCGTGTGGCCTTCCGGGCCTTGCTTTGGGGAAGGAGCTGAATCCTAATTACGGAACTGTCACACGTTCCGGTGAGTGCCCGTTCTTCCAGACACTGGAGAGAGCCTTGTTCTGCCATACACGGTCCGGTGGTTTCGTGTCTTTCCCCTTATTTAGGCTCCAGCTGTCTCTTTCATAAATGCTCGAGCTCGCTCTCTCTCTCTCTCTCTCTCTCTCTCTCTCTCCCCCCCCCCTCTCTCTCTCTCCCGGACACACACACCTACCTGCAGCCCAGTCTCCACGGAACCCTTGGCTATTCCAAACACCCCGAACGCGGCTGACAGGACGGGAGCTCATTCAAAATCTTGCACTGGCCCCCCCGGCTTTTGGGTTTTGCTTTCGGGAGCCCCGACAAGCTGGAACTACCCAAGAGACATTCCGAAGGGCCCGCCTGAACAAGGGCGCCCCTCCTGCCTTCCCGCCTTCTGTCACTGATCATCTTTGCAAGCGCTCTTTCCAAGGCACCGGGTGTGAAAATGGTGATCTCCTTTCTGTCTCTCCTCCCGGGGCTGTAAGAATGATCTAGAATGTAGAGCCAGCCAGCTCAAGCTTTAGCATATATCCCCACCATTTAAGAAAAAGTCTCATCATTTTAGAAAGGCACGAATAGCCCCGGGGATGTAGCTTGAGCCTCGCTTTGGTTCTGGGGCTCCCTCCACTCCTCACCATCTACAGGACACTCCGTCCCTGAAGGGGTGAGCTGTGTTCATGCCATCGGTTCTAGAGATGCAGTCTGAGGAGGTAAACCAGGCTGAGGACCACGACTGCAGTGACGATGGTCACCTTAACAGTTTCCATGTTAGCTGCTAGACTTTTAAAAAAGAAAAAAAACTTTTATAAGTTTATTTTGAGAGAGACAGACAGAGAGCAGGGGAGGGGAAGCCAGAGAGGGAGAGGAGAATCGCAATTGGGCTCCACGCTGTCAGTGCAGAGCCCGACGCGGGGCTGGAACCCACAGACCGTGAGATCATGACCTGAGCGGAAACCCAGGGTCAGATGCTCAACCGACAGAGCCACACAGGCGCCCCGTTGACTGCTGCTTTTAAGCGTTTTCTGGATGCCACTCTCTTCAGGGGCTTTATTTCATTTAAACAAAGAACAAGCCCAGCCGGTAGGTACCAGTGCCCTCTCGATCACGCAGCGGCCACGAGCCCAGGCTCCAGAATCCACTCGCCTGGCTTCAGTCCGGGTGCCACCACCTTGGAGCGATGTCAGGTTGGGCAGACTGTTCCACTGCTCAGTGCTTGTGTTTCATCATCGAGAGACGGGGCTGGTGGCACTAAAGTGCCCCCGGCCGGCAAAGGATCGTGGTGAAAAGCAAATGAATGAACACGGAAGTGCTCAGAATAACGCCTGGCCAGAGATCAGTGCTAGTGCATTTCCAGGGTAACTACAGGGAGGGTTAAACACCCGCTTGCTGTTCACTCTCAGCCGCTGTGTTGTAAATACAGAAACAGGCGGCCAGATTTCTTTTAGACAGGCACCCCGCGCCCACCAGCGGAGGGTCCAGGGTGCCGTCGCTTTGCCTGTCCTTCCACGAAGGGGGCCAGGGAGCAGGTGTCTGTGTTGGCTATGGCCATGCTTCCCAGCCCTAGCTACCACTCCGCCCCTGGGACACACGGCGGAGGGACCTTTCTCCGTTGACTCGTTCCCCAGGTAAAAAGCATCCAGGACGCGATCCGAGACAAGAAGCAGCGGTTCAGCTTCCTCGGGGAGGAGATCTGCCTGAATCCCTCCGTGGGGATCTTCATCACCATGAACCCGGGCTACGCCGGCCGCACGGAGCTGCCGGAGAATCTCAAGGCTCTGTTCAGGTGAGCGTCCGCTCTGCCCCACACGAGGGCCCCCGGAGACAAGGGTCTCCTGGTTTTTTCCACTGAAAATGTAGGGCGTGTATATTAGAAGACATTTGGAACATCTAAAAAAGCTTATAAAACTACCTTTAGGGGTGCCTGCGTGGCTCAGTTGGTTAAGCATCTGACTCTTTGTTTTGGCTCAGGTGGTTCTGTAGGTTCAAACCCCACGTCGGGCTCTGCGTTGACAGTGTGTGGAGCCTGCTTGGGATTCTCTCTCCCTCTCTCTCCCTTTCTCTCTGCCCCTCCTGCGTGCGTGTGCGCATTGTCTCTCTCTCTCTCTCTCTCTCAAAATAAACTTTAAAAAAATGAAAAAAAACACCTTTAATGCTACCATCAGTAAAATTATTTTTTGCTTAGCTGTATTTAAAATATGTGTATTTAAAAAAATTTTTAATGTTTATTTTCGAGACAGGGGGAGACACAGCATGAGCAGGGGAGGGGCAGAGAGAGAGAGAGAGTTAGACGCAGAATCCGAAGCAGACTCCAGGCTCTGAGCTGTCAGCACAGAGCCCGATGGCAGGGCTCGAACTCACTGACTGCGAGATCATGACCTGAGCTGAAGTCGGCCGCTTAACCGACTGAGCCACCCAGGCGCCCCAAAATATGCATATTTTAAAGTCATGGACTTGTGGTCCACACACGGTTTCTTTTTATAAGTTTAATTTTTTTTCATGTTTTATTTTATTTTTGAGAGCCAGGGAGCAGGGGAGGGACAGAGAGAGGAGACACAGAATCCGAAGCAGGCTCCAGGCTCTGAGCTGTCAGCACAGAGCCCCACATGGGGCTCGAACTCACGAACCGTGAGATCATGACCTGAGCTGAAGTCTGACGTTTAACTGACTGAGTCACCCAGGCGCCCCCCCCACACAGTTTCATACTGTTTTGTCTTTTTCGTTTCATACTCGATCGTAATCCTATCACAAATAACCTCTTCTGTTAGATGGTCTTAAGAAACCTCCTTCCGTGACTACACGTTATTCTATCAAGTGTGTGGTCCACAGCGTAATTAAGTAACCCTCCATATTTAAACATTAGGACCTTGTCTAGCACTTAAGACAAATTTATGCATAATGCTGTGATGTCCACCTATGTACCTAAGTGTTTTTTTCTGTATGCGTGATGATTTTCTTTGGCTAAGCTTCCCAGAAGTAGAATCACAGAGCTAACTGGGAAGGCATGTTTTTTTTTTTTTTTATTTTTTTTTATTTTTGGGACAGAGAGAGACAGAGCATGAACGGGGGGAGGGGCAGAGAGAGAGGGAGACACAGAATTGGAAACAGGCTCCAGGCTCCGAGCCATCAGCCCAGAGCCTGACGCAGGGCTCGAACTCACAGACCGCGAGATCGTGACCTGGTTGAAGTCGGACGCTTAACCGACTGCGCCACCCAGGCGCCCCAGGAAGGCACGTTTTTAAGGCTCCTGATGCACACTGACAAATGGCTTTCTAGAAAGAGCAGTGCCGAATTACATTCCTGGTAGCGATGTGTGAGAACACGTATCTTTTCCTTCGCCTTGGCCGCCCCCAGTGGATATTTTCATGCGTTTAAATCTTCTTTATTGTGATAAGAAAACACAAATGCATTTTCTAGAAGGGGCTGGGGTCTCCATTCTTTTTCTCGGGAAAGCAAAGTCAGCCCAACAAAATAAAGAGGCCTCATGGCTTCTGATTTTCTGCCTACTGGACTGTTCCTAATGGAACATCACCAGGCCTGAACGGATGGCATAGAATAGGTCTGTTGTTTGTTTGCACCACATTATGTATTAAATGCACTTGGGTTGCAAACAGTAATGGAGGTCAGGACTACTCTACGTTTCTTTTTCCCTGAGCGTAAAGGCAACATTTATCTATAGAAGAAAATTGGGGGTGGGGGGGGCGGAGAAAATATTTATAGAAACAATAAATACAGGGACACCTGGGTGGCTCAGTTGGTTGAACATCCTGCTCTTGGTTTTGGCTCAGGTCATGATCTCACGGTACGTGAGTTCAAGCCCCACGTTGGGCTCTGTGCTGATGGTGTGGAGCCTGCTTAGGATTCTCTCTCTTCTTATCTCTCTGCCCCTCCCCTGTTCTCTCTTTCTCTCTCTCTCAAATTAAATGAATAAAAACATTAAAAAAAAAAGCGATAGGGGCGCCTGGGTGGCGCAGTCGGTTAAGCGTCCGACTTCAGCCAGGTCACGATCTCGCGGTCCGTGAGTTCGAGCCCCGCGTCAGGCTCTGGGCTGATGGCTCAGAGCCTGGAGCCTGTTTCCGATTCTGTGTCTCTCTCTCTCTCGGCCCCTCCCCCGTTCATGCTCTGTCTCTCTCTGTCCCAAAAATAAATAAAAAACGTTGAAAAAAATTTAAAAAAATAAAAAAAATAAAAAAAAGCGATAAATACAAACATCTGCTTTTACACCTCGTTTTCAAAAAACCCTGTGAGGAAGACACTATTCGTGCCCCCCTTGTTCAGGGAGAAAACAGAGTCTGCAAAGGCCCAGGGTAGTAATCATGATCACCGGGGTTAGCCAGTAGCCCAAGGAGCAAGCCGCAGAACTGGGGTTCTAACCCAGTCGGTCTGATTCCAGAACCTCGGCCCTCCCCATCTGAATGCTTTCATCCAGAGATCGTGTGACCCTTTGGCATTCCTCCTTCTGACCTTGGGTGGGCAGACTATATTCCTTTTTTGAACTTGGGATAAGACCCTGTACAAGTTGGTATCCTGCCTTCGTTAATTAATATTTTCCCGTGTCAGGGACGCCTGGGTGGCTTAGTCGGTTAAGCATCAGACTTCAGCTCAGGCATAATCTTCTGGTTCGTGGGTTCGAGCCCCACATCGGGCTCTGTGCTGACAGCTCAGAGCCTGGAGCCTGCTTCGGATTCTGTGTCTCCCTCTCTCTCTGCCCTTCCCCCATTCACGCTCTGTCTGTCTCTCTCAAAAATAAATAAACATTAAAAAAATTTAAGAAAAATTTTTCCCGTACCATTAAATAGTTTTCCTTCTATAGCATTATTTTCCATGGCCGTGTTGCATGCTATTGTATGGATGCATGTTTAACCTTATTTCAGGTTGCAAAATATTTCAGGTTGAGAATCTGTTTGAATGCCATGAAAAATAACTTAAAGGAAAATTGTTCTTGAGCTATATGTTAGTGAAAATCGTATATCCACGTGGGGAAAATGCGATTAAAGAACTGTAAGTGACTTTAGGCTCCTGGTATATACCTAATAAATTAACTTGAAAAATAAGTGATTTTGCAATCAAATGTTTCTAGAGCCAGGCAGGAAAAAAAAATCAAAGTAAATCCTTACAGAAAGACAAAAATTCCCCTATATACCATTCTGTGGCAAGATGGGGTTAATGGGTATTTACTTGAGACCTCGGCATTAGATACTTACATTTGTACGCACATAAGTACAGAATAGGCCCCGAGCGTCTAGGCTTGGAGGAGACGCACGTCTTGAAAATGAGATATAGATTCTTGTGGACCCCAGGAGAGACCCGATTCTTCAACCGGAGTCCCTAATCTATTATAGGAAAAACTAATCTAATAAATTACTAATTACCAAAGCTTTACTGATCTGTGCCTGTGGAAGGCTCACTGGACCCAGGTTACAACATGAGCTGTAGCCCCGATCCTGTCCCCACCTGCTACTATCACCCATCACCTTGGACAAGACAACTCACGTCCCATATCCTTCATCACTTCGTCCCTAAGTTGGAAGTCTTAGACGAAACCATTGCTAAGGGCCAAGATGTTTATCCTCACAGATGCCTCTGTCCGTGATCCCAGCCAGTGTCTGTTGTCTTACCAGCACCGCCCCCCTCTGCCACCCTTCAGCCATGGTTAGGAAAACTATCTTGGCCCTCTGTCCCCTGTTCACAGGCCTTGCGCGATGGTGGTTCCAGACTTCGAGTTGATCTGTGAGATCATGCTGGTGGCAGAAGGATTCATTGAAGCACGGGCGTTGGCCAGAAAGTTCATCACCCTTTATCGGTTGTGCAAAGAGCTGCTCTCTAAACAGGTACTCTCTCTAGTGACGCTGGACCACCAGTCATGTGTGACCGCCCCACCTCTGGACGGGGCTCGGGGCCGATGTCATAGGGAAACATTAGAGCCTTCTGTCAATGCGCCCATAAGCATAGTACGAGTTCTGCACACTTCCACAACAAAGATTCGTATTCATTTTCTTAGCGTTAAAAAAAAAAATCTTATTCGGCCCCCAAACTTATTTTTTTTCACAGACTACTTAGCACCTCATCGACCACCCGTGTCCCATGAGAAACACCTCAGTGGCCAACGAAACTCCCTTGGAGGGAACGGTCTCTACCCAGAGGGACACGAGATGGGGGAGAGGGTTGGGGAGATAGTGAGTCATCGAGCCCCATGTACCTCACCACTTGTCCTTAAATGTGGCTGCTGCCTAGGGCAGACCCCCCCACAGGAATAGCACCTTAAAACATGCCGAAGGGGGCGCCTGGGTGGCTCATTTGGTTAAGTGTCTGACTCTTGGTTTCTGCTCAGGTCATGATCTCCCAGGTTTGTGGGTTTGAGCCCCATGTCAGGCTCTGTGCTGACCGCTCAGAGCCTGGAGACTGCTTGGCATTCTCTCTCTCCCTCTCTCCCTGCCCCTCCCCCGCTCGTGCTGTCTCTATCTCAAAATAAATAAACTTAAAAAAAAAATGCCAAAGGGGGCACCCGAGTGGTTCAGTCGGTTAAGTGTCCAAGTCTTGATCTCAGCTTGGGTCTTGATCTCAGGGTCGTGAGTTCAGGTCCCATGTTGGGCTCTGCACGGGATGTGACGGAGAATCTCTTGGTGGCCGGGACAGCCAGTCAGGCTTCCTTGGGCTGTTCCCACTGAGTGTCTCCTCCGTCCGGGGCTCACAGGGACCATCTTTGCTGCCACAGCACGGGGAACACCCGGCCCTGTGAAATCTGTCCAAGGTGGATTTCTTTAAAAACCTCTCCTGTTGCCTCATGCTTCCCAGGCCCCTTGGTCATTGCATTCTTTCCGTAGATTCCCCACCACCACTAACGTCCAGGCCAGCGGCCGGCATTCACAACTCCACCCTGAGCCTCTCTTGTGACCTCCAAACCCGCATGTTCACTGGTTTCTGCCACAGGTCCCCACCCCACCCCAGCCCGCTTCTCCCACATTCCTTGCTTCACTACGCAAAACCGTCACTTACTTGCTTGCTGATTCTGGAACCCTGGGAGTCCTCCTCGGCATTTTCGTCTTCCACAGCCCTGCACCTAACCACGGACGAGCTGTTGTTCGTTGCCCGCTCTGGCCCCCTCTCAAATCATCTCGTTTTCTTTCTACCACTTTCAATCCAAGCCCCCCTGTCTCTTGCTTAAACTCTTAGAATTTCCTTTCTACTGGTTGCTACCAGTGATTGTTTTCAGTTGCTTTCCTCAGAGAGTTTGGAGGCCTCCAAGGTGTAGAGCTTGTGAGCTCAGCCTCCGCCATATCTAAGCCAACATGGCTGCCTCCCGGATACCCTTCAGCTCTCTGAATGTACAAGGAGAAGCCAGGTGGGTCGGGAAGTGGTTCTGTTTGGTTTCTCCAACCCCCAGCCCCCGGGATGCTCTGGGTCTGCTTTGTCATCATCCGTGACCCTGATGTCCCGTGTCATTGGTCTTGCCCTGTGCCTCTGCCTTGGCCTCGGAAGTGACCCGCTGGTAATCGTGTGGACGCCAGCATGGGCACGTGGTGCTCTGCATCCCAGCGACTCTGGCCTGACCCGTGCCGCCTTCCCTCAGGACCACTATGACTGGGGCCTGCGGGCCATCAAGTCGGTGCTGGTGGTGGCGGGATCCCTGAAGCGAGGAGACCCTGACCGCCCCGAGGACCAGGTCCTGATGCGCTCCCTCAGAGACTTCAACATCCCCAAGATCGTGACCGATGATGTGCCAGTGTTCATGGGCCTGATTGGGGACCTCTTTCCTGCCCTGGATGTCCCTCGGAGGAGAGACCTCAACTTCGAAGCCTTGGTTCGGAAGGCCGTGGTGGAGCTGAAGCTCCAGGCCGAGGACAACTTTGTGCTCAAGGTACACGGGGTTTCTCCCTCCCAAGTTCTTCTTGTCGCTCAATGCTTTTCTTGGATGATGGGTCATCCTCAATCCAAAGGGTTGCCTTAGATGTACAAATATGTATCTACCTAGTAGGAATTCGTTTCAAGAGCTCTTTACGGGGGCACCCACCATGTGGAATGCGTGGTGGGGAACGCAAGGGAAGGACGGGGCCCCTGCCATCAGAAGGCTCACGATCCGGCAGAGAAACACGAGCCGTTCCACTGCTGCTGCATGTGTTATTTTCCCATGAACTACTTCAGACGTGATTTCAGAGCAATGATGAAATTGGAAGTCGTGCTGGTTCTTAGGCAGTTTTCCAAGCTTGTGAATGTTCTGAAGTGGTCAGAGGCACTAGGTGGCCCTATATAATCGTGGTGGTCTTTAAGATTTAAGTTTATTTATTTTGAGAGAGAGAGAGAGATTGTACCAGTGGGGGAGGGGCAGAAAGAGAGAATCCCAAGCAGGTTCCACGCTGTAGGCACACAATCCGATGCAGGGCTAGAACTCACCAACCATGAGATCGTGATCTGAGCCAAAACCAAGAGTCGGACACTTGACCAACTGGACCACCCAAGTGCCCCATGACGGTGGTTGTTGTAAGTGAAACAGGGACACTGGAGGACGTGTGTCCAGGTAACTCCATAGTTAAAATTCCACCAGCCATTACTGACTTTGAAGGTGGAGGAGGGGGCCATGCACCAGGAAATGCGGGAGGCGTCTAGATGCTGGAAAAGGCAAGAAATGGATGCTCCCATAGAAGGCCCCAGAAGGGACGGGCCCTGTCAACACCTTGTTGCCCCACTTTGTGAGACCCGCTTTGGACTTCTGACCACCTAAGCTGTGAGATAATGACTTTGGGTTGTTTCAAGCCAATACTTTTGTGGTAATTTGTTAGAGCAGCAACAGAAAATGAGTCTGTTTACCAGTACGTATAGAGTTTCAGGGGAAAAAATCTGAAACTTCAGGGAAAGTATAATAGGTTTCGAGGCCTTTGGAGCCATGGTGGTTTCTACTATTTTCTGGAGGATGCTCAGGACAGGTGAAGACATTTCTCTCCTTGCATTAAAACAGTGGATTAAAGAGAAAGGCTCTGTCTAGAACAGATCTTTAATCATGATTAAAATGGTCTTTATTAGAAATGAGTGCACCCAAGACCTACCTCTTGGAAAAGGAAGTACACAGGTACCCCAGGTGGGGCACCCGGCTGGCCCAGTCTGTGGAGCCTGGAACTCCTGAACACAGGGTTGCAAGTTCGAGCCCCACACTGGGCATAGAGATTACTTTTTAAAAATCCTATGAAAAAAACAATAGGGGCACCTGGCTGGCTCAGTCAGAGGAGCGTGTGACTATTCATCTTGAGGTCGGGAGTTCGAGCCTCATGTCGGGTGTAGAAATTTCTAAGAAAAGTTGCACAATAAACTGTAAACTGTGGTTTATAAATAAAATATATAAGTAATATAAAAACATTGAGAGAGATAACGTGCAGGAGAGAGAAAAGATTGGCCAACATGAGGCAAGGAGCAAACGCTCTAGCGATTTAACTGTGTTAACATTTTTACTAGGATTAGGATGCATTGTCAAAATTTTTCGGGCTTTGGATACAAAGTTCTGCACTTTTTAAAAAAATGTTTTAACATTTATTTACTTTTGAGAGACAGAGACAGAGTACAAGCAGGGGAGGGGCAGAGAGAGAGGGGGAGACACGGAATCCGAAGCAGGCTCCAGGCTCTGAGCCATCAGCACAGAGCCCAACGCGGGGCTCGAACTCACAAACCATGAGATCATGACCTGAGCCGAAGTCGAATGCCCTCCCGACTGAGCCGCCCAGACTCCCCTCTAAGTTCTGTCCCTTTCGACTGGTCCGCCCCAATCCCGTTTTTCCGTAAGTCTGTTATTTTTACTGAGCACCTTTGCAGACAGTCACGTTTTCAGGAGGCGTGACTGTTGTGACAGTAGATGTATCTGCCCACAAGTAACTATACCTTGAAGGAGGGTGTGACAGGTGCCACAAGAGAGGGTCCCAGGGTACAGGAGCATGGCTAGATTGTTTTCCTGTGCAGTGAGATCTTTAGGAATTCTGTGAACGCTGCTTTGAGAGCTCACGGGTGTCTTACTTTATGTATCACATCTGACCCTCCCCTGCCCCGTCCCCCAACCACCGAGGCCGACGGAGCAGGTGAGATACTTTACAGATGAGGAAGCTGGACGGCCATTACTTCTGCAGGATATGCCACTGAGGGTTTCATGAGCGAGAACGTGCTCCCCCTTGAGGACGTTAATGGACTAGGGGGCCTTGTTCCTTCTATGCCATGGGGCGCCATAAAAGCCTCCAGGAGGCTTTTCTAGCATGGAATACAATACAGTTGGTTGAGATTCAGCCCCGGCGGCTGTGTATAAATAGAATTGCAAATTGGTGTCTGCTCACATCTCTGAGATTACATTTCACCGAGGAAAGCAAAACTTTACCTGGTCCTTCACAGCTGTGACTGTGTTTTGCCTGTCTGTCCCCACACCCAACCTCCCTCCTCCCAAGTGTGGTGGATAGACTTTTTTTCAAGGTAGAGGTGGGCTTGAAGGCCTTCCAGGTAGAAGAAAAGTGTCGGTGAAGGGCTAGACGGGGAAACACAGGGATGGTATGAGCACTGGCAAGAAGTCCGGTGTCACTAGGAAAAAGGTAACGGGGCCCGGGAGGGAGCAGTAGGACTCGAAGGGTCATACGGCAGCATGATATTGGGGGCCTTGAATGCCACACCAAGGGGTTTCCTCGTAAGGGCTCCGATCCTCAGAGGGGAGGTAAATCCGACGAGGCTGCTGCTATGTAGGGCTCTGGGGCCGATGTCCCAGCATCAGAACTGCCCACATCTTCCTGGACGCTCTGCAAGTCTGCTGAGGCCACATGGCCCTACTTTGCCACTTGCTACATTTTTTCCTACTCAGCTGGCCCCCATTCTGTGCCTTCTTTCTCTCTCCTCCTTTTTCTAAATTTTTTTTTCAACGCTTTTTATTTATTTTTGGGACAGAGAGAGACAGAGCATGAACGGGGGAGGGGCAGAGAGAGAGGGAGACACAGAATCAGAAACAGGCTCCAGGCTCCGAGCCATCAGCCCAGAGCCCGACGCGGGGCTCAAACTCCCGGACCGCGAGATCGTGACCTGGCTGAAGTCGGACGCTTAACCAACTGCGCCACCCAGGCGCCCCTCTCCTCCTTTTTCATGATGGCTTTCTGCTCCTCTGACAAGACAGATACTCCCTGTTAAAACATGCTGTCTCCCACCCACTTGTCGTTTGTGCCTTCCACCTGAACTCCTGAAAGTCAGTTCATCAGAGATACCTCGTGAGGCTCTGGGTTGAGATGTCATCCTGAGATCCCCTGAAAAGCGATAGTGTACGTTCTTTTTTTTTTTTTTTTTTTTAAGAAAAAGGAGTAAGGAGTGTGGAAACTAGAAGGAGATGGTTCCATCAGTTCCTGGAAACAGGATGAAAGCAGGTGGACAGATCACACAGGGCAGGAGGGGCTACAGGCCGGAATCCACCCCGAGGGGGCCAGTCTACCCAGGCAGACCCCAGGGGGGAAGCCCTGGGCTTGGAATTGGTAGTGAAGGAGGGCAGGGGCGAGAAGAAGAACCGGCAACAGCCGAGGGGGACCATTAAGTCTGTTTCCCTTATAATTTTGCCACCTGCTTCCCCACACTCTTCTCCCAGCTCTGCCTTCTAGTTCCAAATTCCCAAGAAGGCAGACCACGTACAGCCAGGCATTTAACCCGCAGCCGGAAGGAAAAGTCTAAAGTAATCTAATAAACTCTTGGAGGGGGCGGCTATATCTGCTCTTGGGGTGTTGGTGCCCCAGTTTCTGGCCTGTCTATTCCACTCGGGGCCCCTCAGCCTGAAGGCCAGTCACCTGCTTACTCACCTGCAAGGTCTATGGTCCATGTGTACATACGTCCATGAGCTCCCACCTCGGGAAGGCACCCCGAGCACATCCACCTGCCCAGCCTCCTTGAAAACGCAGGGCAGCGATCTTCATTTAAACTTGAGGCTCACCGGATGCTGGAGAAAGCCAACAGCACGAGAGACAAAGGCAAGCTGACTGACACCCCCCCACACACGCACATGCTCACACCACATACACACACACACACACACACAGCAGCTGACTCCAGTGCAAGTAAGGAGGAGAACATTTTGAAAGTTCTAATTAGTATCCTTGAAGGAAATTAAGAAAATGATACCCATAAAAATGGAATGAGATGCTGTAAAAATAAATAAATAAATAAGTAAAAAGAACCATCAAAGAATTGTAAAGAGCTCTTTGAAATGCATCATTGTATCATTGATAACACAAAATTCAGTAAGGGGATTGGAAGGGGAAGTCAAGGAAATACCCCAGGAGGAAATTACGTATGGATGTGTGTAAGTTTAAAAATGCATTTTTATATACATTTGTTTTTATTCAATATATAAAAACAATATATAAAATACATAAATATATGTATATATACATACATATATATACATACATGTATGTATGTACATACATATACATACATATATACATACATGTATGTGTGTACATACATATACATACATATATATACATATATATACAATATATAAAAAACATTTGTTTTTATTCAATATATATATTTTTTAATTTTTAAAAAAATGGTTATTTATTTTTGAAGGAGAGAGAGACAGAGCATGAGCAGGGGAGGGGCAGAGAGAGGGGAAGACACAGAATGGGAAGCAGGCTCCAGGTTCCGAGCTGTCAGCACAGAGCCCGACGCGAAGCTCAAACTCACAGCCGTGAGATCATGACCTGAGCCGAAGTCAGATGCTTAACTGACTGAGCCACCCAGGCACCCCTCAATATATGTGTTTTATAAGGATAAGAGATACTTATGTCTTTATTTATGTAGATATAATGTGTGTATAACAATACAATAGATATGATGTACAAAGAGACCGAAAATGCAAGAGTCCGGATAACAGAGAAGATTGATCTAGGTTATGCAACGTGTGACCAATGGGAATTTTAGAAAGAACTTTCTAGAGCTGGAGAAACAGATGTTTGGTTTTGTTTGTATTTAAATTCCAGTTGAGGGCACCTGGGTGGCTCAGTCAGGTGAGCATCCAACTTTGGCTCAGGTCATGATCTCACGGTGCATGGGTTCGAGCCCCATGTCGGGCTCTGTGCTGACAGCTCGGAGCCTGGAGCCTGCTTCAGATTCTGTGCCTCCCTCTCTTTCTGCCCCTCCCCTGCTCATGCTCTGTCTCTGTCTCTCCAAAATAAATGTTGAAAAAATTGTTTTTAATTCCAGTTGACATACAGTGTAATATTAGTCTCAGGTATACAACAATATACAGCAATTCCCATACATCACCCGATGCTCATCACTAATGTGCCCCCCTTAACCCCCATCCCTGATTTCACCCATCCCCCCGGCCACCTCCCCGCTGGTAGCCATCAGTATGTTCTCTATAGCTAAGAGTCTGTTTCTTGATTTGTCTCCTTTTATTCCCTTTACTCATTTGTGTCTCAAATTCCACATTTGAGTGAGATCATACGGTATTTGTCTTCCTCTGACTGACTTATTTCGCTTAGTGTTATGTTCTCTAGCTCCATCCACATCACTGCGAATGGCAAGATTTCATTCTTTTTTAGGGCTGAGTAACATCCCATTGTATGTATATACCACATCTTTATCCATTTCCTCCGTCAGTGGACATTCGGGTTGCTTCCATATCTTGGCCATTGTAAATAATGCTGCTGTAGACATCGGGGTTATGCACCCTTTTGAATGGTACTTGAAGACATACTATGGAAAACTGAGGGTGAAAAATAATAATGCCACGGGTTTCAAAACATCAAGAATCAGAAAAAGAAACCTTAGCATTATAGTTGTCAGCAGACCTAGAAAGCGATCCATCCAAATCAGGGCAGGAAGTTCACAGTCTCCAACAAAAGACCTCAAAATGGATACGCTGAAGCAAGAATAGATCATCATGATGAAAGTTTATGTAATTTTATTAAACTTCTAAGGCAAATGTCTTTTATTTTAACAAAGAAAAAGGAAAGCAATTAGAACACCAAGAGAAAAAAGTCACAGTCTGAAACTTTTCTGAATATTTATTTATTTATTTTGAGAGAGAAGAGGGGGAGAGAGAATTCTAAGCAGGCCCCATGCTGTCAGCACAGAGCCCAACACAGGGTCAAACCAGGAGATCATGACCTGAGCCGAAATCAAGAGTTGGATGCTTAAGTGACTGAGCCACCCAGGCATCCCCCAATTAAAAAAAATTTTTTTTAATGTTTTATTTTATTTTTGACAGAGACGGCATGTGTGGGGGAGGAGCAGAGAGAGAGGGAGACAGAGAATCCAAAGCAGGCTCCAGGCTCTAAGATGTCAACACAGAGCCCAACATGGGGCTCAAACCCAGAAACTGTGAGATCATGACCTGAGCCGAAGTCAGATGCCTAACTGACTGAGCCACCCAGGCGCCCCCCAATTTTTTTTAAGTAAACAGAACCTGATACTGATCAACATATGGAATGTAAGAAAAGAGTATCCATGGGTTAATGCTGAGAACATCATGTGTCAGGTCATGACACCAGGCTCATAGAGAACACAACACATTCCAGGCAACTACTTTCTTCTGCAATGAAAAATCTCTATGGCCATAAAAACATAAGTCATGATTGGTCTTCAACCCTTACAATCCCAGAAAATAGAGAAGGTCTAGATATATGGATAGAATGACATATAACTATTATCAAACATAGCAACGTAAGGGTATAATGCGTCTGGCTGAAGATAGGAGAGAAAGGGAAGGACAGGGATACTGTCAAAAGCTGATAGATTCATAATAGTTGGAGAATAGAAATGACCCATCCATCGGTTGATACACAGATAATCAAATTGTGACCCACCTACACAGCGGAATTTGATTCAACCATAAAGAAAGGAAGGGCTAGTATGCACCACGGCACAGATGAGCCTTGGAAACGTCATGAGTAAAAGAGGCCATCCACAAAATACCATATTGTTCTAGATCTGTTTGTATGAAGTGCCCAGAATAGTCTATAGAGGCAGACTGTATATCAAGGGCTGCTGGAGCTGGGGTAGGAGTCAGAGGATAAGGAGGGGCTACTCATGGTCTGGTTTTTCCTTTTGGAGTGAAGAAAATGTCTTAATGGTGGTGACAGTTGTACAGTCCCGTGAATACGCTCGAAAGCATCGAATTGTACACTTTAAAAGGGTGAGTTTTATGGTACTTGAATGCTATCTCAATAACACTGTAGAAGTGAATAAAAAGAAGTCAATGGAACTAGAGAGTGATTTTAAGTCTTTCAGGATCAGGGAAGCAGTCAGAAGTTGTTCGTGGGAAAAAGAAATGATGTAGGAATAGAAAACAGTCTCAGTTCGATAACCAGGGCTCTGTTTTCCCCTCCTTCATTTTTTTAATGCAATGCCCTCGGGCCAGTTTCATGCTTAAATCCTCCAAATGCTTTCTGTTGTACTTAGAATAAAATTCTGGGATGCCTGGGTGGCTTAGTTAAGTGTCCAACTTCGGCTCCGTTCACAATCTCACGGTTCGTGGGTTCGAGCCCGTATGGGGCTCTGTGCTGACAGCTCGGAGCCGGGAGCCTGCTTTGGACTCTGTGTCTCCCTGTTTTTCTGCCCCTCCCCCTCTCATTCTCTCCCTCTGTCTTTCTCTCTCGAAAAAAAAAAAAAAAAGCTAAACAAAAAAAGAATACAATTCCAAGTCCCCGTTCCTGCACATCTGACCTCTGCTTACCACTCTTACCTTACACTCTTCTCCACCCCACCTTTCCTTTCTGTTCCTTGAGCCCTCCAGGCTTACAGCTGAAACCTGAGGGTTTTGTACTCACTGTCCCCCTACCTGGAACATCGCCCAGAGATCTTCACGTGGCCGACTCTCTTGCCTCCATATATTAGCTTTAGATGGCAGCTCCCACAGGCCCTTCCCAACATTCTCCTTATCTGGAAAGATCCTGCGTTAAGTCCCTGAAGGACGCGAACGAGAGCCAGCATTGAGAATCCCCTTTTGGGCGCTTTTGGGCCCTGACTCAGAGTTCTAGCAGCAGCTGGGGACAGAGGAGAGAAAAATATGGATTCCGTGGAGAGCAAAACTCAGTATCTCAGTAAATCAGTCTGCCACAGTGGAAGCTAACCATCTTGCTCCCCAAACAGCCACTCGTCCGCTACCTTTATTTTTTTTTATTTTTTTATTTTTTTAATTTTTTTTTAATTTAAAAAAAAATTTTTTTTTCAACGTTTATTTATTTTTGGGACAGAGAGAGACAGAGCATGAACGGGGGAGGGGCAGAGAGAGAGGGAGACACAGAATCGGAAACAGGCTCCAGGCTCCGAGCCATCAGCCCAGAGCCTGACGCGGGGCTCGGACTCCCGGACCGCGAGATCGTGACCTGGCTGAAGTCGGGCGCTTAACCGACTGCGCCACCCAGGCGCCCCTCGTCCGCTACCTTTATAGTGAGCTCAGTAGTGCCGCTCTCCTCCTGATCCCCCAGAACTCATTTTAACACCTGTATCACTTAATTGTTTTAAAATAGACAAATTATGGGCTCCTGGGTGGCTCAGTCCATTAAGCATCTGACTCTCCATTTCAGTTCAGGTCACGATCCCAGGGTTGTGGGACTGAGCCCCGCGTCAGGCTCCGCACTGAGTGTAGAGGCTGCTTGAGATTCTCCCTCCCTCCCTCCCGGTCTCTTTTTCCTTCTCCCTCCCTCTTCCTCTGTCTTCCTCTCTCCCTCTTCCTGTCTCCTTCTGCATCTCTCCCCTGCTTGTGCTCTGTCTCTCTCAAATTAAAAAAAAAAAAAATTAGAGCAATTACTTTTTATCATTTTTGGAAAACGGGAAATAAAACGTATGGGGAAAAATCTTTGTATTGTTCCACTGTTGTGTCAATATCCAGTACATTACCTCTTCGGTTCACTTAACTCAGACATTAAGGATCTTATAGTGCAAAATATACTTGATCTAGAGGTGCCTGGGTGGCTCAGTCAGTTGAGTGTCCGACTTCAGGTCATGATCTCACGGTTCATGAGATCGAGCCCCACATCAGGCTCTATGCTGACGGTGCAGAGCCTGCCTGGGATTCTCTCTCTCCCTCTTACCCTGCCTCTCCCCTGCTCAATGTTCTCTCTGCCCCACCCCCCTCTCAAAAATAAATAAACTTAAAAAAAATTTTTTTAATAAAATATGCTCGATCTATATTAAAGTTTGAACGTCTTAGCCCAAGATGTATAAGACCTTTCACAATAGGGGCTGCCCAGCCCTTCCAACCATCCTTCCCATTTTCAGCAAATACTTGTTCAATGCTTGGTGTTTGCCAGATTCTCTGCTAGACGCTGGAAATAAAAAGATAAATTCATGGGGTGCCTGGGTGGCTCAGTCGGGTAAGCATCTAACTTCGGCTTAGGTCATGATCTCATGGTTTGTGAGTTCAAGCCCCGCGTCGGGCTCTGTGCTGACAGCTCAGAGCTTGGAGCCTGCTTCAGATTCTGTGTCTCCCTCTCTCTGTGCCCCTCCCTGCTCGCTCTCTCCCTCTCTCTCTCTCTCTCAAAAATAAACGTTAAAAACTTTTTTAAAAAAAGATGAGAAATCCCTCCTAGCCTGCCTTCAATGGGCTTAGAATCTCATAGGGAGAGGAGTAACCACTGCGGCACTGATGAGTACTAGGATGTGGGTACCTACAGGCTGAGGGACGTCCAGGTCTGGGCAGAAGAAGCAGGAGAAAGGAGAAGGTCTGAATCAAAAGTACCCTGTCTTGAAAGGTGCAGACTCGGGAAAGAACATCGTTAAAGAATCCCAGTTGTCTCCCTGGAATGTGCGTGCTGGGGGGAGGGGAGATGGGCTGGAAGCTGACTTGGGCCCGTCTGCAAAAGGACCTTGTCAGCCAGTCTGAGGATTTGGGGTTTCCTCACCAAAGCTCTGGAGAGCCACTAAAGGGACAGAGTGATGGCAGTGACGTGATCAGATTTTCATTCCAGGGGATGTACCCCCACAACAGTGTGGAAAGGCCAGGCTGGAGGCAAGCCAGGACAAGAGCCATAAGGGCTCCAGTGCCACCGTTGTCCCCAAGGGACTCCTTGACTCCAGGCTCATCAAAACATCTGGCCACCCACATCGTGCTCTGTCACACCACAAGCCTTTGTCTGTGCCCTTACCTCTGCTTGGAATATTCCCCCCACCCCCACTATTCATCTTCTTGGCAAACCCACCCCTGGAGCCCAGTTCAAATCCCCCCTCCTCTGTGAAGCCTTTCTTGTTCCCTCTATCTGTACAAAATCAACTGTTTCTTTCTATCTGTTCCCATGGCACTTCACAAATCCCTCGATCACGGCAAACCATTACGCTTCCCCGTTAGCCTGGAAGCTCACGGAGGGCAGGGACGTCCTCTCTGAATCTCCCTCCGCCTGCCCCGCTCTCTGGCACTTAGTTGGTGACTAATAATTATATGACTGAATGACGAACAAGTACGTTGCCCCCACACTTAGGACCCCTTGCTCGGATCCCTTCCTCTGTTGACATCGGGTCTCACCTTGGGGACCAGCCTGGCCCCACGGATGAGCGCTTGGGATGCAAATGCAGAGGTTGGTCCCTTTGGCTGATAACGTTGTGTCTCCCCAGGTGGCCCAGCTGGAGGAGCTCCTGGCAGTGCGGCACTCGGTGTTCGTGGTGGGCAACGCTGGGGCCGGCAAGTCTCAGGTGCTCAAATCCTTGCACAAGACCCATCAGATCATGAAGCGTCGCCCCGTCTGGGTGGACCTCAACCCCAAAGCAGTCACAAACGATGAGCTCTTTGGTATCATCAATCCAGCTACCAGAGAATGGAAGGATGGTAAGACCATGGGCAGGCTTGAGTCTACATCCAGGGGCAAACTTCAGAGGGAAGGACGCTGGCCCGCTCTGTACGGAGTGGGAGAAGGAGGTGAAAAGAATCAGAGAAAGGAAGGCACTGATGTGGGCTCGGAGGGGAACCTCAGCCCTTGGGATAGTCTCTTTCCTTGGGGACCCTTCCAGCTGCTCCGTGAGAGAGGGCATCGAAAGAGGAGAGACGAGGCAGGCCTTCTCAGCCAGGGTTCTGAGATTTTAGAGCACAAGTCAGAGTCCGCTCATTGCTTGGCAGGTGGAATGAATACGTGGGCGGGATGGGGAGGCCCGCAGCTCATTCCCCAAAATGCTGTAGCGTCTCACAGTGGACACCTGTTCCTATCGGCACAGCCCCAGGAGTGATGGGGAGACATCACTACAGAAGACGCCATTCATCACCACCTCGGGCGGGACCCAGAACCACGATCCCTTCTCTAGCGATGCAAAGGGTCCCAAATCCCAGTTCGCTCAGTACTAAGCCCGGGGTCGCCTTCTAAGATTTAAGAGTCACTGGTAGATGCCGGAAGGAGGCACTGTCACTGGGAGAGAACTGAAAAGAAAACTCTGAGCCCATAGGACCTCTTTGTAAAACCCACGTGGCTTCCAGAATGAGGACCTCTCAGCTCCCTCCTCCTGTCTCAGTGTCTGACTGCATCATGGTCTGGCTGCCTGAATTCCTCTCATTTAGGGCCCTCAGTCAGGGGCCTAGAACAAGGGGGTTTGATTTTTATTTCACTGACCCTTAATGAGGCTTAGCATTTTTTCCTCCTTACTGGCCTTAGTAACGGACTCTTGCGATTTTATTTCCACTTACGATGTTCTTCTCCGCTTGTACGCATTCTTTATACGTCAGAGGTGTTACCCCTGTATCTGTTGGGTGCATTGCTAATGGTTTCTACCATTTGTCTACAGGCACTTCATGACATATTTACCATCCACTTTTTATTTTTATTTTTATTTTTTTTTAAATTTTTTTTTCAACATTTATTTATTTTTGGGACAGAGAGAGACAGAGCATGAACAGGGGAGGGGCAGAGAGAGAGGGAGACACAGAATCGGAAACAGGCTCCAGGCTCTGAGCCATCAGCCCAGAGCCTGACGCGGGGCTCGAACTCACGGACCGCGAGATCGTGACCTGGCTGAAGTCGGACGCTTAACCGACTGCGCCACCCAGGCGCCCCACCATCCACTTTTTAAAAGACAAAATTTCGTCTGCCCATTCTTTTTAGCACCTGGGATTCCTGTTTGGTTTATCACGCTCTCTCATGCTCAGCAGTAGATTCAGTATCATAAATGTGGTCCTAAACATTATTTTTCCATGAACATTTTTTTTTTTATCCATCTGGAATTTATTTTGGAGCTTGGTGTGAGGTAAGATAGAAAATCAACTTTATTTTCTTCCAAATGGATAATTGAAAGTGGCAGGACCGCTCATTAAGCAAACCATCGTTTCTTCCTGAATGTAAATACCAGCCTGTTTTATACGCCAGGATCCGATTCTGTGTTTTCTATTCTGTCCACTTGGTATTTATCTAATCCTATACAAATTATGATTCTACTCCATTCACAGTCATTTTAATGTTTGTTTGTTTATTTTGAGAAACAGCGGGGGAGGGGCAGAGAAAGAAAGAGAATTTCAAGCAGGCTCCGTGCTGTCATCACAGAGCCCTACGTGGGGCTCAAACTCACAAACTGTGAGATCATGCCCTGAGCCGAAACCAAGAGTCGGACGCTTAACTGACTGAGCCACCCAGGCACCCTTGTTCATAATCATTTTATAACATTTTAATGTCTGATGACATAAGTCTCCTCAATATTCTCTTGTAATTTTCTTGGCTGGTCCCAGGCACTTAGCATTCCATATTAAATTTAAGCTCGCATAATATAATTCAGACTTTAAGCTCTGTGGGAATTTTAATTAAAATTTTATTAAACATACAATATTCATCAAATCTGGAGACGTTGGCAAGGAAGATTTATAATAATCATAAATCTGTATTCATGAAAAAAGAACGTCCATGTAGATGGAAGGCAACATTTAACATTTTCTAGGGAAGCTTGATAAAAATAGAAATGTGACAGATAACATTACTTTCTCTTGTTCAAAACTAGATAGATCCTGTAACAGAAAAATAAGCATACTCTGAGAGAAATTGAAAAAAAATACATCATCAAACTCAATATAACACCTAGATTTAGAACATTGGCATCTTATAAGTAGAAAATATTCTGTTCTTGGTCGGTTCATGGGACATTTACAAAAATTTGAAGTTTATTTGGGTCCAGAAGAAACTGCAGTGAATTGAAAAGTATCTGTTTCCAAGCCACATTGTCTGATAATAATGCAATAGAAGTAGAAACAGACAACAAGAAAGTGGCCAAAAATAATTGTGCTGCTTACACATCAGGAGATGCTCACTTAACCCCTAGATGAAAGAAAAAAAATACATGGGATCCCTTCTCAGAAGCAGTGAAAAGAACATATGGAAAACAACAGGGTCATGTCTGAAACCAACAGATAGGAGCTCTAGACTTTTATTTTTGAAGGTGGTCTAGAAATGAAGGAAGTCAGTGTCTATCATAAGAAATTATTCAGACTGATAGACTGAACCCGAAGAGAATGGGGAAGAAGAAACTTAATAAAGATACAATCTGAAATTAATGGGAAGGAACAAAGAAATTATAGGATAAATAAAACATGCTTATGGATTCTTTGTAAAGACCAGAAGCCCGCTGTGAGCATGATTGATGGGAGGAAAAAGAGTAAAATGTAGCTGATTAAGAATTAGTAGCTGTAAGAGCAAATAAAGATTAAAATGGAAGAGATCACTTAATTGTATGATACATGTTAGGAAAACTAGGAGAAAAATGATCCTTTAGCAAATTATAATATTAAGGAAGTTTACTCAACAGGAAACAGAAAACGAGTAAATGGGTGAAAAGGAAAATTCCAAAATGATAAAAAAGGACACCTCTCAGTTCATTTTATAAAACCAGAATAACCTTGATATCAACCTTTATGTAGAACCAAAAACAGCCCAATTTCACTTACTAATATAGATTCAGGGGGCACCTGGGTGGCTTAGTTGGTTGAGCGTCCAACTCTTGATTTTGGCTGAGGTCATGATCCTAGCAGGGTCGTGGGATTGAACCCTGTGTTGGGCTCCATGCTGAGCACGGAGCCTGCTTGAGATTCTCTCTCTCTCTCTCTCTCTCTCTCTCTCTCTCTCTCTCTGCCCTGCCCTGCCCTGCCCTGCCCTGCCCCAACTTGCTCACTCGCTCTATCAATACAAACAGGCGCTAAAAATTCAGTAGCTGTTCCTAATTTTTTTTTAATTTTTTTTTAACGTTTATTTATTTTTGAGACAGAGAGAGACAGAGCATGAACGGGGGAGGGTCAGAGAGAGGGAGACACAGAATCTGAAACAGGCTCCAGGCTCTGAACTGTCAGCACAGAGCCCGATGCGGGGCTCGAACTCACGGACCGCGAGAACATGACCTGAGCTGAAGTCGGCCGCTTAACCAACTGAGCCACCCAGGTGCCCCCCTAATTTAAGAACTCTAAGTAAAATAGGAATAGAAGGAAATCCCTTAAATATAATAAATCTAAATCTTTATCAATAAATCTTTATCTAAAGCCAAAAGAAGGGACAAAGGCATTCTGAATGATGAGGAACTAAGGCCATTTCCATTAAAATCAGGGATAATACAGGGAGAACGATTACCAACCTTATTATTCAGCATGGCTTGGTGTGGGATTGTAGACAATGCAGTAAGACAAGAAAATGGAATAGATAGTATAAATTAGAGGAAAGGAAAAAAATAATTATCTTGCTGATTATACAACTTTGTACCTAGAAAATTCAGGAGACATTTTGAAAAAAAAGAATCACTAAAATTAATATGAAAATTTACTAAAGGGGTGCCTGGGTGGCTCAGTCGGTTAAGCATCTGACTTCGGCTCAGGTCATGATCTCACAGTCTGTGGGTTTGAGCCCAGCATCGGGCTCTGTGCTGATGGCTCAGAGCCTGGCACCTGCTTTGGATTCTGTGTCTCCCTCTCTCTCTGCCCCTCCCCTGCATATGCTCTGTCTGTCTCTCTCTCTCTCTCTCTCTCTCTCTCTCAAAAAATAAAAAAAAAATTAAAAAAGAAAATTTACTGAAGGTAACTAAGCATACAATAAATACATAGAATTCGATAGCTTTTCTCTGTGCTGGCTGAAAAGGGCAATACAGAAAAAAAATGCCATTCACAATAGCAATAAAACTATGAATTATTTAGGAATACATTTAGCCAAAGAGATGCATCGAATGAAAATACTGTAAAACTTTATGAAGGAACATGAAGAAACATTGGAAGAAATGAAAAACACATACCACGTTATTGATTAGGAAAGCTTAATATCACGAAAATAGATTCTTTACAAATTAAGAGATAAATTTTGTGTGATGCCAGTTAGATTCCCATTGGCCTTTCTCTCAAAGCCTGGGCTGTAATCACAAAGGATGAAAACTTACCTAAAAAGCTTTAAGGTAATTCTGTCATGTCCCAGTTGCCTATTGAAATGACTCTTAGGGCCCCTCGTCACCCAAGCCAGACCATCAGATTTTGTTTTCATTTTGCTCTTGTTCTTAAAAGTCAGACAGAAGCACAGAGAAAGGAGCGTCTTAGCACTCACTATCAGATTTTCCATATATCAAAATCCAAATCCAGTCCTGACCTGTCTCTTCCATTTACACCTTCTGGGTGTTATAGCCAAGAGGGAAAGTCTGTCTGACGAGAAATAGGACTGATGATGAGGTGGATGGTAAGCTGTCTGTACTTCCTTTCAGGACTCTTCTCTTCCATCATGCGGGAGCTTGCCAACATCACCCACGATGGGCCCAAGTGGATCTTACTGGATGGCGACATAGATCCAATGTGGATTGAGTCTCTGAACACCGTCATGGATGATAACAAGGTATCACGGGCGTAGGGAAGTGCCCAGGCCATCCCTAATCATCCAGGAAACCAGTCCCCCCGGGCCCATTTGGAAATCTCGATCCCCCACAAGGGCTGGCCCCAAGTAAGGAATTGCTACAGGCGTTGTTTTTTTTTTTCTTTAATTTTCCCCAGGTTTACTGAGATCTAATCAACATAGAACATTGTGTAAGTTTAAAGTATGCAAGGTGCTGATTTGAAATATGTGTATATTGTAAAAATGATGGCCGCCATAAGGTTAGTCAATGGCTTTATCACATAACTACCGGACGAATGCGTACTCACATGCTCACTGCATTTTTAGCATTGTTGTAACCGTCTTCACGATCTTCTGCATGTAGGTTAATTTAAAACTCAGAGCTGGAAGGAATCTGAAGTCATCTATTCGAATCTTCTTTCTTAAGTTTTTCCTCTCTTGTAAATACGGACACCGAAGGTCAGAAACATTCCGAGCCTGTCGGGCGTCCTCCATGGTGGCAAACCTTGATCCGTGGAGAGTATGTTTTATTTTTCGTAAACCAGGAAATCTCGTACCAATAAAGTGGTGGCTCCTGAATTTGTTCAGAAGGTACATTAGGGTTGGAAGCGTTGGGATGGTTTCGACGTTTGTAGAACCATTAAAATAAACGTGCGCTTGCCCGAAAGAACTACTTCACTTATTTTCTATTGTAGCGCAGTTGGCACACGATGTTACGTGAGTTTCAGGTGCACGACATGGTGGCTGGACAACCCTCTCCGTTAGAGACAACACTACCACCATACGATGCTATCACAGTGGCGTTGGCTATATTCCCTGTGCTGTGCCTCTCATCCTGTGACTTACCTGTTCCATAGCTGAAAGCCTGTATCTCTCTCCCTTTCACCCCCTTTGCCCACCCTTCACCCCCCTTCGCTAGAGGGACTACTTTAAAAGAAATGGCAATTTCAGTGAAGCCTAAGCTCTTCTCTTTTCTTTTCATTTTTTAAAATTTTGTTTATATATTTTGAGAGAGGCAGAGACCGCATGATCTGGAGAGGGGCAGATAGAGAGAGAGAGAGAGAGAGAGAGAGAGAGAGAGAGAGAGAGAGAGAGAGAGAATCCCAAGCAGGCTCCACGCTCTCAGCTCAGAGCCCGATTTGGGGCTCAAACCCACAAAACTGTGAGATCATGACCTGAGCTGAAACCAAGAGTGAGACGCTCAACCAACTGAGCCACCCAGGAGCCCCTGAACTCTTTTCTTTTAATAACCTTATTATTCCATATGGTCTAGCTCATTCAAATCATTGACATCCATTTAAACTTTTTAGAGAGCTGATTTTTTTTTTGGATGCATTTACACACACAAGGATGGAGGTCACAGGGGGGCAATAGGAAAGGGGATAGAGGATCTCTTATAGAAAATTTAGAAAATACTGGGGCGCCTGGGTGGCGCAGTCGGTTAAGCGTCCGACTTCAGCCAGGTCACGATCTCGCGGTCCGTGAGTTCGAGCCCCGCGTCGGGCTCTGGGCTGATGGCTCAGAGCCTGGAGCCTGTTTCCGATTCTGTGTCTCCCTCTCTCTCTGCCCCACCCACCCCCCCCCCCCATTCATGCTCTCTCTCTGTCCCAAAAATAAATAAACGTTGAAAAAAAAATAAAAAAAAAAAGAAAATTTAGAAAATACTTATCATAAAGAGGAAAATAATCATCCTTAATCCCTACCAGGAATACTCAGCCAAATCCAGAGACCCCCACCCCACCCCCCGGCCCCAGCTGATCACGTGTCCTCACTCCTTCCTACCTTGGCGTGTCCCTCCCTGTTGCCAGGTGCTGACCCTGGCAAGCAACGAGAGGATCCCCCTGAGTCCCACGATGAGGCTGCTGTTTGAGATCAACCACCTGCGCACGGCCACCCCAGCAACGGTCTCCAGAGCAGGTATCCCCCGGGAAACGAGAAAACCCGCAGAGCCGCGTGCTTGAACACAGGTGCCTCTGGCATCACGTGTGATGTGGCTGTCTCCCGAGGAAGGTCCAAGCGGGAGCCAGCCGTGCATCGTGGGAAACTCTGGCCTGATTCCCAGCCCGAATCTGTGTCCACGAGGGTGGCCAGGCGCTCCCAGGCCGGGGCCATGGGATTTTCTTCATTCAGAGATGGGAAGGAAAGGGTCCCTGAGCTGGGCAACTGTCCTGTGCACAGAAGTGCCTGGAACGAGGCTCCTTGTAGCCCAGTTCTAGCCTCCACGGCAGTGGTGACAACCCAGCATCGAAGTTCTCACTACCTCCTGGTGAGAAATGGCAACTTCATACCTTAACTTAACCTCTGGGTCCACAGCCAAACTGATGGGCACAGACTGGGGCACAGGAGAGCGGATTTGATGTCTACCGTGACACCAGAGTTCCTTCCAGGAACCCGTGCTGAGGCTGTGAACGCGGGCAGGAGAATAGTCTCTCTCTGTATATAGTCATGTCCTAGGGCCGCTGTTATAAGTCACCATGAACTCAGTGGCTTCTAAGACAACAGACGTTGATTCCCTCCCTAGGGGAGAACCTGCCTTGCTTCTTCCCGCTCAGGCTGGCGGCCCCATGACTCCAACCCCCACCTCCATATCCACGCGTCCTTCTCCTCTGTGTGTGTCTTGTCTCTTCTGTCTCTTATAGGGACACTTATAAATGTCCCGTGCACATAATCTAAGATGATCCCGTCGGGAGATCCCTAATCACATGTGCAAAGGAAGGCCCTTTTGCTGAATAAGGTCACGTCCACAGGCTCCGGTTTCCTCCTGAGCCTGGACTTGGCCCTGTCATCCTTGCCAACACTGCTTTCTCTCAGCTCTTCTCAGGCCATCAGGTAGCAATCCTACTTACCCTCTCAGACCTCGGCCAGGCCTCTGTTTCTTTGAAGTCCAGTCCTCTGTATGTTTTCTACACAGAGAAAGTAACTCCGTGGGCTGAGGAATATAGTGGCATTTATGGAAACTTAACCAAATTCTTGACGATCCCAGGAATCCTGTACATCAATCCCACGGACCTGGGCTGGAACCCTCCCGTGAGTAGCTGGATTGACAAGAGGGAAGTCCAGACAGAGAGAGCCAACCTCACCATCCTGTTTGACAAGTACCTCCCGACCTGCTTAGACACACTCAGAACCAGGTAGGCCGGGAAACACGGAAGGTGACAATTTATTTATTTTTTTATTTTTTTTAATGTTTGTTTAATGTTTGTTCAATGTTTGTTCTTGCCTCCAGCGAGAACATTACACGTGTCCGCAGAGTGGGGGGGGTCCGAGGTTTGCAACCCGCTTTCTTGCCAGTGGACGCGTCCTTCTGGGTGTCAGGTGCCCAGCCTCATAGTTGAGCCCAGCCCAGCCATCCGAGTTCGGTGCCGGGGAGGCGACGTGACTCAGGGACCCGTCGTTCCCGAACATTCAACAAGTCAACAAACTCCAGGACTGCGTTTCCGGGAAATTGAGGCCGCTGTTCAGAACGACCCCTGACTCTGTGGTTCACTGGCCTGTGGCGCCCCGGGGTGGAACAGAGCTGGCCGGCGTGGGGGCCGAGGTGGAAGGGACCCCTGCGCCCCCTGTCCTGCCACGTGCCCCGCCCCTTGCCCGATACAACCTGTCTCTTAAGAGTTAGGCCATTTCCCTCTCTGGACAATTAGAAGAAGAGATGCTAAACTCTGTGTGTGTGTGTGTGTGTGTGTGTGTGTGTGTACACGAGTGTGCGAGCGTACAAGCATGTGTACAAGCCTCTTCACCAAGCTGTGAGGATGCTGAGTGTATTCTGTGCATCCAGAGGCCACTCACCCGATCTCCTAACTCTGTGGCCGTCGAGGAAGAAACGCGGCCACGGCTTGGGTGCTGATTAACCTTGGCCCCGATACCACCAGGCTGTGGGGCGCGTGCACGATAGTCTTCACGTTGAACAAGCGGGCCGCACCAGGGATGATGATACAGCAGCTTTTGTGTCCCGCCTCACCTTCAGAGCCGTTTTGTGCGGCTGGTTCTGCTCCCGCCCCCCCCCCCCCCGGAGGGAATCTGGGGCCACATTCGTGACTTTTCTGGTCATTCTGCAAGAAGGCCTGTTGTTGCTTCCGGTCACGAACATGTGTAAACTTTAAAAACCAAACTCCATTTACGAGGAAGGCTTCTCCTGCCCCCACCTCCACCCCCACCCCGCTCAGGCCCGCATTCCTGCCGTCCACCTGCAGTGGTGAGGTGGGGGAGTCCCCGACAGCTTCTCTCCTTACTCCTCTGGTCCCCGCCCCCCACCCATCACCAGCTGTAGCTTCTGACCCCTCAGGTCGACAGGGGGCAGAGGAGAGCAAGGGCAGGAAGGGTCTTAACGGCCGGTACTGGCATGGCCTCGTTACCCTAAGCGTGGCAGATTTGAAATCAGATTCTTGGGGCGCCTGCGTGGCTCAGTCGGTTGAGCGTCCGGCTTCGGGGTTTGTGAGTTCGAGCCCCGTGTCGGGCTCTCTACAGTCAGCACGGAGCCTGCTTCCAATCCACTGTCCCCAGCTCTCTGCCTCTCCCCTGCTTGTTCTCTCTCTCTCTCTCTCTCTCTCTCTGTCTGTCACACACACACACAATAAATCTATAAACTTGAATCAGTAAAAAAAAAAAAAAACAAAAACAAATTTTTAAGTACAAAAACTAGGCCACAGAAGAGTGAGGTGTATTTTCAGAAGACGAGCTCCGTCAAGTAAGCCATGATTGTATCTACAATAAGCAGCTGTCCGGGCCCACTCTGCCTCCCCGCCCGTAAGACTCGGGTTCCCGAGGAAATGTCTTCAGTGTGTGTGTTTGATTTGAGGGAACTTCTCTGAGCCAAAGGCAGGGAAGGACCAGCCTCGGCACTGCGCTGATTCTGGGAGGGCTTTTGACACTCGGGGAAACCAGAATGGTTCCTTGTTCCGTCGCAGTGGCCTGCACTCCCTGAGGACTGGGGGGGGGGGGGGGGGCGGTCACTGTTCAGAGAAGGGAAGAGCAGCGGGGGAGGGTATCGGAGGGAAGGGTGATGAGAAGGGACCTCGGAGCACCGCGGGCCCCTTCTTGGTCGGGAGAGCTGACCCAAAGGTAGGCGGTGAGAATAAAAGCTTCGGTAGCACCTCGTAATCCCAGGGATCCTGACGGGTCACGAGTGCCCCCAGAGCAAGTGGGTGCCGAGACTGTCCAGCAAGCCTCTAGGAGAGAAGCCCGTATGTCAAAGAGCATCTCTGGGTCTGTCCCTGCAGATTCAAGAAGACGATTCCAATCCCAGAGCAGAGCATGGTTCAGATGCTGTGCTACCTTCTCGAGTGTCTCCTGACCACAGAGGACATCCCTGCAGACTGCCCCAAGGAAACCTACGAGCTCTATTTCGTGTTTGCCGCCATCTGGGCTTTCGGCGGAGCAATGGCCCAAGATCAGGTAAGAGAAGATGCCGGGCTTGACGCCCACGTGCAAGCCCGCCGTGGCCAAAACCAGCGTTCCAGCAAAGATGCGGAAAAGAGGACCGCGGAATGTCAGAATCAATCCGAAGGCATCAGGCTATTTTGTTATCTATCCGTCACTCTGCCAGAGACGTCGGTCCCCACAGAAGGGCCCTTTGGAGCGAGACCGATGAGATCGGGCTAGGTTTTGAGCTCTTGCCTTTTGGGTCGGTGGTGCATCCGATGTCGTGGAGGGCCGCGGTGTTTTGGAACAACTGGCAGTATAGGTACGCTACTTTGCAAGGGGATGTGTTTTATAGACGGAACGATGCTGTGCTGTAGAGGCTCGAGAGGGAGGAATCCCTTTAGCGTTCCAGAACAAGCACGTACAACTCCGTCCCCGGCCAGAGTGTTAGCCAGCGCTGTCCACAGAAGCTTGGACCACAGGTTAATTGACATCTAGGGGTAGGAAACCAAATGAGTATTTATCTCATGGTTCTGGCTCCCTATAGCCTCATGTTTAGGGGAAGGGATGTTGGCTTGGGGCATCTTGGCATCCTATTCTTTTTAAAAAGAAAAATTAAGTGTTTTTTTTTATTTTTGAGAGACAGAGTGCAAGCAGGGAAGGGGCAGAAAGACAGGAAGACACAGAATCCCAAGCAGGCTCCAGGCTCCGAGCTGTCAGCACAGAGCCTGATGCGGGGCTCGAACCCACAAACTGTGACACCATGACCTGAGCCAAAATCAGTTGCTTAACCGACTGAGCCACCCAGGCGCCCCAGTGGCGTCCTACTCTTTAACCCTTCCTATATCCCCAGACGTTTTGTCGGCTTAGTTTCTTCCAAATGAAAAGTTCTCTATCTAGAAACCTCACTTCCAAGGTTGGGCAAGCCAGTCCTTTACAGCCGACTCTAGCAATCAGGCAGGGTCACACAGGGGCTTCAGACACGGACTCTGCTTTCGAATTGTAACTTTGCCACTTGATACCGGGGGGCTTTGGACAAATGGCTTCACCTCTCTCTACCTTGCTGCTCACGTGTGTACAGAGGCAGGGGTGAGGACAGCAATGCACAGCATCTAGGGTGGTCATGAGGAGTCAAGGAAAGGATACTGTTCTGATCGTCCGACACAGATATGTGCAGAGCTCTTTGGGCTAAATCGTGCTGGCATACGTTATGTGCTTATTATTCATATTCTCGCACCGTGAATATTCAGTGTCATAGCAAGTGTCTGGTGCCCCCCTCACAGCAAGGGGTCAAACAGACCCACAGTGGGTGGAGAGTTATGATTTACTCTTTCCAGTCTGGGTTGATGTGGGGCTCTTCCGAGGAGAGAGGTAAAAAGCGTCAGTCTCCCAGGGCAAAGCCATGTTCTAGAATCCAAAATGGCGGCGAGCTGGGAGAATTTGCAATGAATTTATTTTTTAAATGTTTATTTATTTATTTCAAAGGGGGGAGAAGCAGAAAGAGAGGGAGAGAGAGAGAGAGACAGAATCCCAAGCAGGCTTGATGCTGTCAGCACAGAGCCTGACATGGGGCTCGAACTTACGAACCGTGAGATCATGACCTGAGCCGAAACCAGGAGTCGGATGCTTAATCGACTGAGCCACCCAGGCGCCCCAACAATTAATTTAGAACTAACAACTAGTTTCTCTTTCGTTTTCACAGACCCTGGCTGCTAGCATCCACCCTACCTCCCTCCGCTCCCTAGCATGCTCTTTTGTGGTCCACATTCAGAAAGCAGCTCTCCCAAGCTCCTGGGACGTGTGCCTTTCTCCCTCTCCCTCTCCCTCCCCTCTCCAGATCCTGGTGGGAAAGGGGGAATTCCCCAGGGCAGGACAATGCCTGAAACTGGGAATTGGGCGTCTGAGAATCTCACACTGCCTCCTGCAGTCCTCGGAGCTTCTCCGTGGACTGCTTCTTGGAGGCAAGGACTCCGGCAGGATGGGTGAGACCTCACCAAGTCCAGAGATCCAGAAGGCATAGGTCACTTCTTTCCATCAAATGCACACCCTGACCTTTCAGCTGCTGAAATGTCAGACAGCAACCACTGTCGGGCTTCTCCCCCGTTTCAGTGCTTAGTAGGCAGTGCCGGGGTGGGGGGTGGGGAGGGCAGTCAGGATGAAGACTCCTGGTCAATTTTCCTGTGTCCGAATACATTTTAAATCCACTCAACTCTTTTTAAAAAGCCCAGGAGAAAGTGTCCTCCCAGGCGTCCCGGAGCACTTGGAACTGTAGGTGGCCATGCTCGCACATGGAGAAAGGACACGGGAGAAAGCTTTTAGCAGCAGGGAATGCCCAAGACCCCTACCCAACCTGCATTCAAGCCAAGCACCAAAAATAGCGCTGTAAATAGCAAGATAGGAAGTTGGCCAAAGAATTCACGTCAGGAACACCAGTGGTGCTTAATGTTTGAAAAGCTGTCATTAAAGCAAAGCACGAATTCAGCATGCAGCCCATACCTGAGTGCCAGCTGCAAAAGCAAAAGAACTTGGTGCTGGAGGAGGTTCTCCCTAAAGGACTTTGCAGGGGATCATGGGTAGTGGCCTCTCAGAAGCAAATGACCTCTCGGAGAGCACGTGCTCTGGAGACCGGAAGCCTGGGTTGGGCACCATGTGCTTTGGAAGGGGAGCCTTCTTTTAAATTTTTTTTTTTTCAACGTTTATTTATTTTGGGACAGAGAGAGACAGAGCATGAACGGGGGAGGGGCAGAGAGAGAGGGAGACACAGAATCGGAAACAGGCTCCAGGCTCTGAGCCATCAGCCCAGAGCCCGACGCGGGGCTCGAACTCACGGACCGCGAGATCGTGACCTGGCTGAAGTCGGACGCTTAACCGACTGCGCCACCCAGGCGCCCCTGGAAGGGGAGCCTTCTGAGTTGTGGTCTTTTCATATGTAAAATAGGAGTAATTTGCCCTCGCCAGGCTTCCTGGGAGCGCGGCAAGGATCAGATGAGGTGATGTTACAGCCCAAGGTCTTCTACGGTATACGGGCGCACCTTAGTGTCGTCAAGTTCAGAGGACAGAAAGGGAGGGGGGACCGCAGGACCGTCCAGATCCAAAGGCGATGGGGATTTCTGAAGGTCACCTCTTCCTTAAGGTCACTGCTGCAGAGACACCCAGAGAGCTGAACTGAGAAAGAGCTGTTGGATGGCTCAGCAGAGGTGACCTTGTGTTTAGTGTCCAATTATGGTGGAGGTGAGGCCAAGTGCTGGGTTACAGGGATGAGGCGATGTTGGTGTGGCCCAGCCCACGGCATGGCCATTAACTGGCCACGGAGCTCCAAGTGGCCTTCGCGGTGGAAGGAGAAGACGCACCCAATCTGTTTTCTTTTCTTTTTTATTTCCTTATTAGAGTGAATTTTATTTTATTTTTTTATTTCAGATTTTTTATTTTATTTATTTATTAATTAATTTATTTATTTATTAATATATGAAATTTATTGTCAAATTGGTTTCCATACAACACCCAGTGCTCATCCCAAAAGGTGCCCTCCTCAATACCCATCACCCACCCTCCTCTCCCTCCCACCCCCCATCAACCCTCAGTTCTCAGTTTTTAAGGGTCTCTTATGTTTTGGCTCCCTCCCACTCTAACCTCTTTTTTTTTTCCTTCCCCTCCCCCATGAGTTTCTGTTAAGTTTCTCAGGATCCACATAAGAGTGAAAACATATGGTATCTGTCTTTCTCTGTATGGCTTATTTCACTTAGCATCACACTCTCCAGTTCCATCCACGTTGCTACAAAGGGCCATATTTCGTTCTTATTCCTTGCCACGTAGTATTCCATTGTGTATATAAACCACGATTTCTTTATCCACTCGTCAGTTGATGGACATTTAGGCTCTTTCCATAATTTGGCTATTGTTGAGAGTGCTGCTATAAACATTGGGGGTACAAGTGCCCCTATGCATCAGCACTCCTGTATCCCTTGGGTGAATTCCTAGCAGTGCTATTGCTGGGTCATAGGGTAGGTCTATTTTTAATTTTTTGAGGAACCTCCACCCTGTTTTCCAGAGTGGCTGCGCCAGTTTGCATTCCCACCAACAGGGCAAGAGGGTTCCCGTTTCTCCACATCCTCGCCAGCATCTATAGTCTCCTGATTTGTTCATTTTGGCCACTCTGACTGGCGTGAGGTGATATCTGAGTGTGGTTTTGATTTGTATTTCCATGATGAGGAGCGATGTTGAGCATCTGCTCATGTGCCTGTTGGCCATCTGGATGTCTTCTTTAGAGAAGTGTCTATTCATGTTTTCTGCCCATTTCTTCACTGGATTATTTGTTTTTCGGGTGTGGAGTTTGGTGAGCTCTTTATAGATTTTGGATACTAGCCCTTTGTCCGATATGTCATTTGCAAATACCTTTTCCCATTCCGTTGGTTGCCTTTTAGTTTTGTTGATTGTTTCCTTTGCAGTGCAGAAGCTTTTTATCTTCATGAGGTCCCAACAGTTCATTTTTGCTTTTAATTCCCTTGCCTTTGGGGATGTGTCAAGTAAGAAATTGCTACGGCTGAGGTCAGAGAGCTCTTTTCCTGTTTTCTCCTCTAGGGTTTTGATGGTTTCCTGTCTCACATTCAGGTCCTTTGTCCATTTTCAGTTTATTTTTGTGAATGGCGTGAGAAAGTGGTCTCGTTTCATTCTTCTGCATGTTGCTGTCCAGTTCTGCCAGCACCATTTGTTAAAGAGACTTTTTTCCATTGGATATTCTTTACTGCTTTGTCAAAGATTAGTCGGCAACCTGTTTTCTTTTCTAAAGGTGACCTTCGCCTTGGTTTTTCCATGTAAATCTACAATCCGGTTTTTAAGGGACGTTGAAAATCTTGAAGGATTGTATCCATGAGTCAAAAATGGGTTTTTTCCTCCAAGGCTTCTGGTCGCAGAGCACACGACTGAGAAGATCCCGCACCCCCTTCGTCTGAATTCATGTCAGAATAAGAACACACAGATCTGTCCGTCTGTATCGGGACTTGTTTCCGTTCTCATTCCAAAGCAAGAAATTCAGTCCTACTTACCCAGTAGGCAACAAAGTGAGCTGCCCCACTGGCCGCAAGCCCAGATTCACTGCCCACACGCCCAGCTTCCTCATCTGTCCCACCCTCCGGGAACATTTCCCTAAAATGTCCAGTCTGGGTCTCTTTTTAGGTTTCCTTTTTGGGGATTTTTCCTAGGTCTGTATGCTCAAAGAATGGGCTTATTGCCAGTAGTCGCGGGTATGTTATGGGGTGCGTGCATGTGCTCGTGTCTGGCATGTTTTGGCTTGGACGTAGTAAGATAATTTAAAAAAATTTTTTTTAATGTTTATTTATTTTTGAGACAGAGACAGAGTATGAGCAGGGGAGGGTCAGAGAGAGAGGGAGACACAGACTTGGAAGCAGGCTCCAGGCTCTGAGCTGTCAGCATGGAGCCCAACGCGGGGCTCGAACTCATCAACCGCAAGATCATGACCTGAGCCGAAGTCGGACGCTCAACCGACTGAGCCACCCAGGTGCCCCTATAGTAAGATAATTTGAGTACACCAGGAGCGCAGCCCTGAGGGGCTCGTGATCTAACACGCGTGCATGTGAATCATGTATCTCTACCTATTCCTTCTGTCAGAAAGACCAGTTTAGCTTCGTCTCTGCTGCTCTTACGTTTTAGAAATTTTAGCTCTTGGGGCACCTGGGTGGCTCAGTCAGTTAAGCGTCCGACTCTTGATTTCGACTCAGGTCACGATCTCGTGGTTTCGTGAGTTCAAGCCCCGCATCAGGCTCTGCGCTGGCTAGCGGATCCTGCTTGGGATTCTGTTTCTGTCTGTCTGTCTCTCTCTCTCTCTCTGCCCCTCCCCCACTTGCACTGTCCCTGTCTCTCTCAAAAGAAATAAACTTAAAAAAAAAATAAATTTTAGCTCTTGAAGGAAGACCTTCAGAGTCCTTGGAAGTTCTCTTTTCTGGGGTGCTCATTTCACAGCTGACACTGAGGCACAGAAGGAGGTGAGGCTCTTCTCACGCCACCACCCTGCACCCCCCAGGTGCCAACAGCCTCCATTTTTATCCGTTCCGTCCCTAACCGCCACCCTGGAGTTGCTGGGTCTCTGCGGTCTGGGAGGAAGGGGGTCGATCTGTCTTTTCATCTTGCGGTCATGGGACCCCACTCTTTTCGGTGTTCTCACACCCCGTGAAGAGTCTCAGATGCACAGTGCCAGGGGGACTCAGCCCCACGGTCAAGCAGTGGCACTCGTGTCCCCGCACTGATGCGCCTCGTCAGGGCTGATCCTCAGGGAAGGATCTTCCTGGAGAAGCCACTCCATCGGGCAGGTCTGCAAAGCCTTTCATGGCCCCGACCTTCTGCCCGACGGCCGGGCAGTCTGTCCAGGTTTCGCAAGCTCCGGAGAGCCTCGCCTCCTGACCCGCTTTGTTCTGGCAGCTTGCGGACCACCGGGAAGAGTTCAGCAAGTGGTGGCTCGCGCAGTTCAAGACAGTCAAGTTTCCCTCCCAGGGAACCGTCTTTGACTACTACATAGACCCGGAGACCAAGAAATTCGAGCCCTGGTCCAAGCTCATCCCCCAGTTTGAATTCGACCCCGAGATGCCTCTGCAGGTGAGTGTGGCCGAGTGACCAAGGATGTCTGCTTGTGCCAAGGATCCGTAGCGGTCCTCGTCACAGCCCGTTATCGGCCCTCAAGTGTTTTAACCTTGCAGGCAACCAGTCATGCCCAGCGATGTGCTTTTCGAGAGGAGACTCTCGGTGCAGGGAAGCCACAGAAACCCCGCAAAGACTAGCTAACTTGATTCGCAGACTCCAGCGGCATCCTGGGGGCAGAACGTTCTAAAGCGCGTTAGAGAGGTCACGGGGAGGCAGACGGAGCTGGCCGAGGAGGGAGGGGATCTCTCCACCCCGAGAATGAACTCCCGGAGTGGTGTTAGCGTGCATGCGAAGGAAGGCGCCCCTGCCCCAGGTAGTGAGCCAGCGCCCCCTCGCCAGGGGGAGTCCCTCTTCTGAAATGTTCCGGAACGTTCCGCCCCGCATCTGTTTCTCCCACGAGCCTGCCCATCGTGTCCTCCCCGCAGGCTTGCCTGGTGCCCACGGGCGAGACCGTCCGAGTGTGCTACTTCCTGGAGCGGCTCCTGGAGCGGCGGCGGCCGGTCATGCTGGTGGGGACCGCGGGGGTCGGCAAGTCGGTCCTGGTGGGAACCAAGCTGGCCAGCCTCGACGCCGAGGAGTACCTGGTGCAAAACGTGCCATTCAACTACTATACCACGTCGGCGATGCTGCAAGGTGAGGGCCGGAGCGCGTGGAGGGTGGTGCGGGGGCGTCTGAGTGGCCACGTGCCCCCGACATGGAGCTGGGGCAAAGCATCAGGCACCTGTTGGGGTTCCCCCGTGCCCCCACCCCATCTCCTACATTCCTCCCGGGCCGGGAGTCGAACACAGAGAGGTTCAGCACCTTAACGCCAAAGAAAGTGGGCACGCGTGGAAGCATTTCCGTAGGCTTGTAGACTGCTGGCACGGGAAGTGTCTCTAGAAGTCTCTAGAGAGCACTTCCTTCCCGTCTCGCCTCCCTGTATCTCCTAGATGGGGAAACTGAGGCTCGGGTAGAAGCGCGCGATTGCCCAAGGTCCCCGTTAAGCAGCAAGGCTGGCATAGCACATCCGGGCTCCTGAGCACGTAGAACGTGCTTCTCACCGGGAGCTGACACGCTGGGCTGCCGAGCGGGCACGGGTCCTTCAGGTGTGGCTTCAGGGTCAGAGGCTCGCTGCAGGAACGTCCCCCTCGCCAGAGGCACTTTCTCCTTGACCCTCACTTACAACAGGGTCTCCTCGTATAGAGAAACACTCATCACATGAACCCTGGAAGAAGCTTCCTTTTGACGAAGCCCCCGAGCCAAGCTCCTGACCAGAGGAGGGCGGCGGCAAGGCTGGGGAGAACCCAGCTCTTCCCCCTGATGCCGTAACTGGGCCGTGCTTCCCACGTGAGACCCCGGTGCACGCCCGCACGTGGAATGCCACGCACCCGGCTGTTTGCCTGCACACTGGCCAGTTGCAGGCCGTCACTCAGTAGACGAGGACGAGCCCAGCACTCTCCCTGTCCGACATCCAGGCCAGCAGACTTGCAAACCAGGCTTTACTCTGACCACCTCTTGCCCAGCCTGGACCCGTTTCACTCACCCAGTGCTTCCGTGGCCCCTCCCAGCGGGATCCCCAGAGTCAGCCAGTGTGGTCTTGGTGGGGTTCCGCGTCCACAGCTCCCACGTGGAGAACAGCTCGCCTCCCTCCTTCCTCCTGACCATCCCGCCGGGTCTTCCGAGGCCCGGGGCCCAGCCAGCTCCGCGTGCTGTCGGGGGCACCAGTGTCTGCTCCCTGCCTCTCAGAGCAGTTAGGCACCCGCACGCCTGCACCTGTCACCCCTCGGTGACAGGCCCTCCTCCGGCTCTTTGTCAAGCGAGCCTCGGGGCTCCACCCCCTGCTGGGCTCATGAATGCTGCCCAGGGTCCGTCGCGACCCTAGTGCCCACGTGAACCTGAGCAAGTAAGACAACACGAAATGAGGAAGGCTCGTGGCACAGATTCACTAGTGGGTCGGTGACGTGAGTGTCTTTGAACAGCCAAAGAACACTTGCGTTTTCTTTGTTGCTCTTGTGCCTGTAAATGGCTACGGGCGTGATGCGCTTTGAAGTTTCATCTGCACGATTAACGCTTTTTTTCTCCGGCACCTTGTGAAAACTGCACAAGCACCCAGACACACCTATCCGTTTCTGTGGTGCAAATACTCCCACCTTTGTGGTGGTCACCCTCCATGGTATTTGCACTTCCCAGGCAGAGTGGGTAACAATCATTCAGATATGATGAGTTTTGAATATCCTCACCTTTGTTTTTTTGGAATACAATTTAATTAGTTGTAAGCTTATTTATTTTTTAATTTTTTTTTTTTTTTTGAGACACAGAGACAGAGAAACAGAGTGCGAGTGGAGGAGGGACAGAGAGGGGAGGGAGACACAGAATAATCCAAAGCAGGGCCCAGGCTCCGAGCTGTCATCACAGAGCCCGATGCAGTGCTCGAACTCACAGACCGGACTGTGAGATCACGGCCTGAGCTGAAGTCGGACGCTCAACTGACTGAGCCACCCAGGCACCCCTAATTTATATTTTATTTTTTTTTATTAGAGAGTGTGTGCACACGAACAGGGGAGAGGGTCGGAGGGACGGAGAGAGACAGAGAGAGAGAGAGAGAGAGAGAGAGAGAGAGAGAGAGAGAATCTCAAGCAGGCTTTGTGCTCAGCATGGAGCCCAACACAGGGCTCAATCCCATGACCCTGGGATCATGACCTGAGCCAAAAATCAAGAGTCAGACACTCAACTGACCGAGCCACCCAGGTGCCTCATTATCTAATTTATTGTTTAAATAACGGCTGTGCTTAATAATCCAGCTTGCAGAATTCCCTCAGTGTTAACCATGGGCTCTCACTCGCTTCATCTCTCTTCCGTGAGACCTCGGCCACCATCATGGTATGCTGTGTTGTGGCCTTGCATCGTGGCCTGACATTGCCACGTTAATGCCCGGCGGTGGTCGTAAGCGGACTTCACGTGCCTGTCTGGCTCCCTTGTTGACCCCGTTTGTTCCTGGGAGAATATACCTGCCCTTATTTGCAAGCCTGGAGTCCGGTGACCGGCCAGATTATGAACTCTGCCCATTTGCTCTGATTCTTAAATCTATGATCAGTTGGCTAATATCGACAAGTGACATTTATCAAACATTCATCAAGTATGTGTCAGGTGCCAACCTGAGGTTGGAAGTTGACCTGTTTTTATTTATTTATTTTGCGTAATTTTTTTTTAAAGTTGATTTATTTTTGAGAGAGAGCGCACGCATGCAAGCAGGGGAGGGGCAGAGAGAGAGTGAAAGAGAGAGAATCCCAAGCAGGCTCCACGCTGTCTGTGTGGAGTCTGATGCGGGGCTCGAACTCACGAGCCATGAGATCGTGACCTGAGCCGAAACCGACAGCCAGGCAGTTAACCGACTGAGCCACCCAGGTGCCCCGGAAGTTGACATGTTTTTAAATCATTTCACCATTTACAGCCCCGTAAGGTAAGTCCTTGTATCGTCCCTGTGTTGTAGATGAGAAAGTCAAGGCAGAGGAGTTAAATAAGCTCTCCGAGGCCATGCCGAGAGTGATGATGGAGCCAGGGTTTGAACCCAGACAGAGTCTGCGCTCTTTTTTTGTTGTTGTTTATTTGTTTTTGAGACAGAGAAGGTGCCCGGGAGGGGCAGAGAGAGAGGGAGAGAGACAATCCCAAGCAGTCTCCATGCTGTGATTGAGGACCCCGACACGGAGCTCTGACTCATGAACCGTGAGATCATGACCTGACTCAAAGTCAAAAGTTCAACCAACCTAGCCACCCAGGCGCCCCCAGAGCCTTGCCCTTAACAACAAGGTTACATTGGCTCCCTGGTAGGAAAATACCACAAAAACTGTAATAAATATTTGCTGTTATTACTATTCCCGTTCGTGGTATCATTCGAGTATTCTGGAGGAGTTGTTCCCTAGAATCCTATTGTAAGGTTTCTGCATGTAAGCAAACACTTTAAATAGTAAAAATTCATAACCAAGGAAAGGGAGACAAGCTGTTGGCTCTTCTCCCGGGTCCTCTCGCCCGGACCTCTCCGTCCTCTCCTGGAGGATTTTCTCCTCCTGTCCCGGTGAAACACAGAGAATTATTCAGAAGAGTCAGCCTGCTGTCAGATGGGGCCAGGATAACACCGGCCGTCACTGCAGCTGGACACAACACTCCTGTGTCCCGTTAGCTCCCTAGTGGCCTCTTGGTCCCTTCCATCCTCCACACTAGAGGTGGGTGAAGCTTCTGCTGTCCAGAAGCATCCAGGAACTTGGGACTAACCCAGAGCCCAAGAGGAGCAGCATAAAGGCCACAAAGTCCACACAGCAGAGCTCATACCCGTGACTCTGGAAAAAAAAAAGAAAATGCTGAATTCCCTTACGTGGAGCCTCATGCCTCTTTCTGTTGGTCACAGTCCAAACAACTTTGTTTATTTGGCCTCTCAGCCTAAAACGTTTTAGAAGCAACAAAATGGCGGGAGAAAGACTCCCGCCTTTCCTAAGCTGATGACACTTAGGAACACGGGAGCCAGGAACCTGGTATCCCAGAGGGCAGAGAACATTTCAAAAAAGGAGATTCTCAAAGGGCAGCTACCCCGGTCTCGGACAAGAGGCAGATTCTCCCACGCACATCCTGAGCCCAACGCTCTTTCTGCGGCCGAGTGCCTCTGTCGCCTTTTGTGCCTAAGAGCCTGCGTCATTACGAACCGATCCAGTGTGCTGTGGTGTATGGTCTGCTTCCCGGGGCAGGTAGTACACCCAGACAGGTGTGCAAGATGTGTGTGGGGCCACTTCAGACCCGTTGTAAACACACATCAAGCCCCACATCAGGCTCTGCACTCATAATGCAAAGCCTGCTTGGGATTTTCTCTCTCTCTCTGCCCCTCCTGTACTCACACTGTCTCTGTCTCCCTCAAAATAAATAAACTGGGGTGTCTGGTGGCTCAGTCGGTTGGGCGTCCGACTTCAGCTCAGGTCATGGTCTCAAGGTTTGTGACTTCGAGCCCCGCATCAGGCTCTGTGCTCACAGCTCGGAGCCTGGAACCTGCTTCGGATTCTGTGTCTTCTCCTCTCTCCGCCCCTCCCTTGCTCATGTTCTGTCTCTATCTCTCAATAATGAATAAATGTTAAAAAAAATTAAAAATTAATATAAAAAAATTTTTAATTAAAAAGATATAAAAGTATACACATATATACACTCACATACCTATGCTTATATACACTTAGAATATTTCAAGAAGTACACACAACTGATAACAGCAGGTGCCCCTGGCAAGGAGAACTAGACGCTAAGAAGGAGCGATGGAGAATTACTTAAACTTTTTAGAAATTATGAAATAACTCAAGCCTGCAGGGAAGGACAGAAAATAATGTAACAGATGCCCATGTACCCACCACCCAGATTTCACAGATGTTAAAATTGTGTCATTTTGCTACGAATCTTAGCAGTAAGTACAGCCAGCACACCACCCCCACCCTCCTTCCTGCCCCTCATCGACCAAGTACTAAAGTTGATGTGTATCATTCTGAATCTACACCTTCTCTTAGGTTTTTAAGTTCCAGCCAACACGCGGTATAATAATAGATCCAAGCGTCCGATAGGGTGATTCCACTCTTCCATACAACACCCGGTGCTCAATACAAGTGCCCTCCTTAATCCCCATCTCCTCTTTCCCCTCATCCCCCACCTCCTCCCGCCTGGTGACCCTCGGTTTGTTCTCTGCGGTTAAGAGTCTGTTTCTTGGTTTGTGTCTCCTCCTTTCCCCCTTGGCTCCCTTGCTTTGTTTCTTAAATTCCACCTGTGCGTGAAACCAGATGGTGTTTGTCTTTCTCTGACCTACCTCGTTTAGCATCGTGCTACCTGGTTCCATCCATGTTGTTGCAAGTGGCAACATTTCACTCTTTTTTATGGCTGAGTGATATTCCATTGTGTATATATACCGCCTCTGTATCCATTCGTCCCTCAACGGACACTTGGACTGTTTCCACAGTGTAGCTACTGTGTAGATAGTGCTGCTATAAACATTGGGCTGCATGTATCCCTTTGAATTAGTACTTTTTGTATTCTTCAGATAAATACCTAGTAGTGCGGTTGCTAGGTCGTAGGATATTTCTGCCTTTAACTTTCTGAGGCTCCTCCATACCGTTTTCCAGGGTGGCTGCACCTTTTTGCATTCACACCAACAGTGCAAGAGGGTTCCCTGTGTCCACATCCCATAAACACCTGTTGTTTCTTGTGTTGTTGATGTTAGCCCTTCTGACAGGTGTGAGGCGATACTCTGGTTTTGGCTTGTGTTTCCCTGGTGACCCGTGATGTTTCGCAAAATGGATTAAAGACCCAAGTGTGAGACCCGAAACCATCAAAATCCTGGGGGAGAACAGAGACAGTAACCTCTTTGACGTCGGCCATAGCAAATTCTTTCTAACCTCTTTGACGTCGGCAGAGCAAATTCTTTGTCTCCTGAGGCAAGGGAAACAAAAGTAAAAATAACCTATTGGGACTTCATCAAAGTAAAAAGTCTTCTGCACAGCGAAGGAAACAATCAACAAAACTAAAAGGCAGCCTACTGAATTGGAGAAGGTATTTGCAAAGGACATATCCGATAAAGGGTTGGGGTCCAAAATATTTAAAGAACTTATAGAACTCAACACCTAAAAAAAAACAAATAATCCAGTACAAAGTGGGCAGAAGACATGAATAGACATTTTTCCAAAGACATCCAGATGGCCAACAGACACACGAAAAGATGCAAACTTACAATTTTAATATATACATGTACCCATAAAAATACACAATGTTGTGTTGTATTTACATTTTAAATATGTGATCATACTGGAAGTTCCTTTGAGAACTTACTTTTTTAATCATTATCCGTTTTGATGCATGTAGATCTATTTCATTGGTTTTCACAGCTGCACAGAATTCCATTGTAGGAATAAACCACAGCCCGTTTATCCACATTCCTACTAAAGGCGGTATAATTTTTTTTTTTGCCATTTTCCCTTTAAAAATGCATTGTTGGCTTATAATTGACATATAACACATATGGCACATATTAAAGTATAACAATTTGGGGCGCCTGGGTGGCGCAGTCGGTTAAGCGTCCGACTTCAGCCAGGTCACGATCTCGCGATCCGTGAGTTCGAGCCCCGCGTCAGGCTCTGGGCTGATGGCTCGGAGTCTGGAGCCTGTTTCCGATTCTGTGTCTCCCTCTCTCTCTGCCCCTCCCCCGTTCATGCTCTGTCTCTCTCTGTCTCAAAAATAAATAAACGTTGAAAAAAAAAAAAAAGTATAACAATTTGAGGGGCACCTCGGTGGCTCAGTCAGTTAAGCCTCCGACTCTTGATTTCGGCTCAGGTCATGAGCTCACGGTCCATGGGTTCAAGCCCTGCATCGGGCTCTGTGCTGACCGCACAGAGTCTGCTTGGGATTCTGTCTCCCTCTCTCTGTCCCTCTCGTGCTTGCACACTCACTCTCCCTCTCTCAAAAACAGACATTTAAAAATAACACTAAAGTATACAATTTGAGAAGTTTTGAGATACTTACACACCCCCAACACCATCACTATGGTTGAAATAATGAGCATATCCATCACCTCTGGAAGTTTCTGGTGTTCTTGGGCAATCCCTCCCTCCCTCCCTCCCTTTCCACCCTGCCCATGCCTAGGCAACCACTGACCAGTTTCTATCGCAGTCAGTTAGTTCATATTTCCTAGAATTGCCTGTGATGGAATCACACAATACATGCTTTTTTTCCCTTTCTTTTTTTTTTTTCTTTCTTTCTTTCTTTATTTTTTTGGTCTGGCTTTTTTCGCTCGGCATGATTTTGAGATTTGTCCCTGTTGTTGAGTGTTTCAATAGTTCATTCTTTTCATTTTTGAATAGCAAGATGAAATATGTAAAAAACTCACAATGAGTCCTACCATAAAGTAAATGCTTAGTAAGGGGAAGCTGTTACTATAATAATATTAAAACCCTTCCTGAATTTAAGAATCTATAACTATTATGCGATCATTTCTAAAACCCCTCACTGCCAAAACATAAGGAACCCAGGTAAACCCCTTTTGCTTGGAAAGGGGGTTTAACTTCAACTATACTAAAACAAAAATAATGTTGGGGCACCTGGGTGGCTCAGTCGGTTGGGCGTCCGACTTCAGCTCAGGTCACGATCTCGCGGTCCGTGAGTTCGAGCCCCGCGTCTGGCTCTGTGCTGACAGCTCGGAGCCTGGAGCCTGTTTCAGATTCTGTGTCTCCCTCTCTGCCCCTCCCCCGTTCATGCTCGCTCTCGCTCTCTCTCTCTCTCTCTCTCTCTCTCTCTCTCTCTCAAAAATAAATAAAAACATTAAAAAGTTTTTAAAACAAAAACAATGTTTTGGTAAGAAAGGTTCTGACGTTCAAATGGGAAGTAACCCCACCCTGCAGGTCAATTCATGGAGGTCTGCGGGGGGATATTTTACAGTTGACGGATCCGGCTAGCCCATCAAACGCCCCGTTTCTCAAAATCAGATGTTCTTTTATAGAGGACGCGGCTGCTTGATAAACCCTGCACCTCTTGTGTCTCATCTCTTCCAGCTCTGGGGTCTCCACCAACTATGGTTCTCAATGCGGGCCCAGTAGTCTCAAATACAAATGGGGTTGTGTTTCAAGGCATTCTCATGGCTCACCCGTGGAGGCAACACGTGCTTTATGTGCTGTGTGTGCTGTGCCAAACATTGGGCTCAGGGTCCCGCCCCTTTAGTGCATTTAACCCTCCCCATCCAGTGAGACACCATGTCAGCAATGCCTTTGCCACGCAGCAGAAAATCTGACGGCAGCGACGTGGACAGAATTTGTTTTTCACGCAGCAAGAAGTCTTGAGGTAGGCAGTTACTAATGCGAAATCCGTGGCTCAATGATATCGATGCTATAATATCTATTCTCTTAGCTGCTTCCTCAGGTTGGCAGAATGGCTGCTGCTCCTGCCATCACATCTGCGTTCCCAATGGAACAAAGGAAAAGATAAAGGGGAGAGTTAGGGCCCATGTCAGGGAACGAGAGCTCTCCAGGAACCCCGGTGACCTATACATGTGTCTTCCCGTTCAGAACCGTGTCACAGGGCCACCCTCGCTGGAAAGTGACTCAGAGAGGAGGATTTGGGAAACCGTGTCCATCACAGATCTGACAGTCTCTGATTTTGCAAGATGAGAAAAATGAGGCTTAGAGGTGTTAAGGGACTTCCCTGAAAGTCCCACAAGGAGTTAAGAGCCACGCGGTCTTATTTGATCGGCTTTGATGAGATCCTAGGTCAGGCTTCTTGCTTTTCACGCTCGAATGCCAACTTTGCTTCCGTTCATCTGATATCTAGAGCACATGGATAGTTTTCCCTTTGATAGTACATCAAATCGGCCCTTCGGGTAGTCATTGAAAGACTCAGATTCCAACTGACTTCTCTCCAGCAGCTGCCCAGAGCACAGATCAAGAACACTGAACCCTCGCGTTGAGGGAGGCAGGGACCCGCCCTCCTCCTATCCTTCTAAACCCACAGACCCACTGCAATGCTTTCGTTTCCTTTACTGAGTTACAATTTAATGATCCACCCTTGGGCTTCGCTGAGGCTCAGGAGGATGAAAGATAACTTTAAGTTACTGTTACATCTCCTGTAAAATGCCCATTGACGACCTCGCTCATCCTGCAGCCTGAAGTAAGTATCCAGGATACATGCCCGCTAGAATTTAGCGCCTGGAAAAATTTTTTTCGTAGAAAATTAGAAGTGGATGTGTACCAGTAATCCAGGATGTCGTGGTTGCTGTAACTAAACACAGGTTTAGTCCTGAGATTTCAGGTAGGCGTGAGATACATTTTTATTTGGTTACAGTAACCCTGTCACCTGGATCATGGGTCCAGTCACGTTTCTTTTCCTATATGGCTTTGGAATCCTTGGTTAGTCTCCTTTAATTGGTCTGTTTTATGTCTGCAAATACTTGAAGACTCTCTCATTTTTTTTTTAGAAAATACGAGTAATTTGGGGTGCCTGGGTGGCTCAGTTGGTTAAGCATCTGACTTCTGATCTCACAGTTCATGAGTTCAAGCCCCATGCCAGGCTCTGGGCTGACAGCTCGGAGCCTGGAGCCTGCTTCAGATTCTGTGTCTCCCTCTCTCTCTGCCCCTCGTGCACTCGCTCTCTCTCTCTCAAAAATATTTAAAACTTAAAAGAAAATATAAGTAATTTTTAAGACTAAAAGAATTTGCAATGACCCATAGACAAGACAGTCTAGAAAGCGAAAAAGGAGAAGCAAAGAAACGGACCAGGCATCGAGGGACTTACATCTGCAGCATAAAGAGAGGAGGCTGAAGATGATGCGCTTCACGATTCTGAATTCTCTTACCATCCACCTGCAATTTAAATGATTCGTTTAACAAATATTTGAGCCCTTAATTACACTCATTAGATAGGAGCTCAGGCGTCTGAATCTCTGTGCGATGTGAATCTCTGTAACCCATTCATTAACAGGTTGAGGTTAGGACCCGAAAAGATCCGATCGAACCCTCAACCCGGGGAGCCTCGCGCTTCCATCGTTACAGATAGCTCGTCCGCCTGTCTTTCAAAAAGGAGATGACAGGAAATTAAATCATGAAAAGATCTGTCACCTCGTGGGCCAGACACACGGCTCAGGATAAGTGGAGGTGGCTTCAGAGTATAGGAAAAAAATGGAATACAGCATACATTTGAGACGACAGAGAAACCACTCCATAAATTTTGGTACCTCCAAATTATGGGACACGGTGCAGCAATTAATATCATGTTTTAGGAGGCTATATTATCATATAATGTTTATGTGGATGGACAAAGTGTATCTGTTTGTACATATACACACACACACAAGCAGAATATGCAAAACTGATTTTGTAAAGGAAAAACCAAACAGACCAAATAGACTGGAATGAAATTCACCAAGATATTGAAAACAGTGGCTCCCACGAGGTGATCGAATTACAGGTAATTTTCGTGTTCATCATTATGATTTTCTCTGTTTTTTAATCTTTATGGAATGAATATTTATTACTTTTACAATCACGCAGAGCATGATTATATTTGGAAGGAATAAATGCAAAGTCCGTACAGTATAATGGAAATGTCTCAACACATGAAAAACTAGATGGTGTAGAAAGAAAATAGCTCGAAGCAAAGGAGAAGTGGTACAAAATGAGACGTGATTAATTACTCATGATCTCTGTCAAAAAGTGTGGCCAGGCGGTGGGTTCACAAAACCGGGGATTTCTCCAGCGCAGAAGTCACCTTGTGACAACGTTTAAGTGATTTGCTAACCCAGGTTAGCATCCTGGCTGGGCCACTCGGTGGCTGTGGGACCTGGGACAGAGTCCTTTATTCTCTCTAAGCCTCTTGCTTCTCTAGAGCAAGTGGGGGAGAGGCAGAGAGGGAGGGAGAGAGAGAGAGAGAGAGAGAGAGAATCCCAAGTAGGTTCTGCACTGTCAGCATAGAGCCTGAGGTGGGGCTCAAACCCTCGAACCCGCTCATTTGTTAAAAGATTTTTGACACATGATAGGGCTGCTCCGAGGGGTCAGTGACGACAGGCGTGTAATGGGCTCCATATAGAGCCTTTAGCCATGCTTTGCGGAAGAGCAGACATCCTACTCCCAGCTCAGAGACCGTAAGAATCTGTGGGACAGGGGTGGTCGGGGGCAGACATACACGGGGGCTGGGGTGTCAGGGCTTGCCTGCGAGGGCTCTCTCTTGGGGTGATACGCAAGGTGCATCAGCCTCGGTATCTACAGACCTGGCTCCCCACTCGGCAAGGTATGCAAATAGCCTCAGCCTCTGTGTTCTTAATTACGACATTGATATAACGTATCTTGGGGCGCCTGGGTGGCGCAGTCGGTTAAGCGTCCGACTTCAGCCAGGTCACGATCTCACGGTCCGTGGGTTCGAGCCCCGCGTCGGGCTCTGGGCTGATGGCTCAGGGCCTGGAGCCTGTTTCCGATTCTGTGTCTCCCTCTCTCTCTGCCCCTTCCCCGTTCATGCTCTGTCTCTCTCTGTCCCAAAAATAAATAAACGTGGAAAAAAAAATTTAAAAAAAAAAAAAAAAAGATATAACGTATCTTTCTTTGCTCTTCCTGGGGCTCATCATTCGCTCCTTCCTTGATTTTATGAATGTCTTTCGGACGCCCTACTGTGTGCGAGATAAAAAACCAGAGAAAGATTTCCTGTCCTCATGGAGTTTATAGTGCGGAGGGGGTTAAGGTGACACACACACGATGCCTAAGTTGAATGTGTGGCATTTTAAGTGGTGATGCGTGTCACAGGGAATAACGAAGCCGGCACAGAGAACTGGGGTGAGGGGTGAATTTTGGCTAGAGGGCAGGCAAGGGCTCACCGAGAGATGCCATTGGAGCAGGTTAATGTCTGATGGAAGCGAGGGAGCAAGCTCTGTTGGGATTTGGGAGAAAGGATTACCGGCAGGGAGGACAACAGCCAGCGCAAAGGCCCTGTGGCAGCGAACGTGTCGGAACAGGGTGGCTGCAGCAGAGAGAGTGAACAGGACAGCCTCGAGAGAGAAGAACCGAGATGCGAGGTTTGTGGACGGAACCACACTGGCTTTTGCCCCAGGTGCGTTTTAAGCGGGAGACGGGCAGGATCTGATTTCCAGCCGGCGAGGGTACTCCCGTCTGCTGCTTTGAGAACACCGGGTGGCGAAGAGATCAAGGGCGAAAGCAGGGAGGCCCTTGGGACGATGTCGTGGTGAGCAGGTGAGAGCCGCTGGGCAAAGGGCGGTCGCGGCGGAGACGGCGAAACGAGATAGCGGATGGGGACCTGCTTGGAAAATGCACTTGCTCTTAGACCGCACGATGGTGTTGCGATCTCGCAGAAGCAACTGTGTGAAGAGCGCAGAGCGGCAGGTGCCACACGCGGCCACAGGCGGGACACCAGCCCGTCCGAGGGGAGACGTTCGGTGAGCTGATGAACTCGGGGGGGCCCAGGTATGGGCTTGACCGTCAGGACTTGTCTGCGATGATGCAGGACCCTGAAATGTGAGGGGACGATCACATGTCCTTGTGCGTCTCGTGCATGGGATGCCTTCGCCGTCAACTTAAGTTCACCTGCTTCTCCGGTTCTGCCTGGAAACTGTCACTTCCCGCCCTGTGTCCCGTCCGGGAGGGGAGTTGCAACAGCGTCTGGCCGCGTAGGGAGCAAAAACACGGCTGCCTTTCCTGAGGGAGTCCTCCCTCCCTGGGGGACTCAGCGGCGTTCTGCTGGGATGGTCCGAGGCGTTCCCAGCCCGCTTTTTGCAAACTGATGTGGTTTTCTCCACAATAATCCTTCAGAAGCACGTAGAGCTGGACGGGCCCAAATTAGAGGGGTCTGCTCCATTCCAGGGGTTGATTTGAATATCCCTCCTTTGCAGGGAGGAGAAAACAAGTCTTCCTAAGAAGAGAAGTTACTAGAAGGCCTGTTCTCAGAAACATGTCCTTGGCAGCCCATTAATTATATTTCCTTTTGACAGATCTCGTATATGGTTGTTATATCTTTAGGGGGAGAAAGGTGTTGGGTGATTAATTGGTTGATGGTGTATGTTAATTGGATGCTAATTACATTGAAATCTAATTCGTATTTGAAACCCTTAATTTAACTCAGGACCAGGAAATTAAGAATCTTCAGGCTTCTCAAAGGGACGTGTCTTCCTCTGTCACCTCCAAATGTCTGTTGACACTTTCTCCTTGTTTACAAACTTGTTTTTCAAGGGAAGACTCACGCTTCTTCGAGCTTCCAGCTATAATAAGACATGTCTGTTCTTGCGATACATATTTAATTGCTTTACTGGGGGAAAAAATGCACGTATCTCCACTCTATTACTTAAGTTTGTTCCAAGCAAGTCCCGTCACGCTGGACTACGGTGCCGTTTGAAGAAACACTTCCTAGAAGAGAGTCATTCTGTACTGAAGTCTCCGGAAAAGCACGGAGATGCTCTGATAGGGTCCTGGTGACCCGAAAGCAGTGGAGAAGCCCTTGGCATTGCTGGAAGCTTCCGGGCAATTCTCTGCTCCTGTTCCCACTCGGGGAAGACCCCACCCCCACCCCCACCCCCACCCCCACCTGGGAGATGAATACTCTGAGAATATGCTCACAAAGTATCCAACAGCTCCTGGGGGTTGTTTTTAATGTTTTTATTTATTTATTTTTGAGAGAGAGAGAGAGAGCAGGGGAGGGGCAGGGAGAGAGAGGATCCCAAGTAGGTCAGCACGGAGCCCGGCACGGGGCTCGAACCCGCGACCCGTGAGCCGAAGCCAGCTGCTTAACCGACCGAGCCGCTCAGGCGCCCCCAGTAGCTCCTGTTTTGTACCCCAGGTGTGGAAGGGGCCTCCACCCACGCTGATAAGGGAGCCCCGGCCTCCACGCTCCTGTGCTGTCTCAGCCGGAGCGGGCAGGTCTCTCCACAATCCGATTATCTGGAGATTTCCTCGAGGGTAGAGTGCCACGCCTTGAGACCGGGAAGGTATCTTCTGTTTCGACTCTCTAAGCAAAGAAACCTGGGGACCCCAGGAACGATCGGAGGAGCCTGGGCTCTGAAAGTTAACCGTCCCAGACTTGTACCCTGACCTCCCCTTAGAAGAGTTTCTTTGTTCTTCCGAGCCTCGGTTTCCTCCTCTGTGAAATGGGATGCTAAGACGAATCCGGCACGGACGTTGCAAGAATTAAATGAGATGGTGCGCTTTTGTAGAAACCCGAGAGGGTCCACGCCTAGTGAGGCGTTCGGTGCCTGGTCTGTGCAGTCCCCCTTAGTGCCAGGCGGGCTCCCGCTTCACCTCTGGTCCCGTAGAACGCCAGGACTTAGGCAGGTGCACGCTGCGCCACGGCTTGTCCTTGGCACTGGTTCTGTCTCCGCACTGGCCTCTGAGATTCGAACCTCCTTCCCTCACCCACTGGCTCTCCCCTCAGCTGTCCTGGAGAAGCCTCTAGAAAAGAAGGCCGGCAGAAACTATGGCCCCCCGGGCAACAAGAAGCTGATCTATTTCATTGATGACATGAACTTGCCTGAGGTGGATGCCTATGGGACCGTGCAGCCCCACACCATCATCAGGCAGCATCTGGACTATGGCCACTGGTAAGCACACATGTGCAAAGGGCCTGGGGCCCGTGGGGGGGGGGTTGAGGGGGGAGGCCTAAGGCAGAGCTGAAGGCTGTTCCCCTGGAGCCCCAAACTGCAGTTTAGCGCTGGTGCTGGATGAGAATCCCCATAGCAAACCACAGTCCCCACAGGACTGTGTCCCCTGGGGTGCACTTTCAGACCCAGGAATCAGTACCGACATGGGAAATTTGGTCAGGGGACATACTGAGCTGTTACCTAAGGGGGGAAAAAAAAACCTACTTTTTTTTTCAACATTCATCTCAAAAGTTGCCTTCTCGGGGCGCCTGGGTGGCGCAGTCGGTTAAGCGTCCGACTTCAGCCAGGTCACGATCTCGCGGTCCATGAGTTCGAGCCCCGCGTCGGGCTCTGGGCTGATGGCTCAGAGCCTGGAGCCTGTTTCCGATTCTGTGTCTCCCTCTCTCTCTGCCCCTCCCCCGTTCATGCTCTGTCTCTCTCTGTCCCAAAAATAAATAAACGTTGAAAAAAAAAAATTAAAAAAAAAAAAAAGTTGCCTTCTCCAAACCCCCAAAGCAGAATGAACCTCTCCTGTCCCCTGCTGTGGTCCCAAGTCCCTGAGCTGGTACTTGAGCGATAACCGCTAACACCCTGTGTGGTGCACGTATGTCCGCGGGTCTGAACAGCCTTTGTCCCTTTCGGGGAAATTCGCAGAGTTTGTTATTGTCTCCGGCCACAGCGTAATTGTTGACGGCAAAAGGTCTGAACTTGCCAGAAAAAAAAAAAAAAAAAAAAAAAAGTCTGTGATTGGAGACAACGTTGGCTCGCCTTCCTACCCCACGTCGAATTAGCTGCTGAGAATTCGGGGAATTCAGAGAGAAGCGTGGTTGTGATGGTGACCTGAGTCGCCTTTCAGCCATCGCTAACACCTCCTGCGGGATGCCTGCCGTGTACATCCCCCCCACAGCGTGCACACCAGCATCTGGGCGGCTCGGCTGTACAGGAACAGATCGATGTGACACACGAGTTTTACTTTAGATTCGTGGCCACGAGCCCAAAGTGGGCAGTAGGAGCTCTCTGGAAATCCCGCCCGGCTGCCTCAGCATGTTTGCATTTCCGCTCACGGCGATGGCTGCTTCAGACCTCCTGTCTGTCCTCAGGCTTCCCGCCCCACCTCCGCTGCTGACCGTGGGTTCCGCCTTTGTTTCCTGCCTCCGTAGCTGCGCGAGGGTGTCCTTTCCTCCCTCCTCCTGACCCACCTTCCCTGAGGCCGAGCCGTCACCAGCCTCTGGTTCGTCTCTCCCCCCACCTCCTTCGGCAACTGCCTCTTACCTCCTGATTGGCTCCTCCCCATCGAAATTGAGACTCACCTAGATTTCTTCTGTTGCATTCAAAAACATGATTTTCTAACTGATGACCCGTTCTCTCTTCCCACATAGCCACATATCTCGATTTCCACTTCCCCACTTTCCCCACCACCGCTCACTCCACTCCCTGGTGTTTGTTTCCTCCACTTTACTGAATTTTTCCTGCTCAACTACTAACTGTATCTTTAGGTGAGACCTGACAGACCCGTTGGGTCAACTCTCTTTCAGATTCTCTTTGACTGCTCTCTCCTCTTGGAAGGAACCAACTTCCTTTGGCTTCTGGGCTGCCGTACCCCTCTAATGCCCCCCCCACCTCTTAGACCTTTATGGTTTCTTTTTTCTGTGATCTTTCCATAGATGTTGGATCCCTCAGGATTTGGGCCCAGCCTCTTATCCTTTTCCGATCTCTACCGATGGATCTAGGCTTTTTTTTTTTTCACCCCCCAAGCATATAAATGATAGGATACATCCCACCTCACCCTAACAAGGCACTCACCTGCCTGGGCCATCACCCAGCTCTCCCTGTGGTTTCTGACTGTTCCAGGTATGACCGGAACAAGCTGTCCCTGAAGGAGATCAGGAATGTGCAATATGTCTCCTGTATGAACCCCACTGCGGGCAGCTTCACCATCAACCCACGGCTTCAGGTATGGGAGGGAGCTGTGGTACCTGAGTCCTAAATAAGTACTAGCTCACCAGGGCCCACATCCCTCAATGCCAAGTAGTAACTGGTCCTTCCCCCGTCCAGCCTCTCAAAGTGGCGAATCATACGGGATGCTGATTTGCGTTTCTGGGGAGACAAAGAAACTCCTAGACCCAGAGCCATGAAGCTTTTAGAGCTGGAAGGGGCCATAGAGTTCATCTGATTTAGCTCACTCTTTGGAGCGGGAAAACATCAGAGAGATGAAATGACTCTCTCAAGGTCGTGGGGATATCCAGTGTCAAATCCTAGTTTGGGCTCAGACGCTCTGAGTTCAAGTTCTGTTCTAAGTTCGGGTTCGGTGTGAGAAGTGTGATCGGAATATAGAATCCAAAAGCCTCATAAGAATTCCTTGTTGCTCTACCCAGAGCCCCAAGAGGCGATCTTGACTCTGACCCCTGGCCCCTGCCTGTTCTCTCGTACAGCGCCACTTTAGCGTGCTCGTCCTCTCCGTCCCTGGGGCAGACGCCCTGGCCTCCATCTACAGCACCATCCTGACTCAGCACCTTAAGCTTGGAAACTTCCCAGAGTCTCTGCAGAAATCCAGCCCCCAGCTCATCAATCTGGCCCTCACCTTCCACCAGAAGATCGCCACCACATTCCTACCCACAGCGATCAAATTCCACTACGTTTTCAATCTCCGAGACCTCGCCAACATTTTCCAGGTGAGTCCATCTGTACGGAGACGCCCTTGAAAGGCTCGCTGATAATCTGGGCCCTTCCGTTCTTGGTAAAATAACAGCACCAAACCCTTACGCAAAGGCGCCGTTCGTACAGAATCATGAACACAATCAGGTAGATGGGGCCACGGGCTCCATGAGGAGGGACGTCAACCAGGTAGAGTTCTGTTTGCCAAAGACATGGTTTCCCAGGACACGTTTCTGAGTTGGCTCCTTTGGGTTGGAGAAGGCTCAGCATCTTGAAGAAAATGCTACATACTGATTCCAGCATGCCAAGGAAGGAAAGAAAAGAAAGAAAGAGAAAAACTACTTTGCAGGCCCTGGTGGTATACCATGGTTCTTGGGAACAAAAAGAATGTCCCCCGAAATCAGGCGGGATAGATCCGCTTCCTGAAAAAGCCACATCATAGTATTCCTAAGGTAGTACCTGCCAGCCTCCAGGAGGCCTCTGTTGTCAAACTCCAGCTTCCTCTCCAGGCCACAGCCATCGCAGATTCTTCTAGCTCTTTCTCCTCTGCATAGCGATGGCCTGTCTCTGCCCATTGCCTTCAGTTGCTTGACCCTTCACTGTCAAAACCTCCAGAGGGCAACGCAACAAAGCCTGGTCCCCTCTTCCTCACAGGATGGGGGCTGCAACTTTCCCATCTTGGGCAAGAACCTGTGGAGACCACTTTTTGGACACGGTCCTCCCCAAGTTGGCAGGAAGGATGCCTTTTACACCAAGCAGAGGCCACACCTGTAGGGGGCTGTCAATGCGACCGGGGAGTGAGACGTGACCCTCTGTGGTCAGCACGTGTACTTGGAATTAATTACCCAGGACGCTACCTGTCCCGATCCTGAGAACGTAGGGCCTGCGTGGTCCAGCCAGGACCTTTGGTTGTAAAAAGCAGAAATCTTCTGACCATTAGTTCTGAGGTCTGAGAACTGTGTCTGGAGTGGCTTCACCTAGAGAGACACTGAGCCTCCCCGCGTAAGGACCAGTCTCTGAGTACACACTTAAGCTACCTCAGGACAGCCCTGTGGGCCACATACCTCCTAAACACTAACTCTGCTAAAAAATGAGGAAGCAGAGACCCCCAGAGATTCTGTAGATTTTCCTAGGAAGGGGAAGGGACTGGAACAAGAAGCCGGGTCTTTGGGTTCCTGGCCAGGACCTCTTTCCTGCACACCATTCTGTCCTCTTCATCCACACTTCTGGAGAGGGGAACAAGCATAAGGTAGTTCAGGCAGCAAGAAAGACCCCACTCCAAGCCCGTAAAGCCTTCAGGTCTGTGGCTCTGAGGCCAGGACGATGGCAAAATTCGTACATGCCCACTATTCTCTCTCCTCTACTGAGTATTAATTGAGAAAGACCTCTTTTATCACATACTACCTCTCTTAAATCTCACCGCAGCAGCACGAGGTGAGAATGTCCCCATCTGTACTTTTCAAAGGCAAGAAAGGAGTTAATTGGGTCAAACTCACATTGCTCATAAGGCAGAGGTGAAGGGAGAAGGGCATTAGATCTGGTTGACCAGAAGCATCCAGCTCCTGCCTGGACAGACGCCTTGTCACCCGTACGCTCTGAAACGCACTCATGACAACCCTTCGGGACCCACGTTATTATCCCAATTTAACGGAGGCTCAGGGAAGTTACCAGCCAGGTGACAGCACGAATGGTCACAAAGGCAGAAAAGCATAGACAACATCAGTGGAATGCGTAACAGGCGTCGGGCCATGGGGGATGGAAAGTGAGGGGAAGGAGGTGGTCGTGGAGAGACAGAATTGGAAAGATCATTTGAGGCCAGAGTGGGCCCTCATAAAAAGTCTGACATTGGCCTGTAGCAATTATGGAGCGCGGTCCTGGGCCTTTTACATCTATTAGCGAATAATTGAATCCTTGCAACCATCATGCAAGGCAAAACAGCGATTATTTCCAATTTGGAAGGGACACACTGAGCCACAGACAAATCAAGTGCCTTGAGCATGATCCCATCACCGGAAGGCAGCGTCACCGACATCCAAAACTAGAACGTTCAATTACAAAACGCTCACCGCCATATTCCAGCCTTGTCTCAGTGGCGGCCAGCGTAATGTCAAGGAAGCGCCAAGGAGGGGGGGGTATTGGCCTGGGGGCAACGTCTCCTGTTCCCCCTGGCCTGTTTCGTTGGCTGGCTCAGGCAGGCTGAGTGGCAACCCCCGGGGCCCTGTTTGCCTGCCTGTCTGCAGCCTGCCAGCTGTCAGCCACCTGCCACCACGGTGGGAAAATACATCCCCCATTGGAGCACCTGCCTCCCTGCAACCACCCAGCCCCCGCCCTCCTCCTCCAGGGGGGAGTTTCAGGCTCCCAGCTTGACTACAGCCTCCCCTGGCTACTTGTCTAACGGCCTGATGGAAGCACCTAGGGGGTGGCTGGATGCCTGGTAGGAGCCAGGCATCACCTCCTTCCAGTGTGACCTGCAACTCAGGAATTCAGACCCTCTCTACACTTCCCTCACTCTGTCCTGACCAGGACACCATCTGAGAAAGCTCCAAGTGGCAGAAATCATCAACTGCTCCCATCTCAATGCCACACGTAACTAAGGTGGGGCAGAATTTGTGCTTGATGTGCTCATGTGGGTGAGTAGCATACCTCACTGTAAGGGACAGTCCAGGAAGTCGGGGTGCCTGGTGGGTACTTCTCCCTGCCCTCTGCATCTCATCGGGCTCATGCCGAGGAGAGCAAAGAAGAAGAGAGGTCGAGATGTGTGGGGGGGTGGGGCCCAAGGGACCTAACGGAATTTCTTCCATTTTTAAAAATACACTTTTATCAGAGTACAACATATAAGTAGGAAAGCCCACAAGTCATAGGCACACAGCTTGGTTAGTTATTACAAAGCCATCACACCTCTGTAACCACAAGAAATGGATCAAGATCTTCAGATCAAGAAATAGAACATTCCCTTGGGGCACCTGGGTGGCTCAGTCAGTTAAGCGTCCGACTTCAGCTCGGGCCATGATCTCGCAGTTTGTGGGTTCAAGCTCCGCATCAGGCTCTGTGCTGACAGCTCGGAGCCTGGAGCTGCTTTGGATTCTGTGTCTCCCTCTCTCTCTGTTCCTCCCTTGCTCATGCTCTGTCTCTCTCTGTTTCTCAATAATAAACATTAAAAAAAAAAAAAAAAAGAAATAGAACATTCCCGGCATCCCTGAAACTCCTTCTGCTTTGTCCCTTCCATTTGGTTTTTCCTCCCCTCCCGGAGGTAAATACTGTTTGGGTTTATAACACCGTAAGTTCTTCTGGCCTGTTTTTGGACTTTATGAAAACAGAATCATAGGGCAAATATTAATTTGTATCTTTGTTCAATAATGCACTTATGCTTATATATACAATCATGTTATTGGTAAAAAAAAAAAAAATACTAGTAATAATTTCTTTCCAGTCCTTAAATCTTACAATTTCTTTTTCTTGTCCTATTGTGCTGGCTACAACCGCCAGTATGACGTTGAAGAGAAGTTGAGAGAGCTGCCTCTTGTTGCATTCCTAATTCTAGGGGGAAGAGCTTTTAATAGTGTGTGATGCTTACTTTAGGTTTTTGTGGTTGCTCTTTGCCAGATAAAGAAACTTTCTTCCTGTGTGTAGTCTAAGAGTTTTAACCATGAATGTATATTGAAACTTAAGTGGTTTTTCTGTAGCTTTTGTAATAATTATATTGATTTCTTTCTCATTGTTTCTGGAAATGTGATAAATTACATTGATTATTTTTCATTTTTTTTAACATTTATTTTTGAGACAGGGAGAGACAGAGCATGAACAGGGGAGGGTCAGAGAGAGGGAGACACAGAATCTGAAACAGGCTCCAGGCTCTGAGCTGTCAGCACAGCGCCCAACGCGGGGCTCAAACTCACGGACCACGAGATCATGACCTGAGCAGAAGCTGACCGCTTAACCGACTGAGCCATCCAGGCGCCCCTACATTGATTATTTTTGAATCTTAGCTCACCCTTGCATTCCTATAATGAACCCAACTTAATTCCTGCATGCTGAGCCTTTTATATTTTGCTGGGTTCCATTCTCTATTTTTTTAAATGTTTATTTATCTTGAGAGAGAGAGAGAGGGAGAAAGAGAGAGAGGTAATGGCAGAAAGAAAGGGGAGAGAGATTTCAAACAGGCTCCACGCTGTCAGTGCAGAGCCCAAGGTGGGGCTTGATCTCACGAACCATGAGCTCTTGACCTGAGCCAAAATCAAGAGTCAGAGACTTAACCCACTGAGCCACCCAGTCACCCTCCATTTGCTATTTTTTAATATATTTTTTGCACCTCTGTTAATAAGATTGTCCTGTAATTTTCCTTTCTTCTGTACCCTAAGGTTATGAAGTCCTCATAAAGTGCATTGGGAAGTGGTCTCTCCTTTCCTACTCCCTGGAAGATTTTGTAAAACACTGTAGTGAGCCTTCCTTAAATGTCAGAAGAAGTTACTGATGAAACCATCTGGAGATTTTTTATGGCCAGTCTTACACTCTGAGTTCAACTTTTTTCGTACATATTAGACAATTCAGATTTTCTATTCATGTGTCAGTTGTGGTAAGATGTCAATGTCATCAATTTCTACCTTATTAGCATACAGTCATTTATAATGTCCTGTGATTATCTTTTAGATATCTGTTGTATCTGACATTATGTCCTCTTTCTTAAAACTGATACTATTTGTGCCTTTTCTCGTTTTCTCTTTTTCTCTTTTATCGGGCTTATTAAAGAGTTATCAATTCTGATAATCTTTTCAAAGAAACTGAAAAGTATATCAATTTTTTTTACCTTGTTTGCTGTGTCTATTTGATATCTGCTTTTATCTTATTAATAAATACTGTATAATCTCTTTCTTTAGGTTTGTGATTAGTCTTCCTTTTTCTAGCTTCTTGATGTGTCTAGTTCGATCATCAATTTTCAGCCTTTCAGCTCTTCTAAAATGTTCATTTTAATGCTATGAATTTATCACTATTCCGTGTATCATGCAAACTTTTATATGTTGTATTTTTATTATCATTCACTTCATAATATTTCTTAATTTCCCCTGTGATTTCTCCTTTAGCTTATGGGATATTTGGAAGTGTATTGCTTTGTTTTTCAAAATTGAGAGATTCTCTAGTTATCTTGCTTTGTTTTTCAAAATTGAGAGATTTTCTAGTTACCTTTCTCTTGTTGATGCTCAGCTTAATTTCACCATTTCAGAAAATATACTCAATTATTTTATTCCTTTGAAATATGAAGTGTGTTGAGACTGGCTTTATGTCCCAAGATATGACCAATGGGCACTTTTTAAATAGTGCTTTCTTCAGATGCCGCGTGTAGTTAAATCAATATGTCAACTAGGTCAAGCTTATAAATCATGTCATTGAAATATCTTATATCCTTACTGATTTTTTTTTTTTTTTACTATGTGCTCTGTCCATTTCTAAGAGAGGTATGCTAAAATCTCCCACTGTTGTTGTGGACATGTCCATTTCTCCTTTTATTTCTGTCACATTTGTTTTATATGTTTTGAAGTGGTGTTATTAGGTGCACATACATTTAGAATTAGTATATCTACCTAGTGGACTGCCCTTTTACTTATTATTAAATATCCTGCTTTATTTCCAATTTCTTATTCCAGCCTTTTTTTCTCATATTTAAGGTATATCTCTTATAGGCAACATATAGTTGGATTTTTAAAATCGAGTCTAATAATCATAGTCTTTTAATGAAAATATCATGTTCATTCATATTTGATTTGATTTTATATAATAATAAATTTAGGATTAAATCTATACTGTTTGTTTTCAGTATGTTCTAGCTGTTCTATGTTTTCTTTCCCCTCACTTTTTGTATTCTATCAAACTAATCACTTTTTGTTTTTTATTTTCTCCCCTCTTAGCATGCAGTACATCTTTTTACTCTTCATCTAATGATTATCAAATGCATCATTTTATTCTTTTGTAAATGAGCACTTTATCACTTGCAAGGGTCTTAGAGCAACTTATATCCCTCCAATTTGATTCTATTATTATTTTTAAAATTCAGTGTGTATTGAAAACCCACAACGCATGAATACTTTTGTCTTTGTCAACATTTACTTAGGTTTACTCACATATTATCTTCCCACTTCCCCTATCCCTGGTGCATTTCTGTTCTTCCATTTGGAGTCATTTTCATTCTACCTGAAGCTCTCCTGTAGATTTTAGTGGTGTTTATATCTGCTAGAAAATAATCTCTCAGTTTTTATTTAACTGGAAATGTATTTATTTCTTATTTTTTTTATTTTATTTTAATTTTTTTTTTCGACGTTTATTTATTTTTGGGACAGAGAGAGACAGAGCATGAACGGGGGAGGGACAGAGAGAGAGGGAGACACAGAATCGGAAGCAGGCTCCAGGCTCTGAGCCATCAGCCCAGAGCCTGACGCGGGGCTCGAACTCACGGACCGCGAGATCGTGACCTGGCTGAAGTCGGACGCTTAACCGACTGCGCCACCCAGGCGCCCCTATTTCTTATTTTTTAAAAGAATTGGGGGGAGGGCACCTTGGGTGGATCAGTCAGTTAAGTGTCTGATTCTTGATCTCAGCTCACATCTTGAGCTCAAGGTTGTGGGTCCACACCCAATGTGGAGCCCAACTTAAAAAACAAAAACAAAAAACAAAAAAACAATTCTTGGAGGGGGTTTAGAAGTCTAGGTTGGCAGCTATGTTTTTTCAGCTTTTCAAAGGTATTATTCAACTGTCCTCTGCTTTCATTGTTTCTACTGAGGAAGTCTTAAGTCTTACTTTTCCTTTACAGTACACATATTTTTTTTTTCACTTGCCTGCTTTTGAGATTTTCTGTTTGTCTTTGATTTTCAAAATTTTCACTATTCCCAAGATTTCTAAGTGGTATTTTCTGTATTTATCCTGCTTAGTGTTTGCAGCACTTTTGAATCTTGATGTCTTTTCTTTTCAGGTTTCTTTTTCAGTTTTAGAGAAGTCACAATATCTTTTCAAATGTTACTTCTGCTCTTTTTTTCTAGTATTCTAATGCAAGTATATGAGACCTTGTCACTGGGTCTCATATGTCCCTTATGCTCTTTCTTTTTTCTCTTAGTGATTCAATCTGAATGTTTTATACTACTCTCTCTTCCTGTTCACTGATTTTCTTTTCAATTCTGTCTATTCTGCTGTCAACTCCATTGATTAAGTTCTTAATTTCAGTAACAGTAATTTGGGGTAATTTTTAATCTGACAATTTCCATTCGATTCATTTTTAAGTTTACTTATTTATTTTGAGAGAAAGAGTGTGTGTGAGAGAGAGAGAGCACGCGCGTGCGCGCGCGCGCGTGTGTGTGTGTGTGTGTGTGTGAGCGAGCAAGGGAGGCACAGAGAGAGAGGTAGAGAGAGAATCCCAAGTATTCTCTGTGTTGAGAAGACCTCACAACCATGATATCACAACCTGAGCACCCCTGATTCATTTTTAAAGGCTCCATTCCTTTGATGAAATTCTTTACCTGATGTCCCCTAATTTCTTGGTCATTTTAATCATAGTTTTGTTAAAGCTCTTGTGTCTGATAATTCCAATACCTAGATCTTCTGTGGGCTGGGTTTTTTCCCCCTGATTTGGTCATGTCTCCTGGTATTTCCAGTAATTTTTGTTTGATGGCCAGACATTAGGAGTTTTAAAATGTGCAGGGGTGCCTGGGTGGCTCTGTCAGTTAAGTATTCAACTCTTGGTTTCGGTTCAGGTCATGTTCTACCAGGTTCATGAGTTCAAGCCCTGAGTCAGGCTCCACACTGTCAGGGCAGAGCTATTCAGATAATTTGAGGGTTTATATGATGATATTTTCCTTCAGAGATTACATACTTCTGCTTCTGGCCAGTAGGTACCAGGGATTGAGGAGTTGAAATTGGGCTCGTTTCTGTGAGGACTGAATGATTGTGACTCACTCATACTCCTGATGTATCACCATTTGAGAAGCTCCCCTGAGGTCTTTAGCCATGAACCCCTTCTTGCTAATCCCTGAACTTCAACTTTCACCCTTCCTACCACTTGAGATGAGGTAACTTTGCTCAGCATCTTAACCTTTCACTTGTCTGTCTCTCTTTGATTTCTGAACCTATGAGCCATTACTTGTGAATTGGAAAATGCCTGAAGGAAAAAAAAATAGTACCAAATTCTGGGTTCATCTTTCTTCCTTCTCTTCCCTAGTATCGTAGCCCCTTGAGTCCTCACTGCCTTGGTGACTCCCTAATGCCTCTAAAACGATGAAGCTTTAAAGATAAGTTCCCTATCTTTTGTAGTTGACTTCACGGGATTGGTTTGTGATCAGGTATTCTGCCACGACTAAAAGCAGAAATCTCGACGTAGGGCACATCAGAGAAAGTGCTGTTGGACAGGAAAGGAGGTGCTATGGAACACTTCAAGAAAGAGATCACACTTGAACTGGATCTTGAAATATGAGCATAGCTAGAAAAGCAAAAGGCACGAAGGCACAGAAAGTATGCAGCGCCAGAAAACAACTTGAATTTGGTGAAACCGAGATCTAGATTTTATGGGAAGTGGTGATCATGAGGAACTAGACTGGTAGTCCTATTACAACCAGAACTTTCTGCCGTGCTCATCCTGTTGGTAATGAGGGATAATTACATGACCACTTTTCCTCATGATAAAAAAAAAAATAATTGGGGGGAAACACAGGTACAGATGAGTTTCAAATTACAGGACTCGTTGAGGTCATTCAGAGACTCTCATCTTGGTTGTCTCCAGTTTTCAATGAAAAATGAGGCTGAGACGTTAGCTAATCGTAGCAGAGAGGTGAGGTGACAGAGAAACTTGAAAAGGATAGTAAATGTTTGGGATGATCCCTGTGGTATACAGAAGGGGAACCCTCTAAAGATGGGTAAAATGGATTACTGACCTGCAAAGGTTAGCTAGAGTCACCCTTTGTCATCGTTCCGATTTTACATAAACAGTTGTCGCCTAGACTGGTTCTCAAACCGGTACTTAGGGAGTTGAAACACGGCAAAGAGGCCACCTGTCTCCTCACTGTGGCTGTTTGGAATGCAGTGATCAAAATTCCAGGTCCTCAAGGTTTTGAAACCTTGCTGAGACCACATACTATATATATGCCATTAGGTATGCTTCCTGTCTTTCTGAATCCCAATCTCCACATTATACCAGATGGATGTAGTAAAAGTTATATTTTTGTAGAAATTGTTTATCATGGTGGTCACATGAGTTTTACCTGGCGAAACTTCTAGTCCAGTACCTGTCACGTACCTGGTTTAATAAGTTGTAGCTGTTGTAGTTTTAAATTGTTATTCACATTATTTTTGGTCTACTCTCTATAAAGGGCATTCTCTTCTCCTCTGTGGAATGTGTAAAATCCACACAGGACCTCGTAAAGCTCTATCTACATGAATCAAGTCGGGTTTATCGGGACAAGATGGTGGAAGAAAAGGACTTTGATCTTTTTGACAAAATCCAGACAGAAGCGGTCAAGAAAATTTTTGATGTGAGTATTGCCCTGAAAAAAAAAATTGCTATATATTTGAAAAATAAATATTTCTGCAGACGATCACCCAAATGATAAAATCTAGCTCAGAAATGGGGCAAGGTGGGGGGCGGGAATCAGAGATTAGATAGAGAAAGAAAATCTATCATTATTTTGCTGAGGTGAAAATGGCAGGACGAGAAAAGACATAAATTACCATAGAATTTCAGTGTTGGGAGGGTCTGTGGATTTCATGTGATCCAATTCCTTGTCCCATACTCGCTCATGTCAGTAGCATTTCTCAGATTGGTCATCCCAGTGGATGCATCCTTGAAAATGCATAATCTCATCTTTCCCGGGGGAGCCATTCTGGAGCCACTAATGACTAGAAATTTGAAGCAATTTATTTTATTTATTTTAAGTTTATTTTTTTATTTTGAGAGAGAGAGGCAGAGAAGGAGAGAAAGAATCCCAAGCAGGCTCTGTCAGCACGTGGGGCTTGAACTCATGAACCATGAGATCATGACCTGAGCCGAAATCAGGAGTCCGATGTTTGACTGACTGAGCCACCCAGGTGCCCCTGGAAATTTGGAACAATTTTTATTTTTTTTATTTTTAATTTTTTTAAATGTTTATCTTTGACAGAGAGAGAGAGAGAAACAGAGCATGAGTGGGGGAGGGGGAAAGAGAGAGGGAGACACAGAATCTGAAGCAGGCTCCAGGCTCTGAGCTGTCAGCACAGAGCCCGATGTGGGGCTTGAACTCATGGAACGTGAGATCATGACCTGAACCAAAGTTGGATGCTCAACCAACTGAGCCACCCAGGCGCCCCTGGAACAATTTTTAAATTCGGAAGCTTTGGAACAATTTTAAAGTCTGGAATTTTTTTCTTTTTCTTTCTTTCTTTCTTTCTTTTTTTCTTTTTCATTTTCATTTATTTGAGGAGAGAGAGTGTGTGTATATGAGCAGGGGAAAGGGGCAGAGAGAGAGGGAGGGAGAATGCGAAGCAGGTTCCGCGCTCAACACAGAGCCTGATGGGGGGACTTGATCCCATGATCCTGGAATCATGACCCGAGCCAAAAACAAGAGTCAGTCACTCAACCGACTGAGCCACCCATGCACCCCAGCTGGAAATTTTTTCTAATGATGACCTAAAATTTATTTCCCTGTCCACTCATATTAAGTCTACATGAAACACTTTCAAATATTTCAAATAATATGTCTTGTCCTTCCTGGGTCTTCTTTCCTCCAGACCAAATAGCCTCTGTTCTTTTAGCCACTTCTGACATGGCTTGTTTTCAAACCCAGAGAAATTTGCCATCATCTTGATTACTTTTCCATCAGTTCCCCCCTCTGAGATCGTGGTGTCTGATTTTTCGTCTCACAACCCAACTGGGGTCTGGCCCAAAGCAAGATCATCATTCCCTCTTCTTACATACTATAATTTTGTTACCATTTCCCAAAATTGTCCTCCTAAACTGTTGAACTACAATATACTCCTTAGAAAGAAGGTATCCATGATAAAAATAAGTTGAGAAAGTACTTCATATTCTATCCCTCTCTTGGAAATACATCGTGCTTTCAGCACATTCAAGCCCCCAAAATCTTGAATAACCCTGATTCGTTTGTCATTTCCCACATGTATGAGATCCTCAAACCCTTTTCCATTCATGAAACTTACTAATAATTTGCAGAACGAATATTCCACAGAATATGCCTTGGAAAGCACTGATCCACAAACGCAGCCTAAGATCATGTTACACTTCTTTGTGTCACAGTTACCCCACAGCTAACACTGAGCATTCTGGAAGTTGACCCCAACTCCCTAGTTTCCACTCAAGCCACTTGTCCTCTCTCGAACTTAGAAATAACCAGAACTTGTATTGAAATGTACCGTGTTTCCCTGCTCGCCTTGTTGGGTCTAGCACCATATTTTGTCCTGACACCAACCTGGGTCTACCTCTGAAGATACTTAGAGTCCATCCCAACCTACATGGCAGCCTTCTGGATCTTGGACAGCATTTTTAAGGAATTTATCTCAGCCTCCTCTTTACTAATATGAACACCCTGAAATGCCTCCCCTTACCATTTTTCTGTGCCCCGCTCTCACATCTTAGATGCCCCTCTGAGCATTGTAGCATTTGCCAATTTATGTGTTCGTGGTTGGCTCTGCAAACGCACCTTGACTATTTTCTCCAGCCAGTCTGAGCTGGCACTTTAGACGGACAACTCCCAGCCTTTGAAATCGAGGTTCCTCTGTGGGTCTGTATCCTAAGGACGCATTCTTTTGATCATAGACCCAGATATAATTAATACCATTATCCTTCTCCAACAACCTCTGAAATGCCAGCCAGAATCACCTCCGGCCGCATGAAATCTTGGTATCGGTATTAATGAAAGGTTGCCGGATTTCCACCAAGGAAGTGACACGGTCCTGTTTCCACCATTAAATTCTTAACGTTCTCTGAGAAGTGGCCCTTGTGTGATGTGGCGTCACTATGAAGAAGTCTTTGATTCACCGGGTGCTTGGTTTTCCTCTCCCTCCTGCACCGCCTGGCTCTGATCAGAAAATCTGAGACACATTGTTTTGTTCATCAAAGAGTCTTTGTAGAGTGGGCTTTTCAGAACTGCACTTCAGTCCTTCCTCTGCTACATCATTCATGTAAATTGACTGCTATCAGGACCAATTCCCAGTATATTAGCCCGTGTTCAAACTGGGTAAATGTATTCCCACATCACTTCCCCCACGTGCTTCCTGCAGCTAGCGAGAATGGCTCGCCTGCATTTCATTAAATCTTATCTGAGTGTCTGGGCATTTACTGCTAATGTGTGGCAAAGGCAGAATGGTTTAAAGGCTTTCCAGGGCCCTGAAATCACCTTCAAAATACAATAGCTCTTTGATATTTAACTCTTGCCATTTCATTCTTCTTATAAACCAGTCCTGGTTTCTCTGTCCATGTGACTGTCGAACTCACTTCCCCTCTATTAAGTTTGATGCATCGTGCCCACGGGCTTACAAAGCCAACCCTAAGGGACTCATCTCCTGGGTAATGTCCTTGCTGATAAACAGCATATGTGTTACCTCTTTGGCAGGTGGTTCTCCCAGTCAGAACGTTGGGAGAAAAACACAATGGCAGTGGGGATAGTTGCTCATAATGGTACAGCACTAGGAAACCTGTTTTGTCTCAACTTCCTTCTGCCACCTTTCTTCCTTTCGAAGTCTCTAGCATTCAGGTTTCGGTAAGTAAGTGTACAATGGAATACTACTCAGCAATGAGAAAGAATGAAATCCTGCCATTTGCCACAACGTGGATGGAACTGGAAGGTATTATGCTGAGTGAAATAAGTCAGTCAGAGAAGGACAGATATCATATGTTTTCACTCATATGTGGAACTTGAGAAACTTAACAGAAGACCATGGGGGAAGGGAAGGGGAAAAAAAACAGTTGCAAACAGAGAGGGAGGGAGGCAAACCATAAGAGACTCTTAAATACAGGTAACAAACTGAGGGTGGATGGGGGTGTGCAAAAAAATAAATTAAGGAAAAGATTAGCTGCCTCTTTGATGCTTGGAGGGCACCTTGGTGGTAAGGAGACATAGATGCCGTATCTTTTTAATTAATTGGATTGTACTAGGTATTCATTAAACATGGTTAGGTCTTCCCTGTGGGCAAGAATTAACACACAATAGGCTCATATCTTTAGGAAAATTGTGCACCATGTACACGCAGGGGGCTCTCCTGTGAATGAACCAGTCACCTAAGGATGGCTCATGGCACATTTTTCAGAAACCAAGTTCTCTGGGCTGAGCCTGTGGAGCTGGGGCTGGTAGCCTACAGTGGGGTGTCTCACAGGAAACAGGAAAGGATATTTTAGGACACTGCTGTGGATTGGGAAGCAGGACTTGTTGGAATGGGTGCGGGGGAGATGAGGCCACTGGTGCATGGACCCCTTCACCCGGCACTGGTCGAAGAGCCGCTGCTTAGCGTAATCTGCCCCTGTGTCCCCATCCATTCCTCTGCCCAGACATGGGCTCTACCTGTGTATGTGGGAGGGTCCCTCCTACCTTCCGGTTTCCACTCTCAGCCCACAAGGAATAGCAAACATCACTCATGACTTCATGGAGCTAGTAAATGAATGTTAAACATCCACTTCATAGAAGCTTCTCAAGAAAAAGAAAGTGTTGGAAGCAGGACTGATACTTAATTTGCAGGGTGTGTTCAGAGAGAAAAAGCACATGAGGGGTCTTCAATCTGTATGGAACCAGAATTGAGTCTGTAAGGAGGGTCCTTACGCCTGTGTCCCATCACCAGGGTGTTGATGAGACGGTGGAGCAGACCCGAAGCCTAAACATATATTGCCATTTTGCAAATGGTATTGGTGAACCCAAGTACATGCCTGTACAATCGTGGGAACTTTTGACCCAGACTCTGGTGGAAGCCCTGGAGAACCACAATGAAGTCAACACAGTGATGGACCTGGTTCTCTTTGAGGACGCCATGCGCCATGTGTAAGTGTGCTTCCGTTCTTGCCTTTCCTCAGTTGCCTCGTCTTCCCAATGTCAGAGGTCTCATGTGGGCATTTGAGGACACCTCCCTAAAACCAGAAAAAAAGCAGCTATGCCTCTGCCCTGAAGGTCAAGATGGCGGCCGGTAGAGCAGCGGCTGCAGTGTCTGCCACTGACCCTAGGGGGCAGCAGGATGCTGAACTCAGGCAGCACTGGATGTATTTCCTTGTGTGTCATTTACAATCCCTGGGCATGACCACAGTGACACCAAGGGAAAATTTAAGATCATAAAAGAGGCACCAGAACAGCTCAGAACCCATATCCCCACCCCATACCGGTCGAAGGGCCAACTTTAGAATAATGAGATTGAAGATTTTTGTTTACGTGCTCACAGATTTCAAAAATTGAATACCCTTCTTAAATGTTATTGCCATCAAATGAATCACTGAGAGTAGTCACCAAGCCTCCCAGACGATTTATACTCACACCAGTGCTGTCCCTGTATTGCTCTACATTCCCCGGTTTAATCACACCTACCATCCCTCCCTGCCTTCCAAAATCTTTCCACCCTGTCCCCTGGTACCCGTGCACTTCAGCAGCAAAACCCACCTCATCTTTACCTTCTCTGAACCTCCCCTCATTGATGATTCCGAGTGAAACCTCACTGACCCCTGAGTGGAGGAAAGCTCTTTTTGCTTCCCTGTTCTGTGTGCCCCCAGGATCTAGAGAGAACTAAGTACCCTCCTTCTCCCCCACCTCATTTCAATGGCACATTTAAACCATTTCTCTCTTTATCCTTTACAAACCCCACTTCTTCTAAAGCACTGGCAACCGGACATTCATACTCATCACCTCGCCTGTCATCTGCCAACATCCAGTTCTCCCCCTACACTTACCGGCTGCCTGGGTGCTTGGAGCATCTTCTCAACTACATCTTTCTCCATGGCTGGCATTGGTCTTGTTAATTCCAGTGGTTGTTTCTTCCATCCCCCACCTCAGCCACTCGCTCTCATGTTCCTACCCTTGCACTTCCATTATCGGTGATGATCCCATCTCCACCATTGCCATTTCAAACATCCCTCTCTCTGACTTGTACCTCTTACCCTTCCACTCGCCTGCTCTACTTCCCATTGCAGGTATCCTTTCTTTACCCAGTTTTATTGAGATATAACTGACATATAACATGGTATAAGTTCAAGGCGTACAACGTCATGACTTGATATACGTGTATAGCACAAAATGGTCATGACAATAAGATTGGGGCACCTGGGTGGCTCAGGTGGCGAAGCGTCCAACTCTTGTTTGGCTCTGGTCACGATCTCACATTTACGGCATCAATCCATGCATCGGACTGTGCACTGAGCATGGGGCCTACTTCGGATGCCCCCTCTCCCTCTCTCTTTGCCCCTCCCCCTTCTCAAAATAAGTAAATAAACTTAAAAAAAAAGATTAGTTAACAGTCATCACTTCTCCTAGTTACCATTTTTTTCCCCTTGTGATAAGAGCTTTTAAGATCTGTTCTCTTAGCAACTTTCAAATACACCACACAGCGCTGTTAACTGTAGGCATCGTATTATATCTTACATCCCCAGAACTCATTTATCTTCTATCTGGGATTTTGTACCTTTTGACCACCTTTACCTGATTCCTTACCCCCATCCCTCCAGTCTCTGGCAACCACAAATCTGATTTCTGTGTGTGTGTGTGTGTGCGTGTGTATGTGTTAGATTCCACATATAAGTAAGATCATATGGTATGTGTCTTTCTCTGACTTACTTCAGGTGGTGTAATACCTTCAAGGTCCTTCTGTGTTGTCCCAGATACAAATATTCCAGTTACTCTTAAACGTCATCAAGACTTCATTTCATGGAGCCAACCACTTTCGCAGACTCCTTTGTCCCTCTGCCTACCATGCCTTTTCTGTCCTCAGCCATCATAGACTCCCATCATCCTGGTACAGGCTCCCCTAACTTTCCTGGCATAGCATCCATGTGACAAAACCCCATTCTAGTCAAACCCCACTGTCGTCTTATTCCACACCTGCCCCCTAAGCATCTGAAGATCGTGGAAGAAAAACCACAAAAGTTTTGGCTTGGTTTGCTTCATATTTTCAGCCACACCTACCAAATGGGCCCCTAACGTTGTGGAAACTCCACCTCCCCTACCCTGGGCAGTTTGCTCTCTTGCCCTGCCTGTGGTAATTGCATCATGTAGTTTTCTGTTCTCAAGCTTCCAGCATCCTTCTCCTCTCTCTGTTCCCAGTTAATGAGCACATGTCTTACTTCACTGCGATAGTGAAAGCAACCAGGAGAGAATCCTCTCATCTCCCCATCATCAAATCTAACAGCCTATCTTCATCCCTCCTGCATCCCACCCACAGATTGTGCCTTCTCTACTGTCTCAGCAAATGAACCATCCCTGTTCCTACCTGAGGCCAATCCCTCCGTGTGCATTCTGGATCCTGACTCTTACCACCTTCTAAGTGACTTTATTCCTTCTGAAATTCAATTATTCTTTCTCCCTCCTTCCTTCCCCCTACCTCCCCCTCTCCCACCACCTCCTCCTTTCTCCCTCTCTCTCTCTCTTTCTCTTCCCTCCCCTCTTTGCTCTTGTCTCCCCTTACCCCATCTTCATTGATTCAGTAATTGCTTCATCATATGCATCTACATACAAACATGCCAGATCATCCTTATCAAAAACAATAAACTATCCCTTCACTTTTACATCTCTTTCCATCTCCTACCCCCATTATTTTTTGCTCCTGTTCATAACAGCATTCATCAAAGTGGTTGTCTGTGCTTGTCATACTTTCTCACTTCTCATTCTCTCCTTCACCCGTTTCTTATCAATTGAACAAATAAGTTCTTATCAAAGTCACCACGGAGCCACCTCTTGCGAAAGTCAGTTGTCACTGCTGGGTCCTCACCTTGTATAACTTGCCTTTCTACTGCATTTGTCATGATTAGTCACTCTAGTTGTTTGCATCCATCCATCCCTCCATCTATTCAACCATCCATCCCTCCATCTATCCAACCATCCATCCATCCAACATGTATCTATTGAGTAGGCATAGTATGAGTGCAGGGATCTTTGTTTTATTCACTGCTAGATCTCTAATACCCAGGACAGTGTCTAGAACATAGCAGATCAACAAAAATTCTTAGCATGTCATATGGCATAGGTGATGTAGAGAAAACAGGGAAGAGGGAACAGAGAGTGCTGGGGGCAGGGGGCTGATTGCAGTCTGAAATAGGATGGTCTGGAGGGCCTCTCTGGGGAGGCAGCATTGATGTGACACGTAGGAGCCCCCCTGAACACAGAACTCATGTGGGCCTAGTGCATGGATCTTCGCATAAGTCATTTCATCTAGTCTCCACAAAAACCCTGAAGAAAGTGAGGTCTGTCATCCCTCCATTACAAATGAGGAAGCTGCAACCCAGAGAGATAAGAGAGTTGCCTAATGCCACACTCCCCAGAAACAGGTAAGCCAAAGCTTACACTAGGGCCCTGTGGCTTCAGCGTGTTTGATCTGGGCTTTCACACTGTGGTACTTGTTCATCTACTTTTCTGTCTCTCCCGGGCCAATGTGAGCTCCTTGTGTGCGGACTCAGTCTTGCTCACGGCTGAATCCCCAGTACCTTGGACAGCGCCTGGTGCCTAGTAGGCGGCCAGTAACCAAGGTTTTAGGATATCTGTTCAGTAACCCTGGGCAGCTTCAGTGGACACGTCCCCTCCTCAGTAACAGCTCTCAGAGCCTGTGTCATCGTCTTGGAATTGAGACAGATCTTTGTCCTTTCAGGGTAAATTTCATTTGAGAGAAGAGCAAGTGAATTCCGTCAATGCGGTTTCCAACACGGGTGATCAAACTCACTAATTCTGTTTATAGGAAAAAATAAGACTATGAAAACTGGCTTTTCTCCTGAGACTCCTTAACAGGCTCCAAAGATGGTTTCCAAAGAGAATCTGGAGCTAACTGGAACAATGAACTGCCTTGAGGGAGGCAGTTCTCAAGATTAAAGTTTATTTGGATGTATAATTTCACATACATTTGTTTAAAAATATCAATGTCTCACGACTTCATCTTTGCACTGCCCTCCCCTCCCCTCCTCGGGCTCCTCACTCCCCTCTGCTGCCCCTACCAGCCAGATAGAGCAGAGGCATCCCCTCATGCCAGAAAATGGAATCAACAGCTAGAAACACAGACAACCTAAGAGTGACAAGATTTGTGGCCTCACATCACACCGCATCATGCCCGGGGCAGAGGGGTTTGGATTCCCTCCGGGAGGTCCTGATACCTAGGGTGATACATAGGGTGGGAACAGGGCAAGGCAGAGCAGGACGGAGGCTATGGCACTCCCTGGGAACCCACAGGGCTGGCGGGTGGAGGCAAGGTAAGGGCGTAGGTTCCTAGGTGCAATGAGGCTTATGCTCATTTTGATTCTATCATCCGGCTCTTGGTTCTCACCACATGAGTTCTCACCATTTTCTCTGATCTGGTTTCCCTACACCTTTCCCAAGCTCTGCTACTAACTCTTCCTGCTACTTCTGTGCTGAACCCAATCATGGAGCACCGCATCGCGGGGATGGGCACAGGCTCCGAAGACAGAGTCAGACCCACATTCAAATCCCGGTTCTGCCGCTAATTGGCTTCGGTATTTTTCAAGGGACACTGAACTTCCCCGAGCCTCAATTTCTCCTCTGGGAAACGAGGATAGTAGGAATGCCTACGTCGTGCGCCTACGTTGTGGCAATGGGTATACAGTGCTTTGCGCTCAACAGAGTCCGTAGGTTTAGTCTTTTTCTTTGTGCTGTTATGTCCTTAACGGTACCATTTTGCTCTCCTACTGACTTTCTCTACCACCTCAGCAGATTCTTGTTGCGCCTTTCCTTAAAGCCTCACACCGGGTCTTTTCCCCTGCTTGTGGCATAACCTTAACGTTTTTCTTTGTTTATTGGCTCCCACATAGATTCTTTGTTCTGCCTCTTCTTTCTCTTAGCATCACTTAACAAAAAAGGAACTTGAGATGTACTTCTCTTGTGCCCCTTCCTTTGTGCATCCTGTCCATTCTCTAGGGCGTGAGTGTGCGTGTGGGTATGCGCGTGCGTGTGTCGGCTTCGGTGAGCCCGCTTCCTCCAGCTGTGCTGTGGTACATCTTTGGCTTTTGTCTTTAATCTCACAGAAATTCAGTAATGGGCTTAACTTAGACTCCGCTGGTTTGCTTGCCCAGGAGTCCTTCAGAATATTGATCCTCTTTTTTAAATTTTGTAATTTGAATGCAGAGTCCTTTGCCCTCGTCAGAGGTTGTTAATGAATCCCCAGCTGGAGTCTAATGCTGACAGTTGCAGACTCAACCATTCTTCTCCGGAAACTTCAGCACTAATGATGCATTTCCCATTTAGATATTGAATAGCAGGGACCATGCAAAGCTGAGGTCAGGCCTTCCAGCCTAGAGGGGGTGTTGGGCGGCCCAGAGAACCCAGGTGAACTTCTTCTCCAAATAGAGGGCCTGGATATGCTTCTCCTTTCATCATTGCCGCCAGGCGCCCTCTAATATAGTCACAAAGCAGGTGGGTCCTTGCACCTCACATCCCCCCAGGTGTGATGCTGACTGGAAGGTATTTGTTGTGCTCTTTGAGTTTAACTAAAATTTATTAAATGCCTTCAATGTGCTAGCATTATAGAGGATACAAGACGAGTTATACATGCACATTCTTCCAGGGCCTCGAAACTAGGACTTAATAAGGGAGCCAGAGAAGTGAAAAGCCATCTGATACAAGGGAGAGTATAAGTATCACAATTAAAGAATTCTAAAGGGGAAAAGCAAAATCATAAAAGAACTAAGGATAGGTCAGTAAATAATTCCTAAATTCTTAGGGGAATCAATTTTAACTATAAAACTCAGTGACTTACAATTTTAAGACCAGAAAGCTAGGATTTTCCACACATCAAAAAATACGTTAAGACCAAAAGGTAAAAGTGACAAATTGGAGGGATATTTCAGAACATACATACCTAAGGGGGTCTTACAAATCTAGAACACTTCAATTAAGAAGTGGGAACTTGGGGTACTTGGCTGGCTCAGTCGGAGGAGTGTGCAACACTTGATCTCAGGGTTGTGAGTTTGAGCCCCGTGTTGAGGGTAGAGATTAAACAAAAAGAAAAAAAAGGGGGGGGGCAATGGACATGAAAAGGAAATTTGTAAAAGAAAAAATATATAATGATAAGAAAGATGTTCAGTTCCCTAAATAATGAAGAAATAAAAATTAATATTTTCAACCACGCAACCGGCAGAGATTTAAAAGTATGTACATAGGACCCCGTGTCCACAAGAATGGGGGCCAGACTCTCCTATCGGCTGATAGGTGGGCATTGTTGACTGACCTTCAGCCCTGCTAGGGTTTCCTTCTCAGTAGCAAACGCATCCCACAGGAGACAGGAGGCAATGAACACCCAGAGGCATTTAGGTTATCGACGCTGATTATGACCCAGTCATCAGTATGTGCCAGAAATTTTGCAATAGTAAGAAAATCAAGCCACAGAAGGTTTAACCTCATATATGCTCATAGTTTGTTGACACGTCAAGCCCCAGAACTCTCCCCGTGCCCCAGCCTTTTTTCCAAATGGAGCTTAGCTACCCTTGGGCCTCCCCACCCCTGATTACCATTACTTAATGTGAATACGGGATTTGTCACTGTAATATCGTGAACACAAGGTAGAGACACAGGCTCATAGCCTGTGCTGTTCAATCTCAGATGTCCACTCTGCTGTGTTTGGTCAGACTCCACCTGAGGTCTTGTTCTGTGTACCCCTTCAGTTCCGAGGTCCCCAACACCTGTTGTCTCATCCTTATTTTACCCGTTTCTCCACCGTGCCTTGGTCACTGTGTTACGTTTTCCCCAAATTTTTAACGTATTCTAATTCAACTCACATGATCTAACATAGGCTCACCTTTTGAAATAAGAGATCCACATTTTGATCCATCGGTTGTACCTAAGTCGACCGCAAATTGTTGCCCCCATTCTGGGGCGGGCAGTTTTTCACTACGTATCAAAGGTCGTGAAAATCGCCTTACTGTTTGACTTGGCAGTGTTACCTTTTTTTAAGCTTATTTATTTATTTTTGAAAAACAGAGAGAGTGAGCAGGAGAGGGGCAGAGAGAGAGAGAGGGAGAAAGAGAATTCCAAGCAGGCTCTACACTGTCAGCACAGTGCCTGATACGGGGCTCGAGCCCACAAAGGGTGAGATCATGACCTGAGCTAAAACCAAGAGTCGGACACTTAACTGACCGAGCCACCCAGGTGCCCCTTGGCAGCTTTACTTTTAGGAGCCCGTCCTGTGGGTGTGACAAGAGGTAGAAACTAAAAATAACTTAAATAGCATTATTTATGGCTGGAAAAAGTTGGAAACAATCTAAATATCCAGTAGTAGTCTATTGCAGACAAGGAATTTATTCTATGCATTGGAATATTGTTCTACCATTAAAAGCATGGCTTAGCGGGGTGCCTGGGTGGCTCAGTCTGTTAAACGTCCAACTCTTGGTTTCGGCTCAGGTCATGATCTGGCTTCACAAAGCCTGCTTGGGATTCTCTCTCTTTCCCTCTCTCTCTGCCCCTCCCCGACTTGTGCCGTCTCTGTTTCCCTCGAAATAAATAAACTTAAAAAAAAAAAAAAAAAAAGCACGGTTTAATGATTACTCAGCAGCATAGGGAAATAATCACAGAACATCACTAAATGGAAAAGTGGTCTCGAAACACTGTTTAGTGTATGACGTGAGCCCAGTTTTGAAAACAGGATAGATACATATATTGAACTTCCACAGGTAATGGGTGTAGATACGCACAAATATATACTTAGAAACATACAGACCCTAGAAAAATGTCCAGAAGGACATACAGTTAATGTCAATGGTGTTTATTGCTATCTAGTAAGTTGTAGCTTTTTTCTGTATTTTGTGCATTTTTCACAACGAATAGTTATTGTTTTTAAGATGAGGAAAGCAAGGGGGGCAACCGGATGTCTCCGTCGGTTATGCGTCCTACTCTTGGTTTCAGCTCAGGGCATGACCTCCCCGTTCATGAGTTCGAGCCCCGCCTCGGGCTCTGGGCGGATGGTGCGGACCCTGCTTGAGATTCTCTCTCTCCTTCTCTCTCTGCCCCTCCCTTGCTTGTGTCCACGCTGTCACTCGCTCTCGCTCTCTCAAAAAATAAATAAATACAAAGCCAAGGAAAGGAAGGGAATGGGAACTATTGTTATAAAGGGTGTAGGTCCCTTGCATAAGGTAAGTACACAGTGCTGAGGGGAACGGAGAATGTGGAAGAGGGTCTGTGGATGGCCTGAAGGAAGGAGAGCATTTGAGGAAGGCTTGTGGGGCAGGCAGAGGAGGGTCCTCTGCAGAACGTAGTCTGAGCCCAGGGCCTGGGAATGTTTCGCCATTGCTGGGTGGGAATACGGTTACTGAGAGAGGTGAGTGTCGCTGCAAGGGGAAGAATCCAGAAGCCAAGGAAGTGGGTGTCTTGTGCCCCAAGAATCTCCAAGCACTCATTGCAAGAGCATCCATGCCTAGGGCTCCCCGTCATTCTGCTGACTTCAATTTTGCTCCTCCTTTTTAACAAATTTTTTTATTTTGTAATGTCTATTTATTTTTGAGAGAGAGAGTACAAGCGGGGTGGGGACAGAGAGAGAGAGACACTGAATCCAAAGCAGACTCCAGGCTCCGAGCTGTCAGCACAGAGCCGGACCCGGGGCTCGAACCCACAACCCGTGAGATCATGACCTGAGCAGAAGTCGGACGCTCAACCGACTGAGCCGCCCGGGCACCCCGTTGCTCCTTCTTTCTTAAGAGGAGCAAACAATTCTGTTCCCGCTTGTCCTCTAGCCTCCCCTGAATGTTTTTTCTTCTTTTCTCTTTTCCCTGCCCCCTCCTCCTGCCTGAAAGCACAAGCAGGTGAGGCAAAGTGCCATGGAGGTGTGGCAGTCAGGCCGGGCTGGGGAGGGGACGGAGCGTGAGGTGGGGTCCCCTCCCATCCTGCCTGGCTGCCGTGAGCTCTTCCTCCACTGCCACCTGGTCACAGAGGCTTTGGCTTAAAGCAAAGCCGTTGACAACCTCCATCCATCCAGGCGAGAAGGTGAGACCTGATGCGGGGACTGTGCAACTCACGCTTCCTGCAGCTCCGCTCACAGTGTGCCTCCTAGGAAGGTTCCAGCGCGGGGCGTGCTCCTCGCGGGAGGGGTCTGATCAGAGCCGTGGACCTCTGCTCCTTCTCCGCAGCTGTCACATCAGCCGCATCCTGGAGTCCCCGCGGGGAAACGCTCTGCTGGTCGGCGTGGGTGGGAGCGGCAAGCAGTGTCTGACCAGGCTTGCGGCTTTCATCAGCTCCATGGACGTGTTCCAGATCACGCCGTGGAGAGGCTACCAGATCGCGGACTTCAAGGTGAGTGACAGCCCCCCTGCGGCCACCCACAGCTTCCTGTCCCCCTTCCTAGCTCTTCACGCGCCTCGCTTAGACCCTCCCCGTAAGGTTCTGGGCCATTCGCTTCTTCGGTTCAGGGCTAGGGACGTGAGGGGCTCTTTTCTCATTGGGCTCAGGTCTGCAGACCTCAGCTGCTTCAGCTCGGTCCCTGGAACCTCAGTTCTCACCGGAGCAGGGGCACATCTATGTGACGTTTAGCGCACGGCTTACTAGCCCCTGTGGCAGGCTTCGAAGGAATTCCGACAGTCTGCCCAAGTTCTGTAAGACAGCCATATTTTAAAGGAAAGTTCCTGTAACCGCCAGCTACCAGGAGCTTCAGTGACATTTCCTGGTCCCGACATTAAGCACTTAGCACCACAATGCAAGCTCTGGAAAGTGGGGAGAGGCATTTATCCAGCCTTCAGAGGTCACTTTGCCCAGCCCCCTCCCTTTTGTGCATGGTTACAGTAGAGGCGGGATTGGGAGTCCTGATGTAATTTCCACCGGGACGCTGCCCTTACTGTCCCTGGGAGAATTCCCGCCAGCGTGGGGCCAGACCTACCCACCTGCCTTCAGATCTCTCCGCCAGTGGCACCCACTGCTGACTCCGGAGCCACAGTTCAGCCTCTCCATGACTGGCTGGATCTGAGGTCATAGACCATGGTCACGTGAGACCAGTCTTCAGCGGTTCCCCCCAAAAAAGTAAGTAAGTTAGTGCATATGAGAAACACATGTTCACGGAATGATCTAAGACAGCGGTTCTCTACCTCGACTACATCCTGGAATCCCCTTCAAATCATGCTGGTACCTGCACCCCACCCTCCAGAAATTTCCGCTTAACTAGTCCAGGGAATGGCCTGAGCGTCAGGACTTCTGAAAGCCTCCCCCAGATGGCTCCAGTGAGAGTTGAGAAGCCTTGTCTTAGCTAATTCCGTCAACGCACAAGGTTGAGAGCAGTCGATATTCAAGGAAGTTCACTAACTTTAAAGGGGGATTATATATAAGACACAAAGGTGCTCTGCTGTAAAGAAATGCACGAGGCTCTTAGAAAAGGAGATTTGAGTGGGGCAAGGGAGAAGAGCAACATCAGAGACTGGCACCAAGCTTTGCGAGAGGGATACAGAGAAGGAACCGAGATTGACTAAGCTGAAAAAATTCAGGGCTTGGCATCCTAGCCCAAAACTGTAGCCCAAAACCTGTAGTTTTGACTGGATGTAATTTCCTACAAGATGATTGTGTGTGTGTGTGTGTGTGTGTGTGTGTGTGTGGTCCCCAGTATATTTTATTCCAACATAAGGCTTTTGCTGGAGCAAGTCATGAGGACATAAGACACTGCTGGCATAAGACGTATTCATCACCCAGGTCGGTATCCCCAAGCACATGACTCCTCTGTCAAGGCCAAGAGCAGTTGCTTGCCTCCTGGGGAAGGTCATTCACTTGCATGATGATATGAGTAACACAGGTGAACAGGAACCATCTCTGTCCCTTTGGAAAGCTGTTAGCTCTTTGCACAAAGCAGGAGCCCCAGAGGCCAGTGTAGGAGCCACAATGGTTGTAGAATTGAAGATCATCGCTATTTAATTTTACTTGTCCATCTCTATTGGGATCGAGGCAGGGAATGAGGCGTACTTCCTTACTTTTCAGGACAAGATGGCACTCCTTCCTACTTTCCATTGCTGCTTCACTTTATTTCCCACTAAAGTAGATAAGGAAATGGTCTCATTCCTAACGAGTGGCTTGGAGACCTCTTTCAGTAAGGCCGTCTTCCCAGAGATCTCTAATATTGATTGTTTCCACAGATGGACCTGGCCAGTTTGTGCCTGAAAGCTGGGGTGAAGGGTCTCAGCACGGTGTTTCTCATGACCGATGCCCAAGTGGCTGATGAGAAGTTCCTTGTGCTCATCAATGATCTCTTGGCATCTGGTAAGAAACCCTTTTCTCTTGAGTGTCTCTGCTAAATTCCCCCTGGTGTCAGAGTCACCCCAAGGTGGCCCAAGGTCCGGAGAGCTAGGTCATAGAAATAAGGAAGAAACTAGAAGAGCACTGGTTCATGAAGGTCCTTAGAGCTAGTGCTGTGCCTGGTATCCTGGCTCCTTCCATTGCAAAACAGGCAATAATCTTGGGGCTTTTATTGGAACTAGATCTGATTATTGGAAAAAGAACATGTTAAGGGTCTGCCGATCTCCTGAGCCCAGCGGGAAGGTGCTATTCTCTTCCCGTATTCAAGAGAGAAACTAGATAGAATGTGTGCAGTATTTCAAGTAGGTTAGGCATTGGCCAGAAGAGACACAGAATTTGCACATGCAAAACTTATGCAATAGGGCAAGATTCGTTTGCCAATTTAATTGAGGATTCAGAACCTTAGGCAAAGTAGAAGCAACAATAGATGTAGGATATCCCTAAAATGGGGGCACCTGGGTGGCTCAGTCAGTTAAGTGTCAGACTCTTGGCTTCAGCCCTGGTCATGATCTCACAGTTTTGTGAGTTCGAGCCCCCATCAGGCTCTGTGCCAGCAGCACGGAGCCTGCTTGGGATTCTCTCCTTCTCTCTCTCTCTCTGCTCCGTCCCCACTCACAATGTCTCTGTCTCTCTCAAAATAAATAAATTAACTTAAAAAAAACAGAATTTCCTTTAAAAAAAGGGGGGGGGATATCTCTAAGCTGGTTTCCTTGGTTTCCCAAAAACTTGACAGAGGCTGTCCACTGTCCTGTGACACCATCAGTGCAAGAGAGGACTTCAGTGGAAAGTTCGATTCTGATACTTTACTGTCCTTATTTACTCAGGAATTCAGGAATTATGTGAACCATTCTGGGTTAAAAAAAAAATTATAGGGGCGCCTGGGTGGCGCAGTCGGTTAAGCGTCCGACTTCAGCCAGGTCACGATCTCGCGGTCGTGAGTTCGAGCCCCGCGTCAGGCTCTGGGCTGATGGCTCAGAGCCTGGAGCCTGTTTCTGATTCTGTGTCTCCCTCTCTCTCTGCCCCTCCCCCGTTCATGCTCTATCTCTTTCTGTCCCAAAAATAAATAAACGTTGGAAAAAAAAATGTTTAAATAAAAAAAAAAATTATACACACACACACATGCATGTATATAAACATAACGCAAGATATATATAAATGTATATACCCAAGAATGTAAGACAATATATTACTTAAATTATGCATTTACAGAAATTGGAGGTGTATATTTTTGCATTTATATTAATTAAACATAGAATATGCTTTCCTGGCTCTTAAGCCAAATTCAGCATCTGCAAAACTACCTCTTCATCTGGGTTAAGCAAACAAAGTCAATGCACAGATGTTCCAGAACAAAATTACTGCCTCTAGCTTTTCAGCATTTCAGAAAGCCCATGTATCCACAGTCCAACCCCTGGCTCTCTGGCTAAATACTCTTTAGTTTATGAAATCCAAGAACCACGATCACGGCATATTTCTCCATAGTCTATCCCATGTCATATGTAACTTATTTCAAGGTGTCTTCTGCTATGCAGTCCCTAGGAACTTCGCTGCTTCAGGATCATTGTCCGCTTCAAATTTTGTATGCTTCTATCCCACGCCGTTTTGCCGTCACCCCCGAAGAACCACTGGTCCCTGGTCCCCATGATGCTCTAGCAGACTCTGTGAGCAACCTTTGGATTGTTTCTGATGAGGAACGGAGTCCCAGCTTCCTTACTGTGCCAGTTCTAAGCCTCACACAGATTTCTACCATAAAGTTACCTTCATATGCAGGAGTTTGCCTTACTTATTCCTTTTCTCCTTCCATCCGCTCTCCCCATTCTTAGAGCCACCATCTTCTATGACAGTATTCCACCTACAACATTGCCTCACCTTTTATTATTTTACTAAATAACGAGAGTGTGTCCAGTGGCTCTCCCACCCTGCACCCTGAAGTCTAATTTCAAAGAAGGTGAAATTGTGCTTCCAAAAACTTACAGCTCTGGAGATACCAGGCACATTGCTAGCCTCACCCTGTATCGCAGTTGGCCCCATCCAGCCAGGTCACCTTCTCCTAAAATAATGTCTGAGACACAGAAAGTGATATGCTTTTACCAGTTGAAATTTTGTTTCTCAATTAAGTATTTTTAATTTTTCATTTGGAAGGCAACTGTTTCTTTTCCAAGTTGAAATGAATTTCTGAAGCCCTGCCCAGTGAAAGCATAATGCAATCAGCTTGCTCCAAAGCCATGAAGTTTCAAGCTCACATTTCTCTTTTAAGGCTTCTGTATAAAAATAAGACTTACATACGCATGTTAAAAAGAGATGCAATTAAAAGTAATGCTTTTCTAATATTCCTCCCTTTCTTCTTAACCACTTTGACAGGGAGAACAAGAGGCTATCTCAGTTCTAATTTTCCCTGTCAACTAAATAATTGCTAGAAATTAATTGACTGCCAGTCCACAGAGGTCTTCGGGAATTCCTCAGAACCTCCCCATCCCCTTCATGTTTGAATTTCGTGGGGTTGTGCAATCACTCCACTCTTGGATAACACAGTGCAAACTATAACACTATGTCAGGCTACCTTGCCATGAACTCCTCCCTCCATAGTTATCCACAAGTCCTGTTAGTTTAGAGATATAAAGGTACAGTGGAATGTGTCACACTGATTCAACCCTCCCCAAAAACACCTTTCTCAATGACCTACTAATCTCACGCCATAGGCTATCTGGTTTCTTCCCACATTTTTTTTTTTTTTGAGAGAGAGAGAGAGAGAGAGAGAACACACATGAGCTGGAGAGAGAGGATCTTGAGCGGGCTCCATGCTCAGCATGGAGCCCAATGCGGGGCTCAATCTACGACCGTGAGATCTTGACCTGAGCTAAAATCAAGAGTCAGACACTAACCAGCTGAGCCACCCAGGCACCCCTCTTCCCACACTACTTTAGCTCATTGTTTGATCCCTTGATTTTCTGATGCCATTTCCAGAATCAAACCATAATGGTAATTCAGTTCTTGCATCCCACTCCTGACACCAACCAACCATTTCAGAACCTATCATTATCCCAGCTGTGTCTCAGTTGGGTTACAGATTGACAGGAAGAAATCCTGCACACAAAGTTTAAAAATTAAATATAGTTCCTAGTTTAGTTAGCAAAGGTACATAATTGTATAAAAAAAAAACATGCTGGCCGTATATATCAGGAGCAAAGGAGGAGTACCTTTGAGTCATTTCCCTTGGCTTGCCAGGGTCCTTCCTGGGCATCACGCAGCTGCTGGCGTCATGAAACTACACATGAAACATTGATCCTTACTGAATCTGGAAAGCCCAAATTTTGCTATGCCCTTACTGCCCTGTTATAATAATTCCTAAAGAGTAGACACTGGTCATCAAACCCAGGTATTTAAGAAATTCTTACAAAATGTGTACTGTCTTGGTTCTTGGACAAAACTCAGAACCAGCAAGGCCTCATCCTAACCTAGAGGGGGAAATAGAATCATTTCCTGGCTTTCTGGTATAACACATCTTCCTCCAACTTCCCTGTATTCCAGAAAGTGCATTTTATCGCAGTCCCAGCTAAGAGGACATAGTCTGCTCTGGGTGTGGTGTCTCTGCCTTTCTTAACTCTGCCAGGTTTCATACTTTATTTTACATTGGGATCTCGTGTTGGGATTTTCCTCCTGCTTTTCAAAAGGCTTAATTGTTCACTCCACATTTAAGATTTCTCTTCCCCGGTCCAGACTAGTTCACTTTCCATGTACTCATATTCAGAACCACTTATTAAGCTCACATGTTCCAGTCAGTAGGCACTGTGCCTAAACGTGAGCATCATACACTCTATGTGGCCTATTGAAATAGTTTATGAAATTGGGTCCCCGTTGTTATAAAGTACTGTGCCTCTCCATCTCTGAACCAGACTGTCCTTTTAAATTAGGGCCACATCTCCTGTTCATATATAGAACATGAAAAGATCACCTCGCCTTCCAGGATCTCAATGATTAGATCCAGGATTGGTATATTAATGGTCTCCACCCATCACATAAGAATCTGGAGTCTAGGGGCGCCTGGGTGGCTCAGTTGGTAAAGCATCTGACTTTAGTTCAGGTCATGATTTCATGGTTCATGAATTCAAGCCCCACATTGGGCTCCATGCTGACAGGGCAGAACCTGCCTGGGATTCTCTCTCTCCCTTTCTCTCTGCTCCACCACCCCCCCCCCCATACACACTGTGTCACTCGCTCTCTGTCAAAATAAGTAAACTTAAAAAAAAAAATCTGGAGTCTGGAAATATTTGTAACAGACTTGGCATTAGATTATGCTTTTCCCAGAACTAGGTTTCCTGGTGGGCCATCTCTGCTTTACATATGCAGAGATCTGGCCCAATTTCCCTGGAAGGAGAAGAGACAGACTGGGATGCAAAGGAGGCTCCCTTGAGCATGCATCAGATATTATGAGCGTACTTTGTGGTCTCCGTGGCTTTATCTACAAGTTGTGTCCTCAAACCAGCACCTGGTTGGCTCTCCAGCTGCCAAGCAGAAATGCCAAAGGGTGATGCAAAAACATGCTTGAGTTGTCAGCCTTTCCTTTCCTTCACGTGGTGCTGAATTTCTATGCAAGTTGTTAAGACGATGTCCGCGCATTTGCCTACATTGCTGACTTCTCCCTCATCTCCTCTGTCTAAGAGATAATCAGCCACCACCAATTTTATCCCCGAACCATTTCTGAATATAAATCTTCTCTATCATAGCTACCACCGGTCTTTTCATCGGTTGATTCAACACATACAGACACTTCTTAACTCATCCCCATATCCTAGGCAATACCCCCCCCTCATCCATCCTCCTCGCTGCTTCCAAAGGGTCTTTATAAAATAGAATTTCTTCATTGGTTTTTCTAACTGAATGCAGGAGAAGACCCAAGCCCCTTTTTCTACAGATTAAAAAAGAAAAAAAAAAAAAAAAGAAGAAGAAGACCCTACCTTTGACCTACTCTGTGATCTACTTCCTAACTCCCTGAGATAATACACTGCACTGTTGTTCCCTGACATCATTACTCATCATATTCCTCTTGAACTCCATGCCCTCCTCCTCCTTTGTCTGGAGTCCCTTCTACCCACGTTATGAGACTTATCTTGAGTGTCCTCTCTCTCTAGGAAATCGTCACTGATCCATTATCATCCTTGGCAGTGAGAAATACCCTCCACGTCTCTGTAGCTTTCCATGGCTGCATACCCCACCACTGTGCTGAAACAGCATTGCAGATTCGTGAAAGGCAGAGCCTAGGCTGTCTCTTGTCAGTTAATGTTTTTGTTGTTAGGAAATAATGTAAGGATATGAAAGGAAAAGGCTTAAGGACCTACTGTCCAGTTTAGGAAATAAAACAATACAAATATAATTTTAACCCTCTGTAGAGACTGTTACTTCCATCATTTATACTGTCAGCTATTAACCCATCTCTGGTCCCATAATTATTATTCAGCAGGTGTTTGTTGAACTAAGGTGCGTGATGTCACGAGAATGATGTGCTGTCTTACGTATTAGATCTCACTGTTGCACACATGCTTTGAGATGGTTTTCAGGCATGCAGAGAGAGGTGCAGAGGGCTCCTGAGACAGCCACCACAGTCCCCTGCTTTTCCCCCCTTGAGACCAGAGAAAAGTTTGGGGGAAAATGGTGGGCCTGGATGAGGCCAGGTCCCCTAAGCCAGTGCGACACTAACGCGTTCACGGAGGACCCAGTCCATAGCTTCATCCATTTTATCATCAAGCCCCAACTAACAGAACCATCTCAAACCATCAGGATCTCCTCCCCCAAAAGCAGTTTTCGCCTCTGAAGGTCCCACACGAGCACAGAGAAGAATGATGATTAGTCTGGGCTTCAAAGTATTAGGAGGCGTTAATGATGGCACAGAGCACTTGAAAGCAGAAATAGTGTTTCCCGAGTGTAGGTCTCAGGAGGGAACTTTTCAAATATTTAAATAGCCTCTGCCTCTGTTCGCATCACAAAATCCCCTCTGGCAGTTCAGTCCCTCGCTTGAAAGCATGACTACCTACATCACATAGTAACTGATGGGTATGATGCCGGGAGAAACTGGAGGAATAAACCTCAAGATGCAAACTTTGCTCCCAATTCAGAGGCTCAATTCCATCTGGTGACCTTCTTCTTAAGGAGCTCTTGGGACCTTGTGACAGATACTAGCATCTTAAGAGCATGGAGAAAGTCTCCAAATGGCCTGGTACTTTCAACAGCACAGCCCTAAGTGTATCCCATAAGCCAAGGTCAGCCAACTTTTTTTCCATAAAGGATCAGAAAGTAAATATTTTCAGTTTTGCAGACCATACAGTCTGTCACAGCTACTCAGCTCTGTCGTTGTACTGGGAAAAATAGCCATAGAGCATACCTAAATGAATGATTGCAGCCGTGGCCGATAAAACTTTATTTATGGACAATAAAATTTGAATGTCCTATAATTTTCATGAGTCATTAAGTATTATTATTTTATTTTTTTTTCAACCATTACAAATTGTAAGAACCACTCGTAGCTGGCAGGCCAAGCAAACAGACAGCATGCCGGATTTAGCCTGTAGACCATAGTTTGGTTCCTCCCTATCGAGAATGTTCTACATAAAACACCAAAAGTAAGCCCTCCATATTTCAAATAATAGAAGGGCGAAGAATGCAGGCCGTGTTGTTACACATGCTCTAAGACCAAAGGGAATGGAGTCCTCTCTGGGGGGCTCTAACATGATAATGGGGAAGGGAATGCAGATTATCAGAGACACAAAGGAGAAAGGAATACAGACCACCGTAGGCAGTCGGCTCCTGAAGCTGGGGGAGTATGGCTCATGTCAATTCCATTTGACTGTTGCTTTTTTTAAAACTTGGGGCACCTGGGTGGCTCAGTTGGTTAAGCAGCCAACTTCAGCTCAGGTCATGATCTCGTGGTTCATGAGTTCGAGCCCCATGTTGGGCTCTGACAGCTCGGAGCCTGGAGCCTGCTTTGGACTCTGTGTCTCCCTCTCTCTCTGCCCCTCCCCTGCTCTGTCTCTGTCTCTCAAAAATAAATAAACATTTAAAACAATTAAAAAGAAAAAACAACACTTCCCTGAGCTCTTTAATTCCCAACACATGCTGAATATCATTGCATTTCCTTAGCAGTTTCCGTGGACCTCTGCTTTGATCAAATGAGAAAGGGGTTATTCCATTCCTAAGACCTTGGTTTGGACAAGTTATAGCTCAGGGTGTTTTATATGCGTCCTACAGAATACCTTGATGGACGGAAGTTAAATTTGTCCAATTAAGGGAAGGAAGTAAACAATCAATTTCATGATAATCCATTTTTTTTTTCCATTTTGACCTTTTAAAACGATTAAGTCTAATTAGTATAAAATTCTTACTGAACTCCCGGCTGGGTTAATGTGGTCAGACTATGAAAGCCAGACATTTGTTGGTAGTTGGCAATGCGTTCCTTCAGCTGTGGTAGTGCACCGATGTGTAGCAACTTCACTGACAGGCAAAGTCAGAATTCCCATCGCTCGGATTAACTAACGCGGATTCATGAATGGTGAGATCATGACCTGAAGCGGAAGTTGGACCCTTAACCGGCTGAGCCGCCCAGGTGCCCCTCCTGCATTTTGTTTTAATTTTTCCTGTTTTACTTTTCATATTTATGTCTTTAATCCACCTAAAATGTTTTCGTCTATAGTGTGCTAATTTTCATTTTTTATCTTAATACTGAATTACCTAACATCACTTGTTGATTAAGGCCATTTGCCAACCACCCATCTTTGAGGACCTCATCCAAGCCCGCAAGGAGGTAACACGGGTAGGGTGGCCCCCGTGGCTCCTTCCACGTCCAGCATTTCTATGATGCTCACAATTCTGTGTTGGTTATGGAGGAAGGAAGAAGCGTGTGGGTGTGGATTCCTGTGATTCCAGGTCCAGATGGCCTCAGTACCCGTCTAAAGCCTTGTTCTGGAAATGGGGAAGAGCTTTCCCAGGGCCCATGGAATATCCTGGCCATGAGCCACGCCTACTTCACCTCATATCCAGTGTTTTCAAGATTTGAGCTATTCCAGTGCTTCCCTCCCCCACCCACTGTCCTCTCTCATTGAGAAGACCTGACTTTTCAGGATGAGACTCACAACTTTCCTCATACCGCACAGCCTGTCTCCACGTCTCTGTGGGTTTCTCCTGTCCTCCAAGGTGACCATGCCTCCTCCCCAAGGCCAAATTCTCCATCTGAGCCAGGAGCCCACCCCCTGGCCCCTGATTCACAACTCTGCTCTGCCCGGCTGTCTCTCCCCAACTTCTGACTCTTCCTTCACAGTCTTCATGCTCTCACCACCCCCGTTGACTTTCTTGCCTTTACGTGTTTCTGTATTTCTTTACGAACTCTTCTGGATGTGCGGAAAGCAATAAAACTCCCATGCGATCATGACGTTGCAACATAGAAACTTGCAATGGGCACGTACAAGAGTTTCCTTCCAATCGGTGCCCAAAATGTAGATTACTAAATTGTCTGGGATGGATATTTCAACTTTATAAAAAGTGCCGCACTGCTCTCCAGAGTAGTTGTGCAGATTTGCTCCCTGCCCAGTCACGCATGAACTCCTGCTTCCTCCTAACCTCATGAGTGCTTGGTTGATCTCACACATTAGTTTTTGCCAATGGCCGTGAAATGAAATCTCATCGTTTTCTTTCCCTTTTTACTTGTGACCTTGAGCATCTTTTGGAGGGTTTATTGGCTGTTCCTCTCCTGTGAGTTGCCTATTTATACAGTTTGACCATTTGCTCTTGGCTTTCTTGTTTTTTTCTTATGGATTTCTAAGAGTTCCTTATATATTCTGGATACTAACACTTTGTTCATTATATGGGGTGTAAATCTCTTTTGAAGTCTGCATCTGACTTTTGTCATGCTGATTTAGTTTAAACGCTGTAAAACTTAACAGTTCTTTTTAATGCTCCAGACTGTTCAGAACTTTTGTTCTATTCGACATGATAAAAAATTATCTCCTGCATTTTATTTTTTTAAAAATTAACGTTTACTTATTTTTGAGAGAGAGAGAGTGTGAGCACACAGTAGGGGACGTGCAGACAGACAGGGAGACACAGAATCCGAAGTGGGCTCTGGGCTCTGAGCCTTCAGCACAGAGCCCAACGCGGGGCTCAAACTCACGAACTGCGAGATCATGACCTGAGCCAAAGTTGGACGCTTAACTCACAGGGCCCCCGGGTGCCCCTCCTGCATTTTATTTTTAAATTTTTAGTGTTTTACTTTTCATATTTATGTCTTTAATCCACCTGAAATTTATTTGTATATAGTGTTCTAATTTTAATTTTTTACTCGTAATGCTGAATTACCTAACATCACTTATTGATTAATCCATCAATCAGTGACTGCACACTGATTTTTAATAGCAATTTCCTGTTTATAATTAGGTCTGTTTCTAGGTGTTGCCTTCGGTGTTCTATATAGTTGGCCCATACCAATTTTGCATTGTTTTAATTAACATAGGTTTGGGTTTTTTGGTTTGTTTGTTTGTTTGTTTGTTTTAAGAGAGAAAGAGCACAAGGAAGGGGAGGGGTGGAGAGAGAATCTCAAGCTGAGTGTGGAGCCCGATGTGGGGCTCGATCCCACGACCCTGGGATCATAATCTGGGCCAAAATCAAGAGTCAGATGTTCAACCAGCTGAGCCACCCAGGTGCCCCAAATTAACTTCGTTTTATAAGGAGACTTGATTTCTGGTAGGGAAAATCCTTCCCACTGGTTCTTCAGAAATGTCATGGCCGTTCTTTAGCCTTTGCTCTTCCCTGGCCACTTCAGTCAGCAGAGCATGGGACTCTTGATCTCGGAGTTGTGAGTTTGAGCCCCACGTTGGGTGTAGAGATTGCTTCAAAAACAATAAACTCTTTCCTTAAAAAGATAAAAAAAAGAATAAAGGAACATTTTGGGGGGCTTGAGTATAGAGATGCCATTTTATTTTCAATATTGATTTATATCCAGAAAGCTTGTTGTTAAATGTGCTTGTGAGTCCTGATGGTTTACGTGTATGTTCTCTTAGATATTCTATGTAGAAAATTAGATTCTGAACAATAGTAATTTTATGATTGTCTTAACTCTTGCTTTACATTTTCCTTTTCTTGATTTTTTGCATGGTCTAGGACTTCCTATATACCATTGACTAGGAAACATAATAGCAATCATGCTTGTCTTGGTCCCGATTTGAAAGGGAATATTCTAGTATTTCACTCTTAGGTATAATGTTTGCAATGAGTCTGCAATAGACATCTATGATAGAGTAAGAGAAATCTTATTTATTCCTAGTTTGTTACCAGTATTTTAGAAATGTTATGTGTCTTTGTAATGGTAATATTGTAATTATCTTCTTTAATCTATTAACATAGTGGATTATTTTCATAGATTTCTCTAATACCTAACCATCATTGCATTTCTAGGACACACCCTACTTGGTCATCATACATGTATTTTTATGTATTTAGTTAGGATTTTTTAAAAGATTTATTCACCGTATATATTGTGTAAGACAGGATTTTATCGAACTTTCAGAACTTTGCCAGTCTTGCAAAATTAATATTGAGGCATTGTTTTAAACTACATTTCTATTACTATGAGTGGGCTAAAGCATTTGTTCATATATTTAAGAAGTATTTGTATTTCCTGTACTGTGAGCTCTCTTCTGTATCCACGTCCTACAGTTGAATTATTGGTTTTTTCCTTTATTTGTGGAGACTTTATTTACATATTTACATATAATGTTATTATATGTAACATTATAATATTTACATATTAAGGAGATTAACTATTTAACTATAATCAGAGTTAAACACATATTTTCTTTTTAAAACTTGAGGAATGAGAACATTTAAGTTCCAGCTCTTAGCAAATTTCAGTTATATAGTACAGTGTTATCAAATATAACCACTATGTTATATATTAGATCCTAAAGCCTCATTCATCTTATAACTGAAAGTTTGTACCCTTCTACCAGACTCTCCATATTTCCTCCACCCCCCAGCTCCTGGCAACCACTTTCTACTCTATTTCTAGGAGTTTGACTGGGTTTTTTGTTTGTTTGTTTTAGATTCTACATGTAAGTGACATCATGCAATAATTTTCTTTTTCTGTGGCTTATTAGCATAATGCCCTCCAGGTTCATCATGTTATTGCAAATGACAGGATTTCCTTTTTTTAAAGCCTGGATAATATTCCTATATATGTCACATTTGTTTGATCCATTCATCCACTGATGCATACCTAGGTTGTTTCCAGATCTTGGCTACTGTGAATAATGCTGCAATGAACAGAGGAGTATGGATATTTCTGAGATCTGGTTTTTTTTTTTTCTTTTGAACATATATCCAGAAGTGGGATTCCTGGATCCCATGGTACTTATTCTATTTTTAATTTCTTTAGGAGCTTCCATACTGTTTTCCATAGTGGCTGTACCAGTTTACATTCCCAACAGTGCACAGGGGCTCCCTTTCCTCCACATCCTCATCAGCACTTATTATCTCTTGTCTTTTTGATAATAGCCATCCTAACAGGTAAGGGGGTATGTGAGGGGGTATCTCATTGTGACCTTCATTTGCATTTCCCTGATAACTAATTGTGTTGAGCACCTTTTCATGAACCTGCTGGCCATTTGTCTGTCTTCTTTGAGAAACCTATTTTCATTGGTTCTTTGGTTTTGATCTTATTATACTTTGCCTATGTTTTCACCATGCTGTTTTGTTTCTATTTTTTATACCAAACTTATACTTTTACATAAAATATATCAACTTAAATATATCAAATTTATCTTTCTTTTAAAACATGCTGATTTTGAGTTACAATGAGGAAGTCCTTCCCCACTCAGAGGTCATATAATATTGCCCTCATTTCTTCTGCCATTTTTATGGTTTTCTTTTCTATGGTGAAGTCATTGACCCATTTTGAATTTATCCTAGCATACAGTGGAATATAAGGATCCAACCATAGTTTGTTTGTTTGTTTGTTTCAGATTCCAGTTTTCCTAATACTGTGTATTGAATGTTCATTTTTTTCCCCATTGATTTTAAGATGTCATACTTACATATGCTAAGTTCCCTGACGCCATTCCTGCTCTCTCCCTTTCTGCTCTAATAGAAAGGGATAGTTCATTTTTCATCAATATATGGATTTGTCTGTATGTTACCCCCCCCTTTCACTTGTGGTCTTATAAGTATTTTACATCTCTTTTATTCTTCCTACCAAATCTTAAGCTGCTTGGGAACAAACTTTTTATTAACAATAATTAGTAAATAAATTCCTTAAGTAAAAGACATAGACAGTTGAAAGCCCTCATGCCACGAACTCCTGGCCCAGGACAAAAGGGTGCCATGTAGCTTGTTCCATTCTTTCAAGTATCATCTCTCTGCCCTGGGTTTGGAGTAGATACAGTGTCTGTTTAATTTCACCAGCAGGAATGGTGGGGCATGGCCACAAAAATCACGGGCCTTGTGTCCCCAAGTTGGATAGCCTCTCATGTCCAATTGCATTGTGCAGAGAGATGTGAAAGCTGCCCTTCTGTGTCCCATTTCTCCCAGGAGAGATCCCAGACCTCTACTCCGATGATGAAGTTGAAAACATCATAAACAACGTGAGGAATGAAGTCAAGAGTCAAGGTCTGGTAGACAACAGAGGGAACTGCTGGAAATTCTTTATAGATCGGGTCCGACGACAACTGAAGGTATAAAAGGATTTACTGTGCCGGGTAGGCAGACCAGAGATGGTTCACGAGAACCTCTACTGATAATTTGGACATAGCTGTCCTTCTTGATTGTACTGGGAGTGGGCAGTGTGGGTGGAGCGACTCTCTCAGCCTGAGCAATTTTGCAAGGCTGCCCTTCCCATCTGATTCAAGGGCAGTAGCCTCCCTCTTGCCTCATGCAGTCCCAGCTTTCTTAATTTCTTGGTGAGAAGCCTGGGTGGTATTGACAGATTTTTTTTTTTTTTTTTTTTTACTCCATTGGATGTGTTTCCCAACTTTCCGGGAAATAAGGAACCTAAAGCCATAGCTACCTCCCTGTGAGAACTTCTGATACCTTCTTGGTTCTCCCCACCCTTATGACTTCTCAGGTGACTCTCTGTTTCTCCCCTGTGGGGAACAAGCTGAGGGTCCGCAGCAGGAAGTTTCCAGCCATTGTGAACTGCACAGCCATCGACTGGTTCCACGAGTGGCCTCGGCAGGCATTGGAGTCTGTCAGCCTCCGCCTCCTGCAGAACACAGAAGGCATTGAGGTAAGAGGTCAAGGGAGACACTCGTCAAGATCCTCTCCACCTCGGGTACAAGGAATTCCATGTCCAGAGTTTCAGGATCCAAGTTCAAGCTTGGATAGAGTCGCCGGAGCAAAACCTTCCATGTAGCGAGGCAGTGAGCAGGGTGGGCCACCACCGCCAGTCTTCACGTCCAGACAGTAACTCCGATTTCCTGCTCTTCACCTTCAGCCCACAGTCAAGCAGTCGATTAGCAAGTTCATGGCCTTTGTCCACACAAGCGTCAACCAGATGTCCGAGGCTTATCTGAGCAACGAGCAACGCTACAACTACACAACCCCTAAGTCATTCCTGGAGTTCATCAGACTCTACCAGAGCTTGCTGCGCAGACATGGAAAAGAGCTCAGGTCCAAAACGGAGCGTCTCGAGAACGGACTGCTGAAGCTTCACAGCACCTCTGCCCAGGTGGGTAGCGTTCTTTCATGGCTTGTGCATGCGGGGCACTGAGAGGGAGCGGGAGCACCCCATTCCGGGGAACTGGAGAGATCACAGTCCAGGCCTGAAAATCACTTACGGTTCCCCAGAGGCGTCAGAGTCACCAGAAACCATTCCAGAAGTTAAGGCTGAGCTCTCCCTGCAGAAGGGCACGCTGTCCCCTTCAGGTCTGGTCAGCTGCCACCTACTGATGGTGGAACCCTCTGAAGCACCTCTTCTCTCTTGCTTGCTACCCCTCTCCTCCTCTTCCGCCACCTTCCTTTCTTCTCCAGTCCACTTCCCCTCCATCTCCAAAACCAAAAAGACATGGTTGCCGAACTGGACCGATTCTCTTTGGTTTCTTTGTGTCTTACTCTGTCGTCTGTCAAAGCACCATTGGGACCTAATTTCTTAAATCCTGTCTCATTTCTTGCATTTCCTCGTGTGTCCCTAAGTGGTCGGCCATCGAAAGAAGGCCCCTGTTGTCCTGTCCCGGTAAGATTTTTCTACTTCCTCTTCCAAAGGGAACGAGTTTGTTTCAATTTCCTGTTCTTCCCTTGAGAATTGGGGACAATTCTGGCACCTTCTCTGCCCCTGCTTACGCCCATCAAACACTGCCAGTCCCTGGATGGCCCTTTTTTTGTGTGCTCTGTTTGCCAGAAGCAGACGCAGTCTCTCATTCAGGCGGTGTCATTTTCATGCATTTGCACCATTAAGCTAAAATTGTGATTAGTTTGATCCATGGGCATCACGTGTTCCCACGCATGCCTAAGCCTTTCACTTATTGTCATCGTTTCAGAGCGTTGCCTTTGGACTAACCATTCAACTTGCTTCTTCTGAGTTGTCCTCTCTCCCCGCTTCTGTTTCTTGAACGGTAGATGTAATAGGTCTAGAGGATTTACATTTAGTGGGATGCATGTAGTGCATTTAGTGGGATGCAGTGAGCCCTTGCAATCTGTTCACAGAGAATGTCTTCTGCTCAGAAAAAGCTGTCTTCTGTTATCTGATGTTGTTCATCTGGCCTGGCCTCTCCTCCAGGAGCAATGATTTGCCGGGTGGCTTCTCTGTGTCCCGCATCTATTATGTTCTCACTCACTGATCTCATTCTTTTGGCTTTTTTATTCCCTCTGTGTTCTAAGAGAGCCTTTCACGTTGATCCCGGACAATTCTAGTTTCGTGCTGTGTAATATTGCTTCCGCTTCTTACGCTTACACGGAAGGGTTTAATTATGCTACTACATTTTTAATATCCTAACAGCCCTTCCCCATCTCATCCTTTTCCCTGTCCAATGCATCCTATTGCTTTTTTGTTTCAGCCTGTTTTCCTGCAACGGTGTCACAGAAACCATCCTACCGAGGATGGTGGACCGCTTTCTCCGGGTTTTCCCTAGATCTGGTAGTACGTCATTTCCAGAACTGTGTTCTTCTTAGCCTCCTACGTGGTTTTCCCATCCTTGTCCTATATTTCTAGAAAGACCCTTTTATCTTTTTCTTTCTGTGCCTTCAGGCATGGTGAGCTCGGTCCAAACTCAATGTTTGTCCACCGATGACACGTGCCGGTTGTCCATGATGCTTCTTGGTTTCCATTTATGCCATGACCACACCCCTTCCCAGAGCTACAGCGCAGGGCAGGTCGAGGGACACAGACCCAAGCCAAAGGCCTAGCAGTATACCCGGCATATGTACTGTGGTTGTGGAAATGTCACATCTTCTCTCCCAACACTTTCTAGTGTTTCCAGTACCCTCAATCTCTGAACTTCTAGAACTCAGCATAAGATAGAATCCCGGAATCCAGATTCTTAACATCTGTCACTTCTTCCTCTTTCTGTCTCCTCCCCCACCCCTGACGTATGGTGCCCTCTGAATACTGTCATCTTAGCAGCCCCTGTTCTCCCTCCCCTCCCTGTCCTCTGGAAATTCCAACCGTCCCAGGAGAAGACTGGTTATACCTTCGGCGAACCCAGTTCTACCTGCGTGTGGAGAGTGGAGAATTCTTTTCAGTCCTGGCATCAATTTCCATTTCTTTCCTTCAAAGTTCTCTACTTCGACGAGTGATACTTTCATCTACCCAGTTCCCTAGAAAGCGGGGAGTTACCTTCGATTCCTCCCCTTCCCTCATTTCCCGTTTAAGAATTAACAACTTCTGTACATTTCCTAAACGTGTCTCAAGTGTACCCTCTTGTTGTATCCCCGTTTTCTATGTCTTGATTCAGACACTTCTTACCTAGGTCATTTCAATACATGGAACTCTCCAGTGTCTCCCTGGTCCCGAACCTGCTTCACCTGCAACCTCTCGCATCACCCATGAGGCCAAAATCCTTGGGGTCATCCTTGACCCTTCTCAATTCTCTCTCTCTCACACACACACACCCTGTGCCCAAGCATCAGAAAATCGCCATTGGCCCTAACTTCAGACGAGCCCTGAATCCCCCCACTGTGCACCTCCCACGCTGCTACTCCCCTGACCCAGGCCACCGATCCTACCCGGGTAACCACAGTACCTTTCCAACTCACTTGTCTGCTTCTCCTTCTGTTCCTCTTGGGTCCGTCATCATTGCAGCAGCCAGAGGGATCCGTTCAAAACAGGAATCAGAGCATGTTACTTTTCTGCTCAAAACCCTGAGATGGCCCCCATTTCCCTCGCTAAAGTGGCGCCCCAGTCTCCTCTCCCACCCTGCCCTGCAAACTGTCAGACCTCATCTTCCGCTGCCCCATGCCCGCGACATTCCTCTCCGGCCATGCCGCCACCTTGCTCTTCCCTCAGACACGCCAGGCCTTTGCACTGGCTGTTTCCTTTCCCTGCGTGTTCTTCCTTCTCTCACCCCCACGACTCACTCCCTCATCTCGACTTCTTTGTTCACGTGTCACCTTCTCAGTGAATCCCATTCTGCTGGCCCCATTTTAAATTGCAACCCCACCCCATTCCCAGGTCCCTTGCGGGGCTCGACTTCGCCTCTTTCCCGTGCTGGTTGTGTTTACTTTCTGCCGTCGATCCCCATCTGTCAGACAACCTCGGCATGGGCAGGGATCCTTATCTGTTCTGTTTGCTGATGTGTCCCACATGCCTAAAACACTACCTGGACAGAGGGGGCATGCGTGAAACGTTGACTGAATGAATGGCATTTTGTTTAGCCTCTGCCAACATTCTGGACCCCCCGTCCAAGAGAAATACCTGCAAGCCATAAATGCAAATTTCAGTTTCCTGTTAACTGCATCAAAAGAAGTAAAAGGAAACTAGTGGCTTTCATTCTAACGTTAGATCTTAAATTTACCTAGTTTTGTCATATATTTTAAGAATACATTTTATTTAACCCGATACATCCATGATACTATCATTTTAACAGGTAAGCAATGTATGAAGAAGTTATTGGTGAATTTTTTTTTTTCCCGCAAGGCTGCAAAGACTAGTGTGTGTGCGGTTATAATTACGGCACGTCTCAGATGGGACAAGCCACGTTTCAGGTGCTCATTCCCCAAACTAGACAGCACAGCTCTGGACCAGCCCCTGTCCAGCTATCAGACTAATCTTCGCTCAAAACATTGAGTTTTCTCTAACGTGGACCCTAATGTTTTAGACATTACATTTCAGACTCTCTGAACTTTTCTAGAACTTTCAAACTATACCCTTGCCTCTTTCGCCATCCTTTCTTCCTCCCTTCGACCCCATTGTACCCTGGCATTCAGCAATACTGACTGGTTGGAGTCGCCCCAAATCTCCACAGCTTGTTCACATCTCTGTGTCTTTATGTGTGCCCCTGACTTGCCAGCTTGTGACTGTCAAGACGTAAACGGTTTGCTCCCTCCACTCGCAGAAGCCCCTTCTAAGTTCTGAGAAGATTTTCATTCCGTTCTCTGTGGTTCCATCCCGGCCTTATGTTTCTTCTCTTGTATATGTCCTGCCACACTATCATGGCGGCATGATACCCAAGGGCAGGCACCAGGATTCATTGGCACGTAGTAGGTGTTCTCTAAGTGTGTGGATAAATGGGTAGATGACAGATGGCTAGGCAACCAAGCAAATGAGTCACCTACAAGCTTAGAGTGGGGATGGAGGGTGGGTCCCCCAATACTGTGTACATGGTGTATATTTCATACTTATGGATGGTTATGAGGACAATTCTTCTTGTAAAAATGCTATCTTGGCTTCTGATGTAAAGCCTTCATCTGAAATTGTTCCTTTGTAGAAAAAAGCCTTAAGCATATCCCCATAATCTTGGTACAAGGGTAATGACTTGAATTATATTGTATAAGTATCCTACTACCCACTTATGACAGATTTTGGTATTCATAATCTAGCGGGAGTGGGCTACATGAATCTCACCACTCTGGCTCAGATAGACTCCAGATTTGTTTAATAACGATCACAATATTAGGAGCAGCGATGATAATAATGACAAGAATTAATAATTATATGGTCATCTAAAGTTTATAAACTTCAGACACAGTTTCACGCTTAGACTCACCTGGTCAGAAACACCACTTTATTTTTCTATACCGAGATTTGACTTAGCTCCAGATCCGTCTTTTTCGTTTAAGAGTAGGAAATTCTTGGGGCGTCTGATGGCTCAGTTGGTTAAAACGTCCGACTTCAGCTCAGGTCACGATCTCGTGGTTCCTGAGTTCGAGCCCCACATCAGGCTCTGTGCTGACAGCTCGGAGCCTGCCTCAGACTCTCTCTCTCTGCCCCTCCCCCACGCTCGCCCGCTCTCTCCTGCTTTCTCTCAAAAATGAATAAACATTAAAAAAGTTTTTTTGTTTAAGAATAGGAAGCTCTTAATCTTACTTTTCTGGTCGACTTGGTCACCTCAGGTTAAAAAAGTCTCTGGAGAGCAGTCAGTTCAGAGTGTAGTTCTACCTTGGGGCTGTTTCCGTGTGAAGGGTCTTTTGCCCCTTTGCATCTCGGTGGTGGTGGTTTCAGGAGGCGGCTGGTGAAGCTTCATGTGTGGTCTTCCAGCTCTCACTGGCTCTGCCGAGGGTGGCTGATTCCGCTGGGTCTTTGGGTGGCATCTTCTGTCTTTGCTGCTGCCTCATATGAGGGTGGTGTTACTTCTGTTCCTTCTCTTAGCACCATCAGAACCCTCACCCCTGACCTGGGTCTCACGCCATCTCCTGGCATCTTCAGGACACACTGTCACCCTCACTTCTATACCTAGCTCAAGTGTACTCATGAGGGAGAAGGGCTGTTGGACTGAAGAAATGTTCGTAAGAGGCCTACAGTTCGTTACCGGTTCCCTCCGTCTAAGATTTACTCCCCAAGTCTGTTCGTCTGGAGACTCTTAAATTCAATCTTTCTTGGGCTTTCAAAGAATCTCAGGCCACCGAATTTACCTGAAGTTGACAGTTCAGTAATTTACCATGATGTAGGCATCAGGACTCTTTTGGTGCAAGTGAAAAAAAAAAATGAATTCAAATTCAGTTAGCAAAAAAAGAGGAAAAAAGAAGAAAAGGAAAAGACAGGAGGGGAGGGGGTGGGGAATGAGATTACATGATCTATTTATCAGATCCTTTTGATGGCAACTGACCAAAATCCGGCTGAAGTTGGTCTAGGCAAAACAACAACAAAAAATAAAACAAGCTGTTTCATATAAGTGAAAATTCAGAGATAGAGCTTAATTTTGACAGGGCTGGAGTCAGATTCTCACTAAATGTCCCTGTCCAGGCAGGCAACCCCATGGCCCCGTCAACCTCAGACTTCTTTTCTGCCTGCTTTGCAACTTCACCATAAGGAGGAGTTCATCTTTCCCAGGATTTTATAGCAAGTTCCTGGGGCAAATGGTCAGTAGCTCTGATTGGCCTCTTCATATCATTGGTTTGCCCGTACGTGAACCATGCTCTGTGACTTCGACACTCTCCTTGGCCAACTGAGGATCAAAGGGCCACCTTTGGAGTCAGCCCCACCCAAACCACGAGGACTAGGGAAGGGAATATTCCCCAAGGGAAATTCAAACTGTATTTCCAATACAGGGATGAGAAGTTTTACTAGGTAGACAAATATAACAGATGTCTACTGCAGATGGGAAACCACTACGTCTAAGAAGAGAAGCCTACGTGAAGTGTGAATTCGTGGGAGAACGTGGTGGGTGACCAGAAGGACCCGGGGGGTAAGAAGGCAAAGACCTCTGGGCCTCTAACGCTCTGCACACTAGGGATGGCTGTTGATGATCTCGGGTTTTCTCTCTTCCTTCTGTGGCTCTGAGGAGAAGGTCCCAGGAAGCTTGGCCTTCCTCTTTGGCATCATGTTCCTGGTCCTTGGAGAGAGGACGGTCTCTCACCACCAGCCTCTTGGCACTCCACTCAGTTGACATTCCCCTCCCACTTATATTCATGGAGCTGGCAAGACTGAAGAGAGGGTCTCTTCCTTGTTTTTGTCCCTCTCCCCCTTGACCCTCCTATCCGGGGGTGGGGGTGGGTGTCTAAAGAGGAAGAGATCCAAGGAGGGGGCTCGAATGCTTTGAATAAAGGCGAAGAGAAGAGGAAATTTTAACTTGACCTCTTTCAACTTCCTGTTCTGACCTACTGCAACTTCCTGTTCTAACCTACTTAAACTTCCTGTTCTGTTGCCAAAGAGCCATGAAACGAGCCTGACTTACGCCCTCTCTTCAGCTTTGTGGGGAGCGGCCTAGTTCTGACTGGCGGGACCCTTGTGTCACTTCTTGTCACAGCTCGAGAGCTACAAAGCTCCCATCCACAGTGCTGGTGTTTGCTTACCTTGGGCCTGAGGTCGTACACCCTATCTGTAAGCCACAAAACAAACAGACAAACAACAACAACAGAATTAAAAAAAAAAAAAACCCACTCCAATTTTCTCAAATCTCCCCAGATTTAAAAAGGAACAAAAAGTTACTGGTGTGCTTGCTGACTGCAGTGATTATGTGGTTCAATCATTTTGATTTACAATTGCATCTTTGTCCTTGTAGAAATAACTCCCTGCAGCTGAACCATGGGATTTAGAAATGGATTAACCTTCCAGCACGGGAATATAAGACTTGTTCTCGGGAGCAGGCCTTCATTTGAGGTTAACAAAAAGTCTCCAGTTTCCATGAATACACAAAATTAAAGAGCATTCTTTCTTCCCCCCCCCCCACCCCCCGCTTTCCTTTTCTTTTCTTTTGATCTGCCATGAAAAGGGAATTATCAGCAGCATCTAAGCCTCTGTTTTATTTTTCCCCTTATGCATTTTGTATCATAAAGCATTTGAATCTGTTTGACGTATTCCAGGAGCTCTGAAGTAATCTTGGGTTGTTGCATGAAATAGACTGCAGAAAAATGAGAGGCGGGAGGGCATTTTGCGATGTAAAGTTTATGGGCCCTATTGCAAATACAAATGGCTTTTTTTTTTTTTTTACTTCCCAGAAATAAACAGATCTGAGTCGTCTTTCTGCAGATGAAAGGGCCATAAAACCAGGCCAATGGGTCTCAAACCTAGGTGGGCACCAGATTCTCCCAGAGGGCCTGTTAAAACACAGATCGCCAGGCCCGCCTCCAGAATTTCTGACTCAGTAGGTCTGGAGTGGGCCTGTGAGTTTACATTTCTGGCAAGTACCCAGGGGATGTTGTTGTCGGTGGTGGTCCAAGGAACCACACTCCGAGCACCACCACACTCTCCGGAACAGACTGTACATAGAAAACCATGCCTCCTTCTCCAGGGGGTCAGAGAAATGAACGGTTTCCTCCGTGGGGAGCTTCTTCACTTCCTCCAAACGCATATGAATTCAGAGGCCCGACGGGGAGAGCCCACTGAGTTCTGGTCTGGGCCACTGGGTCCGCGTCAACCTGGTCATCTGTTCCCTGAAAGGACTGCGGAACTAGACTAAGACCAAACAATGAGACCAAGCGAACGCTCTCTACGCAGAGCTGGCTCCAGCGGGCACCTGGTTTTTGGCAGAGATTCAAAGGCAGCCCGCGGGGTGGGAGGGCCTCTTGGTGGGCAGAAAGGAAAGGTGTCAGATGTGTCCCGATGGAGGCTGGTGGCCTGCGGAGCTGGAGGGGGGCTCCCTAGAAGTGGGCATCGTGTGTGATCAGTTGGGGGAGCGTGTTTGACTTTCTCTGACTGCTCCTAAGTGGGAAGCAGGGGCAAAAATTAAGGAAGTCGTCCGTTGTTAACCAAGTGCTGGCCATCCGGGGCCGATTGCTGAGAGGCTGCTGTCTGTCTGTCTCCCTGGATTGTGACGTATTCGGGAGTCTGGCTTCCTGAGCTGGTTATTGTAGATAACGGGTTGGTCTCCTGGTCGCCAGGAGATTGCAATTGTGGGTCAGCGTTCTACTTTGATACGCGGCCCGGCCGCCGTCTGTTCGTACATTCAGTCTTTCGGGACGCACGGGACGTACTCACTTTTTGTAACTTGCTAAATTCTCGGTGTACTTCACGGCGGCCAGTTCCAATTAGACAACGACTGCTTTTTACAACAGGCCCGCTCTGCACCAAGTAGTATCCGAGGCAGGAGGAGTTTTATGAGACGCAGGCACCAATGGCCGTGGGAAGCAGCCTGAGTCACGTGGGCATGAGGGAGAATCTTGCTTAGAATCTTCCATCCGCCACATTTACCAGAGAGGGAGGAAGAAGAGAGAGTCCAGTGCCCCTTTCCGCCCGCGGGGTCAGGGCGCTTGGTCCCAGGTGAGAGCTCAGCTTAGGCGCCTTCGCTTCAGGAGTTGGCCGTTTTCCTCTATAGGGTCAGACCCCCAGGGCCGTGTCCCAACTCCCTCCGCTCCCAGTAAGCCCAGCGCTTCTCTGCCGCAGGTAGATGATCTGAAAGCCAAGCTGGCCACCCAGGAAGTGGAGGTGAGACACAAGAATGAGGACGCAGACAAGCTGATCCGGGTGGTGGGCATAGAGACGGACAAGGTGAGCAGAGAGAAAGCCATCGCGGACGAGGAGGAGCGGAAGGTGGCCCTCATCATGCAGGAGGTAAAGCAGAAACAGAAGGACTGTGAGGACGACCTGGCCAAAGCGGAGCCGGCGCTCACAGCAGCCCAGGCAGCCCTCAACACCCTCAACAAGGTAGGACGATCATCCGTCCCATCTGCTCGCCCCTCGCGGGGCCAGGGGGCGGCCCCTCCGACCCAAAGACAGCGCGGTACCCTGGTGTCCCAAAGAGGTACAAGAGCAAAGCTGGAAGGCTCAGGGTGGGATCCAGCTGTCACGGGTTTATTCATTACGCCACCATTTATTGAAACCGCCCGTGTGTCGGGCTCCGCAGAGGACCAATGAAATCCCAGAGGCGTGAGTCTTAGAACCAATCAGAACAGGAGATGCCAGCTAGTCCCTCCCCCCCCCCCAACTCCACAGATGACAAAGCCAGGGCCCCGAGAGGAGCACCCACTTGTCCAGCGTCGCAAGCCTCATCAGAGCCAGACTGGAGCTCACACCCTCAGGATGCAGGTCAGAGATCGTCCAGCTAAGTAGCCCGTGGTCGTCTTACCCATTTCGTACCACCGGCCGCACGAGCCTCAGGAGACCCTAGGGAGATGTTTAGGACAGGAGAGGAAAACCCATGTTGGCTCCAAAATGGGGAGGGGGGGGCGCCTGGGTGGCGCAGTCGGTTAAGCGTCCGACTTCAGCCAGGTCACGATCTCGCGGTCCGTGAGTTCGAGCCCCGCGTCAGGCTCTGGGCTGACGGCTCTGAGCCTGGAGCCTGTTTCCGATTCTGTGTCTCCCTCTCTCTCTGCCCCTCCCCCGTTCATGCTCTGTCTCTCTCTGTCCCAAAAATAAATAAACGTTGAAAAAAAAATTAAAAAAAAAAACAAAATGGGGAGGGGGGGAGGGGTGGAGCCTACAAAATCAAAATTCACAAATATTCCACCTGTGTATCAAAGTCAAGCCCTATCCATAAGCATTTGGTGGGACAGGCATGGCTTTGGAGACGTATTCACAAGGTGCTTTTGATTGGATTCCCGTGAAATGTATCCCAGGTATGTGTGCGTCGGACAGGTGAGAATTAGCTCCTTCTTCCTTTTATCGCCTTTTTGCGATTACGCTTCTTTCCCGCTCGGATAACCGTGGCTGAGGGGCCAAGGGGAGAAAGGGAGAAAAGGGGGCGGACAGACTCAGGTCACGAGGAGCAGGTGGCAGAGAAGGACCGAAAAGCTGACCCTCTGTCTGTTGGATGGAGACCCTCCCCCAGTCATTGGGACCTCTCCCCTGCAGGGTGCTTTCTCCCCCTCTCCCGAGTCTGGCAATTCACACGCCCTTCCACGTGGGCCACTTGGCCAAGGTCTGAGACATCCTGTCCCACCTGGGCTGTGCAGGCAGCTCACCTCAGCTCCACGGGGGACACCTGTGCCTCCTTTCCCCAAATGCACTGAGAATGTCAGCCACCCATGCAACACGCTCTCCCTCGTTCCGTGGTCGGTGGGGGGTCAGGGGGGTAGGAGGGCTAGCCAGCTGTTCTCACACATTCTAGATTTCTGGGGTATGCATTAGACCCCAATCCACTATGTCATGCGGACCACACCCCACTCCCTCCTTTAAAGGCAGAGTGGGTGGGACTCACCAGCAGGTCTCACGGAAAATTCTCTCTTAGTCCCCAACTTGCTGGCTCTGACACCCTCAGTGCAGGTGAGGCATTTGACACAAAGCACTGGCCTTCTGGAACCTCCATCTCACGCCTCACTTTGGAAGGTAGCATCCAGTGGTTTAGGCCTCATCAAATCCAGAGCTAAACTAGGAACACTGTAGAAGCCTGTGGCATATAGCTACGTACACATTGGAAGTTGAGCTAGGAGGGCATTCTAGTATATCTAAGGATGGGGGGGCTGGATCCCCTAAAGGTTAAGGCAGCTAGGGCCAAAAAGGCCATAAACAGGCCTCTACCTACATCAGGAGAGAACTCAAGGTTCTCCTTAGGAACTTGGGTACCATCGGGTGGAGTAGGAGTTGGCCCCATTATGCCACCACATCTCAGCCTGAACCATATAGCACAGCCAAGCTAGGCTGCCCCTCAGAGCGTCATCCACTGGCCGGCCTCCCGGCCTTTGATTACCCTAGATCCCTCCCCACCACCATTATTTAGGGCTCGCTCTCCTATCGCTTCCTCCCGTCTAAATCCTACCCGTATTCTAAAATCAGACTTAACATTCTGGATCAATCTCGCCCTTTTCTGATTTCCCGAGCACGAAACACGAGACCACTTTTAACATGAGCCGCGTCCAAATACTGGGTTTGGCTCTGGGTGTGATTTTCTCTTTGCTCGGCCTCTGTTTCCTCATCTGAGCAATGGAGGCGACAGTGACGCAGTCCCCATGAGGTTGTCATCGGGATGAAATAAGATCATGCCTGAAACGTAGCAACCAGATGGGAGCCGCCCAGTCGATGCTGGCTCTTGTCGATGTCACCATCACCCACATCATCACTTCTGTTTCCGCAAAACTGGAAACAAAGTGAACGCCCATAAATCCTTTCAGGTTAATTAGCTGGCCAGTTAGTAAGCGGATTGGTCGTTGGTGGAAATAAACATATAGCGGCGGACCTCGTGGAAGCGATGAGATACGGTACTGGAAATAGCGGTGGATTTGAAAGTCTCAACACTTCCGCCACAAAGGACACGAAACTCATTTTTAATGAGTGCCTACTGTGTGCCAGGCAAGATGATAGGTGCTTTCCTCCAGCCGGCTGCAGAGCCTGGCACACATCGCTGGGGTTCTTGACTCCTCGCTTTCTCTTCTCTGTTACATAGAAAGGGGCGGGTGCGAATCAATGAGCGCCTTATGTCACGCTCCCCTAACCAGTCAGCAGATTCTGTCAATTCTGCCTTCAAATATATCCTGAATTCAAATGCTTCCTGTCCTCTCTGCCGCTACCCCTCTGGTCCAAGCCACTGTCCCCTATTACCTGGACCGTTGCAGTAGCCTGTCAGTTGGCCTCCCTGCTTGCACCCTTGCCCCAGTTCTGTCTTTGCCCATTACAGCCACCTGAATAATCTTTTTGAAAACAGCAGTTTGGAGGTGTAAGCCCTGAGGAGGCAGCGTTCGCTGGGCTTCTCTCTGGTTCTCTCTCTCCAGAAGGTTCTGCCGGTTCCCGCAGCTGTGGGTACCCGGCTCCGCATCGCGCCGCCATGATGGGCCATCGTCCGGTGCTCGTGCTCAGCCAGAACACAAAGCGTGAATCTGGAAGAAAAGTTCAATCTGGAAACATCAATGCTGCCAAGACCATTGCAGATATCATCCGAACATGTCTGGGACCCAAATCCATGATGAAGATGCTTTTGGACCCAATGGGAGGCATTGTGATGACCAATGATGGCAATGCCATCCTTCGAGAGATTCAAGTCCAGCATCCAGCAGCCAAATCCATGATTGAAATCAGCCGGACACAGGATGAAGAGGTGGGAGATGGGACCACGTCAGTGATTATTCTTGCGGGGGAGATGCTGTCTGTGGCCGAGCACTTCCTGGAGCAGCAGATGCACCCGACGGTGGTGATCAGCGCTTACCGCAAGGCCCTGGACGACATGATCAGCACCCTCAAGAAAATCAGTACCCCTGTTGACACCAATAACCGAGATATGATGCTGAACATCATCAACAGTTCTATTACTACCAAAGCAATCAGTCGATGGTCCTCTCTGGCTTGTAACATTGCCCTAGATGCTGTCAAAACTGTGCAGTTTGAGGAGAACGGTCGCAAGGAGATAGACATCAAGAAATACGCAAGGGTAGAAAAGATACCTGGGGGCATCATTGAAGACTCGTGTGTCTTACGGGGAGTCATGATTAACAAAGACGTGACCCATCCACGAATGCGGCGTTATATCAAGAACCCTCGCATTGTGCTGCTGGATTCCTCTCTGGAATACAAGAAAGGAGAAAGCCAGACGGACATTGAGATCACACGAGAGGAAGACTTCACCCGGATCCTCCAAATGGAAGAAGAGTACATCCAGCAGCTGTGTGAGGACATCATCCATCTGAAGCCCGATGTGGTCATCACAGAAAAGGGCATCTCGGATTTAGCTCAGCACTACCTCATGCGGGCCAACATCACGGCAATCCGCAGGGTTCGGAAGACAGACAACAATCGCATTGCTAGAGCCTGCGGGGCCCGGATAGTCAGCCGGCCAGAGGAGCTGAGAGAAGAAGATGTTGGGACAGGAGCAGGCGTGTTGGAAATCAAGAAAATTGGAGATGAGTATTTTACATTCATCACTGAGTGCAAAGACCCCAAGGCCTGTACTATTCTCCTCCGTGGGGCCAGCAAAGAGATTCTCTCGGAAGTGGAGCGCAACCTCCAGGACGCCACGCAGGTGTGCCGCAACGTCCTCCTGGATCCCCAACTGGTCCCCGGGGGCGGGGCCTCTGAGATGGCCGTGGCCCAGGCTTTGACAGAAAAGTCCAAGGCCATGACCGGTGTGGAGCAGTGGCCATACAGGGCTGTGGCCCAGGCCCTAGAGGTCATTCCTCGTACCCTCATCCAGAACTGTGGGGCCAGCACCATTCGTCTGCTTACCTCCCTTCGGGCCAAGCACACCCAGGAGGGCTGTGAGACCTGGGGTGTGAACGGGGAGACCGGCACTCTGGTGGACATGAGGGAGCTGGGCATCTGGGAGCCCCTGGCTGTCAAGCTGCAGACCTACAAGACGGCAGTGGAGACGGCAGTTCTGCTACTGCGGATTGATGACATCGTCTCCGGGCACAAGAAGAAGGGTGACGACCAGAGCCGGCAGGGCGGGGCCCCCGATGGCGGCCAGGAGTGAGTGGTGGGCAAGGCGGCCTCAACGCACAGAGCCAGCAGAGGCTCCCTCTTCCCTGAGCCAGACTGCCAGGGACACTGGATGTCTTTGTTTGGAGGGATCAGGTTGAGGGGCGGCCCCGGCCCCTTTCTGTCCCAGCTCGGCTCGCAAAAGGCGCTGACACGTAATTCCTCTCTATTGTAAGCTTTCCACTTAGTTTGCTTCCGATGATTAAATCTAAGTCATTTGAAAAAAAAAAAAAAAAAAAAAAAGAAAACAGCAGTTTGACCACATCATCCCTCTGTTCAGAATCTTCCATTGGCTTCCCATCATATTCAGAATAAAATCCAAAGTGGCCCGGGAGACCTTACAATTTTGCCCAGTTCCCTCTTCTGCGATGCCAGTTACTAGCCTTCCTCTTGTCCCTCTGACCCCCCACACTGGTCCTGCTGTGTCTCAGACACTCCCAGCACAATCCCACCCCAGGGCCTTTGAACAAGCAACCACCTCTATGTGCAGTGCTCTTCCTACACAAACCCCCATGCCTCCCTCTTTCAGGTATTTGCCCAAAAGTTACCTTCGCAGGAAACAAATAATAAAAGCGCTCATTAATTTCAGAAAAAAAAAAATTCAGCATATACAAGATACATAATATAACCCAAGGTGAACAGTATTTATGATCATAATCATGTCATAATCGCACTGAACATTAACTGAACTAAAAAAGTTGATAGAACCATGATAAGTACGAGCAAAAGGGAGGGCAGTATAATAGCTAAAATATTCCCACTCCGAGGAGGAAGCCACTTGCTAACTTCTAAAATGAAAAAAACAAAACATGTTCCATATCAATAAGGAGCGAAATCTGGAAGAAACGAGGGAAGAGATTGCCAGCCATGGCTCCTGGAGAGCTGGGGTCGGAGATAACCAGAGCCAAAATCAAGAGCCAGGCATTTAATGGACCGAGCCACCCAGGCGCCGGAGACAACATTTTTTTTAATTGAGATATAATTGACATAGAAGGATCTTCGTTTCAGGTGCACAACATCATAATTCAGTGTTTGCATGTATTGCAAAATGGTCACCACGGTAAATCCAGTGAATATCCATCACCACGCGTAGGTGTGTGTGTGTGTGATGAGACCTTTCGTGATTTCCTCTCTTTTCAAATACATGGCACAGTATCGTCACTACAGTCTCCGTGCTGTAAATGACATCCCCAGGACTTATTTCCCTTATAACTGGAAGTTGTACCTTTTGACCCCCTTTGTCGATCCCGCCTCCCCGCCCCCCGCCTGGTGGAATAGAATGAATAGATCAGCCTGTACGCCATGTGATGGAGGCATTATTGCTTCGTGAACCCCAGGATCCCTGGGGTGCCCTCAAACCCTCTGCATTCCCAGGACTCCCGGTATTTCATGACCACCTCCCTGTCTTCTCATCTTTTTCAAAGTTAACATTAAATCTTTAGTTAATACATAAAGAACACCTGTAAGTCAGAGCCCGGTGTTAAGTCTCTGCTTTGGCAGTTTTATTTCACTTTTATCGCTAAACTGAAATAAATCCAGTGTAACTTTTCCTTCCTCAGTTGAGGAATGGTTTTGCTTTGCAATTTCATGGTCTTTCCGCCCCCCTCCCCCTTACAAAGTCACTTAGAATTTTCCATGTGTTTCCTGTATGTTTTTTACGGTGAACGTATTTCCTGTATTCTATAAGTAACCTACAATGTCTTTTCCATTATTGAAAATTGTCCAAATAGCATAGAATATATAGGGTAGAATATAACGTCACCTTTTTCACCCCAACCTTGCTTCTTTCCCAAGAGAACTCCTGTAATAAATGCACGTGTAAAATATGTTGTATTTTTTTTTTCATTTTTAATGTTTATTTTTTGAGAGACGGAGACAGAGCACGAGCAGGGGAGGGGCAGAGAGAGAGGGAGACACAGAATCCGAAGCGGGCTCCAGGCTCCGAGCCGTCCGCCCAGAGCCCGACGCGGGGCTCGAACCCATGGACCGCGAGATCGTGACCTGAGCCGAAGATGTTTAACTGACTGAGGCACCCAGGTGCCCCTAAAATATGTCATATTTTAAATATAAACGGATAACACTAACTTGCTTTGCCTCATGAAGTAAGACCACTTCACGCCGGTACATACATTGAAACTTGAATTCTTCATAGGATTCCATGCTCTAATTATACCCCCCCCTTTTTTTTTAGCTATTTTTCCATTGTTGAGTGTTTAATTTTGTTTTTTTTTTCCTATGCAAATATCCCCATGCATAAATATTTATTGCATATGCAACTATTTCTCTGGGCCAAGAAGACGATAGTTTGATACAACAACTTGGCAGGATTAAATAATGCCTCTTCCACCCCAAAGATACTCACATCCTGATCTCTGGAACCTGTGAATTTTGCCTCATATGGCAAGAGTGACTTTTTATAGGCATGATTGAGTCAAGGGTCTTGAGGTGGGGAGGGTATCCAGGTGGGCCCCAAGTGCAATGTGATGGCAGAAGCAAGTTAGGGGAAAAGCAGATGTGATATGGGGACGTGAGCCAAGGGATGAGGCCAACCTTCTAGAAGCCAGAAGAGGCACAGGACAGAGTCTCCCCTGCAGCCTCCAGAGGGAACCGGCCCTACCACCCCCTGCCAACACCTTGACCTGAGGATTTCTCACCCCCACAGCTGTGAGCTAAGACCTCCATTGCGTGTTACATTGCGTAAAGTCTCTAACTTTGCGTTAATTTGTTGCAGAAGCGATAGGAAGCTGATACCCAGAATATGCTCTTTTTTTGTATATAAATAATGACCAGTAACCGTCTAAAATGGTTGTTCTTGTCTATATTTGTGAATACTGCTTTTCCTACATCCTTGCCAATCTTAGACATTTCCAGTCACTTTCACTTTTCTTCATAAGAGAGCAAACATTTTATTTTTCATTTTTTAAAAAACTATAGATGTTTTCATTCTGATGAGACTTGGACATCTTTTCAAATATTTAGATTTCTTCTTTTGTTCATTACTTGTTTCAACTGTGGTTGTTGTTGTTCATTTTCTTGTAAGAGAGCTTCCCTTTTTATTTCTAAAATTACAGGTTTTTTAAAATGTTCTATTTATTTATTTTTGAGAGAGAGAGTGTGTGCAAGCAGGGAAGGGGCAGAGAGAGAGAGAGACAGAGACAGAGAGAGAGACAGAGAATCTGAAGCAGGCTCCAGGCTCTGAGCTGTCATCACAGAGCCAGACGTGGGGCTCGAACTCAGGAACTGTGAGATCGTGACCTGAGCCGAGATCAAGAGTTGGATGCTTAATTGGCTGAGCCACCCAGGCTCCCCTACAGGTTTATACATATATATATATATATATGTATATTTACTACTAATCCCTTGATAAAGCGAGAACAGCAGCCTGATGGCAGGAGGGGGGGTGGAGAAAGCCAGAGCGCACCGCGCCTGATGTTTGCTGCTTAAAACCTTGCCTGCCTTCTGAGAAATGTTTCTTTCCACCCTGTGTTCCTTTTAGTGGACCCCTCTCTTCCTGCTTGGCTGTAGGAGCCCTGCCTAACTAAACAAGATCATTCCCCAGGACATTTTGAGAGGAAAAAGTCCCTTTCCCTTCTGGTTGCGATGTGATGGCTGTGACCTTGAAGCTGCTGACAGCCATTCGTCCCCTGAGGGTGTTCGACCCACATGTTGATGAACGCCTCCTGGGTTCCGGTTTCTGTTCCAAACACCGGAGCTACAATGATGAGGTTTTGGGGTGATGGTGGGGTGGTCCAGAGCCGATGGCCAAGAAAAAACTCTTGAAAAAGATGTCTTTGGTGCAAAACGGTGATTTTATTAAAGCCCGGGAACAGGACCCGTGGGCAGGAAGAGCTGCCCTGGGGTTGTGAGGAGAGACTGGTTACATACCCTCAGGTTGGGAGGGGGGCAGGGCTAGAGTAAGTCTCTAGGGAATTTTGGAAGCAAGGTTTCCAGGACCTTGAGGGGCTAGCTGTTGCTAAGGAAACACCATTTATTACCATCTAATAAAACCCCAGTCATGAGACCCTTCAGATGCATATCAGGGGGCCGTAAGCTTAGAGTACGATTGCCAGCATATATCTTGGGGCAGCTGAGATAAAGGAAATTGACTTGCAGAATCCTCGAGGTTGGGATAATATTAAGCTAAGGTTCTCTCTTTGCCCCCAGCAAAGTGTCGTCATGAAGGCAGCTGAGCTCCTGGAGGACGGTCACTCTGCCCGTTTCAAGGACTTGTCAGGGGGCGGTGGGCAATAAGGGAACTGAATTTTTCATTTGCCTTAGTTTCCCACGTCGCCACGGCCAGCACTTAAACCCCGTTCCTTTGTTCTCGGGTAGGCAGGCGTGTCCCAGGAATATCACACAGATCCCGCCTGGAGGGAGGGGGTGCTGTTAGCCTGTCCTCTGCCCTCCGCTTGCCCCACGCTCCCTCATTAGTTAACAAGACAGATGGGGTCCCTCTTCTCTGGAAGGAGAGGAATATGGAGATCCAATAAGGAAAAAGGGGTGATCGTGTCTGATTGCCCCGAGTTCTCTGCAGCTCATCAAGGAGCCCATAAGAAATGATGAGCAGCGGAAGCCGACGGGAGAGTCTCTGTGAGTGGGCAGTGTCTGAACTGAGCTCCTTCTGGATGAGAAGGGACGAGCCAGGCAAACAGCTTAGGAGGAAGTGTTCTGGGCAGGGCTCCTGAGGGAAGGATGAGCTTGGCCATCAGGGCACTAGAAGGAGGTGACTGGAGGCGGAGCTTAGTGACAGATGGAGGTGACAAGGCAAGTGGAGGGCAGCGAGGTAGGTCGCACGCCTTGCGACACGAAGAAACTGGTTTCTGCTATGCAAAACAGAAGCGTGCACGGGGAGAAGTAGAAACCAAAAGGTCCAGAGAGTCCGTGAACCCAGTTCTCCTCGTCCTCACAGCCACCTCCAAACTCATCCTTCCGACCAAATACATGAGCCAGAAAGTCCCCTTTATACTTCGGCGGGGTCTTCTGTCACTACCATCAAAAAGGCTGTGATGGATCGGTCGAGACACACGAATATAAAAACGACTGGAAAGGGGCGCTGGTCGGTTGAGCGTCCGACTTCGGCTCAGGTCGTGATCTCACAGTCCGTGAGTTCGAGCCCCACGTCAGGCTCTGTGCTGACAGCTCAGAGCCTGGAGCCTGCTTCCGATTCTGTGTCTCCCTCTCTCTCTCTGCCCCTCCCCCATTCATGCTCTCTTTCAAAAATGAATAAATGTTAAAAATAAAATTAAAAAAAAAGATTGGAAGGAATTACAGTAAAAAACCTTGGTCTGTGAGCAAGCATAATTCGTTCCAGAAACACGCTTGTGATCCAAAGCACTCATACATCAAAGTGAATTTCAAGAACCATTGGCTCAGGTGTGATCATGTGACTTTCGGCATCCCATACTACTCCTATCGTAAGACATCGCTCCTTTATCAAGTTAAACTGTATTAGAAATGTTCGCTCGTCTCGCGGAACACTCAGAGCAAGTTACTCACAATCTAAGGTTTTATTGTACATTGAGATATTACCAGTGATATATCTGGGTGATAGAAAGTCAACTTCATCTGCCATGCATTTTTTTATTTTCATAATTCAGTACGTTGACCGTGCTGAACTTACAGAATTTTTACGTTTGCAGGATTCTGCTTCCGATTTTATTTTCTGACTCTGGCCCCTTTCCCCCCAGCAGAGGTCACCAGGACAGGAGTGCCAGCACGACACTCACACAGGTGCTGTCCTTCATCCCTGCCCCTGACAGGTTTTCAAGACCAAATGTGAAAACAGCTGCAAAAGCTGGGGCGCCTGGGTGGCTCAGTCGACTGAGTGTCTGACTTCGGCTCAGGTCATGATCTCGCGGTTCGTGGGTTCGAGCCCCGCGTCGGGCTCACGGCTGACAGCTCGGAGCCTGGAGCCTGCTTCCGATTCTGTGTCTCCTTCTCTCTCTGCCCCTCTCCTGCTAGTGCTCTTTCTCTCAAAAATAAACAAATGTTAAAAAACAATTTTTTTTTAAAGAAAATAATTGCAAAAGCAAATGGAGCATCTTCCCAGAGGCTTCCATCAGGAAGGTGCTAGAAATAATCCCCCTTCGTTTGTAGATTCCCAGGCCCAAGAGCACCCCCAAATTAATTTGGCACAGGGGACCTAATCTTCACAATCAAGATGTTTTTCCCCCACTTACAAAATCAGCTCCCACAACGAGCGCTTGTGAGGTCACAGGCTTCCCACCGATGGTCACGCAGACCTTAAGTCAACGTCACCTGCGTTTATGACAGTTTCACTTACAGATTAGCAGGTCCGTCTGCTCCCAATTTGCAGATGGAAACACGGAGGCCTGGAGAGCTGAAGTGACAGCTTGGGAAGGCCAACGCTTTCGGACCACATCTTCCCAGGGCAAGTGACAGTTGGGGCCGAGGACAAACCCACGTGTGGGCAGAGGCAGTGACGGCTCAGGCTGTGCCCAGCCTTCGGCCCGAATTATTTCTTGGCAGAAAATGTCACTTTGCTATCGGGACAGTCAAGTGCAGTAGAACGAGCTGATGGAAGAAAGGAGTTTAATTAAAGGGAAAAAAATTGGTTGGGTTAACAGTGCCGTTCTTTTCCACCCAGGATGGAAATTAATTTATAATAACCTTATCTTTTATTCATGGCAGGCTGCCCGTTTCAGGGTGCGCTGGCATCCCTCTCTTTTTCCGTTGAATGTGAAATAATCGTGCGTCTCTAATGGGCCGCGAGTCTGTTAAAGAGCCGAACACACAGAGCTGAGCCTCAGCTCGCCGTTCGGGAAGTCTGGGGCCACCGGAGACCAGCTTTGGTTCCTTTTTGATGAGTCGTGACATTTCAAATTCAGAGGGCTCGGCAGGCTTCAAAGCAGCCTGTTCAGATTGATCGCTCCGGAGCCCCGCTCCCGTTAGCGGCCCAGGACATAGAAAGCCCATTGGTTGCTCGCCCCTCACGACCTCCTCCTCTCTCCTCAGACCAACCTGACGGAGCTGAAGTCGTTTGGCACCCCGCCACTGGCAGTCAGCAATGTCACGGCCGCGGTGATGACCCTCATCGCCCCCGGGGGCAAGGTCCCCAAGGACCGGAGCTGGAAGGCCGCGAAGGTCAGCATGGCCAAAGTGGACACTTTCCTGGACTCCCTCGTCAACTTCGACAAAGAGAACATTCACGAGAACTGCCTCAAGGCCATCAGGCCGTATCTGCAGGACCCAGAGTTCAACCCCGAGTTCGTGGCCACCAAGTCTCACGCGGCTGCGGGCCTCTGCTCCTGGGTGATCAACATCGTGAAGTTCTACGAGGTGTTCTGCGACGTCGAGCCCAAGCGCCAGGCGTTGAGCAGAGCCACGTCGGACCTCACCGCCGCCCAGGAGAAGCTGGCAGCCATAAAAGCGAAAATCACTGTAAGTGAGGCCAGAGTGCCCCCAACCCTTCTGGGCAGGCTCCCCCACTTCCCAGCACCCGTGCGTCCCGAATTTTTTGTTGTTGTTGGATGTTTGTTTCTTTTTGACAGAGAGCGCAGGGGAGGGACAGAGGGAGAGGGAGACACAGAATCTGAAGCAGGCTCCACACTGTGAGCCGTGAGCCCGACGCGGGGCTCGAACTCACGGACCACGAGATCATGACCCGAGTCGAAGTCGGACGCTTAACCGACTGAGCCGCCCAGGCGCCCCCTGAGTGTCCTGATTTTTAGAGGGAGGCAGGAAAACCAAAGTGCGATGCAAAAGCTCCTGATTTCTCAGTAGAGGCGATTTTTTTTCTTTCTCAGATACTGTAGAGTCCACACGAGACAAATCCACCAGACCGTTGGTTTTAGGTCACCTGCACCATTCTCTGGAAGCTTTTAAAAGCGGATAGTGTAATGTCATTTGGGCGGGTGGTCCCTTGACCATAAATATGAAACTGTGAGGGTTGTTAGCTTTTATTAACCTCTTGTGGATGTCTTGATTGCATCCACCACTCTCAGGATTGGGGGATGGGGTAATCTTGGATTGACACCTGTTTGAGAGAGATTCCCCTTGAACTTCACCTTTGCCCTTAAAACGGAAACCATCAAAGCAAAGGTAGAAATCGGAGTCCCACAGGATGGCAGAGCCGTTGACCATCCAGTCCAGGCTGTGCCCTTTACGGATGTGTGACCTTTAGAAAGGCCTTCAAAATGCCCAAACTTAATGAGTGCCTGGGTGACTCAGTTGGTTAAGCGTCCAACTCTTCGTTTCAGCTCAGGTCATGATCTCAGGGTTCATGGGTTCAAGCCCCACGTTGGGCTCTGCATTGACAGCCTGGAGCCTGCTTGGGATTCCCTCTCTCTCTCTCTCTCTCTCTCTCTCTCTCTCTGTCCCTCCCCTGCTTGTGTGCACTCTCTCAAAATAATTAACTAAAAAAAATTAAGTGCCCAAACTTAAGTTTCCTGAAGGAAAATGGACACAGTAACATCCCGCTTCGCGAGATCACAGTGAGGACCAAGGGACAGCGTGCGCGCAGAGCCCGTGGGACCACCCCCTGGGGCTCAGGCCGCCACGCTGCCCTGGTCACGACAACTATCGGTGCGCCACCTCTCCTGTCCTTCCTCCTCCTTCCACCCCCTGTGTTCGCTCACAGGCGTGCCCAGGTGCTGGGGATCAGCCATTCCCGTGATCAAGTTCGATCCAAAACACTTCCTGGGTCCTTCACGTCTCCACATGCATTCCAGGCACGTAAGATTCTTACAGCAAGTGCGTCACGATGATAAGAAAGGGTTTTACAGATCATGAGATGCAAGGTGGCAGACTAGATCAAATTCTACGGCTCAGGGCGCCAGTTCAAAGATCCTTGCGGCCAGTCTCTCTCTAAAGGTGCTTTAAAGCAAAGCAGCTAATCTCTGTATGTTTGCCTCATGAATCCACGTGTTACAGGCCCGTCTACTCAAAGCAGGTGATAATCACCACAACGATGCCCTTCTTCAAAGAACACGAGGTGCGTAACACCCTAACGTCCGCAGGACTGATGGTTAAGGGGGAAAGCGTCCTGACGGTTTTCATACTCTGCAGAATCTCCCAGAAAAGTGTTAAGAACTGCATTTTGAAGGATTCTTTACTCAAGTTATTTTAACTAAAGGAACATTTGGTGCAGAGGGAATGTTTGCAAAATGTTTATACCTATTCAGTAGCCAACATTCGCATGATGGGCCCACTCAACGTGTGAAAGCAACGAGCAGATCTTTCAAATACTTGGCTACCTTAGGAAGGCACCACTCTTCTGCCAAAGTGTTTTTTGGGGGAAAAAATGTATTTTTGCTTTTAACAACCTTCTCCCCATCGTTTGCTTATCCACACTCCTGTCAGCGTCCCAAGAGTTTGAAAACTCCCCCACTAATGACAGAGGTGAGGGGCTGACATCCACCCCTAATGTGAAGGGCCACCCCAGACAAGGAAATTCTTCCTATGTGCCATGGTGGCCATGGGCAGACTTCTCCAGTCCCCAAGCCTTATTTTTAGGATTTTAGGATAATTCCAAGTAAAGAATGCTACATCCAAGATACAGTTTAAAAAATTTTTTTCCAAACAGATTATGAAATACATAAAAACACAAATAGTTGTAGTTATACCTGGGGGGTATATTTTTTTAAGTTTTTTTTTTTTAATGTTTATTTGTTTTTGAGAAAGAGAGCATGAGCAGGGGAGTGCCAGGGAGGGAGGGAGACACAGGGACCAAAGAGCCAAAGCAGGCTCCAGACTCTAAGCTGTCAGCCCAGATCCCGACGCGGGGCTCAAATTCACAAACCATGAGATAGTGACCTGAGCCGAAGTCAGATGCTTAACCGACTGAGTCACTCAGGCTCCCTTGGGGAGATATATTTTGAATAAGTTTTGCTTATTGGCATTTTCTTTCTTTCTATGATGAGCATATACTAATGTTACAGTTTATAAAAATAATAGTAATAAGGGGCACCGGGGTGGCTCAGTCAGTTAAGCATCTACTTCGGCTCAGGTCATGACCTCGCAGTTCATGAGTTTGAGTCCCGTGTCGGGCTCTGTGCTGACAGCCGGGGGCCTGGAGACTGCTGCAGATTCTGTGTCTCCCTCTCTCTCTCTCTCTGGCACTCCCCAGCTCACACTCTGTCTCTGTCTCTCTCAAAAATAAATCAAGGTTAAAAAATAAATAGATAAAAAATCTACAGGAGATCATTGTAAAAATCTGATTTCCGGCCAGTCTTAAAGTAATCGGAAGATTCTAAAATATCATGAACTAACCCTGGAGTTGAGTAGCACCTTGCCATCCAGTCCAGTTTGGTCATAGTCCCCGCCAGTGCCTTCCCCAACCCCCCCGCCCCCCAGTGCTAGACTCATCTGACCAGCTTACATCATGTTCCTGACCTCTGCTCATCTGAACTTCTGACTTCCACCTGTGTGCTGGGCTGACGTCCTGTTTCTTTTTTTTTTTTTTTTTTTTATGAAATTTCTTGTCTCACTGGTTTTCATACAACACCCAGTGTTCATCCCAACAGGTGCCCTCCTCAATGCCCATTGCCCACTTTCCCGTCTCCCCCCAGCCCCCATCAACCCTCAGTTTGTTCTCTGTATTTAAGAGTCTCTTATGGTTTCCCTCCTTTCCTCTCTGTAATTTTCCCCCCTTCCCATTCCCCATGGTCTTCTGTTAAGTTTCTCAGAATCCACATAAGAGTGAAAACATATGGCATCTGTCTTTCTCTGCCTGACTTACTTCACTTAGCATAACACTCTCCAGTTCCATCCACGTTGCTACGAATGGCCAGATTTCATTCTTTCTCATTGCCAAGTAGTATTCCGTGGTATATATAAACCACATCTTTATCCATTCGTCGGTTGAGACACCCTGTTACTTGATGGACCTTATGCAGGCAGTTGACTTTCTGCTAGATGAGGCCCTAAGGTGTTCATCCCCACGTCTCCCCAGTGATACCATCACGACAACTTCTTTCGGTTGACGTGACCTTTGTTTCTTGCCCTCTCACACAGAGGCAGCTTCGTAGGAACCCTCAGTTTCCAAGAAAAGATGATTACCCTTTCCGTCAGCTCTTCCCCCGACCTCCTCCCTCCCAACTTCTGTTATCATTACTGATTGTTACTTTTGCTTTTGAGTCACCAAGACTTTATTCTGTTCTGCAACCAAAAATGAAGGGTCCCATGCTCCGTTCCCTGATCGGAAAAGTTGAAAAATCAGTAAATTCCAATTATATTCTATGAACCTACCTATATTGTTCATAGCAGATCTAACTGATACATTAGAATTACATGTCCTTTTTTCAGTAGAAATTTTCATTTGTTATTTCTTGCTAACAACCACAAAATGCTATGTGAGCTAATGAACAAATTCTGAAAACGTGAAGGATATACCATGAACACACAAAAATCGCCATTTCTATACATGAGCATTGAATGATCCAAAAAGATTAATAAAACAATTCTGTTTGGGGCACCTGGGTGGCTCAGTTGGTTAAGCCTCCGACTTCAGCTCAGGTCATGATCTCACTGTCCATGGGTTCGAGCCCCGTGTGGGGCTCTGTGCTAACAGCTCAGAGCCTGGAGCTGCTTCGGATTCTGTGTCTCTGACTCTCTCTCTCTCTCTCTCTGTCCCTGCTCCACTCATGCACTCTGTCTCTCTCTCAAAGTAAATAGACACTTTAAAAAAAAGAAAAAAGAAAACAACTTTTTTGAGGATAGTTGACCCACAGTGTTAACATTCACTTTCGAGGGGACAACATAGTGATTAGACAAGTCTGTATGTTCTGCTATGCTCAGCACAAGCGTCGCTATGACTTGTCACCATACAAAGCTATTACAGTATCATCAACTGTATTCTCCATGCTGTGCCTTCTGTTCTCGTGACTTACCCATTCCATAACTGGGAGCCTGTCTCTCCCGCTCCCCTTCACCCATTTTGCCCATCCCCCTACCTCCTCCCCTCTGGCAACCACCACTTTGTTCTCGGTATTTATAGGTCTGATAATGCTTCTTATTTAAAACAATTTCCAGGGGCGCCTGGGTGGCGCAGTCGGTTAAGCGTCCGACTTCAGCCAGGTCACGATCTCGCGGTCCGTGAGTTCGAGCCCCGCGTCGGGCTCTGGGCTGATGGCTCAGAGCCTGGAGCCTGTTTCCGATTCTGTGTCTCCCTCTCTCTCTGCCCCTCCCCCGTTCATGCTCTGTCTCTCTCTGTCCCAAAAATAAATAAACGTTGAAAAAAAAAATTTTATAAAACAATTTCCATTTTTAATACGTTTCCTTTTTAATACGATCTTTTCCCCTCCCCCTGGAGTTTCTACTGGCCTTTATTTTTTTTCTCTGCCATTAATTCCTTTTGTATAGCCTCAATTACTCTTTTATTAAAGTTTGCTTTTTATTTTGAGAGAGAGAACGCAAGCAAGGGAGGGGTGCGGTGGGGGGAGGTGGAAGAAAGAATCTCATGCAGGATCTGCACTTTGCACAGAGCCCGACAGAAGGCTTGATCTCACGACTGCAACATTATGACGTGAACCAAAATCAAGAGACAGAAACAACCGACTGAGCCACCCAGGCACCCCTAGCCTCAATTAAAATCCCCATGCAATCCAATATTCTGTCAAGTCCGTTTTTACTCCCAAGACCTTTCTCTCTTGTCCCCATCTCCAAACCCCAATCAGTGTTGGAGATTAAACACATTCACTGCTTTCTTGGGTTGGTTCCAAGGACTTCTAGAACCTCTGCCTTCTCCTTCCTTGATTTCTTGTTTGCTGTAGCTCCTTCTTAAGTAACTTTCTCAGACACGTTAACTAAGAGGTAAATTCTATGAAGGGTCCCAGTCTGGAAATGCCTTTAATTGACTTTTAAACTGACCCAATTGGGGTGCTTGGGGGGCTCAATCGGTTAAGCATCCGACTTGGGCTCAGGTCATAATCTCATGGCTCGTGAGTTCAAGCCCCACATCGAGCTCTGTGCTGACAGCTCAGTGCCTGGAACCTGCTTCAGATTCTGTGTCTCCCTCTCTCTCTTCCCCTCCCCGGCTTGCACTCTGTCTCTGTCTCTCTCTGTCTCTCTCTCTCTCTCAAGAGTAAATAGACATTTAAAAAAATGTTTAAACTGATGTGACAATTTTGCAGAGTATTGAATTCTGATGCTGATTTTCTCCTCTTTACAACCCTGAATGCTTTATCCCTTTCTTTGGTGAGAAGTCTGGTGAACAGTCAGTGTCCCATTCCTTTGCCAGTGCACTGTGTTTCCACCTTTCTGGAAGTGTTTCCATCTTTCTCTTTATTCTTGGTGTCTGAAACTCTGCATGGATGTGCTTAGCTGCCGTTCTTTTTCAATTCATTGTGTTTGGCTCGGGGAGATTTATTTTCCTTCACTCCAGAAAGTTACTTTGTCTTTTTTCTTTAGTAATCTCCCTTCTGTTTCCTTTTTGATCGTATTTTCTAGAATGCATATTTGTTGGAAGTTGGACCTTCTGATGAGTCCTATGTTTTTTCTCAGAGTCACTTTGTTTTCTTATTCTTTCTAAATTTCCTCAAATTCATCTTTTAACTCTTCCCTTGAATTAAAAAAAAATTTTTTTTAATGTTTGTTTATTTTTGCGATGCAGAGTGTGAGCAGGAGAGGGGCAGAGAGAGAGAGAGAGAGGGAGATGCAGAATCTGAAGCAGGCTCCAGGTTCTGAGCTGTCAGCACAGAGCCCTATGCAGGGCTCGAACCCACAAACTATAAGATCATGACTTGAGCCGAAGTTGCACACTCAACCGACTGAGCCCACGGGGCCCCTTCCCTTGAATTTATTATTTTTTTTACATCAACAATAATAGTAATTTCCACAATCGCTTTTGTGTTCCCTGTTCCTTTTACTAGCATCCTCTTCTTGTTTTATGGATGAGACATCTCGAATCTTCCTAAGAAACTCATCGTGAAGGATTTTAGGCTTTCTTGTGCTCTCTGTGGCTGACGTTACCTCTTGTCTCAGGTTGTTGCTTTTATTGCCCTCTTGTTTACCTTAATCCAGGCTTCATCAAATGCCTTTTTGTCTTTTGTGTTTTATAAGAACTCAAAATCTGGTGAGAGCTCTGTAGGCAAGGGCAGAGCTGGCTCCCCGGAAGAACTCGTTTTGGGGATCAGTTGAGTTCTGTTGGCTACGTCCCATATGCCACAATGTGGCGTCTTCTCTCTGCCACTGTTGAATGCCCTGCTGGTGACACGGATGGCTGGTGGCATTGGACACTGAGCATGGGATTGCTTTCAGCATCCCACCCCATCACACCTGACATTTCCAAATCCCCAGTGCCTATCCCCTTTGGCGAACTGAGGCCCACTCTGTACTGCAGCTTCCTGTGCCCTGCTCTGGAACTTTCCACTCCTCTACGAGTCCAGTCTGCCATAAATCTATCAGAATCCCTCCCCCTCCAATGACCCTCAACAATTGCTTAGCGTTAAGGATTTGACATTTTCAATTGTTGCATAATTATTTTAGAGCAGGCCTCGGGGAGAGGAGGAAGTGAGTGTGGCCAGTCTGCCATCATTAATCGGACAGCTCACCACGTGCTTTTCAAACTGCTTGGCTGTATAAACTCGGCCCGTGAGTGGTTTCTCTTGTGACTTGGTAATGGCCAAAAAGGCAGCCTGACTCCATTATTGTGGTGACCTGAGACATACTTCGAGGCTGTGCCCCGTGTCCCTGTGTCTTTGTGAATGCAAATGTGTATTCCGGGGGTAACAGAAGCTATGCACGTCGATTCTAAATTCTTGATCAATTTAGAAAACCTTAAAACCATGTCTTTTTACAAAACGTTCCTCGACTTCAGGATCATTGGAGAGAATCGATGAGGTTAAGCAAAAGTGAGCTGTACTCCTAAGACCTTAAAGCAAGGGGAGGGCTTAGACTGCAGACAGCCCAATCCCAAACCACAGACCTGCGGCCCCAGACACAGTGTGCTTCCCCCCAGGACCCCCGGGATCCTCCTGAAAATTTTCAGGCCACCCCAGCCTTTGGTGCACTTTTGCTTTGAACGGCAACCCTTGCCTTCGTTGATAGGCTCCTGCAACCCATTTTCCCCCACTACAAGGAGAGATAGAATTTATGCACCCCCCTCTATGTCTGTCACCACCACCCCCCCCTTGGCTCTGCACTAAGGTGGGAAACTCAGCCCTCTCACTTGGGTCAGGACCGATCTGGACATCCACCCGGACTCTCCCCCAAGATCACCCCTGATTTCCCTTCCTTTCCTTCTCCGCCCAGCCTTCCTCAGTCCCTTACACCTTCCCCCCGGGGGCCTTCCTTAAAAATCACCGACACATGCATCTGTCTCAGCAGCACTAGAGGTGACTCGGGCTGGAATTACTGATCGACCTCATGCTCCTTCCTCAACAGCACCTGAATGAAAACCTGGCCAAACTCACAGCCAAGTTTGAGAAAGCCACGGCAGACAAGCTCAGATGTCAGCAAGAAGCCGAAGCGACCGCAGGCGTCATCTCCCTTGCAGATCGCCTGGTGAGTGTGAGCCCCAGCAGCCTGAGCCTTGATCATATTATCCGAGCTTGTCAGGCGCCACAGAGGTGCAAAATAGAGCACAGCTTAGCGATGCTCTGACTTGGGGGGCGGGGGGGGAATAGTTAAATGTGCTGGGATGCGGGGACCAGATCCTGAGAAGTGTGAACGCACACCCTGGTGTGCTCAAAAGAGTTTTCTGGGGCTCCCAGGTGGCTCGATAGGTTGAACGTCCAACATTTTCCGGGGCACCCGGGTGGCTCAATAGGTTGAACGTCCAACTCTTGACTTCAGCTCAGTCCATGATCTCATGGTTCATGGGCTCAAGTCCCGCGTCAGGACTCGTCACAGCTTGAGATTCTCTGTCTCTCTCTCTCTCCCTCTGCATCTTTTCCCTACATGCTTTCTCTCTCTCTCTCTAAAATAATTTTTTTTAATTAAAAAAAAAAGTTTTCCTACAGAGACGGATCAGTAGGGAGGATGGGAGCCCTTGACCTATCAGACAGCCGGTGACACGTGACATGCTGATGTGCCTATACGCGCATCAGCCGGACGAAGGGGTCCAGGACGAAGGTAGCTGCGTGACGGGCGAGCTCCGAAGCTCTTACCCGTGTAACATCTGATGATGAGGGTGTGACCAGGATGAGGAGCTGAGAGAGAAGCAGGAGAGAAGGAGACCTCTCAACCCTGAGCATTTCTGAGCGTGACCTTGCCTATACGCACGTGTGCGCAGTCACACATCCGCACGCGGGCTCCAGCCTCCCTGCGAAACTAAATCCGAGGGTCACAGCAGGGTGCCTGTCTCGTGGGTGTCTAACAGACTGCCCCCCCCCCAAAACTTAGCGGTTTAGCACAACAACCATTTCATTGCCTCTCACGGGTTTGCGGGCTGGGAATCTGGGTAGGTTTCAACCAGCGGGTCCTCTGCCCTGTGTGGCGCCTCCTGGGGCCACTCAGCACTCTTCAGCCAGCGGCTGGCTGGTTTGCCACATGCACCTTGGCAGGAGCCCCTGGAAGGTCTCTCCAGCAGGGTACTTAGACGTCTTACATGGAGACCCAGGGCTCCCAGAGACAGAAAGCAGAAGGTCCCGGTCTCTTAAGGCCTGGGACCAAAACCCAACACAACATCACTTCCCGCTGCGTTCTGTTGGTCACGGGTTCACGGAGGGGGCACATAGACACCAACTCATTTTTTTTTTTATCTTTATTCACTTTTGAGAGACAGAGACAGAGTGCGAGCAGGGGAGGGGCAGAGAGAGAGGGGGACACAGAACCTGAAGCAGGCTCCAGGCTCTGAGCCATCAGCACAGAGCCCGATGCGGGGCTCGAACCCACGAACCGTGAGATCATGACCTGAGCCGGAGTCGGACGCTCAACTGACTGAGCCACCCAGGCGCCCCTGTAGACACCAACTCTTGATGAAAAGAGTGTCAGTATTCATTGCCTTTTTTAATCCCCTGCGGCTTATATGTTTCCTCATAAACCAGCTAAGATCCTGGAAGGCACCGTCCACGGGGTAAGATTTCTCTTCAATGGAGAGCCTTCACAGCACCTTTCTCTCCAAAGGTAGAACTGATGCCTTTTTTAGGTTTATTCCAGCCACCGTTTGTTTATAAAACGGAGCCAGGTTTTCTCGTTTAGGGAGAAGTGAGTCACAACCATGACTGAAATGAGCCATGGCTTCCGGGAAGAAAGGCGTGCGTCTGTGCAGTTGTCTGTTTCACCTGCTGTTGAGTAGCTTTGGGACGATGGTTTTAACTGAACAACTCCGTGTAGAGACAGCTCGTCTGCAAGAGGTAGTCCAGACCTCCCAGCTGGCCTCCCATTCCGCTCTCTGTTTGGCTTCCAGAACTTAGCACGGCCTTCTCTGCCTGGCCCGGGAGTTTTCTGAATTGATCCTCTTGGGAGGCAGGTGGGCTGTACAGGCTCTGAAGCCAACCCTGTCTCTACCGACCTAGAGGTTCTGGAGAGATCCTTCCACTTTCTGGTCTTTATCCGGGTCACCTAAAAACTGGGCATGGGAATGGTTGGCCTGGCACATCCTTAAGGTTTCTTCCAGCTGTGATGTTCTCTGATGCCGTCTCTCAAGGAAGGAAAGAGGGTCAGTCACCACGCAGACTCAGCTCTACCAGATGCCTACTGTAGAAAGGAGGCCCCTCCTCCCCAGAGAGGGGCTCCCCCTTGGAGAGGAGCGCCATACCAAAGCGGGGCGGGCAGAGTCAGGACGTGTTCCGCCATCTTGGTGCCTCACGCACGGCCGTGTTTCAGTACTTCTGACTCTGGGCCTTCATTACCACGTCTGTCTCCCCGCCCACTGTGAATTATTTATAGCGCATGGGATTGATTTTATTTCTTTTCCTCTCCCCAGCATTTGGAGAGGAGAGGGGGAGGTGCATGAGCTTCTAGTATGTTTGCATCCCAGGCACCGTGCTGAGTGATGAACCGACACGGTCGTATTTAATTTTCTCCAAGCCTGCGTTCATAACCCTGTAATCCATCCACAGCCCCAATAGCACAGAACAGAACAGGGTCTTGTTCCCCAAAAATGTGCGACTCCCCGTGGATCCACAGGGCCACCTGACCGATGTCCCGAGACTGCTGCCACCAGACGAGCACCGTGCGTCCCGTGTGACTCAATCCCGGGGTCTGTATGCAGCCTGTGGGATGATGCGTCGTCTGTCCTCTCTGCTCTCTGAAACCACAGGTGAGGGGACTGGCCTCAGAAAACGTGAGGTGGGCAGAGGCCGTGCAGAACTTCAGACAGCAGGAGAGCAAACTCTGCGGAGACGTGCTTCTGACCACGGCTTTCGTTTCGTACCTCGGCTTCTTCACGAAGGGATATCGGCAGAGCCTCATGGACGGCACCTGGCGACCCTACCTAAGCCAGCTAAAGGTGCGTACAGCCTGGATTTCTCCTACAGCTCTACAGCCAGGGAGCTCTCCTGGCAATAGAGTCTTCTAGCTCTTTCTTGCATGCTAGCACCTGAGCATCCCCTAGTGATCTCTGGGGTCTGGGAGGGAGACCTATGCAGCCGTGTTCCCATACAGTGCCCTGCCTTGCCATCCACTGCCCTCTGGGCCACCTGAGGACAGTGCGCCTCTCCCCTGTAAAAAAAAATTTTTTTAACGTTTATTCATTTTTTGAGAGACAGAGCAGAGCATGAGCGGGGGAGGGTCAGAGAGAGAGGGAGTCACAGATTCCAAATTGGGCTCCAGGCTCCGAGCTGTCGGCACAGAGCCCGACGCGGGGCTCGAACCCATGACCCGCGAGATCATGACCTGAGCCGAAGTCGGACGCTTAACCGACTGAGCCACCCAGGCGCCCCGCATCTCTCCCCTTTAATTGGGCTCTCCGTGGGCACTCTGGTCCACTGCCCAGCAGGCTGTCTCAAAACTGCGAACCCCAAGAGTCCCCAAAATCACCCTGAGTTGCCTCCACTGCCTCTGCTCTTGAGCCAAATGGCAGTGTCACAGTGGGGCCCAAGGCTCCCTTCCCAGATCTGCAACGCACCTTGTCACCGGGTCCCAGGGCTGCACATTCTGTGCCCGTGGCTCATGGACCCCCTCGTGCAAACCCTTCTCCCTCCTTCTGTCATGTATAGTCGGCCTGTCCTCCTAGCTCCCGGCCCTTCCCCCTCTCCTGAGGTGGCCAAGTGGGGAAATGCCGGTTCCTGATCGAAAGGGGTTCTAGAGCCGACAGTCAGAATAATTCCTAATCCTGTCCACTTTCCCATGACTCGTAGTCCTCAATCCACAAATGTTCACCGAGGCGTCAGCCTGTGTGTCCTCCCTAAAGGCCAGGAGGGCCGCAGGAAGGTCCCAGTCCGGACGGTGGAGGAGACTAGGTTCATGAAAATTGGCTACAGTAAGAGTCAGCCGGACAGTTCACCATGTACAGGAAGAGTTGAATTCCAGAATGCATCTGTAGGTAGAGACCCAGAGCATAAAACCCATATTGTCTAGTGGTGGTTGGTTGCGGAGATCAGCTCACAAAGGCTCATTCACTCGATGATTTGTGGTTTAAAAACTGTTACGGGGGCGCCTGGGTGGCGCAGTCGGTTGAGCGTCCGACTTCAGCTCAGGTCACGATCGCACAGTCCGTGAGTTCGAGCCCCGCGTCGGGCTCTGGGCTGACGGCTCGGAGCCTGGAGCCTGCTTCCGATTCTGTGTCTCCCTCTCTCTCTGCCCCTCCCCCGTTCATGCTCTGTCTCTCTCTGTCTCAAAAATAAATAAAAATGTTAAAAAAAAAAATTTTAAAACCTGTTACGGAAATACATACACACGTACATACTGTTACGGTACTAGGAAATAAAAACGAAGCTGTCGTTGATCTCGAACACCATGGGAAAAGAAATTGTTTTGTTTTTTTTTTTAGTTTATTTTGTGTGAGAGAGAAACAGAGTGAGCAGGGGAGGGGCAGGGAGAGAGAGGAAGACAGAATCCCAAGCAGGCTCCTTGCTCCCGGGGCAGAGCCTGACCTGGGGTTCGATCCCATGAACCGTGAGATCATGACCTGAGCCGAAACCAAGAGTCGGACGCTTAACCATTTGAGCCCCCCAGGCGCCCCGAGAAAGGAAATTATTAAAAGGGCCGTCATCAACTGAGTGAATAAAGATGGGGAGCTCAGTGGCAGCTTAACGGGGATTTTTCTGGCTTGGTTTGGGGTTTGTAGGCACTTTTGTGCTGTAGCCCCTTTGGCGGTCGGGAATGGGGTGGGGGGACCTATGGGTTTCTTCTCACGAGAATGTTTTTCGTGCATAAAATGGTCTTGAAATACATTTCTGATCCCCAGGGTAAGGATGGTTTAGAACTGGCCGTCTGCAGCCCTCGTGAGTGAGATTAAAGGAAAGGGGAGGGATCGGACGGGGTTTCCTCAGGTAACTGGGAAGACAGACCACAGAGGACGGAGGCACAGACAGGTTAAAGGGGCATGTGTGCGTGAACCTCACAAACATCCCACTAAATGAAAGCAGACACGAAAGGTCGCCTGTCCTAGGACTCCATTTATGTGAAGTATCCAGAGTAGGTAAATACATAGAAAGTGGATTTGTGGTTGTTGGGAACCGGGGGGTAGAGGGGAGCAAGGGAGTGACGGGGCTTCCTTTTGGCATGAAGAGAAATGTTTTGGAACCAGATAGAGTTGATGGTCACACACATTGTGAAGGTACCAAATGCCATTGAATCGTGCACTCTAAAATGGTTCTTTTAAGGGGCACCTGGGTAGTTCAGTTGATTGAGCATCTGACTTCAGCTCAGGTCACAATCTCACGGTTCATGGGTTCAAGCCTCACGTCGGGCTCTGGGTTGACAGCTCAGAGCCTGGAGCCTGCTTCAGATTGTGTCTCCTTCTCTCTCTGCCCCTCTCCCGCTTTCACTCTATGTCTCTCTCTCTCTCTCAAAAAGAAAGAAAGATTTAAAAAAAAATTTGTTTATTTTTAAATTTTTTTTTAATGTTTATTTCTGAGACAGAGACAGAGCATGAGCGGGGGAGGGGCAAAGACAGAGGGAGACACAGAATCCGAAGCAGGCTCCGGGCTCTGAGCCATCAGCACAGAGCCTGAAGCAGGGCTCGAACCCACGGACCGTGAGATCATGACCTGAGCCGAAGTCGGTCGCTCAACCGACTGAGCCACCCAGGCGACCCCCGAAACGTTTTTTAATAAAATAAAAAAATAAATGAAATGGTTCATTTAAGTTATGTGAATTTTACCCCAATTAACAAAAATGCGCGCGTGCCCCCAGTGGAAAATAGGACTAGCAGCAGAATTGAGCTGAGAGAGGTCAACAGAAAAAGGAAAGGAGGAGCCCTATAATCCACCCTGGAAGTGGAGTGTTCTGGGCAGGGAGAAAAGTAGGCACCTCCGGTTGTGTGCAAGCCGGGCCTTCATCAGCAGGGGGTGACATACGGGACAGCAAGGGTGGCGTGGGCTGGCAGCGACAGGGGAAAGCCCACGAGGCCAGGGGCCCGCGTGAGAATGAGAGAGCAGCAGGAAAGTGACCCTGTTAACACGGGCGAGGGCAGACAGGAGGCTGTTGCTAACGTACAAATCATCGATGCTAGAAATTTGATTTGGGCGAATGCGCTAACGGACAAAGGGTCACCGAGCCTGGCTGCTGCTGTTCACCCACCGAGAGAAAAAAGGCCCTCAGGACGTTCAGAAAACCCGCTTCCAGAAATAATCGCGCAGCCAGGAAAGCACTTTTCAGGGGCATTTGGATCTGGCTGAGAAGGCTTGCCTCTCCGTTCTGAGCGCGTGCCTCGTTTCTCCCTCGTCAGGTGCCCATCCCCGTCACCCCCACCCTGGATCCCCTGAGGATGCTGACGGACGAGGCCGACGTGGCAGCCTGGCAGAACCAGGGCCTCCCCGCAGACCGCATGTCCGTGGAGAACGCCACCATCGTGGTCACCTGTGAGCGCTGGCCGCTCGTGGTTGACCCGCAGCTACAAGGCATGAAATGGATCAAGAACAAATACGGCGAGAACCTCCGGGTCACCCGGATCGGTCAGAAGGGGTAGGTGGCTGAGCACATCACTTCTGACTTTCGCCACCTGTGCAGAGAGAAGACAGATGGAGTGAGCGGATCGTAAGACAACCCCAGCGGGTTGTCTCTACCCTCCCGGTCCCTCCGCGAGCCTTCCTGTGTTTCTCTTCCCATTTTAGGACGCCTCTCCATGGAAGATGCCTGGGTAGTTGTGTTTGTCATTAGGAATCGTGCGTGCCCGCCTCCTGACCCATCAGGGGCCCTTTCTCCCCGCCTTCCCACCCCCCTCCCATCGTGTTCACACTCATACCTCTCCTTGGACATGACCTCCCCATCACGCTCCACCATAAGGCAGTTCTGTGTTTTATAAAGTCTCCCTCACATTGAGCCAAAAAGTGCCTGTCTTAGCCCATCCTGGAGCCCACTTGTCTACCCACTGTTTCTGCCTCCGGCCCAGCGCCCCCCAGAACAAACCCAAACGCGGTGTCTCCTGAAGAATGAGCAGACATAGCAGTTGGAAGCATGGTAGCCAAGTTAGCGGTGAACCCCCGAGAGCCCTTTCACCTGCCTCGTACAGCTTCACACATTCCCGATGGGGCCATTACTACACGAAGGGACATGAGTGTCTCTGAGAATGTCTGTCAGCACCCACCACACTTCACGACCCCAGACCTTGGCGTCTCCCACCCCATGGCTTCATTGACTGGGTTAGAACTTAGCTTTGTAGTGTCTGCTCTGGATTCTTGTCTGTGACGTTAGGATACGTGAGCGGGATAGGAGGGCGCCATGGGGAAGAGGGGGAGCGACAGAGATCATTTATTGCCAGTCCTGGTGTTAGGGACCTTATCTCAAATGCTTTCCTTAGTCCGCACAACTGATAAGACGAGCACGACTGGTACCATTTCACATCTGAGGAAACTGAGGTTCACGGAAGCAAATCAACGTCCGCAAGAATATACCATTTTGAAAGCAGTGGACGTTTGTACGCCCATGTTCATAGCACGGTGCACAATATTCAAAATGTAGAAGCGACCTTGGGGCGCTTGGATGGCTCAGTTGGCTGAGCTTCCGACTTCGGCTCAGGTCATGATCTCACGGTCTGTGAGTTCGAGCCCCGCGTCGGGCTCTGGGCTGACAGCTCGGAGCCTGGAGCCTGCTTCGGATTCTGTGTCTCCCCCTCTCTCTCTGCTCCTCCCCCACTCACGCTCTGTCTCTCAAAAATAAACATTAAAAAAAAAAAGTAGAAGCAACCCAAGTATCCGTCGACACACGAACGGATGAACGAAACGTGTCGTATCCATGCGGTGAAATACTAGCTTTAAAAAGGAAGGCAGTTCTGACACGAACCTTGAGGACATTATGCTGAGTGAAAAAAGCCAGACATGAAAGGACCCAAAAGATCTATGACACAAAAGATCTATGTTGTAGATCTGTCGGGTGCTTTTCTAGATACCGTATGGTTCTACTTGTAGGAGGTCCCTCAAGTTATCAAATTCGCAAGAGGCAGAAAGCAGGATGGTGTTACCAAGGGCTGAAGGGAGGGGTGTGGGGAGTTGCTGGTTAAAGGGTACAGAGTTTCAGTTTTGCAAGGTGGAGAACTTCTGGAGACGGAAGGTGGTGACGGTAGCATGATAATGTGAACGTACTTGATGCGCCGAGCTGGGAAATGGAAATGGAAACATCCATAACTGCTTTCTTTTTTCCCCTCGCTAACTTAGAACTCAATCAAAATAGGATTGTTGCAGTGATGTTACATGAAAGGATTCCTGTGCATAAAAACACACTTTGGCAGAGCTTTGCTTGAAAACTTAATCAGAATTTAAAAGCGGCTGACATGGGAGATTTTGTGTTACGTATATTTTAAGCACAATTTTAAAATAATTAAATTTAAGAAAAAAAAAAAAAACTGACGGAGGCAGCATTTGCTTCTCAGTTAGAAACCCAGCCCACAGCCACCAAGGTGAGGTGTGGTGGTCTGGTCACACGTCCCAGACGCGGTTGCCCAGAGGTCCAGACCAGCCGGTGTTGTTTAAATCAAACACGCAATGTTACAAAAATAGTTCAAGCAAATATTGACTGCCAGATGGATCCTTTCTTCTAGAGAGGATAAGAGGAGAAATGAATCCCAAGGTACGCCCGGGTATATTTTAACCTGTGCCATCGATCAGACTAATGTCATCCTGGCCTCTCCCCGCACTTTGATCAAAATACTCCTTTCTAGGGGCGCCTGGGCGGCTCAGCTGGTTGAGTGCCCGACTCTTGCTTTTGGCTCGGCTCATGATCTCACAGTGCAGTGCCTGCTTGGGATTCTCTGTCTCTCCCTCTCTCTCTGCCCCTCCCGTATACGCGCTCTCTCTCTCTAAATAAAAACAGAAATAAACATCAGAAAAATCCCTTTCTAATTGGCCAACAACTGCCTTTTAGATACAAGCGTTTTTCCTCTTTGCTCGTCCTATATCCCTAGGTACCAAAAACAGTGCCTGACACATAGTAGGGCTTCGGTAAACACGTGTGCAGTTAATTCTCTGTTTTCTGTCCATCCACTTTTCTGTTGGGTGCTTTTCTAGATCTGTTGTATATTATCTGAATGTAAATATTATATTACAATGTGTGTGAAGACTGTTGGGTATGGTCTCCCTTCATCACATGAGTGGATATCTGCTCTGGTGGGTCATTTGTCTTTTAGTCTTATTTATGGGGTTTGACACATGACAGCTGTGGGGTTTTGTATGAGGGCTTTTTTTTTCGAGTTCATTTATTTCTTGAGAGCAAGAGAGAGAGAGAGAGTGAGCAGGGGAGGGGCAGAGAGAGAGAGGGAGAACCGAGAATCCCAAGCAGGCTCCACACTGTCAGCGCAGAGCCCGATGTGAGGCTCGAACTCACAAACTGTGAGATCGTGACCCGAGCCAAAACCAGGAGTCAGACGCTTAGCCGGCTGAGCCACCCACGTGCCCCTGAGGGCCTCCTTTGTGTCCAGATATGTCATCCATTTATTCTATATATCATGATTAGAAAAGCCTTTTTCTCTCCAGAAATTATATAAATATTCACCTAGATTTTTTTAGGGCTTTTGTAGGTGTTTTCTTTTAACATTGAAATCCAATCACCTGAAATATATTTTAGGGTGCTATATAAGATACAGACCTGGGGCGCCTGGGTGGCGTAGTCGGTTAAGCGTCCGACTTCAGCCAGGTCACGATCTCGCGGTCCGGGAGTTCGAGCCCCGCGTCAGGCTCTGGGCTGATGGCTCAGAGCCTGGAGGCTGTTTCCGATTCTGTGTCTCCCTCTCTCTCTGCCCCTCCCCCGTTCATGCTCTGTCTCTCTCTGTCCCAAAAATAAATAAATGTTGAAAAAAAAAATTAAAAAAAAAAGATACAGACCTAATTTTCACTTTCAGGTGGTCAGCCACTGTTCTAATACCATTTATTAAATTCTCCATCCTTTCCTTGATTAATGAGAGACGACATTTTACTCTGTATTAAATTATTTTATTACAGTCTTTATTCTTTTCCATTTATATAATACTATACCAGCCTTTAATTACTCAGCTTTGTATTTAGCAACATTTATGGTGGCAACTCGCATTACAAAAGTCATGTATCATCACAGTAAAAAGGGGGGGGGTGATGTTACAAAATAAAAGAAATTAAATACCCTATAATTCATCATTCAGGGGAAAACTCTAACTTTGGGGGATATGATACCGTTTCAGATTCTTCCTATATATCCAGTTTGTTCGAGTTATAGAAAATATTTTAGAATTTGCTTTTTCCTCTATATCTATATTGTTAAAGTTACATAAAATATTTTATTTTTTTTAATTTATTTTTGAGAGATAGAGGGAGGGAGGGAAGGAGAATATGAGTGGAGGAGGGGCAGTGAGAAAGGAGGTCAGAGGATCTGAAGCAGGCTCTGTGCTAAGAGCAGAAAGCCCGATGTGGGGCTTGAACTCATGAACCATGAGATCATGACCTGAAGTCAGATGCTTAACTGACTTAGCCACCCAGATGCCCCTAAAATATTTTAGTATTAGCTAACATGAATACCTCCTCTTTTTCTTGGTAGCTTTTATGTTTTTAATCATCCTTATTGTTTTCTTTTAGGTTACCTTTAAGATGTATTTATGATCAATCTCTATAGTTTTATTGTTATCTATTGTTTGAATTGGAATTACATCAAACTTATCCATATATTTAGAGAAGATCAACCTTTTAACATGCTTATTAAACTCTACATAACACTGACACTTTTGAAATAACCTGGTTTAGGCAATTGTTAAATAAATTAAGGTATATAAGTAGAGCCTGACACCCAGTCATAGAAAATTATTTTAGAAGACTATTTAAGGGGTGCCCGCATGGCTCAGCCAGCTGGATGTCTGACTCTTGATTTCGGTTCAGGTCAAGATCTCACTGTTGATGGGATCAAGCCCCACATCGGGCTCTGTGCTGGCAACACAGAGCCTACTTGGGATTCTCTCTCTCCTTCTCTCTCTGTCTCTCCCCTGCTCATGCATGCTCTTTCTCTCAAAATAAATAAACATTTTTTTACATAATAATACAATTTTTAGGGTCACCTGGGTGGCTCATTGGTGAAGCGTCCGACTTCAGCTCAGGTCATGATCTCACAGTTCATGAGTTCGAGCCCCGTGCCGGGCTCTGTGCTGACAGCTGAGATCCTGGAGCCTGCTTCCGATTCTGTGTCTCCCTGTCTCCCTGCCCCTCGCCTGCTCGCACTCTCTCTCTCAAATAAACGTTAAGAAAAACATTAACATAATAATAAAATTTTTCAAGTATATATTTAATGAGATGGGGAAATGTTTCTGATACATTTTACGTACAGGAACCAAATGATAAATGTGCTGCGTGACATCCAATAACAAACAAAGAGAGGTGCAAATGTAAGTTAAATTATACATGAATAATGTATAGCAAAATACAAATAATAAACTCGAGAATATAATATATCCAAATATACGTGTTAAACACCAAAATGTAAATGACCGATGGAAGGGTTACATTCATTTCCTTATTTTTTTTTTGTATTTTACAACTTTTCCTTCTTTCTAAAACTTTATGAGATCGCATAAGTATCACTTTAAACAGAGAAGCACGTGACCGCCGAAGTCATCCCAGGTAGCCGCACCTCCACGTTGGCCACTGAGGCCACGGTCGTCCTGTTACGTTTCCTGTGGATCCGCACTTTGCCACCAGCTCACACTGCCCGACTTTCTCCCCAGGTATCTCCAAACCATAGAGCGTGCCCTGGAAGCTGGAGATGTGGTGCTAATCGAAAACCTGGAAGAATCCGTTGACCCTGTCCTGGGTCCCCTGCTCGGGAGAGAAGTCATCAAGAAAGGACGGTACGACTTAGCCACGTTGTTGATCCTGTGTGAGGAACTGGATGGTAGCCCCAGGTAGAACCGTGAGCAGATCTGCTCTGCCCAGAACACGTTCTCCTTAACTCCCGTCAGGTGGCTCCGACGGGACCCAAGGGGAACACTCAGCTGCCCTTGACTCGTAGAGACAGTTTCCTGGAATCACTTAGCTCCCGTCCGGTCACGTCCTCCTCGACTTCCCCCTACATGTTAGCGGCGCACTGTTTTGGAAGAACTTTAGAAGGAAAGCGGTCAAAACGCAGACTGACTCGTAAGCATGAGTCATTTTTACCCATGCCAGACTTCTGGGTTCTGAGAACTCGGTTCTCTGTCCATCTGTTGAGTCCCGGTGGCTTTGGGGGCTGGTAAGTGGTCAAGGGCTCAGCAAGCGTCTGGCAGAAGGAGGGACACGAGAGAGGTAATTATTATGATGGGTTGCTTCATTCCAGAGCCTCACCCACTGCCCAGGCCATAAATACCCTTTCCGTGTCCTTAGGATGTGCTCACTTACCAAATTAACCACCTTAGCAGTTACTCTCCATCAGCCAAGAAAGAAAAAGGGCCGGGGCGCCTGGGTGGTGCAGTCGGTTAAGCGTCCGACTTCAGCCAGGTCACGATCTCATGGTCCGTGAGTTCAAGCCCCGCGTCAGGCTCTGGGCTGATGGCTCGGAGCCTGGAGCCTGTTTCCGATTCTGTGTCTCCCTCTCTCTCTGCCCCTCCCCCGTTCATGCTCTGTCTCTCTCTGTCCCAAAAATAAATAAAAACGTTGAAAAAAAATCTAAAAAAAAAAAAAGAAAGAAAAAGGGCCCCATCGCTGCTAGCCCAGAAGGCACCTTTCTGCAAACTTAGGGTGCCCTTTCCTGCAAACACTTTACTGCCATCTGCTGGGCACGTTTCATAACGTACTCATCTCCCTGGGCAACTCCCTGGATGCCTCTCCCTGTGGTGGCACATGCAAAATCCAGCATGGTGGCCGTGGGAGAAAGTCTTCCACCCTCCACCCCCGTTCCAACCCACATTAGGGCAAATAAGAATCCTAGCGTTCAGGCTAGACCTGCTTGAGACGAATCCGAATGTGGCTATATTGTTTGCTATGGTCTTACAAAAAACAAACAAACAAAAACCATCTGGAATTCTGTCCCCCAAACCAAGTCTCACAGGAAGGCACCCCACCTTCACATGACCCTTCGTGTTCCAGATTCATCAAAGTCGGAGACAAAGAATGTGAATACAACCCCAGCTTCCGTCTCATCCTTCACACCAAGCTGGCCAATCCTCACTACCAGCCCGAGCTGCAGGCTCAGGCCACCCTGATCAACTTTACGGTGACCAGGGATGGCCTGGAGGACCAGCTGTTGGCCGCCGTGGTCAGCATGGAGAGGCCGGACCTGGAGCAGCTGAAGGTTCGTGGGGGATCCACCAAGGAAGGGAGGAAGAAAATGCTCTGTGACTGCTGCGGTGATCTAACAGCACAGAGCCTGCTTGGGATTCTTTCTCTCTCTCATTCTCTCTCTCTCTCTCTCTCTCTCTCTCTCTCTCTCTCTGCCTGCACTCACTCTCTCAAAATAAATAAATAAACTTAAAAAGAAAAGAAACAGAAGATGACCAGAGTAGCTGCAGCTGGGGCCCCCAACAGGAAGATTGTTCTTTCCAGGGCTCGAAAAGCAATAATCCCATGCAGTACAAGGGCAAAGAAATGACAGCTGCCTGAACTCACGCGTTCCCCACCCCCCCCAGTAGCATCATAGTGCTTTAGGGTATGGAATCTAATGATCAGGAAGGGAAGACGAGGGGAGGTCAGCTTGGACCCCGGAGCCCCACTCTGACTTTGAAGAAGGCTCCAGCGATGAGCTTGTCTAAACTTGTCAGTTTCTGTTGATTTTTTTTTTCCAAGTAAAGAGCATCTACAGGAGAGCCATTCATTTGGGGCAGTAAAGAGGTAATAGAGGTGACCTTCCAGAGAATGAGAACTTGACCCTACCCTCTGACTAGTCACACAAATAGTTTCCACTGAGGGAACACGCTATGTGCCAGCACTGTGTTTTCTCCTCTGAGAAGGGGCTGGGGCTAGCCAGCCAAGGTTATGGACACATTAAGAAGGTACCTCAGGGGCACCTGGGTGGCTCGGCCAGTTGAGCGTCTGACTTCGGCTTGGGTCATGACCTCGCGGTTCGTGAGTTCGAGCCCCGCATCGTGCTCGCTGCTGTTGGTGCAGAGCCTGCTTCAGATCCTCTGTTGCCCTCTCTCTCTCTGCCCCTCCCCTGCCTATGCTCCCTCAAAAACAAGTAAAAACGTTAAAAAAGAAGACCCCGTAGCATTTATCTGTTCAGACCTACGCCAGGCATAGGGTGTGCTGGGCTCCTGCACCTGACTCCCCCTTGCTCTATGTTTGCAGTCAGATCTCACCAAGCAACAGAACGGGTTCAAAATCACCCTGAAAACACTAGAAGACAACCTGCTTTCTCGCCTCTCTTCAGCATCTGGGAACTTCCTGGGGGACACGGCCTTAGTGGAGAACCTGGAGACCACCAAGCAGACGGCCGCGGAAGTCGAGAAGAAGGTAAAACTGCCTGGCAGCGTTCCCAGGTAGCGTTGGTAGGTTCCCACATTCCTTCCAGAAAGTCAAGGCAGGCGGGATTCCTGAGATCACCACCTCACGCCGTGCATCAGGGAGTTCCCGCCTTCTGGGCAAGGAGTTTGACCCCTCAACTCCACAGACATTTGGCGAGCGTGAACTCTGTGCCTGCTGAGAGTTTGCACACTTGCCCCGAGGCTAAGGAATCGCACCCCTGTGCGCCGTGAGCGCTGGCTGGCTCACGGTTGCTCCCTGAGAAAGCCCGCCAGCCGGCAGAAGTCTCGCAAGTCTGATTGCAATGCGAGCAGCTTCCGTGGCTGCTCAGGAAGGCCAGCTCTCAAAAACGGCTATCATCCCGGGAAACTGTGGTCTCTAGCTTCCTTCCTTTACCTCACATTGTCTGGAAGGCTTTTATTCCCCCCTGTGGGAGACGGGAGGACAGGATTTGAGGGCGTCCGAGCCCCTCGCCCTTTGCGGGGAGGCTGCTGAAACTATACAGGCTCTTTTTCATCCCCAGCCCTGCTCTTGGATCAGAGGAGCAATGAAGATACTGGTTCTGAGCAGGATAAATGAGTCTGTAACAGGACACCTCGGAGGGAAGGCACTGTTGGTCAGATTAATTGGGATTTCTCCACACATCAAAGCCGTTGTTGTGGGTCGGGACAGGGTAGGAAAAATGAGAGGTGATGACGGGTGGTGTAGGTAGACCAGCTGCTCATGCCCACACTGGGGTAACAGACAAATGAAGTTGGAATGGGAGCCTGAGAGCAGGAAGGTCCAGGTTCACATCGTCTCTGTGGCCGCTGCTTGGCCACCAGGTTCCACTCCTGGTTCTCTGTGGCCTCCATATCTCTAGAAAAGGGAGTGCAGAGTTTGTATAGTAATTGTGTACAAGTCCCCCTGTCTTGGGTAGGAGAGATGGGGCCTGGGGGGACAGAACCCAGCTCACACATGGTGATATATGGGTAAAGTTTTAGCCCAGAAAACATCTCAGATTCCAGGAATAAACACCTAGATAGGCATTGATGCCAATAACTGAAAGATGAGAGCAGAAATGGATCTGGGGATGAGAAGACATTATTAGTTTCGTTTGTGTTGCGTTGAGTTTGGAACGCCTTTGGGCCATTCACATAGGTCCCTTCCTTGAGTTTCCAGATAAATGACCTTGGTTGGTGCTAAGGTGCTAAGAGTCATCAACAAGTAGTTGATCATTGAAACTGAGAGCAGAGGAAATCATGGGGGAGGTGTGTGTGCAGTGAGGAGACTGAAGAATAGAGCGTTGAGAGGAATCCTGAGACGTTTTAGGAGAAATACAGAACATGTCGACTGTGGAATAGAGCAGACAGATGGGAAGAAAAACAGGAAAATAAGGGATTGTGAAAGAAAGCATCTCAAGAGGGTGTGCCGGTGACGTTGAATGATGCTGATGACTCAAACAAGGTATGGCTGGGATGTGGCCACTGAACTTTGCAGAAAGGAGTCATCGGTGATCTTGGGGAGAATGGTTTCCGTGGTGTCGTGGAAGCAGAAGTCAGACTGAATTAGAATGAGAGCAAATGGGATCAGAAAAAGGGAAAGAGACTATAAGCTACCCTTGAAAGAAGCCAAACTGTGAAATGGCAGAGAGAGAAAGGATTGCGACTTAAAGGACACATGGGTCCCGTGAAACGGGAGAGATTGGGTGCAGTAAGATCTTCACCAGAGGTGGGAGGATGCCTGGTTTGTAAAGTAAAAGCCGCAGTTGATAAGAGAAGGTGAATTTACAGGAAAAAGAAGGAACAATTAATGTAGCGGGGTACATGAGAAAGTCAGAGGAAATCTAATTCAGGTCACAGATGATGAGCTTGTCTTTGGAAAGATGGAGAGCTAGTTCCAATGTGATAGGGGTTGGGGGCAAGCATGAGTCTAGAAATGAGATCCATGGTCCATGGATCCATCCAGGCAACTGAGGTAAGGAGACAGAAACTTCAAGGAATCGGAGGAGAGGCAGAAATTAAGGAAATTCCATCCTGATGGTCTCTCTATAGACGGTGAAAGCATGAGTCACGTTCACCTGCGGAGAGCGAAGGAGTGGTAGTGAGGCAGTTTGGGGAGGGGAGTGAAGGTTTACTGAAATAGGAGTAAAAGTTAATTCAGGAAACATAATTAGTGGACAGCATTAGGAACCCAGGTGAGCTTGAAAAGGATGGATCTGTGATAACACCATTCTGAGTAGCTGTTTTTGTTCAGTCCACCCCCTTCCGAGAAGCTTTGTCTTTAGCTACTGAATTTAACCCACTTACGTTTATTAACATTATCGGTAGAGTGAATTTCTTTCTACTGCCTTCATTCGTGTTTTCTATTAACCACGCTTATTTGTTTTTTTCTCCCGTCTTGATTTTTCATCATTCTTATCTTTATCCTTTCCTGATTTTAAAGTTAATTTACTTTGGGGATACCTGGGTGGTTCAGTCACTTCAGTAGAGATCTGACTCTTGATCTCGGCTCAGGTCATGATCTCACATTTCATGAGATTGAGCCCCATGTGGGGCTCTGCACTGTCCATATGGAGCCTGCTTGGGATTCTCTCTTACTATCTGACCCCCCCCCTCGTCATGTGCACATACTCTCTCTTGCTCGCTCTCTCTCAAACTTAAAAAAAAAAGTTAATTTACTTTATTTTATTGATTAACCTTGTTTCATTTATATATGGAAATTATATTTCATTTTATATAACTTAACAATATATATACTGATTTAACAAAGTCTAATATAAAGGGATATATAGCCTCTCCCAAGACAATATAAGGACTTCAGAATACTTTGATCATCTTTTTCCATCTTCTGTTACTGTTTTATAATATTTTAGTTCCACCTTCTACTTCCTTTTCCTATGGTGGTCATTTTTTTTTTAACATTTATTTATTTTCTTTTTTTTTAACATTTATTTATTTTCAAGAGACAGAGAGAGACACAGTGTGAGTGGGGGAGGGACAGAGAAAGAGAGGGAGACACAGAATCTGAAGCAGGCTCCAGGCTCCAAGCCATCAGTGCAGAGCCCCATGTGGGGCTCGAACCCACGAACCACGAGATCATGACCTAAGCCGAAGTCGGACGCTCAACTGACAGAGCTCCCCAGGCGCCCCTATGGTGGTCATTTTTATAGCCCTTGTTATTTAGATTAACCACATATTTAAGAAATTCTCAGATCTCATTTCCCCCTTTTGATGTGATCTTCTAATTGAGGCAAATAATTATTTCTTCAAAGGTCTGTGGATAGTAAACTTTCTTTGACATTGACTGCTTCTTCTAAAAGCTCTGGTCTTTCACCGGATCGGAAAATTCTCAACCGTTATGCCTCCAAGTGTTGCTTCTCCCTCGTTCTCTCTGTCCTGTATCTCTGTTAAATGTATTTTGAATCTTCTCTTTCTGTCTGCCAAGTCTCACAACCTCATACATATTTTTCATCTTTTTCTTTTCTCTCTGAGCTACCTTTGTTCCAATTTCCTCAGATCTGTCTTCTAGTTTTCATCTTCTCCTTCCAGCACTGGTCCATTATTTAACCTGTGCACTGGGTTTTTCATTTAAATAACTGAATTACTTAAAAAGTCCTAGTGAGTTCATTTTTTTTCTAGGTAATAGCTGCTCCTCTTTCTAATGTCCCGATTTTATGTTTTTCTTCAGCTCTACTGCTTTTAAACCGAAATAGTTAATGGTGAGTTATAGATTGTTCAGGGATCTTCAGCTGTTGGGATGCTAATCCTCCTGGGAATTTTGGGGGAGTAGATTCTCATTTTCCCCCTTGGTAACACTTCCTTCTGAAGTTCATAATTGTTTATTGCAAGCTGATCTTTGTAAAGGATCGTTGTGGTTTGTTTTTTTTTTTCCTGTGAGAGTCTCAGAAATTATCATTAGTTTCACTCGTAAGGCAGGTCATACTGAGGCTTGTATTTAGTGGCCTCTTCTGTCAGACTCCCTCTCTGACGCTTGGGTCTGTTTCCTCATTTTTACCTGTGATAAGACATTTTCTGATAATAAACTACTCCATTGAAAGAGATCCTCTTTCAACCTAGATGGATCTAGAGACTTGAATGCTAAGGGAAATGATCAGAGACAGATAAATACCCTATGATCGCACTCATATGTGGCGTTTTAAAAAATGAAACAAAAAAGAGAGACAAGCCAAGAAACAGCCTCTTGACTGTAGAGAACAGACTGACGGTCACCAGAGGGGAGGTGGGGGTGGGGGGGCAGTAGGTGATGGGGCTAACAGCACACTTATCTTGATGAGCACCGGGTGATGTATGGAAGGGTTGAGTCGCTATATTGTACACCTGAAACTAATATCACGCTCTGTGTCAACTATACGGGAATTAAGGGTTTTTTTTACTAAAAGGAGAGATCCTCTTTGTGAATTTACATATGAACTCTTTCATAAAAATTAAAACAAAATTCAATTTATGCTGTTTTCACTGGACTTTCACTGCCTGTAATACTGGTTTATTTTCAAGTAATATATGCATGTGTGTGTGTATGTGTGTGTATTCTCATGCTTGTGAAAGATCACCTCCTTTCTCACTGATGCTCTATTAAAAAAAACACACACACACACAACAGGGGCGCCTGGGTGGCTCAGTCAGTTGAGCATCCAACTTTGGCTCAGGTCATGACCTCATGCATGGTTCATGGGTTCAAACCCCGCCTCAGGCTCTGCGTGGACAGCTCAGAGCCTGGAGCCTGCTTCAGATTCTGTGTCTCCCTCTCTCTCTGCCCACCCCCACTTCAAAAATGAATAAACATTAAAAAAAAAAAAAACCACAGCAGCTTCCTAACCTTCTAGCTGCTATCCCCACCCAGACCCACCTGCCCCACACACAGACACAGTGTGTGTGGACACAGAGAGGCCAGGCTGATGGGTTGGTTGAATAGCGGTTGAACGGACCACTCTTTCTTTCCCTACCAGGTCCAGGAGGCCAGGGTGACGGAAGTGAAAATCAACGAGGCCCGCGAACACTACCGGCCCGCAGCCGCCCGGGCCTCCCTGCTCTACTTCATCATGAATGACCTCAGCAAGATCCACCCGATGTACCAGTTTTCTCTCAAGGTGACCTACACCTGTGGGGTTTTGCGTAAACCTGGTCATACAGCCACCCAGCTGTCCGGGAGGGCTTACCCGCAGGCTCCGTTGGCTACAGCAGGTCTATCAGATCAAATCCGGGGGACCCGTGACGGTACCTTCAGACCCACCTTACAGTCCTCATCTCTTTAACTGGGTCACTCAGGACTCACGGGTTATTCCCACAGGAGCAGGAGCTGTCCCAGCCTCACTCACTCAGGCGACACGGTGGGTGCTAAGCTTACTGAAGGCAAGGAAGAGAACCAAGAAATATCAGAAGTGGCCCCCCACTGCCCCCCAAAAGAGCTTAAAATACGATGGGGACGATCACAGGTGTGCGTGTCTTTCATGGGGTTAAAGACCAAGCAATGGCGTCAGTCCAGCCTTCAATTAGTTTCCTCGCTACCCTAAGTTCCTCCAGGCGACTGCTTTATGGTTGCCGAGATATTTCTAACACCAAAGGTGTTAGCACATTGTAAGTGCTGACTGCTCTTAACTTACTCATGAAAAAATAAAGCCCTATAAATTTTAAGTGAATCGATGAAAGTCTATCTTTCTCCCGTAGGGTATGCACAGTTGAAGACGCATTAGGGATAGTGCAGCATTTCTGAACAACCTCTGTGGTTCAACCTAACAGAGGATGGACACACACACACACACACACACACAGTCAGAGCTTACCCCTCATTCTGCGAAGGGGAACACTTGATGGAGGTCAAGGTGTGGGGACGGAGGTGAGCAGGTGAGAAATCAGGAGGTCTCCAGTCCCTGGGGCTCATTCAATGGCGGATGGCATTGTACCGTTTCCGGGTCCCCTTCCCTCAACTCAGAGTCTCTGCAGACGAAAGGAATTGTGTTTATATTTTATGCGCTTAAAAGCGATCTAATGCTCCCTCTCTCTCTGCCCCTCCCCCGTTCATGCTCTGTCTCTCTCTGTCCCAAAAATAAATAAACGTTGAAAAAAAAAATTAAAAAAAAAAAAAAAGCGATCTAATGCTTGGCCTCGTATTCAGGTCAAAGCAAACGATGAAAGAATTACGAGATGTTTGAAGACAGCATAAGAGTTAGCATGGTAAGCAGAATAGCTATAAGAGGGCTCCCCAGTTCTGAGAGTGGCTGAAAAGAAATCAAATGAAACCCAAGAAAAGATGTGTTCGGAAACCTGGGGAAAGTTGTTTTGCAGCAATAACACCCTGATCGAGGCTTGTGTTGTCATAGAAGCACTGTGTTTTTTTGGCGGGGGAGGTATTTGGCCCCCATACTGTTACTAAGACTTGCCAACCAGCTTGATCATTGAGAGCAGATTTAAATGCTTAATGATAAGAAGGTGAAGGGTCTTCAGAGGGACCGAAACAACAGTATACTTAGAAACCTTGTGCGATGGGAAGAAAAACCAGTCCCTGGGGTCTCCACGGTCTCGGCTTTTGTCTGAGGTTGGGTTTTACGGTCGCTGTTCCAGCCACAGATCCCTGTTTCCCAAATGGCTCTGAGCAGGAATATGTCCAAATGTGTCTCTTGGCTTTTACACACCCAGACACTCTTCAAGAGCCGGTTTTGGAAAAGCTGGGGAGCTCGTACCAAGGTTAAGATGGAACGGGGGTGTGTTGTCATTTTTCTCCAGAACTCAGCCAAAGGCTAAGAGAGGGTTAATGAGGCTTCACTGGCCGAGGACCAGGGGGTCATGAGAAAGATAAGACCGCTGGCTGGAAGGCCTATGTCCCTCTGTTTTGTGTCTTCTTTGCAGGGGGACAGTTGGAGGAGGGACCTTGTTCAGAGAGGGGGGGAAGGGAAGAATCAGACAGAAGCAAAGAGCACAGAGCTCTGATCTCAAACCGAAGGCCTGTTGACCTATTTTCAGAGGGCTTTTCACCCTCCTTGGTGGTGAAGCTCCAAGAGTCGGGACAACCACTAATCCAGGTGCCTGGCTTCCCGTGAAAGTGTGTTGGATTTCAGTACTGAGCCCCCATTCCTTCCACACAGTAGAAGTTGGCTGGAGCTAAGGGGATGGGTGGCTCCTCCAGGACCAGCTTCTGCCTCCCTCTGGCCACGTTCCTTCCCCTCGTCCCCGTTTGGTCTTACACACCTGGCCCCTGGGGCATCTGAGTTTGAGACCCTCGGTCTGGAGCATCTCTCATGCTTTGCCCAAGCTCTTTAGGGCACTAGTGGGACACATTCATTAACAGATCTTTTGAATGCCTATCATACGTGAAGAGCTGGGCTGGATTCTGGGTTGCTAAGGACTGACTTCCATCCTCAGTGTGCCCACAATCTGGTAGAAAGGACAAGATGAAACATATATTTTTTAATTTTTAAATGTTTTTATTTACTTTTGAGAGAGAGAGAGAGAGACAGGGTGCAAGCGGGGAAGGGGCAGAGACAGGGAGCCGCAGAATCCAAAGCAGTCTCCAGGCTCCGAGCTGTCAGCAAAACCCCGACATGGGGCTCAAACTCACAAACCATGAGATCATGACCTGAGCCGAAGTCGGACGCTTAACTGACTGAGCCACCCAGGCGCCCCCAAGGTGAAACCTATCTAAGGCGCAAGGCCATGGACAGGGGCCCTAGAAGAGTGACAGGGTGGTTAGAGCCAGCCATGGGACCGTGTGCGCAACAGATGACCTCCAGGAGGGGGTCGTACAAGCAGAGGTCAGCCCAGCGCTGGCTTCCTCCTGGAAGTCAGGAGGATGGGAGTCCCCTTTAGGATGGAACGGAAAAGGGAGCCCAACTTAGCTGAATGTAAAGAAAATGCTAAGCGTACCTAAGTCTTTGCATTTTCTTTAGGTCTTTTTCCTGACTCGTGAACCACCTTGTCTAAACTTAGTAGCTGGAGATTCTTTACTGATCACTATCATTTTCAATAAAGATAGTTTTAGGGAAAAGAAGGCACGGTAACGCCCTGGGGAAAGCTATACACTCAGTCTCTGCAGACTCACTCGCCAGTATAAGTTTTCCAGATTTCTCTGTGTGGACCTGGGGGACAGGACCCACCTCCACTGAGCTAATCTCCAGCCTACGAGGTGTGGGCACACATCACCGTGGATTGGGTTGAAGGCAGTCAGAAGATTTTGCTAGGATCATCAAAACTGAATGAAGAAGGGAGCCTGCAAGGGTTTCCTTAACAGGAAACACCATGGAACTTTGAAAAAAAGGAGGTCCTATTTTTCCCCCCATTTTGCAACTGAGGAAATCTCGAGATACAAATTTTATATGGTTTCCACTGAGGTTTAAATACCTGGTGTTGGAAAGACCCAAGACTCCTTTTTTTTTCTTCTTCTTTTTTTTTGAAGCCACCAAAGGGCAATAGAGTAAAGACTGGAAATCTGCATAGCCACGAATTGGAAAGGCCTGATTATATCTTGATTTTTATTTTCTTTAATGACTCATTCTATGCATATCACAAAGTGCAGCATTCCTAATCTTGATTTGTATAAATGCTGTATACGTGTAAACCACGAAAAATTGATTCATATCATTTGTATTTCATAAGAGACCCTTAATGTTCAGAAGACGTAGCCAAAGCAGGCCTCGCACCCTGCTCTCTGATTCAGGAGGGGTCTATGAAGAAATAAAGGGTGTGTAAAAGGATTCCCCAAATGACTGCAGACTTAGGAGGAAGAAAAACAGCACATGAGATTCTGATCATTACCAAAAGGAAAAGTAATTAATTTTAAAATATTGTGAGTACCTATTATGTACAAGAGTCTCTTTAAGACAACAGATTTGTCCAACCCATTTTGGTTCTACCATCAGGAATTCTGGAATTTACTGGATAGTATCACTAATCCCAGCTGGTTATTGTTGACCGTGCTTACCCATTTGTGGGGGTGGTTATCCAACAGAACTTACTGGATCTAATTTAATTATTTTGGTTCCTGGATAGTCACTTTTCACCAGTCAGAACTGTAGGCTCTTCTGTGTATGCCTCATAGCTTTGCCCACATCATGGCAACGTAACAATTCATACGAGCAAACTAAGAAAAGAGCTCATAGAATGTTGTCTTGTTGCCACGGTCCCTTCTTTTTAAAAAAAAAAAAAAATTTTTTTTAACGTTTATTTATTTTTGAGACAGAGAGAGACAGAGCATGAACGGGGGAGGGTCAGAGAGAGAGGGAGACACAGAATCCGAAACAGGCTCCAGGCTCTGAGCCGTCAGCACGGAGCCCGATGTGGGGCTCGAACTCACGGACCGCGAGATCGTGACCTGAGCCGAAGTCGGACGCTTAACCGACTGAGCCACCCAGGCGCCCCAACCACGGTCCCTTCTTGGCAGGATATGCTGGGAAAACATTTCTGAGGCTGGCAAATTACAGTATTCTTCACAGGTGAGTCTACTAGTTACGTATACAGAGATCTGTGTAAATTACCAGTGTCCAACCTCCTGCCCCCAGGCCTTCAGCATCGTCTTCCAGAAGGCTGTGGAGAAGGCCGCTCCGGACGAGAGCCTCAAGGCGCGTGTGACCAATCTGATAGACAGCGTCACCTTCTCCGTATACCAGTACACCACACGTGGGCTCTTCGAGTGTGATAAGCTGACCTACCTTGCCCAGCTTACCTTTCAGGTAAAAGTAGAATCAAGAAGTTTCCAGAAAACACGTCATTTTCCAGTGCCCAACCAGCAGGTGTAAAGAAAGTTTGCTCTTTTCACTTCGCTTCCCATAGAACGTGAAGACTATTAGGCTCTACGCAGAGGCATCGGACAAGAAGGTCCAATATGGCGCGTGCATGCTGCCTCACCATTGTCACACTCATGGCAAACATGCCTAATCAACCATTGTACTCGTTTACCTTGGATGACCTAGGATCCTCCTCAACACTGTCCTCCAGCAGGCCACTAGCCATCAACCCAAGCTGGCACTAAAAATGGAACTCAACGGCCATACCAAAAACTAGATACTTTTTGAGATGCTAGAAGAAATGTAGAGCATCCCTCATTATTTATTTACCTCTAGGGATGTGAGTTTCATGCCCCAACCTTCCCTCAAAATAAGAAATTGCAAATGTCAGGGCACCTGGGTGACTTGGTTGGTTAAGCGTCCGACTTTGGCTCAGGGCATGATCTCACAGTTTGTGAGTTCGAGCCCCGCATCGGGCTCTATGCTGACAGCTCAGAGCCTGGAGCCTGCTTCACATTCTGTGTCTCCCTCTCTCTCTGCCCCTTCCCTGCTCATGCTCTGTCTCTCTCTGTCTCAAAAATAAACAAACATTAAAAAAAATTTTTTTAAAGAAATTGTAAATGTCTTTCCATAGCCATAGCAGATTTGGCCTTGAAAAGGTCCTTAAGTACTCTGATTCTCAAGAGCTTGGGGGGCATCAGGGACTTCCAGTGTTAATAAGAAAACCTTGTCTTCCACTTACTCTCAACATCAAAAAGCCACGAGAATTTATTTCCTCGCATTTATCCCTCTAATCATTTAGGTTTGGGAATTTTTTCCGTAAGTTAACTGGGAACACGCTTAGATTATCTCGAAGGCCTCTTCCAATTCTAAATACCAGATATGCTATGATGACTTCTGGGCTGACTCTGTTTGCATGTTCCAAAGCCTGAATCCACGGGGCAGTGTTAGTGTGGCTCGTCCCTGTCACCCTCTGTATTCCCTCTCCAGCCCAGAAGCATGTGGTGTCATCAGAAGAACGTGGGGCACCTGGCTGGCTCAGTCAGTGGAACGTGTGACTCTTGATCTTGGGGTCATGAGTTTGAGCCCCACATTGGGTGTAGAGATTACTTCAAAAAATGAAAGGGGCACCTGGGTGGCTCAGTCAGTTGAGCGTCCACCTCTTGATTTCGGCTCAGGTCATGATCTCATGGTCATAAGATCAATTCCTGCGTCGGGCTCTGTGCTGACAGCATGCTCGGGATTCTCTCTCTTCCTCTCTCTCTGCCTCTCCCCTGCTCACACTCGCTCTCTTGCTCTCTCTCTCTCTCAAAACAAAAAAAAAAAAAAACGAAGGAGGAGGAGAAAGAGAAGAATAAAAAGGTTTCATCAAATTAATCCCACTGCCCTGCTTGCTGGTCACTCCCCTATTCTGGAACCCCTTTAGCATTATTGATTCATTCGTGCATTTCTCTCTTGCATGTGTCCGTATGTGACTTTGACATCCTCCTCAGGCATGTCGCTTATATGTGTCATCTTCTCAGATCGCAGAGATGTGCTCCATGGCATTTAGGACGGATACACAAAACGCTTGCTAATCAAGGTACCTGGTCGCTCACTGCGTGCATTTATGTCACCCTGATGTTGGTGGGTGAATATACACATACGCAGAAGTGACTTGCGCAGATAACCCACTTTCTTTCACTCCACCCTCTTGAACGTTTATTTTTGTTTATTTTGAGAGAGCGAGCAGGGGAGGGAAAGACAGGGAGCGAGAGAATCCCCAGCAGGCTTCACGCTGCCCGCACAGAGCCCCATGCGGGACTCAAACCCACAAATCGTGAGATCATGACCTGAGCCGAGTTAAAGAGTCAGACGCTTAACCGACTGACCCACCACCCACCCCAGGTGCCCCACACTCCACCCTCTTTAAAACAGCCAACACTGATGAGCACGCTCTAGGGTTCAAAGCAGCGATGATTACACCGAGTGCGAACCCCCAGATCTCCAGAACCCTATGACCAGCACCCCTAAAGCATCGTGGTATCGTTCTTCCGCCTTGCAGATCCTCCTCACGAGCGGGGAAGTGAGTGTGACCACGCTGGATTTCTTGCTTCGATCTCCGGGGCAGACGGGCGTCACCAGTCCCGTGGGCTTCCTCTCCCATCAGGCCTGGGGTGGCATAAAGGTCAGTAGAAAAGGCCCCTTGAAAAAAGTCAAGTTCTCAGCTCTTGGAGTTTCTCCCCTGACACTTGTCCCTATGAAGTCGGCGCGGCGCTCCTTGGGGGTTAAACACGGGTGCGTGCCTTCACCTGGCCCCCCACAGCAGAGCTCACCCTTCCCGGGCCTGCTGGGAAGGCTGTCAGTGGAACAGGTGCACGCTGGTTCAGGGCTCTGCCCTCAGGATGTGGGGCGACAGGAAGATCCGGGAGCTTCCCTGCCTCAGCCGAGCTGCCTTTCACCTGCCGGCACTGAGGGCTGGACCGCGGGCTCCTCCGTGGGGCCCTCAGGCCGTGTGGGGGTGCTCCAACAGGGCCCCCCGGAACCAGACACCTGCCAGGGCTCTGTTCAGGCACATCCATGCGGGTCCTAACTCGGTGGGGGATGCATCCCAGGCTGGGATTCCTACCGGTTCATAATAGCTCACATTTATTGAGCACCTGAGAAATGCATTTTCTTCTCACGTTCACCCGGGACATCGATGTTCTTTATTCGCATTTAACGCAAAGCATGTTTTCTTTCCATGTTACGCAGCTGAGTGTGGTTGGGATTCTATGAACGTTATTCCACGAAAAGATCACAAAGTATAAGCTCCTTGCTGTAGGGACCATGCCTGCATTGATGTGACACGATGGGTGTGTGATATGATGCCGAGCAGTGACGTTGACTGAGCAGTTCCCCCCTGCAGGGTCCGGGCCACCATCCACGTAGGCAGCCGTCGGGTGCACACCTGGATGCTTACACACAGCAGGTGCTGGTGCTTTGGGGACACTGGCATCTACACGAAATTAATCCTCTTTGTGATTATCCATGTTTGTTGCATGTTATACACAGTTCATAGAACAAAGGACTCTCGAGTGACGGGAGTGGTTCTCTTGCTCTTTACATTTTTTATTAAGTTTTTTAAAATGTTGAGATGATACGAATTCACATGCAATTATAAGAAATAATAGAAATATCCTTCATACCCTGCATCCCTCCGTGGTAACATCTTGCATTCCTATCTTGGAACATACACCCAGGACATTTCCATTGATACAATCCACTAATCTGAGTCTGATCTCACTAATTTTTTATGCATTTGTGTGTGTGTGTGTGTGTGTGTGTGTGTGTGTTTCACATGTGAAGATTCACCCCGGTCAAGGTACCACCAAGGTACCACCACCCCAGTCAAGGTACAGAAAATTCCATCACTGTAGGGACCCCTGTGCTGCTCTTTATGACCACAACCACCTGATCCCTCCCCTAGTGCCTCACGCATGGCAACCACTAATCTGTTCTCCACTTGTACAATTTTGTCCTCCCAAGGACGTTATGTAAATGGAATCCTACAGTATGTAACCTTGGCGGACTGGCTTGTTCACAGAGCATAATTCCCTTGAGAGCCATCCAAGTGGATTCATTTTATAACAGAAGCCCAGAACTTAATATTTATACACACGCTCTCCTCTTCGAAGGAACCATCTTAGGAAATTCGAGGCTAATTTCACTCATGCTGCCTTTGCCCCCCAAATTTTTCTAACTTCTTTTTCAGAGTCCACAGGTATTCTTTGAATCATCTTTAGGGCTGTATCTAAATCAGGATTCATCAAACTTTTTCTGTACAGGGTCACACAGCAAATATTTATGGTTTGAGGGCCAGACTCGGTCACAACTACTCAGCTCTGCCAAAGTCACACGCGATGTGTAAATAAGCGGAAATGGCTGAGTGCCAATAAAACTTTATTTACAAAGGCAGGCGGTGGGCCAGATTGGGTCTGCAAGCTATAGTCTGCTGATTCCTGACCTAAACAGCAAAGGTGTGAGTGATTTTCATTTATTAACTGCATTTGTCATTCTGGACCCTGTGGGCAGATAAGAAGAGGAATAATATACTGGAAAAGAAGTAATGAAGAACTCCATTCACAACAATAACCAAAATAACAAAGTTCCAAGATTTCTAAGAAAAATCATAATAAATGCAGAGATTTGTGGAGAAAAACCTAGGGTAGCCAAAATACCATTTGCATAGGTAGTTATTATAAAAACTATTCATGAAACATTTTTTGTTTTTCTATCAAGTCATTGAATTCTGGTGTGTAGTTTTTACACGTACAGCTCATTCTTTTTTTTTTTTAATCTTTATTTTTGAGAGAAAGAGAGAAAAAAAGAAAGAGCATGAGCAGGGGAGGGACAGACAGAGAGGGAGACACAGAATTTGAAGTGGGCTCCAGGCTCTGAGCTGTCAGCACAGAGCATGATGCAGGGCTCGAACTCACAGACCACAAGATCATGACCTGAGCCAAAGTCGGACACTTAACCGACTGAGCCACTCAGGAGCCCCACGTACAGCTCATTTCAATTCAGATGTTAACTTTTCATCACAAGCACTGGATACGTATTTAGGGTTCATAAAACTTAGATTTACAATATTGACCTAAGTTGTTCAGAACGTACTTAAAAGTTTTCCAAATTACTAAAGCCAAGTTCCAGCTTCTAAACTTAAATTTAAAAATAATTAAAATTGGGGCAGCTGGAATAGCCCAGCAGGAAAAGCATGAGACTTTTGATCTCAGGGTCATGAGTTCGAGCCCTACATTGGGTGTAAAGTTTACTTAAGTGAATAAACTTAAAAAAAAATAACAATAATTAAAATTAAGTGCGATTAAAAATGCAATTCCTCAGTCACATGAGCCACATTTCATTGGCTCATTGACTACCTTGATGGACAGTGTGGCCCCAGGGCTGAGAATACCGACGCATAGTCTGCTGCCCTTATGGAGGGAATAAATTCTGGAAATCAGTTCTGAATGAGCCCATTTGCAGAACCGGAGTAACGATGGACTGGTTAACACAGGCTCTGGAGGCAGGCATTCCTGGGTTCAAGTTCTAGTTGGAGTGTGTGTGGCCTCTGGCACATGATCTCATTCCTCTGAACCTTTCTTTCCTTATCTGCAAAATGGCTATTATAATACCCACCTCCTAGGGCTCCGCTGAACAGATAGTAAATGGTCAGGAAACGGAAGGTACTTGTGATTATAGTTATGGTTATGGCCATGGCATTAGTTTCCTAGAGCTGCTATCACAAAGTACTACAGCCTGGGTCCTCTCACAGTTCTGGAATCTGGAAGTCTGGAATTAAAATGTCAACGTCATGGTCCCTCCAGAGTCTCTAGAAGAGGATCCTTCTTTGCCTTTTCCAGCTTCCAGAGGCTCCGGGTATTCCTTGGCTTGTGGTGGCCTCAGTCCATCCCACAGCCTTCACATGTCATCTTCCCTCTGTGTGTCTTGACATCTTCTGTCCTAAGAACACCAGTCGTACTGGGTTAGGGCCCACCCTGGTGACCTCATCTCATTTTGATCACACCTGCAAAGACCCTACCTCCAACTATAAGGTCACACACAAGTCTGGGAAGTTAGCCCTTCGGCCCATCTTTCTGGGGAACACAGCTCACCCCGTAATAGTTATGATTATTAATTACCCGGCTGTGGGGTGTATATATTGCTGTGGTTGATGGGCATCGTGCCTGATGGAACTTGTCCACTGAAGGTGAAACCTTGAGGAATTGTGAGTCTGGAATTCCAGTCCAGCTTGCCTTTCCCTGTGCTACGCCACAAAGCCCTCCGCAGCAAAAGTCATAAAGAATAAAAGATTCAAAAGCACACCCTACCACTTTCACTTGACGTTACTCAACTCGAAAGCTCCTGTGCCACCCAGTTCCGTTTCTCTTTCCACAAGACGGATTGCTTGCTCCGCTTCGCTTCTCCGTTTGGTTGTGTGGGTTAAGCTCGTCTGGCTGGTCAAAGCCTTTTACAAATGAGCGCTTAGCTTTCTCTCTCGTTCTCTGAGTTGCGTTAGGTAGGGCAGCAAAAGGCCACCCCCGTCCCGCTCAAGCACGGGGCAGGATGTCAGCAGGTGGAACAAAATATGATGCGTAGTATACATCACCAAAGCCTTTGATCAACGCTCCTTTTAAGCGTTGGGTTGAATGTTAGCCTGAAGACATAAATACAACTGCATAGGATATGACTTACCAAACAGAAGTTTTTAATTCTATCTGATGAGGAAGGTTGCTTGCCTTGTTTCCCCAGAAGCACTAATAATCAGGTAATGAGCGAACTCTTTGAGATAAAAGACTCCTTTTATGATTATCCTTTGTGAGGATGTTTTAAGTCTCACCAAATGCTGAGCCGGAAGGTAATGGCACGTCCCTTTCTCTATTATAAAATCTCTTCGATGATGCACGCCTTTGTCAGAGTCTGAAAGGACCTCTCCCTTCCACTCTGGACGCCAATTTGCACAGTTGTATTTTGCTGCACAGCCCAATGTAATTAGGTTAATTAGTCATTTCCATTTAGCTTATTAGAAGGCTAGAAATCCCTTTGCCTCATTTGGAAGATTAAATGTTGCAATTGTGCTCAACCCAGAGCCTCAAGAAAGCGTGTTTCAGACCCAGTCACGGCAGCTGGGAATGCTGATCGGGGCATAATGTGCTCAGTTTTGTGGTATCGCCCGAGGGGGTAACGGGCCCGCAGAAGGGTTAATGGTGATGCCAGCTGGGAGCAGGGGTGAAGCTGTAAGAAGATGGGAGTCGGTTCCTCAGCCCAGAGAGAAGTAATTACAGTAGCAGCAGCTTTTCGCAGCCTGTCAAGAGCCCTCCTGCTGGCGGCCCAGATGTCAAACTTTATTAATTGAGCACTTGCTAAGCGCCAGGCAGCCTGCTAGTTCCAAGGCTTTCGGAGACGCCTAAGAAAGTCCTTGCCCGCAGGGAACTCACAGTCTTGCGGGAGTGACAGGCAAGTAAGCCAGGTGGGGGGATTCAGTAACTGCAGGAACCCCAAGGAAGCAGCGGGGAGGGCGTTACCATCTTCAAAGCACTCGTTTCTACATTAGAATGTGAGCAACGGGACCGGGATTGCTTGGCCTCGTTATCCAAGTGGGAAAATCAAAGCCCACAGTCTCTGAGTCACAAGAGGCTTGTGGGGCGGTGGTGCTGGGACCAGGTGCCCCCTTCCCCGTGCTACACACCACTCCCCCCGGCCCCCACCTCTCAATAGAGTGACACGCACCCCCTGCTTAGTGGCCAAGGTCAAGTGGGGCAGGGGGTGGGGGGGGACACAGAGCCCGTGTGAAAGGGCACGTGAAGACAGGACCTGTGTTCGTCCACATGGGAAATGAGACTCGGCGAGCCCAGACTAAGGGTCTGTGTCCTTCTCTAGCTTCACCTGCCCCAGGTCACCCATAAGACCCCTCTGCTGCTGGCACACTGCTTTCTGACAGGCCCCCCCCTCCCCTTTCCAGACTTTGACTCTCGTTGACCCCACCCCATTAAATGCCCTTCCCTTTTCTCTCCCTCCATCTCTGCCCAACAGAATTCTACTTACATCCGAAGGCCTCCCTCATCTGTCCTTTCTCCTTAACTTAGGACTGCAAGTTCCTTGAAGGCGTGTGTCCTTTTTTTTTTTTTTTACCTTTGTACCCCCAAGTGCCTGGCATGAAGCATTCAATAAATGTTGAATGGATGGATGGATGGACGAACAGATGAATTCAAATAGCAAGAAGGTATTGGGATACTTAAAATTCATGGCCTTGTGGTAGATGCTTTGGACATACTCTACCTTTTAATCTCATGGAAGAGACCAAATGTATAAGCAAAGTCAAGTAATAATGGAAAGAATTGCAGAAAAGTGTCCAAGTGACTAATGTTTATGTGGGCATTCTCAAGGAATGGGATGGGATGAACCACCACCCAAAATTTGGTTTTGACATCAAGACTGATGATGCCACGCACATACCAAGAGAGTATTAAAAAATGTATTACTCACATGGCATCTGGGTGGCTCGGTCGGTTAAGCATCCAACTTCGGCTCAGGTCATGATCTTACGGTCTGTGGGTTCGAGCCCCACATCGGGCTCTGTGCTGACAGCTCAGAGCCCGGAGCCTGCTTCGGATTCTGTGTCTCCCTCTCACTCTGCTCCTGTCCCGCTCACGCACTTGCTCTCTCTCTGTCTCTCTCTCAAAAATGAATAAACGTTAAAAACCAAATTTGAAAATGGCTTGAGAGAGCCAAGGAAGGAGACCACTTTGGTTTTTGGTTTTTTTTTGGTTTTTTTTATTTATTTATTTATTTATTTATTTATTTATTTATTTATTTATTTATTTTTAGTAGTTTAAGGTTGGGGCAGGGGTGAGTATTTCTGTATGTGAGCAGGGGTTTACAGGGTTTGGCTTCCCTCCAGCACCCGAGGAGGGAGTACCAAGACTTACTTATCAGCTTGCCTGGATATGGAGGAGAAGAAGAAGGTGTGGGGTGGTGGCAGGGGAGTGGATAAGGCTTTAAAGCTGTCAGCTACCAAACACCTGAACCTTGAATCAGACCCTTTGTTAAAGATTTCAACACTGAGTAGTTCCAAGTAGCCCACGCAAGAAGGATGGGAAGGCTCTGTGTTTCTCTGTGAGAGAGAAGGTACCTGAGAGAGGTTGCTGATTATGACCAGGACTGTAACAACCTGTAGGACCTTACCACATGCTCATCGTGACCAGCGCAAGAAAAGGAAGGAGTGGAATTTGGGGGAGGAGAGATCAAGGATCTCTCGCATGATGAAAGTAGCGTAGACAAAGAGTTGAGTTGGGAATGAGTCTGGCACAGTTCCAGGGTTGGGCATTGATACTCTTGGACAGAGTAGGAGGGAAGAAGGACACCCGGTTCCCCGGATGGATCGGAAGGAAACGCTAGATGAAAACGTTTGATTACTAAGTTGCGTATTTGGACTTAGTCCTTATTGGAAACAGGCAACTCATGGAAATTTCAGTGTTGGCATTCACACAAAGTCACTATCTAGAGGCACCTTGGGAGAGAACTTGAGTTGCCAGCAGAATGAGTATTGAGATAAAAGGAAGGAGTCGGAGACTTGAAATGTCTGGGCTCCGTGAACAGAAAAGTCATGGTATCTTTTCTTGTCCCTCTTCCCAATCAGTACCCTGCAGGAAGGTGCAGTTCAATGTGCTACTGATAATAATCCAAACACTTTATTTGCTAACCCTTGCACACTATTAGTACAGTTTGCTGAGGCGACTTGATCAAAACACCTCCTTTTCCTTGAGCTTACCTGGGGGGAAGATCCAAGATTCCAGATGCGAGTATGAACAAGACAGAATTACGTCTATACTCGTATCTCGTTCCTTGACACCTTCCCTCTGCCCCCAACGCAATGAAAACTATAGCTTTCTGGAGAAACTGTATTTCACAGCAAGATTCTCCAAAATGTCACAGGCACTTTCATCAATGGAAGAATTCTGTAATCTGGATCGAGACATTGAGGGATCCGCCAAGAGTTGGAAGAAGTTTGTGGAATCGGAATGTCCTGAGAAGGAGAAGTTTCCACAGGAGTGGAAGGACAAGACAGCCCTGCAGCGCCTCTGTATGATGAGAGTCATGCGGCCTGACCGGATGACCTATGCCATACGGTACGGGACAGGGGACAGTGGGGAGCCCCAGGCTGGGCGTGGGGCAGTCTCGACGTGGCCAGATTGGCAGAGCTGAGCACAAAGGTCATGTGTTTCTAGTCACAGGGGTCTTGGTACCAACATCCAAAATCCAGTAAGGCCTGTTGCCCTGTGTCAGCCATGTATTTTCTTAATAGCTAAGTGGACAACTTGGAAAGAGGTGAGCCCATCCATATCAGCATTGAGAAGGCTGCTGGTCACATCTGTTGTGCTGGGAGATGATGGTACCCAGAGAAGAGCTGGAAGGATCACCCATAGCAGGAAGAACGTCTCTCCGACCGCAAAGAAGGGAGACAGCGATATTTGTGCCTTTAGCTGAGGTGGTAGGATGATGGTGGAAAATTGAGAACCGTGTCTAATGACGTCTGTGTTCATCAGTTGAGTCTGTGCACGAGAGGAGGTGGCAGAGTTAGAGATTTGAGAAGGGTGCAGAGTTTGAAATAGAATCTGTGACAAGTGGGAGAGAAAACCCACCAGGGAAACCCAAAGAATTCTGAGCAGCATTGAGAGCCCACCTAGTTAAGATCATGTATTTACAATGGCACCTGTCTTCATCAGTGGTTCCCTGTGGCAACGTCCAACCACCGAGGTGTAGATTCAGAGTTAAGTTAGTCTGGAGCACAGCCTGGGGCTGGGTGGTGGGAACGGGAATTCTTGAGGTGGGCACTAATCGTATTGGCATGATGAAAGTGTTGTTCTAATTCTGGATTATGGTGAAGGCTGTACAATTCAGTAAACTTATTAACAATTATTGAATACTACACTTAAAATAGACAAATGTTATGCTATCAATTATACCCCAAGACGTTTTTTAGTTTTTTTCAAGGTTATAGGCCGTGGAGTCTACACTGGATAGGAAAGAGGAGAAGAGTGTAAGGGGACGGTTAAGAAACAAAACAGAGAAGCCACAGTGCTGAAAATCCTCCATTTGTGGTGGCACCAACACAGGGAAGGAACAGGTGGAATAAGGGTCCGTTGCTAAATCGCTGACGGAAGGCTTTCGGCAGAGAGTGGAGTGTTTCCACTGAAGGTTTCAGATGTAGACACAGTCCTTCGGTAATGGCAGGATAAAATGTGGCCACAAAACCAGGTGGCTGAATTGAGGAAAAAATGAAGACAGGAACTGGACGATTATCCATGTGGATGTTGATGTCACTCAGGCTGGTGGAGAGAAGGTCCGTGAGCCAAGTGTTCAGGGAAGGGGTAGAGCGACAAGTGGAACAGTAAATGACGTCAATGTGCAGGGGACATGGCGATGCAGCATGGGGAATGGAGAGTCCACGGAGCCACAAGAATGGAGAAGTCATGGTTTGCAAAGAGTAACCATCAGTGAGGAGAACCATGATCCCACCTTACCGTCCTGAGATATAGGTCAGAGGTAGGAGAATGAACCCCACTGTGGAGACTACAAGGAAGCAGTGTCCTTGGGGAAGAGTTAAGGCCAAGAGTTGGGCCAGATGGTCAACCAAGTTGTTGCAGGTGAAAGGTTTGTTCGGCGGAAGACAGGGCAGTGTGGAAAGGAACATTGACAAGTGGAGTAGGATGAAAGGAAACAGACATTGATAGAGTATGACAGCACAGGAAAGCAGAGGGCCTTGCATCTTGAGCTGAGATAGAGGACCGAGACAGAAGACCACGGGGATATGGAGTGTGGAGGGTCCAGCTGCCTGCAAGCTTTCTGAAAGCATTGAGCTTGGTGGCGTTCCAATGGACGGTGGTGATGTGACGGGACATCCAAGCTTCACAGAGAAGGTGACAGTGGCCTGGATGTATGAGGATTCAGAAAGAGCCCTGATCTAGGACAGCGGGCCAGCCATGGTTGTGCATGTTGACTTAACAATGAGGCACCTGGAAGTTGGTCTCACCTCTGTGACTACCACGCCCATGACCTTGAGTGCATCCTTCCATGTCTATACGCCTCCATTTCTCAAGTGTTCGCTATTTTGTGACTGACATACACATGCACTTCTTTTCTGGCAGAGATTTTGTTGAAGAGAAGTTGGGAAGCAAGTACGTGGCGGGAAGAACGCCAGACTTTGCGGCCTCATTTGAGGAATCAGGACCAGCCACACCCATGTTTTTTATCCTGTCTCCAGGCGTGGATCCCCTGAAGGATGTGGAAAATCAAGGTGAGAAAAACTCATCTTAGGGGTGCCTGGGTGGCTCAGTCACTTAAGTGTCCAACTTCAGCTCAGGTCATGATCTTGTGGTTCATGAGTTTGATCCCCGCATCAGGCTCTGTGCTGACAGTTCAGAACCTAGAGCCTGCTTCAGATCCTGTGTCTCCCTCTCTCTCTGCCCCTCCCCCACTCACGCTCTGTCTCTCTCTACCTCTCAAAAATAAACAAAGATTGAAAAAAAGAAGAAGAAAAAGACAAACTCATCTTGGAGCCAAGGCCGCACCTGCCCTGTGAACTTCCACTCTTTGCATCCGGCAGTCTCTCTTCTCTAGACCCCAAGTTCACGAGGCAGTACTCAGTATTTGCTAACATACAGAAATCAGGGTCCTTGGAAACGAACACCAGGGGATTATCACCAGAGAAGGGACCATCCAGGGTGGGACACGGTAGAGTCCTGAGGACACTGGCAGGGTCCTGGAGAGACCTTGCCCCGCCACCCACCCATCTCTCACCGTACCCCCACCCCACCCCACCCCACCTTACTTGGGCCGGAGCAATCTTTCTGAAACACAAGTCTCACCCTGATCTTCATGGTCTCTGATTGCCTTGAGAAGAAAGTCCAAACTCCTTAATGTGTCTCACAGGGAACTTCCTCCTCCCGTCCCTCCCTATTTCTCCAGCTTGCTTCCCAGCGTTAGTTTCCTGTCGCTGCTGTAATGAATTACTACAAACCTGGAGGCTTGAAACAACACTAATATATTATTTTACAGTTCTGGAGATCAGAAATCATAAATGGGTCTTACCGCCTCCCTCTTTTCCTTATAAGAACTCCTATGATTATATTGGGCCCACTTGGATAATCCAGGATAACCTCCCCATCTTGAGGGCCTTAATTTCCTCACATTGTAGAGTCCCCTCTGCTGAGGATTAGGACGTGGACATCCTTGGGGGTCCATCATTCTGTCCACATTTTCCTACTCGCCTCTTTTGCATTCTACATGGCAGCCATTTCATTCTCCCAAGGCTGCCATTTCCCTTCCTGGATCCCCTTCACCAGGCTAGCCTTTATTCATCCTTCAGACACCAATTTCGTTTTTTTTTTTTTATTTTAATTCGTATCTCTTTTATTATGATTGAGTTGGGTATTTTTCCCTTCTTTTTTTCAATATATGAAGTTTATTGTCAAATTGGTTTCCATACAACACCCAGTGCTCATCCCAAAAGGTGCCCTCCTAAATACCCATCACCCACCCTCCCCTCCCTCCCACCCCCCATCAACCCTCAGTTTATCAGACACCAATTTCAATGTCACCATCTCCAAGAAGATCTACTTGGCTTTCAAGGTCCTTGGTTCCCCCCCCCCATGTGCTCCTAGAGTGCCCTTCTTTATGTACATCACCTTGTACTTGTCTAGTGACTGCTGTGTCTTCGTGAGAGGGTGAGAGCTCCTTGGGAACAGGTGTCCTTTTCGCCAGAGTGTCCCCACTTCCTAGGACGGTGAGGGGTACTAAAGAAATATGTACGTTCGATGAAAGAATGAGCAAATGAACGACTAATCAAAACCATCACACTGGCCAAACGACACCATTTTGCAAAGTTAAATAAAGACCCGACAGGTTGGAACCTAGCCCAGGTAATACAGCTCCAAGAGCAGTCCATTCATTTATACAGTGAGAGAACTCTACAGCATGCCTAGTGTTGGGGGGTGGTTGAGAATAAGCTAACTTGGGTCCTAAAGAATGGATAGGGTCTACAGCAGGGAAAGAATTGTCTTATTCACTAATTTTATGTGTATGTGTGTTTCTGTAGTCTCCTGATAATTTCAAGTGACACTTGCACATTTTTAAAATACAGTAAAACCTTGGGCTGCAAGTAACTTGCTCTGTGAGGGTTCCACAAGACAAGCAAACAGTTCTAATAATTTTTAACTTGATAAAAGAGCCATGTCTTGTAATGCAAGTAGCACATGACGTCGAACGTCACATGATCACAACTGAGCCAATGGGTTTTGAAATTCGCTTTGATATACGAGTGCTTTGGATTACAAGTATGTTTCCAGAACAAATTATGCTCGCAAAGGTTTTACTGTATAGATAATATAGACTTTAAAATGAAAACCAACATTTCCCAGCTCCAGTCCTTCCCATACCCCGTCTCCCTTTTCAGACACATTTGGTTTTGTTTTGTTTTGCTTTGCTTTATTATTTTATCTTATGTTAATTTAATTTATTTTATTTTACTTTATCTTATCTTATTTTTGCCTATTTCTAAATTTAGTTCTGGGAACTGCTTCTCTATTTCCTACTAATCTTCCGCCCATTTCTTCACTGGATTATTTGGTTTTGGGGTGTTGAGTTTGATAAGTTCTTTATAGATTTGGGACACTAACCCTTTATCCGATATGTCATTTGCAAATATCTTCTCCCATTCTGTCAGTTGCCCTTTAGTTTTGCTGATTGTTTCCTTCGCTGTGCAGAAGCTTTTTATTTTGATGAGGTCCCAATAGTTTATTTTTGTTTTTGTTTCCCTTGCCTCTGGAGACGTATTGAGGAAGAAGTTGCTGCAGCTGAGGTCAAAGAGGTTTTTTCCTGCTTTCTCCTCTAGGGTTTTGATCGTTTCCTGTCTCACATTCAGGTCCTTCATCCATTTTGGGTTTATTTTTGTGTTTGGTGTAGGAAAGTGGTCCAGGTTCATTCTTCTGCATGTCGCTGTCCAGTTTTCCCAGGGCCATTTGCTGAAGAGACAGTCTTTATTCCATTGGATATTCTTTCCTGCTTTGTCAAAGATTAGTTGGCCATACGTTTGTGGGTCCATGTCTGGGTTCTCTATTCTGTTCCATCGATCTGAGTGTCTGTTTTTATGCCAGTATCCTACTAATCTATCACTAGTTTTAAATTGATCAATTCTAGATATCTATTTACTCCCTGATATAAAAAATAAGAATTTGGCTCCCACTGATGCGCACTAGGACTCTCTACTTTCTACCACATTAAAAAATTTTTTTTTTCAACGTTTATTTATTTTTGGGACAGAGAGAGAGAGCATGAACGGGGGAGGGGCAGAGAGAGAGGGAGACACAGAATCGGAAACAGGCTCCAGGCTCCGAGCCATCAGCCCAGAGCCTGACGCAGGGCTCGAACTCCCGGACCGCGAGATCGTGACCTGGCTGAAGTCGGACGCTTAACCGACTGCGCCACCCAGGCGCCCCCTTTCTACCACATTTTTAACAGCTTTACTGAGATATAATTCACATGCCATATTCACCCACTTCAAGTACACAATTCAAAGTTTGCTTATATTTTCACAAGGCCACGTGACCATCACCACGCTCTAATTTTAGCAAATTTGTGTCTCTCTGCATCCCCACCAAAAATTCTAGATCTCTTAGTGAGCACTTCTGTTCCATCTTATGTCCTCCCAAGCCCACCACCAATTTACTTTCTGGCTCTAAAAATGTGCCTATTTTGGATATCTCCTAGAAATGAAATCATATACTATAGGGTCTTTTGTTGCTGGTTTGTTTCACTTAGCATAATATTTTCAAGGTTTTTGCTGTAGCATGTATCACTCCTTTTCTATGGCTGGATAGTTCATGTAGATCAATCTAGAAAGTGTTAACAATATTAAGTCTTTTGACCCATCAACATAGAATGTCTTGCCATTTGTTAAGGTCTTCTTTAATTTCTTTGATTAATATTTTGTAGTTTGGGGTATAAAGTCTTGCATTTTTTTAATTGAATAATAGTTAACCTACAGGGTTATATTAGTTTCAGGTGTATAGCATGTATATTTTTGTATATTGATCTTCTATCCTGCAACCTTGCTGAACTTGTTTATTAGTTCCAATAATGTTTGTGAATTCCTTGGGTTTGTTTTTGTTTTTGTTTTTGTTTTTAGATACAAGTTTATGTGATCTACGAATAGAGGTAGTTTTACTTCTTCCTTTCCAATCTGGATGGCTTTTTATTTCTTCATCTTGCCTAACTGACCTGGCTAAAATTTCCAGCACAATATTAAGTCGAAATGGCAAGTTTGGACATCCTTGGCTTGTTCTAGATCTTAGGGAAAATTCATTCAATCTCCGCCAGTAAGTATGATGTCAACCGTGGGGTTTTTACAGATACCCTTCATCAGATTGAGCAAGTTGCCTTCTAGTTTGTTGAATTTTTTTTTCCTTTATCATGAAAAGGTGTTGGGTTTTATCAAGTGTTTTTTCTGTATCCATTGAGATGATATCATTTTGTTGTCTATTCTATTGAGATATTACGTTAATTGATTTTTGGAAGTTAAACTAACCTTGCGATCTTGAGATCTCACCTGATCCTGGGTTATAATCCTTGGATATATTGCTAGATTCAATTTGCTAATATTTCTTTGAGGATTTTTACATATATATTCGTAAGAGATGCTGACCTGTTGTTTTCTTTCCTTGTGAGGTCTTTGTTTTGGGTATGAGGATATAACTAGTGACCTCTATACCAACTGATTTGGGAAGTGTTCCTTCCTCTTCTATTTTTTTGGAAGACTGATATTACTTCTTCATGTTTGATAGAATTTAGTGGTGAAGTCACCTGGGCCTGAGCTTTTCTTAATGGGAAGTTTTTGAATCACTAGCTTAATGGGGGGTGGGAGGGAGGGGAGCGTGGGTGATGGGTATTGAAGAGGGCATCTTTTGGGATGGGCACTGGGTGTTGTATGGAAACCAATTTGACAATAAATGTAATATATTTTAAAAAAACAAAAAAAAACAAAGACATCAGAGAATTCCTCTTTGACAGGCATAGACTAAGACAAAAGGAGTTATGTGATCGCTAGCCATATATTCAGAAGAGTTTAGACAATACAGCGCTTTGTTACATTTCATGAGTTCCTAGGACCCAAAGAAGCTAATACAGTAGAACAATAGCTGACATATCGGGTTTTTCAGTCATACTGTCAGTTGCTGACAGGTTGCCAAACTGCCTTTGGCCTGGCTCTGAATCCACATCAGGCAAAGTATTAAAATGATCATTTCCATTTAACTTTGAAAGTCCCGGCTTATCTGAAAGATAAATCAAAATCAAATGTGGCCTGTGCATCTGATGGCAGAATTACTGAGCTGACTCTGTGACTGAGGTATCTAGCCAGTGAGGAGGACATTTAACAAGAGGAGAGGGGAACGCTCTGTGAAATTGATTTGAATTATTCTATGTCAGCCCATAGTTGGTATCTTAGTTTCCTAGGACTGCCACAGATTACCACAGACTAACTTAAAACAATAGCTGTTTGTGCTTTCATGGTTCTGGAGGCTTAGAAGTCCAAAATCAAGGTGCCAGCAAGGTTCTGGAGGCCTGAGAGCGAGCCCGCGCCATGCTTCTCCCCTAGCTCCTGAAAGTTATCAGCCATCTCTGATATTTCTTGCCTTGTGGCTACCTCATTCCCATCTTTGCTTCCATTGTCACGTGGCCGCCTTCTCCCTGCACATCCTGTCTTTACGTGGCATTCTTCTCTGTGTGTGTCTGTGTCCAGATTTCTGTCACCTTAGGAAAATACCAGTCCGATTAGGATCTACCCTAATGACTTCCACTTAACTTGATGACATCTGCAAAGACCCTATTTCCAAATAAGGTGACATTCACAGGCCCCGAGGGCTAAATTAGCATTTCACTGTATCTTTTGGGAAGACACTAGCCAAGCAATAACAGGTGACGGAAGTTGCTAATTGCTGAAGAGAATTTAGTGTTGATCAGGTTCTGCCCTGCATCTGAGCATTTTCATTCCTTAGATAAGGAGGGCAAACATGTCTAACCTTTGGACTTGATTTTGGCCACGATCAGTCTCTTCTAGTAGTTTCTCACTCAAGTTCTGCGTTTGGTATTTTCCTGCATTTTGAAAGAAATTGCATTTGCCTCATCTTTGAATATATTAACTATTTGGATAAGCAATGCCAAAGAAGGCCAAATTAGATGGTCATTGTTGCCAGCGAAATGGGAGAAAGAAAGAGTAGTGGCCGCGTAAGAGACACTCCTCAACTCTTACTGGAGGCTGTCTGTGTATGAAGAACTTCACTAGATGGGAGGGAAAAAGTAGGAAACAGGATCTCGGTCCTTAAAATAAAAAACCCGCAATAACACGTTCCAGCCCCTTCTGTATCTTAAAAGCAGACAGGAAGTTTGGTTTGAGGCTATTAGCTTCCAGAGTTACAAATGTAAGCTAGAAGGTAAATGACAGTGACACACAGGTAAAATGGTTCCTCCTCCCCCCCCCCCATCCTTTAGGGAAAAAAAACAATTAGAATTTAAAAATTGCTCATGGAGAGTATAAGATGTATTTATCTGTTTGTTCATTTCTATCATGGATCAACATTGGTGGTCCACATGCCATATCTGATTGCTGCCTGTTTTGTCAATAAAGTTTTACTGGAACACACACACACACACACACACACACACACACACACAAAAGAATCACTAGCTTAATGTCTTTGCTTATTATATATCTATTCCAATTTTCTGCTTCTCCTTGAGTCAGTTTTGGTATTTGTTTTTAGGAATGTGTCCATTTTATCCAATTATCTAATTGGTTTGCAAACTCCCAAATACTGATAGCTGTATTAAAATGTTTACTTCCTCTATGGGCTACGTTCACTTTAACAGTGTTAGTGAAACTTAATTTTTTATTCCGTGATTTCTGGATACTTTCTCTTGACTTCCCTCTGTGTAAGCTGAGATTTCGGTTTTCCAGCTCGCATCAGCTGCACCTTAAGTTTTCCGTAGACAAGGATGAATATATATTCATTCTAATGTTACCATCATTCATGTTGTTCATGCCTAGTCTACACGTTAACTGTAATATTTGAAAACTGATACATAGGGTTTATGTCATAGTTAATAAATACATATTCTTCACTGAAGAGGCACGTAAATATGCTAGGATTACACATCCTTCTTCATGGATCCAATGTCCTAATCTCTAGGGGTCTCTCAAAGAATGTTCTCAGCAAGGAGTTTCAAAGTCATATCAAATTTCAGTTTGCTTCCTACTTAGATGAAGATTTTCTCAAAGAGCTTTTAGTTTTTCATGGAGTTTCTGAATGTCTTTTGCTTGTTCTTGGAAGAAGAAATAAATGCCCCCTGTGCCATTATCACTAATATCTCACATTTCTTATTTGTTGTACGAATTGAATAGAATCCCCGTTATCTATATAGAATCTAATAGAATCCGGTGTTATCTTTCTTGAAAATGCTCTACCTAGGGCCCACTTCTGTTCTAAAAGAGATAAGTTACACTGTGGCTTTCTAGGCAAGTCCCACCCTGGGACTTATTTTCTTTATATTCGAGTTTAGTTCTATCATTTTTGTATCCTGCGTCTTTCATTTTCAGTTTTTACCCCAGTTTTGCTAGCATATGCCATCAGAAAAGAGTCGTGGGAAGTAAAATTTCATAATCCTTGGCTGTCTAAAAAGGCTTTAATTTTGCCCCTATACTTGTTTGGTAGTTTTGCTAAGTGCAAAGTGATTTGTACTCAGAATGTGTCCACATTGCTCGATTGTCTTCAGGAAGTCGGTTATGTTTGGTTGAGATCATATGCCAGTAGGGTGCTGTTCTCTTCTTTGTTGGTTACCTGTGTCTGTTCCTTGGAAACTTTAGGATTATCTCTCTACCTCCTGTTCTGAAGTTCCAAGAGCTGCATTTGGTGTGGGTTTTTTCCATTCATCTGCTCAGCGTTCGCCTTGCCATCTCAAGTGGAAAAGTCCTAGTTTTCTCTATCTCTGGAAATTTTGCTCTCTCGTTCTCAGTAAGTACCACTACCATTCACCAAGTTGGCCATGCCAGAAATGTTGGAATTGGTCACAGTGACACTCCCTCTGCCACCCACCACATTTAGTCCTATGGATTCTGCCTCCTAAATCCATGTGAGACTGGTCTCAGTGTTTCTGTCCTCAGTGTTGCCTCCCTGGTCTGAGTCACCGTGGTCTCACTTGGACTGTCCCAGTGGCCCCCTAACCCATTTTCTGTTCTTCACCCCCTGCCTGCAATCTTTTGCCAATCTCTGCAGCCAAAGGCATCTTGCTAAATCTCACATCCGACTGTATCACTCTTCTCCTTAAAACTCTCTGGTGGCTTCCCATTCCAGTACCACTGACATGGTCCGTGGGGCCTGCATGGACTGGCCTTTGTGCCAAGCCTTGGATCTTACCTTCCCCCAAGCTCACTCTACTCCAGACACACAGCCCTTGTAGACCATGAGCCTTCCTGACCTAGGGCAGTGTTACAAGAGGTTTCTTTTATCTGAACTATTTCTCCCCAGCAATTCAAGAGTCAGGTGCCTACTCACCCTGCAGGTATCAGCCTCTCCTGACCTCCCTGCAAGGCCGTCGGTCCCCTGCCATACATATCTTTGCCTCAGAGCATGCCTACCTGTGTGTCACCAAGATCCTTCAGGTCAAGGACCAGGACCTGTTGCTTACCATTTTGGAACCAGCACCTAAAAGCATAACTAGCAGAGAAAAGGTGCTCCGTAAACACTTGTTGAATGAATCAACAAATAAATGAGTAAATATCATAAGAACTGTTGTCACAGCTCAGTTATTCCTGAGTTTCACCCTTTTATAGAGTCCTGTATTCCTTCTGGCTTCCGGAGGCTTTATTCCTTTCATGTTGACAGATCTAGTTTCTTCATTTTCACTCAATCTTTCCCTTTTCGGAAGCTTTTATATACCCTGCAAATGAGCAATTTCCTACTGTTCTTTGCCAATTGACCTCTGTCTGTTGCATCATGTGCTTTGAAGCTTTCTGTCCTTTCAGGGAAGCTGACCCCGCCCTGGTCCATATTGGTGATTTGTTTCTGAATACATTATCTCAGCTCTGCCCTTGGCTTCATCTCAACACCTTTCCTTACTAGAAGCAATATTGCCGTTCATCAACTCGAGATTACTTATGCACCTGTGCCTCCTCTCTCTCTCCCTTCCTTCTTGCCTCATTGATGGCTTGATTTATTTTCTAATTCACCAATTTAGAACACATACTCTGGCGACAGCCATGCTTTCTGCATCTTGGATGGAATCAGACTGCCTGACGGGCTCCTGTTCTCAAGTTTGCAGTCTACATGACTGACTCACACTTTCCTTTCTCTCCCCAGCCCCAACTTATTAAGTAAACTTACTGCCTCTATGCTTGGGCAGAGTCTGTGTATCAGACAGTTCACTGTTTTACTACAGTTAGGCTCTTACAGAGCTTGGCATCCTTCCCCATTTTCAAGTTTGTGATTTATGTGCTTAACCCCTTCATTTCTCTATCCCTTTGTTTCAACATGACAGTTCTTTTTTTTTTTTTAATGTTTATTTATTTGGGGGGTGGGGAGGGGCAGAGAGGGAAGGAGAGAATCCCAAGAAGGCTCTGTGCCATCAGCACAGAGCCCGATGCGGGGGTCTACCTCACGAGCCATGAGGTCATGACCTGAGCCAAAATCAAGAGTTGGGCGCTTCGCCGACTGAGCCACCCAGGCGCCCCTCAGTATGGCACTTCTTAGTCCTAGAGAGGGTTTTAAAAGTTCAGAGTCAACTGGAAGATTTGTTGCCTCAGCCCCCTTCCACCACAGCCCCTCATCCCCGCCCCAGGCGCGTAGACCCACAGACAAAGTTCTGCGTAGAGTTTAGGAGCTCTCTAGCCCCTAGAGCTCATCCACTGACCGTTGATCAGAAGTCTGTGCTCTTCTGACACCTTTGTGGCTCTTAGTCTCCTCCAGGATTTTCCTTCCTCAATAATTTTGAAGGAGGAGGGGAGGGGGGAGTTCAATTCCCTTTTCTTGGCCCCTGTTTCAACACAAAAGCTAGGACCAGCCACCCCCACTGTTTTTCTTCTTGCCTTGTCAGATGGATCCTTGAAAGTGCTTTGATGTAACACTCTTTCTCTTCTCTTTCCTCATCACCTCCTTCCTGAATGAGCCGTACCTCTTGATTTGCACATGAGCTCGTGCCTCTGTTTCTTTTAAAAGCAATCCCCCATTTTTTTTTTCCAATCACCCGTTTGACCTGCCTCCTAGGGCCGCTGTAGGATGAAAATGAAATCTAAGACGTGTAAAGACTTCACAATGTCAAGAGTACGGTAGCATTGTAAGGCATTATAAGGGAGGTGATAATCCATCTGTTCTTTGAGGCAGATCGGTTGGCTCCTTCCTGTATGGCCTTTGGAAGCACAGCTTTGTCCTTGCTCCTTCCAACCCAAGACTCCCCTTGACTCCCAACCCAGGACTCCCAACCCAGGACTCCCCTTTCCGCCCTAACACACAGGCATCTTCTCTGGTCTTTCACGTGACTCTAGCACGATCTTGCTCTGTCTGTGTCCTCCTTTGTTCAGTTACGTGGCTTTACCAAATATTTCGGTTATTTCCGTGTTGTGGTCAGGAAGAAGCCGTATCTACCACCTCTGCCTCCCGCGGCTTCCTGTTTCTCTTTCCGACACGCTGGTCAGAACTGTGAGCTTGCTTAGATTTGTTCAAGCCTGCTCCCCAGTGCGTTCAAAGAAACGGTTTCCAGTTTGGTGTTTCTGTCGCCAGATTATCCGCACGTAGCGTGCAGCCTCTCCCTCTCATTGTTCCTGGCCCTGTTCTCGTTTCTTTAACAGTCCACCGGGACTCGGGCAGGTTGAAGCAAGTACAGTTTTAGCAAACAGCTTCAAGATTGGCAAAATATTCACTTTGGGGTTGAGAGAGACTCTTTTGCTCGTGTTCCAGGGAGCCAGGGGCGTGAGTAGGCAGACAAAGGTTGATGATCTAAGAAGAGATGGGATTTAGGGAGCAGAAGAGGGCACCTCTCCCACGGAGATGGGAGCGTGCAGGGATGCGGCTAAAATGGCAGGAAATTGAAGGAATCCCTGACACGTGGCATGTGTTTTCCCTGGAAAGCAGAGAGTGACGCAAACTAAGAGCAGAGCCTCCTAGGAATTTTAAAGGAAGTAGGGAATGGGCAACGCAGCCAATTCCTGGCCGCGTGGCAAGATTGCCAAACAGCAGGGGCGCCTGGGTGGCGCAGTCGGTTAGGCGTCCGACTTCAGCCAGGTCACAATCTCGCAGTCCGTGAGTTCGAGCCCCGCGTCAGGCTCTGGGCTGATGGCTCGGAGCCTGGAGCCTGTTTCCGATTCTGTGTCTCCCTCTCTCTCTGCCCCTCCCCTGTTCATGCTCTGTCTCTCTCTGTCCCAAAAATAAATAAAAAAAAAAACGTTGAAAAAAAAAATTAAAAAAAAAAAAAAGATTGCCAAACGGCAGCGGAGGTGAGAGTCACGAAGTTGGGGTGCCCCTTGTTCACCAAATGTATTCCCTTTCCCTCTGGTTAATTCATCCGGGATTGAGAATTTGGCGAAAGTTGGGTGACGCAGGAAGTAGAAGGGGAAGCAGAGTTGAGGATTTTGTAAGGTCTTCATTTCAAGTAAGGATTATTGAGTCCATATTAAAATAAGAGAGAGCATGGGGCGCCTGGGTGGCTCAGCCAGTTAAGCGTCCGACTTCGGCTCAGGTCGTGATCTCACGATTCGTGGGTTCGAGCCCTGCGTCGGGCTCTGTGCTGACAGCTCGGAGCCTGGAGCCTGCTTCAGATTCTGTATCTCCCTCTTTCTCTCTGCCCCTCTCCCCCTCAAAAATGAATAAACATTAAAAAAAAATAAGAAGAGGGGCGCCTGGGTGGCGCAGTCGGTTAAGCGTCCGACTTCAGCCAGGTCACGATCTCGCGGTCCGTGAGTTCGAGCCCCGCGTCGGGCTCTGGGCTGATGGCTCAGAGCCTGGAGCCTGTTTCCGATTCTGTGTCTCCCTCTCTCTCTGCCCCTCCCCCGTTCATGCTCTGTCTCTCTCTGTCCCAAAAATAAATAAAACGTTGAAAAAAAAAATTTAAAAAAAAATAAGAAGAAGGAAGTAATTGTGAAGATTGGGAGGAAAAAAAGAGAAGCCAATGGACTGGACATTTCGCTGAAGTAGAATAACAGGTGACAAGGGAGTAACAGTGAACAGCCAAGAAAGTAGGAAGTGATGGGAGTAGACGTGAGTGAAGAATGTTTCGGACGCGGGACAGTTTTCTGGGACAGTGACGTCCTGGGTGCAGCCACGGGGGTGTGTAACAGAACCGGAATGGAGTCAGGTTCTTTGAAGATGAGGAAGCATGAGGCCGGATGTTGGCTCAGTCATCTGTAGCAACACTGAGGTTTACTGGGATGGTGATGAGATGGGACTTGGGGAGGATTCTGGACTGAATTCCAAAGCCCCCGATAAAGGCAAATCTCACTGGGAAGTTGGCGGAGGGCAGAGAACATAGAAGTTAGTAGACAATATAGGCAGGTGGCATATGCTTTAAAAGGAAAAGGAGTTTTTTAACTTTTTTTTTTAACATTTATTCATTTTGGGGAGTGAGAGAGACAGAGCATGAGCAGGGGAGGGGCAGAGAGAGGGGGAGACACGGAACCCAAAGCAGGCTGCAGGCTCCGAGCTGTCAGCACCGAGCCCGACGTGGGGCTCGAACTCACTGAATGCGAGATCATGACCTGAGCCGAAGTCGGACACTCAACCGACTGAGCCCCCCAGGCGCCCCAGGAAAGGGGTTTTTAATATGAGGATGGGAAGAAATAGCCTGCCAGGAACAAGAGTGGGCTAGAAAAACATTTCCCTTCCTCCCAGCCCCACGGATCTGGGGAGCCCAAGAGAGGGCCACAGAAGGTGCCACGGTCCTCAGGGACGGGAGGTCAAAGAAGCACCCTGCAAAGATGGGACACCATTCTGGGTGATACTGCCCCACGGAGAATAGGAAGGGAGATCAGAAAAGGAAAGATGAGTTAAAGGTAGTGGGGGGCTGGGGGCGGGGGAGCCTCGGCGCAAAACAGTATGAAGGTGGAAACCCCAGAGAACGTGACTGTGGAAGGAGAGGGGGGCTTGCTGATGCCCCGGGAGGGTGTCTGGACAGCCCCACGGTCGCAGATGGAGGGACCCTGCAAGGTTGCCCCGGCATCTCACAGCACCGGCCGGTGCCACAGTCCTCCTGGCTGTGAGCGTTCAATCCTTGTAAATGTCGTCGGCATCTCCCCATCAGCCTCGCCGGACTCATGCGAGCTGATCCGGGCCGGACCACGCTGGACTTTGCCCGCGACAGCCTGTGCGGCCCGTGAAGCGCCCCTCTTCCCCTACCTCTCGCTAACAAAGAAAAGAGACAGCCTCCTTTGTGAGACAGAACATCTCGGAGGCGATCTAATAATCGCGGCGCCTTGTAGCCCGGTATTTTCTCTGGAATAAGTTGTTTATATTGGCCGGTTCGAAAGCTGACATCGGTTCTCTCGCCAGCCAGGATTTATAGTGTTTAATAAGGGTGTTTCTTGGGTCCATCTCGACTGAATCTATCATAACTGGTCCTCACTGCAAAAAAAAAAAAAAAGTCAACCTCCTGCTTTTTCTTACACAGTTGCGAAGGAGATTCTGTACTTTTTTTTTTTTTTTAGTATGTTAAAGAAATATCCTGCACTGACCATTTTCTTTAAGTGTTCTTGCACACATAGCGGAATGCATCTTCGATTTCAGTTGCCCTGAAACGAAATGTTTAAGGACGTGTGGTTATCCTTTTCCTCTTTTAAATTCCTTCTCTTGTCTCTCACGTGCTTTATCTTCCTAGAAAGAAATTCCTTCACTCTTAGGACCCTTTGTCTAAAGAATCTTACATAATTGCTCTAAACGTCGTTGGTGTTGGGCTCACGGCAGACAGCCGGGCAGAGTCGGGCCGGCCTCCCTACCAAGGTTAATGTCTTTGTGTGCTTCTCTGCTCTCAGACGTGATCACCTCTCTCATGACGAGAGCAAACGTGTCTACGTGCTGGGGGAAATGGGAGGAGGCTGTTATGGGGTAAAGTACAGGAAGCCCGAACTACCTGGGTCCTGCCCCCTACTGGCCACGCCTCCCAGTAGATTTCGGGGGAGAATATATTCAGAGGTCCAAGCAAGTCAGAAGGGGCCACACCCACCTGCTGGCTGGCCTGGGAGCCCGTTCACCCTCTAGGGTAGCGGACCAACGCTTGGTCTCCAGATGAAAGCTGCCAGGAAGATCACCAACATTGCTGTCCATCCTGGGGGGGTTGTGTGAGGGGGGAGCATTGAAGTCTAGCTGGGTGCTTCCTTCTGTTTGGGGACGGAAGGCTGGCAGATGCACCCTCCGTCCCCGAACGGAGGGTAGGAAGAGGGTTAGCATAGGAGGCTCGAGGCTCAAACACGCCTGTGTTGGGGGAGTGACCGGGAGACAGGCGAATGTTCCTTGTGGACCTATGACAACACAGATCCTGGGCCCAAGAGATTCTAAGGACAGCTCTATACCCCTTCCAGGTAAAAAGCTCGGCTACACCTTCAACAACCGGAACTTTCACAACGTGTCTTTGGGGCAAGGACAGGAGGTGGTGGCTGAGGCTGCTCTGGACCTGGCTGCCAAGAAAGGTCACTGGGTTATTTTGCAGGTACGACCCCTCTGCCCCGATGGGGGTCATTCTTGACCCCATAGCTGCCTGGACCTGACAGTCTCTGGGCTCCTCTGACCTTGCCACCCCTCTCCCCTGCCTTTCCCTCCACACCCTTGCCCGTCTCGCTGCCCAATCTTGTCTCCTTCCCTCTTATGTGGTCCTGCTCTCCCCACCCCTCTCCATAACTCCTTGTCCCTCGCCCCTCAAACCCCCTGCCACTCTCTCTAGTTTAATGTTTTTTAATGTTTGTTTATTTTTGAGAGAGAGAGAGAAAGAGAGAAAGAGAGCACGAGCAGGGGAGGGGCAGAGAGAGGGCGAGACACAGAATCCGAAGCAGGCTCCAGGCTCCGAGCCATCAGCACAGAGCCGGATGCGGGGCTCAAACCCACGAACCGTGAGATCATGACCTGAGCCGAAGTCGGACTCTTTTAAGCTGTTTTATGCAGCTTGCAGGGGGAGCTGGGGCCGGGGCGAAACAAGTGGCTCAGTTCCCTTTTCTCCCAAACGGCCTACAGCCACCTCTGCTAGAGTGCCCTGGGTGTGGCACAGGCACTTATGTCACGACCGCGTCCTTCACCACATTCCCTTTAGGAGAGATCCCCTCCTCCATCACCTTTCTGCACCCAGCACACCCCCGCGAACATAGTAGACACCCAGCAAAAGCCCGTTGGGCGGGAGAATCAACGAAGAAATCAATGCAAGGAAAAATAAAACAAGAAAGGTTCCCCCCCCCCCCGCCCCGCCTGGCCAACGGAGCCCCGGCTTTCCAGGCGGCCCGCTGAAGTCTTAGCTCCGACAGAGTGATTATAAATGAATTCTCTAACAAATTTTCACTTCACCAGCCCTTCCAAACCCATTGCCTTTGCCGTCAGTTATTTGCAGCCACTCTGTGAAATAAGGATGGCCGATGTTACTTCCCCCTTTTATAGAAGAGAAAGCGGCACTCAGAGGCCAGATTGCTGCGGCCGAGTCCTGTGCTCAGTGCTAATCTGTGTATTTAAGGCTCTGCGAGCAGGCTTCCTCAAATATTTACCGAGGCGCCTTTATCTGCCCATCACAATGAAACATATTGCAACAAAGCCAAGCGGCTATCCTTTCCGGAGCGAAAGGTGCATTCTGCAGAGTAGCCCTAAGAAGTAACTGTGGGCTTAGACCAGACAGACAGATGGCAACCACGGGGGGGGGGGGGGGGGGGGAGGAGAAGGCCTCCAAGACCAGACACAGGAGCTTGCTCTTGGAGCAGGAAGCCTTCCCAGTATGTGAGCCGAAATGCCCCCGTGTGTTTTAGGAAGATAAGTTGGGCCACACTGAGCAGAATGGTTTGCAGAGAGGGCGAGGGGACTCCAGAAAGCTAGCCACGAGAAGTTGACATCAGTGCTTTTCAAACTGTAACATGCTCACAAGTCACCGCAGGATTGTATTAAAATGCGCCGATTCAGGAAGTCTGGGTGGGGCCGAAGAGTCTGCGTTCCCACCTAGCCCCCAGGTAATGCCAACTTTGCTGGTCCACGGGCCCCGCTTTTGTGTAGCAAGGGTCCAAGTAAGGCAGGTGTCAGATGTGGTGATCTGGATTTGGAGCGTGTGGACCGTGTGTGTGACTCTTCAAGCGTGGCCCGGGGACCGACATCTTCAGCATCACCCGGAACTTGTTAGAAGTGCAAATTCTCAGGCCCCACCCTAGACCCCCTGAATCAGATACTCGGGGCTGGAGCTCAAGAATCTTCGTTTTAAGAAGCCCTCCGGGGGGGCGCCTGGGTGGCTCAGTCGGTTGAGCGTCCGACTTCAGCTCAGGTCACGATCTCGCGGTCCGTGAGTTCGAGCCCCGTGTCGGGCTCTGGGCTGACGGCTCAGAGCCTGGAGCCTGTTTCAGATTCTGTGTCTCCCTCTCTCTGACCCTCCCCTGTTCATGCTCTGTCTCTCCCTGTCTCAAAAATAAATAAAACGTTTAAAAAAAAATGAAAAAAGAAAAAAGAAGCCCTCTGGGGAGATGGGGGTGGGGGACGGATTCCTATGCACAGTCCAGTTTGACAACAATGTGCCAAGGAGACTTGGGATATCAAGAGATAGGGTTCAGCTGCAAGATACTGGCAGGTCTCATTGCTGGGAACCCCAAGATTCCTGCTGCAGTGAGCTGTATTTGACGGCCAGGTCCCTCCTCTAGCTGCCTTCCAGAAACTGTTTGCTGCTGACAAAACTAAGCAAATGCCTGCATGGGGGTGGGGGGTGGTTGGGATCTTTCCTTCCCACTAGAACATCCACCTGGTGGCCAAGTGGCTGAGCACCCTGGAGAAGAAGCTGGAGGAACACAGTGAGAACAGCCACCCAGAGTTCAGGGTCTTCATCAGTGCGGAGCCAGCACCCTCCCCTGAGGGCCACATCATCCCCCAGGGCATCCTGGAAAACTCCATCAAGATCACCAACGAGCCTCCCACGGGCATGCACACCAACCTACACAAGGCCCTGGACAATTTCACTCAGGTACAGCCCCGGGGAGGGAGGGGAGAAGAGCGCCCCCCCCCCAAAGAGCTGATTCAACTGGGCTAGAAGAGCATGCACCTGTCGGGGCGGAGGGGGCATGGCGAGGGGGTGACTGGGCTCAGAGCAGTGCCACGTGGGCGAAACGTATTCCCTTTGTGACTGGCCTCCTCCCAGCGCCCACCGACTGCAACCCAACTCTCAGTTCCCAGACACACCTGGGGGAGCTGAGCTTAGGGTGGGCTTTCTTCAGCGAGAGGCACGGGGGAGCTCTCCGCAAGCCTCCGTGCCACCTAAATATCCCAAGGTGGAGAGGGGCCACATTGCTAGAAATCTGAAGTCACACACCGGTCGCATGCTGTCTTCAAGCAGGGGGTTGACACTCGTGTTCACTCGGTGACAGTTGACATCTACGTGCATCTCGAATGTCGAGGGTCCAGAGAATCCAGGTGTCAGATGTGGGGATCGTAATCATATGTTAGGCTCTTAACGCGTGGCCCCCAGGGCAGCAGAAGCGCCCGGGAACTTGGTAGAAATGCCAGTTCTCAGGTCCTACCCTAGACCTGCTGAATCAGAAACTCTGGAGTGGGGCCCAGGAATCTGTGTTCTAACAAGCCCTCCAGAAGATCCCAATGTACAGGCCACTCTGGGGACACTGTGCTACAATGGAACTGGGAATAAATAGCAGGGCATCGGGCTCAGATGTAGGTACTGGAAGGCCCATTACTGGGAATCCAAGACTCGTGTTGTGGGGCGTGTATTGAAAACCAACAATAGGGTGGTGGGTAACTAACTCCATGTGTGAAGTCGCACTTGCAAAGTCCGTAGCTCAGGCTTTTTTGCATCTTCTCCGGAAGGCAGGCCATCTGGTAGCTTCTTCCTCAGGGATTTGCACCATCCTGGGGAGGGGAATACACGAAGGTGTGAAGGCCGGGAGGTTGGGGGCCACCTTGAAGTCCATCTGCCACACTGGGCCTCAGCGGAGTCCAAGGGGAGGGTTCTAGGATCTGTCCTCTCCGATGATCCTCTTTGTATCTCTGGCTTCGCAGAGCCCGTGCTCTAACTCGACACAAGTCCCCAGTGGGTCATCTAGGAACCCTGAAACGGGCCGTCCCACAGGACACCTGTTGTCACCAACCCAACATAAACCACCAGGACTAAGGGCCCTTTGGGGCCTGGTTTCACTTAGACTAACATGAAGGGGTTTGGGTTTTATTTTTCTCTTTTAAATTTTTATTCATTTGTTAATTTTGAGAGTCGGCTGAGAAGAGGCAGGGAGAGAGAGAGTCCAAGGAGGCTCTGCACCGTCAGCACAGAGCCCGACATGAGGCTCGAACTCACAAACTAGGAGATCATGACCTGAGCTGAAGTCGGACACTCAACTGACTGAGCCACCCAGGGCCCCTAATGTGAAGGGTTTTTTGTTTTTTTTTTTACTGAGTGCATGATACCCCTTGTAGTGTGGGGATCAAGCAGTCCCACTTGGAGAGGAAGGAAAGCTCCCACTTAGAGAGGAAGCTCCAGTTCCACTTGGAGAGGAAAGAGAAGGAGAAGCAAAACTTGTCCAGCCCTCTTTTTCACTCCATTCCCATCCGAACCCCCAGACCCACTCATAATCCAGAACCGGGAATGGGGAAACATGGCCAGGAGATTCAGGCTGTTTTCGTTAAGAAACACCTGCCCGTTGCAACATGAAGCGGAAAGTAGGGTGCTCTCTTTTCCAGGGGCATTTTCATTCCTTTCTTTTTAAATTTTAAAATAAAGTAAAATGTTAAAGAAAAATAAAATAAAATAAAGTAAAATGATAAAATAAAGTAAAATAAAATAATATAATATAAAGTAAAATAAAAATAAAATAAAATAAAATAAAATAATACATTTTTCTTCCTAAATAGGCCTTGACTAATCCCCTAGGTACTCTGTTCCAGAGGTCAGAACTTCTAAATTTTCTACATCTTATATTCCACATAGGGGAAATCTACATTCTCAACTTTGAAATCGATAGCCTTCTTTCCCCGGAAGGCGGTAGCTCGTTCCAAGCAAAACCACTTCCGCCCAGAAAAGGCACTGGGTTGCCCAACAGGGTGAACATACGCAATGCCACGGAGCTATGTTCGCTTCAAAATGGTGCAGATGACAGATTGTATGGTGTGTATTCCACCAGGAATTTTTTGGTTTTAATTAACAATTGAAAAGAAAAAGGCATTGGGGATGCGGTTAGTTAGCAAGCTGCGTCTAAGGGCACAGTCACAGACTGCTCTCAGCAATTTTGCCTTGAGGGTCTTGGGCAGATCCGGGGACAAGGGCCATAGTTGCCTCAGGTACCAAATCTCCTAATGATTTATTATACAAGATCATCCCTCTGTAGGGTTATTATCCTATATTCATTGCGTGGCTTCATCTTGTCAGACTACCCACGGACCCTTGTCCTTGGGTCTCTCTCCCTGCCAAACCCCTGTCCAGCCTTGGCTATGAGGCCGCTGGGAAATAAATGCCAAGGGTGCTGGCTTTCCCTGGCTATTCTGTCCCCACCACCGTTGGGTCTTTGGCCATTGAGAGCGACCTTCGGTGACTCATTCTGAGAAAGAGACAGACTTATGGGTATATCCACTGCTTGCAAGGGTTTTAATTGTTCCATTCTGCTTTTATGGGTGCCCTGGACCCAAGGCCCCCATGAACACCCCCTATAATTCAGAGCCCGATTTTAACCATTTAAGGGACAAACTGCAGGACGGAGCTCTTTTTACCGCTGCTAGCCGTGCTGATCGGGAACGGTTATTTTATTCTGATGCTGTCAGGTTTACGGTGAAGGGCGCAGCACTCCTCTGTTTCTCTCGTGTCCCGTCCCTCCCTCAGCAGCAACCTCAGCCACACAAGCAGCGATTACACCTACGACAGTCCCACGACGGGCAAGCAAGGCGTGGCAAGTGGGGCACCTGGCCGGCTCAGTCGGTAGAGCCCGCGACTCGAGATCTCGGGGTCATGAGTTCAAGCCCCATGTTGGGTACAGACATTTATTATTTACTTATATATTATTTATTTATTTATTTATTTATTAAATAAATAAAACCTTAAAAAAAATAAAAAGGAAAGAAAAGCATAGCAGGAAGGGGAGAAATCAGAGATGATGCCGTAGGAGTCCCCACGCACACCCCAGCACAAAGCGATACTCCTAAGACCAACACAACTCTCAGGACCCACTACCCTGTTTCCCGTTAGCTATGCTTGGCATGTCCACGGGGGCCAACATTAACTGTAAAGCAAGCCCTGTCATCACCTGAACCTAAATCTTAACTCAGATTCTAATCTAGAACCCAGCCCCTCTGCAAGGTCCCCTCAAACCGTGAGCCCACGCTGACCCACAGCGCGACCTGCATTCCTACTGTGGCTCAAAAACCTAACCAGGATGTACAGTGACCTCGTCCAGCATGACTTCCGGCCGCCATAACCCACACCCTGCTCTGTGCTGCACAACGGCAGGTCTTTGCTAACACTGGAGGCAACGCTTTCCTTTCAGGACACGCTGGAGATGTGCTCCCGGGAGACGGAGTTTAAGAGCATCCTCTTTGCTCTTTGTTACTTTCACGGGGTGGTGGCGGAGAGACGAAAGTTTGGGCCTCAGGGATGGAACTGCCCTTACCCCTTCAACACTGGGGACCTCACCATCTCTGTGAACGTGCTGTACAACTTCCTGGAGGCCAACGCAAAGGTAAAGTTCCCGGCCGGCACAGGGGGAGGCGGGGAGGGCCATCTCTCAGAAGGATGATGTCGCATCGGCACAGGGTAAAGGGGGCACACGCTGGGGACCATCTAGACCCTCTCCAAGTAGAGGGAGGAAGGACCAGCCCGGGGCCAGCGGGAGGCCAAAAAGAGCACCACGGGATGTCAGGGCCAGGAAAGCTCAGGAGACCAAACTGGTGACTCACGCCCGGTGTGATTCTTTGTCCCAGGGCCCACCAGACCACCCCTGTGCGCCTGCGGCATTGTGGGGTGTTGTGGATTGGCAGAAGAGACCCCATGCTCACCTGATACAAGTTCCCAGTTTAATCAGCCAAGAACACCATTTAAGGGAATGTGTAGACCATGAAGGCTCTTCTAGTTAGCAGGCCAAACATAGTATCAGCAAAGGCCACCTCCCCTTCCTGGTGGGGCACATGAATCAGGCCCAGAAGCCCTAAGCTACTCCTCTGCCCCCAGCTCCACGGCCCTTGCCCCCATAGCGCCGTCTCCTCATTTCCTGCGCTGAGACATGGCTTTCCCCAAGTGGTTTCCCGCCTGACTCCAATATCGTGACTTTCGTGCTCTATTTCATTCACTTTGAACTTTGGAAGGAGACCATAAATTAATACGCTAAGTAATGGCAGGAGATTAGACAGACAAGTATCCTGGTCCTTCCTTTATTCCATTTGACATTTGCTTATTTAAAGGACTTGTAGGTAAAGCCTGACTTGATTGCCACAGTTAATGACCGTGGAAGAGGGTTGGCATATAGGCAAGGGGGTTGGCACCTTGCCTCTCCTCACCCTTGGCTGTAACTTCTCAAGCATCTCGTGAGCTCCCAGGCGTGCCGGACTCTTCGGGGCACTAGGGGTATGCAGGTGAAGAAAGCGTTGCTTCTAATTTGAGAGGCATCCCATCTTGCGGCTGACACTCTGTCCACGCGTCGGGGCAGCCCCGATGTCTGTGCGGAGGTCTTTCTTCCCTGTGTCCCAGGTCCCCTATGATGATCTGCGCTACCTCTTTGGAGAGATCATGTATGGAGGCCACATCACAGACGACTGGGACCGGAGGCTCTGCAGGACCTATCTGGAGGAATTCATCAGACCGGAAATGCTAGAAGGAGAGCTGTGCCTGGCACCTGGGTTCCCACTCCCGGGCAACCTGGACTACACTGGTTACCATCAGGTAAGGCTCTGCTCATACGGGACCTGGGCCTTCCTTCAATTCTGTTCTGCAGGACCAGGATGCACACACAGGGCCAGGGAGGAATGGCCTAAAGAACAGAGCTCAGGGGCCCCCGGGTGGCTCAGTCGGTTGAGCATCCAACTTCAGCTCAGGTCATGATCTCGAGGTTCGTGGGTTCGAGCCCCCCGTCGGGCGCCGTGCTGACAGCTCGGAGCCCGGAGCCTGCTTCGGATTCTGTGTCTCCCTCTCTGTCTGCCCCCTACCCCTGCTCGCGCTCTGTCTCTCTATCCTTCAAAAAAAGAAACAAAGGTGGGAAAAAATGGTTTTTTTAATACAAAAATAAAGAACAGAGCTCATATGGAGTTCGGTTCTCAGCCCCAGGTTTGCCCTGTTCGGTTTGAGAGCTGTTGGGTGCCTCGCCTCAAATTAGTGATAACAATTGAGCTTTTGGAGATCTTTCTATTCTTGATGCTTGGTTCAATAATTCTATTTGTCGCTCTTTTTCTAACAAATAACATCTGGGGCTTTCATTAGATTGCTTTCATCCAAGATATTGACAAAGCCATTAGGAAGAAAATTCCAGGTTCAGAATTTAGCCAACTTTGGGTAAAGTTTATATTAGTGATTCTAGGTATCTTCAGAGGGACAGGAGCTTGTGGGCAGATCACTTAGCCCCGCTGTTCTCTGAGGGCTGCTGTGAACACAGACACACACACCCATGTGCACACACACATTCCCAGAGAGCTCTCTGACTTCTCATTTCACTGTGGCCACAGCTATTTTTAAAGTGCCCATCTTTGCCCATTTAGGCTGCCACGGGAGATAGATTAGAAGATAATTTTTTAAAAAAATCTTTTTTGCCGCTTGACTTTGAACATGCCTAAAATAACTTTGAATACCAAACTTAAAGGAAATACCGGTCATCAAGACATTAACGACAAACTTAAAAAAAATTTTTTTTTGTGTGTGTGAATTCATAAAATTTAAAAAGATAAGATGTCAAAGTCATTCAATGCAGAAAACCTTGGACCTATGAAAAGAAATTTAAAATGGTAAGGCTATTTAAAGAAAATAAGAGGAGGGGCGCCTGGGTGGCGCAGTCGGTTAAGCGTCCGACTTCAGCCAGGTCACGATCTCGTGGTCCGTGAGTTCGAGCCCCGCGTCGGGCTCTGGGCTGATGGCTCAGAGCCTGGAGCCTGTTTCCGATTCTGTGTCTCCCTCTCTCTCTGCCCCTCCCCCGTTCATGCTCTGTCTCTCTCTGTCCCAAAAATAAATAAACTTTAAAAAAAAAAAAAAAAGAAAATAAGAGGAATGTGGGGTGGTGGGGGGATGGGATAAATGGGGGATGGGATTAGGGAGGGCACTTGTCGGGCTGAACACTGAGCTTCGTAGGTAAGAGATGAATCACTGGGTTCTACTCCTGAAGCCAAGACTACTCTGTATGTTAACTAACTTGGATTTAAATTTTTTAAAAAAAGATAATTTTTAAACTACTTTACCAAAAGGCTTCGGGGCTTTAGCCAAGAAATTTGTGCAAGAGCACCCCCTAGTGTCCACGGGGCAGTCCAACAAGAGGCTGGAGCCAGAAATGGGCAAAAACGGTGTGGTTTGCACACTTCAAAACAAGTGAGGATTTTCTTTACACCTCTCTTTTTTTTAATGTTTATCTTTGAGAGAGAATGTGTGAGTGGGGGAGGGTCAGAGAGAGAGGGAGACACAGAATCCGAAGCAGCCTCCAGGTTCTGAGCCATCAGCACAGAGCCCGATGCGGGGCTGTAACTCACAAACTGCGAGATCATGAGCTGAGCCGAAGCCAGACGCTCAACCGACTGAGCCACCCAGACGCCCCTTTACATCTATCTTTAATCCACCAGTTAATAAGTGGTTACAGGGCACCTACCAAGAGTTCAGGAGTGTGCTGGGGGCCAGAAGAAATACAAAAATAAATACACAAGTTTGCCTTTGAGGGATGAGCAGTCTTTCACTTAGACTCGAGGATGCTCACACCAAGAAATCATCAAAAGCAAATTAGGAACCAACCTTGAGGGGCACTTTCTCACTGTGTAGTGGAAAGAACTAGAAAGGGCGCTCAGAACATCCGGAGAGGAAAGGGAGCCTTCAAAGCTGGGGACCCAGCCTAAGCAACCGTAGGGGTGCATTGCCTGGATGGCACGATTAAAAACATGTTTCTAATTCAAGTAATTTTTGCCAGGGGCCCAATTCCCTGGTTATCAGCGAACCTCGCCTTGTCCCACAAGCTCTCTTTTGCATCTGTGGTCCCATATTTGCATTTAGGTTTGTTATCTCTGATTTAGATAAATGCGGGGGGGGGGGGGGGAAGGAGTTTAAGGGCAAGGGGGCCGGGGCCCTGGGAGAGCTTGAGTGACATACCAGGAAGGGATCCGTATTTCTTAAGGACCCTGAGAAGTCCCTCCGTGTGTGTGGAGGGACAGGTGTAGACCAGGGAGCGGCAGGAGCAGGGCAGACTGGAGAGGGATCAAGTCCTCCAAGCTTCTGCAAAAGGAGCATGGCCCCGTGGGCGTGGAATTTCCGGAAAAGCGGCCTGGCGCACAAAACCAGATGGTGTCGAGGCGAGGCTGGCAGAAAGGATGTCACCGGGAGGCGGAGAACATGTCCACGTCTCAGCAGGTGTTGGTGAACGGCGTCCGCCTGGAGGGCCAGAGGGACGCGGGTGCCTCACGCCTGCTGTGACCCACCGCCGTCCCTCAGAGGACGACCCGGAGTGGGAGATGGCAGACGGGAGACACGTCTCGGCCTGTGTTTGAGCGAGCTTGCCCCCGACTTCCAGTACATTGATGCCGAGCTGCCGGCAGAGTCGCCCCACCTCTACGGCCTGCACCCCAACGCCGAGATCGGCTTCCTGACCCAGACCTCGGAGAAGCTCTTTCGCACGGTCCTGGAGCTGCAGCCGCGGGACGGCCACGCCGGAGAGGGAGCAGGGGCCACGCGGGAAGAAAAGGTACGTGGACGGACCGCTCGAGATCCTTCCGGGGAGCCGAGGATGGCACAGCGAGACGCCCCTTCCCGCTGGCCGCGTTGGCAGGGCGCACGCAGACCACACTGTGCACAGCCGCCCCTCGCACACGGCTGGTGCGGCCTTGACCCGCCAGGCTGGTCCTCTGTTTAAATCACAGGAAGCCCCTGCCGTTGGGTTTCGTGGTTTGCTTGTCGTTCGTTCTTCTTTCTTTCTTTCTTTCTTTCCTTTTCTTTCTTTCTTTCTTTCTTTCTTTCTTTCTTTCTTTCTTTCTTTCTTTCTTTTTCTTTCTTTTCTTTCTTTCCTTTTCTTTCTCTTTCTTTCTCTTTCTTTTCTTTCTTTTCTTTTTCTTTCTTTCCTTTCCTTTTTTTTCTTTCTTTCTTTCTGTCTTTTCTTTCTTTTCTTTCTTTCCTTTTCTTTCTTTCTCTTTCTTTCTTTCTTTCCTTTTCTTTCTTTCTTTCTCTTTCTTTCTTTCTTTCTTTCCTTTTCTTTCTTTTTCTTTTCTTTCTTTTCTTTCCTTCTTTCTTTCTTTCCTTCCTTCCTCTCTTTCTCTTTCTTTCTTTTCTTTCTTTCTTCTCTTTGTCTTTCTTTCCTTCCTTCTTCTTTCTTTCTTTCCTTCCTTTTTCTTTCCTTCTTTCCTCTTTCTTTCCTTCCTTCCTCTCTTTTTCTTTCTTTTTTCTTTCTTTCTTTCTTCCTTTTCTTCTCTTTCTTTCCTTTCTTCCTCTCTTTCCCTTTCTTTCTTTCTTCTCTTTGTCTTTCCTTCCTTCTTCTTTCTTTCTTTCCTTCCTTTTTCTTTCCTTCTTTCCTCTCTTTCCTTCCTTCCTTCCTCTTTCCCTTTCTTTCTTTTTTTCTTTCTTTCCTTCCTTCCTTCCTCCCTCTTTCCCTTTCTTTTTCTTTCTTCCTTTTCTTCTTTCTTTCTTTCCTTCCTTCCTTTCTCTTTCTTTCTTTCTTTCTTTCTTCTCTTTGTCTTTCTTTCCTTCCTTCTTCTTTCTTTCTTTCCTTCCTTTTTCTTTCCTTCTTTCCTCTTTCTTTCTTTCTTTCATTCTTCCTTCCTTCCTCCTTCTTTCTTTCTTTCTTCTTTCTCCTTTCTTTTCTTTTTTCTTTCTTTTTTTTTTCTTTCCTTCCTTCCTTCCTCCCTCTCTTTCTTTCCTTCCTTCCTTCCTCCCTCTCTCTTTCTTTCTTTCTTTCTTTCTTTCTTTCTTTCCTTCCTTCCTTCCTTCCTTCAGTTTATTTATTTTTGAGAGAAAGAGTGTGTGCATGCTGGGAAGGGGCAGAGAGAGAGAGGGAGAGAGAGAATCCCAAGCAGGCTCCACGCTACCAGTGCAGAGCCCAATGCGGGGCTCAAACACACAAACCATGAGATCACGGCCTGAGCCGAAGTTGGATGCTGAACCGGCTGAGCCACCGAGACTCCCCTCTTTTTTAATGTTTATTTATTTTTGAGAGGGCGGGGACAGAGAGAGAGGGAGACAGAAGTTGAAGCAGACTCCTCACTGATGGCAGAGAGCCCGATGCAGGGCTTAAACCCACAAACTGTGAGATCATGACCTGAGCCAAAGTCGGGCGCTTCACCAACTGAAACACCCAGATGCCCCAGTGGTTTGCTTTTCTAGTTCACCCAAAGAGTATTTCTTTTTCTTTTTTTTTTTTTTAATTTTTTTTTAACGTTTATTTATTTTTGAGAGAGAGACAGAGCATGAACGGGGGAGGGACAGAGAGAGAGGGAGACACAGAATCGGAAGCAGGCTCCAGGCTCTGAGCCATCAGCCCAGAGCCCAACGCGGGGCTCGAACTTACAGACTGCGAGATCGTGACCTGAGCTGAAGTCGGACACTTAACTGACTGAGCCACCCAGGCGCCCCTCTTTTTCTTTTTTTTTAATGTTTGTTTATTTTTGAGAGAGAGAGAGCATGAACAGGAGAGGGGCAGAGAGAGGGAGACACAGAATCCAAAGCAGGCTTCAGGCTCTGAGCTGTCAGCACAGAGCCCGACACGGGGCTCAAACCCACGAACCGTGGGATTGTGACCTGAGCCGAAGACGGACGCTCAACCAGCTAAGCCACCCAAGTGCCCCTCAATAGTCTCATTTTAACTCAGTCACCTCTTTAAAGGCCCTGTCTCTAAACACAGTCACATTGTGGAGGGGAGGATGTCCATAGATGAGTTTTAGGGGGACACAACCCAGCCCATCACGCTGGCTCCAGCGGCCTCCCTTGGACATACACCCTTTCCTGTTTCCCCCATTTGCCCTTGACTGCTGGATTTTGCTGGTGTCGAACAACTGACTAGTCATCTGGAGAAAAGCGAAGCAGGTTTCCTCCCTCCTTATATCACAGATGGCTGCATTTAAATATGTTTCAATGAAAACATAAAAAGTACTAAAAGAAAACTTGGGTGAATGCTTTTGTGATCTTACAAAGAGGAGGGCATTATCAAACCTTCTTTTAAAAAAAGCAGCTCAGAATCTATAAAGATTGACACATTTGGTGACTGGAAAAAATTTAAAACCAGATCTGCAAAGCAAACAAACCTCGTGAATGAAGTCAGAGAGCAGCTAGGAGAACCTCTCTGCAGCACAGACACTGGGAAGTGGGCGGATCTCACTAACACATGAAAAGTTCTTACATGTGGAGGACGAGAGAAGGACAGAAGATGGGGACAGACGGACACAAAAGAAATTCACACAGTTATTCGAAGGGCCGAAAAAAATAGCACAGGATTGTCAATGTCCCTCCCGACTAAATGAAGGTATGTGAGATATCATTTTCCACCTAATGGCAAAGAGTTTTAGAAGTGATAATATCAAGGGGTGGCTCAGTGGGTTGAGAGTCTCTTGATCTCGACTCAGGTCATGATCCCGGGGTTGTGGGATCAAACCCTGCATCAGGCTCTGCACTGAGCACGGAGTCTGCTTAAGATTCTCTTTCCCCTCTGCTCCCCCCGTCCCCACTTGTGCACACTCACTCTCTCTCAAACGAAAATAATTTAAAAATTAATTAGGAGCGCCTGGGTGGTTCAGTCGGTTGAGCGTCTGACTTCGGCTCAGGTCATGATCTCGCAGTCCGTGAGTTCGAGCCCCGCGTCGGGCTCTGTGCTGACAGCTCAGAGCCTGGAGCCTGCTTCGGATTCTGTGTCTCCCTCTCTCTCTCTGCCCCTCCCCAGCTAGTGTTCTCTCTCTCCCTCTCTCTCTCTCAAACATAAGTAAAACACTAAAAATTTAGTGAAATAAATAAAAAATTAAAAGTGACCGTATGCAGCAGTGAGGGCACGAGAAAACCGACATTCTCTCTGTTGGTGGACCCTTACCTTCCAGAACAACAGCTGCTAAAATTTAAAATGTTCACACTTTTTTTTACCCAGAATTCTGTTTCTAGGCATTCAACCAGTGGAAAGACTCCAAAGTACACAGATTTCATGGTATGTTTGTTTATTACAGGATTGACCGCAGTCGTACAAATGATAAGCAGCCCAGATATCCATCCCAAACAGCAAAATAATATCTACTATACACTATTTATTATATATGTAACAGTATATATACAGCTACAAAAAATAAGGCAAGTCCATATATACTAACAAGATAGCGTGTGCAGGATTTATTATAAGACGAAAAGCAAGTATGACAGGACTCCCTTGGTGATATATGGAAAGAAAGGAGGGAGCGAGGAGTGAAGACAGGACAGACAGACAAAACTGATGCGTGGGGGATAATGGATGGATGGTTATATGCATCAAGGACATCTGCAGGAATCATAAAGTAACAGTTAACAGTGATTCTTCCCCCCCCCCCCTTTGAGGGAAGAATTGTGAGAGGGTTTTGTTTGTAATGAATATCTGTAACGCTTAGATTTTTATGGGAAACAGATTGCTCAAAAAGGACAACAAAAAGGCAGAGACGTTCGCTTGTGGAAACAATCAGACCACATCCCTTGCAACCCTCTCCTCCCACGGAGGGGCCCGCGGGCTTCTCCGTGTCTGTGCACCTGCTCCCTTCCCTAGCGATCCTGCTCGTCCTCAGGCCTGGCCTCCAGATCTGCTCGGACGGATCAGGACACGGGAGAAGTCTCTTTCTCCGTGTCCGGTGTATTTTGGGGACAGCGCCTGCAGCCTATCTTTTCATCTCTTTGTGCGTGATGTCCGATATAGGGCTGTTTCTCCAAGTTCAGCCCCGGAGATAGAAATAGGATATAATTTTAGCCATTTGTCTTCTACCCCTGGCAACAGCTCTCAGGTACGGGTAAAATTCCGTTCTGGTTTTTGCTGTGACAGCACCAGAGACCCCTTTGTGACAGGGAGATAAGGTTTTACTTTCCCTTTTCAGACATCAGCTCTTTTCCTAGAGAATGTATTGTGTGCTAACAATACAAGGCAGAGTGAATATTAATAACCCTTTCTGTAGGTCTGTATAGCTTTCAGATGCTGCCACATGCATCAGTTCACTCAATTTGATCTCTGCATCAGCCCCTGGGAGTTGGTGGGGGGGGGCGGGGAAGGGAGATGGAGAAAGATGCTCTTGGAAATTTTTATAGATAAAAAGATGGAGACCTAGATGGCTTGCTTGCACTCGCGTGGGTAATGCGTAACAGAACGGTATTAACTCAGCCGAGGCTCTTTGGTTGTAAGCAACAGAGACTAATTTTGCTGAAATGGGCAAGAAATAGCCCACTCTGTCAAAAGGAACTGACCGAAGGAAGGACAGATATCCCAGTGGCTCTAGCCACTTTCTGCCCCTGAATCTTGGGCCAGAGATTCAAATTTTTGTGCTCCTGGGAGTGATAATCTGGTTGGCCTACTTAGATCATGGGAGGATCGGGCTCTGTGACTGTACCCCAAAACAGTGAGGAGGAGGGGATTTCCCAGGTGGAGACGGGGACCTGTTACAGAAGAGGGGGGACAATGGGCAGAACAGTGTGCCAGGAGCCCGGCTCTCTGGCCCCCTCCCTCCCTCTCCGCTGGCTACATGTTCTATTATGACTGTACTTGTTCCGTTTTTCTTTCTCTGCTGACAGACCTCCTGGGCTTATTCATTTACTTCAAAATGGCAGACTCAGCCTCCAAGCGCTTGCCCCCAAACAACACAGGATCTGAGTGCTTCCTTTCCAACTTTCCGGGAGAGACACCCTGGTGGTTCTGGCTCCCGTGGTCTAATTAGCTGATGGCTTGTGTGGCCAAAGGAAGCATGGGGCTGGGGAGGAGGTTCACGTGTTGGATGGGGATGCTTCTTCCAGGACCCAAGGACAGAAACTGCAGGGCGGCCTCATGGAAACTCTGAAGGCAGTAGACCATGCGAGAGTATGGCGGGGGATGGCTGACGGGCGTCCTGACCGCCGTATCGCAGGGGAATGGAGTCCTGGAGAGTTAGAGCCCCTTCTTCACCCTGTGTTTCCTGTTACGGGCCAGGTCAAGGTCCTCCTGGAAGAAATACTGGAGCGAGTGACAGACGAGTTCAACATGCCGGAGCTGATGGCCAGAGTGGAGGAGCACAGCCCTTACATCGTCGTTGCCTTCCAGGAGTGTGAGCGGATGAACATCCTCACCGGAGAGATCCAGCGCTCGCTGAGGGAGCTGGCCCTCGGCTTAAAGGTACGGTGGGTGAGGTCTTGGTGGGAAGGGGCACCGCCGGAGGACACGGCCGGACCCCCCTGGGGAGAGGGGGCTCCCGCGGACTGGGGCGCTGGAGAGCCGTCCTAGAGCGATCTGAGTGCCCGGGGAGGTGTGGCTTCCAGACGCCAGGGTCTGGCTGGGCTGCAGGGAGGTCAAGACGCAAGGCTCCGAAAGCATGCAGCTGCGAGGGTGGAATGAGCCCGGCTGGCTCGGAGCCCCCCAGGAGACCACACTCCGAGGAGCAAGGAGAGGGTCTCCCCAGCCCGGTGCCTTCTACTGACATAGGAGAAGTTGCTTCCATGGGGGTCAAAGCAGCGCTCAATAAAAGTACAGGTTCTAGGGGCGCCTGGGCGGCTCTGTCGGCTGAGCGTCCGACTCTTGACCTCAGCTCAGTGTGTGAGTTCGAGCCCCGCGTCAGGCCCTGTGCTGACAGTGCGCGGCCTGCTTGGGATTCTCTCTCTCTCTCAAAATAAATCAACGTTAAAAAAAAAAAAAAAAAAGAACAGGTTCTAGAACTAGACGGTCCTGGGGTCGCCTCCCAGCCCCTGTGCTTTGCCGTGTGGCCCTAGCGAAGTGACTTACGTCTCACTGTGTCTCAGCTTCTTCGCCCGTAGAACAGGCGTAATGGTCCTGCTTCATAAGGCTTTGGGGAAGGACTAAGTAAGCTGATCCACATAGAATGTTTAGAACCATCCCTGGTGTGTAGGAAGTGCCCCCAGAGTATCAGCTGATGACTATTATGGCCCCATCGGGGGAAAGGGGAGAATGTTCACCTTTGACAACGTCAAGGTTGGATTGAGAGATCCAAGGTCATCGCACAGGCTCTTCCTACCTCTTGAGCAACGAAGGAGTCTGCGGTTTCTGCCCCCAGTGACTCAAACAAGTTTACGTACCAGCAGAGAACTGTTCAGGGGCCTGGCGTGGACCCCGACGGACCGTGCACCTCGATGACAGCTGAATGGGAGGGCAGGCTGCTGTTCAGGAGCTGAGGAAGGGGACTGCGGTCCGTTTACACTGGCACTTTCAGATGGAAGAGAAGCTGGCAGCGAATGCTCGGCCGGGCCCGGAGGTCCGCGGTGTGACCCGCGGCCTGGGGCGCGGCTCTTGGAGTCACACAGCCACGGTTACAACAGCCGCGCATCTTGTCACAAGTAGTCACATAGAAACTATGAGACAGCCTGCAAAATCTACGTTAGTGGGTTTGGTTTTTTTTTATCTGTTCATTTCCTTCTCCCCACCCCTGCCTGCCAGTTTAGATGGAGGGAAACAAGGAGAAAGGACAGGCGTGTCAAAGCCCGTATTTGGTCGTGTTTCCAAATTATGTGCCAGCTTGTGATCAAATGAAACACAGAGTTTCATAGAACGGTCTCGAATGTGAGCAAGGCCTTTGCCTGTCACATTATGCAGGTCCGTGACTGTGGTACACAGGTCTCTCTTGGTAATTACCTCCAGGAGCTTTGCTGTAGCCTTAGCTTATCAAATCCGTGCAATTTGTGCAGTGCACTTACCCATCCATCTTCCAATCCATTCAGTCGTGTTACTTCCGAGAGCCGTGACTGGGGTTGGGTGAATCCCCGAGTGTGCCTGCGGGCAGAGGAAGGGGTGGGTGAGGACGTTTCTGCTTGCCTTCCCCAGTCTGGTTCAAGCACAGCTGACCGATGAGCGCCCTGGACAGGTCTCAGCACTCCATGCCGGTGGGCGCAGGGAGACCGAAAGGGGGGCCTTCCTCTCCAGAAGGAGCACACGGGCAGATCCCAACACAAGATGCACAGAGAGCCGTGGGAGGAGGGAAGGCCCCAGAGGAGAAGTGGCTGGAGGGGGCAGGGGAGAAACCGGTGGGGACAAGGAGAAGAATCTTCCACCGGTTCCAAAAGAGGAACCCTAGCCCTGCTCTAGGAGCTACCTGCTTTGGCCGGAGCAGAGGGTCCACGCAGGCGAGTAAGTGGGGTATGGTGAGTTTCGGAAGGCAGTGACAGAACACTGACCCACAAGCAGTCAGGACAGCTGTGCATTTGTGGCCTTTTCCTCCTGGTCCCTCTGTGAGCTGGAGAACACTTTTTTTTTATTTTTTTAAGTTTATTTATTTTGAGAGAGAGAACGGGAGAAGGGCAGAGAGAAAGAGGGAGAGAGAGAATCCCAAGCAGGCTCCACACTGTCAGCGCAGAGCCCTGTGCGGGGCTCGAACCCACGAACCATGAGATCACGACCTGAGCCGAAGTCAAGAGTCAGACACTCAACCGACTGAGCCCCCCAGGCGCCCGAGAGCAGACCCTCTAAAACGCTGTCCTCTAAACCCAGTCTCATTAGGACAGGCCCCCAGACTGGCCTGGTCGCCTGTATCTTCAAGCGGCAGCCAGGTGATCCTTGGGATGAGCCGTCTGTGAAGCACAGTGTTAAGACAAGTAGGTAGAAGAAGAAGGTGGTGAGATCAGGGGGCGAGGGGACGGCGACAGAGTTCAGAAAGGGGAGCGACCTGATGGCCCCGGGGAGGGGCTGGCCGGGGAGGGCCCCGCCACACAGTGCGCATCTGCTCAGCTCCTGGCTTCCCACCAGGACGCTGCTGGGACAGCAAGACGGGCTCTGTAGACCGGCTCACCTGGCAGGAGATTCTGAGGTTCCCCTTCTTGCCGTCCCCTTCTCTGGGACACAGTCACTTTAAAGTCCTGGGAGTGGTTCAGGAGGACAGAGGGCCACTCACGCTACCCAGCACACCCGACAGGCTCAGACTGGGCCCCAAAGTTAGGAGGGGGGTAACGTTTTAAATCATTAAGTCAATACTCATAGCATTTATGGTAGAGAAACTTGTAACCATTCACGCACGACTGGCTGGATGGGAAGCCGGAAGGCTACCCAAAAAGTATCAGCTGAACTGAGAGGCACAGGACGCTAAGCCCGAGGAGCGGAGGGGCTGAAAGCGCAGAAGAGGTGGAGGAAGGTAGGGGAGCCGCCTAAGGGACGTCAGTTTGCCACAGCCACGTCCCCAGAGAGAGGAACTGTCTTGGGGATTCACCACAGTAAGACATCTGGCTCCTTGGGGCGCCTGGGAGGCTCACAGTTCGTGGGCTCAAGCCCAGCATCAGGCTCCACGCTGCTTGGGATTCTCTCTCTCTCTTTCCCTCTGTCCCTGCTCCTCTCTCTCAAAACAAATGAACTTGGGGGGAGAAAAAAGACCTCTGGCTTGTAGCCATAACACAATGAAGAATTAGGTCCTGCGAGTACTCCAAGCTGATTGGTCAAAGGTACCGACTCCCACTAACCAAACGCACAAAAGTCTGATGTACAAAACTCCCAAAGGCCAGTTTCTTTCTTTACAGTAACAGCTAGGTATAGCTTTCAAAGAGCCATGTACAGATGGCAGTGGGCCCAGGAAATCCTCTGCCTGGGTAGAAAAATTACATGAGAAGCTAAATTCCTAGATCTGTACTGTCTACAGTAGCAACCAATGACAGGGTAGCACTTAAAATGTGACTGGTCCAAATTGAGATGTTCTGTTAAGCAGAAATGAAACACCGTATTTAGGAAAGAGGCTGGGAAGCTTGCCTCACCCACAGATACAACTAGGTGACACTCACATCTGTGTAAATAACCCAGAAAATGGCCCGAAGACTGGCAGAACAGCCTCTACAGCTAAAAGTAAAGAGGCCGCATCAAAGAGGGTGAGAAGGGGGAGAAACAGACTGTCACACTGGGGAGCACTCACAGCGGGGACAAACCCCCGCAACATCTGGCTTTGAAAACCGGAGGGGCCAAATTACATGAGTTCTTAACAACCGGCGGAACTCAAAAACCTAGAATTTTAAAAATCAGCAGGCTCAGCTCTGGGAGAACCAGAGGCCAAAAGGAAACCGAGTCCCTTAAAGAAACAGGACAAAAGACAGCCTGTGCAGATACAACATCAAAGCAGGATTTTGAAAAAATGCCTGGGAGGGAGAGTTATTTACTAATCTCCGAGCATGTCTGGAGGGACAGAGATCCTAGGGAGACTCCTCCAGGAACAAAGGAGCTGCCTCCCCCGCCTTCCAGCATAAACCCAAGGCCACCTGTAGGAACCAGTGTAGGGACATTTACTACCGAAGGAACTTGCTTCTGCGGTATGCCACTGCCTCAGTCCTGCGCTGAGTCCCCTTCCCCAGCAGACCAGCGCAAACCTTCCTAAGACCACATCTCCCCCAGCTCGCGCACTTTGAGGATCCTCCCCCTCCAACCCGGCTGGCCTTGGTCCCGGGGGCGGGGGCAAGTTCCCTGTCGCAGAGGACCGACGCACAGGAGTAGGGAACAGAGGAAGCACAAAGGCAGTAAAATTAGCGATACCTATACAAATCGTTCAAGGGATTCACAAGATCAAACGATGGAAAGCATGACCCCACATGCCTAAAACATGGGGGAGAAAGGGGTAAATATTTAGTGCTTTAGAAGGGGTTCAAACGGAAGCAGCCATCAACTTCCCATAGACGGTTATATGCAAAAGATGTTACACACAAACCTAATGGTAACCGCAAGTCAGAACCCAGCAGATGTGCAAAAAATAAAGGGGAAGGAATCCAAATCTGTCTCTAAAGAAAGCCCATTTATAGTGAGAGAACAAGAAAGGAATAGAGAAGAACTACAAATACAGCCATAAAGTAACAAAATGGCAATAAATATGTACATACCTGTCAATAATTCTTTGCATGTAAATGGACTAAAGCTTCCAATCAAAAGACATAGGGTGATGGAATGGATAAGAAAACAAGACCCATCTGTATGCTTCCTCCAGGAGACTCATTTCAGATCTGAAGATGTGTGCAGATTCAAAGTGACGGGATGGAGAAGCATTTATCCTGCAAATGGATGTGAAAAGAAAGCCGGGGTAGCAATACTTACATTGGACAAAATAGACTTGGAAACAGGCCGTAACAAGAGACAAAGAAGGACGTTAGATATTCAGGGGACGATTCAACAAGAAGATGTAACAATCGTAAATCTTTCTGTGCACCCAACATGAGGGCACCCCAATACATAAAACAATAACATATTTAAAAAAGTAACCGATAGTCATACAATAGTAGGGGCCTTTAACAACCCACTTACATCGATGGAAAGATCATCCAAACAGAAAGTCAACAAGGAAATACTGTCTTTGAAGGGGACACACACACACACAAACACAAAGGGAAGGGTGGTACCTGGGTGGCTCAGTCGGTTAAGCGTCTGACTTTGGCTCAGGTCATGATCTCAAAGTTTGTGGGTTCGAGCCCCACATCAGGCTCTGTGCTGACAGCTTGGAGCCTGGAGCCTGCTTCGGATTCTGTGTCTGCTCTCTCCCTGCTCCTCTCCCACTCACACTCTCTCTTCAAATATAAATAAATTTTATTATATCAAATATTAAAAAAAATTGGGGGGAGGGGAGAAGGAAGACACATGGACCAGATGGATTTAACAGATACATTCAGAACATTCCATCCTAAAGTAGCAGAATTCACATTTTTTTCAAGGCACATGGATTACACGGTAGACCACATAAGTCTCAACAAATGCAAAAGGATCGAAGTCATACCGTGCATCTTTTCTAACCACGGTGCTATGAAACTAGAAATTAGCTATAAGAAAAAATGTGGAAAGAGCACAAATACATAAAGGACATGCTACTAAACAATGAATGGGTCAACCAATAAATCAATGAGGAAAGAAAAAAATACATGGAGACAAATGCAAATGAAAACACAATAGTCCAAAATCTTTGGGACGCAGCAAAAGTGGTTCTAAGAGGGAAGTTTAAAGCAATACAGGCCTATCTGAAGAAGCAAGAACAATCTCAACCTAACCTTCCACCCAAAGGAGCTAAAAAAGAACAAACTATAGAAGCAAGGAAATAATAAAGATTAGAGCAGAAATAAACAAAATAGAAACTTTAAAAAAATAACAGTAGAACAGTTCAGTGAAACCAGGAGCTGGTTCTTTGAAAAGATCAACAAAATTGATAACATTTTAGCCAGACTCATTTAAAAAAGAGAGAGAAAGAGCTAGAGGACGAAAACGAGATCATAAAGAGGAGAGGGCCTCCTGGGTGGCTCAGTCAGTTAAGCATCTGACTCTTGATCTCAGCTCAGGTCTTGACCTCAGGGTTGTGAGTTCAAGCCCTATGTTGGGCTCCATGGTGGGTGTGTAGCCTACTTCAAAAATGCAAAAGGAGAAATAAAAACTGACAGCTCAGAAATAAAAAGGATTATTAGAGAGTATTATGAAAAACTATATGCCAACAAATTGGAACAACCTAGAAGTAATGGATAAATTCCTAAGAGCATATAACCTCCCAAAACTGAATCAGGAAGAAATAGAAAATTTAAACAGACCGATTATCAGCAATGAAATTGATCAGCAATCAAAACCCTCCCAGAAAAACAAAAGCCCAGGACCAGATGGCTTCACAGGTGAATCTACCAAACATTAAAAGAAGAGTTAGTATCTATTCTTCTCAAACTATTTCAAAAAATAGAAGAGGGAGGAAGATTTCCAAATTCACTCTATGAGGCCAGCATTCCCCTGATACCAAAACCAGATAAAGACATTACATAAAAAAAGAACTATCAGCCAATATCTCTGATGAACAGAGATGTGCAAAACTTAACAAAATATTAGAAAACTCAATCCAACAATACATTAAATACATCATTCACCACAATCAAGTGGAATTTAATCCTGAAATGCAGGAGTGGTTCAATATTCACAAATCAATGAACATGACACATCACATAAATAAGAGAAAGGATAAAAACCACACAATCCTTTCAATAGATGCAGAAAAAGCACCTGATAAAGTACAACCTCCATTCATGACTGAAAAAACAAAAAACAAAAAACCTCCACAAAGTAGGGTTACAGGAAACCTACTTCAACATAATAAAGGCCATATATGAAAACATCACAGCTAACATCATCCTCAATGCTGAGAATCTGACAGCTTTCCCCCTAGAGTCAGGAACAAGAGAAAAATGGTCACTGTTCCCACTTTTATTGAATATAGTACTGAAAGTCCTAGCCACAGCAATCAGACAAGAAAAAAATTTTAAGGCATCCAGACTGGTAAAGAAGAAGTAAAATTTTCTTTTTTTTTTTTTTAATTTTTTTTTAACGTTTATTTATTTTTGAGACAGAGAGAGACAAAGCATGAACAGGGGAGGGTCAGAGAGAGGGAGACACAGAATCTGAAACAGGCTTCAGGCTCTGAGCTGTCAGCACAGAGCCCGACACGGGGCTTGAACTCACAGACCGCGAGATCATGACCTGAGCCGAAGTCGGCCGCTTAACTGACTGAGCCACCCAGGCACCCCAGTAAAATTTTCAATATTTGCAGATAATATGATACTATAGATAGAAAACACTAAAGGGGCACCTGGATGGCTCAGCTGGTAGAGCGTGCAACTCTTGACCTCAAGATCATGAGTTCAAGCCCCATGTTGGGTGTGGAGCTTACTTAAAGATTTAAAAAAAAAAGAAAAACAGGGGTGCTTGGGTAGCTCAGACAGTTCAGCGTCTGATTCTTGGTTTCGGGTCAGGTCATGATCTCACAGTTGGTGAGTTCAAGCCCTGCATCAGGCTCTGTGCCAAGCCTGCTTAGGATTCTGTCTCCCTCTCTCTGCCCCTCCCTTGCTTGCTGTCTACCTCTCTCGCTCAAAAATAAACAAATAAGCATTTGAAAAACAAAAATCCAAAAAAAAAAAAAAAGAAAAGAAAACCTTAAAGACTTCACCAAAAAATTACTAGAACTGATAAATGATTTCAGTAAAGTTGCAGGATACAAAACCAATGTACAGAAATCTGTTGCATTTCTATACACTAATAATGAAGCAACAGAAAGAGAAATTGAGAAAACAATCCCATTTACAACTGCATCAAAAATAACAAGATACCGGGGCGCCTGGGTGGCGCAGTTGGTTGAGCGTCCGACTTCAGCCAGGTCACGATCTCGCAGTCCGTGAGTTCGAGCCCCGCGTCAGGCTCTGGGCTGATGGCTCAGAGCCTGGAGCCTGTTTCCGATTCTGTGTCTCCCTCTCTCTCTGCCCCTCCCCTGTTCATGCTCTGTCTCTCTCTGTCCCAAAAATAAATAAACGTTGAAAAAAAATTTTTTTAAATAAAATAAAATAACAAGATACCTAGGAATAAACTTAGCCAAAGAGGTGAAAGACCGGTCATCTACAAACTATACAACATTTATGGAAGAAATTGAAGATGACACAAACAAATGGAAAGACATTTCACGCTCACTGATTGGAAGAACAAATATTGTTAATGTGTCTGTCCTATCCAAAGCAATCTACAGATTTAATGCAATCTCTATCAAAATACCAACAGCATTTTTCACAGAACTAGAACAAACAATCCTAAAGTTTGTATGGAACCACAAGAAAATGAGAAACAAAGCTGGGGGTATCACAATTCCAGACTTCAAGTTATATTACAAAACTGTAGAAATCAAAACAGTATGGTACTGGCACAAACACAGACACATAGAGTAACAGAACAGAACAAAGCCCAGACATAAACCCATGATTATACAGTCAACTAATCTTCAACAAAAGAGGCAAGAATATGCAATGGGGAAAAAAATCTCTTCAACAAACGGTGATGGGAAAACTGGACAGTTACAAAAGAATGAAACTAGACACTTTCTAATGCCATACACGAAAATAAACTCAAAATGGATTAAGGACTTAAATGTGAGACCTGAAACCATAAAAATCCCAGAAGAGAACACAGGCAGGAACTTCTCTGACATCAGCCATAACAACAGCTTTCTGGATGAGTCTCAGAGGCGAGAGAAACACAAGTAAAAATAAACTATTGTGACTTCATGAAAAGAAAAAGCTTCTGCACAGCGAAGGAAACGATCAACAAAACTAAAAGACATCCCACTGAAAGGAAGAAGATATTTGCAAATGACATATCTGATAAAGGGTTAGTGTCCAAAATATATAAAGAACTTTTACAATCAACACTTAAATAATCCAAATTAAAAATGGGCAGGTGCCTGGGTGGCTCAGTCCGTTAAGATTAAATACCCAACTCAATTTCGGCTCAGGTCATGATCTTGCAGTTTATGGGGTAGAGCCCCATGTTGGGCTCTGTACCGTCAGCATGAAACCTACTTGGGATTCTCTCTCTCCCTCCTCCAATCACACGTGCACATTCTCTCTCTCGTTCTCTCTCTCAAAAATAAATAAAACCTCAAAAAAATTGGCCAGAAGACATAAACAGACATTTCTCCACAAAAGACACACAGATGGCCAAACGACCTATGAAAAGATGCTCAACATCACTTATCATCAGAGAAATGCAAATCAAACCACAATGAGATATCACCTCCTACCTACCAGAATGGCTAAAATTCAAAACACAAGAAACAACAAGTGTTGGCGAGGACGTGGAGAAAAAGGAACCCTCGCGTACTGCTGGTGGGAATGCAAATTGGTGCAGCCACTGTGGAAAGCGGTGTGGGGGTTCCTCCAGAAGTTCAAACCAGAATTACCCTATGATCCAGTGATCTCACTACTCGGTATTTACCCAAAGAATGTGAGAGCACTCATTTGAAAAGATGTGCTCCCCTATGTTTATTGCAGCACTATTTACAATAGCCAATTGATGGACCAATCCAAGTGTCCATTGACAGATGAGTGGATAAAGAGGATGTAGTGTGTGCGTGTGTGTGTACATACACATATACACAATGGAATATTGCTCAGCCATAAAAAAGAATGAAATCTTGCCGTTTGCAACAACATGGATGATCTAGAGAGTATAATGCTAAGCGAAATAAATCAGAGAAAGACAAATACCATATGATTTCACTCATATGTGATACTTAAGGAACAAAGAAAAAAGAAACCAACGAAAGAAAAGACCCTTAACTATAGAGAACACACTGATGGTCACCAGAGGGAAGGGGGTGGGGGGATGGGGTCACTCTAAAGTGAGGGGGATAAGAGAACATTTATCAAGATGAGCACTGAGTAACGTACAGAATTGTTGAGTCACTATGTTGGACACCGGAGACTAACATAACACTGTGCATTAACTACACTGGAATGAAAATAAAAGGAAAAATTTTCCATGAAAAAGTGAAAATAAATAAATACCATATTTCAATGATATAAGACAAAAAACATAAAATATCCTATTAATTTGTATATTAACTACATATTAAAATATTTGACATTTTACATATATTGAGTTAAATGAAATATGAAAATTGAGTTCATCTGAGTCTTTTTAACTTTTTTTGTGTGGCTATGAGAAAATTTAAAATTACACACACCGCCCACATTTGTGGCTTGAGTGATACTGCGTTTGGGCGGTGCCCTCTGTGTTGGAGCCGTGACCAGCCTAGAGGCTGGGTAGGGCTGGGAATTGTTTCTGATTATTCAAATGTTTTTTTAAATATAGATTTTTTTTTAAGTTAATTTATTTATTGTGTGAGAGAGCAACCAGGGGAGGGGCAGAGAGAGAGAGAAGCCCAAGCAGGCTCCGCACTGTCAGCGCACAGAGCCCGATGTGGGGCTCGATCTCAAACTGTGAGATCACGACCTGAGCCGAAATCAAGAGTCAGACGCTCAACCGACTGAGCCACCCAGGCGTCCCTGATTATTCAAATGTGTGAGGACGTCAGACTTTTTTCCCTAGGCTTTCGATGACTAATGAACAAGACCTGTTTCTAAATATGTGAACAAGGCTCACACTGAAGTCCACCTTGCTGACTTGGACAGCTACTCGGTTCTTTGTGCCACTGTGTGCTGACTGCATGTGCAGGTCTGACGGGGGGCCTTGCTTTGGCCCTTCAACGACTTCCGGTCACCACTCACCGGGCAGCCGATGTAGCCCTCGTGCCTCCAGTCTTCCATCAGAAGACCCAGCTAGACGGGCTGCTGTCTCCCTCAGTCGGGAAGCCAGATGGGAAGGGACGCAGGCCCATATCGCTCCTGCTTCCCACCCCCCGCCCCCCGCCCATCTCCTCACCTCCTGTGTTTCACACAAATGAAAGCTGGTTGCAGAGACCACTTTCCTAGGGAAGGAAAAGCAGACAGGAACGGGCCACCAGGACAGGGTGCATCCTGTAGCCCCTCGAGAAGGAGTCCATGTTTTCTCTGTAAGCTGTCTTGTTGACTCTTGACCTGTTAGCAAGTGAGTACAGATATCAATCAGGGTCACACAGGGTGCAGGTGGGAGGAACTTGAGGAAATTGGGCTTGAACAAATGTAAAAAAAGGTTTCCTTATGACAGTATAGCTTGAGTCCTTAAGAAGGGCCCACTTACCCAGAGCTTGGCCACAGAAATTTGCTGTCTGACTCACCCCAGCCTCCACCAATGTGTCAACACCTTAGGAAACTGATGTTTTCTTTTTCTTTTAAAAAAAATTTGTTTAATGTCTATTTATTTTTGAGAGAGAGAGGGAGAGAGAGAAAGCACAGGGGAAGGGCAGAGTGGAAGACACAGAATCCGAAGCAGGCTCCAGGCTCCGAGCTGTCAGCACACAGCCCGACGTGGGGCTCGAACTCACAAACCATAACATCATAACCCGAGCCGAAATCAGACACTTAACCGGCTGAGCCACCCAGGTGCCCTGGAAACTGATGTTTTCTCAACAGCTTTCCGGACATGCTATCCTAGATTATATATTTCCTCTTCTCCTAAGAAAAGGACACAAGTTACATTGAGTGAATTTGGGGCGAGGTTCTCCCTTTACTTCTCAGCTCCTGCTATGAACGTGAGTCATATCTACTTCAGCTCAAGGTCATGGGAATACTGACTTCAGAAACCTTCAGAAACCTTACTGCAAGGTGAATGGTTTCCTCTTTTCCTAAATTGTTCTTCACTCTCAAACTGGCACCACCTCAGAGACAGCACATTCTCTAAGGCTCTGTCACTTGCACATTCAATTAGCAAATGCAAAACCATCGTCAGGATGAATTAACACCATATTACAAGCAGATGTGAGAAACTTTTAAGAAAGCCAAGTTACGCATTTTATGTTCCTCTATCAAAACAATTCCAGATTTCCAAATGGTGTTAAAAATTAAGTATTGCATTTTTTTTTATTATAAGAGTTTATTTTTTTAGAGCAGTTTTAGGTTCACAGAAGAATTAAGAGGAAGGTACAGAGCTTTCCCACATACCCCCTGCCCCCGCACGCAGCCTGCCCCGCTAGCCGCATCTCCCACCAGAGTCGTCCATTTGTCACAACTGAGGAGCCCACACTGACTCATCACAATCACCCACAGCCTGTAGTGTAGTCTACACTGGGGCTCACTGTCGGTGCCGTACATCCCAGGCGTTTGGACAAACGCATAATGACGTAACTGTGATATGAGACAGAAAGGGAAGAAGAAATGCAGTCCCTTCATTGTGCAAGCTTACGACGTGCACGCGGTTTCTGGGCTGCAGTTCAGGAAGGAGCTCCGCAGTTGTGCTGCACCGAGACGTGCAGAGCAGAGCTCGTGGAGGCCACGGTGGTGGGGTCTGCAGGCCAGAGTGCCTATGGCAGGGAGCTGCCCAGAAAAAGAGTCTCAGACATCTGCAGAGAGATCCCCCGACACTCTGCTGGCTGATGCTGTCTCTGCACATGAGTGAGAAAGCTCTACCCAAGCTGGGAAGGAACCATGACAAAGGAGCAGAAAGAATTCTCGGGAGCTCATGCAGAGCTGGGAGTACTTTGCGTTCCCACCAGCTGGAGCAGAAAGAAAGACAAAAACAGGAGGCATCAGGGAGGATTCTCAGAAGGGTAGCAACTCAGCAGTGGGCTGAACTGGACCCAGACTAAGACTGAATGCTGGTCTGCACTCCCCCCGCAACAAAGCTGAAATGCAAGCCTCCAACAGATCCACTGATTTCAAGTAAATTAACGGCAGGCCACAAAAAATTATTTCCAGTACTATTTAAAGGAATACAGTGAAATCCAGCACTCAAAACTGTAAAATTCATAGTGTCTGACATAAACTAATTACAGGCATGTAAAGAAGCAGGAACATCTGATCCATATCCAGGAGAAAAGCGGATCAGTTGAAATGGAGCCAGAAATGGCAGGGATGATGGAATTCACAGGCAAGGAGGTTAAGAGCCAATTGTAAGTTTGCTCCGTATGCTGAAGAAGACAGAGGAGAGTAAGAGCGTGATGAAGTACAAACAGAAGATAAAAAATGAAATTGACAGAGATGTAAAATACAGTAGCTGAATGAAACATGCACTTTGGAAGATTTGCAACTGATGAAAACATAGCAAAAGAAACTATCCGAAGTGAAGGAAAAAGAAAAAATACGTCAAAAAAGTAAACAGCACAACAGTGACCTGTGGTCTCATGGTCTAACATACAATAATTGGGGTCTCAGAGGACAGAGGTAAAGGGGAGAATCAGACAAAAAAAAATACTTGAAGAAATGAGAGCCACAGTTTTGCAAATTTGGTGAAAACTGCAAACCCACAGGCACAAGAAACTCAACAAGCCCCATGAAGAATATACCCAATGAAAACTCTGTAAAGGTAACTCATAATGAAGTTAGGAAACCCAAGGGTAAAGCAGACGGGCTGAGGGGCAGGAGCGGGGCTGAAGTATATGCAAAGGAGCAAAGAGAAAAATGACAGCAGACTTCTCATAGGGAGCTATGCAAGCCAGAGACAGTGGAGAGAGATCCTTAAAGGACTAGAGGAAAAGAAAATGATAAACCCAGAACTCTTTGACCAGCCAAAAACAAAGCAAAAATTCTTCACAAAAGAAAGCTAAATACAGGGGCGCCTGGGTGGCGCAGTCGGTTAAGCGTCCGACTTCAGCCAGGTCACGATCTCGCGGTCCGTGAGTTCGAGCCCCGCGTCGGGCTCTGGGCTGATGGCTCGGAGCCTGGAGCCTGGTTTCCGATTCTGTGTCTCCCTCTCTCTCTGCCCCTCCCCCGTTCATGGTCTGTCTCTCTCTGTCCCAAAAATAAATAAACGTTGAAAAAAAAATTAAAAAAAAAAAAAAGAAAGCTAAATACAGACATGCTTCATTTTGTTGCATTTCACTCTACTGAGCCTTGCAGGTAATGCATTTTTTACAAATAGAGGTTTTGTGGCAGCCTCGCATTGAGCAAGTCTGTAGGTGTCATTTTAACAACAACATTTGCTCACTTCATTTCTCTGTGTCACATTTTGGTCATTCTCACAATATTTCAAACTTTTTCAGTATTATATTTGTTATGGTGATCAGTGATTTTTGATATTATGAATGTAATTGCTCTGGAGTGCATAGACCATGCCCATTTAAAACAGCAAACTTGGGATGCCTGCGTGGCTCAGTCAGTTAAGTGTCCGACTTTGGCTCAGGTCATGATCTTGTGGTTCGTGGGCTCAAGCCCCGCGTCGGGCTCCGTGCTGACAGCTCAGAGCCTGGAGCCTGTTTCGGATTCTGTGCTCCCTGCTCCTCTCTCTGCTCCTCCCCGATCGCTGTCTCTCTCAAAAATAAACATTGAAAGAAATTATTTTAAAAAACAAAACAATAAAACAGCAAACTCAATTGATCATTGTTTATGTGTTCTGACTGCTCCATCGACTGGCCATTCCTCTGTCTCTCTCCCTCTCCATTGGCCCCCTATTCCCTGAGACACAACAATATTGAAATTAGGACAGTTAATAACCCCACAATGGCTTCTAAGTGTTCAAGTGAAGGGAAGAGTCACACGTCTCTCACTTGAAACCAAAAGCTGCGGGTGATTAAGCTTACCAAGGAAGGCATGTTGAAAGACAAGACAAGACATAAAGCTAGGCCTCTTGCACCAAACGGTTAGCTAAGTTGTGAATGCAAAGGAAAAGTTCTGGAAGGAAATGCAAAGGGCCACTCCGGGGAACACACAAATGAAAATAAAGTACAACAGCCTTATTGCTGATGTGGAGAACGTTTTAGTGGTCTAGATAGATGCCCAGACTAGCCACGACATTGCCCTAAGCAAAACCCTCATCTAGAGCAAGACCCTAACTCCCTTCAATTCCACAAGGGCTGGGAGAGGTGAGGAAGCTGCAGAAAAGTCTGAAGCTAGCAGGGGTTGGTTCTGGAGGTTTAAGGAAAGAAGCCGTCTCTGTAATGTTAAAATGCCACATGAAGCCACAAGTACTGATATAGAATCTGCAGCAAGTTATCCAGAAGATCGAGCTGAGATAATTCATGAAGGTGGCCACACTAAGCAACAGGCTTTCAGTGCAGACAAACAATTTTCTATTGGAAGGGGATGCCATCTAGGACTTCCATAGCTAGAGAGAAGTCAAAGCCTGGCTTCAAAGCTTCAAAGGACAGGCTGACTCTCTTGTTAGGTGCTACTGCAGCTGGTGATTTAAGTTGAAGCCAGTGCTCATTCACCACTCCCAGAATCCTAGGGCCCTTCAGAATGATGCTAACTCTACTCCACCTGGGCTCTGCCCGTGTGGAACAACAGAGCCTGGATGACAGCACATCTGTTTACGACACGGTTTACAGAATATTTTCACTAAATAAGAAAGCAGAGTGGGAACACTTCCCAACAAATTTTATGAGGCCATAAGGTACTATGAGAAAAACCAAAGATACCACGAGAAAAGAAAATGAGCCTGGGTGGCTCAGTTGGTTGAGCATCCGACTTTGGCTCAGGTCATGATCTCACGGTCCGTGCGTTCGAGCCGGCATTGGGCTCTGTGCCGACAGCTCGGAGCCTGGAGCCTGCTTGGGATACTGTGTCTCCCTCTCTCTCCGACCCTCCCCCCCTCGTGCTCTGTCTCAAAAATAAATAAACATTAAAAAATTTTAAAAAAGAAAAGAAAATGGGGAACAAATATTACTCATAAACCCAAATACAAAAATCATTCGCAAGATGTTGGTAAATGAAATCATACAACATAAGAAAAGGGTAACACATCGTGGACACATGGGGTTCATCCCAGGACTGCAAGGCTGGCTTTAACGCTGAAAACTCAATCAATGGAGTTCACCGTATAAATGCACTACATAAGAAAACCACGTAATCATCTTCATAAAGGAAAAAAAAAGCATCTGACAAAATTTAACAGTGAATCTTGATTTAAAATATCAGAAGACTAAGAAAAGAGACTTTCCTCAACAGAATAAAGGACATCTAAGGAAAACTTATCGCTCTTAACGTTGGAAGATGATTTTTTTCCAAGTTTGGAAGGAAGCAAGGATGTGTGCCCTTATCACTTTTATTCTCGTTGGAATGAAGGTCTTAGATAGTACGATAAGGCAAGAAAAAGTTGCACAGATGGGGTCTCATAAAAGAGAGGGTTTGATCATTTACTTTTTCCCTTTGCACTAAATTTACTTTTGAGACTTAATGCTATTTTATTAAATAACCAGCTGCTTTTTGGCAAACCTTACTAATACCTAAATTATCAGCTACGTATAACAATGAATTTTCACAGAATTGAGGGCATGAGGAAGACACTCTGTCTCAGAACCTTGAATTTGGCTCAAATGTACGAGGAGTATTTCGTAGCCTCTTTTCAGAAGTGTGCTCTGAAGTAAAGAGTCCAGGAAAAAGAACAATGTTTTTTTGTTTCAACTTCTGTTCGTGTCAGAAGACCCTTGGGGAAATCTACCAGAAGGAACTTTCGTTCCCTGATTTGGGTGTGTTTAGAAGCGATAAACCTGGAGGGTAGACACGGGACGCTCATACCTCCCGTCGGACCCGGGGGGTGGCCTCGGAACCCTCGACCACAGTCTTCTCTGATGAGCCACCCCCGTGCAGCTGAGCAGACACCTGGAAGGAAATCTGTTTTCTGCCGCTGGAATATGATCTGTTTACTTGAGGGAAACGCATCCATGATTTGGGCTGTACTCATTCGGGCTGGCCTACCTGGCACTGGGCTGATCGGGATGTTTGGTTCTTGTATAAAATATGAAGGTATTTATCTCTGAAAATAGCCCAGCCACTCGACTCCAGGGCAGAGAGAGTAACGGCTACAGTCTCTCTGTTAAGTTCATGAAGAAGTTCAGGGGTCAGAGGGCTAGTTTCTAGCTGTCACTTAGGACCCGAAATATGTTCACCTTTAAGGGAGGCATATTTAACTTTTCTTTTTTAACAGTTCCAGGAGTTAAATGGTCATAGAGTTACATGGTCCAGTCTCCCATCCCACAGGCAAGGGGACTCGGGGCGCAGGGAGGCCCGTGTGACATTTTAACGGTCTGCACTTAGGGTGAGCCAAGCTGTCTCAGTCCACACAGACTTCTATAATTGAATTACCAGACTGGGTGGCTTATAAACAACAGAAATCGACTTCTCCCAGTTCTAGAGGCACCAGCAGATCTGGTGTCTAGGGAGGGGCCGACTTCCTGGTTCACAGCCAGCCATCTTTTTTCTGTGTTCTCACAAGACATAAGGGGCGAGGGGGCTCTTTGGGGTCTTATAATGGCACTAATCCCATTCATGAGGGCCCCACCTCATGACCCAGGCGCCTTCCAGAGGCCCCACCTCCTAATACCATCACACTGGGGGTTAGCATTTCAACACAGAAATTTGGGTGTCGGTGGGGAGGGCACATTCAGCCCATAACGCGAGCCTTGTCGTGTACCCTAACCCCTGTGCAGAAACCACTACAATAGAGATGGGGTCTTCAAGAAATTTGGAGGGGCGCCTGGGTGGCTCAGTCAGCTAAGCATCTGACTCTCGATTTCGGCTCAGATCATGATCTCGTGGTTCGTAAGTTTGAGCCCCGCATCAGGCTCTGTGCTGACAGTGTGGAGCCTGCTTGGGATTCTGTCTCCTGTCTCCTGTCTCCTTCTCCCTCTCTCTCTCTCTCTCTCTCTCTGCCCCTCCCCTGCTCGCTCACTCTCTCGCAAAATAAACATTTAAAAAAAAAAAAAGGAAAGAAATTGCTGGAGACCCGTGTCATAACCAAAGTTACAAAATCAAACCTAATGATGGTTTTCGGTTTTCGACGTAACCTTTCATCTAGCAGTTGGAGGTGGGCTCCTTCAAGTTGACTGTGTATCTCCTACCTTGATTCTGGGGGAGATCCTTGATTTGAGGGGGACACAGATCGTCCAGCCTCGGTCCTCTCATGCTTCTGAGCTGCGGGGCCCGCTGCAAAGGCGGGAGGAGAGCCTGCACCCAGGCTTTAGGGTAGGGAACCCACAGGTGGTCTGAGATCCGCAGTGGACGTCGACTGCTGTCAGTACATAGGTGTGGACTCACACACCTTGCAAACCAAGTATTAGGGACAGTCATGGCCACCACTGTTGGACTCATCTGTCTGCCTGTAGGCCATGAGCCAGCGGTCCCTATGGCCGGTTGTCTCCAGGGACTTCCTGCCCCCTCACTCTGTCCCCTCCTGTCCCTCGTCTGCAGGGGGAGCTGACCATGACCAGCGACATGGAGAACTTACAGAACGCCCTGTACCTAGACACGGTGCCAGAGCCCTGGGCCAGGCGAGCCTACCCCTCCACGGCAGGCCTGGGAGCCTGGTTTGCGGACCTCCTCGACCGAATCAAAGAGTTGGAGGCCTGGATAGGAGACTTCGCCATGCCTGCCACGGTGTGGCTGACAGGCTTCTTCAACCCCCAGTCCTTCCTGACCGCCATCATGCAGTCCACGGCCCGCAAGAACGAGTGGCCACTGGACCAGATGGCCCTGCAGTGTGACGTGACAAAGAAGAACAGGGAGGACTTCAGGAGCGCCCCTCGGGAGGGGGCCTACATCCATGGCCTCTTTGTGGAAGGCGCTCGCTGGGACGTACAGGTAAATCTTGGGGTGGGACACCCTCTGTGGGCTGATTAAATTACACATTGCCTCCATAGAGGGTGATTGTGCAAAGGGGATGCCCTGGACCTTCTGACCTGGGTGGCCTTTCCTTGAGGCTCTCAAGGCACTCTCATGCAGCCAGGGACGGTGCGGAGAGCACAGGCTTTGCGCCGATTAAAAGCAAGGGCTCTGGAACCAAACTGGCCGGATCTGAATCCCAGCACTACCGTCCGTTAACTCTGGGACCTTGGGACGTGGTTCTACCTCTCCAAATCTCAGTTTCCTCAAGTGTGAAAGGGGAAAATAAGAGTTGCCGCAAAGATGAGTTCATATGCGGGGACACCTGGAATTGTGCCCGGCACACAGAGAATGCTCCAGAAGTGTGAGAGTCACTAGCTGTCGAGCTATCCCTGATGCTGGCTGCCCACCCTGGGGATGTCATTTCACCTTCCAGGGCCACTTTCCTCATCCACGAGCTCTAGAAGGACAGGAATCCCTTCTGCCTTTTACACTGCCCCCATCTCCAAAGGGAGCCCAGTAGATACTATTTCAACGTGACATTCTGAAAGGGTTCCTCACTGGAGCCTAATAAAGATTTGAGTCACCCTAAGATTGGCTGGGATAAATGACACAGGCAAGGACGGATACCTCCAGAACAAGTTCACGTTTGTGATAACACATGATCTGGAAGAAGTGCTTAGTCACATATCCCGCTCGGCAAGTGCCACTCAACTATTCCTAGCTGTTAGTATAGAGTTAATGGGGAAAAACTGTCAGGTGATCTAAACTATAGGGACGCCTGGGTGGCTCAGTCGGTTGAGTGTCCGACTTCAGCTCAGGTCACGATCTCACAGCTCGTGAGTTTGAGCTCCATGTTGGGCTCTGTGCCGACAGCTCAGAGCCTAGAGCCTGCTTTGGATTCTGTGTCTCCCTCTCTCTCTCTGCCCCTCCCCCACTTGTGTGCTCCCTCCCTCTCTCTCTCTCTCTCAAAAATAAACAAACATGAGGGAAAAAAAGATCTAAGATATCATAGAAGGCCACGTAGGCCAGGTAAATATACATACAGAGCTGTACTGGATCAAACAGTGTCTACCAAAATTCGTGTCCACCTAAAACCTCAGAATGTGCCCCTATCTAGACATAGGCTCTTTGCAGATATATGCAGTTGAGGTGAGGTTATACTAGAGCAGAGAAGGCCCTAAATCCAAGGACTGGTATCCTTATAAGAAGGCCATGTTGGAAACACAGAAGAGAATGCCCTGTGAGGACAGAGGCAGAGATTGGAGTGATGTATCTATAAGCCAAGGAATTCCAAGGAAGCCCCCAGAAGCCAGGAGAGATACATGGGATAGTTTCTGCCTCAGGGCCTCCAGAAGGCACAGACCCTACCTACACCTTGATTTAAGACTCTGGCCTTCAGGGGTGCCTGGGTGGCTCAGTTGGTTAAGCAACCGGCTCTTGGTTTCGACTCAGGTCATGTTCCCCAGGTTTGTGAATTTGAACCCCACTTCAGGCTCTGCACTAGCAGCGTGGAGCCTGCCTGGAATTCTCTCTCCTCCTCTCTCTACCCTACCCCTGCTATGCATATGTGCTCTCTCTCTCTCAAAATAAAGTTAAAAAAAAAAAAAAGTAAAGAAAATAAGAAAAATTAGCAAAAAAAAAAGTCTGGCCTTCAGAACTGTGAAAGAATCATTTCTGTTGTTTTAAGCCACCAAATTTGTGGTAATTTGTCATAGGAGCTCTATGGAACCAATCAAGGGCCAACAGAGAGGACAGCCAAGTGGGACAGTGTTCAAACAGCCTGAACCTTGAGAAGGAAGCTGACTTCCCCTTCTCCACCTGAACATTTGTCCAAGATTCTGTGAGCAGGGGGGGGTCACACCTGGATGCTATTAGGTGTAGGGTGCTGTAGGGTGGCCAGAGCTAGAATATCAAAAAAAAACCAAAGTGAGCAAGTGGGGAAGAAGTTCAGAAGAATGCCAGCACTGTGGGGGAGGGGGAAAAGACACTGATTCCAATCATCTAACTCCAGTATTTTATGACCTTGTTTCTGTATAATAATAACTTCCCAGGACACCTGGGTGGCTCAGTCGGTTGAGCATCTGGCTTCGGCTCAGGTCATGATCTTGTGGTTCATAAGTTCAAGCCCCGCATCGGGCTCTGGGCTGACAGCTCAGAGCCCAGAGCTGCTTCAGATCCTGTGTCTCCCTCTCTCTCTGCCCCCACCCCTCACCCTCTCTCTCAAAAATAAATAAACATTAAAAAAAATTTTTTTATAAATAATACTAATAACAACTTCCCAAAAAGCAATACCCGCCCACCAAGAACTCTTAGTCTCAGTTTCTACCCCCAAAAAGATGTCAGCAAAAACATAAGAGTAAGAATGTCCAAATATCCTCTCCTCCATAAAATAACACTGGCCCCACATTATCAGAGCTTAACTTTTGCACAGGACTCTAGAAATCAACTAAAGGCTTTCAGCAACCCAAGGAGTATTTAGTGAAGAAAAATGTCCAAAGCTCAGTAAGAGAATAAGCTTTGTGGCCTTTTAACTTGCCCTTTTCCCATCCCCATCCCCACCAACTCTGTGGTGGCCTCGAAAACCAATGTGCTCTAGTCACAGTGAACACAGCAGCCTCCCAGCCACCGGAGGGGGCAAAACGGAGTTGGAGTACTTTCAAAGACCCATTCCCAGAAAACGGTCATTATTTTCCCTATGTGGTGGTTTCCAGGAAGACCCCACTTACAAGTCTGCTTTACTTGACCAGAGTTGGAGCTCACCCAGGGCAACACCTTTCCCCGCTGAAGGCATGTACTGAAAACAAAGACAACTATTTAACCTCCAGCTTGCCTGAGGTAGTAGATAACAGTGGAGCAGGGTCGCCTGGATGGCTCAGTCGGTTGAGCGTCTGACTTCCGCTCAGGTTCATGATCTCGCGGTTCGTGAGTTCGAGCCCCGCATCAGGCTCTGTGCTGACAGCTCAGAGCCTGGAGCCTGTTTCAGATTCTGTGTCTCCCTCTCTCTCTGCCCCTTCCCTACTCGTGCTCTGTCTCTCTCTGTCTCAGAAATAAACATAAAAAAAAATTAAAAAAATAAACAGTGGAACAAATACTAGGCTAACTACAAATACTAGGCTAACTAGGCTACCGCTTAAAAGGAAAAGCTGGAGAAGGAGATGACCTCCAACTCATCCTTGGAAACCTAGAGGGCCATGCCCATGGGCAGGGCTGTGCACAGGCTCAAGAAAGCCCTGAGAAGTCTGTAAGCTCACTTCTGGCTGACCCTGAGGCTCTGTGCAAGCAGGAAGTGAAGGCTAAGGCAGAGTTTTCAACTGCCTGGCTGAGCCCTGGAGGCATGCGCAACACACGCACAGAGCCCTGGGGCAGAACCTGTGAGACTCGCTGGATCCAGGCGTCTAAGAAACCTCTGTCCAACTATGTGCTGACCACCAAGCTAACTAAGCAGGCTACTTCAGGAGCCTTAGGTGTCAAAGACAGACTATAGAGAGTCAGTTCAGAAAAGTCATTCAACAAACAACAACAAACTCTATGGAGGGAGCCTGACTTTTGGAGTTGCCACAATGTATTATTTAAAATATTCAAGTTTTCGGGTCGCCTGGGTGGCTCCGTTAGTTAAGTATCCAGCTTCGGCTCGGGTCATGATCTCACAGTTCGTGGGTTTGAGCCCCACATGGGGCTCTGTGCTGACAGCTCGGAGCCTGGAGCCTGCTTTGGATTCTGTGTCTCCCTCTCTCTCTCTACCCTCTCCCACTTGTACTTTCTCTCTCAAAAATAAATAAACATTAAAAAATAAAATAAAAATTAAATTAAAAAATTAAAATTAAATAGAGGAATTCAACAGAAGATTTGAGTAGACAAGAATCGCCAAACTTGGAAATGTATCACTTGAGATTATCCAAGCTGAGAAGCAGAAAAAAAGAACAAAATAAATGAACAGTTTAGAAACCTGAGGAATACTCAAGCATACAAACATCTACATAGTAGGGGTCCCAAAAGGAGAAGAGAGAGAGAAATAGCCAGAAAGAATATTTGAAGCAATAATGGCCACTTTCCAGATTTGATTTAAAAAAAAAAAAAAAAGATTAATCTACACATCCAGGAATCTCAACAAAATCTAAATAGGATAAACTTAGAAACCCATACGCAGACATGTCATAAGGTAAAGAGAGAACCTTGAAAGCAATCCATCACTTCCAAGGGGTCCTCCATTGGATGAACAGATGATTTCTCTTAAGAAACCATGAAGGTCAGAAGACAGTAGAATGGAAGTCATAGTGCCGACAGAAAGACTGTCAGCCAAAAATTCCATATCCAGTAACACTATCTTTCAAAAATGAAGGAGAAATTAAGACATTCCCAAGTTTAAAGAGAGAGAGAGAATTCACCACTAGCAGACCAGACCTATAAGAAATACTTAAGGGAGGGGTGCCTGGGTGGCTCAGTCGGTTAAAGCGTCCGACTCTTGATTTCGGCTCAGGTCATGATCTCATGGTCATGGGATCAAGCCCCACATCAGGCTCCGCAATGAGTGTTGAGCCTGCTTAAGATGCTCTCTCTCTCTCCCTCTGCCCCTCTCCCCTGCTTACTCTGTCTCTCTCAAATAAAAAAAAATTTTTTTGAATAAAAAAAAAAGAAAAAGAAATACTTAAGGGAGTCCTTCAGAATAAAATGAGTTACAAGACAGTAACTCAAGTCCACATGAAGAAACAGAACACCAGCAAAGGTAATTATGTCTGTAAATATATAAGAAAATATAAATGGATTTTTGTTTGTAACTTTTATTTCCTTCCTGATTTAATGGACAATTGCAGGAAGCAATAACTCTAAATCTGATAAGCAGAAAGATGTAATTTGTATCATGAAAACAGCACAAGGTCTTAAGCAGAGGAAGGGGAAGGAAAGGAACATATAGAGGAATAAAGTTTTGTCTACTACTGAAGTTAAGTTGGTATTCATTGAAGTTGATGTTTATACACTGAAGTTCATTGTAATCCCTAGGGAAATCACTAAGAAAATAATTTTTTTTATATAGTAAAAGAAATAACAAGGGAATTAAAATGATACACTGAAATAGATCTATTTAACACAAAAGAAGGCAGCAATGGAGAAACCAAGGAACAATATAGACCCAAGACATAGAAAACAAAGAGTCAAATGGCAGATGTAAACCTTACCTTATCAGTAATTACATTAAATATAAATAAATTAAACACTACAATCAAAAGGCAGAGATTGGCAGAATGGATTTTTTTTTTAATGATACAGGTATATGCTGTCTACGCGAGATACACTTTAGATTCAAAGACACAAATAGGTTAAAAGTTAAGAGATGGAAACAAATATGCCATTCATATAGAGAATTCAACCATAATCACTGGAGGCACCAATACCCCACTACTCATGGTGGCTGCCCATGGTTAATTTCTTGGGGGGCGGGGGGGGAGGAGGGGTGATGAAAATGTTCTGGAATTACAAAGTGATGATTGTACATTAAAAAACACTGACTTGTACATTTTAAAAGGGTTGGTTCTGAGGTACGTGAGGAAAAAAGAAAGGTTCTACCCCTTCTCCCACTCCCTGCCATAAACACTCAGTTGTTGACATTAAGGGAGTGCCTACTGTTTCCCTAAGATCTGTTACTCATCATGCCTCATACCAGCCTCTAACAGAACTGAAAAGGCACATCCTCCCCTTTAAATGCATTTCATAGAGGGGCACCTGGGTGGCTCAGTCGGTTGAGCATCCAACTTCAGCTCAGGTCATGATCTCAAGGTCTTTGAGTTCGAGCCCTGCATTAGGCTCTGTGCTAATGGCTCAGAGCCTGGAGCCTGCTTCAGACTCTGTGTCTCCCTCTCTCTCTGCCCCTCCCCTGCTTGCTCTCTGTCTCTCTCTCTGTCTGACTCTCTCTCTCAAAAATAGTAAACATTAAAAAAAATTTAAAAATAAAACATTTCATGGAAAATGAGCCAAGCTCTATCCATAGTAGAAGGGGATCAAAGTCACCAGGGCAACTGCGAGGTATCTGTGAATCGCTCTGTATCAACATTTCCCACAGTAAGTTCCATAAAACACTAGTGCCATAGGAAATAAATAGATTGAAAAGAAAAGAGTCCTGTGGTCAAATAAGTTTGGGAAGCACCAGGTTAAATAAAGTTCACCCCTTTTCTTTACTGCTAGGACTTCCTGTCTTCAGTGTATGGTAAGCACCTTTTCCCAAGCTTATTTGATACAGGAATGCTTTTGGTCCTCAGAACATTTCTCAGGACTAGGAAAAAAAAATAATAGTAAATAAAAATAAACAGCCCCACATCACTCTATTGATTCATCTCAGAAAACCACAGAGGCCCCAACTAGAAAGCTCCAGAAGTTAGGTCCCTATCACATGAGTAAAGACAGAACACAGCTCCGCTCAAGAAGTCAAAATGCTCTAGAGGGTAGAGGAGGTCCCATATGAAGCTGAAAAAGACATAACCGAACCCTTAAAATCTAAAGCATTTGCTGGCACGAACTGTGTCTTCCTCGTCTTTCAAAGCCCTAGCACCTTCCATGATGACCATCTGGCAAATAGTTGCATTCGATATGCTTATGAAGTGAATGGATGAGGAAATAAAAATAGAGGCTCAAGTCACAAAGGGATTAATCTGCATATGATACATAACAACTTCTAGAACTCTCCGTCAGGAAGTGATTTAGGCTGGAAAACAGCAGAAATCGGTTTCCCGCATCTCAGCTGCCGTCCCATCGTGGGTTAACAGTTCATAAGGCAGCCAGGCCTTCCCGGTGTCTCAGCTGCTGGGCCTTCTGACAGGAGGCTGGCTGGCTGCACTCTGTGTCTGATCTAAGGTGGCTCCTTTCATGTTCTTGTCCCCAGGCAGGGGTCATTACGGAGGCGAAGCTGAAGGACCGGACACCCCCCATGCCCGTGATGTTCATCAAGGCCATTCCTGCAGATAAACAGGACAGCCGCAGCGTCTACCCTTGTCCCGTGTACAAGACTTGCCAGCGGGGACCCACCTATGTGTGGACTTTCAACCTGAAGACCAAGGAGAAGGCATCTAAGTGGGTTCTTGCTGGAGTCGCTTTGCTTCTCCAGATTTAGCCACTGAGAACACAAGACTGGGCTGGAGGCTGCCCAGAGGGACAAGGCGGGGAGGGGTGACACAGACGCATAGATAAGAAATCACATGTACTTGGGGGCACCTGGCTGGCTCAGTCGGTTAAGTATCTGACTTCGGCTCAGGTCATGATCACGCGGTTTGTGAGTTCGAGCCCTGCTGACAGTTCAAAGCCCGGAGCCTGCTTCGGAGTCTGTCTCTCCCTCTCTCTGCATCTCCCCTGCTCATCCTGTCTCTCTCTCTCTCTCTCTCTCAAAGATAAACAAACATTAAAAAAAAAAAATCTCATGTACTCACAATTCTGTAGAATTCTTGTAGGGAACCCGGAGAGATATGCCTACAATTGCGGCGACAGCTGGACGAATTCGGGTCCAGGAACGAGTGGGGGAAGCATTTCACAACACTGCACCGTTCCTAATAAAGTGATTTATTCTTCGACTGTGTCTGGTCCCAGCTTTGTGAGCAGAGTCATAAATGATCCTGAAGAGACCAAGAGAAACGAACCACAAACACCTGAGCCCTGATGTAGTTACACGGCACGGTACCCAGTGCTCCGCTCCCAGCTACTCCATAGACCAGCGGCTGTCAGCATCGCCCCAGGGTCAGAGGCTGCATTGTGACCAGTTACTCTGGATCAGGGATCGCCAAATTTTTTCTAGAAAGGGCCACTCGGTAAATGGTCTATGCTTTGCAGGGCATTTTTCTCTGCTGCAATGACTCAACCCAGAACATAAATGGGTGTGGCTGGGCTCCAGTAAAACCATATTTACAAAAACAGATGCTGAGCCACATTTTGCCGATCAGTGATCTAAAGGACAGAGGAAGTACACATAGGACATGTATCCCTTACTAACTCACACATGCATTCAGTAAGTTAAACACTTACCATGTGCTGAGAACACAACCGTGAATGAGATAGGTTGTTTCCCAGTATCTCTATCATCCATCAGATCATTTCAGAGGGACCCATGAAGAAACCCTGTGCCTGCAGCTTTTTAGACTAAAAGTTTTCTAGATTTTTCTCTGCCACATTTTCGCTGGAATCCCAAAGAGCTCCACTGTTTTAAAGAGCTCTTATAGGAAGGTTTGCTAAGAAGAGTCCAGGAGGGCCCAGTATTCCTTCTGGAATCATTACCACCACCCCCCCCCCATATCCTTGATGAATTAGGATTTACAACAGGGGCCCTTAAACTTGAGCTGGCATCCGAGTTCCCCTGGAGGGCTGGTTAATCTCTCTCAAAAATAAACATTAAAAAAAAAACCTGAAACATAAAATCCCACCACCCTACAAATCTCTGCTGTACCAAATACAAAATCGAACGCTGGTTCCTCCATGATTTTCCTGCTTTCTGCCCTGTGGTTCCTGAACTTCCTAATGAGGGGCCTTCCCCCTCACCTTCATGCGACAAGGGGGTTAAAAATCCCTCTGGAATCCAAGAAATCCAACTTGAGTTTCAATCTGCTGGTTCGTGCCTACAGATCACTGCCCTCCTTCCTGGTCCTCACCAGCAGCAGTAAACTCGGAGCAGGCAAGAGGAGGATGAAGACGGAAGGAAGGTGAAACTCCCACACTATGAGAGCAGGACACTGGGGGGGGGGGGGGGGGGGGGGCGTGTGACTTTGAAGAGGGGACAAGTGGGCAGGTTAGATGTATGTGTCACACCCCTAGACAGAACAGACATTACATCACTACTGACTTCTTCCTAATATCTACTGACAAAATGGGGTAATAAAGGCAATTTGAAAGCACAGAACACTCTGGAAAATTGATAGCCAGGAGAAAGAGGGGCAGGTTGAGGCAGGTGAGCAAGCGGGAGATGAGCTCAGAAGAGACAAAGAATGCCCAGCGCTAACCCAGCTCTCACACCTGGGCACCAGGTTAGCGATTTCCTGTCGCTCTTCCGCTGACGGATACACCTGGTAAGTCTGTACGGGATGGTCAGGTGCTCAACTACCGTTCAGGGTGATTCCATGAGAAAACGCACCTTGAGTTACGCTTAGAACACAGGGGACACTTCAGACACAAAGAAAGATACGGGGGAACTCTAAGAAGTTTATTTAGAACGAGAGACACTTGAGGTTAATTTTGCACCCGTGTGGCAAGGAACACACGTGAGCTCACTGGCCCTCTCTGCTGCCCTTCCTGTGACAGAAGGCCTGCTCCCGAACCCCCCTCCTAAACCGCTGATCCCAGGCCCTTCCCATGAGCCGCCATGAGCTGTCATGCAGCCAATCCAGTTGAGCTCTCCCCAGACGGCACTTGTAGAACAGGATCTCCAAGTGAACCTTCTTCCCCAAGGGATCCACCGCAAGAGACGAGCTGACGGAGAAAGACCACTCTTTCTCCTGACGCAGAGGCAAGAAATGAAACCCACACGAAATCCAACCCAGAGGCCAACGTGTCCTCCCAGTCCAAAGCCGTGCCCTGGTGACTCTCCTCTCGAATCCGTAAAATAACAGAGAGAACAGGGCTGGCCTTTAAGCGATGCGATGTCTCCAGATGGAAGGAAGTATTTTTAAATGGCCCAGAGATAGAAATGGGCTCAGGGAGCTTGGCTACTGAAAGGGCTTCTTTCCTAAGTGGGATCTTTGATGTTTATCAAGGCTCGAGCTCCAGCTGAAACTCTTCCCGCAGCGGGGACACTTGTACGGTTTCTCTCCTGTGTGCACTCTCTGATGCCTGTTAAAGTTTGACCTCTGAATAAAACTCTTCTCGCAGATGGGACATTTGTAGGGCTTCTCTCCCGTGTGGATCTTCTCGTGGTGACGCAGTCCCGAGAAGTCGCTGAAGCCTTTGCCACAGTGGCCACATTTACAGGGCTTCTCCCCCGTGTGGATTCTCTGGTGCTTCAGGAAGTCTGAACTCCGCAGAAAGGCTTTTTTGCAGGTGGGGCACTGGATGTATGTCTCTCCAGTGTGAGTTCTCTGGTGAAAAACAAGCTGAGAATTCCTGTAAAAGCTTTTCCCACACTCCCTGCAGGTGGGGAGTTTTTGGGCCATGGGGGCCCTCGGCTGCCCCTTCGGGGAGGCGTCTCTCTTCTCCTCCAGCCACAGCAGGGACAGTTCTTCTGGACGGGGACTGGCCACATGCTGTTTCCCAGAATTCCTCTCTTGAGGAGAGAGCTGGCCCACCGGCCCCTCACCCTGCAGGTCTCCCGGGGCCTCGGGGCGACTGTCCACTTCTCCAAAGCATCTCGGTGCATCCTCACCGAAGAGGCCGCTCAAGGAGGCCTGGGCAGGCGCCTCCCCTGAGGCGTGGCAGGAGACGTCGGAAGGCTCCTGGCCCCTGCAATTTTCCAAATTCAGGTTCTCTTTGTCATTCTCTTGCCTGTCTCCTGGAAGAAGAAAGAAGATTTGAAATCGTTCCATCAGTGCTGTGCCCTGTTTTCTAACCCCTACGTCAAGAAAAAGGTCCTCGGAAAACATGAATTCTCCTTATCAAGAAGGCGTCAGTGAGTGAGGAAGGAAGACACCATCCGGCCTGGGCGACCGGACACTCACTGCACTCATGCTGGGGTCCGGGCTCAGTGTCCAGCTCCAGAGCCGAGAACCTCACAGGGCAGACGGAGCGCACAGAGGGCTCTGCTGACCGCCCCGGCCCCCCATAAACGAGCGGCGTGCATTTCTTAAGGCCCAGGAAAAACAAGTGTATTATGTAAGGGCGTTACTTTGCAAAACGATTTGTTTTTATCTGATTACATCTAAAGCACTAAAAGCAATTTGGAGAGAAAAACATAAAGAAGAAAAGCAAATCGACCTCAATCACACCATCCAGAGGTAGCAACCATGATTATGTATTTCCTTCTGGTCTTTGTTTAGTCTTTACCTATGTATGTATGTGTGCTTTTTTGGGGGGCGGGATGGGGAGGACTCACAGTTTGTGAGTTCGAGCCCCGTGTCGGGCTCTGTGCTGACAGCTTGGAGCCTGGAGCCTGTTCCGGATTCTGTCTCCCTTTCTCTCTGCCCCGCCCCTGCTCACACTCTGTCTCTGTCTCTCTCAAAAATAAACGTTAAAAAAAAAAAAATTTTTAAAATTTTCTTTTGCTCATACCTTAAGTTTTTGGTTGCTACCACTAAATGATACGTAAAGATTTTTATTCTGGTGGTAGAATATGTTTTCCAACTTTTATACGTTATTTCTGTAGACCTAAGGAAGCTATTCACCTTTCTCTTTTCTGCATCAGTGCCTTCAAATTATCTGCCAGAGCCCCAGGAATCTGCTAAAGAGTTAGATCTGACTTAATTCACAAAGTCTTAGGACACACCCCTCTCAGATGACAAAGGCACTTTCTCTGGTCTTTAAAGTGACAAAGGTACTTTCTCTTGTCTTTAAAGGAGCCGTTATGAATATCATTTGAAAGCTGAATAATGATCTATTGTAGAGACGTCACCATGAACACATAATAGCAAACACATGATTTACTGAAGGATTTTACTACTCTGGACACCGAAGCTATTTGTTGTGGGTTTGCTACTATAACGCTGTGCTTTTTCTTCATATATCTTTGCCCACATTTCTGACCATTTTGGGTTCCCTGCAGGGTTATTACCATGTCAGCAGGCGCGAACATTGATACTGAGGCTCCTGACACTGGCTGGCGAATCAATCTCCAGGACTGTGCCACCCCCCAGTATGACCAGCTGGGCTAAGCAAAGGACAGTGTTCGGGCCTTAAGTACTGAGTATTTGTAAAATATTGGCCTTCTCTGAGGGGCGCCTGGGTGGCTCAGTTGGTTAAGCATCCGACTTTGGCTCAGGTCATGATCCCATGGTTCATGGGTTCGAGCCCCGTGTCAGGCTCTGTGCTGACAGCTCGGAGCCTGAAGCCTGCTTCGGATTCTGTCTCCCTCTCTCTCTGCCCTTCCCCTGCTCACTGTCTGTCCGTCTCTCAGAAATAAATGTTTAAAAAAAAAATTTTTTTTTTTAATATTGGCCTTTGAAACCAGTGAAAACATAGTTTCTCACTGTTATAAATTTTAACACCTTTGTTATTAAAGGATGAATTTTTTCACATTTAAGAGCTACGTTTCGTAAAGACTGCTGCCCATTCTTTCATTGAGAAAGTCATTTTTTTCTTTCTTATTATCCTGCATTAACTCTCACCATGTTAAGAAAAATACTCATTTAGGGGCGCTTGGGTGGCTCAGTCTATTGAGCGTCTGACTTCAGCTTGGATCACAATCTCGCAGTTTGTGAGCTGGAGCCCCGCATAGGGCTCTCTACTGTCAGCATGGAGCCCAACTCAGATCCTCTGTCCCCTGACTCTCTCTGCCCCTCCCCTACTTGCGCTCTCTCTCTCAAAAATATACAGAAAGAAAGAAAGAAAGAAAGAAAGAAAGAAAGAAAGAAAGAAAGGAAGAAAGAAAGAAGAAAGAAAGAAAAAGAAAGATAATCATTTATCTGTCATTTTCATGAACAATGTTTTTCACCAATACCTGAATTTTGTTTGTGGCCATTTATGTATATGTGTAAGTTGTGGGGGTTTTCTTAATTTTAAGTATACTCAAGTCTATTTTTTTTTTCTAACATTTATTTATTTTTGAGAGAGACAGAGCACAAGTACAACCGGGGCAGAGAGAGAGGGAGGCACAGAATCTGAAGCAGGCTCCAGGCTCCGAGCTGTCACAGCACAGAGCCCGACGCAGGGCTCGAACCCATGAACTGTGAGACCATGACCCGAGGTGAAGTCGGACACTCAACCAACTGAGCCACCCACGCGCCCCAGTGTACTCAAGTCTATTCATCTTTTCCCTAATGGTTTTCCTCCATGGCTTTTATACTGATAAAACCTTCCCCGCCTAGACAGTGAGTCAAACAGTCACCCATTTCCTTCCTTATTATTATGTTCCTATTTTATCTTTTTCATCTATTTCCAACTTATTTTGGTGTATGACATTCATCACATTTAAACCGATGCCTCTTCCCAAAGAATGCTATTCACGGAAGAACACCTCATCCACAGACCCTCGTGGCCTCTTCCTCGGTCTCACATCAAATTCTTGCCCAGGGGCGCCTGGGTGGCTCAGTCGGTTGAGCGTCCGACTTCGGCTCAGGTCATGATCTCGCGGTCTGTGAGTTCGAGCCCCGCGTTGGGCTCTGTGCTGACAGCTCGGAGCCTGGAGCCTGCTTGGGATTCTGTGTCTCCCTCTCTCTCTCTGCCCCTCCCCCGCTCATGCTCTGTCTCTGTCAAAAATAAACATTAAAAATAATTTTAAAAAATTCTTGCCTGATGAGCCTCTCTTCCAAGGCTCCCTTTTCTGTTCTGCTGGCCTGTGTGTCTACTTCTATATCCATATCCCATCATTTTACTGATTTTACCTTTCTAAAATGACAGACTTTTTTTTTTTTAAATAGGCTCCATGCCCCACATGGGGCTCAAACTCATGACCCTGAGATCGAGTTGCGTGCTTGACCAACTGGGCCAGCCAGACTAAAACAACAGACTCGTAATGTTTACAGATCTAATGTCGAGGAACCATTCTTCTTTCAAGACTCTTTAGTAACTTTCCAGTATTACAGATAACTACTTAAGAATCCTTTTCCCTTGGGGCGCCTGGGTGGCGCAGTCGGTTGAGCGTCCGACTTCAGCCAGGTCACGATCTCGCGGTCCGTGGGTTCGAGCCCCGCGTCGGGCTCTGGGCTGATGGCTCAGAGCCTGGAGCCTGTTTCCGATTCTGTGTCTCCCTCTCTCTCTGCCCCTCCTCCGTTCATGCTCTGTCTCTCTCTGTCCCAAAAATAAATAAATGTTGAAAAAAAAAAAAAAAAAAAAAAAAAAGAATCCTTTTCCCAAATAATTTTTTTTTTAAACCCCTTGGGGTTTTGATCAGAGATGAGGACGTGGCTTTTTGAGGTGTATTCCCCTGCTGGCCTGCTTTAACCACGCACTATTCTTCCGTATGGTCAAACACACAGCATGCACGCTCTCTCCTGAGACTTCTGCTCCTTGGCGTGAGCCCAGAACTGGCGAACTGGCTGCTTTTGGGTCTTTGAGTCCTTTCTGATCCTGTTAATTGTTTCCACACTAGTCCAGGGCTCGCCCCTGCACAGCTGGGCTCCTGCATCGACTTTCCACGGGGTTCCCCCTGCTCCCAGCATGCCCTTCCAGCTGCCCTGCCCATGGCCACTTCCCTGGTCTCTCTCCCCACATTTCCTCTCTGTCAAGAGCAGACATTGCCATGTCTTAGCCCTACGAGGGCCGGCTGGCTGTGTAGACTCCCCATAGTCTCATTCAAGTTAAGAGCTAATGCAACCATGTCACCAGGCAGAATGAAGGAGGGAAAAAAAAAAAAGAAAAGAATGAGTGGAGATAGGTGAACCATGTATCACAAATAAAATCCCACTACAAGGACGCATATGGGAAATCCCTTGTACCTTCCACTCAACTTTGCTGTGAATCTGAAAGTGCTCTAAAAAATATCTATTAAAACAAAAATTGTACTGCAACAACACTCTCAAGGAGTGTTTTCAAACTTTTTGATCTGCTACCAACAGTAAGAAATATGTTTATGGGCGCCTGGGTGGCTCAGTCGGTTAAGCATCCGACTTTGGCTCAGGTCATGATCTCATGGTCTGTGAGTTCGAGCCCCGCGTCAGGCTCTGTGCTGACAGCTCAGAGCCTGGAGCCTGCATCGGATTCTGTGTCTCCCTCTCTCTCTGACCCTCCCCCGTTCATGCTCTATCTCTCTCTGTCTCAAAAATAAATAATAAAACATTTCAAAAAATTTTAAAAAAGAAATATGTTTATATTGGGGCGCCTGGGTGGCCCAGTCAGTTAAGCATCCAACTTCAGATCAGGTCATGAGTCACAGTTTGTGGGTTCGAGTCCCACACCGGGCTCTGTACTGATAGCTTGGAGCCTGGAGCCTGTTTCTGAGTCTGTGTCTCCCTCTCTCTCTGCCCCTCCCCAACTTGTGCTCTGTCTCTGTCTCTGTCTCTCTCTCTCTCTCTCTCTCCCTCTCAAAAATAAACAAACATTAACAAGGATTTTTATTTTTTTTTTTATTTTTTTTTTTTTAAATTTTTTTTTTTTCAACGTTTATTTATTTTTGGGACAGAGAGAGACAGAGCATGAACGGGGGAGGGGCAGAGAGAGAGGGAGACACAGAATCGGAAACAGGCTCCAGGCTCTGAGCCATCAGCCCAGAGCCCGACGCGGGGCTCGAACCCACGGACCGTGAGATCGTGACCTGGCTGAAGTCGGACGCTTAACCGACTGCGCCACCCAGGCGCCCCATAACAAGGATTTTTAAATTAAAAAAAAGAAGTATGTTTATATTGAAATATGGAACATACACACATACTTAGAGCAAAAATTTCCTAAAATATTACCCACCCTGATATTTTCTGATATTCTCCATTCAATCTTATCACTGCAGTTTTTTTAAATTCTGGATACAACCCACAACATGATTTCACACTACACTGATTGGTCAGGAAATGCAGTTTGAGAAACCCTGCTCCAAAGGAATCCTTGTGAGAACAGTATTAGGATAAACATATTGGTTAAAATTAAAATCGTACATTTCACATGAAGCTTGCTGTCTCTTAGTGTGTTAGTTGGCAAAGGGAAATAGTTGGATCCCACTAGAAAGGATCACTTTCCATACACTTCTCATCCCTGGTCCTTTTCTTCCTCCACAGTTCTGGGATCTTCTGTACATGGCGAAGTGTATGTTGAGGGGGGCCGGGGGTGCAGGTATGTGTGGACGCGAGGCGTTACACCCGCAACGCTTTAAACAGAGTGCAGGAAACAAAGGGTGATGGCTGCATGACCACAGAAGAAGTTCACATATTTCCCCGCCTCCTGTCTTAGAATACATGATTTACAGGAAGTGTTTGTTGTTGCTGCTGTTTCGAGGAAGTCAGGTGCCTGGAGATTAGTTAAATGTGTTTTTCTGTCAGTTTGTCTTATTCAGTCTTCACTTCACTGCAACAATTACGAAAACCAGAAGGGTCAGGAAGAGTGATTGCCTACTGCTGTTCCATAACCTTTCTAGAAAGGAATTCTATCTGTGTTGGTATCAGTCTGTACTAACGCTAACTTGCTCTGAGGAAGCAAGCAGTCACGGCAGACAAGCCCGAAGGCAGCGGGTCCGACGTGTGGTCTCTGTTCCACGATTACGTATGTATGTTCCAGCAGCCCGTGCACCAGAGATGAGGAGACCCAACCTCGGGACTCACACTGGACTGACCAGATCGTGGCTAGTTACAGACAATGTCACAGACCTCAGGTCCTTGTACCCCCCTCCGATGTAATGACAGGAGGTCAGGAGGGGCTCGGCCCCAGTGAACGACCACTCACCTAGGCAGGCGGGCCTTGGGATCTTCTCACTAAGGTGAGGGTGCCGCCCGGCAGGCTCTTCCCCATACTCCGTTGGACCAGTCGGATCAGGCTTGGAACTGGAAATGCCTGGTACACAGAGGGACGACATGAAGCCCAGGTGAATGGGGAGAACTAGGGACCAGTCTGGGTCTGTCAAAGGCACAACCTGAGTGCGAAGAGGAAATAGGAAGGATCTGGGGACCACTTAAAAAACCTTCTCTTAGGGGTGCCTGGGTGGCGCAGTCGGTTAAGCGTCCGACTTCAGCCAGGTCACGATCTCGCGGTCCGGGAGTTCGAGCCCCGCGTCAGGCTCTGGGCTGATGGCTCAGAGCCTGGAGCCTGTTTCCGATTCTGTGTCTCCCTCTCTCTCTGCCCCTCCCCCGTTCATGCTCTGTCTCTCTCTGTCCCAAAAATAAATAAAAAACGTTGAAAAAAAAATTAAAAAAAAAAAAAAACCTTCTCTTAGAAGGCTACTGGGAGCTTCTCAGACACCAGTACTCATGACGTGACCAGGATGTATGGTGAGGGTCACAAGGTGACCGGAAGGGCCCGCCTGCACACCAAGGCTCGCGTTTGGGCGAGCCGCTGCTTCTTGGCCCAGTGGGGCTTAGTGGCACACAGCAGGGACTCAGACACACCGAGTTCCATCGTTAACTCAGCACTTACAAGGAACGTGACAGGAGCTGACGCTCACTCTCGTCATCCTTCACACGGGAACACCATCCCCGACCTCGTACATTTAAGGAGTAACCACACATAATGCAGCCGTGACAGTTCCGGGCACACAGACCCTGCTATCCCCAGTTCCCAGACATGTCCCCAGTGCCCCCTTCCCCCGAAGAACTTCCATGGAAGCAGCTCTCTCTAACGGACACAGAAAATGTTTAACGTCTGCTCCCACCGGACTGGCCCACACCCTCACCTCCGGAGACCATCTTCCCATAGGTCTCCAGCATGAGATCCCAGTACTGCTCCTTCTGGACGGACTCCAGGTGCCTCCACGGCTCCTAGAAAACATGCGATGACATGACTCCAATGCAGGTTTCTGAACCCAGCCTTCCCTCCCTGTAGGAAAGTGGAGGAAAACAGGCCTATGCCCTCGCCGCCTGGCCATCAGATGATCTAAGGAATCACAGGAGGTAGTTCAAGGGAAGAGGCCAAGGGGAAAACAACAGTCTCCACGTCAGTATTTCTTGCCCTGGTTAGAATACATCTAGATTAAGGGGCGCCTGGGTGGCGCAGTCGGTTAAGCGTCCGACGTCAGCCAGGTCACGATCTCGCGGTCCGGGAGTTCGAGCCCCGCGTCAGGCTCTGGGCTGACGGCTCGGAGCCTGGAGCCTGTTTCTGATTCTGTGTCTCCCTCTCTCTCTGCCCCTCCCCCGTTCATGTTCTGTCTCTCTCTGTCCCAAAAATAAATAAAAAAACGTTGGAAAAAAAATTTTTTTAAAAAAGAATACATCTAGATTTTAAGTGCTGGCTTTGTAGTTGCACATACTTAAGAGTCAAGAACACAGAGAGAAGGCAAAAGCTTCTTCTACCCTGTCCTTCTGTCTTTCTTTCTTTTTTTAAATATTTATTTTGACAGAGAGAGAGAGAGAGAGAGAGAGTATACACAGGAGAAGCAGAGGGAGAGGGAGAGAGAGAATCCCAAACACACTCTACACTGTCAGCGTGGAGCCCGATGAGGAGCGATCTCACCAATTGTGAGATCATGACCTGAGCTGAGATCACGAGTTGGATGCTGGGGGAGCCTGGGTGGCTGAGTCAGTTAAGAAACTGACTTCAGCTCAGGTCACGGTCTTGCAGTTCGTGAGCTCGAGCCCCACGTCGGGCTCTCTGCTGTCAGTGTGGAGCCCACTTTGTATCCTCTGTCTCCCTCTCTTTGTCCCTCTGCTGTTCACTCTCTCTCTCTCTCTCAAAAATAAAGATTAAAAAAAAAAAGTTGGATGCTTCCCCCACTGAGCCCTCAAGCACCCCTTATTTTTTTTAACTCAATGCTTATAATAGAGGTCTTTGAACAGTTGGAATCTGATACTCCCAATATTTCATTAAAATCTGGAAATTCATGGGGCACCTGGGGGGGCTCGGTCGGTTAAGCGTCTGAGTTTGGCTCAGGTCACGATCTCGCGTTTCGTGGGTTCGAGCCCCGCCTCAGGCTCTGTGCTGACAGCTCGGGGCCTGGAGCCTGCTCCCGATTCTGTGTCTCCCTCTCTCTGCCCCACCCCTGTTCTCACTCTGTCTCTCTCTCTCTCAAAAATAAACATTAAAAAATTTTTTTAAATTCTGGAAATTCAAGAGGGAAAAGGAATTAAAAGGGAATTTGTTAGAAAACCACACGCGAGTCAGCAAAAAGGTGGGAAGTGCCCACAAGGAAGTCGGATGCATCCTAGTCTCTCTGAAACAGATCAGTGGATTCAGACCAGAGACAGAGGGCTGCCTCCGTGCACACATGGAGCCTCCCCAACAGTTCTGAGTTTACAGCCTGACGTTAGACCGGTTTTCCTCCCACTCAGTGGAAAATCGATGGGTTCTCTGGAGCAAGGTGTGCCTCAATTATCCCCCAAAACATGCCCTTCTTCTCTTGTGAAACTGGAGGCTAAAGCCTCAAACCTGGAAACGCTGCCCAGCTGGAGTCCACGTCTGTGGATTCAAATCCCCATCTCCCCACCGAGGAGCGGAGCGCTGGAGACCCAGTCTGGACAGCGGAGTGATCAACAGCACCGTCCCGGCTGTAAACTCTACCTGTGTGACTCAACCGGGCCGGGTTTTTGAGTCCCGGCCCTGCCACTTCTACCTGCGTGACCCTCAGCAAGAGACACCACCTTTCTGAGCCTCTGTTCTCACTTGGTGGTGGGATAACACTCACACCCTGATTGACAGAAATAACGCAGGCATCCCCTGTCTTCACAGCACGCTCTAGTTTTCAGTCCTGGCATTCACCGGCCTAGCGAACACGTAGGTGTTCGGAGACGCACGCACACAGGTGTTTGGCTAAGAGCTGCCCCCGTTAGCACGTGAGCTCCAGTGTGTACTTTGTCAGGCCCCGAGACGATGCCCAGGACAGAGCAGGCTCTCGGTGCATGCTGTCTGGGGGAAATAAAGCCCTCGGCAAATAACTCCTCGGAAATCACGCCTGTAGTAGCGTTATTCTATGTGCGGCCTACGGGACACCCGGTCTCCCACGCTCACCAGGGTTTGCAGAGAAAATGAAGGGATGCTGTACTCTTTCAGGAACCCCAAAGTTGATAACCACCCACTATTATGAATAGCCAGGCTACAGGGAGCAAACATGAGGAGGGCGAATAAGAAAATGAGATATTCTCAGGGCACGAGGTATGCTCAGGGAAGCCATTCTCAGTCCTAGGTCAAGTCTGCCTAACAGCATATCAAAGGGAAGCAGAAAGGTCTGAAAAAGCATGATTTACCCAAAAGTCTGCAATTAGCAGATACTAAACAAAAATTTTAAAAAGAAAACACGGGGTTGGATTTTTTTTTAGGATAAAAATGCAAAAAGTGACTTAAATGTATTTCACGATATACTTAAGCATTAACTATAACCACATTTTATTTTAATTTTAATTTAAAATTTTCTACTTTGGGGGCGCCTGGGTGGCTCAGTCAGTTGAGTGTCCAACTCCTGATTTCGGCTCAGGTCAGGATCTCACGGTTCGTGAGATCGAGCCCCACATCGGACTCCATACTGACAGAGCGGAGCCTGCTTGGGGTTCTCTCTCTCTCCCTCTCTCTATGCCCGTCCCCCGTGCGCTCTCTCTCTCTCAAAATAAATAAATAACCTTTAAAAGATAAAATAAAATGTTCAGTTTTGAAAGGAGCTCGTAGAACTGTGAGCTTATTGTGTTAATCTGTGAATGAAGCTACCTTCACAACCTCCGGAGAAGAACAGGTTTGAGCAAACACTGCTGAATAGGGGACCCCTCACGCTTCACGTGAATCTGATGCAAAACTATGGAATCTGATGCAAAACTACCCTTGATTTTGTGTGGAGACAGCGCCACCTTGTGGGTTTGTGAGACGCTGCCACAGCTGACCCGCACACAGCTCCCCCTGCACTGTGTTCCTCTCCCGAAATCTGAAGACGCAGGAATGTGAGTAAAAGCATCCCCGAGTCTGCGTGAGGCTCTAACTCACTCCTGGTTTCTAACGATGAAACTGCGTGGGGATGCTACCTCATTATTCTGGCATTATTCACGAGGCTCCTAACCTATAAAGGAGATTCGAGGGAGTGATTACATCTATTGCGAGATCCCCTGCACGTAACAAAGCGTCCGCTAAATATCAAGCCCCTTCTGGAGGTGCACATGGCCCTTGTTATAGTTGGGAGCAGGGATGCTGGAACCGGTTAAGAATGACTTTTGTTTGTCTGGATCGAGGGGCTGTTAATCAGTTATCTGCTAAATACAGGGAAATGCACACAGATACAGGCATGGCTCATGCCAGTGAACATTTTTTTTAGCCATTTGATTCGAGCTATCCAGAACAAGTCATGGTCAATGTTGCTACGTAATGTTTCATTAATGCTTAATTCTACCAGCTAAAAGATGTTCATAAATTGTACAGACCTCTCATAGGAACACTCTGTACTTACTACAGAAGCAACAGTAATAATCCTCACATCTGCTTGAAATATTTCACAGAATACCCAAATCTTTTGCACTACAAAACCTAACAATTTGGTTTCTAGGTACCTTGAAAGTGGGAAGACAGGTACTCCTGAGTCACTAAAAAGGTCTGTCCCTCTCCTGCCCTCTCCCATCCCTCTCCCAGGGTGAACTGTGAAGTTCGTATTCTGGTTTCTACATCCCTGAGCCTGGAAATCTGAAGCTCCCACCGGGCTTGGGCAGCACATCACCACCACCTACTGGCCTCCCTGCCTTTACCTTCTCTAGAGAACCGCAGAGTTCCCCGAAGGCTTGAAACAACGCTTCGATCAAGGAGTACGGGTTCCAGAAAAACTTTATTTTTTAAATAATTTTGTAGTGTTTTTAAAATTTTTTTAAATCTTTATTTAAAATTTGAGAGAGAGACAGACAGACAGGCAGTGTGATTACGAGAGGGGCGGTTAGAGATGAGGACAGAATCCAAAGCAGGCTCCAGGCTCTGAGCTGTCAGCACAGAGGGCTCCAGGCACAGCACCCATGAAACCGCGAGATCATAACCTGAGCCGAAGTCAGACACTTAACCGACTGAGCCACCAAGGTGCCCCCAGAAAAACTTTATTTTTATCAAATGCAACTTTTCAGAATTGTTAACTACATACTCAAAATAAACCTGTTCCCCAAGTTGTTTCGGATAGAGTAACAGAGACCAGATTTACTTTCCCTCCTGAAACAACTGGAAAAGGAGACAAAATATAGGAAACAACGGTTTGGGGACACCACCTGCCAGGTAGAGCAGAGCAGAGCTCCCTGAGAGGAGACGAATCAGGTGAGCCCTGCACTGGCCGAACGCACCACCTGGAGACAACAGCCCGGAAGCACAGGCAGGGGGGCCAGGCTGAGTCAGGCGGCCCCCTCCCCCTAGAGTTGGCAGAAGTTGCTCAGGGTCTGGGAAGGTGAAGGCAGCCAGAGTCAGCAGGGCAGCAGACCAGAGTGGGTAGCTGAACGGAGAGAAGGCTCCAGAGATCTCCAAGGGGTCCCCCTCGGGTCTGGGAAGGCGCCTCCAGGAGAAGCAGAGCAAACAGAGCTGGCGGTAGGTACTTCCTTCCAGCCAGAGTGGAAAACCTCATACATCAAGCAGCATCAGGTACGATACACAGAAGGGTCTTGCCTCGGTGGTGGGAGACATTAGCCCAGACTAAAGACTTCTCTGGTGCCATAAAACTACGTCCAAGCAACTCAGTCACATCCCAGAGCAAAGCTCTAGAACATTTACAGGGGGGCACCTGGGTGCTTCAGTTGGTTAAGCATCCAACTCTTGACTCGGCTCAGGTCATGATCTCACGGTTCGTGGGTTCGAGCCCCAAGTCAAGCTCCATGCTGATAGTACAGAGCCTGTTTGGGATTCTGCCTCCCTCTGCCCCTCTCCTCTGCTCATGCACTCTCTCTCTTTCAAAATAAATAAACGGGGCGCCTGGGTGACTCAGTCAGTTAAGTGTCCAACTCTTGATTTGGCTCAGGTCATGATCTTACAGTTCATGAGTTTGAGGCCCAAGTCTGGATCTGTGCTGATTGCGTGGAGCCTACTTGGGACTCTCGCTCCCCCTCTCTCTGCCCCTCCCTCACTCGTGCACATGCTTGCTCTCTCTTGCTCTCAAAAATCAATAAATAAATATTTTAAAAAATAAAAAGGGGTGCCTGGATGGTTCAGTTGGTTGAGGGTCCAACTTTGACCCAGGTCATGATCTCACAGTTTGTGGGTCTGAGCCCTGCATCAGGCTCTGTGTTGACAGCTTAGAGCCTGGAGCCTGCTTCAGATTCTGTGTCTCCCTTTCGCTCTGCCCCTTCCCTGCTCACACTCTGTCTCTCTCAAAAATAAACATTAAAAAAATTTTTAGTAAAAATAAAATAAACAAACATTAAAAAAAAAAAAGAACTTTTATAGGAATGCCAAAATACTCGGCACCCAACAAAGTAAAATTCACGTCTGACATCCAATCAAAGGTTGCTGGGCATGGTAAGTAGCAGGAAAACACCTCACAATGAGATCAATCAATCCATCAAAACTGACTCAGAAATGACACAGGTGATAGATTAGCAGACAAGGACATTAAAATAGACATCATAGGGGCGCCTGGGTGGCTCAGTCGGTTAAGTGTCCGACGTCGGCTCAGGTCATGATCTCACGGTTCGTGGGTTCGAGCCCCGCGTCGGGCTCTGTGCTGACAGCCTGGAGCCTGCTTCAGATTCTGTGACTCCCTCTCTCTCTGCCTCTCCCCCACTCACACTCTGTCTCTGTCTCTCTCAAAAATAAGTAAAACGTTAAAAAAAAATTTTTTTAAACAGACATTATAGCCATATTCCGTACAGTCAAGAAAATGTAGGAACAACAGAACATGTTAAGTACAGATGTGAAAAATATAATGAAGCCCCAATTCAAACTTCTAGAGATGAAAAAGACATTTGAGATGAAAAATACACTGGATGGGATTAACAACGGATCAGACAAAGCAGAAGAGAAGATTAGTGAACTTGAAGACACATGAACAGGGAGTATCCAAAATGAAACAGAGATTTTTTTTTTAAATAGAGACAGAAAGCATCAGTAAAGCTCTGGGACAACCTGGAGAGCTCTAATGAACGTACACACGTTATCCTCACACAGAGTCCACGTGGGGGTTATTCTCAAAATCCACAAAGAAGTGGAGAAAGAAGGGAGACAGAAGATGGTCGAAGAGATACTGGTCAAGATTTTCCAAATTTGATGAAAACTATAAACCCACAGATCCAAGAACCCCACACGAAGAAAATGAGTCCTAGGCCATCCATCGTAGTCAAACCGTTAAAAACCACTGAGAAAATATCAAAAGAAGCAAGAAAAATATATTACGTGCAGAAAAACGAAGTTAAGAGTACAGATGACATGACTCCATTTCACACCCAATTCTAGAAAATGCAAGCTAATGTATGGTGACAGAAAGCTCAGTGCCAGCCTTGGGATCTCAGCACTGGGGGCGGTGGGGGGGCAGGTGGGAGGGGTCACAAAGGGGCAAAAGGAAACCGTGGGCGTAACAGGGATGTTTATCAACCTGATTGTGAACATGGTTTCACACGCGTGTATACGTGTCAAGAAACTTACCAAACCGTATGCTTGAAATATGTGCGGTTTACTGTTTGTCCACCACACCTCCCTAAAGCTGGGGAGGTCGCCTGGCCCACATGACCCGTAACCATTCAAACTCTCAAACTGACTCCCGTGGGGGAGGCCGAGACCGGGAAATAGAGTCTTTTCTCCGCACGACCCCAAGAGCAGGAGCAGGACAAACATGAGGGAAGCTTCACAGCCACTTCCTCCAGGAAGAATGGGTCCAGATTCCGTTATCAAGGTGACGATCACCCAGCCTTCTGCCTCAAGAGAAATACTGGGACTCGGGCTTCGTTCCACGTGCCTGTTGTTGCCCTGCTAGCCGTCCTCTCTCCTTCTGACAGCACGTCCCCTTTCCACACTCCCGCTGGAGCCCCGGCGGGGGTAAGACAAGCAGGGAAGCCGGCTCACCTGAGGTGCTGCTTGGAGCACGGAGGCCGTGAAGTCCTGGTCTCCGACGAGCCTTTCGTCCAGGGCGGCAGCGGCCAGCGCTGAAGCGAGGAACAGAAAGTTGGAAGGCTCTAGATGTCGTCGCAAACCACTCCCCAGAGGGCACCGATGCAATCGGTCGGTGCACATCAGAAGCGATGCCCGTCCCTCCCTCGCCGACCAGCCCCAGCTCGCTCCAGCCTTCCCAACAGTCTCAGCCACAGTTTCCTCCTCCTTCCTCAGAACCAAAATTCACGTGGTCTGGCCCAGCCATAGAGGAGATTCACCCTCTATGAGCTCCCCCTCAGAGGGATTCGGTTAAGTCCACTCCGTTTCCAGACTTTCCAGAGATACCCTGATCCGAGCAGCATATCATTTTCCACTCGGTCTTAGGCCCACTAACCACGGCCCCCAGATTTCCCCGAGAACTCCCCACATGCCACCGCGAGGAAGCGCCCCTCACCTAATTCCTGCTCCATGTCAGACTCCTCTTTCACAGCACGGCTCGGCGGCTCCCCAGGCCTGGAGGGGGAGGCCCGAGGTCCCAGCTCCTGAGACGCCATTTCAAGATGGCGCCCTGCTCCCCCCACGCGGCAGCTTGCGGAGTCCGTCTTCTCCGATAGGATTTCTTGTCCCAGAACTTGGATGCTGATCTAGAGACCACACGGAATTAGTTACTGAAGGATCCAGAATGAGGGGTTCTGAAAGAAACACAGCTAATGCTCCATAACAGACCACAGGGCGGTCCTCGGGGACATGGAACAGGGAGAGAGGCACACGAGCTTTTCCGTCTAGACCAGCAGGAAGCTGTGAGGAAAACGACCTGAGGGGAGGCCGAAAGCAGACGCCTGAATCAGGCGTGGGAGGTCTTCAAGGCACGCCACGGAGGGGCGCCTGGGTGGCTCAGTCGGCTAAGCGTCCGACTTCAGCTCAGGTCATGATCTCACAGTCTGTGAGTTCGAGCCCCGCATCGGGCTCTGTGCTGATGCCTCGGAGCCTGGGGCTTGCTTCGGATTCTGTGTCTCCCTGTTTCTCTGCTCCTCCCCTGCTTGCACTCTGTCTGTCTCTCTCTCTCTCTCAAAAATAAATAAACGTTAAAAAAATTTAAGAAAAAATAAAGGCAAAGTTCATCGACAATGTGTTTCTACTGGATAGTCTCCAGCAGTGAAAACTCAGGTATCCTTTGTACAACTTCCTGGACACTTGAGTCTAAAGATGGACAGAGACAAGAGGCTTTGGCCTCTGTTTGTAATGGTCAGAGTCCCAGGGAGCCTTAGAATTAGGGGAGACACGGGGACACACTGGGGCGATAGAATAAGAAACGTGGATTTCGTCTCTGTCCCAGGTTCCTGGCACAGAGTTGCTAAAACCCTTGGAATTGCCCTAAAGGAAGGGAGTGACAGGAGCAATTCTGTTATTCATGATGAGCCCCTTTCAATCACGCCTGAGTTGAGGCTAAGCAGGGGACGCTTGGTGGGCCCCCAGAGAGCTTCAGGACGGAGGCTGGTCATCAGAGATGCCCACCGGGTGATCAGAGGATTGACCTCACAGCCCCAACCCTCAACCTCTGAGGAAGGGAGAGGGGCCGGAGACTTTCGGTCACCAATGGCCAATGACTAATCTCTCATGCCTAAGTAACGAAGCCTCCATCAAGCTCCCCAAATGATGGGGTCTGGGGAGCCTCTAAGCTGGTGAACACACAGCAGTACCGGGCGCACGGCATGCCGGGAGAGGCCACGGAGGCCCCACGCCATCCCCATGGCCTCCTGCTGCTGCTCCTGAATCACGCTCCTTATCAGAAACCAGCAAGTGTAAGTCGTGCTTTCGCGAGTTCCGTGAGTCATTCCCTGTCCAACCCGGGGAGGGCGTTGTGGGAACCGGCAAATATACAGCCAGTCGGTCTTAGGGACAGTTGGCCTGTGTGACCTGTGACTGGTGTCCAAAATAAGAGCATTCTCGTCAGACTGACCCTTATCCCCCTGGGTCTGCCAACCCCAGAATGTTGGTGTCGGGTTTGAACTGACTTGTAAGACACCGGCCGGTATCAGAAAGTTGGAGAATGGGGGCGCCTGGGTGGCTCAGTCGGTTGAGCGTCCGACTTCGGCTCAGGCCATGATCTCACGGCTCGTGGGTTCCAGCCCCGCGTCGGGCTCTGTGCTGACAGCTCAGAGCCTGGAGCCTGTTTCGGATTCTGTGTCTCCCTCTCTCTCTGACCCTCCCCCGTTCATGCTCTGTCTCTCTCTGTCTCAAAAATAAACAAAACATTAAAGAAAAGAGAAGAGAAGAAAAGAAAAGAAAGTTGGAGAACTGGTCGTTAGTGTGGAAAACCACACATGCTGAGAGTCAGAAAAAAAGACAAGACGCCTCGTGAGACCCCAAGGGAGCCCTGTGCCTCGCTGGCGGATTACCCCCTCTGCTTACCCACCGCCACAGTCTCTGGGGGTCTCCCTTCAAGCTCTCCACGAGGGTCACCGCCTCCTCGCCGCTGCCCGGACACTGGGTCCGCACCCACGTCTGGATCTCCCCGGGCAGGATGGTCAGGAACTGCTCCAGCATGAGGATCTCCAGGATCTGCTCCTTCGTGTGAACCTCTGGCTGCAGCCACTGGAAACAGAGCTTCCGAAGCTGTCTCAGGGTCTCGTGGGGCCCGGACGTCACCTGGTAACGAAACTGCCTGAAGAGCTGGCGGGCGGTCTCGGGGTTAGAGAGCTCCCCTCGAGGGGCAGCGTCCGGTCCGCGGAACGGGGAGTCCTCGGCCTTCGCCAGCTGCGGCAGCAGGGCCAGGGCCTGCCCCAGGTCGACAGGCATCATCTGGCTCGGCGGGTCCCTTTGGGTGAAGGGTTTCCCGGAGGGGGCTGTCTCGGGTGGGGGGGGACCAAGTCTTCACCGAGGCTCTCACAGGGACACTAGAGAGGGAGAGAGAGCCGGTGCTGCACAGAGAAGGACCCGGTATCAGTGAGAACGAATTCACAGGCCCTACCTGAGAAGCAACGGCTCCACTACTCTCCTCTGAAAGATTACAAACCTGAAGCCGCCAAGCAAGTCGCTTAATACCGTGTCTAAACTGGCATCTTCACCCAGACCGTCTTACGACATTCTCTCTTGGGCTTCAAAGGGCCAGACCCAGTAGAAGGATGAAATGCATCACGTGAAGCATTTTCACCCTGGTTTTCCACGCGAACGGCTCTTCCACACGACACTTCCTTAACTGCCCCCGCGAGCGTGCAGACTAAACGGTAAAGCTGAACAAAGACGTCATCAACACCCTAGAAGGGGTGATGCTGAAACGACCTGATGCTTCCATAAGGAATAAGGGGTGAAAAAGGACAAATTAATTCTTCCCCAACAGCTGCAACGAAATTTCCAGGTGACCTCTTCTGAGGGCAGTGTGGAAAACGAGACTGTGTGGGAATCGATGAAAAACCTGTCCCAAATGAAATGCTCAACTCCGGGGTTAGAGAAGGCTTAGAACCAACAGTGACTACCCCCCAAAACACTCCTCTGGCCTTGAACTAAGTGAGCACTATTTTATGGCAACTGGCCTAAAAATCTGGAAGACAGTGGCTAAGCTGGTGGAAAAAGGAATGTTAAATGACAAAGGTAGTATTTAGAAATGCTTAAAGGATCAGTTTATTTAACTATTTCTAGTTAACTGTCTTGCATAGGATCCTAATGTTGGATTATTGGGCCAATCCTTAAATGTTGTAAAAGCGCTGTAGGCCATCATTCCTCCAAAACACTAATTGGAACCATAAAAGCAAACAGACACACCCAATCAGTTCATCTGTCTGGCTTAATTAGAGATCGGTAGAATACTCCAGCTTTTCATAGCTGCCTTTTTCTTGTGGTACAGGAAGGAATGTCTTCATACCTAGCACTTCAAACAACTCATCCTGTATCAGAAAATCATTTAAAAACTATAAATAAACAAAAAATAAAGTAAAATAAAAAAGAAAACGTTTCAAGCAAAAAAAGGAAAGGGTGAGGGGCACCGGGTGGCTCAGTTAAGTGCCCCGCTCTTGATTTCGGCTCAGGTCACGATCTCATGGCTTGTGCGTATGAGCCCCGCATTGGGTGCTGCACTGACAGTGGGGAACCTGCTCGGGATTCTCTGTCTCCCTCCCTCTTTGCCCCTCCCCACTGATGTTCTCGCTCTCTCTCTCAAAAAGAAACATTAAAAAAAAAAAAGGGGAAAGAAGTAAAAAGGATTAAAGGATTAATCCAGGGGCACCTGGGTGGCTCAGTCAGTTAGGCATCCAACTTCAGCTCAGGTCATGATCTCACGGCTCGTGAGTTCAAGCCCACGTCGGGCTCTGTGCTGACAGCTTGGAGCTTGGAACCCGCTTCAGATTCTGTGTCTCCCTCTCTCTCTGCCCCTCCCCTGCTCATGCTCTGTCTCTCTCTTTCTCTCTCAAAAACAAATAAAATTTTTTTAAAAAATTTAATAAAGGATTAACCCAATATTACAGGTTTCATATGTGGACCTCATTGCACTTACTTTTTGGTTCAACAAGAAACCCACATATTTCGTTCATTTATTCAAACAGAAGCCAGGGTGCCATGCTGATGATGTGCTCAGTACAGACGTGTTTGAGCACTTGTTTCTGGCCACAGCAGAGTACCTGGTAGTAAGACCAGCCCACCCACTGTCAACAACTACAGAACTACAGAAAACGTTTAGGGCAATTGTTTTCCTGCACTAGACAACTGGCAGACAAGAATGAGGTCCCCGAGAGAAGAAAACCTCATGGGGAAGAGGCCCATGATCATCCTGGCTGACCGCATGGCGACAATTTCCCAACAATGGTGCAGGAAGCTGGAGCTCAAGCGGAGTTCGGTGGTCTCAACAAACTGAGGAGGGAGAGATCAGAACTTGGAGCCGCTTTAGTATCTGGAATCTGAACAACAGATCAGTGGAAAGAATGGAGCTACGGCAGGGAGGGGGGTGGTCATGAAGAAGTCTGTGTGGGGTTTTCCTGCGAGCCCTTGGCCAAGGGTTGGACTGCACAGGGGCAGGGTGAAGTTATGCAAAGTTTAACAGACAGCAGATGCTACAGGGTTAAGAGCAAAAGAGATACAAAATAAATGCCAATCAGGAATGAGAGATATTTGAGTTTGTGACCGCTAAGAATGGAGAGACCTCGTTAATACCCGTTAATACCCAAAGCATCCTGAGATACCAGAAAGGCCCCGTGTTAGGATTGTTAGGAGTAAATCCAATGCCCTAGAGTAAGATCTACTCTAAACTGGCCCTAAAAGAGCCTAAAGCCAAGCATCAACAAGATCCACAGAGGAAATGCAGCCTCCTGGTCTGGCCTAATCAAGTTAGAACGCCTCAGGATACACTCTGGCCTTTCCAGAGAGATCTGTCCTAACAAGGCATAAAACCAAGCTAACTCAAGTCAAAGGTGATCAATGAGTAACTCAACCGCCTGCCAGAACAAAACTCAATACTCCTCAGAGGAAGATCACAGAATCCTACAATGTGCCACCCGCAATATTCGAGATGTAACCCCAAATTATTAGACATTTAAAAACATGATAATGTGACTCAAAGTCATGGGAAAAAAAACAGGAGAAACCAACCCAAAGATGGCCCAAGGACTGCAAGAAAAATATAGCCATAATGAAAGAAGACATAGGGACATTCCACAGAGAAATTGAAATTATAACAAAGAACCAAATCCAAATTCTAGGAAAAGAATTATCAACCCAGATTTCCACTCCAGTAAAAACATCTTTCAAAAATAAGAATAGAAAGATATCTGCTTTTGGAATGTGTTCAAATTCAAGCAACCATCAACTAAACAGAGACTGTTATAAATGTGATATACAAGCCCAACAGTTAACACAAATCAAAAACCTATAATAGGTACACAAAAAATAAAGAGAAAGGAATCCATACATAACACTGAAGAAACCCATCAAACCACAAGGGAAGAGAGCAAGAGAAGACAGCAACAGAGAACTACAAAAATAACAAGAAAAGAGTTAGAACAGCGATAAATATGTAATTATAACAATTACTTTAAATGGTCTAAGTGCTCCAAATCAAGATACAGAGTAACTGAATGAATAAAAACAAAAAAACCAACACTCATCTATCTGCTGCCTGTAATAGACTCACTTCAGACCTAAAGACTCGTACAGATTGAAAGTGAAGGGATGGAAAAACATATACCATGCAAATAGAAGTGGAAGGGGATAAAAAAGCCAGAGTAGCAATACTATATCAGACAAAACAGACTTTAAAACAAAGACTATAAACAAGAGACAAAGAAGGACACCATATAATACGGGGATCAATCTAACAAGAAGATATAACAATTGCAAATATTTATGCGACCAACATAAAGGCACCTAAATACATAAAGCAAATATTAAAAGAAACAAAGGAAGAAACTGGCGGTCATACCATAATAATAGGGGAACTTAACACCCTACTTACATCAACGGATAGATCATCCAGACATAAAATCAACAAAGAAACTGGCTTTAAACCACACAGTAGGCCAGATGGAACTAAGAGATATATACAGAACATTCCATTCAAAAACAGCAGGATACATTATTTCCAAGTGCACTTGGAACATTCTCCAAGGCATCACATGTTAGGCCACAAAACAAGTCTCAGTAAATTTAAAAAGACTAAAGTCATATCCTGCATCCTCTCTAACCACAACTAGAAATCAATCTGGAGAGAACACAAACACATGGAGGCTAAACAACATGCTATCTAACAATGAAGAGGTCGACCAAGACGTCAAAGAGGAAATCGAAAAATACGTGGAGACAAATGAAAACAACCTAAAATCTTTGGGATGCAACAAAAGCAGTTCTAAGAGGGAAGTTATAGCCATATCAGCCTGCCTTCAGAAGGAAAATCTTAAACAACCTAAACTTACACCTAAAGGAGCTAGAAAAAGAAGAACAAACAAAACCCAAAACGAGTAGAAGGGAGGAAACACATTAAACCTTGGTTTGCGAGCATAATTCATTCTGGAAACATGCTTGTAACCCAAAACACTTGTATATCAAAGTGAATTTCAGGGGCGCCTGGGTGGCGCAGTCGGTTAAGCATCCGACTTCAGCCAGGTCACGATCTCGCGGTCCGTGAGTTCGAGCCCCACATCGGCTCTGTGCTGACAGCTCAGAGCCTGGAGCCTGCTTCTGATTCTGTGTCTCCCTCTCTCTCTGCCCCTCTCCCGTTCATGCTCTGTCTCTCTGTCCGAAAAATAAATAAACGTTGAAAAAAAAAAAATTTTTTTTTTAAAAAAAAGTGAATTTCAAGAACCACCAGCTCACTTGTGATCATGTGACATTGAGCATCACATACTACTCATATTGCAAGACATCGCTCGTTTATCAAGTAAGATTTTTAGAAATGTTTGCTCATCTTGAGGAACACTCACAAAACAAGTTACTTGCGATCCAAGGTCTTACTATAATAAAGAGTACAGCAGAAATAAAAATAGAAACTAAAAAGCATAGAAAAAGATCAATGAAACCAGGAGCTGGTCCTTTGAAAAGATCAACAAAATGGATAAATCTTTAGCCAGACTCATCAAAAAAGGAAAAGAAAGGTGATTCAAATAAATAAAATCAGAAATGAAAGGGGCGCCTGGGTGGCTCAGTTGGTTGAGCATCCGACTTCAGCTCAGGTCATGATCTCACAGTTCATGGGTTCGAGCCCCACATTGGGCTCTGTGCGGACAGCTCTGAGTCTGGAGCCTGCTTCGGATTCTGTGTCTCCCTGTCTCTCTCTGCCCCTCCCCAGCTTGCACTCTGTCTCTCCCTCTCTCAAAAATAAATAAACATTTAAAAAAAATTTTTTTTAAATGAAAGAAAAATAACCACAGAAATACAAAGGATTATAAAAGAGTATGATGAGAAATTATATACCACCAAATTAAACAATCTAGAAAAAAATGGATAAGTTCCTAGAAGCATGCAATCTTCCAAAACTGAATTAGGAATGCAAAATTTGAATGAAACAACTGCTAGTAACAAAACTGAATAACTAACCAATACTTTTAACAAACAAAAGTCCAGGACCAAATCGCTTCACAGGTGAACTCGACCAAATATTTAAAGAAGGGTTGATATCTATTCTTCTCAAACTATTCCAAAACAAAAGAGGAAGGAAAACTTTCAAATTCATTCTACAAGATGAGCATTATCTTAACACCAAAATCAGACAGAGACACTACAAAAAAAAGAAAACTACAGGCCAATATCTCTGGTGAACATAGATGCAAAAAATCTCAACAAAACATTTGCAAACCAAGTTCAACAATACATTAAAAAAAAAAAACCTCGATCAATTGGTTCAATATTCGCAAATCAATGTAATACGTCACATTAACAAGAAAAAGAATAAAAACTATATGATCATTTCAACAAATGCCAAAAAAGCATTTGACAAAATACATCCATTCATGATAACAGCTCTCAACAAAGTGGATTTAGAGAGAACATACCTTAAAATAAAAAAGCCATACATGAAAAACCTGCAGCTAACATCGTACTCAGTAGTGAAAACCTGAAAGCTTTTGCTCTATGATCAGAAACAAAACAAGGATGTCCACTCACCACTTTTATTCAACATAGTATTGGAAGTCTGAGCTGCAGCAATCAGACAAGAAAAAGGAATAAAAGGCATCCAAACTGGTAAGGAAGAAGTCACTATTTGCAAATAACATAGTATATATAGAAAACCCTAAAGCCTGCATGAAAAAACTATTAGAACTGAAAAATGAATTCAGTAAAGCTACAGGATCCAAAATTAGCATACAGAAATCTGTTGTGTTCCTATGCACTAATAATGAAGTAGCAGAAAGATAAATTAAGGAAACAATCCCATTTATAACTTCACGTAACGGAATATAATACTGGGGCACCCGGGTGGCTCAGTCAGTTAACGTCCATCTGTCTTTGGCCCAGGTCATGATCTCACAGTTCGTGAGTTGGGCTCTGTGCTGACAGCTTGGAGCCTGGAGCCTGCTTCGGATTCTGTGTCCCCCTCTCTCTCTGCTCCTCCCCCACGCTCAGTCATGTGTGTGAGCACGCTCTCTCTCTCTCTCTCAAAAATAAGTAAACATTTTCTTAAATTTTTTAAAAAAGGATACCTAGGAATAAATTTAACAAAGAAAGTGAAAGACTTGTACTCTGAAAACTATAAGAAGTTGTTGAAAGAACCGCAGATGACACAAACAAATAGAAAGATAGATCATGCTCATGAACTGAAAGAATATCGTTAAAAAGCCCATGATGCCCAACTCAATGTACAGATTCAGTGCAATCCCTATCAAAGTACCAACAGCATTTTCCACAGAACTAAAACACATAATCCTAAAATGTGTATGGAACCACAAAAGACAACAAACAGTCAAATCATTCTTGAGAAGAACAAAGCTAGAGGGATCTCTTCTCCCAGGATTTCAAGATATATTACAAAGCTAGAAGAATCAAAACAGCATGGTACTGGCACAATAACAGACACACAGACCAATGGAACAGGATAGAGTCTAGAAATAAACCTGCATCCATGTGCTCTAATCTACAACAAAAGAGGCAAGAATATACAATGGGAAACAGACAATCTTCTCAATAAATGGTGCTGAGAAAACAGAACAGCTACATGCAAAAGAATGACACTGGACCACTTTCTTATGCCATACACAAGAATTAACTGAAAATAGATTAAAGACCTAAATGTGAGACCTGAAACCATAAAACTCCTAAGGCAAATGCAGTCATCTCTTGGATATTGCCCTTAGCAACATATTTTTAGATATGTCTCCTCAGGCAAGGGAAACAAAAGCAAAAATAAACCATTGGGATGACACCAAAATAAAAAGCTTTTACATAGTAAAGGAAACCATCAACAAAAAATTATATAACCAATAAGGGGTTAATATCCAAAGTGTATAAATAACTTCTACAACTCAACTCAACACACACACACACACACACACACACACACACACACACACACACCCCAATTAAAAAAATAGCCATGGGACCTGAACATTTTCCCAAAGACACAGAGAAAGCCAACAGAAACATGAAGAGATGCTCAATATCACTAACCACCAAGAAAATACAAATGAAAAACACAATGAGGTATCACCTCACACCAGTCAGAAAGGCCAATATTAAAAAGACAAGAAATAACAAGTGTTGGCAAGGATGTGGCAAAAAAGGAGAGCCCTGTTGGTGGGAATGTAAATTGGTGCAACCATTATGTTGAAATTAAAAAGCAGAAACACCACATGATCCAGTAATTCCATTATTGGTATTTACACAAAGAAAACAAAACCACTAATTCAAAAAGATATACGCACCCCTATGTTTACTGCAGCATTTACAATGGCCAAGATATGGAAGCAAACCCAAGTGTCCATTGACAGATGAATGAATAAAGATGTGGTATATATATACAATGGAATACTACTCAGCCATAAAAAAGAATGAGATCTTGCCATTTGCAACAACATTTGATAGGCCTGGAGGGCACTACGCTAAATGAAGTAAGTCTGACAGAGAGAGAAAGATACCATATAATTTCACTTATTTGTAGAATATGAAAAAACAAAACAAATGCACAAACAACAGAAACCAGACTCTTGAATACAGAGAACAAACTGTTCTTTGCCAAAAGGGAAGTAAGTAGGGGTTATGAGCAAAACAGATAAAAGGGATTAAGAGCTACAAACTTCCGGGGCACCTGGGTGGCTCAGTCGGTTGATTTTGGCTCAAGTCATGATCCCAGGGTGGTGGGATTGAGCCCCGCATTGGGGTCTGCACAGAGCATGGAGCCTGTTTACCATTCCCTCTCTTTCCCTCTGCTCCTCTTCCCTGCTTGTGCCATCTCTCTCTCAAAATAAATAAACTTAAAAAAAAAAGATACAAAGTTCCAGTTATAAAACAAATGACTGAGATGAAAAATACAGCATATACAGAGTATAGCTGATATGAACACTGAGTAATGTATAGAATTGTCAAATCAATATGCTATACACCTGAAACCAACATAACATTGTATGCTGATTATACTTCAATAAAAATAAATAAATAAGCTAGGAAAAATTTTCTCCAGTGATTTATATGTAAGAAATGATAAAGGACACCTTTCCAATTACAGAGAAACTCAGATCTACAGAAAGGAATGAAGATCTCTAAAAATGGTAAACATATACTGAATAAATATAGAAATACTATGCTTTTACTTCTAACCTCCTTAAAAGGCAACTATTAAATACAAAAATAATAACAGTGTAAACAGAACATAAGTAGAAGTAAATGACATAAATATAGCACAAAGGAGTGGGCATAAGGAATTAATCTGTTGTGAGGTTATTACATTTATGAACTGATAAAAAAGAATACGAAATGGAAAGTGAGTGGTGCTAAGGTGACAAACGGGAAATGCAAAGGTGTTAAATGAGAGGCAGGAAATAAATGTAAATTGTGACATAAAGTGGTACAAATATTAAAGTAGATTCCAATAAGTTAAAGTAAACTTTGATCATTTAAAGACGCTACTGCTAGGTGTAAAAATATTATATAAAGAACTATAGCTTAAAAACCAATAAAGGAATCCCCCAAAACATTCACTATCCCAAAATGTGATAAGAAAACATCAAGAGAAGAATAAAAACCAGAAGGATCAAATGGGGGAAAAAGACAACTGGTAGACCAACACTCAACCATATCAGTAATTGCATTAAATGTAAGTGGACTAAACATTTTAATTATAAGTAAAGACTGTCAGATTTAGAAAAGCAACATCCAGTCATACAGTGTCTACAAGAGATATTTTACACATAAAGATACAGATGGTTTGGAAATAAAATAAAATAATGGGGAAAAGAAATCCTATGCAAACAGCAAGCATACAAAAAGTGGTACAGTGATATTATATCTGACCAAGAGACTTCAAGACCAAAAAAGAAATAGGGAAACATTTCGTTATAAATGAGTCTAGTCATTTACAACACAAAACTGTAAATGTATATGCACTTAATACCAGGTCTAAAATGGCAGATCCTCATAGTTGATCGGAGGAGTAGACAAAAAAAAAATCAGTAAGGATACAGAAAATCTGAACACTGTAAACCAACTTACCAACTTGATCTGATGTTCAGACTCAACAACTATAGAATACACATTCATTTCAAGTGCATACGAATCATTCACCAAAGCAGACCACAGGCATGATTACTTTTCAAAAGATTACAATCTCAAAGTATATATGCTCTGACCATAATACAGTGAAATTAGAACTCGGTAACAATATCTAGAAAATGTCAATATATAGAAATTATTAAAAAACAAAACTCTTAACCTATGGCCAAAGAAAAAGAAGGACAATGGAAATTAAAATGTTTTCATATTGAATGGCAGTGAAAACACAACATATCCAAACTTATAGGAGACCGCTTATAGAAAAGTAGAGGAAAAATGTGCAGTTTTAAATAAACATGTCACAAAATTGAATAAATATACAAGCACCCTTCATAATCTAAATCTGTTTGGCTCCTGAGTTTTAAATAACAAGTAAAAAGATTTCAAAGATCAAGAGACTGATGCGTAGATTTATTCAGATTTATTTCCTTCCTGAATTAAGAGTGCATAGATTACATTTCGGGAAAGTGACATTTAGGGAAAACTGTAAATCTTGTATTTAAACTTGATTTTAGTAATTATAGCCTAACAAAATGCTAAGTAAAATGTCTCAATTATTCCAAATTAAATTATTTTATAAAGGGTGTAGTTTATAACCCAATGAGTTCATGAGAACCTAAAAACACTTCAAGTTATCCCAAATGCATAGTTGTTATTAAAACTCTAACAAGTGAGAATGAACTTAAAATATACTCTTAGGGGGGCACCTGGGTGGCTCAGTCCTTAAGCGTGGGACTTGGCTCCAGTCATGATCTTGTCGTTCCTGAGTTGGAGCCCTGCATGGGACTGTGCTGACAGCTCAGAGCCTGGAGCCTGCTTCGGATTCTGTGTCTCCCTTTCTCTCTCTCTCTCTCTGACCCTCCCCTACTCATGCTCTGTCTCTCCCTCTTTCAAAAATAAATAAAAATTTTTAAAAATTAAATATGCTTTTAGGTAAGCACGCTTACTATGAATGTGCATACAAGTAGCCCTTTGTTGTGTACCTACTATTGACAAAGACTCTCTCCTTAAGCAAAATCTAGTCAAGCTCCTGAGTCCTCTTTGTGACTTGGTCTGGCCTTTCAGCTCTGCCCTTGACCCTTTGAGTCCCGTTTCAGCAAGAATCTTGCTGAGTCCAGTTCAGGGAAAAACCCTCATCTTTGAGAGCTGGTTAAATGCTACATCCTAACGTTGTATATCTGACCACCCCTGATCTCTGATCAAAGTCCTTAGCACGCGGGCCTGCCTTCGGCTAAACTCCTGTCAAGTCGGATCAGCCCGTTCCCTTTACCCCACGTTTCCTTAGTAATTTTCCATCCACTGATCCTCCCCACGGAGCTCACTCGTCCTTGCTGTATTCGGAACACAGCCCAATTTCTCTCTGCGCCTGCAAAACCCCGTTTGGGTCGGGCCCCTAAATAAAAAGCCTGCCTTACCGTCCACAAGGAGCCTTAGGAGTAATTTTTACTCCAACAGCTACGCATCAGCTCCTTATTAGGCCCTGTTCCTGCCATTTCTAATCCTGGCGGATTAGGAACCTCTGATGTTCACAAGGGGCGGCCGAATTGGAACCCAGGAAGCTCCAAGCAAGGCCTGTGCTCCGGGGAAGAGGAGCCCCCAACGTCGGGAGATTTCGGGGGGGGGGGGAGCGGGTTTCGAGGCTGGTTCAAACTGCAGGGGAGTTAGGGGAGTGCCGCTGGCATTCTGCGTCCTGGAGGCCGGGGCGGCGCTCCCCACCCAGGTGTTCTCCACGCCGGGCCCCCCAGCACCCTTGGCACGCCGGGGAGGGAGGCTCCGGGCTTCAGCCCACGAGGGGCTCCTGCCTTCCAGCCTCTGGGGGAAGGCACAGGGAGCGGCCCGGTTTAGCTGCCAGTCTAGGGGCGCGGCCCGGGAGTCCGGCGGGGTACGCAGGATCCGGGGCACAGAGCCAGCGCCGGGCAGCGGCGTCCCCACCACCCCTGAGCCCGCTCGGCCCCGCCTCCCTGCCCCTGCCGCGGCCCCGCGCCCTCCGAGACGTCCGGGCGCGCGTCCGCCGGCCCCGCCGTCGCCCCTGGGGGCCCAGCTGGGCCCCGCGCGGACGCGGGAGACGCCACGCCCGACCCCGGGTGGCCGCGGCCGGGCCCGCCCAGCCCGCGCGCGCTCACCTCGGCCCGCGACGCCGGCTCCGGGCGCACTTCCGGGAGGCCGGCGGCTGCGCGCGCCGCCGGCGCCGGCGCCAGGGCGGAGGGGCGGGGCCGGGGCTGGGCCGCGGGCTCCGATTGGCCGCCTGCGTCGCCCCGCCCCGCTCGCGTCGCCCAGGCGCCGTGGCCGCTCGCGGTTGCCCGCAAGGGGCGGCTGGGTCATTCATTCCAGCTTGGAGCGTTCGTCCCTTCTCTTGTCGCCGACAGGCTGGGCCGAGCGCTGCGAGGGTCTATCAAGATAATTCCCGTGTGTGTCGCATACCCCGTGCCCAGTCCCACACCTTTGCGACTCTGCCCGTGTCCTAGGTGCTCAGCCGAAGCCTCCCTGCTGCATTGGATTTGCTCCCCGACCTCCTCGATGCTCCAACTCACACTAGCTCTGCACTTCCTGGGCTCTCTCTTTCCACTCCCCCGTGTTGGCGTTCCATGCGTTGCTAACCTGTCTCCCGGCCTTCGTGTCCCGTGTGTCCTTCTGTCTCCCTCCCTCTGCCTCCCCCAAACTCACTCTGCTTCAACAGGGATGCCATCCTCCCTCCTCCCCTTCTCCTTCCCTTTCCCGCAGGCCAGAAGCTGCGAAGTGCTACTCTTTTGCCTCATCGCTCAGACACCTTGCCCTCTCTCCATTCTCCACCTGTCTCTTCCACACCCATCCTGCGCTCAGCCACAACAGTCGTTTTGTGATACTAAATTGCGCTGATAGAAGTATCCAAATCTGGAAATCTGGATTCCTACGTGTATCCTATGTGTGTTCAGTCTTGGGCAGTTGGCAACACTGGGGAGCATTGGGAAACAGTTGTAGTGTGGCGAGCTGCCCTGTGGCACGTTTAGCGGAATTGGACACATCTCTGGAGAAAAAGGCTTTGGAAAGGGGGGAGGTGTGAATCATGGTATCTTCACATATCTGAAAAACTAACCAAAGGGGAAAAAAAGAGATTTAACATGTTCTTCCTGGTCCCAGGGCCAGAACAAGACCCAGTGTGTGAAAACCATTTCAGCTTAACCCAAGTGGAAATTTCTAAAGTCGACTTGTATAACAGTGCTACTTTATGAGTTCCTGAGCAGCAGGGTAGCAATTAATTGGGGGCATTTTAAAGGGATACCTGCAGTGGCTGTTTCTTCTGACACCGAGGGCTTTGCTTCTAAGAAAGTCAAGAGACAAGCTGGTTTGGAAAGGAAGGTGATGAGTTTTTATCTTCAACATAGTAGCTCTTAGCTGATCAATACACAAAGAAGATAATAACAATCCAAACCCTTTAATTGGGCCATAGATACTTTGTGAATCTGATGGAAGCTATACTTCTTTTCCCAAGGGAAATGCACACTTACGTCTACATACAACGTTTTCCACACAAATTTAGGGAGTTCACAGAGCTCTGAAGCCCATCCTCAGAACCCGTGAGAACTCTAACCCCGATAGATGATTCCTGACATAGAAATGACACTTGGTAGTTTAATAATGTCTTTATAAACTGGCACCTTGAGGTGAAGCATGAAATGTCCCTTCTTTCTGAACAGACTGAACCACTAAAAAATATGTCTTAAAATTTGGGAGATCTATACCTCAGTTTAGGAAATAAGGGAAAGTTATCATCTCTTTCCATTCATTCACTCACTCATTCAATAAATATTTATCAGATGCCTCCTACAGAGGCATTGTTCTGTCAGCTGGCTATTCAACAGTGAACTGAACAGATAGAGTTCCTGCCCTCAGAGGGCTTCTATTTTATGAAGGAGCTGGACAATAGATACACAAGTAGTAATAAGTATGTTGGGTAATGATAAGAAAATTAAATCAAGGTGAGAGGGGATGGACAGTGTTAAGGATGGAGTATAATTTAAATCTTTTTTTTTTATGTTTATTTTTGAGAGAAAGAGATACAGGGCATGAGCAGGGGAGGGGCAGAGAGAGAGGGAGACACAGAATCCGAAGCAGGCTCCAGGCTCTGAGCTGTCAGCACAGAGCCCAACGCGGGATTCAAACTCTAGAACCATGAGATCATGACCCGAGCCAAAGTTGAACTCTTAACCAACCCACCACCCAGGTGCCCCTAATGTTTATTTTTGAGAGAGAGAGAGAGAGAGAGAGAGAGAGAGAATAGGGGAGGGACAGAGAAAGGGAGACACAATCTGAAGTAGGCTCCAGGTTCCAACATGGGGCTTGAACCCATGAACAGTAAGATCATGACCTGAGCCAAAGTGGGACTCTCAACCCAGGCACCCCAGGATGGAGTGTAATTTAATCAGACAGTCAGGGAAGACCTAACTGATAAAATGACCCAGAATTCAGACCTTAAGTGAAGGAGCAAAGCTTATGGGTATCTGCAGGAGCTTCCCTTCCCAGGTAATAACAAATGCCCAAATCCTGAGACAATGAGTGAAAGGAAAAGAAGACTGTGGGGAGTGAGCCCTGGGATACACCCAACATATTAGGGTCAAGGAGATAAGGAGGATCCATCGAAGGAGAAAGAGATCAAGGCTCATTGAGGTAGGAGGCGAACAAAGAGAGAGTGGTGTCCTGGAGCCCAACTGTACAAAATGTTCAAAAAGGAGGCAGTAATCAACTGGGTCAAAAACTAATGATCAAAAGTATGACAAGGATTGAGAATTGACCATGAGTTTTAGCAACAGTGGAGTCATTGGTGACCTTAACAAGAGTAGCTGAGAGTGGAGACAGCCTGAATGGAGCACTTCAATAGAGAAAAATTGGAGCGACAAATATAGACAAGTCATTCCAGAAGTTTTGCTATAAAGGGAAATATCAAAATGAGAGAAATGAGGGGGGAGGTACAGCGTGTTTATATGCTGAGTGCAATGATCCGGCAGAGAGGACAAATCTGCAATGCATGAAAGGGAAGACCAGTAATTACTGAACGCTATCCTTGAGCGGAGGAGAGGTTGATCTTTGAGTAACAAAACTCCAGGGTACTCCCATCGGGGCCATGTGGGGCACCCAAGAAAACATTCTTCCCTGAGGAGAAGCTTAAAAGCAAAAACTATAAACTGCACCAAAAACAATGCATCAAAAGAGACAGCCACCAGTTTGTTTTTTTTTAATGAAAGTGTACCCCCCAAATTAGAGATAATAGAGCAATCTGAAAGACATTTTTAAAGGAAATATTCTGGGTTGTTCCAAGAGTGAAAGAGCTGGAAACCATGAAACAGAGGACATTATGGAAAGAAAAGAAAGAGGGAGAGAGGGAAGGATAAAACGAAATAAAACCGCAGGGCCAATTATGTTCTTTACAAACTAAAAGGTGCTCACTTGGAAAAGAAAAAGTCCAATCCTCAGAACAGCAGGCACAGCAAAATCCTTGCTCCTGAAACCACTATAGAAATGTAAAGACGGATGGAAGCAAAGAGATACATTGGTGCCGCCTTCGAGGCTTGACTTTAAACTAAACACATTTTTCTCTTCCTCATTCTCGAAGCCTCCCCCCCTCCCCACCCCCACCCCCGCCCTCAACCCCCTGCCTCGGCCACCTTCTCTTGTTTTTCTGTGGAAACCTTTGTTCCAAGAAGTCAGTATCAATATTGACATCTCGCTGACCTCAATGTATACTTAGTAACTGAGACTCCGATCGATCGCCGGTGGCAATGCTAGTCATGAGACCACCTTGAAGATGTGACAAACACGGCCGGTAGCATGTTCCAGATTCCTTGGAAACCGTCCAGATCCTGTGTTTTCCTGCAAAACCCCTCAGCCTTTTACCCTTGGCCATCCTGTGGTTCTGGAGGCATTCGCCTGCCACAGCCTCCTGGCCCCACAAAGTAGTAGACCACCTTCCTTCTTTACCCCCAAATTCTGTCTTCACGTTACATATTTCAGCTCCGGAGCACAGAGGTTGGTTTTTACGACCGCACCTCCACTGTGAAAATAAGGAAACTGAGATCCAGGGGGCTAGGCGCCTAACTCAGAGCCACAGAGATATTCGGTTGCTGACTCTAAACTCTTTGCCGACTCCAAATTTCACGTTCTTGCCTCTCTCTGCTGCACAATGTTCCAGGATACAGCTAGGTAGCCAAGACATGCTGCTCAACGGGATTGTGTAAGGTGCGGGAGTATGAAAGGAGACCTCTTAGGAGAAAAATTTACCATTACTATGAGGATGAAGTTAAATTGCATGGCATTGCAGCAGACCAGATGAGTTACCTCATTAAGTCATTCTCTACAACCTAGGAACAGAAATTTGAGAAGAGATGCCTAGGGGGCGCCTGAGTGGCTCAGTGCGTTGAGCATCCGACTTCGGCTCAGGTCTTGTCTCATGGTTTGAGGGTTCAAGCCCCGTGTCGGGCTCTGTGCTGACAGCTTGGGGCCTGCTTCGGATTCTGCGTCTCCCTCTGCCCCTCCCCCGCTCTCCCTCTCTCTCTGTGTCTCTCTCTCAAAAATAAAGAAACGTTAAAAAAAGGTTTTTTTAAAGAAAAGAGATGTTGACTTGAGGGGGAGATTCAGGTTGACTCAAGGCTCAGGAAGTGAAGGATACCAGTGGAAGCTGTATGGAAACACTGACCCCACGGACTAAGCAAGGAAGGGAGACTGGAACAGAAACCAGTCTCAATACGCTCATCAAGATGTGGTTTGTATCCTGTTGACTTCTTTGAAGCGAACAGTGATTCAACTCATGGCAAACGGAAGCCGCGTTGTCTTCTAAGGGCTGTTTAGAGAGTAGAGGAGTTTTAAGAATACGGCTTTTTCCTGGTGAGGAGAAGTCCCAATGTATCACTTGTGTTATTGGGAATGTCCTGAAGGAGGTCTTTAAGATGTTGAAGAAGGTTCAGGTGGAACTGTGAGAAGATGTCCTGTGTGGTTACAAATGACACAAGGGACCATGGACCTGGCTGGAGACATCTGAGTCCTAGAATTTATACCTTTAAAGAAAACCTGTAGATGAATCCTGATGCTTCTCTAACCAAATCAAGTTCCTGAAGACATTAAATGTCTTTAGACAAGGGGTTCTTTCCCAGTCTGAGGTTTCGGGATTCCAGTGACCAAGGCCCTTCTGCAGGTTGTTGGGAAGTTTTCTGGAGACTTCCTCAAATAGACCTATGATTTTTTTTTTGGATATTTATTTATTCCTGGGAGACAGAGAGAGAGAGAGAGAGAGAGAGAGCGCGAGCAAGCGGGGGAGGGGCAGAGAGAGAGAGGGAATGAGAGAGAGAATCCGAAGCAGGCTCCAAGCCGTCAGCACAGAGCCCGACGCGGGGCTCCAACCCACGAAGCATAGGATCATGACCTGGGCTGAAGTCAGAGGCTTAACCTACTGAACCACCCAGGCACCCTATGATTTTTTTTTTTTAATATAAAAAGTCATTGCATCCTTAGGCAGATGCCTTTAAACATCTAAATCCACAGACCTGGAGGGGTGCCTGGGTGGCTCAATTGGTTAAGCTTCCAACTCTTGGGTTTGGCTCAGGTCATGATCTCACTGTTTTGTGGGTTCAAACTCCACATCAGGCTCTAGACTGGCAGTGCGGAGTCTGCTTGGGATTCTCTCTCTCTCCCTCTCTCTCTCTGCCTCATGCTGTCTCTGTCTCAAAAATAAATAAACTTTAAAAAATTTAAAAAAAATAATAAATAATAAGTCCATGGACCTGGAGAAATGAGAAAAAAATTCGGCCCCACCAGTATTGACTATAATGTCCCCTCACTTGTCATGCTGAGCAGACTTGAGTCACAGAAGGGGGACGCCATGAGGGAAGAGGAGAAGGTCCATGCCATGGGGCAGTTAACAGTAGGGTCCCACATCTTCCTTTGCTTTCTAATTATTGAAATATAATAAGCGAGATATGCTGAGATTGACATGTGTTGTATTCAGTGGAATTATGGATTACATTACCTAGTTTTAACTGAATGAATCCTAACAAAATGAACACATCATTTTTAAAGTTCCTGCAAAGTAATCTCAGTTTGAAGGGCACACTAATAATGCAGGTACAGGGGTGCCTGGGTGGTTCATTCAGTTATAAGCGTCCGACTCCTGGTGTCAGCTCAGGCCATGATCTCACTGTTCCATGAGTTCGAGCCCCGTCTCAGGTTCCGTACTGAGAGTGCAAAGCCTGCTTAGGATTCTCTGTCTCCCTCTCTCTCTCCGCCCCTTCCCCTACTCTTGCCAGTCTCTGTCTCTCTGAAAAATAATTACATACACTTAAAAAAATTGATGCAGGTACAGTTAACCAACAGGAAAATGATAGAACTACACTTGTAGCATGAGCTCTTTTTCAGATACGTTGGGAAATTGTGCCAACCTGATCAGACCTGACCAAAACTCAAGCAAAGTAATTTCAAATATTAAGGAGTCTACTAGAGGGGCGCCTGGGTGGCTCAGTCAATTGAGCGTCCGACTTCGGCTCAGGTCATGATCTCACGGTTTGTGGGTTTGAGCCCCATGTCGGGCTCTGTGCTGACAGCTCGGAGCCTGGAGCCTGCTTTGGATTCTGTGTCTCCCTCTTTCTCTGTTCCTCCCACACTCACACTCTGTCTCTATCTCTCAAAAATAAAGATTTTTGAAAAATTAGAGTCTATTAGAAATGTCTATTAGAGTCTATTAGAAAGAAGTCTATTAGAAATGTACGATTGTATCCACTATTCATAGTTAAGGTGACTATTATGTTATCCTAACTATATATGTATGTATATTTATATATAGTATATATACTTATATACACAAAAATATGTCTACTTATACATTCTATATGTAAGTATATGTATGCATGTATATATATGTATAATTACACAGGAAAATATAAGTATATACTCTGTATGTAAACATGCATGTATATGTGACAGTGTATATATACAGATTATTAACCATATACAAATTACAAATACATAAAGATTATATAACACAGATTATATATATTTATAGAGAGAGAGAGAGATTATATACATACAGATTATATATTTAATCTATCCAGAAAAAATATATATCTAGAACATGAAGATAATTTTTCAGCAATGTTTAAGGTCGTATAATATCCCGTCAGGTACTTTATGAACTTTCATTAAATCTAATGAAAAATGCTTGATATCCTCTTTTGAGGTCCTAATGAATAAAAATCCATCCATGTAAAAAAAAAGGTCTAGTGCTTCTCATTTTAAGTCTGCAGGTCGGCATTGTTAAAATGCAACGTGCCTTCCAATTAGTTTGCGAGAGGTACTGACTTACATCAGGGACTGTGGAAAGTGGTAGCACCATTTCATCAAAAACTTTTGCTTAATTAGCAGATGGTACTGAAAAATGAATGTGTACTGCCTATGATGTACTTTTTCCATTTGGAGGGTTGTGTGTGTGTGTGTGTGTGTGTGTGTGTGTGGATTTTCGCTTATGGCAACCATTAACGCTAAGTGTCAAAAATAAACTTAGAACAAGACCTGAAAAATCTCGGCATAACAGAGCGTGAAACCAAGACTCGATCTGGGGCGCCTGGGTGGCTCAGTGGGTTAAGCATCTTGATTTCCGCTTGGGTCGTGATCTCACAGTTCAGGAGACGGAGCCCCCTGCTGGGCTCTGAGCTGAGTGTGGAGCCTGCTTGGGATTCTCTCTTTCCCCTCTGTCCCCCCCCTCCCCCACCCCACCCCTGCGCGCGCGCGCACGCACACACACACACTCTTTCTCAAAATAAATACACTTAAAAAAAGGAGAAAAGAGTGCTTGATTGGAAAAGAGTAGAGCCCGCTGCTCTACATCAGGCTTCTCAAATCTGGCTGAAAATCCATGGCACAGAAGGCATGTTAAACCCAGATTTCTTGCCTTTGCCCTTAATAAGATTCTCTGCGAGGTAGGACCTGGATATAGGACTTTTATTTATTTATTTTTTTTTCAACTTTTTTTTTTATTTTATTTTTGGGACAGAGAGAGACAGAGCACGAATGGGGGAGGGGCAGAGAGAGAGAGGGAGACACAGAACCGGAAACAGGCTCCAGGCTCTGAGCCATCAGCCCAGAGCCCGACGCGGGGCTCGAACTCACGGACCGCGAGATCGTGACCTGGCTGAAGTCGGACGCTTAACCGACTGCGCCACCCAGGCGCCCCGATATAGGACTTTTAAACAAATTTCCAGCGTGATGCATTTAGCACTGATCTGAGGAGAAGCATTCCAGCACACGGTATCGATGATGGTCTATTAACTCAAACTTCAAGAGACAAACAGATCTAGCGGGTTTCCAAAACTTACTTGAGCACAGCACAGGGAGTAACACAGTTGACTGGTAATTAGGATGCTTTTGACAGAAGCTAAAATGGAACAACTTTTCAGTGCTGACTTTTATCCATAGAAGCCTCTTTAGGGGACACCTGGGTGGCTCAGTCAGTTAAGCATCCAACTTCATCTCAGATCATGATCCCCTGGTTCCTGGGTTCAAGCCCCGCATCAGGCTCTTTGCTTTGGACCCTCTGTCTGCCTCTCTCTCTGCCCCTCACTAGCTCCCTCTCCCTCTCAAAATAAATATACATTTTTGAGAAAGAAAGAAAGAAAGAAGCCTCTTTATGATCATAGTGTAGCCACCTTTGGGCACCTCAAGTTTTCTCATTGATAAAATGAGAGATATAATACCACCTACTTCGAAAAATTTTTTTTGAGTTTATTTATTTATTTTGAGAGAGACAGAGACAGTGAAGGTGGGGGAGGGGTAGAGAGAGAAGGAGAGAGAGAATCCCAAGCAGGCTCCACACTGCCAGCACAGAGCCTGACATGGGGCTCAAACTCGTGAAGCTGTGAGATCATGACCTGAGCCAAACCCAAGAGTCGGGCACTTAACCGACTGAGCCACCCAGGTGCCCCGTGATACCACTTACTTCTTAGGATTGTTAAGAGAATTAACTGAGATGATGTATATAAAATGCCTCCAATGAGGGGCACCTGGGTGGCTCAGTTGGTGAGCGTCCGACTTCGGCTCAGGTCATGATCTCGAGGTTCAGGAGTTCAAGCCCCGCGTCGGGCTCTGTGCTGACACCTCGGAGCCTGGAGCCTGATAGCTTGGAGCCTGGAGCCTGGTTAGGATTCTGTGTCTCCCTCTCTCTCTGCTCCTCCCCCACTCACACTCTGTCTGTCTCTCAAAAATAAACGTTGGGGCACCTGGGTGGCTCAGTCAGTAGAGCGTCCGACTTCGGCTCAGGTCATGGTCTCACAGTTTGTGAATTCGAGTCCCACGTCAAGCTCTGTGCTGACAGCTCAGAGCCTGGAGCCTGCTTTGGATTCTGTGTCTCCCTCTCTCTCTCTGCCCCTCCACCGCTCGTGCTCTGTCTCTGTCTCTGTCAAAAATAAATAATAAAAAAATAAAATAAACATTTAAAAAAATTAAAATGCCTGCGATGAGCCTGGCACGTAATAAAATCTCCCTGTTACCAGTATCCTGATTTTTATATAACGTCCATTTTAGAATACATTCATGAAAAGAATTACCATAAAAAATTATTATATCTGAGCATAAGCATTTTTGCCACAGTGTTTCAACATGATGCCCAGATATCAGAGAAGGAAAACAAAACACTTTGTAATGATTAGACATGTGGTCTCAACTAAATGAATTTAGTAACCTAAACTGTGATGCAGTCTGCAATAGTGTAATACATTTCATCTACTTCTTCAAGACTACAAGTAATCCCAGAAGAAAATTGTGGATGCCGTCTCGATCTGCAGTTTATTTTATCTCTCTTTGTTCCGAGCTTAATCTCTGTCCTTGTAGAGACCAAGACTCCAGTTTCCCTCATGAAGGAGAGTGTTAGGCCTAAAATTCACTGAATGCTGGGATCAAACCTGGTCAAGACGCTCTATACACGTTGATCCCCCTTTTGAATTTCAGTTTGTGCCAGAAAAGAGCTCCAGCTCCTTTTTCTGGAAAAATGCTGATCTGGAAAGCATCTGGCTCTAGAGGTGATTCTTCATCTCATTAACTGACCAGGGCCCCTTTAAAACTTGGGGAGTTCTATTCAGGTAACAATCTTAGAGGATTGAGTAAGAGGAGTCAGACCCCCTGAAACCTTCCACCACCCAGGATTCTCCTTCTCTGGCCCCCGTATCAGTGCCTCATCTCGACCCCTTGTTAACTGACTCCTGTTTTTTGCATGGTCACTTCTCGGCACCCATGAGCCTCCTTTGGCTTAAGCTGCATGACCTTTTACTGAGTGGACAGACAACTAGACTTTGCCCCTGCTACGTCTGTGACATTTACCTCTTCTTGATGGCCTTGACTCCAGTAAATCCCATCAGCACTGAACAGTGGGGAGCCCCATCTGTGCCTGCTGTCTGATGCTAGGAATGGCTGGACATCTGCCCATGTTGAGTTTCTGTCCGCACTGGCTTTTGCAGATTGAACTTTCCTCTCTCTGACAGAAGCTTCCAGGAGCATGTGGTGACTCCTGAAGGTCTCCTAGATCAATAGGAGAAGCAAGCTTTTTCTTCCCTTGGGGAGATAGCAAGACAGGTGACTCATCTGCTACAGCTAATTAGCAGAAGGGGTCTGAACATTGGAGAACATACAGACGCAAAAGCATTGGGATTAACCAGACACCACGGTTTGTTTGTTTGTTTGTTTGTTTGTTTAATGTTTTTCCAGAATGTAACCTATTCATTATGTAGTGTTAGGAGAAGGGGGAAAAAAGGAAGTCGATCAACAGTGGTAGCCCGTCTTAGAAAGTCTTGAAGAGGGTCACCGCAGGGAGGCTTGGGTTGCCCGTGGAAACGTGCAGAAAAAACAGCATGTCCCAAAGGCACAAAGCAAGCCCATGTTGGAAGGAGCTGGTCACCAAGCATTAGGCACGGCACATATACTTTAAAGCAAACAGAATTCTATCCAAGGCCCCTTCTCTCCGATGCCACTGTGGACCCTCCAAACCAGGAGCTGCAAACTGGCAGCCAGTATTTTGTGTGACACACACAATTTTAACACTTTCTTTGAATGGGAATGCCTTTTATGGTGCATGTTCTCTGTTCATCCTAAGTCTGACCATCTCTTTAAATCAGGTCTCTTTGTATGTTCATAGTACTTTACTACCTGGCCTCTGAAGGCTTTTGCATCAGATTGCCCAGGAATATTATCTAGAACACAGGAGATGAGATGTTAATGATGCCCAACTTGGATTCTGGGGTTTAGAGCCCATTGGGGATGTCTAAGAGCTTTGCCAGCCAGAGGGTGTAGGGGTACTCGGTGGAGAAAGACACGGCTGACTGCTGCAGACGGGGCTGGGCATCGCCTTTGTCAGAGCCGGATTCCTTGCTCATCTGCTCATCTGGTTGAGGCACGAGGCAACTAGGAACTTCTCTTCTCCAATTTCCCCATTTTTGCAGGGGAACTTCCAAGAGGGAAATACTAAGGAATTGGCCAAAGTCAACAGATAAGAGTTCAGCCTGGGTGTACTGTACCTGTATTTCCAGAACCAGAATCGAGATCTCATGGTTCATAATTGGGAACATAGTATTTGCAATTGTGACTGCCCTGGAAAATTCATGATATATGAGAACTAGAGTTATATAGATCTCAGCCAGTGTGCACTGGGGGCAAAAAAAAAAAAAAAAAAAGGAAAGAAGGAGTTAGAATCTCAAGTCCCATCTCGGAGAGGGAAACAAGAACAGTAAAACCTTGGTTTGCTAGCGTAATTCATTCTGGAAACATGCTTGTAATCCAAAGCACTTGTATATCAAAGCAAATCTCCCGATAAGAAATAATAGAAACTTAGACGATTCATTCCACAACCCAAAAATATTCGTATAAAAATGATCACAATGCTGTAATATCATACAAAATAATAAAGAAAATACAAAATATAAAGAAAAAGAAACAAATTCACCTGCACTTACCTTTGAACACCTTCATGTTGGTGTGACGGAGATAAGAGAGAGGAGGGTTATTGCGTAGGAAGACGTTCACTATCGCTAACAGAATCACGGCTATCTATTGGCTCAGTGGAATCTTTTTCTTTTCGTACAACTTTAACAAGGAGCCTATCCAATGACACTTGCTTTGCCTCCTTTTGAGGATTTCAAGGAAATGCGACATTGCATTGAACGATCACCCACAATCCCTCAACAAGAGAGAGAAGAACCATTGTGATCACTCAGTTGTGATTGTGTGACGTTCAGCATCGTGTGATGCATATGGCAAGACATCGATCATTTATTAAGTTAAAATTTATTAGAAATGTTTGCTGGTCTTGTAGAACACTTGCAGAACAAGTTACTCGCGATCCAAAGTTTTGCTGTGTTTGGGGTTGTCCTCACTTATAAAGTGGGATCTGTACTTCTTCCTCAGTGAAGAATACACTAAATGCTCTTGGATTTCCTCCATGTACCTGAAAACATATACAGTGGGCCTTTGGACCACATGGGTTTGAACAGTGTGGGTTTTCTTATACATGAAGTTTTTTTTTTTTTCTCAAAAAATAAAGTGCAGTATTGTAAATGTACTTTCTTTTTCTTGTGATTTTCTTAGTACTATTTTCTTTGCTCTAGCTTACTTTATTGTAAGAATACATATATAATACATATGATATGTGAAATACATAATATATATTATATATATACATATATACATAATATACATATATACATATGTATATATGTACATATATGTACATATATGCATATGTATATGTATAATATACAACATATACATAATATATATGTATTATATATTATATAATATATAATACATATGATATGCGAAATACAACTTAATTGACTATTTGTGTTATTGGTAAGGCTTCCAGTCAACAATAGGTTTTATCAGTTAAGTTTTTAGGGAGCCAAAAGTTATACACAGATTCTCCACTGGGGGTGTGGGTCAGCACCCCCAACAGTCACATTGTCCCAGGATATGTTCAAAGAGACACGGACTGGTGTAGACAACCTTGTTTGTGAGCCTATGTGTCCCACAGAGCTACTCTGAGAACCACTCACACCACCCAAGTTTGCAAATTAAAAGAACCAATGAAGATTTTTTTTTGAATGTTTATTCATTTTTGAGAGAGAGAGAGACCTTAAGCTATAGAGGGGAGGCGGCGGGGGGGGGAGGGGGAGGACAGAGGATCCAAGGCAGGCTCTGTGCTGACAACAGTGAGCCTGATGTGGGTCTCGAACTCATGAGCCATGAGTCATGACCTGAGCCAAAGTCAGACACTTACCTGACTGAGCCACCCAGGACCTCCGCCAAAGAAGACTTCTAAGTAAAAAAGTACTATCGATGAATTTTGCTGTATTAATCCAGTAATAAATGTCTACTGAATTCTTACAGGATTCATCATCTATGTATCTTATAATTCTTTGGTATTCAAGCAGAATGGTAGCCAAGAATAAACTCAGTACATTTCCGATTTAATAAAAAGAAAAATGGAAACATTTTCTGGAAGTCAAATAGAATCTACATGGATAAGAAAAAGACCTACCTTTTTATAAAATACTTCAAAAATAATTTATGTTTTTTGGGGGGTGCCTGGGTGGCTCAGTCGGTTGAGCGGCCGACTTTGGGTCAGGTCATGATCTCGCGGTCCGTGAGTTCGAGCCCCGCGTCGGGCTCTGGGCTGATGGCTCAGAGCCTGGAGCCTGTTTCAGATTCTGTGTCTCCCTCTCTCTGACCCTCCCCTGTTCATGCTCTGTCTCTCCCTGTCTCAAAAATAAATAAAACGTTAAGAAAAAAAATAATTTATGTTTTCGAGTTATTTTAAAAGGTAACTGTTTAATCACTTCTCAGCCTTTTGGCTAAGATCAAATGTAACTAAGATCTCAGCCTTTTGGCTAAGATCAAAAGTAAAATGTAACTGTTTAGGGGCACCTGGGTGGTTCAGTCGGTTAAGCGTCCGACTTCAGCTCAGGTCACGATCTCGCGGTTCGTGGGTTGGAGCCCCGCGTTGGGCTCTGTGCTGACAGCCCAGAGCCTGGAGCCTGCTTCAGATTCTGCGTCTCCCTCTCTGTCTGCCCCTCCCCCACTCACACTTTGTCTCTCTCTCTCTCTCTGTCTCACAAAAAATGAATAAACATTAAAAAAAAATTTTTTTAAATAAGTGTATCTGCAGGAATAAACTCCTAGAAGTATATAGTCTTTGGGTTAAAGGGAAAATGCATTTGTAATTTTGGTAGATATTGCTACATTGCCCTCCAGTGATTGTGCAAATATGTATTCCCATCAGCAATGTATAGAATGTCCATTTTCCACACTCGTATCAACATATAGTGTAAATTTTGCTTGTTAGATAGTTGAAAAAAAAATGGTAACTTGGTGTGGTTTTAATTTGCACTCTGTTTTCTTTGAGTGACGTTAAACATCCTTGCCTTTTTTTTTTTTTTTTTTTTAAAGTAGGCTTCACATAGTGTTGGGCTTGAGCTCATGACCCTGAGATCAAGACCTGAGCTGAGATCAGGAGTCCGATGCTTAACCAACTGAGCCACCCAGGCAACCTAGTCTTTGCATTTTTAAAACTTTTTTAATGTTTTATTTATTTTTGAAAGCAAGAGGGACAGAGCATGAGTGGGGGAGGGGCAGAGAGAGGGACACACAGAATCCGAAGCAGGCTCCAGGCTCTGAGCTCTCAGCACAGAGCCGGACATGGGGCTCCAACTCACGAACCACGAGATCATGACCTGAGCCGAAGTCAGACGCTCAACTGACTGAGCCACCCAGGCGCCCCAAGAATTTATTTTTAAGTAATCTCTACGCCCAACATGGGGCTCAAACTCACAACCCTGAGATGGAGAATCACATGGTCTACCAACTGAGGCAGCCAGGCGCCCCCAAATCTTATTTCCTTATAACAAATTCTGAGGTCACATCAACGGGCAAGTCTTAACTCTGAACTGGTATGAGAATGCGCCTATGTTTTGTGAGCTATCAGGGGCCGTGTGCCAGTTTCTGTCTGAGAACTGAGATAAGATCAGGGGGAGCCCGCCTTTAAATGAATGAAGTGACTTCAGTTAACAGAAACCTTTCTTCAAACTAATGGCAGCTTGTACCTGAAATAATTCATTTGTTAGAAAGGTCAACAGAAGGGGTGCCTGGCTGGCTTAGTCAGCAGAGCATGTGACTCTTGATCTCAGGGTCATGAGGTTTGAGCCCTATGTTGGGTGTCGAGATTACATAAATAAATAATTTTTTTTTTTTTTTTTTTTAAGTTCAACAGGGCACCTGGGTGGCTCAGTCAGTTAAGTGTCCAACTTCGGCTCAGGTCAAGATCTCACAGTTCGTGAGTTCAAGCCCCATGACAGGCTCTGTGCTGACAGCTCGGAGCCTGGAGCCTGCTTCGGATTCTGTGTCTCTCTCTGCCCCTCCCCTGCTTGTGCTCTGTCTCTCTCTCTCTCAAAAATAAGTAATAAACATTAAAATATATTTAAAAAACTAAAAAAAGTCAACAGGAAAATATATTACTTAATTACATTTGTCTATTTTCTAAGGAAGTGTATATTATTATTGGGAAAAAATTTTTAATGTTTATTCATTTTTGAAAGAGAGAGAGAGCACAAGCAGGGGTGGTGTGGAGAGAGAGGGGACACAGAATCTGAAGCAGGCTCCAGGCTCCGAGCTGTCAGCACAGAGCCCAACGCGGGGCTTGAACTCATGAACCGTGACATGACCTGAGCTGAAGCCGGACGCTTAACTTACTGAATCACCCAGGCACCCCAAGTGTGTTTTATTATTTTAATGCATATTACCATAATTATGAATGAGACTTGGAATCACTGTTTCATAAGCCATTTGTATTTATCTTTTACTCTTCTTTTTCTATTTCAGTGTTGATATTCGTTTATTGGTTTATGTACTTTTTAGCTATTAAATAAAAGTTGGGGTGCCTGGCTGGCTTAGTCATTAGAGCATGTGACTCTTCATCTCAGGGTCATGAGTTTGAGCCCTTTGTTGCATGTAGAGATTACATAAATAAATAAAAAAAAATTTTTTTAATAAAAATTTTTTTAAAAGGTCAACAGGGCACCTGGGTGGCTCAGTTAGTGTGTCCAACTTCGACTCAGGTCAAGATCTCAGGGTCTTTGGGTTCGAGCCCCACATCGGGCTCTGTGCTGACAGCTCGGAGCCTGGAGCCTGCTTCAGATTCTGTGTCTCCCTCTCTCTCTACTCCTTCCCCCTGGCACTCTGTCTCTCTCTCAAAAATAAATAATAAGCATTAAAATATATTTTAAAAAATAAAAAAGGTCAACAGGAAAATATATTATCTAATCATATTTGTCGATTTTCTAAGGAAGTGTATATTATTATTTTAATGCATATTACTATAATTATGAATGAGACTTGGAATCACTTGTTTATAAGTTATTTGCATTTATCTTTTCCTCATTTTTTTCTATTTCATTGTTAATGTTCATTTGCTGGTTTATGTGCTTTTTAGGTATTAAAATAAATAAAAGTTGGGGTGCCTGGCTGGTTCAGTAAGTAGAGCATGCGACCCTTGATCTCAGGGTCGTGGGTTTGTTTTTTCTTTTAATTTTTTTTAGTATTTATTTTTGAGACAGAGAGAGACAGAGCATGAGTGGGGGAGGGGCAGAGAGAGAGGGAGACACAGAATCCGAAACAGGCTCCAGGCTCTGAGCTGTTAGCACAGAGCTCGATGCAGGGCTCAAACTTGTCAACTGCGAGATCATGACCTGAGCCGAAGTCGGATGCTCAACCGACAGAGCCACCGAAGCGACCCTCAGGGTCGTGAGTTTGAGCACCACAATGGGCATAGACATTACCTAAAAATAATAATAAAATTAAAACTTCAATAAAATTTGTCTGGCATTTATGTACCACAAACAAATAAACAAACATATGAAGTGTTCCTGGGGTTCAATGGGGTAGTTTTCATAGATGTATTATTTAGTGTTAACAAAACTTGTAGCATCTGGCTAATGTAAAGTTAAGTTTCATTTTCCCAAAGACTCTATCTGCTTTGTCTTTTTATAAAACCTAATTCTGACTTTTTGTTCTTGTGACATCTTCTCTCCTGCTCATTAACATTTTTATCCCATGTATAGTGTATGACTTCATTATTAATTCTGATTATTGGGTAATTCGATCTTTTCAACATTCCAAAAATAAAGAATTCCTATGTGTCTAGCAATAATTTGTCAATTAATCTACATTGTTGATAAAGTACTTTATCAACTATTAATTAAGTTTGGTTACTGATTTCTGATGGTTAGAGTAAGCTAACAGCTCTGTGTATATCTCTTGGGAAAAGACACAGCTTTCTTGAGCTCTGATTGGTATAGTTAATGTAGTCTGATTATACCCAAAGTGACTGATCTATGGTCACAAGAGTTTGTGCTGTGATGGCTCTTCTTTTTTTTAAAAAAATTTTTTTAAATGTTTATTTATTTTTGAGACAGAGCATGAGCCGGGGAGGGGCAGAGAGAGAGGGAGACGCAGAATCCGAAGCAGGCTCCAGGTGCCGAGCTGTCAGCACAGAGCCTGACACGGGGCTCGAACTCATGGAGTGTGAGATCATGACCTGAGCCGAAGTCAGACGCTTACCCGACTGAGCCACCCAGGTGCCCCAGATGGCTCTTCTTGAAATGAACGCCTGATTTTATTTTTATTTTAGTTTATAAAATATACAATGTCTGCCATTGTGTATTTCAGTGGTCACTGCAGGTGTATACAATGTTAAATACAATGTCGAATACAATGTTACTCACAAGGGTAGCTATAATCAGGCTGAACTGTATACTTCAAATGGGTGAATTATATGGTATGTGAATTACAGCTCAAAGCTGTTACAAAAAACAACAACAACAATGAAACAAAACAATGTTATTAAATTCAAACCAGATATTGTTACTTAATCTGGAAAACAAAAACCACAATGTCCTCCTTTAAGTAATTATTAAATCCTAAGATCTTGACTTAGCTAGAGGTGCCCGTATGGTCTCACATAAGTCCACAGCAACATATATCCTTGCACATGAGGACCCTACACAGCTGTACCCTAGGTGATTCCTTTCCTTTAGATAAGAAGTTTCAATACTTTCTGATTTTTATAAGAAACCTACTCAATTAAATTAGACAAATTTATACTCAGTCATTAGAAGTTATATTACTTGGTTTGTAATTTTGGGCAAGGAGGCAATATAATTTAGCAATATGTTTAATGTACGTGTGATTTTTTGTTTTATTGGGTTTTTCATTTCCCCCTAATATTTTATTATGAAAATTTCATGCAATTGAAAAAAATCGTTCACACCAGTCTACTCACTACCTGGATTTTGCACATATGTATCCATTTATCCATCCCACTATCCTTTCATTCGCCATCTTGTTTTTGATACATTTCAAAGTCAATTGCAGATATCAGTATATGTTCTCCTGAAGACTTTTACATTCATACTTTTAGCTAGAACTTGATATTTCTAGATTTTTTTCTTTTGATGTATACTTTACCCACATTGAAATGCACAAATCTAGATCATATATTTGCAGCATTTTAATGAGTGCATACACTTGTGTAACCCAACCCCTGTCAAAGTACAGAACATGACCATTGCCTTAGGGAAAGTTCCCTTCTGTCCCTTTCCAATCATGCTTCACTCCTTCCTTCCCCCCAGAATGCCCACTGTTGTATTTTCTTTGTTTGTTTGTTTCATTTTGTGTTTTTGTTTTGTTTTTGTTTTTCTAATAGTGAAGATAGATCAACAGAATATAGAATATGAAGACAGCCTGTGGGTATGTTCTGGCCCATGAGAATCATATCCTTCTAGTATATATTTGTATCGGGTCAGACTATGGCTAATACTTTCAATGTCACCTTTCACATAGTGGTAAGTGACTTAGAGTGGGGTATTTCCATTTTTCTACTCTTTGAACAAATTTTTAATGTTTATTTAGTTTTGAAAGAGAGACAGAGCATGAGCAGGGGAGGGGCAGAGAGAGAGGGAGACACAGAATCTGAAGCAGGTTCCAGGCTCTGAGCTGTGAGCACGGAGCCCGACGCGGGGCTCGAACTCATGAGCTGTGAGATCATGACCTGAGCCGAAGTTCGAGACTCAACCTACTGAGCCACCCAGGTACCCCTTACCTATAAATTTGTATATGCATGCATGATTTTTAATTGTCAAAATCAATTAATGTTTTTTTATATTAAATTATTTTGAGAGAGAGCGAGTGGGGTGGGGGGGGGGGTGTAGAGAGAGAAGGAGAGGAAGAGAATCCCAAGCAGCCTCTGTCAGGGCATCGTCTGACACAGGGGCTCAAACTCATGGCCTGAGCTGAAACCAACAGTCGGACGCTTAACCAACCAAGCCACCCAGGTGTCCCTAATTAATGCCTTCTTTTAGCAGAACTCGACAGAATTTGGGTTCTTTTGATGGCAGTTAAAAGCTTCTCACATGTGCTTTATTTCCAATTAAATGCAATACTCAACCAATACCCAGAAACCCGCACAGCTTGCAGCCCTCTGCCTGGGGAGGCAAAAATCAGTCATTGGATGATCTGGTCTTGAGCCCTCAGTGATGGGGGGGGGGGTGGACAGGAGATGGTTTTGCTCAAAGCCAAGCTGCTGAGCCTTTATAGTGGCTATGATAATGGTGATTGGCCCAGCCAAATAGTGGTGTTTGACCCTTCTTGCTTTCTCAGAGGCTGACATTGGGGTCCTAAAGTGAAATCTAGTTAAATACTGTTACTTTATTTGGAATGTGAAGTGAAACATGTCTTTGGAATCTAACCTTTGAGACATAGGTATCAAAAAGAACCAGCCAGGGATCCCTGGGTGGCTCAGTCGGTTGAATCTCCAACTCTTGATTTCGGCTCAGGTCACGATCCTGGGGTCATAAGATCGAGTCCCGTGTCTGGCTTGGCTCTGAGCATGGATTCTGCTTAAGACTCTCTCTTCTCTCTCTCTCTCTCTCTCTCTCTCTCTCTGTCTCTCTCTGTCTCTCTCTCTCCCTCTGCCCCTCCCTGCCCCTCCTGTGCTCTCTCTCTCTCTCAAAAAACAAAACAAAACAAAAAACCAGCAAGCTAGATTTCTAAACAAAGATGATCCCAGCTGCAGACATGCACACTTCTCTGCACCCTCTTAGGGGACAACGTACTCTGATATTGACATACATTGCTCACAGCAATGGTCTTTAAAAAAATTTTTTTTAAAGTTATTTTTGAGAAAGAGAGAGACAGAGAGTGAGTGGGGGAGGGAGACACAGAATCCGAGGCAGGCTCCAGGCTCTGAGCCGTCAGCACAGAACCTGACACAGGGCTTGAACTCTAAGAACAGAGAGATCATGACCTGAGTGAAGTCAGCCACTTAACCTACTGAGTCACCCAGGCGCCCCCATGGCAGTGGTCTTAATCTGTCGTTCCCATCCTTTTTAGAAGGAAAGAAATATCATTACATGGCAGAGCTGAGACCTTCAAGCTCATTTGGGGATTTTCTCAAGGAGCTCTTCCAAATGTGAATTTTTAAAAAGATTGATTGATTGATTGATTGATTATTTCTGTACCCAACATGGGGCTTAAACTCAAGACACTGAGATCAAGAGTTGCACGCTCTTCTGACCGAGTCAGCCAAGTGCCCATGAATTTCTTGATTATTGACAATCGCTTAATGGCTTTCCCACTCCCCAAAGGTTATGCCAGCTACTCTTATTACTAAAAGACCTATCCTTTTAAGCAATTCATTTTCTGAACCACGTATGAGTTGGCGAAGGCTGCCATAACTAAGTATCACAGACCAGGTGGCTTAAACAACAGGTATTTATTTTCTCAGAGTCCCGGAGGCTCATAGCATGAGGTCAAGGTGTTTGCAGGGTTGATGTCTTCTGAGGTCTCCTTGCTTGGTTTGTAGATGGTCACCTCTTCCCTTGGGTCTTCACACAGTTTTCCCTCAGTGTGTGTCTGTGCCTTATTCTCTTTAGAAGGACACCAGGCAGGGCTCCTGGGTGGCTCCGTCGGTTAAGCGTCCGACTCTTGGTTTCGGCTCAGGTCACGGATCTCACTGAATCACACCTCCTCCTTTTCTTGGTCATTTGTTCTCTTTCCAGGAGCACCACGCAGAAGCCATAGATGGAATATTTAGTCTGTCCTCTGCACTGAACAGCCTGGACGGGAAACTTTTCTTTCTGGTTCTCATAAGATCCCCCCAACGACCCCACATACAGGATTCCCCAGGACCAACAAGAACCAGGTGGACTCCTGATGCTTAGACGGCGATTCGGCAACGTTTATAAGGAGCTAGACTTGAAGACACTCAGTCAGCCAAACCTTCTGAGGGCAGGCCTTTCCGAGGCAGACTCAGTGAAAGGCTCTCCCCTTAAGTACATCTTCCTGTTTTCATCTTCAATACGCCTTGGTTGCCTCCCCGACTTACTTTTCCTAAGCCCCATCTGCAGCCCCTGTTAGCTTCTGAGCAATCGTGAGGAGGCTGAGGTTGGGTTCATGGCAAGAAGGCAGAGGGCCCTTGTGACCGAGGACACGCTTTTCCAACATGGTATGAGGAAGTTCCAGCACAGATAAGGTCTGTGTGGAAGGAGGTTTGAGAACGAGGCCCTTGCATACATTGTGCAATGCTTCCAAAGGGCAGGGATCGTCCAGCTCCACAGTTTAGATTAATTGCGATAGTGCACAGTTGGTCATTCATTTAGATTAATTGCGATAGTGCACAGTTGGTCATTCATTTAGATTAATTGCGATAGTACACAGTTGGTCATTCAATTATAGGCAAGACATACCCCTGCCTGGAGACCTGGGTCTCACCATATCAATTACATTTCCATTGGCCCAGAAACTCTTAGCCTCACAGAGGACTATTTTCTTCTGCTTTTAGCGGCTGCCTTCCTAGAATCAAAGTCTCTGTGCAAAGCACTGGAGGAAACCTGAGTTTGGGGGGGAGGTTTTCATTTTATATAGTTGGTAATAATGACCATGGCTGGTCTTCTACGGTGTAGAGCAGGTGGGCAAAGGAACCCAGTGTGTGTTGAGGGGGAGTTGGGGATGTAAATAGTGTATTTTGGGAGGCCAGGGAGTGTTGGGGGCTTAAGATACCGTTTTTCACATTTAAGGTTCATACAAATTACTTAGAGATACTGGTATCATTTAAAAAAATTTTTTAACGTTTATTTATTTTTGAGAGACAGAGAGAGAGAGAGCACAAGCAGGGGAGGAGCAGAGAGAAAAGGAGACGCAGAATCCGAAGCAGGCTCCAGGCTCTGAGCTGTCTGCACAGAGCCCAAGCCGGGGCTCGAACTCATGAGCTGTGAGATCATGACCTGAGCCGAAGTCTGACGCTTAACTGCTGACCGAGCTCCTCCTGGGGATATTATTTAGAATGTAGATTCTGATTCACAGTTTGGAGAAGAGTCCGGAGACGTCGCTTTGAGTAGCACCCCGTAGCAGCCAGCCCCCAGGTCAGCGTGGAGGGTTGGGGTGTTGGGCGGAGCTTAACAGGGGCTCCTGATGGGACCACAGCTAGAGCCAGCGTGCCCTCTGGAAGTGCCCTGCCAGAGGCTGGACAGGAAGCACGACCCCGGGGGTCCTGTTCAGCTCGACCCGGTCTGATTTCGGCTTCTGTGGTTTCCAGCAAGGGGGCCCGTAAACTTCTTGGGGTCGCAGGCCTCTGCGGGAGCGACGAAAGCTCTGCGTCCCCTAACCTCCCCGGCGCACCCGCGCTCGTAAACGCTGCTGCAAAGCGCCTTAGGCCCCGCGAGCCGGCCCGCAGCGCCGGGGCAGCCCGGCCGCCTTCCTCCGGGGCCGGGCACCCGCGCCCTGGGCGGTTCTGCGGCTCCGCAGCTGGCGCGGCTCGGCGTCAGGCTCCGGAGCGCGCGCGCGCGCGCGCGCGCGGGGAGGCGTGTCCGGGGGCGTGTCGGAGGCGGGCCGGGGGGCGTGGCCGAGGCGGGCGCTGGCCGCGCCCCTCGGCCGTGCGAGAGGCCGAGCTTGCTGCATTGCAGCCGCCGCGGCGCCGCTCGGCTCCTCACTCCCAACAATGGCGGCTCCGAGCCCGAGCGGCGGCGGCGGCGGCTCCGGGGGCGGCAGCGGCAGCGGCACCCCGGGCCCCGTGGGGCCCCCGGCGCCGGGCCACCCGGCCGTCAGCAGCATGCAGGGTAAGGAACGCGCCAGCGCCGCGACCCCCGCCCCCCCGGCGCGGCCGTCGGCGTCGTCGCGGCCTGTCCCCGCGGCCCGCGGACGCCCCCGGACCCGGCCGAGGAAGCCGCCGGGGCGGCCCGCGCCCCCGCCCGCCGCGCGCCCGGCCCTGCCCCGGCCCCGCGCGCAGGCCCCGGCCCGCGGCCTCCGCGCGCGCCCCCCCGCCCCACCCCAGCCCCCGCCCCGCTCGGCCCCCGCCGGGCCCGCGGGAGGCCCACCTGGCCCGGGCCCGCCCCCGCGGCCGCCCCCGCCGCCGCCGCCGCTCACCTGGCGCCGCCCCGCCCGCGTTTCCGGGCCCGCGCCGGGCTGGCCTCCCGCGGGCCGGGCCGCGCCGCGCAGGTAGGCGGCGGCGCTGCGTCCCCGGCGCCCCGGCCTGGCGCCCCCCTGCGCCCCGCCGCCGCCGCCGCCGCCGCCGTGGGGCCCCGCGCAGGGCCATCTTGGCTCCCCGCGGGGCGCCGCCGGAGCCGGGCCCGCCCGCCGACTGGGCGCCCCCCGCGGGGACCCCCCGCGCCTGCAAACTTTCCCCGGGGGCGGGGGCGGGGGGAGGGGGAGGGGGGAGGGACGGGGGTGGGGTGGGGGAGGGGCTGCTCCGGCCTGTGCCACCTGTAAGGTTAGTAGTTCCGACGGCCGTCGGGCCCGGGGTGACCGCGTTGGCGTGGCACAGGCTCGAAATATCCGCAAATACGCGAGAGCCCTGGATTCGGTTTCAATGGGGGAGACGCAGGAGACAGAAAGGCAGGGGGTCCCAGTGGTACTGGGTCGTGTCTGGACGTCCGAGGCCGACGCCTCCTTAATGAATTAGTGCTTCTCCCCCACTGGGAAGGCGAATTCAAATCCGCGTGGCTGCTGACCGAGGGGGTGTTGTGAAAACACCAGCCCCCCCCACCCCCACCCGCACCCCTCCCCAGCCCATCAGGGGCCATTCCCTTAAGTTTTCGGGGGGATTTCGGGGGAGTCCTGTTATTTTTAAAACCGGGAATCTCAGCGACCTCTTGGACGACTTCAGCTAACCGCTTGTGTTACATTATCAGCAGAATGGGTCGCGATACCCTGGGCGGTCAGTGTCACCATGGTGACATTTTCCTCTCTGATTAGAACCTTCCCGACAGGGCTCCTTGCTGCGTCTTGAGCCGCGTGTCCGGGTCTGTCTCAACCGCCTTGGGGTCTTCGTGTCGATGAGAGGGTGCGTGATTCAGGAAAGCAGAGACAGGATGCCCTCAAGTTTTCCCTCCCGGCTGGTTGCGCTCCCTGGGAGATCATTTCAATACACGTAAAGAATGGTGATGTACAGACGGGATGATGTCAGAGCTCCGAGGACACTTTCTGTGCAGGCCCTCATGATTAATTCAGACCGAAGTAGTTGTTGGCCGCTGCTGTGTTGCACAGCCCAATGTGTATGTGAGTGTATGCAGACGACGTAAAAGATGGGTTTTCTGATAAGGACCGCTTTCCAGTCCAGTTGTTGCTGGAAATGAGGCGGAAAAACGACAGGTTAGGATTGTATGGCTTTTGCAAAATGGGTGACTTCTAAAGCTTATAAAAATAGTGCATTTGTGTGTGTGTGTGTGTGTGTGTGTGTGTGGTGGGGAGTTTATTTTGGTGGGGGTAGGGATGCTGATAGTTTGAAAAAGCTGTATACATTAATTATTATTATTATTATTATTATTATTATTATTATTATTATTATTTTGGTTAAAAAATGTTGAGCTCCCCAGTGCTGGGCATAGACTCTAGTGCTGGGTATACAGCAGAGAGTTAGTTGGGCATTCTCCTCCCTCCTGATGAGACGGGGCAGGAAAGACAGTCCGCAGGTACATAAGAAAAGTTCCTCACGGAGAAGAGTGTTAGGAAGGTAACAAGCGGGGTTTTGCGAGGGAAGATAAGAGGAGTGTGTGCTGTGCTTCGATAAGAGGGGTAGAGAAGACCTGTCTGGAAAGATGACTGTCGTGCTCCGGGCAGAGGGGACACTGTGTGTGTGTGTGTGTGTGTGTGTGTGTGTGTGAAGCTTCCGGGATGGGGAAGAGCTTGCGGTGCCCTTGTGGTTGGGCAATATTCTGAGGCTCTCCATTCTTCTCCGCCACCTCTGTGTTCTGATGTCTAGTAACCTTTCCAACAAGCGGAACCTAGTTTTAAAAGGGAGAAGGCGGACATAGGCCTCTCTTTGGATTATTGATGAATTTTCTTTTACCAGCATCATGTCTAGCCTTGATTGGCTGAGGAACCTGCTAGTTATAAGTGTCTTGTTCTTGAACCTTTTTTTGCTGACTCAGAACGAAGAGAAGCACCTGAAAGTCGCCGGACGTTGTCTAGTGCAATCCAGGTTATAATCCATGAGCTTAAAGAGCAGTTGAGGACCTTTTTTGTTTACTTTGTATGCTTAGAGCCCAACCTTTCATGCTTCCTCTGCTAGAGACCTTTGGTTTTAGATCGGGCTTCAGACCCTTAGAAGATGTTTGATATATTCCACCCCCTTCCTCCAATCTGTTTCTACTTGCTGCCCTGTAAAACATTGCCTTCCTGGGAGGTGTTAATGACCCTCCTCTTTCAAACAGCTAGTTTCAGGACTTACGGAATACATTTCACCTAACAGACATGCGAGGTCCTTCTGTGTGATAAGCTCTGTGCTGGGCACTGGATAACCCTGTACACTGTTTTCATGGCTTGACGTTTGTGACCCAAGAGTGTGGTCCACATTGGGAAGTATTGCTTCCCTAATGCCATAACATTTAAGAGCTCTGGAGTCCTGGATTTGAATCCCCTTGTCAGGATTTAAGATTTGTGTGACCTAGGGCAAGATACTCAACCTCTCTAACCCTCAGGTTTTCAGTTGGAAAGTAGGAAGGAATAATGCTCACTTCACAGGTTCTTTGTGAATGCATGTAGGGCATGGGTCTGACATAGTAAGGATGTGATACATGTTAGCCATCATCATTGTTTTAATGTTTTTTTTCTTTAATGTTTATTTGGGGGGCAGAGACAGAGGGAGACGCAGAATCCGAAGCAGGCTCCAGGCTCTGAGCTGTCAGCACAGAGCCCGAGCGGGGCTCGAACTCACGGACTGTGAGATCATGACCTGAGCCGAAGCCGGACACTTGACCCACTGAGCCACCCAGGCGCCTCCCTCCATCATCATTGTTAATAGCAACAATGCGTTGTTTGTAATATGGTGTCATTAATAGTCTCTTTCACTATTAGTAGACGAGTCCCTAACCCCTCATGATCTACTACACAGTTTCTTTAGCTTCATTATTACTGGGTCCCACCCTTCTCACTAATCTGCTGATTTCTGCTTTTCATTATTGAGCCTTTCCTTTAAGAATATCCCTGATGGGTCTTTATAATACCTGGATTCAGGAAACTGCTCACTCCTCTGCAGGCGCTGTGACTTGGGGCATTTACTCACCTTTTCTGAACTCTGAGTTTCTCATCTGCTAAAATAGGAATAATACCCATATGGCCGGGCTGTTGTGAGGGTCACGTTATTAGAGTAATGCACATGGAAATGTTTGGAAAATTATAAACTATCAGAAAAAAGGATTATTATTAGACATGGTTATTTACCTCCTTGAGTTACGATTCGCTTAAAATGTATAGATTTGAAAGCTCTCATAAACACAAGAAGTTTATTCTAGAAGACTTAAAGCAGAGGAATATATAAAACTTCCTTAAACTTTACTCTGGTGGTTTAAATGTGGTTAGAATAGTTAGAACCTGCAATTGATTCTGAAGGATCAGTTCTGGAGGCATTTGTAAAGTACTTGTTACAGGAAATAGTCCTAAAGTATACATTGTAGTATACAAAGTATACATTGTATACAAAGTTTACAAAGTATACATTGTATATAATATAAAGTATACATTGTAGGTACCTCTCATAATGAACTGTTCTAGGCAGGCAGTTTTTCCTTTTTTCTTCTTGGGTCTTAAATGCAGATGTGTAACAAAACTTATGGACCAGTCCAGTCCTTACCTACTTAGCTTCACCTGAACAGTTAATAAATATCAATTTTTAAAAAATGTTTATTATTTTTGAGGGGGGGCGCAGAGAATCCCAAGCAGCCTCTACGCTGTCAGTGCAGAGCCTGACACGAGGCTCAGTCTTACGGCTGTGAGGTCGTGACCCGAGCCGAAATCAAGAGTCAGATGCTTAACTGACTGAGCCACCAGGGCACCCATATAAATACCATTTTAAGTGAAAAGATGATAGCTTGATTGTCCTTAAACACACACAAAATAATGTACGGCCTGGCAGCTATGATTAATAATGCCATATTGCATATTTGAGAGCTGCTAACAGCAAATCTTAAAAGTTCTCATCACAAGAATAAAAGTTGTTTGTGTATGCGTTGGATGTTAACAAGACTTACTATGGTGACCATTTTTGGATATATACACGTATCGACCCATTAAGTTGTACACCTGAAACTAATGTAATGTCAGCTATACCTCAATAAAAAAAAAATGCAAAAATAAACACACAAAACTTTCAAGTGTAATGACGCATATCTGTTAAGAAAAAAATGAAGATTTAAAATCAATGCACTTTTTTTCTCCCAGTAATATTGAAATACATAAAAGATGTGGGAAGCACCCTGTGATTATATTTGACTGTTTGTTTTACCAGTTAGTCTGTGGTTTTCAAGAACTACCTGGAGATTCCTTTATCTGGATTTTAAAGAACTGAACTGTGCAGACAGTGGATATAGTTCCAAACCCTAGAATTTCTTGCCTTTTCTTCCCAGTGTGCTGAGTACTATTTCTCTACCATTTATTTGACATAACCTGAAACAAATGCAGCTTATAGCAAATTGGTCCCCCTGCAAAGCACACTGCATTTCTGTGTTCTCTTAAAAATCAAGCAACCCTGATCTTCAAAGACAAAAAAGTAGAAAAACCATGCTTTCAACACACTTTCTCACCTTTCCCTCTCACGTGCTTTCTAGTGAATGTGTCCTGAAACTTGTTTTGAGATGGGATATTAGCTAACCCTGTGTTTTGAGTCCTGTTTTCTTCTTTCCGAAATGTCTCTGTTTTCCTTCCGCTTTGTTTACCTAATCAGAGAGGCTGGATGGATTTGGGCGCATAGAGTTTCCCTGATTTCTAGGGGTCAGGAGATCACAGCTCCTTCATACGTGATCCGGTCAGTCTCCTCTGCGACCTCCATGTCTCAGAGGTAGAGATGCGGCCCAAATTACACAACCTGGGAAACTGTAATTCAGGTTTAAACTTAAGAAGGGAAACTGATAGTTAACACAGGTCTTTTCCATGGTCTCTACCTAATTTGATGCTCACCAGCACCCTCGAAGCGGAGGTGGGCACAGTCCCCTTTTGTAGATTAGGGAACTGACCACTTCAGGTAATTCGCCCCAATGGAGGCAGGTTTTAACCCAGCCTTTCTTCTTCCTGGTCAATAACACAGTTTCACACAGGTTCCCTGAGCTCTAAGTCATTTCAGCCATCAGGTCTGAGGGAAGAATGTTTGCCAGCAGAGATGCAGATTCAGGAATAGAAAGGGGAGATTATTTTAAGTTGCAGTCAGGGGGTGGGAGCTCTAAGCCGCCAGCCATGTTTGGGTTGTTTCTGGAGCCTTGTCCTTCCTGATGCTCCTTTTTATGTCACAGTTCTAAACTTGCTGGAGGGTCGACAGCAGCATTTTGAATTAGGGGGCGTTTTTCTTTCTTTTTCTTTTTTTAAAAAATTTTAAAAATTTCTTTTTGAGAGACACAGAGTGAGTGGGAGAGGAGCAGAGAGAGGGAGAGAGAGGGAGACACAGAATCCGAAGCAGGCTCCAGGCTCTGAGCTGTCAGCACAGAGCCCCCCATGGGGCTCGGACCCACGAACCATGAGATCATGACCCGAGCTGAAGTCAGATGCGTAACCGACTGAGCCACCCAGGCGCCCTAAAAAAAATTTTTTTTGATGTTTACTTTTGAGAGAGAGAGAGAGACAGACAGAGTGCAAGCAGGGGAGGGTCAGAGAGAGAGGGAGACACAGAATCCGAAGCAGGCTCCAGTCTCTGAGCTGTCGGCACAGAGCCCCACATGGGGCTTGAACCCACGAACTGTGAGATCATGACTTGAGCCGAAGTCAGACACTTAACCCACTGAGCCACCCAGGCGCCCCTGGAACATTTTAATTACGCATTGGCCCAGGGCGGGCAGTATAGATGTGAAAGGTAGTGGAACTCTTTCAACACTACATGTGCCACGGCAAAGGAACCCAGTTAGCAAAAGAGTTCATAACTGATGTCACCATCCTGACTAGGTCTGTCATCTGGGGCAAGTGACTGTCTCTGCTTTCTTTCTACCCTTATCCCCCCAGCTCCAGAAGAGGAGACACAGTCTTCATGTGTCTCCTCACACTCCTGGCAAAGTTGAGAAGTAACGTGTGCTTCTCGAAATGATTCGAGGGCCAGGAGTGACAAGATCTGCCTAATTTGGGGCTACACAGTCAAAGGGAGCATCGGTTAGCAGTTGACGCAAGATGGGCCCCTGGAAAGACGATGCCGTTGCTACAGCTGGATTCCTGAACGGCACCTCATTCTCCACGACGTGGAAAGATGATCGAGGTAGACACCACAGCAGCTTTTTCAGGGCCTACCTTGTTTCCGCTTACCAAAGATCGCTCCGACAAAATTTTTAAAAGGGGGGAAACCAGAAAGGCGTTGCCAGACATATTTGGTAATGCGTTCATTGTCTGACTTTGCTGAAAAAACTAAGTGACACTAAGTGGCTCCCCCTGATGGATGCCAGTATCCCTGAGATCTGGGTTGGGGTCCTGCCAGGGAAACTATCCACCTTCGTGGACACCAGGACACCAGGCTGTGTCTAGGAAGGGCTGTGGCAGAATGTAGAGCCCAGGGTGGGGATCCCCGTGCTGTCTGGAGTCCCTCCCTGTTTCCTCCCTTAGGGTGACAGGAAGTAAAAGGAGGGGGACTGGTTTTGTGTGGGCGGAGCTGGTCCCCATGGGGAAGGTGCCACAGCCATTGCTCACCTGAGGGAGGGACCAGGAGTAATTACTGTGGTAGTAATAACCTCTAGTCCAGGCGCAGTGCTGGACATTTTAGATCTGTTAATCATCACAAAGCACTTTTGGGTAGTACTCTTGTGTTCTACAGATGAGAAAATGGAGGCTCACGGAGGTTCGATACTTGCCTCAGTCACAGTCATAAACTGCCCCGCCCAGGTACACTGGGGCTTCAGTGAACAGGTTGGAGATGATAATATAGCCTTTAGTTACATAGCCAAAGAGTCAATGGGGTAGTTTATTGGCCACAGGCAGAAAAAAGAAATGGCTTAGGAGGACTGACAAGATCCTGAGTTAAAAACAACTTTGGAGAGGATTTGATCGCTATTTTTTTTTAATTGTTTATTTTTGAGACAGAAAGAACATGAGCGGGGGAGGGGCAGAGAGAGAGAGAGAGAGAGAGAGAGAGAGAGAGAGAGAATCTGAGGCAGGCTCCAGGCTCCGAGCTGTCAGTACAGAGCCCGACGCGGGCTTCAAACCCACAAACCGTGAGATCCTGACCTGAGCTGAAGTCAGCTGAGCTCTGCAGGCACCCCGGATTTGATCAGTGTTTATGAAATCACGAATGGTTCCGGATGAGGCAGGCAAGCTGGAATTAGTGAATTAGGGTGGCTCCCCTTTTCGGTTAGTGAATGGTGAAGCGAGGGGAGGCAGGAAGCAAATCTCGCGGAAAGCACTCTTGAGCACAACGAAAACACAACTTTTGGACAAGCTGAGATCAGCCCTTAGATGTTAGAGCCCTAATGATGTACTCTGAATAACTCCGCAGTTGGGGCCACATGCCACAATTTTGAGGTTGATTTTGGAAGGCAGCACACACGAGGCTGCTCCTGCTCCTGTTGGAAGCAAGACCGGGCAGCTTGCTCTATGGGCGTGACCCAGTAAGGGGGTTCTGATTTCCTTCCTTCCTTCCTTCCTTCCTTCCTTCCTTCCTCCCTCCCTCCCTCCCTCCCTCCCTCCCTCCCTCCCTCCCTTCTTTCTTTCTTTCTCTCTCTCTCTCTCTCTCTCTCTCTCGCTAAGTTTATGTATTTTGAGAGAGACAGAGAGTGGGAGCAGGTGAGGGGCGGTCAGAGAGAGGGAGAGTCCCCAGCAGGTTCTGCGCTGTCAACGCAGACCCCATCCAGGGCTCGAACTCACAAAACCATGAGGTCGTGACCAGAGCTGAAATCAAGAGCCAGACGCCCAGCCGACCGGGCCACCCAGACGCCCCAGGCTCTGATTTTCTTTACGCCAGTGTGGATGGATACTACGGCCCATAGTCCGTTTTCAGCAGTACCAGACTCGGCTGTGAGGGAGCTGGAAGGCACTGCCGGGGGAGCTGGAAACCACCGATGCCCCTGTCCCGCACCCTCGCTGGGTTATACCATCAACCCAGAGAAGGGGACCCTGGATAATGCAAAGCCCCACGGGGCCGTTTCACAGGCATAGCAGGTGTCGACACACTGTTCCCAAATTCTAAGATAAGATTACCTGATTACTATTCTTGTTTGTTTTTAACGTTTAAAAATTTATTTATTTTTTAAATGTACATCCAAGTTAGCATATAGTGCTGATTTCACAGTGATTTCAGGAGTAGATTCCTTAGTGCCCCTCACCCATTTAGCCCATCCCCCCTCCCACAACCCCTCCAGGAACCCTCTGTTTGTTCTTCATATTTAAGAGTCTTTTATGTTTTGTCCCCCTCCCTGTTTTTTTTTTTTTTTAATGTTTATTCATCTTTGAGAGACAGAGCGTGAGCAGGGGAGGGGCAGAGAGAGAGGGAGACACAGAATCCAAAGCAGGCTCCAGGCTCCCAGCTGTCAGCACAGAGCCTGACTCGGGGCTCGAACCCACGAACCCTGAGACCATGACCTGAGCCAAAGTTGGACGCTCAACTGACTCACTCAGGCTCCCCTCCTCCCTATTTTTCTATTAATTTTGCTTTCCTTCATGTTCATCTGTCTTGTATCTTAAAGTCCTCATACGAGTGAAGTCATGATATTTGTCTTTCTCTGACTAATTTCACTTAGTATAATATCCTCTAGTTCCATCCAGGTAGTTGCAAATGGCAAGATTTCATTCTTTTTGATTGCTGAGTAATACTCCATCGTGTGTATGTACATATATATATATATATGTATATGTATATGTATATGTATATATATGCACACACAAACACACACCACATCTTTATCCATTCATCCATCGATGGACATTTGGGCTCTTTCCATACTTTGGCTGTTGTCAGTAGTGCTGCTAGAAACATGGGGGTGCATGTGTCCCTTAGAAACAGCACACTTGTATCCCGTGGATAAATGCCCAGTAGTGCAATTGCCGGGTCGTAGGGTAGTTCTATTTTTAGTTTTTTGAGGAACCTCCATACTGTTTTCCAGAGTGGCCGCACCAGCTTGCATTCCCACCAACAATGCAAAAGAGATCCTTTTTCTCTGCATCCTCGCCAACGTCTGTTGTTGCCTGAATTGTTAATGTTAGCCATTCTGACAGGTGTGAGGTGCTATCTCATTGTGGTTTTGATTCGTATTTGGATGTCTTCTTTGGAGAAATGTCTGTTCATGTCTTTTGCCCATTTCCTCACTGGATTATTTGTTTTTTGGGGGGTGTTGAGTTTGATCAGTTCTTTATAGATTTTGGATACTAACCCTTTATCTGATATGTCATTTGCAGATATCCTCTCCCATTCTGTCGGTTGCTTTTTAGTTTTGCTGATAGTTTCCTTCGCTGTGCAGAAGGTTTTTATTTTGATGAGGTTCCAATAGCTCATTTTTGCTTTGGTTAAGTTTTTTTTAATGTTTATTTTTTTTTAAATTTTTTTTTCAACGTTTATTTATTTTTGGGACAGAGAGAGACAGAGCATGAACGGGGGAGGGGCAGAGAGAGAGGGAGACACAGAATCGGAAACAGGCTCCAGGCTCCGAGCCGTCAGCCCAGAGCCTGACGCGGGGCTCGAACTCACGGACCGCGAGATCATGACCTGGCTGAAGTCGGACGCTTAACCGACTGCGCCACCCAGGCGCCCCTTTAATGTTTATTTTTAACAGAGAGAGTGTGAGCCACCGAAAGGCAGAGGGAGGGAGGGAGGGAGGGAGGGAGAGAGAGAGAGAGAGAGGGAGAGAGAGAGAGAGAGAGAGAAAATTAAGTAGGCTCCAGAGCCCGATGTAGGGCTCGAACTTATGAACTGCAGGATCATGACCTGAGCCGAAGTGGGATGCTTAACTGACCGGACCACTCAGACACCCCCCTCATTATTATTCTTAATTTTATAGTTAAAGGAGGAAACGGAGGTTCAGGTGAAATGACTTGACTTTCACAGTTGGAACTAGGACCCTGGATTAACATTTTTTATTTCGTCTTCTACTTTCTCAAATACTCTCTGCCTTTTGTTTTTGTATACACTTGCTCACCTCCTACATGGCCTTGTAAACTAATGCAGACAAGCTCGCTTTGTCTGGCAGATACCATAATGGTCGGTTTCCAGTCCTGGCCAGTGAAGGGCTCTCACGATTGGGGTAAGAGCGTGAGGTTGAGGAGGAGTGTGGGAAAGAGGGTGGCCCAGTTTGAAAGGGGAGGAGAAAGCCCCACAGAGCTCCAATTCTCTTGACCGCTTCCTAACACATTGTCATATGTATACATCTGGGTATTTAGTCTTGGTTGGGGGGGGGAGGGTTAAGATTTAATGCAAATAAACTTACCTGGGACCACATAAAATGAAAAGATTCAAGGTGGAGGATCATGTAAAATTTAGTCCCAGCCTACAGATACCAGGATAAAAAAGTGGGAGGAGGCCCCTGAGATTTTCAAAATTACCTGGTTACCAGCAACAGATTGAACTGGTACCTCGTGCTCCTGGAGTTGTAGTACATGAAGCGAGTGCGTGGAAAGACAGAATTGAGATACGGGTGACCTCAAAAATTGAACATTTGTGAATGAATAGTGATGGACTAATTATAGCCTAGCCACAAACTGGCTTTTTATAAAGCTGAGAATATTGGAAGTTTTCCTCATCATTTCTTTCCTCCAGCCTTTCTGTTCTCGGACGAGGTTGCTGGTGGTCCCCTTGGCCCCTCCCTGCCCTTTGAGTTTAATGAGCTAGGGGAGCTCTAGAAAGATTTAGCTAATAGCCTTTTGTCTGGTTTAATTGATAGGATTAAGTGGGATTCCAAGGTGAGCCATTATGTTTGAGTTAGTTTAACCCTCCTTGCCTGTGAACTCCGCGTCTGGTAGCAAGCCTTTTTTAATTTTATTTTTAAAAATTTTTATTTTTGAGAGAGAGGGAGACAGAGAATCTGAAGCACACCCGCACTGTCCGCACAAAGCCCAACACGGGGCTCGAACTCATGAACTGTGAGATCGTGACCTGAGCTGAACCTCAGCTCAACCCACTGAGCCACCCGCAAGTCTTTTCTGAGGGAGAAGTAATGCAGAGATGGACAGATCCGTTCACCTGGTCACTGTATCCGTAACTAGATAAAAAGAACAAGTCTGTACTTAGGTGGTGAGCATTTCAGCCTCCTCCCTTTTTATCTACCTGCGTTGATTCCTGTATCTAAGGTGGATTTAACCTCCCATGTGGTTAGATCAGTAATTGGTGACATTGTAACATTATCAGTTACATATACATTTAAGCATTTTTTTTTCTGTTTCTTAAAATTACCCTGTAACTTATTTTTAGCAGTTGTGCAAACAGCCCCAACTCCTTCTTTTTCTTGTATCTTTCAAGTTTATTTTTCTTGCTCCTTTCTCCATTCATATTGTTATTTTGTTTTCCTCTCCTGCTTCCCTTTAATTTTGCTAACTAGTAGCGAACACTAACTATATTTAGAGCTGAAAAGAGAAGAGTGACTATTGCCTTCAACTTGTTTCAGTCTTTCATCAGTTTCCCCTCCAGCTGTCAGGTGGATTTTGCCTTCAGCTCAGCAGGGAGAGCTGGAGACCCGCCTTCCGAACTGAGGCTGGGGTTCCTCTGTGCTCTCTATGCCACTGCTGCTAACAGAGAGCCAGTTTCCTCTCCTTCCGACCTGTGTTCACCTCATTGGGCCCGTGGGACGGTGGCTGGGCTGGCTTTTAGTTGCTTAGGCTTACAAGGGCCACGGATCTCCGACTTTTTTCTTTCTGAAGTCTGTTCCTGCCACACATCTGCTGGGGCAGCAAGTTGAACTTGAGGGGTAGCTGCCTCCAGGTTTGCCCTGGGTCCTCCAGCCCGGAGCTCCCCGGTGCCCACTCCCCCTGTGTTGGCACTTGTGTGGTTAGCTAGTAAGCAGTGGGTTACTCTTGGGCAAAGTAGCTACGTTGGGATTTTTCTGGTATTGTACCTGATAGGTGATATCTTTATCTTAGAATCCTAAGCATTCTGATAATTGGATGGGAGAGAGTACTTAAACACATGCTTCTTTTAGTCCTGGCTCTTTTCCTAGAAGTTTTGGTTGAATTCCCATAAATACAGAATGAGTAGTGATACTCATTCTGAATTTCCCATGTGGTTTCTGAAGGCATTAATAAACGCACTCATAGGTGGACTATTGAGAAAACCAGGCATTCACCCCCTAAACCAAGGGGGTGAAAGAATATCTTAAGAATATTTAAATATTTTATTTAAGAACCTTAAATATTTTGTTGTCAACAGCTTATTTTACTGGGTGCATTTTACAAAAAATTAACATCTATATAAATGAATACATAAGGCGTAATCAGGTCCAGCTGGATTTGGGAAATGTGCTCACGTTCCTAAGGAGATTTCACAGGTTTTCTTCCTGTAACTTGTAAGGTCCCACCCTGCATATCATTCCTAGGGACACCACCCCCTCTCAGGCCTCCTAGAAGAAGTTGAGTAGTTAATCATTATTTTATGATTTTACCTCAGTAATGATTTTACCATTAGTTCATGATTTTACCAGTGAGGTTAGCGAATTGACTAGAAAATGTTGCTTTGGTTTAGATTTCGTAATTTATGAACTGCTTTTGAAGCTTTTGAATCAGGGGTAGTAGTTAATCACAGATAGTGTTAAGTCAGCAATTAGGGTTAATAAAAGTCACTTGTAACATGTTCTGAATTTGTAGATTGAAAGCATTGATAAGATTACTTAAAAATTTTTTTTTTCCAACGTTTATTTATTTTTAAGACAGAGAGAGACAGAGCATGAACGGGGGAGGGGCAGAGAGAGAGGGAGACACAGAATCGGAAACAGGCTCCAGGCTCTGAGCCATCAGCCCAGAGCCCGACGCGGGGCTCGAACTCCCGGACCGCGAGATCGTGACCTGGCTGAAGTCGGACGCTTAACCGACTGCGCCACCCAGGCGCCCCGATAAGATTACTTTAAAAGTTACTCTTGACTTCCAAGGGCTAATGGCTATTCTGTTCATCCAATAGATGTGAAACATTAAGGTAATTGCAGAATTTAGAATTTCAATCTAATTTCAGCTTCATTTAATAAAGTACTACCCCAGAGAGAGCTGACTTTTTAAATTTTTTTTTTTCAACGTTTATTTATTTTTGGGACAGAGAGAGACAGAGCATGAGCGGGGGAGGGGCAGAGAGAGAGGGAGACACAGAATCGGAAACAGGCTCCAGGCTCCGAGCCATCAGCCCAGAGCCCGACGCGGGGCTCGAACTCCCGGACCGCGAGATCGTGACCTGGCTGAAGTCGGACGCTTAACCGACTGCGCCACCCAGGCGCCCCTAGAGAGCTGACTTTTTAAAAGAAAGCTCACGTGTTAGAGTTTTCACTTTGCTAGTGGGGGGTATGTGATTCGAACTGTTCCTGAATCAGTTTGATTCAAATGTGATACAAGAATGCAATGTCATGTTCTAATTTTGGTTTGTTTGATTTACAGTCAATGAACTGGAACTTATCTCTTTTACTTTAGGCTTTCAGATAAACTTCTGTGAAAAGGCACAAAGTAAGCTACAAATTTTATGGTCCTATGCTACTTATTTTTTTTTTCATATCCATCTTGGTATTGGGAATGTGTCCACGACTGTTTCAACTAACCAACCATGGCGATGTTACACTCAAAGAGCTTCCATTTCTCATTCTTTTTCCAAATACAATAATAATAATAATAATAATCTATTCTTGATTGTAAATTGTTTTTGCTCAAAATTGAAATAGATACATACAGGTATTCAAATGCTTGTAGGTATAGAAAGTTGTACATAGATGTGCAGATAACTTACAGATATTCAGATGTATATACGTATAGAAATCATAGTAGATTTGGAAAGACGTATACAGGTATGGAAAGGTATATTTATGTGTATGAGTTATGAAAAGATATGCATAGGTATTTGGATTTCACCATAATGCAAACTACAAGCTGAGGAAAGTTCTCTTTTAAGATTGTGGTGCAGAGTATTTCATGGTACTCAGAGATTTCATGATTTAAGATTGATTTTTTTGGAACCATACACAGAGTGTTTTCATTTTTTTCTTTGAAACGAAGCTTGTTTCTTCCTCCTGCCTCCCCCTACCTCAATTGGACTAGTGTTCTCTATTAGGACACCAGTCTTAAAAGAATGCAGAGTAAGTTTTCTATTCAATAACAAGCACAACTTATAAAGCTAAAACAAATGCATTAAAAACATTTTAAAATTTATTTATACGTTTTGAGAGGAGGGGGAGGCAGAGAGAGAGGCGGGGAGAGAGAATCCCAAGCAGTCTCCACACAGTGTGGAACCTGATGTGGGGCTCGATCCCATGACCATGAGATCATGACTTGAGCTGAAATAAGGAGCCAGCCAGCCACTTAACCAACTGAGCCACCTAGATGCCCCCAACAAATGCATCTTATTTATTTATTTGTTTAAAAAAAATTTTTTTTAACATTTATTCATTTGTGAGACAGAGACAGAGAGAGAGAGAGAGAGAGAGAGAGAGCGCGCGCGCGCAAGTGGGGGAGGGTCAGAGAGAGGGAGACACAGAATCTGAAACAGGCTCCAGGCTCTGAGCTGTCAGCACAGAGCCCGACTCGGGGCTCGAACTCACGAACCACGAGATCATGACCTGAGCTGAAATCAGATGCTTAACTGACTGAACCACCCAGGCGCCCCAGCAAACGCATTTTGTTTTTTATTTTATTTTTTTTTATTATTTAAAAAAATTTTTTTTAACGTTTATTTATTTTTGAGACAGAGAGAGACAGAGCATGAACGGGGGAGGGTCAGAGAGAGGGAGACACAGAATCTGAAACAGACTCCAGGCTCTGAGCTGTCAGCACAGAGCCCGACCCGGGGCTCGAACCCACGAACCACGAGATCATGACCTGAGCTGAAATCAGATGCTTAACTGACTGAGCCACCCAGGCGCCCCAGCAAACACATTTTAAACTTAAATATCATTTGTATAAATGCAGTTAAGAACTCCCCACTCAAGGAGACTATTCTTCAGTTAACATAAAAAAAAATCCCCAAGTATAATGTAACTAGTTTCATCTTATTTATTTACAGAGTGAGGAAGAATGGTGGCCACTTTTTGGTACACATCCTTCTTCTCCCCCAGCTTTATTGAGATGTAATTGACTTGTAATTATGTAAGCCTAAGGTGTACAATGTGATAACTTGTATGTTGCAAAATGATGATCGCTGTAGGGTTAACACCTCCCTCACCTTGCATAATTAATACTCTTTTTTTTTGTGCTGAGAACATTTAAGATGTACTGTTTTAATAATTTTTTAAAATATTTTTTGATGTTTATTTTTTTATATTAGAGAGAGAGTGAGTGAGAGAGAGCGCGTGAGCAAGCGAGGGAGGGGCAGAGAGAGACAGAGGGAGAGAGAGAATCCCAAGCAGGCTCTGCACTGTCAGTGCAGAGCCCGATGCAGGGCTCGAACCACAAACTGTGAGATCATGACCTGAGCTGAAATCAAGAGTCAGAGGCTTAACCAACTGAGCCACCCAGGCACCCCTAACATTTTCCGATGGAATCAAAATGTTTATAATTTCCATTGATTGAACATTGTGACTTCCTTTGAAATGTAGTTAGCAAACAATGTATTTCTTGAATGGCTCACTCATGACACAGAGTAGGGCAGCCAGACCCTAGGATCACCATTTTTTAATCGGCTCATTATTATCCTTCTCTTACCTTAAACTAAAGATATTGTACAACTGCCTGCCCATATTTGATATATATCTGTGTATAATGAAGTTACAACTTCTATTTTATGCTATTTTAATTTTAATACACTTACTGTGATAATTTTTTGCTTTCGCTTATGTTTTAACAAAATGTTTCTCTTTATTATAATTTTTAGTTTTTCTATATTGGCAACATTTAATCTAAGAAAAATGCTGACATTTAAAAAATGTAAAGCTGCATTCACATTGTTGCCCTTTTTTCTAACTTAGTCCAGTTGTGGACGTAAAACCAGAGAGATGTACTGATTTTGTTAAGCTTAAAGTTGTGTATGCAGTGTCCATAAAAAGCTCTGTGGCTAGATTAAAAGTGCCTTTGGACTGTCTAAATGGTTCTGTCCCTTCTCCGTTGTTACAGAAACGGCAGATTTGTGGTGCTGCCTGCCTGGAACCTGGAAGAATCGAACAAGGAAGCATATATATATAATACTCCCGCTTTGATTCTCACTTCTGGGTTGTCTTCATTGCCTCTTCACATTGACTGCCTTCTCACATCTCCTTTTTTATTTCCCCCTCTCACTTTGGGACATCCTCCTCTTTGTGTTCCAGCTTTTGGGATTCAACGCCGTTTGATACGTTCATTCACGAAGCACCTGTTGCATGCCTCGGTACCAGAAAGTGGGGGAGCCGATGGGTCCGGAAATGAATAGGTCCCTGCCCTTGCTGACTCTTAGTGTAGTGGACCTGAGTTGATCCGGGTTTGATTCTGAGTGTTCAGCTGCTGATGCTACAGATTGATTAGCAGCTGAACACAGGGTGAGGTGGTGCAGGAGGCAGGGGTACAGGGCACGTCTGCCCTGCTGTTGTAAGAGAGAGCAGCATGGGGCTGGGTGGGGGTGGGGGTGCCATGGGTCTCCTGAGAGCTGCTTTCCTGATTGGAGAACAGGGCTCAAAGATCCAGCGATGGGCCTGCCCTACTTTGGAGTTGAGCAGAGCTCTCTGCGGGCTGGGACCTCAGCGGAAGACTCAAGTAAAGGGAGGGTTGGAGCAGGGATGTTGGTAGGGATGGCCGGCTCTAAGTTGACGGTATTTATTTTTGTACTAAACGTTTAACTTTCCAGTTGCTTACATACATTAACTTTTTTCCAAGATCGGTCCTGTCCTAAAGATTAAAGTACAACTTTGTAATGTTTGTAGACAACCAGGCTTACGTTTGGGATATAGACATTGACTTTATGTTAAAGGCGGTCACTGTCTCTTTAAAACTAAAGGGCTTGAAATCGCGCAGGTAGCGTTTTCTCATCGAATAGGACCTCCTGTAGGGCCAGAATCTCCCATCTTATTCTCAGGATGTTTCAGAATTCTCAGAAGGACTTAGATTTAGTTCATTAAAAACACTTCTGTGCATACGGTAGTTGTAGGAGGGGACGGAGCGCAAAGAGCACAGAATTATCGTGAAGAACCCAGTGAGTGCGTGCAGTGGCCTCACGTGCTTGATTGATTCTCCGTCATAAGTCAGAAAGACTTATTGTAAGATGATTCTGATGACTAATGGAAGCTCTGAAGGATTCACTTTTTCCCATTGTTTGACTTTCACATAGTTTTTGTTTTTCATACTGTGTTATCACTATTCCAATGAGTGTATCACAATTGCCTGTTACAAGTTAGTGGAGCTTTATTGGAAATGTGTGGGGGGTGTTTTCGCACACGGTGTGAGATCACTTTTAATTTTGGAACCGGATTTTTACAGATCGTCAATAAAAATCCACTTTGCATCTCATGGCCTTCTTTTGATCAATTATAGTTTGCATTTACTTGCTTTTTGGTTTTTTCTATATGAAGTTAGTATGTATTTAAGGTAATAAGTAAACAAATGAAGTTACGATTATTTAAGACAATGGTGTTATGTTTCTCTTAACCCTGTTGGATTGTCAAATTATTCTGAAGTCTAAACGAAAGACTACTTCAGGGAAAGATACTCTTTCTGAGTGAGAGTGCTTATGCTTAGAAGGTTGATTAATTCATCATTCATCATTTGGAGATCATGATTCTGTACTTGTAAAGGTGTTTGTGTGACTTATGACCAAGTTTTGAATGATCATATCTCGATGGCTTTAATCAGGGAACTTGTAAACACGGTTCTTTAGAACATGATTTGCTTTGGTTTATAAAACCAGTGTTTTTGTTTTTGTTTTTGTTTGTTTGTTTGTTTGTTGGTGGGGGAAGATTTACCTAGAAACACTTTTTGAGAAGTGCTTTCATAGATGTCAGATTTACCCTAGTGTGTTAGCATTCTGATTTTCTTATTTGGATGAGAAGACTCATTAAGGATCCCATGACTGTAGGGGTCTTGGCTGAAGACAAATTTGGGTAGTATTGAGTTTTGTAGCTTTTATACTTTTGGTAGCTTTAAAAACTTTTTTAGTAGCTTTTAAAAATTGTTTTACTTGGGGATGTTTGCATAAGCAACAGGATGTTTCTTTCTTTCTTCGTTTCTTTCTTTCTTTTGATTTATTTAGAAAGAGAGAGCATGGGGAAGGGGCAGAGAGTGGGGGGGAATCCCAAGCGGGCTCTGAGTTGTCAGCACAGAGCCCGATGTGGGGCTTGAGCTCATGAATCCTGAAATCATGACCAGAGCCTAAATCACAGGGCAGACACAACCTACTGAGCCATCTAGGCGCCCCGACAGGAGCTTTATGTAGAAAGTTATGTGCTCCAGAGCTGACTTTTATTCTTGAAGTCACTAATAGAAATTAGATTACAGGTAGTGATTGCTTTTGGTAACACTGCACATCAGAATATTTTTGGAGGAAAAAGTGGAGGTATTCTAACCACAGATTCTCATTTAATTGTGAAACTACTCTTTTACAATAAGGATCCCTAATTGGTTTTAAGTTGGTAATAGTAAAAAGGAAACAATAAAGAGGAGGAAGGATGTTTTGTGAATGCAGAAATTTGAGGAAGTCATTAATAAGTTTACTGACCTGATAAGAAGTGTCTGTAAAAGATGATGTGTTGCTCAAGAGAGTATTTGATTGTATTGGAAGTAGGCTGTGTAGTAAACCAGGCGAAGGAAGACGTGGAGGGGGAGTCAAGCCATTCTACCTTTACACTAAGAGCTTAGGAAATTCACCTGATTAAATTTCTTTCTTTTTAATGTTTTATTTATTTTTGAGAGCGCAAGCAGGGGAAGTGCAGACAGAGGGGGGGCAGGAGAGAATCAGAAGTGGGCACCCCACTGACAGTGGTGAGCCCAACGCAGGGCTCGGATCCACGAACTGCAAGATCATGACCTGAGTCAAAGTCGGACGCCCAACCAACTGAGCCACCCAGGCGCCCCACACCTGATTAAATTTCTAATTTTCCATTTTATGTAGCAAAAAATCTACACAGTGACTACAATTTTATCATTTGGAATTTATTAAGCTCAGCTATGTTTTTCAGCAGTCATAAGAAACAACGCTGCTCTTGGAGATTAACAATTTTATTTAAATTTCTATAGAATTACTTATATTTATATTTTTATTATTTGGTTTGATTTTTTTTTTAATGTTTGAGATAGAGGGAGAGAGAGAGAGAGAGCACATACAGGGGAGGTGCAGAGAGAGAGGGAGACAGTGGATCGAAAGCAGGCTCCATGCTGACAACAGAGAGCCAGATACGGAGCCTGAACCCACGAACCTGTGAGGTCACGACATGAGCTGAGGTCAGATGTCCACCTGACTGAGCCACCCAGGCACCTCTGTTTATTTATATTTTTAAGTTTATGTGCTGAATTCAGTCGAAAAATGAGATCTTGTGGGATTTGCCATAAGCCCGACTAGCATCCAGGAGATTCATCACTATCTTCGCGGGCCTCGTGGTAAAACTGCCAATGGAAAATCCATCTGCTTGAAAACAGCTTTTTACAAATTAAAGCCCAGGAGTTGCAGTGACGGTGGAGGCAGAGGCGACATGCACATATTCCCTTCGTACTTCCTCCCATTCCAAGGGGAATGTTGCCTGATTGTCTTTGATCTGGAAAGCAATGGGAACATTCATTTCTCCTGAAACATGGTTTTCATTGCTAGAAGAAAGAAGGTTTTGAATAGCCATTGCACCTTAATAATCATTCAGAGAAACTTACTGTGTGATATTTTTGCATGAGAAAAAAATGAGTGATTCTCCCACAGTGCAGAAAGTTTCCCGTGTGCCAGTTGAACTTCGCTATTAGCAGTGCAGGGCTGTTTGACAAAACTTTTGTGGCTGGACAGATACGGGGCAGAAGTGATGTGGAAAGTTTCCAGAAGGTGTTACCAACCAGATCTCCAATTCATCAAAGTGGTTTTCTTTTCTTTTCTTTTTTTTTTTTTTATTTTTTAAATGTTTATTTATTTTTTTGACAGAGCATGAGTGGGGTGGTAGGGGGCAGAGAGACAGGGAGACACAGAATGGGAAGCAGGCTCCAGGCTCCGAGCTGTCAGCACAGAGCCCGACGTGGGGCTCGAACTCACAGACCGGGAGAGCATGACCTGAGCAGAAGTGGGACGCTCAACCGACTGAGCCATCCAGGCGCCCCATCAAAGTGGTTTTCTTTTTTTTCTTTTTTTAACGTTTATTTATTTTTGAGACAGAGAGAGACAGAGCATGAACAGGGGAGGGTCAGAGAGAGAGGGAGACACAGAATCTGAAACAGGCTCCAGGCTCCGAGCTGTCAGCACAGAGCCCGACACGGGGCTCGAACTCACGGACCGTGAGATCGTGACCTGAGCCGAAGTCAGATGCTTAACCGACTGAACCACCCAGGCACCCCATCAAAGTGGTTTTCAATTTAGCTTATAAATTGAGGGTGATGGTTTTCAAATAAGGTATAGTAAATACTTGAAATTCTCACGACATGATTTTACGAGTGCTTTCAAAATTGAGACGCAAGTGTCTAGATGAAAAGATGTACTAGAAGAAACTTAAAACACACCCGGGTTGCTGTTCATCTGATCATTAGGTAGAATTAGGTGAACATTAATCAGAAATGAAAATCAAGTGTACGTAAGCATACTCGCTCCCCTTTAGAGCACCTCTTCCAAGATTAAATAAATGGACACAAATGAAACACTTAACAGACACATATACTGCTAATGATAAGGGGCCCTGGGGTCTTTCAAGAAGAGTTAGATGTAGAGCCTACTCTGAAGAAGCTTATGTTCTTTGAGAGATTGAACTTGTAGAGTCAGTCTGTGTGGCAGAAATAATCATAATAGCTCATTCACTGTGTGCCAAACCCTGTTCTAAGCACATTCTGTTAACTCCTTTAATCCTTACAACCTTGTGAGGTTGGTATAGTAACTAGTATGGGTGAGGAAACTGAGGCACAGAAAGGTTAATAAGGAAATTTTTCAAAGTCATCCGGCTAGTGAGTGACCCTGGTCTGGTCAAGTTTATATGCTATAAACAATAGTGTCTTATTCTTGAAAGAGAACAGTGGGTACTCATAGGAATGATTTTCTTTTTTTATTAAAAAAATCTTTTAACGTTCATTCATTTTTGAGAGAGAGCGCAAGCAGGGGAGGGGCAGAGAGAGGGGGACAGGATCCCAAGCAGGAACCGTGCCGACAGCAGCAAGCCCGATGCGGGGCTCGAACTCACGAACCGTGAGATCGTGACCTGAGCTGAAGTCCAGCGCTCAACCGACTGAGCCACCCAGGCGCCCCAACATATGGCCAATCTTATTTCTTGTGTTCCTCCTCCCTACACCTATCTCTACTGAAATATCTTCAAGCAAGTTCAGATTATCATTATTTCATTTTTTTCTGGCCACATCTATGTCAGTCACATGCCTTGTCGGTGATAACGACTCTTAAATGCAGAGCCTCAGGCGGTTATCACACTGTTAAAGAAACAAAACAATATTATCAGATAGCCCCTCAGATCTCCTCAAATGCCATATAGATGCATGTTGACAGTTGATTTGTTCAAGTTGAGATCTGAGCAAGGTCCACACATTCTGCATTTTATTGCTGTTTCTTTATAGTAGTTCCCCCTTTTTTCTCTTTGCCATTTATTCACTGAAAAAACTGGGTCATGCATTTTGTAGCGTTTTGCACGTTTCACATTTGGCTGATTACATCCTTTTAGTCATTAGTGTTTCATGGGTGTCTCCTTGCCCTGTAGTTTCTGTTAATTGGTGGTTAGGTGGAGAGGCTTGATCACATAGAGATATGCATTTTTGGCAAGAACGCTTTATAGGTGGTGCTGGTATTTCTTGTTGCCTCACATCAGGGGGCACATGATGTTTAAAAAATTTTTTTTCAAATGTTTATTTATTTTTGAGAGAGAGAGACTGAGCGTGAGCAGGGGAGGGGCAGAGAGAGAGAGAGAGAGAGAGAGAGAGAGGAAGACACAGAATCCGAAGCAGGTTCCAGACTCTGATCTGTCAGCACAGAACCCATGCGGGGCTCAAATTCACAAACCGCGAGATCATGACCTGCGCCGAAGTCAGATGCTCAACCGACTGAGCCCCCCAGGTGCCCTATGAAGGCGTATGATTTCTGACTGTAGCTCTTGTTAAGATTAATGGCTGGGTTTTAGGTGCTGTCCATGTGATTCCTATAGGAGAAAGTTCCCCATCAGCTTTTCACCTGTTGTTTTTGGCCATCGTTGATGATTTCTGTCCAAATTATTTTGTGAGGTACTGGTTAACCCATACTGCCAAATATCTGTGGGCTCTTCAAATAGTAGCTATGATCAGCCAAAACCCAACATTTGTGTTTGGGGCATACCAACGAATGCAAATTAAATGAAGCATTAATCCTCTCTGACTTAGCTGTACCAGTGTTGCAGGATACGAACGTATGTGTATGTGGGCACGCACGTATACACAGACCTTTATTGTGCTTTTCTGCACTTTGAGAGAATTAAAACTGGAAATCTGTCTCCATACCCTGGAATATGAGCCGACCTCTTCGTTACCAGGGTTTTTTAGCTTTTTAAAATTTCTTAATCTCTGAAGATGATTAAAGAACATGCCAAATAATTCTTGACGTGTTTTGGTGAGGAAGAATCCGTGGGTTATGGGAAAGCAGCTCTGCCAAACTAAGATCAGTTCCAAACTGGAGTCCAGCCTTGCTGAAAATTAATTTGCGTTCAGTGCTTAGATGGCTCAGGTCCTGTAGGGCTTCGCCTTCCCATTACTTGGGGACCAGGATTAGTCCTCAAAAGGCAGTTTGGTGAGAATAGAAGTAAGTATGAGTTCTCAACCGGGGTATAAAAAAGCTTGGTGAGCTCCTGCGTTCCAGTGAGCACTTAACCTTTTCAGTGACTGTGTGTTCTTGTCCAACAGGCGTCATTCTTCACCCTTCCGTAATAGCAGTTTCTTAACCAGCTCTTCTTTCTTACCATTCCTGTTTAGTTACCCATCTTGTAACTAAATTATTGCAGTCTCCCCTTTATGGTGTTCTGAAACTGATTTGGTCTCGCACAGTTTGTCAGTAACTGATTAGAGAACTTGCCATCAAAATACTCTCGTGTGCCATATATTCCGGAAGCAGAAGGGATACGACATACCCTCTTTGCCATTTACTCTCTCGATTAATCTTACTTCAATTCTAACCTTTCAAAAACTTCCATTTATAGAAGGCAGGTAACATGGTGGACTATTCATGTGTCATGCAATTCTGTCGGGAGCATTTCTCTAGCTAAAGCTTCTGGCTAACTTTTTCAGAGAACTTAATTTCTAGTTGCAGGTATTTTGATCAATGAGGGGGAAAAGTGAAGCAAAACCTGACCTTGGATTGTCCATTTATTCAGGAAATATTTGTGTTGCTGAGATATGGCAGGTGCTGTTAGGAAAAATACTGAGTCCTTGGAGTGCTGGATCTCATTACCATGGTCAGAAGTCATCCGGATGAACATTTAGGTTCTGCATGGGGAGATGCTGGTGTTCAAATACTGACTGTTCCTGAAGAAAGAAATATAAACGGTGGCTATGTGATAAACGATGACTATTTAAAAGTGGTATAGTGTGATTTTCCCCCCTCCTATGCAGTTAGTAAATGATTGCTGAGCCACCGCTGGTGTTTTAGAATTGGGGGAGTTATCTTTGAAATAAGGCTTTCCTTCTGCATTAGGTAGTGGAAGGTACTGGAAAAAGGCTCGTATTCCCCTTCTTTACAGCAGTGAGCAGCTCACATTTGAGGGCAGGCTGTCTCTGCATCAATACAAATGGTCAGTAAAAGCCTTCTTGTCATTCACGAGTGCCGTTTAGTGGTAACAGATTACCGGAAGGCTCTCCAAATTACCTTAATTGAATGAAAATATATGCAGAATCGTATATATGAAAGAAATTGATTCCTGCCATTGCCTGTCTGGATTCCTAGTGACATATGATGATAAAAAGGATTATTACAGGTGAAATTTTATATGCTGGTGTGAACTTTTGCTTTGGGATAAGCTAGTGAGGCAGTACAGCACGGGAGTTTAGTGTTCTCCCTCCCCAGAGTGAAGTCAGCTTGGAATAAAAAGTAAACTGTGATCCTTAAGCAGCCACATAGAAAGGAAAAATAGATAAGACCCTCTATCTGATTTTCCTGAGCTAGCCTAACGTGGTCATGTATGTTCATTCTTTGCTTTAAGAAGACCTTTCTTAAATCAACGTCACAGGTGGATAATATGTCCGTTCAGTTTATAAATTGACCACTGACAGATGATGGAGAAAATATATTCATAAACCACATTTTCTCACTTTATCTCTAATTGAATTGGGGTATTTTCCTCCTGTTTTTGGCTTGCTTATAGATTTGGATAGCATAGAAAAATCAACGACAAGTGTTCATGGAAATAAGAAAAGATTTATTCCTTGAAACTGACCTCCTATTCTTCACCTTTCAGTGTTTCAGATTTCAACACTGCAGTGTTTTCTCACCCCCAAGCATTCTCCAGTTCTCTGACATCAGCTGGGGGTCCAACAATTCAGTTGCTGGACACTATCTAGCTGGAGTTGGAATCAGATCCCCACGTTAAAGGGGTCAGCCCCCCAAATGGCCCCACTTCAGATCCAGCTGCCGGTGGGGTACTTAGGCACCCACACTTCTGCTTGGCCAATCATGAATTAGATAGGGTTCCCCTGATTCCACCCCCAGGTTGAGTTACTTGTTAGGGCAGCTCACGGAACTCAGGAAAACACTGTACTTATGTTTATCAGTTTAGTGTAAAAGAGTCAACTCGGGAACAGTCAAATGGAAGAGCTGTGTAGGGCTAGGTATGGAGAGAGCGGGCAGAGAGCTTCCATACCTTCTCTGGGCTTCTCATCCTTCTAGTACTTTGATGTGTTCACCAACCTGGAAACTCCTGGAACTCCTTCTTGGGGGAGGGTTTATGGGAGTTTCATTACATAGGCACAGTTGATCAAATCATTGGCCATTGGGTGATGGAACTCAGTTTCCAGCCCTTCTCCCCTCCACGGAAGCTAGTGGGTGGAGCTAAAAGTTGTAGCCCTCCTCTTTGCCAGGTTTGTTTCTCTGGAGACCAGCATCCCATCCTGAAATTATGTGTGTGTAGTGCCTGTGGGAGAGGCCCTCTCCTCTGTCCCCTCGTTAGCACAATCTCTGGTTTGGGTGAAAGGGGCTTGTTATGAATAACGAAAGACTCTTCTATCACTGGGGAGGGGGGCGGGTACTGGAAGGGTCATAGGAGGTCTGTGCCAGGTACTTGGGACAAGTGCCAGATACATTTTTTATTACAACACAGACACTATAGCAAAACTACCTTGCACACAGTAGACCCAGAGCTTTGGATCTGTAAGCTTTTTAGGAGGGCTAATCTATACTTACTGGAAAGAAGAATGGGTACCGGTATCATTTTGGTAACGGATGGTTGATTTTGTGTTGTGAAAAAGATTCATATGCTGTATCTCCCAGGACCAAACGGGTACCTTCACTGTGATGCTAAATTGCCCGTATCTTACAGTTTTCTTTATCCTAACCTACTCATTAGTGAAATTCATATAGGATTGGGTCTAGAAGAGTTGTTTATGGCTGGTGGGAATCCTTATTGGCATTGTAGGAAGATGAGGGAAGACATTAATGTTTGACAAAAATATTAAGAAACTAGTATTTGCTTTGTGGCTAATAACATTCCTCTAAGTAAACTCTTCAAGGAGAAGTCTGATATGACTGTTTTGCTAGCTCCTCAACCTGGGCGCCGCTAAGTTACCTGTCAGCTGAAACACAGAATGCCTTGGCCTGCGGCCTGGGGCCACTCGCTGCAGCTCAGGTCAGTGGCCTTTAGCCAAGAGCAGGCTTGTGTTTCCTTCATTGGGTTGTACACACGCTCTTTCCTTCACTTCGTGGCACATACGAAAAAGGTTTGAAGCACTGATTGAAACAGTACTGACGGCATCATTAGCCAATATGGTTAGTGTCCTTATTTCATTTATGGGTGGCGGGAAGTTAAAATGGTATTGTTAGGATCTTGTGGGGTTGACCAAGCAGGAAAAATAAGTGCGACCTAAGACCGGCGGGGCACTTTGGTTCCTTGTTAGAGTTCGAGCGAGCCGTTCTGAGAATATCTGCTGTGCGATGCGTTGCCTCTGCCTGGACAGTGAGGTGGGCTGGAGGCCACTTGTGTGGGCTCTGGGATGTTGATGAAAACCGGAACAAGCCTCGTGGCTTTTCTTGACCCAGTTTTCACAAGTTTGTGTAGTAGGTGCCCTGTCCCACTAGAAGGATGCTACCAAAAAGTAGGAGTTCGTTATGTGGCTGATTTTTCAGAAATCCTAATATCTCGCTACTGGTGCGTGGTAACATAGTAACTTGAAACTTTGGGGAGCTGATGAGGAACTTAAGTAGAGTGTGGAGGGGTCTGACTGGGAGGCAGAGGTTGCCACATGGCCTACCCATCGGAGAAGAAAGGCTCACTGACCATTCTGAATGGCAAGTTTTGTTGGATTTGATCAACACAGCATTTGTGTCTCACTTGTCTCTGTGGGACCCCTTGTTGATGTGTTGGAAGATTTAAGGCTTAACATAAATGCCCTGTGGATTTGGGTGAGTTTTAGGCATGACGTGGATTTAAAGTGTCTGAGCACCTGGACAGGGTGCTGAGTACCTAGAGTAGCTAGAAGAATTTGATGGTTTTTTGTTTTTTTTTTGATTCTATGCGTACTCTCTCTTTGTGCATTACCTGTTCCTAGTCTGTGTTTATTTTCTAATTGGGGTATTTGCTCTCAAATCCGTCAGGAAGTCCCTTATGTCTATGTACTGACCTGGTGTGCTGTAAACCTCCCCCCTTCCTGGCCAGAACTCTCAGCGCCCTAAGAGCAGTAATGCTGTGTGAATGGAATTAGTGCAGGCGCCTAGCAGGTTAGACCTTTCTTGTTAAGAATTGTGATGGGTGATGGTATAAAAGAGAGCTCCGAACCAGCTGGGGACAAATGACAAGCTCAGCATTATTACACATTCGTCCCCTTCTCCCCTAAACTGGGGGTGGAGGCGTGCTGGCAGGGATGGCTGTCACCTCTTGGGTGTCCACTCGGAACCTTCTCAAGGTGGGTGTGTAACTGGAATTTCTACCCTTAGATTCCCGTGGAGGCTGTGCTTCCCAAATCTGTGGGGTGTGACTTTTGGGGCGAGGGGGCTGTGTTGAATAAGCTTTTCCTGTGTTTGGGGGGGATTAAAATATTATTGAACTTAGCTGGTACATACACCTTAAAAAAATCTCAAAAGATATCATGTGTGAAATATTACAAGATTTTAGGGGTATGGAAATGTTCAAGTTGGATTAGCAGATATATATATGAAAGTGCCTAGATTTGTGTTTTTAAGGACATTTTGTTCTCTAGGCCTCAGTAAATTTGGGTTTAGAGAACAGATTGGTCTCTTTTAGAAAGCTCGGGTGTGAGTAGCAAGGAGATTATAATTGAAACAGAAACAACAAATACTTAGTGTAGAAAAACGGAAACACAGCAAAGTAGAAAAAAATGTCCCATAATTCTAGCACCTGGAAGTAATCACCAGTCATACTTTTGGAGAAAGACCTGTGTGTGTATTATGAATTTATCATATGCACATATGCTTTACTGAAATAATTTATTAGACACATTACTTATTGCTTGATTAAAAAAAATCTCTTACTATTACTAACATTTACTAATGTCAGTAGTCTTTTATGGTGTGGGTTTTTTTTGTTTTGTTTTTGTTTTTGTTTCTGGGTTTTTTTTTTTTTTTTTTTTTTTTTGGTGGTGGTGGTGGTGTAGTATTCCTGTTACGGATGTGTCGTAATTTTTCTATCTAGTCTAGCATAAATATCACGATGCTGAATACTTTTCTTTGCATAATCTTTAACTTCCTAGAGAATGAATTCTTAGGAATGGACTTACTACATTAATCATCAAGGACATTTGGAGATGTTTGCAAGATCTTGCCCTCTAGAAAGTGGACCAGTTTATATTCACAGCAGTAATTGGTTCATTTATTTGTCTCTGTTCATCTGTCTACTGAACAGATGTTAAGGATCTGTGCATCAGGTGCAGTTCTAGGCAGGGAGGCAGGTGAGAAATAGAATTTCTGTGCTCCTGGAGCTTAAGGTGTCGTGGGGATGGTATACATCACATAACCACAGACCGATGTGAAAGTACAGCTGTGGAAAATTCTGAGAAGACTGCCCACTTCTTCATACTCTTATTAACGTTAATATTGGGATTCCTGGAACGCCTGGGTGGCTCAGTCGGTTAAGTGTCCGACTTCGGCTCAGGTCACAATCTCACAGTTCGTGGGTTTGAGCCCCATGTCAGGCTCTGTGCTGACAGCTCAGAGCCTGGAGCCTGCTTCGGATTCTATCTCCCTCTGTCTCCCCCCGCTCCCAGTCATACGCTGTCTCTCTGTTTCTCAAAAATAAACAAACATTAAAAAAATTAACATAGGGATTCCTTTTATTTACATGTGGTATTAGAGGCAAAAATTGAATTTTAATTTTGTGGATAGCTAGAAGAATTCGATGGTTTTTTGGATTCTGTGTGTATTCTCCCTTTTGTTAATTACCTGTTCATATTCTTTGTTTATTTTCTAACTGGGATATTTGCTCTCAAATCCATCAGTCAGTCCCTTATATCTACCCCAACCCTCCCAGCCCCCACAGTGGGTCATTTCAGCTGGGGCTATGTAGTTTAGACAAAAGTACCAAGGTACAAAGTTGTTTTCTTTATGTCCTTTTTTTTTTTTTAAGCTCTCTTTTTTTAATTTTTTAATTTTTATTTTTATTAAAAAAAATTTTTTTTTTCAACATTTTTTTATTTTTGGGACAGAGAGAGACAGCATGAACGGGGGAGGGGCAGAGAGAGAGGGAGACACAGAATCGGAAACAGGCTCCAGGCTCTGAGCCATCAGCCCAGAGCCTGACGCGGGGCTCGAACTCACGGACCGCGAGATCGTGACCTGGCTGAAGTCGGACGCTTAACCGACTGCGCCCCTCTTTATCTCCTTAATGAACCTGCGGACCTCACAGCAGCACTCGGGGCCATGGGAATCCAGAGCAAGTTCTGCTGGACAGTCTGTTGACTCTACCTGCATGAGTATCTGAAGTCCTGTTTATTTCAATAAAGCCTTGACATTTGTACTGCATTGGTCATCCTGAATGAGCTGTCTCTCTGGTATTTTTAAAGAGTTTGGACTAATCAGGACTTGGTCAGTTTAGCCTGAGGAATTGTATTTGTTTGTTGGAAGGAGACATCCGGCTCAGAGTCTGATCAAAGCAGGTGTTGTTGGCTTAAATGCTAGCTCAAAGGTGTGGCTGCACATAGAAATTCATAATAGTGACATTGTGCATAATTGAGGCAAAATTACTGGTGACCATAGAGGGGCTCATGTCATCAATGTCAGAGTTAATGGTTAGTGGGATCAAGGGACGAAGAATCATCACGAGTCTCTCTAATGTTAGGTTTGGAAGGATGTTAGGGCAGATCGTCTGTTTCATTCCAGGAAACTTGATGAACTCCCCATTTTACTGTGATAGAAAATGAGCTAAAAACATTTTTTTTTTAATTGTTGGTTGATCAGCTTTGGGAGCAAGTTGGGGGCTTTTCAGCCTTTACACTATCTCCCTGAAGACTTTTGTTAACCAAATAAGGTCTCATAGTAAAATGTAGTCTACAGAAACTAAAATGCTTCTTTTGCCTTTGCCTGGAGTCCATAGAATCTGCTAGAAATTGTTATGCCATCGTGTCAGAGCAGTACCCCTCTAGGCACCGATAGAGAAATAGCAGAGTTCTCGATATTACAGGTTTAAAAAAAAAATCTGTCTACCCCAGGAGAGGTCCGTGAATCATCTGCCAGAGGTTGGCAAGGTAGAGAGTGAATCGTTTCGGTTCTTTGGCAACAGAGCCTCTGAGGCCCGAGCTTATCAGATGAGGAAGATGCTTAATGTTTAGGAAGCACTGGTGTTAGTGGTCTCCCACCCACCCTGGTTCAGGACCTTGCCACTGTAAACCTACACACAGCGGATAATACAAGGTGGGAAACAATGAGTGATGGTTGGCTGACCCTGACCTACACAGTAACTCCTTTCCTCCTGCCAGCCCCCCTCTGAGGAAGGTAATATCAGTCCCATTTGGCAGGAATGGGCCTGTGGCAGAGAGATGACGTCACCTGCCTGAGAGTGCATAGCCAGTTAGTAGAAGAGCTGAACTCCAAGACTAGGTAGACGGGCTTTACCACTGGTTTTCCTAGTTTCTGGTTGAGCACCACTGGGATGCGGGCTGTGGGTAAGAACAGGGACTTTTATTGGCACAGTAGTTAAAAGGAATCTACAGAGCCAGTCGCATTTCTTTCTTGTTGCTCATACGTTTTTTTGGTTTAAAAGGTATCAGACAAGGGGTGCCTGGGTGGCTCAGTCATTTAAGCGTCTGACTTCGGCTTGGGTCATGATCTCACAGTTCACGGGTTCGAGCCCCGCGTCGGGCTCTGTGCTGACAGCTCGGAGCCTGGAGCCTGCTTCGGATTCTGTGTCTCCCTCTCTCTGCCCCTCCCCTGCTCATGCTCTGTCTCTCTCTGTCAAAAATAAATAAACGTTAAGGAAAAAAATTTTAAAAGCTATCAATTTTTCCCAGTTTTTTCTTTTTTAGAGAATTTAATAATTTAATTAACTTTTCAATTGGGTTTCAGTACTTCTGACTAATCTCACAGTTAGTTGCCATTTTTTCATCGTTACTCTTTACCAGCCATTGTATTTTTAAGGTATATGAATCCTCCCCACAGCATCACCAGAGCAGTGAAAACAGTAAGGGACTGTTTTTGTCTTGATTTTACAGATGTGTAAATTGCTTGACCGCAGAAATAGCCCTGTGTCATCTTTATCAGTATTTCAGTGATAATCATTTAGCGTCTCGCAGAAGTAATTTTCTCCCCTAGTCTGCCATTTAGCCCCCTCCCACCACATTCCTTTTTAATTTTGCTAAGGTGAGAAACAAAGCAGTCTTTGTGGGTAGGTCAGCCAGCTGCCTTATCGGTCTTTTTGTCTATACTACCTGGCACAATAGGTTGTGTATAACCGTGATATTTCTCTACCTATGGCCGTGTGAATTACTACGTTGGACTTCCCCCAAATCCATCTTCCACACAAAAGTGTTGAACTGTGCCAGAAGGGTCTGTTGGCATATATTTGTTTATCTCTTCTACCCAGAACAAGCCACCTTCCAAACCGCTTAGCTGTATGGATGAATAACCGTGTTTTGTGATATCGATGGGAGTTCAGAGTTCTAAGTGAGATTTTGTAAATTTTTGGAACTTGTTCACTCTTACGTACCCAGGGCTGGAGGAGGAGAGGCGCGGTATGGTATTAGCCGACAGTGACTCATTCAATGCTCAGATTGCTGGAGATTGCAAGACTGGGACATAACGGACAGTTCCGAGTCTAACATCCTTCGTGTCCTGCCCTTCTCTTGAGCTTATCAAAGAAGTTAGGGCCCTCATCACTGTAGTAATTTAGGTAGAAAAGGAAATGAGAGTAAGTCCTTGTTTACCATTTTATTTTCTCGTTTCTGAAATTACTCGAATATAAAGTTGTATAGTTGGAACTGTGTGTTCCTCATTTTATAGCCAGTGATTACAGATAATTGAACGAGTTACTCCAAATACTCCATTTGGAAATGAGGTATGAAGAGTTAGAGCCAAGGGAGAAATGAGAATTTCAGGCGGTCCTCACCCCTCCGTCCCCTGGCGGGATGTTCTGGGTACTTGTAGGTCAATCGCTCATGTTTTTGAAGGTGTTCTGTGAGTGATTTGTACATCGTAGTTTCAGTTCTCGCTTTTTCCTCTGCTAGGTTCTGGGAAATCCCTAATGGTGGCAGTGGGGGTTCTTAAGATCTCAAGAGAGACTGATTCTTACTGTTTTTTTGATTATTCCTACCTAGCTCCTTTGGCTTCTGAGTAGTGGCTTTAAAGAGTAACTGTGACGTTTTCGTGATTCTGTTTGGTAGTCGGGTGGTGGTCCTGCTGGTTTAACCTGAGCTCTGCTATGTGTCTGTATTCAGCTAGTAGGTCTGTGGGTGGAGACTAAGCTCAGTGGGGATGACTGGGCCCTCTGGACTTGTGCATGTGGATTTCCATCATCAAGGATGCTACTTGGGCTGCTTCACGTTTAGACTTGGTCACTTTCCAAGAGGGTGAAAGTGGCGCTGTGGGGCCTCCTAAAGGCTTAGCTTTGGAAGTCCTACAACAACCCTTTCCGCTGTGTTCTTGGGGTCCCAGCGAGTCTGAAATCCAGCCTGATTAGAGAGGCAGGGAATAGTCACATTCTAAAGAGGTGATTCACTGGTGGCTATTTTGATAACAATCTACCACATAACCTGAAGTGATGCATTAATATTACAGCAAAAAAGCTAACTTCTAGATGCATCGCTGGATCCTTCAGTGATCTTTATTGCCACCAACAATGGGAAGTTTTGCTGTTACTATTTCAAATTTGGTGAAATCACGTGTCGAAGGTACGTAGATTGACTGCAGTTATTTTAGAGATGGTCTCCATTCTTACAGGTTGGGTGGGAAGATTCTGAATCAGAGGAACAGAATCTTGCTTTCCTATGATCGAATAAAAGAAAATAAGCCCACTAGGTTGTATGAGAGGTTAGTGCAATGTTGATAAAAAAAAATTAATAATTTGAATTCAACAAATATTTGTTGCACTGTTATTTTGTCGTAGTTACCTATTACAGGTGATTTGTAGAATTCAAAGATAAATTAAGCTAGTTAAACATTTAGGACAAAATTGCTCACAATTTGATTATGGGAACAGGCTTGAGAAGGATGGGAGAGAGCGACAGGGTGGACCCCATGTAGACATAGTGTCTCTCTGAGGACAGGCTGGTTCTGACGTTTTGGAAATAGAAATAGTGTTAGGAAATACTTTTTCCTCATCTGTGGAAGGTCGGGGAAGGATGTTTTGGTGACCTCGATTGCAAAGACTGGTCATCTTGCATAGTTGACTGGTAGACTCTTGGCTGCTCTCGGATAGAATTTTTGAGCAAGGTTAAACTCAACTATGGGCCAGCTTAGCCGATTGTGGAAAGTGATGTTAAGGGTTTGTATCGCTTGAGAAGTTGGTGGAGTACAGTATTCAGGGATGGCTCCTTTGTCTTCTTGCTTAAGGCCAAGTAAAGTTGAAAGATATCTTCCTTCCACCTTCAAAATTCTGTGAGTTGCTCTGTGGTCAGAATACAAGCCAAACACATTCCTAGGCCTTACTGAGTATGGATGTCAGTGGACAGATCCTTGTTCTTCAGAATCATAGCTCGGAATGTTCTTGAAGATCCCATCCTTGGGACTGTGTCTTTCATGAGAAGCGTGAGGAAGAAGTTGGATGTCGATGTGGAGAGGTTGTTTGAGGCAGAGCTTTGAAACCAGACCTTCAAAGGGTGGTGCAGAGAGGTCGATCCCCAGTCCTTGGCGAGCCTGAGTGGGACATGAGGCTGTGAGCCACCTGGGTCGGCCAGTGGGCTGGCGGAGATTCTGGTCTTCCCGGTGTGCCAAGCAGGTGCCCTCATTTCCTGTATGAGCCGGCATGAGAAAAGTTGGGCAGTATTACCCTGAGGGGTAGAGCAGTGCCTTGGAAGTATGATGATGGGACGAGGGCAGACACTGTTGTCCTTAACAGTCAGGGTTCTTGGTTACAGATGGCAAGAATTTATTCTAGCCAATTTGACCCACATCGGGGTTGTCTGGGGCAATCCGTGTGAAATTTGTTCTCAGACCGATCTAATACGCATTTGAGAGCATTTTCTGTTATCAGCTTCACTGAACTTAGTTTTTAGGTACACAAAGACTGTCTTCGCTCGCAGGAGACTCCTTCCCTATGAATATTTTAAGATGTTTGATCAATGGCTGTTTTCTCTTCTGCTGTAGATAAAGGGGAGGCTCTGTTTATCTCTGACTGGTTAGGGATGGGGATTATTTGGTGACAGTCTCCCCAAAGGGAGAATTATAATCACAAGTTTATAATCTTTTTTGATCAACTAGTTTAAAGCCTGCTGTACAAATAACTTAATCTCTGTTAGCTTCTAAAAATCTCCACAGGCCATTTGTAGGAAAACTTCCTTCCCTACTCCCTTTACTCCCTGTAGAAGTTGCAGGCTTTTGAAAAAAAAAAAAATCCCTTTTGCTCTAATGTCGTATTTGCGTGTAGTTTTGTCACTAAAAATAATTGGCATAGTGACGGGTTGCCTTTAGGATTTAGGTTTTTGGGGTGAGAAAGAGAAGATAAGGACCAGTCATAATAAAGGTTCTTACTTAGAGAAAGTGAGTGGGGGGAAAAAAAGAAATGCTGGGGGAAATAATGTTCATGTCCACAGAGGTAGCCTCTCTGAAGTATCGTAAAAACTGCTCTGCTCCTTTCTGCCTCTCCCCACATCTCGTCTGTGACTGACTTTCTGGGACTGTCCTTCTCCTCCTCAAAACTGCCCTGTGAGTTCATCTCCAAATGGTCAGCCTTTGGAGAGTGGGAGCCCTGCAGGACCAGCCCATGCAACTCGATCTTCCCCTACACCCCCTGGCACCGGTTCTAGGCCCTGAGTCATCACCTCCGCTTAGAGAGGCTGTGAACTTTTATAGAATTATTTAGCGTATTTTGTTGGTGGACGATCAGAACATGTGCTTGGACAGTGTTCAAGACAGTTGCAGATGTGGTGAAGTATGGCGTGTGTTCAGACCTAACCTGTGTAAGTCACGTTGTGTGATGTTTGTGTGCTTGTTCATTTCTGCGGGAAATGGCCTTCAAGACCCCAGTTTATTTTTGCTCAAGTGTGAAAACAGTGCTGAGGAAGGATGTGTGTGTGTGTGTGTGTGTGTGTGTGTGTGTAAATATTTACTTTCAAGAAAACAGTTTAAGTTTTAATTGTAGTAATATATTTTGTCTGCCTGCAAAGGTTAGCTGCTGTCCCCTCAAACTGAGCTTTGGAAGAAAGGGCCAGTTTCGGTGTTTTCCTCGGGATGGTGTTCACAATGATTCTTTGTTCTGTTATTGTCCTGAATTTGATCTTAGTGTGTTTTCGGTTTTTCACCCTATAGGGTGGTTCCAGACACAACCACATGACACGTGGTGTTCAGCTTTTGATTTGGGGGGTTGGTAGGCATTGAGCTCATTCAGAACTTCATTTCTTTTATGTTCTTAAAGTTTATTTACTTTGCGATCTGGGGAAGGGCAGAGAGTGAAGGAGAGAGAGAGAGAATCCCAAGCAGGCTCTGCACTGCCAGTGTGGATCCCGATGTGGGGCTCGAACTCACAAACGGTGAGATCATGACCTGAGCTTAACTGACTGAGCCACCCAGGTGCCCCCAGAGCTTAATTTAAATTCCAGAAACTTTGTTCTATAAAGTAACATTCATAGGTTTCAGGGATTGATTAGGACCTGGTGTCTTTTTGTTTGTTTTTTAATTCTTCTTTCAGTGTTTATTTTTGAGAGAAAGAGAGAGAGGTGGGGAGGGGCAGAGAGAGAGAGGGAGACACAGAATCAGGAACGGGCTCCAGGCTCCGAGCTGTCAGCACAAAGCCCGACGCGGAGTTTGAACACATGAACCGCGAAATCATGACCTGAGCTGAAGTCGGACGATTAACTGACTGAGTCCCCCAGGCATCCCATGGACCTGACATCTTTGAAGGCCTCCATTTTCACTGCAGTCCACCTGTGGCCCCCACATATTTACATCTTCTCCGTGTGCAGCCGATACTTGGTGCTCCGGCTTCCCCCAGAGCCTTAGGTCACAGCATCAGCTAGAATGCAGATCTTATCCAAACACCACCAGTTCATCAACCCCCAGTCTCATCAGAATCATCCAAATCAGGTGTGGGTGAGGCAGAGTATGATCCGTTGTGACACAAGATTCCTCTCCGTCCGCGAACCTAGAAGCAAGAAGACAAGTGACCTTGTCAGGCATCGGATCGCATTTCTAGAGATACCCATTCAAAATGGGAGAACACTGAAGGAAAAAAGGAAACAGCAGTCCCAAGCAGTTTCAAAATTCAGCAGAGCAAATTCCGTTAGGTTTCAAGGCCCGGGGATAGCCCTCCGCCTTTAGAGAATTCCCAAAGACAGATTTCCAAGAAGTAGAAGAGCCTGTTCATTAGAGACTTTTTCTTGTACGTTGCTGAACATTTCATCAGAAACAATTCTATCAATTTACTTTTTTTTACCAGCAATGTGTGATACTAGTGATTCTTTTACCTGGTCACGTTAACCCATTATCATTGGGGGAAAAATAGGTGTATGTATAAACGAGACCTAAGTTTTGTCAGTTTCACATGAACAACATTTTTAACTGTTTTTGGTGTTAGTGAGTGCCTTTCATAATTTGTTCTCAGTTTTGCTTTACTGAACAAAACTTTACTTTTTCATACCCTTGCCAATTTTTCTATTTTTCTTGACTTGTGTGATGTCTTTATGTCTATTTAGAGTTTCCTGTTTTGTATTGCAAGGATTTTCCCCAGATTTCCCTTAAAATTTTTTAAGTTTTTTTTTTGTAGTATACGGAATTTGCTTTTTAATACAGCCAAACCCGCCGATTTTCATAGAGAACCTTTTGCAATTATAGAGAACCCCTTCTCTACTGGCTTTCAAATGAAACTGAATTTAAAATAAATGTTTGGCACCTGAATGGGCAAGTTACGTGGAAAATTCATGTTGTACCATGCTTCTTTTTTTTTTTAATGTTTTATTTATTTTTGACAGAGAAAGAGAGAGAGAGAGAGAGAGAGAGAGACAGAGCATGAGTGCGGGAGGGTCAGAGAGAGAGGGAGACACAGAATCCGAAGCAGGCTCCAGGCTCTGAGCCATCAGCACAGAGCCCAATGCAGGGCTCGAACTCACTGAGTTCATGACCTGAGCCGAAGTCGGACGCTCAACTGACTGAGCCACCCAGGCGAACCCCATGCTTACTTCTGAACATGATGTGTCTGGGCTTCTTGGGAATTCACATTATCCTGTAGTAAAGCCCGTCTCCCAGAGCTGATCCAGGAGCCACGGCCAGGAGCTCTCTGCTCTTGTCCTGCAGTCCCGTCCGGCTAGTGTGGCACCCTGAAACTTACAACTGTCATCAGAAACACCAGGCTGAGTAGATGGAGCCCCTTCATACATCTTCTGAACCCATACGTCTTCTGAGGGGGTGGGGAAGGGTTTGGATTGTAGACGTGTTGTTTGAGAAGGTAGATACATGCATAACAAACCAGGAGGTGTGTATGCTGGAAAAAGTATCCTTAGTATCTTCCGGTCGGGAAGCTAAGATGTGTTGCAAATGCTTAACAAACCTGACTTTGTTACAGAGTTTCCATTCGGTAGAATCCCAGAGAAATGATCTTGTAAGCTTTATTGACATAGAGAGGAATATGGTCAGTGAGTACAGCATGTTACAAAACATATTGTGGTCTGATTTTAATGGTAGAGAAAAAAAGTGGGTGTCTATGTACAGAAAATAGTTTCCAAGAGACAATGATTATTTGGGGATAATTGGACTTATATATAATATATATTAAAAAAAACCCATATATTCTGTAGGTGTGTACATAATATTATGTATATTTTTCTTTATCTTTCCTGACTTATGTATAATATATATTTTTAAAAACTCATATATTCTGTAGGTATATAAATAATACTCTGTGTATTTTTCTCTTCTTTATCTTTCTGAAATTTTTGGCTTTTCTATACTGGACGTGTTTTGTTGGCATAATGTAAAACATTGGTACCTTACCTCCCCTTTCCCTAACCCCAAAGAAATGGCTCCAGATAAATAATTATTTGAAATACCAGTGTATTGAACTTGAAGTTGACTGTGCCATGATGTTTTTTTTAGCTTGTAATGGTTGCAGAATGCTTGAGATTCTTCGCTCGGTCATTTATGCTATGTTTGAGGGAAAACCATTAAACTATGGCATCGAAGTGTAACCCTGGAAAGGTGGTAATACTTTAGTATTTTTCAATATATTTGCTGAGGTAAATGATTTTTGTAGTGGTATTTTCATTTGCAAAAGTGTTAGCGTCTCTGAACAATATAAACTTGAAACACTGAACGTTGTTTTCTATCGTATTGAAGCATAACGGATGATTTGTAGTTAGTAACAACTTCAGGTCATTTTTATTTACTGTTTCTTAATTCTGAGAAATTCTTTGTTGCCTTTCAAAATATTATATTAACTGTATGTTAAAACACATTTTTCTGCTTTTTGGTATGAATTTCTTATGCCCTCAGAGTGGTATCTCTTTTATAGTGCTTGAAACTTTTACTTTTTATTTGTTATTTCTTAGGTAAACGCAAAGCACTGAAGTTGAATTTTGCAAATCCACCTTTCAAATCTACAGCAAGGTTTACTCTGAATCCCAATCCTACAGGAGTTCAAAACCCACACATGTGAGTATTCCTGGTAATCAACTAAAAGGCTCAGCTCAAGCAAAGGTTTTAACGTTACTGTATTTTATGAATTTTCCCAAGTTGAGGGGTTGGCATTTTCATTATTTTATGGGCCATTTGAAATACTACTATTTGAACTTAAGTAGAAAATTATTGATTCTGTAGTCTGAAGTAGATGAGCGTAATTTTCCTTGTTAAAGTTTAAACTTGAAGGGAAAAAAGAGCTGAAGATCCAGTCAACATTTTTCTCTTTCTGAACTGAGACTGTCGTTTAGACCTTTCCCTCTGGATTTCCATTTAAATTGTAAGTGGCACTTAGGAAACATAACTCTCGCCTCTAGATCTGTACAAATCGTCCCTGCTTACTGGGTGACAAAATAGAGTCCCATTCTATTTTATTATGATGAACTAAATTCCTGTAAGATTTTCATGTCACAGTAAATTGAAAGAACGTGTGCCCGTCAGTGTACAGGTGTCAGTGAATATTTTTAAAATTTGTTCCCTACATATATATTTTTCCCTAAATATTTTTATTAAAATGTAAAAATGATATTTTAGCATCACTGAAAGTCACTGAGTGTATTAGAAACATCTGGTAATTTAAAATACCTCCAGAATATTTACAGACACCTTTGAATTGAAGTGAAGTGATGTATTAAATAATGATGCCTCCCCCTTTTACCCCCCAAGACCTATCATGAGTATGAAGGGTCAAAGCCAGTGGCTTCACATTCATACTCACGTTCATAAAATTAATTTTTCCTAGTTCCGGGATTGAGAATGATCAAGCAAGCAAATGGCAGAAGGTATGGTTTAAAAAGCAGTCAGAATATAGTATCTGCAGTTTTTAATCATTCCTTAACAATTTTTATTCAAACCTTGTTAGACTACAAATTGATTCATACTTCCCAAAAAAGCACATTTATGGCTACTTTCTTTCCTTTTGATGTCTGGCAGGCGTCGGATTTGCAAACAGTAACGAACTGGTAGGAGGTAGAGTGTCTTGAAATAGGAATGCTAAAACTATTTTGTTATTTTTAAACCATCAGAGTACAGAAGGGGGCTGTGTGTGTGTGTGTGTGTGTGTGTGTGTGTGTGTGTGTTCGTTCTTAGGTTTTCACCTGTGACTTTAAACCAATGAAAACTAGAGTGACAGCAGTTCATTTGACTGGGAATAGGTCTGCTAATTTTATTAGACTGGTGTCCCTAACGAGATTTCTTGTCAGAGCTCAGTTTAGCGTCCCAGCCTTTTTACGTCCTCGAAAACATCAAGTGGGGGTTATATTGAGGAAGGAAACTCTTAGTACCTCTTAATTAGTCAGAACTCTGGCAGCAAGGAAACATTTTTAAAAGAACCTCCTTCCTCATTTCCTAGAATTTCTGGTGAAAGCTGGTACAAAACTAATTCTTGAACATGGTCCATTTCTATTACCTTGGTTGCTAGCTGAACTATGTAGTTGAAATCTGCGAAAGAGGATATATAGTAATCGCCCAATTTAACAGATCCTCCCCCTCCCCCTCCTTTTTTTTCAAAGCTCTCTTGGACACACAGAAAAACACCCTGACTTACATTTAGAACTGCAAAAACATTTACATACTTGTACTCTCATCCTTTGAGAGTTTCATGTATTTGGGAATTCATGGACAAAATTTGTGTGTGTGTGTGTGTGTGTGTGTGTGTGAACAGTAAACAGGGTGAAAAAAAAGCTTTCTTCCAAAATTTGGGTCCATCATTTTTTTAATTTAAACCTACCACTTTATAATATCCTTATAACCAGCTAGGTTTCTTATCCCTTGTCTCGTCCCAGCAGGTGTTAAAAGTTTGAGAGGACATGGTAATAAGCATTCTTATTCTGTAAATAAGAAGTATTTATTCTATTTTATGATAGAATCTTAAGATTTTGGTTCTGGGGTGTAAACATTTTAGACCCAGACCTTGTTTTAATTTTCTTACTGCGCTGGTCTGTTATTATGTGGATGAGGAACAGGTGAAACTACTAGCATTGATATTGGTCAAAGACCATCATTTCAACCTGTTATTTATTGTTTTGCAAAAGAGAGAGAGAAAGCATGTGAGCAGAGGAGGGGCACAGAGAGGGACACATGGGATCCGAAGCAGGCTCCAGGCTCTGAGCTGTCAGCACAGAGCCGGACGCGGGGCTCAAACTCACAAACCGCAAGATCATGACCTGAACCAAAGCTGGACGCTTAACCGACTGAGCCACCCAGGCGCCCCTTAAGACCATTGTTTCAGTATGTAGGGCAGCTTATGTCTTCTGACTCCCTACACCCTTCCATAAGGAGATCCTTCTGTGCTCTTTCTGTGGGTTGTGCACCATCGGGCACTAAAGAACCACTGTTGGTTACTTGCAGTGTGGGGATTTGAAAAAGCTACCTCTGTGCCATTTATATGTGTTACCTCCTTCTAAAATTTGCTTGAACTCTTTTTTTTCCCCTTTAACTTTAGTTATAGATATAAATACAAAACTTTCTCTTGAATTTAGGGAAAGATAAGGTGAAGTATAAGCAACTAATGAAGTTGAGAGATGTAGCTCCCAGGAGCTACTCTAACATCCATCTGGCATGTAAGATTTAAAATTTTAAAACTGTGTCCTTATTTTCTGGGAACCAACAGTTCAAATAAAATTCTAAGAAATAACAGTTGGCTGTAGAGATTCAAGAAATGAGGCATAAAGTAATACAGATTGAATGTCAAATGAATGGTGCAGGAGGGGATAAGATCACTTTTGGATAAACAACTTGGTGAAACCTTTCACAAAGAAGCAAGATTTGAATTGGGTTTTGAAAGATGGGCAGAGAAGGGAGAATGACATTCTGGTGAGTGTAAGTACAGATAAGTTTTGGGGACTGTGTGTAGTCTGTTTAATTATAGCACGGATGTTACTTGTAGATTACCTAGTTCTATCACTGGAAACTTTTAGCATTTTTTTCCTTTATTCTTGCTGTTCTATAGTTATATGAAGATCTATCTAGGTCTGGATCATCTTTCTGTCCGTGGAGGAACCATTTTATTTAGTTCAGGTATCTGTTTCTGAGAAAATTTCTGCTTTTGTTTTGATCAATTCCTTCATGCATTTCCTAGTCTCCTGTTGTTTGGATGTTGGACCTTTTGAATTTCCTGGGTCTTTGATTTTTCTTTCATGTGTTTTTTATCTTTTTGTTTTCTTTTTCTGTATCCTAGATTTCCCTTATTTACTGATCCTTCTATGAAATTTTCTATTTTGGTATTTGATTTTAATTTCCATGAGTGGATTGTGGCTTCTTCTTAGTCTCTCACTCTTTTTTTTTTTTTAATGTTTTATTTATTTTTGAGAGAGAGAGAGAGAACATGAATGGGGGACAGTCAGAGAGAGGGAGACACAGAACCTGAAGCAGGCTTCAGATTCTGAGCTGTCAGCACAGAGCCTGATGCGGGGCTTGATCCCACAAACCGTGAGGTCATGTCCTGAGCCGAAGGTGGATGCTTAAACGACTGAGCCATCTTTAGTATCTTATTCTTAATTTATCTGGAATTAAAAAAAATTTTTTTTAACGTTTACTTATTATTGAGAGACAGAGATAGAGTGTGAGCATGGGAGGGGCAGAGAGAGGAGGAGACACAGAATCTGAAGCAGGCTTCAGGCTTGGAACTGTTGGCACAGAGCCTGACGTGGGGCTCGAACCCACAAACCGCGAGATCATGACCTGAGTCGAAGTCGGACGCTTAACCGACTGAGCCACCCAGGCACACCTACTTTATCTGGAATTTTAAGGTTCTTTTCTGTCCTCTTGGCAATCCGTTTCTTCAGGGTGTCAGTTTTATTTTCCTTTGTCTTTCTTCTTTGTGTTAGTTTATTTCCATGTGTCTTGTAATTCTTGGTTGTCCATTGATAGTTGAGAGTGAGGAAATTAGAGGGCTGATGGGTCGCTCTGATACAGGTGAGCATTGTGTGAATGGTCTGAGAACTGGCTGTCAGGCCAGGAATATTCAGATGCCAGAGTGACTAGAGCCGACATTCACCATTAGAGGCCTTTTTCTCCTCAGATAGCATGTTTATTTTCTTTAAAGACATGCTCTCTTCCCATTTGGGGGGGTGGGGGGAGGTAGAGAGAAAAGGAGGAACCAACTGGACCTTTCTTACAGAAAGAATTTTAATGAACTTTTCTGCTTCTAGGCATTCGTACCTTCCAACTTTGGATCCTCTCTATGATTCTTTTGGGACTATTGTTTATTTCTCCTCTCTGCTGAGTGTTTCCCTCCCAATGTGTTACAGGTGGTAGTTTTCTCTATTACTGTTCCTCCCCCACAAGGAAAGTCGTCATCGTCATCTTCTTCTTTTTTTAAGATTTTACTTTTCAGTGATCTGAAACATGGGGCTCAAACTCACAGCCCTGAGATCAAGGGTTGCACACTCTACTGACTGAGCCAGCCAGGCGCCCCTATTACTGTTTTTTTTTTAACCCCTTATTATGGAAAGTTACAAGCATATCTAGAAGTAGAGAGTTATAGATGAATCCGTATGTATTTATCTGTATGACAAATACATAGAAGTTTTAGTGGTTAATGTGCCCAATACTGTTTTTATCTATTTCTCCATCTTCCTTATTTTTAACCAAACCTCAGATGTTATTCTATCTATAAGAAGTATTTCAAGATGTACTTCTTTTTTTTTTTAATTCTTTTGGAATGTTTTTAATTATTTTTGAGAGAGAGCACAAGTGGGAAAGGGACAGAGAGAGAGGGCGACACAGAATCCAAAGCAGGCTCCAGGCTCCGAGCTGTCAGCACAGAGCCTGACACGGGGCTTGAACTCACAGACCGTGAGATCATGACCTGAGCCAAAGTCGGACGCTCAACCGACTGAGCCACCCAGGTGCCCTAAAGGACTCCTTTATAAAAACACAGTCACAATACCGTTATTACATCCAGTAGAATAAATCTTTAATATCATCATGTAAGTGAATTACTTCATCATTTTTTTTTTAAATACTTTGAAGCAGGATCTAAACAAGGTACTGTACTACAATTGACCGATGTCTTTGAAACTAGAGTCCCTTCTTTTAGAGGTGATTAGTTTTGCTTTGTCTGCACATTTGTGTCTGCTTTCAGACCTTCAGAAATTTGCTGGAATCTCTCAGTTTCTTCATCGTTTATTTCCTTTTTTTTAAATTGTACTTTTCTTGTGCGTCCTTCGAGAGTGAGGAGAAACCTGAACAGGAAGTGTAGGTTTTTCCCCCTCTGATACCCCGCGGTGTTCTTATAAACGTGGCAGGCTTGTGCTACAGTCATGTTCTGTATATAAATCGGACACGAACAACAGTAGTTATTTTCCTGTGAGGTCTCTGCTCCCATCGCACTGAGTAATGTGTGAGTGCGCGCCGAGCACAGAACCACTGAGAATGCACCAAATACAATTGTTTTCCTGAAAGAACATCCCTTTTATCCTCACAACATATCAGAATTGTACAAGAAGAAACACTAGCTCAAAAGAATACATATTAGAAATAATGCCGAGTACAGATATATTTGGGGGCTTGAGCTAAGCGGTTCGAAACCATATCTTCCACGTTTAAAAGAATCTCTTTGTTGAGACCAAGAAGGTCTCTGGGATCTCATTTATTTGTATGACATTTGAACGTTAAAAGGCTCAGTTTGTGCCATGGGACACTAGGAGTCGTTTGAAAGAAGTTTTAAAGCTAGTTAATAGCTAGTGGTGTTCGTCATTTCATGGTAAGCCTACTCAGTAGAGCTTTACAGTAAAGCATAGAATAGCAATTAGAAATTACGTAGCCGTGGGGGTACTTGGGTGGCTCAGTCAGTTGAGCGTCCAACTTCAGCTCAGGTCATGATCTTGCCGTTCATGAGTTTGAGCCCCATATTGGGCTCACTGCTGTCAGCCTGTCAGCGCAGAGCCCTCTTTGGATCCTTGGTCTCCCTCTCTCTACCCGTCCCCTGCTTACGCTCTCCCCGCAATAAATAAATAATAAAAAACAAATCATCTAGCCACTGTTGCTGGTTAAATTGTGGAAACTTTGTCTTTTAAACTTTATTATTTTGGATTAACCATTTTAGTTAATGTTGGAAGACCTGGTTTCTATCCTTACATCATCATTATCCCTGTGACCTTGAATGTGTCATGTGGCACTCTGATCGCAATTCAGGTGTTGAATTCGCATAGCGACTTCCATTCTTGTACGTGGTAAATTGGGGCAGGGAGGGAAAGAATTCACCCAGGTGTGTGCTTTCTTCAAATCAGAGGTTATGGAAAAGCCCGGGGGGCTAAGTGTGTGTGAGTTGGGAGAGGTCTCTGTAGTCTTGCCCGTCCTTTCTCCAAAATAGTCCCTGGGACATCTCTGCTCAGCTCCTAAGTGTGAAAACCATGAGTCTACACGAGCTGCAGAGTTTTCCCCCATCTCTGACATTTTTTGATGCAGGCCTAGTAACTTCTGTGCTGGAGTACTTTCACAAAATGGCAGTCGTGGTAGAAATATTTATAGCTACAAACTAGTACTCCAAAATTTAAAACACCAAGTGTATTAAATATGATGGGATCTTTTAATTTTTGGCTGGTTTAGATTTACTGCTGGAAACTTTTTCTTTCTGACTCCCCGTGCCAAATATACATAACATGCAATTTAGCATCTTAACCATTTCCAAATGTGCAGCTCAGGGGCATTAAGTATATTCACATTTTTGTGCAGGCATCACTGCCATCCATCTCCAGGACTCGATTTCATCTTCTCAATTGAAACTGTTCATTAAATGCTAACTCCACGTTTCTCCTCCTGCCCACCTTGGTTCTACTTTGTCTCTAAATTTGGTCACTCTAGGTACCTCATATAAGTAGAGTTATGATACAATATTTGTTCTTTTGTGTCTGGCTTATTTCACTCAACATAATGTCTTTACACTCTATCCATGTTATGTGTGTCAGAATTCCCCCCCCGCCCCTTTTTAAAGTTTTATTTATTTTGAGAGAGAAAGAGAACATGAGTGGGGAAGGAGAAGAGAGAGAGAGAGAGAGAGAGAGAGAGAGAGAGAGAGAGAGAGAGAGAGAGAGAGAATGAATCCCAAGCAGGCTCTGAGCCATTAGGACAGAGCCCAATGCGGGGCTCGAACTCATGAACCATGAGTTCATGACCTGAGCCAAAACCAAGAGTCACATGCTTAACCAACTGAGCCACCCAGGTGCCCCAGAATTTCCTTTTCAACGCTGAATAGTGTTGTATTTATATACGGCATTTTGTTTATCCGTTCATACAGATGGACATTTAGGCATTTCTACCTTTTGACTCTAGTAAATAATCCTGTCGTGTGAGACTGTCTTCTAGAACTTGCATTATTGTACTTCTTAAAGTTCAGAGGCATGCAATCTATTCCTCAGTCCCACATCCTACCTCGGTGCACCTGATGGTTGTGGCACATTTCCTAAAGTTAGTGTTTCACGGGAGATGTGATTTTCAACTGAGCATAGTGGTCATAGCTGTGGTTGGACTGATTCTCTGTGTGTCGTCCCCCCCCCCTCCCCCACCTGGAGATTCACTAGTATAATTTTCCTCAAGCTGGATGTGTATAGCTGAGATATTGAAGTTAGTTCTGGAATATTCACTTAAAGAAATTAATAGTAAATGTGCTGACTTGCTTGTTTACTAAAGATGAATTTAGTTTTGGCATTTTCAAGCATCTTTTTTCTTGAATCAGAGACTTAGGCACGCATTGAAAGGTGTCCCTGGTTTTTTTTAACCTATAGAGCTGTAGAACTGTGTTCTTTAAAGAAATGCCTAGGTTTTTTGTTTTTTGTTTTTTGTGTTTTTTGTCTTGCTTTGTTTTTTGTTTTGCTTTTCCTGAGCTTTCCAACTGTTTCTGATAAGGCAGCAAGACTGGGCTCCGATTCAGTTCAGAGTGTTATAGAGGTCCTTTGCCTTCGTGTTACGGGCATGTTTCTGGAAACTTACCTATGAATAAGGAATTAAGCTGCTTAAAGGAAACATCCTATCTTTTCAGAGTGTTCTTTTTTATTATTACTTACCACTGAGTGTGATTACATTACTGATCTTGAGCAGATTTGTTTTCCTCAGAATTAATAATTGCCTTATTTAATGGCTCACCGTGAATCTCCTCTCAACGTGAAAGAGTAGATGATCACTCAGTGTTTTTCTTTTTTCTTTTTTCTTGCTGTAATCTGGAGTGGTTGCATGTTAGGCCTGCTTCGTGGCTGTTGCCAGTGGTTTGTGAATGCCTGTATTACTCTCCTGATTTTGATTTCCTGTCTTTGGGAGTCATGTCCTCCCTCCCTCCCCCCCCGCTCTTTCTTTCAGAGGTGTATTTTTTTTTGTGTTTGTTTACTTATTTTGAGAGAGAGAGAGAGAGCAGGGGAGGGGCAGAGAGACAGGGAGACAGAAAGTCCCAAGTGGGCTCTGTGCTGTCAGCTCAGAGCCCGATGTAGGGCACAGTCCCACAAGCCTGGGACCATGACCTGAGCCGAAATTAAGAGTCAGATGCTCAACCGACTGAGCCACCCAGCTGCCCCTCTTTCCCTTCCCTTCCCTTCCCTTCCCTTCCCTTCCCTTCCCTTCCCTTCCCTTCCCTTCCCTTCCCTTCCCTTCTTCTCTTTTTCTCTTTCCTTTTCCTTTTCATTCTCTTTCTCTTTCTTTCATTGTGATTTAGTTTCCCTCCATTTTGAGGGAGTATATCTTCCAACAGCTTCCTGAGATAAGTGTTCTTTCCTAGTAAGTAGGGTTTTGGGGTCTTTGCATGTCTGAAAATGCCTTTATCTCACCCTCCTGCTAGATTAATAGCTTTGTCGGTCTTAGGATTCTGGGGTAGAAATTGTTCTTCAGAGTTGGAAGGCGCTGCTCCAGGCTTCCGGACTTGCAGGGTTACTGTTAAGAACGTATGTGCCATGACGGTTCTGAGCTTCGGAATGTGACCTGGTTTTTCCTTTGTGGGTGACCACAGAGTGGGCTTTTCCCCCAGTGTCTCAGATCTCACTTTTCTGCTTTGGTTTTATTTTTCTTTTCTCTTCTTCCTTCCTTCTTTCCTTCCACTGAGCTTTTGGTGTGGTCTCTCTGTTTTTGTTTTTGTTTTTTTTTAAGTCTATTTATTTATTTTGAGAGAGAGAGAGTGAGAGCCAGAGAGAGCGACAGCGGTGGCGCCTAGGTTTACCGAAAGGATACGGACAAACAGCCAGATGAAGAGATACCCAGGGAGAGGTCTGGAAGGGTTGCAGGCACCAGAGTTCCTGAGGAGCTGGTGTACATCTCCTCTCCTTCCTGGGGTGCACGTGTTCACTGGCCTGAAAGCCCTTGGAATCACTTCCTGTTGGGATTTTGTGGGGACTTTGTCACACAGGTGCGATGAATCAGGGACTCTGTTTCCAGCCCGTCTCTGCTCTCTGGAGGATGGGCGCTGGGCCTGAGAATTCTAAACTTCTAATCCCGGCTTGGGATTTCTGGTGACCAGTCCCTCCCAGGAGCCATGCAGTGTCCTCTTTAGGACAAGAGATGCTGCTAGTGTTCATATCATTTAGGAGATGACAAGGGTTTTAAAACTTTTTTTTTTAATGTTTTCATTTTTGAGAGACAGACAGACAGCACGAGTGGGGGAGGGGAACAGAGAAGGAGGCATAGAATTCGAAGCAGGCTCCAGGCTCCCAGCTGTCAGCACGGAGCCTGACATGGGCTTGAACCCACAAACCGCGAGATCATGACCGGAGCCAAACTCAGACGCTTAAATGACTGAGCCAGCCAGGTGCCCCTGAAATTACAAGCGTTTGAGAAGCTTTGTGCCAGGAGCTGGGAGTGGAGACCAAGATATATTTCTTCTGTTATCTTACGTTGTTACATACCCACCAGAATGGATACAATTTGAAAGGCCACACAGTATATTAACAAGTACGTATGACCAGAATTCGCATATGTTATGGGGGAAGTAGAAAATGGCACAAGCACCTCGGAAAAATCTTTGATAGTCACTTAAGGGCACATCTACCCCGTAACTCAGCAAATTCTATTTCTTGTTATTTACGTAAGATAAGAGTGTCCTCAGAAAGACTTGCATGTGAAGGTTCATGAAAACTCAATTTATAATGGCCCTCCAACTGGAAACCACCCAGGTATCCCGTGATGGAAGAATGGATAATATGTGGCATGTTAATCAGTGAAATACTTTTCAACAACCAAAAGGAACAAAGTACTGAGGCTCGCAGCCTGCTTGATGAATCTCCAGAAATGCTGAGCAGAAGTCAGGCATAAGGGAACACTGTTTCATTTTATCTGTATCAAATTCTAGACAAAGTGATGGAAATCAGAACAGTGTCTGTGGAGGGGCTGGACGGGAATGGCGCATTCCTGGTGTGGTGGGATCTTCTCCGTCTTGTTCAGGTGTGAACAAGAGACAAGAGACGGGGATCTTCACCCGTCTTGTCACGGGTGTGTGTGTTTGGTAACTCGGCCAACTGTATCCTTAACGATCTCTGCATTTCATTTGGAAACCACACTTCAATTAAAAAAAAAAAAAAAAAAGATGGCGGAGGACTAACAGTAAAAATGCTGAGTCTATTATTTACTCTCATTGAATGGTACCTGTGTTTTTCTGTCTTTGTTTTCAAAGCCCGTATGTGTTTCAACAATCACTTGGTAAGGGTACGAACACTGTTTTTATTGAATTCAACTCTTAGGCCCGTGGAACGGTATGGTGACGGATTTTATTCCTGCCCACGTGGTTTCCCGTGTCATGATGTTTGAGACAAACCTAGATGGAAATTTTTAATGTAATTTGAAGATTAATCTATAGCATATGTGGAGTCACAGCGGGTGTAGCGTACCCCTGAATAGCGTGAATCCCCTAGAAAAAAGTGTGGGGACAGGTTGTCTATATTGGGCTCTAGAGCAGTGCCTGGCTGGTGCAGTCCGTAGAGCGTGCAACTCTTGATCCTGGGGTTGTCAGTATGAGTTCCACAGTGGGTGTAGAGATTACTAAAAAAAAGTAAATCTCGGGGCACCCGGATGGCTCAGTCGGTTGAGCATCTGCCTCTTGATTTCAGCTCAGATCATTATCCCAGGGTCGTGGGATCGAGCCCCTTTCAGGCTCTGAGCTGAGTGTGGAGCCTGCTTAGAATTCTCTCTCTTTCCCTCTCTGTCCCTCCCCTGCTCATGCTCTCTTTCTCTCAAAATAAATAAATAAAAAGACCATTTACTAGTCTGTCTCCTTCCTTTCTTCCATCCTGCCTTTCAGAAAAGTTTAAAGAAGAAAATCAAAATGGCTCATAATGTTACCATCCAGAGAGTTCATGTTACCATTTAAAAAATGAGTGGTATATGCTTCTGGTGAAAGAATTCATTTGGTACGTAGTTCTCTCTAAAGATAAAACCCTTTTGGGGCGCCTGGGTGGCGCAGTCGGTTAAGCGTCCGACTTCAGCCAGGTCACGATCTCGCGGTCTGTGAGTTCGAGCCCCGCGTCAGGCTCTGGGCTGATGGCTCAGAGCCTGGAGCCTGTTTCCGATTCTGTGTCTCCCTCTCTCTCTGCCCCTCCCCCATTCATGCTCTGTCTCTCTCTGTCCCAAAAATAAATAAACGTTGAAAAAAAAAATTAAAAAAAAAAAGATAAAACCCTTTTAAGTGTAGTATGTCCTTATAGAAAAACTTGTTCAAATACCAAAATATATAATAATTTATGTAATTCTTGAAAATATTTATTCAAAAAGCCATTTAGTACCCTACTTTGTGGCTTGATTTTTCACTTAGTACATCTTGAAAATGTATTTCTAAATTAGCACATTCATTTTCAGAAATCAGTTTTATCTTTCATTACATTTGAATTGATGTATTATGTAATTATATACCAATTATGTAATTATGTAATTAGTTCCTTACTGATAACCATTTAGATTATTTTCATTTTTTTAAGTTTATTTATTTTTGACAGAGAGAGAGAGAGTGTGTGTGAGCATGAGCGGGAGAGGGGCAGAGAGAGAGGAGACACAGAATCTGAAGCAGGTTCCAGGCTCCGAGCCATCAGCACAGTGCCCGATGCGGGGCTCGAACTCACAAACTGTGAGATCATGACCTGGGCTGAAGTAGGATGCTTAACCAACTGAGCCACCCAGGTGCCCCTTCATTTTTTAATTAAAAATAATGCTTAAAAAAACAACTTTGTGCTGGTAAAATGTTATAAATAGAAATATTTTTTAAAGATTTTATTTGTTTAAAATTTTTAAAAATTGTTTTAATGTTTTGTTTTTGAGAGAGAGAGAAAGGATGAGTGGAGGAGCAGAGAGAGAGGAAGACACGGAATCTGAAGCAGCCCCAGGCTCTGTCAGCACAGAGCCCGTTACAGGACTTGAACCTAGGAACTGTGAGATCGTGACCTGAGCCAAAGTCAGATGCTTAACTCACTGAGCCACCCAGGCACCCCTAAGTTTTCTTTTTAATGTTTCTTTTGAGAGAGAGAGAGAAAGTAGGGGAGGGGCAGAAAGAGAGAATCCCAAGCAGGCTCCACACAGTCGGCACAGAGCCTGACGCGGGGCTTGAACCATGAGATCATGACCTGAGCCAAAGTCCAGAGTCAGACACTTAACTGACTGAGCCACCCCGGTGCCCCTCCTAAGCTCTTAGGTAATCTCTACACCCAACATGTGGCTCAAACTCACAACCCTGAGATCAAGAGTCACACACTCCACCGACTGAGCCAGACAGGTGCCCAGATTGACAGTTTTGGGCCCTACTCCTATCTTCCAAGACTGTGGGAGTAGCTGTTTCTTCTTCACCTTGGCGCTATTGACGTTTTAGACGGGATAGTTCTTGGTATAGGAGGCAGGAGGCTGGGCTGCGCACTGTAGGATGCTTCCCGGTAACTCTGGCTTCCCCCCACCAGATGCCAGTAGCACTCCCCTCCCCCCCCCCAGTAGGAACAACCACCTAGTTGTTTCAAGTGCAGGGAATTCCAAGTGCAGGGAATCTCCAGATGTGGCCATGTGACCCTTGAGGTACAAGTGCAACATTGCCTGTGGTTGGGGACCATCGACCAGAGAAGCATTGTAGGTTCATGCGGACGGTTACCGTCGCCTCTGTCCTGACCTAGGAGCTGCCGAAGTCAGATGTCAGTGGTGTGTTCCTCCATATCTTGGGGTTTGAGTGGATGTAAAACGAGGGGGAGCTTAGGTTACGGGGTATCTCCTAGAGTCCAGGGAGTGCCTCGGAGCTTTATGAGCAGCTGACTTGGTAGCTGTCAGAGACCAACCCCACGCACGTTCCATTAGACTTTCAGCAGCTGTTTGTTGAACGCCACCATCTGCCAGATGCTACGGTGGACACTGGGTATTTCATGTTGAAAAAAAGGAGATTCTGCTGCTACTTAATGAAGCTTAAGGTGTTGGGATGGCACATTCAGTGTGTGTGTGTGTGTGTGTGTGTGTGTGTAATTACAGGTAGTAGTCATGCTGTTCCAGGAAGAGGGCCAGCTGAGAGCATATGAGGGGCTTGGTTCAGCATGGAGACGAACAAGTTGTCACTGAAGGCTTCTGAGCCCGGGCAGCTTCTTACTAGATTTGGGGAAGGGGGCTGCTGAGGGCGTTCCAAGTGCAGGGAATTGCAAGTGTTGAAGAGGCAACGTATCGAGGTGGAAAAGATTCAGCTTTTCAGGGAAACAAAGAGATGCCAATTTGATCAGAAAACGAGGAGGAGAAGTGCATTTAAGGGTGGAGAGAGAGTCACGGGCCTGATCACATGTGGCCTTGTAGGTAACCACTTGGGATGGCATTTGCGAGTTGGTGCGGGCGCCTGGGTGACACAGTCATTCAAGTGACAGACTCTTGATTTCGGCTCAGGTCATGATCTCGCGGCTCGTGAGATCGAGCCCCACCATGGGCTCCACACTGATAGTGCAAGGAGCCTGCTTCTGGTTCTCTCGCTTCCTCTCTCTCTGCTCCTCCCCTTCTCGTACTAGCTCTCTCTCAAAATAAATAAACTTAAAAATAAAAGAAAAACCCAAAGGGAGCGGGAAGCTAACGAAGGGTTATGAGCAGGCGAGTGGCACCATCTGATTTACACCCCAGTGCGATCACCCTGGCTGCTGTGTGCAGTGTGTATTGTGGAGAGGCAAGAAAGGAATTCAGGAGTCCTCATGAGGCGGTGGTAGTGTGGCTATGGCATGATGGGTGATGATATTAGTTGATGACAGGGACATACAGGGAAATGGAGCTTGTGAAGGAATTTTGAAGGAAGCATTAACAAAAACAAACAATTTGAATGTGGGTGCAAAAATGGGAAAGTGTCCCTGGTCACTTCCAGAATTGTGGGTTGAATGATGGGTTCAGCTGCCATTGCTGAATGGGCCCACCGGCCGTGGAGTGTCTGTGGGGGAGGGCACAGAAGAACAGGAGTTCGGTGTGAGGTATGTCAGATTTGATTGAGATGCCCGTGAGATATCCTGCGAGATCAAGGGGTAAATACAGCACCCACTGTGGTGTTGAAAATGGAAGTCTGGTACCTAGAGAAGACGGGGTAGCTTGGAAATTAAAGGTTGCGAGCTGTCAGCATGTAGATGCTGATACTGTCCGGGGAGAGAGTGTATCTCGATGAGAGAATCGGATCCAGGGCTGAGCCCCGAGGAAATCTAACATGTCGAGGTTGGATAGCAGAGAAGCGACAGGCAGAGAAAACAAAGACGCTTGAGAGGTAGGCAGCAGATCGTTACATGTGATGTCACAGAAGAATGACATGCAATTTTTCCAGGGGCAGGTGGGAGCGATTGTGGTCAGCTGTGCCTAATATTCTGAGAGTCCTAGTAAGGTGGCTGTCTCGATGCCTGCTCCTGACATCTGCATGTAAGGACCCTGATTTCTTCCATACTAGTGGGGAAAAGGCATTAGGTAGCCGCCCATGGAGATGGGGGCCCAGACAGGGAGAGGATCTTAGGAAAACTTGTAACCTGTTGGTTTAGCCAAGGCAGCTTTCTTAACTTTTGTCTGTAAGAAACACAGCCCAGAGAAACTGCTAATGGTAAATGCTGAGTACAGCTGACATGCCATCAGCTCGTAGGGAATATGTTGCCTGTAGCCACAGGATGCAACCGTGGATGCTTGTCTTATACTCTCTAATCTTACTCTTTTCCTTAGTGGTGGGAAATTGCTTTCTCCTCCCTATATCAGTGCTGCTCAAGGCACTGCAGATCTGTGTCATTAGTATCTTCTCCTCACTGCATATGAATATCAGAATTTGAAAATTTATATTTGGAGTGTTTGAGCAATTCTTTTGGACATCTTTCCTTCCTTCCTTCCTTCCTTCCTTCCTTCCTTCCTTCCTTCCTCCCTTCCTCCCTTTCTCCCTCCCTCCCTCCCTCCCTCCCTTCCCAATTCTTCCCTTTGCCTCATCTTAGGTCTTAGCAAACATACTCATTTTGTTAGTAGTGGCAGGAAGCAGACAGTTTCCATGGCAACTGACAGACCGGGTTTACTGTGGAAATTTCCGGAATTAACAGAGCTGCATTGCAGAAGGATGCATAAAGCAGTATTCATCTAGAGATGCTAACAGTACGGACACAGAACGGTTGCAGTGGTGTGCAGGGTATGTGTTCTATTTATTTTCCTGTCTTAGGAGGAATGCTAGTTATATATATGTATATGTGCCAAGGAGAGCATTAAAGCAGCTTGAGGCATTTTAGAGTATGTCGGCTTGATAAAATCAAGGCTGCTTACAGGGCAAAAGGAGGAATAAGTAATTTGGAGAGAAAGACATGTTTGATAACGTTGGGAGGAAATCAAGAGTAAGATAAATGAAGGGGAAGGATGTGATCATGAAAGAAGAGGAGAAAACATGCTTCAAGCCTTCAAACATGCCTAATTAGATAATAGAAGGTTCTGGGCACCAGGAGATGTTTATTTATCAAAGGAAAATCTGTAGGCACTGGCACGGTTGGGGGATCAAGTTCTTATGCCCAGGAGGAAGAGATGTGTTCAGGTAATTAGCTGTCATTTTCGGAAGGATATGTAGATAGGAAGGATACGTAGATAGGAAGGATGCCCAAGGCATGGAGGTCTGCTGCCTCTTTAGTGTACTTATTTACGTGTATGGCAAGAGAATCAGGGATGGGTTACAGACCCCCAATTCCACTGCCTGTTGATTTGCATGTGTGTGTGTGTGTGTGTGTGTGTGTGTGTGTGTGTGTATGTGTGTGTAGGGGGGAGGAGGGGCCGTCAGGGTTAAGAAAGAGCCTGAAATGTATCTTGAGCTTAAATTTTGAAAATAAAACTATAAGATTTGGGTGCATTACTGGAGTTTCTTATCTTCCAGAGAATAATTATAAAGTTGAAAGAGGAAGGATATGAAAAATGAGTAGATGTGATAGAGATCGTCTGAATGATAGGTCTCATTTAGACCCCGTAGTACTCAAACTACAGCTCAGGAGCCAAATGTGGCCCTGCTGCTAGTTTTTATAAATAAAGTTTTATTGGAACATAGCCACACCCATTTGGTCGCATAGTTGCTACAGAGAGGGGCTGGCAATGCCTAAAATGTTCATCTGTTTCTTTACAGAAGAAGTTTGTTGACTCGTGGTTTAGATGGTGTATTGGATTCCTACGGCTGCTGTAACAAATTACCACAGACTTGGTAGACTAAAACGACAGAAATTTATTCTCTTGCAGTTTCGGAGGCCAGAAATCCCAAATCAGGGTGTTGGCAAGGTGATGCTTCTTCTACAGGCTTTGGAGGGGATCCTTCCTTTCCTCTTCCAGCCCTGGTACCTCCTGGCATTCCTGGGGTGGAGGTGGCAGGACCCCAGTTGCCTCTGTCCTTGCTTGGATTTCCTCCCTGTGTCTCCCTGCGTCTCTGTCTTCCTGTCTCTTATAAGGACACTTGCCATTATATTTAGGGGCCACCCAAGTCCAGGATGACCTTTCCTCAAGATCTTTATCTTAATTGTATCTGTAGAGATAAGGTCACCTTCTGAGGTGGATAAATCTGTTGTTGGGGGACCCCAGTTGAGCCCAGTGCATGTGGTATTGGAGAAATGGGTTTTGGGTTCTCAGACCACGTTTTGTGATAAGAGTAGCTAGCTCCTTAGGGCGCCTGGCTGGCTCATTCGGAAGAACACGCGACTCGTAGTAATCTTGGGGTCGTGAGTTCGAGCCCCACATTGGGTGTAGAGATTACTTAAGTAAAAAAATGACTAACTAGCTCCTGGCAAGTGTCCTCTGGAAACCCGTGGAGCATATGCTCTGTGATAGACGTGACCTGCTGGAGAGGACGTTCTGTTCACTTTTCAAGAAAAGAGTGGTGGAGACGTAGTTGAAATCGGAGCAGACAGCCTCTGTGATGCAAATGGAAGTCGCAGGGCAGAGATAGTCTCAGAATATCTGGGAGAAAAAGTACCCACACATTTGCGGGAAGCTGATGAAGGGCAGGGCCTAGTGCCTCCTATCAGTCTCTCCTTGGCTCCCGCCCCCGAGAAACAACACAGTGGATTTGGCATTTTGGTCCCAAAAGAATCAGAGCTTTGGGGAATTAGAGTCCTGTCCAGATCACGGCAGTGGGGAGTACGTGTGTGTGCTTGAAGATAAGTAGACTTGATTAGCGAGCGGAGGAGCCGCGGCGTGGAGTGGATACGCCGGTGGACAGAGCTGTGAACTGGAGACCGGACTCCGGGTGGGCGGTGTGTGTCGTTGTGGGAGAACGGGAGCTGTTGGCCTGGGCAGGAGAGGTCTGCGGTGTCCCCCTCCTATCAGTAAGCCACGGTGTCCTTGCTCCCGTGGGATGTTTCCTGAGGCAGACTGGGGAGTACTTGGGAACGTTTAAGAAGTGATACACGCCCATGGTGAAGAATCAGGTTGTAGACAGGAGATTCCAGCCCGGGTGCCCGAGCTGCGGACAGAAGCCTCCTTGTTCTGCGACTTGAGGGACCCTGGCCTGTTGCCTGTATCCTCCCCTGTGCCCCTTCAAAGGAGACCTCTGAGTTTGACTCGATAGAGGGAATTATCAGAAGAATTAAGCACAAATGGTTAGATGTGGACCCACAATAGGGCTCACTAAGAAGTACCAAACTAGCCTAATCTACTTTAAAGAAAACGTTGCTGGGACTGCAGATCAGGAATTTGCCATGGACTGGGTATTTCTTTTTTTTTCTTTTTTCTTCTTTTAATTAAAAATTTTTTTAATGTTTGTTTATTTTTGAGAGAGAATGTGAGTGGGGGAGGCACAGAGAGAGAGGGAGACAGAATCTGAAGCAGACTCTAGGCTCTGAGCTGTCAGCACAGAGCCTGATGCGGGGCTCAAACTCACAAACTGTGAGATCATGACCTGAGCTGAAGTCGGACGCTAAACCGACTCAGCCACCCAGGCCTCCCAATTTTTTTTCTTAATGTTTAGTTTTGGGGAGGAAGGGGCAGAGAGAGGGAGACCTAGAATCCAAAGCAAGCTCCAGGCTCTGAGCTGTCAGCACAGAGCCGGATGTGGGGCTGAAACTCCTCAACCACGAGATCATGACCTGAGCCGAGGTCGGACGCTTAACTGACTGAGCCACCCAGGGGCCCCGGACTGGGGGTTTCCTGATTTTAGCATATGTGGGTGCTGAGGAAGAGCACTGGACTCAATCCAGGACCTCCAGGCAGGGTTTTCTGAAGGACAAGCCTGGACGATTCTGTTAGTCTGTGACTGTGTGCATCTGAAACCCAAACGGAGATGTCCGGAAGCTGGGGGCATGAAGAATGTTTTCTTCTTTTCTCCTTTCACAGGCTGTTTTGTGCATTCACTAGCACACATGTTGAGTGGTGTGCTTTGGCTTCTCTTCACAGAAAGATCCAGATTCAACTGTAATTAGATATTTACCTTTTTATTTTTCTGTAGGCACCTAGAGTATACATAAGGAAGCAGAGTGAGGGGCGCCTGGGTGGCGCAGTCGGTTAAGTGTCCGACTTCAGCCAGGTCACGATCTCGCGGTCCGTGAGTTCGAGCCCCGCGTCAGGCTCTGGGCTGATGGCTCAGAGCCTGGAGCCTGTTTCCGATTCTGTGTCTCCCTCTCTCTCTGCCCCTCCCCTGTTCATGCTCTGTCTCTCTCTGTCCCAAAAATAAACGTTGAAAAAAAAAAAAAAAAAGGAAGCAGAGTGAGTTAAGGTCTACAGCCTAGACTGGTATTAAATTAAGCTGGTTTGATCACAATTCACACAAGCTAAAATGTAAGCACTGTAGGAGGTTCAAAAATACCCTCTGTTTCAAGTAGGTATATTATATAAAATAGCCTGTGTTCCTAAGTGTGTCTGTTGATAAATCTTTAGATTGTGTAGATAAATCTATAAAATCTTTTTTTTTTTCCTCATTGACTAGTTTGGGTAAATGCCCACCCTGCCCCAGAATAATAAAGGTGAGCTTGAGAATGTTCCATAGTTTACAAGACAGTTCACACAGCTAGCTACAGGTTATGAATGAAAAGGGATTAAGATTCTTGGTCCTTCGTTACTTGCTTCAGGAACTAATGTTCTGACTTCGTAAAAGCAATTTCAGATTTGTAGAAGAAGCAGCATCCTGCTAAACTATTAAGAAACAAGGATGGATGTATGAAACACAGAAAATTAAGACAATCCCACGTAGAGTCTCTATAGGAATCAAGAAGAGATTTACCGAGGATTTCTCTTAGGGCATTCCTGCAGACCGCAGGAGAAAGTGTGGCCTCTTCTGAACCATTAGTTTAGGAGACAGAGTGCCTCCCCCACCCCAAGGCCTCCCCCCGCAACTAGCAAGTCCCAGAAAATAACTGGGGAGGGAGGCCAGATGGATGTAGGTACATTTCATCTGGGCAGCGTGGACGCAGAGAAGGGTCGTGGTAGCAAAATAGACTGAGGATTATATTCTTAGATTTGCTGCTGTCCGTTGAAGAGTATGGAATTCGAGGACAAGGGCATCAAGAGAGAATTTGCCTCTGGAGCAGTGCGTGCTCTGATTGGGAATACCCTGAGCCCCGGGGCCTTGAACTACAGACAGGGTTTGAACATACAGACACCGGATGGACAAATCCCTTTCCCACAAGGAGAGTGAGGCTCAAAGACAGTCTCTTTCTCTCTTTCCCATCAACCCTACTTAGGTATAGTTGACATATAATAAACTGTACGTAGTGAAAGCGTACAGTTTGGGAAGTTTTGACGTGCGTATACCCTGTGAAAGCACCACTCCAGGCAGGTTAGTGAACATACCTACCACCCCCAAAGTTTCCTCCTGACCTGTCCTAGCTTTTCTGTCTAGACGTTTGGTTTCGCTGCTTTTTGTATATCCCGCATCTGTCCGATGTATTCGTCTGCCCTTCAGTTTCTCGAACACACACCATAGAGTCGTAAGCACGGTTTCGTTGTCTTTGCTAATTCTGGCATCTTCGCCATTTCTGACTCAGTTAGAATTGGTTGATCTTTCTCTTCATTTTGGGCCACCTTATTTTGCTTCTCTGCATCCTTGCTGAGTTTTAGATTGCAGGCCGGACTTTGGGTGCCAGGTGTTTTTGCGTTCCTACGATTCTTTGGTTAAGTCACTTGGAAACAGCTGGGTCCTGTTGACTCGTGCTTTCCAGCTTTGGTGGGTGTTCTGAGTACCGCTCCAGCCTGGGCATCGTTCCCTCTAATCCTTTTGGGGGGTTCTTTCCCCAGGCGAGTGTAGGGTCTTTGTAAGAGCGTGCTGACCAAGGAGGGCTCCGTGACTATCTGTGGGGTTCTCTTTCTGTGCAGCGCTCTCTTATCCCGGAACTCTGCTTCTTAGACTCTGGCTGCCTTGGTCTCCTCAGACACCCAGGTCTGTCTGCTCAACACCAGGATACTGCCAGGAGGTGCCTCGGTCCCCCTGGTCCCCCGTCCCCTCGCAGTGTGTGGACCCCTCCAGACCGGAAGCTGGGGACAGCCGTAGGCTCACCGTGTGTATTTCTTGCTTCTCGGTGTTCACTGCCCTTTCATGCCTGACGTCCAGTGTCTTCAAGACCATCTCAGACTTTGTCTGTTTTTTTACTTGTTTCAAGTGTGAGGGTAAGTCTGTGTCCCTGATGCTCCACAGTGGCCCAAGCGTGAGTGCCACACGTATCCTCCCTGTGAGATGGGAGCAGGCATTCTGGAACTAGGAAGCAATGTCTTCTTGACTTTGAGAAAGCATCTCTGAACGCGGCACTTTACGGCATTCTTAATACAGTAGAAGACATCATGATGTTTATAAAAAAGGATCAGCAAGTTTTTGTTTTTTTAAGTTTATTTTTGAGAGAGAGAAAAAGTGAGAGTGGGGAGAGACAGAAAGCGAGAGAATCCCAAGCAGGCGCCACACCGTCAGCACAGAGCCCGACGCGGGGCTCAAACCCACGAACTGTGAGATCATGACCTGAGCCGAGGTTGGACGCTTAACCATCTGAGCCACCCCGGCGCCCCCAGCAAATCTCGAGGGGAGAGCAAATTTGGATAAATAGGGAACAGGATTATTGATTAGGTGATAGGTGAGAAAATAAGGCATTGGCAGGAAGCTGGAAAGGCAATGGTGGAAGGAAGTCCATTTCGCACGCGGAAGTGAACTTGAATGATACTGCGTGGCAGAGTGAAATGGCACGATCGACTTGAGAGCATGCACGTTTCCGAATGTTTTACAGGTATAAATTCATAAATAGAATGGGAAGGTAAACACGCTCTGGAGAAATATTTACAGCACAGGACCAAGAGTCAGTCGATAAGTTAATAACACATACTAATAACTCTTAGCAGAAGCAGCAGCAGGGAAACAAAGCTTTGGCAGGAGGGCTCAGGGGTGTTCTCCCAGGGACTTAACCAAGGAAGAGACACTTGCTTGCCAAGTGGCAAAAAAAAAAGTCCAACTCTAAGAGTAAGAAACCAAACTGCTGCTTAAAAGAGTGATCTCACCCCTGATCACCTTTTAGGTGGGCGTGAGGGAAAAGGGCGCTGTGGACGGGGCTCTGTGGGCACTCGCTTAACAGTTTAGCCTATACCCTTTATGTTTGTCCGAGTACTTATCCTGCTGCTGAATTAGCACAGAAGGGTGCCCTCTGGATATAGCAGAGGGTAGGGGTGGAAGATGAGCTAGAGACATCCCAGGTAGCCGTGGCCGTGCTGGCTATATTTCTCCAAAGAACAAGTCCACCCACCTATGTGCAAAGCCGGGCAGCTTTATTGGACGCTTTAGATAGAAATAAAGCTTTTCCCAGTGTCCAGTCTCAGGAATGCTCTGAAACATCATGTCACAGTTTTTTATTTTTTTGGGGGGGGAGGGGAATCTGTAGGATTTTAGAAACTTGTACACATCAGTCCGAATCAGTGAAAGGATGGTAGTGAAAACGCAGTAGTGATGATTCAATGTTCCGTAAGTAGTGAAAAGACAAAGTGGTCATTTCTGTCCAGAGGGTCGGTGATCAAAGAGGGTACACTAAAGGACTTCACTGCAAACATGTGGGCTCAGAAATGACAGCTTTCAGATTTTCATGTAACAAGATGTCCCCCTTATTTCAAAAAATAATTTTCTTATATCGCATTTGCGTCTTAATAAGGTCTGTATTGCGTGGATTCATTCTACCCATCATTTTGCATGTTTTGTAAAAGAAAACACACATATTCTGCTTATTTGTGATGCCCACAGTATCTGTGTCGGTTTCTCTCTCTCTCTCTGTGTGTGTGTGTGTGTGTGTGTGTGTGTGTATGTCTGTCTGTCTGTCTGTCTGGGCATGTTTGCCCTAGAGGTTGGAACTGCTAGTCGCTGGGAACAGGGATGATTAGGGCTGGCTGTAAGAAATGAGGGATGCCAGAGTTAAGGACTTTATTCAGGGAAGTGTTCTTGGCCTGTTTGTAACTGGTCTGTGGATTTGAAACCATTTTAACATCATTGACCCTCAGCCACTAAGTGCTCATAGCACTTCCCAGTCTTTGTCATGACCAGACTTCCACCTGTTCCCTCCCTCTTCACCACTGCCAGATGCTAAGGACCTCCTCCCGTGACAATCGCTGAGAAATAAGATATCCGTGGGGGCTGCATTAACCGGAAATGAGTTTGCATATCAACAGCATCAGCGGTGAGGACAGATAGCGGCTTAAGTAAGACAGTTTATTTCTCTTTCTGGAGATGTTGTCTGGAGATAGGTAGGCGTAGGGTTGGTGAAATGGCTTCATGGTCACCAGAGTCTAGAGAGCCGTCATTTTCTTCTCCCTCATTCTCAGTACATGGTTTCCATTCTCAAGGGACTTGAGGGTGATTGGAACTCCAGTCCTCACCAGTATTCCAGGCAACAAGAACCAGAAGGGGGAGAAAGAGAAGAAAAAACCCATGACCTTCCTTCTGGCTGAGTCACCTCCTTTTATCTATTTATTTTTGGGACACACAGAGAGAGAGAGAGAGAGAGAGCACAGCAGGGGAGGGGCAGAGAGAGAGAGAGAGAGAGACAGACAGACAGACAGACAGACACAGAATCTGAAACATGCTCCAGGCTCTGAGCTGTCAGCACGGAGCCTGACGTGGGGCTCGAACTCACGAACCGCGAGATCGTGACCTGAGCCAACTGAGCCCCCAGGAGCCTGAGCTCAGCTCCTTTTAAATACTGCATTCATCCTACTGCCTCTAACCACAAGGAAGTTTGCCTTCTCCATCCGTTCGGGCCGTCATAACAAAATACTACAGCTTGGGTGGCTCCAACAACAGAAGTCTATTGCTGGCAGTTCTGGAGGCCGGGAAGATCAAGGTGCCGACCAGGTAGGTTTCGTCCCGAGGATTCTTCCCTTGGCTCGTTGGTGGCCGCCATCTTGCTCTGTGACCTCTGCTTTGTGCAAGCGTGAGGGTGGGAGAGAGCCTGTCTCCGCTGGGGTCCTTCTAAGAAGGACACTAGTCCCATCCGATCAGGGCTCCACCCTTATGACCTCGTTGAAACATAATTATCTCCTTGTAGGCCCCGTCTCCAATACGGTCACGCCGGGGGTTAGGGCTTTGACATGAATTTTGGCGGGAAAGGGGGGAGGGGGAGCGCAGGTGATTCCATAGCAGTTGGGAAGAGTAGCGTTTTAGCTGCGTGTAGTGTTTCCCCGAATGAAGAAGACCTTATCGAGAAGAGGGGGACAGGTGTTGGCTGGCAGCTAGCAGTAACTGCCACGGGGGGGGGGGGGGCGGCTGGCTCAGTTCCCCGGATGGATCATCAGGTGCTTGAAGGCGGAACCCTACGGAGGATCCACTGAAAGCAGCTAAGGATACTCTGTAGAAAATCATCCAGAGAAGTGGGAAGATGAGAGAGATTTGGAAGTCATTGCTGATAAAACACAGTCCCTTAGTCTCAAGAAAGCGGTATTCCAGGGAAAGTCAGGAAACCTTTCTCCCCCTTAGGAGTGTAGCTTAGGAGTCAGGAAACCTTTTCTCTCCATGAGTGTGTTTTCTGCTATTCATATATATATATATATATATATATATATATTTATTATTGTTATTTTCTTCTCTAGGCCTGCTATTTAGTTAGGACAGAAATTATATCTTTAAAAAATTTTTTTTAAAACGTTTAAAATTTAAAAATTTTTATTTTTGAGAGAGAGAGTGAGCGCAAGCTGGGGAGGAGGGCAGAGAGAGAGAGAGAGAGAGAGAGAGAGAGAGAGAGAGAGACTCTCCAGCAGGCTCCATGTTCATTGTGGAGCCTGGTGCGGGGTTTGCTGCCTCGACCCTGGGATCCTGACCTGAGCCGAAATCGAGAGTCAGATGCTCAACCAATCGAGCCACGCCGGTGCCCCCAGAAATTGTATCTTAGGACAGAAATTGCAGTCGGCAGACTGCACGTGATCTCCTTGTTGCCCTTGAGACTCTGGGTGAGCTTTTTCTAGAAGTGGAATAAAACTGGGACTTTGAAGCTACAGCTGTGACTCAGGTCACCAAAAGTATTTGTCTTTTGTCTTTCTGAGCACTTGTACAAGGAGGCCAAAGGGAATTGACTTTAGTTTATAGGGTTAGCTGCAAAGCGGTGAAATTCTTGGTGTCTGGAGGCTCTGAGGTCACATTGAAATTGTTATATTTTCTTTGAACCCTAGGAATAGCACGATCACACTTCGTTTTATTACTGTCTAATACTTTGTGAAAATGTCTGAAAATCTTGGTTTTTGGTTCTCTAGAAGTCTAGTTAAAAAGTGGAAAAGGCTTCATTCCCTTTGTATTGGGCACCAATTGAGAGAGATGGTAAGATTTGTCTTATCCTTGATAAATGCTTGTTTCTTTATTTTGAGAGAGAGAGAGAGAGGGAGAGAGAGACTCTCCAGCAGGCCCCATACTGTCAGCACGGAGCCCAGCATGGGGCTTGATCTCACGAACTGTGAGATCATGACCTGAGCAGAAATCAAGAGCCAGGCGCTAAACTGACTGAGCCACCCAGGAGCCCCTACCCCTGTCTTATTCTTGACAAAATGGGAAATGTAGCTCTGCATTTGAGACCTGAATAGTTTGCTGACTCCTCCTCGTGGCCTCATGTAATTAGACTTCCCCATCCTGTGAGTGGCAGCCTCTCATAATGCATGACAGAGGGATACCCAGAGCATCTGTACCCTCCGTGTAGGAAGGCTGGTTTCAAAAGAGGACTTGACCTGAGTGTGTTCAGTTTCTTTATTCGTGTTCTCTGGTCAGCCTGTAAGGGCTCAGGTGAGACACCAGATCCCTCTCCGTGGAAAGATGAAGCCTGGGGGGCAGGGGAATGAGGGTTCCCTGAAAGAGTAGAAGAGGGAAGGCCTAGAACCTCTGATTTTTTTCACTCATTCATACGGCATCCCTTTACAAGGCCAGGGAACATAGTCTTTGGAACATGACGATATGACTGCAGGGGACACGGACCCAGTCCATTCACGTTAATTAGCGAATCTGGTGGTAAGATGCACTGTGTCCACGAACCGATTTTTTTCAAGTTTGATTCAAATTGGTTAATAAAATGGATCCATTTTTTTTTCTTTTTAGGTTTTAATCCTTCATGTTGGTGTCTGTAGATATCACCAAGGTTTATTATTGCCACTCAACTCCTACTTCCCTTTATATAAGAGAAAATATTTTATGGTGACATCAGTCTGTATCTAAACAGCTTCCCTGGTGTTGAGATCTATCCCCAAGTACATCCTGTTGGAAATACTGTATTCAAGAGGGGTGCTCTTTAAATCTGATTTGTGATCTGTAGGCATTAAATATATAAGTGTATAGCTCACTTGTTAACTGGAGTGTGTATCACTTGATTGTCTAATTACAGGTCTTCTTACAACAAAAACTATTAAAATTTGTTTCCATGTTGAAGACCTCTAGATCCAGAGGAGAACGTTACCGATTTTCTTAGGGACTTTTCTGCGTAGGTGGTTAGATATGGGGCTGGGGTTGTGTTTGTGTATGAGATTTGGGTTAATTTGAGACTTGGAACCTCCATCGCTTGCTTGTTTCTTGAATAAACCCAACAGAGGGAATGGGTAAGATGTCTGGGTTAAGAATTGCTCATGTGGACCACACTTACCATGCATTTTAGAAGGCTGAATATAAGAGTAAAGAAAAGGTCATAGGCTGAACTTAGTTACTGATGAGGCAGAGAAAGGCATTGGGGATCGCTTACAGATTTGTGGAGTTAAGCTGAACTAATTTTCAGGTAAGAAATTAATAATGAAATGACTGGGAATTTCTGATATGCCTAATAGAAGTAACACTTAAATCTCGATTGACACATTTGCCTCCATAGAAAACCACCGCTAAGGTTTCGGGCACTCGGTACAGTTGCTTCACTGGTTGACTGCTCTAGTGTGAGGGTAAAGGGTCAGGTCAGGCTTCCAGGTGTGGTCACTACAGCGCTGTATCTCTATCCAGTCCTTCTTTGGAAGCCACTAACTCTTAAAACAATAGCTGTGAAATTGATTCAGTTTCGCTGGAAAGGTTGCCAGCCTGGTAGGAGCAAAGACTCCATGAACACACCTTCATGATGGCATAACCGTAGCATGTTTTTTTTTGTGGTTTCCACAACTTTTTTCCAGTCTAAATGAGAAAATGGACTGTGGGTGGTGACCACATTCTGCCCTCCATCTTCTGTCTTCGCAGCTTTATTGAGATATAATTCACATCCCATAGAATTCACCCCTTATACTGTACAATTCAGTTGTACTGTATTGTATTCAGAGTTGTGTACTTTCCTGTATTCAGACTTGTGTACTCAGTTTTTGAACATTTACATTAGTCCAAGAAGATAACCTGTACCCCGTAGGTGTCAATCTGTTCCCTTTAAAAAAAAAAAAAGACCTTCTCCAGAAACTACACAGCAGGCTACAGTAAGCGAAATTATTTGAAGAGCTACTCCATAATTCTGAAATTTGATCTTTAAATAGGTAATATTATAATTTGCTATTCTGTGATTTAGGTAGTAATGAAACACTCCTTTCGTTTCTCAGGAATGCTGTATGACACAATGTATTCATGAGAATGATGTCTTTTGCCACATTCTCTTGGTTAGAAGCAGGTCATAGGTCCCGTCCACACTCAGAGAGAGGAGCCTACACAACGATGGGAACCCCAGGGATGTACAGATCGCGGAGATCACCTTTGAGCCTGTCTACCATGTCCCATAAATTAGCGAATAATTTAAAACACGTTGCTTCCAATTTACATGTAATTTTAACTGTTTTTCAGCTACGCTCAGCGGTTGCCCACTGCTGAACGTTTCACCAGTGATTACACTGAGCCATAGGGATGGTGTTTACTTGCCAGTGATCGGAGAACAATGATCATTACAAATGAACCTTCTTTTTCTTTCTTTGTTTCTTTCTTTCCTTGCTTCTTTCTTTCTTCTTCTTTTTGCTTTAGTGCTTATTGCTTTATTTTGAGAGAGAGGGAGAGCGTGTGCATGCAGGGAAGGGTCAGAGAGAGAGGGAGAAAGAGAATCCCAAGCAGGCTCTGTACCATCAGCACAGAGCCCGATGTGGGGCTCAGTCTCGCGGACTGTGAGATCATGACCTGAGCCGAAATCAGGAGTTGGACGCTTCACTGACTGAGCCACCCAGGCGCCCCAAAAACTAATCTTCTTTACGTTAGGATACTTCTGCACCATGAAAAAGATTACTAAGACAGTTTGTCACTAGGTTTGGTTGGTGAAAATATGTCCTAAACAAGACAAGAATTTGTGTGAATAAAAGCTGGTAGTATGACTTATTATGATCCTGGAATCTGGCATTGGGAATGTGGGTTCCCGAAGTGGTTACTTAGACAAAGTGTATTAGTCTTTGAACTACAGTCTTGAAGCATGGTAATTATGAATACTAGTATATGTGGGAATTCTGGGGAAGTGATTTTAAAATTCTGAATATTTTGAGAACCTTAAAAGTAGCTACAAAAATCAGTTCCAGTAACCTGAGAAAACATTTCGAATTTTGGAAGAAGTAAAAGCAATAACCAAGCGTGTCAACTTTTCTTGCTTGTATTACCTGATCAGATTTTAAGGAGACTCTGACCATTTCATACGAAATTGAAGAAAAATATCAATGATATTCAAGAATCTTTTTCTGACATGTTGCCCTCCCTGGCTTGATAGAGTTCGTTACCGCATTGATCTGTGGGGGCAGGGGAGAAAGAGACACAAATGAGGTGGTTTTCCCATTTTTCATTTTGGATTTGGTTTTTTTGTTGTTGTTAATTTTTTTAAATCTTTATTTATTTTTGAGAGAGTGAGAGAGAGAGAGACAGAGCATGAGCGGGGGAGGGGCAGAGAGAGAGGGAGACACAGAACCCGAAGCAGGCTCCAGGCTCCAAGCTGTCAGCACAGAGCCCGACGTGGGGCTCGAACTCACGGACTATGAGATCATGACCTGAGCCGAAGTCGGACGCTTAACCGACTGAGCCACCCAGGGGCCCCGGATTTGCTTTTTTACAAAGCATGGTTACAAGTTCATCCTTTGATCTCCAGGTTGGAATTTTGGAGATGGTTTTAGAATGTAATGAAAATCTGTAAGGAGTGGGTCCTTTTGTCCATGAATCATTTGTTTTCACCTCGTTGCTATATCTGTGAACAAAGACTGAGAGGTTCAAGTTTGAATAATACATGACAGTTTTTCTCTTAGTGCCTGCTGGCTATTTATGTAACTAATCCCCTACCCCAGCATGGCATAAACAGGGACAGGGACAGGGCAGTATGGTAAGGTGTTAGTTCCCAAACTCTGCTGGGGTCACCTGGGATCTTTAAAAATACTGGGTCTTTTGGACTCCTGCCCCCAGATACTCTGATTTAATTGCTATGAGATGGTAACCTGGGCATCCAGATTTTAAGAATCTCGCCAGGAAATTCTAATGTGCACCAAAGTTTGGGAGTGCCTGTGCCACAGGTTGAGGGCCTGGAGTATTAATGTCGGGTAAGGTTGGATTAGAACTTTCTGGAAATGAGGTCTGTCACTCCTGGACGTCTGCATTTAACAATGCAGTTTTGCAAAGGTTTGAGAAAGCTCTCGTATTTGGAAATGAAAACGAGTCTATAGAATTACTTTCTTCAGTCAATGGAACCTTGGTTTTCTGAATCCTCTTAAAGCTATGATCATTGACTCCCTAAATTTAGGCCTTCCTTAATGAAGTCAGTGTGTCAAAAAAAGACGATGCAAAAAAACAAACAAAAACAATCCACTAAAAACAACAACAAAAACAAAACAAACAAAACAAAGTAAAAAAAAAAAACCCCTCCAAAACCCTGGAGGTCAGACCGTGTTTTTTCCCATGCGTTCATCGGTGCTAGCTATCAGAAAAAAAGTCCAAACCTGTTTAAAATGTGGCACAATTGCTTCCCGGTATTTTAACAGAGAGAGGCTGAGAACACACAGCATCGAATCGTCGGGAAAACTGAAGATCTCTCCTGAGCAGCACTGGGATTTCACCGCGGAGGACTTGAAGGACCTTGGAGAAATCGGACGAGGAGCTTACGGTTCCGTCAACAAAATGGTCCACAAACCAAGTGGGCAGATAATGGCAGTTAAAGTAGGTGACGCCCGTCCTTCTTTTTCCGGTGCTTTCAGCCGTTAGGTGCAACTTCCTGGTGCAGTCACTCCACTGTTGTTCTGTCCTCTCCCGGCTTGTGTGGCGAACGTGGGTGTTTGTAAAACCGTTTCTCCAAATCCTTCGAGGGTGTGAACCGTCCCGAGGCTGTCTGGCCGCTGGCATGTGTTTCCCTCCCCTCCGGAAGCGCGAGGGGGTGAAGTGCGCGTGTTCGCTGCGCTCTTGGCGTGATGCGCTAACGTGTTTTCAACTCCAGGCCCTTCCGCTGCCAAGGTGAGTTCAGGCTGGGCGGCCGCACCCCTGGGAGCAGGGCAGTGCTGCACCGAGCCAGGCGGGGAGCTGGACGAAGAGGCAGCACACTGGGTTGGGCAAGGTGCGGGGCTAGGGCTAACAGCAGTCTCACTGAAGGTTTCCTGGAAACCACGCACATGCTGTTGCCACTAACCTCAACCTTACTCGGCCCTGACCGGCTCGGCTTCTGTTTGTTTTTTCATCTCCACCCAGTACTGCCCTGTTCCCCGGTTCGAAAGCTGGACTTGAAATGCGTACCTCGTGATAATGCCGTCACATTCCGTCCTTGCTGTGAGTGTCTGCCACCTAATACGTTCATGTGAAGAAGACAGCAGAGTGGCCCGGAGTGGAGATCGGCCCCACAGGCTGTCCTCGGCGGGCTGATGTCGGTGCCTGTTACGCATCGATGCCGTCCATCCGACTCCTGTGGGGCCCGCGTAGTTGTAACGTGTCCATTTGTTTGTTTAGATGTCGAGCAGATGTTCGCTGTGTCTCAGATGTTACTGGAAAATGGACAGTGTTGGGGGTGGCGGTTTAAAAAGAAAAAGGCAAAAGGGGATCCGAGTTACAATTCTTACGGAAGCAGTAAATGCCTCAGTTTACACAATGGAGAATGGGTTTGCAGACAGTGTTGGCTAATCATCTTCCTGTCGAAACGCCTGTTTGGAGACTTTTTCAACGTGGCTTGATTGACTAGGCGCCTCAGTGTCGTAATTGACTTTTGGGAGGGGATTCGCATCACATTAATAGAAGATGCTCTCTGTGTTAAAGTTTACTGTGAGCAAAATGTTACTCTAACTGTTTTTGCCTCCTTCACTGTTGAGCATTTCTCTTTGTGGGGTCATATAAAGCTGATGAGAAATTCATGATGGGGAAAACTCGTATGGTTCTTCACCTCGTTTTTGGTCATTGTTCTTTTGCATCGTGATGACGACTGTGGACCTTTTTCTTAGGATGCTGCATACGTCTGCAAAATCTTGCACGTGAACTGTAGACCTCTAAAGACGCATAGGCTACGCCCTCTGCTTTGGATTATCTCTTGAAATAAACTGGTACTCTTCTTGGAACGTGAAATGATTCCTCTATATTTATTTTGTGCCGCTGCAATGGAAGTGGGAAGTCATTTTATTGAGATTTTTCTGGATGAGTGTTGGCACTGTTCTTCTGTATGCTGTCTGTGCATGACATCCGCTTTTACTTGGCTGGGTCTTAAGGGAGAGCTATCCTATGTAACTAAAGCTTCTAAACTTTCTTCCAGGTACTAGGGAAAGAGCTTTTAAATAATTATGTCCTGCGATTTTCAGCCTGCACTCCATGCGTTTTACTATGTTGACCGTTATCATAATCTGTTTTAGTAATCTGTGTTGACTTCGGCCACAGTCAGTAGGTTTTCAAGGGAAATGAAGAAGGTACTTGCTTCATTGTGACTTGACGGAAGTTTTTCTTAATTTGAGAACTTTTGAAACTCTGTAGTGCTCATTCAAGTTTTGAAGGCATTTAAGAGTGAAAATAGGAAGTTGTTGTCTGCTGTTTGTAATTTGACCTTATTTTGAGAGCCCCTGTTGGCGTGCCTTTGAAAATCCCAGCTCTTAAGAAATACTTGGAGGGGGTCATGGGACCTCCAGATGGGTAACTCTCACATCTGTACCTATCAGTTGGTACTGTCTCCGTTTGTTTATCACCTTGAGTTGTTTTTAATTTTTTAATGTTTCTTTATTTTTGAGAGAGAGACAGACAGACAGACAGAATGTGAGTGGGGGAGAGGCAGAGAGAGAGGGAGACACGGACCGCGAGATCATGACCTGAGCCGAAGTCAGATGCTCAACCGACTGAGCCACTCAGGTGCCCCGTGTTTATCAACCTGAATTCTTTTTTTTCTTCAATTTTTTAAATGTTTTTATTATTTTTGAGAGAGAGAGAGAGAAAGAGAGAGAGAGCAGGGGAGGGGCAGACAGAGAGGGAGACACAGAATCCAAAGCAAGCTCCAGGCTCCGAGCTGTCAGCACAGAGCCCCAACTCAGGGCTCGACCTCACAAACTGTGAGATCATGACCTGAGCTGAAGTCTGACACTGAACCGACTGAGCCACCCAGGCTCCCCATCACCTTGAATCCTTGAGCAAGCGGGTCTGTTTAGTGTGGGGAAGGTGGTGATGTCACGTTATCAACCGACCTATCAGTGGGGCGTACCATTGGATTCCATGACGTCATATGATACTGGAAGAGGGTTTTTCCATTCACATACATGACAGTTTGATACCAATTTGCAGACTGGTGTTTGCCTCCCCCTGCAGTTTTTAAATGTGTATCTTGTGGGTCTCTCTGAAAAAGCTTAGCCTTTCATCACACCTGAGCGAGTGTATTCCTTATCACGTAGGCATGTGGACAGATGGACAAGAGCAAACACCCAGGGACAGTGTGTGATCAAGACATTAGGTCTGACGTAGACAGCCTGATTACTAAGCGCCCTCTGTGTTCAGCCTTGAGATAGGCCTACAGAAATTTAAAAGAGTGGGAGACAGTGGTTCACAGTCCTGTGAGTTTTCCCTGGTTGTTGGTAAAATGAGAAACGCACTATACTAGTGTTTTACTATGCACTGGGGAATATGGAGGAGTTAACTTAGTAGATACTAAGCTTATGTTGGAAATAAGTCATCCTTAAGACCTATTTGCAGTTCTGTACAAAAGTGGACTGTGGTATTAGCCTGGTTTTATTATCATTATTCCTCATTTTTAGTTTTGGTTTTTTAAATTATTTTAAGCACAATGTGGGGCTTGAACTCACGACTCCAAGATCAAGGGTCACATGTTCTTCTAACTGAGCCAACCAGGGGCGCCCCTGAGTTTTAGTTTTGAGGGAGCCCTTCCCCAAGTTTATTTTGCCACCTCTAAGAAATGTCTGAAAAGACCTGTTAGTTAGTAGAAACGGTTATCTCCAAGATGTAATCTAAAAATCAGCTAAGATATAATAAATCAAACTCAGCGAGGTAGCATACAGCATGTGTAAGAGTTGTACATACAGCAATTTCTCTTTTTTTTTTGAGAGAGAGAGAGAAAGAGGGAAAGAGAGAGGGCACGTGTGCATGTGAATGGGGTGGGAGGCACAGAAGGAGTGGGAGAGAGCTTCCCAAGCAGCCTCTGTGCTGGGCATGGGCTCCATCTCATGACAGGGAGATCATAACCTGAGTCGAAATCAAGACTTGGATGCTTATCCTACTGAGCCACCCAGGCACGCCAACAATTTCTTGACCTTTGGCCCGAGGACAGTTCCTGAAGCTGCCAGTGAGGTTCAGCATTAGGACCTAAGATGTGGAAAATCTTGACCCTTCAGTTTTAATCGCACACTCGTAGGAAAAAGGTCTTCCTCTTCTGTGACGGGGAGTGATACAGCTGGTTTGTCTTGTCGCCTGAATGTCTGAGTCACGGGGCTGCCCAGGGCAAAGCCATTGTCCTGGCCACGAGGTCTCCTAAAGCTCAGGAGGAACCACCTTCGGCTCTGGTTGGGTACTTCGGGCTTCAATGAGCATCTTCGGCAAATAACATTTATTTAATACCCCATTTCACATGATGTTGGAATAACCACTAAATGAAAAAAATGAGACCCACACAGACCCTGTCCTCTAAGGGTAAAGTAGGTGTCTGGTTAGCTCCCTTCCGGGGCTAATTGTAATGGGGAAAGGCCCGACATTCAGATCAAATGTTTGAGGAAGGCATTGGCATCGGGATTAGGTTTCTGGGCTAGGGTTAGAGAAACTCACGTCTGGGAGAAACACCCAGCAGAGTCAGGTCCTCAGATGATCCGAATCAGCATGTCTGAGCAAATCTGGGGACACAGGAGTGAGGAGTTAGAAAGAGTTCAGGCCCGTGGGCTGGAATGGAGTGGTATGACAGCCTCAGGTTGTCAAGGGATTGAAAGGGATTGATGTCCCTGCAGACGGAGGGCAGTGGAGTTGTTTGTTAGAGGCTTGACCGTTGAGCGAGGCTGACCTCTCATGGGAGGATGAAACCGATGGCAGGCAGGTAGGTGGGGATGGGAACGTGCCCGGTCAAGGTTGTCAGGGTTGATACTACGATGAGCATTCAGTCTTCAACCTGAGAACTCATCTGTGCAACTCAGAAAGACGGACTGGCTGTCTCAGATTAGGTGCTTAGGCCACACTGAGTTAGCAACGTGACCTTGGACTGAAGGGTTTCAGGCGTTTCCCCTTTCTCGAGGATGGGCCTCGCTCGTCTTGTTCTTTCAACCCTCCCTCAGAGTTTTTTCTCTACTGTTCCAACTCTACTGGTGTATCCGTTTCAGTCTTCCCGGTCCATCCTAGGCTGGTAACCTGATCTCGATTCCTGCTTCTCCTTGGTATTTGGATCTCGCCTTCAGTGTCCTTGATGTACAGTTGAGACCTAGGTTAACCCTCATGCCTGGTGGGAAGGACCAGAGGCCCCCCCAGCCTTGGGGCTGCATGGTGCTTGCATCTGCTCCCTAGGTAGGCCTCCCCCACGCAGACAGTGCTGTAAGTATGGCAACGTGGGGGTCGGCCCCTGCGGACACCTTGCCACTTCTATCAGAAGTTCCCTTACTGAATAATTTTGGTGGGAACTGTGAGGCTCACTGGAGGAGATTCATTGTAGTCCTTAAACATTGGTCTCGCACACTGTTCAGAAAGCGCTAGAATGATAGTTGACGGGAGCGGCCTCACATTTGCGAAGCTCCTTTCGGACGGTGTAGAGCGCTTTGTTAGGCAATTCTACCGCGTGTTGGAAGGCCAGCGTGCGTGCTAGCGTTTGATTTTCCAGATCACGTGTGGAATGCAGAAGTCATGGCTGCCTGGTTTTGAATTGGGACTGGATTCCAGGGCCTTCCACTCTTCTTTGATCGGCTACATCCTGTGGCTTAATTAAGCAATCCGTGGCTGCTGGAGCCGTGTTACGGTATGTTCCTAGCGTTGCTTGAATGTCACGGTGTTCCAGGTGAAAAGTGCTAACAGAGGTGGTCAGATCCAAAGGCTGTAGCAGGACTGCCCTCCGGTCAGCTTGGTTTTGAACTCGTCTTGTGTAGCTCGGAACCCCTCACATAGACGTGTTCCTTTTGTTCCTAGCGGTTTTCCTCCATGGGTTCTTTCTGTTGATAGCATCGTATGTAGACTCCAATCAATAACATAGACTAAATAGCACTGTTCTGGCTGATGTAAGGGATAGGGGATGGCAACCCCGTGCCTGCCAATATTGGAAGGATGCTCTGGGCTCGTGAGCTCTGAGGAAACCTTTGGAATCTGTAGCTCAGCCTGTGTCGCAGTTTGGAGAAGAACCTGTCTTCCACCCTTTGGTCTAAATGAGGACCATCTGACCCCCTATTTGATATGCCTCCTGCAAGTGTTCTGTCATTTTTGTTGCTTTTGTCTTACGGTCGTGCCCCGGATGTTGGTGGTACGTCATTTCCACTTGCGTCGCACTTCGGTGTCATGGGTATGGAAGTAATGACCTGTCACTTGTCACCGATGATCTTTCGGTCCTTGTAAAATGTTAGCGCTACGGCTGTGCTCTTTATATGTGGATGATGTCATCAGTAAAGAGGAAGCCGGTGATCAAGACACGTCCAGCTTGTCCCATTAACCTTGCCCTCGGGGCAGCCCTGCCCATGACGTAATAAATCCTCTATATATTTTTGGAACCGATCTCCCCAGTTCTCTGGTGACACATCAGAGAGGATATGTACAAGGAATTGCTTGGGCCTCAGTCTCCTCAGTGAGGAGAATAGGAGGTACTGCTATTAACTAACTAATTTGATCAAGAGACAATTCAGAGTTTATTAAATTGTTTCTAAAGGCTTGGATGATTTGGCAATTAAGAATTAGTATTCTTTCTTCCTGCCCTGGTAGAAACATGTCTTCCTAATTTAAAACAATTGATTTAACAGGCACACTTATTATCTGTTATTCTTTGACGTGAAAACCAATTTTGCATCTGTGATCGGCATTCCAAATACTTGCCTTTTTTAACTTGTTTCAGCTAATGTTGCTGTCTGCCTTCATGCCGTTAGTGATGGCATTGTGAGAGTGACACAGTGGGCATTTTTGTATGTGATCGATTCAGAAGATTCCAGCAGCCAAGGATGAACCTGGGTAGCAGGGAGGAGCCTTGCTGCAGCTGTGGAACATGGAATCTTTGTTTTGGACTTAAGAAAATGAAAATGTGGCCCAAAGGGGACATGCTGCTGTGGTTTCTGGAGTTTTCCACCCTTTGTATTGGAACTGAATTCTGGACATTTCTGTTGGGAAAGCAGCGTGTTTGTAAGGATCACTGGGGCACTTGGGGGATCTGAGTGCGATCCTATCTCCCGTCCCCTGTGTCACTGATTTAGGTTGCTGACTGCAGTGGACCCCCCTTCATATTTTACCCACAGACGCTAATCATAGGAGGGTTCTTTGCAAGGAACGCTTAACAAATGGGATGCATCTATGGCATAGCAGTATTGGCATTTGTGATTCCAGGAACGGGACACATTTTCAAAATATCACAGCTATGTCAATTAAGATAATCCTTGTTCTTTTCATCCTTTGATTTTATTAAAAAACTTTTTTTATGTTTTATTTATTTTTGAGAGAGAGAGAAACAGAGTGCAAGTGGGGGAGGGGCAGAGAGAGAGGGGGAGACACAGAATCCGAAGCCAGGCTCCGGGCTCCGAGCTGTCAGCACAGAGCCCGATGCGGGGCTCGAATTCATGGACTGTGAGATCGTGACCTGAGCCAAAGTCGGATGCTTAACGGACTCAGCCACCCAGGTGCCCCACCTCCTTTGATTTCAAATGGAATAGTTCCTGTGGAGAGGAGTCCCACCTAAGATCCCACGTGATCTGTTTGCTCGTGGATCAGTTCTAAGATTTCTGTGTGGCTGATATTTATCAATGTCCACTTGGTACAGACAGTCAACACAAGGAGCTTTGGGTGTCGCTTTTGTCCTGGGAGTGGTTGGTCTAGCTATCGTATCACTCTGGCAAGACATTTGGTAGTTGTTGTTGTTTTTGTTGTTGTTGTTTGGCAGTTTCTTGAAATACAGAATGCTCATGCTTTTGGTAACATTGGTTGGTGATCAGTGATTACGTGTAGGAGTGAGCCACAGTCACAGTCATTGGAGTTTCAGCTTTTTGCCGGTGATCACAGACCCTGCACGGTTTTGCTGAAGAGTATATACCTTCTGGTGCTCTAGTTTGGATTGGTGACAAATTGAAAGTGACACTTTGTCAGATTGCCTTTTTAAAAAAATTTTTTTTAATGTTTAATTTACTTTTGAGAGAGAGAGAGACAGAGACAGAGCATGAGTAGGGGAGGGGCAGAGAGGGAGACACAGAATCCGAAGCAGGCTCCAGGCTCTGAGCTGTCAGCACAGAGCCTGACGCGGGTCTTAAACCCACGAACTGTGGGATCATGACCTCAGCCGAAGTCAGACGCTTGACCGACTGAGCCACCCAGGTGCCCATGATGTCAGATTGTCTTAATCAACACCCAGATCGTCTTTGAAGCCATCCACTCATTTCTCGTACAGTGATGGAGCCCATCTCCTTGCGGAGTCTCATTGTATCCGTGCCCTAATTTCTCATCGGGGAACTCACTTCTCTCACTTTTAAATACTCGTACTTTATTCCAACTTCTTCTAGGTAGTTGGAGATGAACATGTGCAGCAGGGGTATGAGTCACTGACCTTACCCTTAATGACCTTGTTATACTGCCCTCGGGACCCTCACCTGAGCCCTACAAAAACCTGACAAGATTTTGTTTGAGAATTTGGGGGGCCTTATCTGCTGGGGCCTAGCGGTCATGCCCTGCCACATTAATTACCCCATTTCTTCTGTGTGCCCTCATCTCATTCCCCCCATACATATTTTCTCCATTTCAAAACAAAAACAAGAAAAGAGTATCGGTTAGAATTGGTAGATATTTGGCAAGTTTATTTGACTGTGTTGCTATTTTCAAGTCTGTCTTTGTAAAAGTTCATTCCTGGACTCCTCAGTTCTCGACTCCTGGTTGGTTTGCAGATGACTTTTATCTTTTTTGTCTGGAATGATCCAATCCTAGGAACGAACATCTGTCCCACACATTGGGGAGCTGCTGTTTTTAATCAAGAGCATATATGACTTGTCATCAATCTCACTTTATTCTGTGTCTTTCGAGAATATGATGAGCTGTTTTCCCCTTCTCTGAGCAGGACTGGGATCCGGTAACCCAGAGGGCCTTCCCTCGCCATACACACAGACTGTCCAAGAGGTGGAGCTTGTCATCTGACTGTAGCCTTTTCTGCTAGCTTGAGTTGGCAGGAAGAACCCATGTCACCGGAACACAGGCAGATGCAGACTGGGCCATTTCAAGGCAAGCCTCTGCGCAGTCCCCAGTGGTGTATGTCCAGCCTCCCTGGCAACTGAGATGGCTTTGAGAAGTCTGACATGGGGCTGTAAGGGTTCGCTCTGAGTCAGAATGAGTGTAAGCATCACTGCCAGCTGGGTATTTAGTCAGCACGCAGGCACAGTGCTCCTTGGTGACCTTCTGAGGACCGACCCTGTGGGCCTTTCTTCCTTCGCTTCTTCTGTGGCTCGTCCCTTGGCCTTCGTGTTGCTAACCTTTTTCCCTTTTCTTTTTGCCACAGTTGAGCCGTCCTAGCCGCATCCCGTAACAGCGACTGGGCTGCCGTCACACCCTTTCCTCCTACCCCTTCTCCTTGTTCCTGAAAATAAATGTAGGACAGGAAGAGAAGCAAGCAGAAACGACACGTCTTCATATCTCTAAGGGGTGAAAGCACTTTCTCTGAGAGTGTTTTCCTCTATCTTCTTTGCTTCTCGGCCCCCACCCCTCCACCCCTGCTCCTTGAGCGAACATAGGTTTTTAATAGTTCCCACAATCCCTTTGCATTATAACAACCGGTCTTAATCTACTGGAAAGTTCTTCCCACTTACTGCCGTTAGTTTCATCCCTAGTCATTTACCCCTGAGGAGAAGCAGCACACTGCGAGGGGCAAGTGGGGCTGGCAGGGTTTGGAGTTAATGGGCGAGAATCGTGTCCGTGTGAAGGTCCCGGTGTATTTAGAGGCCATCTGGAAGGACGCCACATTGAAATAGCTGTTCGCTATCAGTAGAGGAGTATTTATGCCTTAAATTTAAATGGTCGCACATTGAGGCATTCCAAACGAAGGCCACGTATAAGCTGTCAACATTTAGATTTACCAATGACTTCCAGACGTCACGTTGCACGGGCACAAGGAAAGCGACCTTTCAGCAACTTCTAGATGTTTCTGTCGCCGTGGATCAGCACTGTCCTCAGAGTGGACACTGTTGTGTTTTATGCACGGGGTAGGAGAGGGCAGGAGGATGATTTTGAGCTGAAACTTTTAGCTTGTCCTTTGGAACCTGTTAACTATCACTACAGCATCATTCCCAGGCCCCGCCAGTGGCATGAGTTGGATTGGAGGTTTTAGGAAAGTGAAGCTCTGTGGACTTTTTTCTTTTTAATTGGATAAGAACCACGTACAACCCTAACAGTCGTAACAATGGAGAACTGGTCAGTCAGCGCATCCCTTTTCTGGGTCACCGAAAGACTTTTCGCTGGGGTCATTTGGGCATTGCCGCTCTGTAGCTACGTGCTGTTTTTATTGGCATCTGCCTCCTCTTGTGTGGAGTGTAAAACAACCTTGAATACAAATTTAGACAACAATTTTTAAAATATTTTTTTAGGGGCGCCTGGGTGGCTCGTCAGTCGAGCGTCCGACTTTGGCTCAGGTCATGATCTCACGGCTGGTGAGTTCGAGCCCCACACTGAGCTCTGTGCTGATGGCTCAGAGCCTGGAACCTGCTATCGATTCTGTGTCTCCCCATCTCTCTCTCTCTCTGCCCCTTCCCCGCACAGTCTCTCTCTCTCAAAAATAAATAAACATGAAAAAAAATTTTTTTAATATTTTTTTAGCTTCAAGTATATAAATTTCTTCACTGTGGAAAATGGCTTTTTCACGTAGGGTAGTCATTCTTGTGTGGATTTTAAGTGTCTTCTCTACATTTTGTTCCAAATAAGGTAAAACTTGAAATGATTTGAAAATACCTCATTATTGGAAAGCAGTGTGGCTCAGTTTTCAAAAAGTACAGTTGCATTTGTCCTGAGAGGATGTAATAACTTCAGTTAGGTTAAGAAAATAGTGACAAGTAAAAGAACTCAATAATGAAGGCAGGAGTGATTTTAATGAATTCTGATATTTGGTTGAAAATGAAACTTAAAAAAAAAACGGTAAGGTTCTTGAGATGATTTTCTTAAATGTTTTGTGGTTTTGTGTGAGCTTTTCAACTCTATTTTTTATGAGAGGGAAAAATGGTTTTCTGAACTCAAGTAAACTCTAGTCTTCTCTAACTTTTTTTTTTTTGAAGCTTATTTATTTCTTATGAGAGAGAGAGAGAGCACACACGAACAGAGGAGGGCCAGAGAGAGGCAGAGAGAGAATCCCAAGTAGGCTTTCACGCTGTCAGCACAGAGCCTGACGTGGGGCTCGAACCCGCGAACCGTGAGGTCATGACCCGAGCCGAAATCAAGCTGGACGCTCAACCATCTGAGCCACCCAGGCGCCCCAGTCTTTTAAATTTTAAGTTTAAATTTTAAATTTAAATTTTAAATTTTAAAAGTCTAACTTTTAAATTTATGGCATGAATGAAAATTTTCTGTGACTGAAGACATTTATCAATACATTTGATTTCTGAACATTCTAATTAGGGGAGATTTTTACGGATGCATTGACAACGCCTTTGTATTTTTATTTTCCATCCCCCTCCATTAAGAAAAGCTTTTTTTTTTTCTCTCTTTAATTTGAAGATCTAATTGGCTTTATGAAGCAATCCATGAATCAGGCAGCATCCCGTGTGGCAATGAAAGGGGAGCTCCCAAGGACAGTTTCCTGAAGGGAAGGGGGGTTTGTTCATGTCTTCAGTTTTCTGTGATTTTCTGCCTGAATATTTGAGAATCTTGGCTGTACTTACCTCCAGTGGTAGAACTCTTACCTGTACACATTGTTTTGTTCTATTAGAAAGGCTGTCTTTGGTCGTGACTCTTATTAACTGTTCTCTCATTGGTTATTGTTAATCATTGATCACTGTTAAGTATTCTCCAATGTGAACATTTATTGAATTATTGAGTTAAAATCATTGATTTGAAGCGACCACTATTGTAGGTGTGTGAGTGGTTAATCCCCCTTTTTGAGTCCTTTAGGACTTTTGGATGAGTTTATTTTATTAAGTATTCCCATATAACAAATGTTGCAGTAGAATCCTGAAACTTGCGTATAATTAAGAGTTAGCTCCTGCTTACTCAGTCCCAAACAGTCCCAACGTGTTATCGTCAGCTACCCTTGTACCTGCTGCCTGCCCCATGGGCCAGATGTTCAGAGAGCGTGAAGAGGTGTTCACCCACTGACAAGCATCCAGGAGCGGAATCTATTTCCTGGGGGCCGGCAGGCCACACGCAGCAGCCTGTGTTCTATTTTGTGCCAGTGGTGGCATTAAAGAACAGCTTTCAGATGAGTCGGTTTTACTGCCATGCCGATGAGCTCAAACGTTAGAGCGGGGCCGGGGACTCTCTCCATTCTGGCTCACGGGAATCCTGTCCAGGACTGAGAAGGAGATACCAGTCCGATGCTGGGGCTTCCGTGAGGCCTCCAGGCCATGTGGGAGCATGCATCCTTGCTGTAGCTACAGCAGTATTTTTAGAAATTGGTCCTCAAAAGTCAGTCAGTGATAGTAACTCTTGAGGTTTTGGCTGTAATGTGATTTCCCATGGTCGAAATGCAAACAGTTGCACAAATTGGAAACTTAGAAAACTGTATAACCAGCTCAGGAAAAGAATCTAGCAAAGAGGGCATCTTTTACAATAGTGTCTTATGAGTGTGAGTGTGTTTGTACTTGTCCGTATATCCATACAGGCAAAAACAGAAAAAAGTTTTTAAACCTTTAAAACCTTTTTAAACCTTAAAGGGAGAATCCTTTAGTTGATGGACATCTCCCCCAGAGTATCATTTCCTTTTTCGTCCCCCATTTGTCTCTGATCACCAGCTCTTTTTCTTTTAAAAAATGTTAAAAATGTTAAAAAATTGCCTTCCCCAAACGAGTATTTTCACAGCTATTCTTTTAACGTTCTTTCTTTCTTTTTTTTTTTTTTAAGTAAACTCTACACCCAATGTGGGGCTTGAGCTCACAACCCCAAGATCAAGAGCTGCACACTCCCCCAACTGAGCCGCCTTAAGTTACTTTTTTTTAAAAACAGGAATAAAATGTAATTTCAATGTTTACCAGAATTATCCACGTCATGGTTTTGAACTGATAACAAATCATATCTCTGGGCTGTTTTGACTTTTTACAAACATACTTTGTGAGCAAACGTTATCCTGATGTCGATTAAAAAAAAAAAAGTTATTTATCCCCAAACTCTGATCATCTAATAGTCCATAAAATATAGAGATGAGAGAAAGAAGGAAACTTTTCTTAATTTTACAAGTATCAGCCTTATTTTGTCATTGTTTTTCATTTTTCATGTTTATTTCTTGTTTATCTGGCCAGTTAATATCCAATGTAAAAATTTTAAGTAAATCAGTATATATGAGATGTATGGGAGTCAGTAAATTCTATTTGCTATCAAGTACTGTAGCTAATGGGCTATAAATTTTAAGTAGCACAATGAAATTTGTTTGGGGAGTATATGGAATGTCTCATTTCGTGGGGAGAGAGGAAAACGAAAGAAGCTGCTTCTATTCCTTCTACAACCGCTTATTGTCATGTTACATGGAATACGTCTTTTGTATCTCTCTGTGCCTCTGGCTTCTCTTCTGTAAAATGGGCTCAAGGATTTAATTGTCTGCCTTCATCCCTTTCAAGAACATTGAGGACAGATACCTTGAAGTCTTTGGAAGACAAAATGCCACGTTGTGTATTTTTTGATATAACTTGCCTTGTAAGTATGTACTATATGTTGTACAGAGCGGTGCGTTGTGACCTTGTGAACTTCTTGATGAGAAAAACGTTGTTTGCATGCCTCGATGTTAAACTATAACCTCATTATTCATGTTTTACGCTTTCTGAACTTGATTCTTTCCTGTCTCGCTAGTGCAGTGGGAACTGTCCCTCCGGACGTGTCCATGTACAATACCATTGTGTGGTGGGAGGTGGGGGCGCTAAGTTTTCAAGGCAGTCTTTTAGAATTTGGCACAGAAGTCCTACAGGTAGATTAGGGATATACCCCAGGTCTGCCGTGTACGAGAAGAGGGCCTCATCAGTTTAGGGATAGACAAAGAGCCCTCTGTTTTTTCATTTTTAGATTTTTCTTCCATATGTTATTACTACCCTACATTCTGACTCCTGGGGTAGAGAGTCAGGTAGAACTTTTTGTTCTTTTTTTTTTTTTTTTTTTTTAATGTTTATTTATTTCTGAGAGAAGAGAGCACATGCAAGTGGACAAGGGGTAGAGAGAGAGGGAGACACAGAATCTGAAACAGACTCCAGTCTTTGAGCTGTCAGCACAGAGCCCGACACGGGGCTCGAGCCCACGAACCGCAAGGTCATGACTTGAGCTGGAGTTGGACGCTTAACCGACTGAGCCACCCAGGCACCCCAAAACTTTTTGTTCTTAATGCACCAGAAAGTGTGGCAAAGGGGGACTATTGCAGTCTAGGATTTGGGGGGCAAGGACTGGGGTCCCTGAGCTTCCCCTGAACTGACTCCCGTTTTGACCTCTTCTGGACTCTTTTTCCAGCTCTCATGAATGAGGATGTGAAGCTCACGATTGTTCACACGAGAACTGCTTAAAGTCTCGCTCATTGTGGTTTTCTTTATATTTGCATGTGAGGGTTAATTTTCACTGCTAGGAACTTTGTTATATAACTTCCAACGTCATTAGTGGATGCTTGTGGTTAAAAAGTCCTGTGTCCTTTAAAGAAAGTCTTAAGTGCTGTTTTGCTTCAAAAAAAAAAAAAAAAAAAAACAAACCAAAAACCCAAAAAACATAAATATGTAAAACAAAACCTCCTAAGTGCTATTTTGTTTTTCTGCGATAAAAATTGTTCTTGTAAAGTCTGAGGAAGATGATCATTTTTTATGTCTGGTTAGCATTTATGACATTTGCTTATAAATTTTCAGTCTTGTGGTAGCCTTTGTTCTCAGGTTTCTAAAGTTGTTTTATGTGTTTGTGACATCTTTTGTCATTCTTTTCCAGAGAATTCGGTCAACAGTGGATGAAAAAGAACAAAAACAACTTCTTATGGATTTGGATGTAGTAATGCGCAGTAGTGACTGCCCGTACATTGTTCAGTTTTATGGTGCACTCTTCAGAGAGGTAGGAGCAAACACTTTGGGGTTTTAGCCGACGAATACATATCGAATTGGAGTAGATAAGAGGATGACAGGCTTAGGTTCTGATCTTCAGTTAATTGCCATGCATTAGCAGTAAGCTAACTGCTCAATGTTTAGTGTGTAACCGTGAGAGTCTACGTATTAATTTCCAGAACTCACCATTCCTCAGTTAAGGGGCGAATCTCGTACTTTTTATATACATATATGTATTTATGGCTGTTGTATGTGAACCCCCTATTTCTTTTCTTAGAGTTTCTGTTCTTTAAGAACCTGGCAAATCAGCCGACTTCTGAATATTAACCCTCTACCGAGGGTTAAGTTCTTCCTCTTGTTGACTCTGAACTCCCTTGGTGTTCCCCCCGCCACCGTCCCCCTTTTGAAACTTTATTTCTGTCATCAGATGTATCTGCATTTAATATAATCATTTACTCGTCCTCCTCCAGAACCCTCAGTACAACCCAGGTGGAAATAAACAGGTATAATAGAAATTCTTTCTTTTATCGAATCTCGTTATCCAGAGCTGTTTGTAGAAACTGCACGGTCTCGGATGGTCTTGGGCTCACGTGTCTTCTTTCGGCCTCTGGGTATTTTGTGTCCTGCTGAAGGTTGTCACTTCTGTCATTTCCAGTCCTTCCACTGCCTGACGTAGGGCAGGGAGTTAGGGCAGTGGGCGGGACTGGAGCTGGGCTTGGATCAGATAACTTTCTGGGGTCTGGGACAGTTCTCACGCACTTGTGGTATTTAGTTAGGTGAGTAGGACTTCAACTGAATGAACCTTTAAGCACTTTTTGTTTTTTAATGTTTATTTTTGAGAGACAGAGAGACAGAGCACAAGCGGGGAAGGGGGTAGAGAGAGAGGGAGACACAGAATCCGAAGCAGGCTCTGGGCTCTGAGCCGTCAGCACAGAGCCCGATGTGGGGCTCGAACCCACGAACTGTGAGATTATGACCTGAGCCGAAGTTGGATGCTTAACCGACTGAGCCACCCAGGTGCCCTGAAACTTTACGCACTTTTAATACTCTATAAAATACCAATCTAATTTCTTTTTAAAGTTTATTTATTTATTTTGAAAGAGAGAGGGAGTGTGAGAGAGCGCACATGAGCTGGCGAGGGGCAGAGAGAGAGAAAGGAGAGAGAGGATCCCAAGCAGGTTCTGTGCCGTGAGCACAGAGTCCGGTGCAGGGTTTGAACGCACGAACCATGAGATCATGACCTGAGCTGAAATCAAGAGTCGGACACTGACCTGATGGAGCCACCCAGGCGCCCCAGTACGATTCTCATTTTGAAAATGTTAGGCTGAGTTTGTGCTGGTGGGGTCGTTACGAGCTGGTGAGGAGCCCCCTGCCCCTTCTTTTTGGGACTGGATCACAAAACGTGTATGTAGCCTTGGGGGTTTTGTTGTGGCTCCTGCCTTAAAAAATACTGTGTTGTGAGGCAGCACTGACTGTAGCCCTGAGTAGAAGTGTATCAAATCTTGTCACGCAGAGGTTAGTCAATTGATTCCCCCACTCGATCCCTACATTTGCATTTACTTGCTTTTCTGTGCTTTTGATGGGTGACTCTGTCAATGGAATCCTGCATCATGATCGCGCCCGCTGCTTTGTTGAATCCGTAATTCATGACTGTTAAGTCTGGTTTCATGCAGTTTCTTTCTACTCCTGTCCCTGTACTTTTTATGACTCAGATATTCGTTTTTGTGGCCAGACACACTGAATCTGTTGATTTACTTCACCAAAGCACGTCGGTAGTGTGTCGCGACAGTGTGCAGTTGTGTGTTCGGGAACGTACTTAAGTATTACATAATATCGTGCCGTTTGTAAGATCACATCTGGAACTTTCTTCATGTCGCCCAAGGCTCTTGCCATCTCCTCCTCCCTTCTTCTCCCAGACCATGGATTTATTCTTCATAATCCCTAAATCCTCTGGCCATTTTACTCTTCAGATCATATGCAGGATGGGAGTTGTTGAGGGACTCGACTAGAGGTTCTGTCCTAACCGCGTTCCACGTCCGCTTTCCCAGGGCTGTATTCACTGCTGCTCTGGACTCCTGCCGGCTCAGTCTTAGCCCAGAGTGCTGGCACATGCCAGCCTGTTTCCTGTGGCCACTGTTTCATCGTTCCCGCAAGCCACACTTCAGTGCGTAACCCCAGCCTACACAGGGTGGACGTTTGATTTTATGAATAGAAGGCAGAGTGATGCCCATGATTGCAAAGTATCGGAAACAACACAGAACAGCTTGGAATAGGGTCTGAACAGTATGCTCATCTTTTCTTATCAACAGCTGGGTAAAATTCAGTTTTATAGATCTCAGGAAGGTTGCAGGGGGTTGAGATATGCAGCTGTAAGCACAAGCATCTATCAAACATTCTAGAGTTTTCACGTGTATTCTCTTGGTAACAGTCTCAGGGGGCTTAGAGGCATTATCCCCCTTCTCCAGAGAGGAGGCTGAGGTTTGAGGACTGATTTGATGGGCATCACATAGCCAGGAAGTGATAGAGATGAGACTTCACGGGCAAAAACCTCACTGTTATTTCTGTGATGGAACAAGTGGTCCAGGGATGAGGAACTTTTCAGCTTCATTTAAAAAAAACAATCTGCTGGGGGGCACCTGGTGGCCCAGTCGGTTAAGTGTCTTACTTGGGCTCTGGTCATGACCTCATGGTTCTTGCGTTTGAGCCCCGCGTCAGGCTCTGTGCCGACAGCTCGGAGCCTGGAGCCTGCTTTGGAGTCTGTGTCTCCCTCTCTCTCTGCCCCTCCCCAACTTGTTCTCCGTCTCTCTGTCTCTGTCTCTCTCTCTCTCTCTCTCTCTTTCAAAAATAAATAAAGGGACGCCTGGGAGGCTCAGTCGGTTAAGCACCGACTTCGGCTCAGGTCATGATCTCACGGTTCGTGAGTTCCAGCCCCGTGTCGGGCTCTGTGTTGACAGCTCAGAGCCTGGAGCCTGCTTCGGATTCTGTGTCTCCCTCTCCCTCTGCCCCTGCCCTGCTCATGCTCTGTCTCTCTGTCTCTCTCAAAAATAAATAAACATTAAAACATTTTTAAAAAACTAAAGATAAAAAAGCAATCTACTTTTTAACACTGATACAGTTCAGTTGTATAAAGTCCCAGACTGCCCCAACAGGCTGATTGTGAACTTCCCTCCGCCCCCTCCGCCAAGAAGTAATGACTTGCTGAATAGTACAAAATGAAATTCAGAAGCAAAAAGTTCACCTTTAAGGAGTGCATGGGCAGCGTGTTTCCTGATGTTACAAAGGTTAACGTTTTAAACAGATTAAATAAAGGTTTAGAGGAACATTTTTCTCTCGAGGGTGATCACTTTTAGGATCTTTTTGATGATGTGACCTTCAGTTCCAATAATAGACCCAGAATTCTGGGTTATGAAGGAAAAGAGCAGAAGTGAGTGGATGCGGTCTGGACTTCTTTTTTTTTATTAAATTTTTTTTTTAACGTTTATTTATTTTTGAGACAGAGAGAGACACAGCACGAACAGGGGAGGGTCAGAGAGAGAGGGAGAAATAGAATCTGAAACAGGCTTCAGGCTCTGAGCTGTCAGCACAGAGCCAGACGCGGGGCTCGAACTCATGGACTGTGAGATCATGACCTGAGCCGAAGTCCGACGCTCAACCGACTGAGCCACCCAGGCGCCCCTGGATTTCTTACTTAACTACCGCTGTGAGGAAGACAAATCGCTTTTAATTCCCGTCACCTTGAGGAACCCACCAGAACATTTCATTTCATAATTTGTATCCCCCATAGGACATTGGTTCATGGTCTGGTTCAGTCAACCATCCATCAAGGAGCTTGCAAGACATTAATTTTCTTCTTGCAGCTGCTGCGAGGAGATTAATCTTGCCGTTGGGGGAATAATTGAGCCTCTGAAAGTCCCATAGCTTTACTCGGACAGTGAGTGAATAATATTTCATACTGAAGTTTATAACTCTGTTTTTTAAATTTTTTAATGTTTATTTATATTTGAGAGAGAGACAGAGCGTGAGAGGGTGGGGGTTCAGAGAAGAAGGCACAGAATCCAAAGCAGGCTTTAGGCTCTGAGCCGTCAGCACAGAGCCCGACGTGGGGCTCGAACTCACAAACTGCGAGATCATGACCTGAGCTGGAGTCGGACACGTAACTGACTGAGCCACCCGTTTGCCCCTGTAACTCAGTTTTTTGCCATTGTCTCCAACCATTTGCACTTCTTTCTATGGTAGAACTGAACTCAAATAAAAAGCCCAAAGTACACCTTGGATTTGATGTAGATATGTTACTAAGACACCTAACTGCATGGGTTTCTCAACACGTTTTCATACTTTGTAGATGGGAAAACAAAGAGTTTGACAGCATTGAATAATAAACGTAATTTCTAGTCTGTAGCTTGCATAAAAGGTCCGCACCTGCCATTTATTTTATTAACGCTGAAACCTAGAATCACTTAAACAAATGTCCTTTAACATATATATTTTCACAATTCACTGAGTGGAAGTCCTTCCTTCAGGTATCTTTTGAGGTTGGAGAAATTCTAGTCTGGAACATACACTTCTGAGTAACCATAGAAGTTCACCGGATTATATGGAAGGCAGTGATATTAGCTGAATTTCATCTCCTTCTCGCTTTCTACCCCTGCTACTACTCATGCTCTTTCCTTTCCTTCTCGCTTGCAAATTTTAAGTACAGCTTTATGGAGATAGAAGGGACATACACTAAAATGCACATATTTAAAGTGCACAGTTTCATATGTGCGAACAAGTGTGTTCACCTGTAGGATTATCACCGTAATCAAGATAACTGGACATTTCCGGGGTGCCTGGGTGGCTCAGTTGGTTAAGTGTCCGACTCTTGATTTCGGCTCAGGTCGTGTGTGATCTAAGGATTTGTGAGGTCAAGCCCCATGTCGGGCTCTGCACTAACAGTGTGGAGATAGCTTCGGATTTTCTCTCTCTCTCTCTCTCTCTCTCTCTGCCCCTCCCCTGCTCTCTCTTTCTCTCAAAATAAATAAACTTAAAAAAAAAAGATAATGGACATTTCCATCACTCACACATTTCCTTGTGCCCTGTATGTAACACACACATGTCCCTTCTGCCACCGTGCAGCTTTCTGCTGCACTATAGATGAATGTGCCTTTTCTAGAATTTTGCATAGGTAGAGTCCTACAGTAGGTACGTGTTGTCTTTCTTCACTCTGCAGAATTATTTGCAATTCCTGTTGTGGTGTGTGGCAATAGTTGGTTTCTTTTTTTGCTGAGTAGTGGAAGTGGTCTTCCATTGTGGGGGTACACCATAGTTGTTTTACCCCTTTATACCCGCTGCGGGACTTTTGGATTGCCTCTGGTTTTTGTCTGTTACAAATAATGCTGCTGTGAGCATCTGTGTACAAGTCTGTGAGGGGGACCCATGGTTTCATTTCCCTTGGGGAAATAAATACCTGGCAGTGGAGTGGCTGGGTCATGTGGTAGATGAATGTTTGACTTTATAAAGCTGTTTTCCAAAGTAGCTGTACCATTTTCAACCTTCAAAAGTAATGTATGAGAGTTCTCTTTCTTCCACATCTTTTCCACCACTGGGGATGGTCTGTCTTTTTAATTTTTAGCCATTCTAGCTGGTGTATACTGGAATCTCATTGTGTTTTAAATTTGTGTTTCTTTAGCGGCTAATGATGTTGAACAACCTTTCATAAGATTGTTTACCAACCTTATGTCTCTTCTGATGAAGTTTCTCTTTGGACTTTTATCCATTTTTTTAAAAACTTGTTTTTTTTGTTTCTTACTGAATTTTGGGAGTTTTAAAAATACGTATTCTGGATACAGGTTTGTTATCAGATAAAGGATTGCAAATATTTGCTCCCTCATCTGTGGCTTAGCCATTATACTAGTAATGGCATTTTTTTGGGAGGGTGAAAGTTTGTAATTTCAACGTGGGCCAATTTGTCAACTTTTTTGAAAAAATGTATTGGGATTGCGCTAAATCTGTAGGTCAGTTGGAGGGGTATCAATATTTTAAAGACATCCAGTGTAATGACTCATTTGCTTGATATTTTATTTCATTTATTTACATTAATTTTTCTCAGCAATATTTGTAGGTTTCACTTTATAGTCTTATCACTTTTTTTGTTGTTTAGTTTATCCATAAGTATTTAGTATTTTTTGGTGCTGAATAAATGATCTTCAAAAAAAAATTTTTTTTTTACATTTATTTATTTTTGAGAGACAGAGACAGAACACAAGTGGGGGAGGAGCAGGGAGAGACTGAGACACAGAATCTGAAGCAGGCTTCAGGCTCCAAGCTGTCAGTACAGAGCCCGATGTGGGGCTCCAACTCACAAACCATGAGAGCATGACCTGAGCCAAAGTCAGATGCTCATCCGACTGAGCTACCCAGGCACCCCAATAAATGATATTTTAAAGAAATTTGTCTCCTCTTGTTTTGTGATTGATATAAAGAAATGCGGTTGATTTTTGTTTGTTTATCTTGGCTACCCTAACTTTGTTAAACTCACTTGTGAGTTTTGGTAGCTTTTTGTGGACTCCCTCACATTTTCCACGTAGATTATCACATTGTCTGTGAACAAAGAGAGTTTACCTCTTTGTAGTTTGGGTTGCATTTATTTCTGTATTTCTTGCCTTATTGCACTGGCTAGATCCTCTAGCATGCTGTTGAATAGAAATAGTGAGAGGAGACATCCTTGTAATGTTTCTCATCTAAGGGAGGAACCACTCAGGGTTTCACCAGGAAGGGTGATGTTAGCTGTAGGTTTTTTGTAGATGTTCTTTATCAAGTTGAGGAAGTCCCCTTCTGTTTCTTATTAGCTGAGGGCTTTTTTTTTTTTTTTAACGTTTATTTATTTTTGAGACAGAGAGAGACAGAGCATGAACGGGGGAGGGTCAGAGAGAGAGGGAGACACAGAATGTGAGACAGGCTCCAGACTCTGAGCTGTCAGCACAGAGCCCGACGTGGGGCTCGAGCTCATGGACTGCGAGATCATGACCTGAGCCGAAGTTGGCTGCTCAACCTACTGAGCTACCCAGGTGCCCCAGGTCTTTTTTTTTTTTTTTTAATGTCTGTTTATTTTGAGAGAGAGAGAGAGAGATTGAGAGCGAGCATGAAGGGGGAGGGGTAGAGAGAGGGAGACCCAGAATCTGAAGCAGGCTCCAGGCTCTGAGCTGTCAGCACAGAGCCCGATGTGGGACTTGAACCCACCAACCATGAGATCATGACCTGAGCCAAAGTCAAATGCTCAACCAACTGAGCCACCCAAGCACCCCAAATTTGCTGAGATTTTTTTTTTAAATCAGGAATGGATGTTAGAGTTTTGTCACATTCTTTTTCTGTATCCTTAAGATGATTGTGTATGGTGTTAGAGAAATTCTTTTTTTCATATCCTAAGTTACATGGATTGCTTTTCATATGTTAAACCAACCTTACGTTCCCGGGGTAAATCCACTTGATTGTGATGTGTTACCTTTTTAACATATTGTTGGATTGAGTTTGCTAAAATGTTATTTAGATGTCTTATACCTGTGTTCTTGAGAGATACTGATCTGTAGTTTTCTTGTAATGTTTTTGGCTTTTGAATCAGCATATCGGTTTGTATCTGTGTATCTGAGCTAGCCTTGCAAAACGAGCTAGAAAGTAGTCCCTGTCTGCAGTTCTCTGGAAGAATTTGTAGAGAATTGGTATTTCTTCTGGAAATGTTTGGTAGGATCCACCCCTGAAGCCATGTGAATGTAGAATTTTCCTTGTGGGAAGATTTTTTTTTTTTTTTAAATGTTTATTTGAGAGAAAGAGAGAGACAGAGGCATGAGCAGGGGAGGGGCACAGAGAGAGAGAGACACAGAATCCGAAGCAGGTTCCAGGTTCTGAGCTGTCAGCACAGAGCCTGACGCGGGGCTCGAACTCACGAACCGTGAGATCATGACCTGAGCGGAAGTCGGACGCTTAACTGACTGAGCCACCCAGGCACCCCCGTGGGAAGATTTTTAACTACAAATACAATTTCTTTCAAAGATAGAGCTCTATTCAAGTTATCCATTTCTTCTTGAGTGACATTCGGTAGTTTTGTTTCTCTGAAGAAATTTGTCCCTTTCATCAGAATTGTCAAATTAATTGGCAATTTAATAGATAATTTGCATCTTCTCTATTTTTTCCTGATGAATCTGGCTAGAGATTTATCAGTTTTATTAGTCTTTCAGGGAGCCAGCTTTTAGTTGCATTAATTTTCTGGCATTAGAATTTTCTTTATTTTTCTATTTTCTTTTTTTTTATGTTTATTTTGGAGAGAGGAGAGAGACAGAGTGTGAGTGGGGAAAGGGCAGAGAGAGAGGGAGACACAGAATCCGAAGCAGGCTCTACGCTCTGAGCTGTCAGCAGAGATGCCAGCGCGGGGCTCAAACCCACAAACCATGAGATCATGACCTGAGCCGAAGTCGGACACTTAACCAATGAGCCACCCAGGCATCCCTGTTTTTCTATTTTCTATGTAAAAATTTTTTTATTATGATCACTCTTCCTTCCTATTTTTTGCATGTTTTGGTTTAATATGCTCATCTTTGTCTAGTCTCTTAAGATAATTCTTGCTTTTTTTAAACTATGAAATATTTCAAACATACTGAAAAATTACAAAGGAATTATAGTGTACCCAACACTGCAGATTAGCACTTGGGCATATTTACTCTTTATTTGTCTTAAAAAAATTTTTTTTTAACGTTTATTTATTTTTGAGACAGAGAGAACATGAATGGGGGAGGGTCAGAGAGAGAGGGAGACACAGAATCTGAAACAGGCTCCAGGCTCTGAGCTGTCAGTGCAGAGCCTGACATGGGGCTCAAACTCATGGATGGTGAGATCTGACCTGAGCTGAAGTTGGACACTCAATCAACTGAGCCACCCAGGCGCCCCGCTCTTTATTTGTCTTTATTTTTTATTTTTTATTTTTTATTTTAAAAAAAAAATTTTTTTTTCAACGTTTATTTATTTTTGGGACAGAGAGAGACAGAGCATGAATGGGGGAGGGGCAGAGAGAGAGGGAGACACAGAACTGGAAACAGGCTCCAGGCTCTGAGCCATCAGCCCAGAGCCCGACGCGGGGCTCGAACTCCCGGACCGCGAGATCGTGACCTGGCTGAAGTCGGACGCTTAACCGACTGCGCCACCCAGGCGCCCCTTTATTTGTCTTTAAAGTATAGCTATGGTTGAGGGTCCCCTCCTAATCTCCTTCTCACTGTACAGTTTTAAACACTGTCTTGAGTTAATATTTCTTTCAGCTTCTTTATTTAGGCTTTCCAATGTGTATTTTTCCCTAAATAAAGTGTAGTATTGATGTATGTATTTTTAAAGTTTACATAAATGAAATTTTCCTGTATGTATCCCTCATAGCATTTCCTATTTACCATAGTTTTCAAGATTCATCCATATAGATAAATATACATCTTTAATATATAGATTTGGGTCATTAATTACTTTATATTATTTATTTATTTTTTTAGTAGGCTCTATGCCCAGTGTGGGGCTTGAACTCACAACCCCTAGAACAAGAGTTTCATGTTCTACCAACTGAGCCAGCTAGGCACCCCTGATTTGGTTAATTTATCTTAACTGCTATGTAGTATTCTAATGATTAAATATACCATTTTTTACATTTCTTCAGTAATCCCCAACAAAGGTTGCTTCTAATTTTTTGCAGTTATAAAACAGTGTAAAAATGAACGTCTTTTTGCATTTCTCCTTGACAACTTAGATTACAGATTCCATACAGCACACACCTAGAAATATAATTGCTAGGTTAAATCATATGAACTATTCCCACCTTAGTGGCTATTGTGACATTTCTCTTCATAGTGGTTGTTCTAACTTGTGTTCCTACTAGTAAGAATGAGATTTCCTTGTCAGGAATTGTATACAGGTGTCAGTACTGGAAACTGTTAGTGGCTTACTGAGTTTGTGGTTTACATTGTTAAGATTGTCCTGTGGTTCAAGTTGGCTTGTAGAGTTCAACTGTGATGTCCATACAAAGGAAGAGAAGAGGGAAGAACCAAAAAGACCATTCTGGAATCATCAGCCAACTGTTTTTGTGGATATCTTGTTGGCTGCCCTTCTCTGTGTAGAAGACAGAGAAATGTAGTTTCAGCTGGGCACATTGTATGTAACAAAGAGGGGGTAGTTGTTGGGGAAGCCATTTATTGTCACAGACATTTATTGTCACAGACATTTATTGTCACAGACCTCATTGCTAACATTTCGTATTACTAAATGTTTTGGTTTTGCAATTGGGTGAGTTTGAAGTGGTATCTTTTTTTTTTTAATGCTTATTTATATATTTTTGAGGGAGAGAGAGAGAAAGAGCAAGCGAGCAAGCAGGGGAGGGGCAGAGAGAGAGGGAGAGAGAAAACCCCAGGCAGGCTCTGCACTGTCAGCACAGAGCCCGATGTGGGGCTTGATCTCACAAACTGTGAGATTATGACCTGAGCCGAAATCAAGAGTGGGACACTTAACCGACTGAGTCACCCAGGCGCCCCTCTTCTGGACAGGTTTTAGGGGCACCTGGGTGGCCCAGTCGGTTAAGCATCCAGCTTTGGCTCATGTCATGATCTCGAGTTTCTTGAGTTTGAGCCCTGCATCTGTCAGGGTGAGTCTGCTTGGGATTCTCTCTCTTTCTCTCTGCCCCTCCCCCTCTTGCAAGTGTGTGTGCGCTCTCTCTCTCTCTCTAAGTAAATAAATAAACTATTAAAAAAAAGTTGAAACCTTTGCTTTCCAAAAAATCCATTTGGGATTTTTATATCTTTATTTGTGAGTGATCTGAGGTAATGATCTCATTTAACTCTTTTCCATCTGGAAGGCCACTGGTTCCAGCAACATTCATTGAATATTCCATGCTTTCGCCACTCTTTGCTCTGCTACATCTATCATACTTCATATTTCCATGTGTTGCATGGGCTTTTGAATCTGTTGTATTGGTCTGTTTACTTTTCCCCCTGCATCAGTACCACTGTCTTTTATTTTGACAGCTTCACAGCTTTATAAAAAGTCTTTGTCTAGTAGACCAGGCTCCACTTTGCATCTCTCTTTGGTCAGTTGTTATGTCCCTTAGTCAAATTTTATACGTGTCTTCGTCAATGTTTTGCTTCTTTTGTTAGATACATTACTAGGTGCTTTATAGTTTTTGTATTGTGAGTGGTGTCTTTAAAAAATTTTTTAATGTTTATTTATTTTTGAGAAGAAAGAGAGAGAGAGAGACAGAGCATGAGCAGGGGAGGGGCAGAGAGAGAGGGAGACACAGAATCCGAAACAGGCTCCAGGCTCCAAGCTGTCAGCCCAGAGCCCAATGTGGGACTCGAACTCACAAACCATGAGATCGCGACCTGAGCCGAAGATGGATGGACGCTTAACTGACTGAGCCACCCAGGCGCCCCTTGAGTGGTGTCTTTTTAAACAATTTATTTTCTGAGTGGGTACTGTAGGCATATAAGCATGTCATTGGTTTTATCTGGTTCTCGTCCCTAGGAACACTTATCTCGATCTCAGTGGTTCAGGTTTTCATCATCCTTCACTTTTCTTTTCCGTAAATCCATATTTAGTAATTTCTACTTTCGCATTTCAGTCATGTGAGTGCCCCGTCTCGTGCTTGACCGTGAAAGTAATGTTGCTGTTGCTGCTTTTGGGGGCACCTTAGACCATCCCCCCCGCCCCCCACCTTTTCAAAAATTTTTAAATGCGGCTCACCGCTGCTCCTCCCTATTCTCAGTTATGGTCAAAAGGAACTGCCCGAAGAGATAAGAAGTTGACATTAGGTTGTGGCTTAGCAAGCACAAGATCTCTCTGTCTCTGGAGCTGAGAGAAACTTCTAGTTTCCTTCCTACCTTTATTTCCCCTGTTCCATGTCTCTGTTTCTCTCTTGGTTGCCTTCGCCTTTTCCCCTGCTTCTTCCTCCTCCTCTCATTTCTTTAACTGTCATTTTTTGGCACCTGCCAGGACACTTCATTTTGTGCTTTACATACGTGAACTCATTTGATTATATCCCAGTCCATTGAGGATGGCGGGGCACCCCTATTTCCTAGATGAGGAACGGAGAGGGGGGCCCAAGCCTGCACAAGTGGGGGAGTCTGGATAAGAAGTCAGGCCTTTCAGTGATCTTTCCACTTTGCTGTGCTGCTGAAGTTAGGTTCCTTCCTTGTAAGTAGATGAGTTCAGTGGGCTATCTCTCTCTCTAATAAAAAAAAGTTTTTTAGTGTATCTATTGAGATGGTGTCTTTAGATTAAAATAAATTCGAGCGTTTGTTTCGGGGAAAGGGTGCTACTCAGCCCTTTGTGAACAGCAGTCTGTAAGAGCACCCAAAAGAAAAAAAGCCGCAGAGAGAGAAGAAAGAAAGTATAGGTTGAGGGGCTCCGTCGGTTGAGCGTCCGACTTAGGCTCAGGTCATGCATGATCTCGCAGTGCGTGAGTTCCAGCCCCGCGTCCAGCTCTGTGCTGACAGCTCGGAGCCTGGAGCCTGCTTCGGATTCCGTGTCTCCCTCTCTCTGTGCCCCTCCTCCACTCACGCTCTGTCTTTCTCTGTCTCTCAAAAATAAATAAACATTAAAAAAAATGTTTTGAAGAAAATGTAAGTGGAAGTTCGCTGTGTCAAATATGTTTTACAAGTGAGAATTCCGTGAAGCCAGGTAAGTTCTGGCAGGTGGTGCCTCCTGTCGTGAGGGCCCCGTTATGTGTCTCAGTCTCCATCACAGCGTAGGCATGCTTCCTGTGTGTACGTGAAGGGTCCTTGCTTTTAGGTGTTGAGGGGAGCCAGGAGTTAAGTAAACTGGGTTCTGTTCCTGGCTCTGTCACTGATGGGCGTTGTTATTCTGGGCAAGCCGTTTTGCCTTCTCGGGCATTAATCTCGTACGTAATCAGTCCAGGTAGGAGCTTCGTGGTAGCGAGTCTGCCAGGATGCAGCTGGTCCACAAATTCCTAACAACACGCAGAATCGTCATCATCCCAGTAGCTGTTCTCATTCTCGCAAGGCCCTCCGTCGTCCGCGTTCATAGGCCCACGTCCTCTTAGAGCGCTATCCCCGTGGTGTCTGCTTACATCTTGTGTGTTCTCATGCGGACCTCCCACGAACCCTAGAGCCTCCAGATTACTGTCATCGATTTTCTTTGTTAGCGGCAACGAACAGTTTCCCACATATTTTCCATACCTGTATTTAATTATGGGAAAATTGGAACTCTTTGTGAAAGCACAGAAGTTTCCCTGTAAGACCATCCCCGTCTTTACAATTAAGAGCGGGGACATCGGGCAAATAGGTTTGGGTTTACAGAGGAGGGGACTCTTCTGCCCAGGGCTTTAAGGAGGAACCAGAAATGACTGCTAGTTGCTTTTTCTCTCATTGTATTTCTATTTTAAGTAAAGGAAACATAGTACTTAATCCTGAGATGTAAAGGAATAACAGATATTTGTTATTTTATAGGGTGACTGTTGGATCTGTATGGAACTCATGTCTACCTCGTTTGATAAGTTTTACAAATATGTATATAGTGTATTAGATGATGTTATTCCAGAAGAAATTTTAGGCAAAATCACTTTAGCAGTAAGTACCTGGTTTTCAAATTGTTCATTCTGTCTATACTTCCATAAAGATGCTGTTGGGGTTTTGAATGTCCATATCTGAATGTCCTTCACAGAATGGTTTTGACCTTCCTGGAAAATCATTTGTAACAGGAAAAGAGACACAGTCACTTCTGTGGGGTAACTAATACAAGTCCTGAGAAACAATTTTCAAAATATATTCTATGTAAAAACTGTAATGCTCTGCTCATTAAAATCACAATGAACCATAATACATTGTGCTGTAAATAGGACCAGAAGAAATTTTCTGCTCCTTTTTAGCCCTGTTGCTTTTCCTACTTTTAAATCGGTTATATTCTCACCATTGTCTCTGAATCAATCAGAATTACAGCAGTTCCCTTGAAGTCCCTTACACTGAAACTCTTAAACAAAGCATATTTCCTGTGGTTTACGTTTTGAGCTGCCCACTCTAAACTATTTAAAGTTTTGCCTAGCAATTTCGGTAACCTGCATTGCTACTAATTGGGTCAATTCACTTGCACCAGACTACCAAAAAGAGGCCAGGTGCTTTTTTACATACGTGTTTGTCGTTTTGAAAGCGAATTCCTCACCATTTTCTTTCTTGCTCTGAACCTTTCCGTTGACCAAAGTTGTCCACGAAATCCTTTTCAGTAGGGTAAAATTAGTAAGACTCTCAGAAACCCGTAAGAATCTCAGCTAACGACACGACTTAGGTTAGTGAATGTGCAAAATAAGTTTTCTAGGGATTTGTAAGGTAGATATTCCGGTCGCGAGTAATTTCCCGCCTCTTCCTTTCCTGCATCCTCTATTTTCAGTATAGTCTACCTGCTAACTGCCGACTCATCCCGTTTTATCCTTAAGGGTTAATGTAAAAATATGTGGGCAGTTTCTGATCTGTATTTTAGTCATGAAAGGTGTGTGTGTATGATTGGAATTTTAAAAATCAGATGAAACGCTAATCATCGAAATCTTGAGATCCGTGGGTCTCGTTAATATTTTAATTTATTTAGCTAAATTGATTCATAAATTTAAATATTTTATGAGCTAAAGGTTAAGTTATACACCCTTTCATATGGTTTTATAAAAAGAAGCTGAATTACACTAGAAACTTATTTTTGGGAAGATAAATGAAATTTTGTCATCTCTCCAGTATACCAAACCCAGTATTCATAGCAGTTATAATGCGACAGTAGTAGAATAATGATAATAGCTAACGGTTATTGAATGTTTATTTTGTGTCAGGCCAAGATCTTTCGACATTTTCTCTTCGTAGTAATTCTCTGTGGTAAATAGTGTAGCCCCCTTTTTACACATGACAGATCTGGAGCCTGTAGAGGTTAAGTAGTTAATTTGCTCTGAATCTCATACAGTTGTAGATGGTGAATGATTTAAGGCCCAGGCAGCCCCATCCCAGAATCCTGCTCTTGACCGCCATGTACCAGGGTGGCCGTGAAGTTGGGAAACATAGACAAAATTGTTTTGTTGTATAATGCAGTGTATGTAATCTGGAAACACTAGTAAATCATCTACTACATGTTTGCCTATGTTTCCAGACTTGGTGATCATCCTTCCTCTTAAGCACAACATTTAAAATCACTTGGTGTTAAATCTCTTCTTGCTCATTAACAACCCAATGAACACAAGAGGCTTAGCTGCTTCAAACATTGCAAGTTCTGCGTTCCTGACACCCAGCAGCTTGATGGGGCAGAGACTTGACCTTTTGATAGCAAATGGTTGGCCTGTCCTTTAGTCCTCTTTTAGTTGGAGACTGTGGAAATTTTAACTCAAGTCCCTGTTCCCTATATTCCTGAAGAAATGACTGATTTTCTGAGCAGTGATCAAACAATATTGTCAGTTCTGAATAAATTGCAATAGAGGTTGAGCAGAGATACTTTGGCTCTGTGAAAATGACTTTGAAGGCGTTGCACCGAGTGAAGGGGAATGAGTAATTAGTAGACACCGAGGAAATTTGGAAAAACTTAATTTAAATTAGAGGTCATAACGGAACCAGACTATATGGACTCTCTTGTATGGAATATTTCCATTCTTAAAAGTTTGAAGGTGCGAGAAATGTACAACTTTGTAATGACTTACTGAAAAATTATAAGTTATTGGGTTCTTTTCATTATTGGGGACCAGCATGTAAAAGCAAGTAAGTTTTCAGATCTAAAATGAGCATGTAGCATTTTCACTTAACACAAGAAGTGGACAGAATATTGAAATAATGGAGCCTAAAAGAATATAAAGGGCTTCTGGGGCTGTGATAAACTACATGCTTTTTGATTAAAAGGATATTACTTCTCTCATCTTTGCTTTTTCTCCCCAGACTGTGAAAGCACTAAACCACTTAAAAGAAAACTTGAAAATCATTCACAGAGGTGGGTAGGAATTATTTTTTATAGATTAGAAATTAATCTATAAAATTTCCTTAATAGGAAAACATTATTGAAAATTACAGTGTCACTGTCTAAGCTTTCCTGAAATACCTGTGTTTTTAGCAAAACATATGTATCCTAACACTATTGTTATTTTTTCCCTAAAACTTTATTAATTTAAGGTATTTTTTCCTTTGGGATTCTATAAATTTCAGCTTAGCTTATTCATATATTGAGTTTAGAAATTGAAATAGATTTTGCTGCAAGTTCTTAATACTCTTATTTGAAAAACAGTTATTCATTTGCTTGATAGATAATGTTTCTCTGTGTATACAAATGGGCAGGAAGATGGTCCTGGGGACATTCAAATGATTTGGAGGATGGTACCTTGAGCATTTTATTTTTTTTTTTTTTAATTTTTTTTTTTCAACGTTTATTTATTTTTGGGACAGAGAGAGACAGAGCATGAACGGGGGAGGGGCAGAGAGAGAGGGAGACACAGAGTCGGAAACAGGCTCCAGGCTCTGAGCCATCAGCCCAGAGCCCGACGCGGGGCTCGAACTCACGGACCGCGAGATCGTGACCTGGCTGAAGTCGGACGCTTAACCGACTGCGCCACCCAGGCGCCCCATGTTTATTTTTGAGAGAGAGAGAGACAGAGAGAGAGAGCATGAGCAGGGGAGGGGCAGAGAGAGGGAGACACAGAGCCCGACGTGGGGCTTGAACCCACAAGCTGTGAGATCATGACCTGAACTGAAGCTGGACGCTCAACCGACTGAACCACCCAGATGCCCCCCTTGAGCATTAAAAAAAAATGTTTTTTTTTAATGTTTATTTTTGAACAAGAGAGAGAGAGAGAGCGCAAGACGGGGAGAGGCAGAGAGAGAGAGGGACACAGAATCTGAAGCAGGCTCCAGGCTCTGAGCTGTCAGCATAGAGCCTGACGTGGGGCTCAAACCCACGAACTGTGAGATTATGACCTGAACCGAAGTCAGACGCTAAACCGACTGAGCAACTCAGGCCCCTTGGCCCTCTGGAGCATTTTAAAGTCATGTTACTGTCCCTTTCAGGTGTTTCTTCTTTACTTTAGAAGATTTTTTTGAAAATGGAGAGAGATGCTTTGATTGTTACCGTATGTTGAAATTCATCTAAAGCATTTGTATTTGCATGAACAGTGATCTTGGCCTTGTTAGACACAGGTCCGAATGTAAACATTTGATGTAGATTTATTGGAAGTCGGGGGGAATCACGATATTAATTCAGCAAACAGATTTCACAGTTGCTCTATTTATTACTATGCTAGACTCAGGGCCGTGTGGTGGTGGCTTTGAAGAAGTAGCCAAGGTCACTCTCCTCACGAAACTTGTCACGGACAAATCCAGGACAGTACATGGCACTGTGTGGTTCAGCCGAACTGTGGTTCAGTGGTAACCTTGAACATCAGCATTTGTTGTATTATCAGGAATAATTTTGCGTGGCTTAATGTTTGTTAAAAAATAACAGCAGGTAGGCTTCTTATTTCCTCTTTTGGCCTAAAATCATGTAGGGTTAGGTCGCTAACCAAAATTATTTTGTTCTTGTTCATCTCGTTCTCGTTTTGGGATTGTTTTTTGGCTGTATTTTGCGCCTATGAGAGTATCCCCTTTAGGGCATTTAACACTTACCTCGAGGATACTCGCCAATCACAGTGAAGCACTAAGACAGTGCCAGAGGAGTAGCTGAACGAGAAGAGTAGCTGAATGAATGGGAAAAGCTTCAAAAATAACTTCGGTTTTCCTATTAATAAATGAAATGATGAGTTTATAGCAGTCTCTTTTTTCTTTGATTTTTTTTTTTTTTAATTTTACTTTTGAGAAAGAAAGACACACACACACAGCGTGAGTGGGGAAGGGGCAGAGAGAGGGAGACTCAGAATCCGAAGCAGGCTCCAGGCTCTGAGCTGTCAGCACAGAGCCTGACGCAGGGCTCGAACCCACAGACTGCGAGATCATGACCTGAGCTGAAGTCGGACGCTCAACCGACTGAGCCTCCCAGGCTCCAAGTCCCAGCCCCAAGTCTCTTTTTTTCTTATCCATTATGATCAGTTAGCTTTTTTGCTGTAGTTAAGAGTGCTTTTGGTTATGAGTAACAGAAAATTCCGATAACTGCCTTAAACTTCACGCAAATTCACCATCTGTCCTGACAAGTCGAAGGGTAGGGTGGCTCCAAGCCCAGTATGTTTAGGGTTCAAGTTCCCTTCTTTTGACTCCACCCTTCTTAATATGTTGGCTGTGTCCTCAGGGTGCTAACTGCCACAGCAAGTCCCCAGCGTCACATGTGGATGTGACAGCCTCTTGGAAAAGCTCTTTCTCTTCCCGTTTGGCCATTTTAGGAGCTGGGAAATCTTCCTTCTCTCTCTCCAGTGTTTTCTCTTGTCTCATTCACCAGAATTGCCTCATGCCCTTGCCTCAACTGGTTACTGGCGAGGAACAACCCTGATAAGTTTGGACCAGTCAGGCCCCAGTTTGGGAGGTGTGGTTAGAGCTACACAGAGGAGGATAGATGCCTCAATAAAATCAAATGTAGATTCCGTTAGAAGGGATGGGCTGGTTAGGATGGACGTTTGATAGGCATCAGCCTTGTCAGTGCTGGTAAGAGACCTTTTCTGGACTTTTCTGTAGCTCTCCTTCTGAGTTATAGACAGATATTTTTTGTATCTCATCTTTTTTATCCTTGCTTTTTATTCATTGAGATTTGATAGTGATAATGCAATGGATAGAAGCATTGAGACAGGGATAGAGAATTAGTGAGCAAAGGGGGAGAATTGGCCAGACAGTGGGTCTAGCACATTCCGGCAGTGAGTTCATTGTCCGTGAGGAAGGGGTGAAAATCCAGGGGCCAGTTTGGCAAGACCATAAAACTCGGAGAACCAAATGGAAGGGATTTGGCTTTCTCAAATTTACAGGACAGCAGACACACACCTTGGAAGGGGTGAAAATGAAAATGAATCTGGTTTCTCAAGGATGACTCAAAGGATTAGTTGGGGGGAAACTTGATGAAGTCAGCTAAGGTCAGAAAAATCTCTTCAGGAGGAATAATTACTAAGTGGATACGTATCATTTATTGAGTACAAATAAAGTTCAGATACTGCATCCGGTGTTTTCACGTCCAGAGCCCTGTGAATTAATGATTATTTTCGTTTGGTAGATGAGGAAGTTGTAGCTGCTGAGAGAGTCGACTAGCTTGCCCCAGGTCACATTGTGAATGTTGGACCCAGATTTTGAGGCTTTGCTTCTTTGGTCCAAAAGCTGTGGTTTTGAGGTGGACTGGATTGGATACTTTTCTAAGTTAGATGAAGCTTGACCTTATAACTAAATTGTGGCTGTGTAATTTGCGTAGTTTGCATGTGGGTGGATAGTCTTTGCCATCCTGTAAGGTAGCTTGGTTTGCTCTTGTAGGTTAAATTCATTCTTTGTGTTTTGACCAGTTAGTAATGAATTTGAAACAGGTAAATGAATGTAAGTCTTTTGATATAAACGAAGAAAGCATTATAGAATGCCTACATTTACTGTGACACATTTCTGAGCCTGCATTTGTAAGCATTGGCATTCAGGGTCTTCTTTCCTCATTTTCCTCCTTTTAAATACCTGAATTTTAAGGACTTGATCACTTGCGTTATCTAAAGTTTTTCGGTAATTTTGCTTAACGTGCTTTAGAATATAGCTCATTTGACCGTTCACTTGTATGCGGAATGACCTCTCTCTCTCCCTTGCAGATATCAAACCTTCCAATATTCTTCTGGACAGGAGCGGGAATATTAAGCTCTGTGACTTTGGCATCAGTGGACAGCTGGTGGACTCCATTGCCAAGACAAGAGATGCCGGGTGTAGGCCATACATGGCAGTAAGTACAAAGGCCAGATCTTCCTGCTTGGTAGTCTTTCCCCGAGATCCCCTGCCCTTTGGTGCTCTCCTTCTCTGGGGTCTGACACTGGTCAGCAGTTTTACCATACTAGAATATTTTCCTCTTCCCTAAGAGCCAAATTCAGGCTCTAGCTTCTCCATGGAACTATGAAATTGTCCCAGTGAATTCCTGTTTCCTTGTCTTCCTCCATTCCACTAACCCCCAGGTGGTTCTCAGAAGGCCTCTCTGTTTCCAGCGCCCCCTATGCTCTCTTGACTGTCGTAGATAACATTGTGGGGTCAGGGATACTATGGGTCCTGTGTCCACATCATCCGTTAACACATGGAGAAAGTGTCCTGGGCCACCCAGTGATGCTTTTCTTCCAGTTGGAGAAAAACGGGAGACTGGAGTTCCCAGAGTTCCTAACAGAGCTCACAGTGTCTGGAAGAATCTGAGGCTGTGTTCTGAATATTGTTGGTCCCTTCTTTGGAGGTGGATGAAGCGCGCCGACAAATTCAAGGGTAGAGGTCTTGGGCATTTGCCAACTTAGATCCTGTTTGTCCTCGGAGCCAGGCTTACACTAGCCATCCACATGGTTCACACTCACCTTATCCCTGTATGTATGCATAGTATGTATGCATATACTGTTCCTACAGGCTGGATTTTCATCTGTATTTGATTGGAAATTCAGTGTCTATGTTTGAAGCGCTTGCCCTAGGTGTTGGTGTCTTCTTTAATGTGGCCGTGGTTCTTTGGGGACCAGCATGCTCGTAAGTGGTGGCATGTGGGTGTGCAGAGTATTGACTCATTCCATTTAGCAGCTTTGGCCGCAGTCTTTACGGACGTGTGTGTGTGTGTGTGTGTGTGTGTGTGTGTGTGCAAAAAGATATCTTCATTTGCAGTTTGGGCTTTGTGGATGTTGGCTGGGCAGGCAGATTATTGGGAACATTCGGAAGATCTTGCTTTCATCATGATAATTAGAGATAAATGGAACAATTTCAAAAGTAAGAAATAAAACATATTAATCACTGAGCATTTGTGAATTCATATAATTTACACATTTAGTAATGATGCCCTGAGAACTAGAAACTGCCACCTTCATTTTTCGGGTTTGTCACAGCACTAAGGTTGACTGAGTACCTTTGCTGTGTAACACTGATGAAAAAAAAATTTTTTTAAAGATAGTTAAAAATTTCTTTAATGTTTATTTTTGAGAGAGAGAGAGAAGGGGAGGGAGGGAGGGAGGGAGAGAGAGAGAGAGAGAGAGAGAGAGAGAATGAGTGGGGGAGGGTCAGAGACAGAGGGAGACACAGAATCCGAAGCAGGCTCCAGGCTCCAAGCTGTCAGCACAGAGCCTGATGCGGGGCTCGAACTCTGAATGGCGAGATCATGACCTAAGTTGAAGTCAGACGCTTAACTGGCTGAGCCACCCAGGAGCCCCTGTGTAATTTATGCAGGTTTTAAAAAGGTAATTGCAGCACAGCTGAAGCTGAATGTTTGTACTCAGGTGACTTTTTTTTTTTTTTAAATGTTTATTTATTTTTGAGAGAGAGACAGAGCGGGAGCCGGGGAGGGGCAGAGAGACAGGGAGACACAGAATCCGAAGCAGGCTCCAGGCTCTGAGCCATCAGCACAGAGCCCGACGCGGGGCCCGAACCCACAAGCTGTGAGATCATGACCTGAGCTGAAGTCGGACACTCAACCAACTGAGCCATCCAGGCGCCCCTGTACTTAGGTGACTTTTAAGAAAGAAGGAGACTTTGAGTCTTTGTGTGGAAATAGGGCTCACGGGCCCAGGAGCTACACTGCTTTTCATTTCCTGCTAAGCTTCTTCAGCTCTGGAGTCAGCAGGCAGATCATAAACTTCTCCACCTTTAATCCTTCCTGGACTAAATGAAATGCTTCTGTCCACTCGAGTCTTGTGAGGCCTGTAGATGGCAGGAGTGTGGTCCACATTAATTTTATTACAAGCCTTAAGGTGGCTTGACTCTTTCTTGATGCATCTTTACATCAGGTATCAGAAATGTATCTTGTCTTTTTTTGTTGTTTTTTAATGTTTATTTTTGAGAGACAGATAGAGATAGAGGGTGAACAGGGGAGGAACAGACAGCAAGAGGGAGACAGAATCCGAAGCAGGCTCCAGGCTCCGAGCTGTCAGCCCCACACGGGACTGGAACTCATGAACTGCAAGATCATGACCTGAGCCAAAGTCAGATGCTCAAACCGACAGAGCTACCCAGGCACCCCATAGCTTGTCTTTTTATTTAAGATTTATTATTTTATCTTTGATCTATAGGAATTGTGATTTCTTTTTAGATGATTTATTTATTTTTTAAAATAATTATTTATTTTGGGGAAGGAGCAGAGAGAGGGGGGTAGAGGATCCCAAGCAGGCTCTGTGCTGACAGGCTGACGGGAGCAAGCCCGAAGTGGGGCTCGAGCCCACAAACTGCGAGATCATGACCTGAGCTGAAGTCGGACACTCAATCAAGCCCCATCTTTCTAGATTATTTAATATCATGAAAAGCGTATAAAATGTAGAGTTGAAGCACAAACGTTTCCATAAACCAATAGTTAACATTTTGCAGCCTCCCCGTCTCCTCATCTAGATGTGCATAAACATAGATACAGATACACATGTATGTATGTGCTCTGGAGCATTTGAAAGTATGTGGCTGATGAATCTCATTCTAAACACTTCTGCGCGAATCTCCCCAAAAAAGTGCACTTTTCTTCATAACTACAATGTCATCACCACACCCAAGACACAAACCTTAAATGATTAGCAAGAATTTCATTATTATCATCTAATACGTACTTCATGCACACATTTCCCAGGAATGTCCCACATTCTGGATTTGTCTGATTATCGGTTCCTTGTGGTTAGTTTCAGGCATTTCCTTTGCATGCTTTGTATTTTTGTGTATGTGAAAAACTGGACATTTTGAATATTATAACATGGTGATTCTGGAACCCAGATTCTTCCCCTCTCCTCATGGTTTGTTTTGTTCCTTGCTATGAGACGTAGCTGTTTCTTTAGTGATTTTTTTTTTCTCTAAAGTCTTAACATCTGTGTAATGGGGTTGCCTGGGTGGCTCAGTTGGTTAAGTGTCTGACTTTGGCTCAGGTCATGATCTTGTGGTTTGTGAGTTCGAGCCCTGCGTCAGGCTCTGTGCTAACAGCTCAGAGCCTGGAGCCTGCTTCAGATTCTGTGTGTCCCTCTCTCTCTGCCCCTTCCCTGCTCACACTGTCTGTCTCTCTCAAAAATAAATAAACATTAAAAAAATTAAAAAAAAAAGTCCGTATAATAAATCCTATGTGGTCTCTGATGTCTCTTTTCCTAGCTTGTGTTCAGCTAATGTTTTGACAGTTTCGTTTTTTGTTTTCCTTAGTTTTTTGTTTTGCTTGTTTCCTTTCGGATGCCAGTGTCCAAAAAGAAAAGAAAAAACAATCCATAAAGAAAACAAAGGGAAGGAAACCCACACAACTACTGGAGCCCTTGCAGATGGCCTTTGTGCTGGGGGCTCCCCTCCAATGCTCAGCCCCTCCATTCACATATCTGCTTTCCCTTTCACTTCCTACCTGCCCTTGGCCTGTAGAGCAGCCAGAGGTTCCAGCTTAAGTCCTCTGGTCTTTCTGAGTGCGGGTCCCACACTGGGCATGCACCTGGCTTTCTAAACTTCCCAGCATGCACAGGGGAGCGTGAATGGCTTCATTTTCCAAAGAAACTCTGCCGTCTACTTTTCCTGCCACATTTCTGGGGGTCTCATGTATGTCTCAGTCCTTATCTTCTGCACCGGCCATCCGCAGGTCGTGCGTTTGCCTCACAGTGTTTTTGAGGCACGTCCTCCGACGTTATGCCGTGAGTGAGTGCCCAGCTGGGCAGGACAAAGGCAGGCCGCACGGCCCATTCTCCATCGCTCCCCGGACAGGTTGGAACAGACCAACTCCCTTCTTCTTGATTAAGGTCTGCTCTGCTTCCTCTTCCCTCTGGACCCCGAGTCTAGGGTCCGATACCGGGGATCTGCCGTCTGTAAGACAGCTTTTGAGCTGGAGCAAGGACTGGGGCAAGGTCAGGTAGAAATGCTGCAGAGGTTTCTTATCATTTTTGAGTTGGATTTTCTTGATTCATTGTTCGCTTGGTTGCTATAAACTTTTTAAAAAATATGTTTATTTTTGAGAAAGAGAGAGCATATGTTGGGGAGGGGCAGAGAGAGAGAGAGAGAGAGAGAGAGAGAGAGAGACAGGGCATGAGCGGGGGTGGGGGGCAGAGAGAGAGGGAGACCCAGAATCTGAAGCAGGCTCCAGGCTCTGAGCCGTCAGCACGGAGCCCGACGTGGGGCTCGGACTCACGAACTGTGAGATCATTCCTGAGCTGAGGTTGGATGCTTACCTGACTGGGCTACCCAGGCACCCCTGGTTCCTATAAAGTTTTGATTCTTTAACCCCAGAATTCTGACAAGGCTCGTTATTTTTTTGCTTTATTTTTTCATGTTTCTTTGGAAGGATGCTCCCTTGGAGTTGCCTGCTCTGTCGTTTTCGCTGTTGTCAGTCTATGTATCGTTTTCAGTGAAGGCCATGTTCTGAACACTCATCTTGTTCAGAAAACTGGGAGACTGTGTAGAGTGGCTTTTTAAAAATTTTGCATCTGGATGACATGTTATGGGTAGTTTGTCAAAAAAGCGTTCTGGGACCCAATGACTGGGAGTCGCTGTATGCTATTTTAAGGGTTTAGATACATCATGTATGTTAGCACACTAATTAAAAATGCTGAGAAAAATCTCAGTGAAGAAACAGCTTTTCTAAACTTAGCATTCCCCTGATATTTGTCAGTGGAACCCACTTTATTTTGTGGCTTGCCTGTTAATAACCGGAAAGCAGTTTATTCAGGAGTATTGTTAAGGATGTAACGGTCTCAGGCTTTTCAGTCGGGGAAAAAAATAAATTTTCTTCGCGGTCGTTAGCTATTGCTTTGACGGCTTATCAATCGTCACATTCCAGTTCTTCTTGGTCTAAAAATTGAAGACTTCAAACCACAGTGAGGCCCCACCCCACACATCCACTAGGATGGCCAGAATCCCCAAGTCAGATACTAATAAGTGTTAATGAAGGTGTGGAGAACTTGGAGCCGTCATGCGCTGTTGATGGGAGAGTAAGATGATACGGCCACTTTGGAAAAAGATCCTGGCAGGTCCTCAAACATGTCAGTGCAGAAGTTACAGTAAACTGGACTCCCAGGTATATCCCTGACAGCAATGAAAGCCCACGTCCATAAAACTCGCCCGTGAATGTTTGTAGCACATAACGACATGAATGTGTAATACCCAAAAGGCAGAAATAACCCACATGTGCCCCAGTGGGTGAATGGGCACACAAAATGTGGTCTGGGTGGACTAGTGGACTCGTGCCCCGTCTCAAACCAAAATGAAATACTGACACGTGTTACGATATGGATAAACCTTGAAGACATTACGCCAAGTGGCAGAAGCCAGATATAAAAGACTACATGCTGTATGGTTCCATTTATACGTAAGTGCAGAAAAAGGAAACCTGTAGGGACAGAAAGTAGATTAGTAGGTCCGGCGTGGGGGGTAGTTGTGGTACCGTGAGGTGGCGATGGCCAGAAGTGCGGGGCCGGGGGAAGGTTCTCCAAGTGACCTTGGTCATGGTCGCGCAGCTCTGGGAATACATGAGCAACCCGTGAATCGAGTGCTTCAAATGGGTGGGTCGGATGGTGTATGGATTCCATCTCAGGAAAGCTGTTTCAAAACCAATGGAAGGCCGCCGTTGTTTGAGTCAGTACTGAGACCGCGGCTGGTGCACCCAGTCCTGGAGAATTGTGACTTCACAGAAATCAAGCTTAGGAAACAACTGTCCACGGGCAACCCTGCTGCCACCTTTGAACATGGGGATTTGTGGTTGAGCAACCAGTGCTCTTTCTTTCTTCAGTTTGAAGGCTTATTTCTGAATGTTAGGTAACAACTCCTCCCTCCCCCCCATCCTCCCCCTGCCCCTGCATAATCTTGGGTGTTAAGTCCATGATGGTTTTCTTCTAAGAAGAGCTTTTTACTCTAGTTTTAAATATAGTAAAGATTCTCCCCCACTCCCCATTCAAGGTTACAGAGTAACCTTGACTTTAGGAGTAGAACCTAGTGATTCATCACTTACATATAACACCCAGTGCCCATCCCAGCAAGTGCCCTCCTTAATGTCCATCCCCCATTTAGCCCATTCTCCCACCCAACACCCACCAGGAACCCTCAGTTTGTTCTCATGGTTTGCCTTCCTCTCTGTTTTTATCTTATGTTTCCTTCCCTTCCCCTATGTTCATCTGTTTTGTTTCTCAAATTCCACATATAAGTGAAATCCTACAATATCTGTCTCTCTCTGACTTATTTGGCTTAGCATAACACCCTCCACTTCCATCCACATTATTGCAAATGGCAAAATTTCATTCTTCTTCACCGCCGAGTAGTGTTCCATTGTGTGTGTGTGTGTGTGTGTGTGTGTGTATACAAACACATACCATATCTTCTTTATCCCTTCATCAGTTGATGGACATTTGGGCCCTTTGCATAATTTGCCTATTTTTGATAGCACTGCTATAAACATTGGGGTGCATGTGCCCCTTCAAATCAGCATTTTTGTGTCCTTTGGATAAATTCCTCGTAGTGCATTTGCTGGGTTGTAGGGTAGTTCTATTTTTAATTTTTTTGAGAACCTTCCATACTGTTTTCCAGAGTGGCTGCCCCAGTTTGCATTCCCACCAACAGTGCAAGAGGGTTCCCCTTTCTCCGCATCCTCGCCAACATCTGTTGTTTCCTGAGTTGTTCATTTTAGCCATTCTGACAGGTGTGAGGTGGTATCTCATAGTTGTTTTGATTTGTATTTCCCTGATGATGAGTGATATTGAGCATCTTTTCATGTGTCTGGTACCCATCTGGATGTTTTCTTTGGAAAAGTGTCTATTCATGTCCTCTGCCCATTTCTTCACTTCAAATTATGTTTTTAGGTTTTAAGTTTGGCAAGTTCTTTATAAATTTTGGATACTACCCCTTTATCTGATATATCACTTGCAAATATCTTCTCCCATTCTGTCAGTTGCCTAATATTTTTTACCTAGTGAAACATTTTGGAATATTCAGGAAAAGATTCCAGATCTGATTTTTTTTCTCCCTTGGTGTATGTGTGTATATGTGTGTGTGTGTGTATGTATGTGTATGTATATATGTACATACATATATATATGGTGGATGTATGTGTGTGTGTGTGCACACACACACACACTCCCAAAGGAGGCGTATATGTCACTTTTTCTGTTTGTACACATAACTTTGAGACACACAGCTTATCCCCAGTGGCTTGATATTTCACTTCCTGGTGACTTTGAAATCCCATTGTATTATGCCTGTTTTTTTAAATGTTCAGTGAAATAACTCCACGTTTGAAGAACCCTACCACTGATAGTGTTGCAAATGTGTTTCTTATTGGAAGATTATGTCCTTGTTTGATATGTTAAAAATAAAGTACAGACTAGGAAAGTGGAGAATTAATTACCCATCGTTCACTCATAAAGGGAAAGAATTGTTCTGTGAGTATATATCCCGCTACATTTTTGTGTAAGTGAAATCCTATGGCACTTCTGCTTTTCGTCTGCTCTGTAGGCATTTGCAGGCGTGTTTCCAGGTCGATGCACCTTCATGTATAATGAATTTAGCCACTAGACATGAACTGACTTTCTATTTTTGCCTGCTTGTGATTTTTTAGTTTTTTGTTACTCTCTTTTTCTAATTTTTTTTTAACATTTATTTATTTTTGAGACAGAGAGAGACAGAGCATGAATGGGGGAGGGTCAGAGAGAGAGGGAGACACAGAATCCGAAACAGGCTCCAGGCTCTGAGCAGTCAGCACAGAGCCCGACGCGGGGCTCGAACTCACGGACCGCGAGATCATGACCTGAGCCGAAGTCGGCCGCTCAACTGACTGAGCCACCCAGGCGCCCCTATCTTTTTCTAATTTTTAAAAAATGTTTATTTTTGAGAGAGACAGAGATAGAGCATGAATGGGGGAGGGGCAGAGAGAGGGAGACACAGAATCTGAAACAGGCTTCAGGCTCTGTGCTTTCAGCAGGGTTTGAACTCTCAGACTTGTGAGATCATGACCTGAGCCTAAGTCGGACGCTGAACTGAGCCACTCAGGCGCCCCTAGTTGTTTGTTATTCTAAATACTGCTGCAGAAATTTTTAAGCTGTGTCTTCGCACAACTCTTTCATATCTTTCCTTGGCTATATATGAAAGGATCACACTTCTCAAGACCTTTGGGGAAACAATATACGATTAAAATGGTGTGTTTTTTCAGTAGGTGTCATTCTGCATTAGAGTGTTACAGCTTTATCTTTGTGGAGTTGGTAGGCCAGAATGGGATTTGTTAAAAAACTTCAAGGTGGGGCGCCTGGGTGGCTCAGTCGGTTAAGCGGCCGATTTCGGCTCAGGTCATGATCTCACGGTCCGTGAGTTCGAGCCCCGCATCGGGCTCTGTGCTGACAGCTCAGAGCCTGGAGCCTGTTTCAGATTCTGTGTCTCCCTCTCTCTGACCCTCCCACATTCATGCTCTGTCTCTCTCTGTCTCAAAAATAAATAAAGGTTAAAAAAAAAAAAAAAACTTCAAGGGGTTTTTCTTACATATTTCAAAATTATTGAGAAAGTTATATACTTTTGTATTTTTTCTTATATTTGGCCACTTTTCTGTATTATCCTTTGCCAGATTTTCTATTAGGATGCCAGTCTTTTGTACTGATGTATAATATAAGGAGGACTTCAGTCTTTTCTTGTTCGGTTTCGTATGTTTTCCCAGAAGTTGTCATTTGTCTTTAAATTCTACAAATTTTTTATTGAATTACAGAAATAGAGAATTTCAATGTGGTGAGCTTATCAGGGTTACCGTTACGGTTTCTGGCTGTTAGCATATCTTGAAAGGTTTTCCTGGTGCCAAAATCAGAAATGGTTGTAGACTCACATTTGAGTACCTAAGTTTAGGCTTTTGTTTTTTTTTACATTTCAGGTAAAAAAAAAAAATTTTTTTTTTAAGTTTTTTTTTTTTCAAGTAATCTCTACACCCAAATGGGGCTCGAAATCACAACCCCGAGAGTCACATGCCCCTCCCAGTAAGCCAGGTGCCCCTAACATTTCAGGTTTTTAATCCTGATGTAATCAGGATTAGTGAATTATCAGGGGAAAGAGTGTGACTTTTCTCCCCACAAATGATTAGTCATGAATTTTTAAAACTTTTTACTTATTTTTCTCAATTCAAGATAATTAGCATACAGTGGTGTTGGTCTCATTGTACAATGTAATGTACAATATGATGACTCAGCAGTTCTATGCATTACTCACCGCTCATTGTGACAAGTGCATTGTTAATCAAACCCCCTCACCCATAAAATAAAAATTATATTTTTAATTATCTGATTATTCAAATTCCATTGTTCAGAATCAGTACTCTTGTACTAAATCCTTGGATTTGGGACTGTTTCTGGACTGTGTTGTATCCTCTTTCTGTATGTTTCATATGAATAGTGTATCATTATTAAAAATAGCGGGAATTGTATTGGCATTTCATTAGAGTCTTAAATTCCTTTGGTTACTGCATTTTTATATTATTTAGTCCTCCCAGCGAAGAATACTTTGTTTCTATTTGCTCAAGTTATCTTACTGTCTGTTAATTTTTCCTTCTTAACTGGCTACACACATTTCTTAATAAATTCTTTAAAATATTGTTGTCCATTCTGGGAACGCGTGGGTGGCTCAGTCGGTTAAGCATCTGACTGAGGCTCAGGTCATGATCTCACGGTGCATGAGTTCAAGCCCCGCCTTGGGCTCTCTGCTGTCAGCACAGAGCCTGCTTCGGATGCTCTGTCTCTTTCTGTCTCTATTTCAAAAATAAATAAACTTAAAAAAATTTTTTTTGTTGTCCATTCTGAATACTTGTCTATACCCACTGTCTGTCCCTTTTCTCCTTTTATTCTTTCTGTCCCCATTCTTATGGGTTCTTTTACCCCCATCACTGAATGACATCACTGCTGTCATTAGAGCAATCACCATCTTTTTGTTGCTGAAGCCCATGGTCAGTTTGGAGCCATGACCTTCCTTAATTTTCCTGGGATGTTGAAAATACTATGTTCTTGAAGACTTTTGTCTCTTGGTTTCCATGACATTTATGTGCTCTTGGCTACCTTCCTGACTGGCCCCTCTCTCCTGGGTCTCTAGGGCCTTCTCATCTTTCTGATCTCTTTTATTTTGGTATGCCCCAGGGCTGAGTATTCAGTCTCTTTTTTTCCCTTAACTACCCAGATTCTTCTAGTGAGCCCATCATCCAGTCTTAGGGATTAATACTTTCTTTCTGTCTCTGTTCCGTGACGTACAGCTTCTGTCGCTTAGTAGATGCTTGGGGATGATGAGTGCCCACACATTTCTTACTGTCCACACCTCACTTGTAAACTCCAAAATTATATGTCTGGTTTCCTACTTTGTATTACTTCTTAGATCCCACAGAAGTTGCACGTATAATAAGTTTATTCCCAAGCTCTTGACCTCATCATATCACTCCTCTGCTCCCTACAAAATCTGGGAGCTGCCTCCCCTTCCCCAGTTTCTCTATATTTCAGTAAATACTTACCCCTCTTTCCAGTTGCTCAAGGCACAGACTTTAGAGTTTCATTTCCTTCCTCTTCATACTCTACATCCTGTCCATAAGCAAATGCTGTCTGCTTTACTTTCAAGGCATAGAACCCACTCTCTTTTGAAAACAACTAGTGTTCCTTTGAAGAAAAAAGGGGGGTGGTGTCCCTGGGTGGCTCAGTCTGTTAAGCGTCCGACTTCGGCTCAGGTCATGATCTCACGGTTCTGTGAGTTCGAGCCCCGTGTCGGGCTCTGTGCTGACAACTCAGAGCCTGGAGCCTACTTCGGATTCTGTGTCTCCCTCTCTTTCTGCCCCTGTCCCGCTCACAATCTGCCTCTATCTCTTAAAAATAAATAATAAAACATTTAAAAAAAACTGTTTAAACCACCAGTGAGTGTTTCTTGGTCCGGCCACTGGCATGTCTCGCCTGCCTGATTGCTCTAGTCTCTAGAATGGTCTTCCGCTTAACCTTGCTCTAGTAGTCTGTGCTTCATGTAACAGCTGGTTACCCTCTCTGAGCATTGTTAAATTATGCCACCTCTCTGCTTAAAACTCATCCCCAAATCCTCATAATGGGCCTAGAAGGCTCTATATGATCTGGCCGTCAACTGTCATTCGGAATTGTCCACACGTTACCTTCTGCCTTGCTTGCCACACTCTGGCCACCACAGCGACCTCTGTGTTCCACGTGCATCTGGAGGATGTTCCTACCTGGGGGTCTTTTCCTTTCTCCCTTGAACTCTCTCCTCTGTGAATATTTTTAACGTTGGCGGTCTTTCACTTCAGTTAGGTCTTGGAGCAGATGCCATGTGCTTGGCTAGTCCTTCCTGGACCACCACATCTGACCTGTTCCTCTCATCTCCTTGACCCCACTTTGCTTCATAACCCTCATCACCACCTGATTCTTTGTTTTTGTTTTGTATGTGTTTTGTATTTTGTATGTGTATATGTGTCTCCTGACTAGATTGTGAGCCCTTTGAGACCCCCATCTTTGCTTTTTTTTTTTTTTAATTTATTTATTTAAAAAAAAATTTTTTTTAACATTTATTTATTTTTGAGACAGAGAGAGACAGAGCATGAACGGGGGAGGGCCAGAGAGAGAGGGAGACACAGAATCCGAAGCGGGCTCCAGGCTCCAAGCTGTCAGCACAGAGCCCGACGCAGGGCTCGAACTCACGGACCGCGAGATCATGACCTGAGCCAAAGTCGGACGCTCAACCGACTGAGCCACCCAGGCGACCCTAGAATTTATTTTTAAGCAACCTGGAGCCAACATAGGGCTCAAACTCACAACCCTGAGATCAAAAATAGCGTGTCCTACTGACTGAACCAGCCAGGCCACCCACGACCCCAGTCTTTATTTAGTTGGCTCCCTGCTATATTCTTGGGTGCTAAGACAGTTTTTTATTGCTATTTAAAATGTCACATAATGTGTTTTCCTAACATTGCTGATATACAGGGACGATATTTAGATGACTATGTTAATTTTATAACTAGCCAAAGTACTAATCTGCCTCATTTTTGAATTTGAATTGATCTCAGATGGTACTCAAGGTACCATTCTGGAAATAATTTTTGCCTTGGCTCTCCTTCTATTGATTGATATTTCTTATACATTTGTATGTATTTACTTTTCTCATACTTCTAGATCAGTACCGAATGACAATATTGATTGTATGATTCTCATGTTTTTTCTCACTTGAAACCAAATACTTTTTTTCTGATTAAAGTCTGTGCATTTCTGTGTGTGTACATGTGTGTGTGTGTGTGTGTGTGTGTGTGTGTGTGTGAGAGAGAGAGAGAGAGAGAGAGAGAGAGAGAGAATGAAGATGAGCATGAATTAGGAACAGCTATTAAAAATTTTATTAAATGCCTTTTTGGTATCAATCATGCCATGAGGAAATGTTTCTCCCTGTGTAGCTACTGGTATCACAAATCATAGTAACATGTTTTCTGCGGTTGAACCATTCCGGTCTTCCAGAAGTGATCCCTACATGGCTCATAGTTTACATGTTTAATGTATTTTTACATGTGGTATGGTAATATAATTTCTGCATAAAAGTGTTTAAATGAGATTGGTTCATACTTTATATTATGAAGGTCTTCTATAGGCTATGCTAGCTTTAAAAATCAAATTGGGAAATTTTCCATCTTTAGTTCATTCATATAGTAAAGAGTTACTGATCATCTTGTGAATGAAACATATCTTTGATCTCCTTGAGCTCAAAAAAGTTTCCCCAGACTTCAGAACATTTGTGGTGGTATAATTTTCCGTTCTTTGAGACTGAAATCCTTCTGAGCCGGAAGTCTTTGGGGAAAGGTAGATGATTCTTCAAAATCTGTGAGGTTTGACTATTTCCTCAGCATCAGATGCATGTGGGCGTGTGTGAACGTGTACATGTATTCACATACGTATTTTTGTTTTCTTAGTTGGTTTTATTTATTTATTTATTTATTTATTTATTTATTTATTTAGAGGGTACAAGCTAAGAAGAGGGGCAGAGGGAGAGACAGAGAGACTCTTAAGGAGGCTCCATGCTGAGTGCAGAGCCCAATGCGGGGCTCGATCTCACGACTGTGAGATCATGACCTGAGCCACCATCAAGAGTTGGACACTTAACTGACTGAGCCATCCAGGTGCCCCGTTAGGTTTTTAAATATTAGTTTTAAGAACTGCTTATTGGAATGTTTTTTAGTAGCCAGGTGTGTGGTAGTTTAAAAAGGTGTCCACAATTTCCTTAATACACCTCCCTTTATAAGGTGGGGACTAAGTACTGCCTGATGTATGGGCCGAACTTAGTGAGTCACTCCTAATGAGAGCATATGGCAGAAAGGACAGGGTGTCCTTTTCGAGAGCAGGCCGTATAAAAACACTGTAGCTCCTTCTTTCTTTCTTGGATTGCTCACTTTGGGGGAAGCCAGCTGCCATGTTGTGAAGACGCTTGGGTAGCTTTATGAAGAGACTCATGTGGTGAGGAACTAAACCTTCCTGCCAGGAACCCGGTGAATGAGCTTAGTGCCAAATCTTCCAGAACCCAGAAAAGCCTTAAGTCTTAGTTGACATCTTGACCTCAGTCATGAGATAACCCGAGTCAGAACCACCCATCAAAGCTATTCCCTGAATCATGACTCACAGAAACCGTGTATAATATTTGTTGTTTTAAGCTATTCAGTTTTGGGATAATTTGTTATACATCATAGCTAACCAGTACAAAGAGTTTCATTGATTTCTTTTTAATTTCCTGACTTATTTCTTATCAAAGCTTTTTGGCCCATACGTTTCTGCCTTTTGAGACATATTAAGATTCTTTTTAGCATGATAAATGATCAATCAAATGTGAAATATTGGAAAAGACCTGTATTATTAATTACATATACGTAACACCTCTTTTTTGCCTCTTTAATACAAACAAATTGAGAAGGATTAGTTCAAAATGTGTAACATTCAATCGTCAGTTTCTTCTTATTTCTTGGTTTTTATTTTATATGTTTGCATACAAAGTAACTTGCGTATTTATTGTTATATATGTTTTTGGATATAAAATTATTTTATCTTTTTTTTTTTTTTTGCTATTTTTGTTAATGTGACATATCCTCTAAGTTGATGTTTTCCTTTATACTTCTGGCAAGCTTTTTGTTTTTCAAACCTATGCTTCGATTTTAGATTCAGGATGCTGGGTCTTTAACTTCTTGAATCTTAAATATCTACTCCTCTCAATGAATAACTTTTGGATGTTAAAAATAGTACACTTGGAAGTAAAGAAAGAACATGTCAAAATGTATTTAACTCATTGGTAAGAGCACTGGGCAGGTAGGATGCTGAAACTAGCATAAAAGCATTTGTGTCATTTAGTATTTACAGTCACTGAGGAAAGAACGAGATGGCCCATCCAAATAAAATGCTGCTAATTATCTCCAGGTCAGTGAAGAAGTAACGTTGGGGGTTACGGGACAGAAATCATTTGCATCCCTAATGGACAAAAATATACACGTAATCCTGTAACTGAAGCGGCCCTAATGAATAATAAATATCAAGCAAACTGAAAAGGGCAGTTAAAAAATCCTTGGGTTGGCCCCAGTGTGAGTGAAAGGAAATGGAATCCTTTTTTGACATATTTACAGGAGTTGGGGAAGTTTTCACGACACACACATGCTAGAAACATAGAGCAGTTTCAGAATGACCTGCCCCCCAAGACCACAAATGGTACCCATTTTAAGTGCACACTTTGAATTTTGACAAATGACTGCTCATCAGTCAGGAGAGGAAGATGTCTGTTACCGAGAAAAGATCCTCGGTCCTGTTTTCTGTCCATGCAATTGGATTTTCTCATCCCGGAGATTCATCCAAATGCAATCTCACGCCATGTTCTTGTCTGGCCGCTGCCTTTCTCTAGCGCGATGTGCTGAAGAGGTAGCCGTCCTATGGGGTATGTTAGCTCATTCTTGTTATTGCTGAGAAGTTTCCATTGTGTTGATGGACCACGATCTGTTGTCCACTCACTGGTGCGTATGTTGGCCTTAGCAAGTGCTTCAGTACCTGCAGTGCCTCCATTTATTGAGGACGTTTTGCTGCCAGCCATGTTTTGTGGTTTTCAGTGTAGGAACCCTTGAGCGCCTTTTACGTTTATTCCTAACCGATTCATGGTCCTCGATGCTACTCTTGTAAATGGAATTTTAAAACCTATCTTCCAGCATGTTTCTGTTGTCATAGATAAATACAGATTTGCGTATTTTGACATCACGCCCTGTATCCCTGCTCGTGTTGCTGTTAACTTTAGTAGGGATGGTCTGTGTAAACAGTTACAGAAGTTCAAGTGTCTCTGAGTAAAGGCAGTGGTGTGGTGTTTGGTTTTTTTTCTTCCCTCCTTAGCTTTCTAGACTGGCTAGGACCTCCAATATAATGCTGAACAGAAGTCCTATCTTGTTCCAGTGTTAATTAGGAAAAGAGTGTTCCAGATTTCATGGGTAAAAAGTATGACATTTGCTCTTGGTTTTTGGATGCTCTTTATGACATGACGTTTCCTTCTTTTCTCATAGTGTGCTGAGAGTTGAATTGTGAATCTTCTCAGATGTCAATCCTACATTTATTGAGAAGATGGTATAATATTCCTCCATTTTTCTGTAAATACGGGGCATCCCATTGCTTTTCAGGTTTTAAGCCAGTGTTTGTATTCCTGAGATAAACACCATTTGGTCATGATTATTATGGGTTCACATGTTGCTAGATTAGATTTGTCCCTATTTTTGTTAATAGTTTTTGAGTTTGTGTTTATGAGGATTACAAATTGTATCATAATGTCTTTATTATGTTTTACAAGTGAATAAATTGACTTCATAAAATGTTTTCGAAAGAAATTCATGTAAGACTGGTCTTATCTCTCCCTTGCATGGTCGAAAGAGTTCACCAGAACATCTGGGTTCGACATTACTTCACGGGAAGTAAGTCTGAAACAGAGAAGATCTAGTCTTTTTTTTCTTCTTCTTCTGGTTATGTCTCTTTTTCTCTCATTGTAGCCAGAAGTTTATCCGTTTTGTTGATCTTTCCGAAGAGTCGGTGTGCATTCTGTTGTCATTTTTGTTGTTTTTGTCTATTTCTCATACTTTTCACTCTTCTTTTGATTTTTTTTTTTTTCTGAGTGGTTTGGCCTTGGTTTGTTCCATTTCAAACTCCTTAAAGCTGTGAGGTTAGGTTTTGATGGCTGGCTGTGTCTTCTCTTCTAGTATTTGCATTTATTCAGTACTATGAATTTCCCCCCTGAATACTACTTTCGCTGCATTTCCTGAAGCTTCATGAGTTCTATTTCGTTTTCACTTAGTTCAGGGTATTATTTTACTTTATCTTGAGGCTTCCTCTGTGATCTGTGGGTTGTTTAGAAGTATGTTGTTTCACCTCCAAATATTTGGGGATTGCCCAGGTATCTTTCTGTTACTGGTTTCTAATTGAGTGACTTCGCGATCTGAGAACACGCTTTGCATGATTTCTTTTTTAAAAAATAAGGTGTGTTTTATGGCCCAGAACATAGTTTATGTCAGCAAATGCTCCATGTGAGCCTGAGAAAAGTGTGTATACCCTGGCTCTTTTGGGCACAGTATGTGCCTCTCTTGGTTGACGGTCCGGGATTTTTATGTAATGTGTATCTTCTCAGGTAAATACACATACCCGCAACTAAAAACTAAGTAGCCTCCAGTGAGTATTTATACAGCCTCAGTACTCCTGTTCAAAGCAAAAATATGTAAAATAAATCTGCAAACTAGTTGTTGCTGACGGGCAGAGATTATAACAGTCAACTATCAGACTTCTGGACGTTTCTTTCAATAGTACTCACTCTCAGTCTTACCTAGGGACTATCAGCTCTGTGCTACTGGTTCTCTTCTCCATCCCTGACACGTATGGAACTAATGGTCCCTTATTTCAAGGACATGTAAAGAATGCTCCCTTCATGGGAATTACTAAAGATGATTTCCGCTGTTTGCATGATAGGATAATATATTTTGCCAGTGCCTCATTTGGTTAAAAATGACTAATAGGTATCTTTAAAGCTCTGCATAGTGTTAAATTTAGCTTTATGATGAAGAGTGGGTAGAATAATTATAACGAATTTATTGAGTTTATATTTGCTTTTCTATTTCAGATATATTGTGGTGTGGCTTCATTCCCTGAAACAGAGAAGATCTAGTCTTTTTTTTCTTCTTCTTCTGTTTACCACTACTTGCTTACTAATCTGACCCCGTAATTATTTTTTTTTTTTTCACTTCTCCAGTTTTCTTCCTTTTTTCTTTGTTCTTAGCTTCCGGTTTGCACATGCTTTGGAGTCGTTAGGGGGGAAAATGAGAAGAGTCACTTTGTTTTCCCTTTATGGAGGTGGCCATTAGGTTGGGTTTTGTGGATTGTTCTTGCTTGTTTTCAATACGATGATGGCTTCCTGTTGCTCCAAGTGTGACCCCACATGTGGATTCTTCTAGAAGTATGCTGGCATTTCAGCCACCTACCCAGCGGTTGCTTCCACCCTGAACCTTGAGGGTTTGCATGATTAATGACTGTGACTTCTCTTTGTGTTCCAGCCTGAAAGAATAGACCCAAGTGCATCTCGACAAGGATATGATGTCCGCTCTGATGTCTGGAGTTTGGGGATCACATTGGTACGTTCGTCATGGTAGATGTAGCATTGAAAGAAAATTTTATCAGTCTTCCACCGCTCATAAGAACTGCCTTTCTCTCTCTCTCTCTCTCTCTCTCTCCTAGTCTTTGACTTTACTTACCTGTTTTTTTCCTCCATGGTCATAATCACAGGGACTATATCTTCTAGTTGTTGAAAAAAAGTATGTGTTTTACTTTAAAAATCAAACCAGGGTTGACAGTTTCCCTCAAGGTTTAGGAAGTGCCTTGGGCTCTTTGGTGCCGCGCTGGGTCCCTTGGCCACAGATACGAGGTGCCAGCAACCGCACTAGGAACAGGAACGGGGGAGGGCGGCGCCCCCACGGGCAGTGCAGCGGTGAAGGCACCTGTCTGCTGCCGCCTCCAGCGGGAATAGCATGTACTCTCTGTACAGCATGTGTATTAGGTGTATGTGTTGACACGGACGAGCAGAGTTTCTACTTGAAATCTTCTACTCACTGAACAGAAAAGTCACACGTGAATGAGCTACAAGTAATTCAGTTCTTGTGGAACCAGAACAACCGAGGCAATAAACCTAATGAAAGTTCTACTTTCAAACAACACTGAGAAAGAATAGTAAGGAAGCTACTTAACTTGCAGCTAAGCACAATTAAGCAAATTCTTCTTTCTCACCTGTACCTGTACTGAAATTTTCCTTCTATCTTAAAAGTTATCTGTATTTGCTCATTACTTATCTTTGTTACCAAATGTTGTTTTGAAATTTTGGATTTCTTTTCTTGTGCTTGCTGCTTTATCACGGCTTGGTGGTGTTTTTCTGACCTTGGACAGCTTCTTCTACATGGGCTGTGAATTTCCCATCACTAGATGGGGCTGTGCCCTGTTTGGTAGGCAGCCCCAAACTTTCCCGTTCATTTCCTCCCCTTTGTAATGAGGTCCCACGGCCCTCAGCTGAAGAAGCCCTGAGGCGCTGTCCTCAGTGCTGCCTCTCAGGTGCCTTCTTCTCTCACGAGCTTGGGGTCACACCCTCGCATAGCGATCACCTACCAGCATACCTAAAACGGGGCTCATTTAGGCCATGCTGCAGACTTAGACCTACTTTTTTGGAAAAAGCACAATTTCTGGGTTTTCATTATCCTCAGAACAGAGCAAGAGAAAGGGGAGAATTGACCTTTAAACAATTGGGACATAACGTCCGTAAGATCCTTCGGATCTGGTTTGGGATGGTTTAGAGATGCTGTCCTGAGCACCCCACCATTGGGGTTTTGATCCAGACTTGATTTCTTCTGTTGTGGTAATATCTGGCTGTGGCCAAAACTGTAGTAACCACAGGATGGCTGGAGAACAGAATCGCACATTGCTTCCTTTGAGCTCAGGTTGGGCTTTTGTTGATTGAACCTTCTCTTCCCTTAAAAATGAATATGACCACTGTTCTGGACGTGGCCTTCCATTCAGATAACTATCGACTGTGCAGACTTTGTACCAAGAGTGTTCTAAAGCCAACCTTCCAGGATCCTTCACACAAAGGAATCAGAATTGAGGGCTATCCCAGCTCTTATGTGGTGGGGACGTGGTCCGGGCTTAAGTTTGGGGTTTCCTTTAGTCCCAGTCCTTGAACTCAGTTGATACGGAATTCTCTGTATTACCTTGATTTCTAATCACCCCTTCCGCTTAGCCTTACTAATTGGGAAAATTATATATCTTGTATATCTTGCTTTTCCCTCTGTGTTCTCTTTAGTACGAGTTAGCCACAGGCCGATTTCCTTACCCAAAGTGGAATAGTGTATTCGATCAACTAACACAAGTCGTGAAAGGAGACCCTCCACAGCTGAGTAACTCAGAGGAAAGGGAGTTCTCCCCCAGTTTCATCAACTTTGTCAACTTGTGGTGAGTACGTGATGTCCAAATGCGCAACAAACACGCGGTGAGAACAGCCAGTGTTCCTGGCTCCCTGCAGTACTGGGCCTCCATGCCCTGGGGGGGGGGTGGCCCTCTTCCTGTCGCTCTGCCTCTGTGCCAGAACTCTGGGCCACTTTGGCCACACGGAAGGTTCCAGCGGGCCTGGAGAGCATCGCTCTTGTGTTCTGCTAGTTGGATACTGATTTCTAGTACCTGGTACAAGAAATCCAGCCTCTGCGAGACTGATCATCTTATTCAGGTGCGGCTCTAACAGTGCAGTTGTGCTAGAATTGCGGGGAAGCTTTTACGAAGTCAAGAACCTACCAGGTCAGATTGGCATTTCAGGGCTGGCCCTCTGCTCCGACACAGCCTATGACGTAGTGCGATGCACGTAGGAGAGACCACCCAAAGCTTGGTGGGTCAGCTGAGTACTGGCTCTCTGAAAGCCGCTTCCGGGGAAGCTGTGAGCCCGACACCTGGTGTTGTTTGTCCACCTTTTAACAGGTGTGTGTGCATGTGCACACCTGCGTGTGCGTAGAACGTAAAAATAAGAACGTGCAGATACGGCAGGAACACAGTCGTGCTTTGTACTGTTTCAGTCTGTATTTTAATGTTTTATTTATTTTTGAGAGGGAGAGAGAGAGAGAGAGAGACAGACAGAATGTGAGGGGCTAGGGGCAGAGAGAGAGGGAGACACAGAATTTGAAGCAGGCTCCAGGCTCTGAGGTGTCAGCACAGAGCCCGACGCGGGGCTCGAACTCACGAACTGTGAGATCATGACCTGAGCTGAAGTCGGGTGCTTAACTGAGCTACCCAGGTGCCCCTGTTTCAGTCTGTGTTTTAAATGACACCTGTTTTGTTATCATTTGAATATTTTTGATAATTATTCTGTGTATCCAACATGATTTAAAATAATGCGTTTCTGGGCAAAAAGTGTTCTTGAAAATGCTTTCCTTTTTCTGCTCATTTTTTTCTTGCCAAGAACGCTATCTCCCTCCTCTTTCTAGGCCCTGTAAGACTTACATTTCATGGTCCAGCATTGCCCTCTTTTTGAATAATTAGAAAATATTTGTTAGACTCTAGTTTTTAAGTCCCTTTCATCTTTTGTTTTTAAATTTTTTTTTCAACGTTTATTTATTTTTGGGACAGAGAGAGACAGAGCATGAACGGGGGAGGGGCAGAGAGAGAGGGAGACACAGAATCGGAAACAGGCTCCAGGCTCTGAGCCATCAGCCCAGAGCCTGACGCGGGGCTCGAACTCACGGACCGCGAGATCGTGACCTGGCTGAAGTCGGACGCTTAACCGACTGCGCCACCCAGGCGCCCCAAGTCCCTTTCATCTTTTGTAATGAAATTCTCCTTTTGCAATGGTTTCCCAGGGGGTGACGGATACCTCAGGGTTTTCTAGGTGGAAGAGGACCATTAGCATGACTCAAATTGGCTGCTTTTTCCTTTTTTATCTTTTTTAAGCTTATATATTTATTTTGAGAGAGAGAGGAAGAGAGAGTGAGTTTGTGCAAGCAGGGGAGAGGGGAGAGACAGAGAAAGAGAGAGAATCCCAAGCAGGCTCTGCATGGTTAGCACAGAGCCCAACATGGGGCTCGATCCCACGAACCTGTGAGATCATGACCTGAGCTGAAATCAAGAGTCAGATGCTTAACCAGATGAACCACCCAGGTGCCCCTGCTTCTTCCATTTTTACCAGTTTGCAAACACCTATACAGTTTATATAATTGCATGTGATAATTTTATATATTCCATTTTAATGAAGTAATTTGGTTAAAGTAATCTGTGTGAGTCAAAGAGCATAATTTCTAAAATAATTAAGAGTTGTTTAATCCCTCGATCTCTTTGTTTTATTTTTTAAATTATTTTTTAATTTTAATTTTAATTTTTTTTAATGTTTATTTTTGAGACAGAGAGAGACAGAGCATGAACAGGGGAGGGTCAGAGAGAGAGGGAGACACAGAATCTGAAACAGGCTCCAGGCTCTGAGCTGTCAGCACAGAGCCCGACGCGGGGCTCAAACCCACAGACTGCGAGATCGTGACCTGAGCCGAAGTCGGACGCTTAACCGACTGAGCCACCCAGGCGCCCCCTTTATTTTTAAAATTTTTTAATGTTTATGCATTTTTGAGAGAGAGAGAGGGAGAGAGAGAGAGAGAGTGGGGGAGGGGCAGAGAGAGGGAGACAGAATCCGAAGCAGGCTCCAGGCTCCGAGCTGTCAGCACAGAGTCTGACGCGGGGCTCAAACTCACAAACTGTGAGATCATGACTTGAGCCGAAGTCGGACACTCAACCGACAGAGCCACCCAGGAGCCCCTGGTCTGGTCTTTTTTTAAGTATTTATTTATTTACTTTGAGAGAGAAAGTGTGTGTGCGTGCAGGGGAAGGGCAGAGAGAGAGAGAGAGGGAGAGAGAGAGAATCCCAAGCAGGCTCCACACTGTCAGCTCAGAGTTTGATGTGGGGCTTGATCCTACGACCCTGGGATCATGACCTGAGCCGAAATCAAGAGTCAGACGCTCAACTGACTGAGCCACCCAGGCGCCCAGTCCCTTGATCTCTTGACTGGTTTTGTTGCATCTATGTGTAGTACTTGTATATTTTTTTAAATTTCTGTGTCTCTCGTTGCCAGTTCTCCCCTGTAGATAATGGTTATAGACATCAGTGTTCCATTGTTTTCCCTGAGTAGGTCCATGGATCCATCTCATTCCAGATCATCAGGGGCCGTAGTTGGAGTACATCTGTTTTTACGACCTGCTCCTATCAGCTCTCTGTGTTTGTCCATCCTCCCTTCCACTGTTCCTGGGCATTTTCTGTCCTCGCTAACCTGGATCATTCAGGTTTCTGATTGGTTTCCTCGTAATCCAGTGCCGTTTTGTGCCAAACCATTCTCCTTTTTGTCAGAGTTGTATTTTTATTGATGTACGTCTGATCATGTTACTTTTTGTTTAAAACTGCCTAGAGCATGCATTTTTTTTTTTTTTAAAAAGAAATCAACGTTTATTTATTTTTGGGACAGAGAGAGACAGAGCATGAACGGGAGAGGGGCAGAGAGAGAGGGAGACACAGAATCGGAAACAGAGCATGCATTTTTAATAGCGTGCTATCACCCCTAAGGGGGCAGAAATTTATTCTGGAGAGGAAAACCTCTTGGATAGCGTAATGGTCTGCAGCCCTCCAAAGGGCTGCTACAGAACGTCTGCAGATTGGCGGAATTGAAATTTCACAGGAAGGTAGGGCAGTAATGAATAAAAGATTAGAGAGTACTGGTCTAGAGGCTTACCCTGGCCCTTAAAATAAAGACTAAATTAACATGGCTTTCAAAACACATTATTATTTAAAAAAACCTTCTTGTTGTTGTTTATTTATTTTGAGGGAGGGAGAGAGAGAGAGAGCAAGCGAGAACATGAGTTGGGGAGGGGCAGAGAGAGGGGGAGGGAAAGAGAGAATTCCAAGTAGGGTTCGAGCTGTCAGCACAGAGCCTGAGGAGGGGCTCACACTCACGAACCGTGAGATCATGATCTGAGCCAAGATCAAGAGTTGGACACTTAACTGACTGAGCCACCCAGGGGCCCCTCAAAACCCATTATAACCTGGACCTGGTTTATGGCCCTGGCCACATTTCTCAGTACTCCCCTAGAGCTGTTTTTCTGCCAAACTGAGTTTCTTCAGTTGTGTGAGTTAAAAGCATACAGGAGATATGGGAACATAGTCTCACGGTCTTTGGGTAGATTAAGATTTCTCCCAACAGCACACAGAAAGCTGCTAAGCGTAAAAGAAGAGATTGATAAAATTCAGTTTCATTAAAACTGAGAATGTCTTTTGATGAGGAGACACCAATGAATGAAATGCCCTCCCATGCGGTCTCCTTGCCGTATAGACACTCTATACGGGACTTTCAATCAGAATACGTAGAGAGTACCTATGAGTATAGAACACTTACACTATGAAAGTGACAACCGATAATGGCCAGATACATGAAAAGGTGCTTAAAAAGATGATATTCGGGTGCTCTGTCAGCATATGAAAGGGTGTTCCTCGGGTGTGATGGGACATCAGGGGAACTCAAATGAAATCCTACGATGAAATACCATTACCGTCGCCAGAATTGACTACAGTTTAAAAGGCTGATGGTACAGGAGGGTCTGGAAGCCCCTGGAAGTCCCGTGCAGTAGCTGTAAGACTGTATGTGGTGCAGTGTCATTGGGAGATTGGCAGTATCTCATACAGCCGGTGGAATACAGCTGGTGCCTACGTTATGCTCCAGCAATTCTGTCCCAAGTGGATGCCCAGCGAAAACAGAGACAGAGGCACGCTAAAGGACGTGTGGAAGAATGTTCACAACGGTGTATTCGTAATAATCTCCAGTTAGAAAGGAGCGCCTGGGTGGCTCACTTGGTAAAGTGGCCAACTCTTGATTTCGGCCCAGGTCGTGATCTCAGGGTCCATGAGTTCCAGCCCCGCATCAGGCTCTGCACTGACAGCGCATAGCCTGCCTGGGATTCTCTGTCTCCCTCTCTCTCTGCCCCTTCTCTGTTCCCTCAAAAATAAATAAATAAATGTAGGGAAAAGAATAGCATTTATCCCCAGGAGAGTGGACAGTAAGTTCTAGCATTGTTAGCACAGTGGTACACAGCATCTGAGGTTGGACTGTTGCTACACTCAGCCACGGGTAAACCTCAAACAGTGTTGAGTGAAAGGAGCAATACATAAAACAGCGTGTATGGTTTCATTGACGTGGAATTTCAAAAAGCAGACAAGAATGAATAAAAGGTAATAGAATCAGAATATTGATACTCTTTATTTTTGTTCCATGCTGAGGGCGTGTGTGTTTTCCTGAATGTATGCTTCAATCAAAAGTTCGCTTAAGGGGGGGCGCCTGGGTGGCTCAGTCTGTTGAGCATCCGACTTCAGCTCAGGTCATGATCTCGCAGTTCATGAGTTCAGGCCCCACGTCGGGCTCTGTGCTGACAGCTCGGAGCCTGGAACCTGCTTCGGATTCTGTGTCTCCCTTTCTCTCTGCCCCTCCCCCGCTCATGCTCTGTCTCTCTCTGTCTTTCATTCCAATTTAAAAATTTTTTTTTTTCAACGTTTATTTATTTTTGGGACAGAGAGAGAGACAGAGCATGAACGGGGGAGGGGCAGAGAGAGAGGGAGACACAGAATGGGAAACAGGCTCCAGGCTCTGAGCCATCAGCCCAGAGCCCGACGCGGGGCTCGAACTCACGGACCGCGAGATCGTGACCTGGCTGAAGTCGGACGCTTAACCGACTGCGCCACCCAGGCGCCCCCATTCCAATTTTAGTATATGTGCTGCCGAAGCGAGCACTCTCTCTGTCTTTCAAAAATGAATAAACATAAAAAAATAAAAAATAAACAAAATAAATAAATGTAAAAAAAAAGTTCGCTTAAGGAATAAGAAGAAGCACTTAGGGACCAAAATGATGACGCCAGCTCACAGTTTAAATTCTCCCTGCTTTAGCTTCCTATTTAAATCATTAACAGATTTGTTGAAGTTTATTTATTTTGAGAGAAAGAGAAAGTGTGCACAAGTGGGGAAGGGGCAGAGAGAGAGGGAGACCCAGAATCCCAAGCAGGCTCAGCACTGTCAGCACGGAGCCCAGTGCACGGCTCGATCCCATGAGCCATGAGATCATGACCTGACCCGAAACCAAGAGTCAGACACTTAATTGGCAGAGCCACCCAGGTGCCCCTTAAGTCATTAATGGAATTTTTAAAAGGGAAACCCAGCCTTTGCTTGCACTGTCCTCAAGGAGTTCTTGTGAAATAGCACAGATGAGACTGACTTCAGGGATGGGCCAACTGATGGCAGAGTTTGCATGCACAGAGGGAGAGTGCCACGGGGACGGTAGGAGATCTGCACAGGAACTGCTCAGCTGGGCACAGCAGGACCCGGAAAAAGAGGCAGCTTGAGGGACAGGCAGTTAGGAAGCTTATCTCGATCCGAAAAATGTCTCGAGGGAGCATTCTCTACTGGATCCCAGGCACGGCCGGGACTCTTCGGCAGTGTTCACCCCTGCCTTCTCCTTGGCTCAGGCTCTGCTGAAGTGACTCCTGCTGAGGACACTTGTGTTGGTCAGAGTCTGGGAGCACAGCGGAAGCTGTCCTAACAACCCAGGAAACGCATCCCTTGCCAAGGTGACAGTGCTCCAGAGATGGCCCTCTACTCTTTCTCCCGGTCACCCAGGGCTGTGACATGAGCACTGATGCCCTGGGGGCGTGAAGAAACACAAATGAAGATGAGCGCCGTATCAGCCTGCAAACTTGGAGCCAATACTCCCTTGTAAAATTTGCCAGTGAAGAAGTCAGGGACGAAAACTGGTCAGAATGGATGAATTTGAATTCAGGACAGGTTTTTCAATGAACAAACACGGTTTCTGAATTGAAGAGGAGGAAATGGTGGTAAACAGCATATTGGGTATTGCACGGTTGACCGAATCTATAGAGCAGGAAACACCCTTGAGTGAATCCTGCAGACAAGAGGGGTAAGAAAGACGAACAGGAGACACACGATAGGAGTCCTGGAGAACAAAATCCAGGAGACCCCACTTAACTGATTATAGTAGAGAGAGAATTAAAATAAAAATGATCTTTACTTGAAGAAAATCTTGAGTCCCTAAATTATAGTACCAGACCAAATTAACTCAGAGGGGAGGGGAAAAAAAAGCCATCTAAGGATGTTGTAAGATTTTGTTGTTGTTTTTTGCATTCAGAGAGAAAACTTGACAAGCTTTCGTTGAAAACACAGGCACACATTAATGTTCACACCAGTGTAGAAAGACATAGAGCAGTACCTGACGAGTGTTATGATGGGTGAGACCACTTTAGATTATTAGGGTGCATTCGATCCAGGACAGGAATTGCACCAAAACTACTAAAATACCGGTTAAACGTTTCATGGTATCTTTTAAAATGTAGCAGCATTAGAACAACGCCATGGAGTCCACAGAGTTCTAAAACTACGTGGAATCAGAAATTACGGGAGGTAAGATCTCCAGTAAGGGGTTAATATCCAAAATATGTAAAGAACTCGTACAACTCAACACCAAAAAACTGTAAATAATACCATTAAAAAATGGGCAGAGGACCTGCATAGACATGTTTCCAAAGAAGACATCCAGATGGCTAACAGACACATGAAAAGAAGTCCAGTGTCACTCATTGTCAGGGAAATGACAATTGATGCAAATCAAAACCACAATGAGGTATCACCTCATACCTGTTAGAATGGCTAGAATTAAAAAGCCTAGAAATATCAAGTGTTGGCAAGGGGGTGGAGAGAAAGGAACCCTCATGCAGTGTTGGTGGGAATGCAAATTGGTGCAGCCATTGTGGAAAACAGTATAGATGGTCTTGAAAAAATTAAAAGTAGAAACATCATACAATCCAGTGGTTCGATTACTGGGTATTTAGCCGAAGAAAATGAAAACATGAATTCAGAAATAATGTGTGCACCGCTGTGTTTACTGCAGCATTTTTTAATAATAGCCAAGATATGGAAGCATCCATGGTTGTACAGATAAAGATGTGGGGTAGGGTGGGTGTGCGCGTGCCTGAGTGTAATGAAATATTACTCAGCCATAAAAAAAGAAAATCTTGTCATTTGTTACAACATGGATGGAGCTAGAGGATATTATGCTAAACGAAAGGAATCAGAGAAAGATGCCATGATTTCACTTATGCGCGGGATCCGAAAAAACAAAACAAATGAATAAACAAACAGCAGAAACAGACCTGGGAAAACTGAGAATTGATGGTCGCCAGAGGGGAGGAGGGCAGGGGAGGAGTGAAAGAGGTGGAGGGGGGAAGGGCGGCCAGGCTTCCAGTTGTGCGATGAGTAAGTCATGAGGATAAGAGGCACAGCGTGGGGAACGTGGTCAGTGACATTGCAATGGTGTCGCATGGTGACCAGCGGGAGCACAGCCTGACGCACAGACTTGTTGAATCGCTGTGTCGTACGCCTGAAGCTAACGTAACAGTGTGTGTCAACTGTACTTCAGGTGAAGAAAAATTGACTTCAATAAATTATGGGAGGTAAGGATTCCAAGAGGCTACTGATCAGAAAGACTAGTTGTTCGGCAGAAGCAAGACCAGATCCTTCAAGCCAGGGCCCCAGAATTCCCCAGGAAAAAGTGGAATGCAGTGTGAGTTCAGAAGAAATGCCAACACTCACTCCCAAGCACAAGGAACGAGAATTAGTAGAAACAACCGATGGCAGGGATAGATCCGACGACTTCAGATATTAGGACAATTAGAAAAAGTCTTTTCGTACGTTTAAAGAAAAATGAAGAAGCTCGGAAATAGAAGCAAGGAACACGCATCTCTGAAGAACAAAAGGGAACGTCCAGAGATAAAAAGCACACATTACAAATTCAGTGGCTGGAATAAACATTAGGTGTGACGATTGAAGAGAGATGAGTAAACTGAGAAGTGGGTCTGAAGCTGTCAGCAGAACTTTTGAAATGATGGGAAAGTTTTGTAACCTGCCCTGTCCACTGTGGTGGCCATAGCACTCCAAGTGTGGCCAAGGAGGTAAACTTTAAAATTTTATTTCATTGACGTTAATTTGACAAGTGACTCAACCTTATTGGATGTATGGGGTTTAACTGGTTGGGTTTCACGTGATAAGTGGGACCAAACTAATGGCAGTAGTAATTCTGAAACAGAAGATCGTCAGTGTTAATAAGAACTTGGTTAAACATTTCTACTCAGATGGCATCGTGAGTTTCTACGTTGGTGCAGCTTTTTGCTACAGTAGTTGACATGGAAAAAATCAAAAACCTAAGATTGTGGCAGCTTTACGAAGTAAACATCTGTGTGGATGACCGATGTGATGGAAATGCTCTGGAGGTCTGAAGCCTTGGCCTTGCTCTGCCCGGGACATCACTTGCTGCACGATCAGGGGTCGACAAGTGCTCTTTTCCGGACGGGGATCCACAGGAATTGGGCTCTGCCTAGAAATCAGGATCTGGGGAGTGAAAACATGCCCATGTCAGTCACTGCCTGGGCCACCGCGTGCTGCAGGGACACAGAATGGCAAGGGCATAGATACTGTTGGTGTAACCAGAGGACTGGATCTGTAATAATCCTAATATCAGCAGGGGGCTGGAACTTCAAAGAGCCGTTAGGGGACCTTGTTCTGTAGCGGTGGACCCAAAAAGGAGCAGCAGCGGTTGGGGCGCCTGGGTGGTGCAGTCGGTTAGGCGTCCGACTTCAGCCAGGTCACGATCTCGCGGTCCGTGAGTTCGAGCCCCGCGTCGGGCTCTGTGCTGACAGCTCAGAGCCTGGAGCCTGTTTCAGATTCTGTGTCTCCCTCTCTCTCTGCCCCTCCCCCACTCATGCTCTGTCTCTCTCGGTCTCAGAAATAAATAAACATTAAAAAAAAATTTTTTTTAAAAAAATAAAAAAAATAAAATAAAAAAAAAAAAAAAAAAAAAGGAGCAGCAGCGGTGAAATGGCTCTATCTAGCTCTGCTTCCTGCTTCGGGTTGTGGTACCGGCTAGGCACTCTGAGATTTGCGGAACAAATGCACGCATAAGCGCGCGCACCGTGCAAGCCAGAATTCCAAAATGCATGGAGTCTGATGCTAAAAAAAAAAAAAAAAAAAAAAAAAAATCAACTAATAAAACAAAACATGAATTTACTTTAAATCAAGCTGAGCTTGTGGACTAGTCCAAAATACAGTTCAAAATAAAATAAGTATATTTAGGCTGTCCGAGGAAATGAGGGTGTAAGTTCGATTAAAACTGAGAAAGAAGTGGGGCTCCTGAGGGGCTCAGTCAGTTAAGCGTCCGACTTCGGCTCAGGTCGTGATCTCGTGGTTCGTGGGTTCGGGGCCCGTGTCAGGCTCTGTGCGGACAGCTTGGAGCCTGGAGCCTCCTTAGGATTCTGTGTCTCCCTCTCTCTCTGCCCCTCCCCTGCTTGTGCTCTGCCTTTCTCTCACTCTCTCTCTCAAAAATAAAGAAGCCTTAAAAAAAAATTTTAGAAAGCTGAGAAAGAAGTAAAACAGAAATGATAAACAGAAATGATGCAGAGATTTAGAAATGAAAAAAACTTAGCCGTCGATACAAAAGACCGCATATTTGATGTACTCTAGGCCAGAAACAACTGGGGATAGAACTGGGGAAGTTGGCAGATAGGCCACAGGGATTTCCCAGCATGACACAGATTCAACTGCGTGAAAGAGTGGTTGAGCACCAGGGGGAACAGAAAGGGAACTGGTAAGATACATGTAGCGAATGTGGCGGGACATAATTCTGGAAGTGGGAGAAGCGGTATTGGAGATCATGTGGCGAAGCATTTGAGACTTGATGTTCTCAGCTTGGAATCAGATCTCTGTGCCGCGTGGGAGACACGAAGGTATCTAAATGTGTATCTAAATGCCCTGAAGGACGAGTGGAGAACAGTAGTGTAGAAGTTAGCAGGAATGTAGACTGTCTGGGAAGGTGTAAGCAATCAATTAGACTGACAGCCACCTTGCGATGAGCCACAGTAATTGCCAGAAAGCGAGCCATAGCTCCTTGTTTCCACGGAGGAAAAAGAATTGTTAGCCTTGTCCTAAAGCTTTATACGTCGGCACTCCATTATAATTCAAAATAAGGAGGAAATACAGATTTTTCCAGGAATGGAAAGAGTAAGAGTTTACCATTCATAGATTGCTTGAAAAGATATACTTGGCCCAGAAGGAGAGTGAACCCAGGAGAAGGGTGTTGCAGCTTGGTTCCCTGGAAGGCAGGCTTTTCTGTCTTTTTTTTTTTTTTTAATTTTTTTATTTATTTTGAAAGTGAGAGAAAGCGTGACTTGGGGAGGAGTAGAGAGAGACGGAGAGAGAGAATCCCAAGCAGTTCTCTGCACTGTCCTCCAGAGCCTGATGTGGGGCTCAAACCCACGAACTGTGAGGTCGTGACCTGAGCCAAGGTCAGATGCTTAACCAACTGAGCCCACCCAGGCGTCCCAGAAGCCAGGCTTTTGAGGCAGAGATCAGTGTGTGAAGCAGATGAGATGGCAGTGGCCTTGCCATCAACAGCTAGAGGAGCAGAGGGAAGTTGGCCTGCAGTGAGATCTTAACAAAGACCTCTACAGGCAAGGCGTACCACTGGGATGACCCTCCGGGGTTGGCCTGACATGCATGAGGGTCTTGATTTCCCTGCCCCTCTGTGGAGCAGTCATGAGCTCAGGCTGCCCCAGGGAGGCTAAGGTGGCTCTCTTCAGCCCAGGTCATCCCGAAGAGGCTGGCCACTGAGGGTTGTCTGCCAGGAGAATCCCTTCATACTGGAACTCGGTGTAGGTATAGTCGCCATAGCACAGCACCACATCCCGCCCAGAAGGTATGGAATATAGAAAACAGCACTGAGTTTGGAAACAGGTGAGGGGGCTCAGTCGGTTAAAGGCCTGACTCTTAGTTTCAGCTCAGGTTATGATCTCACGGTTCGTGGGTTCAAAGCCCACGTCAGGCTCCATGCTGATGGTGCGGAGCCTGCTTGGGATTCCCTCTCTAGCCCCTCCCTTGCTCTCTCTCTCTCTTTCTCAAAATAAATAAAAATCAATTAATCAGAAAAAAGAAATAGATGAACTACGTTGTCAGTGTTAATTAACTTTTGCAAGTAAAAAAAAAAAAAGAATTTAATTGAGATTGGAAGAGAGGGGTGATTAGGATACATGGTCCCAGACCAATATGGTAAATATAAACAACATGAAAATACCGCTGGCCACATTAATTAGACAAGGTAGGATTCAAGGCAAAAATATCAGGGCAGAGTGTTTTATTATATCAATATAGTCCTTAGTAAGGCGATGGTGCTCTCCGCGTTTGGACCAAAGGACACAGGATTGAAATTCAGAGCGCAAAAATTAAAAAAAAAAAAAATCTAAGGATAAATTGATAAAATTTATATATAGTTTACTTCCCAGACTTCTGGTTTCTCTTGGGTGGTGTCAGTATAAATACTAGTGTATGCATTTAGAAAACACGTGCATACACGCAATTTTATACACACATTCGTACATTTATTCGTAGTATTCGCAGCTGTGCTGTAATCTGTAATCAGTAGTTAACTTGTTTCTTGTTTTCCACTAATGCTTCTACACTGAATATCCTGAGGACAAATCCTTAGATTATAAATTGTTTAAGTGTGTGTGTGTGTGTGTGTGTGTGTGTGTGTGTGTGTACGTACATCTGGCAGGTTGTTCTCTTTGTTCCTTTTGTATCTGAAGGAAAAAAAACTGCTTGATTCTTTGTGATACTTCACTTGTGAAAAGAAAAGCACTTGGGTAACTGTGTTTCCGTTTTAATAATGGTATTTTTCTGTTATTTTAGCCTTACGAAGGATGAATCCAAAAGGCCAAAGTATAAAGAACTTCTGGTAAGTATGAGACCTTGGGAATTTTAGTTATTTGTATGAGACCTTGGGAATTTTAGTTATTTCCTTGCCCAAATGCTCTTAGCATGCTCATTCTCTAAGCAAGTAATGGTCTCCTGTGTTCTCAACAAATAGCCTGACCTAATTGAGTATTTTATTATTATGTTTTTAATAATTTTATTTTTTCTAATGTTTATTTTTGAGAGAGAGTATAAGCAGGGGAGGGGCAGAGAGAGGGAGAGAGAGGGAGAGAGAGGGAGAGAGAGGGAGAGAGAGAGAGAGAGAGAGAGAGAGAGAGAGAGAGAGAGAATCCTAAGCAGGCTCCCCATTGTCAGCGTGGAGCCTGACGCCGGGCTCAAACTCACAAACGCCAGATCATGACCTGAGCCAAAATCAGGAGTCAGATGCTTAACCAATTCCACTACCCAGGTTCCCCCACCGCCACCCCCCACCCCACCATTGAGTGTTTTTTTTTTTTTTAATAATGTTTGAGGGGCGCCTGGGTGGCGCAGTCGGTTAAGCGTCCGACTTCAGCCAGGTCACGATCTCGCGGTCCGTGAGTTCGAGCCCCGCGTCGGGCTCTGGGCTGACGGCTCGGAGCCTGGAGCCTGTTTCCGATTCTGTGTCTCCCTCTCTCTCTGCCCCTCCCCCGTTCATGCTCTGTCTCTCTCTGTCCCAAAAATAAATAAAAACGTTGAAAAAAAAATTAAAAAAAAAAATAATGTTTGAAACCAGTATTTGGAAAGAGAAAATTTGAAGTTACATTTTCCTCCTAATTTTTGGCTAGATTCTCATGGAAAAATTTGGCCTTGACATGTCATAAAAATTACCCCCCAGAATTTTAACATTCATTTCAGGAGCCACCGTCCACTGCCTGGCCTGTGTGTGTTTAACAAAGTTATTTTTTTTTTTTAAGTAATTTAAAAAATTTTTTTTAATGTTTTATTTATTTTTGAGACAGAGACAGAGCGTGAGCAGGGGAGGGGCAGAGAGAGGGAGACACAGAATCCGAAGCAGGCTCCAGGCTCTGAGCTGTCAGCACACAGCCCAACGCGGGGCTCGAACCCACAAACCATGAGCTCATGACCTGAGCTGAAGTCGGACGCTTAACCAACCGAGCCACCAGGCTGCCCCTACAAAATTATTCAAAATTATTCTGTATTAAACTCTCTCAATGCAAATTTACATCATACAGCAAATTCCCATTTCTTCAAAAGCTCACCCATCCCTGGGACTTGGTTGTTTTAAGCAGCGCTGGAATGGCTGCGGTCCTGGCAGTGAACAAAATGCTGTGACCTAATCAATAACGTGGTGATAGTTGAAGCAAAGACCCCCTTGCCTAGCTGTCCAGGGTGTTAGGTCAAACTTCTGGTCTGTGCCAGCAGGGACTCCGAAGATACCCAGCCCACGTACTTAGAGAAGCCATGAAAGAGAAACACTGGTAGAGATGGCGTGTGAAAGGGTGGGCTTGTGACGCAGATACGGGGCTGGTGGCTTCGGAGGGGACGGGGGCCGAAGTTCACAGGATGGGATTCTGTCGAGCCTCTTTCAGAGCAGGGTCTGGAGCACTGGAACAGCCTCTTCTCTAAGATCCTTCTGCACGTGGGGGATATGGGAGGCTGAAGCTTATGCCTGTGTCCCACGGGGAGTGGCAACCCATACTCATGTGGCTCTTCCTGGCTCTCAGATGGTGGCAGGGCCTCCAGCTGTGTTTGGGGCCGAGGAGCAGCTCTCCTGCTGTCTGCCTAGCAAATCCTCCCCGGTGTGCAGAGAAGCCTCCTGACCTCACTGCCAGGATGGCTCTTCCAGATCGGGCTTGCCCACACCCACTAACCGGTCTCTCGGAACGAGCGTGACCTTATTTCACAGCCATTATGGGGTGGGAGCCTTCTGTCCCGTGCCGTATCGAAATTGGGAAAAGCTCAGTGTGGGCTCCCCTACGAACTTTGATCATCTTTTCTTTTTTCTTGCAGAAACATCCCTTTATTTTGATGTATGAAGAACGTACCGTAGAGGTCGCATGCTACGTTTGTAAAATCCTGGATCAAATGCCAGCCACTCCCAGCTCCCCCATGTACGTCGACTGATCTCGCCGCTGCGTCAGACTCTAGGAAAAAGGGCTGAGAGGAGGCAAGACGTAAAGAATTTTCATCCCGCATCGCAGTGTTTTTATTGCTTGCCCAGACACCACGTGCAGTGAGATTGGTGTTCGTTTCCATCTTGTGTGTATGCTCCTGTCACCTAGACATGCATCCCCGTGATACCCGATCGATCACACAGTGTTCGTGCTGGTCAGAGAGACCTCACCCCGCTCTTTTGTGACGGACGTGTCCGTGACATGTGGAAGTCAGTACGATCAATTTATTGACTGTGATCAGATCACATCTTAACTTCATTTCTAGACTCAAAACCTGGAGACGCAGCCACTGGAATGGTGTTTTGTCAGACTTCCAGAAACTGGGAGCGCACGGTGATGGATGTACGTCGTCTGAACACAGAGACTCGGGCTTGAGCGAGAAGGGTTTGCACAGCCAACGAGACGCATTGCCTTCTGGAGCTGGGAGACAAAGGAGGAATTTTAATTTTCTCTCTTCACCAAGTGCAATAGATTTACTGATTTGATACTCTGTTGCTTCACCGTCACGGTCGATGTTCGGGGATCGATGTGCTCAGCCAAATTTCCTGTTTGAAATATCACGTTAAATTAGAACGAGTTTCTCTTTACCAAAAACCGTGTTGCGTTCAAAGAGGTGAACCCTGAAATACGGAGACAGGACAGAACGTGTTCTTTTCTCCTTGACTAGTCCTTCTCTTCATCGGGAAGACTCAGGAGTCTGCCACTCGTCACAGAAGGTGCTGCCCCTAAGAATTTTCTTTCTCAAAGTTCGGTGTCCTGCCAACTTGATGTTCCGTCTGCCACAAACCACCAGGACTGAAAGAAGAAAAACGTGCTGAGGGCCAAGTTTACGGGTGTTTCCAATTCTAGCATCCGATCTGGAACAACTTACAGCACCCTGTATTTCCCCTGGGTCCCAAGCCTGATACTTTAGCCATCATAACTCACTCACAGGGAGAAGTAGCTATAGAAGCGATGTGCCTTGACTGATGACGTAGAGATTGCTTATAGGCAGCACGAGACCAAACCTCAGTCGTCTGCCCGCACTGGCCCACATCTTCGGTTTCTGGATCCCTCCCCCTGCCCATGTGGTCTGTTGCCGCTAACTGACTTTTGCTCAGTCCAATATTTTGCCTTTTACCCCCCACCCCTCCATATCAAAACCATTTTTAATCATCCGGGATATTTAGCCCCAAATCCCTCCTGCACTCTAACGTGTAAAAGGCTGAGGAGCGTGGGGCCCCACTGATGTGGTAGGTGATGAGGAAGCATCTTCTAGAGACACATTTGACCAGATGAGGGTCTGAAATGGCAGTCTTTAGAGAAGCTTGTCACCCGTGAGAGTCTCTGGCACAGGTCACTGTCGTTTCTTGGAATTGGAATTCTACAAAAAAAAAAAAAAAAAGACAACAACAACAACAACCAAAAACCCACAAAACCCCAAAGCCCAAAACCACCCCTAGAATCTGCTCTCTTTTGCTATGCTGCCTCACTTACCCCTTAGCTGGGTCTTCCCTAGGTTTCGCTCAGGCCTCCCCGGCACCGAGCGTTGGGTTCCGTGTAACAGTTAAGCAGCCCTTGGGAGTGGCTCAGGCACACTGGGTAGGAAACGGCCGTGGGCCGAGAGGCACACAGTGCCATCCAGGAACCAGGCGGTGGCAGGTGTCGACGTGTCTCCTCCCAGGGTGGCCGTCGCAAACGGTATAGAACGATAGAGGGGAGACAGTGCTGTTTAAGGTTACGTCCCTGTCCATTTTCAGAATTCAGAAATGATTTCTCACTTTGGTCCGCCTGCCCAGTCTCCTTGTTTTTCTCCCCCCTCCCTGGCTCCCCAAACCTTAGACTTCCCAGTGTTCTGAACGGAGGCGTCGTTGCACGTCTTCCTTCGACCGCACCAAGCCATCATCCTCCGTTGCCCCCGGCGACTCAAGAGGAATCTGTTTCTCTGCTGTCAACTTCCCGTCTGGCTCAGCGTAGGGTCACTTTGCCATTAGACACATGGAGATCAAAGCAATTCTGACTGTCCAGGAGCTAATCTGACCGTTCTGTTGTGTGGACAACCACATAAAAAGGCAATTTTAGTGTATTAATCATAGATTATTATAAACTATAAACTTAAGGGCAAGGAGTTTATTACAATGTATCTTTATTAAAACAAAAGGGTGTATAGTGTTCACAAACTGTGAAAATAGTGTAAGGACTGTACATTGTGAGCTCTGGTTATTTTTCTCTTGTACCATAGAAAAAAAATGTATAAAAATTATCAAAAAGCTAATGTGCAGGGATATTGCCTTATTTGTCTGTAAAAATGGAGCTCAGTAACATAATTGCTTCTTGGAGCTTTGGAATATTTTATCCTGTATTCTTGTTTGAATTCCTCCTCTATTTAAGATATATACATGGAATCGAAGTGTTTATGTAATAGTTCTACCCTTTGCCTGCAGGTCAGTTGTAATAAATCTAGGCTGTGATGATGACTTTGTAATTTGATTTTCTGAAGTCAGACCCTGAGAGGGGAAAAATCAAGTAAATTCCATTAAATTATCTGTGCATTTCACATTGGGACAAACTCCCTTCTTCTGGAAGTGTTTATGGCTCCTTTTTTCCCCCCCTCCTCCCTTCTTGTGGTTGCTCTCTCTCTCTCTCTCTCTCTGTCTCTCTCTCTGCTCACTCTTCTTGAAACCACAGAGGTATTCGTGAAGCACCTGTTGAGTGGGTGTGATGCAGTCTCTTTTTCCAGTTTGCTCCTCTGTTGGTTGCCCTCACCTGCCCTGGCTTTCTCGATGCTAAAGGAAAAGGGTACCGTTCTTCAACCTGTGTCACGGTGGAGGTACACAGCTCGTAAGAACCCAGCCTGCCTCACGCTGGTGCCGTCGCTGCTGGGTGAGCACTGGATACCAGCTCAGATTGCGGTCACCGCTACTTTAGAGAGAAGGGTGGGGAGGAGGTTTGTGGGCCAAAGGCCTGTGGAGGCCAGACCTGAGAGGTTTATGGGCGGGAGGATAGATGTTGCTGAGCAGAAAGCCGTGGGAGCCTGGAAAGTGGGGGAGGGAAGAACTTCAAAGCTCCAGCACTGAATGTATCTGTTACATTAGCACCTCTCGGCTATTGGCCAAATCCTGACTCATTGATCATATGCAGATTCAGCACCTCACTCTTCCCCCGTGCCTGTTTCCTAACCTGATCTGAGATGCAGGAGGTATCGTTCTGGAACCAGCCGTGGTAGGTGAGTATCGAACGTTCTCCAGGGAATGGCCGTAGATAGCCTCCCCAGCTACGCCTTTGCTGCCAGGGGAAAGGATACCCCGCGGAGCTTCCAGACCCTGGCCGTGCAAGGCAATGTCATGGGAAATAGACTGTGAGCAACCTGCCTCTCCTGTATGTGTTCATCTCCTTTGATCCTGACTGTAGCCTTCCAAAGTCAGTTTGTAGTGCCTCGTCTTAGATAGAAGAGAGGAAAACGAAAGCAGAAACAAGGCTGAGAGAAGCAAACTTGTGGCTCCGGTAGCAGCAGGGAGGGGAGCTGAGATTCAAATCCACATCTGTGACATGCACTGTAGGAAATGCTACATTAATTAAGAAAACAAAAAACTGTCACCCAAGAATCAGGCCGGAGTTGAGAGGGAGAGGGAACTCCAGCTGGGGTAACTCTGTTCATAAACCTGACCAAGGCCAGCTTCTTTGTCTTGGGGATGAGTTGACCTCAGAGGTTCTGGAGCGGGGTGCTCAGTGGGGCTTAGTGGCCAATACAAAGGCAGCGTCAGGTGTAGCACCCCCGGGATTCGGGACAGAGGCCTTCATATCCCTATCAGCATGATGACATCGTGTGGCAGTCGCTGGTAATGGGGATTTGGCAGGAGAGGAAATTGTGATGGCTTTTAGTTAGTATTAAAGTGCCTTTTTGCTTACTGGTTCCCTCCATGTGTCTTAGCTGCGGGAGGATAGAAACGGGACCCAGAGGGGCTTGGAAGCGTCCTGGAACACTGGCCGCCTTGTCTCGGAGGTCCAGAGGTGACTTCTGTCTCCAGCTCTCGACCAGGGCTGGATGCACCAGTCACATGCATGGCATCTGTACCTATTACTCGGGATGTGAGGGATGGAGAACCTAAGAACTGTTGCTCTTGAACTTGTCAACTCCTTAAAATACCTCATGAAGTCGGCTGAGGGAAAATCCAATAGCGCGAGCGACTCACTTCTTAGGGTGCACTCTTAAGACACGCGCGTGTGATGGAAAGCTGGTGTGAGACTGCGCGCGTAAGGAATACCATTAGTCCGAACCACCAGCCTCCATGTGCCTTCTGGGAATTTGCTACGGACTAAATTGATGTATTTCTTTCAGATAAACGAGTATCCAGGAAATCTTTCCGATAAACGAATATCCAAGAATTCTCGTCTCAAACCTTGAAATCATTACAAGGTAACGCAACGTCTGCGTTAGCGTTTTTATTTTTGTTTTGTTCTTTTCCTGAGGGTCTGCCAAAGTGTATTCTACTTCTTCGATGCAAAATGTGACTCTGCCATCTGAAATTATCAATCTGTAGAGCATAGTGTGAAGTCATAGCTGAGTAAGGATAATGTATAAGGAATCAGATTTCTATCAGCCTTTGATTTGCTGAAGCACTGAAAAACAGGACTTCTGGTTTTTCCTAGCTTTTCTGCGCAGATTCAATGCGAATGCAAGTCTGTGAGGTAGATAGTCCCACACGCCGGGTACCAGTCTTCAAGAACTTGGTAGCTTTTGTAAGGCAGTGCCTGGGCAGAGGCAGACCATCTCTGTCTCTTGATGCTTTGTTGAGAGTCTTCTGGAGAAACCATGTGTTTCCTATTCAACAACATAACAAATAAGGTGTGTGTATAAGATGGCTAAAAAAATGTTTTAAGCCAAGATTCGTTACATGCACATGATTCCTTCCTATCTTACGAACTCTACATTGAGTCCGGTCCGTGGAACCATGGATGAGAACATTTTTTATTTCTTTGGAAAAAATGCCTTCAGCGTGTGGTTAGAAGCATCACGCTTCCTGCTCGCTTTTGATCCCAGGTGGTATTTCGCAGCTTCGTTTCTTTGTTTGCAAGACTGGGTCCCAACACATCTGCCCGTTTCTATAAGGTCAACCCAATTCCAAAGCGTGGAGGGTTGTTTCAACCGAGGGCAGAGAAAGCATAAGCACTGGCTAGAATCAGCTTCTGTTCCTGAATATGTCAAGGCTTGCCTTGAATATGTGAGACTTGCCTTCTGGGGACCTCTTTCTCTTCACCTTCTTCTTCTGGGTAGGAGCCATGTGCTTTTGGTTGGATCCCGTAATTTTCTCTAGTTTCTTTTGTTTCTCTCTACTCTGATTGACAGTGTGACACATTCATTTCTCACTGTGGGTTTCTGCCTCCTAGTCGGTCTTCCTCACCTCTGGGCTTGTTCCCCTTCAATCTATCCCCATGACTGCCCTTCACCTCTCTTTTTTTTTTCCTTTTCTTTTTTAAATGTTTATTTATATTTGAGAGAGAGCGAGAGCCAGGGAGGGGCAGAGAGAGAGAGAGAGAGAGAGAGAGGCTCTGGCAGTTCGGAGTCTGATGCTGGTCTTTGAACTCACGACCCACGAGATCATGACTTGAGCAGAAACCAAGAGTTGGTCACTTAATCGACTGAGCCACGCAGGCGCCCATATTTTTTAATTTTTTGATGTCTATTTATTTAAAAAAATTTTTTTAAACTTTTTTTAAATTTATTTTTGAGACAAGGAGAGACAGAGCATGAACAGGGGAGGGTCAGAGAGAGGGAGACACAGAATCTGAAGCTGGCTCCGGGCTCTGAGCTGTCAGCACAGATCACGACACATGGCTCGAACTCACGAACTGCGAGATCATGACCTGAGCCGAAGTCGGACGCTTAACTGACTAGGCCCCCCAGGTGCCCCAGCCTTTGTAAAGTGCTGATTGAATTGTGTCATTCTTCTGTTTAAAATTCTTTAATAAGTCCTGGGGATATGCAGGATGAAGGCCGGGCTTATGTGTGTTTCCATGTATAGCTTTATTTAATCCTCAACACGTGGGTAGAAACTATTATCTCCGTGTTAAAGATTAAGAAACGGACTCACTGTGGTTAGTAATCTGCCCACTATCTCAGAGCCAGTGAGGAGTCTGGAAAAGTCAGGAGTAGGGCACGAGTGTGAAAAGATGGGCAGGGTCATAATCGTACATGAAATTGCACATGCCAAGGATGAACTTTTTCTCTTACATGCTGGAGAACCATAGGGGATTTTAGGCAAGGTCACGATCTCACGGTTCATGAGTTCGAGCCCCACGTCAGGCTCTGTGCTGACAGCTCAGAGCTTGGAGCCTGCTTCGGATTCTGTCTCTGTCTCTCAGACTGTGCTTTTGGAAAATCATTTCAGTGACTATGTAGGCTGGAAATGGGGAGGTTTGAAGGCCGATTAAGAAACAATATTCTAGGCAAAAGTTGGGGAAGGTAAAATAGTGGAATTGGAGGTGGAGAGGATTTAAGAGATAATGTAGGGGGTGGAATTAGCTCCATGGGCTCCTCATCAGATGTGTGCGGTAAAGAAGGAGGTAGGGAAGGGGGCCTGGACAAATGTTGTTTTCTGGCTTGGGTGACAGATTGCCTTAGAGATCGGTTGTGCCATTCACAAACTTTCATGGTTCACCAAACCTCCTGTGCTCTTCAGTACCTTCTTGTTGTCTAAGCTGGTTCCTTCTGTCCAGAACTCTTTTTTTTCCTGCTTTTGAAAGCACCTACCTACTCTGAATTAAAGACCTGAATTAAATCATACACCCTCTCAGAAGCCTTCCCAATTCTGTCCTCTGAGCTCCACTTCTCTCTCTCTCTCTCTCTCTCGTGATATCTCTGTGTAGCATTAATCATGTTCAGTTATGGTTATCTCTTTCCTTCCTTGGTTGTGAGTTATCTGAAGTCAGTCTAGTCATCCTTATGGCCCAGTGAGAAGAGTCCTCATACCTGTCCTACAGCGTCGGTACTCTTCTGTTAAAAAAGCCTTTCAATCCCAGTTTTTTCACACTTGTGGAACATAGCGTTTCATTTTCTCGAGCCTCGATGACGTTTTCCCAGAGCCATGCGAAAAATTGGATTTATGTATCTGTGGCATATTTCTGCTAAAAACAGAGAAGCCAATATAGACTCAGTTGACCGCACAGTCAATGGTGAGTATCCACAGTTTAGGCACTGTAGACAGAAGCAGGCAGGTACTATCACTAAGAAAGTACCCATGGCTTCTGTCTCTGAGAGGATGTTACAGTAGACACGCTTATCAATCCTCCTAATTAATCTTTTCACGTGGGGATTGTGCTTACGTTTCCCTAATATTCAGCCATCCTGTAAACCATTCATTAGTTACTAGGATAAACACAGCTTGGTGGTGTTTAAGATTCTCAGATCCATAATTCTGAGTGATATGATCCTATAATTTTCCTTTCTCGTAAGACTTATTTTTTCTTTTTTTTTTTTTCATATCAGGTTACATTTGCCTTGTAGAATGAATTGGAGTTTCTTTTCTCTTGCCTGGAAGAGATCGCCCCAATTTTTATTCCTTGAAAGCTTTTCAGAACTTTGCCGGTAAACCTGTCTTGGCTTGATGTTTTCTTTGTGAGAAGATTTCTAATCACGGTGTCAGTTTCTTCAGAGGATGATTTATATACTTGGAAGAATTAGTTTTTGTGTCGGTTCCTGGAAGTTGATTTTCCTATGTTATCTATATTGCTACGTTGGTTGGCATCTGATTACTAACACTGTCCTTTCCCTTTTTAACCTCTGCTTTATTGACTCCCTCTTTGCCTTCATGATGCTCTTCTCGTCTTTTTTTTTTTTTTTTGATAAGTCTTTCCAGAGGTTTGTCTGCTGAGTTAATTACTGTTTTGTTTAAAAAAATTTTTTAATGTTTGTTTATTTTTGAGAGAGAGAGAGAGAGAGACAGAGCATGAGCAGGGGAGGGGCAGAGAGAGAGGGAGACACAGAATCCCGAGCAGGCTCCAGGCTCTGAGCCATCAGCACAGAGCCCGATGCGGGGCTCAAACTCACAAACTGCGAGATCATGACCTGAGCTGAAGCCAGACGCTTAACCGACTGAGCCACCCAGGTGCCCCACTGAGTTAATTATTTTGAAAATCGCCTTTTGGCTTTCTTTGCTATTTGTTTCTGCTCTTATTTTGGTTACCTCTTACCTTGTACTTCTTCTAGGTTTATAATGTTATTTCTCTCACTTTTCCACATGGACGTCAGACTCAAGAATTTTGAGACTTTATTCTTTTTTTTTTTTTTTTTTTAATTTTTTTTTCAACGTTTATTTATTTTTCTTGGGACAGAGAGAGACAGAGCATGAACGGGGGAGGGGCAGAGAGAGAGGGAGACACAGAATCGGAAACAGGCTCCAGGCTCTGAGCCATCAGCCCAGAGCCCGACGCAGGGCTCGAACTCATGGACCGCGAGATCGTGACCTGGCTGAAGTCGGAGGCTTAACCGACTGCGCCACCCAGGCGCCCCAAGACTTTATTCTTTTTAATGTAAGCATGTTAGGCTGTGCACTTCCCTCTAAGAACCACCACTGATGAGTCCCATACATTTTAGTACAGAGAGGTTTCATTATTACTCTGTTTTAGGTTTTCTTTCCAATTTTCATGATGATTTCTTATTTTGCTCAAAGGGTTCTTTTACATCATATTTTAAAAATTTCCAAATATCTTTTCGTTATTAACTTGTCATTCATTGACACTGCAGTTAGAGATGGTAACATATGTGGCATTTATTTGAAATTGGATATTTTTTTAGAGCCAGTAAGTGGTTTGCATTTTAATGTCACACTTTTCTCTCCCTCTCTCTCTCTCTCCGTGTGTGTGTGTGTGTGTATATATATGTATATATATATATATATACATATATACACATATGTATATGTGTATATATACATATATATACATATATACACATATACATATATGTGTATATATACATATATATACATATATACACATATACATATGTGTATATATATATATGTATATATATATGGTATACATCTATTTTCTGTATCGAATGTGGAATTCTCTAGATGTATCAGATCAAGATTGCTTACTTTATTGTTCAGATCTTTTATATTTATGCTGACTTTTGTTTGCTTAAAGCAGAGTAAATCCAAGGAAAACAGAATTAGGAGCAGAAACGAATGTGCGAGGACCCAAAGGCAGAATGTGGTAGAGAGGATCAGGAAAGACAAAATTTATGTCTTCGAAAAGGGCAATGAAGGGGTAAGTCCTTGGCAAGATTACCGTATAAAGAAGGAAAAGGTGGAAATTACATTAGGACTGAGTAGAAAGCTTTGGCTGTACCTGGACCAGTCATGATTTGTTGTGTATCCATTAAAGTCAGTGAAACACAGTTTGAAAATCCTTAAAACCACACCGTACTGGATGCCTGGTTTTAGCGGTGGTTTCCCCAAACATTTATGGAACAGAGAATTCAAAACCGTGCCACCATCTTCCAGAGAATAGAGTAAGAGGGGGTCATTCTGCATATCATTTCTTGACGAACTGACTAGAGACCCCACTCATGCATATACCTAAAACTTGACTTTCACAGTGTGGGCAACCCCTGGGGAGAAAGGTGACATTGTGGCTCTAGGGCAATAGGTCTTTAAGATGAAAAAGAAAAAGTGAAATGAGAGCCCTAATTTTACATTTGTACACAAACATCAGTTCTAGATGGATCTAGAATATCAACAGACTGTAGAATTTTAAGGCTTTCGAAAACCATGAAAGATAGTATCTTCATGACTCGGGGCATCCACAGTATATAAAAAAGTCCCATGACTCAATCAGAAAAATGCAACCGACCCGATAAAAGAATGGGGAAAGACATCAGCAGGTGTTTTTTTTTTTTTTTTTTTAAATTTTTTTTTTCAACGTTTATTTATTTTTGGGACAGAGAGAGACAGAGCATGAACGGGGGAGGGGCAGAGAGAGAGGGAGACACAGAATCAGAAACAGGCTCCAGGCTCTGAGCCGTCAGCCCAGAGCCTGACGCGGGGCTCGAACTCCCGGACCGCGAGATTGTGACCTGGCTGAAGTCGGATGCTCAACCGACTGCGCCACCCAGGCGCCCCCAGCAGGTGTTTTAAAAATGGGGAAAGACATCAGCAGGTATGAGACTGTCAACATACGAAAAGAAGCTTGACCTTCTTGGTGTTGGGGCATGGTAGATTAAAAAAACCACAGTGAGACAACGTTTTCACACTCAGTAGGCTTAGAAGCTTTGAAAAAGAGGGACAAAACCAAGCGTTGGTGGGTATGAAGTCCTCTGAGAATTCGCATACACTATTTTTGGGAGTGCAAATGGATGTAAATATTGGGGGGGGGGAATCGCCATAATCTAATCATTCGGGTGTGATGTTAACTTGCAATCTAGCCATGCCCCCCTAAGCTTGCATTCCAGAGAAGCATTCCAGCGCGCAGCAGGAAAAACATGTAAGAATGTCTATATTGCCTGTAGTTACAGAACCCAGAAACACTCAAATGCCCACCAGTAGCCGATGTATAACTAGGCATCCATAGATACAGATTGCTACAGCTGTGTGTAATCTTTTACGATACATCTGTGTATGATAAAAGAGATATTATAAAGACTTGAAAGTGAGGATGTTGATAAAGTGTAACTTTGAATCTATGAAGCAGATCACAGAAGGTCATATCAGCTGTGAATCCATTTATATAAAGCTCAAAACCAGACAAAACGGAGGAAACCCTATTTTAAGAATACATCCAGAGGCGGGAGACCTCTTAGGCAAACCAAAAGAATGATCGATTCAAAACACAGGATACTGATTTTCTCTGGGCAAAGAGGTTGGGAGACACCGTCAGAGACGGGCCAATACCTCTCAGATGATATGAACGATCAGTTCCTCAAGCCGGATGATGGTGGGGTCATTGGCGTTTGCTCTGTTCTTTCAACCGCACATGTATCTTTTATATGTGCTTGTCTGTGTAAAATATTTCACAACAAATTTGAAAAAAGATACCAGAGAACAGGAACACAGAAGGAGTAGGGGGAGCACCTTGGCGGTTCTGCTTGGGCTAGACTAGCATTCCGGGTGCCCTGCATTCAGACAGCAGCAGAGGTGACCGCGGCCCCGCCTTCCACTGTCTCCCGCTGAGTTACGGCTTCTTGGTTCGGGCAAGATCAACGCAACCCTAGGCTAGCCCACAACAGGGCCTGGTATAAAACGATGAGCGGACCCATCATTTGTCCTTTCCCAGGACTGTGGGCGGGGAGACACTGAGATGATGAAGCAGGAGGCAGTGGGGTTCACCCAATGCTTGGCTGAACGGAACACAGGAACGAGCGTCCCCGAGTTAGCCAAAGCATGCTGTGCACGTCTTGGGCAAGTCAAAGTCCAAGGGGCGGGACCTTCGAGGTGGAGAATGTCCACACGGAAACCCAGTGCTCCTCTTACAACGGGAAGAGAAATCTGTGGCCTAGAGGCGGGGGGTGTAGAGTGAAATTCACCTGGCACCCCCTCCTGAAGGCCCCAGAGCTGCCACAGCCCCACGCAACCTGCAGGGCCAGCATCTGAGCCCGTCCCTGGGGGCCCTGCCAGGATCAATATGCCACCTGCTTCGGGGCCGGGGGCGGGGGGGGGCAGCATCTCGCCTCCTTATACCCTAAGCCCAGCTAACGAGCAAATCAGTCGTTCTTTTCAAAGTATTGCAACCAACTGGAAGGCTACTGGCCAAGGTGCAGGGCTCATTCTCCAGCTCATCCCCTCTCCCTCTGACGACAGCCAAGACTCCAGACAACACGAGAGGCAGCTAGCTCCCTGTGGACTCTGGAGAGCAGGTGCATCAGGGAAAGGAGTTGAAATTTGGAAGGCACGACTGTGCCTTGTCAAAACTCAGAGAAGTGTGCATCCACAGGAGTGAATTTTACTAAAATAAAGAAACCGATCTTTAAACAACTGTATGTGAGAGAAGACAAAGAATGGGATGTGGGTCCAGAAGACCTGGGTTTCCCCAGGTCCAGCCACTCTCTGGTTGCTCGATCTCGGTCACTTAACTGAACCTCAAATCAAAAGCATGTTCCGGAACCACCCAGAAGCAAGCAAACCAGAGTGAGGTAATTTCAATGCACTTTCTAACACTCTTTCCAGTTCTGCTGGATATAAGAGGCCTGTGTTAGGTGGCTGACAACGTGAGGGCGAGGCTCTGGGTTCCATAGGGGCCTCCGCCGGCTGCCGAAATCCTTTCTGACCCGAGGTGGGGAGCCAGGGTGGGCGGGTTCTTCAACTTTTTCCACATGCAGGTGGACGGACATTCATAACCTCTCCCAGTGACGTGCCAACACTGAGATAGCTCTTCCGGTCTTGGCTGTTCATCCATTCTTACCCCTGGACAGTGACGTATCCCGATGGGTACAATGGTCGGGAGTTAGACTGCACACTTAAGACTGCCCGGGTGTGAACCCTGCATCGACACTTTCTGCTGCAGTCTTGAACCCGGTGTCCCAGTTTCCTCCTCTGTGACATGGGGATAAACACAGTAATTGCCTCGTAATGTTCTGGTGAGGATTTAATGAGATAATGCATCTAAAATGGTATCCACGCTGTCTGACCCGTAGGTGAATGCATGCGTAGGCTCAGTAATCGCGACGTGACCTGCGAGCTGCGTTCACCCCATTGACCACTTGGGGGAGCCATATAGCCAAAAACCAAAACAGTTCTCAGGAGCGGTTAGGATTTTTGTTTCTGACAGAGGGGGAGTTAAAGTGCATCTGGTTCACTCCCTCCTTTTTTGCATTTGTGCAGAGGCTCTGGGAGAAGGAATAATTTGCTCACAGTCATGCAAATAGCAGGCAATCTGAAGACTGGAGTCTTTTTCTTTTTCTTTTTTTAATTTTTTGAATGTTTATTTATTATTGAGAGAGAGAGACAGAGCATGAGCATGGGGGGGAGGGAGCGGTGCAGAGAGGGAGGAGACACAGAATCGGAAGCAAGCTCCAGGCTCTGAGCTGTCGGCACAGAGCCCGACGCGGGGCTCGAACCCACAAACCGTGAGATCATGACCTGAGCGGAAGTCGGACGCTTCACCGGCTGAGCCCCCCAGGGGCCCCTCATCTACCTGACTTCTTATACAACATTTCCACTTGGAAGCCTGCGAGGTATCTCCTGTCATTTAAACCTGAGCTTCTTATCTCCTCCCATAAATGTTTCTCCAGCAGACTTTCTTATTTTGGTGAAGCATGGCTCCCTGTCTCCGTTTATTCAGCTAAAACTTTGAGTTGCCCTTCATCCCTCTCTTTCTCTCGTGGTCCACATGCACCAACAAAGACACTGGCCCTGCCTTCCAGCCAGACCCCGAATCCCATCACTTCTCACTTCTTACCACCTCCGCTGCTCCCATGATGACGTCAGCCACCATCAGCTTGTCTGTGGTCATTGCCAAGCCTCCCGCCAGCCTCCCGCTCGTGCCCGCCCGCAGCTTACTCTCTGCAGGGCATGTCCCCCACTCCTTGGCTCCAAGACCTCCAGTGTGTCCCCTCTCAGGCCCTGATGGCTGCCCTTCCCAGGGGTGTCTGCAGAAGTCTCCAACCATCCCTCCTTTCCTACCTGTCACACCGACCTCCTGGCTGTTCATGAGCAGTCCTGGAGTGCTCTCCCCTTCGCTCCTGCGTCACCTGCCTGCCCTGGTGTGCTCCCCATGCCTGCAGAGCCACCCACTCCCCGTCTTCCTCCCCATCTACACCCTTGTCACCTTCACCCCACTTCTCTTTAAAAGACTGCAGCACCTTCCCCCCCACCCCACCCCACCCCCGCACTGCCTCCCCGCTTCCCTAGCACTTACCAGCCAACATTCTGTGCATTCTATTTACTCATTTTGTTGAACGACTGCCTCCCCCTTCTAGAATGAAAAGCAAGTCCGCGTGGTTGCCGAGGGGAGTTGGGGGGGATGGGTGAAGCAGTTGTAAAGGGGCTTAGAGCTACAGACTTCCTGTTGTGAACTGAAGAGGTTACGCAGGCGAATAGCGTAAGGAATAGGGGTCAGTTGGATTGTAATATGGTTGTTTGGTGACAGATGGTCGGGGCACTTATCCTGGGGAGCACTGCACAACATATGGGATTGTTGAATCATTACGCTCTACACCTGAAACTCATCTAACGCCGTGTCTTAATTATAGTTAAAAACACAGCTAGTGAACGTGAGGCAAGGGGTGCTAGGAGTAAAATGGTTTTGGCTTACTTATCCCTGTTTGATTTGGGGCAATTACAGGATCCCTCTTGGGAGCAAGCAATCACCGAGCCCCATTCCTGATATTACAGAGAAGGATGCAAGGGTGTCTCTGCTCTAAAAGGTTGACGTCACGTGCTCAGACCCTGCACACAGGGAAGTGTTGCATTCAGATCCTGCAAGTTCGAAAGTCAGTATGAGGCAGGAGGTGGTACCTACGGGCTTGGATAGTCACGGGCCCAGAGACGGAGTCCGATGTCACAAGGCAGACAGCAGTCGGCATGCAGAAAGTGTGTGGGGGGGGTGGAGGGCAGGCCAGACAGTAACAGAAGGGTTCTTGGGGGGTGTGATGGGAAACACATCTAAGAAGATAGGTTGAGGGCATGTTTGCAAAGACTTGTCCCTTTCACGGGTGAGGCACAAACAATTTTGAGCAGGAAAGGATCCAAATAAGTGCTTAGGAAGATTACTTTATGCAGGATGCCACAGAGGAAGTGGAGTCTGGGGCCGGGGGCCAGTTAGGAGGCTGTGAGAGATTTTTATTCCGAGGATGATAAGGACCTGGACCAAGATGGTGCCAGTAAGGCTAGAATTGGGAGAACAGATTTGAGAGATGTTGTGGTGGGAAATGCAGTAAGTCCTGGAACTAGACAGTTGCAGGAGAAGGAAAGGCAGAAGAGAACATGCACTTAGGTATACAGTCCAGTAACAGAAGGAAGAACGGGAGAGGCAGGGAAAAGCTGGTTGTGGAGGAGGGGAGAGGTTCATGGACTGTCTTGGTCAGGGTGGGCCACTTTAACCAACACATCCTAGACTGGGGGGCTTAAACAACTCTATTTCTCATAGTTCTGGAGGCTGGAAGGTTCCAGATCAAGGTGCAGGTAGATCTGGTTCCTGGTGAGAGCCCACTTCCTGGCTTGTCAGCAGCTGCCTTCCAGCTGTGTTGGCACAGGGCCGAGAGAGATTGTGTCTCTTCCACTAATCCCACCATGAAGGCCCAAGCCTCATGGCCTGATCTAACCCTAGTTACCTCCCAAAGGCCTGCCTCCAACTGCCAGCACATTGGGGATTAGGATTTCAACATATGAATTTTGGGTGGAGCCAACCAGTCCATACTACGGGCTGTTGGTATTTCATTGGAGAGGAGACTCAGGGTTGAGGTCTCATTTTGGGTATTCCCCAGCAAAGCACCAGAGTTCAAGAGAACATTCTTTCCTACATGGGAAGATCTGTTGTTGTTTGAAGGCAAGAGGGAAGGAACCTGGATGGTCAGGAGAAGATCAAATATGATAGGTAAGGGACAAGATCGGTGAGGTTGTGCTGTATGGGGAGAGAGGTCTCCCATTCATGGAGCTTGGAGGAAATGTGGGCAGACTACAGAGAGAAAACATTCGCAGGCAGACGAGGGAAAAGTAAAGGGGTTTATTGCTATGTAATACTTCCCAGTGAACAGGAGGCAAAGGTATCTGGCAGGAGCGGTGGATAAGACGCAGACGTGGGATCGGGGCTTACTACAGAGGGGAGATATGGGGCACGGAATGGTTTTCCATGACCAGCAAGTTTGAAATAGCCCCACCTCCCTGCCATGACTATCTATGCCCTTACCCTGCTTTATTTACTTGGTTGCATTCATCACTGTGTGACATCATCTTCTTTATTTATTTGAATACTCATCTATATCTTTCTCTTTAGAATGGAAATAAGGGGAATCTACTGTATGAATGATGACAACAGTGAAGTCATGGGTGGGAGCAAAGCCTGGGTGCCAGCACCTTGACCCCATGGGACCTTCAGTCCATTGATCTTAACCATCTTTTTTCCATCCCTTGCTCCCCTCATGGTCTTGCTTCCTTTATGTTCTCCTTCATATCCATGGTCGATCATTTAAATCATTTCTCCTGGGTAGACAGGATCAGTCACCCCAGCCAGGAGAGTAACTCCATCACTACCTGTTGATTCAGAGGCACGAGGATCTCAAAGTGACCAAGTGGTAGTCTTAACTTCCTGGTCAATGGAACCACTGTTGTATTTCCTGGTGGAAGCATTCCTTCCTTTGGAACTAAGACCTCTAGCTCAGGGGAACAGGAAATAAAACTTTTGCTAGCATATAAGTAGGGGTAAGTGTGAGTGCCCCCACGTCCATTTCCGCCTCTTGATTCCTGGACCCATGGATCTTGGCTACGAGAGAAACAGCACCCTGTATTCGATGTGGATTTGGGGCATATACAGACTCCTGAGAACCTTGCCTCAGCCCTGCAAAAGATTACCACCTAACTAGTGTCATAACTGAGTCTTCGAAAGGCAAATCCTCCATTATGTCAAGCCAGCAGCTTCAGGACAAAGAGGAGTTTGGAAAGATGGGTAAATTCCATGAGCATGAGCCCATCGTTGCACTTCATTTGCTGTGAAATGAGTTCCTTGATCAGAAGCAATGCTGTGCAGAATGGCATGATGGTGGGTAAGGCCTCCTGTAAGTCCACAGATGGTGGGTTTGACAGAAGCATTGTGTGAAGGCACGTGTGTATCCCATAGTTAAGTGTCTATTACAGTGAGCAAAATGCTTTCCCTTCCGTGATGGAAGTGGTCCAGTGTAATCAACCTGCTGAATGAATCACCCCAGGGAAAGATGCCATATCAGGGAGTCAGGTTTGGTCTCTGCTACTGGCAGATTGGGCACCCAGCAATGATGGGAGCCATGTTGGCCTTGGTGAATAGAAGTCCCTTTTGCTGAGCACATGCATTACCTCCATTTCTGTCACTACAGCCACTTTGCTAATGAGTCCATTGGGCAATAAGGAAAGTAGCTGAAGAAAGAGAATAACTGGTATCCATGGAACAGATCACGTTATCCACCCGGTTATCAAAATCCTTTTGCCGAAGCCACTTCTTGGTGAGCAGTCACGTTAGATACAGTTTATGCATGCATGTATTTATTTACTTACTTATCTACTTATTTATCCATTTAGAAAAGTCTATCTACATACCTCTTCCTCAGACATCCTTATCACCAACTTTCTAATCATGTTCCTTCCAAGTCCCTAGCCATCCAGCCGAACCATTGGTCACAGCTTGTGATTCCGTATAGACTCCTACCTGTGGCCATTTCTCCTTCCAAGAAAAATGAACAACCTGATACATTGCCTGGAGTTCTGACCACTGGGAGGACTTGCCTTTGCCACCATCTTTCAGGGATGTCCCGGAAAGTGGTGCTCCAGATGTCTACTTTTGAATGGTGCCTGTATATCATGGAAAACTATCTGTAACCCATGCCAGAGTTTTCTCTTTCTTAGTCAACCGATCATAGGGATCTGCCCTCCCCCGCCTGCCAATAAGGCTGTAGGTGCTCTCTGGAGAAGGTTGTGTAGTGGGAATGGGGACCGTGGCCGTTGGGCCACATCTTCATTTAGCTTACTCACACCGCTTCTATTTGATGACGGACGGTGCTGCCATGCACACGCAGCTTTATGGCTTGGGGATCAGACAACACCCAGCTCACGATGGGCATTTCAGGTTGCATGGTAACTTAGTGGCCTGTGGTTAGCGTTCGGTCTTTACCAAGGCCCAGCAGCAGGCCACAAGCTGTGTCTAAAGAGGATAATAGTTAGCCACGGAGGGTGGCAGGGCTTTTCTTCAAAATCCTAAGGGCCCATGCCATGATTCACCTCCAAGCAGCAACCCTATTTTTGCCATTGCTACTTGAAGCACCATTCAGCCTGCTGGATCATATGGCCCAGCAGGCAAACCCACTTGCACCGACGCCTAGACCTGTCGCAGAGCCTTCTCTTATTCTGGGCCCCTCTCAAAAGTATCAGCTTTTTGGGTCATTTGGTAAACAGAATGGAGTAGACCCTCAAATGAAGAACACGTTGCCTTCAAAACCCAGAGCCCCAGGTAGGCACTGTGCTTCTTTTTTGGTTGTGGGAGAGGCCAGATGTAACAGCTCATCCTTCACCTTAGAAAGGATAACTCAACGTGCCCTACACCGTTGGGCCTCTAGATGTTTCACCAAGGTAGCAACTTCCTGACTTTCTGTTGGATTTGTTTCCCACCCTCTGACACACTAATATCTTACAAGTAAGTTGAAAGTAGTTGCTAATTCTGCTCACTGGGTCAAATCAGCACATGAACATCAAGGTAATGAACCAATGCGATCTCTCGTAGGAGGGAAAGGTGATTACCATCTCTGAAAACTACATCACGACATAAGGCCAGAGAGTCGATATATCCCTGAACCTATCAGCAAAGGACAATGAATGTATGCTGCTGAAAGGAAGCCACTTTGGGTGATTCTTAGTGACAGACATGGGGAAAAAAGCATTTGTGAGATCAGTGGCTGCATGCCAGGGACCAGGGCATATGTTGATTTGCTCCAGCAATGAAGCCACATTGCTAAGAGCAGGTGTGATTAGTCACAATGTGCTGAAGTTTACAGTAATCTGCTGCCATTTTCTAAGATCTGTCTCTTTTCTGTACAGACCAAATAAATCAGTCAGGGATGGGGTGGGGGTTTCTGGCTTTACCTTCCAGAACTGGGTGAAACAACCCCAGGATGGGTTCAGAGAGGCACCACACCCACCGTTAGCTGTACCTGAGTGAAAACTCCATTGATCACCTGACTTCCATAAGCCTACTCTGACTGGTGAATTACAGTGACATTTTGCATCTCTTGGAATCAATGTCATTCAGAACCAGTGCCCAGTAATATCCCCAGAGCCTTATTTCCCTGCCCTCAGTGCACAGTTGCCCTGATAAAAGGCTGTAGGCACCTTTGGGCAGGGGGGAAGGCTAGGAGAAAGATTAACTCTATAAATTTTTGGCAGTGTGCCAGGGTCCTTCCTTCCTCAAAGGAATGTGACCTTCCCTTCATTCAAGGGGTTCTGGTTCTGTAAACTGGCTTAACTCTGGGAACTGATTAAGAAGCCATGATTCTTTGTTCTGATGATTCAAGTTAGACTTCTGTTCATTGGACCTAGAACTTGTCTGCTTATCCAGATTGAGTAAGAATTTAGTAGACTACCCATCTGTTTCTCTTCTAGGGACACCAGGATCCACTCGCCAGTACCATAGATCTCTGTGAATTGGACTGTTCTGGTTCCATATTTGACTCCACTGTCCACGATGTTGATTACACCCATCTTGTCTTTGGCAGTTCAGGGCCATCCTTTGGCCCCTGCCAATCCAAGATCCCATTAAGGATCTCTTGCAGGAACAGCAGATCCCACTGTCATTTCTCACTTGCAGAGAAGAACTATTCAAGGATTCTGGGGCTTTCCTCCGTTTTTTTTATAGTTACGGTGAAAGGGGTGTCCTCGGGGCCATCCTCAGGTAGGTGAGCAGGTCTTATGTGACAAATCTATTCTCATACTCCAGACCTTTTGGTCCCTTTCTCTTCAGTATAACAGAAGAGCTCTGACATCTCACCTTCATGTTTTAGCCAACCAGCCAACCCACCCACCCACCCACCAAACTGTGAAAACCATTTCCAACCCCTCGAGCCACAACCCTGAGTCCACAGTCTTTGCTTCTCGGGCCCCATATCAGTAAATTCAGCCTACTCCAACTTTATGTTAATTCTATTATTCCTGAGCTTTCCTGAACTTTCCTCTGCTGGCGTTTTGGTTACTGATTCAATCCTTTATTTGTATAGCCTTATTGATATGTACCATTTCTTCTTGTGTCAGTGTTCATTGCTTATATCTTTCTAAGAATTTGCCTGTTTCATTCCAATTATCTAATTTGTTGGCATATGGCTGTTCACGGTATTCACTTAGAATCTTTCTTATTTTGGTAATGTCATTAATGATCTTGCTCCTTTTATTTCTGACTTAAGTAAGTCAAGTCTTTTCTCCTTTCTGCTTAGTCAGTTTAGCTAACAATGTGTCAATTTTACTGAACTTCCTGAGGACCAATTTTTGGTTTCATTGATTTCTTTCCTCGATTGCTTTTCTACGCTCTTCTATTTATTTCTGTTCTAAACTTACTGTGTCCTTCTTTCTGCTTGCTTCAGGTTTAGTTTGATCTTCCTTTTCTGTTTCTTTCTCTTTGTTTAAAAATTTTTTAATGTTTATTTTTCAGAGAGAGGAAGAGAGAGAGAGAGAGAGAGAGGGCACGTGAGCAGGGAAGAGGCAGAGAAAGAGATACAGAATCCGAAGCAGGCTCCAGGCTCTGAGTTGTCAGCACAGAGCCCGATGCAGGGCTTGGACCCACAAACCGTGAGATCATGACCTGAGCCAAAGTCAGATGCTCACCCCACTGAGCCACTCAGACGCCCCATAGACATCTCTTTTCAAATTTCTATTCCTAGGTTGTAGAGAATGATTTAATGAGGTAACTCATCTGTTCTACTGCAATGCCATGCAATTTAACTTCATCCTCATAGTAAGTTTGTAATTTTATTTATTTATTTATTTATTTATTTATTTATTTATTTATTAATGGTATTTTTAAAATTTATTTGGGAGAGCGAGTGTGAGTGGGGCAAGGGTGGGGGGGTGCGGAGACACAGAATATGAAGCAGGCTCCAGGCTCCGAGCTGACAGCACAGAGCCCAACGCAGGGCTCGAACTCACAAACCACGAGATCATGACCTGAGCCGAAGTCGGACGTTTAACCGACTGAGCCACCCAGGCGCCCCCCACATCTTAAAGTATTTTCTAATTTTCCTTATGATGTTTTCTTTGACCCGTTAGTTATTTAAGAGTGTGTTATTTTCCAAGTGTTTGTGAATTTTTGGAGTTTCCTTCTGTTGTTACTCATTTCTAATTTCATCCCATTATAGTCAGAGAATATGCTTTATGTGCTTTCAGTTTTTTTAAGTTTAATGAAACTTCTTTTATGGCATACCAGATGGTCTGTCCTGGAGAATGTTCCATGTGCATTCAAGAATATAATCTGCTTGCTGAATACCTCTCTATAGATGTCTGTTAGGTTCATTTGGTTTATAATGTTGTTTAAATCTTCTTTTTCCTTATAGATCTTCTACTCCTTTTTTCTTCCCTTTGTCAAAAGAAGGATATCAAAGTATCCAACAGTTACTGCTGAATTGTCTGTTTTTCCTTTTCATTTGGTCATTTTTTGCTTCATTTATTCTGAGACTTTGTGAACTGCATTATATGTTTATAATGGTGACCTCTTCCTCTTGCTTGACCTTTTTATTATTATAATATGTCCCATTTTTTTCCTAGTAACATTCATTGTTGTTTTAAAGTCGATTTTGTCTGTTTGTGATGTTGTTGTTTAGCTTGCTTGCTGGTTTGTTTAGTGATGTGATCAGACTAGTTTAGCAAAGTCTGTTTCCCCACCGAGTGTCAAACCTTTGGCGTTGTTCCTCAGCACGCTCTTAGACATTTTCACCCCAGAGATGACAGTGGTTTTAGCCCGGTTCTCTGTCTTTCTCTACTATCTCTGGAGCTCCTGACTGGTGTGTCTCTGTTGGGGGGTAACACACAGCTTTATACCACTAATTGCTAGCTGATTGTGTCGTTGTTCTCAACCATGCTTTTGGGCATATGTCACTCTGCCGTTTGATCCAATCAAAGTCAAGTTCTTTGCAGAGGTGAGTTTCTGAGGCCAGCCTTTGAGGCTTGTTTCAGTCCCATGATAGCTCTTACTTAGCCCTCTTTACTAAACTTCTAGCTGACCTACCATTTGCATATTATTATCCTGGACCTACTAGTCTTCTCTGATTAATTGCTTTCCAACAAAATCTTTGCTATTTTTGAAAATGCCTTTTGGCTTGAACTTCCCCACCCTTCCTCGCAGATAAAGTCAGTCTTTTGGGGGAGATATATGGAGCTTGCCTCCCCCACTGGGCAGAGCCTCTGCACTACTTGTCTGGGGTTGGGGCTGCAGACAAGGGTCTACTTCCCTTGGGGTGGTGTCCCTGCTCCATGAGCACAGATCTGGGTAGGGGTGGTAATCTCTGGTTTTCTTGGTTTGCCTCTCCAACTACCGAGCCTCCAGCCTGCAGTGAGCCAGGGTGAGGGTGATGTGGGCCAAGTATTCTTGGCCTGCTATGTCTGGGGTAGAGTTTCCACCCTATGAGTATGGGCTGCATGGAGTAAGTTTCTTCCTCCTGCGATGGAGCTTCTGAGACAAGGAGCTATGGGGAGGGATGGGAATTGCTTCCACCTGTTCCTCCCACGGGGAATCTGAACCCTCAGAATGAGAGCTGGGGAGGCGGGAGCCCTGTCTTCTTGGCCACATCTGCCCAGGGTGGAACTTCTTTTACACTGAGCTGGAGGGGTTGGCCATGTAAGGAGTGGGTTGTGGCTCAAATACACAGGCTCTCACTGTCTTACTGACATTTCGATTTTCTCGAATTAGTGTTTCTCCATTTGCCCAGTGCCTTTAGGACAATTTTCAGAGACTTCAGGTGGTTGTTTTTGTAATTTTTGCCAGTTATGGTTATTTCAATGGGGAGAGTGCTCTGGTTTGAATGCGTTCCTCCCCTTGCCCAAGTCCATATGTTGAATCCTAACTTCCAAAGGTGATGGGATTAGGAAATGGGGCCTTTGGAGGTGATTAGGTGGAGCCCTCATGGTTGGGATTGGTGCCTCCAGAACCGTGAGCAATAAACTTTTGTTCAAAAACTACCCAGTCAGTAGTCTCTTGTTAGAGCAGCCCAAACAGACTAAGACAGAGAGGTTATGTGTGTGGGGCTTCTCAAATTGCCATTCCAGAAGTGTTTTTTCTTCTTGTTTTTATTTTTAACGTTTATTTGTTTTTGAGAGAGAGAGAGGGAGAGAGAGCAAGCGAGCACGGGGGAGAGGCAGAGAGAAGAAGACAGAGGATCCCAAGCGGCTCCCTGCTGATAGCTCAGTGCCTGATGTGGGATTCAAACACATGAGCCATGAGATCATGACCTGAGCCGAAATCAGACACTTAACTGACTGAGCCACCCAGGCGCCCCCAGAAGCGTTTCTTGAATGCTGTTGTGTTGATGTGTTGATCTTGTGTCTGGGAATCCTGCTGAACCATCACATTCATTCATTCATTCATTTACTCATCCGTTCAATAAACATTTATTAGTTTAATTACTTTGACCTTTCTACGTAAACGAGCATAGCCTCTTCAAAAATAGCAACTCCTTCTACTTTTTTCAATCTTCTGCTTCTTTTTTATCTTACTGAGTTAGATAAAATCTTTCAAACCATGGCAACAGTAGTTTTTTCTCTACCTTCTAAAGAGTCTCCATTATGTATTTTGTTTGCTATAGGTTTTTGAGAGGTAAACTATCAATTTGAGAGTCTCTCGATATCCCTGTTTTCTGAAAGCTTTTAATGAGAATGTGTGACACATATGAACTGCTTTTCCATTATCTATTAAGATAATCATCTGAGGGGTGCCTCAGTGGCTCAATCAGTTGGGCGTCTGACTTTGGCTTGGGTCATGATCTCACAGCTTGTGGGTTTGAGCCCCATGTCAGGCTCTGTGCTGACAGCTCGGAGCCTGGAGCCTGCTTCGGATTCTGTGTCTCCCTCTCTCTCTCTGCCCCTCCCCCCCCCCCACTCTCTCTCTCTCTGTCAAAAAATAAATAAACATTAAAAAATTAAAAAAAAAAGATAATCATCTGAGTTTCCTATGTTAATTTTTGTGAATTAGATTGATAGATGTTGTAATGTTGAATCATCCTTCAATAACTGGGATAAATTGATTATGATGAATTATTTTAAAATACATGCTGGGAAGCACATGGGTGGTTTAGTCGGTGAAGCATCTGACTCTTGGTTTCAGCTCAGGTCCTGATCTCACAGTTTGTGAGTTCGAGCCCCATGTCAGCCCCAAGTGGAGCCTGCTTGGGATTCTCTCTCTCTCTCTCTCTCTCTGCCACTCCCCTGCTAGCTCTGTCTCCCCCTCTCAAAATAAATAAATAAACTTAAAAATATATATGTTGGATTCTGTCTATATTTAATTTAGGGTTTCCATCTCTGTTCATATGTGAAATTGGCCTATATTTTTCTTTCCTTTTTTTGTGTCTGTTCGGTTTTGGTATCAAGGTTATATTTTTTGCTCCTCTTTAAAAAATTTTTTTTGTGGGTGGCAACTTACATGACATGAGGATTATTTATTACTTGAAGGTTTGCTACACTCACTTGTCAATCCTTCTGGGCCTGGCTTTTGTGTGTGGGTGTGAGGCAGGAGAGAAGGCTTTTTATTATTTTCTCAATTTCTTAATCATTATTGGTCTAAATAAATTTTCCAGTCTTTCATATTAAAATTTATGCATTTTGTGCTTTTAAACAATTCATCAATTGCTTTTGAGTTTCGAAACTTGTTAGTGTCTGTTCATAATATTATTTTAAAGTTATTAGAACATCTTCTATGTCTTAGTTATTTCTCTTTTTTTTCTTTTGTGTTTATTTGCACTTTCTCTTCTATTTTCCCCTTAAACACTCTTTCTAAAGTTCTCTTATTAGCCTCTCTGTGAACCAACTTTTGTTAACCATTGATAATTTTTTGGTCCTTCTTTGTTGACCCTTGTCTCTATGATTTCTCTTCTTATTTCTGTAAGTTTTTCCTCCATGATCCATCATCAACACCAATGAGTCCATTAGAGTCTTTCATCGTGTATGGACAGCTTTTAAGATATGCTCCCTGTAGAAGAGAACCATAGATGTTCTAGAACATTGACTTGTAAGCATACTTAGAGATCACGTATTCCACTGAAGGCAAATATTCGATTGGCTTCCATGGGCTTCTTTTGAATGTGTTTTTTTTTTTTTAACCACATTCACCTTTCCTGAATTAAGGCTAGATACATCCTCAGAACTCTAGCAGGGTTCTGTGGACAGCCTTTACCAGTGGAATATGAGCATGATTAGAGATAGTCCTGTAGGTGAGGACTTCTGACCATCATGATTTCTCTTTGTACTCAAAGTGAGCTTCATGCATCAACAGCATTGAAATTACCCATGACTATGTTGGAAAAGCAGGATCTTGGACCCCACTACAGGATTCTGATGCCAAATCAGAATTTGTGTTTTGTCAACGACCTCAGAGGAATAATTTGCACATTCAAGTTTGAGGAGCAGTGGACCTTACACCTTCATTCTGCAGGTGAGAAAATGAAGGTCTTAGATGTAAAGTAATGTATCCCAGTCTGTGCCCAAGAAATGTTTTTAATGTTTATTTTTGAGAGAGAGAGAGAGAGTGAGCATGTGTGCACACAAGTAAGGGAGGGGCAGAGAGAGAGGGAGACACAGAATCCAAAGCAGGCTCCAGGCTCTGAACTGTCAGCACAGAGCCCGATGCAGGGCTCAAACTCACAAACCGTGAGATCATGACCTGAGCCGAAGTCGGATGCTTAACTGACTCAGCCACCCAGGCACCCCAAAGAAAGGGGTTTTTATAGGAAAATGGGGAGAGAGAGCGTATGAGAGACAGAAAGCCAGTTAGGAAAAGTGGACAAGGAGAGACGGAGGGGAACCAATCTTCATTCATACATAGTCCATCTAAGGCCAACCTCTGGGCATGCTGACTGGCTGGGAGACATTTTATTTGCAACAGCACAAAATTTGCCCCAGTGTTCTTGGTATCAGACTTGAATCACTGTCAGAAAACACACCCAGATTTCAACAAACCTCAAGTGCTTCTTCTGGCAGTGACTGGAGCAGTTAAAAAAAAAAAAATCCAGAAAATGGAAACCTCTGTTATGTGGCTCTCCAGGTGCCCAGATGTCCCCGCCATGGGACCAGCTGTCCTCATGTAGCTTTTCCGCCGGACCTCCCACTATCTACGGGCGCTGGCCCTCACCTTGTAGAGCCTGCGGACTCCAAGACGCACTCATAAATCTGCAGTGACCCTACCTTGTCTGCGCACAGAGCTCCTTTCCAGGAACATCAGGGATTATTTATTGTAGCCCATAGAATTCTCTGTAAGGTTTCACCCCCAGATGCGGGAGATGCATGTTCTATTTCTGTTTGACATCCCATGTCAGGAGCGAGCCGTGGAAGAGGCGTAAGTAATTCAGCATTATATACAGAGGGTGAAGTTATGTGGTTAGATATCAACAGCAGGCACTGGAAGTCCTTGGAGATCAGGAGAGTATAATTTTAGAATGAACGTAATGAAAATGTTACAGGGAGATCCGTTTTTCCCCTCTCCCTCTAGGATGTGCTAAGAAAGAATTGGTAGAATTCTCCACGTGGGGATGGGGGCCTTAGGCTGAAGGTACTCCTTGAGGAGGACCCAGAGTGGGGAGAGAAGAGCTCATCTCACAGCCGTGACCTCTCTGCCCTTCTGAGGCCCCAGATTTCCAGCTGCTTCTCACACATTGTCCCAAGAACGTCTTGCCTCAGTAGCCCCTCAAATTCACCACGTCTGAAAATGAGCTCCTCATTTTCCTTCCCCATTCCCCCTCCTCCGCTATTTCATATCTACGTTACTGGCACCAGAGATCAGGTTCTGGGAAGTGGCTATCCTTGCCTTCCATTCCTCACTCCTACCATCCAGAGGGAGCTTGGTTCCTGTCAGTTGTGTCCCCTGAGAAGTTCTCAAATCCATACTTGCACTCTGACCACAATGGTCCTAATTCAGGCCTTCATCTTTCATTTGGGCTATTGTAATGAGCCCCAAAGTGCCTCTAATCTCGTTCACACTGTCCCCAGATACATCTTCTAGAAAGTACCTCTGCCTCATCAGAGAAGTCCCCTCTCTCTTTCAGGATAAAGGCCATGCTTCAGAGCGCGGAAAACAGTCTCCCCTGCAAGTTGGCCCCACCTACCCATTTCACTTCCTTTGCTTTGGCCACCCCAGCCCGCCTGCTGTTTTTCAAACTCTCACATTTGAGTACCTCTGGGCCTCCGATTCCCAAGGTCTAGAATGCCCTTCCTTTCCCTATATATTAAAAAACCCCCAACTACTTTAACAATTCTCTTCTTTCCCCCTCAGCTCCCTGGGGATATGGGCTCCTCTGCACTTAGGTGAAATCCTGGGTGGCCAACAGAGCCAGCCAGCTCATTCTTAAGAATTAAAAAGTCCTCTGGTGGTTTTTAGCTTCAAAAGCATTTTTATTTTAGTGATTAGTTTATCTAACCCAATGCAATGTTGGAGGAAAAAAGGACCTCCGGATTTGTTCAAGGTTAAAGTGTCTGTCCCCTCTCCCATCCCAGCCATGCTGATGATGGAAAAGGTGTGTGTGTGTGTGTGTGTGTGTGTGTGTGTGTGTCTGCATTGGGTAGGGACTGAGAGGAAAACTCTTTTCTTCCTCCTGTCCTGCCCCAGAATACTGGCTGCAGTTTCTGACCCTCCAGGTCTGAATGGGGGAGGGAGGAAAGATGGCAGCCAGAAAGGTCTGGTGTGACTGGTGGTGTGTAATCGCATGTTGATACTTCTGACCGTAGCAAGTTAGTAGATGACCGTATCTACTAACGGTAGATGTGTAATTGCATGTTGATACTTCTGACCGTAGCAAGTTAGTTAGGCAAAGCTGACTCGTTGTCTTGGAGCTCATTTGTGGGTTCTTTGGGGTCTGTACGGGGAATATTCAACCACGCTTCTTGTGGCATATGTGATATGTTCACTTCCAGCAGCCACTTATGTTTCCTCCCTCTGTTCTTAGGAATTCAGGCTTAGCCATCCACCTCTGGTCAAGGTCTTCTTGCCTTTGTAGGCAGGTCTCTCAGACGGTATTTAGGTGCTCCTATGACAGTCCTGTCTCTCCTATGGCCCATGTCTGATCTGTATGACACAACCATGCATCTCTGCCCCTGACATGGGTGGAAATGTCTGCCTCTTTGGAGTTGAGTAACAGCTGCCTTATAGAAGACTTAGGTTAGCCACAGTCCCTACTCCTCCCTCGTATATGCTCTTCAGCCTGCATTACTCATGTATGCTACGTCTCTGTCTCAGTAGAGGCGTTCTTTGGGGATCTTGCTCTGAACCAGTCATTTCCAAACTGTTTTTAGCAACAAGTTTTTGTTCTTAAAAAGAAGCAATGAAATCTTGTACAAACTTGAATATATAGAACACTGAAAAGCAGAGTTGCTTTGGTTGAGGGCCAGAAAGAGTAGTTGGGAGCCCCTTATCCGCTCATGTCCACTGCGGGGAGCCATGAAGCTCTGCAGGATCTAGTTTGAAAAGCCCTATCCCAGACAGTCTGTCGAAACTCTGACCCCCCCACCACCTGCTGGCTCTGGCCTGACAGTCCGCAACCACATGTACAGCCAGCTAGACCTTCAGGTCTGCCCATGTCCCTTCCCGTACCCTCTGCCCTGTCCAACACACAGTGCTCTCTTTCCTCTGCCGGGTGGATAAATTACCCCGTGTTCCTGGTCTGTGTGGCCTTGTAGCTGATGTGGTCAGAGAAGGACCTGCAGGGAGACGTTTTCGCAGAATGTTCCATTGCTGTTTGTGTTTCCTCTAGCATTTTACAGAACTATTGGATTTCATTGCAACGTCAGTCCTGCCTTATGAATTCAAACAAATGAGGCAAATATGAATTAAATAGTCATAGGAAGTGGAAACAGTTCAGGAGGAGGGCCCTTGGTCTGTGTATACAATAGTCCCCATCTTCTTGTTCCCTAAATATTTGTAATTCTGGAGGCCAGAGGGGGAGCACGTGAATGAAGAATGCAAGCTTGTCTTTAAGATGTTTTGAGACCAGGCCAACGTGAGGCCCTGCCTTTGGTTTGGGCTCAGGCAGTGAGTATTTGTTCTGTACTTTAGTTCTGCCTCTGTCTTCCTGAGGTCCTATCTTGGGAATAAAGATGGCTCTTCTGTTTGGTCTGACATCAGATGTTCACCTGCTCAGAAGGCTGGAGGCTAGCTCAATGGTCCTTCCTATCCTGATCTTCCCCCCAGTTTGGCTTAGAGGTGGTGGGAATGCCAAATTGTTTTCCACTTTGGAAAACAGGTTAACGGTGTCTCATGAACCTACCCAATGAACAGGCATTCACCCAGGTGAAAAGAGTACATCTATTCAAGAACCTGTACTCAAATGTTTACAGTAGCTGCATTCATAATAGCCAAAAAATTTTACAAATACTCCAAGTGTTCACATGTGAACGGATTAATAAATTGTGTTATATCCACGCCATGGAGTACCAGTCAGCAGTAAAAACGAACAAACCTGAGGAATATGCAAGAACGTGGATGAATCTCAAAACCATTATGGCTAAGCAAAGAAGCCAGACACAGAAGACTAAACTAACTGTTGTCTGATTCTACTTTGCACGCGTTTGTAAAAAGAGGCAAAACCGTAGTGACAGAGCAAGCAGATGATTGGTTGTCAAGGATATGGGAGGGGGTGGGAGGAGAGGGTCGGCTGCAAAGGGGCATGATGGATTATTTTAGGATGAAGTTTTGTAATTTCAGCTTTTACACTTAGGTCTGTGGTGCATTGTGAGTTAAATTTTGTGTATGGTGTGAGGAAAGGATTGAGGTCGGTTTTTGTTTTTTGTTTTCGGCATATGTATGTATCCAGTTTTTCCAGCACCATTTGTTGAAAAAATTCTCACTTCCCCATCAAATTCCTTTTGCACCTTTATCAAAAATCAGTCGGCCATATATATATGTTGGTGAGTTGTCATTATTTTTTAATTTTTTTAATGTTTATTTATTTTTGAGAGAGAGAGACAGAGCATGAGCAGGGGAGGGGCAGAGAGAGAGGGAGAGACACAGAATCTGAAGCAGGCTCCAGGCTCCGAGCTGTCAGCGCAAAGCCTGACACTGGGCTCCAACCCACGAACTGTGAGTTCATGACCTGAGTGGAAGTCAGACACTTATCCGACTGAGCCACTTGGGTGCCCTAGTTGTAATTATTTTTAAAATCACAGATTTTAAGTTTGTAATTTTATTTATTCATTTATTTATGGTATTTTTAAAATTTATTAGATATAGAGAGTGAGAGTGAGTGGGACAAGGGCAGAGAGAGAGAGAGAAAGAGGGAGACACAGAATCTGAAGCAGGCTCAAGGCTCTGAACTGTCAGCACAGAGCCCGATGTGGGGCTCAAACTCACAAACCGTGAGATGATCTGAGCCGAAGTCTGACGCTTAACCGACTGAGCCACCCAGGCGCCCCTTAAGTTTGTAATTTTAAAAATCTGACTTTTCTCTCTAGTTATAGACTCTGCCCTTTACATCACAGATTCCAACTAGTGATAACAGTGATTCTAACATTTATTGAGCAATTAACCATTGGAGCTGGCACCATGCTGGAAGTTTTATGTATAGCAACTAATTTAATCCTCACAGCTATCCCGTGAAGTATATTTTATTGTCTCCCGTTTACAGAGGAGGAAACTGAAACTCTTTAACATTAAAGAAGTTGCCCAAGTCCCGGAGCTAAAGTAGCAGAGCAGGAATTTGACCTCTAGGTGGTCAGGCTCTCATACAGTGCTTAAATTATGTACTATAACCCCTCTCTATCTCTTACCAGCTTCTGGCATATACCACGTGCTCAACAAATATTCGTCGAATTAATATAATTATAACACTGCATTTGGATTGTTTACCTGTTTATCATTCCCACCTGATGGTATGCTTTTTTTTTTTTTAAGGGAAGGAAATGTGACATTTATTAATTCTAAAACATTCAGCGACGCTTACTATTATGCTAAACAGTGTGCCAAATGGGAAGAAGACGATTATTAACAAATGGGCAGTGAGGAAGGAATGAACCAGTACGTTGGTTTTAACTGATAGATTTTGTTCCCCAAAGGGCTGACTTAACATGCAAAAACTATCCATGTGATTTAGATCCTGAGTGGGAATCCCACCGCTTGATGCATCTTTAGCCTTCTGACCTTTCGTCTGATCACCCATAGGGGTGATCACCCGATGGGGCCAATAAAACCTGCCCTGTGTACCTGTTAGGGTTGCTGTGAGATCAAGTAACACCACCATCGAAAGAACATCTGACCTGGAAAACGATCAACCGATTCTGCGCCGGCCACCGGGACCGTGATGGCCCTTCGACACACCCCGGTTTGTGGCCTGAATATAATTCCTTCCCACAAGTTGAAGTACTAGATGGAGATATGTGTTTGCATAGGTGTGCATGGCACTGCCATGGACAGAGCTGGGCAGAGAAAAGTCTCCAGAGGAGACTGGTTGAGAGAACGCTGGACAGAGGCTTTAAAGTCCTTTGGTTTAGGGAATGAGCATTAACTCTGTCAATACAGTAGGCTGTTGACTTATCTCTGGATTAGAAAAATGTAAAAAAAAAAAAAATCCATTGAAAGCCAAGAACCCTCAGTGGGGAAAGGATAGTCTCTTCGACTTCCCAAATGGTGTTGGGAAAACTGGACAGCAGCATGCATCAGAGTAAAATTAGGTTTGCATCGTACATCACTCAGAAAAGTTAACTCAAAATGGATTAAAGACTTAAACATAAGACCTGATACCATAAAAACTCCTAGAAGAAAACAAGCTCCTTGACATTGATCTTGGCAGTAATTGCCAAGTTTTGGATGTGGTGTCAAAAACATAGGCAACAACTAAAAAGCTTCTGCAACAGCAAACAAAAACAATGGACAGGATGAAAAGGCAATCTACAGAACGGTAGAAAATATTTGCAAACCACATATCGGGGAAGGGGTTAAAATCCAAAACATATAAAGAACTCATTTAACTCGATAAGAAGAAAGTGGGGGCACCTGGGTGGCTCAGTCAGTTAAGTGTCCAACTCTTGGTTCCGGTTCAGGTTGTGATCTTGAGGTTTCATGAGTTCAAGCCCCATATTAGGCTCAGTACTGGCAGCACAGAGCCTGCTTGGGGTTCTCTCTCTCCCCCTCTTTCTTCCCTTCCCCTACTCCCGCTGTCTCTGTCTCTGTCTCAAAATAAAAAAATAAACTTAAAAAAATAAACAAAAAGAAGAAAGCAAATAATTAAAAATGGCAGAGGAAATGAATGGACATTTTCCCAAAGAACACAGCCAAAGGACCAACATGTACGTGGACATATGCCAATATCACTCATCATCAGGGAGATGCAAATCCAAACCACAGTGAGATATCACCTCATACCTGACAGAATGGCTAGGATCAAAGAGACAAAAATTTTGGTGAGGATGTGGAGAAAAGGGAACGCTGTGTACTGTTGGGAGGAATGTAAATTGGTGTAGCCCCTTTGGAAAACAGTATGGGGATGGCTCAAAACATTAAAACCATACCTACGATATGACCCAGAAATCCCACTTTTATTTCCAAAGGAAATAAAATTAGGATTGTGGGAAGGTATGTGCACTCCCATGTTTATTGCGGGACTATTTACAATAGCCCATACATGGAAGCCGCCTGTGTGTGTCCATGGATGAATGGATAAAGGAGAGGGAATGGAATGGAATGGAATGGAATAGAATAGAATAGAATAGAATAGAATAGAATAGAATAGTATTCAGACAGAGAAAGGAGATCCTGCCATTTGTAGCAACAGGGGTGACCTTGAAGGTGTCCTACCAAGTGAGATAAATCACACCAAGGAGGGCAAATGCAAATGTGGAATATAAAAAAAGCTGAGCTCCTTGAAACAGAGAGCAGAATATGTCTACCAGGTGGGCGGCGGTGGGGGGGTTTGGGAGGTGTTGTCAGAGGTACAAACCTGCAGGAAGAAGATGGGTAAATTCTGGGAATCTAATGCCCACCATGGTGATTATAGTCACCATCAGTATTGTACCATATACGTCAAAAAGTTGCCAAGAGACTACATTGGACATTCTCACCACATAAACATTAAAAAAAAAATTAAAAAAAAAAAACGGGGGGCGCCTGGGTGGCTCAGCCGATTAAGTGTCCGACTTCGGTTCAGGTCATGATCTCACAGTTTGTGGGTTCCAGCCCCGTGTCCGATTCTGTGCTGACAGCTCAGAGCCTGGAGCCTGTTTCAGACCCTGTGTCTCCCGCTTCTCTCTCTCTCTCTCTCTCTGCCCCTCCCTCGCTCATGCTCTGTCTCTTTCGCCCTCTCAAAAATAAATAAACATTAAAAAAGATTTCTTTTAAATGTTCTCACCACAAAAAAAGAAGTGATAGTTACGTGTTGTGATACAGGTGTTAGCGTTCAGTCTGGAGGTCATCGCGTTGCACTACATACATACATGTATCAATCCGTCGTACCCCTTAATCTTCCACAATGCTAGATGCCAATTATATCACAAGTAGAAATATCCGTGTTAATACAGTCCAATTCCTTTGATGCATATTGAGCACTCGAGATGTGCCTGCAGGGACCGTAAAGATGGACAAGCCCCCAACCCTATCTCCATGGAACAGGCGTGCCCCCCGCTTAGCAGAGGCACAAAGCAACAGACTTCTAAAAACGTGTAACCCATTGAAGTTTGTCCTCTGTGTCTCCATGGGCTCCCTTGGCTTTGGTCTCATCTTGATCTTGATTGAAGCCTCATACTCTTCCTTGGTTTCCACAAGAAAACTATGTGCTGCCTACGAGCCTGTTTGGTGCTTTACTGAGGGTTTGTGAGGTCCTGCTGGAGGGTTTATGTTCCTCAGCTCTTAGAATCTCCCTTAAGCCTTCCTGTTCGACAGGTTCCTCCCTAATCTCTCTGCTGGGAGGCCCGCCCACCCTCTCCTTTCTTTTCCTCTTGGAGCGATGCCTTTCCTTTCACAGAAACCCTGCGCTCACTCCCCACAGTCCGGGGAGGCTCCGTTCAGTCCATCGATCCCAAGTGCCTTCTTTACCAACAAGGAACTCAGAAAGAAGCACTTTTCAAAATGCTGCACATGTATAGGATTTGTGGGTTAGTTTCTTAGTGGGGTAAAATGCACAGAACATGAACTTCACCCCCGTAACCAAAGGGTACAACGCTGTGGCTTTTAGCGTCTTCATAGTGTCATGCAACCACCACCACTGCATAATTGCAAACATTTTCATCACTTCTCCCCGCCCCCCAAAAGACACCCTGTACACATTAAGCAGTCATTCCCCGTTTCCCTTCCCCACGTTCTCCTCTGCAACTTGCTCTTCTCATTTAACAAGACATCAGGAAAGTCCTTCCAGGTCTAAGGACCCATTCTTTTTTTTTTTTTTTAAATTTTTTTAATGTTTATTCATTTTTGAGAGACAGAGACAGAGTGTGAGCAGGGGAGGGGTAGAGAGAGGGAGATACAGAATCCCAAGCAGGCTCCAGGCTCCCAGATGTCAGCACAGAGCCCGACGTGGGGCTCGAGCTCACCAACCGTGAGATCGTGACCTGAGCCAAGGTTGGACGCTCAGCCCGCTGAACCACCCAGGTGCCCCTACACACTTTTAGGACTTTGTGTGCAAAATCTTCTCTTTCACCTGTCTTTGCAGGCCTTGTCTGGGGATCAGAGCGGGCACGGAGGACTGGCGAGTTCTGCCTGGGAGAATTCGAGAAGACTCCTCGGAGAATGTCGTGGTGAGCTGGGCTTTCAGGGCAGAGATGGGCGGAAGCATCCAGGCAGAAGTGACTGTGTGAGGGAAGCCAGGCGGGGTGGGGGGGGGGGGCGGAACGTGTTGGGGGTCAGCCCAGCAGGGGAGCCATGTGGGCGGTGGGGAAGCTGCGTTGTGCAGGGCACACAGACAAGGCTATTTTAGAAAGGGCTCTCATCCTCGAGGATGTCTTCCTGATCTCTTTTTCAGACGTGGCAAAGGAAATGGTGTCTCAGGGGGAGCAGAGACCCTCCTCAGCACTGCCCGAGTCTAGTGTTTTGTGGGACAGACTTCCAACCCGGTTGCCCCCGCTCTCTGGTCTTGCCCTTTCGCAGGAAACGACAACTCACGTCTGCTTCCCTCGCTCCTATCGAAGCGTGGGCCGTGGCCTTGATGGGGTTAATAAGGGACATCGCTTTTCAACTCTATTAGAGATTACTTTACAAAGTCATAAAAATGCACAGTTCCACCAACGTTATATTACAGTTGCTAAAAATATCCCACGGCCATTGGTTAGCTCAGAGCAGTAGATGTCCCACAGACTAATTTAACCATTGGCAGGAGGCCATGCAGTCTCCAGACAGGATCAGAATCAAACTGGGGGCTGCTAAATATAGAAGTATAAATTTGGGTTTGTTTAGAATCATCTGAAAACTGAAAGAACACATAAGCCGCTATGCGAGCGTGGTAGAATATTCCGAAGGCTTCCCTTCATCACCTGGCACCTGGGTCGGCCCTGCGCGCCTCTCCCCTACCCCCAACCTTGCTGTCGGCTTTGCAGTGGGAATCTCGGACAGGTGTCCCGTGTTGGAAAGTCACTGCAGACTTTTGAAGCCAGTCTGGGTGAGAAGAAGGGTTCTCTTGTAGGGGGAATACCACTCTCACAGGTTTACCGTAACGCCCCCCGTGGAGCGGATCAGTTGCAGGTATGACAGCAACAATTCTTATAACCCTCATGCTTTTTGCTTCTTTTCCATCCAGCTGTGAGAACGAGTGTCAATGGCGTCTCCTTGAATTTCATCCAAGGCCAGGGGAACCACGAGTCCCCTGGGGCACAGTTGCACGGGAAAAGGGGGCAGAGAAAAGTCTTTCTTTGCCCTACGTGTCCCTCTCGTTCGATGTTCATTGCAAGTAGGTGCCTCAAAGCGCAGATATACTTACCCCAAGGAACTTTGGGTAGGTGGGGATTCAAGCAAAGGGTGGATAGGTATGAAAGGAGAGCGGAGAGGCTCACTCATGGTGGTGTTTGGGACATCCCCCCCCGCAAGTCCCCCCCGGAAATCAGCACGGTTGAATCAAAGGGCTCTTGGGCGCACGTCAGGACAACTGACCAGTTTAACCAGTCCAAAGGGCTGGTCAAGTGGCTGCAAAGACCCGACTCATCTAGCCTCTGGCTACCCTGCTCACGTGGTTCTTGACCATTCTCCTCTTGCCAGGATGCTACCATCACACCAGCCATTTGCCGTCCTTCGGACACCGCAGATCCTTCCAACTCGAGGCCTTTGCCTTCTCTCTCCCTGCCTGGGACGCTCTTCCCTCGGGGGATTTCATGGACTTCCTCTCCCTTCTTTTAGAGATCCGTTCAAATATCACCCCCTGAGAAGCCTCGTCTAAAGTAGATCTTTTACGATTCTCTCCCCTCTGTCTACTTTACCTTCTGTGATATGACTTGTTATGCCTGTTATATATCCTATCCTATCCTATCCTATCCTATCCGCCTTTGGTTATCGGCTGTCTCCCCCACTCGAATGCGCATTGCATAAAGAGACTCAAACCTTCATGCTGGCTGAATACACAGTCACAGTTGTGTTCATTCCTTATACCCAGATACAGCTGTCTTGAATCATGCATTTGCACGCAGATTCAGGCGGGAGTTCAGACTCTTTCTTTCAGTGCCTTATTTATTCCTCTTCTGTGGCACTGTAACCAAACTTTTTTTTTATAAAATTTTTTTTAAGTTTATTTATTTATTTGGAGAGCAAGCAAGCAAGCAGGGGAGGGGCAGAGAGAGAGAGAGAGAGAGAGAGAGAGAGAGAATCTCAAGTAGGCTCTATGCTGTCAGCACAGAGCCAGACGCGGGTCTCAAACTCCAGCTCAAACCATGAGATCATGACCTGAGCCGAAATCAAGAGTCAGACGCTTCAATGACTGAGCCACCCAGGTGTCCCGTGACCCCACTTGTAGATGTATGATCACAGACTGAGACACAAGGTCTGAAGCAGGGCGATGTAGACCATGAGAGGAAGGGGGCTGGAGAGAGAAACCCTTAAGCTGGGGATGGAGATCAGGAGGGGTTGGCCGAGTGAAGGGTAGAGAGAGAACACTCAGGAAAAACTACGTGTACCCCGCAGTTTCCAATTGCTGTGACATACACTCTCCCATTTCTGAATTTGGGCCAAGTCTCCGTATGGAGGGCATCTCACGATCACTTCTGGTCTGGTGCCAGTCCTGACATAGTGTCATTGCCTGCCCACATGAGAATCCCCTTGTCGCTTACGATGACACGGCTGGACAGTTTAAGAGCCATACTGAGAAAGGAATAGAAGTCTTTTTTTTTTTTCAATAATTTTTAAACCTTGGAGGATGGAGATTTTGTGCAAGAAGGTGGACACCAGGCCTCAGGGCTGAAAAGAGATCCCCAATATGAGTCTCCATGTGATGAGACTTCAGAAAGACCGCCCTCAGTTAATTTAGCTTCTATTTTCCTTTTCACACAGGTACGAGAGCAATAAACACTTCGGTCCTCTATCTAAGTAAGCCTTAACAGAACTCTTTCGAGAAGTATAATCCAGCAGTTCTGAATGTTCAGAGAACGTAGTGTCAACGTTTCATGGGCAGGGTTTTTTGGTCTAAAAATAATTTTTTTTTTAACATTTATTTGTGTTTGACAGACAAAGTGTGAGCAGAAGAGGGGCAGAGAGAGAGGGAGACACAGAATCCGAAGCAGTCTCCAGGCTCTGAGCCATCAGCACAAAGCCCGACGCGGGGGTCGAACTCACGAACCGTGAGATCGTGACCTGAAACGAAGTCGGACACTTAACAGACTGAGCCACCCAGGCGCCCCTCATGGGCGGGGGTTTTATTTCTTGGAGTCATTTGCAGTAATGGTGCGTCCGAGAATGAGTGAGATCCTGGATTCGGTACAGTGGGAACAGTGAGCGTGGACACGGGAGCGGAGAACAGCAGGTGACAAGGACAAGTGGTGAGGGTCACCGGGTGTGGTGGGAGGTGGGGGGGGCTCCAGCAGGGGCGCAAGGCACTCTGGGAAGGGATGGTGTCCCCGAGGTGGGTCCTCTACTGCACCGGGGTGCTGTCCTCTTAACAGTCCTCTGTGCAAGTTAAGTGTAAGAATTTCTTTGCTACTGGGCGCCTGGGTGGCTCAGTCGGTGGAGCGTCCGACTTCGGCTCAGGTCATGATCTCGCGATCTGTGAGTTCGAGCCCCGCGTCGGGCTCTGTGCTGACAGCTCAGAGCCTGGAGCCTGCTTTGGGTTCTGTGTCTCCCCCTCTCTCTGCCCCTCCCCCATTCGCACTCTGTCTCTCTCTCTCTCCCTCAAAATAAATAAACATTAAAAAAAAAAAAGAATTCCTTTGCTACTGACATTGAGGAGAAACAGTGCATAGACACAATACTCACCCTCCAAATTACCCCAAATAAATAAATAGAAGGTTCTAGGCACCCCCAGGGATCCATGGGGAAGAAGAAACGGCAAGGCTGAGCTAACACGTGTGGGCCGTGGCGAGGAGAGGAGCCGTCTGTGCAAATGCTGTTCGGCCCTCGTTCCGGGTCATTCAGGATTTGCAGGCAGTAAATGAAATTGCCCAAATTTGTTTTCTCATGAAAATGTCAGCTTTGGGGCTTAGCAGGAGTAATTCTTTTCTTAGGGGCTGGAAAAAAAAAAAAGCAGCAGCCCTTTTTATTTTGTTGCCCTCGGGACAAAAGAGGCGTTTTGTTCTCGATCCACGTCTCCAGCTTGCTGGTGTTGGATTTGCTTCCACGGAGGGCCGAGGTGAACGTCCAGGTGGAAGAAACCAGACGCCCACACGTTGGCTGGGTCTGAGCCAGGGATGGGCTCTTGGCTTTGCCTTGGCCTGTTCCCCAGGTGAGACCGGCCGCCCCCGAACGCTGCTTTCCTCGCGAGACGTTTTAATGGGACGGGGCGAAAGGGGGTATGGCTACATAATTCCTGTTAATAAATGTCTTGTTTAGTTCCCTCGTGTTAATTGTTCACCAAGCAAAGGCGGCTGTCACGTTTTGTTTGGGCTCAAGCCTGAAGATAACTTGTAGCTCTTGTGTGAGTGCTTCGTTTGATGCTCCTTGCTCCCTCCCCTCCCTCCTCCTCCTCTCCCTCCTCCCCTGCCCTCCTCCCTCTCCCCTTCCCTCCTCCCCCTCCTTCCTCCCCTCCTTCTCCTTTCTTCTTTCTTCCCTCTCCTCTCCCTCCTCCCCCTCCCTCCTCTTCCCCTCCCCTCCTCTCCCTCCTCCCCTGCCCTCCCTCTCCCCTTCCCTTCCCTCCTCCTCCTCTCCCTCCTCCCCTGCCCTCCCTCTCCCCTTCCCTTCCCTCCTCCTCCTCTCCCTCCTCCCCTGCCCTCCTCCCTCTCCCTTTCCCTTCCCTCCTCCCCCTTCCCTCCTCCCCTCTCCTTTCTTCTCCTTTCTTCACTCGCCTCTCCTTCCTCCCCCTCCCTCTTCCCCTCGCTCCTCCCTCCTCCTCTGCCCTCCTCCCTCTCCCCTTCCCTCCTCCCCCCTCTTCCCTCCTCCCCTCCTTCTCCTTTCTTCTCCTTTCTTCCCTCTCCTCTCCCTCCTCCCCTTCCCCCTCCCTCCTCTTCCGCTCCTGCTCCTCTCCCTCCTCCCCTGCCCTCCTCCCTCTCCCCTTCCCTTCCCTCCTCCCCCTTCCCTCCTCCCCTCCTTCTCCTTTCTTCTCCTCCTCTCTTCCCTCTCCTCTCCCTCCTCCCCCCCCTCCTCCCCTCCCCCTCCCTCTTCCCCCTCCCCCTCCCTCTTCCTTTCCCCCCCTCCTCCCCTCCCCTTCCTCTGCCTCCTCCTCCCCCTCCTTCTCCGGGTCCTCTCACTCCCACTTCCTCCTACCCTTCCTCCTCTCCTTCCTCCCCCCTCCCCCTTCCTCCTCTCCTCTTCCTCCCTCTCCTCCCTCTCCCTCCTCTCCATACTCCTCCTCCCCATTCCTCCTGCTTCCTCCCCTCCTATCCTCCTCCCTCTTTCTCCTCTCCTTCCCCCTTCCTCTTCCTCCTACCCCTCCCCCTCTATCTCCCCCTCCTCTTTCCTCCTCTCCCTCCTCATCCTCCTCTTCCTCTCCTTCCCCCTTCTTCACCTCCCCCCCTTCCCGCCTCCTCCTTTCTTCTTCTCCTCCTCCCCCTCCTCCCCTCCTCCTCCCCTCCCCCTCCCCCCTTCCCCCTTCCCCGTCTTCCTCTTCTCCCCCCTTCCCTTCCTCCTCTTTTTCCAAAGACTACAGCAGAGACCAATATTTAGTAGTCTGGCTCCTGAGGGAATCATCAGCTATTACAGACGGGAAGGCTGTATTCAGACGGCTCTGAGGAGTCACAGGGGTTGTCGGGGCCAGTCTATGGGAAGGGACAGGCAGGCCTGGCTTTCGCCCCACCCCCTCTGACTCAGCTACTGGTGGCTGACTTTGTTTTCCATTCTGTGTGTGCCGTTTCTGTCTCCGAGTTCGTGAGGAGGAAAAGACTTGAGTCTTGGGAAGGTCTGAAAACTGCTGATGCAAATCCAGCCTCTTCTTTACAGAGGGGTTCAGAGAGGTAGAGCGATTTGCCCGGGGTTGCCCAGCTTCTTAGTACGGGAGTCTGGACCGGGAGCCTCGCCCTTTCCCTGCTGCCTGGCACTGGGTAGAGAGGCAGGGAGGCCCTGAGAAGCAGGGAGGAAGCAGTAGGTGCCTCGGGCTCTTTGGTGTGCAAAGCAAATGTCTCGACACACCTCTTGGGCCACAGAAAATGGTGTCTCCCTTTGGTCACCAAGAACAGTGATGCAAACGTGACCTGGTCCTGTGGTCCCTCTTCTAATTGGATGAGAACACGTCTCTGCTGTAGGGTTTCAGGGTCGGGCGTGGGACCTCAGCCACTTCTCAGTTTCCCTGTAAATGAAGTTTTTTTCTCTCCCTGTTTCTTGTCTGTTATCATTTTTAGGGTGGGCTTCAGGAGAGTGGATTTATGGAAGTATACCCCAAGTCCGCCGTATCTCCAAGTAGTGGGAATTTCATATTCAGGTTGGAGTCTTACTTACATCTATTGACCTAGAGGAAGTTTTAAAATGAATCATTAGATACATCAATAAAAATGTTCTGCATGTCGATTTTTTTTTTATTTTTTTTTATTTTAAAAAAATTTTTTTTTTCAACATTTATTTATTTTTGGGACAGAGAGAGACAGAGCATGAACGGGGGAGGGGCAGAGAGAGAGGGAGACACAGAATCGGAAACAGGCTCCAGGCTCTGAGCCATCTGCCCAGAGCCCGACGCGGGGCTCGAACTCACGGACTGCGAGATCGTGACCTGGCTGAAGTCGGACGCTCAACCGACTGCGCCACCCAGGCGCCCCTGCATGTCGATTTTTTAAAGCGTTGCCTTTGGGGCTGTAATTAAAACACTACAGGTTTTTCGAGAGAGAATGTAGGATACTATTGTGATAAGAGGCTGGAAACCCACCTCTGCTCTGTGCCAGCTGTGTGACACCGGGCAAGTTACTTACCCTCTCTGTGCCTCGGATTTCCTCCTCTGTGATACGGTGATGATAACGGTGCCTGCAATCTAGGGTTGCTGTGCGGATTCAACATATAGACATATACGCCTTTACAGCAGGGCCCAGCGTGGGATTCGCTGTGATTCATGAATCTGAGCACTGGTATCTGTGGGCAGCTCTAGAAAATTCTTGGCCTGTATTGCTTTATGTAGTATCTCTTCCCCATTCTCTCGGACCTTCCCAGGACCTGTGGCCCATCTTTTATGTTTCCACTTGCCTCTGGAGGGTCGTCTGGATAATTTCTTTGGTTCTACCCTTCAGTTTACGGAGACTCCGATGCGCTCTGTCCCGATGCTTTGTAATCTACTTGCGAAGGAGACGATTGGCTGTACTCAGTGGGTCATTCTCTCCTTCTTCTGGGTTGATGGGGCTGTAGTTGGACGCATGGCTCTTTGGCTGTGCGGCGTTTCCCGTTCTGTGGTTGGATGTGGCCCAGGGACTAAGTCTTCAAGGTGTGAGTGGAGGTGTGCGCCTTCCATACCTTTCCCCCCTCTGGGGCGCTGGGGTAATGTCGCTCAAAGAGCTGCCCGTGGAACACAGCAGGGCCGTCACCCGTCACTGGTTTGCGGCGGGATTGGTTAAAAAATAGAAAAGCGTTTAGGTATGTATAGCAATTCAGTCCTGTCACGATCCCTGAGCATTCTGGTAACGATAATTATAATAATGATACTGATAATTCTCTTCTTCCTCTCCTTCCTCCTCCCCCCTCCTCCTCTCTCTCCTCTTCCCCCCTGCTTCTTCCCCTCCTCCTCCTCCTCCTCCTCCTCTTTCCTCCTCCTCCCCCCTCCTCTTTCTTCTCCTTCTCCTCCTCCTCCTCCCCCTCCTCCTCCCCCTCCTCCTCCTCCCTCCTCCTCCCCCTCCTCTTCCTTCTCCTTCTTCTCCTCCTCCTCCCCCTCCCCCTCCTCCTCCTCCCCTCCTCTTCCTTCTCCTTCTTCCCTTTCTTCCCCTCCTCCTCCTCCCCCCTTCCTTTCCCTCCCCCTCCTCTTTCTTCTCCTTCTTCTCCCCTCCCCCTCCCCCCTTCCACTCTCTCCTCCTCCTCCTCTTCCTCTGTATTTTACAAAAGTAATGCTTCAAAAAGGATTGAGGGGGATAAAACCTGTCCCATCACCTGTGCCTGTGGCCAGATAGGGTTAATGCCCTTGGGGATTGGCTGAGCAACAACACGGAAGGGACCTGTGTCCCCACATGACTGCCGACCCTGAGTGCTCACCGCAGCCCGATACACAAAAGGGAAATACACACCACCTTTTTTAACCCCCTGGATTATCGTCAGCTCTCTTCCGGTGACATTCAAGCCTTGCCCCGTTGCCCGTCCGTCCCATTTTTAATCCCAATCATTATACATTTACTTCTAGAAATCCTATTTGGTTCTTTTTCACATCTCTTTGGTGGTTCTTTTTTTTTTTTTTTTTAAATAGATTCTCATTCCTTGATCATATTTGCCAGTCTCTGTTGTTTTTAAATCTTACGGCATTTGTTCAAATAAAGTCTTGTTTAAGCACCAAGATAGAACAGATAGAAACTTTCAAACAGAGGTGACAGATCACCACATGCAGATTTTCATCAGGAATTTCTGAGAACTTGGGCTGCAGCTTTAGATTCTTTGAATTGTTTGGAGCATATGAAAGGATTAAGAGAGCAGATGAGAGAAAAGATTTTAGGGAGAAAGACTCCTTTAGGGAAACTGACATTGAGAGCCCCATCCTTTCTCCCCGCGGAAGTGGGTCCGGCATCGCATTTGGGGGGGGGTTGGGGGGGGCACAGCAAAGCGAGCGTCCAAGCGAGAGAGGACAGCAGCTGTCTGGGTAGATTTGGGCCAATTCTCTTAAAAACTGGTTGAACAGGTCTTGATTTGTTTCTCTCTCCTTTAGTTGGCTGAGACGCAGAATCTTAGAAGTAGCACGCGTTCGTTTTTCAAGGCTTAAGTAACAGTACTACAAGCCAGTGCCTCGAAACGACAGAAACGTATTGTGTCGCAGCCCTGGAAGGGGGTGAGGGTCCAAATTCAAGGTGGCGGCAGGGCCGTGCTCCCTCTGAAGGCTCAAGTGAAGGATGTTCCTCGTCTCTGCCAGCTTCTGGTGGCCCCAGAATTGCCTGGACGAGGGGCAGTATCATTCCACGTTCTGCCTATGTCTTCACGTGGCTGTCTTCCCTCTGTGTCTGCATTTTCATTTTTTTAAAAATGTTTATTTATTTATTTTTGAGAGAGAGAGAGAGAGAGAGAGCACGAGTGGGAGAGGGGCAGAGAAAGAGGGGGTTAGAGGATCCGAAGCGGGCTCCGCACCGGCAGCAGAGAGCCCGATGTGGGGCTCGACCTCACCGTGAGATCACGACCTGAGCCGAAATCAGACACTTAACCAACTGGGCCACCCAGGCGCCCCTGTGTCTGTGTCTACCTCTGTTGTCCTCCGTGCGAGTCTGTGTCCCGCCGTCCCTCTTCCTCTAAGGACCCCCGTCCTACTGGATCGAGGGCCCCGGCTACTCCAGAAGGACCTCATCTCCACCCGTTGCACCCGGAACAACGCTTTTTCCAGATAAGGTCACCGGCGGTGGGACTGGGGGTCAAGACTCCAAAATCTCTTTCGTGGGGAGTGGGCACAACTCAACCCATAACAAAGGGAGACGAGGCAGAGGACGCGGGGAGTCACAACATGGGCGAGAAATTCATCTTCTCGGCCTCTACTTCCTGTAACCCCCGTTTCTGTTCCCCTCGGTTGGCTGAGGTCCTTGCTGTCCCAACACGGTTGGGGTGTAAACTTCCTCCTCCAAACAACCTTGATCCTCAACCGCCCTGCCTTATTCTGTGCCCCGTCACCGAAGACCTCCCCCCCAGCCCGTCTCCCCCACGGCGCACCCCTGGTCTCCAGGAGCACTCCGGCTCACCTCCCCTCCCAGCCCCACACCTTGGCCGGACACACAGACACAGTCACAGCCCTGACCTTCCTCCCACTCCCGATAGGATCCGCATCCTGCTTCCCTGGCTTCCTTCCCAGCACACAGTGAGCCTCAACACGTCCAGAAGGCTTGCCCTCCAGTCCCCACCCCCCCCCCGACCTCCCTGATCAAACCACCTGCTGGACGCCGGGCCCCGGCCATCTGCTTGAGGCCCACTTCTGTGTCTCAGAACCTGTGACCTCAGAGGACCCCGGAGGGGTGAGAAAGTTCTCACTGCAGATCTCGCGACCGCCGATGATTTTCCGTCAGGGCTGGTATGGCAATAATACGCATCCAGCAAAGCATCGGGACCAGTGCTCGTCGAGGGGAAAGGTGGGGTTGTTGGAGGAACACTGAATGTCAGAACTGGGGAAGGGGTTTCCTTGATTCAACTGAGGACCACAGTTCAGACTTCCTGCCGGATTGATCCTTTGTGTTTCTACAGTCACTAGGAAAATGTGTGCCCAGTGCATTAGAGAAAAAAAAAAATATGTCGAGCTTTTAGTTCAGGTTAACCCAGGAGCACGGGTTTACTTACTTAACATGATATTTGCCAGAGAAAATGCCTTCCAGAGGAAGAAAGGCGTATATTAGGACGGCAAGAGCTTTGGGCTAAGTGTGAGGGAGCCACACTTCCTTTCTGTTTCCTCACCTGCAATATGAAAAGCCGAGCCCGTTCACAAAGTCCTTTTAGCCCCAGTATTCTAATTATATGTAAAAAAAAATGGGGCGCCTGGGTGGCTCAGTCGGTTGAGCGTCTGACTTCAGCTCAGGTCAGATCAGAACCTGATCTCAGGTTCGTGGGTTCCAGCCCCACATCGGGCTCACTGCTGTCGGCACTGAGCCCTCTTCAGATTCTCTGTCCCCCACTTCACTCATGGTCTCTCTCTCTAAAATAAATAAGTAAAAATAAATGTTTTTTAAAAAGATTAAAAAATTTAAAAAAATCAAAATCCTTTAGAGTACATTACATCAAACCTTTTAAATATCTTGTACCTCGAGTCAATATTTATACACTTTTGTTGCCAGAGAAAACACCAGTGACTTTTTATTTCTGTAATAATACTCCAAAATCCAGGAGAGAAACAAATCTACGAATTAGTTATGGAAAATTAAAAAACAAAACTATGAATCTGGAAAACTTAAAACCCTCAAACTTCATAAAATTCACATTTTTGTTCCCCCTTCCTCCCAACACATGAGCGGTCTAAAAATTGTTTCATCCGAGCACATTGTCCAGATATATCTCGACCCATCCCTGCCGTGGAGTAATGCGGCCAAAATTTCTTCCCCCTGTAAAGCAGTTCTAAATCAAAACCAACTCTGCTTAATGCTTCCAAGTCGAAAGAAGGCTTTTTGAATGATGCAAAAAGCCATTCAGACACGAGACTGCTCGTCTCCTTTGTCCTAATGAATTTAGGGTTCACATCGGGGAAGAGTTCTTTGAAGATTGTGCACAACTGTAGGTATATATGGGTGGGGCCATTCAAGTAGTCTTTGTAAAATACCATTTTCAGTGCATTTGGAGGCCTCTCAAAATCGATTCATCGCTTTAAAAAAAAGTTACAATCTATGTGTGCATAGACTAGTAATTTGGCCGGGAGCTTGCCCAGCTAATTTGGGCCCCGGGGGTACACTGGGAGTTGGGAGAGACAGGTGGGGTTGGCCGGTGTCTGTGGGGGTTCACCGGTTGTGCATTTGGCCTCCGTTTCTCTTCCCCTCCCTTCCAGTCTGAGCGCGATGTTCCCTGCGTTTGGAGCTCCAGGGCTGGGCCCTCCTTGGGGTTAGCGCTCCTCGAGGAAGCCCCGCCTCCTCACTCACCCGAGGGCCACCGGGCTGCGTCCAGAGCGCTCAGGTGGTACAAACACCTGTCCTTCCGTGGGGCGTGGCTTTCCGTGGATGCGAATGAGGAAGCACGAAGCCCCCCTTTCGGCGGCTGGCAGCCACTTTGGCATCCTGAGGGAAGCACACCTGAGGATAAACGTGGACAAAAATGAAAAAGCGTGAATGATCGTGGAGGAATCTGGTGGCGAGAACAGAAGCGGGGAGGGGCAGCGAGGTAAATGAGATCAGCCTGCAAGGAAATTAAGTAGAGTCACGCGACGGGCGTGAAGAGGGGGTGGGGAACCCTTGGATGGGCCCGGCGCGGGGCGGAGTGTGGGCACTAAGCAGGAGGGAGCTCACCCTGATGCGGAGCTTTCCCATTTCTCTTTGCAGCCGACGAGCAGCGGCCCCCAGGACCTCCACGCAGCCTCTTGTGTCGCGACCCCACGCACCTGATCTCCTCGCAGCCTTCCTGGCCTCAGCTCCTTCGCTTCCAGGGGCCAAGACTTCCGGCTTCTGCGGTTTACCACGGGGAGGGGGGCATAGACACGGGAAATAAACGCCTGACTCGGCCTTGCTCTGCGTCTGCCTGGCAGGAGCGGGAGAGACACGTCCACCTTACAGCTTCGCGGCCTCGCAGGCCTGCCAAGGAATGTGGCCTGGGTGGGAGGGACGTCCACAGCTGTGCGCAGGGCGGTGCCCTCCAGGACCAGGCCTCCACCCGGTGGAGTGAGCCCACGTGGACGGTTTGGCCTTTGCGAGCAGGTCAAGGAAACTTAGGGGAAAAAAAAAAAAATAATGCAACGGATGGAGGCAAGGAGGGTGGGCAAAAAATATGACAAGAATTGGGGCTATTTGTCCTTGAAGAGAGGAGTCTAAAAGCAGACGACTCATAGGGCAGCTTGGTTTGGAGGAAGGCCTTCTGTCTTTCCGGGCCTGCGCTGGCTCATCTGGGAAATGGGGCAGATGAATTGTATGATCCACACACGGCTGCTTCGAGCCCTAGACTCTGTGACTCCAGGCACGACTTTTAGATGTGCGAAACATTTGTTATGCACGAGGAGGTAGGGGCTGCTTGTCAAATGCATTGCAGCAAAGGAAGGAAATATGAGGTCTGAGGTGACGTTTCTTGACCGTGAGAGCTGCGTTGAGCAAGGCGGGGGGGGGGGGGGGTTGGCGCACAGCAGAGATCACAAAATCCCAGTTCCCAGTCATATGTGAGCAAATAACACACGGTTATTTTTCTGGGAGGGAGTACTCTCCAGAAGCCACTTCCTAAAAAGATGAGTTTGAATTACACGGCGATTAATCTGTTGAAATGTTACTCTTGTGTCCTAAGTGCTTTAAAAAAAAGGCCCCTTCACATTAACGGGGTGCTCTGGGGTGACTTCTGACTTGGTGGCTGTGCATTTTCAGCCCCATGAATTTTCTTTGCCCCATGGGCAAAGAGCAAAATTGGGGAGAATTGGGGCTTTTTTAAAATTAATTAAAACAACGCCCTAAGGGTAATAATTTTTTTTACTGTTTATTCTTTTTTTTGAGAGGGAGAAAGAGAGAGAGCGTGTGTGGGGGAGGGGCAGAGAGAGAGAGGGAGACACGGAATCCGAAGCAGGCTCCAGGCTCCGAGCCGTCAGCACAGAGCCCGACGCGGGGCTCGAACTCACGAACCGCGAGATCATGACCTGAGCTGAAGTTGGACGCTTAACCGACTGAGCCCCCGCCAGGCGCCCCCACGAACGCTCTAAGTTTAAAGTGGGTGACAGGAACGTGTCCAGGAACGTGTGAATATGTTACTTCCCAGGCTAAAGAGAGTTCGCAGCTGTGATTAAATGAAAGATTTTGAGCTATTTAGTTTGGATCACTCCGCCTGCCTGATGTAATCGCAAGGGTCCTTGAAGATGGAACAAGAGGGAGGCAGGAGGGCCAGAAAACGGGATGTGATGACAGAAACAGAGGTTGGGGTGTTATAATTGCTGGAAGGGGCATTAGCCAAGGACTTCAGAACCTTCTAGAACCTGGAGCAGGCAAGGAAACAGGTTCTCCCTTCGGGCCCCGGAGGCAGCTTGGCCCCGCTGACACTTTGATTTTGCTCCAGGGAAATAAACCCGTTTTGGACTTCTGACTTCTGCAGCCGTAAGATGGCACATTTTGGTTGTTTTTTTTTTTTTTTTTTTTTGAGCCTCTGAGCTTGCAGGAATTTGTTACAGCAGCAACAGGAAACTCATACCAAGAGAGAAGCCAGGACAGATGATGCGGCAAAAAAAAAAAAAAAAAATCTCTTTGGAAGAGGAGCTGGAGAGAGTCAAGATCCAGGGGCAACAGGAAACACAGAGCTGGGCTTGTAAAGGCGACCCGCGTGTCTGTGGAAGCTTCGAACTGGGATGCTGATCTCCCAGAAGCCTGACGGCCGTGGGGGTAGCGGGTGCCAGGAAAGGCAGGAGGTGACGAGGGAGGGCGGCCGGCCGGAACATTTCCTTCCTAGTATCTCAGCCTGCGGTGCCCTGGAGGCAGAGCCCGGGGCCCAAGGCTGGTGTGTGAGTAATTAGTCTGACGCTCAGGGGTGGGGAGGGAGGCAGGTGGCCACCGTCCTGGTCCCTGACCAGCCCGGCCAGGGGCCCATGCTTGTGGCACAGTGACCACCCACCGTCCCGCTCATCGGATTCATTCGCGGTCACCAGCTGCCCCTTCGCTATGCGACTCACATTCGGTCTTTTTAATAGGTTCTCTGCTGCTAGTCTCAGCATCAAACAGAGCAGAGAACTCGCTCACCCGTGGCCTGGGCCTCCGGAGCCCAGAGCAACGGGTCACATTCGGCCAGCACCGGAGGGAGTGGGGGAGGCAGAATCGCACTGGCAGGTGCGTGACGTAGTGCCCCATTGGATTTGGGCTCCCACGTTCAAGGGGCTGTGCGAGAGGGGCCCTCCTCACTCTCACTTTCCACCTGGGCTTGTGCTCAGGCGGCCGGCTCTCCGCCCCACGGGGACAGCGTCCTTCCTGTCCCTCTCCGATGCCTGTGGTTGTTATCGTTCGTTGCGACGGCTCTTTCTTTCCTTTATGTCACTTCCGCCCGTGGGCCCGTCCTCCCGGGGTTTCCCTCTGTGCTGCACAGCACACAGATCCCTCCGGACAGCCCCAGTCACCACTTGCCCGTCTCTTTGTCATGTTTTGATGGTGTGGGGCTGCTTGCTCTTTGCTTTCCCAAGTGGCAGCTAGATGGTCTGCTTCCTCACCTCGTTTACTGTGGGCGCGTATGTGAGCGGCTGATTTTGACTGGGGATGAATATAATCCCAATCCGGCCTCATTTCTTCCTGCCACAGTGGGTCAGTGGCTAAGACTACATACCATGGCACTTCCCCCGAAGAGATAGATGTTAAGTACCCTTGTGCCCCCCAGCAGGTTCAGTGCTGGCTGCAGAGTAGAATCACCAGAGAGACTTAAGTACAAGTTCACAGGCTCCATGCCAGTACAAATAAATCAATTTTCCTCCCTTCCTTCCTTCCTTCCTTCCCTCCCTCCCTCCCTCCCTCCCTCCTTCCTTCCTTCCCTCCCTCCCTCCCTCCCTCCTTCCTTCCCTCCCTCCCTCCCTCCCTCCTTCCTTCCTTCCTTCCTTCCCTCCCTCCCTCCCTCCCTCTTTCCTTTTCTCCTTTATTTTTATTTCTTTATGTCTTTTTGGACCTGGGTATTTGTGTTCAGTTACTCGGTCACTAAACAGCATCGAATTAACCATTACTTCTGGGGCATCCCAATGCCACACAGCGTTCAAGGGGCCGGGCATGTGTTGCTGGAAAGACAGACCGATCCCTCTTCCAACGACAGTTACCTCCTAGTTGAGGGGTGAGGACAGACAGTCCACAAGCAGTGAGATAAATTACTTCAGATCAGCGAATCATGGCGTGGATGAAAGTACGGGATGTGACGGAGAGGGACTGAGGGTGTTTTGCTACCTTGAGATAGATGCTTCTGGAAGGCTCGCAGAGGAGGCCGCAACGGAGCTGATCCTCAGGGGACTGGAGGTAATCGTCCCGAACTATCTGGAGCAGAGTGTTCAAGGCCGAGGGAACCGCAAGACCACTTGTCCCTCAGCAGCAATTTATCTCGCAGATTCCAGACACAGAAAACAAGGCCACTGTGGCTGGAGGGATAACTCAGGTGCACAGAACCCAAGTGGGGAAATAATAATAATAAATAAATGGATAGAAATAGAGTGATATCTGGCAGCGGTCTGCTAACCTGTAAAGCAGGCAGCCTGCCCGCCCTCTGTGCAGGAAGCCACGGGGTCTATAGGCTGGTTCCTCTCTCGTTCCCGCCACCAACTTCCTCCCGTTTCCGGGGTTCACCGGGCAGGTGGGACGTGCATTGTTCTCCATCCTGCTTTTCCCAGCACCTGGGGGAGCCTGTGTCTTGTGCGCCCTGCAGAAGGAGCTTGGATTGCGGATGGCGGGGGTGGGATCCTGCTTCAGACCTCCCGTGCACCCTCTAGGAGGATGTCAGAGGACGCCACGGGGATGCGCTGGCACGCCACAGGCCTGTGACAGACCAGGCATGCCCGTTTATTTCAGAGAGAGAGAGAGCCAGACAGACATAGTGTGAGCAGGGGAGGGGCAGAGAGAGAGGGAGACACAGAATCCGAAGCGGGGCTCCAGGCTCCGAGCTGTCAGCACAGAGCCCGACGCGGGGCTCGAACCCACGAGCCGTGAGATCGTGACCTGAGCCGAAGTGGGACGCTTAATCTACTGAGCCACACAGGCTCGCCCCCCCTGCCCCCCCACTGGGGTTTTGGATGAAAGTAACAGAACACTAAGTCTAGATGAGATAAATGGAACAGAGCAGTAAGCGATGGGTAGCTATGATGACTTTGAAACCTGGGGCCTGGCTTCTGCTCTCACTGAGAAAATGGAAAATCCGGTCCTTATCAGACTCCCAGAATAGCTCAGCTCTCAGAGCTAATCTCAGCCCCCAAGGTGGGCCTCCTCCTTCCGGGGGCTTCCTCATCAGGGGGGAAGTATTGCCCTGCTCTGCCGGCCACCCTCAGCCGCTCCTCCTCTAAGCCAGGGGACGCACTCCTACCCGGGAGACCCTACTGGGGAGGGCGCCCCGGTTCTCCGTCGCTATTTAACACACAAGTGGGTCGGTGCTGGCTTTTGCATTCTGCTCCCTGGGGTGAATGATGCCAACTTTGCCCAGAGCCAGTGTGGTTCTGACAGCTCGCGCTGCCCCACTGCGGTTCTTGTAAATCACCTACAGGGCGCCTCCTTTCTGGCTCAGCTGAGGTGCACCCAGGTACCCCCCAGTGTGTTCTCACTACTCCTATCTTTTTTTTTGAGAGAGAGAGAGAATGGGGGGAGGGGCAGAGGGAGACGGAGAGAGAGAGAATCTGAAGCAGGCTCTCCGCTCAGCACAGAGCCCAATGCGGGACTCGATCCCGCAACCCTGGGCTCACGACCTGGGCAGAAATCAAGAGTCAGACGCTCCACCGCCTGAGCCCCCCAGGTGCCCCATTACTACCCCGTTTTGAAGGCTTCTCGTGTGCCTGGTCATTTGCCTGTACGGATGCTGGCCACCGCGTGCGGTCACGTATTCAAGGCGTGACGCGTCCTGGACGGGAGGTAACGGGAATGAGGCGGGGAGGGTTCAGCCCTGGATGTGGAACCTAAACACCCAGTTGGGCCCCGTGCCACTGTCTACCCGCCTTTCTCCCCCATCTTGGAAGTGGGCAGAGGGCCCGGCCAACCTCACAACTGAATCGAGGCCGTGGTGAACATCACCATCTGAGTTGTGCCCTCTGGACACGAGGCGTTGCGAGCCGCTGAGGCGTCGGTGAGAGAGTGTTCTTAAGGCTTTGTTCTAGCAGGTTCTGAGGAGCCGGAAGGAGAGCAGGGGGGACGGAAAGAGCCAGGGGCCGGGGCTGGGGAACGGGGGAGGGGAGCAGACGACAGATGTGGAAACTCTCCAGGTGTTTCCAGCACAAGAGCACCTGCGGTGTGGCCTGGCCCCGTGGCCGACCTGGCGCCTCTCTCGCTGCTCTTTTCGTGGGAAATTGCAGCTTTTTTCTTTCCCCAGGGCAGCCTCCACAGCCTCTCCCTCCCCGTTCATCCATCCTTTCCTTTTCAGGTGGAAAGTCGTTTGCACCAAAGCAGAATTGAGATCGTCTCTGCCGTGGCTTTCCGTGTCCGCGTTTTGGAGACAGGCTTCTACTAAACACGCATTCACCCTTTATCCGAAATCCGAATCGAGGTGGGCCTGGTGTATTTTGCATTTGCTGAATCCGGCCACCTTCCAAGAGAAGAAACTCACTGAATATTTATTTCTATTTATCACACTGAGTTATGGGCCCCGGGGGCCCGCAGCGAGAGGCAGAGTCTGATTACTTTCTGGGGGTTCTTAGGAGCACTGTAACTACGTCGGCTGCAGCCCCAGATCTCGATAAGAAACCAGAACAATGCAATCGCCCCCTGACCGTCGGGATGTTTGAGGCGGGTAGACAAAATATCGAGACGTTTGGCAACGGCGTGCGTGTGTGCTCGAGAAGTCTGGCATCCTGCGTCCGTAGCTTTCCAGTTCGCCCTGTGCCGGGACAGCATTGACAGCCCGGTCCTCTGATCTGCGATGACCCTGCGTCCTCCCCTCTCCTCCCTCCTCTTCCAATGGGGCCCCGGACACGCTACCAGAATTTTCAAGGATTCAGCAGAAGCCTGGACGTGCTTTACATTCTGTTCATTCTTTGGCCCGGGGCTCGCATGTACGTGGAGCTGTTTAAGTTCACTGTGCTGATAACGCCCGCACTCCTGCGGACTCGTTTCTCGTAGTTTCTGTTACGCAGGAAGCCCAGCGAGAAACATTTTTTTGGTGCTCCCCGCTGGAGCACAGTGAACTGACATAAATCCTGGGTGCACGTAGTAACGTCGTGACCCCATGAAGAAGATGGATGGAGAAAAGTGACTTCAAACGGCACTGGGAGCCCCGAGCAGCCTCGGGCTTCTTCTGGGAAAAGGCCCATCTGTCGATTCAAGCATGCGCGCATGCATTCATTCGTTCGTTCGTTCGTTGAGTCCACGAGCTTTACGGACCCCTCTGCCATATAGGAGAGCGGTGCTGGGACCTCTGGGGTCCCTTGGCCCGGGCTGTGTTCTCAGTTCTCAGTTCTATGGCTCATTGGTTGTGCAGCCTTGGGAGGTCACTCTGTTTCTCTTCGTTAACCATTTCTTCCTCTGTAAGACGGGATTAATAATGGCACTGACCGCACAGGGTTGTTCCAAGGACCACATGGGAATGTAACCGCCTAGGAGCAACATCTGACATGTGGTCAGTGCTTAACGAGCGTTCACTGTCTTGCCGGATGCCGAGCCGTGGAGATAATCCCATCTCGGAAGGAGCAGGCTCCTGTCCCTAGAGGTAAAGGTCAGAGTTCTTGTTTGACCAAACTGATTCCGAGTCATGGCTGCGGGAGCCTTGTCCTGGGTCTCACGACTGCCCGTGATCCTGGCTAGCGGCTGGTCTAGGAATGGCCCCGACCCAGAGCTCTGGCTAATGCGGTACAACTGGGTATATTGTTGTATATTTATGTATGCGTTCATATTTATATAATAACAAACAGCTTCTTGCTGAGACTTCTGGAAAATCTTTGGCTTGCCTGATTAAAAAGAGGGGGGGGGGTCGTGTGGGTGTCTCAGTCGGTTAAGCATCTGACTTCAACTCAGGTCGTGATCTCACGGCTTGTGGGTTTAAGCCCCGTGTCGGGCTCTGTGCTGATGGCTCAGAGCCTGGAGCCTGCTTCGGATTCTGTGTCTCCCTCTTTCTGCCCTTCCCCTGCTCACACTCTGTCTCTCTCTCAAAAATAAATAAAAACATTTAAAAAAAATCTCTTAAAAAAAGAGAGAGAGAGAAAGAGGGCTTTTGGCCTGGAACACAGTTACGGTGGTTGGAGGTACAGCAGCCATTAGGTGATCCTGAGGTCACAGCATGGACAAGATGCTACGGCTGATAAAAAAAGAAAGGTAGAAAGAACCCAGGTCTCTGGAAGGGTACATTCGAGTAACCCTACCAGGTCACCACCTCCAGACTTCTTATGTGAGGAGCATTAACGTCTAATTCTCAAACCACTGCAATCACCTTTTCATTAATTTTGTCTTTTCATCAATGGGGCCAAGGAAGCAAAAATGGAGTCTGTTTCTTCACAGAATCCTAGCCAGATGAAGGAAAAAACACAGCGTGTCCCAGCATCATAAGATTTCCGAGCAAAGTAACCCAAGCGCTTGGTGCACAGAGAGAAGGAGCATTTCGCGGGTGATGGGGTATCTCACTGGATTGTAAAGACAGAGTCCTGCCCCCTCTGAAGTAGACTCTTGACCCCAAGACACAGACCTGCCATCTATCACCTGTTTCTCAACCAGAACGCATCCCATGGAAAGGAGGAGAGTTCCCCACCTTAATGAGCGATGACGGTCATGTGATCTGTGCTCCCAGGCTCGGTGCTGAAACGGCTGACCTTTCCCTCTTGGCCCCGGCTTCCCGGGTTGTTGGTCCTCACTGTGTGGCCTGGATCTAGCTGCTTCCCTCTTTTGCCACTTACACTGAAGTCTGCTGCAACTGCTGACCCTCTGTGACATAATGAGAAATATATTTTTGGTCTCTGCCCCCAGACACGGAGCTCCTACAACCCTTGGAAGTTTCCTGAGCGATGGGGGTGCTGGGAGCTTCTTTTGTTATAAAACGGGGTCTTTGACCCTGGTTCCTGACACAGAGCTTCTAAACCCCTTGGAATGTCCTGGGAGGGTCTTTTGTTCTAATGCGGTGACTCCTGGTGGGCTCCTGGATGCCTTCAGAATGGGGGCTGGTCGTCAGAAACACCAAACCATGATTCGGAGCTTGGAACTTCCATCCACACCCCCATCATCCGGGGAGGGAAGGGGGGCTGGAGTTTGAGTTCATAAGTGATCATGCTTATGGGATGAAGCCTCCATTTAAAAAAAAATCCGTAGGGGCACCTGGGTGGCTCAGTCAGTTAAGCGTCTGACTTAGGCTCAGGTCATGATCTCACGGTCATGAGATCAAGCCCTGCGTCAGGCTCCCTGTTGATAGCACGGAGCCTTCTTGGGATTCTCTCTCTGCCTCTATCTCTGCCTCTCCCTGGCTCATTCTCTCATTCTCTCTCTCTCTCTCTCTCTCAAAATAAATAAACTTTAAAAAAAAAGAAGACAAAGGATTGGTAGAGACGAAGGTGGGGGGCTGGGGCCTGAGGATAGCATACATAGCAAGCATCCTAGAGGCAGGTGGTTGGTGAGACGGGCTGAGCAGAGAGGGGTGACAGGCACCTAGAGAGGTGCGCAGAGGTTGATGGGGGGACAGACTTAGTCTGGGAACAGCTGTGACCCAGAGTGCCAGCAGGGAGTTCAGCCACAGTGTCCCTGGTTCCAGGGTGCCCCTTGAGGTCCTGAAATGAGAATATGGTGTTTCTGGCAGATGGGGGAAGGCTAGTTGGAAATGTGTAGTACTGATTAAAAAACCAAGGGAAACAAAGATTTGCAGTTATTAAACACAAGAAGAATCTTCCCCCAAAGTGTCAGAGGCATAATTGGCCACTTCAGGGTAGATGTGGACGCTGGGCGCCTAGGTGAGTCACTTTGGGGCTCTGTTTGGACGTCCTCGACATAAGCTCTGCTGACAGAATTCACCAATAAGTGTTGGCTGAAGACAGCTGGTTGGAAAGCATAAGCTTCAGTCAGGAGGTGTCGTAGCTACACAATTTATTTTTTCACTCAACCGGGAAGCAGTTCCTGTGTCTTAGAGACAGTCTATGGGGAGACTTCCCCTTGCTGCGTTGGCCTGTCTAGTAAGAGAAAATCAACTCAAATGGGAAAGTTGGAGGTGTTGTACCGTATGGCAGTTCCCTATGGGAATGTTTAATCTTTCATTAAAGAGTTAGCTGCGTGTCCAGCCCTCATTTAGAGCTTTCCATACATCAACTCATTCAAATACCCGAGAACTGTGTGAGGTTGGTCCTACGCTTAGCCTCCATTCTACGGATGAGGGGACTGAGGCTCAGGGAGGTGCGAGGTCACAGGTTAGGTGAGTGTCCTTGGCTATTAAATGACGAGGCAGCATTTGAATCCATGCCGCCCAATCTGCCCCACCATGCTGCCTCTGATTTTTTAAGTGAAAGGGCCAGAGATCACGGCCAAGTCCCGAGGGTGAACGGCAGCTGCTTTAGAGTCTGAATGTTGCCCAGAGAGTCGGTGAAGCACCAAATGGAAAAATGTCCGTGCTCTGCATCCTGTTATTACCGGTGCAGTGCTGGACTGCAACTTATAATTCAAGGGCAGCGTGAGCCCCAATGATGAGAAGTGACCTGGTAGCCTGGTGGGGTGGCCACATCCCAGTGTGAGTGATTGCCGTCTGGGCAGCTGACGGAGCCTGGAAAGAACTGTACATATTTCCCTTAAACAAACAGTTGCGGGGTGTTGCGGGGGGAAGAAGACCCAAATCCAAAAGGGACATCACATGGAACTTCTGAGGGTGTTCTAAAATAGGAAAAAGTCATGTTAAGATCCAATGGACCCCTTAGGGGCGCCTGGTTGGCTCAGTCAATTAAGCGTCCGACTTTGGCTCAGGGCATGATCTCACAGTTCGTGAGTTCGAGCCCCACGTCGGGCTCTGTGCTGACGTCTCAGAGCCCGGAGCCTGCTTCGGATTCTGTGTCTCCCTCTCTCTCTGCCCGTTCCCTGCTCGTGCTGTGTGTCTCTCTTTCTCAAAAATAAATAAACATTAAAAAAATTTTTTTTAAATATCTGATGGACCCTAGAGCTTTGTGCATGTGAATGTGCTGTGTCTCAAAAAGCACTATCAGAAATATCTACGTCGCCATTCTAATAAGTCTTTGGCCCTTCTAGTCAGCAGGGCACTGCATTATGGGAGCTAAGGAAACTGTAGCCACGAAAGGGAAGGGGCGATGCTCTCCGTCACCTGGTGATGCAGAAGCATTGCGATATACTGTGCTGAGACAATGCACCGGGATCACATGTTTGATACGGAATTATCTCTTTCAGGTAGACACGTGCAAAGCAGCAGAGAAGAGCTTGCAGAAGAAACAAGGTTAGGCCAGGTGAGCCCTCTGTAATTCCCGTGGGGCTAAATATCAAACCACGCGCCTGCCACGAGGGGCGTGATGTTTCACGCTTCGGTTCAAGGTCCTTGTTCATCACGCCATGAGCCTGTGGTAAGTGACAAGCCAGTAAGAGCACCAGATCAGCGCAGATTTCCTAATAGAGGCTGGAGTGCTGGCCGCTCTCCGTAGGGCAATACTCAAGTGCGTTTTTAGCGGCCAAACGTCATTTGTGTGACTACGGTCAAAGATCATTTGCTGTACTTACAGAATGGTAAGACAGCTCAGTGACCGTGAACGGTGCAGATTCTTGTGGAATCAGAGAACCCGGGACCGGTCACTTAGTGTTTGACCGGAAGGGCGCTCGCTCGCAAAATCAAAGTTCTTTCACAGTTTTTCCTGACAGTTGAATGCACGGGCTGAATCAGGATGCGGGTTTCAGGCAGAAATCGAGCGACTGTCTTCTGAGCGGTTGAAGATTTGGTGAAAAATGAGTTGGCAGTGATGAGTGAGATCGTGTGGCTAGCGGGAGAGGAGAAAGTGTATATCGTGTTAAAGACGGCAGAAGAAAAGGAAAAAAGAAACCACTTATTCAAAGTAGATAGGTGTTAGGTTCCTAAACTGGGATGGAGTTTGGTCTGAAGTTCCTAAGTTTTTGTTCTTTAATAGGGGAAGCCCCAATGGTGTTTTTTTATCCTTGTCACTCTCACTAGGTGTTTAGAGCCACTTACCTCCGTGAGCAGATCTCATGAACACCTGAACCACAGACTGTTAAAAAAAAAAAAAAAAAAGTTCTTGCCCTGAATTTCCCCTGTGTCCCTGGATATAAGCATCACCATTTCCCCCCTTTAACCTTTCCTTTACACTTTTAATTTGGGAACTCTTTTCTTTTCTTTTCTTTTCTTTTCTTTTCTTTTCTTTTCTTTTCTTTTCTTTCTTTTCTTCTCTTCTCTTCTCTTTTCTTTTCTTTTCTTTTTTCTGTTTTCTTTTCTTATTATTTTTTAAGGAGGCTCCACACCCAACACCAACACCAACACAGGGCTTGAACTCACGACCCTGAGATCAAGACCTGAGCTGAGATCAAGAGTCCCTATGCTTAGCTGACTGAGCCACCCAGGCGCCCCATAATTTTGGAACAATTTTGGATTCACAGAGCAGTTGTAAAAACGCAGAGAGTTCCCGTATGCCTCTCACCCAGTTTCTTGCATCACCATGGTGAATTTGTGAAAATTAAGAAACCTTACCGTTAACTACATTTCAGCCGTTATTTGGATTTCCAATCTTTTTCCATTAATGTTCTAACTTTCTCTTTCAGGATCTCTTTCTAATCCATGGTAGCATACCGCAGTGAGTTTTCATGTCTCCCATGAAAACTGTGGTCTGTGATAATTCTGTGATAAATTTTTAAAAATGTTTATTTACTTTTGAGAGAGTGCTAGTGGGAGAGGGGCGGGGGGGGGGGCAGAGGATTCAAAGTGGGCTCTGAGCAGTCAGCCCAGAGCCTGATGTAGGGCTCGAACTTACTAACTGTGAGATCATGACCTGAGTCGAAGTCAGACACTCAACCGATGGAGCCACCCAGGTGCCCCTGTGATAAATTTCTCAGTCATTTCTTGTTTTTAATGACCTTGAGAGTTTTGAAGAGTACCAGCTGAGTATCCTGCAATTTCCTCCAGTCAGGGTACAAGACGCCCCTGGGAGTGTAAACCCTTGTCAGTTGGGACCTTCCTGTTTTCCCTTTCTCTTCTCTAGTCTCCGGAATTAAATCACTAAGTGATTTGTAATTTCTACTTCCTTTCTCTAGAATGGTTTAGACAATTCTTTTTCCTCCCCCTCCCCTGGAAAGTTCTAAAGAATCCACTCAAAGAACCCCATCTGGGCCTAAAGCCTTTTTAGAGATAATTTTTTTAAAATGTTATTTATTTAAGTAATCTCTACAGCCAACGTGGGGCTTGAACTCACAACCCTGAGATCAAGAGCTGTGTGTTCCACCAATTGAGCCAGCCAGGGCCCCTGGAGATAAATTTTTAAGAACCTTTTCCAAAAATGTTTCTGGTTAGTTGTTTATAATGGTCTTCTACATCTTCTATTGTTAGCATTTGGGGGTAATGCAAAAAAGTTAAATGATCCATTTCATCATGGTTTTGAAATCTGTTAGCTTTTTGCCTAACGTTTTCTATTCTTGTATGTTTGGTACCTTTTCTCCCCCTGATTTCTGACACGGACGTGCATTTTCTTTTTTCTTCTTTTAGTATTTACTTTTGAGAGAGAGAGAACATGAGCAGGGGAGGAGCAGAAGGAGAGAGGGAGAGGGGGAGAGAGAGAGAGAGAGAGAGAGAGAGAGAGGGAGAGAGAGAGAATCCCAAGCAGGCTCTGCACTGCCAGCACAGAGCCCAATGTGGGGCTTGAACCCACGAACTGTGAGATCATGACTTGAGCTGAAATGAAGAGTTGGATGTTTAACCGACTGAGCCACCCAAGCGCCCCGGATTTTCTTTGCATGAGTAGCATGCTTATTTCTGTTTCATCGGTGGAGGACGTGGGTAGGGCACCCCAGATTGGTGAAGCTTAATGCGGGAAAGCCCAGAGATGCAAATCAGTGGGAATATCCCTGGAAACAGTGAGCTAGAGGCTTTCCTGCAGCAAAGAACACTGGAGCCCAGGGGCAGATCCTTGGCTCGAGCAGGTCTAGATGATGGTAAGCTGCTAACACTTAAGACTGAGTTTATCCTCACTTCCCTCAGAGGCTCTTTTTGACAGGTGTTCTAGTTTGAGAGTAGAGAGGCAACACAGTACCCAGGAAGAATGTGCTTCCCACCGCCTAGCTCCTAAATGATTTTCTGCTAACCATCGTCACACAGGGTCTGGTGATGCCACCCCCAGTGGATTGCCCGCCAGCTCAAGGATTCGTGCCATTTGGCACCGCACTTTGCAATCTGTTGGGAGTGCGTATTCTTGGATCTTTGGGGGGCAGGAAAGACTATTGGACGTCACATCCGTGGGGGACCTCTGGTTCAGGACCATGTCCCTCTCCCCTTGTTTTAAGGATACGAAACCTGAGTTTAAGCAAGACAAAACAGACTTTCCAAGCGCGCAGAAAATCTAAACTTGTTCATTCTTGGCGTAGTGCTCTTTCCGTATGCCACACTGCCCTTCCTTTTGACAAAGCAGAACTAGAAGCCATACAGATGGTCAGAGAAAAGTTTAACCGTGCTAACTGCAGAGAGATTCCCCCTAGCCTGGGTGTCTCTGCGCTCTTTATGGTAGATATATATGGCTGCCACGGGACCTGTCTTGGCCACACCGCTCATAAAGGGATTGACCTGAGAATCTTCCTCTACTGCACTTCACAAATCCCCATGGAAAAACAAAGGCATATTTGGAAGACTTGCTTTATCTTTCCCATCTACTTCTGAAGTAATCCTGAACTTTTCGTTCGAGGCCAAGGGCTGGGATGCTTGCCAGTCCATATACACGCTGTCCATCTGTAGGGGATATACCAGGATGTAGGCTCAATGGCGATTCTCTCTTTTGGCTGCTGTGTGCTGTGTCCGACTGTGTATCTTGAAGCAGGATCCACATTCTTGGCAGGTCAGCTGTGAAACGTGTTTGACGTTGGTGGAAAAGAGCTGTTCTTGGATCCAGGGGCCTGACTGCTGTGTCTGTCTGCACTCATGAGGAGCAGGCCTGATTAGGGCCCTTTTGCAGAAGCCAAGTGTTGGAGAGTCTGTTCGACTCTATTTTGGCCACTGATGGACTGGACCAGGCCGACTCCTGGCTCGGAAAGGTCCCTTTCCTCTACTTTGTGCACAACACATACAGACCTGCCTGTGACTCAAACGGGTATGTTCACCGGCCGTTTGAATTCACTCTTCGTAAGAAGGCTTATGGGAAACACGAAAACCAATCGAGATGATGCTGTCCAGATGGGATAAAAAGTTAATGAGGGGAAGACTATTTGCCCTCTTCTCGACCTCTAAGACCCAGGGGCGTCTTGATTTGTTTTTTACCACATGCCTTCTGTCTGTGCAATCACACTGTAGCGTAACAGATTTCAGACCCCAAATTCCGGGCTCCCGACATGAAGCCCAAGCTAGATACGGGCTCTCCCTCCAGCACCATGTGCTTGAATGATTTCAGATGGCCCGTCTGGGGTCATCTTAAAGTTCTGCTCACAAGGTAAATAAACTCTTCAAGTGGAAGCATCTGGTTAGTACCTACGCAGACCCAGAGTAAACAAGCCGAGGTAAAAAAGACGTAGCACTCTGAGAACGTGCTCTATGCTTTGTAAGATCTTTTCCAACGGGCCCTTTGGTGGCTTGCTAGAATGATGCCTCACATCCTGCAGCCCTTGCTGAGACAGACCGACTGACGGGGGGTGCTGCTGCGCCCCAGATATTCAAGACACGGGCAGAGGCTGCACTGCATAAAGAAAATCCAGGTCCCCTAGCAAAATAACGTGTCACCTCTAATGAGGAACGTGAAAGGCTCAGTTAAGCACACGCCTCTCTCGACAGCCAGTGTAATTCAGACTAGCTGGACCAAACACATGGGCTCTAAATGCCAACCTCCTCCTATACCCAGCAGCTATGTGTGCAAGATAAGATAATCTAGCTTGTGTGGATTCCAGAAGAAATAGGGTGAGGGCGGGCCAGGGTGAATAGAGAACACAGGGAAAATGCAGAGAACGGAGCGTCTTTCCCAGGCCTATATTCGGCCAAGCTCTGTGGATATTTTCAGCTGCTAATAAACATATAGCAAACTTCCCCTGCTCAGGGAACTTACGTAGCAGCTTACTTACTGAACCAATATTTAAACAGAAGAAACATTTCAGCAAGGTTTGAAGTCTTTTCTCCCCTACCCTAATAACCTCTTGTCTACGGTCGTATATTTTTGTGCTCCTCAGTCTGTGAGTTCAAATCTGCACAGCGATGTATATTTTCATGCTCTCGTCTTTGAGTCTCTTTGGATCTCGTTATGACTTCATACGTAAAACTCAAACACGTATAAAATCTTTCAAATTAGAGGTGAGTGAGATCCTTAGCCCGTGTTCAAAATTCTGTCACACCTGCCATCCCAATGGAAAAATGCAACTATGAGACAGACTTCAGGGAAAAGCATTAAAGTAGCTTTAAAAAAAAAAAAAGAAAACAAAGGTTACTTAATATTAACTTTGGAATGTTTAGGAAACACAAAAGGGAAGTTAAAAAATGAAGTCACCGTGGCACCACCTTGACTTTAACATTTTGGTTACAATTCCAGGAGGATAGGTAGGTGATGGAATCATTTAAGAAGTCATTTTTAGAAGTCATTTTTACATACCTTATTATACACTTCTTTGATTCTTATTTTTTTCTGCCATAGTAGCTTAATGGGTAAACATTATTCCATTATATAGATAAACCATAACCTGTCGAATCGATGCCCTATTGTCAGAAATTTAGGTTGTTTCCAGTAACTCACCATTATTACCAGTGCCATGATGCCATCATGGCAGTCATTGTAGCTATATATTTGTACCACTGTCATGATTATTTCCTTACGATAAATTCCTGGAAGTGGGGTTGCTGGATCAAAAGATATGCAAAATTCTAAAACACACAAAATGTTGCCTAATTGCCTGCAGTCTGTGTAGATATATCTTCCCACCGCCGATCTGTGAGTAGGCTGATTTCCCTCTGTCGTTGGCAATAACTGGTGAATTATTTAATATTTTGCTAATTTGCTGAGTAATAAACACTATATAGTTTTAGTAAGCGCTTACTTAATAAGCAATGGTGTTACATTTTTTATGTTTACTGTCAATTTAACTTACTAGGTTTTACCTTTCCATCTTTTCCAATTTTTTGTTTTTTAAACCACGTTGTTAATAGCTAACTTACTGAATCATCTTATTAGCTGAATCATTCTTTAGCTGTTGCTTTTAGATTTTCTGGGAAGACAATTATGGAATCTTCGAATTATGGTAATTTCTGTTCTTTTCAAGTATTTATCCTTTTTTTCCTTAGTACTAGAGCTTCTCTTTATCCTTGCCTTTAAATCCTGGAAGGATTTCTTAAGCTGGTTTTAATTCCCTGATTAGTTTTCTTCAGCATGTACCATGTTGCTTATAATCTGCATTGTGTTTTAAAATTTGATGTTTATATCTTTTATCATTAGGCATTTTTTCCTGAGTTGAGATTTTTTTTTCTGTTTCTCCTCTAGTTAAAATTTTTTTTTTAATGTTTATTTATTTTTGACAGGGAGAGAGAGACAGAGTGTGAGTGTGGGAGGGGCAGAGAGATAGGGAGACAGAATCAGAAACAGGCTCCAGGTTCCGAGCTGTCAGCACAGAGACTGACGTGGGGCTCGAACTCATGAACCGTGAGATCATGACCTGAGCCGAGGTCGGACGCTTAACCAGCTGAGCCACCCAGGTGTCCCATTCCTCTAGGTTTGTATGTGCAGTGTGCTCTTGAATCTCACTGAGATGACACATTAGAGGCTTCCCTGAAATTTCCTCTTATCTCCTGAAATAACACATGCCCTTATCCATTCTCTTCTTTTGAATTGCTAGATATTTTCATTATAGGTAGTGATTTTTCTTTGTTCATTTTTAGAGTGAGCACTTTATGCCTGTCCAAAATGAAAAGTGGAGATGGTCTTTGCCCAACATAGAGCAGGTGTTTGCTCAAACACTCAACACATTCGTTCAGAGGTTGGAAGCTGCCTGCCTTCATTACAGGCCCTTTGTGTTTACTGGAAGTTGTGAAGCCAACATGTTTCCAAGGCTTGCTCATTTTATCAGAGAAGCTGATTAACACTGACCTGTCATTGACTGCCTCATGGCTTGCCCACCCTCTTAGTTGCTGTAACTCAGACTTGGGGGCCATTTGTAGTGATTCTTCTGCTTCTAGCGTCTCTTTTTTGGTCTGTCTCTTATACGTCAATGCTCTACGGACTTTACCTTTATCCTCCTTTTTCCTCACTCCCCACCCTCTCCATTGTCTCTGTTGCCCCCACATCCAGCTTCGACTATCTCCTGTATGCTCATGAGGACCCAAATCAATGTCTCCAGCCCAGACATCTCTCCTGAATATAAAACTCGACATCTCGTGGGTGTTCCCCCAGGTGACTCAAACAGAACACGCACAAAAATGATTTAACTACAGGAGATTCCTGGGATCCACAAATACTCCTCACCCTCTCTGGAAGCCACAGTGACAGCAGCAGCACAGTGACAGCACCAGAAGGCTGGTGAGCTAAGTTACCACCCGCACGCTTCTGCTCCGATCAGAAAGTCAATCATTTATTCTCCCACTTGGTTATGTCACCGGTACTTATCATGCGAAATAATGAAACATGAACAAGAAAGGTGGTTGATGTTATGAAAACCATAATGAGAAGCTTTGACAAAGAATTTGATAAAGTTGATTCACTGAAAAGTGCTGGTGACTTCGATATGGCTTGGTTAGCCATAAATCCAGGGACTTTGGCTTTGACCATGATGGAGTAATGAGTGCCAGGTTTACCCTCCCACAGCAACAACGGAAATTCAAAGCAAAATGTAGAAAGCAATGTTTTTCACATATTGGAAATCAGGTAGCAGAGGACAGGGATCACGAGGGGAGAAATAAAGGAGGTGAGCTTGTGACCGTCCAGCAGTGGGTCTCTCTGAGTCTCAGGTGGGGGGCTCAGCAGCTCAGGTATGTGAAGCAACAACCCCAGAGCTGGAGAAGGAACCACCCAGAAGGATTGGAGGAAATGATGCCTTTATTTTGCCTCTGAGGGCACTGTTTGGAGATAGTAAGGTTGAAAGAGAGAGACCAGGGGCCTGGAGAGTCAACAGGACATGGGTGAGGAAGTGAGTCGTGGAGGGCTCGTGCTTGGGCAGAGTGGATATTCTGGGTGTCCTGTGTTTTGTGGGTTTTTGTTTGTTTGTTTGTTGTTTTTTTTTTTTTTTACATTTATTTACTTATTTTTGAGAGACAGAAAGAGACAGAGCACAAGCGGGGGATGGGAAGAGAGAGAAGGAGACACAGAATCCAAAGCAGGCTCCAGGCTCTGAGCTGTCAGCACAGAGCCTGACATGGGGCTCGAACTCACAAACCAAGAGATCATGACCCGAGCCGGAGTCGGACGCTCAACTGACTGAGCCACCCAGGCACCCGTTTTGTTTTGTTTTAAAGCCTGGGTTGCTCAGTTGGTCTGACTCTTGATCTCGGCTCAGGTCACGATTTCATGGTGAGTTCGAGCCCTGCGTCAGGCTCTATACTGACAGCACGGAGCCTGCTTGGTATTCTCACTCCCTCTCTCTCTGCCTCTCCCCTGCTTGTGTGCTCTCTCTCTTTCAAAATAAAGAAATAAACTTTAAAAAATAGATACTTAAATGGAAAAAAATACACATAAAAATGCATACAAATCATGTGTTCGCTGAGTTTTCACTAACACACTGTGTAAATCAAATCAAGGAATAGAGGGGCACCTGGGTGGCTCAATCAGCTAAGCATCTGACTTCGGCTCAGGTCATGATCTCGGGGTTTGTGGGTTCGAGCCCTATGTCGGTCTCTGTGCTGACAGATCAGAGCCTGCTTTGGATTCTGCGCCTCCCTCTCTCTGCCCCTCCCCTGCTCATGCTCTGTCTCTCTCAAAAACAAATAAACATTTTTTAAAAAAGGATTGGATAATAAATATGTTAAAAACCAACAAACAAAGAAGCAGCAGCATTAGAAAGCTCCCAGAAGCTCCTTTCCTGCCACCCCCGGGCGTGAAACCCCTCCGAGCCCCCTCTGCCCAGTACCCCCGTTTCCCTCAGCTGGGCCCATCTACAGTGCTCTCTAAGCGACTGCTGCTGTTTCTCTCTCTGGTTGACGCTAGCCAGCCAGTTATGAGCTTTGTGTGGTGCAGCAGATGTCCAGACGCTGGCTGTCTTGGGGGTGTTGCTTGAAGTCTTTGGAACGTCCTGTGGGGCCTCCCCTACTGCCGTTTCCCTGACACAGGCGTTCTGGCCCTGGACTGATGTCCATTTTTCGTCAGCTCCATTATTAAAGTTGGCTCGCCTGGCAGGCAGCCTTCTTGGTGGGGTACCAGAAAGATGGCCCAAACCCAGCTGCATTTCAGTGTCCTCTGGACCCATGGGAAACACGTGTCTTGCCCATGCCCAGTGGTGGGCTAAGTCCTGCTCAGTGATCGCTCTCCTCCGTTTGCCCCCAGGTCAGTTTTCTCCTATCCAGACGGATACACGCGCCGCTTGGCAAGTCTGTTAAGGATGGGGATCCCCAGGGGCACCTGGGTGGCCCGGTCAGTTAAGCGTCTGACGTCAGCTCAGGTCATGATCTCGCGGTTCATGGGTTCGAGCCCCGCGTCGAGCTCTGTGCTGCTGACAGCTCGGAGCCTGGAGCCCGTTTCGGATTCTGTGTCTCCCTCTGTCTCTGCCCCTCGCCTGCTCACGCTCTGTCTCTCTCTCTCTCTCTCTCAAAAATAAACATTGAAAAAATTAAAAAAAAAAAAAAGAATGGGGATCCCCAGTTGGAGAATGGAATGGCCGATGGTCCTGTATGGTCTCCCCTTCCTTGTTTCTCATGAGGCTGATGTCACTTATACCCAAAATCTTTCCTTTTCTTTTTATTTTTTATTTTTTTTTAATTTTTTTTTTTCAACGTTTATTTATTTTTGGGACAGAGAGAGACAGAGCATGAACGGGGGAGGGGCAGAGAGAGAGGGAGACACAGAATCGGAAACAGGCTCCAGGCTCTGAGCCATCAGCCCAGAGCCCGACGCGGGGCTCGAACTCACGGACCGCGAGATCGTGACCTGGCTGAAGTCGGACGCTTAACTGACTGCGCCACCCAGGCGCCCCTTCCTTTTCTTTTTAAAGGGGGTTGGGGGTGGGGAGTCTCTGGGGAGCAAGGCTGGTGTTTTAAGGGTACCCAAGATTTGTTTTCATCAGGCGTGGTGAGGCATGTAGACCCCGAAATGACTGTCACGAAGTAAGACAATTGTTATACTCACAGATTCCCTGGAAACAGGAGACGTGGCATACGGGGCCACATGGGGAGCCAGGCTGGAGTCGGCACTGGAGGTGGGGGCCCGGGGGGGGGGGGCGGGGGAGCTGCGGCCACTAGCCTTTGTTGTGGCTTCTGCAGGAAGGAATAGGTGAGGCGGGGTGGGCAGGCTCAGGATTAGCCGTTTGAATAGTTTCAGCTGCCTCTGGGGCACAGAGGCCATCCTGGCTGTCTGGTGCGTGGCCCTGGGGCGATCAAGGCAAGGTGAATAGTGGCCCTGAGCGTGAGAGTCTAAAAGGAAAAGCAATTGGAAGCATGGCCTCTGGACTGGTCGGTTTGCATTCCAGTGTTCATCTCAGGAGCACAGTGTTTGCTGGGAACTGAGTCCCTCCATGGCCAGCAAATCGCCAAGACGACAGAGCATCAGAATACAGAAACGAGGGGCGCCTGGGTGGCGCAGTCGGTTAAGCGTCCGACTTCAGCCAGGTCACGATCTCGCGGTCCGGGAGTTCGAGCCCCGCGTCGGGCTCTGGGCTGATGGCTCAGAGCCTGGAGCCTGTTTCCGATTCTGTGTCTCCCTCTCTCTGCCCCTCCCCCGTTCATGCTCTGTCTCTCTCTGTCCCAAAAATAAATAAACGTTGAAAAAAAAAATTAAAAAAAAAAAAAAAGAATACAGAAACGAAAAGCCATGGTAAGGGCGCCTGGGTGGCTCAGTCAGTTAAGTGTCTGACTTCGGCTCAGGTCACGATCTCACGGTTTGTGAGTTTGAGCCCCGCGTCGGGCTCTGTGCTGACAGCTCGGAGCCTGAAGCCTGCTCTGGATTCTGTCTCCCTTTCTCTCTGCCCCTCCCCTGCTTTCTCTCTCTCTCTCTCTCTCTCTCTCAAAGATAAATAAACACCAAAAAAATAAAAGAAAGAAAATAAAAGTTCGATGCAGCCAGTTTGCCCCACAACAAGCTCTGAGGGAGGTTTCTGCTTGTTTTTGGTTCTTTTTAGAATGTATGATACTTCTTACCTCTTTGACTCCAGTTTTGGGGCCTGGCTGTTAATTCTGAGACAACAGGAAATATCCCATCTGACATCCTGTTACATAATCATCAGTGAAAGACACGTAGTATTTCATGTTACCTAATGTTCACATTGGAACTGAAGGAATTAGAAAGTAAAGTAGCATATGCTGAAAGGGACTTAAAAAAATTTTTTTTAATGTTTATTCATTTTTGAGAGAGACAGTGCCAGTTGGGAGGGACAGAGAGAGAGGGAGACACAGAATCCAAAGCAGGCTCCAGGCTCTGAGCCATCAGCACAGAGCCTGAGGCAGGGCTCGAACCCATGGACGGTGAGATCGTGACCTGAGCCGAAGTCAGACGCTTAACCCACTGAGCCAGCTCCAACTGAAGGGGGCTAGGGCTCTGTGTCTGAATTCTTGGGTTACCCCAGCAGCCGATTTAAACAGACAAAGATAACCTGTTGATTGGATGTGGAGTAGCTCGGGGAGGAGAGGGTCCTGCCAGGCTTGTGAAAGTGCAGAGGGCCACCGCAGGTGTAGACCTGTTCCAGTGTCTTCAATATCCGGGAATCCTTGCCCGGAGGTTAGGGTTGGGGGGGGAGGGGGAGATTTTGATTGACATTCGTACCAAGACTGCATCACGAGGGGGAAGGAATGACTCCCCAGAGGAAAACGAGGTTCAGTTCTGCACTAAGAGAAGAAGGCCCAGGGGCACCTGGGCGGCTCAGTCGGTTGGGCGTCCGGCTCTTGATTTCTGCTCAGGTCGTGATCTCACAGTTTGTGAGTTCGAGCCCGGGGTCGGGCTCTGCGCCTACAGCGCGGAGCCTGCTTGGGATCTTCTCTGTCTTCCTCTCTCTCTCTGCCCCGCCCCCCAAATAAATAAATAAACTTAAAAAAAAAAAAAGAAAAAGGCATGACGTCTGGCTGGGCCAGAGCGAGAGAGGTTCGCTACAGGTAGACAACATCGGGAGCACCGATCTGGCTTCAGAAAAGCCACATTTGCATTTGCATTCCGTCCCTGCCACGTATCACTTCGATCACCATCTCTAGGGGCTCCTGTTTTCTCCCCTGCAAGGGAGGGAAGCAGTGGCTACCTTGCCTCACTGTTGAGACGGGCGACTGGAAGTCATGTAAAAAGACATCACCCACCGGGCGATTCGCGGGGCCCTGGAACGAGCTCCTGAGTCTGTCTGCTTCTGGGTCCCCGTTATCCTACGGACTGGGGCGTGTCACTGTGTGTTGAGGCCCTCCCCGTGAGCACACACACCGGCGCGACACCAAAGCACAATGTCTTTCCAAGGCCCACGTAAGGAACGCCAGCGGGTTCTAATCCGGTAAGTGTTTGGACCCCGAATCCCCACACGGACTGGGTGTCAAGAAACAGTTGTCACTTTCCACACCACTAACTCTAAGCGACTGCCCCAGACCTGGTTTTCCCAGATCCCCTATGTATCTTGAAATGGACAGGAATTGAATTAAGAGGACTCCATGCTTCTCCGCAGGCAGAATGCATGCCAGACAGAACTTATCTGACCTGTGGCCGCCCCCGTGCACAGCCCTGAGCGGCTCCAGAATCTGTGTTGACAATATTCCAACGTGTTCCGCTGACGTGCCAAAACCTATTGAAAATCCTCGGCCTGGATTGTGCTAACAGCACCCTTTAAAGTCCTTGAAATCCAGGCCCGTCTTGCGGGGAGAAGAGGTCTAAGAGGCGCCTCATTTTTCTTACAAGAGACGCGGCGGGGAAACGGTGCCTCCCTGAATCCAGAGAAAGCCTTGGGCATTGCGAGGACGTCTCCGGATTCGCCACTGGACAGAAGAGGGTTTCAGCTTAACCCCGAGCCCTGTGATCTGCTGTCTTGCAGGCCACAGCCGTCCGAGCCTTTGTGTGAGAGTCTGAGGAGCCTCTGGTGAGAAAGAAAACCGATCCCGAAGGAATCCAGGGGTCAGGCACACTCTTAGTTGCCTGGACCCTTGGTGGTTGGAGGAACGGGGTAATTCTGAGAACGGGGTTTCCTAGCCCACTCTCCCCACGGATGGGGGTGATGGGGGGGCGAAGTGTGAGTTTCTGATGAGGGTTGGTTGTGAAATACACCTTGGCTACCTAAAGTACAGTCTTAGGTCAGGACACAGCATTGCTTCGCTGTCGGTGTGGCACAGAGCGATGGAGCAGGGAGAGAGAAGGTGGTTTGATCATCGGTGGCCACCCGACAGTCTACCCCAAACGTAGTGGCTTCCCACGACCACCATTCAGTTCGTTCTCAGGGTTTATGTGGGTCTCCTGGACCGCCTGAGGGTGTTGATCTGACGCTCTGGTCCAAGATGGCGTCATTCACATCCCTGGCATGTTGGCAGGGGACGCCTGGATGGTTTGGGTCAGCCAAGCCTGCCTCTTTCTCCGCATGGTCTCTGCAGCCGGGTGGTCATGCTTCAACATGGCGGCTCAGGGCCCCAAGGAGAGCGTGACAGAAACCGCTAGTCCTGTTACAGGCCGCAATGACATCACGTTCACGCATTCTCTTGGGCCAAGTAGTCACAGTCCAGCTGACATTCAAGGGGAGAGGAGGCAGACCCACCCCCGGTCAGGAGGAGGGTCAAAGGATGTCGAGTCCTATTTAACCTGCCATTAGAGGCAGTCTGCCCTCTTCTGCGGGGGATTCGGGGCAGTTCCTGCACCGTGTGGGCTCTGGGGAAAGCACTGGCCACTTGTTTGCCCCGTGTGACCAGTGTCCTGATGAGGAAGCTTGCCTGGGTGTGATACAGCAGGTGGAGATGGGGTCCCCCATCCCCTGCTGGGAGGGGAAGAAGACGACCCAGCAGGTGTCAGCTGACTGGACTTGGGCACATCACTTGGTGACCCCCGGATGTACTTACCAGGGTGGTGGTGGTGGGGGGGGGTGATGGGCAAAAGCCTTGCACCCCACACTCTGCAGGGATCTTGAGCTGCAAAAGTAGATAAGGGCAGCAGAATCTGGGATTTTACTATAAATGACCGACCCCATCCATCCATCGTCACCACCTTCCACCTTGCATGCAAAGCCATGGGCAGACATAGTTTCTGGAAAGGTCCATTATGTGTGTCAAGCACTCACCCCAGGCCGGTGGCTTCTTCAGTGCCTACAACTCAGAGGGCAGCAAAGCTGTAGGTGTGGCCAACCACACCCCTGTCCACCTGCACGATGACGTCATTTAAATGTAATGAAGCCCCAGTGGACCCCATGCCCCTCTGTGGAGGGGCTCACCAGTATCTCCTGTGGCAGCTTTCCTGTCCAGTCCTTACAGCTCCGTGAGCCACCACATTCGTGCCCTCGGTTTAACAGATGGGGAAACCGAGGCAGAGAGCTCACACAGCTCAGACAGCTTATCTGACTCCCAACAGCCGTCTCTCCCTGGAAGTCCATCCCGGGACCGGCTCATGAGCCCCCTGAGAGGCGGGCACCCATCTTTCCTCCCCCCCCCCCCCAGGGTGCCTTCAGCCGAGTTCACGGAGCCCGGTTTTCTTTAGCAAAGGATTCCGTGTAGCTCTTGCAGGAAGTCGATGCAGGACAAAGGTGGGGTGCTTCCCAGGCTGGATGGGCCCTGCTGGGTTTCAGTGGGTCTCACAGGAGATGGGAGGATTGTCCTCTGGTTTCAAGACTTTTCTGTTACCTAAAACAACCTGCCCCTGGCTGCCCCAGTGCTGGACTCCCAGGAAACACTGTTGACTTTTCTGGCTGGTGACGGAGTCTCTGATTGCAGGCATTGGGGTGCGTGGGAATCCTGGGGCGAGGGAGCAGATGTACCAGGTACCGTCTGGTGCCTTTGCCCGACAGAGACTCAAGTCTCACTGTGTCGGGCCTCCAGCCTCTATCGAGGGAGAACACGCTGTTTGTCTGTCACGGGTGTCTGCCGGGAAGCAAATGCATTTACAGATACCGTCAACGAGAACGATGCTTTTCTGCAATTAAAAAAAAAAAAAAGATTTCAGCCCTACGATGCCATATCCATTGCTATTTTTGCAATGCTGGTTCCTGAAGCCAGTCTTCAAATCCCTTTAAAGAAGCAGTTCAAAATATGCTATATGTGTGTTCAGCATTCGGCATCTTGCAGAAATCGATTCTGAGGCGTCCAACCGGGGGCAGCTTTGAGCTCAAACGATTGCCGGGCTCTGTGGAACCAATGGCTAATGGGTGTTAACCGGTGACCTCAAACTCCTCTCCTTCCTTCCTTCCCTCTGGGCCTTCCTCTCTTCCTAGTTTTCCTTTCCAGGATCCCCACGCATCTCACAGCACCCAGAAAACTAAGACCCTGTGAAAGTTTGGGGTCCTAGTGTGAAAGTCGAATGTGTTCCTCTTTCGTGTTCCCTCCGCAGACAGACATGAACCCGTCTCTCTGTCCAACTGTTAGCAGATGATTCTTGCTGATGTACAGCCACGAGGGTTTATCTCATCCCTCTTCCTCAAAGTCTTCCCGATTGCATATGGTGGATGATTCGTGTTTCTCAACGTGCGTTCAGTGCCCTCCACCTGCCCGCTCCAGCTTCCCTTTCCAGGTTCCCCTTCTCCGCAAATACTTTCTACTTCTGTGTCTCACTGGTATTAATTCTTCTGTCTACAGTGCCCTTCACTTCCCCTTCTGGTTCTCAAAAGATTACTCGTTTCTTAAAGCCATGCACAAATTTCTGTCTTCTTGGGGAATCCTTTGAATTTCACGGCTTGAATCAATCTTACCTTTCTCTGTTCTCACAGCATCTTGTAAGTACTTATCTTATAGCCCTCATATAGTAGGAGCTTGCCAATGTTTGTTGACTAATGAGTCAGTTATTTGTGTACATGTCTGATTAATTACTGAAGTTCAGGGACTATGGTCTTGCTTGTCTTTGGGACCTTTCCTTTAAACCCAACAGATGCTAATAATTGTGTGGATTATTACCAAATGATGGTCATTACCACACTTATTTCTTTCTTTCTGAAATTGCTTTATAGTATCTTGAAAAAATGTTTATAATCTTAAACTATTTTGATAAAGCCTCATATTTTTGCCATTCAAAAGTAGACAACCTTGGCTCATATACTGTCATTTGTTGAATAGGTGGCCCATGAATCCCAGGCACAGATTAGGTGGATTTTTAATGTGAGCATGGCATTGACCACCACTTGGTGGCACTGTACCCCAGTTACAAGACCTTGCCAAAGAGAATACCGGACCCTGATAAGTGCTAAAATTACAAACCAGAAGTCAAGGAGTGACAGTTACAGCCCGTATCTAGATTCTATTTTGGTGACAGAGATTCTAGGACAGTACCATGTCCATGTACTTAAATACTTTCTAAAGTCAACCTCTTTGGGTATGTCACTATTCCCCTGATGAACACGTATTCATTTTCCTTTACTTATGGATGAAGAGTAGAGATATGAGGATCTTGTGAAGAAAAGGCAGAAAGTTAATCACTAGCAGCAGTAACACCACCACCCCACTTTCCATTAACGTGTTCTTTTCATTAGAAAAATTAAGTTTTATTATGTATGTTTAAATGTTAAAATAAGGTGTTTATATATGGGTAGGCAGGTTTAACCCCTCAATGTGACTTTTCTCAAAGTTTATGTATTTTGAGAGAGAGAACATGCACATGTGTGCGAACAGGGGAGGGGCAGAGAGAGAGAGAAAGAGAGAGAGAATCCCAAGCAGGCTCTGCACTATGAGTGCAGAGCCTGATGTGGGGCTCAATCTCATGGACTGTGAGATCATGACCCCAGCTGAAATCAAGAGTCAGATGCTTAACTAACTGACTAGCCACGCAGGCACCCCTTCCCCTCCATGTGGTTTTTAAAATCTGGGGGCACCTGGGTGGCTCAGGGGGTTGAGGGTCTGACTTAGGTTCAGGTCATGATCTCACAGTTCGTGGTTCAAGCCCCACCTCGGGCTCTGTGCTGACAGCTGGGAGCCTGGAGCCTGCTTCACATTCTGTGTCCCCCTCTCTTCCTGCCCCTCCCCCACTCATGCTCTGTCTCTCTCTCTCAAAAATGAATAAATGTTAAACAAAAAAAAATTTTTTTAAATCTGTGCATCAGGAAAAGTTCTATGTAAAGTTTTATATTCATCCAGAAAGCAATTCAAATGCAATTCTGAAAGCAACAAGGGACTCTTTTATCTCTGAGAAAATCTAAACCCACAAGTCTGGGAAACATCAGCTGGGAGTGTCACCTGCAGTGGCACTGGGATAGGATCAGGGAGGAAGAGGGGGTGGCTTTGGAATCTGGTCACATTATCTGAACACATGTGTTTGGTGCTGTACGTGCTCCTTTAACCACGGAACTAAGCTTGTGACCAGAAAAGATGAAGCTGTGTTTTGCATTTGAAGGGAGAGTTAGGGACACCAATGGAGCTGCAGGAGCAGACCAGGGACCTGGCCAATCAAGCAGACTGGGCCACTGGGCAGAGTGCATGTCCTGGCTGCCCCCTTTCATGGGAGACCCTTGCTCCTACAGGTGTGGGCAGACAGTGCTGCTTAATAGCACCTTTATAAACCCAACTTCTGAGCCAGGGTTAATGGGAGCTCAGAAGGCAGTGGGGACACTGGGGGTAGAGGTGACTTAATTTCTGCAAGGTTACCAAGGACCTTGCCTCTTTGCTTAATAGGAAGAGAATGAGACTGTACGTTTGATATGTGGAGGACCCTGGTTGCAGGAAACACTCTGGATGGCTTCACTGATAAGTAAGATTTATTTATTTATAGTTTTATTTATTATTAGAATTTTAATAAATGCATAATATATTTTGTGATTTTATTTTATTCATTATTTAATTATAATTAAGAGGTAGCTTTGGGTTGAGAAAGATGGGCTCTTACAAGAATAACTTTTCCTAAGGTTAGGATGGACAGTTTACAAGACCTGTTTTGAGTTGAGCATCATTTAGTTAGAATCCTTCTGGCTAATGGATCTTGCATCAAAAGGTACAATAACAGGGGTGCCTGGGTGGCTCAGTTGGTTGAGCATCTGACTCTTGATTTCAGCTCAGGTCATGATCCCAGGGTCATGGGACCAAACCCTTCGTCAGGCTCTGTGTTGAGTGTGGAGCCTGGTTGAGATTCTCTGTCTCTTTCTCTGTCCCTCTCCCCCAACTCATGCTCTCTCTGTCTCTCTAAAATAAAAACTAAAAAAAAAATTATTTTTAAGTGGAATAACAACAAAAATTTCGACTCATATGGAATTACTAATGCTATTACCAGACTCTTATGAGTCGTATTACATAGTCATTTCACTTAATCCTTCCATTACTTGTATGTGACAATTATGATTATCTCTCTTGTAAAGATTAATAATTCAAGGCCCAGGGAAGTTAAAGAACTAGGTGAAGTTTAGACAGTCCGTTGTGGGGCTGGGACCCAAAACCTAGTTTCTGGTCCGTCTTGATTTCCCCAAGGCAATCAGCCTTTGGGGACAAATGGGCCACAGAAGAAAGTGAGCAAAGATTTGTCCAGCAGATGTGGTCCACATAGATGACTACAGGGCATGCTCTATTCTAAGAATGGTGCCTCTGGCGTTGTGCAGAACTGTGGGGCTGTTTGACTGCCTTCTCATGTAATAGAGATAATCCAACTGGTTTCCCATTTTGAGATGTTATAAGTTATATCACCAGAACCTAGTAAATAATGATGCCCACCTCTCTGGAGTACTGAGGTGTTTCGGTGACCAGAGTCTTGATTTAATCTACCTGCTGGGTCCTGGAAGCTTGCCTGTTTGAGCTTCTCTTGGCCAGAGTCTACGGTGCCATTCCTCGTATGTGCAGGCCCCACTAAGAGTAAAGTTAACGATTAACATGTAATCATTGTTCAACATATGCCAAGCACTTTCCATATATTGTCACGTTCGATCATTACCATGAATTTTTATTTAAATCTTCATTTTATGGATGAGGGAATGGGATCCCTGAGAGACAAACAGGGCACTCAGTGACAGAGCCAGGGCTTGAACCCAGGACACATGATTCCACAGCCATCTTTAATCAGTCATCTCTACTGTGTTGGTTAGCAGTGCAACCTTATATAAGGAGATGGTCATAATATTGTTGGAAAGTTACCTCTAGGGAAACTGTCTTTCTGGCTTAGGAAGTCTAGCTCAGAAAAATTTTCAACCATACTAAACTGGCTAAAAATCCATTCCTTACCAGCTGTATGATCTTGGGCAAATTATTTAACTTTCCTATTTTCTCATCTATAAAGTAGGGCTAATAATAGCAGCTAACCTCTTAATATTATTATGGGGTGTAAATGAGGCAATGTATGAAAAACACTTAGCAGAATCGTGGCATATAGTAAGTGGTCAATAAACACTCGCTATCATCATCAGCTACATCATCATCATCATCATCATCAGGTGAACACTCTTCTCATTTCAGCTACTGCCCTCAAGAAGAAGCAAGAAGAAAAGCAAGAAAAGCCAATAAACCTAAAGCACAATAGCAATGCCTTTTGAGATTTGATAGGTAAACAGTGAGGCTCTTCATGCATGCAACTCTGGCCTTCATGCCACAAGGACCCCTTAACTGTTCTCTCCAGAGGACAGGCTGCCCTTCCCCCTGTAGACTGGAGCATGGATAACCATGCTCTCTACCAAAAAGAGATCTGCCATTTATGCTTTCCTTTTGGTTGTCTAAGCAGGGCCACATTTAGCCTTTGCTAGACCTTGGAGTTCTTGGAAGGGATCACCTTGGACAATTTGGAAAAGTCTGCATAGTAGGGCCAGGCAGGAGGGAAATCAGGGGACCAAGCAAGGGCTCTATTGTGGCTTATAGAGGCCACAGAATTTTCCATTTAGGCCTGATTCATATTCTCTCTTAGACCAAATGGAGGCATTACTCCTTCGATAGATGTGAGAGCTCATGTAGGGAGCCCCTGGATGCCTTGGAGGTTTGGAAGGGAATCTAGTTCAGAGGGGAAACTGCCAACTTCTATGAAAAGTCTTCCACACTCTTGCTTTGGTGCTTGAGATGCCAAAATGTAAGCTCATTCATAGATTCATGGTATCTTTTCTGTGCTTCCTGATCTGAACTGATTGTTGTTTTTTTCCTAAACCCAACTTAAAAAAATTGTTTTTAACTGTGACAAAATACATCTAATATAAAATTTACCATTGTTACCATTTATTTATTTATTTATTTATTTATTTAATGTTTATTTATTTTTGAGAGAGACACAGAGACAGAGCATGAGTGGGGGAGGGGCAGAGAGAGAGGGAGACACATAATCTGACACAGGCTCCAGGCTCCCAGCTGTCAACACAGAGCCTGACGTGGGGCTTGAACTCACAATCCGCAAGATCATGACATGAGCCGAAGTCGGACACTTAACCGACTGAGCCACCCAGACACCCCACATTCTACATTCTTTTCGTGCAGCCATTACTGCCATCTACCTCCAGAGATCTTTTCATCCTGCAAAGCTGAAACTCTGTCCCCATTAGACAATAACTCCCCCTTCCCCTCTGCCCACATACGAAGCCCTTGGAACCACCATTCAATCTTCTGTCTCTATGAATGTGACTATTTTAGATAGAGTCATCCTCATATGAATGGAATCAAGCAATGTTTGTCCTTTTGTGACTTTGGTGAATGCCTTATTTTTACTCAGCATAATGTCCTCAAGGTTCATCTATGTTGGAGCAGGTGTCAGGATTTCCTCCCCCCCACCTTTTTAAAAAAATTTTTAATGTTTAGTTTTGAGAGGGAGGGAGAGAGAGAGAGAGAGCACAAGTGGGGGAGATGCAGGGAGAAAAGGGAACAGAGGATCCAAAGTGGGCTCTGCACTGAGCCCAATGTGGGATTTGAACCCATGAACCATGTATCATGACCTCAGTCAGACACTTAACTGACTGAGCCACCCAGGTGCCCCAGGATTTCCTTCCTTTTTAAGGCAGGTACTGTTCTGTTGTGTGTATATAGCACATTTTTCTTATCCATTAATCTCTTGATGGACATTTGAGTTGCTTCCACTTTTTGGTTATTATAAATAATGCTACTATTGAATGCAATTTTTTATTGCCTTGTTTGGTAGTTGTGTTTCCTCCTAAAGGGAACATTAACCAGCCAGAAAGATAGGATTGAAGCTTAAGGCATGAAGAGAGAGGGAAATTTACTCTTCAGGGCTAGGGACTGGTTTTCTTCTTCTAGAAACCACCACACTCCCTCCAAGAATCCAGGTGCCCCAGAATGTTCTTATTCCTCAGCCATGGTCGTTCTTACATCTGGGCAGCTTGACTTAGCTGTGTCCCTTTGTGTTGATTTCTCATCCAGGAAAAGAAAAGAAAACTGGTAAACATATGACTCACCAAGTAGCTGCTGGTACAACAGGGGTATGGTAGTTGACATTCATTGTGTTGACTTTAAAGTTTGAGACTCTTTTTTTAAGATTTTATTTTTTTAAAAGTAATCTCCACCCCTCAACGTGGGGGCTCGAACTCACAACCCTACGATCAAGAGTCTCATGCTCTTCTGACTGAACCAGCCAGGTGTCCAAAAAGTTTAACACTCTCTGAGTCCTTTTAGGTTTAGGATTTGATTTTCCCAGAGATTTTGGATGGTATGAACCAAGTTGCAAACTTGCAGTGCAGTTGAGAAGAAACAGTTATGGGAAAAGACTGGCAATCTTTCTGTTTTTCTTCATCAAGTTTATATCAGAGTATTTCTTTTTACCAGATTCTCATCTTTGAATCTTAATCCAGTAATCTTATGGGGATTTAAGAAACTAAGGGGCTGGAGAATTTGCAGGCAAAGCTAAACTTTTATGAAGAGGGGAGAAGCACTGAGAAAAACACTTTAAACACACACAATATGCATGGGGAGAGTAGCAGTTTGGTTGGGGGAGTGGCCAGTTAAAGATTTAAGAGCAATGACAAGGAAGTTCATTGAGATTAATTGGCTCACGAATGCCCTGGGACATAATGTAGAATAAAAAATAAGAGAATTCTCAGGTCTCATTCTCTTTCATACGATAAGGAAATGATTGGTCTAGTCTGGAAGGAAAGATAATTGAAGCATGACTGCTGGGGTGGGGGAAGAATCCTCAGGTTAATTATTAAGGACTTTAGAAAAAGATTGAGTCTGGGGTGGATATGAAGTGTAAGAGAGAATGTGTGTCTGTCTCCAAACACATTTCCTTTGTCTTATTCACAGTGAAGTCACAGTGCTTGGCTGAGCTCCTCATAGAGACAGCTAAAGTTTGACTAAGGAACTTATTCATTCCCTTATTTATTCATTCAACAAATATTTATTGAGCATGTCCTAGCAGTAGGCAATTTTTGAGGCTCTGGGAACATAGCCGGCAACTTTTGAAGCTCTGGGAATATCTATATCTATATCTATGTCTATATCTATATATCTTTATCTCAGAGAATATAGTTCTTCCTGTCTTCTATAAGGAAATAATTCTTGATGAAGGCAGTCAATAAACACATATAATACAATACAGATCAGATGGTTGTGTGGTCTAGAGAAAGAAGGAAATCTGGGGTGATTGCATTAGTTTCCTTTGGACTGCTGTAACAAAGGACCACAGACTAAGTGGCTTGAACAACAGAAATTTATTGTCACAGTTCTGGAGGCCAGAAGTCCAAGATCAAGGGGTTGACAGTGCCTCTGTTGCTTTAACAGTGCTAGGGAAGGATCTGTTTCTCCCAGTGTCTGTTCTTTCCATGACTTGTGGCAATGTAATTCCAATCTCTATGTGGTGCCCTCCCTGTGTCTCTGAATTCAAATTTTCTCTTTCTTCTTTCTTTCTTTCTTTCTTTCTTTCTTTCTTTCTTTCTTTCTTTTTCTCTCTCTCTTTCTCTCTTTCTCTCTTTCTTTCTTTCTTTCTTTCTTTCTTTCTCTTTCTCCTTTTTTCCATTCTATAGTGTCTTTTTTTAAATGTTCATTTAGTTTTGAGAGAGACAGAGAGAGAGACAGTGTGAGTGGGGGTGGGGGGCAGAGAGAGAGGGAGACAGAATCTGAAGCAGGCTCTAGGCTCTGAGCTGTTAGCACAGAGCCTGATGCGGGGCTCGAGCTTGCAAACTGCAAGATCATGACCTGAGCTAAAGTTGGATGCTCAACCGACTGAGCCACCCAGGTGCCCCAAATTTCCCCTCTTTCGAAGGACATCAGTCATATTGCATATTGGATTAGCGCCCACCCCAGTGACCTCATCTTACCTCGATCATCTGCCAAGACCCTATTTCCAAACAAGGTCACATTCACTGGGGGTTAGGACTTAACCTATTTTGGGGAGACACCATTCAACCCATAACAAGGGCTATGGGTTTGCTGCTGCTTTATATGGGCGGTCAGGTGAGGCCTGATAAAGTGACATTTGACTGTGGGCATGAAGAAATTGAGGCAGTGAGCCATGCACATATATCCACTTTCCGGGCAGAGTCCAGAAAGGGAGAATGCTGCTCATGTTCCAGGAACAACAGGAGGTCCAAGTGATGGAAGCCAGCTGAGAGAGTGAGAGACAGAGAGACAAAAATGGGATCCAAGAAATTGTGGGGTTTTCCCTGTAAGGAAACTAGAGAGCCATTGAAAGGATTCTTCCAACAGCTCTGTTGCACGGTAGACAGAGGAGGCGAGGTTGGAAACGGGGGGTGGAGGGGTGGGGGTGGCAACATTGCTCAGGGAATTAATGGCAGCCTGGACCAGAGCTGGAGTGATACAAGGGGAAGGGAGAGATGGTCAGATTCAGGACATGTCTTCAAGGAAGAGTGAATGGGATTGTGGAGGTAGTAGGATATGGGCCGAAAGAGCAAGAAGAGGTTGAAGGATGATGCTTAGGCTTTTGGCTTCTGTAGCTGACAGGATAGATTTGCCATTTGTTGAAATGGGGAGAAAAAGTTATTGTTGGCATAGAAATAAGAATTTGATTTAAGATGTGTTGAGTTCGAGATGATTTGGGGGGATCCTAGTAGAGATGGTGAGTAGATGTTCAGAGAGATGAATCTAGAGTTCAGGAAGTTGTCAAACATGATGGTATATAAAGCCCTGTTTGGGATTAAATCATCCAGTGAACAAACAGAGCTGGAGAAGAGAAAGGTTCTAAGACAGACCCTTGGGTCCTCCAGCATTTAGGCTGGGGAGAAGCAGCAGTACAAGTGAAGGAGATGAAACATGCATGGCAGAAGGGTAGGAGGAGAACCAGGGAGAGTGGATTCCATGAAGTTAAGTGAAGAGAGTGTTTGGGGATGGGGTTGGGGAATCTGTGGCCAGCACGACAACCACTGGGAACTGGCCATGATGTTTGGTAATGTGGGCCCATAGTGACTGTCATATGAGCGTTTTGGGGAGTAAATGGAAAGAAAGCCAGGTTATAGCAGGGGCAGTAGGGCCTGGGTGAGGGATTGCCCTTACTCAGTATCTCCGATTCCTTCAAGAATTTACCTTTATGGGTGGGGTGCCTGGGTGACTCAGTTAGTTGAGCATCTGACTCTTGATTTTGGCTCAGGTCATGGTCTCACGGTTCATGAAATCAAGCCCTGCAACAGGCTCTGAGCTGACAGTGAGGAGCCTGCTTGGGATTGTCTCTCTCCTTCTCTCTCTGCCCCTCCCCTATTCTCTCTTGTACTCACTCATATATTCTCTCTCTCTCTCTCTCTCTCTCTCTCTCTCTCTCATAAATAAACTTAAAAAGAATTTACCTTTATGGAAAGCATAAGTGTTGGTGATGGTGAATGTAGGGTCAAGGGAGGGATTCTTTTTTTTAATGGAAGATAATATAGCATTTTATATTCTAATGGAGGCAATGCAGTAGAGAGGGAAAATTAATGATGGGGAGAGATGGAAGAATTGTTGAAGTTACAGCTTTGAGTAGGTGAGAAGTTGTGGGATCCAGTATCAAGATTGGATATATTCAGGAGTATAGACAATTAGTCCGTAATGAACAGGAAGTAGGCGAGGGAAGGAGGTTTAAATGGGTACAGATATAAGTAGCTTGGTAAATGGGGTGGTAAGAGTATACAGAAGGATTTTTTTATTTGGTTGTTGTTTTTTTTGTCAGACAAATTAGAAGCAAGGGCACTAGCAGAGAATGGAGGGAGATGTTTAGGATTTGAAGACAGAAGTGATGATGTGAAAGAGTCCCTAGGGTGCACAGGAGCACGACTGGTTTAGGGAAGTATGGTGGATGGCTGAACAACACCAAGCACCCACTTGAAACAGGTGACCATTAATTGAAGGTGACTCTGGTCATCATGATGGGATGTTTTCCTCCAGCCATGTTCAAATGCACAGGTTAACACTCAGAGAAGGAGAAGAGGGCAATTAGCAAAGAGAAAAGAAGAAAAGGACTTGAGGGAATATGCAAGTATGTGATTGTAATGGTGGACTGTAGGATCTAAGCCAGGTAGAAGGGGAAGTAAGGGCACGAGTAGCGTGAGGGACAGAAGAGAGTTCACTGGATGAATGGACTGAGGTCCTGGTGGAGTCTCAGGATTCTTGGATTTGGGGAAAATTCCAAAAAATGAACTGAGAAGTAGATGGCAGTCATGAGGGAGTCATCAGGTAGAAGCACTTAGGATTGTGGAGGGTGGGGGCAGTTATAGGTAATAACCAGGTATACAGCCACAAAGTGGGTGGCTGAGAAAAGGCAGAGGACAATACAAGTGGAGGCAAGGAGAATAAGGGTATGAGAGACCAAGGTTTTGGAAGGACCACCCACCTAGATGGTGCAATAACCAGGAGTTTTAGAAGTCTGTGGAAGACTGAGGCATGACGACTTTCCCAGTGGTAAAATCTGTAGGCATGAGCTTTTCAGTTGGGTGTTAGGGAGGAGAGAGGGAAAATGGCTTGAGAAAAGCCTGGGAGAGCAGGAAGGACATAACCCCACCTTCAGGTCCAGTGGCATGAACCGTGTGAAGGAGACTGTGCTTAATTAACACTTTGGAGGGCCACAAGGAAGGCTGTGTCCTCAGGGGTGAGCCAGGTTTTAGTTACAGCAAGAAGGGGATGGGAATGTTCAGAAGGTTCAGAATGTAGAGAATTTGCTAGAGTTGGGTGAGTGTAAGAAGGTGGGGAAGTGTGAGAGATGGGGTTGGGCTCAAGGATGTCCAGAGTGGAGATGCAATGAGGGATGAAGAAGCCCTGGAGAGCCTTGGACTTCCTGCAGTTATCAACTTCAACGGGGAGGCAGACCAGAATGCACTCTAGGGCAGATTGTGGTAGTGAGGCCGCTGGAGTGGAATGGGGTCATGTTGGGTGGGAGTTTGATTCTGCTCCTCGTGTTTGCAGCCTGGAGGGCCTCAAGTTACAGCTTTGAGCTCTGGGACCCTCCTTCATGGCTGCTGCTGGCTGCATTAGGGCCACAGAGGGAGGTTGCCCACACCCCCAAACTTCTGCAGAGATGACAGAGCCTCCTTTTTGGAGGTTCGTTTTTAAAAAAGATGGTTTTGTTGAAAAGTAATTATTGGCTGGCTCGGGAGGTAAGCTCATAGGTATGTATCAGGTCTCATGTTTAGTTACTGCCATTTGTAAATGGACTTTGAGATTTTACCCCATTACCTAAGTCAATGCCAATTATCCAAATAGATTTACAATTTTTTTTTTATGATTTGAATATAAAAGATCATTTGCCCCCTAATGATCCTCAAGAAGAAAGTTTTTTCAGCTGGATAAAAGATTAAACTATTCTTCATTGTGTTTTGTCTTCAAAGCTCTGATAGAAGAAACTTTGGTTCTTACCATTTATAGCTATGTAAAAAAAGGTAGAGTTTTGGGTAAGTACAGTTTATGGAAGAAATTTCAACACGTGTGACTTGAATAGAAAAAGCAAAAAGGTCTGTTCTACAGGAGGGCTAAAATATCTTTTCTAGGCTTTTCTTCTTCTTTTTCTAATGACTTCAGAAGAGAGAATCACTATGATTTCTAGATTAATGAAAGGAAGGGATTAGGAGGAGATAAATTTTGAAATGGGACTTAAAAATTTTTTTTAATGTTTATTTATTTTTGAGAGAGAGAGAGAGAGAGAGAGAGAATGAATAAGCCAAGAAGGGGCAGAGGAGAGAGGGAGACACAGAATCTGAAGCCGGTTCCAGGCTCTGATGTGTCAGCACAGAGCCTGACGTGGGGTTCGAACCCACAAACTGTGAGATCATGACCTGAGCCAAAGTCTGGCACTCAACCAACTGAGCCACCCAAGCGCCACTTTCCAGGGTGAGAAGCATTTAGGATAGTGTCTGGGAATTACATGGGGGAAGATAGGGTAGTAGAATTTTAATAGATAGAAATAGAAAGTGGGTTTTATTAAGTTTATTTATTTTTGAGAAAGAGAGAGAGCGCGAGGGCAGGGGTGGGGCAGAGACAGAGGGAGAGGAATAGAGAATCCCAAGCAGGCTCTGAGCTGTCAGCACAGAGCCCGATGTGGGGCTCGATTCCACGAACCACAAGATCATGACCTGAGCTGAAATCAAGGGTCGGATGCTTAACTGACTGAGCCACCCAGGTGCCCCAAAGTGTCTTACCAAGCCTCCTACAAACAAGTTTTCGATGTATTATTATTCTTTTCCTAATAGAAAAGCAGTGCGTGGAAGGTGTTGCCAACAAATTGGTGGATCTACCTGACTTGGACAAGGGATCCCTTTTGTGTCACAAATGCATAAAAATTCTGCATGCATGATTATAAAAGATATTTTGTAAGCCCTAATCAAGTTAGAAGAAAGAGGAGGAAGTCACAAGATGACAGAAATGAAGAGATAGATCTAGGCCAGAACATTAAGTAGAAGTGGCGAGGCACTGTGAGCCCCACATACGGTACCGACCCCCCATGCGGGGACAGGAGGGATGGGTGGGACCCGCTGAAGGGCAGCTGGAGCAGATCTTCCTGCGGAGAGCCTGGAGCCTCTAGGGGCCCCTCCTTTATAAAAACCTCTCTGGCTGCTCTCTGGGGAAGCAGCAAGGCAGTTGCACCTGGAGGTCAAACCCCAAGCTTGTACCACCATGTAAATGTAAGCGATAGAAGATTACTTGGTGTGAGAAGAATAAGCCAAGAAATTAACAGAAAAACTCTTCTAGAAGGAATGGAACCTCCAGGGTTACAGCATAAGCACACCCAGTACTGCTCCATCAGGTTGGTTTCACACAATTAGTGGCACAGTGTCCACAGGGGGGTGATGAAGAATGGTACACTATGAGGGAGCGTCTATATATACTTAAGAAAATGATAAATCCCACCCACTGTGTAGGTGATATCATACAGTATTATTTAAATACTCCCGTTATGCTGACTTCCACATTTAGGTCACCAGCTTGAACCTCTCTCTCCTCTTAACTCCAGATGGTCCTCAAGTCCAGATGACCTTCAAGAGAGCTGCCCTGAGGCATCAGGGCATCAGCACACAAGTGTGCTGTGTGTGGCACCTAGCCCCCAGGATGGCCCAGAAGATCTGGGCTCCTGGCATTTGTAACCTGAGCAGCCCCTCCCATGCCACACTGGGGGCTAGTTAGTGGGATCAATGGAGGATGGCAGGAGAGACATTATTTCACTTTTGGTTGTAAAAACACCGTGGCTTTTCTTTGGGCTCCTCTTGCTTCTTGCTGTCCCACACTCTCTCTTGGGTCTCTTGCTCTGGAGGAAGCCACCTGCCAGGTGTTGACACTCAGGTAGCTCATGTAGTGAGGCACTGAGGCCTCATGAACAACAGCCAGCACGAACATCACAGGCATGTGAACCAGCCCCAGTCATGTGTCCAGCCCTGGTCGAAGCTTAATGCAATTTGGTGAGCCATCCCAAGGCAGAACCAGCCATGTAAGCTGAGGTCATATTCCCTACCCTCAGACCCTGAGACATAATAAGGGTTTGTTGTTCCTGCTGCTGAATTTGGGGCCAACTTTTTATGCTGCAATGGATAATGAATACAGTGCATCCAAAACAAACTCCCTATCTTCCCCCAAACCTTGTCCTCTTAGAGGCTTTCCTGCCTCCGTAATCGGTAACTCCGTCCTTTCAACATCTCAGGCCAAAACCTTGGAGTCATCTTTGAATGATTGATTCATAGGTAGAGAATCATGCCTGTGTTTCTCACAACCCACATCTGATTTTTCAGCAAATCTCTGTTGGCTCTTTTTTCTTTTTCTTTATTTGTGAAAGAGAGAGACAGAGAGACAGAGAGCATGAGTGCAAGTGGAGGAGAGGGGCAGAGGGAGAGAGAGAATCTCAAGCAGGCTCCACCTCAGCATGGAGCCCAATGTGGGACTCGATCCCATGACCCTGGGATCATGACCTGAGCTGAAACCAAGAGTTGGATGTTTATCTATTTCTGAGAAAGAGAGACAGAGCATGAGAGAAGGAGGGGCAGAGAGAGAGAGAGAGAGAGGGAGACACAGAATCGGAAGCAGGCTCCAGGCTTTAAGCTGTCAGCACAGAGCCTGACATGGGGCTTGAACTCACAAACCACCAGATCATGACCTGAACTGAAGTCAGATGCTTAACCGACTGAGCCACCCAGGTGCCCCTATCTTTAAAATGTATGCATAATATGACTCCTTCTTACTCCCCATAGATGCTATCCTGGTCTGAGCCATGATCATTTCTCACCCGGATTAGTGCAGTAACTCCTATTGGTCTTCCTGATTCTGACCTGTTTCAGTCTATCCACAACAAAGCAGCTAGAGTTATCATTTAACATTACAGATCAGATTATGTCACTCCTCTGACCAAATCCCTCACATGGCTTCCAGTATCACATAAGTTAAAAGCCAAGGTCTTTCCAGGGGCTCTGATGTCAGGTTTGGCCTTCCTCTGACCTCACCTTCTACTGTCCATCTGGCTCCCTATCCTCCAGCAACACTGGTATCATAATTTTTACTCCAACAGGCAAGGAATAGTCTTGTCTTAGGGCTTTTACACTCGTAGTCCCCTCTTCCAGGAGTGTCCTCTCTGACAACTGTAGGGCTTGTTTTCTTGTTCCCCTCCTTATCCAGTTCTCGTCCATGACAGCCCCATTTAAATTATAGCCTCCATTCCTGTCCCCACCTTCCCTGCTTTATTTTCTCCCTCACTTTATCATCATCTCACATACTCTATATTTCACATAGCTTATATATTGCCTCTCTTTCACTAGACTGTGAGTCTGATGAAGACAGGACATTTTGTTGGTTCTGTTCACTGATGCATTTCAAGTCCTAAGAACAATGCCTGGCACCTAGCAGGCATTCAAATATTTTTTTGAGGAAGCAAATACAGAAACAGGAGACATAATATGACAGTATTTGGAAAAGATAGGAAAAGTTGAAAGAGACTATAAAATAAATATGTTTAAAATTATTAAAAGGAAAGGAGTGAGTATAAAGCAAACGAAGGCATTCTTCAAATCACTTGTATTTGAAAAACAACTGATTCACTTTAGGAAGTGAAGAACAGGGGCGCCTGGGTGGCTCAGTCGGTTAAGCATCCGACTTCAGCTCAGGTCATGATCTCACAGTCTGTGAGCTCGAGCCCCACTTTGGGCTCTGTGCCAACAGCTCAGAGCCTGGAGTCTGCTTCGGATTCTGTGTGTCTCTCTCTCTGACTTTCCCCATTCATGCTCTGTCTCTCTCTGTCTCAAAAATAAGTAAACATTAAAAAAAAAAAAGAAGTGAAGAATATAGTGACTTAAAAAAAACCCGAAACATAATGGATCAGTTAGATTTAGAAGACAGGGGTGCCTGGGTGGCTCAGTCTGTTAAGCGTCTGACTTCGGCTCAGGTCAAGGTCTCATAGTTCATGGGTTTGAGCCCCACATTGGGTCCTGTGCTGACAGCTCAGAGCCTGGAGCCTGCTTTGGGTTATGTGTCTCCCTTTCTCTCTGCCCCTCCCCACTAGCACTCTATCTCTCTTTCTCAAAAACAAATAAACATTAAAAAAAATTTTATAAGACCAATCTGAGGTCTCAATGGGGCACAGAGATAGGATGAGATAAAAATTATAAAAAGGAAGTTAACACTTGGAATGAGATGGCCTGGCATGTGTTTAATAGGTGTTCCAAAGGGAAAAAAATAGTGGAGAGGAGAGGTGGTATTTAAAACAAACAAACAAACAAACAAACAAAACAATGGCAGAGACTTTTCCAGATTTGAAAAACAAAACCAAACATAAATCTTCAGAATAAAATAATATATAGAGTCCCAAGCAGGATTAAAAAGTAATTTATATGTAGATACATTGGGGTAAAACTGTAAAACACTGGGAAGGGAAAAATTCTAAATATAGTCAGAGAATGAAAGAATATTCTCAAGGGAACAACTATGACACTGACAGCAGACTTTTCATAAGTAACAATATATGTCAGAATGCAGCGTAATTTTACCTACAGTCCACTAATGGAAAGAACCACCATCGTAGAATTCTATACCCAGCTAAAAGTATCATTCAAGAGTGAGGGCCAGGGGCACCGGGGTGGCTCAGTTGGTTAAGTGTCCGACTTTGGCTCAAGTCATGATCTTGTGGTTTGTGAGTTTGAGCCCCATGTCAGGCTCTGTGCTGACAGCTTGAAGCCTGGAGCCCACTTCAGATTCTGTGTCTCCCTATCTCTCTGCTCCTCCCCTGTTCACACTCTGCCTCTCTCTCTCTCTCTCTCTCTCTCTCTCTCAAAAATAAATAAACATTAAAAAATTAAAAAAATTTTTTTAAAAAGAGTGAGGGCCAAATGAAAACATTTTCAAAAGAACCCTTATTGACCATTGCCTGAAATAACCACCAAAATGTGTTTATCAGTAAGGAGAAAATTGAACACAGAAGATTGGAGAGGGATTGGAGTTACAATGGAATGAAAGAAATTGGTGAACATTTTTATTACTCCAGATAAACATTCATTTATAAACGAGAGACTAATTTGGAAGAGGGTTAAAAACAAAGAGAAATTAAAATACTAAACAATAAGATGGCAGATGGGAGGAGGGAGATCAGAATTGAACTGTTTCATGACCTGGAAGATACAGATTTTGACTGCCTTTTTAATGTCAAGTATGTGTCTTAAGTATCTAAAAGAATGAAATATAAGGTGTAATTTTCAAGCTACTAAAGGGGAAAAGGAAAATGAAAAATGATTAATCCATTTAATAGAAGTCAGGAGAGGAGAAAAGAGATTGAAGATTAAGAGGAGAAAAAAACAGGTACCAGTACAACACCGAACAAAAGGAAATTTGGTTAGTGACATTCTTAGACAAAATTAATTGTAAGGCAAAATGCGTTGATGCAGATAAAGAAGAGTATACTGAATGATATGTGAAAAAATCCACAAGATGCAGCAATCCTAGTCTGATGATCTAGACTCTTATAAGGGGAAAAAAATGACGAAACTACAAAGAAAAAGTAACAAGTTCACAATTATAGTAAAAGATGTTAAATATCTGTATCAGACACTAATGAAAAAGAAGACAAAATATTAGGAAGGCTATACCAGATATGAAAAACATGATGAACAAAGATGACTTAATGTTTAAGTCATGATTAACAAAGATGACTTCATGTCAAAATACATATTCCTGGACACAACGTTCCCCATTTTTTTAAAAGTGCACAAGACCCTTATATTTACTGACTACACACACCACATAATTGATAACATACAGAGTGTATCCCTTGACCACAGTGCACAATTTTGAAAAATTAAAAATAAAAATCCCTTGTTCTTTGGAAACTAAATAAATACATTTACAAGGAGTGGTTAAAGTGCATTGGAAATTCTGAAATAATTAGAATCACATAATAATCATTGCAATATGTGCCAAAACATATGAGATTCAGATTTATATAAAAGGAAAAGCACGAAAGATTGAGAAATGAATGAATTCATCATTCAACTCGGAAAGTTAGCAAAAGAGAAAACCAAAAGAAAGAAGAAATTATATATAGAAGAAATACATTGGAAAAAAAAGAAATAATAAAGGAGCACAAAAGCAATGCATATTCAGTAAAATAGGTCAATACAAAGAGGAAAAATTTTTTAATATGAAATTTATTGTCAAATTGGTTTCCATACAACACCCAGTGCTCATCCCAACATGTGCCCTCCTCAATGCCCATCACCCACTTTCCCCTCCCTCCCATCCCCCTACAAAGAGGAAAATTAAAATCACCCACACCTCTCATTATGCCCAAACACTTCCTATGAGTATTTTGGGGCAAAACCTTTACGTTAGAGACATAGAACCAGAGCAATAGCAGGACAAGAATGGTAGGAGACTTGCCATGCCTTTCCATAAAATATTTGGAATTTTGAAACAGGAAAAGTACTTTGAAATTGACAAGGGGATAAAGGAAGATTCCTAGTCTATTTTTTTTTTTTTGGTCTTGAAAAATATTTTTTTGGTCTTTGAAATATCAACATAGTCTTGGTGGAGACCAAGGTTTCAACTGGGTGAGGAAGAGAGAAGGGCTTTCAGAGAAGAGATTGAGAACACAGGAGAGTTTTTGACTAGAAATTGGGAGTTCTAAAGATAACGTTAAGAGGGTTGGTGGATTGGATGAGACTGGAGAAAATACCAAAATATAGGGGGAAGCTCCAGGGATAATGGGTCCTTTGGCTTAGATACGTGAAGGGGACTGTGACCCGTAGGGAGGTGGGCATGATGTGATTGTTCCTCGTGGGTGAGAACAAGTGAAAAATCAGGGTTAGCTATGGTCTCAACACTTGAATAAGACAGTGAGGACATTTGTGGGGAAGGGGCCATGGGGAATAGGAGGCTGGGTGCACCTCTGTTGCTGCCTAAGTCTTGTCTCTCCCTTCCAGTATTTTCTACTAACTTCTGGCCTCCTGAGGTCTTGTATTTCAGTACAATCTTGAATTATCTTATTTTCTTCTGCCTATTCCAGGATTAGGGGGCAGGAGGAAAAGGTTGCACCATCTGGATCTGGACATAGAGCTTTGGTTTTGACCCTATTTTTTGCTGACTGTGGGGGTCAAGTTCTCTCTGCTTAGCTACTTCAAAAAAACAGGTATTCCCAGGGTTCACAGTTACTGATTAGAGCTTTCTAAATGAACAAGGCAGGCCACAATATAAGCAAAAAAATCTCCAGTGAAGGGACTTCAGTTACATTACATCTGTCCTATCAATTACGTTTCCTCTGTCTTCCCACCCCTAACATGTCCTCTGTTAGGATCCTCACAGGGACCCGGGGCAGGGGACAGGCTTACTTTCCCTCAACACCGCAGTCACGGTGGCTTCACTGGGAGTCCTTACGCTTACTACCCCATCTTTGTTCCCAAGTTTATTCTTATGACTCCAATGACTCAGGCAGGACACGTGTGTGCAGGTTTACAGGTGACAGTTTTCCCAAATGCTCCCAAACTCGATGTTTTACAAGTGTATCTGCTCCTCACAGACTTTTGGCTGCACTATAAGCCTTGGGCTGAGAAAGAATAGTCGAGTCTGGTTATCAAAGCTTTGTGTAAATAAACTGGGACGTCACTATATCTCTCTTGGCTATAGAGCTAGGTATATGGACAATCCCTCTTGGATGCTCTCCAAAGTGCGGTTAGTTATTGAAGTGTAAAAAAAGACCTCCTTATAAGGAAGTTTTACCTAGAAGGAAGAGCCCCCAGCACTGGCTTAGCAAATAGTATTATAGTGTAGCTGTGAGGTACGGGAGCCAAATATGATTCTCCCTGCCCTCCACCGAAGGCCCAGCCTCGTTTTTATAGGCCAGACATAAATCTGGGAAAGTGTTTATAAAATAGACTGGGTCTATCTGGAAGGTTTAAAAAACAACTTTTATAGGTTAATTCTTAGGAAATCGATTTGAGGCTATTTAGAGATGTGGCTTTTGCAGGGAATGGGATCCGTCTCACCTTATCTTGCCCTGTCCACTTGGAGTGTGTGGTTCATTCAACAAAACAGCACAATTAATTTTAGAGAGGCCTGCTTTATTGTGCCAGTATGAAAAGACAGGGGCAATCCTTATGAAATATTTATTAGTGGACCTCAAATCTCAATGCTTTTTTTTTTTTTTCCTACCTTGTTACGCCATTTCATATCTGCATCAGGGATGGCTGGAGTAGATCTTAAAACTCTTGTCCTGGTAGCGACTTTAAAACCTATTTCACGAAACCTGCCAATCTTGCAAACGAGGAGGACGATGCTCCAAAGGGACTCTTCTTGCAACGAACACCCACTGTGTGCAAAGCACAAGGCGTGGCCCTTGGTGGGATACAAAAAAAAAGGGGCCAATGTTCTTGTTCCTGGGAGCGTTCTCTACGATAAGGGAGTTAAAAAAAGAAAACAAGTTGTGCTCGCTTCAGCAGCACATATACTAAAAAAAAAACAAGTTACAAATAACTGTGATATGGGATATGATAAGAGCTGTAAATGAGGGAAAATACCAAATGCAGTGTGCTGGAGTTTGTGGGTGTTAGCTCTTCCTAGGGGGAGAGTGCAAACTGATAGTGGTCATCAAGTTCTTGGCATTTAAGGGCGATCCGGGTGAACTGGTAGGACTTTCGCCCAGTGCCGATGGGAGTTAACTGTAAGCCTACTGTGATAGGAACTCCCCGGGCATGGAAGGGAAGCAGTAGGAGTCCAGTTTAGACAGAGAGTAAACCACAGCAGGGAAAGACTAATTAGTAAGGTAGGAGACATGGGCTGGGGCAAGATGACAGAGACCCTTGAAGGTTGGGGCAAACAGTGTGTGATTTCCTGGGTAGGCAGTGCTGGCCATCAGGGGCTCTCCCCGGAAGTGGGATGGATGGGATAGCAGGGAAACAGCAAGCACAGAAACAGAATAACAACAAGAGGAGTTTCAGGAGAGTGTCCCGTCCCAGAAGCAAGGAAGAAAAGAGGTTCGAAGGGTAGACGGTGGTTCAAAGGGTTTACTGTTTCCAAGAGGTAAAGAGAATGGCAGAGAAGTATTTGGCGCAGGAGTCCGATTTCGGGGGGACAGGTTCGGCAGTGAGTGCTTGAAGGGAATGTGGACAGGCTCTGGGAAGTTCTTATGGGTAGTTTGCTAGTAGGGGAAAAATAAAGTTATGAAGATAGTTTGTGTGTATGTGTTGGGGGCAGGGAGGAATAAGGTCTCAGGGAATGATTATAGGGAAAAAAAATTAATTGCAATGAAAGCCCAGATTTTCAGGTGTCTGAAACCTGATGAGAATGGGTGCTAAGATTCTTGATGTGGTTTTTTTTTTCTTTCTTTTGTGCATGGTATTGATATGGAGCATTTCCTAAAATCGAAAAGCTGTGTCACCTTCCTATGTCATCACTAATGACCTTGGATTTGGAAATCTGGACTCTATCTGACCCTGACAGCGCTGAGAGTTGGGTTGATGAGAAGAGTAGGGCACCACGTAGCAGGGTGGGCTCACAGCGTGCATCGTCGGGGACCCCAAGGTTGTACCTCATGATGGCAGCCGTTCCCAAGAATCTGCAAAATACAGCGACTAGCCATTTGGATTATCCCGACTCTGCAGACCAGATCAAAGGAGATTAAATTGATGCGTTACCCCCTTTACTCAAGCATTTGGCAAATGTCTCATTCTTTTAGAGATGATTTTGAGTTTTGTAGAATTAAGACCTTTTTTTTTTTCTTCTCTCCCCAAGCATATTTCTCTCAGTTTTCAAAAGGTTGGGTACTTGTGGGAAATTTAATCCACATGTTTATGATTCATTTCGACTCCACTCCTTTCAAATTTATCTTTGGAGCATGAGTTGGTACTTGAGAAGCCTTTTAAAGTTCAGGACTTTTAGAACCAGATAGTTATTTTGCTAGCTGTGTCTTGAAAACACATATCAAAAATTTTCGTTAAGATCAAAACTCAGAGTTTGGAGGGTCGGTTGAATGTAGCAAACTCCCAGGTCACGGGCAGTGTACTTCCCACAGCAAATCTGCGGACAAAAGACGAGGAAGATACACAAGGAGCCACTTCCCTGAGTGGTGAAGAAAGGGTATCTGTGTTTAGGGGAATGTCATCCGGGTTGCTTCAAATATTCCCAGAGACAGCAGTTCTCGGAAGCATCATGGCATCTGTGTCCTCCCTGGTAGGCCCTGCTTCTTTTTATAGATTCTTCTTCATAGATCTTTGAGCTACTGGAACATTCTGGGACCCCCTAACTGCTCGTTCAAACCCCTCACTTGAAAGATGAGATTGAAGCTCAGAAAGGTTCAATGTCTTACCCAAGATCTCACATACTTTAGTTTAAGACTGTCTACAAGCTTCTGCTATAGCCATCTCACCCCAGAGAGAGGAGTATTTGATGAAAATCAGGGTCACACTGGAGGTGCTTGCGATTGGGTCTAGGCAGGGTGGCGGTGCCAGTTTTTGGAGCATGAGAAAGAGTTTGAACCCTACTTGTACATGGAGTACGCGCTTTGAGTTTGTCTCCTTTGGATTTTCCTTTTGGGGTTCTGCCTCCTCTTTGGAAGAGGGGAGTGAGAAAGAACTCTGAAGGAAAGGACTTTCAAAGCCTGAAAGTGATAAAGCGTCACATGGAATACTCTGATGTGAAGCCCTATTTCTACAGCATTATTTAACAAAGATTCTTAGGGCACGCTGATTACTCTGTAAACAGATGCCTTCCATGCTCAAATGGATACATATTTCCTGTTCCAGAACACTAATGCTTACTGGATGAGTCAGTGGGTGACCATTCTAAGTATGTTGGATCCACTCAGTCACAGCAGGGGAAATCTATTGACCTTGGATACAGACTTTGGCCCAGAACAACTACACTCGGTTATTTCGTTGTAAAAAATGTGGGAAATAGATGCATATCAGCAAAGGTCTTGGTCTTTGCTCAGCAAGGAAACTAGTGGTGAAATTTATGAAGGTTTTTATCACAGTGAGGTCAACAGAATATATTCACACACATGCCATTTAAAATAGCGTTTATTTGTTTTACAAATGATTATAAAAGTACTATATGTTCGTGGTGGAAAACTCAAAAAATGCCAAAAGTGTAAAGAAGAAAAAATAAATTATAATTCCATTACCAATGTTAGAGATAACCAGTGTTAACATTAACTTTTGAGAGTTTCCTGTCTTTTTAGTGAGTGTATAGATTCTTTTATTTTTTGTACAAAGGTACTCTTTTCCTACGTTGTAAACTGTTTTTTTTTTATAACTGTAAAGATCAAAAGAAAAATGTTTCATAAGCATCTAAGAACAATAGCCACGATTGTATTGGGTCTCAGGTCTGGTATGACATCCAAAGCATCTATAGGATCTGAAGCAGCTCAAGTTCATGGATCTTTAGTCTCTACATGTTGTTTCTTTTTCTCTCCGTCTGCTTTTCTTCCCACCACTGATAACCAACGTCAATTTTTCTCTACCTGCTAGCTTCTTCTCACACAAGGTTTCTCATTTCTTATAGCTTTGGCTTGCTGTGACTCACACACGGGCCCCCTTCTACCTCGGGGCCATTCTTTCTAAATACCATTTGTGTGACATTTCCCAGTTCCGACTATTCAGAGAGAGAATCTGATTTAGTCACCTAATAACTCTTACTTCGATTTAAGCACAGCTTGGAGCACAGGCTCTCCCCTAAATTGTTGGCCAGCTGGTCAGTCACTTCTCTGATCTATTCAGGTGTGGGCAGATGAGGACGAGATTCAGGTAACATTTAGACACTAATGTTGAAGGCAATTTGAATCACCCCAAACCCGGCTATTGAGTCACAAATGCTGTTTATGTTTTTATGATTTTTCCTTTCATTTTTTACATGATAGGCGCACATATGTGTGTGTGTGTGTGTGTGTGTGTGTGTGTGTGTGTTTGCATGTGCGGGTATATATTTTAAAAATTTGATCACATCCCACATTTTTAGCCAAACATGGTATTCTGAACATTTTCTTAGGCATTTAGGTGTTTACAAAACCTGATTTGGAGGGGTGTGCAATAGTTTATTTTATGGGCATACCAATAGTTGATTTTACAATCCCAGCATTACTGGGCGCTATCTGGTGTCTGCAGAGGAAAGAGGGACTCTGTTCCCGTGTCACATACTGACAGTTTCTTATCATTGGGGGGCGTGGTCAGTTGTTAGGAGGCTAAAAATTGGCTCATATCTACTCCAGGCTCTTCAGGTAGATAATTCAGTTTCGTGAGAATAAGGATATTGCATTCTGTTTGTCTTATTTCCTCTCTCTCTTTTTTTTTGCAAAATTTTTTAGACTATATAGAATTTATTTTGATGTATGGCATAAGGAAAGACTTTAGCCTTTACATTTTTTTTTTCTTAAAAATTTATTGTCCCAGGGCCGCCTGGGTGACTCAGTCGGTTAAGCGTCTGACTTCAGCTCAGGTCATGATCTCACAGCTTGTGGGTTCGAGCCCCTCATTGGGCTCTGTGCTGACAGCTCAGAGCCTGGAGCCTGCTTTGGATTTGTGTCTCCCTCTCTCTCTGCCCCTCCCCCACTTGTGCGCGCATGCTCTCTCTCTCTCTCAAAAATAAACATTAAATTTTTTTTTTTAATTATTGTCCCAGAACAATTTGCTGTCCTCTCTTTCTCAGCTGATTTGGAATATCATGTAATTTATTTCCTTGATTCTCAGATGAAGTGGACTGTGAGAGTCACCTCTCATTTAAAAACAGAGCAATTGAAAATTCTTGAGTCACATCCTGATATCAGAAATATTACAGTCAAGAAATACAGTACCAAACTGTCCGATCTACTTAGCTGTTTCTAGACTTTCTATTCTTTGGCACTGACCTATTTTGGAGGTTATTATTATTTTCATAGTTATGAGTTAGAATGTGTTTTGGCATCTAGCATGTTTATAATTTGTAATATTTTAATTCAATTAAATACAATTACAATTATGTTGTATTTTGCCCAAATCTTGTCCATTTGTGATTCTTTATGATCTTCAAAATGAATTCTCTCTAATGCTATTCTTCAAAGAATTAACATTGAATTTGCAGTTAACGTTGCCATAAATTTGAAAGAACTTACATGTTGATGCTATCCATACTTTGATAACTGGATTTTTTATACTACTTATTATTAATTCTAATAGATTTTCAGCTGGTTCTCTTTAGTTTTCCATGTGTGTGCCGATTTGATATTGAATATCTTATTAATGTTGTGTCTGATTTTAATGGAAATCCTTCTGGTGTTTAACCATTCTGTATGATATTGTCTATCGGTCCAAGGTCTATCAAGGACACCCTCTATATTCTCTTTTTATCTTACTGGATTTTAAACATTTAGCCATACTTTCTTTTTTTTTTTTTTAATGTTTATTTATTCTTGAGACAGAGACAGAGCGTGAACAGGGGAGGGGCAGAGAGAGAGACACACAGAATCTGAAAGAGGCTCCAGGCTCTGAGCTGTCAGCACAGAACCTAACGCAGAGCTCGAACTCACGAACTGTGAGATCATGACCTGAGCCGAAGTCAGACACCCAACCGACTGAGCCACCCAGGCGCCCCAGCCATACTTTCTATACAAACTCTACTTTGCCTCTGTGTATGTATTATATTTGTCAGTGTTTCCCATTCTGCAGCCATATTCATAAGGGAGATTCAGTCTATAGTTTTCTCTGTTTTTTCCTTTTCCTTTTTCCTTTCTTTGTCCTTTTGGATCATCCCTGGTATAGAGGGTTGAATTATTCAGGTGCCTTACTTTTGGTCTGTGGCAGATGTCACCATGTATTTATTTATTTGTCTACCTGTTTATTTATTCCCGTTTATCCCCATCCCCCTACTCTCCTGCGCCTCCTGTCCCCCTCCCCCACAAACAAGTATTGTAACATTTTACAAGTGCTTTTATTTGCCTGGGTCCTTTGAAAATGTGCCTTGCCTTCATGATGGATGTATTGTTAATTTATTTTGTTATAGATCTCATGCTCTTTTTTCTACTTTTTGAACTAAGCCTTCTGTGTTAAGGACCCACCCACATTGCTGCAGAGCACTTTGGGTGCGTCATTCAGTGAACTTCTTTAATTGTGGATTTTGTGACATGGTTATGCCACCTCCATTAAGTAAATGTTGATGCATGCCATGTTTTATTTTTTAATGTTTTGGAACGGAATACTTGTTCCTTGAACACTTACAAAGTTTGAAAGTTCACTTCATCCGTAAAACTATTTGCACCTGATGCCTCTTGGGGATGAGTTGTTAAACACATGCACAGCCTCTTCCATCATTATTGGTATGTTTAAGTTTTTTGGCCTCTTGCTGGGAAATTTTTAATAGTAATTTTTTTCTGAGAAAATTATTACTTTTCAAATTTAGTAGCATAAATATATTAGTATCTTTATAACTTCTAAATAATCTTTTTCACAGTGTGGTTACATTGGTTTTTATGTTCCTCATACTTCATATTTGTGTGTTTGCTCTTGCTTTTTTAAAAATTAAACTTTTACTCATTATTCCTGATACAGAAGTAATATATGCGTATTTAATAAGTGGGCTTTAATGATTTTCTTTTTGTGCAGTTAAGCTTGTCCAGCATTGGTTCTATTCTACCATTTCAAAAAAAGAAACAAGTTTCTTTTTTTTTTTTTTTTGGTTTGTTTTTTGGGGTGTTGAGTTTGGTAAGTTCTTTATAGATTTTGGATACTAACCCTTTATCTGTAATGTCATTTGCAAATATCTTCTCCCATTCCATTGGTTGCTTTTAGTTTTGTTGATTGTTTCCTTCTCTGTGCAGAAGCTTTTTATCTTGATGAGGTCCCAATAGCTCATTTTTGCTTTTATTTTCCTTGCCTCCAGAGACATTTTAAGTAAGAAGTTGTTGTGGCAGAGGTCCAAAAGGTTGCTGCCTGTTTTCTCCTGTAGGGTTTTGATGGTTTCCTGTCTCACATTTAGGTCTTTCATCCATTTCGAATTCATTTTTGTCAGGACTACACTGTATGTTAACTAACTTGAATTGAAATTAAAAAATAAATAAAATAAAATAAAAAAAGAAACAAGGTTTTTTTTATTGATAAGTTTAAATGCTTCTTAGTTTTCTAAATAAATTTTTAAAAATAACTTTATATTTGTCTCTCTCTTCCACCTACATTTTTTTAGATTTACTTTCTTGGGCTTTTTCAGCTTATTGAATTGAATACTTAGTTCACATACTTTCAGTCTTTCCTGCTTAATAATAAAATCTCATTGCTACTAATTTTCCTTACTATATCTTTGGTCACAGCTCCTATATTTTACATATTCTATTCTTATAAGTTTTAAGAAAATTTTTAAATGTTTTTATTTATTTTCGAGAGAGAGAGAGAGAGAGAACGTGAGCAGGGGAGGGCCAGAGAGAGGGAGACACAGAATCCAAAGCAGGCTCCAGGCTCTGAGCTGTCAGCACAGAGCCCGACATGGGGCTTGAACTCACAAACTGGGAGATCATAACCTGAGCCAAAGTCGGATGCTTAACCAACTGAGCCACCCAGGTGCCCCTGTTGTAATTTTTAAAATAGTCTATACTTGCAGTTTTGATCTCTACTTTGTCTTGAGAGTTATTTAAAAGAGTCAAACATTTCTAGTGTTCTTCTGTTATGAATTTCTGAGTTTATTACCTTGTGGTTAGAGAAGATGAGAACATGGTCAGCATTGTTTCTGCTTATTGAAAACTGTCAGGATTTTCTGCGTGGCCTAATACATAATCCATTTTTGTTGATGTTACAAGGCTTTTGAGAGGAATATGTATTTTCTGAATCTATCTGAAGCTTGCTGTACATCTATTAAATCAATCATATGAGAACATCTTTTTTTAAAGTTTTTATTTATATTTCAGTTAGTTAATATGGAGTGCAATATTAGTTTCAGGTGTAGAAAACATCTTTTTTACTTTGCTTTTCCTCATATGTGTGTCTATGTGTGTTGGGTCTACCTAGCGGATGAAGCCTGGAGATGTTATATTAATGACTCCCCTTGTAACTGTGGTTTTGTCACTTTCTCCTTGTGGTTCCAACCGTCTTTTGTTCTATTTCATCAGTGGGATCAATGAAATATCTTTCAACATTTCTTTAGCTGTGTTCTCTAAGATACTGCAAGGGACAGGTATGTTCCAGAGCAAAGCATGGCTTAATTTTACTAAGTCTGCTTTGATTGGTGTTAGGTTAGGGGAAATTCAGACCATATTCTTTTTTTTTTTTAATGTTTATTTATTTATTTTGTAAGAGAGAGAGAGAGCGAGAGAGAGAGAGAGAGCGAGAGCGAGCACATGAGCAGGGAGAGGCAAAGAGACGGAGAGAGAGAATCCCAAGCAGGCTCCATGCTGTCAGCACTGAGCCCAACGTGGGGCTCGATCTTGTGAACCACAAGATCATGATCTGAGCTGAAATCAAGAGTCAGACACTTAATGGACTGAGCCACCCAGGCGCCCCTGACCATATTCTAACACTACTTCAATCTTGATAATTGTTATTATGTGAGTTTTTACATTTTTCTTCTTCCTTCCTTCCTTCCTTTATTTTTTTAAACAATTTTTTAATGTTTTTATTTATTTTTGAGACAGAGAGAGACAGAGCATGAACAGGGGAGGGGCAGAGAGAGGGGGAGACACAGAATCTGAAGCAGGCTCCGGGCTCTGAGCTGTCAGCACAGAGCCTGATGCAGGGCTCGAACTCACGGAGTGTGAGATCATGACCTGAGCTGAAGTCAGATGCTTAACCGACTGAGCCACCCAGGCACCCCCCTTTATTTAATTACAGGGTATATCCACTGAAGATGCCTTCCATAGATCTCCATTGAACACCTAATATGTATTTATTGAAAATCATTTAAAATTATGCGTGCCCCTTCCTGTGAGAGGATTATTCTTTCCCACGCCAAAGAGGTCCATCAGTGCCACTTGACCTGCTATGGCTAATGGCATGTGACCACCAGTGATACATGCTATATCTGAGTGCCATGCTTTGAACGTTGCTGCTTAATCCACATTGTTTCCTTCTCTACTGTAAGAAAAGCTCATCCAAATAGGGGCCACTTCTTTGTCCGAGTCCCTGAACAAAGTCAGCGTGGTGTACCACAAGCTGTCAAGAACATGTCATGTGCGTGGGAAACAAACCTTTGTTGTGGCCTCTGAGATTTTGGCATTGTTTGTTAAGAATGCATAACTTAGGAACAGCAGATGAATATGTACATGTGCTGTTTTATCCATTAAGGGTCTAATTAAGACCCCAAACAGACACAGCCCCTTCTCTTGTGACACTTGTGGGAAGTGGGAGGTGTCTGTAGGAAGGGTTGTAAAGCCACCGTTTACATAGATTTGGGTAATATCTACTAGTTTTCTTCATATAGAATCTTTTCGGGCTTTCACAAAATATTTTGCATTTTTTTGTTATTGGGAATATAAACCTTTTCATTATGTTATGTAAGTACATGTGGCTAGTATACGGGAAATCTACAGATTTTTGTATCCATGTGTATCAACTGGGCCCTTTATTAAGCTTTCACATCTTAACAGCTAAGTAGTTATTTGTTGTATTTCCTAAGTATATAATCATATTTCTACTAAGAACTTTGCATCGTTGCAATGGTTATAATCAATTTCCATCTTGTATCTCATATAATTGGCCAGATTTCCATAAAATAAATAATAACGGTGAGAGCAAACATTCCTGCCTTTCTTCTGATTCCGAAAGGAAAGTGTCCAGTGTTCGACTCTTAAGTTCCGACTCACTGAAGAGAAATTATCTTTGCCATGTCGGGGAGATCATTTCTTGTCTGTGCTTTTCTCTGAGTTTTTATTCCGAACATGTGCTGCATTTTCATAGGTGTTTCTTTACTTTCTGCTCAAATGATTACACGTCTATCTTTGATGCATTTTGCTCATTGGATTCCTAATATTAAAGCACTCCTGCATTCCTTGATAACCCTAGTTGATTATGTTGGATGACCTTTTAATATATGATTCAATTCAATTGGCTGCTCCTTTATTTGGTGTCTTGAGATCTGTGTTCATAATGGGTTTGGTTTATAGTTCTTTTTTGGTGGGGGCTGTCTTTGTGAGCATTTCATATCAAGATGACCCTTACTTGCAGTGAACATTTAAATTTTTATTATTTATTTATTTTTTTACTATTCAGGAACAGTTTATATGCAGGGGGATTATCTGGTCCTTGAAAGTTTCAACTGACTTGATAATAAAACTGTCTGGGTGAACATCTCTTCAGGAGGTGATGCATTGGTAACTTCCTCAGTTGCTTTGATGGGTTTATTTTCCACGTCAGGTTTTGTATGCCTTGAGGCAGTTTTTCAGTGGCTCCTCCAAGACCCGGATTTGGTTTCGATCTGAGTCCATCCTTGATGGAAGATTCCATCACCTGATCAGACAAGGTCTTTAGCTGAATTCTGCTTCTAGAATCATAATATTTGCCTTGAGTCCCAGAGGGCGGGGAGTTCACTCAGTGGTCTATCTGTTGGTACTTTTGCTCCTTCATACATGTTTTCATGTGTGCTAGGATTTGAATTGAGACTTTTGCTTTCACTGTAACATATATCAGGAACTGGGGGTGGGAGGCAGACCTGGAGCCTCGCAGGCTCCTAGCCATTGCATCTTGCTGGTATTCACCAAGAAGAACTTGGAAATTGTACAGTAGCCAGATTGGCTCCGGTTGTATGCTCTCAGAATTCCTCTTGCTGTATGTGGATGACGTTGGAGGAGGGGTACTTTTTGCCTCAGAAAGGTGTTCCTCACACAACAAAGAGAGCCGCCATTATCACGAGCCTTGAGTACCTGAGTGTATTTGTTTCCTTGGGCTGTCATCCAAAGTACCACAGACTGGGTGGCTTGAACAACAGATATTTATGGTCTCACGGCTCTGGAGACCAGAAGTCAAGGTGTGGGTAGGGTTGGCCTCTTCCAAGGGCTGCAGGGGAGGCTCTGTTCCAGGCCTCTCTCTCAGCTTTTGGTAGATTTGCCAGCAACCTTTGGCTAGGAGCTACATCACTTCATTACTTAGTCTTCACATGACATTCCCCTGTCTCTTCACTTTGTCTTCCTTGTTCTGCGTGTCTGCCTGTATCCAAATTTCTCCTTTTATACGGACACCAGTCATATTGGATGAGAGCCCATCCTAATGACTTCATGTGAATTTGATTACCTCTGTAAAGACTCTGTTTCCAAGTAAGGTCACATTCTGAGGTACCCGGGGGTTGAGACTTCAATGTGTTCTTTTTGGGGTTGAGGGACACAATTCAACCCATCCTCCAAGTAAGACTACCAATAGAAGGAAGGTCAGAAGGACTTCCTCACCACCCTTTGGACTGATGGCATTCATTGTGTGTCATGCAGCAAACGTGAATGGGTACATCACCAGCTGTCTGTCCGAATCCACTCCATCAGCCTTCTTAGTAGATAGCTTTTTCAGATTCTACTGACAGACTGTTCCAATCTTCCCATTATTAAGTTTTGGGGGGATAAGGGGGGCTTTGGCAATTCTTTGTTTCTGTGACAGTATTTTTTTTCTGGGACGAGGAGAGAGGAAAGGGGCTATTTCAGGACCTGCTAATTAGACGCCAAGGATTGTAAGCCAGAAGTTGGTCTGGGTCTAGGCTCCATTTTTCTTTCTTTACTTCTTCCCTGTGTGCAGTACGGCAGATTGCCCTCCCAGACCACACCTGTGACAGCATCCCTGCCTTGGGGGCTGGAGGAGCAGAGAACAAGTCTAGGATGCAGGGCATCCTTTATGCAGACTGCCAAGGGAAGGATTTCTGTGGGGTTAGAGCTTCTCCGCATACCTCTGGTGTCATACCGATGGTCTCTGTGTATCCTCTGCAGGGATTCCTGGCTGTCTTGGTTGCTCACAACTCTATTATCTTCTGCAGGCTCACAGCTTATAAAATAGCTGTTTGCGCCAAAGCTGTAAAATAAAGAATCATATTTGACTCTCAGGTTTTGCCTCCTCTCTCGCTAGCTAAGTGATGTGACATTTTGAATTTGGAATTTTCAAGTTTAGCTTACACTTCTGGCTTTTACTCATTTTATCAAGGTCTTACTGGGATGCTTGTCAGTTTCCAAAGCGCTCTGATATGATCTCATCTTATTCTCGCCATGGGTTGCTTTTCTGCTCATTTTTCATGGCGATAACTCACAGAAGTTAACTGGAGGCACAGGGGCGAGTTGGCCAAAGCCACACAGATAGTGGTAGAGCCAGGACTGTGATTCTCAGCCCGGCTCCTTTCCATGAGGTCATTCTGCTCCCCTGCTACCTCACGGGCAGGCCAAGTCTCGGCTCTCACTCAAGAGCTCAAAATACCACCGCATCCTTCCCGGAGCCCTCTCGGGTTAAACAGATGGGAATAACTGACAGCTTTCTTCTGGCTCCCATGGCCTGCTTTCTCTAGTCTCAGAATGGTTTTTACATGAACAATTTTTTTTAATGTTTATTTATTTTTGAGAGAAAGAGGGAGACAAATCACGAGAGGCAGAAGGGTAGAGAGAGAAGGAGACACAGAATCCGAAGCAGGCTCCAGCCTCCGAGCTGTCAGCACAGAGCCCAAAGCAGAGCCCGAACCCACGAACTGCGAGATCATGACCTGAGCTGAAGTCGGACGCTTAACCAACTGAGCCACCCAGGTGCCCCAGTTTTTACATTTTTTTTTAAGAAAATGGAGAAGAGGAAAGAGATGTGTCAGAGACCCACGTGTGGCCCACACAGTCTTTTTTCTTGACTGCCTGCTGGCTCCTGGTCTAGATGGCTGTGTCTCCTTTGATCCACTTTTAAAATTCACTTAGGCTCCATCTGTATTTATGACGTCAGTTTTGGTCGACGATTTATTTATTTGTTGCTTTTGAACAGTCAAACTCCTGCTCGATGTTCCTGTTATATTTCTCCCCCTTTTCTATCAGGGGCTGAGGAACAGATGCAGTGTGGAAGGAACCACCTCTTACAATTCATTTGCAAAGAGCGTGAAGGTCTTGGCATCAAAGACGTTAGTTCATACTATAGACCTCGTGGACAGTACATCCAGTAAGTACTCTTAAAGTTCAAGAGGGGGGAATTCTTGAGGACGGGATAGTGAGCCCATGGGGATGTGTTCCAGTTTGCTGCTGTCCCCAGCCTCAATTAACTGAGGAAGTTTTGGGGTAGGAAATGGAATCTTTGCTGAGTTTCGAAAAAGGGGTAAAGGACTGAATAATAAACAAATAGGAATGGAGATTGTACTTCAAGCAGGTAGACCGATAATAATAAGAAATAGCCTGGTGTGAGTCTTCTCCATAGCATTTATTATCAGTGAAATGAGTGAGCAGTTGATAATCTTGATTTTTCAATTTTTAAATAATTTTTAAGGACTCCTGGGTGGCTCAGTCGGTTGAGCATCCAACTCTCAATTTCGGCTCAGGTCATGATCTCATGGTTTGTGGGATTGAGCCCCACGTTGGGCCCTGCGCACTGAGCGTGCAGAGCCTGCTTGGGAATCTCTCTCTCCCTCTCTGTCTGCCCCTACCCCAATTGTGCGTGCGCGCTTTCTATCTCTCTCTCAAAACAAATAAATAAACTTAAAAATAAGTAAATAAATTTTAAATAATTTTTAGAGGAGTTTCAGGTTCATAGAAAAACTGAGCAGAAAGTCCACAGATTTCTCACATACCCTCAAGGCCCCACACATGCATCCTCTCCCCGTTACCAACATCATGCCCCATCAGATGGGTATATTTCTTCCACCCGCTGGACTACATTGACACATCACCATCCGGAGTCCATAGTTTATATCAGGGTTCACTCTGGCCTTGTACATTCTGCGGGTTTAGACGAATGTTTCCACCATTATAGTATCATACAAGGTGTGTTTAATGTTTGATCCAGCAAGAAACAGTAAGCCCCTGAGGACAGGGGCTTCCCCACCGAGTACAGGGACTGTGACTTATTCTCGGCACATCCCCACTGCTTAGCACAGTGCCCGCAATGGAACAGGGGCTTGAGCACTATTTGTTGAAAAGAATGGTGGTCTGTAAGACTATGAAAGCTGATTAGGATATGAGAGTGGGTGGTCTTCAGTGCCAAGCTAAGTACCTGGACATTTATCCCATCTATAGTTCAAGGATCCACAGACCATAGCCTGCAGGCCAAAGCCACATATTGTCTTTAGCTGCAGAGTAGGGCAGCAATTAGAGATGGTGAAGTCCATCCCCTGTATGATTTGCCCATGATGGTGGTGGAGAAAGGCATGGGGAAACCTACTGCTTCCGTAAAGGCGGTACTACGTTTCCAGGAGCTGGGAGGTCTGGCACAACGAATCCATCAAAGCCCCAAGTCCAAGTGCCCTCCCTCACCCCTTAGCCGAGGGACTCCCCTGGGCACCCCCATCTTGGCCAAGAATTCTCATGGTCACAGAGAAGCATTCCATTCTCAGGAAAACATCCCAAGCTTTGGGCGCCTGGATGGCTCAGTCGGTTAAGCCTCTGACTCTTGGTTTTGGCTCAGGTTATGATCTCACAGTTTGTGAGTTTGAGTCCTTCATCGGGCTCTGTGCTGACAGTGAGGAACCTGCTTGGGATGCTCTCTCTCTTTCTCTCTGCCCCTCCTCTGCTTGTGTTCTGTCTCTCTTTCTCTCAAAATAAATCAATAAACATTAAAAAAGACAACAACATTGCGAGCTTTGCTTACGTCTACACAACTCCCTCTCATCTTGTGCCTTGGCTACATTTACAATTTTCGGAGAGGTGCCTAGCAAATGACTTCCTCGGGGATTCCCCAGGCTTCTTTATTACTCATAATTCTCTTATCTGAAGGTTAACAGTTTATAAAATAGATACTTTGGCCAACGTTGCATAACAAAGAATTACATTTGCTTCTCGGTCTTGTTTCCTTCTCCTCTTGGTGGTTGAGGAGTATGGCGTTTGGGATTTTGAATCTTTGTGGTTAGGTCCATTTTTGGCTTTTCCCAATTTAATCAGTGAATGATCATGCAGGCAGCTTCTCAGGGACTTTGCTGGTTATTCGTTAACGCACTATTTAAACTCTGAGAATTTTAGGCCATAAGGTTCAAAAGATGCTCCAAAGAGTAGAGTTTCCAGAGAAAGTAAGTTAGATCCAGAGAAAGTGATCTTTACAGGCTGGTGTGTGATGTTTTGTAGGACTCTCCCTGCTCAGCTGTGCCTGATACTCTAGAAATATTCCTTATTTATGTTCTTCTTACTTTATTTTCATTATATGGTGTTCTTCTTTAGACATATTAATAACTCTTGGGACTCCAATATTGCCCAGTTTTAACTTTGTTAAGTGTTTATGTTCCAGTGTAATTTAAGATGATTTCAGGGCCTTCGGTGAACAATAGAGTCATAAGATTTGGGGTAAAAGGCACAAGTGTGTGAATTACTCAATAGACCAAGTGTTTGAGCCTGCAATTTCATGGGGCAACATCTATGATCTCACGAAGGTGTATAAACCACATGAAAACTTGCTCTTTGTACTGATAATACAGAGAATTTTCACAGCTAGAGCCTTGTTTTCCCTCATTTTGCCCACCTCACTTCACTAGGTCTCTACAGATTATGTAAGAATCTTCCCCAAATATGGGCCTTCTAAAAGTGGAATATTTACTTCGCAGGACTTCTTCATATGCTTGAGGATTCTGATTTGGGTGGAGATGGGTAAATGGGTATTTTAGCTGGCTGGGAACTAGGATGTAGACATCCCTGGGGAGGGAAGTCATCTCCTTTTATACGTCTTCCAGGCTCCCCATCATCCTTCTGATCCCAACCAAGCTGAGAGTGGGGCCACCTTGACTCATCTGCAGAAGGCTTGGGGATTCCCTCTGGGAATTTAGAAAGACACTAATCCCACTGAAAGACATTTGGCAGACTGAAGAGGGCCCAGAACAAGCCAAAACTGCAGGGGGGAAAACAATCCACCTGAGCCTCTGAAAGGGAACTAACCCTAAGGCAATGGGGGTCTAAGTGGAGACTTAGCAGCAAGAGGATATTGCCAGTTCTGGAAAAATCTACAACTGATGCTACACACTCCCCTCCTTGGCCATCCTGATACTAGCAAAATGAAATCAATTACAAAGCATAGTTAGGTTATTTTATTTATGGGTTTTTTTTGTTTGTTTGTGTTTGTTTTTGTTTTTGTTTTGCACCTCTGACTAGTACTGTGCGTGCTTCGACCAGGCCATACTTTTCTTTTAATGTAATATCCTGTATCATTATATTTTATGTTAAAGATGGAAAATGAAGGTGTGTTATTGGGATTTAGAAAAAACATCTCTATTGGGTCTTCGTCCCAATCCCTGCCACAGAGCTCCTAAAATCCTTGGAATTTCCCAAGTGATGAGTGATAAAGGTGTCTTTTGTTATGTTAATGAGATGACTTTTGGACAGTCCCCAGGTCACCTAAGGATGGGGGCTGGTTGTCAGGGGAACCAGTGATGAGAAAGTCAGAACTTTCAACCCCTGGCCAATGATTTAATCAGTCATGCCCATGTAATGAAGTCTCTTGAATAAACCCAAAAGGATGGGGGATGGAAAATTTCCAGGCTGGTGAACACATGGAGATCTGGGGAGACTGACACGGTCAAGAGAGAGCATGAAAGTTCCTCACCTTTTCCCTATACCTTTCCCCTGCCTCTCTTCCATCTGGGTATTCCTTTCATCATAAACTGGTGATCGAGTGAGTTAATGGGTTTCCTGAGTTCTGTGAGCCATTCTAGCACATTAATCGAATCCAAGAAGGAAGCTGTGAGCTGTGGGAACCCCCAATTTAAGCCAATCAGACAATATTCGGGGAGGCTACCTCACCACAAAGATGGGGTTCCCTGCCAGCCACACAGCTGCGGGACACAAGCACTGTGATTTAGGCAAGTAAATAACATGAGACCTCAGTTCTCACAAATTGATGAGGTCAGGGATGTTTCAGAGGCACAAGGGTTTTGAGTCAGGAAACAGGGGAACAAATGAGCAGGCAGAGTAAAGGTGTAAAGGCACTGCAGGGTGGAGGAAGATGAGTCAGGATAGGGGTGGGGCTCTGAACCAGGCCGGTAGGGGCAAGAGGGGGTGGCTAAGGGTAAAACAGAGTGTAAGCCCAGCCAAGGGGGTGTTCCAAAGGGCACTGACATGACAATATGGATGGAACTCGTAATCCTATAGAGTGAATAAACAAGCATTAAGTGAAGTATCTTCTTTTTCAAGCAACTGGCATATTTTGCATCTCTGGGACACAGTAGAGCACTGATGTTTGAAAACAGTGGCACGTCCATAAAATAAAGTCCTATTAGCATGGCCCATTATCTATGTGACTTTCTCGCTGCATCTTTTTTTTTTTTAACGTTTTTATTTATTTTTGAGACAGAGAGAGACAGAGCATGAACGGGGGAGGGGCAGAGAGAGAGGGAGACACAGAATCGCAAGCAGGCTCCAGGCTCTGAGCCATCAGCCCAGAGCCCGACGCGGGGCTCGAACTCACAGACCGCGAGATCGTGACCTGAGCTGAAGTCGGACGCTTAACCGACTGAGCCACCCAGGCGTCCCTCTCGCTGCATCTTTAACATAAAAAGAATGACGTAGGTTGATTACCTGAATATACAAAGCTGGGTCAGAGTGTACAGGACTCTGTTCAGATGTATGACAAAAACAATCTAAATTTCATTATACTTTGTAACGGATCTCATTTTTCTGGTCCCTTTTCTTCTTCAGTGGCTGGAAAAGAATTTTTTTTTTTGCTTTTACTTTTTTGCACCCTCTTGCCTTTGTTAGCCTCTCACAACGAAGTAATCTATATTAACAAATTAATGCATACATTTCATATTTTCTCTGTACACATATAATTCAAAACAGATTATACACACACACACACACACACACAAATAAACACATACGTATATTAGGGGGTTGGATTTTAAAAAATTGGTGGGGTGCCTGGGTGGCTCAGTCGGTTGAGCATCTGACTCCAGCTCAGGTCATGATCTCACAGTTTGTGGGTTTGAGCCCCACGTCGGGCTCTGTGCTGACAGCTCGGAGCCTGGAGCCTGCTTCAGATTCTGTGTCTCCCTCTCTCTCTCTCTGTCCCTTCCCCACTCTCACTTTGTCTCACTCTGTCTCTCAAAAATAAATAAATGTAAATAAATAAATAAATAAAATAAAAAATTGGTATACCAGTATACACACTTTCCTGCATCTTGATTTTCTTTCTTTAAATAATACTTAAAAAAATTTTTTTTAACCTTTATTTATTTTTGAGACAGAGAGAGACAGAGCATGAACGGGGGAGGGGCAGAGAGAGAGGGAGACACAGAATCAGAAGCAGGCTCCAGGCTCTGAGCTGTCAGCACAGAGCCAATGTGGGGCTCGAACTCATGAACCACGAGATCATGACTGAGCCAAAGTCAGAGGCTTAACCGGCTGAGCCACCCAGGAGCCCCAGGTGTCTTGATTTTCTTTCACTCAGTTATGCCTTATGGAACTCCCTCCAAGTCAAAGGGATCACTCTAGTTTCTTGTTTTCATTGGTTGTGTATTTTTATCTACTGTGTAGATGTAATACGGTATATACGTTCTTCTATTGAGCTGTATTCACTTTGTTTCTAGTGTTTTCCCTCAAACATGGTTACAGTAAACATACTGTGTACATCATCTTATGCACTAATGAATCACAGTCATTTCATGGTTGGGGTGGGGGAAGGGGTCGGGACAGATACGGATTCTGACGAAACTCTGTGAATATCACTTAATTTGGTTGAATGAAGCTGATAGTAAGCTGATAAAAATAACCCAGAATTTAAGGTTTCCCAATTCCTTTTTTAAATTAAATTAAATTAAATTTTTTTATTTTTTTAACGTTTATTTATTTAAAAAATTTTTTTTTTCAATGTTTATTTATTTTTGGGACAGAGAGAGACAGAGCATGAATGGGGGAGGGGCAGAGAGAGAGGGAGACACAGAATCGGAAACAGGCTCCAGGCTCTGAGCCATCAGCCCAGAGCCTGACGCGGGGCTCGAACTCACGGACCGCGAGATCGTGACCTGGCTGAAGTCGGACGCTTAACCGACTGCGCCACCCAGGCGCCCCAACGTTTATTTATTTTTGAGACAGAGAGAGACAGAGCATGAACAGGGGAGGGGCAGAGAGAGGGGGAGACACAGAATCTGAAACAGGTTCCAGGCTCTGAGCTGTCAGCAAAGAGCCCGACGCGGGGCTCGAACTCACGGACCGGGAGATCATGACCTGAGCCGAAGTCGGATGCTTAACCGACCGAGCCACCCAGGCGCCCCATCCCAATTCCATTTTTTAAAAAAATTAAAGTTTGTTTATTTATTTTGAGAGAGAGAGAGAACACAAGCAGGTGAGGGGCAGAGAGAAGGAGAGACAGAATCTCAAGCAGGCTCTGTGCCATCAGCACAGAGCCCAAGGCAGAGCTTGAACCCACAAACTGTGATATCATGACGTGAGCCAAGATCAAGAGTTGGACACTTAACTGACTGAGCCACTCAGGTGCCCCAAGGGTTCCCATTCCTGTGTCAATCCATTTCCACTGGCTGAGTGATACTCATGATTAAGAAACTGCTATTTCCTTTCTTCCTTTATTCTTTCACCAATCTATCCATCCACTCACCCATTTATCCCTCCATCCCTTTGCCATCCAAGCATTAGCTGTGAACATGTACTATGTACCCAACACCATTTTAGGAACAATAGACAATACAAAAGATATATACGTGAAGGGGGCTATACTATAGGGTAGGATATATAATATGTGTAGGAATAGTCACTCAACAGTAGTGGCTGTGAAAAGACAGGACTGAGGGGCAGGACCCTGACCAGGGTGCTTGCTCTGTTCTTGCTTGCTTCCTGCTCATTCTGGAACTGCAAGGTCCATCCATCTCTCCAGACCCCAGTTTTCTCATCTGCAAAATGGCAGGGTGGATGTGGGTTATAACTAAAACATCAGAGACCCGGAGGCCGACTCCAGCCCATAGCCATCTTGTCTGTTTCTTCCCAGTAAAACAAAAACAAAAAACAAAACAAAACAAAACAAAAAACAGAAAAACAAAAAACTCAGCACTTAAATCCAGCACATTTCCCCTAAAAATACAAAATGTTGGCTTCTCTCCAAAAACAATGGGGAAGTATGTTAATGCACCATCAACACGCAAGTCCCACCAAGCAAAACCTGGCTAATGCGGGATGGCGGTTGCCCACTTCAGACGAGAAACTCACTATGGTTCAGCCCAGTCTCCACCATTCCCTAATGTCACCCTCCCAGCCGAGCTGTCCGTGCCCAATTATATATTATGCCAGCGTGGTTGATTTCCTTTTTTCTTTCGGTGCGGAAATACACTGCTTGCATCTGTGTTAAAACTGGGAATGCCCAAGGTGGCCTGAGAGGGCTGCATGTTTCTAGAAAACGGCAGGGGTTATACAGAGCCTGAGAGACCTTGGTGTTTCCTACACAAACAGAAGCTCTCTGCTGAGAAGCGTACCTGGGCCCCATACTTCCAGGCTGCTGTGGTGTAGCAGTCCAGCCCCCCCCTCCCCACTTATGTGACCCTTGTCATTGCCAGTTAGGCACAGCAACACCAAGTTGCACCAGAGGAGAACAAGGTAGGAGCCAGCTCTAAGGAAGGGAGGGGGGAGGGGAAGGCAGAGAGAGAGCAGGCACTGCTATTCAGAGAAACTTCTGTGCTCCTGCAAAGGCAGTGTCTTGGAGGGCTCGCGGTCTCTGATTTCTATATGGTTTTTGGCACAACGTTTTAATCAAAAGAAGAAAAGGAAACAGTGCAAAGCCTTCAAACCCCAAACACAATGAGCTGGCAAGGACGCTGTTAAGTCATTCCCATAATATGCCAGGCTCAGAATAACAACATCTGTTCCTGCGGGGCAGTTAGCAGAGGATTAAAAACAAGAAAGAAACCTCAGATTTTAATGCGAATTGATTTACTCACTGTCCACTCGGCTTGGTCGTTACCATCAGCATGGCTGTGCCCAATTGCAGGCTTGCACAGGGCTGGGCACCGTGGTGGATGAGTTGGAGAGAAATGCCCCCCCCCCACCCTGGCCTCCATGATTTATAATCCCTGCACAGAAACACTCTAGTGCGTTAAAGAGTGCCATGGGCTTTCTTGGCAGGAAGTCATTGAACCCTGAAAGATACCCTCTGAACACCTCATGGTCTCACTGAGTTTTCTCTGAGCATCAGCACAGCAGACAGTTCTAAAGGTATGTCCTTTCCTGATGCTCCTTCTGTGGACTTCTAAGTCCACGGAGAGAGGGAGCCTCAACTGGGTATTAATCATGAACACCTAATTTCCCTCAACCCCTAGGGCAGGCTCTTTTTGTTTCTAAGAAATGTAGCCTTGCAGAAATGGCACATAAGTATGAGATCTTTCCACAACCAGGTCCCCAACCCACCCTCTCCAGCCCCAGAGCTTACACTTTCTAGATGTGAACCCAGGGCGTGTCAGTTTCTGGGCCAGTCTATATTATGGCCGTCATCTTCTTCCCGCATCCTGTAGTATGTTTCATTCACGGGCCCTCCCCCCTCACCTGTTGACCCCTGCACATTCTTCAAGGATTACTCAAGGATCATCTCTCCCAGGATCCTTGCCCCACTCGGGCTCAGGGGGAGTGTCCGTCCTATGTCCTTCTACTTGCTGGGTGTTTAGACCTGTCAATGCATTTAATACACTGCCGTGTAGGTGGGACATTTTGGCATCACGTGACTGTGGTAGATGCTACTTAACCTTTTGATCGAATGCATGCAATCATTTCTTCTGGATTTCTTGGTTTGGTTTCTTTTCTCGTAGTTGTCCCATGGGGCACATAATGGCACAACTAGTCTTCGTCTCCATCCTCAGTGGACAGGGAGAAAAGCGTGTCCCCCAATCATCACGCCGTGACAGGCATTCAATTGCCAGAGGCAGTTGGAAACAAAACATGTTGAAAATACACTCATTTACTTGGTTGGTCCTGAAGCTTTGCCGGTTTCTTCTGCATCGTTGGTATTTCCCTCCCATTTCTCCAGCTTCCTGTAAAATGGGAGACCTTTAAACTCCCAAAGTCTGCATTTCTTTTTTTTTTAATCCCTTTAAAATTTTACTTGAGAGAGACAGAGACAGTGCCAAGGGTGGGGGGGGAGGGCAGAGAGAGAGGAGAGAGAGAGAATCCCAAGCAGGCTCTATGCCGCCAGCACGGAGCCCGATGTGGGGCTCAAGCCCATGAAACCCTGAGATCCTGACCTGAGCCGGAACCAAGAGTCAAACACTTAACTGACTGAGACATCCAGGTGCCCCCCAAAGTCTGCATTTCTGAATCACCCTTTCAATTGTCCTCAACCTCTCATACCTGAGATACTGGAGATTTCTGCACATTTTTTTTTTTTTTTTTACTTAGGGTGGAAAAATGCGTTTCCTCTGTAGATGAGGTGGTCAAGGATCTAAATCCAAGCTGCTCGGTTTTAGATGCAAAAATACCTTTCTTGCCTTGAATCGTGTCAAGCAGGCCTAGATTTGAATCATGGCTCTAGTTCCAGTCAATTAGGTGACCTTGGGGGTTGTTATTTCCTCTCCATGCCTCAGTTTCCTCAGTTGTAAAACGGAGATAAACCCACACAGTTCACAGTTCAGGGTTGTTGCAGTTATTAAATAAGATACGGTAGATGGGTTGCGTAATACTTACCATGTGGGGAGCATTTAATGGATGATAGCTTTTTAATGACTAGTTTGTCCTTTCATCCAGCCATTCCGTCTAAGCAGCGGCTTTATTATTAGTATTATTGGACTAAAATACTTTTGCATGAGTATTGTGACATGTCAGAGCAAATTATTGCTATTCAACCGCCCTCAGGGTGGCTAATCAGCTGGTGAAGGCTCTGAGTCAGAATCAATAGTAGGTTTGTCTGGATGACACAAAGCATCGTTGGATGTCATTTTATTATTTTTTATTATTTATTTATTTATTTAAAAAAATTTTTTAATGGTTTTATTTATTTTTGAGACAGAGAGAGACAGAGCATGAGCAGCAGAGGGGGCAGAGAGAGAGGGAGACACAGAATCTGAAGCAGGCTTCAGCACAGAGCCCGACGCGGGGCTCGAACCCATGAACTGTGAGATCATGACCTGAGCTGAAGTTGGACGCTTAACTGACTGAGCCACCCAGGCGCCCCCTTTTTTTATTACTTAAAAAAATTTCTTTTAATGTTTATTTATTTTCGAAGGAGAGAGAGAGACATAGTGTGAGCAGGGGAGGGACAGAGAGAGAGGGAGACACAGAATCCGAAGCAGGCTCCAGGCTCTGAGCTGTCAGCACAGAGCCCGACGCGGGGCTCGAACCCACGAACTCTGAGATCATGACCTGAGCTGAAGTCGGACGCTTAACCGACTGAGCCACCCAGGCGTCCCAAAACTTTATTTATTTTGAGAGAGACAGAGACAGCGCAAATGGGGGGAGGGGCAGAGAGAGAGAGAGGGAGAGAGAGAGAATCCCAAGCAGGGGCCTGCACTGTCAGCACAGAGCCTGATGCAGGGCTCGAACTCACAAACCGTGAGACCATGACCTGAGCGGAGATCCAGAGTCAGGTGCTTAACGGACTGAGCCACCCAGGCGCCCCGGGACATCGTTTCAGATTGCTGAAGTTAGTGGCACTTCAGCTCTATGATCAATGAGAAGGGGTGTAACAGTCTGCGAACCTTGCACAAGCGAGGTGGAAGGAAGGAACCAACCAGCCGTGAAGTTTGTGTCGACTGGGTGTCACTTAAAGCCTGCGCTCACCGGCCCCGCCTCTCCACTTCAGACTTGGGGCTTCCTGCTTCCTCCGTCTGCAGGACCTGTCGGGAGCATGCTTCTGGAATTCCCAGCCTCAGAACGGGTAGGGAGGTGGTAAGGAATGGGAAGTTCATCGCACCTGTCCTCATCCACCAGACTCGATAACAGGGATCCAACTTCGCCTGGATGCCCGACCAGCTTAGGATGGTCTTGTCTACCAGTATCTCCCATGCCTTGCCCACGTGTGCGTTGTACAAAGCTGTTCCCTGTTGACACAACCCTCCTCCTTCCTACCGACCTCCCCTACCCCAAGCAAGGCTTCCTGGAGCCACCTGGCCTGGAAACCAATATTGCAAACATTGACGGTGTCTGGTCCTCATTTTTGTAACAGTGCTGTTTCCCTTGGTGGCTGACCACTGCGGGGCAGGGGGAGGGGGGCAGTGTGGGAGAAAGGGAGGCACAAAGATGGGTAGTTCAGGATATTCTCTTCCTAAGCACATCGGCTCACGGAATCCTCCTAACCACACAACAGGGGCGGGGCACCACTCAGTATCATCCACATTTCAGAGCTGGGACGCTGCCGTCCAGAGAAGCCGATGTCCTGCCAGAGATCACAGCGCCAACAGCGACTTGTACTCCAAATGTCCCCAGTACGGATTGCACGGTAGCCACCCGGCCCTCGGGGGACTGCAGGGCAAGTGTGGCCCTCCATCTGCCCTCTGAACTGCATACTCCTCCAGTCTACCTCCCGGAAGCAATGATACAGAGAAGGACGCGTTGCGGAATAGATATTTTCATCAGGGGCTAGGGTCTCTGACATCCCAGGGCACGTGCGTGCCATAAAGAACGGGAAAGCATCCATATTAAACATAGAAACACCTGATGCAGTAAGTCACTTGAAAGGTCAAGGTATCCAGCCTTTGGCTAGTTCATTTCAAGTGGACCCTGGCAAGCTAGGGGCATAGGATGCCGTAAGGCTCCAGGAGGTGAATTTTCTCTCAGACGCTCTTTATGTCCTGCCTGCTCCTCCAATTTCTACTGCAAACTCTCCATGTGCAGACATTCCCTTTCTCTCTCTCTCTCTCCTTATGTTTCCAAAGCCTGGGGCTGATGGAGCATCATTGCCTTTGGGAGCTGACGAGTTGGGAATTGTGTTTTCCAAGGGTCTAGTATTTTTTCATCTTCATCACAGATTCTTCCAGGGCTCTTAATACCATGTTTTAAAATAGCCTCCAGGATTCCTGGGGGTTATTAACTTACAGTGTGACGGTTCATTTACCCTGCAACCCCCATGCCTACATTTTTTTTTTGTCAAAGTTCTATTTTCAAACATTAAATAACTATGTGATGAGCATCTTTCCTATAGTATCCTTTTCCACAGGGAGGCTGTAGACATGTTTGTCTTTTGGGCAAGTCGGGGGTGGGGTAACTGCGTTTAAAATGAGAAAATGAGTTTGATGCCTTTTTTCTTTTTTGTGGCACAAAAATAAATAACAAAAGTTACCATTTTTACCACTTTTAAGGGTATAGTTCAGTGGCATTAAATTCACTTACACTGCTGTGCGACCATCACGACACTCTCCAGTGTTTCAAAATGGCCTGGCCCCTCTGGACAGTTACGTGGTGAAATTAGTGAAAATGTTTGTATCTGTGAGCTCAGGGTGCCTTAACACAATACCACAGACAGGGTGGATTGAACAACAGAAATCTGTTTCTCATACTTCTGGAGCCTGAGAAGAGGAAGGTGCTGGCAAGGTAGGTTTCGTTCTGAAAATTCTCTTGGCCGGTAGGCACCTGCCGTCTTCCTGTGTGATCACGTGACCTCTTGTCACATGACCTTTTGTCTTGTGTCCTCTTGTGGGGGAAACAGGGAGCATTTTTTTAATGTTTATTCATTTTTCAGAGAGAGAGAGAGAGACAGAGTGCGGGTGGGGGAGGGGCAGAGAGAGAGGGAGACACAGAATCCGAAGCAGGCTCCAGGCTCCGAGCTGTCAGCACAGAGCCTGATGCGGGGCTCGAACTCACAGACCATGAGATCATGACCTGAGCCCAAGTGGGATGCTTAACTGACTGAGCCACCCAGGTCTCCCTGGGGTCTCTTCTTATAAGGCACTACTCCTGTTGTGTGGGCCCCATCCTCATGACCTCATCTAACCCTAACTACCTCCCCCAAAGCCCCATCTCCTGATACGATGACATTGGGGTATGGTTTCGCCGTGTGAATTTTGGGGGAGACACATTCAGTCCGTAAGAGCGATTTACCTGATGATTATTAAGGACTCACTAGAAATAGAGTCCTAATGACGTTGCTAAAAACTTATTAGAGAGCTCGGGAAGGGGCTGGTCTACGGGGAAGAAGGAAATCCAGTAGGTTTTGGAAATAGTGGAGGAGCCCAGGTGGCCCCCAAGTCTACTCTGGTCATTTTGAGACGCAGGGGAAAAATAAAGAGCCCAGGACGCTGAGCTCTACCGGAGCCCCATGGTGACAATGAAGTGGCCTTGTGTGGGCTATGACTGCATTTCATCACACGGATCCCGAAAATACATTGACCCAAGGAAGATCAGAGAATCAACCCAAACGCGTGGCTAGGAGTTGAACGGGAATTTTGCAAGCACGAATTTAAGAAGAAACACAGAGCACTTTCTATACTTGTAGACTTACGTTCCCTTTTCTTTATAGTTTTAAAATTTGCTATTATTTAGTATAATAGTACACTCGGATGTAACACTAGTTGGGGCATATACGCCCAGCCATTTCTATTTGTTTATGTGTTTGGTAATAAGTCTCACGCATTATTTTATATTTAATACATATCATGGAAAATAATTCCAAAGGTATAAAAGGATATGTAGCAGAATATGTCTCCTTCCCACCCTGATTTCCTAGACACCCAGAGGCTAGCTTCTGTGTGTTTGTGTGTCCTGTGTGTGTGTGTGTGTGTGTGTATGAAGAGTTTTGTGTGTGTGTGTGTTTGTGTTGTTTTTTTTTTTTTTTTTTTTTTTTACGAAAACAGCAATTACTAGGCATATGCTTTTACATCTTGTTTGTTTTCCTTGCTCTATCTTTTATATCAATACATAAAGTGCTGCCTCACTTTCAATTTTTTTTAATGTTTTTTATTCATTTTTGAGAGAGAGACAGAGAGACAGAGCGCAAGCAGGGGAGAAGCAGAGAGAGAGAGAAACACAGAATCCGAAGCAGGCTCCAGGCTCTGAGCTGTCAGCGCAGAGTCCGATGCGGGGCTCAAACTCATGGACTGTGAGATCATGACCCGAGCTGAAGTTGGCTGCTTAACTGATTGAGACACCCAGGTGCCCCAACTTTCTAAAATAACATTATAGTATACCAAGGTATGTATGAACCAGAATTTATTGGTCTCTTATTTTTATTTAAATTTTTTTTAACATTTATTCATTTTTGAGAGAGAAAGAGAGTGAGAGAGAAAGTGTGAGCAGGGGAGAGGCAGAGAGAGAGAGACAGACAGAATCCGAAGCAGGTTCCAGGCTCTGAGCTGTCAGCACAGAGCCTGACGCAGGGCTTGAACCCGCGGACTGTGAGATCATGACCTGAGCTGAAGTTGGCCGCTTAACTGACTGAGCCACCCAGGCGCCCCTTGGTCTTTTTAATTTTTTTATGGTTTTCCTTTACCCAGAGTTATTTCCTTCCTTCAAGACAAAATTCCTTCCTTCCTTGAGTAGAGGAAGGATTTTGTTACCTGCTTTATCTTCGGCAATAAGAAGAGGACTGACACATAGTAGGCTGTTAACAAACAAACATTCATTGAATGGAATGTCAGTGTGAGTTGACTGCATCATTTCATACATCGTTTCATATGTAAGCGAGTTGGATTGCTGGGACACGGGGTACGTGTCGTTGTGATCTTGCTAGATCGTATGTCTTCTGAGTTTGTTTATGGTATTTTTCCATTCAGATTTTCTTTTGTTTTTTAATTCTTTAATGTTTATTCATTTTTGAGAGAGAGCGAGAGAGCGAGCATGAGTGGGGGAGGGACAGAGAGCGAGAGAAGAAGACACAGAATTTGAAGCAGGCTCCAGGCTCTGAGCTGTGAGCACAGCGCCTGATGTGGGGTTTGAACTCATGAACCACGAGATCATGACCTGAGCCGAAGTCGGACGCTCAACCGACTGAGCCACCCAGGGGCCCCACTGTTTTCACTGCTGTTCACATCTGTGATCTGCACTCCCACTTTTGGTGACTCCTAGACCCGAGGGTCAGGTGTTAGGACTTATTCTCTAGTGAAAAAGATCCTGCAGATACCACACATCCCATATTAGTTTTCTGTGCTGTATGATAAATCGCCACAAACTTAGTGACCTAAAGCAACAGGTACTGTTACATCACAGCCTTTGTGGCTCAGGAGTTCAGACCTTGATCCCTGTTGAGGTCTGACAAGGCCACAGTCACCGTGTCAGCTGGCAGAGAGCTCACCTTCCAGACACTTTACAACTTTGCTTTTGCTTCTTCAAGGTCAGCCAGGGACTTCTCTCTGCCTTTGGGATGGGGCAGTTGCCCTTTTAAGGATTTTTCACCTTCCTGGGGGCGCCTGGGTGGCTCAGTCAGTTAAGCGTTTGACTCTTGATTTCGGCTCAGGTAGTGATCTCACAGTTTCCTGCGGTCTGGCTTTGTGCTGCTGGTGTGGACCCTACTTAGGATTCTCTCTCTCTCTCTCTCTCTCTCTCTCTCTGCCCCTCCCCTTGCTTGTGCTCAATCTATCTCTCTCAAAATAAAGAAAGCAACTTAAAAAAAATGTTCACCTTACTAAGTCAGACCCACCCAAGATAATGTCGCTTTGGACTAAATCAAAACCAACTAACCTGGGACTTTAATTATACCTGCAACCCCCTTCCTCTTTTTTCATAAAACGTAACGAAACCTCAGCATGAGAGTGGCTTCCCATCCCCTTGTGGTGTTGTGTTGGTTGGCGTCTACTCGGGTTCCACCAGTACTCGAGGGGAGGGAGTTATACAAAGGCAGGACTCACGGGGAGTCCCCTTCTGCTGTGTCCAGCACGTAGCCCCTCTGCCTCCCTCTGTGTTTACTTGGGGGACAGGTGTGCATATCGGGAGCTTTCCATCTGGGACGCCAGCCACAGCTTTCCCCTTCTTTGCCTAAAGGAACTTCTCCTTTAGCGGCCCAGGGCATGTAGGACAGCTGGCAATGCCAGAGAGAATATTCCCTGGAGCTGCCTGCAAGAGATGAGGGACAGGAGTCAGTGATAAACACCCAGCTTATCTTCCCTGGATGGGAAAACTCAGAGGTACATTCTTCATGATTTCCTAGAGGGTCCTCAGCAAATCTGAGATCTCCTATTTCCCTCTTTTCACATGCTAATTTTGTCTCCCTTTGCCCTCTTCCTTCCTTTTGTCCTGTCTCCCAAATAAACTATGTGTGTCAGTCTTCCTCTCAGATTCTGCTTTTGGGGAAACCCCGACAAAAACACGTGGTTTGGTAGTATTTTAATTGTGCTAACTTTCCTCTCATTGCACTGAGGTCTGAGGGCCTAAGTACTTCTTCCATACATTTTGGAATTTGATGAGGATTTCAATGTGGGCTATTTTGTGGTCGGTTTTTGAGAGTCTTTCCAAATATCCATTTCCTGTTTCCACATGATGGAATTGGACATTTGGCAATTAGGCCTGTCTTAGCTTTCTATTGTTACCGTTATGTTATCCATATCCTTAGTAATTTTTTCTTTTTTTTGTCCACTTCATATGTCCCTAACCGAGGGAGGTAAATTAAAATCTTTTACTGAATGCATTTTTCCTTATTCTTAGAGAACTCCTATGGGGGGAGGGGGGGAGCTTGCTTCTCTTTTAAAATCTTTTCTTGCTTTTTGTTTTGTTTTCTATTCTTGCTTTTTAAGTTGTTTTTTTTTTTTTTTTTTGCATGGGTTTGTGTTTGTTTTCCTTCTGATCATTCGAATCCATTTCTCTGTTGTTTTTCCACCGCTTGTTTTTAGAACCATACTTTTACATTACATATTTCTTTCTTTAGAGAGTAGCTTTTGGCTCCTGTTGAGGACAGTGATCATTCATTGTCCCTCATCCTGTCTTTCTCTCCTGTCCTGCGACGCCCCCCGCCCCAAGCACAGCGGATTATACACGAATTCACCCTTATCTGCAGATTCGCTGTCCGCACTTTCCCTTCCGTGGGTTCGGGTCACTGCCGACCGGAAGCCGCGGATCCTCCTTCTGACGAATCTGCAGACGGTCAATAGGGGCCTAACGTTCCGTCGAGACGCCTGGTCGTTTACCTGACGTCATCTCGGCCCCGAGAGGAGACGAGGGGACGTCATCCTGCGCCGTCACCAGAGGAAGGTGAGTACAGGCCAATGAGATGTTTTGAGAGAGGCCGCATTCACACAACTTTTTTCTTTCTTTTTTTTTGTTTAACAGCCAATTGTTATAAGGGTTTTGTTTTTTTAAGCTTATTTATTTATTTGAGAGAAAGAGAGCAGAGTGCACTCGCGTGCATGCACATGTGGGAGGGGCAGGGAGAGAGAGAGAGAGAGAGAGAGAGAGAGAAAGAGAATCCCAAGCAGGCTCCATGTTGTCAGCAGGGAGCCCACTGCTGGAGGTGGGGGAGGGGAGGGGGGCTCGATCTCACAAACCGCGAGATCATGACCTGAGCCGAGACCCAGAGTCAGTTGCTTAACAGGACTGAGCCACCCAAGTGCCCCAGTGTTGTATTTCATTATCGCTGTTGATAATCTCTTGCTGCGCCTGATGTGTAAGTTCAAGTTCATCACAGGTATGTCCCGATGGGAAGACATGTAGTACGTGTTGGGTTCGATGCTCTCCGCGGTTTCCAGTGTCCCGTGGGGGGTGGGGGGGGTACTTGGGGACAGATTCCCCATGGGTCAGTGGGGACTGCTGTATTATTTTTCTTAGTTCTTCCAGTAGTTAACTATGTAATTTAAATAAGATTTTTATACCTTAAATTTTTTGTTTGTTTTTAATCTTAATTGCAATTGGTTCAGGGTTGTATTCGTTTCAGGTGTGCACTACAGTGATTCAACCCTTCCATGCATCAGCTGGTGTTATCTAAACCTCTTATACCTTAATCGTTTCTCTCTGCTGTACATGGTGGAGCTCCTTGTTGGCTCCTTTACCCCGGTGTTTGGCATTTATGAAGCAGATGCTGGTTGGTAACTTGTATTTCTTCTTCTCAGCTAAAATTCACACTCGTGGCCTTGCCTGGTTCTTTCCTCGATTATAATACCATATCGTGGGGTTGTTGTTGTTGTTGTTTTCATCTAATGATTTGTTACATGCTGTTTTCCTAGTTTCTTATTCATTCTTAATTTTTGCTACACAGAAATTTAAATATTTTCATAATGCAGTCATGTTTATTCATTTCTTCCAAAGTTTCTTCTTTTAATTTTGCGCCCTGTCATCCTGTGCCTTGTGATCGGATGAACACCCCGCTATTTTTTCTGGTTGTTTGAAGGCTTCCATACGACCCTACTGCTTCCAGAAATTATTGAAGGTTATTCTTTGTCTTTAGAACCCTGATTTTTTTTTTTTTACTGTGTTTTGTTATTTGAAACATGATTCCCTGGTGATAGCTCTGACGGGAGTGTGGGGTGTGATATCCGTGAAATCCGTTTCACATTTTCCAAAATATCTGACTACGTTCAGTGTCTGCACTAATAAACAGAACCACGAGGTTAGGCCACAACTGTGTGACAAATTCTATAGAACATCAAACTGGCTTCGTCTGGTGAAATTTTAGAATCTCCGGCGAAAGCTTAAAACACAGGTTCTCCTGGACGTTAACCCCAAAATGATTTTCAACGTTTGCTGTGAGAGAGAATGAAAATAAACCAGAGTCCGAATTTTAACTCACCAACGCTTACACATGGTTTTAAGCTAATTAAATATTTTTCTTGAAAACTGAAGGAAAGCTAAGAAGGTAATTAGTAATTACAGTCGTAGATCTTCCTATTATGGCTTTAATCAGCATTTGGTTTTAGTTATAACACATATGAGATAGACTCAAATGAACAAATAGTTTAACCTAAGGAGTGGTGTTCCATTTAGTCCTGCCGCTCATTGTCATAAAATTGCCGGGGGTTAAAACATCTCTCAAAGTTTTCTTGTAAAATTGCTTTAAGGGCTGTGCCCTCAGCCCTTACGTTGAGGGAGGATATACGTTCTGGCAACAGCATGAAGAGATGTGGACTGAAGTTTGGGGAATGTTTCCTGGATCTGCCTGATGAATAGAGAATTATTTTTTAAATGTTATTTTATTTTATTTTTGAGAGAGAGAGAACGAGAGGGGGAGGGGCAGAGAGAGAGGGAGGCACAGAATCCGAAGCAGAATCCAGGCTCCCGAGTTGTGAGCACAGAGCCCAATGTGGGGCTCGAACCCACGAACCTTGAGATCATGACCTGAGCTGAAGTGGGATGCTTAACCGACTGAGCCAGCCAGGTGCCCCTGAATAAAAAAAATAAGACTCTGCAGTTATATCACTTACAATATTGTGTTCAGCTTCAAGTAATCTAAAAATCCACTTAATGGTGTTTAAAGCAAACAGATTCATTTTTTCTCACATGTTAAGAAGTTTCAGGCCTTCAGTTTTTCCATGATGTCAGGACTGGCATTGGCTGCAAATCTCTCAGTCCTTCTCTCAGTGACGGCTGCCCCAGGGTCACAGGATGGCTGGTGTGTGTCTTCAGGCATCTTTTCTATGTTCAAGGCTGGAGGAAAACACACGAGCCAGGAGCTGTGCCGGCGTGTTCCTCATTTATCAGGACAACCAACTCTGGCCCTAGTGTCACTGGTTGGAACTTGGTCATTCTGCCATCCCATCTGCAAGAGTTCTAGGAAAGCAAGGGGTAGGCGTGTCACATGTGAATCAGACCCGTCGCTATCCACAGCCTAGATAGCAACACATTGCCTTCCCAAACCAAGCGGGGGTTCTGGTGACGGGTGAGGTGTGAATGGGGTAGGCCACCAACTGTGTCTGCCACAGATATGAATGGTGGTGGGTTGGCTACAATGTAAACAATGGCAGCCTCTAGAATATTTGAAGAATGTGCTGCTTTGGTCATATGTGCTTTGGCACATTGTTTAAAAATAACAGTAGTGCCTTTATTCCCTACTTTCCAGTTGTCCAGTTAGTATTTTGGTCTTGTCTTTCTTATTAAATTGCCTTTTTCCTTACGATAAGGATGATATTTTTTATGCCACCACGTCCTTAGAATTTCACGTATTTTGTGGACACCAAGGACTGCCTATTTAATGATTTACTGGCTGTCAGTTGAGTTCTGCATTTAAATTAAGTCCCTCCAGGGTATAACGTAACTGTGCTTGGGATCTTAGACTTTCGTGGATACCTATTCATATGGCATGATTGCTAGGGTAATCGTCCCAAATTCTAGGATGTGCCAGGATGTTGTTAGTAATAGAGTTTGGCTTAAAAGGGTCTCAGGGGCGCCTGGGTGGCTCAGTCAGTTGAGCATCTGACTCTCAATTTGGGCTCAGGTCATGATCCTAGGGTCGTGAGATGGGGTGGAACCTGCTTCAGGTTCTCTCTCTCTCTCCCTGCCCCTGCCCCTCTCCCCTGCTCACGTGCTCTTTCTCTCCCTAAAATTAAAGAAATAATAATAAAATGAGAGGCTCTCTGGATCAATCATAAAACTGCGATTATAGAAAACCCAGAGATACTCAAAAGCTAACTTTATTAGTTTTTGACCAAATAGATTGATTCAAGAATGCAAAGCGTCACGGTTGGAGCCTTTCAACTTCATCAGGATAAGGTAATATTCAGTGTTCTGTGTTTGGCATAGATTTGCATGGTGTTGTGCTTCAGAGTGTGGGCAACCCAGGGAGTGAAGCAGACATGTGTACAGACGCGTATATTCTTACAGCCAGAAAAATGAAGTTCAAAGTTGGGTAGCGCTGAGTGTGTGTGGGAGAAGTTCCTGAGTTGGGTGAATTACTGAGAAAAGAAACTAGGTGAAGAGAGAGTAGACTCGGGAGCATGACTTTGTCCCAGAGGCCCTCCCGTGGCAGCAGTGAGGGACGGGAGAACAGAAGAGGCAGAAGGACCCTGTGCTATAAACGTCCAGAAAACAGGTGGCCGATTCAGGATTCTTTTCTTGCCAACGATAGATAACGCAGCCTACTTTAGCGAAAAACCGAATTCGCCGACTCACGTACCTGGTAAGGCCGGGGTTCAGCTTGAGGCAGGGATGCCAGGGTCGCGAGCAGAAATCAGAGTGCCTTCATCTCTAACTCGGTTCTGTTTTCCTTGCTGTCTTCGTTGCCCTTCCGTGGGCACAAGAGGGTTGTCTTAGATCCTGTTATCACACTGAGCTTCATGTCAGGGAGGGGAAGGAAGAGGCCTGTCTCCCGAGGACGGTCAGATGGCCTTTCTCTCCTGTCCGGATCATCTCAGTGTGTCCATTGGTGCACAGTCCTGGGCCGCACGTGGGCCGGCGTGTCTCAGAGTGTGGTCCCAGAACCATCCTCAGCTGTATCAGCGGAGAACCTGTAAGGAAGGAAATTCTTGGGTCCCCACCCCAGGCCCCCTAAATCAGAAAATCTAGGGAGGGGACCCTGTATATCCTTTCTCCAACCCTCTGGGAATTTCTGGTGCGGATAAAAGTTTGGGAACCGTTCGGCTTAGAGAAACTGTCTCCCAACTTGAGAAAGAGGCCTCGTCTGAGAGTATATTTTCATAGCAATAATGGCAGTTGAGCCAAAGGTCAAGTTAGATGAACTTCTAGAATCTATCAAATGCCAGAAAAAGAGAGAGAAGGAAAATAACTGTAGGAGAGGTTGCTCTGTGCTGTCTGAACATGGCTATTTTGACCCCGAAAATATGCAAATGCATTTTTGTTCCCTTAACACACTCTCTGCAGTCCCTTAATAATGCATTGTAAACAGACCATATTAAAACAAACAGTTCTCTCTAGATCTTTTTTTTTTTTCTCAATATTTTCTCTAAATAGTTATTTGGTAATACACATTTTTCTGTTTTGTAGAGTCCCTAAATAGCAGAGGGCTCTGTTTGGAGGAACCAACTCATGCCTCCCGCTGCCAGAATGTTCCTGGAGCTTTCGTTTTACTAAATAAAGAGTTGGAGCTCATGTCAACCCTATGGTGGTACTGGACCCTTGATCCAGTAGGGAAAACAAGCACCTAACAGTTCCCTTCCCCTCCTCAAACCAGGGCTCCGGTCTCAGACCAAACGGCACCGAAGGGGAGTCACATCTTCTGTGTTACTTTTTCTGTGTCTTTTTTTTTTTTGTTTTGTTTTTTCTGTGTCTTTCCTTCTGGGTGTTTAGCTTCAGAATGCCCTCACCGATGCATTTCTGTCACCGGCTTGGACCCGCGCTTCTGAAACCAGGTGACGTCACCTTTGTTCTTGCCACACACCCAACAGAATGCTCTGATGTAAAAAGCTGGTCAGTGTAACGCTTCACCTGGAAGGGTGAGCCCTGAAGTAGAATGCTCAGGGGTAACAGAAACTCACAACTTTCTGATACCGGCTGGGTCGCTTGAAGTCAGAGTGAGAGTGGCAGCTTTGATGATTTGATCCTTAGCTGCATCCATTATAGAAGCTTCCACAACGTCCCTCTTGACCTCTCAGCTTTCTCTGTCTTGGGAGAGGGACCAGAGACTCCCTCATGGCCCCGTGGCTTTTGCTTTCTACGCCTCGCGGATTCGTGGTCTCGGAGATAAAAGGGACTTTGGCAACTGATCATTTATTTTCTTCTAAGGCAGACTGTGTCTAAATGCCTTAGGGTGTGACACTTAGGGTCCCGGTCGTGGAGGTGGAGAGGGAGGCCCTCCCTCGTGCATGGCTCGGAGGGCCCGTATTACCTAGTCTTGCCTGCAAGTGCCTCTCAGGGCACATTCTCTGCCATTGGGACCATCCCAACCCCTCTACTCCTGCCAGCCGGAAGCAATACTCTGAGAGAGTTAGTTCAGTATTTAGCACTCGGTCTCAGGAGACAGACCACAGATACTCACGTCTCCGCCCGGTTGCCTGCTGGGCTGTGCTCCTTGGGCAGGTAACTTAACCTCTCTGGTCTCTGTTGTCAAATGAGGATCCCAGTAGCACAAGGGGGTTGTGGTGAGCATAAAAGGAATTAATGGGCATAAACTGCATAGCCTCCTGCCTGGCACAGGCTTAGCACTCAGTATATGAGCAGGAGCTGTTGTCTCTACCTCGGCAATGGTGGTTCTCTCACTGTGTCTCACATCCCGAGTTAGAAATATGATTCGCATTCCCCTGTGGGATGGAAAGGGTCATCTCAGGGTCAGGGGCTGTATCTGCTCATCCCTCGGTATCATCCTTTGGTAGCTAAGCCTCAGTGTAGAGTCTTGAGCTTAATAGGCACTCAGGAAATGTGTTTTGAGTTAAACTGAAGCCACCTTACCCCCACCCTGAGCATATTTGGCAAGTTCCAGAAAAAAACAAAACAAAACAAAAAAAAAACCAGGCCTCCCTGCTCCTTTCTTTCACCTAAAAGTAAAGTTCTCCAACTTAGTCTGCCGTTAGATCCCTGCCAGGATTCTGATTCTCTAGATTCCTCTTGCAAAATAACTCTTTTCACCACCAAAGCTGCCTGTGGCTCACAGGCCTTCTCCCCTTCTCCCCCGGGCTTCTTGGGGTCCCCCAGTCAAGGCTGCCTGTAGGAATCCCATCCCATTAAAAAATAAAACACCAACCAGTCCCTCATCTGGGTCATCTAATGAGATGTCCCCCTGCGCGTTATACCCCAGGGTCAGGACCCTCTGACCCCATCCATGGTTTGAAACTCACTTTCTCATTCAGGAGCCAAAGAACCACCAGGAGAATGAACCAAATACCTGAAGGCTCCTGGTTCCCGCCGCCCAAGATCTATCAGTTCCCGTGTGATTCTGGCCCAGGTCCCTGACAGTGCTCTTTCCAGTGACCAGGGGCCTGACTGCCTGGGCAGGAGGGCAGGAATGCATTAGAAACAAATGCACTGGGAGCCCCAGGGTGGCTCAGTCGGTTGAGAGTCTGACTTAGGCTCAGGTTATGGGTTCAGGCCCCGCATCAGGCTGTCTGCTGTCAGCGGGAGCCCCCTTGAGATCCTCTGCTCCCCCCTAGTCTCTCTCTGCACCTCCCTGAGTCGTGCTTTCTCTCTCAAAAATAAATAAAAAGAAAGAAACGAACGCGGTGTTCTGTGAAAACGCGTGGCATGAAAACTCAGACATCCACAAGGTTACCACTTTTCATTTGTGAATGTTCACTCCCTTTCCCTGCTGTTGGTCGTTGGTCTGAGGAATGGCAGAGTAGGCCCGAGCCGCAGGGAGGTGCCTTAGTTTCCTAGAGCTGCTTTGAAAAGAGCCACTCACTGGGTGGTTTAAGACAACACAGATCCATTCTCCCGCTGTTCTGGAGGCCGGAAGTTGGAAGTCGAGATGTTGGCGGAGCAGTGATCTCTCCAAGGCTCTAGGGGGAATCCGTTCCATTCTTTCTCTCAGCTTCTGGCGTCTCCCAACAACTGTGTGCATTCCTTGGCTGGTGGACACATCCCTTCCGTCTCTGCCTCCACCGCCACCTGGCGTTGTCTCCCTGTGTCTTAGGACACCAGGCGCACTGGACCAGGGGCCCACCCTCCCTCAGCTTGAGTGCATCTTAGCCGATTACATCTACGGCAACCCTATTTCCAAATAATGCCACCTTCTGGAATATTGAGGGTTAGGATCTCAACACGTCTCTCTTCGGGGAAGCATAATCCTCCCCATTACACAGGGGGAGATGTTTTGATGTAGCTGCATGATAGGTGTTGTCATATTAGTTTGGGTTGGGCTTTAAATATCTAAAAATGAGCCTGTTGTGGAAAACCTGAAAGAGATTACCGGTTCCGCCTGAGTTGCTTATTCAAGGGAAAGGAAGTGAGATACGGGACAGGTTTGGGGGTATATCGGTGAAGAAAACGTTAATTTACTGCAGCCACACTGAATCCAGACCACATCCCAAACTAGACCCATCCCTATCCAGACTTCTGCTTTCAAAGATAAGGACACTGAGGCCCACAGAAGCATAGAACCTTCACGCAGCTGGACTGAAAATCTCTCTACTAACAGTGGTCTGTGGTTCACTGTGTCCTCACCTTCATGCATGGAGAGAAACCATCTTTCCAGGTTTCCATTTCTAGCAAGAGGTGGCTTCCAGTCAGAGGTCGAGACTTGCGCTCTCAGGCACCTGGGTGGCTCAGTCAGTTAGGCGTCCGACTTTTAGCTTAGGTCATGATCTCGCGGTTCATAGGTTTGACCCCCGCACCGGGCCCTGTGCTGACAGCTCAGAGCCTGGGGCCTGCTTCGGATTCTGTGTCTCCCTCTCTCTGCCCCTCCCCTGCTCAACATTCTCTCAAAAATAAATAAACATTAAAAAAAAAAAAAGACTGGTGCAAAGGTCCACAACTCATTTGCAGCTGAAGTCTCATGGGATTGAGAAAGTCAATGGTGCAGAGAAGTAGAGTGAGGTGTGCCTGCGTGAAGGGTCTCTCCGGTGTCACCGGGGGTGAGCCGTTCTGCGTCTGTTGACCCTGCTCTCCTCTCGTCCAACCTCGTCACCTTCATTTGCAGTCACTACCCCCGTCTCCTCTCCAGGGGCGACCAAACCACTGTCCCGACTTCTGTCACCATTGATAGGCTTGGCCTAGCTTTGAAGTTCATATGAACAAAATCGTACCACAAGTGTTGAATGTCTGCTGCTCCTGCCTCCGTTCTGTTTGTAGGAATCTTCCTTTTTGTTACACGTGGTTGTAGTTCACTTGTTTTTAATGCTGTTTGTTGTGTGAATAGATTGCAACTCACGGCACATCTCTTTTGCAGTGGACCAACACTTTCAGTTTTTTAACTGTGATTGCCAGAAACTTTTTTATACATTTTTTTTTGGGGGGGGGGAGGGCACAAAAACACGTTTATCCTAGGAGGAGAATTGCTAGATTAGAGGAGTTGCACATTTTCATCGCTAGAAGATAATGCAAAAGAGTGTTCCCACGTGATTGTGGGGATTTATACTTCCGTTTTGTTCCAATGCCAGTCTTTGAAATGTTGCTACTGGGGCACCTGGGTGGCTCAGTCGGTTGAACATCCGACTCTTGGTTTCAGCTCAGGTCACAATCTCGTGATTTCACGGGTTCAAGCCCCACGTCGGGCTCTGCGTTAACAGTGCGGAAACTGCTTGAGATTCTCTCTCTCCCCCTCTCTCTGCCCCTCCCCACTAGCACTGTCTCTGTCTCTCTCAAAATAAACAAACTTAATAAAAAAAAATTCAAATGTCACTACTCCAGTAGTATGTTGTGATTGCTTACTGTGATACAATTTGATTTTCCCTGAAGGGGAGTGAATGGAGGGCCTTTTCATATAAACATTTGCCATTTAAATACCCTGCTTTGCAAAGAACCTATTTAAATCTTTTGGCCATTTTTGGAGGTGGTTTATGTGTTTCTTATTGACTTGAAGGTTTTCAAAAAAATATGCGCTCTGGACATATGTTTCATGGGATATCTGCCTACAAATACCTTCTCCCATTCTCCAGGTGCCTTTTTACTCTCCTATGGTATTTATCAATGAGCAGAAATTCTTAACTTTCATGGAATCCCACTTGTCATTGTTTTACTTTGGAATTTGTGTTTTTGCATCTGGTTTAACGGATCTAAAGCAGTTATTCTTTTACTCTTCCTATTTAGACCTAAGATCCCTCTTGAATATATTTTTATGCATGGTATGAGATGGAGGTTAATGGTGCATTTTTTCATATTGATATCCAGTTGACCCAGCACCTGTTTAATGAGGTCAGCCTTTCTCCATTGCTATGGAGTGTTACTGTTGTCATAACTTGAGTGTTTCTCTCCTTCTCTTTGTGTGTGTGATATGTATGTTTATGTGTTTCTTTCACCCATTATATTGTTCAGCTTCGCACCAAGACCATACTCTTCTACGTATTGCGCACATTGACATCTGGTGTGAACCCTCTAACCCTGTTCCTTTTCTTCAAGACTGTCCTGGCCTTGGGGTGTCTGGGTGGCTCAGTCGGTTAAGCGTCCAACTCTAGATTTCAGCTCAGGTCTTGATCTTGTGGTTAGTGAGTTGGAGCCCTGCATCGGGCTCCACATTTGGCGGTGTGCAGCCTGCTTGGGATTCTCTCTCTCTCTTCATCTCTCTCTCTCTGCCCCTCCCCAGCTCACACCCTCTCTCTTTCAAGGTAAATAAATAAACTTAAAAAAAAAAAAAGGCTGTCCTGGCCTTTAACATTAGAATCACCTTGTTCAGTATACACACACACCTGCTGGTATATCGAATATTGAATCTCTAGCTCAGTCTGGACAGAATATACATATTCCGTATAAAATACTGAACATTTAAATCCATGAGCATAGCATATCCCTTTATTTTACTACTTAGAGTGCCTTTAATTTCTCTCAATAATATTTTGTAATTTTCTGAGTAGCTTTTTACATTTTCTATTTGGTTCATTTACAGGCATTTGATATTTTTTGGTGCTGTTATGTTACCATACCATTTAATTTTCTCATTTTCATTGCTAATAAATAGAAATACAGTGTGTTTTGTTATATTGAATTTGTAACTAGTGACTTTGATGATCTAAGTAATCTCAGTTTGCTTACTGGTTTTAATGATATATCTGTAGGTTCTTTTGAATTTCTTATACACATAGTCTTGCTGTCTGTCAATAATATTTATTTTATTTTGTTGTGGTGGCTAGGACCTTTAGTACAGTGTTCAATAGAAATGGTGAGAGGGGACATCATTGTTTTGTTCCTAATATGAAGGGAAAAGCTTTTAGTATTTTGTTACTCAGTATTATGTTTGATGTAGTTTGTCTTATAGATACCTTTAGGCGGACTGAGAAAATTATGTTCTATTTCTAGTTTATTGCATTTTACATGATTGGATATTGAGACGTATCACATGGTTTTTCTGTATCTTTTCAGATGATCAAATGATTTGTTGTAAACTCCATGGATTAACTTTGAAATGTTAAACTGGCTCATTTAGGAGTTGGAATGAGTCCAACTTTGCTGTGATGTGTTATTTTTATATTGCTGATTTTGACTTGCTACCCTTTTGTTTAGAACTTTTGCATCTTTGCTCATGAGAGATCTCCGACTATGATTTCCTTACTTGTAGTTTCCCTGCCAAGTTTCTTGGTAATACAATTACACTGGCCTCATAAAATCAGTTGGGAAGTGTTCCCTTTTTTATTCTAGTCCCTCGAAGTTTTGTTTAACATAGTTAATTTCTTCCTTAAATGTTCAGTGGATCTTGACAGTGAAGCGCTCTGAGACTGGAGTTTTCTTTGTGGAGATGTTTCAAATTATGGATTCAATTTTTTTAATAGATACAGGATTATTTAGATTTTCTATTTCTTCTTATGCCAGTTTGTAGATTGCATTTTTATAAGAGTGTAACTTGTCTGATATTTCAAGTGCATATGCACAAAATTGTTGGAAAATATTCTCTTACTGTTCTGTGATTATATGTAGGATCCATAGTGATACCTCCCTTTTGAGGTCCAGTATTACTTTAGACTTTCTTGATTATATTACATTTGTTATATGTTTCATCAGTTTTCCTCTTCTAGTCATATATATATATATATATATATATATATATATATATATATTCTTTTTTCTTTCTACCTTTCTTGGTTTTAATGTGCTTTTTTTGTCCTTTTTTTTTTTTTTTGGTAGGCTCCATGACCAATATGAAACTTGAATCCATGACCCCAAGATCAAGAGTTGCATGCTGTATTGACTGAGCCAGCTAGGTGCCCCTATCCCTATGTTTTTGAGATGGTTACATAAGTCAGTGGTTTTTAGCCTTTTTCTCTTCTGATATATGTCTTTACAGCTATGATTCCCAGCAAGGACTATTCTAGCAATAGCCTAAATTCTTGACGTGCCATACCCTCACAATCTTGTATTACACATATTTCCTAATTTCCTTTCCTATTTCTTCTTGACTAAATAACATTAGTTATTTATAAGAGTATTGCTTAGTTTCCAAGCATTTGAGGTGTTATTCTGTATCTTGTACAGTGATTTCTAATGTGATTCCACTGAACTCAGCATATTTTGCTTGGCTTCAGATGTTTGGAGTTCATTAGAATTTCCTTTATGGGTTAGCAGATAGCATGCAGGTTAATTTTATAATGCTCTGGGAGAACTTGGAAAAATATGTATCCTGTGGTTGTTGAACTCAGTGTTTTACATATATCAATTGGTCAAGTTTGTTGAAATTCTCCACATTTTAACATTTTCTTAAATCTGTTCTATCAGTTACTGAGAGAAGTGCATTTAAATCTCCCATTTTGATTGTGGATTTGTTGTTTTTCCTTTGTTTTCTTTTTGTGGTCATATCAGCATTTTGTACTCCATTTTTTCTCCTTTATTAATTGTTAATTATATATACACATGCACACAAATGCACACTCATCCTTCCTTTAGTGTTTATTCTCAATGACAAAAGTGTCTTTTCTTGATTTATAAGTGTGTAAAGAAATTGGTTCTTTTTGTGCTTTCTTCACAAGGTTCCTCCTCTTTTATGGTATTTTCATGTATTTTAATTTACACATATTTAAAACTCCATAAGGCATTGTTATTGTTGCACTGTACAGAAAATATTCATTTAGATTTACCCACATACACACTCTGTTGGCCTTCATTCCTTGCTGTGTTCTGGGCTTTCCTCTGGGATTAGTTCCCTTCCCCCCCCCCCCCAAGAACTTCCTTCAGTATTCCTTTTAAAACAGTCCCACTGATGACAGATTATTTCAATATTCTTTATCTCATCTTTGCATTTTGGGGGAAGAGTATTTTTCAGAGGGTGGTCATTTGGGTTGAGAGTTATTTTCTTTCAGCATTCAAAGCTTGATATTTGTCGGGAAAGGCAGTCTTGTGCGTGCTTGGATCAGTCCCCACTCAACTGTAAGAGTGGGCCTGGAGCTCGGAACTCTCCCTTACCAAGAGATAAATGGCCCACAGAGCCTGTGCTGGGCTTAGTGCCTTGTGTGGGGCTATTTTTCCCTGTTTTATGCTCGAGGGGTGCTCGTTCACTCTGCCTAAGGCACACATATCTCATGGCACCCAGCCAGCCCCAGTGTGTATATCTCTCCTCCTCAGGGAGGGGACAGAGCTCCATCCACTGTGGCATGAGAGGGACGTGTGTTGGCAAAGTGTCCCGTGTCACCTGCTGGGAAAGACCTGCCGGCCTCGGGGCACTGATGCCTCCTGTTGAAGCTGATCCTACTGTGTGTACTCTGTGGAAACAAAGCACCGTTCCGTCCAGGGCTTGGCAGCATCGAGCTCCTTGGAGACTCTGATACCAAGATGCAGGGGGCAGAAACATTGGGATTTTTCCCCTGGGATTGGTAACTGGGACATGGCATTTTGTTTCCTGGGATTGGTCAACTGCTGTAAGGTAATCTGTGCCACAGTAGTGCGTTGTCTTCTGACTTCTTTCCTTCTGTTGGAAAATCATCTGTAAATCTTACTTTATTTTAAATTTTAAGTTTATTTATTTTGAGAGAGGACATGCAAGTGGGGGAGGGGCAGAGAGAGAGACTCCCAAGCAGGCTGTTAGCTGTTAGCAAGCGCTAACAGTGCGGAGCCTGATGTGGGGCTCGAACCTGCAAAACTGCGAGATCGTGACCTGAGCCAAAACCGGGAGTTGGGTGCTCAACCGACTGAGCCACCCGGGAACCCCAGTATTGACAGTTCGAAGACCAGCACTGGAACAAATAGAAGTATAAATTCACACAGTCACTCATGCAGTTAGCCCCACTTCCTTGTGCTAGTAGATCCTGGAGGTTACATATGAAGGTTAGAAGAATACACTTATTCCCCTGTGTTGTGCAGCTCATTGGCCGTCTCTCAGGAGGTCACAGACATAATTTTAAAAATACTCCTGCTGGACGGGATGCCTGGGTGGCTCAGTTGGTTGAGTGTCTGACTCTTGGTTTCAGCTCAGGCCATGATCTCATGGTTTATGAGTTCGAGGCCCCTGTCGGACTCTGTGCTGACCTCATGGAGCCTGCTTGGGATTCTCTCTCTCTCCCTCTCTCTGTCCCTTCCCTGCTTACACTCTCTTTCTTAAAATAAATAAATAAACTTAAAAAATTTTTTAATTAAAAAAAAAATACTCCTACTGGAAAATTTTCCCAACTTTGTAAGGGATGTGATTTTCAGTCTTCCATGATGGTGAAAGAATTATTTATATTTACCAAATTTCTCGGTAGTTAAAAGTTTTTATATTATACATGTGCATCTTGTGGGTTTTATTAATAGAGACAAGCGACTACTTTCACAATACTCCATGAGGTAGGGAATAACAGGTTGATGGAAAAGGTCCATCACATACGTTTATGTAGAACTGTGGAAAGAGAGAATGTGTTTCTGAAACTGGTCTTTGACTCTGATTGTCCTATTCAGGTTTGATTTTGAGTCTGGCTTTCTTTGTGCAAATATATCAGATACTGCATTCTTTACATCTCTATGCATAAAAATGGATTCTCTTTGTACAGGTTGATAATCACTAGTTGGATGGGTTAGAAGCAAAGACAACAGGGGCACCTGGGTGGCTCAGTCAGTTAAGCATCTGACTCTTGATTTCAGCTCAGGCCATGATCTCACGGGTTGTTGAGTTCAAGTCCCACATCAGGCTCTGCACTGACAGCATGGAGCCTGCTTGGGATATTCTCTCTCTCTCTCTCTCTCTCTCTCTCTCTCTGTCCCTCCGCCCCTCCCCTGCTCGTACACACACACACACACACACTCTCTCTCTCTTTCTGTCTCTCAAATAAAAAAAAACATTAAAAACTAAAAGAAGTTAAAGACAACAGCATCTCTAGTGGTGGATTAGAGCTAAGTCTGTGCTCTCTAGCATTCTGGTGTCTAAAGGAGGCCTGCTTTTGTGCAGGATGAGGGTTAGGGTTTAGTGCCCTCAATAGTGAATAACTTGAGATAGTTAAAGATTATTAGAGCACTGTTTCTTGAAGTGTTTCATAGACTCTACGTTTATGGTTAACACGATTTGTAAGTTACATGTCAAGGGTATGGAGTGTGGGGTTCTAGGGCAGGGAAGGGCTCCTGGATTAAACAAAGTTCAAAGGAACTTCACATACTTAAAAAAATAAAGCGTAGGTTTAGTGACGATGCTGGCAGGGGGAGTGTCGAACAAGACAGCCCCCGAAGAGATGATAAATTTCTCTTCTTTCCATTCCTTATATTCATTTTCACTGTTGTCATATTATCCTGTTTGTATAGGGATTTTTTTTTTTTTGTACTAAATTTAAGCCCTTTGCAAGAAAGTTTCTGTAGAGGTTAAGCAACCAGGCATACAGAATGCTCCAGGTGCCTCCCTTCCCTTGGGAGTTAGGTGCAGGTGATGGAAAGGAGGCAGCCCTGGGAGTAGCTCCTCCGGGGAAATCCCTTTGCCTGTTTGTTTGTAGATACCTGTCCTATCTCTCATTCACCTGACAGCTTGGTTTCCCAAGGGGGTGACTGGCAGGTGGAGGGTAGGGTGATCCTGGGATACCCAGAATCCAGACAAACCTTTCTTTAGAGGATGCGTTCCAAAAGAAAATCATACCAAGTCATAACCTCGTGCCCGTTCCCTTATTCGAGAGCAGCCATAAGGGGGAAAAAGGTTACAAAGAGTCAAGCTGGGGGCAAGGGAGATAGTGGTTAGTTACTTATGCAATCAGTATCTCTTATAAAATACTGTTTGATTAAGTTTTCTTTTTCTCATGAGACCACAGCATCTATGAGTTATTAAATGTCTGTCACTGGCGTGTGTGTTGGGATGTTGGGGGAGGTGAGGACCTGTATATACTTGTCCTGGATCCTGCACAGAATAACGGCTCCTTGTGGCTACTGGGAGGGGGAAGAGGTCAGAGGGAATCTCGTATCCATTTTGGCAACAGTAACGTAGCCACTTATTTAAGATACATGGGAAGAAAAAAAAAATCTGGAGCCTGGGGAAGAAAAATCACAGCTCATGACAGATACCAAATCCCACTGGACCAAACCACACCCTAGCACTCAAGTCTTCCATGCCTATCACTGTGAGCAGATCTACTCCAGTTGACTGTGGTGGTGCTGGTGGGGGCGGGGGGCCAGGCTGTTGTTTTCCTTGACTCTTCCAGAGAAATTTCATAAATAGTTTGCTTAGTATGTCAGTCCGTGCATCTGGGAAGCGTAATGTACTCTTGGCACCATGGTGCCCTGTGACGTTTGTCCATTGCCTCTTGGAGAAAGAAGGGGGGGACGCCATCTATTTAGAGTATTGGATATTCTGGTGTCTGTTATTTAGAAAGTTGTGACTGGGAACTCTCTTCAAGCTGAGATTATTTTTGTCCCCAGATAATCAAAGCCAGGCACCCTTCAGGAGGTTTGCAGGGTGGTGGCTGGTAAGCTTGGGTAGACCCAATGGCTGTCGTGCGAATCACATCACCGCATTAGTGAAGGAGAAGGGGATTTGGACGATGAAACTTGTTCCACAGAGGTTTGGCCTTATGGTTCTGATGACGCATATTCAATACTGGGGATGCAGATACGCCTTCTCTGGGATAAACAACATAAAACTGTGGCTTCTGGGAAAGAGTTGCTGTTTTCTTCATCCAGGACATAGGGAGGGGAGTGTCCTCGTGAAGACCAACTTTGAAGAGTAAAAAAACCCCCAAGGCCCTGAATTTCCTCTTCCCTTTGCTGCTTGCCATTGCTTTTGCTTTCCACCTAGTCATCATCCCCTCGTGAAACATCTTGCTGACATTGGTATTAACTCCTACACCTTCACTCCGCCATGCATCCCCCGTGTGATTGGCACCCTGGTCTCCCTGAAACAGATCTCTGAACGTGATATCCCCCCAGTCAGACACCTTCACCTGGATGATCAGTTAACTTTGCAGCCCGTGTCCAAAGTCCATACCGTCGGGATCCAGCCTTCCTCCGTCGCTCCAGCACTCTGCTCCTGTGACGCTGAACTTTCCTTCTTTGCCGTAGGTACTCAGGGGTTCCTTTTTTCGGCACCTTTGCTTCTGGTGTCCCTGTTCTTAGAAGGACTTTTCCTCCTGTTCCGCCTCTGCGATCTAGTTGACCCACGATGTGTTTCACCCAGAGCCATTGTCTTCCTCTTCTGACTTCTGATGACACTTAACCCATTCCTTCACCATGTCCCGTCCCATTTTTCTGACAGGATAGTCTAAAATATGTACTTTACCTTCTTTTTTTTTTTTTTTTTTTTTTAAATTTTTTTTTTTTCTTTCAACGTTTATTTATTTTTGGGACAGAGAGAGACAGAGCATGAACGGGGGAGGGGCAGAGAGAGAGGGAGACACAGAATCGGAAACAGGCTCCAGCCTCTGAGCCATCAGCCCAGAGCCCGACGCGGGGCTCGAACTCACGGACCGCGAGATCGTGACCTGGCTGAAGTCGGACGTTTAACCGACTGCGCCACCCAGGTGCCCCTTTACCTTCTTTTTTAAAAAAAAATTTTTATGTTTATTTATTATTAAGAGACAGACACAGAGTGTGAGCAGGGGAGGGTTAGAGAGAGGGGGGAGACACAGAATCCGAAGCAGGCTCCAGGCTCTAAGCCGTCAGCACAGAGCCCCACGCGGGGCTCGAACTCACAAACTGTGAGATCATGACCTGAGCTGAAGTCGGTCGCCCAACCGACTGACTTTACCTTCTTTACTGAGGCACCCCATGTACTTCACCTTCTTTACTGAGTTAGGACCTTCCTGAGGGCGGGGGCCACATGGCTGACCTTGTGGCCATGCTGTGTCTAGCATGGTGCAGTGGCCAGTGGTGCGTTTTCATCGTGACCTTCTCCCACATCCGCTTCCCCAGGGAGAGTTACATTAATTAATTTGTAAAGGCTGTCATACGGCCCTGCACAGTTCTTACAAAAAATATTCTGGGGAGGACAACTTTCCTGCTTATAGAGGGCGGGCATCCATCAGACCAGCTGCAAGCTGCATCCTTAGGAGCCCCTTAGGTGTGGAGCAGGAGGACGACCATTCTCGTGCCGCCACCAACGCGCCCCAGCCCGTCCCTCCGGCCCTCACACGCGTGCTGGGCTTTCTGAAGCGGGTCGGTCATTGCTCCCTGGTCAGATCGTCTTCATTGGGAGGTGGAACCGGCAGTATCATTAGCCCAAGTTTGCCGGATGGTGAGGGGGAAAAAAGGGCCACAGAAAAGCGTAAATGATGCGTATGGAGTTGCGTAGCTTGTTGGGGGTAACGTCCGGGAAGGGTCCAAACATTTCTCGATTCTCGTTCCATGGATCTCTCCTAGACCAGCCAGTGATTTCCAGGCTTCAGTCATTTATGTTTTTCTTTGTGTAGTTTTCTTTTTTCTTTTCTTTTTTTTTTAACTGTGTCTGTGTGATACTTTGGTTTACTGATGCCTTCAGCAGGATAAGTGGAACACAGGGAAAAATCCATCAAACCGGGTAGAGTTAATGATGCCTGTCTCCTCTCAGAACGATCAGAACTGCAGAACTCCACCCCTCCTCTCCCCGCTCTCCACCCCTTCTCCGCCCTGCTCGAATACTGGGAGTTACACAAGCAGCGTTAAGGGAAGCAGGAGGGAGACCAGTCACGGCGCTGGTGACAGCAGAGGTATGCATCGTCATAATATTAAGCAGCATTATGCGTCCTGCTCATCATCACCGTGTCAAAAACCACAACATCTAAAGAAATACCCTAGACTTCTTCTAGAGCGGCAGAGTACACGGGAAAGATTGCAGCTGTGAAGCCAGACAGACCTTCGAGCAGATGCCAGCTGTTAGCATTACTCCTTCACCTTTGCTTACGTTCTCGGCTTTAGGATGGTAATAATAATGCCTACATTGCAGGATTTCTAGAAGAAGAAAAAAGAAGCCCGTTGCTTTTATAACTTAAACATGTGAATTTCAAAGGACACTTGACTTCAGTGTCATAATGGAAGATTGGTATCACTTGCCATAGTAGAAGTTCTCTTTAAAAAAGGCATTGCTATGGGGCTCCTGTGTGGCTCAGTCAGTTAAGCGTCCAACTTTGGCTCAGGTCATGATCTCACGGTTCAAGGGTTCGAGCCCCATGCCGGGCCCTGTGCCGACAGCTCGGAGCCTGGGGCCTGCTTCCGATTCTGCGTTTCCCTCTCTCTCTCTCCTCTTCCCCCACTCACGTTCTGTGTCTCTCTCCCTCTCAAAAAATAAATACACATTAAAAAAAATTTTTTAAAGGTATTGATATGAAGCTGTGCTATTAAATTCTGAGCCACAGGGTAGCAAAGGCCAATGAGCAGCTGTGAGTAAGAGGAAGTGGAAACTGAGCAGGAACTGGGGAGTCAGAAGCTATGAGTAAGTGGAAACCAAAATGAATGGGATGGTACATGATGAGGTGTGTAACTAGGAAGGGAGCCACCCCATGGCAGGACAGATCTGATGTACAACTAGTCACTAAATCTCTCTGGGTTTGGAAGCCCCTTCCAATGCTCAGATCACCTTTCACTCTCCACGAAGACTGGCCTTAATGAGCTGTCTGGGTTCCTGTGAATTTTTTTATTTCTTTATTTCTGTTTTTACACTTAACACTAAATAGATTATTGCTTGAGGCAGTTTTGCAGAATTGCTATTCTTTGAAAGTAAATGAGCCTGAGGCAGTCATAAAGATGCGGACCCTTATTCAATTAATTGGTCAAGTTGATGAAATTCCTGTTAAAACAGGAAGGATTTTTTTTTTTTAACCTGACAAAGTGATTTTAAAGTTTGGCAGGGATAACGGAAAACCAGATAATTCGGGAGCCAATGAATGATGGGGCACATACGTACCTTGCCAAACTTCAAAATGATTTACAGGAGTACAATAAAACCCGCATGGAACCTGTACCACAATGGACAGACGAGAGGAAAAGAATAGTGAGGGCAGAATTTAGAACATAGTAATGGTGGCATTTCATGTCTGTAGGAAGAGATGTCGGGACACTTGCCTAGCCACTGCAGAAAATACAATGTACGGTTGGTCCTTGAACAACATGGGTTTGAACTGCATGGGTTCACTTACACCTGGATTCCTTTCCACAGATACAGTACTGTACTGTAAATGTATTTTCTCTTCCTTATGATTTTATTAATAACATTTTCTTTTTTTAATTTTAAGAACATTATCTATTAGATATATAATAACATACAGAACATGTGTTCATCGATTGACTTTATGTTATCAGTAAGGCTTCCAGTCAACAGTAAGCTAGTAGTAGTTAAGTTTTGGGGGAAGTCAAAAGTTATACATGGATTTTCAACCATGTAGGGGATCAGTGCCCCCAACCCCACACCGTTCAAGGATCAGCTGTCGTCTGTACTTCAGACCACATACCAAACTCCAGACAAATGGAAGTATTAGCATAAAATAAAATCACAAAAGATATAAGTAACAATATAAGAAAATCTGACCTAGAGGAATTGCTTTCCTGTCCTTTACACACTGCCAGAGTTGGTAGGCATATATGATCTGGGTGGGCAGTCATATAGGCGCCACACTTGAATGAACACTCCAGGGCCATCATCTTGAAATTCTTAGTAATTGTTTCACAAGGGTCCTGCATTTTCACTTTGTACTGGGTCCTGCAAATTATGTAGCTGGTCCTGCCTATTTACCAAGCTAAGTACCAAGGTAGAATCTATAAGGCCGAAGATCGATAAATAAAATTAAGTGCTTCCCAAGATCCAAAACATCATGCATGACATTAAAATGTCGTGGCATAGTTTGGGGAGATGGCTTGGCAATGCCTTTCTCTCCCAGAAGCCCAGCACCCTTCAGGGAACCACTGACTGCAAGCTGCTGTAAGCCTTTTCTTGGATCGAACGGTTGGAAAATTGGGCTCGGTGATTTGTTGGACACATGTTTACATGGAGGGCCTGCACAGTCCTACAGATTTCATGACTCCAAGACGTTAACTGACTTCCAAGTTTTATATATTTGAATGTTTAAAAAATAAATTTGGCTCAGAGATGAAAGGGCTGGAAATAATTTCCATGTCTTCATTTGTGTGCTTCAGATACTATTACTGACATTTTATAAATATTCTAAACCTTTCTTCACCTTCTATATGTCAAGATAAAAAGGGACATTTTAGATAATAGCTGGGTTGTTGGGCAGGGCCTTTTCCTTGACTGGGGACCCACTGCTGATACTGAGTGATGGCCACTGGAAACTGTAGACGGTAGTGTTTTCCAAAGCACACGGTGAAGACTCATATGAATCTTTGTTCAGTGGTCATACAGTTCACTGGCATGAGGACTTTTTTCACTCCAAAATCTTCCTGTGCTGTATCCTCCCTTCCCGACTGCCTCTAATCCCGTGATTTACACCCCACCGTTCAGCACAAACTCCCTCTGCTCCCCACTCTGGTTCTGATTCCTTATCCAGCTTAGTATTCCATCCCCCTCCCTCTCTAGGGGCCCTTCTGTTCTTTGCACTTATCATGACCTATGGAAGCACATTGGAGATTTTTAACCTTTTTAGGGATAATAGGTCCCTCTGAAAAATCTCCTAAATTTGTGGACCCTCTGTAGTTCCATGTGAAACTTCAGCACGTTAACACTCTTGAAGCCCATGAACGGATCACAGTTTAGGAGACCCTGCCGTATATGCCATACCTCTTCCACTGAGTTTCTTCCATCCCCAGCCTTGACTGAATTGCTTTTCCTTTGTGACATGTACCATTCCCCATACAATACAGTCCTCTCTTATAGAAACTCTGAATTGAATTGAGTTCCATTTCACTCCTAATTTAATTCCATTGTGGTCAAAGAATATACTTGATCGATGTTAATCCTCTTAAATGTATTGAGGTTTGTTTTATGGGTTATCATATGGTCCGTCCTGGGGAACGTTCCATGTGCTCTTGAGAATGTTACGTATATTACTACTGGTGAGTGAAGAGTAATCTATGCATGTTCGTTAGGTCTCATTGTTTTATTGTGTTCAATTTGTCAGTGTTCCTGTTGATCTTTTGTCTAGTTGTTTCATTGATTATTGTGAGGGGGATATTGAAATCTCCAGCTCTTGTTGTTAAATTGTGTATTTTTCTTCACAATTTTGTTAGTTTTTGCTTTTTGGATTTTTTTGTTCAGTTGTGAGGTGCATATAAACTTAAAATGGTATCCTGATGGATTAGCCCTTTTAACATTATAAACTATTCTCTTTTATCTCTGGTAACATTTGTGTGTGTGTGTGTGTGTGTGTGTGTGTGTGTGTGTGTGTGTGGTTTTAAACCCTATTTTGTTTGATATTAGTATAGCCACTCTGCCTCTCTCATAGTTCCTGTTTTCTAGTGTGACATTCAAATTTCTTTAATGCTTTTTAATATTGTGAGTTATTTCCTTAATGGTTGCTCTAGGGCTCACAATATACATCTTACCAGAATTAACTTCAGATTTACACTAAGTTAATTTCAGTTAGATGGAGAAACTTTACTTCTGTATAGCTTTATTTTCTCCCCTGCCTTTAGTGTTGTTATTGTCTTACCTATCATGCCCATGTTACAAACCCAGTAATACATCATTATGATTGTTACTGTTTAAAATTTCATGTATGTATTTATATATTTTTACGTTTACTTATTTTTGAGAGAGAGAGAGACAGAGCACAAATGGGGGAAGGGAGTGGTGGGCAGAGAGAGGGAAGACAGAATCCAAAGCAGGCTCCATGCTGTCAGCACAGAGCCTGACATGCGGCTCAAACTCACAAATCGTGAGATCATGACCTGAGCTGAAGTCAGACATTTAACCGACTGAGCCACCCAGGCATCCCAATTTTATGTATTATAAAGACGAGAGAAAAAAGGAGAGCAAGAATGTATTTATAGAGGTTGTTATATTAACTTTATTTATAGTTTCTGGTTTTCTTCATTTTTTTCCTATTAATTCCAGTTACTTATTCCATTCATTCTATTCCATTTGTTCTCTTTGTGGGGCAGAAGAAAATGGTCTTTTTTATTTAAAAAAAATTTTTTTTATGTTTTTATTTTATTTTTGAGACAGAGCGCAAGTGGGGGAGGGGCAGAGAGAGGGGGAGACACAGAATGTGAAGCAGGCTCCAGGCTCTGAGCCGTCAGCACAGAGCCCAACGTGGGGCTCGAACCCACGGACCACGAGATCATGACCTGAGCTGAAGTCAGACATTTAATCGACTGAGCCACCCAGGTACCCCTTTTGCAATTTTTTTTTACGTTTTTATTTTATTTTTGAGAGAGAGAGACAGTGTGAGTTGGAGAGGGAAGAAAATGATCTTCTTAAATTTTGTTCCTCATGTTAAAAACAAATGCTATACCAAAGCTCCTTAAACTCCTGGCTTCTTTTGAAGTCCCTCCTCCATGCAAATGACTCTTGGTATCCTTGGTGTTGGTCCTCTGAAGTTGGAATCACTTTCCTCACTGAGTTCATACCCCGGCTTCGCCTTCTGTGCTATCTTTCTTGGTCACTTCTAATACATTGGTCATCATTCCAGGTCTCTGGGCTAGACATTCCTCAACTTCTTCATTTCTCACTCTGTGTACCAACTCTAGAAGCCACACTTTTAATTGTATCATCACTCAGAGTCCTTCCCTGATAAAAATGTAGGCACTCAACACCACAGCCTGTTCTTCTTCCCCCCTGTTGAAGCCCCACACAGACTGCTCTTGTGGTAATCTTCACTCTTCTCCTTTAGTCTTACCAGGTTGTCTATGTCTGACACACCCTTTCTGGATTGACGTGATTTCTTTCCATGGCAAGCCAACATGCAGTGCTCTTCCTGTGAGTGCACTGAACCTCTTTCCCTTATTACCCTTTTATTTCTTCTTTACTAATCCCTAAACTTGAGCTTCTACAACTTACTTGTAGAAGCTGCCACGGTGGACATTTGTTGGGCTTTGATGGCCCAGCACTCGTTCAGGGTACTTTTGTTTGCGCAACTCTTGGGCCAATGTGCTGTTGCAGTGGGAGTTGACTCCATCTCTACTCTAGGGGCGGACATTACACTCAAATGTAACCACACAGAATCTCGGTCCCCTGGCCATATGGTTGGTCCAGGGATGGGTAACCACGACAGGCAATGAATTGCAATGAGAATGGTGCTGGGACTGTGGAGAGAGAGACACGGCTCTTGCTATGGACACCATCAAGACTCTTCACGTGGGGACAGCCTGGGTGGCTCAGTTGGTTGAGTGACTGACTTCAGCTCAGGTCATGATCTCACAGTTTGTGGGTTCGAGCCCCGCGTCAGGCTCTGTGCTGACAGCTCGGAGCCTGGAGCCTGCTTCAGATTCTGTGTCTCCCTCTCTCTCTCTGCCCCTCCCCTGCTCATGGTCTGTGTCTCTCTTTCTCTCTCTCAATAATAAATAAACATTAAAAAAATTTTTTTTAAAAAAGGCTCCTCATGTGGAATCTGCAGAAGGCAGAGCCAACTGGGAGAGAAATATTGGGTCTTACGGAATTGTTTGAGACTCTTGATCAACCCACACCTGAAACTAGGAGAGTTCTGGGCATTTCTATTACAGATTCTTTTAGGGTTCTAGACCCTATTCAGGTGTGTTCATCCCCTCCCCCAATGCCAAGCAGTTCTTAGACACCAGCAGGATGTCCAATAATTCAATTCAGTTCAACTTAATCCTAATACTGCCTAGCCAGAGACAGCATCAGATTCCACAGGTTCAGGGTTCAATCCTACAAGACTGCCCCCCATCCATGCCATTCACAAGCCCCACGCTTGTGCTTCTGGCTAAATAGTGAAGTTCTCAATGACTCCCTCCTTAGATTCAATTAATTTGCTAGAGTGGCTCACAGAACTCAGGGCAACAGTTACTTACATTTACCAGCTTATTAAAGGTTATGAATCAACAGCCAGATGAAGAGACACATGGGGTGAGGTCCAGAACAAAGAAGTTTCTGACCTCCTGGAGCTTGGGGCCTGGCTTGGCGGTATGTAGAGGTGTTCTGATTCTCCACGTGTGGAAGTGGTCCAATCAGAGGACCAAAAAGCTGTCCTCTTTGGTTTTTATGGAGGCTCGATTATATAGTCACATTTGACTCAGTCATTGGCCACTGAGCGATTTAAGCAGAGGTCAGGGGTGGGACTGAAAGTTCCAACCCTTAAATCACATGGTTGATCTTTCCAGCAACCAGCTCCCACCCTTAGGTGGGATCCAAACACCTTCGTTAATAACAAGACACCCACTTCACCTTTATGGCTTCAAAACATTTTCAGGAACTATGGATGAAGACCAAATATATCTGAGAAATGTATTTTTGTCATGTGAATGACCAGATATATGTTTCTTTTAAATTGTTACATCGCAGAGATCAGTGAATTCCTTTTTTTTGTTCTTTTCGTTTTGACAGGTTTGAATTGGATTTCTGATTTTTGCCACCTAAAGAGTTGTAATGGAATTGTCCTTCTTTACAGCTGGACATTTTAGGGTACAACAAAAGCATATGATATCTAGATAAATTAAAAGTCTTTTGATTCTCACAGTAATCTGAAGTCCTCAGATAGCCTTTCTCCCCATCATATTCCAGTAGAAATACCAGGCAGAGGACACAGGCAATTCACAAAAGAACTGGTATAGTACCACACAAGAAAAAAAAAATCTAACTTCATCGTTAGTCAAGATGTGCAAATTAAACCAAAATATACTTTATTCTTGCACATGAAATTGACAAAGTGTTGATCAAATAATAGTTCTCAGTGTTTTTGCCAAAACCCATATATTCTTTTTTTTTTTAATTTTTTTTTCAACGTTTTTATTTATTTTTGGGACAGAGAGAGACAGAGCATGAACGGGGGAGGGGCAGAGAGAGAGGGAGACACAGAATCGGAAACAGGCTCCAGGCTCCGAGCCATCAGCCCAGAGCCTGACGCGGGGCTTGAACTCACGGACCGCGAGATCATGACCTGGCTGAAGTCGGACGCTTAACTGACTGCGCCACCCAGGCGCCCCTAAAACCCATATATTCTTAATAATTTTTAATGATATTGTCTATTACTAGAACCTTCCTGGGGGCAATTTGGCAATATAGATTTTAAAGCCTGGGCGTTTTGAATTTCACTTGTAGAAATCATTAAGGTTGTTCACGAAGATAAAACCACATGCTTATTCTTTGCAGCGCTGTATACAAAAGCAAAATATTTAGAACAAAAATAACCAAATTACAAGAGATTTTGCCTAGTAATTAGGAAGTGATTTTGTGTTAGCATTTAAATTGGTTAAGAGATGTTATTTTGGGGGGGCACCCGGGGGGCTCCTTCAGTTCAGCGGCTGACTTCGGCTCGGGTCATGATCTCATGGTTCACTGCTGTCAGTGTAGAGCCCACTTCAGATCTTTTGTCCCCCTCTCTTTCTCTGCCTTCCCTCCCCCCCCTCCTTCTCTCTCTCTTGCTGTCTCTAGAATAAATCAATAAAAAACATTTAAAAAATGCTATCTTTTAATGGACTAAATAGTTCTCTAGGACCAAATTTGTAAATATTTTAATTTAGTTGGACATTTTTTGGAATGCCTATTATATCAGGCCCAAGAACCACAGAATACAGTTCCTATCCTCAAGAAACTGCCAAGCCAGTGGAAGAAAACAACCACTGAAGACATATGTAAAAATGTTCAATGCCATAAAGCTAAATAATAGGCAGAGAATCGCAGGAGAGGGAGAGGTTCCTTCATACAGGTAGAATTCAAGAAGTCTTTATGGAGGAGATGATGTTTGAATTTACCTTTGTAGGATGGCAGGACCCTAAGAGACCGTAAGGCTAGTGGTCTGTACATGGCTTGCTAATATTTGACAGTAAAAGCTTTTTTTTTTTTTTTTAAATTTTTTTTTTTTTTAACGTTTATTTATTTTTGGGACAGAGAGAGACAGAGCATGAACGGGGGAGGGGCAGAGAGAGAGGGAGACACAGAATCGGAAACAGGCTCCAGGCTCTGAGCCGTCAGCACAGAGCCCGACGCGGGGCTCGAACTCACGGACCGCGAGATCGTGACCTGGCTGAAGTCGGCCGCTTAACCGACTGTGCCACCCAGGCGCCCCGACAGTAAAAGCTTAAAAGAAGAGAAAGCATCACAGGAAGCTCCTAACTGTGGCTGAGGCCACCTCCGGACATGGCCATCTTCCCACTTCCCTGGGAGCCCCCTTCTGTCTAGAGAGCCCTGGCCCCAGCAGCTTGCCTGAGGCCCTAAGTGTGGTTGGCTCTGTGCTGTCATTCCTGGGGGTTCAGCTTATGGTCTGCGTGTGTTTTCCATGAGATTTATCTTTGCTAAGAGGCAGGGACTCGGGAGATAGAATAGAAAACTGGGAAAATTCTCTCTGAATTCCTTCAAATCAAAGCCTGCTGAGATCTCCAGGGAGATAATATGTAAAAATGTTGGCTTTGCCTGCATCTGTACGAGTGCCCTGGACTCTGGTGCCGTAGAAAAGGCTGATCATGGCCACGTAGAAAAACTGGTATCCATCCACTGCTCCTCTCTGCTGCCTTGCATTTTGGATTCACAACCTTGGTTCTGAGATCATTGGACCATGTAACATATAAGACCAATCATGGGCTTGCAGCGGCCGGGATAAGAGCACAGTGACTCAGCAAAATCTGGACGAGGGAAACAAAATGCTGTGTGACCTCCATCGAGTGCTCAGGAAACCCAGAGGAGCTCGTAGGCATCAGCATCGCAGCATGTCTGTGTTCTTGGTCCTAGCGGTTTTAGTACAAGAACACTGCAAAAGAAGATCAGATACGGGACACAGTGAGATGTTGGCAGTCTAGCGAACGGCCTTATAAAGCTAAAATTAAGTGAGTAGCACACCGTAGTCTAGAATCTGGCCTCAGGATCCTAATTTTGTCAGTATACTAAATAATCTTTCCTAGGGGCTGAGTCACGTTAGTAGAACTTTTTGAGATCAGTAAATAAAACTGGAAGGACACCTGTGGATTTCCGTGAAAGACAGTACACCAAGATCACCCTCACCTCAATACTTGCTGTTTCTTCTGCCTGACACGCTTCCCCGCTTTCCCTCCTGCCCAGAAGTCTTTGTGCGGTTGGCTCCTTCTCGAGGTTTGGGTCTCAGCTTCATTGCTCAAGATGTCGTTCCCTCTGCAGAGACTACATCAAAACAGTGTATGATGGCCCGAACACAACAGGAGGTCGTTTTTTTGCACATGTAACAAGTGAGGGGCAGAAGCCAATGAAAACACTGGTCCCTGGAGTCACTCAAGAGTCATTCAAGACAACACAGATCCTTCTAGTTTCAGACATGGTTTTCAAGGTCATTGTGAAACTTATCATTCAGCCAGGAATAAATGGGGAAAAGACAAAGGAGCATGCGTAAGAGGTTTGTGTGCACAAAGCCTGAAAGGGAGCACATCACTCGCACCCTCATTGCATTACTTAGAACTCACACCTAATTTCAAAGGAGGCTCGGGAAAGTATCCAAACTATGGGCCAAGGAAGAAGAGGAAACACTGGATTTTGTCAGCAGCTCCTGCCGTTTAGTTGTGTTCCAAGGAGTACCATTTTTTTAAGTGTATTTATTTTTAAATAATAAATAGAACAAGTCGGGGAGGAGCAGAGAGAGAGGGGGACAGAAGATCTGAAGTAGGCTCCAGGCTCCGAGCTGTCAGCGCAGAGCCCGATGTGGGACTTGAACCCATGAACCATGAGATCATGACCTGAGCTGAAGTCTGTCGCTTAACCGACTGGAGCACCCAGGAGCCCCTCAGAGGGTACCATTTTTACATAGACTATGTTTTTGGTGGTGCCCTTGGAGTTGTGTAACATGGTGGCTCTGTTACTGTATTCCTGGTACATGGAACAGTGAGAGGGGCTAGCCGGTCATAGCAGGTGATTACGGTAAGATGAACTAGAAAACCTCAAACTGGCATGGTTAGCATCTGCTCTGTCTTTGTGTGCAGGATTTCAGGGGAAGCCAAATTGTGTACAGTTACTTGAGATTTTAGTGAAAGCAGGGTAAGATGGTGATGATGTTTCCATCCTTGTGATGGAGAAATTCTTGTCTCGAAGTCTGGACAAGTTGAGTCCTTGAGTCAGGGCACCCTTTCAAGCAGATGAGATTGGGATAGGGACTGCCAGAATTTCCCACCATCACCCCTATTTTCTGCTCAACAGAAAATCTCATCCGGTCGTGAGAACTATGCTTTGGGAGACCGCATAGAACTCCTGACTCCGCGAGGTAGGTGTTTTGATCCACTGTGCATCAGTTAATTAATTTTTTATCTTAATGGCAAAAATGGGTTTATTTGGGAATAACAGAGACTCGCAATTTGGGACAAGCAAGCTATGGCAGAACCATAGGCAAGTCCTGGGTGTGCATTCATTTATATAGTTGAACTCTTAGTTTGACCCTCGGTGGGCGGCTCACCCAACCCAGTAAGGCCCGTAGTTAGTGACTACGTATGTCATGCTTTACCATTCACAACGCACGTGCTCTTAAAATATGCCATTTGCTGCTCACAACAATGCTGGAAGATAAGACAGCCATCACGGCCCCCGATTTACAAATAAACTCACGAGGAGGGTGACTGGCCCCAGCTCACGTAAGAAAACAGACACCACTGAGATCCTCATCTCTCACCTGTATCTTCAGCCGTCCTCTCTCCTGGCTCCTTAACCATGACATAAACACATGCTCTAGTCACCCTTGTCTTATTAAAACAACAACAAACAAACTCGCCCCTGGCTCCTGCCCCCTCTTTGATTTCTAACCGCAGCAGGGTTTCTTGCCTTCTCTTGACGTCCGAGCTTCTCTAATATGACATCCTTCTCTTATAAAAATGTTAAGAGAATATACATTTACTATATGTGATATAAAGATGCATACACACATGTATATACATTTAAGAAAAAGAATACTAAACATTCCATTTAAAAACTGTGAACTGAGTGATACTGTGGTTTATAATAATAATAATTATTGTATATATATTATATATATATTTGGTCTTGTCCCCATTTCTAGCACAGAGCTTCTAAAATAATTGGAATTTCCTATTGTTGACCAGTATAAAGGTGTCTTTTGTTATGTTAATAAGGTGTCTTTGGAAAGCACCTAAGGAAGGGGGCTGGTTGCTGCAGGATTAAAGGGCTGATTTTTCAGTCCTACCCTCCAATTCCCACCCCCATCTCCCCTACTCCAGACTTCCAGGGAAGGGGAGAGGGGCTGGAGGTTGAATGGACTGCTAATGGCCAACGATCTAATCGGTTGTGTTTATGTAATGCAGACACTATAAAAACCTAAGAGAGGGGTTCCGAAAGCTTCTGTGTTGGTGCACATGTGGAGGTTCGGAAAGAGTGGTGGACCCAGAGAGCATGGAAACTCCCCACCCTTTCCCCATACCTTGCCCTCTGTATCTCTTCCATCTGGCTGCTTTTCCTGCGTTGTACCCTTTTATACTAAATGGGTAATCTAGTAAAGAAAATATTTCTCAGAGTTCTGTGAGCCAGTCTTGAAAATTCATCGGACCCAAGGAGAGGGCTTGGGGCAAAATCATTGGAACCTCCAATTTCTACCCAGTTGTTTGGAAGCACAGGTGATAACCAGGTCTTGGTGATTGGTGTCTGAAGTGGGGGGAGGGTGTTGGGGACAGTCTTGTGGGACCAAACCCTTAACCTATGGGACCTATCTCTGGGTAGATAGTGTCAGAATTGACTTGAATTGTAGGACACCCAGTTGGTGTTGGGGAATTGCTTGGTGATGTAGGGACCCACACACGCGCGCACGCACGCAGACACACACACACACACACACACACACACACACACACACACTGGAATTGGTGCCAGAATCCATTTAAATAGGAAAGATGGTACTCTAATCAGTGTAAGAAACGTATGGTCAGTTAAAAAAAAACTCAAAAGACAGAGCTAGAGAAGCAGTATGGGAAGGGACAGCAGTAAGAGAATAAGGAGAGAAAAGACAGATTTACAATATTATAATAAAGGGGAATAAGCTACAGATGGAGGAAACTAAAATATATTATGCTTACAGTAAAAACATTTTTTAAATCTTGGTTGTCCAGATTCGAAAGTTAGAATCTACCTGTGTTGACTCAAGTTGAGATCAGAGATAACTGGACTAAGGCCATTAATGACACTTTACATGTGGTCAAAGTTCTGAACCAAAATGTCATTTGGACAAATTCTTTCAAGTGTTTAATAGAAAATTTCCACATGAATGCAGTGGTTTCAAAGCTTATATAAATGGATATCTTCCCAATAATACCAAAATCCTAATAGTAAAACTTGAAAAACAAACACATCATTAACCCATACCCTACCCCTTTGTAAATCCTATTTTTTTAAGCCAAAATCAAATAAGTACGGGGAAAATGTAAAAGACAAAATAGGAATTAAAAAAAAAAAAGAGGGAAAAAAGAAAAGAGGCTTCAATATTAGAAAAGAGGAGTCAAAATTGTCATTGCTTTGTAGGTAATTTACAGGAAACCCAAGCAGATAATGGAAAGTGATGACATTTGTGATAAGAATCTAGTAAGGTGGCTAGTCACAAAATGTACAAAAAATTAGTAGCTTTTATATAGGTCAGCAGAAAGTCTTAATCTCATTCGCAATAGCAAATAAAGAAGTAAGTAAGCCAACAACAACAAAAAATTCTAGAATTAAATTTAAGAAAGAAATGTCCAGTCTACACAAAAACTAGGACTGAACATTATTATCAAGTGACATATAAGATTCCACTGCACTGAGAGATCTCACATTTCTGGATGGGAAGGTCTGATATTGATAGTCTACCTTCAATTAGTTGGTATGTTTGTTGTAATTCTCAGAAGTCTAATATTTCTAAGAGGTTGACAAAATAGCCAAGAATATTTTGGGGGGGGAACCCACAAATCAATGAACCTGCACTATCAGAAATGAAAATATTACAGATGTACAGTAAGTAAGTAAAAGTCAGTAAGGAGCTTAGTATGCGATTATGTCATAAACCCTTTCAGGTTATCTATGGTGGCAGAGCAGTTATTTAAAAATAATATGATTACGGGGTGCCTGGGTGGCCTAGTCGATTAAGTGGCCGACTTTAGCTCAGGTCATGATCTCACGGTTCGTGGGTTCGAGCCCCACGTCAGGCTCTGTGCTGACAGCTTGGAGTCTGGAACCTGCTTCGGATTCATTGTCTCCCTGTCTCTCTGTCCCTACCCCACTTGCACTTTCTCTCTCAAAAATAAATAAACATTAAACAAAATGAAAATGACGTGATTACCATTTCGTATCACAAAACAAGGAAATTTCACATAGCCTTGATGTTTCAGTATAAAGAATTCTTAGGATTTATCTCAAAGGGAGAAATCTAAGATGTGGACTGACATTTATCTGCAAGGCTGATGATCTGTGGGGGCATTTTTTGGAATAGTGAAGAACTACCAGTTAGCTCCAGCATTAATTAGGATGTGGAGTAAGAAATCATAGAAAATCCATGCCGTATATTAATTAAAAATGTGTTAGTTCTTAATATATATTAATATAAGTGTATATAATATATAATATAAAATTTATTTTTAAAATTTTGATTCTAATATAGTTAACACAGTGTTATATTAGCTTCAGGTGTACAATATAGTGATTCAGCGATTCTGTACTTTACTCAGTGCTCATCAAGATAAGTGTACTCTTATCCCCATCACCTGTTTGACCCATTCTCCCCCTCTCCTCCCCGCCCCCCCCCATGACCATCAGTTTGTTCTCTGTGGTTAAGAGTCTGTTTTTCGACTTGTCTCTTTTTTAAATTTTGTTCATTTGTTTTGTTTCTTAAATTCCACCTATGAGGGAAGTCATGTGGTATTTGTCTTTCTCTGACTCGCTTATTTCACTTAGCATCACACCCTCAGCCTCCATCCATGTTGTTGCAAATGGCAAGATCTCACTCTTTTTTATGGCTGAGTAAGATTCCTTTGTGTATCTATCTATATCTTCTCTATCCATTCATCTGTCCGTGGACACTTGAGCTGTTTCCACAACTTGGGAATTGTGAATAATACTGCAGTAAACATAAGGGTGCATATATCTTTCTGAATTTGTGTTTTTATATTCTTTGAGCTATATTATATTTATTTATTTATTTTTTTTATTTTTTATTTTTTTTAATTTTTTTTTCAACGTTTATTTATTTTTGGGACAGAGAGAGACAGAGCATGAACGGGGGAGGGGCAGAGAGAGAGGGAGACACAGAATCGGAAACAGGCTCCAGGCTCTGAGCTGTCAGCCCAGAGCCTGACGCGGGGCTCGAACTCACGGACCGCGAGATCGTGACCTGGCTGAAGTCGGACGCTTAACCGACTGCGCCACCCAGGCGCCCCTATATTATATTTATTAATAAGGGGAAATTTACTTTTCTTTGTTAAGTAAAAAAAAGAAAGCCCACTATGCACACACCTTATGCCATTTAAGAATACATATAAAAATACTAGAAAGACATATACTTAACACTGTTCTCTTCCCTCCTTTCTTCTGCCCCCAAAGATTAGTTCCTGTCCCACCCCCTGCCCCTCCCCCCCCCCAGCTCTGATCCACACTTCCCTCAAGTTCCCCTAGACAACAGAGATGGGAAACCAGTGACTCCTCCAGCATTCAATTAGTCCTTTTGCATTTTTAAATGGAAGTAATTTTAATGTGCAGATGCAGAATGTAAGTTTCTCACAGGGAAGCTTGTTAGACCTGTGCGTCAGAAAAGTGTTAAGCCTCGGTGGAATCAGTCAAGCTGTATTGAGAGTTGGCCTTGGTTTTTTTTTTTTCCTTATTCAAATTAAAGGTGCCCAATAGGAAATGATTTGAAGGGCAGAATTATACAACCAGGTCTTTGTACTGCTTGGACCAGTTCTTCTGACAGTTGGATATACTCACAGATCCCATGGGGGATTTGTGAAAAGGCAGATTCTGATTCTGGAGGTCGGTGGGAAGGCCTGAGAATCTGCATTTCTAACAGGCTCTCGTGTGATGCCCGGCCCCGTGAGCAGTGTTGGCTTAGGCGATCCCGATCCCTCTTTCCAGCTTGCTCCTAAAGGATTTTCATTTTTACCATGATCCTATGAAAAACAATCATCTTTTTGTGTTCATTTCCTTTCTTCTGGGGCCTGACCTGCTCGCTTTGTGTTCCTAGGAATGAGTTTTCTACCTGGGCTTTGAGTCAAGCGTGGGGTTAATGCCTCATGCATGCCAAGAGCAAATAGAGAATAAAAAATGCATGGAAAAAAGAATATTTTTTATCCTAGGCAAATACTTCAGTCAGATAAAACAGAAAATATCTTTATGAAACTATTAATAAATCCCCGAGACATCTCAAATTAAACAATGGCAAGAAATGTTATGTTTGTAGAAATACATAAAATTCATTTGAGGTCAGGACGTTTTATGGTGTCGGCCAATAAAGCAGATGGGAGATTCCACTCATTTGAATGGGCCTCGGATAAAGCTGTCAGTCCGTGGAGCCAGGAGGCCGGGACTTTCGGTCTGGCCCAGGTAATGGAGGGGTGACTGTGGCGGTCACCCTTTGTGGCCCATCCGATCACTGGGCCCTTGGGTCCAGGACATACTGTGGACAAAATGCTGTTGTGTGAGAGGCCCAGGGAGCAAGGAATTACTGGAAGGGGCTCAGAGAGTGGGGCTTTGTAGATCCAAGGCTGAGAGGAGTTGCATTAGATAGTTGCTGGACAGAACCCAGATTGTCCAAAGGCTCAAAGACAGTAGAAATTTATCTTTCACTTGCATGACAGTTACTGGTTGGCGGGCCATGTCTCCACATGGTGATTCAAGGTCCCAGATACATCCCATCCTGGCATCTCAATGGAGCCCATGCTATAGAGAGCAGAGAGGAGGCATGCCTTTTTCTTAATTTTTTAAGACGCGGTCCCACGATCAGCATTCGCTTTGCGTCAGTGAGAACCCAGCCAAGGGACCAGGTTAACTGCAAGAAATCTTCTGGGAAATGAGGCCAGGCTGGATGCCAGGGGAAGAGGAGGTTGGTTCTTGGTGAACATCTTTGTTAAAACTGAGGCTGGGGCACCGGGGTGGCTCAGTCGGTTGAGCTTCCGACTTCGGCTCAGGTCACGGTCTCACGGTTCATGAGTTCGAGCCCCACATCGGCCCCTCTGCTGTCAGCCTGTCACCGCAGAGCCTGCTTCGAATTCTCTGTCCCCCTCTCTCTACCCCTCCCCCGTTTGCACGCTCCCCAAAATAAATAAATATTAAAAAAAAAAACAAACAAAACCTGATGCTAATTTGGGCATGAACCAGTGATGGCCTGAGCCCCCAACACAAAGACTCAGGCCGAAATAGAAAGCCACAAGTAGAAGCGGCCTCATGTTCTGCTTGGTAAAAATGTTCTGTTCAACCAATTGGTTGGTTGGGGTGGGGTAGGTGGAAATTACTAGAATAATTCTGGGGCAGATATGGTTTTAGATTTGGCTTCATGATAATTTATTTCCTCTGAGAGATTTTGTCTGCAGTTAGGAGAAGCCCCCGTCGAGTGGTGATGCGGCCCCAGGCACCCAGATATTGTAACTTGTTTCCTTAAGGAGGAACCGCTACAAAAATTAAAAGCAGAGACGTGAGAGCCCACCATATTTTAGGGCTTTGCAGACAGTGAACTTGGCATACCGGGGTCCAGAAAGAGGTGACAAGAGACTTGTCAGGACACTTAGCTCCTGGAGTGACTAGTATGGCTTCAGGTCCTGGGCTGGTTGCCTTTGCATGGATTCCGTTTCATCCAACCCAGCGTCGTGGTTTTTGTATCCCCCGTTTTTGCCTCAACATGAAAGCATTTGGGAAACGTTTCTATGTGTGAAGGTATATGTAGCGTTCTCCAAAAACCTCGCGCAGTCCTAATCTCACGATGAGGGAACGCTTCCCTGTTTTTTCCTGCCGTGGGTCCTCAATAAAATATGACATCACCTATTTTATTCCCAAGCTTCAACCTCTCTTTCATTCAACAGTTACCGACTCTGTGCACACTGGATGCTGTTCTTGGCACTGACTCTGATTTGGACCTTCAAGGTCATGCTTGGACTTTCAAGGTCATGAAGGTTTTACACTCTTTTGATTTTATCCTTAAAGCTGCCTGTATATGGTTTGTTTTTCTCCCTTAACTGTGGATGCTTTTTTCCCATTCGACTGATAAAGGCTAAGTCAGAATAGATATTAATTGTCCCTTAATTATGCTCCTGTGTTCCCTGAGATGGCCTGCATATTTTCTCCGAGGTGCCCAAATAGGACACATAACATTTAGGGAGATGTGTCTCTATCCTGGGGGAAAAAAAAATGAACCTCACTGACAGTGTTTTTCTAATGAGAAGAGAGGAATTTTCCAACCAAAACAAAGGGAAAACCTTTGTCTCTCGGCAGGTAGATACTAAGTAAAATGAACACACAGCTGCCAGGTTTTTACATTAAACACTTAGTTTCTGTTTAATGTTTTCTTTATTGAGATTCTCATACTTCATCGGACACGCTCAGCTGTAGTCCAGAAGTTCCTCAGAACTGAGGGACCCAGGCCTCGCCTCTCTTCCAGGACCGAAGATGTTTAAACAACATTTAAACAAAACAAAACAAAACAGAAAACTTAACAAGGGTTTTTTAAACAGAGATTTATAGTGGTTTCATCACGAGCTCGTTCTTACAGAACTCTGCCCCGGGTGGCCAGCCTGTGTGGCTTTGCTCGGAGGCCTGGCCCCTCTGCGGACAACAGCCAGCCCGTCTGAGGATGCTGTGGCACGTGCCACCCAGAGCCCTCTTTGGTACCAACCCCGTAATTGAAGATGCCAGAACAATTTTTGGAGCGTTAATACCAGGGTCGAAATACAGTGGCTGCTGTTTACACTCTTCGCAGATACTTGTAGGAGGAAACAGCTCCAGGGAAACCCCAAGTTGCAGTATCTTAAGCTCCATGAGCCAAGCATCTTCTCCAAAGACAGTGAAGTTTGCTAGTTACGAGGCCAAAAGAGACCGTACTAAGTCGGAGGAGGTCCGGGAGGTGCAGACTCACCCCAGGGTATTGTTACTTGACCTCCTTCAGGGTAGCCTGAGGCCTCAGTGTGGACCAGCCCGCTCGCTTCCTTTCCTGCCGAGCTGAGGGTGGCTTAGAGCTTTCTTTCTGGACCACAAATCTGCATCCTCTTCCAGGTTCCATCCGTCTCTCTGGGGTAGTCTAAATATTGACATAATGCTTCTCTCCCTCTTGACGAGGCCTTCTTTATCAAGCCTCTCTCTTTCCAGGCCCTTGCTCGCAGGCTGGGCAAAATCTCCTCTACGTCTGCTCCACTTCCCGGTGTTTGCTGGTTGACCTCCCAGTGGTCGGTGAATGCTCCGCGTCGTAGCATCCTGCAGCCCTCTGAAGTTGCTGCATTATCACAGGGCCCCGTTTTCTTTGATTTGTAATGTTCGCTCTTAAGGTTTCACCACAGTCCTTGACAAATAGTCTTTGGCCACCTGACTGTTGCTTTTCTTGAAGGGGAAAGAAAGGACATATTTGCTTATAGCTTCTCTCTAAATCCAGAGCAAAGAGCAGTGTAGTAGATTTGAAGCGGGCTTAACTAAGGACCTAGTTCAGTTTCTCATTTGGCAATAAACCGTGTGCAAGATTCGCAAAACCCAGCAAACTCAAGACTGTTCAATGTTCAAGGTTTATCTCTCTCTGTTTACCTATTCGGTGATGCCTTCGGGAGATGTATGCACGGGACTGGTACTGAATGAAGACTGATGCTGAGCTCCACAGTACTGGGATCTTTGGAACATGTGCTCTTTGTGCCTTGAGGCAGGATGCCTTCACCCAGCGTCGGCTGTGGTGGGCAGGCTGGGGTGACTTCCTGAGAAAGCTGGACCTCAGTGGGACTGCTTTAGATGGGCAGAATAGAGTGAGTAAGCCGCTTTGGAAGAGGGGAGCTGAGCGTTGGAGATCAAAGCAGAGCACAGGTAGAGCCATGGGAGAAACCTGGTTGGATGGATGATAGAGTCAGGTGGGGCTTGGGGTTTGTGGGAGATACAGGCAGACAGGTAAGAGAGAGCCGGATGCAGGAGGGTCCTAATTAGCAAGAAGAGGTACCTGTTTGAGGGTCTGGAATTCTTAACAATTTTAGGATGTTCCTTAGCTTTAGGAGGAACAGCTAACAGGAGGGGAAAAAAATCCACTTCCCGGCAGTTCTACTTAGTGAAGTGTCAGCAATGTGTCATCATCTTGATCAGTGTTTTATCTTTATCTGGTTTCCCGAGGGGTTCCTATATTATGTCTCTCTCTCTCTCTCTCTCTCTTTCTCTCTCTCTCTGTGTCTGTCTGTCTCTTTTGCTTATATTTTCTTCGGTGGCATATTTTTTTCAAATGGTTCCTCCTTCCCTCTACTCTTCATATCAGGGAGTGCTTGGATTTAGTTTTACATGGATGTCTCTTAACTGCAAGCAACGTTGGTTACGTTGAAAATCCTATTCCCTTGTATCCCTGAAATCCCTGTTATCTTTTGCTGGGGAACTCTTGAGATGGTTTTTGTTTTTTTCTTTAAAAAAATTTTTTTTTTGATGTTTATTTTTGAGAGAGAGACAGAGTGTGAGCTGGGGAGGGGCAGAGAGAGAGAGAAGGAGACACAGAATCCGAGGCAGGCTCTAGGCTCCAGGCTGTCAGCACAGAGGTCATGAGATCATGACCTGAGCTGAAGTCAGACGCTTAACCGACTGAGCCACTCAGGCGCCCCGAGATGGCTTTTCAATGAAGAAAATTCATGGAAGAGTCCCTAAAAGGACAATTCATATAAGTAATCTTCCCTGCAAATCAGGTGTATTCACCTACTAGATTTGGGAACATGAAGGATGCAGAGGACTGCCTCCTGCCCCCTTTTTAATGCCAAAGCCCTATGTTGTGTGGTGTTTTGTAAAAACCCCAATCACATTGCTTCACGAATGCTTAGAGACAGAGTTTGAGGAGGTTAGTGACACCAGGCTTGGGAGCTTTCCCAGTAGGGACGTGTCTCACGCTGCCTTCCCTAATTCTTCCCCTCCACCATGGTATGTAAAGAACTACCAGAGAAGCCTTTTGAAGACAGAATTCTCAGTGTGTCCTGTAACACTCCTCTCCCAGAGACTCTGCCATGGTTTTCTTTTCACCTTTTATGAGATCACACTCCTCTCGGGTTCCTATCTGAATCTTAGCCATCTATCTTTCAGAGTCCAGTCGGATCTGTCTTCTCTTGACCTGCTGCCCTCACATCATTCTGGCTGCCCTGCGTCTTACTGTACCCAGAGTAGCCCCAACTGGGTGTGTGTGTGTGTGTGATTTTTTTCTCTATTTGCTTCTTACGGATTCCTCTGCCCACATCAGCTCCCCCCTTTCCAACTATGTATATGCTCTATGCCCCTCGAGTGTAGGACCTCTGCTTTTGTAGCATTCCCAAGAATCTGAGCAAAACGTGAGGCACCTCTTAGCCTGTCAGCAAATATGCAGTGATTGATTGATGAAGCTACATATTAATGGGGTCAGTAAATAGACCCCATTCTGGGCCATTTAAGTTCCACAGTGATCCATCTGCTGGGTCAGGACTTCTATACATGTGGGTGATTCTATTTCAGCAAACAGTCTTTTTAACAGCCACATCAAGACAAGGAAACGTTCTGCAGAAGAGAAGGTTCCAGGCCTGGGCTCTGAGGGCCACCCACTGAGGCTTCACTGGAAAGGGGCATAGACCCTGGAGAAGGATGAAACAGGTCTGAGGATGAAGAGTCTGGACAGATGGACAGAGGACCACAAGGTGACCCAACCGGGAGCAAGAAACAAGAGAACAGGCTGCTGTAGGTCTTGGGCAGCAAGAAGTTTACATGGATCAGTTTATACTTCTGGATTAATATTGTTTGGCTGGAAAAAATAGTGTAAATAAGATGAATATAAGCCATCTGGTTGGTATATTGGTGCAAAATGAACAATAAGGAATGGGGAGACTTGTCGGAAACAATAAGAGATGCACTTTAGCTTTTTAAGAATTACTATAACTTTGTTATTTAAGATTTGGGGAAATTTACCAGACTGGTACCCGTAGTGATAATCACGCCAAGAGTGATTAAGTGCATTTGGACCCATCATGCCGCCCTGACCAATGTTCTCTGAAGATCCTCAGAGATGGGAGCGGATGGTAATGCTTCAAGAACAGCCGATCATGATGACTGAGCCCAAGCCAACAGTTTTGTGTTGCAATTAATTAAAATTTACAGCACAGTTAATCTGGCAACATCCACATATTTAACAATATGGATAATTGTTATTGTGCTGGAACGCTTTTACGAATGAATGGTGACCAGATCACATAAGTGCCTGTAATTTGTGTGTCTTTACACAATGAAGCTGAGCCTTTACAGATTTTTTTCCTTTGTTAAGGCTCCAATAACCCAGAAACAAAGCCAATGTTAACAATTTTCTATGACACTGACTTAATCCTAACACACGCGTGTGCACACACACGCACTCCTTGGAAGACAAAGGTCTTGGTTTGATTTCTTGACAATGGATTCTCCATTCCTCAGATGGATGTCGCACACGCCCAGGAAAATCTCTACCTGCCAGTCCCGTGAGAGAGGCTGTTTAGCAATTGCTGGAGGGTTTTAATCCCATCTAGGAGCTTGAGGGAGCCTAATCTCTGAGCCCTGTCTAGCTATGGAGTGACAACACAAGGACCGCTTGGGGGAGGTTGAGGAAAAGGGAGCTCAAGAGAGAGACCTGGCCGGGCACAGCTGGCAGGTGAGCAGGAAGGTTCTCTGCCTCTAGGAGTCATGGGGAAGAGTAGAGCAGAAGGTTAAGCTTTAACTCTTTAAAATGGCTTTGTTTTTGGGGTGCCTGGGTGACTCGGTTGACCATCTGACTTTGGCTCAGGTCATCATCTCACGGTTTGTGAGTTCGAGCCCTGCGTCGGGCTCTGTGCTGACAGCTCAGAGCCTGAAGCCTGCTTCAGATTCTATGTCTCCCTCTCTCTCTGCCTCTTCCCTGCTTGTGCTCTGTTTCTCTCTCTCTCTCATAAATAAGTAAACATCAAAAAATTAAAAATAAATAAATAAATAAAATGCTTTGGTTTTCTTGGGGCACCTGGATGGCTCAGCTGGTTAAAGCGTCTAACTCTTGATTTCGGCTCAGGTTATGATCCCAAGGTGATGGGATCAAGCCCCACATTCAGGCTCCGTGCTAAGCTTGGAGCCTGCTTGGGATTCTCTCTCCCTCTCCCTCTCCCTCTCCCTCTCCCTCTCCCTCTCCCTCTCCCCCTCCCCCTCCCCCTCCCCCTCCCCCTCCCCCTCCCTCTCTCCCTCCCCCCAACTTGCACACACATTCTCTCTTTCAAATAAAATTTAAAAAATATAAAATGCTTTGTTTTTCTTAATTTATTTCCCCAGTACTACAAATGCATAGTTTTTGTGAAAAGATAGATGACATACTTTTATAGCTGCAGGTGATAACCATATATAATTTTCACTTGCCTGTGCGTCTGTGTGCACACTTGGGTAGTTCCCCCAAATGTGATCAGAGTGTTTTATCACCTACTTTTTCTCTATGTCGTGAACATCTCAACAACTTACTTCATATACATTCAAGGCCTGATTTTAATAAGTACATAGCCATACTCATTAATTGTATTGTGTGCTTGCTATGTATCAGAAGACTTCTAAGAATTTGCTTTTTAGGAAAGCTAAAATTGGCACCACAAAAGTGATATGTAAGAGAAGTGAAGCACAAGTTTTAGAAATCTGTATGCACTGTAGGAGGAAAAAGGGATATTTTGAAAATCTGAGAGAATGAACATTTCAGGGACAGACAACTTCTGTTTACGGCTTCTAGTGGTCATGAAGAATTTCCCATATTTTGTATTTCTTAGGTCTTTGTAGAGGGATATGGAATGGGAGTGCCAGGTATGTGTCCCCCCTCCTTTATTTTTACTTTTTGATTTTTGTTTTAATTTTTATTTTTTTTTAATATTTAGAGAGAGACAGAGTGTGAGCAGGGGAGGGGCAGAGAGAGAGGGAGACACAGAATCCGAAGCAGGCTCCAGGCTCCGAGCTGTCAGCACAGAGTCCGATGCAGAGCTCGAACCCGCGAACCACGAGATCATGACCTGAGCTGAAGTCAGATGCTTAACCAACCGAGCCACCCAGGTGCCCCTTAAATTTGTTTTTAAATCACAAGCTTATTCCTTTGACATGTCAATTTCTAATATCCAGATCATCCTTTGAGGGAGTTATATTTTACCACCAATTAGTGTCTTCGATGTTTTCACTTGCCCATGCATAATGTTCTTCCTACTATTTTATAAAGCAAGTAATTGTCAGGTTGCCACTTTCCTTCTGTACAATAGGGGATTGCTGAGAGGTCTGTGCCACCAAAGTAGGACTTAACTGCCCTCCCCAACTGAGGTAGAATGTGGGACTCGTAACTGAGGGTAGAGAAAACAAAAGATGGTCTGGGATCAGAGAAACCATGTGTATATCAGTCAACTCTTGCCTTGTAACAAACCACCCCAGTATTCGGTGGCTTAAAACAACCACCACTGATTCTGACTCACATAGTGGTGGGTCAGTTGGAGTTGGCTGATTGAAGCTATATCTAGAAGGGTCCCCCTGGGCTTGGTTTCTTCCTGTTGGTTGTGCTTAGGTCTGTTTTGCACATGTTCATTCTGGAAGGAGCAGCAGCTGCTCTGGAAAAGGATGCTCTTCTCATAGTAATGGCATCGGGGCGGGGTCTCACAATATCACCACCCATGCATATCTCAAACAGTGCTTGTGTCATTTCTGCTATGATTTAATCGTCAAAGCAAGTTACATGGCCAAGCTTGAAGGTAACAAAACATAGGAAAGTCTTTTATTCTAACTAGCCCATCTGGGTTTGCCACAGGCTTTCCTGGTCTTAGGTATTGAAAGCTACATCCTGGGAAGTGTCTCAGTCCTGGGAAAACCAGGATGGGTTGGTCAGCCTAAGGGAAATATCTTGTGACTTCAGTTGGAGGAACTGCAAAGTTATATGGTGAAGGAAATGGATGCAGGAAGGGGTAAGGGATTGGAGTGAATAATTCACTCTACCACAGGGTAGAAGATATGAATCCAGGGCTAGGCGTCCTACACCCATGTGCTGGGAATGGCTTTGGGCTGGCGGGTGAGTGGTCTACATACGTAACGTTTGTACAGTGCTTCAGAGCACGTTTGTGCTCTCACTTGATCCCTCCAACAAGGCTGTGAGATAGGTAAAGAGAGGCTTTTTAGGTGATCTGAATTGACTGTATTGAGGAAAACTGTCAGGAGCTTGTGTGCCTTTACCAAGTTGGAGTAAGCTTACTGAGAGCCTTGGTTAGTAGAGAGTAGACATCAAGCTCAGGTCTTTCAGCTTTCAGCCTTCCTCCCTCCCTCCCTCCCTCCCTCCCTTCCTTCCTCTCTTTCTCTCTTTTCAATTTTTTAATGTTTGTTTATTTTTGAGAGAGAGAGAGAGTGTGTGAGTGGGGGAGAGGCAGAGAGAGTGGGAGACACGGAATCTGAAGCAGACTCCAGGCTCCGAGCTGTCAGCACAGAGCCCGATGCAGGGCTCGAACCCACAAACTGTGAGGTCGTGACCTGAGCCGAAGTCAGACACTTAACCGACGGAGCCACCCAGGTGCCCCTCAGCCTCCTTTCTTTACATTTGAGCTAAAAAATAATTCTTTCTGATAAAGCGTGGGCATCATCAGATGATCAGATTAAGCCAGAAAGCCCTATGCTGCCCTCTTAAACCCTCCAATCCTAGCACTTGCTTTGCAGATACAATTACTCTTCCTCACAAGCAGGCAGCAGAGAGGAGGGGCATTCTTACTGCTCTGTGTGGGACAGATGACACTGTCACCTGAGTAACTGACAGTGGGAAACTGCCTCTTACATTTGGAGGCTCCTGAGAGCAGCCTGTAAGGACTCCATTCGTGAAGGGCTCTGATCATGGGACAGGAGGCTCTTCACTCACTGTGGAATCAGTGAGGGAAGACCTGTGGGGGCCACATGACCCCAGGAACATGGTCCATCCTGCTTTCGTCTTTGCTCCCCAGGGCATAGCGACGCTATCTGAAGTGGTCCGTTATCTGTGCAGTGTGGTGCCGCCCATCTCCTGGGCAGGCTCTGTGAGCTTGTCTGGCATTGAGAGAGTGAAAGGTTGCAGAGCCGGTACCCTCGTGGGCATCCAGCATCTGAGTCAACATTTCGAGGAAGTCAAATGTAGCAGTTGGTGGTTATTTATAAGGCAATGATGTAAGTTGCTGCTAACAAATCATTTATTACTAGTTAACTGAAAGCAATGAGCTCATGCTGGGGTGAGGGGGGGGAAAGGAAGAAAAGAAAAGAAAAAAAAGAAAAGAAAAGGACTTAATGAAATGATGGGGAGGGCTTCTCCCAGAGCCAGTTTGTTCTGGATGGAGGAGGGAGGGAGGAAAGGAGGAGAGTCTCTCATTACCCTTCCAACAAATCTACCATAATCTTACAAAATAGGGGGTTTTAGCCACACTTTCCAGTAAGCTCAGTGACTTCATTTACATGGCAGAGATTTACAAAGCAAGTTCACTACCATAGATGTCTATGACATTGAGTCTCTTTGACCTTGCAAGTACTCTCCCTTTGCTGGAGACGGTTTTCTGAGTTTGCACTCTGGATTTTGAAAGAATGGTCCTATTTAAGGAGGAATCATGTCTAAGAAGTTTGAGTATGATGTGAAGTGAATTTCATGTGGCCCAAGCTCAAATATTCACAGTCCCTGACAAGTATCTGAGGCCCACAAATAATTCTGACATGTTTTAAATCAAGACAATGGCCTGTTTCAGTTTTCCTGACTAAACTCCACAACTGACATAACCTGCTTGTAGATTAAAAAAAAAAAAAAAAAAAAGCCAAGCTCTGAGATGTTTACTATGGCATGGTTCTACAATCGAGCTTTCCTGAAACACACACACACACACACACACACGCACACACACACACGCACACGCACTCATTTCACTCTTGCCCAGCGAGAGAAAAAAAAAGGCAATGTAGTTTCTCATTAGAGCAAAACAAAACCAAACAAAAAACCAAAGTGATAAAAGATTTTTAAAGTTTAGCTAGGGAAACAAGAGCTTTATTTATTTATTTATTTATTTTAACTTTTATTTATTTTTGAGAGAGAAAAAACAGAGCGAGGGCAGGGGAGGGGCAGAGAGAGAGGGAGACACAGAATCCGAAGCAGGCTCCAGGCCCTGAGCTGTCAGCACAGAGCTCAACGTGGGGCTCGAACTCATAAACTGTGAGATCATGACCTGAGTCAAAGTCAGATGCTTGCTTAACTAACTGAGCCACCCAGGCACCTTGGGAATCAAGAGCTTTTAAAAAAGAAATATTATAGGTAGTAGTTACTTCCATAATCCAATTCAATATTATATACAAATAAGAGAGACAAGATCAATCAGGACACGTTGGCAACTAGGAAGACCAGTTTGTGGAAAGGGGGACAGTGAGCAGACCTTCAGGGAACAGAAGCAGACAAGCTGGAGGGGGTCAGGGTGATGAAGGCCCCATTCAGTCCCTGCATCCCACTTGACCCATCCGAATGTCTACTCTGCTAAAAACCCATCCCTACAACCCCCTCGGTTCCTCGAAACTCTCACAGCCCAGCCTTGACTTCTGACCACTTAAGTTGGAGCCTGTCAGTGATCCACAAATCACATTCTATACAATTCACTCATATAAAGCATATAATTGAATGGCTTTGAGGATATTTCCAGAATTGTGCAGTCATTACCACAGTCAAGAACATGTTCCTCACCCCAAAAAGCAGGCTTGTTTGACGTTAAAAAAACAAAAACAAAACCCAAAAAAACCATCCCAAAGCAGTCCTTTTGTACCGGTTCTGGAGTCTTCTACAATGGCCGATTCAGATTACTTTTGGCATAACTTTTTTACTGATAAAACAGTAATAGAAAATTCTAAATCAAGAAAATGATCTGCTTCTAAAATGGAAAAAAAAATGACCGCTCCTCTCCACACATCATGGAGAAACACACCTGTTTTTTTAGGTAACGTTTGTTCTATGAAATGCTGCATATCTGTAAAAAATTGCCTCAGAACCTTCCGTGTGCTTCTGTGTGCATTTCCACTGGTGACTCATCTTTTTCATCATCTGCATTCATCTTTATTCAAACTCCTGGAATTTTTGGTGTTTATTTCCCATCTTTCAAGGGAAATTTATAGACGTATAGACCAGACTTCCTTATATTTAATGCTATTACTGAGTTTTAACGCAACTCTTCCATTTTTTTTTTCCTTACCCAAACCCTACATTTTACTAAGGTTCTTCTCTTGGAACTTGAAAATCCTTCACAAAGGATCTTTTTTTGGGGATAGCCTATAAAAACAGGATATTGAATTTTATTGCAAAGTTGTCTACATTTCACAATGCCAACTCTCTGAGAAAAGGCCCCACCCCCTTTTTTTGTACAATAGGGTGATTTTTTAAAGTTCCTGAGACATTCACACAGTAAATGTCCAAATTTACATTTCATTTACGTACCTGTAGGCAAAAGTTAGTTTTAATGGGGGACAAGGAATGCCCATGGATTAACCCTGTGGGTTAATGCTCTCCTTTGGACTGTGATAAGTTTTCTAGAATTAAAGCTGAGGTCAGTCTAGAGGCTGGAGGCTCTTTCTACTTAATTTAAATTGCCCTGAGAATTGTTTATAAAAGCTCCTAGAAGTGGAAAAACCAACAACAACAAAGGGATAGACAGAGCGCGCCACATTTTATTTTTCTAAGCCAGTTATATATATTTCCAAAGGGTTCAGTACTAGAAAAATCCGAGGAAACTATGTGTAATACAGTCACTAAGAGCCAAGTGACTTTTATTTACCTAAAAAAGGGTCTATTTGAGAATGTAGTTTCCAATATAGTTTCTATTCTTGTGGTCCAACATTTTTTAACATTCTAAAATTAGCAAGGCAAACCTGATCACTTGATCCTAAGAAGAATTTTATCATCTCCTCCTCTATGCCCACAGCATAGATGGAGTTGGAGGGTTGAAATCAAGCTGCAGCTTTAGAAATCTTCCCCAAACCAGGTAGACCCCTTGGGAGCCTGGAAAGTTCTCAGAACGTGAAGGTGGATGTTGTTCTTCTGCTATCCATCGGTGCCCCCAGCCTTAGTAAAAATGCAGTTAGCACCTGTAGAAGTTCAACTGCCACCCTGGCTATTGGGTCTGAAAGAATGGGCCTCCCCCTGTCCTCCTCTCCTACCTCCCCTGCATGGTCACTGCTCATTATAGCTACCCAGAGCTGACATATCCTACTTTTCACTTATCTACTAGATAGAACCCCTTTGAGGGAAGGAAAATCAAAATTGCTATTTCCAATGTCTAGAACTCAGCAAATATTCATTGAGAGAGAGAGAGTGTGTGTGTGTGTGTGTGTGTTTGTGTGTGTGAAAGAGAGAGACACATGCACACAGAGACAGAGGCAGAGAGAGACACCTAGAGACAGAATATATTTTCAGTTGAACATCGTCCAAGCTTTGGTTTGAAAAAGGGGTCTTAGGGACTGGAGTAGACGTGGAAAACACTTGAGAAGTCCTCCAGGCGGGTGCAGCTGAGAAAGCTTAGGTGGGACAGGGTACCGGTGAGGGCGGCAAAGAGAAGGGGCTTGGGTTTTGGGAGACATGTAGGGTGTAAGGTCAGGAGGACTTGGTCCTGGGTTGGCCATGGGGCCCAAGTCGGGGGGAAACTGTAGCCTTTCCCCAGAGCCTAGACCGTTCATTCTTCCTCCCCTTACCCCCTGCCCTTCCCACCCCTTCCCACTGCTGGCCTTGACCTCAGCCATTAAATATAGACTGTTAATTGCTCATCTTGCTTGTAGGTTCTGTGTTTTGCTTCCATTCTCCTTTCAGATGAGTATTCCTAAGATGTAACACAGTACGTCTCACCTTCCAAGAGAAATTCCAGGGGCTCGCTGTGCCCACCCAGGAAAGAACGGTTTCAGAACTGTCCCATTCCTGCTGGGGAAGGCATTCCTCTTTGCTTTGTAAATGTCTCAAGTCTGACCTCTCCCCCGTCCCTGACCAGTGTGGCCTTGCTGAGCCTCTCTCCTCTGAAACCCTGTGCCGTGACTGCCTGGGCCATCCAGTCACTCTCTATTCAGCATTCAGTTCACCTGAGCAAACACTTTATTGGGTACTCAACACAAAGGCAGAGGATTTTACTGAGGAACGTGAGGGTAGTAGTCCTTACATGGCGTTTTGCAATTTGTCATATTGAGGAAGTATCCTTTCATTTCTCATTTTTTACCTCTTCTTTTTAGTGACAGGTGTTAAGGTTAACCACTGCTGAAAAAAAGTGCGTAATGCGTTTAATTAGATTACCTACTTGGATTTCTTCCTTTTTTTTTTTAATTTATTTTTTTTAAATTTACATCCAAATTAGTTAGCATATCGCGCAACAGTGATTTCAGGAGTAGATTCCTTAGTGCCCCTTACCCACTTAGCCCACCCCTCCAGTAACCCTCAGTTTGTTCTCCATATTTATGAGTCTCTTCTGTTTTGTTCCCCTCCCTGTTTTTATATTATTTTTGTTTCCCTTCCCTTATGTTCATCTGTTCTGTCTCTTAAAGTCCTCATATGAGTGAAGTCATATGATACTTGTTTTTCTCTAATTTCGCTTAGCATAATACCCTCCAGTTCCATCCACGTAGTTGCAAATGGCAAGATTTCATTCTTTTTGACTGCCGAGTACTACTCCATTGTATGCATATACCACATTTTCTTTATCCATTCATCCAACGATGGACATTTGGGCTCTTTCCATACTTTGGCTTTTGTCGATAGTGCTGCTATAAACATGGGGGTGCATGTGTCCCTTCGAAACAGCACAGCTGTATCCCGTGGAGAAATGCCTAGTAGTGCAGTTGGTGGGTCGTAGGGTAATTCTATTTTTATTTTTTTGAGGAACCTCCATACTGTTTTCCAGAGTGGCTGCACCAGCTTGCATTCCCATAGTTGGATTTCTTCTTATCAAATCATTTTGCATCCTTTAGCTAAATCCTACTTAAGTTGAAAGAAGGGTATTTTTTTAAATATTCCTAGGAATTCTTTTTCTGAGTACTTTATTGGTGTTTTTTTTTCTTGGTTTTGTTTGTTTTCCTTTATACGTTATGTTGGCTTATATATATATATGTGTATATATATATATATATTTTTTTTTTTCTTCAGACAGTGGATTAGAACTTTGAAGAGTTTATGCATTCTAAGTTTTCAGTCTTTATACCTTGACTCCTCTTACCTTGATACATTTTTAGCCCTGGACCTTGTTAGATGGTAAATTCTTTGAAGACCTTTTCAATTCCCTTCAGCCTGAGAAGTTTTCAGGGTTTGTTGTTGTTGTTGTTGTTTTTGTTTTGTTTTGTTTTGTGTTTTGTTTTGCTCGGGGAGGTGAGGCGGATTCCTTTCAGTAATTTTATTTTTTCCATATTGTAAATTTCATCAGTTTTAGACATCTCATGATTGATTGCTTATACTCTTTGTATTTACTTCTGTGTGCCTTGTGTTCTATTTCTTTTTTTTTTTTATTAAAAACTTTTGTTTTTTAATGTTTATTCATTTTGAGAGAGCACAAGTCAGGGAGGGGCAGAGAGAGAGGGGGAGACACAGACTCCAAATTAGTTCCAAGCTCTGAGCTGTCAGCACAGAGCCTGACACGGGGATCGAACCCATGAACCCTGAGGTCATGACCTGAGCCAAAGTCAGACACTCAACTGACTGAGCCACCCAGGCACCCCCATTGTGTTCACTTCTTGATGCTGATTTCACTTTTGTTAGTCTGTTTTCCTTTTTCTTGATTAGGGTTGTCAGAATTTTGCCTCTTTTATTGTTTATATTCCCCTCCACCCCCAAGATTGAACTTGTTGATTTATTTATTACCTTTCTATTTCTATTTTAAAATGAATTAACTCTAATTTTTATCTGCAGTAATAAAAGCATTTGGGGCTATTCATTTTCCTTTGAGGATAGCTCCCACTGCTATACATATGTTGATGATGGGTTCTTTGCTTTTTTTTTTTTAAATCTAACTAGCTTATAATTTCAGTTTTGGTTTCCTGTTTCTTTGATCCAAGAGTTATTTAGAAGAGTGTTTCTTCATTTCCAAGTAGTAAAGGTTTTTCAGCACTTTTTATCTATACTTTTCCTGGGTTATGATTAGAGAAAATGACCTGAAACCCCTCTGCCTCTTTGAATTTGTGAAGCGTTTTTGGTGTGTGTGATTGATTTCTGTAAAGGGTCCATGGATGTGAGGGGGAAAAACATATACATATATATCTTCGGGTATTATTTAATTATTTTGTGTCCAAAAACCTTATTTTTCTGTATCCTGGAACTGTTTGATTTTGGAAGAGACACACTTAAAATTTAGAGGATTTTATTTTAAATCAAAGATTCTTTAGGTCTCTGATAGTTAATGTTACATACTTAGGTGCTATGTTTTTATGGAATTTCAGGTTTCTGATCGTTGTTTCTTCTTTGTAAGTTGCCCTTTGATTATTATACAACATTCCAACTTACTCTGTTCAGTGCTTTTAACCCTGAGTCCCACCCTGTCCATTATTAATATTGTCATTCTTGCTTTTTGTTTGTTTGTATTTGCTTGACATCTCTTTGCTCATCCCCTTATTTTAAACAGTTTTTCCCCCCATTTTTAGGAGTATTCTCTTTAAACAGCATATATCTGGGTTTTGCTTTTTAGCTCAGGGTGACAGGCTCATTTGATGGGATATGCATCCTGTTCCCATTCAGTTTAACATAATGATACTTAAATTTATTATGCTCATCTTTATATTCACTATTTAATTTACTTTGTGATTCCCCTTTATTTATTTTGATTTTTTAAGCTGATTTTATGTACCATTCAGTCTCCTCTTTTCTTATCCATTTAAAAGTTCTGTATTTTTTCCTCCTGCTAGTGATTAACTTTCATTTTCGACTATCATAAACATACACTTTTCCCTATATATGGAAGTAAGAAGTCCCTAGTTTTTCCTGTGTAGATGTGCAGTGGACTGAATATGTTCCCCCCCAAATTTCATACATTGAAATCCTAACCCCAACGTGATGGTAATTGGAGGTGGGGCCTTAGGGAGGTGATGAGGTCATGAGGGTGGGGCTCCCATGAATGGGGTTAGTGCCCTTATAAAGAGGACCCTGTAGAGAGCTGTGTTGCCTTCCTTTCACCATGTGTAAGGATAAAATGAGAAGCTGGCCATGTATGAATCAGGAAGCAGGTTCCCAACAGACACCAATTATGCTGGTGCCTTGATGTTGGACTCACCAGCTTCTAGAACTGCCAGAAATAAATGTTGTTGTCCAAGCCACCCAGTGTGGTCCTTTGTTATAGCAGCTGAGCTGAGACAGAAAATTGTGCTACTGTGAAAAAATACCTACAGATGTGGAGGTAGCTTTGGAACTGGGTGGTTGGTACAGGCGGAAGGCTTTGAAGGTCATGCTGAGAGAAGTTTACAGTGCAGCGGACAGACCGTTGACGGCAATCGTGGCATGAACTTAGAGAAGAGAGCTGGAGGGAAAGAGTCCATCTTCCTGGAGAATGCAAATAGTCATGAACAGAACGTTGGTAGGAGTACGAATGATAAAGACCACTTCTGTTGAGGGTCAGATGGAAATGAGGAACATGTGAGTGGACCACCGGAGAAAAGGCAGTCCTTGTGGTAGAATGGCAAAGACCTTGGCTGACCCGTGTTCGTGTTCCAGTGTTTTGTGGATGGTAGAATTTGTGAGAATGATGTTGGGTATTTAGCTGAAGAGAGATCTTTTTCTCTTTTTTCTTGAAAACCTTTGTGAGTTTCCTTTTTTTTTTTAGTTTTAATTTTAATTCCATTTAGTTAACATACAGAGTTACCTCATGCCCCAGTACAGCTCCCTTCTGGTTGTTTGTTCTCTGTTGTTCTCTGTTGTTAAGAGGCTGTTTCTTTGTCTCTCTCCCTCTCTTTTTTTCCCCTTTTGTTTGTTTGTTTTGTTTCTTAAATTCCACAGATGAGTGAAATCATAGGGTATTTGTCTTTCTCTGATTTATTTCGCTTAGCATTATACTCTCCAGATCCATCCATGTTGTTGCAAATGGCAATTCACTTTTTTATGGCTGAGTAATACTTTATTGGAGATATATATATACTATCTCTTCTTTATCCATTAATCTATTTTTGTAATGTTTGTTTATTTTTGAGAGAGAGAGAGGGAGGGGTGGGGGGGGACAGAGAATCTGAAGTAGGCTCCATGCTGTCAGTGCAAAGCCCAGTGTGGGGCTCAAACCCATGAACTGTGAGATTGATGAGGGAGCATGAGGCAGGCTGAGGGGCAAAGCACAAGCTAGCACACCCCTACCGCACCCCCAGGTGGGACATGTATGGTATTCCTTGGACCCTCCCAGCTACCGCAAAATGCAAAAGGACAAAAAAAAAAAAAAAAAAAAGGTAAAACTCATAAGAGTCTCCACCAGTTTACCAGAAAAGGCAATCCTATCATAGCCTAGGAACTCCCTACTGTCTTAATGTTAATACCTTGCTGGAGGGAAAAATAACTTTAGCCTAACAATAGCTAGCTCTCCAGTAAATCTTTAGCATGGAAAGTCTCTTTGGAAATTCTCTCTTGATCCCCTGAGTCCATAAAACACTGCCCCCCTACCCCCCACTTACAGCGTAGCTCTTCCTGCCCGTGGGTCCTGTCCCCATGCTTTAATAAAATCCTGTTTTTGCACCAAAGACATCTTCAAAAGTTCTTTCTTGGCTATAAGCTCTGGACCACCCCCGACCCCCATCACCTCAAAACTTCATCAAGATCATGATCTGAGCCGAAGTCAGAAACTTAGCCAACTGAGCCACCAGGCGCCCCTCCATTCATTTACTGATGGTCACTTGGGCTACTTCCATAATTTGGCTATTGTAAATAATGCTTCAGTAAACATTGGGGGGTGTGTATACCTTTGAATTAGTGTCTTGTGTTCTTTGGGTAAATACACAGTAGTGCGATTGCTGGATCATAGAGTAGTTCTATTTTTAATTTCTTGAGGAACCTCCATACTGTTTTCAAGAGTGTCTGCACCATTTTGCATTCCCACCAACAGTACAGGAGGGTTCCTTTTTCTCCACATCTTCTCCAACACCGGTTGTGTCTTGTGTTGTTGATTTTAGCCATCTGACAGGTGTGAGATGAAATCTCATTGTAGTTTTGATTTGCATTTCCCCAATGAGTTACGGTGAGCATCTTTTTTTTTTTTTTTTTTTTCAACGTTTATTTTATTTTTGGGACAGAGAGAGACAGAGCATGAACGGGGGAGGGGCAGAGAGAGAGGGAGACACAGAATCGGAAACAGGCTCCAGGCTCTGAGCCATCAGCCCAGAGCCCGACGCGGGGCTCGAACTCACGGACCGCGAGATCGTGACCTGGCTGAAGTCGGACGCTTAACCGACTGCGCCACCCAGGCGCCCCACGGTGAGCATCTTTTAATGTGTCTGTTGGCCATCTGGATGTCTTCTTTGGAAAAATATCTGTTCATATCTTTTGCCCATGTTTAATTGGATTATTATTTTTTAAATGTTAATTTTTGAGAGAGAGAGAGAGAGAGAGTGGCGTGTGCTAGTGTGGGAGGGGCAGAGAGAGAGGGAGACAAAGGATCCGAAGCAGGCTCTGCATTGATAGCAGAGATCCTGATGCAGGGCTTAAACTCAGGAACCACTAGACTATTACCTGAGCCAGAGTCGGACGTTTAACCAACTGAGCCACTCAGGTGCTCCTGGATTATTTGTTTTTTTCTTTTGGGGGGGGGGTGTTGAGTTTATAAATTCTTTATATATTTTGGATACTAGCACTTTATCGTGTATGTCATTTGCAAATATTTTCTCCTATTCTGTCGGTTGTCTTTTAGTTTTGTTGATTGTTTCCTTCACTGTGCAGGAGCTTTTTATTTCAATGTAGTCAAAATAGTTCATTTTTGCTTTAGTTTTCCTTGCTTTAGGAGACATATATAAAAAAATGTTGCTATGGCCGGTGTTAGAGAAACTACTGCCTGTCTTCTCTTCTAGGATTTTTATGGTTTCAGGTCTCACATTTAGGTCTTTCATCTATTTTGAATTTATTTTTGTGTAAGGTGTAAGAAAGTGGTCCAGTGTCATTCTTTCGCGTGTTGCTGTCCAGTTCTTCCCACACTATTTGTCGAAGAGACTGGCTGAAGAGATTTCTTTTTTTTTTTTTTTTAATTTTTTTTTCAACGTTTTTTATTTATTTTTGGGACAGAGAGAGACAGAGCATGAACGGGGGAGGGGCAGAGAGAGAGGGAGACACAGAATCGGAAACAGGCTCCAGGCTCTGAGCCGTCAGCCCAGAGCCTGACACGGGGCTCGAACTCACGGACCGCGAGATCGTGACCTGGCTGAAGTCGGATGCTTAACCGACTGCGCCACCCAGGCGCCCCAAGAGATTTCTAAGTTAAGTGTTGAAAGTGCAGCTCGGCCCATGCTGACTGGGAAAAGATAAATGCCTTGAAGACAGAATTGTTCAGCAAAAAGAAAGCAAAGCTTAACGATTTGGGAAATTCTTAGCCTGTCCATATTACAAAAAAATGAGAAAGTATGTTTGGAAGAGAACACTTCAGGATGTGGCCAACTGACCATTTGATAAAGAGATTAGTGTGGGTGTGACCCATTGACTCAATCAGCCGTCTCCAGAAGAAGCCAGGAATAGAGATGCTATTATACCAGGAGAACAGGAGCAGCTGGGACTACAGGAAACAGAAAACAGGAGCAATGAAGGAAGACTATTGAATTCTTAGATCCTGTACACCCAAGTCATAGAACCGTTTGCCGTGAATGCATGCAATTCTTCGAGACAAGGGAGGAAGGACGGGAAAGGCAATTCAGAGATCCACAGAGCTACCGCCAGCACAGGCCCGGAGTGCATGGACCCCGGGCTGGAGATCCATCCAGCACCTCAGTTTCAAATCCTCTGATGAGCCCTGGGGCAGGGCCACCTGGTGGAGCCTGAGGGACAGAACCCTCACCCTGACAGAGAGCACAGCAGGGCTAGGGCCACCAGCAAGAGCCTCGGTGGTGTGGGTGGGGCTGCTGTAGAGAGCTATGGTGGGGGGAGCACCCACTGAGCTCTCTGGATGATGTTTCTATGCTAGTTGGTCTAGAAGGCAGAATATCAAGCCAAAGTGGCTGTTTTGCTTGGAACCTGTCACCTCTTTCTTTCCTATTTCTCCTTTTTGGAATGGGGACATCTATCTTTTTTTTTTTTTAAGTTTATTTATTTATTTTGAGAGAGACAGAGACAGCACAAGTGGGGAGGAGCAGAGAGAGGGGGAGAGAGAGAGAATCCCAAGCAGGCTCTGTACTGTCAGTGCAGAGCCCAATGTGGGGCTCAAAGTCACAAACCATGAGATCATGACCTGAGCCAAACCTAAGAGTTGGACACTTAACCAACTGAGCCACCAAGGTGTCCCTATCTTTTTTTGTTGTTGTTTTTTAGAGAGACAGCTAGAGGGCAAACAAGTGAGGGAGGGGCAGAGAGAGAGAATCTCAAGCAGGCTCCACACTCAGTGAAGAGCCCGACACAGGGCTCGATCTCACAACCCTGGGATCATGACCTGAGCCAAAATCAAGAGTCAGATGCTCAACTCACTGAACCACCCAGGCACCTTATGCCTGTCTGACCATTATATTTTGGAAGCACATAATGTTTTTGGCTTCACAGGCTCCTACTTGGAGAGGAATTTTGTCTCCAAATGAGTTGAGACACACATGCTAATCAACTTTGGTTGGTTTTCCTTTTTTTAATCTGTCTTTTGTTAGTTCAGTTTCTAGGGCCATAGCTGGAAAACTCAGGAGGGTAGTAGGAAAAAACATGTTTTTCCTTTACTACATCATCCATGTCCAGTATCCCTGATGGTTAAAAACAATGTGGTCTGCTAATTCGGTTTCAAATTGTCCAAAACTGGGTAGTGTCCTCAGGTGCGTGAGAGAGACACAATTCTTCCTTCATCCCTGCCTCAAAGAAGTTCCACAAATAATTTTCTAAGGAGAATGAGCATTTACAGTAATACTAAGCACACAAGAAAATAACACACCATGATAAGGAAGCAGCAGAAACAGCCAGCGGCATAGACTCATAATTGTCTAGATACTGGAATTACCAGGTGCCAATCATAAAACCAATTCTCTCTACTATGTTCTAAGAAAAAAGGCAAGGTGAGAATCATTGTCTGGGTATAAGAAAATCTGAAATCCTGACCTAGCAGCTTCAAGAAAGAGCCAAATAGAACTTCTGGCAATTAAAAAGTAAAATGAATGAAATTAGAAGTTCAATCAGTGAGTTTAATAGCAAATTAGACATGACTGAAGAGTCTGTGAATTAGGTCATAAATCAGATCTTAGAATAGTGCAGTCGCAGTGATACTATCAAACCGAACTAGAGAATGAAGGGTGTGCTAGGGGGTAGAGAGGAGGAAAAGAGAAAGAAAAGGAAGGAAAAGAGAAAAAGGAAAAACAATTCTAATCCCCCCCTCCCATAGAAACACCAGAAGAGTTTGTTTTTGTAGGCTAAGCTACAGTGAAATGTCCAGAATTCACTGAGATAGCCAAAATTCAGTGGCTTAGGCATAGAAGTTTTTGTTGTTTTTGCTCATGTAACAACGCTACCTAGATACCCCTGGTCAGGCGATAGCTCTTCTCCAGGGGGTAATCAGGCTTCTCTCTTAGGGCTTGGCATCCTCTAGGATGTCACAATTGTTCATATCCAGCTGCTGAAAGGGAAATTAGTGTGGTGGGAGCATACCTGTCTTGTTTCTTCAAAGCCTTGGACCAGAAGAGGTGCCCATCCCTTTAGTTATTGGTGAAAACCAGCCAATGTCAGTAAAAGCTACAAGGGAAGCTGGGAAAACATAGTCTGTAGCTGGCAGGCTCTGTCTGTATATCAAAGAGGGGGAATATGGTTTGGTACTGCTAGCCATCAGTGATTCACCAGGAGATACAAACATGCAGGAAACCTGATCTCAAAAAGTGCCCGCAGACATAGTAGAAAATAATTTTGAAAGGGACAGGACTGATGTGGTGGTTTTCTGATAAACATTTTTATTATGGTATACGTACATTCAGAAAAGCCGACAGATCCTCGTGTACAGCCTCATGAATTATCACAAAATAAAAATATCCATCTAAATGCCACCTGTATCAAGAAATAGAATATCACCAGCACCTGAAGAGCCTGACTTGCAAGCCCTTCCAATCGCCATCTTGAACCTTCTTCTGAATGATAACCCCTGCCCTGACTTACAACACTTCAGATTAATCTTGTCTGATTTTGAAGCTTACATCAACGTTCTCCTGTCCATCTTCCCTTGTGTAGCATTTGCTTGTGAAATTCACCCCTAGTTACACATGTAGGTTTTTCATTCACTCCTTCATTTTCATTGCAGCATAATATTTCATTGAGTAAACATTCCGTAATTCACTTAGCCATTCTGTCTCCAGTAGACATTCGAGTTGGTTTTGGGCTTTGGATATTACAATTATTGCAAAGGGAAGATCTCTTTGCTGTGCTTACCATCATGCCCAGTGCAACCTCGGTTCCATTTTATTGTTATTATGTCTTAGCGTGTCTCTTCCCTATCTCCTTTTCTCTTTTCCTTCCACATAACTGCCTATAATAAAGAAGAGAATTATTATCAAGGTTTTAAGAAAATTTACTGAACAGCTGTGGTTCCTGTTCTTGACTCGAAAGTATAGGTTTGACCCTGTTTTTCTTTCTTTATTTTTTTTTTTTTTTTAAGATTTTATATGTGAGTGATACCATGTAGTATTTGTCTTTCTCTGTTTGGCTTATCTCAGTGTAATGCCCTCCAAGTCCATTGGTGTCATTGCAAATGGCAGGATCTCCCTCTTTCTCATGGCTGAATAATACAACATTGTATGGACACATTACATCTTCTTTATCTAATGTATAACATGGTGACTGTAGTTGATAACACTACGTATAACTGAAATTTGCTAAGAGAGTAGAACTTAAATGGGCTTACCAAAAATAAATACATACATACATATATACATGCATGCATACATACATACCAAAAAACAAAACAAAACCCAGGTAAATATGTGAGGTGATAGATGTGCTCATTAACTCGATGGGGGAGGAATCCCTCCACATTACAGGCATATATCAAACCATCAGGATATACACTTTTTTTTTTCATTTTTAAAGAGTTTTGTATGCACTTCTGAAGTTTTTTTTTTTTTTTAATGTTTATTTATTCTTGAGAGGGAGAGAGAGACAGAGCATGATCAGGGGAGGGGCAGAGGGCGAGGGAGACACAGAATCCAAAACAGGCTTCAGACTCTGAGTTGTCAGCACAAAGCCCAACCCAGGACTCAAACCCACAAACCATACGATCATGACCTGAGCCAAAGTCGGACACTTAACTGACTGAGCCACCCAGGCACCCCAGGACGTACACTTTAAATATCTTATAATTTTATTTGTCAGTGATACCTCCATAAAGCTAAAAATATAAAATTATGTGCATAAGTTATTTTTTAAATCTAATAAAAGTTAAAAAAAATTCACGATGGAGATCAAGCTTCCACACATTTCCTAGCTATACAAATATTTTTGTACTTCTCTTCAGTACATGCTTCCTTTTATAGTCTGACCTCTTATTGAGGGTAGAAATGGGTCTCATATCTTTTTCTGCTACTAGTATAATAAAAATTTTTGAACAAAAGCACGTAAGAATAAACACGGTGTTTTAGCCATAAGAGAGAAGCACGTCTGTTGGAGTAAAGAGGGATCACTGAGAAAATGTGCTCGGTCATGGTAATATCTGTATTTGCTTCCTGCCTTATCCTGCTGTGTGGATGCTGGATATGCTTCTTTAGCTATTCTGCCTCTATGTGAAGTGCTTGGGTGTTTTTGTGGGTGTGAGTGCGAATGTGTGTCTGTGCATGTGTATCTATGTGTGTGTGCTCGAGTGTGCGTGTATGAGGGCACGCAGACCCACGTTTACATTTAGTCTCTTTCTTTCTCATTGATACACACAGATATTTATATACTTGGAGGTGATGAAAGGTCTGATTTTTCCAGATGTCAGAAACGGAGTTGCTGTGACACGGAGTCATGAACGGCGGTGTTGAGTTCATGGTGGATTCTATCCCCAGTGCGCCCAGAGAGTTCAATTAGACAATCATTGTGCATAAGTCAGCGCTCCCATGGAGCAACACTGACTCAAGCGGGGAAGCCTTGAAGCGATCCATCATCAGTCATGACGTTGCTTCCTAGCTTTCGAATACTGTGTAGACTTCAAACCAGAAGGATTCAGAACTGTTGTCAATATTTTCTTTTTATGGAAAGCCAACTTTCCCCCTGTAATTTTCCCAGTCAAATTTAAGAACAAAAACCACGAAGCATACCAGTAGAACTCCAGTGTGGGGGTGGCGGAAATCAATTTAAAAAAGTGTAATGTGGCCAGTTTGTGGTCTTTTATTACCCAAAGATTTATCACATTCACTGTATAATTACATCTCCACATCTGTGGGACACAAATGTTTTATGTTTCCAACATTTATGGTTTGACATCGGAAACATCTGTGCAGGCCCAGTATGCAACATCTGGAAGACATTTCTGAGCTTTTATGACATGCGGAGTGATCTTTGTTTTGGAATAAGTGTGTGGTTTCCTCCAGTAGCTCTTCCTGCTGGTAATGTCCTTCTAATTGGCATTTCACTGGGGGATTGAAAGAAGCCTGGCTTCCTGACCTCTGCTGGGTGTAAGGAGATGCTTCAGAGGAATCTTCACATAGTCAAGACTCAGGGGTAGGGGAGAAGATGCCAAGTCATGGGTTTAACTCCCTTAAAACACGATTCAGTGATCTAGGGGAGCAGGTTGAGAGGAGGGAAGGGAACTTGCATTATTGGGCTGGAACTTTCTTAGGTGCTTTCTTCAAATGATGAAGCATTTATGGCAAACATCATTGTCCTCATTTACCAATGAGGAAACTGAGTCTCACAGAAGTTAATTTGCTCAAGATCACCCAGCAATAAGTGGAAGTGGTAGATCTGAGGTTTAAATTAATGTCTGTCTAGCATCTTGTTAGAAGATGGTGTTCTTGTTCTTAAAGAATGGGCAAGAGAGCTTAACATACAACGAAGGTTTTTGGAGAGCCTACTATGTGCTAGGAAGTATTCTAGGTGCTAAGGATAGATCAGTGGACAAAACAGACAAAATTTGCTGTCTTCATTGATCTTATATTCTGTTGCAATAGAGTGACAAGAAACAACAAATGCTTAAGGTACACGGTAGGTAGGAAATTGAAGAGTGAAATGGGAACAAAATTAGTGCTAAGCATGGGGTTCGGGAATGTAGTGGAAGGATTTATTTTAGTTTGGGCTCTCCCCCAGCAAAGCCTGAAACCAGAACTTGGAAGTGGATAGTTTATTTGGGAGGTGATCCCAGCAAACACAATTAGGGAGTGGAGAAAGTGACCCAGTGTAGGAAGACAGGCCAATAAACGACACCTTAAAGAACTCATTACCCCAAATGGGGCTCAGCTGCCCCTGGTAGTCCTCTGAGGAACCATGTAGAACACACCCAGAATTGTCCTCTGGCCAACTGGGGGACTTGCAGCTCTTATCCTTCCTTGGTTGAGGGGTGCTTTGGGAACGTTTTAACTCCTCTAAATTTTCAGGTTGTGCCTGAATAGAAAGGAAGATCTTCTGTGGCTCCAGAGTAGCAACAGGGAGAGGTACAGGTGCACATACTTGGCATGGGGCGCCGGAAATGTTTCCGAAGTATGCTGAATCCAAGTGGGCTGCAGCCATTGGTGTGGACACACGAAGCGTCCACTGCAGGGCTGCCATTTGAAGTGAGGAGGTCCTTGTAGTCCTCACTAGATAAGCGACATTCAAATGAAGACTTGAAAGAGGTTGAGGGTAGGGCTAGTGGCTGTCTGGAAAGAAAAGAAAAGCTAGTTCTGAGGCCCTGCTAGGAGAGGCTGTCTGGCGTGGTCAGAGAACATTGAGGAAGCCTACTTGGGTGGCTGGGCTGGAGTGGGCATGGGAAAGGGCAGTAAGAGATGAAGTTGAGGGAAGCAGGGACTGGATCACATGGGCCTTGTGGATTACCATAAGCAGTTCCGGCTTTGCCACGAGACAGAATGGAAGTCATCAGAGGGTTTGAGCAGAGGAGTAGTTTAACAGTTTACATGTAGACACATCATTCTGGCTGCGTAGTTGAGAATCATCTGTAAGATGGATGATGAAGCTGGCTGGGACCAAGGTGGAAACAGTGGATGTGATGAGAAGCAGACAGATCGGGATATGCTTTGAAGGTAGAGCCCACAGGACCTTCTGGCAGAATGGATGTGAATATGAGAGCAGGAGACGTGTGCAGCATGCGTCAGCAACTAGAATGAGAGAGTTGCTGTCAGGTGAGGTGGGGAAGTCAGTAGAAGGCAGAGATTTGATGAGGAAGATCAGGCGTCCAGGTTGGGACATTTATAGTTCGAAGTGAATATTGCACATAAGAGATGCCAAGTAGGATATTGGACCTATGCCTGGAGTTTAGGGGTGAGACCTGGCTTGGAGACATAATTGTGGGAATCTTCACTATACTGCTTTGCATCAGAGCCATGAGACCAAATGAGGTCACCAGTGGAGGGATGGAGAGGGAGAAGAGAGGTGCTCCAAGGGCTGAGCTCTGGCCTTCCAGCGTTTATAAGTCAGGGGAGAAGAGGAGGCCAACAGGGGGCTGGAGAAAATGTAGCCAGAGAAAAAGGAGGAAAGCCAAGACAAAGTTGTGTATATGAAGTCAGATGAGATCAAGTTTAGGAGGGAATTGGAGGAGTGTAATTGGAGACAAGGAGTAGAAACAACTGCTTTGAGTCATTTTGCTGCAAAGAAGAATTGACAAATGGAATAACAGAACATGGAGTCAAGAGAGAGCCTTTTCTTTCATTGTGAGAAATCATAGCAATTTGTCTGCTGATGGGAATGATCCACTAGGGAATAGAAAGGGAGGAGTTGGAGGAGAATTGCTGCATGGATAGCCTACCTACTGTAGCTAAGAAGCAATGGGTCTGAATCCCCAGTGACAGTCAGCCTTGGATGAGAACAAGCACAGTTAATCATTTTAACAAAAATGATTCTAGAAGATGTGGAGATGTTTGGGTGGGAATTTCTGAAAGCTTTTTCTGATTGCTTCACTTTTCTTAGTGTAGAAGAACCCAAGGTCATGGCGTTGGATGTTGAGAAGACAGAGACATAGAAAATACTTATCTGTGAGGATGAGGAAGACCATGAACTGGTGGAATATTGTATGACTGTCAGGAAACAGAAGGAAGGGTCCACTTGGGGTTCATGCTCATAATTTTTGTTTTAGTGAGGTAAGAGCACAACTCCACCATTAAGTAATGACAGTGAAGAGTGGGTTTGATGTTGCTCGTAGGTTAGGATTCCCTACTGTGTGCTCCAAGGGAATATTTATATCCAGACTTTATAAGAGAACAGGGAAAAGGGTATTCTCTTACATGAATTCATGACAATGAGAATTGATAGAACCTTCTGGGTGAGCCATTAGATAACAAAAATTAAGAAAAAATTTTTAATGTTTATTTATTTTTGAGAAATAGAGAGAGACAGAGCGTGAGCAGGGAAGGGGCAGAGACAGAGGGAGACACAGAATCCAAAGCAGGCTCTAGGCTCTGAGCTGTCAGCACACAGCCAACATGGGGCTCGAACTCGTGAACTGTGAGATCATGACCGAAGCCAAAGTTGGATGCTTAACTGACTGAGGCACCCAGCACCCCAACAGCAAGATTTCTGAATATCATCATCCCTCCAGCCCATAATGTTGTGGTGGACAACTCAGATCCCCATCCCCAGAACCCAGTACCTCTGCAGGACTCAGGCAGAGTCCTCTGTGGTCTCCAGCTGTGGCTGTTGGACACTGTGCTGGCTCTCAGCTGAGTCATTCTTTGGGAACTGCTCTCTGCCAAAGAGAGCCACCCCAGTTGAGAGCAGCCTGCATCCACTGACTGGTTAACGTGGGCCCACCATCCTTGCCTCAAGATGAGGTAATTCTGAAGGGCCATTGTAGGTCCAGAGCTCTCTATGAGATATGATGAGGCTTTTTTCATGAGTGCGTCAGAGCTGAACAACTCCCTGTCTCCAGCTCTGTTTCCTTCTTTCCTGAACACCTAACAGGTGTTGATTTTGAGGGTATCCGAACAATCTGACTACACTCAAATGGTACTCAGCCTGTTTCCCAGGGAGCCCTACCAAAGAATGCTCTGATGCAGAAATTCCACAGTTAGGATTTATCAAGAGGAAATAAATAAGGGTGCAAAGATTTTGATGATATACTGTTTATAATAGTGTAAAATTGAAATGACATCAACAGAACAGAATGCTTAAATCATGCATGGTATACTCCTATGATAGAGGCATCGGTGTGCTCTTGATACACATTTAAGGACATGGAAGGGTTTTTGCAATATTTTGCTGATACACTGACCATAATTTGTTATTGTAGGGTAAAGCAGACAATTATTTTACGGAGGAAAATGTATTAAGACACCTTTCACCTCCCAGAACGAGTACGTGAAGCTTTGCCACGTGCACAATTAGAATGAGCCTAGATTCTAGCCCTCATCAGCAACACTTCTGAGCTTCATGCATCTATATTTTCAAAATTCTGGGGACACAGTCTTTTAAGGATGTGTATTTTGTTTCATCCATCTGTCTCAGAACTGTGGTTTAGGTGCTAAAATGTGTAAAGTGTGCAGGACACTTCAGTAATATATGGGGACAGTCCACAGAATACTTGAAATCAGGACATTTAAATTTTTTTAATGTTTATTTATTATTGAAAGACAGAGACAGAGCATGAGCATGGGAGGGACAGGGAGAGGAGGAGACACAGAATCTGAAGCTGGCTCCAGGCTCTGAGCTGTCGACACGGAGTCCAATGCGGGGCTTGAACCCACAAACCTTGCGATCATGACCTGAGCCAAAGTCAGACACTTAACCAACTGAGCCACCCAGGCGCCCCTAAATCAAGACATTTTTAAAAAGTTGCCTATATAATCACCATAAATATAGGTATTTCCATTTGTATATCAGCTGAAGAGACTATTTGAAAAATGCCATTATACTGCAACTTTTGACCAAATAGAGTGGTTCTCTATTCATATTCCATTCACATTCCACCTTCATGATTTCTTACATCTGTGCCATCTATAAGATTATTTAATCTTTTTCCTTAAGTAGACTCTGTAGAAACATAAGAACTTTCTTAGCTCGATTCTAAGTAGTGATATTAAAGATCAAATTAGCTTAATGTACTAGTAATAATTTTTAGGTACATATTAAAGTAAGTATATAACTATTGAAATAAAGAACATCTGCCTGTGTACCTCTGAAAAAAAAATCATCTCCTGCATTTGCACCATGCTTCCTAAACCCACTGCACTAGGTTGTCAGGACCTAAAAGATCGGACATTTCTGGGACATCCGGCCATCCCGTGGACTGGAAGGAGAAGGAAGGCACTCTGAAGCGTTTGGTCTGGCCTCGTCTCAGTGCTGACTTCTGCCAGAAACTTACTTGTGTGTCAGTCATGTGGAGCACTCACATATTCTATGTCAACCAGGCCTTTCTGAGCTAGTGGGAGGAGGTGATCACCACATAGAGAAGTCTACATTTTTATGGAGTGTTCTCTCTCAGGCTGTTGGGTGCCATCACTGATACACCCTGGCCAAAGATATTTTGGCCAAGGATGATTTACCAGTGTCTGGCACCAAGTTGGTGGTCCCAGATGTTTCTTGAATTTAATTGACTTAAACCTTTAAAAAATGTTCCTTTAGTATCCTGGAAATTTCAGAAAGTGAATGATTCTCATCTGAAAATGAAATGAATTTGGAAGCCAGAATGGGACAGGGAACAGAAAGGGAGAGAGAAAACATCTGTGTAAGTGACCAGGACCATTGGCTAGGGCTTTACCATGTGGTGCAGGCAGGGGCTGCTGAGAGGATATTTGTTGGGGGACCATTGCTTCAGCCCAAAGAAAAGGTTGTGGTAGTTCCATAGATACCCAAAGTACACCAAGCAATCAAACTCTTGATGTGAGATGCAGGGCCCAGTATCAGGGACACTTGTCATGGATTCTCATCCCCTGGTCCAAACTCTGTCACTTGGCATCTGTTCAAAAATGTCCTCTGTGAAAAGACCTAATTTCATTGTCTAAACCAGTTCTGGGTGGCCTTCTTTGTTATTGGAACTTGAAAAATACAAACAAAAGAAGCTAACTTATTATCATTTCTACAGACTTCATCCTAATCCAATACACCAACGTCAACACTCACAATCTAGGAATGTAATAATCATGGTGGTGCAAATTTGTGTGTCACATACAAATATTTTTATACCTGTTTGGCCATATTATTCTTCTTTAATGCTTGGGGGAAAGGCAGGGCAGATGTTATTATCTCCAGACCATGAAGAAATTAACATTGTGGGAATACCACTATAGTCCAAAAATTGTGCTGTTTTCCAAGATTTTAAATCACTTACTAGTATATCTAAGGTAGGCATTATTATTTTCATTTACAAGAAAAAAGTGAAGCTCAGAAAAGTTAAATGATCTGTCCCCAGTGATGTGGTTAGTGTGATATAGATTTACAATCTGGGGGTAGAGTCTGCATACAGATCATATGAATGCGAGTGGAATCGTCTCTCTGATGCATTTAAGAATACTCAAACAGCCATCCATACTTCTGAATTGGAAGAAATGCTTTGGGGGCTCTTACCTAGACTCCGTTAATCTAGTGTAATTAATTATCAAGTTGGAGGAGATTGAAACCTGTCATTCCCAGAAATTTAGCCAAGAGAGGAATATTGATCCATTCGTTTCAAAGTGTAGACATGCTTATCTGTTTTAGGGATTTGAGATCCTCATGTGGAAACTGTCTTATGTTTTCTTGTAAGGATTTTCTGGTTTCACGTTTCACATCTAGGTCTTTAATCCATCTTGAGCTTATTTTTGTGTGTGGTGTAAAAAGGTGGTCCAGTTTTCCCAGCACCATTTGTTGAAAAGACTGTCTTTTTCCCATATGTATATTCTTCCTTCGTCAAATATTAATTGACTATGTAATCCTGGGTTTATTTCTGGGCTTTATATTGTGTTCTGTTGATCCGTGTGTCTGTGTGCCAATACTATACTGTTTTGATTACTACAGCTTTGTAATATATCTTGAAATGCAGGATTGTGATACCACCATCTGTGTTCTTTTCTCTCAAGACTGCTTTGGCCATTCAGGGTCTTTTGTGGTTGTGTACAAATTTTAGGATTATTTGTTGTAGTTCTGTGAAAAATGTTGTTGGTATTCTGATAGAAATTGCATTAAATGTGTAGATTGCTTTGAGCAGAATGGACATTGTAACGATATTTGTTCTTCCAATCCATGAGTGTGGAATATTTTTCTATTTGTCATCTTTAGTTTCCTTCACCAATAATTTATAGTCTTTAGAGTAAAAATCTTTTACCTCCTTGGTTAAGTTTATTTCTAGGTATTTTGTTATTCTTGAGCAATTGTAAAAAGTATTGTTTTCTCTTTTTTTTTTTTTTCCAGAGAGAGAGTGCACATGCGTGAGCCGGGGGGGTGGGGTGGGGAGAAAAAGAGAGAGAGAGAATATGAATATTAGTCAGGGTCCCCACTCAGCATGGAGCCTGACACGGGGCTCAATCCCACAACCCTGGCATCATGACTTGAACCAAAATCAAAAGTCAGATGCTCAACTGACTGAGCCACCCAGGCACCCCAAGGATTGTTTTCTTAATTTCTCTTTCTGCTACTTCATTATTAGTGTATATAAATGCAACAGATATATATATATATATATAAATTTTTATCTCATGACTTTACTGAATTTAATAGTTCTAGTAGTTTTTTGGTGGAATCTTTAGGGTTTTCTATACACAGTATCATGCCATGTACAAATAGTCAAAATTTTACTTCTTCTTTACCAACTTGGATGTCTTTTTTTCTTTCTCTTGTCTGATTGCTGTGGCTATAGCTTCCAATATTATGTTGAATAAAAGTGTTGAGAGTGAACATCCTTGTCTTTTTGAACATCCTGATCTTAGAGGAAAAGCTCTCGGTTTTTTTTTTTTTTAATTTTTTTTTCAATGTTTTTATTTATTTTTGGGACAGAGAGAGACAGAGCATGAACGGGGGAGGGGCAGAGAGAGAGGGAGACACAGAATCGGAAACAGGCTCCAGGCTCCGAGCCGTCAGCCCCGAGCCTGACGCGGGGCTCGAACTCACGGACCGCGAGATCGTGACCTGGCTGAAGTCGGACGCTTAACCGACTGCGCCACCCAGGCGCCCCGACTCGGTTTTTCACCATTGTGTATGATGCTAGCTATTGGTTTTTAGTGTGTGGTCTTTATTATGTTGAGGTATGTTCCCTTTAAACCTACTTTCCTGAGAGTTTTTTTTTTCTATCATGAATTGATGTTGTACTTTATCAAATGCTTTTTCTTCATTTATTGAGATTATCATATGATTTTTTTTATTATTTCTCTTTTTAATTTGATGTATCACATTGGTTGATTTGTGGATATCAAACCACTTTTGGATCCCTGGAATAAATCCCACGTGATCATGGTGAATGACTTTTTAAATGTGTTGTTGGATTTGATTTGCTAGTATTTTGTTGAGTATTTTTGCATCTGTGTTCATCAGAGATATTGGCCTGTAGTTTTCCTTTTCTGTAGTGTCTTTATCTGGTTTTTCCTTTTCTGTAGTGTCTTTATCTTTGTCTACAAGCCCAGAATTTGGAAGCTTTCTTTCCTCTTCTGGTTTTTGGAATAGTTGGAGAAGAATGGGTATTAACTCTTCTTTAAATGTTTGGTGGAATTCATCTGTGAAGCCATGTGGTCCTGGACTTTTGTTTGTTGGGAATTTTATTATTATTATTACCGATTCCATTTTATTGCTGATAATCAGTCTGTTCACATTCTCTATTTCTTCCTGACTCAGTTTTAGAAGGCTATGTTTAGGTCTTTTAATTGTGTGTCCAGGATCATCCTTAACCCATATGACTTTAATTGGAGTGCGGAGATAGGACTTGAGACTGGAATTGAGTAGTTGATAACAACGTAGGGTGAGGAGGAGTGAAATGCTAGAGCAGAAATGAACCTCTGGGGTAATTCTAGCTGTTTCATCTTCTGTGCTAGCCCAATTTCCCTGTCACTCTTTATGCATCTCAAATCCTTGCTTGTATGGTTGTTAGTTTTTTTTTTTCTTTTTAAACGTTTATTTATTATTAAGAGACAGAGCATGAGCATGGGAGGGGCAGAGAGAGGAGGAGACACAGAATCCGAAGCAGGCTCCAGGCTCCGAGCTGTCAACACAGAGCCTGACGTGGGGCTCGAACCCACAAACCACGAGATCATGACCCGAGCCGAAGTCGGACGCTTAACCGGCTGAGCCACCCAGGCACTCCCGTACGGTTGTTAGTTTTAAAAATTATCTCCCTTTCATTGTTACATTTATCCACATCATCTCCTTCAAGGGTCCAGCCCAGAACTCACTTTTTTTCCTCCCTACTCTTTTATCACATTGAATCTCTGGAATTTCAGCCATTTTTTCTCCGTGTATTATCAATATCTTCACGTCATATCAATGTACTCACACAGAGATTGATTCTGGATCCTCCACAGGTTTACCTGACTGGAGCCAAAGTGCCACTACGGGAGACATTGAGATGGGAAAGAGGGACAGTACGGTTCCCTTAAGTCTTGGAACCAAAGGGCATCAAAGAAGCAGGGGGGTACGGAGCAGGGGTTCAAAGACAGGTGTCTTGGATGCATGTTATTCTGGGACTTCCATGAATCCATCTTTTCAGAAAGTATCATGTCTTATGAGTTCAGAATGGATAATTCTCTCGTGCCAATAAAGACAGTTGATAGACCGTGCAGTTCCTACCCAACGCACCAAAACAACAAAGAGAAGTTTAAGTCCCAAGAATTGAAGTTCTATGAAAGGTGCCTCTAATCATATGCAGCGTGTGAAAAAAGTATCTTCTTCCTCAGTTATATATATATTATCACTTATGCTAGTTTTCCTAATACAATAATTTAATACAAGGTGACACTGGGATTGCATTTTAAGGAAACTGAATCATGTGTGTATTTCTTCATTCATACAGAAAAAAATGGTCTGAGCAATTGTGCTAAATGTCTTAGGTTTGGTTCTCTGGAAGACCCGAGTCAAGGTTTCTGTGCAAGTGTTTTATTAAGAAAATGCTCCCAGGATAAACTGAAAAGGAGATGGCGGGGGGGGGGGGGGGGGAGAGCGGGGGAGGGGGGGTGCAGGCGGGCTCTGGAATTCCCTGAGCCTAGAAGTTTCCTCTGTGTTGTGAAGAGGCAGGGGAAAAAACCTGACACAGTCCAGAGACTTCTGTTAAAGCTCTAGTTCTGGCCGTAACTGGTGGCCTTAGATTAGTTTTTTTCCAACTCTCCTGAGAGCTTTTGAAGTAATTGAATAGTGTGACTTGTAAATTTAACAAATGTCCAGTGAGAGCCTTCTCCAGGGAGATAAAGTTGCAGAACCGGAGGATCTTGCCTTTGGGAGATTCTCAGCTCTGAGAGCGAGCTGGGTTCCTGGGTCAGCATAGCAGCCACACCCACTCAGTAGGGGGGTCTCCCAACACTGGATGGAGTAAAGTGAAAATGTGGCTGCTGGTCAGTTTAGGTCTCCACAAGTGATTTGTTTTGTTTTGTTTTGTTTTTTTACATAATGGGAATGTATGCCTTTAGGGCTAACGAAGACAGCACTCCTTAACTGTAACCGAAATGAAGACAGCACTCCTTAACTGTAACCGAAATAAAGAAGTCACCCCTCTCTGATCCAGCCCCTGCCTCTGCTTAAAATAGGGGTCTAGCTGAGGATTCGGGTTTGAAAGCAGGGCATCTTTTTCTTTTTCTTTTTTTTTCCCCCTCAGCTTTAATCAGAGGAAATTGACAAGTAAGAATTGTGTTTATTTAAGGTGTACAACATGATGTTTTTATACGCATATACACTGTGAGCTGGTCCCCCACGATAAAGCAAATTAACATAACCATCACCCCACACAGTTACCATTTCTTTCTTTTTTTTTTCTGGTGAGAACAGTTAAGGTCTGCCTTCTTAGCACATTTCAAGCGTGTAATACAGTATTGTTAACTGTAGTTATCAGGCTGTATTCTAGATCTCCAGAATATGTTCATCTTGCATAAATACAGCTTTGTCTTTTGGTCAGCATCTCCCCATTTCCCCCTCCATCCCATCCTTGGTAACCACCATTCTACTCCCTGTGAAGGCACGGCATCTTATTGATTGACTGGAACCAAATTATTGACCTATCCAAAGAACCTGCATGTTTCGACCTGCCCTATGTGAGAAACTCTCCACTGGGGATAGCAAAAATGGGCTCAAATGCATAACAGTGAGATGTTCTAGGACATTTGAAAGTTGAATTATGATGGAAGAACATTTACACATTATCCATCACTCATTTGTTTATTCAACAAATATTTACTGAGCCCCCTGCTAGATACCAGGCATTGTTCTCGGCCATAGGGATTTAGCAATGAGTAGAACAAACATAGTCTCTCTCCTCGTGGAACTTCAATTCTAGCAGAAGAGACACAGACATAAAAACAATAAAGAAGTAACTGTAGGGTTACCTGGGTGGCTTAGTCGGTTAAGCATCCGACTTGGGCTCGGGTCATGATCTCACTGTTCGTGAGTTTGAGTCTCCCACTGGGCTCTATGCTGACAGCTCAGAGCCTGGAGCCTGCTTTGGATTCTGTGTCTCCCTCTCTCTGCCCCTCCCCTGCTCACGCTGTCTCTCTCCACCTCTCAAAAATAAATAAATATTTTAAAAAATTAAAGAAGTAAATGTAATAGTGTTTTAGGTGGTAATAGCATAATGGAGAAAAATAAACCAGGGTAGGAAGTGGGGTTGCTGTGTTATATGGGGTGGTGAAGAAAGATCTGAGTTAAGATGTCATTTGAGAAGCGCTCTGAAGGAGTGTGTGTGTGTGTGTGTGTGTGTGTGTGTGTGTGTATTGTGTTAAGAGGATTCAAAGAATAGGCCAGTGTGGCTGCAGGCAAACCATTGAGGAAGAGAGTAGGAGGTCATAATATTGAAAGGCACCAATTATGTAGGACAATTGTTCTCAAACTTTTCTGCACATTAAAACTGCCTGCAGAGTTTTTAAAAATCCGCATGATCTCCAGACTCTCTGAAGTTGCGACCCAGTGATCAGTGGTTGTTAAAGCCCTCTAGGTGATTCTAATGTGCAGCCAGGGCTAATAACCAGCCATGAGGAGCCATTGTTAGGAGAAGTCATGGTTAATTGTGTCTGTCAACTTGGCTGGGCCACAGGGCCCAGATGTGTTATCAGCCATTACTCTTGATGTTTTCTTGAGGGTGTTTTTGGATGAGGTTTACGTTTTAATTGTTGGACATTGAGTGAAGCAGATTGTACTTCATAATGTGGGTGGGCCTCATCCAATCAGTTGAAGGCTTGAATAGAACAAAAGACTATTTTGCCAGCAGATGGCTTTTGGACTTGCAACAATGGCTCTCCCTGAGGCTCTAACCTGCTGGCCCACCCTGCAGATTTTGGGTTTGTCAGCCTCTACAATCATATGAGCCAATTGCTTAAAGTAAGTCTTTATGAATGCACATATCCTATTGGTTCTATTTCTCTGAAGAACCCTAAGGAGGGTTATAAGCAGAGAAGGGATAGGATCTGATTGACTTTTTAAATAAATCTCTGATTGCTGAGCTGAGGTCAGACCATGGAGGACCCAAGGGCAGAAGCAGGGAGACGACTTAGGAAGACGCTGTAATAATCTGAGCAATAGTTAATGGTGACCCCAGTAGTAACAGGAAGGTGATGTGAAATTGTAAGATTCTGCGTTGTCTCTGAAGGTGAAGCAAGCAGTATTTGCTGTTGGATACATGGCAGTTGTGCTACAGTTTATTTTGGTGACCTAGGGCCTCCACCAATCATAGCTTAGGTTAGTCACTTACTTTATTTGATGCAGATCATTGGAGGCCAAGCAGAAAAGGGCCGTTAAGTATTAACAGACACATGCAATAAAGTGAAAGCCTGATCCTTAGAGAATTCTGGCCTCGACCAAACAATTCAAACATTTTCAAACATGTTGGAACAAGCAAGAAACAAAACACACTTTGACAGATAATTTATTTCCAAACTATATGTATCTTAAGTGTAACTGACTCCAGCTGTTTTTCCTCCTTTGCTCTTTTCCTCTCCCATCATCTTGACAAGGCAACGACAGCTTTAGAACACGTCCAGCATAGTGTTCGCACAGTGGGACAAAACATTTTGTTATTCACAGGGACTCTGACCTCAGGAGGGCTGAGCTTCATTCTATAAATCATCATCCAGACAGACATTCAAGTGCTGCTATATTTGGCAGGGACCCCCTACCCAACCCAAGTCTGGTGTGCACCAGGAAAAGCCGAGTCAAGGTTCCAGGGCAGCTCATTCTGTCCTTGTCCTCTGTGTCTTCCCCACTGCAGCTCTACCCAACAGCTCTCAGGTCCAGGAGCCTGCCTGCTCTCTTTTGCCCCCGGGTCTTCATACAGGTGTTTCCTTTACCTGGTGGCCATTTCTCCCACCTGCTTTGCTTAGGTCAAGGCTTCAGTCTTTTCCAGGGAGCCTCTGACCAGGTGGGGCAGATTGTGTCTCCTTCGACTTCTGTTTAATGGGGTCTTCCACACCGAAGCCTTCCTTGAGCCTATCCGAACGGGGCCACCTCCCCCCGTTAGTGGACTCTACAGGAACCTTGGGATCCAGCACATCTATATGCATCCTAATAATAGCTGTTTCTATTCTCTTAAGCTCCAAAAGTCCATGAGTATAGACCATGAGTATAGACCTGCCTGGTTCACTTCTGTGTGCCCAGCCACCCACCTAGTATACCCTTGACCATTCCATGAATAATTTCAGGAAAACTGTGCTAGGCCCTGAGTATACATTGGTGCTCATAAGGATTTGTTGGGTTGGGAACAAGATGGCGGAGTAGGAACACCCTGTGTGCACCTTCTCCCACGGACACACCAAAACCACAACTACATATGGAACATCTCTCTCCAAAAATGACCTGAAGGCCAGTAGAACAGCTCTCCCGCCAGGGGCACCAGTCCAGTGCCAGTCCACGCTAAGACTGCCCACCAGGCGTGGCGGGATAGGAGTTTTTTTGGAGAGGTGCCTGCTGGGGCAGGTGCGTTGAGCAGAGCGGGTCCACAGGGAAACACCAGGGCAGGGTGAGCAGCGCTAGTAAAGTAGATGGAGCGTGTCAGAAGTGACACCCACCAGTGTCAGGCCAGGTAGGTACATATAGAGTAAGAAAAATGGTGCCCACCAGTGTGTCCATTACTGGAGAAAGTTGCTACAGATCCCTGCCTCTGTGGGCACACGACCTAAAATTAGTCAATAAATCTTCACATTGGCCCACTTCTCCATCCGCTGCTTCTATGTTGGGTCTCAGATCAAGTGAGTTTGTGCTATCAATGCTTTAAAAAAAAGTCTCAGTTCTTATAGTCTGCCAACTCTCCTGTACTGCTTTTAGAATGTGTTCAAACTTAAGTGACCATTAACTTAAAGTAGACTGCCATACACATAGGGTGTTGTATATGAACCTCATGGTCACCACAAATCAAAAACCTATAATAGATACCCAAAAAATACAAAGAAATGACTCCAAACATAACCCTAAAGAAACTCATCAAATCCCAAGCAAAGAGAGCAAAGTTTTCTAGTTCTTTTATGTCTTACACTCTTTAGGAGTTCTAGAAAAAGAACAAAGCCCCAAAGTTAGTAGAAGGAAGGAAACAATAAAGATCAGAGTGGAAATTAAATAGAAACTAAAACAAAACAAAACTAGAAAAGATCAGTGAAGCTAAGAGCCGGTTTTTTGAAAAGATAAAATAACCTTTAGCAAGATACATAAGAAAAAAAAGGAGGGCCCAAATAAAGTCAGAACTGAAAGATGAGAAGTTACAGCTGACAACAAAGAAATACAAAGGTAAGAGACTGCTACAAACAATTATATGCTAATAATGGACAACCTAGAAGAAATGGATAAGTTTCTAGAAACTTGCAGTCTTCCAAGACTGAATCAAGAAGAAATAAAAAATCTGAACAGACTGATTACTAGTAATGAAATTGAATCAGTACTTCAAAAACTACCAAGATGGGGCATCTGGGTAGCTCAGTTGGTTGAGTATCTGACTTCAGCTCAGGTAATGATTTCATGGTTCATGAGTTCAAGCCCTGTATCGGGCTCACTGCTGTTAGTGTGGAACCTGCTTTGAACCCTCTGCCCCCTTCTCTCTGCCCCTTCCCCTCTCATGCTCGCTCTCTCTCTCTCTCTCAAAAATAAACAAAACATTAACAAAAAATAAATGCTAAAAAAATAAAAACTACCAAGAAACAAAAGTCCAGGACTAGACTTTTTTTTTTTTTAGTTTATTTTGAGAGAGAGAGAGAGAAAGCACATGCAAGCAGGGGAGGGGTAGAGACGGAGGGAGAGGGAGAGAATCCCAAGCAGGCCACACCCTGTCAGCGTGCAGGCCACACCCTGTCAGCGTGCAGACCCCAACATGGGGTTTAAACTCACAAACCATGAGATCATGACCTGAGCTGAAATCATGAGTTGGACTCTTAACCGACTGAGCCACCCAGGCACCCCTAAGACTATACTTTCTAAGCGAATTCTACCAAACATTTAAAGAAGAGTTCATACTTATCCTTCTCAAACTATTCGAAAAGATTGAAGAGGAAGGAATGCTTCCAAATTCATTCTACAGGCTGAGCATTACCCTGATACCAAAACCAGACAAAGACATTACAAAAAAAGAAAATTTCAAGCCAATATCTCTGAGGAACACAGATGCAAAAATCCTCAATGGAATATTAGCAAACCAAATTCAACAATACATTAAAAGGATCAAACACCACAATCAAATGGGATTTATTGTAGGGATGAAAAGATGGTCAATATCTACAAATCAGTCAATGCAATGTATACCACATTAACAAAATGAAGGATAAAAACTGTATGATCATCTTAATAGATACCAAAAAAGCATTCGAAAAATTCAACACCCATTTACAATAAAAACTCTCAATTAAGTGGGTATAGAGTAAACATGCAAAATAATAAAAGCCATAAATGACAAACCCACAGGTAACATCATACTCAGTGGTGAAAGACTGAAAGCTTTTCCTCTAAGATCAGGAAAAGACGAAGATGCCCACTCTTGCCACTTTTGTTCAACATCGTACTGGAAGTCCTAGCCACAGCAATCAGATAAGAAAAAGAAATAGAAGGCACCCAAATTGGTAAGAAAGAAGTCACACTGTCACTATTTGCATATGGCATGACGCTGTATGTAGAAAACCCTAAGGACTCTACCAAAAAACATTAGAACTAAATAAATGAATTCAGTAAAGTTGTGAGATGCAAAATTACTAAACAGAAATCTGTAGCATTTCTATATGCTAATAATTCACTATCAGAAAGAGAAACTAAGAAAACATTTCCATTTATAATTGCATCAGAAGGAATCACATACCTAGGTATAAACGTGCCAAGGATGTGAAAGACCTGTACTCTGAATACTATAAGGCACCAATGAAAGAAATTGAAGATGACAAAAATAAGTAGAAAGATATTTCACATTCATGGATCAGAAGAATGAACATTGAAATTCTACTGAAAGCAATCTGTAGATTCAGTGCAATTCCTATCAAAACACCAACGACAGTTTTCACAGAACCAGAACAAATAATCCTAAAATTCGTATGGATCCACAAAAGGCCCTGAATAGCCAAAGCGATCTTAAAAAAGAAGAAAAAAGCTGGAAGTATCCTTCCTGATTTCAAACTATACTACAAAGCTATAGTAACCCAAATAGTGTGGTACTGGAGCAAAAACAGACACAGAGATCAATGGAACAGGATAGAAAGCCCGGAAGCAAACGTGTTTATGTGGTCAGTTAATCTGTGACAAGGAAGGCAAGAATTACAATGAAGAAAAGACAGTCTCTTCAACAAATGGTGTTGTGAAAACTGGACCACTTTCTTATGCTGTATAAAAAAGTAACTCAAAATGGATTAAATACCTAAATGTGAGACCTGAAACCATAAAACTAAAAGAAAACATAGGCTATAAAGTCTTGGACTTGGCAATATTTTCTTGGGAGGGATTTGCTTCTTCAGACAAGGGCAAAAAAGCAGAAAAAACAAACAAACAAAAAAAAAACAAATTAGATTACATCACACTTAAAAGCTTTTGCACAGTGAAGGAAACCATTCGCAAAAACAAAAAGGCAACCTACTGAGTGGGAGAAGATATTTGCAAATGATATCTGATAAGGGGTTAATATTGAAAATATATAAAGAGCTCATACAATTGAGTAAAGAAACAAAAACAAAACACAAAAAAACCCCCGAACAATCCAATTAAAAAGTAGGCAGAGGACCTAAATAGATATTTTCCAAAGAAGACATACAGATGCCTACGGACACATGAAAAGATGATCAACATGACTAATCCCCAGGGAAATGCAAAGCAAAACCACAATGAGATATCACCTCACACCAGACAGAATGGCTAGTATAAAAAAAAAAGACAAGAAATCATAAATATTGGAGAGGATGTGGAGAAATGGGAACCCTCATGCACAGTTGGGGGGAATGTAAATTGGTGCAGCCACTCTGGAAAATAGTATCGGGGTTCCTCAAAAATTAAAAATTTGAGGTTCCTCAAAAAGTTAAAATAGAACTGCCATACAATCCAGCAATTTCATTTCTGGGTATTTATTTGAAAAAACAAAAATACTAATTTAAAAAGATATATGCACCCCTGCGTTTATTGCAACATTATCTATAATAGCCAAGATATGGAAGCCACCTAAGTGCCCATTGATAAACAAATGGGTAAAAAATATATGGTGTATACTTACAATGGATATCAGTCATCCATTAAAAAAGAATGAAATCTTGGGGCGCCTGGGTGGCCCACTCAGTTGAGTGTCCAACTTCAGCCCAGGTCATGATCTCGCAGCTCGTGAGTTCGAGCCCCACGTCAGGCTCTGTGCTGATAGCTTGGAGCCTGGAGCCTGCTTCCGATTCTATGTCTCCCTCTCTCTCTGCCCCTCCCCTACTCACACTCTGTCTCTCTGTCTCTCAAAAATGAATAAATGTTAAAAAAAATTTTTTTTAATGAAATCTTGCCATTTGTGACAACATGGATGGACCTAGAGGGTATTATACTAAGTAAAATAAGTCAGACAGAGACTGACAAATACCATATGTTTTCACTTATATGTGGAATCTAAAAAAACAAAACAAATGAACAAACAAAACAAAACAGAAACAGATTAATAAATACAGAGAACAAACTGGTGGTTGCCAGAGTGGGGGGATGTAGGGGGCTGGATGAAATAGGGAAAGGGGATTAAGAGGTACCAACTTTGAGTTACAAAAGAGATAAGTCACAGGCATGTACAATACAGCATAGGGAATATATAGTCAGTAATACTGTAATAGTTTTGTATGGTGACAGACGGTAACAGCTTATCGTGGCGATCATTTCATAATGTATATAAATGTCAGATCACTATGTTTTACACGTGAAACTAATATAATACTGTTTTTCTAAAAAGATTTCTTGCCTGAATGGTGTAACTCAAATTTAAATGTATCTAAATTCTTGATTATTTTTCTGAAATCAGGTCCATTCTGGGGCGCCTGAGTGGCTCAGTCAGTTAAGCGTCTGATTTCAGCTCAGGCCATGATGTCACAGTTTGTGGGTTCTGGCCCCACGTCGGGCTGTGTGCTGACAGCTCAGAGCCTGGAGCCTGCTTGGGATTCTGGGTCTCTCTCTCTCTCTCTCTCTCTGCCCCTCCCCCACTCATGCTCTGTTTCACTCTGTCTCAAAAATAAACAAACATAAAAAAAATTTTTTTTAAACCATAAAATCAGGTCCATTCCCAAATTTTTAGTATCAACAAAAGGCATCACGATTATCTCTCTCAGTCTGCAAGCTAGAAACGCTGCTTTCTTCATTTCTTGTGTGAAGTACCATCAAGTCCTACAAGTTATTTCTTTCAAATAGTCCTTATATTTACATCTTCTTTATTCCTGCTGATACTGATTAGTGGTCCTTGTCAGGCCTGAATTACTAAAACAGCTATTCTCATTCTTCCTTCTTCTTCAGAGACAAATATTACCAGGAATTTGGTACATGTCCAGTCCGCGATTCTATACTTACGCACACACACATACACATACCACACACAGTATGTATATAATATGTATATGTAAGTGTATACGCATATACATATAAACATGTTTACCGTACTATGTGAAGGTGAAAAGCAGAACCAAAGACAAATGATTTCAACAGCAAAGGAGGATGGTAGGTAAATCTGTATCTATGGGGTGGGAAAGGAGGGGCGGGGCAGGACAAAATTCAAACCTAGGACTTACCTAAGGTAGAAAGTCTAGTAGGAGACCTTTCACTATAGTGTCACATCCTTACAGGGAGGGTGACAGAAGTGAACCTATGACCAGTCTCCACCCCCAGGGACTGCAAGGAAAGTCACCTTGGCTCTGGGAGGCAGCACCGAACCACAAGCTGGCACTCCTGTGGATTTACCATTCAAATTCACATCACTTGGTGATTCAAAAAACTCAAGCTGTGAAATTTTGTTTCACAAGTGTTTGTGGACGGGCAGATAACCAGAGGGCCTGGCAGAAATAAACAAGCAAAAAAATGGAAGCGATTATTAACTTGAGGAATAACCAAAATTTGTACAAGATCTGTTTAATGGTCAACAGCATTTCTATAGTTCTAATAATAAAAACACTAGATATGGATTTAACAAAAAATTGAAACGTAACTATATTGGGAGAATGAAGAAAAGGGAAAAGAGGGTGTAAGTGAGCGATATAATAGGGAACCAGCAGTTAGTGTCTGAAATTGATAAAAGAATTTCTAGTACTCAGAAGTTTCGATTAAATAACAATGGCCATTAAGGCTGGAACCCTTTGAAAGAGTCGCTTCTGGGGACTTAAAGGAGTAAGAGAGAGGTTGAGTAAAAAAAAAAAAAAAAAACTAAGCCCTTTAGCACTATTTGCCTCTGAAAATTATTGGAATAGAATAATTTGTTTAAAATAAAACTGTAAGCATAAAGGCAGTGATAAAACAAATTATGTAAATACAAGCCAAGTAAAAACACTGTGATATTAACATAAAAGTGGAATTTAAGGCAAAAAACACCTCAGACAAATATTTTTGTTATTGATGATTATAGTCCACAAGAAAAATATTTTATATCGTGGATATTTGGGCCTCCGATACATTAAAATAGATGAATCAAAAAACTGTTTCAAGTTTGCAGGAACAATTGCCATACATAGCTACTTGTGAGTCATTAGCATGTCTCTTGTAGTCATCAGTAAATCAAATAAAAGGGGGAAAAGGATATGGAGAGAATTTAAATACTACCAATAAAGTGGTTTTAATATGCTACGCTATGTGATAAGGTGACAACATGCTGTCTATTAAACAGAAATTGTATGAACCCTGCATTCTTATTACAAATCTATAAAACTAGAAATAAATAACCAACATGTAATAATAAAATAATCCCTGTCATCTGGAAATGTTAGTTCACTGCCCTCAGTAGTTCTTGGAAGAAAGGAAACATTAATCCTTCAATTAAACTGTATTTAGAAAGCAGTGATAATGTGAACAGTACAAAGTACAACGTATAGGAAGTGGCTAACAGAACGTTATTCAAAAAAAATCGTAATGCTATACCTTCATTTGTAGACAAAGCAAAATGAAAAAAAAAAGAGTCTGACTCAAGAAATGGGAAAAGGAAAAATAATAAAAGAAAATGAGAAAAAAATAAGAGTAGGATAGGAAAAATGAAACAGTAAAAATGAAATACTTATAAATAGCCTAAAAACAGAAATTAATGGAATGGGATTTATAAATAATACAATAATAAATAGTTAAAAAAAGTTCAGCTTGTCTGATTAAAAAAACCGAGATCATTCAAAAACATAACTTTAGGTATTAGAAGAGATGTATAATCACAGATATCAAATAGATAAAATATTATGAAAATGTTTACAAAGCCCAAAGCTAGTAAGTTTGCAAACTTTAGAAAAATATAAATTAGAAAAGTTTACTGAAGTAGAAAATCTCAAGTAAATATTTAATCAAGAGACAAATTGAAAAAAGTCAACATCTTACCAGTAATAAATGTGTCAATTCTAGACACTTTTATGGGCAAATTCTTTTCAAACTTTCAAGGGATTGATGACCCCTCTAGTATAAAAACTGCCCCACATTCTGTCACTTTCTAATAGTATATTGGAAAACCACCCAATCTCTCTGAACCTCAGTGTCTTAACTAATACATTAATAATAATAAATCTACCTGACTACCAAAATGTAAGGAATCATAGACACACTTAAAAAATTTGAGACTTGACAAGAAACCACAGTAATGTGGTCAGTTATAACATCTCAACACCATGGGGTGCCTGGGTGGCTCGGTTGAGTGTCCGACTTTGGCTCAGGTCATGATCTCATGGTTCGGTTCATGAGTTTGAGTCCCACATTGGGCTCTGCTGACAGCTCAGAGTCTGGAGCCTGTTTCGGATTCTGTGTCTCTCTCTCTCTGCCCCTTCCTCTCTGTCTCAAAAGTAAACATTAAAAAAATTTTTTTAATCTCAACACCATTATAATAAAGCAATCACATTAGGAAAATGTCACAGAGAAAAGGTCCCATTTACTCGAGTATTCAGAAATCCAAAAAATCACAACGAGAATGGAACCAGGCATGCCAGTTTGCCAAGGGTCACAAAGAACACTTGAATAGAGAGACATAGATTTAGGATTTCAGTAGGGCTGACACGATTTGACTGTGGAAAATATAAAGGATGTGGGCAGCCCGATGCTGAATTTATCATTTTGCTGTGGAATCGACTTTTGCATTTTGACTGATTTTCATGAGCATCCTGGCCAGACTATTTTCCGTGATTCTCAACAAAGCAGAGTACCTTCTGTCATGCAGTTCTCTGGCTTATGTTTACTTTCCTACTGAACACTAAGGAACAAATACATGTTCTATGATTAATTTGGATTCTTAGTGGGTTTGCTTCTATATTCTGAAGAGATGTCTTCTTTTGCCCAAATGGTGACTCATGTAAGTGAAATACACGAGGGTTCTCGTGCTTAGGTCACCAAGGAGGCATGAGGGACCTCCCAAGAGGCCAGAGCAAACAACCATCTCCTCCACTGGTCTGGCATTTGGGGCAGCAGGAGGACTTGAAATTAGACATAACACATCTCCGAGAAAGCCTAGGGTGCATATCAATTCCCAGGGCTCTGTGGTTCCAAAAGCTCTCATGACCTAAGCCATTACCAGACTGCAGCTGCTTCCTGGGAGTCCCCGATAGTGGCTGCTTTATAATCCAGCAGGAATTGGAAACAGTCTTCTACCCCCAGAATCTGGTGTTAGTAATGGGGTTCCCAAGTGAGTTAGCACAGCAGAGGTCTGGAATTTTAACTACAACTCCCCTCAGGCCAGGACAGCACCCGGCCAATCTATCCCTGCGAGTGTGCGCTCAAAGGGTGTGCAGGTTCTTCAGAACAGGCTACGATGAACTTCACACACACACGTCCACCACTTAGCACATCCTGATTCATTGTTGTCTTGATCTGTGAGATATTTTTTCCATGGTCAGCAATGGAGAGCCTGGAAGAGGAGTTCAGAGCCTAAGGCGAGGGAGCGCAGCCTTTCCAGAGGGTTTGGGGGCTCCGTGCTGAACCACAGGGTCACAAGAGAAGAGGGAGAAAGGCCGCACGCAGGCTGAGGCTTTTAAATCTCCACAAACCTCCCTACCAGCAGCCCAGGGCCCCCATCTCAGAGCCCTGCCTTGTTTCCACCTCCTTCATCAACGAAGGCTGTAGACAGAGGAGAAAACTCCCTGGGAGTATCTCTCCTCTCTCCCCAAATAGGATCATATAATATGGGCTTCAGGTTACATAAGATGAATGGTCTTATCCTGGGCACCTGACCAGGGTAAGTTGATGAGTCTGCTGAGGGTCACAAAGAATACTTGAATAAAGAGACACAGATTTAGGATTTCAGTAGGGCTGGCAGGATTTGATTGTGTCCAAGTAGAGGGCTGTACTTTGGCAAAGATTTGTGGCAGGTGCGGGGTGAGGGAGGGTTTGGCTCAGTCCTCACCCCTCAGGTGCAGAGTTTGGGAGGTTTGCCCAGCCGCTAAGAAGGCAGCATACCAGTTCCCAGTTGGTTTAAATGGCAGGCACCCAAACCTGTTGCCAAACCTCAGCACCCCTATTTGCCCCCTCCTCCACTCTCTCTCATTAGCCCCCAGTGACCATTCGCACCACCCAGAATACCTTTAGCATCAATGGCTTCACGGTTCACTTAGCCAGCAGCTCATCTCACTTTACCTTGAAATTGTGTTTAAGTCATAATTATCCACTAACTAGGCTGGAGATAGGACTCTGGCCCTGCCACTTTACAGTTCTCTCACCTGTTAACTTGGACAGGGAGGTGGGAGGGCAGTTATAAAACCTCACCCAACTGAACATCACTAATCACTAGGGAAATGCAAATAAAAACCACAACGAGCTATCTATCATCTCATGCCTATTGGAATTATTATTTTCCAAAAAAAATGATAGCCAAGACATTGGGACAGCTTAAGTGGCCTTTGATGGAAGAATAGATAAAGAAGTCATGATATATATCTATATCTACCTATATATGTACATATATACATATATGTAGTGGAATATTATTCAGCCATTAAAAATGAGGAAATCTTGCCATTTGTGACAATATAGATATATATATATATAGACGCAACATGTAAGTGTATATCTATACATACAGTGAAATATTATTCAGCCATCAAGAATGAGGAAATCTTGCCATTTGTGACAATATGGATGAACCTTGAGGGCATTATACTTATATAAGTCAGACAAAGAGAGACAAATACTCTATGGTCTCACTTATATGTGGAATATCAAAGAAAAAATAGATGCCTACAAAGAGATCAGATTGGTGGTTACCAGAGGCAGGGGTGGGGAACACGTTGGGTAAAGGTGGCCTAAGGTGCAAACTTCTAGTTATAAAGAGAAAAAAAGGGGGGGAAACCCCTCACAAAACCTCACCCAAGTTGGGAGCTGGTTCATCCCATGCCAAGACAAACTCAAGATAGATCTTGAAGGTGGAGCAGAAATTCTAGGATTCAGGGGCGCCTGCGCGTCTCGGTTGAGTGTCTGACTCTTGATTTGAGCTGAGGTCATGATCTCATGGTTTGTGAGTTTGAGCCCCATGTGGGGCTCTGTGTTGGGATTCTCTGTCTCCCTCTCTCTCTCTCTGCCCCTCCCCTGCTCATGTTTCTCTCTCTCTCTCTCTCTCTCTCTCAAAATAAATAAACTTAAAAAAACAGTCCTCGGATTCACATTGGCCAGGAGGAAACTAGTCTATAATTGGGAATAACGTGAGCACTCTGTTGCAGAAGGGAAATCAGGCAGCTCGCTCAGAAAGCATCGAGAAGCGCATTTTGTTGGAGAGAGTGGAAAGGCAAACCTTGTGCGTCCAGCTGAGGAGACGCCCCCAAGCCAATGCCCACTCATGTATTGAATCATCCCCTGACCCCGCAGTGCTCTCTTTGATTTGCTACTCAAAGTGTGGCCTGTGGAGCGGTAGCATAGCATCACCTGGGAGTTGGTAAAAAGGCAGCGTCTCAGGCCCCACTGTAGACATCTTGAAACAGAATCTGTATTTTCACAAGATCCCAGGTCACTTATGTGCACATGAAATCTTGACAGGCTCTGTTCTATTGCACAGATTAAGAGTCCAAGCCTCCCTCGAAGCCTTAAACAGGAACAGATGGCTCTGAAATGTAGCTGACAACTGGCTTTCCAGCCATTGCCTTGAACCCTTACTTCTCCAGCTCTTCGCATCGTCCGTGGAGCTGGTTCATCAGAAGCTCTCAAGCCTCGATCGGCGCCATCGGCCAGACACGGGCCAGGGGTTTTGATGTTGGTTGTCCCGAGACTAGAACATGAGGAGCTTTGGGCTGGAAGGACCGTTTTTCCTTGTCAAGTACAAGATTCTGGAAAGATTGGGGAGCTCAAAAATATTAATATTTCCTGTGTAAAAAGTTTTGGATTTGTTGTATTGGTCTTTAACTTGCCCCAACCCTGCTTTAACTAGACATTTATCATAGTTAAAGTATAAATAATACCATTAGCCTTCCAAGCAATGATAAAATTAGCAGTGTAAACAAAGCCAGTAAGTGACCTTAGTCAGACCCCTAGCTGACTCTGACCCAACACCTACTAAGACGATTAGTCAGGGCAAATTTGAACAGGGCAAAGGGTCCCTGGGGAGGAGAAAGAGTCTCTCCCCGTTGATTTCCTGAGAACCATCCAGTGCACAGGACCGGTTCCTAAACGCCTGCAGATGATTAGGGCTCTGGATGTGTAGAGCTTCAGCCTAGCCCTGTGCCAGACTCTGTCATGGTTAGTTTTCCCCAGGAGAAGAGTTCCTTCCAACTTAAAATTTTCTTGCTGCTAATACATCGGGGCTCCCTGAGAAGGGAGTGGTCTCTCCCAGAGCTCCAGTGAGATCCGATGAAGGGTGGGCAGCCAGCCATGGTGGCTGTTTCCTTTTTTGGTGAAGGTGAGGTCCTAACAGGGTGAATGAGCACTCTCTGTCGGTTTGAGCCACACACCAATGTAAACCTGCCCTCTTCCAGAGGCCTTCTCGACAAGTCAAGGCTAAAGTGATCTCTCCTTTCTCTAAAGCATGTGGTTTAGAGACTGGGACCCCCTTTGTTGGGCTCCCTTTTGGGGGATTGTTTTCTCTCTTGATTGTTAATTTCCTGACACCAGAGGCCCCACATGCCACTTCTTTTTGTCTTCCGTGTTGAAAAAGCCCAGGATCTGAGTCAGAGGATCTGACTTGGTGTCCTAATTTTAACGGGTGAAGGAAGGAAATGCCCCTTCCATACTCTTTTCTATCTCCTCCGAGAAGAAGACAATTGAACCTAGCTATGTCAGGTTGCAGGTGTTAGGGGCCATTTCCACCAGAGGCCCATGTGTGAAGAGGCCCAGTGTGCAGGTGAGAGCATAACCATACACGTGTGTTTGTGTGTGCATGTGTATCCATGTGTGTGTATGTGTGCACATCTCTGTGTACGTGTGCCTGTGCATGCATGTGGGTGTGTGTGTGTATGTGTGCATGTTTGTGTATGTGTGTGCACATGTGTATGTGTGCATGTGCATGTATACGTATGCATGTTTGTGTGTGTGTGTGCACACACATGTGCGAGCTGAGGCCTATCGTAGCAGAGCCCTCAGCATTAGAAGTTAAGCTCACAAGCCCGTTTTCCATTTCTCCCCACACTGACTCTCCTCGTGGTGAAAGAGCTGAGGAAGGGTGTTTCTGGAAAGACCTAATCCAGTTCCCTCCATTCACACCCGGATCCCAGCTACTGTGTCCCAACCCTGTGCCTTCCTGCAAATCATGTAAACTCCAAATTACAGGTTTCTCCTCTGTAAAACGGAGACCATGGTATTAATGACCGCGCCCACAGAGATTTAAAGGAAATGACATTGGCACATGCTTTGCATAAATTGTAGGAGCCTATTCCAAAGGAGATTTCTTACCGTCTTTCCCCCCAGGCTCGGTGTGGTTTCTTGACGAAAGCGACAGTGAATCTTTATAGGACGCTTGATTGAACAAACAAGACTTGTTTCTTACCTAGACTTGCTGATTTTTTTTTTAATTTTTTTTTTCAACGTGTTTTTTTTTTTTTTTTTTTTTGGGACAGAGAGAGACAGAGCATGAACGGGGGAGGGGCAGAGAGAGAGGGAGACACAGAATCGGAAACAGGCTCCAGGCTCCGAGCCATCAGCCCAGAGCCCGACGCGGGGCTCAAACTCCCGGACCGCGAGATCGTGACCTGGCTGAAGTCGGACGCTTAACCGACTGTGCCACTCAGGCGCCCCTAGACTTGCTGATTTAATGTGTGTTAATCGAGAAGTGACTTTATATTTTTGCATTGGGATATAATGGAGTATCAATACTCTGCTGGGGAGGGAGGGTGTATTTATCAATCAGAAGTTGGCTACAAGGACGAATATAAGACTCTGTCTTCTAAGAAGTCAATCTGTTGGAGCTGGGGTTCTGGAAGGCAGCTCCCTTAATTCCACCAGTATGGTTTTGCCAAAACATCTTCATTGTTGTAAACGAATTGATTTTTTTTTTTTTTTTTTTTTTTTTTGCTGGATGATGTGATTACTAAGAGCTTGACCTCTATAAACATATTCTTGACACAGAAAAAAAAAAATGGATAAAGACACTGATGTTCCCTTCCCATGGCAGAGGAAAATTAAGCTCTTCTGTCTAATCTGTGGAGGCTTCTGGGCCCAAGACTGTAGGAAACCAGACACTGAAGGACAACCTTTGATAAAAGTTCTCAAGGAGCCGTGTTGGGCCCTGTGCAGTGTCAGTGCCCTGCGTCTGGGCCAGTTGATTGCAATCTCCACTCACAAAGGTGTCTGCGGCCAGAGGCGGGAGTCGTGCATCATCTCACTGCGAGCCCCGACGTCCACTTGCACGCTGTTAGAAATCGAAGCTGGTTGAAGTTCCTTGGGAGTCCGGGCCAACCTCTTACAGCTCTTTCTCTCTCTCTCTCTATCCCGGTTTCTTCTCTTCTGCCTACAAGCAAATTTATATCCCTTGTCTGCTGAGACAAAAACAAGTCTAACAAAACAAAATAACTTTTCTCTTATCCTACTATCTTACTGCTTTTCTTGCTTTCTTTCAGTGTTATATATACACGCAGAGTACTCTAAGCGTCCAATACTTTTTATTTTTTAAGTTTATTTATCTATTTTGAGAGAGAGAGGGTGTGTGTGTGTGAGCTGGGGAGGGGCAGAGAGAGGGAGACACAGAATGTGAAGCAGGCTCCAGGCTCCGAGCTGTCAGCCCAGAGCCCGACACAGGGCTTGAACTCACGAACCGTGAGATCATGACCTGAGCCGAGGTCGGATGCTCAACCGACTGAGCCACCCAGGCGCCCTCTGCCCCTGATACTGTTTCTTAACCACCAACTTTCTTCTTTATCCCTTCTGCCTTGAGCACTGTGTCCACACCGCTTCCTAAAAGTGCTCACAGTAGCCACTCAGCCGGAAAATCTGACACCTGGTTTTAGGATCCAGCTTCCTCGACCTCTTTGCAAAATTTGACTCTGTCATATGGTGTCTCAGGTTGTATTACCGTGTCCCTTTCTTTTCTCCTTTTTGACGCTTTGACATCTTGGGGCTTTGCTGACCCCGGAGAGACCCCTCCCCTGCTTCAGGGCTAGCCGATTCCTAGAGATGGTAAACAACTTGCCCTCAAGTGCACCTTCCAAATGCAAACCCCTAGCCACCCCTTGAATGGGAAGGGGGGCTCTTGCCTTCAAGGCCACTGTTCCCTCATGCCATCCCCTGTGCTCCAGAGTCAGCTGACATGATTCAAACTAGCCATCGTAGGCCAGATCACACTGCTTCACACTCTTTCCCACAGAAGCCACCATATGGGCTCTTAACCCCTCCCCTCTTTCTCTTTGTCTGCTGACTGAGTGTGGCTCTGCGTGCTGGGCCTCCCGTTTCTAGGGATCTGGGACTACAAAAAATTCTTCATTTCCATGTCTGTGTCTCACCTTAACCGATGAAAATCCCAGGTCCCCTTAAAACATACATTCTCTTTTTGGAAAGTGACCCCGTCCTTTGCCTTTGGAAAGCTCTCTGGTCCTCTATCGCCTTCTCCTTTGTCTTTTTGCATTGTTCTGTTTATGTTTCTGATTTGCTTAGAGAAGCTTTGGAATCAGGGCCATACCTACAAGCTAAAGGATTTCTAACCGTGAGATGAGGTGGATGGTGAGCCACAAATGATTTTTGTGTTTGTTTTCTTTTTTTCTTTTTTAATGTTTTATTTATTTTTGAGACAGAGAGAGTGGGACAGAGGATCCCACGCAGGCTCTGCGCTGACAGCAGAGAGCCCGACGCAGGGCTCGAACTCAGGAAGTGTGAGACCATGATGGAGCCCAAGTTGGACGATTAATTGACTGAGCCACCCAGGCACCCCCTTGTCTTTGTTTTTCTTAAAGGGAGGAGGGGTAAAAGGTTCAGGAAGGATGGGGGTTAGAATAAACTTGTACATTGAACGTGACCAATCAGTGAGGCGAAATCAAAGAGCATCTTTATTTTATCTCTGATGATCCCTTCAAAATTGCCCTTGCCTTTGGAGGAGAATAGCAAGACCCAAGGTTGGACACTATAGCTCCCATGCCAGTCTGAGTTCAGTTAGTAAAATGCCCGTGCAGTAATCAAGACTCCAAACCTGACTTGGCGTTGTATCTTTCCCAAACTTGCTCTCCCAAATCAGATGGGCTGACTGACACCAAGGGGGGAGGTATCGTCAGCCATTTTTCTTTATTCATGGTTCACCTCAACCGCCCTCTAACCAACACTAGTTTATGTACCTTACCAGACAGGAAGAGGGGAAGAGAAAATGAATACTCACACATCTGACTTGACTGATCCTGTCACAAGACGGCTTTGCTGTCTTTGTACCTGACAGGGATTAAAGCTGGTGCTTTTCTGAGCCCTCCCCGGACTTTGCTGCTGCTTGGCCCCCTGGGCGTCTCGTTCGGCTGGGACTCCACACTCAGCCCTTAGACTTCTGGTTGTTCACTCCACGGAACTTGCTCTGTTGGGTTCACTGCATTTTCAAGGGGTCCTCTCGGATAGGATTTGGAATGAGTCTAGGACAACATTCCCATTTAGGACCGACATCTGATTCCCTTCCATTGGGGAAGAGAACAGTCACTTCCCGGACACGCAGGCTGTTTTACCTTTTCCATGTTGGTCTTCCCAACTGTGGGAAGCACGAGTCAGTGTTCCAAGGGGCCTCCCTTCAGCCCCTCACCAGACCCAGTGGGCGGGGGTCTCTTTTCCAAGCCATCTCTCTCCTTCTCTTTGGGACAGAGCTTGGAAATGCTCTCCCTTGAACTTCCCTTTGCACCCCCTGTTCCTCCAAGTCTCAAAGTCAAAACTTTCTCATATCATAACCTATTTCTAAGAGTGAAAGAAAAGGGAAAGGTGTTCTTAACTTATATCTAGGGGCGCCTGGGTGGCTCAGTCGGTTAAGCATCTGACTTTGGCTCAGGTCATGATCTCGTAGTTCATGTGTTTGAACGCCACATCGGGCTCTCTACTTGGGATCCTCTGTCTCTCTCTTTCTCTGCCCCTCCCCTGCTGGCGCACACGTGTGCGTGCTCTCTCCCTCTCTCTCAAAAATAAATAAACATTAAAAATAATTTTAAAAAATCTTTAACTGATATCTAAATATGCCTGCATTAAAAAAAATTTTGGGGGGGGGGCGGTGGCGCTTGGGTGGCTCAGTCGGTTAAGCATCCAACTTCGGCTCAGGTCATGATCTTGCGGTTTGTGGGTTCGAACCCTGCATCAGGCTCTGTGCTGACAGCTCAGAGCCTGGAGCCTGCTTCCGATTCTGTGTCTCCCTCTCTCTCTGCCCTTCCCCTGCTCACAGTCTGTTTCTCTCTGTCTCTTAATAATAAATAAACGTTTTTTTAAATAAAAAAATTTTTTAAGTTTATTTATTTTGAGAGAGACAAAGAGTGAGCAGGGGAGGGGCAGAGAGAGAGGGAGAAAGAGAATCCCAAGCAGGCCCCACACTGTCGGTGCAGAGCCCAACGTGGGGCACGAACTCACGAACCATGAGATTATGACCTGAGCTGAAACCAAGAGTTGAACGCTCAACCAACCGACCGAGCCACCCAGGTGCCCCGTGCCTACATTAAAAATGTACATTAAAAAGCTATCTTCCTTTAACGTATGTCATCGTATATATTTAGATAATCACATCTACAAGGTCAGTGCGTATTCTGTTTCTTCAGGCAAGTGTGTGGAGAAGAAGAGTCAGGCTATCCTTTATAACATTTGGTTTACTATCCCCATGCAGAGGCTCCCTGTTTGATTCTCAAACCTGGCAGTGTATCCACATAAGCAGAGGGACTCATTTAGAATTCCCTCGTCCGGATCTAGTCCAGACCTACGAAATCAGCGTCTCCAGGCCATCGGTATCTGTATCCAGCTTCCCCTGTCATTCTCTTGCTTCACTCAGGTCAGAGGTCTTCCGGTGGTAGCTAGTCCGACATACCAGTCCCACCTTGAAGGAAAGGAAGCAGTCTGTGATGGGCAGGTCTTATAAAACTTTAGTCTCCCTTGTAGTTCCTTTGGGAGTACATTCCAGCAAAGTCGTGTCTTTATTTATTTGTCACGAGAGCTTCTCTTTGATTCGCTTTTTCTTGTCTGGAAGAGTGAGCCACGTCCAGGTTTATCAGTTAGCTTCTTGTTGAATTTGAACCCGTCATTGAGGAATGTCCCTGTTTAACGGGGTTGCTAGGAAAGCCTGAGTCATAACCTTCAACCCCACAGTTTTTATGTTCCCGTGCTAAGTCCCTTATTAACCAGTTTATCCACTTGTTCTTTACGAGGCTTGACTACTCGGACCTTCCCTGCCAATTCTCTTGTTTTGTGTCTTGGTAGCCTTGGGGATTTTAAACATTTCACCCCTTTCTCTTTCTCCTTAATCAGAGAATTGGAGTTCTCCATGGTTCTCATCTGTAACCCCTGGGTATGAAAAATTATACCAAAAGTTCATGACCATTCAAATGTTTTCTCGATCTGCTATTTTGATTTTGTCTTCAACCAATGGTAAAGAGCTCCGTTCTAATTCCCAGTCTTGGCTTTGATGCTGAGGGTTATTTGGGGATCTCCTAAGAGGTAGGTGGTGATGACTAAGGCAGAACACATAGCTGGAGGTGAGGGTCTTGGGTTCTTGTGTGCCAGATAGAATGTATACCTCTCTCCTTCGTCATCTCTGGTGTCTAAACAGTTTTTAAACAATCTAACTCTTCCCTGTGCTTCTGATCTTCCCCAGCCCTCACCTCCCTTTACTTCTCTATTCATGTGATTACTAGGGTTATTCTTGTCAATTGCAGATCTCTCCAGCCTAAATTTCCCCCAGCCCACCCCAGCTCTCCTTTATAGCTGGCTGTTATTCACAGACGGAAATCCAGAATGGCAAGTCACTCAGTTTCTCTACAACTTGGTGCCAAAGTGCATTTTCAGGTCTGACTTCCATTTGTCCCCACTGGGCTCCTAACATTTCCCCATTTTGTCCCGATACTCTGAATATTCCATGCCCTTTCATGGGAATGCTTTTCCCCATGCGGTTCCCATCCCTGTGGCTGGAACTGGGGAGGGGAAAGGAAACTCATTAGTTGAGCTGCTACTGTGTCCCAGGCACTCTGCTAAATAAACGGACCAGAAACAGACCATAAGACCACTTTGGATTTTATTCTAAAAGCAATGCAAAACCTTTGGAGGATTTTTAGAATGGCTTTAAGGAGGTATAATTAATATGCAACAAATTGAACATGTGTTAAGTGTACAATCTGATAAATTTCAACATGTAGGCACCTAGGAAATTATCATTATGCTGAAGATAATCATCTTGATAAGGGATTTTATCCCTCACAATTGTGTGTGATCCTTTATAATCTCCCATTCAGAAACTTCTCTCATTGCAACCACTGATTTCCTTTCTGTTACTATAGATTAGTTTGCATTTTCTAGTAATTTATGTAAATAGGATTATTTGCATCTCTACAGTATGTACGTGTGTGTGTGGCTTGTAGGTTTTTTATAAATGTTTTTTATCCGGTTAAGAAAGTTCCCTTCTAGTCTTATTTTACTGAGAGTTTTTATAAGGAATAGCTGCTGTCTTTTGTCAAATGTTTCCTCTTGGTCTTTTTAAATGATCGTTTGTTTTTTGATTTTTTTTTTTAGTCTGTTAATTGATTGTTTTGAATGTTAAGCCAAAATTACATTCCTGGAGTAGTCCCTACCTGATCATGATTTATTATCCTTTTTATATATCGTTAGATTAAATTTGCTAAGATTTTGTTTAGAAAATTTGTACCTACATAGTTTTCTTGTAACATCTTCTTCTAGATTTGGTATCAGAGTAATGCTGACCTAATAGAATGGTTTGAGAAACATTCCCTCTCTTCAGTTTTCCTTAAGAGTTTGCTCAAATGAGTGTTCTTTCTTTCTAATATTTGGTAGAATTTACTAGTGAAGCCACCTGTACCTGAAGTTTCCTTCATTAGAAGGTTTTAACTACAAAATCAATTTTTAAAAAATACAGAGTTATGTGGTCAGGTTACCTATTTCCTTTTGAGCAAGTGTGTTGGTCTTACATCTTTTAAGGAATTTGTCCATTTCTTCTAAGTTTCAAGTTTATTGACATGAAGTTGTTCATAAGAAACAATGCTTTTAACATCTGTAGAATCTGTAGTGATGTCACAACTCATATTTTTGATATTGCCAATGTGCACATCTCTACCAATGCTTCCCATGACCCCCATGGGTCAGGCCAGAAGGTTTATCACATTTATTGACCTTCACAAATAACCAGCTGTTGATCTCATTTGTATTCTCTGTTGTATTTTCTGTTTTATATTTAATTGACTTTTGTTCTTGTCTTTATTATTTTGAGTTTAACTTGTTTTTTCTAGGGCTTTGTTTCTCTCAGAGGGGGTTTTGTGTGTTTGTTTTCAAGGAGGGAGCTATAGACAAGGTATGAGGCCCATCTTCAGGCTTTCTTTTACTCTGGTGGATGGAAGAGAAATTATTCTTGTGTGACTTCTGAGGTATTTTTCTCTCAAATCTTTTCAAGTGTCTCTTCCCTTGCCTCAGTTAGTTTTCTCACAGGTACGCACTGAGCAGCACACAGCTCAAAACACAGGTAGGATGCTCTGCTTCTCTCTGGAGTTCCCTCTCCTTTCCAGTGCTCCTCCCTGAGCCCTGGCTTCCTTGGCCTCCCGGACGCCTCGTAATGTCTCCTCAACTCAGCAAGACTACCAAGCTTTCGCCTTCCCTGTCCCAGTGCCACGGCCTGGAAATTCTCTGCAGACATTAAGCTGGGGCAGTCAAATGGCTTTACCTTGTTTCTTGTCTCAGCTGTCACTATCCTTCATTGCCTCATGCCTAGTGTTTTGAAAATAACTGTTGCACATATTTTGTATCATACTTTAGTTATTTCATACTGGAGAGTAAATCTAGTCCCTGTTACGCTATCGCTGTCAGAAGTGGAAGTCCCATCCCTTTGAAGGATTTTAAGTAGGGGAGTTATACCAGTTGGGGTTTAAAAAGAGCATACAGACTTCAGTGAGGAAAACAGATTGGAAGTGGGAAAATGGGTAGACTATTGTAGGAATGCAGGCAAGATACAATGAGTATTGAAGGTAGATTTTTGCAGTGGACACAGACAGTGGACAGATTCAGATGCCTTTGGAGATGGAATCGGTGGGGCTTGGGTGTGGAGTGGGGAAGAAAAGGAAGAGTCAAGGCTGCCTCCTGGGCTTTTTGTAGACCAACTGGGCAGATGGTGAAAGTGGGGGAGTGGGGAGGGGAGGGCATTGTGGGAAGGCAGAGGTCAAGAGTGACTGTGCATAAGCTTGAGATGCCTCTTTAATCATTAAGGTGGAGCTGGTCAAATAGGCAGAAGGCCATAAGAATATGGAGCTCTGGGGAGAGGTTAGGACTGGAGACAGAAAAGTAGTCCTCAACATATAAGTGTTCAAAGCTCTGGGACTGAGCTGTAGATAGAGGAGTGTTAGGGGGAAGATGTCCAGGGGAAGACTGCAGGTAAAGGAGAAGAGAGGACCCAGTGCAGAATTCAAAGGATCTTCAGCACCAGAGGGTCAGAGGAAAAGGAAGAGCTTAGATGGAGACCAAGAAGCACCTGTCTTCCTGCAATACTTAGTTCCTTTACTTAACCATATATCATTCTGTATTATAATTACCTGTTTTTCCACCTGTCACTCAACTAGCCTGAAAGCCCTTGAGGTCAGGGGCACCATCTTACTTTGTATCACTCATGTCTAACACGGTACTTGGCACACACTGAGTGCTTCCAGTGAATGAGGGAAGGAAGGAAGGAAGGAAGGAAGGAAGGAAGGAGGGAGGGAGGGAGGGAAGGAAGGAAGGAAGGAAGGAAGGAAGGAAGGAAGGAAGGAAGGAAGTTAAGTGATGATTGGTATCAGGTCAAAAGGACACAGGCTTTTTGTAGTCCAAAAGGCTCCAGAAGACAATTCTGGGAAAAATTAAGCAGGCTCAAGAAAAAAAAAAAAAAGAAGGTCCAGAAACATTCCCATGAGCCTCTGATCTGCACACTACAGAAGTGATCTCTGAAGTTACTTCTGTGGATATGGTGGACGTGGACGGGAACTCTCTGTCTGGTTTCCTGCTACAGAACTCACAAGGAGACAAAACAATGTGTTCGAGTCAGGCTTCCTTGGTGGATATTTCTATTCTTTTGGTCTTTTGTCTGTTTTCTAGCAGATCAAAGCATGTCTTGTGAAATGTTTTGGCCCTGGATTAGAATTTAAGATGCACCAAGGTCAAGAGTGGACATTAATAAAAAAATCACTTTGACCCTTTTGGACTAGAAGGCCACCATGGGGGTCGAAAAAGGCCAGGTGTATTCCTGCCAGCAACCCCCCCCCCCACACACACACACATCCCAGAAACATAAAGATGTCTTCCCTGAGGAGTAAGGCTAAGGGTTACTGACAGTTCCCCGTCTACCCCCTGCCATGCTAGAGAGCCAAACCTCCCTCTCTTGACTTACGGGACTGGCAGACACAGTGACAGACGCCTGGCCCAGGAGCCTGGCTGAAATCCTGGCCAGAGTAAAATCCAAGCAGAGGGCCGCAGAGAAAGGCAACCTTTCAGAGGTTAACCACGACATTTACAGTTTCATAACTTCTGCGGAGAGCCATGGTCTCGTGTCCGACATTCAGCACACTGAACGGACCCTTGAAGGTTTCACCGTCCAGTTGAAACTATAATAAAGTTTATTTTCGTTAAGACCTGAAATGAGTCTCAGTTTGGATTTTTCAGCCCGGTGGCTTTGTGTAAACAGTTTACTTTACATCGTTTTTGGCTCTTTTTCAATAAACCACCATGATAATCCCATTCACAGACAAAACAGATCACAGATTAGCAGACAGGCCGCTGTAAAACAGCACATTACCTGCTCTTTGTGTGAAATGTAGAGGTCTGTTTTTAAGAAAGGACTCGTCCATCTCTGCTCTCCTGGTTGAAAACATAGCTTCTTTGGACTTCTACGGAAGAGAAGAAACATTACATTGTTTAGCTCCTTTTTATACCACAAAAATAGATTTTAATTAAGCACATAAAGTGAGCCGGGCTAGGAGCTGTTATTTTCCAGAGAAGGCATGCTGGCTTTATTCAAATTGGAAGAGACCCCAGGAGAATGCCAAAATCACCTATTGCTTACATTTCATTTTAATGTGCTCAAGTTCAATAAAAGTTTATCATCTCCATTAAACCAGTACCTATTGGAACTGATTTAATCTCGTTAGCACAAAGAACCACATGAAAGAAAATCAAGTCCTCAGGACAAGATTGTGCATAGCATGGTGTGGGGGGTTTAAATTACATAGAAGAAATGGAAGTGTCTACAGAGGACAAAGTGCCTCTCACCTGCCCTCGCGTGCACGCACGTGTGCATGCGTGGCGCGTACGTGGGCAGCCATAGAGCCACACGCTCTGCTCTGGGAGCCCTGTCTGCTTGCCACAGTACAGCATGCCCCAGAAGCTGCCAAGCTTGGGAGTCCTCAGCTGCTCAGTGGCCCGGCACTGCCGTGCTCCCACAAGGACCAGGAATTGTGTGACATTCGAACAAACAAATGTCACGCTTAGGGGTGCTAGTCAGACGTTTACTGGCAGCAGCACAGTGAAGACATGTATCTTGATTCTAGCCCCAGAGGCTCTTGCATACACACAGACACACGTGCCTTCCTCACAGGGAAAAGGGCCATTTTCAGCATGCTCTTTTCCATACACCAGAAAGCCCCCGTACGTAGCTCAAGGCTAGACATGAACAGAGCCCCAGAACCCAGGGATGTTGGGCCTTTTATTCTACATGGAGCTTGGCACCAGGGACTTGGGACACAAATGGCAAATTGGTGTGGGGGTAACTCGCTTCCCACAGACGTTTGCTCACCTGAAACACATCTGGGTAGATGTGGTGTGGGGTCTGAGTTCAATGGAGACAAACAAGGCTGCAGGCAGGTGCTGAAGGACCCCAGTGAGCCCTAAGGCACAAATAGAACTTCTTGGGATCCCAGGTGAGAAAGGCATGACCAGAGCATGTGTTTCTCCCCAGTTGTGTCCCATGAATCAGTGGAGGCTACAGGGATCTCAGCCTCGTGTTGGCACTCGGTGTTTTGTAGCTTTGGGAACAGAGGGGGGACTGTCATCCTCAGCACGAACTTCATTGTCTTGGCTACGGGGACAGTGGTGTGGCACAGCTTTGAAAGCTACTTGGCAAGGGAGGGAGTCTGGCGTGGAAGAATGTGTGATGGCATTCTTCTGGATCGCTATGATTCTCCCTGGGGAGCTCTTGAAAATATCTGGTTAGGCGTTGAGTGGAGGATTATAGGTCCTTCTTACACGGGGTGGGGCATGAGTCATGGAGGACTGAGGGGGCATGGGTTACAATCCTCTGACTCCCATTTACTCACTGATTGCAGAGATACTTAGAGACAATATTGGTCAACTTGGACCGCCATAATATATTACCATAGTTGGGTGGCTTGAACAACAGAAATTTATCTCTTACACCCTTAGAGGCTGGGAAGTCCAAGATCCAGGAGGCAGCGATGCATATTTCATCCTGAGACCTCTTCTCCTGGAGTGTGGGCAGCTGCCATCTTACTCTGTGCTCACATGACCTCTTGTGCACGTGTGGGGGGAGGGAGAGTGCACAAGCTCTCTGGTGTCTCTTCGTATGAGGGCGCTGATGCCATCAGACTAGGGCCCCACCCGCATGACCTCATCTAACCCGATTTCCCTCCCAAAGATCCATCTCCAAATTCCATCATATTGGGGGTTGGAGCTTCATGTATGGTTTTTGGAGCACAAACATTCAGTCCATAACAAGACTCTGTGGAGGGGGTCATGGTCCCTCAAGACCTTTACAAAATAGGACCCACACAGCATCCTGGGGAGGAGACCTGGTAGAGCCTCCTTTGCTCAGTGAGTGGAGGTATTGCTTGTGTCTGTCTCTCGAACGTGTCAAGTTCACCCACTCTTCCCTCCCCTGTAATCACTTTGCGCACCTCAAAACACACTGGCTGTCTCAGGCATCAGCCTATGGTCACCTCCTCACAGCGGTCTCTCTCCCCACCTTCCTATGGGAAGTCCTCTTCAGGGGGACCCTCAACCACTGTCAATTATTTAACCTGGTGGGGTTTTCCATTAACACTGAAAACCAGTTAGAAGTATTTGGAGTATTTGTTTCCTTGTTTATCATCTGCATACCCCCCAGCAATGTGTGGGCTCCATGACAGCAGGGACCTAGTCTTTCAGAACTATTTCTGCGTCCTCAGAAAACCAGGGCAGTACCCAGTCATGGGAGGTGTCACCAAATAAGTGTTGATGAATCCCGAGTACCAGAAAGGCACGTGGAGTATATGCAAAGGTGGGGGGGGGATGGGGGAGAATAATATTCTATGGGCATCTGAGATGGGCCTTGTAGGATGGGCCCATGGACACATGGACACATGGGATGAGGAAGGAAGTAATCCATCTTTTTGGCTCTGGAAAGACCACATTCAGGTTTTCAGATTAAACTTTTTTTTTCTTTTTTTTCTTTTTTTTTAACACACAAACTCACAACCTTTTCTGGAGAGGGCCCTTTGATGGTCTTACTCTAGGATATCACAACTCTGGCTATCAGGAAGTTCTTCTTGATGTCTGACATCAAAGCTGAACTTCTTCGTTTACCAATTTCAGCCCATGTTTGTCTGCCTTTTAATAGAAACACTATAAAGTCTACTCATCATCCACTCAATAGGAACACAATACACTCTTAAAATGCATCAACCTTTATTTACATGGGGGAAAAGACCATGCAACTGAAGACCAGTCATACCCCTCTATTTCCAGTGTCCTCTTTTAATTTAAAAAATGCTAACTAACACCAGGGCGAGGGCAGGGAGCAGAATTGTATTTCACGTTCATGGATGGCTCTCGGTTTGGCCTTGCATGAGAGAAGCTTCGTAGGTTCTCATTTGAGTGGGAAACAGTAGAAAAAGCAGAGCAAAGGGGTTCTGGGAAACACCCATTACTCTTGATGCTGTGTTTTATTTATTCTTTTTATTTAATGCAACTTATTGTTAAATTGGCTTCCATGCAACACCCAGTGCTCATCCCAACAAGTGCCCTCCTCAATGTCCATCTCCCACTTTCCCCTCTCTCCCACCCCCCATCAACCTTCAAGTTTGTTCTCCATATTTAAGAGTCTCTGATGGTTTGCCTCCCTCCCTCTCTGTAACTTTTTGTCTTTTTTTCCCCTCGATGCTGTGTTTTAAAGCTTCACAACCTAAATCCTAAAGGGCACAAGCGTTGTTCTGAAAGCCTTGCTTGCAGACATTCATTCAGCAGACGTTTAGTGGCATTGCCCAGGGGCCAGATGTTGTGCTTGGTGCCCACTCATCCACAAAGGCGAATGAGACACGGTCCCACCGTGGGGCAGGGGAAGTAAGATGCAGGTCCTGCCGCTGGGACTTACAGCATAGAGTGGCACATGGCAAGGGTGGAACAAGAAGACGTGGAAGGCCAAGTGAAGTCCTCTGCGCAGCACTTTTCTAGAATGTTCTGGACCGCAGGCCTCAGTTTTAGCCTGGTGCATATCAAGGCCTGGGCCAAGGTCTTCCAGAGCTCATGAGGACTCGGTGGCCGGGGACAGCCCGGCACTTCTCCTCTTTCCCTTGAGCAGTGCTCCTGAGGGCCTCTCGGTGGGTTAGCTTTGGCATATTCTCCAGTATACAGCAAACATCAATTAAGGTTCAAAAGCAGGACAGCAGCTAAGAAGAGAGCTGGCTTTGAAGCTTAGAGCCTTAGGTTGAAGGGAATTCTCTTGGCTGAGTCACAAAGGGAATAAAATGCCATCAGAAGGAGAGTAGCTTTAGATTTCCACTTTATCTTCAAAATAAAAGATTAGGGACACACTTCTGGTTTGAGATGGTTAAGCGATGCCTGTATAATTGAATTTCATGCTCATTACCTCCCTCTGAAGTAGTGTGCACAAGCAGTCACTGGAAAGCAGGTTTAACAAATACACTGGCCAGGGCCTTGCTGAACTTTACACCTTCCCAACACGTTCCAAGTTCTCTCGGCCTCCACGGCTGCTGTGCAGCACGGACGAGGCAGCACGGAGCCAGCCAGGGAACCGGCCAGGTTCGAGAGGAACTTCTCCTCCATCAGTCGACTTGTCATGGGATCTGAATGTCTTATTTTCTGTGCAAGATTAGACATGGCCCGGGGGTTACTTTATGCTGCATTGGACGGGCAGTTTGCTTGTGGCTTTGACGTCTCGTGACCGAGCTGTGTCAGAGTCTGAAGTAAGAATACGCCAAAGCTCTGGTGTGCTATTGTGTGCCGGCGGCGGGGGGTGGGGGGGCGTCCTCGAGAAATCTCTGCTTGTTGCTTAACTTTGCTGTGGACCTACAATTCTTCTAAAAAAATACTTTTTTTTTTTTAAGAATATACCAGGGTCGCTGTTATGTGATGGCCCCCGTCTGAGCCCTGTTTCCTCTTTGTGAATCTGCTTCTTTTTAAATTTTTTTTTCTTTTCTTTTTTTCCCCATATTTAGCTTCTGATTTTAAATGTTTATTTATTTTGAGGAGAGAGAGAGAGAGCAAGCGAGCATGGGCAAGGGGCAGAGAGAGGGAGAGAGAATCCCAAGCAGGCACCACCCTGTCAGTACAGAGCCCGATGTGGGCCTTGATCTCACCAACCAGGAGATCATGAGCTGAAATCAAGAGTTGGGTGACAGCCACCCAGGTGCCCCTCAGCTTATTTATTTTTTTAAAAAAGGCATAAAGGAGATTGCTCAATGCAAATGAATGAACTGCCTCCACTAAAAAATCAGGAATTGGTTGGGAAAAATTCTCCGCTCTTTGGAAATGGCCACATTATTATTATTATTATTATTATTATTATTATGTGTCAAATGAAATTGAAGCTTGATTTGACACTAATTACGTCTGTAGATCCCATGGAGAGGCCTCCTCCTAGATGGGGAGATGGTGGAGTTTCTTATTTGGACCCTACTGTGTTCACCATGAGGGTGGGGACAAGGATTCACATGCACATCTTTCCTCCCAACCAAAGGCTTCTAACGCAGCGTTCTAGCAAGGCGCATCCTTGAATTTTCTGTTGGAGCAAGGTCAGAGCTCACAGGTCTCAAGTGTTGACTGCAAGGTCCTGTGAGTCTTCTCTGGGACAGAGGAAGGGAGCTCCCACGATATGCCAGGCACTGTGGCAATGCTTCCCGTACACTATCCAAGAACTATAGATTTCGTCGCCCTTACCTGTGCTTCTCAAACTTTCTTTGGGTAAAGACGAGGGTTTGTTGGGTTTTGGGAAGCTTTTTGAATGTTCCTTTTCTTACCCTATGTTTCTGCAGACCTGTATTTTTGGTCCATACCCTGTCCAATGACATGAGCCCAAGGATCAGGTGCATAGGTGTTACAGCAATAGCCAAGTTGCTAAAAACCGTTGTAAAGCACTCTCTTTTTGTACTTATCTCATCAAGAGATGTAGTTATGTACCAACACCAGTCTGTGCAGCACACTTTTTTGAGCAGCAAGAGGTGCCCGATCATCAGAGAAAGGAAGCGCCCTGCCTCTCGTCAGGCAGCCTGTCAGCCGTAGGATCTGCAAGTCTAGTCCAGGTCAGGATAATTCCAGCACCTCGACTTTACATATAAAAACCACGAAGAAGGCTGGGGAGGTACAGCTGACCTTTGAACAACCTGGGTTTGAACTGCACACGTCCATTTATACGTGGATTTTTCTTTTTGATAAATACAGTACAGTATTGTAAATGTATTTTCCTTGTAATTTTTTTTTAATTTGAGAGGGAGGGGCAAGCGGGGGAGAGGGGCAGAGGGAGAGAATGAGAGAATCACAGGCAGGCTCCATACTCAAGGCAGAGCCTGACTCTGGGCTCAATCCCATGACCCTGGAATCATGTCCTGAGCCGAAATCAAGAGTTGGATGCCCAGGGGCACCTGGGTGGCTCAGTTGGTTAAGCGTCCAGCTCTTGATTTTGGCTCAGGTCATGATCTCATGGTTTGTAGAATTGAGCCCTACGTTGGGCTCTGTGCTGACAACACAGAGTCTGCTTGGGATTCTCTTTCTCTCTACCCTTCCCCCACTCGCATGTGCATTCTCTCTCTCTTTCTCTCTCTCTCTCTCTCTCTCTCTCTCTCTCATTCTCTCTCATTCTCTCTCTAGCTTCCTTTATTCTATTCTCTAGCTTCCTTTATTATTCCTACAGTATGTGATGCATACAATATACAAAATGTGTGTTCATCAATTGTGTTATTGGCAAGGCTTCTGGTCAACAGCAGGCTATTCGTAGTGAAGTTTTAGGGGAATCAAAAGTTATATGTGGATTTCTGACTTCCCCTGGGGGCAGAGGTCAGCACTCCTAACCCCTGTGGTGTTCAGGGTCGGCTGTAATTATGCCAGACTTACTAGATTTCCAGCGAATTATCAGTGGAAAGAAAATGGAAGAAAGGAGAACCTCTCCCATCTCTAAATTCTGCTCTTCTGATTCTAACACCAATCAGGTGTTTCCCTCCAGGAAAGCCCAGGAGTCTTGGTGGCCGTTCTCAGATTTTCTTACCAACCTCTTCCCTGCTGCAGCCACTCCTTACCCCTTCCCAACAGTCCCCTTGGCGTGGAGCATGGGGTTCAAGGAGGTGGAGTGGGGGTAGGGGGGAGAATCAGCCTCAGAAGAGTGAAATAAATTAAAGTGTCCAAGAGCCCTCAGGAATCCAAACATAGCAAAATTATTATGTTTAATGTAAAAAATTGAACTTAAAATAATTCTGCTCTGTGTTTAATAACAGGTATGGCTCAGCGAAGCCAAGTCAGCTAGGTCCCCTCGGCCAGGCAGCCTGACTTCTCTTAGCGAAAAGATAAAGCAAATGAGCGCTCTTGAAGGTTCATAAAATCTATCACCTGCGAAAGAATGCAAACCGTGTAAATATCCAGGTTTTAAAATAAAATCCCCCAAAGCCAGCACTGCAGAATGAGGTCAGCTTGGTCTGGCGGGGCCTCAGGTGCCGTGGGGTGGCGCGTCTTATGACCAGAACATCCGTGACATGTAGACACAGGCTTTGCCTCGAGATTGTATATTGAAACCACGAAAGCAGAGCTCCTATAGCTCAAGTTTATAGAAATAGGTGACAGTGTTTGAAGTAGCTTAGTTGAGACTAAAACAGTCTGACATCACAGGCTTGGGGAGGATGATGGAAATTTCTCAATTTCTGTGGAAAATCGAAAAAACAGTTTTTTTTATCAGGTGTTCAGGCCTGACCACCCAAGTGCTGCTGCTGTTCTGTTTCTGGTTTTGGAAAATTACATGGAAATATAGAGACCCTGCTCAGGATATTAGCCCCATTTCTCATCCCACGTATCAGACCGTGCTGGTTACTTTCTATTCGCCCACTCTGCCCCAGCTCCTTCTCCATCCGTCTGTGCTTTGCTTGGTGCTCAGGAAACCGATCCCAGTGGGTCAAATGACCTGGGCTCCCCTCCCCTCTGACTTCAGCTGGTTTTGGCCAATGGGCGCCACCAGCAGGAGGAGGGAGAGGGCAGGTACCATTCCCCAGAGGGCTCTTCCTCCCTGTCTCCAGCTCCCTGTCGGCGCTCCCACACAATTCCTGCCCGTTGTCCCTTTTCAGCCGAGGTAAAAGGTAAATTTTCCACTGGGTGACTCAATACAGACCCATACTATTTCCTGTAGGACCTGTTTCTTTTTTCTTTTAATTCCCAACTCCTAGGTCTCTTTTCCCAGACAGAAATCTGGAGGTGTGAGAATTGACAGTTTTGTTAATGTTTGTTTATTTTTGAGAGGGAGAGAAAGAGAGAGAGACAATGTGAGGGGCTAGGGGCAGAGAGAGAGGGAGACACAGAACTTGAAGCGGGCTCCAGGCTCTGAGCTGTCAGCACAGAGCCCGACGCGGGGCCCGAACTCACAGACTGTGAGATCATGACCTGAGCCGAAGTCGGATGCTTAACTGACTGAACCACCCAGGAGCCCCGGACCTATTTATTTTCTATAAGAACCCAGGGTGATAGGCACACTTGCCTCTTAGCCTTAAGCTCCTGGTCAAGGGTTTCTGTGTCCTTGTCTTAATTTGGGTATAATAATACCATATTGATTGTGCAAAGGATGATGGAGGTAAGCTTGTATTGATTAGAACAAGAGAAACAGATCATTTCTTTCCATCTTTCTTTTTTTTTTTTTTAATTTTTTTTTCAACGTTTATTTATTTTTGGGACAGAGAGAGACAGAGCATGAACGGGGGAGGGGCAGAGAGAGAGGGAGACACAGAATCGGAAACAGGCTCCAGGCTCTGAGCCATCAGCCCAGAGCCCGACGCGGGGCTTGAACTCACGGACCGCGAGATCGTGACCTGGCTGAAGTCGGACGCTTAACCGACTGCGCCACCCAGGCGCCCCTCTTTCCATCTTTCAAGCATTTTTTTTCTGCATATTCCTTCCCATCATTTGTTGATGGTAAAAGGAAACAGTGTTTTATTTTTATTATTTTCATTTTTCTGTTTCCGGACTAAATTCATCATCATCATCATACCCGCTTTTCATAGCAAGGTCAAGCATTTCTAATCAGTATTGCATATGGTCAAATTCATGTTGTCTGGGCGTATCTGTAACTGCTTCTTGGGTTCCTGTTGCCACTGATAGTGTTGGGGTCATTTGGGAAGCCTCTTTCAGCTTAAAGCGGAGGCTGCCTTGGGGGGAATGCCAGTCTTTCAGGGACTCTCTGCCCAGTTCCTTAGAATCATCCTTATTCCTCTCCTCTGATCAGGTTTGCATATCAGGATAATGGGAGGTATATGCACCAGCATGACAGTGCTCAAGAGGCCTTGGGTCCATGACTGTCTGTGGGTCTACCCTGGTCCCTGCCCTGGGTGGACTGATGTGGTCTGGTCCCTGGGCACCCACACATCAGTGGCCACTCACGTAGGTCCAGTCCCATCTGGCCTTGTGGAACATCATGCTGTATTTATTGTTATTCTGGTCCCGCCCTTTGGTCATAAAGTTTCTGCATTCCGTTCTGACCCCCCTGCTGATGTGCTGAAACTTTCATCCCCTCCGTACCCACCATCAGAACGTAAAGGACCTCTAATACCTTCCACACCATGTACTGAGTATGGACAAGCCGGAGTCTACCTGAAGCCCATTTGTGTAAACGCCTGCCTCTGCTCGTGGGCTCCATTTTGGTCTGGCACCCAGTTAAACCTAAGGCAGTGTGCTTAAAATGGTCCCCACTTTGTGGCCAGAGAAGTGAGGAGCAAGCTGCCTTGCAGTGGGATAACCCCGACTTTTTTTTCTTCTTTTACTCTATTAATGCTCTGACAGGGATTGTGAACTCAAAGGGGTGGCCAGGACTCATGCTATGACTTCTTGTTCCTTCTCCTCGTCTTTCCTGTACAGCTCTTCCTCCTGCACAGAGATGTATCCTCTACTCCCTCCTGAGGCATTCGGGGGCTGCTTGCTTGGGGTATTGGGTTTTATCTGCTTGGAATCTTTTTTTCTTTCTTTCTCTCTCTCTCTCTCTTTCTTTCTCTCGACCAATATTGATTGAGGGCCCACTATGTTCACTCAATGCCTATTTCACTTGCCGTACAAAATAGTGTCCACTGTTGTGTTTTGAAGGTGGCCTTACGCCCATACTGGGTGTGTTCCATCAAGGAGAATGGGACCCAAATCAAAATTGCTGTCAGACATTTTGGTAGGATTTGTTTTTTTCCTCATAAGAGCCAGATCCCATGTGTAACTTTAATTGGAGCCTGGAAATGTTTTCATTACATTATAGACACACAGATTTTTATAAACATGTGTTTAGGTCCAAGAGAGGAGAGAAGAGGCAATCGTTGGAATCTTCTGGGCAGGGGGAGGGGTGGACAGTGTAATTACAGAATGTGATGCTAGTGAAGCGGTGCGTCATCTTCTTAGACAAATGACCGCACTAAGGGATGTTTTGATGGTGAATCCATAGCATCTATGCCTGTCTTCTTCTTGTGGTCACTTCTGGAGTTCAGACCCTCAGCCCCTTCCTTGCCCCATAACATCAGCCTCCCTGCTTTTCCCGCTCCCAGCCGCCCAGGATTCCCCACTGATCTGGGTTCTGTTGTGCAACCAGAATCATCTGGGGAAGAGGGTGGACCTAATTTTAGAATTTAGTTTGGCCCTTATAAGCAGAAAATTTTTAAATTCCAACCACATTTTTTGAAGCCGGGGGGCTGCTATTAAGAGCCGGGTGACTCAGGAATGGGCCATTTCTTATTCCCTACAAGTGTAGAAGGGAGTGAGGAAAAGGATGGCCAAGGGCTTTGCAGCAATGGAGAAGCGGGATACAGCCTTGAAAAAGTGAGGAGCAGGTAGGAAAGTACCTCTCTTCCACCTTCAGAGCTGACTAGTGCTGGAAATCTCAGCCGCTCCCAGGGGCCAGGCAGGTGAAGTAGATGAGTGTTGCAGGAAATGACCCGCACTGGTGGACCAGGGAAAGCCTGACTCATCCAGAGGGACTGCCATCGCTCAGCTCCAGCCGGTGGAAATCTTTCAGTTTTTTTTTTTTCCAAAGAAGCTGGAAATACGGGGTTTTTATGTGAAATTTTATCATTTTTGCATACCAAACTGTGCTCTGGATTTGGCCCCATCTGGGACTTCCAATGTGTCACTTCTGGTATAGACTACTGTATCTGAGACGTGGTGGTGGTGATGTGTGTGTGTGTGTGTGTGTGTGTGTGTGTGTGTGTGTGTGATATTAAACAGTTATGTTCTAGAGAATTAGAGGGTTAAAATCTGTAAGTCACCTTGGAGATGAAAGGCCTGGAAATGCTCCCTCCTTCTCAAAATGCTCTTCCTGAAGTTCCCTTCATCCCTGCCCATTCCCCTCCCCCACACAGAGGCACACCAGGGACAGACTATTCTGTGGGACAGGGAGCGCCAAGGCTGTGGAATTTTCCTGCTCCCACCCCCTTTGATCACTTTCTAGCTTACGTAACTCAGACTTGGGGAGATGTACCACTGAAGGAAAGGCCGTGACTTCTGGGACATCACCAACCCAGCTGGACATGGGGCGGTATTTCTAGAAAGCTGGATATAAAGTCTCACAGTGGAGATTAGACTAGGAGTTATTTTTTTGAGTTTATTTATTTTGAGAGAGAGAGAGAGAGAGAGAGAGAGAGAGAGACAGCATGCGAGCAGGGGAGGGGCAGAGAGAGAGAGGGAGACACAGAATCCGAAGCAGGCTCCAGGCTCCGAGCTGTCAGCACAGAGCCCGATGTGCTCAAACTGATGAACCATGAGATCATGATTGAGTGGAAATCAACAGTGGGCACCAACTGAGCCACCCAGTCTTCCCATAGAATAAGGAGTTATTTTTGCAGAGAAAGGTCAACATAAGAATTGAGTAGCAAGGGGAGGAAGTGGCACCTCTCAGAGCTCCTCACTTGGGTTAGAAGAAAAGTCACATTAAACGTACGTGTGTGAGTTTCTCCCCACGTGATGGTTTCAGTCTAATGGAGGAGACCCGTATTCAGTCCCCCTAATTAATGAGGTAAGTGCAGAACGAGGTCCTAAGACTGTGGATGGACAAAAGAGACTGACGTAGCCTAGGGTGGGGAGAGTGGGCATCAGAGAAAGCCTCCCCAGGAAGTGGAGGGAGATGGGGTGGGGGGAGAACAGAGGGGTTAGCCCTGAGGCAGGGGAGTGGGGGAGGGAGCAGGGAGGTATTACAGATGGAGGAACCACCATGTGCAAAGCATGTGCTGGGAAGAAATGTGGGTATTGCAAGAACTGACAGGAGATTAGAGTGGGCAGTGGGTCAGGAGCAAAGTGGAGCATAGTGGGGCATGACCGGGAGAGAAAACGGGGCTTCCCTGGGCAGGGACTTTCAACCCCGGAGCACAGGGCGGGGAGTCCAGCAAAGGTTTTTTTTAAGTAAGGTAGGCACGCACTCAAGACTGCTATTGGAATGGATCATCCTGGCTTCAGTGTGAAAAACATTAGATCAGAAGGCAGAGCGAATGAATGCGGGAGCCCTTAGAAAAGTTCTTTAGGCTAATATGTTTTGGAATCTTATCATGTGCCAGATGCTGTTCTAAAGAGCAGCATTAACATATTAAATCCCCACACAGCCTTATGAGGTAGGTGTTATACCCATTTAGCAGGTGAGGAAACAAAGGCACAGAGAGACTAGCTCTCCCAAGGTCAACCAGCAGGTGCAGTGCTTGGACTAGGGCAGTGTCAACAGAGCCGGTGTGAGGGGGACAGAGCTGAGAGAGAGCTACTCAAGGGCTAGGCTCTGCAGGCGATGATGGGTGGAAATGGAGTGTGCGGGCTAAGCATTGCCAGTGGAGATTTCCAGCTACCTGGCTTATGCTGGAGGATGGATGGAAGAAACACTCCTTAAAACTGAGTAACTGAAGAGCTGCCAATCCCACAGCTAATAAGAGAAAGAGGCAGAATGCAATCTGGGCATTCTGGCTCTGGGGGGCTCGGATCTGTTCAACTGAGTAACATAAAAGATCAAATTGGCTTTATTGAAGGAGTCAGGAGTCGGGCAGATCCCATCTAGCAAATAGAAAGGAGCTCCACTGAACAGCAGAAAAGGAAAGGTTTTTTAAAGGCAGAGAGGGAGTGGACAAAAAGAAAGGATTGGCAAAGAATGCATTGTTTTAGGCAAAGCTTGCCCTCCTAAGGGGAATGGAAGGGAGTCTATCAGTAAATTTCCTGGTGGTGACCACAAATGCCAGGTTGACAGGCTAAAGGTTACATTCCGGGGGGAGGTTGAGACTGTAGTTAGGTTAGATTCTAAGTTTTGGTTTGCTGCCATGAGGCCCTTAACATACGTGACTCCATTTTGGACCTGTGGTTTCTTTTCAACGGCTCTTAACCAGCGCGATAATGCCACATCTTTTTCTAAATATGTTGTGGGAAATGCAAGAGACATAGCACATTCCAAGGCAAAGAGCATCGTTAAAACCCTCATTAGAAAATTTTCTTTCCTCCCGAAGTCGTCTTGGACCACCCACTGCCAGTCACGTTTCCCCGTGTGACAGTGTAAGACCTTGTTAATAATAAGGCTCCTAGAAAGGGTAACATAATCCAAAGTTTATTTGGTCATTTGATGTGTGATTTGGGTACCTAACTCCTCCCTGTACCTTAGTTTCCTCGTTTCTCTATTATTTTACTTTCTCGTGGGATTTTTGTTTACAAGGATTAAATGAATCTATCATCTATCTATCTATCTGTCTGTTTACCTATTTCCCTACCTACCTATCTATGTATCTATCATATCTGTCTGTGTGTCTATCTTCCTACCTACCTATCTATCCATCCATCTATATCAATCAGTCAGTCATGTATCTATATCTTAGAATAGGATCTGGTATATAGTAAGCAGTATGCAAGTGCTTGCTACTATTATTTATGTTGTTATTGTTATTAACGGTATTAGCATTTGTTTTTACTCTGGTTGTGCCGGCTGCTTTAACACACCCTCCCCTTCCCTTGCTTTGCTTTCCAAGAATTCTGTTAACTTTCATTCCTTGTACTCCCCTGCCCTGCCCAACTCTGGATATTATATCAGGACTCCTCATTTTGTGGAGATTGTTTGTAAACTTCTGTGTGGTGATCATCGGCAGTCTAAATGCCCCGAGGGAGGTCTGACATTGTGGCTGCACTCCCCATCTAAACTGTCCAGCTATTTCAAGTGCCTTGAATCTCTCTTCACTTAGAATCCAGGGCAATGGTCATTTCTCCTCGGCTTTGGAATTAATGGAAATGTGGGGACATCAGATCCGTTTTCTCCATTAAGCCCTGGATAAATGCCTCCGCTTTTGTTCTGTGTAATCCTAAATCCATTAATTTATTGACTCAATGGGTGAAATCAAAGAGCATCTTTTACACGTAAGCACAAGGCTTTGTGGTGGGCAGGGTAGAGAGTGAAGACGGGAGCTTAAAATCTGGCTGACCTAGTTACACTGTGCACACGTGAGCAAATACTTCAGGATGAAAGAACAGAGATACCACAATTTACAACATTTGTCTCTTCCTTCTGATTTTTCAAAGACATGATCATGACGAAAATAAGAGTTATCTGACATCTGTTGGGCTGTGTGTGTCAGGAACTGTTAAGCTCTCGGCCTTTATTATCTTTATTACTTGACTCTGGAAAAGGGGCTATCATGTGGGTGTTTTTGTCATCCCACTCAACAGAAGAGGAAACTGAGGCTGAGAGACATTAAGGGACTTTCCCAACACAGTGTTGGAATATTTGCGGTAGTAGTTTGAATATCGTCTTTGAGGCCAGCAAATCTTCCTTATTGTCATTTTGCTTTGTGTATTACTGTTCTTCTCCATCAACAGTTCACTGATGGTTACTTTCTTTGACAGCTTCTCTTGTAGCTTTTCTCCATGTGTCCTTGATCTCTCAGAGTACTTCCTTCCCTGTGAAGCTGTTTCTTCACCCTTCACTGATTTAGCATACATTCATTACATATTTACTCTGAGTGAATTAATTCCTAATCTCTATTTATAGGAAACGATCTAAATAGATAGGTCAGAGTTCTTTGAGTGGCTTCATGTAAATGAATCTGGCAACCACTAGGAGGAAGTGCCCACTTAGGGACGATGTTTGCAAACTTTGGTCCACCAATCCAACTAAAAGAGCAAAATGTAAGTTTTTGAAAATAACGAAAAGAAAAAAAGATACAAGAGGAGAGAGAAAGAAGGAGAAGGAAGGAAAGTGAAAGAAAGAAAAAAAGGAAAGAGAAGAAGGAAGGAAGGAAGGGAGAGAATACACTAGTAGTATTCAAATCAACGAGTGAATATATTGTCTCACATCCATAATCTGGGAGCATCATCTAGAAACTGAGGAATGGACCACTGTAGGAATCAACACATAATATCAGCACCTTAAGCACAACAGAAACTATATGGAGGGAAGAAGATGTTAGAAAAACCCCACTGTTATGCCCCAAACCAAGGGAAGTAGCTTAAGGAGAGTGAAGAGGCAATAAACCAACCAACCAACATGAAACAACATAAACAGCAATCTCTTTGGAATGGATGTTCTTCCCAGTTACCATGGCTTAACTGTGAACCAAGAGGGGCTGGAAAAAGAAAACGACTCTGACTTACTGAGCGGTTTCTACCTGGATGGGAGAAGAGAAGCACATTTGCCAGCGCTAATTATCTCTAACAATAAAGTGAGGTGCATCAGGAAGAAAAGACGAAAGAGAAAAGAAAGAATCCCCGAGCCGGGGAAAGAGTGGGTATGCACGGACGAGATGCACACAGTCCCCTGTATGTTAAATTGCTCACTAACGGTACATGCACCCACTGGACATACACCTGGCTGGTAGGGAGTAGGAGTGGCTTTGGTTTACAGAAGAAGCAGTGACCTAGGAGAGGATAATGTTTACGACTTTCTCCGTTAGAAGCAAAGACCTGATGGCAATTTTTACATTGGGATAAAATTCCCAGACATACTAGGGCACAGACATGGGATATTTCCATAGCTAGGTAGGGGAAATATTAGCGTAGGAAATTTTACAACTTTTTTTTTTTTTTTGAGAGAGAGAGAGAGGGAGGGAGCAAGCGGGGAGGGGCAGAGAGAGAGAGAATCCCAAGCAGGCTCTGTGCTGTCAGTGCAGAGCCCTACGCAGGTCTTGAACTCATGAACCACGAGATCATGACCTGAGCTAAAACCAAGAGTCTTACACTTAATGGACTGAGCCACCCAGGCGCCCCTACAACTTTATAATGCAGAGTAGCAGAGACAGAATTCACCTGTTATAAATGTGGATGGCATCAGATAATCCTCCCCCTGTTCCTCTCCACCACCATGGAAGGAACGATAAAGCACATCCTTACAGAACATCCACCCAGAGCTTCCTACCAGGAAGATGAAAGGCATGAATAGAAAGAAACCACAATGGCAGCCATGCACAAATACAGTGAGCTCCCCACCCCTTAAACTCATGTAAGAAATGTAGCATGTGGGGCGCCTGGGTGGCTCCGTTGGTTGGGCGTCCTACTTCGGCTCAGGTCATGATCTCACGGTTTGTGGGTTCGAGCCCTGCGTCAGGCTCTGTGCTGATAGCTCAGAGCCTGGAGCCTGCTTCAGATTCTCTGTCTCCCTCTCTCTCTGCCTCTCCTCTGCTCACACTCTCTCTCTCTTTCTCATCTCTCTCTCTCTCGAAAATAAATAAACATCAAAAAAAATGTAGCATGCAAAAGGTTGATTAAAAATCCATTCCTATTTTTAAGTCCTGCTAAGTGGTCATTCAGATATAAAAGGCAGCACTCTGGTGCGTTCACATAATCGAGGACTCAGAGAATACAGTTCACACAAGCAAAGGTTTTTAGGTAAAATATAGGATTTCCAGTTACATGTGAATTTCAGATAAACAATGAATAATAGCTTAAGATAAGCATGTCCTGCATATTGGATGCTATATACTTACACACAAAAAAAATCATTCATTGTTTATCTAAAATTCGTACTCCACCGGGAGCTTTGTAATTTTATTTGGTGTATCTGGCAACTTCAATGCAACTTCATTTTGAACTGTCTATTTTATGAGAAAATTTAGTTATTTAAGTGCTAAATTGACAGGAGAAAAAAAGAAAATCAAGAGGATGGGGGCGCCTGGGTGGCTCAGTTGTTGAGTGTCCGGACTTGAGCTCAGGTCAAGATCTCGAGGTCCGTGAGTTCGAGCTGGACCATCGGGCTCTGTGCTGACAGCTCGGAGCCTGGAGCCTGCTTCAGGTTCTGTGTCTCCCTCTCTCTCTCTGCCCCTCCCCTGCTCACACTCTGTCTCTCTCTGTCTCTCAAAATGAATAAATGTTAAAAAAAATTAAAAAAAAAAAAAGAAAAGAGGACAAAGCTGGACTCTATGTGTAGATCCAGGGGGAAAGGAGTGAAAATTATTATTTCAGAGAAAGGTAGAAGTCTCACTAACCTTGAAAGCACACAATATTAGTACCCATAGGTAAACGTGTGTGTGTGTGTGTGTGTGTGTGTGTGTGTGTGTGTGTGTGTATGTATATATATATACATATACATACACACACACACACATATATATACAATATATATACACATATATATATATACACATACACACACACACATATATATACAAATACATGTGTGTGTGTGTATATAGATATACATATATGTATATGTGTGTATATATAAAGATTCTCAGCTATCCTGACACAAATTGGAGAAGGGATGAGCTGTGGAGATAGTAAGTGAACTAATTTTCTGAACTTACGTAGCGAGAAGCTATCAGATGCTGCTGTAGGTTAAAGCTGGTTAAGGAAGCGTGAGTCAGAGGGGTGTCACAGGCTATATGACTTACTTGGGTTCCCAGGTCAGGGAAAGTATAAACCATGATCTGAAGGTGCATTTGGCTGCAGAACATCAAGGCAGGTTCAATCTGACTTTTAGTAAATGAGATGTGTTGATTCACATAACAGCAAGGCCACCCTTTGTGAGCACAGTCATGGCTGGTTTGACTCCAGCTCAGGTATGGTCTCAGGGATCAGTGTCTTTTCCTCGTTTGCCTTTCCTTCCTTGACATCAACTTGGGTGGGGGCCTTCCAGGGATTGTTGCAAACTGCCTGCCGACAACATCTGGGAGAATAGGCTTCCTCACCCAAATCTAGGGATCCCTAGAGAACATCATTGCTTTTAGGTCTTTCAGAAAGTGAGGAACTGTTTCTTTTGTTCTGTTTTGCTTTTCCTCAGAAGCTCTCAGAACCCACCACTACGTGTATCTTACTGGCATAAATTGGGTCACAGGTGCCATGCGATGCTGGCCAGTGTGGGTGTGAGTCTCATGCCGTACTCTTGGAACTAAGGGTGGAGACCACTCTCCCCACAGCTGGGCTGTACTGGTGAGCAGGGGGTTCACAGATGAAAAGCTAAGGTCATCACCAAGATAATGGCAAATGGAGTTGGAGGAAACATCCACATGTCCACTGCAATCAACTTAATCACAATTGCTTTGAAAATCTATATGGAAGGCGCGTCTTTGACAATCTGTTGTCTTTCTTTAGGCTCATCTCCACAGTTTCTCACCTGCCTGAAAATATAGCTTTTTCTTTCTTAATCCCCACAGAGGGTTTGTTTGCCATGTTATAGAAAGAATGAATATCCAGAGATACTAGCCCCAAATGTAGCATGAGGGAACAGCAGATTGTCCCCTCCTATGACATGTACTTGGGCCATATGATCACTGAATGGAAGAGGAACGATCTTCACTATTTAAATAAGTCTTGATCTTCCTCTCTTTGAAGAGCTTATCTAATAGAGTACATTTAGAGGAAGTATGCTGAAAATATGTTTACTGTCTAAAGTTATAACCCCCATAGGAACTAGAAAAAGAGAATAAACCTTATGAGTTATCAGAAAGAAAGAATTTGGGGTTTGGGGGTTTTGTTTTGTTTTGTTTTTACAAAAGAAGAAACAGAGACCAGAAAGCAAAAGATATCAAATTAAAAAAAAAAAAAGGTACCAAAAAAAACTTTTTTTTAAAAAGCAAGGACACATTAAAAGCAAAGTAGAAAGTAAGAAAGGTCAAAAACAAAAACAAAAACAAAACCAGAAGGCATGGTACTTTATAATGGTGACTGTCACAAATCTAAATGCCATAGGATTGATAACACATAAATTTAGCAAAACCACCGAATAAAGAGAGGAAGCACTAGACAGAAACACACAGCAACATGCAACTTTCCCTCATGCCTTTCAACATGACATTGCTTTAAACAGAGAGGAGTAAGCATATAGTGAATCTGACTAGTGTAACAAGGATAATATAATAAATGTATAACAAACTCCAGATCCCGATGAAACAGAAAATAGGCATTTTTTCCAAGTGCCACAATGATGTATGAGGACATTAAAAAAAACCCAATAAATTCGAATAAGTAGAAATAATACAGACCTCATTCTCTTAACTACATTTTAATAAAGCATAAAATAGCAAAATAGAGCCAAGCAAACAAAAATCCCAAGCACTTGGTAGTAAAAAAGAAAAAAGAAAAGTCTTCAGCTACTTTTGGATCAATGAGAAAATTGAAAGCAGAATTGCACATTTTCTTAAATAAAGTAACCATAAAAAATTGGGAAGAGAATACTATTGTGGGAAAAAGGGACATTCATGGTCTTAAATACATCATAAAATCTAGATTGAGAATTTGGCATTGAAATCATGGGGAAGAGAAAAAACTGGGAGTAATAAATAAAACCAGTATGTGTCAGGCAGTTAAAAAAAATTCAGCAGATAAATCTGTATTAATTAAGGAAAAATGGAGAAAGGAAATTTAGAAATAAGGCAAGCGAAACAAATACAGATAATGACATTGTTAACGAAACAGAAGATACATTTCAAAAAAAAATTTTTTAATGTTTATTCTTGAGAGAGAGAATGAGCAGGGGAGAGGCAGAGAGAGAGAGGGAGACAGAATCAGAAGTGGGCTCCAGGCTCTGAGCTGTCATCACAGAGCCCAGTGCGAGGCTAGAACTCATGGACTGCAAGGTCGTGACCTGAGCTGAAGTCAGACCTGTAACTGAGTGAGCCACCCAGGCGCCCCAAGAGGATACATTTTTAAACTCCAGGGGAAATTCAAACCCTGATATAAATAATGATTCCTCACTGCCCCCCTCACCCCCCTCCCGACTAGGGAAATTAGAAACAACCAAAATTGACCCCGGAAGAGAGAGAAAACCTAAATAGAACCACTAATCATGGACAAAATTGAAAAAGTTTTTAAAGATCTACCTTCACAAGAAGCATCAACTCCAGCTAGTTTCACAAGGGAATTCTCTGTAACTTTCAATTAACAGAAAGACCCGACACTATTACTGTTTCAGAATATGGAGAATAGAACACAGAGAATGGGGAAAAGATTAGTTTTCAAGTTTTCCTTCAAAGTCACTATATAAGCGCACACACACACACACACACACACACACACACACCAGCAACTCCAGAGAACAGTATCAATTACATCCAGGCAAAAATTCTAGTAGTATGTTAACAAATATAATTTACCAATGAAGTCATAGAATGCCCCCTCGCAATCAACTCCCATTTCCTTCTAGGAAAATAAGGTTGTGTACTAGAGATTTGTTGCCATCGAATTAGCATTTTAACTGGTCAGAGGGGGAAAGCATATTACCAGAATGCTTAATGGCGAAAATGTTTTTAAGATTAGTGTGCATTTTTAATGAAAACTATTTGGTAAAATAGTAGTAGAGGGACACTCCTTTACTATTTTATATCTACTCCCTTCCTCTGTTCAAATCCAGCCAAATGCTTACTGGAGAAGTTGTAGGAGTATGTCCATTTTCATGGAGATTAAGGTGAAGACCAGAGATGAAATCCTCCATTTTGCTCCAGAAAGTCGAGGCAAAGCAATTAAACAGGAAAATGGAATGATGAGAAGACACTTTAGCAAAACTGCTCTTTGAACATTGGGCACCTGAAAAATGCAAGAGGATAAACATGAAACCTATTAGAAGTAGATAATGCAGATATATCCAGATCAAAGGCTTTTTCCTTCATGAATATGATGATAGCTTCTCAGAAGGTATACAGATGTTAATAAAAATGACAATAACACTAATGTTTATGAAGTGCTTCCTGTGTGCAAAAACTCCTTTAGGAGCTTTAAATAGATGAATCCACTTAATGCTGGAAATCCATTTAATCCTTACAAATGAAAGAAGAAAATTGCCTTTGGAATAGCAGGAAGAGAAACTGCCTTATGTTGTGGTTGGGAGTGGTTAAGAGCCAGCTACCCAGGTATGATCTCCAGCAAGCTACTCCACCTGTCATGCCTTGGTTTCCATATTTGTAAACTGGAGATGTCAATACTAAGCATCTCATAAGGTTGCTGTGAAATTAAATAAGTTAATACATGTAAGGTGTTGACAATGGTATCTAAGTGTTAGCTATCATTGTTATTAACAGTAAACCTAGCAAGAAATGTGTATGGCTGAGACGATGAAAGCTTTAAAATTCTTACCAATGGATATAAGTTTTTCTTCATTTATTTAGTACAATGTAATGTCCACAGATTGTTGTGACATTAACTGAGCATTTAATGAACATTAATAGCAAATCACCCAAAACACTAGTTCAAGTGATTTGCAATGACTCTGAGCCCTGTCCTTGAGGAAATAAGGAAGCCTCACATAATGAGTCAAGGGCCTTGTGATGAACACACATTTTCATGACCAAGGAAATGTAATTAAGTGGAAGAATAAAGCTTCCCTGGCAGTCTGATTGCTACTTAACCAATTCACAGTTAAATCAAGAAGAAACCGAATTTTAGGGACTAGTCTTTGCTAAGTTCAAGCAGACTTTTAAGACTGCCACTTCTGTTTTTCACTTCTGTGAGATTTCTTTGTTAGCTTAAAGTGTGAAAGACTGTTTTCCATGCATAAAGTTCAGTATTACAACCTTGAACTTCTGAACTTTTTCAAGATTGTTCCAAGTCCATTGCAGCGTGGTATTTTAAGTATAGGCTTTTTTTTTCTTAAAAAATATTTCAGGGGTGCCTGGGTGGCTCAGTTGGTTAAGCATCCAACTTCAGCTCTCACAATTCATGGGTTTGAGTCCTGGGTTGGGCTCTGTGCTGACAGCTTAGAGCCTGGAGCCTGCTTTGGATTCTGTGTCTCCCTCTCTCTCTGCCCCTCCCCAACTCATGCTCTATCTCTCTCTCCCTCAAAACTAAATAAACATTAAAAAAGATTAAAAAAATATTTCAGAATGCACTTCTTGCCACCCCCCCCACATTTCAGTATTACAAAATTTAATTACTTAGATTTGATGCATCAGAGATTCAATATTTAATTCTAAAATGCAATGCAAGTATACCATTTTTAAAGAACTCATTGAACATCTATTGAATGTAAAGTGTTGAAATCGTTTAGATCTAGACCCCCAGACACAGACTCAAGAAGAGTTGGGGGAAGCAGCAATAAACTATGCAGCTACACTCTACCTCCGTAACGTTGTTGAAAAAAGCTACCTGCTCACCTTGCCATTATTTCCTATTGACATTTGTCCTAGGAGATTTCTTCTAAATAATAGATTTTTTAAATATATTTTTTTAATGTTTATTTATTTTGAAGAAGAGAGAGAGTGCAAGCAGGGGAGGGGCAGAGAGAGAGGGAGACACAGAATCAGAAGGAGGCTCCAGGCTCTGAGCTGTCAACACGGAGCCCGATGTGGGGCTCAAACTCAAGAACTGCGAGATCATGACCTGAGCTGAAGTTGGAGGCTTAACCGACTGAGCCACCCAGGTGCCCCAGAATAATAGATTTTTTAAAAGACATTTTTAGGTTGAAAGCAAAATTGAGTGGAAAGTACAGAGATTTCCCATATATCCCCATACCACCTGCCCACACATATAGTCTTCCCCACCATCAATATTTTCCATCAGAAATGTACATTTATTACTATCAATAAACCTGTCTTGACACATCATTATCACCCAAAGCCCATAGTTTACATTAGGGTTCACTCTTGGTATTATACATTCTATGGGTTTTGACAAATGTAAAATGCCATGTACCTATCATTACAGTATTCAGAATAATTTCATTGCCTTGTAAGTCCTCTGTACTCTGCTGATTCATCCCTCCCAACCCCCCATCCCCTGGAAACCCACTGATCTTTTTATTGTCTCCATAGTTTTGCCATTTTCAGTGGAATTGTACAATATCATACAGTATTTTTCTGACTGGATTTTTCACCTAATATACATTTAAGTTTCTTCTATGTCTTTTTGTGGCTTAATAGCTCACAATTCCTTTTTTAATTTTGAATAATATTCCATTGTCTGGATGTACCATAGGTTATATATTCATTCATCTACCAAAGGAAATTTCTTTTACTTCCAAGTTTTGGAAATTATGAATAAAGCTGCTAAAAATATCCCTGTGCAGCATTTTGTGTTGACTTAAGTTTTCAGCTCATTTGGATAAATATCAAGGAGTGTAATTGCTGGATTGGTAAGAGTATGTTTAGTTTTATGAGAAACTGCCAACATGGCTTCCAAAATGGCTGTACCATTTTCCATTCCCACTAGCAATGAATGAGAGTTCCTTTTTTTTTTTTTTTTTTTTTTTTTTTTTTTTTACATCTTCGCCACCACTAGGTGTTGTAAGTGGTTCAGATTTTGGGCACTCAAATAGATGTGCAGTGGTATCTCATTATTGTCTTAATTTGTGATTTCCTAATGACATATGGTGTTGAGCACCTGAATATGCCTATTTATTTTCCATCTGTAGATCTTTTTTTGGTAAGGTGTCTGTTAAGTTTTTTGACTCACATTTTAATCATGTTGTTTATTTTCTTATTGTTCAGTTCTAACAGTTCTTTGTATATTTTGGATAGCAGTCCTTTTTCAGATATGTCTTTTGCAAATATTTTCTCCCAGTCCATGGCTTGCCTTCTCATTCTTTTAACAATGTTTTTCACAGAGCAGAAAATTGTAAATGAAGTCCAGTTACTTAAGTTTTTCTTTTGCAGCAGATACTTCATTCCTACGGTGTTGTATCTAAAAAGTCATCACCAAACCTAGGGTCTTCTAGATTTTTGTCCCGTGTTATCTTCTAGGAGTTTTATAGTTTTGTGTTTTACAGCTAGGTCTGTGACCCATTTTTATTTTCGTGAAAAGTGTAAGGTCTGTGTCTAGTCTCATTTTATTTGCATGTGGATGTCCACATGTGTTCTAGCACCATTTGTCGAAAAGATTACCTTTGCTTCATTGTCAAAGAGTGGTTGACTGCATTTATGTGGGTCTATTTTTGGGCTTCCTATTCTGTTTCATTGTTCTGTTTGTCTCTACTGTTGCCAATACTACATCAGTACTGATTCCTATAGCTCTGTAGTAAGTCTTATAGTCAGATAGTGTCATTCCTTTTTGTTTTTCTCCTCCCATACTGTGTTTGTTGTTCTGGATCTTTTATCTCTTCACATGAACTTTAGAATCAGTTTGTTGATACCCATCAAATAATTTGCTGGCATTTTTTATTGGGATTATGTTGTATCTACAGATCAAGTTGTGAAGAACTGATGTATTAATGATATTGAAGCTTCCTATCCATGAACATGGAATATTTGTCCATTTAGTAAGTTCTTCTTTGATTTTTTTTCATCTGTTTTGTAGTTTTCCTCATCTATCTTATAGATATAATGTTAGATTGATACCTAAACATTTCATTTTGGGAGATGCTAATGTATATGGTATTGTGTTTTTAATTTCAAATATTATGTGTTCGTTGGTGGCATATAAGAAAGTGTCTTTTGTATTTTTTTTAAATTTTTTCAATGTTTATTTATTTTTGAGAGAGACAGAGCATGAGTGGGGGAGGGGCAGAGAGAGAGGGGAACACAGAATCCGAAGCAGGCTCCAGGCTCTGAGCTGTCGGCACAGAGCCCGATGCGGGGCTCGAACCCACGAACCGTGAGATCATGACCTGAGCTGAAGTCGGACACTTAACCGACTGAGCCACCCAGGCGCCCTATGTGTCTTTTGTATTTAAAGATTTTTTTTTTAACATTTATTTATTTTTGAGACGATGCAAGAGACAGAGTGCAAGCAGCTGAGGGACAGACAGGGAGACACAGAATCCGAAGCGGGCTCCAGGCTCTGAGCTGTCAGCACAGAGCCCGATGCAGGGCTAGAACTCACCAACCATTAGATCATGACCTGAGCCGAAGTCAGATGCTTAACTGACTGAGCCACCCAGGCACCCCTCTTTTTATTTTTTTTTTTTCCAACGTTTATTTATTTTTGGGACAGAGAGAGACAGAGCATGAACGGGGGAGGGGCAGAGAGAGAGGGAGACACAGAATCGGAAACAGGCTCCAGGCTCTGAGCCATCAGCCCAGAGCCCGACGCGGGGCCCGAACTCCCGGACCGCGAGATCGTGACCTGGCTGAAGTCGGATGCTTAACCGACTGCGCCACCCAGGCGCCCCTCTTTTGTATTTAAACTTGATCCCACAACCTTGCTACCATTACCTGTTAGTTCCAGAAGTGCTTTTGTCATTCTCTTTGATTTTCTATACAGATGATTATGTCATCACTAAACAAAGACAATTTTATTTCTTCCTTCCCAATCCATATACATCTTTCTACACTACTTTGTGATTTACTTTAGTTTTAAATTCTTTTTTAGTAAAACTTGTATTTTTAATTCATGGAAAAAACTACCCTTTAGATTTCAATGAGTCATACTTTTGCATTTCCCTATGCAAGATTTATATATTTTTTTACAAGCACTGGATCTTTGTAATTTTTAAAAAATATTTTTTTCTAATGTGTATTTATTTTTGAGAGAGAAGGACACAGAATGTGAGCGGGAGAGGGTCAGAGAGAGGAGGAGACACCGAATCTGAAATGGGCTCTAGGCTCTAAGCTATCAGCACAGAGCCAGATGCGGGGCTCAAACTCACAAACAGTGAGATCAGAACTGAGCCAAGTTGGACGCTCAACTGGCTGAGCCACCCAGGTGCCCCGACCTTTGTAATTTTTTTTTAACTTTTTTTTAAATGTTTATTTATTTTTGAGAGAGACAGAGACAGAATGCAAGTGGGTTGGGGGAGAGAGAGATGGAGACACAGAATCTGAAGCAGGCTCCAGGCTCCAAGCTATCACCACAGAGCCCAACGTGGGACTCGAACTCACGGATCATGAGATCATGATCTGAGTCAGAGTCGGACACTCAACCGACTGAGCCACCCAGGCACCCCTGTAATTTTTAATATACTCTCACACTTTGCTTTCAGTAAGATGCATCTGTATGACATGAATTTTGTAGTCATTTTTTTTTTTGCTTTTAATTTTCATCATGGATCATTACATCCTTTCTTTTACTTAACTTGAATAATCTTACAATGAATTCTATTTCCATTTACTCTCTTTTATGAAGATGGAAATATTATCAAATTCCAATTATTCCTTCATCGAGATTTGGCAAATATTACTTGTGTTATAGGATCTGAAATATACACCAGTCCTTAGAATTAACAGGCTCTCTCATCCCACGCTGTCCCTCAGAATTACCATCAACTAATTTCTTGGATTGCTCACATTTTTCAGAACTCAGTAAGTCACAGAAAATTTATCCCATTGTTGGGGAATCTCTACTTACTAGAAAATTCTTTATCAAACTGAGCCAAGATCTGCCGCTCTGAAAATTTTGCCTCTCGGAATTTTGCTGTCCAGATTCGTAAAGAACCAGCTCCATGTATCTCCTACCTGTTAACCTTTTTATACATTTGTAAGCCACCGTCACTACTTTTCCTTCACTTTCTCTTTTTTTTTTTCCAAGTTAAACATGCCTGTACCTTGAAATTACTCCTTAGAAGAGATGACTTCCAATTCTCTTTACCATTTTGGTTCCTCCACTCTAGAAACCATTTTTTAACTTACAAAATATAAAAACCGTAGTGTGTGATTCCTTAAGACAACCTGTCTCGGGGCGCCTGGGTGGCGCAGTCGGTTAAGCGTCCGACTTCAGCCAGGTCACGATCTCGCGGTCCGTGAGTTCGAGCCCCGCGTCGGGCTCTGGGCTGACAGCTCAGAGCCTGGATGGAGCCTGTTCCCGATTCTGTGTCTCCGTCTCTCTCTGCCCCTCCCCCGTTCATGCTCTGTCTCTCTCTGTCCCAAAAATAAATAAACGTTGAAAAAAAAAAAAATTTAAAAAAAAAAAAAAAAAAGACAACCTGTCTCATCCTGATTAGGTTACTTTAGTGTTAGAAGTGCCTGTTTAAGAGTTGATTGATGGTAAGTGGTGGCCCACCAAGGGAGTGAACTTTGAGAAACAGGTAGGTGAGGCATTATTATCTCTTATTATACAGATGACTTACTTGGAGACGATCACGTGCCAAGGGTTGGAGGTAGAATTCAGAAAGTTTTCCAGACTGCACCTGCACTTACAGAATGTTTTAGACAATAAAGCCTCAACAATGGTTTGTATATGCTCTTGGTAGCATATCGCAATGGTACAAGGGAACTCTGAGATTAGGAGTAGGTTTATACTCAAGACTTGGTATGCCACGTACTTCCTTACAAGAACCAGAATGACTAGAATTTGGCAAAGGAGATGCTCATTTGGGAGCCTGACTTTTGAAAGTCTTCCTCCTCTGATGTGTGCAGTAATCCCACTACACAGTGTTTGTTGATAAATTTAATGCAAGTTTTGTTCTCTTTTCATATGTGGCTGTTATTATTACCACTCACAGTGTGATTGATAACATAATTTCTCCAAAGAGCTACAGAATGTGGGAAGAAATCTTAGTGCTTCAACCCCTTAATTTTTTTTTATAAATAATAAAATAGGACCTTTGGGGGATAAAGGTGACTTGGCTCAGAGTTTCTTAACCTTCTGTCTTCTACCTTCAGTGCGCTCAGAGAATTGCATTCCCTCTAAATAGCCCTGATGTGGAGCAGAGTGATGGAGGGATCAGAAACCAGCAGAGAGGGGGGAAAAAAGCATCAGCAGGGAGTAAGCAAGGAGCTGGAGAATTCGCAGAGTTTTATAAACTTTAAATTCCCAACTGCTACACTATAATTCTGTCTTGGGAGTCCATTATAAGGAAGTCATTTTGGTGAGTTGGATGAGGTCCATGGAAGATGTGCCTTGACATCTAATTTGTGTGTTAGAGTGAGATGCCATTAAGATTCTCACAGCCTCTTTGGAATGTGGGGAGGGAGGATGTGTTTATTTTATAATTCCACAGTTAATGTTTCTGGTGTCTAGAAGCTTCTACTCATCCATTCACTCATTCACTCAAACACATTTGATGAATGCCTATATCCATTTTGTACAACACGCCGTGTTAGATGTTTTGCATTTAACATTGAATAATTCAAGTCTTGAATTAAACCATTAAGGTAAAGAAATCAGTTCTTCCCTGCAAATTAAGAAGGCTTGCTTTTTAACTGGCTTGTTTTACGGTTGAGTCAGAACACCAGCGAGCTGAAAAAAATACCTGTTTTGCTTAGAAATTCAGTGCCCACATAGAGTCATCAAGAGAGAACTCTAACATAGCAATTCTTCTTCTGGTATTATCCTAAAGATATACTTGCACATGTCCAAAAAGATGTAATGTACAAGATTATTTTTATATCTTTTTTTTTAGTGGAAAAAAAAGGTTCAAGTCAACTAAATATTCAGTAATGGGAAACTGGTTAAACAATGGATATACGATGGAAAAAATATGCATATGTGTAACAGAACTAGTATATGTATGTATGATAGAGAATTATGTCCAGAAGATGTAGATATTATCTACCTAGCCATCCATCCCCCCATCCATCCATTCATCCCCCCAACTTTACATTTTGAAATATTTCAAATATACAGAAAAGTTTTAGGAATTTTAAGGTAAATAGATCATATAATTTTCATATAGACTCACTAATTGTTAATTATAGACCTTTTTTCTGTGAAACTGTTTGAAAATAAGTTGTAGACATCATGACATTCATCCCTAAATGCAAAGCCATACCACTTAGGTGTGTGAACACTTAAGAAATTTAACATTGAAACTGCAGTATCATCTAATATATTGTTTAAATTTTCTTGGTTGTCACAAAATTATCCTTTATGGCTTTTCTGGGGAGACCCCAGGGCTTAAAATCTGGTGTCACGTCTCTTTAGCATATCTGTTTCTAGTTCAGTTCACCTGCTGTTTTATGATAATGCTGTTTTCATAGAGCCCGTTGTCTTGCAGAAATTTTTATAATCTGAAATTGTCTGTTTCCTCATAATTAGACTTAAGTGAAACATTTTCTTAAGAATGCTACAGAGATGCTCTCAATGATGCTGAGTTTGCTCATTTCGATAAGATTGTGGCTGCCAGCCGTCTCCACTGTAATTCCTTTTGTATTTAAGAACACATCTGTTTTGGGGCGCCTGGGTGGTTCAGTTGGTTAAGCGTCCGACTTCAGCTTAGGTCATGATCTCACAGTTCGTGGATTCGAGCTATGCCGACAGCTCAGAGCCTGGAGCCTACTTCGAATTCTGTGTCTCCCTCTCTCTCTGCCCCTCCCCTGCTCGTTCTCTATCTCTCTCTGTCTCTCAAAAATAAACGTGTAAAAAAAAAAAGAACACCTCTGTTTTGGGATGAATTGTGTTTCCCCAAAATTCCTGTGTTGAAGCCCTAACCACCAGTGCCTTAAGATGTGAGCACATTCACAGATAGGGTTGCAAAATAGGTAATTAAAGTTAAATGAGGGGGTGCCTGGTGGCTCATTCGGTTCAGTCTCTGACTCTTGATTTTGGCTCCGGTCATGATCTCATCATGGTCATGAGATCAAGCCCCATGTTGGCCTCTGCACTGAGTGTGGAGCCTGCTTAAGATTCTCTCTCCTCTCTCTGTCCCCCTCCCCTGTACATGTGTGTGCATGTAGGCATGCGCTCTGTCTCTCTTTCAAAAAAAAAGTATTACAAAAGTTAAATGAGGTCATCTGGGTAGGCAGTCCTCTAGTCTGACTGGTATCTTATAAGAGGAGATTAGGTCACAGAGAGACACCAGGGGCCATGCGTGCAGAGAGGACCGTGTGAAAAGATAGCTAGAAGGCGGCCACCTGCAAGGCAAGGAGAGAAGCCTTGGGAGAAAAACCACCTTTGCCAGCAGCTTGATCTTGGACTTCTAGCCTCCAAAACTGTGAGAAACTAAATTTCTGTTCCTTGAGCACCCCAGTCTATGGACTGTTCAGGCAGCCCTAGCAAGCTCATCCAACATGGAGGACCGTGTGAATACGCTCGCAACATTTCACTCAGTGGAGTCTGATTACTCCTTCATGGAGCCTTGTCAAAACTCACTTATTTGAATTACAAAGTCTTAGATTTGCTCCAGCTCTTAGACTTGACTGGCTCCAGTCTCTGTTGATTCTGGCCCGAATCAATTAGTACATTGGAGGTGGCAAAGTAATTGTTTTCTAAATCTACCAGTCCTTCTAATTTTATTATTCGGTGTTCTTCTAAAAGAAGAGTTTCACCTTCCCCCTTATTTGGACTATGGTATATATTAACTGGTTTTTAAAATTCAGGTTGCTAGCAGCCATTATCATTATTTTCTGATGCTCTCATGACTCCACATGTGACCACTGGAAGCCCCTTCAACCTGGCTCCCGTGTACCTCCGGTCTCCATCATTCATTGAGCCCTTCCTTATTTTCCAACACAATAATAAAATGTTCCGGGACCATTTTGTACTTTCTTTGTCTTTGGCCTAGAAAGAGCCGTTTTCCCAAGATTCCCTGAGTCCTTTGAGTGGGGAATAGAATTCAGAAACTAAGATATCTAGGCACTCACAAGGTGTGCTCATTGCTTGCAGGGTGATCACAATTTTAGACCTTTTTAGTGGATAAAGCTAGTTGGTGCTAATACTCCTCATCTGCCCCAGTCTGCTCAGGCCGCCATAACAGAATACCACCGACTGTTGGCTGGAACAACAGACATCTATTTCTCACGGTTCTGGAGGCTGGGAAGTCCCAGATCAAGGAGCCGGGTAATTCAGGACCCTCATGAGGACTTTCTTCCTGGTATGCAGATGGCCGTCTCACTGTGTCTTCCCCTGGTAGAGAGAGAGCAAGCAAGCTCTGGTCTTTCTTCCTCTTCTAACAAAGATACTAATCCATCAGAAGGATCCTATTCTCACCTCATTTAAATTTTTTTTCAATATATGAAGTTTATTGTCAAATTGTTTTCCATACGACACCCAGTGCTCATCCCAAAAGGTGCCCTCCTCAATACCCATCACCCACCCTCCCCTCCCAACCCCCCCATCAACCCTCAGTTTGTTCTCAGTTTTTAAGAGTCTCTTATGCTTTGGCTCTCTTCCACTGTAACCTCTTTTTTTTCTTTTTTTTCCTTCTCCTCCCCCATGGGTTTCTGTTAAGTTTCTCAGGATCCACATAAGAGTGAAACCATATGGTATCTGTTTTTCTCTGTATGGCTTATTTCACGTAGCATCACACTCTCCAGTTCCATCCACGTTGCTACAAAAGGCCATATTTCGTTCTTTCTCATTGCCATGTAGTACTCCATTGTGTATATAAACCACAATTTCTTTATCCATTCATCAGTTGATGGACATTTAGGCTCTTTCCATAATTTGGCTATTGTTGAGAGTGCTGCTATAAACATTGGGGTACAAGTGCCCCTATGCATCAGTACTCCTGTATCCCTTGGATAAATTCCTAGCAGTGCCGTTGCTGGGTCACAGGGTAGGTCTATTTTTAATTTTTTGAGGAACCTCCACACTGTTTTCCAGAGTGGCTGCACCAATTTGCATTCCCACCAAAAGTGCAAGAGGGTTCCCGTTTCTCCACATCCTCTCCAGCATCTATAGTCTCCTGATTTGTTCATTTTGGCCACTCTGACTGGCGTGAGGTGATATCTGAGTGTGGTTTTGATTTGTATTTCCCTGATGAGGAGCGACATTGAGCATCTTTTCATGTGCCTGTTGGCCATCAGGATGTTTTCTTTAGAGAAGTGTCTATTCATGTTTTCTGCCCATTTCTTCACTGGGTTATTTGTTTTTCGGGTGTGGAGTTCGGTGAGCTCTTTATAGATTTTGGATACTAGCCCTTTGTCCGATATGTCATTTGCAAATATCTTTTCCCATTCCGTTGGTTGCCTTTTAGTTTTGTTGGTTGTTTCCTTTGCTGTGCAGAAGCTTTTTATCTTCATAAGGTCCCAGTAGTTCATTTTTGCTTTTAATTCCCTTGCCTTTGGGGATGTGTCAAGTAAGAAATTGCCGTGGCTGAGGTCAGAGAGGTCTTTTCCTGCTTTCTCCTCTAGGGTTTTGATCACCTCATTTAAATTTAATTAGCTCCTAAAAGCCTGACCTTCCAATACCGTCACCTTGGGGGGATAGGGTATTAACATATGAATGTGGGGCTGCAGAGGGCACAGACATCCTGCCCTTAGCATCCTTTTAATCCAACAGCAAAGGGTTCTTTTGTCATATTTTTACTTCCTTTCTCACAGGAGAACCCTAGATTCCCAACTATAATCTGTTTAGGTATTTTTTTTCTAGTCTCCAACACCCTCGAAATAGCTTCACGATAACTCCCCTTTGTACTGCGACCAAACAGCAAACAGACTAAGTGACATTCAGATTTCTTCACAGTTCTTTCTGTCCTTAAAATGCGAAAGGTGTGGTGTTTGAACATGCTGGGTTCGAAAGTTACTGAAATTCCTTTTTTTGCCCCCTCTCTCTGTGTACTTACTTGATAGCAGTTTGAGATAAAGTTATTTCATTGGCTTTTTCAAAACTCTTGCATCGTTAACTGCATGACCCGTTGAAAAGAAATGAAAAGTTGGGAGGGAAATGTTTGTTTCTGCCATCCACCCACCATACGTACCATTACACAGATACCTTGATGCCTTGATGTAAGCATAGCTTATAGGATTCCATCTGATCCCAAGAAACACCCAATTAGGGTTTCCTCGACTTCCCACTGTCTCCTAAACTGGTGAATCATTCAAGCCAAGAGGCTGCATTTTCCAAGCCCTTTGAATCACTTCCCCAGGATGTTTCCATGAGCCATCAGAATGCATACTTGAGCAGTGTCTAGATGTACTTGTTAAGTTTCTTAGGAATTTTTTTTAATGATTCAGTGCATTCTCTCTCTGAGCTGCATATGGTCACTTTCAACATTCAACAGATGTATTTGGCTCATGTGCAGCCTTTGATTCTCACAGATGAGGAATTTTTCATTCTCTCTGTTCTGCCTGGTACTGGAGGCGTTTTCAGTGAAGTGCTCTCTGTCTGCTTCTCTGTCATTTTTCATTTCTCTATTCTTCTGGGGTCTCAGCTGAACCCCAGATGCCACCATTATCTCTTCAGAACCTCAACAGCTCTGGGAGCCCGATGCCATTGCCAAAGTGGAGCGAAATCCAAAATAGTAACGGTCTGTGGACTTGGACGTCATGCTTGTGACTTCTTCCTTGGTCACAGGATTTTAATCCACGTTATGTAGATTATTATTTCCTTTAACTGCCCTGTGTGGTTGCTGCTCTCATTATAAGTTAATAGTTTTTTTGTGTGTCTGTAAGTGTATGTGTATCTGCTTATGTTTTATGCCAAGGAAGATTGCTTACTATTTGTCATTCTAGAATCCAGGAATCCAAGTTATTTTACAAACACCAGAGAAGTAAAGGCCAGAAACCTTCCTGAGGGAAGAGATACTTGCTAGTAGCTGGGTGGGAGCTGGGTGGTACTATGATGTAAACAGAAAGAACCTTATATCAAGAATCAGGTCACCAGGTGGGGACGGGGGACACCTGAGTGGCTCAGTTGGTTATGCATCTGACTCTTGATTTCAGCTCAGGTCACGATCTCACAGTTCCTGAGTTCGAGCCCCGCAATCGTGCTCTGTGCTGATAGTGTGGAGCCTGCTTGAGATTCTCTGTCTCCCCCTCTCTCTGCCCCTCCTCAATTTGCACACGTGCTCACTCTCTCTCTCACTCTCTCTCTCTCAAAAATAAATAAGTAAACATTAAAAAAAGAATCCGGTCACTAGCTTTCCTTAATTTCCTTTTCACTAATTCACACCTGCCTTCACTCATTTGTTCAGAAAATATGTGCAAAGTACTCTTTTGCATGACCGTAACCAAGCCACTTAACTCTAGAACACATTCATTTTTAAAAATAGATTTGATTTTTTTAGAGTGGATTTAGTTTCACAGCAAAATTGAGTGGGAGGTACAGAGATTTTCCATCAATCTCCTGTCCCCACACATGCACAGACTCCTCAATGACCAGCTTCCCCATCAGAGTGGCATATCTGTTACAGTTGATGAACCTACTTTGTTGGCACATAATTATCATCCAAGTCCATAGTTTACTTTAGGGTTCTCTCTTGGTGATGTATATTCTGTGGGTTTAGAAAATTTTACAACAGCATGTATAGGGCAGAGTAGATTCACTGCCCTAAACTTCCTCTGTGCTTCCCCTCTTTACCCTTCTCTCCCCCTGGCAACAACTAATCTTTTTGCTATCTCCATAATTTTGCCTTTCCCAGAATGTCATATAGTTGATCACAAAATGTGAAACTTTCCGTACTGTCTTCTTTCACTTAGTAATATGCATTCAAGTTTCCTCTGTGTCTTTTTATGACTTGATAGCTCGTTCCCTCTTAGCACTGAATGCTGAATAGGATTCCATCATTGGGATGGACCACAGTTTATTTATCCATTCACCTACTGAAGGACATCCTGGTTGTTTCCAAGTTTTGGAAATTGTGATTAAAGCTTCTGCAACCATCCGTGTACGGATTTTTGCGTTGACATCCGTTTTCAAATTTGGGTGAGCACCAAGGAATGTGATTGCTGGATTGTACGATAAGAGTATGTTTGGGGTGTCTGGGTGGCGCAGTCGGTTAAGCGTCCGACTTCAGCCAGGTCACGATCTCGCGGTCCGTGAGTTCGAGCCCCGCGTCGGGCTCTGGGCTGATGGCTCAGAGCCTGGAGCCTGTTTCCGATTCTGTATCTCCCTCTCTCTCTGCCCCTCCCCCGTTCATGCTCTGTCTCTCTCTGTCCCAAAAATAAATAAACGTTGAAAAAAAAAAGAGTATGTTTAGTTTTATAAGAAGCTGCAAAACTGTGTTCCATTTTGCGTTCCTATCAGCTGTGAGTGAGAGTTCCTGTAGCTCCACATCCTTGTCAGCATTTGCTAGTTTCCGTGTTTTGAATTTCGACCATCCTAATGGACGCAGTGTTATCTCGTTGTTTTAATTTGCAGTTTCCTGGGGCTCCTGGGTGGCTCAGTTGGTTAAGCATCCAACTTCAGCTTAGGTCATGTCTCATGGTTCATGGGTTCGAGCCCCGCATCGGGCTCTGTGCTGACAGCTCGGAGCCTGGAGCCAGCTTCATGGATTCTGTGTCCCTCTTTGCCCCTCCCTGCTCGTACTCTCTCTCTCTCTCTCCCTCTTTCTCTCTCTCTCTCTCTCTCTCAAAAAAAATTAATTTGTAGTTTCCTAATGACATGGTGTTAAACACCTTTTCATATACTTCTTTGCCATCTTCTTGGTGAGGTGTCTGTCTATGAAGGTCTTTGGCCCATTTTTTAACCGTGCTGTTGATTTTCTTATTGCTGAGTTTTAACATTTCTTGGTATGTTTTGGATGGCACTACTTTTCCAGGTGTGTCTCTTGCAGATATTTTCTCCTGGTCCGTGGCTAGTCTTGTGACAGTGTCTTTTGTGGAGCAGAAATTTTAAATTTTAATGAAGTCCAGTTTACGAATTTTTTCTTTCACAGACGTGTATTCATTTTTACAATGAGGCTCATATCACCTGATTTGCATATCTTACAGGTGTGTGATGGGTGTAGTATGACACTGGGGGGGGGATGGTTCTTTTTTGAGACATATGATGGTGGTGCATGTATCCTCTCAGCTTCTAGCATGATTCTATGCCTTATTTTAGTCATGGAGCTACAACGTGTTGTTTTCCAGGTGTAAGATGTAGGACCAACACGAATTTCTCGTTTCTTTCTTTCACAGATACCAGAAGTGTTCTATAGAGTAGCTGTCACATCCCTATGGGGCTCAGAGTGAGGAAGATCTTGGAACAGAGCCCCTGGGTAGCCCGTCTGCGGTGGATACATAGCACAGAGTGAGGAACAAACTTCTGGGAATTTCAGGATTCTTGGTTACCTCCGTATCACCTGACTTATCCAGTCTGCTACAAAGGATCCGAAAGTTATGATAAGTTCACTAAAGCATATTGGAGAGTGTGAAATGAGGGGAGTGACATTGGGCTCACATGTTCTAGACAACAAGGAAGGACCTTCTGCAGCATTTCTCACTCTTGCCACAGGATGAGGAGCAGAAGGGAAAAGAATGGACCTGGGGTCATCTGGGGCACTGACTCCGGATGGCGGTGCTGACAGGTCAGGTCATCTCCGTGTACAGATCATGCCAAGGGTGGTTTACAGCCTAATTCGTTAGGGCCTGACGGAGCATGGAAATCAACTAGAAGCAAGAGGAAGAGTTAGTGGAAGCCCTGCTTTCTTCCATCCTTAGAAGCGGGATGCTTTTCATCTCAGGCCTGATTAGTAGCAACAAAGAACCATGGCCTGAAACTGCCTTACTGGAGGGCAGGTGTTCTTCTGAGTAAAGAAGATGGGAGAAGAGAATATATTAGTGAAGCACATATGTGCCAGGAGTCACATAGGCTTTTTATCAAGACGTTAGCTTTGAATCTCAACACTAACATTCCGATCCCCAGGAAAATGAGACTCAAAGCAGCTAAACACTTATCAGAAGTCTGATCCAGTGAGTGCTCAAGCAGGATCCAAAGCCAAGTCTGGGCGACTCTGATGCCTGAGCTTTTTGCATGATCCGATTCTTTCTCCCGCAAGACTTGTTTGGTTGGGTCTAAAAAGTGAGGAGAGGGGAGCCCGAGTGGCTCAGTCAGTTGAGCATCCGACTTCAGCTCGGGTCATGATCTCACAGTCTGTGAGCTCAATCCCCACATCAGGCTCTCTGCTGTCAGCACAGAGCCCGCTTCAGATCCTCTGTCCCCACCCTCTCTGTACCCCTCTCCTGTTTGCACTGTTTCAAAAATTAAAAAAAAAAAAAAAAAGTAAGGAGACAGAAATGGAAAATTAGGTCATCAGGGAGGCCCGAAGAAAGTAATTCCTCAACATTTAAATAATTCGCATGCCACTCTCCAGGACGTTGTTTTAATTCTGACCCTCGAGGGTTGGAATTTGCCTCCTCAGAACTGAAGGCCGAACATGGACGGCAGCACTGGAACAGGTCTCCAGATGTTGCAGAAAAACTACTGGCAAATGGAAATGTGTTCAGGAGGATGATGAACATGGCCGTGACTTTTCAGAGGCTCAGCTGCAGCGTGTGAAACGATCTTCTAGGACTTCTGTGGCCCATGAAGGCTGACGAACCCTCGACCAAAGGTAAGACCCATGTTCCTCCTTACCAGGGGACTATGTGTGGCGGTGTTATTCAACAAAGAAGGGAGCAGACTAAACTGTACTCACTCATAAAGATAATCATACACTCTTCTGCTAGAACTGCCTGGACAGTGTGCCAGGAAACATTCTTCAAGGTCAGGTTTGTTCAACAAAGTTGTGGCCTGATTTAAAAATAATAATACAATTGACGGGGAGGGGAAGGGCCTGCTTGATAGTAAGTCCGTCTGTTAGGCCAATCAAGTCCCTAAAAGAAAGTGACAACAACAACAACAACTGGGCAGATGTGTAGGTTTGGAGCCTCTGAGTGGCTTCTCACTTCTCAGTAATTGTTTACGCGCTCATCCGTTAAGTTGAGGGCTGAGAGAGAGATACCGACAGCCACAAACAGAAACCTTTTGGAAGAGTCTAGAGATCTAGCAATGGCACGTCTCCAGTTTTCCATCTCTTATTTAACTCCTTTGAACTCCCACTAATTTCCAGGCAACACTTTGCAGTTGCATTTTTAGCTGCGCCTTTTGAATTATTATTTTTTTCCCCTTGGCGTACAAATCTGTTACGGAGATGGCCTCCCTTTATCATTAACATTTTTTTTTCTTCATTATTGAATAATGTACATTGCCAGAACGATTTAAAAATACAGACCACTGTGAAGAAGGAAATGAAAGTGAGTTGTGTAGCCCCAGCATTCAGAGACCATCACTATTAAGGTTTTGGCGTGTTTCTGGCCAGGATTTTTTCTTTTTTTAAAAAAAAAAATTTTTTTTTAATGTTTATTTCTGAGACAGAGAGAGACACACAGCATGAGCGGGGGAGGGGCAGAGAGAGGGGGAGACACAGAATCCGAAGCAGGCTCCAGGCTCCAAGCTGTCAGCACAGAGCCCGACGCGGGGCTCGAACCCCTGAACTATGAGATCATGACCTGAGCGGAAGTCAGACGCGCAACCGACTGAGCCAGGATTTTTTCTTAATGTGAACATACTTTTTGTTGTTGTTGTTGTTTCTGTTTTTGTTTTTGAACTTGGCTGAGAGCACGCAACTCAGAGAGCCTCCTGGGGTAGGTGGGAGGGAGTCAGGAGCAGAGATTTACATCAGATGGACCCACATTCAAGACCTGCCTGTCACATGGTGATGTGCGGGGCACAGAGCAAATCAGCAGTAAGATTCTGTTTCTTCAATAGCAGGAATGTTTGTGGATAATATTGGTACTGGCTGCTTCTAGGTTTGTTGAAGGGTAACTGATACAATAGATCTAAAGCCTTTAGGTAAGTGGCTGGTACTTATTCAATACTGAGTAAATATGACCTATTAGTGACATTTTGCTTTTTGCCCTTAATGTCCTGTCAGAAACACTTACCCATGCGATTAAAATATTTTTTCTTCACGATGATGATTTTTAAGAGCTTCATGAAATTATATTTTATGGATATACTGGAAATGAATTATTCCTCTCTTATTGAATATATATTCAGTTTCTCTGAGTTCTGTCCATGATGCTGCAATGGAAATCTTAATAGACCGATCGTCCTTGGTGGTACTATTTATTCTCTTTGGGTTGTTTCCAAAGATAGTTGTTGGGATAACGAGGTGGGAAGCATTGAACCATTTCAAGTTTCTTTTTTTTTTTTTTTTTTTTTTATAAATTTTTTTTTTCAATGTTTTTATTTATTTTTGGGACAGAGAGAGACAGAGCATGAACGGGGGAGGTGCAGAGAGAGAGGGAGACACAGAATCAGAAACAGGCTCCAGGCTCCGAGCCATCAGCCCCGAGCCTGACGCGGGGCTCGAACTCACGGACCGCGAGATCGTGACCTGGCTGAAGTCGGACGCTTAACCGACTGCGCCACCCAGGCGCCCCTCAAGTTTCTTAATACATATTGAAGAGTTGCACCTGTTTGCGCTCTCACATGACTGTTAGTGAGATGCCTCACTGCCAGGTTCAATCTTGAGTATGATTATACAACTTTACTAATATTTCTTACTTTAAAATCCAACCTATATATTAAATTATCTTTACATTTTATGTTTTGAGAAGTCTAGAGGAGGTTGTATTTTTTTTATTATTAAAAAATTTTTTTAATGTTTTTATTTATTTTTGACACAGAGAGAGACAGAGCATGAGCAGGGGAGGGGCAGAGAGAGAGGGAGACACAGAACCTGAAGCAGGCTCCAGGCTCTGAGCTGTCAGCACAGAGCCTGATGCAGGGCTCAAACTCACAGACTATGAGATCATGACCTGAACTGAAGTCGGACGCTTAACCGACTGAGCCACCCAGGTGTCCCCTTTTTTTTATTACTTAAAAAAATTTTTTTTAATGTTTATTTATTTTTGAAGGAGAGAGAGACAGAGTGTGAGCAGGGGAGGGACAGAGAGAGAGGGAGACACAGAATCCAAAGCAGGCTCCAGGCTCTGAGCTGTTAGCACAGAGCCTGACGTGGGGCTCAAACCCACGAACTGTGAGATCATGACCTGAACCGAAGTTGGACACTTAACCCACTGAGCCACCCAGGCGCCCCGAGGAGGTGGTATTTAAAATGCAATCATGTTTATTTGGATGGATCTTTGTACATAATTGTTTTTGGTGCCCACCATCCAGTCTTTTGTCTTCTGATTTTACAAGTTGGGCTCTTTAATTTTCTATGTCTTCACATTTTTTTTTCGAGAAGGTTTTATAGCTGGCATGATTTCTTAAGCATTTTGTTGTTTCCACACATAAAAGAAAACTTGACTGGTCACAAAATTCTTGGGTTAAAACCCAAACCAAAAATGATTTGTCTCCAAGATGGTGAATCATCTGGTAGAAATAGAAAATGTATAAAAAAAAAAACCAACAAAGAACAGTTGTTTCTTTTCAAGAGCTACCAGAATCCATGACAGTAGAACGTGGCTCCTCAATAGAACTTTCTCCATTGGTGGAAATGTTCTATATCTGTGTGGCTGGTGGCTACCAGCCTCTTACAGCTACTGAGCACTTCAAATACAGCTGGTGCGACTGAGGAGCTGAATTTTAATTTTTAAAAATTTATTCAATGTAAATGTGAATGCACATGGCTAGTGACTTCCATCTTGGACGGCATAATTCTAGAAATATGAATGGAAAGGAACCTTAGAGGCTCACATCAGTTTTGCTGCCCTGACTCACATCAGAGTCTCAGTTTCCCCATCTACGAACTGATATGGCTTTCTCAGGACTGCGTGATAAGTTAATGTTAAAGCTTAGACCAGACTCTTTAAAAAATTTTTTTAACGTTTATTATTGACACACACACACACACACACACACACACACACACACACACACAGAACATGAACAGGGGAGGGGCAGAGAGAGGGGAAGACACAGAATCGGAAGAGGCTCCAGGCTCCAAGCTGTCAGCACAGAGCCTGACGCAGGTCTTGAACTCAAGAACCGCGAGATCATGACCTGAGCTGAAGTCGGTCGCTCAACTGACTGAGCCACCCAGGTACCCCAACCAGACTCTTTAATAACTCTCAGGTCAGGATTGTTTCCTTTATGTCATGGTACAATTGAATAGCTTAAACTTTGGGCTGTGATTGCCAAAGATAGCAAATTAGATGATTCTCCTTTCTGTTTCCCATGCTGTTTAAGCTCATAACTCTGGTTTATCTTAACCACCCTACCTAAAATGGCATTCCTAGATGTATCGTGCTTAATTTTTCTTTCCTTATCACTACCTGAAATCCTGTTGAGCATTTATGTAACCATACATTTATCTGTCCCCCCCACTAGGAGGTCAGCTCCGTGGAGGAAGGGACCTTGCTCATTGCCATATTGTCATTGTCTCGATTGTCTCGAAAGGGCTTGATGCATGGTAGTTACCCATGACCTCTTCGTTGAATGAGTGGATCGATGAAAAGCTATTAATCACGTTCGTTTGGTGGGAGCTCGCAGTCAGGTGGAATGGGTGCTGGATGGAGCTGCTTTTAACAGTGAGCAGTTAAAGGTTAACTGCTTTTTCAGTTAACAGCTTAGTTTCAGTTTGAGATTTTATCTTTTTGAGCTTTGTCCTGACAGGTAGGTAGTCATGCAGTCATAGAGGCATTTTCTCCCCACTTAAATGATGCGTCCCAAAGGACAGCTGTACTTTTATTGGGGTTCTTTTTTATTTTCTTTGTGTTTTTTTCCCCTCTACTTTTATTGTTTCTATTGCTTCCCCCCTACACTTGGGTCAACCCGTAGAGAAGGTTGATGTGTTCATCAGAAGGGATGGCCTGGCCTGGCCTGGGAAGAACTTTCATTCCCTGGAATCATTCTCAGCTAGAAGTGAAGCTATAAAATGGGCAACTGCTACCCTCACCATGGTACTGATGGGAGGAGATCAATGGGATAACATAGGAGAAGCATCCGGTACAATGCCTATGAAAATGCACCGCGTTCTCTTTGACCCTAAAGGTTATACTCAAGTAAGTGGAAGAACAGTGCTCCAAATTCAGATTTGTCCATCTCAGTACTTTGTTCTTTTGATCTTACCACGCTTGGTCCCAGCCTGTCTGCCTGACCACTACTCAACATAACCAAGTTGGGGGTGGGAACTGATGACATTGTTGTTCATGGACTATCCCAGGCCACGTCTTCCAAACCTGGTCCAGTTTGCCTGGACGTGCATAGGCAGAGCTATCCTGAACAGGCAGGCTGTGGTCAGCCTGACCCAGCACCTTGCTTCATCTAGCTGCACATCTACTCTGAGAGTCTATAAATGCCGAGGAGCCCTTACAATGAAACCCTTCACAATGGAGTGCCTGGATTTTATTGAGAAAAGCCAATCCCCTCCCATCTGTCATTTGGCACTTAGCACTGTAGTTATTCTAGATGAGTGAACACTTGTGTTATATTTTCCAATAGCAAAACTGGGGTCACCAGGGTGCCTGCTGTTTTAGCCAAATCCAGATGGGGTTTTCCTATAAACAAGTGCACACGGAATATTTATGCCGCCCGTGGTACCTGACGCCTTAATACTTAGGACTTCTATGTAGTAGCCATTCTTCCTATAAGTCACTTTAGCACACAAAGTAAATATTTTAATATAGCCATGTCACTGTTTATTATAGAATGGCTTGGGCCCAGATCTTGCCTAATGCTTGGGTAAAAAGTCAGTTTATACCATCCTTTAAAGGGAATCAAAGAATGCATAAACGCCACTCTTTTGTTACTCAGAACTCTGTTTACTTTACTTTTCTGTAAACCTTGTGAAACGCTTGCTTACAAAAAGCTGACAGATGCCAGATTGGCTCATTAGCTGGAGGTGTTTTCCAACTCAGGAAGGTGAGGTGTGAATGTGGGAGGTGGGATTTCTTCTCTCAGGCCATCTCCCGATGCCCACTGCCCAGGGGGCCCACTATCTTGCCAGGCGATCGTGACCGCCGGCTACCAACCAGTGAATGGGATTGAGAAGCACCCAGTGTGGTCATGTCTCCTATATCAAGCCTGTCCTCTGCCTTGGAACAATAAAGTCCACTTGGACAGCCTGAGACGTGGAAAGACTTTAAAAATCAGAGTCTAATCCTGTGCTTTCTGTGATGATATTAATTGTATGAAAACTTTGCGATATTTACCAGTTCTTAGCAGCATTTAATTTCTAAGCCTCATCCTGAAGACTGGGACGTTTCCTACAGGCATGGCAATTGACATTTTGATATGTGCCTTCGGGTCCTGGAGATATTTAATGCTTATGTTCTTGATTAACTAAAAAGATGTGTAATAGATCAATCAGTGCGTGATATAGAGTCAGTTACAGTTTTTATATTAAAAGGTCAGTGTCCAAGGAAATAACATTTGAATCAGTTAATCACTTTGTCTAAGAAATAAACAGATGCAATCTATAGCAAGGTTTAAAGGAATAGACTCCTTTAAGAAAAAAGTAGTGACTCTGTAGTGTGTGGTCAATCATTTTCTTGAGAATCATTTCCTTGAGACCGAATCTACCCCAGACAATATTTACAAAAGGTCCCATGAGGCTGCTCTGAGCTAAGGGGAGATTAGCTACATGCTGGTAATTTCCACTGGATTCTTGATTTTTTTTTCCCCAGCACAAGATGCCACTTTTGATTTGGTAAACTCTCTTTGTGAGCACTTAAAGTACATCTCCATCAGAGTTCTATTTACAAAGAAATAATACTGATTCCTTTTCACCATTTGTGGTAGTCAGAATAATTGTGCATTATTTGGATGGGCCCAGTGGAATCACAGAGGTTCTTAAACATGGAAGAGGGAGACAGAAGTTGGAGGTCAAGGTGATACGATGTTAGGAGGACTCAATCCAGTGTTGTCGGCTTTGAAGGTGGAGGAGGGGGCCACGAGCCAAGGAATGTGGGTGATTTCCAGAAGCTGGAAAAGTTAAGAAAACAGATTCTGCCCTGGAGCCTCCAGAAAGGGATGTGTCCTTGCCGACACCTTGATTTCACCAATCTCCATCCCAGACACCTGTAAGATAATAACTTTGGGTTCAGTTGCTGAATTTGTGGTGATTTGTTACAACAGCTCATCACTTATGACAGGAATAGACATGCAAGGAAAAATTTTAGAAAATAGCAAAATGTATGCAAAATAAAATAAACTTCACCATATTTGACCACACACAGAGTCATATTAACATACTTCCAATGCTTTGTTAATTTGCTCACATTGTTTTGAAGATCATAGAATCATATTGTGACATCTGCTTTTACCACCTAGCATTATCTCATGAGCATTTCTCCACACCTCTAAAGGGTATATAAAACATGTATTTCATTTTATAGATGTCCCACGGTTTACCTAATCAATCTCCTAAATTCTGTTTTTGTGAAAAGTACATCTGTATGTCTCCGATGATTTTTTTTTAAATGTTTATTTCTGAGAGACAGAGAGACAGAGTTGGGGAGGAGCAGAGAGAGAGGGAGACATGTAATCCAAAGCAGGCTCCAGGCTCTGAGCTGTCAGCACAGAGCCTGACACGGGACTCAAACTCACAAACAGCGAGATCAAGACCTAAGCCGAAGTCAGATGCTTAACCGACTGAGCCACCTAGGTGCCCCTCTGATGATTTTCTTAGTAAAAATCCCTAGAATTAAAATTACTGAGTCAAAAATGTATAAGTATTGTTCCTTTTAAAAACACACGTTAGCATATTGTTTGTTATCCAGAAAGATTCCATTTTAGGCAACATAGACTGTATCTGTTTTTGTTCATCATTGACAAACGCTGGAGTATCAGTTTTTAAAATTGCCAAGTTGAAAGGTAAAAAAGAGTATCTAATTGATTTGATCTGTATTTTTTTTTAATTTTTTTAACGTTTATTTATTTTTGAGACAATGCGAGAGACAGAGCACAAGCAGGGGAGGGGCAGAGAGAGAGGGAGACACAGAATCCGAAGCAGGCTCCAGGCTCTGAACTGTCAGCACAGAGCCCGATGCAGGGCTCGAATTCATGAACCGTGAGATCGTGACCTGAGCTGAAGTCGGATGCTTAACCAACTGAGCCACTCAGGTGTCCCTGATCTGTATTTTTTTTAATGTTTATTGTTTTTGAGAGAGAGAGAGAGAGAGAGAGAGAGAGAGAGAGAGCAAGCACAAGCAGGGGAGGGGCAGAAAGGGGGAGACACAGAATCCAAAGCAGGCTCCGGGGTCTTAGCTGTCAGCACAGAGCCTGAAGCAGGGCTTGAACTCGCCAACTCAATGTCATGACCTGAGCTGAAGTTGGATGCTTAACCTACTGAGCATCCGGCCTGAGCCACCCAGGCGCTCCTGATCTGTATTTTTTGATGAAAGATGAAGCTGAACTTTTTTCTGTAAATACTAACTAGCTATTTATTTTTCTTGTTTTAAGACTAGCCTGCTTATGTCTTTTTGTTTTGAGGTGTTGTGTTTTCATATTGATTTGTGAGAACTATTTACATACTAAGGATAATGACCCATTGCGTATACTATGTAGTGGCAATAATTTTTCCTGACAGTTATTTGCTTTTTATGCACTTATGTTACTTGATCATGTATGTTTGATCTTCGTGTATGTGCACACATACCTAAATATATACACACATTATATACATACACACTTTCACAAAAATATTGCTGGACATCCCATACCATAATCCTAGAGAAAACCACTGTTACATTTTTGGTATCTGTTGATAGATTTGTTTCCCCTGACAAAACAATGTCTGTATATATTTATATAAAATAGGATCACATTATATATACTCCTCAGTGATTTGTTTTTAACACTTTACACCAGATTAATTTTTGTGTAAATGTATTTGTTTTAAGTTTAATTATTTTTGAAAGAGAAAGAACGAAGTGGGGAAAGGGCAGAGAGAGAGGGAGACACAGAATCCGAAGAGGGCTCCCGTCTCCGAGCTGTCAGCACAGAGCCTGATGCAGGGCTCAAACCCACGAACCGTGAGATCATGACTTGAGCCAAAGTCGGACGCTTAACCGACTGAGCCACCCAGGCGCCCCCATGTAAATACATCTTGATCATTACTTCTGACAATTGTATCGTATTCTAGCTTAGGAACATACCTCAGTTAGCATTTTAACAAATCGTCCATGAATAAACATTTAGTCTACCTTTGATTTTTCAATATTATTAACAGCAAAGCTCCCAGAACACTGAGGTGGTCAGAGAAGAGAGGTGGCAAATAGTAAGTGCTAATGTTAGACGCCAGGCGCTAATTTATAAACATTAACCCATTTAATTCTCTACAGACCCCATTCTGTTAGTTTGATGGGATCCTACACTCATCTTCCTCCTCAAATGAGTAAATAAGGACAGACAGCTAAAGTAACTTGTCCAAGATTTATCTGGGTAGTAAGTGAAAGTACCACTGTGTCTATTCTCCTATTATTCAAGTCTAGATGCCTGTGCTCTTAGCCATGAAACTGAACTGCCCTGTAAGAAGTGCCCTAGGACTGTGGACTTTGGATAGCCATCAAGAACTGTCCATCTGATGATCAGAGGTAGGGTGTTTCCTGCTCTGTGCTTAAGGTACCTCCAAATAGCATCACACGTTCACGGAATGTAATTCCCGCAACAGTTTCCTATGACTTGTGCTTGGGGAAAAGGGAGAGAGAGACAGCTATTCCCGTCTGAGGAAGAATCAGCAGAAGTTGTTACCACAATGCAGAAAGGTAGCTGGGGGGTGGGATGGGGACCCTCCTTGGATGATCAAGGAAGAAGCTTGTGGGTAACACAGCTACTCCAGCATATCTTGGTATTTTAAACCAGAGCGGACAATAGAGAATACAGGAAGACTTCAAGGTATTGAGAGAGTTGTTGCAGCGGGACATGTGGAGTTTTACTCCTGGTGATGTTTAAAACTTACATAAATGAGACATACCACCTTGACAGGCTGGCTTCTTTGGTGCCTGTAGGCAACGCTATCATAATCACATCACCTTAGACGCTCATCACCCTCAGGTGATCAGGGCCTCAACTGAAAATAGGAGGACGCCAGTTGAAGTCTTCGATTTTAGTTCTGTCTTCTTGAATTTTGTCCTTTTTTCCTCTCCTTTGTAGATCAGCCCCTCTTTAGCTTTCTGCATATCATTTTTCATCTCTTGTTTTTATATTTTCATTTCACCCCACTGTCTCCTTCTGGTTGTCGATCTTACAGGTCTGTTTGTTCTCTCTTTTTTTTTTTTATTTTAATGTTTATTTATTTTTGAGAGAGAGAGAGAGAGAGAGAGAGAGAGAGAATCCAAAGCAGGCTCCAGGCTCTGCACTGTCAGCCCAGAGCGTGATGTGGGGCTTGAACTCACAAACTGTGAGATCATGACCTGAGCCGAAGTTGGACGCTCAACCGACTGAGCCACCCAAGCACCCCTTATTTATTTTTTTTAGAGAGAGAGGGCACAAGTGAGAGGGCGCTAGAGAGAGAAAGAGAGAAGGAGAGAGAGAAGCAGGGCTCACCCAAAACGGGGCTTGTGTTCATCTTATATGGGGCTCGAGCTCACCATATGGGACTTGAACTCACAAACTGTGAGATCGTGACCAGAGCTAAAGTCAGATGCTTAACCAACTGAGCCACCCAGGTGCCCTGAAAAACCAGACTGAACCTGTGAAGCATAAGCTCCAAGGCCCTCACTTGCTCCAGTCCCTTCCATGGTGCTAGACAGAACCCTAGAAGAATGTTCCCATTCCCATGTGTTTTTGTAAAATTTGCATGAGTGCAGTACTTTGACTGCAGTTGGTTAAGACTCCCTATTTCTGGCCACATACGTCTCATCTCTCATACTCTTCCTCTGGGGTGACAATAGCATGGCCACAAAGATTTGGAGATCTGGCGGGGGGGACCTCATTTAGTTTGAACTTAATGGCTTCTATTGATGTGTGTTTTGTAGTCCCTTCTGTGAGTTGAGTTACTGTTAGCTGTCCTGGTGCAGGACTGGCTTCTAAAGAAACTCCTGTTAACTCACCCTCTACAGAGACAGTGGGGTTGAGGGTCAGAGGTTATCTCCTATCACATGACTGTGGCCCACGTCACCTAGAACCTGAAGATTGAAATGTAAGGAACCAGAGTTTCTCATATATATATAAGAAATTTACAAGAATCCTAAAAATGTACCTAATATTACCAATGTTCCTGGAAAGCTAAACAAAACTTTTAATTGCCATTATTTAAAAAAGTTTATTAGGGGCTCCTGGGTGGTTCAGTTGGTTAAATGTCCAGCTCCTGGTCACAGCTCAGGTCATGATCTCAAGGTTGGTGAGATCGAGCCCCATGTTGGTCTCTGCACTGAGCAGGGAGTCTGCTTAAGAGTCTGTCTCTCTCTCTCCCTCTGCCCTGTCCCCTGCTTGCACCCTTTCTCTCTCTCTCTAAAATAAAATATAAAAAAAAATGTTTTAATAAATAAATTAATCAATAAATTAAATAAAAAGCTTTATCATAGAGTGGAAAGACAAGAAATGTAGGGGAAATACTATGAAATCATGTTTAGAAGTTGATGATTAAAAATATTATGCAAAGTTTTGGATTTTAAGATGTTTATTCCTCAGTTTTTTTAGTTTGTAATTTGTTGTGATTTGTTTTCTTACTCTAAATGAAATCTTATCTGTATCTGATATTGTATTCTTTTATCTAAAGAAGATCCGGGGCATCTGGGTGGCTCATTTGGGTAGGTCTCTGACTTCGGCTCAGGTTATGATCTCATGTGGGTCTGTGGGTTCATGCCCCACGTCAGGCTCTGTGCTGACAGCTCAGAGCCTGGAGCTTGCTTTGGATTCTGTGTTTCCCTCTCTCTGCCTCTCCCCAGCTTGTGTTCTATCTCTCTCTCTCAATAATAAATAAACTTAAAAAATGTTATTAAAGAAGACCTGAAAATTAGGTGAGTTCCAGCCCCAAGACAATCCAGATCTGCCCCTGTCCAGCTGATCCCCTGCTCAGCAGGTCCCCAGTCCAGTGGGTCCCCTATCCACTGGGTCCCCCCATCCATCAGGTCCCCTGTCCAGTGGGTCCCCCCATCCATCAGGTCCCCTGTCTAGTGGGTCCCCTGTCTAGCAAGTTCCCCATCCATTGGGTCCCCCATCCATTGGGTCTCCTGTCCATCGTGTCCCCTGTCCAATGGGCTGGCTCCCTGTGTAGCTGGTTGAGCTATTCGATCTCTGAATCAGGGGGCCACATTTGGTGGGACCTCTAAAAACCCTATTACCCTTTTTTTTTGCAGTAGGTTCAGTTACATAAAGCGAAGTTAAGCTACATTTTATAATAAACCTTATTCTCCCATATCTTGGCATTAAACTCTCTTTTCATTTTATTCACCAACATTACTGTGTAGTTTTTTTTTCTTGTTTGAGTCTTGTTGCAATGTTAGTAAGAAGTTGAGAAATGCTGCATAGGGGCCTTTACTTAGATATCCTTTGAAAACAGAAGTAAGTGAACTTTTAAGTCTTAGTTGGAACAGGCCTAGGCATCCTCTAAAACCATGTCTTGTATCTGTAACTGTTTCCTAGGAAGGCATTTGTTCTGATTATCCAGATTAGTTCTCTTACTTGAACTCTGGTATCCTTCTCATATATGTGGCGGCTTCCTTTCTTGCCAAATCGGTAAAGACTGGGAGCTAGGAGGGAACATAAGCTTATCCCATAGTGGACTTTAAAATGGATTCTTTCAGGGGCGCCTGGGTGGCGCAGTCGGTTAAGCGTCCGACTTCAGCCAGGTCACGATCTCGCGGTCCGTGAGTTCGAGCCCCGCGTCGGGCTCTGGGCTGATGGCTCAGAGCCTGGAGCCTGCTTCCGATTCTGTGTCTCCCTCTCTCTCTGCGCCTCCCCCGTTCATGCTCTGTCTCTCTCTGTCCCAAAAATAAATAAACGTTGAAAAAAAAAATTAAAAAAAAAATGGATTCTTTCAGAGAGCTGATGTGCATTCTGGTTAAATAGTTCTGGTCCAGACGGAAGAAGAAAGGCTTAGGTTTATGGCACTTGGGGTTTAGGTTTATGATAGTTTTGACCTTACAAATAAGTGCAGAGATCAAGAAACCTTTAAGGGGTGGGGGCTGGGGGGGAATGAAGATTGTCAAAGCCTAAGGAGGCTTGTCAGGAAACCTTGCCTCTTTCCCAGAAGTTGCTTTTTTGTGTTTGTTGCGGAGGTTAGAAGTTACCTGGAATGGAGACCCTGATTTCTGGGATCCTGACAGTGCAGTGATGTGTGTGTGTGTGTGTGTGTGTGTGTGTGTGTGTGTGTGTGTCTGTCTGTCTGTCTGGCATGGCTGCCAGGGTTAAGAGTAAGGAGAGATAAGTAGCATAAAGAGCTTCCCATTCAAGGTCACCTCCAGTGCCAAGGAGTCAGCGATATTTCCCAAATGTGCCCCTTGGCTGTCCCCCAGTGACCCTCTGCCTTCAGCACCCTCCCTCCAAGTTATGAAACTTCTGGTACTTTTGCTCTGGTCTCACCTTTTATTTCATAAATGCAGCCAGAGTTTTCATCAGATTGGCTTTTGTTTCAATATAGACTCAATCTTTTTAAAAAATATTATTTATTTACTTTTGAGAGAGAGAGCACAAGCAGGGGAGAGGAAGACAACGAATCGGAGGCAGGCTCCAGGCTCTGAGCTGTCAGCACAGAGCCCGACGTGGGGTTTGAACTTGGGAACCGTGAGATCATGACCTGAGCTGAAGTCAGATGCTTAACTGACTGAGCCACCCAGGCACCCCTCCTTAACCTTAATAGCAGTTCCTCAAAGTTCCTGGTGCATACTGCAATTTCCTTTGTTTCCAGTGCTTGTTCACTGAGTCATTCATTCATTCATTCATTCATTCACTTGGAGAGTTTTTATTGAGCACCTACGATGTGCCAGCCTCTGTTTTAGGTGCTCCATCTAAAACAGGTGCATTGGAGGGAGAAAATAAGCCCTTGTCTCCCCATGGAGCATACATGCTCGTGAAGGAAGGAGACAACAACCCAATAATCGGTGGAGGCTGTATTTGATTCATTCCAAGATATTTTCGTATTGGAACATCTCAGAAATTGGGATGTATTTCACATATAGCTGCTGACAGACGGACAGTGGTCACCATGCAGCTTTCGCTGCCTACATGTCAAACTTGGCCCAAACTGCTCTATTGTCATCAGTTCGGTTCTGTTTTCATTTGCTGGGGCTACATATGTTACATTTAATTACCCTGTAGACATCTTCAAAGAGATTCCATGACCATTTGGCTTTGAAACAGAAAGTTACTGTGTAGATGCAGAGGCCCAGCAGGGGGGCACAAATGTGGCCAATAGAGAAACAAATATTCATTCTTGGATGAATGGCTGTGATTCCATCTTTTCTTGTAAAGCAACAATAAGGCTTTATGGGACTTAAGGAAAGAACATGTCCATCCATAGACACTCCAAGATGCCAAACAGTAGGATTAAGCCAAACAAGGCACCCAGATGCAGAGGGAGTTGCTAAATATTGGCAAAAAAAAAATGTCCAAGTAACATGAGCCTGATGTAATGGATTCTGACATCCCTCGTGACTCCCATTGAGATATGCCGTCATTTCACTGGCATTGGGTTTTTTACCACTGATAAATAAAAATGAATTTTTTTTTACCACTGGGGCGCCTGAGTGGCTCAGTCAGTTAAGCATCTGACTTCGACTCAGGTCATGATCTCGTGGTTCATGAGTTCGAGCCCCGCATCAGGCTCTGTGCTGACAGCTCGTAGCCTGGAGTCTGCTGTGGATTCTGTGTCTCCCTCTCTCTCTGCCCCTGCTCTCTGCTTGCACTCTGTCTCTCTCTGTCTCTCTTTCTCAAAAACAAAATAGAACATTTTAAAAATTTTTAAATTTTTTTTTACCACTAATAAAAATAAAGTTTTATTAGTGGTATGTAAATTAATGGTGCCTTACGTTTGCTGATGTTACAGCTCTGACGAAATTCAGTAATAAGACCTCAGGCAGCGACAGCTGTTCCAAAGAAATTAAAGTAAACATCTTATTTTGGATGGGGCAGCAAAGGAATCCTCTTGGAGGTGCGAACAGAGATCGGCATCATTTTCGGGAGGCAGTCACGGTCCGACCTCAGAAAAAGGGATTCCGGGGGGAGGGTGCTACAATACAAGACTGAAGTAAGAACACATTGCAAACGTTGGAGGAACAGCAGAAAGACATGGGAATGACCTGGAGATGATTCAGAGAGGATATTGGGCAAGGCGCAGATCACACGGGGACCTGAAGGAGACTCTGGATTTTGTTCTGTTGTGGGAAGCCACTTGAGAATTTTGAGCGAGAGAGTGACATTCATTTTTAGATACGTGTTCTCAAGGATGGGTTTGGCTGCCATTGAAAAATGAGTGTTGGAAGTCAGAGCGGAGGCGGGCTCACAAGGTAGAAGGGGGCGGGAATGTGAGGTGAGGACGTGAGGCAGGTTTCGGGTACGAAAGTCAGGAATGAGTTTGAGCAGAGGTGGAGTAGCAGGGCATGGAGACTAGGGTGGGTTTGCGTTTTCTTTCTCAGGCCACTCTTTCAAGATGGTGGACATTTGGGTGAACATACATGATGACAGCTATGAAGCCTCCCGGAGAAAGAAACTGAGGTCGGGGGGAGGGGTAGCTGCAGCTTGGGGTCCCCCTCCCCCTCTGCTACCTTGTGCTCTTTTCACTTGTAATACATGCAAGACGTAGGGAAGGCACTTGTGGTCCCCTTGTTCTCGGACCTCAGACTCTACTTCTGTTTTCGGGATGCGAGAATCTCAAGCAGCGGGCTCTCTCGTGCCCTGGTTCCTTCCCCGGTTTGCTGCACGGTCTACAAGATGGTGCACTGTGCAATGAAGCGCCCTGTGGCAGTCTCCACCTTCACCTTCAGCTCTGTAGCCTTGCCCTGAATGTTTCATTCACGTGGAAAGCGAGTTCTAAAGAAACAGAAGTGTATAGTTCAGTGAGTGGCAAAGAGTCACATATTTGTTAGACTTTCTTTTTTTTTTTTAGCTGCCTTTTGTGTAGAACTGTGGTCCCTGGGCTTCTCAGAAATGCCTAATGCTTCCCCCTTCCAGATAGTCCGAATCTGTTAAAGCAGTCGGAACGGTTATTTCATAACGTGCACAGTGGTTTCCTGACAGATCTTCTCTGAGGACGACGACGTTGTGGTATAACTTTTATCTTCAGATCTTCTGCTGAGGTCAGAGTGGGGTTCCCAAATGTAACTGAGCTGTGGAATGTTCAACCTGGCTGTCTTCTCCTTATCAGCCCCATTGTGTCTCTCCCCTTTTTCTCTTCCTTCCTGTTTCTCCCCTTCCTGGCTTTCTGTCTCTTTCCAGAAACTGAAAGCTCGTTGGGAGGGAGCACGTCTATGAAATGTGCAGGGAAGGAAGCACAGGTACCCACCTCGTATAAGAATACCTGTGGGGGGGGGGGTGCCTGGGTGGCTCAGTTGCTTAAGTGTCGACTCTTGATTTCGGCTCAGGTCATGATCTCGAGGTTCGTTGGATCGAGCCCTGTATCCGGCTGTGTGCTGACTGAGCAGAGCCTGGTTGGGATTCTCTGTCTCCCTCTCTCTCTTCCCCTCCCATGTGCTTTCTCTCTCTCTCTGTCAAAAATAAATAAACATTTAAAAAAAGAATAAGAACAAATGTAGGGGTCCCTGGGCAATTCAGTCAGTTAAGCATCCAACTCTTGGTTTTGGCTCAGGTCATGATCTCACGGTTTGTGAGTTCAAGCCCCATGTTGAGCTCTGTGCTGATAACACGGAGCCTGCTTGGAATTCTCTCTCTCCCTCTCTCTCCACCTCTCCCCTGCTCTCTCTCTCGCTCTCAAAATAAATAAACTTAAAAAAAGGAACAAATGGTTATATACATTTACTACTTAATAGAGAAAATTAAATATTTACATTATATGTTATGTAATATAAATATGTGATTTATAAATTATAAATATATTATTAAAATCTCATTCAGGTGAAAGTGTATATACATTCTCATTATATGTAATGAGAATACATATATACATTCTCATACACCCATGTATTCTATATGCACACATGTATATGTAAATAGAGAACATACGTAGAGGGAACATAAATAATATATACATACACACACACACATATATATATATTCTCATTGTGTGTAATATGAATGTACATTTTTCCTCTGAGGTGCTTTTTGTTTTTTGTTTTTAAAGATCTTACTAAAAAAATTTTTTTTAAATGTTTATTTATTTTTGAGAGAGAGAGAGAGAGAGAGACAGAGAGTGAGTAGGGGAGGGGCAGAGAGAGAGAGGGAGGCACAGAATCCGAAGCAGGCTCCAGGCTCTGAGCTGTCAGCACAGAGCCCGACAAGGGGCTCAGACTCACAGGCTGTGAGATCATGACCAGAGCCGGTCAGATGCTTAACCGACTGAGCCACCCAGGCACCCCTTAAAGATTTTATTTTTAACTAATCTCTACACCCAACCTGGCGCTTGAACTCACAACCCTGAGATCAAGAGTCACCCTCTGCCGACTGAGCCAGCCAGGCGCCCCCGAGGGAGGTTTTAATACCACTTCGACTTCGTCACAATTTTGGCTGCGAATCCAGGGTTCGTATTTCCTTGAGGGAGTGAGTGGTATAAAGAAAAGTTGGGCGGGTTATCTCAGACCCGGTTGCCCGGCTCACTTTATAACTCGTAAGCTGCCCTCTATGCCCCACTTCCCTTGCAACGCCTTAATCCACAGCAGAAGGTTTGCTGGGAAGACTTGCACGGCCCCGCTCGCCGCTCGCCTCGAGCACTAATTGTACTAATGAATCCCTCTAAGCCAAGAGAATGTGCTACTTGGCATAAAACAGATGCCTCCTTCCAGCGAAACGGTGCTCGAAACGTGCTGTCCAGTAAGATCACCGTGTTCTCTAATCACCATTTCAGACCCCAAGGGGAGTGCGAGCCCAGTCCTTGTGCGGATTGAGCACTGACTCCCAGGGGCTCATTCCGGGTTAGGGACCGCTGGAGGAGCCTGGGTTCAGAGGTCAGAGTCACCTGCTTCTCCCTTCTGCCCTCTTCCCAGCCTCCCTTCCACTGTCCTCCAGACCCTGGGGGTCCCTTCTCCTCCTGCGCCCTTCCCCACCTCTCGGCACACTCCTCTCTACTTGGAAGACCTCGAGGGTCTTAAAGGAGCCCTCCCCACCCTGCCATACCGCTCCCCTGTCCCCATTTCAGCTTCTCTGTCCCATGTCCCATCCCTTCAGATGCACGATCTTCCTTAAAAGACATGTGTTCTGGGGGCGCCTGGGTAGCTCGGTTGGTTAAGCGTCCGACTTCGGTTCAGGTCATGATCTCACACGTTGTGGGTTCGAGCCCTGCGTCGGCGGGCTCTGTGCTGACAGCACGGAGCCTGGAGCCTGCTTCAGATTCTGTGTCTCCCTCTCTCCCTGCCCTCTCCTGCTTGTGCTGTCTCTCTCTCTCTCTCTCTCTCTCTGTCTCAAAAATAAAAATAAATGTTAAAAAAAATTAAAAAAAACAAAGACACCTTCTGGGCTGATTTGACAATAGCTGTTAATGCATTCAATGTGTTACCCTCCTGGGCAAGATAATTACATTTTAATGGGGGCTTCCTCTAGAAAACAAACCAACCCCTTTTTTTCTATTGCAATTCCCCTGAGCAGTAGAGCACACAAACCTCTCTAGTTGAATAGTGGTTACAAGCCCAGCCGGGGTTGGGGGAAGCAGGCGGAGGGGGGGACCCGGTCATGTGGGTTGGTTGGACCTCCCCACCACTTAGCAGCTCTGGGATCCTGAACAGCTTCGTTCCTGGGTTCATGTCACTCCACAAAGAATCTCTGAGCACGGCCCTTGTGTGAGTCTCGGTCGTAGCCACGGGGGGTACAAAGGTTGGCAGAAACAAAGTCCCTGCTCTTGTGGATCTTACGTTCCATAGGAGGGGTAGGCAATGAAACAGAAACGAATATTTGAAAACTGCAGGCTTTTGCCTCTGCTTGGGTTAAATGCGACTAATAATATTTCCCGCCTCGAGCAACTGTTGTAGGTATCGAGTAGAGTAACGTTCGGCGAATACAGTTCTTTCAGCTATGAGTCTTTAGTTCTTGTGACCTGGGAGAAGGGGTACATCTCCCTGCAGGAGCCTTCCAGGACCTGGGACTATTGCTTTGTGCATCCAGGAAGCTCTCTCCTCTCTCTTCTTCCAGCAGCCTATCTCCACCTTTGCCACGGGTCCTGCTCCAGCATCCCACCCTTTTGGCAACCGTGTTTGGCTCAAGAGGTGAGCTCGTGACTCAAACACAGCAATTTGAGTTCTTCTCCTAGACCACCTCCACGGAGACTGTGAGAGGTCTTTCTCTTTGGGCAGCTCTCCACTGGAGCAACTTAGGACTCTGCCACGTGCAGAAGGCTGTCTGCAGGAGAGAAGGGAGGCAATCTGCAAAACAAACAAACAAACAAACAAACAAAACGGAAGTGGGAGGGGCAGAGACAGAGGGACAGAGAATCCCAAGCAGGCTCCACACCAGCGGTGGGGCTCGATCCCACAAACCGAGAGATCATGACCTGAGCCGAATCAGGAGTTGGACACTTAACTGAGTGAGCCACCCAGGCGCCCCTGCCTTCCCTCCAGGCACAGACAGGTTAAATAACTGCCGAGATCACACAGTTAATCAGTCACAGGACCAGGACCCAAACCAGGTACTCTGGCTCCAGAATCTCTACCTTTGACCAGCTATCTCTCTCTTCTCTGGGTGTTTAGAGTCTGCGGTTGCAATAGTTCGTTCCTGGTTCCTTTAGCCCTTCCTCTGATACTAACAAGTAACAACAAAACCCTCCCTACGTCGTGACATTGTCTGTATCTATACTTGTATCATCTGCTTCCTCATCTGTATCTCTTGTGATCTACACTTATTTTTGATTCCTGAGGTTGGTTTGAGTCGAGATTCTGTTACCTGCCACTGAGACAGTCGGCCACCTGAAAACGTTATCCGAACCTGCTAAAATGTGTGTATCGTTTGGAAGAAATCCCCCAGGCCAGTTCTGTGATGCCCTCGCATTGCACTACTCTGCCAATCTCTGTTTGAGATTTACCACCTGACTGTAATTTTATTTCTATAAGCGGCCTTTTCCTAACAGACTCAGCGCTTAGAGGCAAGTGTGGGCAATTGAAATTCACTTAGAACTATCTTCTGAGTTCACTTTGACTTTGACCCTCATGGTGTCATGACCTTGGACTCTCTGGCTGAGCTCCTCACCTAGAGACTACCCTGGAGCTGAAAACCACTGAACAGTTTTATTATACTGATGATTACTTACCATTAATGTTACTTGCAGAACAGTGCTTAAAAGCTGTACCAGGGCGCCTGGCTGGCTCAGTCTGTTGAGCATTCAACTCTTGATTTCGGCTCAGGTCGTGACCCCAGGGTTGTGGGATCAAGCCCCACATCCGGCTCTAGGCTGAGTGTGGAGCCTGCTTGAGGTTCTCTCTCTGTCTCCCTCTGCTCCCTTTCCCCCACTTGTGCTCTCTTTCTCTCTAAAATAAAATAAAGTAAAGTAAAATAAAATAAAATAGCTGTATCAATATAGCATTTTCTGTATAAATTGTTACCTGTGTGATTAATTCATTAGCTTGATCCAGACAGACAGTTGCATGTTAATCTTAAGAACTCACGTCCATTCATGAGAACCCCTTATGAAGCTTCTAGCTGCACATTTTCACTGTCTGAGAACCTCAGTCCAAAGGATTAACTTCTGCTTCCAAATAAGAAGCATAGAGAATACTGGAACGTTTTGACTGCTGTGGTCTGTTGTTTCTTTTTATTCTTTAATTTGGACATTGCAAACTGGTTTTGCATCATTTGCATAATTCTGCATAATTTAACGGGTCATTGTCCTCTTTTGAGTGACGATTTGCTGGCTTATATCCCTGTACCAGTTGAGATGGTTCTTCCAAGTGTGAGTCCCCAGGGTCATGGTTGCTTTGAATTTATTGTGTATAATCCAGTTCTTCGTTCCCAGTGCACTGATGTCATTGCCCTGCTGGCTGGTTCCAGAGAAGCTTCGTGCCAGGGCAGAACCAGGCATCTTTGGTCACCAGTGGGACTCTCAGTGTCCTTTACTGCCAAGGAGCCTCTGAACTTAGGGCTAGCAGAAGGGGGGACTTAAAAATCCTTGTAGAGATTCCCATTTTCTGGGGAAATGTACACATTCACCGTGTCACTGAAGCTTGACATTGATTAGATCCCACTTACTGGTATGAAATTGCCTGGAGTTAAAGGACATTCATGCAAAGACACTGATGTAAAAGAGTTGAGACGCCCTGAAATGGACTTCCATATCTTTGAAGCGACACAGGACATGAAGGGCTTTCCCCGCGCTCCGCAGGCCTAGGACCTGGAGGAGGGTCCTCCCGTCACGTTCTCTACGGACCCCCTACAGAAGGAAGGAAAGTTGCCCAGTGCCCAGGGGCGGAGTTGTACAGGCTCAATGCTGCCTACAGAGACAGAGCTGTCTACAGACTATCTGGGCAGAAGGAGAAGGGGTCTGTATCTCTTGGTCAGCAAGAAGTGATGAAGAACATTGCCCGCGTAGACTCCCCAGTGCCTCAGGTGCAGCTGCAGAACCAGGTGTGAACAAATGCATGTCCCGTCTACAAGGAGTCTACGAGGCGTTCCTGGCTATGAGGATCTTCCCGGGCAGAAAAACGGAAGCTCCTCTGTGCCATGCGCTATTTCCAATAGAGGGAAGCGAGCTGCTGCAGAACTACTTCAGTATTTAGAGAAGATGTAAGGCGGTCTTATTGACAGAACGGGGATCCCTGCCAGCACTCACGGTGACTTGCAGAAGCCTGACCACAGAGCATTTTCTAAGTTGCACAAAATCGCTCAAGCTTGGGCTTTCTGTACAGAAAAAAGAAACGCTCAGATAAAAATGGAGTCGGTTTCTTAGGGCATCAGCAGTGCAAAGGTTGTATTCAGGACATTGCACATGGAGATAAATACGAGAATCAGTTGAGGGGAGTAACTGTGGTCTCAGATATCTACAGTCAAATGCTCTACCCCCAGGTCTCAGATATCTGGGTATTCCAATGCAAACAGTGTGGGAAAAGGCAGTCGATTCTAGCAGATTCCCATATCATGGGAGAGGCACTTGGGTGGCTCAGTTGGTTAAGTGTTTGACTCTCGATTTCAACTCAGGTCGTGATCTCCCAGTTTATGAGTTCGAGCCCTGAGTTGAAGTCTGTGCTGATGGTACAGAGCCTGCTTGGGATTCATTGTCTCTGTCTCTCTCACCCTCCCTCCCTCCCTCCCTCTGCCCCTCCTCTGCTTGCATTCTCTCTCTCAAAATAAATAAAAATTAAAACTTAAAAAAAAAGAAATGTATCACAGGTCTACATTTGCGGTCTAAAAGTCATTTTCTAATACTTGATGAGACTCATTTCATATAAAACCGTAATGCTTTTTATAAGAATCAGATCAGCTAGAAGGGAAAAGTGGGTTGCCTTCTATGGTTTTTAAAGGCATGCCCTTTAAAAAAAATACTAGGCTTGTTTTAAAAAAAATACTAAGCAACAACCAAGCTCCACTCACTGTAGCAAAGATTGATGCTTGAACAGTGGGTCTTATCTCTAAACAATTCGAAATCCAGTGGAAGAGGTCCACACAAGTAGAAAATTATAATGGGAAGTCACATGGCAGAGGAATAAAGAAGAAGAAGAAGAAGTCAAACCGTTGCTGAAATACACCGTGACTTGCAGGGCAGTGCAGACACAATTTGGCAAAATTGTGTGGAGATAGTCCTCTGTGCACCTGAAGAATATCCCATGTAGTCAAAAAAAGCTGAATACCTAATACATTTTTCCCATTTTCTTTACGGTGGTAAAATACACTCAACGTAAAAGTTACCATTAAAAAGATTTCTTAAGGTTTATTTTTTGAGAGAGAAAGAGACAAAGCGTGAGCAGGGGAGGGGCAGTGAGAGAGGGAGACACAGAATCGGAAGCAGGCTCCAGGCTTTGAGCTGTCAGCACAGAGCCCGATGTGGGGCTTGAACCCACGAACTGCTAGATTATGACCCAAGCTGAAGTTGGATGCCGAGCCACCCGGGTGCCCCTAAAAGTTACCATTTTTAAATATACTGTTGAGGTATTAAATACATTCATATAGTTGTGTGACCATCACCACTGTCCGTCTCTGGAACGCTTCATCTTGCAAAACTGCACTTCTGTCCCCATGAAACAGTAACTTCGAATTCCCTCCTCCCCTGAGGGCCCGGCAACTACCCATTCTACTTTCTGCCTCTGAATTTGACTAGTCTGAGAACCTTATCCAAGTGTAATCATACAGTATTTGTCTTTATGTGACTGGCTTGTTTCCCTCAGCATCATGTCCTCAAAGGTTCACCCATGTTGGAGCAGGTGCCAGAATTTATCTCCTTTTTAAGGCTGGAGAATATTCCATTGCACTTATATACCACATTCTGTTTATCCGTTCGTCCATCAGGGCATACTTGGGCTATTCCCGCCTCCTGGCTTTTGTGAATAATGCTTAGACCACAGGTGCACGAATAGATCCTGCCTTCAGTTCTTTTGAGTTTATACCTAGAGGTAGAATTTTTGGATTCCATGATAAATCTATTTTTATGTTTTTGGTGAACCACCCTGGTGTTTCCCACAGCAGCTGTACCATTTTATGTTTCCACGGACAGTGCCATAAAGGTTTCATCCAGCCCAATACATTTTTGAATTACGTTGTTGATCATAAGGATGTGACATTTGTGAAAAGTAACTCATTTTATAAATATTTTTCAAACAGTGCTATCTTTAGGGTTCCATCTGAAGCAAAACCTAGCATACCATAACCCAATTTTTAATAAGGAAAAAGTAATTATCAATATGAAAGTCATAGATAACTTAGAAAACAGAACACCACTTTGGACCCCCAATTCCTAATATTGTACAAAACGATATATTTCTTCATTTATAATGCATTTTAGGGAGCACTCATTTCAAACATTGAGGGGAAAAATGGACAGGATTCATTGCTGGGTACACAGAGCCGAGAAAATCTCTCACAATCATTTAATTTTGTTTATAGTTCACCTTGCTCTAGAAAGATTTTGAGAAAATTTACAAGAATATGCTTACCGAAATGTAAACTAGACAGCAGAATAGGAGATTAGAACGGTGAAAATAAGGACACACAAATGCCCAACAGAAACTAACCATGTGTTACAGTTACACTTCGAATTTTCCATCTTCTTTTCTCTGGTGAAAAGGAAGACACAATTTGTTACCTAATTCCTATTCTCAGCTATCAGAGGAACACTGAATTCTAAAACTTTGTTGCTCAAAATGTGGTCCTTAAGGGCACCTGAGAGGCTCAATCGGTTAAGTGTCCCTCTCTTGATTTCCGTTCAGGTCATGAACCCACAGCTCTTCATGGGTTCGAGTCCCGAGTGGGGCTCTGCTTTGACAGCACGAAGCCTGCTTGGGATTCTCTCCCTCTGTCTTTCTCTGCCCCCATCCCTCTCCCCCCCCCCACCCCCCCTGCCCCAGCCGCTTGCACTCTCTCTGTCTCTTTCAAAATAAGTAAATTGACTTAAAAAAAAAAAAAAGTGGTCCTTGGGTCAGCAGCAGCAGCAGCAGCAATGGGGAAAGTTTGTTAGAAATAGAAAATATCAAGTAGACCCAGACCTGCTGAGATAGAATCTGCATTTTAACAAGATCCCAGGTGATTTATCCGTACGCTAAAATTTGAGAAGCACTGTTTGAAAAGACATCCTTCACCTGGGGTTTCATAAACACTAGCTTCTGAGTGATGTAACAGGAAATATATTCACAGGATTTTGGTGTGTTTTTTTTTTCCCCCAACAAAGGCAGTAAATAACTGAATATGTTGGTTTCTTATGGCCATTTCTGAGATAGAAAAAGATATAATAATAAAGCCAGACGTAAGGCAAAGAGTTCGTAGAGGCGACACCAAAAGCATCCTTCGTAAATGCTGGACACATAGTTGCTTTGTGGCGGGGGAGCGGCTCTATATCCTGATGATAATAGGTGTTGCCAAGATGTACAGGAGACAGCGTAACTGAAGGGCTCCATACAAATCTGCTACTTGCTCCCGTCTCTGCTTCTCTGCTTGCTAGACCTGCACCCTCACCGTATACACGCCTCAGAATGCAAACAGTGGCCTTGTAAGGGACACGGAGTTAATGATTTGTTTACAGTACGTAACATTGAAGGAAGGACCAAGTGAGAACGACCAGACATCATACGCGTATCCCAGACCACCAGCACGAGATATCTCAATGCCAGGACCCCTTGGTTCCCGGGAATAAGACCCAGGCTCTCGTCTCTGTTCTAACCGGTTCAGCGATGCCTGAGAGGACGTGTACACTTCCAGATTTTTAGTAAAACCCCCGAGACCTCAAGCAGAGATGAGCTCTCTCTTTTTCTTTCTGAGTCTCCTACACACTCTGTACCTTCACCTGCCGCTTTCGCCTCTTGCTGGCTCACATTTGATTTTTTTTTTAATGTTTATTTTTGAGAGAGAAAGAGAGAGAGAAAGGGGGTAGGGGCAGAGAGAGAGGGAGAGAGAGAATCCCAAGCAGTCCCCATGCTGTCAGTGCAGAGCCCAGCGTGGGGTTTGAACCTACAAACCCTGAGATCATGACCTGAGCCAAAGTCGGATGCTTAACCGACGGAGCCCCCTCAGGCTCACATTTGATTTGCATTCCGCGTGCAGCCAGAGGCCCTCTTGGCTGCTCCTTTGGAACCCCCCTCCCCCCCGCCCCGGGGCCTCAGACCCCGGTCTGCTGGCATCATACACATGGGATCACATTTCATAGAAATGCACACACACACACGCACACACGAGTGCACGTAAGAATTAGCGGTAACAGAATAAGATCTATGAGCTCGTTACCAGCATTGTGCCAAAGTCAGTTTTCTGTTTCAACGTATAACCACAGTGCCGCAAGATGTCACCATTGTGGGAAACTGGGTCTGTAATAGTTTAGCAATTTCCTATGGTTCTCTAATGGTTTAAAATTAAATTTTAAAAAATGAAGCATAAAGATATACCAGAGTGATAATGAAACCTGCAACCAGATTATCTTAAGTCTCTAATTCAGTTATTCACTTGTCCCTAAAAACAGCATTAGCAACAAAATTTGTCACTGGGAACTCTAGCAGGGGAGTGCAGGAATTTGCAAAAATTTAGTGCTGAACCAAACACAGGATAGAAAAGTTCCGACGACCCAACAACAGATCTAAGAGTTGGAAAATATATTCAGTATCCAGAGGTAAGAAGTGATTGGAGACAAGTCCAGAGTGGGGTCAGCTGAGACAGCATGACCATCTTTCTAGCTGGCATTTAATGGCCCTATTCTCTGGGGGACAGCTCTTTCCCTGGGGGCATCTCAGTGACGCTGTATGGCCTACTGAGTTTAGGAAGAAGGGAATAAAAATGGTTCTTTGACATATCTGTGGATTCAGCCTTCAGAAAATGCTTACCTCACACGAAAAATATTATAATGTAACGGAAAAAACACACCAGACCGATAAGCAGGCTAAGTTCAGCCATGCTATTCGGAAATGGTATCATGGAATAAGGATATATCACATTAGACATTTACGATTATAATGCAGTCATTAACACGTTGCTGGGAGGGATGTAATGTGATATGACCACTCTGGAAAAAGAGTCTGGCGTTTCTAAAAATCTAACATGACTTACTCTGCTATCCAGCAATAGTACCCTTGGGTGATTCCATGAAAAATAATGGAGAAGAGATTACATCGAAGGAAAATGAGAATAAAACAAAGCAAGATGCATTTCTAATGCTGTTCTAACTGTATTGTGTTTAAAGCTGTCCCCAGTCAGATCTGATCGGTTAGGCAGTTGTCCCTATTGAGGATACCTTGAGGTACAGCAGGCAATAAATGCTTCGAAAAAATAGTTTCAGTTCTGAGCAGAGCACTTGTACGTCTTTGTGTGGGTTCAGACTATCTGAGTGTTTCTTCTCACTGACACAGCACACATGCCTACAACGTGAGAGTTGTTTCTATAATGGCTTCCTTTGTAAGTAAACCTATGACTCCGTGTCCGAGAACTTGAAATTACCTTGCTCTTTTTATAACCCCATGATTAGAGATAAAGCACCGTCATAAATTCATTAATTCGATTTCACAGCATTTTCAGATGGATAAGCAGGGCCGACTAATTCACAATTTTCTTCATTTTCACCTTAAAACTTGAGAAGTTATGAAATATTAATGACACTTCCCACACTCCCCATGTGGGTGGCAACATGTAGCTTCCTTTTAATAAACATCCCTCTAATACAGAATACACAGAATTTATGTGAAAATTTACGTATGCCGATGGTGGGGGGGTGCCTGGCTCGGGGCCCTCTCCTGAAGCCCTGTTCTGATGGCTGTTTGCCTCGTGTTCTATTGTCCAGAGTCCCTGTTTATTGGAAACTGGTCTCTGGACCTACTCACTTGGATGCCACCACTGGCCTGGCAGATTTTACCAGGTGGGAGTGAATGGATTTTCCATAATGTAAGACCTTGTCACAGCATTCCAGCTCAGGAATGTCATTGTTTAACCAATACCTGAAGTCAGAACCTTCTAGAAGATAAATATTTAATCTTTTGGCTCTCTATCACAAACTATCAAGGGTTCCTCGGCAAACTCCACTGGTCTTTTTAAAGTAGGTGCAATGTATATCGGCAAAACCGAGCACATAGCAAATAATGAGTGAGCTTTTCACATCTGTACTTTAAATATCTGAAAAAGACCAGGTCATGTAACTGGGAACTTCAGTGAAGGTTCGAGACTTTTCTCTTTGGCTGGGTTTTAGAAGTAGTGTAGTTCGGGGGACATATTGAGCTTACTTCTCAGAGTATGTGAATCCCAGTGATGAGCCCTGTTCCATCATATCACCATAGTTAGGTATGGAAGTTCCTTGTTGCTCAGTCATCATTAAGAAAGATATGATCTTACTCAAATGATAATATCTGCTTAACTTTAACCAAATTGAAGTGAAAATGTGCTGATAAATGTCATCTATTAGACGACACATCTAGTTTGAAAAGGACAGTTTATTGTACCTGTTTGCAATTCTGTTGGTTATATACCTAAAACTTGCTGGGTCATGTGGTAAATTCATTGTTTAACTTTGTGAAGAGCTGTCAAGCTCTTGGCCACAATGGCTGCACCATTTTATATTCCCACCAATAACACACAAGTGTTCCGATTTCCCCACATCTCACCAATTATTATTATTGCCATCCTAGCATGTGTGACATGGTACCTCATTGAGGTTTTGATTTGAATTTCCCAAATGGCTAACCATGTTGAGCATCTTTCCATGTACTTGCTGGCCATTTGCATATTTTTGGAGAAATGTCCAAGTCCTTTGCCCATTGGGTTATTTTGTGTTTCTTATTGTTGCAATGTGACAGTTCTTTATATATTCTAGATACTAGATCCTTATCAGACGGGTGATTTGCAAATATTTTCTCCCATTCTGCGAGTTATCTTTTCATTTGTTCAGTAACATCCTTTGATAAACAAGTTTGTAATTTTGGTGAATTCCATCTTGTTTCCTATTTTTGGTGTCATATGTAAGAATCTATTGCCAAAGGCAAGGTCGTGAAGATTTATCCTTATGTTTTCTTCCAAGAGTTTTATGGTTTTGCTTCTTCTATTAGTTCATGATCCCTTTTGAGTTAGTTTTTATGTATGGTATGAGGTATAGGTCCAGCTTCATTCTTCTGCTTGTGTATATATCCACAGGCCAGCACTAATTGTTGAAGAGACTCTTCTTCCCTCATCAAATGGTCTTGGCATCCTCGTGGGATATCACTAGCAAAAAATGCGTGGGTTTATTTGGGGACTTCAGTTCTATCTAGTTGGTCCGTATGTCTATCCTTATACCACCACCACACTGTTTTCATTACTGTCATTTTTTTTTAATGTTTACTTATTTTTGAGAGAGAGGAAGAGACAGAGAGTGAGCAGGGGAGGGGCAGAGAGAAAGGGAGACACAGAATCCAAAGCAGGCTCCAGGCTCTGAGCTGTCAGTGCAGGTTGCAATTCCACAGGAATTTGAGGATTAGTTTCTCCATGCTGGAAAACAAAAGTCCATTTACATTTTGATAGTAACTACATTGAATCTGTGGATCTCTTTGGGTAGTATCGCCCTTTTAGCAATATTAAGTCTCCCAGTCCATGAACATGGGATGTCTTTCCATTTATTTAAGTCTTCTTTAATTTCTTTCAGCAATGTTTTGTAGTTTTACACATTTTTCACCACATTGGTTAAGTTCATTCCCAGATTTTTTATTCTTTTTGATGTTATATTAAGTGAGGTTGATTTTTATAATTTCCTTTTTGGATTGTTCATTGCTGCTATGTAGAAATCTAGCTGATTTTGATTGATCATACCCTGTAACTTTGCTGAATTTGTTTAGTAGTTAGTAGCTCTAATAGGGGTTTTCATGTGTGTGTGTGTGTGTGTGTGTGTGTGTGTGTGTGTGTGTTCTTTGGGACTTTCTATATATAGGATCATATCATCTCTGAAGAGCAATAGTTTAATTTATTCCTTTGCACAGTGGATGCCTTTTTTCTTTTTCTTGCCTAAGAAATACAATGTTGAAAAGAAGTATGATGTTGAAAAGCAGTGATGATAATTGACACATTTGTCTTGTTTCTGACTTGAGAGGAAAAGCTTTGGATATTTCTCGTTGAGTGTGGATTTAACTGTGGATTTTTCACAAATGCCTTTCTCATGTTGAGGAAATTTTCTCTTCTTTCTGGTTCTGAGTGTTTCTGTCATGAAGGGGTGTTGCTGCCCAAAATGAAAGCTTTAACATCTTCTCATATCTTTTTTGAGCATGTTTCTTACCCTGGACATATGCATGGCTTTCTGTATTCCCCATAAACATAAGTGCTTTTGATCGTTCTTAATTTCCCAAGGAAATTCTCTCCCTGGCTTTTCCTCCCAGGCATTAAGTGGTCTATTTTATGTCTCAATTATAATAATTTGCATCAGGCATTTGCAGATTGTCTACCTTACAATATTTATAAGCGATACCCACCACTTTTCCAGCCTGGATGAGCTCCAAATTAGACAAAACAGAAAGAAATATCAGTCCTTTGGGTAGCCTCCAGACATATTAGAAAATACCTACACAATAATTTTTGGAAAGGGGTTGTTTTGCACCCCTCCCCCCCCATCTCATAAGCAGGGGCCAGGGTCCCACACAGGCTGCTATATTCAAGATGGCTGCTGACATGGGTGGAGTATAGCTCAAGAACAAGTTTAAAAAAGAATTCCACCAAACCTTCCTACCATTGTAAAAGTTAACTTCTTCTTGATTCCATGTTCACTTGGTTGCTATAAAACTCCCTATTCTTCATGTGTTTTTAAAGAGATGGAACCATGCTGATCGTCTCATTTTGAAGCATCATTTTATCATTCAAGTTTATCATTACCTATAAATATAGCTCATTAGGTTTAAGTGCTCTGTGTGGAGCCAGTTTCTTCACATCCTTGCCGATGTTTGATATCATTTGACTTCTAAATGTTTATAAGTCTGAAGGATGTCACATGATCTCTCATTTTGTTTTAACTAGGATTGTGCAAATAGTAGCCTTGAAGTTTTTATTTGTAGTTGTTTAGTGACCATCTGGATAGTCTCTTCTGGGAATTATCAGATCATATTTTTCATATGCATATGATAGGAAATTGAGAACCTGCTTCTTTTTTCTATCTTTACCTTCAAATTATTTGTGTCTTTGTCTTCGGTATGTATATTTATTTATTTATTTATTTATTTAAAAAATGTTTTCACGTTTATTTATTTTTGAGAGATAGAGAAACAAAGCATAAGGCAGGGAGGGGCAGAGAGAGAGAGAGGGAGACACAGAATCTGAAGCAGGCACCAGGCTCCGAGCTGTCAGCACAGAGCCCGACGCGGGGCTCGAACCCACAAACTGTGAGATCATGACCTGAGCCAAAGTTGGATGCTTAACTAACTGAACCGCCCAGGTGCCCCTGGTATGTATTTTTTAAAGCAAACATATACATTTTATTTTGATATTTTTAGCTCAGTTTTTAAAGTCTTTTAATAGGGGACTTGTCAGTCACATTTATTGTGACTATTGATATGCCTGGGTTGCTTTCCAACATTTTATTGTTTTATTTACTGCTCTATCCTACATTTCGTTTCTTCTTCTTTTTCTACTTTTGAAGAATTGAGTGAATTTTCTCCATTTTAGTTGTCCTTTCATTGTTCAATGTGCTTTTTAGTGTGAGATTTGTAAACACGACATGTTGAGAATTACCATCTTCTAACACTCTCTAGAGTTGATTGGTACCTGAGTACTTGAGATCAGTAGAACACAGTACTTGAAGAGCCATCAACTCCAGAACCAGACACACTGGGTTCAGACTTTGGCTTTGACATTGACTGTGCCACCTTGACCATGTTACTCAATATTTCTGTTCCTCAGTTCCCATATACGTAAGATAAAGAAAAATAAAATGATATGAAGAGTAAGTGAGTGAATACATGTAAAAGGGTAAGGACAATGTTTGGTGCATAAAAAACATTCAGTAAGTTTTAGCTGTAGTTAATTTTCCCCTAACTAGGGCAGAGACAATTTTGTTCATCATTGTTCCCTACCATATGCTTTGGTTTTCTTCTAAGAAGCTGTTAAATTTTCTTCTTTTTTTAAAAAAAAAATTTTTTGGGGGCGCCTGGGTGGCGCAGTCGGTTAAGCGTCCGACTTCAGCCAGGTCACGATCTCGTGGTCCGTGAGTTCGAGCCCCGCGTCGGGCTCTGGGCTGATGGCTCAGAGCCTGGAGCCTGTTTCGGATTCTGTGTCTCCCTCTCTCTCTGCCCCTCCCCTGTTCATGCTCTGTCTCTCTCTGTCCCAAAAATAAATAAACGTTGAAAAAAAAAATTAAAAAAAAAATTTTTTTTTAATGTTTACTTATTTTTGACAGAGAGAGAGACAGGGCATGAGCGGGGGAAGGGCAGAGAGAGAGGGAGATACAGAACCTGAAGCAGGCTCCAAGCTCTGAGACCCTGATGTGGGGCTCGAACTCACAAACTGCCAGATCATGACCTGAGCCGAAGTCGGACGTTCAACCGACTGAGCCACCCAGGCGCCCCTTAAATTTTCTCTTTTGACAATTAACACAAATCAACTGATCAGTAAGGTGTATTGGTTTCTTGACTGTCTACTTAGGATGTTTTGTTTTGTTTTGTTTCTCTTATATTTGGTTTTCTTCTTATTAGAATCAATAAGCAAGACCTTCAGACTAGACCTACAGGTGATAGGAGGTTTTATACACCTAAAAATGTCTTTGTCTTCACATTTCATATAATAATTCAGCTTGGTATAGAATACTAACTTCAAAACTATCTTTTCTCAGAATGTAAAATATGTTATTCTTGCGTTCTTGGATTTTTATTTTATTTTTTAATCGAATCCAATTTTATTATTACTATTTTTTTTTAACTTACATCCAAGTTAGTTAGCATATAGTGCAACAATGATTTCAGGCATTGATTCCTTAATGCCCCTCCCCCATTTAGCCCGTCCCCCCTCCCACAACCCTTCCAGCAACCTTCTGTTTGTTCTTCATATTTAAGAGTCTCCTATGTTTTGTCCCCCTCCCTGTTTTTATATCATTTTTGCTTCCCTTCCCTTATGTTCATCTGTTTTGTCTCTTAAAGTCCTCATATGAGTGAGGTCATATGATATTTGTCTTTCTCTGACGAATTTTGCTTACATAATACCCTCTAGTTCCATCCACGTATTTGCAAATGGCAAGATTTCATTCTTTTTGATTGTTGAGTAATACTTCATTGTGTGTGTATATATATATATATATATATATATATATATATACACGTATATATATATATATACACATATGTATATATATATACATATGTGTATATATAAACATACATATATATACACATATATATGTATATATATATATATATATACACACACACACACACATACACACCACATCTTCTTTATCCATTCATCCATCAATAAACATTTGGGCCCTGTCCATACTTTGGCTATTGTTGACAGTGCTGCTATAAACATTGGGTTGCATGTGCCCCCTCGGCATTATGGATTTTAATGAGAAGTCTAACCTTGATCTGATTTTTATACTTTTATAAATAACTTATTTTTCTCAAAAATTTTAAGATCTTTTCTTTCACTTTATTGTATTGAAATTTTACTACTCTGTTCCAGGTATAAGTCAATTTTTATTTATTTGTTTGGGACTTGGTAGGATCTTCAAGGCAGAGACTTGTATTTTCCTTACTGGAATTTTTTTCCTACTTTTTGCTTTTTATTTCACACTATATTCCCCCTCCCTTCATTTTCTCCTTCTAACAAACACCACTTACTGTGTTCCAGGCCTTGTTTTCAGTGAGTTCCATGTATTAGCTGATTTAACTTTCACAGCAACTCCTTTGGGTGGAGCATTATCATAATCACCACTTTCTAGATGAGCCAACTGAGGTGGAAGAGGTTTGATAAATTGCCCAAGGTCATACATAACTGGGATTCCACCTGGACGGTCAGACTCCAAGCTTACATTTTAGACCACTTGATCCCCTACATCTGTCTCTTTCTCTTCATTCTTTTCATCTCTTTTTCTCTTGTGCTACATTTGGAAGAATTTCTTGGCTTATTCTTCCAGCTTGCCTTCAGCTGTGTCCATCCAGCCTCTCTTTTGAGTTTTAGCTTTAAATAATGAACATTTAAATTTTGGAAAAAATTTTTATATGCTATCTTAAACAAATGAAATGCCTCTTTGCCTCTCACTTGATGGTATTAAAGATAATCATTTTAAAGTCCTATTGTGCCTCTCTTTCTCTCCCTCTCTCTCTGCCCCTCCCCTGCTCTCTCTCTCTCTCTCTCTCTCTCTCTGTCAAGATAAATATACTTTAAAAAATAAGGGGCTCCTGGGTGGCTCAGTCGATTAAGCATCTGAATCTTGGTTTCGGCTTGGGTCATGATCTCACGATTCGCGAGTTCGAGCACCACATCAGGCTCTGTGCTGACAGTATGGAGCCTGTTTGAGATTTTCTCTCTCTCTCTCTTTCTCTGTCCCTCCCCTGCTCACTTGCTCTCTCTCTCTCTCTCTCTCTCTCTCAAAAATAAATAAATAAACTTTTAAGAAAATTAAGCCCTGATGTGTTTGATTTACTAGCTCTTTTCTCATCCATTTGCTGGATTTGGTACCACCTTTTCATGAAACTGGTGATTCCTGGCTCCTGTTAGTGTATTTGTGACTATCGTTGTCTGTTACCCACTGCCAACCTTGAGGGTTTGACTGGAAGGAAACATTACTGCCAGGCTGGCACACTACAGCGTGTCCTCAATAACCGGAGTGATGAACTGCAAGGGAGGTGAGTCAATGGCTAGTTTCCCAAGAGTGAGGGCTCTGGATCCCCCTCCCACTGCTTTTAACCCATGTGCCCACATTATCTCCTCCTGTATGGTGAGCAGTTGGTGATGACGGGTAGAACAGCCAACCTACTCAGTGCCCTGAAAACCATAATCCAAACCAACACACCCTATTGTCCCAGAGCCCCTCCTGCTCGGAGTGCTTACCATCCCCTAAGATGAGGAGCCGCTCTGTGTCTTGGCAGCTACCATCCCCTGTTTGTATTTGCTTCAGATTTCCCTCTTCAATCTGCAATGCATCTTCTAAGGATTTCTCCAAGTGTTTGACCATTAGTCTTTTGTTTTTTCCTTTAATGAACTATTTGTGAATATGACTTCTGCCATTTCTAGGGGTTTGGTGGACAAGTAGGTTTGGGAATGTTCTCAACCCACCTTTAGAATTCCTGCTAGCTTTCTCTCCCTCTCCTTTCTCACTTGGCCATATTTCCTGGTAACACCAATAACATCTTTGGCTCTTTCCATGGAGATTGTTTTTATACCTATTCTCCTCAAATTTGTCCAAATATTACTCTCCTCTCTTTCTTCACCTGGGTTGGGCCATGTTTAATGGAATATTTTTAATACCCCTCTTTACTTCTTTCTTGATAGGACTCCTTCTTGATCAGAGCTACAAATGTGACTTAAATTAACAGTTTGCAAATGTGCTCTCAAAGTGAGGAGGCAGAAAAGCAGAGGTGCTGGTATGTTTTACAAATGAGACTGTTTCCTAACATACTTAACGGGCCTTATCATAATTAACAATGACAGACCTTTCCTGGCTGCAGCAATGTTGAAATTTCCATTGGTTCTTAAAAAGTTTCGTATTAAAACTCTTCCTATTCCTACACTCCCCCACCTGAGTGAACTTTGATATTTTCTGGCTATTGTATAGCTCACTTCCAACTTAGTTTATGGTGCACTTTGTACGTCTGTATCCTCATAATGTTCTTGTGTTTATGTAAATATAAATATAGAAACCTGGACAAAACCCGTGTTGAGTGTGGCTTTTATCAGTCACATTCTTCTGAGGAAAAGGCTTGGAAACACAAGCAGAGCACAGTCAACCTGGAGATTTTGATAAGACTAAATTAAATGATGTCTTTGCTAATTATCTGCTATCATCTGAAGTTTTAGAGTAGACCGATAGCATTCATGGTTTCTTTTCAAAAACACAAAATAGTTTTTTTTTTAATTTTGCAGTCTTGATTAACATGAGAGCTTGAGAATTCAGACTTCAGATAAAACATGACCCAAATGCAAAAACAAATTCTATCACCCTTCATAAGTACTATTCTTCCAGTACCGTAAGAGTGAAGAAAAAATTATCATGTAAGTCAGATCTTGTTATTGTTGATGTAATGGATTAGCTCTCACCTTCTAGTTTTTAACCAGTCAATAGCAGTGGGTTGCGAGAAAAAAGTCTGAGGCAATCCCAAGTTTACAGTGTGTCATCCCCTTGATGACAGTGCATCCTCTTGGTGAGACCAGGTTTCCCCAGTTCACTCCAAGCTAATGAAAATTCATTTAGCTTCTTTGAGTGTCCAGTTTCTCATTTCTAAAACAAGTCTACAACTTAGGTGGACTTCAAAAATTCTAAATGTTTCTGCACCCAAATACATTACTTTAAACAAAGATGCAGGGGCACCTGAGTGGCTGAGTCAGTTAAGCATCCAACTCTTGATTTTGGCTCAGGTCACGATCTCATGGTTCATGAGATTGAGCCCCACATCAGGCTCTGCACTGATAGCATGGAGCCTGCTTGGGATTCTCTCTCTCTCTCTCTCTCTCTCTCTCTCTCTCTCTCTCTCTGTGTGTCTCTGTCTCTCTCTATTCCCCCTGTCCTTCCCCTGCCATACACTCTCAAAAAATAAATAAGTAAATAAAAATCAGTCAATAAATAAAAATAAAAGATACAAAACTTGACAAATCTAGAAGAGGCGATAGAATGTCCCACTACTGTAGTTCAAGATTTTAATATTCTTGTCTCAGTAATTATTAGAAGAATAACAGAATAAGAATAAATATCAATAAGAATATAGAAGATTGGAAGAAGTCTGTCAACCAAATAAACTTGACATCTGTGGAACTCTGCCTCAACAACCACAAAACATGCCTTCTTTTAAGTGTATGATGGACCATTTCCCAGGATACACCATCTGCTGGGCTGTAAAGCAAGTACTAATACATTGAGAAAGAGTATACTCTCTGACCACAATGGAATTACTTTAGACATCGGTAAAGGAAAGATACCTGGAAATATCTGGGATTTAATTAAGCACTTCTAAATAATCCATGGGAAAATCACAAGAGAAATCAGAAAATATTTTTGAGTGAATGATAATGATAGTGCAATATATTTATGGGATTTCTCCAAGTTACTACATGTGGAGAAAACCATGACTTTAAATAATGTTTCTATATTAGAAAAGAAGATTTAAAATCAGTGATCTAGGCTTTCCCCTTGAAAAACCAGAAAAGTAAAACCAAATTAGGCAAGTAGTAGTAAAAACAAGTAAAAGGAAGAAAATAAAGCTAAAGAATAAATTGATGAAACAGAAAATAAAAAATAGAGAAAATCAGGGGGTGCCTGAGTGACTCATTCTGTTAAACCTCTGACTCTTGATTTCGGCTCAGGTCATGATCTCTCGGGTCATGAGTTCAAGCCCTGCATCAGGCTTTGGGCTGATAGTACAGAGCTTGTTTGGGATTCTCTCTCCTTCCCCTCTCTCTCTGCTCCTCCCCTGCTTATGCTGTCTCTCTCTCTCAATATAAATAAATAAACTTAAAAAAATAGAGAAAACCAGCAAAGACAAGTTTGAGTCTTTAAAAAGATTAATTAAATTGATGACCTCCTGGCAAGACTAATCAAGAAAAAAAGAATAACTAGACCCAGGAAAAACCTGCAGCTAAAGTTATACCTAATGGTGGAGTACTACTTTTCCTTTATGATTGATAGCACAAGGAGAATATCCACTTCCACTCAACTTTCGTGCAATAGCATAAGAACCAGAAGGCATAAATATTGGAAAGGAATATGTAAAACTGTCTTTATTTTCAGATAACATAATTATATAGAGAGTAAATCCAAAAGAATCTACAAAAAATGTAAGAGCAATTAAATCACTTCAATAAGTTTGCAGGATACATGTTCAGGGTATAAAAAACCAGCTGTCTACAAACCAGTAATGAACAAATAGTAAATGAAATAAAAAGAATATCTTTCCCAATAGCATCAAAAGTGATGAATTTATGTGGCAATAAATTTAATGAAAGTATGTAAAATATATATACTGAAAACCTCAAAACATCATTGAAAATATTTACCATCTTCGTGGTATGGAAAACTGGCTATTGTTAAAATTTCAGTTATTCCCAACTTGATCTAGGAATCCAACAATCTCCCAGTTAACATCCTAACAGTCCTATCTTTTTTTTTATTCCAATATAGCTGACATACAGTCTTATAAATTAATTTCAGGTGTGCAATATAGTGATTCAGCAATTCTGTACATCAGTCACCCAGTGCTCATCATGATAAGTGTGCTCTTAATCCCCATCACCTATTTCCCCCACCCCCCACCCACCTCCCCTCTGGTGACCATGAGTTCTCTATAGTTAAGAGTCTGTTTTTTGGTTTGTCTTTTTTTTTTCTTACCTTGTTTCTTTGTCTTATTTCTTAAATTCCACATATGAGTGAAACAATGTGGTATTTTTTTCTTTCTCTGATTTGTTTCACTTAACATTATTCCCTCCAGATCCATCCATGTTGTTGCAAATGGCAAGATTTCCTTCTTTTTTATAGATGAAGAATATTCCATTTTGTATGTATACCACTTCTTCATCCATTCGTCTGTCCATTGATACTTGGGCTGCTTCCATAATTTGGCTATTGTAAGTAATGCCACAATAAACATAGGGGCACATGTATCTTTTCAAATTAGTGTTTTCATATTCTTTAGATAAATACCTAGTAGTGGAATTACTAGATCATATGGTAATTCTATTTTTAATTTTTTGAGGAACCTCTATTCTGTTTTCCACACTGGCTGTACCAGTTTGCATTCCCACCAACAGTGCATGAGGGTTCCTTTCTATCCACACCCTCGCCAACATTTGTTGGTTTTTGTGGTTTTTTTATTTTAGCTATTCTGACAGGTGTGAAGTGATATCTCATTGTAGTTTTTTTGTTTTATTTTGTTTTTAAGTTTTTATTTTCATTCCAGTTAGTTACCATATAGTGTAATACTAGACTCTGGTGTACAATATAGTGATTTAACACTTCTGTACAACACTTGGTGCTTATCACAAGTGCACACCTTAATCCCCATCATCTATTTAACCCATGCCCCACCCACCTCCCCTCCAATAACCATCAGTGTGTTCTCTCTCACTGTAGTTTTTCTTTGCATTTCCCTGATGATGAGTGATGTTGAGCATGTTTTCTTGTGTCTGTTGGCTATCTGTATGTCTTCTTTGCAGAAATAGCTATTTGTGTTTTCTGCCATTTTTTAATTGGATTATTTGGGGTGTTTTGGTGTTGAGTTGTAGAAGTTGTTCTCTTTAAAAATTTTTAATGTTTATTTTTTGAGAGAGAGAGAGAGAGAGAGAGAGAGAGACAGAGTGAAAGGGGGGAGGAGCAGAGAGCAAGGGAGACACAGAATCCAAAGCAGGCTCCCAGGCTTGGGCTGTCAGCATAGAGCCCAATGTGGGGCTCGAACTCGAACTGTGAGGTCATGACTTGAGCTGGAGTCAGACGCTTAACCAACTGAGCCACCCAGGTGCTCTGAGTTGTCTAAATTCTTTATATATTTTGGATACTAATCCTTTATCAGATATGCTATTTGCAAATATCTTCTCCCATTCAGTAGGTTGTCTTTTAGTTTTGTTGATTGTTTCCTTTGCTGTGAAGAAGCTTTTTATTTTGATGTAGTCCCAATAGTTTATTTTCACTTTTATTTCCCTTGCTTCAAGAGACATACCTAGAAAAATGTTACTGCGGCCACTGTCAGAGAAACTACTGCTTGCATTCTCTTCTAGGATTTTTATGGTTTCAGGTCTCATATTTAGAGTCTTTTTTTTTCTTTAATAAAAATTGATAAGCTGATTTTAAAATGCAAAGGACTTTGTATAGCCAAAAGCAATTTTGAAGAAGAATAGCGTCAGAAGACTTATTCTACCTAATGTTAATGTTTACTATATGCTATAGCAATCAAGAGATATAGTGGTGTTAGCATGAGCATAGAAAATCAGTGGAACAAGACAAAGTGCAGCAACAGACACACTTATACAGTCACCTGATTTTTTTTTATTTTAACGTCGTTAAATTATAATCAGCAAACAGAATTTTAAGATATTTAAACTATACAGTGCGATGGTTTGATATATGTGTGTATTATGGAAGGACTCTTCCCATATAGTTAATTAACATGTTCATAACCTGACATACTTAATTTTTTTTTTTTTTGGTGAGCACACTTAAGTTCTACTCTCTTAGCCTATTTTAATTATATAATTCAGTGTTATCAGCTATAGGCATCGTGTTATACATTAGAGCCTCAGAACTTACGCATCTTACAATCATCAGTAGACCCCTAAGTTGTTTCCATACCTTGGTTATGGTGGTGAATAATTCTGTAACAAACAGAAGAGTACAGGTATGTCTTTGAGATACAATTTCCTTTTAATATATGCACAGAAGTAGGGTTCCTCAATCATTTGGTTCACCTTTTTTTTTTTTTAAACTTTTAAAGGAAACTTCAGGGGTGCCTGGGTGGCTCAGTCAGCTAAGCTTCCAACTTAAGCTCTGTTCACGATCTCACGGTTTGTGGATTCAGGCCCCACATCGGGCTCTGTGCTAACAGCTCAGAGCCTGGAGCCTGCTTTGAATTCTGTGTTCCCCAACCCCCCCCCGCCGCCCCGCTCTTTCCCTGCTTGTGTTCTCTCTCTCTCTCAGAAATGAATACACATTAAAAAAAATTGAAAAAAATAAAGGAAACTTCATGCTTTTTTCCATAGTGGATATACCAGTTTACTTTCCCACCAACAGATAAAAGAATTCTCTTTTTTCGACATTCTGATCAGCATTTATTATCTCTTACATTTTTGATAATGGCCAGCCTAACAAGTATGAGGTCATATCTCATTGTGATTTGATTGCATTTCCCAAATGGTTAGAGATACTGAGCATTTTTTTCTTGTGCCTGTTGTCCATTCATATGTCTTCTTTGAAGCAATGTCTATTTAAGTCTTTTGCCCGTTTTTTACTGAATTTTTTTGTTTGGTTTTTGGTTTTTTTCTTTTGAGTTTTTTTTTTTTTTTAACATTTAGTTTTGAGAGAGAGAGACAGAGTGCGAGTGGGGAGGGACACGGAGAGAAGGAGTCATAGAATCCAAAGCAGGTTCCAGGCTCCATGATGTCAGCACAGAGCCCGACACAGGGCTCTAACCCACAAACTGCGAGATCATGGCCTGAGCCTAAGTCGGACGCTTAACTGACTGAGCCACCCAGGCACCCCTGGTTTTTTGCTTTTGAATTGTATGAGTTTCTTGTGTATTTTGGATATTAACTTCCTGTAGGATATGTGGTTTGCAAATATCTTCTTTCATTCTGTCGGCTGTCATTCGTCTTTGGATGGTTTCATTTGCTGTGCAAAAGCTTTTTAGTTTGAATCATGGCAGAGGTGCCAGGAATATACGATGAAGAAAGGTTAGTCTCTTCAATAAATGGTGTTGGGAAAACTGGACAACTGTATCCAAAGAATGAAACCAGACCCCTATTTGATACCATCCACAAAAATCAACTCAGAATGGATCAGATTTGAATTTAAGACCTGAAACAGTAAAACTTCCAGAAGAAAACATAAGGAGTAATCCCCTTGACATTGGTCCTGGCAATAATTTTTTGCATTTGACACCAAAAAGCAAGGCAACACAAGAAGAAATAAACAAGCAGTACTGTATTGAACTATAGTCAATTAGTTTGGACAAAGGAGCCAAAGCAATGAAATGAGGAAAGAAAAATATTTTCAACAAATGATGCCTGAACAACTAAATATTTACAGAGAACAATGAATTGGTAAGGAGAAAATGTAGTTAATAAGTTAGAATATAGAAAATTGGTAAACTCAATAAGTAAATCAAATAACTATGTCTTTTTAAAAAAATATGGTAAAAATGACACATATATAGGGAACCCCCCCAAATATACTTTATTGGTTCTCTGAAAATTAATGTGGATACCCAGGTGTAACAGATAATTTTCTAGCAAAATATAAATAAATCCATCTAACTCAGAAGACATAGGAAATCTAATAGATAATTGCTAGTATTTAAAAAAAAATGTTTTAATGTTTATTTGTTTTTTGAGAGGAGGAGACAGAGCATGAGTTGGAGAGGGGCAAAGAGAGGGAGACACAGAACAGGAAGCAGGCTGCAAGCTCTGAGCTGTCAGTCCAGAGCCTGATGCGGGGCTTGAACTCATGAGGGTGAGATCGTGACCTGAGCCGAAGTTGGATGGTTAACCGACTGCACCACCCAGGCACCCCACCAATTGGTAGTCTTAAAAAAAAACACTAGCGAGATGATATTGCAGATGTGTTCTATTAAATCTTTAAGGAGCAGATAAAATGAATTGTAACTTTCAGAGCATATATATATAGAAGGCACTATTTATTAGATTACTACTTTTAAGAATTTATTATGAAATCCATCATTACGTTAATTCTAAAACCTGAAAAATATAACTCAGAAAGAGAGGAGCAATCACAAATGAATATTGACATAAAAATCTAAAATTAAATAGAAGTTAGATTGCAGCCCTCTAACCAACTGATACTCATGATAGGAATAAGAGGGCTGTATTAGAAACGCAATTAAAAATGTGGATAGTAGGACATCCACTGATATCATTAGGGCAAAGGAAGAGGTGATTAATGAGACAGGTGCCAACAATGTCTTTGATAAGTTTTGACATTCAGTCTTATTAAATCAAGAATGGGTGCCATTTCCTTAAATGCAGAAAATTAACATCTGAGAATCAAATTAGCATGATGCTGACAGGTAACAAATTAGAAGCAGGAGTCAAGTCAGGAATAAAACAAACGCTTCATTCTCCTCGTTAGTTAATGTCATTCTGGCTGCATTAGCCAGTGAATGGAGATAGAAGAAAGAAATAGGAAGAATAAAATTTAAAAAGAAGAGGCAAAATTATATGCTTTTTATAGACCACCATTTTACCTTTGGAAAGCTCAAGAGAATCAACTGAAAAATTACTCAGTATCAAAAAATTCAAAAAATTGTGACCAGCTCTTAAGTTAACATTAAAAAATCAAAAGCAGCCCTCATAAATAATCATGTGGAAAACAGAATGGGAAAAATATCTATTGGGGCACCTGGGTGGCTCAGTCAGTTAAGCGTCCGACTTCGGCTCAGGTCATGATCTCAAGGTCGGTGAATGTGAGCCCTGCATCAGGCTCTGTGCTGACAGCTCAGAGCCTGGAGCCTGCTTCAGATTCTGTGTCTCCCTCTCTCTCTTCTCTCCCCTGCTTGTTCTTTCTCTCTCTCTCTCTCTCCCCCCCCTCCCCGCTCCTCTGTCTCTCTCAAAGAATAAATAAACATTTAAAAAATTTTAAATATCTATTTAGAAAGAGCAGGAATCTACTGACCTACATGATTGGTATAAAGGATACTTCCAAACTCTACCAAAAGTCCTAAAAAATATCTTAATAAACAAAAATGCTTCCTATTCTTAGAAAACAAAATCTCAGTATGGAAAAAAATACATATATAAATTTTCAGGAGATTCAGTCATTCATTTATTCAACAAATTATTATTGATTACCTACTATGTTCTAAGTAGTAGAATTCTGCTCTCTAGGTAGGCTCTTGGGTATGCCAGAGAACAAAAATGACATAGTGCCCAGTCTCTCTGCAGACTGAAGTTAGAAATTTCTGAGACTAGTGTGCACGTATGCATCAGGAGTTTTCACATAACAAGAAAAGATTTAGGATTTGTCATGCACAGTGAACAAAGCATTTATTTAAAAGAAATGCATCCGTGTATTTATCAAATGCAAGGGTGGAGGTAGAAATTGATAGCAGTTAGACGTGAAAAAGGAGGCATTAAGTCACATCCAGGTTTTGACGTTTTAAAACTTGCTCCAAACCGATTTAACAGGTGTGGCCGGTAAGCACAGGGAACAACGAAAACGCATTTATGGCTGGAGGGAGTGCAAAGTGGTGCAAACATTTTGGAGCTCTTTTTGGCAGTTTCCTATAAAGTTAAATACACAGTCACCATATGACCTGGTGCTTCCACTCCTAGGCATTTACCCAAAGGAAATGAAAAAGTTCGTTAAAGAGACAACTTGGACCCAGAGGTACTATGCTAAGTGAAGTAAGTCAGTCAGCAAAAGACAAATACCATATGATTTCACTCATAGGTGGGATTTGAGAAACAAAGGAACAAACAAAGGAAAAAGAGACCGAGAAACACTCTTAATTACAGAGAACAAACTGGTGGTTACACTGGGAAGGGGGGAGAGGGGGAGGGAGGAGAGGGGTGAAATAGACAAAGGTGATTAACAGTACACTAGCCTTAATGAGCACTGAGAAAGGTATACAGTGTCTGAACCATTATGTTGGACCCCTGAAACTACTGTTACACTGTATGTTAATTATACTTCAATAAGTAAATAGAATGTCCTATAAATTGTGAAAAAACAAAACAGCTTGTACACAAATATGATTAGCAGCTTTATTCGTAATAGTCCCAAACTGGAAACAATCCCAACATCCATCCATAGATGAACGAATAACCAAATTATGCTATATTCATCCTATGGAATAATACTTACCCATAGAAAGAAACTACTCATATATATATACTTTTTTAAATGAAAGGTGATTCTCAAAAACAGTTATGTTCAGTGAAATGAGCGGGACTCAAAAGGTATACAATGCATGATCCCCTTTGTAGGACACTCTAGAAAAGATAGAGCCACTCCCTACTGACAGCAGAGACCACCGGTTTCTTGCAAACAGATAGAGGGAACTTTCTGGAAGTGATGGAAATGTTCCATATCTTGATTTCATGGCTAATAGTTTCATGGGTATACACTTGTCAAAACTCATCAAACTGTAAGCTAAAAATGGGTACATTTTCTTGTATGTAAATGATACCTTGGTAGGCTTGATTTAAAAACAAAAATATTAAGGGGCACCTGGGTGGCTCAGTTGGTTAAGCGTCCGACTCTTGGTTTCAGCTCAGGTCATGATGTCACAGTTTCACGGGTTCGAGCCCCATGTCGGGCTCTGCACTGGCAGCACAGAGCCTGGTTGGGATTCTCTCTCTCTCTCTCTCTCTCTCTCTCTCTCTCTCTCTGGCACTCCCCCACTGGTGCTGTCTATGTCTCTCTCAAAATAAATAAATAACCTTAAAAGAAAGAAAGAAAGAAAAACATTAAGTAGGATAAAAGACACCATATAAGATTCTCTGTTTGGGAGGAGATAATTAAAACTACTCACAGTCCTGGCCTCCTCTCAAGAAAAGGAAGTACAAAGTTCGAGTGGTAAAATTGGAAATAACCAGGAAATAAAATACATTACATTCAAATGGCCCAACTCTCCACCAGTAACCGAGGAGCTGGCACCGCATGAAGGACGAATTCCTCCATGGCCACGACTGGCTCTGCTTCTGGTCCCAAAGTGGGAGGATGTTGGTTTTTCTGAGGTCCCATGCACTTGTGGAAGCTCACTACCTACTTACACACAGAACCTCACACATACTGACAGGACACAAAGGGACCCGAGACACAAGACCATCCGATGTGACTGTATGCAGAGGAAGAGACTGGGGGCCTGATTTATGTCTCCATCTGCTCTGGGCTGGCAAGAGCCTTAGTGAGAGATGTGCTCAGCGGCCCAACTGTGCTTATGATTTGTAAATAAAACGAAGTCAGGCAACTGCAGTCAAACAGTGTGTGGCGTGTTTTCTGCCCAGATTCAACCGTAGAATCCGTGAAGGCCGGGTGTGTTGGGAAAGCGATTGTCTCCGAGGTCAGCATAGGCTTGTAGTTTAGGAATCAAGGACCCTGGTATTCCCTTTGAAAATGAAACTGCTCAGCGTGCAGAATAGGACTTAATATAAATAATGTGGCAGCCTTCTCCAGTGCTGGTGGTCTCTAAACAGTCACTGTCTGGCATTTCACGTTGTGTTTCAAACCCAGAATCATTAGAAGCCACATAAATCTGTCACTTCGGTTGAATTTGTACATCGTCAACTCCCCGACTAATTTTTCAAAGATGATCGCCTGCCCAAACGACGTCTAGGCTCTCAGATCCAGTGGGCTTTCCTGGGTTGTCATATCACCGATGTCCTAGCTTGTATTTTTATTATGTGAATGAAACTTCTCCAGAAATGTTGGACAGAGGTCAGCATTACAGATACTCCATAGAATATTTAGACAATCAAATTATATTGGAGATTGCTGTAGAACTTCTTCCTTGCAACAACATGGGCAGAAAATCATGTTTCTTCCATATTGGTTGCCACTGTTATCCTAGTTAAAATTGAGGCACAATCTTACTTTGTACTTCCATTTTGGGGGGCATCTCTCCATTCTTTTCCTTGGAGACTCAGATTCTCCTTACTTCCCTCGGGTGATGTAAAAATCTCCTTGGATCCATCCTTCTGATTTCCCCACTTCCCTCCAGTTAAAAATCCCAGTTTCCTGGATTCTATTACCAGCTACTTGATTTTTTTAATTAATTATTATTTAAGTGATCTTTTAAAAGCATTGCACACTAAGGAAGAATTTAATGTTTACTTTTTACTTTTTTTGGTTTTTCTTAATTTTACTTATTTTGAGAGAGAGAGAGACCGTGTGAGCTGGGGAGGGGCTGAGAGAGAGAGAGAGAGAGAGAGAGAGAGAGAAAATCCCCAGCAGTCTCCACACTATCAGTACAGGGCCCAATGTGGGGCTCAAACCCATGAAACGTGAGATCATGACCTGAGCAGAAATCAAAAGTTGGACACTTAACTGACTGAACCGCCCTGGAGCCCCCAGAAGAATTTAATTTTTAAAGGAAAGGAGGAAATTTTCCAGTGCTCCATGATTAGTCTCTTGGCTTTTACATTCTTCTCCTCCAGTCACCTCACTACAAGTAAAGAACGTTCTTTAACTCACTTTCACCCTTTCTTCCTGCCATCTTCTTACCCACGTAGACTTCAGGCCCCAGAAAATCTACAAGTATGCTGCCTCCAGTGGTGTCTCTCACGTTTTCATAAATAAGTCAACTGTCTTGTTAAATCCCACACGGAGCTTGCTTCTCCTCCCTATTCTTTCTGGCCCCATCTCCATGCCTGCCCTTGGGACAAGACACATCTAAGAAGATGGGCACTGTCTTCTGCCCATCTGCTGAATGTCATTAGTTCTGTCAGGCACAGCTTCAGTACCTGCTGGGCTACCATGCGGAAGCATCTCCGGCCGAGCTCTACTTTCTGCCTCTTCCACTGCCCACGGTATGTATGGAAGGGGACGGAAGGTCTGTCTCTCCTATGTATTGTACTCTGTTGGAAGGCACTTGGTCTAATACCATCCGTGCCTCATTCTCTTAAAAAGTTTTATTGGACTGGCTCATTTGGGTTTCATGTATTATCCCCTCTTCAACAAAGGACTCACACACAGGCCTGATGGCTTACTTGGCTTGACTGAGTGACAGAGGTTCTACTAAACTCACAATGGCCCTACCTGCTGTAATGACTCGGACATTTACAGAAACTTGCACACAGAAGCCTATTTCCCTGGTTTCTTTTTATCTTTAGAAAACACAATCACTCAGAGCACCTGGGTGGCTCAGTGGGTTAAAGCATCTGACTTTGGCTCAGGTCATGATCTCACGGTTCATGAGTTCGAGCCCCACATCAGGCTCTGTGCTGACAGCTCAGAGCCTGGAGCCTGCTTCAGATTCTGTGTCTCCCTCTCTCTGTGCCCCACCTCTGCTCACATTCTGTCTATCTGTCTGTCTGTCTCTCAAAAATAAACGTTAGGAAAAGAAGAAAGAAAGAAAACACCCTCACTCAAAGGGTTTTCCTCAGCCAAACTGACATCTAGTTAACCTGCAATAGAATTCTGACCCCATGAGCTCTGGGAGTCAGTACAGCTTAGGCTTAAAAAAATGAGGTAGCCATGATCCCTCTGACCAATGAAATTTTAAAAATGTGTGAGTTTTTACTCAAACACATTATGAAATTATCTTGACCCAAAGGTGGGTGATATTCTGTTTTCCAACTGCATTGAGCCATTTTTAAGCGTTTGAGTATTAAGACTCATTCTAGGGGTGCCTGGGTGGCTCAGTCAGTTAAGTGTCTGACTCACCTCAGGTCATGATCTCACAGTTCATGAGTTCAAGCCCCGCATTAGGCTCTGTGCTGACCGCTTGGAGCCTGGAGCCTGCTTCGGACTCTGTCTCCGTCTCTCTCCGCACCCCCACCCTGCTTGCGCTCTGTCTCTCTCTCAAAAATCAACATTAAAAAATTTTACAAAAAGACTCATTCCAGAACTTTAGTCCAAATTTGATAATTTTAGTGGGAGAAATCTCAGGATCTCTTTTTGTTCTAAGAGTGATGGGAAGTCTGAAATTCTGAAGGCATGGGGTTGATGATATCAGATAGATGGTCTCTCATGGTCTCTCTGGCTGCCTATGTGGCGATCTGATCGGAGAGGAGATAGGCAAAGGAGGGAGACCAGTCAGGCGGTGTTTGCAGTTGTCCAGGAGTGATGATGGTAGATTTGGCAACAGTGATAGAAGTGGAAGTGGAGAAAAGATCCAAGAAATTTAAGAGATATTTTAGAGATGTGAAATAGACTTCCTGTGTGTTAAGTATCTTCGCTCAGCTGCCGCAAGAGAGTCCCGTAGAGTAAGGGGCTGAAAAACAGACATTTCTCTTCTCACGGTCCTGGAAACTGGAAATCCAAGATCAGAGTGCCAGCCAGCATGGTCAGGTTCTGGTGAGAGCCATCTCCTTGCTTGCAGATGATCACTTCCTCACAGTGTCCTTATATGTCAGAGAGAGAGAGAGAGAGAGAGAGAGAGAGAGAAAACTCTCTTGTTTCTACTTATAATCTAATAATTCTACTAATCTCATCATGACTCTATACCCATATGGCTTCATCTAGACCTGATTATGTCTTAAAGACTTCATCTCCAGATACCATCACACTGAGAATTAGGGCTTCCACATACAAACTTGGGGTAGACACAATTCAGTGCATAGCAGCACACATCCACACAATGTGTGTGTGCACACGTGTGCATATATAGAGTCCAGACCTGGAGTCATGGTAACCTGAGGAACCAGAGACTCTTTACTCATGTAGACTCAGGAGAACTTGTCGTTCAGGTCTGAAAATCAACATGATGGACTGTGGTGGTGGTGGTGGCTGTAGATTCACACATAATTAGCAAGTAAAGGTACCTCTCTTTCAGATTTCCCATCAGCGGAGTGAGATTCATAAAATGACCTTAAAGAACTTTAGAAGTTGGAAATAGAGTCTACTGAGGGCCTGGTTGAGAGCCTGATATATTGTAAGATATAAATGGATGTCATATTATAGAGCTGACATTCTGCATGTCATCCAGAAAATGGGAGAGTCAGAGTGTAAGAATTTATTAGTGTTTACCCAGCATTCTCTGCAATTCACTAGACATGAGTCATTAGAAATGTACTCTGCATTTATACCTGCATAGTGTCAATAGCTTCAGTTTTAAAAACAGCCAAAGCTATGAATTTAGTCATGAGCCATATATATTAATAGCCAGCTCTGTGCCAGACAGTGCACTGAGGACTGGGGACCACTAGTATTGAACAAAAACACGTGGTCTCAGCCTCCATGGAGCTTCCAGTACACTTGTGAATCTAGAGTTTGACTTTAGCTGTTGCATGTAAGAGAAGTGGTATGAAAAAGAGGTGGGTGGGAGCTCATAATTCAGAGTCAGGTAAGTCATCTTTGAACAGCAGCCACTGGGCTGAGACTTGAAGAGTGAACAGGGGAGATTCCAGGGAGAAAAAAGAACATTTCTTAAATATTTGGAGACATGACAGTATGTGTCCTTAGAGGAGGTCATAGAAAAACAGTGTGACTAGAGAGTGGGAAAGAGAGAGTGGTCCAGGATGAGGCTGGGGAATTGGATACAGAAGAGAACAACCGAGGGTCTTGTCAACGAATGTTGGACATTTCTGAGGGCAATGAAGAGCCTGCAAGCCTGGGATGTCACACGCAGGTGGCTGATTCACGGTCAAAGAAGGGTAGTGACAAGAAGTAGGATAGGGTAAAAACACCTAAGGGTATCACGGAGAGTGGTGACTGCCTTGGGCCCTGGGTTCTGTAGGGTTGGGACAGGGTCTCCTTTTTTTAAACATATTGCTAGGCAGTGACCTGAAGAGGCAGCTACCAAGAGAGATCAATAGGAAGAAGAGGGAAGAAATTCTGTCCAGATGTAAAGTTTTTAGGACTACAAATAAATAAGATTGACACAAAATCCTATGATACTTTTCATAAGCTACATGGAACAGGAATATTTCTATCGGTTAGAGATCTCTATGTTGACGATAACGGAAAACCCAGTACTCTAACTGGCTTAAGAATAATTAAATTAATGGGCTCAAGTAATTGCAAGTTGCAGAAATAAGGCAGTGTCCGAGGTTAGCTGAATCTGTGGATTCTGTCTCTATTTCTCTGCATGTGTCTTCATTGTACCTTTCTCTGTGCTGGCTACATTTCCTCCTGGCTTTCCTTCTGGTGACAAAATGGCTACAGCACCCCACATCCTCCAGGAGAAGAGAGAGTGTCTCTTCCAGTGGGTCTCGATTAAAAGTAGAGAAATTTATTTCCAAAAAAAATAGAGCAGTCTCTTCCTCGTATGATTCCAATTGGATTCCATACGTGTTTCTTGAAACATTCCCTGTGGTTGGGGGATTTCACGTACTGGTGGTCTTAGACCTGGGCTCTTGCTCTAATTATCCTGGCAAGCTTGATGGGACTGTGTTTGGACACAGAGATAGAGGAGGGTGAGCATCCCTGGGAACACCTGGACTGTATGGGGGAGGGGCGGGAACACAGGCAAATGAAGATCCTGCTGGGAAAGAGAAAGAGAGGAATGGTTTCTGGGTAGAAACCAGTGATCACCAACACCAGGTGTTGGCCAACTTACTCTGTAAAGGGACAGGTGAGAAATACTTCAGGCTTGGTGGGCCACACGATCTCAGTCACAACTCCAATCTGCCACTGGAGTAAGAAAGCAGCCATAGGTGATTTGTAAATGAATGGGAGTAGCTATGTTTCAATAAAACTTTATTTACAAAAATAGGCCAGGTTTGACCCTGGACCCATAGTGTGTTGACCCCTGACCCACAATATTCATATTAATCACTACATTTTGGTCCTCTGTAGATGACTTTCCATCTGAAAATTTTCCTTGATGTTAATTTTTTTAAGCTTATTTATTTTTGAGAGAGAAAGTGTAAGCGGGGGAGGGACAGAGAGAGAAGGGGAGAGAGAGAATCCCAGACTCCACACTGTCAACGCAGAGCCCAGTGTGGGGCTTGAACTCATGAACTGAGATCATGACCTGAACCCAAATCAAGAGTCAGACACTCAACCAGCTGAGCCACCCAGGTGCTCCCTAACCTTATTTCATTTATATATAAAAATGCTGGATGTACGCATGTGTGCCGTGGGTAGAAGAGATTAGAATATAGTAAGATAAACAGTGTGTTTTTCCCTTAGGTCCTGTACCCCACGGGTAGGTTCCCTCCCATAGGGATGGCTGCCTTGTCATGCTATGACATTTTCAGATGGTGTTATTTGAAAAGCTTTAAACCTAATCCAAATAAAGAATGTAGACCTCATTTCATATTCATTGCTTTACACACTAACAAAGCTTTAGAAAATTTGCTAACTGTGGAATTGGACATGAGTCAATAATTTTTACTAGTGGAGTCATAGCTAAATTAGAAAGACAAGACACAAAGACATTAAAGGGACATTAAAGGTGATAAATATGATATGTTGCTGAGGCTGAGTGTCCAACATTTCTATATTCTTCCTGATCTTTTTCTATTTTGGAATAGAGATTGGGGAATTAAATTCCAAGAGAAGGAGAGGGATTTACTTTCAAGTTGCAAGAAGGGAAGAAAGGGTAAATGCCTTCCCCCTGAGTACAAAACAGCTCGTTTTCTGGCACTGTGTTTGACAAGAAGTGATTTCTGACTCACTTGCTTATTTCCTTCAGATTTCAACTGAAAAATCTTGGAGTAAGTCAAGATTTGCAAAATGGGTGTTCAGGGTCAAAACAGCAACTAAACCAGGGGGCCAAAATGGGATGGGTAAAAAAGGAAACTTAAGGCAGAAAACTGACTTAGGGTATTAGGTGTTATAAGGTATTAGGAAAACAGTGTTACACATAAAAATGTTACATAGAAAATAAATTTCCTATACTGATCAGTCGTTAGACATCATCATGGGCTGGAACAAATTAGGGTGACTATTTGAGTCTGAAATGTAGCAGTAAAGACTGGAGGGGGGAAATCATATTTGCAGTCATATCTATGTTTTCTCAACCAATTGACAAATTTAGGCTGGAAAAAAATTACTCTTCAGATATTGCCTTTTATCAGATAACATGGAGGTGCTCTCAATCCAAATTGCATTGATCGAGTCTTTGCTTATACCTGGAGGGCAAAGTGTTTCTGTGTGTGTGTGTGTGTGTGTGTGTGTGTGTCCTTTTAACAAATAATACAAAGAATTGGAAGTGAGTTATGAGTCCCCAAAAAGCTTTCTTTGTGCCCCTGTCACATTCAGATTTTTACTAAACTGTGTCACAAATAGAAAATGATGAAAGGCTAGCAATCTCCTGTGAATACCTGGATTAGGGTAATAATTCACAATAACACTGCAAATTAAAATCCACAGGATGAAAACTTGCCACAATCTGGTGTCCACTGACCTAATTATTAAGCAAATGGAGCCAGACTGAGTAAAAAACCCTACCTTGCTTTCAGCTTTTATGGCAAACCCAAGCTTATGAAATGCAGTGTTATCTTTACCAAAAAAGTAAAACGATGCTTTTATATACTTCTCCCCTCCCACTATCTGTCTTTTGTCTCAGGGATCTATGGCCTAACCAAACGTGAAAACAGAATAAGCATCTTTCTGACACCTTTAAGTGTGTTTAAGGGGGCAAGAAAATTATTCTTCCTAATTTCACCCACACCATTCCATGTCCTTGTAAATATATATTTTTTAATCTAGGAAAGTGCTGGGCTGCACAGAGAGGTCTGGGAGTGGCCTTCTATTACCAGGGACACCATCTTTAAGAGTATAGTGACCAAAGGGGCACCTGGGAGGTATCTGTCGGTTAAGCGTCCAACTTCGGCTCAGGTCATGATCTCGTGGTTCATGAGTTTGAGCCCCGCATTGGGCTCTGTGCTGACAGCTCGGAGCCTGGAGCCTGCTTCGGATTCTGTGTCTCCCTCTCTCTCTGCCCCTCCCTCACTCGCACTCTGTCTCTCTCAAAACTAAATGTTAAAAAAAAAAAAAAAAAGAGTATAGTGACCAAAGAGGAGATGAAACCAAGAAGACTGTGCATTTGGGGGATTTTTGGTTTGCAAGTTTTGCATCAGTTCAAAAACCCAGCAGGAATGGAAAAAAATTCCCCCACTGAAAAACTGAAAAAAATGTGTGAAACTCACCCCCCCCCTCCAAGAACCAGGAATGAGATTGGAACATTAAAATACTCTCCAAGCTCCAGAGCTTGGAAGTGGATTTATCACCACCCATTGTAAAGATAACAGGACCCAGATCCACACAGTCATCTAATCTTCAGATGAGAATGGAGTCTGGACAGGTTTCCTCTTATTCAAAGATGTGGAGACAACTCTCCAAGAGTTTGAAAATGAGGTGTATTGAAAAGATACTCTAAGACGATACACAGGGATAACATTTAGATGGCTGAGGGGAAGCAGTCTGAAGATTATCTAATGTAGAATCCACGTGAAAAATTCGGACAATTGTTTAGTTTTCTCAACTTGGTTAATGATGCCGTAATCTCTGCATTGCATCATAAAGAGACTATAGGCTGAGATAAAAGGGGACTTGAGTTTGGGCAATGAAATTCAAGAAAGAGAAGAAGACGGGATTGCTTTCAAGATGTGGAAGCTGGAATATAGAAGGTCTGCAAGAAATTAAAGACGTGGCAGTAGAATTAAAATTAGCCTCAAAGGCAGTAAAGGGCAAAGTAAAACAATGTCATGGCAGCCAGATTTGCAAATTTCCCAGAAAGGGCATGATCTGACTTGTCCCTCCTTCATTAGCCCTACTTTTTAGCACTCACCCCTAGCAGCCTAGTTTTCGGTCATGGGTTTTGTTTTCTTTCTTCAAATTCACCAACCTCTTTTCCTTCTTTCTGACCAGAAAGCATTCCTCCCTACTCCTCACTTACCAGGGTTCAAATCCCAGTTCGGGCAATTTACTTGGTTGACCTTTTGGATAGTCAGTCTCCTCTCCTGTAAAACCAAACAATAACAGAATCTTCTTCACTCTGTGGTCATGAGAATTAAGTGAGACAGTAAATATAGGGAGCTTAACCTGAACCTGGTGTGTGGTAAGTGTTCGACACATGATAGGTGTTAGTAACACCAGCAGTGGTGTGGTAGAAATTTACACTTCTAATGACTGCCTTGTTCAGTAGACTAAAACTTGGCTTCAAGAACACAAAGACTTTGACTTTTTTTGTTTGTCTTTATGTATTCTGTAGCTAAAAGACTGTGTCTTACAATGCCATAAATGTTATAATGATATGCTAGCTATAATAGAAGGACATTTCTTGAGCCCAAGAATAAAGCTCACCGTGTTCCACTCATAGTCACACTGAGACGAAGTCTAGGAAGCTCTTCAACTACATAGATGAAGAAAATTTATCAAGCTTCTGTATAAGGAAATAATAAGAGAAAAGTAACTCATGAATAAATAGGAATTCGGCTGGTGATAAACTTGTTTAGAGCAACCCTAAAAGCCAGAAGACAATGGGGGACCTCAAAGAAAATTTGAGAGGAAAAGGTGGTGATCCAAGAATTTTATACCTTGTATGCCGGTCTTTCGTATATGAAGGCAACAAAAATGGATCCTCAAATGAAAGCACTCAGAAAATACTAGGCATGTAGGCTTCATGGAAAGAGTTTCTTGAAGAAGTATTACAACCAACATAAAATCAAAATTAAATGCTTGAAGCTGGAAAAATCGTCATAAAATATTGGAATGTGCACTGAAACAAAATTAAGAGAGATCCAAATAAGTGTAAACCTGTCATAAAATTGTCGTGAATGAAAATTGATCTCACACACAAAAAAACAGATAAAATATTTTAATGCAAAATGGTATGAATAATCTAGATCTATAAAACCACATTACTTTAACAAAACCATCATGTGAATGGCAAAAGAAAAATGTAAAAACGTGTTAATGATTTTGCTTACATGAGAGTGCCTGAAAAGACAGAAGTTCCTTAACTCTAATAATTGTCTAACTATAGACTAAATAATATATTTGAAAAACTCAGAGAAAAGTAAAAATAAAACAACAACAACAAAAAACCCAGGCTGGTCTGATTAGGAGGAAAAGACAATAACAGAAGAGCTCAAGAAGCAAGAACAGAGAAAAAGGAAAGAAAACGTGGACCAAATATAATACTTCTAAGAGTAACTCTAAATGAGATAAACTTGCTTATTCAGAAAGAGGTCCTCAAATTGGTATGTAATAAAACCAAATCCAGTTATCTTCTGTTGACTAAAGACATACCTAAAGCAAATCCCTATAAAAACGTCTATCAGGCAAATGCAAGCAAAAGGAAAAAATGAGTTATTAATAGCAGACTATATAGAGGTTCAGATTGAGAGCATCGCATGAGACCATGAGTCGGAGGCCACCATTTTATATTGTAAAAACTAAAAGAGGATAAAGCACCATTAACCTTTATGTGCCAAAACCAGTTGATAAAATATATAGGGCAAGCTAATATTCTTAAAAAACACAAGGAGAAATTCATAGACGTGTACTTATCTCAAAGGATTTAAAGAGTAAGCAATGATGTAGAAAAAATATTAATAAAAATGAATAAACTATATTTAAAGAGTACCTTTTCAACTATATATCTTACAGAAATTATACACTTTTCCAGGGAACATGGAACTTTTTTTTTAAGTGTTATAAAGCCACAAATCAAATCTCAAGTTTCAACACAGAAATAAAATAAATATGGGGGGTGGGGGGACAATAGCTTTCCCTATTTACTACCAAGAAGCATCTACAAAATATAGTGGAAAAAGATCCTTATCACTAAAACAATCCACAAATATAAACTGGCTGGGAATAAGCTTCATAATAAAAGTACAGATGAAGAAAAACCAAAAAAGTTTACTGAAAAGCTGAGAACAAGATAGAAATTCATGGAGAAGTACATTCTCTTTGGGGGGTAGTGGGACCTAATAGTGATGAGATGTCGGTTTTCCCTTCAATAACCTACAAATTTAATGCAATTTCAAAAAAAAAAAAAAACATAGGAACACTATTCAGGGGGAACCTGTTTTTCTTTGGGAAGAAAATTTGAAAATAGCCAAGAAATTTATGAAATGAAAGGGTAGTTAGAAAGGCACAAAGAGAATGAGCAACATCTGAGGAAACGTGAACCAGGATTTCCTGAGTGGAAATCAAAGCAAAGATCACAAAGGTGTGGAGAGAAAGGGAGTGGGTCTTCAAGAAACATCGCCGGGGGCAGCGGTCGTCTCAGTGTGGTCCCAGGTCTCTCTCTGTATATAGAAATTGTTCATTGTGAAGTTCTTATGACACGTTGGAAATTAAGAGAGTGAAGATGTTCTAGATGACATACTGAAAAGGAGAGAAGAGTAAGGTGAAATCTCATAGAAGAGCAGACTAAAAAGTCTAGGGCTGAAAAGATACTGAGCAGGAACCCCAGTTCTGGGTTCTTATCCTGTTACAACAATGACCTTGGGCTAGTCTCTTCATGCCCCATCTCACAGAATCCCAGATTCCTTAGATTCCTTATCTTTGTGATGCTGGAGTGGAATCTGGTGACATGTGATGTCCCTTCCATCCTGAAGTGCTTCTGAATCTAAGATAAAATCGTACATCCATGAAACTCAACTGGACACGTATAAAATAGACAACCTTATTTTTTTTCTCTAGATTGAGATTAGTTTCTATCATAATATCCCGTCTCTCCTGCTGGCAAAACAAAACAAAACAAAAAATATAGTTCTCAGAAAATACATTTCAGTATGAATCACTCAATTCTGGATTTCACACCCTACTATATGATCCAGGAATTCTACTTCTGGGTATATATCCAAAGGAAATGAGAATAGGATATCAAAGAGATACACGCACTCCTCTGTTGTTGCAGCATTATTCATTATGTCAGGTGCCCATCACTTAACAACTTAAGTGCCCATCAACAGATGAATGGATAAAGAAGATGTAGTGTGTGTGTGTGTGTGTGTGTGTGTGTATACACATATATGTGTATATGTGTATATATATACATATATGTGTATATATATACATATACACATATACGTATATGTGTATATACATATATGTGTATATGTATATGTGTATACACACACACACACACACACACACACACAATGGAATATTATTCAACCCTGAGAAAAAAGGCAGTTCTGTCATTTGTGACAGCATGAATGGACCTTGAAGACATTATGCTAAGTGAGAAGTCAGGTAGAAAAAAGACAGATACTGTATGATATCACTTCTATGTGGAGTCGAAAACAGCCAAACTCTTAAAAACAGTAAAATGGTGGTTACCAGGGGCTGGGGGGTAGGGAAATAGGAGAGCTATCATTTAATGGTACAAACAGGCAACTGATAGATAAATAAGTTCTGGAGATCGAATGCCCAGCATAGTGAATACAGACAACAATATCGTATTCAAAACATCAAAGTTGCTAAGGGACCAGATCTTAATTGTTTACACAACAAAAAAGAAATGATAACTGTGTGGTGTGGTAGAGATGCTACAATGGCAATCATATTGCAGTATAAAAACGAATCAAGTCACCGTGTGGCACACCTTAAACTTACACAATGTTATATATCACATATATTTCAATTTTAAAAAGTTTAAATTAAACTACCATGCTACTGTGTGCTTTCTATTCTATTCTGTTGTTTTCTCCCTTCATGCCTTTTTATTGTTCCATTTTAATCTTTCTCTTGGGGATAAGAGTTGGTGCTTATTGGGGTGCTTGTTGGTTGGTTCAGTTGTTTGAGCATCAGACTCTTGATTTCAGCTCAGGTCATGATATCAGGGTCATGTTGGACTCCATGCTGAGTGTGGAGGCTGCTTGAGATTCTGTTTCCCCCTCTGCCACTCTTCCCCACTCGTGTGTGCTCTCTCTCTCTCTCAAATTAAAAAAGTTAATGCTTATCTTAGAGACTACACCATGTATTTGTAATGTATCAGTGTCTAATATTAATTTGTATTTTCAACTTTTTCCTAGACAAGGCAAAAAACCTAGAACCCTTTAACTACTTTCATCATCTGACTTATAATCCGTTGTTGCTTTTCCTAATGTTGGTTCCATCTCATTTTCTTCCTATATTTTATTTTATTATTTTTTTAAATGTTTGTTCATTTTTGAGAGAGAGAGAGAGCGGGGGAGGGGCAGAGAGATGGGGGGGGGACAGAGAATCCGAAGCGGGCTGTGCACTGACAATAGCAAGCCCAGTGCGGAGCTCGAACTCCCAAACCATGAGACCCAAGCCGAAGTTGGACGCTCAGCCAACTGAGCCACCCAGCGCCCTTTCTTTCTATATTTTAAAACCCACCAAGATGTTATTACTGGCTATAGAGTCAATATTCATATAAATTTATCTACGTATTTCTATACATTTTATCCTTAAAATTTTTCCGTATTTATATTAACATATCTATAGATCTAGTGATTTGTTTCTTATATAGGTAAATGGGTAAAGTGTGACTTTGAAATCTTTAACAATGTTTCATAATCCCTTTGGCTTTGCAGCCTAGAATGACTTGACATTATAATGGCATTTCCTGAGCAAAAATTCAAAAGCCCAGCCTGACACATGGTGTGAAAATGGGCCACCAAAGTAGTAATTAGAATGACTCAGAAGACCAAGGACAGAGGTTGGCCTCATGTGGAATTATTTGATTTTGTTTTTTTAAAAAAAATTTTTTTTCAACGTTTTTATTTATTTTTGGGACAGACAGAGACAGAGCATGAACGGGGGAGGGGCAGAGAGAGAGGGAGACACAGAATCGGAAACAGGCTCCAGGCTCCGAGCCATCAGCCCAGAGCCTGACGCGGGGCTCGAACTCACGGACCGTGAGATCGTGACCTGGCTGAAGTCGGACGCTTAACCGACTGCGCCACCCAGGCGCCCCTTGATTTTGTTTTTAACATGATCCTATCCTCCACCACTTCATACATCCTAATGAAATGTCTAAATTAAAATCATTTCATTTTAGGATTCCACAGCATTTCTTTGAAATGCCTGGGGGCATCTTGAATAGGACAAATTCAAAGGAAAGCATCACAGACGAGACAAGCCAGTTGGCTCAAATATCTGAGTGAAACGCAGTTTTCTGCGGGGGCTCTAAGGGCCATAACCCGCTCGAATTCAGCAGAGGGTTGGATTGATAATGAAGAAGGTATTGAGGGTGGAAGGTGGCGCATCTGTGAGGACAAGGCAGTATTTCTTCTGCAAATTATGTGAGCTGATGCATTCCAGCAACCGGGACCGGGAGCCCAGGGCTAAAGTTCGCTCCGAGATAAATGTCTGAACGGAACACCTGGATCTGCCCTTTCCACCGGCACTTGGAAAAGCTGTGTGAGGGCTTTTGAGCTCAGTGCTGTTGTGTCCTTCAGTACAGAACAGGTTGCTTCTCTGCCTCCACTCTGACTTGCCAGAGACGTTCTCCCCACCTTCCTTGTTTCAACCTCAGAACAGGAAAAGGTGTTGGGGCGTGAAAAACCCAAGTCAAGTATGTAGGTCATGGTATCTTGTCCAACATGGTATTTTCACTGCAGAGAGAATCCTTTGGCCATTCCAGAGCCACTGGCCATCGTGGGGAGAGGAGCACGGTACTTTCCAGGATTTGTGAATTTCTTCTCCTCTTTGTTTTAGAAGAGGGTCTGTGGGAAGGGGCGCCCGGGGGGCTCGGTCAGTGAAGCATCCGTCTCTTGATCTCAGCTCAGGTCTTGATCTCAGGGTTGTGAGTTGAAGCTCCACTTGGGCTCCACACTGGGCGTAGAGCCTACTGGAAGGAAAGAAAGGAAGGGAGGGAGGGAGGGAGGGAGGGAGGAAGGAAGGAAAGAAAGAAAGAAGGGAGGGAGGGAGGGAGGGAGGGAGGGAGGAAGGAAGGAAGGAAGGAAAGAAAGGAGGGAGGGAAGGAGGAAGGAAGGAAGGAAGGAAGGAAAGAAAGAAAGAAAGAAGGGAGGGAGGGAGGAAGGAAGACAGACAAAGAAAGAAAAGGTTCTGTGGCAGTTTAAGAGTAACTGTGGGTTTCATCCACCAAGTCCTACAGTCTGGCTGCTGCCAGAAACTCATTCCTGTAGGAAGACTTGTCTGCACATGATAGCCTGTGGACTGACAGAAAAGTCATCTATGCAAAGGTAGACCTTTCCTGCTACCCGTGTTCGCTTTCATCTCTGAACTGCCCAGCGGTTGGGCAGAGCTCCGAGAGTATCCAGAAGAAAGCAGTACAAAGGCAAGATACGCGTTGTTTATTTACTAAAGAAAGTAGACCGTTCTGTGCACATCTGTCTTTGTAGAAGTGGGCTGGGTCCTTCCAAGAGAAGGGATTTCTCTCCTCTCAGATTTTTCTATAGTCCTTGCTTCTTAGGGTTGCCAGAGTTAGCAAATAAAAACACGGGGCACCTTCTTTTTGCACGGAATGTAATTATACTAAACAATTGTTTGTCGTTTACCTGAAATTCAAATTTAACTGGGCTCCCTGTGTTTTATTGGGTGACCGTGCCCCACCCCCTAGAGTCTATTTTGGTGTCGTATTGCACTGTTTTCTGTTGCTCACTGTTGTGTGTTATGTTTTGCTTTACGAGCCTGCAAACTCTTGGGAATTACTCTAGTTCCTGATAGCACCTGACTCAGAGCTGAACTTGTGGTATGACTGAACTAATATGAGTTTAATTTGGTTTGACGTGGACTCCTTTATATCACTCTAGACAACAGTGGAAGTTGTCGAGAGTATTAGAGGACCCAGCTTGTAGGATCTAAAGATGACTATAGGCACCCAAGTCCAGAAATGCTGCTGTAAGCAATGACTGTCCTTTTGAGTAGTGTGGTTTAGATCAGTGCGGTCCAACAGAAATGTAATGTGAGCCTCACATATAATTTAAAATTTTCTATTTCCCAGATTTAAAAGTAAAAAAATAAAAATAAAATAGTGGAATCAACTTTAATTATGTATTTTCTTTCACTCAACTTACCCCAAATATTGTCATTTCAGCATGGAGATAATATAAAGAATCTTTGACAGAATGTTTTATGTGTCTTTAATACTAAGCCTTCCAAATCTGGCACACATTACACAGTTATCACCTACCTCAATTTGAGTACGGAATTTCATCAGAAATACTCACTTACAAAGAGAAGATATAAAGTAGCTTCATTCTCTTCTTCATACCCAAGACATATCGGAGTCTTGATGGGGGGGGAAGGCATGTATTCGAAAACATGTGTTTGTGTTTGCTGATATTTGCAGTTGAAAAAGTAGGTTCACACACCCAAGTTATTTCAAATATGCTTAAACGTTTCCCAATAAGTGGATTAAGCATTTTTTTACGTTTTAATTAATTAACATATAAAATAAAGAATTAAATCCCGAATTCTCAACTAGCCACATGTCAAGTACCTCATAGCCATAGCACAGGCCCAGATAGTTTTGGGGGCATCTTCTAAAATCCTGTTAACCCAACTTAAGGCAAATAAACCAGCAACCAATGGTATCTGCCCAGCGTCTGCATTCAACACTAAGTGCACTAAATGTGCTAAAATTCCGTACAATTCCTAATAATTCACCTTTGCTGCCCCATCTCCTCTGAGTCATTTCCCCTCCCCATGTTGGTGACAAAAATCAGATGATGTGATTTTCCTTGAAGGCCATCGAAGGAGCGCACATCATCCGTTGCTTTGGGGATGATGTTTTAATGAGAGAGCCCGCTTGCAAATCTTCCTGAAGATGTATTATGTTGTCAGCCATCTACAGCGATCTGAAGCAGTCTGAAAATACAAACGCCAAAGCTTGCCCCCGCAGTCCAAACAGTTTGCGGACGATGTCTAAATAGTCTGGTGTGCTAACCACAACTGAGGAATTTATTAGAGCATTAAAGGACTGTAACAAAAATGTTGTCATTCAAAGGCTCAGGGGAGGCGAGTGGCACGTTCCTAAGGCCAGACGCTGGGGCTCTGGCAAGACTGCAGGCAGAGAGAGTGTCAGGAACCCCAGGATCAAAAGGTGATTGAGGGGCATTTAATTGAGGAGTGAAGCTCTGATTATTTGCGGTTTCCTTTCCAGCCCTGGAATTTGGTGCAACCCTTTGAACAACCAGCTCTGGGACCCTGCAGGAAGAGGCCCTCCCCCAGGGATTCCTGGAAATTACAAATAACGGGGGTTGGGCTTCTTGTCCGAATGTCTCTGGGACCAGACTCATCATTCTTGATTGTCTTTGTTCAGTGCGGGACATCCTGACCAGTAGCCAGGATCTCCCAGTGCAATTAAATTTATATCTAAGACTCTGGAAGATGCTTGCATATTAAAAACAAAAATAAAAAGAAGTGCGCACATGGAAAGAGATCTGCAAGGTAAATGCGATCGATACAAATGTTAGAGTATCACCCAAATCGTTACATGTGCTACTTGTGTTTCCGGTCGTTCCATTTGATGCCTTATGCAAATGTTTCCCATCAAGCACCTCCCTGCACTGGATTCATTTCCCAGAGTATTTATAGGTGTTCCCTCTTTATTTGGTAGGTCTTCACATTATGCATGGAGGTGGCAAGGGAGTTGAGAGAAAGAGAAGATAGAAAGTCGCTTCATTCTCTCCTTCAAACCCAAGGCAATTTGGAGTCTTGATGAGGACAAAAACACGTATTTGATCATACACTTAGGATGTCAGGAGACTGGGGCTCACAAAAATACGGGGGGTGATTTATCCCTACTACAGCTTCACCACCTTGTCTGAATTTAGGACAATTATTTACATTTTTTGAAGGCTCAGTTTCATCAATTTAAAAATGGGGATAAGAAGGGACACCTGGGTGGCTCAGTCGGTTGAAAAGTCCGACTTCGGCTCGGTTCATGATCTCACAGTTCGTGGGTTCGAGCCCCGCCTCAGACTCTGGGCTGACAGCTCAGTTTCTGTCTACCTCTCTCTCTGTCCCTCCCCCATTCACACTCTGTCTCTCTCTCTCTCAAAAATAAATAAACATAAAAAAATAGGGATAAGAAGAAGAAATGTGGAAAGGAGAAGACACATAGAGTATCCAATAAATGGTGTCTTATAATAATTATTATTAAAAGTGGTTTAATAATAACTAAATTAAAACATCACCCCCTCAACATTCAGTTGAGTTGTCTTGTTGCGTTTTGCCAATTTTGCTTGCCAAAACGATGTTTCCATGCCCACACCACAGGTCGTAGTCATTTAGATTGGAAAGGACTGTTCATGGAGTAACTCACATGCTTGCCCTTTTTAACATTAAATTGTCTGAATTTCTTGGCTTAACTCCAAAGCCACTCTTACAGGAAGAAAGATACCTTTATATATACAAGGGAAGAAGATCGTATAACCCAGGAAAACCTTTCTTGTGGGAAAATAACCATTCTTGTATAAACTCTGTAGAAATCCAGCCACAGAAGCCTGACAATAGATGATTTGGAAGTAGATGACTTCCAATTAACCTGCTAGGCAATTGGGGATCACTTCCGGTTTCTTGCCAATCTGATTTTTCAGGTCCCTGTGAAAGACAACTATGCTTAGTTTTCTTGGAAGTGTTCTCACTGCATTGAGGCATTGTATCTTCATGTGGTTTTCTTTAATAAAAATTTTTTTCTGTTTTTATTTTTTTATTTTTGAGAGAGAGAGAGAGCATGAGCAAGGGAGGGTCAGAGAGAGAGGGAGACCCAGAATCCGAAGCAGGCTCCAGGCTCTGAGCTGTCAGCACAGAGCCCATCATGGGGCTGAGATCATGACCTGAGCCGATCTGAGCTACCCAGGCCCCCCCGTTTGATTTTTTTTAATTGTCATCTTTCCCTTCAGACTACAAATGCAATGTGTGTTTACTCAGAACACCACACTCCACAGAGATGCACAATGAAAAGGCTGATTATCCTCCTCCAGATGGTCGTCCCTCCCAACTACAGGTTCACATCCAGTCCCCTTACCAAATTCTCTCATGACCTCCAAACTAGTCTTATATTTTCCCCATGTATAATTATGCCATCTGCAAGTAACGATGACTCTGCCTTTTCATTTTCAATATGTACTCTGTCATCATGGCTTTCCTATCCTAGCCCATTAAATAGAAAACTCTAAAGCCTCCTGTAACAACTGCTTATTTCTGATTTTCACTGGGATAGTTTTATGCATAATGATTTTATATTGTGTATAGTGCTGGCCTCAGGTCAGTAGTCATTATCAACTTGAACAGCTTTTGGTTACTACTTTCCTTTAGCGGTTTTATTAGAAATGGGACTTGACAGGAATTATCAATGTTATTGGCTCTACAACACCAGCTTTGGGTTTCATTTTGAATGTCCAATGAGTTTTTCCACAGATCACTGATTTTGTCTTTATTAATTTTCCTCTCCAACTTTCTTTAGGTTATTTTTGTTTGTTTTTTAAGTTTTTTTTAAAGTTTGTTTGTTTATTTATTTATTTATTTATTTATTTATTTATTTATTTATTTATTATGTGAGACAGACCTCAAGCATGGGAGGGGCAAAGAGAAAGGGAGAGAGAGAATCCCAAGCAGGCTCTGCACTGTCAGTGCAGAGCCCGACACGGGGGCTCAATCCCACGACCACGAGATCACAACCTGAGGCAAAATCAAGAGTCAGATGCTTAACTGACTGACCCACCTGGGCACCCCAGTGTTCTTTTTTTATGATAGTTTTATTGTGACATAATTCACAAACCATAGAATTCATCCATTTCATGTGTATAATTGTGTTTTTAGTATATTCACGGATATGCACACAGTTGTGATAGTCCAATTTAGAACATTTTCATCCTGTTAAAAAGATACCCCTCATGCTTTAGCTAAAACTTCCAAACCCCTACGTCCCACTGAAAGAACCACTAACCTGATTTCTCTATTGATTTACCTATTCTGTACATTTAATATAGTTGGAATCATAACATGTGGTCTTTTGTGACTGGCTTCTTTCACTGTGCATGTTTTCAGGGTCGGTTGGTTTCTGCTATAGCACGTGTCAGCACTTGATTCCTTATATGGCCAAATGATATCCTTGTTGTGTGGTGTTTACAAGTCACCCAGTTGAATTTTGTGGGGTTTTTAAAGATCTCACTGGATTTATTCAACAACCCATGAATTGGCCAGCATCCTATCTAGCAAATAAAGAGGAGCTCTGAAGAACTGAAAAATGGAAGACTTTTGTAGGCAGAAGGGGGCAGAACAAGGAAGTTACTAGCAAAGAGTGGATTGCTTCAGGTGAGAACGTCTTCTTTTGGGAGACATCCAGGGTTTATCAGACAGATTACTTCACTAGTGCTGACCAGGAAATTCCGGACTGGCTAGGTAAGATTACGTTGCTGGACTGCAGTTGGGTTAGATGTTAAGTCTTGGTTTAGTAATGTGGGCTTAGCACAAGTGACTCCATTTGGGGCCTGTTGTCTCTTTTTTTAACAACGGATACACAGTATTTGTTTCTCCATTCATCAGTTAATGAACATTGGATTGTGGTCACCTTTTGGCTCTGATGCTACTATAAACTTTCATGTATAAGTTTTCATGTGGACATACATTGTCAGTTCTCTGGGATAAATACAAGCAGTAGAATTGCTAAGTCATGTCTTTGACCATTTGAGGGACTGCCAGACTGTCTTCCAAAGTGGCTGCACCATTTCCCAGTCCCACCGGCAGTGACTAAGGTTCAGATTTCTCCATTGTCTCTCCAACACTTATTGTTGTATGACTTTCTGATTCTAGCTGTCTTCACGGATGTGGAATACATCTTGTTGTGGTTTCGATTTGTGTTTCCATGATAACTAATGATGTTGAGCATATTTTCATGTACTTGTTAACCATTTCTAAATCTTTTTCTTTTTATTTTTTGGAAAAACTGTGTATTCATTAATTTGTAAGAATTCTTTGTATATTCTAGGTACAAATTCCTTATCAGATACATAATTGCAAATATTCTCTCTCATTCGGTAGCTTGCCTTTTCATTGTCTTGATAGTGGTTTTTGATGAACAGATTTATTCCGTGTTAATGAAATGCAGTATATCCATGTTTTCTTTTGCTTTTCATGCTTTTGATGTTGTTTCTAAGAATCCATTACCAAATTCAGGGTCCTGAAGATTTACCTGTGTCTTCTCTAGGAGTTTTATAATTTTAACTCTGACATGTGGGTCTTTGAACCATTTTGTTTTTGTATACAGTATGATGAAGGGTACAAATTCATTCTTTCATATGTGACTCTTCAGTTGTCCTGGAAGCATTTGTTGAGGGGACTGTTCCTTCCCCATGGAATGGTCTTGGCATCCTTGGGGAATATCTGTTGGCAATAGATGTGTGGGTTTATTGCCAGACACTCAATTCTGTTTTCCTGTTCTATAAGTCTTTCCTTATGCCAGCACCACACTGTTAGATGACTGTAGCTCTGTAGTAAGTTTGAAGTCCAAATGTAGGAGCTCTACAACATTGTTTGTTTGTTTTTTCAAGGTTGTTTTGCCTATTCAGGGTCCCTTGCATTTCATATGAATTTTAGAGTTCATTTTGGTTTTCTTTTACTTTTTTCCTTACTGTGTCATGCCAGTTCATTTAATTTCAGTTTATAAAAATGGAATCTTTATAAGACTTTGAATTTTTTCCCAAAAAAATGTTAGCTGTAAGCCATAGGTAAAAATACAGCATGTTTTCTTTTTATTAAAAAATTTTTTTATAATTTTAGAAAGAGAGAGTGTGAGCAGGAAAGAGGGGGACAGAGAGAGAGAGAGAGAGAGAGAGAGAGAGAGAGAGAATCTTAGCAGGTTCCACATTCAGCACAGAGCCCAGTGCAGGGCTCGATCCCAACAACCCTGAGATCATGACCTGAGCTGAAATCAAGAGTCAGATTACTCAACTGACCAAGCCACCCAGATGCCCCAAGGTGTTTTCTTTTTATCAATTTATATATTGTTGACCTTATTTTTTCTCTAATACAGGAATTATTTGAATTGCATTCCTTAATATCCATGCTCTCTCTCTTTTTTCGGTGGTGTCACCTTTTTATGTTAATTACTTCAGGTTTTCTTGTATTATGAATTTTGACTTATCAAACTCTACACTTTGGAATGTGTTAAGGGTTTGTTAGAAACCAAGCACATGATCAAAATGTATGTGTTTATGGGCATATGAAAACCATGTATTATTCTCCATTTGTACATAACAAAGTATTATACTATCAAGCTGGGTGATTGGTTTTTCAAATATTCTAGATATATATATATCTTTACTTTTTGTCTACCATCACATTTTAAAAAGTCATATGGACTTATATAATTATATGGAGTCTCATATCTTGCACAGCATAGTTTTTTACTTTTTAGGATTTATTCATATTGTGTGCAACTCTAGTTTATACACCTTCATTGCCAATTAATATTCCTTAATGACAATAATCTATACTGGTTTTAACCATTTTCCTATAGGTAGACATTTGGGTTACACCCATTTTATTTGTACTGATAAGACATTCTTCTTCACATCTCCTGAAGCATAAGAACCTCTCCTGTGTACATAACTATGAGTGAAAATATTAAGTTAAAGCATTGGTGGTCACAGAATGTAGACTTTTTTTTTCTGAGTCTTTGACATTTTTTTCTTTTTTTTTTCTTTTTTTAACATGAAATTTATTGTCAAATTGGTTTCCATACAACATCCAGTGCTCATCCCAACGGGTGCCCTCCTCAATGCCCATTTTTTTAAAAAATTGACTTATGGCCTAGTACATGGTCCATTTATGAAAATAAACCATAGGTGCTTACAGAGAATGTACATTTTCTGGTTGTTGGATGCTAAGTTGTGTGTGTGCGTGTGAGTTCAAGCGTGTAATTTGTGTTGTTCAAATCTGAAATATAGTTATTGATCTTTTTAATCTATTTGATTTGTCAATAATTGAGGGAAATATGTGGCTATTTATGATTTTTCTTACTCTGAAACTTGATTTTTTTTTAATTAACCTCTCAGTTTCTGTGTTTTAGATGAGTTTAGTCCACTTATGGTTTTTGTGATTGTTGATATATTTGAACTACTTTCTGTCATCTTTTTAATTTCTATCTGTCCCAAATTTTTACTAACTTTATTTTAATTTTTATTGTGAAATTTTTGCATATAAAGATTGCACAAAACAAAATAAAATCTATAGCCCAATGATTTAATCTCAAAGTAAACATTTGTAGAACTGTCACAAAAATCAAGGAAAAGAAAAAGAATATTCCAGAAACCTCAGTCATGCCTCCTATCAAATATTGGTTCCTTCCTTCTCTATGAATATACCACTATTCTTACTTCTAATGTATTGATTAGTTTTTAGTTTGAACTAATGGACATGAATTCCTTCTCAGATGACTGACTCCAAGTTCAAAGTCAGCAATGGTACATGGAGTTCTTCTCATGCCTCAGTTCCCTCTGACTTCTTCTCATGGCTTTATATTTTTTAATATTTTCATCAGTTTCACTGTGCTGTATCTGCAATTGAATTTCTTTTAATTTTGATCCTTGTCATGTGTAGATGGCTTTTTGAACATCTGACTTATCACTTTTGGAAAAATCTCACCCACTCTCTCTTTAAATATTGTTTTTGCCTTCTTCCCTATCTTTCCTCTCCTCAGATGCCAACACTGTAAATAACAGATTTTATTTTATTCTATTCCCTATAGTATATTCTGTATTTTCCTCTTTTTTTTTTTTTAATGTTACATTCTGGCTTTTTTTTTTTTTTTCAAGAAACAGACTCTTTTTCAAAAAAATTTTTACTGTCTATTTATTTTTGAGAGGGAGACACAGAGCATGATTGGGGGAGGGGGAGGGGCAGAGAGAGAAGGAGACACAGAATCTGAAGCAGGCTCCAGGCTCTGACCTGTCAGCACAGAGCACGATGTGGGGCTCAAACTTGCAGACTGCAAGATCATGACCTGAGCTGAAGTCTGTGACTTAACTGACTGAGCCACCCAGGTGCCCCCTGGCTATTTTTTTAACTTCCTATTCACTAATTTCAGCTAAATCTAATTTATCATTAAACTCAGCTACAAACTCTTAATTTTGATTTCTGTATTTTTCATTTCAACAATTTCCATTTATTTTTCTGTTGTTTTTGTTCTCTGATTAAGTTCTTAATTTCATCCTTTATTTCTTTGGTCATATTAAGGATAAGTGTGTTAAAATCTGTATCTAATTATTCATTATCTGGATCCCTATATATCTGTCTTTATTGTTTGCTATTTGTGGTTGTTTTGGTTTTCCAAACTCCCCCCACCCATGGTCTCCATGGAACCACAGACTCCATTTTTGTCTTTCTATTTACAAGAAGATGCCAAAAATAATGCCAAGGCCTTCAGTTCCTCATCCATCATTTCTAAATGGTTGGAAAACTTCTCAGTGAAAAAGTAGTCACTTCTCAGTTCCTTCTTATCCTCGGTTTTTGCTCTAGAATTATTTCCTGCTCCTTAACTCGGAAAACTTTGAGATTTTCTTTATTTTGTTCATATTTTCTGGTTATTCTCAGTGTAAAGACTGATGTGAACTGAGTCCACTATTACTTTGTCTTACTTTGTGTGTGCTATTTTTTATGACTTTCTTACTTTTTAAAAAATTGATTGAAGGGTTTCTTATTTTTTCCTGTAGATTCGTCATTCAGTTTGTACTCTACTGGCTTATAATGTTACATATTTTTGAATTTTCTTTTATTCATGACCCTTGAAATTGTTATATACATTTAGCTTAGCAAAGTCTAAAAATATATCATAATCCTCTCCTGAAAACACAAGGAATAAAAACAATTTTAATTTGATCATCCCTTCCCAACATGCATGCTAGTTTTTATTTCATAGTTTAGTTCTCTTCTTTTAAGTCCTTAAACATATTGTTATAAATATTACTATTTCTCTAAACATAAGTACTTGGATTATGTATTTTCTGTTTTATTTGCTTTTTCTTTGTGCATTTTAGAACGTGTTTCTGACATCATTTTCCTTCTCTTACAGTAGATCCTCTATAACTTCTTTAAGTGCCTATCTTTTGGTTGTAAATTCTACTTTTCCCTATATATATTTTTATAGCCACCTGCATTCTTGAAGGTAATTTTTTCTTAGCAACCAATTCTACGTTCATAGTTATTGTTTTTCTCATCACTTAAAAAATGCTACCCTATTGTCTTCTGGCTTCCATTGTTGCTGTGAGAAGGTGGTTGTCAATCTTACTGCTACACCCTTTTGTGCCGAGACCTTTCTTGCTGGCTTTTAACTGTCTTTTGTTGTTGCTGTTGCTGTTTTTGTTTCGCCCCGGATATGTATAGACATTCTTTCCTTTTAATTTACCCCTTAGTGGGAAATATTTTGCGTTTGCTAGATTTCTGGGTTTACTAGTTTTTTTTTAATGTCTAAAAAAATTCACAGCGATAATCTCTTCAAACAATGCCTGGCCTTTATTTTCTAATCCCTTCCTTTGGGTACCCAATAAGATGCATGCTAGTTTTTTCTTATTCTGTATTCATATTCCTGAACATCTATTACATATTTTCCATCTCTCTATTTCTGTGTTGCAATCTATGTAGTTTCTGTGGAAATATTTTTCACTTCACACTTTCCTTTTTCAGTAATTTCTTATCTGCTATGTAATCCAGCTTTGATTTTTTTTTATTTCGACTTTTTTTTTCATTTCTAAAAATTCCTTTCTTGGGGTGGGGGGTGCCTGGCTGGCTCAGTCAGTGGAGCACGTGACTCTTGATCTCAGGGTTGTGAGTTTGAGCCCCACGCTGGGCATAGAGCTTACTTTAAAAAAGTAAAAAAAAAATTTTTAATTCCTTTTTTGGGGACACCTGGGTGGCTCAGTTAGTTGAGCATCTGTCTCTTGATTTTGGCTCAGGTCATGATCCTAGGGTCGTGGGATCGAGCCCTCTGTCGGGCTGCACAATGAGCGTGGAGACTGCTTAAGATATCCTCTCTCTCTCTCTCTCTCTCTCTCTCTCTCTCTCCGTCTGCCCTTCTGCCCAACTCATGCTCTCTCTCTCTCTCTCTCTCTCTCTGAAATAAAAAAATAAAAGTCCTCTTTTTCCTCCAAATCTTCAAGTTCATTTTTATATGTGATTTATAATTGTGTACTGCTTAAAAATATATGGCACTGTTCCCAGTGGTCTCTTTTTGCATCCTTTTCCTTTCTGTAATGGTATCTTTCATTTTTTTAATATTTAAGGTATTTATTTTTTATGTTTTGTATTTGACAGTTCCATTTTTTGTAGTACTTGAGAATCTTCATCTATCGTTTCTGTTGAATGTCCTTGGACTTGTAGTGTTTGATGATCATGGTCTTGCTGGTGAGTTTTTAGCCTAATTTTGATTTCTGGGAGTTTTTTGGGCCTCAGTTAGGGTAGCTCTTATCCAGAGAGTTTACTTCCACTTCTTCTGGTAGCAAGATTTGAATAATCTTTGTCAGCTTTAGCTCCTCAGAGAGTCTTTGTCCAGAAGTGTGTCTGCCTTGCTGATGGTTAAGGATTTCGAGTACCAGAGGAAATGCTGCTATAGGCAATTGTTCAAACAACCACATTCTTCCAGATATTTAATGCTTTGGTCCCAGCTTTCTAGCATTTGGAAACCAATTTAGTTAGTTGTTTTTTTTTTTTAGCTCCCTTTTCTCTTGATGACATAACTAATACCTCAAAAAATTGTTTCCATTTATGTTAGTGTTTTTTGTGAAGTGTGTGTGTGTGTGTGTGTGTGTGTGTGTGTGTGTGTAGGAGGGGGGAATGTCCCTCAAAGCATCTAATGAAGTTAATCATAATGTCCAAAGTTGAAATTTGTTATATTTTTAATCATGACTCTTATTATATCTGATCTATTTCATCTCTTCCAGAATTTTTATTACCTGCATATTAGATATGTCGTATCTGTCCCCTAAGCTTATCTTCTCGGGTGTGTGGTTTTGTTGTGTGGGGTTTTTTGTTTTGTTTGTATTTTGGTGTTCTTTGCAAGATCTTTCTTTATTTGAACTTCCAGGCCATTAATGCAACTTCTCAGGAATAATGATTCATTTGTTGCTTTGCATTTTAAATTAACAACTATTTTTGGGGGGCCCTGGGTGGCTCAGATGGTTGCACGTCCGACTTCGGCTCAGGTTATGATTTTGCAGTCCGTGCATTCGAGCTCTACGTTGGATTCTGTGCTGACAGCACAGAGCCTGGAGTCTGCTTCCAATTCTGTGTCTCCCTCTCCCTCTGCCCCTCCCCCACTCATATTCTCTCTCTCTCTCTCTCTCTCTCTCTCTCTCTCTCAAATACATAAACATTAAAATTTTTAAGAAAAAATGAACAATTGTTTTTAGATGCAGATGTATTTTGTACTCTCTTTTCATCTTGAAAATTCTCACTACGATGTTCTTTTACTGCTTAGCCTTGGACCATTGTGCCTTTAACAGTGGATAGGGTGATCAGTTTTCTCCTTGACTGAAAATGCCTGCTATTGGGTTATTATCTGCTGTTGCAGATTAGAAAATAAAGCCTCTGTGCTTCCTTGCTGGGGGAAGCTGCGGTAATATGAGCAAACTTTGAACCATATACTTCAACCTTGTGACTCCACCTCAAGATTTAGCTGATAGGACCAGAGTGTATATGGACCCAAGGGGCGACAATCTAAAGTGTAACCACCACCCTGTGATGTATACTGTCTTGTTACTTAAAAAAAAAAAAAGCTAGACAATAGACTGTCTCAGGAAATACAACAAAAATCATTAAAAGACTTTGCCTCTTATCAGAAGAGGCTGAAGTAAGGAGGTTATGAGATACAGCTGACACTGTAGGGAGAGTAATAAACTAAAGCAATGAGCAAAATAAAGCTTGAGTCAGCAGAAAAGCTACTACGTATGATTCCAGGTAGATCCCAGTAATACACCCCCCCTTTTTTTTAAAGTTTATTTACCTTTGAGACAGGGCGAGACAGAGCCCGAGCAGGGAAGGGGCAGAGTGGGAGGGAGATACAGAATCTAAAGCAGGCTCCAGGCTCTGAGCTGTCAGCACAGAGCCCAACGTGGGGCTTGAACTCACAAACCATGAGATCTGAGCCACCCAGGTGCCCCAGTAATCCCCCTTTTAGTCAGTCCTGTGGAGTCTTTCTTGGGTTCAAACATACCTCACAAAGTTATTTTCTCCTCCTACTGAGTAGCTGGCACAAGGTTATTACCGTAACATTCATTGTATTAGTCAGCCTGGCATAGATCTCTGATAGCCACAGTTTCAAACGGGTAGGGTTACTAGATAAACACCAGTTATGATCTTGGATCATAAAAACGGGGAAAAGGGGAAGTTTTCCGATTGTTTCTGATCACCATATACCCTTCCCTTAAACTCAGGCCAAGTCCCTGCTGCTCTGAAAAAAATATATAAATGCTGCTTGTGACGGACAGACCATAAGGGAGCTGTCTGATCCCTGCACCTTGGTGTCCTTGCCCTTGTATAATCCTCTCCCCTTGAGTGCAGGCAAAACTTGGGACTTGCTTCTAACCAACGCAACAAGAATATTGGGGTGTCATTGTCGCAATTGGGTTGTATTATGTGGCAAAAGTGATACATCGTGTCCATGATTACACTACTCTATACAGGGCTCCTCCTTCACAGCCTGAAAATAAAGCCTCTCCTTGAGGACTTAATGAAGTAAGCGGCGAGTTGGAGATGGCTGACTGGCAAGAAATTGTGGCTGGGCTGTAGGGAACTGCATTCAGCTTCTAAAATCTAAGAGTGGCCTCCAGCCAGCAGCCACCAATACTGCTGTGGCTCTGTCACGCGGCCACAGGACATGAAATCTGCCAACATCAGGAATGGGCTTGAAAGCAGATTCTTCCCTAGTGGAGCCTAGTTGAGAACACAGATCAACGCCTTCATCACAACCTTGTGACCCTGAACAAAGCACCCAGATAGACTGTGCCCTGATTCCTGCCCCACAGAAACCAGAAAATAACTGTATGCTGTTTTAAGCCACTAAGCTCGTGGTTGTTGGTTATGCAGTGATAGAAAACGCGTGCACTGGTGAAGGAGCCCCGTAAGAAAGTGCAACACGGAGACATTAACTCCGCCCCCACCATCTCCCTTGCAGTGCGACACAGCATCAGCAGCGCGATGCCCCGTACAGTTTTCCACTTAGGTTAGTGCATTATTTTATGACCCATCCCTCCTTAAGCCTTTGTAAGACTCAAGTGTCTCCCTAGGAAATTTTATCGGGCTAAATTGAAAGTGTTTATTCACCAAGGTAAACTGGTGGTGGAATTTGTTGAATTATACTTGAGTAGAACTTCTACTAGTTTTCATGTGTGTTTACACACATTATCTCAGCTGATACTCATAATCCTGGGAGATGTGTAAGCAAGCGTTTCTTCCATTGAAAATGAGAGATTAAATGGCTTGTCCAAGTATCTTCGTCCATTCAGGCTGCTGTAACAAAACACCACAGACTGAGTGGCTTATAAACAACAGAAGCTTCTCACAGTTCTGGGGGCTGGAAGGCTGAGATTGGGGTGCTTGGGTGAGGGCCTGCCTCCAGGTTGCAGGCTTCTTGCTTGACCCGTGCATGGAAGAAGGTGCTAGGGAGCTCTCCTGAGCCTCTTTTATGAGAACATTAATCCCATTCATGAGGGCCCCGCTCTCATGACACAATCACCTCCCAAAGGCCCTACCTTCTAATACCTGTGACATTGGGATTTCAACATAGGAACCTGTTGGGGAGGTGGTGTGTGTGTTGGGCGGGGGGGAGGAGGGGAGTAATGACACCAAGTTTACCAGCTAGTAAGTAGAAGAACCAGAAGTGAATGTAAGTCTTCTAAAACCAAAGCCAGTGTTTTCCCTCTACATGAGAACCACCTCCTGTAGAGGTGTCTCCTGTAGAGAAGACACTACCTGAGTCCCAACAATTATATTTAATCGTGGCAATATATTTCCAGGGTTTTTTGTTTTCAAAAATGGAATAAAATTAGAAGCTGGAGATCAGCACTCACTCTAAAATCGTGGAGGTCATCTGGTATACAGTTAGGCTTATGAAGGGCATCAGATGCACTGTATATGATGGAAATTTTGTCATCACTAAAGCACACTAACAGGAATGCTCATGCATGTATCCTTGTGTTAGATTCATTCCGATCAAGACATTTTAAGAACACTTCAGATATGGAAGTCCCTTGTGTTCAGAGGTTGGAGGTCAAGCTGACTAGGTCAAAAATCCTCTGTAGGTTCAGCACAGAATGATGAAGTTTTGCTTCTCGCTGAAGGAAGAGAATGCTTCCTTTGACATTCCAAAAAAAGTTCCGTGTCATGGAAAGCCTCAGAAGCTTGATACGAAAATGAATATGGCCAAGAAAAATGTTTTGTTACTTGAAAAGTGTATTGTCAGATGAAAAAAAAAATGGTAAGAAAGAGAAGGAAGAAACTCACTCTCACTTCCAACCCAGTCCAAGGTTTTCAAGGTGGATGAAACTTTTCCTTTTAGAGTAAATTCTAGCTTATGTGGTGAGATAAACGTGTGATTTCGAACCCAGAGGACATCTCACACTAGATTTGTGTCATTGCATTTTGTGACTACCCATGTGCTCTGTGTTTGGTCGGAAATGCAATGATCTTGACCCATTTTCCAGTGTAATATATGTGGTGACAATAAAACATACACACAAAACACATGGATACCCAATGATTTCTTAATGTTGACACAATCCTTATTGTTAGAGCTTTCCAGCTAGTAGGTCTGCCTTCTGTCTCTTCCATCATTACTCGCCCTCATCACTTCCACTAATCACCTTCCTAAAATAATAAATTTACTCATGTTACCATCTCCTGCTTGAAATTTCTGACAGGTGTTCCCTCCATCTGGGAGAAAGTAGACACACAAGCCCAGGCACGACCAACTTCCCATTCTCCTTTCTGTACCTCATCCGCCACTGTTTCACACCCTACATCATTCGTGCCAAGTTCAAAATTTACCATCGGTAGATATACACTCAGGAAAATATGAGAGCTCATTATTAATGAACTTTTTCTATAAAGACTACTTCACCAAAAAGCACTCCCTCTTTCTGTGGCAAATGGAATGGCTCAAATACAAAATCAAATTAATAAACTTGTTAGGGCAAACTTTGGCATAACAAGAATAGAAGAGGAAGTCAAGGGTTATGAATATTGAATTGGGTTGTTGAAAGCAAAATAAATACTTTGAATTGTTTTAACGTTTTTATTTTTGAGAGGCAGAGTACTAGTGAGGGAGGGGCAGAGAGAGAGGGAGACACAGAATCTGAAGCAGGCTCCAGGCTCTGAGCTGTCAGCACAGAGTCCGACATGGAGATCAAACTCACGAACTGTGAGATTATGACCTGAGCTGAAGTTGGATGCTTAACCGATTGAGCCACCCAGGATCCCCCAAAATAAATACTTTGGATTATATATCTCTCAGTCTGAACTTCCATATACAAAATTATTTTCTTGCTAACAAAAATGTGGGAGAAGTCAATGAGGGATGTGCACATTTCTTTGTGCGCAAACATGTCTAAATAATTAAAATCGTGACTGAGGGGTGGCTCGGTTGGTTGAGTGTGTGGACTCTTGATTTTGGCTCAGGTCACGGTCCCAGTGTCATGGGATCAAGTCTCACATCAGGCTCCATGCTCAGCATAGAGATTCTCTCTCCCCTGCTCCTCTGCTCTTCTCCCCCGCTTGCTCTCTCTAAAAATAAAAATTAAAGGGGCGCCTGGGTGGCGCAGTCGGTTAAGCGTCCGACTTCAGCCAGGTCACGATCTCGCGGTCCATGAGTTCGAGCCCCGCGTCAGGCTCTGGGCTGATGGCTCGGAGCCTGGAGCCTGTTTCCGATTCTGTGTCTCCCTCTCTCTCTGCCCCTCCCCCGTTCATGCTCTGTCTCTCTCTGTCCCAAAAATAAATAAAAACGTTGAAAAAAAATTTAAAAAAAAAAATTAAAATTAAAAAAAAAATTTTTTTTAATTTAAAATTGTGATGGAGGGGGAGCAAGTCCTGCTGCACTTTCAAGTTGCCAGAGTAGGGGCACCTGGGTGGCGCAGTCGGTTAGGCGTCCGACTTCAGCCAGGTCACGATCTCGCGGTCCGTGAGTTCGAGCCCCGCGTCGGGCTCTGGGCTGATGGCTCGGAGCCTGGAGCCTGTTTCCGATTCTGTGTCTCCCTCTCTCTCTGCCCCTCCCCCGTTCATGCTCTGTGTCTCTCTGTCCCAAAAATAAATAAACGTTGAAAAAAAAAAATCAAGTTGCCAGAGTAGGGCCACCTGGGTGGCTCAGTCAGTTAAGTGGCCGACTCTTGATTTCAGCTCAGGTCACCATCTCACTGTTGATGAATTTGAGACCCTGTCGGGCTCTGTGCTGACAGCGCTGAGCCTCTTGGGATTCTCTCTTTCTCCCTCTCTCTCTGCCTCTCTCTCTCTCTCAAAATAAATAAATAAACTTAAAAAATTAAAAATAAAGTTGCCAGAGTGTGATGGGACAGGTTGAAAAATATGCAGTGAAATAAAAATCCACAGCACGACACCGCTGTGCCTTGCTTTCTGCTTTACTCGGGCAATCCAAGCTTCAAACGCAGAGACGTTAACATATATAATCTCTTGCTGAATTTCTTTTTCATGCAATTTTTGTATTCATTTGAGAAAGTAAATGCATACCTATTTCCATCTACTTCTATAAACATATATGGTAAACATATATATACTTATATAAATATATGGGAAAGGATTCTCTAAAGCAAGGAACCATCAATGGAAAAAACCATGGGTAAGAAAAGAGAAGGATTAAAAATGAAACCAGAAAATTCAAAAATCAAAAGTAGCCGGACACAAAATGCCATATATTGTATGATTCTGTGTATGTGAAATTTCTAAAGTAGGCAGGTGCATGGAAATGGAAAAGTGTGTTAGTGCTTGACAGTGGCTAAGGGAAGGGGGAGTAGAATACATCTACCATTGGTAGAGTTTTCTCTGGATGTGTTCTGGAACCACACAGTGGTGGTGATGGCACCACTCTATGGACATACTAGAAAACACTTACTGGACACTTTAAAATGGTGAATTTTATGGTATGTGAGGTATATCTCAATAACAATAATAAAGGTAGGGAAGTCTTCATAGTCATAAGATGCAGAAGGAAACTGCTGAGTAATCATGATGTACCGCCCCAGAAATGACAGAGGTTACCAAGAGAAGAGAGGCTAGAGGCAATATCAAAAAATAAAAAATTTACAAAAATAAAGAAGGCACCAGTGGAGAGAGAGCAGAGAACAGAATGAGTTGTTGTTTTTTTTTTTTTAAATAGTTTCTTGAACTGGGGCACCTGGGTGGGTCAGTCGGCTAAGTGTCTGACTTTGGCCCAGGTCACGATCTCATGATTCATGAGTTCGAGCCCCGCGTCGGGCTCTGTGCTGACATCTCGGAGCCCAGAGCCTGCTTTTGCATTCTCTCTCTCTCTCTTTCTCTCTCCGCCCCTCCCACTCATGCTCTATCTTACTTCCTCTCTCTGTCTCTCTCTCTCCAAAGTAAAAATAAACATAAAAAAAATTAAAATAATTTCCTGAGGGACTCACATTTGATGAAAGACCATATAAAGTTATGGACTCATATGAGGGCAGCAATAAATAGCTAGCAGTAAAACGATTAAAATGTGGGACTCGTGGCAAAGCTTCCTCACAAGTCCCATTGGGTTAGGCCAATAAAGTGATTGAGGCTTATAGTAGTATACAGGGGGTGACCCCGGTCCACACCCCAGCTTTCCCACCTGTTTCCTGTGTCTATTCGAGATAGTTCATCTCTCTGGTTTTCAATTTCCTCTTGTGTAAAATGGGAGAATGATAGTACCTACCTCATAGAGTCATTTGTAGAGATTAAATGGGGGGCGATATCTCGAGCCATCTGGAAATCAATTTGAGCTCAGTGCCTGATATATTATGAACATTTAATCCATTGCAGTAGTGATTAGGAAGGATGATGAGGGTGGTGGTGGTCGTTGTGGTCGCTAATGCTTTTCTATATTATAAATCTCACTGTTACCAGGTTACGGGGTCTGTTCCAGCCAAATCGGTCAACTCACCAAATCAGTGTCTCTATTACATCTGGTTTGTTTTTTATTGCTTGATTCTTACTTCCTGGGTTCGAGTCATTTCTTCTTCTTGAAATGCTGCTTTGAAATGGTACTTCTCGGGGCGCCTGGGTGGCGCAGTCGGTTAAGCGTCCGACTTCAGCCCGGTCACGATCTCGCGGTCCGTGAGTTCGAGCCCCGCGTCAGGCTCTGGGCTGATGGCTCGGAGCCTGGAGCCTGTTTCCGATTCTGTGTCTCCCTCTCTCTCTGCCCCTCCCCCGTTCATGCTCTGTCTCTCTCTGTCCCAAAAATAAATAAACGTTGAAAAAAAAAATTTGAAATGGTACTTCTCTTCCAAGATTCCTCTCCACTGTTGACATTGACCTCATCAGCCCGTTCTTACCCATCGCACCTCTCCCTGAACTCCCGCTTTCATACTTCCAGTCCTCAACCGTATGAATTTTGGCTCATGTGTACAGGGATGTTGGGTCACATCTGCTGCGGATAATGTAAGAGAAGAGAAAAAAAGAGGAGTCAAGGAAGAGGGAGGGGTGGTGAAGAAAATGGCAAAGCCGGATTGCACTTGTAGCTGAGGCAGGGGAAATAGATACAGAAAAATAAAATAGGATCTCCGAAACGACACAAACAGCCACACAACTGTAAGTGTCTGTCACATAGGGTAGCATCAGTAATTTTGGAATCAGGTGCACCTGGGTGGCTCAGTCAGTTAAGCGTCTGACTCTTGGTCTCAGCTCAGGTCATGATCTCACGGTTTGTGGGATCTAGTCCTTGTGTCAGGCTCTGTGCTGACAGTGCCTACTTGGGATTCTCTCTCTGCCCCTCCTACGCTTGTAGTCTCGCTCTCTCTCAAAATAAATAAATAAACTTTAAAAATAATAATGATCTTGGAATTAAATCATTTGAGCATTTACTCATTTGTTCACAAGGCTGCAAATGGTTTGACATGTCCTAAAACCATTAGGATAAAACTATCCTAACCACATCTAAGACCATATAGCCTGGATGCGGGGCTGGAGGTAGAACATGGCAAGGGAAGGAACTTTCTGAAACATACTTATTCATCTCTGACACCCTGATGTGCTTATATAAAGATTACCTAAAATTTTTGCTATCATACAAAAATGGGATTCAGAATGAGGAGGGGGTCATTAATGAATCATAAAGCCACAAAGACACTGGCTGGTTTAGCCAGTAGAACATGCAACTCTTTGTCTCAGGGTTGTGAGTTTGAGCCCCACGTTGGGGGTAGAGATTACTTAAAAATAAAATGTTTAATGGGCGCCTGGGTGGCCCAGTCAGTTAAGCATCCGACTTCTGCTCAGGTCATGATCTCATGGTTTGTGAGTTCAAGGCCTGCCTTGGGCTCTGTACTGACAGCCCAGAGCCTGGAGCCTGCTTCAGATTCTGTGTCTCCCTCTCTCTCTCTCTCTGCCCCTCCCCTGCTTGTGCTCTCTCTCTCTCTCAAAAATAAATAAATGTTAAAATAAATTTTTAAAAAAGAATAAATAAAATCTTTTTTAAAAATCCAGAAAGATACTGAACATTTAGATAGATGTTTAGAAATAAAGAATAACATTCCTCTTAGTATGTCTGTTACCAAAAACAGAGGAGAAAAATAATTTGTAAGTTCTTTTTTTTTTTTTAATTTTTTAACATTTATTTATTTTTGAGAGACAGAGCATGAGCAGGGAAGGGGCAGAGAGAGAGGGTAACACAGAATCTGAAGCAGGCTCCAGGCTCTGAGTGGTCAGCACAGAGCCTGATGCGGGGCTTGAATACATGAACCGCGAGGTCATGGCCTGCCTGAGCCGAAGTCAGATACTTAACCGACTGAGCCACCCAGGTGCCCCTAAAAATTCATAAGTTCTTATTAAAATTGTGTGGGTGGAAGGTTTTCTTTTTAAATCTGAAACAAAGGATGAGTTAAGTTCAATTTATAATTCTCATTATCCTTAACTTGAGAATGTATTTTGAAAATTATCAATTTCTTTTAAATTTTCAAAACATATGGGTACAAAATTGTAAATGGTATTCTATTATAAGTTTCCTGTGTCTTTTGCCTAAATAGAGTGGTGGGAATAGAAGCTAAAAGAAGTTAAAAACCTCAAAACAAGTTTGGCAATGTAACAGATGTCTCTGGGGGCCCCCGTGTCATTTTCCCTTGATCCTCACCTGATTGTAGCCAAGTTCGCAGTGGTTATTTCTGTGTCAGGTCACACTCGCCTCGTGTTTCATTGTGAACAAAGAACTTGAACAGAGAACTGTGAGTAGGCATAGGGTTTAGCCATGTGGCTATGGAGGTGGGAGGGGCTCTAGGCAGAGGGAAGAGCTAGTCCAAGGTTGTACAGACGTGTGCCAACATCTCTGAGAAACAGCACACATGCTGGTGTGGCTGGGAAGGGGTGAGGGATGGAGAGGGCAGGAGAAGGCGGAATCAGAGAGGCAAAGGGGCACCAGAATATGTGGGGTCTTGAAGGCCATTCTTCAGGCTTTGGCTTTCACTCTGAGTGAAATGGGAAGCCATTTCTGGGATTTGCAGAGGAGTGACTTGATGTGAGATTTATTTTTATTTATTTTTTAAGTGTTTACTTATTGATTTTGAGGGGCGGGGGGGGGGGGGGAGAATCCCAAGCAGGCTCCACGCTCTGCATGGAGCTGGACACAGGGCTTGATCTCATGCCTGGGAAATCATGACCTGAGCCAGGATCAAGAGTCAGTTGCTCAACTGACTGAGCCTCCAGGGCACCCCCTGAGATTTATTTTTAAAGAATTCATACTGGATATTGTTTTTAGAATGGATTTGATTGCATGTGAGGGTACAAGACCAAGGTTGAAGATAAAAATCTGTTAGGAAGCTATTAGGGTATTCCAGGCAAGAGTTGATCATGTTTCAGATAAGGATGATAGCCAGGAATATGGTGGGTCGGATTCTGAACATATTTTGAAAGTAGGGATAGCCTTGGGTTGCCTATAGAGTTTGAGAGAAATGGGAAAGTCAAGGATGACTAGAAGGTTTTTTAGCTTGAGCAACTAGAACAGTGGAGTGTATAGGAATTCAGTTTTGAACATATCAAATGTGAGATGTTTATCAGACATTCCCATGGGAGGAAAAAATGGGTGAATTGATAGTTGGATACACAAGGGTGGAGTTTTGGAAAGAGATGTGACTCTGGTTATGGTTGTGATGACCACATAAGATATCCAAGAAATTGAGTGAGATACAGAAGATAAGGGGACCATGAAGGGAATCCTGGATATGATGAAATTAAAAAGTGAGGCAGAAGATGCAAACTGGAATAAAAGACTGAGAAGAAACAATTGGTTGGGTGGAGAGGACACTCAGACTGTAATGTCTTAGAAGCCAAGAGAAGAAAACGCATCACAGAAGAAGGGAATGATCCATCACTGAAAATATTGTTGGTATGGCAGAAAAGTGAGCTCTGATTATGAACGATTTGAGTTAGTAATGTGGAGCTCACTGGTGACTTTGGAGTTGACTAGTGACTGGTTTGCTAGGAGTTTTCTCTGCAGTGATTGGGGCAAAATCTGATTAGAAACAGTTGAGACAATGAGAGGAGACACATTGGAGACATGGGGAATGCACAACTTGTTAGAGTTTTTCTGCAAAGAAGAACAAGAAAATTGGGCAATAACCGGTGAGTGAAGTAACATCAAGGGAAGATTTTGGTTTTGTGTTTTTAAGAAATAGCGGTATTCAGTATACTGCTATATGATACAAGGCTAAGGATGAATGAGAGAAGCTTGGACTGCTGGATTGAGGCTCCCAGGTTGGGTAATAGGGAATGAGATCTAAGTATGAGTGCCTACGTGTAAGCATTGGCTTTAGACGGGAGCATGGATAGCTCTTGTGTAGAACCAGACAGGAAAGCAGAACATGTGAATGCAGACTCTGATAGGTGAGTAGAAACTGGGATGGGAATTGGAGGAGACCCTCTTCCAACTGCTTGGATAATCTCAGTGAAGTGAGGTGAGGTCTGAAGCTGCAAGAATAAGGAGAGGGTCAAGGGAGTCAAAGGTACAAGGGAATATGCACCACAGGGAATAACCGTAATAATCCACCATGGATTTTCAGCTGGGTAAGAAAGAAATAGAACATGAAAGGGGTGAGAGGCCCTCCTGAACTGGATGTCCTGGTGAGGTGGAAAAATGGTGGAGGCCAGGGTGTCAGGTGCCCTGAGTAAGGTCAAAGTAGTATGCAAGAAGTGACAGTAGGGAGGGCTTGTAGTTATTGGTGACCCCCAAGTCTAGGTTGTGGGCAGCTGTGGTATATGATCATACTGATCATTACCTTTCTAAATGCTTTATTATATTTGCTTTACCTACCTGTTCTCATTGTCATTATTTCAGTCCTTTCCTTTGAGTTAGTAATCAGGTATTCAAATATTTCAACTTGAGTTATTTCTACTCAATTTTCAAATTCTGTATGTGTGCCATTTTGACAATTTATCCCCTGGAATTCTTTTTCTTCCCCTTTTATTCTTTTTTTTTTTGACCATATTATCTTTGACATATCATTGAATTTATGTTCTTTTTACATTCTTGTAGTATACTTATAATTTGTGTCCGTTTTTTTTCGATGAGGTATAATTAATTTACAATAAAATGTATATAATTTAAATATGTTATGAGAAATGTATACACCTGAGTGATCCTGTTCCCTATCATGGTGTAGTGTATTTATTTTATGCAGAAAAGCCCTGTGTCCCTTCCTGGGCATTCATCCCCAGAAGCAACCACTGGTCTGGCTTTCCACTCAGTACAGTATCTTTCAGATTTATACAGATTGCCACATACCTCAGTAGTGGTATTCCATTGTATGATGTATTCATTCTTGGACTGATGATGATAAAATATTTTCTGTCTGGGGCTACTATGAATAAAGTTGCTCTGAATAGCTTTGCACAAGACTTTTTGTGGACATATGTTTGCATTTCTGTCAGTAAATACAGCTCTTTCTTCCTTAACTTATGATGGAAGTCCACACCTTGGAAAGTTGAACCATCATTGTAAGTCAAGGACATCTGTACCTACAAATGGGATTTCTGGTTCACAGGCTAGAGATATGTTTTTTAAACTTCCAGACAACTTTCAAAGAGATTTTCAATTTTACTGTCCCACCAGGAATGTATGGGAATTCCAGTCAACCCAAATTCTCCCCAGTGCTGGGTGTAGTCAGTTTCCTTTCAGCCATTTGGGAGTGGGGGGGTATAGAACAATCTTGTTGTGGTTTCACTTGGCATTCTCCAAATCCCCAACAGTAACAAGAGAGACTTTTCTTGCACTTTTGTCCATTTTTTTCTGTCTTCTTTTGCTCAGTATCTGCTCAAATCTTTTGCTCATTTTTATTAGGTTGTATCTAATCTTTTATTATTGAGTTGTAAAAGTTTTTATATATTGTGGATACAAGCCCTTAATGAACTATGTGTTGGGAATATATTCTTCCAATCTGTAGCTTCTCCATTAATTTTCTTAATGGTTTCTTTGATGAGTTGAAGTTTTAAATTTTTGGTGAAGTCCGATTTATCATTTTTTAATGGTTTAGTGTGTTCTGTGTTCTCTCTAAGAAATCTTTCTATCTCTAGGTCAAGAAGATTCTTCCTCTTATGTTTTCGTCTACAGGCTTTATGGTTACAGTTCTTACCTTTACGTCTGTGATCTGTCTCAAATTAATTTGTGATACATTGTGAGCTAGGCATTGAGATTCTTTTTAACCATATAAAATTCCAGTTCCAACATTATTTGCTGATGCAACTTTCCTTTTCCCGTTGAATTGCTTTGGCATTTTGGTAAAAAATTATTTAATTGTACATTAGGTGGGTCTGTCCTGTTCCAGTGATCTGTTTGTCTTTCCCTTTACAGTACCACAGTCCTGATCATACTCACTTGAGAGTAAATCTTCTTGGGGCGCCTGGGTGGCTCAGTCGGTTAAGCGTCCGACTTCAGCTCAGGTCATGATCTCACAGTCTGTGAGTTAAAGCCCCGCGTCAGGCTCTGTGCTGACAGCTCAGAGCCTGGAGCTTGCTTCAGATTCTGTGTCTCCCTTTCTCTCTCTGCCCCTCCCCCGCTCATGCTCTGTCTCTGTCTCAAAAATAAATAAAAACTTAAAAAAAAAAAGCTTCTGAAGTCAGGTAGAGTTAAGTGCCCCAACTCTGTTATGTTTTGTTTTGTTTCTTTTTTCATAATTGTTTTGAGTTACTTGGCCCGTCCATATAAATTTTAGAAATATCTTCTCAATTTCTACCAAAAAACCCAAAGCCTGCTTGGATCTCCAGATCAGGTACGGAAGATCTGCCATGTTAACAGGATTGAGTCTTCTGATCCACGAACATAGCATATCTTACTAGTTATTTGGACAATCTTTAACATCTCTTGGCAGTATGTTATCGTTTTCCAGGTAGAGATCTAATACATCTTTTGTTAAATTTATCTCTAGGTAGGTATTTCACATTTTGAAGTATTTTGTAAATGGTGTTTTAATACATGTTTTATTTTGGATAGTTTTAGATTTATAGAAAAGTTGCAAGACAGTACAGAGAGTTCCCAGATACCCTTCACCCAGTTTTCCTTGCTGTTAACATCTTCTGTTGCCATGGAACGTTTATCATAACCAAGAAACCAACCCTGTACATTAATGTGAACTACACTCCAGATTTTATTCAGATTTCACTAGATTTTCCACAAGCGTCCTTTTTCTGCTCCAGGATACCACACTACCTTTAGTCGTGAAGCCTCCTTAGTCTCCTCTCATCTCTGATCATTTCTTCATTTTTCCTTGTGTTTTATGACCTTGATAGTTTTAAGGAGTACTGATCAGATATTTTGCAGAATTTTCCTCGGCTTGAGTTTGTGGGTTTTTTCCCCTCACAGCTGGACTGGGGTTGCAGACTTTGAGGAAGGATGCCATAGAAGTCAAGCGCCCTTCATATCTTATCTTATCAGCAGTGTGTGCTATCAACGTGACTTAACACTGGCCGTGTTAACTTTGATCATCCAGCCAAGGTCATGTTTGCCTGGTTTCTCTGCTGATAAGTTACATTACTCACCCCTTTGCTTCTGCTTATGCCACTGTTTGGAAGCATACCTCCTGAAGAGGTATCTGTAAATCATAGATAATTCTTCTGCAGGGAAGATATGTTTCCTCCTTCCCTCCCCTTCCCTCCTGTTCCTCCCCTTCCCTCCCGTTCCCTCCCCTTCCCTTCCCTCCTTATGTCGATCAGCATGAACTCATGAATATTTATTTCATTTGAGGATTATAATCAAATATTAAATTATTTATTTTCTTGCTTAAATTGTTCCAGCTTCACTCTTTGAGTACTTTTTCAGGTTGGCTCCTATATCCCTATGACACGTTCCCATCCTTTTTTTTGTTTTTGGTTTTTGTTTTGTTTTCCCTTATTTTCCAGCTCTATAAGATGCTCCAGAATTAATTCTACAAGATGCCCCAGGATCAACTGTTTCCCAACGAGCTCTGGTTCCTCAATTGGAGAATAATAACAGATCTGGGCACTTGGTGTGCTCAGAGCTGCTAGGGTATCACTGCTTCTAGGCTTTCTCAGTGCACAGACCTAAGAAATCCGTGTATGTGTAGTAACCTGTGCATAGGCTTTGGGTTGCAGACTTTGAGGAAGGATGGCATAGATTACAGATGTGTTTATAACCATAGGGTGATAGATGTGTCTATAATCATTTCTGTATGTATCCGTCTGCATCGATATGGAGCTAAACTTGAGTCCATAGCGGCATCTCCAACTCTAATCCCGTACAACCTGCTTCATTTCTGCTTCCCCTTCCCCCTTTCTTATAACCTGCCTCCCCAACAGTGGGAAGACTGGCCCTATTCGTCCTCCACCCCTTAATTTATGAGTCCAGCCCAGGATACATGGGACACAGTTTCAGAATTATTAACCACTTCTCCAGTGAGAGACAACATTATCAGCTGGAGTGCAGTGTTTATGTACAGTTGCTTTTGTCTTTAGCCTTCAGGTTTTCAACCAAAATACTGTTTTCCAAGGTGACTTACGTCGACTCCTCCCTCGTCCCCCGCCCCATCCTGATCAGTGAAGTTATGCCATGCATTTGTAATACAGTTAGATTTTTTTTTTGTCGTGGTCTGCATTCCATCCCGGGGTTCTCTGGTTCCTGGTTGCTGTGTTTTGTCTTTATTATTTTATCTTACCTTGCCTACATTCAAATTCAGTTTCTGTACTGTAAAGTTTAATGGGTTTTGACCAATGCATAGTGTCATTTACTTCCCTCTCCAGTGCCATACATAATGGTTCCACCACCTTAAAAATTCCCCTTAGGGGCACCTGGTGGCTCAGTCGGTTAAGCATCCTCTTGGTTTCGGCTCAGGTCATGATCTCATGGTTCATGAGTTTGAGCCCCACATTGGGCTGTGCACTGACAGCCCAGAGTCTACTTGGGACTCTCTCTTTCTCTCTCCTTCTCTGTCCCGCATCCGCTCATGCTCTCTCTGTTTCTCTGTCAAATGAACTTAAAAATTTCTTAATAAAAAATAGACAAATTTGAAAAATCCTCCTCTTTATCCTCTTTGTAATCAGCTACTCTCCCTTCTCCAAGGTGCTGGCAACCATTGGTATAGGGTTTTCCATCCCTTCAGTGTTACCTTTTCCAGAATGTCATATGAGTGGAATCATGCTATAGGTAATCTCTCAGTTTGGCTTATTTCTGTTCACACACACCAGAGAGGTAGGCATGTTTTTGGATAAGCCCCATGTTTATGGATTAGTGATAATATAAAGAATCTTTTGTGGCAGGTAGATAAAGAAAAGGCTTTAAAATATATCTTGTATTTGGAGGCACCTGGATGGCTCAGTTGGCTGAGCATCCAACTCTTGGTTTTGGCTCAGGTCATGATCTCACAGTTTGTGGGATTGAGCCTCGCTACACACTGACAGCACAGGGCCTGTTTAGGATTTTCTGTCTCCCTCTCTCTCTGCCCCTCCCTGCTCTCTCAAAATAAATTAACATTAAAAAATCTTTCTTATATTTGTAAAATGTTCATAATTTTCAAAGTGCTTATAGTATACCATTTCTTATTTGATTTCCACACCGTCCTGTGGACTGGGGAGCCATTCCTTCAGCAAAGAATCTAAGGTTCAAAGAGTGTAGGTGGCTTCTGCAAAGACACAGAGCTGGTGAGAGCCTTCTGGTACTTGAACTTGGCTTTTTAATGCATTGTTTGTATCTGTGCTTCTCTAGGGTGCCTTCAATCATGTGTTGCTGTGAATCCTTTTCAATGAGCCACCAAGTCTTGACCAATGAGTAGAATTCATTGTGAGGACAGTAAAGAGGTACTTGATCTACATGCGTCCCACCAGGGGAGCCCCAGCAGAGGGGGCCGGTGGAGTGGTGTCACGAGGGAAGAGGAGAAAGACCAGATGAGTGTAGCAAGTGAGTTGATGGCCACAGCACTCAGAGAATGCTTGCCAGACAGCAGCATAGGCATGTTGCAGTCTTGAGAATGATTCCAGAGTTTAAAAATGCCAGTGTTTGGCCCAACATGTCCCGTGATTGTAGGTCAACCATGTCATCAGGGGCCCAACAAAAGTGATTGGGATTGTTGGGCAACTGGCATCGCCAGTCCTTTCTTTAAAAGTTTACTTATTTATTTTGAGATAGAGAGACAGAGCACACACACAAACAGAGGAGGGGCAGAGAGAGAGGGAGAGATAGAATCCCAAGCAGACTCTGCCTGTGTGAGGCTCCAACTCATGAACCATGAGATCATGATCTGAGCTGATATCGAGAGGTAGACACTTAACCAACTGAGCCACCCAGGCACCCCTGGCATTGCCAGTCTTAAGACTAGAGGATATATGACTGTTTAACAGGAGGTTGAAGAAACTTTTCAAGGCAGTTTCGCCTATCTGGGATTTTTTTCTTACTTGCTGACTTTATGCCCTATACTCGACTGAAAACACAACTCCAGCATTTGCTGGACAGAGAGGATGGGAACACTCCACGTAGAGAACACAGCACTTGCAAAGCAAAGGAGAATCAGGATGTGTATGGACGCTGCCCAGGGACTTCATAAGGCGGTCCCTTTGATTAAAGCCACTTATGGATATGGCACATGCAGTCCTTGGGCTGACTGGTGCGAGGCAGCTAATGACAGCAGAGAAAACATCGGGATGCTTGAGGGGGGGCGGGGGTGCTATGCAAATTGTAGGCAAAGTGCTACCACTTGCTCTGTTATCTTTGCTCTCTCTCTCCCATTTCGTGTACTCCTGTTAAAGAATCAGTCTCTTTGGGCAGTGATGTGGTCTGTTTTTCTGGAACATTCTGTCTGGCTTCTTGCTCACTCGTTTCTCATTGCTGGGGGAACCTGGCCACAGAGCCAGGAATTCTTCTCCTTTTCCTCCCTTTCTGGCCATTTCTCATGGGTTTTGCAAACCATGGCAAAACGTTCTACCTCATGGGGGTCTCCACTCAGGACCCGGCTGGGCCCCTGTTGTCTCCACTGACAGCAGGTCCTCCTGTACCCTGCTCTCCTCCCCAGCTGACATCTGTCTGTCTGGTTGAGTCCTGCCAACAGGTGGTGCTGGAGAGAGAATGACTCTGGAGGACAAGAAGAGAGCTTCATGCTGACCTTGTCAGGGTTGCTCTGGCAGAGTCTTTCCAGAACCTTCGTTTGCCTCTTTAGACCCCAGCAGCAGCCACTGGGCCCCTTTCTCAGAGGTCTGAGCACCTTTTCCTCAGCGGCTGACATCTCCTTTCTTCTGTCACATTGGCTCCAAAGCAGTAGCTGTCTCCCCAGGGGTCTTTTGTTCTTTCAATATTCCACACCCAAGTAATCAGTTTGTGTACTAAACCCTGTCTGTTTGAAGTTGCTAGTGTGGTTTCTGTTTTCCTGACTGGATCCTGACCCAGGAAACCAATTAGAAGTACGCTCTTTCTCCCAGATCTTACTTCTTTAGCAGATGTCTCCTTCAGCGCTTCCCAAGCCTCTGTATGTTAGGGAAAACCTTCTGTGGATTTCATCACATTTTATCAGTACCAAACACTGAATGCCTACAATGCAGACCCCACACTTTTCCGGAGGGTAGGCATGGCAGGGTAGGATACAAATGGAAGGTGGCTCCGTTATATTTTTACATATGTGTTATGTATGTGTTTCTACTACTTTCGCCCTAAAACAGGGCAGAGTAGAGGAAAATAAATAGACACGGATTAACACACACATACATGTGTACCTACATCATTAATAAGTTCTAGGCTCTATCATTTCTTTTATCCCATCAATTATATATATATTATATATGTATAAATTATATATATGTACAAATTATATATATACACAAAAAAACAGTAAACAAAAGCAAATTTAAGACTACATTAGCAAAAACACAGAAGTTTTTGTATTTCTAGCTACTGTATCTCTGTTGTGCTTGGGGAATAGGGCTCAAAGTTACCACCTTTTTATTTTTTTAATGTTTATTTATTTATTTTTGAGAGAGAGAGCGAGTGCGCACAAGCAGGGGAGGGGCAGAGAGAGAGAGGGAGACACAGAATCTGAAGCAGGTTCCAGGCTCCGAGCTGTCAGCACAGAGCCCAACATGGGGCTCGAACTCATGAACCATGAGATCATGACCTGAGCTGCAGTCAGACCTTTAACCGACTGAGCCACCCAGGTGCCCCACTTATCACCCTTTTAAACATGAGGTTTACAAAGCAGGCTCAAAGGGCCCCATGACTTGCCTTGTTTCCCTGGCTAGCGAGCACCAGGTCAGCCTGCTTGACTCTCGGCCACCAGACACACCATTTCTTTATTCCCCGACTTCCCTGGCCCCTGAGGCACGTAGCATCTCTGAAAGAATGTGAGCTTCCCCTGACAGCCTGGAACAGAAAAGTTCAGCCCCTGGCTCAGTAACTCAGGACGCTATGAGTCTTGCTGTCTCCTCTTTGACTTTCCCCTCCCCCGAAGAGGAGAGTTATTTTCAACCCTCCATCTGTTTTGTGTTTAACGTGCAGAAAGGTTGCACATCTTCACGGGCCTTGTTCATGAGCAGTAGATTGTACAACAGTTTATTACACAAGTGGAGGTTTTTATTGCTGGCCTTTGTTGAGTTGCCAACTGGGAGAAAGAACATAACGTGCTCAGCGGTCCCTATCAGGAAAAATGAGAAAGCATTAAATACCAGTCAAATCGTCAAGCCATTGAAAAGCGGGTAATCAAATCCAGAAATCCCTGTAGCATGACTAGTGAGAAGGACTTCTCTCACTAATAGTGTTTTTACATCCATCATTGTTTCTCAAGTCACTTATATCGCAGGCAGTATCGCGAAGCATTATGTGAGATGCGTGTCAGTAGTGGAGTGCGTGTGTTTGACCTCGAAAGGCTTATCTGTTTCAAAATCTGACCATGGCCAATACATGGCATCAAATGTTTAACTACTGATTTGTCCCCCAGACAGGGGTAGAAAACCTGCACGAAGCATCCTAGGAAATGTTGTATCAGAGTAATACCAACCATAGCACGCCAATCCCAATGGTAATGGCTTACTCTTGCTCCTTCTGTTCCGTGTTCCCCAAAGCTCAGAGCATCACGGAGTCAGCCAGATAAAAGTTGTTGGAGACTCAGAAACGGACCAGTCACATAGTGTTCAGTCCAGTTCCCATCACAATCACCTGTGGACCCCTGCCCAAGACTAAGTAAAATCTCCCAGGCTGGGCTAGGACGTTGGTATGCTTTTACGGTTCTCCAGGTGATTCTAACATATAGCCTGGGCTGGGCACCCCAGTTGGAATCCAGCTGCCTCATTTTACTGGTGGAAGAAAAGGAACCAGAACAATTGGTGGTCCTCTTTGCTAGCAAGGAATTTTCTACTTTAGGTCCCAAATTTCATAACCGTTCATTTCTCAAAGCATCACATTTAGGGGTCCTGGGTCGGTTAAGCATCTGACTCCCGATTTTGGCTCAGGTCACAATCTCACAGTTTGTGAGTTCGAGCCCCGAATTAGGCTCTGCATTGACAGCCTGGAGCCTGCTTGGTATTCTCTCTCTGTCCTCTCTCCCTGTACCTTTCCTGCTGTCTCTCCCTCTCTCTAAATATAAATAAATTAAAATTAAAAAAAGGAGAGTCTGGGTGGCTCAGTTGGTCAAGTGTCCAACTTCAACTCAGGTCATGATCTCACAGTTCGTAGTTCAAGCCCTGCATCGGGCTCTGTGCTGACAGCTCAGAGCCTAGATCCTGCTTCGGATTCTGTCTCTGTCTCTCTCTCTGCTCCTCCCTCACTCATTCTCTCTCTCTCTCTCTCTCTCTCTCTCTCTCTCAAAAATAAATAAAACATTTTTTTAATAAAAAAAAAAAGAGTAGGACAGTTAACCGAATGAGCCACCCAGGTGCCGCAGGAAGCTGCCTTTCAACATGAAGAAGGAGGTACAGTCTTTCCCTCCGTTACTCGGCCGTGATTAGGATCCGTGCACATATGAACAAAACGAGTCCTGGTTTATGCCTGAGTCCAGCATGAATCTTGACGGTTTCCCCCCGCACCACCATCATTCCCAAAACGTTCCAAACTGTACATTAAATGTTCTGATCACCTTTCTCTAGATGAGTCCCCCCCAAAGTCTCGTCCACGCTTTCTCCGAAAGACCCACTTCTCTTAGGCTGAGAAGCCCCAGAACCTGCCTTCTAATTGCACCCTTGTTGCGAGTCTGACAAACACATCTGATAGCTCACGCCCCGGGGGGACATCGGTCAGTAGCCTTGGACTTCTCAGCTTAATTGCCCTAGCTTTAATGCCACTTAAATCAGAATGTAAGCACTGAAAGAATTTCAAGAATCCGATGATATAAATTGTATTTTTAGAGCTGAGAATGAGTTGAGCTAGTGACACAGTGCAGCGCCTAAAGATAGATCTCTTTAGTTTTCCCATGATTTATCACAGGCGAGTTCACAGCAGGTTAAAATAATTGAATGCGCTGATAGCATGCATATTGGCACGGTTTTATGAGCAGTCATTCATAACATATTTGTCACGAAGCATAGCTTCCAGGATGGAACCCTGATCCGCAGGCAGTGTTTTAGCCTCCACGACGCAGTGGAATTAACTCCTCTGTGGAGCCTGGCCACGTCGTCACGGTGTCCGGCCCCCAGCTAGAGCTGTGGGGAAAAGGATCAAGGGAATAACTGGTCCGCCAAACAAACCGTGAGTATATCATGACGACAGGCACACTTTCACTGGAGGCTAAAGAGAAAATGTGCTTTCCGGGGACGGCTGTAACTCCGTGCTTATAGACTCAACCTGCACTGACTTCTTTCTTTTCCCTTCGTGGTTCACTTTCCCCTTTTCTCCCAGTGTGATTTTTTTCCCCCTCTGCTTATGGGCTGCGTCCCCTGGGCATGTACTTTTTCCACAATAAAAAAATGACTCTGCGGGGGTCACTGCAGCAGGTGACAGACAATGCGTGTGTGGTAGGTACACGTGGACCCAAGTTCGGCTGCGTTCCTTATTTTTCTGTGAATCTACTTAGTTCCTGTGGCGTAGTCGTGGAGGCACGTCCTCTGTCAGTCCGGGATGTCCTTACTGAAACACAAGGTCCTGTCTGGGTGCTCTGTGGCTGGTCTGCTTAGGGGACACTGGGTTTCAGGGCAAGTGGGTGGTGCTCGGGGCTCCCTCCCGGGGACCCCACCCTCCATCATATCAGCTTTCTTGGCTTCTGTGACCCTCCATCTCCCCAAATTTGAATAGTCCCCAGGTTTGAATCTACTCTGGAGAAGGAGTTTCTGAGATCTCCCATCTCCCAAATCTTTAGTTTCTGTCTGGAGCCTGGGACTTGGGACTCAAAAGCTAAACCTGTGGCTCCTCTGTTACCTACATTGTGCTGGTTTTCCCTTCCCTAAAGCACTAAAGACAGACAGCTGCACTGCCTAATGGGGGGAAAACACGGGGGTTACCAGGGAAAACATACAGGCAAATTTCTCCCAGTAATTTCCCACCGCATACAGCAGGCAGTCAACAAAGGTGACTGCTATCTTTACACAAGGTAGTGTAGAGAAGCAATAAAGACCACAGACTTGATAGCCAGGCTCCACAAGTCTAAAATCTGGCTGCATGGTCTCCTGACTGTGTCCTTGGACAAGCCACCTAACCATTCTATGCCTCAGTTTCCCCACATACAACAAGGAGATTATAGCAGCATCTCCCTACAAGGTCCTACCTATATAAAGTGCTTGGTGAATTAATTATGCTATTAGTATTACCACTTCTACAAAGCTCTGTCTCTCAAAGCCATTGGTGACCGTAATTGCATCGATGCCTCTGGTATACACAGTACATCCCATGCAGAGAAGGTGAAACCACACCTAGTATTTCACAGGGAAAGGAGCTATTATTCCCAGGTGGGAGGCTGGGCTGAGTCTCCTGGAAATGCAGCCCTCTGGGTAAGATGTGGATAGAAATGATCCTAAGGGCTGGGTTAAGAAGGAATCAGCTGACCTCAGTCAAGGCAGTTCTGAGATTCTTGGTGTGGAGAGACAGATTCTTGAGATTCTGGAAGACAGTTCCATGCTTCCAGTCCAGAGGATAAGAGAGTGAAGCGGGGAGAGGGGGAGAGGGAACGGAGGCAGGGAAAGGCTGGCTAAGTCGGTGTGAGGAACGTGCCTGGTCGACCACTGCTGGAGGCTGCTGGAGAACAGAACACGCACCGGGCCTCTCCTAAGAGGCAAGTCCTGTGCTGGCTCTTGCTGAGGGAGGTGCCGCTCCTGTGAGCAGAGACAAGAGGGGGAAACGGAGGGGGAGACGATGGTTCACCAGTCCCCACGTTACATAAACGTCATTCTCTAGCCCATCAAACTGATGAGCTTGAGAAAGAGAACATGGGGGACTCTGGCATTTACACCTGGTCCCCTTTCTATCCCAGAGCTGTTCTGGTCAATGTCCCTATCAGCCCACGTGAAGTCAGGATGAGCAAGTCTGCAGGGACAGCAGAAGCAGTGCCATGTCAAGGCTTAGGAGGTCTAGACTCAAGACCCAAGCGTATGACCAACTAGCCTGTGACCTTGGACATACCTTTCACCTTCCTAGACCCAGGGCCGTCCGTGAAGAGGTAGACGCAGATAAAAGCAGCTTCGTTTGGGGAGAGCAACGTAGCATAGTTAAGAATGCGGGTTTCAGAGCCAGAGGGACATCAATATGAGTTGTCTTTGCCATTAACCAGATGTAAATATAGGGCAATTAACTTATTTAATTTCTCTAAGCTCCACTTCCCTCATGTATAAAGATGGAGATAATAACAGCACACTTCTCATGATTATTTTGAAGATTAAATTCAAGAGTGTATGTGGAGTGTTCAGCACAGTACTGCTGAAACACTGTAAGTGCTTGATCGATGGTTGCCAATATCACTATAGCGAGTTTTCGCTGGAACCCAGGGTTCCGTCAGGTCAGGGGGAGATGGAACTCAAGACAGCGGGCACTCCTTCATTCACATCATCTTTAATTTTCTATCTGCTTTATCTAGTGTAAAAAATAAAAATAAAAATAAATGTCCCACGCTAAAAAATTAACAATAATACTAGATATCACTGGACTAGACCAAGAGTTGGCCTACTTTTTCTGTAAGGGGTCAGGTAGTATCTTGGGCTCTGTGGGCCACATGCGGTCTCAGTTGAATGTTCTTTTAAATTATTAGGGTCAGTCTTGGAGCATAAGAGTGTTTGTTAGGATGGGACCACAGCAATGACACAGGGCCCTCACCCTTGTAAAACGAACATCTCAGTGGCTGCACACAGTTAAGACGTACTTCTTACATCACAGTAAAATGTGAACTGAGCACTGGTCTACACCACAAGTCTTTTGGAGACAAAGAATCTTTCCATCTAGTGGCTTCTCCGTCCATTTGGAGACCTCCGTTGGATGGAAGGAAAAGAGAGATGGGCCCACAGTCAAGAGCTCTTTAAAAATGTAAAATCCAGGGGCACCTGGGTGGCTCAGTCAGTTAAGCATCCGACTCTTAATCTCGGCTCAGGTCTTGATCTCAAGGTTGTGAGTTCAAGGCTCATGTTGGGCTTTGAGCTACGCATGAAGCCTACTTTAAAAATTATAATTAAAAAAAAATTGTTAAAATCTTTCTTTGCTCAGGGCCTATACAGTGATAGGCCCGGGCTGATTTGAGCCTGTAGGCCATTGTTGGCACACTCCTGGATCAGACCATTTCTTAGGTTTCCTTCTGCAGATGAACCAAACTTCTCTGTGATCAGCCTTGTTTTTCCCCATCAAAGCAGACTAGTGACCCACTCTGTAAGATCTCACACCCTCTGTCATGTGATGATCTTTTTCACATTTCTAACAGTTGTCAGATTAAGTGGTTTTGTAATGTTACAGAGAGTCCTTTTGTGGGCGGTCTTCGTAGAGATGGTGTATCAGTTCCCTAGGCCTGACTTTAATAGAGTACTACAAACTGGGTGGCTTAAAACAACAGAAATTTATTCTCTCCTAGTTCTGGAGCCCGGAAGTCCAGAATCAGAGTGCTGGAAGCCTTGATCTGGGGGCTCTGAGGAAGAGTCTGGCCCATGACTTTCTCCTAGCTTCTGGTGATGGTCACCAGTCCTTGACATTCCTTGACTTGTAGACATACAGGGTCAACCTCTGCCTTTATTTTCACATGACATTCTCCCTGTGTCTCTGTATCTGTCCCTTGGCCATCTTCTCATTAGGTTACTCCCCACCCTAATATCCTCATCTTAACTTGACCAAATCAGCAAAGACCCCCATCTCCAAATAAGACCATGTTCACAGATAATAGGAGTCAGGGGTTCACTCTATCTTTTGGGGGGACAGAGGTCAGCCCATAACAGGTGGTGAATGGCACGTGGTCATGTATTCTTATCTAGGAACTGTGAAAGGATAGAAGTGATGAGGACTCAGAGGGCTATCCCATGTGGCAGCAGAGATAAATGAGACAGACCAGGTGGCGACGAGCTTCATTTTTACCCATCATTGTAAATTGCTGTACTGTTACAGCTGCTACCTTGAAGAATGCAGAATTTTGCTTTTTAAAGTGTGTGTGTGTGTGTGTGTGTGTGTGTGTGTTTAATATGGACATGGAATAATGAGCTAGAAAATGTTGCACATTCTGTACCCTCCTTCTATTTTCAACTTATAAATGCTGCATTCAAAATACCGGAACAATGTGGCTTGCGGTTACTAACAAAATTAAAAATAAAAGTAAAACGCCCCAAAGCATTCGTGTCACCCTGTGAGGGAAGAGGGGCCTGGTGCCCTGGACATAAGGCCTTTCCGGTGAGTTTTTCACCCCTTTCTGCAGAGGTCAGGATTTGAAAATCACTACCAGCTGGTTGGAATTTGGTCCTATTTTGAAACCAATGATTTAGACTGCTAAACCATCGCTGGGACTAAGATTTATTTTCCCCCACTTGGTCTATGTTACAGAGATCCAATTTGCAGAGTGGAGGAAAGGGGCAGAATATTTTCTTGGTGACTCTGCACTGCCTCTGCCAGTGGAAAACTACCAATATCCCACAGCTAACCCATGCGAATTGGTCCATGCGACACCATGTCTAAAAATCCAGGCAGGACTTAATGTTCCCCTTCCAAAGTTCCATGGCCTTGTTGTCTTGTTCCTCATCGGTGGCACTCATTATAGGCTGCCATATTTGCAAGTATGTAAAAGAGAGGGGAACAAACCACGAGAGACTCTATTTATTTATTTATTTATTTACGTTTTTATTTATTTTTGAAGGAGAGAGAGAGACAGAGCATGAGCAGGGGAGGGGCAGAGAGAGAGGGAGACACAGAATCCAAAGCAGGCTCCAGGCTCTGAGCCATCAGCACAGAGCCTGACGTGGGGCCCGAACTCACGAACCGCGAGATCATGACCTGAGCCGAAGTCAGACGCTCAACCGACTGAGCCACCCAGGCATCCCAAGAGACTCTTCATAATAGAGTACAAACCAAGGGATGATGGAGGGAGGTAGGTGGGGGATGGGCTAGGTGGGCAGTGGGCATTAAGGAGGGCACTTGTGGGATGAGCCCTGGGTGTTATATGCAAGTGATGAATCACTGAATTCTACTCCTGAAACCAATATTGTACTGTATATCAACTAATTGAAGTATAAATAAATTTAAAAAAAAGAAAGAAATCTTACCCTTTGGACTCAAGGTGGAGAGGAGGAAGCCAGTAGAGAGGGGGAGACTTGAGATGCTAGAGAGCAAAGAAAAGCTTGGGAGTGAATCCTTCAGGATCCAGGAAGGATAGGGCAAAAGGCCAAGCTGGAATAGTCCCTGCCCTATAGAGGAACACCGAGTTGTGGAGAATTTCATTTCAGCTTCCCTGGAAGCCGGCTAACCCCTTCTGTTTGGGGTGCAACATCAGACCTAGAATTCAAGAGACTGTACCTAAAGACAAGCGTGTCAAAGCTAGCAGCCCTAAGCAACTCACTTCACTTCTCTCTGCCTTAGCCTTCTCATCTGTATGATGGGCTACATAATGGAATTTGCATCTTGACATTGTTGTTGGGATCAAATGTGATAATGGGTGAAAAGTACTCAGCCCATAGCATAGCACAGTGGTCTGTCCCCCAACTTCCTGCATTTACCCCCTAAGAATTTTGAGAGTGCTTGGGTTGGAGCCTGAGAATCTGTAGATGTATCATGCACAGAAATTTTTATTTTCCAGGAATTTGGGGACACAAGGCTGGGGCAATACTAATGGCTCAATAAAGAGTAGCTGTATTCATTTTACTATATTCATCATCATTAACATCATCACCATCGTTGTCATCGTGGGGAATTCTTTTTTTTTTATTTTAATAAACAAGCTTATCTTTAGTAAGCCTATATAAAAACATGAATAAATTTAATCTTTAAGAATGGTTTTGAGGGGCGCCTGGGTTGGTTGAGCGTCCAAATCTTGATTTTGGCTCAGGTCGTAATCCCGGGGTCATGGGATCGAGCCCCGCCTTGGGCTCTGTGCTGAGTGTGGAACCTACTTGAGATTCTCTCTCTCTCCCTCTGCTTCTCTTTCCTGCCCATGCTCTTGCTCTGTCTCTCCAAAAAGAAAAGAAAAGAAAAAAGAAAAGAATGATTTTGGATTCGAGAGTACATAAATCATGGATTCTTATTCTGGCCCTACCTGAAACAGCAGTGTGACTTACAAAATAGTTAATATCTATGCCTCAGTTTCTTCATCCATAGAATAGGTTGTCACTGGTAAGGGTTGTGGTAATGATTATCTAAAGTAGCTGACACACAGTAGGTCCTTAATCTGTGACAGATTTTCTTTTAAGCAATGGCTCAAATACTCTTATTATCTAAACTCTGTTTCCCCCATTAGGTCTTATGTAGGGGCCATTATATAAACAGATAAAGACAGAACTCTTTTGGTTCATGGTTAGATGGGGGTCTTCCCGTCTCCCCACCAAATTCCCCTGTTGGTCCTTAAGTTACCGCCACAGAGCGCTATGTTTAAAAACAAAATCAAACCAAACCAAAACAAAAACCTCTGTCTTTAAATCGCATAAATGTTAACTGATCTTTAACATGATGATTTTCCCAATGTTTAAAGTATATTTGGAAGAATATAAAGATGTCTCACATAGTATGAAAACTTGGCTGTCAAAAATGGACTCACATCATGGGGAATTCTACCTGAGGATAACGTCAGGGGAAGCATTCAGCAATATTGGTGGATTCTCTAGCATAATTGAATCTAGTTGCATCCACCATGGTCTGATACGGAGACAGATTCATTGTTTGCAGAACTGGTAGGCTTGTAACCGAATCCAAACGACGCCCAGCTTGGAGCTCATGGCCATTTTTTCAATGGTACACTTATTTAGGTGGGAAATGGCCTTAACTTACAATAAACCCTTGGATTTCACTCAATAAATCCATTGGCTATAAATCTAACCCATGATTCCTTTCCATCATTTTCCTGAAATGAAGAACAAGAGAGAGTCAAGGAGGTGCACGTCACCACATTCTGACTGGAGAACTCCCAAAAAGGAAAGAGTTATGAGATCATAGCATTACAGGGGCAGTAGGGGAAAAAAAACTCATCGTCCGATACTTTCACGTACAGACTTGTGCCCCCTTTAACTATTAAAACCAGGGTTTGTCCATTGTTCTTAGACATCCAGGGGCAAAGCCTTTTAATAAACTCCTCTCTGTGTTTGCTTGCTTTGATGGTTTTCAAACTCCTTATAATCAGTAACACATGTTTTAATTATTTTGTTTTCTGTCATACAGTTTGCTCAGCTTTTCCCAATTCCTGCAATTAACACTTAGGGAGGAGAAACCAAATCACATAATTCATTGTACTTGCATCACACAATGCATCAGTGAAAAGATTAATGAACTGACGGTACCCAATTCATTACAGCGTGTCTTAATTCAAAGTCCTTCATTTTGGTCATACCTGTCTAATCATTTGACTGATCTGCTTCTCTATATGCTCATTGTTAGATTAATAATAATGATAGTAGATTATAATAGATTAAAGATAGTAATGGATTAACAGTATAATAATCGATTAATAGATCATCGTAATAGATTGATAATTGGGGCACCTGGGTGGCTCAGTCAGGCGTCCAGCTTAGGCTCAGGTCATGATCTCACGGTTCGCGGGTTTGAGCCCCGCGTTGGGCTCTGTGCTAACCGCTCGGAGCCTGGAGCCTGCTTCGGATTCTTGTCTCCCTGTCTCTCTGCCCCTCCCCTGCTCATGCTCTGTCTCTCTCTCACTCTCAAAAATAAACAATAAACATAAAAAAAATTAAATAATAGATTGAAAATAGATACTAGTAATAGATTGATTATAATAATAACAGATCACTCTAAGGGCACATGAGGCTAGCACCTTGTCTGTGGGCCCTTGAAATAACTAAATGGCAGAGGTGTGTTCTCTTAAGGGAAATGTGCGTGTAGGTTATCAGTAGCAAGGCAAAAGGAAGAAACTATTTTTAACTGGGTCTCTGGCCCCACGTAGCTCCCAGAAGCTGGGCTGGACAAGGTAGAAATCTTCGCCTACCTCCAGCTACCATCCCCTTATCCCCAAAGCACAGTTCCTGGGTCTCAGAACTTACACTATCGTTAAGCGAAACTTCTATTCTGTAGCACCAAAGTGAAAGGACCCAGAAAGACCGAGAGTTAAGAGTGTCAATTACTTAGGACAGAGTAACTCTAAAACAAGCACCTCTAACATCTTAGCGGCTGAGCACAATTCAGATTTACTTCTCGCGTTGCAGTACAAAGTAAGTTTGTGGGGAGGGGAGCTCTTCTCCACATAGTTTCCCGGGGACCTAGAATCCTTCTATTTAATGGCTCCTCCATCTTTTAGGGCTCTTAAGACCTCCTCTTGATGGAAGGAGAAGAGGTACATGGAACATTTTTTGGTTTGACAATAGGCAGGTCGCTTGGATGTACAGTCAAGAACCCAAACACAGGGCAATCCTTAATTATGAGAGAGCTGTATAGCGGTGTGCCTAGGAAGGAAAGAGAATGGTGAACAGAGCCAGTCTCCGTTACAGACAGCAAGTACTTGTCCCCAAAACCTAATGGCTTAGCTGGCCTCAGCCACTTGCTCTGGACAGTCATGGCAAGTGGGAGTTCCCCTGGGAAAATAAAGGGCATTATGTGGGAGAGACTACTTGGTGAAAATCCTGAACTTTTAGTTCCAAGTAAAGATGGCCCATCGGTGTCCCGGGATCTGAATTATTCACGCAGGATTCCATTCTAGAAGAGCAACAGGCTTTTCTAGAAGAGCAACAGAATTGGGAGGTTGTAAATAGGAGAGGGATAAAATGCTGTCTTCGACTAGCAGCCGATGCTCGATTCCCCTCAAAAACCTGTGCTCTCCTCCTGATTTCTGTCTCCCACTGAAGCACAATCCCTAGAAGCAAAAAACTATTGCCCATGGAGTATTTACTGTTGCTAAAACTATGAGTTTTCAGTACTCATAAAACTCATACTTTGTTATCATGTGTTCCCCCCCCCCCCAAAAAAGAGGGACGATGTCTTCCATTCAGATAATTTCTCACCAGTTGTAGGATGATGGCGGCGATCGATGATGCCGAACTTGGATCCTCACTTCGTGTCCAACACCACTCTAAGCACCTTGCAAGTGCTTCCTGCTTAGTTCCTCTAACAGCCTTTGAAATAGGTCTTCAAATTCTGTTCTGCATTTTGCAGCTTTGGAAACCGAAACACCAAGAGGTTAGATAACTTGTCCAAGGTCACACAACCGTAACTGGGGCCAGAATTCCAACAATAACAACAACAAAAAGAACGAGGTCTTAACCACCACATTCAACAGGTTCAGTGCCAAAGCTGAACATCCCCAAAGTGTATTTAAGTGGGAAACAGATAAGCATGATTTTGCACTCAATTGTTGTTTTTTCTGTCAAAAATAGAATTCATTTAAGTTTATTTAAACAGCAAAGCATAACACCACTGTTACCATGGCATTATATTTTCAAAGATTTAGAGCAAGATATACAAATATAAGTTCCTAGATACGAGTAAGCACCTTCTCCACTAATCTTAACAACAGAACATCTTAACCCTTTCTTCCTGCACTTTCTGTTTATTTATAAAACACTTTCTCGCAGATGGTACCTTTTAAATCCCTTCTGCTCTTTTGACTTTGTTATATTGCACGGAAACATAGTGTTAACATTTCTGAGAATCTCAGAAAAGTATTTACCTCCTTCATTCCCATCTTCTATCTGTATCCTCTTAAATGTGCAATAATTCCTGTCAAATTTTCCTTCCGCAAGAAAAAAAAAAATAATCAGAGCTCATTGGGATGTCTTATGTGTTCCACTCAGAAGAGTTTCCTCCAACTAGCCAATTATTGTTACTTTCATTATACCTTTATGTCATTGGAGAGGTAAAGCTTTCTTGTTTTTCATTTGCTATTTGCTATTGCCATGGCTAGGGCATACAGTGTACTATTAAATAGCAGTGCCCAGGGGGCACCTGGGTGGCTCGGTGGTTAAGCATCCAACATCAGCTCAGGTCATGATCTCGCAGTTTGTGGGTTCAAGGCCCACGTCAGGCTCTGTGCTGACAGCTCAGAGCCTGGAACCTGCTTCACTCTCTGTCTCTCAAAAATAAATAAAAAAAAAATTTTAAATAAATAAATAGCAGTGCCCAGAATGACAGTTGCTTTGCTCCACATCTTCCAGGGAAAAGCATGAAATGTTTCACCGTTAATTGTGTCGTTGTAGGGTTTTTAAAAACATTTTTTTTAACGTTTCTTCACTTTTGAGGACACAGCACAAGCAGGGGAGGGGCAGAGAGAGAGGGAGACACAGAATCCGAAGCTGGCTCCAGGCTCTGAGCTGTCGGCACAGAGCCTGAGGCAGAACTCAAACCCGCAAACTGGGAGATCATGACCTGAGCCGAAGTCGGACACTCAAATCGACTGAGCCACCCAGGCACCCCTCCCAGAAACAATTTCAAGATTGCGCTTTGATACTTTGCTCCTGCCATTTCTAGATGAGTCTGGCTCCCTTCACAAGCTTCTCTGGGATTGACACTCGGGCTTAGTTAACTTGGTACCCCCGGTGCCTCCTTCAGCACACTGCAAGGTACTCCTGAAATCACTGAATGAATGACAGCGGGAGAGACAGACGTGAGCTCGTGTGTGCTAACCTCCGAAAGGGAAACTTTTTTTTCTTCTTAGGCACAGAAATGAAAGGGTGTTACCGTTTATTTAATACGGGACAGGGTCAGATCAGTGAACTTCTACAACTCACATCAGACCATATTACTAATCAAACGCACTAGCTTCGTGTACTGTAAAAAGCCAAACAATAAGCCCTCTAAGGACCCCATCCCTTAAAATTTATGTTTGCGACCAAAGTCAGCTGCATCTCCTTGGGCTGATCCTAAAATAACTCTTTTCTCAAAAAGTCGCGGTATCCTGGCACTTCACAATAACACAAAAGGGCCCGAGCCCCGGGCAGCTGTTTGTTTTTATAGGAGCGAAAGCAACTCTTTTTTAATGAGCACAGAGCTCCCCATAGGTTCGGGGATTTTATTCAGCTGTTTTCTGAATCTCTCAAAGCTCGTCTTACTGAAATTTCAGCGAGACCCCATCCACCTTGGCGGCGGGGGAGGGGGGGAGGCGGTCCCACCTCCTCTGCCTGGACGCCCACCTCAGCCTGCCGCTCACCAACTCTGATGTCAGACAGACACACAGACAGAGGGGCCTTGCTGGCAGGGAGCGGGGCTGCGTCCCTTGCTGTATATCCCAACAGCAGAGGTATTCTGGACCGGTGCCCATGTCCCTGTACTGGAAACAGCACACGACTCTCAAAGGCACAGTCCCTGCCTGATAGGGCTTGGGTTCTGGGGTGGTAGCAGCCGCTGAGGCCACGGAGGGCCCTGCACACCCTTGATCTGTCTGCTGACGTGTGGCAGACATTTAACCACTCCCCCCACTGGAAGGGGAAGCCGGAAGAGCAGGTGTCTGGAACCCCAGAGGACCTCCAGGGTGCGCAGGCCCTGAATAGACATAGCAGGTCATATGGCTGTAACCTCCACCATCCACCTGTCCCCTACCGGTGTTCCCAAAATGCCACTTCCCCAGTAGGGTACAACCCATGCCTTCTGGTTTCTACCTGCATCCATGGATGGGTGGGCTCCAGGGGCCCCTGTCCACCTGAGCCCCTGGGCCCATCCACTCCACTAAAACAGAGACCATAAAGAAAGTAGAGAAGGAGGACGGGTTCCTCTCAGGCGGGTTTCAATACGAAACACAGATGATACATGTTCGAGGAGTAAGGAAATCCCTCCTGCCCTGCGTGTCGAATGCTCCAGGCACAAAGTCAAAACCCTGTCAGTGGTGTAGCTTTTTTCTCCACCATCTCTAGGCCTCTCTGAATCCTGAGTTCATCCGACACCCGAGGAACTTTGTGCTTCCTGAGCATCTCGGAGGGAGGGGATGATTTCCACAGTGTGCCAGCTGCCACGGACACAGTTAAATCTCCTGGTTCAGCATTATGTTTCTTGCAGCCACAGGCTGGAAGTGAGGTACGGAGCTGTGTCTTACTTCTGTACCCCAGAGTCAGTTAGCATGCGTTCCACGAAGGCCAGAAACACAGTTCCTCAGAATGGAGTCTGCAACTCAAATGGGCTCCCCGTGGAAAGCGGAGGCCCACAGCTGCCCCCACCCCGGGGCCCCTTTAGTCTGCAGTGGTTCATCCCGGAGCACGGGCAGAAGGGTCTCCTGCTGTCTGCCACAAGCCCCCCAGCAGTGCTGGAGGGTGGAGCCCACTGCAGGAACCAGCCCATGGTTCAGTGGGAAATACAGTCAAACCTTGGTTTGCGAGCATAATTCGTTCCGGAAACATGCTTGTCATCCAGAGCACTTGTGTATCAAAGCGAGTTTCCCTGTAAGAAATGATGGAAACTCAGACGATTCGTCCCACAAGCCAAACATATTCATATAAAAATTATTACAACACTGTAATACAATACAAAACAATAAAGAAAACACAAAATATAAAGAAAAACAAATTCACCTGCACTTACTTTCAAAACCTTCATGGCTGGTGTGAGGGAGACGAGAGAGAGGAGGGTTACTGCGTAGGACGACTTTCACTATCACTAACGGAAGTTGACTACAGTACGTATTAATAAACTCTTGTCTTATACTGCATTTAGTGTAACTGGACATAAGGCAGCAGAGGAAAGGGTCTCTATCTGCAGGCAGCCTGACCTAGAATGGAGCACAGCATTCCTAGGCTCGCTCTTGGATGGAAAAGCAAAGGACTGTCCAGAGGTGCTTGGAAGTGACAAAAAATACACTAATGCCTGTTGTGAGCACCTTCCAACGTTCTGGAAAATCCTTGATTCAGGTCAAACACCGTGGCCTGAGACCAAGCATCCAAGCCTGGGAGATGATCACCCACAATCCCAGGGAGAGAAAGAGAGAGAGAAGAACCATTGGCTCAGTTGTGATCACGTGACGTTCAGCGTCACATACTAGGATTGCAAGACATGGCTCGTTTATCGAGTTAACATTTATTAGCCATGTTTGCTTGTATCGTGGAACACTCGCAGAACAAGTTACTTGCAATCCAAGGTTTTGCTGTATTTATTTATTCATTCAGCACAATGGAGCACCTGGGCTGGGCTAGGGACTCCACTGAGCTCTGGAACAGGTAGTTGGAGGTTGGGGGGGGGGGTGCTGCTCCTGATAACCCTGACCGTCTTGTCCATCCCCACACCTTAGTAGTCAGACCTGAAAGTCTGGTTCACACGTGAAGCACGGCTCTCCCTGGGGCTCACGGCAAAGCCATGAGGGTGAAGAACCCTTCCAACAGAAGCAGGAGGGCACACTGCCATCCTCGGTCAGCACAGAGCTCCCTGTGACCCGCATCCCCACTGCGGGATGCTCTGAGGTCCCCCCGGGGCTTGCTAACCTGGTTCTTCAAGCACCATTACTCGGCCGCCCCTTTAGAAGCGGAACCAAAACTTCACCGAGCTTGTGAGAATATTCAGACATCCACAGACGCAGAAGCAAATGAGGCCCCCAACGAGGCAGGTTCTGAGCGTGGCTAGACCATCAGCCAGAGATTAGGTCCCCATTCAGGCCCCGCCCACCAGTTATGACACTAGAGCAAGTCCCCAAAGCTCAAAGAGTCTCAGTTTCCTCCTCTGGGAAACAGGGGTGGGGAGAAAGAAGGGGGTAATGATTCCTGTCTCCGGTCGCCAAATAAAATGCAGGGTGCTCGTTCACCGTGAGCGTCAGATACATTTGAATGATTTTGAAAGAATGCCCACGCAGTATCTGTCCCCGGCGGTATCTTTTACCTGCTAACTTCGACAGCCCTGTGCTGGTTATCAGTTAGGGGGGTAGATGATACGGGGCGATGTCTGTAAGCGGTAGTGACAAGGTAGTGTAACCTTGAGGAGGATTTGGGGCTGGTCTTGTCTACTTTGGGGCTCCTGGAGGTGGAGGCTGGACTGCACAGAGCCCCCCCAATTCTGACACGTGGACACACAGTCGATAAACAGTATGTTGAATGAGGCACGATGATGAAATGATGTTTAGGTGGCATTTCTGATGCCTCATCAGAGCACTGATGAGGAAGGTGGCTGTAAAGACCGTGGAGAACCCACCTCAAGTGCAGCCTGAAGGAGGGGCTCGGGGCTGTTCCCTGCCCGAGACAGAAGCAGCGGGCCAGGACTGCCGGGTTGAAAGGAAGCCAGGAATAGCAGTAAAATTGAGCCGGCAAGTTTTCAGAGCAGAGCTCTGATGGTGAATTCGTGACTCAGTGACAACGTGACATTGTCCCCAGATTGTAAAAATAATTGGTGTGCACTTGAAAATGGAAAACAGAGGCACCTGGATGGCTCAGTCGATTAAGTATCTTGGCTGAGGCATGATCTCATGGATTCGTGGGATCGAGCCCCACATCAGGCTCTGTGCTGACAGCGTGGAGCCTGCTTGGGATTCTGTCTCTCCCTCTCTGTCTCTCTGCCCCTCTCCCGCTCACACACTGTCTCCCCCCTCCTCTCTCTCTCAAAAATAAATAGCATAAGTGGGGGAGGGGCAGAGAGAGAGGGAGACACAGAATCGGAAGCAGGCTCCAGGCTCCAAGCTGTCAGCACAGAGCCCGACGCGGGGCTCGAACTCACAGACCGTGAGATCATGACCTGAGCCGACGTTTAGACGCTCAACCAACTGAGCCACCCAGGCAACCCTCACATCGCCACTTTTAAATAAAATTGTCCACTGCTTTTCCTGGGTGCTTTCAAAAAATCTTCAGAATCACTCTTTCACGTTACAAATTAGTATTGTTGTGAAACTTATGGGAAATACTTTAAACTTACCTGTTATCTGGAGAGGAATTACATTTGTAAAATAATGTCTCTTTCCAGGAATAAAATTTATTTCCCTTTTGTTCCGTTCTTTAAGGTATCTTGATAAAGTTTTGTAGTTTTTTTTTAACTTTTTTTTTAGTTTATTTATTTTCTGAGAGAGAAAGAGTGAGCAGGGGAGGGGCAGAGAGAGAGAGAGAGAGAGAGAAGGAGGGAGAGAGAGAATCCCAAGCAGGCTCTGTGCTATCGGCACAGAGACCAACACGGGTTTCTGAACCGTGAAATCATGACCTGAGCCAAAATCAAGAGTCAGATGCTTAACTGACTGAGCCACCTGTCAGGTGCCCCTATTTTTTTTTTTTTTTACAAAGCCCCTGAATGTTCTGTTCTAGCTATATTGTATATTTTTTTATTCACTTGAATAAATTTCTTTCTCGAAAAGAATACGCTATTTGGTTTTTTGAAATGTCCAAAAGAATCTTTGGGGCTTTTGTTGTCCTAGTAGTTGGTGCCTATTTATTTTGTTCTAGCCAACTTTCTGTGTAACTTTTTAGTTTGAATGGCTTTTTAGGAGATTCTCTTGGTTTTCCAACGATAAACATCATCCATCACCTGAAAATGATGACTTTGTCTCATTGCTACTAGTGACCCCTCTTTTTTCAGTTGTTTGTTTTATGGCTTTGGCTGGAACTTCGAAATGTTGTATAATTGTGGTGACGGCAGGTGCATACACAATTCCACGGAAAACTCTGGCATTTCTTTGATTTGCTAATACTGATATTTGATTTTATCCCATGCATTTTTATGATGATGCTTAAATGATTTTTTTTTCTTCTGGGCTATTCATGGAATATATTTTAATGTCCTCATGTTAACACATGCTTTGATTCTTTAGAAAAAAAATGCAACTCGGCCACAGAGCATGATTTGTTGACGTCATACCAGATTCAAAATTCTAGTATTTTCTTTCTGGTTGGACAATGGGAAAGCAGTTGGTATTTTTTTTCTCCTCTGGTACTGTGGTTGTCAAATTTTAGAACCAGGGTCAGGATAGCTTTATAACACTAATTAGGAAGCTTTGGATCTTCTTCTGTCCTTTCAAACAGTTTACAGAGTAGGAGAATTATCTGTTCTTCAAAGTTGGAAAAAATTGTTCATGAAAGCGTTGGAGGCAGCGCCTTTTTTGGAGGTGAGCCTTTGACAGACTTTCGCTTTCTGCCCTAATTATGTTTTCTGTCCTGGCTGCCGGCTTCATCCCTAGTCAATTTTGGTCATTTATATTTTCTAAGAAAATTACCCATTTCATTGAGATTTTCAAATTTATTAGCACATGGGATTCTCTTAGAATGCTTTTAAATTCTCTCTTATCTACAGCATCGTTCCCTTGTAACTAAATCTCGTATGTTTGTGTTTTCTGTCTTTTATTTTTAGTCAGACTTGTAGCGTTTGTTTATATGATTGATTCATTTGTGATACTAGGAAGATTCCGATATCAGACTTTTAAAATGAATTTTATTTTTTTTCTCTTTCGTAATGAATTTTTGCTGCTTTCTTCATTATTTTTTTTTCCTCTCTGCTTTCCTAAAGCGTATTTTGCTATTCTTTTCACATGTGGTAGTTGAGCGCTTAATTATTTTCTACCCATCTCCCTTCTTGATAACAATGAAAATATTTAAGAGTGTGCAATTGCCATGAGTGTGAAGTGTGGCAACATCCCAGAGTTTCTCATAGGCAGCTTTCTTGTTCAATATTTTCAAAGTAATTCAAAATTAGATTTTCCCCTCGTAACTACAGAAGTTATTTATATAGCATTTTGTCTTAATTTTATGAGATTGGGTTTGTTTTATTCGGACTGGCATTAATGGGGGCACCTGGCTGGCTCAGTCGGTGGAACATGTAACTCTTAATCTCGGGGTCGTGAGTTCAAACCCCCCATTGGGTATAGAGATTACTTAAATAAACAAACTGGCATTAGTAGTTTATAGTTTTTGTTGTTGTCCTTACAGTATGTTTAAATCATGCTAGTATAAAATTTTTGCTTTGAGGGGGCTCCTGGGTGGCCCAGTCAGTTAAGCGTCCGGCTTCAGCTCAGGTCATGATCTCACGGTGTGTGAGTTCAAGCCCCACGTGGGGCTCTGTGCTGACAGCTCAGAGCCTGAAGCCTGCTTTGGATTCTGTGTTTCCCTCTCTCTCTGCTCCTCTCCCCCGCTCCTCCATGCATGCACTCTCCCTCTCAAAAATAAAGAACAACAGGGGCGCCTGGGTGGCTCCGTCGGTTAAGCGGCCGACTTCGGCTCAGGTCATGATCTCTCGGTCTGTGAGTTCGAGCCCCACGTCGGGCTCCGTGCTGACAGCTCAGAGCCTGGAGCCTGTTTCAGATTCTGTGTCTCCCTCTCTCTGACCATTCCCTGTTCATGCTCTGTCTCTCCGTGTCTCAAAAATAAATAAAACATTTTTTAAAAAATTTAAAACAAACAAACAAACAAACAAATAAATAAATAAATAATAACAACAACATTTAAAAAGATAATCTAAAAAATAATAAAGTAAAATAAAATTTCTGCTTCGGGGGCACTCAGGTGGCTCAGTTAGTTAAGCTTCCCACTCTTGATTTCAGCTCAGGTCATGATCTCATGGTTCGTGGGATTGAGCCCCACATTGGGCTTGGTGCTGACAGCACAGAGCCTGCTTGGGATTCTCTCTTTCCCTCTCTCTCTGCCCCTCCCCTGCTTACTCTCTCTTTCTCTCATAATGAATAGTAAACTTTAAAAAAATTCTGCTTTGGGCAACATACATCCTAAAGTTGATTTTGTGAGTAAATATATGGTCAGTTTGTATGAACATGTCATGGCATTTTAAAATAAAGTGAATTCCATTTTTTTAGGGCTCAAATTTAATATATGTGTATTATTCTCATTAGCTTGCATACATTAATTTGTTATGATCTTAATTATTTGTGACTTCCTACATTTATGGAAGGACAAGAATGGTATATTGAAGTGTTTTATTTCTGGTCATTTCTCCTTGTATTTTTAGTTGGTGTCTTTTATGGACTTTGATAGAATATTAGTTAGTCATTAAGATTAGTTATATTTTTATGGTGAAGTGCGCCTTTTGAGATATAGCATGACGTAATATGACCGTCTTTCTTCTGTGTAAATTATTGTATCTTTCATTTTACTTCAATGGAAATATTTTCACACATCTCTCTTTGTTTATGGGTAAAACTTTATCAGTTTTACTTTTAAATTTTGTGAGTAATTTCAGTTAAGATGTATTTTGTTTAAAAAAACAGACTAATTGGGGACCTCTGTGGCTCAGTCAGTTGGGCATCCGACTTCGGCTCAGGTCACCATCTCACAGTTCATGAGTTCAAGCCCTGCGTCGGGCTCTGTGCTGACAGCTTGGAGCCTGGAGTCTGCTTGGGATTCTGTCTCCCTCTCTCTCTCTGTCCCACCCCAGTGCTTGCTCTGTCTCTCTCTCTCTCAACTATAAACATTAAAAAAATAAAAATATTAATATAAATAAATAAGTAAACAAAGTAAAAAACAGACTAATAATACCTACTTCTTAGTTTTAAGGATTCAATGAGATAATACAATTAAAATAATCATTGTAGTTTTTGGCATATGGAAAATGCTCATTAAGTACCAAAGAATAATAGTATCAAATAGCATGCATTAAATTTTTTAAACAAAATTATAATTTAAGAATTGTACCTAAGGCAGTAGCCTATTTGCTTTTATTGCCAAAGGTCTTATTTTAGGTATTACTTTTGACATTTTCATATTTTCTATTTTTTACACACCCGTTGCTTTTTCCTGGTCTGTTCACCACTTTCTCACCAGTGAGTTAGGCTCTGTGCAAAGTGCTGAGATGCTATTGTGAGCAAAGTGTACCTGGTCTGACGTCAGGGGGCTTACATTCTGGAAGGCAGACAGGAATCAAACCAACATTCAAATGATATGTGTGATTATAACCACAGTGTTTTGATGGGTGTTAAGAAGGCGAAACGGTAACCACCATGTTGGATTCATATAAAGTGTTGGCAAAGCACTTTCCATACCTTATGCCAGATGAGGAGGTAGTCTAACAGGCGTCCCTCAATAGCATATGATTACAGGGTAAATGGTTAATTCCTTCATAATAAACATTTCTTGCATAAAATGTCACAGCTCACACTGGAATCTCTCATCCTGGGAAGACAGATAAATGTTGCCCTCCAATGGGATTCAACGTTTCTGGGGAGAAAATAAACAGAACATTCCTTTCCTTTTTTTTTTTTTAATTAAAAACATTTTTTAATGTTTATTTTTGAGAGACAGAGAGACAACGGGCGTGTGAGTGGGAGAGGGCAGAGAGAGAGGGGGACAGGGGATCAATGCAGGCCTTGAACTCACAAACCCGTGAGATCATGACCTGAGCCAAAGCAGGATGCTTAACTGACTCAGCCACCCAGGTGCCCCCAGAATGTTCTGTCTCTTAGGTAAAATATCCAAGGTCCCAGGCTGCAACTCTACCACATTAGAGGGGGAACGAAACCCTACTGAGTCATTAGGTATTTAATAACATGCACTGTGTGTCTTCTGTGTACTAAATACTATGGTAAGCATACAGGTACATGGTTCCTGCCTCAAGGAATTGCCAGCTGTAGGAGATGCACCGTAAGGAGGAACATGGACAATAGATGACTCAGAAATTGGACTTCGTGTTGGGGGCAATTATACTCCAAATATGCAGGACAACTATAATTCTTTTTTTTCCAGTCAGAGCAGTCTAACCATGGAATGAATTTCCTCATAAGGAACTATTCCCACACCCCAACTGCCTCCTTTTCGGAGCTCTCACACTCTAGGCTACTATCCACCTGTCCTGATCACTGCAGGGCCAGGTACCAGACAACTAGGGACAGCCTTGTGTCCCAGAGCCCACTGAAATTATTAAACTCGCCAATCCTAGGGGTGTCTATGTAGCTCAGATGGTTAAGCGTCCCACTTGGGCTCAGGTCATGATCTTGCGATTCTCAAGTTCGAGCCCTGCGTCGGGCTCTGTGCTGACAGCTCAGAGCCTTGGAGCCTGCTTTGATTCTGCGTCTCCCTCTCTCTCTGCTCCTCCCCCACTCACGCTCTCTTTGTCTCAAAAATAAATGAACATTAAAAAAAAAAATTTTTAGCCAGTCTTAAATCTGCTTACCTTGCTTTACCTGTTTTTTTTTTCCTAAGGAAACCACAGTAGAGGCTCATGTCCACAGTTCCCTCTTCTGTCTCCTGACTCACCCCAGTGCTTCCCTGTGTGGCCCTCCATACGTGGTATGCCCTCTTCTCTTGAGAACTGTGAGTAATAGACTATCTTTACTATGGCAGTTGTTTCCTGACCAGTTGGCCTTACCGCACCTCAAATTTTCTATTAATGCACTTAATTTTAAAGCAATTGCCAAGTAACTTCTGGTGCAAAATTGCCCCAGATCTTTAACCTCAACTCTGGACATCTGTGTTTAAAAAAAAAAAATGATCTAGGTGAATTAAGGTCAACAAGATTGGGGAACTCTAACCTTTAGACTTTGTGCACAAAGATTTGACACTGGCATTCAAGGCCTCATACAGTCTGACCCCATCAAGCGCAAATTCTGCCTTCCCCCCTCCATAACCCTTTGTTGCTCTGGGGCTCTGATTTTGCAACCTGATTCTTGGCTACATGCTGATCCCTCTTTCCAAACCTTGGTTCCAAATGCAGACTCAGCGTTTCCTAAGGACCTCTCGGACTTCTAATCTCTTACATATTTTTTTTAAATAATAAGTGTTTGTTTATTGGAGGAATTAACTCACCACTTCTTAGATGCATCTGAAGCTGTTAAAACACCCCTCTCTTGCCAAATGTTTGACAAACTCTCCTGCAAATATGAGGCAGTAATTGCAAATTATCTCATAACCACTGTCAAAGTACTTCTCACCGTTTAATTTTGTTTCTGTCACTGTTTGATTCCTGCCTCTCTCTCTCTCTCTCTTGAATTAGAGGCTTCACAAGGTCAAAGATGAAGTCTATTTTTGCTTATCGTAATGTCCACATTACTTCACATCGTGTCCAAGAGTAAATGTTTGGTGAATAAATGAGTAATTGATTAATTACTTACCCAATTAATTAATTACTAGGTTGTCTTGCCTTTTCATCTTGATGCTAGGCTTCCTCACATTATCATTTCCATTGTTTCCTTCCGACCTTACGAATATACTTACATTAAAACAGTACCTATTGAAACAATAAATGACAACTATTATCTGAACTCCATTAGTGTTACCAGTGGTGCTGCACAGAGACCCAGCGACAGATGCCAAGGACTCGTTTGTTTCATTTTTAAAAATGGGCAGCCTCCCTTCGAACAAAAACACCACTGCCTTTGAAAACAAAAATGATGTTATTTGTGGCAATTATGTCGTCACTTATCCAGGAAGGACAGATTTCATTAAAACCGAATACCGGTTCCTAAAACCAGAAGGTGCCCTTTACAGATGACAAGTGTCATTGTTCTAGGATGCTTCCGAGCACTGGGGAGAATTAACAGAGCTCACTCTTTGCCATCTTTATTTCTGTTTTGTATCCTGAGATGCCCTGCAGCCCGAGGGGGGGGGGAATGCTGACTTGGCAGTTTGCTGTGAGAATTCCTACCCTCAGTCCAGGGTCGGGTGGTGTCTCGGGGCTCCTTGTAGTCCCCGCCACCACTCTCAGGGGGCTTCTGAGGGTTAAGGGCAAGCGTCGTCCACAGGTTCGTTCCCCAAAACTTTCTCACCATGCCTTCCACCACCACGGTCTTAATGCAATTAAGATCTTGGGGCGCCTGGCTGGCGCAGTCGGTTAAGCGTCTGACTTCAGCCAGGTCACGATCTCGCGGTCCGTGAGTTCGAGCCCCGCGTCAGGCTCTGGGCTGATGGCTCAGAGCCTGGAGCCTGTTTCCGATTCTGTGTCTCCCTCTCTCTCTGCCCCTCCCCCGTTCATGCTCTGTCTCTCTCTGTCCCAAAAATAAATTTAAAAAAAAAAAAAAAAAGTTGAAAAAAAAAAAAAGGATCTAATCGTTTCCAGGGCGCCTGTGTAGCTCAGTCAGTTGAGCATCCAACTTCAGCTCAGGTCATGATCTCACAGTTTGTGAGTTCGAGCCCTGCATCGGGCTTACTGCTGTCAGCACAGAGCCCACTTCGGATCCTCTGTCCCCCTCTCTGCCCCTCTGCTGCTCATACATTTTCTCCCTCTCTCAAAAATAAATAAACATTAAAAAGAAAAAAGATCTAATCATTCCCCCCCAATTTGGGATTTAATTTATATGTAAAGGGCTTGACTCCCCCAAATAAAAGGCTGCATTTTGGAGAGAGCCTACAGACATGATAGAATGGGTCAGACCTCTTCTCTCAAAGAATAAATATGAGGCACCCTGACGGCTCTTGAGGGTCCAGGGGATTGTTTTGACCATAGTTTGTGTAATAACTGCCAGCACCGAGATCCAGAGAAAACTCTCTGTTCTTTCTGAGAGGTGGAAACCTTCGAACTTCTTGAGAAAGTAAATCTGCACTTCAAAATTTATATTCGAAGGTTGGACAACGAAAGCACGCTTGCCGTTTCTCAAAACAGAATGGTCATCTTCGAGATGGTTCCAGAGGTGATGGTTATCCCAAGAGCCCAGAGAAAAGCCCAATAGCTTTGCTGTCCCCACCGTCTGTGCCGGGGCAGTTCACTCCAGAGAGTAAGGTTTGTCTCAGGTCCATGAAGGGCTCTTTCCTACTCTCCCCTGTTTCTTCTTCCACGGCCCCTCCGTCCTCACCTCTACCCCCACTGGCTCTTTCCCTTCTCATCCCCTGATGCTATCCCATCTCCTTACCTTATGTCCCTGTCTCTCTTCCTTTCTCCCCTTTGCCCCCGCTCTTTTCCGAGCCCTGCCGTGAATCCTTTTCCTGCTTTTCCTCCTTCCTGACTTAGAACTGCCTGCCTCCCTGTTTAAGGTTTGAATCTGCCATAGATCCCGATAAAATTAGATGCGCTAAAAATAGGCGCACAGAGGCACCTCAGAGCCAAAGTCAGAGGAATCCAAGAACCTTTCTCTGTCCCGATATTTGAGCCTTCGTCAATGTTAACAGTGGCTGCTTAGACACATGACAGTGGATGTACCATGTGGTTTTTTAATGTTTATTTATTTTTGAGAGAGAGAGAGCGTAAACAGGGGAGGGGCAGAGAGAGAGGGAAGGGGACAGAGGATCCAAAGTGCTGACAGCAGGGAGCCAAGCACAGGGCTTGAACTCATGGACCATGAGATCATGACCTGAGCCTAAGTCAGACGCTCAACCGACTAAGCCACCTTCCCAGGCTCTGGGAATCCGAGATGGAACCACCCCATCAACCCGCTGGTCTCCCCTGAGCTCATACACACACTGCAACAGGAACTTGTTTCTCCAGAGAACACAGGAGACCAACTGCAGACCTGCAAAGAAATTCTCTAGTAGCCGAGAAAAAATGGCAGCCCAATCACCTGGTTTGGTTTAGGAACTAACGACTTAAATGGAGAAAGAGTGAGCAGAGAGAGCCAGAAGTAGGGGTTCAAGCCCAGGCTTTCCCAGCCAAGAGGAAGTGAGCCACAGCCCCCAGACGCTCCACCGATGAATGGAAGCCCTGCTCTTCCAAGGCTCTCCAGTCCCCACGGCCGCCTCTGCCTGGCCTCTCAGGACCCTGCATCCAGGAACCCAATCTGGTCTCTCTGCTGCGTGCCCGCCCGCTGGACCAGCTGGTGGCCATAGTCCTGTCCTGTCTTCATCTCTCTAGGGCACAACCCACGTCCTGGAAACCTATAGCTGTTCTGAAGAGGACAGGAGTCTCAGCAGCGTCACCAGCTTTTATCAGCACCCTTCCCTGCTGACCAACCACCAGCTAGAGAGGCAGGGCCTCTGTCTGGTCAAGGCCACTGATGCCTACCATGCAGGGGCAAGGTGGGAATTAGCTAACCCTGAAGGCTTTTTAAAATTACAGTTCTGGGTGCCTGGGTGGCTCAGTAGGTTAAGCAGCTGAGTCTTGATTTCCGTTCAGGTCGTGATCTCACAGTTCATGAGTTTGAGCCCCACGTGGGGCTTCGTGCTGACAGTGTAGAGCCTGCTTGGGATTCTGTCTGTCTCCCTTTCTGTCTTCCTCTCCCCTGTTCGTGCTCGCTCTCTATCAAGAATAAACAAACATGAAAAAAAAAATTTTTTAATCACAGCTCTAAGTGATGCCACACTCTGTAAAGGATCACTCCACTTTCTCTTTGCTCCTATTTTCTTTCTTTCTTTTTAAAAATTTTTAAATGTCTATTTATTTTTGAGAGAGAGAGAGAATGAACAGGGTGGGGGGGCAGGGAGACACAGAATCCGAAGCAGGCTCCAGGCTCTGAGCCATCAGCACAGAGCCCGATGCGGGGCTCGAACTCACAGACCGTGAGATCATGACCTGAGCCGAAGTCGGCCGCTTAACCAACTGAGCCACCCAGGCGCCTGCTCCTGTTTTCTTTTGTGTGCTTCCATAAGCCAGTTTATGGGTTAAAGGCATTCCTATGCTTTTGCTGGTGGAAAAATGCTATAGAGACCAGAGCCCTTCCAACAGAGTCTGATTATTTTTTTCTTTATGGAAATAAGAAAAAAAAAAAAGATGTGCAGAGATTGTGGTTTGCACGCAATTCAGAATCATTCAGGTCACAGAACGCCGTACTGGGAGACATACGCCTGTTTTTAGGAACACACTTTGTGGCATTTCAAAGATGGTTCACATCCAAATATCAGTTTATGAAAATCTCGTAAACGAACATATGGGTGTGCGTGCGTGCGTGCACATGTGTGTGTTTTGATGGCAGATCACTTAATAAAACAGCTTTGAGGTATAATTGAAATTCTGCAATAAAGTCAAAACTGTAAGTGTACAATTGGGTAAGTTGTGACAAGTGTATACAATATAAAACTAACATCGCGATGAAGAGGGTGACTATATCCATCCCGCATCAAGTTTTCACTTTGGTTTTTTTTTTTTTTTTTTGGTTTTTTTTTTTGGTTTTATTTTTTAGAGCAAGCAAAATGGAGTGGAAGCTACAGAGGGTTCTCAGTACCCTCTATCTTCATACACGCACAGCCTCTCCCATGATCAATATTCCCTACCGGAGTGGTACGTTTGTTACAGAGATTAATCTACACTGACACATCATTATCTCCAAACACCGTAGTTTACCTTGGGGTTCACTCTTGGTGTTGTAGATTGAATGGGTTTGCACAAATGTATGATAACATGTGTCCACCGTTATAGTATCATACAGAGTAGTTTCACTGAACTAAAAAATACTCTTGTGAGAGGGGCACCTGGGTGGCTCAGTCGGCTGAGCGTCCGACTTCGGCTCAGGTCCTGATCTTGCGGTCTGTGGGTTCAGGCCCTGCACCAGGCTCTGCGCTGACAGCTCGGAGCCTGGAGCCCACTTCGGATTCTGTGTCTCCCTCTCTCTCTTGCCCCTCCCACACTCATGCTCTGTCTCTCTGTCTCAGAAATAAATAAACATTAAAAAACATTTTTTTAATTGTTTCATTTTGATTTGGCAAAGTGAGCACCAGTATCATTGGGTAGAATGTAAAATAAAAAAAAGACAACCTGAATCCAAATCTGTTTTCTTCTGAAGTTCTCTGGTCATTCGGGAGTCCCTCTTTCTCTCTTGCTCTCTTAAGGAAGTTTTTACTTTCTAATGCACAGTTAGAACATAGAGCTTTGTTTTGTTTTACCAGCAGTGCCCTGCATAGTGTGGGAGAAACACCATTAGTTTCAAAGTAATCTATTTTACAGGCGGACACCTTCGTAATTGACAGCATTTGATGTGGCAATATGAGTTCAATGCATTTTCCTTCTTCAAGGCCTGTGCAATTCCTTTTCCTTTAGTGTTGGATGCTTTTCTTCCCCATTCTTTGCCTGGATATTCTTTCCTTATCTTTTAGATATTAAATAAAATATAATGTCCATTTTGCAGCCGGCCCTGACTTAACTGCCTCTCTGTTACTCTGTCTTGTAGCATCGTGTCCTTTCCCTCTAGGTTTGTGCTGGCCAATAGGTAGCCGCTAGCTGCAGGTGGGTATTTAAATTTAAATGAGTTAAATTGAAATAAAATTTAAAATTCAGTCCCTCAGCACATTACCCACCTTTATTTTTATTTACTGATTTTTTTCACATTACCCACATTTAAAGTGCTTAATAACCACATGTAGCCAGTGGCCACTGTGGTGAACACAGTGGGTATAGAACATCCCCATCATCTCAGAAGTTTCTACTTAAGAGTACTACATCTAGATCACTTATAATTTCTTTTTTATCATTTATTATTTATTTTGAGAGAAAGAGAGAACGTGAGTAGGGGAAGGGCAGAGAGAGAGAATCCCAAGCAGGCTCTGTGCTGGTAGTGCGGATATGGGGCTCAAACTCACAAGCCATGAAATCGTGACATGAGCCAAAACCAAGAGCCAGACACTTAACTGACTGAGCCACCCAGACCCCCCTAGATCACTTATAATTTCTGATTTTATGTTATTTGCACAGAATTTTTCAATTGGTCATTTGATGTTTGTCTCCCTCTGGGCTTATACTTCATGAGTGCAAGAATTACAAAACATTGGCCAGTGCTCCGGCCCTAAGTAGAAGCTCAGTATTTTTTGAATGAAAGAACGCAGGAGTCAGAAAGAACTTGCTGGAGCCTGTGAGTGCAGGGCACAGTGTTTGGGCACTGGGAACAGCCTGAAGTCCTGTTTCATGCCAGATTGTCGCACAGGAGCTGGGGCAGAGACATATATTACACAGACGTGTTATCTTTGTGGAAAGCCGGTGGCTTGGATGGCAAGGTGAGAGAGGTAGCAGTCATTATTACATGAAATGAAATACACATTAAATCTCCTCCCTAAGTTATCTCACACACACACACACACACACACACACACACACACGTGAAATATACAGTCATTCTTGGTAGAAGAGGGAAAGTGAGCTCGTCACGGAGGCTCGCTCTACTACAGTTGACGGAAAAGTGCTTCGTGCCCTATATAATGTCCTCTTGGACTGCTCATCCAATGGTTCAGCAAATGTTTGACCCAGAAAAAAAAAAACTGCCCCCGTTTAGAGATACGTAATAATCAGACAAGAGCCAGCCTGGGAAATAAGCATGGAAGGAAGAAACATACCACACCAAAACCACTAGAGAATTACCTTGCAAAGCAGAACAATAGTACAAATGAGCACCTACCCACAGAGTCAAAGAATTTTTTAATGGTGTTGGTGCAACTCCAAGCTCAAAGAAAAAATACAGGAATCAAGCAAGATGAGACGAGACCACAGAAAGAAAGAATGGGAGCCGGGTGACCTCCAGGGAAAACGTGGAAGAGGAAAAAAAAAATAATCTCAAAACGTAAAGTGCACCGGAATGAGCAAAAATTAAAACCAATATTGCTGACAGAAAAAGACATGGAGGCTAGTCTTAGGGGAAAAATGAGCAAAATATGTGAAAAGCAGTAAAAGAGCTACAGGGAAAAGGAGACATGGTGGGTAAACATGGCGGTGATGGGTGAACCCCCAAGAGGAAACTAACAAATGAAGTAGATACAAGGATTCAAACATACAAGAGAAGAACCATCTAAAAAACAATTTTAATGTTTTATTTATTTTTTAGAGAGAGAGAGACAGAGTGCAAGCTGGGGAGGGGCACAGAGAGGGAGACACAGAATCCAAAGCAGACTCCAGGCTCTGAGCCATCAGCACAGAGCCTGAGGCAGGGCTCCACCTCACAAACCGTGAGATCATGACCTGAGCCGAAGTCAGACGCTTAACCGACTGAGCCACCCAGGCGCCCCGAGAAGAACCACTTTATATAACAAAAGTGGGTATTGTCTTATGGAAGGGCACTCCGTGTCCCACGAAAAATTGGCATAGAATGATCAAGCAACACGTACCAGTTTGCTGCTTTTCCATGATTACAGATAGTACCCTACAACACCCACCTCTCAACACCTCCCTCATAAAGAAAGAAAACATAGATTTTAAGGATTTTGAAAAAAATTCAAGCTGAGTTCAAAATTCTCTTAAGCAGCACATGTCTACAACCCCTCAGATAAGAAATGAGACTGATTTTTTTATACCAAAACAGACATGTTCAAATATGCAAAAAAAATAAACAGCCTCCATAAACCCTTCCGGAAAAAAAAAAAAAAAAAAAAAAAAAAAAACAAGGATTTGATAACCGAACTGAGATTTCCAGGAGATGAATGGGGGATGATGTGACTAAAAAAACAAGAAAGTGTTTCTTAAATCAACTTAAACAAAAACTGGGAAATTTACCATTACAGGAAAATACACACCAATTTTTAGTAATGTTGAAAAAGTAGGAAGTGTAATATAATGTTCTGCTTGGAGGGTACCCTGTAAGGTGAATTATCGTGGGGCACCTGGGTGGCTCAGTCGGGTAAGCATCTGAATTCAGCTCAGGTCATGATTTCGTGGTTCCTGAGTTGGAGCCCCACGTCAGGCTCTGTGCTGACAGCTCAGAGCCTGGAGCCTGCTTCTGATTCTGTGTCTCCCTCTCTCTCTGCCCCCCCCCCCCCGCCACTTGCACTCTGCCTCTCTCTCTCAAAAATAAATACACATTAAAAATTTAAAAAAATACAGGCCCAGAAGTAAAAATGCAAATTTGACTTCCAAGTCAAGGATTTATGAATTGTTTGGCTCATATAAGTTACCCAGCCCTTTTTAATGCATTTCCCCTTCTTCTCAGAGGGTTGTTTTGAGGCCGTAAGCAGATAATCCATGTCAACTATGACTTTGAAGAGTGCCTAGTACGTGGTGCCCAGACTGTAACTGTCAGGAGGAAATGGTACAAGAAATGGAAATGGCCTTGAATGTAACAGGGATCACCCAAAACCGAATGACTCAGAAGGACAGCAATGGGAAGGACTGGTGCCGTGAGAGTATAAGAGATGTGGTCTGCAGAGTAAGAGAAATAGTCTCCAAGAAGTGATATTTGAGCTGAGACCCCCAAAGGATCATAGGAACCAATCAGGTAAAGGGCAAGGCGGTGAGCGGAAGATTAGAAACCCACTGGTGCCTGTGTGGGGGAGGGGGGAAATAGCAGCAGAAGCAGCAGGTGTGAGCAGATGATAAAACAGAGAAACGTCAAGTACACAACCGTGGAGAACGGTATCATCTCATTGTTGTGGCAGACGCTTGAGTTAACAGATACTGCAAAAGGAATTTTTGTCACGCGTCCATTCAATTCACTGAACAAATACTGAGCTAAGCTTTTGTGTGCCAAGTACTAGGTCAGGTGCAAGGGACAGAGTCTGGATAGGCAGAACCCTTGGCTTCATGGAACTTAGGGTGGGCGGGGGGTGGGGGTAGTTTTGAAAAATTAATCGTCAGTGCACTGGTCTTACTATTTAAAAAAAATGACGCAACACTACAGAAGCATATGACTCCCGATTTAATTCGGCATCAAGAAAACTTTCCTAGAGAAAGTGTCTTTTGGAAGATAACTTGAAAGAAAATTGATAGCTCTTTAGGTATGAGGTGGGATGGTCAAGGCGTTCGTGAAGGTATTGAAGTAAAAAAACGTGTTGAATTTGAGTATCCACAAGATGTTGAGTGTGTGTGAAACAGAGAAAACCAGAGAGAGGGAGGAGAGAGAGAGAGAGAGAGAGAGAGAGAGAGAGAGAAGAGAGAAAATCTGGAGAAGTATGCAAGGCATAGTAACCTATGGTAAGGATTTTACTTCCCAATTCTACAGAGAATCATTGAAAGAGGGTTGACCTGTACGTTTTATGTGTTTTAAAAGATCATTCTGTTTATTGTGTAGAAAATTGTTCAGAGCGGCCAAAAATGAAAGTCGAGGGGACCAAGTGTATTTGTCAGTGCAGTCTAAGTTGTCTTATAGTAACAAACAACCGACCCCAAATCTCAGTGACTTAAAAATAAATAGGCTTTTCTCACTAGGGCTGCACATCTTTCACAGACCGCCCCAGGATTCTGCTCAACATGGCCCTTGTTCAGGAATGCAGACTGACAAAATTTCCACGTTGGGGGATTATTCGCCACTGCAGGGAGAAGTGAACAGGGCAGACCACTCAGCAGCTCTTCCCAGAGTGGAATGTGCCGTGTCATTCCTGCTGACATTGAATTGGCCAAAGGACATACTTAACTCCAAGGGGCTGAGAGGTACAATCCTACCATTTGCCTGGATGAAGGGGAATAAGATAGTTGTACACATCTTATAGGCTATTACACCAATTAAGAAGATTCGACGGTATTTCTAGGTTAGCAAGTGACACATGAAGAGTTAAGAAGAGATTTTATTTTAAGTTTTATTTATTTGGGGAAAGAGAGCATGCTCAGGGGAGGGGTGGAGAGAGGTGGGGAGAGAGAGAGAATCCCAAGCAGGTCCCATGCTTTCAGTGCAGAGCCTGACGTGGGCTCAAACTCACGAACCTTGAGATCATGACCCAAGCCAAAATCAAGAGTCAGACAGTTGATTGAACCACCAACTGAACCACCCACACACCCTAAGAAGAGATGATAAAATTAGAATTACTAAAACTCATCAATTGGTTGGATGTGGGAGGTTGAGGGAGAGGGATCATTGCCCTGTGAGAGATAAAGCAACTATATGGTTGGTTGGTGGTGACATATTCCAAGTTAGTGACCCCAGAAGGCACATGTTGGAGTAGGAGGAAACATCTGGAGATGTCGTTAACATCTTGTTGATACCTGAAGCCAGTGGAACAGAGGAGGTTTTCAGAGTAGGGCAAGCAACTTCTCTTCCTTTGGGATTTGCTCAATTTTAGCACTGTTCTATGTGACAGGAGTGTCTTCAGGCCCAGACAGATTGCTGGTCACCCTGTGAGAGAGAGTGTGAATATAAGGAATGCCTATGACAGATTCTTGAGGAAGACAGCATGTACTGACTGGGTGGGTAGAGAGAGGAGAGCTGTTTGATGGTAATACTAAGAAAAAGAGCCATGAAGGTAGAAGGCAAGTCAGGAGGGGTATGCGTCCAGAAACATGGGAAAGAGGTGTTTCAAGAAAGAGAGAATGAGTGGTCAACAGAGACAAATAGTGTCACAAAGTCAGGTAGGACACAGGTTGGAAAGTGCCCATTGCTTTGAGGTTGGAAAAGAGCTGAAATCCGAGTCCTTGATATTTATACCTCCAAGCAGAGAACCAAGAACCTAGACCTATGCTTCTCTCCACACCTGCTCAGGAATTCAAAAGGGATCCATTTAACACACAAGAGGAATCAAAAATGACTCTCCTTAATTGTACAGATGTAAGATACAGATTTGTACTCTCTCATTCAAAGATACATAGACAGAAAACAGCCAGTTTGGGCCTGTGAAGGATTTCTAAACACAAAGATGAACAATAAAGAACATAAAATTTTGGTAAACATCTGATTCTTTTTTCTCAATAACATTCAGGAAAACCCTGATTATGTAAACAGATGAAGAAAAAGGAATCTAGAATTTCAATAGCAAGTTCAAAATTTTATTCTGCATTCTTACTGGTCAGTGTAGGCTAGCTACTGAGACATGGGAGAAAACAAGCCTCCAAAATTCAAGTGACTAAACATAACAGAATTTTGATCATGAAACAGCAGAATGCTGTTACCATGTGACTCATAGGACTGAGGTCTTTTCCATCCTGTGGTTTCAAGGGGGGACTTTTCCTTTTTCCCCTCTAAATAATCTGTAATTGTAACACAACACCGATGAAAGCTGCTATCATTTTTGGAACTGAACAAAGTAATTCTAATGCTCATTTCAAAGAAATACAATTTTGCAAATATTATGGTTGCGTATTGGACCTCTAGAAATTACAGTAAATTAAAATGATTTTTTCACCTTATTTTTTTCCTATTTGTTATTAAATAATTATAAATTCAATAGAACGTTCAAATAGCACAGAGAGGTCACATGTACCTTGCACCAAATTTTTCTCAATGCCTAAGTTGGGAGCTTGACCTTGTACAATGGTGTGTACCTAGTTCTGTGTCATTTTATGACATGTGGGTTTGTGTAACCACTGTCACAATCAAGACACAAAACATTTCATCATTGCAAAGATTCCCCCTTATGTTACTCCTTTATAACCACATTCACCTTCTCTCCTCTCCCCCATCTCAAATTCCTGGCAACCATGCATCACTTCTAGCTTAATACTTTTGTCATTTCAAAAATGTTATAGAAATTGAATTATACACTGTGTAACCTTTGGAGATTGGCATTTTTCACTCAGCATAGTGCCCTTGAAACTCATCCAAGTTGCTGCATGTTAGGATAGTTGGTTACTTTTTATTGCTGAGTAATATTCCATGGTGTGGATGTATTGGAGTTTATTTAACTCCCACTGGAGGAAATTTGTACCCACTGGAGGAAATTTGGTCATTTCCAGGTTTCGGTAGTTACAAATAAAACAGCTATGAACAATCATGTATAGGTTGTGTGTGTGTGTGTGTGTGTGTGTGTGTGTGTGTGTGTGTAAACATAGGTTTTCATTTCTCTGGGATAAACACCAAAGATGCAATTGCTGGGTAGTATGATAGTCGCATGTGTAAATTTTTAAGAAATTGCCAAACTGCCTTCCAGAATAGGTGTACCATTTTTTAAATTCACACCAGCAAGGTATGAGAGATCTAGTTGCCTTACATCCTCTCCAGCATTTGGTATTGTCCCTCTGTTTTACTTTAGCTGTTATAGTTGACATATAATGATATCTTGGTCTTAATCTGCAATTCCCTAATGGCTAGTGATGTTGAAAGTACTTTCCTGTTATTTTCCAACCATATGTTCACTTTGGCAAAATATTTTTTCATGTCTTTGTTCATTTTCTATTCTGATTTTTTTTCTTTTTACTGTTGAGTTGAGAGTTCTTTATATATTCTAGATACTAATCCTTTGATGGATATGTGGTTTGTAAATATTTTCTCCCAGTCCACAGCTTGTCTTCTTTTCTTCCAAAAAGGTTATTTACAGAGCAAAAGTTTTTAATTTTGATGAATGCCAATGTATTAATTTTTCTTTTTATGGGTTGTGCTTTTGGTGGCATGTCTAAGAACTCTTCACCAGGCCCTGGGTCTTCTTTTTATAGGTAGTTAAAGTACAAGTGTAATTATCATCTTGAGACTTTTCCTCTTTTCTAATGTATGCATTCAGCACTCTAATAAGTTTCTCTCTTGGAGCTGCTTTCCCTGCATCCCACAGATTTTGATAATGATGTATTTTCATTTTCATTTAGTTAAGTGTGGCTATTTATTTTCCCTGAGACTTCTTCTTAGACCCATGAGTTATTTAGAAGTGTGTTCATTAGTCTGCAAGAGTTTGGAGATTTTCCTGTTATCTTTCTGTTATCGACCTCTGATTTGAATCCACTGTTGTTGGAAAACAGATTCTGGATAAATTTCAATTTTTCACAATTTGCATTATTGTTCAGAGTTGAGTTTATCTTGGTGTATGTTCTGTGGGCCCTGGGAAAGAACATGTATTCCCCTCCTGTTGGGTGGCATATTCCATGAATCTCAATTTGATCCTGCTGGTTGATGGTGTCGTTATGTTCTTCTGTATCCTTGTTGCTGTTCTGTGTAGTTATTTTTCCAGTTTGGGGGGAGGAAAGGCATTAAAGTCTCCCACTTTACTTGTGGTTCTATTTCTTCTCTTTTCATTTGTTTTTGCCTTGCATATTTTCTCTTTCTGGTGTTTGGTGCCTATACATCTAGGATCCCACTATCTTCTTGGTGGGTTGACCTTTTCCTCATTATTCAATGATACTCTGCACCCAGTAATTTTGTTGTTGTTCTGAAGTCCACTTTATGATGTTAACAGAGCCACTGACACTTTCTTTGGATGCACATTGCACGATAAATCTTTTCCCATCCTTTTTGCAACCCGAACACATCGTCAGATTTGAAGTGAGTTTCTTACAGACAGCATAGAATGGGGTCTTGTCATTGTCGTTATTGTTTGGCTTGTTTTTTCTGTTTTAATCTACACTGTCTTTAATTGTGTGTTTAGATCATTTACATTTAACACAATTTTAACTGTTGATATGTTAAGGCTTGAGTCTGCTATTTTATTTTTATGTTTTCTGTTTATCTCTATTCTTTCCCCTGCCTTCCTGTGAGGGACTTGCACATTTTTTTTAGAATTCTATTTCGAGGGGCGCCTGGGTGGCTTGGTCGGTTAAGCGTCCGACTTCGGCTCAGGTCATGATCTCACGGCCCGTGAGTTCGAGCCCCGCGTCGGGCTCTGTGCTGACAGCTCAGAGCCTGGAGCCTGTTTCAGATTCTGTGTCTCCCTCTCTCTCTGCCCCTCCCCTGTTCATGCTCTGTCTCTCTCTGTCTCAAAAATAAATAAACGTTAAAAAAAATTTAAAAAAAAAAAAATTCTATTTCGAGTTGTCTATAGTATTTTTTAATGTATCTTTTTATACAGCTTTTATAATGGTTTCTTTGGGTATATGTTTAATTTACACAGCTTAATGCATTGCCTTTTCCCAATTCTAGTGATGTATAGAAACCTGACCTCTCTTTACACGGCTTTACTCTCCCCCATTTATAATATAAAATTGTCTTGACTATTTCCTATACATACAAGGAAACCCACACTAGACAGTGTTACAGCTTTTGGCTTCAACTGTTGAACATAATTTAGAAAACTTAAGAGAAGAAGGAAAATGTATTTACCTATATTTCTTTCTGTGTTCTTTTTCTCTTTTTCTTTTTTAAGTTTTTATTTATTTATTTTGAGAGAGAGAGAGAGAGGAAGCATGAGCAGAGGAGGAACAAAGAGAAAGGGAGAAAGAGAATCCCAAGCAGGCTCTGCTCTGCCAGCACAGAGCCCGATGTGGGGCTCAAACTCAAAAACCATAAGATTATGACCTGAGCCAATATTTAACCGACTGAGCCACCCAGGTGCCCAGCCCCCTTTCTCTCTTTCTGACGTTCTCAGTGTCCTTTCATGTTTCCCTTTCTGTCTGGACAACTTCCTTGAGCCATCATTTTAGGGTAATCTGCTGGTGACACATTCTCTTTATTCTCCTTTATCTTGCAATATCTTGATTTTCTCTTTTTCCCTGAAGGATATTTTCTCTGGATATAGGCAGGGTTTTTGGGTTTTTTTTTTTTCTTTTTCTTTCAACACTTGAAAACTATTCTGCCATGTCCTGTCTGGTTTCTGACGTGAAATTACCATCATCCAAATTGCTTTTTCCCTATAGCTAATGTGTCATTCTCTGGCTGCGTTTAAGAATTTTCCTTTGCCTTTAGTTTTTATGTTTGACCATGATGTGTCTTGCAGTGGGTTTCTTACAACTACACCTTCATTCTTTTTTCTTTTTTGCCAACTTTGGAAATTTTCAGCCATTATTTCTTCAAATTGTTTTCTAGCCCCACCCCTTTTCACCTTTTCTCCTTTTTTTTTTTTATGTTTACTCATTTATTTTTGAGAGAGAGAGAGAGATTTTCAGCCATTATTTCTTCAAATTGTTTTCTAGCCCCACCCCTTTTCACCTTTTCTCCTTTTTTTTTTATGTTTACTCATTTTTGAGAGAGAGAGAGAGAGAGAGAGAGAGACAGAGAGAGAGAATGAGCAGGGGAGGGGCAGAGAGAAAGGGAGAGAGTCCCAAACAGGCTCCCCACTGTGAGCACAGAGCCTGATGGGGGGGTTGGATCCCACAGAAGCGTGAGGTCATGACCTGAGCTGAAATCAAGAGTTGGAGGCTCAACTAACCAGGCATGTCTCCTTTTCTTCTGAGACTTCCATCTGTTGTTATGGTCCCACATGTCCCTGGGGCTGTTTTCTTCTGATTTTTTAACATCTGTTTTCTCTCAATCATTCAGACAGGAAAATTACTGTCCTTCTGTCTTCAAGTTCTCTGATTTTTTTATGTCTATTTTCTCTCGATCATTCAGACAGGAAAATTACTATCCTTCTGTCTTCAAGTTTCTTCTCTCCTTCCAGTTCTGCTGTCAAACCCATCTGTTCAGTTTTCCCTTTTGGTTCTTGTTTCAGTCATAACATTTCCATTTGGTGCTTTTTTATATCTTATATTTCTTTGCTGTAGTGTTCTGTCGTTTTATTGAAACGTCCTGTATTCTTGGTATCATGTGTAATTTTTTACCAAAACCAGGACATTTGGGATGTCATGCTATAAAATTAAATCCTTCTCTGATACTACTACGGTGAATGAAGGGAGGGAGGGGGATGCCACCTCACTTCTGCCAGGTGGGTGGGCTTAGAAAGTCTAGCTTTTCTACTAGGCTCCATTGATACCTGGAGGTTGGAAGGAAAAGTTCCTTGTCACTGCTGGGTGGGGGTGGGAGTTGAGGTTCCCATTAGGTATTCTTTAACTCTATCTCAGCAAAAATGGAGTAGAACACCATTCCTGCTTCCCATGAGCACCCAGTGATTTCCACTGACATCACAATGGGTAGGGGAGTGTCTTGTTACCACTAAGTGGCAGTGAACATTCAGACTGTCCACTAGACCTCTTCTGACACCACCTGGCAGGGTTATTAGGGTATCTCGCTATAACCTGGCAGTGATGGAAATCGGGCTTCCCCACCTGTTCTTTACTGCAGGGTTCCAGGTATAGCCACAGCTTTCTGTGTGGTATTTGGCTGGAGTGAGCCACTGTGGTCTGAATGTTTCCTATCTTGCAAGATGGCACCTTTCCTGATCCTTGGTTACGGAGAAGAGGCTTTCGTTGGGGTCTTTTTTTTTTTTTTTTTTTTTTGTCTGTGCCTAGTGGTGTTTCTGGGTATAGGTCTTTTCAGTTCTAAGTGTGGGATATATGAGGGAAACAGAAACCCAGAAGATTTACCACCATGTTGTTCCTTGGATCTTGTGGTACCAAGCCAATTCATCTTCTCACAACCGTTGAGAGTCTTCTTAGGTTTCTTTTGTATAGAATATCTAGGATTTTTAGTCGTGCTTCACAGGAAGAATAGGAAAATGTATGTCTACTCAATCTTCCTAGAAATGGATACAAGCTCTAATAACTTAAAAGTATAAAATGTGGAAGTGTTCATTGGTATAATAGGAATGGACACAACAGTCAAATAGACAAAAACCGCTTTAAAAAATCAATAAGAATTCTCAACAAATGTTGAAAATTCCTGGCTAACCAGAGAAAGCAGAATTAGATCGCTGTGCATTTAATGATCCCAAATAAATTCCGGATAGATTAATTGTATAATTAATTAGTTTTAAAAGTGCAAATACATGACAGAATATAAGTGCATTGTATAATCGGGGCAGGAATAAATTTATAACATTCTCAGCACTAATGATAGCTGTCTTTAATATATGAATAATCCTTGTAAATCATTTACAGAAATAGGAGTACTATAAGTAAAAACTAATTACAGAAAGGCCCAGAGAGGTCATTTGCATAAAAAATACAAGTATTACTAAGAACTAGTAAACAACTGAAGATCCCAACATTGGTATATCCAGAGAAGAGAATGCCACAGGGCTCTTATAAACCATGTTGTACAAGAATATTTAATGCCATGGAAAAAGGCTCATAATTCGTCCTTAAGTACAAAACAAAAAGCAGATTACAAGGAGGTTAAGACACTAATGCTATTTTATTTTAATAGTTTAAGACGTTCAGAGAAATAGCATATTAAGAAAAGTATTAGGTATTGGGGCTCCTGGGCGGCTTAGTCAGTTGGGTATCCGCCTCTTGATTTCGGCTCAGGTCATGACCTCAGGATTCATGAATTTGAGTCTCACATTGGGCTCTGTGCTGATAGCGTGAAGCTTGCTTGGGATTCTCTCTCTTTCTCTCTCTCTCTCTGTCTTCTCGCCTGCTCATGCACACTCTCTGTCTCTCTCAAAATAAACAAACAAAAAAGAGAGATAGAGACATTATGTATCAGTGCTTGAAAATTAGCCATTGGAACTATGATTATGTTTTATTTTTCATCCTTGTATTTTCCTATTTTCAAAATACATTTTTAAAAAAGCATACTTTCATACTTAAAGTAAACCCCTAGATGTATGTTAGGGAATCTCTAGCTGTTGGAGAAGACTTTCACCGCTTGGTGATGCCATCTGCCATCATTCATCGTGCCATCCTCGACGTGTTGGGTTTCATTTCCATGCTTGTTGCTTCCTTATTACAAGATGGCTAGTGTGCCTCCGGGAGTTGCACCAACACTCCAGGTGGATACAGGGAGGAAGACAGCCCACCTCCTGCATCATCGCCCCCGTCTCATCGGTCCTGTTTTCCAGAAGCCCCCTTCAGCAGACTTCCTTACATCTTGCATGGCCAACCAAGGAGAAGCCAAGGAGTGAGCAGGCAATTTTCCAGACTCCAGCACAGATATGGCCAGAAAGAAGGGGCCAGGAATGGATGCCAAGTGAGCCAACTGTGATTTTCACATAGTATCTTTATGTAGAAAATTAAGAGCATATTTTGTGGAGTGCATCGATCGAACGCAGTGACAACCAAAATATGCAGAAAGTATGTTTTGCGGGGCCCGTAAAAAGCATTTGTGACATCTGACCGTTAAAAGGAGTTAGGGGATGTACTTACAAACTATTCGGGTCCTGATCCCTGCATTGCAGGGGTGAGACATTATAAATTACATGCCTCTACACTGAGAAAAGATGAGAAGGCTGATGTTGGGCGTGCGTATCTCTACCATAAACTCTTTTACAGGCACTTCGTTGTATGCGGCAGGCAAGAGTGCTTTCAAGCTGTGTTTGCTTACATGAAACCTGAGTCAGCCATCCAGCGACTGCAAAAAAAAAAAAAAAAATCAAAAAGCAGGATCGGTGGTACGACTGAAGGCAGCAAGCTGTCGGACAAAGAGCAAAGGCGGGGGGGTCAGGAGATCTGAAGGCTCCATCACGCTCTGCTGCTAAGCAGCTGTGTGCCCTTGGACACATCATTAACATCGACCAACTTCAGTTTCCTAATCTGTGAGATCGGGGGGCAGTGTGCGGATGAGACCACATAAGCCCTTGGAGCACGAGATGGCCGTATCTGGTATCCCGAGATCCTGGTATCTTCTGAAAATTAGTAACTGCAAAGGTAATGAATCACGCTAACCCTCTCACTGTGGGCCGACAGAAAGGAACACAGAACTAGAGGAACAGAGATGTGAGAAGGCTTTGGCTCCGTGTCAGCTGCCATGAAGCCCACAGGGGAAATACAGCAGATATAAACCCTGAGCACCCAGTGAGGCTCATCGACATTGTTTTTATATGGTTGGAGAAATGGCTTAGCAATGTACCTGAGCCCACACCCCCCAATCACGACTTAGAGCCCTTGTTGATTTCATTTCACAAACGAGAAAGAATATGCCTCGAGGGTGAAATGAATCACAGTGCCCAGGAAGAGGTCACTGGTGGCTACTAAAATCTTTCAGTCCGGGGATCAGAGGCCATGCAAGCAACCTTATGTCGGTACCATCGGAATGTAGCAATAACATTCAAGTTCAGATGTCAGCCACGGCTGTCAGCACAGGCTGTGATGTGGTTGGACCCCTCACTCCACCACTTACCGCTGTGTGACATTCACCAAGTTACTTAACCTCTCTGTGCCTCCGTTTCTCATCTGCATAATAGGGGACAGTAATTGCCCCCGCTCCTTAGAACTGGGTGACAAGGAAAAATTTTAGTCCAATGCCTGGTCTCTAGATAGTGGTTAACAAAGAGGTAAGTTTTCATTCTTCAAGTAAATCGGTAAACTTGCAACTAAGCTTATAAGCTGTTACATACTTCGTAACTCGTCGTGGATTTCTTAACGTGGGGAATAGAGTTTCTTTATCGCAGAAAAGGCAAACATGGGGAGTTTACTATAAAGCTTGGCGAAACTTTTAATGATATACATTCCAAAGGATGTGTGCAGTTTTGCAAACAGTTGTTGCCTGGAATCCTGAACCTGTTCTCTAGTGCAGGTCAGGTGCCTCTCCTACTGGGGACAAGGTGTAAAACAAGAGAGATGTAAGGTCTGGGGGACAGACAGGAATGGAAATGTATCTTTGGATTTGACTTGGACTGTGTTTCCAGAAGGAACTGACAATTGAACTGGAAGTGGTCATGGAAACAGAATGTGTAAAAAAAAAAACTATTTTTTTGTGTCTTCTTATTTCTCTTGCTAGAAAGTTCTCCTGGACCCTTAGCCGGTGATCCACTTGCGGTCTGTTAATAATGGGGTGTTAGAATAGAGTTTCAAATCAGTGGGGAAAAGACTGGATTGTTCATTAAATGGTTGGGATAGCTGGCTGACAATTTGGAAAAACAAAGTTAGAACCCTATCTCAAACCAAAATAAACCACAAATGGGCTAAATATTTAAAGAAACAAGGAGATGTGCAAGCCTCAGAAGAAAATACAGGTGATTAGCAGCAGAACTGTATTATGGCAAAAGACTTTGTGACTATAACACAGCCAGAAATTCTAATAGGAAACATGATTGCTGATTGCATAAAAAATTTTATTTTTTAAATTTTTTAACATTTATTTATTTTTGAGAGGTGGGGAGAGGGACAGAGAGAGAGAAGAAAGGGAAACACAGAATCCGAAGCAGACTCCAGGCTCTGAGCAGTCAGCACAGAGCCCGACACGGTGTTCGAAGCCATGAACTATGAGATCATGACCTGAGCCGAAGTCGGACGCTTAACTGACTGAGCTGCCCAGGCGCCTCTGCATAAAAAAATTTTTAATGTCCCTTTATAAGAAATACCATAGACAAAATAAGGAGAGCAGCAACTTAAGAAAAATAGCTTCATTACATCAGGTGAATCCTCAATACAGAAAAAGCTTTTATAAATGAACTAGGGAAAAAATGACCTATTCTGTTCTTTTCTCCCAACCCTAATGTGGTAGTGGCCACAGATGGGACATTTGGAAAAAGAAGAGAGACCTATGGCTAATAGTACATAAAGAAAATACAGCTTTACATGTAAGCAGCTACTTTTCATCTATCAAGTTGTCTAAGAGCAAACACGTCCATGTTAGAGGAAGCATTGGTCAAGCCATAGGCAATTGTAGATTGCAAATATAAAAAAATTTTTTTGGAGAGCTAATGGGCCATGTGGGTGATTTTTTTAGTGAAGAGTCTTTGACAGCCTCCAATATTTTTCCTTAGAAAATTATCACTGACCAACCTGGAGGTTTAGACCAAGGGTGTTCATTCAGCGGATTTGGGAAATCTCAATATAGAAAGTTCAGGAGACATGCATCATCTGAGGCGGGCTGATAATCGAGGTTGAGTTTCCACAATGGAATACTATGAAATTATTTCTTAAAAAAAAAAAAAAAAAAGGAATGTGTTGAGGCAGAATGACATCGCAATGAAAACAATTATAAAACAGGACTGTAGTATAGGTCATATTTATATCAAAATTCCATACCTTGCTGAGTTTAGCATGGGAACACACGTACAGGGAAGAATATTAATAAATGGTTAAAAACAGTGTCCCCAGGCCATTAACTCCTCAGAACTGCCACAGTCATGAAAAACAAGGAATGACTGGGCAACTGTCAGACCAGAGGATTCTGGGGAGGCCATGAAAGCGAAATGCAGTCTATCTATCCTGGATTATTGGATCCTGGAACAAAGAATACATTAATGGAAAACTGATAAAAATCCAAAAACAGACTGCAGTATAGTTAAGAACCACATATCGGTATCAGTTTCTTGGTTTTGACAAACGTACCACAATATTGTAAGGTGTGAACAATGAGGGCCACTGGATGAGGGCCATATGGGAATGCTCCTTGCGGCTTTTATGACACGATCCTTGCGGCTTTTATGACAATCCAAAACTATGCCAAAATACAAAGTGTATTAAAAATATGAAGACATTTTTTTACCTGTTGCATTGGAGTGACTGAAAGACCTGAAGACTTTCAGATCCTGTGTATATAATTTTTTATGGTGACTTTTCATATTATACAGTGGAAGATAAACTGATTTAAAAATAAAATAGTACAAGAGTATATGTGTGACCGTGGAATAAGAAGAAAAACCAAATTATAATACAGCATGATCCTACGTAAATGTTTCTTAAGTCGGTGACTTGTTTTTGCTCCCTTTTCTAATTTTAAAAACAAACACAAAGTACTTGTAAGATGAAAATAACTAAAGTTTCAAACATCCCTGAAAGTGGGCACTGGCAGGTGAATTTCTCAAATCTCCAGTCCTGCATGTCAGAATCGGGAGTTTCCTGGTCATGTTTTGAGGCCACAGAAACTTTGTCTCTTTCTCCTAGTGATAGATTTCAATAAATATTCCTTTACTCTAATTGTGACTCAACATATCTTTTCTCTGCTTAGTTCAGTCCCTTCAAGACAGAAGGATAAAGATGGGAGTCTCAATACAAATAAAAAGACACAGAGAGAGAAGACAGTTTCACACCATGAACTATTTTCCACTGGGTGGGTTATTTTGAAATACAGTTTTCAGGGACTCCTGGGTGGCTCAGTCGGTTGAGTGTCCAACTTTGGCTCAGGTCACGATCTTACGGTTCTGGGTTCGAGCCCTGCATCGGGCTCTGTGCTGACATTTCAGAGCCTGGACCCTGCTTCGGATTCTGTGTCTCCCTCCCTCTCTCTGCCTCTTTCTGGCTCGTGCTCTGTCTCTCTCAAAAATAAACAAACATTTAAAAAAATGGGAAAAAAATGAAACACAATTTTCAGAGAAAACGACAACCAGCTGATGAGAAAAACACAAAAATCACTCAGCGTGAGTGCTGCCGTTGGAAAACTGAAGACAGAAAGTAAACAACCATTTTGCCTATTCCACGTGTAACCCATAATCACAGCACTACCATATTTGGAATAAATAGCCAACATTCAAATGTAGATACGACTGACATTTATCGTAATATTTTGGACATGTGTCCACATAATGCAATCTTTTCATGTGCTTGTCTTACCCAGAAATGAATTCACTGGATGGTGTCCAAGCTGTAGTTTGGGTTTCTAAGAATGTAAATACCACATTATAACTGAGGTTCCCAGTAGCTTTTAAACTCATGGAGATTAGACAATGGGAGTGGCTTCAGAAGCCCTGGGGACATGTCTGCCTACGTCACCTCCCCCGTGGGCCTCCCACTGTTCTGCATCCTATTTCAGAATTCATTTCTGCAAGCCTCAGGGATGTGACGGTTTTCTAGAACCTTCCTCACAAATGCAGCGGCTTATGCCTGCTGAGAGTTACCAACTCCAAGAGAGTTACCACGTTAAGGAGGATGGATTTTATCTCAGTGGTCTTAAGGGCTGAATTGTGGTCCTTCCCTCCCAAAATTCATATGTTGAAGTTTGGTTTTCTTTAATGTTTATTTTTGAGAGACAGAGTGCAAGTAGGGGAGGAGCAGAGAGAGAGGGAGACACAGAATCTGAAGCAGGCTCCAGGCTCCGAGCTGTCAGCACAGAGCCTGACTCAGGGCTCAAACCCACCAACTGTGAGATTATGACGTGACCCGAAGTTGGACGCTTACCCAACTGAGCCACCCAGGCGCCCCTCATATGTTGAAGTTTTAATCCCCTGTACCTCAGAATCTGACTATATTTGGAGACAAGGTAGTTAAAGAGGTAATTAAGTTAAAATGAAGTCACAAGGGTGAAGCCTGATCCAATGGGTCTGGTGTCCTTGTAAGAGGAGATTAGGACACACAATGAGAAGACGGCCATCTTCCAGCCAAGGAGAGAGGCCTCCAAAGAAACCAACCCTGTGATCCCAGGAGTTCCAGCCCCCAGGACTATAAGAAAATAAATGTCTGTTGTTTAAGCCCCCTAGTCCGTGGTATGTTGTTATGGTGCCCAAACAGAGCATTTGGGTAGCAGGGGGAGGATGGTTAGATTGATCTTCCTGAACCATCTCTCTGGCTGATGGACCAGAGACCTAGGTAAAGGGTCTCAACTGCTGTGGAGGCCTGTGCAGGCTGCGCTCAGCACAGACATGAGGGGCACCTTCTAAATAGTTGGTAGTTCGAATAATGTGCCCACAGATCGTTTATTAATACACAGTTTGCACACTCATGAGGGAACCCTGATGACAGAGCGCAGGTAAAGGGATTAGAAAGAAGCGGATAGATTTGAAAGAGATTTAGAAAACAGAGTCAGTGGTTTCTGAAGACTGGTTGGCTGCTACTAATGACCGAGGGAGAAGAAGGCAGCGATAAGGCTGCCTGTGTTGGCTTCGAGTTTGAGGAACCGAATGGAAGTGTCCAAGTGGAGATTTTCAATAAGGACTTGCAGATAGGAAGATAGGGATTTTGATATGCGTCACAATTTAAGGCCCACTATTTTAAATTTTTTTAACGTTTATTTTTGAGAGAGAGAGAGCGAGGGAGGGGCAGAGAGAGAGAGACAAAGACAGAGGACCGGAAGCAGGCTCCGCACTGACAGCAGAGAGCCCGACGCAGGGCTCGAAGCCGAAGCCGCAAACCATGAGATCACGACCCGAGCCGAGGTCGGACACTTATCCGTCTGAGCCACCCAGGCGCCCGCCCCTAAAGTTCACTATTTTAAACTACAGGACTTGGTAAGAACAGAAGGAATAGTGTATAAAACAGAGAAACAGCATAGAAGAAATAAAAAGTGTTATGTCTGTAATCCAAACTCTGAAGCCGGAGGCTCGTTATGGGGACGTGGCAGCAAAATAAGAAAAAAATGGTCCCTCCCATTTTCTTCCCCTCCTCCGCCCACCCACTGATTCCAGGCACAGCCAGCTTCTCACATCCAATTCCTTGGGTCTTGGGAGTGCCCTGGATACAGAGATGATGGATTCATGGATTTCCCTATTCATCCAGCAAATACTAGTACCTGTGCTATGTCATGTACCGTGCTCAGCTTCTGTTGGCCAGTAAAACTCCTCACGTTCCCCCCGTTCTCAGAACAATGCAGATGCTTGGTCTGTTGCAGCCCCCCTGCCCCCAAACTGTAATTCTACTGGCAGTGTAAAAGAGCAAGGCTAAGTTCTTGCCAAGTGCATGGCTGAAGTTGCTTTGAGAACACAGGAAGATTTGGAAAGAGGACCAAAGCCACTGGTCCTTCCCCTTGATTGTCATACCTGGTCAAGAGTTGACCATATTGCAGCTGAGGGTGGTACTTTATATTTGGCATTAGGTACGCCGAAGTTCAAATAGGTCTGCTTGTTACACATTCCCCAAATATTTTTTTTTTAATTTTTTTTCAACGTTTATTTATTTTGGGGACAGAGAGAGACAGAGCATGAATGGGCGAGGGGCAGAGAGAGAGGGAGACGCAGAATCGGAAACAGGCTCCAGGCTCCGAGCCATCAGCCCAGAGCCCGACGCGGGGCTCGAACTCACGGACCGCGAGATCGTGACCTGGCTGAAGTCGGAGGCTTAACCGACTGCGCCAGCCAGGCGCCCCAAGATATTTTTTTTTTTTAATGCATCAAATGCCTGAAGGCTTTTGTTTAGTTAGATGGGAAGATGGGTTTAGCTTTGCAACAGGACAAGCCGAGACAGAAGAGGCTTCATGGAGACCACAGCCAACTGCCTAGTTTGTGCCTTACCTGGGAGGAACCCTCTTGGGACCACCTGAAAGTAACTGATGAGCGGGAGAAGGGGATTTACTCTTGCTTGGGCTCAAAGTATTATCATTTGGGCACAGATGTAAATGCAACCCCATTACTAGCCCCAGGGTGGTGAGGCCCAGAAACATTTGAGCAACACGAGACAAGTAAACATGTGTTCAGATCCTTCTGGGAACCTGGGATAGGATTGTCTTGCTTTTTTAGAAAGAATACTTGTAACATGAAATAATCATTTATGTTGATATTTGACTTAAATGGCAGTTTGTTCAGCTTAGTAAGTCCGTCAAGAGCAAAAACTTCATATGTAGGAGATTATGGGAAAGCAGAAAGCTTTCGTCTTTTGGCAGAAGGGAAGGGAAATAAAAGAGCTTTGACCAAGAAGTCAACAATCCTTAAGCGAGTTGTAAAACCCAGGCTGGAAGCAATGCGGAAATGCACCATCAGCCAATCACATCCTCACGAAGGGATGGTGACACCACGGGGAAGCTGGACTCTGACGGGAGAAGATATTAGAAGGGATTTCTCCCAACTCCGCTCAGCTTTGATTCTAGAGCATTCCAAGAGGCCATTCCATGTCCTTTTCTTGCTTTATTCTTGTTCAACATAGTTGCAGCCCAAATGAGAAATCATCAGGGCCTAGCAAGTCTTTGGTTATAGAGATGTGAGAGCTCTAACAAAATCCCCTCCAGTCAGTAGGGAGAAGAAATCCACAAGCGGAAATTAATCCTGGGAAACATACTCTACATATAGGTGGATGTGCCCCCCCCCCATCCAGTGTTCACCTGCCCTTGTCACCTTGACAAGAAGTCGTGCTCCAACAGAGCCAAGCTGTCCCAAAGTAGCCAGAGGACTTTACTGAGTGTACTGAGATGCTACATGCAGTTTCTACAAACCCATTACGGGGAAGGCGAACCTGACTGTCAAAAGCCCATTAGCGGTGGACATATTCTTCTTTGGCAACTGTTCGAGCAGTGCTTCTCAACTGCAGCGTGCAAACAGATAGTCCAGGAGGTATTGTTAAAATACAGATTCTGGAGGCACCTGGGTGGATCAGTTGACTGAGTGTCTGACTCTTGATTTTTCGTCTCAGGTCACGATCTCAGGGTCATGGGATCAAGCCCCTCATTGGTCTCCACACTGAGTGTGCGGCCTGCTTAAGATTTTCTCTCTCTCTCCCCTTCTGCCCTTCTCCTCTGCTCACACCCATTCTCTCCCTAAGAATAAAAATAAAAATAATGTTTAATTAAAAAAAATACAGATTCTGATTCAGAAGGTCTGAGATGGGGTCTGAAACTTTATACTTCCAAATAGCACCGATGCTATTGGTCCAGATACTGCTAGGAAAAGTTGACTTTTCCAAGAACATTCCCTAGATGGATAAAAATGGCATTGCCTTTTCCACCTAGCACTGCAAGAGAAAACCATCAGCCACAGATGTGTTCGGCCTCAGTTGAATTCTAGGCTGCCTGCACTTAATGAATGAGCCTCACAGATAATCACCAATTCAAAGGAAAGAGAGATTTATGTCAACGCTTGTAAGCTTTGTTATCTGTCACCATTACGAAACATCGTATCATGAAATACTGAATTTACATACAACTCCCCCAATTACTGGCAAACTGTCCACGCGAAACATCTAATTTCAAATCTGCTCAGTTGAAAAGCATCGTCATTGTACTGCATCACTTCATGGAAGAGAGAACCTGCCCAGGGATTTAGAAGACTTGAAATCCTCGCTCTGTCATTCACCTGCTGTGTGATTCTGAGTACTGCCCTCCGCCCCTCTGAAGCTCAGATATGAAATGAGTAAGACTGACTGCATGCCTGTAGAGATCCTTCAGCTGTAAGGTTCTCTCTGCTGCATAACATACTGAAACATCATTTAAGTTCTCACCAATGATTAGGAAGGTGCCGGGTGTGGAGGTGGGAGGCTAGTCATCGGTGTAGACACCCTTGGTTTCACATCAGTGAGAACAGGACTGACAGCACAGTGTTTGGGGCACTGGCTTTAAAGTCAGACAGAGATGGGCTCCAGTCCCGCCTCCCCATGTTACCAGGCTCATGGTATTTCAGAGAGGACTGAGTTCCTCTGAATTTCAGTTAGATCATCTAGGACTCATCCGCTGGAAAGTCTAGTGCTATCCTAATCTGCATAGATAATCGGAGAGCAGTCAGTAACCAAATTCTCTTCTTCTTCTTCTTTTTTTTTTTTTTTTGCCCCACCAAATTCTCCTCTTACAGCCACTTCTGCTCTCCAACTTGTTCTGCTTTTGGAGTTTTGCTCCTTTTCCCTTTCTTCCCGTTCTCTGTCCACCTGGACCACCCATTCCAATGGGCTCTAGGTTCCAATGAACCAGCCGCAAATATCAGCATTCTGGTTATGGTTCATCAACATCAGTTCCTCACACTCCTTGTCTCTAGTTAGTCTTGGTGTTCCTCTCCATAACTTCTGTGGTTTCCATGTTAAAGCATGTTTCTCTATCCAGTGGAAGCCTCTTCACCTTCACCCCTGATCATGTGTGCCCCTACACCCTGGTGTGTCCAGGAAAGTTTTGGCTTACACTGCTGTCCCAGGTTAGTAGTTAGCCGAACCCACTTTTACTCTAAAAAATGTCCTGGTTTGGAAGATAAACTATGTAATCATACTCTCTAGAGCCAGCCTCCGGCAGGATGAATGAGTCAGCCATGCCAGAGAGAGTGGAACATTCATAAAAATATTCAATACAAGTTAGGGTTTGAGGAGGAAAGTCACCCGAAGAAATACAGGTAGAAGGCTAAAATCATGTTGAGGAGTATGTGCTCCTGGGCAAGACTTCATTGCTTCAGGGTAGAAGATGCCCCAGAGAATAAACTTGTACTTTATGAGTAAGACGGTGAGTTGTACTTCTTAAGAAAAAGAAAAAAGTAATATGAAGGGGCTTATTACCAAGCAAGTAGATCATCACCATGAACATCCACACCTCCAGTTTAGTAGAAGCCACTGGAGACAAGGCTCCTGTAATGGAAAGTGGACAAAAGAATGGCCTCATGGAAAGATCTTGGGCAAGGGATAAATCAGACAGGAATTAGGATATTGACTTTTTTCCTAACGGTGTGACCTTGGGCAAATGGCTTACTGTGTCTGGACCTTCGTTTCATCGCTTATGAAAGGAGAGAGTTCAATTAGCCATTGGTTTTCAAGCTATGCTCTGCAGAGATCAGGAGCCTTAGCAAACTTGTGGAGCCTTGGGGGGACAGGGGCAGCTCAAGATTTCCCACCACTGCTCACATAAGAGTTCTACTTACATCATTTTTATAGCAAGCAGTGAGTTGTCTTAAGAGTTCTGAAATTTGATTTTGAGATCTTGACGTGTTTGGAGATTTTGGTGCTAAAATAAAATGTGAACACTGACGGACTAGACCCCTTCTCAACTCTGGTCGATGTGGTTCTGAGGCCTCAGGAAATATCAGCAGTTAGTGAGCCTACAAATGGAGGTAGACAGAAGGTTCCTCTAATGCCCTCGAAGAGCCATGGTAACTTGATATTAAATGCAGACCACATGTGCACTTGTGTGTGTGTGTGCACTAGTTTGTTAGGGAGGCTGATGAAGACAGGTGTTTCCAAGGATTGTGTGGTTACAGACATGTGAAGGCGTGGCCAGGAAATGTTTTCCCTGGAGAGGAACTTTCTAGGCCTCTGAAAAGTGTTCCTAGCAGTGTTCTCCGTTACTCCTAAAGACCCAGAGATTCTAAACTAGTCCTAGGCTGATTCTAGATAATTAGGAGAAAGCCTGGCATCTGAAAAGTATTGCCAGTATGTTCAAAATTCTTAATTATTATAATGATAAAGTCTGTTGTGTCCTAGCGTCTTAGGGATTGGGCAGCACATCTAAATTTAAAGAGAAAAACATCCTTTCTTTTGCAATGAAAATCAGAAGTCTAAACATGTAGGTAAGATACTTTAACAAGGACAAAGTGGGTCAGGAAACCATGGTCTGTTTCCCACTTGCTGGATATTCCTGGAACCAAGAGGAAAAAAGTAGGTTAATGGTGAGGGTAGGACAGAATTGCTTGCTTTTACTGACCTGAAAGAAAGTTCAGATCTTGAATCATAAGGAAAAGATTGGCCAACACTGGGGGAGCTTGGGTCCTTGCTACTTATGAAGCCAGGTGTACCCTTGAGAACCAAAATGTGAATCTGGGACACTTGTTTCCTTCTCTTCATAAAAGCACCAGATAAGTTGTAGCTTAACATTGAACTTGAATGAAAATCATCTGCTCTCTTTTTTATCATAATCCAAAAAAATGAGATTTCATCCATTTTACATATTATTGGTCTCATATCTGAAACACTTTTTTTTCTTTCTTTTTTAATGTTTATTTTTGAGAGAGAGAGAGAGAGAGAGAGAGAGAGAGACAGAGCGTGAGTGGGGGAGGGGCAGAGATAGACAGAGACAGAATCTGAAGCAGGTTCCAGGCTCTGAGCTGTCAGCACAGAGCCCGATGCAGGGCTTGAACCCACCAGCCAAGAGATCATGACCTGAACCAAAGTCAGACCCTTAACCAACTGCCTGAACCAAAGTCAGACCCTTAACCAACTGAGCCACCCAGGCGCCCCTCATACCTGAAACACTTTTAAATTTTGGTCTCGATTTAGAATTCATTTGAATCTAGTCTTTTGTGGTTTTTTTTTTTGGTTTTTTTTTTTTTACTATATGAAATTTATTGTCAAATTGGTTTCCATACAACACCCAGTGCTCATCCCAAAAGGTGCCCTCCTCAATACCCATCACCCACCCTCTCCTCCCTCCCACCCCCATCAACCCTCAGTTTGTTCTCAGTTTTTAACAGTCTCTTATGCTTTGGCTCTCTCCCACTCTAACCTCTTTTTTTTTTTTTTCCTTCCCTTCCCCCATGGGTTTCTGTTAAGTTTCTTAGGATCCACATAAGAGTGAAACCCTATGGTATCTGTCTTTCTCTGTATGGCTTATTTCACTTAGCATCACACTCTCCAGTTCCATCCACGTTGCTACAAAAGGCCATATTTCATTTTTTCTCATTGCCACGTAGTATTCCATTTGAATCTAGTCTTTTCTATACTCTGTCATTCCAGAATGACTCGCGTGGTTGCTGTTTCTTATTTCATTGAACTTCCGATCATGCCACAACACGATGTTTCAGATTATCCGATGGATTCTACTCCTTAAGGGATAAAGCCCCAAGTCTTCGTATGCTGGACATTCATTATTGCATACCAGCCTTCCCTTCAGGCTTGTGGCTTGTGTCTTTATGATCCAGAGGCACCAGACTGGTCATTAGTTGCCAGACACAACCTGTACCTTCCATTCATTTGCCTTCTTCATGAAGCTTTCCAAACAGTAGAGCCCCAGGCAGGAAGAATCACCTTCCTCCACTCCCAGAATCCTCTGCGCCCGGATTCCTCTGTGCCCATTGTTGGCTCAGAGAGCCATATGTATGACTCTCTTTCTGTGTAGACTGTGAAAAGCATGCCTGTGCCTTTCTGTACCTCTGGCATCTAATACAGAACTTGGTACATGGTAGGTGCTCAAAAAATCTTTGTAGAAAAAATTTTTTTCAATGAATGAATTCTCAGTCGCGTCTAGAAATGAGAGGACTGAGCCATCCTCTAAATGGCGTGTGCTTCTGTGGTCTCTTTTAAATGTGTAAGCCTCTTTTACTGGTTGTAAAATGAAGGGTACTGGAAATCTTTTAAAACTAAACCTTTTCCGCTTAGAATGACTTGCGAAGCACATGTTTTTAATCCCCCTCCCCTTCCAAATGTCTGTAGAATTGCCATTCTCCCATTAAGACAAATTAGCCAAAAGTCTGCATTGGCTTTGAGAAATTGGAAAGGGCAATATCCACATGAAAACAATTCTGAGGAATTTCTGTTTAACATAGTGCAGCTAGGAGACATCAGATGGAGCCCACCCACAGTTTAAGACACGCATCGCACGCATCGCAGCCCTGACCTGTGCAGTGAATGGAGAATGCCCTTGAGATGAGCCGCTCTAAAGTTCTGTGGCTCAGGGCTTTGAATGGGACAATCTGTGAAGGGTGTTCAGACATTGCCATAACAAAGGGGAAAGTTGAGGCCCCTTAACCACATTGAGAAAATCTTTAAGAGGAGATTCAGATGGGGACACCTGGGTGGCTCAGTCGGTTGAGCAACCCACTCTTGGTTTCAGCTCAGGTCATGATCTCACAGTTGGTGGGATTGAGTCGGGTTCCTCACTGACAGCGTGGAGCCTGCTTGGGATTCTCTGTCATCTTCTCTCTCTGCCCCTCCCCTGCACTCCTTCTCTCTTTCTCAAAATAAATACATTTTAAAAAGACTTTATTTTCTAAAAAAGTTTTTCTTAATGTTTTTTTTTTAGAGAGAAAGATAGAGCACAAGTAGGAGAGAGGCAGAGAGAGAGAGAGAGAGACAGAATCCGAAGCAGGATCCAAGCTCTGAGCTATCATCACAGAGCCTGATATGGGGCTTGAACCCCTGAAGTATGAGATCATGACCTGAGCCAAAGTCAGATGCTCAACCAACTGACCCACCCAGGCACTCCTAAAAAACAAACAGACAAACAAACAAAAAACTTTAAAAATAGGAGGTTCAGATAAAGTCTACGTGAAAAAAAAAATTACGAGACAGGGAAAATTGCATACAAACTGGATATTTAATGATTGCAAGTAATTACGTTAGATTTTTATTTTTTTAAGATATAGTAATGGGACATGTAGTTCAGTGATGCTTTTTAGAAGGTTTGTATTTGCCTGTACAGTTGATCCTCATTATTTGTGGATTCCGGATTGGGGAATTTGCCTACTAGCTAAAAGTTGTTGGTATCCCCCAAAACTGATACCCAGGGGGCTTCCGCAGGCATTTGAGGACAGAGCACAGCGGTGAAGTATGAGTCACCCAACATCCTCCTTCCTCCTGAGGTCAACAAGGTGACACTGTGTTCGTGTGTCAGCTCTCATAATGTAAACCAGTATCCTTTTCACGGTCTATGCAATGTCATGGTTTTTTGTTTGTTTTGTTTTTTTGCATTTTTTGTGCCTTTTGCTCATGAGTTTATTGTTTAAAATGGTCCCCAAGCACAGTGCTGAAGTGCTCTCTGGTGTCCCTAAGCACTGGAAAGCTGTGATATGCCTTACAGAAAAAAAAAAAATAACCATTAGATTCAAGCTCCATCCAGGTGTGAGTTATGATGCCATTGGCCATACGTCCAAAGTTAATGAATCAACAATATATATCAACTAAGGTGTATTTTATCAGGTGTAGTTTATAAATACAACTAAAAAACAGGTGTATTTATAAAGGTGTAGTTTATAAATACAACTAAGGTGTATTTGTATCAACAAGGTGTGTATTAATCGGTTGACCAAAATGTTGTGACCAGAGGCTCTCAGGAATGCAACCCTGTATTTGCTCGAGAGCAATGATTGGGGATTTGCTATTTCAGTGTTCGCGAAACTTTAAAGAACCTTAACTACCACAAATAAGAAGGATCAGCTGTAAACAGGGATGAACTGGTGTGTGTCTGAAATTTGCTCCAAAATAATCTGGAGGACTAGAAGTGGAAATAGAAATGAAATAGTCTTAAGGGGCACCTGAGTGCGGTGAAGCATCTGTCGGTGAAGCGTCCAACTTCGGCTCAGGTCATGATCTCGTGGTTTGTGAGTTCGAGCCCCGTGTCGGGCTCTGTGCTGACAGCTCAGAGCCTGGAACCTGCTTCAGGGTCTGTTTCTCCCTCTCTCTCTGCTCCTCTCCCACTCATGCTCTGTCTTTCCCTCTCTCAAAAATAAATAAACATTAAAAAAAAATGAAATAGGCTGGCCATGAGTACATTGTTGGAGATGTGAGACAGGTATATGAGTATTCACTACACCATTCTGTCCACTTTTGTATGTATTTGGAATTTCCCATAACAAAAAGGTTTTCTTTTTAAAAGGGAGAGAGAGAATAGCATCGCTGAAACACAAATTTGGCTTTTCTTCAGGCATTAAAAATCATTTAGTGTATTATATAAGGAAATCTAATTATTTAGAAGTAGAATGAATTGAATTTCACGTGAAGTATAAATGATCCAGTGGTAGGGAAAGTTAGTATATACAAAACGGCAAACACGAAAGATAGTGCACGAGTGTGGGCTTTATAGATTGTAAGGTGATACCGAAACTGACATGTCGTTTTTGGAAGGAAAAAGGGGAAAGCAAGAGACATGGATGTAACAGACTACCTTCTGCCATTTCACTGGAATAAAGCTCCGTTTCTAATCTTCACTTTTGTTTATCCCGTTAATAAACCTGCTTCAGGCGCCTGGGAGGCTCGGCCCCCTCTGTCCCGGCTCAGAGTCTGAGAGTCCGAAACAGGTCATGTGCAAGGGCAGAAGCCCTGCTTTATCCCCACAGGTTTCCACAATGACCTCTTCTTGCTCTCAGGCCCTCTGACACTAATTCAGCAGTGGCTTTCGCCAAGCTAAAGCCTCTGTATCATTCTTTGCTTCCTCATCTCCTGCAACATTTTTTTCCAAATGTCTTCCGAGTGCTCTTAGAGCTCCAGAGAGATTTCCCTGGGAGCACGGAGGCCGGGGTAAGCCCGAGAGCTGCCCCAGCAGGATCGGGCGACGCCACTTTGATCCGCTCCATAACTCGGGTTTTGCAAAAAGATCTTGCAAGGGCGAAAAGATGATTCTGCTTCTTAGGGGAAAAAAAAAAAAAGAACTGCACAAGCCATGCTTCTGGGACACACTTTAGGAGGAGGATGGAGGAGGGCTCGATGTGTGCACAGGGTGGCTGTCCCTGATGAACCTGGCTCACTTCGGGCGAAAGATTCACACTTACGCGGCATGTTTCCTTCTGTTCTCTCAGAGAAACCAGACTCTCCTGCAGCCCAGATCAACACAGCTTCCTCTGGAATCCTTAGCACTGGCCAGGTTTTGTGCACAGAGCCATGTGTCTGGCCTTTGGGTCTTCAGCTTGAGAAAGATTTGGAGAACCCCAAGAGTTTTTTGAGTCATCACCCACATCCTCACTACTATGTCTTGAGAGCCCGTCTGATGCCATTTTGCACAAGTTACTTGGCATTTGTTATTTTATTTCACCCTCTCCGCAAGCTTGCAAAGCAGGCGGTGGCCTCCTCGTGTCTGAGTCCCACGCTTTTACAGGCAAGTGACAGACACACGCTCTCAGAAGCTCGCAGAAAGCAAGTGAAGGAAAGGCCCAAACCCAGGGCTCCAATTCTGAAAGGACACCCGTCACCTTCTCTCCTCTTGGCTTCCGTGTTCACCTTGGCTTGCGCTCCGCAGAAGTGGTCACTTCACATGCTTTGCACGAAAGCGGGGGCCGTGCTTTTTCACTGCAATAGTCCCAGCAGTAGAACAATGCCTTGCACGTGGAAGGCACTCAGAATACATCTCCTGAATGAGTGGATGGGATGAAAACACAGTATGGATTTTTCTAAGTCCCTAACTCTCTGTGCATACCAAAGACACTGTGGCAGTTGCTTGTGTACAGTGTATCACAGTGAGCACTGAGCAAGCAGATTGCCATACACTAGCCTCTCTCCAGCCAGCCTGCAGAATGGCCTCCATTAATAGATCATTACTCCTTCTTTCTCACTTTTAGCTGAGTTACTCCAAATATATTTGTACATGATACATGTGAACCAAGAGGGAAAACAAGACCAGAACGTTCTCTTTCTGTGAAGTATATGGGCATGTGTATACACAAGGCTGCCCTTGACTTTGGGTTGGAGTGAAGTCACTGCCATTTTTTTAGGAGAAATCCCTCTTAGCTATAGTGAACCAAATTATTTCATTATTTCGCTTCTATAGTTTTGTCTCAGAAAGAAGCACCCTCCCATAGGCTGGGCACCAAAGAGAGTCCTCAACCTCAGATCTCCAAACACAAAATGAAATGTTTGGGCAAAAGGTTCAAGTAATCCGGTTCATTCCAGACTTCCCATTGCTAACCTCACACCCAGCCTTGGGCTTAGCAACTGTCAGTATTTGTTCACTACCTGGGACCAAATCCAAAGTGTTTGCCTCTAGCGGGGATCCCAGAAGATGCTGTACGTCTCCTACGTCAGTCTCAGGAAGCAGTCCGATATCGGTACCTAGGAAAATACAACGCCCTTGTATACAAGGAAACAATAAACAAATGATGCAAAGGATTGATGTTGTTTGATACAGACTTTATTAAAATTTATAATGTAGGCAGTAAAAAGGTGAACGTATAAAGCCACACTGCCCAGTAGCTGCTTTTCATTTCCAGCTGTCACATTAAAAAAAAAAAGTGGGGGAGAGCACCTGGGTGGCTCAGTTGGTTAAGTGTCCAACTCTTGATTTCGGCTCAGGTGTTGATCTCGCAGTCCGTGAGTTCGAGCCCCGCATCGGGCTCTGTGCTGACAGCTCGGAGCCTGGAGCCTGCTTCGGATCCTCTGTCTCCCTCTCTCTCTGCCCCTCCCCCGTTCATGCTCTGTCTCTGTCTGTCCCAAAAATAAATAAACGTTCAAAAAAAAAATTTTAAAAATTCTTGAAAAAGTAAAAAGAACTTGGTGAAATTAATTTTAATATATATTTTGTAAAACCGAATATATCCAAAACATGATCAACATGGAATGAATATAAACATTGTTTGGTTTGTTTGTTTTTTTTCATTTTCAAATTATTTATTCAGGTCAGCCTGAAAATTCCAAATGGCCTTCAGAATACTTCTTAAAGAAACGTTTCCCCATGTTTTACGTTTGCCGGTTTTGTTTTTTTTTTTTTTTTTAATGTTTATTTGTTTTTGAGAGAGAGAGCATGTGTAAGCAGGGGAGGGCAGAGAGAGAGAGGGAGACACAGAATCGGAAGCAGGCTCCAGGCTCTGAGCTATCAGCACAGGACCCGACACGGGGCCTGAACCCACAAACTGTGAGATCGTGACCTGAGCCGAAGTCGGACGCTTAACCGGCTGAGCCACCCAGGTGCCCCTACATTTATTGTTTCTTTAATTGAAACATAGTTGCTGTGCAATATTATATCACTGTCAGGCGTGCGACGTAGTGATTTGACATTTATATACATTACAAAAGGACCACCACGTTAGATCTGGTAACCATCTGTCACCGTGCACAGTTATTAAAATATCACGGGCCGTTTCCCCTCTGCTGTGCATCTCTGTGACTTACTGATTTTCTAACTGAAAATTTGTATATCCTCCTCCCCTTCTTCTCGCCCCCTCCCTCCCCTCTGGCAGCCACCAGTGGTTCTCTGTATTTACGAGTCAGGGGGCATCTGGGGGGTTCAGTTGGTGGAGCATCGGACTCTTGATCCCCAGCTCGGGTCTTGCTCTGAGCGTTACGAGTTCGAGCCCTGCCCTTGGGTCCGTGCTGGGCGTTCATGTGTCCTTTTAGATTCCACATACTAAGTGAAATCCCATGGCATGTGTCTTTATTAAATATACCTCAAATACTTGAGATAGTTTTCAAGATCTTTTTTTTTTTTCATACTAAATCTTCAAAAGTCATTAAGAATTCTGTGCAGTGCAAATGTATGTTACATCCATTTGGAGGCTAAATTTTGAAAGGCTTCACGTCCAATCTATGGTCCCACAAAACAATACGGTTAGCTACCAGGAAAATCTTTCATACTCCTTCGGTTCCGAAGTTTAAATTCAAGTTACAGGCAGTTAAAAATTCAGTGGCGTTAGTCACATCTCAAGTGCTCAATAGCCACGTGTGGCTGTGACCGCCACATTGGGCTACAAAGTCTGAGGCGACTTGGGGCGGGAGGAAGCTGTTTTAGATACAGAAATCAGGACGATGTTGTGCAAAGATGACACTGGGAAAGAGACGCGCGCAGAACGAGAGAGGGAGTCCGCCGAGATGTGAGGGTACAGCATTCCGGGAAAACAGAAACACGAACCGCGTAGGTCCCGGAAGCGGGATCGTCAATCTCCCAACGCATGTGTGACCTTCAGCGTCTTGACCTGGGGAGTCTCTCTACGTATTCAACGGATGACACATGATGCAGTGTCTCTCCAGTGCTTAGGGCGGCAAGTTCCCCAATTATGCCCGGTTTCCTGTTTCCATTGTTCATTAGAACAAAATATGAGGTTCATCTCCACGATTAGAAAGAAGTTGGGGCGCCTGGGTGGCGCAGTCGGTTAAGCCTCCGACTTCAGCCAGGTCACGATCTCGCGGTCCGGGAGTTCGAGCCCCGCATCAGGCTCTGGGCTGATGGCTCGGAGCCTGGAGCCTGCTTCCGATTCTGTGTCTCCCTCTCTCTCTGCCCCTCCCCCGTTCATGCTCTGTCTCTCTCTGTCCCAAAAATAAATAAAAATGTTGAAAAAAAATTTAAAAAAAAAAATTAAAATTAAAAAAAAAATTTTTTTTAATTTAAAATTGTGATGGAGGGGGAGCAAGTCCTGCTGCACTTTCAAGTTGCCAGAGTAGGGGCGCCTGGGTGGCGCAGTCGGTTAGGCGTCCGACTTCAGCCAGGTCACGATCTCGCGGTCCGTGAGTTCGAGCCCCGCGTCGGGCTCTGGGCTGATGGCTCAGAGCCTGGAGCCTGTTTCCGATTCTGTGTCTCCCTCTCTCTCTGCCCCTCCCCCGTTCATGCTCTGTCTCTCTCTGTCCCAAAAATAAATAAACGTTGAAAAAAAAAATTTAAAAAAAATAAAAAAAATAAAAAAAAAAGAAAGAAGTAAAAGGAGGGGCGCCTGGGGGGCTCAGTCAGTTGAGCGTCCGACTTGGCTCAGGTCATGCTCTCCCGGTCTGTGAGTTCGAGCCCCGCGTCAGGCTCTGTGCTGACAGCTCAGAGCCTGGAGCCTGCATCAGATTCTGCGTCTCCCCTCTCTCTCTCTCTCTGCCCCCCAGCTCACACTCTTGTCTCGCTCTCAAAAATAAAGAGAGAAACTTTCTTTGTTGTTTTTTTAACAAAAAGAAATTACAAGAACAAAATTTCTGGGTCGTATCTGGCAGCAAAGCACTGCGTGCCCTCACCCCACCCTCGTCCTTGAGAAAGGTTCACGGTGGCCATCTGCATTTAGCTAATCTCAGTGTTATTTTCTCTCGGCGGGTTTCTGGACAGCTAACACCTTTGACAACGATATCAGAAGTAGGTTTCCAAACAGCACTATTCAGAGCCCATTCAGAGAAATCTGAGCAAATGGATTAAAGCTTTCCTTATCTTTGCTTTTTCTTAGGCAAGTTAGACCGAGGTGTGTAAGTAATCTCAGCCAGGGACAAAAAGTCTAGGGGGGACCAAACAGCCAAGAGCTGAAAGGCCTCCCTGTTCAGGGAGCTCACAGGGCTTAGGAGAGAAATCAGGGAACAGATTCTTTCTGTATTCACACTTCTGTATCCCTGTGCAAGAAGTGAAATACTCAAATGCGTGTGCAGTATCCCTGAAGTGAATTAGAAAGGTCGAAAGGTTTAAGGTGAGAAAAACAGATTTTGTTAGGGTGATTAGTGAAAGGTTTAGGGTTGTTGGGTTTTTTTTTTCCTTTTTTTTTCCTTTTTTTTTTTTTTTTTTTGAGAGACAGAGACAGAGAATGAGCAGGGGAGGAACAGAGAGAGAGGGAGACACAGAATCCAAAGCAGGCTCCGGGCTCCGAGCTGTCAGCACAGAGCCCATCACGGGGCTCGAACCCACGAAGCGTGAGATCATGACCTGAGCCGAAATCAGACGCTTCACCGACTGAGCCCCCCAGGCGCCCCAAAAGGGTTTTTTGTTTCTTTCATTAAAGTTGCCGTTAATGATTAATAGTAATTAAAAGTTGTAACACAATGAAAAGCTGCCCAGCATCACTCATCATCAGGAAATTGCAAATCGAAAGCACAGTGAGACATCACCACACGCGTGGCCGAATGGCTGTCATCAAAAATGACAAGCAATTAACACGTGCTGGTGAGGATGTGGAGGAAAGGGAGCCCTCGTGAGCTATTAGCGAGAATGCAAACTGGTGCGGCCACCGTGGGAAGCAGTATGGAGGGTCCTCAGAAAATGAAAAGTATAAATACTACGTGATCCAACAATCCCCGCTCTGGGCATGTATCCAGAGGGGATGAAATCACGATCTCAGAGAGATACCTGCACTCGCCTATTCACAGCAGCAAGACCAACGCTGTGTCATTTCACTTCCACGTGGAATCTGGAAAAGCCGAACTCCTAGAAGTAGAGTGAAGTAAGGGCCAGGGGGTGGGAGAAAGAAGGTACTGGACCAAAGGTACAAACTTCCAGTTGGAAGGTGAGTCAGCTCTGGGGATCTCGTGTGCAGCTTGGGGATTACGGTTAACAATTCTGGGTTATATCCTTAGCAGTTGCCAAGAGAGAGTTGCTTAAATGTCCTCACCGCTAATGCTGTGGCCGTAATAATTTTGTAATATATGTGTCCCAAATCAGTATGCAGTTTACCTTAAACTTACACAGTGTTTTATTTACATATATATATATATATATACACACACATATATGTATTTAAATATGTATAATATATAATATCTAAAAAATATATAAATATATTTGTACATTATAAATATATATTTATATACGTATATAAATATATGTTTATATACACATATATGCACATGTGTTTATATACACATGTTTATATACACATATATATTTATATGTATATTTATATTATATACATATATATGTATATTTATATTATATACATACTATATACATATATTATATATGTATATAAACATATGTGTATATAAACATATTTATATATGTATATAAATATATGTGTGTATATAAATATGTGTGTATATAAATAAATGTGTGTGTGTGTGTGTGTGTGTGTGTGTGAGAGAGAATGACATCTCAATGAAGCTATGGGGAACACTGCAAAACAAAAAAACTTGCCACTTTCCATTTAAATTTACTCCTGTCCAGTTTTTGCAGCTCTGTTGGCTTTGAGGAGGATAAATCCACACAGATGCTGAGCTCAGGCTTGACTCCCAACACCTCCCCTGAAATCAAGTCCCTTGAACATGAGTGCTCCTATCTTGTTCACTAGGTACAACCCCAAAGCCTCATAAGGAAGAAATGCTCTGAGAACATTCTTTGAACACGGAAGAGACAATGTCATGTACGAAGTCATTGCCCAGGCTATAGGACAGAAGGAATGCAGAGAACAGGAAGTGTGTGCCTCAGCGGGGGGAAAGGGGGGTGTACGGGGTCTCAGAAAATGTGACCCCAGGTGCGCCTGGGTGGCCCAGTCGGTTAAGCATCCGACTTGTGATTTCAGCTCACGTCATGATGTCGTGGTCTGTGACTTCGAGCCCCACGTCAGGCTCTGCGCTGGCCACATGGAGCCTGCCTGGGATTCTGTCTCCCTCCCTCTCTCTCTGCCCCTCCCCTGCTTGAGCTCTCTCTCTTTCTCTCAAAGTAAATGAACATTTTTTAAAAATTTAAAAAGGAAAAAGAAAATGCGGCCCCAAAAGCATTTCTGGAGTCAGCTGAGAAAGGAGGGTCCAGGAGTGTAAAAAGTACATCACGTGGCTCTAGGTTTTTATGTCCAGGGATGCAAGAGACTAGGGGTGCGATAGCACCTGCTCTCAGAGGTTCAGGGCACTTTGATCAGCACGTGCGTCCTCCTGAGGTTTGGAAGGTGCGGTAAATCAGGCGCTAGACTCCACCCCGTGCCCTTATCGACCATCGAACGCTAGAGGTGAGCCTGTGACCCTTGTCACCCAGACAAGCCACTGTGGTGCTTGTCTCCTCACAGCCTCACCTCCTCTCTGCCCTCAGGGGAGAGTCCAGAGAAAGGTGGGAAGCAAGTGATTTCTCCTGACCCTCCAGCCCGTCCTCTGGACTCCCGTAATTACATCAGAAGTGTTGTCAGGAAGAAGGAGAGCAGACTTCCCTTGCCCCTTCAGAAGGATGATTGCAACTGAGTCCGAAGGAGAATGTCCAACCGTCAGAGCGAAACAGGCTGCCTCCCCAAGGGAGGTCGAGGGACCACATTGGTGGCATCATCGAGGGAAATCTCCACTGGAGATTGAGCTTGAACTTGATGACCTACCTCTCTAATAATAGCACACCTCCGTGAGCACAGCCAGCACCCACGGCCAACGCCAGCGGACCCAGAGCAGGTGCTCTCATTACCCCATTCCAACCTCTGAGCTGAGTTAGGACCACAGAGGCAGGTGGCCCTTTTATCCCCTGGAAGCAGGGTGCCCCTACGATCTATCACACAAACTAGGACACTCTTACAAATGAAAGGGGACGGTAACAACGTGGCCTGACAGGGCAGATCGGGAGCTATGGTGCTCTAAGTAGAGGGCGCCATTAACAAAAAGGCGTGGACTCTTGGTGGGAGCCATAATACTGAACCACAGTGTTCATTAATGGCCTAACAATCTGCCTGGTGTGGGGCACCTGGGTGGCTCTGTCGGTGAAGCGTCTGACTTCGGCTCAGGTCATGATCTCACAGTTCGTGGGTTCAAGCTCCGCGTGGGGCTCTGTGCTGACAGCTCGGAGCCTGGAGCCTGCTTCCGATTCTGTGTCTCCCCCTCTCTCTGCCCCTCCCCTGCTTGTGCTCTGTCTCTGTCTCTCAAAAATAAATAAATGTTAAAAAAAAATTGTTTTAAATCTACCCGGTGCTATTAAAGACTGAGAATCTTCAATGAACCTAGCAGTAAATATAGCAATGTGATGTGTCATATAAAGACACTTAGGCTGGTAACTCTGGGGGGGATGGGTTATGATTCAAGGGGATTCCTCAGGTCTGGAGAGAGAAACACTAAGGAAAGGACAGTAGGAGGAGACATGTTTCACGTTGCATTTCCATGGATTTTTTTTCACATTTCTCCTTTTATTTTTATGTATTCATTCATTTATTTATTTACTTATTTATTTAAATTCAAGCCTACAGTGTGGTATGGTTTCAGGAGTAGAACCCAGTGGTTCATCACTTACAACACCCAGTGCTCATCCCAACAAGTGCCCTCTTTAATGCCCATCCCCCATTTAGCCCATCCCCCACCCACCTCCCCTCCAGGAGCCCTCACTTCGTTCTCTGTTTTTTAACAGTCTTTTATGGTTTACCTCCCTCTCTGTTTTTATCTTATTCTTCCTTCCACAGATACTTTTTTTTTTAACATTTATTTATTTTTGAGAGAGAGAGGCAGAGCATGAGCAGGGGAGGAGGAGGAGAGAGAGCGAGAGATACAGAATCTGAAGCAGGCTCCAGGCTCCTAGCTGTTTGTTAGCACAGAGCCCGACGTGGGGCTCGAACCCACGAACCACGAGACCATGACCCGAGCTGAAGTCGGACGCTCAACCGACTGAGCCACCCAGGCACCCCCCCCATAGATACTTTTAAACACCCTTAAAATAAGACTAAAAAAAGCTTCAACTGCTTATGCCAGATTATATGATTTTTTTTCTTTTGTTTGCAGCAGTTTTGGGGTGTCTGGAATAGAATTTGGGGGGAGCAAAATCTCCCTGCCGCATCCAATCATGCTGGCATTGCCACGTTTTACAACCATGCAAACCTCGGGTCCTCATCCATAAAGCCAGCCCCGAGACCTCTGCCCCCGGGACTCCATCCAGCTTGGCCCTCTGAGACTTCACACTCCTGCTCAACTTGGACATCAGGCCAAGCCCCGCAGACCCACCAGGGTGATTCACTTAAAAGGGTTAGCAAATAACCATGACTTAGTAATGCATCAGTGTGCACACCTAGGAGTCATGTCTGTCCAAACAGCTTTATGATCGTCTGCTCTCTTACTCTTTTCCGCCGGCTTCCTATTTCTCTCCCCTCTCTAGGGCTCCTAAAGACTCACACTGGAATAGCTTGCAAATTCCCGTCTTTTCTGATTGGGCCCATTGAATGGGGCCGTCACAGTGTCTTCACAAATGGCATTTCCATTAACATTTTCTATTTCTGTCCACTCGGGGCACCTAAAGATTTCCCACCAAGATTTACATTGACTATTTTAAGAAAGTGCTTTTAAAAAGCCAACGCGTTGGCTAAGTTTAAATCTGACTTTCTCAAGGGATGCTTAAAAGAAATATACTAGGGTTTTTTTTTTTTTTTTCAAGAACCTTTGTAAGTTCAAAATAACATTCCAAAAGGAGTCACTAGAAAAACATTCAGGGTAAGAGGGAAAATTTTTTTTTTTTTTTTTTTTTTTTGCAGACCTGGCTACAGCTTAATGTTTGTTCTCTGTTTGTTTTTTGACACAGAAAAGTCAAATAGCTATAAGAGTCAGATAATAACTGGGAAAAAAAAATGGGCTGTGCTTCTCACATCCAGAATATTTACAAAAGAGGGAGGAGTCAATCCACTGAATGTCGAGATCCATTATTCAGTAGGCCAGGTAGAAAGAGAAGATTTTTGACAATTGGTGGATCAAAGGCAGAGCTTTGGAGATTCTCTTAGATCTTACAGCAGCAACGTCGCAGCCATATTTGAACTGAGCCAACTGGAACTTTCCATCGGGCTAATGACCCACAACCTTCTGATGCCATTGCCTTGTGGAATGCCTGATATGCTCTGACAGCTGCCAGTCAGGAAGATAAACCATGGATGATTACTTCAACAAAAAACATAGAGCTGAAGGGATTGTCTCCCTAGGCATAGGGACAGATCTCTGCTGGCAGAGGAGGGCGAATGATGTCTCAGTGAGAATCGGGTTTTGCTGCTAAAACTAAAAAAACCCTCATCCTCGTGGCCAGGGGGCCAGGGGGAGGCTTACAGCTGGTGGGGCAGCACCACAATGTCATCAGGGACCTAGACCTTGATGGTTTCCTCTGCCACTTTGAGCGTATGGCTTCTAGTCTCCAGATTCACCTCATGGTCCTAGAGAGCTGCCAGGCTACCATCCATTACAACTGCATCCCAAGTAGGAGGAGAGAGAAAGTGGGGGAAGTGTGGTCCTTCTCTTTTGGACGATGTCCCAGGAATCCTAGATGACACTTCCATTCTGTCCCGTCAGCCAGAGTGTGGTCACGTGGCAATTATCAGCCACAACGGAGGCTGAGAGTTGGGTGCCCAGGGGTCTCTTTCATATACCGAGTCTACAGTGTGCCTTTTCTTATCTTCCAGCGTCAGCAGCTCACCTGAAGTCAGCGTTGTAGCCTGGAAAAGGCTGGATGAGTGTTTGCTCACCACTGGACATAAAAAATAATCTGCATGTTTGAAAAGGATGTGCTGAACTCGTGACCTAATAAACGGTTAGTGCTTAGTCTTTAAAACGCAGGTAAGAGTCTTCTCCTGTGCTTTTTTCAGAAACGAATAAGCCAAGAAAGCCCATGGTACAGTCTCATAATGATGTGGAGTCTTCAAGTGACTTTTTCTTTAAGGTTTTATTTTATTTTTAAGGAATCTCCACACCCAACGTGGGGCTCGAACTCACAGCCTGAGATCAAGAGTCACACACTCCACCGGCTGAGCCAGCCAGGCGCCCCTCTTTCAGTTTTTAATACGTGATACTCAAAGGGGTTCTTTCACACCAAAATCTATAATGATGAAAATGAAGGAGTTATTTGGGAATAAGTGTGTCCATTATTTATATACTCTGGAAGGAAATGCATGCTGGTCACAAAACAATTGACTGAAGCCACTGTCAACAACAAACTCTAATAATATGGCCCCGGTAGGGTTTTTTAAGTGTTTTTTTTTTCTCTCCCCCCAGCTTTATCGAGGTATAATTGACGAACAAAATAGTGAGATATTTAATGTATACAATGTGATCATTTGCTAGACGTGTATGTTGTGAAAGGGATTCACCCCATCCAGTTAAGTAACACATCCCTCTCATTTATTTATGATTTGTTGGTGAGAACATATAAGTTCTATTCTCTTAGCAATTTTCAGTGGTGCAATACAACATTATCCACACAGTCATCATGTTATACATTGAATTCTCCTATCTTATTTATCTTACAACCATCTCTCCCTACTTCCCCCCTCCCCGGCCCTGACCACTTTATAAGCCTCTGTTTCTGAGCTCAACTTTTTTGGGGTTTTGTTTTGAGACTCTTCCTACTTCGAATTCCCTCCAGTAGGCAGATTCTTTTTTTTAATGTTTATTTTTGAGAGAGACAGAACACAAGCTTTACTTTTGAGAGAAAGAGAGAGCACAAGTGGGGAAGGGACAGAGAGAGAGAGAGAGAAACAGAATCCGAAGCAGGCTCCAGGCTCTGAGCTGTCAGCACAGAGCCTGACGCAGGGCTCGAACTCATGAACCCTGAGCTGAAGTCAGATGCTTAACCGACTGAGCCACCCGGGCGCCCCTCCAGTAGGCAGATTCTTTTTTTTTTAATTTTTTTTTCAACGTTTATTTATTTTTGGAACAGAGAGAGACAGAGCATGAACGGGGGAGGGGCAGAGAGAGAGGGAGACACAGAATCGGAAACAGGCTCCAGGCTCCGAGCCGTCAGCCCAGAGCCCGACGCGGGGCTCGAACTCACGGACCGCGAGATCGTGACCTGGCTGAAGTCGGACGCTTAACCGACTGCGCCACCCAGGCGCCCCCAGTAGGCAGATTCTTGATGTCCTGGAAGGAAAGTGTCTTCATCTTGGGTTTTTCCACCTGCTCCTCCTCACCCTTATGCCCAGAGGCACATAACCTGATGTGGATACATAGGTTCAGAAACCTCTGGAAACTGCATGTCAACTTGTGTGTACTTGCATATCAGCAGCTTCTCAAAAACGTCTGTGCTCCTTGAAAGTGCTGCCCTGGTGGTTTGTGCTTCAGCAATGCAGACACCCACCCCCAGGCCACACACACAGGGTTATCTTGTGCCTCCAGGTCTACCAGGGGACAAGGAGAGAAGGCATCCCGGGTAGAGAGAAGCACCGCGAATCTGGTAGACTCCTGCTTTGCTTCAATATTTCAGCACAAAACCTGTCTTCTCTGTAAAACTGACTCCTCCGAGCAGGTGGGGGCTTTCTTTGTTCAGCTTAAGCTGCCTGCACCTTGGTGCATCATACTGCATTGTCACTGTTTGCCTGTGTTGTGATTGACTTTTCATATACGTATCACCTATGACCACAACTGGCACATTCCAATGAGTTTCCAGTGGGTGGGCATGTGGATGATGGATGGATGGATGTATGGATGGATGGATGGATGGATGGACAGATGGATGGATAAATGGATGATGGATTGATGGATGGATGGGTGGATGGATAGACGGACAGACTAAAGGATAGATGAACCTTCTCTTCTCATTGCCGCTTCAGCGTTAGCCACAGATCCATTCTGTTCCCTATCAGATCAATCATTTCCCTAACTCAGGGCTAATATTAATAGCAATGCCTGAAACTGCTGAAGGTTTAGGCTTTAAAATACACAATCCTGGGGCGCCTGGGTGGCTCAGTCAGTTAAGCGTCCAACGTCAGCTCGGGTCACGATCTCACAGTTTGTGGGTTCGAGCCCTGCGTCAGGCTCTGTGCTGACAGACTTCAGATTCTGTGTCTCCCTCTCTCTCTCTGCCCCTCCCCTGCTGGCACTTTGTCTCACTCTCAAAAATAAATAAAAACATTAAAAAAAATTTTTTTTTAAATACACAATCCTGATTTATTGAACTTCGGTCCACCCGTTTCTGTTTTCTCCGGATGAATCCTAGAGCCGCAGCGATATTCTTTAAATGGGCTCCGTTCCTCTCCTTAACCAATAGTATCTTCATTTTGACGGGGACTGCTTCATAACTCTGCTTTTTTGCAGAAGGGAAAGGAGCTTCCGGGCTCTGGCGGATCTGAATGTAGCACCATTTTTCACAAGTTGTTTTCGCTTTAGCAACGTTACGTGGCTCTCTGTCAATCGCCAGTCCTCACCCTCGACAGTAACTGGATTTTTTTTTCAAAAAATGGTCTATTTGGTTCCTTCCTGGGGTTTTACTGAGTTTTAAGTTTGCGGTGCTGAGTGGCATGTTTTAGATGTGCTTGCCCCCGGGAGCTGATGAACTTTGCCTTCCACGTCGACAAACCACGAAAGACAGAAGAACCGGGAGAGGCAAGAGTTACTGTCTGGCGAGCCCAGAGACTGCCTCTGCCTGGAGCGGCGTTTTGGATACAACTCATTATTTGTGGAAATGGTGTGTTCCACAGGCAAAAATAGCTTTTTAAAAAAAGAACCAATCTGTACCCTCCTGAAGTCATGTCAAAATGGATGCAGGGTTTCTCATGGAAAGGAGAACCATTTTATTATGGCCTGAAGGGTCCTCGTGTACTGGGCCTTGCCACATGAAGCCTAGTCTAGGCGGCTTTAGGGTCCAGAACAAGCGAATAGAGGCTTAATGATGAGGTAATGAGAGCAGAGGTCACGGGTGGGAAACAAGTTTTCTATTTGCAGCCACACAGCCATGGGAAAGTCTCACCCAGAGACCATCAACTAACGAAAAAAAAAAAAAAAACCATTGAAAACGGAGAAGAATGTGGGAACCTTCCCTTACCTGATCTTAAGCACAGAGGGACACCGGACTTTAAATAATAAAATCAAACCGTAGAGGGCAGCTTCATATGAGAATCAGCAAAGGGAAACACAAAGAGGAGGGGAAAAAGAGGAGGGAGTAAACGGAGAAGAGGGAGCTTTTGTAATTGTTTTAATCACTGGCCTATATTGTTACTCTCCGCAAAGACATGAAGCACAGATAGGTTGAGTGACCTGCCTAAAGTCAACACAGCTAGCTGGGAGAGGAGCTGGGATTTGAACCCCGGCAGCCAGGCTCCAGGGTCTGCCATGATGGGGGTGTGAGGGAGGGGTTGGGAAAGCTGAGTGTTCCGGCTCTGACCCCCATACTGCAGACTGACTATTTGTATCCCTTCAGGATTCATGTGTTGAGAGCTGACTCCTGATGGGAGGCCGGGCCTTGGGGTGGTCAGGTCACGAGGGCAGAGCCCGCACAAATGGCCTCAGTGCCTGCAGAAAGGAGGGTCCTTCGGCCATGTCAGGACGCAGTGAGAAGGCGATTCAGATATGGAATCTTCCAGTGCCTTGATCTGGGACTTCACAGCCTCCAGAACTGTGAGAAATAAGCCTCTGTTGTGTCTAAGCCCCTCAGTCTATACAGTGTTCTGTTTATAGCAGCCAGACGGGGCTGAGAGCCCACAGAGCGCCCATTCCGAGTCCCATTCTGAGTCCCCTTCCAAGTCCCCTTCCGAGTCGAGCTGCCCACACTCCACTCACACCACTGGCTCTTGGTAGAGCACCTCTGAATGCCCAGCTCAGCTCATCGCCCCTCACCCAGGGATGAGCCCGGCCTAACCCTCCCAACCTATGTGACCTGGTGTCCTGTCCCCGGGGGGCCTGGTGCCCCATGTCCAATAGGAACATCCAGGAGTTCTCTGCCCACACCTGCCGTCAACACACCTGGCCTGGCGCTTTGATCAGTTCACGTCCACGTTCCTGTCCTAAGCCGATGGAGTTCCTGGCAGGATATAGCGAGAGAAACACATCCCGACTTGGATCTCGGCACTTAGGGTTCAACAGAAACCAGCGCTGAGAGAACATGTTGAAGATCAATGGAAACGCAGCTAGTCCTCAGTGGGGACGTGCACAGTGGGGTCGGAGGCCGATGCTGAATGGACTCCGTTCCGATCCCATCGCTGTCGAAACCTAGAAGTTTCGGCCAAGCCGGTAAACCCTGCGGGGCGAACACTCCAGCCTCAGTAGCGGCTGGATGTCTGCAGGTGGAAACAGCACACAGTGACTTCTTGACTAGATGGAGGGATGTTTCCAACCTGAACATCTGCCTTGAGGAGACTCGACTGTATTGGGAAAATGTTGTTTTGTAGATGATACACTGTAAATCACTTCTCTGCCCGAAAAGTTCTAATCTAATCACAGGCTTTGCCTCTGGTTCGGAAGACGCGGTCAGGGAGAGGCCTGGGTTTGAGCTAAGCTGTGCTGAGGAGTGGAGTGGATACAGTGATGGAACATCCGGTACCCCCCAGCTCCTGGGAGCATTGGGGGCCGGTGGGATCTCAGCTGCATATCATTCAGGCATTTGCTCCCGGCCGAACAGAATTGCCCATGGTTTCATACGCTCCCAAGGGGCCCGTGTGTTCACTGCCTGCTCCTTAGAGACAGGGGGGATGAAAAGGCCTCTCAAGGCAGGACAGCTTTGGAGGAGCACCCCCATTCCAGAGCGGGCTGGGGTTCAGGACCAGGAGTAAAGAGAGGAAGCCTTGGTTCGTCTCGGGTACCGTATTTAAGGGGGCGCCAAAGATCTCAGGAATCAGGGTGTGTACAATTTTAATGCACCGTTTTCCTTACATAATGCAAAAAACATCCATGATAGTTAGCAAAATTGCAAACCCAGGCTGACCTCAACAGGGCCAGGATTAGGGTGAGGAGACTAAAGTTAAGTCCTACAGGTGCACGGTGAAATTCAGACTTCGTTCAAACTTCGTGCATCGTGGATTATTCTTTTTAATATTAGCTTAAAGCTAATTAAATGCTGCCTTAAAACCTTACGTTTCTTGGCTGCTGAGTTTTCTGGCACCCCTTACATATTACCCCCAGGTAAGACTTCGTCACCCTGATCCCCGGCTGGGGTCTACTGGTCCCACGTCAGGGTAACTGCCCCCTGCCCCCATGCTGCCTGCTTTCCTCACTCCCTGTAAGATTTGGGGCGCCTGGGTGGCTCAGTCGGTTAAGCGGCCGACTTCAGCTCAGGTCACGATCTCGCGGTCCGTGAGTTCGAGCCCCGCGTCGGGCTCTGGGCTGATGGCTCAGAGCCTGGAGCCTGCTTCCGATTCTGTGTCTCCCTCTCTCTCTGCCCCTCCCCCGCTCATGCTCTGTCTCTCTCTGTCTCAAAAATAAATACAACGTTAAAAAAAAATTAAAAAAAAAGATTTATTCCTAAGCCGCACCCAGTAAGCCTCCTGTATCCACACCTCACGATGTCTAGGTCGGTTTCCTGGGGAACCTTACTGAGAATGAGGAGACAGCTCGGTAGCATAGAGAGCTTATATGGTGGGCAAACCCAAGTTCGAGGCTCAGCCCCACAATTCACCGAAAGTGTGGTCCGAGGCAAGGCAAGCTGTTTTCCTCCGGTGCAAAATGAGAACAGTGATGCCTGTCCTCCATCTCATCCTGGAGCACTGTGAGGAGTACACGAGCTGATGCAGGCAAGGAATTTCGTTCCGCGTCCGGCAGATAACAGGTGTTTGGGAAACGGGACTCCCCCTCCCTGGTTTCATCCTCACCGGCCCTTAAGCAGGCTGAAGAGATCATCAACAGGACCCAGTGCAACAAGACTGAAAACGTCGGCAAAGGGATGACAGCGTCTCACTCTGTGTGTGTGTGTGTGTGTGTGTGTGTGTGTGTGTGTGTGTTTGCCAAACGAGCCTGGGTGCATCCTTCTCCAGCTAAATCAACGCGCTTCTGGCTGCTGGTAATCTGACCCAGTGCTTCCCGGTGAGATCCTAACGTGTGAGGTCTTGCTTGTTAGTCGTCTCGAAATATCTGTGATTAGGGACCATTAGGGACTGGGGTGCCTGCCATTCTCTTTACGGCCGAGGAGGAAGTCCCCATGTGCCACTATCAGGGGCGAGACGGCATCTGTCAGCCGCCACAAATCCACAGGCTCATTCAGACCCAACGCCAATCTTGCGGACTTTATCTCCTTTCCCCCAAATGCCTCAGACTGTTTGCTTCTCGCTGATAGGGGACTCTGGAATCTCATTTTCTCAATGGCCAGATGATTCCTAAATAGCAAGAAACTGAGATAGGTGTTACGGAGTGTCAAGGAAATCAGGAAAACCAAACAGAGGATACAGCCCCCTCTTTGAAGGAGCTTCCAGCCTTCCAGTAGGGGAGACAGAGTAAACAGACGTGAGACCGGCAAAATCCATAACCGTCTCCCCACATGCTGCCTGGCAGAACCCTTCAGGGGGCTCATGTGACGCCTCCGCCCAGCTCTCCTGCACCAGCCCCTCCCTCCACCCCAGACAGAAGTCACTTCTTTCTATTTCTGTAGCCGATTGCAACACTATCACGGTAGCATGTTAGCGTATACAAGAACACACACGTAAAAGCATCTTGAAATGCTATTCCCGTCTCTAGAAGCTTTACTTCAAATGTGATTGGCCACACCCACTCTTGTGCATCTTTTTGTCTCGTCCATGGTATTTGTGCAACATGGGTGCTCAGTAGATGCTGGCAAAGGAATGGTACCTCTAGGAAAGGCCAGAAACCCCGAGCGAAGAAAGGAAGAACCTGTTTCCAGGAGAGGTGAATTTTTTTTTTTTCTGAGACGGGTTTTTTTTTTAATGTTTATTTATTTTGAGAGATAGCAGGGGAGGGGGAAAGAGAGAGGGGTGGGGGGTAGAGACAGAATCCCAAGCAGGCTCCGCACCGTCAGTGTGCAGCTGGACGTGGGCCTTGAACCCACGGACCGTGAGATCATGACCTGAGCTGACATCAAGAGTCACGCTTAACCGACTGAGCCACCCAGGTGCCCCTCTGAGACACCAACATGTTCCTCTGGAGTCAGAGTTACAAACCGGAGCTCTAAGGGCCACATTCAGCCTCCGTACACATTTACTGGGCTGGCAGGGCGTTGTGAGGTTTGAAATCTAAATTGCCAGCAGACCCATCCCCCAACATTTGCCATCCTTCCTTGTCTGTCCTCTAGGCCTGGGACAGATGCCTGGCTCCCAGGGCCATCTGACTTCTCCTGCTCTGCAATAGCCTGTCCACAGCCGCTTCCCTCTCTGGAGGTAGACCTGTCTGGCCAAAACACCTGGAGCCTTAAGTTAACTTTTCCTTAATTTCTCAGCCCTGTCCCTAAACGTAAGTAGGGTAAACACTCCTCGTTCCGAGCCAAAACCAGAGCTGGGGAGACCAGGGAGATAGCCGTGATGGAATGCAGACCATAAAACAATGCTGGTTTGTTGGTTTGTTTGTTTTTTTCCTGTGAATCCTGACAGCCACCTTGCGATGAGTTCTTTATCCCCATTTTACAGACGAACAAGCTGAGGCTCAGAGAGGCTATACACTTGCCCAAAGCTACAAAGCTGGGAAGTAGCAGAGACACGTTTCAGAGCCACATCTGCATGGAGCCCCCACCCCTAATCTTATCCCACTTGAAGCTGCCAGGGAGAGAGGCAGCCCCAGGGCAATGGGGCAGCCTCCATTAACAAGGGCAGAGCTGGGGAGGAGGGCGACGCGTGTTCTGAGCAGCACGGGGCTTTGCATGCAAGTAATTCCTGTTTATCTGCAGTAAGGCAGGCCCGTCATGTGCAGATAATCCAAAAATAGTTTCTAATTTTTCTTGGGATAAATATAAATTTTTTTGGCAACAGACACCCCCTTCAAAGCGTGTTTTGATTAGAGTTACACGAAAAGGGGTTCTTATTCTCTGAGGATTTGCCAACTCACGGGCGAAAGGGAATTGAGAAGCATGCCGGCCGCTTTCTCTCCTGCCCACCAGCAAGTCTGTGGACGAGCCGCACAGCTGTCCATGAAAGGCCACCGGGTGGAAGGAGGTCATGGGGGCTGCGGCTGAGTGTCTGCAACTCTTGAACAGGAAACCCAACTCAACCTTCCTCACTTCGCAGACGTTTCTTAGGAAACAAAGATCTGGTTGGGAAGCATCTTGGCCAAGGTCACAAGGCAAGTTTGCACAGAATTGGAACTTAGAATGTAGAGCCCTTGGCTTTTCAGTACTAGCCCTCCTCCCTGATCCTAACGTTGGACTGCTCCAGAGTGAGGAATGACCAGGAATTGGGGTAAAGAGGTGTCTGTCTGCATACGGTTCAAAGTATGGGCCCAAAATAGGAGGGGCAGAAAATGGCAGGTGGGCAATGCTCTGTTCTAGACCCAGAAACCAGACTTCCTTGAATACCCTACTTCTGAAAAGTAATGAGCCACTTGGAGGCAACAGTGAGGCAGGTTCAGTAGTGTGGACGGGGCTGAAACTTGGAGTCCAACAGACCTATCTGATTTGGGGCACAAAACCTATCCTGGCTTTCCCTCAACTACAAAATTCAGTTACCATGAGAACTCCCAGGAGTGCCTGGCGGTCTTGAGGGTTCATCTAGCCCCTTGTGGGTGCATCTGGCTTCTGTCAAGTGATTTATTGATTAAATTTAGTGATTTACTGGTGGGTCACTTTTCCTTCATCCAAACATCTCCAGTAGATGAAAGGGAAGTTAATAAATTGTCCCACAAAAGAAAAACAACATGTATCCTCTCTGTCCCTCAGACTCAAAACCCATGCTCTTCTGTGCCACCATTAGATGGTGATGGCAGAAGTGGTGACAGAGCTGGACAGGGGACATGGGGAGAGGAAGGAGCAGGAAGTGAAGCCACCCTCAACCATTGTTTTCTGAGTTCACATGCTCTAGTAGACCAACGTAGACCAAAGTCATCCAAGGCAAACAGGAGGACCATTGTGACTGGAAGCGTTAAACCAATGGGTGCCATGTTTCTGTCTCCACGATGGGATCTGAGAAAGCCAGGAGTTGACCATCAACATAGTCTTAACTCTCAATTACTTGATCTAAGTTGATCCTCAGGAATAACCCAGGAACTGGTCAGAAAGGATTCAGTAATCCCATTTGGCAGATAAGCAAATTGACATTCAAAGAAGTTAAATGATTTCTCCAAGCAGACAGGGCATGTATGATAGAACTGCTGTTCTAACCTCTGGTGGACTGGAAGGGGCTGTTCACTCACCTCATAACTGCTTGAGGACGGTCTGTCTCTCATTTATCTTTGTGTCCTCAGTGCTTAGCGGACAATAGGCAAGCATTTGTTGAGGGAATGGGTTTCCTATATATCATGCTACTATGCGTATATTTGAAGAATCCACTATAACGAATCCCCACGCCTTGTCATCTCAGTAGCGGAAAATCTCTGTGTCTAGAAACTGAGCCAAGGATAAGTCAGTGTGACAAGTCTTTTTTTAGCCATATTAAAGAGGTTTAGTACAAATGTTCTTACCTAATCATAATTCCTCAATCATTTACAAAGTTATTATTTGCCCACTTTCTAAATATAATCAAGAGGCCTGAATTCTCTAATTTCCTATGAGAAATGGAAGTAACATAGCATCACCCGATGACATAATTTCGATGTATTTAGGTACAACAAAACGAGAAGCTGAGTGAACCGGGCATGTCTTTGTAATTAACATTGCCAACTTTGGGGTTTTATCTGGAGCCCTCCAGTTTCGTAGTCCTGTAAAATATCGTATTTTGGAAAAAGGAAGTTCCCTTCAGGGGAGAAAAAAAAAGTCCTGTGTTTCTTATTTCAAGATAACTCTGCCCTCCAACCTCTCTGAACCCATTGCCTCTGGTCTTTGGCTTGCATTCTTGCCTATGGATGATGCGTCCCCCTGTCCATTCACTTCCTTGCCAGACCGTCTATGTAGACAAGAACTCTAAAGCCAAGTGTAGGAAGACAAGAGGAGGGGAGATGTCAGTAGTTTCGCGCTATGAAGGAGCACTGACCTGACCCCTGAGTCTGAACTCTTTGACATCACCCACTCAACATAGAAGCTGATAAGTAGGAAGCAGCTGTGTGCCATGATTCTGTGCCATTCTGTTGGGTTTTAGAGGTGACATTCCAGTGAGGAAGGAGGCAGGGGGGAATAGGAGATAGTATAGATCATCAGAGGGAGTGTCTGAGTTTGCTGGGGCTGTTACAACAAAATACGACAGGCCAGGGGGCTGAAACAACAGACATTTACTCTCTCACAGTTCTGGACGCCAGAAGTCTGAGATTCAGGTGGCCACAGGGTTGGTTTCTTCTGAGGCCTCTCTCCTTGGCTTGTAGGTGGCCACCTTCTCCCTGTGTGTCCACTTGGTCTTCCCTTTGTGCATATATGCCCCTGGTGTCTCTCTGCATGTCCTAATCTCTTCTTTTTATACATACATTTTTTCTTTAATTTTAGATAGCACACATGCACAAGTAGGGGAGGGGGCAGAAGGAGAGAGAGAGAGAGAGAGAGAGAGAGAGAGAGAGAGAGAGAGAATCTTAAGCAAGCTCACACTCAGCGCAGATCCTGATGGAGGGCTTGATCCCATGACCCTGGGATCATGACCTGAGCCAAAATCAAGAGTCAGACGCTCAACCAACTGAACCACCCAGGTGCCCCCTAACCTCCTCCTGTTTTGTTTTTTTTTTTTTTTTAATGTTTATTTTTGAGAGAGAGAGACAGACAGACAGTCGGGGGAGGGGCAAAGAGAGAGGGAGATACAGAACCCAAAGCAGGCTCAGGCTCTTGAGTGGTCAGCACAGAGCCCAACATGGGGCTCAAAACCACGAACTGTGAGTTCATGACCTGAGCCGAAGTCAGACACTCAACCTACTGGGCCACCCAGCTGCCCCCTAACCTCCTGTTCTTACAAGGACACCAGCTGGTTGGATTAAGGCCCACTACATCAACCTTGTTTGATTTAATCACCTTCTCCAAAGACCATCACATTCTGAAGTACTGAGAGTTAGGCTTTAACATATGAATCTTGAGAGAATACAGTTTAGCCCATAACAGGGGGATGTGTACATACACCAAAGTCAGGCTTCATCTTCACCAGTTTTTTCAAGGCAGATTTAGACATTGGACCCAGGAAAACGAAAAACAAAATATGTTTTCTAAGAGCATTGTACACTGGTAAATGTTTAACAACTGTAGGTCAGGCAAAGGGGAAGCCACGATTTGTAGTGTTTGTCAATTTCTGTGGTGTGACCATCCCCGCCTCCATATATTTCAAGTTAGCACTGTGGTGTCACTGAACACAGGGCTGGGAAGCGATTCAAACAGGCAAATCTCACCAACACACCTGTTAATAATGGGAAGGGGAAGTGATGCTGTGTTGTCCTGGCCAGCTTCCTTCTTGCCATAGTTGTGTCTGGCTCAAAGTCCTTCCTTACTCCCTATAAGCTACTGGTTCTCTAATTTAGCAAACTGGAGATCTATACATCTAAACATTTCCCATTTCCCTTCATCTGGACCTGCAACATTTTAGTATCGATACACAAAATCCTTGATAGAACCCATCTCAACTCTCACTACTGGACAAACCATCTCTTAGAATGATCACGGGGGAAAGGTGGCAGATGTAAGAAAATGTTCAACAATCTCCAAAAAGGGAATTGAACTGATAAATCAAAGGAAATGCCCCTCCTTTCAGTAACAGTTACTAAAATAATCATAGGCAACCTAATCTCTAAGGTGTATTTTCAGTACTCTTTAGAGGATTTTACATTTACGAGGCTAGTCCTGAAAAGGAAGCAATCTGATGTTAGAAAATACTTACTAGCAATTAAAAAATGATAAATGCATTTTAAAGTAAAATATATGCTGTGCATAGCAAATTAATGTAATTATAGTACAAGTTCCAAAAGCTTCCCCATAGCTTGGAGTATAGGAGAGAAACATGATAAAGTGTTAAAAAGATGACACGCATGGGAGGAATGACCCAGAAGCTCCAGTATTTCTGTGGAACAAGAATTCCAGAAAGAGAGATCAGAATGTTCAAAAGATTAATACTGAAAAGAAATAAGAAAAGAAAAAAATTATTCCTGAACTACAAAAAAGACATGAGTCTTTTTACCAAGTTTCACATCTAATGAATGGAGACACACATCAAGACATAACTTCTTTGTATTTTTTTTAATCGAACTAGTGGGGAGAAAATCCCATGAGCACTCAGATACTATTTAAAAACTACCCACAAAAGAAAAAAAGTCAATTCTACATCAAACTTCTCCTTTACAACATCAAAAACTAGAGGTCAAGTTTACAGCTTTTGGATGAGAAAATACAGTGACAGAAATGTTCTTCAACATTCAGGCTTTAAAACTATACCAGTGCACCCATCCCTGCAAAGTAGACCAGAGAAAAACAAATAAATAAAATAGAGATAATGCAAGATTGAAGAAGGCAATATACAAGTAAGTGGTGGTAATAAAAACAGTAATATTTAGACTACAGTTTCAGAGTTTTTGTTAAAGTGATTTTGAAACCGAATGCAAATATAAGAACAATTCTTGCCAAAAATACTGTATCATGGAAAAGTAAATAAAGCCTAATTATCTTCTACTGGATTTAATATTCCTGGTCATTGTAACAAAAGCTAGAAGAGGGAGAGTAGCAGAGGCTAATTTATAATCTAGTTTGAATCAGAGAGGGTTCCCAGGAGCACCATTTATCTAAGTTCTTGCAGAATGTCTAGGTGATAAAAAGGAGAAGATTGTTCTTAACATAGGGAACATGTAAATGGAAGTCCAGGACATTAACAGAGAAATACATGTTCAATTGCTTTTTTAAAGAGATGAGGTAGTAATAAAAGACTAAGATATAAAATTTGAAAATCACTATAGGAAAGAAAAAAATAAAGAGAAAATTATGGGGCACGTGGGTGGCTCAGTCTGACTTCAGCTAAGCGTCTGACTTCAGATAAGGTCGTGATCTCACAACTCCTGAGTTTGAGCCCCACGTTGGATCTGTGCTGACAGCTCAGAGCGTAGAACCTGCTTCAGATTCTGTGTCTCCCTCTCTCTCCCTGCCCCTCCCCTGCTCATTCTCTCTCTCTCTCTCTCTCAAAAATAAACATTAAAAAAAAATTTTTAGTTATGAGATGAATGCTTTTTTATTTTATTATTTTTTTAGATTTTTTAAATTTTTTTTTAATTTACATTCAAGTTAGTTATCATATAGTGCATAAAAAAATTTTTAAAGAGAAAATCATTATGGAATCAGAGAAGCAGAAAACATAAAACAAGATGAAAGAAGTAATGTTCACAAATAATTTATCACAATAAATATTAATGGGTTAAACCTCCCCCAATAACAAAGACTCTGAAATGGAATCAGATTGAAAATCCAGATTGTGTATGTTTATTAGATAAGTACCTAAAACAGCATGGCATGAAAAGGTTAAAATAAAAAGATGTACAAAGTTGTAACTTGCAGGAGAAAACAGAAAGCACAGGGATAGTAACACTAACATTAAAGAACTCAAGGCAAGAAGTATTTAATGGCACGAGGTTGTGTATGTATCTGTTGCTGTTTCCTTGGTATAAAATGGGGAAAGTAATAAGAGATAATAAGAAAGTAATGGAGAATATTATAAGTCCCATAAGAATACTAAGTGAGATGTTGCTTAAAAGTATTTAGAACAATTCTGCCTGGCACATAGAAAGAGTTAAATAAATGATGGTGTAGAACTTAAGAGACATCATTAACCAGTGTCTTCAAAATTCCCTCATACCACACCTTTGCTCTCTCTACAACCCTACTATAGTCTGTCATTATACTTCTGCTGGATTACAGAAATAATCCCCTAACTGCCCTCCCTGTCTCCAGTCCCACACACTTCAGTCCACCCTGCACAGATTAATCCTCTTAGAACACTATTTTTAGTATGTCACTCTTTGGCTCTAAGGTTATACCCAAGAAGAAATCCAAACTTTCCAGCCTGTTATTCCAAGCTCTCTACAATCCTCCGTGATCCTACCTTTATTTACAGGCTTATGTTGTATATTTTCCATATGAACTCTCCGGGAACATTCACCTTTCCAATAGCCCCGAAACACATTTTAATCACTTCTGTCTCTGCGTCTTTCTTTGTTCACACTTGAAAGCTCCTTACATTTATCTCCAGGTTGGCCTTCTCTTCTGCCAACCAACCCCAGTCCCAGTCTCTCTCTAAAGGGGGAGTCTAGCCTGTTCCACAAAGAAACTTTCTTCTTCCGATGACTCAAGAAATTCGGTCCTATATTATACCACTTAAATAAATCCTCCCTTCGATCCTTCCTTACCATAGATCATCAAATTTAAGACTGCTGATTATATGATAAATCATTATTGTATGCACAAGAAAGAAAAACGATGTGTCAATTACCATGTGACAGTCCATTGATTTTTAAGAGGCATTACTTCTTTGGTGATAGTGCAAAATGGGAAAATGTGCATCTTAGGCTGAGTAAAATACAGTAGGTGTTTCATTCATTCATTCAATAAATATTTTCTTATTGCCTACCGTATGCTTAGCATTGCACAGATGGTGTTGCCAAACAGTACCTCACAAGGCACATACGTTCAAATTTATACTCTTTGCACACGTCTTTTACCACCCCCTGCTCCCCAAAAAGTCCCAGGCCAAGCAAATGAACACAGAGGATTATTATTGTGCGTTATTTGCACTGCTTTATAAAATTACTGACTTCCCAGTTATTTTGAATAACAGATCAGCAGATCCTTGTCTCCTGTTGATTTCAGATTTCTGGATTTTACTGCTTTAGAACCCACCCTGGAATCCATGATGGCCACCAGGCGGGGGGCGGGGGGCGGGGTGGTGGTGGTGAGGGAAGACATCCAAGGATTCTGGAGAGATTGCAGGATATCACTCTGGGAAGCTCCTACTCTTGGATCATATTCCTTGGGGAGTTGAGTGGGGAAGAGGGCCGCCTGGCAGCCGACAATCCTCATTCAGTCAATCCGCAAACTTGTAAAGAGATTTATAATGTGTGAGGCTCAGCGTGAGACATACATTAGAGCACGTGCAAAGAAGGGTATGCTCTGAAATGAATACAGTGCTCTCTCAAATGAAGCCAGTCCTTTAGGGGACTTCTATACTTTCAGTTCTGTCTCGTTTTCTTTTTTGATGTTCATTACCACCCAGTGAAATAGCCAGGCCACATCTCACTAGTCCCATTTTACAGTGATGAAAGTGAGGCCCAGAGAGGTTCAGAGAACTGCCCAAACTCAAGTGGCTGAAAAGGTTTCCCAAATTGTAATTCACAAATGACAGCTCTTGACTGTAAATCTAATGCTCTTTGCCAGATTATACATGTAGAGAGTTAGGGATACCAATGGGGTGAGTGGATTTTCAGATAATTCCACAAGTCCTGATGGTATTCCAGAAACATCACCCCCATCCCCTGCCAACAAACACAAAAATCAAAGAACCATGCCAAAGAGTACCGACTGAATTGAACGTCTGAAGGTCCAAATATGAATGACGCATAGAAGGTCTGTGCAAACCAAATTAGCAATGGAAGGTGACAGGAAAATTTCAAACGTCCCCATGTTCTGTTTAACCCTCTGCTCTTGTCTGTGGCTTGGTCCTGACCGAAGAGCTCCAGATGGAATGGACAGTGTCTGGGGCCAGGCTTTGGGGTGTGCTTTGACGGTAAGTTGGCATCTCGCCAGGCTGGGCCTTGACCATGTCCTCCACCCCCCGTGATCCTGGCCCACGTTGGCTGGCTGAATTATTTAAATATTGTCCATTACTAGTTAATAGACACAACATATTGAAAGTTTTACAATCAAATATTTATGCTGCTAGAAAACATTTTACATTATCTTTAAACAGCCATGTCATCTATTTATTTTCATTCTGTGATCTTTCTGTTTTGTATCAGAATTGGAGAATTTAGCCTATTTACGCCGAAGTAAATATTATGATGAAAACATTGGATAGCTCAAAAGTAGACTTTAGTAAAGTGCAGAAGTATTTTTTGTTAGGGTCAATTGCACAACATCTCTTGCATGGAAATACATTAAGAAATTTCCTTGGGATGCTTGAAACATGGAGATTAATATTTCATGGCTAGACATTGCCTCGACCTGCCTTTGGTCCCCCTTGATGGAGCACCTTGACCCTTCTAGCCATTCATCCCTTTTCCGACCTGGAGAGAAATGCGTCTAGGGCACAGAGAGGGCATTTGCACGTGACTCTGGTCAAGGAAGTACATTTCATACCTAATCTTGGGCTGCAGGTAAGCGTTATTCCCTCTAAAGTTACCATGGTCTGAAGCCATCTGTTTGGGAATCAAAGGCCACACACCCCTCAGCTTGGCCTCCTCTCTTTCTGCCAGATGCTCCTACCTTCTGAATGCTTCTCCCTAACTCTGTCCTGATTTGCTGCTTTATTAGGCCTCCAAAGCTAGTGACCCATGTTTCAGGGCCAACTTACCTCTGCCCCTAGAGAGGGACCAGCCAGTAAATTCTTCCCATCGCTGAGTCAGAAAAAAGACCTTCCTTGAATATCAAGTGGTGTGTGTGTGTGTGTGTGTGTGTGTGTGTGTGTGTTTTCCATGTCATTTTCAAAGAACACTCTCAAAGGCACAAGAAAGGTGCCAGATCATCAAAGGGCCAGAAAGCACCAACTTTATGATAGGCCTTGACTCCCCGTGTCTGACTTCTGGCATTCAAGAGCGAATTTCAGCCCCTAAATTGGCCCTTTTGGACCCTACTCCTTGAGTGTCACTTCTTCACCCATATCTGATTTCTCAAGCTCAGGCTGAACTCCCAATCAGAGTGATAGCTGTCTCACACCTCACTTTGGAGTCTCAGTTACCTGCAGACTTTCCAGGAGCCTCACCAGACTTGAAGAGGGTGCAGGGAGAATGAGGCCCATGTCAGAATCTATGCCACATTCCCAGAAGCCTTCTAACCTCCTTGAATGTCAGCTCCTTCCCCTAAAGAAAGAAGGAAGCGGGGCGCCTGGGTGGCTCATTCGGTTAAGCATCCGACTTTGGCTCAGGTCCTGATCTCGTGGTCCGTGAGTTCAAGCCCCGCGTCAGGCTCTGTGCTGACAGCTCAGAGCCTGGAGCCTGTTTCAGATTCTGTGTCTCCCTCTCTCTCTGACCCTCCCCCGTCCATGCTGTCTCTCCCTGTCTCAAAAATAAATAAACGTTAAAAAAAATTAAAAAAAAAAAAAGAAAGAAGGAAGCTGTATAGGTCTTAGGATTACTACATGAGGAATAGATAAGAATTTATATGTCCATGTATGTATTATGTGTAAAGTGCCTCATGCTATGTTTGGTCCAGAGTGCGTACTCATCAATTAAGTAGCGGTAAGTATGACCATTACTATTTGTGCGCAGATGCCCTGATTTCCTCAAAGACCTCTCAGGTCTTGATTTCCCCTGTTGCTCTCCCATGTGAATATGGTTTTCCCCCAGTCAGTATCTGAACATCAGCTCTCAGTCGTGCTTCCTAACTACAAGAAGTCACGGGAGATAGGATGTGTCAAAGAACAATAGAGAAACACAGGGGGAAATGAAGGGTAGAAAATCCATGCTTTAGAGAAAATTACTCATTGTGTTAAAAATACATACATACCCAGCAGGGGTGCCTGGGTGGCTCAGTCAGTTAGCATCAGACTCATGATTTCAGCTCAGATCATGATCTCACAGTTCATGAGTTCAAGCCCTGCATCAGGCTCTGTGCTGACAGCTTGAAGCCTGCTTGAGATTCTCTCTCTCTCTGTCTCTCTCCCCCCCACCTCTGCTCCTCACACACTCTCGTGTGTGTGCTCTCTCTCTCTCTCTTAAAAAAAATTTTTTTTATACCCAGCAAATATACAGTAGAAGAAGAGGAGCGCCTTTCTACAGATAAGACAGGATACAAATAAGACAGGAACTCAAGAACTGGTAAGGGCAGACCTGTGCCACAGAAACCCTGGTTCGAGTCCCCATGTGAGGACCCAGAGAAGGTCCATTTCCAGGGATCTCAGCTTCCTTGTCTGTAGAATGAGACATTCCATCCAGATTCATTCAACAAATACTTAGCAACCATTTATGGACTGTGTACTACGTACAAAGAACAGTTCTAGGCACTGGGGTTCCTCTGGGGGCACAGGAGAGACAAGATTCTTGCTCACATTCCCGTAGTGGAGACCAAAAAAAGACCACTAAATAAAATCATTTCGGTAAATGATAAGAGACAAAGAAAACAGAACCGAGAAATTCATAGAGTGTGTTTGGAAGGAGTGGGCTACTTAAAAAGGTCAGAAAAAGCCTTTCTGTGAAACTGATACTCCCGTGAATGGAGCCCAGGCATGCACAGCTCAGGTGGGAGGGGGCTCCAGGCAGTGAAGACAGCCGATGAGTGTGGGTGGGTGTGGAAAGGAGGGCAGTCCTGTGTAATTGAAGGACAGTCAACTGAGCGAGCCTGGGGTGAGGTTGGGGGGTAGGCAGGTACCAGACTTCAGGGGACCTGAAAGCTAGCCATGTGCAGAACGCACATGAAAATCTGGCGAATGAAGAAGACTTCAATCAAAGGCATATTTACAACGATGTGGGTGTGGTAGAGGAACCACAAAGCACAGAAAATACCCGAAGGGAAAGGAATGGCAGGACACTTTGACCACCTCCGGTGCTGGGGGCAGAGTGGGGAGCGGTTCCCAGGACCCAAGGGAGGCAGCTGAATGAAAAACACCTCCTAGAAAGAGCTGTGGCCTTCATTCAATGGATGCTGCTGGGGTCAGGGGGACCCTGGGAAACCAGTACCCTGACCACGCTCTCCCACCTCCCTCCTACCCATACCCAAGCTCCCCATTGGCTGAACATGCCTGCAAGTGGGGGGCAAAGGAGCCTATTAATGCTGGCCATATTGGTGCACCTGCCTCAAAGCCTCCAGAGTCAAGGGTGGGACAGGAAGAAGGTGTAAGGTCCAGAGAGGAGAGAGAAGAAGCCATCAGAAGACATCCAGAATAGCCACAAGAAGGTGTTTGGTTTTATGCTGAGGGCATCAGGAAGCCACTGGAGAGTTCTGAGCAAGGGAGCACTCTAAACGGATTTATAGTAAAATGATCACCCTGACTTCCATGTAGAGAGCAGAGTTTTAAAGGGGCAAGAGTGGAAGTTGGGAAGACTGTAGGAGGTTATTAACACCGTCTAAGTAAGAAATGCGTGTTGGTATGACCACGCATGATGGTTGAAGATAAAGAAAAAGGAATGGATTTATGATAGACATTGGAAAAAACTTTCTAGAACAACAAACAATTTCCATCATTGGCAAGAGCTAAAGGTGATCCTTCTACAAACCTGATGGGCAATAAAAACGTACGTATATTGTCACTGCTCTAGATTCAGCACCAGTGGCAACTAATGTTGCTTTTACAGTGCAAAGTGCATTAAGATCAACTTACCCACCCTCTGCTGTTTTTATTTATAAGAAGGAGAGAGAAAATAAGGAATTTTCCAAGCCTGGCATGTAGAAAAAAATGATTTGTCTAGTCGACCCGATAAATAAATAGTAAAGTCTTCTAGTTTTATGGTTGGCGTTATCATAAAGAACATGCTGTACTTATTATCTGGCTAAAGGGGGTTCATGCTGTATGATGTTGAAGTGAGTTATAATCTTTAATAAACAAATGTCAGAAATTTTTAAATTCCACAGTCATGAATGCCTTGCAGAATGGTTGTCTTATTTTTCCTGTCTCTCTCTTTGGTGACTCTTCCATCGGACGTTAGAAATGCCTTTGCTGTGTTCCCAGACGTGGTATCGCTTCCAGCTAAAGATCTGAGGGCCATTTCTAACAATCCATGAACATCCCCTCAAGGATCAGGCCACCCCAGTGATGAGCAGCTTAAAGGCTGGTGTCACAATACCAATCCCAAGCCTCTAATTCACTCCTGGGAAGTCCCAGTGTCTCATAAATAAATCTGAGAAGGCTATTAAAATCATATCCTTATGTAAGATAGGCCTAGCATGGAAGGTGATCAGAGACCGAAGAACATTGTGGAAGGTTTGTTTGATCATTCTGCACACATTAGGATTGCTGAGGAAATTGATCATCTTTGCAAAATGTACATATACAGATCACAACTCCTAGTATCGTAAAAAAAATAAAGATCGTGGAGCTCCTGGGTGACTCAGTCGGCGGAGGGTATGACTTCAGCTCAGGTCATGATCTCGCAGTCCATGGGTTTGAGCCCCATGTTGGGCTCTGTGCTGATGGCTCAGAGCCTGGAGCCCGCTGTGGATTCTGTGTCTCCCTCTCTCTCTCTGTGTCTCCCCTGCTCATAGTCTGTCTCTCTAAATAAATAAATAAATAAATAAATAAATAAATAAATAAAACATTTTTTAAAAATTTTAGATAAAAGATGTATATGTGAGTACCTCTGACGTGACTGAGGTCTAATAACAGCCCTGTCACTCACCCAGCTGCATGATTTTGGTCAAACTGCTTTACTTGTCTAAGCAAGGCTACCCATCTAGGAGGCACAGGGTCTTTGGGGGAAATATTTTGTGTGTCGGGAGGATCCTGTCAATGTAAATAACTTGAGTCCCTCAACATCAGCATGTCAGCATGATTCTGGCAGCCTGTTAACACTTACCAGTCGGGAGAAGTGATCAGCTCACCAGGCTGTCCTGACAGAATCAGGGCTGGTCACAGGGCCAAGGACAACTCATTAAGCTCCAGTGCTGAAGCTCATTTGGGCATCTGGTCAACCCCACCACGCACTGGAAGGTTAGAGAATACCTCAGGAAGAGAAACAGAGACCAGGGAGGGGGCCCACCCAGTCTGACTTGGGCGCAGAGCTCTTAGCCCAGGTGGCACTGTTGACCTCTATAGCTCCTTGGAACCGCAAGAAGACTTAGAAAATTTCAAGGGAGTTACTCCAAAGCAAAGCACATCCCTGACGTGGCATCCGGGATAGAGCCCCTCGTCTAAGGATGGCACTCTTTCTGAATTTCAGTTTCCCTCTCTCTAAAATGGGCATAAAAATGTTACCTACTTCCCAAGGTTATTGTGTGTGTTAAATGAGATAACAAAACCATCCACTTGATGGTAGCTAATGTTGTCACGGACTCGTATGTACATATAAATACACTACATAAATATGCATGTTATAGCCCAGATTCAGCAAACTTTTTCATGATAGGTTATGTCTATCAGCATTTAACACGAGGCTGTATTTTCTGGCAGGTGCAGTGGTGTGTCTGTCTTCAAAACTGCCAATTGGCAAACCCAAATACAGCAGCAACAGCAAAAAAAAAAAAAAAAAAAAGGAGACACAAAACCTTTAGAAACATTCGTTCTAGCTTCTCAAAGCTCTACTCAAGTAGGTATCAGTCTACAGGGTCTGTTTCTCCTTTTCCAACAGGGCAAAAACAAAACTTGCAAAGTCTAAATACCTTAACACTGAAAACCTCTTGTTTCTATGATTATAATTAACTCAAGCATGGATCATTCCACATTGATATTGCCAGTGGAATCTTTAGAAAAACCTCAGATGCGAACCAATGCAAACCTGTGAGTTGGGGTTTGCTCCCCACCTGTAGTACCACACCCAGCCTGGAGGCACTGAGTTCTTTCGAGGAAAGTCTGGTCTCATGTCACTGGGGGCTGTTTCAAGGATGTTGACCCTGCCCCTCCTTTGGAATCGCTCTGGCTATTTCTACGACAGAAAATAATTCTCTCCCAAAGGATCACCATTCACAGATGCTAATAGGTAGCATTGGTAGAGCTCTTTAAAATATATGATGTGCTTCTCGGGGTGCCTGGGTGGCTCAGTCTGTTAAGCGACCGACTTCGGCTCAGGTCATGATCTTGTGGTTCGTGAGTTTGAGCCCCACGTCAGGCTCTGTGCTGACAGCTCAGAGCCTGGAGCCTGCTTCGGATCCTGTGTCTCCCTCTCTCTCTGCTCCTCCCCCACTCATGCTTTGTCTCTCTCTCTCTCTCTCTCAAAAAAAAAAAAAATACATAAATAAAATATATGATGTGCTTCTCTGCACTTTAGCCTTGCCTGGGTTGGTTGATGCCTACGCAACATTGCTATCACCACCACCATTATGGTCACCATCATAGCTCTCCTTTTTTGGGAGCCTCCCACGTGCCAGGCTTTGTCCTGAGAACGTTATATGTATTTATCTGTTGAATCCTCCTCCTAACTTTACAACCTAGGTATCCTCATCTTCCAGACAAGGAAACTGAGACATAAAGAACAGAGCCCAAGTCACACAGGTAGGAAAAGGTAGAGCCAAGGAATGACACTCAGGCATCTGACTCCAGAACCCACGTCCTTTGCCTTAAGTAGCCGCCATGCTGCTACTACCCCTGAACACAAGAGGAAGAATTTCACTGCCAATGGCTCCGTGTTTCCATAAACTTCTTTCCAAACTCAACCCCTCAGCCGACGTGTAAACTTTACTGAATCTTTTAGGATTCTCCTTTGGTGGCTTTTAACACATTTTCTGCCAAGCACACTAAAAGATACTCCAGCCCCGTGTCTGGAAAGCCTGAGACACAGTTACCATTGTTTCGCTTTGGGTGATAATATAACAAAACCCTGGTTTTGTGTATATGCCAGTGAGCGTGAGGTAGTTGTGGTTTTTTTTTTTTTAACATTTTTAAATTTAACACGGGGCTCAAACTCATGAGCCATGAGATCGTGACCTGAGCCGAAGTCGGATGCCTAACCGACTGAGCCACCCAGGCACCAACTACCCCCCCCCTTTCTTTTTAATGGAATGGATCAGTACCAAGGTCAGTTGGTAATAAAGAATTTTCCAGAAGAAAAACAGGAATTGGCGATGCACTGTAAGAAAATACGGCATGAGCCAGGAAGCAACATAGAGATGTTTACATTTTCCCTGACATGAATACTGACCACCCAGGGGAATTAAAAAAACAAACAAACAAACAAAAAAACACCTGTCGAAGGCAGGGCATGGTAGACCCAGAGAGAGAAGCAGAAGCAGGTCTCTGAGTCAACTGTCAAAGCAGAGGCGGCATAAGCCCCTGAAAAGAGCAGTCACACCGAAGCCTGGAGCCCCCCAAGTCCTAGTCCTAGCTTCGCTTCTACCTGGAGTGTTAACCTCTGGTGAATCAGGGGTCCCTGTCTTCCAAGTCAGGTCGTCCAGCTGCCACTGTCTTCAACGCCTCACAGGATTGCTATGAGCATCGCAAAGCGAAATACACACCAAGGAGCTTCAAAACAGGTAAGAGTACCTATGAATGGAAGCATGGGAATAGTACAGTTGTAAAACAGAAAAATCTTAGCGGGGAGGGGTGGCAAAGAAGTGGAGCACAGAGGACTTTTAGAGCAGTGAAACTATTGTGTAAGATACTGTAATGGTGGGTCGTGTTGTTATACATTCTTCCAAACCCATGGAAGGTGCAACCCCAGAAGTGAATTATAATGGAAACTCTGGGGGCACCTGGGTGGTTCAGTTGGTTGAGCACTGACTTTGGCTCAGGTCATGATCTCACGGTTCCTGAGTTCAAGCCCCGCATCAGGCTCTGTGCCAACAGCTCAGAGCCTGGTGCCTGCTTTTGATTCTATGTCTCTCTCTCTCTCTCTCTCTCTCTGCCCCTCCCCTGCTCCCTCTGTGTCTCTCTTTCAAAACTAAATATTAAAAAAATTTAAAAACAAAAACAAAATAATGTGAACTCTGGATTTTGGGGGATGTATCCACATAGGTTCATCAGTTGGACCACTCTGCTGGGGGCAGGAGCTATACTGGATATCTCTGTGCCTTCCTTTCAATGTTGTTGGGAACCCAGAACTGCTCTAAAAAAAGATAGTCTTGATTTAAAAAGAAAAATCTTACGAGAAGAGCCAGACTAAGGTTGCAACCCCTGTCTTAACACCACGTGGGTTTCAGTCTGTGAGATGCCTCTGTCAGTTTCCATAAAACTGACCTATCCATTCAACGTGTGTTTGTCATAAGGATTTTTGCTTCCCCCTTGGCTGAATTGAATGATTTTTTTTTTTAATTTCTTTGAACGCTGGGGTTCATGGGACAAGCCGAGGGTATTGCTGGGTAACAAGGTTCCCGCTCTGAATTTCCTTTGCTGTTATCATAGCTGGTTTTAATAGCACTTGGAATTTTCCCTTTTCAGGCGTTCTCACTGGGAAGGCACTAGTTTTAATAGTCAGATGTCAGTGTTAGTTAACCTGTTCTAACTCCCTGCGTGAGCCCTGGTGTTCTCAGAGGGACACTCCAGACAGTGTCCCCTAGAACTCTCCTGCCTCATTCACAGCCCTCGAAACATGGGACGAGGTATAGAAGGGTTTTGGAAAGCTCTGGAGTGATTGCGGCTCAGTGGGGAGTACGGCTGTCCTCCCCACCCCCGCCCTGGGTAATGCTTGACCATTCCTTGGCCATAATAGGCGGCCCAGGTTAAGGAGGCATGTGTGATTTGCCAGGTCATCCGAAGCAGGTCGAGGATTTATGGGGTTTCCATTCTGTTTTCTGGGGAGCGGGGGAGACGGCAGGAGAGCTGAGTAAAGTGAGGAGTTAGGAAAACAGAATGTGATTAGTTGCCAAAAAAAAAAAAAGAGGGGGGTGTTGGAAGAAAAGCAAAGCTCCCAGATCAGACCAAATGAACCCAGACTTGGTTTCGTCATCTCTGGAAAACGTGAATGGAGTGACTCAGAATCAAACAGTCCCAAAACCCCAGGCATCACTTCACCCACTCCTGTTGCAGTTACTGCCCGAAAGCCACCAGCTAAGACACCTTGGTAAGTATAAAGAATAATAAGGTGTCACCGAAGCCCTCAAGAAATTTATAAACTCTTTGAAGAAGGGAAGATAAAAAAAAAAAAAGTAAGGAACACTACTCTCTTCTAGAATCATTCAATCACAAATTATTTCGAAGGGCAGCTAGGAAACTACCAACTGAAATTGAAACGGAAAATAGATAGTGGGTTTGGACATGAATGAAGACAATACGTCTGTCCCCCAGTGGCCTATAAACTAGTGGAAGGATTTTCGTGTTAAAAAATAATGGATAATACTCGACAAGTGTAATAATAGAAGGACACACAACATAGGAAATCAGCACTCTGCCTGAGTTTTCAAGGAAGGTTTTCTGAATTACGGTCAAGTGTGAGTTGGGTTGTGAGGTATAAGTAGGATGTCTCAACACAGAAAAAAGAAGGCATTCTGGGGGGGAAAAAAGAAACATTGTAGGGAAATAAAAACAGAGAAAAGCCTCAGTGTTTGGAAAATTATTTGTCCTTGCTGGTAAATACAGGATAATATGGGGAGAAAGGCAGGAAATAAAGTAGAAGTTGATGGGGCCGAATAACATGGAGTTTTCTATGTCATTCTTACGAGTGTGGACAGGGGTTCCTGGGTGGCTCGGTTGGTTGAGCATCTGATTCTTGATTTTGGCTCAGGTCATGATCCCAGGGTCATGGGATCAAGCCCTGTGTCGGACTCTGAGTGTAGCACCTGCTTAAGATTCTCTCTCTCTCTCTCTCTCTCTCTCTCTCTCCCTCTCTTTCCACCCCTCCCCGTTCCTCTTCCCCCCACTTCTAAAATAAAAACTGAAAATAAAAGTATGGACATTCTTTGGCACTAGGCAGCCAAAGACAGATTCAGGCAGGAAGCAAAGTGATCCTGCTTAGGATTTAGAGACATCACTTTGATGACAACAGGGAAGACAAGTTGGAGCTGGGAAGGACTGGGAGCCCAAAGACCACTCGAGAGACACTTGGAATAAACCAGGAGGAATGCAAGGAGGGCTGGAAGTAAGGAAGAGGTGTTGGGAACAAATTAAAGGGGTGGATTCGAGAGGAATTCAGGAGAATGGATGTGGCATGGTGACAGGTTGATGATGGACAGAATGCAGGAGAGGAGACTGCGGGCACTTTCCTAAGCCGGAGACTAGGTGAATACTTTGCCAATCCGTTTCACAGGAAGTGCAGGAAAAGGGGCAGGTTTGTAGGGACACTTGGTGAGAGGAAGTGGTAAGTGTAGGTATTGTACCTGTTGGCTTTGAAGAGCTTTTGGGAAAGTCCAGTGGAGAAAGCATTTGGTATGAGTCTAGAGCACAAGGGAACAATTTCAGGCAGACATACAGATGTGCCAGGTCATCCTGGTGAGGGGATTTGCTAAGAAGGGAAGAGCTAGGCATCCTGAGGCCAACACAAGTGAGCCTCAGGGGGAGTAGCAGAGAGAGAGGGAGAGAGAGAATCCCAGGCAGGCTCCACGCTGTCAGCACAGAGCCCGACACTGGGCTCAAACTCACCAACTGCGAGATCATGACCAGAGCCAAAGTTGGACGCTTAACCGACTGAGCCACCCCGGAAGGAGTTTTAAAAGAAAAGAAAGGATCAACAGTGCCCAATCCCCAAGAGAATCTAGAAGCACAAAGACGGATAAGTGTCTGTTGGACAAAAAGGTAATTTATTCACCATCTTGTGCCCTCGAAGTACAGAAAAAAAGTGGAAGGGATTGGAAGAATTGGCAACAAGCAAATTCCATCTACCCAATAGTGAAGGGCAACCTTGAGTCCCGCTCTGTCGACACTCCCCGCCCCTCCCCCCGGCTCCCGTATTCTCCAGGACAAGCAAGTTACCACGGTCTGGTGGGCCTCTTGGACATACCCTGGACCTCAAGGACACAGTCATTGCCTAAATTCATTGCAAACGCTTAAGCAATACGAACACCGTCGGAATGCACATTCCTTATTTCTGATCCGTGCTGCTTCCCCTCCCTCTCAACAGTCCCAGCAGCAAGGAAGGAGCCCAAGAAGAGGAAATGCACGGATGCATGACTTTTTAACGCAGTGACCCTGCCCTCTAGTGAATGTGGCCCGACCCGGTGGCTTGAAACCGCAATGATTACATTGCATTCCCTTTCCGCAGCTAGGAGCTGGGATGGAGACTTGCAAAGCGAGAGGGAAAGGGTGGGAAGCATTGCTGGCAGGCAGGGGAAGAGGGAGCTGTGACAGATTCCTTCTTTCTTTCTTTTTTTTTCATCACAGCATTATTATTATTTTTTATATATAACTTATTGCCAAATTGGTTCCCATACAACAACCAGTGCTCATCCCAATAGGTGCCTCCTCAATGCCCATCACCCACTTTCAACCAACACTACTTTCTTCACGTTGAACTTAACGCCTTTGTTTCAATGAGGCAAAAGTCCTTTCCCATTCGCCTTTGTGAAAGAACCTGGGTTATATTAATAGGGTGGCTCACAGGCGTTCTGAGACACTCTCTCTCTCTCTCTCATTCTCTGAAAGTAAATAAGCATTAAAAAAAATAAGTCAAAAGTCACCATCACATTTCCAATTTTGCGCTCATTTTTAAAAGCTCTCCATCCCCCAATGTGTAAGGCTCGGGTCCCACCCTGAACCTGACCCTCATTGGCTCATACTGTTTTAAGACTTCGTTTTTTGGTTTTGGGGGTTTTTTTTGTTTTTTTTTTTTTTTCGTTTTGGGCTTTTTTTTTTTGGACCTACTAATACTCATTCGCACTTTTAGAAACCAAATACATGGGATATTTTACCCCTGGTTTTCAGTTTGTTTGGATATCTGGAGGGAATGGCAGCAAGGGTCTGTCTGGCCGCAGTCAAGCAGAGCTGGGTCACAGCTGCCCCATTGGGACAAGACCTGTGGGTCCAGTCGGCCACAGACACAGCCCTCTCCCCACCTGCCACATTCTCTCTTATCCCGGGTCCTATCGTGTGAGGCTGCAAACCTGTGTTTATGCTGTGTGTGACCAGGGCACCCGCCGAAGCGGCTTGCACAGATCCCTACGCATGTTTGCAATGAATGAATGGAAGATGAACAGATGCTCCCTGAAGTCACTCATCAGACACGTGAAAGACAAAAAGAGAAAACAGACAAGATGTGATACCAGGAACAAGGCGCTGAGGACATAAAGACAAGGAGGTCCAAGGGGACAGTGGTGACCTTGGGTGGGTGAGGGGATTTGCTAAGAAGGGAAGAAACAGGCATCCTGAGGCCAACACAAGTGAGCTGTCCCTTTGCATACCACTGCATGCCCTGTGACCCAGCCCCTGACTCCAAGTAGCCCCATGAGGAGGTCCTTACAGGGTCAGGGTTCAAGCTGACAGTCCTGAGCTGTGCTGTGGACTCATGCCTATTACAGGGTCAGGGTTCAAGCTGACAGTCCTGAGCTGTGCTGTGGACTCATGCCTATAGACACAACCACTCCCGATTGGCCAAAGGCCCAGGACCACAGTTGGGAAAGGCAGAATGCTCAAGTGACCCTCAGTGCGTTATACCTAGCATAATCTTCTTCCCTCCGCATGGAGGGGCTGGTGGATGTGACAGATGACATTGCCGTGGTCACGTTATGTTACATGGCAAAAGCAAAGGGGTTTTGCAGATATCATTAAGGTTCCTGAATGGTAGGACTTGGAGTTGATCAAAAGGGAGATTATCCTGGGTGGGTCTGGCCTAATCAGGGGAGTCCTTGAAAAGGGTCTTTCCTGAAAGAGGGAGAGTCTGCTGCTGGCCTTGACAGAGCAAGCCGTGATGAGTCCCAGAGCTGCAAGGAGCTGAATTCTACCAACAGAACTGGTAGAATTGGGATCGGAGAGGACACAACCCCAGCCGGCACCTTGACCGCAGCCCTGTGAAATCCTGAGCAAAGGGCCGGCTAAGCCATATCCAGAATCCTGACCCACGGAAATCATGAGATAAAAAGAAAAAACATGAGTGCTGTTTTAAGCCGCTACACCTGTGCTCATTTGTTACGCAGCCATTGGTAATTGCAGGCAAAGGAAAGGAAAGCCATGGCAAAGGGGTTCAGGATCGCTTGGAATCGTCGAGAATGATCAGGAGGGTAAAGGGAGGGACCAGAAACGCCGTGGGGATTGTTCTGGGCACCCCCAATGTCCTGCTTCATTTAAACGTCCCAGCTCTTCTGGAATGAAGTATCCCCAGCTTCCTCTTACAGAAGAGGCCGACGTCTCAGAGGACTTCAGTAACTCACGCCGGGTAATGGAGGCAGCTCCGAGTCAAATGAAGTCAAACAAAGGTTTGACTTTGCAGTTTGCTCACGTCTCTCCTCCGCCTGACATCACAGGCTCACTCTAGGCCTCGGGAGAGAAGCCAGAGGGTAGCAAGGCACGGGACAGGTGCCCCCGAGGTAGTCAAATGGTAGGACAGAGCGGGGGGTAGGGGGGGCATCATTGCTGTGGCAGTCTGTTCTCACAGCCGCCTTGGAGATCTGTTTGCTTTGGGAACCTCCTCTCCAAATTCCACTTTTTTTTTTTTTTTCCACACGCTCAGAAATGCTTGCATGAAGAGGAGGAAGGATGAGCTTCGATACAAGCATATTTATATCCAGAGATATTCCACACCGGAGGGGGCATAAATCTCAGAGGGCAGACGTCAGCAGCTCTGTGCTGTGATGGGAAAATTGAGGGCCTCGGTTACCAGCATTTCCCAAACTCACTCAAAAAAGAAACCATGCTCCCCTCCACACACACACACACACACACACACACACACACACACAGGAGTCAGGCCTGCAGAGGGAAAACAATGTATTCTGTCCAACTCCCCTAGGTCATGCAGACCCTTACATCCAATGCTGGCTTCAGCTGTTTTCCTCAACTTTCGCTGAAAAATAATTCTCTGCCAAGCTGCATGGACCTCTTCTCAGCCCTCCAGCCCTCCGGATAAAAATCTGTTTGGCTTTTTTTTTTTTCCTTTTCTTTTTCTTTCTCTACTGGATTATCTTGCAATATTCCCCCATGTCGTTAATCTCTTCCCCGAAGAGCACCTCTCCGCCACGGGCATCTAGAAGTTGCTGGAGTTCTTCTAAGTTTCCAAACCCCACCCCCTTGACTTCTTTCCTTTGGAGACCAGGAGCCTGGGGCTTGACTGAGGGCAGGAACCTGCTGGTAGGGAGAGGGGGTCATTCTGTGTCCAGCAGAATATGCCCTCCTCACCGCTGTTCACACCTTCATCCCCTAGTGTGACTATGTTAACACTGCCTGGCAAAGGGTAATGACGTAAGTAACAGATGGAATTAAGGCTGGCAATCAGCTGACCTTACACTAAGGTTTAGCCAGGTGGACCCAGGGGAATCACAAGCGTCCTTCAAATGCGGAAGAGGGAGGCAGAAGAGGGGGGAGGGGTGGAGATCAGAGCCACCCCTCCCCCCCCAACACACACACACACACACACACACACACACACACACACACACACACACAATCAGAACTTGCCCCCACTACCGCTGGTTCTGGAGAGGAGAGGAGGGGGCCATGAGCAGAAGAACACGGATGGCCTCTAGAACCCGGAACCGGACTCAGAAACAGTTTCTCCTGGATCCTCCAGAGGGGGATACTGATAATACCTGTTAATACTGGCTTCTAGCCCCCTGAGAACCCGTCTCCAGCTTCTGCGCTCCAGCACGGCGAGGTAATAAACTTGGGTCACTAAACTCGAGGTAACTCATTTCTGCAGGCCTAGGAAAGTGACACACTCTGGAAATGTGACACAGTCAAGTTCCTCTTGGGCATCTCCTCGGCCTGTCAACAGCCCTCCGTGGCCGGGACACCATTCCCAATGGGAACACGAGTGGGATTGCGCTGCGTCCTTTCTGACGCAGGAATCGAACGGCCTGTCTCAAGAATTTGAGAATTGACACAAAAGACTGGTCAGATCCAACGATGGCAAGGCTCAGAGAATTCCCGCAGAGGTCTGAGTTCAAGGCACTGGAAGGTGTCCCAGGAGCCACCTGTCACCCTCTGACCTTTTAAGGGTTGAGTTCTCCTGAGCCAAAAGCAATTACGTATGTGATACAGGAGGCGTGGGGCCCACACGGACGTAAGGCTGCGAATAAATCCAACCCGACGTTAGGTATATAAACACAGCTCGGTTTTTATTTTCCACGCCACCACCTACTAAGCAAACTTCTTGAGAGCAGGGCTTTCGTGTTACTTCTCGATGAGCCTTCTTTGCTGATTAGGAGCAAATGCAGATCACGTAGAGCATCTAACGCCTGGCGCATTCTAGATGTCCAATAACTCCGTATGGGGTCCGGAATGGATTTCCCCGCTAAGGAGGGACTCATTCATAGGAAAAGCCTTGAGCCTTTTCAAGCTAAAGCCGAACCACAGCTCCTGAGACGATCCCTCCTTGAGTCCCGCCCTACTGGGGCCCCAAAGGGTATTCAGCCAACCCTTGTGTCTCCTCCCCCGACCCCCAGACGGAGGGTCTTGAGTCCCGGGGCTGGATGTGCGCATCCACCGGATCAGGCTGGCCCCGAAAGCGCATATCCCGGGGAAATTAAAGGCTTTCCACTCTCTCCGTGGACGCTCGTCTTTGCGGCGCAGACAGAACGTGGGAGCGCGATGCGCCCGAGCCTGCTGGGCTCCAGGCGCGCGGGCGCCTCCTTCCCGCCGGGGACTCGCACCCACCCCGCGCGCCCCTGCGCCCCTGCCTCAGCGCGTCACCCCCTTGCCCCTGCGCGCCGCCCACCCGCCGCCAGCCCGGACCCCGTGCGCCCCTGCGCCCTTGCCCCTGCGCGCCGCCCACCCACCGCCTGTTGCGGTTCCTGCGCCCCTGCCTCTGCGCACCACCCCCCTTGCCCCCGCGCTCCGCCCACCCGCCGCCTGCCCGGGCCCCTTCGCCCCTGCCCCTGTCCGCCGCCCGTCTCGACCCCACACACCCCTGCCCCTGCGCGCCGTCCACCCGCCGCCCGTCTTGAGCCCGCGCGCCCCTGCGTCCCTCCCCCTGCGCGCCGTCCACCCGCCGCCTGCCGGGACCCCCGCGTGCCCCTACCCCAGCGCGCCGCCCCCCTCCCATGCACCGCCCACCCGCCGCCGGCCCGGACCCCGCGCGCCCGCGGCTCCCCCGGCGGCCGCCGGCCCCGCTCGCCGCGCCTGATTGGCCGAGCCGCTGTCAGTAGTAAAAAAGTATCAGATGGCAAACTTGGGCCCTTCATAAAGGCGTGGTGGCGATACTCCGCGATCGCTGTCGGCCTATGACATCAGCGGGGCACGCCTGGGATGCCGCCGCTCCCGGCCGGACTCGGTGGAGGAGGAGGGTCCCGCCGGCTCAGAGGCAGTTAGCCCCGCGCGGCGCGGGGGGAGCCGCCAGCCTTCCGGGGACACCGCTCTCGGCCGCTGGCTGCCACTGTCCTCCTGCCCGGGGGCGCTCCCGGAGAGGTGGATGAATTCTGGGTTGTTAGCTGCGCTCCGCTGGGCTCCGGGAGCCCGTTCCTGGTGGAAAACAGGGGGCGTCTGGCAGAGGGACCAGCGGCTCGTGGATACTCAACATGACACTCCTCGGGTCGGAGCATTCCTTGCTGATTAGGAGCAAATTCAGATCAGGTAGGGCTAAGGCGTTTAGCGTTGCTTATTGCCTTTCCTCTCCGGCAGCTCCCACGTCCAGACTGCTTTCCATCCAGTGTTTCGAAGCCCGCCGTGGCTACTCTCACTCTGTCCCACCCACCCCAGGCGCATTTTTGAAACTGGAGACTTTCATTTGACTTGGGAGTTTGGGGGAGCGGAGGGGGAACTTTAAGGTCTTCCGTTTTAAATGCTTTGAGTTGTGGGGCGTGATTTTTGTTTGTGAAAAGGCCAATTCTGTGTTTATCTTTTCTGTATCCGTGAGCAGAACCTTCGGAGGGGTCCGTCTGAAAGGAACAACTTTGGAGATGAACAAATAAGGGCTCCCAAGCGTGAGCGCCGCATAATATCAGTTGTAATTGCTGAGGAGATGAACCTGATTCTGTGTATTAATAGACACCGGGTCACTGAAAATGTAGCTAATCCAAACAAATGTATTTCCCAAAAAAAGTCACTTGGGGGAAGTAAAAATAGCAAATTTGGAGCACACCAAGTATTTGAGATGACATCACTGTAGGGGGGAAAAAAAAGGTCCAGTGCCACAAATACTTTTTTTTTTCCCCAAACCATCCGATATTTATAAATGGAGAATTCCGCCCCCCCCCTCCAAATTTCCGTGTTAGCGGCGCACAGAGAAACTTTTCAAAGGACGCCGAGGGACGGTGAGTGGAAGGGACAGCCGGGAAGTCTAGCCGCTGGCCTTGAAGGGTTGGTTTGGGTTCCCATGGAAGGTATCGACGTGTGGGTGTCCGCGCAGCACGATGTGGAATCTCGGTTTTATAAAAGTGGTAATAAACCACCCCACAGCACGGCAGAGTTCCCGCTTAGAAGGTGGATTCCTTAATGAGAACTCCTAAGCCAACACTCCGGGTAACAGGTGTTAGCATGTTGCTGTAGTTGGCTACGTTTTCCGCAGCTTTTCCAAATGGGGCCACTCGGTGCTTCACCTGGGATTCATGTTTCGAAGATGAGAAGCAGGGGGTGGGGGAAAGTGAAGGGTCATCTGTGACTCCCTTAGACCCTCCCGGCCCTTAGAGGCCTGGGGGCCCCACAGGAGGTTTTTGTAAGTGGCTGTGTAACTGCCGAAGGGACAGGACCACTCGAGAGCTTGTGTGGCCACAAGCCTCAGTACCCTGATGCTCCGGGCTCTGGCAGGCGCCGGGTCCCTCGGTGGATTAAGGCCCTCGCCTCCTTTCCCTGGCGAGGTGCGCTGGTTGGTCTGCTAATCTGCTGGACCTGGCCGCTGCTCGGTGATTCGGTCAAAACCGCAAGGCAACACCGCCACCTTTCTGAAAACGAGAGTATGCAGCTTTGTTTTTGCAAGAAGCTGTTAAGCTCATGATTTCAGATGCGTGCGCCCTTCCCAATTTCGCGTTGCGGTGGGGGGTGGGCAGGGGAGGGGCTGGTTTGTCTCTAAAAGGAGTTGAAGTACGTGATGGTAGAATTGCAAAAGGGACTTAGGGAACTCGTCAAGGAACCCTTCCTATGGGTGAAAATGCAGACGAGAGGGAAGACCATGTGAGCCAGGAGCCTAATTCCTGTTTTAGTGGCTCAGTGGAATCCTGGCGTTTCCCAGGTAGATCCTGGAGCTTCTGAGGACTCCAGTCCCCACCTCCCTTTCTCTTTTTCCTTCCTTTGTTTCCTTTTCTTTTGTTTTAAAGCTTTGGCTTTTGTGTCACCGGAAGGGTAGCTTGAGGAGAACATGATACCAATGCAGATATGGGGCATAGCAAACCTGGGGTCTGGAAATGGACAAAGCGGGTTTGGTCCTCGAAGGTGCAAGGGGTTGATAAGCCCCTGAAAGACGGAGAAGAAAAACGAGCAGCGCGTGAAACTAAGTGAATGAAGTGTTACAGACCATGATTATTCTTGCTGGATATAATGACGGTCGTAGCTCCCCCCCTCAGATGTCTGGTAGGCAGGGTGCGCTTCCCAAGAGAACTGGGTTTATTTTGTAGCCGGCGATGGACAGGGTGGCCTCTTCTCTGTTTTGATTTCTCTCCTGTGCGTTTTCTCGGTGTGCTTTTTTTTTTTTTCTTGTTTCATGAGCTCCTCAGGTTTGCTTGGAGGGTAGACGGCGGTGATACGTATTGAATGAAAACTATTTCAAGGAAGAAATGCAGCTAGATTGTTCTCTGATCACAGCAAAACGCTGTTCTCTGATCACAGCAAGGGTCGTGGGGCTGTTTATAAGTAAACAGATCACTGTTTTTGACTCTGAAACGGACGTGTGTGCAGCCAACTTCGTTGGAGTGACCTCGTCATTAAGTACAAAATCACCCTTACCACAGCAGGAAACTAGGACGTTTTTACATGTATTAACGTATTTAATGATACAAACTCATCGTATTTGAGAGGACAAGGGGTCTCGTGGTTGAGTGTGTGAACTGCACACTCACTGACTCCACCAGAGATTGGTCTGAAGCCAAACTAGCTGGGTTTTTAGCAGGCCGTTTCTACTTTCCAGCGGTATAACCTTGACCTTAGGTACATTGCATAATTCTCTCCGCCTCAATTTGCTTCATCTGAACGATAAGGATGATGACAGGGTTGGAGTCAGGATTCAATGTGATAATAGAAGCAGATCATTTTTTAAATGCCTGGTATTTGGTTAAGCCCTCAACAAATACTGTCCTTTTATTATAGAGCGCCATCCTGGGTCCGTGACTTGCCTTGAGTCTCCGTAACTTAATCCGTTAATGTCCAAGTTGGACGAGGTGATCGCACAGACCCTCTCCTCACATTTTAAGGTTCTATGTAAAACACACAAAGACTGGGAACAAGCAAAATTGTGATTGGGCTGTGTAGCTGTTGGACATAAATGGTAGACCGTTTCTATAACCACAGTAGGTAGTAGTACTTTCAGACCGGTCATGTTTTTACCCTCTAAAACATTCTCAGTGTTGTTTGGTCAACATCTGTAATCAGGATCACTGTCAATGGTTTTCTTTCACACCGGAGTTTTTGTGTCAACAAAAGCCGAGGACTCCTGCGTATGTGTGTATGCTCACGTGCACACATACACACACCACGCACAAAGGATCAAAAGGAGAGAGGTCTGCGTGCCTGGGTGGCTCCGTCGGTTAAGTGGCCGACTTCTCGGCTCAGGTCGTGATCTCGCAGTTGGTGAGTTCAAGCCCCGCGACGGGCTCTGTGCTGACAGCTCAGAGCCTGGAGCCTGCTTCGGATTCTGTGTCTCTCCCTCTCACTCTCTCTGCCCCTCCCTTGCTCACGCTCTTTCTCTCTCTCTAAAATGAATAAATGTTAAAAAACTAAAAAAAGAGTGGTCCATTTATGGATCCCCCTTCAAAAAGAACTACATTTCTTTTGCTTTTTTTTTTCTCCTCTTCCAACTCAAAACAGTCCATGCCAAGGCAGACTCCAGTATCCACCATGATCTTGCCTCCTTCCCCTACAAATTTAGGGCAGATTTAATAAATAAGAATATGGGATGCCCAGTTAAATTTGAATTTCAGATAAACAACGCTTAGCTTTCTAGCAGATTGCAAAACAAGGGGCATACTGTTACCTGAAATGCAGATCGAGCCAGGCATTCTGTATTTCATCTGGCAACCCTGCCTTCAACCTGAGCGGCGTCCAGGCACAGGCATCCCGGGTCTGCTGTCCAAGTCTTGTCATCCTGGGCTGCTGTCCTTCTGGAAAACGCAGTGCACCCCTCACCAGGACACCACGCTCATCCTTTAGATCACCTTAAAGGACAACGGATTCACACTTTTGGCTAGATCCTTCCCATCCCTAGAATCTCTCTCCTATGAATCGAGGAAATTGAATGAAGATGTTGGCCCAGAAGGTGTTTACCATATTGGAAACCACTGAAGAAATTGTCGCCATGAGCTCAAGAGACGCTCATCAGGCTCTGGTCCCGCCTTCATCATTAATTAGTTTTGTAGCCTAGAAGAAATAATTTAACCTAGGGAAGTGCCTAATTGCATATTATGGTATATATAATTTATATATGTGTATAAATTTGTATATATACACATATAAATATATATGTATACATATATGTATGAATATATGTATACATATATGTATACATATATGTATGTATATATATGTATACATATATGTGTATATATATAATTGACCTTTTTAAACTTCATTTTCGTCATCCACAAAAGAGGATTTTTGACTGATTGCATCTACATTAGCTTTCAGCCCTAAGATTTGAGATATATATATATATATTTTTTTCCCAAGCCCTGAGTGTTTTTGTAACATTGGAAGCCCATAAGCTTCATAAAAGCATTACCATGACGTTTTTGAGCGGATGTTTCTACATGAGAACACAGACAGACGAGAGATGTTCGACAGCTGTTTCTTGAGCAGATAAATAAATAATTCACACCTGTCGTCTTCATGACGAACATGGTCTTCTAAGACCATCATTTTGATCGCTTTGTGTGCTCTGTCTTCCTTTTCAGTATCTCACTGAAGACCATGTTTTTGTGTGCTTTTACACGAGCACAAATATCTTAATGATTCCTTAATTGCATCTTGCTAATTTTTTAAATTTTTTACAAAATTATTGTGTTTATTATATTTTGAGAGAGAGCGTGAGCGGGGGAGGGGCAGAGAGAGGGGGAGACACAGAATCCGAAGCAGGCTCCGGGCTCCAACCTGTCAGCACAGAGCCCGATGGGGGGGGGGGGGGCTCAAACTTGTGAACTGCGAGATCATGACCTGAGCCGAATTTGGACGCTTAACCGACTGAGCTACCCAGGCGCCCCCACCTCCCCCACACACCCATCGTGCCATTGAAATGACCAATGGATCATTTTTAAAATTTGGGAAAACTTGCTCTGTCAAGATCTTCCAGGAATTTCTACCAGATATAATGAGACGAGGAGGAAGATAAGGGCTAATTCTCATGCTCACGCCAGTGTCCATGCAATCTGTTTCTATCTGAACTTCCTGTGTCTTTGCTGACAGCCACTGATTCCTTTCTCAGCAGCAGTGTTTGCCTCCTATGGCTGTTGAAGCAAATTCCCACAACATTAGTGCCTTAAAACAATGCAGATTTGTTATCTTATAGTTATGGAAGTCAGAAGTCAGAGAAGGGTCTCACTGGGCTAACATCCAAGTGTTATTAATAGGGTTCTCTCTAAAGGAGAATCTGTTTCCTTGGCCTTTCTAGATTCTAGAAGCACCTGCACCACGTAGGTCATGGCCCCTTCTAGAAGCCGTCTTTAGAAGCAATAGTCTAGCACCTTCAACTCTCTCTCTGACTTCCTTCTGTTTCTGCCTCCCACATGCCATTCCATTGGGCGCATTCAGGATAATCTCCCTATTTTATGGTCATCTGATTAGCAACCTAAATTGCATCTACAGCCTTAATATCCCCAGTGCCCCGTGTCTTATTAGCACAGCCGGTATCACAGCAGTGTCATAGACTGGAGGCTTACACAACAGAAATTCATTTTTTCACAGCTCTGGAGGCTGGAGGTCTGAGGGTGCCATCATGGTCCGTGTCTGGTGAGAGGTCTCCTCTTGGCTTGCCTTCTCATTATGTCTTCACATGGAAAAGAAAAAGGAAAGAGAACAGAAATGGGGGTGGGTGGATGAACTCTCTGGTTCTCTTGCCACAAGGGCACTAAGCCCATCATGGAGGGCCCTACCCTCATGACCTCATCTAAACCTAAGTATTTCCCAAAGGAAATACTGACAGTATTTCCCTAAGTATTTCCCAAAGGAAATACCATCACATTGGGGATTAGGGCTTCAATATATGAATTTGGAGAGGGGTATGGGACACCCTATGGCCCATAGGACCATGTAAAGCAACATATTCACAGGTCCCTGGGACTAAGACGTGGACATCTTTGCAGGGGACACGTTATTTTGCCTATGACCTCACTTTCCTCAACTTTGCAGTCCCTCTGTCCTGCAGATTTTCTTCTACAGAACTTTCCCCTTAATATGGATTATGTAGCCACAATCCCAGTGTTTTCCCCAGGGTGGTCCACAGAAGACTAGTTCCACAGGACGTTAAACATTTGTGTAGCAGGACATTTTTAGCAAGCGAAGCAGAATATCCTGAAAATTAGATTGGATCTTTAACTGCAGGATTTCTCGAAGACTTTACTAGTTCTAATGTATATTATGAACTCATTTTTTTAAGTTTATTCATGAATTTTGAGAGAGAGAGAGAGGAAGGGGGAGAACCCAAGGAGATCCCACATGGTCTGTGCAAAACCCAACATGGGGCTCGATCTCCTGAACTGTGAGATCATGACCCGAGTCGAAATCGAGGGTCGGATGCTTCACCGACTGAGCCACGTAGGCGGGCCTGTATATTGTGAACTTTTGAAAGGCAGTGACTCTCAAATGTATTTCACCTTTATCCACACAGTATCCCATGGGGCAGTTTTTGCTGGATAAACACATTGTGGAAAATTCCGCTCTGCACAGAGAAGCTCACAGTTTTCAACAGTGATTTATTTAATGGAGTGAATCTATGTAGGTTACTGGCAGGCCCTTCCCACCCACCCAGGTGTGCACTCCGATGGTTTTCCTTCTGGCTGCTTGCTCACATCCTTACCAGTCCTCACATGTCTGGTTTTTTTTTTTACTGGTATCAGTCATCAGTGTCCCTGACCCCAGGGATATCCTCAGTAGGATTATAACCCTGTCCTCCAGGAGCTCACAGGCAACCTGGAAAATGCTGTGTGTGAGTTCTGTATTTGTTCATTCATTCATTCCACACCTGTTTCTTCTCTGTTTCCCTTGCAATGGAAGGAAGCAAGTTACAGGAAGCTAGGAGCTGGGTATACAGTTGGGGGAGCAGGAAAGAAACATCCCCTGTCTTTACATCGAATATTAGAGCAGCAACAAGTCTATATGAGAACACAGTGAGCTGACCCTTTAAAAATGGGTGCATTTTAGGGATGCCTTGGTTACGGCTCAGGTCAGGATCTCACGGTCCGTGGGTTCGAGCCCCACGTCGGGCTCTGCACTGATAGCTGAGAAGCCTGACTGGGATTCTCTGTCTCCCCCTCTCTCTGTCCTCCCCCCACTCACTCACTCTCTCTCTCTCTCTCAAAAAAACATTAAAAAAAATAAGGGTGAATTTTAATTCCTGAATGGAAGTTGTTATTTGTCCGCGGAGGCCAGCATTTTTGTTAGCTTGTTTTCACTGCTTTATTTGGTGGTGGTGTTAGAACAGTGAACCGCATTGAGGGCTCCACGAAATATTTGTTACAAAGACATTTTATTCTTCCCCCCAAACACTATTCGAAAGCAATACAAGTAGGCTATCTATGTTTTGATATATTTGTAGGCATATGTGCGTGTGTTTTAAAACTAGAACAACAAGGCGGGGGTGCCTCGGTGGCTCAGTCGGTTGAGAGGCAGACCCTTGATTTCAGCTCAGGTCGTGGTCTCCCCGTTTGTGGGTTTGAGCCCCGCATCAGGCTCTGCGCTGGCAGTGAGGAACCTGCTTGGAGTCTCTCTCTGTCCCTCTCTCCCCGCCCGTCCCTGCCTCTATCTCTCTCTCTCAAAATAAATAAACTTTAGAAAGGCTGGAACAGCAAGGGGATAAGAGCCTGTAAAATACGAAATTCAGAAAAAGTAGTTATCTCTGGAGTGGGCCAGGTGAGGAGATACGGTGTAGCCTAAAGTAAGGAAAAAGTTGCTGGTGGTGTTCTTAGGTGTGTGTGTGGGGGGGGATGTTATTATTAAGCAAATTAATTAAACTTGTTCATTCAGGGATGAATGATGACTGTGACAATGTAACATGAATCAAGGGTTGTAACTAGTCCAATTTAGTGCACCTGGGGTCCTTTAAAAAAATTAAGTTTTTCAAGACCAGAAAGAATAACCCTCATCTTTCACCTGCTGTAGCATGTGACAGGCACAGCCAGTAAGATTGTGTCAAGTTGGACTGACCCAGATCACATGGATTCTAATCTAGTCGAATTACATTGGAGTGTACCAGAAGACGCCAAAGTGCTTAACCCCAGGGTTGAAAAGCATTTGATGGACATAAATAGGATCTTTAAAAACAAAAACAATAACTATTAGCCAAATAATAGTTTTACAGCCTTACTATTTTAGGACTTTGGCTTTCAACTTTATAAGCAGGTAGCGATTGTTTTTAATGAGTGATTTGCACTAAACTCTATTCTGCTATAATCCAGAATAACTAGTAAATTGAACTTTGCTTAACCAGTTTTAGATCTTATTCCTAGATACAATATGAGGGTCTCTAAATGCTGTTAAAATGTATCATTTATTCCCGGATATTTTTTTTTCAACGTTTTATTTATTTTGGGGACAGAGAGAGACAGAGCATGAACGGGGAGGGGCAGAGAGAGAGGGAGACACAGAATCGGAAACAGGCTCCAGGCTCCGAGCCGTCAGCCCAGAGCCTGACGCGGGGCTCGAACTCACGGAACGCGAGATCGTGACCTGGCTGAAGTCGGACGCTTAACCGACTGCGCCACCCAGGCACCCCTATTCCCGGATATTTAAAGTAAATAAGGCTGATTCCTGACATATTTGTGTGTGTGTCTGTGTGTGTGTGTGTGTGTATATACATATATGTATATGTATGTGCATATAATAAGTATATATAAATATATATAAATGTGTAAATATATTTGTATATGAATATATGAAATATTCATATATTTATATTATTAATATATAACTATAAAATATATAAATAATTATATTGATATAAATGTTAATATATTTGTATATTGTATATATGTTATATATTATATATTATATGCATAGTTATATATATTGTATATATGTTATATATATAATATATATGTATATCTATTATGTATATATATGTATATATATAGCTTGTTTGCTTGTGGTTATATTTGCCTGGCACAGCAAAGTGCCCTCTAGAGCCATTGAAAGAAGAATTATTTTTCTCCTGTTGGTGGAAGGAAGATGAAGTCTTCCATTTCCCCGTAGGGCCTATGGGAGCACATGCTTCTCTTATTTTAATCACGTCAATTGACGTTTGCTGTATTCAGCCACCTTAGATTAGCCCAAGAAGCAGAATTTTGGCGGTACAAGGACTGACTTTAGCTACTGTAACATTGTAAAGTGTATTTAATGGCTTCCCTCACGTCTAGGAGCTTAGCCACAGCTCAGTCTGTATAGCAATAAAGAGTGGCTCTACTGGGGCGCCTGGGTGGCGCAGTCGGTTAAGCGTCCGACTTCAGCCAGGTCACGATCTCGCGGTCCGTGAGTTCGAGCCCCGCGTCGGGCTCTGGGCTGATGGCTCAGAGCCTGGAGCCTGTTTCCGATTCTGTGTCTCCCTCTCTCTCTGCCCCTCCCCCGTTCATGCTCTGTCTCTCTCTGTCCCAAAAAAAAATAAATAAACGTTGAAAAAAAAAATTAAAAAAAAAAAAAAAAAGAGTGGCTCTACAAGCAGTCAGATAGGTAGTCTGTCTTGTCAGGCACCCAGTTCCATCTGCCATCTGAGTGACTTTTCTGCCCTCAACCTGCATCTCTCTTCTCCATCTCTTAAGTGGTGCAGAGGCATCAGTTCTTATGAAATGTAGACAGGTAGCCCCAGGGAGTATGTTCCTTTCACAGATAAGGTGAAGGGACTGGAAAGTGCCCTATAGCTTTCTGTCCTTCCTGTTTCCCCAAACACTCTTCCTTCCAGAAGTCATTCAACTTGGTCCTCCTCAAGACTGGTTCGGCTGGTTTCTCTGAGAGACGTAGAGTTCCACGGGAGAGCTTTGTTGGTACTCAAGCTCCAGACGGGGCAATAAAGCTCCAAAACAGGTCAGATCTAGAAGATGCTATTCAACATTACTTGAACAATGATCTCCTCAGGACTTTAAAAGTTTTTATCGTTTTGTGCTTCCTTCCTGTCCTTGCTGCCATGGGTGAATATTTGTATAAAGTTACAGTCAAAGTGTATACATAAGTTTATATTCAGCCATTTTATCAGTCAGCATGATGTCATAAGTCATTTTCCAAGCTGCTACGTAGCATCACATTCTTGGTTTGGAGACTGTATTGAAGTCCATCAAGTGAGTATAGAGTAATTTGCTAAGCCTTTTCCACTTGTGTTGGAAAATGAAGCCAGTTATAGTTTTTATGTTATAAATAACTCTACTATGAAAATCTTAATGCGCATAGCCTTTTTATTCCCCAGGATTATTTTATAGGATACTCATTGTTTAGAGTAACTATCCAAGTGTAGGGATAATGGTTATGAATCTTTTATGATCCACTGCGGTAGCTGATATTTCTGGAGCACTTACTGTGTACGAAGCTTAACCCTAGTCTGATTTCCATTTGGAAATGAATGCTTGCCCCTGTAACAGAACTAGCTCAGAGTTGTCTTGGGTACTTAGTGGCGACTGGTGTTCTATAAGCTTTTCACACCTTCTCGGTCAAGAATAAAAAGGAAAAGGAGTCATAGTTACCAGATACCTTTGGAAACTTCTGTGTGACTGGCTCTTTGGGGGACCACCTGTTACCAAATATGACTGATATCTCATCAAAGGACAAGCAAAGAGGACTAGGAGTTAATGAGAACCTGTTATCTGTGGCACTTGTATGATCTCATTTAATCCTTACAGAATGCTATGGGACACGTATGATTATCCATCTCATTTTATAGATGAAGAAGCCAAGTCTCAAAGATATTAAGCAACTTGGTCAGAGTAATGTAACCAGTAAGTGGTGGAGGCCACATCTGATCCCCTTGGTTCCACTGTGCCAAAATGACCATTGCTATTAGAACCTAGAACTCCCTCCTCCCACCCCCCATTCCCCCACCCCTCCCCCGCTCCAACATACACACCTACTTGGCCAAGTAGATTTAATATGCTTCTTTCTGGACTACAACTCCAGGCATATACCCAGTTACCATTATTGTCCTTGATTTCCTAAACAGTGATTTATCAAGAGACTTGTTTCTAGTATGAGTTAATGCATACATTATACATGCCATCCTCCCAGAATTTTAGGACTTTTTTTTTTAAGTTTATTTATTTTTGAGAGAGATACAGACAGTGAGAGTAGGGGAGGGGCAGAGAGAGAGAGGGGAGGGGGGTGGAGAGAATCCCAAGCAGGCTCCACACTGTCAGTGCAGAGCCCAATGTGGGGCTCGATCTCACAAAACCATGAGATCATGACCTGAACCGAAACCAAGAATTGGACGCTTAACCAACTGAGCCACCCAGGTGCCCCAAGAATTTTAGGACTTTTAATGAAAGCTGACTATTTCAATCTCCATTTGAGAACAAAAATGCAAGGAATTTTTGAAAACCAACAACAAGAATAGAGTTGCCCAAAACAATAAAAGAAATCTCTAGTACCAGAGAGTAGAATGGTGTTCGGCAGGTGCCGGAGGGTGGGAGAAATAAAGAGAGGTTGGTAAAAGGATACAGACTTTCGTTATAAGGCGAATAAGGTCTGTGGATCTAATGTATATAACATGGTGACTGTAGTTGGTAACACTGTATGTATAATTGGTTTGCCAAGAGCCTGGAACTTAAGTCTCCTCACCAAAGAAACAAACAAACTAAGGTAAATATGTGAGGTCAGAGCCATGTTAATTAACTCAGTGGTGGGTATCCTTCAAAAGCCTGTATGCATATCAGACCATCATGTTGTGCACTCTTACCTTAGAATTATGTCAATTGTACCTCAATAAAGCTGGAAAAAAAATACCTATGTAGTAATTAGAAGTAAAACACATTATCAGTGGATCAGAATTGTGTCTGTTGTACACATACACGTAGACATTTATGTGTCTATGAATTTAAACTCTATTAATCTGTGATAATGGCTGCTCTCAAATCAGCAATACAATAAAGGTTTGTTGGGAAAATTGTCCTTTCGGAAGTAAATGATTTCAGCTATTTTGTAATGAATCTTTTAAACAATTCCATATGGATCAAAGAGCTAAGGAAATCTATAAAATGTTAGAAGAAAACAATAATTTTATAATCTTGGAATAAGATACGCCCTCCCCAGCATGTTGCCGAAGCCTGAGAAGAAATAAAAATTGACGTATTTGGCCACTTAAAAAGTTTCAGAAGCTACATGGGGGGAAGAAAACAGCAAAAGAAATTTAAAAATCGAAACAGTAGATTGAAAGAAAACACTTGAAATGTGTATTCAGACAAACTTATTAAAGGGACTTGTATAAACAATAGGATTAATAGCCCACAACCTAAAGAGAAAGATAATTCAAAGGCAAAAAACAGTCAAAAAGCACATGGAATATACTGAAACCACATTCAAGAATATTCAGATTGAAAGACAGCATTTTTTAAAAAACATCAGATTTGTAAAAATTTAAAATATTGGTAGCATCAAGTATTTAGCAAGTATGGAGAAATAGACATCCGAAGGCTTAGCATATCCGAGAGCCTTCTGGGATACAATTTGACATTTTCTGGGGCGCCTGGGTGGCTCAGTCGGTTGAGCATCCGACTTCGACTCAGGTTGTGATCTTGCGGTCCATGAGTTCGAGCCCCGCGTCGGGCTCTGTGCTGACAGCTCGGAGCCTGGAGCCTGCTTCGGATTCTGTGTCTCCCTCTCTCTCTGCCCCTCTCCTGCTCATGCTCTGTCTCTCTCTCTCTCTCAGAAGTAAAATTAAAAAAAAAATTAAAGAAAAACAACAATTTGACATTTTCTGTTACGTTTTAAATGAGCTTACCATCAACCAAGATTAAGGCATGTAATCTAAAGAGATGCTTGCATGTACAGGGATTCTCATCACATCACATTATAGTTTATAATGCCAAAAAGGATGGAAACAGTGTAAACATCCATCAGTTAGTGACATGGTTAATTTAATTATGGTACGCTCATACAATGAAATACAATAAAATACAATGCAAAGAAAAAAATAAATGATAAAATTCTGTATGAACTGACATGAAAAGATCTCTCAGTTTTTAAAAACAGATTATGAAACAATCAGGCAATATATTTGCATTTTTATTTTATTTTTTTAATGTTTATTTTTGAAAGAGAGAGCATGAGCAGGGAGGCGCAGAGAGAGGGGGAGACAGAAAATCCAAGCAGGCCCTATGCTGTCAACACAGAGCCCAACACAGGGCTCGAACCCACAAACTGTGAGGTCGTGACCTGAACCAAAGTTGGACACTTAACCGACTGAGCCACCCAGGCGCCTCTGCATTTTTATTTTTAAAAATATTTAGATGTAAACACACAGAAGAGAATCTCCAGGAATAGAAGTGACACTGTTCACAGTGATATCCAGGGGTAGGAGGAGAGTAAGACCTTATCTTTTGTGTATACACACACACGCCATTTGAACCCTTTAAAATAAGAATGTATCGGTTTCTATAAAATTTTTAAATAAGCCAAAGTATAAAGAGAAATTGACCACATTATCCTAGTAGTGGAAGAGAACACATTTCTGTAAGCCTAACTGAATAGACAAAAATTCAAATCAGGATTTGTAGGGTTTGAGTACCAAAGTTAAATTGGCTATATATTTTAAGCCTCTGACACGATCTAGAATATTAGAAGACAATTTTAAATTTAGTGCCCGACCCCAACACTCGAAATGTCAAGAAGTTTAAGATACTAGACTCATCTTGACCCACAGTCACTTTAAAAAATATATATTTAAAAGTCGAAATATTTTAAGCTCCATGAGTTAGGAATCCAAACACAGCAAGACACGCTGAAAAGCGTTTAAGGCGTATGCATAGAGAACAAAAGCCTAGAAAAATCCATCGCCAAGGTAATTATTTCTGGGTGGTGAGGCTATGAGTAATGTTGAATTTTTATTTTTATATTCCCATATTCTTTATTTTGATTATTCGGTGTGTCTTGTGCCGTCTATAATACTCGGGAATGACTCTGGTAATAATCCGCTAAGTGAGTGTTTTTTGTTTAAGTCCTGGCATAGTGGAGGTCAGAGAGACCCTCTCTGAGGCACACCTAGATGCAGAGGTGGCTGAGAACCTGATGGGGGCGGGGGGAGGGGGGTGTTCAAGTTCATAATAAATTCCCACCAATAGGGGCGCCTGGGTGGCTCGGTCGGTTAAGCCTCTGACTCTTGATTTCGGCTCAGGTCATGATCTCACAGTCCATGAGACTGAGCCCCACATTGGGCTCTGTGCTGTCAGTACAGAGCCTGCTTGGGAGTCTCTCTCTCCCTCTCTCTCTGCCCCTCCTGTGTGCTCTCTCCCTCCCTCTCTCTCTCAAAATAAATAGATAAACTTTAAAAAAGTAATGAAGATAAGTATTATTATAGAATTTACACGGTATTCTATAAAGTGCTCTGTATACCTATTATCACGTATTCTCTCCCTTTCCAGAAAATTCTTAGGGAAGGCTTTCTTGTTTGTTTCAGTCTCCAGAGAGGGGTGATTGTTGTCCAGCTTGGGTCTTTAGGTGTTTCTGAAGAGAGCCCCAGCCTCGTCTGGGACCCTGCAAGGTTACCACTGGTTCTCAGGATTAGCGAAGGCTCATGACTGTTTTTCAGATACTACTGAGAACCGAAATCCTTTACTCTTAAAATTGAAAATATTGTTCTGTCTAAAAATAAAAGCAAGGGGAAGAGCTCTCTGTAGAGGGAAGAACACTGGGGGATCAAGTAGCTAAGAGAACAGTCTGCTTTATTATACTGGATATATATAGTGCATGTTATATATACATATAATATTTTATGGTGCATTAAACTCTCTCCACCAAAAATAAATCCCATTAGTCCTATGCTTTTATTTTCATACCAATTCTGTGAGATCACAAAGGTGCTCGTACAGATGAGGAGACATTAAGACATTAGTCTAGGGGCACCTCAGGTGGTTAAGCGTCCAGCTCTTGGTTTCGGCTCAGGTCATGATCTCGCCGTATGTGGGTTCGAGCCCCACATCGGCTCTGCTGTGACAGTGCAGAGCCTACTTGGGATTCTCTCTCTTTTCCTCTCTCTTTCTGCCCCCTCCCTGTACTGTCTCTGTCTCTCTCTAAATAAATAAATAAACTTAAAAGGGAAAGAAGAAATTTGTCTAAGGTCCCCAGTAGATTTAAAACCAGAACGTTAGCTTCTGGGTGCCCAGAACCAAGTTCACCACATGACCCCACTGAGAAATGTGCCGGCAGGGGAAGCAGAAACCGTGCTAAGATCGGCAGGCGCCTGCGTTGAACCCAGTGGCTCTCTCGACAGAGCGATCCCCCTGCTCGAAGCTCTCTTCAACGCCACCCGCGCTGGCTTCAGATCCGAAGAGCTTTCGGTTAGGAGAGGAGGAAATCCGGCAAGACGAACCCAGTTTTGGCTGGAGACGAGAACAGGATGAAGCCGAGGGGTTGCAAAGGAACCTCGGGCTCCATGGAGTGCCAGCCTCTGCAGAAGTTTCCGGTCTTAACACATAGATTAGAAGCTGACACCATGGAATGTCGCAGACACAGAAAATATTCTAAATGTTATGTCTGGTTGTTTCAAAACCTTGTGTCTAACAGCAGGGCTGTGATTATTTTCTAACATTAAAAAAAATTTTTTTAATATATGGACATTTGCTATTTTTCCAAAGTTGAAAATAACCAGAATCAGTACATTAATGGAAGATGTAAGGCATATATATACATACATATATAACATGTGTATACTCACATATACTCCTATATATACTCACATATGTATCATCCCTTTTTTTTTTTTAACGTTTATTACTGAGAGAGTCTCAGAGCATGAACAGGGGAGGGGCAGAGAGAGAAGGAGACACAGGATCCGAAGCAGGCTCCAGGCCCTGAGCTGTCAGCACAGAGCCCGATGCGGGGCTCGAACTCACAGACCAGGAGATTGTGACCTGAGCCAAAGTCAGATGCTTAAGAACTAAGCCACCTAGGTGCCCCTGTATCACTCTTAATATGTGTCACTATTCTATATATAACAGTGCGAGTGTATAATGTATAGTATTAGACTATTGTATATGTATGTACATATTATATGTATCCTGTGAAAGGTCAAAGATTTATTCTTTGTGGTGTTATATCTGCTGCACAAAAATTAAAGGAAAAACCTGAAATGTTCAACCAAAGGAGAATGTTTGAAATCACTGAAAATGGGATAGAACATGCACATTAAATATGGTGCTTTCAAAGAATACCTCCATGAGATGGAAAACTTTATTTTAAAAAATTTATTTTAATATTTATTTATTTTTTGAAAGAGAGACAGAGCACGAGCAGGGGGAGGACAGAGAGAGGGAGACACAGAATCCGAAGCAGGCTCCAGGCTCTGAGCTGTCAATACAGAGCCCGATGCGGGGCTCGAACTCACGGACCGCGAGATCGTGACCTGAGCTGAAGTCAGACGCTCAAACCAACTGAGCCACCCAGGTGCCCCAGAAAGCTATTTATAAATCAGGAAAGAGGTTTCAGTGTTCCATATGTCAAACAATCCCAGTTCTTGAGAAATCGTAGGGTAGATATTGTATATATACATATATATATGTATATGCACATACTGTGGGTATATATTATATATATTTCACGTATATATGCATATGTGTATATATACTGTGTGTGTATATTATATGTATTTCACGTATATATGCATGTATGTGAATTGGAAGAAAGAAGGCCAAGTGTTGGCAGGTGTTCTATCACAAGTGTTAAAGACGTGAATTACCATGAACTTTGCTCTCCATCCTGGAGCCTCTGTATAGTTTCCAAATTTTCTATGATGAACATGCCTTTCTTTTCTAATCAGAAAGGTGATACATACCGTAAGTGATACATACCGGCACCGCTCAGGATCTCAAAAGAACTAAAATAGACATTCGAGGACTCCAGCAATGTGGAATGAAACTTCTCCTCTTCACTGGGGGAGAATGCCTTTTCCTTGCCCTCCCTGCTCCAAGCTCCACTTCCCCTTGGTTATCAGTGTTTCTCCAAGTTGGCTCTGGACAGGTACGCTGGCCTTATTAATGGCCTTACGAATGTCCTTATTAAAATCACCTAGCGATTTGTCGCTGCTAAAGGAGTCTCGGTCGGACTGTTGCAAGTGCCTTTACGTGGGGTGTGATGATACCTTCCTTGTAGAGATGGGACAGCCCGGTCCAGGAAGGGTTGATCGCCAGCTCAAATTCACGCCCGTAGAAAGACAACAGCGCAGGACTCGAACCTGGATCCCCCGGCGTCGGGTCTGGTGACCTCTCGCAGCCAGTGGGTGGCCACCAGGAGGTGCAAATCGAGAGGCCCTCTTCTCAAGGACCCACCCCCCCGCCCCCACCGCCCCAGCAATAGCTTTCAAGGAAAGCGGGTCAAATGGCAAGTTCTCTCTCCCGCAGGCCGTTCCTGCTGTCCCCGGGGCTGTGCAAGCTGTCTGCCTAATCCACTCGTGGCTCCACGCCACGAATACATAAACAAGTGGGGAAAGCCTCCGAGAGGAATCTGGATGCCCAAATGGAACAATTTGTCTTCTGAAATTATTGTTTGAAATTGTTTATGTCAGTTGCCGAGTTTCTGTTCTGTGCCTCGGGGACCTGTTGGTGACGGGGGGGGGGAAAGTTCCCTGCGGCTGGGCAGTGACCTTGGTGGGGCGGCTCTGGGGACCATGTGGTCTGGTGCTCGCCTGTCCTCCCGCCACAGGCCGGGGCACCCTGAGAGTTATCTGGCGCTCACTGCTTGCCGGGCCTACTCGAGGCATGTCTCACGTGCCCACTTAATCTTAACAAGGATCCTATATGGAGGAGATGTCACTCCTCCCCCCACCCCCGTCCGCTCCCTGCCCCTAAATGCACAGATAAAGAAATGAAAGCACCTTTAAGGACATTTCTTAAGATTCCACGACTAGGAAATGGAAAAGGTGGGACATGAGCCTGTACCCCCCAACCCATGTTTTCCGCCGCTCCCCTCTTCTGCTTTCCGTGAGCACCAGACCGGCCAGAGCTGGCTTCAGCCATCTGACTCTCTCAGACATCCTCCGAGAGAGCATGCAAGATGTCATTCTGTCCCCTTAGTGACCGAAGTGACAGTGTAACCCCAAGGCATCTCTGCTGGTCCCCTCTGGCATCTCGAGCTCTTGTAACATAAAAGCCTTAAGCTCAGAAACCTGGCAGCTTTGTGAGTGAGAGAAATTGGCCTTTTGAGGCACGACTTAGGTCTTCTTCAAATGTTTTGACAAACGGAGTGCGGTGCTTAGGGAAAGAGTAGCTTCGCGGTGTTTGTGTGAACACACATCTTTCTAAAATGGCTTTAGAGGGGCGCCTGGGTGGCTCAGTCGGTTAAGCGTCCGACTTCGGCCCGGGTCACGATCTCGCGGTCCGTGAGTTCGAGCCCCACGTCGGGCTCTGTGCTGACAGCTTAGAGCCTGGAGCCTGTTTCGGATTCTATGTCTCCCTCTCTCTCTGCCCCTCCCCCGTTCATGCTCTGTCTCTCTCTGTCTCAAAAATAAATGAACGTTAAAAAAAAAAAAATTAAAAAAAAAAAAAAACTAAAATGGCTTTAGAGCGTGCCGTGAGGCTTGCTCATTGACCTAACTGAGCGGTAGTGCTGAGCTGGGCTCTTTGGATCTGAATATTCTCCTGCTTTTTAACCTCCAGAGGCCTGGTGCTAGAAGCTGGCCTGAATTAACGTCGGTCGATCTCCTTAAAGAAACCAGAGTCAGAACCTCTCTTAGAATTAAGAAAGGACAGAGTGCGGGCCTGGGGCCACTGAGGCCAGTCTGTTACTCACCCCCCACCCCACCCCAGGTTCACCTTCTGCTCCCAGACCAACAAAGCGCCACATCGGTAACCTGGTCATCATTGTTACGCCCTCTTCTCTGGATGTTCCCAGAAATGAGTGGGTAGACGCTTGGGCCTTTATCATTCTTGGCCACTGCGGCCACGTGGTCACACATTAGCCTGCAGGGCAGCATTTGGCCAAGGAACAGTTGCTATCGGTACCTTGAGTCAGAAGGCATCAGCGTGTGTTCGGGCATCGAACGACACACAAAAGTCAAGTCCTGGCTCTCTGCCTCATTTGGGAAACACGGCCAGGACAGGGGCGGGGACAGCGTAGGCAACCTGGCGTCGGAGGGCACGTTCTCCTCCCCAGTTTGACCGCAGGGGCAGCCAGGGTCCTCTTTAGCAGACGGAGCAAGAAGATGCCAGACCCACAAGTGACTCAGACGGCTTATGTGAAGGGTTGCTGTGTCCCAGAGTTGGGTAATGCCAGGGGGAAGGAAGAATTTTGTGGGTGGGCCACCCATTGGGCAAGAAGAGGAGGGTTCTGTCTCTAGTGGAGATAGTGAATCCCTCAGTGTTGGCTTTAGCCCTGGAAGGGACCCGGCATCTCCTCCTCCAGAGGAGTCTTGCTTGGCCAACGGCTCCCCCAATGTCCGTGACATGCGTAGCCCAGGTTCCTGGCCAGGAGTGTGTCAAGGGCGTGCTCCGGTGGGCGTGTTTTGGCCACCTGACGCGCTCCAAGCCTACACCCCTAGGAATTCTGGCTGGTAACATGTTTGAAAACAGATCTCAACATTTTTCTTGCTGGTGCTGATGGCTCTCTGCCTCCCCTGGATTCAACGCTCATCAACAGGCAACGCCTTTGATTGCAAACAACACAGAATCCAATGATAGAAATCTTGATCGAGCTGGAGCGAAGAGAAGCAGTTCCTAGAGCGGTACCTGTGTGTCTCCTGGAACTCAGCCACGAGGACGTGGTTGGACCCGAAGGAAAGTCGGCTGGAATGGAGGACTGGCGTGCCTTCAGGACACTCTCCCCGGCTGCTGTCCATACTCCAGTCTTTCTTCTCGGGCAGCCGGCTTCGCCATTTTCCCAGCTCACGTGGTTCACGGTGGTCAACCCCAAGAGCTCCCGAGTTTGCTCGCTCTCGGTCTGATTTCCAAAATCCCAAAGGAAGAGCCCAGCGTGCCTGGGTCGGTGCCCGTCCTCGGAACAAAAGTTGTGGTCACAGGCAGCCCGGTGGGGACATCTTAGCTGTGTAAAAACCACTTTCATAGCAGGTTTTTTTTTTTTTTTTAATTTTTTTTTTTTCAACGTTTATTCATTTTTTGGGGGACAGAGAGAGATAGAGCATGAACGGGGGAGGGGCAGAGAGAGAGGGAGACACAGAATCGGAAACAGGCTCCAGGCTCCGAGCCATCAGCCCAGAGCCCGACGCGGGGCTCGAACTCCCGGACCGCGAGATCGTGACCTGGCTGAAGTCGGACGCTTAACCGACTGCGCCACCCAGGCGCCCCCATAGCAGGTTTTTAAAAAGACATTTCTTTGTAAGAAACCAGTGGAAAACCGTTCAGAAGAGAGTAGAAGGCAAGGTGTCACTGGCTTCTGGTTTTTTCTTTTATTCCTCACTCAGCCAGTGACTTCCATGTCAGTATCTCCCTATGTCATGAGGCGCACGGATAGACTTTAGGAAATGAAAATTAGCCGCCCCCTCCCCCCCCCCCCACACACACAGCAAATTAAGGGATATGGGCTTAACGTTATTTGTTTCAGTGTCTCTGGAGAAGGAACGAGAAAAGCCTTCTCTGGTTCCCAGGTGACATAGAGCTCCCTTTTCATGGCATCCCCATAATGGCCATTATAATTATTTGCTTAACCTCTTTCTCTTTTTCTCTCTCTCTTTCTTTCCCGAGACTGCAAAATTTATATAGACGGAACTCACGGCAGCTTTATTTGCAGCTGGATTCTTTAGCGTCTAAAACAGCACCTGGACGGCATATTAGGTGGTCAGTAAATACTGAATGAATGAAATGCACGAATGAACGATGCCAGTCTGTTTACCTGACTGCCCACTCCCTGGATGAAGGCGTTACCCCAAGGCCTCCTGGTAGACCTACCAGTTCGGCGACCAATAATCATAGGAACAGTGCTTTCATACCCTGACCCCGCCCTTTCTCTCTCTCGCTCTCTCCACCTTCTTAATTTATTATCAGGGCGGAGTCCTTCTTCTTTTCCACCTGTTCTTCAAATCCTCCCTTTCTTCTCCACTCCCACCACATGCCAGGGGATTTTCTTGCCTTCCTCATGGATCACGGACAGTCTTCAGACCAGCGCTGTCTCCCCCAACCGTGTTAGCATGAAATCGGTCCCCCTCAAACTGCAATGTTAGCACGTTTAGTCTGCTGTTCAAAACACGCCCATACTGCCTCTTTCTACAGGATGTCGTTCAAATACTTCATAGCATTTAAGGCCCTCTGTCCATGAATCCCCACCTCCCTTGCCAGTTCCATCTCTTACCAGCCCACGAAAGGATCTCTTTTCTTAAAAAAAAATTTTTTTAATGTGTATTCATTTTTTAAGAGAGGCAGAGCGCGAGAGAGAAAGGGAGACACAGATCCGAAGCAGGCTCCAGGCTCTGAGCTGTCAGCACAGAGCCCCACGCGGGGCTCGAACTCACGAACCGTGAGATCATGACCTGAGCTGAAGTCGGATGCTTAACCGACTGAGCCACCCAGGCGCCCCAAGGATCCCTTTTCTTGAGCAAGCCAGTATTCCGGGGGACGCTACAAAAACGGTGGGGCTCAATGCAAAATGACAGTGTGGTGCCCTTGGCTCAAAAATGATGAAAATGTCATATGGCCACAGCACTGTGTTAAACCAAGCACAAGGGCCTGCTGAGCGTGGGACTCTCGCAGTGTGGGTCATGTGCTCACGAAGCTGGCCTTGGTCAGGACGTGCTGTGTTTATCCTACATTCAAGTTTGTATGTGTGTTCTTTCCTTGGCCAGGAATGCCCTGTTTCAACCATCGTACCCACACAATTCTCCCTTGAAAATGTTAAGGGTCCGGTCCTTCCACCCCGGGTAGCCTTCTGTGAATATTTATTCTTGAATCACCTGTTGCCCAACGCTTTATTTATCTAACTCAAGTGTGTGTGTGTGTCTTCTCTTTCCCGACTAGATTATTCATGCCTTTAAATACTTTGTATCATCATCTACAGATGCTTCTGCAGATAGCAAGGAACTGTTACTAATTACGTTGTACATAACACTAAATTACTTTGTTTCATCCTTGTCTAGAGATATTTCAGCCCATCGCAAGGAACTGTTAAATACTCTTTGAGAGGCTAGCCTGGCAGATAGATGCATGAATGCGTAAATCCCCGGACTGGCCTGGTGATCCTGAAAATTTCTATAACTATTCTAGTTCACATTTCCCTCTACGGGGCCACTTTAGGACCCCCACATTTCTGACTTCTTAGAACCTGTACTCACTTGCTCCCCTTCCCTGCACTTTGAACATAATGCTAAGAACTATTGCAAGAAAGAAATACTGTGATCTCATGGGGGAAAGTCTAGAGGTTAAGAAAAAGCTCCCAGGTCTGAACTTGGAGACGTACAAAGACCCTGGTCAAAAACGGAGCCGAGTGTCATGAAATGTTAGCACCTCAAGGAGCCTCTGTGACCATCAGCTCATCTTTCTTGCTTTATTGAAGGAAGCAACTAAAGCTTGGAGGTGAAGTGTCTTGACCAAGGTCACGTAGTTATTTGGTGGGAGGACTGGGGCCTGGCCCCCTGAACTCTTATGTGACTTGCAGGGGACATCCCACTGATTCATCACAGCAGACAGAACTTGGAGTGACCTTCTAATCACCCCCCTTAGGTACTTGGCCTGTATGCAAAGCAGAGGTTGAATACAGAGGCAGGTGGTTTTTTAAAATACAGCTCATTGGGGTTTCCTGTGAAATTCTGGACTTTGGTTGTCTGTCATCCGATACACAAATCATTTAAAGGATTTACGGTTAGGCATGGGGCGTATCATACATGCAGAACATGAAAAACGTATAGAGCAGCGATCGTGGGGTCTGATAGAAGGATCGTTCCTGTGGTTACCAAGGGGGGCTGGGTGCTAGGCAGGGGACAGAAGATTCGAATCGTAGCCATTGTCAGAAGGTGCTATAGAGCAGCGAGAACCCACTGCCATCTGCTGATGTAAAAGGAGGCTTTCCTCCGCTGCTGTTGCTAAGGGATCTGGCCTTGGTCCTCGCTGGAATCGGAAGCTTTCCTGTGCTTTCCACCCCTCACTCCTTCCTTCCAAGTAGAATCACTCCATCCTAAGCAATATCTCTTAAAAGGTTTGAAAACCCCCCCTTTTTTTAGATGGAACTCACAAAAATAAAAATTTAATTTGGAAAGGAGTTAGGGATGATCCAACCCAATGATTTTTCAAACTCTGCTCCCCAGGGCTCTGACATTTTGTGGCAGGCTCTGCTTTTATCGTCTGCCCCTGTGCTATTTTTTTTTTCCCCCTCCATGTAAGATGTCAGTTTTAAAAAATGGTTCTGGTGCTTTTTGGGTTTTTTTGTTTGTTTGTTTCTTAAAATTTGAAAGCACCAAATTCGAATTTAGTCTGTCCTTCCCTTCACGGGTAAGGAGGCTGGAACCCCAAAAGAGGAATTCCTTGGGTTATTAGCTTTGAAGTAAGGTGTTAGAAGAAGGCTTTTAGGCTCACTCCGCAAAGTCCTGGGGAGTTGCTTTCACCTTCCCACGTCAGGGCAGAGCCATTCCTGGAGGGATGTGGCACCTCGGAAGAAAGAGAGCACGAGGATTCTCTGGACGATGAATTATATGGTTGCAACAGCGAGCACACAGCTTTCACTCCCCATGCACCATTTTGGGGATAATTTTATAATTATTTCCCCCCTCCAAAACACTTGAGTTGCTAAATGTAAAGTAAACATAAGTTATTTTAGGACTTTGATAAGTGTTTGAATACGAATTAATTCATGATTTAGAAAAAGACATCAACTACGACCGTGCTTGGAGGCTCGCAGAGGATATAGAGGCCGAGGGGAATTCGCTGAAGAACAAATGGAGGGTTTGGTAGGAACAGACGAACCGTCAGTGGGGTATAGGACAGAAAATCGATCAAATACGGATAATAGGATGGTCTTAAGAAGGCAGAGTAACCATGGCAGCGAGGGAGAAGTAACAGGCTAGGATGAGGCTCTCAAATGATGATTTATCGAGATGGACCAAATAGAAGGTTGGCAGGCAGGTCCCAGCAACTCCTTTGTGATTCTTTGGATGATACAGTTTCTTGGGTCCATGGAGTATTCCAGATGGGAGATCATAAACAAGATGGAACAATTGCCCAAGAGTTAAGAGGCACTAAGATACCTAGTACCGTTGTCTGCGGACAGTAATGTTGCCGGAAGCACTGGAAAGTCTCCTACACCCAATGGAGGCAAAAGCGGCCGTTTTCCACCTTGAGGGAAAAACAGGAGAATTTCCGGGTTTCCGCTGGGCCTGCCAGTTTTTGCCAGTGGAGCCCAAGTGGCCGAGTGGGTGGGTAGTGACCCTATTTGCTAGAGGAGGGTACTTGGGTCGGTCCAGCCCCCGGTTTTCTGCTTCCACGTGATGGAAACCATTGAGCAGATAGATTCATTCCGAAATTCTTACGGCAAATCTTCCAATTGAAAACAAGTTTCATTTTGTTGCTTTTCTTTTTCTTTCTTTGACTTGCCTTTCTTGTTCATTCCTTCCTTCCCTCCTTTCTCCCTCCCTCCCTCCTTCCTCCCTCCCTCCTTCCTTCCCTCCCTCCCTCCTTCCCTCCCTCCCTCCTTCCTTCCTTCCCTCCCTCCTTCCTTCCCTCCTTCATTCCTTCCCTCTTCCTTCCTTCCTTCCTTCCTCCTTCCCTCCCTCTCCTTCCTTCCTTCCCTCCCTTCCTCCTTCCTTACTTCCCTTTTTCCTTTCCTCCCAACCTCCTTCCCTCCCTCTCCTTCCTTCCCTCCCTCCCTCCTTCCCTCCCTCCTTCCTTCCCTCCTTCCCTCCCTCCTTCCTTCCCTCCTTCCCTCCCTCCCTCCTTCCTTCCCTCCTTCATTCCCTCCCTCTTCCTTCCTTCCTTCCTTCCTTCCTCCTTCCCTCCCTCTCCTTCCTTCCTTCCCTCCCTTCCTCCTTCCTTACCTCCCTTTTTCCTTTCCTCCCAACCTCCTTCCCTCCCTCTCCTTCCTTCCCTCCCTCTCCTTCCTTCCCTCCCTCTCCTTCCTTCCTTCCCTCCTTCTCTCCCTCCTTCCTTCCTTCCTTCCTTCCCTCCCTCCTTCCTTCCCTCCCTCTCCTTCCTTCCCTCCCTCTCCTTCCTTCCTTCCCTCCCTCTCCTTCCTTCCCTCCCTCTCCTTCCTTCCCTCCCTCTCCTTCCTTCCCTCCCTCTCCTTCCTTCCTTCCCTCCTTCTCTCCTTCCCTCCTTCCTTCCTTCCTTCCTTCCTTCCCTCCCTCCCTCCCTCCCTCCCTCCCTCCTTCCTTCCCTCCCTCCCTCCTCCTTCCTTGCTTCTTTCCTTCCTCCCTCCCTCCCTCCTTTCTCCCTCCTTCCCTCCCTCCTTCCCTCCCTCCCTCCTTCCTTCCTTCCCTCCCTCCCTCCTTCCTTCCTTCCCTCCCTCTCCTTCCTTCCTTCCCTCCTTCTCTCCTTCCTTCCTTCCTGCCTTCCTTCCTTCCTTCCCTCCCTCCCTCCTCCTTCCTTGCTTCTTTCCTTCCTCCCTCCCTCCCTCCTTTCTCCCTCCTTCCCTCCCTCCTTCCCTCCCTCCCTCCTTCCTTCCTTCCCTCCCTCCCTCCTTCCTTCCTTCCCTCCCTCCTTCCTTCCCTCCTTCCCTCCCTCTTCTTTCCCTCCATTCCCTCCCTCTTCCTTCCTTCCTTCCTCCCTCCTTCCCTCCCTCTCCCTCCTTCCTTCCCTCCCTTCCTCCTTCCTTACCTCCCTTTTTCCTTTCCTCCCAACCTCCTTCTCTCCCTCTCCTTCCTTCCCTCCCTCCTTCCCTCCTTCCTCCCTTCTTTCCTCCCTCCTTCCCTCCCTCTCCTTCCTTCCTTCCCTCCCTTTTTCCTTTCCTCCCAACCTCCTTCTCTCCCTCTCCTTCCTTCCCTCCCTCCTTCCCTCCTTCCTCCCTTCTTTCCTCCCTCCTTCCCTCCTTCTCCTTCCTTCCCTCCCTCCCCTTCCCTCCCTCCCTCCCTCCTTTCTTACCTCCCTTTTTCCTTTCCTCCCAACCTCCTTCCCTCCCTCTCCTTCCTTCCCTCCCTCTGCTTCCTTTCCTCCCTCCTTCCTTCCCTCCTTCATTCCCTCCTTCCCTCCCTCCTTCCTTCTTCCATCCATCCATCCTCCCTCCCTCCCTCCCTCCAAATCACCTCCATATTGAGCCTAGGGAGACAGATAGCTCATGAAATGACCCAAAGCATAGCCTTTTATAAGTCCAGAGTTTTTGCCACGATACTTGGCCCCTTATACCCCTCTTGTGGCAGAACCTGGCGTGCCGTGACTTAACATGTTTCTCACCTTCTAGTAAATACACGTGAATTAATAATCTTCACTAAAAGAGATAGTTACAGGGGCGCCTGGGTGGCTCAGTCGGTTAAGCGTCCGACTTCAGCTCAGGTCACGATCTTGCGGTCCACGAGTTCAAGCCCCACGTCGGGCTCTGGGCTGATGGCTCAGAGCCTGGAGCCTGCTTCCGGTTCTGTGTCTCCCTCTCCCTCTGCTCCTCCCCCGTTCATGCTCTGTCTCTCTCTGTCTCAAAAATAAATAAAACATCAAAAAAAATTTAAAAGAGATAGTTACATATACACACACGCAAATATTCTTCTCACAATGAAAAAACTTAAACCTACTTTCCTACTATATTTCTTTTTTACTTCCTCTTTCTACCTTTCTTCCATCCTTGCCTTGTCTTCTTTTGTCTGCTTCTCTTGGTGCCTAAAACCCTCAGGACGTTCACAACCGATTCACCCCAGTTTCATTGGATTAAACGTCCTCAACCTGTTACATGTAAGCATTTGCACGAATAGTGGTGCCATCTTAATTCGATACTTTGCCTCTGTTGCTAATGTGGGTAGAAGGTCCTTTCCACTTTGGGGCCTTAAAAACCTTGTAATTGGCAACTGTCCTGAAGGCTTGGTTTGAGGAATCGAAATCCCAGATTAGACTCCTACACCCCATAAAGTAGATATTTAAGCCTGATAAGCCCAGCCTGCCACCAGACAAAAGAAAATTTTGAGGTCAGAATATAAAAAAAGAGTAGAAACAGATTCAAGGTTCTACAGGTATACGTTATATGGCAAACACAATATCTAAAATCCATTTGATAAAGAAATTATGTCAGAATAATTAGTTAACAATTTGAAAAAGTAATCAGAGCCTTTTTTAATTAAAAAAATTAACATTTATTTATTACTGAGAGAGAGAGAGAGACAGAGAGCACGAGCAGGGGAGGGGGCAGAGAGAGAGGGAGACACAGAATCCGAAGCAGGCTCCAGGCTCCGAGCTGTCGGCACAGAGCCCAACGCAGGGCTTGAGCTCATGAACTGCAAGATCATGACCTGAGTCGAAGTCTGACACTTAACTAACTGAGCCACCCAGGCGCCCCGAGCCTTTTCTTTAAAAAAAAAAATTTTAGGGGTTCAGAGCCTGGAGCCTGCTTTGGATTCTGTGTCTCCCTCTCTCTGTGCCCCTCCCCCACTCATGTTCTGTCTCCCTCTAAAATAAACATTAAAAAAAAATTTTTTTTTAAATGTTTATTCCTTTTTTGAGAGAGGGTGGGGGAGGGGCAGAGATAGAAGAAAACAGACTCTGAAACAGACTCCAGGCTCCTAGCCATCAGCACAGAGCTCAATGCAGGGCTCAAACCCATGAACCCTGAGATCATGACCTGAGCCAAAGTGGGACACTTAACTGACTGATTGACCCAGACGCCCCAATTAGAGCCTTTCCTAATACTGTATAGTAAAATGTGATGCATTGCAAAGTCAAATGCAGAAATCAAAACCATAAAATAACATTTAAGCAAATCTATTATCTGGATATGGAGGTCTTTCTCTGTATACCCCAAAGATAGAATTCGTAAGAGTTTTTAAAAGGATTGCATGTAGCAATGTTAAATGCCAAAATCATTACAAACAAAATTGACCAGCAAACTAAAACCGGGGGAAATTTACAACATAGATGACTATATTTAGCGTGTTTTAAATATAAATAGCTCTGTTAAGAAAAAAAGAAAAAAGTTGCCAAGAATGTTATCAGGCAATTCACATAAAAAAGATATTAATAGTCAACAAGTCTTTGCAAACATGTTTGGCGGATTCAGAAATACAATGAGAATCCCCTTATTATCGAATTAGCAAAGCTTTTTTCTTCTTTAATAACATCATCATCCGTTGTTAATGGGGGTGTTGACCAAGAAGAAGAGGCTGTAACCAAAAATGCTTAATTTGGGGGTCTTAGGAATTGTAGTCCCGGAGACACAGAGGGAACCAAACTCTGTGCTCCACATTGTGAGCAGGGAGCAGGCTTCTAAAGGCAGAAAACATAGTTACGTAACTTGTTTTGAAGGAATCAGGACTGGTGCTGACAGAGTTAAACTGACTCCCTACTGCAGGGTTGGCTCTCCCACCAACAGATGCTGCATTATCTCCGTTCCAGTCCAAAGTCCTGTTGTAGGAGGTGGTGGCCGGGAAACTGACAAGTTGCAATTGACAGAAGTCAAAAGTCCCCGGTGTTCCAAAGGCTGAGATAGGAGATGTGCACGAGCCTCCTTCCTCAGTGTCCTCCCCACCCTGTTCTGAAAGACTCTCTCAGCAGTGCTTACCGTAATTTGGAATTTTCTTTAACAAGGGTGTCGTGAAATGGGGGCCCACCCGTCGTCCTACTGGCAATCCAAAAGAATATATCACTTCTGGGGAAAGCAAAACATTAAATGTGTAATAAAAGAGGGTTAAACAGATACCGAAACACGATGAAATACAATGTCGCCATTAAAAATGAGAATTTATACACACACACACACGAAGTAACCATATGTTATCAGTAAAAAAGCAAGGCACAAAACGGTGTAAAAACGTGGTCCCATTTTTGCACATTATATTTGCTTGTTTTTCTTTCTCACACCTACTTTCTCCTCAGAATTTCCGGAAGACTTGTTAAAATAGATTTCCAATATATTCCCAGACCTGCTGAACTAGAATCTTCTAGAAAGGAACCAAGGAATTGGTTGGGGTTTTTTCAGTCCCTAAGTGACTCTTGATATCAGGGAAATTGGGGAAATTGGGATCTAATCTAATCTCCCCTTTTCATTTATATTGACACTGAGGTCCGGAGAGAGTCTGGGACCTGTCTAAAGCAACAACTAAATAGCAGAAAGAGATCTAGAATCGCGTGTGCTGTATTTCAGATGAACAATCCCTTCCTAGCACACCCGGCTTATTTGGACTAATATTCCCTAACTAAACTCCCATCGGCCTATTACTTCAGTCAGACAGGTAACAGAACTTGCCCTCAACTCCATTGTTTCTCATTCAGGAACCATCTCTCTTTGTTGATGGCAAATGGAAAGTTTTCTATTTCCACTGTTCCCTAGCAATATGACATTTTCAAACAGTAGCACAGAACTCTTTAAATAGAAAAGATCCATTTCTACTCTATCGTGACTCAGTAACAGCCACAGGATTCTTCTCAAACTTTCCTAAAAATGTCATCTTTGGGCTGGACTCAAGAGGAACATTTCAGCCAAGGAGGCACATTTTCCACTCTGTCAGGAATGAACGAGCATTGGGGTTGGAAAGTGAAGTGTTTTGCAGTCCTCAGAAAAGCAATACTTCTCGCCAAAACCATAGCAACAACTCTGTGAGATGCCGTCAGAGCGTGGGGCCATTCAGGAGCTTCGTCCTAGTCAGAGACTCGGCTGGGACGGTCACCCGTGTCGGTTAGACTAGTCACCCAGCCGCCTGTTGGCTTGAGAAAGACGATGGTACCCTGCATGACTGTTGCTATAGAGATGCTGCAGGCAGTGCTGTTGAGCTGAGGGTCCCTCGTGTTGAGATACCTAGGTGACAGGTGGCATGAGGTTTGTGCCTTATGTCACAGCAGCCTCTCCTTCTTCCTTTGAAAGGAACCCCCCAGGTGGGGAAATACATGAAAACACAAGAGAGAACATGGTTCCATCTGGAATTTGCACCCGTGAGTCCAAAGTCACGGGTCCGAAATGTGCTTCTCTCCCTTCATAACTTGATGGCCTTGGATGAGTTATTTGCACCCTCTGGGCCTTATGAGCCACAACATGGGATAATCATTTCTAGTCCTACAGGATTAGTGGGGGGTTTTGATGAGATGATGTCTATGAAAGCTTCTGTTCCAGACAGAAGTGGAACAGAAAAGTGTTCCCTTTACAGTCCATGCCAGCCAGGGAGAGAAAGGACTGCTCTGTGATGAGTTCATGACCCAGCTTCGTGGGTTCAGTCCTTTCTCTCTCTCCTGCTGTTCCCACCTCCCTCAATGGATGGTGGAACCCCTGTATCTTCAGTGCCCTCTTCGTGTGAGATTCCTACACATTCCTCCTTCCCAATTTGTACCACCTCCCCGCAGAGCCTGGAGCCCTGGCGTGGCCAGTGTTTAAGGCAGCATGATTTCGTCAAGTTATACATTATCGTTCCCACCGCAGGCAGCTCCCTTTTCTCCTCAGATTCTGGAACCAGAACCACACGGATGGACTTTCTCCTGAAGCTACCGTTATCAATGTAACCCAGAAAGGTATTGGGCAGCCTTGTATAGTTCAGGAAGTGGTTAACTCATTACCTCCGTCTCAACAACCCCATGCAAGTGGTTATTATGATTTACTATTGATACTAATATTGCTGTATCCAGACGATGAGGATAGGAATTGTACACACAGTGACTTGTCTGAGGTCACACAGCGCGGCAGAGTCAAGGTCGAGTCTCTGTTTTCTGTTCCAGCTCCCTCGTTGCGTCATGCTGCCTCTCCCCTGCACACCCAGGAGGGTCTGCCCTGCAGCCCTAGGTGTGTGGCAGGGGTAGCTGTCTATGGGATAAGAGAAATGTCCTAATGTCCATCCATCCTGATATTCCCTGCCTCTTCATCCTGAAACCCTCACAAGACCTGGTCCTCAATCTCCTGGGCACAAGCAAGTGACGTGTTCGTGGCGTATAAAGATATTCTCCCATTCTTGAATCAGGTGCCCAGTCCCAGCTGTATGTATAGCCAACTGGTCCCGTGCTATCCTTGATCCAGAAGTTTCTATACATTCTTTAATCATCATTAAACAGGAGGGCTGTTTCTCTGGCTGGTGTTTACGTTTAATGGCTACAGAATGTTAAAGGAATATACTCTCCTTTAGGAGTAGTAGGTGTTTGGGGGATTAGTGGAACTTGCTAGTCTGGTCCTGAAGTTTATTTGGGGGGAAAAACAGGCTAGGGTAGTCACAACATATTTATTTTTAAAGGATAATAGAGGGACGCCTGGGTGGCTCAGTCGGGGAAGCGTCCAACTTCAGCTCGGGTCATGGTCTCATGGTTTGTGAGTTCGAGCCCTGTGTCGGGCTCTGTGCTGACAGCTCAGAGCCTGGAGCCTGCTTTGGATTCTTTCTTTCTCTCTCTCTCTCTCTCTCTCTCTCTCTCCCTCTCCCTCTCCCTCTCTCTCCCTTACCTGCTTGTGCTCTCTCTCTCTTGCTCTCTCTCAAAAATAAACATTTAAAAAAATTTTAATTAAAAAAAAAAGGATAGGGGCGCCTGGGTGGCGCAGTCGGTTAAGCGTCCGACTTCAGCCAGGTCACGATCTCGCGGTCCGTGAGTTCGAGCCCCGCGTCGGGCTCTGGGCTGATGGCTCAGAGCCTGGAGCCTGTTTCTGATTCTGTGTCTCCCTCTCTCTCTGCCCCTCCCCCATTCATGCTCTGTCTCTCTCTGTCCCAAAAATAAATAAACGTTGAAAAAAAAAAATTTAAAAAAAATAAAAAAATAAAAAAAAAAGGATAATAGAGAGCCCAGGACTTCTGAGTAAAAGAAGCAACTTGAGTGCAAACTTATGACACCCAATTGGATAAGGACCAAAAGAATGCAAAAAAAAGAAAAAATGGGGTCGTGGAAGCTGCAAAAGATTGATACCCAAATGCCAGAACCATGAGAAAACAGACTGAGGTGGCATGGAAAAGACAGCAAGAATTTACCTCACCCTTCAAAGATAACCATATGGCCTCAAAGGAAGTGGAAAACCCCATGAAAACCTGTAACCTGTAGGTGTTTAGAACCGAGAGGGGGGAGGGGAGGCTTGGGCCAAAAAGCAACCCTCTGCTTAAGAGTATTTTTAGCTACGGTGGATCAGTGGAGGTTTGCCAAGAGCTCTGGGGACACAAAAGGCTCCAGCCAGCTGAAAGCAGGGGTGGGGGGGGGGGGGACCTCTCAGGGAGACACATACAGGCGGTTCAGGAAGGAGGCCAGTGCTGACCAAGGACAGCTGTGCCCACAGGGGAAGCCCACTTCACCCAGCACAGGGTTCCTGCCCGAAGCATCGGGACTCCCCCACGTGCGGGGTGGGGAACCAGCCACAAAAAGGGAGGGGGCCGTTCAGTACCCCCTCTGGCCATTCTCTTTCAGCTCGAGCTGACCGCCAGGCCTCCAGTCTCAGTGGAGAGAAGGATTGCAACGTGATCAGAGCAGCCAAGGGCAGCGGGCAGCGGGCAAACAGCCACGCTTCACTAGCGAGAAGAGAATCAGAACAACCTTTCAGGAGAGCTGTTTGCTTTCACGGACCACAAGCCTGCAAATTTGACATTTGCCCGTACCCGAACACTTTCGCTTTCAGGAGTGTATCGTAAAGTAATATTGGAAAAATAAATAATGGGAAGGAAGGAAGGAAGGAAGGAAGGAAGGAAGGAAGGAAGGAAGGAAGGAAAAAGAAGGGAAGGAAGGAAAAAGAAGGAAGGAAAAAGAAAGAAGGAAGGAAAAAGAAGGAAAGAAAAGGAAGGAAAGAAAAAGAAGGAAAAGGAAAGAAAGAAAGAAAGAAAGAAAGAAAGAAAGAAAGAAAGAAAGAAAGAAAGAAAGAATATTGAGGATGTGGTCCAAAATTAACTACAAAGAACACCCACTGTTGTAAAATACTAGAAACAAACTAAATACCCAAGTGCCTATAAGCGTTTGGTTTGATCACGTACAGAGTAACCAAAAAATGAAATATGCAGTTATCAAAATAGTATCTTTTGAAGGGTATTAAATGATATGGGAATATCTGTGATGCAATACTAATAAAAATCAGAGAAGGAAAATTTAGGAAAAAGGACCCCAAGGACGTGAATTAGACATGAATAATGGTTCTAGTTCAGGAATAGGTGTATATATATATATATATATGTGTGTGTGTGTGTGTGTGTGTGTGTGTGTGTGTGTGTGTGTGTGTATTTCACCCCCCCCCCCGGAAGCTTTTCTTTATTTTGCAGTGTGTCTACACTGAACACATATTGATTTTGCTTCCCAGTCTTTTCTCCCTTTGTAGTACATTCTAAGAACTGTTGAGTTCATCTCCTCGCTTATGAAATCATCTTTAACTATGTTCATTCCAATATTCAGCCACCCATTTGACTTTATCTTTTTTCTTTATTAAGTTTATTTATTTTGAGAGTGGGGGAGGGACAGAGAGAGGGAGAGAGAGAAAATCCCAAGCAGGCTCCATGCTGTCAGCGCAGAGCCCAATGCAGGGCTCGATGTCTTGAACCTCGAGATCCTGACCTGATCAGATGCTTAACCAACTGAGCCACCCAAGTGCCCCCATTTGAGTTAATGAACTATATTCTTATTTGATTTTTGGTTTATTTTCGTGATTTAATTTTTTTATTGTAGAACGTATGCAGTACAAAATTTACTATCTTCGCCGTTTTTAAGTGCACAGTTCAGCGGCATTTGGAACATTCACCTGTGATGCCACCATCACCACCACCCGTCTCCAGAACTCTTTCTTATCTTGCAAAACTGAAAAACTCCACACCTATTAAACACTAATTTCCAATTTCTTCCTCCCGCCCTCCCCCACCATCCCCTGGAAATCACCATTCTGTCTTTATGGATTTGACAACTCTAGGTACCTCCTACATTATTTGTCCTTGGGTGACTGGCTTAATGTCCTTGGGTGACCGGCTTAATGTCCTTGGGTGACCGGCTTAATGTCCTTGGGTGACCGGCTCAGCATAACGTCCTCAAGTTTCATCCATGCTTCAGCATGTGTCAGAAGTTCCTCCCTTTTTAAGGCTGACTAATACTCTAGTGTATGTGTATACAACGCAATGTTTGTCTGCTCATCTGTTGATGGACACTTGGGTTACTCCCATCTCTTGGTTATCATGAAAAATGTTGCTATGAACATGAGTGTACAAGTTATCTCTTCAAGTTGCTGTTTTTACTTCTTTTGGATATATACTCTGAAGCAGGATTGCTGGATTGTATGGTAATTCTATTTTTAATTTTCTGAGGAAATGCCATGCTGTTTTCCATAGGGGCTTCACCATTGCTGGATTGTATGGTAATTCTATTTTTAATTTTCTGAGGAAATGCCATACTGTTTTCCATAGGGGCTGCAGCATTATACATTCCTAAGAGCAGTGCGCATGTTTCCAATTTCTCCACAGTCTTGCCAACACTTGTTATTTTCTGTGTGTATGTGTGTGTGTGTATGTGTGTGTGTGTAGTTTTTTTTTTTTTATCGTGGCCATCCTAACGGGTGTGAGATGGTGATTATTTTAAGTTTATTATTTTGAGAGAGAGAAAAAGAGAGCACATGAGCTGGGGAGGGGCAGGGAGAGAGGGGGAGAGAGAGAATCCCAAGCAGGCTCCACACTGTCAGCGCAGAGCCTGACACGGGGCTAGATCCCATGAACCGTGAGATCATGACCTAAGTCAAAATCAAGAGTCCGATGCTTAACAGACTGAGCCCAGGTGCCCCTATTTTATTTTTAACTAATGAAAATTCTTTTGCCTATTGCTGAGAACGACCCGTTTTCATTTGTTCACATTGTCTCCTGGAGTGTGTGTTCTTTTCTTATATGTTTAGAGTCTTCCTTTTGGGGTGGAGACATTGCTCCCAGGTTAGGCGATTGTTGATCACACCCTCATGTTGCACCCTTGTAGAGACCTGTTAGACTATGTGATGCACAGGTGAGCACAGCCTGGAGAGAAGAGATATGTGCTGACACGTGTGCTTTGATCTGATATCAGGGATTGGGGGAGAGGCACAGGATGACCAGTAGCTGATTTCAGGGAGCAAAGGATAACTGACCCTCTTGGGTATTGCCAGCAATCCGGAGCTCACTCCTGTGTCTCCCAAGATGCCTTATTTGCCACTCCTACCTGGAGACTGGCAGTCCCATCCCATATCCAGGTCCAATGTGGGGAGGGCCAATGTGGGGAAAAGTACAGGATATGTTGGAGACTGGCCTTGCCCTTTGGTACCCCTTCTAGCAGCCCTATTAGAGGGAGCCTACTACACCTTCCTGTTCCTGGGCAAAGAGGATTCTTGGCAAGACTTTCCATCACTGACATGTGTGTGTCTTACCATGTGCTTTTCCAGTCCAGTCCCGTATTCTGTTTATCTCCCATAGATTACTTACACTGTCAATCCACTGAGGTGTCCCCTGTGTCTTTCCTACTGCAGATAAAGATTTTTAAAGCTACCATTTCTGTTATTTATAACCATTCTGTTATAGGAATCAGGTGTGTACCTGTTCTGTCATCTTGAGACAGAAAACATTTACTACTTTTGCTGCTAAAGAAGAGAGAGGGATAGGAAGTATAAATTCATATAAATTAGCATTTAGCACCTAGAAACAGATCATAGCTCATATTAGCACTTGAGTAAATGACAAAGGTGACATTACAAATCAGCGCACAAAGGAACGTTCTATAATAAATTGCTGATGTACATAGTTTGCCAACTCTTTGGAGTAAATTAAAATCCTAGCCTGGCCTCAAATCCTGCATCCGATTCCATGTGTGAGGATCTCATAATCAAAGGCAAGGTGTGTAAATGCATTTGGTAGGTGTTGGGTTCAGGTAGAAACAGACTGAGCTGGAGGAGAAAGTTTGGGTGGGGAATAGTGCTGGTGGAGAAGATCTGAAACGCCAGAATCAGGAGCCACTGAAGATACTGCGCAAAATAATCCTATGAAAATAGAGTTTTCGGGAAATTAGTCTAGTAATGCATGTAAGGTGCACCGAAAGAAGAGACTCTACTAACTAGTAAAAAAAAAAAAAAAAATTTTTTTACATCCCATAAAAAAAATATGGGATGATCTAGTCTAGATGGGAGTTGATGGTGCCTAACTTTTGCAAGTCCCAGAGACGTCCTAAAATCTGATAGAAGTCACAGGCCGCTCCACAAAAATATGCATAGACGCACACATTGCATGCAGTTTCAGGAAATTAACAAGGCCCCTGGGGGAAGAAGGTTATCCCAAAAGGTTGGTGCTCAGAGAAGGCAAAATAAAGTAGGAATAAAAAAAAGGAAGAAAAAGATTGCGTATTCGGGAAAAACTTAAAACATTGAGTTTATTTCACCCCCTAGGAAGTTATGGCTTTGAGGGGTGTAACTATGCGTCCCATTCACCGTTATGCCAACAACAAGCGACGCCTCTCACACAACCAGATAGTTATTGACACATTGGAGGAACATAACGAATAATGCCTTTGATCTTGTAAATGTGGGAATCTGCAAATGATTAACCAAAAAGCAAGAAGTATGGAAATGAGTTATGGAAATAGCACAATGATTTCTCCATATTAGATACCCAAAACTAATGGTGTCCCAAATTATTTAAGCCCTTTACTGGCTCCCTTTAACGTTACTCTTCATCGATTTGGGATGTAATTTTTAGTCCTATTTTCTTCTTCTTTTTAATGTTTATTTATTTATTTTGAGAAAGAGAGCACGAGAGGGACAGAGAGGGAGAATCCCAATTAGGCTCTGCACTGTCCTTGTGGAGCCCGAAACAGGGCTCGAACCCACTAACCGCGACATCATGACCTGAACAGAAACCAAGAGTCGAACGCTCAACCGACTGAGCTACCTAGGTGCCCCTATTCCTGTTTTCTTTTTATCTTTCCTTTCCTCTGGTAATGTATCCCTCTTTTTTTAGGAATTCTGATAAAAAGGTTTTTGTGGCTACTTATTTGAAGACAATACCCCAAGTCAGCCTTGACTCCTTAGCCTTTCTCCAGCCCCATATTTCAATGGCCTGTCAGGCACATTATTTAAAATTTACCAGGACTCCTAAAATTCAGATTGTATAAAATGAAACTAATCATTTTCCAGACTTCTTTGTCAACCTATCATAATTTATGCATGCTCTCAAAACCCTAGATTTTAACATTTCTGGGCTAGTGGGGCTTAAATTTTGGATGCCTTGGCCCCCTTTGGGAACCTGGCAAGTGCTATGGACCCACTCCCAGGAAAAAATAAATACGTGCAAACGTAGTTACTGGTAACATCAGGGAATTCTTGAATTTCCGACAGCATATCTAAACATCCCAGACTAACAAGCCCTTTGAGAGATAGTAATACACATTTATCTCCTCCCTTCCATCGCTAGATTTTTCCAGTTCTTTCTGTTCAATTTTTTTTTTCATTTTTTTCTCTCATTTCCATTTCTACTGTCTTCATCCGGCTCAATCTAAGTCAAAATAGCTTAATGTCTAGAGCACCCAAACAGCCTTCAAAATGGCTGATTCTAACAACAGAAGATCTCTGTCAGCGTTTTCCATTTGCTGAATTAAGATCTGTGGTGTTGAAATATAAGTGAGTACTCTATTTTACTCTGATGTTATATGTAGAAGGTGAAAGTTATTTGATGGAGAACTTGGAAAACAACTGGTTGCGATCACAACATCTTGATTAAATTTACCAGTAAAACCATCTGGGCCTGGGATTTTGTAAGGGGATAAGTTCTTAATAATCAATGCAATTTAGTTACACAACACTATTCAGATTTATGTTTCTTCTTGTATTTTGATAAGTTGTAGCTTTCAAGAAGTTGTTCCATTTTAAAAAGTTGTCAGGGCGCCTGGGTGGCTCAATCGGTTAAGCGTCCGACTTCAGCCCAGGTCACGATCTCATGGTCAATGAGTTCGAGCCCAGTGGGGCTCTGTGCTGACAGCTCAGAGCCTGGAGCCTGTTTTGGATTCTGTGTCTCCCTCTGTCTCTGCCCCTCCCCTGCTTGTGCTCTGTCTCTCTCTGTCTCTCAAAAAATGAATAAACATTTAAAAAATGTTTTTTAAGTTGTCAAATACATTGGCACAAAAATTCTTTTTTTAGAATTTTTTTTAAGTTTATTTATTTTGAAAGAGTGTGTGCAAGTAGGGGAGGGAAAGAAACAGAGGGAGAGAGAGAGAATCCCAAGCAGGCTCTGCACTGTCAGCACAGATCCCAATGTGGGGCTCAAACTCAGGAACCTTGAGATCATGACCTGAGCCCAAGTCAGATGCTTAGCCAACTGAGCCACCCAGGTGACCCCCCCAAATTTTTTTAATGTTTATTGATTTTTGAGAGACCATGAGCAGGGGAAGGGCAGAGAGAGAGGGGAACAGAGGATCCAAAGCAGACTCCGAGCTGTCAGCACAGAGCCCGATGTGGGGCTCGAACTCACGAACTGTGAGATAATGACCCGAGCTGAAGTCGGACGCTCAACCCGCTAAGCCACCCAGGTGCCCCATCACAAAATCGTTAATGATATTCTTCTATTTTCCTTTTTAATCCTTTAGTATCCTTTTAGGTCTGTAGTTATAACCCATCTTTTTTCTTCCTGATATTGGTAAAATTTATTCTTTCTCTCTTTTTTTACGGATGAATCTAGCTAGGGGTTTTTCCAATTTCGTTGGTCTTTGCAAAGAATCGACTTTTGGCTTAGTTGATTTTCTATGTTCTTGTCTGATTTCTATTTTGCTGCTCTAATACTTTCTTCCTTTCAATTACCTTGAACGTTCTTTTCGCTTATTAGGTAGTATCTTAGGTCATTTATCTTAAATCTTCCTACTTGTCTAACCTAAGCACTTAAAACTCTTAAATTTCCCTCGAAGCACTGTGTTAGCTGTATCCCATAAATTGTATACTGTATAGGTATCATCATTCAATTAAAAATGTTTCGGGGCGCCTGGGTGGCTCAGTCGGTTGAGCGTCCGACTTCAGCTCAGGTCACGATCTCACGGTTCGTGAGTTCGAGCCCCGCGTCAGGCTCTGGGCTGATGGCTCAGACCTGGAGCCTGCTTCCGATTCTGTGTCTCCCTCTCTCTCTGCCCCTCCCCCATTCATGCTCTGTCTCTCTCTGTCTCAAAAATAAATAAATATTAAAAAAAAATTTTTTTTTAATAAAAAAAAATGTTTCTAATTTCCCTTGTGATTTCTTCTTTGATCTATGAATTACTTAGAAGTATACTGCCAAATATTTTCCTAAGTAGCATGTTGCTTTTGATTTCTGAGTAATTCCAATGTGATCGGAGAACATACTCTATATAAGTTTAATCTTTTAAAAAAGTTTATTGTTTCTGATTCTGTGTCTCCCTCTCTCTCTGCCCCTCCCCCATTCATGCTCTGTCTCTCTCTGTCCCAAAAATAAATAAACGTTGAAAAAAAAAATTAAAAAAAAATAAATAAATAAAAAAGTTTATTGAGACTTGTTTTGTGGCCTAGTCTACCTTGGTGAATGTACCATGTGAACCTTAAAAGAATGTTAAATTTAGGGGCACCTGGGTGGCTCAGTGGGTTAAGCGACTGACTGTTGGTTTTGGCTCAGGTCGCGATCTTGCAGTTCATGGGTTCCAGCCCCGCATCGGACTCCACGCTGACAGTGCAGAGCCTGCTTGTAATCTCTCTCTCCCTCTCTCTCTGTCCCTCTCTCAAAATAAATAAATAAATAAATAAATAAATAAATAAATAAATAAATATTAAGTTATTGAACACCGTGCTCTATACCAATTAAGTCAAGATGATTGATAATTGTTCAAATCCCAATGTCATCAGTGATTTTTTTTAAAATCTATTCTATAAAATGTTGAGAGGGGGACCCTAAAATATCCTACTATGATTTTGAAATTGTCTATCCTTCTAATAATGTCAGTTTTTATTTCATTTGAGGCTTTTATTAGATGCCTATCCATTTTTTTTAATGTTTATTTTTGTTTTTTGAGAGAGAGAGACAGAGTGTGAGTTGGGGAGGGGCAGAGAGAGAGAGGGAGACACAGAATCCGAAGCAGGCTCCAGGCTCTGAGCTGTCTGCACAGAGCCTGATGCGGGGTCGAACTCACGAACCATGAGATCATGACCTGAGCCAAAGTCAGACACTTAACCAACTGAGCCACTCAGGTGCCCCTGATGCCTATCCATTTATAGTGGCTAGGTCTTCTGATGAATTGTCCCTTTTATGATTATAAAATGTCCCTTCTTTATCTCTGATAATACTCCTTGACTTGAAGTCTTTTTTTAATCTGATATTGATATAGCCTGTGTATCATTTTTTTAAATGTCTATTTATTTTGAGAGAGAGAGAGCGCACATACAAGTGGGAGAGGGGCAGAGAGAGAGGGAGGAGAGAATCCCAAGCAGGCTCTATGCTGCCAGCGCAGAGCCCAACTTGGGGCTCAGTCCCACTAACCATGAGATCAAGACATGAGCCAAAATCAGGAGTCAGATGTTTGACCCACTGAGCCACCCAGGCACCTAACCTGTCTGGCTTTCTTTTTTTTTAATTTTTTTAACATTTATTATTATTGAGAGACAGCATGAGCATGGGAAGGGCAGAGAGAAGAAGAGACCCAGAATCTGAAGCAGGCTTCAGGCTCTGAGCTGTCAGCACAGAGCCTGATGCGGGGTCGAACTCACAAACCACGATCCCAATGCAGGGATCTAACTCACAAACTGTGAGATCATGACCTGAGCCAAAGTTGGACGCTTAACCTACTGAGCCACCCAGGTGCCCCTCTTTTTTCTTTTTTTAAATGTTTATTTACTCTTTTTTTTTTTTTTTTTTTTTTTTTTTGAGAGAGAGAGAGAGAGAGCGAGCACACTAGCAGGGCAGGGGCATAGAGAGGGAGACACAGAATCTGAAGCAGGCTTCAGGCTCCAAGCTGTCAGCACAGAGACCAAAACGGGGCTTGAACACATGAAACCAACCATGAGATCATGACCTGAGCCAAAGTAAGACACTTAACCAACTGAGCCATCCAGGCGCCCCTCCTTAAGCATTTCTTGTAGCAAAATCTGCTGGCAACAAATGACCTTTCCCTTTACCTGAACACATCTTTATTTTACCTTCATTTCTAGAGGACATTCTCTTTGGAGTTGACATTTGTTTTCTGTTTTGCATTTTGTTTTTGTTTTATCTTCTGGCTTCCATAGTTTCTGATGAGAATCAGTGTTTCCCTTTATATAATGTGTTGGTTTTCCCTAGATACTTTTAAGATTTCCTCTTTCTTAGGTTTTCAGCCATTGGATTGTGATGTGTCTAAGTGTGGTTTTCTGTGAATATGGCTGGTGTGGGGTTTGTTGACTTTTTTGGAATCTGTGAATTTATGTCTTTCATGAAATTTGGGATGTTTGGGCTATTAGTTATTTCTCTGCACTCTTTCTGGGACTCTAATTAACTGATGTTAGATTTTTTGATATTGTTGCACAGATCCGTGGGGCTATCTGTATGTCCGTTTTTTTCCCATCATTTTTCTCTCTCTTCATAAGTTTGGTCTATTTTCAAGTTTGCTGATTCATTCCTCTGATATTTATTCTTTTATTAATTAGCTCATCCATGGATTTATTATTATTAGAGTATATTTATACTTATTAGCATTTACTATTATTATTATTTAGAGTATAGATATCCTACCATTACGTTTTAATTTTTATTTGGTTTCTTTTTATGTGGCTATTTTGCTGCTGAGATATCCTGTCATTCCATTCATTTCAAGCATGTTTTCTTTTACTTCATTGAACATAGTTGAAAATAACTACTTTAAAGTACTTGTAGGATAATTCCAACATGTGGGTCGTCTCAAGGCTAGCATCAGCTAATGGTCTTTTCTATTTAAAATGAGTCACATTTTCCTGGTTCCTTGTGTGTAAAGTAATTTTGGATTGTATTCTGGACGTTCTGTCTTGTATTACATAAACCCTTGAGTTCTTTCACAATCCTCTGGAGACTGGTGATTTCTTTCTGTTTGGTTTGAGCACAAAATTAACCCTGAATATTTGAACGTTAAGTCCTTTTTTGCCTATGTGCACAGAGGTTCAAGTTTCACTTTGATTTTAAACCTTTGCCGTGCTGCTTTGAGTCTGCCCCATGGAAACTTCATTAAAGGACCAGATTGAAACTTGTGAGGGTCCATACACATAGTCAGGGGATCCCTCCCTTTTCCAGCTCTCTCCCGTACATGGTGTCTTCCTCAATCTATGGTGGTCAGCCATGGTTGTCTGCTTTCCTTTCCCTGAGTCCTTGGGCCAGAAAGATGAGTAGGTTTTCTGTTAGGGTTTTAGTTGCTTTTGACCTGCTACTTCATGACTCCAGGTCACTCTCAGTTGTCCCCCAAATAGGAAGCTCACCCCCATGGAAGTCACCTCTCCAAGTTTCAACTTCCCTCTATACCCTATATGATTTTGTTTCCTATTCAGAATCCCCAGGTGGTTATTTCTCATATTTTGTTCAGAGCTTACAGTTTTTATTGGTGGGAGGGTTGTTCCGAAGGAGGGCTTAAATAACAAAGTCTCCTATCGTTTTCATTTACCTGCAAAGTAACATAATTTTGTCTTCTTTATTGTCCAGTCCTAACTCCGAGTCAGATGAGGCTATTCAATGAAACACAGTCTAGCAACTGAAAGTAATTAAAACTAATTCAACAGCATCGATCTCTCGAAGAAGAAGGTTGATGATCCAATTCAAAACCATGACAGCACTTTAAAAAATCATCTTTCCCCATTACGCTGACATTCAGGAGATCTTGTGACTACATTTTCTCTGAAGCCTCACTCTGAGATACTAAATAAACTTGAAAGTCAGTCCACATAGCCTTCCTGTTTTTGCTCTTGTCTCCATTCTCATTTTCTCTTCCTCAAAGCAGTTCTCTCCTTCTCTCTTTTCATTACATGTTGATTAGACCAGTCCCTCTTTTTTACAAACTTTTGTTCTTTCTGTCCTTATTCTGAGCCACTCAAACCCAGGAGCCAAGATGGTAAACTTAGAGTCTCCCTGAGAAAATGGACTCTCCATGAGGGAGAGGCCAAGTGTCCAAAGGTAGAATTTTTCAGGGGGAGAGGGGGGAGGGCAGAGGAGACAATCACAAATGCTACACTCACAATTTTACATACAGTCTTTTTTTTTTTTTTTTTACTATTTACATGTATATTGTGTATGATATATATAATCTATTTGCGCTATGAATAGCAACATAAATGTTTATAATACAAAGTTTGGACAGTTTACAGTGTTTTATTTCTTCTAAGCAAAGCATGACTCTAATAGCCTATCTTTGAAATTCCAAATGGATCCCAGATGCACATAATACCACTGTTTATTGATGAACTATTGTGTGCCAAGCACTCGGCTAAGCAACTTGCGTTTATTGTTTATCGGACTTTATAGCAACACCTTCAGGAACACATCGTTCCCATTTACAGATGAGGAAAGTGAGTATCAGAAAGGGTAAGCAGCTTGCCCAGGATCACCTGCCTTTTGAAGGCGCTAGAGATGAGATTTGAACCCATGTGAGACCCCAAGGCCTCCGCTTTCTTCACGCTGGCTCCCTTTCGAAAGCACAGGCAAATTCCCAGCAGAACTGGGTGGTGTTTATCCCCCCAAGTGGCTAATAAGGAGGAGAGAGTGAGCCTAAGGCTGTGAGAACAACATTCACTTCAAAGAGGGCACGGGTGTTCCAGCCCTAGCTTGTCACAGACTTCCTGCAAATCCCTGCAACCCGCTTGGCATCTCTCAGTTTTTTCTTTCTCCACGTCTGCCACAGAAACGCAAACGTAGTTGACACAAACGTTCGAGACTGGTCTAAAAATGAAATGAGAAGAGCTGGGCAAAAATTATGATGTGAATATAAATGACTGTAATCACACGCGGCCCAACTTACAAACGAACACTTTGTTTTCTAAGTTTTGCAGTTACGACTTCAACAGAGAAGGACCCAGGAACGACTTGCTAACCAAGGCATAACACCACGTGAGTAGCCCTGTCTCTTGTTCGCTGACCTGTTACTATGGGGGCGTACAATTTGGGAGCTGGAAAGCACCTCAGAGGTCCTTGAACCTAAGCCAACACATGGGTCTCCCCAGATCCTCATAGATGCTATGTCTGCAGAAACTCCAGACCTTGGATGCTTTGCCCCAGATGCTACTCACCTACAAGGGCTTCCCTTTAATGCTATAGGTTGTACCTAAAATTCCAGTTGATGGGTTTAAGAGTAAGTGCAATTCCCTGTGGGCCCCCTTCACCCTTCTCTTCCTTTTAGAATAGGATGTAAATCACCACTCTTTCCAGAGGCATCCATCACTTATCCCTCTTCTCACCTCAGTTCTATTTGGGGTACCTGAGTCCGCAATTAATTGAATACCATCAAGGAAGGCTGAGAAGTAATGACACTCTAGCATAAATAGTATAATATTGAATTACTGGCCGTAAATTGGGTCAAAGAAGGAGGATTGCCATTATCTTTTTTAGTAGATAGATTTAAATTTTCCCACCAAGTAAGCAATTAAAGCCCACTCTTGATTATCTATAAAGAGACAGAAGACCTCCCTGAATGAATGAAGTCCCAGTTCAAGCCCCTTTAGGTCATGCTTTGTAACTTTCCTCCCCAACAAAAGTTAAAAATCAAAACCCATAATGACTCCCGCAGAAATCCAGACTCGTCATGACTACGACTTCAGAGTTCAGCCTCTCACAAGCAGCCAGTTTGGCCTGGGTACAATGTCCTGCGGTCGTAATACAGAGCCCTATGACCCAAGGTCTGAAAGTTTAAGTATAGTTTGTGCCTCAGAGCCAGATGAGAACTGAGAATTTTTCAAGCCTTTTCCTTTGTAATTCAAAAATAGCTCTTTGTTAATGGCTCAGCCCTACCGACAGTAAACCACAGGTGACCTTCCAGGAGAACACCTTTTTTTTTTTTTTTAGAGGTTTGCTAAAGAGCACAAAAGAAACAGCTCACCCTGCAATTTAAAGCCCGCTCACACAAGATGTACAACCGAGTTGAGAACCCAGAGGGGCCACATCTGACTGGCCTCTTTCATCTGAGCCCACTAAAGACAAGCACTAAAAACTCGGGAAAGCGCAAAAGTCTGCAGACTTCCGGGCAGATCACTACATTTTCACTCAAAGCTGATCAGACCAGTGTTTTGGGGAATCCTGTTACAAATGTGTAGGATCTGACGTGGTTATGCTTCATCTGGAAGAGTTATTCACTAAGAGTGGGTTGTGGACGAGCGTAGGTCCGCCAGGATCCTCTCTCAGCGGGCCTCGATCTGTACGCATGCCCTCAGATATACGAGGAACACGTCTAGTTGGGTAGTATGAAAATAATCTATTCCCTCACCGGTGTTTCTTTTCTTTGATTCTGGAAAGGCACGTGGGGTAGAGAGACCCAGTACATTTCAGTCTGCTTAAGCTGCTCACACCTTATTTATCTAAAGCTTGAGTCATGTGCTTAAATACTCTGAGCCTGAGCCTTGCAACTGGCATTTGGTTAAGAATAAATTCATTTCCCCCTTTCTTTCTTTTTTTTTTTAATTTTTTAAATGCTTATTTATTTTTGAGAGAGAGAGAGAGTGTGTGTGAGCAGGGAATGGGCAGAGAGAGAGAGAGAGGGAGAGACAGAATCCGAAGCAGACTCCAGTCTCTGAGCTGTCAGCACAGAGCCTGACACAGGCTCGAACTCACAAACTCTGAGATCATGACCTGAGCCGAAGTCGGACGCTTAACCGACTGAGCCACCCAGGTACCCCATCTTTTTTTTTTTTTTTTTTGACGTTTATGGGATTAAATCTTTGGAAATCCGTAAGAAAAAAAAACACCTAGGAAAGGTAGAAATGAACCCTATGATGCAATTTAAAATAATACCTCTATGTATGTTTTGTAAATTTAGTGTCCCTTTGTGGATGGAGTAGGGTTCAATGGCGATATGATATTTTGTTCTCAAGGATTTCCAGAACCAAATTATGTGCGTATTAAGGAAATACCGCCCGACAGAAATTTTGCATCCTTAGTCCATTGAACCATTAAGATAATTACTGGGAGAAAGTCCTATGAGAACAAAGTGATTTTTTTTTTTGTTTCTCATTCAGCAAAATGATAAAGGTTAATTAAATGTCATCCGGTTTCCATGGTCGTCAGCCGCCTCCCCTCAACTAGGCTTCCTAAGGGTATAGATTCTGCCGTGGAAAAAAATGTCAAACCCACAACAGGTGCACACGGCCAGCCCCACCCAACCCGGACAGACCTCGACTAAGCTCTTCTCAGGAAGTTAGACCCAAGACATATCTTTCACTTGCTGAGAGGTTGGGGACGGAGATGGTTAGCCTTGTCAATCCAGTCAGAGATGAAACATGCCACCGAAATGCAGCACAGAGCAGCGTGTGTTTTCTCTGGCACCTAACGGTTCGTGTGTAAAGGCAACTGATCCCGGGAAGCAAAGAAGAGGCGACGGTCTCAGGGTCCCATCGATTCAATCAAATTCAACAAATGTTGTTGTGAACCAGACTTCGTGCAGGGTAGTGTGCTGGGCCCTGTAGGGACAACGATGAGCAAGACAGTCCCTTGAACAGACTCAAAATTCTAGGGGGATTGGTGGTAGGAAACTCACAGAAGTAGAATTCAGGGTGGAGTTTTTTACATAATTATTTGATATAATCTCACTGTATCCATAACATTTGAAATAACTGCAATCCTCCTCCCCCCCCCACCAAGTTTTAAAACTTGTCATAAATCACCTACATTGAAGGCTGATGGCCAAGCAAACTATTCACTGTCCCTACATCATTACTATATAGCGTCACTGTTCTTAACTGGTCGACAGAAACACCTGCTATCCTTGTCTTAAGTTTTATATTAGATTAAATCTCAATGCCACTCCTATGGTGACAGAACTGAGGGCAGAACCTATACATCCTGGACCCTGCGTAGAGCTCTTTCTTCAAATATTCAAAAGGAATTGCTTGAACTTTATTTTTTTTTTCAACTTTTTTTATTTATTTATTTTTTTGGGACAGAGAGAGAGAGACAGAGCACGAACGGGGGAGGGGCAGAGAGAGAGGGAGACACAGAATCGGAAACAGGCTCCAGGCTCTGAGCCATCAGCCCAGAGCCTGACGCGGGGCTCGAACTCACGGACCGCAAGATCGTGACCTGGCTGAAGTCGGACGCTTAACCGACTGCGCCACCCAGGCGCCCCAGGAATTGCTTGAACTTTAAAAGCACCTACTTACGCTCCTCTCATCAAGCATTTTGTGGCCAAAAGATTCAGTCGGGATGTGGGAAAATTAAAAATACGTGTGTGTGAACATGCCAAGGGAAACCCAATGGTTCTCACAAAATGGCGTCAGGTTTTACATCATCACCTACGCCTCACCATGACCAAGAGTGAAGGACAAATTTCACCGCATTCGCCCCGTGGCAGATCTCGCTTCAGCTGCACATGACGTTGCTGATGAAATGCTAAGGTTTCTCCCCCTACTGACTCCGATGAACTGAGCCGCGTGTAACTTTCCGTTGACTAGTGAAACTGGTCCAAATGAATTGAATTTAACTCCTTCCTTCTTCTTGGGCACGTATCCTGCAGGTTTTGTTGTTGAGAAACAGTCTACAGCACCCAGGGACACATTCTCTTTATATAACCCCCCTGAATCACTTCTCTTAAGCATTTACTTATTCCTTTTGTCCATTATGGGTCTGGGGATTTTCCCCTTCAGATGCTTTGAATGAACGGAAAGCCATTGTTCCTTGAATTTAGTCAACAAGGGCAGAATTCTGAGGCCAGCACGGAACTGCTAGGACAACTCTCAGCAGTGGGAAGAGGCTCTCAGACCAGGGAGCATGGGCGCAGGCCAGATTCTAAGATTGCTTTCACATTTAAAATGCCATTGTAGAATTCACGTTTTCAAAATAGTCGTAAAATCTCTGTGAAATACCCTCTCCAAAATCCCACCTCTCCAAATGGAGATTTCAAGTTGTCTCCTTTGCCACCACCAACCAGGATTCAATTTTTTTTCTTTTAATGTTTCTTTAATTTTGAGAGAGAGACAGACAGACAGACAGAGACAGCACTAGCAGGGGAGGGACAGAGAGAGAGAGGGAGACTCCAGGCTCTGAGTTAATCAGCACAGAGCCTGACGGGTGGGGGGGGGGGCTCCACCCCACGAACCACGAGATCATGACCTAAGCCAAAGTCAGACACCCAACTGACTGAGCCACCCAGGTGCCGCACCACCAACCAGGATTCAAAGGGAGCACCTCGATGCCCCACCCTTTGGGGGGTCAAGCCTGCAAAAGACATCTACCTTCTCTATTTTCTCACAGCTTTACGACAGAGCCAACCTCCTCCCCTGTGGACCTGTGGGGCTTGGATCTGTTCACCATTTCTCCTGCAGATTTTCTCCATCACCATTCTTTTCCTGGGGCATCACTCTCCTGGGTGGAGTCTTAACACCACCTTATTCCAACCACTTGGGAAACCTCCGTGCAGAAGGGTGATGAGCTCTGTGGAGTGCTGAATGATCACGGCAGCTCGGTAGTATTTTGACCATCTGCTGTGAGGAGGGCCCTGTGGAACACAGAGGACTCAGACGTGGGTTCTGTTTCAGATGCTTACTGTCTGGAAGGGGCCCCAGATCACCCCTGCTTGGTTGTTTAGAGTAGCGATATCGGACGACCACGCACCACTGCGTGGGACTGAATATCTTCGAGGACGGAAGGAAAGAACTACTTTCTCCTTCCCTCTCCCTCTGCTAGTAAAGTGGGGCTGATCTGTAAGAACCCAGGCGGGAGAGGAGCGAACAAGTAGCCCATTCTCCCGGAATACAGAGCTGAAGAGAACCGCATACACGGGTGGCCCCGAGTGGCTGCGGCATCTCCACGGAAAGTCGGAGAGAGCCACCGCCGGCCAGGATGAGATGTCTGGGCAGCTTGGGTCCATGGCCTGATCGTTGTAAATGGATTTCAAGATACGATGAGCTGTCTATGAACGGTGCTGCCTTTATTTGTTTTGCAGACTAAATTCCAGCCACAGCAGCCTCATACTTACGCAAAGCCCTGGTAAATCCCTGAGTTCTGTGGTGCCTTTCCTGCATAGCAGCGAGAATGACTGGGGCAACTCCTGTACCCACACCACATGCAGCTTCTTGGTAGTTCTGAGAAGTTGCCTGGGCAAAGTGTGTCTTCCTCTTCTCAGTGCATCCTCCTGACTTGGCTTCTCCCTACGTCACCCCAGCACACACTGTTGGCTGTTTCAGCAGAACACGGCACGAGGGTTTTAATCTGTCTGCCTCTTCTCTCCTTTCTAACATGTCAAATTCAGAGTCAGGAGAAGGCACTGTGGATTTTTCCTGGCAAGCCCATACAGGGTGGTGGGGGGCGGTGGTCAACAACCCTAAATGTTTTCTTTCCCCTCCCATTTTCTGGTTCCTTGTTCCTCGGAAACCAGTAAGCCGGTGATGACAGGCGTCCTTTGAATTTGTCTTCACAGTCGTCTTCTGAGAAATCCCCAAAGTATTCACGCATGTTGCATTCGTCTGCCTCAAGCGTGTGGCCAGGTCTTAAATGTAACGAAGCTACATTTTCAGACTCCTGAGACTGTCCTTTGATACCAAATGGGCAGCGCATTGCCAATCTAAAGAGGGGATGTCCTTTCCAAAGCATGATCGCTTACGCAGAGCACGTATCTCGGGAAGACAGCCACTCACGACGCGCTTTGTCTTTAAAAGTGAGGCAAACAGGAGCATTTCTAAGCCCGTTTTACAGGTGGGAGACAGTGCAGGAAGACTCCCAGACGTGTTTGAGGAGACTAAGCAAGGATGGAACCCGGAAGGGTAGCTCCCAAATTTTCGGTCACCCAAAACGACTTTAGTGATTCTCCACGCTGCCGTGGATCCTGTGTTTCAAATTGTTTCGTCTCCACCACCACCCCCCGCGCCCAGAGAACCCTAAATTTGTAAATTATGAATCCGTCTGTTTTTGGTGAATTGATGGCATTTAAACTGAACAGCTGGTCTTTGGGGAGAACAGCCATCTCAAAAGCATGCCGTTAGGATCCTAGGTAGCAACATTGAAAAGTGACAGTTCCATCAGCCCCAATTGGCCTTTCTCTGGGCGTCCATACCCCTCTTCTTCAGCTACTTGAAATCCTGAAAATCGGTCCTAGAAATTCGTCACTCCCTGGTTGGACTCCCATGTTCCCAAAGACCCTAGATCAGGAGACACTGGCCTTACAAACTCCAGAGCCAAGGTTCTCAAACTTGTACGTCACCGTCGGCAAGGAGGGCTCATTAAAACACGAATCCCTGGGGTCCACCCCTAAGGTTCTGATTTTGTGGGTCGGGGTGGGGCCTGAGAATTGGCATTTCTTCAGCCCATCCAGGGGCCACACGCTGAGAACCACTGTTCCGTCTGGTGTCCCAGGACACCAGCCCTTTGAGGCTGCATTTTCGTCCTCCTCTGGAACACTGAGGAGCTGGGTTCTGTCCTGCAAGTCTGGGAGGGGGCGACCCCATGAGCTGCTGTCAACATCAGGCCCCCCACCTTGTACTGGAGAGTCAGCCCCTTCCCTTAGCTGATTCCCCAGGGGCCCCAAGACCTGCATTCTCCTTTTCCTGGGCTCCTGTAGAGTCCAGAGCCGGGGACAGCAGGGGGCCTGGCCTTTCTTAGGCCCTTTTTTTTCTGAGCTTTAGTAAGCAAATGTTTATACACACAGCTGACCCAAATTAGCTGGAGCCACAGGACCGAAATAGGAATAGCCCGTAACCAAACTCCAAGGCGAAAACATGAATTCCCTTGTGAGAAGTGATTAATCTTCCTCCAGGGAGAACGAGTTAGCTATGCGGCTGACTGAATTTACAACCGTATTCTAATTTGAAATCACATTGACTTATTAGTTTTTTTTTTTAATTTAGAAATCCAAATTCCTTTTCAATCTTAAATGTCAATGTCCCTGTAAAACAAAATTTTGCCATTTGATATTCCCAGGGCTGGCAGCAAGAGGTCCTTTATTTATTTTCCAAAGAGTCGACTTGGGGGGTTGTGATATGGTTTTCTCTGGCCCTCAGGGGAAATGGCTAAAATGCACATTCTCTCGAGTCACAGAAAAAAGCAAATGTCAATCACAGGACCGTGACAGGACAGTTTTCCATGGTGTGACCTCAAGCCAGTACCCCACATAACATCTCTGAAGCCCTGAGGGGAAGAGCGTGTGGTAAAAATGCAGTGTAGGGACCTCTTTGGCTTTCTTCCCAAGCCCTTGCCAAGTGGACACAGCATCTCCCACCCTGTGATAGAAGGTTCCAGAAGACCTTTGTGTTCCTGGCATCAGAGACCCGGACTGTGCAGATCATTTCACGGGGGGAGTCGTTAACACCAAGAAGTGATGAATTACAGCTCTCACTCCAAAGCTAAGATACAGGAAATGCAGTGTTTCTTAGAACATTCAATAAGCTATGCTAATAGGAATTGCAGAGCCTTGGGAGCAAGAGAACCAGATAAATCCCTCCTAATTCCTAAGCCCAATTAAAACCAATCGAGTTTGGAATGTAAGTGGTATCTCAGGATAGATTCATACTGTTCCCTTAAGATAAGAGCTGCTGCTTAAGGAGAAGGATGTGTTCCTTCTTTTTAACCGCTTAGTACAGCCACACAAAGATCACTTCCTTTCTGGATTAGAGAAGTGACTAGGCCAACATCGATATGTAATGCCTAGATGACTGCCAGACTATAGGTCGGAGGTGAAGACCTATCCATTGAGATCGTACAGATTCACCAGGGCCCCCCCGGACTTCAAGCAGACTCGCAAGATCTGGTTACCTGGGGAAACAGGACTTGTTTTCAGAACTCCATCAAGATAAATTGCAACTATGATCAAATGTAGGAAAAGACGAGCCTCCTTTCAAAGGATGGCAAATAGACCTGAGTCAGAGGCAATGCACGAGCGATGTGGTTGAACAGCACGTTTCTCCAGATGATTTCCCAGAGTTACTGAGTGGGGACAAACGGGGGGGGGGGGGGGAGTCATGTGAAATGGCAGAGTTTGCAAAGAAGCCCATTTTAAGAGTGAAAGCAGCAAAGAGAAACTGGTGTTAGATCATTGGGAAATGTGATATTTAAGCAACGTATTCTGTTACTTTTCCTATAAGAAGGGAAGCATCTTAATCTCTGCTCAAAGTGAGGAGGGTGCTCTTGTCCAGTATTCTTAGCCAGCTGGGGCGATTCAGCATGTTCCTTTGGTCAACATTGTTAATGTCCAGGTGAGGCAGGGAGACTGAGAGGGAGCGTGCCTTAGTGGCTTCCCAAGCAGTGCCCTCCATAGACGATAACGGGGTTGACCAGTTGCCAGGACTGCAGTGCCATTTGTTTGATGTCCAGAGAGCCCTCCTGAACATGTTGCTCAGATTTAGCATGACCTTAAAGACCAAACAAGGCATCACACACACACACACACACACACAGCCCCAAGTGCCAATCCGGCCAGAAACCCAATTTTTTAAGCTGGCCAAAGCTTGGAAGAAGATTTCATTGCCTGCCACTTAAGAGTGGGCATCTGCGGGAGCAGTATTAGAACTCCGGATCATGCGATTCATTGGCTTGCCCAGACTTAACAGTTCAGAAAAGTACTCAGTGTGGTTCTGTAACCACTGACCAAGCTCCTCGCTTGTTACAAACAGTGGTTGCGTGCGGCTCCTTATCAATCGTTTCTGGGGATCGGGAAAGCTCCTTAAAAATGCGGAGTTTTGCTGAATGATGTTCTACTTCTTTGCTAAGTCAAAAGACAGTCCCCATCACGGTGGAGAGCTGCTTTCAAATCGTGAGCAGGAGCAAGAGGGAGGAATGGAAGCAGCATCGGGCCCAGGCTGCCATGTGCTTTGCCTGACCGGTGCCTGTGTCTCCTGGGTGTTAATATTTTGACATATTTTGTTACTTTGGCGTATTTTGTTGATACGCCTTGAAAGAAGTGAGGTCGTCAGAGGACCTAGGCTCTTAGCCCTAACTGTGTGACCCTGGGTAAGTCATCCGATTTCTGTGGACTTCTATTGCCCCATTTGTTCAGGGTGAGAGTTTATCTCATTATCTCCAGGGTCCCTTCCAGCCCTCAAAGTCTGATTCTGTGCTTCTCACTCAGCACCCTCAGTTGCATGTTCCTGTCCAACCAGTCACCGACCTTATCCACGGTACGTGTCCCTTCCTACGGGTTGGGACGCACCTGCCATGGTCCGCAGCCTCTACCCAGACGTTTGCACTCAAGGGCAGAGCAAAATCAAAGAGGGCGTTAGTCACCCCATCCACCCCTCTCCCTCACTCTGGAGCATCTCCTCTGTGCCTAGTCTTCCACAGGCCCCCGTGTTTCCTCAGGATCTCGAATGCTCTGTCTCCCCCACCTCTCTTTCTATTGCACATCCTGCCTTTGCTGCTCCTCCTGTCTTCGGCCTCGGTTCCACCTGCCTCTGTATCCTGTGGCTTCCGGGAAGCTGGTATCCTCCGGTCCTCTCCTCTCCGATCGCTTACGGCCTAATAAAGGTGCTCACGCCCATACTGTGCACAGCTCCGCAAGCACACCGGCAGATACCATTTTGCTGCTTGGTGTCCTCAGCCCGCCTCTGCTCACGTCTCTGTCTTTCTGTTGCAGCACTGAAAAGCCCAACTGAATTCCATGAGCAAAGAAAACATTTGGATAGTGACAAGGTAATTTTTTGGCAAGCTGCCCTTCTTTCTGAACTTAGACTCCAGGGTATAGATCTCTGAGTGCTGAGCTTTGGCTCAAGCAGGTAGAATTTCCACAGTAAACTTAATACGTGCCCTGCCCCACATACACACACACACACACACACACACACACACACACACACACACTGTAGGGGACCTTACTCCTGTGTACCCAAGACTGGAAATGTGATCAACCACATTTAGCTTTGAAACTATTTGTTACCTTAAAAAAAGTCTCCAAAAAAAAACCCAAAAACAAAAACACGTCTCCAGTCTTTCTGATGTTGGGAAGATCATTGCAAGGATGCTGTAGACATCAGGTTTCCAAAAGCCTTTTATAGTCCTTTCTAACAATCGGATTTTTAAAAATCCAATTCAGTGATAAGATAGAGGCTGTGCGTACAGAGATGACCTACAGCGACTTCAAGGCAAAAGGCATTGAGTTTATTTCTCTTTCTTTCTGGTTTTTTGTTGTTGTTGTTTGTTTCTTTTGGTTTTCTTTTTAACATTCAGGAGGGGGCATAATTGGCACATATGTTGCACCTTCATAGCAGATCTCTGCAAACTGAACTTATCAGTAATACAATAAATACTATTTAGCCAGCATCAGCCCCGTATGAGAAGGAAACGCAGGGAGGTGGAGGGGCGGGGCACGTGCCTTTGTCCTGGGATTTCTTTGTCCACCTATCCTAGCCTCACAGCTACTTTGTGGGTGGAGAAAGGAGCAGAGCTCTGTACCTCTTTAAAGTTGTGCAGGAGAGGCTGTGGTCTCTGTTCCCTGGAAAACAGCTGTCTTTGATCAGAACTGGAGTGATCTCTAGATCCCTCTCAGGGGGCAGATAGGAGATCCAGTAGAGTGGCATAAAAACCCAGAACTGGAAATCAGGGCCCGAGGTCCGGGTGTGCCCTGCCAGAGTCCACACTGTCCCCACAGACAACTCCACCATCAAGAAGACTATGGGACTCAGTACATTATCTCTGGGCATCCTTCTAACTCACCGTGCTTCTGAATGGCAGCCTTTACATTTCCATGGGTCCTGAGAGAGAGGGCATACATTGTCATGTTACACTGGATGGACTCAGACTACATTTCGTCTCTAACCATAGTCAGTTTTGTGGCTGTTTTAAGAGTCCCTGGAATAGAATGGACTATAACACAGGCAGCTTAGTGTCATCTGAGCTTTATTATTATTTTATTAACACATACCTGCCCGGCCTTTGAGGGTGGACCCAGGCTTCTTACCTCTTCGCTGAATTTTTCCATCCTGAAATGACCAGAGAGGCTTTTGTAAATCTTCCCGCATCAAAATGGAGGAGACCGGGGAGATTTGCAGGTTCTGAGGAATGCCTTCCCCTTTCGAGAGAAATCGGGGTTCTTTTCAAGCCCAAAACTAGGCAGTTCGGCTGTCTGAGGTCCACAGTGGAACTTGTTCTTTGTTTGTGCTTGCAGACTGAAGACGCGCTGAAGCACAAGGTCAGAAACAGGCCTGACTGCGCGGACGTGGTTAATATGCACGTACTTCAAGGTGAGGCTGCACCCAAGCATTAACCCAGATGCCCATCGAATGGTGGGCCATTGTGCCAGAGTCCTTTTCTTTATATGTTTGTGAAGCCCTCTTAGAAAGCGTCCCCTGATCTTCCAGAGTGGTCATTTGAGTTGTTTTAGGGCCACTTAGATGGTCTGATCAGGAAGGTATAGGCTGGGCTCCAATCTCCACTGTGCCATCTCTGAGCCTGTCTCTCCCCGCCATGTACCAGATTCCTCTAAAGCATGCCCGCCCTTTAGCCAGTAACAAATCTCTAGCATGTTAACTAGACGTGCCTATCCGCTAGACTGGATATATACAGTGATGCTTATTCAGGGATTACTTTAGATGTTGGAACATCGAAAACAGGGAAATGTCCAACTCTAGGGGATTGGCTGAATTAATTCTGCATCATCCACGTGATTGAATACCTTGCAGCCACTGCAAACGAGGCTTTCAAAGAAAAATGATTTAATGAGAGAGGTCTTCCAAGATGATGTTGAGTGAAAGAGACCAGAAAACAAAACTGTATGGTCAGGTTCAGGGATGAAAACACATATGGTCAAGTTCAGGGATGAAAAAACATACGTAAATGGTATTTACAGTTTGAAGCTGTGATTAAAACAACAACAACAACAACAAAAAAAAAAAAAAAAACAGCCCTGGGGCACCTGGCTGGCTCAGTCAGGGGAGCGTTTGACTCTTGATCTCAGGGTTGTGAGTTCGAGCCCCACTATGGGTGTAAAACAAAAACATACCCCTAATAATAAGTATAAATAGTTAAGAAAGACATCCACCTATTAAAAACAGAGTTTCTCAGTGCTTCCACTGTCTTTTATATACCTTTTTTTAGCATTCCCCATACTTAGGGAGGACAAGTACATAATAATACTATAATCAAAAAAGCATGAGAAATGTTACTTGCTACATCATCATGGTCTTGTCTTTTTTTAATTTTTTAATGTTTCATTTATTTTTGAGAGAGAGACAGGTAGAGTATGACCAGGGGAGGGGCAGAGAAAGAGACAGAATCTGAAGCAGGCTCCAGGCTCTGAGCTGTCAGCACAAAGCCTGATGTGGGGCTCGAACCCACGAACCGCAAGATCATGACCTGAACCAAAGTTAGAAGTTTAACCAGCTGAGCCACCCAGGCACCCCTCTTTATTTTTTAGAGTAGGCTCCAACACGAGGCCTGAACTCGCGACCCCAAAATCAAGATCTGAGCTAAGATGAAGAGTCAGACACCTAACCGACTAAGCCACCCAGATGCCCCAAACTCATCACAGGCTTCAATTAAATGAAACTGTGAGCTGTCCTGGCCCCCAGTTCAGTTGCATGTCCTTGATGGTTCCCATGTGATCGTCTCAGAAATTGAGGATTAACGGCCTAGAGCACCAAGGATCTGCTGGGGGTACAAAATGATCCCTCCTTCCCAAGGCTCATGGTCTAGTTCTAGAAACAGTAGTAGAAGATCAAGGGCCATGGCCATGAGTGCTAGAAGCAGTCACAGCAAAAGAGGCAGGTAAGAACAGAGGAAGTAGAGAGGCTTTGTGCTGAGACCCAAAGAGTAGGCGGCTGCTGGTAGGGAGAAGATAGGAAGCACTCCAGGGCGAGGAAACTAAGCAGAGGTACAAAGGTGAACCCACTAAGACATGCAGGACAGAAGGGGGAGGACCGGGATCGCTGGAACAGTCGTTTGGGAATGGAGAATCCCCACTCACATAACAGCCAGACTGACAGACAGAAGAACATCATTCAGGGGGATGCGAGAGAGGAGTGTTTTCTGAAGATTAATCCTGCATTGATGTGTAGGACCAATCAGAAAGATCCCTGAGGCAGGGTATCCAGTGAGAAGTCCTTGCCATGACCTAAGGAAGGATTAGGGGATGTTTTGGAGAGGACTGAGGCTCGAGTGCACCTGTTCTTTGGTTTGGAGTACTGATGTGGTCTCTACCTTGCATCAGGTGCATTGAAGATGTGGCTTCTAGACAAGATCTGACCTGTTACAACCATACAGCGTCCCTAGACTGCTCCTGGATGGAGATTTCTAGATCAGCCACCAGACACTAGGCCTGGGTTAGTAGGTTGATAATAACAGAACAATAGGGCTGGAAGGCTGGTCTGTAAATATCTGCCCTTTTAAAACTGCAGAGTTGAGAGGAAAGGTACAAATTTTTATGGCCTCTTAACAGTTCTACCTTACAGCAATGACCAGTTGACTAAATTCTCCTCCAAGTTCTTACACAGAAATAAGTTGGGGACTAACCAAAAGAGGAATATAGGGGTGATTTAGGTCTTCTTGGTGACCTTTGTCACCCTCAGATGATGAGAAACTGCCTGTTGGATAAATTCAGTGTTAAAGATCCCCGTTTAATTAACTGTTTCAAAGGGACTTTTTTTTCCTTTGACAATTGACTTTGACATTTGAATCAGGTAGTATCACAACATCACCAAATCTAAACCCCTTAAGAAGTTCTACTACTGCAAGTAATTACATTACTAGGTAATATTTGCTTCTGGCTTATCCTGTGCCAGGCAATATATAGACAGGATGTGCATTCAAGTGCTGCAGCTTAGGGTCAGCAAGCAATGTAGATCCCATGGATTGCCTGTTCACAGAATCACCACATCGCACATTTTTTTTAAAGAAATGTCGCCAAATGCATTTCTCTAACTCTTCTGTGCCTCTCTATTTGCTTTTATTTGGAAGCATCTAGTCTTTGCTGCTAATCCGTGTGAAGTGATGATGATTGCACTGGAAAATTATTAGAGCCCAATGTGGGTCAAAGTTTCACTTACAAAAGCAAAACCCCCAAACCAGAAATAATGTCGCATTCTAGAACAGATTCTTTGTGCTTCAACCCCGTAGCCTCCACTACAGAGAGGTCCATCCCAACTGCTCAGATGAAGCTGAAGAGAGCCCGACTTGCGGATGATCTCAATGAAAAGATTGCTCTCCGTCCAGGGCCACTGGAGTTGGTGGAGAAGAACATACTGCCCGTGGACTCTGCTGTGAAAGAGGCCATAAAAGGTACTTAGAACCCATGGCATGCTTCTCTTGTGTGCTCTGAGATCTGAGGGCAGCCAAGGCTCTGACCTGCCTGGGGCCCTGGGGGCAGGGCCTCTCACTAGGCAAGAGTCATGCCAAGGGTTGCTGTCCCAGAGTGGTCTCCAAAACCAGAGGTCCTAGGAGTGAGGACGAGATTCCCACCCACTCACCCTACAAAGGTCAGGTTAACAGCAATCAGTGTTGTCCTAGTCAAGCAGGTGGAGAACCTGAATTGATGGAACTCTCCCAACCTCTCCCCTGCAAGGTTCTGTCACTTAGGAGTCACAGCCCCCTCTAGCCCTCCTCTTCTAGAGGGAAGAAGACTGGTAGAGCAGAAAGGACACTGGACTGGAATCAAAAGACCTGAACTCTAAGCCCTGTTTGTTGTGTGTTGGGGCTTCCCCAGGTCCCTTCGCCTCTCTGAGATGCTGATAATGACACCAGCCTAGCCCAACTCAGAGGCTCTCAGGAGTGACGTTCAGATTATAGACATGTGTGAAAATTCTTTGTAACAATCCTCATGGGGGTCCCAGGGATGAAGAAGTACAAATACTTACAGAGGAAACACAAACATTAATTCTTTCATAAGCTCTATAAAATCGTTGAGACCAAGTAGATGCAAACAGCCCAAGTGCACTGGGAAAACGGTGGTAGAGGAGAGAAAGGGGAACTCAGCATTCCCATAGGTGAACTTGATTTTTCTTCCAGTGATGACCACCAGGAGCTCTAAGGATTATTGATGTTTAATAAGCAACACACATTTAAACGTTTCAACCCACTGTCAAAAGGTGTTTGTGAAGATATTTTATCAAGCACTTAAGTTCAATGTTAAACCTGTCATCGGACGTATTATCCCTCATTCTAAAATCTTGCTGTCACCCAACCATTCAAAAGCCATGTGATTTTTGGGTTTGGAACCTGTAAATATGAAAATCTCTGCTCTGGGAGAGATGACACGGTGACCCATCAGCGCCCACCTACTGTTCCATTGTGACATTCTCTCTTTACTCTCTCCTTCCACACTGAATATCCCATGCCTTTGAACTTGGACTAGCCAAGACCACCCAACTGGGTGCTATGTCTGTCTCTACTCTGATAAGATCTAGGACAGGAAAAAGATCTCCATGGGGCATCTCCTCATTTCTTAACATTTTCTATTCCATACATTTAAATCTATCATCGATTTTATGTGATAAGGGGAAAGATCTCAATTTGCGGTTTTTGGTTTATGGTGAGATTCTATTTTTCCATGTGATTTCGTGTCAGTGGCAATTCGTGGCTATTGCTCTTTGTTCTACTGGGCATTTTCTCCCCTTCCTGCTTTGTTAAAGCTATTTATATAGGAAAAACTAATAATGCTAACCCTCAGTCTTTCACAATTATCTTTACCAGTTTGTCCTTTGCCTTTTGTATATTTTGTTATTATTTTTTTTGTTATTATGTTTTTATGTTATTATGTTTTTATGTTATTTGTTTTTATGTTATTATGTTTTTATTTTCTATATAGTTAGATCTAGTAATTTTTGTGGTTTCTGAATTTATCAATTATTGGAAACATTTCTTAGCTCAGGAATCTAGAGTGATTCACCTCTGTTGTCTTCTAGCATTTATATATTTCATTTTTATATTTCAGGCCTTACGGCATACAAAATCATTTAAGTGTGTAGTTTAAAAGACACTGCTAGTTCTGTTTTTCCACAGTTTTACTGATGTATTTTACAATGTATTTTAGTATCTATCTCACAAGTTTCTTTGCACTGGTCTGATATTTCTAATGTTTCTTGACTTATTCTCACAAGTATATGCTGGGTGAAATTTAAAATCAGTTTAGCCTATGCCAGTTTCAGTCTTGTTAGATTTTTGTTTGGGGTTGCAGTGAATTTATTTTTTTAAATTTTTTTTAATGTTTATTTTTTTGAGAGGGAAAGAGCAAGTGGGGTAGGGGCAGAGAGACTGGGAGACACAGAATCTGAAGCGGGTTCCAGGCTGTGAGCTGTCAGCACGGAGCCTCATGCGGGGCCCAAATCCACAAACCATGAGATCATGACCTGAGCCGGAGTCAGACACTTAACCAATTGAGCCACCCAGGCACCTCTGTAGCAAATTTATACATTAGTTGATGGTTCCTTTTTTTTTTTTTTTTTTTTTTGAGGGAGAGAGAGGAGAAAGCACAAGAGAGGAGAGCAGGGGGAGGGAAGAGAGAATCTTAAGCAGGCTCCACGATGGGGCTTGATCTCACAACCATGAGATGGTGACCAGAGCCAAATTCAAGAGTCAGACACTCAACTGACTGAGCCACCAGCCACCCATGATGGTGCATTTTTACGTTTAAAATATATCAATTCTGGGGCACCTGGGTGGCTCAGTCGGTTAAGCGTCCGACTTCAGCTCAGGTCACGATCTCGTGGTCCGTGAGTTCGAGCCCCACGTCGGGCTCTGGGCTGACGGCTCGGAGCCTGGAGCCTGTTTCCGATTCTGTGTCTCCCTCTCTCTCTGCCCCTCCCCCGTTCATGCTCTGTCTCTCTCTGTCCCAAAAATAAATAAAAAACGTTGAAAAAAATTTTAAAAAAAATACACTAAACTAGGGGCGCCTGGGTGGCTCAGTCGGTTAAGCGTCCAACTTCAACTCAGGTCACGATCTCGCAGTCTGTGAGTTCGAGCCCCGCGTCGGGCTCTGGGCTGACGGCTCAGAGCCTGGAGCCTGCTTCCGATTCTGTGTCTCCCTCTCTCTGCCCCTTCCCCATTCATGCTCTGTCTCTCTCTGTCTCAAAAATAAATAAAACGTTAACAAAAATTTAAAAAAATATATATCAATTCTTCTGAGACAGAAATACAGTCTCTCTTCCCATTTCTTCAACTCCTCTATCATTTCCCTTGTAAGGTTTTTTTTTTTTTTAAGTGAAGTCACATCAATTATTGGCATCCTATAGGAAATCTGTTAATTTTGCACGTTTCATAACCTTGAAGGGTTTCTCCATATTTCCAATAGTTGCTCCTAAAACTAATGAAAATTTGTCTCCTGCTGCATTTTTTTCCTGCCTTGGTGCACTGATCCTTGGCTGATACTTGAAAAGTAACATCAAGCTTTTATTAATGTATTATATAACTAGCATCATGTAGAACATTGTATACAGCATATTCATAACATATGTCATATCCAAATTTCATGCTTTATTTACAAATTATATATTTGTAAATTGAGTTTTATATAAATTTTAAAGTATGATATACTGTATTATATAAACCTAATAATATATATTTTACTGTACATATAATATGTTATATGTAAATGTATGTCATATATAAAATTATATATGTGAATTATATAAGGCACACAATTTATGTTATTTCATATACAATAGACAGTATTTCACTATACAATTTAACAACTATTAATATATGACATAGTATAAAATTATTATTGGTACATTGCCAGTGCTTCAAGCAGTATTATATGGTTTTATATTATACATTATGTTTTTGTTATGTTGATGATAATATTTTTCTGTTTCTATCATAAATAGGGATTTCTTCACTCATATATCTCTTTATATGCCATTAGCCTTTGGTATAGATAGGTATTCCAAGGAAGTATTTCTGTATAAAATGGATGCTTAATTATTAAAATGCTTTCAGGGTGCCTGGGTGGCTCAGTGGGTTAAGCATCCGACTTCGGCTCAGGTCATGATCTCGCAGTTTGTGAGTTCAAGCCCCGCGTGGAGCTCTGTGCTGACAGCTCAGAGCCTGAAGTCTGCTTCGGATTCTGTGTCTCCCTCTCTCTCTGCCCCTCCCTCTCTCTTTCTCTCTCTCCCTCTCTCTCTCAAAAATAAATAAATATTTGGGGCGCCTGGGTGGTGCAGTCGGTTAAGCGTCCGACTTCAGCCAGGTCACGATCTCGCGGTTCGGGAGTTCGAACCCCGCGTCGGGCTCTGGGCTGATGGCTCAGAGCCTGGAGCCTGTTTCCGATTCTGTGTCTCCCTCTCTCTCTGCCCCTCCCCCGTTCATGCTCTGTCTCTCTCTGTCCCCCAAAAAATAAATAAACGTTGGAAAAAAAAATAAAAAAAAATAAATATTTAAAAAATGTTTAATGCTTTCAACGTGCACAAAAAGACGATCACGTGGGGAATGTGGCATTGCTGTCTTTCCTAATTATCTTGCATTTCTGGGGGAAAAAAATCCCACATACAATTTTTTTCCAGAACTTTCTGGTATTTTATTTGAGATTCGCATCTCTTCGTTAGGATAACAGTAGCTGCTAAACCACAAAATTTCAGCAGCCTAACACTAGAAGTTTTATGTCTTGTTCATAAACGGTCGAGGGAAGGGCTGCAAACTTTTTCTTCAAGGGCCGACAGTCAATGAGCTAAGCTATTTAAACTGTCACGACCGCTCAGCTCTCAGCGACTGCAGTGTGAAAGGAGCCATAAGTGAGAAGTCAGCAAGGGGGCATGGCTGTGTTCCAATAAAACTTTATTTACAAAAGCAGGTTCACAGGCCATAGCCTCCTCATCCTCTGTACCGAGCCAGCAAGCGCGAGGCACGAATGCAAAGGCCCACCCGCCTGTGTTACAAGCACCTGTGTTAGGGTTAGCCTGTGTTACCTGGACACCAGCGTATCACGTCTGTTCCCATTTCCCTGTGAAAATAGCGCTGATGGCTCGGGAAGGTATTTTCTGGCGGAACAGTGATTTTCCAGCAATGTCTGTCTACTATGGAAGGGAGAACATAAATTTTGATGACTAGCTGGTCTTTTCTGCTACAGCGTTCACAAATAGTATTCGTCTTTGTTTTTATTTTACCCTTGTCAGGTTTCAATATCAAGACTTACACGTGCTTCACAAAATAAGTTATAATTATCTTTCCATATTTTCCCATGTTTGGAAAGCGTTTATGACCACAGTGATCAGCTCTTTGAAAACATTGCCTATTAAAGTCACGGGGGCTCAATACTTTCCTTAGGAGTAGGCCTTGAACAGCTTTCATTCTGTTTTTGTACATAGTTTTTTTGGGTATTCAGATTTTCTCCTTAGGGTAATCTGTGCAGTTTACCTTATGCAAAAAATCCCCATCGTCCCTCTGAATTGCAAAGTTATTAGCCTAAAGTTCTGTAAAGTCTTGGCTTACAGTTATTCCAGGCTGCTCTCAACCAGGGGTTAGATGCCATTTTTCAATGCAATGTGGTCATTTGTGTGTTTTCTCCCTTCGTGAAGCAGTTCATGAATTTGTTCACAAATGTTGTTGGTTTCTGGTCTTGGATTCATTTAGTGTCGCTGCTCGTCAAGGTCACTGAGCAGGAGAATCTCCACAAGGAGGGTTGAGGGTCCAGGATGTTCATCGGTTTCAAGTGCAGTGGAGACAGGTGGAGGCAGAGGGAAGGTTACACAGTGTGCCCCTATTCAGGCGAGGAGTCAGAGGGTATGAGCAGGAGCACGGTCAGTGGAAGAGGATAGAAAGCAATAAACATGAGGGCTAATAATAATAATAATAATAATAATAATAATAATAAAAATAGAAGGGTGTGAAGCAAGAACTGTGGGGTCCACCACCCTGGCTTTTAGAGCTGGACTCTGTGACTTTGGCCACACAGCCACACACCGGCTTAATCCTAAATACCTCATTTGCTCCTCTCTGAAACCCCAGCAACAATAATAGCTCTCTCGGGGTCTTTTCTCAAGTTGGACTCAGTTTGTAAATTATGTAAAGAATTAGCAAGGCATTGATAGTACATGAGGGAATTCGTCTAATTTCGGACCTCAAGGACTTTGCGCTTCAAGAAAAGAGAAGAAGAGAGCCAACTTTCCACATGAAAGTTCCTCTGAAGGGCTGGATAAAAGTCACAGTGGGAACATGTATGCCTGTACCTAACTAGCACATCCTGGAGGTATGACTGCTTAGCGAGCTCTGAAGGGAGAGGGGCAGAGATCAGTAATAAGGATGGTGAGGTCATAAGGGCCCTTTATATTGTGTCTTGAGAGCAGGAGAGAGACTCAAACTTCTCTTGTCATTTAAGGACACCAACATAAACACTTTTCTAGTTCCCCAGCAAGGGAGAACATAATTTAAAATAATGATGATGCCAATAATAATAAAGTGGTGGCGAGCCATTGGAAGCATTCATGGTGGAAGCCAGAGCTATGTCTGTGTGGAAACAAGGTGGAGATCCTGCCTCTAGAAAGATCCCTCTGGCTGCAGTATAAAGTGGACTTGAGAGACATGAAATGGAGCCAGAGTGCTGTCTTCTATTAGGTGACTGTTTGGGTTGTCTGAGGAAAGTTGATGAAGGCATGAATAAGAGTCACGATTGGGGGTGTGGAAAAGAGAGACCCTGAAAGACAATTGATTTTGCATGATTAGATGGTCAGTGGAATACACCAATCGAGACAAAGGGAAAGCAGAGATAACACCAAGGTTTGTTTCTCTCCTGGGCAACTGGGTAAATGGCCGCCATTTGTCAAGATGGGGACCGTGAGTAGAAGAGCAGATTTAGGGAAAGATGTGAATTCTCGTTTCAACTGTTGGACTTGAGGGGCCCACAGAAAATGGAGGGGCAAGCGACTAAGTAAGCAATGGGTTCCATCGAACTAGAATTCAGGAGAATATTGGTCTAGAACTACAGATTTGGGAGACTTGAGTGTAGATGTAAATTTAAACTAATGGTCTAGATAAGATTGCCCTTTCGTTCATTTGTTTATTCACTTAATACTTACAGAGAATCTTCGGTATCAGACACTATTCTAAGGGCTTGGGACATATCAGTGAACAGAACATTTGTGCTTCAACAGACCTTATATTCTAGTGGGGAGACATAGACAATAAACATAATGAATGATTACGTATTATAATACAAGGGTGTAACTGATACAAAAGTAAAAGTAGGACAGGGTTCAAGGGATCAAAAGTGCCCACTAGAGAGTAGTTGGGAGAAAGAAAGGATGTATAAGAGGAAAGGAGGGCTAGGAGGCTCCCAGGCAGAGGGAGGGAGTCTATGAAGATGAAGGCAAGGAATGGCTACAGAAGGAGGTTGTCCAAATTGAGGAAAATCCAGCACCAGCAATGGGGAATTGACCCAGGCATCAGCCTCTTAGCAGTAATCTTTCGATGTGCATAAGAGTTTCTACGGGGGGTGATGGCACTTTGAGTGGCCCATCCGGTGGTGATGATGACCCATCCCCCTCTTCTGCCTGTCACTTCTTGTGATCAAATCATCTCCCCACGATGAACTGGTGACTCCGGGCAGAGGTTCCCTGTGGGCTCTTCTCCTGGCATCTGTGTGTCGCACCCTCTCTCCACGTGCTCTTCCAGATGTGCTTACGTTTTCCAGCTCTCCCTGCAGCTGGCTTTCTATGTGCCAAGCTCTGAGAGGAATGCTTTGTCATTGTCTTCCTCCAGGTTTCAGTGAAGACCAATCTAGAACTTCTCTCAACACAGGAAAGGGATTTTTTTTTTTAATTAAAAAAAATTTTATTTTTTTATTTTTTAAATAATTTTTTTTAAATAAATTTTTGAGAGAGAGAGAATACAAGCAGGGGAGAGACAGAGACAAAGACAGAGGATCTGAAGCAGGCTCCGCACTGTCCACAGAGAGCCCAATGCGAGGCTTGAACTCACAAACCACGAGATCGTGACCTAAGCCAAAGTCAGATGCTTAACTGACTGAGCCGCCCAGGCTCCCCTATTTTTCATTTTAGTTCCAGTATATTTAACATACAGTGTTAGTTTCAGTGTACAATGTAGTGATTCACACTTCCCATCCATTATTCAGTGATCATCATGACAAGTGTGCTCTTAATCCCCATCACCTGTTTTATCCACCACCACCCCCCAGCCACCTCCCCTCTGGGAACCATCAGTTTGTTCTGTAGTTAAGAGTCTGTTTTTTGGTTTGTCTCTTTTTTTCCCCCTTTGTTCATTAGCTGTGTTTCTTAATTCCACATATGAGTGAAATCATACAGTATTTGTCTTTCTCTGACTTATTTCACTTAGTATTATACCCTCCAGATCCATCTGTGTTGTTACAAATGGCAAGATTTCATTCATTTTTATGGCTGAGTAATATTCCATTGTACATATATGCCTCCTCTTCTTTATCCATTCGTCTGTCAGTGGACGCTTGGGCTGCTTCCACAATTTGCCTGTTGTAAGTAATGCTGCAGTAAACATAGGGGGGCATATATCTTTCTGAATTGGTGTTTTCATATTCTCTGGGTAAATACCTAGTAGTGTGATTACGAGATCATAAGGTAGTTCTGTTTTTAAGTTTTTGAGGAAGCTCCATACTATTTTGCACAGTGGGCTGCACCAGTTTGCGTTCCCACCAACAGTGCATGAAGGTTCCTTTTCCCTCCCCCCCATCCTCGCCAACACCTGTTTCGTTGTTTCTTGTGTTGTTGATGTTAGCCATTCTGACAGTTGTGAGGTGATGTCTCATTGTAGTTTTGATTTGCATTTTCCTGATGAGTAGTGATGGTGAGCATCTTTTCTTGTATCTTTGGCCATCTGGATCTCTTTTTTGGGGAAATGTCTGTTCATGTCTTCTGCCATTTCTTAATTGGATCACTGGTTTGGCATGGAGTTGTATATAAGTTCTTTATATGTTTTGGATGCTAATCCTTTGTCAGATATGTCATTTGCAAATATCTTCTCCCATTCAGTAGGTTGTCTTTTGGTTTTGTTGAGTGTTTCTTTCACTGTGAAGAAGCTTTTTAGTTTGATGTAGTCCCATTTGTTTATTTTTGCTTTTATTTCCCTTCCCTCAGGAGACATATCTAGAAAAATGTTGCTATGGCTGATGTCAGAGAAATTACTACCTGTGCTCTCTTCTAGGACTCTTATGGTTTCAGGTCTCGCAGTTTGGTCCTTAATCCATTCCGAGTTTGCTTTTGTGTGTGGTGTAAGGAAGTGGTCCAGTTTCGTTCTTTTGCACGCAGCTCTTCAGTTTTCTCAGAACCATTTGTTGAAGAGACTTTCTTCTTCCCTTTGGATATTCTTTCCTGCTTTGTTGAAGATTAATTAGCCATGTAAGTGTGGGTTTATTTCTGGGCTTTCTATTCTGTTCCATTGATCTATATGTATGTCTATTTTTGTACCAGTACCATACTGTTTTGATCACTACAGTTTTGTAATATAACTTGAAATCTGGGATTGTGATACCTTCAGTTTTGTTCTTCTTTTTCAAGATTGCTTTGGCTTTCTGATTTGACTTCTACAGGAGGAGGCTTGGGCCTCCTTGTGGCCACATCTGGGGAATATGTACCCAATTCCCTGTTTCCTCTTCCTAGAAAGCCACTAATCTGGGTCTGAATACCCACTTCCAACGTGTGTTGGGGAAAGGATTCCCAATCCTAACAAGCAATGCTCAGGACACCAGCTGGGCATCTGACAATTCAACACAGAACTCAGGAAACCCATTCACTTACTAGATTAGCAGTTTATTATAAAAGGGTTATAGCTCAGGAACAGTCAGATGGGGGAGATGTGGAGGACGAGCCATGGTAGCCATGCCCCCCAAGTACATCACTCTCCCCAAATCTCCACAAGGTCATCAACCTGGAAGCTCTCCAAACCCCTTCCCTTTGGGTTTTCAATGGAGGCTTCATTATACAGTCACGATGTGATTAGATCATTGGTCATTGGTGATTGAACTCAATCTCCAGCCCCTCTCCCCTTCCTGGGGGCCAGGGGCTGACACTGAAAGTTCCAACCGTCACTTGGTTAGTTCCCCAGGCCACCAGCCCCCATCCTTTGGTGAGGTTCAAAAGCCACCTTATTAACATAACAAACACCACTTTTGTGACTCTCATCACTTAGAAAGTTCCAAGGGTTTTCAGAGCTCTGTGCCAGAAAGGGGGACGGAAACCAATATAGATTTCTTATTATAAATCACCATTCACAATTATTAACAGCCACAGTCTCTCAGGACAGAATACTGAAACAAAAAAGTAGATATGGTGTTACACGGGAGTGAGGATTTATGAGAACAGAAATTATATCCTAGAGTTTAGCATGGCCTCCTTGAGCTGATGAGTGGGTCATTATTAATTAAAGATCCCTCAGTTTGAGATCCCTCAGTTTGGGTGGCTCAGTGATTTACGTGCCTGATTCTTGGTTTCAGCTCAGGTCACAATCTCATGGTTCATGGATTCAAGCCCCACATCGGGCTCTGTGCTGACAGCATGGAGCCTGCTTGAGATTCTCTCTCTTTCTCTCTCTGCCCCTCCCCTGCTTGTTCTCTTTATCTCTCTCAAAATAAATAAACTTAAAAAAAAAATCCCTCAGTTTGAGACCCCTAGGAGCCTGCTTGTGGCTTGTTAATTCTCTCTCTGGCCATGTAAGCCTTTCCTTCCCTTGACAGGAGGAACATTCCTTAGCTCCCATGGAAGCTGCCTATTATCCAGAGGCCTGGCTTCTGCTTGAGTGAAACTGAACCCCTGCTGGCTTTCCTGGGTTTTTTTCAAACAGTGGAAGGACTCTGGTTTTCAGCTCCAGTAGATGAGCCCCTTCTCCTAAAGCGTCCTCACCTTTCCCTTGGTCTGGCCCAGGCAGCCCCCTGAATGCCCAAGTCACCTACTTAGCTACTTTTTTTAAAGACTTGAACCTGTATCTCAGAGAATATACAGTCTGGTTGTCAAAGATAAATTAGAGCTGGTCCAGAAGACCTCCATTTCCAGCTGTTACATTTCTAAAAGATCTATGTGGGTTGGGGCTCCTGAGTGGCTTAGTCTGTTAAGTGTCTGACTTCAGCTCAGGTCATGATCTCACGGTTCGTGGGTTCGAGCCTTGCGTCGGGCTCTGCACTGACAGTGTGGAGCCTGCTTGGGATCCTCTCTCTTCCTCTCTCTCTTCCCCTGCCTCTCTTTCTCTCTTAAAAACAAGTAAACATTAATTTAAAAAAAAAAAAAAAAAGATCCTACACTAGTGTTTGCTCACTCACACCCCCAAGGTGCAGACTTCATAACAAAGCAGAAACAATCCCTATTTCCTGAGAATCCAATCATTCTTCAGAGACTCTGGAAGCCCTTCCTGAACACTCTGATCATTTATTTTAAGGCGCATAGACAATAACTGTGGCCCTAAGCCAGATGGTAGACCATTTGCCTCGTCAAAAAAGAAAAAGGGTTTCTTTGGCATCGCTTTCTCCTGGACAAAATTTATCATTCCGTAATGAGAAATCATTTCTGAAGTGCACGTGATCCTGGGGGGACGGAGGCACAGTGAGGCATATGTGGAAAATACTTCTCTGTGCTGCTGGCCTTGGCTGCCCATCAAAGCAGTCACGGGCATCGCTATGAGGTCTGCAGCTGTGGAGAGCTGATGTACCCCCACGAGAGAGCTCTGAAAGGGTGGGGTCCTGCAGAGGGGAAGCAAGGGACAGGGCTCAAATCTCTTTACACACCTGACAATCTTCTTTGACCCTAGAGAATCAACCTCAAGTGCCAGCACAGAAGTCCTTCTGGTTGACTGTTTTCCTCCACTCATGTGGTCCCAGAATCAGAGTACGTCTTAGAGGCTTCAGGCAAATTTCAAAGATGCCAGGAATCAGAGGAAAAGGAATCCTCATTCCTCCAAACCTCCACGGACACCCATTTCTGTAATAATGGCACCTGACCCCCTTTAAGAGCAGTGGGTTCTGTCTTTCTTGGACGATATAGTCCCTCCTCTACAGACCGTGTATTGAAAAACCTTTAGGCAAGAGCCATGTTTAAAGTTTATTTATTATAGGGGCGCCTGGGCGGCTCAGTCAGTTGAGTGTCCCTTCAGCTCAGGTCATGATCTCACGGTTTGTGGGGTCGAGCCCCGCGTCGGGCTCTGTGCTGACAGCTCGGAGCCTGGAGCCTACTTTGGATTCTGTGTCTCCCTCTCTCTCTCTGCCCCTCACCCTGCTCATGTTCTCTCTCTCAAAAATAAACATTAAAAGAAAAGTTTATTATTTTGGGGAGAGAGAGAGAGAGAGAGGAGGAGGAGGAGGAGGAGGGGCAGAGAGGGAAAGAAAGTGGATCCCAAACAGGCTTGCATTGTCTGTGCAGAGCCCAACGTGGGGCTCGAACTCAGGACCGCTGAGCCGAACTCAAGAGTCGGATGCTTAAAAGCGCCCCTAGGCAAGGGCCACATTTAAACCCTACCTATTAACACAGGGATCACCTTGTCCCTTAGAAAATGGATTTTCCTTCCATGTCTTCCAAGAGGGCATTAAGAGATGGTCTGTCCGCGAATTAAAAATAGCTCTCGGGCCATGCACTGAACAGGCTTGGGAGAAGATAAGCAAACAGGTCCTTTTCCACAAGCCGCTTCGTGGTCTCCTAGCCGAAAGGTACCCAGGACTCCAGCTATCTCCCTTAATCTTGGAATCTTAAATGTTTATGCAGAGAAAGTACAACTGACTCATTCATCCAGTTGCTTCCCCGGGGGACGGGGGAGGGGGAAGCTCAGAGTCCAACATCCCCCGGGGGCCAGTGCCCAGAGCCGGCCCCTCGGGCATAGCCGGAGGATGATGTCAGGGCTTCCCAAAGTGGGTCCTTGTCACCGCACCCCCTGACGTGTGTCTCCGGGGACAATAGCCAGCACACCACACTCCAGCAACTCCCAGGGTGCCTCGTGCCCTGGGAGATTGGAGCAGAGGCCCAGGGTCACGGCACAAAGCGACAGACATGGTTATTCCAAAGACAGCCAGATAAGGCGACCTTTGTCCCCGTCCATGTGAGCCTGGCTTGAACCAGGAGGGAAGGAGTGACAGCAGCCTTTGCAGTGACTCCCAGCTCTGAAGGTCTTTGCAAAGCTGACCACAGGACAAGGTGCCTGCTGGGTGGGTCTTTTTAAATTTTTGATAACGGCCCCAACAAAAGCAGCCACAATCACCACCAGGCTAGGAATTATTCAACACTTGCCCATCAGGGACTGGGCTCAACCATTCACATCTTGTTCTGTTGTTTTAATCCTCAGATCCTTGAGAGGTTAACTCTGCCATTTCCGTTTTAGAGGTGGGGAAACTGAGGCTCCCAGAGGTGAAATCACTTGCCAGCGGAAACGCGATAGGGCTGAGAAACCACCCTCGACGGTTCGAGTCCAGAACTGAAGTTCTTACTGACCCTGCTGAGCAAACCCCACATATGTCATCTCAAAATGACGTCGCTGCCTTTTGCTAGCAGAGCGTCTCTGCTGTTCAGTTTCTCCCGTGAGCAGAGGCCGAGTCGAGCGTGCACATGGGTGGACGCTCCTCTTCCGTCCGGGCCGTCACAAATCCAAGCCACCAGCAGCCCGAAGACAGTGGTGATGGGGGAGGGTGGGGAGGGACTAGGCAGGGTCTTTGGGCCTGCGCCGTAAGGAAGTGGTCCTCCTCACTTGGCATATTCTGATTCTGATCTGGCCCACGGTGCTTTTTGGAGATCAGACAGTTCCAGAGTCCGGTTTGGGGCCTTAGCCATCACCTTACTGACTCCTTCAGGGTGTAAGTAACTGCCCTATATGTAGTTGCATGGATGCACGTCGTCTTTGTGGATGTAAGCAGAAAACCTTGTGGGTTTTTTTTTTTTTTTGATCTTTATTTATTTTTTAAATATTTTTAACATTTATTCATTTTGAGAGACAGAGTGTAAGTTGGGGCGGGGGTGGGGGGGGAGTAGGGCAGAGAGAGAGCGAGACACAGAATCCGAAGCAAGCTCCAGGCTCTGAGCCATCAGCACAGAGCCCGATGCGGGGCTCGAACTCCCGGATCATGAAATCATGACCTGAGCTGAAATCGGACGCTTAACCGACTGAGCCACCCCTTTATGAAGGCACCCCTTTATTTATTTATTTATTTATTTATTTATTTATTTATTTATTTTAAGAGAGAGAGAAAGCAGGGGAGAGGCAGAGAGAAAGGGAGAGAGAGAATCCCAAGCAACTGTGAGATCGTGACCCGAGCTGAAATCAGACGCTTAACTGACTGAGCCAACCCTTTATAAAGACACCCCTTTATTTATTTATTTTGAGAGAGAAAGAGAGAGAAAGGGAGAGAGAGAATCCCAAGCAGGCTCTGCCCTGTCGGTGCAGAGCCCCACACGGGACTCGAACTCAGGAACTGTGAGATCATGACCTGAGTCAAAATGAAGAGTCAGACACTCAACCGACTGAGCCACCCAGGCTCTCCAAGCAGAAAAACTGCTTTAAATGATGGCTGTCACTTGATCAAGTAGACTTCTAGAAGCCGTGTCTCTCCAGGGATCGGCTCCCCAAATACTCCTCTCCCCTGGCTGGGGGATTTCTTCCTCACCCTTCCCACCACCACGCTGCTCTTTGCACAACTTCCCCTTTGCTCCCCCCATCGCGGTCAAGTGCACCCTTTCCCCCCACCACCCCCCCCGTCTGTCGTCCTGTCCACAAATGAGGTCATCTCAGGCTCAGCCCAACCCCACCTCCTCCAGGCATCTCCCTGGACGTCTCCACATTGCGGTCTCCTCCCTCTGTCCAGGACAGCACTCACCGGGTGGTCTGGTCCTTGACAGATGTCTCCCGTTGTGTCCCACAGTCTTCACGGCGTCCTATCTGATTTTGCTTCTGCTTTTCTGCATCTCCTAAAGTGTGAAGGCTGGATGGGGACAAAATAATCGGGGAACGCTCCGCGCAGCATTCCCGACTCCTTTACTCCAGACACCCGACTTTGAGACTTTTCCACATTATTCTAGTGCCTCGCTCCAAGGTCACCAAATGCCAGATGTCCAAGTGGAAAGGGCAGGCTGAGGGATGAGTGGCAAGAACAGGGCTACCACAGTCCTCCCACCCAGGAAATCGTCATAAATGCCCTCCCCAGAATGTCCCGCCTTCTCTGTCCTCACGATCACGGTGTCACTAGGAGTCCCTCAGACCTCAAGAACTCAAGTACAAGATGCTGTGGAACATGGAGATATCCTTAGGTCACATGTGCTGATAAAGGAGAGACATTGGCCATTCCCCACTGGGTGTTTCCTAAAGACTTACCACCCGATGGCTTCCAGGGAGGGTGATGGCTTTTGCCACCCCTCTGCTGGTGGCTCTGAGAGTCCACACTGCAGTCCTAGCTCCGTCCCTGTGCGCGCTGAACACTGTGTGCCCTCCTCCACAAAGCAGTGATGAGAAAACGCACCCTTCCTCCGACTTAGCGGTTAGAAGGCCTCGCGCAAGTTGACGCTTTTTGTTACTGCGGCCACTAGTCAGCGAATGCCTGATACAAACTGCTGTTTTTATCGTTTGCTGTCACCCGGCTTGAAACAAAGTGGCATGTTGGACATAAGAAACCATCCTCTCTCTCTCTCCCTGCCTTTTAACAGGGACAAAGCCTTTAATTTCTACCAATAGAAGTAGGACTTGAAAAAATGTTTTAATTTTTTAACTTTTTATTTATTTTTGAGGGGGAAGGGAGGGGCAGAGAGAGAGGGAGACCCGGAATCCAAAGCAGGCTCCAGGCTCTAAGCTGTCAGCACAGAGCCCAATGCGGGGTTTGAACTCACAAACTGTGAGATCATGACCTGAGCCGAAGTTGGATGCTTAACTGACTGAGCCACCCAGGCGCCCCCAGGACTTGAAGTTTCAATGACAAATGTTTGTTTGCAGAGCCCAGGGTTTGCTGTGAGAGAAGAAGGAAACGAAGGTGGTGAGCTAACTCTGGACTCTTAAAATAGATCAGAGTCCTGAAGGGGGGTGGGGAGAGAGTGACCCCCGACCTCAGAGGGAAAAGTTGCCATTTGTCAAATACCCGGGAAAACCCCTCTCTTAGGAAACAAATGGGTCGCTGACACTAAGACCCAAAAAAGCTAGCATTTCTTTCTTGCAGGTGATATGTAGACAGCTGTTTTCTATTACTCTCTGTACTTTTTTATTTCAAAGAATGTTTTATTGCTTAAAAAAAAAAGGACACCTCTGAAAATAGAAGTTGAAAAATTAAAGTTTCCAGTAATGCAATGACATACTGGGTAGCTGTTACCAAAAATACCTATATATATTTTTTAATTGAGGATGATCTCTGTGTGCTCCCACGGAAAGGACTCTAAGTAACGTGGCGTGAATAAGCAAGTTTCAGAAGACCTATGTGGCCGGTCCTACCAATGTGAAGTGCTTTGCGTGTGTGTGTGTGCTTTGTTATACGTACAGAACTAAACCTAGAAGAGGCAGGCGATCACGAGCAGGAAGCAGAATGAATGTGTACGTGTGAATGTGGCTCGTAAGTATCCATTACATTTACAATCATAGGAAGGCAATCATGATTTTGTCAACAAGCCTTGCAGCTGGGGATGGTCCCCAAGTCCTTCCAGGTTTTTGGAGTACCCGGGGGCAGGGCGGGGGGGGGGGTTGGAGATGGGGGTGGGGTCAGCAACTGGAATTTCCAGCCACCCTGTCCTTGTCCTGCTCTTTCCTGATTTGCCACTTGGATGTCTGAGTGAGGGTCCGTGACAGGTGCCGGCAGTGGGGGGTGATGACAAGTCCCAAACCACACGTGTTCCATTTCGTGCAGCTCCTTGCTGCCTTTGCAATCTCCGCCGTGAAAGCTCTCCTCTCTTATCTGCACAAAGCAGGAGTCAAAAGTTCTCGTCCGTGTGATTGCAGAATACCGGGCTGGGAAACTTCCTGATAATACCGAAATGATTCCTTCAGAAGAGCGGCGCCTGGGATGGGCTCCAAAGCACTATGTGGCCTGAGCACGTTCTGTGCCGTGTAGCTGGATGACGAACCGGATGCAATTCGGCAATTTAAGAAAAAAAAGGGTGCGGGGGAATGTATAAAGATGTCATCATATCCCACCTGGCTTGGTAGCCCCCCTCCCCATGCTTATGAGCCTGAGCCCCTCCAAAGACCACGCAGACGGCCAAGGAAGTGATGGGTCCACAACAGACACAGAGCTAGGAGGTAGACAAAGAAAATCCAAAGAGAGAGAGAGAGAGAGAGAGAGAGAGAGAAAGAAAGAAAGAAAAGAAAGAGAAAGAAAAAGAAGGAAAGAAAGGGAAAGAAAGAGAGAAAGAAAGAAAAGGAAAGAGAAAGGAAAGAAAGAGAAAGAAAGAAAAGGAAAGAAAGAAAAAGAAAAGAAAAGAAAGAAAGAAAGAAAGAAAGAAAGAAAGAAAGAAAGAAAGACAGACAAACCCCACTGCAGTTTCTAAGACACATTTGTGGCTTTTATAAACGGCAGCGCGTTCGTTGAAAGCGGCCTTGTGCCACCGGTGACCTTAGCTAATGCTGACGTTCAGGAATTTAAACTTGGGAGCGGCCCCAGCATATCCTGTTCTAAAACCTGAGGGCCATGGGCGTTCTCCCACACTGCGTTCTCCTTTGGCCTCATTCTGTGTCCAGTGGTCTCTTTCTTTCCATCGTCTTCCCTGATTTCGTTTCAAAAAGCTATGGGTTTCACGTAGAAAACTGCATGCGGGGCGCCTGGGTGGCCCAGCTGTCGAGCATCCGACTCTTGATTTCAGCTCAGGTCGTGATGCCAGGGCCATGGGATCGAGCCCCGCGTCGGGCTCCTCACTGAGCGTGCACCCTGCTCTCTCGCGAGCTCGCTCTCTCTCTCTCTCTCTCTCTCCCTGTCCCTCCCCTGTGTGTGCTCTCTCACAAAAATAAATAAATAAAAACATTGTTTTAAATATGCATACGTCACACATCCTTCCCTCCAGACGCGTCACATTTATAAATGCAGGTCCCCATTTGGAGTAAACGCATGAGAAACCACATCATTGAAAAACCTGTCTTCACTCTTACCTCGAACTAGAAACAGAGCAAAGGAGATAGATTCGTGCCCCTGACAGGGGACGACAAGTTGAAGTGTTTCCCGAAAGCCCTGTGGTCAGCGTCTCAGCCTCTGACCCCCTTCTTGGATCTCACCCCATCAGGCAACCAGGTGAGTCTCTCCAAATCTGCAGATGCCTTTGCCTTCGAGGAGGACAGCAGCAGTGATGGGCTTTCTCCAGACCAGACTCGAAGCGAAGACCCCCAGGGCTCAGCAAGATCCCCAGCGGACACCAGAGCTTCGGAGACCCCGTTAGCAGGTCCTGCTCTGGGGGCAGTCCAGGTAAATAAACGGCACCTCAGCCCGTCGTGTCTTTGTGGTCCTCAAGGCACACTGCCACCTTTGGTTTCGCATAGAGACCCCGGTACGTCCCCGGATGGCGCTTCGGATGGGTGCCTCTTCTTACCCGGTCCGGTCCGGGGATCGGTGTAGGGGGGGCAAAGCCTCCAGAAAGCACCGAACGAGGAGCCTCTCGGGGCTGTGCCCTTTGGCTTACTTGGCTACTCCGCCAAGTAGATGCCTACTATCTCCCAAACTTACGCGCGAGGCTAAAAGAGGCTCTCTGCCGTCAGGTGACTCACCAGTCATCTCCTGGATAGAATGTGCCAGCGCGGGCTTCTGGCTTCAAACCCCACGGACTTCCCTGAGCATATTCTCTGCATGGTCCGGGGGGAGGGGGGACCAGGAAGTGCCGACAGGCTGCAAAGCAGGGGGCCCCCGAGGTGCCTCTACGGTTAGCGGGTTTCTGCCTCCCACACCACTGCAGGGTCCACGTCCAGCCCAGCCCAGCCCGAGAACAGAACAGCAGTCCCCCCCCCCCACTTTCTGGACCAATCCACAGACACTTGGGCCGCGAGGCGTGTATATTGCAAATACTGTTCAAAAGCACATTTTCTAAGAAAAATAATTAACAGCGGCTAGCGCTAGGCATTTCCCAAGCGTTTCCTTTGAGGTACCCCACTGTCCTCCAGGCGGGTAGCATCCATGTGCCTTCTGATGGAGGGGGGACCCAGGCTCTGTGAGGCCGAGCCCCTGTGTGGTCTCCAGACGCTGCAGATTCCCAACCCCCCTGGAGCTTTTACTTCTAGAAGCCGCACAGAGGCTGGATGGGGGCTGCCCTCAGCCTAGCATGATGGTATTCACGCAGACCCAAAGAGGAGATGTGTGTGGACACACACACACACACACACACACACACACACACACACACAGTTCCGGAACCCATGTTACTCGCTGGTCATCATCATGCCCTTCTTCACGCACCTGCCGAGGAGAAGTGGGAGAAAGATAACAAGGAGAGCCGAAACACCCAGGCGTGTGTCCCGCGTGGGTTTGTAAGCAACGCGTGTTCCCTTCCCCTGCGCGCGGCGGCCGGGCTTTGCCGCCCGGCTTCTCCAACAACAGCAGACAGCAGTTTGGATCGCTCGTGGCTGTGGTTCCGATGGTAAATTCCTCAGCTTCTGACTTAAGAACGGTTTGAGGAGAAGACGAGTTCTTTTCTGCTTCACCCAGTTCGAAGAGGACGAGCCGGGGCGGGGGGGGGGAGGTTTTTCGGGCGCCGGGGCTCAGGAAAGGATGGGGAGGCTGCAGGGGGAGGTCGTGAGCGGCACCCTGTCCCTTTCTGCCACAGCATCGGGTGGCAGGAGAGGGACAGAAGACGATTACTCTTTTTTCCAAGTTCTCAGCATCCTGGAACACGTCTCTCAGAAAGGTTGTTCGTGACACTACATGCACACCCCCCCCGACACACACACATATATATACACACACCTACATATACACGTGTGCTCATAAGGAACTATACATAAACACACAGATACCACACACATATACACACACTTTCTTTATACACATACACATCAATGTACATAAACACATATACACACAGACATGCAGACACATGCATACATATTTACACATACCCACATATATGCATGCACATGCCTATGCATGTATGCACACACATCTACACACGCATAGACATATATGGACAGACACACACGTATATACAGACCCACAAAAACACACACAGATAAACACACAAATGTGTACACGCAGACATATGCACACATGCACACAGACAAACACGTATACCCAGAAACACACACACACACGCACACACGTTTTCCCTCCCATCCGCTAACCCCCCTTTTATCATTTTTTGGGTCCTACTTTCCGCCGAAATGCCCACACCCACTTCTCCCTCCTCCTTTTTTCTTCAGTCCTGTTATCAAGTCCAACAGGTAGACCTTGTCACAGGTGGAACTCTCACAGGGCTGACCAGCCGTCTGAGTTTTGGGTTGGCCTAGAACAGGCCATTTCTATACCTGTTTTCTGGAAGAATTATTGACGATGACCCCCTTATCTCTCAACAGTGACCTCAGTTGGTTGACAAATCATATGGCCACTCTACTTTATTTCTGTGTCCTACGTTTTTTCCTCCTGCATCCTAATATTGCTAAAATTTGGATTTCAGGATCATTCTTCTGGCTCGGAAAATGACAAGAATGACTCAGCCTCACAGCTCAGCAACCAGTCAGACACGGGCAAGCAAGGGCTTGGGACCCTGGGCCCCTCCAGTGCTGGGCACACTGCTGTGAAGGTAGGGATGGGCCAGCAGGGGGCAGAGCTCTCTGAGTTTAGTGTGGCAACGTGGGGGGAGTCACAGGGACCCCTGTGTAGGCTCGGTCCACCGGGAACATCACAAGTCAGGAGAGGAGAAAGGGGCCCTCCGCGTGCATGGTCCAAGAGTCGGTTCGCTGTGCAAACGCAGCACGGGTCTTCCGTGTAGAGGAGAAACCTGTGAGCTGTGAGCTCGCGGTTGTTTGGGGTCACAGGTCAGCCAGCATGGGCCTGACTTAAAAGACTTCATCAGGCCAGCCTCGAGACAGCCACAGCAGGTCGAAAGGCACACAGGGTTTATACATGCCATCAGACAGGTAGAGGGGAGTTGGGTTTTATGCAGGGGAAGCAGGTCTGAGGGCTTACGTAACGTAAGGCTCAAATCACCTAAGCCAGTCTCCCTTTGGAGAGAAAGAGAAAGGGTGGGGTCGCCTTCACAGTAGACTAATAACTATAAGCATTATAGCAGATTCTCAGTTAAATCTTCCCATTATAGCTAATGGTTCACAGAAGGCTCTCTCCTCTTTCCAATTAACTGCCTGCTAACGATCACTGGGTTTTGTCGCTAATCATAATTTATCCCAAATAGCTTCTCTAGGGTCACCACTTAATGAGAGCGGAGATGTCTCTTATGAAATATTTGTTAAAAGAGCATAAGAATCAGCGTTTAAAGTAACAGCCCCGGGTCCCTTCTACCGCGTATACACAAAAGAGGTTCTCGTGTTCCAAGTGGACGGCAGGCATTTCCGCTTCCCTGTAAATCTCCCTAAACCTCGCTAGAAACCCACTCCCTACGTAGCTGAAATCTTACTGGCAATTCACTCAGATTCAACAGCCTTTGAAATTACAGGGCCGTTGATAGGTTTTGCTCATTGCAGGTGGAGGAAGGAGGTGGTTCGCATTATCTATACCATTGTGCACAAGGAGAAATTTTATTACTATTTCTACCAGCGTAGTTAAGTGTTGCATAGGTCAGATTAGCACTGCCTTCAGCCTCACTGTACTAAGGAAATGTGACGGTTGCCCAGAGGGAGGACAGGTCGATTTCAGTGAAGAGCAGGGTTGATGGGCAGCGGATCCGATGGGACTGGTTGTGTATGTGAGAGCCAACATCCCTGCTGGGTTGGTCAGTGCCTGTGAATTCTCAGTTGTTTGACATTCATTATCTCTACCTTAGGAAGATGCTAGAGGGCTTCTCAAAGAAGGAAGTGGGCAAGCTGGGGGGAAGACATCTGTGCCCTATTGGCTTTGTAAGGTCCATTGGAGGCCACTGAGAGAATGTACCAGAATTCCCTGAAAACTGTCCAGCCCTATGTAAGGGAAAGGTGTTCTCAATGCAGGCTCCTTGAAGATATATATCAGAGATGAATAAAATAGGATTCCTGTTCTCAAGAAGCCTGTAGTCTAATTGGGTCACAGCCACCACTAACCCATATAGTGTTTTGAGCAGGTAAGAAACATGTACCATAAGGGACTTGAGTAGACATTTCTCCAAAGATAAGGAAATTGCCAGGGTGCCTGGGCTGTCTCAGTCAGTTAAGCGTCTGACTCTTGATTTCAGCTAGGGTCGTGATCTCAAGGTTCATGGGTTCGAGCCCCACATCAGGCTCTGTGCTGAGAGAGCAGAGCCTGCTTGGGATTCTGTCTCTCCCTCTCTCTTTGCCCGTACCATGCTCGTGTGCACTCTCTCTCTCCCTCAAATAAACTAGAAAAAAAAAATTTTTAAGAAAAGAAAGAAATTGCCAATAAGCACCTCGAAAGGTGTCGAGTATCATTGGCCATCAGGGAAATGAAACTCAAATTCACAACAAAATACCACTTCATGCCCACCAAAATGGCTCTAGTGAAAAAACAGTAAATAACAAGTGTTGATGAGGCTGTGGAGATTGGAGAGCTCTTACACATGGCTGGTGGCAACGTAAAATGGTGCGTCCACTGCGGAAAATAGCTTGGTGGTTCCTCAGAAAATTAAACATTGAATTGCCCTATGACCCAGAAATCCCTCTCCTTGGGTGTATGTCCAAAAAAAATGGAAAATGGGTGTCGCAGCAAAATGTTGTACATGAATATTCATGGCAGCACGATTCACAATATTCAAGAGTCGGAATGAAGTCAAATGTCCATGAGCTGAAGGATGGATAAGCTTGTGGTATATCCAGAAGGATGAAGTCCTGAAAATATGATGCTTAAGTGAAAGAAGACAGACACAAAAGGCCACATACTGTATGATTCTGGGTGGGTTTTTTTTTTTTTAATGTTTATTTATTTTGAGAGAGAATGCGAGAGTGTGGGAGGGGCAGAGAGAGAGAGAGAGAGCAGGGTGGGACAGAGAGAGAATCCCAAGCAGGCTCCACACTGTCAGTACAGAGCCCAACACAGGGCTCGATCCCACAAACCATGAGATCATGACCTGAGCTGAAATCAAGAGTCAAGACGCTTAACCAACCGAACCCCGCCAGGCACCTCCCCAGTGTATGAAATGTCCTGAATAGGCAAATCCAGGCAGACAGAAAGCAGACGAGTGGTTTCTGGGGACCGCACCAAGGAGAAAACGGGGAGTGACTGCTTAGTGGGTATGGGGTCTCCTGGGGGTGATGAAAACGTCCTGGAACTATATAGTGATGACCTTCACACAACACTGTGAATTGTATACTTGTGAATTGTGGTAGTTACTGGGGCGATTTGTAGGTTACTTGTGTTTTACCACAATACAAAGAAGAGGTTCCTGTTTCTTGGGTGGCCAGCGCCCCCATCAGGGCCAGCAGTGTAGGAAGCAGGACTTCAGTCTCCCCCACCCCCGGGGCAGGGTATGCCGTGGTGCGGCCATTATCAGACTGCCTCAAAATGCTGCCTGACACCTGCAGGTGAGAGAGAGCACTGTGAGCTGGGACAGAGTCAGAGTTCCGTGGGGACAATAGCCTTTGCCCTCCACTCTCCAGAGAAAATGGTCCAATTTGAGTAACTTCCGGAATGTTCCGAGTCCCTGTACGACAGCGGCCTGGAGAAAAAGTTCCCCACCTCTGACTTACCGGCAAGACCAGGCTTGCAGAGTCCCAGGACGAGGTGGGAACAGAAGCCGGGCTGGAGCAAAGCAGGGCCCAGCTGATTGCAGGAGCCCTGCAGAAATTCTCCCAGTGCAGAAGGCTGATTGATTAGTTAATTGGAATGCTAATCGATTAAGGAGAAATGGCGCCACGCAGCACAGGGGAATGCTTGTTCTCATTAGCTATGACTTTCCGAGAGAAGAAGCCACCTTGAGAAAACACCGAAGGGGCTTCGGTGGTGGGACGTGTGGCCTCAGAGACTTGCAGGTTGTAGGCTCCTTCCGATGGGTCACTTTCAGATGTGTGCTTTGTGGTTAAAATGGGGACACTGCCCGGTGGGAACCTGCCTGCCGGCTATTTGGGAGCCCCCTCTTCTGGACACCGCTGGTACTACACTTCCCCTGCACAGTTTGCCCAGAGCCTCAGGATGCTTTTATCGTGACTTCCCGGTTCTCCGTTTCAATCTTCTGTAATAAAGTCAGGGCTTGAAAATTAAGATTTTTTTTTCAGCTGATCACTGTACGGACTACCTTTTGCAGGTTATAGGCATAATCACAGTGTCCTTTTGAGACCTGTTACTATTTCACTGGTATCTTTCAGCGTCCTTGCATCGGTCCCTGAGAGGAAAACGAAGAACATTTTCCCCAACTTTCAGGGGAAAGTAACAGAGATGTGGCAAAGTAATTGTACCATGTTCAGAAATTTGTCGTAGCTTCCTAGCCTGTAGCTTTAACTCATTTCGGTGCGTCTGAGTCATGTGCTGCGATGGGTAGCTTCTAGAAGGGTCCCCGTGGGTGGTTAACCCTTCTCACGGTAAGTCAAGAATCATTATTCCAGAAGGTGTCACTTCCTGGCCTTATATCACTATTTGGGGAAAGTATTGGTGGAAAGGGGACTCTATCTTACTTTTTCACCCAAAGCAGCAAAAATCCACATTGTGGATTTTTGAGGACAGGTTTAATTTCATCCAGGATGATGTTACTTTTCTATTAAGTGTATATATTTATCTTAGAGAGAGAGAGAGAGAGAGAGAGAGAGAGAGAGAGAAAACCAGCAGGGGAGGGGCAGAGAGAGAGGAGAAAGAGAATCCAACGCAGGGCTCAAAATCATGAACCTTGAGATCATAACCTGAGCCAAGTCAGACCCACCCAGGAGCCCCCAAAGTGATGTGATTCATAAGTCAATTTACTGAAGCGCTTTACTAAACTTGATTTCGGGTACACATTTGAAGGAACTTTCTTATGACTCCATCTCAAGATGAGATCGTATCCTTTCTTTTTTTTATTAAGTTTTTCTAAATTTGATTTTGAGAGAGAGAGAGAGAGACGAGAGCACGAGCTGGGGAGGGGCAGAGAGAGAAGGGACCGAGAATCCGAAGCAGGCTCCAGGCTCCGAGCTGTCAGCACAGAGCCCGACGTGGGGCTCGAAACCACAAAACGTGAGATTCTGACCTGAGCCAAAGTCGGACGCTTAACTGACTGAGCCACCCAGGCGCCCCGAGATCGTATCCTTTCTTAGACCCCCTGTTGGTTTTAGCTTAGGGAAGCCTCCTCACCAAAACATAGGCTTACTTACATCTTCCTCTGCGCTGGGAAGGAAATGCTCCTGGAGCCCCTTCCAAGATTCACGACCCTCCTTCTAGAGTGATGCATCTGTAATAGTTCTGTTGGATAGACACCTTAGTGCCCCAGGATCTCTGTGCATGGTGCCTCTGCTGTGTTGTATTTGTGGGATCCAAGAAAGCCCATCAAACAGACCCCCTTCGTGATCTACCCATGACGTCAAGCCACCCCCACCCCCACCCCCTAAAGCACGTGCCGTTTCTCCACCCCCCTCTGCAGTCCAAGTCCTTGAGCGACAGTAAGAACCGCCACAAAAAGCCCAAGGACCCCAAGCCCAAGGTGAAGAAGCTCAAATATCACCAGTACATCCCCCCAGACCAGAAGGCCGAGAAGTCGCCTCCGCCCATGGACTCGGCCTACGCCCGACTGCTCCAGCAGCAACAGCTGTTTCTACAGCTCCAAATCCTCAGCCAGCAGGAACAGCACCGGCTCAGCTACCCTGGGATTCACCAAGCCCAGCTCAAGTAAGTCGGGAGAGCCTGGCGGGGGGTGGCGGCGATGGGCAGAGGTCAGCTGGCGAGGGCTTGTGCGTGTCTGAGGCACCTGCCGGGCCGGCACCGGGATGCCCCGTGAGTCCCGGATCGTGCCGGGTCCTCGTCAGGTGGGTGTAGAATGGGACTCCGTGGAGAACCTGTGCCCGCGTCTTCAGGAACCTAAGGCTGGGAGGAAGCAAAGAAATCAGTGCCCCGGTGAAGGGAACCGGGACAAGAGAAGGGATTAGCACTCTCAGACTGAATGGTGAAACAGAGAGGAGAAACCATGCGAGAATGGTTTGGTTTTGTTTTTTAATAATTGATTTTTTTTTTAAGCTTATCCATTTATTTTTGAGAAAGAGAGAGCAGGGGAGGGGCAGAGAGGAAAGAGAGAGAGAGAGAGAGAGAGAGAGGATCCCAAGCAGGCTCCACGCTGTCAGCGCAGAGCCCGACATGGGGCTCAAACTGACGATCACGAGATTGTGACCTGAGCCAAAACCGAGAGTCGACGCTTAAGAGACTGAGCCACCCAGGTGCCCCCGTAAGAACGGTTGGTTGAATTCACTCAGCCCTTACGCTTTAGGAAGCAACAGCGCTGAGCGACTCAGTAACAGCCCCCGAAGATTGACTCCTGGACCCTGATGGGGGCGTGTGACCTCACTGTGGGTCACCGTTTAAATGGGCATCCCTTTCAACTCTACAGGTGGGACATAGGTTCCCTCACCTGTCTCTGTTCAGCGTCCGATCAGGTTGGCAATGATGCTGAGTGCTGAATACAGTCATGCTCTACAAGGCATGATGGTGCCCCCACGGGACAGTGCACCTGCTCAACCATAGGTGGACACGTCCTCTCCCCTCGGCCAAAGTCTCTACCACTCCCTCCTGTCTCCCCAGAACTCAGCTGGAGCTCACTTGCCACGTGTCATGGAGCCTGTACTCTTGTCTTCCTCACCCAGCCTCTTCTGCCGACTTAGTAGTTGCCCGATCCTTGCCGGCAATTAGCTTGTGACCTGATCTCAATGCAAGTTGCCCAATCAGGGTTCCGGCCACCCAGTTCCAATGTGCTGGGGAGGCTTTCCCCACATCGCCAAGCTCTGACCGTTCCACTCAATTCTGGCACTGTCTACCTAAACATGGCATCAGATCCCACAGGTTAAGGGCTCAGTTCTACAAGACTTCCCAGCCTCCTCACCCCGCTTCAGATACCAATTGCAAGTCTAGAAGTTGTGACCTGGGCTTCTGGTTGACCCGGCTATAGCTCAGAGGCTTCCATGACTTCCTCCTTGGGTTCGATTAATTTGCTGGAGTGGCTCACAGAAATCAGAGAAACACCTTATTTACTAGATCATTGGCTTATTGTAAAAGGATAGAACTCAGAAGCAGCCAGAATGAAGAGATGCCCAAGGCAAGGGATGTGGGAAAGGGTGAGGAACTTCCTGCCCCCTCCACTCCCCCTCGTTCTCCACGTGTTTGCCAACGTGGATGCTCTCTGAACGCCATTCTTTTAGGTTTTATAGAGTCTTCATTACAGGCATGATTGATTAAATCATTGGCCATTGGTGAATGGCTTGACCTTGAGCCCCCATCTTGTCTCCTCAGAGTTCAGGGGGTGGGACTAAAATTCCAACCACAAATCGTAGGGTTGGTTCTCAGGCAATCGGCCCCCACCCTTCGGTGACCCAGGGGCTTTCACAAAGTCGCCTCCTTAACATAACAAGTGGCACCTTTGGGGCTCTTCTCACTTAGAAATTCTAAGGATTTTAGGAGCTCTGTGCCAGAAAGAGGGTAGAGAGCCAAATATGTAATTTCTTATTGTACATCACAGTATCACACCCCCATATGTGTATCTGGCCATGTTTTAAGGGCCCTTTTTTGTTGTTTGCTTTTCAGGGAACCAAACGAACAGATGGTCAGAAATCCAAACTCCACTTCAGCACCACTGAGCAATACCCCTTTGTCTCCTGTCAAAAACAGCTTTTCTGGACAAACTGGTGTCTCTTCTCTCAAACCAGGCCCCCTCCCATCAAACCTAGATGATCTGAAGGTAGAGGATTTGGTGTGATTTTTTTCTTTTCTTTTTTCTTTTCTTTTCTTTTCTTTTTTCTTTTCTTTTCTTTTCTTTTCTTTTCTCTCTCTTTCTCTTTTTCTCTCTTTCTTTTTCTCTCTTTTTCTTTCTCTCTCTCTCAACAAATACAACAGATTTTTTTAAGCTTTTATTATTAATCTCTGCACCAAACATGGGGTTCAAACTCACAACCCCGAGATCAAGAGTCTCATGTTTCACCGACTGAGCCAGCCAGGCACCCCAACAAATACATCAGTAGATTTTTAACACCATTTTTACCAACTGATTTCTTGAGTAAACTAGTGAAAGGGAGAATGTATGGGGGAGACTTAAGTGACAGAATTTTATTTTATTTTTAAAATGTATTTATGTATTTTGAAAGAGAGACAGAGAGTATGAGTGGAAGAGGGGCAGAGAGAGAGAGGGAGAGAGAGAATCCCAAGCAGGCTCCACGCTGTCAGGACAGAGCCCGACGCAGGGCTCAACTCATGAAGCGTGAGACAATGACCCGTGCAACCTCGGGCTACTTTCCTAATTTCTCTACATCTTAGATTGCTTACTTGCACAAATGAGTTATTGTGAGAACCCAGTGGAATCCTATATACATGATAGAGCTTAGCACAGAGAATAGCTGTAAGACTGATGTGACCTTCCAGAATGCTCTTAGAGCTTCGCACGGAGAGGAACTGTAAGATTGACGTGAGCTTCCAGAATGCTCTAAGCCAGTGGTCAATTCCATGATGAACTTTTACAGCCTCTGGTGAAACGAAAAAAGTAAGAATCACGTAAAGGGCTTTTCATAAATCTAAGTGTGTTCAACACACCTTTATTCCAAGTATTTATTTCCTCCCGATGTTTTCAATGCTGAAGATCCTTTCTGTTAAGGAGCAGTGACAGTAGTGTATGGAAGGTAGGTGTTTCTAGTAGAGTTTTGTTTCTTTGTATTAAGCAGGGGTGTTGTTAAATAAGAATATTAGTCTTAGTTGACAAGGTGAAATGTTGGTAACCCTATGTCCACTGCATAATTGAAAACAATGTACGGTTCTGTGAAATCCCCAAATCTGGGAACCTCTGCCCTGAAATGTCACAGCAACTCGTTAAGTGCTGTGTGTGTGAGAGAGAAAGCCATTTGCTCCGGATCACAGACCTCACGGAGGTCACAGAGGATCAAATGACCTTGGGCTTTGAGTTGAACCTGGCGTGTTTCAGAGCAGTGCTCAGAACGGGCATGTTCATATATATTCAGCCATCCGGTGTTAGCAAAAGAACTAAAGTTGAAGTGCCTTTGATTCCTGTAATGTGTGAGCACACCTTCTCCCCCCAGTGCCTCACTCCATTTTCTGTGGTTACACCTGTTCGCCTGATTTCTGCCCCTGTGTTACTCTCTACCCTCCCCCAAGGACCTTATCAGTTTTCCCCAAAACATCAGATTCCTATAGGTCCCCAGGGCCTTCACCATACCAGTCTTTCTCAGTCCCTGTTTGTCTCCCTCATCCCCATTCTCAGCCTTTGGTCATTATCTGCTCTGGGGGAAAGGTAGGGTTGGGATTATTTCGAATGAAAGAAAATTAATTCTATGGCTGCCAAGGGCCAACACCAGTCACTTGATAGCAATCGCTCCTCTGTCTCTTCCACTTGGAATAAAAAATGCTTAGGTTTCACTGAGATTGTTTTAATTTTGCGTCCATAAACCTGGAGGAGGATGCCAAGCTTGTGACAATGCCCCCCCCCCCGCCAAGCAGTGGGTCACCCACCCTTCACTCCCCACATCATAAATCCATGGAGGTAAAAGTAGGTCCTGTCACCTAGAAAACAATATACTCAATGCGGTAAGCCAGGCACAAAGGGACAACTTTTCTATGAGTCTGCTTTATAGCAGGTGCCTGGAGAAGACAAATTCATAGCGACAGAAAGTCCAATGGTGCCTACCAGGGGCTGGGGAGAGGAGTATGCGGAGTTGGTGTCTAACAGATACATAGGTTCTGTTTGCGATGAGGAAAAAGTTCTGGAGATGGATAGTGGTGATATTTGCACAACAGCATGAGTGTACCGACCCCAACTGAACTTCATACTTAAAGGTGATTAAATGGTAAAAATGTATGCTGTACATCTTTAACCACAATAAAAATGATTTTTCTTAAAAGTGGTCTACCTTAGGGGCGCCTGGGTGGCTCCGTCGGTTGAGCGTCCGACTTCGGCTCAGGTCATGATCTCGCGGTCGGTGAATTCGAGCCCCGCATCGGGCTCTGTGCTGACAGCTCAGAGCCTGGAGTCTGCTCCGGATTCTGGTTCCCTCTCTCTCTGCCCCTCCCCAGCTCACACTCTGTTCTCTCTGTCTCTCAAAAATGAATAAACGTTTAAAAAAATTTTTTAATAAAAAAATAATTTACCTTAGGATGGGAGCTTGGGTCAGGTAGATCTGGAGTTGGCTTGGCCCCAGACAAAGCACAGTCCAGATGTGATGTGCCATCTGGCAGAGTCCCCCAGAGATGGCTTCCTCCATGTGCATGTGCTCAGAACGATTGGCTGGTTAGAGTTATAGTAATTAGCACGGGTACGAGGAAATGATGACCGTGGCAGCTACCATTTTTTTTTTTTGGCGTAAACTATCAGTCGACCATCCTATATAGATTTGCTTCCACTTTCCACCGTGCAAGATACGTTTTAAATGTGAACATACAAATCGGGACCTCAGAGAAGCTGAATGAATAATGCATCACTCCTCCTCCTAGATAGTGTTGATATTTACGTGTCGTGAGTGCTATACGGTGGTTTTCTGTATAAGAGAAAGATATCGTTAATAAACCCAATACCGAACCTGATAGCACAGGTGAGAATAGTGGGAGAGATACACGCGTTCCATCAGAACATAGGTGGACGTGCAAATCTTTTATCTTTGTGAATTTTCTCCCTCGCCTGTGGAAGCCATCTTAGTTCCATGTGGTCATTTGACGGCTTTGCCTTGTGCTTCCAGAGCCCACAGGCTGAATGCTGTGCAAGTTAACCAGCTTGTAGATGATAAAACTGGGGGGCTGACCGTAAGCGAGTGACGTTTTTGTCTTTTTAGTGTTATTTTATTTTATTTTATTTTTTTTAATTTTTTTTTCAATGTTTTTTATTTATTTTTGGGACAGAGAGAGACAGAGCATGAACGGGGGAGGGGCAGAGAGAGAGGGAGACACAGAATCGGAAACAGGCTCCAGGCTCTGAGCCATCAGCCCAGAGCCTGACGCGGGGCTCGAACTCACGGACCGCGAGATCGTGACCTGGCTGAAGTCGGACGCTTAACCGACTGCGCCACCCAGGCGCCCCAAGTGTTATTTTATTTTAAATGCCAGTATAGTTAACACACAGCGTCAGTATTAGTTGCGGGTGTACAATATAGTGACTCAGCAGTTCTGTACATCACCCAGTGCTCATCACGACAGGCGCACTCCTAAATCCCCATCACCCGTTTCCCCCACCCCTCCTCCCCGCTGGGAACCATCAGTGTGTTCTCTATAGTTAAGAATCTGTGTCTTCGTTTGTATCTCTCTCTCTGTCTCTCTCTTTTTTTGCCTTTGCTTTTGTTTGTTTCTTTCTAATGCCACATATGAGTGAAATCAAATGGTATTTGTCTTTCTCTGATGGACTTACTTCACTTAGCATAGTACTCTCTGGCTCCATCCACGTCATTGCAAACGGCACAGTTTCATTCTTTTTTACAGCTGAATAATATTCCACTGTATATATACACACCACCTCTTCTTTATCCATTCACCTATCGTTGGACACTTGGGCCGCTTCCATAATTTGTCTATTGTGAATAATGCTGCTATAAACATAGGGGCGCATATATCCCTTTGAACTGGTGTTTTTGTGTTTTTTGAATAAGTACTCAGTAGTGCGATTACTGGATCATAGGGTGGTTCTGTTTTTAACTGAGCAATTTCAGAGGTTTTGCTATTGTCATTTGAGATGAGGGGAGGGACAGACAGAGAAACCTTAATTGGACTTGACGACTGGGTGTGTGGGGAGAGGTGCCACCTGGGAGTGTGACACTGGGGGCAGAAATTGGGAGGGCAGAATGGGGATCTGATCTGAAGGGATGTTGGCAAGTGCATTCAGTTTGGGGAAACTGAGTCACGGGTACCACCGGGACAAGCGAGGGGAAATGTCTAGCCAGTTTCCACGCAGTTAGAAACACACTGCCGTAGTTCAGCTCAACTGTGCTGTCGGGCTAGGCACAGAAGTTTTGGAATCTAAACATTAACACAAGCGGGGGGCACCTGCGAGGCTCAGTCAGTTAAGCATCTGACTTCAGCTCGGGTCATGATCCCATGGTTCGTGAGTTCGAGCCCTGTGTCGGGCTCTGTGCTAACAGCTCAGAGCCTGGAGGCTGCTTCGGATTCTGTGTCTCCCTCTCTCTCTGCCCCTCCCCTGCTCATGCTCTCTCTCTCTGTCTCGCTCGCTCTCTCTCTCTCTCAAAAATAAATAAACATTAAAAAAAATTTGGAATTGTTTGCATAGCGGGTCAGTTCGAAATACAGGACTGACTGAAAGGGAGAGCAAATGGAAAGAGTGGGAGGGAAGGAAGGAGAAGAGGAATAAAGGAAGCAGGTGATGTAATCATATCTTGGAAAAGGAAGAAGTAAGAGGAACTAATAAAGGTGACCCTTGAAACAGGCAATCAGAAAGATAAGGTAACGAAGGTGGATGTTCTCCCAAAATATTCACATTTTGCAGAATAGGAATAAAAGGGGAAAAGCATTGAGAAAAGAGTTTGACTTCTCATTAAAAAGTTATACATGGGGGCGCCTGTGTGGCTCAGTCAGTTAAGTGTCTGACTCTTGGTTTTGGCTCAGGTCATGATCTCATGGTTCGTGGGATCGAGCCGCGCTCGGGCTCTGTGCTGACGGTGTGGAGCCTGCTTGGGATTTTCTCTCTTCCTCTGCCCTTCCTGTGCTCGCTCTCTCTCTCTCTCTCAAAATAATTATACCTTCAAAAAAGAGTTATACATGGTAACATCACAGTATGTGCATTTTTTTTTGCATCTTGTTTCTAACAAACTGGAGAGCCAGAGAGCATGGGAGACAGACAGGGAGAGAGAGAGAAATGGGAAACTTAAAAACTGGGAAAATATGAAAGATTTTAAGAAATAATTGTCCGTGCGTTTTAGTTCTCATAATGGTCTTTTATCTGTGTGTTTTTTGTAATGTACTTATTTTTTAGAGAAAGATATCAAAATATTTACAGATTCAATTATATGATTTGCTTCAACATAATTCAGGAAATGTGGAAATGGTTTGGGGATTAACTGAACCCACACTGAACATGAATTGATCACTGTTGAAGCTGGTTGATGGGTACATGCGGCTCATTATAATTTAAAATTTTGTCAACTTTTGTGGATGTTCGAAATTTTCCATACAACGTGGTTGAAAGAGTTATCAGGGAATAAAAGACCTGTGAATGTAGGAAAGAGGTGTATACAAACCTTTGTCCCAACCAAGCCCACCCAGCCTAATATTCTGAAACATAAAGTAAACTGAACCCAACAAGTGTTCCTGTTATTTCAGAATATGAGCTGCATTATTTAATGATGTAGTCTAAAATATTCAGTGCCAGAACAGAGCCTAAAAATAAATGTAGAACTCGTTAATTTTAAGGAACTCAAAGTTAAAACAATAATGGGTTGCCATTTCGCACTCTTTCAAACCAGCAAATCTAAAAGAAAATGATAAAACCATACCAGAGAGAGGAAGAGGAGAAGGTATATTTTTTGCCTGTGGTAGTGTGAGTTGTGGCGATGCTTTTAAAATAACTTTTAAATGATTGTAAGGTGGTAATATATTTACTATTGAAGCGTGACAAGGTATGGAAAAGTAAAGAGCATTTTAAAAGATAATTGAGGGGCGCCTGGGTGGCTTTGGTTCAGGTCATGATCTCATAGTTGGTGAGTTCGAGCCCCACTTTGGGTGAGCTCAAGCCCTGCTTCCAGTGAGCTCTGCTTTTCTCTCTCTCTCCCTGTCCCTTCCTCCCTCCCTCTTCCTCCTCCCTGTCTCTTTCCCCCTCACTCCCTTGTGCCCTCTCTCTCCCCTCCCAAAAAGATCATCGATTCACAGCATTGCAGATCATATTTCCTTATAGACTTCAAAGGCAGATGCACATGTTTTGTTTGCAAAGTTACTGTTGTCAAGTAATTCTGTAAAAGCATGAATTTCTGGCATGCTTTTTTGTGTAACGTACCATGAGCCTTTTTCATAACTTTCAATATTCAACTAACATTTTAATTTTGATTTAATTTTTTTAATCCTTATTTACTTTCGAGAGGCAGAGAGACAGAGTGCGAGCGGGGGAGGAACAGAGAGAGAGGGAGACACAGAATCCGAAGCAGGCTCCAGGTTCCGAGCTGTCAGCACAGAGCCCGACGCAGGGCTCGAACCCACGAACCGCGAGATCATGACCTGAGCTGAAGTCGGACGCTCAACCGACTTGAGCCACCCAGGCGCCCCTCATTTTTATTTTTGATAGCAGCACATCATTCTACCACCTAGTTAATATTCCTCTGTTGGACACTTAACTTGCTTCCAAATTTTTTCTATTAAAAATGTAATTTGCACATCCATTTATTAATTTATCTGATTATCTCCCCAGGCTAAATACCTGGGAGTGGAATTCGTGAACCAAAACACATGAATATTTCTTGGGGCGGCTGGGTGGCTCAGTCAGTGGAGCGTCCCACTTCAGCTCGGGTCATGATCTCGCGGTCTGTGAGTTCGAGCCCCACCTCGGGCTCTGTGCAGGCAGCTCTGAGCCTGGAGCCTGCTTCACATTCTGTGTCTCCCTCTCTCTCTGTGTCTCTCTGTCTCAAAGGTGAATAAACATTAAAAAAAAAAAACCCACAACATATCAATATTAAAGTTCTTGCCAAAGAATTCAGATTGTGAGATGTCTGTACTGAATGTGCCAGAAAATTGGAGGAGCCAAGATGGCAAAACAGCATGGAAGTTTTTTGCGTGTCTCACGTCCATGAAGTACAGCCCGACCAACACTGAACCATCCCGAACGTGTGTACCAATCTACTGCCAGAAGCAGTGCGCTAAGGCAGCATTTACCAAACATGAATGTGCACACTGAGTCACCTGGGGCTCTGGATAAAATACAGGTCCTGATTCAGTAGGTTATGGGGAGGGGAGCTGAGCCTCTGCATTTCTAGCATGTTCCCAGATGCTGTTGGTGCTGCTGGTCCAAGGACCACACTTGGAATAGCAAGGTGTTTTAAGAGCTTTCATTAAAAACATTTTTATTTGAGGGGTGCCTGGGTGGCTCAGTCAGTTAAGCATCAGACTCCTGATTTCGGCTCAGGTCATGATCTTGCAGTTCATGAGTTCGAGCCCCGCGTCGGGCTCTGTGCCGACAGCTCGGAGCCTGGAGCCTGCTTCGGATTCTGTGTCTCCCTCTCTCTCTGCTCCTCCCCCACTCATTTTTTCTCTCTCTTTCTTTCTCTCTCTCTTTCTCCATCAAAAATAAATAAACATTACATTTTTTAAAAATGTATCTTTTGTTTGTGAAGCATTGGAGTATGTCCATGACCCATTTTGGGGTGTTGGTTTATTTGGGGGGGGTTATTAAGCACATTTGGTGCATTGAGCTTTACTGACATTTTATTATTTGCCCTGCAATTTTTTTTGTCTGAGATTGCTATCTGCGTTTGCATTTTCTTTTTGGTGTTTTTGACTTATAGGAGTTTTTGTTTGTTTGTTTTAATTTGAAAGCATGAGCAGAGGAGAGGGGCAGAGAGAGAGAGAGAAAGAATCTTAAGCAGACTCCACACTCAACGCAGAGCCCAACACGGAGCTCGATCCCACAACCCTGGGTTCATGAGCTGAAATCAAGAGTGGGGCGCTCAACTGACCGAGCCACCCAGGCGCCCTGGAGTTTTTGATTTTTGCTGTCAGTATTTTTATGATCACTTTCTTGGCTTTCAGGCTCAAAAGATCTTTCCCTACAAAATATCAGAGAAGTATTTCCCTTCCCTGTATAGTCTTCTAGCTGTTTTATGGCATTAACATTTAGATATTTAATGTTTCCTGTTTTAATTACAAAAGTAATATCTTATGTGAAATATTTAGGGGCTGGAGATAAGGAGAACCACTGTTAACATTTTGGGCTATCGTTAGCCATATATTTTCATCTGCAAGCATAGTTTAAACACACACACACGCACACACACATAAAGGCACCTCGGTGTCTCAGTTGGCTAAGCGTCCAACTTCAGCTCAGGTCATGATCACACCGTTTGTGGGTTCAAGCCCTGTATCGGGCTCTGTGCTGACAGCTCAGAGCCTGGAGCCTGCTTCAGATTCTGTGTCTCCCTCTCTTTCTGCCCCTAGCCCACTCACACTCTGTCTGTCTGTCTGTCTGTCTGTCTGTCTCTCTCTCTCTCATCCAGCAATTCATACTATTTTTCACTTAATAATATACCATAAACAGTTATTCATTATTGTATGTCAGCAAATACATATAGCATCAGTCTTCAGGGATTTAGACATTCCATCATTTGTAGGCACCGTCATTAATTTAGTTCCTGTATTTTTAGGTATCTGTAGTTTATAATTTGTGAACATTATAAAAAATGCAAGGATGAAATAATTAGATGTGAAGCCACATAATAATAATAGCAAACGCTTACACCACAGTTACCATTTGCGAGACACTTTTCCAAGCACTTTACAAATTTTCAGCCATTTTAAGCCTCACAAAACCACATAAGGTATGATTCTCTCCATTTTATAGAAAGGGAACCAAGGCACGGAGTGATCACTGAGCTGGTAAGAGGCAAGGTCAGGATTTGAATCTATGTTCTTTTCTCCGTACATACTCTCTGTCTCAGTATATCCAGCCAGTTACTAAAATTAGGACAAAAGTGTTCATGTAGAACCATGGATCTCAAAAACTGGCCCAGGGACCAGTGATATCAGCATCCCCTGGGAACCCGTTAAAAATGCACATTCTCGGGGTGCCTGGGTGGCTCAGTTGGTTAAGTGGCCGGCTTCGGCTCAGGTCATGATCTCGCAGTTTGTGAGTTCGAGCCCCGCGTCGGGCTCTGTGCTGACAGCTCAGAGCCTGGAGCCTGCTTCTGATTCCGTGTCTCCCTCTCTTTCTGCCCCTCCCCTACTCATGCTCTGTCTCTCTCTGTCTCAGAAATAAATAAACATTAAAAAAAAAAAATGCAGGGGCGCCTGAGGGTGGGTTAGTTGGTTAAGCATCAGACTCTTGACTTGACTCATGATCTCACAGCTGGTGAGTTCGAGCCCCCATTGGACTCAGTGCTGGCAGTTGGGAGCCTGCTTGGGATTCTGTCTCTCTTTCCTTCTCTCTCTGCCCCTCCCCCACCTCAAAATAAATAACTTAAAAAAATAAAAGTAAAAAGTAATTAATTAAAAAAATACACATTCTCAGCCCTTCACCCCCACCCCAGCGCCACCGAAGCAGAAACTCAAGGCCGGGGCCGGCGTGTCTGTGCTGTCGTCTGAGGACCAGTGGTTCCGGCACATGCTCGGGTTGGAGCACTAGGGACAGAGAGAGCCTGGTAGAGAGAGTGCACTCACCTAGGAGCAGAAGACCAGGAGTCTCCACCTGCTTTGGGATGATGGGTTGCCGGCTGATGGCCAAACCCAGGCAGAGATCAGTTTTCTCATCTACAAAATGGGGACAAGGACCAGGCTGGGGCTTGGAGGCTAATAGAGTAGGTGACCCCTATGGTTCATGTGAGCTCTGCATTTCGAGCATTCTGGGATGCTAATTTAAAGCTAATGTGGGGCGCCTGGGTGGCTCAGTCGGTTGGGCGTCCGACTTCAACCAGGTCACGATCTCGCGGTCCGTGAGTTCGAGCCCCGCGTCAGGCTCTGGGCTGATGGCTCGGAGCCTGGAGCCTGTTTCCGATTCTGTGTCTCCCTCTCTCTCTCTGCCCCTCCCCCGTTCATCCTCTGTCTCTCTCTGTCCCAAAAATAAATAAACGTTGAAAAAAAAAATTTAAAAAAAAAAATAAAAAAATAAAGCTAATGTAATAAGGGGCGCCTGGGTGGTTCCGAAGGTTAAGCCTCCGACTTCGGCTCAGCTCACGATCTCACAGTTCGTGAGTTCCAGCCCTGCATCGGGCTCTGTGCTGATGGCTCAGAGCCTGGAGCCTGTTTCAGATTCTGTGTCTCCCTCTCTCTCTGCCCCTCCCCCGTTCATGCTCTGTCTCTCTCTGTCCCAAAAATAAATAAACGTTGAAAAAAAAAATTTTTTAAAAAAAATAAAAAAATAAAGCTAATGTAATAAGGGGCGCCTGGGTGGTTCCGAAGGTTAAGCCTCCGACTTCGGCTCAGCTCACGATCTCACAGTTCGTGAGTTCCAGCCCTGCATCGGGCTCTGTGCTGATGGCTCAGAGCCTGGAGCCTGTTTCAGATTCTGTGTCTCCCTCTCTCTCTGCCCCTCCCCCGTTCATGCTCTGTCTCTCTCTGTCTCAAAAATAAATAAACGTTAAAAAAAAATAATAAAAAAATAAAAATAAAAAATAAAGCTAATGTAATAAGGGGCGCCTGGGTGGCTCCGAAGGTTAAGCCTCCGACTTCGGCTCAGCTCAGGATCTCACAGTTCGTGAGTTCCAGCCCTGCATCGGGCTCTGTGCTGATGGCTCAGAGCCTGCAGCCTGCTTAGGATTCTGTGTCTCCCTCTCTCTCCGCCTCCCCCGCTCGCATTCTGTCTCTGTCTCTCTTGAAAATAAATAAAACGTTAAAAAATTTTTTCAAAACAAAACCTGATGTAATAAGAAATTAAAAATAAATAAGTCACTGTCCCTCAACAGCTCACTCACCACGCCCTGGTCTCCCTGCAGGTGTCCGAGTTGAGACAGCAGCTTCGCCTCCGGGGCCTGCCGGTGTCTGGGACCAAGACGGCGCTCATGGACCGGCTGCGGCCCTTCCAGGACTGTTCGGGGACCCCCGTGCCCAGCTTCGGTGACATCACGACGGTCACCTTCCCCGTGACGCCCAGCAGCGCGCTGCCCGGCTACCAGCCCTCCCCGCCCGCCAGCGCCTTACCCAACGGCTTGTACCACTTCGGCAGCACCAGCTCAAGCCCCCCAATCTCGCCCGCCTCCTCCGACCTGTCGGCCGCGGGGTCCCTGCCGGACACCTTCAACGACGCGTCCCCGTCCCTCTGCCTGCACCCGTCCCCGGCCCCCGCGTGCGCCGAGGAGAGCCCACTGGGCGGCCTGGGCGCGGGCCCCCCGGCCCCCGAGCTGGACGCGCCGGACTCGGAGAAGGACAAGATGCTGGTGGAGAAGCAGAAGGTGATCAACGAGCTCACCTGGAAGCTACAGCAGGAGCAGCGGCACGTAGAGCAGTTGCGAATGCAGCTGCAGAAGCAGAAGAGGGGCCTCGGGCCCGAGAGGCCGCCCCCCTTCCTGGCCGTGCCGGTCAAGCAGGAGGACGCCGTCCCCAGCTGTCCATTTGCGCCCCAGCCGAGACCTGGGAAGAGACCGGGCCCTGCTCCCTGCGCCTCCGAGGCCCCGGGCCGCCCCGACGCCCTCCCCTCCACATTTCTCAGCCCCCAGTGCTCCCCTCAGCACTCCCCGCTGGGGGCCGTCCAAAGCCCCCAGCACATCAGCTTGCCCCCGTCCCCCAACAGCCACTACTTCCTTCCCTCTTCGTCGGGGGGCACGCAAGGAGAGGGTCACAGGGTCTCCTCACCTGTGGGCAGCCAGGCATGCGCGGCACAGGTAAGAACGCCTGGGCCCGGTTCACCCAGCTTTCTGGAAGTGGGGTGTGGCTTGGCAAGGCTAAAAAGCTGACTTTGCAAGTTTCGGTGGGAAGGGTTGACCAAAAGCAACTTCTGGACTCTGCCACCGTCCCCAAGCCTTCAGGGTGGACCGGACCCCCTTCTCTGAAATGGAGGTTGGCAAAATTGCCTTCCGGAGGGCTAGGTAACGAGTGTTTTGGCTTCTCTGGGCCATGTTGGTCTCAACGGGACCCTTGTGGCGTGAACTCAGACATCTGCAAGTGAGTGCATGTGGCTGTGTTCCAATAAAACTTTATTCACAAACGCAGGTGGTGGGCCAGATTGCCACAACCCCCGTTGTCAGGGTTCCTCGGCATAGAGCCTTAGCGGGGGCCAAATCAATTCATCGAGAGAGCCAAAGGGGGGGAGCTACCAGACCTTACTATTCGTTGCACGCAATGGCTTGCATAGGGCAAATAGTTACCGACCACCTAGCATGTTGCAGCCCCTGTTCTGGTCTGTCTCTGGTCTGAACTAGCCAAACAAAAATCCCTGCTCTCGTGGGAAGACAGACAGTAAATAAAATAAACAGGTAAACTATACAACATAGTAGAAGAGGATGCATCAGGTGGAGAAAAAGGAGGCTGGGATGGTGGGACACTTGCAGATTTGCAACTTTAAGTCAAAGGTGCAGGACCATTCGAGCAAATCTTTGAAGGAGGTAAGGGAGAAAGCCTTGTGAATATTTGGGGTGAAGGTGTTACAGGCAAAGGAAAAACAGCAAGCCTAAGGGCCGTGAGGTGGGGGAATGCGCGGAATGTTCAAGAATCGGAAGGAAGGCCCGTGTGGCCAAAGCGGAATGAGACGCAGTTGTAGAGACAGCTTACGGGAGGAAATAGTTCAAAGACTAGACCAAGGCGATCATCCGAGACTTTCCTTGTCCGTGAAGCTAACGAATTATGGGGGAAGTCTACCGAAGTCTACCTGAGAAAGAAACTTACATCATCAAAAGTTCTGAAATCGGTGAGAAAGGAAACAGGAAGAAGACTCACACTGGTGACCGGTGTTAACAAGCATGCGTCTGAGTAATCTCGTTAATTTTCACCATGACCTCATGCGCTCTAATTCCTTTTCCTTTCTTTGCCACGGTTTACAAAGCACTCTTTGAGGATATGAACAGTTACACGATATTACATGGTAAAAAGATAAAGAACAATATAGAATAACATGCCTGATCTGGGCTAATGGCAGTTAAATGCTGCACAAAGCACTGGGGAAGGCAGGGGGAAGCGGGTTGGTCACGAAGGGCTAGAAAGGTCCAGGAAGGTTTTTGCAAAGGGGTTGGACTCAATGAGAAGCGTAGACTTAAAAGAAAGTTGGGGGCGCCTGGGTGGCTCAGTCGGTTAAGCGTCCAACTTTGGCTCAGGTCACGATCTCACGGTCCATGCGTTCGAGCCCTGCATTGCGCTCTGTGCTGACAGCTCAGAGCCTGAAGCTTGCTTTGGATTCTGTGTCTCTCTCTTTCTCTGCCCCTCACGCTCTGTGTCTCTCTTTCTCAAAAAATCATTTTTGAGAATGAATACCTTTAAAAAATTTTTTAAACGAAAAAGGAAAGATGGGAAAAGAACATTCCATGTAGGAAAAGGTAGGGAGATACCAGGCACAGGGCACACAGAGGGAAGTCCGTGGCAGTTACTGGAATACAGGCTTTTGAAAGAAATAGTACCTGACCTGGTTTCGGGCGGAGACCCTACACGGTGGATGCAGGGGAGGCATGGAAAGTTTTTGAGCAGGAGGTGATGCGCACAAAGCCAGATTTGAGCCCTTGATCGTGGGATTAAGGGAGGTTTGAAAAGCTAAAACAGCAGGGCAGGGACCAGGAGTCTCAGCAAATGTTGTCCAGTATGCTGCTGGTGACCAATGAACGCATTGCTTCTTCCTTTCAGAACTCAGGGGCACATGAGGGCCATCCTCCAAGCTTCTCTCCCCAGCCTTCCAGCCTCCACCCCCCTTTCTCTGGAACCCAAGCAGACAGCAATCATGGCGCTGGGGGCAATCCTTGTCCCAAAAGCCCAGGTGTCCAGCAAAAGGTAGGCACCTGGACAAAGGTCTAAACTTTGCCTCTTCCCTCTTCTGTGGCCTCGTCCTCCAAATGATGAGGCTCAAAGGCAGAAATAAACGGGGCGGCTCAGTGAGTTAAGCATCTAACTCTTCATTTCCGCTCAGGTCATGGTCTCACGACTGTGAGATAGAACCCAGGCTCTGTAAGGTCGGGCTCCACACTGGGCATGGGGCCTGGGATTCTCTCTCTCTCTTTTCCCTTCTCCCTACTTGTGCATTTTCTCTCTCTCTCTCTCCTCTCTCAATTAAAAAAAAATTTTAATATCTAAAAAAAATTGGGGTGGGGGTGCCTGGTTGACTCCATTGGTTAAGCCTCCAACTTCGGCTCAGGTCATAATCTCACAGTTTGTCAGTTCAAGCCCCATATTGGGCTCTCTGCTGTCAGCATGGAGCCTGCTTCAGATCCTCTGTCCCCCTCTCTCTCTGCCCCTCCCTGCCACATGCTTTCCCCTCTCTCAAAACTAATAAAACATTAAAAAAATAATAATAGAGGAGCTCCTGGGTGGCTCAGTTGGTTAAATGTCCGACTTCGGCTCAGGTCATGATCTCACCGTCAGTGAGTTGGAGCCCCGTGTCAGGCTCTGTGCTGACAGCTCAGAGCCTGGAGCCTGCTTCCGATTCCGTGTCTCCCTCTCTCTGCCCCTCCCCCCTCCTCTCAAAAATAAACATTTAAAAATTAAAAACAAATTATAATAAAATAAAAATTTCACAAAAGGCAGACATAAATGACATTTCGATAAAAACAAATCCACTTGGAAGAGAGTGAAATGGATGTACAGATATAAATTAGGGTGTTCCAGGGAGCCATTTCCTGGGGTCATTCTAGAAATCATGAGGACTAAAATGAGCACGGTATGTTTGTGAAACAACATGGCAGACAAATCAGTTTCCATGGAGTTGAAGATTGGAATAGAGGCATGGGAAAACGGTGCTTGAGAAAGAGGAAGGTATGTGGATCTGTGGAAAGGTCTAGAAAGGTGCAGAGAATTCGAATCACAGTGCAGTATCTCGGTGGAAAAAAGCAGAGGTGGTACATACCAGCAGGTGGAAATCAGGGATGTGAGAGAACCAGGGTATGGGAAGTCCCAAGGACCAAGGAAGAGGTAATAAGGAGGCCAACAAGATGGCCACCATACAGAAGTGCTACCTGCTACAAGTATGGACAGGGCGTCCTTTGGAGACAGAGACCCTGAAATGGCCCAGGCACTCCATAGAACATGGAGCTCACAATACACAAGGCTGGTCCCTGAAGAGCTACCCCAACAATGTCTCCACCTCTCTGCAAATGCACCAGTTAGGAATGAAATGTCCTGAGGGGGTAAAGTACTCTGGGAATTCCTGGGTGACTTCTTCCTGTTGGACTGGACTCTTACTTTATTTCCTTTGCTCCTAACCAAAGGTGGTTCACTCTAGAGGGGGAAAAGAATCTGTTGGGCTCCTGGGTGACTCAGTTAAGCCTCCGACTAAGATCAAGGCTCAGGTCATGATCTCACAGTTTGTGGGTTCGAGCCCCACATTGGGCTCTGTTCTGACAGCTCAGAGCCTGGAGCCTGCTTCGGATTCTGTGTCTCCTTTTCTCTCTGCCCCTTCCCCACTTACACTCTGTCTTTCTGTCTCTCAAAAATGGATAAACATTTAAAAAAATGGAAAAGAAGAATCTGCAAGGTTCCCATCGTATCATGTCTCCAGCAATATGTCCACGGTCATATGTACTATTAATACACTGGGGTTGTTTTCTAAGCCTTGGCTCTTTTTTTCCACTCAAATCAATTCTTTCCCAAAATTTAGCTTGGAGTTTGTAAAACAGAAGCAGACCCATTTCTTCTTTTTTTCAGAAGTTTAAAAGCTGTATTTTTTTCATATTATTGTTATCTTAATAGAATTTATTGCCAACTTGGCTAACATACAGTGTAGACAGTGTGCTTTTGATTCAGGGGGTAGATTCCTGTGATTCATCGCTTACATTCAACAGCCAGTGCTCATCCCAACAAGTGCCCTCCTCAATGCCCATCACCTATTCTCCCCTCTCCCCTGCATCCCCCTGCCATCAACCCTCAGTTTGTTCTCTGTATTTAAGAGTCTCTTATGGTTTGCCTCCCTCTCTCGCTGTAACTATTTTTCCCTCCTTCCCTTCCCCCATGGTCTTCTGTTAAGTTTCTCAAGTTCCACACATGAGTGAAAACACACAGTATCTTCCTCTGACTGACTTATTTCACTCAGCCTAATACCCTCCAGTTCCATCCACGTTGCTGCAAATGGCAGGATTTCATTCTTTCTCATCACCAAGTAATATTCCATTGTATATAGAAACCACATCTTCTTGGGGCGCCTGGGTGGCGCAGTCGGTTAAGCGTCCGACTTCAGCCAGGTCACGATCTCGTGGTCCGGGAGTTCGAGCCCCGCGTCGGGCTCTGGGCTGATGGCTCAGAGCCTGGAGCCTGTTTCTGATTCTGTGTCTCCCTCTCTCTCTGCTCCTCCCCCGTTCATGCTCTGTCTCTCTCTGTCCCAAAAATAAATAAACGTTGAAAAAAAAAATTTACTTTAGAAACCACATCTTCTTTATCCGTTCGTCAGTTGATGGACATTTAGGCTCTTTCCTTAATTTGGCTATTGTTGAAAGCGCGAAGCAGTCCCATCTCTGACCCTTGAGTTGACTTATCTTTTTCTGCGTCTTACTCCCACAGATGGCTGGTCTGCACTCTTCTGACAAGACAGGGCCAAAGTTTTCAATTCCTTCCCCTCCTTTTTCCAAGCCAACATCAGCAGTTCCAGAGATAACACAGCCTCCATCGTACGAAGATGCAGTAAAGCAGGTAACTACAAGTTTTGTTCTCTGTAGAGAAACAGGTTGCCTAAATGGGCGTTGTTTCTCATTATTCAACTTCGGGCAGTCTTAGGTGCCAACATTGAGTGCATTGGTGCCCCCCTACCAGGATGGGCAGAGTTTCTAGATGCTACTTGTAGAAAGGTAGTGCGTGTACAGTAAAACCTTGGATTGCAAGTAACTTGCTGTGCGAGTGTTCCACAAGACGAGCAAACATGGCTAATAAATTTTAACTTGATAAACGAGCCATCTCTTGCAATACGAGTAGTATGTGACCCTGAATGTCACATGATCACAACTGAGCCAATGGTTCTTCTCTCTCTCTCTCTCTCTCTCTCTCTCTCTCTCTCTCTCTCTCCCTCTCCCTGTATCTGTCTCTCTCTCTCTCTCTGCGGGATTGTGGGTGATCATCTCCCATGCTCGGATGCTTTGTCTCAGTTCACAGTGTTTGGCAGAAAGTGATTTTCCAGAACTTTGGAAGGTGCCCACAACTGGCATTAATGTATTTTTTGTCACTTTGAGGCACCTATGGACAGTCCTTTGCTTTTCCATCCAAGAGTGAGCTTAGGAGTGCTTTGCTCCATTCTAGGTCAGGCTGCCTGAAGATAGAGACCCTTTCCTCTGCTGCTTTATGGCCAGTTACACTAAATACAGTATAAGACAAGAGTTTATTAATACCGTACTGTAGTCAACTTCCGTTAGTGATAGTGAAAGTCATCCTACGCAGTAACCCTCCTCTCTCTCGTCTCCCTCACACCAGCCACGAAGGTTTTGAAAGTAAGTGCAGGTGAATTTGTTTATTTTCCTTTATATTTTATATTCTTTTTATTATTTTGTATTATATTACAGTATTGTAACCATTTTTACATGAATATTTTGGGGTTGTGGGACAAATCGTCTGAGTTTCCATCATTTCTTGTGGGGAAATTCGCTTTGATATTACAAGTGCTTTGGATGACAAGCATGTTTCCAGAACAAATTGTGCTCGCAAACCAAGGTTTGACTGTATATAGAAGGCTGACGGAGAAGAGGCTGGGCTGGGCTTAGTACCAACACCAGGTGCCTGGACTTGGTACTGCCAACAGCCATCTGTCACTGCCACTAAGGTTGGACAAGTTCTCAACTTCCCTTATGTGAAATAGGGTCCCTATCTACTTTGTAAGGGTTCTCTAGAGTGTATCACCGACTACATTGTCTGGGCACAGGATAGCTACTCAAATATTTGAGAGCAGTTGCCAGGCTGATACTTTGTGAGTTTCTTCTTAGTTTCAAAATCCAATGATCTTGGCAAAGTATTGATGACTGTGGTATACTCTACCGTCATTTATGTTGGGAAATTATCCAAATAAAAAGTATAAACCAAAAAGAGAGAGAGAGAGAGAGAGAGAGAGAGAGAGAAGCACTAAATGATCTCACATTTCAAATGGTTTGAGCCCGGCTCAAGTATCAGATGGCCCTTTGTATGTGCCCAACCTAGCAAGGACAGTCTACGTCAGCTGCCACATGCTGGTGTCCCACAGAGCCAAATCGGCTTGTAGTTGAGTCTCACTTGGCTGCAAGAGTATTTTTAAATGTCAGGAGATTTTATGCAAAAAGTGGGCTTTCTCACTTCGGAAAAATGAGAGGATGTAACAATGGCAGAGCCACGTTTCTGCCAGAGGACAGTCGCCTGGAACAAAGTATCCGCTGCGTCTTTGAACCACAGCATGGTTCCTGCATTTTGTCCCTTCTTTCTTGTTCTATATTGGGCTCTTTTACATTACCTGTCAGACCCTGTGGACACCTCATGCCTCCTGGACTGGCAAACAATTCATTCTTTGAGCAGGGCTCCCATCCGTGTTGATTGCTGATGCCTCTGTTTGTTTCAGAGTGGGCTCTCAGGGGAGTGGGATACGTATGTGTCTCTCTTCCCCCCATTTCCTACCCCTGGTATCTGTAAGCACCAACTGATCCTTTATGGCTTCCAGAGAAAAGAAAATGGTCAAGCAAAGTGGACTTCCATCAACAAGACTCTACCGAATCATTCAGATGAACCATAGGGAAGAGGTGTGGACACTACATGTGTCAATGGGTTCCACAAGCTATTGTGATGATGCCCTAGGAAAGTATGAGCCACGTTCTTGGGCCACAACCACAGCACCCAAACAGGAAGCAAATCCAAGTCACTTCAGAGTGGCCAAAAATGGGTATACTATCTGTGGATTAAGATGCCTCGCTCCTGGAACGGAGGCCTCTCAAAGGACCGGACACGCTCTGAGGGATGCTGCTGGGAGCACTCTGCCTTCTTGTCCCCTTCTCTTGTTGTAGTCAATTGTTTCATTCAGTCCTTTTCCTGTCTGAAGTTAACCTTGAGCTTCAGTCGCACAGTCGGTTACCGTCTTGCCCGTGGCCGCTTCATTCACAAATGGTGGAAGCATCCCGTTAAGTCTGCTGACAGATGAATGGTTATCCAAAATGCAGTGAACACACACAATTAATGCTAGTCAGGCCTAACAAGGAAAGGGATTCTGACAGGTATTGCAACACGGATGAGCCCAGAGGACATTATGCTCAGCGAAGTAAACCAGTAACCAAAGGAAATATACTGTGTGAATCCACTTATAAGAGGGATCTAGAGTTGTGAGATTCCTAGGAACAGGAAGCAGAACCGAAGTTGTCAGGGGCTATGGGGAGGAGAATGGGGAGTTCGTGCTGAATGGGGACAGTTCCAGTTTGGGAAGATGAAAAGTTCTAGAGATGGATGGGGGTGAAGGTGGCACAATAACGTGACTGTAGAGGCACCTGGGTGGCTTGGTTGGTTAAGCGTCTGACTTCGGCTCAGGTCGTGATCTCGCAGTTTGTGAGTTCAAGCCCTGCGTCACGCTCTGTGCTGACAGCTTGGAGCCTGGAGCCTGTTTCGGATTCTCTCTCTCTCTCTCTCTCTCTCTGCCCCTCCACCACTCATGCTCTGTCTCTTTCTCTCAAAAATAAATAAAGGAAATAAATAAATAAATAAATAAATAAATAAATAAATAAATAAAGTGACTGTAAGGTATGCAATGTCACTGGACTGTCTGCTTGAAAAAACGATGAAGATGGTAAATTTTGTGTTGTGTGTATTTTTATCACAATTTGAGGGGGAAAAAAATACCCTAACCAAACCTAGTTCAAAAACCTGTAGTCCTGTTCCTAATGGTTTCCCACAGAAGAGGGAGCCAGCCTTCTAACCTCTCCGTTCTCTTCTGCTTAATTTGCGACAGCAAGTGACTCGGAGTCAGCAGATAGATGATCTCCTGGATGTCCTCATTGAAAGTGGAGGTAAGACTACCCGTCTTGCCCATTGGAACGCCCGGTACCTGCATGTGCTCTAGACAGTGGACCCTCAGGACCAAGGTCGGATGCTCACCAAAAGCCATGGATGGGTAGAATATCTCTGCGTGGGAGCTCTCCGTCCACGCTGGAGTGGGGGAAAGAAGGCACAATGGATGATTTGTCCCCCTGCCCAAAGAACTTGCTCACCAATCATTTGACCCTATTTACCCTACTTCCCTAAGTGTTTTGCCTTGTGACTCCATTTCTCTTGGCCCTTCTAATCCCAGTCTCCCTATAACAAGAGAGCAGATAAAGCAAGTTTTGTGCCACGTCCTCGAAATGAAATTCAATCAGCGATCTCCCACTGGATGGTCTGTTCAGGTGCAGACATCATGCACGCTTGCAACAACACCAAAAAAATGATCAACGTGTTCTTTTGGGTTCCTTTGCAGTGATTCATTTATTAGCTTTTAAAAATGGGGGCGCCTGGGTGGCTCAGTTGGTTAAGCGTCCGACTCTTGATTTCGGTTCAGGTCATGACTTCATGGTTGGTCATGAGATTGAGCCCCTCATCGGACTCCAGGCTCAGCGTGGATTCTTAGGATTCTTGGAATTCTGTTTCTCCTTCTCTCTCTGCCCCTCCCCTTCTCACATGCATGCACGCATGCTCTCTCTCTCTCAAAATAACCATAAAAAAATAATAAAGTTCCTGAGAAGGAGTAGGCAGGCATTTACTGGCTCAATGCTGCACCAGACAAAGACTACCTTTATGGAGCTCGCAGTCTGGTAAAGGAGATGGAAAACGGGAGAGTGAACAGGCAGTTTCTCCATTGTGTGTAGCAAGAGTAAGAAGGAACAGATGGTCACGGGAGTCTGTATCTTTATAACTTTTGTGATGGAAAGATAAGAGGGACTATCAGACCCCCCCCCATATTTCTTTTATTTATTTATTTTGGGGGAGAGCAGAGAGAGCGGGAAAGAGAGAATCCCAAGCAGGCTCTGCACTGTCAGCACAGAGCCTGACACGGGGCTCGAACCCACAAGCCATGAGACCATGAGCCAGAGTCAGACGTTTAATTGATTGAACCACCCAGGCACCCCCACCCTTATATTTTTAATGAAATGTACGGCCCAGTCAACAAAGGTGAGGGTGCAGGGGGGGAGCACGGGAGATTCAAGCACAGAAGAGCAATCATGAATCAATCACAAATGAATGGAGTTTCCTAGAGAAACACAGTGGGATTGCTATGCTGTATTGAGTGCCAGCTGTAGGCTGGTCACCTTGAATCTAAAATGAGACCAGCCAGCTCTGTTGTGTCATTTTTCTCTTGCAACCAAGATTCATTCAGGTGTGGAGTTTTGCCAAGGGAATATGGGGCAAGGGGATTGAGCATATATGGGGCGCCTGAGTGGCTCAGTTGGTTAAGCATCCGACTTCGGTTTAGGTCATGATCTTATGGTTCATGGAGCCTGCTTCGGATTCTGTGTCTCCCTGTCTCTCTGCCCCTCCCCCACTCATGCTTGCCTCTCTCTCTCTCAAGGATGAATAAACATTAAAAAATAATTTTTTTAAAGGTACTTTAGGGGCACCTGAGTGGCTCAGTCGGTTGAGCATCCAACTCTTGATTTTGGCTCAGGTCATGATTGTGGGATCGAGCCCTGTGTCAGGCTCCAAGTTGATCATGGAGCCTGTTTGAGATTCTCTCTCTCCCTCTGCACCCCCACCCGGTTTATACGTTCTCTCTAAAAAATAAAATAAAAATAAACATAAAAAGTACTTTAAGTCTATCCAGCTCTTAAAACCAAGATGGAGTCCTTCTATGTGACCTAAAATAAGTTAATTATCTTAATCACCAGGACCTGTTCCTTCCTTAGTATTTATCTTGGGGCCAACGGGTCAAAACAGGTCAAAAAGCTAGAGATGGCCCTTGACTCCACTCTTGACTTTGTACCTCCAAATCTAAAACACACACTGTCAGGGCATCTGGGTGGCACAGTCGATTAAGCATCCAACTCGGCTCAGGTCATGATCTCACGGTTCATGGGTTTGAGCCCCGTGTCAGGCTCTGTGCTGACAGCTCGGAGCCTGGAGCCTGCTTCGGAGTCTGTGTCTCCCTCTCTCTCTCTCTCTGCCCCTCCCCTGCTCATGCTCTGTCTCTTAAAAGTAAACAAACGTTGAAAAAAAAATTTTTTTAATAAAAATAAAGATCCCCGCTGTGTAGCATCTCCATTGGTAGTAGTGTAACAATCCCCATTGTGTTTTGCCAACAGAAATGCCAGCTGATGCTAGGGAGGATCATTCATGTCTTCAAAAAGTCCCCAAAATAGCCGGGTCTTCCCGAAGCCCTAACGCCGCCCTCTCCAAACCCTCATCTTCAGGAGGCCAACTCTCCTTCGATCACTATGGTACCGACAGTGATGAGCACCTTGAAGTCTTATTAAATTCCCAGAGCCCCTTGGGGAAGGTGAGCGATGTGGCCCTTCTAAAAATCGGGCACGAAGAGCCTCCTTTTGACGGGATAATGGATGGATTCTCCGGGAAGGCAGCAGAAGACCTCTTCAGCGCGCACGAGATCTTGCCAGGCCCCCTCTCCCCGATGCAGACTCAGTTTTCACCTTCCTCTGCAGACAGCAGTGGGCTGCGGCTAAGCTTCACCGAATCTCCTTGGGAAACCATGGAGTGGCTGGACCTTACTCCACCCAGTTCTACACCAAGCTTCAGCTCCCTGGGCCCCAGCGGCCCCAGCATCTTTAACATTGATTTCTTGGACGTCACGGATCTCAATTTGAATTCCCCCATGGACCTTCATTTACAGCAGTGGTAGATAATGTCTGATGAAGAGGTGCTTAGGCAGACCCATGGGGATGCCATGGGGAAAATCACACAACCAAAAACGCTCCTATCATCCAAAAGGAGGAAGAGGTAGGCGAGGAGAAGGAGGAGGAGGAGGAGGGGAGAAGGAGAAAATTAAAAAGACACGATGGAGACTTCTGTGACAGTCAATGAGAGCAAATAGGAGTCTTTAGATCTATGTAAAATGTAATATTTACCAACGTGCAGTAACTGTTCATGATCTCAGCTGTGCACTCAGATATGTGATTTCTGAGATCAAGAATGCCAAAAAAAAAAAAAAAAAAAACCTAAAATTCTTTCACTGCCTTTTCAAACACCAGTGTTTTTGTAGCCCATAATTTTTCTCAGGCATTGTTTGGGCGTGATCGCGCTTCGTATGCTTTTCTCGTGAATTTATACCGTGGAAAGGAAATGTAGCTCTTTTGGAGTACAGGGAGTATAGCATAACCATCAAAGTTTCTGGAAGATTCACTCAGTGGTGGAAGCTGTGTTTCAGCACCCCCTTCCCTGTCTTTCCAAATAGAAGTCAGGCCCGACTTCAGTTGGGTGCTGGAGATAGAATAGAGGGACAGAGCCAACCCATTCCCAAGGAAGTGGAATCAACTCGGTGTCTCTTGGCCACAAAGCTGCCCCATTGGGGTGGTTCCAATTCTGGACCCAGGATTACCATGTGGTCACTGATAGCAGTGAACCTATGTTTGGTCCACCCAGAATTTCCCTCTTTCTCAACCAGTAGTCCAATCATTCCTGCTGCTGTCTCTGTGGTGATAAGCACCACAAAACAGCCAAGAACCTGAAAGCAAACAAAAACCAAAACCCCCTGCCATATGGAACATTCCCCAACACAACCCCCCTTTAGTTTCAAAGACTGGAGATGATCCCATGATCACATGGGAAGAACATCTCTAGCTTCGGGAAGCCATGGCGGGATCATTCAGACAAGCTATAGAGAACACAGTTTCACGTGTCATGAGAATAAACACCATGGATTACTATAGCCGGATGACTAATTATGGAGGTCCAACTTTTCTTGGAGGGTGGAAGGGGGCCCACCTGTTTTATCTTCTCCCACTGCACTTTTCTTTCAAGATACGAATCTTTTCTTGCTCTCCTTTTGAAACTCCTTCTTTTTCTGCCCCAACTTGGAGAGGAGAGGACTCCAGATCTAACAAGGTGCCATACCCCTAATAAGCCATATTTTAAAAAGCTAAAACTCCCAGGCTCTCCTGGAGAACTCATTCTCCATATGCATAATTTGCTTCAAAAAGCCGAAAGAATGTCCTTGCAGTGAGGGGGGAAGGATAACCTTGGGGTCCTCCGTCCCAAAGCTCATTCTTCAGTCATTTGATTTACTGCAGTCATCAATTTGGGTGGTTCAGGGGAAATTGGAAATTATTACGTTGTAAAAATAGATGTGAACGATATTTACCAGGAGAGAGGATTTCAGGTCTTGGTGGTGAAAGGAAACAGAGTCGCACATGGAAAACGAGGGAAGGAAGAAAGACAATTTTTCTCGTGTGCGTTCCTCATTATCTTGTGCTTTTGCTGGGAGTTGTTTTCAGCTCAAGTGGCAAGGCAGTCTCTCTAAAGCTCACTGTGGCTCCCAGCTCACCATTTTCTAGTGTTGCATGCTGTAGAAAGTAGTTATTGCTGGTTTGGTTGTTGTTGTTGTTGTTGTTGTTGTTGTTGTTGTTGTTTTAATTTAAATCACTAAGGCACTGTTTTCTTCTTTTGTAAAAAAAAAAAAATTCACTGTGCACTTACAGAGAAAATAACCAAAAATGTTGTGATTTTAGAAGTTCTCTCTTGGAGAAACCAAAGATTTAGAAGTCATTCCATTGTTACCTTGTAAACATGTGTGAACACAGAGTGTTTTTGGTGACTAGTAATCTGAAAGCTTCCAGAGCTTATGGGGGGGCAGGGTAGGTATGCCTATGTGTATAGATATATACAGATGCATATGTCTGTGCGCATATGTGTGTGCATATATACGGGGATACGTATATATCTATACATATATGTGCAGTTGTGTGTCTCTTGAAAAGCAGTGACACAGAGTCCTGTACCAAAAGCCTTTGAAGCCCCAGTTTGCTGTGAAATACTTGGCCTTTGTCACTACGAGTTCCCGATGAATCAGCCAGACTCTACGTTGCCTCCCTGTGAATGACTAACAGCTCCAGCTCAGTGACTCACAGCCACTTGCTTACCATGAACACGCTCATCTTGACAAAGAATACGGATGTGAAAAGACAGAACTGCTCCCCCATTAGTGATACAGTCTCTCGTAGAAAAGCATCAAAGGGCCATGAAAATCGTTTTTACATTCCTTGATCTGCATTGTGCTTTAAGAGATCCACGTGCTAAATTCTGCATTTCGCGGTTCACGTCGGTCATCGGAACCCAAAATCTAGAGGGGGAGGAAAGAATCCCCAGTGTTTTCTGTGAAGCCGAGGATACGGGGAAGAAAACTGTGTTCGCGCATTCCTCACGTGTGCTTATCCCTCGGAGGTCAGAGTTTTATTTTGGATCTTGACGAAGCTTGCTGGTCAGCCCATGTTTCATGTGCCCACGTTGTACCATTTGTATGTTTATGTTTTCTCCCTTTGCTGCCTTTGGAAAACAAACTCACAGTGTCCCTACTCTGAGACTCTGGCCTGAGCGTTAATTATGGTTCCCTTTGGGTATTTCTAGCGGAAGGACTAGACTTGGTCAGGAGGCCGCTGTGCTTTGTAAGACTGGGCACTGTCACGGAGACCTTTTTAAGATATTACCAGCACCGATACGCAAGCATCACAGCCGACAAGAGACACTTGCTATTTCCAACCAACACGCTTCACACAGAGCAGACCCTGGATTCTTGGCCTCAGCCCCCCTCCCACAGGCTCCGCACCATATTCGCTGTATCTCTCCGTAGAGCAGAAGTGAGATACACGGTAGAAAATCAGGGACATAGCTGAGAAAACATCGAAGAAGTTGGCTGCACCCAGTGGATCGGATAAACCATGCTAATTCATCTGTCTCCTGTTGGGAGCGTTTAAGTTCTTTTAGACTCTAAGGGCGTCCTCTTTTCTGGGGACCAACCAACCGGGCATGACTGGGAGATGGACAGAAGAGACTTCTGAAGATGGCCACCAAGTTTCTTAATGCTCTTAGAGCCTGAAAACAACCATGGGTCGTTTTCTTGAGACTCCTGGGACCCCCGTGGTGAAGCAGACCTGCAGACACATTTGGCGTTTGCAGCCAACGCCAATGTTGCTGCAGCCACATGGGTTCTAATGGTAGTTACCAACAGACTCCGAAAATTCATCTGTGCAAATACTTTCGTTAAGCCAGTGCTTAGTAGTATTAGCCCTGCTACTAACAGTGTTATTGAGACAACGTGCATTCTGTTATAAGGGGGAGAGAGAAGAAGGGAGGGAGGGAGGGAGGGAGGAAGGAAGGAAGGGAGGAAGGGAGGAAGGGAAGAAGGAAGAAAAGGGAGGGAAGAAGGAAGGAAGGGAACAAGGAAGGATGGAAAGAAAGAAGGGAACAAGGAAGGAAGGAAAGAAAGAAGGAAAGAAGGAAGGAAGGGAAGAAGGAAGGAAAGAAGGAAGGAAGGAAGGATAGAAGGAGAGGAAAGGAGGAAGGGAGGAAAACCAAGAGTGTCTCCACCTGAATAGTCAGGGGTCTGTGCACTGGTGGCCTTAGCCATTCAAAAACATTTATTTCCAATCTGGAGGAAAACAAAACAAAACAAAACACCCTACCCTAAGCATTCAAGACAGTCCTTCTCAAAATTTATTTAAGCTCCATCTGCTCTTCCAGAAGCAAATGCCGGTCTGGCTGAAAACGCCCGCGTCAAGTTTACTCACCCAGTGGACAATTCCCTGACGTATGACCTACGCAAAAGTGCACGAATCCCCAGACATCCACTACTAAACTGATAAAGTACAGATAGTTCAGATTCCGTGATGGGGAGCTGCTGTGCGTGTAAGGAAGAACACTGGGAATGTCCTAGCCCCGAAACCAGAAACCCCTTAGCTCTGAATTTTTAAAAAGTGGGGGGAGGGGCTTCGTTTTTCCAGAAGGGAGAGTAGAGGGCCCCTTCTCTGCCAAAACCTATCACCTGCACAGACATTTTTTTTTCCTTGTCTCTGAGATCCAACAGCCATAGCATAGCACTTGGCGATCTTCCTGTATCTCCCACCCCTGAGCGTTGGTTTTCATTGCTAGATACAGAAGCCCCTTGAAAATCAAGAAAGGGTCAAGGAAACCTCTGTCTTTTTTTCCATTCACTGCCTTTGGCTTTCATAGCAAGCTCTGGATGCAAAAGGGACACTTCCGGGGGAGGGGTGTCCGTGGGGAGCCACCACCCCTCAGGAGGAAATCACTTGGCCATCCTCTTCAGGGCTTCATTCCTCACCGTGGGAAGCCCTCAAGGGCTGGCACGCAGTTTGCTTGCCATCTGGTGTACGAGAATTCAAGAGTGAAGACGGTCTGGGGCTTTCCTTTCCCTGTAAATCCAGTATAAACCAGCAGGGGGGGCTCAGATGATGAATTTGCTAGTTCTTTCTTAGATGGGTGATATCACTAAACACGCAGAGTCCAGGTCCTGAAACAAGATGGTCCTATGGTTCCAGGGCTGCTCAGGGTTGTGTTCAGGAGCTGGGTTTGATTCTAGAATCCACATTTTCAGAGGACCCCTGGCTAGGTGGAGTCTACGCCTGAGAAGACGATTTCAAGACATGGAAAGATCTGGGAAGAATTTCTCTATCATCTATCTGCCAGGGACCCACCGGGTTCAATAACATATAAGTGAGCTCCCTTTTGATTCTAGGGTTTGGCGATTCCCCAATGGATTAGGACGAACCAAACTCCTGACCATCTCTTGTGCTTCGTATAACCACCTGCTCCCATCATGGATGCTGGTTAATGTGAGTTTCCTCTATAAATGGTTTCCCAGCTCCCAAGTGTTTATGGAAAGGCGGAGCATGATGGTGGGGATCCTGGATGCTATTCTAGTGTTTTCCAAAGAAAGAGAACCCACACTGCTCCCTGGAGCTCCCCTCCAGTCGGCCTGCAGTGAGGAAAGAGGGTGATGCATTGCTGGGTGCCTGAAGCCCTCCCTTGGTGAAACACAAAAGAAACGCTTTGCAAAGCAATCAGAAAAGCCAGCGTATGGTTCTCTGTGGGACCTGCATATTGTTTTCACTTTGGTCTCCTTTGCTCAAGTATCCATTACCAGAAAGAAACGTGTGTTACCAGGAAAAGAAGCAATAGCTAAAATACCAAAGTTGGCATGTATTCTTTTTAAAAAATATATAAATATATTTTTAAATAAAATGTTTTATTTTGAAAAAGACCTGTGAGCTTTTTCTTCCCCCCCTGATTGTATGATATCCCAGGCACTGTACCAGGCCCTCTACAGGTGTTTTTTTTTTTTTTTTTTCATTGTGTTCTCACAATGGCACCTTGAAACTATGATTATTATGCCCATTTTACATACGAAGAACTGGAGGTTCAGAGAGGCTAAGGAAATTGTTTAAGATTCTTGGGGCGCCTGGGTGGCGCAGTCGGTTAAGCGTCCGACTTCAGCCAGGTCACGATCTTGCGGTCTGTGAGTTCGAGCCCCGCGTCAGGCTCTGGGCTGATGGCTCGGAGCCTGGAGCCTGTTTCCGATGCTGTGTCTCCCTCTCTCTCTGCCCCTCCCCCGTTCATGCTCTGTTTCTCTCTGTCCCAAAAAAAATAAATAAAAAACGTTGAAAAAAAATTAAAAAAAAAATAAAAAAAAATTAAAAAAAAGATTCTATACCAGGGAGGTGGGGGGGTGGGGCACCTGACTGGCTCAGTCCTAAAGCATGTGACTCTTGATGTCAGGGTTGTGAGTTCAAGCCCCACATTGGGTGTGGAGCCTACTTAGTTAAAAAAAAAAATTCTATACCTGAAATATATTGAGCTAGCAGTCAAACCCTTTTTTTTATTTCCAAAGTCCTTGATCTCAAACAGTGCACGTCTCTGCGTTTGTCACTGATGACACTATTAAAATGAAGACTTTTGTGGAAAGGAGCAGACTCTCCTGTCACATACAGTGCAGAGTCTGATGTGGGGCTTGAAACCACAAACCATGAGATCATGACCTGAGCTAAAATCAAAAGTCAGATGCTTAACCGACTGAGCCATCCAGGTGTCCCAAGAGACCTCATTTTTGACTTGATCACCTCTGTGAAGACCCTATCTCCAAATAAGACCACATTCTGAGGTAACAGGGATTAAGACTTCAATATATGAATTTGGAGGGGAGGCACAATTCAACCCATAATGGGAAGCAAACAGGGGCCATGCCACGAGGAGCCTCCTAAGGCATACTGAGGAGTATGAACTTACAGGTTTTACCAGTATGAGCTTTGGGGCGCCTGGGTGGCTCAGTCAGTTAAGCATCTGACTTTGGCTCAAGTCATGATTTCACGGTTTGTGAGTCTGAGCCCCACATGGGGCTCTGTGCTGACAGCTCAGAGCCTGGAGCCTGCTTCTGATCTGTGTCTCCCTCTCTCTCTGCCCCTCCCCCACTCATGTGCATGTGCTCTCTCTCTCTCTCTCAAAAATAAATAAACATTAAAAATTTTTTAAAAAGTATGAGCTTATGAAGCATGATCTTTAAACCAGTAGGACATCAGTGAAGAGTTTTAAGAAAGAGCTATAATAATCTTTAAACACTTTAGAAAGATAACTCTACAGCATGGAAATGGATTAGAATGGCAGGATAAGGGAAGGCCAGCCCAGTCAATTTTTGTGAATGACTATGATAAATCATTGGTGCCCTACTTACTCTATAGACACGAGAGCTTAAAGGGAAATGATGAGTAACCAACAGACTGGATTTAGAATAATGCTGGGCTGGGAGTGGGGTCTGAGTGAAGGTAGTTAAGAACCCATTGCAGTAAACCAGCCAACCAGCAGGTAGTAACTCTCCTAAGAAAGTGGTAGTGGGAATAGAGAGATGAAGTTGATTTGAAACATGTTAATAGAATGGAAAGTATGAGATCGATCATCGGGTGTGGATAGTAAGGAGGATTCAGAGTGGGAGGGATAGCTGGATGTTGGATGTTGAGTGCATGTTAATTCCATTCACAGGGGCAAAAGGCCAGAATGAGGAGTAGATACTTGATAGGAAAAATCGTGAATTTGATTTTTGAGGGTCTCGCGCCTGTGGGACACACACACATCAAAAGTCTTCACTAGAGGGGTGCCTGGGTGCTCAGTCGGTTGAGCATCTGATTCTTGATTTTGGCTCAGGTGATGATCTCGAGGTTCGTGGGTTCGAGTCCCCTTTTGGGCTCCACACTGAGTGTGGGAGCCTGCTTAAGATTCTCTCTCTCCCTCTCTGCCCCACTCATGTGCTCTCTTGCTCTGCTCACTCTCTTGCTCTGTCTCTAAACTTAAAAAAAAAAGTCTTCATTAGAGAGGTCTAGAACTCAGAATGCCTTTGCATGGACATTTAGACACAGGACTATCCCACACACAGAAGATAATGGACACCATGGTAATGGCTTTGATCTACACAATGTATGCAGTGAGAAAAAAAGGGGGGTGCCATGGAAACCCAGCAGGTAAGATATCGGCAAATGAGAAAGGAAAGGGAGTGGCTGAAAAATCAGGAGGAAAACCAGGAGCTGGCAGTCCCGTAGACACTGAGGGAGAAAATTTCAAGAAAGAGGGAGTCTTTAATCATATCGTATCTAATGCCGCCATGTTCCATAGACAAGGGCTGAAGACTGTTGCTTGATTTTGTAATAAGGAGGCGGTTGTTAACCAAGGTGAGAGCATCGTGGGGGCAGGGGTGTAGACTGAGGAATAAAAGGAAGTGAGGAGGTGGAGACAAAGAATCCAGGCATGCATTTCAAGAAGTATGACAATGTGGGGAAGAAGACACACATGGCCATGGCAGACAGTCAAAAATTTGAAGGACTTATTTTCAAGAGGATAGATATTTGAGCTAATTTAAAAGCTAATGAGAAATAGGTAGTATACCCAAGAGGGAAGGTGGTGGAGAATGGTATTGAGGTTGAGTTGCCTTCAAGAAGAGGGGAGAAATGTCTTTTGGGACAGGAGAGAAAGAGGAGGGTGGGCGGAGATGGAGGTGTGTTGACAGGTGTGGTAGGACACCGAGGGAAGTTGTCAAATGGTGGCTTCCATTTTATACTTTGAAATGAGATGAAGAGACAATGTTCATCTGTTGGGGAGAAGAAGAATGGGGTAGAAGTTTAGTAAAAATAGAGAAAGGTCAATTGAAGAGCAGTAGAAAATGGAAGAGAGAGCTGATCAGGACCCCTAGAAGGACACCTAGGGTAGAGCTGGGAGACCTGGCTGGAGATCATTCCCACTGCATGATGGGGGGACTTTCCATTAACAACATCAGTAGCCCGGCAGTGGAAGTAGAGACAGCAGAGGGGTAGGTGCCTCCAGCCAAATAAGGATAATAAATTCAGATTGGAGACAGAAAGAGGTGAGGCTCAGAAACTAGACATGAGCTAATAAAATTCGGTATTGACTAACACAGTGTTGTTCCAATATTGTATTGGTCATGATTTTCCAGACAAAGAGAACCAGTAGGATTATAGGTAGGTAAGTAGATAGATAGATAGATAGATAGATAGATAGATAGATATAGTGAACTAAAGATAGAGATCTATGTAGATATCTCTATAAAATATGGATGTATCTATAAAGACATATATTTATAGATCTATTGGGATATACAAATGTATGGCATCCATATAGATGATATATAGATACAGAGATTTATTTTGGGAATTGGCTCACGCAATTATGGAGGTTGAAATATACCATTATATGCTGTCTGCTAGCTGGGAAACCAGGAAACCCAGGAAATGTAATTCAGACTAAGTCTGAAAGCCTGACACCGGGGGACCTGGTGATACAAACCCCAGAGTCCAAAGGCCTGAGATCCAGGAGTTCTGATGTACAAGAGCAGAGAAGAGGGATGTCCCAGCTCGAGAAGAGAGAGAGAATTCACCCTTCCTCTACTTTTTGTTCTGTTCCAGGCCTTCAACAAATTGGATAACACCCACCCACACTGGTGAGTATGGTTCCTCTACTCCATCTACTGAATCAAAGGCAACCTTTTCCAGAAACACCCTCACAGACGTACCCAGAAATAATGTTTCACCAGCTACGTGGGTGTATCCCTTCATCCAGTCAAATTGACACAAAAAATTAAGGGCACCTGGCTTTCTTCAGTCAGTTAAGTGTCTGACTCTCGATCTCAGCTCAGGTCTTGATCTCAGGGTTGTGAGTTCAGGCCCTGCCTTGGGTTCTGTGCAGGGTGTGAAGCCAACCTAAAAAAGAAAAAAAAATCGACACACAAAATTAATCATCACAAAAAGTGGAGACGGGTAACGGTCTCCCGTTCTGGCTCAAAGTGGAAACTTTGATTCCACGCATGCCTAGATTATACGAAGTCCCCTGTATCATCCCAAAGCCCACATCACCTCCAAAAGTCAAGAAATGCCCTTGCATCCAGTAATGGAAAGAAGGACCCACTGTTCCTGGCTTTTGTTGTAAAAATGGAACACAAGTGCATATTCTTTGGGACTAGAGAGTCCTATATCCACGAAGACGGGTTGTTTTGAGTTGCGTCTTTGCGCTTCCCACCCTCCAGGCCAGGGAGTTAGAGCCACAACTGCTGAGTGGGAAGTCCAGGAACTTTCCATTTATTACCGCTATCAGCCCGAGGGGCCCCTCGGGAAGTGTGGTCTTGCTTCCTTGGTCTCATGCTCAGGCAAGGGACCTCCAGGCCAAAGTCAGCTCAGACTTCTCCAGCGTGGAGAGCTGCTGTTCTCTGAGTAACGTGGCCCTCTAGATGGGCACGCTGGATCCTGTGTTCTTGTTCTCCTTCCAAGCCTCAAGCCGGACTCAAGCCCTCTGTGTTTCTGCTGCACAGCAAACTGATAAGGGTCCACACTGACACTTCCCAAGGGAACAGGTCTGGCAAGGACAGCGTCCGGTGGTGGTGACCACTAGGTGATATCGTTTATCATCTAGATCAGAACACTTTTGCTCAGGACAAATGCTATAGTCAACGGAAGGCCAAAACAACCAGCATCTAAGACTGTCCCAAGCAAACCAGGACTATGGTCACCTTAAGTATAAGCCACCTGAAGGACCTAGAACGTCCGTCCACTTTCATTTACCCCCAAATGTTCAGTTGACATGATGCAGGGGACAGGCCACCATTCTAATCACTTTTTAGCATATCTTCCTGCCCTGCATAGGTACCTACCCTCCGACTTCTATTACCATGAGTTTGTGTTTGCCTGTTTCTAACTTTATGTAAATGGAATCAAATAGAATATACTCTTCATGATGCCATGTTTTTCTGCTCAGGTTTTTTTGTGAGATTCATCCGTGTCTTCACCCACTATCAGGTGCAGCAACAATGCACGCATTTTCCTTGCCGTATAATATTCCACTGTATGAATTTATTACCTTTTATTTATCTGCTCACAGAATCTGAAGCAGGCTCCAGGCTCCGAGCTGTCAGCACAGAGCCCGACGCGGGGCTCGAACTCAGGAACGGTGAAATCAGACCTGAGCTGAAGTCAGACGCTTAACTGACTGAGCCACCTAGGCACCCCTTTTTTTTTTTTCATTTTAGAGACAGAGAAAGAATCTTAAGCAGTCTCCATGCTCAGCGTGGAGCCTGATGTGGGGCTCGATCCCACGACCACAGGATCATGACCTGAGCTGAAATCAAGAGTTGGACGCTCGGGGCGCCTGGGTGGCGCAGTCGGTTAAGCGTCCGACTTCAGCCAGGTCACGATCTCGCGGTCCGGGAGTTCGAGCCCCGCGTCGGGCTCTGGGCTGATGGCTCAGAGCCTGGAGCCTGTTTCCGATTCTGTGTCTCCCTCTCTCTCTGCCCCTCCCCGTTCATGCTCTGTCTCTCTCTGTCCCAAAAATAAATAAACGTTAAAAAAAAATTTTTTTTTAAAAAGAGTTGGACGCTCAACCGACTTAGCCAGCCAGGACCCCCTATCTTCTCTCCTGTTGATGGACATTTCGATAGTTTCCAATTGGGGGCCATTAAAAATGTTGCTCTCTGATATGGACATTCTGGCTCATGCCTTTTGTTGCAAACAGGTACGCATTTCTGTAGAACACGTGATACTGTCGACAGGTGATGGGGTGTGCATTCTGCTGAGGTTTACCCAGTAATTCGAAAACAGTTTCCGAAGTGCTTGTGCTGATCCCCCTCTGCCCGAAATACATGAGTTCCGGTTGTTCGGCATCTTGGTTCTACCAGTCTTTTTCGACTTTAGCCATTCTGGTCTGTCATCCATTTTTCTTTTGGGTTTCCTGCCTTTTCTCTGTTGGACTGTAGGATCCTTTATATGACCCAGAGTTGAGTCCTTTGACTGTTTTGTACATTGGAGATAACTTCTCGCACCTTGAGGATGGCTTTTTCTTTCTCTTCATGGTGTCTTCTGATAGACCAAAGTCCCTAATCGTGAGGTACCCCCATTCACCAGTCTTGTCTTGAAGGTGAGAGCTTTTAGAGTCATGTTTAAGAAACCATTGTCGACGCCAAGGTCACATAGACGTTCCGTCTTGTTCTTTATTTCGATTTTTTTCGTCTCTTTTGGAAAGAACGATTTTTTAGTAATAAAGTGTCTGATAAACCTTTTCCAGTCACGACGTGTTTAGAAATAACTTTCTTTCGCCCTTGTTTGTGAATTTTGGACCAGACGTAGACTTTTTGAGTTGCACCCAAGTCACAACCTATTTCCATCAGAGCTCTGGAAATGTGGCTGAAAATCTTATTAGCATTGAGTGTTGCATGTACCAAGAGAATCAGATTCTCTTCTCTTTGGGGACAACCCTCTTTTCTCTCTGAAGAGTACTTATATACATTTGTATCTTTCTTTTGTTGCTGTTCTTAGTTTGGGTTTTTCATTGTTGTTTTTTTTTTTTAATGTTTATTTTTGAGAAAGAGTGAGCACAAGCGGGGAGGGGCAGGGAGAGAGGGAGACACAGAATGGGACAGAAGCAGGCTCCAGGCTCCAAGCCGTCAGCACAGAGCCCGACGCGGGGCACGAACTCTCAAACCATGAGATTATGACCTGAGCTGAAGTCAGAGGCTTCACCGACCGATCGACCCAGGCACCCCACTGTTTTGTTTTTTTAATTGACATGTAATTGACATAAAACATGATACTGGTTTGAGACTTGCAACATAATGATTATGTATATATTGATACATGTATATATAATGATATACATAATGCTATATTTAAATATTGCAATATGGTCACCAAGAAAGTCTAATTACACTCACTCCATACATAGTTATAATTTTTTTTCTTGTGATGCGAACTTTTAAGATTTATGTTAGCAACTTTCAAATATACAGCACAGTACTTAATTTTGAAATTCAGAAGTTTTTACCAGGATATGTGTAGGGTTCCCCCACACACACCCACTCCCCAACAGTAATATTTTCTGGCACTTAGTGAATTATTTTAATTTTGACCAGAGCCTTCCTTCAGCCCTGCAAAATGTTTTTCTAGCATTTTTAAGGTTATTTCTTCATCATCTGCTGTGGAAATTCTATGACATATTTTTTGAATGTCCTGAAAAAAGATTCCATGTTTTTGTGGGGTTTTTTTTTTTCCTTTTCCCCTTCATTTCATTGAGTTACCTACTTTTTCCCCGGAATTTTGAGAGCCTGCTTCTAGTCTGTCTTTTAATGCACCCATTCAATTTGGGGGCAGTATCCAGTCTGCTATTTCCTGCCTCTGTTGCAGTTAATTAACTTGAGAGTCATGGATTTCTTTATCCAAGAACTCTTTCTTGTTTAATGAGGCTCTTTTTCATGGCAACCCACTCCTGTCATATCAAAGCGATGTTCTCTCAGTTCTTACCAGGCATACAAATTGGACTTTAAAACTATATTGCCCTTGGGGCGCCTGGGTGGCTCAGTCAGTTAAGTGTCTGACTCTTTTTTTTTTTTAACTTTTATTTATTTTTGAGACAGAGAGAGACAGAGCATGAACGGGGGAGGGTCAGAGAGAGGGAGACACAGAATCTGAAACAGGGTCCAGGCTCTGAGCCGTCAGCACAGAGCCCGACACGGGGCTCGAACTCACGGACTGCGAGATCGTGACCTGAGCTGAAGTCGGCCGCTTAACCGACTGAGCCACCCAGGCGCCCCTGTGTCTGACTCTTGATATCGGCTTAGGTCATGATCTCACAGTTTGTGGGTTCGAGCCCTCCATTGGGCTCTGTGCTGACAGTGAGGACCGTGCTTGAGATCCTGTCTCTCCCTCTCTCTGCCCTTTCCTCGCTTACTCTCCAAAACAAAAACAAAAACAAAACCCCAACCCCCCCAAAAAAATCCCCAGAAACAACAAACAAAAACAACCCCCAAAATCCTATATTGCCTTACTTCCTACTTATTCGATGGGGGGCATTTCTCGGAATTCTCAGATTAGCTTCCCTGTTTCATAGAGGTTAAATAGCCTGCAATTAGAACACAGGTGTTTGAACTAGACAAACCTGGGTTTGAATCCCAATTGTGACACTTAACGGCTATTCGCCTAAACCCTCTGAGCTTGGACTTACTTGATGGACATCCTAAAACCCTCATCTCAGGGGTGCCTGGCTGGCAGGGTTTGCTACTCTTCATCTCAGGGTTGTGAGTTCGAGCTCCATATCGGTGGTAGAGCCTACTTGGGAAAACGAACAAATAAACCCTCATCCCAGAGTTCCTTTAAGGATTAAATAAGATAATATATGCTGAGTGACAGTTGACCCTTGAACACCGCGGGTTTGAACTGTGCAGATCCACTTATACGTGGATATTTTTCGGGAAATATATTGGAAATGTATTTTGGAGATTTACAACAGGCTGAAAAAAAAACCTCGCCAACAGTATAGCCTAGAAATACCAAGAGGAAAAGAAAAAGTTAGGTATTATGAGAATATGGTATATAATACATATCACATACAAAATATCTGCTGATCCTGTTGGTGGGAATGCAAACTGGTGTGGCCACTCTGGAAAACAGAGTGGAGGTCCCTCAAAAAGTTAAAAATAGACCTGCCCTATGATCCAGCAATAGCACTGGTAGGAATTTACCCAAGGGATACAGGAGTGCTGATGCATAGGGGCACTCGTACCCCAATGTTTATAGCAGCGCTTTCAACAATAGCCAAATTATGGAAAGAGCCTAAATGTCCATCAACTGACGAATGGATAAAGAAATTGTGGTTTATACACACAATGGAATACTACATGGCAATGAGAAAGAATGAAATCATGCCATTTGCAGCAACATGGATGGAACTGGAAGGTGTTATGCTGAGTGATATCAGTCAGTCAGAGAAGGACAGATATTGTACGTTTTCACGCATATGTGGAACTTGAGAAACTTAACAGAAGACCATGGGGGAGAGGAAGGGGAAAAAATAGTTACAGAGAGGGAGGGAGGCAAACCATAAGAGACTCTTAAATACAGAGAACAAACTGAAGGTGGATGGGGGGCGGGGGAGAGAGAAAATGGGTGATGGGCATTGAGGAGGGCACTTGTTGGGATGAGCACTGGGTGTTTGACAATAAATTATATTCATAAAAAACAAAAAAAGCAAAATATGTGCTGATTGACTATGTTATTAATAAGGTTTCTGATCAACAGTAGTAGGCTATTAGTAGTTACATTTGGGAAAGTCAGAAGTTACACCTGGATTTTTGACTGCATGCTCAAGGGTTAGTGTACTTAGAGTAGTACTTAGGGGGTGTGGCTTATCAAGTCATTGTCATCGTCATTATCATCTTTACTATTATATTCAACTATTGAGTCTTTGTTCCGTTTGTTTATTCTCATGTAGAGAGGTCCAGATTTGGTGGCTGGGATGGTGGGGGAGGTGGTCCAGAAGAGATGCTGTGCATCTTCGTTGATTTCCACCCCCGCCCCCAAAGAATAGTAAATTCTGCCTGGCCAGTGCTCCCCTCACTCAAAAATCACCCATGCTGTTCTCTGCCAAAACTGTCCGTGGAAACTTTCTCTATTTCCATGAGTAACGTAGAATTTCTCCATTACCTTTGATGAGTTATTTCAAAATGACACTGGACAAAGAAATCAGTCGAAATCTCCTGGCTTTAGGTAACATTGTGGTCCCGAATGTTGAATTCAAAATTTAGTATAAATAAAGGGAATTAACACATGAAAGTTTTTGGTGAAAATACAGTTGAGTATTTCTATTGTTTGGGGCTAGGGGAGATTTCCTAAGCATTAAATCAAAGGCATTAAAACATAAAGGAAGAGATTGATGGATTTGACCACATTAAAAATATAAAATTCCTGGAAGAGAAAAGTCAGCATTAGAGATCTTAGGAGGGAAAGGCCAAACTGGAGAAAACCTTTGCCGTAGACACAGCAGTATTAATATAATTAATATAACTAACAAGCTTTTAAAAATCAGTAAGAAAATATGGAACCCCATTGCAGAAAAGTGGGCTGGGGACAAGAAGAGGTCAGCAGTCAACTGAAGAAGAAAAACGAAACAGCCAAGAAACATGCAGGCAAACTGTTTCAATGTGATTTTTAAACACGCAAATCCAAACGGAACTAGAATGCTATTTCTCATCTACTCATCTGGCAAGATTATTAACAATGGTAATAGTGTAGGTCAGAGTGTGGGGAAAATGGAAAATTTATGCACAAGAGGTGGGTCTGCAAAATGTTTTCATTTTTTTTTATCTAGAGGAATAATTTGGCAATACAATAAGAAGCATAAAGACATAGTGCAGAAATTCTTTCATTTTGATCTTAAAGAAATAGGTATGTGTATAGTTTTAGGCACCCATGTGTTAATTGCAGAGCTATTTGGAATAACAGAAGAGAGGACAGGACGTATGTCCTAACAAGCGTGATTCCATTTTTGAAATATATTTATAAATTTATAATGTTATCTTGGTTGGCAAGAATATGCATGGTGTTCACTTTTTAATTTATCTGAATTATTTATTCTTCAACAAATACCATTAAAATGTATGTGCCTTTATACATACACACATATACTGTCAGATCTTGTTCATTAACATTTTATTAGTGAATTAATTTTATTCATAATTTTTATATCCATTTTTATAAGTGAAGATGTGTTGTTTTTGTGTTTGTGCTATCTTCATCAGGTTTGGTAACAGGGTTAAGCCAATTTCATAAAATGAATTGGGTTGCCTTCATTCTATTTCTGTGTTCTGGAACACTTTAAATAGCAGAGGAATTAATCTGTTCCTCGAATCTTTTAAAGAGCTCCCCATAAAACTATCTGGACCTGATTACTTTGGGGAGTGTTTCTCTGTGACAATGTTTCCAATTTTTTCAGGGTTCTTGGTCTACTCAATCTTGCCAACCCTCCCCCCCCCCCACTTTTTAAGTTTATTTTTATTTATTTTGAAAGAGAGAGAGAGAGAGAGAGAGAGCAAGTGGGGGAGGGGACAGGAAGAGAGAGAGGGAGACAAAATCCCAAGTAGGTTCCACACTATCAGCTCAGAGTCTGACACTATGAATTTGAACTCACAAACCTTGAGATCATGACACGAGCTGAAATCAAGAGTTGGAGGCTTAACAGACTGAGCCACCCAGGCGACCTTCATTCTTGCCACCCACCTTTGAACCATCTCAAGCAAGTTATGTTTCCCTAGTGAAAACAGAGCGTATTTTAAAATAAGTAAACATAAAATTTCAGAGGTAGTCTCCCCTAATTTTGATGTATTTAGTTTTGCACGTGTGATTAAATCCTTTTTCTCACTCTCAAGGCCATCTGTTTTTCTTCTTTTCCCCTTTCTTTAGATCTATTCACTTCATCTTTTAAAATAACCCGCCCTAAAGTGGATTTATCAATTACGTCTTTAATTTCAGCTGTGGTCTGCATCAAGCTTGCTCCACACCTGTTTGTTGTAGAGCCCAAGGTGAGAGGGACAATGGGCACCTGGGTGAAATTCTTCTTAGGCGGAAGAGGTGAAGAGGACGAGAGGGAAATGTATAAAGCTCCTCAATGCAAAGGCTGGTGGTATGGTGCATGTCCCTTTAACCCACATGCCATTGGCCAAAGCGGTCACACTGTCAAGTCCAAAGTTACTAGGTAGAGACATACACCCCCGCCCGTCATTAGGCTTTGGCAAAGGTATAGATCCAAGGGGAGCTGAAAAATTGGATGTGGTTCCCGCACAAAGATAGGAACATCTATCACCTTGTTTAAAAGAGTCTTTAGACTAGGTATGTTTCAGTGGTGTAAATTTTATACCTGCAGAGAGAAAGGTGATCGGAATCTGAAAAAGATAAACAATATCTTTCATTTATAGTGTAGCACTGAATGTTATTTTGAATGTTAGGCACACCCAGGTCAAAAGCAATGCATTGAGCAAATAGTTCGGTCAGTTCACTGGCTCCCCAGATTTATGGCTCAGAGATTCTATTCTATAACCCCCCCCCCCCATATAGTAGGTGATGAGAGTGGCTTGGAGAGACCAAGTAAAATGACTGGCCATACTTACGCTGAGCATGTCACATCTTGCTCGGTTTTCTCTGTTCTGCTGGATTCTGTATTTTGAATTCCATTCTACAGATTAGCGCTCTCCAAAAGATTTATTGTGGCGATGGAGATGTTCTACTTTACATGAATACTGTAGCCACAAGACGCTTGGGGTCTTTGGTTACTAGAAATATGGCCGGGGGCACCTGGGTGGTTCAGTCCATTGAGCATCAGACTTTGGCTCAGGCCATGCTCTCACAGTTCGTGAGTTCGAGCCCTGCATCGGGCTCTGTGCTGACAACGTGGAACCTGCTTGGGATTCTCCCTCTCTCTCTCCCTCTCTCTCTCTCTCTCTGCCCCTCCCCGACTTGTGCTCTTTCTCTTTCTCTCTGTCTCTCTCAAAATAAATAAATAAACTTAAAACAAAATGTGGCTAGTGTAATTGAGGAACTGAATTTCTAATTTTATTTAACTTTATTTAAAATTATGTTTAGGGGCGCCTGGGTGGCTCAGTTGGTTAAGTGGCCGGCTTCGGCCCAGGTCATGGTCTCACGGTTCGTGGGTTCAAGCCCCACGTCGGGCTCTGTGCTGACAGCTCGGAGCCTGGAGCCTGCTTTGGGTTCTGTGTCTCCCTCTCTCTCTGCCCCTCCCCTGCTCATGCTCTGTATCTCTCTCTCAAAAATAAATAAATGTTGAAAAAAATTAAATTATGTTTAAATAACCCTGTATCTCTGCTGATGCCCATGTTGGGCAGGGCAGCCTCCAGCAAATGTTTGGATTCAGATTGTAGATGCTAAAACCCCTCTAATTCAGAGCCTCCTAAGTGGCATGTCAGATTTCAAAGAAAACATATCTCAGTTAAATAGTACTACAACATTGTTGAAGCAAGTGAGAAGCCCAGTATGTGGTTGGGCAAAGCAAGTCATGTGACCGAACTTAAAGTCAATATGAAGCAGGAAGTGGAATCCTTCCATAGATCAAAGTTGAGCATGTAAGTAACAGAATCTCATTTCTTCTTTCTCCTCCTCCTCCTCCTCTACTTTTCTTCTTCCTCCCCCCCTTCCCCCCTCCTCCTGCAAATGAACTTAATTTTAAGTCTATTCTTAGTTTAGATTTTTTAGTCTATTTTTTGAATTTAATGTCAGATTATTCAGGGCTTCTGTCCTTCACATCTTGGCCATCGCAGCCTTCTTGTCATCTTCGATCCCAACGGCAGAAACACCCAGCACCTTCGGGTACTTTTGTATACCCTCGCTGCACACATTCAACAAATCGTTGCACGTGGCTTGGTGCAGAGAACTCTGCTGCCACCACAGGACTGTGGTTTGGGTACCCAGGCACTCTATGTAGACATCTTTACTGCTCCTCTGCCTTAAAAGGCACAGGGTCTCCGTGAACTTAGCCACTACTAGCCATCACCTAAGAAGTGGTGCGTAGAAGGTGCACTCCCCCTCTGTGATATAGCTGCCTCCAACCTGCCAGCACCCCTCTGAAGTTTTTTGTGACCACAGGAAGGAGCCAGGAGCAAGTAATCTTCCTTGGAGATACCATCTGTAGCAGTCAGCTTAGGCTGGATTGTGCTGCAGTAACAAATGATCCCCAGACCCTGTAACTTACAAAACAGAAACAGGTATTATTTTTCACTCCAGCCAGCTGGCTAGGACTCTGATCCACAGCAGCCCTTAACTGGGTCATAGCTGGTCTTCCAGCAGCGTGAAAAAAGGAGGAGGCGGGGATTACAAAACGACTCTTACAAATCTGCTCAGAAGTGGCGTAAATCACTCCATGCATATTTTATGTCCAAAGAGAATTTCATGATCGATATTTTTTTAATGTTTATTTATTTTTGAGAGAGGGAGAGAGAGAGTATGCAAGCGGGGGAGGGGCAGAGAGAGAGGGAGACACAGAATCCCAAGCAGGCTCCAGGCTCCGAGCTGTCAGCACAGAGCCCGACACAGGGCTCGAACTCATGAACCAGGAGATCATGACCTGAGCTGAAGTCCGACACTTAACTGACTGAGCCACCCAGGTGCCCCCCGCCTTTAAAAAAATGTTTATTTACTTTCAATCTTGACCTCACTGGGAAGGTCAAATATAATCCGCCTTCATAGGTACAGGCAATGAAAATTTGAACAATCAAATCTGTCCGAGCATCATCTACTTTTCCTCTCCCTCCGTCCCCTTCTAGGGCCCTATCGTCATCTTCAACACCTCAGAGCCAGCGCGTACTTTATCTAGAAGAAGCAGGATAGTGTGTTCTTCAAACTGTACCATATTTGGTACAGACCACTAAAGTTCCAACGCCTGTATTCTTCAAACTCAAAACGCTTTTCTTTAGAAAGTCTATTCTCACGTGTGTTTCTGAAGCGTGCTTTGAAAGATCAGATGAGGAGACCTGATACCCCCCTTTCTCTTTTTTATTCCGCACTGCCGTCCCTTCTCTGGGTAGGAAGCGGAAAAACACGAGCTGCTTCCCAAATGGAGGATAACCACATGGGAGAACAGGAAATATGTGAAGAAGCCATCAGTTAATAAAATGCACGCTAGCAGGGTAGGCTGTGTCTGTGGAGAAGTAGAAAGTTCCCTTTTCGAATGGAAGTATCTCCGGATTGAAGACCGAGACTGGCATGATATTGGAATTGTCTACCGGAGTTCCCTGATACTAGGGATGTCCAATAGAACTTTCTGAGATGATAGGAATGTTCCATATCTGCACTGTCCAGTATAGCCCATGTAGTTATTAGGCACTCACAATGTGGCTAGGAGGACTGAGGAGCTCAATTTTTTTTTTTTAACGTTTGTTTATTTTTGAGACAGAGAGAGACAGAGCATGAACGGGGGAGGGGCAGAGAGAGAGGGAGACACAGAATCGGAAACAGGCTCCAGGCTCTGAGCCATCAGCACAGAGCCCGACGCGGGGCTCGAACCCACGGACCGCGAGATCGTGACCTGAGCCGAAGTCGGACACTTAACCGACTGAGCCACCCAGGCGCCCCTGAGGAGCTCAATTTTTAATGTTTAGTTTTGAAAGAGAGACAGAGAGAGTAAATGGGGGAGGGCCAGAGAGAGGGGGAGGACAGAGGATCCCAAGTAGGCTCCCTGCTGACAGCACAGAGCCCCACGCGGGGCTGGAACTCACGAACTGAGAGATCATGACCTGGGCCGAAGTCAGACGCTTAACCGACTGAGCCACCCAGGTGCCCCAGAGGAGCTAAATTTTTAATTTCATTTAATTTTAATTAACTTAAATTTCAATACCCAAATGCAGTTGATGGCGACTGCATTTATCGGACATTGCAGTTCTAGATGTTAGAGCAGAGACAGCGTTGCTAAAAGTCATACAGTGGGGACACGTGGGTGGCTCAGTCGGCTAAGCGCTGGACGCTTGGTTTGGGCTCAGGTCACGATCTCACGTCTTCATGGGTTCGAGCCCCGCATCGGGCTCTGGGATGGCAGTGTGGAGGCTGCTTGGGATTCTCTCTGCCCCTCCCCCACGTGCACTGTCTCTGTCTCTCTCAAAATAAATAAAACACTTAAAAAAAAAAAGTCATACAGTGACCTTAATGCCTCTCTGTTATGTATACATATAAAAACCAGGCTACCCCCTGGCTTTTAAAAATATCACAAAGTGGAAATAATTGCAGTTTCTATAAAAACTATATTGACTTTATAAGCAGAGCACAGTTGGTTAAGAGCAAATCATGCCTTCCCTTATTAATTGGCTGGAGTTGCCTGACCTAATAAGCGGAGGCTAAATTCACAATTAATTAAAGATTTCATGTTCACTCAGCCAAGACTTGCCTCAAACCATCTTTTGTTCAGCTGCCCAGCAAGACACTTAGAACCATATTTAGGCATCTATAATCAACATATGCAAAATATACCATCTCAAAGAAGTTCTCTCATTGATCAGATTCGTCATTCTATTTCGGAAGAGCATTTTGCTCTATTGTGCAAAGTGTAATCATAGTTGTAGGCAACGAATGTATGACATAGAAATTTATGTGTGATTTAATTATTGGTAATTTAGCAGATAGTTCTCTTTGCTTATCTGCTGGGCAATATTAAAGGTCTATTAGAGAGGAGAACACGGCGGCTTAGAGAGGTTATGTAATTTTTTCCAAAGGTTATATAATTGGGTTTTGGAATTCTAACATACGAACTCGTGTCTGATCCAAAGCCCCTACCAGCCAACAATACTATTCTTACTTGACAGGTGATGAGGTGATGAGAAAAACCTATTTGGAATCACCTATCTGTTCTGAAGCACGGAGCCTGCAGAAAGTCACAATCCCTTTTCAAAGAGTCAACTGATCCTAATGGAGAACTGTTGTGGAGCACCCTCCAGGCCTGCCACAGCTGTTGCCCCTGGGTCCCCTGGAGGTGGAAGGGAAGTGGGAACAGCTATGAGACTGGGATGTAAGCCACGCAAGGAAGTCGCCCCAGTCAAGCCGCTTGCGTAGACACGATGCCGCGATGATCCTACCCTTCCTCTATCTGGGCTTCTGGTTACTCACTGGGTATGGTGAAAATCAAGGATGAAACTTCTGTGACGCCTGCCCTGCAGGGCCAAGCCCCGGGCCCCAAGCTTAATTGTGCACCTCAACAACTACCAGGTGGCCTGACGCAATATTATGAGCCACGTACCCGCCGGCCTAAATCTTCTTCCCGTGAATTGAAAACAGCAATGCCTCACATTCGCTTAGAATACAATGAAAGGCAGATGCTCGCTTTCCTTATCTGCTGTTGGAGTCCCGGTTCCACTTTTGCTATTTTTAAAGCCGCGAAACCTTTCCCTTCCTGGAGTGCCACAGCGCAACCCCATCCCCCCGCCCCCCCCCCTCTCTCCCGGACCCCGCCCGGCGACGTGACCGGCCTCCACCTCCGCGCGCCTCCGTCCTTGCAAAACTTTGCACGCGGCAAGGTGGGCAGCGGGGGCAGGACTACAAGTCCCAGAATGCACGGCGCCCGCCGCACAGGCGCAGCGGGGACCACCCGGCCAGCCGGCCAGGAGCCTGCGGAGGCTCCCGGGTCCCCGCGCCGGAGAGGGGCTGGGGGGCAGGCGGCCGGGCGGACCTGGCGGGCGCCGAGGGCGGCCGCGGGCGTCAGCATGCAGGCGCGGCGGCGCGCGTGAGGAGGATGCGGCAGCGGGCGCCGCGGCGGGCGGAGGAGTAGGCGGCGGTGCCCTGGGGAGGCAGCCGCGCGCGGGCCAGACGGCTCCCGGAGGCTCCGCAGTGCCGCCGCCGTCGCCCGGGAGGCTCCGCGCGGGAGCCATGTAACCTGCGGCGGGCTCCGGGCTGCTCCGTCCTCGCCCCAGCTCCCCGGCCAGCGCGGCAGCGGGGCCACGATGAAGAAGCAGTTCAATCGCATGCGCCAGCTGGCCAACCAGACGGTGGGCAGGTAGGTTCCCCCGGTGCGCGCCCGCGAGGCTGCAGCCGCCGGGGCGCGCAGGTGATGGAGCCCGCCCGGCCTCGCGACCTCGCTGCCTCCGCTCCCCGCCGCGCCTTCCCCCTGCTCCGGCCCCCGCGGGACCGCGCGCGGGCGCGACCCCTCCTCTCGGAACTTCCCCGCCCCCGGAGCCCTTCGGGGGCTCTGCCCGCTGCGCCCCGGCTCCGGTTGCCCAGCGCGAGGTGTGACGCATCCTTTACCTGCGTCCCCAGCTGCCCCTTCACCCCGTCCTCCCTGCCTTTCCCCGGGACTCCCTCCTTCGCCCCTGGCCGCCTGGCTTCCTGGAAACAGGTGTTTGCTCTGATTGTGCTGGAGGCAGCCGACCCGCGGTGGCTTCTCCGAAGATTCCCTCCCCTGCGCCGAGTTCAGGCTTCTCGGGGGTCCAGGGCAAGTGTGGGGCCTGGTCTTCGGCTTGGCAGAGCTTGAGCCCGCCCCTCCTGCCGCGTTTGTTTTCTGGGACTATGACTGTACGAGATTCTGGATGTCTTTATCGGCCGGGTTTCTTAAGGCGATAGGTGTTGGAGACGGGGCTCCGGAGGGGTGAGGGGAGAGGGGGGCAGGGAAGGTGCTGCTGGAATGGCGCTGCTGTGGGCTGGGTCCTAAGACCGATTTCAGTGGAGGGAGGGAGGCTGCAGAAAGGGAGGTCCAACTCCTCTGGAAGATGAGATAAGCAGAGGATCACAGCCAGGTAGGGGAGGGGAGCCGAGAGGCCCTACAGTCGGGGAGAGCCAGGCCGGAGAAAGCTGCAGGACCCAGCCTGCTGTCATCGCGGTGAAATGGGCTACATCTGGGCTAGTGTCTCCAGGAGCCGCTCTGCAGGGTGCCAACATCTATTAACCGTTACATAAGGATTCTGGTGGGTCTCTTCCAAAGCTAGACGTGCTGTGAACACGGGGGTTGTGAGGCTGAGGGGGGTTTTCGTGGACCTCGTCCTGGCCGCCGTGGCACAGGAATTCAGGTGTGCAGCGGTAAAGCCAAGTGGAAAGCAGAGAACCCAGCCTTGGGTGCAGTTCAAGTGCAGACACATCGAGGGCTCTCCACTAGGTTTACCGGGAAACCAAATACCTTTCTTGGGTGGGAAGTGGAGCCTGAACTGGCGTCTGGTAGGGTGGGGGTGGGGGTATCCCTGGGCAAGAGGGGACCCTAAACTCCCAGGTGAGCATACTGCCCCAATTACGGTGGGCATCTGAGGGCAGGGGATGCGGTGGCTTCTTACGCTTTCAGGGACTCCAGATGGTTTCCAAGTAACAATGTCTAAAATTGCCTTGGATTCATTTCCCTTTCCCAAACACATGTGCTTTAACATGAGGGGGAATTTATGAATAGCAGAGTCAGATTAGCCCAGATTTCTGGCATGCCATCGCCACAGATATAGCCTCACGTGGGCTGCCTTTTGATACGCTGGACACTGAGACCGTGTTTTCCCGTATAGGTCGTTGAGCAAATGATAGCCCAGCTGACCTGTCTTTGATATCTTGATTTCTGCCTCCCTCTGTGGGCTGGCATCAGGCATCCCGACAGACCACCTAAGCCATCAGGAGGCTCCTGGCCGTAGACTCGGATTGCTCGACTCGCTTGGTGTTGGGGTTTCAGCTCAGGGCTCGAATGGGAATGTAAGCAAGCTGTTTAGGCTTCCTCCCTGGTGCCCTGGAAACCAACCATCCATCTCTTCTGCCTCTTTGCAGGACTTGTCTCAGAGTGGTGGTAAGGTCTGTGAACCTTAGGCATAAAACCTTTTTTTTTTTTTTTTTAACCCTCATCCACAGAGGGAATGACAAAGGAACACGGGGAGTTGGGTTTCAGAACCGGTGAGTGATCTTACTTATTTAAGAAAGCGCATTCTCGGAAGTCCAAGCAGCTGGTCACCAAGAGGTACTTTCCACCCGTCTGTTGGGACTTTGGTGGATCCCGGCGTGCGAATGAATGCTGTCTGTCTGTCAGATGGCACCCGCTATGTTACGCACCAGGGAAAGTGAAGGCCGGTCCACCACTGTGTCTCACTGATAGGTATCCCTTTTGGTGACATTCATTTTTATTTATTTTTAAGTTCATTTTGAGGGAGCGAGCAGAGTGAGGAAGGAGCAGTGGGAGAGGGGGAGAGAGAATACCAAGCGGGCTCTACGCCGAAAGGCTCTCCCTCGGATGTTGAGATCATGACCTGAGCGGAGCTCAAGAGTGGGATGCTTAACCGACTGAGCCACCCAGGCGCCCCCCTTTTGGTGACATTTAGAGTGAACTTTTTAAAGCCAAAGTCAGTTCGTGACGCTTGACTGTTTAAGAGTTTCCAGTGGCATCTCATTGCATTAGATCACAGATCTTTCCAGGGGCCTATTGGCCCTTACCGACTTGATTCCTCTCTGTCTTCCCATGCTTGTTCTGTTGAACCCGATCTTCGTTCACTGTAGTGACAAGATGAAAACCGTGTACCGTAGGGTCCACCCCGATAAATCAAAGAGGCAGCATTTACTTTGTCTTATTGAGAAAGCAGTGAGGTGCGGGATCCTAACACCGCTTAATTTCTGGAGTGTGTAGAAGCCACAGGACTGAATGTTTGGAATTGGTGGATCGATTTATGCGGTTGCTCTGGTGAGACGCTGGCTTCTCGTCCTTGCGTGTCTGGGAAGAGACGGCTTTCCTGTGTCTGAGGGAAGACCAGCAACAAGTTTGAGGGTTATTCCTCCTCGCAGCTCTTTACCCCCTCGCCTTCCGTAAAATTACGGGTTCTGGAGATCTTCTGAACACAGAAGAGTTAGGGACTGGATGAGTCTCCTTCGCGACTTAGGAGTTGCCGTACTTAAACGTCCTCTGTGGAGTTGCTAGTATTTTCTCTCGAAGTGCTCGCACCTGAGTGCAGAGGGCATCAGCAACTGTGAAGAATTTATAAAATCCACCGATCGCATTTAACCGGGAAGAGAGTCATCTCTTCCCGCAGCTGCTTGTTTCGTTTCTGCATGGGTTCTTTCTGCTTTGAATTTTCTCCTTTCAGTGCCTTCCTTTCCCTCCTCCGTCCTTTGGGAAGCCTTCCCTGGCCCTGCAAGCCTGGACCCCCGTGTTCCTGACACTGCGCTCAGCACTAGGACATGCCAGGTGAAGTGTAGCTATAAGCATCTTTGGGCAAATGCTGCGGCCATTACTGGGTTACCTGCACTACGGCATGCGCTCATACATTCACTCATTTCTTTCTTCCCTCAGTAAATATGTATTGAGTGTCTGCTAAGTGCCGGGCCCTGCTGTGGTTCAGGAAACCTTAGAGTGTGGAGTAAACAAAATCTCTGTCGTCTTGGAATCTGTATTTTTTTTTAAATGTTTATTTTCGAGAGAGAGAGAGAGAGAGCGCACAAGCAGGGAGGGGCAGAGAGAGAGAATCGGAAGCAGGCTCCAGGCTCCGAGCCGTCAGCACAGAGCCCAACGCGGGGCTCAAACTCAAGAACTGTCAGCTCACAACCTGAGCCCAAGTTGGTCGCTTAACCGACAGAGCCACCCAGGCACCCCTTGGAATCTGTATTCTAAAGGCATGCTGTGGTGACATCGTATCGCAGTTTTTATCTTTGCTCGTTTATTTTTCCCTCTAGACTTCAAGCTCGTTGTGGGCAGGGACCCTAATGCCTAGCAGGTAGTAGGTTCTCCAAAATTCTTTGAGAACCAGATCAATGAGCGAGCAAAAGGTCCAGGTGTCGTGGCTGGGGAAGTCACGCAAAGTAGTTCCAAGGCCCGAGTGACTCCTGGCACGGTGCCTCTTTCATGTTGTGATGGAGTGGGTGCCTTGAAGATTGGGTACAGCATCGCTGCTGGGCTTTGGAAAGACAGAACGAGGTTTAAGGGGGGAATTCGTTCTTGCCTGATTTATACGCCAGTTTGTACCTTCGAGAGCATCTGTTGGCTGCTGGGGTGAGAGGCACCCTGAATGGCATCGAGCGTTTTTCTTGGAGGTGGTGCTGGTTTGTGTCAGGAGGAATAAAGCCGTGAGCGGGAATTTAGAGACGTACCCGCAGCGAGAGAAGATGGGAGTAAAACCGGCACCTTGATCTGGGGAGGAGGAAATTTCCCCCCACCTCTTCTGCTTCCGGTCTGCACCGTGAGGGTCCCAGTGGTGCCCAGCTCAGAACTGTGAGAAGGGCGAAGGGAGGCTGGCTCACATCCAGCGCTGAGCGAATGGTTGATGAGGTTCATTGTCCTAAGAAGCATGAAGGGCTTCTTAGATTTTGACAGCCATTGTCCAGTGGTGGCAATGAATGGGGGCTGTGCTCCTGTGCGTGGTGCGTTGACGGGTGACGTTCACGGTGACTGGGAGCAGGCGAGGGGCTAGGAAGTGTTGGGAGGGAGGCTTGGAAGTTCAGGGCTGTCGGGTTGGCTTATTCGGTTTGGGAGGCTACGAGCTGGGAGGGGAAGACAGAGCTTTGTCTACAGAGCCCCACTTTTCCGTTTCTAGACTGCTCGGCACGCAGCCCCGAGTGGACTTGGTTTCTGGTGCACGGCTTGGCTGAGTCCCTTTGCCGCTGTGCAGCTCTCAGAATATGACTGCAGCAGCCACTGGTACCCAGATAGATGCTGAGGATGCAGAGAGAGCCTGTAGGTCAAAAACAGCCAAGCCAGTGAGGATCTTTTCCTTGAAGGTTTCTCTTTGAGACTCGGCCTTGCCCATCAGCAGGCCTCCTGAGAGCCGTGACCCGATCAATAGGACATCAGGGAGAAAGTCAGAAGCCATTCTAAATTAGTCATCAGACCGCTCCGTTCCCCACCTATGATTTCCTGTGAGTTGGACCCGGTAGATGGACGCAGGCCCTGCCGCGTCTTCCTGCTAACCCAGCAGGGTCGGGCAGACCCAAACCTGTCCCCGCAAGGAGCACCGTGCGCATTGATTCGGTCTCAGAGCGAAGTTGTCCGTCGGAGTTCCGTGGAAGCCCATGCCTTGCCACCTGCTCTGGTGTGCATATGCGAGATAACAGAACGTACTCCCCACTTGCAGAGCACGCTAGCAAATCTGGAAGGAATATTCTCTGCCCGTGTCTTCTGAGCTCCTTACTGTGCAGATCTGCTGCCTCTCAGCCTTCTGCCGGGCTGTTCTCGGCAGTCTGTGTGAGGCTGCCTGGGTTTCCTGGAGGATGCTGTTATCCCAGACCTGCAAGTCATTGTGAGGGACTGTTCACCGGCAATTAATGACTTTCCTTCCCGCTTTACCTCCGCCGAAGAAATATATCAATATTCATTAGTGGTTTTCATGATGGGTGATAGGGACCACTTTTTTTTTTCCCCCTCTAGAAAAAGTGGGTCAGTAGCCCTGTGAATAAAGCAGGAATTTATGGTTGTTCTTTTTGGAGGGGATTAGTAGGCAATCCCTCTTATTGATAACCCAGAACAGTTCATTTCAAAGGCTATATTGGTAACGACGGCCAGTAATGAAATCGTGCTTGCGTTCAGTGTCAGGTGTAGGCAGGAGAGAAAGGAGCTCTCCTGTGGGGCGCTGGGCATCAGAGTAAGCTGGCACCCGGAACCCCACTGGCTCTGGGAAGCATGTGGCCATCTAGCAATTTAAAACTATCCTTTCTGTCCGGGAAGCAGATGTTTTTGCTTTCGGTTTCCAACTTTAGAGTTTATTTTTAGAGTAAATGTTTATTTTCCCACAGAATTCAATTTACTTTTTTTAACTTTCTTTTTGGTTATATAAATGCTATTTGTTTATGGTAGGAAAGTTATAAACTTATAGATGGGCAAAACGTAAAACAAAACAGTGGTCAGTAATCTCACTACCTGGGGACTACATTTAATATTTTGGATATAATTTTCTAAGTTTTTAATAGGCAAATATATGTTCTTAAAAAAGAGATAGAGATCATATGGTGTATACACTGTTTTGCAACCTGCTTCTCCCCGCCCCCCGTGTATTACATCTTGAATATCATCTCGTGTCAACAAACTACAGTATAATTTTTCAAGGGTATGTAATATTCCATTATGGTCAACGAATTTCCTTTTGCTAATCACATAGCAAATACTTTTCACTGGTTCACTTTCCTAGGATGAAGTCTTAGAAGGGAAATTTCTGGGTGAAAGAGTATGTGAGTTTTTAAGACCACATAAGTATATATTTTATATGTAAAAACATACATGCGTATTATATGTACATTCTCGGTAGAATTGCCAATTTCTTCTCCCTAGCCCTATCAGCAAGTAATATCACAACTTTGTTGATGTGTGAGTGAAAAACCTCTCTTTGCTTCTCTTTTAACTTCAGTGAGATAGAGCATTTGTTTAAGTTGACTCTATATTTCTCACCTTTTCTGAATTGCCTGCATAGGTCTTTGCCCCATTTTTCTTAAGTCACGTCATAACTGTTTTTTTTTTATTTTTTAGGTAATTTTTAACATATTAAGCATGTATGTGCTTTGTCATATGCCACACGTATACCCCTATAGTTTTTTTGGCCTTTTGTATTTTGTTTGATGTCTTTTGTAGTATTTTGTGATCTTAAGTCTATCAATTTACGGTTTGTGCTTAAATATTATGCTGAGGGATGTTTTTCCCAGCCTGAGATGACAAATATTTCTACATTTTCATTACCATTTACATAATTTAATTTTACCATCAGATTTTATTTTATTATTAAAAAATTTTTTTTCAATGTTTATTTATTTTTGAGAGAGAGACAGAGTGCAAGCAGGGGAGGGGCAGAGAAAGAGGGAGACACCGAATCTGAAGCAGGCTCCGGGTTCTGAGCTGTCAGCACAGAGCCCGACGCAGGGCTTGAACTCACAGACCGCAAGATCATGACCCGAGCCGAAGTCGGACGCTTAACCTACTGAGTCACCCAGGGGCCCCTACCATCAGATTTTAAATTCATCAGTCATTAATTTTGGTGCATGACATGACTTAGGTGTCACATTTAGTTTTTTTTTTTTTTTAAGTAAGTAGTTACCCTACTATCAAAATGAATAATGTAATTCAATCCCACTGTATTGAAATGTCATCATGTACTAAAAAATTTCATCTACTTGGATCTATTTCTAGGCTTTCTAATTTGTTCTCTTTACCTGTCAGTTGGCAGGAATGAAAGATAGCCTCACCTGCCCAGGGGAGCAGCTGTGGGTTGCTGTCCCATGCTTTGGGTGGGAGGAGCTATGGAGTTGGTCTGGTTCCCAAATCTCAGCTTCATCCAGGGCAACTCCTCGGCTTGGCATTTAGAAATCAACAGCTTTGGGGCACCTGGGTGGCTCAGTCGCTTAAGCATCCGACTTTGGTCAGGTCATGATCCCATGGTTCCGTGAGTTCAAGCCCCGTGTCAGGTCTGTGCTGACAGCTCAGAGCCTGGAGCCGGCTTCAGATTCGGTGTCTCCCTCTCTCTCTGCCCCTCCCCCGCTTATGCTCTGTCTCTGTCTCTCAAAAATATATAAACATTAAAAAAAAAAAAGAAAAACACCTCAACAGCTTTGCCTGTCTTGTGGTGCCTTCACCTCAGCTAATCTACCAATTACTCCCTTATAAAATAGAATTGCTTATATTTCCCTGACTTTGCTTGTCTGTTTATTTTTTTTTCTCAGCGTTTTTTATTAAGATGGGGGATACTGACAGTTTTACACCAGTGAGTATGATGAGAATTCTTCCTATCTGGCAATAGGATACGCCTGTTCAAGTCTGTTTATGATCCTATGAAACAGTTTTGTCCGTTTAAGTCCTGCAGAATTTTCCTTTTGTTTTTAGGTAATTTGTCATTGTCATTACTCTTGACTTAATGCCGGGAATCTTTTGTTAAGGTCTATTTTTTCCTCTTTTTTGGTGGAGTGTAAAAAAGTTACTGATTTTTTTTTTGTAATTATCGTAACCACCACCGTCATAAACATATCTCATTATTTTTAAATACTTTTAAGTTTATTTATGTATCTTGAGAGAAGGTGTGAGCAAGTGGGGGGGGGGAGGGAGAGAGAGAGAGAGCGCGCAAGCAAGCTGACAGCACGGAGCCTGATGTAGGGCTTGGTCTCACGAACCATGAGATCATGACATGAGCCCAAATCAAGAGTCAGGTGCTTAACCAACTGAGCCACCCAGGTGCCCCACTTTTTAAATTTTATTTATTTATTTAATGTTTATTTACTTTTAAGAGAGAGAGCGCGTGCGTGCGCGCGCGCGCGCACACACACACACACACACACACACACACACACACGTGTGAGTGGGGGAGGGTCAGAGAGAGAGGGAGACACAGAATCCAAGCAGGCTCCAGCCTCCGATTTCTCAGCACAGAGCCTGACATGGGGCTCAAACCCACATGCCGTGAGATCATGACCTGAGCCCAAGTCAGACACTTAACTGACTGAGCCACCCAGGCGCCCCCAGGCACCCCACTTGTAAACACTTTTTACAAAAATTGAGGCTATTGAACTTTCTAGGTAGACATGCATATTTTCTGCAAATAATAATTTTGCCTCTTCTTCTCCAGTATTCATATTTATTTTATTTTTTTGTGTAATTGCATTGTCTAGGACTTCTAGAACAGTGTTAAGATACTGGAGCAGTAAGTGGGCTTCCACATCTCCTTACTGTCTTCCTTGGAAAGGCATGACAGCTGGTTCAAGAGATCTTGTTTTTCAATCACATTACCTATTACATAATTTTATGATGTTACTTTGGGTTTTTCTTTGGTGCCAAAGTTAAATTTGATTATATTCTCAGGGTCTTTAAAGATCATCATATCTTTTCCCTTTTAACTAATGTATTCACTTGATAATTTATGCTATAAATATTTATTGAGCACTTACTATGTCCCAGACATTATTTTCATTCTTTTCACTGGGAATACACCAGTGACAGGGTACCTACCCGTGAGGACCTTGTGTTTTATGAATTTGACCCCCTACTGTTTTTCTAATATTGACCTTTCTGTGCCTCCCCGCAGTCACTCTTATTTGACTTTAATTTGTTTTTTTTTTTTTTTTTTTACAAATACTACATTTAATTTACTGGTAGATTTAATTTATTTAATTTGTTGTTTTAGGATTTTGGCATTCACTATTCATAAATGAGAGCATCGAGTTTTTTTTCTTTGGCTAACCCTGCCAAATTTTGATAACATTGTACAATGAATTGCCCACTGCATTCTTTTTCTGTGCAGTGGTGAGGTTAAGGAATTACATGTTCTTTGAAGGTTGGAAACAACTTTTCCAGGACATTTTTTGGAGATAGTTCTTTGACAGTTTTCCCAATTTCTTCATTGGACTATTGATGTTTTCTGTCTTTTCCTGGGTCATTTTTAGTAACATAGTTTATAGGAAGGCATTCATTTCACTGTGATTTTAAAATTTAATAGGATCTTTTCTGAGTATAGAATTGTGTCTCCTTTATCATCCTAATTTGCATTTCTTTCTCTTTTTTTCACCTAACTAGCTTTGCCAGAGGGTTTGCTTTCCTCCACATCCTGTAGAATCACCTCTTAGGTTTAATCTATTCTTTTCTTAAAAAAATTTCTTTCTCGGGGCACCTGGGTGGCTCAGTCGGTTAAGTGTCCAACCTAGGCTCATGTCCTGATCTCACGGTTTGTGAGTTCAAGCCCTGTGTCGGGCTCTGTGCTGACAGCTCAGAGCCTGGAGCCTGCTTTGGATTCTGTGTCTCCTCTCTCTCTCTGCCCCTGCCCCACTTGTGCTTTGGCTCTCTCTGTCTCTCAAAAATAAATAAATGTACAAAAAAATGTTTTTGGGGGTGCCTGGGTGGCTCAGTCGCTTAAGCGTCCGACCTCGGCTCAGGTCACGATCTCACCGTCCGTGAGTTCGAGCCCCACGTCAGGCTCTTGCTGACAGCTCGGAGCTTGGAGCCTGCTTTGGATTCTGTGCCTCCCTCTCTCCCTGCCCCTCCCCTGCTCATGCTCTGTCTCTCTCTGTCTCAAAAATAAAAACATTAAAAAATTTAAAAAAAAATTTTTTAAATAAAAAAAATGTCTTTCTCTTTAGCTTTTGATTGGTGTTTTCTTTTTTCTGCTTGTAATAAATTTTGCTTTTTTAAGTATTTTTTTCCTTCTTGACTTCCTTGGGCTGATTGTGTTCTTTGACTAGTCTCTAGTCCTCCGTGTTGTATTCCAGTAGGTCAGGCTCTGCTATGGTCACATGTGACTTCTGGCACCTCAGTGGCTAAATATAGCCAAAGGTTATTTTAAGCTCACGTGAAATGTGAAGGGGGTCTGGGGACTTCCAAGGACAGCTTTCCATCATGCGTGATTCAGGGATGCGGTCTGATTCCTTCCCCCCTCCCCCGCTACCCCCGCCTCCTTCATCTCAACATGTGGCTTTCAGTCACTGCTGAAGGTGAAGAGAGAGCGCAGAAATGCCATCCTTGCTCTTAAATGCCTGGGCCTGGCATTTACAAATGGCACCTATGCTCATATTTCATTGAGCAGAGCTTGTCACAAAGTCCCCCCAGGGGTATGACAGGAGATGGGACGTCTACCGCTGCTGCATAACCAGAAGTATGATCTCTCTTCTCTCCCACTGCCCATCTTTGAAGTCCTGCGTGTTCCCCTGCTCCACACGGTCCCCTCTGCCTGCCCTGCCCCCCTCCACAATTGTGCCCCCATGAGAAGGTCATTCTTTCTCTCCACCATGAGGGGGTGGCTATAGATTGTCAGAGTCCTTTATAGGAAACAGATCCATCAGAGGGGGGCATCTTTAGGGTAACAAAGTTTTCCCTTACCGATGCCCAGTAATGATGTTTCCCTTACTATTTCTCATGCCAAGATTTGTTTTATGTGTGTGTGTGTGAGTGTGTGTGTGTGTGTGTGTGTGTGTATTTTTTAAATCCTTCCTACGATGGGGAAAAGATTAATGAGGAGAACGGAAATTCCCTCTCATCTTGCCACACTGGAATGTCACCGACTTTATGGGATTGTTGCCAGGGTTAAATAAGATAACAAATATAATACCCTTAGCATAACCCCTGAGGAATAAAAAGCACTCAATAAATTGTGGGTATTACCACTAACCCTTGCTGTGCTGCAAGTCTTTTTGATGAGAGGCCCTTGTTTTGATCTTATTTATAGGCCTGAGTGCCTGAAAATTACAGCCTGAACTTCATAACCATTTGTCTTATGGTCCCAAATCAAACCCAGTTTTTCTGTTTAGTCACACAGGTGAAATGATCTTGAAACACCAGTAATACTCATGGCCTCATTCATGTAAAACCATCAGGACTTATAGTTACCATATGACTTAGAGTGTTCTAGGTTATGCTGCTGTGACAGAAGCCCTCCAAGCCTCGGTGGCTGGTAGGCACTGGGCGTAGTCCTCCCAAGCACCCAGGCTGCCATAGCTCTGTTCCACACCTGCCTGTCTGATGGCGGAGGCAGGAAATGACATGGCTCCTCGTGTTTTCTTCTGGAAGTGACATGCGTCACTTCTACTCACACTTCATTGGCCGAAGTAAATCACCTGGCTGCACCTCACTTGAAGTGGGGCAGGCAAAGGCTAATCCTTCATGGACCCAGAAAGGGCAGAACCACAAAAGCCACAGCTATGTCACCTGTAGCCAAGAGCCAGGCTATGTACTTCATAGGCATTATTTTTATGGACTCATTGCGACATCTGTATGAAGAGGGTGTTCTTTGTAGCCCTATTTTACAGGTGGGGAACGGAGGCTAGAAGTGGCCGACCAAACAAAGGGCAGAGCCAGACTGGAGCTGGGTTCCTAAGTAGGTCAAGCACAGGCAAATGCTTCCTCTGGTCGGCTCTCCCCATCCGTGGATACTTCAGATTAGGTGGGTTTGCAAGTGCTCATTAACTGCTCTTGAGTGGAATGAAACTAAAAAATGTCACATTCATTTAAGGTAATGGGTATCGTGCATGCAGCCTTAACCACAAAGAGCATACAGTGAAATGTCTGCCAATAGAAAATTCTTCTCTGTGCGTCCTCACCGCAGTTTCAGAGAAAGGGTAAGAGAGCACCATTTGAGAGTGTTTTATTTTATTTATTTATTTTTTTATTATATTTATTTTTATTTTATTTTATTTTATTTTTTATTTTATTTCATTTTATTTTATTATTTTATCTTATTTTGTTTTATTTTATTTTGTTTTGTTTTATTTTATTTTTTATTTTATTTTATTTTATTTATTTTTATTTTATTTTATTTTTTTATTTTATTTCATTTTTATTTTATTTTATTATTTTATTTTATCTTGTTTTGTTTTGTTTTGTTTTATTTTTTTAGCTCTGTGCACGATGTTGAAAGAAAGCATCTTGGATATCTGCAGAAGCCCTTACAGACTCCTGCATCACACATTAAGCAAAGAGACCTTAAGAAACAGGAATATGAGAAGCAGACAGAACTTTTAGCTCCGACTCCTGGTGCATGTTGTTGTGATCGCAGACCTAACGTGTATACTCACTCGTGAGTCACTGTCGTGACTGCTCTTTACCGAGCGTGTCCCGTGACACGCACTCGTAGGGTGCTTTGCAGACGGTCCGGCTGAATCCTCACGACCCCTGGTGTATGTTGTAGAGTTTCCTCATTTTCTACCCGAGCCTCAGAGCAGGTGTGCCGTTGCGAAGGGCGGCAGCCGAGATTTGCTCCCAGACCTGCTGGCTGGGACATGGATGTTCTTTACGACTGTACTTCAGTGACTGTGCAGTAGGGGAGAAGGTGGAAAACACATCTAATATTAGTGGAACGATTGATTCATTGTGGCATCTCTCTATGACTCTAACAATCTCTGTTTTCATAACATTCAAAAGAATTGAAGGGCTCAAGAGAAATGTTTAAGAAAACAGGATACAGGAGTCCATACAGGGGAGATTGTACAGGGTTAGAAAAGAATTGCATAGAAAAGACTGGAAGCAAATCGGGAAAGACTGGAAGGTTTAGCATGTGGTATTTATCTCTGGGCAGGATTATGAGTGATTTGGGTTCTTGCTGCTTGTTCTGTTTAAGAGTTCCAAGTTCTTTAAACATGTGTTCTAATGTTTGTTTATTTTTTGAGAGAGAGAGAGTGCAAGCATGGGAGGGGCAGAGAGAGAGGGGGTACAGAGGATCTGAAGCGGGCTCTGTGCTGATGGCAGAGAGCCCGATATGGGGCTTGAACTCATGAACTGTGAGATCATGACCTGAGCCAAAGTTAGATGCTCAACTGACTGAGCCACCCGGGGGCCCCTTTAAATATATTTAAATGTTACTGTTAAATAATAAATGTTAAATATAATTCAATGTTATCTTCATATACTCAATATATACTTACGTGTTTGTATTTATATAATAAAATATATTAATATATTTAAAATAGATAGATATAGATGTATATATAGATGTATATGTATATAAAATCCTCTCAGGACTCAAAAGGGAGCAAAGGTAAAATGTAGCTGGAGTTTCTCATAACGATGTTTTAAGTTAAGTTCAGGGTCCTGGAAGGTCTAAATAAATATGTTTGACGTTCTCTCAAGCCTTGGTTTCAAACCTGGGAAACTTCTTATCTTTATGCTCTGGAAAGGACATGAGGTCAGATCTCATTTTATAGAATAAAATAGTCTGCCCTTAGGAGCGATATGCCGGTAGCCTTGCACGGTTGCTCACTCTGAAGACACAGAACATTTTGATACTCGGTCTGCATGACCGGGGAGGCTGAGGAGCTGGTGGTTCCCCATGACAGCTTGGGGTTCTCTGGCTGCAGCCCGAGAAGTGGAGTCCGGCCAATCTAAGCAGAAGAGGAGATTGGGAAGGATGGGCGTGGTTCACAGAATCGGAGTGACCTGGTAGTGCCCCTGGAGCAGGACAACAGGACAGCCTCTTCAGAGGCCACCTTCAAAAAGGTTGCTTCCCAATTGTGGTTGGCCATTGAATCCCTCCAGTGATGCTATCACAGAACAGAGTTCACTTGGTTTGGTGTGCATCACGTGACCTGACCATCCCTTCCGGGCAGTGGGAGGGAGGGTAGGAAGCTGTCTGGAGTTCACGTCCAAAGACCGCAGTGTGGGCAGAGGCTGTTCCCCAAGGGAACATCAAAGGCTTTTTCTCAAAAGACCGGGAAGGGGTGATGGCCGTTTAGCATGGCAAGATGGTGACCGTCCTGTAGTCTTCATGAGTGCCAGAGATCTGCCAAGTTACCGTGATCTAGAGAACACAACCCCTGGTGTTCAGAGAAACCGTCTTCCGCCCCTGCGTCTCCAGTCAGTTACTCTGAATCTGTCACTGAATTAAATTTACCCATGTCTTCTTTTTCATTTCCGAGTCTTAATTATAGTCTGTGTCTCCGCCCTTGACTCTTGCGGTGGCCTCCTGTTTGTATTCTTGCCTTCGATCTCCTCTCTCTGACTTCCTGCAGCACTGGCCAGACTATATTTTTAAATTCATGGACAGAAGAATGTCCTTTTCCATCTTTATCGGTTTTGTTCTGGGGTTGGGGCCGGGGGGGGGGGGGCGGATGCTAGGACTGTAGGAAAAGTGACAGACCACTGCAGATTCATCTCACAAATGTACGGTCCACATTTGTATTTAAGGCTTTGAGAAGTCCTGCAGTAAGGAAAACCATTGGCCATTTGTATCACTTAGAATGCTTTGAATTTTAGCAGCAGATGTCCACTCAGCGTGGCTTAAACAATAAGGTAACTTTATTTCAAGTGACAGGGTGTCCAGAGGTCGGGAGAGTCCAGATGCCTTGTGATTAGGGGACCTGCTGCCTTACCTTCCATTTTCCTTTGCTGTGCCTTCAGCTTTGCATCGGCCTCTTCCTCAGATTGGCCTTTTTCCTGGTCAGAATACAACTGAAGGTCTTTGCTTCCTTGCTCATAAACCAAACAGGAGGCAGGGGAGGTGCTATGGTCTGAATGTCCGCGTCCGCCCCTCTCCCACAATCCCCACAGCTCCTGCCTTGAACTCCTGATCCCCGAGGTGATGGTATTGGGAGGTGGGGCCTTTGGGAAGTGATTAGGTCATGAGGGTGGAGCCTTATGAATGGGATTAGCGCCCCTATAAAAGGGGCCCCAGAAAGCTCCTTTGTCCCTTCCACCCTGAGTTAGAATACAAAGGCACCATGATGATCCAGAAAGTGGACCCTTATGGGATCAGCCGGCCCCTTGATCTTGGACTTCAGCCTCCAGAACGGAGAAATACATTGCTGGTGTTTATAAGCCACTCAGTCTATATGGTGTTCTGTTAGAGCAGCTCACGTGGGCTAAGAGGAACAGCCCACGTGGTTCCAGTGATGGAATCAGAGTCCTTTCCTCCAGTCTGAGCCCATTCATTCACATGTTTGCCATTGACCATTAAAACAACATGCTTTGTTGTTGACCGTTAACCCATGTCGGAGGGAAGGGATTCTGACTGGGCTCTAGCCCAAGTCTTTGTTGTTTTGTTTTTTAATTTTTTTTTTCAACTTTTTTTTTAATTTTTTTTTTATTTTTGGGACAGAGAGGGACAGAGCATGAACGGGGGAGGGGCAGAGAGAGAAGGAGACACAGAATCGGAAACAGGCTCCAGGCTCTGAGCCATCAGCGCAGAGCCTGATGCGGGGCTCGAACTCACGGAGCGCGAGATCGTGACCTGGCTGAAGTCGGACGCTTAACCGACTGCGCCACCCAGGCGCCCCCGTTTTTTAATTTTTTTTTAATATTTGCTTATTTTTGAGATAGAGCATGAGCCGGGGAGGGGGAGAGAGAGGGAGCCACAGTATCTAAGGCAGGCTCCAGGCTCTGAGCTGTCAGCACAGAGCCTGATGCAGGACTCGAACCCATGAACTGTAAGATCATGACCTGAGCCGAAGTCCGACGCCCAACCAACCGAGCCACCCAGGCGCCTCTCCAGCCTGAGTCTTTGAACTAGTCACAGGCAGGGGAGGCAGGATTATGGTGACTGGCTTAGGGCCATTAAGAACCTTTCTGGAGTTGGGGTGGGGAAGCTTGTTCTAAGTCTGGAGACCTTCACGGGGAGGGACTGATACCTGGACAAAATCAGACTTCTGTTCAGAAGGGAGAAGGAGCAAAGCATTCTGGGTAGACAGAAGTGCCCACTGGCGCTCGCTCAACCCACCATTTTGACTATGGAAACCATCTCCCGTGGAACGTCTGTGCCTTAAATTAGAATCTGTCGAATGCTGTCACGGGGAACGTTTGTCTGTAAAGTTTGAATCCTACTTTGGCCACATCTTCACCTTTGATCCAGCCTTTTCCTCCCCTTTCTGTTTATCAGAACTGTTTTTCTTGGATTCCAGAACCCTGGTTCATATCAATGTAGAAAACGTGGTGTATTGTTTTGCGTAGGTCTATTGTAATCTTTTAGTCTGGTGGCCTGGAGATGCCCCGGCACAGTATCTGGAATATGGAAGGGACTCTAGAACCGTTTGTCACTTTCACGCTCCTTCATTCATTTATTTAAAATTTTTTTTTTTTAGTGTTTTTATTTATTTTTGAAGGAGAGAGAGAGAGATACAGAGCATGAGCAGGGGAGGAGCAGAGAGAGAGGGAGACACAGAATTCGAAGCAGGCTCCAGGCTCTGAGCTGTCGGCACAGAGCCCGACGCGGGGCTCGAACTCACAAACTGTGAGATCATGACCTGAGCCGAAGCCGGACGCTCAACCGACTGAGCCACCCAGGCGCCCCTCATTCATTTATTTTAATGTCTATTTATTTTTGAGAAGGAGACAGCGCACAAGCAGGGGAGGGGCAGAGAGAGAAGGAGACACAAAATCCGAACAGGCTCCAGTCTCTAAGCTGTCAGCACAGAGCCCAATGCGGGGCTCGAACCCATGAGCCATGAGATCATGACCTGAGCCGAAGTCAGATGCTCAACCAACTGAACCACCCAGGCAACCCTGTCTCGTTCACGCTCTTATAGCTCAGTTGAGATCCGCCTCTTGACGGTGTTGACCTCCTTCCTTTGTGGGTCCACGGTGCCGTGCTTGTCCTCCTTTATCCCTCTTGTTACCCTGCTTTGATCTCTGGTTGCTTCTGCTGTTGGTTTTTTATCTACAGGGAGTGGGGCTGACTCCTCTGTGCCCTGTGTTGTTGTCCACGGTGCTTCACAAACAGCGGGGGCCAGTCCTCATCAAGGTGGTGGTAATGAGGCTGTAGGCATGGCTCAAACAGGAAGTCATGACGGATTTATTTTTTTTAATTGCCACACAATCAAGGTTTCCCATGCTCAGTGGGTAGCTGTGGGCTTGTAATCTTGCCTTGATGATCTCCCAAGATTTTATTACACTGGCAAAAATATGACATGGCTTTAGGATTGGTTCCTAGCATATCGCCTTCAATCCGAAAGTATGATTCTCTAATTATGACTAGAGAATAGATATGGGCTCAGACCTATGACCCGTAATGACCTGTGACCCCATACCTATGCCACTGCATAGTCATTCATGCCAGGAGGAAGGTGTAAGATGTGACAACTTAGTAAAGAAACCATTCATCCAACAGATGTCTATTGAGCACCTGTCACTGATTGGGTCCTTGGGAACCAGATCCCAAAAATAACATGCAGGATGTTTATTAGGAAGTGCTCTTAGCATCAGGACCTATGGAAAGGACTAAAAGGAAGTAGAACTATGGGGCTCCTGGGTGGCTCAGGTCCTGATCTCGCGGTTTGTGGGTTCCAGCCCCATGTCGGGCTCTGAGTTGACAGCTCAGAGCCTGGAGCCTGCTTCGGATTCTGTGCCTCCCTCTCTCTCTGCTCCTCCCCCCTTGTGCTCTCTCTCAAAAATAAACATAAAGAAAATTTTAAAAAAGGAGGAGGACTAGGCAGAGAGAGAAGTTAAGCTGTGATGTCCCAGCAAAGGCCTCAGCTGGTTCCATGTTTCCTGCTGGAGCTTGGGTGTATGTATCTTCAGAGTTGTCCTGAGTTGGGGAGAAGAAACTGAGCTCATCTCTGTGTTGATCAGACCTTGGAATTGGGCCTTCCCTGGAAGACAGACCTTTAACCAAAGCGATGCCAAGGGGTAGACAGCTGAGGGTAGTCATCTGGATGTGTTCTAGCAGCTAGGGAATAAGTTCTTCCTTCCGAAAGGGGAGTCTGGTGCCCACTGTACATGACATGTGCCAGATCTTCTGCTAGAAGCATGAGCGGGACTAGGAGAGCAAATAAACAAGTCATCACAATTCGCTTGGATGATAAGTGAGTTGTTGATGGTAACAATGAAAACATAACTGGATTTGGCTGGAGTGGGGTTTGGGAGGAAGTCCCGCAAGCTGCCACCTGAATGGAGAGACACTTTTAGGATAAGGAAAGTGGAAATGATGTGGCTCAACACCAAGGGATATAGCGTGTGGCTCCTTGAAGGAAGTAAAAGTAAGCTCTCTGTGTTAGGAATGTCCCTGGGAGTAGGGATGAGGCTTATAAATAGGATGACTGTCTTGCCCAAACAAGGACATCCTGAGAGTGATTACAGAATTCATAGGGCCAGAGCGGCAGGTATAAACCTGGGCAAACTTTCTAGTGACCCTACTTGTAAGACATGATTCAGTAGATTTGGATTATTTTTATTTTTATTTTTTTAATGTTCGTTTAGTTTTGAGAGAGAGAGCAAGTGTGTGAGCAGGGCAGGGACAGAGAAAGAGGGACACACAGAATCCAAAGCAGGCTCCAGGCTCTGAGCTGTCAGCGCAGAGCCCAACGCAGGGCTTGAACCCACGAACTACGAGATCATGACCTGAGCCAAAGTTGGATGCTTAACCGACTGAGCCACGCAGGCGCCCCTATGATATTGTTTTAAATGAGTTAATACAATCTAGTACTTAAAATAGTGTCTGGGACAGAGCGAACCCTCAGTAGGTATAAGATACTGCTGTTACTCCTTTGAACAGAGGAGTCGCAAGGTCAGATTTGGGTTTTAGAATGACCGGTCTGGGTGCAGAGTGGAGAACTGAATGGAGGGGAGCAAGCCTGGTGCCGACAGACCAGCTAGGAGATGATACTGCTGATTAGGAGACTAGCTGGTAATCCAGTTGAGACAATGAGGGTCTGGATCAGATCTGTGGGCGTGACGAGGCAAGAGCTGCAGAGCTTCCAGAGATATTTAAGACGTTGAGTCAGGGGACCTTGGTAGGACTTGGGGGGGCAGCAGGAGAGAAAGCTGCTGAGGTCTGGGTTTGGGCAAAGTGGATGTGGGTGCCAGTCACTGAGAAGGAGCCTGGGAGAAAGGCACGTGGGAGTCAGTAGGCAGCGGGGATGAGGGGCTGGAGCTTGGGAGAGAGGTCTGGGGGGTGATGGAGCTGGGGATCAGCAGCAGGTGGGTAGAACTGAAGCTTGGAAATGGGGTAAGAAGAGCCCATTTTAAGGTGGAGTGTTACCTGGAGGGGAAAGCCTTTCTCCACCCACTGTGTTAGTTTCCTGCAGCTTCTGTAACACATTAGCACGAAGCGAGTGGCTTAAAACAACGCCACAGGATTCTCTCACTGTTCCAGAGGCCAGGAGGACAAAACCAAGGTGTGGGCAGGGCCACGCTCTCTCTGAAGGCTCTGTGGGAGAATCTGTTCCTTGCTCTGGTGTAATAAGAAGATCTCCTCTTGGTTCCTTAGTTCTTGGCACAAAGACCCAAAAATCCTTGGAATTTCTTGAGTGATAGTTATGCTTTCTTATTCTAATGAGGTGACTCCCTACACAGCTTTGGGATGGGAGCTAGTCACCAGAAAGACCAACCACATGATTAAAGGGTTGGCCCTTGAGGCCAGCCCAACCTCCAGGGAGGCGAGGGGAGCCAGGGTTCAGTGCTGCTGCCCATGGCTTACTGCGTCATGCCTACAGAATGAAATCCCATATAAAAACTCAGGGCGTTGAAACCCAGTAGAGCTTCCTAGTTGGGGAAGGGCAATATATTGGAAGGGCATCCAATGTGTTGGAAGGGCATCCGGATTCCATGAGGAGAGCTCGTGGAAGCTGGACGTTTCTCCCCAGCCCACCCAGACCTTGCCCTGTGCATGTCTTTCGTGTGGTTGTTCTGAGCTGAATCTTAATCCACACACACAAAGTTCTCCTAAGTATAGTGCTTTCTTGGGACCTGACAGGGTCATGGGAAGCCCTGAATTTGTAGACAGCTGGGCAGGATTATGGATGGTTTGGGGACACTCAAAACATGTGGCTGGCATGTGAGGTAGGGGCTGTCTTGGGAAGTGCTGTGTCCTTAACTTGTGGGGTGTGTGCCAACCCTGGGGAGTTAGTATCAGAGTGGAATTGAATTGTAGGACATCTGGTTGGCATCAGAGAATGGTGTCACGTCTTTCTTTTAGCTTCTGCTGGTACCAGTAGTCCTTGGTGATCCTTGGCTGGTAGACCCATCCTTCCATTCTCTGCCTCTGTAACCACATGTCCTTCTCCCTTTGTGTCTCTTCCTACTTATAAGGACACCAGTCCTATTGCTCTAAGGTCCACCTACTCCAGTACAACTTCATTGTAACTACACCCGCAACAACCTGATTTCTAGATGAGGGCACGTTCTGAGGTTCCTGTGGTTAAGACTTCATCAGGGGCGCCTGGGTGGCTCAGTCGGTTAAGCGTCCGACTTCAGCTCAGGTCACAATCTCGCGGTCCGTGAGTGCGAGCCCCACATCGGGCTCTGGGCTGATGGCTCAGAGCCTGGAGCCTGCTTCCGATTCTGTGTCTCCCTCTCTCTCTGCCCCTCCCCCATTCATGATCTGTCTCTGTCTCAAAAAAAAAAAAAAAAGTTAAAAAAAATTAAAAAAAAAAAAAAGACTTCATCATATCTTCTGGACGGGGTGTGGGCAACTCAACCCACACCACCTACAAGGCACACATTTCCCATCTCACAAACAGTATTTTTTTTCTGTTTGCTTTGTGCCAAGTGCAGTGGTGGGGGGTCATGAGGCAGACAGAGGTAAGTCCGTCCGATAACCTTGCCCTCAAGGGGCTTGTATTCCAGTAGGGAAAATTAAGACAGGAGCACACTGTAGATGTTGGAGGTTGTTTTTGTATTTTTAATTTTTTTTGTATTTTTTTTAAATGTTTATTTATTTTTGAGAGAGAGAGAGAGAGGGAGGGAGGGAGGGGCAGAAGAGAAGGAGACACAGAATCTGAAGCAGGCTCCAGGCTCTGAGCTGTCAGCACAGAGCCTGATGCGGGGCTCGAACTCATGAACCACGAGATCATGACCTGAGCTGAAGCCGGACACTTAACTGACTGAGCCATCCAGGTGCCCCAGAGGCTGTTTTTTTACTAATACCCTAAGATGGAATGAAATGTCAGAATGATAGGACAGTCACTTAGGGCTTTAGTTGCATATCAGGTGTCAAGGAGCAAAAGGTGATGTAAGTTGGACCCTGGAAGGAAGCATGGAATTCTGACGGATGGAAAGGAGGGAAAAATATAAACGAACATTTAAGATAGTGAAGTGCACTACAGCCAAGGGGACGTGCAAACCCAAGATATTAATCTGGATGCATATAGAATTTATTCTTCACATTAGAGTAAGAGACATGCACAGATGGAACAGTAGGTGAATCGCATAGAAATGCCCTGGGGTGCCTGGGTGGCTCAGTTGTTAAGTATCCGACTCTTGACTTTGATTGTGGTCATGATTTCATGGTTGTGGAATCAAGCCCCACATTAGGCGCCATGCTGAGTGTGAGGCCTGCTTGAGATTTGCTCTCTCTCATTCTCTCTCTCCCTCGCTTCCTGCCCCTCCTCTGCTCATGCGCGCTCTCTCTCTCTCAGTCACTCACAAATAAATATTTAAAAAAAATCGAATTGCACCGATATGCAGCCATCTCTATGATACACTGAGGAGGGCAAGGAATAGGATGCGGAAGGAACCCTGCGTGCGGTATTCGACGTCAGGTTTTAGTGTATGGTAAATGATAGGCTCCCAAACACTCGTAGTCACCGTGCTGGTAAATGCACACAGCATCTTGGGAGAATGTTAAAAACTTGCCGACAGTGCCCCTTGGTAACTTGGGAACAGGAGACAGAGGGAGATCGCATTTCTCCCAGGAACCATCAGTCACAGTTCAGGGGGGCACAAAAGCATAGTCGCGGGAAGGTGGTTTCCCCTCCACCGAGACCCGCCCGTGGGCAAGTGTGCCCCAGAAAGCCGCAGAGAAGCTGCCATTTCTCCTGGCCCCGCTGAATGCGGGTGTCCTTGTGGAATGGGACTCATTCATTCCCATCACTCCTGTCCGTGGCTCCCTAGCCCCAAGACCTCAGCTCTTTGGGGTCAGGTTTTGGGAACTTCTTTGCAATATTCACAAGAATGGTTGCTGTTTTCCCTATCAGGGTTCCTGATTGCATTGGGTCTTTTTATTGCTGGCTGAAAGAGTAATTATCTAGGTAGTATTGGTCTGGCTTTTAATGCTCTTTTTCATAAGCCTGATATTTGTACAGGACACAACCTCATTGGGGTCTTTCAAATTTCTGGTACAACCTCTCTTGGGTGGTGGGGGTCACGCCAAGCCACACAGCCAATCCCATCATTGTACATAAACCCACCAAGATTGTTTTGGAACTTTTCTGTGCCTTGAGCAGATATAGAGGCTGGGCTGAAAGACAGAGGAGCTCAAAATATAAATACGAGTATGTGCGCATACATGCATGTATTAATTGGTTCTTCATTTCCGTCTGGTCCCCTCTTCCAGCCTGGTACCCTTCTTGTTTTCTCTGTTCCTTTATGTCCTGCTCTTTCCATATTTTCACTTCTGATTTCTTCTTTATTTTTTTTTTTTTAAACCTTCTTTACTTTCTACAGATCTTAAAGTGGTAGATATTCTGAATCATGGTTAACTGTTTGTCAGGGTCAGATCATTGTGAGAAAGCCATTCAACTTCCTTGCCCACCCCACCCACCCCCACTGCATTGGAAACCTGGTTCCATTTCTCACAAGACCCCTCCCACCTGCCCTTACTGTGCATCTCCTGGTTTAATGGGAAATGAGAATAAAGGACTCTGCTGTGGTCTGTTCTTTGATGTTTTTAAAGAAGATTGTCATCCTGCCTTTCTTGATTGTCCTCTGTCTCCTTGGATGCTGTGGAATATAATAGAAGAGAGAGAAGCATTGCCCCCTTAGTGGTTATCCTTGAGGCATTTAGAATGTGCCTGTTGTATTTCCTTGCAAACAAACCCCCTTATACCTATCCTGTGAGAGAAATAAGCAGTTTCCTCTCATATTCAGTAAATGTTTATTGTGTTCAGTATTGAGAAAAATGCAGAAATAGTCCTGGTGGGGGTAGAAACAGCGAGAATAGTGAACGAGAGAATGTAGCGTGCAGCCAAGAGGTGCTGACTAAAAGGTCAGAAAGATTTTGGGTGGGAGGATAGAATGATCACGAAGACGATAATAAATGTGTAAACTCATGCAGTTAGAGCCCCTATGACTCCATTTTTTAAATCTTTTTTAATCTTTAAAAATGTATTTTGAGAGAAAGAGACAGCACACAAACGGGAGGGGCAGAGAGGGGGGGGGCAGAGAGAGAATCCCAAGCAGGCTCCACACTGTCAGTACAGAGCACAATGTGGGGCTCGGTCCCACAATTGTGAAATCATGACCCCCATGACCTAGGGTCACACCCTGAGCCAAAATCAAGAGTCTGAAGCTAGGGGTGCCTGGGTGGCTCAGTCAGTTAAGCGTCGGACTTCAGCTCAGGTCATGATCTCACAGCTCAAGGGTTCGAGCCCCGCGTCGGGCTCTGTGCTGACAGCTCGGAGCCTGGAACCTGCTTCGGATTCTGTGTCTCCCTCTCTCTCTGCCGCCACCCCCTCAAAAAAATGAATAAACATTAAAAAATAAAGAACGGACGCTTAACTGAGCCACCCAGGCACCCCCACCCCCATGACTCCATTTCATAGGAGTGTGAACTAGTCAAGAGAAGGTAAGAGATTTGCCCGAGTTTGGCAACCAGAACCCAGTTGAATCCAGGCACTGCCAAGTCGCGAACTGGCCACAGGCCAGATACAAATAACACCACCAACGTTCTGAAATTCTCTTTCCTCTCCTCTTGTTGCTTGAGAAGCTTCGTGGAGGAGGTGGAACTTGAAAGGGAGACTTCGAGAGTAGTTCAGAGTTAAATAAAGAGAAGAGCAGACAGTCTGTAGGAAGGGGACCCAGCATACACACGTGGGAATAGATGTTGTATTTGCACAGCAAGTGGGAATGGAGGGCTTCTTAGAAGGGAGTGTGTGTCGTGAAGCTTGATGAAAGGTCAGGTGCTGGGGGAGACCCGTGTTGGGGAGCTGGGGAAGCAGAGTCCATTGGGTGAGAGGTGGTCTGTTAGACAAAGAGGAGCGATGGCAGGTGGTTGAAAAGGAGTGAGGTTAATAGTGTGGTTGTTTTGGAATAGCACTTTAGCTGCTGTGTATGGGTAGATTGAAAAGGGGCAGCCTAGAATGAAGGAGGCCAGCCAAGAGAATAGAAGCAAACCTGGTTGAGCCTCAGGATATTTAGGCAGATTTGGTTGGCTAGGTTTTCTTTGTCATTGTTGCTATTTTATTCATCTTAAAGCTGTGCGTTTGAGCAAGGAGCACAACCTTTTCCAATTGAAAAGGTATAAAAGTAACCCTACAGCCCTTTGCTGAAACTGCTGCATAAGCGTTTAGTCTAAAAGAGGAGGAAGTTTTAAGTTAATCTGAGTAGAATGTGATGAGAGATTATATTAGAGTAGCAATGACACATATCTGTCCCTGCCATTCTAAGAATAAAGTCATAACAAGTCTCTGAATATGATAATGAGCCAGGAAAATTGGAAAGAAGCTCTAAAGTATAATTATTTTCAGATATGATTGTCTATGTAGAAAACCCAAAACCCTGAAAATAATAATAAGAGTTTATCAAGGCCATTCCATTCAAAAGAAAGAAGTGAATATATTAATATCAGGTGCAGTAGACTTCAGATCAGGGAAAATTACAGGAATACAGGAAGACTGTACCTAATGATAAAAGGTTCAGTTTCTCAAAGAAGACATAATAAACCTAAATGTGTATGCACCTGAGAATAGAGGTTCAAAATGTGCAGCAAAATGGGGCGTCTGGGTGGCTCAGTCGGTTAAGCATCTGACTTTGGCTCAGGTCATGATCTCACGGTTTGTGGGTTTGAGCCCCACGTTAGGCTCTGTGCTGACAGCTCAGAGCCTGAAGCCTGCTTCATATTCTGTGTCTCCTCTCTCTGCTTCTCTCTCTGCTCTCTCCCCCGCTTGTGCTCTGCCTCTCTCTCAAAAATAAATAAACATTTAAAAAAATGTGCAGCAAGAAGTGATAGAGTTGAAAATAGATTTGAAAAGATAGAGTTGAAAAGAGAGACAAATTCATAGTTCCGTGGGAACTTCAACATTCCACTCTCAGTTGATAGAATTAGTAGATAGCAAATTAACAAGACTATAGAAGAACCATGTAACACTATAAACTAACTGATAAATATTTGTTGCACTCCACCCATTAACGAGAGGATGCATATTCTTTTCAAGTGTCCCTGAAACACCACGGTCAACCAAACCTGGGTCATAAAATAAATATTATATTAAAAAATTTGAAATCTTACAAAGTATGTTCTCTGATCATAATTGATTTCAACTAGAAACAATAACAGAAAGGTAACTAGAAAGTTCCAATGTTAAACAATACCCTTAAAGACAATCCATAAGCTAAAGAGGAAATTTTGTGGGAAATTCAAAAATATTTTGAATGAATATGAAAATACAACATATCAAAATCTGTGGGATGCAGCTAAAGCTTAGAGGGACATTAATAGCATTAAATGCTTGCATTAGAAAAGAAGAGTCTCTAATCAGTCTCTAATCAGTAATCTAAGCTCTTAAGATAAAAAAAAAAGAAGTACAAAATAAAACTGAATCAAACAGAAGTAGTAAAGAGGTGAATGGTAATCAATGAGATACCAGCATATCAGTAGAGAGGATAACTGAAACTGAAAGCTGATGCTCAGAAAAGATCAATAAAGTTGATCTAACAAAACTAAGGAAAAAGAATAAGACACAGTTGGCCACTATCAGGAATAAAAGAGAGGCTATAACTACAGACTTGACAAGTTATTAGAAGGATTAAAAACAACTCTGCACATACTTTGGACAACTTAAACTGTACTAGTTCTTTGAAAGCTACAAATTACCAAAATTCACCAAAGAGACACATAAACTGGAATAGTCTTACATCTATAAAGAAATTGAATTCTTTCCAAAAACAAAACTGCAGGTCCAGATGGTTTCACTGGTGAATTCTGCAAAACATTTAAAGAAATAACATCAGTTCTACACAATTTCTTTCAGAAAATAGACAGAATGCTTCCCACCTAGCTAGTGAGAGATTCAGCATTACACTGATAACCAAACCAGAGACATTACAAGAAAACTACAGACCACAGCCCTCTACAAAAATCCTCAAATCAATAAATGAAATACAGCAATATATATCAAAAGAATAATACACTATGACCAAGTGGGCTTTATCTTAGGAATATATGATTGGTCCAACTTTCACAAATCAAGGTGATCTCCCCCATTAAATTCAGAAGAAAAAAAACAAATGCTCATATCAACTGGTACAGCAAAAGCATATGACAAAATTTAAAATCTATTCATGGTTAAGTGTATTCTCAAACTAGAAATATTAGGAACTTGAATCTGATAAATGGTATATAAGGAAAACCTACAGCTAATATCATATTAAATCACATGCTTTTCTTTTAAGATTGGAACTATTGCAGAGATGTTCTCTTTTACTTCTATTCATTCTCATACTAGTGAGCCTAGTCAGTGCAATAAGGCAAGAAAAATAAATAAAGGATAAACAGATGGGAAAGGAATAAATAAAATTGCCCCATTTGTAGATGACATGATTACCTATGGGTAAAATACTGAGGAATCTATGAGGAAGCTCTTACAACTCATAAGTGCACTTATCAAAGTCTCAAGCTGCAAAATGAACATACAAAAGTCAGTTGTATTTTTATATACTTGCAGTGAATAATTGGAAATGAAATTTAGAAAACATACTTTAGATAAATCCCACAGAACATGCAGGCTCTATATGCTGAAAACTACAGAACAATGATTGTATTCCAGTTTGCAAGACTCAATCTAGTGTCAGTTCTCCCTGTATTGACCTATAGGTTTAATGCAACTCCAATAAAAATTTCAGCAAGATATTTTTGTAGACAGAGACAGTCTAACTGTAAAATTTTAATGGAAAGGTAAATGAATAAGACTATTGAAAACAGTGTAGAAAAAGAAGAATATCATTGGAGGATCACACTACCCAATTTTAATAATTACTGTAAAGCTACTGTAATCAAGCTACTGTAATCATCATCTATGGTATTGATGAAGACATATACACTTAGATCAGTTGAACAGAATAAAAAATCCAGAAAAAGACTCACACACGTGGTCAATTGATTTTGGGCAAAGACACAGAGGCCGTTTGATAGAGAAATAATTGTCTTTTCAACAGATGGTGTTGGAAAAATTGGACTTCACATAAATCTTGTAACAGGTCTTCTTTTGTGTCTGGCTTCTTTCAATATACTGTTTTTGAGATTCATCCATGTTGTATGTATCTTCCTTTTTAGTATTCCATTGCTCAAATATAACCATAATTTGTTTATTTATTCACCTACTGGTAGACATTTGGATTGTTTCCAGTTTTTGGCTTGTCTGAAAATATATGCCCTGAAAATTCTTAGAGAAGTCTTTTTGGGAACATATGCCTTTGTTTCTTGGGATACATACCCACAAGTATAATTGTTGGTCAGTTGTATTAAAAAAAAACTGTCAAACATTTTTCCAAAGTGTTTCTATCATTTTATACCCACCAGTTATATATGATTCCAGTTGCGCTGTTACCTACATCAACACTTGGTATTGTCACTCCTTTTGATTTTTGTCACTCAGTGGGTGTGTAGAGGAATTTCATTCTGGGTTTAATTTGCATTTTCCTACCAACAAAAGATGCCAAAACCTTTTCATGAGCTTATCGGAGCATTCACATATCTTCTTTTGTGAAATGCCAGCATAATCTTTTGCCCATACTTAAATTGAATTCTGTGTCTTTTCTTTATTGATTTGTGGGGTCTCTTTATATATTTTGGATAGAAATCTTTTGTTAATTGTATTATTAACATTCTGCCAGTTGCTGTTCTTTTTCTACGTTCTTGATGTCTTTTGATGAATAGAAGTTCTTAATTTTGGCAAAGTGCACGTTATCATGTTTTCTTTTATAGTTAGTAGTTTTGTATCCTATTGAAGAAATCATTGACTATCCCAGAGATAAAATATTCTTCAGTATTTTCTTCTAGAGACTAATTATTTACCTTTCACGTTTAGGCCTGTAATCCACCTTAAATAAATATTTGAGTGTATTTTAACATTTGGATCAACTTTATCTTCTTTTCCAAATGAGTACCCAGTTTCTCTAGCACCATTTTATTGAACAGCCCATCCTTCCCCCCCACTGTATTACACTAATCTGTCTGTCACAGTCAGTCGACAGTAAATGTGGGTCTGTTTCTGGACTGTGATTCTGTTGCATTTTACCCATCTTTTACAGGTTTTAAATAATTCTTTTGTAACTACTCAATATTTTGTAACACATTTTAAAATCATCCACTAAAAATAAAAGAAAAAAGTTACTGATTATGGGAGGTGGAGACTATTTCATTAAGACTTACGTTATGTGGGGCGCCTGGGTGGCGCAGTCGGTTAAGTGTCCGACTTCAGCCAGGTCACAATCTCGCGGTCCATGAGTTCGAGCCCCGCGTCAGGCTCTGGGCTGATGGCTCAGAGCCTGGAGCGTGTTTCCGATTCTGTGTCTCCCTCTCTCTCTGCCCCTCCCCCGTTCATGCTCTGTCTCTCTCTGTCCCAAAAATAAATAAACGTTGAAAAAAAAATTAAAAAAAAAAAAAGACTTACGTTATGACCTGGGAAATGGATTATTAAACTATTGTGCCTGCCATTATCATGAGAACACAAGAATAAGGTGGTGAAGCTATAAAACTACTAGAAGATAACAGAGAAAACCTGGATGACCTTGAGTGTGGCAAGCCTAGATATAAAACTAAAAGACATGATTCATGAAGGAAATAATTGATAAGCTGGGCTTCATGAAAAGTAAAATATTCTGTGCTACAGAAATTCTCCTGACAATGTGTAATGTCTATATAATCTTTTGCCCATACTTAGATTCTATGTCTCTTCATTATTGATTTGTAGGGGTCCTTTATATATCTTGGATAGAAGTCCTTTGTTTACGTTATTAACAACGCATTCCACTAGTTGTTTGCTTTTTCCACCCTCTTAATGTCCTTCGATGAACAGAAGTTTTTAATTTTGACAAAATGCAAGTTCCCATTTTTATTGTCTTGATGATGTCAAGAGAAAGAGAAAACAAGCCATAGACTGGGAGAAAATATTTGCAAAAGACACACTTGATAAAGGACTGTTATCCAAAATATATAAAGAACTCTTAAAACTCAACAATAAGAAAACAACCCAGCTAAAGAATGGGACCAAAGATCTTACACCTCACCAAAGTAGATATATAGATGGCAAATGAGCATATGACAAGATGCTTCACTCCATAGGTCATTAGGGAAATGTAAATTAAAGAACAGTAAGATACCACTACACAACCATTAGAATAGCCAAAAAGTGAAAGAAGCCAATCTGAAAAGTCTGCATAGTGTACGATTCCAACTATAGGATGTTCTGGAAAAGGCAAAACTATGGAGACAGTAAAAAGATCATTGGTTGGTAGGGATTTGGAGGAGGAGGAGGGATGAATAGGCAGGGCACAGGATTTTTAGGGCAGTGAAAGAATGCTGTATGTTACTATAATGATGGATATATGTCATCATTGAGTTGGACCCTTGTCCAAACTCATAGAATATACAGCACCAAGAATGAATCTTAATGTAAACTATGGACTTTGGATGCTAATGGTGTGTCAGTATAGGTTCATCAGCTGCAACGAATGGACCACTGTTGATTCATAACAGTATCTGCTGCCCTGCACAGATAGATTTGGCTCTCTATCTCCTTTGATTCACACAGTCTTTTAAGTAGAAATCTGCCTTCCTAAAATCTATGAACTTACACTATAGAACTTAGTGTATAATCTATACACTATAATCTCTTCTGTAATCTAGAGAACTGTTCTGTCTGGCAGTCTCTCTTGACAATGACCATCACCCACAGGTTGTTTCTTGGGAGGGCATCATAGTCTTTATGATAAAATGAATCTTCAGAGTCCCATGTTCCCTTAGTACTTTTCATCAGCTTGACCATCAAATCCTCTTGAAGTACTTCCTGTGATCTTTGTACCTGCACCTGAGGAGGTGAACCCTGTTGGAGGAAGTGACTCAACAAACCACTGTGAGTTCTTTACCACCCAACTCAAATGGGCCCCCGTCACTGCTTTTGACTCCTTCCGTTTGTCAGATAATTTTGTGTTTTCATTCTACAAAACAGTAGTATTTTTCTACTGCCTTAAACGTCTGCCTCCTGGCACTTTCTCTCATGGCCACGCTCACCTACTTCCTAGAGAAAGTTGAAGCTCTGTTAAATGGACGGGAGAACCTTATTTTCCACTGTGAGGTCAAAGACCACCCACATCTGTAACCATTTCTCTCTTCCTCCCTGTTCTTTTAAAAAAATTTTTTTTAAATGTTTATTTATTTTTGAGACAGAGAGAGACAGAGCATGAATGGGGGAGGGGCAGAGAGAGAGGGAGACACAGAATCTGAAACGGGCTCCAGGCTCTGAGCTGTCAGCACAGAGCCCGACGCGGGGCTTGAACTCATGGAACGCGAGATCATGACCTGAGCCGAAGTCGGCCGCTCAACCGACTGAGCCACCCAGGCGCCCCTCTTCCTCCCTGTTCTAATGGAGGAAGTATCCTTATTTCTCTTTTCTTCCTATGCTTCCATCTGTGCTCTGGGTCATATCTCCTCCCGAACCTTCTCATGCCAGCAGGGATCCCTTGTCTCTCCTGTATATTCAACCACTCTTTCACGTAATTGGTTCCATCAACAATTGAACATGTTTGGTTCCTTCCATCTCAACAACAAACCTCCCTTGACACTCCCCAACCCCCACTTCCCTCTCCTCTCCAAACTTTTTGGAAAGACTTGTTTGTGTTCATTGCCTCCATTTCTTCACCTCACATGCATTCTATATCCCACCTTATCTGGCTTCTGTCCTTATTCCTTCCCCAAACCATTCTGCCTGAACTCTTTAAGGTACCAAAAGGACAGCAGGTTCCACATTGCTAAATTCATTGGGCATCTTTGAGTCTTTATTATTCACTTCTTTAGGAGCATTTGGTATTGTTGATCACTTTGTCTTGAAAGGCTGTTTTCTCCCCCTTGACTTCAATGATACCATATTCTGCTGGGGCTCTTCCTGTTTTTCTGGCCACTCCTTATCTGTCTCCATTGCAGGAAATAATGGATTTCCTCATAGATCGTTCTATAATCTCTCCCTATGCAATTTCCTTCATGCCCTTGGCTTCGGTGATCATTCTGTGCAGATGACTCACACTTCTCATAAGTCTTCTTCGAACTGCAAATAGTAGATCCACAAGACTTTCTAGGCCATGGAAAAGAATTTGAATTGTGAGCAAAGGAATAATAAGATTTTACTGACATTTTTCCAAGATGACTCTTCCTGCCGTGCGCAGAATAAACAATAGAGAGGCAAGAGTGGAAACCTCTTACGAGGCTAATATCCAGAAAAGAAGTCCTGGGGTCTTGAAGTCTTCAGTGAAATATTCAAAGGTACCTCATAATCAATACTTCCAAGGCCTAATTCATGACCTTCTACACAAGCTTCCCTGTTGTACTGTCTTCCATCACCATCTGTCCAGTTGGACTGGTCAGATACCTTGACTCCACTTGTCTTAGTAGTTGGGGGTACTATAGTAAAATGCCATAGACTGGGTGGTTTATAACCAACAGAAATTTATTTCTTACAGTTCTGGAGGCTGGAAGTCCCAAGATGGAGGTACCAGTATGGTCAGGTTCCTGTGAGAACCCTCTTCCTGGTTCATAGGTGGCACCATCTTGCTGGTCCACACATGGTAGAAGGGGCTGAGGACCTCTCTGAAGCCTCTCTTAGAAGAACATTAATCTCATTCGTGAAGGCTCTGCCCTCAGGACGAGATCACTTCCCAGAGGCTCCACCTGCTAATACTACCATCTTTGAGAGTTAGGATTTCCACATAAGAATTTTGTGGGGACACAGACATTCATACGTTAAGCACGACATTTTCTTTCCAATTCACCATTATGCATTCTGGTCTCCTTCCACTGTTTTTTCTACAGTAGCTTTAGTAGTTTTCAAAATGCAGGCTAATTTTTTTTTTAAGTGCTTTCACATCACTCTGAAGGTAATGACTAAAAATTTCAATATGTTTGGAACATATGGAACCTCCTATAAGGTCCATATAAGGTTCTTCACAGTCTGGACTTGATGTACCTCTGAAACCTCCTTTCCTACCTCCCTCCTTTTTTTTTTTTTTTTATTTTAGACCAAGCAGGGGATAGGGGCAGAGAGAGAGAGAGAGAGAGAGAGAAAGTTGTAAGTAGGCTCCACACAGAGCCTGACACAGGGCTTGATCCCATGACCCTGGGCTCATGATGATCTAAGTCAAAATTGAAATTTAGAGTTGGATGCTCAACTGACTGAGCCACCCAGGTGACCCCTACCTCCCTCTTTTTGCTTCTGCACTGCTCTAACTTCTGCTTGCGCTGCTCTCTGCTACCCTGACTACTGTTGCCCACGCGTCTCCTATTGTTCCAGAATCTTGGCTGAAGTGTCATTTTTGGTGAAGATTTCCCATAGCACTCAACTCCAGTTTAGGTCAAATTCCCTTATTATATGTTCTTGTAGAACCAGATTTCTTTTTTGTAGACTTACCCTAGTTTCCAAAGATATACTTATCTATAGAGTAATTGGATTAGTGTCTTTTTATGACACGAAGGATTGTTTCCATCAGAGCTCTGCAGAGAAACAGAATCAATGATATATATGTATGTAGACAAGAGAGAGATTTATTTTAAGGAACTGGCTCACGTGGTTGTGGGATCTGACAAGTCCGAAATCTGTAGGGCAGGCCAGCAGGCTGGAGACCCAGGGGATAGTTGATGTTTCAGTCTCACGTCTGAAGGCAGTCTGGAGGCAGAACATTTCATTCTTCCTCAGGGGACCTCAGTCTTTTCTCTAAAGACCTTTAACTGATTGGAAGAGGCCTACCCACATTATGGAGAGTGCTGTAAGCTGAATGTTTGTGTTCTCCCAAAATTCATGTGTTGAAACCTACTCCCCGATGTGATGGCATTTGGAGGTGGAATCACTGGGAAGTGACTGGAGATGACGGTGAGGCCATCATGAACAGGATTATTGCTCTTATAAGAGAGACCCCAGAGAGATGCCTCTCCTCTCCTGGCACATGAGGACACAGCAAAAAGACAGCATCTGGGAACCAGGAAGTGGGCCCTCCCCAGACATGGCATCTGCTGATACCTTGCTCTTGGACTTCTAGCCTCCAGAACTGTGAGAAATAAACTTCTCTTGTTTATAGGCCACCCAGTCTATGGTGTTTTGTTCAAGCAGCCCACGTGGACCAAGACAGAGGGTAGTCTGCTTTACTTAAAGTCTACTGATGCAGATTTTATGCACATCTAAAAAATACCTTCCCAGCAGCATCTCGACTGATGTTTGACCCAAAACTGGATACCATAGCCTAGCCAAGTTGACATAAAATTAGCCATCAAAGGGACCATGTCTGTCTTAGCCCAACATTGTATGATCTGTAGAAGGCTCTCAATAAATATTGATTGGATGGATTCGGGAGTGTTGGATTTCTAGATTTTCTGCCTGCAGCCAACACCAATGTGGGTAACGCACTTCATGGCCACATGCACACTGTTCTTTGGAGTCATTCTCTGCGTTCATTCTAAAATATCGTGTTGCTAACTTTTGATACAAGAAATATCTGTAATTTTTGACAAATTTGCTTTATAATTCATTTAGTCCCTCTTAGCTTGTTTCTTTACAAGCTCTTAAGGAGTCTCATAAGGAAACCTTACCAGCCACTTGACTTAATTATCTGGTTTGCTCTTCTCCAGTCTTCCCCTTTGCATCTTTTTCCTGTTTTCTTGGGTATAGTAACCAGAGCCAACTTTGCCCCAGTGTAACTGGACCATGACTTTTATTTGAGGAGATAATTGCATTTTTATTTCCCAGTGCTCTTCAGTTTTATTGGGCCATTTTGGCTACAGGAGCGCATTGTGCTGAATTTTCTGTTTCTAAACCCAAAGTTATTCTGGCCCCATCTCCAGAGTTTTCTATTTCTGTCGTTGGTGCCAGACACCGAGACAAGCATGCTTGGAGTCATCCTTGACTTTTCCACCCCCAGTGTTCCCATTCAATTACAAGATTCTCTTGATTCTTTCTGGAAAATAGGATCCCTCAAAATGGATGCTTTTATTTTTCCATTTCTTCCAGCAAGCCCTCATGGGCTCGTGCGTAATAATAGATTTATTATTGGATGTTTCTACCACGATACTCTCCCAACTTCACCTGCTGTAGCCATCAATGCTACACGAATCTTCCCAAGCATTAGCTTGAGTACACTTTCTTCTCCCCAACACCTGACACTCAGTCACTACTTTGGAACTCATTTGGTGGTCCTCCTTATATACCAGATAATCCAAACTATTTCCTGGCTTTATTGGACTTTCAATACAGAGGATTAAGTTACTCTAACCTTTCTGATCATGGCATATATCATCTTTGGTCTGCCGAAGCCTGTTTTCTATTATTTATTGAATCCCGCTCTGCTCTTTCTCTGTAGAAAGAGTTTGAATGTATTGTCTTTCGTCTCTATATGTTCTTATAAGCTGTGTGATGTCGTTTTTGGGTATTTTAATTTACATGAATTGTACTCTAGGTCCTATTTGGTTTTATATACATCACCACTTTTCAGATATTGATTTGAATATTTTTTTTAAACATTTACTTATTTTTGAGAGAGAGGGAGGGAGGGAGCAGGGGAGGGGTGAAGAGAGAAAATTCCAAGCAGGCTTGGGATAAAAGGCCTTTGGAGGAGAGGGAGAATTGCTGGCAGGAGACTTATGACTGGCTGGGTCACGGTGGTTCTCATTGGCTGGGTGGCAATGGTTCTCATTGGCTGGGAGTTGCTGGGCAAGGAGGAACTCTTCCTTCTGCTTTCAGGGTCTTAAGCTTCCTCCTTTTTGGGAAAGGCTTCTTCCTGCTGAAGTCTGCAAACAGTAGCAGGTGGTGATGTAAGAGAGCTCCCAATTCAGGGCTTCCTGACTCCCATTTTAAATGAGGTTTCCTTTATTCATTTTCACAGGTGCAAACTACCTGTCTAACCTAACCTTGACTGTTTTTCTATCTAATAAAGCTGGTGTGTTGTGCCTATTTCTCTGTATGTTTCCTGTTGCTGTCCTTTATCTAGTGACTTCCTTTTTCTCTTTTTATCTCCCCCTCATCCTCCAAGGACCAGAGTACTTCCATCACCCTTTCTGATGCTCCCAGCCTTTCAGCAGCCCTATTTTTGGCATCCTGTAGCATTTATAGTCTGTTTCACTCTTTGACCCTTAGCACTGGCTATGTTGTGTAATTATTTACCCCCATGTACATAAGTGTCTAAGGAGCCTTCCTTGGGCCTCTCCCCCAAACCTGCATTTTAAGCCTCAAGCATAGTGCTTTGAGTTTATTATAATAATAAATAATAAATAAATTTTATTATCATTGTTGATGGTGATCATTTGATTATATCATACTCATCTATGGTCAGAATAACCTTTTCCTTGTTATGATCACACCAAACATTCTCACCTTAGGCTTTTGCACTACGTGTTTTCTCTCTTCTGAATATTTTTCTGCATCATACCCACAAGCATTTTTGTTACCTATGGTAAATCTTTGTTCAAATGTTACTTTCCTGCCCTATTTAAAACTGCAGTCACAGGGCTTCAGCATTCACAGTCTTCCCTACGTATCCTGCTTTATTTTTTCCCCATGGCACCCATCACCTCTGTACTGTGCATAGACATTAAGTTTAATTTTTTCTATCCCCCACTGTAATGTAAGGCCCTCCGAGGTAGAAATCTTGGTGTTTTGTTCACTGATGTATCATGGTGTCTAAAAGAGTAACATAGTTGGCACTCAGTAAATACTAGAATAAGTGAATAAAATCAAATACAACAGCTTTCAATTAAGAACTTGCCCTGCAATTTAGCGTTTCTACCACTGTGTGGCAGCAAAGAAGTACTGCTTGTAGAAGCCCTGGGGCATTTGGGTTGCCAGGAGAGTGAAATCTTTTATCAAATATTTAATCAAATGCTTTCCTTCTTTGTCAAAAATGGCTAGGAGTCTTTTACATACGTGTTTATTTTTTAAGAGAGACAGAACACGAGTGGGGGAGGGGCAGAAAGAGAGGGAGACACAGAATCCGAAGCAGGCTCCAGGCTCTGAGCTGTCAGCACAGAGCCCAACGCGGGGCTCAAACTCACAAACTGAGATCATGACCTGAACCGAAGTCGGACATGTAACCTCCTGAGCCACCCAGGCTCCCCGAGCTGAACTACGAGTCTTTTTGCTGATTGCTAAATTCTCTTAGGCCAAGGAACTGATTTCTTGTCTTTCGATGTTTTGCTGAGAAGATCATCCCATATGCTCTCCGTTGCTGGTGACAAGACGCCTGCTTCCTGTGTTCATCCCTGGTTCTCTGATAGTCTGGGCTCAGCCTCTCAGCTGTGTGTGTCCCTTTTAGATTCAGGGGAGAAGCAGGGGAAGACAGATTTCTCAGATTGTTAAATCTACACTTTCAGATTGTTCGAAATCTAATGCCTCATGCTTCTTGTCACCATCTGGGATTTCCCCCCCCCCCACCCCCAGTCTGTGTTATCTTCCTTTTCTGCTGTGACCGTGAGGCATCAGGAAGGTGTGGTCAGATTGGCTTCTAGGTCCAGCTAGTCACTAATTGCCTTGGCACCTTGGGCAAGTCATTGTGCTGCTGGGGGTTCTAGACTTCCCTTCTGTAAAATGGGGGAGTCAGGTTAGGTGCCCAGTAAGTTTTTTTCCTTCAACGGCTAAACAAACAAAAATCTGTGAGATATGTTCATTTGGGGAGGGGGGGTTGTGTTTTGTTTTGATAGGGAGCTATTCCAGACAGCTCTCATCTGGTGTTTTGCTTCATTTACACACAGTGATTAATTTCCGCACCAGCTTAGCCCGTATCCCTCGGCAACACTTAGCAACTGCCCGCTCTCAGAAAGGGGTTGGGTTAGGTGGTTTAAAGGGACATCATCCCATATATGAGAGCAGAGAGGTGAGGATAACCTGGATTTCGTCCGGGGACACATCTTCTAACTTTGCACTTAGTTTTCTTGAAACGTGTTGCATTGCAGTCTTTGGTTTTTCATTCACCTGCCAAATCTCATAGAGCCCTCTTGGAGGTTTATTCCTGTTGGCTGTCTTAGGAATTATTTACCGAGCGCTTTCTGTATTCCAGACGTGATCCTGAATTCACGCCATCCCTTCCCTTCTTTCATTGCTCAGCACCTCTCGTGAGGTGGAGGGTGGCATCTTCTTCTACAGATTCGGGGTAACATCTCGAAGTCACCCAGTGACCCAGCTCAGCATCCAGAGCCCGGCTGCCTGCTTGCCTCCTGCTATTATTCCTTCTTCCTTTATGTCCAAATTATTGTTATACATTTATTTAAATTTCCACATTCTTTACTGCTACCCAAGGAAAGTGATATGGACAGATCTTAATCACTGGTTTCTTTGTTTGTTTGTTTGTTTACTTGTGTCCCTTTATGTATTTATTTTTAATATGAAATTTATTGTCAAATTGGTTTTCATACAACACCCCGTGCTCATCCCAGTAGGTGCCCTGCTCAGTACCCCTCACCCACCCTCCCCTCCCTCCCACCCCCCATCAACCCTCAGATTGTTCTCAGTTTTTAAGAGTCTCTTATGGTTTGGTTCCCTCCCTCTCTAACTTTTTTTTTCCTTTCCTTCCCCTCCCCCACAGTATTCTGTTAAGTTTCTCAGGATCCACATAAGAGTGAAACCATATGGTATCTGTCTTTCTCTGTATGACTTACTTCACTTAGCATAACACTCTCCAGTTCCATCCACGTTGCTACCAAAGGCCATATTTCATTCTTTCTCATTGCCATGTAGTATTCCATTGTGTATATAAACCACAATTTCTTTATCCATTCGTCAGTTGATGGACATTTAGGCTATTTCCATAATTTGGCTATTGTTGAAAGTGCTGCTATAAACATTGGGGTACAAGTGCCCCTCCCTATGCATCAGCACTCCTGTATCCCTTGGGTAAGTTCCTAGCAGTGCTATTGCTGGATCATAGGGTAGGTCTATTTTTAATTTTTTTGAGGAACCTCCACCCTGTTTTCCAGAGCAGCTGCACCAGTTTGCATTCCCACCAATAGTGTAAGAGGGTTCACGTTTCTCCACATCCTCGCCAGCATCTATAGTCTCCTGATTTGTTCATTTTAGCCACCCTGACTGGTTTCCAAAACCAAATGTATTTTTCCTCATCCCAGATAATCTTGTATAAGACAAGAGATTCAGTGTCACCCGGAGGAAAGAGAACATTCCAAACAAATCCTGGTGGCTTCAGGGTCCAGTCTTTTGACGAGTCTAATTTAGAAAGGACATCTCAAGCCGGGGGAAAACGTTTTCAACTAGCGTGTAAATGGCCAAATGGTGTTAGTCAGTATGAATTTTAGTTGACAACCCAAAGCCCAGTCGAGTATAGGATTACTCAAGCCCTTAAGACCAAGAAAAAAATAAAAGGCACATGTGTATGTGTAGGATCCTTTTGGTCATGTTCAGACAGGATGAAAGATAGGAGGAAGTGTCAGTTTCTGAGTTTCATGAGGAAGAGGAGAAAGGCTAAGCTGACTCCTTGGAATGGATGATATGTGTTGGTGAGTAAAAAAGGAGAAAACGAGACTTCTCTATTACTCTTTGCTCTCCTGAAAAGAGTGATCTTCTGACTTAAAAGGGTACAATGACCTTTAGTGATTTGAAGGGAAAGCCTCAGATTTTGTAAGAGAAACTTACCTCATTTCTACCATTGTTACCTGGCCTGGTCCGGTTGCCAAACATTGGCTGGTAAGTTTTTCTTTACTTTTATTAAAAAAAATTCTTTTAATGTTTACTTTTTTTTGAAAGAGAGAGAGAGAGAGCGATTGAGCATGAGTGGGGGAGGGGCAGAGAGAGAGTGGGAGACACAGAATCTGAAGCAGGCTCCAGGCTCTGAGCTGTCAGCATAGAGTCCGACCCAGGGCTCGAACCCACAAACCATGAGATCATGACTTGAGCCGAAATCAGGTGCTTAACTGTCTGAACCACCCAGACACCCTGGTAAATTTTCTTTAAATAATTAAGAAAAAAAATTTTTTTAAATTGTAAAACCTGTAATTCAACATCTTAGCCCTCTTTAAATTTTTATTTATTTATTTATTTATTTATTTATTTATTTATTTATTTATTTATTTATTTATTGTTACACGTAGGCTCCACACCCAACATGGGGCTTGAACTCACGACCCCGAGTCCTGTGCTCTCCCGACTGAGCCAGCCAGGCGCTGCCCCCCCGCCATCTTAACCGTTGTTAAGCCTGTAGCTCAAGAGAATTAAGCATTCCAACATTATTCTGCAAGAGATCTGCAGAATATTTTCATCCTGCAGAACTGGAACTCTTCCCATTAAACAGCTTTTCATTTCCCTCTCCCGCCCACTCTTGGTAACCGCCGTTCTCCTCTCTGTCTGCATGGATCTAACTAGCAGCATTTGTCGCACTGTGTTGGGCCTAGCGTCTCACTCCGCATGATGCCCTCAGAGCCCATCCATGTTGGAGCAGGTGACAGGAGTTTCTTTTTTTTCAAGGTTGAATAAAAATTCTGTTTCTGTAAACGCCATATTCTGTTGATCTGTTCATCCGTTGAGGGACACTTGGGCTGCTCCCACTTCTTGGCTGTCGTGCACGGTGCTGCCATGAACTTGGGTGTGCAAAAGTCCCTTCAAGATCCTTTTTTCAAATTATTTCGGATAGATACCCAGACGTGGGAGTGACTGGTGACTTTTAAGAACTTGTTGACAAGGGCAGAAAATGCTTGAAGACACAGAGTTGGAACAAAGTCATGCTAGTTAGTCCTTTTTTTTTCTTCTTCTAGACATTTAAAAAAAAGTTTTATTTTGGGGGGAGAGGGGGACAGAGCATCCGAAGTAGGCTGTGTGCTGACAGGCTCACAGCAGTGAACCTGATGCAGGGCTCAAACCCACTAACCCTAAGATCATGACCTGAGCCCAAGTCAGATGCTCAGCTGACTGAGTCACCCAGGCACCCCTTTGTTTCCTTCCAAAGAGAAGAGGGTAGTTCTTTAAAAAATGTATAGTTGGGGGGGGGGGTGGGCCTTACTCTAATCCCAAGCAAGATGCTGGGACAAATGAATGAGTGGACTTGTAGGAATTTAAAAAAGGAAGCAATGGTCTTTAGGAGGGAGGCTGGGAAGAGGAAGCATAAGTTATGGGAGGCTAATTGCATTAAAAAAAAAAAAATCAGGTCACTAGGCCTATAGATGTGGGCAGATGGTAGAGGTGATGAATGTAGATGGTTTTGGCAAGAGCAGATGTTGAGTCTGTCGACAGTATGAGGAGGTGCATGGGATGATGGTGTCACTAGCATGGGTGGTAACTGGAAAAAGACCTTATTTTATATAGAGGGTGTGTCTGGAAGGTAGGAGCGGGGGGTGGGGGGGGAATGGTTTATGGTACTGTGCTATGACAGCCGTGCCCCTATTTGTGGATGGTTTGAGTAAATCCGGTTCACAATTGCATATTTGAAGATGATTAACATGCTCCATTCAGAACTCACCTTTTCACTTTTCCCGAATCTTCCACTTGCTCACAGACTTTCCCCACTTGTCCATCACCTTATGGGTACCTTAAAAATAAGGTCCATACCTCATTTTTGAGAGAGAGAGAGAGACAGAGTCCAAGCTGAGGAGGGGCAGAGAGAGAGAGGGAGACACAGAATCCGAAGCAGGCTCCAGGCTCTGAGCCATCAGCACAGAGCCCGATGCAGGGCTCGAACCCATGAACTGCAAGATCGTGACCTGAGCTGAAGTCGGATGCTTAACCGACTGAGCCATCCGGGTGTCCCTGGATACCCACTTTTGACCCTTTTGAACAGGTTACTCTGTTCCTCCCCTTCTGTCTCGCTTTGATACATCAATGAGGTGTTTTGTTGTTGTTCATTTGCTCATCATAGTAAACATTTGAGTAACATTTTATAAAAAATATAAACATTTTATTTGAAAAAAATTTATTAAAAAAACAATTCTTTTGCATGTCATATTTAAGAATAACGCCTAGAATTACCTCAAGACCTGGTGAGATGTGTTTCCCCAGAAAATATTATTAAGTGAGGGAAGAAGTATGTTTGTGTCGGTATGTATGTTCACAGTCATGTTGAAAATCCCTGTTAAGTATTGAAAGTCTGAAAGAACATACCTCCAAAAGTTAAGAAAAGGTGTGACTATTTCAGTTGCTGCTTTTTTCTTTGGCAATTTCTTGTGTTTTCCAAGGGGTCCACTTGACTTTTGCATAGATTCATCTTTGGCTATTATGTCCTTCCTGCCCCTGAAATCGGTGGCCTCTGCATTCAGAAAGTACCCTAGCGCTCTGTATTTTAAAGTGAATTAGTCCTGTGTTTGTGGGGAGGGGTGGAGACATTGGAAGTGAGGTAGCCTCACTAGGAGAACTCCTTCCAAATCGGAGGTTTAGGTGCAGGGGGGATTTGGGAAACCCCTCCCCCCAAGCCCTCCCTTTCTGTTCCAGCTCCAAGTTTTTGGGTTTTTTTTTTGGTATTAATTTTTACTTTATTATTTATTCATTTATTTTTATATTTTTTTTCTCAAGTTAGTTAACTTACCGTGTAGTCTTGGCTTCAGGAGTAGAACCCAGTGATTCATCTCGTACATATGACATCCAGTGCCTATCCAGAAGAAAGCCCTCCTTAGTGCCCGACTTTGTTGACTTTGAGTCTCTTATGGGTTGCCTCCCTCTCTGTTTTTATCTTATTTTTCCTTCCCTTCCCGTCCCCTGTGTTCATCTGTTAAGTTTCTCAGATTCCACATATGAGTGAAATCATATGAGATCTTTCTCTGACTGACTCACTTCACTTAGCATAATACCCTCTGGTTCCATCCACGTTGTTGCAAATGGCAAGATTTCATTCTTTTTCATCTCCGGGTAGTATTTCATGGTAGATATATACCACATCTTCTTAATCCATTCATCAGTCAATGGACATTTGGGCTCTTTCCATACTTTGGCTGTTGTCGATAGTGCTGCTATAAACATTGGGGTGCGTGTGCCCCCTCAAATCAGCATTTTTGTATCCTTTGGATAAATACCTAGGGATGCGATTGCTGGATCATAGGGTAGGTATATTTTTAATTTTTTGAGGAACCTCCACACTGGTTTCCAGAGTGGCTGCACCAATTTTCGTTCCCACCAACAGCCAGTCCAGCCCCAACTTTTAAAACTGGTTTTACCTGTACCAGGTTTCTTACCTTACGCCCTCGCCACCAAGCCTTCTTTGATTATATTCTATGAAAATTTTACTAGTGGGGTGACCACAGCAAAGAAGAGATCTGCAGCTAGGCTATTTATTTAGCAGTTGACAAGCTGACTCATCAGTTAAAGATTGGCCATTTGTCATGGTCTGGCCCCGAGCCTCTTACTTCTTCCCAGGGGCTCACCTTTATGAAGGTGGTGATCTTCCTGTCTCAAAATTAAGGACTGCTGTCCTGCTTCTGTGTATCGTGTGCTCCTTGAGTGCCTCCTGGTCCTCAAAAGCGGGTGGGTTTTTTCCTCAGTCACCTTTCTGGGTCCTTCTTGACCACATCCTGTGAGCTTTACTAGTGGCAGTGAAATCCAATTTGCTCAACAAAATTAAGTGCAGTGGTTTAATCCGCTGAGACTTGGTCCCACACACCTTTTATTTCTATGCTTGAACTTGCTGGGGATTATTTGTAGATTCTTGGCTGGACTACAGTTCACTTCTGAGTCTTTAAAACCAGATGAGCAGAAGGCTATAAAGATTGACTAGAGGTATTTCACCAATCTCCCTGGGCTTAAAATGTTTTTTTGGTTGGTTGGTTTTTTTTTTTTTTTTTTTTTTTTTTGGTGGTTGTTAAAGAATGGAGAATTCCATACTTCCCACTGGAAGGATATTACGTTTTGCTTTCTTCCCGACTCCTCTTTCTGTTTCCAGATTAGACCTCATCTTCACACAGGTCATGTTTATTTCCAAATACGGTTAAGATGTTAACCCAGAAATAAAACCGGTGAAGCCCTCACTCATAGGGGTAAATAACACGCTTGTTTTTATTCGTCCCGTGGCCCAGATCAGAACTCACCTAAAAAGCACAAGACATAACCACTGTTCACTCTCAAATATTTATTTTCTCAGTGGCAAAAAAATTATGTTTTTATTTTTTTTCTTCCTAAACAATTGCAGAAACTCAAGATACATCTCATTCCAGTTCTTGGGTTTGCATTAGCAAAAACACACCTTCATTGTTCTTTATGGAAACGCAGCATAAATTTGGCCTTCTTGTCATTTGCTGTGGGGGCAGTCATTACACCGTGATCTCTTAATCCCTTCCGTGATTTAGATTTTCAATATCGTGATTTTTTTTTTGTCATCACAAAGTTTAATCATAAACACATTTTATTCTGTATCCCAGCGTGATCTGATGTGTTTTAATAACCACTTTGTGTAGCCTGATGCCAGTGCCCCTTACTTCTTCAGCCCGGAAGTGTGCACAGGGTGAGTCTTTTTACATCTTCAACGTAACAAGAACGGCGAATTCGTTGCACATCCAATGACCCACAGGCCCGTTGATGGGCCTCTGCTGATCTAGGGAACCAAGGTCAAGGAAGGGACTTAGGTTTGTCACCAGTTGGGGACTCATCCCAGCAGTTATTTAGTTGTTTCCTTTGACCCCCAGTTTCTTGGGGCACCACCTTGCATCCCAGGTACCTCTCCTCCTTCCATCTGATGGGAACGAAGCGTGGGTAGCCTGTGAGAGCAAAGTAGGGTGAGCAAGAAGTGGTTCTGGGATGGCTCATGTGGGTTGTGACTGGGGTAGATGAGGGATTCTATTCAGGGCCACTGTGAAGGGGACTCCAGGTTCTGCCAACCCCAGGTGCTGCCCTTGCGGGAATACCTGTTCACAGCAGGGACATAAATTGACTCCAGAGGACACAGGTGGTGAATCCTGGGTTTCTTAGCGGAGTCATGGAACTGCAGGTGAAGCCCCATCCGTGTCAACCCACTGATGCCCGCAGTATACCCTGACCTGACTGGACTCCTGGTCACTTGTCACTGTCACGGACTGTGACCTGGCATAGTCCCCTCAACGTGCGTGTGTGTGCACGGTGGCTGGCGTGTGCTCCCTCCGGCAGCTGAGGGACCCGTGAGTAGGTGGAGCAGTGTGGGCACGTCTATGTGTTCATCCGTGGCTGCTGCCCACCAGAGCTCCGGGAGCCCCCTCCAGGAGGAAGTCTTCAGACCGTGCAATACCCAGTAACCTTAAAATAGTGTACTTGAGGAAGGGGTGCCCTTTCCAGTCCGCACAGAGACGGGTTCTGGGCTCCTGCTGTCTGGCTTGTACGTAGGAAAGCAGAGCTCGGTGCCAGCACATGACAGAGGGGATTTACCTCGAGAGGGAGGGCGCAGCACTAGGAAAGTGGGATCGCCAGTGACTTTTAGGCTCTTCTTCAAAATGGGGTCTTTGCAGGGACACCCTTTGAGCCCTTTTCATTTCTCTGTCTTAGCTCCCGGGATCCTGGGCCTATGCCGCTTAACCTCTCTGAGCTGCATCTTTTTCATTTGTAAAACGAAGCCCATTGAGGCACGTTCACTTTTTGTTTCAAAGGTGTGAAGTTTATGTGATTTTGGGGGGATGGGGGGGGAAGCTTCTTAAAAAATACAAGGTTCAAAAACTTGTTCTTTTGCAAAACTTCCAGACAGGTGCGATTATATGAACGTGTTGGAGAAAGAGCATCCAAGGTAAAGGGACTAGAGTGAACAACCCAAGGAAGTTTGAAACAGCATAACCACTCTGGGGAAATAGAATAATTCTGCATCGTCTCTGGGGTTAAGAGAATATAGATCATGGTGCAGCCATGGCGTTCAGAGTTGGCTGAACATGAGAAGCCTACGGGGAGCTGCTGCTACTGATGCCCAGATCTTATCCCCAAAGTTTCGATGCTCTTTTTTTTTTTGATATTTATTTATTTTGGGGAGAGCGCAAGCGGGAGAGGGGCAGAGAGAGGGGGACAGAGAATCGGAAGCGGGTTCTGCGCTGATAGGCTGACAGCAGCGAGCTCGATGCCAGGCTCGAACTCACGAACCTTGAGATCATGACTTGAGCCCAAATCGGATGCTCAACCGACTGAGCCACCCAGGCGCCCCTTGACGTTCTTGATAGGAGCTGCAGCCTGCTTACTGGAGTTTTTAAAAATTCCCCAGGTGATTCAAATATGCTGCCAGGGTTGAGAACACTGGTTCTGTGTTCATTCGTTCTCCAGCTTCTATGTCCAGAGTTTGATTCAGTAGGTCTAAAGGCGGACCCCCAAAATTGTATTCGTAACGCGTTTCCAGGTGCTGCTCACGCACCACACGTCGAGATCCACTGGCTTAGCCGATGTGGGTGTCGCGTGATGCTGACCAAACCCTGAATGTCCATCCCTGAGAACAGAAACACAGCAAGGCCTCAGAACACGTTTCGGAAAATAGGTGTCCCAAACGTAACAGCAGGTGGGAATTGACGTACAGCAAACCCTCGGAGTGTGACAGTGCAGGGTGATGTGCTGTGTAGATACAGCCCATTTAACACTTCAGGGAGCACACACCGTCCCACGGGCCACCCAGGTATCTGATCACTGCATCACCCCTAGATGCAGAGGGGCAGAGGGCGCTCGCAACTCTGGGACTCTGCTGGAGCAGCAGTTCTGTGCGGAGGTCAGGAGGGGGGAATTTTCTGTTTATCCCATTCATCCAGCCCTTCCGTCTGATCTCAGCCCTGAGTTTTCAGCAACTGCCCGCCGTGGAAGCCGTGTTTGAGTAACTGCTGTTGTGTGTGTCTTCTGCCTGAATGTCTCTTCTGCCCGGTGTGGCGGATGGGAGGTTCTGCTGGGACTTGGCCGGTCTTGAAGTCTTCTGACCTTTTCCTAACGCTGACGTCTCTTCCTGCCTTCCTGTGCCTTGCCACCTGCTCCTTGCTGCCTTTGTGGAGCTCCTCTGGTTTCTGCGGTGTGTTTCTCCATTCCTCCCACACTGCTGTCAAACACACAACTTGCATGACACCAGCGGGGTGTCCTACAACTCAATTCTAATTGACTCCGGCTACCTGGAGATGGGGTCAGATTCCACAGGTGGAGGGCTCAGTCCCACAAGACTGCCTCCTGGCCCCATACTTAAGATGACAGCCACACGTCCAGATGGTCTCCTGTACCTCTGACAGACCAGCTACAGAGTGGAGGTTCCCATGACCTCCCTCCTCAGGCTCCATTAATTTGCTAGAGCAGCCCACAGAACTCAGAGAAGCATTCTCCTTATTAGATTACTGGTTTATTCTAAAAGGAAATGACTCAGGAACAGCCAGGTGGGAGAGATGCACAAGATAAGGGATGTGGGAAAGGGCTCAGAGCTTCTGTGCTCTGAGTATGACACTTTGCTCAAATTTCCATGCGTTCGCCAATGAAGAAAACCCCATCCCTTTGGGTTTTTATGGAGGCTTTATTACATAGGCAAGGTTGATTAAATCATTGGCCATTGACCCTCTCCGGACTTTGGGGCATAGGTCTGAAAGTTCCGATCCCCTAATCACGTGGTTGGTTCCCATGACAACCAACCTCCTTTTGAGATGGGGTCCTGAAGTCACCCAATTAACATGACAAAAGACACCTTCTTTGCTCTCCTCCTTTAGGAGATTAGGATGGGTTTTAGGAGGAAGGCAAGATATGTATTTCTTATTATAAACCACAGTATCACAGTCTGCCAGCACTTTTCAGACTCATGGCCATCTGCCACAGCTCTTGTGTTCTGTTGATATTTGCTATCTGTTCATTCGTTTGAAGGACTTTTTCTTTTATGTCTTTGAACGTGGCTGTAATAGTTCCTTAAAATTCTTACCTGCTTATTCCAGCATCCAGTTACCTTCTTGGTCAATCTCAATTGTTTAACGTTCCTCTGGAGCTGTGGTTTCCTGTTTCTTAGGTCCAGTAATTTTGATTATTATCCTGGATGTTGCGAACGACATAGTCTAGGAACTGTGGATGCTGTTACATTCTCCCATTGAGCGTCGGTTACTTTTTTGTAGGCATTCTTGACTGAATTCAAACTCAAAATTCTGTCTTCCCTCCGTGGGCAGTAGTTGAAATTTCTATTTAGTGTATTTGGTCATAGCTGGGCCCTTTGGAGTCTGCTCTATGAATGCATAGTTCAGGAGTCAGCCAGAAATGTGGAAGGTTTGAATGCAGATTTGGGGATACCCCGCTGTGATTCTGTCATCCCCCCACCCCGCACCTTTCAGCTACTGGGGTGCCTTGAACTCTTCTGTGGTTCTTCAGGGCAATAGCACTGACAATTTCTGTCAAGTGTTAGCTGCCCCTTCGTGATGTAGGTTGTGGCCTGTCTTTAGGCAAAAACTATAAAACGAGAAACTTCCCTGGTTCCATTTCCTTCTTTCACGCGTTGAACTTTCGAATTTTGCTTGCCTGTGGGTCATCTTTCAAGGGACTGTTTTGCCAAGGGTTTATAGTTATCTGTAACTATAGATGGGAAGGTTGGTCTGATAGGAAATAACCACACCATTCCCAGAAGCAGAATTGATACATGCTTTTATAGGATTTGCCAAGAATCCAATAAAACTAAGGTGACGGCCACCTTTTCACAGAGCTGGGCTCAGATTTGCTTCTTCATTCTGAGTTCTCTCTGTCCTCAGAATTCAGAGCTTCTCTTTAATTCTGAGTCCTGTAGGGTCTCCAGAAGATTGCCACCTAAAAAAATGTCCTCCCTGCCACCCCTTTTTCCTGAGGCTTATCCTATTAACCAGTATCGTGTTCTTTATGGCATTTGTCAGGTCATGACATTCTTGGGTATTTGTTTTGTTTTGTTTTTTAATCACCTGGGTCTTTGCTAGAATGTAAACCCATAAGGACAAGGACATTGTCTTATTCTTCACTTTATGTTCCGTGCCTCTAAACCTTTGCACATAGTAAGCTCTCACAGAGTATTTGTCCCCCAGTCTATTGAGAAATAATTGACTCAAGTGTTTATTAGGGGGGTTAATGCTTCATGGAACTGTCCTGCTGAGTCACAGGATATTTATCCTCTGGAGAGGCCGGAAGTGGTTAAGTATCCCCCCATTTGTGATTTTTTTATTCCTTTAGAAAAAAATTTTTTTGATCTTTATTTATTTTTGAAGGAGAGAGAGACAGAGTGTGAGTGGGGGAGGGGCAGAGAGAGAGACACAGAATCTGAAACAGGCTCTAGGCTCTGAGCTGTCAGCACCGAGCCCGATGCGGGGCTCAAACTCACAGACTGTGAGATCATGACCTGAACTGAAGTCAGACGCTTAACTGACTGAGCCACTCAGGCGCCCCATTTTTTTTTTAATGTTTAGTTTTAAGTGGGGGGGGGGGAGGAGCAGAGAGAGAGGGAGACACAGAATCCGAAGCAGGCTCCAGGCTCTGAGCTGTCAGCACCGAGCCTGACCTGGGGCTCAAACTCACGAGCCATGAGATCATGACCTGAGCCAAAGTTGGACACATAATGAACTGAGCCACATAATGAACTGTGTGTGTGTGTGTGTGTGTGTGTGTGTGTACACTCTCCCCCCTTTTGAAAAACATAGATACATGCTGTCTGCATTTGTGCATATGTATTATACATACTTACATATGCTAGCCCACGTGAATACGTTGAACTTCTTTATGACTATGTGGTATTTCCTCACACTTACATTCCTTACATTGCTATGTAACAATGCATCAATCCAGTCCCCTACAGAAGAACACTTTTGAAACAAAATTATCTGAGGCTGGACCAACAGCTCTCAAAGAGGAGTAATGAAGATTATTTTTGCAGTGGTTCTAGTTACCCTGACAACCTGAGACATCTTCAAATGCCAGAGCATCTCTCATAATGCCGTTCTTGGAGCTGAATATATGAGTAAAAGAGACAGAATTGGAATTAATGAAAAGACTAGATCACAGCGTACTTAAAGTGATTTCAACTGGGGAAGACTTTTATTACTTGTTTCCTTAGTTGCTTTCATAAGGCGGTTGAAATTCATTTTGACTGCTTGTCACTCACAATGTTGACTCCTGCTGCAAAGCAGTTTAAAATGATCCGTCATTCAGGGGAAAACCTTGATGGTGCCACGGTGGAGCTGAGAAATCTTTCTTGTGGCACTTTTAGGTTGTTTCAGGTTAACCCACTAAGCGACACGGTGCTGATGACAATCATTGAAGTGATACGCTGTTAACTGTACCTGAGCCCTTTCCGAACGACATCTTTTTTTTTTTTTAATGTTTATTTATTTTTGAGATAGAGACAGAGTGTGAGCAGGGGAGGGGCAGAGAGAAAGGGAGACACAGAATCCGAAGCAGGTTCCAGGCTCCAAGCTGTCAGCACAGAGCCCGACGCAGGGCTTGAACCCACGAACCGTGAGATCACGACCTGAGGCGAAGTCAGACACTCAACGGACTGAGCCACCCAGTTGCCCCAAACTACATCTTTTACAATCTGTCTTTAGCTTGGTATAATGCACCCCAGTTTGATTGATCTAATTTGATACGTAAAGTTCTTGATGTGCACATGTCTCTATATCTTTATATGTGTGTATATCTTTATATATATGTATCTATATCTTTATGTATCTGCATCTCTATATGTAAAATAATTAGGGATAACAGTACAAACTGATTTGCTACAAAGTATGTATGGCCATAACTATAAAAATGCTAACAGATCACAAGTGGTAAAGGGAAGAAAGCTGTCTGTCCAAAGTGTTTCAAAAGACACTTTGTTTCAAAGACAGTTTCCCCAGGATGTTAACATTATCTTACACCAAGTAATTGGAGCTGAACACAGGAGAAACTAACACGGCAGGACCATACCTAGGCAAAGAGGAGTAAGCAGCCAGTCATGATACCCATTCTTTTTCCTTGGCTGGCCTGGGCCAAGTGATTTGTCTTGGAAGGACTTGGGTGGGAGCACTGTGGGGCAGAGGGTGACCTCCTTGATCTTTGTGCATTTAGCTCTTTTCTCCATAGCTTAGTGGGCTAAGTCCTCCCCTACCCCTTCTTCAAGCTATGTTACTCTCTGTGTGTGTGTGTGTGTGTGTGTGTTTAAGGTAAAGACCTAATTGAGCTGTATTTTTTTTTTAATGATAATTTGGGATTGGTAATGCTTTGCAACTCTACTAGTATCTTTTTTTTTAAATTTTTTGATGAGTGTTTATTTTTGAGAGAGAGAAAGAGACCCTGCTTGTGAGCAGGGGAAAGGCAGAGAGAGAGGGAGACAGAATCCAAAGCAGGGTCCAGGCTCTGAGCTGTCAGCATAGAGCCCGAGGTGGGACTCGAATTCACAAACCATGAGATCATGACCTGAGCCGAAGTCGGACGCTCAACCGACTGAGCCACTCAGGCCCCCCTCTGCTAGTGTCTTTTTTAGGGTTGCTGCTGGTTATGCTAATGCTCTGGTGACAGCATAGACTAGGCTCCCCCCAACCCCATTTTTCCTAGAACTGTACTTTTACTGTGCTGTGTTTCATGCTGCCTGGTTTTTCAGAACACATGCTGCATTATAGCAGATGCGTGTGCATTATATAGCTATGAGTGACATTGAGGTGATCAAACAAGCCGTATAGGGTATCACTTAGAATGTGATCTTGACTAAAGACAAGTAGCAGTCTGTTTCTTATTATCTGCTACTTACGAGACTAGGATGCCATGGAAGATACAAAGATACGAACTCTAAGAGTGGAAAATGTGATAACTCCTTTCATGCTTTTTGCAAAGGAGAGCCTGGATATCCTTCTGTCAAATAGGATAGTGATAATAACTTTGAATCAAAGGGCAGAAGAGCCACTTTTCAAGTTGCCATCTCTCCGGGACTTCCTTTACTGCCATATGTGGTGTAGATTTCAAGCTTTGGAAAGGATTTGTTACTCCTGCCTGGAAACACGGTGTGGTGCTTAGAGCACGTCAGCATCGACCCGGTCATTTTGCACTTTTTATTAAATTGGTTGATTGGGTAGGAAATATGAGTATCCTTCAAGTATTCCTGCTAATACATTTTTCCTGTAATTGATGCCAAAGCTAGAGGTTTCCCCCCAACCCCCCTCAGAAGATCCTTCTGGAAATTGGTTACCAAGCTCTCTGTAAATGTTCATGAAACCTATACTTAACATGCCTCTGCAGTTCCTGATTTGCTTCGTCATCTCTACCAGATGTTAAGGTCCTTGAGGGCAGAGACCATCTCTTTTGGACAGCGTTATATGTTCTTAGAACATACATGTGTATTTATCAGATTAAATGACGACTAGAGTTCAACATGCAGATTCTAGCCCAGAAATGAGTATTCAGAATCTAGGTGCAGAGATCATTAACAGTGCATCTTTTGGGGCACCTGGGTGGCTCAGTCAGTTAAGCGTCTGAATCTTGGTTTGGGTTGAGGTCATGATCTCACGGTTCATGAGTTCGAGCCCTGCGTCGGGCTCTGTACTGACCTCACAGAGCCTGCTTGGGATTCTCTCTCTTTCTCTTTCTTTCTGCCCCTCCCCAACTCATGCTTTCTCTCTCTCTTGCCCCTCCCCAACTCATGCTTTCTCTCTCTCTCTCTCTCTCTCTTTCTCTCTCAACCTAAATGAACAGACTTAAAGACTTTTTTAATGCATCTTTTTAAAAAAAATTTTTTTTAATGTTTATTATTTTTGAGACAGAGAGAGACAGAGCATGAATGGGGAAGGTGAGAGAGAGAGGGAGACACAGAATCTGAAACAGGCTCCAGGCTCTGAGCGGTCAGCACAGAGCCCGACGCAGGGCTTGAACTCACGGACCGTGAGATCATGACCTGAGCCGAAGTCGGACGCTTAATCGACTGAGCCACCCAGGCGCCCCTTAATGCATCTTTTGTGTTAGAATGAATACTTTCAAGGGTCTTCATGTCTGAGATCTTTTCCTGAAGGGTGTGTGTGGGTATGTGTGGGTGTGGGCTTTTCATATTCTGTGTAATGCACTTTTCAGAGTCTATTTGAAAGCATCGGGGTGAACCGGGCTGTATAACCCAGCATTGAATCTGCCTGTGTGCCCTTCCTCTCTGTTCTGTCCCCTGCCTTTCCAGCCTGACCCTGTACCTATCTGTGAGTCTGTCTGTGGGACAGTGCTTGATGCTTTCTGTGCTGTTTGTAACCTTGGCTTGTTAACCTCATTCTGACAGTCTGATGCTGGTTTGAGTCCTGGTTGCTACCTGGAACCTGATCTCTTCTGACGTAAGACACGTAACCCAGTCTTCCCCTGTGCTTTGTGTTCTTTTTTATCATTAGTCTCTAGTGTTTTCACCTTGGCTGTGTCTGACCCCACTTAGCCCTCCATGTGCTCAGTGAGATCGCCCAAACCCAGACTCCAAAAGGTTCTGACGATAAAGTCAAACAGTATTTGCTAATTGTTGGCTTTCTTGAATATTTATCCCCACCAGGTCCAAAAGTAGGATGGTGTTTGTTACAAAAGAAATGCAACCTTTTTTTCATTTATAGCTTTGCTTGCCTTTTCTCAGGCAGTATTTGATGGTGCATGACAGAGTATGACACGGCTGTCCAGGAAGCGTTCGTTTGCGTGACTGATCTTGCGATGATTCAGTTTGTCTATCACTGAAATGTTCATTTTCTCCAAGACCGAAAAAGAATTGCCCATAAAAGAGCATTCAGATTTTCCTTACGCTGCGGTTCAAGGCACCAGATGCCCTTTTCCTGCTAGGGTAGACATTGGGAAGCATTGCCAAAGTTGAATGTCACCGACATGTAATGCCTCGTCAAGGGATAAATCAAATATAAATGTAAAAGGATCAAATTTTAGAGTCAAGAAAACTCAGAAGAACGTGTTCCAGCCAGCTCCATTTTACAGATGAGGACATAAAGTCCTAGGTGAATGGAGTAAATGGCCCAAGACCCAACCCGGAGCCGGCTGATAAGGAGCCTGGACGAAGTCAGGCTCTCACAGTGACAAAATTATGTGTAGCCAGTGGCTTTTCACTGCGTGTGTTACAGATGAAGGAGCCCTAACTTTAAAATAAGTAAGGGGCACGGAGCAGAGCAAAATGTTTTAGAAATTATAATAGCCTTACTCCGTGTCATTGGCCCATAAGGGATCCTTTGCCCTGTTGTATGTAGTGGGTGAAACTGTCTTTCTCTGAGCCCCTGTGGCCATGGACAGAGGTCAGGAGAACATGAGGGGCTTTCTCGGGCTCTAAAGATCACCGTCTGCTGGTTTACACATCACCCTGGGGAGAAGGAGAGAGAGAGAGAGAGAGAGAGAGAGCCCATGGGCTCCATACTGTATCACCTTCCTTCACCTGCCCTGCCCCAGCATACCCAGCCTCGCCACCACCTTGTTGTCAGGCTGGAGACATCAGCACTGATCCTCGTCTACCTGGGTCACCACAAAGTGCCAAGACTCCAAAGAGTTGGCTCTGCTGTGTCCCTAAGACCTGGGTCACTTCCTGATCCAGAGGAGGTGCTCCCTAGGTTTATAGTGAATGAATGACAGTTTGGCTAAATACAGAAGCATCTTGTAACCACTGAGAATCGTGCATGTGAATGATGGTCTGGAACCTAGATGAAAGAATACCTAGATTTTGTTCCCCACCCTGTCCGTGAACAGTTGTGATATTTTGACTTGTGATGAGAAATCTGGATTTGGTTTTTGTCCCCATGTTTGGCATAGAACTCCTAAAACCCTTGGACCTGAGCAAGTGACAAGAGCAACAAAGGTTTGGGTAGTCATCACAAACCCTTTTGCACCACATCTGACTTTATGTTGAGGAGATGACTTTTTTAATAAACACCTTATCATCCTTCTATTTTATTATTTAAAGACTTTTTTAAATGTTTACTTATTTCTGGGGGACAGAGTGCAAGCAGGGGAGGGGCAGAGAGAGAACGAGACACAGAATCTGAAGCAGGCTGCAGGGTCCGAGCTGTTAGCACAGAGCCTGATGCTGGGGTCCAACCCACGAAGCGCAGGATCATGACCTGGGCTGAAGTCGGACGCTTAACCAACTAAGCCAGCCAGGCACCCCTTTTTATTTTATTTTAAATGTTTATTTATTGGGGGGGGTGGGGCAGACAGAGAGGGAGAGAGAGAATCCCAAGTAGGCTCCGCACTGCCAGTGTAGAGCCCGATGCAAGGCTTGAACTCATGAACCTTGAGATCATGACCTGAGCAGAAATCAAGAGTCAGATGCTCAATTGACTGAACACCCAGGTGCCCCAATGAGGTGACTTTTTGCCCAAAGGATGGGGGCTGGTTGCCCGGGCGACCAATCATGTGAGTGGAGTGTCAGAACTTTCAGTCTCCCCCCACCCCCCTGACCGTGACCTCTGGGAAGAGGAGAGGGCTGGAGGTCGAGTCAGTTGCCCATGACCAGTGATTAATCAGCCATGCCTGTATAGTGAAGCCTCCTCAAAAACCCAAAATGATTGGGTTCACAGAGCTTCTGGAGGTACTGAGAAGGTGATACACTCAGACTATTCGAGCTCTGAGCTTTTTTTTCCCCTGACTTTGTCCTAGGAATCTCTTCTACCTCGTTGTTCCTGAGTTACAACCTTTAAACCAGTAATCCAGTAAGTAAAACGTCTCTAAGTTCCGTGAGTCCCTCTAGCAAATTAATGGAGCCTGAGGAGAGGCTCATGGGAACCTTAGATAGGCGGCAGGTCGGTCAGAATCGCAAGTGACAGCTTGGACTTGAATTGGCCTCTGAAGTTGGGGGCGTGCCATCTTATGGGACTTAATCTGTGGGACGTGATGCTCTCTCCAGGTAGCATCAGAATTGAGTTGAAATGTAAGACCCCCCCCAACTGGTGTTGGGGAGAATTGCTTGTTGGTGTCAGGAAAAAACAGACACACACGTGCGCGCGCGCGCACACACACACACACACACACACACACACACACACACACTGGAATTGGAATCAGAATTGTATTGATGTATCAACTTGGGGGGTCATTTCCTCTCTGCTCTGGCAGTAACATGCGAGGGGTGGGTGAGATGACCCACGGGGTCTCTCTCAGCTGTCTTGTTTCTGTGCTCAAACATCCACATAATGTGACTCTGAACAGCTTTATCAGCACCGCGACCAGAAAGCCTGGATTCCTCAGGTCCTGCCTCTTCAGGGCTCTTCCTTGCTCATGGTCAAGGCTGGTAGCTTCGCTGTTGCCTCTCTCTGGGTCCCTCCCGCTCACTTGGCCCAAGTTCCAGCCATTGGAATTAGCTTGGGTTGCTTATAACAGAAAAGTCCTTGATGGTACAACTGTGAACCGAATGGGAGCCTTGGGGCATCTGGGTGGCTCAGTTGGTTAAGCATCCAACTTCAGCTCAGGTCATGATCTCACAGTTTGTGAGTTCGAGCCCCACGTCGGGCTCTGTGCTGACAGCTCAGAGCCTGGAGCCTGCTTTGGATTCTGTGTCTCCCTCTCTCTTTGCTCCTCTCCCACTCACACTCTTTCTCTCTCAAAAATAAATAAACATTAAAAAATTTTTTTTTAAATGGAGCCTTGACAAAGGCAGAAGCTTGTTTTTCATGTACAGAGAAGTCTGGCAGGTAGGAAGGCTACCCCTGGTCATGAGGGACCTACAAGTTTCATCACAGACCTCTCCTCCTCACTGTTCCCCCACCTAGGCTGTCATCGTTATGTTCGAAATAGAAGCAGGGAACAACTTTGTCAATAGATGCCATCTATTGGAGAAAACTTCCCAGAAATCAAGTTGTGTGTGCATTTGACTACATCTTGTCTACCCAAAGTAGGGGCCATGGCCATCTAAGTCAGACGGAGGTTGGGGACTATAACTTTTTTATGTATTTATTTTTGAGAGAGAGAGAGAAAACGGGGGAGGGGGGAGAGAGAGAGAGAGAGGAAGGGAGGGAGGGAGGGAGAGAGAGAGAGAGAGAGAGAGAGAGAGAGAGAGAATCCGAAGCAGGCTCTGTGCCATCAGCACAAAGCCCGACACAGGACTCCAACCCAGGAACCATGAGGTCTTCATGACCCGAGCTGAAATCGGATGCTCAACGCTCAACTGACTGAGTTACCCAGGTGCCCCCAGGAGACTAAAATCTTTTAGTGCAATGGCAGCGTCTCTTGCTGGAAATCTGTGGTCCTCACGGTGAGCTTCTCTCCATTTCCTGCGCTTTCTTTATGTGATTCTGGTTTCAAGGGCATAGAAATGAGTTGGGAGCCCCCCTGTCCCCCCACCCCCCATCCCCATTCTTGGGAGTAGTTGGAGTAGATAAGATTGCAATTACCTACGCCTTCACGCCTTCACTGGGTGTTCAGCTCGCCTGCAACACCATCTGAAGTGGGTGAATTGTGTCGCTTTGTTTTCGGGAGCAGTGATGATGCAGGGGGTAGTGATTAAATTTACCTCACTGCTAAGTCTTTGCTTTTGAAGATTTTCTTTTGGCAGGTTGAGTAATTTATGTGTTTCCAGAAATTTCTTTTTTTTAAATTTCTTTTCTAATGTTTATTTTTGAGGGAGAGAGAGAGCATGAGCAGGGGAGGGGCAGAGAGAGAGGGAGACACAGAATCCAAAGCAGGCTCTAGGCTCTGAGCCATCAGCACAGAGCCCGATGCGGGGCTCGAACCCAGAACTGTGAGATCATGACCTGAGCTGAAGTCAGACGCTTAACCCACTGAGCCACTCAGGCGCCCCCAGAAATTTCTTTTAAACAACTCTTTTTCATTCATAATGTTGGTCATTTCTGCCTTTACTCAGTTTTTCTTAGTTTTTCTGAGCGATTTGTCTGTTTTATGTTGTTTCAAAGAATCCGTATTAGCTTTGGTGGATTCTGTTATTGCCTATGGTCTCATTTGCTTTTATATTTCTATAAATATAAATATGTATAAGTAATGCACTTATATGCACTTATATATACATTTATAAGTAATACATGTCTCTATTTTTTTTTAATTCTGTTTGATTTCCTTCTAATGTTTTTCATCTTTGAGAGAAATGGGCACTGATTCATGGGCAGGTAGATTAAAAAGATTTTTTTCATGTTTATTTATTTATTTTGAGGGAGAGAGAGAGCGTGAGCAGGGGAGGGGTAGAGAGAGGGAGGGAGAGAGAGAATCCCAAGCTGGCTCTGTGCCGTCAGCACAGAGCCCGATGTGTGGCTCCACATCACGAACCATGAGATCATGACCTGAACTGAAATCAAGAGTTGGATGCTTAACCTACTGAGCCACCCAGACGCCCTGGTCAGGTAGGTTTTTGTTTTTGGTTTGTTGTTGTTGTTGTTGTTTTTAAACAAAAAAGAGTGTTGCAGTATTACGCACCAGAGAGTCTGTCTAAAATGAGCAGTGGATTGATTGCCCAGGGCTGGGCTCCTGTCAGATCTACCAGGGGATGGGAGGGGACAAAACATAGACTGGAGGAAAGGGATCCGAATGAATGCCCAGGAAGTAGAGGTGAGCCATCCACGAGAAGAGCTTGGCCGAAGCAAGACAGAAATACACACGTGAGGAGGGCTGGGAGGAGCAGGGAAGACAGCAGGGCAAGAGAAGGATGTCTTGTCAGGAATTGTTTTATGTTTGACCTGCAACCCCTAGTGGCAGTCAGGTGTTAATTACCCGAATCCACTGTCTGCAGAATCCTCCCTGTAGAGGTGGTGAGCCAAGCGTTTGCTCCGTGTCCTCTGTCACTGAGGCCACTTTGTTGCAAACCTGTTCTCCTACGTAGCTGCAGATTTCCTGGTTCCTGACATCAACTGCCAGCACATGCTACCCTCTGCCTTCCTCCCTCCTCTCCCTGTGGGTTTGCCCGCTGGCTTCTCACCCACCTCTTACCCCAATTCCCTGTGCGTTCCCACTCCCCTCATGCCACCACCCCCCCCCCAACCCTGACTTCTCACTCCTTTTATCGCTGATTGCCTCTGCTCTGTCCTAATCGTGTCTCAGTCTCCCCCAGGCCATGCTGCCCTCTCCTGCTCCTTGGGCTGCCCATGGCCTGGTGTCAGTCAAGGGGCAGGGTGGGGAGGAGGCAAGGTCTCTTTTCCTCTGGGTGCAGCAAGGGCAAGAGGCTAGATTTAGGAGTAAATGCAGTGTACCCTTGTGCTCGTGGGCAGGCAGGCGGGAGCCTTTACCAGATGGCCCCTGTCCAGATGGAGAGTGGCAAGGGAGGACGGAGGCAGAGGTTTTAAACAGCTTTTGCAGCATCAGCAAAAGCAAGGAGACTGGGCCCCACTGGCTCCTTGTGAGCCGGGAATCAGCGTGTGTTTGTAGCGGTCTGACCCGCAGTGTTCTCTTTCCCCAAAGCGTGTGGCATCCCTGCATGGGAATTTAGGGAGCTAAAGGCAGGGGGACTGGTAGGGGGCAGCTAACGAGCTGGAAGTTGGGGAGACAGGCATCGGTGGAGGGACTTGAAGGTAATGGGGCACCCCGGGACGGTGCACAGAGGGGTGTTCGGTAAGCCTGGAATCTCAGGACTCCTAGGTCCTCACTTCCTTGTCCAGATGAGGCCCTGCCTGCTTGGAGAAGCCCCAACTGGGCTTCCCTGCCTTTTGTTCTCTGGCCACATCACACTCCAGCAGGATGACCTTTGTAGAAACTGTCATTGACAGGCCACACCTCCTGAAGCTGTCATTCAGTTGCTAGGCTCAATGTTTTACATGCCTTGACCGCCATCTTGCTTCATTGACCAAGGATGCAAGGGCATCATCATTACCTGTTGTCATTGCTACTGTCCCAGGCTGTGAGCGTGCTCTGTTATCTACAAAGCCTGGGATAGACCAAGGAGGCAAGCTACTAGATATTTCTAGAGGAGCGGGAGGGAGGGCAGGGAAGTTCCGAGGTTAGAGGTGGAGCGGTGTTGGAAGGCAGTCTGATGGAACAAGTATACCAACCCCAAAAGTGAACAGTCTGTTGTCCATTTAGTTATGTCTGTATGATTGATGTAGTAGCTTTAAGGTCTCCACCAGCTTACCCAGTAGGACTACTTCCTGGTGAATCATTATCCTTTGGGGTGAGGGACAGTGGTTCCTAGGGGACCAATTTCGAGAATGCTTATAGAGCCTTTTTCAGGTACCACAGCTAACTCTTGGACCTCCCTTGTGGTCTTTCTGGGACCCCAGCTTTGATCACTGACTTTGCCCCAAGACCACAGCCTCCTCAATGCCCACTTGAGGGAGGAGCTTTGCTTCCTACGTTTGACTCCTACGGTGACAGGTGCACCAAATACCAGACATTCCATCAGAGCTCTTCGGTTCTTGGTTCTTACAAGATGTGTAAGTGTGCACGCGAACCCAGAAGTTAAGTGGGAGAGGCATCTGAATGATTGAGATCATTGTTACAAACCGAGAGTGATGTCTTTATGTCACCATTCAGAATTTATTAACTCCTACCAAAACTTTTTTTTTCCTGATGATTAAAGTATAGTGTTCATTGTACAAAAATTATAAGCCCCAAGTGGAACGCCTGGGTGGCTCGGTCAGTTAAGTGTCTGACTTCGGCTCAGGTCATGATCTCTCAGTTCACGGGTTCGAGCCCCGCGTTGGGCTCTGCGTTGACAGCTCAGAGCCTGACTCCTGCTTCAGATTCTGTATCTCCCTCCCCCCTCTCTCTGCCCCTTCCCTGCGTGTGCTCTCTCTCTGTCTCTCAAAAATAATAAATAAACATTGAAAAAATTAAAAAAAAAATAAACCCAAGGGTATGAGGGAAACATGTCACTCCGTGCAATTACCAAGCTGTATCCGTTAACAATAGTTTTGGTGTGTTTATTCTCATTGGTTTTCTCCATACGTATATGTGTAGTTGTCTTTAAAACTAAATCAGGGTAATGTCATAAATAGATTTGTAACCTTTTCTCCATTTGACAGTATTATGAGACCTATGCACAGAGGTGAAGGGACAGGTGATGGTGAGTATCATTGATACTATGAAAACCCGGAAGCATTGGAAATGTCTGTGCATTGGAGAAGGGTCAAAGAGATACTGATGATTTATTTCTACCATGTGATGAAATAATTTTAACACGGCTGATGAAAGTTGGGTCGACCATGTGTGTAGACACACAGAAGGGTCTCTAGGACGTGTTATGTGGGAAACAGCAAGTCACACAACAGTGCAGACAGTAAGAACCCAGTTACATAGAAAAGAAAAAGTATATCCTTGAGCTCACATGTGTGTATGTGTGCATAGTATATAGGTAAGGGACAGGAAGGGTAGATTTCACAGATTCCTCCCAAGGAGAGGTTCGGGCTAGGAGTAGACGGGGAGAAGGGTCTTTCACATTTCACCTTGTGCTTTATAAATGCCACGGAAGCCTTTGCAAAGAGGAATCGGTCATTTATTTCGTATATCGCAAATATTTTCTTCGAGTCTGTCATTTGTCATTTATTGTCATGTCTCTTCTCCTGTAGCAGTTTAAGAAATTTGTGTCACGAAACCTTCTTATAGCATGCTTTCTGAATTTGGAATCGTGCCAAGGAAGACCTTTCTCACTCTGAACATTGCCTTCGTTTCTTTTTTGCCCTTGGTTTCATTTTTTTTTTTTGCAACGAATTATTTATTCCAGTTGATATTTATTTTTCTGTGTAGTCTAAGTAATGGAATGCTTCCAAATGGATAAAATTGTTCCAACACCATTGATTAAACAATTGACCGATCCGATTTTATATTTTCTAAATTCCCATACATATTTGGACTGCTTGTTCAAATTTGTCTATAATTAGGGGTCTGTGTGTCTACAGAAGCTCAATTAAGTGGCCCATTGATGCTGAAGACTGAAGAGATACTTGTGAGATGAATTATCTAGCAGAGCCTGGGCACTAAAATGAAAGCCACAGCTACAACACAGAACCACGAATAAAAATAATGGGGTCGCCTGGGTGGCTCAGTCAGTTAGGCATCCGACTTCGGCCCAGGTCATCATCTCCCAGTTCATAGGTTCGAGCCCCACGTTGGGCTCTGTGCTGACAGCTCGGAGCCTGGAGCCTGGTTTGGATTCTGTGTCTCCCCCCCCCCCCCCCCGCCCCGCCCCGCCCCTCCCTCCTTGTGCTCTGTCTCTCTCTCTCTCTCTCAAAAATAAACATTAAAACAGTAAAGAGAAATAATGGAGCGTGGCTATAAGGCTTTGAAATGCATGGGGTAGGGTGTGTGGGTTAAAAAGCACCTACTTGTGTTAATGTCTGGGCAAAGCTCTGTATTGCAAAAGGCAAAACAAAACAAGACAACCCAGAAGCTGCATTCAGGAAAGGGGAGTTCGTTCATTGTAAGTCGCCAGCATCAGGCACGTTCGGGGATTAGCTAGGTGTCATCGCCGCAAGAGATGAGCTGCCATTGGGAGCCAAGAGGCCACATCGGCCATGTTATCCTGCCCTCTGCCCTCACCACTTCTGTTTCTGGGAGTTTCTCTACATATAGACCATTGAAGCCTGACAGGTCCCGCTCCAGCTAGCTGTCCTCTCCTGTCTTAAAATCCCAAGAAAACCTGCTTAGTCCTGATAGCTTCATCACCACCACTGCCCCCGCTCAGTTCTGGCTACAGCGATGGGAGTTGTCGCATTGTCTGTGGGGTGGCTGCTTCCAGAGATTTTAGGGTAAATGAGGCCAGAAGACTTTGGGCATGGCAACTAAAGTTCCTTCCTCTCTGTTTCCTCATAGGTCCCCTGAGAGCTATGATTTTCTGTTTTTTAAACAGCAGTCAGACTATATATAGCAATATACCAAAAGCTAGCTTTAAGCAACTGTGAAGTAGGTGAGGTTTATTTTTGCATTCTGTTCTCACTGTCTTCCACAGTAGAAGTTTCTGTGGAAGACACTGGGGATTGCCAGCATTTCTGAAGTTCTTAAAAAGCTATGATAATGTGGACGTTCTGCCAGTGAGCTTTGAGCTCAGAGTGGGTTCATCATCTGCCTCTCTAAGCTTGGTGACCTTGGACGAGTTATGTAAAACTCGCAAAACCTCAATTTCCCCATCAATAGAATGATGTTATTAATAGTCCTGACCTCAGGGGTTGTTGTGAAGGTTACATGAAGGTCAAGTTTTAACACACCGCAGGGTACTTGTGAGGGCTTGATGAATGTTTCTTTTGGTGGTTTTATTTTTTAATGTTTATTTAGTTTTGAGGGAGGGAGGAAGGGGGGAGAGAGAGAGAGAGAGAGAGAGAGAGAGAGAGAATGAATTAATGAGTGGGGGAGGGGCAGAGAGAGAAGGAGACACAGAATCCAAAGCAGGCTCCAGGCTCTGAGCTGCCCTCACAGAGCCTGACGTGGGGCTCGAACTCACAAGCCGTGAGACCGTGTGACCTGAGCCAAAGTCAGTCACTTAACCGACTGAGCCACCCAGGCACCCCTCTTTTTGGTGGTTTTTATGAGTAAGGACACTGCCTGAGATGATCCCTTCTCTGCCTTTTCTGTGGATCCCTGTGCCTTCCCCAGATTTGGAGATTGACTTTCTGTAATGTGTATTCTGAATATAACCTATCATTAGAAGTATAATAATGAATACACCTTTTTTAAGAAAAATCTCCTTTCCCCATCTCTTGCCAGATTATTTATATATATATATATATATATATATATATATATATACACACACACACACACACACATACACACACACATATATGTATATATATACATATATATATACACACATATATATTTATTTATAAATATGTATATAAAGTTGCCTTTTCTGAACCTCAGTGTCATGCTGTTAATTAGCAACAGCACCATTTCTGAACCTGAGAGGGGTGTCCTCTTTTCCCAGCCCCTAATAATCCACTTCCTGCCCCTTCCCCTGGAAGCTTGTTCTTACAAGGACCGGATTAAATCCTTCCTGCGAAGTCCTGAGTGGCTGATGACGTCTAAAAGGATAACCTCTTAAGCCCCCGAAGGATCGAATATTTTATGTGGTATTTTCGGTATCGCTCCCCAGCGTTTTGAAGGGGCAAGGAATGAACTATCTTGAAATACCAAAAGTCACCTTAGATGGGACTCAGGTGCTTAATTAAATGTGAATCCAGCCCCCATCCGAAAAGGAAGTTTCATCCATTTGCTGATGCCTGCGTTGGCCAGACCCTTAAATAGAGCACTTGGGTTCATTAACTGCTGACTTGGAGAACGTACGATTCAGGACAGATTAAATATTTATTATTAATGTTCAGACTCCAGCGTTAGGAAGTAATAGTTTGTCAAAAAGCCAGATGCATGGACACTGGGGACCAGGAGGTATTGGAGTTGACGAAAGGCCAGATAAGATACAGTAGGTTGGCCCCTCTCCCCATACGTTGATGGTGCCATAGACTAAATATTTGTGTCCTCTCCCAAATGTATATGTTAAATCCTAACCTCAGCATGATGGTCTTTGGAGGTGGTGGGGGGCACGGTGGGGGAAAGGGGGCTTTGGGAGGTGATTAGGGCATGAGGGCAAAGCCCTCATGAACGGGATCAGTGCCCTTATAAAAGAGATCCCAGAGGAGCTCCCTAGCCCCTCCCACCAGGTGGGGACACAGCCGGAAGATGGCTCTCTGCGAACGAGGAAGCAGGTCCCCCCCAGACACCGAATTGGCTGGCGCCTTGGTCTTTGACTTGCCAGTCTCCAGAACCGTGAGGAATGAATTTCTGTTGTTTATAAGCCACCCAAGTGTGTGCTGTTTTGTTAGAGCAGCCCAAATGGACTGAGACAGGTGGCTGACAGATACTTGCCGTTATGTATCTGCTCTTTGAGTGTTTTTTCCCTTAGTAAGAGTGGACTTATATTCTTTTTTTTTTTTTTATTATTTATTTTTGGAGACAGAGAGAGACAGAGTATAAGCAGGGAAGCGACAGAGAGAAAGGGAGACACAGAATCCAAAGCAGGCTCCAGGCTCTGAGCTATCCGCACAGAGCCCGATGCCAGGCTCGAACTCACAAACTACAAGATCATGACCTGAGCTGAAGTCAGACGCTTAACCGACTGAGCCACCCAGGTGTCCCTGTGGATTTATGTTCTTGTTGATGGAAAAAACAAAACAACCTTCCGATGCAGCTGTCCTGGCAAAGATATTCTATAATGGTAGAATAACTTGGAGCTAGCTGCTCTCTTTCTTTCTTTCTTTTCTTTCTTTCTTCTTCCTTCCTTTCTTTTGTCTGTCTTCCTTCCTTCCTTCCTTCCTTCCTTCCTTCATTCCTTCCTTTTGTCTTTCTTTCTTTCTCTTTCTTCCTTTCTTTCCTTCTTTCTTTCTTTTCATGTTTATTTTTGAAAGAGAGAGAGTACAAGCAGGGGAGGGGGAGAGACAGAGGGAAACACAGAAGCAGGCTCCAGGCTCTGAGCTGTCAGCACGGGGCCTGATGCGGGGCTTGAACCCACGAACCGTGAGATCATGACCTGAGCCGAAGTCAGACACTTACCTGCCTGAGCCACCCCGGCACCCCTAGTTGCCTTTTCTAGGAAATGACTCATACCCTTTTTTTTTTTTTCCTATAACAGGATGCCTTCTCTGCTAAACTTTACTTGTTATTTATTTGTTTATATCCTGCCCCGCACCAAAGGGAACTTGTAAATTTATTCAGCACGTATCATCAGATGTTGCTAAAAGATTGTGTCCACTTCCGGGCAGATCCGGTTTGGGGGCACCAGGGTCCCTGATAAGCACAATGCACTCAGCCACCATTAGCGGGTTGGGGTTTGCCGCTGTGTATTCTGATTGCCCTTGTCACCCCTGTTGCCACATGTGCTTGGGACCCTGTGGGTTCTTGCTTCTCTGTATTTTGAGATGCCGTGCTTACTCCAGCCTGGAAGGAGGAACAGGAGTAAGTCTGATGCCAAGTCTGTAGTAAGCCTTTGGCTATGTATTAGCCCACAATGTGTGGGCACAGGGATCTTATGAATGGAAACTTCCAACCAAGTCTGCGATTCTAAAAACACCCGGGTCAGCCGAAGAGAAGAAATGTGTGCACGGCTGCCGTATCTCATTCCTTGTCCTTTACCTGCCCTGCCCTCCGTTCGTGGTGATGGGACTCCCAGATCCCCCAAGCAAAGCCCCCTACTCACCATCTCTACAGGTGCCCGAGAGGGTAGACTGGGAGAGCCAGCCGGTTGCTGGCGAGGTGTGTGAGTCATTGGCTGGGACCCTGCCAGTATGTGTAGGGCCTTTTGGATCAGACTGAAATAATCCTTCCAGGGGTGCCCAGGTGGCTCAGTCGGGTGAGCGTCCAGTTTCGGCTCATGTCATGATCTTGCGGTTCACGAGTTCGAGCCCGGCGTCGGCCCCTGTGCTGACAGCTCAGAGCCTGGAGCCTGCTTCAGATTCTGTCTGTTTGTCTGTCTCTCTCTCAAAAATAAATAAACATTAAAAAAATTAAAAACTAAATAAAATAGTCCCACCAGGCCCCTGTTCCTGGCCTTCTGGGTTTTACTTTGGAAGAAGCAGAGAGGGGCACATCGGGAGGAACTAAAAAAAAAGAACACCTAAAGGGTACCTCGGTGGGTCAGTCGGTGAGCGTCTGAGTCTTGATTTCAGCTCAAGTCATGATCTCATGGTTTCATGAGTTCGAACCCCGCGTCGGGCTCTGTGCTGACAGTGTGGAGCCTGCTTGGGATTCTTTCTCTCTGCTTCTGTCTTCCCCTCCAGCGCTTGCTGTGTCTCTCTCAAAATAAATACACTTAAAAAAAAAAAACAATACAATACAAAACACCAAAGACAGGGAGGTCCTATGGATTGAGTCATGGCCCCACCCAGAAGGTGTTGAAATCCTGACCGCCTCCCTGCCCCGACCCTGTATCTGGGAATATGACCTTACTTAGATTTAAATTTTTTTTAATGTTTCTTTCTTTTTCTTTTTTTTTTTTTTAATGTTTTTATTTTATTTTTGAGAGAGAGACAGAGTGCAAGCAGGGGAGGGGCAGAGAGAGAGGAGGCAGAATGTGTGAAGCAGGCTCCAGGCTCTGAGCTGTCAGCGCAGAGCCCGACATGGGGCTTGAACTCACGGACTGCGAGATCATGACCTGAGCCGGAGTCAGATGCCCAACCAACTGAGCCACCCAGGTGCCTCAAATGTTTGTTTATTTTTGAGAGACAGAGAGAGACAGTGACCAAGCAGGGGAGGGGCAGAGAGAGAGACAGAGGGAGACACAGAATCCGAAGCAGGCTCCAGGCTCCGAGCTGTCAGCACAGACCCCGACGTGGGGCTTGAACTCATGAGCTGTGAGATCATGATCTTAGCCAAAGTCGGATGCTTAACCCACTGAGCCACCCAGGCACCCCAGATGTGACCTTACTTAGAAACAGAGCCTTTGCATGTGGTCCAGTTGAGATGATGCCATTCAAGCATGCCTTGATCCTCTGTGCCTTGTGTGTGCATCCTTGTACAGGGGGGAGATTTGGGATGCAGTCAGACATGCCTGCGTAGAGGGAAAACGATGTGTAGACACAGGGAGAATGCCGTCTAGCAGCCCCGGAACGTCTGAGGTGACCAGAAGCTGGGAGAGAGCCTCCCTCACAGCCCCGAGAAGGAGCCCACCCTGCCGACCCCGTAATTTCAGCTTTCTGGCCTCCAGAACTGGGAAGCCATAACTTGCTGTTGTTGAAGACGCCCTTGTCTGCTGTGATACTTTGTTAGGAAAGTCCCAGGAAAATAATGCAAGAGCTCATCCCAAGTCCCAGTAAGAAGATTGATGCCCCCCCGCCCCCATCTCTTCCTGGCATGAACCTACTGCCTCATCACATCGGGTCAGACCCACAAGTTGACCTTGCCATCATCACTTACACTTCCAGATTGCTTTCCTGTGCACATTTTGAGTTAGCACCCAGGGCCCAAACATCGCCCCTCAACTCCTCTCTGGTAGTCTCTCCACACAAGTGGGCCACGAGTAGGTCCCTCTTTCATTGCTCTTCTTTAGATTTTTTTTTAATGTTGACTTATTTTTGACAGAGAGAGAGAACATGAGTGGGGGGGAGGGGCAGAGAGAGAGACACAGAATCCAAAGCAGGCTCCAGGCTCTGAGCCATCAGCACAGAGCCCGATGCGGGAGTCGAACTCACCCACTGCGAGATCATGACCCGAGCCGAAGTCGGACGCTCAACCGACTGAGCCACCCAGGCGCCCCTTTCATTGCTCTTCTGATCACAGGGTACAGCTTTCTGTTGGGAACATCTGGACTGGTCTCCCACAAGCAGAGTTTCCCTTGTTCCAGGGGTGAGAATTTTGTCTCTTCCTCTCCCCTGGATCCTTATCTCTCACTTGCCTCTTAACATCTCAGGTTCTCATTAGTTCTTCCATCTCTGAAATGATGGGGTTGGGTGGACAGTATGTTCTTGGTGTCTACATTATGAATATTCATTAAACGTCTGCAGAATGGCCCAGCTGGCGGAATCCTTTGAAAGGCCTTTCAGCCCAGTTTCCTCACTTAGGAACTGAGGGAATGAGACCCAGAGAAGCTACGAAGTTTCGCCGGGGAATGAACAGCTCTGAAACAGCCTGGAGAAAACAAGGACTTCTGATCGCTAATCCCATTATACCACATTTCTATAATTCCTTGACCTAGTTAAATGAATTCCCCCAAGTTTGTAAAATCTAGTGTCCCTCGCTGAGATAACTCCAGATATTTGAGTCTCAGCCTGAGAACTGACATAACATTTAGCATGTCTTCTTTTGCTAAGTGTATTTTTAGCAAAGAAAACTATTGTATTTTGCTAGTTTCCTTCCATTTTACGTCTCACTGACAGTCATTGCGGTGCCAAAGAAGTAGATGGTTCTAGAATCTTCTCAGAGCCATCCCTGAGACCAAGCAGAGATCCAGAGACAACACCCAGATCCTCGGGAACTGTGAAAAATCCGCATCAAAGTATAAATTCTGGAGGAATCTGGGGAGGAGTTGGTCTGAGGGCATGTCCCTCCTTTCTTCTCTGGAATTGTGTGGTGAACAAATAAAATGAGGGCTAGTCTGATTATCTAATGCGGTATAACAAACCGCCCCCAGACTAGTTGCTTAAAGTCACAGTGGCATTTATTTTCACTTGGATTTGCTATTTGGTCAGGGCTCAGAGGGGGATAGCGCATTTCTGTTGCACTTGACATTGGCCACAATGGTTTAAATGCTGAGGCCGGTATCCTCTGAAGGCTCACTTACTCTCCTGCCTGTAGGTATGTGCTGGCCATCAACTGGGACCTTTGCTGGAGCTGTTGGCCACATACCCACACGAGGCCGCTCTGTGTGACTTTGGTTTCCTTACGGTATGGTGGCGGGGCTATAGGACTGAGCATCCCTGTGCCCTGGCCTGGGATGTCATTTCTGTCACGTTTTATTTACGGAGAAGGTCATAAAGGCTCCCCCAATTTCATTCTAGAGGGCAGAAATAAATTTCACCTCCCGACAGAGCAGTGGAAAGGCACTGGCAGGGCATACAAGATTGGAAACACCTCCATTTTGAAAACTACATCTGCTGTTAGTGGCAGAACTTCAAAGGTTGTGTCTGAAGCCAAGAGCTTACTTAGGATATCCAGGGATGGGAGGCAGTGCTGCCCTCAGTTTCCTGTTTGTGCCTTGGGTGTTTTGGTTTGGTTTGGTTTGGTTTTTGGTTTTTGTTTCTGTAACTGATGTGAGTTGAGAGGCCAGAATGGTTTAGGCTGATCCTTCCTCAAACTTCAGGGGAAACGTTCTTTGTCTGGCAGGAGCTATTTGATACTTTTGACCATAAGAGATTTAGAAAGGACTGAAGGTTGACTAAATTCCTTGACCTTGTGATTAGGAAATGTTTGCATCCAATTCCTTACAGTACCTCACCCCACCCCTTCCACCCCAGCTTGCAGGAAGCTGTGTCTCTCACCATTTGCTATTTTCCACTAAGTCAATACCAGTAGCCTAACATGTAATGGTACCGAGGGAACACGTAGCTGTGAGTACGTAGAGAAACTTCAGTAAGCTCACTTCAGAGGTCATGGTAACATGGAGTCATGAGTGCAAACTCTCAACTAGAAAATACAGCTCCTGGGGAGCCTGGGTGGCTCAGTCGGTTGAGCGTCCGACTTCGGCTCAGGTCATGATCTCGCAGTTCATGAGTTTGAGCCCCGCAGTGGGCTCTGGGCTGACAGCCTGTTTCAGATTCTGTGTCTCCCTCTGTCTCTGCCCCTCCCCTGCTCATGCTCTGTCTCTCTCTGTCTCAAAAATAAATAAAACGTTAAAAAAAATTGAAAAAGAAAAATTTTTTTTTAATTTTTTAAAAATTTAAAAAAAAATTTTTTTTTAAAAATTAAAAAGAAAAAGAAAAAATTTTCAACAGCTCCTGTTGAAATAGAACTGAATAAAGAGACAGAAGAGGACTTTAATGCAATGGCCTCTCGAGGAAACATGAGTACAGTGTAAAAAACAAAAAACAAAAGTCCCACAAAACAAACACAAAACCCACAAAAAAATAAAAGACTTTATGGAACTAAAGCATTGTTTCCACATTATAAACTCCGCCCCCCCCCCAGATGTACTAAAAATATAGTCACTGCCAAAAACATTAATTACTGTTCTGGAAGGTCAAGAGTAACAGATACCTCATCCCACAGAATGAAGACATTTCGAGGCTAAAAAACCTCTGAGGGAAAAGATAAGAAACTTGGAGATTAGATCCCAGACTTAACATAAACACTTAAAGGAGAAAAGGGGACCACAAAGAAGAGGACCAGTAGTTAAACAACAGTAGGAGAACAGTTCTCTGAGTTGAGAAGTCAGACAGGATCAATGAATATTTCAAGCTACGCGTCTAGGCATTTCTGGTGGAGTTTTAGAATGTTGTGGATGAAGCGAAAGTTTTACTTCTCTGGACAGGCAGAACCAAAAGAATTGAACTGATACCAGACTACTTAGCAGCTCTAGAAGGTAGAAGAAAGACCACAGGGCAGTGTCAGTAGAGTCTTTGGGACAAAAAGGCTGTGATCAGGATTCTTTTATCAACTCCAATTACCACTCATTTTCAAGGTTAACACACGAAGGCCTTGGAGTTTATATGTATGTAATTTATTTATTTGAGAGAGATTGTGCTTGCATAAGCGGGAGAAGGCAAGAGAGAGAAAATCTCAAGTAGGTTCCATGCTTGGCATGGAGCCCGACATGGGGCTCAGTCCCATGACCATGAGATCATGACCTGAGCCAAAATCAAGAGTTGGACGCTCAGCTGACTGAGCCATCCAGGCTCCCCGTTGTAACTTATTGCCTGTTAAGGGCACGGCGGCCTCAGAGTTTACTATCCATGTAACTTAGCTGTGGAAGATGGCTGGCAAAATGGCAAATCCAATAGAGATCTCTAGACACTGGAGGACAAGAGGGTAGGAAAGAGTGGTGAGCAGTGATCTTGTGATGAGTGTATAGCTTAGCCTAAACCGTCGAGATCATTTTTACCAGGAATCTATAGTGCACGTCAAGTCATCATTCTTGCAACAGAATAGACAGATGGTAAGGGGAGAATCTAACGGTAGCCTAAAGTCAAATCTCCACCAAACTCGGGAACAGGGGTGGGATCCGACAAGAGGAGAGGGTGATTGGAAAAGAAAATGTGTTCTAAATGTTTCCTTTCACAGATCACAGGAGGAGAGTGAGGAAGTAAAACAGGTTGGTGGAGGGGTCATAATTATCTTCTGATGTGTTAATTGAGGAAAATAGGTTCAATTATGATTTTACAGGTACAGAAGTTCCTTTATGAATTGAATTGGGGTTCTCCTCTCCTCCCCCGGGTAGTTGCCCTCCATCAGGGAGAAGGCTTGCAGATAAGATCTGTATCTCATTATCTACCTTGATATGCTTGACCCTGGGCAAACATAGGTTTGGATCACTTTGCCTGGAAAAGTTTTCTCCGTGAACTCTAACCCAGGAGCCTCATCCTTACCCTTGCTCTGCACCCCACAACGTCAGCCTGGACCCTGGTCTGCCTAAGGTCATTTATGGCTGCACCTTCACCTCGAAGCCTTCCCATGTGGCTTGGGGATGGGGTCACACTTGAGAAAGAATGTAGGATTATAGGAAGTGGGGGGAGTGATGTAAAATGAGCACCTCCCACCCACTAGGAAACAGGACAGGTAATAGTTATAAGAAGAATTGAACAGAGCAGTTGCCCGAAGGGGTCATAGGGGGTGAGGAAGGACCCAGCAAGCAGGGACACCAACGTGTTGCCTAAAGGGGGGCTCTTCTCCCTTCCCATGCAGGTAGTCAGGGAAGAGCCCCCTTAGCAAAATAATGGTTCATTGCTCTCCCATAGCCCTGCCTGCCAAAAAATGCCAAGGGCAGGAGGCCAGGGAAGAGTAAGTCCATGTTGTGGCCATAGTGAATTGTCTCCGAACCTGGGTAAAGCTTGCACATCACACAGGAACTGTGCCCGGGATATTTGGCCATCCTCAGTGTCACAGGCTTGGACCTTGGAGACCTATACTTGTGAGCCACTTTCCATTGGACTGGATCAAGGGTTTATTTTTAAAACCGTGCCCAGAACCACAGACCAGAAAAAGACCTTGGCAAGACATTGAGTCTTGTCCTTAACTTCAGAGAGAATCACACTTTAAATGCCACCCCAGTGAACCTTTCTGCAATGACAGGTATCAAGAAAAACGCTCTAAAGGAGGGCTTGGAATCCATTTGCCCCCAGGAAGCCTTTCTCCTGTTTCCACATCACGCCCCGCTCCGTCAGCCACCAGAGCAGAATACTGCTGTGGTCTCTGACAGAGGGTAAAGCGATTTGCGTACATCACGCTGTTTACTCGATTCTGCCGCCCCTGGGTCATGTTCTAACCCACCCTTGAACCCACAAAAGTCCCCAAGCCCTCGGAATTCGCAGTGACAAAGAGAAGGTTCAGGTGGAAGATGTGTGATGAGTGGGGGCTGCCGGGACAAAGTGCCACCGACCGGGAGCTTAAACAGCAGACGGTCCTTTCCCCGTGACTCTGGAGACTGGATGTCTAAGCTCCAAGAGCCTGCAGGTCTGGTTTTCCTTGGAGGCCTCCCTCCTTGGCTTGCAGACGGCCACCTTCTCCCTGTGTCTTCACAAGGTCTTCCCGCTGTGTGTGCCTGTGTCCTAAACTCTTGTCATGAGGACACGGGTTGTGTTGGATAAGGGCCACTAGTGACTTGATCTGAAGGTTATCACCTCTGTAGAGACCTTGTCCCCCAATACTCCCACACTCTTAGGGACAGGCGATTAGGACCTTCAACACGTGAATGTGGGAGGGGGAACACACTGTAGCCCGTAACACATGCAGAGATCAGGTAACACCAAGGCCGCTGTATTCACACCCCAAAGCCACTTCTGAAATCATGGGGAAACCTATTCTTTGCAACCCTGGTCCATGTACGATGAATTGTGAGAGATTGAGAAATCAAAAAAGACATTTGAGATAACTCATTGAGATGCATAAAAATATAAGTATAAATATCATATATTATTAAAGTTAACTAGTATTAAATAATATTAGAATATATAATTGTACGTAACTTTATATATCGTATACATGCTGTTACCCTAATGGAGCATATGCAGTTATTGACGGGATACAAGACAGTCACGTTTAAAGACTTAAGACATTCGAGGTTGAAATGCCTTTGTTTGTTGAGAAGGGAGTGGTAATCTTGGGGCTCAAAAGTGCTCTTGGGAAAGGCTGATATTCTTGGAAGGACTGAAAGGAAGTAACGTAGAATTGGTAGGGCTTGGATTAAAAATTTAAAAATAATGCCTGGAGGGACGCCGGGGTGGCTCAGTCGGTTGAACATCCGACTCTTGATATCGGCTCAGGTTGTGATTCCGCGGCACCGTTGTGGGATTGAACCCCGTGTGGGGCTCTGAACTGTCAGCATGGCACCTGCTTGGGATTCTCTCCCTCTCTCTGCCCCTCCCCTGCCTGTGCTTCAATGCACATGCATTCTCTCTCTGTCAACATAAATAAACTTAAAAAAAAATAACGCCTGGATATCTTGGGAGCAGCAGGAAAATTCCCCCTTTTTTAATTTTTTTTTTTTTAATTTTTTTTTTCAACGTTTATTTTATTTATTTTTGGGACAGAGAGAGACAGAGCATGAACGGGGGAGGGGCAGAGAGAGAGGGAGACACAGAATCGGAAACAGGCTCCAGGCTCTGAGCCATCAGCCCAGAGCCCGACGCGGGGCTCGAACTCACGGACCGCGAGATCGTGACCTGGCTGAAGTCGGACGCTTAACCGACTGCGCCACCCAGGCGCCCCTAATTTTTTTTTTTTAACGTTTGTTTATTTTTGAGAGAGAGACAGAGCATGAGTGGGGAGGGGCAGAGAGAAAGGGAGATACAGAATTGGAAGCAGGCTCCAGGCTCCGAGCTGTCAGCACAGAGGGTAATGCGGCGCTCAAACTCACAAACCATGAGATCACGACCTGAGCTCAAGTTGGACGCTTAACCGACTGAGCCACCCAGGCGCCCCAGGAAAATTCCCTTTTTGGCACTAGGGAAAAAGTATCATTTGGAGAAAATCTGAAATATATGCAGTGCTTTTAAAACTCCTGTTACAAATGTATTCGTTTGGTTAACCTTTGCAAAATCAAGGTATGTTTTTTATAACTTGATTTTGTTCATAAATGTATCATATGTGGCATATAATCCAGTTTGCACTCTCTTATAATACATGTATGTTAATTTTTAAAGGCTTTTCTTTTTAGAGCAGTTTTAGATTTGTAACAAAGCTGAGAGAGAGGCATAGAATTTCCTGCAAACCCCCTGCCCCCACACAGGCATAGCCTCCCCCATTCTCAGCATCACTCAGCAAAATGGTACCTTTTTTTTTTTTTTTTTTTTTTTTTACTGAGGATGAACCTACATTGACACATTCTAATCACCCAAAGTCCATAGTTTACCTTAGAAACAACTTGATGTTGTATATTCCATGGGCTTGGACACATGTCTAATGATACATACCCATCCTTATAATATGCAGCATTGTAATAAGTACTTTCACTGCCTTAAAACAGTTTTTATTTTTTTAATTGCGGTAAATTACACACAACATGAAATTTACCATCTTAGCCATTTTCAAATATGGAATCCAGCAGTGTTGTCCATTCACTGGTATGGTATCCTCACCCCATCTATTCACCCTTTATCTTGCAAACACTGAGCCTCTACCCCCATGAAACACTAGCCCACCCTTTCACTCCCTGCCCCCTGGCAACTACCTTTGTGATCCGTTTTAGAATACTTACTCTGTGCATCGTAGAGGAGTTAGACGGTTGAAAACACCAGGAGCAAAGCTGAGGAACTGACTACTAACATTTTGACATATATGTTTTTTCCCTCTGCATATCCATACCTGTAACTTTTTACTGCACACATTGGCTTGTAGCCTTTTTCCCTTAGTGTATGTTCAGTAACTTTACATGTCAACATACGTCATTTTTAAAAAATATATTGTCAAATTAGCTGATATACAGTGAGCACAGTGTGTTCTTGGTTTTGGGGGTAGATTCCCATGGTGTATGTCCTCATTTAAAGAATTTTTTTTTTTTTTTTTGAGATAGAGTGAGTGCGAGCCAGGGAGGGGCAGAGAGTGAGAAACTCTCAAGCAGTCTCTGCCCCCGATGTGGGGCTCGATCCTACAACCCTGAGATCATGACCTGAGCCAAAATCAAGGGTCGGATGCTTAACTAACTGAGCCACCCAGGAGCCCCTGTTCTCATTTTTAATACTCACATGGAAGTCCATGTATTTAAACAATCTCCTTTGGATTTGGAGGGGGGTGGGGAATCTAGATTTCCCGCCCCCCCCCACTATGTCCATAAAAGCAAAGGGTGAAGTCGAAATGTAGACCTCCATAAACATTGCCCTGATGACCTTTCTTAGAGTTAAACTTCTGTCTACACCTTCCGTTGTTTCTTTAGGATGAGTTCCTCCATTTCAGTTAACTTTGAGGACGGTTTTCTACATTTTTAGGCTTTTAATGCATATTGCCAAATTATACCGTTTAATGATTCTGTGGACGGGCATGCCTATTTTCTAGGGTCCCGGTCCTTAAAACACAAATAATAGTAGATGAATGCGGTTTTAAAAAATCGAGTTGTAGAGAAGGACTTACAATGGAAAGGTACCAGCCCTCCCACCATGGTGCCACTCTCAGCCCTGTTCTCTGGAGGCAATTGCCTTTAATGGCTTCTGTTTTTAGTTCCTCCGGTGGTTTGCCTCCTACATCCCTAAACAAAGGCTTATATTGATAGTTCTTGCTCATACCCACATACACACATGTTACACACCATTACTTCCCGTCGGGGAGAGCAGGCCTGCTGGATTCTGTCACCCACGTTCCTCTCTGTACCCAATTTTTAAGTCCACATAACACCATTTTTCTTGCTCTATTCAAGCCTCTCGGCCACGGATGGTCCCGTTTCCCTTGACAGGCTTTAGGGAGCATTAATTCATCTCTCCCTCTCCAATCCTAGCTTCTATCTACTGTTTGTTCTTTCTCGTACTGCCCTGCCCTGCCCTGCCCTGCCCTCCCCTCCCCTTCCCTTCCCTCCCCTTCCCTCCCCTCCCCTTCCCTCCCCTCCCCTCCCCTCCCCTCCCCTTCCCTCCCCTTCCCTCCCCTCCCCTCCCCTTCCCTCCCCTCCCCTCCCTTTCCCTCTCCTCCCCCCCCTTTTCTACGTTTCTTTCTCTCCTGGGCTCCTCGTCATTAGGTCTTGGATGCATTGTCCATAGGTCGATTCTACAAGTTCAAAAGTCAATTAAGTGCTTCTATTATGGCTACTTACTGAAATGTTGATTGCCGAACCAGATACTACATCAGTTACATTTCCTGCTCTTCGGGTCCCCTGTGGAGACACCTGTTCACGTAGAGGGGGGATAGAGCCATCACTTTTCTTACATTCTATCGGTTCTTCAATCCGTGCCTCATTGTACTTTGATTCATATTTGAATCCTATCTTTCTTGGGCATTTCCCACCCCCCTGGAACTGTATGAATTACCTTTTGTCCCTTTTTCCTAATGGGAGAATCCTACGCTTTCATACATTCCAACTCACTCGTCCCCTCTGTTGTTTTGAGTGTTCTCTTCACGTTGGAGGCTACCGAATTCTGACGTGGATTTACTGCTTTCTTAGCCTCTTGCAGGGCTGGCCTCCGGGACTTGGCACCTGCTGCTGTCCACTTTAACTCTCTCGTGTCTTACCGGGCTCCTGTCGTATCCTGATGTTGCTGAAGTGGGTCCTCCGAAGTTGGACGCTTAACTGACTGAGCCACCCAGGCGCCCCTCTGCCAGCTTTTTACGATTTCTTCTTCATTTCCAGTCTGTGCCTCACAGCCCAGACCCTTGTAGTTTAAGGATTTGAGTGCCTTTTCAGTTCTAGGAAAACCTGTCTCTCTTTTAAAATAATTTCTCATTCGGGGCTCCTGGCTGGCTCAGTTGGTGGAGCATACAACTCTCGATCTCAAGGTTGTGGGTTCGAGCCCCAGGTTGGGTGTAGAGTTGACTTAAAATCTTAAAATAAAAATTTCCCATTTCCCTTTTTATTTTCCCCCTATCTTCCCCCCTCTTCCCCGGGCAACTTGTATTATAATTTACTGTCAGCAGTTTTTCCTGTGTTCTGACTGTTCCTTTGCACACTACTCTGTTTTTCGTTTATAGGTATCTTTTTCTTCCTGACGGTCTCCTAAGAAGCCAGTTAATCATGCTTTTTTGGTCCTTCCTGTAAGCATTCTCTGTGCCTCACCAGAATGCAGCTGTCGTGTTGGTTTGAAAACATAGATTTGTCCCAATTTTGGAATAACTTTGTCACTTGTTTTCTCCCCATTTCTCTCGGTCCTTAATTCCTAAGGGGGAGCTTTCCTCTCCTTAATCTAATCCTCTATTTTAAATTTATTTTTTATTTTATTTTTTTAATGTTTTTTTTTTGAGAGAGAAAGAGAGAGAGAGAGAGAGCGCGCGCGCGCACACACACACACAAGTGGGGGAGGGGCAGAGAACGAGGGAGACACCGAATCCGAAGCAGGCTCCAGGCTCTGAGCTGTCAGAACAGAGCCTGATGCGGGGCTCAAACCCATGAACCGTGAGACCATGACCTGAGCCAAAGCGGGATGTTCGAGCCACCCAGGCACCCCCCACCCCAAATCCTCTATATTATAGCCTTTTATTGCTGCTAGGAGAATGTCTTTGGGGGCTGCTCAGCCGTTTTGGACCTTCTCCCATGTTTCTGCCTGACAGATCCCACCCAGCCCTCAATGCTTATTAGTGCCACCCATCAAATTCTTTCTCGCCAACATCAGCCCCTTTTCCTTTGGTATGTATCCTGGTACAGCTAGGTATTCTGTGAAGGCCTTTGGGGAAAAGTTAACAATGGCTCTAAAGATTTTTAGACTAGAGAACCGTGGGCAATTTCAGGAATAACAAATATACTTTTACTCAGGATAAAATTACTTGTGGGATGAGATCCTCCACTGCCAGCGTAGTAAGCTAGGATTGTATTGAGCTATCGTAACAGAGAATCCACGTAGGATGGCTTTGGACAGAGTTTATTTCTGTCAGAAATAAGTCCGTGCGTAAGTGGTGGTTAGTTGGAACGGTAGCTGGATCAGTGACTCAGTGATGTCAGGACCGATGTCTTGTCATTTCTCTTTGCCATTCCTTCTTGGTTACAGAATGGCTGCCACCGCACTGGCCATCGTATCTGCGTTCAAAACAGGAAGAAGCGACGAGCTCAACAGCTGTGTCCTGTTGGTTTTTAACAGGAAAGCAGAGCTTTTCTGGATGACCCTGTAGCACACTTCTGCTTTTGTCTCACAACCTGGGACCAAGTCTGATGGGTACTTCTAATTTCAGGGGACTTTGGGGACAGTATTGACTTTCTTCCTTCTATGGTGGGAGGCAGCAAAGAAGGCAGTGGTGGATAGTGGCTTTAGGAGAACCATGTAACAGAATGGTTCCTCTACCGTAATGAGGACAACGGGGCAAGACGGTGAGAAAAAGCATTTGTGCCCAACTGTATCAAGGTTGCACTTTATTTTATTATTATTTTTTTTAATGTTTGTTTATTTTTGAAAGGGAGGAAGAGAGCACGAGCCGGGGAGGGAAAGAGAGAGAAGGGGACAGAGGATCCAAAGCAGGCTCTGTTCTGCCAGCAGTGAGCCCACTGTTGAGGCTCAAACCCACGAACCCAGAGATCATGACCTGAGCTGAAGTCAGATGCTCAACCAACTGAGCCCCCCCCCCCCCGGCGCCCCAGGCACTCTTTTTATTTTTTTTTTTATTTTATTTTATTTATTTTTTTTTTAAATTTTTTTTTTTTTCAACGTTTATTTATTTTTGGGACAGAGAGAGACAGAGCATGAACGGGGGAGGGGCAGAGAGAGAGGGAGACACAGAATCGGAAACAGGCTCCAGGCTCTGAGCCATCAGCCCAGAGCCCGACGCGGGGCTCGAACTCACGGACCGCGAGATCGTGACCTGGCTGAAGTCGGACGCTTAACTGACTGCGCCACCCAGGCGCCCCTTCAGGCACTCTTTTTAATAGGCATTTAGGGAGTGCAGGCGTCCCCTGCTCTTTGAAAATTCTCATTGTGCCACTCTGCTCTTACAAAAGACCTCCGTGAATACCTGTCTTCGCTAACTGAAAGAAATCCAAACATCACTTTTGCATTTATGAAAAAAAAGGTAGGGGCGCCTGGGTGGCGCAGTCGGTTAAGCGTCCGACTTCAGCCAGGTCACGATCTCGCGGTCCCTGAGTTCGAGCCCCGCGTCGGGCTCTGGGCTGACGGCTCGGAGCCTGGAGCCTGTTTCCGATTCAGTGTCTCCCTCTCTCTCTGCCCCTCCCCCGTTCATGCTCTGTCTCTCTCTGTCCCAAAAATAAATAAAAAAACATTGAAAAAAAAAAATTAAAAAAAAAAAAAAGGTAAAAAAAGAAAGTAGCACCCAGCTTTTGTTTTGCAGCAAACCATTAACAGAGGCAACACGCACCCCAGGCAGCGAGAGTGACCCCGCCAGGCTCCCTCCCAGGAACTCAGCTTCTCATCATCAAGCTGCCATACCTTTGAACTCCCATCTGTGGCCCTCTGTGCTTTCTCTCGATTTATGTGTTTTTATTTATTTATTTTAATGTTTTATTTATTTATTTATTTATTTATTTTTTTTTTTTTTTATTTTTGAGACAGAGAGAGGCAGAGCATGAACAGGGGAGGGGCAGAGAGAGAGGGAGACACAGAATCTGAAACAGGCTCCAGGCTCTGAGCCGTCAGCACAGAGCCCGACGCGGGGCTCGAACTCACGAACCATGAGATCATGACCTGAGCCGAAGTCGGACGCTTAACCTACCAAGCCACCCAGGCGCCCCATGTTTTATTTATTTTTGAGAGAGTGCAAGTCGGCGAGGGGCAGAGAGAGAGAGGTGGACAGAGGATCCGAAGTGGGGGCTCCGCGCCGAGGGCAGCAAGCCCGATGCGGGGCTCAAACTCTCGGTAAGACCTGAGTCGAAGTCGGACGCTCTGAGCACTGAGCCACCCAGGTGCCCCTCTCTCGATTTATTTTGTGCCTCTGTTGGCAAGATGTGTCCTACGGTTTGAGAAAAGTTCGAGAGAGGTTATTTCTTGGGTCTGGGAATGGCTGGAACATTTTTCCCACGTAAATTCATGCTGCTTCCCTTTACCCCATTTCAGCTGCTGAAGGCCTTCACAGGAATACCGTGCGATAGGATACACCTGTTCCTGCAGGGTCTGGGTACTGTGCTGGTGCAGGGGGCGCTGAGTCCTCGTGGGGCTTGTCCTTGAACAAGGGAAACTTAGGTGTGCCTGGAGCCTGGATCTCATCTGGCGGGGGAGGGGAGGGAAGGGGAGGGGAGCGACCGAAGGCAGGGCAGGGGCGGGTAGAAGATGGGGGCAGCTTAGAGAGCCTTGAAGAGATCAGTCTGGGGAGACAGAGTGAGGTTTTCCCAAGCAGGGATTTTCGATTTTCTTCCATACACCAGTGTTTCTCAACGTGTTTCAGAACCATCTGGGAGGGGGGCTACTTAAAGCACAGATTGCCGGACCTCGCTCCCAGAATTTCCGTGCAGGCGCTGGAGAATGTATATTTCTAAGAGGTTTCAAAGAGATGCCGCTGCTGTAGGTCTGGGGCCCACCCTGTGACATGTTATACTAAGGCGGTGACAATTTACAGTAACCTCATTTTCTCATTTAAAAAAATGGGTATAATAAGACTTTCTAGGTTGTTTTAAGGAATGAGTGCCTGGATTAATTGTATTTTCTGTATTTTTTTAAATGTTATTTTACTTAAACTTTTTAACATTTATTAATTTTTTGAGAGACAGAGACAGAGCGTGAGTGGGGGAGGGGCAGAGACAGAGGGAGACACAGAATCTTTTTTTTTTTTTTTAATTTTTTGTAATGTGTATTTTTGAGAGAGAGACAGAGCATGAGCAGAGGAGGGACAGAGAGAGAGGGAGACACAGAATCTGAAGCAGGCTCCAGGCTCTGAGCGGTCAGCACAGAGCCCGACGCGGGGCTCGAACTCACGGACCGCGGGATCATGACCTGAGCCACTCGGGCACCCTGATACATTTTCTGTATTTAGATGCTGTGGCACCTGCAGCCTCGCTGACCCACCGAGGCCCCCCCTCATTTCTAGAGATAGCAAGCAGCTGGCCTGCAGGCCCATCTTGGATACACAGACCTGCCACTCCTCAGTCTGCACCCCTACCCACCTCGCGTAGCAGGCTCCTGTAGTCAGGATATACGGTGCTCTGCCTTAAATCACGCAGGGCCACGTACTGGCTACCTGGGGACCACCCTGATAGCCCTGAGCCCACCACCAGAATTATTCCAACTCTCCAGTCCCACACCGGCTCAGTTGGCTCACCTTGCCTCCTGTGAAAACCACAGTAAAGGCCGTGGCCCACATTTTCTCTTTACTCTCTTTGCCCCCTGTCTGGCCTCGATGCTTCCCTGGGTGGCCCGGCATGGTTTGCTGTGCCTCCTGATTTCATTTTATGTTATGTTATGTTATGTTATGTTATGTTATGTTATGTTATTTTTATTTTTATTTTTATTTATCTTGCCTATTAACTTTATTAACTTAATTTTATTTTTATTTTATTATTTTATTTTCATTTTATCTATCTTATTTTTTATTTTATTTGCTTTAATTAATTTATTTTCTTTAAGTTTATTTATTTTTGAGAGAGAGAGAGAGAGCAAGCAGGGGAGGGGCAGAGAGAGAGGGAGAGAGGGAATCCCAAGCAGGCTCCGCGCTGTCAGCCCAGATCCTGACGCAGGGCTCCATCCCGTGAACTGTGAGATCATGACCTGAGTCTAAATCAAGAGTTAGACGCTTAAACTGACTGAGCCACCCAGGCAGCCCTATATTTATTTATTTATTCTTTTGACCCTGGGATCAAGACCTGAGCTGAGATCAAGAGTCGGGCGTTCAGGGGAACCTGCCTGGGTAGTTCAGTCGCTTGAGTGTCTGAGGTTGGCTCAGGTCATGATCTCCTGGGTTCGTGAGTTCAAGCCCCTGCATCAGGCTCGCTGCTGTCAGCACAGGGCCCGCTTCGGATCCTCTGTCCCCCTCCCTATGTCCCTCCCCCACTTGCACTCTCTCAAAAATAAAGCAGTAAAAAAAAATAAGAGTGGGAGGCTTAATCAGCTGAGCCTCCCAGGTGCCCCTTTCCTGGGTACACTTTGAAACAGTAACACACTGCTTATGGCTGGAGCACTTATCAGAACACTTTGAAACAGTAACACACTGCTTATGGCTGGAGCACTTATCCGAACACCTCGTAGGCATCAGGCAAGAGGGAGCCAGGGAGGCATTTGGGGAAGGATGTCTGAGGGCAGCGCGGATGGCGAATGAGAGGTTAGGATGGTGGAGGTGTAGACGTCAGTTCTGAGCATCTGGTGGTAGTTCAGGGTGGAGCCCTACGGGGCTAAGCCTGGGACTGTGCAAATAGAAAGGGAGTGACAGAGGCTGTTCCACATTTCCTAAAGTATGTTTGGCACCAGGAGGTACTGGTTACTTGGTGTGATGCATATTTTCATATTTTTTATGCAGTTGGGAAATGATGGGCTAGCTCACATTAAAGTATTTCATTTACTGCAGGCCTTCTCAGAACCTTTAATATTTTAATAAGACTCCATTAATGGAGAATATAGTGTTCAATGTTTCCTTAATTGTCCACAGGACCTTTTTCTTCAGTGTCTTATGAGTCTGTTTTTTGCATGGGAACACATTTTGAGAAATGCCACCGTGACCGAACAAGCTCACGTACAATGGCAATCAAGACTTTTTGTGGGTGGTGTTGCTCTCCTGAAGCTCATAAGTAGAACAATGCACAATTTTTAGACCAGCTTGCCAGGGTTCTGTTTTGCTGTAGTCTGTTGATGTAAAAAAAATAAGAGGTAACTTGTACCCAGATGTCACCTACAGAGTGCTTGTCATCCTGTGGAGTGACTCATCCCCTGAAAATGGTAGTGTTCATTGTCTTGATAATGGATGATGTTCTGTCTTTCATTTACAAAGATGAGGCCCAGAATACCAGACTTCCTAAAAATAGCATCACCCGTTAGCCCACCTCCCTTCCTGGAAGATTACCTTCCATTGGTCAGTCTTTAATGCTCTCTTGAAATGCTTCTGGAGTGATGGATGGAAGTCTCAGAGGAGTGGAAAATTGGGCTAAGTGACCTTCCTTGCTCCTTCCAACTCAGTATCGATGAGTCTTTCAATAAAACATATTCTAGAATATTCTTAAATGCTTTTGATCGTCATAAATAACTTTTATGGCCCCAAATTAAAAAAAAAAATTTAACGTTTATTTATTTTTGAGAGACAGAAAAGAGACAGAGCAGGAGCAGGGGAGGGGCAGAGAGAGAGGGAGACACAGAATCCGAAGCAGGCTCCAGGCTCTGACCTGTCAGCACAGAGCCCGACACGGGGCTCAAACTCATGAACTGACCTGAGCCAGAGTCACTCTCAACCGACTGAGCCACCCAGGTGCGCCTGGCCCCAAATTTTTAAGAGCAGACTTGAGCAGAATTTGCCTCCAGCACAAGATACTTTCCTTCAGAGGACCAGGGTTTGTTGCTTTCTTATCAGCCGAGTAGGTACAATGTTTCTTATTGGTTATTTTAGTTTTCATGTGGTTGATATGTGGGTAATTGCAATAGCTAGCTGTCCAGATGCCCTGAAACTCAGCTCTTTCTTTCAAGCAAAAAGTAGTAAAAAGTTTAAAGAAAATGTTCATATACATAAAACTTATATTTGTATATCTGTATAATAACATGTATATTTTATGTGTATGTTATATATATTGTTTATATGTGGCATATGCTATGTTATATATATGGTTTATATATATACGGTATATGATATATATGGTGTGTGTGTATGCATTATTATTTTTTAGCCAGAATATAGAGAATCAATGGGCATAATTATTTTTGTTTGTTTTTGGTCTTGTGGGATTGTGGTAATCATTTATAGAAGAATATGCTTAATACTTAATGCTTGGTTTTTGTTATTTTGTTTCATTATCTACTATTTAATACATAGATTACCTATATTCTTATATGTTCTGAAACATTAAGAGAGCCATGAACCTACTGCACAAATTTAGAACCAAATCATGACCAGGACGCGTGGGTGGCTCAGTTAAGCGTCCGGTCTCGGCTCAGGTCATGATCTCATGGTTCGTGAGTTCCAGACCCGCGTCGGGCTCTGTGCTGACGGCTCGGAGCCTGGAGCCTGCTTCGGGCTCTGTGTCTCCCTCTCTCTCTGCCCCTCCCCCGCTCATGCTTGTGTGCTTGCTCGCTCTCTCTCTCTCTCTCTCTCAAAAATAAAAATAAACATCAAAAAAATTTAGAACCAAATCACTATCAATTATGCTGAAGTCACCTGTGTATCCCTCCAAATCCAATGTCCCTTGTTTTCCTGGAGAGAACCACTACTTGAAATTTTGTGATTACAATCTTGGGTTCTTCCCATTTTACCACATCTGTATTTATCCCTTAACAATATGTTGTTGAGTGATGTTTGGTTTTGAGCTCTATGCGAATGGTATCATTTAAGTAATCTTGCTGTTAGTTATTTCCCCCATTCAACATTGTACCTCCAGGAATCATCCCTTGTTTGGGGTAAATTTTATTTCACTAATTATTACTGTATGATATGTCATTATGTGGCTATATCCCAATTTCTTTATTCTCTCTTAAGTTTTCATTTTAATTCCAGTTAGTTAACACACAGGGTTATATTAATTTCAGGTGCACAGTATATTGCTTCAACACTTGTGCACATCACCTGGTACTCATTTCGATAAGCATACTCCTTAATCGCCCCATCACCTATTTAACCCCTCCCCACCTCCCCTCTGGGACCCATCGGTTTGTTCTCTTTAATGAAGAATCTGCTTCTTGATTTCTCTCTCTCTCTTATTTCCCCCTTTGCTCATTTGTTTTGTTTCTTAAATGCCCCATATGAGCGAAATCACATGTCTTTCACTGACCGGCTTATTTCGCTTAGTGTTACACTAGCTCTGTCCATGTCATTGCAAATGGCATGATTTCATTCCTTTTTTATGGCTGACTAATCTTCCATATGACTTCTTTTTTTTTAATTTTTTTTTCCAATGTTTATTTATTTTTGGGACAGAGAGAGACAGAGCATGAACGGGGGAGGGGGAGAGAGAGAGGGAGACACAGAATCGGAAGCAGGCTCCAGGCTCGGAGCCATCAGCCCGGAGCCTGACGCGGGGCTCGAACTCACGGACCGCGAGATCGTGACCTGGCTGAAGTCGGACGCTTAACCGACTGCGCCACCCAGGCGCCCCCCATATGACTTCTTTATCCATTCGTCAGTCGATAGACAACTGGGCTGCTTCTGTTATCATGGCTGTTACAAATAATGCCGCTATAAACATAGGAGGGCATTGTTCCCCTTTGAGTTAGTATTCGTTTGTTCTTTGACACCCAGTAGTGAGATTGCTGGATCATAACGTCATTCTGTCTTTAACTTTTTGAGGGCCCTCCTTACTGTTTTCTGCAGTGGCTGCAACGTTGTGCCTTCCCACCGACAGTGCGCGAGGGTTCCTTTTTCTCCACATCCTCGCCAACACCTGTTGTTTCTTGTGGTGTTGACTTTAGCCGTTTGGCCGGTGTGAGGTGGTATCTCATGGTGGTTTTGATTTGTATTTTCCCTGAGGATGTGGGATGATGAGCATCTTTTCTTGTGTCTCTTGGCCCATCTGTATGCTTTTGGAGAAATGTCTGTTCATGTCTTCTGCCCGTTTTTTAATTGGATTATTTGCTTTGGGGGAGTTGAGTTTTATAAGTTCCTTATATATTTTGGATACTAACTCTAACAGATATGTCATTTGCAAATATCTTCTCCCATTCCACAGGTTGCCCTTTAGTTTTGTTGATTGTTTTCCTTCGCTGTGTAGAAGATTTTTATTTTTATTAAGTCCTGACAGTTTATTTTTGCTTTTGTGTCCTTTGCCTCGGGAGACATATCTTCAAAGAAGTCTCTGCAACCAACGTCAGACAAGTTATTGCCTGTGTTCCCCTTTAGGATTTTTATGGTTCATGACTCACATTTAGGTCTTTCATCCATTTCGAATTTGTTTTTGTGCATGGTGTAAGAAAGTGGATTTGTTCCATTCTTCTGCGTGTTGCTGTCCAGTTTTCCCAGCACCATTTGTTGAAGAGACTGTGTGTTTTTCCGTTCAGTATTCTTTCCTACTTTGCTGATGATTAATTGACCATATAATTGTGGGTTTATTCTGGTTATTTTCTATTCTCTTCCATTGATCTATGTGTCTGTTTTTGTGCCAGGACCATACTGTTTTGATTCCTACAGCTTTGAAATATAACTCGAAGTCTGGAATTGTGATGCCTCCAGCTTTTCTTTTCTTTTTCAAGATTTCTTTAACTACTCAAGGACTTTTGTGGTCCTGCACAACGTGCTGTTGGTATTTTAAGTTTATTTTGAGAGAGAGCATGCACGTGAGCGCGAGAGGGACAGAGCGAGAAGGAGGGTAAAGAGAGAGAATCCCAAGCAGTCTCGTGCTGTCAGCACAGAGCCCAACTCAGGGCTCAAACCCACAAACCATGAGATCATGACCAGAGCCCAAATCAAGAGTTAGACGCTTAACCAATTGAGCCACCCAGACACCCTGCTGTTGGTGTTTTGATAGGGATTGCATGAAATGTGTAGATTGCTTTGGGTGGTATAGACATTTAAACAATATTTGTTCTCCCAATCCATGAGCATGGAATGTTTTTCCATTTCTTTATGTCACCTGCAATTTCTTTCATCACTTTCTTTTTTTATAGTTTTCAGAGTACAGATCTTTCGCCTCTTTGGTTATGTTTATTCCTAGGTATTGTATTATTTTGGGTATATCTTTATTCTCTTTTTGATGGAGTTTTTTTCCCCTCATTTTTTAATTTTTATTTTGCAAAAAAAAAAAAATCTCACAAAAACAAAAAAACTGCCAGGAATGTTTTATAAATGTCTCCTGGTAAATGTGCAGGGGTTTCTGTAGGATAGTGTTTGTTTTGGAACGCAGGTTCCAACTCATTAGTGATAATGGAATCGATTTAGTGAGCATACTAGAAAATATTAGAGCGCATCAGACATAAAGAGAGTAAATATTCTGTACTGTTTTGTTAAAAGATGTTTTGTTTGGGTACTGAGTTTCAGTCTTAAATGTACAAGATAATGACACATGGTTTTCTGCAATGCTGTTAACAATTTATACTTACCGTAGTGCTTTGTAGAGATTCTCATTCCTCCGTATCATCACTATTTGGAATTGTCAGACATGCGTTTTCATCAAACTGGAAGATATAGAATGATATCTCTTTGTAGGTTTCATTTGCATAGTCCTGGTTCCTAACGAGGTTGGCCGTGTTTTTATATATTTGTTAATCATTAGAATTTTCTCATTTAAGCAGTGCCAGTCTTCAGCCTGTTATACTGTAGAGTTGATTTATTTATTTTTTTTAATTGACTTTTGGGAGTTCCTGATACAACCTGAATTTTTTTTTTTTTTAATTTTTTTTTTCAACGTTTATTTATTTTTGGGACAGAGAGAGACAGAGCATGAACGGGGGAGGGGCAGAGAGAGAGGGAGACACAGAATCGGAAACAGGCTCCAGGCTCCGAGCCGTCAGCCCAGTGCCTGACGCGGGGCTCGAACTCACGGACCGCGAGATCGTGACCTGGCTGAAGTCGGACGCTTAACCGACTGTGCCACCCAGGCGCCCCGATACAACCTGAATTTTAATGCTTCAGCAGTTACATACTTTTTTACATATATCTTTCTCCATTTTCTGACTTTCTTTTTAGATATTTTTCTCATCTACTGTAACAAGTTAGTTTTCATGTAAATATATTTATTATTCTTTTCTTTTATGGCTGATATTTTTTTCTCAAAGTGTCATTCCATGGTCAGAAATGCAAGATATGCCATATGTGTTTTTCCAGAAGTTTTAACGTCTTGCCTTTTCAGTTTAAGTCTTTAATTCGTTGGGACTTGGCGTTTATGCATAGTGTTGGGTAGAACTCTCTTTTCTTTCTTTTTTTTTTGGGGGGCGGGGGGATATGCAGTTGACCCAGCACTACATATTGAATAACACCCCTTTTCCACAATCTGGGATAACACCTCTATCTATCATTTTGTGTGTGTGAGTCTGTTCCCCAACATTGTCTTCTGTTCTCATGTTCAGTGTGAACACTGATAGAATCAATACTATCTTCATTACTCTGACTTGAGTAAGTTTCAGCGTCTGGTAGTGAAGTTCCTCCAACTTATTCTTCCTACAGATATTCGTGTTTTTTTCTTACATCTTGCATTCCTTATAAGTTTAAGATTTAGCTCATTAACTCAGTTTTAAGTTAATATTGAAACTTTTTTATTAGGGTTGCATCGGCATAGAGAGAACTGATATCTTTACAAAGTTAATTCTTTCCATAAATATAGTATGTCTCTCCATTTGTCTTTTTGATGTCTTTTACTAATTCTTTCTCTATAAGCTATCGCCAGTCTCTTATTAAATGTATTCTATATTTGTTCCATGTTAAATGATTTTTAAAATTAGTTTTTCTTAGTATTTGCTGACTATATTGATTTTGTTATATTGCTTTTATAGCCAGCTATCATTGGAAACTTAGATTATTTTAAATAACTTATTTTTTTTTAACATTTTTATTTTTGAGAGACAGAGCACGAGCCAGGGAGAAGCAAAGAGAGAGGGAGACACAGAATCTGAAGCAGGCTCCAGGCTCTATCTAAGCTGTCAGCACAGAGCCTGCTGGGGGGCTCAAACCCACGAATTGTGAGGTCAAGACTTGAGCTGAAGTCAGACGCATAACTGACTGAGCCATCCAGGCACCCCAGTTATTTTCTATAACTTCTATAGGTTATATTAGTTTAGGTTCTTTCTCTTTAGTTTTTAAATCTTCTATTTTAGTTGCTTACTTATAAGCTGGGTAGAAAGCGATAGTGGGCATTTTTGTCTTGCTCTTGACTTCAAAGGGAATATTTTTAACATGTTCCCATGAAGAATAATGTTTTATAGGTATGTTCGAAAATACAAACATAAGGATTTTCCTTAACATTTAAAAAATTTTTCCTGAATAGGCATTGAATTTTATTAAATATTTTGTCTGCACTGCCGGAGATAGTCATGGTTTATCATTTAACCTGTCAGCGTGAAGAATTACACTTGCAGATTTCTAGTGTTAAAGCACTCCTGGGACAACTAGCTGACTCAGTCAATGGAGCATGTAAATCTTGATCTTGGGGTTGTGAGTTCGAGCCCCACGATGGGTATAGAGATTACTTAAAATCTTAGAAGAGCCTGGGTGGCTCAGTTGGTTAAGCGTCCGACTTCAGCTCAGGTCATGATCTCATGGTTTGTGAGTTTGAGCCCCATGTTGGGTTCTGTGCTGACAGCTCAGAGCCTGGAGCCTGCTTCAGATCCTCTGTGTCCCTCTCTCTGCCCCTCCCCCGCTCACAAGTGTGCTCTCTTGCTCTCTTTCTCTCTTTTTCTCAAAAGTAAACAAACATTAAAAAAACCACAAAAGTGAAGTCTTAAAAACCCACAAAAACCACTCATGCAGTCTAGCAATTTATCTGATTTGCTCATAATGTGCTAATTAATTTTGTTTAGGGTATTTGTATCATTGTTAATATACAGAACCAGTCTATGGTTGATTTTCTTTGCACATCCTTGTGTAGTTTTTGTAACACGTTATACTTGTCTCTTAGAATGAGCTGCGGGTGTATCTTCTTTTTTTATTCTTTTGAAGTTTGTGCAAGTTTGGAAAGAGGCATTTCTTGGAAATTTTCTTGCTAAACACCTTGGTCCTCTTTTTCCCTCGTAGAAAGATATTTAATTGCTGCTTTAATGTTTTTTAAATGTTTATAGGACTATTCAGGCATCCAATTAATTCTTTTTTTTTAATGTTTATTATTTTTGAGAGAGAGAGAGAGACAGAGTGTGAGTAGAGAAGGGGCAGAGAGAGAGAGAGGGAGACACAGAATCCGAAGCAGGCTCCAGGCTCTGAGCTGTCAGCACAGAGCCCACCTCGAGGCTTGAACTCAGGAATAGCGAGATCATGACCTGAGCCAAATTTGCACTCTTAACCGACTGAGCCACCCAGGTGCCCCTGGCATCCTATTTATCCTTGAGTCAGTTTGCGCTTGCTTTATTTTTCTAGCTATTTGGCCATTTTGTCTGTTTTCAAATAAAACTGTTCGTCACTTTCATTTATTGTTTTCATCTCTACGGTATCACAAACCTCGAGATCATGATCTCAGCCGAAATCAAGAGTAGTACGCTTGACTGACTGAGCCATCCTGGCATCCCAAGTTTCTGTATTTTTTTTTAAAGTATCACTTTGCTCACGAGTTGATATGCAGTATTTTAATTGTTTTTCAATTCCAAATATTTAAAAAATTCTAACACCTTCATTTTGACCTATGAGCTATTTAGAATTGTTTTGAAGTTTCCAAATCTTGTTTTGTTGTTGTTGCTTTTTAATTTTAACTTTTTAGTTAATGATTTCAAGCTAAATTGCACCGGCATCCGAAAACATCATCTGCAAGACATCTGTTCTTTGGGGTTGATCGAGAAGAGCTTTATAGGCTAATAAGTGGTTAATTTTTGGAAATGAATTCTTGTCTGCATGAGAAGAATTTATATTCTATAGTGATGATATTCAGGGTTCCATGTATGTCTGTCAAATAAATTGTGTTGACTTAGGTTTTTCAAATCCTCTGTATCTTGATTAACTTTTTTTCTGCCTTACCTCTCATTAATTAAAAGGGAAATGCTGACATTTCAATTATGGTACATTTTTTTAGGGCTTCCCTGAAGTTCTGTCAGTTTTGATTTATATACTTTGTGATTCTAAACAGGTACATCCAAGTTTCAAATTCTCATAGCCCCTAGATGAGGTCGACTTTTATCATTATATTGCGATCCTCTCTCCCTTTTAATGTCGTTTTTTGTTTTTTTTTTGTTTTGTATTTTATTTTATTTATTTTATTTTATTTTATTTTATTTTATTTTATTTTATTTTATTTTATTATTTTTTGCCTCAAAGTCTATTTTGGCCAACATTATTATAATGTTAATTAGAAATAGCCTGGTATGTTTTTTTTTCCCTGTTTTTCTCTTTAATCTTCCTGATTGTTTATGTTTTAGATACAGTTCTTAGTTTCTAAAAATCTAGCTCTATGCTAATTCTCTTTATTATTATTTATTTTTATGCTGAACATGTTTAGTGTTTAACTGGCGTGTTTAGGCCTTTTTTAAAAATGTTTATTTTTGAGAGAGAGACAAAGAGAGTGCCAACCTGGGAGGGACAGAGAGGAGGGTGGGGAGAGAGGGTGCATGCAGGCACAAGTGAGGGAGGGGCAGAGAGAGAGGACAGAAGATCCAAAGGGGGCTCCACGAAGACAGCAAAAAGCTGGATGTGGGACTCTCAGGAACCCCGAGATCATGACCTGAGCCAAAGTCAGACACTCAACCAGCTGAACCACCTAGGCGCCCCCAGGAGCTGAGAATACTTAACTCCCCTCCCTCATTCACCTCCTCCTCCCTCATTGACTTCTGCTATTGTCTATTATCTCGATTTTCTTTTAAGAAATTATTTTTTACTTTAAAAATTTGCACAAAGTAAACCTCACGTTTTCGTTATGGTTCTTTGAGTTTTAACACACATGGATTTGTGTGGCCACCAGCACCAACGGGATACGGGGCAACCCATCACCTTAAAAAATTCCCATTGGAGGGGCACCTGCGTGGCTCTGTCGATTGAGCATCTGACTCTTGATTTCGGCTCAGGGCGTGATCCCAGGGTTGTGGGATCAAGTTCTGCGTCAGGCTCCATGCTGAGCGGAAGATTCTCCCTCCCTCCCTCCCCTGCTCGCACGCTGTAGGTTTTTTGGCATTTTCTACGTAGACAATAATGTCATCTGTAAATAGGGATATTTTAATTTGTTCCTTTCAGATCTCTTTGGTTTATGTTTACTTTTCTGGCCTTACTGCACTGACTCAGACGTGTAGCACTATGTTGAATGAATGTCAAGTACAGACATACTGGCCTTGTTCTTGGTCTTCGGAAGTCAAGCATCTCATCTTTCACCACTAACTATAATGTTAACTGTAGGATATTGTTTTTGTTTTGTTTTGTTTTACACATGTTATTTAAGTTGAGGACATTCCCTTCTATTGTTAGCTTTCTGAGAGTTTTCACCAAGAATGGGTTTTGAATTGAATTGCATATGCTTTTTCTACATCTATTGATATGATCCGGTTTTTCTTCTTCAGTCTGTATTTGAGATGATGGATTACACTGATTGATTTTCAAATCCCTGGAACAAACCCACCTTGGTCATGGTAAATAATTATTTTTATATATTATTGAATTCTTTTGGTAATCTTTTGTTAAGGATTTGGACATCTATATTCATGAGGAATATTAGTCTATAGTTATCTTAGTTTTAATTTTATTTACTTATTTATTTTTACTGTTTTTTTGTCTAGCTTTGGTATCAAAAGAATATTCGCTTCATAAAATGAATTGGGAAGTATTCCCTCCTCTTCTATATTCTGTAAGACATTGTATAGAATTGATGTCAATTCTTCTTTAAACATTTGGTAGAATTATTTTGTGAAGACTTTGCGGGGTGGGAGGTAGTTAATCGTAGAAGTTCAAATTCCTGCTAGTTACAGACTATTAAGATTGTTCCTGTTGGGTATATTACAGTAACTTTTTTTTTGAATAATTAGTCCATCATATACAAGGTGTCAAATTTACATGTGTAACGTTGTTCAAAGACATTTTGAAATTTACAGTGTTCTGTAGTGATATTTCCTGTTTCACTCCTACTATTGGTGATTTGTCTTTTTCTTTCTTTTCAGTCATGCTACAGTGTATTTCAATTGTCCTTAGTTTTTTAAAGGACCCGATCTTTCTTTCATTGATTTTTCTCTATTATTATTTTATTGTTTTAAATTCACTCATTTCTGCCCTTATCTTTATGATGTCCTTCCTTTGGATTTATTTTAACTCACTTTTTATAGGTGTTGCAGTAGGAACTTATATTTTAATTTGAGAATGTTTCTTTTTCTAATGTGTGGATTTTAGTGCTACCAGTTTCCCTCTTTAGCACTGCTTTGGCTGCATCCAACATTTTGATACATGGTATTTTCATTTTTATTCAGGTCAGTATTTTTTATTTATTTCTTTTGAGGCTTTCTCTTTGGCCCATGGATTATTTAGAGGTGTTTCATTGAGTGTCCAAGTATTTGAACTTTCCAATATTTTCTTCTTATCTTTCTGTTACTGATTTCTATTTTGACATCTTCTGTGGTTGGATAATGCATTGTCTATGATTTCATTTATTTCAAGTTAATTGAGGTTTGTTTTATGACCCCAGATGTTGTATGTTGTATATGTCCCATGAGCCCTGGAAAAAGTATGTGTCTGCTGATGTTGAATGCAGTGTTCTATAAATGTCAGTTAAAATCTATTGGTTAATGGAGTTATTGTGTCCTTACTTATTCTTCCTAATTTTGTATATCTAGTTGGTCAATCAATAATTGAGAGAGGAAGTATTGATGTCTCCAGTTACGAATGTGGATTTGTCTATGTGTCCTTTTAGTTCTATAAGTTTCTGCTTTACGTATTTTGCAGTATTGTTGTTTAGTTCATACACACTTGGGATTGCTATGTCTTCCTATTCGATTGATCTTTTATGAATATATGATTCTCCTTTCTGTCGCTAGTCATTTTCTCTGTCTTAGAAGCCTACTACTTCATATGTTAATATGGGTACTCCTGCTTGCTTTTGACTAATGTTTATGTAGTATATTTTTCTACAATTTTACTTTCAACCTACTTATATAATTATATTTGAAGTGAGATTCTCATTCGACTCAGGTCATGAATTCACCTTCCCAAGTTCAAGCTCCATGTGGGACTCTGCTGACAGCTCAGAGCCTGGAGCCTGCTTCAGATTCTGTGTCTTTCTCTCTACCCCTCCCCTACTTGCACTCTGTCTCTCAAAAATGAATAAACGTTAAAAAAAAAAATAGTCCTTTGAAGTGAGATTCTCTTAGACAACATTTTTAACCTACTCTGCCAATCTCTATTAACTGGTATATTTGCACCATTTACATTTAACATAAGTATGGCTGGTTTAGGGCTTAAGTCCACTATTTTTTATTTTATGTTTGGTTTTTCTCTTTTTCATTGTTTTGTTTCGTCTTTCCTTCTGGGTTAGGTTACATTTTGATTTCTCTATAACATGTTTGAGTGTATCTTCTTATGTAGCTTTTTTAGCCTTGGCTCTGGTTATTACATATACACAGCTTATCACAGCATACTAGTATCTTTATTTTACCAGTTTCAGTGAAATCTAGAACCTTTACTTCCCTCTATGTCCCTTTACCCTCTTCCAAATAAAGTATAATTGTATTAAATATTTCCTTTACATACATATAGAGCCATATACACAATGTTATAAATTTTTTGCTTCAACCATTAATATAGGAAACTCAAGGGGAGAAAGAAGACTATCTCATTTACTATTTTTGACCACCAGGTTCTTTTTTCGTTCCTGATACTTGAAGGTTATTTCTTTTACCATTTCTTTTTCTTTGTTTAGAACTTCCCTTAGCAGTTCTTTAAGACGAGCCTGCTGATGACACGTTTTGTTAGTTTTCTTTTATCTGAGAACACCCTGATGTTTTTCCATTCCTAAAGGATATTTTAATTGGATATAGGATTGTAGGTTAGCAGTTATTTTCTTTCAGTACTTGGGAAATGGTGTCCCACATCCCTCTGTCCTCTGTAGTCTCTCATCAGGAATCTTCTGTAATTTGAGTTGTTTCCCCTCCATTAATAAGGTATCATTTTTGTCTCACCGTTATCGAGTCTTTCTTTGTCTTTAGTTTTCAGAAATTTGACTATGAGTCTTGGTGAGGACTTCCTTGTGTTTATCCTGTTTGTATGTGGTCAGCTTCTTGAATATTACATCTTTTGCCAAATCGGGGCAGTTTTCAGCCATTATACCTTTGGGTATTTTTTCAGCCCCCTTTTCCCTCTTCTGGGACTCTGATGACATAAACATTTAATCTTCCACTATAGTTCCGCGGGTCCCTAATGCTTTGGTTTGGGTTGTTTGTTCTGTCTTTGTTCTGTTGTTTCGACTGGGAAATTTCTCTTGTGCTTTGTTGCAGTTCACAGATTTTTCCTCTGCTTTCTCCATTCGACAGTTGAACCCATCCACCAGGAATTTTTTTTTGGGGGGGGGCGGTTATTTTTGAGAGAGACAGAGTACAGAGAGAGAGAGGGAGACACAGAATCGGAAACAGGCTCCAGGCTCCGAGCTGTCAGCACAGAGCCCGACACGGGGCTCGAACCCACAAAACATGAGATCCTGACCTGAGCCAAAGTCAGACCCCCAAACGAGTGAGCCATCCAGGCACACCCCCCCCCCCATCTACCAGGATTTTTAACTTAGATTATTACAGTTTTCAACTTTAAAATTTTCATTTTCTTCTTTTTTATATCTTCTGTTCTGAGACTTTCTATATTTTTTTTATTCATTTCAAGCACGTTCATAAATGCTTATCAAAGCATTTTCTTGGCGAATGCTTTAAAGTCTTTGTCAGATAATTCAAACGTCTCCGTCATCCTGCTCTTGGCATTCATTGATTGCCTTCATTCAAGTTGGGATCTTTCTGGTTCTTGATAGGATATGCAATTTTTTATTGATACTTGACTATTGTCTTATACGATGAGATGCTGGGTTTTATTTAAACTTTCTCTTTTAGCTGACTTCCTCTGATCTCATTCTAGCAAGGGAAGGGAGAATTCTGCTTTGTTACTGCCAGGTGGAAATAGAAGTCCTCGTTCCCCCCCTTGGCCGTCACTGGTTCCCACACCCCCAAGAGGGTGATGCCCCTCGTTACTGCTGGGTGAGAGTGGGAATTCTGGCTCCCCATTAGGCCTTCACTGATACCGCCCTGGCTGGGAGTGGCTCATTATTGCTCCCCACTAGGCTTCCATTGTTGCCATCCAGAGGGTGGTTTTGTTACTGCCGGATGATGGTGAAAGTCTCGACTCCCCTGGGCCTCCCGTTACACCACGTTCCCGGAGGAGGAGACAGAGGCTTTGTCAACACAAGGTGAGGGTGGATGTGTGGACCGCTCATATGGTTTCCATTGTTATAGCTGAGCAGTGACAAATGTCCCAGCTCCATACTCAAACGTCTCTGATGCTACACTGGCCGAGAGGAAGGGGAGGATTGGGTGCTTTGATATAGCCAGGCAAGGGTGAAGGCTAGGTGCCCTTCCCAGTGTTGGCTGGTGTGGATGGGGTAGGACAACGGTTTTTTCTTCTGTAGCATTTGGCTGGAGTGAGCAGTCATTATCTATGAACATTTTCTATCTTGCTAGGCTGCCGCTTTCCTGATCCCCGGGCTACAGGGACCTGGCTTTTGTTGGACTTTTTATGTCTGCACTCACTGGTATTTCCGTTCACAGCTTCAAGTGTGGAATATGTGAGGCAGAAGTCCCATATTTCACACCATGCCGTTCGTTGGGTCTGGCGGTCACTAGCCAGTCTACCTTCTGTCTGCCTTGCAAAGTCTTCTGTTTTATACGGAAAGCCCCAAGGTTTTGCTTTTAGTTAGCGACGGGAAATAGGTGAAATGTGTTCCCTCCGCCTCCCCAGAAGTGGAAGTCCTGGCACTAATATTTCAGTGTATCATTAGTTCTTCAGTATTTCATACATATGTTGCCATCTTTGACAATTCTGGTCGTTGAAGTTCTTCAGGCTCTCCGTATATTGTGTTTTCTTCCTCTGTACCTTGAGTGTTGATCATCTGTTTTCATGGGAATTTGCAGTTTGTATGTGTGCGTGTGAGAGGGAGAGAGTGACCCCCAGAGAGACAAGATGACAGATAGAGAACACGCCCATGGGAGAGAAATCACTGACCGAACCTTATCTCTGAGATTCTCTAGACAATAAATTAGGAATGCTTTGCGCCATATAAGATTCGCATTCTCCCCTGATGTGGTGCAGGGGTTGCTAAGAGGTTGGGGGCACTTCGGCCCGTGTCCAGGTTCTTTCTCCAGATGTGTTCATCTCGGGTTCAAGCTCCCCCACCCCCACTTTCTGGCGGGGCGCCTAATGCTTGGTTGCCAGATCTGAATGGTGGCATTTGAGTTTATCACTAGGAATCCATGTTTTCTCCTTGTTTGCTGTTTATCGATCCCTGGTCAGATTTCTGTTACTTTTTCTTGCTTATTTGGGGGAGGCCATGGGGTACAAGTTGGGGAACATGTTTAATTCTGTTACTTAAAAAAAAAAATGTCTGGAACAGCAGAAATGGTTTTGCTGTCCTTCATCCCGGGTCGAAACGGTAATAGACTCTTCAGAGGATCTTACTTGCCAGAGTATTTAAGGTTCCCAGTAAATGCCAGTATGGTCTGTATTTTCTCTTGCTAGAAATGTCCGCTAATAATGTGTGTTCTTCTAGTCTCACCATGAGCAGAGGAAGTGGGGAATAAGTACGAGACTGTGTTCTTAATTTTTTTTTTTTTCACTGATATATTTCTCAATTTTCTCTTTAGGGCAGAAAAGACTGAAGTTCTGAGTGAAGACCTTCTTCAGGTAAGGTTGTCACAGGCCCCTTAGCATACAGACATGAAATATATCTTCCCGTTAAAACTGAGTCGTTCCCAGTGCCCGTTTAAACCGCTTACGCTGCTCCTCATGCAGTCTGTTTAGACACAGCTTCTCTCCCTTTATGATATTACTTTATTTTTTTTAATGTTTATTTAAGTAGGTTTTTTTTTTTTTTTTGAGAGAGAGAGAGACAGAGACAGAAACAGAGCGTGAGCGGGGGAGGGACAGAAAGAGAGGGAGACACAGAATCCAAAGCAGGCTCCAGGCTCTGAGCCATCAGCACAGAGCCCGATGCAGGGCTCGAACTCATGACCTGAGCTAAAGCCGGAGGCTCAACCGACTGAGCCACCCAGGCACCCCTATATATTACTTTAAATACCGGTTTAGGTAAGACTTTTCAGGAGACCTGGCTGTCATTTCACTGCGGGGTCACAGAGTCTCCTCGTCCGTGATTGTCCCTCCCTCCCCCCAGCTCTGGTTCTCCAGCGTTGGGTGTTGAATCCCCAGCAGTGCTTGTCTCTGCACAGACACGGGGTAGGCTCTTCTCCCGCGGTTGCCCAGATGGATGGCCCTGCTTCTCCTGACCTTGCCCTCACCTGGTAACCCCGCCCGCTGCTCTGTGTGCAGGTGGAGAAACGCCTGGAGCTGGTGAAGCAAGTCTCCCACAGCACGCACAAGAAGCTCACCGCATGTCTCCAGGGCCAGCAAGGGGCTGAGGCTGACAAGCGCTCTGTAAGTACCCCCCCACGCCCTGACCGCACCACCCCGGCAGCTTAAACCTGGCCATCGGAGGACAGGGGTCCCGCTCCTGGGGCCGTGTTTGGTTACGCTGTGTTTCTACGGCCATTTCTGTGTCTGAGGGTTGACGTGTCCTGTGTTTCTGCCGTGTGGCAGCCCCTTCCCACCCCTTCCTGCCCTTGAACTCTGCCCGAGGCATCCTTCCCCACCCTCAGCAGGCAAGACCCTGTCCCTCTGTCCCTCTCTTTGTTCTCCCCAGACGGGAGCAACCAGGGTGTGCTTGGGATTCCACGGTTAGGGAAGCTCTAAGCTGTCTTCTCTCTGCTTTGTCTCACTTACAGGCTCCCTGTGCCCCTGTGCCTCCAGAGTATTTAGGATCCCTTGGAAAAAAATCCCCCCTAGGGCACCTGTAAAGACCATGGTGAAAATTATTTTCCCTATAATGAAAACTTCATTTTATTTGTTTATTTTTAAAGTGTATTTATTTTGAGAGAGACAGAGACAGTGCGAGTGGGGAAGAGGCAGAAAGAGGGAGAAAGAGGGAATCCCAAGCAGGCCCCGTGCTGCCAGCACAGAGCCCAACGCGGGTTTCGAACTCCTGAAACCGTGAGATCATAACCTGAACCGAAACCAAGAGTTGGAGGCTTAACCGACTGAGCCACCCGGGCACCCCTTCCCTGTAAGGGAAGGCTACCGAAAGGTTAATAAAAGTTAATGAAACCTTGAAAGAGAGCCTGACAAATGAAGGTATCCTAATGTCTTCGTGTGTAAGCTGCATTAGTAATAAGAGGCATTGCCTATTGCGATCCTGTTGAATAGTCCTTGCTGGAACCAGTCGTCTCTGGCTTCCCTCCTGACCTCCTCCCCGCCCCCAACTCCACCAGAGATTAAAACAAATTCTTAGAGGTTCCACTGGCTTTATTTCAAGGACTCTGCCATCTAGGAGGTTTTAATCCTCCTTGAGTTCATGGTCAACATGCTTGGTGTGTTTCTGTCTCTGGCATGCAGTTACTGTTGACCTCTGCTTCCCAGGGGTCTTCCTGAGCCTCCCACCCCCAGCTTAAGCGGGCTCATGTTGAGTGACCGTCACGCGATGTGTCGGGATGCTTCATCCTGTCTCATGCCGCCATTCTGGAACCTTCCCTGTCAATCATTCCATCTTCTTCCCAGTGCTGGTGGCTTCTTTCTTAACATTCCCAGAAGGAATCACTTATGTGTGGTAGAAAGACAGTGTTCACAGGGTTTGGGAAATATCTGTGGAAGTAATTCTGTGTGTATCCGATGTTTTAGCAACGGGCACCCGAACCGTCTAAAGGGAGAGTCTGCAGGGGCGCCTAGGCGGCTCAGTCAGTTAAGTGTCCGACTTCGGCTGAGGTCACGATCTCAAGGTTCGTGAGTTCGAGCCCCGCATCGGGCTCTGTGCGACAGCTCGGAGCCTGGAGCCTGCTTCACATTCTGTGTCTCCCTCTCTCTCTCTCTGCCCCTCCCCCACTCAAGCTCAGGAGTAGGATCCAAGAGTTACCACTAGGGGTTTGAAACTGGCCTTTGGTGTTGGTAGGTTGATTCTTGCTAGACCTTTTTTTTTTTTTTTTTTTCTCCCCTGGGATAAGATAAAATTGCCTAGACCTGTAGGGTTTTAATTGGACTGAGGGTCTTTGCAAACTATATCAGTTAGGAGGCATTTGGCTCCCCACGTGTTCTGAAATATATTAATAGGAAATTTAAGATAGGGAGAGGCCACCAGGTTAGGGGATCGTTGGCATTGAAAAGATAAGTTTGATGGGGGAGGGAGACACTATGTCACGGAGGGCCACACGGGGAAACACCAGGGTCAGACAGGACAGAGAGTGGCAAATGCATGCAAGAGTTGATCGTGCTTTCCCCTTGGAAGGAATAGTTGAGGCAGGATAAAGAGGCTTAGAGTTGGCCGGATTGAGTAACTTCAGCAGCTCTGGGGCACGGGGCCGTCTCTAATGTCTGGTACCTGGCTCTGAGGTGGTTAGGGCAGGTGCACGGTGGCTTGGACAATGAGAGCCCCATAAACAAACGCGTTGGGGTGCAAGCTGTGGGTTGGTTGGTTTTCATTTGAAAGGCACAGTCATGGGTGAATTGTTGACTGTCTCTGAGAACTGGCTAACCCGTGACTCCTGGGTGGCTCAGTCAGTTGAGCATCCAACTTTGTCTCATCTCACAGTTTGTGGGTTAGAGCCCCGTGTTGGTCTCCCTCCTGTCTGCACAGAGCTCACGTCAGAACCTCTGACCCCCTATCTCTGCCCCTTTCCTGCTTGCACTCATTCTCTCTCTCAAAAATAAGTAAACTGAGGGTGGCTCAGTTGGTTGAGCATCCGATTTTCAAAAATAAATAAACTGAGCGTGGCTCATTTGGTTGAGCATCTGATTTTAGCTCGGGTCATGATCTCATGGTTCATAGGTTCGAGCCCCGCATCGGGCTCTGTGCTGACAGCTCAGCGCCTGGAGCCTGCTTTGGATTCTGTGTCTCCCTCTCTCTCTGCCTCTTCCCTGCTTGTACTCTGCCTGCCTCTCTCTCTCTCTCTCTCTCTCAAAAATAAACATTAAAAAAAAATGATAATGGGGGCGCCTGGGTGGCTCAGTCGATTAAGCGTCTGACTTGAAACTCAGGTCACGATCTCGCAGTTCATGAGTCCAAGCCCCTGTCGGGTTCTGTGCTGACAGCTCAGAGCCTGGAGCTTGCTTCAGATTCCGTGTCTCCCTTCCTCTCTGCCCCTCCCTCACTTGTGCTCTGTCTGTCTCTCTCAACAAATAAATAAACATTTAAAAAAAAAATCGGCCAACCCTGGCAGAGGTGGTCCCCCCAGGGTCATCAAGGCACCAGATGTCAAAGCCTCAGATTACAGCAAATACAAGACATAGTTAACACACGGATTCATTGTGACTTTTGCATAAAGGATCTTACTTATCACTTAATGAGATGTCTGAGGTAGTGGGTCCCGAGGTGTATTCGTCAGCTTTGGGCCAGCATGTCTGCGATGTTCTTGTCCCTCCTACTAGTTGTAACGTGGCTGCTGTGGCTCCAGGCATCACATCTTCATGTTAACCCCATCAGAGGCAGAACACGTGAGGGTGGTATAGAAGATCAACTACCTTTGCATGCTTGTTTCTGTTTTGTTTTTATCGGGGAAGAGAAGAGCCTTTCCCAAAATAATTTATTTTATGTTGCCCTAGCTGCAAGGGAGGCTAAGGAGGGGAATACGTGTTGGGGAGAAATGGTGTTGCCGTGGCTGGCCATGATTCGCTAGCTGGGACACAGGTGATGGGGCTGCTGTTGGCGGGGGGGGGGGGGGGTGCACACAGTGGCTGTTGTCAGGCCCTGAGGATTACAGTGATCACTATACAAATTGGACACCCCTCTGGTGGACCTGGAGGAAGTCTGTGCTCAATACGAGGGTATTGCTCAAATACGTATAGGTCGGTGATTCCACAGCATAAATTTCAAGCATCTGATTTGGTCATTGATTTCTTGAGCTGATCAGTCTTCTCGCGTCCTCCTGGGACCGAATATATGATCTGGCAGGAAAGAAAGTCAAAGAGCTATTTTAAATATTGAACAGCCTCAGACCAGCCAGAAAAAAATGTCCAAGGTCGTGACTCAAATCCATTTTTCCAGTTTTTTTCTGAAGTAACACATCCAGGGGTTTAATAGGAGCCATGGCACTTATTAATTGCCTCATACTGAAATATGTGCTCATTTCTCTGAGATTATTAGGTAAGGAGATATGTCAAGACCCAAGGAACAGGCAAAAAGAAAAAAGGATTAAAAGTGAGAACTTAACCGTGTCTCCCTTTCTCTCTGCCCCTCCCCTGCTCATGCTCTGTGTCTCTCAAAAAATAAAATAAAACATTAAAAAAAAATTTTTTTTTTAAAGAGTGGGGTGCCTGGGTAGTTCAGTCAGTTGAGCGTCTGACTTTAGCTCAGGTCATGATCTTGTGTTCATGGGTTCGAGCCCCATGTCAGGCTCTGTGCTGACAGCTCAGAGCCTGGAGCCCACTTTGGATTCTATGTTTCCCTTTCTGTCTGCCCCTCCCCTGCTCACGCTCTGTCTCTCTCTGTCTCTCAAAAAATAAAACATTAAAAAAAATTTTAAGTGAGAAACTTAAAAAAAAAAAATAGAGAATGGGGAAGATTGGGAGTGAAGTAAGTAATGAGCTAACACCAAACGAGGAAGGTAGGTGTTCAGAGAGGGAGATGTAAATACAGAGAACAGACTGATGGAGGCCAGAGGGTAGGCGGTAGGGGGATGGGTGAAAGGGGTGGAGGGGAGAGGGAGGTCCAGGCTTCCAGTTATGGGATGAATAAGTCACAGGGATGACAGCCTGGGGAATAGTCAGTGGTGTGGTAATATCATACAACGGTGACGGTGCACATAGATAATGTGCATGGGTATAGGGGTGTCGAATCACTACATTATGCATCTGAAACTAATGTAACATCGTCTGTCATCTATAGTTCTGTAAAAAGAGAGGGAGAGGGAGAGAGAGGGTCAAGAGATGGTCCTCGGGGAATAAGGCCAGCGGAAATGAGAGGTGGAGTCCTAGAGTCTCAGGATGGGAAGGGACTTTATCCCGGAAGGTGCACAGGTTTTTATTGGAGCCCATGGCAGTTTGTTGCTACTGGTCACTTTTTTTTTTTTTTTAATGCTCATTTATTTTGGGAGAGCAGGGGAGGGGCAAAGAGAGAGGAAATCCCAAGAAGGCTCCATGCTGTCAGCACAGAGCCTGATGCAGGGCTTGATCCCACGACTGTGAGATCATGATCTGAGCTGAAACAGAGTCGGACGCTTAACTGACTGGGCCACCCAGGCACCCCCTTATTTGGCGCTTGTTTTTAAACAAGCTCACTAGTTGTGGGGTTTTTTTTTGTTTTTTGTTTTGTTTTGTTTTGTTTTTTGAGAGAGAACGAGAGCAAGTAGGGGAGGGGCAGAGAGAGAAAGGGAGACACAGAATCCTAAGCAGGCTCCAGGCTCCGAGCTGTCAGCACAGAGCCCGACGTGGGGCTCGAACCCACAGACCGTGAGATCATGACCTGAGCCGAAGTCGGACGCTCAACCGACTGAGCCACCCAGGTGCCCCCAAGCTCATTAGTTCTTAGCAGTTTAGTAGTTTCCAACCCTCCAGCCTTACTGTATACCTGAAAGCCGGGGCTGGCTGTCACTATGGGAGCAGACAGAGAAGTGGAGTTTGGTTGGCACTGTCTCGGGGACCCGAGCAGCACTATTCAGTGGGTACTGAGCTAAACCAGATTCCTTATGTGGGATGGAGACTAGAGAAGATACGAATCAGGTTGCCATTTTGCTTCCTTTAGTCCAGGCCAATAGCTGGTTAATTCGTTGGTTTCTGAGACCGTCAGTATAATGAACGTGATTGGTTTTTCACCGTCCTTGTGCTTCTTCTGTAGGGCATTCCCATTCAGCAAGCACACTGTTAGGAGGAGTCCTTCTCTACCTTAATCACTAAATACTTGGAAAGGGCCACGTCTGCCACGTGAAGCCACACTTAATGCCGCGTGCTGAGCAAACCCAGCAAGATCCCTGTTCTCTGGAGGCTCACAGTCTTGCAGGGAGGCAGCCATTCCATGGAGTCAGTAATTAGGCGTCACTAGGAATTAAATAGTAGAGGGTTTCTGTGAGGAAGTGGCCTTTAAGGACAGCAGAAGGTAGTGGCACCAAAAGAGGTCAAGGTGCCTGTAGGACAGGGGATGACATGTGCAGAGTTTTCAGAGACAGCAAGGAGTCGGGGGCATTTTCGAAAAACACGAGGGGGTCGTAGAGTATGGATGATGACAAGGGGAGAGGCAGGAAATGGGACAGCGGGGACCCCATCTCACTGTGTAGGCATGGTAAGGATTTGGACTTGATCTCTAAGAGCAGTGGGGAACCAGTGCTTTAATCAGGAACGGCATGGTCTGATTTATTGGCAGTTGTGTGAAAAATGGGGCGGTGGCTATGGCGGGGTATATGGGGCAGGGGCCCCAGTTGTGTGGGGCAGGGGCTATGGTGGAAGTAAGAGAGACAAATATGGCGGCGATCTTTGGGAGATACACCAGGATCAGGGAAGATGGAGAGAAATTGGCAGATGTGGTAGATACACCATGTAGAGCATCCGGGTCTTGAATGGACATGGGGGTTTGAAGAGTGAAGAGGGCTTTTGGGGTCTCTCTGGCTCGAGCGACTCTAGACTCCATAAGATTTGATGAGATCACTTAAGGAGATAGATGGCCTTGAGTCAAGAGCCCCAGGACCTGCAACATTTTAAGCCCTCACTGGAGGAGGATCTAGCAAAGAAGGTGGAACAGTCAAGAATGGTACAGGAAAACCACCTCCTTGACTCCTAGACGTTACCCTTTATCTTTCTCTTTCCACACCCAGACTTTCAGGAGGGCCCACTGTCTTCCTTCAGACAATTTCCACGTGCTTCAGCATTTGCCACTCTCGTCCATGCGCATCATCTCTGGCCTGAACATAGCTGTTCCCGACGGGTCCCCCACTCTCCACTCCAAACCCATCCCCGTTATAATCCACTGTCTACAACGGAGATCAGACGATGCCACTGTCCTGCTTCAGTCCCACCCAAAGATTTCCATTGTAGAATAACATTTGAGCTCCTCACCCTGACCCTTGGGCCCTAATGATACGCCTTCCCCTGCATCTCTGAGCTCAGCTCTTGTTCCCACCCGCTGTCATCATTGTCCCAATGGCACTGACCTGTCGCAGAACACGGGTGTGCCCGCAACTTTTTTATTTTTCGATTCTCAGCTCAGGGGTTCTCAGCACCTAATGTGTTCGTTCCCTTCCTCCCCCAATCACATCACCTCATTTTATTTCCTTCATCGTGTGTAATATGATTATCTGAAGTCCTTAAGATCGTTCCCCTCCACGGATACATGAGTTCCACGGGAGCAGGGATCTTGCCCATCCATCACGACCGCGTTTTTAATGCCTAGAACAGGGCCCGCCACAGGGTAGGCAATGCTAAAAATACATCTGTGTCATGAATGGATGGCCCAGGAGTATTTTAGGCACAGGACCTGCCTGATGTGTCAGCAAGCCAGTTTGAATCTTTCCTTTTCTCTCCAGAAGCAAGTTAGCATCATGATCTTAAGCTCTGGAAGCTGACCGCCTGAGCTTGAAGCCCAGGTCCGCTGTTTCCTGATTATACCTGACCTTGGACAAGTCAGTTAGCTTTGTATATCTCTTGCCTTCTTCATTTGGTAAGAACAGTAACGAATTTCTACCCAATAACGTTGTTTGAGAGCTCAGTGAGGTAATAACACAGGAATGCCTAGCACAGTGCTTAACGTAAGTAAATATTCAAGAGGTGTAACCCACTGCCATTATTGGGGCCCCACCGTTCAGCTGAAATGACCATTGACAACTACTGAGCCCTGAGCAGCCCGTCTGGGCTGTGTCTTTTGGGGAGTGAACTCGGGAGTTGCCTGGGCTTGGAATCAGCAGTTTTCAGGACTAGAGGGTACGGGTGTGTATGTTGGGGAAACAGAGTGGATATTAGGATTAGACTTTTTGTCTCTTAGTCATTCTACAAAGTGTGTTGATTGTTCCTGAGATAATTTTAAATTTTTTTTTTTTCAACGTTTATTTATTTTTGGGACAGAGAGAGACAGAGCATGAACAGGGGAGGGGCAGAGAGAGAGGGAGACACAGAATCGGAAACAGGCTCCAGGCTCTGAGCTATCAGCCCAGAGCCCGACGCGGGGCTCGAACTCACGGACCGCGAGATCGTGACCTGGCTGAAGTCGGACGCTTAACCGACTGCGCCACCCAGGCGCCCCATGTTCCTGAGATAATTTTAGAGGGAACAGTCATCTCAGAAAAGTCGATTTGATGACTTCCAGACCCTGGAACATTGTGGCTTCCCTAACCTTAATTCTTAAGGTTCTATCAGTCCTCTAGAATTGGGGGGAAGTTTATTTTAGTTTTTTGTAATGTTTATTTATTTTTTGAAAGAGATGGAACGAGAGTAGGGGAGATGCCGAGAGAGAGGGAGACTCAGAATCGGAAGCAGGCTCCAGGCTCTGAGCTGTCTGCACAGAGCCCGACAAGGGGCTCAAACCCACGAACCATGAGATCGTGACCTGAGCTGAAGTCGGACGCTCAACCGACTAAGCCAGCCAGGTGCCCCAGTAGAGGACTTGTTTAAATAAATGTTGTCGTCTTCGTTCAGTGATCTATGTATCCGTTAGAAACAGAAAGAAAGAATGGGCCAGCTGTGTGTGTCACCATGGGAAATGGGGCACGCGGTATCTCCACACCAAGCAGAGAGCAAGGCGTAGAGTCGTGTATGTTGTATGCCAATATTTGTGGGGGGAAATAGAGCCACTAAGAACAGACACACGTGAGTGTAATGGATCCACTTAGAATCTTTGTGGAAGGGTACACAAAAGGCTGGTCCCTGTCACTGGCCCTCTGGTGGCAAGAGTCACAGATGCAAGGGACACTGGTTGGTGTAACCCTTCTGGTGACTTCATGCGCCATGCCCACGTATTTCCTGTTCCTGTTCAGTTTACTGTAAGTCCAGTAAACTGGCCCTTGTACACAGAGGGCGAGTAGAGACCAAAGGAAGAAGCAGACAGACCGCTCCAGATTAAGTAGGTGGCAGGTTTAATAAGGAAGCTTATTGACGTGGTTTGTCTTGGGTGGTCATGAGACCAATAGATCCCACCTCCCCCTCTCCAAATCTTAAAAGTTCATAAAGAGACCTCAACTAGGGTTTGGTCGCGTAGACTGTCCGGATGGTCTCAATAGCACCTTACTTTACTCTCCCAGGGCTGTGTCCTTAAGGCAGCTTGCTGGTTGAGCGAGGCAGGTGGATAGAATGTTCCAAGGACAGGGGAGTGGGCGAGGAACCTCCGATTGCCTGGGTCCAGTGCACGGGTCAGTCAGCAGTCACATCCTCTCGGTGACCTCCTCAAATAGATAGCTAGCTAGCTAGATAGGACCAAGGACAAGAGAGAGAGAGAAAGATCATTCTCCCCGTTAAAAATCTTAAGAATGAAAGGGCCATTGAAACAGGAGTCCCTGTCACTGTGTGATACTTTGTCACTGACTACTACCCTCTCTGCCACCTGAAAGCATCTCAGAGGCATTAGCGAGGGTGTTAAGTGACTAGGAATGGCTGGAAACTTATGTTGCTTCCCTCGCACAAGAGCAGGACCCAAAGTCCTACACTTCAGGCTGGTTTTTCTAGTCTGCATTTTGCAGAAGAGATGTTTGGCTGTCCCCACCATCCTTCCCCGAGACTGGTTAGCTTCATGATCATCAGTGGCTGTTTTTATTATGTTGGTCTTGACCCTTGTGCCTCTGGCCACCCACAGGCACAGTTTCTTGCTCACTGAGACCCTCTGGTGGGACTAATTGAACTAATCTTTGTCCATAGTTAGAAAAACTTGAGTCATCAGCCAGTAGGTATGTTTCTTCAGCGGATGTCAACCTCCTGGCTATTGAAAGTCCTCTATAGTCTGATACAGGCACCGTCTCTCTTAGCTTTCTTCCTTGTCACATTTCAAAGAAGGATTCTGAACAGCTGAGGTCCTGCCCTAAAGCCGGGGGTCATGGGGCTTGAGGTGCTCAACACAAACCAGAAGAGATCGATACTATGATTGTTCTGTCTGCATTCAACACAGAGCATCTCCGCTGGTTGATTATTGGGATATTTTAGGACTTCACGTATTGAAGACCTTTCTCTTTAAACCAGGGTTCTCAGCCTCAGCACTCTTGATGTTTTGGGCCGAGTAATTCTTTATTTCGACGGAGGGGCGGGGGTGCTGTCCTGTGCGTGGTAGGATATTGAGCAGAATCCCTGGCCTCTATCCATTAGACACCAGAAGTGTCCGCCGTGTTGTGATAAGTGAGAGTATCTTTGTGCATTGCCAAACCCCCCATGAGAACAGAGGGCAGAATCACTCCTGATTAAAAACAAAACCAGGGGCTCCTGGGTGGCTCAGTTGGTTGAGCGTCCAACTTCGGCTCAGGTCATGATCTCAGGATCGTGGGTTCGAGCCTTGCATCAGGCTCTGTGCTGATGGCCCAGAGCCTGGAGCCTGCTTCAGATTCATGTCTCCCTCTCTCTCTGTCTCTCTCTGTCTCTCTGTCTCTCTCTCTCTCTCTCTCTCTCTGCCCCTTCCTCTCTCACACTCTGTCTCTCTCAGTCTCTCAAAAATAAATGAATGTCGGGGCGCCTGGGTGGCGCAGTCGGTTAAGCGTCTGACTTCAGCCAGGTCACGATCTCGCGGTCCGGGAGTTCGAGCCCCGCGTCGGGCTCTGGGCTGATGGCTCAGAGCCTGGAGCCTGTTTCCGATTCTGTGTCTCCCTCTCTCTCTGCCCCTCCCCCGTTCATGCTCTGTCTCTCTCTGTCCCAAAAATAAATAAAACGTTGAAAAAAAAAATTAAAAAAAAAAATAATAAATGAATGTTAAAAAAAAAAAAAAGAACAAGACCATAATTCATGGTGCCTCTGTGAGCATATATTAGACCTGCTTCACTCTTTTCTTCTCTAACTACCTTAGACACTTTTTAAAAATGTGCTTTAAATAACTTTTATAAAAGGTGATGTTGCGGGGGGCAGGGGGGCACCCGGGTGGCTCTGTTGGTTAAGCATCCGACTTCGGCTCAGGTCAGGATCTCACAGTCTGTGAGTTCGAGCCCGCGTCGGGCTCTGTGCTGACAGCTCAGAGCTTGGAGCCTGCTTTACAATCTGTGACTTTCTCTCTCTCTACCCCTCCCCCACTCACGCTCTGTCTCTGTCTCTCAAAAAGTAAATAGATGTTAAACACAATTTAAAAAAAAAAAGGTGATGTGGAAATACATTTCCTCATAACCTATTGTTTGCTGCACCTTTTCTTAAGTCTCCTGAAATTTCTACACCACAGCCTTGTAGGACAACTAGAACGTGATGTTTAAGTTTGGATGTGTTAATACTGAGTTGCCCAGTCTAGTTTTTACCAAGAAGAATGTCCCATTTTATTTGAAGTGACGAGTAGTGATTTTGTCCCCTGCGTGGAAGGCGTCTGACCCCACTGGAATGGATGTGTCTAAGCGCAGGGAGAGGGATACATGTTAGACCCAAGGAAGGCCTTGTCCACACAGGTGTCTCGGGCTCTCTCTCCCTGGATTTACCTCAGGACCCTCATGAACTTCCAGATCACTCTTGGGGGTTGACCTGCCTCCCCGTGTCTTCCCTGAGGACACATTAGAGTATGCAGATTTCCTGGGGGTGTTCAGATCCCTAAATTCAAGTGGATGGAACCCTAAAAACTTGTTTTCCTGCTTGATCCCGCTTACAAGCCATTTGAATTTGTCTGTCTCAGGATTGAGTTAGTTTAGGTCAGTTTAATTATTTTTCGATTTATGTTTTTAGAGAGAAAGCAGGGGAGAGAAAGAGAGAGAATGTTAAGGAGGCTTTGTGTTCAGGGCAGAGCCCAACTCAGGGCTCGACCCCATGACCCCGGAATCATGACCTGAGCCAAAATCAAGAGTTAGGTGCACAGGGCGCCTGGGTGGCTCAGTCAGTTAAGCATCCGACTTCGGCTCGGGTCATGATCTCATGGTTCGTGGGTTCGAGCCCCACATCGGGCTCTGTGCTGACAGCTCAGAGCCCGGAGCCTGTTTCAGATTCTGTGTCTTCCTCTCTCTATGCCCCTCCCCAACTCATGTTCTGTCTCCCTCTGTCTCAAAAATAAATAAAACATTAAAAAAAAAAGAGGTGCTCAGCTGACTGAGCCACCCAGGAGCCCCATGGATTGAGTCATTTTAATCCGATCACGCTCTTAAATCCTCCGAGGGTCATCAGACGCCCTCAGAATGAGACCTCGGTGCCTGCCTCTGGAGGAGAAGGCCCTCTACGATCTGGCCTCTGCCTTATGCTCTACCCACTCCTTGTCACTCACTCACTGTGCCCCAGCTGCACTGGCCTCCGTGGGGACCTTAGGGCAGCCATATTGGTCCCACCTCAGGGCCTTTGTGCATGCAGTTCCCTCTACTTGGACTATTCTTTCTCAAGTCTCTTTGAGGCATGGCTGACTCTCTCTCCCACGTGGGTTGCATCTTAAATGCCACCCCTTCTGAGAGGTCTTCCCGTATGATGGCTGCACACACGTCACCACTCCCCATTGTCCTGATTTCTGCTCTCCCTACATAGCATAATGTTTTCGAGGTTCCCCCGCAGCTTATGTCACCGCTTCGTTCCTTTTTATGGCTGAATAATATTCCCTTGTCTGATTATACCGCTTTTTATCGATCCTGCATCAGGTGGTGGACGATCAAGCTGTTTGCGCCTCTTGGCTGTTGCGAATCGTACTGCCGTTCTCATGCGCGCACACGTGGTGTGTTTCTTTTGACCATCTGCTTTCAATTACTCTGAGTGGAATTGAGTAGAATCGCCAGGCCGTATGGTAATTTTGTGTCGTTTATTGAAATGTTGCCACGCTCCAGAAGCGCTGCCCCATTTTGCATTTCCACCAGCCCTGCTCGATGAAGCTCAGCGTTTCTCTACCTGTTCACCAAGGCTCCACATGCTCACCGATACTTTGTTTCTGGTTGTTATTATTGCCCTTGCCATGCTAGTGGGTATGAAGTAGTATCTCTTTGCGGCTCTGATGCGGATTTCCTTCATAACTGATGACGTCAAGCATCTTTCATATGTTCAGAGGCATTTTCTGTCTTCTTTGCAGGGTGCCTTTGTTTTTATGCTTACTTTCTTCTCATTGTCACTGTATGTGAACACTTTTCTCTCTCCCTCCCCCTCCCTCCCTCCCTTCCTCCCTCCCTCTCTCTCTCTCTCTCTCTCTCTCTCTGTCTGTCTCGACCATAAGCTACCTCATTTATACAATGGAGCTGTGGTACTTCTCCCGGGAGAAACTGACCTTTGGAACTTAAAGCAGTGTTCAAGTCATTGTTAACATAAGTTTCAAATCTTGTCTTTTTTTTTTTCTTGCTGTTATTCCACTTTATTTTCATTTTTTAGAGAAAGCGAGCAGGGGAGGGGCAGAGAGAGAGAATCCCAAGCAGGCTCCAGGCTCAATGCTCAGCCCAACGCAGGGCTCTAACTCACAACCATGACGTGATGTGAGCCGAAATCAAGACTTGGATGACTAACCTACTGAGCCACCCAGGCGCCCCTATCTCATTGTATTTTATTTTATTTTATTTTATTTTATTTTATTTTATTTTATTTTATTTTATTTTATTTTATTTTATTTATTTGTTTTTATTTTTTCTTTTAAAAAAATTTTTTTTTTCTACGTTTATTTATTTTTGGGACAGAGAGAGACAGAGCATGAACGGGGGAGGGGCAGAGAGAGAGGGAGACACAGAATCGGAAACAGGCTCCAGGCTCTGAGCCATCAGCCCAGAGCCTGACGCGGGGCTCGAACTCGCGGACCGCGAGATCGTGACCTGGCTGAAGTCGGACGCTTAACCGACTGCGCCACCCAGGCGCCCCTCTCATTGTATTTTAAAATGCAGTCTGGGGGCATCTGGGTGGCTCAGTCAGCTAAGCGTCCGACTTCAGCTCAGGTCATGATCACTCAGTCTGTGAGTTTGAGCCCCGTGTCGGGCTCTGTGCTGAACGCTCAGAGCCTGGAGCCTGTTTCGGATTCTGTGTCTCCCTCTTTCTCTGACCCTCCCCCGTTCATGCTCTGTCTCTCTCTGTCTCAAAAATAAATAAATGTTAAAAAAAAATTAAAAAAAAATAAATAAAAAATAAAATGCAGTCTGTAAACTGTAGGCTTATTTTCCAAATTGGCACATTTTTTTTTAAATCTCTTTAAAAAAATTTTTTTTAATGCTTATTCATTTTTGAGAGAGAGAGAAAGAGAGAGACAGATCATGAGCAGGGGAGGGTCAGAGAGAGAGGGAAACACAGAATCCAAAGCAGGCTCCAGGCTCTGAGCCGTCAGCACAGAGCCCGACGCGGGGCTTGAACTCACAAACTGTGAGATCGTGACCTGAGCCAGAGTCAGACGCTCAACCGACTGAGCTATCCAGGCGCCCCCTAAATTGGCACCTTTATTTCAGTTTTGATTTTCTGAGTTTTGACCTGTCTGCGTCTAATCCGTCCTTGTACGCTATGAGTGTTTAGGTTTTAAACATATTTTAAGGTCGGTTTGTATCTTAACTAACACAGTATTGAGGCAGGAATTTGACTTTCTGCTGTTTTAGAGTAGGCAGATGACTGTTGGAGTGGTTTTCATTACAACATCGTCGTCGTCGTTGTTGTTGTTCTCCTTTTCAGAAAAAGTTGCCTTTGACAACACTGGCTCAGTGTTTGATGGAGGGGTCAGCTATCCTGGGAGATGACACGCTTCTCGGGTAAGTGACACCACGTGTGGGTTTGTACCAAATCTGCGTAAGTCCCCATCCCTGAAAAGGGCACCAGAACTTCTCAGGGATGCACTGAGGACACCTGAAAGTCTGGCTGGGGCTTGGGTGCGAAGAAGAAAGGGTTTGCCAGTGAGAAAAATGCAAAAAGCCCAGGGATCGAAGTCATCTTTTCTGTGCAGTGAGGCAACTTCCCTGGGGGAGGAAATTAGCATACTAAGCACACGACACTGTGGAAGGACAGTTGAAACCCCCAGGGCTCCAGCGGAAGCAAATGGGAAAGCTCTCCATGTCAGATGTCAAAAATTATAGGATTCCGAGAACAGCCCTGGCTGATTTGGAGCTCACAACGAAAACAAACTAAAAATAGAATCGTCGTGAGGGAGAATCAGCAGGCACCGTCAGCAGGAGAATCGGGTCCCTACGAACTAAAAAATGGTAGGATAATAGGAGGGAAAATAGGAAATCATAATGTCGATATGAAGCAACTGTTCTTAACATGAAGCTGAAAAATTAGGGACAGTGCAGGCTTTAGCAGCACGTACCCCCAAATCAGAACAGTAGACGTTAGCATGGGCCCCAGAAATGGGTAACACACACACAGGCGGGTGAAACATTCCATATTTTTAAGGAAGAGTGTTTTTGGAACTATGTGTGGTGACAAATGTTAACTAGACTTCTCATGCTCTTTTCACAATATATACAAATACGGAATCATTGTGTCGTGCACCTAGAGCTAATATACCGTTATACGTCGATTATATTATGTATGTCAATTAACATGTAAAGACAAAATAGTCCTTAACAAAAGAATCAAGTGATATGGAAAAAAAAAAAAAAAGAGAGAGGGAGAGAGAGAATAGAATCAAAGAAAAAGCAAATAGGACTTTTAAAAATTCAAATCGTACTTAATATGATTTAAAAACGTGAGGCAAGCTATTGGCGAGGATGCGGGGGGCGGGGAAAGAAGCCTTGTGCGCTGTGGGTGGGAATGCAAACAGGTGCCACTTTGGAAAACAGGATGGAGGTTCCTCCAAAAATTAGAAATAGAGCTACTCTACGGCCCAGTAGTCGTGCTATTGGGTATTCACCCAAAGAAAACAAAAACCCGAATTCACAAGCGTACATGCACTCCTGTGTTTGTTGCAGCATTATGTACTATAGCAAGGATTCGGAAGCAGCCCAAGTGGTGTGTGTGTGTGTGTGTGTGTGTGTGTGTGTGTGTGTGTGTGTGTATGTGTGTGTGTGTGTGTGTATATTTATATATGGTGGAATATTACTAAGCCGTAAAAAAGAGTAAAATGTTGCCGCTTGTGATCATGGATGGACCTAGAGGGTTTTATGCTAAGTGAAATAAATCAGACAGACTGAGAAAGACAAATACTACATGATTTCATTTACATGTGGACTCAAAAACAAACAAAGCAGAAACAGACCTATAAATATAGAGAACACACTCACGGTGGCCAGAGGGGAGGGGTGCGAGGGCCAGGCTTCCCGTTATGAAACCAGTCACAGAGATGAAAGGTACAACATAGGGAATTTTAAAAAGCAGGGGGAGGAGGGCCTGGGGGGCTCAGTCGGTTAGACATCCAGCTTTGGCTCCGGTCATGATCTCACGGCTCGTGAGTTTGAGCCCGTCATCGGGCTCTGTGCTGACATCTCGGAGCCTGGAGCCTGCTTCAGATTCTGTGCCTCCCTCTCTCTCTGCCCCTTCCCCGCTTGCGCTCTGCTCTCTCTCAAAAATAAACATTAAGAAGTGTTTTCTTAAAGGTATCACATTTCCGTGTATAGTGTGCATGTTGGAAAAATGAGCCACCACACAGGGAATAGGATGGAAAACCTGTAAACTAGTGAAAGGATGTAAAGGGAAACCGATAAAATAGAAAACACCCCCTAGGAGGGGCTACACGAGCAGCACGGGCCAAGAGAAAAGCGTAATAAAGGGCAAACAGCAGGGGAAATTGAGAGCACTTACTGGGTCTGTATCTCTAGTTGTAAAGGACGAAATAACCTCGACTGCTCATAATCTGGAGAGTCGCAGGTGGATAAGACACCCACGCCGTTTCAGAGACTTGCCCAAAACATAGTGACACAGGTAGATTGAAGGTCAGGTGATGAGGGACACCCAGGTAAACATGACAGACTGAGCACAACCATCTAATAAACCCGGAAAGGCCTGAAAGCCAGGAAAGAAAACAAGAGTTGGCGAAAGCTGTAAAGGTTCTGGATGGTACCGGTAACCTACCCGGTATTAGCGGGTCTCAGAAAGGGAACTCCGGAGCCAGAAGTAGGCTCTGCAGAGAGCCACATCCCTTACGTCCCGAAATACTCACTGGTTCAGGGCTGCTGGCCCTCGGGACCTCTAGAATGGCGAGGGATTGCAGTTAGGCATGTGCATGAAAAGCTAGTCGGGTACCACTTGGTTCACATGCAGCCCTTATCCACAGCCCTGGGAGACTCTCATCCCCTTGTGCCCAACCCCAGCAGAAGAGACTGCAGCTTTGTTCTCTGGAGGGGGTAAAGCAGAGTGTCCCCCGACCGCGGGCACCATGTAAGGGTCTCAGGCGTTAAAGTGACTGACGAATACTGGATGCTGAGACTCTTCATGTCTCTTCCCCCTGACCTCTGCAAGCCTCCCCAGGCCCATGCTCTCTAGGCAGGAAAGTAACAAGAGCCTGGCAAATGTGACCGGCCCAACAGGAATGGACTAAAGATCAAAGATATTGGAGGGGACACTGCTCCAATTAATATGACCCGGCTTGACCATCCTACAGACGATCTCGAAGCCGATAGGCTTTCTTCACGTACTCCCAGCTTTGAGTCTCCACTCTTTTTTTTTCATGTTTATTTTTGAGAGAGAGAGACAGAGCGTGAGCAGGGGAGGGGCAGAGAGCAAGGGAGACAAAGAATCTGAAGCAGGCTCCAAGCTGTCAGCACAGAGCCCGATGTGGGGCTTGAACTCACAAACCACGAGATCATGACCTGAGCTGAAGTTGGACACTTAAACAACTGAGCCACCCAGGTGCCCCCGAGTCTCCAGTCTTAAATATAGACAGGCGTCCCAGATCTCCAGACATTGGAGGGAATCTGACCTGAAACCTATATACCAAAACAATTGGGGGTGGGGGCAGGGAATGTAACTGGGGAGAAATAGATACCACATCGGGAGGAGATACTTTCAGGAAAATGCTTCACGTAACGTCATGTGATCAGAGAAAATAATGCGTCCGTGAAATAAAAGGATGTTTGTCAGTTATATCTCAATGAAAAAAAAAGTACTTAAAGAAAACCACACAACAGCCCAGGGTGTCAATTTAAAAATAAAGGGGGGGGGAGCGGGGCGCCTGGGTGGCTCAGTCGGTTGAGCGTCCGACTTCGACTCAGGCCATGATCTTGCAGGTTCAAGAGTTCCAGCCTTGCATTGGGCTCTGAGCTGGCAGCGTAGAACCTGCTTGGGATTCCTTCGCTCTCCCTCTTTCTCTGCTCCTTCCCTGCTAGTGTGCGCGCGCGCTCTCTCTCTCTCTCTCTCTCTCATAAATAAACTTACAAAAAAAACTTATGGAAAAGAAATACTCTGAGATCAAAAGCAAGTTCATGGAAACAAAACGTACAACTTTTTTTTCAGTGGTAGGTTTAGAAGATAAAGTGGAAGAAGTTCAGAGACTAGAAAAACATGACCATGACGTGGAAAATAGAAAAGTTGGAAGATTGGAAGGCGAATCCAGGAGGTTTTAGGCCTGAATAGCAGGACTTCAGAGAAAAGGAGAGGAAGAAATAATCCTAGCAGTAATAGTAGTAGTAATAAAGGAATCCAAGAGTTTTCCAGAACCGAAGGGCATGAGCTGTTCTATTGAAAGGGCCCATGGAGCTCCTGGTACAATAGAAAAAGTTGAACCAATGCCAGGCTCACCACTAGTGAGGACCGAGTGACAAGTGAAAAGATTCTACAACCTTCTGGAGCAAAAAAAAAAATTGTCATAGACAAAGTCTCAGAAATCTGGATGCTTCCAGACTTGCCAAGATCAACAGTAGAAACAGAAGATTAATTACTGTGGAATGCCTTCAAATTTCTGAAGGCGTCTGATGATCAGTGTAGAATTCAGTATTCTCACTGTCAGTCAACACTCAGGGTAATAGAGGAGAATGTTGTGGCACACAGGGTCCCAACAATTGCCTTCCCAAGGGGCGCCTGGGCGGCTCAGTAGGTTAAGCATCCGACTTTGGCTCAGGTCGTGAGCTCACAGTTCAGGGTTCGGGCCCCACATCATGCTCTGTGCTGACAGCTCAGAGCCTGGATCCCACTTCAGATTCTCTGTCTCCCTCTGTCTCTGCTCCTCCCCTGCTCATGCACCGTCTCTGTCTCTCTCTCTCTCTCTTAAAAATGAATAAACATTAAAAATTTTTTTAAAAAATTGACTTCCCACACACACTCTCAAGCTGCTTCAGCAAGACGTGCTCGACAGTGAGGGAGTGACCGAGAAAGAGGTATAGACAGAGGACGTGGGAAATAAGGTCTGTCCAGCACAGGACAAAGGGAGGGAGAATCCCAGGAAATGGGGAAGAAAGTATGCGGGAAGATGGCCATGCCCAAGGATTGAAGGAAAACTCAATCCAGGTTGACGCGGGTCCGGGAGAGAAGAATTCGAGAAGTTGAAATTCATTCACATCCAGCGTGATTCAGTTTCTTAAGACAGAAAGTAGTTCGTGGTGGAGGGTTTGGGGTTCGCGATCAGGTCTATAGAGAAATAAACACGCAAACCGAAACAAGGCGATTATTAACTCCACAGAGAGGACACATACACAGCAAAGACCAGTGATCGCAATATACGACTCTGAATCAAACACATGGGGTCAAAAATATAGTGCAAATACTAAAGGTCTCTAAACACGTGCAGGGAGGTCAGGTGTAAAGGTAGCTAAATTTTCACTTTCCGCAGTTGGCAGTCAATAGCCAGTGGTTACAATTCAACAACAACAACAACAACAAAGTAGCATCAGAAGCATGGAGGTAAGTAACAGACAAATTAGGTCAAAGACACCATTAGAAGAAGAAAACAATGATCCTAAGCCCACGACCTGGAAGTTGCCATTTGCAGCAGATATGAAATAGAATGTGACTCCACTCTGCCTCCACACACGTATTTTTAAGTATATATAAGGAACTCCTACAAATAAAATGAAATAAATAGATCCGGGTACACAAATAATCAAAGAACATGAACAAGCACATCGTGGAACAGGAAATCCTGAATGGCCCCAAACACGGAAAGATCTGCAGTCTCTCCAGGAGCCAAGGAATGCGAATTAAAGCCAGGAGGGCAGGGGCGCCTGGGTGGCGCAGTCGGTTAAGCGTCCGACTTCAGCCAGGTCACGATCTCGCGGTCCGCGAGTTCGAGCCCCGCGTCAGGCTCTGGGCTGATGGCTCAGAGCCTGGAGCCTGTTTCCGATTCTGTGTCTCCCTCTCTCTCTGCCCCTCCCCCGTTCATGCTCTGTCTCTCTCTGTCCCAAAAATAAATAAACGTTGGAAAAAAAAAAAATTAAAGCCAGGAGGGGGTAATGTTTTGCACCCACCAGTTTGGCAGAAATTAAATGCCTTACTGGTACCGAGGGTTGGAGAGAGCGTGGAGCGTTGGGAACTCCTATTTGCACTGGTGAGAGAGAAGTTAGAATTCTCACTTTAAAGAGCAGGTATCTAGTAAGGTTAAGGGGATGTGTATCTCCTCTCCTTTGCACAGAAAAATTCTCACATGCAAACAGAGACCGTGCACATATGTCCTGCAGCTCTGGACGGAATCGCAGTGTTGATTATGGGAAGGGTTAATAAATGGTGGAGTGAAAGTGCATACACCAGAATGACTTAATTCTGTGGATATCGAGACACATAAGCCCCAAAGATGATGATGCACGAGAAAAAGCAAGCAGCAGATAGGTTCAGCCTAAAACCATTGCTGTGAACTTGTTTCTTTTTTTAATGTTTATTTTTCAGAGAGACACAGAGAGACAGAGACAGAGTGTGAGTGGGGGAGGGGCAGAGAGAGAGAGAGGGAGACAGAATCCGAAGCAGGCTCCAGGCTCTGAGCCATCAGGACAGAGCCCCACATGGGGCTCAAACCCATGAACCTTGAGATCATGACCTGAGCCTCAGTCAGATGCTTAATCAACTGAGCCACCCAGGCGCCCCCTGATGTGAACTTGTCGTTCATGTGGGGCGTTGGTATCATGTATGTGACCGCTTATGTGTCATTAAAGTGTAACATAACAGGAAACATAGATACATACTAACTGAAAAGTAACAGTGGTCTCTTCTTATACTTTTATTGATTTGTAAAAACTTTTTGCGTGAGTTTCAGTTAGCACGGTACCACGCAAAAGGAGGACTGTCTGTAGACCCATTCAGGGGGCATTAACATCCTCGAAATAACGTATCGTCTCATCTAGGAATATGGTATATAGCTTTCTACTCATTCAGGTCTTCTGTTATTTGCTCATTACGAACACACTTTTGTAACGCTTTTTCCATTCCAACTTTCCACTGGATAATTGTTCATTCTCTACAAAGGTAAGTTGTCACGGCTTAAGAGAAGGGGTTTTCTGTCTCTAAGAGCCTCTTGCAATTGAAGCTTTTGGAATGTGTTTAAAGATGTTGGTTTGTTCGTGTATCGGTTATAGCTAGTTTTCCAGTGCTCCGGGCAGATAGAAGCATCTGGGTCTTAGAGGAGTGTGCATTCAGCATGCATGAGTCTGTGCTCCCCACACCTCTCTTATATTTCCCTACATGTTCCCTTTACTCCAGGCACACGGTAGGTACTTAGCATCATTTAAAAAAACTGAAAATTTCAGGGGCGCCTAGGTGGCTCAGTCGGTTGAGCGTCCGACTTCGGCTCAGGTCATGATTTCATGAGCTCATGATTCGTGAGTTCAAGCCTCATATCGGGCTCACTGCTGTCAGCCCGTCAGCGCAGACCCCTCTTTGGATCCCCTGTCCCTCTCTCTCTGCCCCTCTCCCGCTTGCCCCTTCCCAAAAAATAAATGTTAAAAAAAAAAAACCCTGAAAATTTCAGACATGCAAATGAACGGAGCACGTTGGTCAGTGTTGTAGCAGGGGAACCAGCCAGTGTGGGAACACCATCCCCTGAAAGCTTACCCAGCCTTGAGCCGAGGATGGTGGTTGCAGGTGACCTCTTGCCTGGCTTCCCCCTCCTGTTGCAGGAAGATGCTGAAACTGTGTGGAGAGACCGAGGACAAGCTGGCTCAGGAGCTGATCCACTTTGAGTTGCAGGTGGAGAGAGACGTGATTGAGCCCCTGTTTGTGCTGGCCGAGGTAAGCAGCGGGGATGAGGCCACCCGCGCTGAGACTGTTTTCCACCACGGATGATTACTGCCTGTCCGCGTGGTCAGGATTCCCTGGTATGACAGCCCCGCCCACTGTTTGTCAGCTCTGTCTCCCGCTCATACTCGTCTCTGTTGGCGTTCCGCTGGGGAAGGGAATAAAGCTGGCACTGTACCCCCTTCCCCACCAGGGTCTACACTGCTAGACCTACACTGTCCCTGCCCTCCACCCATCTCTAGTCTTCACTGAAATGAAGGCAGCCCTTCCTCAGAAGGAGACTCTGTAGGGGCTCACAGGTTATGTGTACATGGATTGATTTGATTTGATTTGATTATTTTTATTGTACTTTATTCATTTTATTCTTTTATTTTATTTTATTGTACTTATTCATTTTATTTTTTCTTTTATTTACCTTATTTTTATTTTATTTATTTTATTTTATTATTTTATTCATTTTTTTATTTTAATTTATTTTTATTTTCTTTTTCTTTTATTTTTTATTCTATTTTTTATTTTATTTTATTCATTTTATTTTACTTATTTTATTCATTTATTTTGTTTTATTTTTATTTCACTCATTTTATTTTTTCTTTTATATTATTAGTTTATTTTATTTATCTTATTTTATTTTATTTTTTATTTTACTTTTATTTATTTTCTTCATTTATTTTATTTTAATTTATTTTAGTTTTATTTTATTTTACCATTTTATTTTATTTATTGTTTTATTATTTTATTTTTTATTTTGTTTTATTCATTTACTTTTTATTTTATTTTATTCATTTTATTTTACTTACTTTATTCATTTTATTTTATTCATTTATTTTATTTTATTATTTTTATTTTATTCATTTTATTTTTTTCTTTTCTTTTATATTATTAATTTTATTTATCTTATTTTTATTTTATTTTATTTTTATTTTATTTATTTTATTCATTTATTTTATTTTTTTTTTAATTTTTGTTTTATTTATTTTTTTATTTTATTTTATTCATTTTAGTTTAGTTTATTTGCATGAATTCCAGTGTGGTTAACACACAGTGTTATATTAGCCTCAGCTGTACAACATACTGATTCAACAATTCTGTACGTTACTCAGTGCGCCTCACAATAAGTGTGCTCTTGGGATGCCTGGGTGGCTCAGTCGGTTGAGCGTCCGACTTTAGCTCAGGTCATGATCTCGCGGTTCGTGGGTTCGAACCCCGTGTCGGGCTCTGTGCTGACAGCTCAGAGCCTGGATCCCACTTCGGATTCTGTGTCTCCCCCTTTCTCTCGGCCCCTCCTCCATTCACACTTTGTCTCTCTCAAAAATAAACATTAATAAGTGTGCTCTTAATCTCCTTCATCCCTGGGTTTTAAAGGGTGCTAAATAAAAACGATTTTATTACAAAGACACCTTGAGGTCTCTGTGACGATTTTGCTGGCTTCCACCAAGTAAAATTGTGTGTCAAGTAAGAAACGAAACGCTTGGGGGTTTTATTTGCCTTGAACCCCGGACCTCCCCCCGATTGCCTCTAGTTGGTTCTATAAAACCTCCCTGGGTACCATCCTGTCCGGCTGCCTGCAATGATGTAAATGCTTTACATCTGCACAGTTTGTTCTCCAGTAGCCACCCATGGCCACTGAGCTCTTGAAATGTGGTTAGTGTGACTGAGGAATTCAATTTTTAATTTTGTTTAATTTTTGCTCCTGAGAATTTCTTTTAATTTTTTTTTTAAAGATGAAATTTATTATCACATTGGTTTCCTTACAACACCCAGTGCTCATCCCAACAGGTGCCCTCCTCAATGCCCATCACCCACCCTCCCCTCCCTCCCACCCCCCCATCAACCCTCAGTTTATTCTCAGTTTTTAAGAGTCTCTTATGATTTGGCTCCCTCCCTCTCTAACTTTTTTTTTCCCCCTTCCCCTCCCCCATGGTCTTCTGTTAAGTTTCTTAGGATCCACATAAGAGCGAAAACATGTGGTATCTGTCTTTCTCTGTGTGACTTATTTCACTTAGCATCACACTCTCCAGTTCCATCCACGTTGCTACAAAAGGCCATATTTCGTTCTTTCTCATTGCCACGTAGTATTCCATGGTGTATATAAACCACAATTTCTTTATCCATTCATCAGTTGATGGACATTTAGGCTCTTTCCACAGTTTGGCTATTGTTGTGTTCCTGAGAATTTAAAATGATGTAGCCACCAGGAGCTAGACGCTACCATATTGGATTAGCATTGCTCCAGACCACGTCTGGTTTCCTTCCCGGACTGCCCCCAGCACCTCCACATCTCCCGATGCAGTTTCTGTGACAGAATGTACGGGCAAATAAATACTTGGCTGCCTAAAAGTATTCAAGGAGAAAACCCTATATATGGTGGTTTGGCATAGATCAGCTCTAGACTTCTCAGATACCATCCGGTTAGAGGCCATTGCTCAACCAACAGCGTGCGTGAGAGGCCCTTCTCCCTTCATAAAGGTGGTTTGGGGTCCCAGGCAAAGCCTGACTGAAACCCGAGGGGTGTGTTTGACCTGGATGCTGAGGCTCACCTAACACCCCCCAGATGTCCCTGTGACCCTCCAACTTTGCTTCTGGGGGCAGTGATGACTCTGGGAGCCCAGGGCCACATCTTACCCGCCAGAAGTTATTAGCCCCCATACGTCAGTCATCCCTGCTCAGAAGATCTTCTTCCCATTTCTCCCTTCTCTATAAAAACCATAGCGTGAGATGATGCTGGTTTCAATGTACAGCCAATTTTCCCTTCGAAATTCTCACTTCCCGCCCCACTTTGGCTAAGCCTGGACCCCAAATCCCACACCCCGGGATGTTGAGAGAAGTCATTTTTTTTAGAAATAAAAATAGAAAAAGAGCATTCCCATACACCCACTACGGAAGAACTTGCTGTAGCCGAGCAAAACCATGGCTGTGTTTATTTGGTCTTTATTTTGGAAAAACTTCTTACTGAATTTCTATAAAAATATGTCCTGATTGCATTCCTCATCGGATCTCAGGTCTCCTGAGACTCGTCTCCGTCATCCGCCTGCTGTCTGTTTTGAATTAGGTCCGTGTGTCTACTCTTTCTGCTTTGCTCTCCACTTGTGACCCTGGTGTGGAGGACAGAGCTGGGATTGAGCCTTTTTTTTTTTTTTTTTGCTGGCTGAGGTAGGAACAAGAATGAGGCCAGGCATGTTTCCGATTCTGTGTCTCCCTCTCTCTCTGCCCCTCCCCCGTTCATGCTCTGTCTCTCTCTGTCCCAAAAATAAATAAACGTTGAAAAAAAAAAATTAAAAAAAAAAAAAAGAATGAGGCCAGGCATCAGTGAGCAGAGCAGAGCAGAACCCCTACAGGGTCTGGGTGATGGGGGGCCTGGCAGGTGTCCGGTGAAAAAAAGAGCAGAGGTCAACTCAGGATCAAGAATCAAAGGTTTCATCCGGAAATAAGGCTTGGGAGCCCTCCACCACACTTGTTGGATGGCTGGCTGTCCGTAGTTCTTTAAGAATTTATCTGGAACTTGGGGTGCCTGGGTGGCTCAGTCGGTTAAGCATCCAACTCCAGCTCAGGTCATGATCTTGCGGTCCGTGAGTTCGAGCCCCGTGTCGGGCTCTGTGCTGACAGCTCGGAGCCTGAAGCACCTGCTTCGGATTTCGTGTCTCCCTGTCTCTCTGCCCCACACCTGCTGGTTCATTCTCTCTCTCTCTCTCTCTCTCTCTCTCTCTCTCTCTCTCTCTCTCTCTCTCTCTCTCAAAATAACATTAAAAATTTTTTTTAAAAAATATACATTTAAAAAACGAAAAGAATTTGTCTGGAACTTCAGTTTGACTATGTCTCTTCTGTAACCACAGGTGGAAATCCCAAATATTCAGAAGCAGAGGAAACATTTAGCAAAGTTGGTGTTGGATATGGATTCGTCACGAACAAGGTAGAGTTTCTCCGCTTTCATTTTTGCTTCTTGGAAGGAATAGTGATCATATTTGGGGGGGGTAGCGTGTAGGGCTTTGCGTGTAGGGGTTTGCACGTTGAGTATGTTTTCATTGACTAAGTTTTTCCGAACACTCGTAACGTGCCAGGCACTGGCGGTAAGAGTCATGAGTCAGAGACATGGGGTCCCTGCTCTCTTGGGGGCTGAAGTCTAGTGTGGGAGACAGAAACCCTAGATGAGGAGTGAACACGTGGTGATTTCAGGCAGCCGTGAGTCATATAAAGAAGACGGCACTTGGGATGCATGGGGGGTTCGGTCGGTGAAACATCCGACTCTGGGTTTCAGCTCGGGTCGTGATCTCACAGTTCGTAAGATCGAGCCCCATGTTGGGCTCTGTGTTGACGGTGCGGAGCCTGCTTGGGATTCTCTCTCTGTCCCTCTCCCTGCTCACGCACACACTCTCTCTGTCTCAGTCTCTCAAAATAATTAATTAAAAAAAAAATGAAGATAGCACGGTGCAATTTTGAGAGAGAATGATGGAGAAAGGAAGGCAACAACATTAGGCTCGTTAAAACAGAGGAGGCTTTTTTGGAGGAGGTGACACTTGATCTGGGACACAAATGACAAGGAGGTAGCCATGTAGAGATTGGGCGCAGAAGGATTCATGACAGCAGGAACAGCACGTGCAGAGGTCCTGAGGTGGGGAGTCAGGCTGCCGTATCCAGGGTACAGCACGAAGGCAGTGTGGCTGGGGTTGAAGGGGCCAGTGGTGCAGCTGTCCCCTCTGTAGCCGTGTTCTGAACCCAAGACTATTATGAGGGAAGCACCATTCCCACTGTGCTGTTCTCCTCCGGCACTGTCTCCCAGAAGCCCCCAGAAAGCGCCTGTTACAGCAGGGGAACCTCCAGAGGCTCCGAGATGGGCCACCATTGACTCTGGCCTCCTTTTGTCCCAATGGCGCGTATCCACCTTTCTAATCCTTGCACTGGTGTGTGCGCCCAAGTTCACACCTCGAAGGAATGTAGGTTCACGAATACGAATGTGGAAGGCACATTTTGGTTCAACTCTAGGCCCTTTGGGCGGTCAGTTTTAATCACCTGCACAGCTCTTTTTTTATTTTCCTGAGAAAAAGAAACAAAAACAAACCCAGAATAGACGGATCTGCTTGGGCCGAGAGATGCAATATAGAATCCTGAACCAGGAATCTCTGGTGGGGTTCCCAGATCCAGGCCACCTGGTTAGGTTACTCAGTCCACCTGCCCCCCGAACACCAGTGCCCTCACCTGCCCACGGGTAATAACGCCACTTGTGGGTTGACTTGAGGATTGTTTTCAGTGTCCAATGAGATCACGTTTATCCCTTTTTTTTTTTTTTTTTTTAAACACTTTGCAACTGCTTTACAAAAGGAGGCAGCTACGGTAACTGGTTCAGACCCTGGAATTCTGCATCCGGACCAATAGGAAATGTAGGCCAGTCCCCCAAGACCAGAAATAGAACGGGTCGTATCAACGGAGACAACAAAGATTTCTTTAGTTAATTTTGTGTTTCCCGGACTCCCAGTCCACCTGAACGGTTTTGGGGGCATCTGGGGCCACACATCTGGTAAAAAGTTGATTCACTTCTTCCCAATGAATCTGTTAGAAACATTGTGGAGCGCTCCCAGAAACTGAAACGCGGTAGCCCCTGCTGTATATGTACTGGCTACACCTGAAAGTGACCGGGACAAAAACAAAGCCAGTGGTGTTAAATCCCGTTGCCTACGGAAGGTGGTGATGCTGACACTCTTCTTCTGTTAAGAAGGAAGAGGAACAGAAAGGTTGTCAGAGCTATTCTGACCCGGATCTGAGGCTCTCTTCTCCCCCCGCCCCCCAAAGTTTACGTATATATTTTGAGAGAGAGAGAGAGAGAGCATGAGCAGGGGAGGGGCAGAGAGAGGGAGGGAGAGAGAGAATCCCAAGCAGGCCTCATACTGTTAGCACGGAGCCTGACGCAGGGCTGGATCTCACGCGCCGTGAGATCATGGCCTGAGCTGAAATCAAGAGTTGGACGCTTCACCAACAGAGCCACCCAGGCGCCTCCTGAGGCTCTCTCCTTAGCATATGTGGAGGAAGACCGAGCAGGTTGTATGGGGAGTATTCATTTGGCATTGCTCACGACTACATGCTTGGGTCACATACAGATGCTCCCATGACGTCAGCATTCAAGACCCACATGTGGGAGTCACACAGGAGGAGGAAACACATGCTGTTGGTCCCACTGGTAGATGCCTTGCTCCTGGGTTTGTAGAGTGATTTCCTTCTGTGGGGACCTGGTTCTTAGCTCAGAGGGCTTCTCTCTGCTTCTGTAAGGGAAACCTGAATTTCCAACACGGAGCTTCTGGTTGGGGGGCCAGATGCTAGTAGCATCAGGGGCTCGCAGTTGCTGTCTCTACATTCGTATTTTTGTTCACTCTCCTTATGAGATGGAGAGTGGGTGGGCAGTCATGGTCCATCTGGTCACATGGTGTGCTTTTGATGGTGACACTTAAGTGGCGTAGAGATGCTGAAACCATAGAGAAGCGTCATTAGGAACTTGCCTTCCATGATTTAATGAACTCTGCCATCTAATGAACTCGTGCACATTTCCAGCCCGTCATCTCTTATATGCTGGGATTCGGGGAGGAAATCGCTACCTCCCCCATCCAAATCTTTATGCCTCTGAACTTCAGCTGAGACCCTTGACAACCCTCGTTGTTTCGGAAGCCAACCCACCCCCAACTTCTGCCTTTTCCCTGACCCCTGGCTCGTCAGCCCACATGAGGACTGCATCCCGAGAGGCAGCAGTGAGAGTAAGACCAAATGTTCAGTAGCAAGATCACCAGCCGCTCTTCTGGAACAGTTGGGTTCTCCCTGCCCTGATCTCCACCCCTCCCAGCCTCCCCGTGTGGTCAGTTTGCACTTGTTAGGTTCTGTTCTTTGTGATGTTCTTCTTCTGATTATTAGACCTTTCTTTAGTCTTGTTTGTTTGGTCCTTCATGAGTTACGCTCTCCACTGTGCAGCATGTCCCAGGTGGACACACTCTCTTGATCACTGTGACTAGATCTTTGAATTCTACTACAACTAGGGTGAGTAGTGTCAAGTCCACCTCATTTTTCCAGTGTTTAATTCGAATTCGAGGTGTGTCTTTACCTCTATCCGAGTATATCTGGTTTATCTGTTTCAAAAGCCAATTTGATAAGCCTTCATATCCTCAGAGAAGACCAAAGCTGAGTAAAAGATTGTAGATAAGGGGCGCCTGGGTGGCGCAGTCGGTTAGGCGTCCGACTTCAGCCAGGTCACGATCTCGCGGTCCGGGAGTTCGAGCCCCGCGTCGGGCTCTGGGCTGATGGCTCAGAGCCTGGAGCCTGTTTCCGATTCTGTGTCTCCCTCTCTCTCTGCCCCTCCCCCATTCATGCTCTGTCTCTCTCTGTCCCAAAAATAAATAAACGTTGGAAAAAAAAAAAATTTAAAAAAAAAAAAAAAAAAGATTGTAGATAAGGAGGATGGAGGAAAAACTCAAGGAAGCTTTACGCTGGATTAAAGATGCGAATTGAATTGAACTGAATTGAATTGAACTGAATTGAACTGAATTGAGCTGAACTGAATTGAATTGAGCTGAACTGAATTGAACTGAACTGAACTGAATTGAACTGAACTGAATTGAGCTGAACTGAATTGAGCTGAACTGAATTGAACTGAACTGAATTGAATTGAACTGAATGGAACTGAATTGAATTGAACTGAACTGAATTGAATTGAACTGAATTGAACTGAACTGAATGTTATACAAATGTCTTTTCTGTGATAGGTTTGGTTGGACAATGGTTACAGAAGGAGCCCCATTCCTTTCCAAAGTCTGCCTCACTTTTTTTCTGGGCATGTATCTAATATCAACCCTTCTGAGTCCAGAACACGTCATATTTCTGCTGAATTGATGCTTCTGGGTCCCACTGTGGACTAAATTGTGTTTTCCCTCCCCAAATCCATATGTCGAAGCACTAATCCCTACTGTCTTTGGAGATAGGGCCTTTCTGAAGTAATTAAGGTGAAGTCAGGTCGTAAGGGGAGGGCCTTAATCCAGTAGGGTTGGTGGCCTTATAAGAAGAGGAGGAGAGATTTCTTTCTCTCTCCATGCTCAGAGGAAGGGCTGTGTGCTGAGGAGTGAGGAGGCAGCTCTCTGCCAACCAGCAACAGAGCCCTCCCCAAACCCAAACCTTGCCAGAGCCTTGACCTGGGACTTGCAGTCTTCAGAACTATGAAAAAACCAATTCCTGTTGTTCAAGCTCCCAGGTGTGTGGCATATTATCATGGCATCCTGAGCAGATTAAGACACCTGCCTTCTTCAGAAGCAGATAAACTAATATAAATAAAGCAGGAGAGTTTGGGGAAGGATCCTGAGTAGCTCATGGAAGTAAGGAAGTGGCTAATTAGAAGTGAATTCTGGAGCTGTGGCCGATTTAAGTACCTCTGGAAGGGAGGGCAATAGCTGTTCTTCCTCTGTCACCTGTGCTCTCCACATACGGCCTCTTCCGTCCATTGTCTTCGTGGTCCTCTAGGCTCATGTCTCTTCAGCATGACCCTTGACCCTTTCTAGTTCTAGAAGTACAAAGGAGAGGCTCGTTTGTCCGGACTTTGCCTACATGCCACTCTCTTGGCCTGTCAGTTGGTCACAGTGATGAAGGGTGGGGGCACGGGGTTGGTTTGCATCAGGGACCCTCATCTGGACCGCTCACGGTGAGGGCCATGCCAAACTGGCTGCTCTCTGGGGCCCACACATCGGAGCAGGAGTGGGGCAGGGCCTCACAAAGCAGAGGATGACAGTGACACAGGAAAGGAGGAGACTGGCCGGAGGAAATAATAAATGTCCCATTACAGGAACATTCCCGTTCTGAAAAGTCTTCCTCTTGACTTCCGGTTGCCTTGAACTTCTCTTGCATTTGCCCTCTTCACCCTTCTGGCCCTTTTCTCTCCTCTCGCCTTCAGGAAAGCCAGCCGGTATTCTGTCTCCACCTCCCCCAGATTGTATAGTGATGACATCTTTCCCAGCGAACGATGGTGTCACAGCAGACCTTTCTGCTCTGCAGATTTTAAAGCTCACGCTTCTTGGTCAAGAATCCCTGTTTTCTTCTCTTGACAAAGCAGGACAGTCCTTGAGTTTATTTATAGAACAGGTGGCTGGCAAGACGACCGTACCTTGAAATTCACGGTTAAGGTCTCTTTTCCCGGCAGATTACTGTCCATACACATGTTTCTGTGTTTTCCTTGTCGTTTTATTCTTTATTTCCACAGTCTCATTCCACATCTTTGTGACCTCAAAATAGGTGATTTATCTATTACGAATAAAATTCCCTATAAAAGGAGGGGAAAGATGTAGGATTTTAAACTACCAAGATGTGGGGGTGCCTGGTTGGCTCAGTTGGTTGAGCATCTGATTTTTGATCTTGGGTCAGGTTATGATCTCACGGTTCGTGAGTTTGAGCCCTGCACCAGGATCTCTGCACGGAGTGTGGAGCCTGCTTAAGATTCCCTCCTTCCCTCCCTCCCTCCCTCCCTCCCTCTCTCCCTCTCTCTCTCTCTCTCTCTCTGCCCCCTCCTCTTCCCTGCTCGCACATGTTCTCTCTCTAAAAAAATAATAATAATAATTAAAAAAAATTACACACTCAGAGGAACAAATAAATAAATTACCAAGGGGTAGAATTTACGGGGAAAACAGAAGGAAATAAGGAAGAAAAGAAAGGTAACCTAGGAAAATGTCCTCATTTTAATACACCCATTTAAGTACAATTGTTTTATTTTTTTAATCTAATCCAGATCTTTGAAGCCATAAAAATCCATGTCTGCAGTCACTTTGTTTACTTATTTTTTTCACACCTATGTTGGTTAGTTATTTTTTCGTTAGGTAGCATGAGCCAAATGGTGGTTATAGCTATATATATATATATATATATATATATATATATATATATATATATATATATTTTTTTTTTTTTTTTTTTTTTTTAAGCAGGCTCACGCCCAAGGTGGGGCTTGAACTCACAACCCTGAGAACGAGAGCCACATGCTCCACTGACTGAGTGAGCCAGGTGCCCTAGAGCTTGATCTCATAATCTACCCTATTCATTATCAGTGATCTAAATTACATCCATGGAGTCTCCTATTTTATTTGAAAACCCTACGACACTTTATTTTTAAAATTTTATTTTTTGTTAAATTTTTTAAACACTGTATTTATTTTTGAGAAAGAGAGAGTGAGATCGGGGGAGGAACAGAGAGAGAGAGGGAGACACAGAATCCGAAGCAGGCTCCGGGCTCTGAGCTGTCAGCACAGAGCCCGACGCGGGGCTGGAACTCACGAACGGTGAGATCCTGACCTGAGCTGAAGTCAGACGCTTAACTGAGCCACCCAAGCACCCTGTCCACAACACTTTAATACTTTGTTTCAAATGCTTAAACAAACCTCCGGATGTCTATTAAATGTATCCTTTCTGTAGGGCAAACCATTTTATGAGAAAGAATTCCCCAGGAATTTGTCTTAATCCTTATCTGTTAGTTTAGATTTTGAAACATCTTTGAGTAGAGTATTTCCTTTCAATTTTGCCTTGAATTCTTTCCTTGAGCGAGGAATGGTTCCCAAGACCTGTGTGTCCGTCTCTGGACCTTCAAGCCAGCTTGACGTCCCAAAGCCTTTTTAAGTAATTTTCCCGTGAATGCGTTTCTCTAAGGAATACAGAATCCGTTGTTGTTGTTGTTGTTGTTGTTGTTGTTGTTGTTGTTATTTTGTTAATAGCAAAGATGACTATTATTTCCTCTTCTTGTGTCACAGCCTTGGACCCCTCTGTATGTCCTGAGGGTAAGAAGAGATTGTGACTCTCAAAGTGAGGGTCACGTTATCTTTTGCCTTTATGTTGGATGGCGTGAGAGCCAAATGGTACCTGCAGGGCCGTCCAGTTTGGTCTGTATGCTATTGGCCTGTATGGTGTCTGAGAGAAATTATTTAGGGGCGCCTGGATGGCTCAGTCGGTCAAGCATCCAACTCTTGGTTTCCACTCAGGTTGTGATCTCACGGTCTGTGAGATGGAGCCCCACGTCAGACTCCGCGCTAACAGTATGGAGCCTGCTTGGGATTTTTCTCTCTCTCTCCCTCTCTCTCTGTCCCTCCCCCACTTGCCCCACCCCTCAAAATAAATAAATAAACTTTAAAAAAGTATTTAGGGGTGCCGGGTTGGCTCATTTGATTAAGCATCTGAGTCTTGCTTTCAGCTCAGGTCGTTATCTCATGGTTTGTGAGATCGAGACCCGCATCAGGCTCTGTGCTGACAGTGCGGAGCCTGCTTGGGAGTCTCTCTCCCTGTCTCTCTCAAAATAAATAAACTTAAAAAAAAAGAGAGAGAAACTATTTAACCTGTTGCCATATTTCATCAGGAGGGTTCCTGTGACAGTTGCCAGCCTCTCTTGGCAATTGAGACATCTGGCAGCTTGGGCCCCATGAGCCCCCGCTGAAACACAGCTGCACTGCAGTCTGGGCAGTGACCCCCACCGGGGCCCCCTTCCCCTCGCTGCCCCTCCCCACCCCGATTTTCAGGCAGGTGTTAGACTGCAGACAGGTGTTGGCTGTCCTGACATCCTGATCACACGAGGAACCCGCTGCTGACCCCGCGACACCTGCTACCATCTGGGGTCATCGGAGCCTTCCTTCCGGGGGGCTGCTTTGTGGGTATCTCCCTGATAAGGCCAGAGCAGCAGCTTCGCCACCCAGCCTGCCCCCAGCGCCCGCCTCCGACGGCGGGTCTTGTCCGCGAAAAGAGAAACGTTTAAGGAAATATGAGCGCCGCATCTCAATGTTGACAGCAAGCTTTCCGTGCCGGCTGGCAGAGGCTTTCGCTTTCAGATTCGTCTTTGATCTTAACTGCCCGTGCTCTCAGCTCGCCACGGTTTCGGCTGCAGCCAAGTCAGTGTTTCCAGACTCGGAGTCCGCGGGACAGTCAGGGGCCAGAAAGGGACAGCCAGCCCTGTGCTTCAGAGGAAGCACCGGTGGTGGTCCTGTGTGATCCTTGGTGTTCAGGGGAACGTGGGGGACAATCTGGGGAATGCCCGCCCTTGTCCGAACAGGGCGGCTGATCCTCTGTGACCGGCAGCTACCGCCCGGGTCCTCCTGGGGAACGTCCCTAACCGGCTCTTCTCTCGGTGTCCCCGTGATACCCCAGGGCTCGGCCCGTCTCACACCTCTCCTCTTTTTGTCCTGTTTTCCACCAGGTGGCAGCAGACGTCGAAGTCTTTAGGTTTGTCCGGCAGCTTGCAGCCCGCAGGTGCCAAAGCTGACGCCCTCAGGGAAGAGATGGACGAGGCCGCCAACCGAGTGGAGATTTGCAGGGTACCCGCCCCCCTCCCCACTTTGCTCCTCCTCACCGGGACAGATGGGGGAGCCCTCAGGGAGTCCCTGATTCTTCACTGGAGTTGTAGGAAAACCCTAAGGGTGAGGTCCGGTTGGACTGAACGTCCCCAGGCTTGCCCACGGGCATCCCCAGAGCCAGGATGAGCCCTAAGAGCTGGGGCTTTGAGGCGACCTAGACTGGGATGGGGGGGTTGGTGGCAGTGGTGGGTTATCAACAGGGTTCCTGCGTGGCAGGCAAGAGGAAATGGCCTTGGCCTCCGTGCGAAGCGTTTGTAGGGCGCTCTGAGTCCCACAGGATGGGTTCCGGGCTGGAAAGAGCAGTCGAGAATCTAGACCGTAGGCGAACCTTGACTCACTGCTGGTATTAAATTGTTTAGCTTCTGGTTCAGCCTTTAATACTCCCTGAGCCCTTTTATCCGTCTCTCGCCTCCCGGGACACAGTTAATGATGACGCTGGAATGCTGACCGAGGAGATAGTCACGGACGAGAGACGTTCCCTCTGGTTTAAGAGAGAGGAATGTCTCGTTCTGAGGAGTAGGTGTCTTGGAGCTGATAGGCGTTAATTGGCAATGTGCCGTTTATGGAGCTCTGTGTCTATGCACATCTGTATGCGTGCGCTCAGGTCCGTTTGGCTTTAGGTCCAAGGAACAGTCTATGCACATCTGTATGCGTGCGCTCAGGTCCGCTTGGCTTTAGGTCCAAGGAACAGTCTATGCACATCTGTATGCGTGCGCTCAGGTCCGTTTGGGTTCAGAACCGAGGAACAGTCTATGCACATCTGTATATGTGCGCTCAGTTCCGTTTGGGTTTAGTTCCGACGAACAGTCTATGCACATCTGTATACGTGCGCTCAGGTCCGTTTGGGTTCAGATTCGAGGCACAGGCTATGCACTTCTGTATGTGTGCGCTCAGGTCCGTTTGGCTTTAGGTCCAAGGAACAGTCTATGCACATCTGTATGCGTGCGCTCAGGTCCGCTTGGCTTTAGGTCCAAGGAACAGTCTATGCACATCTGTATACGTGCGCTCAGGTCCGTTTGGGTTTAGAGCCGATGAACAGTCTATGTAAATCTGTATACGTGCGCTCAGGTCCGTTTGGCTTCAGATCCGGGGAGCAGGCTATGCACGTCTGTATACGTGCGCTCAGGTCCATTTGGGTTTAGAGCCGATGAACAGTCTGTGCACTTCTGTATACGTGCACTCAGGTCCGTTTGGGTTTAGATCCAAGGAACAAGCGTGTCATGTTCCTGGAAGTATGCTGGGAACCAGGTGTCTTTATCTCCTGCGCTTTTAGCGGAGAATAGCCACTTTGCATGCAGACATCTCTGATCTTTGTGGCCTTTTCTAGTCTCGTCCGCTGGCCCGTGGGCGCATCCTTTTACAGCGCAGCTGGCTTTGACCTTGCATTCAGATGACGTTCAGGGTCAGATAGCATTTCTCTCTGGAAATTAGCAACACTGGCCAATCTGTCAAGGACTCATGATCTCTCCAGCTGCAATGCTATGGAATCGAGCAAAGTAAAACTTTGAAATACTTCATCAGATCCAGGACTCCTCGTAAGTACAGCTCATTTGCCATCGTAACGTGGCAATGTGTTCCTTAGGTAAGAATCTTGTTTCTTGGGGCACCCGGGGGGCTCAGTCAGTTAAGTGTCTGACTTTGGCTCAGGTCACGATCTCACGGTTCACGAGTTCGAGCCCCGCGTCAGGCTCTGTGCTGACAGCTCAGAGCCTGGAGCCTGCTTCAGATTCTCTGTCCTCCTCTCTCTCTCTCTGTCCCTCCCCTGCTTGTGCTCTGTCTCTCTCTCAAAAATAAATAAAAACATTAAAAAAAAACCTTTTTTTTAAAGAATCTTGTTTCTTACAAAATTATACCTTAACACACAAGAGACGGTGGTGTCGAGGGGGTGCTGGATAGGACTGTCCAACTACATCAGAACAGAACTCTAATACCTTCATTGGTCCATGCCTTTTTACAATTGTTATTTTTACCAAAGACTATGTTAGTTTCCTCTTCAAGGGTTAAAAAAGTGATACAATTTACCATAACCAGTGAAAAAGTACAAAAACATATCAAGAAAAGCACCAGTAATCCCCCCCCCCGCCCCATTCCTGCCCAGCAACCCTTTTGCTTCCAGAGAGGATGACCAAGTCCCCCTGCTTACCGATATTTATTTTCAAATTTGTTTAATGTGTCTTTATTTTTGAGAGAGAGAGAGAGAGAGAGACACAGCATGAGCAGCGGAGGGGCAGAGAGAGAGGGAGACACAGAATCTGAAACACGCTCCAGGCTCCGAGCTGTCAGCACAGAGCCCGACGCGGGGCTCAAACCCACGAACCGCGAGATCATGACCTGAGCCAAAGTCGGACACTTAACTGACTGAGCCACCCAAGTGCCCCTCTAATTGCCTATTTTTGTTGGCATTTGAACTAACATTTCTACTTTCCTTAAATGCCAGTTTATAGATGTTCCCCGCATATTCGGGGTATTCAACTTTCTTCTACCTGTTGTGTCCCAAGTCATTTTCCAGTCTGTGGTTAGTCTTTTGTTGATGTCTGCCATTAAAAACTTGTTTATATGTATATGTTTCCCTTGCACGGGGATAAGATTCCAGGCATCTTCCACCTCAAGGTTAAAGCATTTGGCCCGGTCTGTGTTTTGAATATTGGGCATTTCAGCAGAGGTACAGTGGTCTCTCCTTGTTGTTCTAAATTGTACTGCCCTAACGACACAAGATGATGAACATTTTCTCATGCACTTACTTGCTATCCGTCTATGTTCTTTGGTGACGTGTTTGTGCAGGTCTTTTGTCCATTTTTCAATTGGGTTATTCAATAGCATGTTGTTAAAAAAAATTTTTTTTAATGTTTATTTATTTTTGAGAGCTAGAGATAGAGCGTGAACGGAGGAGGGGCAGAGAGAGAGGGAGACACAGAATCCGAAGCAGGCTCCAGGCTCTGAGCAGTCAGCAAAGAGCCCGACACGGGGCTTGAACCCACAAACTGTGAGAGCATGACCTGAGCCAATATCCAAGAGTCAAAGGCTGAACCGACTGAGCCCCAACAATCTTTGAATTGGTGTATTTAGACCATTGATGGTTAAGTGATTGTTGAATATAGTAATACCTACCATAATTCTTCCTGTTTTCTATTTGTTTCTCTTGTTCTCTGTTACTATTTTTGCTCTCAGGGTTTCTGCCTTTTGAGGCTTCACTTTAGCCTTTCAAGTGGTTTTGCTTTTTCTCCTTTCTCAGTATATTATACTTTTCTTAGGGTTTATGTTTTTAGTGGGAGCCTAAGAGTTTGCAATATATATTTATAATGCATCCAAGTCCACTTTGGAAGAGCTCTTTAGCATTTCCCATATAGTGCAAGTATGTCTCAGTGAGAAAATACCCCTGGTTCCTTCCACTGACTTGTACATAAGCATTCGTAAGCACAAGTGTGTTTATATGACTGTATCCATGTAATCATACACCGTGCATTCATGTGTGTTTATCTCAATGCATGGATACGTTCACATATGTGTAAGTACATTGTTGCTTGCAAATTTATCCCGTAGATTAAGCATGAGAAAAATAAAAGTTTTATGGTATCTTCACTTAGTCCTTCTCTAATGCTCGTCCTTTCTTTGTGAGCGTCTGAGTTTCTGACCTTTATCTTTTCATTCTGTCTTAAAGAACATTTTTTTTTTTACACATTTCTTGTAAGACAGGTCTACTGGCAACAAATCCCCTAAATTTCTTCAAATCCCTTTAAAAAAAATTTTTTTTAATGTTTTACTTATTTTTGAGAGAGAGAGAGCATGAGTAGGGGAGGGGCAGAGAGAGAGAGGGAGATGTAGAATCTAAGCAGCCTCCAGGCTCTGAGCTGTCAGCACAGAGCCCGATGTGGGGCTCGAACTCATGAGCCCTGAGATCATGACCTGAGCCGAAGTTGGGCGCTTAACCGACTGAGCCACTCAGGCACTCCTCTTTAAGTCCCTTTTGAAAGTAATTTTGCAGTGTATCGATTTCTAGGTTGGTGGGCTTTTTTTTTTTCCCCCCCTTCTCCATACTTTAAATATTTTACTCTACCCTCTGCTGGCTTTGCATGTTTTCTGAGGAGAGGTCAGATGTAATTCTTATCTTGTGTTCTGCTAAAACATTTTTAACCTCTGGCTTCTTTCAGTATTTTTTCTTTGTTTTTGATTTTCTGAAGTTTGAATATGCTATGCCTAGGTGTCTTTTTTTTTTTTTAACTAAAATCCCTAATATCCCAACTCAATCGTGCTAATATTTTTTAATTTAACTATAAGAACGGGGTGCCTGGGTGACTCAGTTGGTTGAGCGTCCAACTCTTGAGTTTGGCTCAGGTCATGATCTCACGGTTCATGAGATCAAGCCCCACATTCGGCTCTGTGCTGACAGTGTGGTACCTGCTTGGAATTCTCTCTCACCCTCTCTCCCTCCCCCCCTCCCCCCCCCCCATGTAAATAAAAACTTAAAAGGAAATTCTTTTAAATAAATTTAACTATAAGGAAATACAAAACCAGAATTAATTTTAAACTGCAGAATTTATCCTAAGGAAATAATCAAGAGACGGGTGCAAATCTATACGAACACGTGCTTTCCAAGTGTTGTAATGAAAAATTAGAAACACAGTATCCAGCAACAGACTGGTTGGTCTGTTCAATATATGGTCCATTCATACATTAAATGTCATGTGACCGTTAGAAAGACTGTTTCTCTGGGGGGGTGGGGGGGAATAAACTGCAACATGGTCTGGTCCCATTTTTGTTTTTTGTTTTTTTTAAATTTTTTTTTCAACATTTATTTATTTTTGGGACAGAGAGAGACAGAGCATGAACGGGGGAGGGGCAGAGAGAGAGGGAGACACAGAATCGGAAACAGGCTCCAGGCTCCGAGCCATCAGCCCAGAGCCTGACGCAGGGCTCGAACTCATGGACCGCGAGATCGTGACCTGGCTGAAGTCGGACGCTTAGCCGACTGCGCCACCCAGGCGCCCCTTTGGTCCCATTTTTGTAAACCAACCATACAAAATGTGGGACTGATGAAAATAGGTATAATGTGAGCAGACATCACGTGTGTTTGTAGCGCTCTCTCTGTGTGGTGGGATTGCAGGTGAACTTGGGTATTTACTCTGTATTTTTTCCGAGCGTGGATTCATCGCGAAAGCAGAAAACAAATGATTTTTAAAACACGTTAAACTCTGGTGATGATTGATTTTTCTTTTCTTTATAAAGGAAATTTGCTCATGATTCGCATAAATGGAAATTGGATTTAGTTTTCACTTTCATTTCTTACAATTCGGCTTATTTGGGACGGTTGTTAACTCAGTAAGACGGTAATCCGATGATACCTTTAAGAAATCCTTTCGTGTTCCTGAGGGCGCCCACAGATGGTCTATCTGACTTTTCCAACATCATCTTTTGGCATAGCTCAAATGTTGAGTCATCGAAGGTGTACCATTTAGTCTTTCAAGGGGTCCCTGCCTTTCCTCTGTGTGCTGAGCCATTTTTATCATTCGACCCTTTGTTTTTTCCCTGCCTTGACCTACCTCCCTCACGGCTGCTGGTGATGGATGCCTCCTGACCAAAACTGTCGTAGGCATGGCAGATGAAGTTGGTTCCTCTAGAAACTGCTGGCTTCAGCAGTCCTACAAAGGCTTTCATTGTAGGGGAGGTCTGGTGAGGGGGAGCTGAGGCTTAGAACCCATTTTACCTGGGGGCGCCTGGGTGGCTCAGTCGGTCAAGCGTCCGACTTCGGCTCAGGTCATGATCTCACAGTTCGTGGGTTCGAGCCCCACGTCGGGCTCAGAGGCTGGAGCCTGCTTTGGATTCTGTCTCCTTCTCTCTCTGCCCCTCCCCACTTGTGCTCTGTCTCTCTCTGCCTCTCAAAAATAAAGAAACGTAATAATAAAAAAAAAAATTTTTTTAAAAAAACCATTTTACCCGTGGGGAAAATTACCGCACCTTCATTTCTCATTCAGCAAATAGTTAGAAAGCCTCTGCTGTGCAAAGCACATTTAAGACCATGGAGGACGGGCAGGTGAGATCCTTGAACTCTTTCTTGGTAGCCACTCCCCCCAAATTCAGCACTTACCTAAGATGTTTAGATGAGAACTCCATGTGATGTCGTGCCTGGCACCTAGATTCTTCCCCACGAATGTTAATTCATTTCTTTTCAAAAATCTTTTTAGGGGCGCCTGGGTGGCTCAGTCGGTTAAGCGTCCGACTTCGGCTCAGGTCACGATCTCGCGGTATATGAGTTCGAGCCCCGCATCGGGCTCTGTGCTGACAGCTCAGAGCCTGGAACCTGCTTCGGATTCTGTGTCTCCCTCTCTCTCTGACCCTTCCCTGTTCATGCTCTGTCTCTCTCTGTCTCAAAAGTAAATAAATGTTTAAAAAAAATCTTTTTAATGTTTATTTATTTTTGAGAGAGAGAGAGAGAGACAGAGACAGAATGAGTGGGGGAGGGGCAGAGAGAGAGGGAGACAGAATCCGAAGCAGGCTCCAGGCTCTGAGCTGTCAGCACAGAGCCCGATGAGGGCTCGAACTCACAGACCGTGAGATCATGACCTGAGCCCAAGAGGGACACTTAGCCCACTGAGCCACCCAGGTGCCCAGAATGTTAATTCATTTCTTTCCTCTTTCTTCATCCTTTGAAACTGGACCAAGTGTAGCATTGACTGATCTGTGCTTAAAGCTCTCCAAAGAACAGATTTCCCTTTTAACTCTGTGCCTTGTAGGTACAAGAACAGTTCAACAGTGTCTGCCTGTCCAGGGTCCTGGAAAAGGAAACAGATCCCTGCTCATGTTCCAGTGCTCTCACTGAGCCTGGCTTGATTGGCAGCTGGGGGGCAGGGGGGCTGAGGGTTGTGAGGTTGGTGCAGAATGCTTGGTGGGAAGGGGGGGGGGGGCAGTCCACGAAACAGCCTCTTCCTGAAGCATGTGGTGGCTCGCCTTCCTTCATTCAGCACCTGGATCTGCTTTCTAGGGCTGTTCTCATAGTTTCCGCAACTCACGCGTGATAGGTTCTTCTCTGCTCAGCTGAGCGTCTCTTGTAAAGATCTGTCTCTTGCAGAGATCCGGGAATAACTCTAGAGACCACCTGACTTGGGCAGACAAGTCCAGAGACACGACAGGCTAACAGACATGCTCAGTGACGGAGTCTGCAGTCCTACCCAAAACGTACCGTTAACTGCCCCCTTGCCGTGGGCGTTTCCATGGAAGTGACCCGCTCTCGAAAGAGAACGCACCCCAGACTCCGATCCAGCAAGAGGCCACTGCCCCCTCATCCCGCGGAGAGCTGAATGGTGCAGGACGGTCAACACCCCGAGACTTGCGCATGACGTGGGCGGAGCCCGCGCTCTTCCCAATGTTGAATCAGCACCCCTGCTTTGAACCGGCCCAGCTATCTTAGCCACCTTCCCCCCAACTGTTGTGTTTCCACTTCTCGCCCAGACGCAGGTGACCAGTCAGTGTTGAGGATGAAGGAGAGCAGAGCGGTTCAGGGATCAGGGAAAGGAAGTGGCAGGCCGTTTCAGGGAGGGCAGGAGCGCCCCTTGTCCTCGGAGGGGGTGCCAGCCGCGGGGATGTGTGGAAGTGATTTGCACATCACTCCCCCACACCAGCCTTCCTGACTCTGGACTCTGGCTCACGTGTTACAATCCCCGGGGAGACTACCGGCCTAGGTGTTCTTTTCACACTTACTCATCCTCTGGAGTCCTGGTTGGGAGACACAGGGACGCCCATGAGGAAACTTGGCCATGTGTCAGGAATTATTAAAAACGGGATTTCATAGTGGTGAAGGCTCCTGCTTCCTTCAGCGGTAAAGGCTTCCTGTGATGTCTAGACTCACGCGTTAGCTGCTCGATTGTTTTATGTTTGGCCTCAGTGCTGCGTTTCCCCTCCCGCAGGACCAGCTCTCGGCGGACATGTACAGTTTTGTGGCCAAAGAAATCGACTATGCAAACTACTTTCAAACGGTAAGGGTCCAGAAAGGTAAGAGCCCTTAAAATTTGGTCCCAAGAGGCAGGGTGCAGACAGGAAGGAAAGGGGTGTGGAACCAAATTGTGGAACACACTATGGGAAAGAATATGGTGTTTAATGGTTCTGTCTGTGAATAAATCCTGTCTTCTATTTCCCTTTGCATGGATTTCACTAAAAACCTAAGAGTAAAACTCAACCCATCCGTCCATGCAGATGATTGCAATTCTGTCGTCTGTAACAGCGGTTCTCAGGGGTGATTTTGTCCCCTCTTCCAGTGGATGTCTGGCCATGTCTGCAGACGTTTGGGGCTGTCACCACTGGGGGAGGTGCACCTAGGGTCAAGAGTGCTGCTGAACATCTTACAGTGCACAGGACAGCCTCCCACAGCGAAGAGTGACTGCATCCCAAATGTCCGTCGGGCCAAGGTTAAGACGCCCTGGTCTATCATCAACAGGGAGCTTGGGAAGGAGATGATAACCCCCCAGCAAATATTTGTTTTTCATTTCGATCTTGGCCAAAGACCATGACAAGTAGGTAAACGATGATTAAGGTGGCCTCTCGTCGATGAAAGCAGATTAAGAAACAGGTCTGAGTCATCCATACTTGAATAATCTGGTCCAAATAATTAAGACCCTGGCTCTTTACCAGGGTAAGTGCAAGGCAAGTCAAAAACAAAACAGAACAGGGGCGCCTGGGTGGCTCAGTCGGTTAAGCGTCCAACTTCGGCTCAGGTCATGATCTCACAGTTCATGAGTTCAGGCCCCACATCGGGCTCTGTGCTGACAGCTCAGAGCCTGGGTCCTGCTTGGGATTCTGTGTCTCCCTCTCTCTCTCTCTGCCCCTGCCCCGTTCGCGTGCTCTCTCTCTCTCAAAAATAAACGTTAAAAATAGTTTTTTAAAAACAAAGCAGAGCGAAACAAAACCAGCAACAATTCAAAACACTTGAGAGAAAAACCCCAAGTTAAAAATCCAGGTTAAGCTCGCCTGCCTTTAACTCTGGGGGATAAGATGCAAACTTTAAATGATCCAGGAAGTGATGGGATGGTAAGGAAGGAAGGGAAAGAGGAGAAGGAAGAGGACTGGAACGTTTAGGATGGAAGCGTAGTAGCAGAGGCAAGGGCCGGTCACAGCTGTGATCGGCGAGTGGTCCAGACATTCAGATGAATCCCTTCCATCCTGAAAAAGCACTGATAAGCATATTCCCTCCAACCTGGACGGTTTATTTAAAAATAGCAGCACGTTCACAAGTTTATTCCATCGGGTATATGTACGGAGGTAATATTTTAAAATTTCTTAAATGAATGACCTTTTTGACATTCCAAAGCCACCTTGGACTGCCTGCTTCCTACTTATGGACCATTTATTCTGGTGCTCGGATTTTTTTTTTTTTTAAACTCACGTTTTTAGGTTTCACTCGGAGGTCAAGGTGTTCTACCGTCCGCGTCGAGCATTTAAACAGAGCGGTTCCCTCCCCTTCCCCTGGCACACGCACACCCGATGGCGGGGGTGGGGGGGTGAGGGTTCGGAAATGGTGTTGTTCCCTGGGGTTTGTCTGCCCTTGTGGACACTTCAGCCGCTGGTTTAGCGGTGGGATGGTCAAAAGTGGGCAAATTGAAAGAATTTGATTTTTGGGGTTGTATCACGAGAGCCAAAGCCGTTTCACCACCAAGGTACTCACAGAGGATGGTACATGAAGCCACACACGTTTTCTTTTCTTTTTCCTTTGTTTAAGTTTGTTTTGAGAGAGAGAGAGTGAGTGGGGGAGGGACAGATGGAGAGGGAGAGAGAGAGAGAGAGAGAAAATATCTGAAGCAGGCTCCCTGCTGTCAACATGGAGCCTCATACGGCGCTCGAGCTCACGAACCGTGAGACCACGACCTGAGCCAAAACCAAGAGTCGGTCGCTTACCCGACTGAACCACCCGGGCGTCTCAAGCCACACGTTTTCTGATCACTTACATATCAAACCCATTTTGCAGAGGGGTGCCTGGGTGGCTCAGTCGGGTAAGCGACTGACTCTTGGTTTCGGCTCAGGTCATGATCTCACGGTTCATGGGATCGAGCCCCATGTTGGGCTCTGCAGTGACCACACAGAGCCTCCTTGGGATATCCTCTCTCTCTCCCTCTCTCTCTCTGTGCCCCTCCCCAGCTCGCTCGCGCGCTCTCTGTCTCTCTCAAAATAAATAAATAAAAAACTAAAAAAAAAAAAAAAAAAAGCTGTATAAACTCACCTTACAGAAACCAAGATCCGTACAGACTAGCATACAGCTCGGTCTTCCAGGGAAACGGAATTTCCAGGCAAATCTCTAAGTGCGTTCCCCACTTGTGTTTTTCCTATCGCTTTCCTCCCTTTGCTGCTTTTGCTTGGAGGTTGGGGTGCCAGGCGAGGTCCCGTCGCCGTGGAGGCCAGCTCTCCGTGTCAGGCTCCCGGCCTGGGGTGGTCCCCCTGTTCCTTCGTGGTTCTCCGGCTCCCCGAGATTTCCATTTCTGGCGAGTTCTCTGCTGCCGAGGCCCGGGGGGGGGGGGGGGGTAGGCATGCTGCAGCCGTCACGGTAGGTGGATGAGAGAGCAGGCACCCCGCCGGGGCCAGCCTCCTGTGCGCCCCACCCTCCCGCGAGCGATAACCTTGTCCTTGTGTCTTCTCAGCTAATAGAAGTGCAGGCAGAATACCACAGGAAGTCCCTGACGCTCCTGCAGACTGTGCTGCCCCCAGATAAAGGCACAGCAGGGTGAGTGAACTGGGGGGTGGGGGAGCCCGCGTGCCTTGTGAGCCGAGACCGTTCCCTGTCTTCCAGCCCCCCCCCACGCTCTCTCAACAGAGCCACATCTATTTATTTATTTTTTTAATTTTTAAGTGTATTTATGTCGAGGGAGAGGGGGGAAGGGGCAGGGAGAGAGAGAGCATCCCAGGCAGGCTCCATGCTCTCAGCACAGAGCCTAATGTGGGACTTGAACCCACAAACCTGAGATCACGACCTGAGCTGAAATCAAGAGTCGGATGTTTAACCGACTGAGCCAGCCAAGCGCCCCGACAGAACCACATTAGGTTGAGCTTCTGGAACTTTGAAGGCTGGTGCCTTGATCTAATGGCGCACTCACACGCACGGCCCCCCACGACGAGGCGACGAGTTGGGGGCTGTGCCCCATGGAGGCAGGCCGGGCAGTCTGGACACAGCTAGCCAGCCGTCTGCCCCACCCAGTCCTGTCTCCCTCATCCCCAAACCACAAAAACGGGGACCTAACTGGTCCTCCATGTGTTTGATGGTCAGGAAGATCTGACCAGAGGGCAGACGTATTCGAGCACCAGTGACCTTCACTAACTGCCCACTGGCCTCTCTCGCTTGCCCCCGCTCAGAGGCCTGGGTAGAGAAGCCTTCCTTCGGGAAGCCCTTGGAGGAGCACCTCATGATCAGCGGCCGGGAGATCGCCTTCCCCATTGAGGCCTGTGTGACGATGCTGCTGGAATGTGGAATGCAGGAGGAGGTAGGTCTGGGCGCGGCTCGACCCCCGCCCGAGCAGGGGTCTTCCTCCCTGTGACCGCGCCTCCAGGATCTCCTTCTCTCTGGCCCCCAGCCACGCAGACGTGTGACGACACGGGGCAGCCCCCTCCCTCCCCAGCACACACACTGGTCCTGCTTCCTCCCATAAGCTTTTACTTTTCAGGGAGGGAGGGAGGCTTGTGGGAGGTGGATAGCGCTGGCCTGAGGAACTTCCGGCCACACCCCAGGATCCCGTCTTCATATTGAGCAGGACGTGGCCATGCTGCGGCTGCTGCCTCCTCCTCCTCCTCCCCCCCTTCCCCCTCCTCCCCCTCCTCCTCTTCCTCCCCTCCTCCCCTCCTCCTCCCCCCTCCTCTCCCTCCTCCTCCTCCCCCTGTCCCCCATCCTCCTCCACCCTCCTCCTCTTTCTCCTCCCCCCCTCCTCCCCCTCCTCCTTCCTCCTCCAGCCCTCCTGCTCCTCCTCCTCCTCCCCCTCCTCCCTCCTCCCCCCTCCTTCCTCCTCCACCCTCCTTCCTCTTCCTCCTCCCCCCTCCCTCCCCCCTCCTCCAACCCCCTTCTCCCCCTTCCTCTTCCTCCCCCCCTCCTTCTCCTCCTCCTCCTTTTCCTTCTCGTCTTCCTCCTTCTCCTCCTCCCACTCCTCCCCTTCCTCCTCCCCTCCTCCCCTTCCTCCTCCCCTCCTCCCCTTCCTCCTCCTCCTCCCCTTCCTCCTCCCCCTCCTCCCCTTCCTCCTCCCCCTTCTCCCCTTCCTCCTCTCCCTCCTCCCCTTCCTCCTCCCCCTCCCTCCCCTCCTCCCCTCCTCCCCTTCCTCCTCCCCCTCCTCCCCTTCCTCCTCCCCCCTCCCCTCCTCCCCCTTCCTCCTCCCCCTCCCTCCTCCCCTTCCCCCTCCCCCTGCCTCTTCCCCCTCCCCCTTCCTCTTCCCCCTCCTCCTTTTTCCTCCCCCTCCTCTTCCTCCTCCTTCCTCCTCCCCCTCCTCCTCTCCTCCTCCTCCTTCCTCTTCCTCCTCCCCCTCCTCCTCCCCCCTCCTCCAACCCCCTTCTCCCCCTTCCTCTTCCTCCCCCCTCCTTCTCCTCCTCCTCCTTTTCCTTCTCGTCTTCCTCCTTCTCCTCCTCCCACTCCTCCCCTTCCTCCTCCCCCTCCTCCCCTTCCTCCTCCCCTTCCTCCTCCCCCTTCTCCCCTTCCTCCTCCCCCTTCTCCCCTTCCTCCTCTCCCTCCTCCCCTTCCTCCTCCCCCTCCCCTCCTCCCCTTCCTCCTCCCCCTCCTCCCCTTCCTCCTCCCCCTCCTCCCCTTCCTTCTCCCCCTCCTCCCCTCCTCCTCTTATTTTCACTGCTTTATAAGCTCCCCCATTTCAAAAATAGACCTTTTAGCCTTTTTGATCACAACTCTCTCATAGACAGCCTGAAAACGTGATTGATAGAGACGTTAGGAAGCACTTCTTAAGAGCCACATGTGAAGACGTCTGTGGGAAAGCGGTGACTGTCGTTTTATTGCTGCATAAACCATTTCCTGGGAGGCAGCCCTCACGCTTGGTTTCTTCTGTAGGCTTATTTTGAAGTCTCAACAACATCTTCCTTTGATCTGACCAGCCAGTCGATATTCAGGGCGTGCCAGGCATTTATCTCCGAGCAGAGTATAAAAGGGGACGTGGTGGCTTTCGAACTTACTGGTTCAAAACCTGATTAATTTGGAACAGGTGCAAGTCTGTAAGCGAGCACTGGGTCCCGTGCGGCAAACTGAGGGCTGCACAAGACAAGCCAGTGAATGCTCAGACGCGCGTTGGCCCCCTCTTCTGTGCCAGGCATGTTTGCACGCCGGCCGTTCCAGACGAACCACGTTTTAAGTGCTGGCCGTTTTCGTGTCTGTTATCGGTTACCAGATGAAGGGGTCTGTATGGTCCCTGAGCCATAGCTTCATGGTGGAAGTAAACTGGGTTGTTGTTGTATTGTTTTCCTCCCCATCACTTCTTGGAATTATGGAAAACCTGAAACACGTAAAGACAAGATAATGAACCTCATCACCCAGCTTATGGACGGTCCTGTTTTGTCTCTCCCTGAAATCCTGCCCCCCAACGCCTGCCTTGGATAATTTGAAGCCAATCCCAGACCGTTCTGTGATTTCATCTGTAATATTTCAGGACGTTTCTCTAAAAGATGGGGAATGTGTAATAGTTCTGTATAACCCGTAACTTAAAAATATCATGTGCAAAACGTAAAAATAATTTGTTCATATCTTGAAGTATAACATTTCCAAATTATCAAAACACACTCCAGATGCCAAGAAAATTCAATGATAGACACAGATTTTAAAAAACACACACACAAGAGATCAAGAAAAACCCAGGACTTAACATAAAATGTATTATGGAACTACAAAGACATTATTTGTTGTGATATAAATGGCCACCACTCACTCTTTAAAAGAAAAGAGGCTTGGGGCACCTGGGTGGCTCAGTCGGTTAAGCATCCGACTTCCACTCAGGTCATGATCTCGCGGTCTGTGAGTTCGAGCCCCGCGTCGGGCTCTGGGCTGATGGCTCAGAGCCTGGCGCCTGCTTCCGATTCTATGTCTCCCTCTCTCTCTGCCCCTCCCCCACTCATGCTCTCTCTCTTTCTCTCAAAAATAAACATTAAGAAAAAAAATTTTTTTTTTCAACGTTTATTTATTTTTGGGACAGAGAGAGACAGAGCATGAACGGGGGAGGGGCAGAGAGAGAGGGAGACACAGAATCGGAAACAGGCTCCAGGCTCCGAGCCATCAGCCCAGAGCCTGACGCGGGGCTCGAACTCACGGACCGCGAGATCGTGACCTGGCTGAAGTTGGACGCTTAACCGACTGCGCCACCCAGGCGCCCCAAGAAAAATTTTTTTAAGGAACCAAATAAAAAATCTATAGGCTTCTATTTGACGACCCTACTCCCTTCTCTTTGATGTTGTCCATCACCAAATGCTATTGGTTTTCCTCCACGGTAGGGGCGTGGTTTTATGACGATCCAATCCATTTTTTTAACACATGCTGTGGCTTGCTCTTGGTCACAGCAGCCTTATTGATGCACCAGTCCAAACGTGTATGGAGTCCTTGCATACATGCCAAAGAGCTTCGGACATCTACTTAGAAGGGAGTTAGCGATCTCAGCAGGCCAGAAACTCAGTATTTCAGACCAGGAACGTTTTCTTCCGAAGAAAACTTGGAGATGAAAGGTTGAAAGGCCGGTTCTGCCAGCCCGTTTCTCACCCCTGGGGGTGGCATCACAGAACGTAAGGAGCCGAGAAGCTGAAGCCAAACTTTTCATCCCACACGTGACTTGGGGGTTCGCTTCTAACTCTGACCTGTGATCGCCCCTCCACACACCCGTCTTCTTCTCTTTCTCTTCAGGGCTCACTTTTGAACAGAGCACAAGGGTTCACTTGGAAGACAGGGCAGTGATTCAGAACTTGAAGAATGAAACCCAGAAGGACCAAAGGAGGCATTGCTCCCTCACAGACCATCCCTAGTTTGCCCGTCCCCTGAGGACATAGACTTTGTCTCTCAAGTAGAGCCCTGTGTCTCCCAAAACACACACACACACACACACACTCACTCACTCCCTCCATAGACCTTTTTGTGTTGAGCTTCCTAGCCCTCCACGTCTGATCACGTATCCCTTCTCCAAAATATATCTTAAATACAAAAGAACAAGAAGTTGGGAAGTGCCCAGGGTTCATTAACTCAACAAATACTTACCAAGCCAGAATGATGGGTCACCCCATCCTAGGCACTGGGGACACAACAGTGGGTGAGGCTCAGTTCCTGCTCCAGAGTTCCTTACGTCTAAAGGAGGAGCAGACATGCAGAGAGCGGGCAGCCGCCATATTGGAAAATGGTGATGGGAAGAAGGCAGCAAGGAGATGTTGGAGGAAGGGAGTGGGGAGACTTCCTGTTTGTTCGCCTTGCTCTTGTGCCCTTCCCTTGAGTTACGGTGCTGTGCGCTGACCCTCTGTGCTGTCGGCAGGGACTCTTCCGGGTGGCGCCGTCTGCCTCCAAGTTGAAGAAGCTAAAAGCCGCCCTGGACTGCTGTGTGGTCGATGTGCAGGAGTACTCAGCAGACCCCCATGCAATTGCAGGTGGGGGCCCACCTCCCCGTAGCAAGGTGCTCCCTTGGGCTGTAGAGGCTCACGGGGAAGGGGTCAGCGTGGAGGGCATGTGGTCACATGACACTTGAACCAGTGGCTCCCAACGTGCTTTCGATGTGTCCTCAGGCTCGGTTTTAAGCCTGGTTGCTCGGGCCCCTTGAAGAAAGTTCTCCCCAACGTGCCAAGAGAAGACAAGGTGTTGGTGGGAAATAAAAGGGGGAAGCGAGCGTGATTGGAAGCCCAGGTCCCACCGCCATGCCAGAGCCTCCAATCCGTGCACGTGGGAAACCACATGAGGGTCAGGGAACCCATCCCCACATGTAACCCACATAGGTGATGCTGGCTGGTAGAACTTGCCTGTGCCAATGGCAAGTGGCTCCTAGCCGATGTTGTCTTTGTGTCCAGGAGCTTTGAAATCTTACCTCCGAGAGTTGCCAGAACCTCTTATGACCTTTGAACTCTATGACGAGTGGATTCAGGCTTCCAAGTGAGTACGCCACATTTTTGGAGTGTGCTGTTGGTTGGAGTTGATTTAAGTATCTGCTGAAATTATGAAAGCCTATGTATGCCTTACGAAAGCTTATTAGCCTGTGATCTTACGACTCCACTTCTTGGTATATATCGTGGAGAGATGCTCGAATATGTGCCCAAAGAGGCATGAACAAGGGTGCCAATGACAGTGTTATTTGGGATAATGAAAGCCTAGAAGTTAGTAAAGCCTCATTGGTGGGGAATGTGGGGCATGGCCAAATAAATTATGGTGTATCTGCACTGTTAACATACTCCGCAGTGCTTAAAAGCTCTGTTCGAGCTACTGCTAGCATGAAAAGATAGGAAGACATACCCTTCAGTGAAATAAAGCAAGTTAACGAGGACACGTATGATGTTCTGTTGTTTTAAAAAGGAAAAAAAGCACAACATGTAAATGCATAGAAGGTTCTGGATTGTAGTGCTTCCTTCTGGAGAGAAGAGTACAAAGGACTGGTCACAGAGCCTTGACTCTTATAATCGTTACATCTATATTAATAACAGCTCATTAATAGCTAATATACGGGTGCCTCAGAGGATCAGTTGATTCAGCGTCCAACTCTTGATTCGGGCTCAGGTCATGATCTCACAGTTTGTGGGATTGAGCCCCACATGGGGCTCCACCCTGACAGCACAGAGCCTGCTTGGGATTCTCTCTCCTTCTCTCACTCTGTCCCACCCCCAATAATAAACAAATAAACTTAAAAAAAATTGCTAATATAAAAACATGATCTCTGGTCAGTGGGCTGGTGTCTGCTGGGTGCTTGAGAAGGGACATGATTTCTAGAACTCTCTAGTTGTGGGTTTAGTCTCAAAGCACAGCCAGCTTAGCCTGTCGGAAGGATCACTGGAGTATGTTTATGCTTCCTTGGGCCCTGAAAAAAAAACCCACTGGCCGAGAGGTGAAGCCAGGCTCATCTGTGTGGTGTTCTAGAAGGCTGGCTCCAATCAAGTTTCAGAGCGCCATGGTTTTGTTTTTTGTTGTTTTTTTTTTTTTTTCAAGGTGGAGTAGAGACTGTGTATCAGGAAAGCCTGGCCGAGTATCTGGCATGTGTAAACATCTCGCCGTGGAGAGTGGGCGTGAGTTCCGTGACAGTATTAATCACGAGCCATATCTCTGTCCCGTGTTTACGAGGGGCTCGCTGCTGTTATAAGCTCACGATACGCTTTTAACTCATTTGTCACAGTAACCCTTCGAAAGTGGGTTGTGCTGTTTTCCCCAGCTGATGGAGGAGGAAGTCGAGTAGAAGCACAGGTGTATGATGTATGAGGGCAGGTTCCCTGGCATCTAATAAATGGCGGAATGGGATCCGGTTCAGGAACCCAAGTGCTCATCTCCGGTACTTTGCCGCCTCTCTGGGGCCACCCTGTGGTCTTAGGGATGAAGATAAGCGAGACTGTATCCTTCGATGGAAACTGGCCCTTCTATTTCCTGACTGTACATGTGATCTTGATGACATATGAGCTAGAGAAGGGAGGCAGCCAGGCCTTCAGGTTCTAGCCAGGCCTGGCATTGTCTGCCTTCTCCCCTCAGACGCTGAACTGAGAGCTTGAGACGAACCAGACGCTCTGTTGAGCGCTTTGTACAGATGCTCCTTTAAACCACTCATGCCAACTCCGGGCAGAAAGTACTCCCATGAGCCCATTTACAGATTAGGAAAAGTGAGGCCGCATAGAGATTCGGTAATGGGCACCAGATTGCGGGCAGGGTGGAGCTGGGTCTTTAACGGCCTCCCTGCACACGACCCTCTTTGTCCAGCCTTTGGTCAGCTTGCGACCAAATATGATCTATTAACCTTTCCATTTCTAAATGGGACATTTGGTCTTCAGTTTCCTAGTAGAAGTGTGTTTTGGAGAACGCTTACCTCTTCCTCAGCCTGAAATGAGGGAAAACCATGTTTCTTGCCATGGTCACGATCTGTGGGAGGACCTCCCTGCCTTGGGCCCCAGGCCAAGGGGTCAAAGCTGGGCCCTCACCCTGCTGACATTTTCCCTTTTAATTTTTTGGGGGAAAAGATTCTTTGAGCAGAAAGGCCTTCCTCACCATGTAAGCCTTGATGTCGATTTTCAGGAGAAGCATATACAAACTGTAGTCCTAGAAGCAATTTCTTTTCATTCTCAGAGGGCTTATAAATAAAGTAAAATAAAATAAAATACAAAGTAAAATAGGATAAAGTAAAATAAAATACAGTAAGAATACCTATCTATCAAGGGAGAGAGAGGGACTCTCAAGCAGGCTCCACACTGTCAGCACAGAGCCCGACACGGAGCTCGAACTCACGAACCGCGAGATCACGTCCTGAGACAAAGTTGGACGCTTAACCGACTGAGCCACCCAGGCGCCCCGATAGTTGGTTTCTTAGACCCACATAGTACGATGACTGGTTAATACGATTGCCAGTGAGATTTCATTGCTTCAAGCTCAACCAGTGGCTTTCCCATTTATTTCCCAGTATTCAGGAGCAAGACAAGAGGCTTCAGGCGCTGTGGAATGCTTGTGAAAAATTGCCCAAGGCCAATCACAACAACATCCGGTAAGTGGATGGATCCTGGAGACACGGGATCGGAGTTATTGAGGCCACAGACACTTGGCTTCCCGGCTAATGGTCCTGGTAACTAGCATGCACAGCCTTGTATGGGGTGCCAGGCACGGTTACTGCACAGGCTCTCTTTGCACCCTCAAACAACCCTGCCATTTTGCAAATGAAGACACAGAATGAAGGGCACTCTATGACTTTGGCGGCCATTGGCTCAGGCAGTTCAGTTCTTTGATTTGCAAGAAGCGAAGCTTAACGGAACCTATTTTAAGATCTTGTGGTTGCAACAACGTGGAGGGAACTAGAGGGTATTATGCTAAGCGAAATTAGCCAGTCAGAGAAAGAGAAACATCGTAGGGCTTCACTCATATGTGGAATTTAAGACACAAAACAGATGAACATAAGGGAAGGGGAGCAAAAATAATATAAAAAACAGGGAAGGGGACAAACCATAAGAGACTCTTAAATACAGAGAACAAACTGAGGGTTGCTGGTGGGGCATTGGGTGGGGGGATGGGCTAAGCGGGAGAGGGGCATTAAGGAGGGCACTTGTGATGGGCACTGGGTGTGATATGTAGGGGATGAATCATTGGATTCTACTCCTGAAATCATTATTGCACTATAGGCTAACTAACTTTGGTGTAAGTTAAAAATAAACACTTTAAAAAATTTAAAAAGGGGCGCCTGGGTGGCTCGGTTGAGCGTCCAACTTCGGCTCAGGTTGTGATCTCACAGTTTGTGGGTTCGAGGCCCCCATCAGGCTCTGTGCTGACAGCTCAGAGCCTGGAGCCTGCTTCAGATTCTGTGTCTCCCTCTCTCTCTGCCCCTCCCGCTCTCTCTCTCTCAAAAATAAATAAACATTAAAAAAAAAAAAAAAGCCAAGAGCACACTTTATACACTGTATGTTAGCCAATTTGACAATAAATTATATTAAAAATAATTTTTTAATTAAAAAAAAAGATCTTGTGGGTTTGTCGCAAAGGTAGGTGCACCTGAGGGAAGCTGACCAAACGTGGAGCTGGTTGGCAGATGTGTCCTTGAGCTGGTCTGCACGGAGATGGAGACCGGAGAACGTCCTCTGGTGATCTGGCACTTAGCTATTTTCCACACGTCTCTCACTGTTGCTACGCCTCGATTTCACTTCCCGCCGCTCTGCGGATCTTTTCTGCACCTTCGCACTCTCTGCTTCCTTATCCCTTTGGCTTGCCGGCAACTTCTCCTGGCCCTGTCACCTCTCCTCAGTGCTTCCCCAGATGCAGATTTTCAGCGTCAGTGCCTGTCTCCATCTGCCTGAGTATTTCCGCCTTCCTATTAAAAATCCCAAGAGCCAATGGTGTGGCGGACCCTTAAAAAAATTAAACATAGAGTTACCATACGATCCAATAGTTCCACGTCTGGGTATATCTGTATGTGCCCGATGGATTATTCGAAAGCAGGGACTCGTTGCTCGCACGCTAACGTTCATGACAGCGTTATCCGTAATAGCCAAGAGGTGAAAACAGCCCGAATGTCCATTGATGGGTAACAGAAACAGAATATACATGTAATGCAATATTCAGCCTTTTTAGGAAGGGGATTCTGACACGTGCTACTACATGGATAAACCTTGAGAACCTCGTGCTAAATGAAAGAAGCCAGACGCAAAAGGACCAATACTGTGTGATTCCACATGTATGTGGTACCTGGAGCCATCACGTTCATGGGGACAGAAAGCAAAGGGGTGTTTGCCAGGGCCTGGGGGAGGGGGACAGGAGCCGGGACGTTAGCGTTCAACGGGGACAGAGTTTCTATTCTGGAAGCCACAAAAGGTCTGGAGGATGGTGGTGATGGTTGCTTCCCAGTGCAAAAGTACTTAACACTTGAAAATGATCAAGGTGGTAATTTTTTATGTATATTTTACAACAAGCACGGGCGCCTGGGTGGCTCGGTTGATCGTCCGACTCTTGATTTTGGCTCAGCTCATGATCTCACGGTTCGTGGAATCGAGCCCCATGTTGGGCTCAACACTGATAGCACAGAGCCTGCTTGGGATTCTCTCTCTCCCTGTCTCTCTCTGCCCCTCCCCTGCTCACATGTGCCTGCCCTCCCTCCCTCCCTCTCTTTCTCTCTCTCAAAATAAGTAAGTAAACGTTAACAAAAAAATCCCAAGAGCGATCTAACGTATGGCTCCTTCAATAGTTCCTTGAGATATACTGTTGAGATATACTGAGATATACTGTTGAGATATACTGAGATATACTGTTGTGTCCTCTTGGTGGGTGCAGTGTCGTGGTTGTTGGTGTGTTTGTAGAGTCCCACAGCTATCACCCCTAGTTTTTAGACCATCTCAATCGCCGCCATTAGCAGCCGCTGTTCCCGTTATCAGCCACTCCCCATCTCCCCCAACCCAGCCCCCGGCAAACGCTAATCTGCCTTCTCTGTCTCTGCGGAGGTACCTCTCTGGGAACTTCCTCTAGGTGGGCTTACGCAACATGCACAACATGAGGTCTTTCGTGTCTGGCTTTTTTCATGTAGCATCGTGTCCTCAAGGTTCATCCATGTGGTAGCGTGTGTCGGTATTCTGTTCCTTTTCGTGGGTGAATAGTATTCCGTTGTACGGACAGACCACGTTTCATTCATCCGGTCCTCCCTTGCTGGACATTTGGGCGGTCTCCACTTCTTAGCTGACTTAATACTGTGCACACCTGTGCACAAATGCGTATGTGTGCGTGTATTTCTCTTGGGTACATCTCTAGGAGTGAGTGCCTGGCTCGTGTGCTAGCTCTGTGTTTAACTTCTTTTTTTTTTATTTTTTTTTAATGTTTTTTATTTATTTTGAGACAGAGCATGAGCAGGAGAGGGGCAGAGAGAGGGAGACACAGAATCCGAAGCAGGCTCCGGGCTCTGAGCCATCAGCACAGAGCCTGAGGCAGGGCTCGAACCCACGAACCGTGAGATCGTGACCTGAGCCGAAGTCGGACGTTCAACCGGCTGAGCCACCCAGGCGCCCCTATGTATAATTTCTTTTTCCATTCGCTCTGAAAGCCCCCCTGAGGTTAATCCCACCCCTAGCATGTGGAGGTCCCTGCCGGTGACACCTGGACACTTTGCTTCTCACCTCTGCACACGGGGAAGGTGGCAGGCGACTGAGGTTTGAAGAACAAGAGGGACTTTAGGTCACTAGATAACGGAGTCAAAAGGAAAGATGGGGAATTTCTCTGGCCAGGGTTAGGTGATGTAGATGTTGACAGGTAGCCGCGTCCTAGTATATGAGTCTGTCTGTCTGTAAAGTATTCTCGTGTCCTCTTCCATGATGTGTCTTCATTATAAGGCGGGGTGTATGAGTCTGGCTGTCGGTAAGATGGGCTGCGGGGGAGAGAAGTGTCTGCCCTGTGCTGGGGGAACACAGCTGGGGCTGAGCCCTGGTTCAACCTGGCCCTTGTGACTCCCTTTCAGATACTTGATCAAATTTTTATCCAAGCTATCAGAATATCAAGATGTGAACAAGATGACTCCCAGCAACATGGCAATTGTGTTAGGCCCCAACTTGCTGTGGCCGCAAGCAGAAGGGTGAGTATAGGGCAGAACACGCGAATGGGTAAGGTATGGGGCGGGTGGCAGAGGGCACGACCGGGGCCCCCGGCATATCATCGGCCTCATTTATTTGCCAAGTTCTATTTCTCTCTTGGCCTGCTCAGGTTTCAGACTCAGGAGGAGACCCAGAATTCTGTAGCTCCTTCTCCATGATGGGCTCAGAGCTACGGGTCTGCGGTGAGGGTCTTCTCTGAGCTAATCTGAGTCCGCACCAGGCCAGGCAAGCTGTTCCAGGCCTTCCTGACTCTCTCCGAAGAGCGCACATCCCCAGCATCTGGACCTGGGGGATAGAGGGCCGTCTCATAAGAGAGAACAGAGTTGGAAAGCAGACAGTTTTATGTATATTATCCATTGACGTGTGTCCTGTAAGGAGGCCTTTTGTGGTTACCCCGTTCTGAGGAAGGGAAGGAGAGGCTCAGAAAGGTCAAGTGCCCTTGCAAAGAGAAAGCCTACCCTTAGACCTAGGTCTGCAGGCTTCCGGCCCTGGGCTGTGGGGCCAGACGTGCCTCCCCGCCCCCGCCGGTGACCCAGCCCTGCCCCCCCTCTGCTCTGCGCTGGCAGGAACATCACGGAGATGATGACCACGGTTTCACTGCAGATTGTCGGGATTGTCGAACCCATCATCCAGCATGCAGACTGGTTCTTCCCTGGAGGTATGTGGCGGCATTGAGGTGTGGGGGTGGGGAAGAACCAGAGTGTTACTGTGGGTGCAAGACTTTATTCTTGTTTATTTTAATTATTTTGTGAGAGAGGTAGTGAGCAGGGGAGGGGGTGGAGAGAGACACGGAATCCCAAGCAGGCTCCACACCATCAGCACAGAGCCCGACGTGGGCCTCAGACTCACCAACCGTGAGGTCACAACCTGAGCCAAAATCAAAAGTCAGACGCTCAACCGACTGAGCCACCTAGGCGCCCCTCGAAACCTTTGAAACCAAAAGTGTTTGTTATTAATCCTCCTACACAAACGCGCGCACACACACACACACACACACACACACACACACACACTCAGGGTGTGGACAGTCACGTCGGTGTCTTACTGTCTAATCCTTGGCTAAGTGACAATTGCTGTCCATTGCCTGCACCAACCGTGTCTGTGGATTTTACTGGTCTCACATCCACACCGTGGTGTCTTCACATCTGTGAATTATGAAATGCTGGAGCAGAAAGGAAAGCGAGATCACCTGCTTTCATAGATGCCGCATAGATCTGAGATGCGCATGAATTTTTATCCAGGGCTCGGCGATCCCCCGGGTGCCATCTTTTTGTTACTCCTTTTGTGTGTCCTTTGAGTTGCCCTCAAAATGTAAAGGTGAGGCTCAAAGGCAATCAGGTTCTTTTTTGGATCCGGTTCAAAATTAGGCTGTAAAGGTGGCTCGCTCGGATGATGCTTCATAAATGTTCAAAAAGCAGCATAGCAGAAGGGGATAACTCTGAAGGTGACAGCTTTTGGGAGAGAGCAGTTGCTGTACTAATTTGTTTGTTTTCAAAAGAAAAAAAAGAACACTGTACCTTGTGTTTAGTAAACATTAAGGATGTGCTTTTGGCTATGCTACAGTAAACTGTTTACCTCCTGTGAGGATAGAATGTTAATAATTCTGTGCTCTGTCCATCAGCAGTAATCACTCAGATGATCAACATCGAAGAAGTTTGATGGTGTTGACTTGGTTTTGTGTGTTTTGACCATGAAGGTTCTTAACTGCTAATGTCCTAAGAGTTCTGTCAATGACATCAAGTTGAGTGAGGGTGGGAAATCGGCATAAAGAAAGAAGGGAATAGGAGTCTAAGGCATAACACTGTAAGTTTGTGGATGAGTGGATTCATTTCTGTTGCAGATAGGAAATGGCAAGGGAAGTTTGGGATATTTCTGATGTCACTTGATCACCAACACCACCTTAGTGACCTTAGTGAAATCTCTGCTTCCAGTCCTTCCTAATTTTTTCTCTTTGGTTTTCCAGAAAGACATCATCATCACTAAAAATAACGATCTTTCCTCTTATTTCATTTTCTTGACGTATTCCATTGGCCAGCTTCTCCAACAGCGTTAAATAACAGTGGTGATTTTAGGCATTGTCCTTTTTCCTGATTTAATTAAGACTGCTCTGGTGTTTCACTTTTAACCATGAGGTTTGAAATGGATCATTTTGTCTTTTTCAGAAAGTACCCCAACTGTTCCTTGTTTAAGTTTGGGTTTGTTTTTTTTTTTTAATCTTTTTTTACACTTATGTATTTTTGAGAGACAGAGAGAACACAAACAAGGGAGGGGCAGAGTGAGAATAAGACACAGAATCCGAAGCAGGCTCCAGGCTCTGAGCTGTCAGCACAGAGCCCGAGGCGGGGCTTGAACTCATGAACCGTGAGATCATGACCTGAGCCGACGTCAGATGCTTAACTGACTGAGCTACCCAGGCGCCCCATGTTGCTTTTTAAATCACAAATAGAAATTGCTTTATTAAGTGCCCATCATATTAATGTGAGAGGTGAGCAGTTGTGTGCACCTGCTGATGTGATGAATTATGTTAAGATGAATTCATATCAACAGGTGACCTAACATTGAACCGTGGGACAAAGTTTTCTAGGGGTGAAGTGTAAACGAGAGCCCATCTCTGCTCATATCTCTCCTGCCCAGGAAGGGTGTGACGGACCCATAGATCACGTACACCTATTTCTTTCTTCCCCACAGAGATAGAGTTCAACATCACAGGGAATTATGGGAGTCCGGTACACGTGAACCACAACGCCAACTATAGCTCAATGCCCTCCCCAGACATGGACCCCACTGACCGTCGCCAGCCCGAGCAGATCCGCCGGCCCCTCAGCGTCGCCACGGATAATATGATGCTGGAGTTTTACAAAAAGGATGGGTATGATTTAGTGTGCCTTTCTAAGCGTTGGGGGTTGGAGCCGGGAGGGGCCGAGAGGTAACACGGAACCGGATTGCCAGGCAGGGCGCCCTCTCTGGCAGCAATTTAGGGGATTTGTAGCAATCAAGCTGTTGCCTCCTGCTTGAGGTTTTCCTCTGTGCTGTTTAGATTGAGTCCCTTGGCTCGCTTCCCTGGGTTTAGGGGCGAAGGTAAGTGCAACCTTCTGAAATGAGGGTTGTGATCGATACTCATTAGTTATCATCAAAAGAAGGAAAAAAAAGTCGGCCAGCAAGGGGAATTAAAAGATGGGAACACGCTTTATATTTTGACTCCAAATTGATCAGCGTACGTCAGTTCTCAAATCCTAAACGGTTCCTCGTTGACGATGGCTCTGCTCACCTGCATTGTCCGTCAACGTTCCTGCACGAACAGCGCCTTGAACGCACGCTTTTACGTTTCCAGCCTCAGTCTCTTTAAGACCGAGAGTAAAACCTACAACCTGACGCAATCTGTGTGTCACCTGTCAGTTTCTAAGACTTTTTCCCGTCTCTTGTGATGGACGCCTATACCTCCTGATGCCACAGTCCCCAGGGGAGACTCATCAATGCCTTCCGCTTCACTTGCATAGGAATGACCCCCTCCACGCTGCTGTGAAATCAGTTTCCATAACGTGCAACTGCCTTCTAGGATCCCCAAAGCAAATAAGAGGGGCATAAACGTGTTTTCTAACAAGCACGGCTGATTCGCGGTGAGCGTCAGCCACGACCGCGAGGACCGCGCACGGCCGCAAGCGGGGGCCTCCGCGAAAATATGTCTCAGAGAAGGATTGGGTTGCATCGTTGGTCCAGGGAGTCAGTCAAGTAAACTTCGGTTAAGAATGGAAAGTTGCCGCCATGAAATCAAAGGCAGCAACTGCTCCTTTGAGCCGGACCGGGACTGTAAAGCGTTGGACGGGAATGTCAGAAATTCAGATGACAGAAGCGTAGCAGTCACAACTTCCATCTCCCCGACAGATCACGAGGCAGCCAGAAAGGCCCGCTTGCTTGAAAGGCATCTGGCCTGAAGGGCTGCAGAGGGAAGGTTGGAAACCAGGAACTGTAGGGGTGCGTGCGTCTTACCACGCGCCCCTCTTGTTTTCAGAGCGGGGACCTAGACCTGTGTCGTGGGATTGACAGAGGCATGCTCAGAAGGGGCCAGATCCCTGCTTACCTCCTTACCCACCAGACTCTTGCTGTGCATTGTGTCTTGTGTCTTGATTACCTGCTCTGTGTGGTTGGTTATTCTCCAGCGAAGGGGGAAAGAAAGACTGGGAATTCTTAGACGCTGCAGGGAGTAGGAGAAATTCCTTAAATCTATAAAAAAAAAAAAAAAAAAGAGCATACTTAGAATCTGATCTTTGCATTGTAAGAGAAAGAGAGACAGAGAAGAGACAGACAAGTGCATATTAGCAGGTGCCTCAGATTTTGTTTTTAATCTCAGGCGAAGCCACTGTTCCTTTGTGAAGTTCGTTGAGCCGAGGGGATATACCCCGGAGGGTGAATTCTGGACCTGGCTGGGTTCTGGAGAACTCCTTGGGTCCTAGTGTTTCTCCATCAGAGTTGTGCAGCTCTGTCCTCCCTGCCAGACCCTGTCTGGTTCCAGGCACCCATGAAAAGCAATCCAGATGCCATCCATGGGAGAGTTACCACTATGGAATCTTGGGACAAAGTCCACCGGGCCCCCAAAATACACAGGAAGTTGCAGAAGCTTGAATGATATTTTATTTATTTATTTTTCTTTTTTTTTTGAGAGAGAGACAGTGCAAGCGGGGGAGGGGCAGAGAGAGAGGGAGACACAGAATCTGAAGCAGGCTCCGGGCCCCGAGCTGTCAGCACAGAGCCCGATGCGGGGCTCAAACTCACGAACAGTGAGATCACGACCTGAGCCAAAGTCTGGTGCTTAACCGACTGAGCCACCCAGGTGCCCCTTGAATGATGACATTTTAAGCCACTGCCTCATCTCTGATGACATTCTGGCATTTGAGAACTTTGTAAATGAAATGCCCCTTCTGCATACAATTCTGACTGAAAGCCAGAAACTGGCACCTTTAGGGTATAGGGGATGCACTATGCGAATTACTCTTGGCACCCTAAACGGATACATTTATGAATTGTAAAATTTTTATTGGGGCGCCTGGGTGGCTCAGTCGGTTAAGCATCCGACTTCAGCTCAGGTCACCATCTCGCAGTTCGTGGGTTCGAGCCTCACGTTGGGCTCTGTGCTGACAGCTCAGAGCCTGGAACCTGTTTCGCATTCTGTGTCTCCCCCGCTCTCTGCCCCTCCCCCTGCTTGTGCTCTGTCTCTTTCTCTCAAAATAAATATTTTAAAAAATTGTATTAAACATTAAATTAAGCAGAGGGCTTCCCAGCTTAGGGTAATGGGGTACTGGCACAGGTGTTTTAAGGTTCATTGGGCTTACAGATGATCAGATCTTAACTGGCTTTAACAGAACAAGAACCCCAAGGTTGTGAGTAAATGTTCTGGGGGAGAAGAAAGGAATTTACGTCAGTTGAGTCCCTGTGTTGTTTTAGTAATAGTAGGGGAATTCTCCACGTTCATCCCATTTCTGAGCTCCTAAAATCTATGAGACACTTATTTTCTTTTATTTATTTTAATGTTCATTTATTTTGAGAAAGAAAGTACATGAGCAGGGGAGGGACAAAGAGAGGGAATCCCAAGCAGGCCCTTTGCTGTCAGTGCAGAGCCTGACATGGGGCTCGAGCTCACAAACTGCGAGATCGTGACCTGAGCTAAAATCAAGAGTCAGACGCTTAACCAACTGAGCCACCCAGGCACCCCAAATCTATGAGACACATGTTAAAGTCTCCAAACTACCCCTTGAAACACTGATAAATTAAAGCTCATTTTGTCAAAGCGTTTTGGTCAAGTTAAAAAACAAAACCACCAGTTGTATGTCAATAACGCCATTACTGAAAGAAAAGAAAAGAAAAGAAAAGAAAAGAAAGAAAGAAAGAAAGAAAGAAAGAAAGAAAGAAAGAAAGAGGAAGGAAGGAAGGAAAAGAAAGAAAGGAAAGAAAGAAAGAAAGAAAGAAAGAAAGAAAGAAAGAAAGAAAAGAGAGGAAAGAAGGAAAGAAGAAGGAAAGAAAGAAAGAAAAAGGAAAGAAAGACAAGAAAGAAAGAAAGAAAGAAAGAAAGAAAGAAAGAAAGAAAAAGAAAGAAAGAAAAGAGAGAAAGGAGAGAGAAAGAAAAGAAAAGAAAAGAAAAAAAAAGAAAAGAAAAAAACTGGCCAATACTTAGAAGAAATGGTGAGTTCCCCTTCAGTGCCAGCAGTGTGTTTCTGGCTGATGGCTCTCTTGTCCCAGACATTATTCAAGGTGGTTCACCCCCATCCCAGCTCCAGGCTTTGGTCCTGATGCCTCTGATTCAGGATGGCTTAGAAAACAGAGTGTCTTTAGTAAGACCTGGAGGCAGATTTACGAGCTCACATCAGCCTTTTTTCATTGTTCTGGTTGGCAGAATAATGACCCCCCCCCCAAAGATAGCAGGTCCTGAACCACGGAACCTGTAAATATTACCTTAATTGGGAAAAGCGTTTTTGCAGATGTGATTAAAACGAGGACCTTGAACTAAGGGGATCACTCTGGATTATCAGGGCGGGCCCTCAATGCAATCACATGTGTCCTAAAATGCGGAAGATTTGACATAGGCACACAGAGAAGGCAAAATGCAGAAATGGAGCAGAGAGAGATCTAAAGATGTGGCCACGTGCTAAGTAGTATGTGCCACCAAATACTGGAAGAGCCAAGACGTAGCCTCTGTCCTGGAGCCTCTGGAGGGAGCACAGTCCTGCTGACACCTTGGCTTCGGCCCATTCCTACGGATCCTGGACTCCTGGCCTCCAGGACTAGGAGAGAATGGATGTCTGTCATTTCCCAGCTTTGTGGTACTTGTTACAGCAGCCACAGGGCCCTAACACCTCCCTTCGCCGCAAATGCGTGCCGGGGCGTCATGGTGAAAATGGCGGCAGGTGCTTGGTTCTCCTCCCACTGGGAATTGAAATCTAGCCACGCTCCCTTTGGCGATGATTTGGTGTCCGTGACTTAACTAACAGAATGTGGTGGAAGAGATCTACCAGAACTTCAACAGGGTCAGAAAGAGCCCTGTTGATTGTGCCTGGGTCTCCCAAGCACTCGCTCTTGGAACCCAAGTACCTCACCATGTGGGAGCCCAAGCGCTCTCCACTCTTCTCACTGGAGAGAAGTGAACCCCCCCCCACCCCGCCTTCATCCCCAGCTGAGCACTGAGCTGACAGCCAGCACCCAGTAAGGGAATCGTCTCGGGAGGTGTCCTCGCCAAGCCAGACCATCTCAGCTAGTGCCGTGTAGAACATACAAGCCGTACCTGCCAAACTCTGCCAAAGGTGTGGATTTGAGACCCAGATAAATAAGCTGGTTTGTTTCGAAGGTGGCTTCTTATGCAATAAAAGCTAAAACATGCTTTAAAAAAAGAATACTGCTGTCCTAAGGCCCCAACCCCATTCCTCTAGGATGATTTAATTGGCCTGGGCTGGGATTCAGGCATTGGTGGTTTTTTAAAGGTGTCATGGCTGATTCTAACATGCATCTAGGGCTGAGAACCACCGAACCACAGAAAGATTTTGCCATTCTGAATAAAGAACTTGGCAATGATACAATTGAAAAAAAAACTTTTTTTAAGTTTATTATTTTAAGAGAGAGCACAAGAGGGGGAGGGACAGAGAGAGAGAGAGAGAGAGAGAGAGAGAGAAGGAGAATGAGAGAATCCCAAGCAGGCTCCATGCTGTCAGCACAGAGCCCTGACGCGTGGCTCGAACTCACGAACCATGAGATCGTGACCAGAGCCAAAGTCGGATGCTTAACCGACTGAGCCACCCATGCGCCCTGGTCCTATCAGATAGTTTATGTGAACCCTCCTGCCTAAAGAGTTGGCCAAGGTGTCTACACTCTCTTGCCCATTAGTCAGGAGGGACCCAGGGGCCCTGAGCATTTGTCAGATGCATGCATCGGCAGGGTCTGCACAAACTCATCTGGGATGGTCGAGAGGCCCGTGGACAGGCCAGAGGCAGGAAGAGAAGTGACGTCAACAGCGGAGCCTCCCTGCTCGCTCACGTCGCTACCTGATGGCTATGGTCCTCCCCCTTTGTACTCCCCTCTGCCTCCGCTCCCAGCCCACTGCCTGTTATATACTTGAGAGACCTCACCGGTACCAACACGGCCCATTCCGTACACACCGGGTTCCCTGCTGTCTGTTAACTGCCTTCTGGCTCTGGCTCACGCTCTCCTCACTTAACCCTGCCGGGGGCACATCTGTCCCGCTGCCTCTGCTCAGTTCTAGCCTCTTGGGTCCCAGCGGGACAGCAGTCTGTCCACAGAAATCCCAGTGGCCTTGGCTCTTCCGACTCAGAAGACCAACATGTGGCTTCTCTTTCAAGTCTTAAAACCTGACTTGCCTGTCGCCATTTCATTTGTCCCACGGCCGTCTGGTCGTCAGAGGTATTCTATCAGCAGCCCACAAATCTACAAGGATCTTTCCACCAGAGCTCATGATCTCCTTTAGAGCTCAGCTTGGTGCGCGACACATCCTTAGCCTGTGTGTGACAGCCACTCTCTGATGGGTCTTGTCCCACCCTCCTGGACCTTCATCTAGATGTTCAGCTCGGGATAGGCGTCTTTAATTGAGGAGGTCCAAGAGCAATGTGAATGGTGCTTTCTGGAATACTGGTTCCACTGTTGGTCATATTGGCTTGGGAGTCTGGGGTCTAATGGACTCCTAACACACATGATTCAACACACGGAGACCAGTTGGTTTAGCGTGTGACCTCTTAGAGTCTGTCACGTGTCACAGATCTTCCTGAGGGCACTGTGGCGTGCTCTGTTTCCCAAATTCATTAAATCGAAGTCGGCGGTCGCGTGATAATCACAGCTAGTGGTCCAAGGGCCTTGCTTCTGTAATTGCGGCTATCAGGTGTTCTATAGACCCTGAAGGGGAGGATGAACAGCGAAGGCAGCGACCCCAAAAGACGTGTCACGGATGTCTGTCTGGTGCGTTCATTTTATTTCCGATAGAACCTGAACCCTTCTGCAGACGAGCTCACCTAGTCATCCTGGGTATCAGTGGGAAAGTTGACTCCTATTTTGGATTTGTACTGGCCAAATGGACCTTGGAGAGGTAAATTCTTGGCCCAGGCCCGGGCCGAGAAATGTGGCCCGATGACTCCAGTCTTTATTTGTACTGGGGAGGTTACGAAACTTTGTTGTTAGGTATTTAAAAAAGGGATCATCCCTGGAGGGACTGGAAATAACCCGAGTCTGGCCTTCCCAGGTGCATGTAGGCAAGGGTAAGTCTTCGGATTTTTAGGTTTCCTGTCACTCACCATGTGGTGACCCCCAAGGCCCCTGCCACTGCTTCCTGGCCCCCAAGTGTATCTTAAACATTCCTTGAACTTGAAAGTCTTCCGTGGATGCCTGGAGAGCCACCCAGATTCCCCAGGGCCTCCCGTCTGATGACAGACGCATTTCTTGTCTCCTCTCCCTTGGCCGGCTTTTGCCCAATGCAACTGATCTTTAGAACAAAAATCAAAACCTTCCAGATCTCTAGACTTAAAATATTTCAAAGCCATATATTAGTTAATACCTCCGGCTAGGATTGTCCCTGACTGGGGATTCAGGAGCTGCGTGGCAGCTAGCTGTCCTGCAGAGAGGAAAAAAGCAAAAAGCAACAGCTAACCCGTGACAATCTACCTATTCTTTTTTTCTTTTTTTTTTTTTTTTTTACTTTTTTTTTAATGTTTATTTTTGAGAGACAGAGCATGAGCAGGGGAAGGGCAGAGAGAGAGAGAGAGAGAGAGACCCAGAATCGGAAGCAGGCTCCAGGCTCTGAGCTGTCGACACAGAGCCCGACATGGGGCTTCAACCCACGAACCGTGAGATCATGACCCGAGCTGGAGTCGGACGCTCAACCGACTGAGCCCCCCAGGCACCCCTGTAGACGTGTCCTTGCAGCTGGATTTTCCATCTTTCAGACTTGGGTTTTTTCCTTCCCTCCCCCCACGGAGGCAGTCCTTTGTCTCTTCATTTTTAAGATTCTGGCCTTTAGGCTTTCCCCGTGTGGCCTACCAGGTTACAGGCTTTCAAACAAGAACATCACTTCCTTTCCTGCACCAAGGAGACATTTATAGGTCTGACCTTTCCGTTCTCTCCGTCCACCCACCTTGTGGGAGAAGAAGAAGCCTTACATACTCTGAACATGCGGCATGTGAGCTTTGGGGTCAGGCTCTCTCCAAGTTCAAATTCTGGCCCCGTGACCTTGGGAGGTCACCTAATCTCTGACTGCCTCAGTTTCTTGATACGCAAAATGGGGAAATGATAGTAGGCACCCACCTGAGAGTTGCTTTGAGCGTTAAATAAAATTTGGCTTATGAAGTGTTTAGAGCAATCCTCCGTACATGGTCAGCGTTAGCTGCTTTTAGCACACAGGCTGGAATTTTGAGTGACGTCGTGCCGTTTTTAAGATAGCGACGTGCCTGGGTACGCTTCTCCGTCCATGAGGTACTCTGACCAACCCCTTCCTTTCCACTCACTGGGTGGATGGTGTTCCATCTCACTGAGAACACCTGAAATGGTTTTTTGGCTCCACCCGCTGTGGGCATTCGGGCTGGTTCCGCAAGAGAAGATGCACTAAAGCCAAAATGGACTGGCCGAGGACCGAGGAAGGTTGCCGGACGTCCCCCCCAGCCCCCCGCCCGGGACGTGGAAGGCCTCTGTGGGGCGGAGTGTTGTGGCCATTTCTGCCCGAGTTCCCTGCTGCCCGTCACAGGTTTTACTTCCCAAAGAACCCTTCAGCCAAGACGACCCCTCTTCTTCCCTTCTTTCCTGCCCTGACGACCCGGGCTAGGCAGTAACACTTAGGGAGGTGAGGATCCCCTCTTTATTTTTCTATTCCTGATGCCTACAGTCATCCAAGGAGGCTTTCAGCATCCCGCCCTCTGATGCCCACACGGGCCCACCTCACCAGGTTCCTGGAAGACTCCAGAGCCTGGGGAAAAGGGACTGTATTCCTTGTTTGTTCCTCTTACGCCTACCAGAGAACCCCCCACCCTGATCTCTGGGGTTTTGTTAGGAGGGGGAAACGATCTCACGGCAGATCCTGTGGACTCGGGTGACGTGACCCAGATGGGGTCTTCATGGTATCTCCATCTCCTCCTGGCCGGATTCACTGTCTTTACTTCGTTCTCTATGAAGATTAAGAAAGAAAAGGCTGTACTTGGCACCTGCAAGGACAGAGCATCATCATTGTCAAGGCCACTGCTAGCTGGTTTCTTAGTAGCTGCTCCATGGTCTGTACACAGTGTCCTGCTTGTTCTCGACGACCCTGAGGAGGAGGGGGGAGGGTCATTATCACTCCCATCTTACAGAGAACGAGCAGAGGACGTGACACGTTAAGTAACTCACCCATATCACACGATAATGAGAAAAGCTGGGATTCAGACCCTAAAGCCAGTTGCACTTGGCAAACCAGATCACCAGGGAGCCTGGTATCGGAGGTTGCCGATGCTGGAGGATGTCCCTGGAAATAGAAGGCATCCCCCAGGAGCCCTGATCCTGAAGCCCATGCCCCGCCCTGCTGCACACCCCTCCCCTAAATTGGAAAGATCTTTTTATTTTTTTTTTATCTTTGCTTTTGAGAGAGGGACAGAGCATGAGCGGGGGAGGGGCAGAGAGAGAGGGAGACAGAATCCGAAGCAGGCTCCAGGCTCTGTTGCTGACAGCTCGACGCGGGACTTGAACCCACAAACCTTGAGATCGTGACTTGAGCTGAAGTCATCCCTTTGACTGAGCCACCCACGGGCCCCTGGAAAGATCCTTCTAAGTAAAAGAGCACAGGGTAAAGAAGATGGGGTGATGGGCAGACAGACATCCTTAGCCACCCACCCCCCGTTGGTCGCTGTGGCAACCATCCTGCCTGTGTGTCACCCTCACCTACTGCCACAGCTAAGCCCTGTCATTTCCCTTCCTCTGCTGAGACTAAGCCTTTTGCCCTTTTCATCCTGATAATTTCTGGAGCCTAATGCTGCTCCCCTGCAGTCCCCTTTAAACACCAGGGTGTGCAGCTGGACCTTGTCCTAGAGTTTCGAGTGGCCTCCAGGAGCGATTCTGGAGCTCCTGGAGAAGGTGCTTATTTATTGGGGGGGAGACGGGGGGGTTCCTCAGACCCGATATGACTTGAAAACTAGTAGGTCCTGGAAAGAGACCCAGGCATCCAGCCCCCTAATCCCCCAGGTGCCCTCCACGGGAGATGAGAAATAGTAACCATGACACAGGACGAGAAAAGACCTCCGGGGATCTTATGGAGGGACGAGTGTCAGGAAGCTGTCCCCATCCTCGTGTGTGCTCTGCTTTTACTGACCCTGCTCCATCCTGAGGCACGTTTCCTTCAAGGACCCAAATCCCACCTGCAACAACCAGTCTAGGAACTTGAACCTTTTGTTTGTTTGTTTGTTTAATGTTGGTGCTCGTGTCTAAAGTAAAAGCCCTTTCAGGGTGGACAGAATTCACGGTAATAGGTCTGTGCTTCTGACTGGGGTGGGTCAGAGTAAGCACGAGATCACCCCCATACCCACACCCCCCTGTGCAGATACACGGCAGACATGGAGGCTGGAAGGTTTCCTCGTCGCACAAATGTTTGCGTCTCCCTAGTACTGGAAATAATCAGGTCTTGGCTTAGACGGCGAAAGTCTTGACTTCACACCACGGTACCAGTTACCTCCTAGAGCGACGGAAAGAACTTACAGCCTTCTAAAACTTTTTTTCTTTTAATGTTTATTTATTTGGGGGAAGAGAGAGAAAGCGTGAGTGGGGGAGGGGCAGAGAGAGAGAGGAAGAGAGAGAATCCCAAGCAGGCTCCGAGCTGTCTGCGCAGAGCCCAATGGAGGCTTGACTCACGAACAGTGAGATCATGACCTGAGCCAAAATCAAGAGTCAGACGCTTAACCGACTGAGCCACCCAGGCGCCCCAGAATGAATAGCCTTCTAAACCATGTAACTTAGAAGCCGGCAGATGGCAATTTCCACCGATTTCTTTCTTCTCCCTTACGACACCCTCTCCCCCCAACCCGTACTCCTACCCACACCAATATCAGCCCTCCAGATTCTCTCTCTATTCACCTGTGAGCTTGGTAGGATACAACCTTGGCCCAATCAGAAGAGTCGCTCGAACTAGAGAGGCCAAGTCAATTGAAAGCATTTCACGGCACCGTAAAGGCCCGGCTCTCAGACCCCGACCCCGGCAACCTGTGTGTCCAAAGGAAGGCATAGTTTTTTTGACACTAATATCTGTATGTTTCTGTCCCTGCAGCCTTAGGAAAATCCAAAGGTACGGTATTCTCGGGTAGCCACGAGGTCACGTTCAATCTCTGAAAACAAAGCAAGCCATGCCTTAGTGAGCTCCGCGAGAGGGTGAATGTGCCGTGTTTGGGTGCTTGGCCGGCTTTAATGGAAGCTGCGGCTCGGTGGTTAAAAGCGAATCGGAACCCGGAGTGACCAATAGGCACGATCAGCCCCTTCCCTGCGGCAGAGACGAGCGGCTGGGGCCTGTAGGGGTTGCAGCCGGGCCAGGGTCCTGGGGCCAGTGCGGGAGTCCGGACTCGGGCCTGTGCTCTAGACCCCAAGTGACAAAAGGAAGGACGGACGTTTAGATGTGTCCTGCTGGTCAGTGCCATGTTCTAGTGCGATGCTGCTCCCTGCCCTTCTCATCTCCATCTCTCACTCGTTTTGGGGGGGGGGGGGGAAGCGAGTGCCCCCAGAGAGGCTGCATTCTGCTCTGGGGGACAGCTTTGGAGTCCACACGCAGATCTAAGGCCAGCTGGCTTTGGCAGAGGGTGGAAACGCCGGGGGCCGCTGGTGCGCGCGGCTGGGGGACCCCGGAGCCTCCGGCAGGGGGCGCGGCGGCGGCCCGGCCTCGCTTCCCCGGGGCGCCCAGGAGGGTCGCTAAGGCTTCGCTGCTGTTCTCCCAGCGGACGTGCTTGAATGTGTCCGCCGCGCGGGGGAGGGAGCCCCACCCCCGTCACGCGCGGCTAAAGCGGCTGTCTTTGTGTCCCTCGCCAGCATGGGCGTGCGGGTCATGGACACGTCCTGGGTGGCCCGAAGAGGCTCCTCGGCCGGCAGGAAGGCGTCCTGCGCCCCGCCCACCATGCAGCCCCCCGCGCCGCCCGCCGAGCTGGCTGCCGCGCCTCTGCCTTCGCCGCTCCCGGAGCAGCCCCCGGACGGCCCCGCGGTGGCGGCGGCGGTGGCGGCCCCCTCGCTTTCGCCGTCGGGCTTGGGGCTCCAGCCCGGGGTGGAGCGCACCAGGTAAGCCGGGGGAGGGGGGGGGGGGTGCCGGGCTGGCTGCGCGCCTGCGCGGGGCGGGGGGGGGGGGGGTCGCTGCACCCGCTCTGGGGGGGGGGGCCTCCGGCTGCTGTCACTTTCCCCGTGCCTGAGCCTTCGCGTTTGGCTTCGCGCGTCACGCCGGCACCTGCTGATTCCCAGCTCCCCGGATTTTCAGACCGAGCCCAGGCTTCCCGAGAATAGCATTCCCTCCCCCTCCCCCTCCCCCACTCCCTCCGCCAGCAGACGGCCAAGGTGGCAGCTCTTAAAATCCGTGAGAGATCGAAGCTTCCCGCTCTCCTGTCCGCTTGCTTCCTGGGCTGTAAATACTTCCGGTTTCGAAATACGGAGTTTCAGTATTTCTCCCTCTCTCTCCTCTGCGGCGTTCTCACTGCCTAGTTTCCTGGGCGCAGATCGGGGAAGTTGGAGAGGAAGTCAGATGGCCTCCCTGGGCCTGGTGGCCCGTGCAGCCTGCTGCCGGGTGGAGTTTCCATTCTTTCCAGGGGGGGAGAAAGCAGACCAGCTCAGGGCGCCGCCAGTGCAGTGAGCATTTATGGAGGACTGGGTCCATCCAAGGAGGAAACGTGTGATCGGTGCTCTTCAGGCAGTCCCGTCCCAGCGACGGCCACCCCGGGGTCACAGGGGAGAGAGACTTTGGCCCTTCCTCGTCTGGCCCTTCCTTGAAAGGGGTATCCTAGAAGTGGGAATGCCCCAAGACTGCTTTGCTGGGTGTTTCCACGTGTTCTGGGAAAAATCAGACGCCTCTGCGTTCTGTTAGGGGACGCAGCGTTCCCCCGTGGCTGCTGCTGCTGGAAAATTTTTGTTGGAGACTTCGGGAAGCCAAACTTTTATTTTTTATTTATTTTATTTTACTCTTTTATTTCATTTCATTTTATTTCATTTGTTTTGAGAGAGGGAGAGAAAGCGAGAGCAACCAGGGGAGGAGCAGAGAGGGAAAAAGAATCCTAAGCAGGCTCTGCACGATCAGCATGGAGCCCGATGGGGGGCTCAAACCCACGAACCACGAGATCATGACCCAAGCTGAAACCGAGAGTCGGGCACTTAACCAACTGAGCCTGAACCAACACTTGGGGCTAAACGCTGTTTGGCGTAGAAACAACATTTCTAGGAAATGCCCCTCAAAGGTGGATTCCCCCAGCCTCTGAAGGTGTCCCGGAATGTCACCGCTGGGTGGCCTTGAGAGTCGCTCACGGGCAGGGGACATGACCCGCTGGATCAGAGTAACCAAGAGGCCATTCTCGTCTCTCTACAGCCATACACCCTCCTGCCCCTTTCTCTCGGGGTAACCAGCTGTCGCTTTCCTTTGGGCACCAGCGTTTCTGTTTGTCTCCTACCTCTCTTCTTCTCTCCCCCACATGGATTCTTTCCAGTACAGACGGGTGTTCCATTGGAGTTTTTGTTTTTGTTTTTTTCTGTGTTGTGGACGTTTGCAGCTCAGATGATGTTGCCTCCAGTTGCCAGATTCCTGTTACGCGCCACCACCCCCCCCCCCCACCGGCTGCCTCCCCAGGATGTCAGGCCCTTCCCTCCTCCCTCTGGCTTGCTCGAGCCTCTCCGTGCACCCCTCTCCCCAGCACGCCCCCTCCCCCAAACCTCCAGGCCTGGCGGCTCTCTCCAGCCAGGCTCAGCCTCGGCCTCCCGCTCATCTGCTCGGCATTAACTCTGACCCCAGACTCTGCTTCCCGCCCCCTTTGCGCCCCAGCTCGCTGAGTCCTGTGTCCTCAGAACTAACGTGTCCTTGAGCGGGCCCTTCCCTGGGCCTTCTCCATGTAGCGCTCCTAGTAACTACCTTACACCCCACCTCTCCCCACTGGGTCAGCTGCACCTGTGCTGGGGAGAAACCAGCAAGGCTAGTAAGTAGGTAAAGACTTGTTTCTGGGGGGGGCGGGGTGCATCAGCTGGGCGGGGCAAAGACGTGTGAGCTGCTTGGTCCCTACATTCCATGGGCAGGTGTCTTACCAATCTTAAGGAAGAAGAGTCTGGAATCCCACAAGAAGCAGATTCTTTGCCGCTTTTGTGTTTTCTTTTACTGTTTTAACGGCGGTAGAGGTGGAAGGAAGGATGGATAGATACTTGGCCTGAATACCTGGGTGTCTGATGACGCTGGGTCTGAGGAAGAATAAAAGACAGATTCTTGCCTCACCAGAGTGAGCCAAGGGCGCTCGAGGGTTTCACTGTTTTTGTTAACAGCACAGAGAAAGGAGTTGCCCTTCCAGACCCTCTGGATGAAATGGCTTTTTTGGGGGGCGGAGAGGGGGCTTACCCACGTGTGGTTTGAAACTTCCCCCCCGAGAAGGGGGAGAGTTTACCACGGCCTTGGACGTGGTGCTCCCTTCACTCCTTCACGTGGGGAAAACCAGTTGTACTTTGGCGTTTGCTCTCCCAGCCCCGGCCCCTGCCTCCCAGCCCTTCTCACCGAACCCCGGTGGGAAGGGGTGCCATATCTGTAGCTCTCATAGTTGGGGCCTCGAGATAGATTTAGGCTCTGTCTCTGGTCGTGGGGAAGAGGTGGCCAGGGTGAAGGACTGAGGTTCCCATCCCCACACCCTACCCGAGGGCATCAGAGTCCAGGCGGTTTCCTGTACGGCTGGCAGGTAGCTTAAACCCTGGTTTGCCAGGGGCCTCCTGGAGCACCGCGTGGGGAACCCCAGCAGAGGGGACATCTGGAGATCAACTAGGAATGTCTGCCTTGGAGGGCGTAGTGGGGGATGGGGCGGAGTGATGAGCTGGCCGTGTATCTGCTGTCCCTATTCTGTGGCGTGGAGTAGGGTGTCTCTTAACATGCACTTGATGCTTAGGACCATGCCTGGCGGAAAGCCAGCAGTGAAGGATGAATCCCCTTTGGGACACGGTGACCCAGGTGTCCCTTTGTCAATTCAAGGGACGTCAGAGGCCCTCACTCCCATTGGCCCTTACGCCGCCTAAGCCGGGGGGCCTGGGACTTGAGCTGGCCACATTTGGAAACACAGACGAGGACTGTGTTAACCCTTCCACCTGCTGGGACTCGCTCGTCCCCAGGATGGGTTCCAGAAGCCCTACTCGGCTTGGGGCTGTGGTGGAGGTCAGGGAAATCAGCAGACAGCCAGGGCCACAAGGCCCCGCAGGGAGCCCCCATGTCACACAGTGACCCAGGGAAGCCCTCTTGGCCCTGCTATGCCGTGGACACAGAAACACCAAGAGCAGCTAGGTGTTCCCATGTCAGGGTGTCCAAGAACCCCCGTGTCGATCACAGGATAGAGTGGAGATGCTCATGGTCTCCTGGTGGACAGAGGGCACAGGCATGGAGAGGGGGCTGGCAGTGGGGGCCACGGATGTGGAGATGGGAGCAGCACCCAGGCCCCCAGAGCCCAGGAAGGGACAGTGGCCTCCAGGAGTATCTCTGAAGGCATCATGAAGGGCGTGGGGCAGACCGGAGCTGGCCCGGAGGAGCACGCGGGACTGCGACCCACAGGCAGACGCTGCACCTGCCCGAGTTCAGGGGCTTTCTTATCCTGTGTGCTTCTATTCCAGCGCTTCGAAAAGCAAGGAGCTTTCTCCTGGATCTGGGCAGAAAGGAAGTCCAGGCTCCAGCCAGGGGACGCCCTGTACGGGGACCCAGCCAGGGGCCCCGCCAGGCGCCAGCCCCAGCCAGCTGCCCCCAGACCAGAGCCCTCACACTCTTCGGAAAGGTACGTCACCGCCACCCTTCGCGTGGGTCTCGGGCCTGGGACACTGCCTGGACGCTCGTGTCCCTCGGCGGGTGTGGATATTGAGAAACCGCGGACTTAGCGAGACGTCCCTGGGCCGGGCGTGAGAGCTTTTGGAAGTTAACCAGCTCGGAGAGGGCCCACTTCATATTTATTCCTTCTTCGACTCATTTGAACAGTGTACCCAGGGCATCGGTTCTCGTACACTAAGACCTCTGTGTAGATATCATTGCCCAGGATGGCACGGGTCTTCAAGGACCCTTCCGGGCCCTACTGCCATCGTTTAAGATGCTATGTGGCGTCTTCGGCAGGAGCCCAGAGACACTGGCGCACAGCTGCCTACCCCTGGGATCGTTTCTGGAAGGTTCCACAGATTGTTTCTGGAAGGTTCCCGAGGGAATCGGGACTGTTTCCATAGGAGTCCTGACCTTCCATGTTTCTGTTTGGGAAGGCGGACCCATGAGCCGCCCAACCCAGAATCTTCCATGGAGCGTACTGTAAAAGGCCCAGTTATTCTCTCTGGAATGACTTTCCGGAAGCTAACGAGCTGCTCTGTGGGGACGTTTCATAAATGGGGAGCAGCACGGAATGTGTAGTAACCTTGTTTTTTTTTTTTAATTTTTTAAAAAATGTTTTTGAAGTTTGTTTATTTTTGAGAGAGAGACGGAGTGTGAGCAGGGGAGGGACAGAGAGAGAGGGCGAGAGAGAATCCCAAGCAGGCTCTGTGTTGTCAGCACACAGAGCCCGACGTGGGGCTTTGAACCCACGAACCGTGAGATTGTGACCTGAGCCGAAACCAAGAGTCAGACACTCAACCCACTGAGCCACCCCGGCGCCCCAAGCTTTTTTGTGTGTTTTTAAGCCCCCTTCGTCTTTTCACACCGTGCCTCCAGCTTTATGTCATGGCCCAGTCCCGCAGCCACCAAGGAGTGGTCAATGTCATCACAGACATGGTGCCGTCACCTGGCACTCCCCTCCCCCCAGCTTGTGCTCGAGCCTCGGTGCCTAGGGTCTCCGCTCGCCGCCCACCCTGAGTCGTTCCAGCAGCAGCCACTCCGCCGTCGCGAGCCCCGGCTGTCCTCGCGGGGGCTGTCTGGCTGAGCAGTGGTTTTGTTACGGGTCCTGGTTGCTGCTCTCCATGAATGATGCTGTGTAACCACTACAACCCGTGCGGGATAGACTGCCCTGTCCATTGTGTGGAGGAGGTTGAAATAAACTGCAGTGGGTAAGACGAGGTAGGGACCTGACCCCAGGTTGGTGAGACCGTCCTTGTCCACTCCGCACCCCGGCAGAGCCCAGGGAGCGCATTAGAATAGATTTGGTTCCAAGATGGGGGGTGGGAAGCGGGGAGTAGGGAGAAGAGTCCTCGGTGCCTCCTGGAGCATCTAAAAGGCAGTTTCTTCTGGAATCAGCGCTGCCCCCAGCAGCCCTCACCTGATTCTGCCACGTTAGCGATCGCTTTCTCAAAACGTCTGCACATCAGCGGGGTCATCCAAGTGCTGGATTTTGTCCTTCTTACCGGTTCATCTGTAATTTGTAAAGTATCTGCCATCCCGTAGCACGGTCAAGGAAATAAAAAGAGGGGTTGGGGCGGTATGCCTGGGTGGTCTTTGCCCAGAGGGTACAATTCTGGAGAGAAAACCACGTCGGAGGAGAGTAGACAGGGTTCCGAGGAAGGACCGGGAAAGGACAGAGAAGGCGAGAGAGACGCTGGGCTTCTGCGGCCGTCGGTTGCTCTGCCCGGAGCCAGGAGCCAGTGGGCAGGTTCAGCCAGAAGTCCCCAGACGCCCGGCCCCGGCCCCCTGCCCAGCTCCAGGGTCCCCCGTGTCTCCAAGTGAGCTCTGATCGTCCTTGTCGGACCCCGTGTCGCAGACTGCCCCTTCCCAGTGCACTCTGGACACCTGTCACCTCTCGGAAGCCACGAGAGGACGCTGGGCAGCCGGCCACTGGCCGTGCGTGGGCAGCGCGCTCTCGGGCTTGGCTGGGGCCACGTGTGCGTCACGGCAGGGACCCAGGGCGGAGGGGGAGAGACTAGCGCAGATGGGAAGGCACGAAAGCTTGCGGTTCTGGGTGGATCTCTAAAAGCTGTACCGGCTGCGCGCGGGGGTGGCGAGGGCGGGGGGGGGGGGGGGGGGGGGGGGGAGCGGGGGCCAGGGGGGTGGCGAGGCTGGGCCGACAACGGGCACGCGTCACAACCTCGCGCGTGTGTGTTCTTGCGTTTTCTCTTCCAGTTTCCAAGAAGCTGGCACCCATCCCGCCCAAGGTCCCCTTCGGCCAGCCGGGGGCCGTGGCTGACCAGTCTGCCGGCCAGCCGTCCCCTCTCAGCCTGTCCCCCACGCCCCCGAGCACCCCCTCGCCCTACGGACTGAGTTACCCTCAGGGGTACTCCCTGGCCTCCGGCCAGCTCTCCCCGGCCGCCGCGGCCCCTGCCCTGGCCTCCCCCGCCGGCTTCACGAGCGCCGCGGCCAAGTCTCGGCCCACCCCCAAGCCCCGACAGAGACCCACGCTGCCGCCCCCTCAGCCTCCTACGGTCAGCCTGCCGGCCCCGAGTCCGCAGTCCACGGAGCACCCCGTGCTGGATGGCGTGGCCCCCGGGGAGAGCATGTCTACAGGTAACCGAGCCGCGGTGCCCGCATGCTTTTCCGCGCTCAGCTGGCTGTGCCCGGTGGACCGGGTCACTGGCGCCACTGTCCGTCGACAAGCTGCGCTGGGGCCCGGGGAGCCCCCCCCCCCCATCCTCCCCCGCCACGAGGTCAGCCGATCCAGATTGTCCCGCAGGAAGCGCGCCCGATGGCATTTCTCCCCGTGGAACCCCTGCCGGCACGGGGTTCCGATTCCGGATTCCGTTCGGAACCTGGGGGCTGAGCACCGAGTCCTCGGGATGGGGCTTCAGGGGAGGGTGGGGGCCGGACTGGGATCCAGGCCAGCCAGCGCGTAAGCGCAGGTGAGTGTACTGGCCGCTTGCCTCGGCCAGAGCCCACGTGCAGGCGCAGTTGCAGACCCCGACCTTGAGAACAGAGGCCGGGAACCAGAGGCGGTGTTTCCCTCTTAAGGAAATCAGCCTCATCAGAAAAATGCGTTTCCAGCCACGCTCAGGGGAGGGTCGGTTTCAGGAAAGATGCGTATTCCCGCCCCGCCATCCCGGCTCTTCGAGGTGCTTGTCGGACGAGCCCACAACCGCTCCATTTAGTTTTGCCTGAAGTTTAAAAATTAAAGATGGAGCTATCCCCGCCCCCCACCCCAACAGAGAAAACGTAAAAGCGCGACATCACGAATGCCGCATTCAGCAGAACCCGTTTGTGGGTTGGAGAAAGAGGGTATTTTTGAACCGTCTCCCCAGGCGCGCTCGACCACGTGACGTTAGGGACTCTCTGCGGTGGCCGCCCAAGTCCTTCGAGCGTTTTCCTCGGTCAGGGAGGCAGGCAGGGCGCCGGGCCGTGTCTCGGCCTGGAACCGGGCTGCGTCTGGCCGGGCGGCGGGGCCCGGGCGTGTCTCTCCTGTGTCGTCCCAAGGAGCAGAAGCCGAGGCGGCTTGGGGTGTGCGTGCACATCCCCCGGATTCACGCGCACAGCACGCAGACCCTGCGCAGACGCAAGCACGTCCCACGTCCACGTCCACGTTACGTACCAGATTCCTACACATGCGTACACACCACACCCAAGTACACGTGACCTGTGCACGTACCGCGTCCACACACTGTACCCTGCACGCGTCCGGGGTCCTAGGTCTCAGGGTCCCTGCGATTTCCGACGGGGATGGTAGTTTTACCCGTTCCCCCCCCCCGCCCCCCTCCCCCAGGAGTGAGGTTTTTTTCCACCTGGGTCACGAGGGAGGGCGAGCCTGCGGGGTCCAGCGCCCTTGGGCTTGTCTGATCCGAGCGGTTGGGGCGGGTGGGGAGATTGGAACGTTGCGGGGAGCAGCCTCTGGTGCTTTGGCTTTATTTTGGGGTGTGATTAAGGTCCAAGGTACAGCCGCTGACGGCTGCCCCGAGGCTTGTAAAACATACAGGAAATTCCTCCCTGAAAATCGACGGTGAGTGCCGCCTCCTGCTGGCAGCTGACGGTGGTGATGCCTCCACAGGGGAGGGGGCCCGGGTGACCCCAGGAGCTCGAGGTCACCCGGAGTCGGCCCGAGGGGCCGCTCCTCCAGCCACCCCAGGGAAGGGACGCGGGGTGGCATCGTTGATGCCGGAAGCAGCGGAAGGAGCTTGGGCTGCCCCTGGACAGAGACGGACGGGTGGTGACACCATCAGAGGACAAATTCGGGGGCCTAATGTGGGCAGTGGAAGGCTCTGAGGGGCGGCCCCCACGTCGTGGCGTGTCCGTGTTCTTTGCAGCACGCTGTCGTCCTGTCCGTCCGCACGGGCCTCCTCTGTGACACTTGGGGCGCGGCCCGACGGACTGTCCTGCTCGGCGTAGTTTTTTGTCCCGTTCTTGTCTCATCGTGTTTATTCCTCTCTCCGAATCCTGTCGTTGTGTTCCTGCAGCCGTGTGACGGGAGGGCCGCGGTTGCGGATGCGCGTGAGGGGGATTTCAGGGTAAGCGGCCCCCGGGGCCACGGCGCGCCCGGCTCTGCATGTGGCTCCGACCCGCCCGCATGGCAGCTCCACTCCGCGCCCTCCCCGGCCTCGGGGACGCCCGCGAGCCCCTCTGGCTTTCGGGGGACCGCTAGCCTCGTGGGGTCTGGCTGGCTTCGCGCTGGGTCCCGGGGAGGAAGTCCGCAAGCAGGCTTAGCCGCTCCCCCCACCTTCTCCGCCCCCACCCCCACCCCCAGGCACCGGGCGCCCTCTCCCTGTGGTTTACGAGTGCAGGCGCGACAGCGTGGGCCTTGGCTCGGGCGGGTGTCCCGTGAGGGTCCCGCCCGGTGCTGCGGGGACGGGGTCCCCATGGCAGTGAGGTCCCCCTGGCGGACCCCCACTTTCCCACGGGGGCTCTAACTTGTCCTCTGGGCCGACGCAGCCGGCGAGGCCCGAAGAATCCGCCGCGGTGGGTTCAGCCTGGGCTTGTTCGCCCCAGTGTCTACGGCCGGCCTGGTCCTTCCTAACTCAGGGTTTGGGGAGCATTCCCCCCGGTTTCTGCCCGGTCTCCTCTGCCCACAGGGACTAGATGCTCAAAAGGAAAAGCGAGGAAAGCCGCTGTTCTGGTCTCAGTAAGAAGGGGCGGCTCTCCCCCCGGGGGCCAGCCCTCCGTGGAAGCTGCCAGGCCCTTGGTCCTGTGGAGACTGGGGACAGGCACAGCCGAGGGTGTCCTGGGCCCTCCTCCTCCCCCCCCGCCCCGGGTCTCCTAACAGATGCTTCTGAGGCTGTCTCCCCTCCCCGGCAGTCGGTGGGGGCTCCTGTCCCCCCCCCCCCATCCTGCCCCCGGCCAGGGGGCTGCCTTCTCTCCGGGCTCTCAGGGAACAGTCGGGTCAGCAGCCAGCCTGTGATTCCACAGCCACACCCGCAGGGTGACAGCACGGGCTTTCGAATCTGGACAGAAGGCTGCAGGGTAGACGTCCCCAGGCGGGGCCACGAGGCATCCCCGGAGGCAGGGGGAGCTGAGCCTGGGGCCCCCTCTCAGTAGGATGAAGACGGGTTGGAAGGACGCTTTGAGGACCGTTCGGGGGGCGGGGTGACAAACAGAAGGACGTTTGTCCCAGAGCTTCTATGTTTGTACGTCCGAATGTCTGTCTGTCCTTGGGCTGAATGTTGGTTTCAAAAAATACCCCAAAGAGCCCCCCCCATCCTCCCTCCCCCACCCCGGAGGCTGGCCCAGGGCCACCCCTTCTAGGAACACGTCCCTGTCCTCCAGGCCCAGGTTGAAGGCAAGGCTGTGTGGGGCCAGAAAGGAAGCTGGCCAAGCGGGGTGAGGGGGGGCGGAGCACCCCCGGGGCCTTGGTTCTGCCCCGCCCCCCGGCCACCCCCTGGGTCCACCACCTCCCGTGTGCACCTAGCTACCGGCTCTGAGGAGCCGCCTGGGCTTGGGGCCCGCAGAGGCCCAGAGTTCCGCATGCTGAGCCCGGTTTCCTCGGGCACAGTCTTCCTGATCGGCTCCCAGAAGGCATGATCCTTCAGTGCCCGCAGTAAGGACGTACCGGGAGGTGAGCAGCGGTCCTGGGGCCGCCGGGGGGGGGGGGGTGGGGGTGGTCTGTCCCCACAGCCTGAGGTCCCTGAGCCCCGCCCCGAAAGCCACCTCCCCTCGGAGAACGGAGCTGGAGGGCGTCAGCGGGGCGCGGCCCGGGAGCTGCGGGGGCTCCTCCGTGAACCGCCCCCCCCGCCCCCGCGGGATGGGTTTCGGAAGGGGTCGGGGTGCTCCGCTCCCACAGGCTCCGGGGGAAGGAGCAGAGCAACCCAGGCCCACCCCGACCCTGCGGTGGGCGGGAGGCCCCCGCCAGCCCCTCAGCCGCCCCTCTCTCTGCCACCTTGCAGATCTCGTCCACTTTGACATCCCCTCCATCCACGTAGAGCTCGGGCCGCCGCTCCGCCTGAGCCCCCTGGAGCACGCGCGGCGACACTCGGTGACGGAGAAGAGAGACTCGGAGGAGGAGTCTGAGAGCACCGCCCTCTGACCCGCGCAGGCCCCGCCCACCACCCACCCTGGAGCGCCCCCTGGGCTCGCCGAGCGAGCGGCCGTGCGGTCACTGCCAGCGAGGCTGGAGTCGTGCGCCAAACTGTCCCCTCCGGCCTGCGTGGCCGGAGTAGGTGCAGAGTTCGTTTGTTCCCCGGGGTGGTGACTTTGGCCTTTTGTTTGATCTTTGCCTTTTGACTTTGTGCCTATTTTGATCCACTTTCAGCCTCTCCCCCCCCACCCCCAGGGCTTGCGCGTCAGAAAGGTCGTTTGAAGCTGCAGGCTGGGGGTGCGGGGAGGGTTGGGGTGCCTGGTGCCACCCGCGGTTGCCCTCCCAGGTTCTGACAGCTCAGGGGGCGTCCTCCCGTCACCTCGGTGACTACAGGGGACACCCCCCCCCCCCGCCACAGCAGACTGGCTCTGGGATCCAGAAGTCGTGGCAGCGACGGGCGCCCGCAGCGCAAGTCGGGGGGGTGGGGGAGGCAGCCGGTGTACAACCTGCGGCCGCCCTGACGCGTGGGCTTTAAAGTCAATGGCTTAACACAAAATCTGCTTCCCTTCCTAAGGGTTTTGCTTTTCCCTACCGTGTGACCGAAAGCTCCCGTCACTACCTTCTCGTTTTATACTTCTGAATTTCTAATCTGATCTTGAGGGCGCCTGGACGGCGGAGGTTGGCGCCCCGGCCCCGCAGAAACCTCCGCCGACAGTAACTACCCCCATCCCCCCCCCCCCCCCCCCCCCCCCACGGCAGGTCGCCTCTCCTTCCCGGAGGCCGCAGGGAACAGCAATAATCGCGCGAACCCGAGCAGCACGCAGGAAGGAAAGGTGGCCCTCGGCGACACGGGGCAGGAGGCAGGGGCCTGGGCCCCGCGGGCTGCGCTCAGCAGTGGGGCGGGGCCGGAGGACACGGGAAGCCCAGTCACACTTGGGTATTAAGGGAGTGAGACGGCATCGGGTCTTGCATGCAACTCAAAAGTTCCGATTTTATCCGTTTAAAATCGATGCGATCTACCTATACATGATATAATGTTTGTATATATGAAATCTATATTTGTTGAATTTGAGCCAAACTAAACCCATGTATAGGTGTACAAGGAGAAATTCAAATGCTTATTCCCCCCCCCCTCCCCGCTGGTGGGGATTTTGCCACTTTTGATGCTAACAAACAGCTTTGCTCACTTCTGGCGAGGACGGTTCAGTACCCAATTTGTAACGGAGCCCAGGGGTTGAAAGTTACCTTTAAATACATGTACAAATAGTTGTCAAAAGTAATGTTATTAAAATAGATTTATTATCCCTGAGCGTGGCCTATCTTCTTGTTTTGACGATCAACTTGCCGGGAACATTCCTCCTCGGGAGGAAACCTGAGACCAGGGCTGGGCAAGGCTACATCCTTGGTTTCACTTTCAAATCTGTGTGTTCTCCTGGGAGGGAGAAGACACAAATAAATACCAGACTCATCCCTGAAAATTCCCTCGGTTTCCAAGCACTAACCTCAGCGTTGTTAAATCCCACAAGGAGGGCAGGAGAGCCAACTCGGCGTCGGATTTCTCATGACTCCAGGGTGGTGAGGGGGGGGGGGGTCTCCCCCGAACAGTGGGAGGACCCGCGTCTTCCTGAGCCAGCATGGCTTGACTTCTGTCAAAATCCAGGGCACAGAGGGGTGGCCACTCCCTAGGGACAGGCTCCGGAGGTCCTCGCCGTCATCGGAGCTGACTTCCAGGTCTCCCTGGGTGCAGGGCGGGGAGACTCCTGCTCAGCAGTGTTAAGAGGACGAAGCAAAGCACTTAGGTTCCACGCGGCATCTTTACTGGGTTCTGTCTTTGGAAGTGGTATTTCTGGAGTCTCGGGCACTCGGACACTCACATCCATGACGCGGCGTTCCTGGGACACGGCTCGCCTCGGGTGTGCAGAGAGAACGCATTGGCTGCGGCAGGCATGGGCACGCCGTTTTTCGTGACTTCCTTAAAAATTGGCTTGTACCGAATTCCACCTGTCCGTTTTTCCATCCGGCAGCCTCACGTCCCAAGGCAGGGCTGGGCCCCGCCGAGGGCCGCCCAGGGGAGCAGACCCGGGGCCACCGCGCGGAGGATGCCAGCCTCCCGAGTCCGGGGTCGCTCTGGGCCTTCACTGGGCCCTGACCTTCTTACTCTGAGGGCTCTGCGGCTGCTCCGGGAGGGCCCGTTTCTGCTGGGGCGCCCCGTCCTCGGGGCCGCCCACCTGCTCCCCAGAGAGGAGGGCCGCCCGGGCCAGCCGCACCCCCCGCTTCTCCCTGCGCCCCTCCATCTCCTCGATGTCGCCGGCAAACAGGGCCTGGAGCGGGGCGATCAGCTTGGAGACCGTGGCGGAGTCCCCGAAGCAGACCTGGGAGGGGAGCGGAGAACAAGGACGTGCGTCAGGGTCAGCTGCGCCGAGGGAGCCCTCTGCCGCAGCAGGTGCCGGCTCGCCCCCCACCCGCCTTCCTACCAGCCGGAGGAGGACAAGGCCGCGGGAGGAGGAAGCCCTCTAGGGAAAGGGGCACGGACAACCCTCTCGTGGCCAAAGGAGCAAAACCGCACGGGGGTCAGGAAAGGCGAGGCTGTCCGTCCTCACTCAGAGGGACCGGAGGCCCCAGGCTGGCCTCCTGGCCAGTTGACGAGAGAGAACACCGACTCCCCAGCAAGTGCCGAGGCGCAGACGACACGGCCGTGGGGACGGCCCGGCCTGACTCCTCAGCGACTCCAGCGGCCAGAGACCCCGGTCCGGCCCGAAGGCCCCGGAGAAGGTCGGCCTTGCCATCCTGCCGGGGCGGGCCACGGCGGGAGGATGGACAGACCCCCCTCCTACCCGGAGCCCCCCCGTGCAAGACCCACATGCACAGACCTTCATGTGGTCAAAGGCGATCCCCACTTTCTCGTTGAAGCCGGGGCTGAAGAGGGGGACCTTGGCGTAGCGCTGGCTGAAGTGGGTGAGCATGGTGAAGCCCGCGTTCATCCGCACACCCACGCCGATCGCCTGAGACGTGGTGCTGCCGACAGAGGACGCACGTGAGGCCGGCGCCCAGTGGAGGGAGACCCCGTCGCACACAGGCCCCGGGAAGGCTGGGGGGGGGGGGGGGGCTCCTCCGTCAGTGCCCCTACTGCCTCCAAACTCTTCCTGACGGCTGGATTCTTCGCACACGCCCCCAAACGGAGCCCAGGCCTGGGCTAGCGTCAGGGCGCCCGTCCTGAGGGCAGCGAACGGGCAGGGGGCTTCTCGCTTGGGGTACACACTCTTGTCACAGCAACAGCCCGCGACCCAGGCGGGCCTGCACTTCCCCGGGCAGCTCCCTGCTGTGGCTTCCGTTTCTGCCACCATACGCGCAATACTCGATCCCCACCCCGGCCAGCGCCCTGCCCAGACGGCGCTGCAGAAATGAGGGCAGAAGCCCCCACGGCCTAGTGGGAAGCCAGCTGGCCCCGTGTCACGGTCCCTGGAGAGCACAGTCGTTCCCTTCGGGGCTGACGCGAGGTGGCTCCGAGTGCCCCCGGGGAGAAGGGAGCGGCTCATCAGTCTCCCCTACCTGTGCGTCTTTTCCACGGCCTCCTCCTCCAAGCCGTCCTCCAGCGTGGCCTCATGTATCAGGAGGGTGGCGTCCTTCCCTAGAGAGGAAGCAGCAGACACTGGAGCAGAGCCCTCTGCCTGAGAAACGCTGGGTCCGGGGTCCACACCGCCATCTGTTCCCCTGCCCACACTCGCCTCCACTCACCCATCTGGACCAGAGCCTCACAGGGCATGGTGTCACCCGAATAGACCAGCTTCCAGCCGGACGTGTGGACCAGCGCGCAGCCGAAAGCATGCTTGCAGTGCCGGACCAGGCAGGTCTGAAACTGAAGGAGCGGCTGAGCGGCCTCCGGCTGTGCCCCCGTCACCCTCCCGCCTGCGGGCGCCCCCTTACCTCTCCCAGATCACACGCGTGCAGCAGCGAACCAATCAGCCTTTCAACCTCAGGGCTGGGCACCTCTGCCCCTTTCTGAAGGCATTTGGCAGGAATCAGGCTGGGAGAAGACAGAAGAGTTTAACGCAAGCGTGAAAAAACAAATGTCATGGGTTTTTTAAATTATTTTGAGAGAGGGGGCGCCTGGGTGGCTCAGTCGGTTGAGCGTCAGACTTCGGCTCAGGTCATGATCTCGCAGTTTGTGGGTTCAAGCCATGTGTTGGGCTGAGCCTGCTTCAGATTCTGTGTCTCCCTCTCTCTCTGCCCCTCCCCTGCTCATGCTCCGTCTCTGCCTCAAAAATAAATAAAAACATTAAAAAAAAATTATTTTGAGAGAGAAAGGGAGGGCAAGTGGGGGAGGGGCAGAGAGAGAGAGAGAGAGACAATCCCAAGCGGGCTACCACTGTCAGCACAGATCCCGAATCATAGCTTAGTCTCACGAACAGGGAGATCATGACCTGAGCAGAAATCAAGAGCCGGTCACTCAACCGACTGGGCCACCCAGGTGCCCCTGGGTGTTACCTTATGTTATGTTAACGTGATTCAAAGTACAAGTGTCTGGCTAGAAAGCCCCAAAAGCGTTATCGTAAAGAAAGTATTTAAATCAGTAACTAAGGGAAGAGAGTTGTCATTTAAAAAGAGCCAAACCAAGCCCCGAGGCCTCGGAGGAGGGCCGCCGGAGGCTACAGTGAGGGGACCGACCCCAGGCACAGGGACTCCCTCCCCGGGTCGCCTGTGGGTCTGTCGGCCCCTGCTCGGGCGCCGGGCCCTGGGCCGCTTTCACGGAGAAGTGCGGGCGGAAAGCTAGGAACTAGAGCAGAACCGAAAAGAGGGCTGGGCTGAGATGCAGCACGGGAACCGTCGACGGTTCCTGTCCTGGAGTCAAAGCATCCCTACCCCGTCGCCCGCCGCCGGGGGCCCAGTCCCGGGGAAGGCTGCGGGGTCCCGGCGTCTCGCGAGGGCCGCGGCCGAAGGCGGCAGGTGCCGACGCTCACCTGACGTGGTGCAGGATCCGCTGGCACTGGTGGTGGTACTGCTGGAGCCAAGCCCTGAGCTGGGTCGGGGCGACCACGGGCAGAGGGTGACACGGCCTTCCCAGAGATGCCTGAGGCAAGGACACCCGAGGGAGCGCCAAGTCAGGGACGGGAGCTCAGGGTGACAGGAGATGTGGCCGAGGGGTGAGCCAACCAAACTCAAAGGACAATAAAAGTGCGCGCGGCACTTACCAGGGCTCGCTCCCTCTGAAGCAGAATATTTAGCAAGCCCTGCAGGGGGGAGAAGGGGACACGCGTCAGCCAGGTCCGGAGTCCCCTCCGCCACGCCTCGTCTGGCTTCTGGCGTCCTGCTCTTGCAGCCGCTCCCACCTCCCTATCAGCCACAATCCGTGGGCAGCGTGTGACCAGGGACAGGGCAGGGGTCTGGGGTCCCCACTGGCCCTGGGAGGGCCCCTCAGGGCAGGCAAGCCGGGTGAAGGCTGACAGCGGGACCTTGTCCAAGGCAGTGCACCGAGCGGAGCGACCGCACCAGCGAGAGAAGAGCCAAGCCCCTGGGCACATCTGGGCACAGCAGGAAAGGAAGAGGGGTAGCGCAGGCCAGAGCGGCGCCTGCCCTCCGCCGGGGTCCCTCCACCGGGGTCCCCCCCGCCGCTCACCGTGTGGTGATCCGCGTGCAGGTGGGACACGAACACAGCGGCGAGGGTGCCCAGGACCCTGTCCACCTCGTCTCCGTAGTGACGGCACAGCTGCCCGAACGTGCCTTCGCCACAGTCCAGGAGGAGGGACCTGTCGGGGCTGTGGACGAGGGTGACGGTCACGTGGCTGGGAAAGGCCCCTGGGGCCCGCAGGGCTCCCACGTCCGGAAGAGGCGGGGCGAGCGGCTGCGTCCCTCCCACGCCTTCCCACACCTCTCGTGCGCTGAGAGGCCGAGCCCAATGCCACGGCAACTCCGGACCCCAGAGCTCATCGCACAGAGGCGGCCACGGAAACCCCTGAACACACACAGTACCCAGGGCCACGCGGATGCTGGCGCCCGGCTTGTGAAACGGGAGGACAAAAGCATCTACTCGCAAGGAGGCCCCTCGGGTTATCGGAGCTGAACCCGGCAACGGCCCCCGCGGCCGCACCAGCGACGGGCACGGGTGCGCACGCGGGGCAGCCGCCCGCTGTGCTTCCGGTCGAGCAGTCCTGGCCTCCTCAGCCCGGGCCGCCCCCTGCCCGGCAGGGGCAGGACAGGTAATGACCGCCGGCACAGGGGGGTGACCGCCGGAGGCCCCGCTACTGCCGCGGAGCCGCTCGCGGAGTCGGGCCCCGGGTGCTTCCATCCCGAAGCCCGTCTCAGCCTCTGCCCCGCGGGGAGAGGCCAGTCTCCCGCAGGCCTTCGTCCTCCTCCAGGAGGGGCCGTCCGGCAGGGGGCGCTGTGGCCGGGCTCCGGGGAGAAGCCCCAGACACACAGACACGTGACCTTCTGGGCAGGGACCGCGTTGCGGAAGCGCCTCCGGACGAGTCAGGCTGAGTGCCACTGGGGGGAGGAGGGGGAGGGTTCGGGAGAAGCCCCTTCCACGGAGCCTCTCAGCCCCCAGAGGGAGGCCTGGCCGCCTGACTGCTCTTCCGGGGTCCTACGGAGTCCGTCCCAGATGCGCGCACGCTTGATGTCAGGGCGCGCCTCGTACGTGCCGTGCGCACTGGACGCGGCTGGCGTCCGAGACGAGCACGCACGGTCTCAAAGCGGGCCCGGCCCCTCACAGTCTGACTTCCTCCACGGACGCATCTGCAGACGCACGGCGAACACGGCCCGGCGCCCGGGTTAACCTCTCTGCGGGCGAGGACGCCGGCCCGACCCAAGAGAACCGAGTCCGGGGGCCGAGCACGAGACGGGCGCACCAGCCCCGCGGCCGCTCCACGCACCAGCAGTCACCAGCTCGGGGACAGCACGGCGCAGCGATGAAGACACCGCCTCACACTCCGGAGCTGCCGCGACCGGCGGTGGGAACTAGTAGCCTCTCTGAGCGTTGGTTTACCGATCAAGGCAACGGTGGGCATTGCTTCATAGGGTTAACGTGAAAACTCGGCGAGATGGTTTCTCAGCAAAGCGCACGGCAGACGGCGGGGCCGGCTATTTTCATCAACAGCGCAGGGGACAAAGCCCGGTGAGTCGCGGAAGCGCCAGCTACTGAGGTTAATCGCGAGACGCATCAGTGCCCACGACTCCTCTCCCCGGCACTCTGGCCGAGAGGACGCCCCATCTGCCCCTGGGCCGGGCGGCGGGGCAGGGGTTCTGTTTGGGAAGTCCGGGCGGTGCCCGGCGCACGGGGGGGAGGGGGCTCCAGGAACGCAGTACCTTATGTTGACAAGCGTGGCGCTGACGTTCCGAATCTTCATCGGGATGGCAGACCCCGTCCCGAGGAAGACGATTTCTGGATACTGGCTTCCATTCTCTATGGAAACACACACACGAGAAAGAGCCCATTTCTGTGGGTCCAAAGTGAGCCGGCACTCAGCCACGAGGGGCGTCAAGTCTCGCTTCCCAGGAGGGGCTGCGGATCCCACCTGGCAGGGCCTCAGGAGGCGAGGCCCCCCTCCACTGGCTGTTTGGGCGTCAGTAGCTGTCTGGGAGGAAGGGCAAATAAATCCCACGGCCCTTCCTTGGAAAGAAGTGCTCCTGGTCCTTTACGAAAGGAAGGGGCCTTTACGCTGTGAATCGTTTACCTCAAGGGGCGGGTTCTGCCTGGCATCCAGCTCTTCCCACCAAGAGCTTTACAGGGGACACAAGCAGGCTCAGAGGGGACGCACCGCACGCAGGCTCTCTCCAGAGGAGGCGGAGCCAGAACAAGAGTCTAGAGAGACTTGATGGTTCCGAAGCCGAGGCCCCTTGTCAGCCAGCCTGACCAGCTCCACGTGCACGGCCAGGAGCCTGATCTGGGTGCATCTTTCACACGCAAACCAGAAATGCAATCACAAACCCAAAGCAGACGGGAAGGCTGCTTCTGGGGACAGGAGCCCCTATACCCGCCCAGGCGAACTTCCATGCAGAAACTGTAGCCGGGGGTGGGGTGCCTGTGTGGCTCGGTGGGTCAAGCATCCGACTCCGGCTGAGGTCGTGATGTTGTGGTTCATGGGATCGAGCCCCACATCAGGCCCTCTGCTGTCAGCGCAGGGCCCGCTTCGGGTCCTCTGTCTCCCTTTCTCTCTGCCCCTCCCAAGAGCACACTCGTGCTCTTTCTCCAAGATAAACAAAAACAAAAACCTCAGAAACTGCAGTTGGGTGGAAGGCCATCTGGCCCCACGAACGCCCACCCGCTTTCTGGACCAGCGTTCTCCGCTTCTATCATTAGCTGAAAAGCACCCTAGAAAAACCAGCTCCTGCAGCAAAGGTCACCAAGCTCCCCCCCACTGCTCTTGCTGACGGCACAATGGCGAGTGTCACCCAGCAAGGCGGGCGTCGTGGCCAAATCTCTTGTGGATCCTCAGCAAAGCCAGGACCGGATCCCGAGTCGGCTCGGCCAGGGTTCAGAGCTCTTTCCGGAGGCCGGCGGGAGCTCCCAGGCCCGGCGCACACAGCCACGTGCCTTGTAAAGAATGGCCGGGTGCCATCACCAAACACTCTGATGCACCTGGTCTTGGCGGGAGGGCAGGCGGCAGGCACGGGCACCGGTGTTCTCAGAGAACACGCGTGACGTCGCTAGCCCAGGTCAGAGGGTGCCTGCCGACCTCCTGCTTAGCGCTCCGAAAACACCAGCGGCCAGCAGAGGAAGGCTGTTCTGGGGTCTTCCGCTCACCTGCGGGGGTCGGGCCGTCCCGCACAGCCTTCCGATATTCCTGCACACTTTCCTGGAAGTTGGGGAGCTCCAGGGCCTCGGCGATGAACTCCTCAGGATTGCAGTTAATAACCGCATCCCTGCAGGGAGAAAAGCGTCTCTCAGGCGACCGGCCCGGGCACGGCCTCAAGCAGACACCCAAGTGGATGTCTGGAATTGACTTATGGACGCGACCCGCAGAATGTCCTTCACATCAAGAGTGAAGGCCAAGTGCCTGAGACCCCGGGCGGTCCTGTCCTCCTGCCGTGTGGACGCTTCCTTCTCAGCCTAGTCGGGGGGTGGGGGGGGGGGGGGGTGGTCTCAGAGCAAGTTCTGAATAGTTTCAGCCCCTCACGACATCTCAGCTCAAAGTCTCACGAACCCGACACGACTGACATTCGGGGCAGGGTCCTGCGCGCCACCCCGACCTCCACCCACTCGAAGCCACTGGCAGCCCCCAGGCCCTCCCGGGCTGTAACCACAAAAAACATCTCCAGACGTTGCCTGACGTCCCTTGGGAGCCAGAGGAAGGGAGGGGAGAGGAGCAGACGGCCCTGGTGGACACGCACAGCCCACGAGCAATGGCTCGCGTGGTAACAAGTCCTCAGGGCCCAAGAACCCTGTGGAAACGCAGGCCTTGACTGATGCGTTTCTCGCGAGGCCCCGGTCCCGCCACGCTGACAGGCAAGCCTCCGTCAGCGGCTCCCCACCCCGACCGGGCGCTCGCGCAGGGAGGCCGGGCCCGGCTCCCCAGAATCCGACCCGGGAGGCCCGGGACTTGCACCGTGCGTGGGCATGAGGCGCATCTGGGTACCGGCTGGGCTCAGCTTTATGAGCCTTGTGTGCAGAGGCTGACAGCAGGCTCCGAAATCTGAAGACCGCACGGTCTGTAAAAAGCCCGAGCACTCGTCACAAGAGCACACAGCGTGCAGTCACAGCACAGTGGACGGGAAGCTTCAACTCGCTCGGGATTCACTTGGACGTGAGAGATGTGTGGGCGGGAGGCACTTCCCACGGTACTGGCTGGACTGGTAGAGGCTTTCCTGCCGGCAACTTAACGCTCACCGAGTGCCCTCCGACCCAGTAACCCCACACCTGCGAGCCCCCCTGACGGAACAGAGTTCCCCTCAGACGCTTGCCTATAAAACACTCGATGCCTCAGTGGAACAACACAAAACGAGAAACGTCTAAAATGAACAAACACCCCATCTGCAATGCCATTAGAAATCCGGTTACCAAAGACCACGCGATGGCTCAGGAAAAGAAAGACGTGTCAGGTCACAGATCCACACACACACTTTTCAAAAGATACATTCCCCGCTTGTTCCAATTTAAAAACAGAATGTGAACCATCAATTTCTCTCATCTCGGGGACGAGATGACAGGTGACTAATTTTCTCCATCAAACACACGTTACTTCTCTGATGTAAAACAAGGGACACGTATGTGTCCCTGTCGTCATGGGGAAGACTTTGCAAAAGCTTCGTCGCTGGCCTCGCCCTCCCGCCCCGACCCAAACCAGAGCCGCGTGTCCTGGTGACTTTGCTCTGGGACGCAGCCGCCCCCGTTCATTTACTGCTCGTCCGGGGCTCATCTGCAGCAGGGACAGAGTTCAGTGCCCGAGACCAGGCCACATGGCCTGCACAGGCTGCAGTATGCACTACCTGGCCCTTCACGAGAAGAGCCTGCCGCTCCCGCTCTAGACCCTGCCGTCAGCTCAGAGTCGTCCTGACCTCTGCCACTCCCTCCGAGGACGCAGCTGATACTTGAGGAGGCACTCGCCCCGGACGGTGGGCACACGGGAAGCCGGGACTTCCTCCTGGAAGAGACAAACCCCACTGCGTGGAGAGAAACCGAGCCGAGGGGCCGGGCCGGGCCGGGGGACCGTGTGGGGCACTACCTGGCGGCAGGGGGGTGGCGAGCGGGGGGAAGATGTCGGGGTGGATGAGGCTGAGCTGCGTCTGTATCTTGTGGCTGCGGAGATTGTGGACGGACGAGCAGCTCTCGTTCAGGACCAGGTGCTGGGCGGCGGGCCCGAACCTAAGGCAGAGACGGCGTGTTCACGGTGCCCTGCAGGGGGGACCCCGCTGCGGGGACGGCAGCGACACCAGTGCACGTAGGTAGGTGGAGGGGCTCAGAGAGAGGAAGTCGCACTGCTCTGCTCGGAGTCCAGTGCTCTCTGCGGACTGGAAAGAGTCCAGAAGAAACCAGAAAGCTAAGACGTTGGGCGCCTACGTCGGGACTGGGAAACAAAACGGAGTTCAGGGTAGAAGAAAAGGCACCATAAAAGGAAAACAGACCACGGGTGTTAGGGCTCAGGCCCTCCTCCAGGAACAGAGGGTGACGACGAACCGGCTATCCAGGAAGGAGCAGAGGGGGCGCCTGGATGAACAGGGGGCTGGGGGGCTGGAACCCCACCACGTCACCCTGTGCTCAGAGCTTAGCTCCGACACCACCTGGTCTGGCCCCGCCTGGTGCTGAGCTGGGCCGGCGTGGAGCGCCCTCTTCTCCCGGTCCCGAGCGTGGGCAGATGGCCACCTCTCCAGACGGGATGAAATAGCGAGGCACCAGCACACTGCCTGTCACATGCTGGGTGTCCAGTGACCTGAGGCTGCTGTGCTACACTGGCCAGTCTCTTCTTTAGGACTCGGCCACGGGGTCATCAAGAGTGGGCGGTGCTCACCGGGACACGGAGTGTGCGGGGACCCCACTAGCTGCTGGATGTGTGCGCACGGCGCCACCTAGTGGCAGCTGTTCCCCACGCGGGGCACAGGTGTCTGCCGGGGGAAGGAGGGGAGGACAGACAGACGGCACAGGGTCCTACCTCTCCATCCACTGCTGGTACCTGGAGTCCGCAAGCACACGCTCCGGGGCCATGTGAACCACCAGCGCCACGGGGGCCTCGGCATTTCCCTGGTACCTGGGGGGAGGGGAGAGTGGTGTTTTGCTTCGGACAGTGATACAGGCTCACAACGTTCGCACGCGGTGCCTGTGCAGCCGTGGGGGGGGGGGGGGCGCTCGGCTTGCTCTCCCGGTGGGTGAGCACAGGGAGGGCGCCAGCTGACTCCTCTGGTTGGCTCGGGGGCTGCCCGCCGGGCCTTCCCGCAGGCGCTGGAGACAATCCCCGTCCCCTCCGGCCACAGGGGCTCGGACCTATGGAGCAGGACAGAGGTTCTCCAGGCCTCTTCTTGCTCCGCCCCCCCCATCTTTCACAGCAGCTCCCCCCATAAATCTCGGCACCTCCAGCTCTACCTTACTGCCCGCCTTCCAGTAGACCCAGGGCACAGGCATGGGCCGTTACAATGGTCTGTGATTCCACCGTCCAAAGAGAGAGGGTCACTTTCTAACATGCTGATGCATTTCCTTCCGGTTCCCGTAAAAAAATTCACACAGTATTTTTAACCTATCCTTCCCTTCCGCGCACGCGCATGCACACAGGCAGACATAAGGACAACACACACACACACACACACACACACACACAGAGCGCACGGGGTCGCGTGCTTAAACCTCACAGCACTGCCTCAGCGCACGCGCCAATCAGCTCACAGGGACTCCAAGTAGCTTTGCCGCCACGGCATGACTGAAACACAAAGCCTGTGCCAGCCGGGTACCCAGAGTCGCCCAAGGAGAAAAAGCGGGTCTGAGGAAGAGCTTCTCACACTAACCTGAAAGAGTCAGAGCTGCCCCAGAAGGTCTGTTGTGATAAGCACCATAAAACGACTGAGTGAAACACGTAAATCAGAATTAGGAGCAGGAGAAATACACGCAGAAGAAACCACGAAGGACGGGAGAAAGAGGAAAGCGCGGGCGTGTGGGGCCAAGCTACCCGGGATGACAGCCGACCTGAAAACGGGTCCCGCATCTTTGCATGACAGGAGACAACGGAGCCCAGGCCACCGGAATATCAGAACAAAGGTGTTCCCAGACTAAGGTTCCATCCCTTAACACAGACCCCTGACCAAGACTCTCACACACGTCAGACCTGCCTCAACAGAATCAGTGCAGGCAAGTGAACAATTTATGAGCTAAAAATAGTCCAGGGGCGCCTGGGTGGCTCAGTTAAGCATCTGACTCTTGATTTCGGCTCAGGCTCATGGCATCGAGCCCGGCAGAGGGCTCCGTGCTGACAGCACAGAGCCTGCTTGGGATTCTCTCTCCCTCTCTCTGCCCCTCCCTACTCATGCGCATGCTCACTATGTCTCTCAAACATAAATAAACTTTAGAAAAAGAAAAAAAGGGCTGAAAACAATTCTAGAACGTGTCCTAGACTTAGCACCCTAGCCAACCGCTGATCTTCTAGTCTGCAAGGGCTCCGGGTCTCAGTCTTCCCTAATTTCACTCACACAATCGCATACTCCGTAAAGCCCGCCGACTAGCAGTCCCTTGGTCAATCCTGCCAGCAGGGGCCTGACCCCGGCACTTGGAGCTGGGAGCACGGGCTTCCCAGACGCGGCTCCGTGCCAGGAGCAAGCACGGGCCAGGCAGACGCCCTCCTCCACCCCGACGGCCCTCGTCACCTCTTGAAGGTGGCGTTCTCGCAGACGGGCCGAATGAATCCTTCGTCCGGACACTCCACCACAACAAAAGCAAGGCCGGGATCTGGAGGAGTACAGATCTCTTCAGGCAAAATCTGCAAAACAGCGGGGTGATGACTCTCTCCGAGGGCAGAGCCCCAGCTCAGCAGACATGCAGGGAACTGCCAACCGCACAGAATCCCTACGGAACACGCACGGACCAGCGGGAGGATCACCGCCCGCCCCCTTCCCACTCGTGCTGCTCCTCTACACGTACGCAGACTTGGAGAGGGCACTTCAAACCCAGAGTGGCCATGAAGCCGGGCAGGACAGTCAAGCTTCCCTCGGGTTTGTGGCCGTTGGTTCTGACATTCTCAGACGCCAGAGAAAACACCCTGGTTAAGAGCACGGTGGCGGTCCTTTGGGCCGCGTGCCCCAAGCCCACCCTCAGGGGGTCTGTCGTATGTCCGACAAGGGAGAGCACCCATCCCATGAAGAGGAGGACCCCCAACCCTAACTAGACACTCTGCATTTACACCCAAACGTGGCCAGCGTGGACACGCTTCCCTCAAAGTGAGCTCTGTCTGCGGGGCCCGGGCCAGAGCACGGCTGTCCCACGTTCGGGCCCCCACGGGGACTGCGGACACATCACGGAAACGGGCGTCTCACCTCCCTGCCCTCGTAAGTGACGCTCCTCCCGTCCTTGACAGCAGCGATGATGGGGGCGATGGCAGCCGTCCCGCTGAAAAGAGGAGGCCAGCCACGGGTGAGCCGGGCGCTGCGGGGACACGGACCCCCCGCCCACCCCCGGCCGCCTGGCTGCACTCACACCGGGAGGCCCAGCTCCTTGGCTTTGAGCACCAGGAAGTTTCCTTTCTTCACGTGCAGCTGCCACAGACAGAACGCAGACGTCATCTCAGTGAGGGAGGAGGAAGCTCGGCTTTAACCACTTTTCTTGGGTTTTAACCACCTTTCTGGTTTTATGTTTTTAGTGTGTGTGTGTTTTAATGTTAATTTATTTTTGAGAGAGCGAGCGTGAGAAGGGGAGGGGCGGAGACAGAGGGAGACAGAAGATCCGAAGCAGGCTCCACGCTGTCGGCACAGAGCCCGACGTGGGGCCCGAACCCACGAACCGCGAGATCATGACCTGAGCCGAAGTCAGACGCTTCACTGAGCTGCCCAGGCGCCCCTGGCTTTGCTCTTTAATTTCGGTTTCTTTCTTACCGCTTGATGAAGCACTCAGGTCCGGTTATTGCTTTGAAATGAAATACACCATATCCCACGCTACATCCTGAAGAAGTCACTGATTCTCAAATACTTTAGGACTAAAAGCTGAACGACTTAAAACCCAGCACGTTACTTCCTGACGTTAACTTGTTACAGATCAGTAAAATGCAATCCATTTCCAAATCAGAAGTATCCTTCAAGCATCCTTGAGAAGAAACAAACACCTTTCTGTCTGATCATCCCATACTTACCATTTAATAGCTAACAGGACGTGACCAGAACCTTGTCTAACAGAAATGATCGCACAAATCCCTACAGGACCCAGAACCGTGAGGGCAGTGACAGGCACTAACGCGGGAGTGATCTTCCCCCTGTGGTTTTCGCAAACCCGTAACAGGGAGCTGCTTTCATCCTGGAGAAAAGTTGTAATGAAAAATGCCCAACATGCTCTTACCGTGCCGGAAAGACAAACAACAAATCCCGCCCCCAAACCTGATAGTCACCCTCCTGTACTTAAAAAACATGTACGTTCATTCTACGGATCTACATGTTTCATATGTAATAATAAAAAGTCAGAAACGGCATAAAAAGTTAATAAATCTTTGACTACGAAGTTCTACTTGGTTTTCATTTTCTTCCTTAGATCTTTAAAAGGGAAGTAACTCTGAGGGCAAAGCCTACAATTTGGATCCTTGAGTCTTACTGGGATTCTAGAATTTTCTAGCTCGGCAAACATTACCCTAGATGAAGGATTACAGCTTTAGTGCATGTAACACAAAGATGATGAGCTCAGATGACGGCTTCAGACATCATCGTCTGTGAAAACGTGACCTTCCCTCCACAGACCCTGATGGGCTTCAGGATGGAAACTACGTCTCTAACATTTAACAGGGACTGGCAGACTAAGGCAGGCAAAACCCCTCCCTCTACTCCAAGCTGACTTCAGCCCACAAAAGACATGTGCCCACCTGAGGGCACGGAGTGTGTGGCAGGCAGCGGAGAAGCAGAACACAATCCCATGAGGCCCCGCACTGGCACACGGCGGTCTGAAGCCCATGCTCTCCTAGCGGAGGACAGCCGGAGTCCCGGGCCCTCACACGTAGGGCCTCTTGCCTTCGACCTCCCACGGCCTGCACCAGCTCAGCTGTGCTGCCGTCCAAAGCCTCAGCCGGGAAGCAGCAAATTGGCTCCAGGAGGGATAAGGGCCCACAGGCTGATGGGTGAGAGCAGGGCCCAGACGGGGCAGCAAACAACAAAGGAGGGGACACAAGGGCCGGGGGGGCCATAGCCCACAGCCTCGGGAACGGCGGCCCAGCAGTGGCCAGGTTTACAAGTGGGGGGGCGGCCCCACCACACAGGGCACACTTCATCACACTCCATGGCCTCTACTGAGAAAGGAGGGAAGGACCTCATACAATTTACAGATTACCGTATAAACCTACTTTAAAAATTGGGGGCACATAGGTGGCTCAGCATCCGACTTCGGCTCAGGTCATGAACTCACGGTTTGGGAGTTCGAGCCCCACATCGGGCTCTGTGCTGACAGCTCAGAGCCTGGAGCCTGCTTCGGATTCTGTGTCTCCCACTCTCTCTGCCCCTCCTCTGCTTGTGCTCTCTCTCAAAAATAAACATTAAAAAAAGTTATTTTACTGCCTAAAAACTCAGAGATACCCAAGTAGTAAGCCTATCGACAATAGTACCTAACTTATAAAACCTACTATTACTTAAATAAATTGACCAGGGCGCCTGGGTGGCTCAGTCCGTTAAGCAGCTGACTTCAGCTCAGGTCATGATCTCGCATTCAGTGAGTTCGAGCCCCACCATCGGGCTCTGTGCTGACAGCTCGGAGCCTGGAGCCTGCTTCGGATTCTGTGTCTGCCTCTCCCTCTGCCCCTTCCCTGCTTGCACTCTGTCTCTCAAAAATAAATAAACATTAAAAAAAATTTATTTCAATAAGGTTGACAGAAGTGATACAATCAATGATCCTGCAACTGATAACGATTACTACTGACCTTCCAGAAGTGTTTTTCCTGATTGGTGTTATAATTTGGATGAAAATTACAAACCTATTTTAAAATCAACATTACTTCTCAAAAACCAACGAAAGCCCACAAAAAGTCAACACATGTAGCTTTACCACAGATTAAAGTGTTCGCTACACTTAATAAAACTTTAATGCAAAGCCCTATTAAAAATAGGCCATTAGTCAAGTTTTTAAAATACTCTATTGTCATAAAATTTTCACAGAATCGGACCAACTTCAGATTTGCAGACACAGGCCTCAGTGAGTGCTCGCCGGCATTAAAATGCGTCTAGCTCGAGTGGTTTAACAGCTACGGTAAAACCATCGGAACTAAAAGAGAGCTGAAGGAGTCTGAACGGAGGCCCGATTCCTTTGCAGGAACACAAAGCCACATTTCTGAAGTGCAAGACGGCTGACCGTTCCCAAACACACACCAGCGTGTAGGCGGAAGGGCTCCGTTGCCGGAAGGGCGTTTGAAAGTACATAAAATTATAGGTGGCAGATGGGGACACAGGGGGTCTGTGCTCCTTCTGGGCACAGGGGACTCGGGAGCTGCCACCTCAGAATCACAGGACAAGCACTGACGGAAGGTCACCACGCACGCTCACTTTTGAAAGCCCACCGGGGAGGCGCTTACCTTACAGACAAAGGCTACGACCAAGGACGGGTCCCTGCCACGCTTTCTCTGGCCGACACCTGAGGAAAACCGAATGTGGTCAGAACAAGGCCGGTGTGAACCTTCTCGGGCTTCCCAGGCGGATGGTCATCCGAAGTCTGGCTTCGTGCAAAATGGAACGGACACAACCGTACGAGACAAGGGTCAAAGAAAACCCTGGTACCCTTTCTGCGGCAGACCTGGATGTCGTCCCACTGGCGCCGAGATCGGAGCAAACAGAAAATGCAAACTGCCCACCAGAAAAACTAGAAATGTCTGGTGAAACGTTTCAAAAAATGACAGTGTACCCAGACGTGGAGAAGAAAAAGCAAACTGTAATGTGCTTTATAAACAAGTGTAAGAATACGCGAACGAGCTCGAAGGTAAAAGGCCTGCAGGGAAGATGCACCTGTGCCATCCACACCAGGGTGGCGCACAGGCCGGCCCTTCTGGGGCAGCAGGCCCGACCAGGGCAGAGAGAGGAACGATCGGCCTCGCCCGCCGTGGTCCCACGCCTCCAACACCTCTACTCCTGGGATTCTGACTCACTTTCTCAGCAGCCTGTCGTTCTGGAGGAAAAGGGGCAGAGCCACTCACTGATAGGACCCGTGGGCTTCGTGCACTCGTGAAAGATCACCTCGCGTTAACGAAGGCTGCGAGAGGCTGCGTACGAACCCATCTGCCGGAGCCTGCTCTCCTCCGGGCGCACGGAACACAGTTTGGGGCCCAACCAGGGCCGGGGACTGGCCCTAGAGCTCCATACGGCCACCTTCACCCTCTGCCCACGGGCCAAGTCCCACACTGACAGAGAAGCGCCCGTTTTACACACAGGCTTCTTACGAAAACAATTCCAATGCAGCAGGACGGGGCAGCAGATAAAGAAGCCAGCGTCCTCGAGACCGCATGCTGTTGGGTTTAAATAGCATTACCGTCTGCAAGATGCTGCTCGTTCTCGGTGGATCCAGAATCCGAAGACTGCCCTGGACTGAGTCTTTCTGGACTCTGAGACGGCTGGCGTTCTCCACGCTTCTGCTCGCCTGGTTGGCATGGAAAACAATCAGACCCCACGCCACGCAGGTGAGCTCACGGCCAGGAGCCCGCTGTGCACACGGGTCGGTACCGGAGAGCCCACTAAACAGCCTGCCTCCTATGACAGTGACTGGGTGCCTCCCCACCCGGGTCTCTGACCAGGCGCCACACCCACCCGGGTCTCTGGGCCGCAGGACCTTTTGATCCCCTTCCCATGTCTGCTCAGCCGAGAGCCCTGACCACGGCAGGGACTCAACAGTGTCTGCGGACTGAAACGCAGGCAGGCAGCAGGCTGGTTCACGCACCGGCGCCACCCTCCGCGAACAGACCTAGGCCGACGGTGACAGCGCCGTGGGAGGGCCGTGACTTTGCAGCCAGTTAAGTCTCCAGGCCAGTAAAACAACTCGCCGTGCTAAGAGGCCGGCTGGGCCGCTGTCTCGCAGAAGCCCGCCCGCTCCCCCCGTGCACGTTCCTTATCGGCCCTAGGGGCTGGGACAGCCGGCCAGCTTGGGCCACACAAGCTAACGTCAAAGCAAACGGTCGCGTGCCAGGAAGGGAGGAATAGAGAGGGACACACATTAGGCCCGGGGGGGTCGGCAGGGGTCAGGAAAGAGAGGACATCTGACCAGGAGTGAGCCAGACAAGGCGGGCTCTGATGCGACCAGCCGTCTCACTGGGCCCCAAGCATGTCTGCCTCTGTTCGAGACACACACCCACCTCCCTCCCGCACACACAGGGGCCGTGCAAGCTGCGTGTCCAGGCCAGGGCCGGGCTTCCTGGCCCCCTGCGGGGGGCTGTCTGTCCTCTGTGTCCCCTGAGCACCTGGCAGGCCTCGCTGTCAAGGGAACGTCCCTAGTGCCCTGCGTCCTCTTCGCCATCAGCAAAACCTGGCCCGGGGTGTGACTGGCCAGACACAGATGAGACACACGTGGCGGGGCCTGACAGGCGGACGGTCTCTAAGTCAAAACCTCGTCGTCCGACCCTGGGACTCGCGAAGGTTCACGGGACCTTCTGAACTACTCACAACACTTCTATTAGTATTAGCGTTTATAAACAACGCCTTCCTAGCGCAAACCCCTCCAGCATCCCATCACGAAAGGAGTGCTTACATCCGTGGCAAATAAACCCCAAGCGATAAACGTGCAAAACTGACAGGGCAGATTACGATGTCCCAAAGTACAATCACGATCGTTAGGAGTCCAGTGTGTCTGGTGAGGTTGTGAACTCCTGAAGGGCAGGAACCATCTCAATTCTTCCACTAAATTTCCTGATCGTATCGAGAACACAAGACCAGGCACACAAAGCCAGTACTCGAGCATTTTCTATTTTCGCACGCCCCTTTCCTTGCCCGGGACCTACATGCCTCCCTCCTCCCAGGAAACGGGGCTTTTGTACTCACTGTATATGGGGATCTGGAAAACTGTCATGGTCTCATCCTTGTATTCGGGTGCCGAGTGGGGCCGCACGGCTGTATGAAAAAGACCACGGGGCAGTGACTGCACTGGACGGAGGCACTGGGGGAGGAAGAGCCTTCCAGATCACCAACCACAAGCAAATGGTTTCCCTTGGGATTCTGCTGGGAAGCTACACTACAACCAGAATTTCTGAGTAAATTACAAATTTTAAGAAAGAAACACCAATGTATTTTCATCGGCCAATACTACACTCAATGAAAAAAATGTATTCTCGCTACCTGCTTAAAAAAAAAAAATTCTCAAATTTATTTTTTTAATTAATTTTTTTTTTAACGTTTATTTATTTTTGAGACAGAGACAGAGCATGAACGGGGGAGGGTCAGAGAGAGAGGGAGACACAGAATCTGAAACAGGCTCCAGGCTCTGAGCTGCCAGCACAGAGCCCGACGCGGGGCTCGAACTCACGGACCGCGAGATCGTGACCTGAGCCGAAGTCGGCCGCCCAACCGACTGAGCCACCCAGGCGCCCCAACAATTCTCAAATTTAAAAGGCATATGTTAACACACGGCCTCGTGACACCAAAAGGAATGCATCATCTCAGCTGTAAGAACCACCATCCGATGTGAAATGAGACGTTGGTGTTTCCGCTGAAGATGAGCATCAGGGGCGCCCGGGGAAGCTGGGCTGGGCGTCCGACTTCGGCTCAGGTCCTGATCTCGTGGTTTGTTAAGTTAGAGCCCCAAGTCAGGCTCTGTGCTGACGGCTCGGAGCCCGGAGCCTGCTTCGGATTCTGTGTCTCCCTCTCTCTCTCTCTGCCCCTGCCCTGCTCGTGCTTTCTCGCTCTCTCTCAAAAATAAATAAGCTTCAAAAAAAAAAAACAAAACAAATGATGTTTGAAGAGGAGTGTTAACAAACCAGGGACGTGGACCGCCTGGGGGCGGGGGCCCTGCTGGCATAGTGGGCTCCGCCTCGCCCCAGGAGGAGGCCACCTGCCTCCCAGCAGAGCCCAGCTGGACCCAGTAGCATCTCTAGCCTCTACCTGGGGGCAGGAGGGGGCGCGCAGAAAAGCGCAACAGGCAAGATTTAAAAAATTCATCTCCTGTTGATGAAGCACGGGGTTTTAAGGTTTCACGGGGTCCAATTTTTATGGTTTCTCCTTTGAGAGACTGGGGCAGACAGAAGACAGAAATGGCCGATCACGAGTCAGAGGCAGGAACGTACCCAGGTCTATTCCCTTCAGCGGACCAGAAAATGTTTTGATAGCTTCCAGGTATTTTTCCTACAAAAGAGAAAGAAGGAAAGCAGCAGTTCCGGCGGCGCAAACGGCAACGGGCAGTATGCAGAGAAGTCAACGTAAAAGCCCAGTAAGTATTCTGAGCCACCTTTGCAGAAAGAGTCACGCGGTGGCCGCTCTACGCTAGAAGCCAAGGGTTCAGCGGTGAGCGGGGGACGTGCTCCCCAGCCTCGTGAGACATAAAATCCGGCGACAAAACTGAACCGAGGCAGAGCACAAACCCCCGGGGAGTGGCAGCCGTGCCGAGGGTCTGCAAGAAGCCCGTGGGACGCGGGGGCCGGGGTACGGCCCGTCCGAGAGTCAGGCAGGCTCCTGAGCAAATGTCCTTGCGACGGGGCTCTGGGGGCTCAGAAGGAAAGCCCTGGGACGGGAAGGGGCTTCAGGGAAGAGCTAAGAGGGGCCCGCGGAGCCCCAGCGTGGGGACCGGGATACGGAAGCCAAGGGTGGGCCTGAGCCGGGACCCACAGGGCTCCCAGGCCCTGCTGCGGGGGCGGCACTGTGCGGGCTGTGACTTGCCTACGGGTGCGTCCCCACCGCGTGGCGGGTATGAAGCTGTCATGGAAAACACGGGTAGGAGACAGACGGCACGAAGGCCTCGAGGACAGACAAATGGATGGATTCGAGGCACTATTTTGGAGACAGAATTAACAGCACCTGGCGGCTGCCTGCCTGCCTTTCATGTTAAGAACTGGGAAATCACGATGGGCACACCACTTCTCGGCAGTGTGAAGGGGCTGCGTTGGAAGGTACGAACGGGTCTGAAATGTGCGCGCGCACTTGCTACCGAACACGTAAGGAGCTGGCTTAGCGCTTTACGTGCGTACCTCGCGGAACCCTTCGCAACTTTACGGAACATCACAGCCATCTGACAGAGGCAGAAACTGAGGCTCTAGGAGATACAGCGACTTGTGCAAGGTGACACGGCCTCTTTAGCTTGAAAGGCGGAGGGTTCACTCCACCGTCAGTTAACTCCGGAAGGCAACAGGGGAATTTGCAGAAACGGAAACGGCTCGCGACTCACGTTAAAAAAGGAGGGGTTGGCCTTGACAGCTAGTCAGGAGAGACTCACCAGCTGTGGAGGTCCCGAAAGCACACACTTTGGGAGCCCGGTTTCCTTTAAGGTGAGAATCATTCCTGGAAGGAAAGAAGGAAAGAAGGGAGGAAGGTCAGCCGTCTCCTCACCGTGCCCGGAAGCTGCCACCAGGGGGCGCACTCCTCGCTTAACTAGCTATTTATCTACTTGTCCTCGTTCAGGCTTCAGTCATCAAGGGCCACGTGCAGCAGTGACGCCTGCCGGGGGTGTAAGGTGACTGTAACCATCACCACCACACCCTCCGGTTTACTGGCACGTTTCTCCAGTCCAGCAACTCGATAAACGAAGTGGACGGTAACGCTTGGGAAGCGGCATGCGTGTTAAAATCTGTCCTTCTGAGTCACAGCTTTTCATGCTGCAGCTGACGGGGCGAGCATAAAAAGAATTCCAGCGCGCAGGGGCCCCTGGGTGGCCCGACTTCAGCTCAGGTCATGATCTCAGGGTTTCTGAGTTCCAGCCCTGCGTCGGGCTCTGTGCTGACAGCTTGGAGCCTGGAGCCTGCTTCTGATTCTGTGTGTGTGTGTGTGTCTGCCCTTCCCCTGCTCATGTTCTGTCTCTCTCAAAAATAAGCATTAAAAAAGAAAAGAAAGAAAAAAGAAAAAAGACTCCAGCTCCCGTGGGCTCAGAAGATGGGCAAAAATGAACAAACAAAAAACGAACAGGGCAGGCTAAAAATCCCAGACTTCCCTCCAGCCTCTAACTTCAGAAAGAATATACTTACCACACAGCCCCCCCACATTACACCAGTGCATTCGGGTCAGGAATATGTTATCCAAACGAGCCACCTTCAACCTAAGAAAGACAGAACACTTGAGCAACACAGGGACCCTCTGTGCTGCTTCAGAAGCACTCCCGTCTGTCACCTCGGCGTTCAGGGCCCACAATCACCTCCGCCCCAAGAGAAAACGGTGGACTCACTTGTGCTCCTGCATGAGTCGCTGAACGCCTTCTCCACAGTTGAAGAGATACCTACAGGACACACGTTACGCAAGAAATTCAGGAGATGCTACTCTGTAAAAGCTCTGCCACCGTTTTACATGCTTTACTGTTCGCTTCGAGAAAAACACACGTTGCGCTCCTGGGCTGCATTCCTGGCGTGAAGATGCTGCTTGGGAACGAGCCCTCCTTAGAGGAGCGGCGAGCAGGGGACTGGGGGCCTGTGTAGCAGGCTGGTGCTGGAGCGAGATGGGTCCTCTCCCCCATCACCTCACCAGACCTGATACCACCCCACACGCCAACCATGAGGTCCCGGTGTCGGGGCACACGAGAGGTCGTGCGGCCAAAGTGTGCCACGAGGGGGCTCGGGGCCCAAGGGTTGGAAAGAGGACGCTCCTGCCCAAGTGTGCAGCTCTCAGGGGCCCCCCGGGAACCCCACGGCCGTGGGGGTGTAGGGCATCTGGGACCCCCCCGCACCCCCCAAGGGGCCAAGCTCGGCTGCAGCAGCGGAACTCCCCACGGGTGACGCGGAGACACCGCAGCCCCGAGGGCGGGCGGGGCGCGACGAGGGGACGCCGCCTAGGCCCGGCCGGACTCCGGGGCGGCGCACTGACCGGTTGTACTCGGAGAAGACATAGAGCGCCGCGCCCACGTCCCGGCCGCCGGCCGCCACCACCTGCAGGTACACGGTGTTCGGGCCCCCGGGCTCCCACGCCGCGCCACGCTTCTCCCGCGTGCGCAGGTGCCGCAGCGGGTCCTTGGGCGGCCGCTGGCGGCGGGCGGGTCCCTGCGACATGGCGCGCCCGGCCGCGGACCGCAGCAGCAGCACCGAGCGAAAAGCCCACATGCGCCGGCCTCCGCCCGCGCTCCTAAGGCTGCGGGTCACTGAGCTCCTGGTGCCCCCCCACGCCCCGCCCCTCCGCCCCGCGTGGCGGGCCCAGCCAATCAGAGCGCCGCGCGTCGAACTGCCCACCTACGCGAGGCCACGCGTCCAATAGCGAAGAGCCTTGCCCCTCGCGGCTTGTCAATTGGGGACGGCCATAGAGTGGGGGCATACTAGAGCGCCCCGAACGGCCCCGCCCCCTATCTCTTTCCGGCTTTCCCTGCGGCGATTCTTTCCGGAAACTGTTTCGCTTGGGGCGGGACTTCCGGGAGCGCAGAGCCGGAAAAAGCCACCTGGCATAGGAGTCGATTCTTGGGAGTTTTCGTTGGGTGCCCGGGGCGCTTGATCCCTTTTTTCACGGGTCGAGATGTGCCCCGCTAGGCGAGTCAGCCCTTGGAACTTTGGTTCGTTCTTAGTTGTGGTGGTTGTTAGGATGAAATGTGAGGGGATAAGTTCTAGAGAGCGTTAGCGTAGGCGCCCTCGCTAATTTTATTTCCAGTGATTCGCATGAATGAATGCAGGCTCCTAACGATTGTTTTACTATCTTTGGGGAAGAAAAGCAAGAATAATCGATTAGGGGTTAAGAGAACAAGTTCTGGAGCAAGAGAGTCTTGGTTCGTTTGTTAATGGGGTGATCTCGACCTGTCTGAGCCTCAGTTTGCTTATCTGTAAAGTGGGGTGGGGGTAGTTCCAGTTATCTGTGAAAGGGCGGGCCTACACCGGCCAACTCCATCTTGTTCTGTGTCCTTCACCTTGACCACGCCTCCTCCCCTTGAGTAGCTCACCTGCCTAACAGGACTGGGACCCTTCCCCAGCCAATCGGCTGAGGCCACAGCCATTACCTCACCAACTGCCCCTAGGCCCCAATAAAACCTTGGTCCTTTTGAAACTCGCTCTTTATCCCTGGTATCTCACCGCTGCGTCGGTGCAGGTAGGGGATTGAGCTCGAGCTAGCTCGAATAAAGGCTCTTTTGCTTTTGCATCGGACTCGGCTCCCTAGTGGTCTTTGGGGATCACGAATTCTGGGCATAACAATCTATGCCAGATTTTTATAATTAGAGCGCCTGATAATATATTGAAAGCACTTTAAGTGGCGCCGGCACAAAAGAGGCACTCAGTTAATGGCAGCAGAAATAAAAAGTAGAGTACTTCAACCCACGCAAAATATATTGGAACCAACGACAGGTGGCTAAAGAGATGCTGGGCGGGGACTTCGCAGGAGTAAGTGTCCCAGGACGAGCCCTTTGCAAAGCAGTAAAAGGACTTCCTATTCCCTCGCATAGCTAATGAGGATTTCTCCCTGAGAGAGAGCTCAGTTAAAGTCACTAGAGATACAAGGAGCGCCCTCAAACGGGCAAGATGATTTACCCAGGAGCTCCACGCAATTATGAAGCTGGTTCTATGGAAGGTTAGGGCACAACTGTGTAAAAATACATTTTGTGCTTGAAGTCCCCTTCCTGGTGAGGGTCAGGAAAACTGCAGATCTGCTACTGTAGAAGGCTGGACTTCTGAAAAGATTATGGTGCTACCATCCCCCAAATTCATGCAAAATAGAAACAACACTCGATCAACAAAATGAAGAGGCAACAGACAGAATGAGAGGAAAGATCTGCAAACCAGGTGTCTGATAAATGGTTAATATCCAGACTAAAGAACGCCTGCAATTCAATAGCAAAAAAAAAAAAAAAAAAAAAAAAAAATCCAGTTTAAAAATGGGCAAAGGGGCACCTGGGTGTGGCTCAATTAGGCTCAGGTCAGGTCATGATCCCAGGGATGGTGGGATCAAGCCCCTTAGCAGAATTCACTTGGGATTCTCTCCCTCCCTCTCTGCCCCTTTTCCCTGCTAGCATGCGCTCTCTCTCAAATAAAAAAAATTTTTTAAACGGGCAAAGGAATCATTTTTCTTTCTGAGGAAAACCTAGAATGGCCAACAAGTACATGAAAAGGTGCCAAACATCACTAATTGTCAGGAAAATGCAGATCAAATCCACAAGACACCACCTCACACCTGTCCGAATGGTTTTTTATCAAAAAGACAAGTGTTGGTGAGGACGTGAAGTAAAATGAGCCCTTGTGCACTGTCGGTGGGGGTTTAAATTGGTGCAGCTACGAGGGAAAACAGTACGGAGGTTCCTTTAAATTTTTTTTTTTTCAACGCTTTTTATTTATTTTTGGGACAGAGAGAGACAGAGCATGAACGGGGGAGGGGCAGAGAGAGAGGGAGACACAGAATCGGAAACAGGCTCCAGGCTCTGAGCCATCAGCCCAGAGCCCGACGCGGGGCTCGAACTCCCGGACCGCGAGATCGTGACCTGGCTGAAGTCGGACGCTTAACCGACTGCGCCACCCAGGCGCCCCACGGAGGTTCCTTTAAAAAATTAAAAATGGAACCATAGGGTCCAGCCATCCCGCTTCGGGGCACACGTCTAAAGAAAAGGAAATCGTCGTCTTGAAGAGATACCTGCACCCCCATGTTCACTGCAGCCTTATTCACAACAGCCAAGACGTGGAGACAACTTGGGTGTCCGTTGGTGGATGAATGGATAAAGAAAATGTGAGATATATATACGTATATATCTTACATCTTCATATATATATAATTTACATATGTGTTTGCATATAAGATATTTATGTAACAATACATAGTATATGTATTAATAATATGTAAAACATTATCAGTCATAACAAAGATTTGCAACACCATGGGTGAACCTTGAGGGCATTCTGCCAAGTGTAATACGTCAGAGAAAGACCTACCGTATGATGTCCGTCATAGATGGAATCTAGAAAGAATTGAACTCAGAGAAACAGTAGGTTGGTGGGTACCAGGAGCTGGGGGAGTGAAGGAAATGGCTGAAGGGAGTCAAAGGGTACAGACTCAGTTATAAGATGAATAAGTTCTGGGGTGGCTCAGTCAGTTAAGCGTCCGACTCTTGGTTTCGGCTCAGGTCACGATCTCGCAGTTTCATGAGTTCAAGCCCCGTCTCGGGCTTTGCACGGGCAGCACGGAGCCTGCTTGGGATTCTGTCTCCCTCTCTCTCTGACCCTCCCCCTCCTCGCGCGGTCTGTGTGTCTCTCAAAATAGATGAATAAACTTTAAAGAAAACAATACTGTATACTTGAAAGTTACTAAGAGAATAGATCTTAAGAATTCTGAGAACCACACACAGACACACAGATAACTGCGAGGTGATGGGTATTAGTTACATGGTGATCACCATTTTGCAATACATACTTACATCATCTTGTGCACCTTAAAGTTACACACTATTATAGGTCAATTATATCTCAAGAAACCTGGCAAGGGGGACAAAATAAACTATTAAACTTTTTTAAGTTAACAAGTGCAATGTATGCTGATTTTTCCTTTGATGACTACTTTGATCCTTTTTTGAAAGCGTTAAATTCCACAGACTAAAGTAAATTTTTGGTTCTCTTTTACTGGTTCCCTAGGCTCATATCTGTCAGGTAATCCCAATACCTTAAAAAATATCGGAAGAATCCCTACTGGTCATCTATTTGTATAAAATTCCAAGAGATGGGTGAAAAGGTTAGGGAAAGCTGGCTATCAGGTCATTTCCAGGGCATGGTATGCCCTTCTGTAATGAGGCTCTGGGTCGTAGGTTTATGCCTAATATATGAAGACCGAGGTAACTTGCCCAATCAGAGGTTATATTGGAATGATCCCCGAGAACAGGGCTTGGTCAGTCTCATTCTCTGCTGTATCATCGGCTCCTAGGATAGGGCCTGGGTTATGGAAGGCAAGTAATAGCAGGAAGTTAGGAAGAACCCGGTCGTTTAAATGAATTTATGTCCTTGCAGTTGAACAGGGCTCGAAATTCAATCAAGACCACAACAAGGGTGTTATCAGATGGGATGGTCTGACTGGTACTTTGAAAAAAGATCTTAGAACAAGATGTTCCAAATTTTTTTTATGTCTTCATTTTTGAGAAAGAGAGAGTGCCAGTGGGAAAGAAGTAGAGAGAGAGGGAGACACAGAATCGGAAGCAGGCTCCAGGCTCCGAGCTGTCGGCACAGAGCCCAATGTGGGGCTTGAACCCACGAACCGCGAGATCATGACCTGAGCCGAAGTCGGATGCCTAACAGACCGAGGCACCCAGGTCCTCCCTGACTGGTACTTTCAAAAGGGTAAGTCAGAGAGTCAGACAGAAGAGTCTCTCCAGATTTGCTAGGGTAGAAGGAACCTGACGTCAGGGCAACAGGGACAGAGGGCTTTCCAAATTCAGCAATCCCAGCAATTTATATAATCCAACGAGTTCCTCTCGCATTGAACCTCTTTTCTTTTAAAGCGTGCACTTCTGGGTGTGCGAACAACCCCAAAACTCAAGAGGCTTGAAAACCATCTCCAGTCATTGTAACGCTTACCATTTTGCTCACCGGGGATGGCTCATCTCTGTCCCTTGTGTTGATTGCCATGGTAGCTGAATGGTCGGAGAAGTGTCCACCATTGGCCTCGCTCACCTGTCTCGGGCCAGGGTACACCTCCAGGGAGACTCTACACCTAAATCATTCTCCTTGGACATGGACAGTCAGGGTGAGCTTCTTTACAGTGGTGGCCAGTTCCCAAGAAGGGGGAACTGGAATGTCAGGGCTTCCGAAGGATTAGGCTCAGAGGTCAAAGCAAGTCACAATCCGACCCACCCAGACTCGAGGGGAAGGGAGACAGAAGTATCAAAGACACTTGGAACGGAAGAGCCCATGCTTCCCCAGAAGCGACTGAACTCCTTACCCATGAAGATGTGGCCATCGGGCAGAATAAGGTGGCCAGCCAATGCTGGCGTAGGTGTATTTCTGTAGCTGGGCAGATATAAACGTGTAACTTACAACTTGGGTCTCCGGAATCTACACTTGTAGATACGGTTGCCATGAGTGAGGCCCCTCACCCCAATAATCTCTCTTGTGTACCTCACAAATCTTAACTTCCGCACCCGCAAAGCCGAGGCAAATCCTGAGCTCCCACGGCTCTCGCAATCTGACCAAGGGACACCCAATCTGGGGATCCCAGGCACCCGCTGGGCCTTCCCCATACAATACATTCATTCATGTATTTATTCAATCAACGCATGGAGCTTATATTAACTTCTAGATACTGTGCCAAGACGCTGGTGTGCAGACATAGGTTTACCACCAAGACCCTCAGAAACCTGGTGTCTTCGGGGCTGGGATGGGGGTGTGGCCCCAGAGCAGAGGAAAATGTCAGAAGGGAATGTGGACAACGATGTTCTTGTCGGCGCTGGGGTCTAACAGGTGTTCCCGGTGTAGACCCCTGGGAACAACACCACAAGATTTTTTTTTAAGTTATGGGGCACCTGGGTGGCTCAGTCGGTGACGGGTCCAACTCTTGATTTCGGCTCAAGTCATGACCTCACCGTTTGTGAGTTCGAGCCCCGAGTTGGGCTCTGCACGGACAGTGTGGAGCCTGCTTGGGATTCCCTCTCTCTGCCCTTCCTCCCCCTCCCTCTGAAAACAAATGAGCTTTAACAAAAAAAACAAGTTATTTTGAAACAAACCATAGAGTCTTCCAAAGACAACTTATATTGCCCTCAAATTCCTCAGCAGTTTCTCAACCTACCTATTCTCTGTCACTAAGAACTTGGAAAGGGTTCAGGCAGGAATTTCGTCGCTTAGCCTCCCAGCTACATTCTCCGGGGCTGACCCCTCCCCCCACCCCAGGCTTTGCTTATTAATCTAAGCCTCTGCCTGGATTACTTCATTTAATACCACTCACAAATCTGCTAGGAGGCAGTTGTGCCCCCATTTCACAGAAGGCGAAACAGGTTCAGAAGCTTGATAGCTTGTTTATTGTCTACACAACCGACTTCAAAGCCTGCAGGCTTAACCAGTAAGTCAGCTTACCTTCGGGCAGAAATAACATTCAGATGGTTTGGCCTAGGCTCATTCAGGGAGCGACTCGGATTTAAATGTTGCTAGTATTTCTGCCTGAGGTTACATGGTTCATTCGTACCAGGATTGAACGAAGGTGCTTTTCGTACAGCTTTAAACTTGTGGGCCCTAACTGGATTATACTGTCTATACCACAGGTCAACAGCAAAAGGCCGGGGGCCAAATCAGCCCACCATCTGTTTTTGTAAATAAAGCTTTATTGGAACATATCCACACACTTTATTTATGTGTTGTCAATGGCTGCTTTGACCCTACCACAGACAGTGATGGACCCCGAACTTTGACGACGTGGCCCTTCACAGAGGTGGTTTGCGGATCCCTCGTCTATACTGTGGATTAATTTTTTTTTTAGTATTTATTTTTGAAAGACAGAGTGCAAGCAGAGGAGGGGCAGAGAGAGAGGGAGAGACACACACAGAATCCGAAACAGGCTCCAATCTCCGAGCCGTCAGCCCAGAGCCCCACACGGGGCTCGAACCCAAGAGCCTTGAGATCATGACCTGAGCCGAAGTCGGATGCTTAACTGACTGAGCCACCCAGATGCCCCCCAAAAAAGCTCTGCACTAGATTTTAACACAGCAGGAGTCTCAAACAAAAACAACTGGCTTAGCCTGCGTCAGGCTCGGCCACAGTTAATGCCTCCTAGGCTTTATTCATTTTCTATCCTCAGCATCAGGCACAGCGCCCAGACTTGGGGTGTGGGGTTCTCCGTAAGAGCTGAGGGCACAGAGGGCCCGCCGGCTGTCCATTGGCTCCGGCTACCATAACAGAACACCACAGACTGGGGGGCTTGAACAGAAACTTATTTTCTCACCGATCTGGAAGCTGGACATCCGAGGTCAAGGTTGTAAGGGTTGGTTTCTCCCGAGGTGTCTCTCTTGGGGGTCTCCAAATTTCTTCTGATAAGGACACCAGCCTACCATCATGGACTCATTGTAACATAATCACGTCTTTAAAGACTCTGAAAACATTTTGAAATCCTGGGGATTGGCGTTGCAACCTATGAATTTTGAGGGGCACGGTTCGGCCCCTAACAGCTCACTCTGACCTCTTCTCCCCCTGCCCCTTTGTACCTAGAACCCCCACCCCAGCTCTCCCTTTATCTGCTACCCTGAACATTAGAAGGGAGAACTTCGGGGGCCCCTCTCAATAGGATCCCAGCTGCTAAATCTGAACCAGAGTCTGAAACGAGGGAATTCAGACTCTTGCCTAGAGGCGGGGCAAGAGTCTGTAAAGCACCTCTCTCTTGGCTTTATCGGAATATTCTCAGGTGTAGGGAGGCCAGCCCTAACACTTACCTAGAAGGTGAGCTCAGCTGGCACTGGGCGGAACAGTTAAGACTTCTGATTATCAGCACACCTTCTAGATCTTTCTCACGTGGTCAATGAAACATCGTCTGCGTGGCTCCTACAATCTGCCGGCCCTGTGGGCTCTGCCTCCAGGTGTCAGGGTCAGAGTGGGGAAACCTGGTCCCAGGGCAGGGTCGGGTCACAGCAGAGCTGTCCTGAGGCGTGTGACGCCCGCCCTGGCCACGAGGGGGCGCTCTGGGGCCACAGCCTCTACCTGTCCTTAGGGCTTATACCAAGAGCTAAGCCCTTTGTGTTTCCAGTAAGAAGGAAGGCACCATATTTCATTCACCAAGAGCTTGTGGCAAACGTGAATCATAATATTTTGGCCCCGCCAAGTTATACTGAGATTTCAAACCTACGTTGAACACCCATCCATCCACCCAGTACTTCGATCCCACCGTTAACACTTGCCACCAACATTTGCCACACATGCTTTATCACCATCTATCATCTGCCCATGCTTCTGTCCATCCCACAATCCATGTAAATTTTACATGCTTCCAACAGAGCAAGGCACATTGTTCCGTGATATTTTCCTCTTCTTTTGGGTCTCCCCTCTCTCCCTTCAAACACCTCGTGAGCTACCTTTAATGTCCCCTGAAGGCTGTAAGACCTGGGGGTGGGGGGAGGGGCGGGGACATGGCTGCCTGGGGCTTCTGGGCACATGGGTCATCGGACCTAGATGATGAGAATCCCAAATCCCTGTGGCCTGATGACTGGGAATCACATAGTCCCCCCCCCACACACACACCATTTGCCTTAATAATGTGTCAGCTTAATCTATACTTCATATTATGGACTGAACTGTGTTCCCTCCAAATTCATACAATGAGGCCCTAACCTTGAGTAACCTCAGGATGCGACTGTATTTGGAGATACGGCTTTTCGTTAGGTATTTAAGTTAATGAGAGTAGGGGCGCCTGGGTGACTCAGTCATTTAAGCGTCCAACTCTTGGTTTCGGCTCACGTCATGATTTCATGGTTTTGTGAGTTCGAGCCCGGAGTCAGGCTCTGTGTTGGCAGCTCAGAACCTGCTTGGGATCCTCTCTCTCTCCCTGACCCTCCCCTGCTTGTGCTGTCTCTGTCTCTCTCAAAATAAATGGATAAACTTAAAAAGTTAATGAGGGTAAGTGTAATGAGGCCACCAGGGTGACTGTGACAAATACATGTCTGTGGTTTGAGCGCCCCCAGCCTTTGGTATTTTGTTATGGCAGCCTGAGCAGCGGAACATGAACCTGACTTGGCCTCAGGGAAACCCCGGGGGATCCTGCCACTGTGGGGCCTGAATTTTCCACTAACTCCACATAGCGGCTCAAATGCAGGTGAGAGAAAGAGGGTTATTTTCGCACAGCTGATTTTTGTCGCTGTTGATGGAAGTCCTATCCGGTACACAATTAAACAACCGATTTGAGGGGGTGTGTTAACGATGGGACACTCTGGGGACAAAAGAGTGGTGTCAGGGGCAGCTTCTCACAGAATACGTGCCACGCGTGGCATTGTGAAAAGTTAACAGGAGATTTCCAGAACGGCAGGATGAGGAAAGCTGTTCCAGCCGAGGGAACAGGTTGGAGACATGGAAGACGGGAGCGTATCCGAAGAACGACCCGAAACGGTTCACTGAGCGCGAACTCCGTGATCGGCAGTCTTCTGTGAATTTAAATGCATAAATCATGCCACATTCACAAGCGAGCCTGCTGGGCGTGTGCTATTATCATTATACCCATTTCACAGAGGCGAAAACTGAGGCAGAAAGGGATTAGCCTGCCGGAGTTTACAAAAGGCACGGAGCCAGAATGCAAACCCAGGTCCCGACTCCCCGTCTCCATCACCCCCCCCCCCACTTCCCTATTTTGCGTTCCAAACAGCAGCCATCACTGGAGCCTAAATTCAGGATAAAGTAGGACCAGGAGGTGTGCCCGGAAGCCAGGAGCCCTGGTGGTTTAACATTATGCTGCTGAAGGCCAGGGTTACTCAGGCTGGGGTCCCCAGGCCCCTGAGAGGTGGTCGATTGACTCTGGAGGACCTGGGACTTCCAGAGGAATCCTTCAGATGGCTCTTTCCCTTTCAAAGCTCTTCTGAAGTGAATAACACAATCACCACCGGCCTCAGGAACGGCTGCCCACCTCCAAGCCTGCATCTCCAAAGGGGCCAGGATTTACTATTTCAGTTTATTTATTTATTTTGAGAAAGAGGGGGAGAGAGAGAGAGAGCCCGAGAGAGACAGAGCATGAATGGAGTAGGAGCAGAGAGAGAGGGAGGGAGCAAATCCCAAGCAGGCTCTGTGCTGACCCAGCGCAGAGCCTGACTCCCGCATCCTTCTGTTACCCCCTCCCCCTACCCTCTCTCTTTCCTTCTTCCTCCCTCCTTCCTTCCCCACCTCCCTCCCCCTTTGCACTGGAGTCTCATCCTGGATCCTGACGGGACGGGACGGGACGGGACGCAGGGGTGGAGCGGGGGATCCAGGAGATTCAGGAATCAAGGGGGAGCTCCAAGGCTTTGGCCTGGGTAAGCGCAGATGGTCCTGCCTTTGGTAGGACAGTGAAAGGCAGACAGAGGAGAGTTCCATTTGCATGGTGCTGCGTGTGGGTTGCCAACGGCAGACGGCGGACTGCCGCATGCGTGACCAGGGTTCGAGAAGAGTTGAAGGTTGTCAGTAGAAGATTGGGATCTGTTCACATTCCGATGTTCCTTGAAACCCTGGGGCTCGCTGAGATCTCCTGGGGCGGGGGGGGGGGTGGGGGGTGGGGGGGGAGAGTCTCTCCGGCAGGCAGTGGAGAAAATGGGGCCGGAGCCGGCCCACCCGGGAGACACGGCAACACTCCCAGAGCCGGAAAACCAAAACGGAGAAGGGACAGCCAGGAAAGGGGGCCCGGGAACAAGCCGCCAGTGAGTCAGATCGAAACGAGTCAAACACGGACCCTCCCAAGGAAAGAACGTGGTGGAGAGGGCAAATTCAAGCTGGCAAATGCCAAGAGGTCGGGCTCCATCAGGACAGGGGAGGGGCCCCACGTGGCCACACGGTCCCCCCTCCGCACACACCGTCGGGAGATCCCAGCATATGGCCCCCCTTGCCACGGCTGCTACCTCAGAATCCTTCTTAACACTGTTTCAGGATATGCCACCACTCGTAGATTACAGATGGCACGCACTCTGGATCTGTTGGCCTCTCCTGATAGAATCCAGTCTCCTGGTTTTGTGGATGAAGAAACTGAGTTTCAGAGAGATTTATTCTCCTAGTATTTCACCAGAAGACATCCAGGAATTCTGCCTTTCAGTCCAGCAGGGTGGCCCGGCCCACGGGAAAACCGTTTACGTGGGTTCCATGATGATTTTGTGGAATCACCTGTGTATTAGGCTTCTCCAAAGAACCAATACTGTGTGTGTGTGTGTGTGTGTGTGTGTGTGTGTGTGTGTAGGAAGAGAAGGATTTATTTTAAGGAACTGGCTTCCATGATCATGGAAAGTGGCAGATTCGAAATCTGCAGGGTGAACCAGTGGGCCAGAGACATAGAAGAATTATAATTGAGTCCGAAGGCCTCCTGCTGGCAGGATTCCCTCTTCCTCCGGAATGCTCAGTTTTTGTGTTTGTCTGTTTGTGTTTTTCCATGCAGGCCTTCGACTGATTGGACGCGGCCCACCCACATCCTGGAGAGTCATCTGCTTTACTCGAAGCCTACTGATCTAAATCTTAATCTTTTCTTAAAAATGCCTTTACAGAGGGGCGCCTGGGTGGCTCAGTAGGTTGGGCGTCTGACTTCAGCTCAGGTCATGATCTTGCGGTCCGTGAGTGCGAGCCTCGCGTCAGGCTCTGTGCTGACAGCTCGGAGCCTGGAGCCTATTTCTGTTTCTCTCTCTGACCCTCCCCCATTCATGCTCTGTCTCCCTCTGTCTCAAAAGTAAACGTTAAAAAAATTAAAAAAAAATACCTTTACGGAAATATCTAGAATAACGTCTGGCTAAATATCTGGGCACTGTGGCCTTACCAAGTTGACACATGAAGTTAACCACATATTGGCTTAGATTGGCTCATTTTAGGAAATTGAATTAAAAGTAGTCCTGTCTGGTGTGAGGAGGAAAACTAGAAATGGGGAGACTCATCTGTGCAGTCTGACTGTCCCTCGCTGAGGAAGCATCCCACAGGACACTTGGCTTTGACGATCATCGAGACATCTGAAATGTAACTTAGTACTGTGATAAACGCAGTCATGGCCACAATTCATCAGCCACCTGCTGTATCCCCAACAGCCTGCTAAAAGCTTGATTTTCAGGGATTATCTCCTTTGGGATCCCCCTGGCCCCTCTCTGGGCTCTGTTGCCTCCCCAGGACTGTGACCCAGGAAGCCAGCCACGGAACCTGTTTCTTGGGGACCCATCCGTGATTCTGAGCCCGTAGCCACAGACTGGAGGACGTTTCTCAAGAGGGACGGTGGGACAGGAATGCCTCCTCTCCTTTGGGATCCTGGAACCACAGCCCAGAAGGCTTCTTTGTTCTCTGCTCCCCGTTCTGCCTTCCATGAGTGGCCCCCGCTGCTTGGACAGGGGTAAGAGCCACGGCGGAATCTCTGGAGGAGGAAAAATCCGTTAAAAATGTAAAGACAGGGGCCCCTGGGGGGCTCAGTCAGTCAAGCATCCGGCTCCTGATTGTGGCTCAGGTCATGATCCCAGGGTCGTGGGATTGAGCCCCGTGTGGGGCTCTGTGCTGGCGGCGTGGAGCCAGCTTGGGATTCTCTCTCCCTCTCTCTCTGCCCCTCCCCTGCTCATACTTGCTCGCTGTCTCTCTCTAGCATAAAGAAAAGAAAATAAACGTAAAGACATTATCACACCTGGTTCGTGAGAGTCAACTGGGGGCATATGTTCAGAGGACTGCTAATACCGGACTGTTGTTACTTGAGACGACTACAAGCTTCTGTTTTTGTAAGAGAGGAAAAAAACCTCTTAAAGATCTTCTCGAATGCGGCTTTCCGTCCGTATTCGTGTTCCTTCTCCCTCCCTACCCCACCCCCATACCTGAAGGGAGATGGGTGACAACGGCTGTGCTTTGCAGCTCAGCTGGTACGATGCCTGGACAGCAGCCAGTGGCCTGGGTTCAATCTACTGATAAGTCATCAATGTCTCTCTCGCCCAAAACATCTGGTTTAGGATCCTGAGTTATGAGCTAATATTAAATATAAAATTTTATAGCATCACATATATAACGCTGTTGATTGGAAACATCAAGAAAAGTAATTGACTGGAGGGGACTCAGTGCGACCAGCTGCTCGAACATCTGGATGGGATCCAAGGGGCCTGAGTTGAATTCCCAATCCGTCCATTCTTTCTGGTCTGGGATATTAAAAGATTTCGACTCTCTTTCGTGGGGATGCTACTTTTTCCAAGCGCTTTCTATACCGAAACGGGAGCGCGCGTTTCCGTTTGCTGGAAGACACCGAAATAAAAGAATTACAGTTTTTGTTCTCCGTGGCATCCGCTCGTTAGATGGGTATCGGCTTGGGGGACTTCCTTAGCCGCAGCCTGTAACCAGCCGTGACCACTTGGTGGCAGCGTACCCTCATTTTTCCCTCCATCTGTTTTGCAGCTGAGCCGCGCAGGAGGGGGAAGTGTTCTTACCCGTCTGGGGCTTTGTTCTCAGGGGGCTTCACTTTAACTTAGTTGCCCACAGAATTCCTTTGCCGACTGCCTTCCCGTGACCCAAACCCCAAAGGTAACCGAACCTTCGGGTGATGCTCTACGTTCCGTTTGCCGAACAGTTGCTTCCTGCCAGAACACGGTGGAACATTTGCCCATCTTCCCTGATGCGTTCGGGTCCAGGATTTAAGAAGGGCGGCGATTCCTTTAAGGGCATCTCCTTTCAAGCCGAGTCTTTCCAGGGAATCAGGCACAAAGCGGTTTGCACCTCGTGCGCCAGCTCAGATTGGTTCAGAGTCGCGGCTCTGGGTGTTGTGTTAAGAAGGACTCTGAGGCCCTACCGTCGGGGCTCAGAAGGCGGGAATGCTTTGCTTGATCGGCAATGTTGGCCCAATACTTGCTACCCTTTTACTTTACCATGCGATTTGGGGAGGGCTGTGGGAGGTATCTGGCAAATGGCATCAACCTGATCTGATCTGTCTTATTTTTTTAAGGTTTGTTTATTTATTTTGAGAGAGAAAGAGAGCACGAGTGGAAGAGGGGCAGAGAGCCAGAGAGAGAGAAGCTCAAGCAGGTTCTGCACTACTCTCTCTCTCTCTCTCTCTCTCTCTCTCTCAAATGAATAAACATAAAAAAATCCAAGGGGTGCCTGGATGGCTCTGTCGCTTAAGCGTCTGACTTCGACTCAGGTCATGATCTCGCGGTCCGTGGGTTCAAGCCCCACATCAGGCTCTGTGCTGACAGCTCGGAGCCCGGACCCTGCTTCGGATTCTGTGTCTCCCTCTCTCTCTGCCCCTCCCCGGCTCGGGCTTTGTCTCTCAAAAACTAAGGTACAACATTTTTAAAAAGTTAAAAATCTGTATTTATAGAAGCTGGCGTTCTGAAAAAGATTCACCGAGAGCAGAGACTCTCAGCACGCCGTCGGATCCCAGTCCATCAGCATCAGCACCCCCCAAACGCTTGGTACAAATGCAGATTCTCAGGCCCCATCCCAGACCCACTGAATCAGACCCTTAGGGGTGGGGCCCAGCTGTCTGGTGCTGTAACAATACTTCCCCGGGGATATGGACGCCCGCTCAGGAATTTATGTACCAATGGCAGGGGCAGTGACATTCTGGGTGGCCATAATGAGGTAAGCCCTATGATAGGGCCCTTCAGTGTGCTGTGAGGGCACGTATCAGGGGCACCTCACCCACCTTGGCCTCACCCTACAGAGGCCAGGCAGGTGCAGCGGATCAGTGACCAGGGAGGACGAGGAGAAGACAAGGCAAACAGGAAACCCAGTGACGGTCCCCGTTCCTGGGGACTGATGCTTTGGGAGATGCAGGCCTGCCTCGTGGCATTGGGATGGGCTTTCAGGCGAGTCTGGAAAGCTAGATTTTTCTGTGAGGTTTCCCAGGACATATTTATGCACACTCCGGAGGCCAAAACAAGAGATGCGCGGAAGCCGAATCTGGGCCCCTAGGCACGCCTGGCCTTTTTGAGCCTTTGTTTCTATGACCGCCATCTAGTGGTGACAGTGGGTTGGTGCAGCCTTTATTTTTCCTTGGAGCCAAAGGGACAAATTTCTTTCTCCCCCCCTCCCCTCCCCTGCCCCCCCTGCCCCCCCCCCCCCCGCTTCTTAAATCTGGGTTTTGGGGCGCCTGGGTGGCTCAGTCAGGGTTGAGCGTCCGACTTCGGCTCAGGTCATGATCTCGCGGTCTGTGATTTCTAGCCCCGCGGCGGGCTCTGTGCTGACAGCTCGGAGCCCGGAGCCTGCTTGGGATTCTGGGTCTCCCTCTCTCTCTCTGCCCCTCCCCCACTCATGCTCTCTCTCGCTCTCTCTCTGTCAAAAATAAATAAACGTTAAAAAAAAATTTTTTTTTAATCTGGGTTTTGATGCCCAAAAAGAGATCATTAGGACAAGGTTTAGAGTGCCAACCCTACGGCCATCCTCCTCCTTCCCCTTCTGGAAAGCCCTTAAACTGGGGGCGGGTTGGGGTGGAGGGGGGCGCTGTCCTTGAGGCCCTGGTGGGGTTTGTGATGACAGCCAGGCTCCAGCACCTGCTGTCGGTCCCAGCCAACCGAATGAAATATGACCGGCACTGTGACCTTGTCTGGGGTCCAGATCCAAAGTCCTGGAATGGACAGTAAGGATACACGGTTCTATAGGCAGAACGGGCAGGCCGGGCCGCATATCCAGATCCTTAAGGCTTTTCTAGCATGAGCTTCACGGTGGTCTCTGAACCACCCTCCCCCCTTCCCCGAAATTGTAGGCAAAAGTCTGTGCTGGCCTGTTCTTCCCGGGGAGAGCTTCTGGCCTGAGTCAGAGCCTCAAAGGAGCCTGTAACTCGGGCAGCGGAGGGGGAGACGAGGCTGCGGCATGGGGTTCTCAAACCTCAGCGGCTCCGAATCCTTTGCAGAAGGCGCTCAGCCGGGCCCCTCCCCAGTCCGTCTGTCCTAGGAACTCTTGGAGTCCTGCTTTCACACACAGAACTCTGACCAAACAAACACACAAGCAAACAGGGCTCCATGATGTCAACGTCTCCTAACTCCACCCTTTGCTATGTTGAAAACAGTGGAAGGATTCTGGGCAGCAACCGTTCATTTTGGACACTTGACTTTTTGCTTTTCTGCTTAGAAGCCCAAGGACAACAAGCTGGCCTTTGAAGGAGGGGGAGCAGGGAGTGTGATCGCCCCTTAACAAGGGCAGATGGTATCCAGGGTAACCAAGTGTCCTTTCTCCCCATTTCCCTACCACAGTTCTTTTTTTTTTTCTTTAAGTTTATTTATTTACTTTGAGCGAGCGAGGGAGCACGAGTGGGGGAGCAGCAGAGAGAGAGGGAGAGAGAGAGAATCCCAAGCAGGATCCATCCACAATGTCAGCGCAGAGCCCCGCGCGGGGCTCGATCCCACGAACCGGGAGATCATGACTTGAACCGAAATCAAGGTGGCTTAACCGACTGAGCCACCCAGGCGCCCTTCTCTCCACACATCTGCCACGGCCCTAGAGGAGGCTCAGAAGACCCACATGGATTGGTGCTAAGGGACATCTTCTCCATCGTCCTTTGTGCTCCTTAACAGGGATGGCGCTTACAGTTTGACTAAGGAATAGCTAAGACCCCTTCAATTGTAAGAGTCTCTGAAACCTCAGATTCTGTGTCTACCTGCCATTTCTGGTCCCCAGCTTCTGCTGAGACACTTGTTTGACACAGCAAAGCACCATCGTGCAAAGTGATGGCGCCCTCATCACACGATGGATGCCTGGCTAAGAGCATTTCATGTGTCGTCAGGAGTCACGGTGCTCTGTGAAGTCTCCTGGGGGTGATGGGGATTCAGCTCCCCACCCCCATCCGTGCTGCTCATGGAAGCTTCCGGCATTCTTGGGTGACTAGGGCTTCCTGTGAACCTGACTGGAGCAGCGGTTGGCTTTCAGAGGCTGGACCTACAGTCTTCTTCTGTCTTCTCTCTTCTGACTCCCTGTTTCCCCCTCTTCTGTTTGGACCTTTCCCTGTCCACCTTGCAAAATTAAAAGATCGATCTTTGCCATTCTCTGCCTTTGGAGGATGTTGTTGGAAAAAGCGGGAAAATAAACGTGAAAGGACTTTGAGTTCTGAGCAAGGCCGGTCCTGCAAAGCAGATATTGGGTGGAATTTTCTAGATGACAGAAAAATGTCCCAAGACTTGGGCTATGCGGTAAGGTAGGGGGGCAGGTGCCTCCCTGTCTTGGGAAAATGGAATTTCAGGAGAGGAAATCAGTTTTGTCTTTGTCACCTCTCTGCCCTGAGCTAGGTGTTTGGGCGGAGGGGGAGAAAGGAAAAGGCTGGTTTGATCCTCGTTCCCCTTGGAAATAGGCAAGAGGGATGTCTCAGCACCCTGGGATAGAACACGTGCACCAGGGAGGTCCTGGGTTTGCAGAAAACTGGGCAGCACACTGGGGGGACATAGCTGATTCCTCTCCCTGCCCTTCCTGGGTGTCCCAGCCTGAGATGAGAGAGGGAGAGGTGAGTGGGGAAGGAAGGAGCCCTGGCGGGGGGGGGGGGGGGGAAGCAAAATGTCCCCTCTGGTCTTGCCCCTGCCTGGGCAGAACGAGGTATGGCCTGGGGCACACCTCTTCATCTTTCTGGGCCTCCGTTTCCACACCTGTGGAGTGTGGACGTTGGACCTGATTCCCTAAAAATATCAGGACCCAGCACTCCTGCCTTTCTGCTTAATAGGCAGAATGAGTGAAGTCTGAGAAATTGAAGGAACTTTTCTTTTTTTTTAATTAAAAAAATGTTTATTTACTTTTGAGACAGAGAGAACACAAGCAGGGGAGGGCCAGAGAGAGAGGGAGACACAGAATCTGAAGCCCAATCCAGGCTCTGAGCTGTCAGCACAGAGCCTGACGCGGGGCTTGAACCCACAGACTGCGAGATCATGACCTGAGCCGAAGTCGGACGCTTAACCGACTGAGCCACCCAGGAGCCCTGGATCTCCATTTCTTGTATAAGATGACCTCTGTGTGCATGAAAAATATCAACATCAAATACAATGATGTTTCCTCCTAGTCATTTTTCATCCCCTGACCCCCGCTGCGCTCCTTGGCTATAAATTCCCACTTTTTCTTGTTGTGTTCCAAGTTGAGCCCAGCCTCTCTCCCCCACTGAGGTGGTCCCTACATGTGTCGAGATAGTCTCCCTTAAATAAAGTCTTCCTTATCGTTTTTAACAAGCGTCATGAATAATGTTCTCATTAACACTGGTGGTGGGTTGCTCGTTATTCAAGACCACGGTCAATGTTAACTGCTTCTAAGGAGCCTTTCCTGACGGTTCACATCACTCCTTCTCTGAACCTCTTTGTTTTACAAGTTTTAGTGGAACTTCTAGACATGGCCACAAATCATTGTAAATACTGTGTAATATGATTCTTCTAGTAAAGTGTTTTCAAACTTTAAAAACACGTTGTGGGGGGGTGGGCGGGATGCCTGGGTGGCTCAGTCAGTTAAGCATCTGACTTTGGCTCTGGTCATGATTTCGTGGTCCGTGTGTTCGAGTCCCATGTCGGGCCCTGTGCTGACAACTCGGAGCCTGGAACCTGCTTCGGATTCTGTGTCTTCCTCTCTCTCTGCCCCTCCCCCGCTTGTGCTCTCGATCTCTCTCTCTCTCTCTCTCAAAAATGAATAAACATTAAAAAAATTTTTTTTAACACATTATAGAATGCAGGATTCATTATAAGAACCAAACCCTACGCGTTGTAGGAGGAGCCAGGCAAGCACACGTCCAGAGAGGGGAGATTAAGAACCAGAGAAATGTTCACGAGCAGGGCGGCGGATGACTCAGGTTTGACAGGGCCCTCTGGGAGTCACGTGTGTCTCAGTGCTAGAACTTTCCAAATTTTCACAACAGTCCATGGTAAGAAATCCCGTTTCTATCAAGATCCTGTAGAAGGACACATGCAAACACGCGTATGTGCAACCACGAACAAAGCTTCCACCAAAAACAAAAAAAAAACCACTAATCCCTACTACGTGCAACTGTGATATAATGTAAAATAGATCTGGTCTTTGCCCCTGGTTCCTGGCACAGCAGTTCCTAAAATCCTTGAAATTTCCTGAGTGAGTGTCTTTTGTTATTCACAAGGAGCCCCTTCAACCATTGGTGAGTTTATGCTAATGAGGTGACTCTCAGGCGGACCCCAGATAGCTTCAGGGTGGGGGCTGGTCGCCGGGGGAACCAATCACAGGGAGGAGGGTTACAGCTTGCAGCCCCACCCTCTGAACTGCCTGCAGGGGGGATGGGCTGGAGGTTGAGTTAATCGCCAATGGAAAATGATTTAAAATTTTTCTTAAATATTTATTTATTTCTGAGAAAGAGAGAGAGAGAGAGAGACAGAGCAAGAGCGGGGGAGGGGCAGAGAGAGAGGGAGGCACAGACTCCAAAGCAGAGGCTCTGAGCTGTCAGCACAGAGCTCCACGCGGGGCTCGAACTCATGAACTGCGAGATCATGACCTGAGCTGAAGTCAGATGCTTAACTGACTGAGCCAGCCAGGCGCCCCACCAACGGAAAATGATTTAAACAATCATGCTTGGTTAAAAACAAACAAACAAACAACAACAACAACAAAACCCTAAGAATAATGAAGTTTGGGGAGTTGCTAGGTTGGTAACCACATCCAGGTAACTGGGAGAGTGGGAGTGGTCCATTTATCAATGCCATTGGGACCCGTCCCCACCCCCCCACTGTACCTGCCTTTCCTCTGGCTATTCATTTGCATCGTTGATAATAAACTTCTATCAAGGCTGTTTTTGGTCCTGTGAGTCATTCTAGAAAATGCTCTGTCTCTCTCTGTCTCAAAAATAAGTAAACGTTAAAAAAATAAATAAATAAAAATAAATAAATAAAACACTGTAATCTACTTGAGGCTTCTTCGGAGAAAGAGCATTGCTGGGGTGCCTTGCTGACTTAGTTGGAAAAGCATGTGACTCTTAATCTCCGGGTTGTGAGTTCGAGCCCTGGCATTGGGTGTAGTGATTATTTAAATAAATAAAACTTCAAAAGGGGGGGGGGAAGTAGGAACATTGAGATTTACTGGACATTTCCAATACCTAAGAGAATACGCAGGACAGAAATGCCACACTGTTATATAAGTTCATGGAATGTATCATCAAATGAATGAATGAATGATTTTTAATATGGCCCTCACGGGTTCAGGTTTCAGTTTTATATAACTACCCAGGGACATTCAGACTTAATTAGTGTGGGTTTGTTCTTCAGATTCAGGCGAGTTTCACCCACTGGAATTTTAATTTATTAGTTCGTTGTGGGCACCGTGCTGAGCGGGGGGGAGGGGGGGTGGGGGTGACTGCTGTCAGTCCTTAGGGAGAGTTGGCTTGCCAAGTGCAAAGTTCATCAAAGGGCCTTTGTTGTTTCTGGGTGTTATTTCCTCCAAGGTCCATCAATTGCCCTTTTTGATTTTGAGATGCTTATCTGCCAGGGGCTTGGCTACGGCGGCTCCTCCCCTGATTTCTGAGCGCTTCACAAAAAGAGCTGCCTTATAGCCCTTAAAGTTCACTCTTTGAACAGTTATGAAGACCTCACAGGTCTCCATTCTCGGTGGAGATTTCGGGAACACACCCCAGTCTCATCCGCAAGGGGCGATGCTGAAAGGCAGCTTAGCCCTGCAGGTGGCGGATTGCACCGATGCGGTGCTATTCGTCATTACCTGCAGTTTGAGAAGGTGACGTTCTCTGACCTTGTCCTGAAATTCTGGGGCTTAACCCTGTCCGAAGCCCGTTGACCCTTCTGCACTGAATGCACACAATACGTAGTTGCTGAGTGATTAAGCTGATATTATCAAGCAAAGTTTTGATTTGCGACCGACCCAGTCTGACCCGGCAACATCCCGGTCCCAAGGGCTGTTAGGATGGTCAGTGGGGTCGGTCATCTTTACCCAGGATGGGTGAAGACCTCTTCCCCCACTGGGTCTGAACCTCCAGCTTAATTCCAACTTCACCTAATACTCAATACAGATTTCCTGAAACACACGACCGATGCATGAAACACACCCTTATTCATTTTCCATGTGGAGCCCATAAAATTGCATTTTCCTGCCTCTTGCAAAGACTGTCACCCATCTGGTTTAAATTTGCAAATTGCTGCCTGCCGAGAAAAGGGTTAATGATGACTGGGAGGGAGAATTCTGTTTCCTTGGGCTGGGCTTTGTAGGAGTCCAGTTTCCCCCGGAAGCTGAGCCCAATCAGAAACAATCTAGGGGGCCTACGAGGACTTCCGGTGAGCCCCAGCAGGATTCTATACCCACAGGACCAACGTGGCCCTGAGATCTGGAAACTCAGGTCACAGTAACAGCATCAGTGGCCGCTGCAGCACTGCTGTTCGAGGAACCTCTGCGGGGAGTGAGTCTCCGTGGCCAACACAATAACAACTAGCACTTTAGTAATGAAAATCACATTTCTGTAATTGTGTAATATACAGACTTAGGACTGTAACATGGCTCATCCCAATGCAATACAAATTGGGCGCAGAATTCGGCCTCATGAAGACAGGCTTCTCTTTCAAAAAAAATTTTTTTAACGTTTATTTATTTTTGAGACAGAGAGAGACAGAGCATGAACAGGGGAGGGGCAGAGAGAGAGGCAGACACAGAATCTGAAACAGGCTCCAGGCTCTGAGCGGTCAGCACAGAGCCCGACGCGGGGCTCGAACTCACGGACCGCGAGATCGTGACCTGAGCTGAAGTTGGATGCTTAACCGACCGAGCCCCCCAGGCGCCCCCAGGCTTCTCTTTCAGACGGGCCAGTCCCCAACATTAACTCCCTCAAGTTCCCCTTTGTGGTGTCCTCCCGAAACATTTCCAAGAAGGCGACCATCTCCCACAAGCAAAGAGGGACCCTCGGATGTGTGGGCCAGGACACTTTCCGAAATTATTTCCTTAAGGGCTTGACATGAGAGAGGAACTCACGTGGGGCCAAAGAGCCCATTTTTCCGAAGGGCCGAGCCCTGGAGACAGTGCATCTGGAAAGCTGGCTAAGCTTGAAGGAAGGAAGCAGACGTGTGTAAATCTCACTGGTACGATATTTAAGAAAATGAGCCGGGATGTTTGATCACTTCATGTTTTATGGGAATGCTGTCATGGTAATACATCTTCTTTGGCTGTAAGCACCGTTATTCTCCGCGTAAGAAGGATGATAAAACGGGGTGGTGTATTAAAATGCAATTCAGGACAAGGCGTTGCTAGAGTGCCCACTAGCAATGGGTCCAAGCTGACATTGACGCCAGGTCTTCTGATCCCAAGACCAGCTGGGGGCTTTCTACCCCACCACACCGGGTGAAGAAGTCATTTCCTATTATGCCTTTCTCCTGCCCGTAGATTCAAGGAATGCCACAAAGTAGCGTCGGAACCCCCACGTTGAACGTTGAAGGTTGAACGTGATTTCACGGACAGTCAGCGCACAAGTAGAATCTATTTGCGTTAAACCATCCCTAAGATGAGATTCATACAATTTAACTGCACCACCTCCCATCCCCCGCGTCCCAGTGACTCAGAATAATGGGGCACTCCCGCTCTGCTTTCAATATTTCCTCCCATCTTCCATAACTGTGTTATTCAAAGTACGGTGTCCAGGGGCGCCTGGGTGGCGCAGTCGGTTAAGCGTCCGACTTCAGCCAGGTCACGATCTCGCGGTCTGTGAGTTCGAGCCCCGCGTCGGGCTCTGGGCTGACGGCTCAGAGCCTGGAGCCTGTTTCCGATTCTGTGTCTCCCTCTCTCTCTGCCCCTCCCCCGTTCATGCTCTGTCTCTCTCTGTCTTAAAAATAAATAAACGTTGGAAAAAAAAAATTAAAAAAAAAAAACAAACAAAGTACGGTGTCCAGACCAGCAGCATCAGCATCACCTGAGGGCTCGTCCACAAAGCAGAAGCTCAGGCCCCACCCCAAACGCAGCGACTCAGAATCCGTGTTTTAACAACAGCCCCAAGTGATGCCTGTGCCTGTCAGGGTTTGGGAAACCCTGCATCTATCACGCATGCTTTTGCTTGGTGCCTCCTGCTTTATGTAGTGGGTTGTGCGGTTCACAGGCAAGGAGAGGAGACGAGGACAGACCAGGCAGAACGTTCTTACCTAGGTGCCTCACTTTTCCCGAGGACCGAAGGAGAAGTTATACCAGAGACGGGCCACGATGGCGGAAGGAAGGGCCCCAGAAGGGTCTGGAAACACAGAGGAGCCTGCCGGTAGCCGCCTGCAGACATCTGGTTTACGGTCGCTGTGAAGGAAACAGACAGCGATCCAGGATTTTGGAAATGACAGGCATTCCGAGAGCCTCTCGCTTATCTGCACTTTGGGAAGTATCCTTGGGGAAACTGACCATGCCTATAAACAAAAGACCTGCCGGAAAACGGAGGCTGGTTATTTCTTCCCTTCATGTCTGGGCTCCTTCCAGGGGTGAGATGGATGGCTCCTCCAACCCAGGGTCAGGACCCCCCCCCCCCCCCACCACCACCTCTAGGCTGTGCGTTCACTTGGCTCCCTCTGGAAGCTGAGAATTTATGCAGCCAACACCCCGGTTCCTTCTCTCGTGTGTCTGAACCACCCCCCCCCCCCCCGCTCCTTTTCCACCCCATGCTTCCCGGCTTGCAACTTTGCTTTTTACTTATTTATTTACTTATTTTTTTGACAGGAGCTGCCAGATGTCAAATCGCTTCATATTCTGTGGCTTCGAGATCCAGGCAAACGTCCATGAAGGGGAGGATTGTAACCACCGAAAGTCGGTGTGAATGTGGGACCCTGGATTCTGTTGTGGGCAAGGACGTTGAGCAATGTCAAATGAGTCTCCTGGGAGCCGGTTGTCAGATTTTTGGTCTGTTCGGGGAAACGTCTGCCACATTTTACATCAACATTTGCAAACGGCAAGCGAGTGAAGTGTTGAATTGTAGCAACGAGTGAGTGAGACGAATGGACCACAGTGCCAACGGCAAACCAGCTTGGGTGACAGAAGTTACTCGTGGTTTTAAATGCTTTCGGCTGACACAACGTTTCTGGTGTTTTGCTGCAGAGACTATAAATCCCATCTCAATGTCGCCTGGAGCCACCGAACGTGGAAGCCTTTATAATGTAGATGGTGGGTGGGGAGCATTGGGTGCCTCTTGGCCACCTGCCATCACTCTTTAATTTGATTTGATTTAATTTATTTTTTTAAATGTATTTTGAGAGAAAGAGAGAGTGGTGGAGGGGCAGAAGGAGAGAGGGAGAAAGAGAGAGAGAATTTTAAGCAGGCTCAGCACGGAGCCCGATGTGGGGCTCGATCTCATTGTGGTATCATGTCCTGAGCAGATATCAACAGTTGGACACTTAACTGACTGAGCCACCTAGGTGCCCCTGCCATGACTCTTTGTTTCAAGGTCCAGAAGGGTCAAAGCTGATATAATCACGCCCTTATTCAATATCCCAGGGTTTGTTCTTCAAGGGCTCAAAGCACTTATGTTATCGTCACTATGACTTTCAACTCTTTAGGACCCTGCTCAGATTTAACCTTGTCCTTGCGGCCTCCCTCCCAACTGGGACCAGTGTCTCCTCATAGCTTCTGCTACATCGTGTCCGGTTGGCCAAGTATGTGGGCCAGCATGGCCCAACAGCGAGGTCCGTCTTTCCTATAAGTGAACCACTCAGCCATGCACCCTCCTTCCGTTCATGCCTCCACCACGTTCCCCAAAGAAGAAACGTGAGCTCACGTGCATCACTACACATGTATCTACGAAGGGGCAGCCCGGGGTTCAGGGTTCCCGGACCCTGTTCTTTTCTCCACACCCGTGGTTCTCAAAGCGAGCCCTGCGTCGGGCTCTGTGCTGATGGCTCGGAGCCTGGAGCCTGCTTCAGGTTCCGTGTCTCCCTCTCTCTCTGCCCCTCCCACCCCTTGTTCTCCCTCTCAAATAATAAATAAGTAAACATTACAAAACTCAAATGCTGTTGTGGAGATTGAATAGTAAGAGCCAACACTGAGCTCTCACTCTGTGCCAGATTGATGTGCTAATCTCATCTATCCGCACGGGGCCCCCTGCTCACCACGACCCTTGGAGGCAGGTACCATCACCACCTGCCTTTGACAAATGAAGACACTGAGGACCAGGGAGGTGAGGTAGCTTGCTCAAAATTCCATGCACTGCATGGAGAAGCTGGGTTCCGAACCCCAGGGGTTTGACCCCAGAACCCAAGCTCTTCCCTAAAGTCTCTCCTACTTGGCACATGCTTATTGAATTGACTCTTACCATTGGGACCCTCCCATGTACCGCAGGGAGGGGAAGTCTAAAATGTCACAAAGGGGAGAGCTGACATATGGGGCAGCTTAGGGGGAATAGAGAGGGCTTGGGTTTCTTTTAGAAAGGAAGGCAAAGTGTATTCTCAAGTCCCCTTAATTTCCCTCCTGATAGATCCAGTTATCTTAACCTCCAACAAATGGCATAAATCTACGCAGCAGTGTTGGTTCCAGAAGCAGCTAAACGTCTTGAATTCTGCCTCCGAGGGTGCAGCGTTCTGGGGGTTTGAGGGGAAGGGGTTAGTGACTGAAGGGAGAGGGGCTCTGCAGGTTAGGGCTCCAGCGAGATGCTTGAACCACTCAGGCTCCATGCAACGTTAGCCATAAGCCACTTCCCTTCTTGGGGCCTCGGTTCCTTCATCTGCAAAATGGGGATGATGATAATAGCCGTCGGTGTCATTTGTAGGCAGCTCGGATGAGACGGCAGCCACCCGGAAGTGTCATAAACGAGAAGTGAGACGTTCCAGGTTCTCGGCTGTGACCACCGGAAAGTCGCCACGTGGGGAAGGCAACGAGGAGATGCCCGCCTGGTCTTGACTCTAAACAAACATGAGATTCTTTTTATCTCTGTTTGTGTGTCTGTTTGTTTGTTTAATGTTTATTTATTTATTTTTGAGAGAGGGCACAAGCAGGGGAGGGGCAGGGAGAGAGGGAGACACAAAATCCGAAGCAGGCTCCGGGCTCCGAGCTGTCAGCACAGAGCCCCACGCGGGGCTCGAACCCACGAACCGTGACATCATGACCTGAGCCGAAGTCGGAGGCTTAACTGAGGGAGCCACCCAGGCACTCCATGAGATTCTTTTCTATGCACTCTTCCTTCCCCAGGACAAGTGCGTGTGATTTCTCAGCACCTAGGGCAGCCTGCAGGCCTGTTCCTCTGCGTTCATGGTCCTTTTATAGCATAGACTCTCTAGGAAGGCGGCCCTAGGAGACAGCAGCAGAAAGCCCCTTAAGGATGCCATCCTATTTTGCATCCCAACCCTCCCGGGCTCAGCCCGGGATTTATAGACTCCCAGTTAGATCTCTGGGCTTCCCCCACCTAACAGCCTCCCCCCCACCCCCTCCCACCCCGTCCCTCTCACCCATCCCTCTCCAGGCACCGAAGGCCTTTCTAAAATGTCTTCGCTTTCACGTGACACCAGCCCTGAAATCCCCCGTTCCAAATAAATGAGAAAGGGACCCCCTCCCGCCAGGTTTTGCTCCGTGCCCTGGCCACACCGGGCCACCCAAGCCAGGATACAATTTCGAGGCGAGGAGGGGTGCATGTGTGTGTAATTGCTTCCTGAGAGGAAGACCATGAAAACTTTGCTGCAAATGAGGTGTTAATGATGAACGCCACAGGGTGTGTTACTGGAGCAAAGTCCCATCTGGATTGACTACATTAAGTTGCTTCTCAGGGACGTGGCCCTTCCTAGAGTGGCTTCCCCTTTGGCTGGGGAGCGTCCCGCAAGAGGAAAACAAAACTAAGCCAAGCAGGCAGACAGACTCCTCCCTCTCCCCCCACCCCCGCCCCCCATAACTGTGATGCTTTACCTGCAGGGGTGGCTCGCAAATCTTGTGACCAGATCTACAGAGGGATTTCCTTCTAGGAAAAGAACCTGGGGACTTTGTTGGATACACCGCTCTCGGCACCTCAGGTTAGGCGCTGGATGAGGCATCAGGATACCTGGAGTTCAGTGTGAACTTGGAGGTTCAGAGGAAACTGTCACTTCGACAAAATCCTGGAAAAGTTGTAAGAGTAGGAGATTTCACGTCTATAAATTAGGTTGTGATTTGTTTTTGTTTTAATATTTATTTTTGAGAGAGAGAGAGAGAGAGAGAGAGAGAGCAGGATAGGGGCAGAGAGGGAGGGAGACACAGAATCTGAAGCAGGCTCCAGGCTCCGAGCTGTCAGCTCAGAGCCTGACATGGGGCTTGAACCCACGAGCTGTGAGATCATGACCTGAGCCAAAGTCAGATGCTTAACCGACTGAACTACCAGGCACCCCGAGACAAAGATACTTTAATATAATTTTGCTACAGCCAAAATTTCTTATAAGACAGAGAAGTACTTATTTTGACATAAAATCAAATTCTCGAATATGCAATGTGATATATAAGAACGTTTTTCGTCGTATTTTGATTGCTGTCCTAAGTTGAAAATATATGTTGGGATTAAAAAAAATTTTTTAGTGTTTATTTATTTTTTGAGAGAGAGAGAGACAGAGTGTGAGTGGGGGAGGGACAGAGAGAGAGGGAGACACAGAATCCGAAGCAAGCTTCAGGCTCTGAGCTGTCAGCACAGAGCTCCACGTGGGGCTCGAACTCATGAACTGCGAGATCGTGACCTGAGCTGAAGTCGGACGCTTAATCGACTGAGCCCCTCAGGTGCCCCTAAAATAGGTTTAATAATACCCATCCTACCTCATTTTAACCTTACAAAAACTCTCTCATGTGACAGCTTAGATCCATGAAGGACAGCATTTCCAGGAGCTGGAGTCAGAGTTCAACCACGACATTTAATTCAACCTCTCCCTTTTAAAGCTAGGACAATCAGCTAGATGTAAATGGTGCTAGTGAGAGCTTTCCCATGGAGGTGAGACCCACTGGGGGCGTCTGTGATACTATCAGAGAAGTGACAGTTTTGACAAAGTAGCTCCTCCCCCCCCCCCCAAATGTCATATTACTGGTTCAAATTTGGACTTCATTTCGGCCAACCCACTTTGCCCAAGTAAATACAAGAGTTGGCCTTTATCTCGTTAAAAGCCAAAGAGAAATTTCTAGAATGCTTGCCGGATGGGGCAAGTGGGAGATGTTAATGATCTCTACATGCTCTCAAGTAAAGGCCTGATGTTCACCGGTGTTCGTCTGCTTTCTGAGGAGGGATTTGGCTGTGGAGTGCGGTGGTGAACACAATCGGATATGTTTCATTAAGACTGCGCCTCTGTCTTTTAATTAACTTCTTGTTCCTGTCTTTGGTGAAATATTAATTATTTTTTAATCATCGCTGGGATGCACTTTAAGGAGAAGCAGCTGGAATCATCCAACCTTAGTTTCATTATACAGAGAGGTGTTACAATAATTAACTTAATTAGCTTGTCACCGCTTGCATAAAATATGACTGTATTTGGAGAACAGATATTGCTTTGCTGATCCAAGGTTAATTAAAAAATAGAGTGTGCATAAGGTCAGGTTAAATGGGGTTGTAGCACACTGGTATCCGGCCAGTGGGACGAAGAATGTTTCCGGAGGGGGCCAGGACCGGAAACCAGCCATGGCACTTCTGAAGCCATCTTGGAGAAAACCAACATCATCAAACCCAGTAGGCTGCCGTTCGCCTACGGTGTTCTTTTCTTGCTATACATTGGGGTTCTTACTAGGGGGTGCGGGTCCTTGAGCCTTCACGGGGCAGACAGGGAAATCAATGAGACACTTTATTTAAGTGGAACATGGTTCTTTGTGGTCTCTTGAGACATAGGTGTACCTGAATGCAAGATGGTAAGACCAGGAAAGAAAGTTCTGGGCGATACGTAGCTAACAGTTACCGAAGGTACCGAGCTACGTGACTTACATGAATAACTCACTTACCTCACCACAATCCTATGAGGCAAATAGAATTATCCCTATTGTAGGGCTGAGGAAACTGAGGCCCAGAGAGAGTAAGTAACTTCTCCACGTTTACCTAGCTAGTTAGTAGCAGAGCTAGGATTTGAACTCAGGTAGTTTGTCTCCAGACGCAATGATTGTCTCAATCATTACTTTTGAATGGAACATTACTCTACCATCTGCCTTGTCATAATGTGAATGAAAATAAGGAGGGTTTTCTGGGGTTGGGGGGGGAAGGGTGGGAAGGACACTCTGTAAACCACAGACTCACTCCTCCAGAAGCTAGATCCCTTGCAAGGAGAAATCTGATACTGATCCCAAGTATTCAACCCTAATTAAAATGCTGGTGAGCTGGTTTGGGTTTGGGAGAAGAGTTTTGCTCGGTCCTTGTCAATCTGTGGGTGTGTTTAATGCGTATAACTGTTTTTGTTTTGTTTTGTAATTATGCGTCAGTCCATTAAAGTTTGACTTTGCCCCACACTCTGTCAAGCCTCCTGACAACTCATTTGTGGGAGTGAATGGGCTTCATGGAGAAATTTATGGCTTTGGAGACATTGAGATAAGAGCACACTGCATGTCTCGCAAATGGCTTAGCTCATAAGGGTCGAGCTGTCCGGAAAATAATGGAAATCTCAACCTGGGATGGCATCAGCCCTGAAATGTTTACTGTGCTCTTTGGTGTTTGAAAGGCAGATTTCATATTCAACAGATGCTACCTGCATTATGGACGGAGTTGGACTATGATTGACCCGGAACATTTGTTCCCATTTCTAGACAATGATCTCAAAATCATTTGCTCTGATTCCTCGCCGACTCCTCCTGGGTCTGATTTCACCTGCGGGTTTACTGACTTTCTCAATTGGAATGACTTAAAACTTATTTTTAAACTCAGCTATTTGCTCAGCCATGCTATTATTTTTCTTCAGGCTGTTATTAATTTCCCCTGGAGTGACGTGTGGTTTGGACCAGACCATGCTGATGTGGTTTGTCATGTACGAGGCTAAATGTAGGACAGAAGCTTGGGAATGAGGGAGAAGAGAACGTGAACAGAAAAAGTCAGTTAATATTGTCGTGGCTCTGAACCCATGTGTCATATGCTGCTAATATTTGGGGTCAATACTGTCCTTTTTTTTGTTTTTTTAAATCTTCAAGGTGAGAAGTAACATGAAAATAGAAGAAGCCATCATAGGGTTCCCGTACACAGGAACACACACAGAATCGAGAAGAAACAGTCATAAAGTGCAATAGTACGTACAGTATATGGTCCCTCACTATGGAAATAGCAGTGTCTGGGCAAAGGAACACCACACAGAAAGCTCCATGCAGGAGGCAGCGTGGCCCCCAAAATCAGACACTCCGAGGCAATCTTTTCCTTGAGTTGATCGGACAGCGTAGATGGCAGAAAACAGGTGCCCAGGGGGCACCTGGAAGGTTGTCCTTGAAAGATGGATGGATTAACAAACCATGGAACATTCATCAATAATTCTACCCAGCAGTAAAAGGAACAGGCTGTCGCTATGCCCAATGGCATGAGTGAATTTAAAAGGCCTCATGATGGGGTGCTTGGGTGGCTCAGTCAGGTGAGCATCTGACTTGATTTCTGCTCAGGTCATGATCTCACAGTTCATGGGATCAAGCCCCACATCGGGCTCTGTGCTGATAACATGGAGCCTGCTTGGGATTCTCTCTCCCCCTCTCTCTCTCTCCCCCTCTCTCCCTCTCTTTCTGCCCCTCTCCTGCTTGCTCTCTGTCTTTCTCAAAATAAATAAACATTAAAAATAAATAAATAAATAAATAAAACTAAAAGGCCTCATGGTGAGTGAAAGAAGCCAATCTCAAAAAATGACATGCTATATAATTCTATTTACATGATATTCCAAAAAAGCCAAAAGTACGTGATGGAAGACCAGTTGTTGCCAATGGGTAGGGTTGAGGTGAGGGTCTAACTTGCTAAGAGGGGCAGCATGAAGGAGTTTTGTGAGAGGACACAATTATTCTATATCACTCCTGTAGCGTTGTCTACACAAATCTTTACTTATAGAATTGTACACACACACGTACAAATTTACGTTAACTTGAAAAACAAGTATTGAAAGGTCTTAGAATTTTAATGAAATGATTTCCACATTTCTATTCTAACACTGGCTTAAAACAATTTTTGCAAAGGGGCACCTGGGTGGCTCAGTCGGTCAAGCGTCCAACTCTTGGTTTTGGCTCAGGTCACGGTCTCACGATTCGTGAGTTCGAGCCCCGCATCTCGCTCTGGGATGATGGTGCAGAGCCTCCTTGGGATTCTCTCTCCCTCTCTCTCTGAACTTCCCCTGCTTGCTCACTCTCACTAAATAAATAAATAAATGAATAAATAAACTTTAAAGAATTTTAGAAAACCAGTTTTCACAAAGATATATTATGCCTCTTTCACTTTAAATGGGTGCCATATTACTTTGCATCTAAGGGTTGTCCAGGGCTTACCATCAATACAAAAGTCTAGAAGGCTTATAGGGTGTGCTAGTTCCTTGGGGGACCCCTGTCAATGGAGCCTCAGGATAGGCATGCAGGCAAGTGTTAGTTGGAAGACGCACTAATCCCAAGGGAGCGCCCCTAAATGCATCAGCCCAGCTTTCCTCAAACTATGCCTCTACTGGGCAAACAATGACCATGCAAGGGGATGGGTACAAGCATGACTGTTCTACTGGGGAATTCAGCCACCTCAAGTAACGGGGGCTTATCAAAAGTGGACACAAGCATGGAACCCCAGTCAAGGAGGCTTCCAGAAGAGCAGGAAGTCATGGTGGTTTGGCGTCTAAGATGCCTCAGTAGACTTCCTTAGCTGGAGCTCGTGAGTCTTTGCTCTGTATTCTACCACGAGCTGAAATTCGGCGGGCACATGTCTACTACTTCCTGTCTAGTTGCTAACTGGTTTATTCCTTCCCCTTGATTCTTCATATCCTTTATCTACCCTATAGGTTTTTGATCACTCCTAGAGGCTGCTTTCCTATGGCTTCAGTCATTGCTACAATTATATCTCCGCTCAGCTATCCCTGCTAACTGCCTGTTTCCCGCTGCAGTGAACGGGACCCAGCTCATCTTTTTGTGTCTATCTTCTTCCCGGACTGCTGGCCAGCTCATGAATTGGCTGAATTCAGTTCCAAGGGCCAGCTCCGGGTCCAATTAGCTGTCACTAAGTGTGGGGATAGTTCCCCTGGCCTATCTCACGGGACAGCTTCATTTGGGAGAGGCTATGGGCTTGGAGGCAGTCTGGTGGTCTTGTCCTAGTACAGTATCCCACGATTAGCAAACCACTCAAGACAGAACACGACAGAACGCTAAGTTTTGTTTCAGAGGCAATGTTTCCGTGCCAAGAACTACAAAGGTGCTGGGAGTTTATCCTACTCGTCAGCTACTAGGCTAACCTATCACTATTTCCCGGATGTTGGCAGAAGACCCGAGTCGGAGACGGATGGGTCTGGGTCAGAGACAAAAGCCTTTGGTAGGGCCCCGCAGGCTGCAGGAGCTCCAAGCTGCCGGCAGTTCCCTGGAACACTGATGTCTCATTGGGGGGTGATGTAGATCAGCTAGACGGATGCCTTCGCAAACAGTGGCTTGCATTAAAGAAGAGGAATCCTGAGCTTGGGGACTGAGTATTTTGAAGGCTTGTTCTTGGGGCACCATGCAGAGGCCGAGAGATGAGGGAGTGGCTCACTGCAAGAGCCCAATGAGAGCTGGTACCATCCAAGGGCACCCTACGATGGGGCAGTTGCTGCACATCCCACACCCCGCTGAGCACGCTGGGTCCCATTCCCATCCCGGGGCCTCAGCCTTGATCTCAGGCCAGTCCATCCATCTCGACGGGGACCCTAGAAAAAACTTCCCCACCATTTCCTTCATTGTTGGCCAAACTCCAGTCCTTCTCTTATGGGGGGGTTTATCCATCTTTTATGCAAGCGACTTGGGGGTTCAAGGTACAGAGATCCTGTGCCTGTTCTGGAAGATGGGCCATTTTCCAGGGGCTTCTTCTCCTAGGTATCTGTAAAAGCCAGACTGATGATCAGAGCTTCCTTTTGTGGAGTGCTACCGTAGACCAGGTAGTGTGTAACGTGATTGATTTTCACAGCTCCGTGAGGGCAACGATTTTCTTATCCACATTTTATTTATTTATTTACCTACTTACTTATTTAAGTTTATTTATTTATTTTGAAAGAGAGAGCAAGCGGGGGAGGGGCAGAGAGAGAGAGAGAGAGAGAGACAGGAGCGAGAAATTCCCAAGCAGGCTCCGCACCGCCAGCGCTGAGCCTGATGCGGGGCCCGAACCCGTGGACTGTGAGATCGTGACTTGAGCCGGAATCAAGAGTTGGGTGCTTAACCGACTGAGTCACCCATGTGCTCCCACCTCCCTGCCCCCCCCCATTCCGCATCAATATATTTTTTTTTTCAACGTTTTTATTTATTTTTGGGACAGAGAGAGACAGAGCATGAACGGGGGAGGAGCAGAGAGAGAGGGAGACACAGAATCGGAAACAGGCTCCAGGCTCCGAGCCATCAGCCCAGAGCCTGACGTGGGGCTCAAACTCACGGACCGCGAGATCGTGACCTGGCTGAAGTCGGACACTTAACCGACTGCGCCACCCAGGCGCCCCAATATTTTATAGCTGGGGCAACTGATATTTACAGAAGCTGGGAAATTCTTAAGGTCACATAATCAGTAAGCAGCAAGGCCAAATTTTGAGCCCAGTGCTAGAGGGTGACCAACCTTTCAGCATCCCCCTTGTGTGTTCTTGGGTGTGGACAGGCTTGGGTCCCTTAGGACGTTTCTGCTGTCAGCTGAATGGAGCAGCAGGGCCATGGCGGGGGGGGGGGGCGGGAAGAGCTAAAATCGGGGCCCCTCTATCTCTTTCCCAGGGTCATTGGGATATCCAGAGGTACGTGAGAGTGCTTTATAGTCAGTCCACAGATAGAAGGGATCGCTGCTATTTGCTCTCAAATATCCACAAATACAGGCCCTGACATCTACAGGGGCTCTGTGCTCCCTGGGCAATCAGACAACAAACTTTAATTTCTGAGGGCCAGACGGATTTTCTTTTGACGTGTCCATTCTCGATACGGTGGGAAGGGTGCGGCGGGCTGGCTGGACTCAGCAGAGTCGAGTCCTGGGACTGATAAATGAACAGCCAGCACAGAGGAGAGGCTTGTATTCATGCCCGATTATTCCGCGCTGGTCTCGGGGAGAAGCAGAGCTCCGTGAAGACAAAAGGGGTGTTATGTGACGGCCCTCAAGAGTTGTGGGGGGAGCCCCAGGTACGGGCATCTGGCAGAACTGTTCTGGCCCCGACTCCTTCACTCGCACTCAACTCCAGAGGGGTTCTTAAGAACACCGAACGCCCAGCAGCTCAAATAATTTTTCATCCTGGAGGCATGCCTGGGCCTGCCTCCTGGGACGGAGAGCTGGGCTGGGAGCCATAATGAGTAGCAAATCTGCCCGGATTGGGGCACACACGACGTGATGAAAAGCTCTGACAGCAGATGAGATAAGCCAAGCCGAATGGGAGCAGGGCGGCTGATCCCACCATGCTGGCGTGGCGTCTATTAACTCCAGCCCTCCTTCCCCATCACTCACACACGTTTTCTTTACTCTCCACCCATCCGTTAAGGAAACTGTTGTTGGCCAAGTAGCATTGACCAAAGCCCAGGGCCATGACTCTGGGGAGGTGGTCCCCGGTGAGCAGGGATATGGGGCAGGGACATCTGGAGGGGCCCTCGGGGAAAACACAGGACCTCCAATTAAGTACGCCTCAGTCTGGGTGGCCAGGCACACCCACCAGGGACCCACATCACCACTCCTCCCTCACGCCAACCGTGTTTTCAAAGCAGTTCACAGCACTTTGCACTCCTCAGTTGTCAAAGAACTCCCCTTCTGATATTAAAACTCATTCAAATTTATTTAAACGAAGAAGACACCTATCATCTCAGGGATGACTGCTGCTTCCATTTGGGCATGCGTCTTTCCAGTATTATGACTGGACATATCCATAGATAGATAACAATCAGAGCAAATTCCAGGGGCACCTGGGTGGCTCAGTCGGTTAAGCGTCGGACTTCGGTTCAGGTCCTGATTGCACGATTTGTGAGTTTAAGCTCTGCGTTGGGCTCTGTGTTGACAGCTCGGAGCCTGGAGCCTGCTTTGGATTCTGTGTCTCCCTCTCTCTCTGCCCCTCCCTGCTTGCGCTCTGTGTCTCTCTCTCTCAGAAATAAACATTAAAAAAAAACAACTAAAAAGTAAGATGAACACACAGTTGACACACAAGGTCACATTAGTTGCAGGTGTACAAATAGTGATTGGACGGCTCTAACGTTATGCTCTGCTCACAAGCGTACCCACCACCTGTCACCATACGATGCAATTTGCAACACCATTGACCATGTTCTCCCAGACATACTTATTCATTCCATAACCACAAGCCTGGACTTCCCTCTCCCTTTTGCTCATTTTGCCCACCGCCCTTCTGGCAACCACCAGTTTGTTCTCTGTATTTATGGATCCGTTTCCACTTTTGTTGTGTTGTTCACATTCTACGTGTAAGTGAAACCACGTGGGAATCGTCTTTCTCTGATTGATTTCACTTAGCGTCACGCCCTCTGGGTCCACCCATGTTGTCACAAATGACAAGATCTCCTTCTTTTTTAGGACTGAGTAATATTGCACTATAGATAACATATAAAAATAATTCCATGTATATATTTAAATGTGTATTTTCACCAACATGAACACTTATATATCATATAGAAATGTACATACACTGCACCTTCTTTATCCATCCATCTGTCTGCATAGTCTTTCATTGTGTGTGTGTACAACCACTTTTTAAAACCGTTTTTCCAGGGGCGCCTGGGTGGCTCAGTCAGTTAAGCTTCTGACTTGGGCTCAGGTCACGATCTCGCAGTTCATGGGATTGAGCCCCACATCAGACTCTGTGCTGACGGCTCAGAGCCTGGAGCCTGCTTCCAATTCTGTGTCTCCCTCTCTCTCTGCCCCTCCGCTGCTCGTGCTCTGTCTCTCAACTATAAATAAATGTTAAACAAAACAAAACAAAACATTTTTCCGGGGCTCCTGGGTGGCTCAGTTGGTTGAGTGTCCGACTTCGGCTCAGGTCATGATCTTGAGGTCAGTGAGTTTGAGCCCCGCGTCAGGCTCTGGGCTGACAGCTCTGAGCCCAGAGTGTGCTTTGAATTCTGTCTCCCTCTCTCCCTGCAACTCCCCTGCTCACTCTCTCTTCTCTGTCTTAAAAACGAATAAATGTTAAAAAATTTTTTTTAATTAATTACAACCGTTTTTCCATAAATAAATACATAAAGCCATTTCTCTGAAGTTCGAGATTCAAACTATTGCCAGTTTGTCATGACCATAACAATGATTTGGTGAACTTTTTTTTTTAAGCTTTTTTTTTTTTTTAATGTTTGTTTATTTAGAGAGACATAGTGTGTGTGTATGTGTGTGTGCGCGTAGGGGAGGGGCTGAGAGACAGAGAGGGAGAGAGAGAATCCTAAGCAGCCCCCAGGGCTGTCAACGCACTGTCTTTCTGGAACCATGAGATCATGACCTGAGCCCAAATCAAGAGTTGGATGCTTAACCAACAGCCACCCACGTGCCCTGATTCAGTGAACCTTCTAAATGCTAAATGCTTATTTGCATGTATGGTTACTTCCTTCCTGATATTTCCAGAGCAAGTTACTCTTCTTTTCAGGTCTTTTTCATGTCTGTAGCAAAATTAACATCCAGAAAGCCTGAAAAACTTTATACCCCTCACAAGCAGGGCATTACTCAAACCGAACAGACAGTTTAGAAAATTCTTACCCCTTTGAGCCCTGAAGCAGTATCCTCTCAAAGATGTTTTGCAATGCAATTCTCGGATTTCTGGCAGCTTTGACAACTGTTTGTATTTCTTTTGTGACTTGCTTTTGCCGAGCTTTTACCTGGCATGTGTATCTGTTTCTAATTGATTCATACAAGATCTTTACATGTGGAGGAATTAAGCTGCTACCACATAACTTACAAAAGCTTGTTTGGGTTTGTCGTTCGGTTTTTGATTTTTTTCCTGTACTTACAAACAGTGTAAAATTCCATGTGGTTGAATCTGTTTTTTTTTCCTTTTAGATTTCTGCCCTTGATAAAACACTTTAGCTCTGCCTTGCTAAACATTATATAGAAACGTTTACCGCATTTTATAGTTTTTTTTTTAACGTTTATTTATTTTTGAGAGAGAAAGAAACAGAGCATGAGTGGGGAAGGGAGACACAGAGAGAGGGAGACACAGAATCTGAAGCAGGCTCCGGGCTCTGAGCTATCAGCACAGAGCCTGATGCAGGGCTTGAACTCATGAACTGTGAGATCATGACCTGAGCCGAAGTCAATCGCTCAACCGACTGAGCCACCCAGGTGCCCCTATACTTCTTATTCTATTTTATTACTCTGTCTTCCTAATTTGGTGCCAGTAACATATTGCTTTAATTATTATTCTGTATATTACATGTTAATACTTGTGTGGTAAACCCTTCTTGTAACTCTTTTCCATAATATTTTTGGCTTTTCTGCTGTGCATATTCTCGCATATAAATGTTAAAACAATCTGTGAAGTTTCAGAAAATAGGCCTGTCAGAGTTTTACTGGCATCATCAAGGTAAATCTAAAGTTGTGAAAAATTGACATTTTATCCATATTAAATCTTCTCATCCATAAATAGGGTCCATCTTTTTTTAAATGTTTATTTATTTTTGATACAGAGATAGAGAAAGAGTGAGGGAGGGTCAGAGAGAGAGGGAGACAGAAAATCCAAAGGGATTGTCTGCCCTGACAGCAGAGAGACTGATATGAGGCTCGAACTCATGAACCCTGAAATCATGACCTGAGCTGAAGTCGGACACTTAACTGACTGAGCCACCCAGGTGCCCCTGGAAATAAGGTGCATCTTTTAATGTATTTTCATTTTGAATGTCTCTTAGTAAAGTTTTTCAGTTGTTTTCTTTTTTCTTTTAATTTTTTTAATGTTTTTATTTATTTTTGAGACAGGGAGAGACAGAGCATGAGCAGGGGAGGGTCAGAGAGAGAGGGAGACCCAGAATCTGAAACAGGCTCCAGGCTCTGAGCTGTCAGCACAGAGCCCGACGCGGGGCTCGAACTCACGGACCGTGAGATCATGACCTGAGCCGAAGTCAGACGCTCAACCGACTGAGCCGTCCAGGCTCCCCAGTTGTTTTCTTGATATAGACCCTGAATATTACTTACAAGTTTCATTCCCACTTGGCCAAAAATATGGTTAAATTTTTGTCCTCAAGATAACAAAGGGGCTGTGGCTTCTAGAGCAGGATGATTTGGGCTGGGAGCCACATGAGAAATCACATCTTCTGGACCGGGGCACATGATGTGGTATTTTAATCTTTTTATCATTGTTGTGAAGGAGATCTTTAGATAGCACTTTACTTTGAACCAAATATTGGGGGTCTCTAGACAAGGCAAAATGTTTGAGCATTTATTTTATAATTAGCCTTTACTTGCTATCTTATGTTATTTTATGTGGGTTGGAGATCTTGGGCTTTGCAAAGAGATAGTCATTTCTTTGCAAGAAATGTATGTCAATATTTAGACTGTTTCCTTCTTTTTCTTCTTGTAGAGCAACAGACAGACATGGGGTAAATCCCGACTGTACCACCTAGTTGCTCAAATCTTCTGCAATTTACCCCAATTTCTGAGGCTCAGATTCCTTGGTTATAAAAAGGGATAATGATACCTACTTTACAGAGATCTTCTGAGGACTAAGCAAAACTTTGCCTGTAGAGCACATAGCCCAGTCCCTGGCACATACAATGGCTATTGTTGTCTGATTGCCGTTGGCTGGAACTCCTAGAACCTCACATATTAACCATAATGGTGGGCATCAGGCTGTAACGGCAATAGATTCGTTGCTAAATAGAAATACCAGGCACTCTTCGTGATGATGTTGATGATGATGATGATGATGACGGTGATGATAACTAACGTTTATTAAGCATCTGTACCCCATTCAGCACATACAACACAAAGACGTTATGGGAAATTGCCCCAACATCTTGTAAACTTGCTCTCAATCATATTGTACTGTATTTTATTTTATTATTTTTTTAACCAATCATATTGCTTTCATTCATTTATTCCGTCATTCAATCGACTCCTTTACCAATCATTGGTTGAGCCTGCAGTGAAGCTCTTTTTTCAAAATTAAAACAAAAATTTTTTTTTAATGTTTATTTTTGGGACAGAGAGAGACAGAGCATGAACGGGGGAGGGTCAGAGAGAGAGGGAGACACAGAATCCAAAGCAGGCTCCAGGCTCCGAGCTATCAGCACAGAGCCCGATGCGGGGCTCGAACTCATGCATATATTATAGTGCTGTTGCTTTTACCATGATTTTCCCCATCCATTCTGTATGGACTACCTGTCCTCACTGAAAGCAAAGAATCAGGGGCAGGGTTTGTGATGGGACAGAGAATGGGACTTGCCTTCCTCCAGTGAAAGATCATTCATTCAACCATCATTTACTGGTTGCTAGTAATCAAAAGGTGAATCAGTTGGGGGTCTTGCCCTTGCGTCGTGCATAGCTGAGAAAACCGGATGTGAAGGATCATTCTACCGAAACAATACACACATGTTATGAGACCATAGAGACAGGCTTGTAAAGGGAAGCAGGGGACTTGCCAGCCCCTTGTGGGATTGGAAGGAGGCAGGCTGTGGAGAGGGCGGGAGCTGACATGGGGCTGAGTCGGGAGACCGGGTGGGTAAGAGAGAACAAACACGGGATCGGTAGGAATAACTCAGGCAAAGGCACAGGGGCACACTGGAGATGATTGCTCAACTCACTTGGAAGTGTGTTCTTCTCCAGGGAAGTGGAATTGCCAAGAGGTGGGCTTTGCGAGCGGAGTCGATTTGATCAAAGTCCAGAAATGAGAGCTTTTCTTGGATGACTTAATGAGGTCCGCAGAGTAAAGAAGGGAAACCATTGTGTCTTGGTATTAACAGTCATTGCCATGGTAGTTCCTGGAGCAAAACAAAAGTAAAGAGAAGACTGGAGACAAAATGAATTTGGCGGTTGATTCATTTGTCCTCTGGGGTCAGTTTCCCCTGCTTTCTCCTCTCGGTACCCTGTTTTCTTCTCAGTCTCTCTGTTTTTCTCTTTCCACCTTGTCTTTCTCTCCTCCCAGAACCTCACTCTGGAGCGGGTTTCTAGGCTGGTGGACTTCTAAAAACACTGGTGAGGATTACTAGTTAGTGCAATACGAGAAGATTATATAACTTTGTCCCTCCACTCATACACGAACGATATACACAGGAAGGAGATACCCCCTTGGCCTCTATTACTTGCCGGTGAATCCAGAATTTGGCGGTTGATTCATTTGTCCTCTGGGGTCAGTTTCCCCTTCTTTCTCCTCTCTGTACCCTGTTTTCTTCTCAGGTATTTGGGTCTGGCAGGCTATTAGTGGGTGGAACCCACAGACACAAGGAAGTGATTTGATGGGCTTTCTTCTGGGCTCATGTACAATTTCTTTAAATTCCTTTTGATCCTCTAAGATCCCAGCAGCCAACTCTGGTTAACATCACTGAGAAGTGGGCTATACCCGGAGCCGTCCAGGGAGCGAGGCTTCTCATGTGCCAAGCGGCAGGCAGGCGGTCCTGTCTCCCTGCCTGGAACCGGAGGCACCCTGAGAAGATTCAAGCAAACAGAAGTGGCCAGTCGGATCATTACCATGTGAATTCGATCAGCGTTTACATCTGCACAAAGCGTTTCATGCCAAATCAGCCTCTTGAAAAATTCCATGGTTATCGCCCCATCCCCTAGCTCGAATGGCACTAATCCTCAGTTCTTATATACCGGATTCTTGATTCGGAGCCTAGTGAGAGCTGGAAATGAATCCTCTGCTGAAACTTAAGCCTGTTCTTCTGAAAGTCCCAGTGATGTGTTTGGAACAGAACTACCACCAGGGCACGCTGAGGGCTTGTGGGACACGGGGTGAAAAGTAGGCAAGTAGAGGAGGCAGGGGGAGCCCCGGACTTTCAAAAAGGGACGGCTTCAAACAGTAAGCAGACACGGGAGCAGGTAGCAATTAGGGTCTCAACATGTGCAGGGCAGGGCTGTTACCCTGCGGGTCCCCCCGCCCCTTCAGCTTTGGATCAGGCTTGCCAAACCGTGCTTTTGATGGCGTGGTGAGTCTTACGAATGGAAATGACATATACATAAATCCAATACATGTAAAACAGCATTCTTTTTTTTTTTTAGTTTTTTAATGTTTATTTATTTTTGAGGGAGACAGAGAGAGTGGGTGCACGTAAACAGGGGAGGGGCAGAGAGAGAGAGGGAGACACAGAATCCGAAGAAGGCTCCAGACTGTCAGCACAGAGCCCGACGCGGGGCTCGAACCCATGAGCTGTGAGATCGTGACCTGAGCCAAAGTCGGACGCTTAACCGACTGAACCACCCAGGCACCCCCAAACCGCATTCTTTATGAGTATGATCCCAGGCTGGACACATTCCTTTTTTGGATGGGATTAGCTAGACTAGTTCAATCAAGGAAGTATTGTAATTCTAGTGTATCTTTGGGAGTTTTTTGTTTTTTGTTTTTACATTTGCATTTATTTATTTATTTATTTATTTATTTATTTATTTATTTATTTTCAGTTCTTCCCTCCCATTTAATTCAGATACAATTGACATATAACATTGTGTGAGGTTTTTTTGGTTGTTTTGTTGTTGTTGTTGTTGCTTTGGTAAATGTTTATTGTTTTTTAAGAGAGAGAGAGTGCAAGTAGGAGAGGGGCACAGAGAGGGGGGGCAGAGGCTCCAAAGCAGGCTCTGTGCTGACAGCCGAGAGCCCGATGTGGGGCTCGAACACATTAACCATGAGATGAAACCCAAGCCAAAGTTGGACGCTTCAATGACTAAGCCACGTAGGTGCCCTTAACATTGTCTAAGGCATGCAACATAATGATTTGATATGAGTATATTGGGAAATGATCACTATGGTGAGTTTACGTAACATCATCACTTCACAGTTAACCAATTTTATCACCCTTAGGATGAGCCCTTTCAAGATCTGCTATCCTAGAAACTTCCAAATATGCAATATCGGTAACTATGGCTATCGTGTCGTACATTACATGCCCAGAACTTATTTATTTATAACTGGATGTGTATACATCTTGACTACCTTCACCCAATTCCTAGTATTTCTTTTTTTTTTTTTTTAATTTTATTTATTCTGAGTGAGAGAGAGAGATGGCAGAGAGGGAGAGAATCTCCAGCAGGCTCTGCACTGTCAGCACAGAGCCCTAGGAGGGGCTCGAACCCACGAACCGTGAGATCATGACCTGAATCGAAATCAGGAGTTGGACGCTTAACCGACTGAGCCACCCAGGTGCCCCACCTAGGGTTTCTTAACTGACATTTTAACTAACTCAATGAATTTGAGTGAGGTATTTTAGCTATGTGTACCAAGTCTCTCCATGTAGACAGAAAGCTATAGATTAACAATATAATTAAGACTAATTGTACCTTCCTGAGCGCCTGGCTCCAAAAGATGAAAAGCAAAGATTAGCATCAACCCGAGAGATCGTCTCTAATGGCGAACCACAGGGCTCTACCCTATAGGACATTTTCACTTATGCTGAGTTTGAAGGCAGATTTTAGGCTCGTTGTGTGTGTGGGTAACACAGGGAAAACCCTGAAAAATGGAACTGAGCCCTTCAAATGGGCTCAAAGCCTGGGTCTGGTGGCCGTGGCCAGGAACAGTGGAGGCGGGTTGTCTGTTTTCTTCTTTCTCTCTCTCCCCCAGCACCTTCCGTCTCTCATTCACTTTTATGACACCTACACGTTTATAAACCTGCCCAGGGCTTTTGAGAGATTACATGAGACGGAGGAGGAGGGGGGCAGTGAGGTGGGAGGCTGAATTCTTTCACTCATTCTTCAGCCTTGGCCCAGGGCTTCATGGAGGGGCAGGATGGAAATCTCAGCTGTACCAGAGAGCACAGAACTCGAACCCCCCGCCCCCCTCCCCTGTTTGCCTATTATGCTGACGTTCTCTGGACACACTCTCTGGGAGGGACCCTGTCGGCCTTTCCGGAGGCAAGCATTCAGGGCAACAGCAAGGTGGTTATGGAGATCTGCACACGCTCGACGTGTTCTTTGAATCAGGCATCGGGGCCCGGGCTCAGCAGCCGCCACGAGGATGTGCCTCTGTGGATGCAAACCCATCAAAAAGACCACCAGAGCTAAAAATAACCAGGGCGGAAAAGGCATTCAGGCCACAAGATGGAGAACCGGCGCTTGAGGTGGGCCACCTCATGTGCCAAAAGTAATGATTCGATGCTGAGGATTAAAATTCTGGAGCTCAAAGGGACCACGAGACGTCATGTGGTCCGACTCCCCACTTGGAGATGGAGAACACTTGGCAGAGAGAGGTCAGCTGATGTGCCCACGATCCGCCAATCAATCGTTGCTGGGCTTGGCTTCTTGGTGTCTGGCTCAGCCCTCTTTCTACTCTATCAGTGTTGTTCTGCTTCTAATAATGGTGACGAAGGTGGTGATAATCATGAAAACAATAGCAATCACCATCATAATAACGGCCATGACTCAGATATTTTTTTTATAAATGTTGATTCATTTTTGAAGGAGAGAGCATGAGCAGGGGAGGGGCAGAGAAAGAGGGGGACAGAGGATCTGAAGTGGGCTCTGGGCTGAGAGCAGTGAGCCTGACGTGGGGCTCGAACTCACGAACCCCGAGGTCATGACCTGAGCTGAAGTCAGATGCTCAACCGACTGGGCCACCCAGGCGCCCCTGTGACTTACGTTTTTATAGCTCCTTACGGTTTAAACATTTTGGAGGGTTTCACAAGGCTACCAGGGTAGGGAATGGTAACAATTGTGCCCTGGTGATATTCATTGTCATGACATTTACTGAAACAAAACAAAAATAAATATAGCTTTCACTGGGAAAAGACTGGGGACAGAATGAGGAACTAAAGGGGGTGCCTGGTGGCTCAGTTGGTTAAGCAAGCCTCCAACTTCGGTTCAGGTCATGATCTCACAGTTCATGGGTTCGAGCCCCGCGTCAGGCTCTGTGCTGACAGCTCAGAGCCTGGAGCCTGCTTCGGATTCTGTGTCTCCCTCTCTCTCTGTCCTTCCCCCCCTCACACTCTGTCTCTCTCTCTGTCTCAAAAATAAACATTAAAAAAAAAAATGAGGAACTGAAAGAAACTGCTGTCTTTAGGTAAAAACAAAGGCGATATTAACTTTCTTTGAACCTGTGTGGTCTCCCCACTTTTCACTCTGTTCTTGTTCTTCTCTCTTCTGAGACTCTCAGCAGGTCTCTAGGCTGGGTGGACTTCTTACCACACTGATGAGGGTACTATATTTTATATTAAAAAGAGGTACAGCAAATATTATCCCCATATTACAGATGAGGCAACAAAGGCACAGAGAGTCTAAGAGATTTGCTAAAGGGCACACAGCTACTGAGTGATAGAGAGGAGGTGTTTCGGCTTACCGCTCGGTGCTCTTTCTTACACAGCGTGTTGACCTCCTGGCTGTTACTGAACCAGACAGTGAGTCCCTGCAGGTCTGCGAGGATTTGTTCTGAACCAATTTTCTTTTCTTTCTTTCTTTCTTTCTTTCTTTCTTTCTTTCTTTCTTTTTTTTTTTTTGGTAGGTTCTACAAGTAGAGATTGCACAATTAAAAGGACACTATTGGGGCACCTCGGTGGCCCAGGTTGGTTAAGCACCAACTGCAGCTCAGGTCATGATCTCATGGTCCATGAATTCGAGTCCCACGTCAAGCTCTGTACTGACATCTCAGAACCTGGAGGCTGTTTCTTCGGATTCTGTGTCTCCCTCTCTCTTTGCCCCCATCCCTGCTGGCGCTCTGTCTCTCTCTCTCAAAAATAAAATAAACATTAAACAAAATAATAATAAAAAAATAGGACACTATTTAGGGCCTTCAGTACACAGCAGAGATCTTATTCTGGAAGGTGAATCCTAGAGTGGTAAGGAACTAAAACATTCTGGCTAACACGGCCTTCTGCTTTGAAATCAATGGTGTGTGAAGGTCCCAGGGCCTCATCTCCAGAAAATTAATGCAGCATGAAACCCAAGATCTTACAAATAAAAGTGACAGAGCATGGGGCAGAACCTTGACGTCCTGTCTCCCTGTGAGGTCCACTTGGCAACACACCCCATCTGAGACTTGGAGCTCAGACCCCACTCATCACTCTCCAGCACCGTGGAGGGCGCGAAACGTCTTCTGATATTGTGGCCATGTGGGGAAAAGCATCATCCTTGGAGTCACGGGGCTTGGTTCGGATCCCAGAACTGTCACTTAGTAAATGAGTAATCTTGGGCAATTTACTTAATTAACTTCTCTAATCTGTGTCTTCGTTTGTAAAGTTGGCATGTTAGAATGTCTTATCTCTTGGATCCGCTGAGGTGAACAGAGCCAATCGATGCTCATTTACCTGCCTAACACCGTGCTTGCCACCGAGTAGGAATCCCATGGACCAGACATGCATGGCTGCCCGCGTTGCCCCCAAAGCCAGCAGCACCTTTGATGTGAACATTACTCAACAATTTTCCAAGCGAGACTGGGCCGCAACCCCTCCAATGCTCTCACACGACATGTCGGTCACAGGAAACAGAGGCTCATAAAAGTAACACAGTCATAAAAACCCAACCCCATCATGTTACTCGTGATGGTTTAAATTTTAGTGTCAACTTGACTGGCTCATGGTGGGCCCCAATATTTGGCTAAACATTATTTCTGGAAGTGTCCGTGAAGGTGTTTCCAGGAGAGATTAGCATTTGAGTTGGCAGACTGAGTAAAGAAGATTGCCCTTCCCAATGTGGGTGGGCACTGAACGATCCACTGAGGGCCTGAAAAGAGGCAGAGAAAAAGCTGAATTCTCTTTTTCTGTCAGACTGATAAGCTAGGAGATCAATCATCTCCTGCCCTCAGACTGGGATTTCTAGCACGAGCTCCCTTGGTTCCCCAGCCCGTTGGACTTGGTCTGAATTACACCGCCAGCTTTCCTGGGTCTCCAGCTTGCAGACAACAGATTGCGGGACTTCTCAGCCTCCATAATCTCACGAGCCTGATAATTCCTCATAATAAATCTCTTTCTATATATCCACACCATTGGTTCTGTTTCTTTGAGCTTTTGTTGTTGTTGACCCGGATTCTCCCAGTCTCAATTTTGCTTTATTTTTGTAAAGGTCAACCTCATAGCTGGAGCAAATGACTGACAAGTATTTGGATGTGCATCTTTTAGCTTACTCTGGGCAAGCAGAGTAATGCATACCCCCACCCTCAAGATGTCCATACCATAAACTCCAGGACCAGTTGTTACATGACAAGATGAACTTTGCAGATATGATTAATTAAGGGTACAGACCTTGAAATTAGAAGATTATCCTGGATCATTGGGGTGAGCCCACCCTAATCAGATGAGTCTTCAAAAGTGAAAAGCCTTCCCCAGCTGTGGTCAGAGGGAGAGAGGTGTGGTGATGGAGGCAGGGTCAGAGAAATGCTCTACTGATGCCTTTGAAGGTGGAGGAAGGACTGAGAGCCAAGGAATCAGGGCCAACTCTAGAAATTGGGAAAGGCAAGTAAATGGATTTTCTCCCACAGCCTCCAGAAAGGGATGTGTCTCTGCTGATCCCTTGATTTTGAGTCAGTGAGACCCATGTTGGACCTCTGACCCACAGAACTCTACAGTAATAAATCTGTGTTTTAAGTCATTCACTTGGTGGTAATTTGTGACAGCGGGTTATAGCCAAAGAGACAAGGTGGATCCCCCATCAAAATTTGGTTCAGATGTCAAGACTAATGATGTCTCATATACCAAAAGGGCACAGAGAGTTTGTTACTCAGGTAATGGAGTTTTCAGAGTAATTCCCAAGCAAGTCCAAAAATGACTTGAGGAAGCAGGGAAAGGGGACTGGTGTGGAGATTCACTGGTGGTTAGGGGTAGAGACAGGTGAAGTTTCCTGTGCATGGTTTGATCTTCTCATCAGTCCCAAAGGATAGAGCACCCAGGCATTTTTATCAGGGCGACCATGTGTGGGGCAGAAAAGGAACAGTGTGGGGGTATTGCTTGAACACCATCAGCAAACATTGAAAAAATGGAATCACGCTCTATTTCCTGCCAACAATGGAAAACCAATAAAACCAGTCTTCCTCTAATTCCATCTAAGCAACAACCCATCCATCCAACACCCATCCACTTATCCAGTGTTGTAATGTGTAGCCACCGTGTGCCATCCATAGCTAGAAGTTATGGGGGCATAGATGTCCCTGAAAAAAGTTCTCCTCCCGTATGCTAACCATCTGGTAGGAGTGGACATTGAATTGATTTATAATTATTATATTATTTGCCACGTATCACAACTGTGGTATATGAAGAAGGCTGAAAGAACAATGGAGAAAGACAGTTCTGTTCCTACGAATTTAGGAGGGAAATTTTCACTAAAATAGTGATTGGTATGGTTCTTGAATAACAACCAGGAGCTCAATAAGCGGAAATAGGAGTTAAAGCTCTTTAGAACTCCAAAGGAAAAACCATGGATGAAGGTATAGAGGCATTAAGTTTTATCTGTGTGGCAGTAAAGTGGATTAGCCGATGAGGGCTTTTTTCATCCTCTGATTTCCATAATTTAAGGAGGGAAATTTCTTTTTAGCTTGAAGCCATTGACTTATACCCAGCCTAATGCACAGGAGGGAAAACATATGATACCCATCACATGAACAAGACTGGGAAGACACAGTTTCAAGACGAGGAAACTAATTGTAATGAGGCTTTCCAGCATAGACTACAGTTTCTTTCCCAGTGATGGTCGGAGGAAATGATGTACAGAGTATGTACGCTTACAGGATTACTTACTGAAGGGAGCGTGTGAGCTGGAGGGCAAAGAAATAAAGCTGATCACCATGATTCAAAATGTGTCTCGTCCTCCTTGGGTCTTCCCATTTGTGACATCCTAGAACATCCTAGGACACTACTAGTCTTTGCCTTTTATTTCCCCACCCCAGAGGTCTGGCAGCCCTGGGTGAAGCCACTCATGCGGGTATCAGCTGGGGGAGCCTGGGTATTTATAAGAATCCCAACATGAACGATCAGGTTCTGCTGGAGAGAGACGCGAGCCTTCTCTGACTCCTACCCCCTGCCTTGTGCTGCACCTTGCTTCTCTCTCTGTTTTGTATTTTAGACTTGAGAGGATCTTTCATATATATAACAAGTTTTTGCTTTGAACTTAAAAGTAAATATTATGAGAGAGAGAAAAAAAATTATAGTCCAATCTAACTTGAAATGCTCAAATATGATTAGTATTAGACTGTGAAATACCTCTGCCTTATCTCTAGGAGCCAGCTGCTGGGAGCATTTTGAGGGATCGGGCTGGTTGTTGTGGTGTGATTTTTTTTTTTTTTTAAACAAAACATAAGCCCCAAATGATCTGTGGATAGACTCTCCACAAAATCCCCTTTGTCAAAAGCTCAATCTTTCTAATTTTTCCCCCCTCATCATTTGTCCTAATCCCAATTCATGGAAGCCAATGCGGGAGTAAAATGGGTTCCAGTCGTAATCTGGCCATTTCCCTCTTCCTTCTGTCTGTGTTTCTGCTTCAGCTTGGCTACATCTAAGGATTTTCCAATTGAGGAAACAAATTATTTGGGTCATACAGGCCACTATTGTCATTTGTAAGCCAAAAAAAAAAATGCTGCTTGGCATTTTGAAAACTGATTTATTAATACACACAGGGGGGCCCTGCATGTCAACAACTGAAAATTATGGATAACGGATTTGCATCTTGTATAGCTTCATGGCATCATTCAGCAGGACTTTAGAAGCTAAAAAAAAAAAGGCTAAATGATAAAGTAGTTTTTTAAAAGTCTCTTTTTAAACTAGCTGCCTACGCCTTTCATCAACAAGAAAGAAAGAAGACAACAAAAAATATGATTCTCTTAATTCACTGAAAAGTTTAGCTTTAAAGCATTAAACGATTCTAAACCCATGAATTATTATGTGTATCATGCATGAATCAACTACAGAAAGAATAGGAAATGAATAACTGGTTCGCATCAATCTCCAGTGAAACCATGTACAGGGAAATGAATTTAGGATTCAATCAAATAAGGAGCTAGTGTTATGTTCCTTCTGAACGCATTACTCTGGAGATACTCAAAGAATAATAAAAGGGAAAGAGAATTTATGTTTATCTTCAGTGAATGGGCACTTTGGGGGAGACAAAATATCAAAAGTTGGGTGGTGAATTATTCCCAAAAGAGGCCAAATAGCAGAGAATCATTGGCTAGTAAATAAGGAACACAAATAATAAGTACCACGAGTTGAGGGCCATGGGGCAGTACTGAAGCATTGGAGAGCTCTGTGACAATTTCAACTAGAAGATGGAATTTTTTTTTTTCTGGATTCCAAATGTAATAAAAATCCTAGAAGGTGGGAAAAGCAAGGAGGACATTTCAGAAGAGGTGGACTGCTAAGTTGTAGAGAAGGATGTTCTAGAGGTCGTCAAGGGCCAGTGAGGAGAGCTGCTTCGAACTTTATATAAATGGAAACACAAAGTATATGTTCTTTTTGATCTGGCTTTCTTCCACTCACCACTGTTATCTGTGAGGGTCATCCATACTGTTACTTATTAAAAGTTCAAAAACAGGCAAAAGTAATTTATGGTGCAAAAGGTCTAGATAGGGATGATCAGAGAGGTCTGGAATTTGGAGAATTCAAGAAGAAACGTGGCTCAAAGGACTGTCAAAACATCAGATACCTAAGGAATGCCCAAAGAAAAATGTTCAAGATTTCTACATTGAAGTCTACACACAATTACTGACAGTAAGTGGAAGGAAATACCATGTTCATGGATTGGAAGATTCAATGCAGTTACCATATCTTGTTTTCTTGAAACCAACTGATCTATCTATACATTTATTTATTTATTTACTTACTTATTTAATTTATTTTTGAGAGAGGAGAGAGAGAGAGACAGCATGAGTGGGGAGGTGCAGAGGAAGAGTAGGTTCAGAAGGGGGGGGGAGGTGCAGAGAGAGAGGGGGACAGAGGATCCGAAGTAGGCCCCACACTGACAGCAGAGAGCCTGATGCCAAGCTCAAACTCACCAACTGTGAGATCAGGATCTGGGCTGAAGCTGGACACTTAACTGACTGAGCCACTCAGGCGCCCCCAAACTGATCTATATAGTTAATGCAACCCCCACCAAAATCCCAGCAGGTCTTATTTGTGTGGAAATTGACAAGCTGATTCTAAAGTTTTTGTGGAAATGCAAAGGCCTGAGAACAGCCAAGGTCGGAAAAGAATAGAGATCCTTAAACTTTACAACACTATAAAGGTTATAGTGATTAAGACTGTGGTTTGCTAACGTAAGGATAGGCACATTGATCAATGAAATGGAATGGAGTGTTCAGAGACAGATTCACATGATTGATTATAAACCACCTGATTTATAATAAAGTCGTCACATACGTTACTGATGACAGTGTAGATTGGGGCACTCACTCTGGAAAACTGATGGTACCTAATAAAATTGAACATATAACTATTCACTTACCTAGCATGTCCACATTTAGGTAAAGCGATAGAAATGTGTACATGTATATATCAAAGGACATGTACAAGAGTGTAGTACATGACATCACCGATTATTATAGCCCCCAACTGGAAACACTCCAGATGCCTATCAATGCTTGAAGAGATAATAAATGATCGTTCATTCATACCTTGCAACACTATATAGCAGGTGTCTTGGTACACTCAGGCTGCTATAACAAAATACCACAGACAGGTGGCTTATAAACAGAACTTCATTTATTATGGTTCTGGAGGCTGGGGAGTCCAGGAACATGGGGCTAGAAGATTTGGTCTTTGGTGAGGGCTCACTTCCTAGTTGTCTATATTTTCACTCTAACCTCACAGGGTGGGAAGGATGAGGGAGCTCTAAGGGGGCCTCTTTTATAAAGGCACTAATCCCATCACAAGGCTCAACCCTCATGACCTCGTCACTTCCCAAAGGCACCCCCCTCCTAATAGCATCACATTGGGCATTAGGATTTCAACATAGGAATTCGGGGGACACAAACATTCTGCAGCAAAGTTTGATAAAATTTTTCTGTACAGGGTCAGATAGTAAACATATTAGGCTTTATTGTTTCTGTCATAAGTACTTATCTCTGCTGTTACAGTGTAAAAGGAAGTCCAGACAACCCATAAATGAATGAGCCTGGCTATGTTTCTAGAACTTTACTTACGAACACTGAAATATGAATTTCATATAATTTGCATATCACCAAATACTATTCTTTAGAAATCTTTTCCAGGAGAGCCTGGGTAGCTCAGTCAGTTAAGCGTCTGACTTCAGTTCAGGTCATGATCTCGCGGTTCGTGGGCTTGAGCCCCGCATCGGGCTCTGTGCTGACAGCTTGGAGCCTGGAGCCTGCTTTGCATTCTGTGTCTCCCTCTCTCTCTGCCCCTCCCCTGCTTGTGTTCTGTCTTTCTCTCTCTCTCAAAAATAAATAAACATTAAAAATAAATTAAAATAAAATAAAATAATCTTTTACAGCCCCTAAAAATATAAAAATCCTTCTTGGCTCATGGGCTGTACAAGAACATTTTGTCTCCTTGAGACAGAAATGAAGAGAAACATGGATGAACCTCACAGATATGATCATGAGCGGAAGAAAGCCAGACCAAAAAGAGCATATACTTTATGATCCCACATACATAAAGTTCAAAAACAGGCGAAAGTAATTTGTGGCAATAATGGTCAAAATAGGGATTATCAGAAAGCAATACTCAGGCAGGTTTCTGGACTCTAGCTAATGTTCTCTTTTGTGAACTGGGTGATAGCTACTCAGGTGTGTTCACTTTATAAAGATTCATCAGTTTGTACCATAAATTCACAACATTTCTAGCAAACGCTTTTTAAGATTATTAATCGAGGGTCAGTTAAGAGATGGCATCATGCGCCCGATAAGTGCGTGGATTCTGCAGACAGAGAGAGAGAGCCGGGTGCAAATCTTAGTTCTATCATTAATTTTTTTTAAATGTTTATTTTTGAGAGAGAGAGAGAGAGAGAGAGAGAGAGAGAGAGAGAGAGAGTGAGTATGTGTGTGTGAGCAGGGGAGGGGCAGAGAAACGGAGGACAAAGGACCTGAAGCGGGCTCTGCACTGTCAGCAGCGAGCCCGATGTGGGGCTTGAACTCAGAAAGGGTGAGATTATGACCTGAGTTGAAGTCGGAAGCTTAACCCACTGAGCCAACAGGCGCCCCGTAGTTCTATCATTAGCTGTGTGCACTTGTGTGTTCACCTCTCTGTTTTAGTGTTCCCGAGGTGTCAAATAGGGAATAACTATGGTGCTCACCTGGTGGCATTGGTGTAAGAATCATGAATCAATCCACACAAAGCCACTTGGAACGATGCTGGTATACCCAAAGCACTCAATAAATGTTAACCGGCATTACTGTGGCCAACAACACTTTTTGCTTGGGGTCTTTTGCTCCAGCCTGTTAAGATGTTTATAAACTCTTGATTCTGCCATATATTATGTTTACTTTTAGACTTAAGTCTTGGGCCAGGAACACAAAGAGGTCTTTCTAACTCACATGTGGTCCAGCCCGGCTCATCAGAAGAACACGATTCTGGAGAAGAGCCTAGGAAGGAAGGCTTATAGTCATAAATAACGTAAATATCCCTCGTCTTGTTAGGATGCACGTACCGCCTGTGAAAAGTTGCAGCGTCAGTAGGCGCTGGTTGAAGATTCTGAGATCTGGGATTCCAAACAAATACATTTATTTCCATTCTGAACAGATCATTTTTATAGGAAACAGAAGGGGCTTTTGGACAGGGATACAGACAATATATTCTGCTGCTTACCTCTTCTCCAGGCCTAGAGTCCTGAATCTGAAGAGCGCCTGAGGCAGGGTCCCTGGACCTCTAGGAACTTTCTACGGTGTAATCCTGCTCACCCACGTCAAATCTTTTCCTGGAAAAAATGCTGGAAATAAATAAAAACAGAAATAAACATATACCCTCTACTTTTTAGGTTCTATAAATGAAAACCATACTGAGAGGCACAATGTTCCATGACTTAAAAAAAAAAAAAAGGGGCGCCTGGGTGGCGCAGTCGGTTAAGCGTCCGACTTCAGCCAGGTCACGATCTCACAGTCCGTGAGTTCGAGCCCCGCGTCAGGCTCTGGGCTGATGGCTCGGAGCCTGGAGCCTGTTTCCGATTCTGTGTCTCCCTCTCTCTCTGCCCCTCCCCCGTTCATGCTCTGTCTCTCTGTCCCAAAAATAAATAAACATTGAAAAAAAAATTAAAAAAAAAAAAAGAAGCAAACAGCTTTTTCTCTCTGACTATAAATATTTTCTGCTCAATCATTTACCAGATTTTACTGAGTCCTTAATAAATGCTGCCTAAAAGGCCAGTGAAAATCCACATTAGAGAAATCTTTGTGACTTTTTTTCTTTTTTTAAGGTGATATTTCTTTAAAATTTGTGACCAGGGAATGTCAAAACCTTCTTCTTCTCCCCCGCCCCCAGTCATACCCATTCATATCACAGAACACATTTTGGGAAATGCTGAGTTAACCAGCCTTTTATTGCTGGGTCCTGAGGTTTTCCAATTCTTTGCTGCCATAAATAACACCGTGGTGGACATTCTTATACCTACAGCTTTGCACACGTGTTAGATTCTCTCTTTAGGATAAATGCCTAGGAATTGTAGATCCAAGGGCTCTGTCTGTTTCTCTTTGTGCGCACAAAAGACCCTATGTCGGTTTCACAAATACTAGGTAATCACAGACTCCTGAAGCATTGGGGTTGGAATGTTTGCAAGATTCTTGGTAGGAGGCGGCGAGTGGCTCAGGTTGCTGAGCAGGGACCAAGGAAACCCAAGGTGATTCAGAAGCTGGAGCACCTGCCAAGTGGCTTCTGAACCGGGACCAGGAGCATTCCCGGCGTCTCCGTGGGTGTCCCTCCCATCGTGTATTCGATCTGAACAAAACCCAGCTTTCCTCAAGGGGGAGGGGGAAGGATGAAGCTCCTGAGATGCCTTTAAATTTAATTTTGGGGGAAAATAACAGCTTCTCCCTGTCCTAAGGCAGAGCCACGTCACCACATCAGAGCAAAGGCCCCTAAAACAGTGTTATTTCTGGCTTGGGAAAGGTTTTGATGCTTCATAGAAAACCTTCCCACATCCTCCCACAGCTGTGGGGTTCCTCCACCCTGCCCCCACGTCCTTGACCTCACGCCAGGGATGTTATTAACGGGATGGGAAATGGGGGCTGGCAAAGGAGTCTTCATCAAGTCCAGAGCTGCCCTAGGGAACCACCGTCCTGGATCTTGGGGCTCTGGGGACTCCTTGGATTTCAAGTTTGGGGCTCATGCCAGGAAAGGCGGTGCCCTGGGGTTTAGGATATGGGAACTCTCCCTGCTCCATACCAGGATCACACGAAGCCTGAGGTCAGCTCTAGGGTCACAGATAAAGTGCTCTTTGATTCCTTCCACAGTGCCTATCACCACCCACGGCTTACGTATCAGGGATTCAGTACAGATTTGCTGAACGAAGAAGGGAAATGATTCGCTTCTCCATTAGTGTGGACACACATGTACATGTGTGGACCTTAACTTCCATCCCCGAGAAACGCTGGAGGATTTCACGGCGGAGCAAGACAGAAATAGGAAGACTTTCCAACGTTAGAAAACCCCCTCTCCCTCTTAGTGGTACCCCCCCCCCCCACCTCCCACAACGGCTGCATGCGGTGAGGGTCTAGGGCGTGCTAAGAATGACCGCTCAAGGGCGGTCTTGCCTTTAGGCAAGGATATACTCAGACCGAGTTACAGCCAGGCCCTTTGGGAAACGGAGACAGACAGAAAGAAGTTGAGCAGAACAAGGCCACGTTAACTGGATTATGCTCAAGTCTTTAGATGAAGGTGTGAGGTCACATCGCATAAGGTGCCGGCAGAGGAGTGAGTTAAAATTCATCCCACACTATTCTTTTTTTTTTTTTAATTTTTATTTGAGAGAGAGAGAGGGGAGGGAGAGAGAGAGAGAGAGAGAGAGAGAGGAGAGAGAGAGAGAATCCCAAGCAGGCCCATACCCAGCATGGAGCCCGACACAGGACTCAAACCTCCAACCCTGGGACGGTGTCCTGGGCCAAAATCGAGAGTTGGATGCTCAGCTGACTGAGCCACCCAGGCGCCCCCCATCCCACACTATTCTTGACACCTGATGCTCTCTGCCATGGACTGTGTTCACCTAGAGGAAGAGGCCTCTGGAAAGTACCGCCCACAAAGCCAGGATCCTGCCCAGGGTGACTTTTCCTACTTTGTGCAAAGTGTCGTGGAGGGCAGTGTGGCCTCACACTCAGTTCCGTACTGCCATTTTACGTCTCCCTGCTTCCCTCTTTTAAATGTCCTGGAAGTGTTGGGGCGCCTGGGTGGCTTAGGCGGTTGAGCGTCTGACCCTCGGTTCGGGCTCAGGTCATGATTTCACAGTTCCGTGAGTTCGAGCCCCACAAAAAAAAAAAAAAAAAAGTGTCCAGGATGTGTGAATGGCTGAGTGCGAGCTTGCACGGGTGTGTGTTCTCGGGGGGGGGGGGGGGTTGAGGGCTGAAATGAGCAGATAGGGGCTGGCATTAAAATGAGGGCAATTGCACCGACACTAAAACGCCCCTTCCTTTCCCCCCGATCATTGAGAAGAGACAAGCTTCAGGCCACGAATCTGTCCCCTGTTCTCTGGCCTCGTGTCATAGACGTTTAAAGCCTGCTTGTCCAGGGGCAACCCGGGTGGCTCAGTCGGTTGAGCGTCTGACTTGGGCTCAGGTCATGATCTCACAGTTGTGAGTTCCAGCCCCACGTCAGGCTCTGTGCTGACGGCTCAGAGCATGGAACCTGCTTCGGATCCTCTGTCCTCCTCTCTCCCAGCCCCTTCCCTGCTTGGGCTCTCTTCTCTCAAATAAATAAACATTAAAAAAATAATAAAAATAAATAGATAAAGCCTGCATGTCCAGGAAAACCCCTCTTCCCCATCTCCCCACCGCCACCTCTGCATGGAGGGGAGGAAGCCTGGGTGGGGGAGGGGGGAAAGGCGGGCGGGGTGTTCCAGCTGTTCCAGGGAAATTCACCTCCCCTTTCAAAGTGGCCACATCACCTCCCAGGGCCCCCCATCTTCCTCTCCCGGCTTCTAGGAGTTCCTTTTACCGCTTCTTATAACCTAGCTGCTGAAGCAATGGTGGTTTTAAGTTGTAGATTTAGCCCGTAAATGTATGCCAAGGAGACCTCCGGCAGGTAGTTTCTCAACCCTCGGTTTTCCCCATCTCTAAAATAGGCGCACCCGCTGATCTCGCCCTGGAACAGGAGGATGGACTTGGAAGAATCGTGTGTAGTCTGAAGGGTCCCTTGGTTTCACTCCGAGCTGCCTCACATCCCAGGCCTTGGGCCGCAAGGCTTCTGAAGCCCTCCCTGCTCTGTTCTTTTCTTGTTTTACGAGCTGTAAATCATCCAAGACTCAGGCCTTGATCCTTTTAGACATAGCGACTCACCCTTTGCGCCCCCACCCGGATCCCTCTTTTCCTCCTTCTTAATTTATGGGCTTTTATGTAAAAAGGGCTGTAAACAGACGGTTCTAAAATGATGTTCCATTCTTAAATCAAACTCCAGGCCAGCGGTATCTCGTGAGTAAAGGATAATTCTCCCTTCGTGGTTCGGGGTCCCTATCAGAGGAGATTAAGCTTGTAATGTGGAATAAAGCTTCATCCTTATGTACGCCCCCACCGCACTGCCTTCCCACATAATTTAAAACCAACATCAGTTTCTGCTGGGTTGGGACAAAAATCCCTTCGATCTGATCTCTTGACTTAATCATCTTCAGTTAAACGTGAAATTGGAGTGAATGACGAAAACGAAAACAGGTTGGTAGACCAAGAGTTCATGTTTCTTAACCTGAAACCCAGATTGGTACTACCTTGACACATTTTGATGTGTGTGTGTGTGTGTGTGTGTGTGTGTGTGTGTGTGTATGTGTTCACATAGTAGCAGAATCAGAAACGTTTTTTTCCTACTAATGTCCAGTGACTGGGGGAAAATATATTGAGAATTTCATGTATTAAAAAGAAAACACTTCCGGAACTAAGACCCCAAAGTAGACTGGTTCAAGACAAATAAAATGTCTTATGTACTTTGTGAATGTCTTTGTAAATGTCTTGTATACTTTGTAAATTAGGGAAAGATAAAATTACGTTGAATGAGACTAACACACCAATTGATCATCGAATTCTATAGTAGAGCCATACAAAGAATAAGAGAGAGAAAGGGGGAGTCCCCAAACAGGATGTTGTAGAAATGGGGGAGGCGAGGTAGAGAGTGTGGGGAGAGGAGGAGGAAGAGAGAATAAGACAGAAAATGCAGAGGGACTCACGCATTTATTCTCCAAGCATTTATTTAGCACCCGTTGAACAGGAGGGTGGACTTTATTATTATTATTTTTTTAACGTTTATTTATTTTTGAGAGAGAGACAGAGCATGAACGGGGGAGGGGCAGAGAGAGAGGGAGACACAGAATTTGAAACAGGCTCCAGGCTCCGAGCTGTCAGCACAGAGCCCGACACGGGGCTCGAACTCACGGACCGAGAGATCGTGACCTGAGCCGAAGTCGGCCGCTCAACTGACTGAGCCACCCAGGCGCCCCAGAGGCTGGACTTTAACCCCAAAGAGTTCTGGGCTCTGAAGTGCCTCCAATCACAGGTGTTTGCTTCACATGGTGTAAGTCCTTCCCCACTGGGGGGATATCTCTATGGCCTCTTCCCTGCCAAGCCAGGGTAGATGGATAAAGGAAGCAGACCATGGATGGGGCAGAGTAGGGACCGAGGTCCGCAGAGGTGGAAGGCAGACTCTGAGAGGGATGTGCTAAGTCAGAAGGTGCTGTGTGAACAGAGTTTCTGGGCATCATCACCTGTCTGGTGGAAGGTGCCCTGGGCCACCGGGAGGATGTGGCTTCCTTGGCCGGCTTCCTGGCGAGGGTTAGGTCCCAGACAGAGGTTGTGCCTCTGGACAAACACCATCTTCCACGGCTCTGAAGACACTCCAGGTGACTGCTGAGCCCCTGGAGGTTTAGGGGGAGCTGACTAAAGATGGTAAAGTCGTGGCTTTCAGGATCACTTGGAGTGTTTGTTGTGAATGTATGCGCCTCATCTCCCACATCCTGTTTGGGTTAAGACTGGGGTGGGCCCAGGAATATTGCTTCTTCATAGGTACCTTCCAGGTGATTCTGATACAGGATATCCTTGGCTGAAAGTGGGGAAAGCCTCATCTATTGGGTATTTCAAACCACAGCTCCTAGTTCAAAATTCCACGTCCTAGAGAAGAACCATTGAAATCGAGGATGGGCTCAGCTGTTGGTATAAGGTTCTCCAGGCCACTGATACTTTTTTTTTTTTAATTTTTTTTTTCAACGTTTATTTTTTATTTTTGGGACAGAGAGAGACAGAGCATGAACGGGGGAGGGGCAGAGAGAGAGGGAGACACAGAATCGGAAACAGGCTCCAGGCTCTGAGCCATCAGCCCAGAGCCTGACGCGGGGCTCGAACTCACGGACCGCGAGATCGTGACCTGGCTGAAGTCGGACGCTTAACCGACTGCGCCACCCAGGCGCCCCATGGCCACTGATACTTTAAGACTATTCCCCCCAGATTCTTTTCTTTGTGTGATACACTGTTGCCGCCCTGCCCAGAGACCTGAACCCGCTCTGCAAGTAACCACACCTCTGTCTGCCTTTGGGTTTTATCTGGAGTGTTCTTAGCCTGTGCTGGAGCTGAGCAGAAGCACCAGGGAGTGAACTCTTAGGACAGTCACTGAAGCAGGGAAAAATTGCTCTAGGAGCTAGGGAGCCCAGCCTTCTTGCCTCTTGAAGGGACAATTCTGAGGGACCTTTTGCACAGCTTATAAAAGGTCCCCAAGGTCCCCAAGAGGATAGAGACCTGGTTACTCACCATGACCACACACTCAATCAAGTATTTGGCTTTTCTTCCTTCCCAGTCACACTCCCCCCACATCCTCACAGAGCCTCTTGGAATCACCTCTCAGATAACTTACACCCAAATCCTTGTCTCAGGCTCTATGTAGGTGGAATCCAAACTAAGACATTTTCTTTCTTTTTTCTTTTCTGTTCTTTTAAAAAAAATTTCTTTAGGGGCGCCTGGGTGGCGCAGTCGGTTGGGCGTCCGACTTCAGCCAGGTCACGATCTCGCGGTCCGTGAGTTCGAGCCCCGCGTCGGGCTCTGGGCTGATGGCTCGGAGCCTGGAGCCTGTTTCCGATTCTGTGTCTCCCTCTCTCTCTGCCCCTCCCCCGTTCATGCTCTGTCTCTCTCTGTCCCAAAAATAAATAAACGTTGAAAAAAAAATTTAAAAAAATTTCTTTAAACATTTTTATTTATTTTTGAGAGACAGAGAGCACAAGCGAGAGAGGGGCACAGAGAGAGGGAGACACAGAATCTGAAGCAGGCTCCAGGCTCCAAGCTGTCAGCACAGAGCCCGATGTGGGGCTTGAACCCACGAACTGTGAGATCATGACCCGAGCCAAAGTCAGACGCTTAACCGACGGAGCCACCCAAGCGCCCCATTTCTTTCTTGTTTTAAATGCTTCTTGTATCCTTGCATAAATTCTCAAATACCACCAAGATCTCTGCAGGGGTGGAGGGGGGGGGGAATAAGACACAAGAGTACTTCATCAGGAGTCAGGAAAACAAAACAAAACCCTCAAAACACCTAGATAAAAAACAAAGGGGGAATTTAATAACAACCCGACAAACTTTCCACCATCTATCCGCAGTTTTTATACTTCAGATGCCCACTTGCACTGTGCCAGACTGCATTTCATTATTTTTTTTTTTCAACGTTTATTTATTTTTGGGACAGAGAGAGACAGAGCATGAACGGGGCAGGGGCAGAGAGAGAGGGAGACACAGAATCGGAAACAGGCTCCAGGCTCCGAGCCATCAGCCCAGAGCCCGACGCGGGGCTCGAACTCACGGACCGCGAGATCGTGACCTGGCTGAAGTCGGACGCTTAACCGACTGCGCCACCCAGGCGCCCCTGCATTTCATTATTAAAACTATTCATTTACATCTCCTTAAACTCGGTCTAGGGCCCACCGTTATTTGAACCTGGCACCGCCTTTGGGAATGTCCTGAGTTCCCCTGGCCCGAGTGATCAGCCTTCGCAGTGTTTTCTGTGCCCTGAGCCCTTCTGTCTCTGCAATCAGCTGGCACAGAACTTCCCACGGCCACAGGATGGCGCCGTTTTCCTGCATCCCATCCCCCCCCCCTTCATGGTTGGACTTGGCTTTCTCCTTGACCGTGTGCTTCCACACACATTACCTAGTTTGAGCTCAGCAGCAGCCACCCTTTGATGTCATAAGGATACACTGCTCTATTCTGTAGTGAAGGGAATAGAGCTTTAGGGAAGCAAATAATTTGACCCAAGTCACGAAACAGGGACACATCACCCACAAGCCTAGAATCCATACATTCTCACCCGAACCCAGGCGAGTACGCTTTTCGCACTTCATTCTCCCTGCAAAGAACAACTTGTACGATCCATTCATCTACTCATTCGTTCCCCAGACATTCCACGGTTATTTTCACTTGGGTAAAACTCAAGCTAGCGTTTCCCCACTAAATCCGCCTCTTCCCCAGCCGGTAGAAGGCTCCATCCCAAATTGCCTTCCAGACCTTTTTTTCCTCCCCCCCTTCCGGTGAAAGAGTTGACACCTTTTGTTACACAAATTCGCCCCGTGAATTCCTAGTCTTTGCATTTGTATCTACGAACTGGGGAAGAAATAAATCACCTCTGGACCCCTTGCCCTCCACTGTCAGCTGCTGAATTCCAGAGAATGTGAGCCTCAGAGCCCCTTCCCAGAGGCAAGACCCAATCCTCAGGCTTCCTCCTGCCCCAGCCAGGGGGCTGCTGTGTCCCCCATTCTTCCGAGCCCTGGGCGATGGCGGGAGCCTTGCTCTCTGGCCCGTCTGAAGAAAGAGCTGTTCCTAGAAATCCACTCATAGCCTCCACCAGCCTCTCAAGGAGCAGCGTTTAGGGCTGCAGGCCTGCAGCTGGGAATCATAAGGTATGAATGAACGCGCGTCCATATTTTGGAGCCGATTTTTGTCAGGAATGTACTAAACACTTCATAAATTAAGTCCTTGGCTGTCAAGCTACCTCTGATATTAGATTAGTCATTGCTAGCCATTCTCTGCACAAAACCCAGGGGACAGATGCTCTGGATGGGGCCAGAGCTTTTCTTTCTTTCTTTTTTTTCTTCCCCCCCTCCCCCCTTTTTTAATGGAAAATGTGTGCAGAATAAGTCACCCTGTCCCACACTATACAATCGCAGATGTGTATGTGATGGACATTCCCTCTGGTTTTCCCAGCGCCCTGGTCTTATACTGTCCTCCTTCCAGCACATTCTGTGTGTGTGTGGGGGGGGGGGGTGGCTTTTGTTGGAGGAGGAGAGGCTGGCCACCACCTCCCTGGACGTTCTGGAATTCCCCCAGGTTCTGTGTGTGCCTGGTACTGTCGCCAACACTTGCTATGTTTAGAGGAGTTCAGTGTTTTTACAATGATCTCACGAGGAGGCACGACTTCTATCCCACATTTGAGAGCTGAGGAAGCCAAGATACCTGCGTTAAGTTGTCCCAGGTCATATAACGAGTCCCTAGCAGAGCTGGGATTCGCTGGGCACGCCATGCTCTGGGCCACCACCGCGCAGAGTCTCTGCTCTATCCCTACATGTGTCACACCTATTGCCACAGTGGCCTGCTGGCGCATGGGCAGATGTTGGGCTGGGGATGCCAACCTCAGTTCTTGAGTGCCTACCATTGGTTTATTTTATTTATTTATTTTTTTCAACGTTTTTTTTTTTTTTTATTTATTTTTGGGACAGAGAGAGACAGAGCATGAATGGGGGAGGGGCAGAGAGAGAGGGAGACACAGAATCGGAAACAGGCTCCAGGCTCTGAGCCATCAGCCCAGAGCTTGACGCGGGGCTCGAACTCCCGGACCGCGAGATCGTGACCTGGCTGAAGTCGGATGCTTAACCGACTGCGCCACCCAGGCGCCCCCTACCATTGGTTTATTAATGCAATAAATATTTACTTGGGATCTACCGTCCTAAACGGTCTTAAGCAATTTTTTTTTGCAGCAGTCTTTTTTAATGTAATACATTTCATATTAAGTAACTATATTCCAATATATAAAGTAATTCAGAGAAGAACTTCCCTGGTTGACCAGGCGATAGGGGCACAGAATACCAACATACCCTCTCTTTTTTTAATGTGTTTTTTTTTTTTAAATTAATGTTTATTTTTGAGAGAGAGAGAGAGAGAGAGTGCATGAGCAGGGGAGGGGCAGAGAGAGAGGGAGACACAGAATCCGAAGCTGGCTCCAGGCTCTGAACTGTCAGCACAGAGTCCAACGCGGGGCTCAAACTCATGGACCAGGAGATCATGACATGAGCCGAAGTCAGATGCTTAACCGACTGAGCCACCCAAGTGCCCCATAATGTTTATTTATTTTTGAGAGGGGGGGAGGGAGGGAGGGAAGGAGAGAGGGAGGGGGAGGAGACAAAACTTGAGGGGAGGAGGGGCAGAGAGAGAGGGACACAGAATCTGAAGCAGGTTCCAGACTCTGAGCTGTCAGCACAGAGCCCAACGCCGGGCTTGAACCCATGAACTGCAAGATCATGACCTGGGCCGAAGTCGGACGCTTAACAACTGAGCCACCCAGGTGCCCCCAACATACCCTATCTCTTGAGATGGCCCTGGGTGGGGGTGGGTGGGTCCTCCTTGAACAGGGCCACTTTGAGACATGTGGACATCTTCAAATCAATATTCTTCCATGTATATTTGGAAGAGGTGCTGGTATTCCATGGGAAGAATGGCACAGAAGGGTGGCAGTGGGTTTTCTTCCATTTTCTGGAACCATTTAGCACCAGCCACATATCTGCATGAATCTCCATGAATGACAGTTAGCTAAATGACAGTAAAGGTAGGAAAAAAGTATGAGGCACCGGACCAGGGCTTGCTTCTGTGTCATTTGAACCACATGTGGAATGAAAATACTTGGAAGGGAAGAAAAGAAGTTAGCAGCTTAGGTAAACTGGGTTTCTCTGAGGGGATGTACTGAGACGTACAGTCATAGATAGGTACAGCCTATTGAACAGTTGCTCTTAAAAGCCCTGATATTGAATTTCCCAGGATTCACTTTTGCCTGCAAGTGACAGGAACGTAAATTAGTCTAAGCGGAAAAGGGGATTTGTTGACTTTTACCAGCAGGAAGCAGTGGCTGATCTGGGCTGGGCCCCACGAAGCCCAGAGGCCCCCAGTGTTCTATCTATCTTCCCTCCGTCTCTCCCCTGCCCTCTCTCCCCGGACAATGCTTCCCAGTGTGCACTGGCCAGTTGCCTTGTCTTAGGGTGGATATGGCTGTGGCTACGGATTGGGTGGCTACCGACTGCCCGTCTTTCCCACATTAAGATCCTCAAGACAAGAACCAGACCCTCTTGCTGAGCTCCAGCAGAGAAATAAATCTTAGTGGGTACCGGTCTGGCTCAGATTGAGACACAGGCCCAGCTCTCAATGAATCCCTAGAGCCAGTGGTTCCCTGACTGACCCGCCTGGGTCACACAGTTGTCCCTGTGGGAGGGCAGTGGGTACCACGACTGCCATCCTGTTGGGAGCACAGTGGGTAGGAAAGAGATCGTCTCTCAAAAGAAAGGAGGCGACATCATATATCCTCCACAAATTACTTATAGGCATTCTGTGGCATGTCAGAAAAGGACCTCCATTCTCTAAGCGATTCATTCATTCATTCATTCATTCATTCATTCATAAAACCTCTGCAGATATTCGCCAGGTGCCAGGCTGTGCTCTGGTGGCTCAGAGACCCCATGGCCACGCTTCGGTATCTGTATTAGGTGGGCTAGGGCTGCTGTCGGAAAGTGCCACATAGCGGGAGCCTTGAAGAACAGAAATGGACTGTCTCGTTGCCTCACGGTTCTGGAGGCTCGAAGTTTAAGATCAAGGTGTCAGGGGGGCCGGTTCCTTCCAAGCACTATGAGGATGAATCTATTCCTTGCTTCTGTCACAGCTTCTGGTGGTTGGTTGGCAATCTTTGGTGTTCTCTGGATTTTAGAAGCATCGCCCCAGTCTCTGTCTCCAGGCACCCCTGGTCTTCTTCCCGTGCACATATCTGCTTCCAAATTTCCCCTTAGGAGGACACAAGTTGTTTTGGATTAGGACTCAACCTGACGGTCTCATATTCATTTCTGTACCTATATAAAGGTCCTATTCCCAATTAGGTCACATTCCAAGGCACTAGGAGTTGAGATTTCAACACATGAATTTTGGGAGGCACCATGGAACGCCTAACAGTATCCTAGCAAGAGGACACATCAAAGCAGGTAAGGGCGGTCCAGCGGGAAGTCTCGCGGAGGAGGTCCAGGATCAGATTTTCTAGCCCTTTACTGCCCAGAAGATATTCCGTCTCCAATCATGCCAATTCCTTGCTTCCCAAGTAAAAGAATAAAGAGGAATCCTGGACCAGTTATTATTTCAGTCAGTGAGCTTTTGAGCAACAGCAGTGATAAATTTGAAACCCTGATGTTAGCAGTCTGAGCATGTGAGCTGTAGAGGGGGACCTCTTTACCTCAGGTGCCCTTTTGTACCTTGAGATGGTCATTCTGATGTCAGTGGCATCCTTTCCTCCATTTCCTAGTATGGTAAGAGGTACCATCCTAGGGGCACTTGGGTGGCTCAGTTGGTTGAGCGTCCAACTTTGGCTCAGGTCATGATCTCATGGTTCAAGGGTTCGAGCCCTGCTTCAGGCTCTGTGCTGACAGCTCAGAGCCTGGACCCTGCTTCGATTCTGTGTCTCCCTCTCTGCCCCTCTCTCGCTGGTACTCTCTCTCTCTCAAAATTAAATAAACATTAAAAAAAAAAAAGAAGAAGAACTTACCACCCCAACTCCCTCTCTATGCATCTTCTTAGCCTCTGGTGAAAGATCCCCGAAGCCTTATTCCTCCTGAATGCTAGCTAGCTGATAATGTAGTAGGGAAGAAACTCAGTGTGTTTAACTCAGTATTGCTTCTATTTGCCTTGCTACTGTGACCTATAGGTTAGAAACTTCTGCTTAGCCCTGCACACAGGAATGTTAATCATCAAAGGAATTTTGCTTACACCTAAGATTTGCAAGAAGGGCTCTTTACCCAAAATTTACACTAGGAGATAAGGAAATAGCCAGAGCGGTTGGTCATCATCCCGATTCCTCAAGACTGAGGAATGATCGTAACTCAGGGGGAATTGAAACCAGGCCCCCTAGAGTTAATGCAGTTGAAACTAGCAAAACACTTAAAGCTTATTTGTTAGGGGTGCCTGGGTGGCTCAGTTAAGTGTCTGACTTCGGCTCAGGTCACAATCTCACAAATCGTGAGTTTGAACCCTGCGTTGGGCTCTGTGCTAACAGCTCAGGGCCTGGAGCCTGCTTCGGATTCTGTGTCTCCCTCGCTCTCTGCCCCTCCCCCACTCACACTCTGTCTCTGTCTCTGTCTCAAAAATAAATAAATGCTAACAAAAATTAAAGCTTATTTGTCAGAGAACTGTTTCTCCCTAATCAGCTATTGTGGTCTTTTCAGACCCCACTAGCAAATCTGCTGTCTCTGCAGAAGCCTGGACTCAAGGTCAAATGATATGGTTCCAGCCTATGAAAAAGCAGGGCTCTGCATTCCTTAACAGAGATAAGGAGCTCAAGACCCCAGCCAAATCACACCAGCTCTTGGAGCATGCACTTGGCCCCTTCCTCCTTTTCCTAAGGTAGCCTCCTGACATCAGGGACTGGATTTTGCCTCGTTCAGGTGTTGTCTCCATCCCAAAGTGAACACGGGGTATAAGTTACACATGTGTTTGCTCAATATATAAGCTCAACTTTCCTCCTGAATAATTTTAAGTTTCACTGACCCTTTCATCGATATGCATGTGACCTCCCACCATGAATTTCCCCTTTAGAAACCTTGCTCCTAGGGCGCCTGGGTGGCTCAGTCAGTTAAGTGTCCGACGTTGACCCAGGTCATGATCTCGCTGTTCATGAGTTCGAGCCCTGTGTCGGGCTTGTTGCTGTCAGTGCGGAGCCCATTTCGAATCCTCTCTGTCTCTCTCTCTCAAAAATAAACACTAAAAAGAAAAAACCTCCTAACTCAGAACCTCAGAGAGAGTGTTTGGATATCAGTTTGCCATCTCCCCAGGTTGCTGCAACCTTTCCTTTCCCACTAACACTCGGCTCGTCTTTCCAGGATTGGCTTTTGAGTGGTGAACAGCCCAACTTGGGTTTCGGTAACGATGTCAATATAACTCCTTCAGCTCGGACTATCAGCTCAGCTCATAGCTATCTTACCAGGACATGATCAAGCATCTTATTTCCTGTTGACACGTCAAGAACCAACAACCCGGGGCACCCTAGGTGGCTAAGTCGGTTAAGCAGCCAACTCTTGATTTTGGCTCAGGGCATGATCTCACCGTTCGTGAGTTTGAGCCTCAAGTCAGGCTCTGCACTGTCACTACGGAGCCGGCTTGGGATTCTCTTTCTCCCATTCTCTCTGTCCCTACCTGTACCCCTTCTCTCTCAGAAATAAACATTAGGGGCGCCTGGGTGGCGCAGTCGGTTAAGCGTCCGACTTCAGCCAGGTCACGATCTCGCGGTCCGTGAGTTCGAGCCCCGCGTCAGGCTCTGGGCTGATGGCTCGGAGCCTGGAGCCTGTTTCCGATTCTGTGTCTCCCTCTCTCTCTGCCCCTCCCCCGTTCATGCTCTGTCTCTCTCTGTCCCAAAAATAAATAAACGTTGAAAAAAAAAATTAAAAAAAAAAAAAGAAGGTAGGAACCCTTCCTACAGCTGTTGATTCAGACTGCCTTCAGCTCAACCTGATCCATACACCAAATTGGTATATGTTGGGGTGGCATATTTTCTGACCTGGCATACTTTATTGTTGTTGTTTTTTAATTTGTTTTAATACTTGTTTCTTTTTGAGAGAGAGACAGAGCACAAGTGGAGGAGGGGCAGAGAGTGAGAGGGAGACACAGAATCTGAAGGAGGCTCCAGGCTCTGAGCTGTCAGCACAGAGCCCAATGGCGGGGCTCGAACCCATGAACTGTGAGATCATGACCTGAGCCAAAGTGGGCTGCTTAACTGACTGAGCCACCCAGGTGTCCCATCATCTGGCACATTTTCAATTCTAATCAGGGTAAAATATCAAGAAAATAAACAACGGACAGAACTACAAATGTTGGCATGTCTTACAGAGAAAATGGGAACAGTATGGGGACAAGGTGGAGAGTAAAATAAAGGGTGTAGTTTGGAGAGGGTGGCCTGAGGAGGTCTGAGAAGGTAACGTGTAGTCTGAGATGAGAAAGATGAAAAAGAACAAGTCTTGAATGATGGAGAAAGAGAGCTGCATGTAAAGCAAGTAGCCGTCTGCAAGCGTGAGCACTGAATAAATAGCCTTTGCTTCTTATTTGATTGCTCTTCGTTTATTTCCACAGGTGGGAAAGGGAGTTGAGTTCAGGAAGCGAGCAAGCAGTGGGGCTGAGCCTGCTGGGCGGGTAGACAGTGGGCAGGGATACCACTGGAGAGAGAGAGTAGACAAAGGGGAGCCCCAAAAGGCAGGGCCATTGTGAAGGGCGGAACCGGGTGGCTCAGTTGGTTAAGCGTCTGATGCTTGGTTTCAGCTCAGGTCAGGATCTCACGGCTTTGTGGGTTCGAACCGCGCATGGGGCTTTGTGCTGGCAGTGTGGAGCCTGGGTGGGATTCTCTCCCTTTCTCTCTCTGCCCCACCCCGTTCACCTGCTCTCCCAAAATAAATAAATAAACTTAAAAAAAAAAAAGAAAAGAAAAAGAACTGTTATTCTAAGTGAATGGGAAGCCGCTGCAGAATTTTAAACAGAGGGAGTGTTCCAATCTGATTTACATTTTAAGATCACTCTTGTTCCTATGTGGAGAGAGGATGCAAAGGGAAAAGGAAGAAAGAGAGGAAGGATGGACGGACAGGCAGATGGACTGAAGGAAGGACGGAAGAAACTTGTCGGGTTAGCTGTAATGCTTCCCCTTTTCTCCAGCTGGAAAAAGCACAGCAGAAAACCACCTGTATTTATACCAGCATAATCTGGGGTTTGCTCTAATTTTTGAAAAGAGGAAATTATAAACTTAGGTAGTTACATTAATTATTTTGTTAACAAATTACATGTTCACTTAGCTTCTGGGTGAGGCATGTGATGTCGGGTAGGCTCTTCAGTGCTTTAATCAGGGTCTCCAGGAAATGGCACTATTGGGGCACCCGGGTGGCTCAGTCGGTTAAGCAGTACGACTTTGGCTCAGGTTACATGTCATCTCCAGGTTGGGGAGTCTGAGCCCCGGGTTGGGCTCTGTGCTGACAGCTCCGAGCCTGGATTCGGCTTCAGATTCTGTGTCTCCCTCTCTCTCAAAAAAATATACACAAAGGGGCACCTGGGTGGCTCAGTCGGTTAAGCGTCTGACTTCAGCTCAGGTCACGATCTCGTGATTTGTGAGTTCAAGCCCCACATCGGGCTCTGTGCTGACAGCTCAGAGCCTGGAGCCCGCTCTGCATTCTGTCTCCCTTTCTCTCTGCTCCTCCCCTGCTCATAGTCTGTCTCTGTCTCTCTCAAAAATAAACATTAAGGGGCGCCTGGGTGGTGCAGTCGGTTAAGCGTCCGACTTCAGCCAGGTCATGATCTCGCGGTCCGTGGGTTCGAGCCCCGCGTCGGGCTCTGGGCTGATGGCTCGGAGCCTGGAGCCTGTTTCCGATTCTGTGTCTCCCTCTCTCTCTGCCCCTCCCCCGTTCATGCTCTGTCTCTCTCTGTCCCAAAAATAAATAAACGTTGAGAAAAAAAAAATTAAAAAAAATAAACATTAAAAAAATAAATAAACATAAAGGAAACAGCACTGTCAGAAGAGATGATTCTCAGGCCTGCAGGGGGCTTAGAACATTCAGAGGCCACTTATAAAACCCCCTGCCCTTCTAGTTTCTAAGTCAGCTCCCCACAGACCAGATGAAGAGGTGTGTCTGTCTCCAGTTTCCTAAGAGAATAACATTTTAAACCATCACCATGGAATTCTTTCAAGATAGCCTTTAAACACGCGACTCTTGACCTCGGGGTCTCGTGAGTTCAAGCCCCATGTTGGGTGTAGAGATTAAATAAAAAATAATAAAGTACTTGTAAAATAAACAACTCTTGCTTTCTGTTTACCTGTATACCTTGCCTCAATAAGAGTCTCAGTTAAGTAGGAGAGCAAACTTGATTGGAAGCCCAGGCTCTGGATGGGAACAGTTCTTTGAAATTTAGATTCCTCAGCTGGTAGTTAAAGGGGCTGGAGGGGCGCCTGGGTGGCTCAGTCAGTTAAGCCTCTGACTTCACTTTGGGTCATGATCTTGAGATGGGCAGGTTCGAGCCCCACATCCAGGCTCTGTGCTGACAGCTCGGAGCCTGAAGCCTGCTTCGGATTCTGTGTCTCCATCTCTCTCTCTGCCCCGCCCTCACTCCTGCTCTGGCTCTGTCTCTCAAAATTAAATAAACATTAAAAAAATAAATAAATAAAGGGGCTGGATCGCCCCTAAACTACTTATCAGTGGCGACTTCTCTGATGCTAAGAATGTTGGTAACATTTATTGACCATTTAGGTGCACCCAGAGCTAAGTGTTACCTTGTACTAATTCATTTATTCCTCTTAGCAACCCTTTGATGAAGGGAGTAGTTTTACCTTCATTTTACAAATGAGGCCCTGATGACAAAAAAAAAAAAAAAAAAAAAAAAAAAACCCGAAAGCTCCAAGTTCACTCTGCAGAAATGGGCTTCTTATCCTGATTCTTCACCAGGACACCTGACTGCCCACTTTAGGAGGGGGTTATAGAGATGAGAAGTAAGGCAATGAAGGCATGAAGATTATTTATCATTAACAAACAAGGAGCAAATATTTATTTTGCAAAAGCATGTAACATTTTCTTGTATTTGGAATAGATTTACAGGGTTCACAGACTTGAATTCTGCAAAGTTCTTTTAGGGGGCATCTGGGTAGCTCAGTCGGTTAAGCATCTGCCTTTAGCTCAGGTTGTGATCTCGCAAGTTCATGAGTTCGAGCCCCACGTCAGGCTCTCTGCTGCCTGCCCAGAGCCCACTTCGGATCCTCTGTACCCCTCTCCCTGCCTCTCTCGTGTTTGTGCTCGCCCTCAAAAAGAAATAAATAGAAGCTTAAAAAAACAACAACAGATTTTTAAGTAATGTCTACACTCCGAGTGAGGCTCGAATTCACACCCCTGAGATCAAGAATTACATGCTTCACACGGAGCCCGCCAGGTGCCCCTTCAAAGTTATCTTCTTAACAGAACTAACCTCTTCAATAACAAGAAAACTCCTTGGGGCTATTAAAATTTTTTTTGCGTGATTATAAATTTTTTAAAGATTAAAAATACATTTTTAATCTTTAAACAATATTTTAATGTTTTATTTTTGAGAGAGCGAGCTGGTGGGGGGCGGGCAGGGAGTGGCAGAGAGAGAGAGGGAGACACAGAATCTGAAGCAGGCTCCGCTGACAGCAAAGAGCCCAATGTGGGGCTTGAATTCACAAACTGCGAGATCATGATTTGAGCCGAAGTCGGCCACTTAACTGACTGAGCCACCCAGGTGCCCCCCAAAATTAAAAAAAAAAAAATAACCTCTACACCCAACATGGGGTTTGAACTCACAACTCTGAGATCAAGAGTCGCGTGCTCCGCCTACCGAGCCAGCCAGGTGCCCTGATTATAGATAATTTTGCTGGAAATTACCTTGGGCAGGTTTTTCGTCTTTGTTCTTTACATGCAATATCGATTGATGATTGCTATTAGTGGCAGATGGAGAAAAGAGGCGGAAGTGAAACAAGGCGAAGGCACGTGTTTGGTGGGCACAGATTTGGGTAGCGACCCAAGTGAAGGGTTTTTATAAACAAAAGGGAATGCCTGTTTACGTGTTCACAGATAATTTTGATTGGTTGGTGGCCGAAGACTAATCTTGGCTAAACACGATTGGTTATGTGAAGGAAGATTCCGAAGTGCATTAAGCGTCTCGGGAGAACCATCCAGAACAGGGTGGGGGAGGACCCTGAGGAAGGAGGCTCGTGCACGTCTCCTGCTTCAGCTTTTGAACGCCGTGGCCTTTTGTCAACTGCAACTTGTCAGTTGCACCCGGTCCACCTCCTGGAACACATCCTTCTGCTTTGGGTCTAAGTAGAGAGAACACCACACCCGTTAACTAAACGGCCAATCGTGTATTAGATACTCCGCTTAACTCTGTCAGCACCAGTCATAATTCCTTCTAAACAACTTCTGCGACCTTGTGGTTTTGGCCTCTGTAAGCCTGCTTGTCTGGAGCGTGCGTTCTGTTTCCCTGGGTCTCCTGGGCCGCACTCCCTCGGACCCCAAATGCATGCTTCCGGTCACTTTGCAGCCTAGTGGCCTTCTTGGTTAACAGGTGCTAAAACGATCACTAAGCCAAAGTCTGTCACTGCACCAAGCTGCAGATGGTCCTGTGGAGTCCTTGGAATGTTCTAGGTTTGGCCCAGTTTCAGAAGTTCATGGTTCCACCTGGCGAAGACACGCATCAGACCCACCTCCTGAATGGCCTCCTGGCTCCCTTTTAAAACTCCTTGACGTCAGCAACTCCATTTTGTTTCACGTGTCACATAGTTTGAGTCCTAACCTCTGTGTGCTGGGTTTTGCCCCCATCTGTAGCATTGGAAGCTATTCCTGGGGGTCTGTAGGGTGCGCTCATCAACAGGGCTCCTCCAGGCACCGGGAGACATCCCCCAGATGCTTGCTTCCTTCTGCTGTTCTGCATCTTCCCAGCACTGCTTCCTCGGCGGGGTGCTCCCCGTGGGTTCCCCTGGATCCCACAGCCACTGCCACACCAGGGTTGTTGGGAGTTTTCGGTGAAAATAGAGCCTGAACATTTCAGTTTCTCTCTAAAGACGTGAGTCCGGACTGGAAACAGCAGTGGCTGAACTGTACTCACAGTGACTTCTGTCCTCTCATCTGGAGGTCCTTGTCACCGGGTCACACGGTCTCCTGGACACAATTCCCCTCAATTCTCCCTAGAACCCTCCTGAGGCTTCATGAAAATCCACTTCTGGCCGGCAGCCTCCCAACTGTGTCAAGACGCCTCGGGGCGCCTGGGTGGCTCAGTCGGTGCAGCGTCCAGCTCTTGGTTTCGGCTCAGGTCACAGTCTCACGGTTTTGTGGGTTCGAGCCCCGCATTGGGTTCCACGCGGACAGTGCGGAGCCTGCTGGGGATTCTCTCTCTCCCTTTCTCTCTGCCCCTCCCCCACTCATGCTGTCTCTCTCTCAAAATAAACAAGTTATATCCATATATATATGTATAAAATTGTGTCAGGTACCTGGACTGGCCTGAATTTGAAGTAGCAACAGCTTAGACCCAGACTGGGGATAACAGGCCGACTCACACAGAGCTGATTTCCGACAATGCACATGGGTTTGCTTAAAATCCAATCCCCTTTTGAGGGATTTGCAATTCTAGCATCCCCTGCCAGGGCAGGGAGGCAGATTTTGGGTGCTTAAAGGAATTTTAAACACCGATGTTTCTAAAGACGCTTTCGACTACATTTAATATTTTTGACAAGGACTTTTGGTTTCTTTAGAAAAAGAGATGTTCAGGATTTGTTTTGCCCAGGGGATAAATATGAGCTGCCCAAAGACCCTCTGCATGTGGGGTTTGGGGCCTGCTGGTGCCAACAGACCCTCCAAGCATGAACCTCTCGCCACCCCCCTCCCCAGTTCCTGGTTTCACATTTTATATGACCCTTCCCCACTTAGGGAGCCCCCCTTCTTTCTGATCCCTCACTGCTGCCCCTCGCTGCCACGTCCACCTGTCAACACTCTTAAACCTCTCCTACATCTTCTGGAAATTCGTTGAAACGCGTGGTTTTCCCTTCCTGTTCTGTTTACCTGCCCCTTTTCAAGATTTTATATAAATTCCAGTACGGTTAACATACTGGGTAATATTAGTTTCAGCTGTAGAATTTAGGGATTTATCACTTACAACACCCAGTGCTCATCCCAACAAGCGCTCTCTCTAATGCCCATCACCCATTTAGCTCATTCCCCTCCCCCGCCCACCTCCCCTCCACCTTCTCCGTTTTCTATAGTTCTCTATAGTTAAGACTGTGTTTTCTGGTCTGCCTATTTTCCTATGTTTGTCTGTTTTGTGTCTTAAATTCCACATATGAGTGTCTGATAAAGAGTATCCAAAATATATAAAGAACTTCTAAAACTTAATACCCCCAAACGATCCAGTTAAAAAATGGGCAAAAAACATGAATACACCTTTTTTCCAAAGGGGAAATACAGAGGGCTAACAGACACATGAAAAGATGCTCACCACCACTCATCATCAGGGAAACACAAATCAAAACCATGATGAGATACCACCTCACACCTGTCAGAATGGCTAAAATGAACAACTCAGGAAACAACAGATGTTGGCGAGGATGTGGAGAAAGGGGAACCCTCTTGCACTGTTGGTGGGAATGCAAACTGGGGCAGCCACTCTGGAAAACAGCGTGGAGATTCCTCAAAAAGTCAAAAATAGAACTACCCTATGACCCAGCATTAATTGTACTACCAGGTACAATTCTACCCAAGGAATACAAAAATACTGGGGCGCCTGGGTGGCTCGGTCAGTTAAGCACCCAACTCTTGGTTTTAGCTCAGGTCATGATCTCACAGCTCGGGAGTTTGAGCACAGACCCTGCTTGGGATTCTCTCTCTTGTTCTCTCCTTCTCTCTCTGTGCCTTCCCCACTTGTGTTGTCTCTGTCTCTCTCTCTCTCAAAATAAATAAACTAAAAAAAAAAAAAAAGAATACGAAATACTGATTCGAAGGGATGCATGCACCCTGATGTTTATAGCAGCATTATCTATAGTAGCCAAACTATGAAAAGCCCGTGTCCATCGACTGATGAATGGATAAAGCGGTATACATTCATGCACACCCACAATGGAATATTACTCGGCTGTAAAAAAGAATGAAATCTCACCATATGCAACGGTGTGGATGGAGCTATAGAGTATTATGCTAAGTGAAAGAAGTCAGAGAAAGGCAGATCCCCTCCTGTTCTCTTAATTGTTAAAGTCATCATGCTTTCTGAACTTCTCTATTTTTACTTTAGAGGATTCTCAAGAAGGTACTGTGGGACTTGGGCTGGAAATCCACCCTTTACTTTTGAAGAGTGGGGGAGGCGTGGGGGAATGTGCTGAAAACAAGGATTTACTCATAAAATTGAGGCTGAGGGGTAAGGTCCCTGGCGAGGACGCCGATGGCCTTCAGGTATCTGAGAACATCCCATGTCTTTGTGAAGCTAACCACGGCAGTGAGGGCCAACCAAATGAGGAAAGCAAAGACCATTTATTCAGAGCTCGCTCTTGCAAGGAAGTCATCCTCCAGCACCTGTGTTTTGGCGGAGACCCAGAGGCCAGAGGCGGGGGGGGGGGGGGGGGGGGGGGGGGGAGAGCTTTACGAGGGACCAAGGGGAAGGCTCCGGTGTGCCCCGATGGACGCTGTTGGTGTGGAGAAGCTGGAGGTGAGCAGGGCATCCTCAGTGATTAGCTGGGGAAGCATATTTGGTTTTCTTTCTTGGTCTTAAATTGGAAGAGGTGGCAGAAAGGGAAGCTGTCAGTCATTAATCAAGTCTTGGGCATTTGGGGCTGATTGTGACGGGAGTTATCAATTGGCTTCCTGGATGGTTTCTAGAGATAGTCTGACTTCCTTTACGTCCAACATAGAGCAGGCTGCCTTCCTGGGGGTGGTCACTGGTTTTCTGGGCTGGGTGCTGCAGGTTGTGGGTCAGAGATCTATTTTTATAGACACTCTGGCCATTGTCCATCGGTATATTCAGTCTCTCAAGGCTACTACTGATTTGAAAATTTTATTCATCTTGTCCTCAATTGAGACCCTTAAAAATTTTTTTTTTTTGGTAATGCTAGGTATTTTATTTTATTTATTTATTTAAAAAAAATTTTTTTTCAACGTTTATTTATTTTTGGGACAGAGAGAGACAGAGCATGAACGGGGGAGGGGCAGAGAGAGAGGGAGACACAGAATCGGAAACAGGCTCCGGGCCCCGAGCCATCAGCCCAGAGCCCGACGCGGGGCTCGAACTCACGGACCGCGAGATCGTGACCTGGCTGAAGTCAGATGCCCAACCGACTGCGCCACCCAGGCGCCCCAATGCTAGGTATTTTATACACCTCATCTCACCTACTCATCACCTAAGCCCCTTGGTGGGTAGTAGGTTATCTCATTTTTACAGATAAGGAAACGGAGGCCAAAAGAGTGTATCTTGCCAAAGGTCAAATACCACAAAAAAGGCAGGGCGAAGATTTGAACCCAAATCTGATTCTTTCAGAGCTCACTCCTCTACTAGTATGACGTAACTTTAAAATTTTTTTTTAGAGAGAGAAAGAGTGAGAGAATCTTAACCAGGCTCCACGCTTACCCTGGAACCCAACAAGGGACTCGATCCTACGACCCTGGGATCAGGACCTGAGCCAAAATCCAGAGTCAGACACTCCACTGACTGAGCCACCCAGGTGCTCCCAGTCGATTACCTTCTTAAACAAGGGCTAGTTGTAGCACTAAATAGATTTGTCTGGTTATCTAGAGAGCAGGTGAGCCCAATTCCCCTTCACCGTGGCCTCTGCTGATAGCATATGTGTTCCAGAGGGCTTTCCACCTCAGCCATAGCTAACTTTAGTTCTCCTGTTTTTATTATTATTATTTTTAGTATTTAAAAAACATTGGGGCTACTGACAATAGTCAAACTATGGAAAGAGCCCAAATGTCCATTCACTGATAAACGGATAAAAAAGATGTGGTATATATATATATATACAATGGAACATTACTCAGCCATCAAAAAGAAATCTTGCCATTTGCAGCAATGTAGATAGAACTAGAGTGTAATACACCAAGTGAATTAAGTCAGAGAGAGACAAAGATCATACGATTTCACTCATATGCGGAATTTAAGAAACAGATGAACGGAGAAGAGAAGCAAAGATAAGAACAGAGAGGGAGACAAACCATAAGAGACTCTTAAATACAGAGAACTGAGGGTTGCTGGAGGAGGGGTGGTGGGTCAGACCGATGGGCTAAATGGGGGATGGGCATTAAGGAGGGCACTTGTTGGGATGAGCACTGCGTGTCAAACATAACTGATGAATCACTAAGTTCTATTCCTGAAACCAATACTACACTATATGTTGACTACCTTGAATTTACATTAAAAAAAAAACTCAACAAAACCAAACCCCCCCCCAAAATTGTGGTGAGAGACACATAAAATTTATCATCTTAACCCTTTAAAAACATTTTTTTAATGTTTACTTTTATTTTTGACAGAGAGACAGCATGAGTGGGGGAGGGGCAGAGAGAGAGGGAGACGCAGAATCGGAAACAGGCTCGACTCTGAGCTGTCAGCACAGAGCCCCACGCGGGGCTCGAACTCACACTGCAAGATCATGACCTGAGCTGAAGTGGGATGCTCAGCCTACTGAGCCACCCAGGCGCCCCCCTCCCCCCCCCCCCCCGTTAACCCTTTCAAAGTGTGTAAGTTACTGACATTAAGTATACCCACAATGTTGTGCGACCCAGCAACACTATCTAGTTCCAGAACTTTATCACCAAACCAAACAGAAACCTGCACCCGTTTCCAGTCTTCATCACCCTCTCCCTGGTCCTCTGGGAGCCCCTTACCTGCTCTCTGTGCCTGGAGACCTGACTATTCCAGATAGTTCATATCATAAGGGACCTTTTGTATCTGATTTCTTAGCAATGTCTTCAAGGCTCTTCCAGTCATAGCATCTAGAAGCACTTCATGCTTTAAGGCTGGAGAATACTCTCCATTGTTTGGATATATCGCATTTTGTTTATTCATTCCTCCCGTGATGGACACTTGGGTCATTGCCGCCTTTTGCTGTCGTGAACCGCGCTATGAACATGCGTGGACAAGGCTTCGTCTGCACTTTTGGCCACCTTTGCTCTGGGGCTGTAGAGAACTTTCTGGATAATCATCCCTGGTTCGCAAACTGAACCTAGAATTCCCATCCTGGCTCAGTCTGTCTCGTGGAATGCTGCGGAAAACCCTGCGGATGACCTCCCGGACACTGGATGTTTTCTTATCCTGAGCGCACAGCCCTCTCTCTGCCTTTCAAACTGCTACTCCTCTAACATCTGGTTTCAATGTCATTGGTCTGACATATTCCATGCAGTAATCTTTTGGGTAGAAGCCACTGAAAAAGAAAAAAAAAAATGACAGTATATCCTAAATAAATTCCTAATAAATTATCTAAGAACAGGAGCTGTTTTAACAGCCAGGATCCGTGGTAACTGTAAGCAAAACCCTAATGGCTCCCAGGACCTTTTTCTTCCTTCCTCCCTCCCTATGTTGCCAGGGTCCAGTTCCAGGGCCCCACAACGATAGCAACGAGGTCACACCCCAAAATCAAAGGCACAGGCGAGGCCTTACTGGGGCTACAGCCCAAAGCTCCAAGGAGACCCAGGACTAACCTAGGATAAACTTGGCCTCTCCGCGCCTAAAGCACACTCTGCTTACCAACTTTCCCGCTTTCTTCCAATATGCTAATAAGGGGGGGGAAGCCTCATCCTGATAGGCTGGAAGGGCCTCATCCTGATTGGTCAGAAGCGCTGCGCCCTGACTGGTTGATATCCGCGGGCCACGCAGGCAGCTCATTGGTGGGTTTTGCAGCCGGTCCTCTGTTTTCATTGGTGAATTTTGGAGCCGGGCTCCTCCAATTTAAGTCCGGCTTGTGGGCGGCCACATCCTGCTTCTGTTCTGTAAGGGTCGCGGTTTGACCTTAATCCCGGTAGAAAGCACCCCCAGGTATGTGTTATCGCTTGGGGCACGTTCCCTTGGTTCCTAACTGTCCCACCTCCCTCCCCGTCTTGTCTAATGTCCTTGTCACCGCGCACATGATTATCTTTGCCTCTTTGCCTGCCCTATACCAGCTCATCAGTATCTTACACCTTGTGTAACCAAACTTTATTTACACATTTTGGGAAGCATTGGTACCGTGAATTGCTGTTGCTGCATTTTCCCCACATCCAACGAGTGCCCCTCAGCCCCCACTTTGGGAATGGCAGGCTCTCTACTGTGGGCAGTGGCTTGGGGAAGAGGGGGGAGCTCACTTTCCAAGAGTAAGCACATGGTCGGCCGCTGTCCCTGTGTCTAGGCTTCTGGAACCTCGCCGCGTGGAAGCCGGGAAAACCTGGGGCTGGCTTGGCATTAGCCGCCCAACCAAGACTGAGTTATTAGGTACGCATGTTGATTTTGTCTTTGTGCAAATTAGTGACTTTCCTCAGTTCTAGTTTTATCCTAGTGTTATTCCTAAATCGAATTTTTAGACTGGAGAGCATGATTTTATTTTCACCCCGTGTTGTTTTGGGCAGTTTACTTTTGACTACACGATTCTCCTTTGCAGGTTATGGTACTGATGTAAAGTCTCCTTTAACAGTACATTTTAGGAGGGGCACCTGGGTGGCTTAGTCGGTTAAGTGGCCGACTCTAGATTTCAGCGCTGGTCATGATCTCACCGTTTGTGAGTTTGGTTCGTGAGTTCGAGCCCCACGTGTGGCTTCATGCTGGTTGTGTGGAGCCTGCTTGGGATTCTCTCTCTTTCTCTCTCCTCCCTCCCTCTCCCTCCCCCCTCTCTCTGCCCCTTCCCAGTTTGTGCTTTCTTTTTTTCAAAGTAAGTAAATTTTAAAAAAAAATCTAAAGTTTTTTTTTTTTAAAGGTAATCTGTATTAAGGAAGTTGTTGAGAAATTGTATTAGAGTATCTAGGCAGCATGTGGTCCTTGGGGCCCCGGGTGGCATATGAATAGCTAAAAGAATTTTAAAGGTGGCACAGAGAACCAGATAAGGCGAACCCAGGCTTACAGGATTTACCTTTGTCGCTCACATTTTTGGAAACTCTGAGTATCCTTAAAAGGTCAAGATGGAATCCCTCTGTATCTGAAACCCCAGATCAGGTGTGTTCCCTTTCGGAACTTCTTTAGCAATGCTGTGTGACCCCTTCCGTCTCACTGGGTTCTGTTTCTCCGTGGTTAAGTCCTCCCTTGCCAACAAGACCTAACACCACTCTTTGAGGGGAAAAGGTGTGGATCTGATATGTTGGTCCAAACCCACCCTCCTGCAGCCCACCCTCTCCAAGCTTCCCATCTGCAAATAGGGGTAACAAGACATTCACTTCATTATTGTCAGGATTGAGTGAGATGATGAGAAGCCCCCATGGCAGAGCCTGGCACTTGGGGGCAGGGGGGTGGGGTGGGCAGAAATAAATGCTGGTTGTTACGATTGATATTTCCTTGCAGGGCCATGCAAATGTCCATAGCTCAGTTCTCCTTAGATCAGGAAATTTGGGGCTTCAATAAAAGAGCTAGAAAAGGAAAAGCATTTAAGGGACCAGTTTGAGAAAGAGACAGTAATGGTTTGTTTCTCAGAGGGCACAGCTTCCCCAGAGTACGGGCAGGAATTTACCAGGTCACACACGCACACATGCACACACACACACACACACACACACACACACACACACACAGGGCACATTTAGAATGACCTAGTTGCATATTAAAACTTAGGGGTGACTGAGTGTGCTGTTGTGGGCATAGAGTAACAAGCACCCCTGTAATGAAACAGAATGTGTCCTTTCTCTGGGTTGAAATTCCCAAACTCCAGTTTTAAAGGGATCTTACTTTATTGTTATTTTCTTTAACAGAAGACTTTGAGGTGTGAATCGAAAGCCGTTACTCTCCCCCGAGTCTGACTGCCGGATTACCAAACCTCGGCCGGTACCCCGAAATGAATGGGCGTATTATGCCTTCCATTAAAAGTTGTGGCTCTTAATTAAAAACGCGATCGTGGGTCTTTATGGAGACATTGTTTAGGTTTTCTTTAGCTGTTAACACATAATAAATCATTTTAAAAGGACCTTTCCCCCATTGCTTAATGGTTAGTGTATTTTTAAAAAGCGATTCGAAAATAAAACGAGGATTAAATTTAGTGTTTGACAAGGTGCTAAGGGGCTCACCACCTTGGCTGGGCTAAAGACAAGAAGGCTTTACTTGATCTGCTACTGACCCGATTGTCTCACCAACTCCAACGGCAGGGTGACTTTGGTGTCAAAAGTTTAACTTGTGGGGACCAGGAAAAATTGCAGACAAACTTCCCTTTATTATCTTGTAATCGTGCAACGCCCAACTCTGCTGAGAAGAAAAGCCTGCTTCTTTTATGAACTCTCCAGTGATGCCATAAAGCAAGGGATCGTGTGGGTCGTGTGCAGGCACAATGAATGATCCATAAATACCAAAGCTCTTGGTTGCATTTCTTCTTCCTGACCTAGGTTCCTTGCCAGCAGAGTAAATGGCTTGTGACCTTGGCGTCCGGTCCAGGAGGGGCTTCCGCGCTTAACGAAGCAGGAAGCGCCACGAGTCTGAGTGATGGTGTTGAACGTGGCCTGACGTATTGGGTTGTTCCTAGGGCCTTTGGGTTGGATGGTACAGTGGCATGATGGGAGACCTTGGTTGTGCAGTGGACCCTATTGGAATGCCTGTGGACTGCATTCCTCTGCAAAGCAGAGGAAGTCAGTTCCTCATAGGGACGTGATGAGACGACAGATATCAAAGCGTTTTGCAAAAGGCCAGTCACCGGGCGAATGAATGAGGTCCGTCATTAGGATGATGATCCCAACCTGGTTTTTCCAACCATTTTACAAAATCATTTTCCGGCCAGGTGTCTAGTTGCCTGTGAAGATAGTTTTGGGTTTGTGTGTTCCCTTCCCTGATAAAATTGCCAGCTCGAGAAAGGCATTATCTTGTTTGCTACTGGCCAAGAAGCTTGCTGTCCACAGTGTTGCCCTTGCTTTGGGGCGCCCATCCGGGGCTTGGGGCTCAGCGTCAGAGCCTCCAGGGTGCAGTGTCCCCAGGAAGCCAGGAGAGGGCAGGCTGTCCCTCTTCTCTTTGTACCTGCGACACCCGTGGCCTCTGGGCTTCCCTCGCCCTGTCCTGGCTGCGACCTTCACTCCTGTGTGCCATGGAGACCACACACACAGCGGGCAGCGGTTTTTTTCGATGTGTTTGCTGAAAGGAAAGGGAATTTAGGAGGAATTCTTCAGAAACTCCAAAATGCCAGACTTCTCATTCCTGGTTACGGTCCATTCCATAGTTTATCCCGGATTCAACCTGTGGTCCATCCCTCCGGGTCTCGCCCCGTGGGTGGCAGCCTTCACCTGACTTTGCCCAGCCTCGTGTCCGTGTCCGTCTGCCTCATTTTCAGTCCTGGCTTTGGCTCCCCCCCGCCCCCGAATTATCTTTTTGACTCTCAGATTTCCCCCATCCTCCTCACGTCCGAGGAGAGGTTTTGTGCCGATGTCCATTCTTTTCGCACATCTTGATCAGGAGCGTAGCTCTCACCCAGCGTAGGAAGGATCCCAGCAGAACTCACGATGTCAGCATTGACCTTGGAATGCGACGTGCCAGCACATGGCTTTCCGCTCTGACAAGGGACATGCTCTGTCTCCTCCTCGTCAGCTCTGCCGCCTTTGCCTTTGAAGAACAGGATCGCCTATTTGGGAGGTCTTAAGAGTTACCCTTGAGTATCGATTAACGGTCTTCCGGGCTGAGCTGGGAATCCACAGTGGGCAATGGTGACAAATGTGGAAGTGAGCGGGCCACGACCAGAGGCCGCTCATTTCCTTTAGGAAGGGCTGTTGGCTTCTCTTCGTAAAGCTTCAGGCCAGTGGAGTAATCCTTTGCCTCAGAAACATGCAAAGAGAACCTCGTTGTGTTCCTGAAGGGTTGCCCTTACGTCTGAAGGCAGCGATCGAGTCTTGGAGTCTTTGTCAGATTAAAAATCCCTATTTCTTTCAACGCTTCTTCTATGGCATGGTCTCACGGTCCTGGCTGCACGCCTCTGAGTAATAACACTAGCTAACTTCTGCTAAGTGCTTACTATGCGCCAGTGCTAAGAACTCGATAAGTATTGATTATGATTATAGTACTGTTTTCCTAGTATCCTACACTTTTATACAGTAGACCCTTGAACAACATGGGTTTGAACTATGTGGTTGTTTTTAAAAATAATAAATATGGGGGGGGTGCCTGGGTGGCTCAGTCAGTTAAGCATCCAGTTTCGGCTCAGGTCATGATCTCACGGTTCCTGGGTTCGAGCCCCGCGTCAGGCTCTGTGCTGACAGCTCGGAGCCTGGAGCCTGCTTGGGGATTTTGTGTCTCCCTCTCTGTCTGCCCTCACCCTATCGTGCTCTGTCTCTCAAAAATTAATAAAAATGTTAAAAACATTTTTTAAAAAAAATGGGGTTTTATTTCAATAAATATAATATAGTACCCTAAATGTGTTTTCCTTAAGATTTTCTTTTTAAAAATTTTTTTAAGTTTATTTATTTCGAGACAGAGAAAAAAAAAATGAATGAGTGGGGGAGGGGCAGACAGGGAGAGAGAGAATCCCAAGCCCAATGCAGGGCTCAAACCCACGAACCATGACATGACCTGAGCCAAAATCAAGAGTCAGATGCCTGACTGAGCCACCCAGGCGTCCCTTCCTTAGGATTTTCTTAATAACACTTTCTTTTTCCTAGTTTACTTTGCTGTGACAAAACAGTATGTAATACATATACAGAATATGTGTATAAAAAAAATTTTTTTTTAATGTTTCTTTTTGAGAAAGGTGGAGACAGAGTGTGAGCAGGGGAGGGGCAGAGAGAGGGAGACACAGAATCTGAAACAGGCTCCAGGCTCCGAGCTGCCAGCGCAGAGCCCGATGGGGCACTCAAACTCATGAATCACGAGATCATGACCTGAGCCAAAGTTGAACGTTCAACACCTGAGCCACCCCGGCGCCCCACAGAAGATGTGTTAATTGACTGTTTATGTTATTGGTAAGGCTTCTGGTCAACAGTAGCTATTGGTAGTTAAGTTTTGGGGGAGTCAAAAGTTACAAGAGTGGATTTTCAACTGCGTGGAAAGGGGGAGTCCGTGTCAATGCCTCGCTCATGTTGTTAAAGGATCAGCTTTATCCTTTATCCTTTGATAAATGCTCAGTTTAGAGAAGTATGAAACATGCCGTATCAAAGGAAAAAGAAAAATCTCCTTTTCCCCCAATCCTTCAGTCCTGTTGCACAGGGGCCCCTGTAATGATTTTGTGGATGTCCTTTCAAATGTTTTCTGAGTATTACAAGCATACGTTTGCAATACGTCGTCTCTGCTCCACGAGTGGGGTTACACTAACGAGTACAGCTATGTCCTAAGTTTTTTCCATGGAACGATAAACTTGTGACACCATTCCAGACTTTCCGTCTCCGAAAGTAGTTTCTCATAAATGCGTGGGTGTGACATAGACACTATTTTTAATAGAAATATTTGATAAAGCCCAAAAAAACCCAAATGCAATGCATGTAAATTTATGTACACGATTATATTTATAATAAAATGAATCCTTGTTTGCGTCTCAAGTTCAGAAGCAGCACAGGAGCAACTGTGTTGAAGCTTCATATGTGTTTCTCCCATTCCTCTTCCACTTTCCCTCCAGACATCCGCACTTTTTCTCATTCCCTTGCTTTTCTTAGTGGTTTTAGTACTTATGTGTTTGTCTCCCAGGAATACGTTGTCTTGTCTTGTGTCGCTATGCAGCAATTTCTCTACCCATTAGAGGTTGTTTTCAGTTTTCTACTGTGGCAGATAATGCCATCAATATTGTATATGTCTCCTATTTTATTTTTTAACGATTTTAAAATGTTTTTTATCTGAGAGAGAGAGAGCGCGCACGTGTGAGGGGGAGAGGAGCAGTGAGAGAGAGAGAATCCCAAGCAGTCTCCATGCTGTGAGCGCAGAGCCCGACTCAGGGCTCGATCTCACGAACCATGAGATCATGACCTGAGCTGATCTAGAGTCAGACGCTTAACCGACAGCCACCCAGGTGCCCCTGTCTCCTACCGTATTTTTAAAAAATGGTCGCATTGTACAGCTGACTGTTTATTCCTTTGTTAACAGGTATGTGTGCCTGTGGGTATGCATGTATCTGTTCTTCTTCTGGGTGTACTCCCTATAGAGAGTACGTTCATGCTCCCAATTCTGGATGAATCCACTGTAATTATTGGCAGTTGTCTTTCTGCTTGATGGATAAGAATATTTGTCAGTTTTCTCACCAGCCAGCACATCTGTTAGCCACACCTGCAGATTCAGACTTTATCCTTCCATTCACATTTCTTTGTCTAGCAGCCATAAGACATCTTTCTTCTGTACCTGTAATTTTCACCCCCGGTCCTTGACTAATGCTCCTTCCATCTACCTCCTAGAGTTTATTCACAAAAGCTTAGGCTTATACTGTTTACATTTTGTTAGGTAAGCAGGGCTGCCTTTCCTGATGGTTTGAGTTGATTGTAAAAGTTGAGAACTAATCCTCAGCATTTATTCGGTTATAGATATGTAGTGATTGATCTCTGTGGAACCAAGTCATAGGCTAGGATTACATTTCCATTAATATGTGTAGGGTGTGATAATCTCTGTGCCGCTGAAAGGAGAATCTTTCTCTTCATCCAAGTTTGTATGGGCTCTCCCTTTATTTCCTATTCCAGAGTTGCCTTTATTATTCTCAAAATTTTCCCAGTCCTCAGTCCCAAGAATTCTATCAATTTCTCCCTCCCTGACTCCTGCCTTGAACTCACTGTCCACCTGAAATGGTTGTGATGTGAGCTTGATGCTATCATAGGAATTCTCTTTTCTTCTGGGTCATATTCGTTGTAGATTCCGTATCTTTCAGAGTCTTGATTTATTCTCTTCTATTGCAAATAGTTTCCTAAGAATAGGTTCACTGGATGTAAACTTGCTGTGAATTTTTTAGAATTATGAAAAATCTCTGTTTTACCCTTTTGTTGATTGGTACATGGGCCGATAACACAAAGAAACATTAGTCAACTTTTGTAAGAGGTTGCTTATTCAGTATTATTCATAACACGCTGTATTTCACACTAGAAATGAAAAGACGAATAAAACAAAATTTTGCCGTGGAGTTGTTCACAGTGTAGTGGGAAAGAAGAAATAAACACACACATGATACAGTGATAACTGCTCTCATGACAACATGCAATGAGCTATTGAAATAGGTGCTACAGATCATAAGTGCAATACTGGATAATGACACAGTTATTTGGGGGGAAAATAGCTATGCTGTAAATATTTGACCTATCTCACTTAATTCTTACAACAACCCTGTGAGGTAGGGTTCTGATACCCTTCTCATTCTCAAAGATGAGGAAACTGAGGCTCAGAGAGGTTGAGTAAATTGCCCCTGTTCCAGAGGACATTGCTAGAAACAAGACAGCAGGTCCCAAATGGAGTCGTATATGCTAAGTCCCACATCACCAAACCAAGGCTAACTTCATTGCAGTCTCAGCTCTTCCAGAAATGGAATCTTAAACCAGTCCGTCACGAATTGTCTGATCCGCATTAGTTATGTCATCTGCCTGATAGACCCCCGCCACTCCCTAAAGGGAAGCGACTAACATAACTTCCTTGTTCCCACTCTCTCATGCCTGTAAAGTCTTTCATTTTGTACAACCACTCGGAGCTCCTTTCTGTCTCCTAGATTTACGTAGCAGAAAGAGAAATTAAGAGAAACCATTTCATTTGCAATTGTACCAAAAAGAATAAAAAACCTAGGAATAAACTTAACCAAATAGGCAAAAGATCAATCTGTTCTATAAAAAATATAAAACATTGAAAGAAATTGAAGATGACATAAACCAATGAAAAGGTAACCCATGCTCATGGATTGGAAAAACCTATATTGTTAAAATGTCCCTACTACTCAAACCAATGTATATATTTAATGCAACCCCATCAAAATACCAACAGCGTTAAAAAAAGAGTACATGGAAAAAGATGCCATGCAGATCTAGGTAACTCAGAGTTTACCTTCTTATTCATTCCATCATTCTGCATCCCAGTTTATGTTCAGTAGAAGATAGAGCTGTGGCTAGTGTCCTTAGAGATGGTTTTCTGGAGCAGGTGAGGAAGGAAACATAGCCTTGAGGGATTTTCATTTGAATAAACATTTTCATTTGAATAAACCGGTGAGAGGATTCCTAATTAAATTCTCTTGCAGTGGGTGAAGCCCAGGTGTGCAAGTAGGTTTTTTCCCTTTACCTTTAGAATAATTTTCCAAGCTCTTTCTTAACAGGGATTCCTTTTTCTCTCTCCTCCTCCATGTCACATAATAATCCTGAGTGGTCAGCTGCCCAAATGACCAAAGAGGTCCCTTTCTTTTCTCTCCTCTCTCGTTGAGGCTGGGATGTTCATCCTTTACATCTGAAGTTTGGTCACTGTGCTGGTATTGTGCTTCCTTGAGGCTCGGAAGCTTATTGTAGTCTCCTGAGGTTCATTACCTAGCCATTCTTCTGTGCCCCTAAGGGCTGAGAGTTCCCACTGCTCAAGCAATCAACCTACCACAGTCTGGGGGACACCTCTCCCCTTTTCTTGGCGGCCTCCAAAGCCAGCCTCCCTCTCTCTCTGTCTCTATCCCTGTGTCGCTCTACTTCTCTGACTCTGTCTCTTACATATACCCACACCTCTTCTCTCTCTGAACCCCAAACACTCGATCCTTTCAATGAATTGAGGCTCCTAAAAACCACGAGGATCTGGCAACCTGAAACAACTTCTGTTCTCAGCTCCGCAGAAGTCTCCATGGCAAGAAATGATGGAGGCAGCACAGACAGACACAGGGCTGCTGGAGAAGGCTGAATGGGCACCACCATATCGTGGGATATCAAAGATGGTCCTGCTGTAGGACAGCAATTGGCGGTTTTCCCGGAAACCAGCGGAATTCACTTGTTTTTGTAATGTCTGTGGATGCTTTCTTTTTACATTTTTGTTTAGTGTTTATTTTTGAGAGAGAGCGCACGAGCAGGGGAGGGGCAGAGAGAGGGAGTCACAGAATCCGAAGCAGGCTCCAGGCTCTGAGCTGTCAGCACAGAGCTCGATGTCGGACCCGAACTCACAAACTGCAAGATTATGACCTGAGCTGACATCGCGTCGCACATTCAACCGACTGGGCCACGCAGGCAGCCCTCTTATACTTTAAATACACTTTTAAAAAAAACAGTAAAGGCTTAGCAGCTTCTTTGGAATGCAGGCAGTGAGAAGGAAGAAGGCAAAGAAAAAAAGTAGAAATCCAAGTGAATGATCTTGGCACAATCTTGCCATTTCCTTCTGGGATTCAGTTGAGCTCAGTGGCTGAACACGGTGGGGAGGTCACCCCTCCACACCCTCCCTCTGGACGCTCAGGGGCCATGGGCAGGGAGGTTGGGGGGGCTCCTGACGACCTGTTCCCATTTCTCCGGCATCTGCCTGCTGTTGTACAGTAGCTGGTCTCCAGCAAGGACAGGATGTGGCTTCACAGGGAAGGCCTTTGACCTCCTGGGCTCTCTGTGACCTCACAGGTGGACTTTGCCAGTGGTTTGAGCTTGGTCAGTTGCCTCCATGTTTAAGAATCCTCACTGGAAAGCCCCTTCCTCCATGAGTACCTTGATGTTTTCCAGGGTCCCGTAGGAGGGGAAACGGGTCCAGTCGTGGCTCTCCTACCCTCAGAAGTCTCTGCAGGGCACTCTGAAACTGGTAGGGTGAAAACAGGCATTTGAGCTGAATTGGTTTTGTAAGACATCTTCCTGAGGCCTAGTGAGACTCTAAATATCCTATTAGAGTTGTTGAGTGCTGTAGCACTGTTCGAAAAATGGATACCAGCTTGGGCCTTCTTTGTGCATGAAAATAAGAAACATGAAGAATTTCTTTAAGAAAAAAAATTGAGATTTGGGGAATGTCCCCTCTTGAAAAGTCACAGAAAGTAACTGTAGCGAAACTGCGATTTTTTTGGTCAACTTGGATGGAATCATTGGTTACGCAGAATCGAAAGAAGGCTTTGGAGAAAGCAAGCGTGGCATCTTACAGACACCAAAGGGAAGCATCAGTCAGACGTGTCTTAACCCCGTGGTCTTCAATTTCCAAAGCTTTACAGAAAAAGGAGCCATTATTCCAAGCCTGAAATCATTATAAAGGATGAGGGCCCACAAAGGATGAAATACTCTCAAAAATTAAATTCTGGCAATATAATTACAAATGATTTTTTGATGAGGAAAAGGAGAAGACGTCTATAAAAATCGATGCGGCTAGACTTTCTGATTAATCCCATTTTAAAAGAACACGTACGCGAGATGTAAGGACAGGCACGATAGAACAGAAAAGACAGGTTGGTACGAATGGGAGCGTAGCACCGAGCCTTGGCAGGAACGCCAAGATCACGGGCTTTCTGAAATGTGTCCCGAACGTCCCGAGGGGTGTGCCTGCCTCTCCCTGGGCAAGTGGTCTGACAGTTAAGAGAGATGCAGAGAAAACAGAATGACTCAGACATTTTTAAAATTTGCCTCTGTTCTGTTTGGCGTATTTCTCCATCTCTACATGTGAACAAAATCCTAAGGGTAGGAATTGCGACTCTCTGCCATAGTAATTGTACAACAGGAGCATTTTAATTTTTATACTTACACCGTGTTTTTGTGATTAGGATTGTTCTCGTTGTGGAAAACGCATTAAGTGTTCTTTTCCTATGTTCCTAAACAGCTGAATTGACCTAAAAATAAACTTTCTTTCTTTTTTTTTTTTATGTTTGAGAGAGCATGCACAGGGGATAGGTGGAAAGGGGAGGAGAGAGAGAGGGAGTGAGCGAGAATCCCAAGTGGGCTTTGCACTGTCAGCACAGAGTCCGATGCGGGGCTCGATCCCGTGAATTCTGAGCTCTATGACCTGAGCCAAAATGAAGAGTTGGATGCTTAACCGACTGAGCCACCCAGGTGTCCCAAGAGTTAACTATTTCTTGAAACTTTGAAAGGATTTATTTGTAAAATGAGTTAAGGCCTCATTGATATGTAGGTCTTTAATAATTTTTTTTTTTACTTCTATCATTATTAAGCTTTTTGACTTTCCTGTGTATTCTGTGTCAATTTTTATAATTTATGTTTTTCTAGATTATTGCCATTTCCTAAAATAGAAAGTTAATATAGTGTTTGTTGCAGTTTAAAAAAATTCTCTCTCCATGCCTATACATGGCTATAAATGGTAATATGTCTTTCTTAGCCTTTAAATTGTGTACTTGTATTTTTTTCTTTGTGATCCTTTGAACTTTATTTTTCTTTCTTTCGGTTTATAGACAACATTTATTATTCCTTTCTCCTTTTGTGGGTGTACATGTACACGTTTATATTTTTTAATCTCTTGAAGGCATATGTTTTAGTTCTTTTACGTCCATTGTTTTTACAAATAAAAGGCATTTAAGGGTAGGAATTTCTCTTTGACTTCAGCTTTGGCTGTAGGGCATGACTCAGATATTGTTGTTACTTTCTTTAAAAAAATTTTTTTAAGTTCGTTTATTTATTTTGAGAGAGAAAGCCTGAGCGGGGACGGGGTGGAGAGAATCCCAAGCAGACTCCGTGCTGTCAGCAGGCAGCTCTGTGTGGGCTTGAACTCAGGAACCTTGAGATCATGACCCGAGCCGAAACCGGGAGTTTGATGCTCAACCGACAGAGTCGCCCAGGGCCCCGTATTATCATTACTTTCTAAAGAGTCTGATCGCAGTTTTTTAAAACTTGGTATTTGGAAATATTTCTGCATTCACAGGAGTGTTGCAAAATTAGTACAAAGCCCCCTGGCTTCCTCTAAGGTCATGTAACATCTTCTCTGAGCTGGGTACAGTTCTCAGAGCTAAGAATTTGGTACGATATTGTTACGTAAACTACAGGCTTTAGCGAGATTCCGTGTTTTTCAACTAACGTTTCCTAATCCTGGGCTCCACATTGCATTCGGTTTTCATTTCTCCTTGGCTACCTCCAATCTGTCCCGTTCTCCTGTCTTTCTTTGTTTTTCAGGGCCCTCACACTTGCGAGTAGTACCGATTAGTGGTTTTGTAGAGTGTCCCTCCATTTGAATTTGATGTTTTCTTATAATTTGATGGAGGTTATTGGTTTTTGGCAAGGATACCCACTGAAGTGACACGTTCTTGCCTAGTGCAGGGGATCCGTGATGTGGATGTGCCTTGTTCTTGGATGTTGATGTTCTTGGATATTGTTGGATTTGACTTTGATCACTTGGTTGAGATCTGCTAGCTTTCTCCAAAGTGCAGTTACTGTGTCTTCTATTTTATTCTTTCTCTGTTGTCCTATATCTTGAGGGAGATACTTTTGGACTATGTTCAGATACCCTGTTTCTCCTCAAACTCTGGCCATGGAATTTTAACCCCCATTGGTGTACCCTGTCTACACGTATTTCTGTTGGTTTTTGGCCATTTTCTTCATTTCCTTTGCATCTGTTACTTGGAATTCTCCTATAAGGAGTAGCTCTCCCTTCCCCACCATTTATTTTGAGTTTGTGGCTCTTCATTTAATTCTGTTGATGAGAATCCAGTGTTACTGCTATTTACTTTGTTCAAATCATTCCAGGTTTGGCTGTTGGGAAACTTTCTCAGATTGGCTCCTGTGTCCTTTAGATGTGTCCCTACTCGTCCTTCCACACCCTGTCTTACTTTCTGGTAGTGTAGGATGCTTCTGGATCATCTTATGTTTTTCTTGCTCCAGCCCTGGAAGTAGCTGCTTCTCCAAGAACTCCGGGCTCTTTTTAATAAAGAACGCTGTTTAGAAACCATTCCCACCAGCAACGTGTGAGAGTCCCGGTTGCCCTATATACCCTTGTGGGCACTTGACATTGTCAGTCTTTTTAGCCATTCTAGTAGATGGTCAGTGGTATCTCATTTTGATTTTAATTCGCATTGCCCAAATGATTAATGAGTTAATGTGCATTTGATATTCCTAGATCTTCTTCGGTGAGTATCTACTTGAGCCTTTGGCGCTTCTGTTTTTTCTTATAGCAGTCTTTTGTAATGAGATAGTTACTCTGAATCTTTTGATTGCATGCTGTTCTTAGACCTGGTAAAAATTTTCACATACTTGAGTATTGTTTTTCTTTGTGCTTGAAGGGTCAGTGGCAGCAGCTGTGGTTGTGTGGATGAAGTGGCAAGGTTGACATTGGTAGTCTTTGGTTCTTTCACGATGTTTGAGGGAATTGATGGTATTTTTCCTAGAGAGTGAGGACTTGGGTGGTGATTGGTGCCTTCAACTCTCTCGTGTATTTTAGTGGTTTATTTTTTTTTTAAAGTTTATTTTGAGAGAGAGAGTGGGAGGGGGAGAGGGGGAGGGAGGGAGGGAGAGAATCCCAAGCAGGCTCCGTCCTGTCAGCGCAAAGCCTGACGCAGGGCTCGATGCCACGACCCGTGAGATCATGACGCGAACCGAAATCGAGAGTTGGACGTTTAACCAACTGAGCCACTCAGGCGTCCCTCTTGTATTTTATACATAGAGAAATACTGGGCTTTTTTCGTGTAGGTCTAGACCTTTGAACAATGAGCAGTAGGAATCGGAAGGCAGGCTGAGGTGTGCGTTGTTCGTGGAAGGCTTTTGTAACAGTTCTAAAGGCTGGCAGTGGAATGTGCTGTGAGCAAAATGGGTTCAGCTTCAGACATTGGCAGGTAGGGAGAGTCACCTGGTAATGGTACCGTAGAAGGTAACCTGTGTGCGTTAGGGGACTGGAAGCAAGAGACTGCTGTGGCCCTTTTGGGCACGAAGACGCGGTGATCCTCGGGGTCTGAGGTAGGGAGTTGGGACAAAGCTGTCAACATTTCTGAGAGCTCAGCCCCTGAATCATGTGCTGCGTCTAAGCTGTGCTAGGGTGACATCATGCTTAGGAGAGTACTGTCCTACGGCCTGCTGTTGTGGGCCATGTCCTGGCTGTGCCTTCCACTAGCTTGGCTGAACACGGACAGGTTACTTCCTCATAGCTTTGTTGTGGGTGTACCAGAGTGTGGGTGGGTGAAATGATAACCATACTTGCCTGGTGTATATAGTGTGTGCGTTGTAGCCAGTATCATAACCCCCATCCTCTCCCAGTTGCTTCAGCCTTTACACCCATGTTTTCTAGTGTTTATTTCTCCTTATCTGACATTCTCTGCTATGTTCAGGGTTACGTGAGGTCTTAGTTTTTTTTTGTTTTTTTGTTTTTTACTGTTTATTTGTTTTTGAGAGGCAGAGAGAGTGCGAGCAGGGGAGGAACAGAGAGAGAGGGAGACACAGAATCCGAAGCAGGCTCTGGGCTCTGAGCTGTCAGCACAGAGCCCGACGCGGGGCTCAGACCCACAAACTGCGAGATCATGACCTGAGCCGAAGTGGGAAGCTCAACCGACTGCACCACCCAGGTGCCCCGATGTCTTAGATGTTGTGCCCAGGGATTGTGGACTTCGGGGCTCCCTTTTTGGGGCGTTCATCCCTTGGGCACTTTCTGACCTACTCCAGGCTTGCTTTTTCAGCTCCCCCACATGAGATCTTGTGCTCTCCAAGATTTTGCAGCGCTGCGATCCTACTTTCTTCCCTTCCGCTTTCTAGGTGAACAGTGAGCCAAAATTGACCCACTCTCACGCATATCCGCCAGTCGTTCTCCTGCCCGACTTTACTTCATGTTGCTGTCCAGTTGGAGCTCCAGATGAGCACGGTTACTACACTTGACCTACGTTGTCTAAAGCCGTGCTGTCCCTCATCCCGTCCTCAACTGGCTTTCGTGTCCGTGTTTGCTTGATAGGCAGAGAAGATAGATATTCTGTCCAGATGCCCGTTCTTAAGGGTTCAGCGCCATGGGGATTTTCCTTTTGCAAAGAGAAGTTCATGAGCCCTCATCCCTGCTCCTTACAGCCCCGTCCAGCCTGCAGCCCCTTCCCCACATCTACCATCAATAAAAGCTGAGTTTCAGGGCAGGCCAGAGTCTGTTTCCACTTTTCGCGCTCTGGCTGTCACCTAAAGGGGAAAGGTCCTCACAGCCTCACGTTGGTGAGATATCCTAACAGCCCCTTCCAGGGAGTGTTTCATTATAGTGCCCAGTCCCCTGGAGTCGAGTTGAAGAGGGCCAATATTGGGAATCTGAGTGTCTCCATGCCTTTTCTCAGAACTAATGACTCCACGAGACGGGACAGGAAAGGGCAGTTTCTGGAAGTCCTTGCTTTCGAGTTTGTACTGCGAGTCGTTTGCAGAGAAAGTCAAAACACGTCTATCAGAATGGTTTGAGCATTTTCTGAAAACTTCTGCCTTTTCACTAATCAAACATACTAGACCTTACTCTGCTTGGAAAACTGGAATTGTGGGGTCTTAGCGTTAGATGGAGTCTTGGGAACTATCCATTGCTCTCCTTCCTCCGTGCAGGAATTTCTTTAGGAGCATTCCAGATGGCTTCAAATTCTTTCTCTTTCTTGGGTGGAGGGAGTCTAACTGAAGGCTGATCTGTATTGCTAGAAGCCTCCTCCTTCCTTGGCACAGTGCCACTGATGGCCTGCTATGTGTTCCAGCCAACTGTTTGGTAGAATTTTGGTCCCCGTGCCCGTTGCCCCCTGGTGTTACTTCTGCAAATATGTTACATCATGCGGCAAAAACAACTTTGCAGATGTAACTAAGTGTACTACTCAGCTGATTTTAAGATTGGGAGATTATCCTGGACTGTTGGGCAAACATAATCTAATCACGTGAACCTGTAGAAGCAGAAATCCCACTCCAGTTGGAGACACGAGAAAATAAGAGATTTAAGGCAGGGACCAGATAGGAGGAACTGTTGTTGACTTAAAGATGAAGGACACCACGTGCTGGGGAAACTGGGGACCTCAGTCCTACAATCGCGAGAAGCAGATTTCTGCCAGCAACTGAAAAGAGCTTGGGCCCTTCTGATTTAAACCTTTTGCCACCCTGAGCAAAAGAGCCGGCTGAGTCACACTGGGCCCAGACTCTTGCTGCACAGTATGGTGACAGAATAAATGGGAATTGTTACTTAGGACAGGACCTCAGAGCCATCAGTCACTTCTGGCTGCCCTTCATGCGTCACATGTTGATCATGACCGGTCCACTCCACTCTGGAGAGCTCATGCGACAGTCCCTCTTTCCCCTCCCGAATGCCACTTGAAGTACTTTAGCGCCTTCCTGAAGCTACGAGCATCCCCCTCCTAGCACCGTTCCACCACCCTGCATGTGTCCATTACAACAGTTGGGTGACCCCATGCAGTTTTCTCACGACTCGGGTTTCCCACTTTTAAAACTGGGAAGGTCATGGCAAACGAGGGTGAATTGGTCACCCTACTGCTGGTTGCTTGCTCACGACTGAGGTTGCCTCTTCACCTAGAGGCTGGTCATACCAGATACTCGTTCCTGTAGCCTTCTTTGTAGGTTGGACTTGGGTGTCTGATCTGATGTAGGTCAGCGGGGTCCAAGGGAAATCTGCTGGGAAGCTTCTGGGAAACCAGTTAGCAGAGATGCATAAAGAGAAATGGCCCATCCTAATTGCCTTTGTGTGAGGGTGTGATGTCTGGAACTGCAGCAGCCATCCTGTGATCGTGGGCAGGTAAACCTCAGGGTCGTGTCAATATGCTGATAGAGGAGACAGGTGGAAGGGACCTGGGTCATTGAAGACATGGCTGGCCCCTGCACTAACCCCACAGATAGCTTCTTTGGGGCATCTTGTTATGGGAGATAATATCATTATAGTTACTTTTGGTGAAGGGTTTTTGTTTCTGGCCGTTGAAAACATCCTCCTGTTGTGCATTCTGGTTCCTGAACACCTATTCATACATACATAGTCTCCAACAGCACTTTATCCCATTGTGTTGCCATTACGGGCCTCATATTCTGCTGAGTTGAAATTCCAGCATATAAAGATGAGTTTCTGGGGCGCCTGGGTGGCTCGGTTAAGCGTCCGATTTCAGCTCAGGTCATGATCTCACAGTTTGTGAGTTCGAGCCCCACGTCAGGCTCTGTGCCGACAGCTCAGAGCCTGGAGCCTGCTTCGGATTCTGTGTCTCCCTCTCTCTCTGCCCCTCCCCTGCTCATGCTCTGTCTCAAAGATAAATAAAACATTTAAAAAAATTTTAAAGAGATTAAAATCTCTTTTAATTTCTTTAAATGAAAGAGGAGGTGAAGAGTTCCACCTCAAACACAGGCAGAGGAGCTAAAGCAAATAGGGTGGCTTAGAGACCTTGGCGAGGAAGCTTGGGGGAGAGAAAGGCAGTGAGGGAAGGCAAGCTGGCAATCCAGTGCTGGTTTCTTTTGTCTTTAGGGCACGAAGACACTGAGATGTCCATAACGAGTTCACAGGGCTTGCTGCGACTGGGCATTACCCCGGGCAGTGCTTGTGTGATCCAGCCTTGCAACTTGGAGGGGGAGCGGTGGGTGGTGCTCCCTGGCCCTGCGTGACCCTGTCGTGTGGTTACACGGTCAGCATATCTGGCTTCCCTACTTGGAGTCTTGGACTCAGGCAGAGTCAAATGAGCAGGTGGCCACAGCTCTGAATTCAAAGTTGTTGAGCTCTGAGATGCAGAGAGGGGGTTGATAAAGTGCAGCCCAAGGTGCCGTCTGTGGGCAGCACAAAGCACAGTGAGCGACACTCTTCTCAACAGGTGTGGGAGGCAGCACAGTAGAAGTGGAAATGAACATTCACCGGTTTTAGAGAAATGTCATTGGCACTCTCCATTCTCTGCGCAAAGCCCTTGGGATTGTGACTGCGCTCACAATTTCTTGGGCTCACATTTTTTTTTTTTAATTTTTAACGTTTATTATTGAGAGAGAGAGAGAGAGAGAGAGAGAGACAGAGCATGAGCAGGGGAGGGGCAGAGAGAGGGGAAGACACAGAATCTGAAGTGGCTCCAGGCTCTGAGCTGTCAGCACAGAGCCCGACGCGGGGCTCGAACTCACAAACTGCGAGATTATGACCTGAGCTGAAGTTGGTTGCTCAACCAACTGAGCCACCCAGGCGCCCCTCTTGGGCTCACATTTATGAGCTCGTTCATGTCTGTGAATCTCCTAACCTGATTCACAGGTCTTCAGTTTGGATGTGTCCAGTGCTCCTAACCACCTGAGGTTTTAGGGGAGATGCCCTTGCCCCCCTTGCATGGGGCTTGGGTCGCCAAGTGGAAAATGGGTATGTCAGTTGCTGAAGGCATGGTGGCTTCTTCAGGTTGGTGTTCGGGGGCAAGCGATAGGTCATAGCTATTCTCTAAACTAATCTTGTCACCTCATTGCCTAAAAGCTTCTAGCAGCTTCCACCACCTGTAGAATTAGCCCTTGGCATGATGGACAAGGCCTTTCACAGACTGATCTCAGTTTACCTGGCAAGTCTCATCTCTTGACCTTCTGCTGTTACCTCAAGCACCTGCTGATCACGTGCCCAGCTCCCACTTTCTCACCCACGTGCACGTTTACGGATACTGTTCTCCTCTGGATTGCTGGTGAAGTCCAACACCGTGTAGATCTCACCCAAGCCAGCTCCTCTCCACGATTTCCCTTTGCATGTGCTCCCGGGAAGCAGGTGATCAGCTGGCAGGATGCCTGGCACACGCGATGTGCTTGATAAGGGGCCTTGGGGTTGAGTTGGGATGAGCTGAGCTCACTCAAGTGCACGTCTCTGAAATTTGGACATTGGTGCTGCTTCTTCCTTGAACGGATGCAGGACAGACCTGTTGCTCTTCCACATGAGTGATTAATTTGAAGGTGGCCATAGGCACCTAGTTTTTTAAAAAGGCTTTATTTAACTTTTAAGGTAACTACACCCAACGTGGGGCTTGAACTCAAACCCTGAGATCAAGAGTCTCATGCTCTACCGACTGAGGCAGCCAGGCGCCCCGCCATAGGCATCTTATTTAACCTTTCCTTTTCCATTCTGCAAGTGATTACAATAATTACACAAATTACTGATGAACCGTGTTTATTAGTATGCACAGCTTTTTAAAAAAAAATTTTTTTTTTAAGAGAGAGAGAGGCAGAGTGTGAGTGGGGGAGGGGCAGAGAGAGAGGGAGACAGAATCTGAAGCGGGCTCCAGGCTCCAAGCTGCCAGCGCAGAGCCCGACGCAGGGCTCGTACCCACAGACCATGAGATCATGACCTGAGCTGAAGTCGGACGGTTAACCGACTGAGCCACCAGGTGCACCCCCCCCCCCCCCGCAGAGCTTTTACTGCATTACTTTGACCCACAGACGACTCCATAAGGACCACCTAGCAGCTATACATCTGTCACTGTCCCCGGGTGAGAGATGGAGAAGTAGAGTTTTAGAGCATCAGTGATGGCTTGTGCCGGGCCACGGGGGGTGGGGGGGAGGGGATATGAGTTCATCTGACTCACATTCCTCTGTTACTGTATGTGCTTTATTGAATCCTGGCCATCTTGGTGCCCCTGCTCTGAGTTACCTCCAGTTTGAGTAATAAATTTTCCCTTTGTTCCTCAGGTTAGGAGAGCATTTTCCTTTTCGTGCTGTGGTTGTCTTATGTTGTTAGCGGGTGGGAGCTGAGTGGGGCTACAGAGCTTGGTTTGGAGTGAGCATTACATGTTCTAATGCACAGTGGTGATGAGGGACCCACAAATATCAGGGAATTTGCTGAGTGTTACTGACCAGGTCCTGGGAATGTGAAGTTTTTCTCTCTCCCCCCCCCTCGCCCCAACACTTGGGGTCTCCATCTGAAAACCGCTAGGTTTCAGTTAAAACTGGGGTCTCCATCTGAAAGCCACCAGGCTCCAGTTAAAGCTGACCCCTGGCAGAACATAAAGGAATAGGCACCCTGATTGTTCACAGGTCTTGCAACAAAAGTGCATAACCCTGGCCACCTGATTTCAGAGGCCTCCTAAACTCTGAGACTCGCTCCACTAGCCCTATAGGAGCGTCACTTATTTTTCGTATTTTTTTCAAGTTTATTTCCAGAGAGAGAGCGAGAGAGCAGGGAGAGTGGGAGAGAATCCCAAGCAGGCTCCGCGCTGGCAGTGCAGAGCCAGATGCAGGGCTTGAACTCATGAACCGAGAGATCGTGACCTGAGCTGAAACCAAGAGTCGGACACTTTTAACTGACTCAGCCACCCAGGAGCCCCTGAAAGTGCCACGTTTGGATGAAATACCACCAGGCTTGAATTCCTCTTTTTTCTCTTGTGTATGCATAACGTGCGTGTTGTGTGGTGTGTGTCTTGTATCTCTGTGTATTAGGGGGGTGTGTGGCATCTTTGTGTGTGGAGTGTGTTGGGGGTGTGTGTATTGTATTTCTCTGTGTTGTCTTGGGGCGTGTGTCTGTTGCTTTGGGGTGTGTGTGTGTGTGTCATCGGCAGAGGGAGAAGGGGTACAGGAGGAAGGAATGGCTCCTCTCACCAGGAATGGCAGGGATGTTGAAAAATCTTCTCTAAATCCCTAATCTCTTCACCCAAGATTAAGCAAATAAAATTGTTGGCTTGAAGAAGTCAGATTCTTGATGACTCCTAAGAGGCAGCAAAGTGAGTCAAGAAGCTTAGCTTCCTATCAGCAACGAGATAAAGGGGCTTTGGCCCTGAATGACAGTTTGAGCAATATACCCTAATCCGATTAGCAGGGGATTCAGTGTCAGTCTATATTAATGGCGGGTTTTTAAAAATGGATGCTAAAGGGTTAGTGTTCATCATCCAAAGGGCTTGGTTCTTCCTCTGGGTGAGGTAAGCCTCGCCTGAAAGTCGGGGTGAGGGGGCGGGAGATGGGTGAGGCCGGGTGAGGGGCTCATCTCTTCTAAGGGTCCCTTTGTTCACCCAGGGCTTTGTTTAAGCTGTCAGCTTCTCCTCAGCCCCAAAGAGACAAGGGGGGATGGAGGGCAGGGGACCGTGGCAAAATCAGGGGACTGGATTCAACACTAAGTCCGTTCTGCTTGGAGTTTTCTTGGCGGAGAGTTTTCACACTGAGCATATTTTCCGGGTCCTCTACCCTTCAGGCTGAAACAATCCTTCATTTAAAAATTGCCCTGTGGGGTTGAGCATCTTTTAATGCTTTATTTATTTGAAAGAGAAGGAAGGCAACGTGGTGTGAAAGAATAGAAAAGGTGTATTTCCGTTACAGATTAATTAGTCTCTAGGGACTTTGGTGGAACTCCTGGTGTGAGGCTAGGCATGAGAATACAATTTACAAGTAACAGACCTGCTCTGGAGTCCTGAATTCCAATCTTCTGACTCTTGTGTTTCAAATCCAATCTGGGTCCTTCAAGGCCGAGGCTCATTACTTAGCTGGAACATTGATATTTTGTGTATTTCCTCAATGGAAGATTTATTTCTAGAGCAGATACCCAGAATCTGGATGGGTTGGATTATGTTTTGAATCTGATTTCGCCTGGAAATTGGCTTGCAAATAATTAAAGTGTATCTGCCCTTAGCCTGCATGGGGAGGGCTGCTACCTTGTGATTCCTTGAGCAGCAAGCCTGGATCTGGTCTTTTTTTAAAGTGAGGGACACCTGACGTTCCTCTAAGAATTGAGAATGACATGAGGCCTGTCCTGAGAGCAACGTTAAGCTACATGAGTGGCAATGATTTGCCTTTAGCTCTGGTTAGAAATCAGGGGCACCTGGGTGGCTCAGTCGGTTAAACGTCTGACTTCAGCTCAGGTCATGATCTCACTTCTCGTGAGTTCAAGCCCCGCGTCGGCTCTGTGCTGACAGCTCAGAGCCTGGAGCCTGCTTCGGATTCTGTCTCCCTCTCTCTCTGCCCCTTCCCTGCTCATGCTGTATATCTCCCTGTCTCTCAAAAGTAAATAAACATATGGGGAGAACCCGTTACCTTTCCTCGGCACCCCTTGATCTCAGAGAACCCATAAGTGGAATCTGTTTTTCCTAACGCCTATACAAATGTGAGGCAAGCCTCATATGGAGGGGAGTAGCTGGGGAGTAAGGGAAGGGTCTTGGGTAAAAGGATCAGTCATTGCCTGAGCTCAGAGGAATCCCCAGTGTTCTGTAGAGTGGTCAGTAATCTACAAACGTAGTTGGAATTCAGCATCACCTTGTGCTTGTTTATGGAAAATACATGTTCCTGGCCCGATTTTAGACTGCATCAGAATATGAAGGGGTAGGGCTCACGGACATGTAATTATAACAGGTTTGGGCATCAGCCAGGGTTGGGAACCACTGACGTAGGATATCTTGGGGCAGAAGAGGATGTAGCAGGGAGGCTCGAGATGGTTGGGTCCTTTCTTCCTATTGAATGATGGTTGACCTTCTTTTCTTTTATTGGAACCACCTTTTAAGATCTATGATGGCTAGTTTGAGACTCTGTGTAGAGTCTCTACCATTTGGATAGAGTGTGGCTTATGTCAGAAATGTAAATATTTGGCTTGTTCAAATCCTTGTCTTTTATATTCTCCAGCTGATGAGTGTCAGGCTCAGATAAAGTAAATGATTTCAGACTCCATTTTCTCAGACCCTGAAGTCCATGATCTTCCTCCAGTGTCATGCCTCCAAGTGAGGAGAAAATGCATGGGTCTTTTGTTTCCTAGTTTCTCTCGTTCAGGAGGATTTTAAACCAAGAGCGTGTGTTCTTGTTACCTTCAGGTCTCTGTCGTGGTGGTTGTGTGTGAATACGGATTGTTCCGGAAAGGAAAGGGGTCGGCGTCTCAGCATTTGGCGAGCACATCCTCTGCTATCAGTGAGCACTAAGTCAAAGACTGTGGGCCATCAGAGCCCAATGGGAGCCTGGCTCACTGGAACATGCTATTTTCATATTTATATATTTGATTGGCTAATTTTCTTTTCTTTTTATTTATTTATTTTGAGAGGGTGGGGACAGAGAGAGAGGGAGAGAGAGAATCCCAAGCAGGCTCTGCATGGCCAGTGCGGAGCCCGACGCGGGCCTGGAACCCACAAACTGCGAGATCATGACCTGAGCAGAAACCAAGAGTTGGACGCTCAACCGACCGAGCCCCCCAGGCACTCCCGATTGGCTAACGTTCTTATCTCAAATGCAGGATTCATGCTACTCTCAGTGCCGTTTAAAGAATCTAGGCTGTTTGCCTGGGGAAGGTCCTCTTCCTCCTTGTGAGGGAAAAATTGCGTGTGGCAGACGAAGCACATTAAAGAAGGGGTGGAGTGTTCTGCCTTCAGAAACAAACGTGGGGTCTCAAGTCACAGGCGGGGGAGGTCGGCAGACAGTGCAGATGTGAGACCAGCGCGGTTCCACAGGCTTCCGTGGAAGTAGCTTTGGGGATACAGAGCCTCCGGGTGATGCGAGTTGATGACTGGAGTTGGTGGCACCGAGTGGGGACCTGGTCACAGAGACAGCAGGCGTTATGGAAGGCGACCAAGGTACCGGCTGTGGGATGCAAAGAGGAGAGAGTAGAGAGGCCACCTGCTTCAAAATAGAACATCCAGAGGCAGGGTGAGGCTTCATGGAACTTCGGTCAGTCTCTCCAGATCCGCCTCAAGGACTGTGACAGGTGCCACACAATAAAGGACCTTGTCATTCCTCCCAGTTACGTTGATACAGTGTGTGTTAGGCAAGCTTGGTTAATCTGTAGATGAAGTGTGCCATACCGAGGATAGTATATTCCGAAGCCGCATCCTCTCTGTGTGCCAAGGTATTCTTAAGTGACTGAAGCAAAGCAGGTAGGTGATGAGACACTGCCTGGAAAGGCCACTACTAGGGGACCCTGTTCCCCCCGGGTGTGGCTTTTGATAGAATTAATTTTCCACCTGTCTCTGGGGGACAGAAAGGCGGGTGGTTCTTAGAGCGCCCCCTTTGAACGGACTGTGGGTTTACTCCACTGTCTTTGAAACTCTACCCATCCAAGCCTTAAAAAATAGGCGGATTTGGACAATGGGTATGTGAAGAGAAGAGCAGAGCTAAGTCCCAGCCCGTAGATGTCAGTAGAATCAAAAGGATGTGGCTAACAGGAAGCCGGATTCTGAGCTGTTTCCAGGAACAAGAATACGACTTGATTGATTCAGCTTCCACGCTTTGTCTGCAGCACTGGCTGCGTATCCTTTCAAGAGGAATCCCACCCTTCGGATTTCCATATCAAAGACGGGCTGGGGTTCTGGCTGGCCTCGGTGGCAGTTTGACAGCCAGTGTCCTACCTCAGATCAATGCTCTCTGCCAGTCATTACTATGGGGAAGACTTGCTGACTTATCTGCCTTGAGAATTTGACTCTTTTCAAGTTGTTTGCCGGGGAAGTCTCAGGGGGAAGGAACTCACAGCCTTCGGGCTCTGCAGGTGAGCTGGGACTGTATTTCCAGCCCAGCGTACCTCTCTCTGTTTTCTCTTGGCATCAGAATTAAGTGGGGTCTAGAATGAAAAACTCTAAGGGTGCCTGGGTGGCTCCATCAGTTCAGCGTCTGACTTTGGCTCAGGTCATCATCTCACGGTTCGTGGGTTGGAGCCCCACGTCGGGCCCTGTGCTGACAGCTTGGAGCCTGCTTGGGATTCTCGCTCTCTCCTCTCTCTCTGCCCCTCCCCTGCTAGTGCTTTCTCTCTCTCTCTCAAAGTAAATAAATAAAAACTTAAAAAGAATAGAATGAAAAACCCTGAAAACAAGATATGTGGATATTTTCAGCTGTAACCATTGTTTCCAGCCCTTCAAGTGATATTTTGAAACCGACAAAAAGTTGAATGGGGATAGATTATTCTCTCGACACAGGCTGTAGTCTAGTCTATCCTTCCTCCCTCCCCTCCTCTTTCCGTTGCTTTTTTCTTTTCTCCCATTTTTCTCTTCTCTTCTGCATGAGAAAAGGGCTCAGAAACAACAAGACCTCGTCTAAATGTCACCAGGATATTCCAGTCGATGCTAGATGTCTTCATCACAATGGCTTTAGCTAGGAAGCAATATGGAGAACCTCAGTTACATGGCCAGTGCCACTCAGATACGCCTTCAAATGCTGTTTTAAAGGCTCAGGTTCTCACTGTGGACATGACTTTTAGACATTTCAGTAAGAGATGATACTAACCTTTCAAACACACTCTGGCTGTGTTTGGATGGTAAAGAGGCTTCTAAGTCATTGAGTAAGTGATTTTATTTATATAATGTTTATTATTTTATATAATATTTATTTTTGAGCGGGGCGGGGAGGGGTAGAGAGGGAGAGAGGATCTGAAGCAGGCTCTGTGTTGATCTGTGTTGAGAGCAGAGAGCCCCATGTGGGGCTCGAACTCAGTGAACCATGAGATCATGACCCGAGCCCAAGTCGGATCCTTAACCAACTGAGCCGCCCAGGCGCCCCAGTAAACCATGTATTTCTGTGTGTGGTTATGTGATGACCATTCACACCCTCTGAAAATCATTTCCTCCCTCAGTTGGTGTACTTTTAAACCAGTGTTTCCCAAACTTTGTATCTTGGAACACTCATTCCTTGAAAAGTCAATAGGTTTCACTCTAAGTGTTCTGTGGTTCTTTCAGTTTGGGAAACACTGCAACATAATTTAGAACCTTACTCAAATCTCCATATCAAAGGCTCCATAAAGTCCTGGAGTCAATAAATCCCTTGACTAGGTTTACCCTTGGGTTTCCAAACTCACATAGTTGACTGGAGAACATTATTTTGCATATCATTCATTAATGGTTGTGGATCTAGAGACCGTGAGACTACCCTGTGTTTTCTTTTCTCTGATCTGGTCTCCTTTGGCATCTTGGAATGTTGTTTCATCTTTTGCTACCCAGTCATAGACTTTCCTCAATGCTCAACTTTTGCTTCTGGGTCTTTTTCCCTATGTGTCTTAAGGTTTTCATCCACTTTTATAGATTTGTGTAGAAAGTAAACTCACCTCTTTCTCCTCTGTTCCCGTTTTTATCCCTACTTGTCTTTTTCACAAATATATTTGGAAGATTGCCCCTTCTCCCCCAGCTTCACTGCCCTCAACTCAACTGATTTCATCTTTTTCTGTAATTTCAGTTTTCACTTCCGGTTTCTTGATGTGTTAATGACACTGACTTTCTCCCTCAACAGAGGGAGGTCTTGAAGTCATTTAACAGCCTTCCCCTCTCCCCATCTTGGAAAAATAATTACATTCTTCATAAATAGCTTGAGAACTCTTAGTCCTGCACACATTTAATATTAAAAGGATGATGCAACTACGAAGCATTCAGTGTGTGGATTTCAATGACTTAGAATAAATGGTTGGTGTCATAAAATGTTAAGTCTAATTGGAATGGTATTTCTTAGAGAAGTCCTGCTGGATTCCCCCCTCCTCTCCATTGGAGAGCCAAATAAGCAAATGAAAAAAAAAAGGACAAGAGAGTTAAAAGAGCAAGAAATACTGTTTCCCAAACTGGGGGGAGGTGGAAGGTTGGTGAAGGATACATGCCGAACAGTTCTGGGAAAGCATGGGCTGAATGTATCCAGTGGTGAGTCTGAAGCCTGCGGGTGAAATGTTCTGCCGAGCGCCCCCCCCTTCCCCCAGAGAGTGTCCTGGTATCTTCAGCTGTGTATTTTACTGTGGCTGTGAGACCACTAGAGAAAAGTAAAGATGGATGGAAATTGAGATGGACACAGTAGGGCTTCAGCAAGGCTTGATATTATACGGGATGTATTTTTCTCTTCTTCATTCTTGAAGCCCCTCCCCCCCTTCACTTGTTTGTCTGCAGACTCCTTCATTTCAGGAATTTGACATCAATATTGACATCTCGCTGACCTCAGTGTATACTTAGTGACGAGACTCTGATGGCAGGTGGCAATGCTAGTCAGGAGACCACCTTGAAGACATGACAAACAAGGCTCTTCCCTCTTTACCCCCAAACTCTGTCTTCACGTTATATGTTTCGGCTCCGGAGCAGAGGTTGGTTTTCAACAACAGTGACAATGCTTATAATTGAGGTTCATAATATCTGAACCCTCTTGTCCGGTGAATGGGGGGCAGGGTCACGGTATTCCCTCCAGCGCACTCTTTAAAATACACCTTGGCCACAACAGTTACACTGGTCATAGAAATTATTTCTTAGATCCCATTCCTCAGCTCCTTGTTTTTTCCTTACTACAAAAGCAGAATATGCTCGTCAAAGAAATATACAAAGGATAAGAGAATAAACAAACAGTTACCTGGAATTTCATGCAACCAGGTGGCTTGATATGTATCTTTCTGCTTCTGTTTTTGTACACACACACACACACACACACACTTTACAAAGATTCTTCTGTTTTAGTTTTCTAACCTGCATCTTAAAATCTCTACTATATTTTGAAAATCTTTTCACACAGTAAACGTACTTCCATAGCCTTGATTGTGAGAGCAGTGCAGTATTTCATTTCTAGGCACCCTCCGCTGTCTTTTGAACAGTTAGATATACAGCATTTCTTCTGTCCTAAACAGAGCTATCACGAACTCTCAGAGATAACACTTTGTGCACAATCTTAATCATTTTCCTTAGATGAAAAAATTTTTTTAAGTTTATTTATTTCGAGAGAGAGGGAGAGAGAGAGAGAATCCCAAGCAGGCTCTGCACTGTCAGCACAGAGCCTGACATAGGGCTTGAACTTGTGAACCGTGAGATCATGACCTGAGCCGAAACCAGGAGTCAGACGTTTAACTGACTGAGCCACCCTGATGCCCCTCTTTAGATGAATCTTTTTTTCTGTGTTTATTTACTTTTGAGAGAGAGAGGGAGGGAGGGAGGGGTAGAGCAAGAGGGAGACACAGAACCTGAAGCAGGCTCCAGGCTCTGAGCTGTCAGCACAGAGCCCGACATGGGGCTTGAATTCACGGACCGTGAGATCGTGACCTGAGCTGAAGTTGGATGCCCAACCGACTGAGCCACCCAGGCACCCCCAGCTGAAAAATTTAAAGTGGCTTTTCTAGGGGGAGGGACAGGGGCAGTTTGAAATTCTAAAAAATGTATTTTGACAAAACTACTCTCCCAAAGATACCAGTTACTACTGTGGATTCTTTCTGGTATTATCAATTTTTGGTAGAGCTTGAAATGAAAAGTGTCATTGTTCTGCTATCTTTACTTACATTTGTTTCATTAGTAACAAAGTTGAATAAGCCGTTATGTCCTCATTGATTTATGAACACTACTGGCTACTAGTTCATGTGAGCTGTTACTGCCTGTGTTTTCCTATTGGTGTTTGGTTTCTGTTACTCAGTTTTAAAGACCCTTTGCATATTGATGGCTAACCTTTGATCTAATTGTGGGCAGTGTTTGGCACTTACACTGTGTAGACACTAGTCTAAGCTTTTCTACTCATTAGCGTTGTTAAGCCTTACTCCTCTGACAATCCAGACGATGAGGAGGTTGTGAAGCAGCTAAAAGTCTTTATTTGGGATGTTAGGGCTTGCAATCCAGCAGAGGGACACAGGGCGGGGGGTGGGGGGGGGTACAGAAATTGACAAGTGCTCTAAATTGGGGGAGGGGAGGGCAGGCTGATAAAGGCAAAACCCACAGTGTTATAGGAGTTTGTGAATTGTTTAGAAGGAATTATTATTGGTGCTGGCAGAGTTAGACTGACTGATGAATACACGATTGGCTGTTTAGCTAACAGAACTTCCATTATCTCTGTTTCAGTCCACCGTACAAGGATGCGTTCCAGGAGGTGGTCCGGGTGCAGTTGACAAAAGTCAAAGTCTGTGGTGTTCTGAGAATTGAAACAGGATATGTGCATAAGCCTCCTTCCTCGGTGTCCTCCCCACCCTGTTCTGGGCGGCTCTCAGAAATGCTTACTTCTTCTGGAAAACAATTTCGCACCTCCTGTGAGGTAGGTACAATGATGATTTCCTTTGTGTTTCGGTGGAGAAACTGAGGCATTGAAGAAGTTCACCAAAGGTACGTGGTTTGTAAATTTTAGAGCTAAGATGTTACCCAAGCAATTTGGTTCTAAACCTCCTTGCTACTCAGCCTTAAAATGGAATTTATATTACAGGTGTTAACAACTTGACTGTGTTATTAGTTACATGTGGATTTTTATCTGCCCGCGACATATTTTTATTTTATTTTTATTTTACGTAACCAAATCTATTAATGGATTCCTTTATGTTTTGTGCTTTTGATAACGCTAGGCGGACTTCTTTTTTCCTCATAGCTAGTTGTTCCCAACCTATTCCAGCTTACAGCTCACAATGCCATTTCCTTCATACGTGAATATCATATGTACTTTTGTTTTACCTGGACTTTTCTGTCCTTTTCTATTAACCTGCCAATTTCTTCACTGGTTCTAATTTTTTTGTAGTTTAAAATACATTTTGGGGTGCCTGGGTGGCTCAGTCAGTTGTGTCTGACTTCAGCTCAGGTCATGATCTCACGGTTTGTGGGTTCAAGTCCCGAATCGGGCTCTGTGCTGACAGCTCAGAACCTGGAGCCTGCTTTGGATTCTGTGTCTCCCTCTCTCTGCCCCTCCCCTGCTCATGGGGAGCATGAGCTCTGTCTCTGTCTCTCTCTCTTTCTCAAAAATGAATGAACATTAGAAAAAAATTTTTTTAAATACATCTTAACACCTGATAAAGGAATCCTCTAAAGAAAACTTCTTGGCCAACATTCTTTCCTTCAGTGAGGTTTTCCCAGTAACTTTAGACATTTCCAAATGCTCTTTATATTTATTTTTAAGTTAAGTGTGTTCACTATGATTTTCAAGCCAGTCTTTTCGTTTCCATTATTCTTGGTTCCCATTCCCTCGGCGGGGGGAGGTCTGCTCTCCTCCACCGCGGCCATGCGATTCAGCGGGAGCTGTCCTGGTTTAACACACCCCACCACCAGTTGACCAGATAAAAGTGGGGCTTCCTCCACCCAGCAAAGATAGCCAGCGTCTTTTCCCCTGTCTTTAAACTTGGGACCTAGAGAATAAGTCTCTCTTGGTAGTAAGTCTCACCTCCCTGCTCATGGGAGATGAGACACAGGAGCTGAGAATGTGGTGTTTCAGACCAGGTGGAGGAACCCAACCCAGTTACAAGGCAAGACACAGAAGTTGGTGCACAGATCACAGCAAGTAAGAGTTGGGGAGAGACCATCCAGCTTAGGGGACTCGGGCCTGGGCAGCTCCCTCCACTTAGCTGTCCTTGACTTTCCCTGGCAGCTCATGGGATCAAAGGACCAGAGCTCACCTGGGCTACAAAATAACCCTTCCAGTAAATTCTGTCTTGCCATTGTTCAGAACAATTCCAGTCATTTGCAACCACAGCAGTCCTGAACAATATGCTGGTCATTATAGGAATGTAAAATGGCCGTTGATTTTCACATGTTTCTGTTGCAAGTGACCAAACCAAAATCATGAGTTGTTTTCAGATTTTTTATTTGGGTGTTTTTGGATTTCTGGGAATTAGCGCATTTCATCTGTGAATGGTGATAATGTTCCGCAATTCTAACATATATACCTACACGCACACACTCATTTATGTATAAATCTACGCCTGTGCACACCCACCCACACACACGTTTCTTTCTGATTGTATTTGCAAGGACTGGCAAGTTTACCTTGATAACAAGATTGCTGCCATCGTGCTACTGTTGACTTTAACGGAAGGCCTTCGGACTCCCAGAGTTAATAGTGGTATTTGCAGTTGGCTTCAGACAGATTTAATGCATTAAATTAATTGAATATTCTTCTAGCTTTATTTTACAAAAAAGCTATGCTTTTAGAGAAGTTAGGAACACATTTTTCATTAAAATCTTTTTAGCAGCTAACAGTATGATTATATGTTTTAGGAAATCGCCTTTCATCCATTAATATAGTTAATTATGTTCATAGATTTTTCTAAGGATTGATTCATTTTTGCAGCTCTGAGGAAGGACTTCTGCTTTTTCATGGTGTGTGATTTATTTACTATGCAGCTGAATTTGCTTTGCTAATACTTCCCTTGCTAACTTCCCTCTATATTCATAACTAAAAATTGGTCTAAAAATTGTCTTAAGGCGATGTTTTTCAGGTTTTAGTATTGGGATTATGCTGGATTTCCGTTCGGTTTACTTGCTCTGGGACAGTTAAAATGCCACATGAATAGTCTGTCTCTTGATGTTAGCTAGAACTCATTGGTGAATTTTCTGAGCCCAGCGTCATCTGGAGATTCTTTAATATCGTGAAAATCTTTTTTTTTTTTTTTTTGAGCTATTTGTTTTCAACCTTGTGTCAAGTTTGTAACTTTAATTTCTTTTGAAAGTTTGTTTTTCATGTGTATTTATTTTGAGAGAGAGAGATAGGCAGAGTGTGAGCAGGGAGGAGCAGAGAGAGAGGGAGACACAGACTCTGAAGCAGGCTCCAGGTTCTGAGCTGTCGGCACAGAGCCTGGCACGGGGCTTGAACTCACAGACTGAGAGATTACGACCTGAGCCCAAGTTGGATGCTTACTGACTGAGCCACCCAGGCGCCCCTCATGAGAGTTTTTAAGTTAAAAAAAAAATTTATAAGAGAGAATCAAGCACATTTCAGTGCTGATGGGAAAAAAAACAGGATATAAATTAAAAAAAAATTTTTTTTAATGTTTGTTTATTTTGTGGGGGGCAGAGAGAGAGAGCGAGACACAGAATCTGAAGCAGGCTTCAGGTTCTGAGCAGGGGAAAAAACCAGGATAAAATGGAGTGTGGAAATCTCAGGTGAGAAAGGAGGTAAATGATAGAATTAAATCCCCAAAGAAAATGTTGAAAATGGGATCCTGATCATAAGTGGAAGGATTATCATTATAGAGGTAGAGAGACACCTCTGATGTCAAACTATTAGGAAATGAACATGGTCTTGAGGGATACTGGTAAGTGTGTTGGAGGGATGGTGGACAAGTTTCTATCTTATTACTTCTTTTACTTTATTTTTTTAGTTTTGGAGGTTGGGATGGGCACAGGGAGAGGAAGAGAGAGAATCCCAAGTAGGCCCTATGCCCAGCACAGAGCCCAAGATGGGGCTCAATCTCACAACCATGAGATCATAACCTGAGCAGAAATCCAGAGTCGGACGCTCACCCAACTGAGCCGCCCAGGCACCCCTCCATGTTATTACTTCTATTTTACTGAAGTAGGAGGCCAGCCATCAGTTGAACAAGAGAAGGGGTGTGTAGTGTATAGATTTTCTGTGGTGTGGGTGTGAGATGGTCACCGTACGAAACCGGAGATACGTTTGATGCAAGAAACACAGACTGTCACAGAGTGCTGAAGATGCGGGAGACATTTCTGGTGGACTTGAGGTCGTACCATTTCATGAGGTTATGTGGTTTCTTTCACTGTTACTTCACAGTCTGGAAGGCGGAACAGAGAAAGTGCACAGTGAAGCTAATCCACGGTGTGAGTTCTGCTGGGCTGATGTAACAGAATAACAGCACAAGGAAGTTGGAGATGTTGTGGAGGATAGCTGAACAAAACAGATAGAGGGATACAGAAGGAGGAAGAACCAGGAGTGGGCTAAAGAGTAAGCAGAAGTGGAGAATCTCTAGGAATTTAATTCATCAAGAGGTCAAATAACATGTCCTGAATTAATGAAGAAAAAAAAAACCCAAGACATTCTGTTGGGAGAACATTGAGAGGTTGGGTTGAGAGAATAATTTTGGAGGGGAATGTGACCATATGGACAGAATGAGTGTATCAGAAAGGGTAGATGAGCAGAATGTCTTCCATTTTGTATCGTGGCCGAGGAAAATTAGGGCCGTGTGAGATGGTGGTATTGACTTGACTGCACAACCGTTGTTGTTGGCTGTCTTTGTTGGTGTTCTTCCCTGTGATAAGAGGCCTGGCTTTGTAGTCTTTGAAATATCGAATTACCAACATTTATCCACGAAGAGATAGAAAACTCAGATCTACATAAGTTAAAGAAGTGCAATTTGGGATATGAACTTTCCGCAAAGAAAACTTCAGTTCTCATTTACTTGGTGATTTACGCAGACATTGGAGAAAGAAATGATACCCATCTCACAAAGAAACTTGTTCAGAAGACAGGGGAGGAGGGAGACACTCCCAACTAATTCAGTGAGGGCTATGCTACCATGATGAAGAACAGGAAAATGTTACAAGGAAATTAAGCTGCAGCATAATATCTCTTATAAAAACAGATGAAAAAATTCTTGCAAATTTCAGGCCCTGAATGCGTGCAAACTCGTCTGATCTCAGAAGCAAAGCAGGGTCAGGCCTGGTTAGTACTTGGATGGAAAAATCAAATGCAATATTATGTAAAAAGGGTAGCACATCATGACCGAGAGGTATTTATCCTGAGAATGCAAGGTTGGTTTAACAGCTGAAAATCAATTGATAGAATTCAACATAGTAAGCCAAAAAAGACCATGGTAGTTTTCCTCCCATAGATCTGGAACATATTTTGTTAGATTTATACCTAAGAATTGTATTTTGTGTTTTTTATAATGTATTTTTAATTTTAAATTCTGCTTAAGTGTCAGTATGTAAGGAAGTGATTGGTTTTTATATAGTAGCTATATACTGAGGGGGGCATCCTTGCTTTGATCTTAGTGAGAAAGAGGTTGTCCCACCATTAAGTATGACTTCAGCTGTGGTTTTTTGGGGGGACGTTCTTTATCCCGTTGAGAAAGTTCTCATTTCTAGTGTGCTGAGAGTTTTGATCATGGATGGGTGTTGGGTTTTGTCAGCTCCTTTTTCTACATTGATTGATACGATCATGTGATTTTTTTTCTTCTTTAGCATGTTGATATGGTGGATTACATTAACTCTGTTTCAAATGTCCAGCCAGTCTTCATACCTGGGATAAACCCCTCTTGGTTGTGGTGGATAATTCTTACTGTTGTTGGACTTGGTTTGCCAATCTTTTGTGGAGGACTTTGGTATCTGTTCATGAGAGATCTTGCTCTGTAGTTTTCTGTTTTGGTAATGCCTTTGTTGGGTTTTGGTATTAAGGTAATGCTGACCTCATAGAATGAGTTAGAAAGTATTTACCTTGCTTCTGTTTACTGGATGACATTGTAGAGAATTGGTACAATTTCTTTCTTAAGGATCAGGTCCTGATGCTTGATGTTTTGGAAGGTTATTAATTGCTGGTTCAATTTCTTTCCTCTTTTTTTTAAGATTTTATATATATATACATATATATATATATATGTATGTATATATGTGTATGTGTGTGTGTATATATATATATGTATGTATATATGTATGTATATTTTACATAATCTCTACACCCAACTTGGGGCTGGAACCCATAACCCTGAGACCATGAGTCACATGCCCCACCGACTGAGTCAGCCACATGCCCCACTGATTCAGTTACTTAATAGATAATGGTTTGTTCAGAGGGTCCATTCCTTCTTCTGTGAGTCTGACAGATGATGTCTTTCAAAGTATTGGTCCGTTTTATTTAGGTTATCAAATTTGTAGGAATAGAGTTGTTTAGAGTATTTCTTTATTATCCTTTTAACGTCCACGTGGTCTGTATTTTCTTTTGTTTTTGATATTAGTAATTTGTGTCTTCTTCCCTTTTTCCTTAGCCTGACTAGAAGCTTATCAATTTTATTGATCTTTCCAAAGAACCAGCTTTTGGTCCTGTTGATTTTCTCTATTGATTTTCTGTTTTCAACTTCATTGATTTCTGCTTTATTTCTTTTATTATTTATTTTCCTCCACCTACTTTGGAATTAATTTGGTCTGCATTTTCCAGTTTCCTAAAAACTTAGATGAATGAGTTTAGATCTTTTTTTTTTTTTGATGTATGCATTCAATGCAATAAATTTCCCTCTAGGCATTATTTTTACAGCATCCCACAATTTTTAATAAGGTGTGCTTTCATTTTTATTTAGTTCAAAGTATTTTAAAATTTTGATTAAGATTTCTAATTTGACCCATGTGTTACTTAGAAGTGTATTATTTAGGGGCCCCTGGATGGCTCATTTGATTAAGCATCTGACTCTTAATTTTGTCTCCGGTCACGATCTCATGGTTCATGAGATTGAGCCCCATGTCAGACTCTTTGCTGTTAGCACAGAGCTGATTGGGACTCTCTCTCTCCCCCTCTGTCTCTCTGCCCCTCCCTGGCTTGTGTGCGCGTGCTCTCTCTCTTTCAAAACAAATAAATATACTTAAATTTCAAAAACGTTTAAAAAAGTACGTTGTTTAATCTTTAAGTATTCTGGGATTTTGTGGATACGTTGTTTTTGAGTTTTAGTTTAATTCCATTGTTGGTCTGAGAGCAAATAGCAAATGATTTCTATCATTTTAGGTTTGTCAAAGCATTCTTTATGGCCTAGGAGGGGGTCTGTCTTGGTGAATGTTCTATGTGAGTTGGAGAAGAATGTGTACTCTGTTATTGGATGAAGTTGTCTATTGACATCCACTTACCCAGTAGGGCTATGGTGCTGTTGAGTTCAACTATGTCCTTACTGGTTTGCCCCTTGTTGCATCTGTTCTTTCCTGATAGAGGGCGTTGAAGTCTCCAGTTGTAATAGTGAATCCATCTTTCCTTGAAATTCTGTTAGTTTTTGCCCCATGTACTTTGATACTCTGTCAAAGTAACAACTAAGTACTGTTATTATCCCTTGGAGAATTGACCCTTTTATCATTATGTAATGTCCCTCCTTATTCCTGGTGTTTTCCTTGCTCTGAAGCTTGCTCTGTTTGAAATTCGTGTAGCAACTCTGGCTTTCTTCTCATTAGCGTTAGCATGGTATGTCTTTCTCCATTCCTTTGGTCTCTTTAAAAGTTTATTTATTTATTTTGAGAGAGAGGGAGAGAGAGAATTCCAAGCAGGCTCCGAGCTGTCAGTGCAGAGCCCAACACAGGGCTTGATCTCACAAACCGTGAGATCATGACGTGAGCCAAAATCAAGAGTCAGGCGCTTAACTGACTGAGCCACCCAGGCGCCCCCAGAGAGATGGCTTCTAAGCTTCTTGCGTGCTGGGCCCGAAAATGGAAGTCCAGACAGTGTGATAGATTTTCATGCATGAGGGTTTTATTAGTCACCTCATCATATCTCTTTGAAAAAAGAAAAGTGTGTAGGTCTATAAACTTGTCTGTCTATATGTAGATATGAATGTATATGTGTGAATAGATGTAGACATAAATGTGTTTATATACATACAGAGGTGTGTGTGTATATATACCGATATATATATATATGTGTGTGTGTGTATATATATATGTGTATATGTATATATACACATAGATATTTGAATTAACTTTTTTTCTGTTTTCTGACTATAAAGCTTTAAGTGTTGAATGTTTATTCTGGAATGAGTTATCATTATAGTTATTAGCAAGTAATTGATCAAACAAGATGACTGTATTACAAATTAGATAAATATTTTTTTGTGTATTTTGGAGAGGGAGAGCGAGTATGAGCAGGGGATAGGGGCAGAGGGAAAGAGAGAGAGAGAGAGAGAGAGAGAGAGAATGAATCTTAAGCAGGCTCCGTGCTCAGTGCCTCATGTGGGGCTTGATCCCATGACCCGGGGATCATGATCTGAGCTGAAATCAAGTCAGTTGCTCAACTGACGGAGCCACCCAGGCATCCCTTGATAAACAATTAATTAACCATAAAAAGTAAATTTCTCTAACAGTGTGTTAGTCCAATAATTTGTCATTTACCTTCCTAATTTACTTTCTTAATATACCTTCTTAATTTCCACAGCAAAATATCTTTCCTGAGACTTATCACATGATATTAATTTTACTTGTTACCCTTAAAGGCACCTTTTGTTAAAGGTAAATTTAGATGGGGCTGACCTGAAGCAGCCCTATAAAATTTGGAATCTCACATTTTCATATTTCCTCACACTGGCTGTGAACAGTGAGTTAGTTATTTCAAATTTAATTTTTCATGTCATCTCAAAATATCTTTATAAATGACAGACACTTGAGAATGTATACACCCAGAGACATAAAATTCATTTTATGGTTGAAAACAATTTGACAAAATTAAAATAACTTATGAGATTTGAGAAGGAGGAAGTACTTCAAATGAAACAAAGGTGTTTTCTTTTAAAAAAATTATTTAGAGAGTGAGTGAGTGGGGGAGAGGGTCAGAGGGAGAGAGAGAATCTTAAGCTTTGTTCATACACACATTCATTAGTAGATGTTCTCTCTGTGAAGGAGGAGTTTAATGGACTTGTAGAAATAAAATACAAATAAAGAAGACGAGTTGAGGGGCACCTAAATGGCTCAGTTGGTTAGGCATCTGACTCTTGATTTCAGCTCAGGTCATGATCTTTGTGGTTCATGACATTGAGCCCCTTGTTGGGCTCTGTGATGACGGCATGGAGCCTGCTTGGGATTCTCTCTTTCCCTCTCTCTCTCTCTCTCTGCTGCTCCCCTGTGCTCTTCTGTGATCTCTCTCTCTCTCTCTCTCAAAATAAATAAATACACTTTAATGTTTGTTTATTTTTGAGAGAGAGACGGAGCATGAGTGAATGAGGGGCAGAGAGAGGGAGACAAGGAATCCAAAGCAGGCTCCAGGCTCCGAGCTGTCAGCACAGAGCCTGACATGGGGCTCGAACTCACGGACCATGAGATCGTGACCTGAGCTGAAGTCAGAGGCTTAACTGACGGAGCCACCCAGGCGCCCCAAATAAATACACTTTAAAAGAAAAAGATGAGCCGAGGTCACTAGTAAGTTAGCAGGCAGGAACTTATCACAGGCATATTAATGGCTGTGAAGTATTGTGTCATGTTTCAGTGATGCTAACACGAACCTGAGAAGCATGTTGTCAGAGAGGAGGAATAAGCCGGTGTTAGAAAACACAGTTACCAGAAAACATGCCACCAAGGAACCCAGAAACCAAGATTTACAAGAGTCTGTTGACAAAAGTTAATGAAATTATTTCTCCCATGAGTCTGAGCAAATAATCAAGAAAATATAAAATTCTGTCTGACTTCCAGTCTAGCCTCCTTTTACTCAAAGTGATGACCTCATCTGTTGAAAGAAGCAGTTTTCACTTGCTCCCTCTTGAAATGATACAAAATATGCACCTGACACTTATGTTTTTTTTTTTTATTTTTTTCCCTAAGGCCAGTGACAATGCAGAGAAGGGCATGCCTGTAGCGGACGGGTGTGTCCCTGGTGTGCGTGTGTGTGCACAGCACATGGGAGCACCCCCTGACTGTCCCTAACAGTATGACAGGTAGACAGAGAGAGGATAAACGTGGATTCTTGCCCTCAGTTTGCAGCTTTGTGACACTAAGATTCCACTGCCTTGGGGTGCCTGAGTGGTTCACTTAAGCGTCTGACTCTTGGTTTTGGCTCAGGTCATGATCTCACGGTTCATGAGTTCAAGCCCCACGTCGAGCTCTGTGCCAACCGCTCAGAGCCTGGAGCCTGCTTCAGGTTCTGTGTCTCCTCTCTCTCTGTCCCTCCCCTATTTGTGCTCTGTCTCTCAAAAGTGAATAAATGTTAAAAAAAAAAAATGTTAAAAAAAAAAAAAAGAGGGGCGCCAGCGTGGCTCAGTCAGTTGAGTGTCCAACTTCGGGCTCAGGTCATGATCTCACAGTTCGTGGGCTTGAGCCCCGCGTCGGGCTCTGTGCTGACAGCTCGGAGCCTGGAGCCTGCTTCGGATTCTGTGTCTCCCTGTCTCTCTGTCCCTCTCCCATTTGTGCTGTGTCTCTCAAAAGTGAATAAATGTTAAAAAAAAAATTGTTTTTTAAAATAAAAAAGTTAAAAAAAGAATATCCCAATACAGGCCAGAGCATCGTGCTTTGACCCTGATGGAAGTGGTATAAATACGTCAAAGGTCACGCAACCGAGTGTTTATGGTGGCTTGGTTAAAGGAAGTTTCTCAGACACCAGTGACCTGAACATCCCTTGGGACATGTTCGTTCACACCCCCGTATGTAGTACAGTGAGATTCAGGTGGGTGAGAACTGCGTCTCTTATAAAGTGGAAGAAGGTGAGAGTAGAGGGAAAGCGATGAAAGAGAACCATTTAGCATCTCTGCCACAGCACGTTTTTAGGTCAGGTCAATTTCAGGAAAGAGTGCTGCTTTGGAACAAAGGCTTCCGCGTCCCGGTATCCGTTTCCTCTGGCTGCTCCAACCAACTTCCCGGACCTGGTGGCTTACCACAAGCGAAATACCTTCTCCCACGGTATTGGAGGGCAGAGGTGTGAAGTGAATTTCCCTGGGCCCAAATCAGCATGGGCACAGGGTTGAGTTCCCTCCAGAGGCTCTAGGAGAGAATCCATTTCTCTTCTATCTTCTGGTGGCCTCTGGCGTTCCTTGTCACAGAGCCTCACTCCAGTCTCTGCCTCTGTGGTCACATTGCCTCCTCTCCTGGTCACGTGCTCCTCCCCTCTGCCTCTGTCTTGTAAGGACAGCTGCGACAGCATTTAGGACCCATCTGGACAATCTAAGACAACCTCCCTTGGAGGGAGGATCCTTCCCTTGATAGGACCTGCAAAGACTCTTCTTCTAGTTAGGTAACATTTACAGGTTCCAGGTATGAGGACCTGATATGCGTGAGGGGCAACGTTCAGTTTACTGCTGTACTTAGTAAATACTTTTCATTCACCTTAAATCGAAGGAATTTTCTGCTCTACCTTGAGCACAGAAATGGTGTATACCGAAAGACGGTAACTAACGGCCGTATTAACTTTTTAAATTCCAACAGTGGTGAATTCTCTTGGATTCTGGAGAAATATTGCTTGTTGGCCTTTTTTTTTTTTTTTTAAACAGTAGTTATGAATTCTGGTGTGTGTGTGTGTGCACAAAAATATCCTGATGGCACATTGGCCAATGCAACGTTAAAATATTAGGCGCTCTTCAAAATTTTCCAAGCCAAGTGAAACACCCCAATCAGAAGGACCATGTTCATCGAGTGGATATATTGGTTCCCAATTTCCACAAAAGCTTGAACAGTAAATTATACCTTCTGGTGCCCAGGCTCCTTTTATATACTCCCTGATAGGGAGCATCAGTAAATAACAATGACCCCAGACGCCTTGGGACTGATGGCTGGTTCTTCTCCGCGTTATTGCAACCGTAGACATTTGGCACCGCTTGGCCCCGACTTTTGGGGGTTCAGAGCTATTCACCACATAACGATCACATATTTCAGGGAAAACCAAACTCTCCAAGACATAGAAATGATAAAAACCCAAAAAACAAAATGAAAACATTGTTCGAGCAAGGAAAGGCCTCCAGTTAGCTAAGTGAGCCCACTGCATGCCAGATAAAGAACAGCAAAGCTATCTCCAGCCCACAGGCCCAGGACCAGCTATAAATGATCCATTCAAGTCACTCCAAGTGCATGTGTTAAAGAACTTCCAGATGTCCTCAAAGGCAGGCCCTGTCTTCTGTAATCTGGTCTCATCCACCATATGGTGCTGATTTGGTGGTCGTGATAGAGCAGTGTGGGGTGAAACACGGGCTGCTTTGCAGGCTCCGAAAAGGGTCGGGAAATTGTTTAAGGCCTCATCATTCATCAGGTTGGAGGTCCCAATGGCAAACACTTCCCGATTCCGTGGGGCGAGGAGATGCGTAGGCACACTCCAAGAACAGACTGTTTACAAAGAACATAAGTTATTATTTCAGTGCCCTGGAATGACCCCAGATGTTTTGGGGTCTTATCAAAATGCTCAGTCCGTGGCCAGAAGCTTGGGACTAGCCGGAGTTGTTAAATGCGAAGCAGTGACCAGAATCTCGTTCTGGAGGGTCGTCTTCTGTTACTGAAGGTGCCTGTTTCTCTTGATACAGCCGATGGCCACTCCTGTGGCAGCCTGTCAGTGATGGCGAATCGGGATCAAATGTGGGGGTGTTTAGAGAACATCTATTCCAACTCTGCGATTTTCCACAAAAGGAACCAGGGATAGAGAGGCTAAGGGGTTCATCCCTGATTCACAGTTTAGAGCCTACGCCTCTGAATTTCTGACTGGTTCATTACCCTTCCAGCTCCCTGTGGATGGCCGTTCTGTCATCGGTGTCAACTTAAACAACGTTATCTTGTCTTGAAAGCCAAAGGGAATTCCATGCACTGAAATGCTCAGATCAAGAACTGTAGGCAGGTCAGGTCAGAGGTGGGCACGGAGAGGAAAGCCCTGTGCAGAGCCACCTGTAACCAACATCTCGTCCGTCATCTTAACTTTTCTGTACTAGCCATTCCCCTCAAATTTCACTATCTCTCTTTCAGGCAGGAGAAGTGAGAAAAAAAATTGAAGGGGACCAAAGATAGCAAACGGAAGCCTCAAGAAGAGTAACAGTCTTAAGGGGGCAAAGATCCCCAATGAAAGGCTGAATAAGGGCTTCTTGAATTCTTTTATTTTTTATTTATTTTGAAATGTTTGTTTATATTTGAGAGAGCGCACACGAGTGGGGAAGGAGCAGAGAGAGAAGGGTGCAGGATCTGAAGCGGGCTCCGAGCTGTCAGCATAGAGCCTGACACAGGGCTCGAACTCACAAACTGAGATCATGACCCGAGTGGAAGTCGGATGCTCAACCGACTAAGCCACCCAGGTGCCCCTCTTGAATTCTTTTATTTATTTTTTATTTTTTTATTAAATTTTAAGAAAATGTTTGTTATAGAGAGACAGAGCATGAGCAGGGGAGGGGCAGAGAGAGGGGGAGACACAGAATCGGAAGCAGGCTCCAGGCTCTGAGCTGTCAGCACTGAGCCCGACACGGGGCTTGAATCCACAAACCGTGAGATCATGACCTGAGCCAAAGTCAGACACTTAACCGACCGAGCCACCCAGGTGCCCCTTGAATTCTTTTAAATGGGACATCTGATATTTTAATTTGGAAGTAAAATACGACATGGGCTACGTTTATATCCATGCAGACAGACGCAAAACACAATCACGGCTCATATGCGCAAACGTCCTCAGAGGTGAGCCACGTAACAAGCGATTGGTGCCTTGGCCTTGTGAAATAGAGATGTTTTGGCCAATAAGAGGGTACAGTGTGGCCTCGTCTTCCCTGCGTATATATTTATTTCCTCCTTGCCTGGTAGCCGGCCATCACAATCCTGAAATAACGTTCTGACCCATCTGCTTGCCTCCAGATGCTTATTCCTCTGAAAGTAACGTCCTCTGTCCATCAATCTTCCCCCTCAGAAGCCATCAGCGGCTTCCCGTTGCCCGTTGGATGATGGCCAGACTTTGTCTTACGGCATTCTGCTGAGCCCAGCAAGCACCAACCATGGTGAGTAGGTTTCAATTAGCACAGCAACCCTGATGGATTTTGTCCTCTCTGCCTGGAGCCCTGTGTTGAAAAGGCATCTGAAGCTACATCTGATTTCAATGAAGAGGCCTGTTGTGATTGATAGGAGATGCCTGCCGTGACTGTGGTATCTGGGAGTGGAAGCCCAAGGCCGCGTATTTCCTGTCCCTGCCAGCCACGAGCCAGTCTTCTCATCGCTCAGCCCGTGAGCCCAGTGCTTTGCTCCAGCAGCTCTAGGTTATCTGTGTTCTGCCAGGGGAGGATAAAGAGGGGCACCGGTGCCTTCCTCATGAGATTCTCAGATCGTTAGGAGTAGCCAGTCTGTTCTACTTCCTAAAACAGTTTGCTTTCATTTGTGGCTTCATGCCATTCTCGTGGCCGCCTCTGCCTTAGTTCAGACCCCCATTCTGATCTGGCCTATTTCACTCCCCTCCCGTGGGCACACTAAACCTTCAGTGGTTCCCATTTCAGTTTCTTCAGCTTGGCTTAGAAGGCCCCTCATGCCCTGGTCCCTGCTAACCTTTCCCGTGTCGTCTCCGCCACGCCTTCAAATGCAGCCTGCAGTTACGGTCACTTCTAAGCGTGAAGTCCTTGAGGCCACGGTCCGTCCACGTCTCACCCATCTTTGTATCCTACATCACCCATTACGTTGCTTGCAACCCCGTAGATATTAAATCAACCTTTGTGTGAATGAACAGATTAATGAGTGAATGAATACATCTTGAGCATCCAGGAATTAGTAATCCTGTTGGGAGTGTAAGAAGTCCGTTAAGTGTTCCAGAACTTCAGAGATATGGGAGGGAAGGGCCTATTGAGAACTGTGGCCCCATAGAGATCCAAGTTCTATGTAAGCCAGACTCAGACCTGGCCCCCTCAGGAGCTCTAACCTCTGGGAGGAAGGCTCAACTTTCAGACCTCTGCAAGGCCACCTTCTTCTCTTCATTCAGGTCTCGCCTCAAGTGGCCCCTCCTTCTACCCCTCATGCCACCCTGTTTGTTTTCTTAGGAACTCTTCATGTATCTTTCTTCTATTTTTGACCATTGGCATGTCTTTCGTCTTTTTGCGATAGTATATAAGCAACGTTTTTTTTGTGTGTGTGTGTTTAGTGTGGTGTCCTCAGCTCCTAAAACAATGTCTGGTACTTTCAGGTTTTGAATAATTGAATCAGTGCGTTCTCAGTCCTGGTATCCACTCAGAAGAGAGGGGGAAAATCCAGTGATCTACGTGGTGGCTGGAAACAGAGTGGGTAGCAAAGAGTGATAACGAAGGAATTTGGTCAATGTACACTTGACCCTGGCCTCAGGGAAGAGGGTTGGCAGTAATTGAGGCAGCTACCTACCAGTTTTGGAGTTTGGGAAGGGTGAGGATTGAGATGCTCTGAGAGAGAGCAGTAAGGACCCCAATGGGTAAGCAACGTGTGGGGCTAGGGAATGGCTGTGGCAGGGTGTGGGGGACCAGATCCTGGGTCAGGTTGGTGGTCTAGAAAAATACCAGGGATGGATCCTCGCTCTGGTTTTCTTCCAAAACCATGAAACCAATGAGGGGATTTAGGGTAAGCGTACTAGGTTATATGTGTATCATGGTGTTACTGGTCTTAAGTTGGGAATCGAGAGGAGCCTGAGTCCATAAAAGGAGCCATGTGCATGCAAGCTTCAGGACTTGGGGAAGGCTGAGAAAAGAGAACAGTAGAGAGGGGGTGAGGTTCAAGAAAGCAAATTAGTTACTTTTGAAGGCCTACCATGCACCAGTCACTGTATCTGGTTGCTTACGTGAGCCATCCCATTTAATCCTGTCCAGCCCTACAAGGTAGTTATTATCACCTGCCTTTTATAGATGAAAAAAACTAGGTGTCAGTGAAAGTAAGGACCCTCCCAGAGGTTATACACGTGACGGAGAAGCCAGGGTTTAAACTCAGGCCTAGATGACTCCCTGGTCCAGGCATTTTCCCATTCTGCCACAATAGCTTTCTATGAAGCAGTGGGTCCTACCCTTTTTATTCTGTGATACGCACGACAGAGCACACAGTGCCACACTTCTCCGTGTGAATGTCAGTGATCTTCAGGTGTCCTCTGCAATGCTCCGTCTTTCCTTCCCACTCAGAAGGGCACATCAGAATGTGGTGTTCTCATGGAGATAGCCCAAAATTTGGTTTCAAAAAGCAAATGATGAATAGGCTTACACTTTTCAGTCAACACTGGTCATGAGATACCAGGATAGGGATAGAGCAAGAGTGGAGCTGGGATGTGTGATTTGCTCAAATCATCTTGGGTCATCCTACTTGGTACAGAGTTCAGTTTTCAGAAGGAGCTTGGGAAATGCGCTTTGCTGTCATTAAAAATCTACTTAAGCTCAGTGAAAAGGACAATTGATGTGAATTTGAAATTTATCAAACAGCCTGATAAAGCTGTTGCCCGGGATCAATAGGTGGGAAATTAGCCAGACTGAATCCACAGTTTGGAAGATTAGTAGGGAAAAGCTCCTTTTTGGTAAATTGGAATGAATCATGGACTTAGGGGAAAAAGTCAGGATTAGTTTTGATGTAAGAAACGTAACAAAAGACCCCTACCGACTTTCCAGATCTAAAGTAGAACAACCATAGCTTATGTGACTTGAGCTCTGAGTTCTGTATGCAGGATTCTAGAGATCTGTTGACTTTGTAGACAGCAAAACCAAAAATGTGATGGTCACTTGAGTAGTTTCCTGGGACTGCCATACCTAATTCTTACAAACTTGGGTTATTTCAAATGACGGAACCTTATCCTGGCATAGTTTTGGAGGCCAGCCGTTCAAAATCAAGCTGTCGGCAGGGTTGTGCTCCTTCTGAAGGCTCTTGGGGGGAAATCCTTCCTTGCATGTTGTAGATGCTGGTGGTTCTAGACATTTATTGGCTTGTGGCCACCTAACCCCAACCTGTGCCTCCCATCTTCATGTGATCCACCTCTGTGTCTTCTCATTTCCTGACTGTCTCTTAGAAGAACATTTGTCATTGGACTTAGGGCCACTTGGATCATCCAGGATGATTCCTATCAAAAGACACTTGAGTTCATTATATCTGCAAAGATGCTTCCCCCCCCACCCCCCCAAATAAGGTCCCATTCATGGGATCTGGGGCTTAGGAGGTAGACATATCTCCTGCGGAGCCACGATTCCACTCACTGTGGTCATGTTCCACCATGGAGAGGACGTGACAATGCAGTTGAAAGCAGAGGAGGACTTATAAGACATTGTACAGGAAGCAGTGACTTTTTTTCTGAAGCTGAGTGCACTGAGCAGAGAGTATGTGCCGCAAGTGGCCGTCGAGACCAGTCAGGTGACGGCATCCAGTCGGGTGAGTGCCACCAAGGAGAGAGATCACGAAACATCTTCTGGAGGACTTCTTGAAGGGCTCGGGAGAAATAGGAGAAGGACCTGACTCTAGAGAAAGAGCAGACTAATGAAATGGTGACTGTGGCAGGCAGCGCTGGCTCCTAACCCATGACACACCCTTCCCCTGCCCGGCTCCACCGTGGCATCTAGAGAAGGCAGGACTTGCTGCCCGTGTCCCTTGTGCCTCAGGGGGCTCAGGTGTGGCCAAGAACATGCAAGGTCTGGATTGCCAACTCGTCACGTGAGAAAAAGAAATCCTTACTTCTTTAATCCCGGTGCTCATCGGGTGTTCTGGTACTTGTTGAAAGCATTCTGTATCGAATCACTTTGCTAGAAGACTTCAGTCCTTTTTTTTGAACCAAGAAAAACCCTAGTCTCGTCATGCTTTCCGGGCTTAGAAGGTGAAAAACCAAAGAATGGGAGGGTTTTGCTCTGACTCAGAGTGACTATAATGTCAGTGTAGGATTTGAGCATCTGGACTTGCTGGCCTCTTATAGACCTTCCCAGTGTCAAGGTGCTGGTCAGTTTCTCCATACAGGTACTCTTTGGTAGCCCACTCATGGCTAGGGGCAGACTGGCCTTTATTGAAGTTGGCAGAGGGCACTCTCCCAGAGAGCTGTGCTTATTGGATCCACTCTCCTGATCCAACATGCATTTTAGGTAACCAGTTGTTTAAAGGAGGTGACTAAGATGGGAGGATACACCTGGAAGAGTAGCTGCTTTCACCTCAGTCTTGGGAGTGACCTTCAAATTTTGGGGGTTTTACCCAACTCTCAGGGTAAATCACATTTACCCACTCTCTAGATAATCATAAGTCTTTTCCACAGAGTATTCCCCCTGTCATTAATTTTTTAAGTTTATTTATTTTGGGTGGGGGGAGGGACAGAGAGAGAGGGAGAGAGAATCCCAAGAAGGCTCAGCACTGTGAACACGGAACCTAATACGGGGCTCAGACTCACGAACCATGAGATCATGACCTGAGCTGATACTAAGAGTCAGATGCTTAACTGACTGAGCCACCCAGGTGCCCCCCCCCACCCCCCCGTCTTCCATTAATTCTTTTATTTACACCTATGAATATACACATATGTGTTGGCAGTTATAGAAGAATTACGTGAGTACCTTTTTCATTATAAAACATAGAAAGTACAGGTAAAATTAAGAACATCATTTGCTATCCTACCCCCATTCCTAGGAAACCACAGAGAATGACTTATGATATTTTGGATACTTCTAGATTTGTATTTTTAAAATATGAGTAAAGAAAATTGTACTTCCGTTTTTGGGTGTTTGCATATATGCACTCAATATAAACGATGTCGCACAGTATGTGCAATCCTGATGTATCTCCTATCTTCCCATATCCGTACCTATGAATTGTTATCTGGAAAAAATTTTTTTAATGTTCATTTCTGAGAGAGAGAGAGAGAAAGTGAGTGGGGGGGGGGCAAAGAGAGAGCAAGACAGAGGCTCTGGAATAGACCCTGTGCTGGGAGCAGAGAACTCGATGCAGGGCTTGAACTCACGAACCGTGAGATCATGACCTGAACCGAAGTTGGAAGCGTAACCCAGTTGAACCAGCCAGGTGCCCCTGAATTGTTATCTTTTTTAAACAGTATTAGTTTTACATAGTTTTACCTAATGTGGTGTTTTAAAAATTTGTCCACAAATTCTTTTACACTTCTTTTCTTCAAGAGGTGTTCTTGGTTCCTCTCCTGTTTAGTGTGGGCTGAACTTAGTGATGCTCTTCTAATAAATAGAATGAAGCAGAGTAAGGAAGTAGGTGATAAAAGGCCTTGGGACTTCCTCTTTGCTCTTCTCTCTTGGATCTCCCTCTTTGGGGGAAGCCAGCTGCCACGTCATGAGGACGCTTAGAAGTCCTGTGGAAGTACCCTGGTGTAGAGGAACCTGGGCCATCTTCCAGTAGCCTTGTGAGCGAGGAAGACTTCTGTCTGCATTAACCTGACCTCACTCCTGGCCAACCTCCAACTATAGCCTCATGAAACCGTGGACCAGATCACTCAGCTTGGCCATCCCAAATTCCTGAACCATAAAATTACGATATAATAAGTGTTTGTCGGTTTATGTCATTAAACTTTGGGGTAATTTGTTATACAGCAATTGATAACTAATACACCTGGTATGGTTTTAACTTGTTTTATTGAACTGTTCCCTTATTGATAAATGTTCACATTATTGTGTTGTAGGGAAGATAGCTACCATTCTTTTCTTATTTACAATTGCAAAGGAATGTTTCTAATATTTAATTTTTGGGCATGATAATTGATAATTGTTAGATACTTTTTTGCCAGGTTAATAAAATTCCCTTCATTATATCAGTTTGCTAGGACTTATTCAAAATAATAGATTAATGTTAAATTTTATCAACTGCTTTTTGCTTTTTTATTAAAATCAAGTATTTTTCTTCTTTGTTAATTGGCAGTGTAATAGTGCAATAGATTCTGTACAGTTAAAGATACTTGTGTTTCTGGGATATATCTAGCTTGTCCATGATATTTCTGTATATTAGAAGACATGGTTTGCTTTGAAATTGGATTTATTTATAATTTTAAGCCTATGTTCATAAGTAAGATTTTTTTCTTTAAAGATTTTATTTATTTATTTTGAGAGGGAGAGAGAGAAAGAGAGAGACAGGAGAGTACAAATGGAAGAGGGTCAGAGAGAGGGAGAGAGAGAATTCCAAGCAGGCTCCATGCTATCACCACAGAGCCCAATGCAGAGCCCAATCTCATGAAGTGAGAGTTGGGGAGGGGCAGAGAGAGAGGGGAACAGAGGATCTGAAGCAGGTTCCATGCTGACAGCAGAGAACCTGATGCAGGGATTGAACTCACAAACCATGAGATCATGACCTGAGCTGAAGTCCTATGCTCAATCAGCTGAGCCACCCAGGAACCCCAAGCATCCCACTCTTGATCTCAGCTCAGGTCTTGATCTCAGAGTCATGAGTTCAAGCCCTGTGTTGGGCTGCCCATTGGGCATGGAACCTCCGTAAAAAAAAATGAACATAACCAGAATAAATATTTTGATACATATTTATATGATCCAGTTTTTAGATATTTGTCTCTAATACTCTGTCACTGGCCTTTCCCTGAAGAACTTTTTCAATGTGACTTTTAAATTTTTATTTTTTTATTTTAAACATTGGTACATTTTGACCTTAACTTCTATTTCACCTAATGGAATACCACAGTTCGTTTGAACTCAGTTTTGAAATGATGTGTGCACCAAAGCTATGTCCAAGTACATTTCTGTTCCTCGATTTCTTAATTTAGTGAACACATTTTTATTATGGTACCGTGCTCCATTAAAATTTATTTTTCAGGGGCGCCTGGGTGGCGCAGTCGGTTGAGCGTCCGACTTCAGCCAGGTCACGATCTTGCAGTCCATGAGTTCGAGCCCCGCGTCAGGCTCTGGGCTGATGGCTCAGAGCCTGGAGCCTGTTTCCGATTCTGTGTCTCCCTCTCTCTCTGCCCCTCCCCTGTTCATGCTCTGTCTCTCTCTGTCCCAAAAATAAATAAACGTTGAAAAAAAAAATAAAATTTATTTTTCGTATCATGACTGTAAGCTAAACTTTTCTGTTACGTTTTTAACTTTAATTCAAATAGAATTTATAATGTCAGATATTTCATTTTTTTTTAGTGTTTACTTTTGACATAGAGATGCAGAGTGTGAGCAGGGGAGGGGCAGAGAGGGAGGGAGGGAGGGAGACAGAGAATCTGAAGCAGGCTCCAGGCTCTGAGCTGTCAGCACAGAGCACGACATGGGGCTCAAACTCACGAACTGCAAGATCATGACCTGAGCCGAAGTCGGATACTTAACCGATGGAACCACCTGGGTGCCTCAGATATTTCCATTTTCATAGAAGGAACTCCAAAAAGCTTTACTTTGATAGCTGGGGTTTTTGTTGTTTTGTTTTGTTTTGTTGTTTTTTTAACGCAGGTCATTATGTTATCTATAAATGACCAGGTTTGTGTCTTTTCTTTTTCTTTCTTGACTGTTCTTTTCACATTGACCTTCTGAGCAATGTTGAGTAACATCAGGAACAGAGGACATCTTTGCCTTATTTCTGATGTCAGTGGGAATGCTTCCAATATGTCGCATTAAAATTGTACTTCCTTCTGATTTCAAAACAATACAGCTTTTCAACTAAAGTGCCCTTTGATACTGAGTTAAGATTTAAGTTAGGCACCAATAGTGAATTTCATCAAATGTCAAACCTGTATTATAACATTAATTATTGAATACCATTTAAAAATGTGAACCATCTTTCTATTCCTGCGTGTACCAAAGTGAATCCCCTACAGTAATACATAAATATTCAGTTTTCATAAAGATACAGAGTAAAAATCTGGATAACCTTTGGTAAATTGTTGCTGAATTTGAAGCTGGAGGGACACTCTTGGTCTTTGATCCAGCTTCTCAAGGGTGTGAGGAAGAAGCAGCCCCCATGCATTCTGGTGAGCATGTCATCTGGAACAATTTTGATGGATGGAAATGAGAAAATACCTGTTAAAATTACAAATACAGTTACCCATTGACTAAGCAGATTCTGTGCTATGAACGTATCCTGTAGACGTATTCTCCTGTGCCTAATGGGACACATAGATGAGATTATTCATTTCAGCGTTGCAGTAAGAGCTAAAGGTCAGAGAAGAAATGGAACGTCCATCGAAGGAGACTGGTTAAATACATTATGGTAACATTTATAGACTGGAATGAAGTACCATCATCAGAAGAATGAGAAAGCTCTTCATTCGCTCTAGTGGAACAATTGCCAAGTTCTGTGAAACCCAGAAGGCTGTTTTAGAGCAATATGCCTGGTGTGTTAGCATCTGTGAGCTGAAAAGGGAGGAATCCATCCATGTTTGCTCCGCCTTCAAATTCTCCCTGGAGTTCAACTCATTCTCACCACCCTCATTGCCACTGTCCAGATTGCCCGCCTCTGACGGGTGGCTGAGATGGGCTCCAAACGGGTCACTGCTGCTGCCTTTACTCCATGGATGTTAACATAGGGTTGTTCGGCTTAAGGGGTGAGTCAGATCATGTGTTTCTTCTGCCCTTTAAAGATTCCCCACCTTATTCACAGTAAAAGGCAGAGTCCTTAGGGTGACGTATAAGACCGTCGCTCCCCCAACCCTTGCTCTCACTCACTGGGTTCCAGCCATACTGGTCTTCCTGGATTCCCTTGGGCAAGGTGGGCATGTTCTCTCTTCCAGGCTCTTCTTCCTCTTGTTCCTTCCTGGACAGCGCTGCCCAGGTGCATAGCTGGCCTCCCATGGTTCCTTCAAGTCTTGACGAAAAAGCCGTTTTTCTCAGTAAGGTCTACCTTGACCTGTGTGTCTAGTATTTTACACCATTCCCGCAGCAGAATTTCACATCCAGCTTTTCTGCTTTGTTGTTTTTCTTTATCATTACTTATGTTTTTTTTACTTTTTTTTCTTTTTTGTTTTTTTATCCCTGTATATCTTCTACTGGAATGAAGACGAGGGTGGGATCCTTTGGAGGAAAGCTTTTTGTTTACAAAAACCTTCCATACCTTACTCGAGTGTTTTTGGGTGCGCAAGTGACTCAACGAATATAATAAAAGTAGTTCTGGAAGACCACCTCAGAAACTGATAATATAGTTGGCTTTGGGGAAGCCCAAAGGTTAGGCAGGTTGGCCTAAAGGTGGCCAAGGTTAGACAGAAGACTTTTTTTTAAGTTTGTTTTTATTTATTTTGAGAGAGAGGTGGAGAGCAAGTGGGGGAGGGGCGAGGGGCAGAGAGAGAGTGAGATAGAATCCCAAGCAGGCTCCGTGCTGTCAGCGCAGAGGGGGTACTCGATCTCAGGAACTGTGAGATCATGACCTGAGCCAAAGTCAAGAGTTTGATGTTTAACTGAGCCACCCAGATGCCCCAGGCAGCAGACTTGATGGTCAGTTCTTTTATAACATATTTAAACATTTGAATATTTACCTGTTAAAATATACATAAATTGTTCTAACATTTGAAAAATACTCCTTGAATTTTTTTTTTCAACGTTTTTATTTATTTTTGGGACAGAGAGAGAGGGAGACACAGAATCGGAAACAGGCTCCAGGCTCCGAGCCATCAGCCCAGAGCCTGACGCGGGGCTCGAACTCACGGACCGCGAGATCGTGACCTGGCTGAAGTCAGACGCTTAACTGACTGCGCCACCCAGGCACCCCTGAAAAATACTCCTTGAATTGGGAATCTGCCGCTACTCAACCAGCAAGCCCTGCTGGTTTCTAAAATTGTTTGTGTTGCCAATCCAGTTATAAATAATGTTCTTTTAAAAAAAAATGTATTTATGTTTATTTTTAAGAGAGAGAGCATGAGCAGGGGAGGGGAAGAGAGAGAGGGAGACACAGAATCCGAAGCAGGCTCCAGGCACCAAGCTGTCAGCACAGAGCCCGATGCAGGGCTCGAACTCATGAACGGTGAGATCATGACCTGAGCCGAAGTCAGACATTTAACTGACTGAGCCACCCAGGCGCCCCCAATTATGAATAATGTTCTTTGATTCTAGTTTCAATTTACCTTTCTCTTATGAGTGACGTTAACGATATATGAACATATTTCAGTCACATATATGTCCTGTGCACTGTGGACACACCTGCTTTACTAATTTTTCTATTAGGCAGTTGTTTTTTCCATGCTCATTTGGAAGAAATTTATAACGTTTGTGATAGAAATTGCAAATGTTTTTCCATTTGTTGTCTTTTGACTTTCCATGTAGTATTTTTTTAATGCAATAATTCATGATTGTAGGTAGTTCTGTTTATCACTTTTTTTCTGTAAAAGTTAATTTTTTTTCTCTAACAGTTTAAATTGCTGTTAACTTGGGGCACCTGGATGGCTCAGTCGGTGAAGCGTTGACTTCAGCTCAGGTCCTGATCTCAAAGTTCGTGAGTTTGAGCCCTGCGTCGGGCTCTGTGCTGACAGCTCAGAGCCTGATTCAGATTCTGTGTCTCCTTCTCTCTCTGGCCCTCCCCTGCTTGCCCTCTGTCTCTGGCTTTAACAAAAATAAATAAAACACTAAAAAAATTAAATTGGAGTTATCTGTTCTTTAAAGATTTGGAAGCTTTATGCCACTAAACTAATTGTGTTTTGTGATGTTTAGCTCATGACAACTGTTTCTTCTACTGTAATCAGTGTGCTTAGACTTCTCATGTCTTCTGGTGTCCTTTTAATAAATCATATTTTCCTGTGAAAGTATTTAGTCAAGTTTTCAAGTTTATTTTCACTCGAAAGGTAGAGGAAAGTAGTTACTGTCTTTTTAAAAATTTTCCTCTAGATTCATGGTTATTTCCTCTTATTTCTTGTTTAGTTATTTGAGGTTGGGTTTTAATTTTAAGTCAGATGAAAGTTAATTTTTTTCCTATTTCAAAGAACCGGATCTTGGAATTATTTATTAATTATTCCATTTTCTGTATTCCAGTTCATTATTTTCTTTTTTTATCTTATTCTTTTTTGTTTTATTCGCTTTTTGGTGGTTATTGTTCTAATTTCTTGAGTTGAATGCCTAATTCATTATCATTCTTTCATTTAAAACACGTATTGAAGACCATTGATTTTCCTCTGAGCACTGCTTTCCCTGTACTTCATAGGGTCTAATATGTAACACTTTTATTGGTGTTGATTTTCTGAAGCTCTACAGATTAAGTTAGATTTCCTCTTTGGCTTCAGAATTGATTAGGAAGGATTTAAAAATTTTTAAGAGGTAGGGCTTTTGTTTTCTGTTTTGATATTCACAGATGTTTTTCATCTTTTTGAAATATATTAGTATTTTCTTATGGCTTAATAAATGGCCAAGGTTTGAAAACACAACTTTGACATGAAAAGATCTATTTTCTTCTTCTCCTCTCTCCTTTACTGATGTCAGCTTTTTCTCTTATGGACTGAAATCCGTGAATTAAAACATCCTTCTCTATTTCTCATAATGGCTCCCATATTTTTGTTTTAGGAATATAAATGCTGTGTTGGTATTAGTTACTCATAACCCTTCCTTTCCTTGCCAATCCATTATAGCCAGTCTTTCTGAATTGTGTTTCAGCTGTGTCTCATATCTGGAACATTTCTTTTGTGATCCAACCCCAATGTGTTTTTTCCATTGATGAATGAATTTAGTACATTGCATTTAATGATATGATACATGTTTGGTCTTAATTATGTTACATGCTTTATGATACATTTTCTGGTTTTGTAGCTTTAAAAATCTACCATTAGGTGGTCTGTTTCTTTTGTTTTGTGGGTTATTTTATGAGGCATTAGAAAGATGTGAATATTTGTTCTACTGGTTACTTTTAAAAAGCACAGTTTTTTATGGGGTGCCTGGGTGGCTCAGTCAATTAAACCTCTGACTTCGGCTCAGGTCATGATCTTGTGGTTCGTGGGTTCGAGCCCCACATCGGGCTCTGTGCTGACAGCTAGGAGCCGGGAGCCTGCTTCGAATTCTGTGTCTCCCCCTTTCTCTGCCCCTCCCCCGCTCGTGCTCTCTTTCTCTCTGTCAAATGTAAATAAGCATTAAAAGCCAAACCAGGGGCGCCTGGGTGGCGCAGTCGGTTAAGCATCCGACTTCAGCCAGGTCACGATCTCGCGGTCCGTGAGTTCGAGCCCCGCGTCGGGCTCTGGGCTGATGGCTCGGAGCCTGGAGCCTGTTTCCGATTCTGTGTCTCCCTCTCTCTCTGCCCCTCCCCCGTTCATGCTCTGTGTCTCTCTGTCCCAAAAATAAATAAACGTTGAAAAAAAAAAAATTTTTTAAAAGCCAAACCAAACTACCGATTACAAAGGGACAAGATTCAGCCCAGGGCTACACAAAAAGAAGACAACGGAGTTATCAAAAAGCACATGACGCATTGATGCACAGCATCATTATTCATCAAGGAAAATGTAAATGAAAACCCAAACGAGATACGCCACCTGAGTAGTCGAAATCCAAAAACCTGACAAGACCAAATATTGTCAAGGATGTTGATCGATAAAGTCTCCTACATTGCCATTGGGAAAGTAAAGTGGTTCGGCCACTTTGGAAAACTGTCTAACATTTTTTCTTTAAGTTAAACATTTTCCTGCCCTACCCGACTCAGAAGTTCCATCTCTAGAGAAATCAGTGCATATGTTCCCAAAGATATTTGCACAAAGAAAGTTCGAAGCCACTCTGTTGTAATAGCCCAGACTGTCAGAAGTCCAAATGTCCATCAACAGAATGGATAAATAGTAATAATAAACCGTGATGTATTTGTGCAAAGAATACTACTCACCGATAAAAAAAAAAAAAAAAAGAACCAGCTGTGGATACACACAGATTCGTGAATGAGTCTCAGCACCTTAATTGCAAGAAGCCCAAACACAACAGAGTATGTCTTGGGTGACGTCGGAAGACACACGGTGATCAGCATCAGAATGGTGGTTCGTTCCTGGGGAGAAATGACAAAAAGGACTCCAGGAACTTTCCGGGGAGATGGAAATGTTTTCTGTCTTCCTCTCTACAGTGGTAAAAAGAGAAGAAAGTATCCAGGGTGAGTCCCAAGCCTACAGAACAACTGATAGACCTTGGGTTCACATTTCGTTCTGTTGGGTTCCAGCCCGTCCCCTCCCTCTCCAGCATAAAGCTTCCCAGTGATCACCTCAGATGGCAGGGCTTGTCACCTGGCATTGTTCACAGGTGTCACTGCACCGTAAATCCAACTAATCGAGCCGCACGTCACCACTTCCGGGTCCTCAGGAGGCTAAGGCTCGTGATGGATGTCGTCCAACCGTATCACTGCCTGAGCCGCTGACTTGCTTCACAGACAGGGGGACAGAGTGGCGCATCCAAAAGCCACTGCGGTGCTCTTGGCCTACAATGAAGTGCTAAGGAATAATAATGGGGCTTTTATGCCACATGCATGTTTTCCTTTCCATTAAATCTCAGATGTGCTGTTTGCTTTAGTATCCTTAGTTCAGGCTGCTTTGAAATCCATAGGGGGAAAGAAACCCTCCATTAAGTTCAGCGGCACAGCCCAGCAATGCCGCGGTGCTCTTATTTGGTTTTCCTTCTGTAAATATTTGTGCTCTCTCAGGCTAAGGAGTGGCCGGTACTAGAGACTAAAATATCCCCATTTATAAACCCTCCAGGTGCAACAGGGAAAGCCTGACCCTTCACCCTGCCCCTGCCGTAACCTCAACCTTGCTCATGTGGACCACCCTCCAGGCTACGCCTCATGTAGCCCCGTGATCACCTCTCCAGTTTGCTGAATAGTAGAAGATGAACCTGAAATGGAAGGGTTATTGCAGCCCCGTTTTTTCATGGAAAGGTGAAGGTTACTCAGCTTTTGTCGTTTGTTGCCTTTAAGCTCGTCCGTGCACAGATGAAAAACAGCGTCGGCAACAGTGGAGTCCGATTTTGTGCAGAAATGGAAGCGGGTTTGTGATGGAAGTGAAACAGAAGACAAATGGGAAAGTAAGATATGTAAAAAGACCACTAACAGAAAGAAAATTTTAAAAGTCTTAAACAGTATTTCTTATTCTATCTGGACCATTCGTGTGGGTTTTTGAGTTTTTCAGCTTTTCACAGGAGAATCAAGATGACTGAATCCAAACTAAGAGGGCAGACCGACGCTGCTGGACCCAGTTGTTTAATTATCTCCTGCTGATTCCAGCTTACAGCTGAAGGAATTTTGTTCATTCATTCAACAAACTATGTTTAAAAAATTATTTTTAATGTTTATATTTAAGAGAGCAAGACAGAGCACAAGTGAGGGAGGGGCAGAGAGAGAGGAAGACACAGAATCCGAAGCAGGCTCCAGGCTCTGAGCCATCAGCACAGAGCCTGAGACAGGGCTTGAACTCATGAGCCACGAGATGATGACCTGAGCTGAAGTCAGACACTTAACTGACTGAGCCTCCCAGGCGCCCCTCAACAAACTATTGAACTGCACAATATTCCGGGTATTTAGTTTATTCATCTATTTATACATTCACTTCCTCTTTTATTTCCCTAAATTCTCACCGTGCTAATTCACATCAAAGCTGTGATAGTCCACACGTCTCCAAGTCATCTCTTATATACGTTGCCCTGTTTAACTTATGACACCACTAAGAGGAGCAAATGAAATAATCTTGATAAAAGCATATGAAAATACTCTTCATTTTTTTTTAAAGTTTATTTATTTATTTTGAGAGAGAGCAGGGGCGGAGCAGAGAGAGAGGAAGGGAGAGAATCCCAAGGAGCCTCCACATTGTCAGAGCCTAGCCGGATGCAGGTCTTGAACTCACAAACCACGAGACTATATCCTGAACTGAAATTAAGAGTTGGATGTTTAACCGACTGAGCCACCTAGTGGCCTTAATATATTTCAGAATGTCGTCAGGCTCTGGGCTGATGGCTCAGAGCCTGGAGCCTGTTTCCGATTCTGTGTCTCCCTCTCTCTCTGCCCCTCCCCTGTTCATGCTCTGTCTCTGTCTCAAAAATAAAATAAATGTTAAAAAAAAATTAAAAAAAAATATATATTTCAGAATGTAATCTATGTCTTAGACTTTTGTTGGAAAAGAAAAACATCAAAGAAGTTAATTAATCTTTGTAACTTTAATAAGAACCTTACAAGAATTGAAACAGAACAAAAAACAGGGACTGGGAATCAATGTGAGGTTAGAGATTTTTCTAGTAAGAAAAACTATAATGGCTGAACTTAAAAATGCAATGAAGTTGGGGTGCCTGGGTGGCTCAATCGGTTGAGCGTCCGACTTCGGCTCAGGTCATGGTCTCACGGTCCGTGAGTTCAAGCCCCGCGTTGGGCTCTGTGCTGACAGCTCAGAGCCTGGCGCCTATTTCGGATTCTGTGTCTCCCTCTCTCTGACCCTTCCCCGTTCATTCTCTCTCTCTCTCTCTCTCTCTCTCTCTCTCTCTCTCTCTCAAAAGTAGACATTAAAAAAATGCAATGAAGTTTATAAACATTAGATGAAGGTCATAAACAATAAATAGAATGCTAAAATATCTTGACATCTTCTGGACTTGAAAGAAATTCTCCAGGTGCCTTGGTGGCTCAGTAGGTTAAGCATCCGACTCTTGATTTTAGGTCAGGTCATGGTCTTGTGGTCCATGAGATCCACCCCGAGTCAGGCTCTGCTCTGACAGCATGAAGCCTGTGTGGGATTCTCTCTCTCCTTCTCTCTCTGTCCCTCCCCCTGCTTGCGCCATGGTGCACGTGCTCTCTCTCAAAGTAAATAAAAAAATATATGGTAGATAAAATTCAGCATCATCCACTACTGATTGAAAATCCTTTGTAAACTAAGGAGACTTTCATAATGTCATAAAGAACATCTATCCTAAACTCTGTCATACATAACAGTGTCATGCCAGAGGTAGTCTTCAAGTCAGAAGCCTGATAATGAAGCCTGATAGGACCAGCTTTCCTTACAATTTTTCTGGAAGTTTTTGATCAGTTCAGTTGAGGAAGAACACAGGTATAATTATGGGAAATAAAGAGAAAAGCTCTCAACCAATAAGAATAGCATGACTGAAAAATCCAAAATAAAACTGAAACCACCTGGGGCCAGTAAGCAAGTGCAGGAGACGACTGGTTGCAAATTAAGACTTAAAAAAAAATGTCTCAATGACCCAAAGGAAGAGAAATGTTGCTGTAGCTGCCAGTGGGAGTGAGGTCAAGCAAGAGGACAGAAGGAGCAGTATGTTTGCGATGCTAATGGGATGGTTCTGTAGAAAGTGCAAAATCAGTGAAATTGGAGAGAAGGAATTGATGGGAAAATGTCAAGGGAGAGGAGGGGCTGGGGAGAAGAGGGAGAAAACCCAGGATCCCAGGATTATGAAGGTGCACACCAAGCATCATGGGTGAGCTAGAGTATCACCAACAGAAGGCCCAGTGCCATCAGAGGAAGATCACCAGCGTGGGGTCACAGAGGCCAAGAGAGGGAATGTTTTCAGGAAGGAGAGAGGCATCTACTGCTGAGAGGTCAGAAATGAGGAGCCCGGAGAAGGTTCTGGATTTCACAGCAGGGACATTTTTGATATCCTTAGAGGCATCTTTCTCATGGGCCATCATGAGGAGAATCACATTTAAATAGGTTGCTTAGTGAGTGGGAGGTAAGTACAATCAGCGATGGCGGACAGCTCTTCCCAAAGGTTTCAACGTGGAGGGAAAGAGATCTATGAGGACATAGGGTTTGGGGTAATTTTTTTTCCAAGGAAGACAGAAACGAGATCACGTTTATTTTCTGATGCAAATAATCCAGGAGGGAATCCGTTGATTCTGCAGGAGAAGAAGGCATCGTTGCTGGAGGGAATGTTTGAGGATGGGAAAGAGAAGGGAACCTTCATAAATAATTAGAAAAATTATTCTTAGATACGAGTTATGCAGATATGCCTTGTATCTCCAAATGAACCTCTGCAGTTATAGTTTTCAGTTAAACTCTTCACGTTTAAAGTATCTAATTTGATAAAATCAAATGCCGGAGCAGAGCTGAGAGGGCTTGAGGAAAGAGGTGCTGTATCATATAAAGTTTCAACAATTTTTTTATTTTTTATTTTATTTTTAAGTTTTTTATTTTCAGAGAGAGAGAGAGAGCAGGAGATGGGCAGAGGGAGAGTGGGGGGAGAGAATCTTATTATGCAGGCTCTATGCTCAGCTCAGAGCCCAGTGTGGGGCTCGATCCCATGACCCTGGGATCATGACCTGAGCCAGAATCAAGAGTCAGATACTTAACTGAGCCACCAGGCCACCCCCATTTTTAATTTTAATTTTAATTTTTTAAAGTAGGCTCTACAGCCAATGTGGAGCCCAACATGGCACTTGAACTCGTGACCCTGAGATCAAGACCTGAGCCGAGATCAAGACCTGAGCCGAGATCAAGAGTCAGGCTCTTAACCAACTGAGCCACCCAGGCTCACCAAGTTCAATAATTTTTAAATATGAGGAATAAAACTGGTCAGTAGAACAGAATGCTGTATCTAAGACTAAACCTAAAGTAACAAATAAGGCGTTAGTATGTGACAAGTCAGTGGAGAAAATATCATTAAAAGCCATATCGCAACTTGATGGGGTGCCTGGGGGGCTCAGTTGGTTAGGTGTCTGACTTTGGCTCGTCCTGATCTCGTGGTCCATGAGTTTGAGCCCCGCATTGGGCTCTGTGCTGACGGTTCGGAGCCTGGAGCCTGGTGTTCTCTGTGTCTCCCTCTCACTCTGTTCCTCCCCTGTTCACGCTCTGTCTCTCTCTCAAAAATAAAGATTAAAAAAAATAAAAAAAAACAAAAGCCATACCACAACTTGTTAACATGCAGCTAGTGAGCCATTTGAACAAAAGCAAGATTAGGTCGTGCTTCCAAATCACATATTAACACACATTCCAGGTGGATTAACGCTTTAGTGGACACCATAAAATACTAAAACAAAACATAATGGGCTTCTAAGTATACTTTCAATGGCAAATACGTACATAAATGGACTGACAGTGGATTATATAGAAATTTGAATCCTCATTGTCCAAAGATCATAAACTCTATGTGATTATGAAAAGCATGTTGTAGAGGAGTATTTCATGACAAAGGAAAATAATCAAAATCATGATACATACTTAAACCAGCCTCAGACTAAAAGATTATTTCATAATCTTTGTTGTAATCTGTTGTGTCATACGATCCCTACTTTGCAATAAAAACATTTATTCTTCTGCAAAGAGCAGATGAAAATATTTCCAAAAAAATTAACTAGGTTTATCTAATGGCGAAGAAGCCACCTATTTTCTTTTTAGAGCTTTTCTGTAGTTTCCAACACAGGTGTTGCTTTTGTAGTCAGAAAAAGATACAGTAATTTTTTGGTAATATTTGAGGCAGTGATGGCTAGGTAATTTATATTCAAAGCAAAATCTTAAAATTTTTTAATGTTTATTTTTCAGAGAGAGAGAGAGAGAGAGAGAGAGAGAGAGAGAGAGATCTCGAGTGGGGGAGGGGCAGAGAGAGAGGGAGACTCAGAATGTGAAGCAGGCTTCAGGTTCTGAGCTGTCAGCACAGAACCTAATGTGGGGCTCGAACTCACAAACCGTGAGATCATGATCTGAGCCAAAGTCACATACTTAACTGACTGAGCCACCCAGATGCCCCCAAAACAAAGTCTTAAATACCAAACAGCCTTATAAGAATCATATTTGCTGTATAGTTTCAAAATTTTGGATGAAAACCTTAAATAATGTAAATTAAGTATTGGGGATATATATATATTTCAGAAACGTAGAGGTATTGGCTAATTCTGTATTCTGCTGGATGCGCAGATGGGGAAAGGGATTTCCCTCGAAGAGAGTCCATGTTATCGATGTGTCAGTCACTGTGTATTAGTTCCCTGTGGCTCCTGTAACAAATTGCCATAGACTTTGTGACTTACAACAACAGAAATTAACTTTGTCCCTGTTTTGTGGGCCAGAAGTCTGAAGTCAGTGTCCTGGGGCTGAAATTAAGGAGTCAGCAGGGCTTCCAACCCTCCAGAGACTCTTAAGGGAGAATCACTTTCTGGCCTCTTCCAGCCTCTGGTGGCTGTTGGCATTCCTTGGCTTGTGGGGGGTCATTATATTGCTCCCGTCTCTGCTTCTGTGGTCACCGGGCCTTCTCCCTTGTTATCTTTATCTCCTTGTGAGAGTACATGTTATCACATTGAGGGACCCCCCCCTTGATCATCCAAGATAATCTCATCTCACATTCCTTAACCACACCTGCAAAGTCCTTTTCTCCCCCTGTGAGGTAACATGCACAGGTTCCAGGGGTTCGGGTGAGGTTATCTGGGTGGGGGGCATTATTTAAAACCCCCATAGTTACTCTGAAATGTGTTCAATTCTGAAGCAGGAGGCTGACCTTGGTGGTTTCATACTCTTTCGGAGGGACTAGAGTGTAAAAGTTCAATGGGATGGTTCTAGGGCGGGAAGTGAACTATCCCTACGTACGTGGATGGTGGCCCACTGAGGCGCTCTTCCTCCATCACCTGATGGAAACCAGGGGAAGTGTGTGTGTGTCTTCAGCAACAACTAGTCTGGGAAGCATTTTCTGGGCAGCTGGCCCCAGGGATATCAGCTCTGGGTTCCAGCTCATTCGATGAGGGGCAGAGGCGACCGGAGCTGACCTTTGGACTGAAGGTAGAGAGCTCTCTCCTTGAGGATAGCGGGACACCCACCATGGTTTCCAGTAGAACGTAGACTCATCTGGGGCATTTTTCAATGGTGATCATCATTCTAAAGCAGGCAGTGACATTACCGAGAAGACAGTCAAAGTGCAGGCAACCACAAGTTCATTTTGAAGCCCCCGATAGCAGATCAGAAATAGCTGAAGTTCAATGTGAATGGGGTTAATTTTAGTGAATGGCTGGCACGAGCCCGTTTCTAGATGGAAGAGAAGACATTGAGGGCAGGGATTTACTGCTTGGATCTCTTTTCTGATGGTTGTATGTTTTGTTACTTTCATCGTTAAAATGTTTCGTTATTTTTCGCTTAAAATTTCAGTGTCTTGGGACTTGGATTCTGAAGGACAAACGCTGGATGTAAGTGTCTCAGAAATGAAAGTCAGAGACTGTTTTCATTTCTACTCATCAGCTTTAGTCAAAAATCAAAAGTGATATGAAACCAGCATAGGCAAGGCCGTGTCTCTGCGAGCAGGGATCCCCAGTTACCTCCTTGTGTATTTCACGGGGACACACGCACCCAGGACAGTGAGGACTGTCAGCCAACTACTCAGAGTTATCAGATCTGAAGAAACTTGAACGAGGGACTTCTGTGGTTTTCTTGTTTCTCCTGCTGGAACAGCCACCGCAGGACCCAGAAACGGTCTGTTACTATAGTGATTCTGCTGCTCAGAAAGTTAATGTCGCCCAAGCCTAACGCCTGGGTTCCAAGTCGTGAAATACTCGGTCATTCGTATTTATGCAACTACAATTTTTTATGCCTGTACCACAAACTATGGTATCTCCCTCTGTGCCTGTTTCAGGATCTAGAAATTTCTCACTTATATTACTTAGGGGCTTTCCGTGTGCAAATGAGGCTGTGAGTTCGTTACCAGTGTCTGATCCCCAGCCTTAAGCTACCACATAACTCCATCCTCTTGTTTTCTTACTGCTCATTTGACATCTGTGGATAGCCGTTCTACCGTGATTCCAAACTTGGCATGTTCTTCCTCACCAGAATTTTTTACACGCCTCAATTTTTCTGTTTTTATCATTGCTTTCTCCTGTTCATTTTGTAACAAGGCTCAATACCGTGGCATCACATTGGAGTTTTTACTCTCTCTGTGGTCCTCTGTTTCTAAGCAGTTGCCCTTTGCCGTTTGTTTAAAATATCTCTTCGCTTTGGGGCGCCGGGGTAGCTCAGTTGGTTAAGCATCCGACTTCAGCTCAAGTCATGATCTCGTAGTTTGTGAGTTCAGGCCCTGCATCAGGCTCTATTATGCTGACAGCTGGGAGCCTGGAGCCTGCTTTGGATTCAGCTTGTGTGTCTCCTCTCTCTGCTCCTCCCCCACTCATGTTTTCTCTCTCTGTCTCTCAAAAATAAATAAACATTGGGGCACCTGAGTGGCTCAGTCAGTTAAGCAGCCAACTCTGGCTCAGGTCATGATCTCACAGTTTGTGGGTTCAAGCCCTGCATCAGGCTCTGTGTTGACAGCTCAGAGCCTGGAGTCCGCTTCGAAATCTATGTCTCCCTCTCTCTCTGCCCCTCCCCCACTCGCACTCTGTCTGTCTCTCAAAAATAAATAAACATTAAAAAAATTTTTTTATTCTCTTCCCTTTGACTCCCACTGCCTCCTAAAACTTGAGGGTCTCACTTCTCTCTCACCTGTAATATTTAATATTATATATTAAATATTAAAATACTTTGTACTTCTATTTGCTTATTCCCATAACCAGGGCTGTTGTATACTTAGGTAGAGTGGGTAGCTATGTTTTTAAATATTTTTTTTAATGTTTTTTTATTTTCGAGAGAGCTAGAGAGTACACAAGTGGGGGTGGGGCAGAGAGAGAGAGGGAGACACAGAATCTGAAGCAGGCTCCAGGTTCCAAGCTGTCAGCGTAGAGCCTGATGCGGGGCCTGAACTCACGAACTGTGAGATCATGACCTGAGCTGAAGTCAGATGCTTAACCAACTGAGCCACCCAGGTGCCTTGAGGGGGGGTAGTAGCTCTTTTAAGGACACTGGAAGGGCCTTCCAGATCCTAGAGTCTTCATTGCTTCTCAGCCTTTTGGCTAAGATCAAGTGCAGATCCTAGAGTCTTCAGCTCAGCTGGCTAGAAATGTGACCATTGAGGGTCCATTCCACGGGTACTTGCCTTCAAAATTACTTGTGTGCTCATCATTCAGGAAAAAAGATATAAGGTGACTGTGTACTCTGGAGAGCTCAGCATGAAAAAATACTCCAGCAGAAAACTTGGATACATTGAAGAACTGAGAACTTCATCTATGGTTTGGGAATGCCACGGTCTAAAAATCACCAATTTCATGCTTTGTCCCAATTTGAAAAGCCTTAACACACTTAACTTTATCAGTCATTTACATTTTAGAGTGATTGGGTGCCTTAGCTTTTTTGAAGGAACAAGTTAGAATAAGGTCGAGGATAAAGTTTATTATAATTTATTGTTGGAGTGTTTCACACAAAAAGTTTGAAAGAAGAAGAAACATGAAAAAACATACTTTTTCCTCTTAGCAATTTTGAATACTTATAATAAGTCCCAACACCCATTACATTTCATTCAACAAATATCTGGTGAAGTGCGTATTCTGTGTCCAGCTCTGTGGTAGGGAATAGAAATTGAGAAGCAGGCAAAATGGGTAAGAATTTACTTTCTACCAAGAGAGAAAGACAGTACACAAGTAAACAGAGACAACATAACTATATGAACTAAAGAGAATGCTACTTAATATTAAGGAAATAAAATAGGGTGCCCTGATGGTGCTTGGATGTGGGTGCCAATCAGATTGGATGTCCAGAGAAGACCTCTCAGTGGGGCTTATTTCTAAGCCCAGATTCAAATGAGAAGACAGCCGCCATGACAGGATCTGAGAGAAGAGTGTTCCAGAGACAGAGAAGAGCCTGCGGAGGCCCAGAGATGGGAAGCAGCTCGTTGTGTTCAGGAGAAAAGCCGGTGAGACTGGAGAATAAGAGAAAGGGCCACGGGAGTTGAAGTTAGCAGTAGTTGGAACCATGCAGGGTTTTGAAGGTGATGGGGGAATTTGTATATTATTTTAAGTGAGTTGGGGGCTCCATCGAAGGGCTGTAAGTAGAGGTGTCACATGATACGATTTGTACTTTAAGGAGATGGCTTGGGCTGCTGCGTGGGGAAGGGGTTGTGCAGGGAAAGAAGACAACTACTGAGCAGGTGATATCCGAGGACTCGAAATCAGAGATGCAGGTGGCTTAGAACAGGGTTGCAGCAGTGGGGTTGGCTGGATGTGATCAGACTTAAGATATGATTTGGATTCGGGGCACTATTGCTAATGGGGTAGATGGTGGTTGAGAGAGGATGAGGAAGTAAAGATAGTCCTGATGTCTTTGCTTGAGTAACTGGGTCACCTGTGGTGCCATCCTGTGATGAGGGAGGTGGACAGGAGCAGGGGAAAATCATAGGTTCACTTGGGACACGTTGAGATGCCCATTTGACAGCCCAGTGAAAACGTCAGATAGACTGTAGGTCGTATGGGCCTGGAGCTCCAGATAGGGTTCGAGTCTAAAGATACAACTTAGAGCACTACCAACTTATTTAAAAACATGAGACTGGATATTTAAAAACATATTTAAAAACATGAGACCTTGGGAAGAGAGTAGAGAGAGATAAAGAGACGCGAATTTCATAATCATACTAATCTTCCAAAAACACTCTTTTTTGGGCATTTTCCTGCTCCCCTGATCAAGGTTCTCTGAAACTTCTCCATTTTTAAATAGTTTTTTATTTTAGGTTTATTTATTTATTTTGAGAGAGACTGAGAGAGTGCAAGCTGGAGAGGGCCACAGGGAGGGAGAAAGAGAGAGAGAGGATCCCAAGCAGGCCCTGCAGAGTCAAGATGGGGCTTGAAGTCACAAAAACAGGAGATCGTGACCTGAGCCGAAATCAAGAATCAGACGCTTAACTGACTGAGCCACCCAGGTGCCCCTAAAATGTCTCCATTTTTATTAGTATTCAATTCATTGTGATGTTTGAAGTACTGAATAGAAATCCCTTACTCTTTCCAATACTTTCTGTCCACACTGATCTTTCTATATTCTGAGAACCTCTGTACCCTCTGTCTAGTTAGTGATGAATTAACCTGATCCAAAGAGATGTCTAGGTTTTGTCCACAAAGCTTTTGGGGGATGATCTCTAGGCACCTGGAACATTCTGCATAGAACTGTCTTTGTTTCCCTGGGGGCCTTGGCACTGCTCATTCTTACAGTGTGGTTCATGTTGGGGCTTTTGGGCCATGTGGGATCAGTTCTGGCATCTGGAGGGACTGGAGACTATAGGCATTAACCCAACTTCTGGAAGGGGCTGAACACTAGGGGTCAGCCATGCAGGCAGTATGGGACTGAGTCCTGATAAAAACTCTGGACACCAAAGCCTGGGGTGAACTTCCCTGATTGGCAGTACTCCTTGAATATTGTCACTGACAGTGACCGGGAGGAGTTAACACTGTCCATGACTCCACAGGGAAGGGATGACTGGAAGCTTTGCATTTGGAAATTTCCTGGACTCTGCCCTGTGCGTCCATTTCCTTGGCTGATTTTAATTTGCGTCCTTCCCCTATAATTGAGCATAACCATGAGTAAATAGCTTTCATGAGTTCAGCGAGTCCTTTTAGTGAATTATTAAAACTGAAAGTGGTTTTGGGGGCCCCCTTTTATGGACTGAATGTTTTGCATCCCCTTCAAAATTTATATGTTCATGTTCTGACCCCCAAGTGTTGATATAAGGAGCTGGGACATTTGGGGGGTTCTTACATCATGAGGGTGAAACCCCCTAAATGGGACTGATGCCTTTATAAAAAAGATCTCCGAGAGCTCCCTTGCCACTTCTGCCATGTGGGGATGTAGTGAGAAGACAGCTGTCAACTGCCCAGGAAAAGAGCCCTCCCCAGACACTGAATCTGCCTGCACCTTGGTCTTGGACTTCTCAGCCTCCAAAACTGTGAGAGATAAAGGTTTGTCGTTTAAATCATACAGTCTGTGGTATTTTTGTTGCAGCAGCCTGAACCAAGACATTCCCTCAATTTGCAGTCCGTATCAGAAGTGAGGGCAGTCCTTGCACGGGCTGTTCCCTTTTAACTTGGTGGTTGGCCTTAACTCTTCACACCTTCGTTCTGGTGGTTAATTACATTCTCATTTGCTTTATTATTTAACTATGTGTTTGTGTGTGCCTTTTTTCCCCCCCAACCAAAGGTGGCTCTCCTAGTGGACATTTCTTTCTTCTGAATCTCCTTTAACACTTATCACAATTTTTGGGCTCCTGATAGGTTCTCAGTATATGTGTTGAATTGTCATATTCAGTCATTCTTTTTCCTTTTCTTTTTAAAAAGATAATTATTGTATTATCGAATAAATACTTGCAGGGAAATTGGGTATTTATGTAATTTCTTCTTTGTATGTATATGTATTTTTTAAAAGTTTATTTGTTTTGAGAGAGAGAGAGAGAGAGCAAGGGAGGGGCAGAAAGAGAGGGAGAGAGAGGACCCCAAGAAGGTTCCATGCTGTGTCAGCACAGAGCCCGGAGCAGGGTGCAAACCCATGAACTGCAAGATGGTAACCTGAGCCAAAATCTAGAGTAGGACGCTCAACCAACTGAGCCACCCAGGTGCCCTATCTTCTTTATATTTACTAAGATGAGGGGGCAGCGTACGTGTGTTTGTGTAGGTATCCAGAGGGAAGATGTAGGAGGAAACAATTTTTCTGAATGTGAGTTTCTGTTTTCAACAAATAGTGTTGCCGGATCTTCCTGATGCATATGGAATAGATTTGGGGGGTGGGGGTCCCTGCAACATTGGGAAGACCCTCGGGAGTTCAGAAACATGTATTACTGAATTCATGCAGAAGCTGCTTTAGGGAAAAGCCTTGTATCCCTGGTCCCTGTTTGGTGTGCTTGAACTTGTCCTATAAACTTATTTTCCCCAGTATGGTAACCGGTACCCACAGGTGGCCAGTCCAAATTGAGATGCACTGTAAATACAAAATATACACGGAATTTTGAAGACTTCGTTAAAAAAAATAACGTAAATGATCTCATTAATGATTTTTATAAACTTATCACATGTTGCTGTGATAATACTTTGGCTAGATGGGTTTAAATATATTCAGAGTAATTTCACCAACGTTTTGCTTTTAAAAAAATGTGGCTGCCAGAGATTTTAAAATTGCATATGTGCTGCTCGTTGGTGTATTGCATCATGTTTCTGCTGGACAGTGGTCCTCTGGAGCCTCCATGGTCCCCTCCTGTCCATCCCCCCCCCCTTCCAGTGATGATAATCCATTTCTGCAGAAAACAGAAGATACTCTTTTTTTGTTTCAGTGCTTGAGAAGAGCACACAGCCCCCTCCCTCCTCTTTGTTTCTGATAATCGCTTTCTTCAATTTTTAAGAGGTGGGGAAGGTGAAGAAAAAACACGGGATGTTTATTCTCAGCTGTCCTCCTTCCAATGTTCTTGAGAAAGCATTCTTAGAAACTAAAGCTCGGAATACACAGCAATAGCTTAAAATAACCAGGCAAGAAATCGCCTTATTTTAAAAAAATTTCTTTTTAACGTTTGTTTATTTTTGAGAGAGCGCAAGTGGGGGAGGGGCAGAGAGGGAGACAGAATCTGAAGCAGGCTCCAGGCTTTGAGCTGTCAGCGCAGAGCCCGACATGGGGCTTGAACCCACGAAGTGCGAGATGCGATCTGAGCCGAAGCTGGATGCTTAACCGACTGAGCCACCCAGGCGCCCCAAGAAATCTTAAACATGTCACTTCTTCTAATAGTAAAGATGGAAACTCCAAAAGTACTGGATTTTTTATTTTTTTTTTCTCCCTTTTCCGTGTTCCTGAAAATGTCTCCGAGCCCAGCAGGGGGTTGTGTGAGCCAGAATTTGGTGGAAGGGACTTTGTATTGCAAAGTTACCAGCTCTGAGAATTTACTTTCAGCAAAGAGTCCGCATAACCTTCCATGAAACATCAGGAATGTTCCAGTTTAGTACCTGTGTGTGTTTCGGACACAGTTAGTTAGTGACAGTCCTTATGACGGAGAGAGAAAACAGTTGAGGATGTACAGGCTAAATGTTAGTAGCATCAATGACTCCTTCAAAGCAAACTTTGGCTCCTAGTTTTATCAGAATCCTTTAAGTCGTTGTCGGTTTTATAAAGGGAAACAACTATTTTATTTCTCTGGACGCATTAGGGTCTGTGGAGATGATATCTTTTTTTCCCCCCATAACTTCAGTGGCTAAATCTTTATACCCATCTACCACCCACTAGTAGATAACCAGAAGGTAATATTCCAGCTATGGCTACGCTGGAGTGCTACTCCCTGATCCCTCACAGTGAGCAAATCATTACTCGTTTTTCTGGTGGCTATCAAGTATGAGAGGCCCTGACCCTCGCAAAAGCAGCTAGCTTAATTACATCTCCTCTTAAAGGTAGTGTACTCATTCAAAAATACAGTTTTAATGTCTTCCAATGAAAAGCATAAAAAGAAAAAAAAAATCTTTTAACCATAAACTAGTAATTCTCCAACCTTGATTTTTAGCTTTCCTGGCTGCCTAAGTGGTCATATATTTTATAAGCCTTGCTAATTTGCTGTTAAATTTGCTATTTATATGATCCTCGATGATTTGTTGGACTTCATTGAACAGAAAAGATTTTTATTAGCAGCCAGTGCTTTCAAAGAGGTGGTTTTTTCCACACCATCAAGGCCACTTTCTCACCTTATTGACAGTTTTATGAGTGTAGCTGGATAAAGAACAGTTTCCTGTATCCAAAGGCGTTTTGCATTCCATGGGGCAAAAGCTTGGACTTTTAATTAGGATATAAGAGCCTTCCTTTCTCTCCCACCGTCCCGTGGGGGAGCACAGAGCAGTGACACTTGCGTTTAGATACTTAATCACTTTTCCAGACTTGAGCCCGCTAAAATGACGAAAGTTTTTAGGTCACGTGTTTACCTGGCCCTGGGCCAGCCAGGGATGGTATTTATTTCTGCACATCTGCATTTTGTATATGTACCCACATGGCTTTGCCTTTCTAATTGATTGAAGGTATTTTACCCGCTGCAAAAGCTGTCAAATGAATCCTGCTTCAAACCTTGTCTGAGCCCCTGTTCGGAATATTCACAAGACGGTGAAATACACCCTAGACTTGTCTCCCACTTGAAATTGTTTTTTGTGCATGGAGTGCAGAAGGCAGGTTCTCATTCCCTTTCATTTTTGTCTTGACTTTGCTATCCAGCGTATTTATAGGAGTTTTAAGGTTTCACGTTTTCTGTTCAGATTCGTCTTATGATGATCTTCCTCCCCAGCAATTTCTTCTCTTTTCAGCCTGGTGTTAAGGCTTTGATTCTGAGAACAGTGAGGTGCTAAATAGTAAATAAACATTGGGGGGCCCAAAGTGGTAGTCTGGTTGATAAATTTCACTAGTATTTGTGTGTCTTTTGACCCTTTGGGAGAAGCATGTGCTTCTAGAATGTTCCAGATGGCTGGCTCTTGTTCCATCTTTGCAGAAATTCAGTGTCTGCGGTCAAACAAAATGGGCTTCTGCAAAGGGCACGGAGAAGCATTGTCTCAGAGTGTCTTGTCTGGTGACATGAGACTAATAGGAAAGACACTTGGGCCACCTGAAATCTATTCACTTATTTCAGTAACCTGCAGGCTTTTAATACGAGGATGCTCCTCAGGAAATTTTTCTGAACTGTCTGTTTTTGTGGATTTTGGAACCCCATTGAGAAGGTCTGTCTGAACAAAAACAAAACAAAACACATGGATTTTTTATCCGTGGCTCAGAAATGTGGCAGCTCACCGATGCCATTGCTAAACTTCAACCAAATCTCTCCGTTTGGGACTGTAAAATAGAGGGCTATGGTGTTGGTCTCAAGTTCAACATCTGCCTGCCTCTGAGTATTGGCAAGAGCGTCCCCATCCTTTTTGATCTGCACCTTGTCCTCCGCGAACACACACAGACACATACAAGCGTTCACAAACACAGAGGCAATTTACAAATAGCAGCCAAACCCCAAGGAATTCTGAACGCGCGTCTCTATGAGCCATTTGCTTAGAATGTGCTGACCATTTCCTTGAAGTAATGAGCAAAGCCACAGAATATGTTAAGCATCCCAAGCACATTCCAGTTTGGGGCTTTGCTGTATCAATCATTTGCATAGTTTCCAGAATGCCAATATTTATAGCTAACGGCAACTAACGCTGAATTTTAGTCTCCTTCTCTCGCTTTTTTTTTTTTTTTTTGACAGATTGCAGTGAAAATCGGTTCTCTTCTAATTGGTGCAAAATGAATATTTACTTTATGGGTTACTTTATACCAGTGATCACATAGCCTGAATGCCAACATCTCTGGGGAAACCCATCCTGCTTCTGTATTTTTGTTTGAAATCAATAGAATAGTAAAATTGGGTTTTAATATCTTCTATTCCTACCCTCCTGATTCCGGCAATTATAGTTTGTTTGTTTTTTTTCTCTTTATAATGTGGGCAATCACTCTGCGTGCTCCATTTTTAACAACTGGTCTCCTGATGTTCCCTTTGCTGCTAAAAATTTCCTTTCTCACAAATCAGTGATCCTGCTCGAGTGATCCTGTGAAAAGTAGGTCACCGGGAGCAAGGAATCCTCTTGTCCAGCCCTGCCCCTCATTAGCCGTGAGGACGTGGGTCTATAACTTCAGTTCCCTAGGCTTCATAGTCTTTACCCATCCAGTGAATCACACCAAATGTTCCCCCAAGATACTTCCCACTTTGGAAGTTTTGCTGTCCCCCAAAAGTCAGCGATATCCCCTGGAATTCTTGGTGCATAACTATGCCTCAAGGAATGAAACATTGAGCCTGGTTTCGATGCTTCACTGTCCACCTTTTTGCTGACAGTGCCCTAGAAGATTGTTGTACCAATTTTTAAGGCATGTGATGCATGGAATGGTCTAGAAAGTGTTTCTTGAAATTTCTTCTATGGCATTTTACCTCAGCTCTTGATGTTGTGGCCTTTATAGTCAACCAGGGTAGTTTTCTTCCCTCTTTCCCTCCTTTCCATTTTTCACTCTCCTTTTCACTCATGACAGCTATACCTTCTCTTCATTTGTCCCAGAGCAAAACGTTCCTTGACTCATTGTTCCCTGACCATGCTTCTATGCCCAGTCATATTCTCCAACTAACCTATTCACCCTCTGGATTATATGGACAGGAGAATTATTGCTACTTCTATAGTTACATGGACATAGTAAGGCTGTGTGTGTGTGTGTATGTGTGTGCACATTCATGTGCTTGGTGAAGAAGGGGTATGGCAGACTTTTCCTTCTATACTTATCCCCGTTTATTTTTTGTTGGCTATACAGCTCTTCTGGATATGCCAGAAGAGATGGTCTTGCCATTTTTCTAAACATCTGTTAATTATCTATTGCAATGTAACATACTATCCTCACATCTAGAGGCTTAAAACAACAGATATTTTTTATTTCATGGTTTTTAATAGGTCAGGAATGTGATCATGGGTTAGCTGGGTGCCTCTGGCTCAAGGTCTCGCATGAGATTGAATCAAGCTGATGGCTGGGTCTGTGGTCTCTTAAGATGGCTTAATGGGAGGAGTGTGGGGTCCACTTCTGAGTTCACTTGGTTGTTGCTGGGCCATTGTCCCTCACAACATGTGTCTCTTCATAGGACTTCATGAAATGGCAGCTGACTTCCCCAGGTAGATTTGAGAGTGAGAAAGAGAGTGTACCCATTACTTCTGCCATATTCTGTTTGTTAGCAGTGAATCAAGACATTCAGCTCACACTCGAGGGAAAGGGATTACATAAAGGTGTGAGTACAAAGAGGCAGGGATTCTCTTCAACGTTTTTTTTTTTTTTTTTTTTAATTTATTTTTGGGACAGAGAGAGACAGAGCATGAACGGGGGAGGGGCAGAGAGAGAGGGAGACACAGAATTGGAAACAGGCTCCAGGCTCTGAGCCATCAGCCCAGAGCCCGATGCGGGGCTCGAACTCACGGACCGCGAGATCGTGACCTGGCTGAAGTCGGACGCTTAACCGACTGCGCCACCCAGGCGCCCCAAGGCAGGGATTCTCAGGAGTTGTCTTAGACCCTTCCTTTTCCAGGCTTCTGGTTCCTTCCACACGAAATGTACTTACCTTCTCCCGACATCCTGTGAAGTATAGGCTCATTATGGGATCACCTCAGAGTCTAAAAACATCATCATCTAAACCAGGCCCAGGTATTTATGAGCTTCCCGGATTATAATTTTTAAGTCCTGCTCCTTGAGTCTAGTTACTGTTGGTCTGTAGGTGTGTGAAACTAGAGAGACCATTTATCTGCCCGCTCACGTGCCCAACAGATAAAAGCAATGCAGTAGGCATTTCCATTTGAAGAAAAAAAAAACGAGAGGCACAGAGGAATTATGGGTCTCTGGTAATTGGGATACCACAGGGAAAACTGGAAGTTCTTTGATTAGATCTTAAGGCCTGGGAACCCTTTCCAAGGCTCTTGGCTCTTTCTTCAAGGCTTTCCATTCTGAGTTATTCCTTTTTCAGGAAAGGTCACATATCTATGTATCTGACACAGCCTCTCTCTGTTTCCTGCCAGGAGAATTCCATGGGCCCAAAGCCCTCTTTTCACTTATTACCATTTTTGTCTCCTTCAGTCCAAACTGGCGATGTGTCTGCATAGATCAGTCTCTTAATTAGTACCTGCATCTTCAGTAAATCTTCTTGAGGTACGTTCCAGTAGATAAAACATCACACCCACAAATCTCTCTGAGTTAATACAAGCCCTGTTGGTTGTTTTAGAGAAACTGAGGCATCCCCTTAATCTCTTTAGAGGGCTTTTTTTCTGACTGAATGGTCCAGATCATCATTTTTCAAAAATTTTTTATTTAAGAGATAGAGCTAAAGGGATAGAGAGGATCCCAAGAAGGCTCCATGCTGTCAGTGCAGAGCCTGACGCTGGACTCAGTCTCACGATCCTTGAGATCATGACCTGAGCCAACATCAGGAGTCAGACACTGAACCGACTGAGCCACCCACATGCTCCCAGAACACCATCTGTAATCCTTCTGAGGTCTTAAGAAAATATTTCACATTCATGCCATTAGATTCATCTCTAATGTTTCCTGGCAGTGCTCTGGATTTGGTCTTTGCCCAGAAGCCATGACTTAATTTTAAAGCCATCATTTGCCCTTGGGAAGAGCTGAGAATTTTCAGAACCACCCAGGAGTGAATGATAGAATCAAAACTGAAACTTTTATGTATTCAGTAGGCAATAGGATGCTTACGTTGGTCCATTTGCCCCATATTTTCTCTTCTTTAGGAATTTGTTAATCACAGCCATTTGTACGTGCGCGCGCACACACACATACACACACACACACACACACACACACACATATTGCCCCCTGACCATGCTTATATGCCCAGCCATATTCTCCAACTAACCTATACACTGGGTTATATGGACAGGAGAATTATTGCTACTTTTACAGTTATATGCACATAGTGAGGGTGTGTGTGTGTCTGCGTGCACATGCATGTGCTTGGTGAAAAGGGATACGGCAGACTTTCCTTCTACGCCTCATCCCCATTTATTTTTTGTTGGCTAAACAGTTCTGGATATGCCAGAAGAGACGACCTTATCATTTTTCTGAATATCTGTATTAGTTATCTATTGCATGACATACGAATTATAGCATGAATTGTTAGTAATTATGTATTAATTATATGCATATATATGCATGCGTGTGGGCATTGTCTCTGGTAGTCAGAAATCCTCATGATTTATAGTTAAACAATTTTGCTTGAGGAGCTATCTGGGTTTTCTTATCGTCTATAATAATCTTCCTTCCTTTCTTCCTTCCTTGCTCCTTTCACCTTGTTCTTTCGTTCATCTGTCCCTCCCCTCCCTCCCTTCTTTCTTTTCCATCTGTTGGTTTTCCATTTGTTGGTGTGTCTTCTTTATTCCTATAACTAGGCTCTTTCTTTTCCAGTATGTGCCTTGGCACATAGGCATTTCTATTGAATAGTATAAATGATACTCTCCAGGCATTTATTTCTCTTTTTTTGAGGGGGGAGGAGCAGAGACAGAGAGAGAGAATCCCAAGTGGACTCCATGCTCAGCACGGAGTCCAGTGCGGGGCTCGATCCCACAAACCGTGAGCCAAAACCAAGAGTCAGATGCTCAACCGATTGAGCCACCCAGGTGCCCTCCCTTCCCCTGCAGCATTTCTTTAATGCCATTGGGGCATGTAGCAAAATCAAAACGACTTGGCCCACTGGTTATTCAGTTTATCTCCAATTGCTGCTCAGAAACTCCTCCTGAAATAAGCCTCATTTGACTCCAGTTAACCGTCTGCTTTTCTCGATGCTACTATCTGACTCGTCATTCATTCAGTAAATAGTCACTGAGCACCAACTGTATGCTAGGCATACACACTAAGTGAGACGATTAGGATCTCTGCTCTCAGTCTAGAGTCTCCCAAAGAAAACCTAAAACGAAAATACCAGTAAAACCAAGTAAGGGAAACGTTGATGAACGGGATGAATGTCCATCATGTGAGGAAAATGTTGTGGGGGACAGCATTGAAGGACGGGCTGCTTATAGATTAGGAGGCGCTGGGTTATAGGCTAATTAGCGAAGATCCCAGTGAGGAGGAAAGGCTGAGGCTAAGGAAAGCCAGGCTGAGTGTGCCCCGCGCGCACACCGATGCAGGGGCGCAAGGCATGTCACAGTGCTGACGCTAAGCGGCATAGTGTCTGGAGTATATGGAGGCGATCTAGGCGATCGGGTGGTAGGTTGAAACTGGAATGGGTGACAGACTGTGATTATGAATCACTAGAGAGGACACTATGGAATTTTGGATTTTTATGCTGGAGGTAAGAGGGGTGACTTAACTAAGTTTATATTTGGAAACAGTCGCTCTGCTGACCGCAGTGGTGTGTCTGGGTTTTCTGGAGCCTTATGCATATACAATTCGGGGGTCTCTTTTTAAGAATAAAATAGTATGAATTTTTAAAAAAATGCAAAATTAGGTACAAAAGCGAATGTTTTTTTTTTTAATTTTTTTAATGTTTATTTTTGAGACGAGGGGGACAGAGCATGAACAGGGGAGGGTCAGAGAGAGGGAGACACAGAATCTGAAACAGGCTCCAGGCTCTGAGCCATCAGCACAGAGCCTGATGCAGGGCTCGAATTCATGACCGCGAGATCATGACCTGAGCCGATGTCGGCCGCTTAACCGAATGAGCCACCCAGGCGCCCTGTGAATATTTGTTTAAAATGAGAAAAGAGGGGGCGCCTGGGTGGCTCAGTGGGTTCCGCGGACAATTCTTGGTTTCTGCTCAGGTCATGATCTCATGGTTTCATGAGTTCTAGCCCCGCATTGGCTTCTGCATTGGCAGCACAGAGCCTGCTTGGGATTCTTTCTCTCTCTCTCCCGCTCTCTGCCCCTCCCCCACTTGCTCTGTCTCTCTCTCTCTCTCAAAATAAATAAACTTAAAAAATTAAGTAAAATGAGAAAGAAAACACAAATTACAAATTTAAAAATGCTGAGAACAATCACAGTGTCCAGAAAAATGACCCATTTAATTAATTTATTGCCCACACATTTCTGTAAAAGACTCTACCCTATGTTTGTAGACATCAGCCCTCTTCATACGGTAATTATTCACCTCTTCGTATGGGAATTTGTTACATCGCTTACTTTTGACAGAACTAGAAGATATTTAGTTATTCCTTCAATGTGCTTAATGGAAATTTTATTTATTATCATGAGTGTAGGATTTTCTTTCATCCTTATGGTTTATTGGCAGTCTTACATAGATTTTTAGGTTGGTTTGTCAAATTTGAGAAAACCTTTGAAAGTTTATTTCACATAGTATGAGCTGTAAGATTAAAAAAAACTTTTTTAAATGTTTATTTGTGAGAGAGAATGAGAGAGAGCAAGTAGGGGAGGGGCACAGAGAGAGGGAGACACAGAATCCGAAGGAGGCTCCAGGTCTGAGCTGTCAGCGTAAAGCCTGATGCGGGGCTTGAACCCCCAAACCGGGAGATCATAATCTGAGCTGAAGTTGGATGCCCAACCAACTGAGCCACCCAGACGCCCCTGTGAGCTATAAGATTTTGACATGGCATATCAGATTTTCTTGTGCAGTTACTAAGATAAAAACTCTTGAATCGGTGACTCTAATTATCCAGGTTGTCTCTGGTGGCTTTATGTCATGATTCCAGGAGAGTAGGCACAGAGTGTTTCTGGAAGTCATTCTTATATGGGAGCCGTAAGCAATAATTCACTCCTGTGTGGAAGTGACGGAAGACCGTGTACATAGATCCCACTAAACTCCAACCCGGGTCATTCCAGCCCTACTTCTCCTGGGCTTTTATGCCCAGCACCACCTGCCTCAAGGGGAAATGCGACAGGTGTGGGGTGTCGGAATAGAGAGACAATAGTCTTAACCAACTGTGGTGAAAGCATCTTACCTTTGAACATGTTCGAAATCACATGGCCCTAAGAACGTCGAACCAGGGCTCCTTCCAAGCCTTGGAAGGGGCTGGCAACACGTGAGGGATCATGAAACAAAAGGCAAGAGAGGTGAAGTGACCATGGACTGAAAGGATACTTCCTGGAGAAACCTCAGTGGGATGATGAGCTACCGTGTGTCCGTGAGAATGAGAAAGAAAGACATCATTGATTCTTGCATTTCTTCTTTAAGGTGGAGTATAATTGATTGCATTGGAGTGATTTATTTAGGAAGGGTGAGGGGAGGAGGAAAAGGGGAGACCAGGAAGATTCAGCTTTCCAACTTGAACAACCGGAGGAGGTCACGTCATTGAGATAGGAAACATGATGGAGATAGGACTGGAGAACGCTCTTGAACTCGAGGGGCCCGGATGATAAATGAGTTGGCCGTGCAGGTCTGGAAAGCAGCCCGGGAGGTGATGGTGGAAAGCTACCGGCATTGGGAAGTTGGTGGCGCCACCAGTGGGTGGAATGCTGGGGCTGGAGCCAGAGAATTGTCGCTGCCTTCGCCAGAGAAGCCCTGGAAGAAAGCAATAAACCAGGTCGATGGCCCTGACAGCTTCTTAGAAACTTGCTTGGCTCGAACCAAACCCAGCTTTTCTGAATGTGCTGACTAGGTGTTTCACTTACTGTTTCCACCGCTTCCATCAAGCCCCCATTAAACTTAATTTGGCATGTCTCATGGCAAAAATTCCTGTGCCCAAAGTTTATAGACCTGTAGTAATCCCAAATAGCGCTCTCAGTTCACAGTCAAGTAACACATGAGGGTATTTTCTTTTCACTTACGTAAGTTCTAGCTGATTCTTTTTTATTATCCTTCTTCTGGTCATTGTTATTAGTCCTTTGTTCCTTACTCTTAACTTTTTAAAATTCCTTCTTATTTCTACAATCATCTTAGACATTCTTACACATATTTTGTGTCTAATAAAAACAACTTCTGGAGTCTTTGCAAGTCTAACACTGCTCTTTGTTTTTTATTGGCTTATTCTCAGTTATGATGTCTTTCTCCTTGTATGCTTTGTCTTTATGTCTTCGTTTGTTTTGCTTTGCTTTTATTGCGAGCTTGTATTCATTGGAAATTTATCAGTAGGATTGTAGGAGTTCTTTGAGGTCTACATTAAGGACAGTGGCTCTGAAAAAGATTGTGTTTGATCCTGCCTGGAGGCATTGTAAATACCTGGAATTGCTTTTTCTTTTTCTTTTTTCTTTTTCTTTTTCTTTTTTCTTTTTCTTTTTTCTTTTTCTTTTTTCTTTTCCTTTTCCTTTTCTCTTTCTTTTCCTCTTTCTTTTTTTTTCCCCCCTGGAAACGCTTTCAACTGACTTCTCAGTTTACTTCATATTTACCTTGCTTGGCTTTAGAGTATTCCCACAGCATTAGTTCGACCTCAAATCCATGTAAAAGCCAGCTTACAGTTGCAAATTATGAAGCCAGATGTTTTTTAAAAACATTTTTTAATGTTTATTTATTTTTGAGAGAGAGAGGGAGGGAGAGAGAGAGACACGCACAGGATCGGAAGCAGGCTCCAGGCTCTGAGCTGTCAGCACAGAGCCCGATGGGGGACTCAAACTCACGAATGGTGAGATGATGCCCTGAGCTGAAGTAGGGTGCGTAATCCACTGAGCCACCCAGGCGCCCCAGAGATTTTTTTTTTCCGTCACCCAGAGACAAGGTAATGATAGGTACGTTGGTGTCTCTTTTAGTCGGGTAGGTTTCAGTCACTTTTGTTTGGTTGGTTTTCTTCCTGATTCTCCCTTTCACCGAAGATGTCCCAGATCCACAGGAATTTTTGTGCCAACTCTTTGTCAGATGAGGGACATTCTGTGGGAAGGAAACACATTCCTAGACCTAGTTTCTTTTCCCTGGACAATTGTAAAAAGGGAGTATTTGGGTAACAGAGTGATGTGAGTGGCGATTGGGCAGTCAGCAGCTTCAGCGCTCACTTGACTGGATTCATGCATTAGCTCTGTAATTTGACCTCTAAGGATTTTCCTTGTTTTCTTGCCAGCTCAGGAACACACATGTAAAATGATCACTATAAGGTATTTTGTTGCTGCGTGGTTATTCAGGTTATTGCTGGAATCAGAAATCAACCATGACCTTTGTTTTTTAAAAAAAATTTTTTTAACATTTATTCATTTTTGAGAGTGAGAGAGACAGAGCATGAGTGGGGGAGGGGCAGAGAGAGAGGGAGACACAGAATCCGAAGCAGGATCCAGGCTCCGAGCTGTCAGCACAGGGCCCGACGCGGGGTTCAAACTCATGAACCGCGAGATCATGACCTGAGCCGAAGTCGGACGCTCGACCGACTGAGCCACCCAGGCGCCCCAACCATGACCTTCTTATAAAATCCCAGCCCTGTACCAGAATTTCTGATTGCCTTGATTTTCCCCCGTTGACCAGAGAATGGTGTGTCCTCGTAACAGTCGCAAATTATCTAGCCTGTCATTCATATTGGTATGGGATCTGCTTCCTTCATGGCCGTTTTTGGAGACCCTGGAACCTTCTCCACCACAGTCCAGTGACTCTCCAGCTGTCATCCTGAGATCTCCCATCCCTGTTTTCTAGGTGAATCCACTATTTCCTAGATCTGATGGCTTCCAGTATTTTATTTGTTTCTGTGTTCTCTATATCATTTCATTAAAGAACTCAATTGTCGGACATTTTTTAGTCCATCTTCATCTAAAAATGTCCTTATTTTGCTCTCAAACTTCCTTCACTGATGGAAGGTTTGACTGATGGTTTGCTTGGGTATTGAATAAGGTTCAAAGTAAATAGCCTGGACTTCTGATTTGAACCCCCAAATTTACAGAGCTTAGAAGTCATCTTGTGTGTTCAGTGTCACTCATCATCAGGGAAATACAAATCAAAGCCACACTGAGATGTCACCTCACACCAGTCAGAGTGGCTAAAATGAACAAATCAGGAGACTATAGATGCTGGCGAGGATGTGGAGAAACGGGAACCCTCTTGCACTGTTGGTGGGAAATAAACTGGTGCAGCTGCTCTGGAAAACAGTGTGGAGATTCCTCAAAAAATTAAAAATAGAGCTACCCTGCGACCCATCAATAGCTAGGAATTTGCCCAAGGGATAGAGGAGTGCTGATGCATAGGGGCACTTGTACCCCAATGTTTATAGCAGCATTTTCAACAATAGCCAAATTATGGAGAGAGAGAGCACAAATGTCCATCAACTGATGAATGGATAAAGAAGGTGTGGTTTATACATACAATGGAATACTACTTGGCGATGAGAAAGAATGAAATCATGCCATTTGCAGCAATGTAGGTGGAACTGGAAGGTGGTACGCTGAGTGAAAGAAGTCAGTCAGAGAAAGACAGGTATCATATGTTTTCACTCATATGTGGACCTTGAGAAACTTAACAGAAGACCATGGGGGAGGGGTGGGAGAAAAAATAGATACAAACAGAGAGGGAGGGAGGCAAACCACAAGAGACTCTTAAATTCAGAGAACAAACTGAAGGTGAATGGAGGTGGGGGAGAGAGAAAATGGGTGATGGGCATTGAGGAGGGCAGTTGTTGGGATGAGCACTGGGTGTTGTATGTAAGCCAATTTGACAATAAGTTATATTTAAAAATAAATAAAAGAAAAAGCCATCTTGTGTTTATAACAAAATAGCTGAACACACTGAAAATCATGAGTTTTCTTGCTCCATTAGGAAATTGAGGTCTTGGGGCAGGCTGCTTCCCCAAGTCTGGAGAATGCAGAAAAACCAAAGATAAAGAAAAATCTTGAAAAAAACCAGGGAGGAGGAAAAATCTTACCTATAGAGGAACAAAAACTATTACAGTGGACTTCTTTCCATTTAAGAAAAAAAAAATGAAATATTTTAAGTGTTGAAAGAAAAAATCCACCAACCTACGATTCTATACCCAGAGATTATTATCCTTTAAAAATTAAGGAGGAATAAAGACTTTCTTAGAGAAACCAGAGGGAATTTATATTAATTTCAGACAAGGCAGATTTCAGAAAAAGAAAAATTATCGGGGTAAAGACGGTGACCTGACAAGGAAGGAGTCACCTCTCCTAGAAGACACAACTGATCCTTAACCTAACAACAGACCTTCAGACTATTTGAAGCAAAAACCAAGAAACTGGGGGGTGCCTGGGTGGCTCAGTTGGTTAAGCGTCCGACCTCAGCTCAGGTCATGATCTCACAGTTTGTGGGTTCGAGCCCCACATTGGGCTCTGTGCTGATGGCTCAGAGCCTGGAGCCTGTTTCAGATTCTGTGTCTTCCTCTCTCTCCGCCCCTCCCCTGTTCACACTCTGTCTCAAGAATAAATAAACATTTAAAAAAATTTAAAAAAAATGAAAAACTGGAAGGAGAAAACAGATAACTCCACCATGATAATTGGGGACATCAACTCTTTTAGTAATTGGTATATCAAGGAGGCAGAAAATCAATAAGGATATAATTGAAACAAACAGCACCATCAATCAACTTGATCTAATTGACATTTCTAGAGAACTCCACTCAACAACAGCAGAATACAAACTCTTCTCAAGCTTGCATGGAGCATTCATCAAGATAGGCCAAATTCTGCTTGAGATATTCTCTCTCTCTCTCTCTCTCTCTCTCTCTCTCTCTCTCTCTCTGCTCCACCCCCACTTGCACTGTCCCCGTCTCTCTCAAAATAAACAAACTTAAAAAAAAAAAGGAAATCATCTGATCATGTCAATGGCAAAAAAAAGAATTTAACAAAATCTACCTACTCATGATAAAAATTTCTTGGCAAACAAGGAATAGAGGAGAAATACTTCAGCTTCATAAGGAATATCTACAAAAAAAACCTAAACCCAAAGCTAACATTATATTTAATGGTGAGAAATCCATGCTGTTCTTGTGTCATGACAATCTTTTGGGTGTAGTCTGCTGTCATTTATCTTGATCATTATACTGGAGCCTTTTATATTCTGAAGACCTTTGTATTTTTCCATCTCTGTGTTTATTCTGTATTTGATCATTTTCTTTCGTTCTCTCTTCTCTTTCCTAGTAAATTTACTTAGTAGGATGTTAAACTGCATGGAACAGACTCTTAATCTATTTTCTTCATTCTGTCCACCTCTATCATTCTGATCTATATCAGAGGAGTGAAAGGTGGGGAGGATTGAATAGGTGAAACACAGGGGATTTTTTAGGGTGGTGAAACTGTTTGGTATGATACTGTAGTGATAGATACGAGATGGTATGCATTTGTCAAAATCATAGACTGTAATAATACACAGTGAATTTCACATTTGCAAAATGAAAAGCAGTCCAACCAGAGGAAAAAGTGCTGATCTAACGAACTCTGGGAATGAATGGAATCTGAAATTCTAAAGGCAAAAAGAACTGCACATAAGTACCATACTCCAGGCGATAAAGTTGTTTCCCATGGGTGTATGAGTGAACAACTCTGATACTGTATACATGTATACTGAAGTTGACAGATTAAATAAATGGATGGAAAATGGTGGGAGCCAGTTTTCCCACTGTGGGTGTGGTAGCTGACAGGCAAGGGGAGGAGGCTGGAATAATCCATGTAGCAGCAGAGTATGGTTAGAGACATCAGTATGAACTCATGTCTAGCTTAATACAGGCCCAGATGCTTACATATAGAAATATTTGTAGATATGTGTATATTCATGTGTTACAACACACACACATATTTCCTTGTATTGTCAACTCAGAGAGCCTAGAAGCAATGATACCTGAGAAACTATGAGTGCACCCAGCACTTAGATCTTGGTTCCTAACACCATTTCCATAAAAGAGGTGAGGTTCTATGGAGAAATGGTTGATTTTAGGATCGGGGCATAAAATAGGCAAGATGAGTTTGGAATATCTTGTAGTGCACAAAGTTGGGAAGTACTCCAAACAAAAAACAAAACAGTATTCATTGAGAGGATTATGATAGGAGATAACTGAATGCGCTCTTTGCCCAAAGCTGATACAATTTGCACAAAAAAATAAAGTAACATTGGATTACAACCCAAAAGATAAAATAAATATCCATGAGTCTATCTATAGTGATATAAATACATGATTAACTAATGGAGAGGAATAGACAGAAAGCCCATGCAGAATATTCTACATAACTCGAATAGATACTCTTTTATAGAGGTGGATTGTGAGTCTCCACTCCTTCATGGAGAGCTCTGCATCATACAGTACGGAAGGAGAATAACAAAGAATAACTTTACAGTGGAAAAATACGACCACCGTCTACCTGAGCTTGATGGTCAAGAGCAGCATTAACCATGACTAGTCATGTTGACGGTATTTATGTTTGATACGATGTGATGAGAATGGCACTTGACTTCTGTGATCTTCCTCCCCCCAACCCATAACCCGTAAAGTCTAATCATGAGAAAAACAGCAGACAAGTTCCACTAGAGGGACGTCCTGCAAAAAAATCTGACCAGTATGTCTCAAAACTTAGGATCATCAAAAACAAGGAAAGTCTGAGAAAGTATCACAGAGAAAAGGAGCCTAAGGAGACTTGACAACTAGATGTGATGTTGTACCCTGGACGGGATCCTGGAACAGAGAAAGAGCGTTCGGTAGAAACTAAGGAAATCTGAATAACGCTGTGTTAATATTGGTTCATTAATTGTAGTGAATATACCATGTTGATGTAAGATTGTAAGACACTAATAATAGAGGAGGCTGGGTCCTCAGTTTATGGGAACTCTCTGTACTATTTTCTCAATTGTTCTGTCAGTCTACAAGTGTTCTGTTTTTTAAAAAATGTCCTCAGAGCTTTGAAGGCAGTGTCTTTAAATGGCCAGTGGTCTTCATGAGAAATCAGATTGTTATTCTTTTTTGGAAGATAGGACTTCTCCCCCTCCTCTGGAAGCTTTGAGACTTTATTTATTTTGTTAAATCCATGCTGTTCTTGTTTCATGATAGTCTTTTAGATGTGGTCTGCTGTCGTTTGTCTTGATCATTACACAAGAGCCTTTTATTTGGAAGACTCTTGTATTTTTTCACTTGAGTCCCTTTCATTCCATGTTTGATAATTTTCTCTTCATTCTCTGATCTCCTTTTCTGGTAATTTTCCTTAGTAAGATGTTGAGCTGTGTGGAGCTGCCTCAGTCTGTTTTTGTTTTGTTTTTTTTTTTCCATTGTCTACCTTTGCCTTTCTAACCTATCTTACAGAAATACCCTACTCTATTCTCCAGTCCTCCCATTGACATTTTATTTAGGCAATCTTCTGTTTAATTTCTAAGAACTCTTTTCAGCTTTCTGGATTTTTTCCCCACTTTTCAGCATCCTATGTTTTAGTAGATAAATTTCTTCTCGGATGTAATCGAGGTTAAGAAATATGATTACCTTCGTTGGGATCATTTAACGCAACTTATTGGGTGGTGGTGATTTCTGTTTGTTTGCATGGTCTTTCTTTTCTCCACGCTGCCGGTTTTCAACCATGTATCGTTCCATTCTTGGTTGCCTGTTCATACATGAGACTGAAGAGCCATGTTGATCACTGTGTGGAGTCGATGTGGGGTCCTGTGCACCTTGCAGATTCAGGGGAGGTGAAGCCTGGCTTCCGCTCAACATGGCCCGGAAGGGAACAGATTGCCTTTGAAATGAAGGTCATCCAAGTGCAGAATCAGAAGGGCTTTACTCTGTACCAAGAGGACCCAGTGACATCAACTCTTCCTGCACAATGTTCTGAATTTATTTGGAGGACAGATTTGTGTGTGTGTGTGTGTGTGTGTTTTTCCTGTGGGAGGAAAGTAGACTTGCCAGGCTCAGGGTGTGGAGGGGGGGGGCGGCAAATGGCACCACTGTTTATGGTTAAACCTGCCTATAGTTGCTTGTTCCCCACCTGCCGACCCCCCTCCCCCACCCCCACCCCCACCTTCTTTTACGTCGGCTTCTACCATCTCCAAACTGGGGGCCTCTCACTGATCCATCTGCAAGACAGGCCCCTCCTTACCCTGGAGCTCTCTACTTAGCACACTCATCTGTTTCTGACATCCAGAAATATCCTGGAAGTGCTCGTCCCCTGAGAACTTCCATTCCTCTTGGTTTGTGCGGTTATGGGTTTATTTCTTTGACATTTCCCTGAGCTTCGGGGAGAGAAGGGAAGTAAAAAGTATGTGACAGATCTCTCTCAAATGGAAAATCTCAAGTTATTTTTCTCTTAAATTATTTTATTTTTATTTTAAATGTTTTTTTTTTAATTTATTTTTAAGAGAGAGAGACAGAGCATGAGCAGGAGAGGGGCACACAGAGAGGGAGACACAGAATCTGAAGCAGGCTCCAGGACCAGAACCCAAAGTGGGGCTTGAACTCGTGAACCATGAGATCATGACCTAAGCCGAAGTCAGATGCTTATTACCTTAACCGACCGAGCCACCCATAAATAAATTTATTTATTTAAATTCAAGTTAGTCAACATAATAGTGTAGTATTGGTTTCAGGAGTAGAACCCAGGGACTCATCACTTATATACAACATCCAGGGCTCATCAAATTATTTTCTTAAAGAAAGGAGCTGTAAGTAACAGGTACACTACAAAACACCACATAATGTTCATTTAAATTGCCTTTATTTTCTTTTTTTTTTTTTTTTTTAATTTTTTTTTTTTTTTTCAACGTTTATTTATTTTTGGGACAGAGAGAGAGACAGAGCATGAACCGGGGAGGGCCAGAGAGAGAGGGAGACACAGAACGGGAAACAGGCTCCAGGCTCTGAGCCATCAGCCCAGAGCCTGACGCGGGGCTCGAACTCACGGACTGAGAGATCGTGACCTGGCTGAAGTCGGACGCTTAACCGACTGCGCCACCCAGGCGCCCCTAAATTGCCTTTATTTTCTGATTCACAGGTGGAACCCTCTTGAGATTGCCTTTTAGATTTCTCAGTCTCCTCATATTTTATAGATTATTTTGTTGAATTCCTTTTCTTTACATCTGAGGAAACCTGGGCTCTGAGCAGGTGGCTCTTGACTGACCTGTGGAGAAGCCCTGGGATTTTGGGGTAGGGTTGGTCAGGTTGGATTCCAGCTTTCCCACGGGCCGTGAGATTCTGAGCAAGCACTGAATTTCTCCCAGCCCCATTCTCTCGTCTATAAAATGACCATAATGGAACATGCTCAGTCCAGTTGCCGTGAGAACAGAATGAGATGATCTGCGTAAAGTGTTTAGCACAGTGCTGTAAATGGCCGCAGCCTAATAAATATTGCCGTTACCGTTGATCACGTCATCCAGATTTAAATTACTTGCACACTCAGTAAGTATTTGTTTTTATGGCTACTGATCATCCCATTTGGCACCCTTTCGCTTTGGGACGTTGTAGGCGATGTAAGTTGCCCAAGAGACGGGAGAGAGGAGTTTTGACATTCTTCGGAAGAAATGAGGGACAGTTACTGCTATGAGGCAAATACAAAAAAGAAAGTAAGAGGAGACCCTGTGAGCCGCCCTTAACAACTGTTTTGTTTGTTCTACCCGATAACGTTTGTTTGTAAATGACCTTTTGCAAATGACAGTTACTAAGAACGGCACTCAAACGTTTGGCTAGAGCAGAATCTGAGTTAGAAGGGACTAGACCAAGGCAGATACACTGGTATTGGGAGCAGCTGGATGGGAGGAAGAGAAGTATTAGGAGGTATTTCGCTTTTCATTACGCATCCCCGCAATAGTGTAATTCTACGCACCGCCTTCTGAGCAAAGCAAACGCAACAAACAAAACTTCTTCCCGGGGAACAGAAGGAAGCTTTCTGGGGAAAATGTAAATGAAAGGACCCCAATGGAACGGGAGAAGAAGCCATCGCAAGCAGGATGGAGAGCAGGGCTCCTGAGACAGGACCCATTCGGCCCCAATAGCCAAACCCAGAGACTAATTCTGTAAGCTGTGCTTCGGGGCTTGGGGGGAGAGGTGTGGGAAAGAGACACCAGATTCCCTCTTCGCGGCGTTTTATTAATTTTACAGGCCCTTTCTGTGGAGTGCATGCTTTTCTCGTTTGTTTGACCAACACGGGCAGGGGAATGAGGAAACTCCTCCTGGCATACATTCTCCCATTTACCAGGGTCAGTGTTTACATTAATAACAGACCACACTATACGATGTGCTCCTTCTGTTAACCCCACACAGCTGCTAATTAGCAGGTCACTTGCGGGTTAGAGGTGCGTTTGTGTTGTGCTTCTTGGCTGGCTGTTGTGTTATTATAACAACTGTAAATGCCATATGCAGCTGCCATACGGGCTGTGCTCAAAAGGCTGTTTGTATAATTACAGGCATCAGCCAGAGTTGGAGACTGCCAGCTGACATTCAAGAGGCAATAATAACTTAATTTCCCTCACAACAAATTGGCTCTCTAATAGGGGATTTTAGTTGTGTTCCGAACTTAGGGATGGCTTGAGAATTCCAGCAAGCACATTTCTGTTGAGCTATTCGCATAAGGGGGAGGGTAATCACGCCCATGCCGAGTCCGCTTGCACAGTTGCGGGGCGTCTATCAAGAGGTGACCTTACTCCATACCTTTTTATTCCAAAGAAGAGATCTGTATAGCCAGAGGAGTCAGCTGGCTTCCAAGGGGAACTTGCCACCATAAGGACAGTCTTAAAGATGTCATGAAAGGTTTCTGTCCCACCGGTGTCTCTCACTGAGCACAACTCACGGAACTCTGCTTTGTTGTAGCGTTTGGAATGAGCTAGAGATTTCATCTGGGAGCCTGCTCCCTGGAGCTCTGATTTCACTGTATCTTTGCTTGTGTTTTCCCTCGGCCAGAATATTTCTTCCCCCATTAAATGTTGGTGCAAAGCCGTTTCCTCTGTGATGGCTTTCTTGATCCTTCTCTCTTTGCTCCAGAAACGATGATCTGTTTCTTCTTTTCGTGGTGCTAGCATTTGGCATAATAATCGTAACATTTTGTCTCTCGTCTTAATAATTATTTGTGCCCACAGCTGTCTCAGTGCAGTGGGGGAGGAATCTGACAGCATCCGTTTCTTATCCGTCTTGGTAACACCTATAATGCTTTCCACCCAGCAGGTGCCAAAGGCAGTTGTTAAATGGATTTAAAATATATTTTCAAAAGCTACCATCATTCTGTGTTTTGAAATATGCATAGAACTTGAATCACAATGGCGAACACAAAAGCTAGAAAAGCTGAATGAGATTTGGTTATTTAAAAATAAAGCCTGTTTTTAAACATAGTATAAACACATTTCTCTCTATAGGTATATGGTAGATAATTTTTTATATACATTTTGTACCTATATACCTATTCATATATTTTTTCACATACAGATCCAGAACTATACCTGTATCTGTATCTAATATTTTGGTATTCTGTGCCACTTGAATGTGATTAGAAAACTTTTAATGACCTGGAAAGACTTGATACTCTCTGAAATGGTAAAAGTTGTAAAACATTACAATCACTGTGGATACGGTTTGTATTCATATATTCTGGTGATAAATGATTTATGCACTTAAAGTCCAGAAAGCTATGCATGAACAATAATATTGAGTGTTTATACATGATGGGATTTGGATTACTTTTGCTTTCTTTATTTTGCTAATCTGTATTTTCTAAAATGTTTGCAGGGTGTATATATGGCTTTTGTATTGAAATTATTAGACTGTAATTTTATGAATGTATTTTCAAAGCTTTATAAGAAGGAGGATTTTAGCCATCCGAATTCCCTTTAAAATAATGTCTGGGCCATACGTGCTGTTGGTAACTGCTGTTTTTAAAATACCCAACGAGTAGACTGAATTTATTTTATATGAATGAAATGCTTCAGGGTTGAGGTGGATAATATGTTCTGGGTTCACAGGTGCAAGGGCGTGAGGCAGGAAGTTAAGACATTTTGGAGTGAAAAACACCAGCTCTGGGGCCAGAGCAATATTAAATTAGGCATGGACTTTATTTAGTTAGTTGTTGGCTCTTTTGGTAAGGAGTTCAAACTTAATTAGATCAGGCATAAGCAAAGGAACAACGAACTAAAACTTACCTGGTTTGTTGCACATCACTGCTCTGCGGTGTACGTGTTGATATACAGCCCCTTGTAATCCTTGTGGCTATCCTGTAAGGTGGGCTTGAGAACAGTGCTATACATTTTGCAGAAGAGAAGACTTAGGCTTCACTTGGACCCTTCTCCCATGTCACGGTGGCTGGGCAGGAACTCTAAAACTGTCTGTTGAAGTCTGTAGCCCGGACTCTGCCTGCCTTCCAGATGGCAGACGTGGGCGAATAGAGGGTCCAAGCCTGTTTTGGATTTATTGATCTTTCATTGTGACTCGAATGCTTCAGTTTACATACAGTGTGATGAGCCAAGGCTGTACTTAACTGTAGTCGGTGCAGTCGGTGCCCTGCCCAGACCCCCTTTCTCCAGGCCGGTGGTCCTCCGTCTTTAGCCCGTGTGGGTGGTGGCTCCTAAAAGCTCACATCAGCCCTTTCTCTCCGGACCTTCCTCAGCGGAGGGAGCACCTCGGTCCTCCCTCTTTACCCTGGGGGCGCAGAGAGGAGAGGCAGCCAGAAGTGACTGATTGACACGGGACACGAAGGATCACCTCCTTGCCTTGAGAGGGGACCACACCTGTGGGTGATTCTGACCCCAGGGCTCTCCGTGCGATCAGGCAGAAGCCAGTCTGGGGGCTGAGGCCACATCCTCACTCAGCTTCCCTCCCCTGAGCCATCCTCTGCCCTGGCTCCCTTTGTCCTGAGAGCACTTCCTCCCCAAAACCCCATCATGAGCATCTCCCCACCTCAGGCTGCGCTTCTAGATGCCCCCACCTGAGAGACGTAAATAGCACGGAAATCTTCTATGGTGGGGTAAATTTCACTTTGATGAATCAAGGTGGACATCTTTTCACATTTTAGGCGTCGTCTGTGTTTCCTATTCTGTGAACAGTCTGTTCACAAACTTTTCTCATTTGAAATATGGTTTGGGGGGCACCTGGGTGCCTCGGGCAGTTGAGCGTCCAACTTTGGCTCAGGTCATGATCTCGCGGTTTGTGAGATCGAGTGCCGCGGTCAGCACAGAGCCTGGAGCCTGCTTCGGATTCTGTGTCTCCCTCTCTCTCTGCCCTTCCCCTGCTCGTGCTCTGTCTCTCTCTCAAAAATAAACAAACATTAAACAATATTTTTCCCTTATAGAGAGATTACATTTTTAAGTTTATTCCTGTGTATTTTATTTACTTATTTTTGCTTTTGTGAATGGGGTGTATTATTCCATTAGTTATCCTAATCTGTTGTTTTTCCATGTGGGTGTTACTGATTCCTACATATTAATTTTTTACTCTGTATTTTTACTCTGTTCTCATATTGCAGTGTCTTGGGTTGATTCTCTGATATGTTTCAGGATTGCAGTCATATCACCTACAAGCGATAATTTTACCTCCTCTTTCCCAAAATTTATACCTCTAATTTTTTGCTCTTGTCTAATGATATTGGCCGGAACTTCCAGAATGAGGATAAATAAATGTTCATTTTCACTGTCAGTGGACCTTTTTGAATTGTCTCTGATTTAGATAGGAACTCTTTTAGTGTTTTGTCTTGTTTTTTTCATTAAGCAATGGTGCTGGCTTGAGATAGATGTATTTTGGTATCTGTGAATCTATTTTACTAACTTATTAATAAGACAGTTAAATTTTCTTTTTAATTAAAAAAGAAAATAGGCCATCAGTTCATCTCTGACATTGGCAAAAAAAAGGGGAAGACACAGCCATTTATCCTGGCTTTCCTTTGTGGTCTGTACCACTAGGTCACCAAAGAGTAGGTGACAAAAGGCATCACCCCCCCCCTGCCTTTTTTTTTTTTTTTTTTTTACAATATTCCAGCCAATGAGTGAAAAAGGAAGAAATGAGAGAAATAGAAAATCACCATTTTGCAGACTCCCTTGAGTTAATGGCTCTGGGCATTGGGAATCAGTGGATGAACATCACAAGACAAAGAATAACCAGTTGTCACATGTCTTCTGATTAAAAAAAAACCATGGTACCACCTACATCTTGTCAAAGGCATCAAACCTAAGTGTGGTCAGACCTCTCACTGCAGCTGCTAATGTGCTAGAACTACGGAAGGCGAAGGGGTGGGCCATACTATACCATGAGGACGCAGTCTGTAAAATCAGGGCTGTGGAAGAAACCTACATGTCAAAGCCTTAGGTTATTTGTGGGGAAAAGAGAGGAAGAGAAAAGGGGGATAGATGAAAAGAAACTTAACAGGCATATCAATTTTATTTATTTAAGTTTATTTATTTTGAGAGAGAGAGAGAGAGAGCAGGGGAGGGGCAGAGAGAGAGAGAGAGAGAGAGAGAGAGAGAGAGAGAGAGAGACAGAATCCCAAGCAGGCTCTGTGCTGTCAGCACAGAGTCCGATGTGGGACTCGAACTCATGAACTGTGAGATCATGACCTGAGCTGAACTCAAGAGTTGGACGCCTGATTGAGCTGCCCAGGCATATTGATTTTATAAAACTTGGCAAGTACGGTATAACTTGTGGACATACACTTGGGTGACGATACAATGAAGAAATGCAGAGAGGAATTACATAAATGTCAGCATGGTAGTTACCTTTGGGGGGAGTGATAGGCTTAACTTTGGGATGGAACTCATGGAAAGGCCTCGGGAGTATCTGGAAAGTTCTAATTCTTGACCCAAAGGATGGTTTACCAAGGTTTGCTCCTTCTATGGATTTTTTATGGTTTTCTATATTTGTGCCTTACTGTACAATAAATGGGTCAAGTGAAGATAACTCTGTTGGTGCATTTGGAGTATTTGTGGGAGAGCAGCTATGTGGGTCTTCAAAGTCCCAGCTCTCTGACTTTTAAGGTTGCCAGGAAGACACTAGTTGTTACCAAGAGGCCAAGCAGGTGATACAGGAAGGTTTGCCCAGCGGTGCATTGGTTAACCAGCTTTCTGAATAGAGAAGCCATGATTTGTAGCATTTGGCTCATGTTCGTGCTGTAAATGCTCTCATAATAGCCTTTTTTCAGGCTCCCAGGTGATGTCCTTGACCGTGAAGATGGAAAGTGTGCAGAGTTGGCTTTTGTTGGCCAGTGAGAGCCCATTCTGAGACCCTGTGGGGTGGATGGACACCAAGATATATTCCATTGTCTTCCCCTTTTATTTTGGAGTACCCCAACCTGTGGCACTTATTATTATTATTTGCAATCTAAGTCATTTTTATGTCCCTTGTTTTGTTTTTGTGGCAAAATTTAACATTTACTCTTGGGGCTGTTTTTAAGGGTACAGTTCAGTGACATTAAGTACAATCCCAGTGTTTTCTGATCATCACTACTATTTCCAGAACTTTTTCATCATCCCAAATGGAAACTCTCTGCCTGTTAAATAGTAATTCCCCATTCCCTGTGCTCCCCGCCCCTCAGCCCCTGATAACCTCTATTCTACTTTGTGTCTCTATAAATGCACTTACCTTGTAGGGTTTATTGTAAGGTGTTTCTATTGACCTGTTTAGATTAAGGTTTAAAATAAAATGGATGGGCTTTGTGAGAACCAGGCCCGAGGCCCGAGGAGACCATCATGCCTGCTTCCTTTCCCCTTTGAAAAGATGCTAGATTTTATACTGAAGAGGGTCAAAAGCATCTCTGTCACCCAGATCCTAGGTTCCTAAGGTAGGAGATCTGAGAAGAAAGTAGAGAATATGAGGCTGAGTTAGTAGATCCTTTAGGGTGGCTGAGTAATTGAACGGTGTGACCAGAGAAGCCCAGGAAGCTGAATATTCTGAGTGTTTAAGGCATTTTTTTGCCTTCAGTTGATGGGAACATGGTAGATGGTAGGAATGCAACAGAACTCCAGACTCGGATGCATCTGCGTACCACCCCGTGCAGTGAGCCAGTACACGTATTTTACGGTTTAATGGCTCTTGGAAACTGATTAAAGAGAGCGGAAGCATGAACAAGGGCTCCCCACTGATGCTCCCGGGGCACTGCGGGACACAGGAAGCAGGTCTCCCAAGTGCTGGTCTCTGCAAGGTCACCAGAGGCCGTCTCAGCATCATCCAGAAGAATCCTTGGCAACCCAGCTTCCGGGCCCCACTCCGGGAGCACTGGATGGAAGGATCTGGGGGCAGGACCCACAAACGTGTATTTTCCCAAGAATACCCCCGCCCCCCCTTGGGGCTCTTCTGTAACCAGTCTGCATACTGGCACTTTGGAGTGCTAATTTACTTCATAGGAGCGTATTTGGGGCCCGGGAGCATGGCGGTAGGGACAGAGGGTTGGGGTGAATGAGGATGCACCATTGGAGTAACTGCCTCCCTGGGACCGGAAACAGACTTCGGCCACGTTGCAGAGCGACTCAGCGTCTTTTCAAGCCGCCCCAGTACCCTTTCCCATGCTCCGTGGCGGCCTCTCTTCTCGGGTCTGCACCACCCAGACGTCACGTTGGGTTCTTCTAACCTCACACATTCTCATTTCAGATAAATACTTCTTTTTATTTATTGTTTATTTGAGAGATAGCGAGAAAAGAGCATAGGCGGTGAGAGAGGAACAGAGGGGGAGAGAGAGAACGTTGGGCAGGCTCTCTGCTGTCACCACAGAGCCTGACGCGGTGCTCGATCCCATGACCGTGAGATCATGTGACCTGAGCCAGAATCAAGAGTTGGACACTCATCCGACTGAGCCACCCAGGCGCCCTTCAGAAAAAGATTTCCAAGATTACTCTGCTGTACTCCTGGCATTGGCACCTTAGCAGGGAATAAGGACTTTAAAGCCTTTGTTCTTCAATTACGGACCTTCAGACCATATGCAGCATTCAGGTGAGGACGGGGGTGTGAACTTAATTCAGAGACCTCCTCTGAGATATTGGTTACATTTTATAAATGGCCTTCTGTTGCTAAAGTATGCCTTTTTATTTATTTATTTGCTTATTTATTTATTTAGAAAGGGAGCACAAGCTAGGGAGGGGCAGAGAGAAGTGGAGACAGAATCCCAAGCAGGCTTTGCACCATTGTGCAGAGCCCAGGGAGGAGCTCGAACTCACAAACCACGAGGTCACGATCTGAGCTGAGACCAAGAGCTGGATGCTTAACCTACTAAGCCATCCAGGCGCCCCAAAATATCCCTTTCTTAATACTACAGGGGAATCAGGTGAAGAGAGGGAATCACAGAATGAAGAAGCTTTTTCTCTTAGTTCCTGTTAGATCAGTGTTTCCATTTATTCTTTGAAGGAGACACACACAGTGTGTTGTCTCTGCAGCCCTGTTCCTTCGCACACGGTAAACTCAGTGTGGAAGCATCCCCTCCCAACCCTATGAATCCAGTGAACACTCGGGCAGTGTAAGCAGTTTGAGGTTGCTTCAAGAACGAAATTCATCTGGGAGTCAAAGAATGCAAGTGTGCGATGTAATTTCACAATTGGATTATGCTCCAAGTCGAAGGGGTTTAAAAACTGTGGAGGGTCTCATCGACGCGCTCGGAGTGAGTTGGGGTCTTTCCACACTTGGCCTCACCTTTTAACCTCATTGGAAAATAATGTAGAGGGTTATGGTTAAGAGTACCGGGTTTGGAGTCGGGGGTGCGTGGGTTGAGTCTGGACATGAGGCTTTGTAGTTTTAGTGAAGTTATTTAACCTCTCTGAGGTTTGCTTGCTTGTAAGATTGGGGTGTGTGTGTGCGTGCACACACGTGCGTTTATATCTGTGTCTGATCTTCATAAAGCTGTTTAAGCAGTACACAGCATAAGTCAAGAAGAGTCCTTAGTGTTGTTTGTCAGAATAATCGCTGCTGATGTACTGTTGCTTTCTGAGAGTCTAACCTGTAACCGTACATAGACTAGAAAGAAGACAGATAGATCCTTATGATCTTATTTTGAACTCGCAGTGATAGGAAGCTGTTAACCCAAAGCGGATGGTACCTTTTCTGAAGTATCATACACTATTACCGCCTTTTTTTTGTTTTTTTAAATAAAAGGTTCTTAAGTTATTTATGTATTTAATCAGTGTGTTTGTGTGTGTGTGTGTGTGTGCGTGCATGTGCACAAACTCTATCGCATGTAAAACTCTGGGGCTTGGATTTCCTGTGTCTGTGTCTCTGTGTCCCTTCTCTATTTGTCAGGGGAGGCACTGAGGAGATCAGTTTTAGCAAGTACCTCCTGGGTGATTTAAAAAATTTTTTTTAGATATTTATTTTTGAGAGGAGAGAGTGCAAGTGAGGGGGTGGGGCAGAGAGAGAGGCAGACGCAGAATCTGAAGCAGGCTCCGGGCTCCGAGCTGTCAGCACAGAGCCCGACGCGGGGCTCGAACCCACAAACTGTGAGATCATGACCTGAGCCGAAGTCGGATGCTCAAGTGACTGAGCCACCCAGGCGCCCCCTTGGTGACTTTTTGTACGTGGTGTTTCAGAATCACTCCAAACCCTCTTCCTATTTATGCGCTGATATTGAGTGCTAAGGCTATCCCCAAAGCCAAAAGACTTAAATATCACAGAGAGGGTCCAAGTTCATGGAGACTGTCCTCTGACCCTCATGAACCATACTTTACTGCTCAGGAGATAAATCCTGGGGCTATTGCACATTCTCTGCAGCAGCCTTGTGGGAAGTCATGGAGGCATGAAGGGATCTAATGTCTGCCGGGAACAATGACTGTTTCAGTGTCGATAGACAGTAAGGTGTGCTGGGCTGGACCTTAGGGGAGGAACAGAGTCTTGAGAAATGAGCCTGGAGAAGTTGGGTAGGGGGCAGGTTGTAAATAATGGTACGATTTAGAGAGTGCCCACCGTGTGTCTGGCACTTTGCTTTACAAATGTTATTTTATTTAATCCGCATAACAGATAGGTATTATTATAACCTGACATTAGCACATCAAGTGTCTCCTTTTAATTCCAGCTGGGGCAAAGAAACTTGGAAAATAGAAGCGTTCCCAGCAGGCAGCCGCGCTGGGCAGCAGAAAACTGTCCAAAGGAAAATGCACGTCCCACGTCTGAAGTGTCAATTATATTTCTAACAATTGCATATGGACTTCATTAGCCCGCTAAATGGTACCTATTTTAGTATCCCACCAGCTGGAGGGATTTCCAGTAGGAAATGTGAGAAGGGAAAATGTCTAGGAATCTCAGGTTCCCCAGAGCCTTCTGGAATTCATACAGATGAAGCAAGATAAGGTCAGCTCTAAACTCCCCTCTCTTCTTCCTGTGCCCTGTCTGCATAGTCACCTTACGAGTGAATAAAACCAGAGCCACCTCTATTTGTCCAGAGGGGGCTGGGACAGGTTTTCCGTGTCTCTTTGGGCCTCCGAGGCTGAGTCCCCCTCAGGGATGGTAGGCAGGAGCAGAAAGAATTCATTCTGCACTAGCTCTCTGTGGGAAATTTGTATCTCTTTGACATGAGGGTTATTATATGCTTCCTATTATATCTTTAGCACAGCTTTGTGTCGGCTTTTCCCATAGGTTGAAACTAATGATGGGTAACCTAATCCTGAAGGTAACAGAATAATCTTGGAGGACACAAGGCTCTATTTAATTCTTGCCAAATGACAGAATATACCCAGACTCTGAATCAGACCTCTGCAGAACTCCAGTAAGGTTTTGTATCTTGCCAAGCTTGGAGCCGGAGGCTTCTCGTTCTATTCTCTTTCCTGCTCCCAGGCAGGATCTGATTTCACACCCATCGATCCGTCAGAGGATAATGGTATCACAGTTCAAGACAGGCAACCATGGAGAATCATTTTATATGCTTCTGAGGCTCGAGAAGTTCCAGTGGCCTGGGCTGCGTCTCAGTTTTCAAGGAGAGTCAATCCCAGGGCAGAAGAGAGCGTGGCAAAAAACAAAAAACAAAACAAAAATAAAATAAAATATAAATAAAAAACCCAAACACCAAAAAAGCCCCCCAAAAACCCATGGGCTTTGGAATCAGGTTGACATGGGTCGGAAACAGAGCTCTGTCTCTGATTAGCCATGATCTCAGTCAAGATGCCTGGGCCTCAGTTTCCTGGTTAGTAAAATGATGAGGAATTTTACAGGAACAGAATTAAGGAAATACGTGGGGTGACATTCAGAGAGAGTGGGGGCAGAGGGGGCTTTTCTCACTTGGTCTCATTTTGAAGGTCATTTGAAAATACCAGAGAGTGTTGTCTGATTAATTCTCTCCTTACCCCAAAGCTTGTATCGTGCTGTTTTCTGCACAGCCTACAGCTGTAGTGGTTGACGTTGGGACAGTAGCTGGCCTTCATAGTGATGTGTCTGGATATCTAAATTCTCTACCTGGACTCCATGTGTATGTATGTGTATATATATATATATATATATATATATATATATATATATATATATATATATACATATGCAAAAAGCATTTACTAAGGGCCTTTTATGCAAGGAGATAGATTTTGTTTTAGCTGCTGAGGGTTAGGAAAAAAAGCAACATGTGATCCTTGCCTCCAGGAGGCTCACAGACCAGTCAGAGAGTCTGGTATTACCATAGAGACTATGATGCGTACTTGTGGCACAGTGAGTTCACAGGCAAGGTTAAAGGCAGCCTTCCCAGGTTGGAGAAGGGTCAGGAGAGGCAAGAAGAGAAAGTGACCTTTGAGCTGAGACTTGAGATTGAGTAGATTTTCTAAAGAATCAGTGGCAGCAAATTCCAAGCAGAGAGAGCTCCTTGGGCAAATCAGTGAAAATGCCCTGGGGCAGATTGGGGGAAATAGTTAAAAGTTCAAGATGGCCAGAGCCTAGAGCAGGGACAGTGGACAGAGGAGGTTGGAGATCACACGAGAGCCAGGCCCTGAAGGGTAATGTAGGGCACGCTAAGGGGTTTGGCTGTGATGCTAAGTATTGTTAGGGACCAGTGGAAGTTTCTCCATAAGGGGGTGCCTTATGCACTTTTAGAAAATTACTCTGGCTACAAGGAACACGTCTTAGAGGTGAGTTGTCTTATTTGTATCTCCTGTGAGGGGTTTGTACTATTTCTTGCGTCTTCGGCTTGAAGTTCTCCATCCATTTTGGAAAATTCTTAGCCATTCTCTCTTCCAGTGTTGCTTCGGCTTTATTTTCTTCCCCGCTCTTTTTCCGTAACTGTGTTTTCATGGCTCGTAGGTCTCTTGAAATCGTTTCTAAAATTTCCATCCTTGTTTTCTTACTGTGATTACGTGGTCTGTTGTAAATAAAGCTTTGTTGGATCGTGGCTATGCCTGCTCATTTGTGGATTGCCTGTGGATGGCGGGTTTGGGTAGTTCTGACAGTTCTATTAGTCTGCGAAGCCCAAGATATTTACTACCTGGACCTTTACGGAGAAAGTTTGCCGATCGAGGGGCCAATCTGTTGTTAAGCACATCTGTTGAATTCTTTATTTTCAGCTGTGATTTTCTTTCCAGTTAGACAATGTCTAATTGATTCTTTTTCGTGGTTTTCGATTCTCTGCTTAAACTCTCCAGATAGGAATTTTTGAACACACCTATCACAGTTATTTTGAAATCCAGGTCTTGGGAGCACCTGGCTGGCTCAGTCGGTGGAGCGTGTGACTTTTGATCTCAGGGTTGTGAGTCTGAGCTCCACTTTGGGTGTAGAGGTTACTTAAAAAGGAAATCTTAAAAAACAAATAAAATCCATGTCTTTAAAAAAAAAAATTTTTTTTTATGTTTATTTACTTTTGAGACAGAGAGAGACAGAGCATGAGCACGGAAGGGGCAGAGAGAGAGGGAGACAGAATCCGAAGCAGGCTCCAGGCTCGGAGCCATCAGCCCAGAGCCCGATGCGGGGCTCGAACTCACGAACCGCGAGATCATGACCTGAGCCAAAGTCGGACACTCAACGGACTGAGTCACCCAGGCGCCCCAAAATCCATGTCTTAATAACACCACTATCTGGAACTCTAACCTTTTTTTTTTTTTCTTTCACTCTTGTTCTTTTGCCTTTTGTGTCTCCCAGTCTCCATAATGGTTATTGAGTTGTGGCTGGTTTATGGTCTATTATGGAGACATTTTGAAACTTCTATCTGGATGCTTGTTTTTTTTTTTTTTTTGTTCCAGATAGGATTACTGTTGTTTCTAATAGACAGCTGGTTTAGGGGAAGACAGCTTACTCTAATCAGGGGTTGAGCTGATAGGAAGCTCTTCTTCTGTCTCCGTGAAGGCTGATGTAAGCTTTTGTTTACCCATACCTTTTGGGAAGAGCTCTGGGAGGGTCACAGTGAAATCCAGAGTTGTTCACCAGAACTTTGAAGGGACAACTAGTGTTTCATGTTGGGCCCATAATTTTTGCATGTTCCTTCTCTCCCTAGGGTCATGGTCCTACCTACAAGGCCTTCTGGCCGAGTAGTTCCCTCATGGCTTCCAGTAGATATTTTTTGCATTTCTTTGGGAAGAGGCTTTCATGATTATTATCAGAAGAGGGATTGACTTACACTTAGCTACTCTGCCATTACTGGGAATGGAATAATGGATTTTAGGTGACTTATAATAAGACACAGAAACATGAGACCGGTGAATGAGAAGTTGTATCCAGTTAAGAAGTAATGGTGATTGAACCAAAGGCTATAGTAAGGAGTAGGATATACAGGTGGCAAATGAATATGTGAAAGATGTTTAGTATCATTAGCCATCAGGGAAATACACACATAATGACTTACTACCGCAAACCTATCAGTATGGCTAAAAGTAAAAAAAAGGGACAACATCAAATGCCGGTGAGTATGTGGGGAAACTATCACTTGTACATTGCGGGTGTGTATATAAAATGGTATAGTCACTCTGGAAAACAGTTTGGCAGTTCCTGATAAAACTAAATATAGCATCAGCATCCCATCCAGCCAGTACACTCTTGGGCATTTATTCCAGAAAAGTGGAAACTGGTATTTATGTACAAAGCCATGCATATGAATGTTCGTAGCAGTTTCATTTGTGGTATCTCCACACTGGAAACAAGATGTCCTTCCAACAAGTGAATAATTAAACAAATTGTAGTACATCCATGCCATGAAATACTACTCAGTAATGAAAAGCAACAGACAACCGATTTGCCCCAAAACCTGCTTACGTGTCCACAGGATTATGCTTAGTAAAAAAAGTCAGTGTCAAAGTACATGCTGTGTGATCGTCCGGATCCTGGTTGTGATTAGAGGACACTGGGAAAAGAATTGCAAAGTTCTCTCTGTCTTATTTCTTATAGCTCCATGTGAATCTATAATTATATTAATAAAATTTTAATGAAAACCAACAAAACAGCTACAACATAATGTCACTTGGAATTTCACAAGCTTTTAAAAAATTTCACTGTTTGCATATTTTGTTGCACACATACAGTTAAAAAAATGAAAGATTGTTACTCTTTAAAAATGTTTTGTTTAGTTTTGGGGGGGGGGGAGACAGACGTGGGGGAGGGTCAGAGAGGGAAGGAGACACAGAATACCAAGCAGGCTCCAGGCTCTGAGCTGTCAGCATACAGCTCGATATGGGGCTCAAACCCACGAACCGCGAGATCACGACCTGAGCCAAAGTCGGACGCTTAACTGACCGAGCCACCCAGGGGCCCCTAAAAGGCACATGATAATGCAACTGTTGTACATTCTGCTCTTGTGAGTACATTGTCCAACCAGGTATATAAGTCAGGGTGGTTTTTTTTTTTTTTTTAAGTTATTTTTGAGAGAGAGAGAGTGCGAACAGAGGAGGGACAGAGAGAGAGAGAGAGAGAAAGTGAATCCCAAGCAGGCTCCACGCTGTCAGCACAGAGCCCAATGTGGGGCTCCATCTCATGAGCTGTGAGATCATGACCTCAGCATTTTTATTTGTACACAAATAATCCTCTATGTTTCATTTCAGTAGAAGTATCTATTAAAGGATGTGAAGTAGTCTACAGAATCTCTAGGAGAGCCAAGGTCCTTCTCTTGTAGAAATAAATTAACTCTAGGGGCGCCTGGGTGGTGCAGTCGGTTAAGCGTCCGACTTCAGCCAGGTCACGATCTCGCGGTCCGTGAGTTCGAGCCCCGCGTCGGGCTCTGGGCTGATGGCTCGGAGCCTGGAGCCTGTTTCCGATTCTGTGTCTCCCTCTCTCTGCCCCTCGCCCATTCATGCTCTGTCTCTCTCTGTCCCAAAAATAAATAAACGTTGAAAAAAAAAATTAAAAAAAAAAAGAAATAAATTAACTCTAAGTGTCAAAAGCTCTTATACTGCTACCCTGAAGAATTGGACATCTCCGCTAACGTGCCTTCTAGTAGATGGCTTTGTGGGTGTGAATTTTGCTTTTTCTTGACACTTAGTTCAGAGTCTAAATGTCTTACGGATGATCCTAATTGGTAAACCTAGACCTTATTGCTACAGGGCAATGTGAAGATATATTTTCTGGGTTCAGCCTTAGGAAGATGTATCACTTCATGTGGAAAAGGAGCAAAGATGTTAGATGGACATAAGTCACAGGAGCCCACTACAGTCCAACCCTTGGCTTACATTTCCAAGTAAGAACAACGTTCTTTTTTTTTGTTTTTTTTTAAGTTATTTATTTTGAGAGAGCACGAGAGCGAGTGAGCAGGGGAGGGGTAGAGAGAGGGAGAGACAGAATCCTAAGCAGGCTCCACAGTGTCAGCACGGAGTCTGACACGAGACTTGATCTCACAAACCATGAGATCATGACCTGAGCTGAGATCAAAAGTCAGATGCTTAACCGACTGAGCCACCCAGGTGCCCCAACAACACTCTTTCATAAAATAATCCAAAAGTAGAATCAGGTATCTTTTCCAGAGGCACCTGGATGGCTCAGTCGGTTAACCATCTGACTTCAGCTCATGTCATGATCTCATGGTTCTTGGGTTTGAGCCCTGCATTGGGCTCTGTGCTGACAGCTTGGAGCCTGGAGCCTGCTTCAGATTCTGCCTCATGATCCCTCTCTCTCTGCCCCTCCTTGCTCACACTGTCTCTCTCTCTCTCTCAAATGTAAATGTAAAAATATTATTATTATTTTTTAAATCACTCTCTTATCCAAAAGGGAGCATGGAAGGTCACAGGCTTTCCAGGTAATGGTGTTTCCTCCTCTAACTCAATCACTATCTCTGTTAGGTATTTGTAACCAATGTAGTACATTGTGAAATTCACCACCACCAGCGTATGCTATAGAAAATAGTGAAGAGTAGCGAGAGTGATCATGAAGGTGTAGTTGTATTTTTTGCTTTTCTCCAGTACCTACCAATTTCAGGCTTCTTTTTCCCTTAGTAAGTATTCACCTTGTCAGGATTCTTTACCCGAGAGGGTGACCTTTTGCTTCAGGGATGGATTTTAACCTCGGCAATCCTGGTTATTTGGAGTTTCTACAATTTTCTATTAGCTTTTTCCAAAGGGAAATGCAGTAATAGGAGAGCTCCATGGGAGATCCTCTCCATGAATGCTGTGAACTTCGCATGTGGGAAATGATAAAGTTGTGAACCCCACCTTCCCTGTAACTCAGCAGACCCCAGAATCAGACTCTGTACTTGCATTTTAGCTACACACGCCCTGCCTGACTAGGCATTCAATCCTTTTTGACTAGTTTGTGAAAATCCCTGCAAAGGCTCTCGTGGCTGTAATTGATTGGAAAAACCCAGGTTGCATGCATATCTCTTATTAAGTAGGTTGTCTGAGCATGCAAGTCCTTGCTTCTACTTTGGGAAATGTTCAAAGTGAAGGAATGTGTGTCTAACTTGTTTCAAATATCTGCATAGAACTTAACCCAAAATGTTGCACACCGCTTACAAGCTGGAACTCCTGATGCTTTCTGTACTGCAGTGCTGAGGGAAGGAAATGGGGTCGAAGGGGTGAATAGAGAAAGATTGGAATCTGGGGATGGTCTTTGAGAAACAAGTTGGCCTTGGGTGGTAACATCACATAAACAATCCGAGGTTCAGTAAACAGTGAACGTGGCATTTCCCCGCAAGACTTCACTTAGTTTCATTGTCGCGGGCTGTGTATGACCCTGACAGGGAGTTAGTGCCTTTTACCACAGCAGCGATGCTCGCGTTCTGATCCATTATCTCCCAGACACTGAGATTTCAAGCTTTCTTTTGAGGCTTGACGTGTCGGTTTTATTCTGGTAATGAGATATATGTGTTATCAAATTTTCATAACCCAGATTTAGAGACTGAGAAAAACCTTGTTGATGTGGCCACAACAGTCTCCCTCCTGCCTAGAGAATAACGTGACCGTCTGTAATGTGACCTCAGTGACCCGTGTCACCTCTCCTCCATCTTTCTGTAAACTCTGGGCTGCAAGCAAATCAGATTTTCTTTCCTGAACAATTCACCCTCTGATCTCCACGTTTTCGTTTATGCACTTCCCTGCCCTTAGCCTGCTGCTACTACCCTTCCTTTTATTACTATGTTCTAAATCTGTAAGACCTCGGCGGGGAGAAAACACCCCTTAGTAGATGTGTTAACGTCTGTGAAAATAGCCAGCAGACTCTCTTGCGCATACTCAGTAGGATTTACTTACGTGACCTCTTCAATGCCTTGCTTTTTTGATTCTTCCAGTTGAAATTACTTTCTTCTGTTATACCACAGTAATAACTAGTGCGACTTTGAATGTGTCTAGTCCGTAGGACGGGATACCTGTGCACAGTGAAGTGAGGAAGTGATGGGTAATTTCTAACTATTTTCAAAACGTACCTAAATTGTGATCCCGTATTTATGAATTTCTAATTTTGGTGAAATATGTGTGTTTGAAATCTGATTTGATACTTAGTTTTCAGTGCTAATATAGGCTACGTTTGTTTGTTTCTCCTTTCAAGGAAGTTTCTTCCTTTTTTTTTTAATGTTTATTTATTTATTATTTTTAATGTTTATTTTTGAGAGAGAGACACACAGCACGAGCTGGGGAGGAGCAGAGAGAGAGGGAGACACAGAATCCGAAGCAGCTCCAGGCTCCGAGCTGTCAGCACAGAGCCCATCATGGGGCTCAAACTCACGAACCGTGACATCATGACCTGAGCCCAAGTCAGACACTTAACCAACAGAGCCACTCAGGCACCCCTAGGACATTGCTTTCCTTTTTTCCCTTCCTTCCTTCCTTCCTTCCTTCCTTCCTTCCTTCCTTCCATCCATCCATCCATTCATCCATTTGTCTCTTCTTTTTTGTTTCATGAAATAGGCTGAAATTAATACCATATACACTGTATCTGTCAGGTTTCAACCAGAGAAACAAACCCAGTACGAGATGTGTATGAAGGGATTTCTTGTAAATTAGTCTACACAGTGATGGAGCGGGCTGAGGTGGGTTACCAGGAAGGGCAGACTAAAAGTCTCAGCTACAGGGCGATACAAGCAAAATTTCTTCTTTAGAGAAGTCTTACCTCTGCAATGATTCAATCAGGTCCCCCTAAAATCCTCTCCTTTAGAAAATCAACAGATTATGGGCTTTAATCCCAGCTACAGAATATCTTAATAGCAACACCTAGATTGGTTTTTGATTGAATAACTAGGCAAATTGACACTTAAAATTGACCGTCTCATACGTCTTTATGTGGATACATGAGAGATTCTCCAGTGAAATTACCGGGGTCGTTGGTGTAGCATTTTCAAGTTTATGGGCCATTTCACATGGCTTCCTAAGGTGGTGGAGACAATTTGCACTCCATAATCAGTTATGAGAATTATCAGTGTTTCTTCTCCTGGTCAGAGGTTGAGATGATTGGATTTTTAGGCTTTGCCGGTATTTTGAGCTTAAGACTACTTTGGGGGCACCTGGGTGGCTCTATCCGTTGAGTGACCCACTTCGGCTCAGGTCATGATCTCATAGTTCATGAGTTCGAGCCCCACGTCGGGTTCTGTGCTGACAGCTCGGAGCCTGGAGCCTGCTTCGGATTCTGGGTCTCCCTCTCTCTCTGCCCCTGCCCTGCTCGTGCTCTGTCTCTCTCTCCCTCCCTCTCTCAAAAATAAATAAATATTAATAAAAAATTAAAAGAATAATTAGCATTGTATTATTTTCCTCTTGTTGCATAACATTTTACCATAAGCTTTGGGGCTTTACAACAATTAATAGCTCACAGTTTTTGTGGGGCAGGAATCTGGGCACAACGTGTCTGGGTGGCTCTATTCAGAGCACTGATAATGAAGTGTAGATTTTAGGTTCAGCCACTTGGGGCAGCCATATGAAATATCTCAAAAAGTTGTGTTTGATTACATGAAGAATTGCATGAGATGTTTAGAGCAGCTTTATTCATGATCTTTAAATGCTGGAATCAGCTCAAATGTTCATCAAACAGTGAATGGTTAAATAAATGTGGTCTACGATGGAATACTACTCAGCTATAAAAATGAATGAACTATTGACACAAAAAACCAGCATGGATTTTTATTAGGCTATTTATTTTCTTAGTGCTGAGTTTTGAGAGTTCTTTGTATAATCTAGATACAAACCTTGTATCAGACCTGTGATTTGTAAATACTTTCTCCCCGTCTGTGGCTTATCTTTTCCTTCTTTGAATAATAGTACCTTTCAAGGAGCAGTATTTTTAAATACTGAAGTCCTACTTATCACTTTGTTCTTTTATGGATTGTAGTTTTGTTTTGTTTTTTAATTTTGAGAGAGAGAGAAAGAGACAGAGGATCTGAAGCGGGCTATGCACCTACAACAAAGAGCCCAATGTGGGGCTTGAACTCACAAACTGCAAGATCATGACCTGAGCTGAAGTCGGATGATTAACTGACCCAGCCACCCAGGTGTCCCATGGATTGTAGTTTTGATGTCTTATCTGAGAAACTGGTGCCTAGCCCAAAGTCTCAAATATTTCCTTCTAAAAGTTTTGTAATTTTGGCTTTATGACCCATTTGGAGCTAATTTTTGACTCCAATTTTTGGGTGTATGTATTCCATATTTATGCAAATATGTATGTGTATATTTAAATAATCTTTCATCATATACATTATAAATTTCTGGGTTTTTTTTTTTTTTGAAAGAGTATTTTTGTAGCTCCCACTTGCTTAACTCTGCTTAAATATTTTATCAGATTTACTAGGATGGCACCTAGTGTAAGTTTACCTCCGTCTCACCCAACAAAGAATTCCTCAGCTCCCCCAGAGACCCCATAAAACTGTGTGCTTTCTCCTACAACAGAAATCATTCCCTTTATCTTCATGGATTTTTTTTTTTTTTTTTTTTTAGCTGGAAAGCAAGCTGGTTTCATGTTACAACACAGTATTCAATTTTGTGTAATTTTTTTAGTGTTTCCCCCAACTTTTGGTCAGAGATAGGCTCTCTAATGGCCCTCATTGATGGGTGTACAATCAAGCTCCATTTTTCAGGACCGCAGTATCCAAATGCAACATTTAAAGCACTTGGTGACCCCCACCAAATTCTTGATGTGTCCTTCAGTTTTACAAAGGTACATTTGCAAATTGCAATTGCAAATGGCAGGCAGCCATAGGGAACTCCTCATTGGTCTCCGATGCAGAAGTAAAAATGTCGCTCTTCAAACAACCATAGCTTTTGATTTGTGGCGTGTGTTTGGGAAATAAAGCATTCAGGCACTGGCCCAAACATAAAGTGGAAATACGCCACACAAGGCAGATGTTCCCTAAACAAAGAGATGTAGGACTCCGTGGATGTTCCAGCTGTTGATTTGCTAGAAGTCTCAGAGAGAAGATGGTCATTTGAAATAAAATCCCTTTCTCTTTGTAAAAGCACCATTGTGGGTAAAGAAGACATTTCATTTCAGAAATACAATCTACTGATGACTTACTTAGAAATACATGGAGTCCAAGCTCCTACTCTGTTTCTAAAGGGACAGAAGAACATTTTGTAAGTGAATGAATGGCTGTGTGAATATATGATATATATTCAGTATATATGATTATATATGATATGTATATTCAGTTAGTAAAGTGTATTCATACTGTTACGTCAGGCACTTTCTCAGACGCTTGAGATACATCAGACACAGTCCTTGGCCACATGGAGCTTAAAGTCTGTAGGGGGAAGAGAGCTGTTATTCAGGTCATGTCTAGACATATATATAACCACAGTGAAGATGAGCGTTTCAGTGGGAAGGTTGAAGTGATGTCTGACTAGCCTGGGAGTCAGAGGAGTTTTCTTGGAGAAATGACATTTGATTTGAAACCTGAATGGTAATTAATGGAGTGGAGAGATGAGGGAAGTGCATTATAGACAGAAGAAGCAGCATATGCAAAGGCCCGGTGGCAGGAAGAAATAGGGTCCTAACTGTCCACGAGAAGGGCCAGTGTAGATGCAGGGAGGTAGTGAGAAGGAAGATGTCAGGAAAGCAGGGCAGTGGGCAGAACACTGGGGGCTCGTAAGCCATGTTGAAGTATTGTGGCTTTGTCCCAAAAGGATTAGAAGTCACTGGTGGGTTTTTAGTGGCACTGATCGATCGGACTTGTGTTTCCAAAGATTACACTGGCTGTAGCCTGGAGACCCATTGAGTGTAGGTTCCGGTTGAAAGTAAGAGGACTTAAAAACAGATTAAGCGGGGGTCCCCATGAAAGGTGGTGACCAAGGTGGTGGCAGTGGGCATGCCCGGGACAGTCTCACCAAGTACAGCAAGAATCATCAAAGATGACTTGGGTTTCTGGCTTGAGCAGCTGGGGGCTGGTGACATCATGCATGGAGAGGGGAAGATCTGGCAGAAGACAGGTGTGGGAGTTCACCTGTTGAATTTGAGGTGACTCCAGGACTCTGAAGCAGGATAAACGGGTAGATGTGTGTGCGGGTCTGGAGCTCACAAGAAAGGTCCGCTTTCGAATGACAAATTTAGGGGTCACCGTTATATAAATGGTAGCTGAAGCTGTGGGTATGGAGGCCTTTGACGTGTCAGCATTTACAGAGTTGAGAGTAGTTTTAAACTCCCAACATTTCATGTCTGGATATTGGAGCCTCAGCCTGCAAGGAGACCTATCTGTAAAGAAGGAATTATCAGGAGAAGGTGATATCATGAAAGTCAAGGGGGAGAAGTCTTAAAAGCAGAATAATGAAGGAATGTCAAGGGTTCAAACCATGGAAGCCCATCGACTGATGAGCGGATATTCCCACGGAATACTACTCAGCCATAAAAAAGAACAAAATTCTGCCATTTGGGACAACACCATGGATGTCTCTAGAAGGTCTCATACCAAGTGAAATAAGCCAGTCAGAGAAAGACAAATCGCATATGATTTCACTCCTTTTGAAATTTAAGAAATTCCTATTGGAATTTAAGAAACAAAGCAAACAAAGAAAAAAGACAAACAGAAAACCAGACTCTTTACTGTAGAGAGCAAACAGATGGTCACCAGAGGGGAGGTGGGGGGATGGGTGAACTAGGTGATGGGGAGTAAGAGGACGCTCATTGTGATAAGTACTCAGTAATGTATACAGTTGTTGAATCACTATATTGTACACCTGGAACTAACATAACACTGTATGTTAGCTACGCTGGAATTAAAATGAAATGTAATGTCAAGTATTTCTGAGATGTGGCTGAAATGTGGCTGAAATGCTGAAAAAATGTGAAGTTCAAAATTGTTCATGGGTGAAGCAGGTTTGTCTTCTGCGACCTTGTTGTGTACCATATCTTTGTTATATCCTTTAATTTCTGTCTTTGTCTATACGGATCTGTTGTTTTCATCTCCCTCACTGTATGGAGAGGATATATATTGTCTGTGGTTCTGGAAACGTACAAAGAAAAATCAGTGTCTACCCTTATTTTTCTTACCGTCGGAGTCAAGCAATGATAGGGATTTAATTCAAGTGCCCTTATAAGAAGATCAGAAACAATTTATGCGGTTTCTTCCTGCTTTCTCTGTCTTTTTTTTTTTTTTTTTTAACAAAGTTCAGATCATCTGGGATTATTTACCACGTCACACAATTTCGCTTCGTTTCTGGGTGAGTCTTTAGTTACACTTAAGCGGAAATATTTCACGTTTGTGGGCTATAACGTCACCTCAGAATAAAATCTGAATACTGTTGAAATGTAGATCATGGGAGATTCTCACAGTTCTAACCCCAGGCAAGAACTGCAATGACAAACAACGTTTCCTGATTTCTCTTCCTCTCTAAAATGTGTATGGGGGGGGGTGTCTATAGTTCAGACTGCTTAACAATCCATGGTCCTTTTTGGTCTGAACATTTATGTCTCTTGTGACTTGTTAGCCCTGGAAAACCCTACCTGGATCATTTCTTCTCCTCCACCTTCTCTGTTTCCTCTCTTTGGAACCCTTGTTGCTGGTGGTTGGATCACTTCAGTCCTCAGTTTGGGTAACACAACACAACAACGGATTCCTCTTGTGGCTGACCGGTTGCTGTGAATCACTGTCCCAGAATGGATGCAAGAGAAACATGGCGGTCAGGAGTGAGAGCCTCAAAAAGTTAACACCTGCCCAGTGGAGGGAGAGCTTCTGCTCTTCTGATTATAGCACTGGATCCCCAGCCTGTTTGCAGGTCTGTGTTTCATGTGGAAAAAAAAAATCAGCATAGGTCTTTCTCATGTCACTTCTATTAGCTTCATAGTTAGGGGATAATCCTTCAAACTTCAAACCTCATGTTGCCTATAGGTTTCAGGCATTACCATTTTTAGGTTTAAGGTGCCTCTCGTTTTTAGTATCGCTGCAGATTTTTGTATTTCTGGATTTTCAGGGATTCTGGTGGGTTGCCCTAGTGACATTTTAAATTGGACATCTCTAGAAATGTTTACTGAGTAGTGATTCTACAAGGGACACATCAGTAGCCTCTTTGGTCTAAAATGTAATTCCGAAAAGAGGGAAAAAAGAAAGGTCCAAACTGGTTTTATACTAGAATATCATTTTGAGTATGATGGCAACTGTTTTTTCCTTGTCTTGGAGTTACTACCAAAGGGGGGGGGGATACCCATAATTTACAATAACCTATCTATTACCTTGATTTTTTAAGTAGAAGTAAATAGGCTGACAGACCCGTTTCTCCAGCATCCTGAGCTTTCACAACTGTCCTTAATAAACAGCCGGTTAAAATCCTTGTCACTTCATACTTAAGAAGTATAATGTGTGTTTTAGAGACGTATTCACTCTCAAGTCACTAGCTGCGGGGATAGGGGCAAAAGCTGTGGCTAATTATTAACAACTTTACAAAGCTGATATTGGATTTCTAATGTATCCCAAATGCCCCTTTTCTCTGTTGAGTTCCTGTGTCTCCCTCGCTAGTGCATTGCGAGCTTGGAGAATGACTTTGAGATCCTAGGGTTTCAGAAACACTTGAAGCAGTAACAGATTCTCTGGTCGTTTCCAAACAGTGTGCACAACTGCTACAACATCTGGATACAAAGGGGAATAGCTGCCGGCTGGGAGGTGGCCAATAGCATCCCTGCCTTCCACCTGCTTCAAGATGGCCACCTCCCAGCTGCTGAGTAAAGAGGAGGAAAGGGGGTCAGGGTTGCCTTGTAAACCAGGCCAACCTGGTGTAGACGTATTTTAACTCCCAGATCTCTGTCTCTTTCCCTGTGACCTCTCCTGGACCTCAGGGTGATATTTCCAACTGCCATACCTACAAATCTGTACTAAGTTGCCAGAGACCCTAGCTATCTGTCAGCAAGACTGTTCTGGAAGTTGAGGACCAGAAACGGAGGTTTTGAGTTGAAAATCAGCCCTCCGACTGTCCCTGGGCGTATGTCCTGGGGGTGAAAGTGACATAATTAAGGCATCCAATTAAGTTGGCGTTTATTGGCGAAAGCTCTGACTTCTGAGTAGCTCGCCCATGTGTCAGCTAATCTCATACTAAGAAAGCGCATGCTGGAGTCATTACATTCAGACATGAGTCTCCCTGGTAGGACAAGGTCTAAGGCCAGGACAAAAAGATCATTTTCTGCTGAAATCTGCCTATCTCATTAGCCTTTTCATGGGTGATATAACTTCTCCTTCCCTCCAAATATGCAGGGGTCCCATGGCTATCACTACGAAGCATGCCATTTCCATTATTGTTGTAAATTATGAGCCAAGACCCTGGAGGCCTTTGTCCCAAGTTACAGATACTTATCGAAGATGAACTATTATATGACAGCACAAGGAAAAATGAACTTTAGGAAGTAAAGCTAACAGATTTTTTTATAAACCATTAATCCATCTAGCATGTGTAATACAGATAATTCCCATAAAGTGAGGTACGTAGTTCACATGGATTATTCCTGAATTTATAACACACACACACACACACACATCTTTTCAAATACACAAGACCATCAGTTTAATATTCTAATTTTTTATTGATTTTAGTTTGATTTTTCTTAGCCTTTTTTTAAATGATTTTTTCCAATAGAATTTCTGAGTTATGTTGACTCTCGTTATTATTAGTTTTTGTTCTTTTCTCGTTTAGGATCTGAAATGCAAACAGAGCTAAAAGTTGGCTCCGTTAATAACAAAGATACTGTGAGGGGCGCCTGGGTGGCGCAGTCGGTTAAGCGTCCGACTTCAGCCAGGTCACGATCTCAGGTCACGATCTCGCGGTCCGGGAGTTCGAGCCTCGCGTCAGGTTCTGGGCTGATGGCTCAGAGCCTGGAGCCTGTTTCCGTCTCTGTGTCCCTCTCTCTCTGACCCTCCCCCGTTCATGCTCTGTCTCTCTCTGTCCCAAAAATAAATAAACGTTAAAAAAAAATTAAAAAAAAAATAACAAAGATGCTGTGAAATTATAGTGTTGTATCGCTTGTAGGTCTTTTTTCTCTTTTAATGTATAAACATTATTTTTGAGAGACAGAGTGAAAGTAGGGGAGGGGCAGAGAGAGAGGGAGATACAGAATCCAAAACAGGCTCCAGGCTCCGAGCTGTCAGCACAGAGCCCAATGTGGGGCCAAACTCACGAACCATGAGATCATGACCTGAGCTGAAGTCTGACGCTTAACCGACTGAGCCACCCAGGCGCCCCCAAAATATTTCTTTAAACAACTAATCTTGGGGTGCCTGGGTGGCGCAGTCGGTTAAGCGTCCGACTTCAGCCAGGTCACGATCTCGCGGTCCGTGAATTCGAGCCCCGCGTCAGGCTCTGGGCTGGTGGCTCAGAGCCTGTAGCCTGTTTCCGATTCTGTGTCTCCCTCTCTCTCTGCCCCTCCCCCGTTCATGCTCTGTCTCTCTCTGTCCCAAAAATCAATAAACGTTGAAAAAAAAATTTTTAAACAACTAATCTTGTATCTTTATACCCTATCACCATTTACTGCATGGAAAGTGTTTTGTATAAACATACTTGTAAACTGAAACATAGACAGAGGTCATTTTCTTCCTAACTAAACATTAATCATTAGAGAGACTGGTTTTCTTTCCTCCTATGCAATTTTTTTTTTAATTTTTTTTTCAACGTTTTTTTATTTATTTTTGGGACAGAGAGAGACAGGGCATGAACGGGGGAGGGGCAGAGAGAGAGGGAGACACAGAATCGGAAACAGGCTCCAGGCTCCGAGCCATCAGCCCGGAGCCTGACGCGGGGCTCGAACTCACGGACCGCGAGATCGTGACCTGGCTGAAGTCGGACGCTTAACTGACTGTGCCACCCAGGCGCCCCCCTATGCAATTTTAAGAAGAGAGACACCACGCCTTGACAAAAATGAGTGAAAGAACCTGTCGGTAGCAGTCCTGCCTCGGAAGCAATACTGAAGGAAGTCTTTCCAGCTGAAGAAGAGAGTCACAGGTGGTAATTCAAATCCATATGAAGAAACGAAGAGAACCCAGGGACTAGGTTAGCATAAAAGATTGTGTGAATATACATTGTACTCCTTTTCTCCTCTTAACTTTTTTTTTAAAGATTTATATAAAATTGCTTAACACAATAATTATGACATTGGAACTTTGAGTTTATAACATATATAGAAGAAGTGCCTACAATAACCAGAGCCCAAAAGTGGGGGAAGGAAGTGAAGCTAGATTGGGACGGATTTTTATATTTTACCTGAATTAAGTTGTATTCACCTAAAGGTGATTAAAAAAGGTGAAGACGTTGGGGCGCCTGGGTGGCGCAGTCGGTTAAGCGTCCGACTTCAGCCAGGTCACGATCTCGCGGTCCGTGAGTTCGAGCCCCGTGTCGGGCTCTGGGCTGATGGCTCAGAGCCTGGAGCCTGTTTCCGATTCTGTGTCTCCCTCTCTCTCTGCCCCTCCCCCGTTCATGCTCTGTCTCTCTCTGTCCCAAAAAATAAATAAACGTTGAAAAAAAAAATTAAAAAAAAAAAAAAGGTGAAGACGCATCTATAGTTCCTGAAAGGACTGCTAAGAAAATAGCTAAAATGTTACGTAGTTACAAAAGAACAAAGGAATAAAATGATACACCAAAAGAAGTTATTCAACCAAAAAGACAATAAAAAGGAAGAGAGGAAAAAACCCCGAGACATCTAACAATCAGAAGAGCAACAGGGCTGATGGAAAACGCAACCATATCAATAATTCTATTAATATGAATTAAACAATCCAGACCAAAGGCACAGATCTTCAGATCAGAAGAACACCCAAGATCCAAATACACCCTTTCAATATGAGACACACTCTAGACTCAAGTAAGGCGAAAGGACGCTGATGGGGAAAAGATAATACCAGGCGAGTACTCACAGCAAGAGATCTGAAATGAGTGTCTTAATAGTGGACAAAAGAGACTTAAAGATTAGAAGTAGGACTAGAAATGATCAGGGACAAGTCATATGGATAATAGAATTCATCAGAAAGCTGTAGTAATTTGGGGGCACGTGGGTGGCTCAGTCGGTTAAGCGTCCAGCTTCGGCTCAGGTCACGATCTCACGGTTCGTGGGTTCGAGCCCCACGTCGGGGTCTGTGCTGACAGCTCGGAGCCTGGAGCCTGCTTCGGATTCTGTGTCTCCCTCTCTCTCTGCCCCTCCCCTGCTCATGCTCTGCCTCTCTCTGTCTCAAAAATAAGTAAACACTAAAAAATTAAAAAAAAAAAAAGATATAGCAGTGTTAAGTGCATGGACACCTAAAACAAGCCCTAAAATAACATTAAGCAAAAATGGACAGAACTGAAGGGAGCAACAGACAATTCGACAATAATAGACTGTATTATCCCACTCTCAGTAGAACAGCTAAACAGAAAAATCAGTAACACTGTCAATTACCTTGACCTACAGACATCAGTAGAAAGTTGTACCCAATGACAGCAGAACACACAGTCTTTTCAAGTGCAGAGGGAACATGGTCTAGGATACATCCTACGGTGGGTCAGAAAATAATCCTCAATAAATGGACATATTTTTGGATGACAGACTCCAGGAGATGGTAGGGACTTCACATGTATTACCTTAGAGATGATGAATAGTTTTTAGATCCTGTCCATTTGGTGCCCGACTGGCTGGCACCTGGTTCGCTGGAGTATCAATAAATATTTGTTGAATCAGTGAATACATGGATGAAAGGAGTAAGAGAGTGTGGGAGGGGAGGGGAGTATATTTCTGTCTTGTAGCTGTATTAATGTAGCGATTTTGTAATGTGAAAGTGGGCCAGACCAATCTGGAAAGTCTCCAGAAATCCACTGCCACAGCCAGTGTTTGTCAGTCTAAGACTTTACAGCTCCTAAAAACAAGCTATAAACATATGAAGTGCTGGCCAATGAAGGAGCTTGATAACAAAATTTGGGAGAGGAAGAATTCAGACCAGTTAAAGTCTTCCATGATGTATAATTCAGGGTCATTCTTCAGTGAGCCCCCCCCACCTCTGGATCACGTTGCACTGCCTCATAATTAGAGCATATGACAGAGCTCCTTAATTCAGACTCCCACCTCGTTTTCCATTGCAACCCTTAGAGTGATTCATTCATGAGCTGGAGATTTGTTTATTGACTCTGACCCTCCCTTCCTATAAACAAAAGGTCCATTTGCTTCAGAAATTTCCCATTTGGTTCTCTACCAATATGCACATTGTGAGCTCTTGAAACAAAAGAACTTTTAAAACACATTTTTAAAAGAAGACCACACAGGTGCCATTGGACGTGAACATGAAGCTGTTTTTTTGTTTTTTGTCTTTGTTTTTTTTTTTTTTTTAAAGTTCATGGCAACAATCTTCTAAGAGACCAGGGCCTAAATTTAAAAACTCAGGAGGAAGAGAGGGATATAAATGAAGTCTGCATATTAAATGAAACTTTAGTATCTATGAAATAGAGCTGAACAGCATTTTATGGCATTTGATTCTACCTTTTCTTTACAGAAAGCCATGTCCCGAGCTATCTTGGGCTTAATTTTCATGTTGCCATTCAGAAAAAGAAACAGAATGCTCCTGTGTCCATTCCTGCCAAGCATTCAAGATGGAGTGTTTCTGAAACGTTACAAAAAATGAGCCCAATATAAACTTGGTATTAACACAAATAATTCCTTTCCTTAGAGTGACCCTTTAACCCACATGATCTCATCCCTTTTTTACAGCATTGCATGTGACAGGATATCATGTAATGAGGCCATAAGGCTCAGAAGAACCACATTTCAGCTAAAAATGGAAGGTTGGGAATAAACAAAGCTGGCTAGTTTCACAGGGAATGGGGCAAATATACTACAATGTAAACACACTATGAGCTGGGCTTGGGTCGAAGGGTTGGAAATTTTCTTAACACAAAGACAGTGACTCCCCCTACCCCTTCCACTGGAGAGAAGCCCCCGGTTTACTAATGATACTATACCCAGAATTAGTACTGCCCACACCAGGATTGCCTCTCACCTTAGCATGACAAGATTTGGCCAACTGGCTTCCCTCTCATGAGCCAGGCGCCATTTTAGAGTTTTATTTGCTGCTGCTAAAAACCTAGGGGGAGGATGCCAGTCTTGACTGAAACCTTAGAAGGAGGAAGAGGAGAAATGAGATCTCAACTAAGAACGATTCGTCAACCATTCCAGAGGGGGGATGCTGGCCGAGGTCACTGGGGTCAGCAGAGAGCAAATCCCTCATCCCTAAGCAGAAATCTGCTGGCGGGCATCGCGGCAGCACTCCACAAATGCAAAGTCAGTAGCACCTGGTCTGCTCCTGATGGACGAGCAGAAATAATTAAAGGTGTCAGAAGTTGCTGGAAGAAATCCAGATGCAGGGCTCGAACTCACTAACCGCGAGATCATGACCTGAGCCGAAGTCGGACGCTTAATCGACTGAGGCACCCAGGTCCCCCAGGGCTGACCGTTCTTAAACTCGACAATACCAGGAGATGGGAAGATTCTGTACTTTTCTGACCCTTTTAAGGAGGATGCCCTTTGTGGATAGAGGGAGGACTTGAAAAGCTTTTGGGGAGGAAGACCTGCCTGAGAGCATGCTCAGACTGCCTTTCAAGAGGGTAGATTCTGCTACCTGTAGGACTCCTGCCCTTTCTGTAGAGAATCTGCAAATTGGCAGGTCAGGACTGAATCTACTGAGCAGCAGCAGGAGACCTTGCCCAGCAGGCAGATCCTTCCAGCTCTGCTCCCTCGCCATGCCCAGCCTCTTCTCGAAGTTAAGTGTTGAACAGATATTTAAATGCTATTGGCTTGAAGTCGTGCTGAATGTTGCCCTCAGCCCAGAAAGAAGGATGTGCCTCCCAGCACTGAAGGAAACGGCATGAAAATAAACAAGCAGGCAAAATAAACACCCCCAAAAATTGTTTGGGGCTTTAAATCTTGAGGACTGGAGAACATTCTAGCACTGGAGAGTCTCTTCACAGGAAGGAATCAGAAGTGGGAAAGGCCTACTTCAGGAACACGTGAAAATCTGGACTCATCCAATGGCACCATAAGAAGAGACTAGAAAGTCTTTAATTTGATGATCTGGAGACAATTTCTGAGTAGAACAAGGATTTCTTGGTTTATTTTGTTTTTCAAACAGATGTTAAAGGAAACTACCAGTGGAACAGAGGAAAGTGGGGTCCCCTTTGTGGGAGTTAAAGAGGAGGCCGGGACCTTGACTGCTGGGCCCTTCTGAAGGACCCTCAGTAACACGGTTCTTTCGTAACACATTTTTAGGAACTTCAAATTGTAAATTATTTTCAGCTGTTATTCTTAAAGTTCTATAAATTATCTAGAAAGTTGGATTTTTAAAATGTATTTACTTATACATGAGCATGTGTTTTCTTCTTGCCTCTGTGGGCGACTGTAGGGAATCAAGCTCTTTCTGTGTTCTGAGTTCCTGGTCTCAGTGGGTTGTTAGTGGTTTTGATGTAACAGGACAGAGTGTCCCAAATCCTGGAACCAAGGATATTTGGCGCGTGGGAAAGGGGAGTTTGGGCCGATAACAGTGAAGGGGTTAATGGCTTTAAGTTTGCTTTGCAACCAGTAGAAGCTCCCACCTCTAGAAGGAAATACGAACTTTTATGGGGTGAGTCAGGGATGCTGGCTGAGACAGGACAACGAAACCTGTGATTTGGGGGGCGCCAGGGAAGGATCACTGACTCCACATGGAAACAGCTGAGCTAAATGGCTTCCAGCCACTACGTGTGCTTGGAAAAGGCGTCCATTGGGGATGACCCCAATTATGATTCATTTTTTATACAACAGATACACATTGAAGACCTACTCTGTGGCAGCTCTATGGTGAGCCCAGGGGACGTAATTGGCTTTTTTGCAGCTTACGTTTCAGTGAGTTGTCATCAGTCTAAACAAAGCCAGTCTTCTGGTTGGTCCTAGAACTAACTCAGTGCTTCTACCAATAATCTCTAGAGAAGCCTAGAAGGCAAGAGTGAGATTTTTAAGTATGGGTATGTGCTGGCTTAAAACTCTTTTTTTTTCCACCATTACTTCCAGATAAATATAAAGCTATCTAAAGGTCACGGCCATGTCCTTTAAGCCTTGCTTGATCAGGCCCCCACTGACCTCCTTTTCATCTTGCTCTGTGCTGGGTTTCCTTCGGTCTGTGACGTGGGTCACCTTCTTTCTCCTGGAGAGTCACACACACACACACACGCTGTTGCCTTCGCCAGAGAGGGTCAGCCTCAGCTAATAGGCCTGTGTGTTTACAGAGCTCTGCCTTGTCCTTAGGAACTTGTAGCCGTCATTATCAGTCTACATTCTTCCACTTTTCTTCCCCCTAATTTTCATACAGAGGCATGCAAAACAATACTATCATAGAATCCATCTGTGATATCCAGAATACGACTGACAAGAGTTGGTGGAAATGTATAAATAAAATAATTATTAAAGCCTACAAAAGTAAATCCCTTTTCACCTTTTTTGAAGTTTACTTAGAGAGAGAGAGAAAGAAAGGGAAGAAAGAAAGAATCTCAGGTTCCATGCTGTCAGCACAGAGCCCGATGCCGGGCTCGAACTCACGAACCATGAGATCACGAAAGCCAAAGTCGGAAGCGTAGCTGATTGGGCCACCCCAGCGCCCCGCTTTCCACCTTTTAAACTTCATTTGTGCTCCCCAGTATTGTAGCCACTAGCCACGTGTGGCCATTGGACAGTGGGCATCCAAACTACAAAACATACTGCATTTCAAAGACTTAATGCCCAAAAAAGGAGGCGGGGCATGTAAAATATCTCAAGAGTACTGTATGTTACCATGACATGTTGTATGATATATTGAAATAACGTTATATTCAACATATTGTTAAAATTAATTTCCCCTTTAGAAAGTACTCTAAACCACGAGAGTCAAGTTTCCCAAGTCATTTAACTTAATTTAGGAGAAAAGTAACACGACTTTCCCAATTTTGTGTACTAAGCCTCACACACTCTCTATGTGTGGGAATATGCTAGGTACCTGTATTACCCACATCTTTTATTTTCTGTATTGTGATGCTTTGACAGCATTAGCCTTGCTGATCTTGAAGCAACTGTCCCTCCCAGGGTCGGTCAGTTCCTAGAGAGAGTCCATGATTTTTGCCCAAGAGTGTGCGTTTCAAATGCAAACCAACCAGTCAGAGCCCATAACCCCAACCAGCAACTTTACCTGGTCCTCATACTCTATTCTAGGCCTCTGCCCACTGGCCCTAATCATCTCAGGACCAGGTACCAGAAAACTGGGGACATCCCGAAGGGGCAAAACATTTCTTTTCACGTGGCTAGTAGAAAACCTAAAATTACGTCGGTGACTCATGTTGTATTTGTCTAGCACAACATGGCCCTAGTTCTCTACTTTTCTGGGATGACTTCTCTGACCTCCCTGACTAGATAATTCCCCCAATCGCCTATTCTCATGGCCTCTGCTCACCATAGCACTTACCCCACCTCCCTGTGTGATATTTGGTTCATGTCTACTCCCTCTGTAGACTCTTGACTCCATGAGCATGAAGACTGTCTTCTTTTTAACGTTTTTAATTTTTTTAATGTTTATTTGTTTTTGAGAGAGAGTGCATGCACGCAAGCGGGGGAGGGACAGAAAGAGAAGGAGACACGGAATCTGAAGCACCAGGCTTCGAGCTGTCAGCATAGAGCCTGACGTGGGGCTCAAACTCACGAACTGCGAGATCATGACGTGAGCAGAAGTCAGATGCTTTACCGACTGGGCCACCCAGGTGCCCCTCGTGAGGACTGTCTTTGCTCATCGCTGACTAATGTAGTTCTTGCTCCTATGAGCAATTCAAAATATTGTTGTATAAATAAATGAGCGGCCGTTATATGAAAAGACATTTACACCTGGCTGTTGACACGGAGCTAGGGATGAAGTCTAATAAAAATAAAATCAGAATTTAAAAGCTCTCATCTGGCTAGAGAGTGTGGCCAAATCATGAAAGATAAAGCTTGATAGAAATAGAAGTCGGGGCTCCTGCGTGGCTCAGTTGGTTAAGCCACTGACTCTTGATTTTAGCTGAGGTCATGATCTCACAGTTTGTGAGTTCGAGACTCACATTGGACTCTGTGCTGACAGCATGGGGTCTGCTTGGGATTCTTTTGTCTTCCTCTTTCTCTGCCCCTCCTTCTCTCTCTCTCTCTCTTGCTCTCCCTCTCTCAACAGCAACAACAAAAAACTTTTTTTTTTTTAAAAAAGAAGAAATAGAAGCTTAGTCCAGCACACCGATTAAAAAAAAATCCATTGTACCAGTGAAAAATGGGGGAACATTTGAATTTATATGGGTCTTGGGGTTGTAATTACAAGTTCAATGTTGTCCGTTACGATGAGGCTGTTATTACGTGTGGCAATGTAAATTCTCTAGTCCAGATAGAGTAGGAATCCCCCTATTGACCCAAGAATTTGTCCGATGATACGTGGCAAGCTGTAATCCCTCTGGGTGACCTTCCCAAGAGTGATTCCAAAGGAATTGAGCCAGTGTGGAAAGGGGCTTTGACACCAAGATGTATTTAACAAAGCTGATGGGAATAAGAGTGTGTTACTTGAAGGGTAGGGAGAATGTGATCTGAGTTTTCAGACACTGGAAGCTGTTTTGTTGAAGGGGTGTATAGACTCTTACTGCATTGTTCTAGATGATAGAGCTAGAGACTGTGAATCGTGATCACATAGTACCAATTTTCATCTTTAAAATTAAAAAAAAAAATAATGTTTATTTAGATTTTGAGAGAAGGAGACAGAGCCTGAGCGGGGAGGTGCAGAGAGAGAGAGGGAGACAGAATCGGAAGCAGGCTCCAGGCTCCGAGCTGTCAGCACAGAGCCTGACGTGGGGCTTGAACTCATGAATTCTGAAGTCATGACTTGAGCCAAAGTTGGAAGGTTAACAGACTAAGCCGTCCAGGTGCCCCATTTTTTAAAAAAATTTAATGTTCATTTTTGAGAGACAGCATGAGAAGGGGGTTCAGAGCCACCAGGTGCCCCATTTTTTAAAAATTAAGTTTATTTGAGAGAGAGAGAGGGCACAAGTGGGGGAGGGACAGAGAGAAGGAGAGACAGAAATTCAAGCAGGCTCTGTGCCATCAATGCAGAGCCTGATGGGGGCTCGAACCCACGAGCTGTGAGATCAGGACCTGAGCTGAGATCAAGAGTTGGGCGCTTACCTCTCTGCACCAGTCGGGTGCCCCTTCATCTTAATAGAAGGAACTGTTTAGGTGAAACTCCCTGGGGCTTCAGCATGTTACCTCACAAAGTAATCTGTTCCTTGTTATTGACAGGTGTCTACACAGAGACTGGTGACCATTCATGGTAGACGGGTTTCCTCAGGTTTGGCTAACTCGTTTTGTGGGGCCCAGCACTAAGTGAAAATGTGGGGCTCCTGCCAGGAGCAGGGATGTCGTAGTCCCACAGCCCCCAACCCTCTGTGTTTGCGTGACCGCCAGTGGGGTTGCAGCCTTCGGAGCAGGACATGCTCCATAACTGGATTGGGGGTAAAGGGGAAGCTCCTAGGAGTCCCCTGGATTGGGGACTGCTGTCATCCTGCCTCTTCCCCAGGAACAGCAGGGCATGAGTGGGGCCTCAGCTGTCTCCTGGAAACAGAGGTGATGGTGAAAGGCAACCATTCCTCTGTCGATATGGTGAGGTTGCCACTTGGGTGGCAGTAATCCACAGGTGGAGACCTGAGGGAGAGGGCAGGGCAGGAACCCATCCTGGGGAGAGGCTGGGGGATGGGAGACCGAATACGAATCAAAGCTCCAACTCCTGGAACCTGTTCCCTGGTCCCATCAGACTTGACTTACAAAATAGCAATTCAGGGGGTTCTGGGTGGTTTAGTTGGTTAAACGTCTGACTTCGGCTCGGGTCATGATCTCACAGTTCGTCAGTTCAAGCCCGGCATCGGTCTCTGCTGACAGCTCAGAGCCCGGAGCCTGCTTCGGAGTCTGCGTCTCCCTCTCTCTCTGCCCCTCCCAGCTTATGCTCTCGCGCTCTCTTTCTCTCTCGCTCTCGCTCGCTCTCTCAACCTCAGGCAGGCCTTTCTGAGCGGGGGAGGCTGTGCAGCTGCCTAATAATGAGCTTAGTGGGTTTTGGCATGAGGTCCTTCCAGGGAAAACAAAGGGATGGCTATTCTTTGGTCGTTGGCCGGTCTGGTTTGGAGCAGAGCACAGAGTTAAAGGCATGAACTTGATGGTGGGAAGGCGAAGCCGGCCCCAGCAGGGAGGAGCTTTCCTGCTCCAACAGGTGATGACACACTCCAGGAAAGCAGGTTGGATGGAGGTCCTGCCGTGTGAACGATCAGCGTGGTGCAGCCCAGACACGCGGAGGCTTCGAGAGGGGACGATCATCCTCTGAACTGAGAACAACAGGTGACGTGTCACCTGATCTGGGACCGAAACAGACGTCCGTCCTCTCAGGTTTCAGGGACTCGGACCCCTGCTCACGTTTGGGAGATCTGTTTCATCCCTGAAAGCACCTAAGCACACAAAACATTGTTCTTTCTGCCCACATCGGGTCCTTTCGTGCTCCGCTGTCTTTCCCCTTGACGTTCACTGTGGTCTCTCCAGATCTGCCCAGTGATTATTGAGCAATTACTTTATGTGAACTCTCCTGGGGATACACATGCAAATCACACTTGAGATGCCGCTGTCGGAACTTATCGAAACTACGAGAATGGAAAACGTGAATGTCTTAAAATGCAGCCGCCATCAGTCTGGTCACTGTAACAGAGAGCAAATCGTTGTCTCCACACGGCTGAGCTGCTCGCCCTCCGTACCGTTATTTGTTTCTATTTATTACCGAAATATTTTCCTGCTATCTCATATGGAACGGCTTTTGAAGATTTCTGTGAGCCACAGCTGGGAAATTCTTTCTTTGAAGTGCCCCATTTATTCACCTTTTGTCAGTGGCAGGCTCTTTATGCTCAGACATTTTATACTTTTCACAGTTACTTCAAAATCTATTTCATTGGACGCAGAGTCCATTTATCATTCGGCTCACATTCCTCTCTCTCTTCCCCCTCATTTCTCTCTCTCTCTGGCATTCTGCTAAGTTCATCAGAGTACTTTTTTCTCTCTCTCTCTTTTTCTTCCTCTTCTCTTCTTTCAAACTGTATCGTGGAGCCTTGAAAGATACAGAACGTCCACTGCTTTCAAATGTTCGCACATCCGGTTTTAACATGGGCCCCAGTCCGGCCCGGGGTTTGCAAAAGTTGGGGGCTTAATAAGTACACCAGCCGCCCTCAGACCTACCTAACTCTGAGGGTGGGTGGCTCACTGGAAAATACCAGCTTGATGCCATTTGGAATCAAAGCGAGCTTCTGTGGTCGGTCTGCCGGGTTGGTAAACGGATTCTCCCAGGCTCTGTCAGTGCACCGACTTTGCGCATGGCGGAGATTTGAATCGAGCTGTCTAGGTGTGGGAGAAACCAGAGGAGGAGTCATGGTTCTGAGACCGCGTCAGTGTCAGCAGCTACGCAACAGGGCTTTGTTTCTAAACGCAGTTTAGCCGAGTATTCCCACTTCTTTGACATAATCAGGAAAAAAGGCAGTTTGGCATGATGGAATCCCAGACAGTTGCTGTCTTGGGATCTTTCTCTTATTTGATGGCAGACATAGGGACTCAGCAGACATCGCTTAACCTGTTCACTGACTCAATGACTACCAACAATTCCAGTGACAACTAAGTTTGTGTGAATCTTAGGGGGTAACTTCCTCAGTGTGTTTTGTGCACATCAGGACTCCTCTGGGGTCTTTCTTCTGATTTTAGAAATCTTACAAGAGACCCATTGCCAAACCCCCCCCACAAAAAAAAACCAGAAAAAAGGTGCACTTAAAGAAGGAGAACTGGAGTACAATGTAATACGAGTGGTTTGATGGGAGAAGTTGGGACACTGGGTCACAGCTGGAAGGGCCAAGGGAGATCCCGAGGCTGTCTTCAAATATTTATGGGTGTCTTTTCCATGCAAACTTCATGCTTCAAAGTATTCCTCTGGTCATAGGAGTTATAATCCTATATATGAGATCATTCAGAAAAGAATATAAAAGAAAACCCAAAGTGAATCTTAATCCCTTTATGAAATTTTTGTAAAATGGAATTACAGCGCATACACAGGTGTTTTGATTAATCCTGACTATTTTTATCCTGTACAAATAAAATACATGCCTATTATCCAATGTAAGTATTACAGGCAGATATAAAATAGGAAGTGAAATCTGGCATCCCAAATATAAGCAATGCTCACAGATTTGGGGGACACTTTCTGACGTTTTCTTATACAGCAAAACCTTGGTTTGTGAGCATAATCCGTTCCGGAAACATGCTTGTAATCCACAGCACTTGTATATCAAAGCGAATTCTAAGAACCACTGGCTCCGTTGTGATGTGTGACGTTCGGCATCACGTGCTACTCGTGTTGCAAGACCTCTCTCGTTTATCAAGTTAAAATTTATCAGAAATGTGTGCTCGTCTTGCAGAACGCTCTCAGAACAAGTTAGTCGCGATCCAAGGTTTTACTGTACATCGATCTGTCTTTGTCCATTTGTTTGATGTTCCCGTCCCCACGTGGCAATGTGAGCTCCAGAACGAGAGGGTCTTGTTTGGTTTCACTCATCTGTCCCCAGCATCTAGAGCAGCCTTTGGGCATACAGCGTGCATTCAGTCAATAACTGTCAAAGGAATGAATGGACACATCAATGAATTGCTGCTAACTCCCCAGAATCAGGACTGTGTGTATTTCAGATCCTTAATCATATTGCTCCTTAACATCTGGCAAAACAGGATGCTTGTTTAGTTAAAAGGAAGAAGGAGAGAAAGAAAACAAAGGGAGAAAGAAAGGAAGAAAAAAAACCCTAATTTTTAGAAATTAGGTAGGAGGGCACCTGGGTGGTTCAGTTGGTTAAGCCTCCGACTTCAGCTCAGGTCATGATCTCACGGCTCCTGGGTTCCAGCCCCACGTCGGGCTCTGTGCTGACAGCTCAGAGCCTGGAGCCTCCTTCAGATTCTGTCTCCATCTCTCTCTGCCCCTCCCCTACTCATGTTCTGTCTCTCTCTCAAAAATAAATAAAAATTTTAAAAATAAAAAGAAATTAGGTAAGAAAAACAGTATATCATGTAAATTTTAATTAATTGATTTCTAAAGAGGTCTTTTCCCATTTTCTCCATTAGATTTTCTGGAGGAGCTTAGGCTAAGCAGCTGTAGGGGCCAAGGGCAGGCCACGATGGCATATTGATTGTTTTGAATGGAAGCTACTTGGGAAACAGCCAGGGCCAAGGCACTCAGACCCTCCTCCGTCCCCCTGAAGCAGGAAATAAATCTCCCATGTGGAAGGCAACCTCTCTGTACTAACAAGTAAAAAAGACCTCCTTATCATTAGAGACAGGGACTTGAAGGCCGAGAAAGCTGTAGAAACAAACCTTGTTACTTTTTTTTTCTAATCTACTTCCTCAGTCCAAATTCTGCTTAGAATTCCTTACTCATTCAAGTTCCCAAGTATCTGTTTTCTTTATCCTGTCATTTCCTCCCACATTAATTTTCCCTTCTTCTAAAAAGTATAAAATCTGTCTATATCTTGGCTTTTTTTTTTTTTTTGGTCTCAATTTCATTATTGGGCTTCTGTGTACATGTAATAAAACATTTTTTTCCCCCTTCCTTCCTGTTAACCTGTTTCATGTAAATTTACTTCTTAGCCCAGCTGGAAGACCTTGAATTTTTCCTTCCCTACACAACCTATTAAGCTTTTAATCTTCTAGTTTACAAAATGCATCCTTTATGTTATTTCCTTTCTCTGCTAGGTTTAAAATTGTTTTCTGTTCTTTGAATACATCATCTGTCCATTTTGAGTTTTTCTTGCTTAACTATAAAACCATCTAGTATTTTGATTTTGGCTTTGTGTACCATTTTAGCCACATACTGTCAATTTTGAGAGTAGTATTTTCATCCTGTATATGTTCTAGAGTTGTATTTTCTTTTAATTGTCTCTCTTAATAATTATTTAGGACTTTAATTTTTTATTGGTTAGCGCATATGTAATTACCTTTCTTTGTTATGAATCTGTATTTCCGTTGTACTTTTGTTAAAGTAATCTGTATACTTTTCACTTTTTGGAATTCATTAAGTTTTTATTAATGTCCTCAGGTATGATCAGTTTTTATAAATGTTCTATAGATGTTTAAGAATGAATTATAATTTTTACTTTTATAGAACAGGTAATATACTAAAAATGTGATGATCTTTGGAGTGCCTGGATGGCTCAGTCGTTTTAAGTGTCTGACTTCAGCTCAGGTCATGATCTCACGGTCCATGAGTTCAAGCCCTGCGTCGGGCTCTGTGCTGACCGCTCAGAGCCTGGAGCCACTTCAGATTCTGTGTCTCCCTCTCTCTGTCCCTCCCCCACTTGCGCTCTGTCTCAATCTCTCTCTCGCTCAAAAAATAAACATTAAAAAAATTTTAAATGTGATGATCCTTAATTAGTAACATTATTTACTGTGTTCTTTTTTGTGTGTCTAATCCATCTGTCAAGTCTAAAACATGTAATAAGTCTCATAGAGTGTGTTTTTGTTAATTTCTTGGTATTTGCTTTCTACTCGTATTGGCTGTCTGTAATTTGGCATCTAAATACCCATAGCGCGTATCTTTATCTTTATTGTGGGTTATATTTTGATTGATCTTATAAAATCAGCCTCTTTCTTTCACGTATTATTACTATTTTCTACTTTGGCTGCATCAAAAACTATCTCCTGTGCTTGAGGTGAAAGATTAGTTACATTGATTCCTGGTCACAATGGACGTTGGGGCCGGAGCGGTGGGAGGTCTCAACTCCCGAGTCACTCTCTTTTATGTCACTTCTGATTTATTAGAATAAATCCTAGTATCTTTTGCTCAATCCAGCTCCGCCGATCTTAAATTTAGTAGAAGCTCCTCTAGAAATGCTTGCCAAACAGTGTCCGGTATCGTGATTTTTCCTGGTTTGTTATAAAAGAAACTCTAGGTATTTGAATAAGGTAGACTATGCCTGTGGGATCCAGGAATGAGAATAATCCTATCAGTGGCAGGATGCTATGGAAGGAATTGGCAATCAGCCTCAAGGCAGGGATTAAAACCCTTTTAGAACTCAGTGGGAACGTACCTTTTTATGCGTAGGAGTGGGAAAAGTAGTCCATTTAGTCTGTACCTGGAGCAGGTTGGCATTTGAAACTAAGGATTCAGATTAAGCTTTCCCTGGCGGTACTCTGTACCTTTGAAATTCCAAATTCCTCATTTGTATGAAGGTGAAACCCTGCTCTTAAGATCTAGATCACGGTCCTTGGGAAGAAAATTAAGGGCTCAGACTGTGTCCCTGGACTTAGCATCGGGGTGATAGATGATACTGAAATTATGTGAGTGGCAGGATTTTAATCATCCGTAACAGCACGTAAATAACTCCGACCTCCATCCATTTCTTTTCCTTAGACAGAAACACCTTAAAGAAGTTCCTCACTCCTACCAATACCAGTACCCTATCGGTACGACTCTCTAGAAATACCCCTAATTTCTCTTTCCTAACCCAGAACGTTTCCAAAGTGGCATATTCATCCAAAGAACATCTGAGAGTAGAAAGCCAACCAGCTATCACAGAAGAAGCAACAAACTTGGGAAGAACTGAAACGTGAGGAAGTCTCATTTTACATGCAGTCAGATCTGGAGACCGTCTTCACGCTGGAATTTAAAATATTTGGGCAGTTCCCCATCTTTATCTTCATCATTTGTGCATCCGGATTGGAGGTCTGCCGGCCGCACCTACCTTCCACACCAAAGGAAATCTCAGTTCTTTGAGAAGACAGTCATCATCTTGGCACACTATTTGTTACCATGAAAAGGCTCCGTGCAGCCATCTGTTTCATATAAATGTGTTTATTTGCTCACCCTCAAGGAGCAGGGTTTTGGCTAAGCAGTCCCCAGTTGCATAAGGAAAGTCCTGATTATCATCAGACTCTTCAAGAGCTGATAATGAAAGTCATGGTCTTTAGTTTTGACACTGTGTAAATCAAGACACACAGAGCTCACGAAATGGTTGTTCGGTGACGCATGCCCACGTTTTCAATGCCTTCCTTTTTTTTTCAGGCCTGTAAAGGTCCAGAGGTGAAAATGTGAATATATATGTGTGTGTGTATATATATTCACTATATATATATATTTATGTATATATATTCACTATATATATATTTATATATATATATTCACTATATATATATTTATATGTTCACTATATGTATATTCGCTATATATTTATATTCACTATATGTATATTCACTATATATATTTATATATTCACTATATGTATATTCGCTATTTATATTCACTATATATATTCACTATATATATATTTATATATTCACTATATGTATATTCGCTATATATATATATTCACTATATATATTTTTATATATTCACTATATATATATACACTATATATATTTTTTAATATATTCACTATATTCACTATATATATGTATTTTTTTTTTTTTTTAGCATAGGGCATATCTATGCATTATGAAAACAACTGGCATAAAAGTAGAAATTATAAACATCTACTGAAGGCCAGGACAGAAGGGAATGGTATTCGGAAACCCTGTCTTGGGGACAGTGAATTGGTTTGGCATTTTAGGAAAGTAATCTAGCAGTCTCAACAGCAACAAAAGTACACATCCTTTAACTCAGCAATGTATCTATGCAAATGTAGTCTATAGAAATAAGAGACTTGGGAACTTCAGGATATTTGGCAGCATGGTATGGGAGGCTGAGTTGACTATTTTTTCCCCCAAAGGTTAAAACCCCGTTGAGATAAAAAAAAAAAAAGGTCAAGTTGCTCCCATTTTTTCAGCTCAGTGTTCATTGGAAACATTGTTCACTTTGAGTTTGCCAGAGACGTGAATGTGGCCAGTATAGGGGCATAGGGGGGCTGGGGAGGAGGGACTCAAAGGTAGAAATCCAATGTCAAAGGAGATCAAATCTTCTGAACTCAAATGAGGCTGTACTATGAAACAAAAGCTACCAAATTGTGATTTTTTTTTTTTTTTTTTTTTGTGGAAAAGGTATACAGAATTAGATATAAATACAGAGGACATATATATAAAAACCCAGCATCTGGGTGGCTCAGTCAGTTAAGTGTCACTTCGGCTCAGGGCATGATCTTGCGGTTCGTGAGTTCGAGCCCCGCGTCGGGCTCTGTGCTGACAGCTTAGAGCCTGGAGCCTGCTTTGGCTTCTGTGTCTCCCTCTCTCTCTGTCCCCTTCCCTGCTCATGCTCTGTCTCTCTCTGTCTCAAAAATAAATAAAAACATTAAAAAAAATTTTTTTAAATCTAAAAGTCCAGAGGAGAGCTGGAAAGAGGCACAAAATATTGCTTCATTAATTTGGGTTGTTCATTTGTAAATGGATGAAATACATGTGTATGGATCACCTGCTCTGTGCCACGTCTGAGTTGGATGCGTTCACATTTACCTCATTTAATACACCTGGCATGGTCAGAGATGCCTTACTGTATTTTGTGGTTCTCTGTAGACAAAGTTTTCAGTGAAGAAAATTTAGAGCACATGATAGCCTGAAGTTTTAAAAGTGGTTTTTGTGAATTTCACAGAACAGAGCATATATATATATATAGATATACATAGATGATATAGATCTATATAGAAATACATAGATGATAGATAGATATAGATTGATAGCAGGAAGGAGTTAAAAATAAGTAAAAGAAATTGTGACTTGAGAAAACAGGGTCAGTTTTTCCTAAAGACTCATTAAAAAAATAAATGTAACATGGTTGTAATAGAATCTTCTCTGAACAGGGATGTTCATTGCCAATAGTGATTTCACTTGATGGTCATCCATATTCCTTTTTTTTTTTTTAACATTTATTAATTTTTGAGAGAGAGCGCACACACAAGTGGGGGAGGGAGCAGAGAGAGAGAGAGGGAGACACAGAATCCCAAGCAGGCTCCAGGCTCCCAGCTGTCAGCACAGAGCCTGATGCGGGGCTCGAACTCAGGAACCGCGAGATCAGGACCTGAGCCCAAGTCGGATGCTTAACTGCCTGAACCACCCAGGCACCCCGATGGTCATCCATATTCTTTACCTCCTCCTCTTTTCTCTACCCCCGCTGACTGCCCACCTCAAAGCAAGGTTCTTTCCCTTAAAAAAACAAGAGAAATGGCTACCCGGTAATGACCATCAGTTTGAATTCACCCAGGATCATTAATAAATAATCGACCTCAGAACATAAACATCGCCAGGGGTGAGTCTTCATAAGGCCAACTCTGGTGTATGCCAAATCTCTGTTTTTCCAAGCTCCCAACTTGAACGTCGCGGCAATGAGGACCGTAAGCATCAGGTCACGGGGTTCTGGAACCCAGTGAGAAGAATCCAGACCCGAGGCTTACAATGCCTAATGTTTCATCTTGCCTTGGCTAAGGGCTCCCGGCAGCGTGAGTCCTTTATGTCTGATGTGTTTTTCTCCAGAATGATCCCCAAGTCACCCTCCCCTTGTAGCCTGTACACCCCAACTGTTGTTGCCTGGATGCTTAACCGACTGAGCCACCCAGGTGCCCCTAAACAATATCCAATTTAACGCCAGGCATTATAGTTCTAGAAATGTCTTGGCTCCTTCCAAAAACATTCTTATTGGCTGTGTCCCTTGGTAGAGCCTTCCGCTCTAGTCCAGTCAATGGTTCTCCTATTTGGCTCTGTGTAAGAATCACCTAAAAATCGTTTTAAAATGCCAACTCCCAGGCCTTCCCCCAGACCAAATGAAATCTGAATCCCCAGGGGTGAGAAGCAAAAGAACTATTTACCCCAAAGAGAAATGATGTCACTGGCTGAGAAAGACGCAGCTGCAGTCAGGTTTTGTTTACATAGTGGGTTGTTTTGTTTTGTTTTTCGAAAGAGTATGCATGGGGACGGTTCTTTGAGCCCCCTTGAAAATGAAGGGCTTTTGCACATCTAAAAACTCTCCCTGTTTGTACAGTGCCCGCTTCTGCCTCCCTGGGGGTTGAGACTTCCTTCTGCCCCAGCAGTATGATCTCAGAGAAGGCTGTTCTCACCCCAGACTCACCAAGCCAGACCCTCCAAAGTTAAGACCAAGGGCGCTCCTGCCTTGCTGCCTGGGGCTGGATAAAATGAACTGGGAAGCGTTTTTGATCTTTAACTCCTGAGAGAGCGATTTCCCCTGCACGTAGGGGGTGGGGTGGGGGTGGGGGAGGAGGGGGAACCTGCAGGGAGCTGACCCGCAGGTGTGAACTGAACTTGAGTAACCTCTGCTCTCCACATCTGTTCTCTTTGCATTGGTGCTATTTGGCGTTTTAATGGACGCTTTTATTGAGGGCCGGCCAAGCGCACTATGCAGGCTGGTTCCGTCGCCCAAGATTTGGCCTTTCCAGAACAAACAGCATCTTCAGCCTCTCTGTCCAGGTGCTTTCCGGGGTCTCGTAAAGATGCCATCGAGCGCCTGCAGTGTGTGTCTGGGGAAGGCTAATTACTGAAGCAGCCGACAAGCCATGCAAGACACAGGTGCCTTCAGTTAATTGCCGGGTTGGCAATACAGGTAGTCGTCTCAGATCCTGGCAGGAAAGGGTGGTTTTCCTTCTTATAAACCATGGGTTGTGAGCGCTGGCATTGCAGGCTACCGTTGCGCACTGAGCCAGTAATGGTGTTTTCGCGTTCCTATGGGCGAACCGTTTACTTCTTAAAACCTATTTGGGTGGATTCAGCGTTATTTTTATCTCTAAAGAAGAAGAAGAAAATCCCCGTCTCTCACTTGGATTCTAGTTGCTTCCATGTGCCTGACAGAAAGGCATGGGGTTCCAGCCAGTGCCCGGGAACCCTGCATGACACGGAGTCTGTGCGCGGTAATGGGTCCCACATGCCATCCATCACGTGTGCAGGGGAGAGAGGTTGAGAACCATTGGGATAATTAATAGGGTTATAGGCAGTTAAGTTCAAGAAGACTTCAGTGACAATTACATGAATGATCACCTTCTTTCCACCACACGCTGTTCTCCCCCCCCCCCCCCCCCCCCCCCCCCCCCCCCCCCCGCTTGGGTGAGGATTTCCACGCCCAGGAAATTATATTCTGTGTCTTCTCTGTTTCATGGTAATTTATCCGGCGTCCTTTCAGATGTTAATTTCCTTCACTGTGGGGCACCGCCATGGTTCCCAAAGTGGGTGTTTGACGGGGTTTAATCTCTTACGGCCAGGTACATTTTTCCAGTCTGAACCGGGGAACTGGGGAACCAACAGGAAAGGGCTTGTGCACAATCTGGACTCAAACGTTTGTTGATGGAATAGACGAACGAAATAGCCGATGACCTAGAACATGCAAAATGTGATGTGAGGAGGTCACCATCTCCTGCCACCCCCTCCCCCTTGTATTTCCTACTCCTGGGGAGGAAAGGGAGGCTCCTCTGATAAAGTGCTACACTGGACTGCCTGGGAAGGACAATGCGTGTAATCGTCATATTGACCTCTCTTTGGTCTCTACTGAGTCTTTCCTCCTTCAGCTCACTTCCGCTGCTGCCTTCGTGCACCGCTCCCCCAAACTTGCGCTAGCCTCTCCGACTCCTGAGACCTGCTCTCGTTTCTCTCTGTCCCTGCTTCCAGCTGGGGAGAGTCCCGAGGCTTCTGTTCTCAGCCTTCTGCTCACCGCTCTGTCCTTTTTGTCCTAGAACACTTACAGATTCTTTCCTCATCTCTGTTATTTCTCTCCGTGTTGAAAATGCCCAAACCAGGGGCACCTGGGTGGCTCAGTTGGTTAAGCGCCAGGCTCTTTGCGGCTCAGGTCATGATCTCATCGGACTCTGTGCTGACAGCACGGCTCCTGCTTGGGATTCTTTCTCCCTCTCTCTTTGCCCCTCCCTTGCTTGTATCCTCTCTCTCTCTTTCTCTCTCTCTCAAAATCAAATAAATAAACATTTAAAATGGCGCAACCAGGATCAAGAGAACTTCGAGCCTTGAGTCTCAGGCTACTGTGTCCAAATGGACACCTCCACCTGGAAGATTCACTGGGATTTTATTTTATTTTACTTTATTTTTTTAATTTTATTTTTATTTATTTATTTTGAGAGAGAGCAAGCAAGAAGGGGAGGGGCAAAGAAAGAAGGAGAGAGAGAATCCCCAGCAGGTTCCATGCTGTCGGCCCAGAACCCGACTTGGGGCTCGAACTCGCTAACCGTGAGATCATGACCTGAGCGGAAATCAAGAGTCAGACGCTCCACTGACTCAGCCACCCAAGGCACCCCTCAGACTCCCTGTGGTTTTAAAATCAGTTTGCCCCGTGGCAGCAGGTGGCGTTACCCAGGCTTCTGCCAGACCCGCAGAAACCCCAGGTGAGCTACAGAAGGGGCTCCGTTCTGGGGATGTGACTTGCCCCCATGGCGAGAACTGGTCAAGCAGTGTGTGTGGGGGGTGTTGGAGCCTGAAGCCAGTGGAGCAGGCCGTTGTGAAGGGATGATGGGTGTGAGAGTGAGGCAGCGAGAGCAGCCGGGACCCACATTTTCCTCTTGCACCTCCAAGTAACCCACCTCCCTGACACGGGGGGTCTGCTGGAGCCCTGTGTCGTGCACCTGAATGCACGGCTGTCCCAGGGGTCGGAGAAGCCGGCACGTGTGGGCTCCGCCAGCGCCGAAAGCAGAGCTCACGGACACGAGCACCTGCTCCAATTCCACCCCCCACAGCTCACACGGGGGACACCCTGTGGCCACCCCAACCCCTGGCCCCGTCCTGGGAAGCGCAGTCGGAGGAACGTGGCTCTAGCTGAGTCACGTTGATGCAGCGCAAAGTCACCCCACCAGGTGGTGTGACTGTTCCCTCCACAGCGTGGGTCACCTTCCCACCGACTTGATGTTTTGGGGATGTTGATTTTTTTTTTTTTTTAACCACCATGCTATTTAAAAAATTCCAGTGGTTTGGCTACAGAAACTGGTGAGTTTTGTTTTGTGTGTGTGTGTGTGTGTGTGTGTGTGTGTGTGTGTGTGTGTGTGTCTGTTTTTAACTGTGTTTTTGGTAGAGGGATTTTTGGGTGTCTTAGGGTAGGGATTCTCAGCAGAGAGTTCTGGGCTCCTCGGCCCTGCTTCACCCAGAATGGTTTTGCCTTTATCTGCTTTCTCTGTTGAACTTCTCAGTGATATTTCATTCGTAGAAAAGGTACATGTTGTTGCTTAAAGAAGAAGAAAAAAATAGGGACAGGGATGGAAGGAGAAGAGGGATGGGAGGAAGGAAAGAAGGGGGGGAGGAAGGAAGAAAAGGGAGGAAGGAAGAAGAGGGCCAGAGGAAGGAAAGAGGGAAGGAAGGGAGGAGGGAGGAAGGGAGAAGGGAAGGAGGAAGAAAAGGGAGGAAGGGAGGGAGGGAGGAAGGAATGATGGGCAAAAAAAAAAAAAAAAACCAACAAAAAAAACAAAGGAGGGGACAGAGAAACTGGTAACATAGAGAATCATGATTGAACTCTCCAACCACAGTCCGCCATATTTACCCAACTTTGTCTTCTATTATGAACCCCAGTGGGAGCCATCTTCTTTAGTTTGGCTGGGTCTCTCCTCCATCTCCAAGAGACTGTGTTCGTTACCAATTTCATGACTTGGCTCTTGTAATTTTTTTTTTTTTTTTTTTTTTGGTCTAGAATAATCCATCTCTCTTAGTGTTTTCTAAGGGAACTGTGGACCAATGTTGTCCCTGGATTAAGATAAAGAGATTCAGGCTGGTGTCCTAGAAAAGAGGGGAGGATGACAGTGAGTTTTCATTTCATTTAAACACACACACACACACACACACAGGCACACGCGTACACAACATGGGCATCGCTGTGTAATTTTATGTTGAAAGTTTTATGTAAATGGCTCTATATCTATACATTTATATGTAAATAACGATCTCGTTGAATTAGATAAAGGTAAAAATACATCAGAAGACATCTAGGAGCGGGGAAGAGATACGTTAATAGCATGTGTTAAGTGTCTCCTGAGTGCTAGGTCTCATAATTATTACCTGATTCAATTTTCAAAGCAACCATAAGATGTGGAAGTCATGACCCTCATATAACCAGTTTATTGAGGAATCTAAACTCTTCGTGGGACCAGCATGAAACAGTTTTATTTTTTCTAATAATCTCTACAACCACATTCTCTATTCTGGGCGGTGGGGATGTTTAATGACGTTTCAGCTAAGAGTCTATGACTTTTCCGTCTCTCTTGGTTTTTTGAAGTGTCTCATTTGAGTTCTTAAGACTCGGTCCTGTTTATTTAAAGCCTTCAATCTAATGCCTAATAACTTCTGTCTTTTCCCTCCTGCCTGGGTGGGCTAACCGTGGCTGAGGTGGCTTAGGGAGAAGACAGACTGGGCCGGGTGGTCTGCCTCCCACGGCTTCCCTCCTCTCCCTTTTGCCTGCCCTCCTTCTTCCTCTCCAGTTGTGGTTGGAAAAGTAAGAGAGAGAAGACAGAAGTCTTTTTACTGAATGCTCCTAATGAGGTCACAGTCCTTGTCTTCAAGAATTATATGTACTCCTTTCACTCAACTCTTTGGACTCTGTGTTTATGAGTGGTGGTTCCAAAATGCCTGCTTGACAGGGAACTCCTCCCGGGCAATTCTCTTATGTCTCTTATGGTCCCTTGTAAGATCTCCCACTGTGCTTTCGTGCTCGCGTGGAGACGGTCACTGGGAAGACTGGTCGCTGGAAATCTCCTCTCTCCTCCATGGTTGAGTTTTGAGCTCACCGGTTTCCATCTTGCATACCTCTTTGGAACTGAGATCTTGAAGGGAGGAGAATTTGGAAATAAGAGAGATAAAGCATTCGTGCGTTTCATGGAGAAATTTGCCAGAGAGGTAGGCACATGGAAAACTCAACTGCTCAGTGAACAAAAAGAATGTAGCTTTTTTGTTTTCTATAACTGATAGAATCTTTCTAATAAGCCCCTATCCTTCTGTATGTTGCCTGAAGGTAGAAGGTGGCATCTAAGTAATATTTCAGCATTCAGGAGCTTAAACAGTGCTTTTAAGGTTGTTAGACCTTTTGGGGACAGAGGCTTTATCAGAGTCTCGACTTCCCCCACCCACTTCTCTCCATACACATCAAGGTACTTCTATGACATCATGGCAGTAGGAGGGGAGGCCTCAGAGCCATGTGTTAACCTTGAACTTGGCTGGTCTAGTTTGCAGGTGAGTTTTGAGCATTTGGGCTACCTCGTGGGTACCCATAGCTATAGCTCATGATCTTGGTTCTTCATCTCTGTAGCGAATTTCCAGCATTCTGTGTCTCCGTTTCAGATTTGAGTGGACATCAGTTCTCTGACCCTTCTAACATCTTGGCACTATCATGGGGGATGCAGAATCTTCTAGATTCGCTGCAGCCATATTTAGGACATGGGCCACCTTCGGTAGCATTGGCTTGATAAGTTCCTTTGTCTAATTGTCTCCATCCGTTAACGGCTGCACCATTGATGACTTTTGGCCTAGAAGCACATGGTCTCAGGGCACAGTTGGGAAAGAGGCCACTAGCCTTGACTTTCCAGAGTTCCCGACACCTCTGTGGATATGAGGTCTCTTACGTCTGGTCTCCTCATCCTACCTCAGTTGCTCTTTCCTCCCATATTCCTCTAGACCAGAAGGAGCCAAACTCCTACTCTCCGTCACGTCCTTCTCCCTGGGAGTGTGGGCTTCATGGCTCGATGGGAAGATGTGGGAAAGGCGAGTTACCTAAAAGGAACTTTGGGAGGGAAGACAGCTCTAAGCCTCTGTCGCACCTTGTATTCTAACACTTTGGCCAACTGGAGGGAACATCTAATATCCCAAACCAGCAAAGCCTGACGTCAGATGTATCGTCTCTTCCTGACACAGAAACAGAAATGCTACGCTCTAAGAATAGAAATCTATCCTGAGATGCACTCAAAGCTGCATTTTCAAAATTAACGTGAAACCAGTATTTACAGGTGGTTCAACAAGAATTGAAACGAAGGACACATTGCTGAGGTTGTAGAAGCAAAAATTAAAAGTACAGTAAAAAAAAAAAAAAAACACCCTGCTTTGTGAGTCTAATTCGTTACGGAAACGTGTATGTCATCCAAAGCGCTCGTATATCAAAGCGAATTTCCAGAACCATTGGCTCGGTCGTGATCACGTGATGTTCGGCTTCACAGGCTACTTGTATTGCAAGACATCGTTTGTTAATCAAGTTAAGATTTATTAGACATGTTTGCTCGTCTTTCGGAACACTCGCAGAGCAAGTCACTTGCGATCCAAGGTTTTACTGTATATTCTTAGGTTAGTAAAGGGTACATCAATGCATAGTTTTCTTTCTGTAGGTGAGAAAGAGATAGAAATTCATTGTGAGCAGAGAACATCATTCCTGTTGTACAGCAGCTAAGATTGTGTGTTAAAACTGAGAGACAGAGGCGCCTGGGTGGTTCAGTCAGTAAAGCTTCTGACTCTTGATTTTGGCTCATGGTCATGGGATCGAGCCCTGTGTCGGGCTCCACGCTGAAGGTGGAACCGACTTGGGATTCTCTCTCCCTCTCTCTCTGCCCCTCCTCCATGCTTGCTTGCTTTCTCTTTCTCTCAAAATAAATAAACAAAAAATAAAATAAAACCGAGAGACAGAAAGCTCATTATTAAAGGTCTACACTATTCCTGTGATGTAACTGCTGGGTTAGGAGATCAGTAACGAGCCAGGTTTAACAAATTGTGGGAAAATTGTGGTCTCCCTATATTTTACAGACTCAAAAGAGTTGAGTAAGAGTTACTTACTTTGTAAGTAAGATACATTGTATATGTACATCACTTCCAGAGAGGAGGTTTGCACTGGCTGGTAGGAATTTAGTTACACTCTGAGATAAGCTTCCTCACCAAGTGGGATTCAAGTTCTCATAAATATAAATAGCTTTATTATGTGACGCTGTTTGCCATATGTGGCCGTGGTCCCCGTCCTCAGAGAATTTCCAGCCTTAGAGAAGAGACCAGTCATTCCATCAAGAAATTGTTAAATCACACGGCGTTGACTATTGTACATCTAATACCAGTTTCTGAAGGTTCTACGCGATTGGGTCATCTGGGGGCTTGTAAGAGTGCAGCATCTTAGGTTCATTGACAGCAAGGCTTGTTGGGGAGAAGCTATTCTAGATTTCCCTTTTCATAATGGAGGAAAAACTCTATCCTCAAAAGGGGTGGGAATGGAACCGAGTGCTAATATTTTGTGTCCGTGAATAACAAGAGAGAAAAACGTGAAGACCCCATCCCCACTGCCCACCTGTGGTAAATTCACTGGATGGAAACAGGGGAGCAAGTTTTGGACTTGCTGAGCCTCTGTCGCAAGGGACAGTGGTGACATGCCGATAGAAACTCTAAAGTGGGGAGCACTGTCTGCTGTAGTCTGTGGTTGTCCTATCAAAGGCATTTGAGGAGAAAAACAAAATGGTGGAGCCAGTTGGGAATGCAAACTGGTGCGGCCACTCTGGAAAACAGTACGGAGGTTCCTCAAAATATTAAAAATAGAACTACCCTACGACCCAGCAATGGCACTACTAGGCATTTATCCACGGGGTACAGGGGTGCTGTTTCGAAGGGACACATGCACCCCCATGTTTCTAGCAGCACTATCGACAATAGCCAAAGTATGGAAAGAGCCCAAAAGTCCATCGATGGATGAATGGATAAAGAAGGTGTGGTATATATACACAATGGAGTATTAGTTGGCAATCAAAAAGAATGAAGTCTTGCCATTCGCAACTACGTGGATGGAACTGGAGAGTATTATGCTAAATGAAATTAGTCAAAGACAAAAATCCTATGACTTCACTCATATGAGGACTTTAAGAGACAAAACAGATGAACATAAGGGAAGGGAAACAAAAATAATATAAAAATAGGGAGGGGGACAAAACAGAAGAGACTCATAAATATGGAAAACAAACTGAGGGTTATTGGAGGGGTTGTGGAAGGGGGGATGGGCTAAATGGGTCAGGGGCATTAAGGAATCTCCTCCTGAAATCATTGTTGCACTATATGCTAACTAATTTGGATGTAAATTTAAAAAAATTAAAAATTAAATTTAAAAAAAAATTAAAAAAAAATTGTGGAGCCAGTGATTAAAAGCAGTTGAAAAGATGCCAAATTTTTGCCCCAAATTAAAAAAAAAAAAGACTTTCGTGCAAAAAAAAAAAAAATTGTGACCTAAATTTTATTCTCTTTGAGGGGTACTACCAATTTAGATACAAAGCACGCTGGTCCAAAGGCCTGAAGATCTCAGTCAACATGATGCAGTCCTTATCAGGACACTTGACTGTTCTGGAGGGAGAGGTAGCAGCTGAGATTAGCAAAGGGAGACATGGGGAGGCATTTCAAAGGCTGAGTGTTGGCTCTTAGGAGGCAGAGAGCATCGAGGGTAGGATAAAGAAAGTATGCTGATTCTTGGAATAACACCGGGATTGCAAAGCCACGAAAAAGGTGGAACCGTTAACGGCTGTTCCAAGAGAAGGGAGGTGTGGTTGTGGAGCAGATTTTAGGTGAGCAAAAAGGAGCTTCTCTGAGATTTGTTCGTACAGAGTGATGTCACAGCCAAGTCAAGAGGTAAGGCTGATGACACGAACCCTGAAGTGAGGGGTCAGGGCTGGAGAAAGGCTTGGGTCCTAAAGGATTGCACTAGGCTGAATAACGGCCCCCAAGATATTTACATCCTCACCCCCGGAATCCTCGAAGGCACCGTAAGTGGCAAAGGGGACTTTGCAGATGGAATTAACTCAAGGGTGTCGAGATGCGTTATCCTGGCGGGCCTGGTCTAATCATAGGGGTCCTCGTGAGAGGAGGGAAGGAAATCAGAGGGACGTGAGAGAGAAAATGATGGGAGCAAGAGGTCGAGTGACGTGAAGAAGGGGTTGGAAGAGGACGCGTGTGGGCAACCTCCAGAAGCTGAAAACAGTGAGGACCATGTTCTTTCTCCCTTGGAGCCTCCAGAAAGACCGGGCCCTGTTGACATCTGACTTCATCCCAGTGAAATTGATTGCAGTCTTCTGACCTCCAAAACTGTAAAAGAATAACGTTGTGTTGAGATATCCCACTAACACTGGAGGGAGAAAGACCCTCTTAACTACGATGTTTCCTTCCCAGTGATTTGAGACTTTTAGTTCTGTTTCAGTAGCTTACAGCACAGCAGGGAAGCATGCAGTCCCACTCAGGTGACCCCAACACTCAGAGCCCTCAGATGATGTGGGGGCGCTCAGTCAGTAAATAGTCTGACTTCGGCTCAGGTCATGATCTCACAGTTCATGGGTTCGAGCCCTGCGTTGGGCTCTGTGCCGACAGCTCAGAGCCTGTAGCCTGCTTCGGATTCTGTGTCTCCCTCTCTTCCCCTCTTCTACTGGGCTCTCTCTCTCTCTCTCTCTCTCTCTCTCTCAAAAATAAACATTAAAAAAACCAAACAAACACGGGTGATATGCTGGAGGCTTCTTTGGAGGCCTCTTTCTGTCTTTTTGAAGACCAGGGCAATCCTTAATGAGCTTCATAGGCCCAGGGGGTGTTAGGGTGTCTGATATGATGCACTTTAAGTATTTCATAGAACGGTAGTTTCCCAGACTAAAGAGAATTTTAGGGAAATCTTGTGCTTTTAATGCCATAAAAACGTTAGAAAATATTTTTACCCAACTTAAAAATGAGATTTCTTTAAAAAAATTTTTTTAATGTGTATTTATTTTTGAAGGAGAGAGAGACAGCGTGTGAGTGGGGAGGTGCAGAGAGAGAGGAAGACACAGAATCTAAAGCAGGCTCCAGGCTCCAAGCTGTCAGCATGAAGCCCTACGCAGGGCTCCAGCCCATAGGCATGAGATCAGGACCTGAGCCAAAGTTGGACGCTCAACTGACTGAGCCACTCAGGTGCCCCTGAGATTTCTTCATTTTTTTTTTTAATTTAATTTATTTGTTTATTTTGAGAGAGAGGGACAGAGCACACGGGCAGGGAAGGGGCGCAGGGAGAGAATCCCAAGCAGGCTCCACATGGTCAGCGTAGAGCCTGATGTGAGGCTCGAACCCACGAACCACAAGATCATGGCCTGAGCCGAAGTCGAGAGTTGGACGCTTAACCAACTGAACCATCCAGGTGCCCTGAAAAATGACATTTATTTCTATTTCGCGTTGACTCTTCTGCCTTGGAAGATATTTTCATCGGGTAAGCTTTTAAGTTCTTAACCGAGTCCGTGTTGCTCAGGCAGATGTCCTAGGCGTGTCCACGGACAGATTCTTGGGAGTAGTAAAGAGGTTTACACATTACTTGAGTTTGAGGGACACTGAAACACGTCCTTGTTGAATGAATAAAGGGATAAGGAATACACGGGTCCCAAACAATCTCTCAGGAAGTGCATTCAGTGGGGAAAAACACCTAAAGCAAGTTGTTTGCTGGTGTGAAAACTCAAAGGCCTGGTGGGCATACTTAATTTTTCCCATTTCAAGCAGGGCAATTAGGTAGGAATGGCCTTGTGACACTTTTCCCCCCTTATTTGGATTCTCTCCTGTACTAAAAGCAGGGCAGCCATGAGGACTCCTATCTCCACACCAGACTACATCTTGCACCTATTATCTGTCCTGGCCGACAGTAAGAAGCAAGTGACAGCATCCCCCCTTTAGGCCCCTAATAGATGGCATATCGTTGTTCCGGAACACCTAAAAGAATGCCTGGGTGTGCCTCTCTGAGCACCTGACAGGGGAGGGTTGAGAACCCAGGAATAATTGCCATGTCACTGGCATGTGATTTATTGCAATGCTTAATTATGTCTACAGGGCACCATCTGGAGACCCAATTTGGGTTCTTTAGGAACGAAAATTAAAGTCAAAATATACCTTCTTCTGAACGCAACTGGGTCCCGCTTTGGACTTCTCGCACCTGGAGAATATTACCCTGTGCTCAGTCCCCAACCACATCTTAATTGTTTCAGGTTAGAGGGTCCCAGGCACACAACAGCAACTCTCGCGTGGAGGCAATAGGGTTTCCCTTTCTTAGACCTTGTTCTCCAAAGTGCGAAACGTGTAGAATGTTCTGTGTTACACCCAAAACGCAACATTAGAGTGAAATCACCGTCAGTATGTTTCTGAATTTTGACTGGTCATCAGCCAGAAGCAGGATTGTGTTTATTGGCATCTGATTATTTTTTTCTAATGGTCAATTGACTAATAATTGTCCCCAAAATATTTGTTTAAAGGGGATGATGGCAAATCAGTATACATGATGAAGATTTTTTTTTAAATTACTTGGTTTTCAAATAAATGTTTAACCAATTCTAGGAACCTTTTTTTTTTTTAAGCTATATTACTGTGAAGAGCTGATTTAAGAAATGCGTATTCCTTTCAATTAAAACCCAGAGCATTAATCAAATGTTTGACACTATAAATGTTTCCAATTAACATCTAGCTTAAAACCACATGTGTTCCAAGTGAAATTCAAAAGATCTATCTGTACAGGTGACCTCAGAGAAACCATTAACACATGGCTGGAGATAGCAAGAAACATTCTCCATTTGTGAGACAGTGATAAAGAATCAGTTTATGACTGATTATTACTTCAAACATCCTTTTCAGATGTGGGCTTGCTAAGCTAGAAGTTGGGTGTTTCTCACCGAGACAAAAGGAAAGAAGTGAAAATGTGTGTGTGTGTGTGTGTGTGCGCGTTTCTTCCTCTATCTATGTATATCTATCTATAATGTATGTATTATCTATCATCTATTATATATATTATCTATCTGTGTATCATCTATCTATGTATTATCTGTCTATCTACCTATCATCTGTCTATCATCTACCTACTACCTTCCTATTGACAGAATAGAGAGAGAAATCAGAATCAACTCCACAATCCCATCTGGATGAACAGCTAGGAGTTCTAATCCTATCAAAGGCAGTGATTGGTCACAGTGTGGACCTGGTCAGGTCCAAGAGAAATTGGACCAATGCTCTTAGGGCGAAGGGAAATTTCCCCAGTAGTCCTTTTTTTACTTTCTGCCTTAAGGAAAGCACACTCAGCTCCTTCCAGGGCCCAGGCAGACAGCATAAATAGAAGACACGGATGTCAAATGGCAGTGGTGACCACAGTTCCCTAGAACGCATGGCTCCTGTCTAGATGTGAGGCACCAGCCAACTCTAGTGTGAAAACGGAAGCCCAGTTGGGCCAAACGTTCTGATACTTCAAGAGAAGCCAGAATGGAAGCTCTTTTTTTTTTTTTTAAATGTTTTTATTTATTTTTGAGAGAGAGAGAGAGAGGACTAGTGAGGGAGGGGCAGAGAGAGAGGGAGACACAATCCAAAGCAGGCTCCAGGTTCTGAGCTGTCGGCACAGAGCCTGACGCGGGGCTCAAACTCATGAACCGTGAGATCATGACCTGAGCCGAAGTCAGATGCTCAACCGACTGACCCCCCCCCCCCCAGGTGCCCCAAGAATGGGAGCTTTTTAATGTGACCTCCTGAATTTTATGTGATGGCAGTCAATTCCACAAAAAACAAAAACAGTAACACAGACCTCTTTGCAGCCAATCTGTGATCATCATGTCTGTTGCACGCGGAGTCAGGAGCTGGGCTAACGCGGTCAGAGACAGGAAAGGGCATCCTTTGGATGATCGTGAACCCCCGTCAGTGGCACATCAGCACATCACTGGCCTTGGAGAGCACACTCTGGCTTGCTCGCTGTCGAATCCACCAGCCCCTGGCAGAAAACGAGAGACCGCATACTTTCCAAATAATTTCTCAACTGATCGGTCAAACTCAGTTAAATTATTCCAGGTGTGCTGTGCAGGGGGTTATTATGACCATAAGGAAAATGGTAACATTAAGACATGCCCATTTGCCCAGCGTCCTGACGAATTGCATTTTCTCTCCCTTGTCTTGCCACAGCCTATCAACAGCTGGGACTGTCAATCCGACAGCAAGGGCTGACGACAGGCACATACGGTTAGTCTGTTGTGGCTGCAAAGGTACATATTTCCGCCCCCCTTTTTTTCTTCTGCAAATATTTTTCCAAAGGAAAAAACAGAAAGCAAAAGATGACCATAATAAGATAAATGCCTGGCACTTTACAGAGTAAAATATTTGACATTCAGGAACCACTTAAAGACCCAAGGAGCTGTGGCATTCACGTTTTGTGCGACAATTTCTTTTTCCTTACAGAGCAAAACCAAGATCTGAATGTCTTTGGGGGGAATTGTTGAACGGCTTTAAGAATAAGAAAAGATGATAATTTTAGCTTATCAAGGAGACTCTGCAGTTCACAACTGGAGCCAGACAGCACGGGTTTTATTTTAGTTCTTTGTTTTGCTTCGTAACTAGCTACGCGAACGTCAAATAATTTGCACTGAAGGGATCCAGAATAAGCCACTGTGACATAAAAATTATCTTGAGCTGAAGGCATTTGTGTCCCTGATATCCTTTATCTGCCTAAATGCAGAGACCCCCTCAAAAGAACTCAATTGTTCTAAATCCCCTTCTTGGGAGCAACTGTAATTTTCTCTTTCTCTGAGAAAAGCGGTCAGTATCACACCCAAACAGACTTTGTCGAAAAACTGTCCTGCGTCCCACCCATTCTCCTAAGAGCCCATTTATCTTTCCAAAGAAGTCCTTTGTCTTCTTATAAGTGCCCTTTTCTCACCTGTTAAATTTGGTGTTTAAGTCCCAAATTCTAAATGCCTGCCCCCAAACCCCAAGTCATTTTTCTGTGTGCTCCTGCATAAAGGGTAGGTGAATAAAAATCCATTCTTTTGCCAACCTGTCTTTTGCTAATTTAATTTGCAGGACTCTGAGCACAGACATAAGAGGATCGAGGAAAAATTTTTCCTCCCCAAGAGCGCGATTTTTTTTCATTCTTGCTTTCAAAGGAATGGTCACGGATATCAGGCTTTATGCTTAAGATGTAGCTAACCACACAGGAGCAAAATAATGCACATGGTTGCTAGATCCAATAAAGCCTGTTAAGCAATCGGTAAACACTAGCTCATTTGTTTCCTTAGCAAGATCATTTATGCATTATATTGTTTGAGTTGTTTTTTTTTCCTGAAAACATTTTCTGGGTTTCCTTTTGGACTTACTTGATTATAAGTGGCAGGAAACCCAGTTAAAACTAGCTTAAAACAAACAACGAGAAAGCTAACCTTCACGAGCGAAACATCCGCACGTAAGCTTCAGGCAAGGCTTAATTCAGGTACATAAGCAATCCAGGTATAAGGATACAGTATCTCTCCCTGTCTTTTTGTCTCTGTGTTGACTTTTGTCTCTGTGTTGACTGCACTAGAAAGAAATGTCTCTTCACACAGAAGCCTCAGAATTGGGTCTTAGTGGCTTCATTTAACTGATAATTTGGTCTAATTTGGTCTCAGTCAATCTTTATGTCTATGGTAATATGATGCCTGATTGGTCAGGTGTAGGTCACATGTCCCCTTGGAAACTGGGGATACGGTTAACCCTTCAGTACCTGGAGTTCTGTACCAAAAATACGGGGAGTGAATATCTATTACACCCCACGACATGAGCCATATTTTGTTTAAATTCCAATCCAAAGCAATGGTTTTAAACCACTTATGCCTTAAATAAAAGTTAAAAATTTTTTTTGCTTTCCTGAAGAAACTGGCTTTGCCAATATTCCTTTCTTTGACTATAGGAAAATCATAAACCTCATTTTCTCCCCCCAAATGATTCCCCAACAATAGGTCTTCCTAATTATAGAGTATTTTTTTTTTCACTGCATGGTTTTTCTCCCTGTTACAACTTTTTTTTTTTTTTTATTGAAGTATAATTCCTGTGGCACCAGAGTCATCATTTGGAAGTGTACAATTTGGTGTTTTCCGGTATATTCACAAGGTTGATTACTGGCCGATGCCAGAATATTTTTGTCACCCCCAAAAGAAACTCCGTATCCATGAGCAGTCACTTTTCATTCCTCTGTGTCCCCAACTCTTGGATAACCACAAGTATATATATATATTTTTTGAGAGAGAGCGTGCGCACAAGACGGGGAGGGGCAGAGAGAGAGGGAGACAGAATCCCAAGCAGGCTTCGAGCTGTCAGCACAGAGCCCGATGCTGGGCTCAAACTCATGAAACACGAGATCGTGTCCTGAGCTGAAATCAAGAGTCAGACACTTAACCGACTGAGTCACCCAGGTGCCCCCATGCATAACCACAAATCTTTCTGTCTTCCTGGATCTGCCCGTTCTGGGCACTTCGTATAGATTGGCAATGTCTTTTATTGTCTGTGTGCTAAAACGTTGACTTCTGAGGTCTTGCTAACCCTTGAGGGACTGACCCTTCCAGGGGTAGCTAATCCTAGAGTCAGTAAACAACCCAGCCCGGAGTGTGCCTTTCAATGCAGATGCAAACCAACAGATCCCCAACACACACCTCCAGGCCCCCCGCTGGAAGGAGCTCTCACACATGGACCACTCTGCACCTGCACTGATTACCCCAGGGCCAGGTATCAGACAACTTGCGACAGTCCCTGCACCCTTGAAATTGCCCCCTGAGCTTGCTTGCTGTTCCTTCTCATGAAAACCTCAACGACCGTTCTGGTTCATGGCTGCCCACCCTCCCTCTGCCTCCTGCCACATCTGTGTTTTCTCATGTGGCCTCTCAGGTATGGCGTCTCCCTTCCTTCTGGAAACTGTGAGGAACAGACTCTTTTTTGAATGCCAGATGTCAACGGCTCTATTGTCTCTACTTATTTATTAGTAAATTATTATCTCCTAAGTAATGATAAAACCTATTTCAAATTATCCAGAGTCATACAGCGGTGCCTGGGTGGCTCGGTCGGTTAGGCATCCAACTCTTGGTTTCCGCTCAGGTCATGATCTCACGGTGTGTGAGTTCAAGCCTCTCATCGGGTTCTACACTGACAGTGCGGAGCCTGCTTGGGATTTTCTGTCTCCCTCTCTCTCTGCTGCTACCTCCCCCCGCCCCCACCCTACTTGCTTTCTATCTCTTTCAAAAAAGCAAATAAGTAAACTTACAAAAAAAGAATCCTACAATATGTGGTTTTGTTGTCTCTGGCCTCTTACACTTAGTATGTTTTTAAGGTTCATCCATGTTATAGCATGTGTTGGTACTTCATTCTTTTTTATGACTGTGTGGACATGCCATTTTAGGGACATACGTATTTATCCATTCAGCACTTACTGGGTACCTGGATTATTTCCGGTTTGGGGCTATTATGAATGATGCCACTATGAACAAGTTTACAAGTGTTTTTATATGGAAATATGTTTTCAGTTCTCTTGGGTATATTCCTAGGAGTCAAATGGCTGTGTCGTCTGGTAACTCTGTAATTTCACATTTTAAGAAGCTGCCGACCTGTTTTCTAAAATGGCTTTGCCATTTTACATTTCCCACTAGCAATGTTCAAGGATTGCGATTTCCCTACATTCCCACAGTGCTTCTCTGTCTTTTTGGTTCTGGCCACCCCGGTGGGTATGACATGGCATCTCACTGTGGTTTTGAAATGCGTTTCCCTAATGACTAGTGATGGATAAGCATATTTTCATGTGTTTATCAGCCATTTTTTTAAAAAAAAAAATTTTAACGTTTATTTATTATTGAGAGACAGAGAGACACAGAGCATGAACAGGGGAGGGGCCGAGAGATGGAGAGACACAGAATCCGAAGCAGGCTCCAGGCTCCAAGCTGTCAGCACAGAGCCTGATGCGGGGCTCGAACTCACAAACCGCAAGATCATGACCTGAGCCGAAGTTGGATGCTTAACCGACTGAGCCACCCAGGCGCCCTTTATCAGCCATTTTTATGTTATCTTTGGAGAAATATCTATTCAAATACTTTGCCAATTTTTAATTGGGTTGTTTGTCTTTTTATTATATGATTCTTCCTATATTCTGACCAGGAATTCTGACTAGACCCTTATTAGATACATGATTTGCAAATATTTTGCCCTGTTAATTTGGGTTGGCTTTTACTTTCTTGATAGTGTCTTTTGAAACATAAGAAGTTTTTCTTTTGAATGAGGATGTTGGGAGGAAAACTTCCTGTTGTTATTTGGGTGCGGTGAATGGGGGCATGCAAATAAACAAACAGCAGACAGGTTAAGAGGAGAAAAAATATTTATATATTTATGCATTCAGTGAAGTGTATCTCCCTCATTAGCCAGAGAGAAAGGGCTATATGCATAACTTGACGGTATTTTGTTTTGTTTTGTTTTTGTTTGTTTTTAGGGCTTCATTGGGATGGTCTGGAAGATTCTATTGGACCTTTTCATGCTAATGGAATGGGGGCAGGCTGTCTCTGCAGCTGAATTCACAGGAAACTCCCTAGGAGCGAGGTCACTGTCAGTTGTGTTTTTTGGAAGTTCTATTCTCATCAGGTAAGGAAAGTTCAGATAAAATTTCTTTCCGCATCTTCTTTAGCCCAGATGTTTTCATTTAAAAGTAGTCTTTATACTATGATTGGCTACTCACAAGGCCTAAGCCATCTTGTTAATTTTCTGGTTACCTGTGCCTTTGATAAGATAGATACCTAAGAAAACACCGCCACATGTAAGGTCACAAAGATGTTCACCTATATCTTCTTGGAAGAGTTTTATCATTTTAGGTCTTTGATCCATTTTCTGTTAATTTTTGCATATGGTGTGAGGTAGGGGTCCGGCTTCATTCTTTTGCATGTGGGTCTTCTGTTGTCTCAGTACCACTTGTAAAGTGTATTCTTTCCTCATTGACTTCTCTTAGCACATTTGTTGAAAGTCGATTGACCATACGTGTGTGAGTTTCTATCTGGACTCTCAATTCTCAAATGCTATCTTCATTCAGTCAGATCCTTTACGAGATCTCTTCAAGGTGTTGGTACGTGTTGTGATAGGCAACTCAGTCAAAATTGCGTGACGTATGTGATGTGGCACATGTCAGCTGTGGAATGTTACAGTAGGCTGCAAGCCAGCAAATGGGGTGCCACGGCCAGCCCCTCTGTGCTGTGGTCCTCTGTCATCCCTTGGGGTGTTTCAGATTAAATGCCAAGTGTGACTGGAGGGACATCTAGACTGCGCAAGGGGAACAGTGTCGATCTATACAAGTATTAATAAACATTAATGTGACTTTTGGGGGGAACGAAAATGAACTGAAATTTTAATATTTTTTTTTCCTTGCGCTGTAACCTATAGTCCTGTGCGCTTCCTGGGTCGCCTGCACCCCAATTTAGAGATCACTCATGCCAAAGTCCGTACACGAATGTCTCTCAATTTTGGCACCACTGCCGTCTTGAGCCAAATAACTACGTGTTGCGGAAGGCGTGGCTGTGCATTGTGGGATATTTAGCATCATCCGTGGGCACCATCCAGTAGATGCCAGTGGAATCCCCAGTTGTGACAACCAGGCATTGCCAAGTGTCCCTGAGAGAGGGGGACAAAATTACTCTTGGCTAAGAACCACCGCTCTATACCGATTAAAGCCATAGGCGCATGAGTTGCTCCCACCTGACACCCCCCGCTGTAAGGCGATACCCCCATCACCCGCAGATCTATCAAACAAGCACCTTCTGCCCCCTCTGCAGTCTACCTTGCTTACTCATTTTGTTTGCTGATTTTTGTCTGTATCACAACGGAAGTCCATATTACTTGGAAAAGATTTGGAAAGCACGAGGAAGAAGATTGTGAACATTTATTATTGGACCACTTAACTTCTCAGTTTGTGGTATTTTTTAATTAGTTGTGTAGAATTCATTGGCTGGCCAGCGCTTGGTTCAAAGTGATCTTGTTTATGTTCTGTATTTTGGAAATTTCTGTATATTTCTATCACAGACTTTGAAAATTCTACCCTATGGGGCTTAAACGTTAGTCTCTGGCACTGATAAAAATCAGAAGCCCCCTCCCCCGTTTATCTAATTCTTTTATGGGGGTTTTTGGAAAGAAAGAATTAAAAATTAAATGAACACCAAACAGGGCATAAAATACAACCATAAAATATAAATATATTTTACTACAATGGAAATAAATAAAAGCTGTACCTCCCCAATGTTGTAAATACAATTAATATTCAAATGACAGAAATCTGATAAAATACTTGGAATTTATGTAAAATGATAGCATTAATACTTTTAGTAGAAATTTACTTAATAATTCTACCACTAGGAATTTATTCTAAATAAATACATACAGATGTATTTTATGATTTTGCTCTAAGAAAGTTCATCAGACTGATATCCATAATAGTAAAAAATTTGAGAACTGCTTCAGTGTGTAATATTAAGGCATTCTAGGGGTGCCTGGGTGGCTCATTTGGTTACACGTCCACAGACATCAGCTCAGGTCACAATCTCATGGTTTGTGAGTTCGAGCCTTGTGGCTCTGTGCTGACAGCTCGGAGCCTGGAGCCTGCTTTGGATTCTGTGTCTCCCTCTCTCTCTGCCCCTCTCCTTGCTTATGCTGTGTCTCTCTCTCTCTCTAAAAAATGAATAAACATTAAAAAAAAAAACTTAAAAAATATTAAGGCATTCTAAAATAAATTATGGTATGACAGTATCTTACACCATTATTAATACTGTATTTTAGAAAACCATTTACTAGCACGGGAAACAGTCCTATATTGTAGGAGGAAAAACGTAGTATGCGATTATGGTCGCATAAACAGGATAAAGTAACAAACATAATATGTGTTCGCAATTTTGAAAGTTTTAACATTCGGAAGGATCAACACCAATATATTGCTATCTCTGCCAGTGGCTCTCCCAAGTTTATTTTAATTTTCTTCTGTTTTTCCATTTATATTTTCAAAATATTGCTACAGCGACCAGTTGTAATACAAACGATAAAAGCGACCGTAGTAATACAGTGAGTTCCTTGAAATAATTTGTCGTCGAGAAAGAAATAGCATAACCGCGTTTTCCTCTGCAAACGGCCGCCAGCTGGGAAAACCATCATGTAAGTTGTTTCACACAACATGCTTCATTCAGCCTTTGAAGGAAGCACATCTTGAGAAGGCCCTTGTGTTCATAGACAGCAACGTCCACTCAGGGATCCTTTCTTGGTTTTTCCTCACCGAGCCCAGCGTGTTCACCTTCTGCTTAAGTAGAACTGTTTCTCAGCCAGGAGCACATAGGAATGTTTACATAAAGATGCCAGCAGCATTTAGAATGCGGCTTGGGTGGGTTTTCAGAGGACGTGTAATTATGATTTGATAGCTAGTGGCAATTTAATGGGGTGAGAGCTGCCTATACCGATGACGATAATTCTGAGGGGAGGGAAACAGAGGGTGTCTGAAGAGACCAAAGGGCTGTCCAAAGCATCTGGTTTTCGGTTTTATGAGGTCAGGGGCCAGATTTGTCTTGTTGGTCACTGTACCTCTCTGGCCAGCCGACTCCCAGGCGTGGAATTAAGTAGTGCGCAGTAAGTAGTTGTTAAATAAATGAACCTATATTGTAACATAATACAGAGTATGTAGTCATATGGCAAGAAGCGAGTATAAAAAGCAAGTGGAAAGGGAGGAGGGACATTGAATAATCGGAAGAAAATAACCCCGAACAAGATACTAGAAAATATTAAATGAAAATCAAGTAAATACATATATATTGGAAATAGAAGACTGTCACAGAAGTGGTCCCACTCTTGAAGATTGATGATGTGATACAAGCCAAGGACATGCTTCGTACATTCTTTCATTCATTCTTTCCTTCCCCTTCCTTCCTTCCTTCTTCCCCCTCTTTAAAAAAAAAAAAAAAGTTCCTGGGGCGCCTGGGTGGCTCAGTCAGGTCACGATCTCACGGTTCATGGGTTCGAGCCCCGCGTCGGGCTCTGCGCTGACAGCTCGGAGCCTGGAGCCTGCTTCGGATTCTGTGTCTCCCTCTCTCTCTCTGCCTCTTCCCTGCTCAAGCTCTGTCTCTTTCTCTCTCAAAAATAAACATTGAAAAAAATGGTCTTGAGGAACATTCCATGCCAGACACAAGATAAACACTATACTTTCTCTTCTAGGACCAATTTTACTCAGAGGTTTTGGGGAAAATTATGCCACAGTAGGCTTTGACGTTTTTAGATGGAATGAAAAAAGGTCACATGCGTTATAAAACGCACAGACAAAAAAATGTCCTATTTGATTTCAGTGAATCCAACTTGATGTTGAACTTGCAGAAGATCATTTTGGACTCTTCACGATTAGGGATTCTTGGGTAGATGATTGTGAGAAATACTGCTTTACGTGAAGTCCTAGAAAGCATGCTTATCCAGTAGATGAAAAAATACAAAGCCTGGAGGGATGGCTTTATGTTGGATGAAGGAATCAAGATCTGAAAAGTCTCTCTGTAGCTGGACCTTAAGGAACCAGAGGTCCTTTACTTTTTAGTAAAAAGTAAAAAGAGATACTTTACTTTAGTAAAGTACTTTAGTAAAAAGTAAAAAAGAGATAAAAAGATAAAAAAAGTAAAAAGATAAAAATTGTCCTGGTATGATAAATTCAAAAAAAAAAAAAAAAAGAGGGAGAAGAAAGGGTTCAGAGAGGTCCACAAGAAAAGGGTCTTAAGGAGTGTATTTTTAATATGAGCCAACAACAGGATAGAGGAACCCAAAAAAGGCTCACGGATTTTAGGCTGAATTCACATGGAAGGAGGGAAACTCCCATTTTATTCCAACCCGATCGGTGGGTTGCATTTGTCTCTGCACATCATATTTTAAGAGAGCCATTGACATATTAGAACATATTCACAGAAGGATTGAGAAGACAAAGACGTTGAAACCATGTTAGACGGGCAACAGTGCGATCTGCTCAAGAAACGGTAACCTTCAACCTCTGAAGCATAGTATCTAAGGAATCACGGATGTAGTCTGTGGTTATATTGTCTCTAATACATATTTGAATAAGTGACTTTTGGAAATCCAGAACCTCATTCATCTGAAATCATTTCCCATGATCCAAAACGTGTCCCCTTTAGAGACCAGGAAGGCAACCTATATAGGAGGGGCGATGCAAAGAGGCTGCGAAATGCTGTAGGAGTTCTGAGTGGAAATTAGGGGTCAAACTGCAGAACAATTACAACAATGGTGTCTTAGACTGGCACAATAATTCTTTTTTAAATTTTTTTTAATGTTTATTTATTTTTGAGAGAGAGAGACAGAGTGTGAGCAGGGGAGGGGCAAAGAGAGAGGGAGACACAGAGTCCAAAGCAGGCTCCAGGCTCTGAGCTGTCGGCACAGAGCTGGATGCGGGGCTCAAACCCATGAACTGTGAGACCATGACCTGAGCCGAAGTGGGATGTTTGAGCCTTGACTAGCACAATAATTCTGACTTGGAAACACTGAGCGAGACGAATGCGCAGAAGAATAAAGCCATGGAGGACTAACAATGATACCAGCAAAGAAATGCGACATAAAAATGCATTTACAATGCCTGAGTTTGGACTTTTCACGCTTGCTTCCCCCCCCCCCCCCCCAGTTGCATTAGTCGCTTAAGGAGGCCAAGGAACTGAAGGAGAAGTAGAGTTGATTCACTTACAAACTGCTTTGCTTGGAGAAGAATCACTGGTATTGTTCCCACCCACTGTGCTCAAGTCTTTCCCCCACGGGATCTCATTTAATCTTTTCATCCATCCTACAGAGTGGATTCTAGTAACGGTCCCATTTTACAGACGAGAAACCTGAGGCTTACGTACCGTGAGAGTCTTGCCCAAGTTTGTAGAGATAAACCTGCGACCTAGGTCCTCACCTAAAATCCAAACCCTCAGAAGGAACTCTGATTTCCCAGCTTGTTTCTGGGTCTTTTGTTTTAATTTCTTCACCACTTCTTTGTCTCCGACTCTCCCTTTTGGAGTCAGTAAGTAAACAGTAGCTCAAAGAGGACCGTTAGATAGATTTTCTGAGTGGTTATCCATCTTGTTTCATTTTCTGACTTTCATATTTCTTTTCCACCGCTCCTTCTTTCTCTTCTTCTTTTCTTCCTTTTTTTTTTTTAAAAAAAAAAAAAAACAATTTTTCCAGTCCAAAGGCCAGAATCAACAAGATCAAAAATCAAACAGAAATCTTGAGTTTCCCCGAGGACACACACGGGGGATTTGGGAATGTCAGCTGTACAAATATGACGCCATCTTTAGACAAACTGTCTGGAAGGACGGGGGGACCAGCCCCTGTGTGTTGCATGCAGATGTCATGTGGTCATGCCTCTAGCCAGCTTTATTATCTGACAGATACGGAGCACAAATATTGACTTTTGCTATTTTTACTGTAACTGCAGCCATAAACATTGATTCCTGCAGGAGAGGGCGACTGGGAAGAAAGCAGCAGTGTCTTCAGAGGCCGGGAGAGCTTTGCCTTTGCCTCGGGAGGGAAAGGAGTAGGATGTGAATGAGGTCCTCCTGGAACGATTCAATACAGAAATAATAAAATGGTGATGATGTGAAAGGTCCCACAGGTTTGACGGGCTTGGAAGAAAAAATCCCTATTGATTCTGCGTTGTCATCTGTGTTCATTTAACCCGAGTGAATTCTGAATGTAAGAAGAACAGAAACTTAAGAGAACTTAGCCCCCCTCCGAAGGTAGACACTTCCATCGAGTCAGGCTTCTGCCTATTCCAAGGCAGCGCACCATCGATAACCACATCTTGCTCCATATCCCGATATGGCGCGGCAAGAGAAGTAACCACACAACCCTGAGCGTTTTGTCGGTCCTTTGTAGGCAGTGAAGGGATTGCTCTTTCGGTGGTGATCCCTTCACTTGGCAGGGGAGAAAAAACCCAGGGGATTTTTAGTGATTTTATGTGATTGTGGTTTAGATCCATAGTTTAAAATGTATGTTGCCAGAGCAGGGTAACTCAGATTTCCTATTTGATTAGATCTAGCGTATCCCGCACGACCCAGCAAGATCGCAATAAGGACCGTTAGCAGAATAATGTAGGGGGAGACAGCCCTAAACCTAAGAGTGGGTCTGCAGAATGGTCTCCATACGCGAGAGAATGGAGCTAGGCGGCTCAGCCAGGCACCCAAAGTCTCCATTGCTACAAGCCTGCAGAGTCTTTAGGTACATCCCGTGCCGGCATCTAACCCTGAGCCCAGATCAGCCCAGGGCACAGGGATATGCACCTTCTTCAAAGATTCAGAGAGCAGGAATAAAGCTCACTGAGTCACTCCCAGGGGTCAAAACTCATTCAAATAAATGCAGAGGAACAAAGGAATGAGTGTGGTCTCTGGCCTGTGTTGTAGGTGGTAGTATATGCAACGTGTATTTGAAGGAGAGATGAAATCCTCTATTTCCCTACGAGTCGCCGTCAGAAAACTTAGGACGTTCGACCTAAGACATCTGTAGCAGTGGCTCCATGTCAAATGCTGCTGGTGTCTGCCTTTAAGGGAGCTACTCGTTAATTGATGAAGTGAGCTTGATTGGGGGGTTTCTACTCTTGAGCAGTGGGGTGAAAGACACATGTCACATGGGGGAAAGACCTTGTTTTTTATTAAAAAATTTTTTTTAATGTTTATTTATTTTTGAGAGAGAGAGAGAGAGTGGGGGAGGGGCAGAGAGAGACAGAGACACGGAATCCGAAGCAGGCTGCAGGCTCCGAGCGGTCAGCACAGAGCCCGACGTGGGGCTTGAACTCAAAAAACCGTGAGATCATGACCGGAGCCGAAGTTGGGCGCTCACCTGACTGAGCCACCCAGGCGCCCCAAGACCTTGTTTTACAGAGTCCAGCAGAGTCGGATGCAAACCTACATTCAGACACATGCACTTTTTGTGTGATTTCATGAGTGTTCCTTGGGTTTTCCTGAGCCTGGTCTTCAATCTCCATAAAAGAAATGATGGTTCTTGGTGGGCTGAAAATAAATAATAGCCTTACAGTGTTTTGCATATATGGTCACTCCTGGTCTTAATTACCATCCCCCACTCCCCATAAGAAGACCAGTCGGGAGAGTATAGGATTGGTATCTAGGAAGCACTCTGTAGAATAGTGTGGGGCTGAGCTTCTCTTCGAGAGAATTCAGTGGACCGGGATCTCAGAAAACTGGCTGACATATCCTGTTTACTGAGAAGGCTGTAGAAGCTACCACATTTGTTTAAACTTCGCATAAAATATTAATCTCCTGTCTACCTTTGTTGTAGGTACCTTCTAGAACGCCTTTCCTTTCAAGCTTTTGTAAAAAGAGTAGAAAGGTGCCATTGATTTAGTTTCTCTCTACCACTGGCTGTGTAATCCATCAGAAGGGAGACAGTCTTTTCAAGTTCCCGGGCCTGGAGATCTTCTCTAAGTTCTCACTTGGTGATATGAGCTTGTTCTCTGAGTCATCCATTAAAAAAAAAAAACAAAACAAAACAACTTTTTTTTTTTTTTGTGACTTGCAATCTCAAGGATTTTCCGTTGAGATTGTAGAAGTGTCAGTTATCCTAGATACACATCTTAAGTCTCCTCTTGGAACCAAAACCCGTAAATCCCCATTCATTGTTATAAATACAAAACACACACCTCACTCCCCTTTACCAATATCCCCTGAACTCTCTCACTTTAAGGAATGGTTGTTGGATGACAGTGAAACCATTTTTGTGTGCCGAGTGTACTTTATGTCTATATTCATTTTGACTATCCAACATAACAAACATGATGACTATGTTTAGCGACTCTGTAGAGTGACCTTGACATCAATCATCAGGTCAATTGGTTGTAAGAAGAATATATTGTTTGCAATATCAGTCTTGCCCTTCCTGAAACTAGGAATATAACATGGCATCCTTTTAAAGACGGGCAGAGGGAGGGTCCAGGCCAGTGCCAAGAAATGTAATGAACTTATGTAAGGTCAGCCAGTTAGGACCCAAGTCAAGGGCCCTGGCTAGCAGGGAGCGTGCAGGTAAGGATAATCTTGCAGGCTGGTTGGTCGTGTAACGCATGGGATTCCTAGGCCTAAGTTTACGCTCACCTTCACTGAATAGGAAACTATTTGTAGACCCCTCTCCATTCCATTGGGGAAAGAAGTATTATTTATATTATTTCAAGATCTAAGTAGGCAAATGCAACCTTGTTATGGTGGCTTGAGCAGGATACTTGTGGCCTAATACTACTATGAGATTATTTAAATAATTTGGGGATGAATATTGCATTTGGAATGGCAGTAGCTGCCCTTATGTCACGTTCTACTGGTTGAGTGACATTAACCAAGTCACTTCCCCCTTGTGTTTGGTTTTCTCATCCACTAAGTGTGGATGGCCATTTCTGCTCTGCACTGTTGATAGGATTAGTCCAAAACTATGTATGAGAAGAGGCGCCTAAATTACAAATACAACATACATCTAAGATCCATGTCTCTGTTCTCACCCTTCTTACCCTCCTCCCATTTTTACTAAAAATTAAAGAAGCTTTGATGACTTTCGGTTATTTCTTACAGCTGTTAAAGCTGCGGCAATGAGACAGCTCAGTCGGTTAAGCAACTGACTTTGGCTCAGGTCATGATGTCGCGGCTCGTGGACTTGAGCCCCACGTCGGGCTCTGTGCCGACAGTTCGGAGCCTGGAGCCTGCTTCAGATTCTGTGTCTCCCTCTCTCTCTCTCCCCTTCCCTGGTGCTCTCTCTCTGTCTCTCAAAAATAAATAAACATTTAAAAAGGAAAAAACTTGGGGTACCTGGGTGGCTCAGTTGGTTAAGCATGCGACTTCAGCTCAGGGCATGATCTTGCAGTCTGTGAGACAGGCTTTGTGCTGACAGAGCCTGGAGCTTGCTTGGGATTCTCTCTCTCTCCCTTTCATAAATAAATATTAAAATAAACATTAAAGAATTAAAAAAAAAAACTGTTAAAGCCAAATATGTTAGCCTGTCGTTCAGAGTCTCAACGTGTCCACTCTTCTTCCCCACTGTTTTCTTATACAAATTTTTAGCCAACAACGGCAGATCTATTTTTCCCCAAGTGTGTTCACCGTAGTTGAGAGATCTCACTAGGACTTCCAGTCGTCCTATTAAGCAGGACATCGCATCTTGGAACTTTGCCTCATCAAAAGAAGGGATTTGGGGCTTTTAGGCACAGAGAGTCCGAGGGCAGAATCCTGGCCCCATCTCTGGGCTTGGGTCATGCTAAAAGGTTCTGGTGAGAGCCAGAATGCCAGCTTGTGAATTACCACAGATCAATTGCCCACTATTTATGTTCTGCTATACTAATATCTTCGTGGAAATTCACATTATAATCATAGCTTTGCTGGATGACCGTGACATCAGAGGAGGAGGAATGTATTCAATGATACTGATGAGTGTGGTGTTAATGCAGACAGGTCCAGACCCCAGTGGGATCTAGTGGGTGCCCCTGAGAGGCTTTGGTCTCTCAGCAGAGCTCTTTCAAGTGTGCTGTAGTGTAGCTGGGGGGACGGACATGAATGAATGGATCAGAACTGCCTTCAGGCAGGGCCTGGAGGACAGGGGAAGCACCTGAAATTTAGTGTGTGTGTCTACAGGGGCTTTTAACCAGCCCCCAGCTGCCTCGGAGAGACAATGTCATATTTAGTAAGTAACGGTAGACAGGGAGACTGGGAGAGATCCCAGCACACCTCTCTTTGGTGAGCTTATGAGTCATTTCCCCCCCCCAATAAACAAAAAGCCACTTAAACAAATGAGACCATGTTGCTTCTCTCAGTAGCGTGTCACATATTTTCTTCCCCTCTTGCCCATGTTCTGTCAAAGATGAGCAATGGCCTGGCAGAATTCCTGACAACGTTGGGATCACAGCACAGCCAGGCTGACCTGGAAGCCTCACGGGGGATTTCTTCTTGAAACATCTCAGCCCCATTTTCGGGGCCTCTGTGCTTAATCTTCAGATAACAATCTCCACGCCTTATAGCCCGTCCATCACCTGATTTCTAGGGTTTGCCACTCTTAGTTTGTGTCAAACTGCAAAGAGTTGGGAAAACAAAAAAAACCAAAACAAAACATTTGGGGGCAGGCAGTTCAAGAAAAGCCAAGGTCGAGTGGTTACTTGGCCCTTCCGTCCTTTCCCATTCTACACACCAGAGAGCTAAATTCAAAATCACGCTGTGCACAAACGAGAAAACGACACCATCCCGATTTCTGTCCCTGTTGTTTGAGGTAACCATGAGGAATCTTGTAGGATCGTTCATGAATTCACAAGAAAAGCCCACTCTGGCCTTCCTGAATGAGTTTGTCAGCCCGTATTTCGTGAGATCTGTAATGCGTTCTCCAGTATTCTCAAATGCAGCTGTGTTATTATCGCTGGATATGGAATATAAATGTTTAGTCACCTCTGAGCTATCGACTAGAATATTCCCCAGGGATGTCACGCCGCTAGGTGAAAGGGGCGTCGCTAAGTGGAGGGGCAGTCATCTGGTTCTGTTGAACATGTAGGGGGTAGGGAGGAACAGTCTGCAAGGGGGAGCGTGTAGTCTGAAAAGGTATATTGAATCCTGTAATTGCTTATTTGTTTTCATTGGTAGGCATTATCTTGAAATCTCAAGTAACACAAAGAAGATCTCAGTGTTTTATATTTCTGAAGGAAGGCCTAGACTAAAAAGGGCTGGGAAATGAACCTCAGAGCAAATACACAGACAGTTCTTAAATATGTGCTCTACCAATAAATATCCCTTTGACAGAGAGGATAAAGGGAATGAAATACAGAATGTGGAATCTTAAACAGGAAAATCTCATTGGCATCTTCAAGATCCTTTTCATTTTTTTACTTGGTTAAGGAATAATTGGCAAATGCAATTATATATGGGGGTGAGGTGGCCAATGTATACATTGTGGAATAATTACCAAGATCAGGATAATTAAGGTCCTTTTTCCTTTGGCCATTTAAAAAAATTTGTTTTTACTTATTTTAGAGAGAGAGGGAGAGAGACAGAATCCTAAGCAGGCTCCAAGCTCAGCTTGGAACCCGACAGGTTCATCTCACAGCTGCGAGATCATGACCTGAGCCGAAACCTAGAGTCAGAGACGCTTAACTGACAGGTGCCCCTCTGTTGGCCATTTTTGCATCAATGCCCCATGAAGTGATGCTCTCTATTTCAACAGATGCTTGTATGCAAGATCCTGAAAGTAAATTGTCCATGCTTTTTACAGTACTCTCCTCTGTGGAAGCAGCAGACTCACAAAGAGCTGTATTTTTAGACAACTGGACTGTTTGTTACATGTTACACTATTAGAACGTACTTACCTATTACTTATGGAAATTGAGTACGTCTGAAGGAGATGCTTCTTGGTCACGATTAGAGAATTGCTCACAGGGCTCTGTGGTTTCTCCCAGCTCCTGGCAGGTCCTCAGCCTCTGGGATCGGAGGGACCAGGAGGCCCAGGGAGGCTAGTGAGAAAGCTGGGTGGGTGTGTATGTGTGTGTGTGTGTGGGGGGGGGTGCTACTGCTCTAAGACCCCCACCCCAGTTCCGATCCCAGCAGCTCTGCTCCCACTTGACTTTTTCAGAGTGTCCTTCTACATTATAACCAAAGAAATGCTGGACTAGTTTTCTGTTTGGAATTCTAGTTCTAAGAAGACCAAACCCAAACCCAAACAAGCTGTATGAGGAGGTCCTAGATCTACAAGGAGGGTGCTCTGGGCTGAAAGGTACAGTGTGGGTTAAAGTCACCCTGAGGCACTCAGGCCCCATCGCAGCCACATCTGTGTGCCTGTTGACAGAGGCAGGGAGCAAGGGAAAGTCAATCTCACCGTCCAACCCTCCCTCGCTCCTTCACTCTGGTTATTCTCACCACGGCACTGGGGTGTGTGTGTAAGTCTCATCCTGATGGATTGTGATTCTTCAGTTTTAAGATCGAACCTCAGTGATTTTTTTAAAAACTCAGTTGGAACTTTTCCCGTTGCAAATGATAGAAAACATAATAACGGTTTTTTAAAGGATGGTATTCTTTTGTGTAACTGAGGGGCTCAAGGCTTCAAGCTTAGACGGATCTAGTGCCTCGGGTGACACAGCTGTCCTCTTCTCTCTGCTCCATGTTGGTTCATTCTTGGGTTCCAGGGGGTGACAAGGTGGCTGCCTGCCAGGTTCAATCCAGCGTAAGGGGAACATCTTTCTCCGGTCACTTTCGTGAAAGTCCAGGGATTTTCGCTGGCCATCCAGATCCCAGTCGCCAGGGAGGGGAGATTGGTTGCTCTGATTGGCCAAAGTGGAGTCTTACCTCAGCCACATGATACGCTGGGATTGGGGGTGGGGGTTACTCAAAGAAATTACTGTTTCCTGAAATGTAGAATAAATAGTAGATCCATTAATAACATCCCTGCTGGTTCTTATGACTACTTAAAAATTTTTTTTTTTAATGTTTAATTATATTAGAGAGAGACAGAGTGCGGGTCGGGGAGGGTCAGAGAGAGAGGGAGACAGAATCCAAAGCAGGCTCCAGGTTCCATGCTGTCAGCACAGAGCCCAGTGTGGGACTGGAGCTCACGGACTGCCCGTGAGATCATGACCTGAGCGAAGTCAGATGCTCAACCGACTGAGTCACCCAAGTGTGCCCCCCACCCCATGACTACTTTTACAAAAAGTTCCAAAACCAGTAGGAAATAGGATTCCTTGGGTGACCACTTCTGCGACCTCCCCTCATGCCTGTGAGTGTAAGGCAAGAAGCAAGGACAAATGTCATCTCTCTGCAGCTTGAGTTTTTAAAAATAATTTGCTTTTAACAACTTTTCGATACACGGTTTTCTTTGAATGTCAAGCATTTTGAAAGCACGTAGACATGTATCAGTAGTTCCTTGGGCAGATCCACATAAGCTCTGAAGTGGGCAGAAGCTATAGAAGGAGTCTCAAGTAAAATCAGAAAAGCCTTGGAGAGAATCAGTTAGTGCATGAAAAATAGCAATTTGTGCACATTACGGGAACCTCTAGGCGTGTTATCCTTAACAACGTGATTTTATTAAGCAATGTCTCTAAGCACAAGGAAAAGATTATTTTAGTTCATTTAATTATTCCCAAAGTGTTTTTTAATGATATTAAAAAAGGTTTTTTTTAATGTTTGAGACAGAGAGAGAGACACAGAGCACGAGGAGGGGAGGGGCAGAGAGAGAGGGAGACACAGAATCCGAAGCAGGCTCCAGGCTCTGAGCCATCAGCACAGAGCCCGATGCGGGGCTCGAACTCACAAACCGCGAGATCATGACCCAAGCTGAAGGTGGACACTTAACCAACTGAGTCACCTAGGTGCCCCATTTTGACAGTCATTTCCAGTGGCAAACACATTCATCTATATATGTAGAAATGACTATTTTTATATTAAAAGGTATATAAAAATAAAACGGTATATATATTCACACACACACACACACACACACATGTACCCACACATAACTGTTATTTGACTTGAATCTATAGCCTGAGGTAACGAGGAAATAAAAGGTCAGACTTCCAAACACAAAACACATGTATATTGAGAGCACCATAAGCTGGAAAGAAAAAACAAAAGTTTTCTCAGATTTTTTGTCATTTTTTTAGCTTCACGAACAGCAGAGACGCTTCTTCTCGATTAAATTTCATACTTCTGAGTTTGATCAAATCCTAAAACGCCAATCAGACTGTGGCTTTTAAACCACTATGGGTCATTAAGGAAGGATGGACGCTAGGAGCATTATATTATCCCATCTTTATCTTGTTACGAAAAATGAGAACTTGTACGCGTGTTTTCAATCCCACAGTTTCCTTGTAAACTCACGAGAAGCCCAGTGCTCCAAGTCTCTGAGGATGGCGTAGTTACAGGTGGACACCAAATACTCTTTTTTCCACATGCCCTCTCCCAGTACACAGGGTTTGTGTTTCCCTGTTGACTGTCTGAAGAGTCCCGATGAAGTCAGGACCTTCACATCCATGGGCTCAGAACTGGAGAGTATCCTTGATGTGCAGATGTTGTTGCTCTCAAATTTCCTGCTGGCAGTCTCCTAAGAAACACTGAAAGCTTCTCAGGAATTTGAATTACCCAGTTAATAGAGAGGTGTCTGCTCCAGCTGAGAACTTCTCAGCTTTACTCAAGCCTGATCAGTATTCTGGGGGAGAGTTGTTCCCCAAGTACAAAACGGACTTGCTGCTCCTTGTGGGACCAGAAGGGGGAGCCATTGTGTAAAGGTATCAGAGGCTGTTCAACTTTTCGGTGTAGATGAAGAAAAGTCACAGGCTAGAAATACGTAACGGGTGGCACAGCACAAAGGAAACCAACGCTGTTACAGTGCAATTCTGGAAAGAGTATTTGGGTAAAGATGGCAGTCATCATATTCCCACTTAGGTGACCAAGAAGGAATAGAGAAAAATCTTTACCCATCTTAGAAAGTACTAATGGCTGCCATCAATATGTCAGAAATCTTAAGGTTCTTTTGTAGCACAGATTGAGGAAGCGAAGGTATTGGTGAATGGGCTTCGGTGCTTGAAGCCTGACTGCAGAATAAGTTGAGGGACTCCCTGAAAGGCGCCCAGGTATCTAGAAGTAGCAGGTGTTCCTCAACTTGGACAGGTTGGCATTGGGTGAGCTTTGTTCCTACCTCTGACAACAGCTCAAAGCACCAGCAATCACATGGGGCAGGGAAACCAGCTGTGGCATTTGTCCTTGACTTACACCAGCAGGAGCCATACCAGTAATGAAGGCAGGCACTGATTCTGCAGACTTCCGGTCCTACAACCGGGAAGTGTAGCCTGAGGCACAAAGGCATCCTTCACAGTTGGCATTTGCTCCTCCTTACGGAGAAGTGGACCTCAAGTGGCAAAGTAAAAGTAGCCTTCTCATTCTTTCTTTTCTTGAGTTTGAAAGACTTAGAAGAGTTACAGTTAAAGCAGATCAAACTAAACCCATTTACTCACCGCTTTAAGGGTGAGCAAACAGAAAAAGGAGACACAAAGAGGGGAATGGGTGGCATAGGCGATGTGGATTAAGGAGCGCGCTTGTGATGAGCACCGGCTGATTTATTTTAGTGTTGAATCACTACACCAGAAATTAATAGAGCACCGTAGGTTCACTAACTGGAATTAAACGAAAAACTTGAAAATCCACCGAGAAAAGATTGTGCCAAAGAAGAGAAACAATCTGCAAAATCTCTCCAAGGTAGCCCGTGAAATGCAATTCCTACATGAGAGAGAATACAGTGTTAGGAAATCTCTAATTGGTATTCTGACCAAGTATGAGAGGACCTAGCATCTTTGCAGCTAGAGTAGGCAGTCATAAAAAGGTACAGATCTGAAGTCAGGCAGATTGTTTACACACAAAAAGCAAGCTGGTTAAATTTTAAAATGCCATGAAAGGAGTGAACTGAAGAGAGACCGCCACAGGACACTGAACCACTCAAGTAGAAGGAAGTTGAAGAAAGTCAGAATTCAGAGAAGCATCCTGACTCTAAGTGGATGAGAAAAAAAATGAAAGGAGACACGTTTTGTGTATTAAGAATAACAGAAGCAAAAATAGAGCAGATCAGGGAGAAGAAATCACCAAAATAAGAGAAGAGAAAGTTGCTAAAATGCATAAGGGTTACATTTTATTTAAATCCCAGAGAAGATTTATTTAATAAAGTTGTTCATTGGGTGAAACTGATCAGGTACCTTTATATCATGGCCCTGAGCGAGGATGGACGTGGTCCCTGTTCCAACAGAGCCAGATCTGCCTCGTAAGGCAGACCAGTCTCAACCAGCAGCACAAAGCACAGAAAGTTCTGGGAGAGAAGTGGCAAGCTTCTAAGAGGGGCACTTTAATTGGCCGAGGGGATCAGGAGTGATTTTTCCAGAAGACATATTTTAGCAGACTTGAAGAATACACAGGCATTATCTGGATAAAAAAAAAAAAAATCTCAGCAGAAAGGGATGTAATCCAGGTGGAGGTCACAGTGTGGAGAAAGTCTCAACACTGGGAGAGAGTGGCAAAAACAACAGGAAAAATTCCTGTAAGCCTGGAAAAATCAAAGATGAGTTAATGAGAGTGAAGGAAAACCAGAGTCTACATTACAAATGATCTTGTCGTCTCTAGGATTCACTTTAGCCATTATTCTAGGATTGAGGATGTAACACAAAGATAAAGACTTTTAGTAATGATTACATGTGTGTTTTCAAAAGGACTCTCCAGTGATAATATGAAGAATGAGCACTGGAACAGCAAGACTAATTGTGGGAGATCAATTAGGAGGCCACCACAAGAATTTAGGGAGGGAAAGGTAATCTTTAGTGGCCCTGGGATTGGAGGGAAGTAGGTAGATGTGAGAAATTTTTAAGAGGTAGAAATGACTTTAAATTCATTAGATGTGGGTATCAGGAAGAAGGGGGAGTCAGGGATGACAGCCATGTGGAAAATCTTGCCCCAGATCACTTAGTATTTGGAAGAACTCTGCAAGGAAGGGTATTTGGAAGGGAGGACTAGGTTTCCAACATGGCCTGACAGTGAACTGATAGAAAATTTACAAGAGTTTTCTTTTTATCATCAAAGAAGTGCTTCAATTGGAAGAAAAAGGAGAGATTTAAGAGAAAGTATAAAGACATGTGGAAAAGAGATAAATGCATGACAAAGGATTGCATCTTATGTGTTGGGAAAGGATAGGAGATGTGATATGAGGTATGAGACATGATGAAGTAAAATGAGAGCCACTCTGAGGTATATTCTAGACATAAGTTTTTAAACATCATGTTTAGTGGGAAAATGCAGTAAGTAAGCGGAAGGAAATCAACGACGGAAATGAGAGCTAGAAGCAGTCTGTCACCAGATGGTGACTGCAAATATCAGACCACCGTGGGACAACACTTACAAGATTTCAAGGTGGAAAGATTGTGAGACCAGGATTTTATACCCAGCTGTTGTTTATGTCAGAGGGTGCTAAAAATTCTTGGAAATGCAAGGGTGCAGAAGATACAGCAGTTTGTTGAAGATGCAGCAACCAACATACACTTCTTGTAAATGTACTCAGAGCAAATTAAGAAATGAATGAAGGTTAGGAACATGGCTTCTGTACCAAGATGGCGATTAAACAAATATATACCTCCACCAGCTCTTCTTCAAATCCCAGGAAAATAAAGGAGTAAAAGAACAAAATGAAATCCTTAGCAGTCCCAGAAGACAGAGAAGTTTTTATCAGCAGATATTTTAAGGAATTTTAGAAAATTGTAAAGTAGACTGGTTTGATGGAAAATAGAGCCAAGAAAATCACAAACAAATAGAGACATCTGGAATGGGTCACTGAAGAAGGGAGTACCAGTCTTCCCCACAGAGCCCTGGAAAAATGCCAAGATCATCATCAACAAGAGCTGGAAATATTTGTTGAATGATGTTAAATGAATGAGCAGCTTGTGTGGCAATTAGCAGCGTAATTAATTGAAGCGTTGCCAGCCCAGCTCGACTGGTCCTCAGTTCTGGCACACAGGCGGCTGACTGTGGGATTTTCACTTTGGATGTAATAGATGAGATGAACTCTAGAAATAAAGTGGCAGCACTGTCTTCCAGAAAGGGAAAAATAATAGGAAAGGGATTGTGCAGACCAGTGAAATGACCTAAAACTCCCTGCTTCCAGGCAAATACCTTGCTTGGCTCACTCTGAGTTTTTGAGATGAGACCTTAACGTGCTTATGTGCTTTCTGCTTGCACAGCTTGAAAAGAGGTCCATTGGCAGAACATCCCCCCACCATCCACCCAAAGAGGACCGAATATGGTCCCAGTCAGGGCAGAGTCCTGAGGCGAGAATGGGACCCTCCACAGCTACTGAGGAAGGCCAGTGGAGGGACCAACATTGACTCAGGTACAACGTGTAAAGAGCCAAATAAACTTACAGGAGTTGATATGCCGATTGTCAATTCCCTTTTCATCTGTACCCTCCCCCAGGTCCCCAAAAGTCACTATCACCTCTTCCAGCTGATGACTGTGGTGTTTTCCTGCATATCCCTAAATGATGTGTTGGTCTTTCTGCTTCTTGATTTTTTTTTTTTTTTTAATTTGAGAGAGAGAGAACACATGCAGAAGCTGTGGAGAGGGGTGGAGGGAGAGAGAGAATCTTAAGCAGGCTACCTGCTCAGCATGGAACCCAGCGTGGGGCTCGATCTCACATCCCTGGGATCATGACCCTGAGATCAAGAGTTGGGCACTCAACTGACTGAGCCACCCAAGCGCCCCTTCTTCTTGATTTTTTAGCTTTATACCTTTTCACTTCCTGCTAGGGAAGATGAGGCTGTAACTTTGCTCAGTAGTCTACGTATTTATTACCAGGGTAACACAGACTCTCCAGCAGTCATCTGAATCTCTTCTCAATACACTCATTCACGTTAGTCATGCTGACACTTTAATTTAAGAAATCCCTTCACAGCTTGTTTCAGTGTGGAATGGTTTTCCTCCACAAGGGTTATCTGAGGTTCTCCGATCTTCACCATCCTGGCGATTTTTCATTTCTTTTCTCTTGAGTGGATACCGTGTTTCTTTGATCTCCATACTTATTTCTGGGTTTACTCCCTAGTTTGGGTGGAGCATGTCCTCAAGTAGCTTTTCTTGGAGGGATGAATAGGAGGTAAATTTTTTTAGACCTTCAGTTGCTGAAACGGTTTATATTTCTGCCTGACACTTGGTTGATAGTTTAGCTGGGTACATAGTTTTAAGAATAGGGATAGGAAAATATCTCATGCTTTTCTTTACGTCTTCAGGATTTCCTGTTAAGCATTTGGGAGCCCCTGGGATTCTTGATCTTTTGTGTAGAACTTTTCATTTATTTTTCTCTCTGGGAGACTGTGGGATTTCCTCATTGCACCCAATCTTTGTTTGCCCAATTACATTAAATAGAAACTAATTTCTAACATGATTTCGACCAAGCCTTCTTATTTTAGGCCCCTATTTTCCCTTTACCTCCACTTCCAGAAGCTGCTCATACGTATGCTCACTGAAACTTTTGAGGGTTCTGTGGTATAATCTGTTTTCTCTACCATTGGCTTCAATTCAGCCTTCTTAAATAATAAGCCTCTTATTACTCATCCATCTGCTTTTAGATTTTAAATTTTTGTTGCTCTGTGGGGTAACTGGGTGGCTCAGTTGTTTAACCACCCTACTCTCGATCTCAGTTCAGGTCTTGCTCTCAGGGTCGTGAGCTCAAGCCCCGCATTCAGCTCCATGCTGGGTGTGAAGCCTACTTAAAAAAAAAAATTGTTGCTGTTGTCCCTCCTGCTCTATCTTTATGTTTATGTTATGAAATTCCCCATTGTTTTCCTTATAATGGGGTTTTGGGAGGGAAGGAGTACACACACATGTGTTTAATATGCCATCTTTATCTGGAAGTTCATTTTTAGTGTATTTGCTAATGGAAATAATGTACCTGATTATATCCAGCTCTCTACACTGGGGAGGTCTTGGGTATCTGTGTTAATCAATATAGGCTGGTAATGCGCTGTAACAACAGCGAACCCAAAACTCCAGTGGCTTTATACAACAAAGATACAATTTTTACTTTTGTTGAATGTCCATTATGGGTGGAGGTGGTTCTGCCCCATGGTTCTCCCTGGGGATTGACAGAAGCTTAACCATCTTGCAGCTGAACAGTCAAAAGCATCCAACCTTCTTGGTTCCCGTAGGAGGGACAGAGAGAGCTGGAGAATCTCACATTGGCAAATGAGTATTTTAGAGTGATACGGTCATATTTTGTCGGCCAGGTTGTTTCATGACCATGATTTACTGAAAGAATAGGAAAGTCTCATCCGTACAGATATTTGAAAACAAGAGAGATACTAAGGGAACCCCGGAAGTCTCCACCCTCGCACCTACCTACATCTTCGGGTAAACATTATAGATCCAACTCTATTCAGTGGCTTAAAAAGACATGTAGTCTATTTATCTGTACTGTGGCACATCAAGATAAACATCCAACATTGGTGGGTAGCTATACTCTATACCAGATGCATTTTATGTTCACAGCAGCACTCCTTAGACTCAGAAAAGTTATGTAACATGTCAAGAGTCCCTTCACGCACAGGTAGGAACTATAGAGACAGTCACACTAAGGGCTAACTGTGAAAGAGCGTAACGCTAAGCCCCCAAACATCTCTGCACCTTCCCACCTTTCTCCTGCAGGCGATGTGCCATTATGTTTGAAAACACAAGGTGAGGGCACCTGGGTGTTCTGTGGGTTAAGTGTCTGACTCTCAGTGTCGGCTCAGGTCATAATCTCATGTTTCCGTGAATTTGAGCCCCGCATTGGGCTCTGCACTGACAGTGTAGATCCTGCTTGTGATTCTCTCTCTTCCTGTCTCTGTACCCCTCCCCACTCATGCTGTCTCTGTCTTTCTCAAATAAATTTAAAAAAAAAAACTTAAAAAAGAAAAAAAAAAACCAAGGAAAGGTATCTGTTGAGAAAGATGAAAGTTGATAGTGAGGAACAAGACGGAACATGTGGAAGCCTAGTCATGGAAAAGCTGAAGACATCATGCCAGGATTCTCTGAAAATAGAAGAGACAAGAGAAAAATAAAAAGCCCAACTCAGTGACTGTGGTGCTTCTGTGGTTACTTCGGTGGGAATTTTGACTCAGTGTAGCAGAAGTGAGAAGGCTTGATGCGTTGTGTGTCCATTTCTACAAGCAGGAATTGCCTAACTGTGGAATAGACATCATGTGATTTCAGATAATACACAATAAACTGGAAGTTTTCTTACTGGTGTTTCTAAATTCACTTTCTTTCATCATGCATCACCTTAGATACAGTAATCAAGCTTCTAAACATATGGAGCTAAATGATGAAATCTTAAAATCCTGAAATACAGAAATGTCAGAATAACAGAGCGTTAAGATATTTCTGCTCTGGCCACCATCTTTGCTCCCACAGGGCTCCTTAGTATCTCCTGATAATCTTCAACATTTACTCACCTCTCATCCCACATCAATTATAAGAAGCATCGTAGGATGGAGACACAAACCCTTTTATTTTTTTTTTTTAATTTTTTTTTCCAACGTTTTTTATTTATTTTTGGGACAGAGAGAGACAGAGCATGAACGGGGGAGGGGCAGAGAGAGAGGGAGACACAGAATCGGAAACAGGCTCCAGGCTCCGAGCCATCAGCCCAGAGCCCGACGCGGGGCTCGAACTCACGGACCGCGAGATCGTGACCTGGCTGAAGTCGGACGCTTAACCGACTGCGCCACCCAGGCGCCCCTACACAAACCCCTTTAAATACAATCTCCGATGGTGCTGCTCTCACTTCAAGTTCAGAAATCTTCCCCTATAAGAAGATGAATTTTAGAACAGAAGCATATTAAGTGGATGGTTATGACCAATATTGGGAGGTAATTATCGGCTGGTGAATGGCGGACCAGCTAGCAGTATTCTGGCACAGTGTTCAATGGAAAATGCTTCTGGGTCAGCTAGGGCTGTAGATCAAAAAGGGTTTCATTTCCCTAGGAAGACAGAAGATGCTGTGGGAGAGAAAGAATGGTTTTCGCAGAAACTGGAGAAGAATTTGATGACTTAGGGAAGTGGGTCCTTGAGCATGGCCCAGACTGTCCCTTTAGTCAGGGAACTTGATTTTGATTAATGTTAAAACATCATGATATGAAAAAGAAATCCTGGATTTCTCTGGGATTTCTCTGGGACCCACGCTGAAATGTGGGTCCTTTAGAGGAGTTTACGGTTGTGTTCATAATTCTCTCTCTTTTTTTTTATCTGTATAACAGACTATAAGATGAACACAGTCACTTTCCCTGTTGAACACAAACATGGCTTCTGAAATAAATCCAGGAAAGCCAGTCACTTGTCCCGAGTAGTTACTGGGTTTCGGCGTCCGGTCCACCCAAACCAAAACCGAAAAGCTGACCAAAATGGCCCCTGACTTACTCTTCCATGGTCTCTTTCCTGTCTTCCTCATCGGGGCATAACCTTCTCAAGGGTTATCACACCTCCCAAACTAATCCTAGGCAAGGAGTGAGCTAATATGTTCGGTGATGAGAATGCCTTCCAGAAGAGTAAATTTCAAGAGAAAACAGGCTTCAGAAGAAGAAATGGCAAGACAGGCTTTTGGTCTGAGGCTGAATGGTGTCTTCCCCAAAGGGGGGGGAATAAATAGGAAATCCAACGGGGAGGGACTTATGGGGTAATGTCCAGAGTGGAAGCCACAAGCATTGGGAGGCCAGCACTGAACCAACAAGCATCAATTCATTCAACGCTTAGAGTGAAAACCTACTGAAGTAAGTGTATTGCATCTTCTACGTCGCAGATGAGGGGACCTCTATGACATGGATGGAACACTGATGTCATATTTAAGGCCATGAAGATTTGAACTGAGGGAGGGTTGCCTGACAACAGAGCCCTGTTCTTCTCCACAAGAGGCCTGGGATTCGAACCCATGGTGGAGGCCAACACCAAACACCTTGTGACCGCTAACATCTCAGTGTCCAAGGGTGGCCCATGAAGTTGAGGGCTTCTGCAATATTCTGAAATATCATGTGCCAACAGGAGCCCACCGATTACTATTAATCCTACTTACAAATTTTTAATTGTAAACAAGTGGCATTCCCTCCTGACTACAGTTGATATTTTGTAGGCCAGAGGTTGGTCTCCTGCTGCACATCCTCCACACCCACTTCCTGCCCCCACCAGGCACTCCCCGCGTCGGGGGACCCACTTGGACGGAGGCCCCAGAGCTGAGCCCATGTCAGCTGGTCAGGGAAGCCAAACACTGCACCTGTTCTTGTCTGTGTGATGGAAGCTTTTCCTCAAGGTGTCCCCTCTTCTCTGGGAAACAGTTTCTGTTCTTCACAAGGACACTGATTCTGGGGCGGATGACCGGTCACCTGCCATGACAAGCAGAGGATGGAAGGTGAAGGGCACGTTTCCTGAAGATGGGACCCCACGGAGGTGACTCTCTCTGGGAATGGTTCCAGTAACGTTGTAGGAGAACCCCCTTATCCTGCCCCTTCTTTTCCTCCAGTTGAGCTCAGTTTAGAGGGCGGGGGGGGGGGTTCTGCTTCAATCCCGCTGGCATGTAACTGAGGGCTGTATGAGAGACATTCATGTGAAAATATCTTCTGTTTGTCTTACCTTAATTGTTTTACCATTAGTTAAGCCAATTCATATCCACGACCGCATTTTGGACACTCTAACGCGCTGTTAAGACTGACCTGACATTCCCAGCTGGACCTCAGTGTTATTACAGGGCTGCCTGATGCACACAGCCAGGCCACTTTGTTTTCCCGGAGCACGTAATTCCCCAGAGCACCAACTTCAGACGCGATGACTCTGAGACAACGAGAAAAGGAAACAAAAATAGGGCCGCTTCAGAATCTTGTCTTAGAACAGATAAAAACAAAGTCACCGTGACACCCACGAAATACTGAGGCATGAAATTGCCCCGCCCTCTGACAGCGTCCGAGCTGGAGGGAACCGCTTGCTTTTGTAGACCATTCCCCAACTAATCCAACCAAAACTCTGTGCTTTCTAACATTTTCTAACTGAGGTACACCCTCCCACACTCTTGTCTGTGGTGTTTTTTCTCCCTCGTGAAAGGAGTAATAAAACCCCATTCGTTTGACATCGTATTCCTGTTGGGCTTGGCTGCAGGGCGTTGACAGACCTCGCGCTTAACCCACGACTTGGCCATTGCAAAGCCAGAGTAATTAAAAGTCTTCCTTTGAATCCTCCTTCCTCACTCCATCTAATGCCTGGGATCGTCATGTAGTTAAAGGTTGTAAGTTGGGACAATTTTCCCCGCACTCCTACCTTTTCAACTAGGCAAATGGTCAAGTGTCTTGCTTACCCGTAGGGAGCATGGGGTCTCTTCTGTCCTTGTCAGGTGGGCTCTCGTGGTGGGTCTTGGGAATCACCTTCATCCCAGAAGGCATGTATCCACTCTAGATTCCACGAAAGGATTTGTACAGAGCTGGCTAGTGGAATCATGGGAGGCACGGGTTACCCTGATGCTTCCTACAGGCATCCATGTGTGTAGTTGGGCTCACGCTCAGAAATCAGTGATTGCCGGGCAAAGCCAGCAAGTATGCTCATGAGTGAGAGAGGCTAGGTATAATATACTACAAGGTCACGGAGCGCTTGGCAGACTGGCAAGAGCATGTCCTTTCTAAGGAGTGGACAGCTTACTTGCTGCTTGTTGCTGTCATGAGGCAATGGGGTCCCAGTGTGGCCAGACCTTTTGATTTTTTTCAAGTGAAGTTGAAACCCATATTTTACTCATTCATTCATTCATTCATTCATAAAAGATATTCATTCATTTTTGAGAGAGACCGCAAGCAGGGAAGGGGCAGAAAGAAGACAGAGAATCCAACGCAGGTTCTGCGTTGTCAGCACAGAGCCCGATGGGGGGCTCGAACTCACGAACCGCAGAATCATGACTTGAGCCGAAGTCAGATGATCAACCGACTGAGCCACCTGCAATGCAGATTTTAAAATGTGAACTCGTGGGGTGCCTGGGTGGCTCAGTTGGTTAAAGCATCTGACTTTGGCTTAGGTCATGATCTCACAGTTCAGTTCGTGGGTTCAAAGCAGGCTTGGGTTCGAGCCCTGCCTTGGACTCTGTGCTGCTTTGGATTCTGTGTCTCCCTCTCTCTCTGCCCCTCCCCTGCTCACTCTCTGTCTGTCTTTCTCAAACATAAACATTAAAAAAAATTTTTTTAATGTGAACTTTTGGGGTGTCTGAGTGACTTTTTTTTTTTTAACAGAGCGAGACCAAAATATAATAGGAATATTTGAGTTGTTATTCCTAAGTCTACTTAAGATGATCTTTCCTTGCAACAGAAGTTAATCTGTGTGTGTTTTCCTAGAAAAGTAAAATTTTAAATATTTGGTTTTCCTTATAAACGTATACAATTCTTAATGATAATTATTTCCATCAGGCTAATCTCCATAAGCAATTCTGCGATAACAAACCAGGAGCTCAATGAACTGAGTAAAGTCACTACTTCTTAGGTTGAAGATTGCAGTTTGGGCTTATAGTGAATTATTATAAACAAAGGGATGTACTTTGTCTTGAAAATATTAAAAATATCAAAATTGTATTCTTGGCTCTTTCAGGTCTTTTAATAAAGTTATTTGTTTCACAAGAATAAGTCCTATAAATTTAGTTTAAAAGTAAATAAAAGGAAATGAGAGAACTATAAAATAATGATTTATGAGTTTCTCTTATATAGGAAAATGCAACAAAAAGAAGGTTTTTTTCCCCCGTCCCATCATGATGTTTATATTTTAAGGTTACAGTGTTGTGTGACGATGGTCGAAATTTTGCTGACTTGATTGACAAATGGTATAATTCTCTTTTCCTGTTTCTTTTAGGAGTTTCTCTCTGTGTTGTGTTTTGTTTGCTTGGAAACAATTGTTTAGTACTTGGAAAAATTTGAGTACCCCAAGGGTTAAAAAATACCTAGTCCTATGTATCAACCCCCTGCATTATATGCTTGCACTGGGGAAGACTCTAGAATGTAAAGACCCATAACATAGCACTTGCTTTACAAGGGCTTGAGATCAAGACTCGCACAATCATAGAACAGCCTCAATGACCATTAAATTCAGCTCCAAACAGTGTTTGAGCAAATACTCATTTCTGTTCTTAAGTTCTTCCAGTAATACAGAACATACAAATCCCAACCCTTATTTTGTCTTGAATAGTTATAATAGAAAGTTATTTTTTTTTCTACAGGGACTGATACATCTCATTTTTTTTTTTACCTCATTTTTCACATCAGGCCATACAAAAATAGACCCATCTCTTTCTGCATGGGAACCATTTAAATTGTTGAAGATAGGTTTCGTATTCTCTCCAGGTTAAACCAAACACACTGAGTTTCACAGTGTCTTGACATCGTGCTTCCTTCAAACGTTTTCTCTTTTTTTCACCATCTGGCCAGCCATCCAACCCCCTTGTGCTCCATTTTGTCCGAATCTACTCTGAGTGGTGTTCCCAGCAACGATGAGGCCAGTGAGGAGTGAAACTGTTGCCTTGATTCGATGTCTCCCGAGTCAGCATAAGATTCTGTTAAAGGTTTAAAAATGAACACATCAGGTGTTTGAAACATTTTGAACTTATGTCAGCTCAGGCTCACAAGAATTTCTGCTTTGTTCTGCTTCTAAGACACACCTGAAGAGTTCCGCGTTTGCGAAATAAGCCCCTGAGATCCAAAGACAGGATCTTAGATCTGCCTCGGTGAGTTTCTTCTGGTTAGACTTGTGCTTGGTCTTGAAACGACCCAAAGTCTTGCTTGAAGGTGGCTGCTTCGAGCTTTGTGCTCAAATGGAACATGATGTCGCGGTAGGAATTGGCCCCATTGCAAAACCTTCTCTTTCGAACCGCCTGATTTTTTCATACACTTGATATTTTTTTTTCTTTTTACTCATCCTGTCTACCAGTGGGATTATTTATCTTGCATATAAAATAGATTATTTATCTGTTTATCTCGCATTCGGAATCTGGAAGGATTTGTTCAAAAACGTGCCTGCGATTCTCTTCAAGTATCAGAGGTCCAGATGGAGACAGTAAGGAAGTTTGGATCTATGCTAGCTTTACTGTGCAAGACTTGAGTTTCATCTGTGGAGCTGAGACAGAGCTGCAGCTGGAACCGGCTGTGTAATATCACCTCAGTGACAAACAGTTTCCTTCCTTTGTTTGTTGTGGCGACACAAAGCGATCTGGGACAGTGCCCCTGGTTGCTAACCATGGTAGGACTTCCAGGGATTCTAAAACATCCCTTGGCTTTCGAGAGTATTCACGATCCCCAGTGCTATGAAGTGGTCTCGGATCAGTGGATGCCTTCCCTCTTTTCTAGGAAACTTCCTTCTGGTGATAGCCCTTAGTCCCGGTCTGTCGCTTGTACCCTCCACTGCGGTCTGGGGACTTTTTGTTTGAGCCTCTGGCGGCTTTATATTCCTTGAGTTCTGAGAATCGGGTTCTGTTGGCGTGTAGCACTCTCATTAGGAAGCTTTGTTTATGATTATAGTCTTTGTTCATGACTGAGTTTGAAAAGAGCAGGAGAGGAGGCATTGAGAACCATATCAAATGTACGGAGATAAGTAAGTAGAAATAATCTAGCAATGCAGAAGTTAACTGTGAAAATAATCTCGTGTTGCTAAGAGAGCTGGTGGCTAACTGACCCATGGGAAATAAACAAGTATTCTGACAGCACTGTAAAGAAAAGCAGATTCTGTTCACAAATCAGGGTCATAATGGAAAAACATCCTGCCCCGTGGTGCGCCTCTGAGCTCTGGTTCAACTCTTGGTTCCTTGGGAAAGATGATCAGTTTGGCACCCCAGCTCAGCAAGGCACGGCCCACGAAGTCTTACCCCTTCCCACTGTCCTGAGTTCTAAGTGCAGAGAATCAGTTGTAAAACACCTCCTAGTTTCCTAGAACTAATGGGGTTTGACACACTGATCCATTGCGCTGACGCACCATTGGCTTCTCTTCAGGGTGCTCGAAAACTATCAACTCCCAGTGTGTTACAGATTTTAAGACCTAAGCTCTTCTCTTTTTCTGGGGCAGTTAGGTCAGCTATGAAGTTTCTATCAGAAGGGAGACACGATCCATGACAAACCATTCTCACACTCCATTCCCTAACGTTCCCACCTGAGGGATGATGACACTTGACTTTGAATCAAACCAGGTGCCCTGGAGCCCAGAGGAGAGCTGTGATTTGAGAATTCAGAAGCCAAAACAGTATCTCGTTAGTGAGAAGAAGAATTTCTTGCAAACTATGTTAGCTTAACTGCAGGCACAGTCAGATATTTAGTGTTAATGGGTGAAAGCCATGGCCAAGTTGTGGCCAACCATATTAACACTTCTGAAGGCAAAAAGCAAACATAAATAGAGCAAAGGTGAAGTCACCACAGTAAAGGGGAAAAGTTAAAAGGAAGAAGAAAAATAAAATCAAAATCTTGCTTGAAAAAATAAGCCAGTGAAGTAAACCCCTATGATTGAAGACAAAGTAGAGAAACAAAAATACTTGGGAAGAGAAAGAAGCTATAATCACAGATGATAATAATAATAATAATAATAAACAGTAACAGTAGTAATAAATAAGGGGAAGAAGAGGAAGAAGGAGAAGGAGGAGAAAAGTTAAATACTTAAATAGCATTTTATGTATCAAGATCTGTTCTGGTGTTTTACTTTTTTTTAAGTTTATTCATTTATTTTGAGAGAGAGAGAGAATTCCAAGCAGACTCCACACTGTCGGCGTGGAGCCCAACTCGAAGCTCAGCCCCATGAACCTTGAGCTCATGACTTGAGCCAAAACTGAGACCAGAGGCTTAACCGTCGAGCCACGCAGGCATCCCGTGTTCTGGTGTTTTAGAGATGTGAATTTTTTAATCCTCACAAAAATCCTACGATGTGTTACTGTTTTACAGGCAAAGAAACCAAGTCACCAAGAGGTTACGTTAGTATCTGGTGTGTTTCATACTGAGACATTTCTAGGCTTATAGACAAGTCTTTGTTGCAGGACTTAGCACAATACAGCTTCTTTGACTGTGTCTTTCCTTCAATAATCATATCCAAGGTCTCAACAGGTCTGCAAGCCCTACTTCCAAAATATATGCCAAATCTGTCACGTCTCTTTATCCTTCCTGCTGCTCTTTTCATCAAGGGCACTGTTACTTCACCCAGATGATATCAATAGCTTCTAGATGGACTTCCTCCTCTTTCTTCCCTCTTAAACTCCTTTCAGCAATTAAAATAAGCTTGGGAGGGATGCCTGGGGGACTCAATTAGTTAAGCGTCCACCTCTTGATTTCTGCTCAGGTCATGATCTCACAGTTCATGAGATCAAGCCCTGCATTGGGCTCTGCACTGATAGTACATAGCCTGCTTGGGATCCTCTCTCTTTTTCTCTCTCTCACTCACTCCCTTTCTCCCTCTCTCAAAAATAAGTAAACTTTAAACATGAAATAAGTCAGATTCTATTTCTTGATTTAAAACTTTCCAGTGATTCCCCATCGCACTTACAGTAAGTACATTCTAAGCTCCCTACCCTGGTTTATAATTCTTTATATGATTTGGCCTCTCCAACTTCATCTCGTTCCACTCTCTTTCACTTTATTAGTGGTAGTGGGCTCAAGTTCCAGTAACTTGTCCGTCACCTTAGAAGAAATCTATCCACATGTCCCCAAACATTGGAGCTTTACGAGGGTCCAAGGTGCTTGCTGCTTCTGCTCACCATATCTGATTAGTATAATATCAATATGATGGATCAGTTTGCCATTCTGTAGGATGTCAAGACAGTTAGGGTCCCTGGAATTATATCAGGGCGGAGAGCAAGAGAATAAACATAGCCCTGAGCAAGAGAGTGAACATGTACTCACTCTTGTCTTACATAAAAGCAAATTGCTTGTGATTCTTCTTTACTGATGGATTTGGAAAAGAACACATCCACCAGGTTGATAACCACATACCAGATGCCAGAAACTGTGCAGTTCTGTTCTAGTAGAGATCTCTCATCTGACATGGCAGCTGAAACTGGGGCTGATTTTAGGCTTACAGAAGTTCACTTTCATCCACCGTGATTCATCTGGTGTTTGCTGGGACCAGACAGTTTAATTAAAAGGGAATGGGGCGAATGGGGCGAGACCACAAACCCTGCCTCTCTCGACGTCTTTGATGTTAATAGTATGCAGGATTTGTCTAACTTACAAACTTGGCTGGGGTACTGGAGAAGGGGCAATTTCTGGGTCTTGTCCTAAATAGTTCCCTTACCGTTGATGACTCTCACTGAATAACTCAGAGAACCAATGTGAGAGATTGCTAATTGTTCAATATGTTCATCCCAATTATGCACTTAGGGATTAGAAAGCCACTCGGGATTCCCTTTATAAAAGGCTTTCCTATATGCTATAGAATGTACTCTAACTGGAGGGCCATATTGACACTTAAGGTTCCCGGATGTCAGTGTCAGTTAAGACTCCTTATCCAACCATCCTTTTAAAAGCTGGGTGCTCCTGCTTCCCCAGTGAAGTTACCCTGGTGAATGGCTGCAGTTTATTTGGGAAAAGGATTGGGGAATACCGACAGGATATGCTAGTGGTGATGTCATACAGTTCCAAGGGAGGCTGGTGTCCACTTGAATGGATAATTCTGGGTTTGCGATCTAAACTTAAATCGGGAAACTGGGTAAAGGATCACGATTTTCCATTGCAGCTGATGGCATTCTTCATTTCCATGCCTCTCATTTTCCTTTTCTTCTTACAATTTCGGTAACACCGCAGTGGGTAGTCTGTGTGTCTTGTCCCTTGGGAGACTGTGATCCTTCCGCAATTGGCAGAGACAGTCTTACTGACCCTCTTCCTTTCTGTCCATTGCAGTAATAACATCCACTTTGTCTCTGGCAGCTAAGCATCGTTGCCTGGTGATGCCATTGTAGACACCCATCATTCCCATTGACGCAGAGGGCCAACTAAGTTGTCAACTCTCACCCACAAAGATAGACTCCCCTCTCATTGTCTAGACATAGAGGCGTCCTCGGAGTCCCGCCCCACCCCCGCTCTGGGGTGTGTTATCAGTTGGTGGATTTTCTGACCTCCTATGATGAATGCGTTCTATCATGTATCTTCTGATATCTTCAATAATGCCATGTTAAGGCAATTTGATCCTCTCTACTTCATACGTTGTAGGTCATTTTTTGACCAAGCTTCATAAAGTCTTCTCAGCCACGTTTAAGAATCATTTCCAGGTAGCTTTGTCAGGATGTTAAAACCGTAGTCACTGGAAAGCACATCCATGTGAATAAATTGCTGCTCTCTGGTCATGTATTCCACTCCCTCGGTCTCCAGTCCAACACGCTGAGAATACACGCACAAGTTTTCCTGCAGTTCTTGCTAGTGGGGATTAACCAAGTGCCATAATTAGCCCCTTTCTACTGGAAACAGAAACTGCAGCAAACTTCCTGGGCTGTGGTGAGCTCTGACATGAGTAAAACAAGCAATAAGCCCGAGAGCAATAAAAGGTGCTAAGTGCACATCCTGAAGAGGACGAGAATTATTTTGTGCGACACCTGCCTCAGGTGATGCCTTTGCAGAATTCCGGTAAGTGGAGTTTGTTCTCCTCTCTGAAAGGAGACTGGGAACTCCTTCTGTCGGCCCAGAGATTTTAGAGGGATCTAGAAGCTGGATCAGATCAGGCTCAAACATAGGAAAACCATCCAGAGAGACTTCAGCTTCCAACAAATGGAATAATGGAGACCAGATTTACCCCTTGACCTGGGTGGGGGGGTGGTGGTGGAAAAAAACAGGATAATATACGTGCAACGATGATATTCAAGGCACTGGACACCGAGCAATGAACGAGAGTGATTACCACTGGGAACAAGAAGATCCGCCCTATAATTGCCCCAGCTGGCTGCTTCAAGGTTTTGGGCTTATGGTCCTGGGAAAAAGAATCCAGGGGAGGCCTGGTAGACTCTGTGAGTTGAGGAAACAAGGTTGAGTGCATGCAAACCCAGGCAGCTAGAGTTTGTACCACAAAGTACAAGTGCAGGAAACAGTAAGACTTTGAATTTTAAAAGTAGCATTTCAAATACCAAAAACTTATACACTGAACACTGAAAAACATTCTTGAAAGAAACTAAAGAAAACCTAAGTATATGGAGAGATGCATCGTGTTCCTCGGTCAGAAAATTCAATACCATGAAGATGTCCGTTCTCTTCAAATTAATCATAGATGTAATGCAACACCAAGTGAAATCCCAACAGGCTTTCTGGTAGAAACTGCTAAGGTAATTCTAGAAGAGCAAAATCACCTTTGAAAATGAACGATTTTGAAGGACTCCACGGGTGTCAAGACTTCTTATAAAAAGAAATTCATGGATACATGCAGTGCTGGAGTCAAAATTAACAAGTCGATCAATAGAACAAAGGCAAGAGTCTAAACTTAGACCCATATAAATACGGACAACTTGGTTTTGTACAAAGGCAATTCAATGGTGAAAGAATCATCTTTTCAACAAATAGTGCTGGAATAATTGGGTATCCAAATGCAAAAATTAAGCGTAGATCTCAACCTCACACCATATAAGAAATTTAACTCAAAATGGATCATAGACTTAGTGTAAAACTTAAAACCATACAACTTCTGGAAAAACATAGAAACAAGTCTTAGAATCCCTGGGGTAAGCAAAGAGTTCGTAGACATAACACCAAATGTATTGTTCATAAAACTTCAAATTGGTAACTTGAGTTTCATTAAAACTTTTGCTCTCCAGGGGCGCCTGGGTGGCGCAGTCGGTTAAGCGTCCGACTTCAGCCAGGTCACGATCTCGCGGTCCGTGAGTTCGAGCCCCGCGTCAGGCTCTGGGCTGATGGCTCGGAGCCTGGAGCCTGTTTCTGATTCTGTGTCTCCCTCTCTCTCTGCCCCTCCCCCGTTCATGCTCTGTCTCTCCCTGTCCCAAAAATAAATAAACGTTGAAAAAAAAAAATTAAAAAAAAAAAAAACTTTTGCTCTCCAAAAGACACTGTTTAAATGAAAAGACAAGACACAAACTGGGAGAAAATAGTTACACATCATATATCTGAAAAACACTTTTTCCACAATATAGAAAAGAACTCTCAAAAACTCAATAACAAGAGGACAAACTATCCTATTAATAAATGGCCAAAAACATCTGTACAGACGCATCACCAAAGAAAATGTGTAGAGAGCAATTAGGCACATAAAAATATAGCCAACATAATTAACCATTAGGAAAAAATGCAAATTAAAGCCATGCTGGGATAACATTACACATCTGTCACAATGATCAAAACCTAACAACAACAACAACAAAAAACTTACCCATACTAAGTGTTGAGGGTCCAGTGCACCTGGAACTCTTACTCTGTTCAGGTGTGAATGGAAAACCATGAATCCACTTTGGAAAATAGTCCACCAACTTCTTAAAAATGTAAATATATGCTTACCGTGTGATTCAGCCATTCTATAATATGTATTTACAAAAAAAATGACAGCATATATTCATGCAAACAATTTTTTTCCTTTATTTATTTTTGAGAGCTAGAGAGAGACCGAGCACAAGTGGGGGAGGGGCAGAGAGAGAAGGAGACACAAAATCCAAAGCAGGCTCTGCTCTGAACCCGACGCCGGGCTCGAACCCACAAACTGTGAGATCGTGACCTGAGCCAAAGTCGGACGCTTAAGCCACCCAGGCGCCCCTCATGCAAACAATTTTTGAAGGCTTTTATACTTCTGTCTTTGAAATGTAAGTATGTAATCTATGTGACTTAATTTTTGTACATGGTGTGAATTAGAGGTCAAAAGCTGTTACTTATAGTTCTGCAATGCCATTTTTGCTATGAAACAAGTTTCTAGATATCCATAGATGTCTTTCTAGGCTCTTATTTCTGTTTCTTTGGCCTTTTATTTTGTTTTCATCTAGGCACTAATACCCATGCCACCTAAATGGCATTTCCGTACACATTTCAGAATCGCCCTGTCAAATTGGACAAAAAAAGAGTTGTACTTTTTATTGGATTGCCCAGAAGCTATAATCAATTTGGAGAGAATTAACATTTTTGCAATATTGAGTTTTCCGATTAAATAATCATGATATATCCTTCATATGTTTATGTGCCATTTACTTCCTCTTAATAATGTTTTGTAATGTTTTGCATTGAATTCTTACACATCTTTTGTTAGATTCATTCCAGCTACTTGATTCTTTGTAATCCTAGGGATTTTTTAAAACTACAAAAACACTAATACAGAGGGATACATGCATCCCTGTGTTTATTGCAGCATTATTTACAATGGCCAAATTATGAAAGCAGCCCAAGTGTCCACATGATACGATACATATCATATATATCGTATATAACACATAATGGAATATTACTCAGCCATAAAAAAGAATGAAATCTTTCCATTTGCAATGGCATAGATGGAGCTAGAGAGTATTATTCTAAGCAAAATGAATCAAAGAAAGACAAATACCATATGATTTCACTCATATGTGGAATTTAAGAACCAAAATAATGAGCAAAGCAAAGAGAGAGAGACAGAGAGAGAGAGGCAGAGAGAGGAACCAAGAAACAGACTCTTAACTACAGAGAAAAAACTGAGGGTTTCCAGAGGGGAGGTGGGGGGAAGCTGGGGGAAATAGGTGATGGGGATAAAGGAGGGCACTTGTGATGAGCACCAGGTGATGTATGGAAGTGTTGAATCACTGTATTGTACGCCTGAAACTAACATAACACAGTATGCTAACTATGATGGAATTAAAATTTTAAAAGTAAAAATAAATAGAATTCTGTTTCTCACAACTTGCTATTGGTGTGTAAAACTTCAATCAACATTTTAATATTGACTTTATACTTAGCAACCTTGCTGATAAACTGTATTATTAGTTTTAATGGTTTATTTGTAGTTTTTAAAATTTTAGATAATCGGTACAAAATTAGAATACCATTGACAGGGAGACTTAATGAGATGTACACATGTTAAATGTGATTTCAAGATATTTTGATCAAAAAGAAAGGGTGCACAGAGTAGAAACACAGATTACATCATTCAAGGACACCAGTATTCATGTGAAATAGTATGATATCTGCATCTGGTTCCCAAATTTTGTCCCCTAGTAAAGTTCTCCACTAAAACAAACAAACACAAAAACAAAACAAAACAAAAAAAAGAATGCCAACAAAATAAAACAAGAAACAATTACAAAAACACTGGACATTCTTAGAGTAGAGATAATTTTGTAGCTTGAATACCTTGTTGTTTTGGAGCAAAGGTTCTTAAGTTCAGAGATGATGTCAAAAAGGCACAAGAAACCAAATTAAAGGTGTTTCCACCCGGTTGATCTGGTGACAATTTGCGAGTCAGAAGAAAAAGCAGAAGTTCCAGTTAATTAGGCAAGTGTAGTGTGTAAAACTCGTAAATTAATCATGGTTCTCAAAAGAAGATTAATTTTTTTTCCAATTAGCTAGTGTCATACCCAAGTTAACTTCTCTCGGAAACCTTGTCTGTGTAAAAGCGGATTGTCAATGGGATACTTGATTAAAGGAGTTAATCCCCGAGTTTAAAATGTTCTTATCCATAAGAGCAACAGGGCACGTGCTTTATAGGACAAATTGCAATGAAAGTCTAAGAAGCTTTACGGAATCAACAACACTGCGACTGTTCGTTCATCCGGAATTAGATGAGTTGGTAAAACCTTTGACTTCTTTCATTTTTCTTTTTTTTTTTTAAATGAGCATTTCTGAGGCCTTGAAACTTTCTGCTAAGACCAGTCATATTCTTGCAAGGACAGTCCTCTATTAAATAATATTTTACTAGTTATAAATTCATAAAGGGCTAGGTTGAGACAATCCAGTAAAAAAAAAATATGTAGATTCTTTAAAAAAAATTTTTTTAACATTTATTTATTTATTTTTTAGAGACAGAGAGAGACAGAGCATGAGCAAGGGAGGGGCAGAGAGAGAGGGAGACACAGAATCGGAAGCAGGCTCCAGGCTCCGAGGCATCAGCACAGAGCCTGACGCAGGGCTTGAACTCACGAACCGCAAGATTGTGACCTGAGCCAAAGTCAGACGCTTAACCGACTGAGCCACCCAGGCGCCCCTGTAGACTCTTTCTTACAATCCAAATGAGTAGAGTCATAAGGAGGGTGCCCTGGAGGATAATTGTGTTTCAGAGTTCACCCCTGCGAGAGGACAGTGTTTTCCATCCCCAACTTGTCAGCTTCATGAACCGCTCAGCATTCAACAAGACTGTTCACTGGACAAATCTCTCAAGCTTTCCTTACCCCAGAATCCTTGTCTTTGTTTCTGACTCACCAGTTTGACTTTTGCCACCCGATCGTACGTCTTAAAACAGTGGGACAGTGCTGATGACCTGTTTTCTGCCAGGAGGAAAATGATTGAAATACTTCTTACCATCTGAGGGATGGAACTCTACTTAAGATCTACCCAGTGGCCCTGTGACCAACCACTGCACTAAGAACTGCTCCATTTGTAGTGAAAGGACCTATAAATGATAATCACGCAGAAGCTTCGTGGCTACCACACCGACGATCTCTAGAGGCTGCACTTTCTGTCCCAATTGGTATATAAAGAGTGAATCCAAATTTTAAGGGGGTACATATATGACAAAAAGAAAAGGAAGCCAAGAGCCTCCACGTGCCAATATGTAGAACACGAACTCACAGCTTGGGTTAAAAACAGAATAGGAAATAAATTGAGAAGAAAATTATAGAACTTGGACAGATTCAGGTTTCTGAGGAGATGGTAACACAAGGGAGAAACACCAAAATGGGGGAGCAGAGGGTCAAAATGTATTTTACTTTCTTTCAGAAGGATATATAGTACCAGAAACCAGTGTTTCTGCTTACGTGCCAGGTTTTAATTAGCAATTTTTTTTTTTGGCCAGCAAATACTATTTATTTGTTTGTTCAGTTACTTATTTATCTAATCTGGCCCTGTATGCCACAGGTTTTGTTATTGGTTTTGTTTTTTTCTAATCTCCTGTCACCCAAGGAGAAAATGATGAGCACAGTACCATCAAATAAAAAAAAAAAAGTTTACTCTTATTTCTTCAAATAATAAAGGATAATAATTATCTCTGCTTCCTTCTCTCTCTCCTTTCCTTCCAGGACTCCTGTTATGAGTATATTGGTCTGCTCGATCATGTCCTACAAGTCTCTGAGGTTATGTTTATTTCTCTTTATTCCTTTTTTATTTCTGGTCCTCACACTGGATCATCTCAAGTGACCTGTCTTCAGGTTTGCTGATACATTCTTCTGATTACTCACATCCACTGTTGATCCCGTGGTAAGCAGAATGATGGTCCCCCCAAATTTCCATGTCCTGCCCCAGAAGCTGTGAATATATTGTCACACTGCAAGGAAGAATGAAGATTGCAGAGAGAATTAAGTACGCTAATAAGTTGTCCTTAAGATAAAGACATTATCATCGGTTATCTGACGTGTCCAGTGCAATCCTAAACCACAAGAGTCCTAAAATGGGGTAAAAAGAGGCAGAACAGTGAGAAACCGATAAATAGCATCGTGAGAGAGATTTGATCTGCCATTGTTGGCTTTAAAGATGGAAAAGGGCTATGAGTGAAGGAATGCAGGAAGCCTCTAGAAACTGGAAAAGATCAGGAAACAGATTCTTCTTAGAGGCTCCAGAAAGAAATACAACCCTGCCGATGCCTTGATTTTAGCCCAGTGAGACCCATTTCAGATTTCGGACCTCAAGAACTATAGGGAGCACATTTTTGTTCTTTAAGCTGCTACATTTGTGGCAGTTTCTTACACCAGCAATAGGAAACCAGCACACTTCAGTTATGAAACTTTTCAACTCTAGAATTCATTTGATTATTTAAAAAAATAATTTTTCTGTCTTTAGTAACATTCTCCATTTGGTGAGGCATTGTTCTCACTCTTTCCATTGAGTTATTTCGATACGGTCTCTTTTAGTTCTTCTAGCACATTTAAAATAGCTGATTTACAGGGCACCTGGGTGGCTCAGTCGGTTGGACGTCAGACTTCGGCTCAGGTCATGATCTCGCGGTTCGTGGGTTCAAGCCCCACATCAGGCTCTGTGCTGACAACTCAGAGCCTGGAGACTGCTTCAGATTTTCTGTCTCTGTCTTTGTTCCTCCCCCCCTTGCCCTCTCTCTCTCTCTCTCTCTCTCTCAAAAATAAACATTACAGTCTTTGTCTAGTAAGGCCAACATCTGTGCTTTCTTAGGATAGCCCTTATTGACTTCTTCTTTTTGGGTATGGGCCATACTATCTTGTTCTCTTCCCTACCCTAATTTTTTGTTGACAACTGAACATTTTAAGTAATATGAGGTAATATCATTGGAAATTAGATTCTCCTCACCTCTTCCCTCAGGGTTTGCCGCTGTGACTGTTTTTTGTTGTTTAATGACTTTTCTGAAGTGATTCTCTCCAATATGCATTCTCTTTCATGGGTGACCTTTGAAGTCTTGCTTAGTTCACTTAGTGGTCAGCTAATGATTGAACAGAGATTTCCTGAAATGCTTGTAACCAATAAATGTCCCCACATTCGCCATCGGGTCTGGTGTGTGTGTTGGGGGCACACTTTACAACCCTCTCTCAGCCCTCGCTGCCTGCTTGCTCAGAGCCTCAAAATTAGCCAAAGGTGAGAGCTTAGGGCCTTCTCAGTTTTTCTTTCCTGAGAATGCTCATAGCCCTGGACAGGTACGCAACCCCGCACGTGCATGTGGTCTTTCTGACTTCCCAGCAATATGTCAGAGCTTCTCAAAGCCAACTCTGGACATTTTATTCCCTAGATTTTCCTTTTAAGCTTTTTGATCGGCCTCTTGTGCACCTCACCTTTTGTTGCCATCTTAGGCAGTCATGATGTTAAACAATTGTCTGTGATTGTTTTCAACAAGTTTCTTTGGGCAAAAAAACTGATCATACTGGGAGAACTCGGGGTCAGGTCAGCTCAAGACAGTCTTTTTTTTTTTTCCAACGTTTATTTTTTTGGGGACAGAGAGAGACAGAGCATGAACGGGGGAGGGGCAGAGAGAGAGGGAGACACAGAATCGGAAACAGGCTCCAGGCTCTGAGCCATCAGCCCAGAGCCTGACGTGGGGCTCAAACTCACGGACTGCGAGATCGTGACCTGGCTGAAGTCAGACGCTTAAGCAACTGCGCCACCCAGGCGCCCCTCAAGACAGTCTTTCAAATGGGGTCTTCCACTGAACCCCCAGACAGGGAATGGAGTTTGGAACAAATTCCTATCCAGATCAGCCCTTTAGTGTGATTGCCAGGCTGTTAATTTTTACTGTGATCATAGTCTATTGGCCGTCAGGGACACTGCAAAGTTGGATAGAGGGGATGGGAATATGAACAGCTGAAGTTCTACAAAGTTGCTGTTCTTATCAAGATTCAGCCATTTTTCTTGAATAAACACTCCCTGGATTTCTGAAGCTTTGGTTAAGTTCCAGCGTTGGAAAAAGTTAATTCTGACAACTTTGCAATATTCTCATTGCTTTTATGGAGGAGATCATTTTCCAAGGTCCTGACTTTGCCAGTTTCGTTGACATCACTTTAAATTAGTTTTAAGGGGGGGTGGTGCCTGGCGGCTCAGTTGGTAGAATGTGTGACTCTTGGTCTCAGGGTTGTGAGTTCGAACCCCGTGTTGGGTGTAGAGATTACTTAAGAATGAAATCTTTAAAAAAATGTTAGGTTTTTGTTTTGTTTTAAAATACTTATTTAGTTTTGGGAGAGCGCAAACAGGGGAGGGGCAGAGACAGGGGGACAGAGGATCCGAAGCCGGCTCTGCGCTGACAGGCTAACAGGAGCGAGCCTGATGCGGGGCTCGAACTCACGAACCGTGAGATCATGACCCGAACCAAAGTCGGATGCTCAACCAACTGAGCCACCTAGGCGCCCCTAAAAAGAGTTTGTTTTAAGGTTTGCTAATTTAAATTAATTGCAAAATCTTAAAACTATGTCTAATGTGAAAATTAATCATAGATCCAAAATGTATTAGTATAAACAATGCAGCAATAAAAGGTTTCTCAGCAACTTAAGGTTTGTTTTCAGAGTAATAAATGGAAGCTCTTAATGGTTGAGATGAGCAATCCCAATTCTTTGCTTTCCGTGTCTTCTCATTTTTTTGTGATGCCTAAGTATAGCTCAGTGTTCTTGTTGTATTATTTCTATACCTAGCAAATCTACATGTTAGTATTAACCTCAGAGAAATACACTTGTCCAAAAGAGCTGAATCCCAAGGATTTACAAAACAGAAGAAGTTGGTAACAATTGGTGTTTCTAGCGATATGAGAACTAGTTAAATAATTTCTGCATATTAGATAGCTACTAAAAAGACTTGCTGGGACTTTGTGTACCGATACAGAAAAATATTCATTACATAGTTTTAAGTAAAAAAAAAAAAAAGTGAGTAACTGTACTTATGTATGTTTTGGTACTGATTATGTTTAAAAACCAGTAAGTTAAAGCATAACTATTTCTACGTGTTCATATATGCTCGTAATTATCTGTAAAAGTATCTAGAAATGTGCACATAAAATTAACATCATTGGTTATTTCTGGTGGTAATTGTGGAACTGAAGCTGTATTTTGGTTGAGGTGGGGGAGGGAGGATGCCGAGAAAGGATGGATTATATAAGAATATTAACTTTGCTTTGTTTGAGATTTAAAAAATCGATTACAGGTATAATTAAATTAATGTAAATTAAAAATAATATAGGTATAACTAAGATAAATTTTTACGTATGAACATATAAAATTGTTGGATATCGCAGCAAGCAAAAGCCAAATAGTAATTACCTTAATGGCTCTGGAAGATTAAGTATAAATGCAGTTTTCATAGATGTATTTTTCTGTTTTTTCCACATTTTTATGTAATAAACATTTATTACTTTTGAATAACAAAATTTTTAAATTTTACACAGGTGAATATAGATAATAGAGAGTAAACAAGGAATCTCCAGTACTATTTTAATACTTTAATAATGTTAATAGTTACATAAAAATTATAATTTTGGTTCATAATCGAACAATAGTGCCTCTTGCATCTTGTGCAAAATGTATAATAGTTGGAGAAGCCTATTTGTTTATTTAAAAAAATTTTTTAACATTTATTTTTGAAAGAAACAGAGACAGAGTGCGAGTGGGGGAGGGGTAGAGGTGGGGGGAGACGCAGAATCTGAAGCAGGCTCCAGGCTCTGAGCTGTCAACACAGAGCCTGACACAGGGCTTGAACTCATGAACCACGAGATCATGACCTGAGCTGAAGTCAGATGCTTAACCGACTGAACCACCCAGGTGCCCCAGGAGAAGAAGCCTATTTGTATTGGCCTGGAAACTAAAACCTATTATCATTAACAAAATAATAGGGACAAAGTTTTTCTTTCTCTTTGTTTTTGAATGAGTCTGCTTTATATTGGGACAGAATTTTTTAGAGCTTCCCAAAAGGTTCTCCTTGAAAATTACACCTCTAAATAACTCTAGCATGTATTAAAATCAATCATGAGCCTGGAAAGTCATATATACTTTAATTGAATATATGTGGTTAAATCCCCTAAGATGAACTGACGTTTATTCAACTTTCCATCATAGCTTCCTATGCCCTTTAAAGGTATAGATTGAAATGTATCTTACATGCACATGACAGAGGTGACCCAAGAAATGCCACTGATTTTTTTAGACATTTCACAATTCACTACTCTACTCCTTAAAAGCAATCTCTTATCAATTTATGTCTTATTTTTCTTGTTCTTGTTCTTGCCCTTGAGATGCTGATATCCTGCGTACAGAAGTCACTGTGATCACGTGACTGTATCAAAGCGTTTCTAAAGATGTCTTGAAATGAGGCAATCTAATTACAGTCTATTCTTTGATCCCTCTTGATGTGTCCTGGTCAATATACCCACCACCAACCTTCTCAAAGATGGCAGCACCATACCACCATTTGCCCACAAAAGAACTCCAAGTTGGTCTAAATGTTTGGGTGTCTCGCAACACTACCTGTCAGTCCCTTTCATCCCCCAACAAAACTAGCATGAACTAATGTCAGTTCCTTTCCTGGGGCTGTAGAAAAGAAAATGTGACCCGAATAAATAATGTATTGCAAATGTCAAAATAAATTTCAGCTAAAAATGATATTTTTCAACGAGATCTAGTGAGAAGACTGTTCAAAAGGCAGAGTTAGAGTTTCCTGGTTCTACATTTAATTAACTCAATCTGACTTTTATTATGCTTTGTGTTATGTGTTTCCCTGTTCGGTAAACAAACAGCAGAAAATTAAACTAGGGCAACTGCCAACTAGCAGTAAATTTAATTGAAAAATAATAAATTGCCATGGGGTGCTGTAGGGTTCTGTGCAGATAAACTTATTTTTCCTGGAAAGTTTCCACTTGCATTTGTCACAATGTGATCTATAAAAGGAACAAAAGAAGTGAAATACGGTACTTGATGGTAGATGTGTTAAGAGTGGAATGGCCTTGGAGGATAATTCGTAGGCTGGTTTCTGGGACTTTCGATGGATGAGCCGTGTTTCCTCCTGAAGAACAGAGCTGGCTTCCAGAGGAGTTCTAACTCTGCCCTCTGAATCTGCCGAACCTGCTGAAACTGTGCCCTATCAACTTTCAGAGAAAGCTCGCTGAGGAAGAAGCCTGAGTGTACATGATTTAGGGCAAAGGGAGACTGCAGACAGAAAAGGCTAGTCCTCAATAATTCCATGCTACGTGCCTAATAACTGCTTAAGTCCTTCAAACTTGATACGAATCAAAAGTATTTCTAAACATTTGGCTATTTATTTTCCTTCCTTGATATCTTTTCCTGGTGTATAGGTAAGCTTCTAATGATTCTCTGTTAGAGGTCACGTCCAGGCGGGAGAGGTTTAAATTAAGTCAGGAAAAAAATAAGGGCTTTCTGCATGATGTGAAAACTACCACATCTGGTTCTCTGTCTCACAGTGTGGAGGGCAGGTATCTGTTTATCTGATTGTAGATTCTATCTTCCAGGTTCAAGTGCCGGGAATGGAACAAAGTTCCCATTCCTTCCCTCAGATCCCCTAAGCATAAGTGGAATCACTGGACTGAACACACAGACCATCTTTACTTCTTCCGCTTCTGCTGCAGAGAAGGAAGTTGCTCAGTTGTTCTCCAAATTTCTAGCAACAGTTCCCATAATGGACCTCGATCATTCACTAGGAGGCTGCTTGGCTTGAAAGAATCCACTGGCTGGTGTTAGATATTTGTTTGGACTCAATATCCACTCCTTGCTTGTTAAATAGACTTTGAAGAGTTGTTTATTCATTCAGTGGATATTTTCTAAGTACTAGCTATGCACCTGGTACTATTCCGGGTACACGGGGCTTAGAAAAAAAAGACAAAAAAAATCCTCTGACTTCAAGGAACTTACACCTTCTTAGGGGAAAGGCAGACAGGCAAAGTAAGTGACCATGTCATAAAACAGTGGTCACTAAGGAGAAGTAATGTGGAGTTCTAGAAGTCAGCAGCTGGTTTTGATAAACGTCCCTGAGAAGATATCATTTGCAAAAAGACTTGAAGGAAAGGAGAGTGTGACTTGAAGACATCTGAAGGCGGGACATTCAGGCAGAAGAAACAACCGGTTGCCGTTGGCAGGAGCATGTCTGGGGTGTCCTCGGAGGGCACAGAGTCCAGTGCGGCAGAAATGGAGTGAAGGAGGCGGAAGGTAAGTCGTACGGGTAGCAGAGGCCAAATGGTACGGAGTCTTTGCAGCTTGTGTAAGGATTCTTAACTCTAGGCAGGGGGACAGGCTACAAGAAGGCTTTGGGCAGAAGTGACATGACCTCACTCTGATCCAGTGTGGGAAGAGACTGTAGGAGGCAAGAGGGGGTGCAGGAGACCAGTTAGACACTGCTTCAGTCGGCAGGGCAACCATGGTGGCTCGGCTCAGTGTGTTCATCATGCGAAGTGAAGAGCTTCTGGAATAACCTGACGTGGTTAGCCAGTTTCATAATCTCTACAATGGGGAGATAAAACTTGTACTTGGTTATCTTAAGAACTGACACAACGTATGTAAATGTGTATTGCATATGTAATAAGGGACCAAGAAACGTTCACTCCTGTTTCAGAGCTTCTCACCTAAAAAGTGACCACGGGACCATGAGAACCACGGGCTTTTGCAGGTTCGGTGGTTGTAAATTTAACTCAAAGAGTTGGAGGCTGCAATTTATAAGTCATATATAATGACTTTAAAAAATTCACAAGGAACGATGGTGACAGCCATAGAGAAGTGAAGGACTTACTTACGTACATGAAATTATATTTTTAAAACAGTCCTGGAGTGTATAAACCAGACTCATGATAGCTGTTGTAATCTGGAAGGTAGAGAAAAGGAAGGAAGGAGGAAAGAAGGTGAGGGAAGGAGGGAAGGCAGAGAGGGACTGTTCGGAGGGAGAAACAATCAGATTAACCATAATCTACTTTAAGCAGATGTCATTTCATTTGGAAATATGGCTTTTCAAATATTCATCCATAGCTAGATGTTAACTGAAAATTATCCACATAATTAGTAACAGTTCTAGCTGACATCAGAGTTGCATTTTATAGATTATAAGGCCCTCCCACATACTTGATGCATTTAGTTCGCCAAACAACTGTGAACGATAACGTGCCAGTTATGAAATCTCTGGTTTACAGGTGAGGAAATAAACATGCAGAGTTGCTAAATGATTTTCCCAAGGTCCCATGGCATGAACGCTACAGGGCTTGGACCCCAAGCTTTGGGTCCTGAGGATTCAGATAGCTACTGTTTTCTGAAGCCTCCATAAGCATGTCATGTAAATTTTCAATTTAATAGTAATTTTGTTCTTTTTATTTCATAGGAAACATAGGGATTCTAGTCTCACTCTAAAAATCCAAAAAATAAGGGAAAGCTAAGCACTCCCTTGATTTTCTGGCACCTCTTCCCATGCCCTGTGACCTATGTCAAGATGATTCACCTGCTTTCACTATTTGGGGTGGCCCTTCTGGACCCTCTCCTGTGCAATCACACATGTATATTTGTATCTCTTGGGATATGATTTTAATCTATTCTATTCTCAACGTAAGTGGGATGAAACTGTTTCCTAGTAGGGTGAGATTATATCTCCTTCTCTAACAAATATTTCTCAATTGTCTTCCAAAATGGCTAAACCAATGGCAATGTTATGTAAGAATTTGCTTCGCGTCCGTCAATACTAGCTGTTAATGGCCAGTTTCATTTCACCAACCTAAGAGGGAAACGTTTAGTGTTATTTTAGGTTGTACTTGCTGAATTACAGGGAAATTGAGCATCTTTTTATGCGTTCATTGGCTGTAGCATTTCCTCTTCTGCGTCCTTTGTTAATTTGTCTTCTGGATGGTTTGCCTCTTATTGATTGCAAGTTCCCTAGATTTATCTGGTTCTTAATTCTTTATGTTTAAATGTGTTTCAAGTAGTTTTTCACAGTCTTTCTTGGCCTTTTAATATTTTTTATGGTATCTTTTCCCATATAAATAAAATTTTACATGTTAATATAGTCAGACTTTCCATTTATGCCTTCTCTTTGGGTCATGTTTTAGAAGGCTACCCCTGTTCAGACATTAAGAAGCACCTTTATATTTGCGTATAATTTTGCTTTTACATTTAATTACTTTACGCCTGGAATTGATTTCTGCGAGAACTCAAAGATGTATTTTCGAAGTAGAAATACGGTGATTTCAGAAGCATTTCATGAAAGGTGCATACTTTCCCAAGTGATATAAAATGCCACCTTTGGGACGCCTGGCGGGCTCAGTCAGAAGTGCATGTGATTCTTGATCTCCGGATTGTGAGTTTGAGCCCCACACTGGGTGTAGAGATTACAAAAAAAATAATAAAAATAAACTTAAAAAAAATAAAATGCCACCTTTATCCTATACAAAATTATTTTAAAAGCCTGAATCTGTTGCACACTCTATGCATTTTAGAATTGATGCAGTTGGACAGACACATTTTAGAATTTATTTGTTCAGTTACATGAAAAATGCATCTGAAAACACAGGCACCTCAGATTATAGAGCTAATACTTCAATTCTTATTTCACTTATATTCTCCTACCTCAACTCTAGCCTCTACCATTGGTGTTTATTTCTCAGGCCCTTTTCATTCTTTAAAAAAAATTTTTTTTTAATGTTTATTTATTACTTTTGAGAGACAGAGAGAGAGAGAGAGACAGAGTGCAAGCAGGGGAAGAGCAGAGAGAGAGGGAGACACAGAATCCGAAGCAGGCTCCAGGCTCTGAGCTGTCAGCACAGAGCCCGACACGGGGCTGGAACTCAAGAGCCATGAGATCATGACCGGAGCTGAAGTTGGACACTCAACCGGCTGAGCCACCCAGGCACCCCACCTTTTCATTCTTAAATTTAAGTACATAACAACACAGGAATAGATTCTCTTTGTAAAAACTAGAAATGCTAAGAGAAAACCCCAAGTGCCTTTGATAGTTCTTTCCAGCACCAGTAGCCCCTTTGTGGTAACTACTATGAATGGTTTAGTGTATTTCCTTCCAGAACTTTCTTCCCATGAATTTACATGTATGTAGGCATACAAAACACACATAGGGCTGATGCTTAGCTGGCATTCAGTGGTGTGGTTCTATCAGTTATTAAAAATATTGGAGAGAGAAATAAGATAAAAACAGGGTGGCAAACCATAAGAGACTCTTAAATACAGAGAACAAACTGAGGGCTGCTGGAGGGGAGGTGGGTGGGGGATGGGCTAAATGGGGGATGGGCATTAAGGAGGGCACTTGTTGGGATGAGCACTGGGTGTTGTAAGTGATGAATCACTGGGTTCCACCCCCCAAAACCAAGACTACACCATATGTTAATGAACTTGAATTTAAATAAATTATTTAAAAAATGTTGATAAGCTTCTATGACAGAGAACTTCTGCCTTCAGTTTCTGAAGTGCCCTCCACTTGCTGGACCATCCCACCCTGTCTTCATCCCCCGCCCCCCCCCCCATCTCCAAGTCCCTGAACATCCCTCCTAATACAACTGATTATGAAGAGGGTTAATGCTTCCAATGACAGTAGGCCCTCAGCACCGTATCCAGGATCTATTTTGGTCTATTTGTTTCCTGCGTACTAGTTGTTAAATACCTTGAATATCATTCCTGACTACGTAGCACATGTAGTTAATCTCTAAGACATACAATTAAGACAACCAAGTTGGAGAAGGTGGCAGGCGGAATAATGCCCGCCCCCCCAAAATGTGTGTGTCTTAATCCCTAGAACCTGTGAACACATTGTCTTCTATGACTGACAAAGGAAGACCAAGGCTGCGGATGGAATTAAGGTTGCTAACCCATTGACTTTAGATGGGGAGATAGTCCTGGATTATCTGGGTAGGTACACTCTAGTCACAAAAGTCTATAAACCAGAAGAGAGAGGTAGGAGCGCCAGAGTCAGAAAGAGGTGGAAACGCACTGCCAGCCAAGGAATGCAGGTGGCCTCTGGAAGCTAGGAAGATAAGGAAATGAAGGCTCTAAGGGAGACAGAAGGAACACAGCCCTGAGTGCACCTTGACCTTAACCCAGGAAGACCCATTCTGATGTCCAGAACTGTAAGATAATTTGCGCTGCCTTTTTTTTTTTTAAATTAATGTTTATTTATTTTTGAGGAAGAGGGAGACAGAGCGTGAGTAGGGGAAGGGCAGAGAGAGGGAGACACTGAATCTGAAGCAGGCTCCGGGCTCCCAGCTGACGGCACAGAGCCTGACTCAGGGCTCGAACTCACGAGCTGTGAGATCGTGAACCTGAGCCGAAGTCGGATGCTTAACCGCCTGAGCCACACAGGCGCCCCAGTAACTTGTGCTGTTTTAAGCCACTGAGGTTGGGGAAGTTTGTGAGAGCAGTGGGCAACCAACTCGAAGAGCTAAGCATACAGTGTTTTTTTAATTAATTAATTAATTTTAATTTTATTTTATGTTATTTTATAGGTTATGTTATGTTATTTTATAGGTTATATTATTTTATAGGTTATGTTATGTTATGCAATTTTTTTTTTAAGTAAGTTTCACACCAAGCATGGAGCCCAAAGCAGGGCTTGAACTCACCGCCCTGAGATCAAGACCTGAGCTGAGATCAAGAGTCAGAGGCTTAACCGACCGAGCCACCCAGGCACCCCATACAGTGTACCATTTATAATGCTGTTCATTTCTAACTACCAGGAGCTGTTCCTAATCTCTCGATTCTAAGAAAACGGTCCCTTTCTTCTTGTGGGATGTAATGGACTGTTTTTGGTTCCTATCATATTTGATCTGTGGCCCTTGCCACTTACAGAGATGTCTTTTCCAAAATGCCCTCCTCCCTCAGTTTGTATGAATCTGCTCCTTCTTGGTTCCCCTGCCCCTTGCACTGGTAGCCATGCCTCATAACCTCTCTTTTTCCTCCTACAAACTTTGTTCTCTCCTCCTCTCTTCTAGATCTGTATGGTCTCACTCGATAACCTCACCCACTCCTCTAGCTCCACTACCCTCTGCTAAAAACTCTCAAATGCTTGGGGTGCCTCAGTGGCTCAGTTGGTTAAACATCCAACTCTTCATTTCGGCTCAAGTCATGATCTCATAGTTCACGAGTTCAAGGCCTGCACTGTCAGCGCAGAGCCTTCTTGGTATTCTCTCTCTTTCCCTTTCTCTTTGCCCCTCCCCTCCTCACGCTCTGTCTCTGTCTCTCTCAAAGTAAGTAAATAAACTTTAAAAAAATTTAAAAAAAAACCTCTCAAATGCTTGTGTCTAGTTCTATTATGAAGGTAATCATATTGTTTTCCTCTTCTTTCTCCTTTCTGGTTGACGATTCTGTGACGTCTACAAAATCAAGTAGTCCTTGAAATTGGCTCACTGATATCAAAAGCCCTGGTTCGTTGCAGGGAGATGAGCTGGCTTCACCTCCTGCTTGCTTCCCCAGTCCCCAGATTTCTTAGGAACTTTGATTTGTGTAGTAGGAAAAAGGTACGCTGCATCTCACACTTTCCAGTCTGTCACGGAAGCCAGCAATGTGTTCATGGCAGTGTTAGGGTCATATTGTAGGTATGGGACAGCCTGGTAGAGCTAATTTCCAACGAGAAGTATGGAAAAGAAGGAAGCATTTCTTCTCCTCCTCCTCCTCCTCTCCTTCTTCCTTCTTCTTTCTTTTTTCTTCTGCTTTCTTCTTTCTTCTTCAGTACACTAATGGATCATACTTGAAAGGCAAGTTTGCTGCTGAATGGGCAGAGTTTTTTGAGGGAGACTGGATCCTTTCGAGAGCATAAAGAAAGCCCATGTTCTCTGCCCATCTGAATTCTAGCCTCGGTCATTCTGTGACCCTACTGCCTGAAGGGCCTGCCTAGGAGCTATCAGAATCAGACTTCACAACTTATAATTGGCATCGTACCCTGATTACAAACTAAAAAGACTCAAATTGAAGAGACAAGTTTTACTGAGACCAGGGTGGGCCCAGATTGAGAGAGAGAGAGAGAGAGAGAGAGAGAGAGAGAGAGATGATTTACTGAGACAAACATGGGAGAAGTATCAAACGGAAGAGTGGGAGCCCACAAGGGACGAATGAGGCACTCATGGGCTCTGCAGTTTTGGAAGGGCCGAGAGAAAAAAGCGTGATTCTAACATCAGCTGCTCCAGGCCACAACGACAGTGACTCAGCCTCTCGGACGACCCTGTGCTTCTGTGTTTTATACAGAGACTTTGGATTCTATAACTAGCACAGGGAGAATACTTTCAAATATGTAAGATCCAGTTGAAGGCCATCTCGAAATATCCCGATAAACCAGAAAGAACAGGCTTGCTGATCTTCCAAGGAGCTCAGCCAGCAGTTGGACAGTTGAAGCTGCAACCAGGACAGGGGCAGCGGGGGAGGATGTGACCGAGGGACATGGGGTCGGGAGGGACCCGTATCTGCCGTAGGCCTTCGTCAGAGACAGCTGCTCCCATCTGGTCTAACCAGTACAAGGCAAATGTTGACTGCATGTACGCCTGAGTTTCTTAAGGGGGCTCGTGAAGTTAGTTCTAGAAAGGAGCTGTAGGGGAGCCTGGGTGGCTCAGTCAGTTAAGCGTCTGCCTCTTGATCTCAGCTCAGGTCATGATCTCACAGTTCATGAGTTCGAGCCCTGCATCAGGCTCTGCACTGACAGTGTGGAGCCTGTTTGGAATTCTCTCTCTCTCTCTCTCTCTCTCTCTCTCTCTCTCTCTCTCTCTCTCCCTCTCTCTCTCTCCCTCTCTATCTCCCTCTCTCTCTCTCTCTCTCTCGCCCCCTCCCTCTCCCTCTCCCTCTCCCTCTCCCTCTCTCCCTCTCTCCCTCTCCCTCTCTCTCTCTCTCTCCCTCCCTCTCTCTCTCTCTCTCTCTCTCTGCCTCTCCCCCACTTGTGCTTTCTCTCTCTCTCTCTAAATAAATAAAACTTAACAAAATTAAAATAAAAAGGAGCTATAGCTCAGAGGGATGAGAAACAAGCCTGTTCTAGGAGATACATGAGGTTTTTCGTCAAAACCCACTCTACCCAAACACGCAGCGAGGCTGGGTCATAAACCAATGGCAGCTTCTAGTCGGAGACCTGGCATCTTCCATCATGGGGCAGAGTGTGCTCTCGGGCAGGCGTGTATGCCTTCGAGGGGTCATGGAGGCTTACCGGCAAGAGAGCATAGAGTGTAATGGGCAGAACCGTTCTGAAAAATCATAATGGATCTCCTCTGTACTTTTTTGGGACAAACCCTTCTCCCTAACCAATTCCAAAAATAAGCACTAGCCTTAGAGGTAGGGGTGGGGGCATAGGTGATTATTTCTGCGAGAACACAAAGAGAATGAGTTTCATTTGGGGTGTCCACACTAGGATTCTGGAATAAAATAATGAGCTGGACTCGGAGAACCCGGATTCCGTCCTTCCTACAGCTTACCTACGTCAGTCCATACGCTTTCGTGTCTTGCCTGAGCATATTTAACCGTGGGCTCTTTTTCCGGCCATTAGCGCCTCTGACCATGCAGTGCTCTTGTGAGTGTCTGAGTTCGAACAGCATGAAATGAAACTACCCTCCTTCCCTCTGCGGTATGATACCCATCTAGAATTATTCCTAATGCACTAATATACTTCCTGGAGAGGACTTTGCCAATGTTGATCCATTTGTAGAAAATGTTTAAAGATGCCTTTTCGTTCCCACCCGTCTGGCAAACAACGCTAATAACCCCCTTTTGGAACGTGCCAGCCAAAGGAAGAGTACATCCGTCAAAGAGGTGAGAGCCTGTGTTGTGATTCATCTGGCCTTTCCGTGGGGAACCGTGTTGCTGTACTTATTTTTCAGAGGTCAGATGAGAAAAACCATGTTATTTCCCTTTTGTGTGTTATAAGTGAATAAAATTGCCGGGAAGCCCACAGAGCCTTCTGATGTAAACCTGCACTCCAGCCAAGCGCCTCCAAATGCCACCACATACCTAAGGACCTGGGTCGGCGGATCTATTTTCACAGTTCTTTCCGATTCTAACGAACTCTGAAGAAGTTTATTTCAAAATAATCCTTCTGTATTAAGCGCTGGCTTATTGACAAGACTTCTTTTATCATGACTGTATGAAGTTTATTTTCCAAACGAAGGTTTGTTTTTGCATGGAATTCTGAGGTTTCGCATTGTGTATACCAAGCAATTAGTTTGGGATTTTTGGAATTTATTTGAGACCAGACAGATGTCTTTAATTTACACACTCTCGGAGGTGACAAACCCTATTAACATTCGAAAGCTATCAATTTGCTTTATCTTTGTTCTTTGGCTCTCTCAGCTATGATCCAAGCTGACTCCTTTTTTGGTGTGCTGGTTGGTTTTTTCGTTGGTGGTGGTGGTTTGTTTTTGTTTTTGTTTTTGTTTTTGGTCCTGTATGTAGACAGAAGAAGAAATTCAAGGAAGACATGAAAGATAGCGTTGGTAATTTTATCGCTGTCCAAACCGGGTGGGATGCTTTAAGAGCCATGGACTTCGCCTCTATTAGGAATGCATTTTGTCCAACTATAGCCCCTTCCTCTTAGCAGTCACGGTCTGTGCATGTACACATTTGTGCCAGCAACTCCTCTGCACTCAGGCTTTTCTCTGATCGTGTTGGTGGCCCCTGACCGCAATCTGGTGCTGCCTTAGCCTACATTTTCTCTCCTCAGTGATCGTTTTGCACACGTCCCATAAATGCACGTCTGAGTTGCGTACGCTTATGCATCAGTCTGGATAAGCTTCCCGTGTGCTGACCACATCCTTTGCACGTCGGTAGTAACTGCACTCCCATTGTTGATTCGGAGGACTGTTGAGTTGGGAGATGGGGGCAGGTTCAGCGATGTTGTCCCATTCATCTCTAGTCTGAAATTGAAATCACACCAGTGTCTGTGTGTGTGTGTGTGTGTGTGTGTGTGTGTGTGTGTGTGTGTGTGTGTGTGTGTGTGTGGTGGTTTTCTGTTTTTGTTTGTTTTTCAGGCGCGCTCTGCAGCCACTAGATGGCTCAGTGGATGTGCCCAGGTGTTCTCCAGAGTCACGATTTCAAACCCTAACAACCTGCCCTGCTCTTCCTTTCTCACAGTGAAGTTCAGGGCTGCACCTGGGACTGTGCTGATTATAGAATGAAAGCATGAGGGCGCAGCTTGACCTGAGCAAACCCAGCCCGCTATGCGACAGCCTTGTTTCCATGTTCGCTTTTTGTTATGGTTGCCATATTTTATTCTCGGCGAACGTGGGCCATATTATTACTGGCAAGGGGAAGATTACGGGCTAGCAGATGTCATCAGGAGAGCCAGATCTAGATCAAATGTAGAATGATTATACATCCTGACGCACTTGTTTGTGAAATACAGGGTAATCCATTATGTACAGGATGTCTGACATCTCTAGTTTTGGTGACATGGTACCCGACTTTGAACTCAACGCTGTTTCTTTTATCTTGGATTAAGTTATTTACGTATGAACCCAAGAGAACTAAAAGCACTTAGAACTAAGATTAGAAGGCTACTTCCTTAACACGACTACTTCAAAAATATGTATCAAAATACACTTAACAGTGAAATATCATAGAAGTTCCTATGAAAACAGGGAACAAGAGAAGTACGCTTGCCTTCAAAATTTACAGTTTTTCTCCCGGACATCCTAGATAATGCAGCAAGTCAAGAAAAATAGAAAACATGATGGGAAAAGAGGAGTTTTGTAAAAGCATCAGGTGTAAATGATGTTACTTCCCTAACCTAAAAATAGAAGGTTTTGTGATAAGAAAGCATTACAAAGGAAGAAATTGCATCAGTGACAAAAAAAAATTGTACAAAAATCATTAAACTTAAAAAACTAATTGTATGAAAAGTAAACTGCCCTAAAACAGCAATTAATATAAATGAAACACAATATATCCAATTAACAGAATTAGATTATATTAATTATATTGACAGCAATTAATAGAAATTAATAAAATATATTCCATTTACAACGATATGCACATGGGCTTAAAAGAAATTCATTTGCCATATGGCAAATACTACAAGACTTTCTTGAATGGCATAAAAATACTTTAAAAAAAGAAAAGACTACTCTCTTCCTGGATGGGGAAAAATACTGTAAACCTATTAATTCTTACCCTCATTTAAAATTTTAGTACTAGTCTAGCAAATATCATTCCAGGATTCTCCTTTTCAATTTTCACAAAATATTTCTTGAGCTCATGTGAAGAATCAGTGAGAAAAAGAGCCAAGCAAGTAAGAATTTGTGAAGTATTTTGTTTATAATTTATCATAAACCTACAGTAATGACAATAGCATAGCACAGACTACTCAAGAAGAAAAATGAAAATTCATATATATTCTTAACTGAACACTAATTTGTAGTATATATTTTTAATATACTTACATAGGATATAAAATATTATCATATATAAAGGTATATACATGTATAATATGTAGATAAATTAGTGTTTAATAAGGTAGCTCTTCAGGGGCACCTGGGTGCCTCAGTTGGTTGAGCATCCGACTTTGGCTCAGGTCATGATCTCGTGGTTCGTGGGTTTGAGCCCCGCGTCGGGCTCTGTGCTGACAGCTCGGAGCCCAGAGCCTGCTTCAGATTCTGTGTCTCCCTCTCTCTCTCTGCCTCTCCCCCATTTGCACTCTGTCTCTCTCTCAAACATAAATAAACATTTAAAAAATTTAAAAAAATAAGGTAGCTCTTAAAATTATCGGATAAAGAATGGATTTATTCAACACATTATATTTGTTTAATATTTCAAAACTAATTTAATTCCCTACCATAAACTATACTGCAAAATAAAATCCAGGTGGATCATAGAAATAAACAGAAATCTATAAGAAAACTGAAAGTATTGATTTGAACATTAACACAATAATAGGGTTAGAGAAGGCTTTTAAGCAATTAAAGGGGAACGTATCCACATATATGATTACCTAAAAATAAACGTTTTCCCCCCAAAACTATAAAAAGGATAAATTAAATTATCAACAAGGACAGATTTTTTTTTTAGACATTAATGAAATGATGCTATTATCCTCAATATATTGAGCTCTTAGAAATCAATAAGAAACACACACACACACACACACACACACACCACCACCACCACCACCACCACGACAGGAGAAATTAAAAGCAAGGGCATGAACTGGCAAGTTACCAGTGAAGAAACATAAACGACCAATAAAGCGGTTTAAAATTTTTTTCAACGACGGTAGTAGCCAAAGAAACGAAAATCACAATAACAATGGAATACTGTTTTTGTCTCAAGTTGGCAGTGGCTGAAAGGAATAATTATGTGAGTGGTAGGCAGGATGCAGAGAAATGGACACTCTCATATTCCAGTGGTGGCTATGCAAATTGGAACAACATTTCTGGAGGGCAATTTGGCAGTGTATTTCAAACCCATTAAAATGTGCATATCTTTTCACCAACGCATGCCACATTTAGGACTTGATTACACGTATATAGAAAAATATCCGGGCAAGGATGATCACCCTTCTGTCTCTCATTACTGTCAACATGTGGGCCAGATTTAAATGTTGAAGAAAATCAGAGGGATTCAATAAGCTGTAGTATGTACCTAAGATTCTTTTATCTAGTCGTTCTGCAAATATTCCTTCACGGGAGCATAGTATGTACTCAGACATCGAAAAGACAAAGGGCTCGGGAAATGTTCACAGGTTATTGCTGGGTGACAGAAGCAGTCCGTGAAACCATAGGCATGGGAGACCCCATTTGCAGGAAACCCAGATGCCTCAGTCCTCGAGAGAAAGGGGACACAGATGAAGTTTTAGCAGTAGTGACACCCGCAATATGCCGGTTTAGGGAGCCCATGCCCATCGCTGCAGGATTTTAGATCCCTTCTCCAAATTTCCCTCAGTAGTTATTCTTAGATTCACCTAAAATTGACTCGAACCAACTATCCCATATCTGGTGTTAATACCCAGAGTTTTCCAGAGAAATAGATGAATGGATATCTATATCCTTTCTATATATTACATACGTATAATGTATGGGTGCATATATATGAAAAGGGATTTATGATAAGGAAACGGCTCATGCAATGTGTAGGCTGAGAAGTCCCAAGATCTGTCCTCTGTAAGCTGGAGACACAGGAAAGCCAGCGGTGTGGACCTGTCCAAGTCTGAAGGCAGAAGATTGATTCCCATCTCAAGCAGTTAGGCACAGAGAGAAAAAATTCTCCCTTCCTCTGCCTTTTGGCTCTATTCATGTCCTCACAGGAATGGATGTTACCTGCCCACGCTGAAGAGAGCAGTCTGTTTCATTGAGTCCATTGATTCAAATGCTGGTCTCTTCCAGAAACGCATACTTCACAGACACATTCAGAAATAATGTTCAATTAGCTACGTGGGCGTCTTCTGGCCAGGTCAAATGGACACCTAAAATTCATCCTCACCCAGCGAAAGGTTGAAAACCTGTCCAACATTCCTGAGAGGTTTAGGGATTTAACTTTTCACGGTACCCTCAATGTTCCCATCTTCTTGTCTCACTAAACTCTGAGCCTACCAGGTCTGCACCTGGGCTCTCCTCTCTGACCAAAGCCAACCTAGACATGGAACATTGCACTCTCCAATTTTTAAATAAATATCTCTAGCCCACCGTCCACACAGAGCATATTTGTGTGCAATGCCTTTACCGGACACTTGGGTGATACACAATTACACAATGCACAGCACTCAAGGCCCTCTGGCTAGCCTCCTACCCAGGGTGTCCTGTGTTTGGACACATCTCCCTCAAAGCCTAGCCTGTCTCTTGTGACCCTTTGTATTCTCCATGATTCTCCAGAGAAATAGATCCAATAAAATTTTTTAATTTATACCTGTGGGGAGAGGCGGGGAGACAGATTTATTTTTTATGGAATCGGTTTGCATGATTGAGGGGGCTGTTAAGTCTAAAACCTGTAGGTGGGGGGGAAGCACCTGAGTGGCTCAGTCGGTTAAACATCCGACTTCAGCTCAGGTCATGATCTTGTGGTTTTGTGGGTTGAAGCTCTGCGTCGGGCTCTGTGCTGACAGCTCAGAGCCTGGAGCCTGTTGCGGATTCTGTGTCTCCCTCCCTCTCTACCCCTCCCCCACTCGCACTCTGTCTCTCAAAAGTAAACATTAAAAATAAATAAATAAATAAATAAATCTGTAGGGAAGGTCAGCGGACTAGAAATTAAGGCAGAGTTTTTATGTTGCAGTCTTGAGGAGAGTTCCTTCTTGGAAAGCTACGGTCTTTGCTCTCAGGCTTTCAACTGATTAGATGTGGCCCACCCATGCTATGGAAGGTCACCTGCTTTACTCAGTCTACAGAATTAAATGTTTATCTCCTCTAAAAATGCTTCACAGCAACACATAGACTGATCTTTGACCAAAAAACTGGGCACCATAGCCTGGCTAAACTGACCCAAATAAATGATCGTTATCACTCAATCTCCTTCCTCTATTTACACTTTTTCTGTACTTTTCATTATGTGCTACCATTAAGTTCTCATTTAGACTAGCTTGAGTTCTTCAGACTGTATCTTTTCAAATAGGCCATAACCTGGAGTCTCTTTTTATATCTCTTCAAACTCTCCAGAGTGTCCTGTGTGCTACATTCTAGAGTGATTGCCTCACGTGGTGAATCACCTGTATTTTCTCGTGGCCTTGAACAGAAAGTAAGAACAGCAACAGTAAACCTTCCAGGTTTATAATTATATACATAAATACATACAATACTCTGTACGGTGGAAGGAAAGATGGCTGATTTTTGCTTGTTTTGTTTTTTACTGCCTTTGTAGTATTCTGCTTTCAGTGCTTTAAGCAATATATAATTTTGTAATGGGGAGAGGTTATAGAAATGCGTTTAGTTAGCAAGTACCGTAAGACCTTGGATTGAGAGTAACTTGTTCATGAGCGTTCTGCAAGATGAGCCAACATTTCTAATAAATTTTAACTTGGTGAACGAGCGATGTCTTACAATACGAGTAGCACGTGATGCCAGACGTCACATGATCACTATTGAGCCAATGGTTCTTGAAATTCACTTTGATATACAAGTGCTTTGGAGTACAGGCAAGTTTCTGGAACAAATTACGCTCGCCAGCCAAGGTTTTAATGTGTCTCTGTTTATACTTCATTGGTTGCGTATTTAAAAAATAGACCTGAAAGGGACTTAGATTGATTCATGTTTAAATAATACGTTGCTTCTTACATCTATTATTTTCTTTTGTATCAATTATTTTAATGTTTATTTATCTTTGAGAGAGAGACAGAGTACGAGTGGGGAGAGAGCAGAGAGGGAGACACAGAATCTGAAGCAGGCTCCACCCTCTGAGCTGTCAGCACAGAGCCCTATGTGGGACTCAAACTCACGAACCATGAGATCATGACCTGAGTCGAAGTCGGACACTTATTTTTTTAATTTTCTTTTTTTTTTTTTGAACGTTTATTTATTTTTGGGACAGAGAGAGACAGAGCATGAACGGGGGAGGGGCAGAGAGAGAGGGAGACACAGAATTGGAAACAGGCTCCAGGCTCTGAGCCATCAGCCCAGAGCCTGATGCGGGGCTCGAACTCCCGGACCGCGAGATCGTGACCTGGCTGAAGTCGGACGCTTAACCGACTGCGCCACCCAGGCGCCCCGAAGTCGGACACTTATTGAGTGATCGAGTTCAATCACCAATAGCCAGTGATTTAATCAACCATACCTATGTTAATGAAGCCTCCATAAAAACTCAAAAAGACAGGGTTTAGAGAGGTTCCTTCTATTCTGTGTTCACCAAGGTCCATTTTGGTCAGCGGTCATGCTTGATGTGCACATGGGATCTTGGGCTGGCATGCCTGGAGAGAAACATGAGCATTGGGTCACTTCTTCACATTAATGCCGTGTCGTTCTGAGTGATTTATTAATGTCATATGACTTTAGTGACTATCATTTAAGCAACAGCAGGAAGATCTTTTTTAGATATTCCAATAAAATCCAGTGTCCGAATCTGGCGGATGGAGAGGGTAACCCCAGGCTGCCTTTAGTTTCTGAACCGAGGCACCTGCTCGGTCCCTGGGCACATGCTGACGGCAGTCGTCCGACCTCACCATGATCCGGGTCTGCTCTCCCTCTGCCGGAACCACTGTTGTTTCATAGCTCCTGCCCAGCACCACGCTTGGCACACGGTACTGACTTGGCAATTATTTGGCACGTTGAATTGAATTGAGTGTTTTCCAGATGTTTCTGTCAATCAAAGAATCCTCCACTACCCTCCACGCCGTCTGAGTTTTTTTCTTTCTAGACATAGTTTGTCCTCAAAGAGCTCAAGGTCTAAATATCTCCCGTGACCAGTGCACCCTCAGTAGTGATCAGCTTCCTGACAGGCCCTTGACTCCCTTTTTTTTTTTTCTCTAATTTCTGTTTTTAAATGAAGGTATAGTTCACAAACCACGAAATTTACACTTGTGTTGCAACGATCACTAGCATCTAACCCCAGAACATATTCATCACGTCAAAAAGAAACCTCCTAGCCTTCAGCAGTGACCGCCCGTCCTTCTTCTGTCTCAGCCCCCCAGCCCTCACCAGCGTACCTCCATCTCCATGAATTTGCCGGCTCTGGACATTTCATATAAATGGCACCATGAAATAGGTGGTCTTTTATCCTTGACTCGCGTCTGATTTCAACCCAGTAATTTACTTATTTTTTAAATGTTTGTTTATTTATTTTGAGAGAGAGAGAGAGTGGGCGAGCAGGGGAGGAAAAGAGAGAAGGAGAAAAGAGAATCCCAAGCAGGCTCAACGCTGTCCACACAGAGCTTGACGCAGGGCTCGATCCCCCAAACTGCGAGATGGTGACGTGAGCGGAAACCAAGAGAAGGACGCTGAACCGACCGAGCCACTCAGGCAGCCCCTCAGCTCAATAATTTAATCATCCATCCAAACAATTCACTGATAATCACCAGTAGGGGGAAAAAATAGTCAAATAGAACTAGTTAATTTCAAAAAAAGTGCAAGCCAGGTGAAGAAGGGTACCTACCTCTAACATTTCAATAGGAAATTAAGTCACAGTAACAATTAGGTCAAACCGTCCCAACACTGAATCTCAGTTACTCTGATTTATTATTATCTAGAAAGAACCAACAAATACAAATCTACACTCTGGATCCACATTCTGCTCCAAAGAGAGTTTTCACTCTGGAGATACAAGCGCTTGGGTTCTAGAGTGGTAGTGTTTCGGCTCAGACTTAGCCAGATCTCCCCTATTTCCTGGCTGTTTGAATTGGGGCCAGTGTAATTCCCTTCTCTGTTCTTCGTTCTATAGGATAATAGCTCCAAGTATCAAAGAGGACTCCTCACTTAACATGCACTTTAGAGGTGTTACTATAAGAATAGATTGCTTTGGAAATATCATGTTTAGTGTTTATGTCCATTCTATTAACTACACTTCACGTGGCTTACATCAGAGAACATTTCTCACAATTCTTAGGACTGTGTCCCTCTTCAGCAAAATCTGTGCTCCTATCTAGGACAGAGATTCAAAATCTATAATAATACGTAAAAAAAAAAAAAAGGCACTGACCAATCATAAGGGACAGACACCACCCTAAAGGACATCTTAGGGGCACCTGGGTTGCTTAGTTGGTTAAGCGTCCAACTCTTGGTTTCAGCTCAGGTCATGATCTCCTGGTTCATGGGATCGAGCTCCTGTCCAGCTCTGTGCTGACAGTGCAGAGACTGCTTGGGATTCTCTCTGTGACCCTCCTCTCCCTAAGTAAATAAAGAAACAAATAAGTAAATAAACGTGTAAAAGTTTTTAAAAAAAATACAGGAGCTTCCTAGCATTAACCTTCTAGATGCCAGATTTCGGGAAGTCTGGGGCAGGGACCTAATGCTGGAATGGTGACAGAGGGCCCTCCACGCACCCCAGGGAGCGTCAGTCACCCCCTCTGTAGGAGATCATTTCCCGTATTTCCCACCCCGGCAAACTGGATGTCAGCCTGGCTTCCCAGCTACCATCTGAATGATGTTCTTTCTTACTATCCCAAACCAAAATCAAGCGGGAAATAAATACAGTTATAAAACAGTGAGCGTCTTTTATACTCCACCCTATTCCAGAGCAGTGAATGCCTCTTTCCCTTTAGTGAAAAAGAAAAAAAAAAAAAAATGTTAACGCAGAGCTGTGTTCAGATTTTGCGTCTCTTACATTCCCCGAAAAGGGTAAATGGACCAGAACTGGGTAAATGGCCCCGCACTATCCAGTGGCCTCTGTTTGGGCATCTCTGGGGCATGAGTAAGTTACCTTCGTATCTTTGCAACTCTGTTCCTTTTTCTTGGTTCATGACACAGGCCCAGGTTGAGTGATAGCCCCGGGCCCCAGAGCTTTGCCCTAGTGCCAAAAGGTAGGAATGTTACGATAAATCTACTGGGGAGAAAAATGCACCCAACCCACAGAGTGATTCCCTCGTCCCTGAAAAGGGTTTCGCTGCTGCAAATTCTTGTCCCAGAACATTTGAGCCAGCAGTTCAGTCTAGACGCAAAGTGGCCAACGTGCTTTGAACAAATCTGCTTTTAATGTGCGGAGTGCTCGTTTCCCGTTATTATTCTGAGTGATTAAAGAAAACTTCCAAGCCTGTGCTGGGCCAGTCATCATTTATTACGGAGAAGCTTGTTGCGGATTTCGGTGTCGTCCATCTGAGACAGTATCTTCAGCCTGACGAATTCAAAAGAAAAGTGATGTGTTTTTGGCACAAATTGATAGAGTTTCAAGATCTCGGTAACAGATACATACACAATCGTATTGCTGAGCTGAAAGAAATGTGTTTCCAATAAACGGTATTTACTGGGGTTTAACAGCGGTATAATAGTTACCTGTCTATTACATGGTAGTCAAAGCTAAAAAATGTGTTTTTAATCATCAATTGGCATTTCAAATAATGTAAGATAACTGCCATATGAAATTCAAACCTCGAGACAGCCACATTTTAGACCTGCTCTTGAATCCCATTCATGAACTCAAGGTATTAAGAGACTGGCCATTGTCAAAAAAGGATGTGACCATCAAAGGGCTGGAATTTTTATTCTCTTCTCTACACCTTCTCGGCTTTTCTCTTTTGAGTCTTCCTTTTCCTCTGCCGAACATGGATTTCATTACACCTTGTATTAACTAGCAGAGATAACACCCTGCCTATCAAGAACACGGATCCTTCCCCCCAACTGAGAAGGAAAAAAAAAAAATAATAACTGAAAAAGTAACTCCATACCTGGAGAGATAGATGGGACACGTCTCAAGGTCACAGTGATGTGCGTGGGGTGACAGGTTCCCTTGGGGGTAACTTTGCAATGAGAGTTTCACAAGTCATTTTGTCCTGTGGCTTACACTTACATGGTGTTGTATGTCAATTGTATCTCAGTAAGACCGGGGGAAGAAAAGGAATGTCAGCCCCTCTCCCTCCTGTGGCCTCCTGGAGAGGAGCCTGTTGTCCCACACCCCGGTAGATGTTGTGTCCTTCATTCGTACAAATATTTATAAGGTGCCTGTCGCATGTGAAATTGCTCTATCAGGTATGAATGCCTCAAAAACAAAAGGCAATGTACCTGCCTTCGGGGAACTCTCAGTCAGAAGGGGAAGAAGGACAGGACAGTCCATAATGACAGACTCTGCAGGATAAGTGAAGGGACCTACCCGTATGAGCACAAGGGGTACGGATACCCAACACAGGTGCAAGACAAGGACCATTCAAATAATGATGCTGATAAAACATCGCTCTCTCATGTCTTGTGGCTTACAAAGCCTTTCCCCGTGCAATCCTTCGCTTCCAGAGGCTTCTCCCTTTCCCGTGCACGCATCTCCCTACCTGGCATGCTCTTTGCCCCCTCCATGGCCAAGCCCCACCCATCCAGCCTGGAGCTCAGCTCCGATGTCGCCATCTCCCTCTGCCCTCCCCAGAGTGGTGCTCCTGACACCAGACCCCTTTATTCTCTCACATCATCCTTGTTTTCCTCAAACATTAGGCATACTCTTCGTTATCCGTCTCTCCCTGGTAGAACCCGGGCTCCGCAAAGGCAGGAGCGGTTCCGGCACCGATGATTGCCCGAAGCCCCCACAGGGGAGGGGTAGAAGATGGCCTGACAGCAGTGAGCGTTAAGCCTTCGCTTGAGTGGATGGATTCCAAGCCTATGGTGCCATTTAAGCATCAGAGCGATAGCCACTGGGAGAGCCATTGTTGGACACGTTTGGGGGCAAGGGAATGCTCTCTTCTTGAGCACATAAGATGACGTTCGGGGTTTGACACGGAAGGCTGGATGTCCCATGTGACTTGCTGCCCATCGCAGGTGGGTTTCATCGACTGCCCCCCCCCCCCCGCCCCGCAGAAGATACAGATCGCTGACTCCACCAAGGATCCCTGGAGTCATCACCTGTTCTCCCCTCCATCTGAAGCCCGACAACAAGGGCTGACACCCAGATCTCCAGCCAGACGTGGCCTGATGCAGCATCTCTGCCGGTAGCGAACTATGGCCCCCCGCACCCTGAGAGCGGGGGCAGATAACTGGAGGAAGCATATGGCAGGAGGTATGCTTCTGTGACGCCAAAGCCTCTTAGGAACGAGAGCTCGTTAAGAGCATGAGCCTCGGCTCCCCACCTCTGCCAAGTGTCAACCTTCATTAAAGGGCTGAGGGAAGATGAGTTGCAGAAGATGGAGAGTCTGGGCCAAGGCGGGAGTTCCCTCCCCAAGCTCAAGAGGGCTCGGTTAGCGTTTCTGCGGAGATTGGCAACTGTGGTTGAACTTGTCAGACCGTGAGCTTTCCTGAGGATTTAGCCACCCCAACACGTGCACGCTTTGAAAAGCAGGGATCTGTTGAGAGTTGATTCACCCCTCCATGGGGGCTTCTGATTCCACCTCCCACCTCTGTTAGCCTGTCCCGCCCCTTTCTTTGCTTCTGGAATTCTCAGAGCCCCATGTTAGGAGGTGTTCTTTGCTGCTTAAGGTTAGTGTTTTCTTGGAAGAGACTCATTCCAACAATAATAGTACACTAAATTTGGTCCTCTGACAAACGAGGACTATTATTTCTAAAGGCACTTTGGAAGACATTGCTCTACAACGTCTCACATTGGGTTTTTAGCCTCATTGAAAATCGCGAGATAGTCACATTCCAATTTTCCACCAAAGGGAAATGGAGATTCAGAGAGGTTAAAGTTTTCCTAAGGTCACACAGCTGATGGGGAGTAGAGGGTTGGGGGCAGGGGTGGGGGGGGTGGGAGGGGGAGGAAACACAGGACTTCTCTCTACCATTCCGTATCAGTACTGATCTCTTGGAAATTTCCTTCCAAGACGGGACCTAGGGAGACTGAAGTTGACAAGTTGCCTCCTGGTTTGCGAAATACTCCTTTTTAATCTAAAAGAAAACAATAGCATATTTGCAAATAAGCCGTGAGATTAAATGTATCGGTGGGCATTCACATATAAGCGTGTAAAAGGCAGCTTGCCCAATGAAGCATATGTGGTTTGCAGATATTTTTAATATTTCAAAATATGTCCCTAAGGATGAATTCTTTGCAAATGCACACTCAAGTTTCACTCTCTTTAAAAAGGGCCACAACTCTGTCATTTGAGATGTAAAAGGAAGTGATATATAATTTTTATGCAGTTTATGCTGTTTTACATGGTATTAAAATTATTGCTTGATATTTTAAGCTTTTGGGAAGACTGATCCCATCTCATTAGTTTTATTAATACGCCTAGAAACAATTTAATCGGAAGTCTAGCAATTTGAAATTCATGACCACTCCAACATACACGTTTACCTTTGTTTGGCTAATGGGGAAAACATGTAGGCAAATGGAAAATGCAAACCCTACATGTTTGATATACTTAAGAAAATACCTGTTTCAATCTCTTTAGAACCAGATGCTTCTACTGTATGCACATCTTAACTTATTTATTCATTAAGACCAATCCTCAAGGGTTCCTATGTGGCAGCTATTACTGGCTTAAGTACAAAGTATGGCATAGTCTTGAAAGTAATTGTTACAATTCGTTTTTTCTTAAAACTTCATTTGCAGAACTTTACTATTCAAGCTACGAGTCTAGATTAGGGATATTTATTAGCAGTAGAAGGAATGCAGAATTTGAAGTCTGACAGACCTGGTTTGATTTCCAGTGGTGCCATTTTTTTTTTTAAACTTAAGTGTGAAGCTTGATGAATTTTTTTTAATGTATTTTTTTTTTTTGAGAGACAGACAGAGCACAAGCGGGGGAGAGGCAGAGGGAGAGAGGGAGACACAGAGTCTGAAGCAGGCTCCAGGCTCTGAGCTGTCAGCACAGAGCCCGATGCGGGGCTTGAACCCATGAAGTGTGAGATTGTGACCTGAACTGAAGTCAGACGCTCAACTGACTGAGCCACCCAGGCACTCTGATGCTACATTTTAGCTGATTGTCCTTGGACAGGTGACTTGATCTTCATGAGTTTCATCATTGTCCAAGCTGGGCCACTTCCCAGACTAAAAGAAGTGTTGTCAATAATTACTCTGGTAAAGCAAGCATAATCAGGTACTGGCCTGGGCAAGCCAGACAGATGGTTACTCTTATCAAAATGTGACTGGTCTTCCAAGTTTCTAGCCTTTGGCATATCTGGGCTGTTGGCAGATGGTGTTTTGTTTCAATTTTTCTATCATTGCCCTCAACTGTAAGGAATGAAATCTATCCAAGCCTCATGACGCCATCTTGAATCTGTCCCATTCAGTTGTAAGAATATTCCCACTAGGGTTATTGAGTCCCGTGTTCATGTGGAGGAAAGTCCTAAAGACAGATTTGGAACTTCTTACATAATTCGGCATTTTCCCCCGACCTGATATCAGGCCCTCAGGACCAGCAGAGTAAAGGGCGAATTCTGTTCTACGTCTCTTGTTCTTTGAATCCTCTGTGTTCTCCTCAGTTCACTGCTTCTGGCTCCCCCAGGGTCAAGGTTGGGGAAATGGGGATTGTAGGAAAGGGGCCTTATCCCAGCCACCCCAGGCTTCGTGGGGCAGTATGCCTACTGCGCACCCCACCCTTTATTAAAAAATCTGTACCAATTGTGGTTTTATTTATTTTTTTTTTAATTTTTTTTTTCAACGTTTATTTATTTTTGGGACAGAGAGAGACCGAGCATGAACGGGGGAGGGGCAGAGAGAGAGGGAGACACAGAATCGGAAACAGGCTCCAGGCTCCGAGCCATCAGCCCAGAGCCTGACGCGGGGCTCGAACTCCCGGACCGCGAGATCGTGACCTGGCTGAAGTCGGACGCTTAACCGACTGCGCCACCCAGGCGCCCCCCAATTGTGGTTTTAATTTGCAGTCCGTTGGCTAACGATGATGTTGAATACGTTTTCACTTGTACTTCTCTTTTGCAGATTACCTATTTATGTGCTTGGTCAGTGTATCTTTCTTGACTTTTTAAAATAAGATTTTCTCACTTTCCTAAAATAAAAAGAACAATGAAAACCATACCCATGCCTACAAATGATGATGATTAGCATTTTAGAACATTTTCACTATCTGTCTTTAATAGAACTAAAGCACTGCGGATAGAAGTGTACATTATAACTACAGCAACCATGAGCGCTAAATAGTATATTACTTACGTGTGTGTTTTAAATTTATATAAATGGTAAAATTCCATACCCATATTCTGTAGTGCTTCTTTACGTGACAGTATGCTTTTTAGCTCTTCCCATTACATGTCAAAAAGAGAAATACATATTTTTAAGTTTATTTATTTAAACAATTTTTTTAATGTTTACTTACTTTTGAGAGGGAGGGAGAGACAGAGTGCAAGCGGTGGGGTCAGGGGGCAGAGAAAGAGAGGGAGACACAGAATCCGAAGCAGGCTCTAGGCACAGAGCCCGACTAAGGGCTCAAATTCACAAACCATGAGACCATGACCTGAGCTGAAGTCAGACGCTTCACTAACTGAGCCACCCAGATGCCCCTTAAAAGTTTCTTTTAATCACTGTACAACGTTCCACTTGAAGACAAGATGATTTGAGACCTTGTAACTGCCATATAATATTCTATCATGTTTGTAAAGTTTGATGGTTCTAAGGAATGATTGTAAACATCCTCGCACATGTCTCTCCATGTTTGTGTCCAAATAGTTCTTGACGATAATTACTGTAAGTGGAATCCCTGAGCGATAAGATATGTGCTTTTTAATTTTACAGACTACTGACAAAATGCTCTTTGCGTGAGTCACAAAACCTTCCACTTCTGCCGACAAGGTGTGACCCCACCCGTTTCTCCACATTCTTGCCAGCAAGTGATATTGCCAAACATTTAAATCTGTATAGATTTGATGAGTGAGATATAAAAATGTATTTTTCATTTTTGATCATCTGATTTCAGTCCTGCCTTGCTGACCATTGTTCAGTTAGTACCAAATGTGAACAGTATTTGTTGCGCCCAGTGGGCACTTCTGTGTCTCCATTTGTAAATTCCCCATTTGCATTCTTTGTGCCTTTTGCTTTTGGGGTAATAGTTCTTACTTGTGTGGGTGGTGTTTTTTGGTTTTTTTTTTCTTGAGAGAGAGAAAAAGTGTGCGTGGGGGAGGGGCAGAGAGAGAGAAGGAGACACAGAATCCGAAGCAGGCTCCAGTCTCTGAGCTGTCAGCACAGAGCCCGACGTGGGGCTCCAACCCACAAACCACAAGATCATGACCTGAGCTGAAGTCAGACACTTAACCAGTTGACTGAGCCACCCAGGCGCCTCCCCCATACTTGCGTTTTAATAGATACACGTTTACTGAAGATATTTGCCTTGATTTTTTTTCCAGCTCGTATTTTACGCTTATGTTTTCTTGCGGTGTTTTGGACACTTGGGAGATGTTAACTTTTTGTTTAGTTAGATAGCACCCTCTTCCTTTATGATTTTCCTACTGATTTTATACTTCACTATACTTGGATGGGTGAACAGGGATTAACATGGCAACAACAGAGCTGTTTTGCAGATGGAGAGACAATTTTACAAAAGAACCCACGTGGTGTAGCTTTAATATTCTTCAATGAAATAGAAGCCAAAGTTATATGAGAAAGGGAACACACGAGGTGGGAGGAAATAAAAGTGTTACCTGATTTTTTTTTTTTTTTTTTTTACAACATACGTAATTTCGTTTTGCTGGGGTGAGCATAGCTACTCAGTTAATTCGTTCTCTCCAGGTACCAGGATAGTCTCAGTTGAATGAACTCCAATACCGTGCATACTGTGATGATGATTTCTGGACTTTGTGTCAAACACAATAAAATATTTCTTGGAGAACCGTTGGGTGACACGGTGGCTTTGAGTAGCGTGCTCCTTTCAGTGTATAGATGACCAGCAAAACAAGCTGACTCCAGGAGTCACCTGTCCCCGAACACAGCACAGAAAGAAGGGAAATTGTCAAGTAGACAAACAACAAACATCAGCATAATCAGCCTCCACTGACAAGTGACACTAAAAGCTCCTGGGTTAGCAGAGTGAGCTTTGCTGATATTACGCAGAGACGTTCTCTGACTGACATTTCCTGTGTATAAATTCTCCATCTGTGATTGTCGGAATTGATTATTTTAGAGCCGGCCGGATGCCGTGCTTTTCTGGCCCTGGCGTGTGTCTCGGCCACTGCCTCCTAGGACGCTAAGCTTCCTGCACTGTTTCTTGCTTTCAGTGTCCTTCCAGGACTGAACACCCAGAAAAAACCAGAATGGAACAGATTTGCACAGCGTGGGACCTTGTACGGAGAAAACGCTAATGGGCTGCTGGATCGTCCGTAGATCAAAGTTCTAAGTGTGTTATGTACTCTCCAGTGATTGCCCTGAAAAAGGAAGGGGAGGAAAATTCTGACCCGCAGTTAGGAAATATTAAAGTGGCTCCAAATCTAAGTCATTAAACTGCCCACATTAGAGGCACTCCGTGCTGCTTTAGTTGTAAACAAGCTGTAGACTCGGACAGGGACGCCGTAGCAATGTCCCCATGCCTGCCACTAATCATCTTCAAGCTTTCAAGTTAAAATATCTTCTGTCTTGGGGGCTGTGGTAGGGTCCCCTCACTAAGGAAAGAAAAAAAAAACATATCAAGGCAACGCATACGTGACAACATTCTTCACCACCTCGTAACATGAGACCACTTGATCAGGCTACGTGTGTGTGTGTTACCACGTATGGGAAACAAAAAAGTAAAAAAATATATAAAAAACTACGCCACGCGGCGTTCGGGGCTCAGTTCTTTGGGTGCGGACCCAGCTGAGCGGGGCCAGCACAAATAAGGTTGCTTATTTCCTGGGAAGAAAAGCCTCTGTGTCACGATTCTCTGTGCGAGAATCCTGCTCTAGGGCGGTCTCATTATCTTACTTCCAATGATTCTTTTGAATGAAGGGTATTTTCTCAGCTTTCCTTGTGGCTGTTGGAATAATGTCATCACTCTGTTTCGTGGAGAATTCCCTTCGGTATCTGTTGGCAGTAACCATCCTAACCCCAGATGGAGATGGGGCAGAGGGCAGACAGTGTCATGTGCTCAGCCGGGAGCTGGGTGCTTTTATTTTTAGTGTTTGTTTACTTTTGTGTGTGTGAGAGAGAGACAGAGTATGAGCCGGGGAGGGCCAGAGAGAGAGGGAGACACAGAATCCGAAGCAGCTCCAGGCTCCGAGCCGTCAGCACAGAGCCCAACGCGGGGCTCGAACCCACGAACCCCAAGATCATGACCTGAGCTGAAGTCCGACACTTAACCAACTGAGCCACTCAGGCTCCCCGGGAAGCTGAGCTTTTAACGCAATTTGCTATTTAATCCTCAGGACAGCCCTCTAAGTTTAATGTTATGGTCCAGAATGTTCACAGAGCAGGTGACTGACCTACAGAGAGGCCGTAGTTACTCGGTTTGTATGTGGCAGTGTGCGATTCAACCCCCTGTTTATTGGACAATAAGCCATTTCTCTTTTTACCGTTCCACCTTATGGTACCTGTGGATGCCCTTGTAAAAAAAAGAATAATGGGGTGCTCTTGGCCAAGGCACATTTTCTTTCCCGGCCCGCTTCATAGTGCATAAAAATGAGAGGAATGAACTAAATAATCATAAGCATCTTCTTTAATCTTGTGAGTCTTCCAACTCTATAAAAGAGGAATAGAAACGTCAAGGTTTTCAGATCAGTAATTGATATAAAAAGATAAACTACTGTCAAAATGAGACAGACCTTTCAAAAAACACGTTTGTGTGTGATAGCTCTGCATTTAAAATAAAACATTCCTGAGGCGCCTGGGTGGCTCAGTCAGTTGAGCGTCCGACTTTGGCTCAGGTCGTGATATCGCGGTTTGTGGGTTCGAGGCCCACATCAGGCTCTGTGCTGACGGCTCAGAGCCTGGAGCCTGCTTCGGATTCTGTGTCTCCCTCTGTCTCTGCCCCTCTCCCGCTCTCTCTCTCTCTCTCTCTCAAAAATAAATAAACATTAAACAAAAAATTTTTTAAATAAAACATTCCAATTTTTAAGTGCTGTTGTCTGCAAAATTACCAGAACATTCACAGTGTGATTTTCGCTTGTGGTAGTAGCAATGATTTTTTAAAAAGTTACGAGTTTATAATACAATCTTGGTTTTTTTTCTGTCAAATGTTTGTTTAGTTTTATGATGCATTAAGATCAAAATACTAAATAATAAGTTGACCGTTCAAAAGAAACAAAATTTATAAAAAATATCCAGGAATTCACTGTATATTAATTAACCTACAACTACAGACAGAGAAGAAAACTTGTTTAACTACTTGGAGATATTTCCTTGGGCGAAATGGTTTAGTGTAGAAAACTGATAGATTCTCTCTGAATGAACATAAATTTAACGACCTGCCAAAAAAATTCAGCATGATTTCTGGGGAAGCATAATGTAACGATTTTAATATTTACCTGGTGGGATAAAGTAGTAAGAAAAGCCAATTAAACAACAATAAAAAATACATGGGGTTGTGGAACTACTCTGGCTACATTTCCAGTTGCAATATTAATTATGGTTCTTAAAATTATAAACAAAGTTGGGGCATCTAGGTGGCTCAGCTGGTTAAGCGTCTGACTTCAGCTCAGGTCATGATCTGGCGGTTTGTGAGTTCGAGCCCTGCGTCAGGCTCTGTGCTGACAGCTCAGAGCCTGGAGCCTGCTTTGGATTCTGTGTTTCCTTCTCTCTCTCCCCCTCCCTGCTCATGCTCTGTATCTGTCTCCTTCAAAAATAAATAAACATTAAAAATAAATAAATGAATAAACTGTAAGCGAAGTTTTGATGAAAAGGGTAGAGAATAGATGTTCTGGCTTATCCAGCATATCAATTTATCCTTCTAAAACTTTAATTGGGGCATCGAGGAATCTGGTCGTGGGTGGGTTAGATCACTGAAGGATGAGATTAGACCTCTTAAGACAAAGAGTGAAGACAAGAGTTGTAATTTATTAGCCATCTCATCCCAACACAAACTTTCGATGTAGCTAGTTATAGTGTTAGGGAGGAAGGTATATTACTTAGGATGGAATTCAGCTGTGAGCATTTAGGCTAGGGAGGCCAGAAGCTCTCCTTGGACTTTTTATTCCAGACCACATTTAGTCATCCCTAGAATAGAGCTCTCATCTTTGTGATCCAAGATGGCAGCGTCCACGTGCCAGGAAGCAAGATGGGGGAGAAGGCTAAGCAGAGGGAGAAGACAAACAGCCCCAGAGGAAGATTCCTGAAAGTGGTCTTCTTCCATCACCTGGACCGCCACTGAGCCACACGTGATATCTAGTTGCCACCGAAGCCTGGAACGTTTGCCCTATTCTGAGGAGCCTGGAATCCAGCTCAAATCCTACTATCCCGGAAGGAATGGATACTAGGAGAAAACCAACACTCTCCACTGCTAAGCGAAGGGAGAAGGAACTGAAGGGGGGTGGTCAGGGCAAGTCGTGTAATTTTGGGATTTGGGAACATTTTTGTGAAATCTCTGAAATAAGCGTACATGGGGATATTTCTTGGCTCCCTTAATGTGAGTGTGACCAGGAAGTAACCCCAAATCTCCCAACATTCTGTCAACCAGAGTCACAACCCTCCTAGAGCATTAGTTTCTGTTATTCCAGAACTTAAACAACACAGCTTTAGGTAAAAGAAGCTTTTGTTTTAGGAAATGAAAAAAATAACAATAAAATAATTTATGAAGCCATGGAATCACGCTGTGTATCATACCTGAATCTGTTTTAAAGCTTGAACATTTGATAATATCATTTGATCTATCACCCATATAAAGCGAGAAATTCCCCGGAGAAATAAGTATTTTTCTAAATCATGCCTCTCATGCCCGCATAGCGTTTCACTGTAATTCATACCCCGTGGTTGGATTACCGATACATGTAGTTTCATCATAGTAAGTAAAGCGAACCCTAACTCAACCTGATTTAAGGACCACAAGAACACCTCCTGCTATCAAAATCAGACAACTGTTCAACTGCTAGAGAAGCCGTTTACTTTAAGCCTCTTGCTCTGTTTTCTCATTATCAATTGTCCTGGTAAACCGTTAATCCCGACTGCTCACTTGGCTTTGAAGGATTTCTTTTTCCCTTCCCTTTAATCAGTGCAACCAAAGGAAACCACAAGTAACTTTGACTCTCAGGTATCAAAAGCTGTCTCCCAGGTTTGTGACAGGTTGAATTGAATGTGTACAACAGGGGATGCAGATTGATGCGTGGGCAGGTCTGGTGCCCAGATGGCCTACATGGTCTTGTTTTGTTTTTCAGTGGAGCCAACATACACAACAATCAGGATATTTCACATAAACATCTAGTGTTCTGGCTTTTCTTTGAATGTCAAGAGATGTGACAGTTCCTGACCGTACCCCTCCCCAACGACATAGGACAGCAGAGAGTTGAAAATCTGACTCGAAGTTCCATCTAACAAGAGAACCCATCTCTGTAAGTCCATCCATCCCCTTCTCCCTCTGAACAGGGCTCCGTGTCTAGGTGACTGTCTCATATCTGTGGCTGTGCTTCTGATTCTGTTCATGCTCAGCAGCCGGGAGCTTTGCCTCCAATGCCACGCCCATCTGTTTTCCATGTCTCTACTCTTCTTTTGCACAGATCCCATCAGCTATAAAGAAAACTGCTTTTCTTCTTAGCTATTGCCGTCTCTTCTTTTTACTGCCCAGATCCTAACGCACATAGTGTGTTCCCTGTTTGGCTTGCACATGCCATCTGCTCAAGCTAGCCTTGACTCAAGTGGTGTGGCGTTCTTGCCAACAACTTCCCCCATAATTCTCTCATCAAGATGAACAGTCTCCTTCTAGTCACTTCCAGTTACTTTACTTTCATGGAACTTTCTAGAACTTTTAATAACATTGACTTTTCATGGTTTCTTAAGACTTTGCTACCCCTTGGAGTCTGTGACCAAATACTTACTTCCCTGATTTCCCTACTGCCTAACTGCAAGTGACTTCCTTGCTTCTTTATGTTTTCTCTGTATTTATATTTACACTCTAAGTTTTCTCCTATGGAGAACTCACTGATTTTTATGGCTTTTGTTATTCTACATATTTATCTTCTCTTTTTACGATTTATTTATCTTACAACTGGGAGTTTGTGCCTTTGGAACATTTTCACCCACCCCCCACCCTCGCCTGGCAAACCACCCATCTCTTCTGAGTTATTTATTTACTCATTTATTTTTAGATTCCACCTAGAAATGAACTTATACAGTATTTGCCTTTCTCTGTCTGACTTAGCATAATGCCCTTAAGGTCCTCCATCCACGTTGCCACAAATGAATGGCAGGGTTTCTTCCTTTTTTATGCCTAATACTCCATCGGGTACCCGTGCATTTCTGATGCCCTCCATGTACATGTCTTCACAAAATCTTTCACCCAGATATGTAGATAGCCTGCTAGATTTTGAGAAGTACTCTTACAATTATCCCAATGATTCATGCGTCATTTTCCCAACCACTGCTAATGTTGATATTCTTATTACTATCCCCACTTCAGGAATAAACTCTAGAGAAGTTATACTCCCGAGTGATCTGGAATTAGTGTAAGTTCCAGCTAGCAGAAGGACCATGGTGCTGGAAGGCATAGAGCTGACAAAGGTGATTGAGCACAATGAATTAATAGCAAGAAGGCCATATGGTGATGGAGACGGAGTTTTAACTCTGTCGCTTAAGAGTTGCATGATTTTATTAGCTCTATTAAGTAATCGCTCTGACCTCTATTAAGTAATTGCTCTGACAATATAATAATGACGAAACTACCTGAAGCTGGGGTCTAGAACACACACTTTTGGCTTCAGATATGAAGAGGTGTGTGAGAGTCTTTCTAAGTCATTGTGTGTCCTGTTCACATCACTGGGATTTTCTGTCTTCCTTTCCATATCCCCTGTTCCCCATGCAACCTTGTCTTGAGTGTGATAGAGCATGTGACCTGACCCTTATATCTCCTGCTGGATGCTTGGACTGTCCTCCTGTCCTCTGAGAGGTGATTGGTCCATGGCTCAGCTGGAACCACGATGAGGTTACCTGTCTACACTGGTGATTATTCTTTTTTTTTTTTTTTTAATTTTTAATGTTTATTTTTGAGAGAGACAGAGTACGAGTGGGGGAGGAGCAGAGAGAGAGGGAGACACAGAATCTGAAGCCGAATCCAGGCTCTGAGCTGTCAACACAGAGCCCGTCACAGGGCTCAAACTCACGAACCACGAGATCATGACCTGAGCTGAAGTTGGGTGCTTAACTCACTGAGCCACCCAGGCGCCCCGGTGATTATCACTCTTGACATGCTCCTGTAGGTGTGACCCACCTTCACAGGAAGCTCCCTGGGATACTGAAGTTAGATTTCACTGGTGACACTTCGTTGTCACTTCAGAATTTCTATACAAGAGGGCCCTAAGCTCAGCCTTTCCTTTTGGGGAAGGGGCTTTTCCTGGAGCCTTTCCTTAAAACTCCACATGGATGGCAAGTATATTGCTTTTATGTGTATTGCATGTTTGTGTGAGCTAATTTGGAAGACCTATTCCCAAGCAACTGTGAAGCATCAGGAATTTCCTCCTTGTGGGGGAAGTGGGGGGCGTTTCCCCCAGTCCTGACCCGGGTTGGTCCACCTTCTTCCCCTGCATCCCGTTACCGCTAACATCCGGTGAAGATGTTAGACATTCTTCTAGAAACTCTCTCGTTCTCCCCTCTGTTAATAAAATGGCCACCCGTGATCTGCAGTGGCTCTTATCTGTCATTCCTGTAATGGGGTCAATTCATCCACTAAATTCAATAGACTCTATGGGCACCTGGGTGGCTCAGTCTGTTAAGTGTCTGACTTGGGCTCAGGTCTTGATCTCGTGGTTCATGGGTTCGAACCCTGAGTCACGCTCTGTGCTGCTAGCTCAGAGCCTGGAGCCTGCTTCGGATTCTGTGTCTCCCTCTCTCTCTGCCCCTCCCCTGCTCTCTCTCTCTCTCTCTCTCAAAAATAAATAAACATTAAAAAATATTAAATTCAATAGACTTCCCTGTATCATTCTTTTTGTCCACGGGATCAGTAATGGTGCCCCTCTTTGACTTCTGACATTGGTAACTTGTGTCTTCTTTCTTTTATCCTTGGTTGGCGGGGCTATCAGTTTTATGGATCTTTTTTTTTTAAGAACCAGTTTTGGGTTTCACTTGATTGTCGTTTTCCTGTTTTCAATTTTACTGATTACTGATCTAATTTTTACTATCTCCTTCTTGTGTTAGGTCTAAATTGCTCTCCTTTCTCTAGTTCCTGAGATAGAAGCTTAGATGATCGATTTTAGAACTTTATTTGTTTCTAATATAGGCATTTAAAGCTATAAATTTCCCTCCAATTTCCCACTGCTATTGCTGTGTCACACACATTTTGATCAGTTGCATTTTCATTTGGTTCAAAATAATGTTGTTGTTTTTTTTAATTTGGGGTCTTCTCCTTTGATCCTTGTGTTATTTAGAGGTTGTTTAATCTCCAGACATTTGAGAATTGTCCCCACTCTCTTTCTGTTTGTGATTTTGGTTTAATTCCATCATGATCCGAGAGCATACTTTGCATGATTTCTGTTCTTTGAAATGTGGTAGGGTTTGTTTTATGCACAGAAGTTAATCTGTTTTAGCAAATGCTCCATGTGAGCTAGAGAAGAATGTGTAATTTGCTGTTGTTGGATGGGATGTTGTGTAAATGTCAGTTAGAACAATTTGATTGATATTACTTTCAGGTCAGCTATATCCTTACTGATTTCTTGACCCATCATTAACTGATAGAAGTGTGGTAAAATCCCCAACTAGGGTAGGGATTTGTCTAATTTTCCTCTCAGTTTGTACTTCAAATATTTTGGTGCTTTGTTGTTAGATGCATCCGCATGTAGGATTAATATATCTTCTTGGAGAATTAACGCTTCACCACTATGCAGTGTCTCCCTTTATCTCTGATAATTCTCCTTGATCTGAAATGTGCTTTGTCTGAAATTAAAATAACAGCGCCAACTTGTTTTGATTAGTGTTAGCAGGATACGTCTTTCACCATCCTCTTGCTTTTAAACTCTATGTGTCTTTAATGTGCATTTCTTGTAAATCACATATAGTTAGGGTCTCGTGTGTTATCTACTCTGACAGTCTCTGTCTTTTCAACCAAGTATTTAGATCATTCACATTTAACATGATTATTAATGTAATTGGGGAAATAGCCAGTATGTTTGTAAATGTGTTCTCTGCATTGTCCTTTTTTTTCCCTATTTCATCCCATTTTTTCTGCCTTCCCTGCTTTTAACTGAACATATCATGCAATCCCATTTTATTTCCTTTCCTTGACTATTAACTATGCTTCTTTAAAAAAAAAAATAGTGGTTGCCCTAGAGTTTGTAATACATATTTTTAAGTAACCTAAGTCCACCTTCAAATAAGACCATACCACTTTACGTGTATTATAGGTACCTCATAACAAAGTATCCTAATTCCTCCCTCTGCTCTTTATGACTTTGTTGTGTATATTTTTAAGTTTATTTATTTATTTTGAAAGAGAGGGAGAGAGCATGCACGTGCGTGAGCCAGTGGGGAGGGGCCAAAAGAGAGAATCCCAAGCCGGCTCCACGCTATTAGCACAGAGCCTGATGCTGTACTTGAACTCATGAACCATGAGATCGTGACCTGAGCCAAGTCAAGAGCTGGACGCTTAACCAACTGAGCCACCCGGGCGCCCCTATGATTTTGTTGTTATTCTCTTCCTTTACCTATAGCTTTATACAATAACTGAATATATTATTTTATTAATATATTACTTTAAACAAACAGGTGTCTTTTAGATCGACTAAGAATAATACAAATAAAATATTTTGTTTTCCTTCATATGATCCTTCTCTGATGCTTTCTTTCTTTCTTTCTGGAGATCTGAGTCTGTGACCCATGCCATTTTCCTTCTGTTGCAAGTGCCTCTTTTCTTGCAGGGAAGGCCTGGAAGGGATGAATTCCCTCAGTGTTTATTTGTCAAAGAAGGTCTGGATTTCCTCTTCACTTTTGAGGAACAATTTTGCTGGATTTAGAATTTTTAGATTGTTGTGTTGATTTATGTTTCCTTGTAATACTTTGAATACATCACTCCATTCTCTTCCTGGTTGTGGGGTTTCTGATGACAAACCCACTGTAATTCTTATCCTTTTTCCCTCTATTAGAAGAACTTCCCCATTCACAGCCTGCTTCAGGACTTTCAATTTGTCTTTCATTTTCTGCAGTTTGAATATGAAATGCATATATGTCAATTTTTGGATATTTATCTTCCCTGGTATTCTCTGAACTTTCTGGATCTGTGATTTGGTGACTGTCAGTCTTTCTGAAGAAAACTGTGACCTTTATTACTTTAAATGTTTTTCTGCTGTATTCATTTTCTCCTTCGGGTATTCTTTTTTAAGATATTTTTTCTAAAAAAAAATGTTCATTTATTTTTGAGAGATAGGGCGACTGGGGGAGGGGAAGAGAGAGAGGGAGACAGAGGATCCGAAGCAGCGTCTGCACTGGCAGCAGCGAGCCTGATGTGGGGCTCAAACTCACGAACCATGAGATCATGACCTGAGCCGAGGTAGGACATTTAACCGAGCCACCCAGGAGCCCCTCTCCTTCTGGCATTCTAGTTGAAAATAGCTTATACCGTTTGAAATTGTCCCACAGTTCTTGAATGTTCTGTTCTGGGTTGTTGTTTTTTTCCCCATTCTTTTTTCTTTTCTTTGCATTTCAGTTTAAGATGTTTCAGTCGACATATCTTCGTACTTACTGATTCTTTCCTAGGCGGTGTCCAGTCTACTCAGGAGCCCATGAAAGGCATTCTTCATTCTCTTACAGTGTTTTTGATTTCTAGCATTTCCTTTCGGCTCTTAATGTTTCCATCTCTCTGTTTTCATACGTCTCCTTTTGTCTATGTGATCTACGTTTTCATGAGAGCCCCTAACGTACTCATCTCAGGGATTTTAACTTCTGCGCCAAATCCGACAGTTCCAAATCTGTTCCTGTATCTCAGTCTGGTTCTGATGCTGGTGTTGTGTCTTCACATTGCGTTTTTTTGTTTTTTGTTTTCTCTTGAGTTTTGGCATGCCTAGTGATTTTCTGTTGAAAGCCAGACATGATAGAAAGAGATAATAGGAAACTGAGGTAAGTAAGCTGTTCATCTGGCTAGATATTGAGCTGTGTTCAATGGATGCTGTAGCTGCAGTTGCTGGAGGTTTCGATTACCTCTAGCATCCCTGTTTTTGTCTCCCCTGTTGACTTGGAGCTCTCTTAAGAACTTCTTAGACAGAATATGCGTCTTGTGACTCTTTCAGCTGTGACCGATTGTTACTCTATCAGAGCCCTGTTGGTGTCACAGTGTGGGGAAGGAAGGTGTTCTATGATATTATGATTAAATCCCATTCTTTGTAACGTGCCTGTATCCCTGAGCTGTGACCTTCAGTTTCACAGGCTGGTGATTCTAAACTTTCTTTCCCCTCCCTACTCTGTTAGGCGAGACAGAAAGCATACAAGAGGCTACAATGGCAGGAGCCCCCCCCACCCCCGCCCCGCCACCCCCAGGTAAGATGAGGCTCTGTTAGGACTTTGTTACAGAGACTGCTCAGGTTGATTTCACGGTACTCTCTCCCTCTGCCTGCCTGGACCAGGAGGAGATCTTTTTTAAGCTCTTTGTTCTGATGGCATGATCGGGTTCCTAGAGGTAAAACCTATCAAAGTACATCCCACCTCCCTAAGACTGTGATTCTCTCACTCTCAGGCTAACTTCCTCCCTGCCTCCACCATTTCCTCAAGTTTAGACATTCCTACTACGTGATGGCTCCAGGAGCTTCTGTTCCAGGTGACAGACCTGGGCTGTGACTCTCAGGATGTCCCTCTCCAGATGTGGAGGTTTGCTCCGTGACCTCCGCTCTCTGAAAAGTCCATGAAAAGGCACTGATTTTCAGTTGGCCCAGCTTTGTCTTGTTGTAAGGATGGGAGTGACAACACTCAAGCCTTCCTTATGTCCGAGCCGGAAGCGGAAGCTTCTACGTCTTTTGAACCATTTCTTCGTGTCTCATCTCAGTTTAACATATACTTCTGTCTTTACCCAGGGCTTCCCAGAAGCCACCTAAATGCACATTCCACCGCATGAATTTGATGTTTCCTAACATCCAGGACATCCCTTCTACTATGCCATTTCTCAGCTCAACCATCAGCAACCTCTGGTTGCTTACTTACACAAATCCAAAATTTTTATCTTGACATATTAGGCTGTTTTCAGTCTTTGCTCATAATTTGCCTCTGGGTACTTTCCAATAAGAAACTGGTGACTCAGCTCAGGAATATTGTCTCATTGTCCCTCCAATATCAGCTGTGTTTATTGATGGCTGGGGTGCTTTGTCACATAAGTTCTCCCTTTTCCTTTAGGTACTGATCAAGTCCCGTGTTCTCCATGAGGCATTTTCCAGTTATCTTTTGTGACAAGCATTTTTACATGGATAGAAAGAATAGCATGAAAGAGACCTGAGAAGTCTTATGATTCGTTGGACAGATGAGGAAACTGATAGGCTGAGTTTTGAAGGGGCTTTCTCAAAGACACACAGCTAGTGAATGTCTGCACTGAGGTTAAACCCACTTTTCCTTTTTATCCCCCCATCAATTTCAGGTCTTTTAGAGTAGTGACTCTCAAAAATCAGCGTGCGTAGAGTTAGCAGGGGAACTAGTGTTTCATTTTGTTTCGTTTTTAAAGGTTCCTGGAACACATAACACATCTCTTGAGATTCTGACTCAGTGGGTGATAGCTAGGGCTCAGGAATCTGCATTTCGATCAAAGGACTCTGATGCTGGTGGTTCAATAATTCACTCTGAAAAACACCATCCTAAAAAGCACTCATGGAACATAGAATCAGTGGGCACCATTCAGAGAGTAGCTGGGTCATCAAACCAGTAAAAAGCTAGTGCTACAAGAAGCAGTTTTCATGTGGCTCTGTTAAGTTTGCTCAGAAAATAAAAATAGGTCCGCTGTTGCACTTTGGATCCTTCGACTGCAAATAAAAATCTTGTTAGCTTTTCCTAAACACGCATACCTTTATTTATGGCTCAATGCAATTCAGTATTGCCATTTCAAATATTTGGATCTACTATTAAAGATCCACTAACTTCTCCCCTCCCCCCTCCACTTAGGTAGAAGTAAAATATATGATCACTGAGAAATTTGGGGAAATACTGGAAATTAGAAGAACGTGAGCCACTCTTTTTATTGGACTTGCTCTGTGACAGTGCATTGTGGTTCCTTACATTTAATTAACTGATTAATTAAACCAATCTCGCTTCATTCTTACAACTACTCTAGGGCATAGATTTTGAAAAATTTCTCTTTCGTAGCTTGAAAAAGTGAATCTTAGGAAGGTGAAGTGACTTGCTCAGAGACAAGCAGCAAGTAAGCAACAGCATCAGGATTTAAATACTGCAGATCAGATTCTGGAAACTGTGTAGTCCCCACTGGGCTCTCTTGTATGAAGATCCCATCATTTGTAATCCTGTGACCATAGGTAAACCCCATTAATATCCATGCAGTTCCCTTCAACCCTTTTCAAAGCATAGGATTGTTAGGGGTACGTGGTGGCTCAGTCAGTTAAGCATCAGACTCTTGATCTCAGCTCCCGTCAGGGTCTCACAGTTCGTGAGATCGAGCCCCAAGATGGGTTCTGTGCTGACAATGTGGAGCCTGCTTAAGATTCTCTCACGCGTGCATGCATGCGTGCTCTCTCTCTCTGTCGCTCTCTCTGCCCCTCCCTTGCTCTCTCTCTTTCTCAAAATAAATAAATAAATAAACTTTAAAAACAAAAACAAAAAGAAAGCATAGCAGTGTAACATTGAAAAGTCTGGCTTTTGGAGACAGAATGAGGTTGGTTCAATTTCTGGCTTTGGCATTAATGTCGTGAATTTGAGTAATTTTTTTTTAAATGTCTTTGAGTTTCAGTTCTCCCAGCTGTAAAATCAGGAGAACAAGATTTACCTTGTGACTGAGAACAGTTTAATAATGTAATAATGGTGGTGAAGCACTTAGCACTGTGTCTAGCTAGTTATAAGGACTCAATAAATGTTAGTATAAATACGTGTGTGTGTGTGTGTAATTTAAAGTTGATCTATTTAAGATTTGGAGTCATATGGAAAATACAGTGTTATATATTTCACATTCTGCTTGTATTTATGACCTATTCTGGCCAAGTGTCCAAATGTTTGCACTGCACACCCTCCTGTCTCAGAAAATCTACCCTGCCCACAGCCCCTGATACTTAGATAGCCATGGTTATCACATGTAACTCTACTCTTCTACTCCTGTCCCCATGTCCCCAGCTGATTAGGGATCTGGTACAAAGAGAGGTGATCCAATAGCTGACCAGTGACCTATGGCCTAGTACAAATGGGTAGGCTGAGATTCTAGAAGAGACAACTGAGAAATGTTAAGAAACTAGACCCGTTGACAATAGGGTCTGCAGTGAAGGAACAAAGGTGTAATGAGATCAGGACAGCCACGAGAGTTGTTGCTACAGCAAGAAGGGATGTGGGAAGCCCATAGACAGTGAACAAATGAGAAAGGGAGAGACAGTAGGAGAAAAGGAAAGAGAGGGAGAGGGAGAGACAATGAGAGAGGGAGAAGGAAAGGGGGACACAGAGAGGGGGGGAGAATAGAGTCCCAAAGCTATATTTGCCTCCCCCTCTGATTCCCTCATTCCCAGAAAGATCTCAGGGGGATTTTACTTGTAATCCCCAGCATGATTCTTAAGTGGGAAAAATAAACACTCAGAAATAACTACAAAATGAGTAATGAATAGGGTCTTTCCCTGTCAGTTAAAAGATATACATTAAAATACCGAGATAGACTGTGGTACAGACAGACAGACTGATGGATAGGGGACAGCATGTGAAGTCCAGAAACAGATTGTGAGCATATAAAAGTTACTATATAATAAAGGTGGCATTTTCATTCAGGGAGGACAGGATAGATTTGCCAAGAAAAAAACCTTACATATGATGTTGAAGTAATTGGCTCATCTTAATGAAAAATACAAATCACTTCTTCACTATGAAGAAACTATATTGATTTGTATTTATATATATATACACCAGCATAAATTCCACAGGGATTAATGATTCACTTCAGAAAAGAAAACTATAAAAGTTTCACGGGGACAGGTGGTTCTTTTTTTAAAATTTTTTATACTTTTTATTTTACTTATTTTGAGAGAGAGAGAGAGAGAGAGAGAGAGAGAGAGAATCCCAAGCAGGCTCTGGACTGTCAGCACAGAGCCCGATGTGGGGTTTGATTCCACAAACTATGAGATCATGACCTGAGCCAAAAGCAAGAGTCAGATGCTCAACCGACTGAGCCGCCCAGGCACCCCTGGACAGGTGATTCTTTCTATATCTTTGGGTGGATGGAGAGTTTTAAGGAAAATATAAGGCATTCAACAACATAAAAATTACAAACACTTGCATGCAAACAGGATTGGCCAATAAGAGACTAACATTTGGGAAGCCATTGCGATATATATAACTAACAAAGGATTAGACCTCCTAATAAAGAACTCACCAATAATGAAGAAAACACGGCAGAAAAACGGGAAATACATACCATATATGCAATAGGGTCTACTTTAGGCCAGAACTTTTTTGGTAACAACACATTTGTATGTATTCTTTTTCTGTGTGTGTGTACCTAAATATGCCTTTTGTAAAAACACGCATTTCTGTACAACAAAAGAAAAGCAATACATTTTATAGTTAAATAAATAATTTTATTTATTTGTAAATAACTGAAGAGATGTGCCCCAAATTGTTAAGAGTGTTATATGATCATGGATAATCTATATTTGCTTCTTTTCTGCCTCTCTGGATTTTCCGAACATTCAGCAATAAACGCATTTTACTCCTGGAATGACTGATGACAGCTGTAAAAATTAGAAGAAATATGAACAAAGGGACGACTCACTACCTAATTTTCTTGTGCTATTTGGTTTCCTCAACATGCTTTCGTTGGGGTGGGGTGGGGGAGCAGAAGCTTCGGGACTCTCACCGAAGGTCCTCAGTATGGGGGTTTTGGCCTCGAGATTCTGATGTCTTACACAGGGGAAGCCATTGTGAGGACTGGGTTGGCCCACCCAGCCTGCCTCCAAATGGCATGTTCCTGGGACCAAACAGAGCACAATGAAGAAAGAAGGGGAAATAGCCATAGGCTTGTATCATGCTAAAGAGAGAGCATGCCTGGCTCCAAGGACTTTCCAGGGCGTTTCCTCCTTGACATTTCCTGCCTTGACCTTTCAGCTCCCCACTGTCCTTCACGTAACACTGGCCAAGAGCTAGATTTAACATTATCTTTAGAAAAAGGCAATTTCTACCCAAACTCAAACTGTAGATCCCTGAACTCAAGAAGGCAGATTCAAAGACAATGTGTGAGGGTTTGTTTAACAGGGTTATATAACCTTGGAAGAAGGCTCCTCCGTGACTCAGGAGAGTAGGCAGATAGCTTCCCAGACTTGAGCAAGACTTGGGTATCAGGTGGTCTTTTGTAGGATATCCCTGAATATGAGCGTAGCCTTGCAAATACATCACTCTGCCTTTTCTTTTTGTTGATTTCCCTTGACCTGCCTCCAAACATAAGATGTTGCTGTTGCCTTTAGCACTGATGAGAGGCTCGATATTTTTGGTGATCTGGGTGAAGGTAGAAGTCAGCCAGGAGGGTTCGATCTTTATGGCTTTGAACCTGACTGTTGGTCCATTATCTCTCTCAACAAGGCCCAGCCACTTCCCGTCCCTGTGTCTCAGTCACGCACAACTGCGTGGGTCCTCTGAGCTACTCATGGGTTTGGAGAGTGTCCGGCCTCCATCTTGGAACAGTGGCCCTGCTTTCACACTCTCCACCCAGAGAGTTCCCCCAGCAAGCCATGGCTGACCCTCAGCCTTGTCCAGATGTTCCGCGAGCATCCTATGATTTTCTGGAGCCAAGACTTTGTATTCTTATTCCTTGTTTCCTTCCCTGGACCCCCTGCCCCTTGAGTGTCCCCCAACAACCAAGGAACAACACAGCAGATTAAGTGACCGCGCTCTGGCATCCAAACGCCTGGGTTCAAATCAGTGTTCCCTGACCTACGTTGTTAGCTGTGTGTGTTAGGCAGTAGACTCAACTTTTTACTCTCTTTTCTCATATGTAAAATATGGATGCTGATGATGATGCCTATCTCATACCTTTGGAGTAAGACGGAGCATGGGGATGGCTTAGCCTAATGTATGGTTACGTAGTAAACAGTTGACAGACGAGTTAGCAAATAGGGCCGCCTGAGCGGCTCAGTCGATTAAGGGTCCAACTCTTGATTTCAGGTCGGGTCATGATATCAGGGGTTTGTGAGTTTGAGCCCCGCTTTGGGCTCTGCGATGGCCGTGCCGAACCTGCTTGGGATTCTCTCTCCCTCTCTCTGTGCCCCTCCCCTGCTCATGCTCCCCTTTCTCAAAAGTAAATAAACTTAAAAAAAAAAAAAAGCAAATATAGTTAGCCAATATTCATTTCTGTCTTGCCAGTCCCCCCCTCACTAACTTTATCTGGCCATGGTAGCCTACATGCCCCTAAAACAGAAACTCTTTCCCGCCTCAGGACCTTTGCACTATCTGCTTCTCTCCCCATGCCTGCTGCACATTTCCTTGACTCTTTCCCTGTGTGGCTGGTTTCCGTTCTTCCTATTTTAGCTCAGTCACCACTTCCTCCAGGAGGTTTTTGGACTAATTTTAGGTGGAGTAGGTAAACTGATTCCCTGCCTTATCACAGCACTAGATTTATTTCTCTGACCATTTATTTACTTACTTCTATATTAATTGTCCCCCACACCAGCCTGTGAACACTCTGAGAGCAGAAGCTCTTCTGTTTTGTTTTTTGTTTTTTTGTGTGTGGTTTGTTTTTTGTTTTTTGGGTTTTTTTTTTTGTTTTGTTTTGTTTTTTTGGTAGCCCCAGCCTTATGCCGAGTCTGGCTCAGTCTTTACTAAGCATTTGTTGAAGGACTAACAGAATAGGTTAATAAAGGAAAGGGCTGAAGGAATGCATTTCTTTTACAAAATTTATCAAACGAAACAGTCTGCGAGCACTGACAAGCTTAGCAGGAAATCCAAGTTCTCCCTGAGTTCTCCCTGAGACTAACACTGAAGTCTGTCTCCATTTTCCCTTATCAAGACCGACAAGCTCTGCAAAGTCCTTTGAGCTTCTTAGAGAGGAATGGTGATGCATAAACACAAAAGATCATCTCGTTTCTTTTTATGAATTCGAAATAATTTTTGAAAAGGAACAGGCCCTCTCAGTGCCTTATGCCACACAGTCTTTCCTTTAAGTAGCAAAAAACCCCAAATAGTTTTATGATCCATAACGTAAGGCAGATGTAGAGGGTAAGAATTTGATGGTCAATTAATTTAGAAAATAGCCAGGGCCTCACAAAGTTGACTTTGAAATTTGACTCATGATTACAATGCCCTTCCCCCCTCTGCTTTCCCCCATTCCTAGATATAAAAAGAAAGGCAAGCTTGTAATATTGCTTATGGAATGTTCTAGAGAGGTTGTTAAGCTGCTCTTCATAAAAACTCTTGGACCAAGTTTTCCTGGCCTTTTCCAGTTGGGACTGTTCCTGAGCATTGAAGTGAAGCAATATTAAACCGGCAGGCTGCTGAGAGGCGATTATTGTGGCTAGTTGAAAGGAAAGGGCTGGCATCCTTGTGCTTCATTAATCTTCGAAGGAAAGAAAGCTCTGGCCACTGGACCAAAAGCCCATATGTCAGAGCTTGATTTCCTGTTCTTCTGGGTTTGGTCTGAATGCAAAGCAAATGTTTCAGAGAGCTCCAGGCAGCTAGGGGGCGTGCTCCTCTCCCGTATGATCTGGCCTTGATTTCATGAATTAATATCCAACTCTGAGAAAGCCAAGAGCTACTGAGGCTAAAAGCAATATGGTGCTGAGCCCCAAAGGCAAGAAGGTCGTCAGTCGGCCAATCCATCAATTTGCAAATGGTTGTTGTGCTTCCTTGAAACCCGTAGACAAAATAAATGCCCTCCTCTGCTCTGCGTCCAGAGTTCTTTGCCCAAGCAAAGAACCATTGTACTTTCCGCTTTCTTTGAATACAGTGTTTTCCTCCAGAGGGAACAAACTCCGTAATAGCAATTTGGAGATCTGATTGGCACGCCGTACGAGTCACCCATTAGAGTGTGCAATTCACTGGTTTTTATTGCATGCACAGAGTTGCGCAACCCTCACCGTAATCAGTCGCAGAACGTGTTTATCACCCCTAAAAGGAGCTCTCATACCCTTTTGGCTATCATCCCACCAAACCCCACATCAGCCCTCCCCAAGCCCTGGGCCATCACATGTCTGCTTTCTGTCTCTACAGATTTCCCAAGTCTGGACATTGCATTTAACTAGAATCATGCAATATGTGGTCTTTTGTAACTGGCTGTAACAGCATTTTACTTATGACTTATTTATCTTTGCGCCAAGTACAAAAAAGGTTCCCAGTAAGTAAAGGTTGTTTGAATGAACAACTGTGCCTCTATCAATTCACCGCTGTGCGATAACTGTGTGGAAGGAAGGGCAGACAGGAATCTTGACCACAAGTTCTTTTCTTTTTTTTTTAATTTATTTTTTATTATTTTTTAAATATTTATTTATTGTTGAGAGACAGAGCACGAGCAGGGGAGGGAGAGAGAGAGACACACACACAGAATCTGAGGCAGGTTTCAGGGTGTGAGCTATCAGCACGGAGCCTGACACAGGGCTCAAACCCACAAACCACGAGATCATGACCTGAGCTGAAGTTGGACACTTGACCGACTGAACCACCCAGGTGCCCCCCCCATTTTTAAATTTTTTTAATATTTATTTTTGAGAGAGAAACAGAGTGCGAGTGGGGGAGGAACAGAGAGAGAGGAGACACAGAATCTGAAGCAGGCTCCAGGCTCTGAGCTGTCAGCACACAGCCAGACGCGGGGCTTGAACTCACAAACCATGTCCAACCATGTTGAACCATGTTCAACCATAACCTGAGCTGAAGTTGGACGCTTAACTGACTGAGCCACCCAGGCGCCCAGGACCACAATTTATTTTCAATTCAGATGATGAGAGATTGATCTGAAATACTAAAATTAGCTAAATTCTGTGACTGAAGATGCCCAATTAAGTGGTACATACACCCGGAAGAATAAGATGATGCATCGCAAGGTGATGCAAAAATTGGTTAGGAATTACAGATGCAGTTTTGGCTTGATCAAAAAGGATTATACGTTGGTATTGTAACTTCGCTTCTCATCCAAACATTTCTCTTGACCTACATCCATATCTAGATCATCTATTTGTACTTCTGTTTGTACCGTGTCTCTACTTCTTTCTATATAATATGTATCACTTTTTTTTTTTGAGCAACATCACAAAGTTTCTGTTCTTTCAGTCATTACTGTAAGTTTCTTCTCCTGAAACATGAATAAGGAAACTTATAATTTGATCGGTGAATACCAGGGAACCTCCAATGAAACAACTCTTCAGTGGCTCCCCACACTCTTTTCCTCCTCTTGTTTTCTGATGGTGTCTTGTCCTAATCTAGTCTTAGTACACACCACACCTTTCTCTGAAGCCAGGGTTCCATTCTCTGACCATCTTGCCTCACTTGGATATTCCATCCTTCTTCAAGCTCCGAATGTTTAAAACAGACTAATCTCTTTCTTTCCCCCCACCCCATCCCTCTCACTGAATTTCAGTGAAACCATGCATGCTGAGATCGTATTTCACTCCTGCCAGTCTTCATAGTCTATGCCCAATTCATGATCAAAGTCTGGTAATGTTTCACCGTGGATTGTATTTGACCAGTTACCCACATTTTCTTGTGTCCAGCTCCCTAGTTACAAAATGCAGATGAATGTCTTCGGCCCCACAAAGGAAATATCCCCACAAAGGGATAAAAAGCCACGGGCATTCGGTTCTTCCCTTTACAGGAGAGAATGCACATTCTTAAGCATCACCCCTGGACTCTGAAATCTGCCTGAGTGTGGCTCTGTGGCTTTGGAAGAGTAAATGAAACTTCTCTGTGTCTTTGTACAGTGGAAACATTTTATGTTAATAATAGCATGGGATGGTGGTGGTAAGTAAGGGTTAAAGGAGATGATCAATGGGAAGTGTTTAGAAGGCTGCCTAGAGTAGAGGAAGAACTCAGAAAATGCTACCCCTTGGCAGATGTACACATTTTGTGTGAGCCTCACTTTGTCAGAAGCAGGGGAGCCCAAGGTTCCCTTTATGGGGTGTCCTGTGCACAGGTAGGCAGACAGTTGGCCTCCGCCCGCACTTGCATCATCATGAATTTACCCAGATGTGTAGCTGTGGCTCCTTTTTTGCTCTGGCCAATAAGGGAAGGGTGGGTCTTGTTGCCGACGGACTTCTCTAAGATCATCATTAATGAAAAGACAAATATTTATAAGGGCTTGATGAGATTCCTTACTTTAGATTTTTTAAAAAAAGAATAAAACTTGAAGTTTGGTATAGGGAGTCTTGTCTGATGCTGAATGAGTTTCACCTGGTTACTTTAAACCATCAGAACTACTTTCCATTAAGCCAATTTCTAGCCTAAGAACCAACCTTGAACTTCTACAGGGACCTGAGGGCACAGCCATGGGCTAAATCCCTCCGTAACATTGCAGTTATGTCTCACACCGACTTGGTCTTTCTCTGTCTTCTCATTCTTCTGTCTGTAAGAGAAAAATACCTTTTAATTACCCACCCTATTCACCGTTACAATTCTGAGTGATTTTTGACTCTTTCCAAAGGAATGTGTCATAGGCTCAGGGGCCATGCCCGCAAGGGGCTCCAGAAAGGATGTGAGGAAAGGAAGCGTGGTTTTCATAAGTGCACGGCTTCCCAAGGGACCTACATTCAAGATCCCTGAACTCATTTATGGCCTTAACGTCTGGTATGTTTGATAAAAGAAATCAGAGTCATTACCTCCATAACTTGGGGGAAAAAAAGTCTCATTATCTTTGAATAAAATCAACCTGTATTTATCCTGGTACGAAGCCATCTCCAAAATGCATTTTCTTTGGCTGTTGATTTTATGCATGTTCACAAGGAAAATCTAAAAAGCCCATTCAGCAGGAATGCAAATGTGGGTTGAGAAGGAGCATTCTTATAAAACTTTCCGAAAAGGGCCAATTTGCTATTCGACTCTCAAATCCTTCCTCCACTGTGAATATCAGTTACAAATGCATCGAGAAGCCTCCTGGTTTTGCCATCTTCTCCTAACACAAACAGCCAACATAATCACACAGAGATCTGCACAGGCACATTGCAATCTGCAAGCCTTTGGCTCGACTGTGGCAAGAAGCCGCTGTCCTCGGAAGCAACAGCACATTCTCTTCCTGGAGGTGCGGGCCGGCAGCTTTCGCTAAGGCCACACCGTCGTAGATACGAGACTTCCCCACTCTGCGTTCCAAATGGCAAGGAGGTGGCAATCATTAAAAAGAGATCGCTGCTAATAGCATATTTAGAAAACTCAGCCAACAGCCTGGTTTCCTTTTTTAGCCCTCATGAAAGAGTAATGTAAACCAGGCCAACAGCATTGGAACTTTGTGCTTGAAAATAATGCCAGCTCCTCTCCAGCCACAGCCCAAGAAAGAGGATTGATTTAAGAGTTATTTCTTTTGCACCCTTTCTTCTTCCTTTTCATATTTTGATGAGTGTTTAATGATCATCTGCCGTGTACCAGAAGCGTATGAGCAGATGGCCATTGTACCTTTCCCCAAAGAGCTTACGGTCTAGTGTGGCAAAATGAAGGAAAGTGCTATTAAAAGACAAGAAGCATTTGACCCAACGGTCAGGGCCTCAAGGAGGCTTGCGAGGGCAAGCACAATCTCAGCAGAGACTTGAAATATGGAGAAGAGAGAACCAGAAAAATAAGAACATTCTAGGCTCAAAGAAAGCTGGTGCATAAATCGGAATGTGAGAGAGAGCCTGGTACGTTGGAAAAGCTCAACTTAAGGAGAGAGAGCCACCTTGCATAGGTTATATGAAGTCATGTTGAAGAATCTGGGATCTCTGTGAGCATGTTGGCAGGGAAGGTGTCATGGAGGGATGAATTTATTAGTCTGCATTTCAGTGTTTAATTCGTTTTGAGAGAGAGAGAGATGGACAGACAGAATACAAGAGGGAAAGGGGCAGGGAGAGATGGAGACAGAATCTGAAGCAGGCTCCAGACTCTGAGCTGTCAGCACAGAGCCCAATGCGGGGTTCAAACTCACACACCACAAGGTCATGACCTGAGCTGAAGTTGGATGCCTAACTGACTGAGGCACCCACGTACCCCTGGATCTGCATTTCGGACAAAGCAGTGTAACTTCATTGTGCAGAATGGATGAAAGGGATGTCAGTGGGAGGCTGGCATCCAAATCTACTCAGGGAGATGGCTGTATGAACCACAGTGGCCACAGTGGTAACGAAACGACATAGAGTCCAAGGTGTTCAATAACAGTGCCAGGTGTTCCCAGCATCCTAATTGCAAGAAGATTCTTCTGTTGAGGTTGGACCCATACCGTTGATGGACTGCTGAGATCTAGAACACATGTATTACCAGAGATGCATTTTTGTGGGTGATCATGCCCATCTGGGAGTTGGTCAGGTCTGCCTTGTGAGCCCCACATGGAAAGAAATGACCCTTTAAAGTGGTTGAGATTTGGAAGATACCCAAGGCATTGAGTTCTTTGTTTATCTTTATACCAATATCACACGTTATTGAATACTATAGCTTTAAAACAAGCCTTGAAGTTTGGTACAATTAGCTCTCCAAGTTTGTTTTTCTTTTTCAAAGTTGTTTTGGTTTGTGTGGGTCTTTCTTGTTTCCCTATGGGTTTTAGAATGAGCTTGTCAATTAGAAAGAAAAAAAAATACTGCTAAGAGTTTCATTGTGAATGCCTGATGGCAAATAATAAGGTTTCCAAGTATGCAAAGATTAAGAAACGTCGCCTTTCATGTACCATTCTGAGGAAATTATTTGAGGATTTACACCAGCAAAAATAGAGAGAGATCAAAGGGAGGAAATAGTGGAATGCAGGAAACACTGATAGACCCCAGTGGTGTCCATGAAGCCTAGAAAGCATCTGGTCTAGATTGTAGCAAGAGGTCAGGGGGCGGATGAGTGTCCCCAGGAAGAAAGTGGATTCCGTGCAGTCATAATGGAAATTCCGTGCACATAATGGAAAGGCTGAAATATTTTGAAGATGTAGTGGGACACACCACATTTTTTCAAACAAGAAAAAAGAAAGGCACGTAGAGACTTCTGGCAAGGTGAGGGAGAAACCGCACAGGAAATCTGAGGTCAGAATATGAAACAAAAATTGACAATAGTGTTTTTAAAAAGCTGTTGTTAGAACATAAGAAAAAGAAATTCATTTAACCTTGATTCAAGAGGGATTCTGCTTTTAGGTGGTCCAGAGACAATCATGTCGAAGCAGTAAAAATGTGATGCTTACACATGACTGGGCTAAGCAGTAAAGAGTAACTAACATATAGTGAGTCTTTACTGCCTGCCATGGGTTAGTGATACCACCTTCACAGCAACCCCAAAGATATACATTATTTTCCTCTTTTTAAAGATGAAGAACTAAGGCAAAAAGTAGTTAAGCAACTTGACTAAGATTACAAAGCTAATAAGTGATGGGGCGCAAGACTCTTACTAACGTTATTATATGATATTGTTAAAAATATACAATAATAGTATATTATATATAAGTATATAATAATGATGTATATGTATATATATATATATACATATATATAACATTCTAGAATGTAATGTTCATGCTGTCAGTCTCACAATATGCAAACATATATACAGTTCACAGAAGTCAGTAGGTAGGATGGGGGGAAGGTGGAAGAGAGGAAAAGGAGGGTAATAGTGTCATCTCATGTAATGGGTAATAAGGGGATAATGTCTAAATTTGATGAACCAGATACAGAAGTATTAGCATTGGTTTTAAATTCTAAATGCAGCCAATGGAAAGACATTTATAATTGTGTAATTACCCACAGTGAGAAGCATGTGGAAGGGGAAAGATAGGGATTGTGTAAGCAAACGAAATCTTCAGTTCTCATAACAGAAAATTAATAAATAGTTCCTAAAACGGATAGGTCAAACAATTATTCTGTAAGCATATTATATAGCTCAGTGGCTCTTAACTCTCAACATGCTGCAAAATTACCAACTGGGCATTAAAATTAATATCATTGCATGAGTCCTGCCCCCAGGAATCCAGGTCAGTTAATATTAAGGAAGGGCTAGGATGCAGAAATTTAGAAAATTCCTGGGTATTTCTTTAATGTGAAGTTAGAAACCAGACCTCTGACTTAGAGACAAGAAGATCCACCAGAAGTATCTAATACAGAAACTGTTAAAAGTGGTCACATCTAGGGAGTAGGATTTGAGTTGAGAAAGATTGCAGTGGGAGACTTTATGCTTTTTAGTATAAAGTTATTTGTATCATTAGATTTTATAATGTGCATAACCATATTTTATAAATTACAAAGAAATACATATAATAACAAAATAAATAGTAAAATATTTGGATTTAGCTAGTAGATTACAAAAGAACCAGCGAAAACAATAGCATCTCAGGCTTGTGAGAAATGTATTTCCCACAAATACATAGCAAGATGTTAACAGTGGTCATCTGTGCATAAAGTGTTTATGCACAGCCTGTAGTAGAGTCTTAGGTTTTTCATACCTTTAAAGGAGAAGTGACACATTGACACATATTTTAGAGATGCCAGTGAGCCTGTAAGGGTGCACATTTCTCAACTTGAGAAATAATTACTCAATGATACTGAACTCTTAGGCTATGAAAATATCTTCTGTGGATTACCTGCGTAAAATGTTTGCTCACAGCAATTGAATGACAGAATATTGCCATGAGACTACCAAGCTTCGTTCCCCAAAGCTAAGAAAGGTGTAATAAGTCCCAGGGATCCTCATTCCCAAATCAAGGGGCAGGGACCACCAACAGATTGCGGATTTGGCTCTGCCTTCATTAGCCCGTCACCCAACCTGAAGGTATCAGAAGAGTTGACGTGGAGAAAATTGCTTTGGAGAGAATGGTGGAAAAAGTGATGGCACTTATTCCTTCTTCCTTTCCTCCTTTGTCGATCTGGAGAGGAGGAGAGTGCCTCCATGCTCCCCAAGGCAAGTAAAAATCCTTGACGACTCAGATCTGTGTTCTCTGACCACGGAGATGCAGTCTGGGGTGTGATACAGACCTAAGAAAATGGAGCTGACAGAAAAGAGAGATGAATGCACAGGTGGGCGGGGGGATGGGTTGCATTTCCACTGGTGGCAAAAAAAAAAAAAAAAGGGTTTCCCTTGGGATTAGATGTGGATGCATTGGAAGGGAGCCACCGTAGTGTCGTCTTTCAAAGGGTTCCCATCCAAGATGATATCTGGAATGGGGGAGGAGCACCAACACAGCGTTGGGTTACAATGAAGCCCAGCCTGCCTAACCCTCCTTGAGTCATAGAAACCACAGCTAGAAGACCCCAGAGGAGGCTCTGTGGAAGACTCACAAATGATGCCACATCAAAAGAATCAGTCTGTGGAATCCGCCACCGCCAGAGGGTACCGAGACACGTTGTAATGATGCCATGCAAGTTCCTTTCTGCCCTCCCTTCCTGCCCTTCTGGTTCCAACACTGCGGGAGCTTCTTCCTGAGGAAGAGCAGTGGAGCCAGGACTCGGCGAAGAGGCAGCCCAGCCCCCTGCCCTCTGCTCTGGGCTTCGGGTCCGGAAGCAGGTGAGCCACACCGAGGGCGGGGGGAGTATCTTAAACTTGAATGGAATTTGGGGTTTTGTCACTGCTCCGAACTGCAGTTACTTGTTTACGAAGACAACGTTGGAGTCTTCATTTTATGAGAGAGACAGAAAAAGCTGGGGAGCCCACATGAGATGAGAGCTAGGAATGCATAGAGAGTTTTTCCACAGAACAAGGTCAATGGGAGATGGTGAAAAAGATTTCAGCCCACAGTTCGTGGCGTCCAGCTCATTCCAGTTGCAAAAATAATATCCCTGAGTTATTGTTATTAATTTAAGAATGTTGTTTTAGGGGGGCCTGGGTGGCTCGGTCGGTTAAACATCAGACTTCGGCTCAGGTCACGATCGCAGTCGGTGGGTTCGAGCCCCGCGTCGGGCTCCTGGGCTGACAGCTCGGAGCCTGGAGCCTACTTCGGATTCTGTGACTCCCTCTCTCTCTGACCCTCCCCCGTTCATGCTCTGTCTCTGTCTCTCAAAAATAAATAAGTGTTAAAAAAAAAAAAAGAATGTTGTTGTTTTGTTTTGTTTTTGAGAATTAACCTGAGGGGTAGTTTTTGTGCACAGAAGGGATTCTTCAGAAGTTTATTTAATTTCTTTAATGTTTTGTTTATTTTTGAGAGAGAGAGAGCATGAGTGGAGGGGGGGGGGACAGAGGATCCAAAGCAGGTTCCACATTGACAGAAGCAAGCCCAGTGTGGGACTTGAACCCATGAACCAAACTGTGGCATCATGACCTGAGCTGAAGTCAGACACTTAACCAACTGAGCAACCCAGGTGCCCCTATTTAATTTCTAAGATTAATATTTGACATGTTTCAGTTACAAAGTTAAAAGCTTAGCTCTGCCTTGCACTTTTAAGTTCTTTTGTTAATTTTTTAAAAATTCTTTTAAATTCTAATTATAGGGGTGCCTGCGTGGCTCAGTCGGTTAAGCATCCGGCTCTTGACTTCCACTCAGGTCATTGTGTCACAGTTCATGTGTTCAAGCCCCACATTGGACTCTACACTGACAGCACAGAGCCTACTTGGGATTCTCTCTCTCTGTCTCTCTCTCTGTCTCTCTCTCTCTCTCTCTCTGTCCCTCCTCTGCTCATGTGTTCTGTTTCTCTCTCAAAAATAAATAAATAAATAAATAAATAAATAAATAAATAAATAAATAAATTCTACTTATAAATTGTATTATTCTCTTTATTCTCTTAGCAATTTTACTATTCACTCTCAAAGTTCTTTTGATTAATGCATGGTCCTGGTTATAAATTTAAATAATTTAATTCCCTGGAGTATCTCAGATTGCATATTTAAATATGATATGTTTGACTTCCTTAACTTCTTTGTAACTTAAGCCATCCCTTAGACTTCTAATAAACAAGCATAAATATAATGTTTAACACTAAATATTAAAACCATTGTGTTTTTTTTAAAGTTATTATTTTTTTTTTTTTTTGGAGAGAGAGAGAGCACACACACATGGGGGAGGGGCAGAGAGAGAGGGAGACACAGAATCTGAAGCAGGCTCCAGGCTCCCAGCTGTCAGCACAGAGCCCGATGCGGGGCTCGAACCCATGAACCACAAGATCATGACCTGAGCTGAAGTCAGGCACTTAACTGACTGAGCCACCCAGGTGCCCCACCACTGTGTTCTTTTAGTTCCACATTTGAATGCTGAGTTCTGACTCTTTGCGGGGGTGTGGGGGCGGTTTATAAGGTGCACACCACTAAGGAGGCTATTTTCCCTCTCAAGTAATCTATGTGAAATTGAGCAAGATATTTCTGATGGGTGGGAGGTCCAGAGTTGCATGCATTCAGGACCGTTATTTCTGCCAAGGAAGGACACTATTACATTAATCCACGGATGATGTGGAGTTGCTTTTTCAGCATGTGACAAAAAGAAAAATTTCAGCCAGGACGCCGACTGGATTCTTGTCAGCAACTTTGATGGGGTACCTTAAACCATGTTGATAATTGGTACGCGTCAATGACTCTGTAGATTTTCATGTGGTGCGAGACCTCTGGACTCATGTCTTGGGCATTTCTCAATTCCTTCTACTCATGGACACCTGCAACTTGAACCTAGGTTGATTACCTCATCAGATTTTCTCTTGCCTTGTAAGGCAAGATCTTACATTATGTAGGTGTATTTTCTGTCTACTGCTGAACGCCTTTGAACTTGATGGAAGCCTGCATTCTTTCATCCTCCCAGACCACCCAATGCTTACAGATATTAAAATGATAATCGATAGGGTTTTGAATGCTTCACAGAGCTACAAAGCCATTCTCCTAAAGATTCATTCAAAAGAAACTTGAAATAAACAAATGAATGGAGACCTCAGTTTGTTGGTCTCTGCTGTAACCAGTTCTGTGGTTTTTCTATTTAACATTCATAGGAATGAAGCTGCTTAGATGTTTCTGTTTTATAAATGAGGGCATTTGAACGTAGAGAGACTTGGTAACTTACCCCAAAATATGTAGATAATAAGTAGCAGAATTAGGACCCAAACCCAATTCTAATTACAAACATTCCTTGTATTCTTCTGTCAGGCCTCCCTGCCTCTCCTTAAAAGTTCACTGAAGGCAGGCCAAAAGAATAAATGTCGACAGAAAATTTTGCAGTATTTTTTAGTTTCATGAAGAACAAAAAAAAAAAACAGCTTTTTATTTATTTTTTTTAACATTTTTATTTTATTTTTGAGACAGAGAGAGCATGAATGGGGGAGGGTCAGAGAAAGAGGGAGACACAGAATCGGAAACAGGCTCCAGCCTCTGAGCTGTCAGCACAGAGCCCGATGCGGGGCTCGAACTCATGGACCGCGAGATCATGACCTGAGCCGAAGTCGGACGCTTAACCGACTGAGCCACCCAGGCGCCCCAAAAAACAGCTTTTTAAAAAGGGTGTGGGCGGGCACCTGGATGGCTCAGTCGGTTAAGCATCCAACTTTGGCTCTGGTCATCTCGTGGTTGGGGAGCCCAAGCCCCGCATCGGACTTGCTCTCTGCTGTCAGTGCAGAGCCCGTTTTGGATCTTCTGTCTCCCTCTCTCTCTCTGCCCCTCCCCCACCTTCTCTTTCTTTCTCCCTCAAAAATAAAGCCATTAAGAAAAGGATGTATGTTGGGGCGCCTGGGTGGCGCAGTCGGTTGGGCGTCCGACTTCAGCCAGGTCACAATCTCGCGGTCCGTGAGTTCGAGCCCCGCGTCGGGCTCTGGGCTGATGGCTCAGAGCCTGGAGCCTGCTTCCGATTCTGTGTCTCCCTCTCTCTCTGCCCCTCCCCCGTTCATGCTCTGTTTCTCTCTGTCCCAAAAATAAATAAACGTTGAAAAAAAAAAAAAAAAGAAAAGGATATATGTTATGTTTGGTAAGCATTTCTGACCCACCTCTGCTTCTTCAGGAGCATGAAATGCTACTAAATCCTGGAGGAAGAAAAGATCTCTGTTACAAGACATTGATTGTCTGTGTAAAGTGGGTTCATCAAGGGTTGGGACTTTCCGTAGTCAGGAACACTGGCATTTTTCTCTGCTATATTTCAAATCTTACAGAAATTTCTCCAAACTTACAGAAATTTTTCCAAACTTATAGAAATTTTCTCCAAAAATATTGCTACCGGCAATATTTTTTAAGTTTTTTTTATTTTTGAGAGAGAGAGAGAGAGCACAAGCAGGGGAAGGGCAGAAAGAGAGGTAGAGAGAGAGAATCCCAAGCAAGTTCCACACAGTGTGGAGGCTGATGCAAAGCCCGACGTGAGGCTTGAACCCGCGAACCGTGAGATCACGACCTGAGATGAAGTCGGATGCTCAACTGACTGAGCCACCCAGGTGCTCTAGGGTGGCTCCAGACATCGTTCCTTTTCCTCCACGTTCCCACGGGGACCTTAAGTACTTCTGCAGCCTTCATGGTTCATGAAAGACGGTTTACCTACTGCCCTCATGGACAGGGCATGGCGTTCTGAGCACAGCATTTCTCCAGAAAAAGTCTAGAGAGGACGCTCTTTAGGAGACGTCTCTCTTCGCCCCAAGGAGGGAACCTGAACCCAGGATCTAGAAGGGGCAGACGTCATTCTGACTCCCATCTACCACTTGATACTGGAAACAATGCCGTGATTGTTCGAGCCGTACAGAAGCTTCGTGAGATGTTTGCCAGATGGAGCATCTCTCAACCGTTTTGTCTAAGGCAAATATGTATTTGTCAGAGAATAATTGGTAAGCGCGACTGTTAGAAGCAGTCTCTGTGGGAGAAATTTCTCCTCCCCTGTTTTATCTCATGGCTAATATGCTTTTTGCAACTTAGGGGAGTATATCAGAACAAAGCTATTCTGTGAAAGGGGATTAATCTAGTGACTCCCTAATTCTGCGTTTCTCACCAGATCTTACGTGGCTTCTGGGCATCAGGGTAGAAAAATAATGGGAAAGGAGGAAACTGTTGTCGGGGCCAACCTTGCTGGTTAACCTTGGCCTTGCGGAGACTCTGGCAGACTGTAATGCTTGCATGCTCAATCCAAATATAATTTATATTACAGTTATTGATTGCTTCTGCTACCTCAGAATGATGGAAACAGACTTGGAAGTCATCAGGAAAAAAAGGTAGAGACTATTATTAGAGCGCTTATACATCCAACAGTTTGTGGTTTTCCCTTCGCATAAACTTGGGACTTGAAACCCAAGGCCAAGTGGGAATCGTAGCCATAAAAAACATGGGCATCTATTTCACTCCCTCAAACCATTTTGAAGAGCTCTGATTATAGTATCCACCCCACCTCCCCCCCCCAAAAAAAAAATTCAACCCCAAATCCCCTTAAAGATTAACAAGCTGACAAACCTTGCTAATGTCAAGGAGAGGAAAACAGCTCCCTGCTAGCTGCCGGAAATGGACTCCAGACTTCCTCTTTCTTCAGCTGAGGACACTATGTAACTGTTCAGAAATGTGAAGGTTGCTTAAAACATGATGACTATTACAGGACAGAGACACAGGCTTCTAGGGAGCCAGGTAGCAGCCTGCAGCCAATGAATCAGACCCCAGCCGGGCCTGATGTTCAGCAAGGAGGTGATTTATAATGGGATACGGGGGCAGCCGGCGGATACACCTCAGAGGTTGGATAATCCAGACCAGCTGGGCACAGATTGTGACACTTCCCTCCCCGGCTTTTGCTCCCTGCGGAATGTGGGCAGAGCAGGTCTGTGCGGGGACAGCTCTGAGACATCCGACACACAAACGCGCAGGTTTATTAGGAAACGGTCCCACTGTATGTCTTTTCTGAAACCCGTGTCAGCCCAGAGGAAATATCCCAGCAGGAGTTAGACTCATCGGAATTCTGGAAACCATAAGAAAGTCATAGTATATGAAAGATGGCTTCTTCCCCCTCACCCTGTCGGGTTTTCCCCCCTTTGGTGTGTGTTGGGGGGTACTTTGGCCGAGTGCACAAAAATCATCATTTATAGCATTATCTATCTCAAAAGATTATTAGCTCTATAGACTATAATATACTTCGGGCCATAATAAGTTTTATTTTGGGTTCCTCAGCTATATAATACTATATTACACTTACCTCCCATAAATATACATGATATTTACCAGCAGAGCAATATACTCGGTATGTAATATTATTGTTCCAATAAACAGAACACTTAAATACTACACAACTGTTACTCTAAAAACAGAAAAGTCCATAGACACAATCGTAATACAAAGGACAGTTTTCACAAAGTGGCAAAACATACATATTCTATTTTCAGAAACATTTCTAGACCTCTTTCTATATAGGAAGCAAATAGGACTTTTTGTTGTGATCTTATTTTCAGCACTTTAACCAAACCCGTGACAACTGACTGAACGTAGGTCAACTGGTGGTGATTTCACATCTCCACCACATTTCCTTGTTCTCTGTTCACGACCACCCTCCTGCTTCCCCTGCACTCTCCTGTTTGCGACCAAGGGCTAGGGCAGGAAACTCGTTTCCCTAAACCATACCATACATCACAATCTTATTCCGTCCTTTGGGAACATGTGCTCTGAGCAGGTTCGTCTTGACTTTTCTGACAAGTTACCAGGACCACGTTAAAATGTAATTTAAACTTTTACAACTCAACTGATATTGTCGAGTCCACAGGCTCAGTATGGGGAGCTCATTGTAGGAAGGAACTTGTCTAGTAAATTCTTTTGCAGAGCAAACAGGACCAGGATGGGTTGAGGCCGCTCCTCTGTGACATTAAATGTGTCAAGTCGCTGGAGAAATCCATAAAGAGTTTTGAGAGGAAAATTGACTAACCTCCCAATTCCTAGGCAAAATGCTACTCACGTGTGAAAATAATAGGAAAAGCTCCCAGATATGCAAATAGAGCATGCAACCCACATACCTATCCAGAAAAATGTTACCCCAAACTGAACTCAAATGTAATAAGAAACTGTGGCAATCTTTAAAAACTCAGACTCTGTCATGAGGAAATAGTGTAAAGGGCTAGAAATGAAACTTGGAATTGTTTACATATATAATTAAGTCTTAATACATTTAAAATAAAGTTGCAAAGCACTGTGGAATTGCCATAAGTGATTTTGAAAGATTAGAAGGCTTTAAAATGAGGAAAAAAAATAATAAGCGGCTTCTAAAATCTCCTATTTCACATAAAACAGAAAGTGGAAAAAAATAAGGAATTTTACAATTTTCCGAACTGAAAGAGAAATGGTAGATAGTGTTTCCTACTTGAGATTGATAATGAAAGCGCTAATGGATGCAGTTTAAAAAAAAAACAACAAACTTAAAACGAAGCTATAATTGAATTAAAAGCAGGATTTATATGTTTAAATTCCCTAGAGAAAACAAAGAAATATATATGGCTCATACCCCAAAAGATAGGAAAAGGAAACCAATGTATGAGCATAGAGAGGAAAGAATAAAGCAGGATGGCATGGAGACAATAAATGTAAATTGGAAACTGGTTCAGCATAAGAAAACAAAGACCGTAAGCCCACAGCACAAAAGGAGAGGTTAACTATTTTGAGTGTAATGGAGACAAAGGAACCTGGAGAAGTTACATTCAAAGGATATGAAAACATGTCCGTTAAACGCAAAGGGAGAAGAAATCACGTGTCACGTTAATATCGAGAAGCATCGAATTGGCAACAGCCTCAATAGTTAAAAGATAATGGGAAGGATTCCAGGTTATCTACATAGATGTTGCAGTCAGGGCTCTCCACTGGATTCAGTTCCCAATGCAAATGACCAAGTGAGTATATTAGAGAAAACTCTGGATGATGACCGGAACTCAGAGAGAGATGTTACTATCCCTTGACATTCGGAGAAGCGTGGCAGTTCACGGTACAAGCAAAAGACAGACGGAGGGGTTGCCCGGATGAGAATCTCCACCAGGGGAGACTGACCGGGCAAGAAGATACTGGCTTCCTGCTGAACCTGTGTGAACGATCTGTAAAGAAACTACACCCAGGGACAAATGGTACCAGTGATAAGCAAGTATTCATCAAAAGGAATTATTTAGGAGCAACTGGGTGGCTCAGTGGGTTAAGGTCTGACTCTTGGTTTGGGCTCAGGTCCTGATCTCACAGTGGGTGAGTTCAAGCCCTGCATCAGGCTCTGCGCTGACAGCACAGTCTGCTTGGGATTCTCTCTCTCCCTTTCTCTCTGCCCCTTCGCCACTCACTCACTCTCTCTCCTTCTCTCCACCCCCCTCCCATCTTTTTTTTTTTTTAAGTTTATTTATTTTTGAGACAGAGAGAGACAGAGCATGAACGGGGGAGGGTCAGAGAGAGAGGGAGACACAGAATCGGAAGCAGGCTCCATCCAGGCTCCGAGCTGTCAGCACAGAGCCCGACACAGGGCTCGAACTCACAAACCGCAAGATCATGACCTGAGCCGAAGTCGGCCGCTTCACCGACTGAGCCACCCAGGCGCCCCACCCCCTCCCATCTTTAAATAAATAAATAAATAAATAAATAAGCAAGGTTTAAAATCACAAATCAAGTTCCATCTTAAGAAATTGTGAAAAGGAGGATAAATCATACCTTAGACAAGGAGCAAGGATAGAATAATAAAGACAACGTCAACCAAATAGGAAAAACTAATAGAGAAAGTCAACAAAATTCATGCTTGGTTTTTTTTTTTTTTGAAAAGACTAAAGAAAATTGATACAGCGTCTAGGAACACTGATCAAGAAAAAGAAAAAAAAGACACAAATGAACCCCAGGAATTACAAGGGTGATATCATCACAGATTCTATAGATTTTTTTAAAAAGGATATTATGGGGACTTTATGCCAATAAATACAATGACTCAAATGAAATAAGCACATTCCTTTGAAAACATAATTTACCAAAACTGACTCAGGAAGAAATAGAAGATCTGAATAGTTTCAACTCTTTTAAAGATATTTTTTTCATGTTTTTATTTTATTTTTAAGAGAAAGTGAGTGAGCAGGGGAGAGGCAGAAAGAGAGGAGGACAGAGAATCTAAAGCAGGCTCTGCTCACAGCGCAGAGCCCAACTCACGGCCTGAACTCAGGAACCTAACTGTGAGATTATGACCTGAGCTGAAGTTGGTCGCCCACCCGATTGAACCACCCAGGTGCCCCTAAAGATATTTAATTCATGATCAAATACCTTCTCCCACCAAAGAAGCTCCAATTATGTCAAACATTTAAGGAAAAACTGCCGATTTTATTTGAACTCTTTTTTTTAAATGTTTATTTGTTTGTGTATTTATTGGGAGGGGGGAGGGAGAGAGAGAGAGAGAGGGACAGAGAGAGTCCCAAGCAGGCTCCACACAGTCAATGCAGAGCCCAGTGTGGGGCTCAGTCTCATGAACTGTGAGATCGTGACCTGAGCTGAAATCAAGAGTTGGGTCCTTGGGGCGCCTGGGTGGCGCAGTCGGTTAAGCGTCCGACTTCAGCCAGGTCACGATCTCGCGGTCCGTGAGTTCGAGCCCCGCGTCGGGCTCTGGGCTGATGGCTCAGAGCCTGGAGCCTGTTTCCGATCCTGTGTCTCCCTCTCTCTCTGCCCCTCCCCCATTCATGCTCTGTCTCTCTCTGTCCCAAAAATAAATAAACGTTGAAAAAAAAAAAAAAAAAAGAGTTGGGTCCTTAATTGACTGAGCCACCCAGGCGCCCCTCACATGAACTCTTTAGAAATGATAGGAGCCAGCCCTTAAATTACTGATTCTATTATTTACTTTCTTCTAATTATTTTTCTGATTTTAGACACGTTCATTTTCTCCTGCAGTTTGTAATTCCCTTGCCCATTTTCCATCTCATTGAGTTCATCATCTCATTTAGCTTTTCTTATTCCATTTTGAAATAAAATGATTTAATCTGTTAGCTTGCATTTGACTGCAGTTTGGACTGCATTCTGAAGTTTTGCTCAGTTTTGTTTTCATCCAAATACTCTGTAATTAAAACATCGTCTTTGCACACACACTTTACAGGATGGCGTTAGGTTCTTTTCTCCCCATTTCTAAGTATTTAGGATTTTGTCGCTTTGTCATAAATTCTGTCAATTTCTAGTTTTATTGCATCGTGACCACATTAGAGTGTCTGCACATTCTTTCCTTTTAGAAATCATTGAAGGCTTTTTGTACTGTAGATTATGATCAATTTTCAAAATTCTCCCTGGGGCTTTGTAAAGAATATGTATTCTCCGTTGGTTAAAAAGTTTGACATATCTAGTAAATCAACCTTATTTCTTTTATTATCCAATTACGCGTGTTATGTCTACTTGACCAAATGTGGTATGTTAAAATCATCAACATTCATATTTCTGTTAATGTTGTCTACACTTACCAAGAGTCTTTCCTTTATATACTGCGAAGACGTTTCATTTGATGGATCAAGTTTCGTGCAATTATACCTTTATTGAGGCTGATAATTACTATCAAACTGAAATGGATTATTTCCCCTTAATACACTCTACCCGGCATTGTATGTCGTCTAATGGTAATGTCCCTTTGTCTTTTTTGCTCAAACTTGCCCTAATGCATTCTCATCCATCACATATATATTCCGTGATACTTGGCTTTGGTTGTGTTTCTTACAGTCGTCATCATGTAGCTGCAGTTCTTTCAATTAATTGAAGCGTGCTTGTGCTTTAAGAAAAACAAACGTTTTGAAAGAATTTTAGATTACCGGATTTCCAGAAGGTTACAGAGAGTTCCTACACCTTCTTCATTTGGCCTTCTCCTAATCTTAACATCTTAGATAGCCGTGGTATAATTCTGTTAACTAAATTAATACTTCACTGGGACTTCACTAGTTTCTCCACTGTTTCTGGTTCCAATCCAGGATGCCGGGTTGCATTTAGTTAAAATGTCTCCCTGGTTTCCTCCAATATGACAGTTTCTTAATCTTTCCTTGTTTTTCAGGTCAACGTTTTACAGGGTACTGTGCTGACATGTTGGTAGAATACCCTTCACCTTAAGTTTGTCTCGCGTTTTCTCATGCTTGGACTAAAGTTACAGATTTGGGGAGAAAATGGTGCAGAGGAAGTCGCTTCTCATCACATGCTATCGGGCAGCATGTGATACCATGACTTACAACTGGTGATATTGACCTTCTTCACTCACTTAAGATGGCGTCTTCCGGGTTTCTCCACCACGAAATCATGATTGGCCCTTTCTGTATGTTAGTCATTAGAACCAGTCACTGAATCCAGCTCAAATTCAAGGGGGGGGGGGTGGTGGGTGGAAATGAGATGCCACCTCGTGGAGGGAAGAATACCAAAGAATTGTGTGGACACCTGTTAAAACCACCACGGTAATGAACAGATACAATGGGAGAAACTCTGCGGCTGTGCAAATATCCTGTTTAAGATACCCTTCGTGTTTCATCTGCTAGCTTTACCATTTATCAGTGGATCTTGTCTGCAGCAGTCATCACTATGGAACTTTAATGGTGGTGTTAGCTCTCCCTGATCCCTTCTGTATTTACTTACTGGAATTTTTCTTTCAGGGCTGTCTGTCCCTTCTCCACTTATTGATTGACAGATGATCATTTTTTAATTTTATTTTAAGTCCGCCATAGCTCACATGCAGTGTGGTATTAGTTTCAGGTGTACAATAGAATGATTTGACCCTTCCATACACTCGTCCATGCTCATCAAGATAAGTGCACTCTTCACCTATTTACTTATTCCATCAAGTATTGAAAGCGGTATGGACTTGAGAATATTTATTTTATTCTTCAGTTATGATCCAAAGCTAAATGCTATTATTATATATTTCGTTGCTCACCTTGCTCGAGCTTGGCCACCAGGATCTCTTTTGGGTTACCCTGTGTCTTTTTGACATGCCCCTATTTTGTTTTTAAGTATTTCATTGGGTTTTTTTTTGGGGGGGGGGGCGCTACAAGACCCTCATCTTGTATTTTCCCCGCACAGCCTTAGAATCAGCCACTGTTCTAGAGAGACTTGATCCCTTTTATTGAAGAACAGTATTCGGGTAATGCTATACATTCAATATTTGTGTTCCCCGCCAATTCATATGTTAAATCCAAACGCCCAATGTGGTGCTATTTGGACGTGAAATCTTTGGGAGGTGATGCGCTCATGAGGGGGCAGTCCTTAGGAAAGAGACCCCGAGGAGCCCCCTGTCCCTTCTGCCATGTGAGGACACAGCCGAAGGATGGCCATCAGCGAACCAGGGTGGGCCCTCACCGGACACCAGATCTGCTGTCACCTTTGTCTTGGGCTTGCCAGCCTCAAGAACTATGAGAAGTAAATTTCTGTTGCTTCTAAACCATCCAATCTGTGGTATTCTGCTAGAGCAGCCCGAACGGAGACAGAAACCAGGATCTGAGTGTACCTGTCTGTTGCCAATGGGGTGTCGCTTCTAGGAAGCACTCCGCGTCGAGAGCAGGATAATATCCGCGTGTATTCTAAGCCTTGTATCGAGCCTGGTCTATACTTCTGTACCTACTTGGACCCATATGAAATAATAGCATCATGACAATTATAATCATGAGGTGGTACCAGCAGCCTCTGCCTTTTACCAGCAATGGAAGCTTCATGCTAACATCTTCGACTTGCTTGTTTCTAGCCATTCTCCCTCACCGAGGGGAACCTGACTCCCCTTATCTACAGTAGCTTATTTCTTTGTGCAAGCATCACATACACGTGGCTTGTGAAACCCTTGCCCACGTGAGAAGCAAGCTCAACGATGTGCCTGAATGGTTCATTTTGTGTTCAGTCTTGCAGTAACCAATCCAAACCTCATTTTCCAACGTACCGAGACCCTCTCCCCCTCTTTGCTGCTGTGTTTGTGTTTTCGTGGAGTGGTTGAGCCATTTTTCAAACTCTGTAGTTTTTTCCTCACTCTTTTATGGAGTTTTAGAAGTGGAGAAGAAGGGGCGCCTAGGTGGCTCAGCTGGTTAAGCATCTGACTCTTTTTTTTTCATGTTTATTTATTTTTGAGACAGACAGAGACAGAACACAAGTGGGGGAGTGGGAGGGACAAGAGAGAGAAGGAAACACAGGATCCGAAGCAGGCTCCAGGCTCTGAGCGCTCAGCACAGAGCCCGACATGGGGCTCGAAGCCAGGAACCGTGAGATCCTGACCTGAGCCGAAGTCGGATGCTCGACCGACTGAGCCACCCAGACACCCCAAGCATCCAGCCCTTGATTTCAGCTCAGGTCATGATCTCACTGTTCATGATTTCAAGACCCCCCCCATCGGACTCTGTGCTGACAGTGCAGAGCCTGCTTGGGATTCTGTTACTTCCTCTCTCTCTGCCTCTCTCCTGCTAGTTCGTTCTCTCTCTCTCTCTCTCTCTCTCTCTCTCTCTCTTTCAAAAATAAATAAAGGGACGCCTGGGAGGCTTAGTCGGTTAAGCACCGACTTCGGCTCAGGTCATGATTTCATGGCTTGTGAGTTCCAGTCCCACATCGGGCTCTGTGCTGACAGCTCGGAGCCTGGAGCCTGCTTCGGATTCTGTGTCTCCCTCTCTCTCTGCCCCTCCCCGGCTCACGCTCTGTCTCTCTCTGTCTCAAAAATAAATAAACATTAAAAAAATAAATAAAAACTTTAAAAAGTAGAAGTAGAGAAGAATCTGATATCAGTCTACTTTTTTTTTCTTTGGGTTTAGATTTTTTTTTTCCTCCCCTGTTTGGATGTATTCATAGTAATTTTCTTGAAACTCTAAAATGTCATCAAGTTGATATCTTGCCACCCACCTGGGTGGCTCAGTCATTTAAGCATCTGACTTTGGCTCAGGTCATGATCTCGAGGTTCACGGGTGCGGGCCCCGTGTCGGGCTCTGTGCTGACAACTCGGAGCCTGGAGCCTGCTTCGGATTCTGTGTCTCCCTCTCTGCCCCTCCCTGCTCGCTCTCTCTCTCTCTCTCAAAAATATATAAGCATTTAAAAAATTTTAAATATCATAAAGGTAAGTCTGGATCTTAGCCCTGTTTCTTAAAATGTACACGGTTCTTAGTAAACCAATTAGTTCTGCCGACTCAGGTCTTTCTTTGGGGAAAAATTCTTACTTTTTCCTTTGAAGCTAAAATGAAAATGTTCTAAGTTTAAAAGGCCTGCGTGCCTGGGCAGGCTCTGGGGCAATGCAGGTGATTTCCTCTTAGGAGACGAATATAAAGATGGATAAAGTGGTGCCTGGGTGGCTCAGTCGGTTGAGCATCCGACTTCGGCTCAGGTCATGATCTCGCTGTCTGTGAGTTCAAGCCCCGCGTCGGGCTCTGGGCTGATGGCTCAGAGCCTGGAGCCTGCTTTGGATTCTGTGTCTCCCTCTGTCTCTCTGCCCCTCCCCCACTCATGCTCTGTCTTCTCTCTGTCTCAGAAATAAATAAACATTAAAAAAAAAAAGATGGAGAAAGAAGCACCCTTTGTCTTTAGCCCCAACACATTTTCCTCTCTTTTTTCTTTTTAAAATTGTATTGTGCTAAGAACACTTAACATATTTACCCTTTTAATAGATTATTAAATGTACACTACCATACTGTTATCTGTAGGCACAAGGTTGTACAGCCGATCTCTCGGACTTACTCATCTTGCATGAATGAAATTTTATACGTGTTGATTAGCAGCCCCTCATTTTTCTTTCTCTCCAGCCCCTGGCAACCACCATTCTATTTTTGCGTCCATTTTTAAAATATTTTCTCTATTTAATTATCTCAAATTAGTGGAAGCATACAATATTTGTCCTTTTGTGTCTGGCTTATTTCATTTAGCACAATGTCCTCCGGGTTCATCTGTGTTGTCACATTGCAGGATTTTTTTCTTTTTGAATTCTGCAATATATACCAGTGTGTGTGTGTGTGTAATTTTTTTTAATCCATTCATTTGTCAACGGATACTTAGGTTGTATCCACATTTTGCCTATTCCTGTCATGAACATGAGACACAAGTGTCTCTTTGAGATCCTGATCTAAATTCTTCCAGGGGCGCCTGGGTGGCTCAGTCGGTTAAGCGTCCGACTTCGGTTCAGGTCATGATCTTGCGGTCCGTGAGTTTGAGCCACGTGTCGGGCTCTGCGCTGACAGCTCGGAGCCTGGAGCCTGCTTTGGATTCCGTGTCTCCCTCTCTCTCTGCCCCTCCCCTGCTCATGCTCTGTCTCTCTCTGTCTCTCAAAACTAAATAAACATTGAAAAAAAGTTTTTAAAAATTCTTCCAGATAGACACCCACAAGGGGGATTGTTGGATCTCATGGTAGCTCTATTTGTCGTTTTTTGAAGGATCCGCCATATTGTTTTCTATAGTGGCAGTGCCATTTTGTATTCCCACCAACAGTGCACAAAGGCTTTAATTTCTCTACAACCTCGCCAATCATCAGGACAATGTAAATCATGATGTGCTGTGGCCTTGGCAGGTTTTCAGGTGGTTCCTTAGATACAGCCATTCCTTCTGAAAACCCCGATTAGTGCCAGGGAACTAAAATCCTCTACCGCTGACATCGACTAGGCTGCATTCATACAAACCAGGACTGAGAACCACTGCAGAAAGTCGGGCAGCTGTGAACGAGTCAGTTGGAGACAGCGAGGACTTGGTGGAAAACCGGCTGATGGTTTGGTCCCATTACAGCACCTGATTCAACATCGATCGGCACAAATCTCTGGTTGGAACTTGGTGGAAAGGCATGCATTTCCACTCGCAGGCAGACACTGTGGGGACAGGGCAATTCAGAGGACCGGCCAGGAGGGCTCCAGCACTGCCAAGCCTCGAGTATCAGAGACTCCCTTACATGCTCCTGCAGGCTGTGTTCTCCCTATCAGCTGCCAATACGCTGGTCCTGTCCCAAGAACTCAAGTGCCATCTGCAAAGTTGGCAGAACATTACAGAAGAGACTGTTGGTTATGTGCCATGGGGATCGTTCTGGAGCAGAAGGGAGTGAGCAGGTGAGTCTTCCATCTGCAAATAATGTGCTCTTTGCCCCCAGCCCCAGGATAGACAGATCACTCTCCACTCCCCCCATTAGGGGCTCAGAGTACCTGAGTCTCGGATGCTGAGTGCACAGTGGGTGATTTTATGGCGTTGGTCTATGACGCTGGTACGTGCCCTAGCAAGACACTGCGTTGTCATCAGAAAGTCTGGATTTGGGTCCTGGATCTTCCTCTGTGCACTCTGGGCAGACCCTTCACTTTCTCCAACTATAGAATTGGGACAGCGATCCCGGTGCTACCCCGTCACAGAGATGTTCGGAGGCTCGCCTGAGAGACAGACCGAAAACATGTATGAGAAGCTGTTGTTGCCAGTTCAGCCGTCCACAGCCAGGAAGACGCCATCGTTACAGAGAACGGCCTCTGGACTCTGCCGACCAGATGACTCTCAGCAGGTGTGAACTCGGAAGGTTGATGAATCACTGTGCCTCAGTTTTCTGGGAAAGCGATGCTACCAGTCCCTGCCCCAGAGCTGTGTCGTAGAGATAATATGTGTTAAGTCCTATTTCTCTGTGCCTGGCACAGAGCAAAGGTAATTAAACCGCCCCTATTGACTTGGAGCTGTTTTCCAGCCCCACAGGGTTCTTGCACCTGCTGAACACCCTAAACGTTCAGAAAGGTCTTATTCCTCCATTTTCCCAGATTAATTGGAAGAACATCGTGGAACCGGCTCCCTGGGAAATGTATACCTCACGGACTCCACCTTGTTTTCTACTGCATACAAGCATCCCGTGGCTTATTTGCGATAACGCATAGTGGTGTTTTTAAAAATAAAAGGGGTCTTCTTTTTTTTGCAGCCTTTTAAAGAAAGTTTGGTTTAACAGGCATTAATCCAGCAAAGCAAAAACAAAAACAGATTCTTCCTGTTTTCTCATTCAACTCTCAGACTCAGCTCTGGACCACTTCCTTCTACCACTAGAGCTTAGAATTTGCCACTTGTGAGTACTTGGATTAAGCTTGTAGATCAGGAAATTCTCCTGTGTTGCACGAAATGGCTGCTGTGGCCCCTCAGTCACAAATATCTGCTTAGCAATTCTAACTGGAAGGATTTCTTCAAGAGTTCTTAAGAGTCTAGGAAAGACTCAGACTGTCCCGACAACTTAGGACACATGATCCCTGCTAGATGAAAATTTACGGTCAGAGGTGCGGTTCACTCCACCCAGACCTGCTTAGCCATGTCACTCTGTGATGAGAGGTCATCCTTCCTAGCCATGTGAAGAGGGTTCCGTGCCAGGGAGAGGACCTCTGGTATTGGAAGGAGTGAGGAACCTATGCAGGACCGACAAAAACAAAAGACAAAGACCCCCTCAAGCATCAATGTTAAGGCCAAGAGGTTCTTGGTCTGAACCGTTGACCACACCACCAGGGTAGGGGAGCAAATTTTGCCACCCCCAAAATATGTCTCTCTGGCATATTGATTATTTTAAGCTAGTTATTTTTAAGAAACTAGAGACACAAAAGAAGCTGTGAAAAATCAAAAGTTGTCCTTTTATAGGAGACATGTATGTTTATAAGAGAAATCCATTTGTAAGAGAAATCTCCATTTGTAAGGGTGTGTCCCTCGCTGTACCTGGAAGGGAGTATGACTCAATCTCTAGAAATCCTTATCAATGCAGAAATCTGCATAAAATCCTTATCCTTGTTTACTCTGCTTTTCCTGGTAAACTCCCACACCTGACTTTCCACCCCCAACATCATCTTTTGTCTTTAGCTGAACATGGTATTTAAGGTGATGGTGGCTTTGGCTATTTCAGAGTTACTCAGTTTTTCTGGGTCTTTCCCCCGTATACAGGAAGTACACGTGTATTAAAGTTTTGTTTGTTTTTCTCCTGTATGTCTGTCTCCCGTCAATTTAATTAGGCCAGCAAAGAACCTAGAACAGAAGAAGGAAAAACTTTTCCGCCCCTGCACCCCTATGTCAGTCTTTCTGGACTACTGCTGTTCTGAATTTCTCCCATATTCAAAAACTTGTAATGATTTCCCATTGCTCAGTAAATAAATCTGGATTGGAGATAGTTAAGGGAAAGCACTCAAGGTCATCTATGACCTAGCACCAATTTATCTTGAATTTTAGATTCCATATCCCCCACCTGCCTTCTGTATAAAGACTTCCTTAGGGACAGAGAGTATATAGTTGCTGTCCCACAAATTTCACTTTGCCTAGTCCTGCTCCTGGGTCATTATTCAAGCTGTTACGCCATTGAAATGCCTTCCGTCTTTCATTGTAGCATCCTACAAGGCCCTTTCTAACTCCATTACTTTTGTGAAGACTTTCATGACCTACTTTCTACCATCCAGGATGGTAATAGGTAGGAAATGATGGTAGGAGAAAGTGGCTGTGGACAGAGCTCCCTCCTCAGAGTGTCAGAAGGGAAGATGCCTGCCACGAATGCATCATTTTTACATTTAAAAATCATGTCTTTCACGCTTTATGCACCCCGGCTACTGTTCCGCCAAAGAAGAGCGTTGGACTCTATGATTTGTAAGGTCCTATCTAACTCCATTATTTGAGAATCCATTCATTCCTTTTTCAGGAGCTATTTGTCCTTTTTCAGGAAGACATAAATAAACACCTACCCCTCACAGTGTTCACTGCTCCCTCAAAAAATGGAGGGAAGAGACATAAATGAATGGAAGAGACAAAAAAATGAATGTCAGCCTCTCTGCCTATTTGGGGAGAACAGAAATAAAGTCCCTTTTGATACATGTCTCTTCTCTCCAGTGGAATCAATCAACCTTTAGAGCAACATTTGTGCATCCATTTGCTTTCCTAGGGGGTGGGACGGTGCCAAATTCTGCCAAGAAAACAAGAAACAGTATAATGGGTGATAGTACCGTTTTAGAAATTTGCATGCAAGGTGATTTTTAAATTATGGTTTATTAAGCATAGCATATGCATAAATTTCCAAGAAACAGGCTACTCACAAAGGTGTAATGAATATAACCATCGTCATTTCCAACATTTCATTTTGCAGCTCCATTTACTTGAGACGATCGGATGCAAAAAGATATTGTACGACATATTTCCTTTTCATGAGTATACTTAGACACTGTGGGAGGAAATGGGATCCTTGTAGTTTGGTAGCGGGGAGAAGAGTTAAGGGAACATGAAGGGTGGGTTCCAAGCATTTTTTGTTCAGTAGTCAGAAGAATTTCACATTATCTTGCCCCAAGGTATTGCCCCAACCAATGTGTCAGGAGATGTCATTACACTGTCTTCTGGGCTGACAATCCTATTAGTACACACCGGCAGTCCCACAGGTCATGAGCCTCTCTGGCAAACGCTGATGAGTTTATTAACATATACAGCATCACTTGGCCAAGTCTCCTTGTTAATCTACACTTACAGATGCACAGTGGTTGATGGAGTTGAAATGCTTCCCTGGTTAGGGCGCACAATGGCCCCAAATCAAAATAAGTAGCAGAAACAGCAAGCCGACTGCAGGGTCGGGGTGTGGAAAGTCCCTCCTTTATTTTATGAATTCAGATATCTGTGGGTTGCCGATAAGGTCTGTACACTCATGTTTTTCTAACAAATGGTTCTCATGAAAAAGCGTAAGAACACCAAACAGATACGATTTTTCCTTCGCTATGGTGTAGAAGGTACGGTAATCTACAGATCAGTCCGCTTACCGCATAGTATCTGCGTGACCTTTGACCAGCAAGGTTACTCAAATCCTCAATCTTGGTTTTCTCATCGGTAAAATGGGATGCATCTATCTACCCACTTACTCGTTCATGGACTTCCTGCTTCCCTCCGCAGACCGGAAGTTTTTAGAGAGTAAGAACTCTGTTATCTAGTTATTTTCTCCCTTAAGCAGGTCTCTGTCCCTTGCAACCTGCTACAGATGTGCTGGGTCCTACATTCTCCTGTGCTACAGGTTACCATGTAGGTACCCTCCCCAGGTTTTTCATGGATGTCACCCTGTTACCAGCTCATTTGCATCCCTGTCACAAAGGATCACAGCCAGCAACATTATGCCTTCTATTAGCTGAAGAATCTTTCCTTGTCAGCCCCGTGATTTGTCCAGGGTCATTCGCGGGGGGTCCCCTCACCCATGCAGAATGTCTTCTGCCTTACTCAGGCTAGTTTCATTCAAGCCCACACTGAAAAAAAACACACAAGCCCTATGTAAGAAGCCAACAGGACTTGGCTACACAGGAAGGAAGGTGCAGCTTCGGAGTCCAGAAGCATCCCAGCCGCGGACTGGAAATGCTACCCAGGAGCAAGATGGAGCCTGAGTCACAGGCAGAGGCTGCTCTAAGACATGCCAGGCCAGAGGAATTAGCAGAAAGAGAACATGAGGGTGTGGACGCCAAGGGTAAAAGCAAAAGAGATGTGGCCAACTGGAGAATAAAATGTCGGTCCTCAGAGCAGATGAAAATGATAATGACATTGGATTGATTGAAACTAACCAAGTATCAGGCACTGCGCTAAATGCTTTTCATGCATCATCTCATTTAATCCTCAAAACATCTCCAAGGGTATGATTATCCCCATTTTAGAGATGAGGAAACTATGCTTCATCGTTAAGTATTTTGCCCACAGGCACACATATAACCAAGAAGTGGCAGAATCAAGAGTCGGACCCAAGATGTCCAGTGCCAGACCTCAGCCTTAACCACTCCTGGCATAGCCCCACTGCAGCCAAAATCAAGAGCAGTTCCCAGAACAGAGCGACGTTTCAGCCCTACACATGTCAGAAACTTATACTCTACACTTTTGCAGCCTTACTTCATCTGTCTTAAAGAAGTAACTTCTGTTTATACCATTTTTCTTTCTAAGGAGCAAGTTAGGAGGTATTAGGCTGCTTTGGACCACGAATAACCAACACCGAACAAGAGTATCGTACGGGCTTCGTTCTCTCTATCACAACACGTCTAGAGACAGGTCAGTCTGGAAATTTTAATTCAGTGGCACAACTATGTCCTGTGTTTCCTCTCTGCCAGCTCAGTCGATCAGGGCAGTTGTTCCTCATAGTCACAAGATGGCTGCAGCATCTCCAGGCATCAAACACAAGTTAAGGATGTCCATTAAAGAAACAGAGTATTTCTCCCATGCATGTCTATTTAGTAGAGAGGAAAACCTTTACCAGAAGCTTCTTTGAATACTGCCTCTTGGGCTTTATGTCCGTGACCATGCCGAAACCAATCACTGGCAAGGAGGGGAGCATTGCCATGAGAAGTTTCCAGCAATGGTGATTCTTGGATCCGGTGAGGTTTTACCCTCTTTACCCACATGGGAAAGCAAAGTCCAAAACAAAAGTGGGGAGGAAGAAGTGTGTTTGTAGGGTAGGGCGGAAGGCGACTGAGTAATCAAAAAGGGATAACTGCGACGCTGGGGTGAGAGGAAAGGAGATTGTTGGATTATTTAATCCCTTCCTGTTTTTGTCTGTAAGGTTGATTATGTAAACTGGGGATAGACATACACCAGAAACGAAACCTCAAGGAATGGCAATGGGTATCCCATCCACAGCACAAATGATCTCCACTCCATTTTTCTGGTAGATCTACATGTTTGTGTAGACCCTTGGGACGCTTTAAAGACAAGCTAATGGTCAACGCCCACCATGACTGCGGTTTCACTCCCAAAGAAACCTCTTCCTGAGGGGCGCCTGGGGGGGGGGTGCTCAGTCGGTTGAGCGCCTGACTTCAGCTCAGGTCATGATCTCACGGTTCGTGGCTTCAAGCCCCGGGTCGGGCTCTGTGCCGACAGCTCGGAGCCTGGAGCCTGCTTCGGATTCTGTGCCTCCCACCCTCTCTGATTCCGCCTCAAACAGCACATCTTAATATAAGAGATGCTGGGAAAATTAGGATGTGGGCGACTTTTAAATGATGTATCCTGTTTACCCGAGTGGTTCCAAGCAGAGCTTTGCAGTTTGCATGCAAACTGCATGAGGATATGTAAGCAACAGGGTCCCCTGTGTGGTGGCAAACAAAAAACCAAATAAAATGACTCCATGGAAATTTGTTAGCAGCAGAATAATCCTTCGAGTCAGCAGATTATTAGGCTGATGTTAATACAAACACAGTTGTGAATTCCCCTGCTGTCTTTCCCTGTACTTAATTCTAACCACACACTCCTCAGGAAGACTGACCTAGTTACCAGCTCTATTCTGTGACTCACTCAGTGCTGTACCTACCTCCCGCTCTTGAAGCCTGGCCATCAGCTTCCATATCTTTAGGAATCCTATAGTCAGGAATGGCCTCCGGCTCCAGATACCCCGTTCTTAATATTTCGCATCTCTCCGTGAGGCATACAATGGGTACGGATATCCAATATGGGAGACATGGCGTGGGGGGTACGGGGCAGTTGATAAGGTTGCCCATAGTGGATAACTTGTAAACTGATTTGGACACAGATCCACTTGCATTTAAATTCTTAACTTTTCCTACTATACCGGCCTCCTTCCCATGTTTCAGGACAACATGTTTTGGGGAGGAAAAGAGACAGCAAAACGATCCACTAATAACTAAGAAGTCCAAAAAAGCCATCCCTTTTCCCTAGCTTCCTCCAACCCCTGTGGAGAGAAAATAACGATCAATGGAAACCAAGCTATTAACAACATGAGTTGTCACGCTGTTTATAAAAAGCCCTTGTTTATTACACTGGTTGCCATTTTGAGCCTCACATTCCAGTGGTGCAGTGGTGTTACTGTTACCTGTCTTACAGAATCCCTGATTCCTAATTGGAATCTGCTCTGTGAACATGAAGTCTCCTTTGTTGACCAGCCCTCCTCTTGGCTCCCCAGCAGTAAATGGTTATGGTGAATTACACACTGCTTCTCCTCCTCCGGACACTCACATGGAAGGCATTTCCATTGGAAGCATTTCCATTGGAAGCATTTCCATTGGAAGCAAGGATACTGAAATTGATGAAGTGCCCCATACAGATTCTGCCCCTTTTCACCAGCTGTGGAAAGACTACAATGATCGAATACATACTCAGCCCTGTGGGGCACACTGCCGGGCACCTTTACCTGCCATCCCCTTTAAATCTGTTCGTGAACCGTGTTTGTCTTAACAAGCGAGCCCCGAGAAATTAAGGAATTTGCTCAGGTTTATTCAGGAAGTGGCAAAGCTGTGTGATGCAGAGCCAGGCTTCTCCCCTCACGGGTCATACTTTTCACACGACATTGCGTTTTTTCCATCTACGATGACATCTAATAGGGGACAAACTAATGAAATAAAACTGTATTTATATAGAACTACTATAGGCATGACTCCAAGTGGTGGAATTTAAGCCTTTTGATCTGGACAGGGTTCAGATAAGAAGGGAAGCAGAGAAGCCACTGAGGTTGGAAGAGAAGTAATTGAGGTGTTTACTTTTTATTTGCTGGGGCATATTTTACTTTTTTTTTTTTTTTAAAAAGGAAGTACAAAATGAAATTCAAATCGGATCAGAACTTCTTTGAGCGCCAAAACCTGGTGAGACGGGTACCAAGCCTTAACCTTGACCTTAAGTTGGACTTGGTCCTCCAGGCAGCATCCTTGTGAATGGATCTGTTTATGCTGTGAACCTCCCACAGGAATGTGTTTGTTTTAGGGGAGAACTTAGGGGAAAAAATTGTAAATAAAAACCAAAAAAAAAAAAACCCCAAAAACCCAGTTTTCCAGATGTTACTTATCTTCCTCAATTTTTGTTTTCTATCAGATTTCTGTTTCCATTTTCTTATAGACAAAGAAACCAACTGGCTCAGGCATTGGTCTGTGGAATTTCTGGAATTCCAATGGAACAAGGAAAACTTTGTTATTCTTATCTGCACAGGTGTATCATCAGGGGTTGGGAAGCTCCTTTCCCAGTAGGAAGGTTCATCTATTTTCACAGGTCTGGCAGTGGCCTGGTAAGGACAATATGGAGGAAAATACAGGGACCGCCATTAACCCTGACTTTCTCATGATGTATATTCAGGTCTTATCCCTTCTGTGCCTTGAATGTGTCCTCACAGTCCTGACGTGTGCTTTCCTACAAAAGGATAGATGGGCATCCCCTCCCTGCTTGGCCCGCACTGGCATATAACCTCCATTGCTTCCTCTTGTGTGTCCTGATATACAACAGAATATAAACTATCCTTTTGAATAACCTGCACTGTCTCAGGGTTCACCAGGGAAATCGGAGAAATGATCTCCGCAAAAACTCTTTAATTATAACGGTGTGGTTATGACACTTGGCTTTAGGAAAGGCGAATCACAAGCTGTAAGAATGGTTTCACATGATCCATCCACCCAGTCCTGTTGCCTTCGCTGAAACAGCCCATAATGAAGATAAATGTGCTATTTGTAAACCTCAGAATGAAAAGGTGGAGAGTGTTGATCTGAGAGTATGCAAGATCATCAAAAGTTGGAATACATGGAATTAAACAATTGAAGCTCATAATTTTTCTTCAGAGAGGTTAGTTAAGAAAGCATTATCATGGAAAAATGAAATGTCGCAATCACTCCGGATTTCTCAAGCAAAGTGAGGAAAGCACAAGAGACAGATGTGACAAAGGAGTATGAGTGTGTGTGTGTGTGTGTGTGTGTGTGTGTGTGTTCATTCAGAGGTGACACAAATCACCCTAAAACCTAATGGTTTGGAACAGCAACAACCATTTATTTGCGTATGATTCTGCAATTTGAACAGGGCTTTGCAGAGATGGCCCAAGGCTACTTCACAAGGTGTTAGCTGGGGCCTTTACAAGGCTCATTCAACCAGGAGCTTGGCTGAGGTTGGACATCCAGAGAGGTTTCACTGTCATGTCTGGGGCCTGAGCTGGGCCTCTCTCTCTCTCCAGTAGGACAGTGTGGCTCAGAGTTCTGCAAGAGTGAAAGAGTTCTTAAGGGGCAGAAAGTTCTGCTGCATTCTGTTGATCAGAACACGTTGCCAGATGATATTTAAGGGGAGGAAAGTCAAATCCACCAGTTGTTAGGGGGACACGTAGGTAGAGGGGTGGGAAGAAATGTTGGGGGCCATATTTGAGACCATCTATTACAATTTTCTTTTGCAGTAGGGTACTGACAAAGACTCTCTTCTATTTTTTGGTGATGTTTATTTATTTTTGAGAGAGAGAGAAAGAGTGGGGGGGGGAGTAGCAGAGAGAGAGGGAGACACAGAATCCAAAGCAGGCTCCAGGCTCTGAGCCATCAGCACAGAGCCCAATGCGGGGTTCAAACCCATGAATGAGATCATGACTGGAGCCAGCATTGGATGTTTAACTGGTTGAGCCACCCAGGTGCCCCAAAGACTCTCTTCTTGATCAAACTCTAGCCAAACTCTAAGAAGGAGGCCTTCTTGGGGCACCTGGGTGGCTTAGTCAGTTGAGCATCTGACTTAACTTCAGCTCAGGTCATGTTATGATCCCACAGTCATGGGAGGGAGCTCTGTTTCAGGCTCTGCACTGAGCATGGAGCCTTCTTGGGATTCTCTCTCTCTCTCTCTCTCTCTCTCTCTCTCTCTCACACACACACACACACACACACACACACGCACGCACACACACACTCTCTCTCTCTCACACTCTCTCTCTCTCCCCCTCCCTCCCTCCCTCCCTCCCTCTGTTCTTCTCCCCTGCTCATGCTTTCTCTCCCTCTAAAATAAAATTAAAAAAGAAGGGAGACCTCTCTTCAACTAGTCCTCAACTTTGGCCTATGGAAGCTACAGCCTATAATATAAACAATTTCCTCTACCACCAACACTTAGAGACTTCAATAAATACTAGCATAGCTTTTGTCGGCTCAAGACTGTGTCTCTAGGATGATGGCCCCCATCTCCTTAAAAGTCTGCCTGAGAAAACTTATTGTGGCCAAGATAATTTACTCCTTGTTCTGGCCAAAACCTAACTATAAACCCCTGACCTCCCCTTTCTTAGAGGATTTACTTTAGAAAACTTGCAGTTGTAAATCCTTTCTCTGTTCCTTTGAGGCACCCTGGAATGTCTTTCACAAGAACCTGGGGTCATCCTTTTGAAATATAATCATCAATAAAGACAGAACCCTTGTCTCCCAATCTCTGTGGGTGAGCAGGAGGCTAACTTCAATAAACACCAGTCAGCGGACACAGATGGCTTAATCACATTGTGCAGTCCCTCTACCTGATGCGTATGATTTTCCACTTGATGGACCCTATGAAGTCCTGTTCTCTCCTCTTCCCTCATTCTCCCTTTATATTTTAATTTTTTTAATGTTTATTTTTAAGAGAGACAGAGTGTGAGTGAGAGAGGGCCAGTGAGAGAGGGAGACACAGAATGTGAAGCAGCTGTGAGCTGTCAGCACAGAGCCCTATGTGGGCTTGAACTCACAGACTGTGAGATCATGACCTGAGCCAAAGTCAGACATTCAACCAACTGAGCCACAAAGGTGCCCCCCTTCATTCTCCCTTTAAAATGCCCAGTCACCTCTGTACAGATTGGAATTGAGCTCAGTTTGTCTCTCTTACTGCAGTAGCTTTAATAAAATCTGTCTTATAATTTTTAACAAGAGTCTGGTAGATAATTTTTCTTTTTTAAAATTTTCTTTCTCCCACAAGTAGGAAAAAGGGGGAGAGGGAGAGCGAGAATCTTAAGCAGGCTGCAGGCTCAGTGCAGAGCCCGACACGGGGCTCAATCCCACAACCCTGAGATCACAACCTGAGCCAAAATTAAGAGTTGGACGCTCAACCGACTGAGCCACCCAGGTGCCCCAGTAGTTTTTCTTTGACAGTCCTCCTAGTGAAAGATAATGTTGAACTAGGGTGTTTACACTGAGGATGGAGAGAGGTAAACAGAACTTAGATGTATTTAGATGCTGGGCCCAAAGTTCTTGGAGATTGAAGAAATGAGAAAAAAAAAAACAAAACAAAACAAGAGTCCCAGAAGAGGTTTAAGATTCAGATTTTGGGCAACTGCAGGGTTGGTGGTGCCATTCATTGAATGTGGCACCACAAAGAGAGTAGTAGCTTGGGTTCAGTTCCTACAGACTGATTTGGAAAAATCTTCCCAATGGAGATGCCACTTAGGCATTTGGGTACATGACTCTGAAGCTCTGAAAAGAGATGAGCAGGAGTGTATCTTGAAATGCTAAACATTTGGGGCGCCTGGGTGGCGCAGTCGGTTAAGCGTCCGACTTCAACCAGGTCACGATCTCGCGGTCCGTGAGTTCGAGCCCCGCGTCAGGCTCTGGGCTGATGGCTCGGAGCCTGGAGCCTGTTTCCGATTCTGTGTCTCCCTCTCTCTCTGCCCCTCCCCCGTTCATGCTCTGTCTCTCTCTGTCCCAAAAATAAATAAACGTTGAAAAAAAAAAAAAAAAAAAGAAATGCTAAACATTTCACGGGGCCAATTAAAAGTCATGAGAGTCGTAAAGAAAAACTAGAGGGAGTGCTTAGAAGAAAAAGAAAACAGGGCTTCAGGCATTTGGAGATGAGTGAAGAGAAGGGGCAGCCAGAGAGAACCCATGGAGTGTAGAGAAGACCACCAGACCAGCACCCCTGCATGTGACAGTGGCAACGGAAGTGAAGGCTGGCCTTTCTGACAGCCTCAGTGTATCTGGGAAATGAGGAAATTTTGACTGCAGAGAACAAGAGAAGTAGGAAGAATAGGACAAGTTAGGAGGAAAGTGGGAAGGTTTAAAATGTCTGTCATAGGAAATGAGAGACAAAACTAAATCAGGTTCAAGGTTATATATTACCAAGACTCCACTTCCGATGGTGTAGAGGTAGGAATGGCCCAGCACCCAGGCTAAACAGGACTAACTCAATGTTCTAGCACAAAAGGACAGAGTCTCTCCAAACCTCTTCCCCCAGATACACCAATATACACATGGGCGTATTCCTTATTCTTGGAGATTGTCTGTCGAGAGGTTGGAGAACACGTGGGAAACAAATCCTGTGTTTTGGTAAGTTTGCTTATTTTCTGTTACTGCGTTAGAATTCTCCACATCACAAGATTGACTCTATGGTGAAAACAGTGTCTGGAGGGGTTTCTTGATTTTTCATATTTAATAAATCATGCCAATAGAGTCAGTCCTAGGCAAGAGACTGTTCTGTCTACCCCTCTGTCTCCAGCTAGAAGATAGGAATTAGGTATGTGCCCAATGCTCTTGAGTTCAACGTCTATGACCTAATCTTGCAGAGTGTGATGTAGGCACCTTAAAGCAACTGCAAATACAATTGAATGCCCATTATATGCTGACACCGTGCATTCTTACCTTTCATAGCTGGATATTTAAGAGTTCTTAAACTTACAGGTATTGAAAGACGAACTTAAGAATAACTGCCTGAATGAGATTTACTTTAGCTACTAATTCATTCCAGGCACCAGGCTAGAAAAATTCTAGTTTGAAGGCCACATATGACCCCCAACCTGAATTTATCCATCCTCAGAGAAAGGATCAAACACTAAAACGTTGAGATATTTCCAGAAATCAGAAAATACAACGTCACACTGAAATGCTGACTTAGCCCCAACATCTGAAGTGGGTGTAAGAGAGGCAGCTTTTATGTGTCCCTCTCCTCTAACTTTCTTACTTACTGGCAATGAACATGGACTAAATGTACATTGTTTTAGCATTTGTGACTAGGATTATATAGTCCTTTTCAAAATTAAATAAAAAGGTGGTCTTTGTTGTAAATTCTCCCTCCGTGTCTCTTACTAATTTTTTCCTATTGCTTATTGGCTCATGAAAAATGAAAGAAACGTTTCATGAAAGAAACGTACCAGCCAACAAGGTTCACCTGATGATTGGTCAGTAATTCAACTTTTAAAGGAAAAGGTGCCATAAGTCAGATATCTCCAGAATATTTCTTTTTCTTTTCTTTTTCCTTTGTCTAATTAGCCTCACGCAGCCTCTTTGAAAACACACGGGGGAAACACGATTTCAGATGACATCAGCTGGCAAACAAATGTGGCTTTATTTTATCCCCTCTGATATTTATTTTTATTTATCTACATCTTAGGTAAATGTAATTTTGTTCATAGAATGTAAACCATCACGAGGGCCAAGATTGTGACTTTGAAGTCATTTTTTTCAGTGAGAGCCCAGAATGATTCTACAATCTTGAAGAGTTTCGGTGTGTGAAATAGTGTTATGATCTGTTTTCTTGAAAAAAGATTAATTTTATCTGGACACTTATAGGTGGCCACTAGGACCATGGGTAGGGTAGCTTTCCAGCCAGAAAGCAAGTTGTATCTTCCTAGAATAAAGCATGAGACATAGGTTTAATTTTAATCCTTTCTTTCTGCCTTAGGGTTATGCTGGAATTGCGGATAGAAAGAGAATAATATTAAGAACAAATGCTTTTACATAGTGATGGTTGTGTGCTAGACATTGTTATGAGCTCTCTGCATGCATTAACTAACTTAATCCCCCAACAACCCTGTGGGATAAGTAGCATAATGGTGTCCTCGTTTTTCAGAAAAGAAACAGAAGCACCAAGAAGTTAACAACTTACCCAAGGTCATAGATTGTGACTTGCGGAGTCGGTCTATGCTGTTGACCATGCTGTCTGTACTGAGTTTAATAAAGTCACCGTCTGCAAAGAGGGCAGTCTGGTGGGTGACACGGCACCCTGCATAGATATTGATAACAAAGTGTGGAAATACCATAATCGAGATACGGCCTAATATCATGGGAACCCAGATAGGATATACCTGAACTGGAAGGAGGAGAGGGTGGTCTGAGAAAGCCTCCTGAAAGGGGGGTTCCTGAGTTGAGTCTCAGAAGACAAGAAGGCATGAAATGGGCAAAGGTGGAGAAGAGCATCCATCAGCAGAGGGAAATGTGAACAAAACAGCCAGGTGGGAACATGCAGGGGACCACCGTCCTTCATCAAATCTGAGAGGCAATTGACTGTAAAATCTCCATTTTCATGTGTACGGCTGAGCAGAGCAAATCCTTCATTGCAGCATTTTTCATTGGACCCTGTGATTCGTCATCCATTGAAATAAGCCTGCTGACTTCAGAGATACTACAGTGAGAAAAAATGTGCACCGTAGAATAATGAAATATGATACAGATAGTGTGGTATAGCTGCTGAATTAAGTGAAAGAGAAAGAGAAGGAGGCTGTTGCAAAATCTCACCCTTTGGCAGTGGGGGTAGAGAAATAAGTCCGAATTTAAATCGTTTGTGAGCTCAAATCAACAGGATTTGGGGATCACCTGGATCTCATGGACATCCAAGTAGTTGCCAAGTAGTTTTGATAATACTGGGTTTTCTATTTATGGAAGAGATCTAAAGCTTTATATGTATGCCCATATATAACATATATGCTATAGGTAGGTAGTTAGATATGTAGTTAGATATAGATATATGAAGAGTAAATCAACATAAAGAAAAATATTAAGACAGTTATAACACAAGTAGCATATGGCCATGATAATTTTTGTGAAGATAGCTCTGATGAAAACTCATGAAGGCTAGCACGGTTTGGGTCCAGAGCTATGGAGGTGAGAGTTCAGCATGGAGATGGTAGGCGGACATGTATGGGAGGATGGTCGTACCCAGAGAAAGTACAGACCTTAGCTACAAACTGAGATGGAAAAGAAGAATCTTCCAAATAATAAAAAAAGAGTGAAACATTTCATTGTTCCTCCAGGTGGGATAAGCTACCTTGGCATCCAGTCTAAGCAAAAGATACCAGATGAAATTCATCTTTCATTTCCTGAAATGACACTATGAGCTCATAAAATCACTTTTGCCAGATGAAATGTGTCTGGCACAGGAACGCTCAAGCCTTCATGAATGGTGGCTATTGCAGAAGGTGGTGAAAAGAGGGACCCAGACTCATTAGTCACCGAGGGGATAACAGAGCTATTTATAGAATGAATGGAAAGTTCTGAAACTCAGCTGATTCCCAAGGTCAGTAGGTCATATCCACAAATACCGAGCACCTACTTGGTGCAAGGGTGACTCCTGATGTGATTCCTTCACCAAGCAGCCCAAACTCAGAGCCATTGAGTATGGATCTCATTTCATCTGATAACAGCAGTGGTGATGTCACTTTTGGCTCTTTGCAGACGTCCTTCAAAGTGCTCGTACACAGGAGCCCACAGAGGACAGTTGTAAACCTCGTGGCTTGCCAAAAACGTGGGTGGCAGGCCAGGTTCCCTTGCTCAAGTCACACTCAGAAAACACAGAAATCCAAGCTGTCGCCTGACGTTCAACTAAAGAGTATTTAGATTGCACGCTGGGCTTGTGTTCTTGCTATGAAGTCTCTTTCCATTTAGGAGCAGACCTCTGTTCAGGAGGCCAACATGACACCATGTCTTGCAGAAACAAGTCCCTCACATTCCTTTTGGAGGAGGAAAGTAGTGTCTTTCTGTTTTTACAGATAAAACGCCTAAAGCCCTAAGAAGTAAATTGAACTGCCTGAGTTCTTCTAAGTTAATCTCTCTGAAGGAAAAAAATTCATAAAATTGTGAGTTTAAGGAAAAAAAATTCATCTTAAATAAAGGTCAATCAGACTTGGCTCAGGTTTGTCTGACACACAGGCAGGCAGCAAATGCTATAAAAAATTATCCAATCATTGTATGATTAAAAATCCTATATATAAGATGGAAGGATGGATGGATGGATGATGGATGGATGAGTGGATGGAGGATGGATGGATGGATGGATGGACCGGTGGGTAGGTGGATGGATGGATGAGTGATGGTTGGATGATAGAGAATAGCTACATGGATGGATGAATGGGTGATAGAAACATATAGGTACATAGATGGATGGATGGATGGATGGATGAATGGATGATAGAAAGATAATAGGTCCGTCAATGGATGAATGGATGGATGATAGAAAGATAATAGCTACATGGGTGGATGAACGGATGATAGAAACATATAGGTACATGGAGGGATGAATGGATGGATGGTTAGTGGATGGATAAATGATGGATACATGATAGATGATGGATAGGTGATACAGATAGATAATAGATACATGGATGCAGAGAGAGAGAGAATGGCCAGCATTAACTAACACTGAACACTGAAATTGAGTCAGTCACAACACAGTGAAAAGAGCACTTGAGGTCACTGCTCCAGTGTGTGATCTGGAACCATATCCTCAAGTTCTTGAGCCTACCTTGCCTGTATGTGGCCCCTGTGGAGTTATCAGTAATAGTGCCCTGATTATTAGTAACCAAAATTCTATTTAATATCAGTCAACAGGTTAAGAATTTTAAATTATATTTATATCACTTGGTTCCCTAAGGCAATCCTATTCGATGAATACCCTTTCAGGCCATCAAGTTGAAAGGCTAGGTCTATCTTTAGCAAAGCCTATGTATTTTTTTTACCACTGGGTTTGAGACACTGGGCAGGAGAATGTTTGGGAAGTTGCCGAGTGAAATGCATAGCAAACACGTATCAGTAAAATATATTAAAAAGTGCATAAACATACAAAATGAAATTTCCTGAAGCAAATGGCACATCATCAACTAACATGCGTGTCTTGCCTGTGACATGGCTTAATTCCAGGGGATGCCAAATACTAGCATATGTTTCTACACAGCCATTGGTGCCCTGGAGGGTGCTAGGGAATGGAGTGAGGTCTGGGTAGTATCTTCTGAGGAGCCGCAGATTCTCATTCCCCACCCTCCTCCTCCTGACATCAGGGCAAGGCTCCAAAAGCAATTCTATGCCTGGATGGAGAAGTAGACAATGGATTTAGCATTCTTGCCTTTGGAACTCAGATGGAGTGATGTGACCTCCATTCAGAGCATAGGAGGCAATGACACGAGAGGAAAAACCAGTTGCAAACCCAAAAAGGAATGACTGGAAAGACCAAAGAGCACCCCACTGGGAGTTACAGAGTTATGGGGAGTCAGAAGAGTCAGGAAGGAGGAAGAAAGTTTACTCCCCATTCCCCCAGCCATGCATGTCCTCAACTCCCCATTGACTGCTGAGTTATAGGAAGATACTGAATGAATATACACCTTGAGAGATGCTCTCCACACCAGCCTTACAGCCCAGGCAAATCAAATGTGCAAATGCGTACCAGAAGGGCAATTCCATTATTACTCTTTATTTTAAAATCACGTTACCATTCCCATTAGACATTATTATATTTTATGGGTCTTTGACATCATACACAAATAACAAATACCAAACACAAAATCATCTCGATTCTATGGAGCTTACCTGCCCTGTGTCCACCTCTGTCCCAAGTGGCAACGTTAAGTATCTCTGTAATCCACTGTCTTCATTTTATCTTGTCATCTGCTACTTTCTCTTCGCTGAGTCAATGTCCACACTGGACACTCAGGGTCACCCCTTCCAGATTAGCAGACTCTCTCCACACTCAGCCTCTTCACAAACGTTGTCTCCTCCTCTGTGCTTGACTGAAATGTGACCATCCCAGGATTTCTCACAGAGAGACACAGCCCACTCCCATTCTGGGTATCTCAGGGTCAAAGCTCAGGCTTGCTTTTTTCTCCTCAGAGCTGCTTCCAGAATTCAGTGAATTCTCCAACTTCAAATAAAGCTCTGTTTCTTGAAGATTCATGGTAAACAGTGATGTCTATTTGTGCTCACCCTCATCCTTGTCATCTAATAATAGTAGGACAGGGCCTAATACAACCACACAACCACAACCCGAGACCACATCTGATCCTTGGGAAATGCCAACCGAGTTTTCACTCTTCTCAACCCCAAGAGTGTGAGCTGAATCTCTCTTTTGACCAGTCTATCAGCAGTTAGCCTTTGCGATTTCTCAGGAAGAGACAAGACCCTGGTACTTTCTCTCATTCCACGGGGATCGCATAGAGAAGTAGTTCAGTTGCCCACCCCCACCCCACCCCACTTCATGGAAGAACTTCAAGCATCACTGACTCTGGGGAAAGCCCTTTAACAAGTATCTCTCCTTATAGCTAACAAAGGATAATTTCATTTCATTCCCTCCATAAACTGATCCTGGTTTTTGTGGTTTTGTGTCTGTTTTAGATATTTTCTCTGATAATCTACACTCCCTCAGGCTCCTCACTTTGGAATCTGATATCTGTTGTCTTAGAGTTTTGGCATCTTGACTGAGCATTCATCAATTTACCACGTGCCATTATTTTCACACGACAGTGCAAATGACCAATGAGGGTAGCGTTACGATTATCCCCCACTCACTGATGAGGACCAGGAGGCTTAGGGAGCAGTAGGATGAACTGTCCGGTCTCACACAGGGACAAGTCTGGATGTTAGGCTGTGTTTCTTGGACTTTGGAGCCCAGGCTATTATTATACTTCTGTCCATTATTTCTTGAATGTATTGTCTCAACCAGCTCTCTTCCTCACTTACTGAAATCTTTAGTGCACGGCTTACTGACTTCTTTCCCACCCCCAATGCTGCCTGAATAGGTTCAGGTTCCCTGTTGACAGTCTACCCAATGGTCAGGTGAGCTCTGCTGTCCTGATGACCCCAGCTTCAACTCTTTGTGGCCACTCACGCCCATGTGGCCACCACCTCCTCTCCAAACAACTCTCTACGTACAACTCTCTCTGTTAGTTGTTATCACACTATTCCTTGGGTCATAATATCCAGACCTCCAGTCCTTGGAGACATCTCATTATTTTGCCTCTGTCAGTCAATTGTTCTACTGTCCCTATCACATCCTCTTTCTTTCCAACCTTGCATGGCCAATTTTCTTGGAAGAGTTGGCTGATGTGTGTGTGTTTTGTTTGTTTTTTTTTTGTCTATTTCATTATCGCTCAATCTTCAGAAACAGGACTCTGCTTCCGTTGTCTCTTTGTTCCAGATCGCCACTACTGTGGGAAAACATTTGTAATAATTCCTTTTATTTGTTTATCTCAGCTAATATATCATACCCTTAAGGAAGACGTCCCTAAACCAACATAACTGAGTGGGACACCTCCACTAAATGCGTCCGTAGTTCCTGTACTCACCCGGTCATAACATTAGTCCTTACCGTATTGTAAATTATTTTAGGGCAGGAATGGTATTTTGTGGAAAGGGGGGTGGTTCCCTTCACTTAGAGAAATTGACAAGCGATATATAGGGCTACCCAAAGCCCTGTTTTGTGGGGTTTTTCATTGTAGTTTTTGATGCACATTTATGTAAGTTTTACAGCTTACTGATTTGCTACACTTACATTGCAAGATGAGTGTCGTGGTCACATTAGCTAACACCCCTATCATGTCGTAACTGTCCCTTCTTCTGGTGTTGGGAACACGTAAGATCTAGTCTCTTAAATTTAATGTTTATAATACAGCTTCGTTGTCTATAATCACCGTACTGTGTATTAGGTCTCCGGGTTTTATTTTTCTCCTGAATACCTTCCTTCGCTTACAATGGGGTGACATCTTGAGAGGCCCAGTTGTGAGTTGAAAATATCATAAGATTATGCACCTAACTTACCAAACATCACAGCTCAGCCTGGTCTCCTTTAAACGTGCTCAGAACACTTACAGTAGCCTGCAAGTGGGCAAAATCATCTAACATAAAGCCTATATTTTACCAAAGTGTTAAATATCTCGTGTATTTTATTGACGAGTGTGAAAGTGAACCCAGAATGGCTGCATGGGTGCGGAATGGTCGTACGTGTATTGTTGGTTTGCCTTGTGATTGTGGGGCTGAGGCTCACTGCCCTGGATCATGACAGAGGATCATACCACATATTGGTAGCCCCAGAAAAGATCAAAATTCAAAGTACAGTGTCCACGGAATATGTACTACTTTCTCACCATCGCAAGTGTGGCATACCCTAAGTGGAAATATCGTAAGCTGTAAATTGGGGACCATCCGCAGTTACAAGTGTGTGTCCTTAAACTATGCCCCTCCCATTTCCCACCCCCTCCCTTGGGCCCTGGTAACCAACACTTTATGCTCTGCTTTTACAATTTAAGTGTTTCTTTTAGATGCCACGTGTAAGAGATATCATACAGTATTTATCTTGTTGGTCTGACTTACTTCACTTAGCATAATGGCCTCAAAGTCCATCCATGTTGTTGCTCATGGGAGTTATTTCCTTTCTTTCCCTAATGGCTGAATATATCCCACATTTTCTTTATTCCTTTATCCAATCATGGACTCTTAGGTTGTTTCCACATTTTAGCTATTGTGAATAATGCTGTGGTGGAAAACAATTTGGAGTTTCCTCAAACAAAATGAAAACTACCCTGCAATCTAGCCATCCCACTTCTGGGTGTGTATCCAAAGGAAATGAGAGGCATCTGGGTGGCTCAGTGGGTCGAACGTCCAACTCTTGACTTCGGCTCAGGTCATGATCCCAGGGTCATGGGATTGAGCCCTGCCCTGGGCTTTGAGCTGAGCATAGAGCCTGCGTAAGATTCTCTGCCCCTCTCTCTCTCTCTGCCCCTCCTCCTCTCGTGTTCTCTCTCTCTCTCTCTCTCTCTCTCTCTCTCTCTCAAAAAAAAAATTAAAATAATAAAAAAGGAAATGAAAACAGGTTACAGAAGAAACATATGTATTCCCACATTCAGTGCAGTGTCTATTCACATGGTCAAATACTTGTTGAGTGGATAAAGGAGAGGGCCATAAAGGGATACAAGTAGACAGGCAGAAGGACTGATGAAGAGACAGGTAGATGTAAAGTTAAGAATAATCCAGATGGAAGGAAATATGTGGAAATTGGCTCCAAGACATGACCGTGAATCTTGCCGGAAGGAATGGAGGGTGAAGCACTCGTGAGCAGTTGTCAGGGCAATTTTCACTTTCCAGAGGGAGAGGGAAAACTAAAGCAATGCCTCATGTTATTATTCATGAAAAGAGCTTAATGGCCGAGTGGGAACATTTGTTAGGGGAAAAATTGAAAGGAAGGGTTTAAAAGCTAAGACAGCCTGGTGACTATTTTAGAATAGCTTGCTAAAAGTCCAGGATAAATGCATGCCAAGGAACCAAATAGACCTGGCACTTTAAAGGAAACAACAAAAGCACACATACAACTCTTCATGGTCAACTGGCAAAACAAAATAGGTTTTTTCTCCTGCCATTTTTCAAAAATGGTAAGACAGGCTAAGTGAGGACAACAGGAAGGCATACACTAGAAATTAGACATGCCCAAAAAAAGGAATTTAAGAGAGTATTGGTAAGGGACTCCAAGGCTAAAAATAATAGACTCTTTATATCCACAAAAAGGGCAAGGTCAGCTAGAGGCTCAGGGAGCTGGGTAAATGGATGTTGTGCAAACGTAGAATTCAAACTACAGCAACAGCAACAACACAACATTTTTAGGGACCGCCCGCCATCCGCCATCCGCTACACCAAGTATCCGATGTATGTTGCCTCATTTAATCCCTGCAACTTCCTGCTATTAATTTCATTTTACAGACGAGCACACTGAGGCACAGCAAAGTTAAGTATTTGTCCCATGTCACACAGCTGGTAAGTAACAGATTTGAGTGAGGAACACAGGTCTGAGTCTGCTAGTCTGTGCCTTGACTTTGCTAGCAAATTGCCAAATACATCAGAGTTATTGGATCAATTACTGGGAAACACACAAGGTGAAACTGTCAAGCCAGATATAAATATAGCACGTAAAGACCAGATGGCATCTACATGAGGGGTCATTGGAAAATTGTGGGGTTATTGACATAGCCTCTGAGCTGGAGAGATGAGTAATGTGATCTATGCTCCACCCCCAACCTGCTCCCCACCCCCAAAATAAGCCCGGAGGGAACTACAGGCCAGTGAGTTTAGATTTCATACCAGATAAATTACAGCCACCTATAACCAAAGTTAGTTACTGGGTATTTAACAAAATATCATCTAGCTTAGGGGAAAAAAAACACACACACACACCACACAAAGAATGCATGCTTGTCTCATTTATTAAAGGGAGCTCCATGCCTTAATTTCCCCCCTTCAAAGGGTTAAAAAAAAACACTAATGGCTTTGATAGATTTTGACATTATTTATTTTGACATTATTTGAGACCCTGCCTTGTTCCAAAGGGGCTTAGGAGAGATGAACAAAACACAAGCTAAATTAAGAGAGAAAGCAAGAAAAGAACGAGAAGAACGAAAACTATGGCTGGAAATGGGGCTACACCCTTGTTATACTGGGCCACAAATTTAGATTCTAAGTTTTCTAGCACTTAACATAGGCACACGTACAAAAAGAAACATCGTCGATTATAGAATTTACTGTTTCAAAGTGATGAAAGCAATTCATTTGCTCAGGGGAATCTATTTGTTGTTGATAATCAGCACCAGGCAGGAACTTATTGTGGGGTTCTCATAAAGGGGGCTCTGTGATATAACAGCTCATCGTCAATTATGGTGGACACAGCGCTGAGTTTCAGAAAGCCATTTCTAACATTTTACTCTCACTATAGATGGAAAGCATCAAAACAAAGCATTGTATTAAAAAAAATCCCACAAGGGGCAGACCTTGATGCCTTTGACACAATTTTGTGCCAGAGACTGATTTATTTATTTGGATTACTAAAGGATTGTAAACTGATTTAATTACTCATTACTTGGCAGGGGAAATTAGGGATAAATTGTCAGTTCTCTGAACCAAGAAGTACTAATATCTTTCCCAGGAATGAGTACTCTTACAAATGTTCTGGAGGGATTTAGTCTTTAGAGCAAAACCTTTGGGACTGGTGTCGGTGCTAAGTTTTCCGAGGTTGTATACTTATTCATTTACTTATTCGGCAAATATTTATTAGACACCATTATTTTCCAGGCAAACCTGGTATTAAGCTCTGAGGCTACATCTGTCTTCATCCTCATGGAAATTCCATTTTGCTGATAAACCACAGGACTCTTTCATAAAACTGGACAAGAAGGCAAAATGTTGTCAGATGCTTTTAATGAAAAATGCAGGGCGGTTGAACTTTGTGCAAAAGATGCATTCCTGAAAACCTACCATTATTTAAGACTAATTTTCCCCTAGGAACAAATGTAAAAGGGGAGTGGAGAGCAAATTAAATTCGGGGACCATATACCCTTTCAACTGTTATTACATAGTTTTGCTTTAAGACTGCTTTTTATTTCCTCAGCAGTGTCTCTAATGTTCTCTTAGTACACTCTCCAAAATTAACAGCACAGCACATTTTGGTAGTTTGACCTACTTTATAGTGTTTTTATCACATCCAACAAGTTTCTAGAACTTAGTGACTTCCAGGTGCAATTTTCAGCTGCAGCTGTAACGCCACAACATAGTGAACATTTGGAGGATATTGTTAAAGGAGTTACTTTGTCAGGTTTCCATTAGTAATAACAATGCATATTAAATAATAAATTGCAACGATAATACATATCTAGATCAACACAAGGCTTACCAAAATTGCTCAGGAGTACAATACCTGTTAATTGCAACATGCTTCTTCATGAAATACTGACAAAAAATGGTGGCGTGTGTGTGTGTGTGTGTGTGTGTGTGTGTGTGTTTAACCAGCCAAATTACAATACTATGTAGCAATGGGATAAAAACTTCTTACTATTGAGTCCTATCAATCAGTTTCAAAAATCTGCAGTTTTGATTTAAAAAATTGAGATCTGTATACTTTATTTTAGCATAAAACATGTTAGAGGTGCCTGGGTGGCTCAGTCAGTTAAGCATCTGACTTCAGCTCAGGTCATGATCTCACAGTCCATGAGTTTGAGCCCCATGTCATACTCTGTGCTGACAGCTCAGAGCCTGGAGCCTGCTTCAGATTCTGTGTCTGCCCCTCCCCTGCTCACACTCTGTCTCTCTCTGTACCAAAAATAATAAATAAACATTAAATAAAAATTTAAAAAATTAAACACGTTAAATAATATTTTGTACACACTATTTCAGATTTGCCTAATTCAGATTCACATAAAATGTGACTGCTTTCTTACAGACAGGCAGGTTTGATTCCTAGCTTCACTACTTAAACCTCTGGTCAAGATTCATGCATCATGTTTTTTAAGGCTTACTTATTTATTTTGAGAGAGAGAGAGAGCAGGGGGTGGGGGGGAAAGAGAGAAGGAGAGAGAGAATCCCAAGCAGGCTCTGTGCTGTCAGCACAGAGCTCAACGTGGGGCTTGATCTCATGAATTGTGAGATCATGGTGATCCGAGCTGAAATCAAGAGTCAGATGCTTACCTGACTGAGCCACCTACACACCCCAAGATTCATACATCTTTAAGCCTGAGACTCAGCAGTCATAAATAAGAAAATTAGGAAGTAAATAAAGCAAAGGAGACAGGCCTCAGAACTGACCTGCTACACGTTTGTCCTTCATCCCATTGAAGTCTGTCTTTTTGTTTAATTAGCCTCAATTTTACAAGTATCGTGGACCCCCGTTATCTGAAGGGGATATGTTCCAAGACCCCCAGAGCATGCCTGCAACCACAGACAGAAACAAACCCTATATGCGCTATGCTTTTTCCTGCATGTACATACCTATGATGAAGTTTAATGTATAAATTTGGCACAGGAAGAGATTAACAATAACTAAATAAAACAGAACAGTTACAACAATATACTGTAATAAAAGCTATGTGAATGTGGTTTTTCTCTCTCAAAATGTCTCGTACTCACCCTTCTTCTTGCGATCATAGGAGATGATAAAATTCCTATGTGATAAGATGAACTGAGGTGAGTGACGCAGGTGTTGTGACGTTAGGCTACTTTTGACCTTTTGGGGATACGTCAGAAGGAGGATCATACGCTTCGGGACCACGGTTTACACGGGTAATAAAAATGGAGGAGAGTGAAACAGAGGATAACTACTACACTGTTGTGAAACAAACATCTTTATTGGAATCTCCCCGAATCTTGCCTGAATCATCGTTATTTCCAACTTAGGAGGGCTCGAATGAGGTTTTTGTGTCCCAACAAACTATTAGGTAGAGCGTTACCCGCTGTCCACGTTCCTATCTAGTCTGCAATTGCAGAAAGAAAATCCTTCCAACTAAGTAGTAAGCGTGTGTGTCATGGAGGTGGGAGAAAACTCATCAAGCTACTGGAGCTAGGAGCCTTAAAATCCTTTTGATTTCTGTGGCATCAATGACAATGTCTCTTCTTTCATTTCTGACCTTATTTGAGTCTTCTCTCATTTTTTCATAGTCCAACTAACATTGATGAGTATTGCTGATCCTTTCAAATCATCAACTCTTAGTTTCATTGATTTTTTCTATCACTTTTCATTTCTCTATTTTATTTCTGCTCTTTTCCTTATTATTTCCTACCTTCTGTAATCATATGCCAGTGAATCAGACATCCTAGAAGAAATGGATAAATTCTTAGAAACATAGTCTACCAACACTAAATCATGAAGAAATAGAAAAATCTGAACAGACCTATAACTAGTGCAAATATTGAATTCGTAGTCAAAAACTTCCCAATAAGGAAAATCCCAGGACCAGATGGCTTCACTGGTGAATTCTACCAAACATTAGAGAAGAATTAACACTCATCCTTCTCAAACTCTTCCAAAAAATTGAAAAGGAGGGATGACTTCCAAACTCATTGTATGAGGCCAGCATTATCCTGATACCAAAGCCAGAAGAGGACACTACAAGAAAAACAAAAAACAAAAACAAACAGACAAAAAAACCCTACAGACTGACATCCCTGAGGAATACACATGCAAAAATCCTCAACAAAATAGTAGCCAATGAAATTCAACAGCATATTAAAAGAATCACACACCATAACCAAGTGAGATTCATCCTTGGGATTCAAGGATAGTTCAATATATGAAAACCAATAAATGTGATATACCATATTACCAGAACAAAGGATCAAAATCCACATGATTATCTTGATAGATGCAGAAAAATATTTGACAAAATTCAACACCATTTCATGATAAAATACTCAACAAATCAGAAATATAAAGTACTTCAATATAATAAAGGTCATGTCTGAAAGTCCATAGGTAACATCATTCTCAATGGTGAAAATCTGAAAGTTTTTCTCCTAAGATCAGGAACAAAGCAAGGATGTCTATCGCACCACTTCTGTTCAATACAGTACTAGAAGTTCTAGTTATAGCAATTAGGCAAGAAAAAGAAATAATAGGCATCAAATTGGAAAAGGAGAAGTAAAAGTCTCTCTGTTTGTAGATGACACAATTGTAGAAGTAGAAAACCCTAAAAGATTCCACAAAAATACTTTTAGAACTAATAAAGTCACTAAAATTTCAGGATATAAAATCAACACATAAAAATCAGTTGCATGCCTATATGCCAGCAACAAAAATTCCAAAAAAAGGAAATTTAAAGTTATAAAAGCATAAAAATACTTAGGAATAAACATATCTAGAAGGCAAAAGACTTGTACACTAGAAACTGCAAAATACTACTGGAAGAAAATTAAAGGAGACACAAATAAGCAGAAAGACAGCCCATGTTTATGGATTGTAAGAGTTAGTATAAACAATATGTCCATAGTACCCAAAGTGATATACAGATTCAGTGAAATCTTTATAAAAATCCCAATGGCATTTTTCACAGAAATAGAAAAACAATCCTAAAATTCACATGGAACCACAAATAACACAGAAAATAGCCAAAACTGTCTTGGAAAAAACAAAAACAAAATCAAAGCTAGGGACCCCACACTTTCTGATTTCAAAACACATTGCAAAGCTATAGTAACCAAAACAGTATGGTACAATACACAGAAATGCAGGCATATAGGTCAGTGAAACAGAATAGAAAGCCCAGAAATAAACCTGTGGTCAACTGATCTTTGATACATGTGCCAAGAATATACACTGGGGAAAGGATAGCTTTGTTAATAAATAGGGTTGAGAAAACTGGATATCCACATGCCAAGGATTGAAATTGGACTCATACCACACACAAAAATCAACTCAAAATGGATTGAAGACTTAAAGGTAAGACCTGGAATCATAAAATTTCTAGAAGAAAACATAAGGGAGAGTCTTAATGACATTGGCCTTGGCAATGATTTCCTGGAGAAGACCCCAAAAGCACAGGTGAGAAAAACAAAACAAACAAGTGGGACTACATCAAACTCAAAAGCTTCTGCACAGCAAAGGACAATCAACAGAGCGATTTGAAAACCACATATCTGATAAGGAATTGATATCCCAAGTACATAAGAAATTCCAACAACCCAAAAGCAATAAAAACACAACAAAACAAAAAAACCCTTAAATTACCTGATTAAAAAAATAGGCAAAGGATTTGAATGGGCATATTTCCCAGGAAGACAGACAAATGGCTGACAGACACATGAAAAGATGCTCAACATCACTCACCATCAGGAAAATGCAAATCAAAACCCCAATGAGATATGAGATATTATTTCATATCTGTAAGGATAGTTATTATTAAAAAAAATCCAAACATATAAAAGTGCTAGTAAGGATGTTAAGAAATTGGAAGCCTTGTGCACTGTTGGTGGGAATAAAAAAATGGTGCATCCTATAGAAAACAATATGAGAATTCAAAAAAATTAAAAATAGAACTATTTGACCCAATAATCCCACTTCTGTGTATTTATCCAGAAGAATGGGAATCATGATCTCAAAGAGATATCTACACTCCCATGTTTATTGCAACATTATTCACAATAGGTAAGAGGTGGAAACAACCTAAAATGCGTGTCAACAGATGAACTGATAAAGAAAATGTGGTACATATATACAATGAAATATTACTCAGCCACAAAGAATGAAATCTTGACATTTGCAGCAACATGGATGGACATAGGGACTATTCTGCTAAGTGAAATAAGTCAGATAGAGATGAACATTATAGGATTTCACTTATATGTGGAATCAAAAAAACAAAGCAGATGGACAAACCAAAAAACCAGAAAGAGATTCATAAATACAGAGAACAAAGTGGTGGTTGCTGGGGAAGATGGGCAAAATAGGTGAAGGGAATTAAGAGGTACAAACTTCCGATTATAAAATAAATAAGTCACGGAGATGAAAAGTGCAACAAAGGGAATATGACCAATGATGTTGTAGTAACGCTGTGTGGTGTTGGATGGTGACCACACTTGTGGTGGGTGGGTACTGAGTAATGAATAGGATCGTCTAATCACTATGTTGACCACCTAAAACTAATAAAACATTGCATGTCAGCTATACTCCAACAATACAAATTTTGAAAAATTATTTTTGAAAACTAAACTAATTTTTAAAAGACCACGAACAAAAAAATAAGAAGTAAGAGCCTTAAGTTCTCAAATAAGTGTTCCTCCAGGAAGAGGGATTTGGTATCTCTGGCCACAGATTTCACAGATCCCCCCCAATTTAAGGACAACTTGGCCCGTGTTCGGCATTCCTCTTTGAGCAGTGGATGTGCAGGACTGTTCCCCAGGCAGCGTCTGGACACCACACTCACCCATCGTGGGAAGGGACTCAAGCCTCTTCTGTGGGCACTCAGCCCACCCTGTCGCTGTGGTTCTGGCTGGTAGTGAGCTGTGTTGGTGGCTTCCCAAGAAGAGACAGTAGATTATAACCTCAACTCTTTTTCTTGGTCAGCTCTTAGTAACATAACCACTCAGTTTTTCATATTTAAATTGGAAAGACTTGTATCCATTCATCCTTCCCTTGTGAAGAAACTGAAATCCACAAGAGACTTCTTTTTTAACATCTTTTTTAAAGAAATGCGATCTAATTGAAACATAACACTAGATTTAGGTGTACGTAATGAGTTGATACACGTATATATTGTGAAATGATCACCACAACGAGGTTACTTAACATCCATCACCTCCCATAGTTATTTTCTCTTGTGATGAGAACTTTTAAGATCTACTCTCTTAGCAGCTTTCAAATACATAGTAGACTTTTGTTAACTATAGTTACCACATTGTACATGACACCCCCAGGGCTTACTTATATTTTAAGTGGAAATCTAGACCCTTTGACCACGTTCCCCCACAAGGAACCCTCTTGAACTCTGATTAATTCTGGATTAATGTAAATGTATAATTTCCCGAGATAATATATTGAACGATGACTGTATAGTTGCTCATAGAGAGAACTTTCCAAATGACTCTGATCCCAATTTAGTTTCTGCATAGGAAAATAACCACATAACCATGAAGACCAGAGACTCTAAGTGTGTGTTGCCAGTGAAAGAATCAGACAGGATATGAGGATGACCAAAGATGATTGCTTTGATGACTTTGAATCAAGTCAGTCAACAGTTGATCTTTCCATAAAAGTTACTTTGACTTTCCTCAACTGGTAAGATTAATATGAAAGGCACATTCAATTTCCAATATGCGTTCAACATGACTAAATTGAGGTATGACTAGAAATCGTTTTAAGGTAATAAGAAAATCTAATGTTTGATGTAGTCTGAGTCTCTTTAATCTTATTTTCTACTAAAAACAGATTGTCGGGGCGGCCGGGTGGCTCAGTTAAGTGTCTGACTTTGGCTTGTGGTTCACAAGTTCGAGCCCCGCGTCCGGCTCTGTGCTGACAGCTCAGAGCCTGGAGCCTGTTTCCAGATTCTGTGTTTCCATCTCTCTCTGCCCCTCCCCTGCTCACGTTCTGTCTCTCCTTGTCCAAAAAAAAAAAAAAAAGTTAATTAAAAATAAAAAATAGCGACCTACAAACGGGGAGCCCTGTAGGTAGGGTTGCCAGATTTAACAACACTGGCAACGACAAAATATATAGCCTACCCAATCCAATTTGAATTTCAGAGAAAATGAATTACTGTTTCTGGTATGAGTGTGTCCCGTGCAATAATGGGGAAATCCTAAAAAAAAAAAAAAAAAAAAAAAATTCTTGTTTTCCTGAAACTCAAGTTTAATTGGCCCTCTTGTAATTTCTCTGGCAAACCTACCTGTCTGCCAAAGATTTAAAGTAGAAAAAAAAAATTCCCTCATGGTCCCGACCATAGTGAATTTAAATTAAGAGCAGGATCTGGCTCAATGAAGCGATCTTCCATGTGGAGTCACATGAAGTAAGCCATGACCGTAAGCTTCATCTGCCCTCCCTCCGATATTATCATTCAGCTCACCTTGTGTGAGGAATGAGCGGAAAGGCAGGAGGCCACAGCCAGCAATGCGTGAAGGAGCTCAACACGGGAATTATTTTAACAGACTTAGGCTGCGTGATAAAGCAGATGGGAAAAGGCCGCTTCCTCACTCTTCCCTCCAAGCCAGAATATTCCGAGTCTAGGGCAACAGTTTAGTCTCTTGGTGTTCTCTGCCATCCTCACTGCAAACACACGCAGACATCCCCCCCCCCCCCAATGCCCATCGAGTGGGGGCAGAAGCGTTTTGTCCCCATCTTCCATTAGGAGCATTACGAAAACACGTGCCCACCTGCCATCTCGTGACCCGCTTGCCACCTTCAAAAGATACATCGCCTCCTGTTTGTGCCTCGATACCCCCAGCCTCAATGAATGGATCTAATAAAAACACTGAGACAGTCAAATGAAATCGGTGTGATAAAGTTACAAGAACATTCCAGATTTCCAGTTCAAGATGGCAACTGGCCTCCATGCCCGTAACTTCGTGTGTAAAGACCCGTGAAGACAGAAAAGAATAAAGCATCACCACCACCAAAAAGCCCAAGACTAAGAGACAAATGAATTCGTATCCAGGGGATGAGGCAAAAGAGCTGTTTTGTTTTGTTTTTTAAACTTGTTCAACTTTCATATCATTGCATCCCCCATACCGCTTCTGGAAAGAACAGCTGTCAGTATTTTCTCTTCCGCTGGCCACATTAACTAGGGTCTGTGCTAACCAGGGACCAGGGGACTAGGCAGCCATTCTTGATCCCCTTTGTGCCATGCTATGAAAAAGGCAAAACACTGCTTTTGAATCTCAGGGTCCCACAGACATCTTTCTGCTTCTAGAAACTTGAATCCCAGAAAGCATCTGGGCAAGCGGGTGCCACCAGGGCATTCTGGAACTTGCTCTTGAATGGGCTGTGCCCAGGACACGGCATGTTAGGGATGGTTTTAAACAGAACGTAGAAAGATTCCCAAGAGAACGAACGGAAATGCACGATGGATAAAAATCTGTGATGCGATCAACATCTGAATTGATCGCATGGAGTCCAAATGCTCCTTTCAATCCCCTGAGGAGAACTCTTAGCAAACTCTGTTCTGATTATTTCCTATTCGTGTTTTCTTCTGTAACCCTTTCTGGAGCTATTTGTGGAACCGAAGGTGACTCTTGCAAACTTGGAGCTGAAGTTTCATTCTATTCATTCAGCCCCTAAGACAAAGGATTTCAAAGGAACACGTGATTTTTCTCCTTTTAGCAAGACTGAGACTCTGCATGTCAGAGCAGAAGCAAACTTTTGACCCCAGAATCAGAACACGGAGGGCAGATGGTAAGCAGGTCAGTCCCCAGTAGCTTATGAAAACCAGCTTCTTCTTAAGATTATTTTTGGGAGGTAGAGCATCAAAGAGGAAGTTAGCTGGACTCTCGAACAAATGAGTGTACTATGAAGGGGACCTCAAAAGGCATTTGGTGTCCATTAGCAGGCATTCAGTAGCTGCCTTGTCATTTTTCTTGTTTGTCATAAAAAATAAATAGAGTTTAATAGATGATCTAACCTAGCAGGTTTTGGCAACAAAGTGGACTGTGTCCCATTATGATCTTGATGTGTATAATTTACAGTAAGATGGAACATAAAACCATTCCCAGCGCACAAAGAGGAGTGAGTGACATAGATTTAGTCCCTGATTGGGCAGAAATGGAAACCAGCGCTGACTTGGACGGTGTGTTAAATCATGTATTCTGTTTTATGGAGTTTGTGCTGTAAACAGCGTATTTCAGAATAATTAACCCTGTCATTTTGGACTTAGAAGTTTGTTTTTAAAAACAGGAGTGTTTTATGTAGAAGGCAGGAGCTTAAGTGCCTTAATAGATTGCATGGAAGCCAGAAGAAATTCGAAGGTCAGTTCCTGTTCACTCACGGGTCAAATTTGCCATCAGTTAGCAGGAATTAAGACATGCCCAGCAAACCCAGGGGGAAATTCTGTGCTTGGTGAGAAAGAGCTGGGATTCCAGCCAGGGCCTCTCGCCTGGCCAGGGCGGAGAGGTGACCGACAGGGCTCACCGAAGTCATGGCTTTGGCATGACACATTGGATAATCATCTCCTCCTCCGCGGAACAGCATCAGGAATGGGTTAACCTCTGCAGCAACTGGGGGGACTCTTATCAGAGAACTGAGCAGATTTTCTGCCTGGTAGGTGAAGCGACCTGACCGTAGTCACCCCCGGGGGATTTTCCTTGAGATGTATTTCTTGATTCGTTCTCAGATTTGTAGCCTACATTTGGTTTTCTTTGTTCTCAAAATACAGACATTTTTGACGACCAAATTCAGCCGGGGCTTAGTTGCATTTCTTTTTTTTTTTTTTTAAACGTTTATTTATTTTTGAGACAGAGAGAGACAGAGCATGAACGGGGGAGGGTCAGAGAGAGAGAGAGAGAGAGAGAGAGAGAGAGACAGAATCCGAAGCAGGCTCCAGGCTCTGAGCCATCAGCCCAGAGCCCGACGCGGGGCTCGAACTCACGGACCGCGAGATCGTGACCTGAGCTGAAGTCGGACGCTTAACCAACCGCGCCACCCAGGCGCCCCATAGTTGCATTTCTAAAGTGCTTAAGTTTTGGCGGAAATCCTCAGCAGGACAACTCAGAAGTCTTCTGCTTCTCTTCCCTTTGTCCTCCCGTGATGCTTGGGGAACATCTTTCTTCTCCTCTCTCTTAAAAAAAAATCTAGGCGATCTATGCCTACTGTTGGCATAGAAACATCCTGATGATGTTTATAAATACACGGTATTACTGTTTATGCAAATACCCCTGATACCTTGCAAGAACAGGTGTATCTAGATAGTTCCATCTTGTGTATGGGACCAAAAGATTGGGTGATATGCCGAATGCTCACCAACTAAATGGCAGACTTGAAAAATGGGTCACCAATGTCCCTCTGTTGGGGTCTTTGTTGGCAGACTTTCAATGGCACTTTGCTTTCAGATTCCATGATCCTATCCTGATTGCTTTTCCACATCATAAAACCAGTGATTCCATCACTCAGGCCCAAGCATGCATAAAATTTATTTCATCTGGTATTTATGAATATGACCAGTATTTGCTGTCTTACAAATGGACTCTTATGAAATGGAGAGTTTTTCTTGGGAGTTCAGTGATCCAGCAAGAAAAATCAATATTTACCCAAAGAAAAGCACATACACACAAACACTGACCACACAGCTACATCCACTCTTCCAAAAGACAACCCGGGGAATGAAAAATAGTAAAGTTCGTCTACGGCCATCCTCCCAGGTTACCTAGGCCATCAGGTATATCTGTCATCTGATTGGTCGATTGAGTATATTTGGCTGACAGAGTCCCAATACCACACCTCTGGGCCAGGAGCAAGAATGCTATCAGTGACGGAAGGCTTCATGTTAGACATGCAGTGTCTACAAGATGTGGAAGAAAATATCCTTGGCATATAGGAAGAAATTCCTCTATAATTTCAGAAAACTGTGTTTTATCTTTTCCATAGAATCATGCACCCCTGTGACAAAGATTTTTACCATTTTACAGATGAGGTGACTGTGGTTTGAGAGGAAGTAATTTGGCCAAGGTCCTATATCCTGTATGGAACAGGGTTGAGACTTCTGCTCAGACCAGAAGACGTGCCATCTTTATGCCACACCGGAGATGTAGCCAAACAGCCACACATCTTCCAGAAGATCATCGAAAGGTTGGAGCCTCAAAATAATGATACTTCTGTCAATCACATTCAGAAAACATTCTGCATATTCTCCATATATTTTGTTTTCATAATCTCAAATATCAAGAATGCCAATTTTTAGTTCCGCTACCTGAAATTTGGTATGAATTGACCTCGTGTTTCAAGTGTTCGGTTTTATTAATTTCACAGCAGTAGTAATACAACCTAGTTTCTTTTGTTCTTTAAGTTTTTAAATTCCCGTTAGAAAGGGGAGCGCTCTTGCTCTGTCGGTGTGAGTGCAAACATGGTGTAGTCACCGTGGAAGACAATGTGAAGTTCCTCAAAAGTTAAAAATAGAACTACCCTACGATCCAGCAAACTACTGGAATACAAAAATACTAATTCAAAGGGACATATGCACCCCGATGTCTCTAGCAGCATTATCTACAATAGCCAAATTATGGAAACAGCCCAAGTGTCCATCGACTGATGAATGGATAAGGAAGATATGTATATACATATATACACACACATATACACACACATACAGGTACACATACATACACATACGATAGAACTTAGAAAAATTTTGAAAGTAATTTGAAATCATACATAAGGTTACAGAGTTAACCCTTCTCCAAAGTTAACTACTCTAAACTGTTTTTTTCTTTTTTGCGTTTTTTCTGAAGATTCTTTTTTTTCCTTTCTTCCTAAAGAGTCTTATGCACAGGTGTGTGTGTGTGTGTGTGTGTGCGCGCACGCGCACGCATGTGATGTATGTAAAACATTTCAATTTTTCACAAAGCAATTCATCTATGTGGACCCTGTTCTGTACCTTGCTCATTTCATTCATTAACATACATTCTAGGCCCTTTCTAAACCAGCATATTTATCTTACATCAATATTTTGAAAACTGCGTAGTGTTATAACTTATATAACTTTCCTTCTGCTGCAAAACATACAGAATATTTTTAAAATTTTGACAATTCGATTGATTTTCTCATATCAAATATTGTTATAGTCAATATATATTTGCCAAGATATGCATAGAGCAAACGCTTACAAAATAATTGGGTTCACAGTTGGTGCATTTTTAGTTGTGGTAGATAATTGTCCTCCAAATAATGTTTTATCAATAGATTCTTTCCAACAGTGCATGAGAGAGTGTTTTATCCCAGACCCTGGTCAACCCTGCAGTATGCCAAAATTTTTTTTTAAACATTTTTAATGTTTTTATTTATTTTTGAGACAGAGAAAGAGCATAAGCAGGGGAGGGGCAGAGAGAGAGGGAGACGCAGAATCTGAAGCAGGCTCCAGGCTCTGAGCTGTTAGCACAGAGCCCGACATGGGGCTCGAACTCACAGACCATGGGATCATGACCTGAGCTGAAGTTGGATGCTTAACCGAGCCACCCAGGCACCCCTGAAAACTTTTAAACTTTCACCAGATTAGTAACAAACTATGATGTTTTATTTGCTCTTTAATTTGTATCTCTTTAGCTATCAGGGAAGATAAGCATGTTTTCACTAGCTGTTATTTTTTTGTTCAGTTATTTGAAAATGGCCTGTTTATTTTCTTCTGACAAGCTTTCTTAGAAATATTGCCAGTAGGGGTCCACAGGTGGCTCAGTCGGTTGAACGTCCGACTTCAGCTCAGGTTATGATCTCGCGGTTCGTGGGTTCGAGCCCCACATCAGGTTCTGCGCTGACAGCTCAGAGCCTGGAGCCTGCTTTGGATTATGTGACTCCCTCTCTCTCTACCCTTCCCCTGCTTGCACTCTGCCCCTGTCTCTCTCTCTCAAAAATAAACATTAAAAAAGTTAAAAGAAATATTGTCAATATAATTTCTAAAACCTTTGCAAAAAGATTTAGTGCATAGTGTAGGGTGTATGTCGTAAAGTGTTTTTGTTTTTTTCTTTTGCATATGGCTTCGTTTACAATATTTTTAACAGCTTTAACTGACATCTGATAAACAGCACACATCCGAAGTATACAGTTTGATAGCTTTTGACATCTCTATACCCGAGAAGCCCTCACCAGTCAAGATAACGAGCATGTCTGTCACATCTCTTGGTGCCCCTCTGTAAGCCTCCTTCCCAACTTTCAGCCCCCTATCTGCTTTCTATCACTATGTATTAGCAGGCATCATCTAGAATTTTATAGAGAGTCATACCGAATGTACCCTTTATTGTCTAGCTACTTTATGCAGCATATCTATCTGCTATTTTGTTTATTGATTCATCTGTCCGTGGACATTTAGGTTGTTTTCATTTTTATGAACATTCGCTATCAAGTATTGTGTGACCGCATGCTTCCTTTTCTCTTAGACAAACGCCTAAGAGCGGTGTGGCCGAACGACCCGGTAGATGCAAGCTTAACTTTCTAAGAAATTTCAAACTGATTTCCAAGGCGGTTACACCGCCTTACATTACCAACAGCAGTGTATGCGAATTCCAGTCCCTGTACATCCTTATCAGCACTTACTGTGGTCATTCTTTTTTATTTTAGCCATACTAATAGGGGGTTAAAATAGCCACAATATCTCATTGTGGGTTTTGGGTGCATTCTGCTAATGATTAATAAATCTGGGGTCTCTTTTCTTATGTTTCCTTGCTATCCATACGTCTTCATTGGTAGGTGTCCATTCAGATCTTTTGCTCATTTTCTTATGGGGTATTTTGTTTCCTTATTATTGAGTTTTGAGAAACATTTGTGTATTCTGAATACAAGAACATATTAGATGTGTGCTAATACACTCTTTATATTTAGATGTGTTAGATGTATTCTTTGCAAATATTTTCTCCAAGTCTATGGTGAGTCTTTTTCTTTTTTTTTTAATTTTTTTTTAACGTTTATTTATTTTTGAGACAGAGAGAGACAGAGCATGAACGGGGAAGGGGCAGAGAGAGAGGGAGACACAGAATCAGAAGCAGGCTCCAGGCTCTGAGCCATCAGCCCAGAGCCCGACGCGGGGCTCGAACTCACGGACCGGACCGCAAGATCGTGACCTGAGTTGAAGTCAGACGCTTAACCGACTGAGCCACCCAGGCGCCGCAGCCTTTTTCTACTTTTTTTTTTTTCAACGTTTTTTTTTTATTTTTTATTTTTGGGACAGAGAGAGACAGAGCATGAACGGGGGAGGGGCAGAGAGAGAGGGAGACACAGAATCGGAAACAGGCTCCAGGCTCTGAGCCATCAGCCCAGAGCCCGACGCGGGGCTCGAACTCGCGGACCGCGAGATCGTGACCTGGCTGAAGTCGGACGCTTAACCGACTGCGCCACCCAGGCGCCCCGCCTTTTTCTACTTTTAACGAGCCTTTCAAAGAGAAGTTTTTGATTTCGATAAAGTTCAATTTGTCTTGATCTTATCTTCATTTATTTTATTTTTAAAAAAATATTTATTTATTTATTTTTGAATGGGAGAGAGAACACAAGGGAGAGGCAGAGAGAGACAGAGGCAAGGAGACACAAAATCCGAAGCAGGCTCCAGGCTCTGAGCTATTAGCATGGAGTCCGACATGGGGCTCGAACCCACAAACCATGAGATCATGACCTGAGCCGAAGTCGGACACTTACCCGACTGAGCCAGCCCAGGCGCCCCATCTTCATTGATTTTTAAATGAGACATTTTCTTTCATCTTAGTTTCTATCTGGTTACCATTTGTATCATGGGACTCTTATTCCGCATGATTTTATTTTTTCTTTGACTCAAGAGTGTTTAAATGAAAAAGTAGTGATGAATTTACAGCTAGTAGGACGTGTGTTTAATGATTTGGGTTTCGTGTTTTTGTTTGTTTTTTGATTTTAAGGATTAACTTTCAGTTTTCTTGGACAATGATTAGGGAATGTACATATAATATATCAAATTTTAAAAATCTATTAACGTTTTTTGGTAGTCTGCAGATACTTGCCTTCTTTTAGAAATGGAAAGCACGAGTGCTTTGGCGTTAGATGTTGAAAGACAGGTCATTATGTTTAGATCTTGTTCTGTAAAGGAAAAGATAGTAAAAATTTTAGGCTTGTGGGCTTTCTAATCTGTGTCACAACTACTCAGCTCTACCATTGCAGCATGAAAGCAGCCATATTCCATAGTTAACAAATGGGTGTGGCTGGGTGCCAATAAAACTTTATTTATAACAAACAGACAAACAACAGCAACCAAACAGGCTGCTGATGCCAGGTTTAAAAGACAACTCTTAACATGTTATGGAACCTGAAAGAGGAAGTCCGTGGGTCCTGTTTCTTTTTTATATAAGGTTCATGTACTGGATAAGTTCTCTGTGTTTGTTGAGGAGACTGAAATCTGCTGGGGGAAGATAGAGAAGCAGGACAGCCCTGGGGAGCCAGGACTTCTCTCCGACAAACGGAAGCACAGAGGCAGGCTCCCTTCTTAACCCCCAATGCCTCCTTCACTGGAGTGACCCTCAAGAGCCACTTAAGGGAAGGGACTGAATTACAAGGCCTTTGGACAATACCTTTTGATGTCCAGTAGGTAGAGTGACAAGAACACAATCCTAACTTTGCATCCTGATGCTTAAACACATGAGCTGTGTGACTGTGGGTAGGTTACCTAACCTCTCTGAGCCTGTTTCCTCTCTCTCTTTTTTTACATGTTCATTTATTTTTGAGAGAGAGAGCGCGCGAGTGAGCGCATGAGCAGGGGAGGGGCAGAGAGAGGGGGAGACACAGAATCTGAAGCAGGCTCCAGGCTCTGAGGTGTCAGCACAGAGCCCCACGTAGGGCTTGAACCCACAAACTGTGAGATCATGGCCTGAGCCGAAGTCGGACACTTAACCCCTCTGAGCCTGTTTTCAATATGTCAACCGAATATAATATTGCCGACTTTGTATGGTTATTCTAAGGGTAAGATAAGATAAGTCCCTCACATATAATAGACACTTTAACAAATACAGCTTCATCCACCTTTAAACACACACACACAAACAGCTTGTCCTTTGCCTATTTTGGCCTGTTTTCTTTGGATGGGGGAGGGAATGGTCTGATTGCTCACTTACCCGTTGTTTTTGACCAGTTCTTCACGGTGTCTCACCCCACAGCAGATCAGAACTGGTCCTAAGACTGCCTCCTGGGGTGCCTGGGTGGCTCAGTGAGTTAAGCGTCTGACTTCAGCTCACGTCACGAGCCCACAGTTCGTGGGTTCGAGCCCCACATCAGGCTCTGTGCTGTCAAAGCGGAGCCCGCTTCAGATCCTCTGTCTTCCTTTTTCTGGGCCCCTCCCCTGCTTAAGCTCTCTCTCAAAAATAGACATTAAAAAAAAAAAAAGACATACATGTTTATTTTTAAAAAAGAAGTTTAACATTGTTTCAATTCATGCAGCTATATTCCTATTTCCCCAATACTCCCCCAAATGTCCTGTTTTCTTGCTTTTTTTTTTTTTTTGTCTGTGAAGGGATGATTTCTTTTTTTTTTTTTTTTTTAATTTTTTTTTCAACGTTTTTTATTTATTTTTGGGACAGAGAGAGACAGAGCATGAACGGGGGAGGGGCAGAGAGAGAGGGAGACACAGAATCGGAAACAGGCTCCAGGCTCCGAGCCGTCAGCCCAGTGCCTGACGCGGGGCTCGAACTCACGGACCGCGAGATCGTGACCTGGCTGAAGTCGGACGCTTAACCGACTGCGCCACCCAGGCGCCCCGAAGGGATGATTTCTAATACTTGGTTCTCTTTCTCCTCTGAGGTGTGTGGCCCCAGTGGCATGCATTTATTTTGCCCACAGTAAGAAGCTCTCTGCTTATTTGAGCCCAGTTGGCTGTTAAGATGTGACCCTAGTCTGGGGCGCCTGGGTGGCCCAGTTGGTTGAGCATCTGACTTCAGCTCACGTCATGGTCTCGCGGTTCGTGGGTTCAAGCCCCGCCTCGGGCTCTGTGCTGATGGCTCAGAGTCTGGCGCCTGCTTCAGATTCTGTCTCCGTCTATCTCTCTGCCCCTCCCCCGCTCGTGAACTCTCCCTCTCTCTTTCTCTCTCTCTCCAAGGAAACATAAAATAAATATAAACATAAAAAATAAAAATAAACATAAAAAAATAAAAAAGATGTGACCCTAGCTCTTTTTTTTTTTAATTTTTTTTTCAACGTTTTTTATTTATTTTGGGACAGAGAGAGACAGAGCATGAACGGGGGAGGGGCAGAGAGAGAGGGAGACACAGAATCGGAAACAGGCTCCAGGCTCTGAGCCATCAGCCCAGAGCCCGACGCGGGGCTCGAACTCACGGACCGCGAGATCATGACCTGAGCCCAAGTAGGAAGCTTAACCGACTGAGCCACCCAAGCGCCCCTATATAAAAATTTTCAAACAGAAAAGTTAATGAGAATAGTATAATGAACACTCATGTACCTTTCACCAAGGCTCAAGTTGTTAATATTGTGCTATTTTGGTTGAATCTATATAGGTATGCATTTTTTTCCCCAAATCATTTTTTTTAATTTTTTTTTTCAACGTTTATTTATTTTTGGGACAGAGAGAGACAGAGCATGAACGGGGGAGGGGCAGAGAGAGGGGGAGACACAGAATCGGAAACAGGCTCCAGGCTCTGAGCCATCAGCCCAGAGCCCGACGCGGGGCTCGAACTCACGGACCGCGAGATCGTGACCTGGCTGAAGTCGGACGCTTAACCGACTGCGCCACCCAGGCGCCCCTTGATCCTAGCTCTTTATAGAGCTCACTTTATCTGACGGAATGTGGGTCTGCCTCTGGCTCTCGCTGATTTCCCTTTCCCAGGTATCAGCGGGATGTCGTATTTTTTTAAACTTAGAATTTATTTTTTTCCAAGCAATAAGCAGTGCTTTGAGCTCCTATTTTATTAATGAGCCATCAGATTACTTTGGTAAAAAATAAATAATAATAATCAAGGCTTGCTTTTGAAAGGGTAATGGACAGCAGAGGCCATCGCGGGGAGTAGGGGATCAGCCCCCTCGCTAACGTGAAGCTTATCCTTCCTTTTTTTGCAACTATGAGAGCACACTCTCGCGAGACATGTTGACAAACATTTCTTTTCAGTTCTGTTTTGTGACTTCTGAGACTTGGGGCGTGCAAACAGGAGTAATCACTTAAATTGGTGAGGCTCAGAAAGGCCATTGAGCCGACCCGGGGTCTGATTTCCTCGGGGATGCCTTCTGGAACACGGAGGTCTCTGGCAGAAATAATTACTACAGGCTCTGGCAGACCCCCAGCCCATAGTTATTTTCTATCCTATCCAGGTAATTGGCCAGAGTAAACCCTTCTAGATGAATGGGGCTGTCCCCACTCTCTTTTCCTCCAGCGATAGTGTGGTATGACCACAGTACAGATAATGGAGGTCCAGTCCCCCCCCCCCAAAGTAACAAGTCCAAGTGACCCTTGGACAACAGGGGTTTGAACTGCACGTGTCCTTATGTACGCAGATTTTTCACAGTATGATGCTGTCAGTGGATTTTTCTCTTCTTATGATTTGTTTTTTTTAATTTTGTAAGTTTATTTATTATGAGAGAGAGAGAGCAATTAGGGGAGGGCCAGAGAGAGAGGGAGAGAGAGAATCCCAAGCAGGCTCCGTGTTGTTAGCGCAGAGCCCCACGCGGGGCTGGAACTCACGAACTGAGATCGGGACCTGAGCTGAAACCAGGAGTCGGATGCTTAACCGACTGAGCCACCCAGGCGCCCCACTTCCTTAATGTTTTTCTTCATAGCAGTTTCTTTCCTCTAGCTTACTTTATTGTGAGAATACGGTATAAGATATACATAGATCAAACAAAATATGTGTTAACGGACTGTTTATGTTATTGGTAAGGCTCCTGGTCGACAGTAGACTCTTCGTAGTGATGTTTTGGGGGAACTCAAAGTTACATGTGGATTGTTGACTGCGTGGGTGTGGAGGGGGAGCGGGTAGGTATTTGCGAATCTGATTTCGGAAATTACCCTGTTTTGTCAAATCTCACAGGGATAGCCCCAAGGTCGAACTGTGTTCTCACTCCTGTTACAGGTTTGGCACTATGCTTCACACAGCTAACACAGTTCCAATGAAGCATATATAATCTTTTAATTTTACTAAGGTCTGGAGATGTGCAGAGGATGTTAAAAGAAAGGGGTCTCCAGTTTTTCTAGCTTCTGTCTTCTCTCCCCCGTCTCTGAGTTTCTCACCATCTCTCCCCAAAAGAGAAAATTATACAGTGTTAATATCCAAAACAACTCACTCACCGGGGCTTCCGCGTTTAAATTTATAGATGTCTGCCCATCTCTGTGCTTAATGAACAAAATCCTTTAACTTGTACGGAGAGTGTGCTATAGGAGGAAAACAAAGACAATTAGGGTTCTGTCCTCCAGGAATCTACCCTCTAGAAAGGGAGAGTGATTTCCATTGATTAAGGACAACAGGAAGCAGAAAGAAATACACCCTACAGCTTTATGTGTTTGTGTTTTACATGAACATTTCTTTTATTGACAAACCACGAAAGAAGACAACCTAACCTTCTCCCCACCCCCCAATAGAATTAGGGCCTTTAGATTCCAAGATGGAAACCCCAACCCCAACTCTAAGTAATTTAAACTGGAAAATACAGGAGGTTGAGCTAGCTTTAGACATGGCTTCTTTAGACATGGCGGGCGTAAGGCCAGACTCACATTATCTTTGGGGTTGTGTCCAGAGTTAAGCTCTAAGTAGTATTACTCATAGTTTTGGGCTCAGATGAAGCAGAGGAGAGTTGATTCCCCCACAGATCAAATGAAATCCTCAAAATAGAATTGTGGGCTCTGAGTAATCTGACTTGGTTCATCCTGGAACCACTCAGTTGTGGGAGAGAGGGATTGGGTATGGGAGCAATGATGTACTGACTGCCCTAGCCTGGCTCATGCTCGACTCCTGAAGGTAGAGCCAAGTCCACACGAGCTGAGAGTAGGATGAGGTGGTTCTTCCAAAAGGCAATGGACATCAAGTGATGAACAGATGCTGGGTGGTAAGGTAGCAGATATCTACAATGATGAGTGATATACAGTAAATTATGGACAAAGGAATATATCCTACCTGTGAAAACTTGAGCTCTACCCCTGGTCCCTCAAGACGATGTAAATCTTGACCTGTCTTTCTAGGCTGCTGGTCTCAGATGTCATCAACGCAGCCTGGACAGCCGGTCATCATGATCCCGAGGTGTGCGCCCGTGTTCATGGCAGATTGCCTCCAGTGGACAGAGTATTCATTTCCCCCTGTAGCCTAGTACCCCCAGCCAAGCAGCAGCACGCAAAGACTTTGCTCCCTTGACATGGGATGGAGACCATTTTCATCCTTTGGGGTTTGAAAGACTTTCCCCCCTTTCACTACCCCAGAACCTCATTCCCCTGAGCTGACATGTAGGGTCAGGTTCACCGATGGACAGTACAACTTTTCCACCTCACTGTGTTGGGCTTCTTGGGTTTTCTTTTTAATTTAATAGTAGAAGCCATACCTTGTATGTTTCAAAAGCCACTATTGCTGCTGCCATCTGCTCTTACCAGTCCCGTTCTGTTCCTGTTATCGTGGCTGCTGCCGTGGTTGTTGAAAGTGGCAGTGAAGACCGAGAATGCAAGTTGGATGGTGATCTCCCAGTGTTAACTAAGGCAAAGAAACAGCACCCCTGGCAAACCAAGTCGCGAAACAGTTCCACGTTTGTGATGGCTCTCTGAAAGGCAGGGGCTTGGTGCATGAGCACGCTCTGCTCAACTGAAGTCTTTTGCCCACTAAGTTGGTAAGAGAGCCCACTCTTCCAAATCCATCTGGAGTCAGTCATTCCCCCAGGTTCTGATGATACTTGGAAACCTGACGGATTAGACTCAGCTAGAAGCAGCCGCCTGACTGGCTGCCATTTGGTTTTTGCTTCTGAAAACTGATGACTTTAAACATTGCCTCACCTGCCCACGTTGGTGTCGTGGCTTCAGAGAAGCTCTTTAGTGTTTGATTATGAGTTCCTTGGTGTCGTTTATAAAAACCGGCCGCTTGAATGTTTTGTGAACAAAACGCTGTCTGGGTTTTGAGTCTGGGTGGGGGGGTATCTCCCAAAACAATCTAACGAAAAAGCTTTTCCTCCAAATCAAATTTGCCAGATGACTGACCCTATTATTTGAATTTCGTGTGGCTTTTGATACGTTGGGAAGGGCAACCCTGAGAAACGTGGAGATACGATTATTGTATCACATTTGAAAATCCCTGTGCTGGCAGACGCTGGCTGTTTCCGCCTGTTTCCATAACTGCATTTAAAAGGCATTAAGTGTTGTGCTTGTGGGGGTTACTTTTGTTTGGTTCTTGTCCTCAATTCGCTCTATAATGTCATGCATTTCGAAGATACACTTTGATGGTATTGCACTGGGGAATGAGAACGTTATTGTTTTCCACGGGACTCGTTGAAAAGATGATGCTGCGTTGATGATAATGACCTGTAGAAACGTTCCACGTTCAAGAACATTCCCATCCAAAGCTATGCCCTTTCGCTCATTCTCTCAGCTTGCGCCATCATTTTAGGAAAACAGCGCATTAACCTCTGTGACTACCATCATCACTAGCCTCATTTTATCGGAACACTTCTCCAGAGTCAACACAGTCCAGAATGTGGAATGACGTGGAGTGTTCTGCCTCATTTTCTTAGCTAGCTTATGGGGGCTTCTGTTACCTGCTAGGTTAAAACTCCTGTTAGCCACCAAGCTGTCAGTGGAGATTCCTGGGTCAGGCCCTAAGACCCGGTGTCATTCTACAGAAACACCAAAGCCTGAAGGCCACCAGCCTCACCACTGTGGCACACACCAATTTTGCGGGAGCAAGAAGGGACCAGAACAGTTGTCTTTACGAAGAAAACACACACACAAGGGCCAGTCCCCCCACCCAAAATCTCGAAAGACTCGTGAAAATGGGAAGGTGCAATAAAATCCCAGGGGTGCACGGGTTAAGACAGCCTATGTGTCACTTTATGCCGGAGAGAAAGGAAGAAAAAGAAAACCTCCCATTAGATACCTCAAATTCAATAGCTACAGGGACGTGGTAGGTGATGTGAATGACACAGACCAGCCCAGTACAAGAGGTGGGTGCAATGAAGGACTGGAGAGGACATCCCCAGTAAAAGATTGGTCCTTTCTGTCTGCAGCACCAATCATGGGCAGATATTTGGAAGGTTTTTTTTTTTTTTTAAGTTTACTTATTTATTTTGAGAGAGAGAATGTGAACAGGGGAGGGGCAGAGAGAGAGAGGGAGAGAGTGGATCCCGAGCAGGCCTCTCAGCACGGGGCCCGTCACGGGGCTCGATTCCACGACTGTGCGATCATGACCTGAACCGAAATCAAGAGTCAGTTGCTGAACCGACTGAACCACCCAGGCAACCCCAGATATTTGGAGCTTTAAAGAGAAACTCAGGGTGCCTGGGTGGCTCAGTCGGTTGAGTGTCTGACTTCAGCTCAGGTCGTCATCTCTTGGTTCATGAGTTCGAGTCCTGAGTCAGGCTCTGCTGTCAGTACTGAGCCCACCCACATCAGATTCTCTGTGTCCCTCTCTCTCTGCCCCTCCCCTGCTGGCCGTCTCTCTCTCTCTCTCTCTCTCTCTCTCTGTCTCTCGGAATAAGTAAATTTTAAAAAAAATAAAGAGAAACTCAAGTTTCAATTTTCATCGGATGTCTAATTTTAAAATATCTTAAAGATTGTGTTGGGGCGCCTGGGTGGCGCAGTCGGTTGAGCGTCCGACTTCAGCCAGGTCACGATCTCGCGGTCCGTGAGTTCGAGCCCCGTGTCGGGCTCTGGGCTGATGGCTCAGAGCCTGGAGCCTGTTTCCGACTCTGTGTCTCCCTCTCTCTCTGCCCCTTCCCCGTTCATGCTCTGTCTCTCTCTGTCCCAAAAATAAATAAACGTTGAAAAAAAAAATTTTTAAAAAAAGATTGTGTATGTTTGCGTGTGTGCCCCCACATTCATGTATAAATATCAGTAAATGCAAATGGGGGGCTATCGTTATGCGGTCTTCACTTTAAAGCGGACGTGGGCACAAGATTTAAGAAATTAGCTTTTCGACACACGTATTATGAAAAATAAAGGTAAGACACTAGCAGTAAGTAAGAGAAAAATAAGGGGGCGGGAGAAATGCAATCAACATTGTCCTTGTAACCCCAGAGTCTCCTGGGACCACTAAGCTTTTCTCAGGACCAGTGAGGTGGCATGTGTCAGCCCCACCACCATATTGGTAGGACTCCACTCAGGCTTCCTCTCTTCCAGTTCTTTCTGGCAGCTGCGAGAGAAAGTTCCCAGGTGTGGGATGACATCAACTCCTGGGTCTCTCACTCCAGTTGGACTCACGTCCGTGCAGAAAAGCCATCTCAGGGAGATGTTCTGCCTCTTTCCCTGCTTTGCAAGCCTTCCCACTCCCCACCAGTTAGTGCTCTGGGAATAGCAAGAAAATGAAAAATGCCCTCTTTCCTACCCTGTGTCTCACATTATCATGAAACTTCTCTGTCAACATGGCTTCTTTGGATCTTGCCATCACCTTGCTCTCCCCCGGAGGTCAGGAGGAGCTACGCTGTGTCGCTGATGTTACAGAGCGACCCAGCTGAGCGCAACGGAACCGCGTGAAATGCAGGGGGACGGCTTTTGTTTGGACAAGAAGGGTGAGGGAGCTGGCCTTTGGGCACCGTGGGAGGGACAGGGAGAGGAGGAGGCTCCATCTGACCCTAACAGAATAGAAGGTGTTGGCAACGACACGTGTCAGCATGTACTAAGTGTCGCACTTGGTGTTTGACATCTATTCTCTTGCTCAGTCTTCATCTCCGCCTCAACCCAAGTTTGGTATCATAATCTTTATTACTTGGGTGAGACTCAGAGAGGTTGATGAACTCAGCTAATGCACGTGCTGAAGGCGGAGCTGAGATCCTGGTCAGACAGCTCTTTCCACAAATTTACTCTGCACCTCCAGAAGAGGTCAAAGATGCTTCACCTTGAGCCAGGGAGACATCAGACTCAGGACTCATGAATTCTCGGTAACCCTATTGGAAGAATATTAACACGTTGCAGGGTCTACAGAGAAGAAACACCAAGAGACTCAAAACTAAGCCTCCGAGGACCGACAGAGGTAAATGGGGACTTTTAGCCTCAGAGTCAGAAGATTTTTAAAAATATATTTTTTTTAATGTTTATTTATTTTTTTTGAGACAGAGAGAGACAGGGCATGAACAGGGGAGGGGCAGAGAGAGAGGGAGACACAGAATCGGAAACAGGCTCCAGGCTCTGAGCCATCAGCCCAGAGCCTGACGCGGGGCTCGAACTCACGGTCCGCGAGATCATGACCTGAGCTGAAGTCGGCCGCTTAACCGACTGAGCCACCCAGGCGCCCCTTAAAAATATTTTTTTAATGTTTATTTATTTTTGAGACAGAGACAGACAGAGCATGAACAGGGGGAGGGTCAGAGAGAGGGAGACACAGAATCCGAAGCAGTCTCCAGGCTCCGAGCTGTCAGCCCAGGAGCCTGACGCGGGGCTCGAACCCACTGACTGGGGGAGCATGACCTGAGCCAGAGTCAGACGCTTAACCGACTGAGCCACCCAGCCACCCCAGTTTGTTTGCTTTTCATGAATCCTTTCAGAGATTTCATACTTACACAAGCATTCACACACACATGCACATACACACACACACAAATCATACTGTATCGTCTCTTCTGTCCCTTTTTTCTCTCCACTGTGTGTCTAGAATCTACATTTACACAAATTCACCGAGTGATTCTTCTTACTCTTGGTGGGAATGTAAGTTGCGGCCACTATGGAAAAGTGTAGGGAGGGTCCTACAAACATTAAACGCAGAACTACCGTACCATCGGGTAACTCCACTTGTGGGTATGCATTTCAAGGAAATCAAGGAATTTCAATAAATTCAAAAAGATATCTGGAGCCCCATGTTCAGCATTAGTTCTAATAGCTAAGACTCAGAAGCAACCCAAGTGCGAACAAACATTTTGGAATTACGTTTTGGAGTTTGGGACAGAATCTGAAAACCGTGCCTGTACGTAAGCTGCATATTCTTCAGACATTTCCAATTTAAGTATTAGTTCATCCCATATCTAGGACCTCACAAATCGTGAATTAATAGGATCTGAATGAATGAGGTGATATTTAATGTATGCCTGTTCTGACATTCTCATTCTGCACATTGCCACGTGCCTCCCTCGTGTGAAATAAAGCCACTTCTTTTTTTAAAATGCTTATTTATTTATTTTGAGAGAAAAAGAGAGCACCGAGTGGGGAGGGACAGAGAGAGAGAGAGAATCCCAAGCAGGCTCCGTGCTGTCAGCGCAGAGCCCGGTGTGGGGCTCGAACTCATGAACCGTGAGACCACGGCCTGAGCCAAAACCGAGAGTAGGACGTTTCACCGACCGAGTCACCCAGGCGCCTCAAGTAAAGCCACTTCTAAGAAGAGACTGTGTCTTTTCTTTCTGTTCATACATACCCAACACTCAGGACAGTGGCACCTACAGCATGGTGATTAGCTGCTGGGGGAACGAGCTAAGTGTGCAGTTTGTGTGGCTGAGTGTCAACAGGGTTGACTGAGTGGTATGGACCTAGAGGCTTAGCACAGTTCCAAGTACCGACGTTCCGGGGGCTTGTGCAGGAGACAGACATTTTAAGCCTCCGTGCATGGCTTCACACCTTTCCTCCTTCTAGATGTGAAGGGCCTGACGCTTTGCATGGAGAGTTGACGGCAAAGAAGCAAACAAAATCCATAAACCCGGCAAACCAAACCGTCCTCCCTCCAGCCAGTCCCTCAGGGCAAACACCAGCCCCAACTCTGGCAGGGCTCCCCGGCTTCACAGCTTGGATTCGTAGCCTCCTGATCTCTCAGACTGATGTATAAATAAGAGAAACATCTAATATTTCTAAACGTACGCAAGTTATCTTTACTCGTAGTCCAAAAGAAAAAAAAAAGGAGGAAAGCAAATGGAACTTATGAAGAGCATTTTTTTCCCCTGTAATTGATCCTCCCTAAAAAGCAGTGGTTGAACTTAAAAGACCCTCTGTGAAGCTTGAGACTACCAACCAGCTCCTCCCAGGGCTTTTTAAAGACAAAACAACAAGCTGGGGTTATTAAAGATGAGCCTCGAGCTGTAGTGTAAGACAAGGGTGTGTTAGGAATGGGAGTAAATGACCCTGGAACTGTAGGAGTCTAGAAGACAAGGAGGTATAAATAGCCGAATCAAAGGGTGCCTATTCAAAGCTGTCCTTTTGGCTGGACATTCTGGGGGAGAGCCGTGCCTGGGGCAGCTCCACTGCATCTGGGGGAGGGAACCAGAGTGGACCAAGGAGGCACCGCATTCATTCTGCTGTCTCATTTTCTGGTTTGCAGTCATCCCTTCCTGCTGCAGGAATGGACTAGAGATAAAATGCAGACAGAGCCTCCCCCAGGGGTAGAGAACCCAGAGACTTCACAACAGTGTGGACACAAAACGACTCCAATGGATAAAACCAACTAAAACTTGGCAAAAATCAAATATGCGATAGGGAGAGTTGAAATCATATTACGCTAAAATGCTTTCTTTAAAAAAATCTCCAGAAACATTCCATGGATGACATTTATGCCTCTACAATGTCTCCGTTATATAGTAGAAAAGTATCTGCTTTCATTTGATGGGTTCCCAGAATTCTGCCTCTGTGCCTCAAATTAACTCTCTGACTTTCAATTCACTTCAGTTTAATTCAATTCAATCCAATCCAATCCAATCCAATCCAGTCCTATGCAACAGATACTCAGTCATCACTTAGTACAGCCAAGACATACATTAAACACCTTGAAGATGCAAAAATGAACAAGACAGGAGACATAAGTATTAGTGATGAAAGGGTCTTAGAAGCCATACATTAATTTATTCACGTAGATACTGAATCACTGCTAGGTGCCTAGCCTTGTGTCCCCTAGAACACTCAGGAGATAGCAATAAGCCACAACAGGCAAGTCTCTGGTTCTCATGATCCAGGAGTATGTTCTAGCATCACTTGAAGAGCTTGTATGATGCCCATGCCCGCACTCCACACCATCCTGAAGATTCTGATTTGGTCCGTTTTCATAGAATCATGGCAGGGCAGGTAATTCTGATGTATATTCAGACTTGGAACCAGAAATGTAGCCACTTCGCCATCATCACATTGAGGGAACTGGGGATTAGAAAGAAGTTGCGATGCTCCCAAGAATTTATACTGCTTATACTGGGACATGCTGGGACCTTGAATTTCATACTACACTACTCACAGCCTTGTAAGTAAAAAGATATATACAAAATGACCGTTAAAATAGGTAAAGTGTGACCAGGGCTTTAGGAAAGGTGCAGAGTACATGAGGATATGGAGGGAGAGACCACATCCAGGGTGGTGTTCAAAGATGCCAGATCAAAGGACCTTAAGATGACAAGGATTATGTAAGTGTTTAAATACGGAAGGGAAGTGCGAGATCTCCAACTTTGTTCTTTCTCAGGACTGTCTTGGCTAGATAGGATCCCTTGCGACTCTGTATGGGTTTTATGTCTGGCTCATTCATTTCTGCAGATAAAGAAAGGCCACTGGGGTCTTTACAAGGATTGCATTGAATCTATAGGTTGCTTTGGTGCATTGCCATCCTAACAGTATGAAGGGCTGCGATCCATAAACAGGGACATTTTCCATTTATTTAGGTGTTAATTTCAGCAGTGTTTTTGTTCATTTTCAGTGTGTAGGTCTTACCCCCTGGGTTAAGTTCATTTCTAACTATTTTATTCTTTTTGCTGCTATTATAAGTGAAATTGTTTTCTTGATTTCCTTTTTGGATAGTTAGCTGGCCAGGGTGTAGAAATCCAACCAATTTTTGTATGTTAATCTTATATCCTGCAACCTTGCTCTATTCGTTTACTAATGCTAATGGGTTTTTTTTTTTAAAATAGACTCTAGGATCTTCTGTGTATAAGAGCATATCATCTGTGAAGAGTTTACTTTTTCCTTCCAATTCAGAGGCTTTTATTTCTTTTTCTTCCCAAATTGCTCTGACTAGCACATCCAGTATTACGTTCAATGAAGTGGCAAGAGTGGATGTCCTCCTTGTCTTATTTCTGACCTTAGAAGAAAAGCTTTCAGCCTTTCACTGTTAAGTATGATGCCAGATGTGTGTTTTGTGGTTTGTTTCCATAAGTGTCCTTTACCAGGTGGAGGAAATTTTCTTCTATTCCTGTTTCTGAGTGTTTTTATCATGAAAAGATGTTGGGTTTTGTCAATGGTTTTTCTTCGTCAACTGACAAAGCCGTTTGGTTTTTTCCTTTTTTCTATTAATGCACACATCGTCTTGGCTGATTTTCATGTGTTGAGCCACCATTGCATTCCTGGAATAAATCCCACTTGGTCATGGTATATAATCCTTTTAATAGGCTGCTGGATTTGGAGGGATTCTTTCTTAAGTAATTAAATGAATCTAGGACCTAAAGGGGCTCCCAGTGAGACGCCTGGGGATGGGGGGAGCATATCATCTAAGGAGAAAGGTTGCAGTTGCTAAGAATAGCAAGCAGAGAAATTAGAAAGGACAATGCATACTTTCTTCTTATTGGCTTGAAGAAGTCTTAGAAAAGATTCTGTGAAGGCCTTAGGTTGTCCAAAATAATGGCTGCTGACAATAAAAGCCCTGACACATGGCGATGCTTCAAAGTCGCAGGTGAGTAACATGGTCCACATACCCATGGAATGGGTGTCCTGAACAAGGTCTGGGCAGTAGGTTACAATGAACTGAAAATAAGTAGAGTCATTTCCATGACCGTAATGATAACTCTGTGATGCCTGTTACTTACCATATTCCTGTTATTTATTGACGCCCACCAAGCCACTCTGAAACATAGTGGCTTAACCTAAAGGTAGTCGCTTTATTTTTTCTGGGAGTTTCTGAATGGTAGGAATCCGGAAATGGTTCAGACAGTGAGTCTGGGGGTTGAGATCTCTCATTTCACACAAATGGGCTGCTGGATGGCTCTCTCTCACTCTCTCTCTCTTCCTTGAGTCTCAGAGCTTCTCTTGTGCTTTTTCCACACTGGTCACCATGCTTTTCCTCACAGTGCAGGGTCCGCAGAGTGGTAAGACTCGGTGGGTGACACAGCTCTAGCTTGAGGGCTCCAGGGCCCCAGGCTAGGGCCTCGTACCTCTAATGACCAGCCTCCAAAGCCACACAGCATCGCTTTTACCACAGCCTGCGGGTTAACCCATCACTAAGGTTGGCCGGATTCAAGCTTCCGCCTCCCCAGCTCAGGAGCGTCAAAAATTTGCAGATAGGTTTTCACACAGCCACGATCCCCTGGACTGATGACTTTAAGGGAATGTAACCGATTGGAATGTAACTGATTGGAAAATTTAATCCGCTGATAGTGCAGCACAGGCTTCGTCATTTGGCCCACAGAACTCCCAGCAAAGCAGAACTGTTCAGTCAATGGCAAGCAGAATGTCAAGAGATCCCAAGCGATCAGCTTCTTGAGTCCTGCATTTGCGATGCACGTGTAAGTTGGGAGTTTTACCAAATATCACGACTCCCGCTCCAGATATGCGAAACCCGTCTCCCAGAAAACCACGTTCCATTCTTCTTCACGTCAAGTGTAAGAAAATATCATCAAACATCATCAGATCGAGGCCCTCACAGTACCCGTGGCTGACACTTATTGGCTATTTTCATTTGCATGAACCATTTCCCCTACTCCACAGATCACAGAGCCAACAGCTGATAGCCCTTCAATGAACACGATGATACAAGAATGATGTTCGGTGTGTGTGCAAAAGAGGTCTCGCTGTGTAAATAAAAGGTTGCTCATTTATTTATGATGCAGAAATCCATTGTGCATCCAGCAGAAAGAACCATCAATTATTTATTCAGAACTCCCTGTCTCCAAGTACAGCTTTTTTGTGTACATGAAGCATGTCTGCTTTTATTACTTTAAAACATGTAATTTTCCTTTTCATCATGGTGGATGTTCTCTCTCCAAGTGTGTGGCATTGTAGCAACCTGTACGTTTGATAAAAGATTTCTAGCTCATTAGACCTCTTTTTTTTTTTTTTTTTTTTTTTTTTTTTTTTTTTTTTTTTTTTTTACTTACCTAAACCCTCTGTTGCCCTGTAGTCAAACACCCAGGAGTTATGACAGATGGATATTGGGAGTTCATTCATTCACTGATACACATCCCCCCCACCCCCCAGTAGAATTACTGCACAGCTAAATCATTAACTATGTTCTGGGAGAAAACATCTTCTCAGGCATCACTGGCTTATCCTAACTCTAGTGAGGGCATGATCAGAGTGACATTATCTCTCAAGTGTTTCTTTTGTAGCGCTTGACTCATTCACGTGAGGTCTGGGTCCACACATCACATTGCCGGATCAGACGATCCGGTTTCTACAGTCCGTGTGGGAACTGCAAATAGTGGAAAGTGAGATGTCCACAGCCTCCTGTGCAGGTTCTCCAGGGGGCTCGTCGGTCCACGGATCCGTGTACCCCAGCCCCTCTGCTACAGCACGCAGCTGGATTGTAACTAAGGGCAGATCCTTGGTGTGGGCCAGGAATTCCTTCTCTTCCAGCCAGCTATCCAGGGCTTCCACGACACAGACGCTGTGAAGTCCTCTCATGTAAGGTTTGGGTGGCTGGCTGGCAAAGATTCTGATCCAACACGGCTCTGAGTCACTTGAGTAGTGCCAACAGCAAAAGGCAGCACTTGGGGTCCTTACCCAGCACCCCCAGGGGCAGTCTACTCTTGGGCCGCTTGTTGTGGCTTGAGGCTCTCCAGATGCGGGGTTCCATTAAGGTGCATGGCTCAGATTTCCCTTTGGGTGAGCCTACTGAGTGGAGAGTGGTTGAATAACAGCCCGGAGATGCCACCTCTTTGGATCCATTGCAGCGTGCATGTTGACGCCATGTTCCCCCCAGGCTGCTTCCGGTAGATGATGGAATATGGTGGAGGAAGGGGAGGGTTGCTAGAGGCAGGCCATTTCTTCCCTGATGTGGAACCCCTTCAATGGGCAGTCCATGCCCTAGGGCTTTCCATCAGAGAGGCTTTCTCAGGGCTGCCTTGGAGTGTGAGGCTCTTCCTACCCAGTGTCCTTTAACAGGGGTGTCCCCTTCACTGAAAGATAAAGAGGCATCCTCCCCCAGAAAGCCTCTCCTCCTGTGCCATTTCAGCGTCTGCTTTCTGGAGAACCTGAACAGATAAGGCTTGGTTTCCAAATTTCCTCTTCCTTTTTACCCTCGTTCTTCATTCTCCTCCAGGCTCATAGCTGCAATCCTGTATCTGCCCCCACGACAGCCTTTTTCTTCCCTCCTTTCCTTTTCTTGTGGAAGATCAGAAAGAACTACCTATCCCACCTAGCTAAGCCCAAGTCATGAACACACACAAAACAACTGGTTTGCCTTCCAGTCTCCACTCTGTACTGGGTAGATCTTGGTCCTCTGTCCTCCACTCCCTCATAGGACAGAGGGACCCTTCTAACGAAGCAAAGAAAACAGCAAAAATCAAATTGAACTTTGCAAAACAATTGGTGAAACACTCCTATGCTGTTGCATCTGAATTTTACCTGATCATGTTTTATTCATCTTTATATTATCATTTCCAGCACCTGGAGTAGTTCTAGCACAGTGGTAGTCATTGGTGAACAAAGACCCCACAGAATTTATGTCTGCTGTTCCTCGCTCACCACACACACACACACACACTCCTCTTTACATAATCTCCCAGGCACCACCGGGTATCCAGTGACTTCCAGCTTCCTTCTGGCATTTTCTAAGACCTTGATGGCTATGCGCAAATCAGAACTCTCACCATCCAAATGTGTTCTTGGTGCTCATCTAAAATCCATATTAAAACCCTTATTCCATCAGTCCCCATTATTCTAGCTTCCAGAAATCTGATTAAACTCAAAGTAGGAAAAGAATTTCCATGGAAGTCAGGATCCCACCTATAACTAGCTGAAGATTCTGGATAAGTAGTTTCATTTCCCTTGGCTTCCATTTTCTTACCTGTGCTACCTAGTTTATAATCCCTATTGTAAACTGAAAGCAATTTCTGAGAAATGAATTCATACAACAATATGAATTGTTGAAATTTTATGTTTTCTGGGAGATAGATAATAGGTAGGTAGGTAGATAGATATGGTATATTTATATATTTTTTACACTTTTAAAAGCTTTTTAAATTAAAAAAGGCTATTTTGAGAGAGAGAGAGAGAGAGAGTGCAGGGGGGAGGGGCATGGGGGGGAGAGAGAGAGAGAGAGGGAGAGAGAGAGAGAAAATCTTAAGCAGGCTTCATGCTCAGTGCAGAACCGACATGGGGCTCAATCGCATAACTCTGGGATCACGACCTGAGCCAAAATCAAGAGTCAGATGCTCAACCAAATGAGCCACCCAGGCATCCCTATTTATATTTTATTTTATTTTATTTTATTTTATTTTATTTTATTTATTTTATTTTATTTTATTTTATTTTATTTTATTTTATTTTATTTTTTTATTTATTTTGAAAGAGAGAGAGGAAGAGCACAAACAGGAGAGAGGCAGAGAGAGAGGGAGAGAGAGAGAATCCCAAGCAGTCTCTGCGCTGTCAGTGTCAAGCCTGATGTGGGGTACGAACTCACAAACCATGAGATCATGACCTGAGCCGAAGTCAAGAGCCAGATGCTTAACCCACTGAGCCACCCAGGCACCCCTATATATACATTTTAAAAGATACTTGGTAAATCCTATAAATCAGTTGCATTCAGCCTTTCTGTTGACAGGAGTAAAGAATGTCAAGGAGTGTTGCGGCCATCCTGGGAGAATTGAGAAAGTGATTTTCCTGGCATCAGAGTGTATCTGTCGCTGCCTCACCACACACACTCACACACACCACCCTTCCCAACCCCCCATCTCTCGAGACTCACATTCTCACCTGCTCTGGAAGGGTCAGTGGTCTTGTTGATGCACTTAGCTAAGTTTGCTAACTCTGGGGTTAGATGTTAGTCCTTTGGTTGTCCATCAAGGCACACAACAAATGTCCTGACAATGAAAGACAGAAACTAATAAATGACATGTGGGAGGATTGAAACACAGGGTTAAACCTTGGCTATGCCTAACCACGCCAATGTTCTAAGATAAAGGAAAGCAGACATAAACCTCCATATTTCTTTTCCCCACCAGTGGGAAGAGACCCTGAAATCCACACACCTTGGGAAAAATGGATCTTGCCCCCTACTCATCAGCTTTAAGTCCTCCAACATACTGGGATGACAGACAGGCTGGAGACACTTCAAATATTCCTCAGTAAAATGTGCTGTGTGGTAAGACCGTCATCTACCACCACCCCCCATTCTGAGAGACTGCAAGAGAAACAAGCCTATTTCCCCCTTGTCCAAAGTTTTTGGCAGGATCTTTACATTTCAGGTTCTTTTGAATCTCAGAATATAGGCAATATATGTTGGACTGTTCCCCTAAATATTCCTGAGGGCCACTTGGGGTCACAGGAGTGGCAGCCTCAGGACAGGCAACGAAAGGTAGGACAGCAAATTCTGAAGGGGAATGAGACGGGTCTGTGAGAAGAAGCCTCTTGGCTGAGATAAGAATGATGAAGCAACAGGCCAAATAGTCAAATAACTGCACAAGTGATGAGCGCAGAGTCCACTCATTGAATGCTGGCAGTGATGGGCAACAACGTATGTTCATGCACACACTGCCCCCTGTTCACGCCCACACTGCCACGCACACTCGCTAGTGTGCCCACACACCTGCCCTGCCACTTGGCAAGAAACTGAGTCACAGACACACACGAGCTAGGAGCATCCTGAAACTCCCACGTTCGAGAATTGCTTCTTGCATTCTACACATCATTTTAGGATTCTGGGGATACAGAGTGCATAAAAAAATTTAGTTTCCACACCCAGTGGCATAGCATCCTAAAAGAGAAAATAGGATAAGCTACAGAAAAGAGTCACATGTCTTGCAAATGTGAGTTTGTGGCCTGAGATGAGTATTTGTTCCAGGGGAATCTCACAGGTGTGGCAGGAATCAGGAGGCACGATGGGAGGGACATTGACCTTTTGCTCTGGTTTCCACACCTTGAGAACTTTCTTGTGCCACCAGCCTGATCTACAGTATTCTTCAGCTCTCCTGGGAGGACATTCACAGCAACATTCTGGTAGTTTAACCTCAGAGCAAGAAAGAAGAGCTATCTTGATAGGTGGCTCAGAATAGGAGCAGAACCCATGGGACTCTAGATTTCTCAGTCTTACACTTTTGATATCACCACTTTGCCCAATGTTCACCTTCGAGTAGCTTGCGTATTGGCTCTTCCAGAAGGACTTGTCTTTTGGCCCAGATGCTGTTATTCCAAATGCCCAGCCTCTAGCTGCTCAGCTACCAGCTACCCTAGCTAATAAGTCTCTAGCTCCCTGAGGCTTATGGACTCCTGCCAACTCTGTTTTGATGGAAACCATATGTTTGTAACTTCATGTCCGTGTCAGATGGCAAGACGTGGAGTAGGAGCTATGGTTTCTGGTTCCAAGGAGTGTTTGCTTGCCTCAGGCTCAGAAAGATCCATCCTACAGGCTGCTGGGGTAACTCAGCATTCCCAACTGCATACAAAAACCCTTTTGCTAGACTCGCCTTTGCTCTTGGTCCTTCCAGACAAGGAGTCAGAACAGTCAGCTCAAAACTGAAGTTGTTCATGCATTGTGTCACCCACCCCAACGTTGCTCCCTACAGGGAGACGGTTTACCTGGAAGGCAGTGAGGATAAATCTGGGCTTTGTTCATTAGGGTGGCGGAAAATACTAGTCATCAAACTCCCAAGTCCCCCCGAGTGCCTATGGTTGATTATAAACAAAGAGGAGGGCCTGAGATGGGCAGAGTCTAGGGTCGGGACCACCATCTCGGGTGTGAGCATAGGAGGCCATAAAGACTCCTATTGTTTACACTGGGCCTCTCTGATGCCCAGTCAGGAAGCCCCCTTCACAAACAGTCGCCTCTGCCAGCCCTGGGGGACCTGGGGAATACATTCGCCCGGCCTTTGGTCTGTGTTTAGACTCATGCCACACCGAATTTCATCTGGGAGGAAAAGCTGTTTCAGATGACCGTGAATAGCAGCTTTCATCAGCTGTCACTTCCCATTACGGCCAGCATGACATGGAAATGTACTAGAGACTGCTGGAGGCCTGGAGCGGGAGCAGCTCTTTCTGTTCCAAACATTGATTGACTTCATTTATCCTTTAAAAAAAGTTAATTAGTCTGCTTTTGCTTCCCCGCTCCTTAGGCTCTTCTGTCTCTTCAGGGCAGAAAGACTGGGTAGCTTAGGCTGACTCTGCGTGGAATTGAGATGCCGATCCAGCCAGTCCAGATGATTTCCGGAGCTCCACTGCATGTTCTTTCCCCAGGAGCCGTCAGCTGTGCTCCACCTTCCTCATACGGGCTTGACCTCAAGAAACAGGATGCCTTCTGTGTATTTGGAGAAATGGGATAATGCTTTTGTGGCATGTATTCTGTCTTATATTTGTTGTTGGGAGTGGTCGTTTGGGCTCAATTCAATGGCATTTGGTAAAACGGCTCTCTAAAAAAAAAGAGAAGGAAAAAAAGAAAAAGAAAGAAAGAAAGAAAGAAAGAAAGAAAGAAAAGAAAGAAAGAGAAAAAGAAAGAAAGAAAAAGAGGAAGGAAGGAAAAGAAAAGAAAAGAAAAGAAAAGAAAAGAAAAGAAAAGAAAAGAAAGAGGAAGGAAGGAAAGAGAGGAAAGAGAGGAAAGAAAGAAAGAGAAAAAGAAAGAAAGAAAAAGAGGAAGGAAGGAAAAGAAAAGAAAGGAAAGAAAGAAAGAAAGAAAGAAAGAAAGAAAGAAAAAAGAAAGAAAGAAAGAAAAAGAAAGAAAGAAAAAGAAAAAGAGGAAGGAAGGAAAGAGAGGAAAGAAGGAAAGAAGAAGGAAAGAAAGAAAGAAGAAGGAAGGAAAGAAAGACAAAGAGAAGAAAGAAAAGAAAGAGAAAAAGAAAGAAAGAAAAAGAGGAAGGAAGGAAAAGAAAAGAAAGGAAAGAAAGAAAGAAAGAAAGAGGAAGGAGAGGAAAGAAAGAAAAGATAAAGAAAGAAAGAAAGAAAGAAAGAAAGAAAGAAAGAAAGAAAGAAAAAGAAAAAGAGGAAGGAAGGAAAGAGAGGAAAGAAGGAAAGAAAAAGGAAGGAAAGAAAGAAAGAAGAAGGAAGGAAAGAAAGACAAAGAGAAGAAAGAAAGAAAGAAAGAAAGAAAGAAAGAAAGAAAGAAAGAAAGGGAAAGAGAGGAAGGAAGGAAAGAAAGAAAGAAAAAAGAAAGAAAGAAAGGAAAGAAAGAAAGGAAGGAAGAAAGAAAAAGAAGGAAGGAAGGAAGGAAGAAGGAAGGAAAAGGCGGGCTGGCCATATTTGTAGCGTTTGCCAATTTCCACAGTGTAAATACTCCCGCCATGGTCAATTTCAAGCTACTAGCATACCATCACTGAATTCAGAGCCCATGAAGTTGGGAAGAGATGGCAAAGATTTGCCTCCGGTGAGCCAACAGGAGTCAGCTCTAGGCCAGCTCATGAGCATGTTGGTTGGTTATACAAAGCTGTGTGATGGGTACACATAGGAACTTCTTATTGGCCTGTATTCTTCAAGCCAGCACAGATAATAAAAGCTCTGAATCCAAGTGATGGAGGGGGTAGGAATGGGGAGAAGTGGAGCATGACTGGCTATAGCCCAAGCTAGCTGATACAATGGGTTTTACTCCAGCCTGAGACCAGACCAGTAAGAACCATTCATTGGCCATTCAAGATGTTGAATCAGGTAATGGGGACAGGTCAAGCTCTCCTGTCTTGGTCCTCAAACTCCTGCTTCGGTTTGGCCATCCCGTGAAGAAACACAGAATTCGGACTCAACCTTTTTTCATCCAGCCTTGAAAACAAATCACCAGATTTGTAGTGCTGTACTGTGTTGGGTGGGCAGGAAAATGAATCTAACTGCCTTTGAAGAAACATGGTGAGTTTTCTGTATAAGCTGCTATGGCTAAAGTGAACTTGCATGAGGCACCTGGCCTTCCCTGCTCATCACAGATTAGTTCAAGGATTAGTGCTTGATTCCAAGCCACTGTAGGTAGGGTGGGGCCAGTGGAAGTAAGTCAATGGCCTCTGGGGTGATCTGGGACAAACATGTCCCAGTGGGGGGCACTTATACAGCCTGGTGGCAAAATGACCCCATTGGTCCTCTTTGGGAAAACATATAAATGTAAAGTAAACACAGAAGATTTGAGTCATTTCCCCTCAGCCATTTCTCTGTGAAGTGCTGAGAAGCTGTCCCGGGTCTTTGTAGAATGTGAGGCATGCCCAGTGCAGTAATGACCGCACCCAGGCTCTCGTTCCCTTCATCACAACAACCTGTGTCCGCCTCTACCCCAGAGTGAAGCCAGTCCTATGCGTAAGGACACTGCAGTCTAGAAAAATGAGTTTTGTATATAATTAGCATACAAATAACAGCATTGAATTGATCACCAACGGGTTCACTGAAGGCTGTGGAAAGACGGGGAGAGCTTACATTATGGAGTGGTTGGGGAGATTATGGAAGAAACAGCATCACAACCTGGCCTGGAAGGATTCACAGCACAAAGACCTGCAGAGAAATTAGGGGGTTGGGGAGAACAGAAGAACATTCTAGAAAGCATGAGCCAGTGTCTGAGAGGCAGGCAGGCATGGACAGTAAGATGGGGCGCAGGAAAGGAAGAAAGGAAACCACAGAAAGTAACATCAAAACTAAATAATCCAGACTGAAGTATGGGAAGACAAATAATGAGTTAATGAGAACTTCTGAGCAGGAGGGAGTCTCTCTAAGAACGTCTGGAAGATGACTGTGCAGACAGTGTGAAGCCAGGAACATAAAAGAAACAAGATCCTATTTCGCCCCGAAACAATCTGACACTGAAACTTTTTTTTTTCTGGTCAGGATGCCAGTTGAATTAAAAGATGACCACAGATATGATATCTGGCATCGATGAAAAGCAAAGGAGAAATGTGGAATGCCATCTCTGGAGGTAAGTGAACCCAGCTTGGACATCTTGCCAGGACTTGGGTAACTGCCACGGGGGAGAGCTGGTTCCTACAACAGGAATGAGGTATGGATAATCAAAGGAAGTGGAGATAATAGGATTCACTCATTTAAACTGTTCTTTGGGGTTTTCTTTATAAAAGTGCTGTCTCCAGAGGAAACAATAGCACTTCGATTATAGACCTACTCTCCGGAGAACATGACTTGGAAGAAACTCAATAGATTCATCACAGGGTCGTTGCAAAAAGTAACATAACACCATCTAACACCGTAACTGTAGGAACTGCTTAGAAATGCTTTCTAGTATGACTCATTTGACTTTGAACCTCTCAAGAACAAAGTCCTCTGTGATGAGGTGCCTGTCATGGACCAGAGGTAGTGGGATGGTGGGCTACGGGTGAAGGCCCTGGAGGCTGACTGTCTAGTTCGTAGTCTGGCTCTATCGCTTGCATCCTTTGGAAACGTAAACGAGCACTGAGCGACTCCGTGACTCAGTTTCCTCTTCCATAAACTAATGCTGAGGTGCTGGGAACACTAAGCAAATCCACATGTGAACTTAGAATACAACCTAACACATAATAAGCACTCAATAAATATTAACCTGGGATACCTATCAATTTTTCTTTATGGAATGTTTATCTTTGTTCATAGCAGGTGGGCGTTTGTTGAAGTTCTGTAATATCCAGAATGGAGGCGGGCCATGTTCAGACCTCCCGATTTCACCTGTTGCAGTACATCCCCTGATGCTTATAAGAGACATTGTCTTCATGATAAATTGTTTTAGTCTGTGGACAATAAGGGCTTTTAGTTGCTCTCTGTCAAAGTCATCCTTGGATGTTTTTCTGGAGCCTTTAGGCTCCGATCAGGTCTTCTGAATTGGTCCAGATCACTGACCTTGCTCTTTCTTCCCCTATCCTGTGCAAGGCCAAATTCCTCCCCCAGGGGGATGGGAAAATGGAATGGGAATGCATTTGGAAGTGCATTATTTAATAGGAGCGTAAGAATTCCTGAGTCTTTGCCTCTTTCCTCTGAGAACATGTCTCCTTTATTGTCTAAGTGGGCTTCTTAATGCGGCCAGGTTTCTTTTCTTCTCTTTTCTTCTCTTCTCTTTTCTTTTCTTTTCTTTTCTTTTCTCCTCTCTTCTTTCTTTCTTTCTTTCTTTCTTTCTTCACCTCCTCTTCCTCCTCCTCTTAAATTTTTAGGTCACCTCCAACATTTATAACAGGGTTCTATTTTGTTCTCTTTTTTTAAGTTTATTTATTTGTTTTGAGAAAGACAGAGACAGCACAAGACAGACAGAGGGAGGGAGAGAGAAAATCCCAAGCAGGCTCTGCACTGTCAGTGCAGAGCCCAATGTGGGGCTCGAACTCACGGACTGTGAGACTATGACCTGAGCTGAAACCAAGAGTCGGATGCTTAATCGACCCACCCACCCAGGTTCCCTGTAACAGGGTTTTAAACAAAACTTTAAGGCTGCTTCATTTCGTGCTGGTTTACAGAGATCTGCGGAGATCTGTGTCCCTGACTCCATTGCTATTTGCTGACCCAACAACATGACTCTGGAAATTTGGGCCTCTTTTCCCAACCCCAATTCATAGTACTTTCTATTCTGGAGCTAATTTTACTTCAGGATAATATATTTGCCCTCCCCTCTTGTTATTTTGTTTCATTTTATTTTATTTCGTTTCATTTATTTTATTTTATTATTTTTAATGTTTATTTTTAAGAGAAGCGGGGTGGGGGGGGAAGGGGACAGAGAGAGAAGGGGACCGACGATCCCAAGGAGGCTCTATGCTGACAGCACAGAGCCTGACGCAGGACTGGAACTCACAAACCATGAGATCATGACCTGAACCGAAGCTGGACCCTCAACCAACTGAAGCACCCAGGCACCTTGCCTCTTTTGTTTTTTTTTTTAAACCAATGTGCGTATGCAATTCATGAGAAGACTTCATTTTTTCTACTTGTTCCTCCCTCAAAATTTGCTCTTTCTTACTTTCCCCCCAAACTTCCCATCTCAGTCCAGCTTTCTTCGTAAATGCCTGCCAGTCTCCCGATCTGAAGATAAATAAGCCGTAAGGATGTAACACACAACACAGTGACTGTAGTTAACAATAGTGTATAGATCTTGGAAGATCTCACATCACAAGAAAACAAATTGTAACTATGTGTGGTGATGGGTGTTGAATAGACTTTGTATGGCGATTACTTCACAATATACACATATATCAAATCCTGCTGTTGTGTACCTTAAACTCATACAAAGTTATGTGCCCATTGTATCTCACTAAAACTGGGGGGTAAAAAATTCAGTGCCTTTCTCCAGTTACGGGGAGAATTTCTTCCAGCAATTCCTCATTGTCCAAAGTGAGTATTTTGAAAATAACTAATCCCTTTCTCATACAGTTTCTTTTTAAAAATTTTTAATGTATTATTTATTTTTGAGAGAGAGAGCGCGAGTGGGGGAGGGGTGGAGAGAGAGGGGGACAGAGGATCTGAAGCAGGCTCCAGGCTCTGTGCTGACAGAACAGACTCGGGGCTCGAACTCATGAACTGCAAGATCATGACCTGAGCCAAAGGCAGACGCTCAACCGACTGAGCCACCCAGCCATGTATTCTCAAATACGATTTTCAAAAAGACCAAATCAATAGGCGTGCCATGGTTAATTCACAGGGTGGGAGGCAGGCTTGCATGTGGGGAGTGGAGCAGACACAATGGTTTCTAAGGTTCTCTTCTCCCTCCCACACTTGCCCCACAAGCACAGCATTTCTGAAGCATGCAGACTTTGCAGACCCTCCTAATATTTTCTCTGACTTCCTTTGGCAGTTTTCCCCGGCAAGGCATGTTGATGTGGGCTGCTGTACCTGGCCGGGTCTCACCAGTTGTCAGGACCCCGCTGGAAAATGACTCTGGTCGTTGTCTTTCCCACCGTCCTTCCCCGGAGGTTAGAAGGCCTTTCTGAGTTCCATCGCCCTCTGACATGCGAGCAGGCACAGGATGATATTCAGATGAATGGGATCCATGGGTATAATCCAAACAACTAGGTGAGGGGGTGGAGGGGAGAAAAAGGAGAAGGATTTTCACCAAACTAGGTTGAAGTTTTCATGGACTGAGAGACGGACAGGAATGAGAGAGAGAGAGAGAGAGAGAGGAGTTTTGAATTCTCTTCTAAGATGTTCCTCTCACTGACCACTAAATCCAAGTGTACCTGTTTCTCACTGTCAAAGGTCAGAGCGGTCCGTGTGTCTGGCGTGCCTCCGTTTCAGCGTGCGTCGTAAGTATAATCTGAAAGCCCTTTAAATCGCCTGACCACGTCATCTGAATGGTCACTAGGTGGCAATGGTAATGCCACGCCAAAAATCACACATGAAAATCAGCAGGTGTCCGTGTGGAATTTAAATGGCATACATCGCTATGATAAAGGCCAAAGAGGCCCTGTGATGCACCGTGCTGTTAGACACCAAGAAAATTCTAGAGAATATTAGATCGTGTTGGGGGAAGACAGAAAGCATAACAACAGAACTGTTGCCAGTGATGGCAGACCTGCGGAGTCCAGGAGTGTATTTCTCCTGCCTTAAGTACACTTTTAAAATAGGCGGGTTTTCCAAGAAAGCATCTTTGCACGAAATATGGCATCCACGGTCACTGATGAGACTCCCGTTTTCACATCTCGGGACTGCTGACCACGAGGGACATTTATCTAGGCTCTAAGATCTTCGCCCAGTCCCGGTCTCCTCCTTGCTGGTGCGAGGTCCCAGAACAACCACCAGCCCAGGTGAAAAGGAACCTGGGGTGCTGGAGGGGACAGAAGGTACCAGGAGTTGGGGAAACCTCTCTCGCGTGTCCTTTGGTGGCAAACAGCACTGACCTGAATGGTTCCAGAAACCCATGAGCCGTGATGAATAACACTTCCCTTTCACTGACGATATAAAAGAATCAGTTAAGTTTCTCCCTTCAGAGACACTGTGATTGGATTAATTGAAGTGAGAACTTCTCGTTCAATATCAAGGAAATCTTCAAGCTGAGAGAATAATCAGAACGTAGCTCGAGTTACCGCACCAGAGGGATGTAGGTTTCGACGTGGGGGAAAAAAGCAAATGCAGAAATCGGGTATTGTGTCATGTGTGAAAATACTCCCTAGTGGTCGGTAGTCAGTCTTCTGCGGCACGATAGCTTAGCATTAAAGATTTACAGAAGGCACTGTGGGTGGGCACATTTCCTGGAATTGGGGCACAGCCTCCGGGGATTGTGCCTGTGATGATGGCAGCCACCACCGAAGAGTGATATCCTTTAGAATAGGCATCCATGAGGGTGTCATGAGTAGAGTGTAGACTGAAGCCAGAAATAAACCACAGAGAACTCACAGAAGAACCCAGCACGCAGCCACTAGGGTCAGAGCTGCAGGGTATTAATGATAATTAGGGAGATCAGTAAAGTGTTAAAAATAAGGGCAACAGCCCATCCACCAGGGATTCCTACTACAACCACTTGAAATACTTGTGTAGACAGATTGGGGGAAAAACAAGGCAATTTCCTGATTTGCTCCGTTGGGCAGGATGTCCTCAATTCTTCCGTAGATGACTCTTGGCAGAGAGACCTTAGTCATTCCCTCTGCCAGGAGCTTCTGGGATTAATGGGGTGACATCCTTTGGCTGGCAAGGATTTCCTTCTGGAATAAACCAGGAGTTGAGGAGTAGAGCCTTACTGATGAAATCAACGCACGTCTCACAACCCTGACCTTCTCATCTTTTCCCAAGTCCCTTTGGCCAAGGCTGTTTTCACACTGTCTTATCTTGATTTTTTCTTTGCTTTCTCTCACCCAACTCATGCCATCCCTGCATCAGAGTGAGTTTAGCATGCAGTAAACTCCTTCCATCTTTAAGCTTTCTGACTCTATAACTACAGCTTTATTTGTGCTAGACTCTGGCTGTATGAGTTGGAGCAAACCTCTCTCTGTCCCCACACCACATGTGGTTTGCATTAACATCAGGAAGAATGTCTCATGCCAACCCTTGAGCTGAGCCCAGTGTGCCATACAATGCAATGGTATCCATTTCTTCCCTCCCACTCTGAAGCTCTCTAGTCATTGCAGGTAAATGCCCTGATGCTCTCTGTATTGAGTCCAAAGGTAAGTCAGAAGGAACCTAGAACTCAGCAGACAGCTCGAATAACCCACAGGCTGCAGACATTGTGACTAGGAGTGTAGTATGCCAGGAAAAGAATGAGCTAAAGGTGTGATGAGTGAGACAGGCGGACCAAATGACATTGCTCTGGCAAATTATATAGAGTCCACAAAGGCAGGTCTGGGTGGATATCCAAAAGGCCAAAGCAAGGGTGCCTGAACTATGGAATTGTCAGTGGTAACCGGCAACTTCTAGAGGAAGTACTGGATTCTCCCCTCCTAATCTAAAAAAAAGTGCTTCCGCAGTGCTGCTGGATGCAACTTGAAGTTGCAGAAATACAGTTAAAAGCTCCCGTTGTGTCATGGAGGGCCCTTCTAGGATGTCTCTTTAATTCTGAACTGTTAATGGAGTAAGAGCGGCTGAAAGGGTCTTCTCCTCTGTCCTCTTAGAAGGTCGAGAAAATCTGGATGTGACCCCTGGAAAGAAGTGCTAAGGTAGACCCTTGGGGGCTTGGGGTAGGTCTTGACAGTGCTGGAACGGTTAACCCCAAACAAAGATCCCCTTGAACTCCAAGAAAAAATTGAGTTCAAAGTTAACTGAGATTTTCTGCACCGCGGTTGACATTTTATCGACAGTTCTGGGCATTTGCTTATGCCCCCGGCCAGTCATATTGAATCCTTGGATTTGGGTCCAGGGGGTTGGGACAAAGATCAGATTGCTTTGCTGTCTTTCAAATTCTGAGTTGTTAGAAAACTTTAAAAATTAATGTGTCTTTTGTTATTCCTGAAGAAGGTAGTGTAGGTTGAGGATATAATGAGGATTGAAGCAGAGAACATTGTTTACTGTCAATAGTTGGAATCACTGAGTTCTTGGAGGGTTTTTTTGGTTTGTTTTTTCATTGCCTTCAAATACTGTTTTTTGTTTGTTTGTTTGTTTGTTTGTGTTTTAGAGCATGGGCAAAAGAGAAAAAGACACTGTGATTTGCCAAATTCTTTTTTTTTTCAATATATGAAATTGATTGTCAGATTGGTTTCCATACAACACCCAGTGCTCATCCCAAAAGGTGCCCTCCTCAATGCCCATCACCCACCCTCCCCTCCCTCCCACCCCCCATCAACCCTCAGTTTGTTCTCAGTTTTTAATAGTCTCTTATGCTTTGGCTCTCTCGCCAAATTCTTTAATATCAACCCACCTTCCCTATTACAGCCCTTCGGAGTGTTACAGTGAGTGGCCCAAAGGAACAAGGAAGAGGACATGAAGTACCTTCCAGGTCCAGAATGGAAGTTGAAATCTCAGAACACTTCATAAATCTGGGGGGTGGGAGGGGGTCCCTTACGCCTGTTGCCAACACTGAGCCTCCAATCCCAGGGCCGGGCTGAATAGCGCCTTTCCTTCCAGCCTCTCAGACCTGGAGCGTGACCCCGAGGTGCCACAAGAAGGTCCCTGAGGGCCAGCTGGCTCCACCTTTCATTGTTCTACTGAAAGGAAGTCAGAGTGTTCATCCATTCTTTTTATTTTTAGGAAGCAAAATGGAGACAAAGATAGGCAAAGAGGTTGAAACCCTGACCGCCATTAGCTTCAACCCCCAAAATATAGTAGAAACCTGTGACCCTTTTGTGCTTCAAGGCTCCAGCTAAGCCCACTGAAGCTGCCGTGTATTGCTAAGAGTATGATGACAAAATTGCTTTTCTTAATTGCTCTTAAATGTAATGAAGCAGAAAACGGAAGGCAGGCCTTTCGATTCTTAGCCTCATCAGTAGCTAATGAATCAAGCATTCCGTCCCTGGATACCATGGGTTTTAACTAGCACTAGGTGCAGGATTTATTGGGGCGGATGGCTATGACGTGAGATGCCGCTCTGGAAAATTCCCTTGGAGTTGGAGAGCTGTGCACCCACCCGGGCAGCCTGGTGCTGCGGGACAGATGCATTTCCTGCCCTGGTTCCTTCACTTGGGCTCTGTAACTAAAGAGGTCCCTCATGACGAATTCCTCCCACACTTTTAAAACCACATTTCCCATGAAGGTCTTTCTGAGGTGAGGTAAAAGCTAACGGGAAGCACAGTGAGGGGCCAGGGTCAGGTTGCACTTGAGAAGTTTATTATGATTCACACAATGCTGTGGACCCGGCAGACATATCCACTCCTCTGTGGCATCGTAAATGTAGAGGCAAGCAAGTTTGACAGTCCCTTTCCCTGACTTGTCCCTGCAGCAGAGACAGAATCCCTCCCAGCCCACACAAGGAAGGCTGTGTTAGTGGGAAAAGGTATTTCCCAAGCCTCATCGGAAGGGTAACTTCTTGGAAATCCTAACCAATATTACTGTCGGTGATAGCTAATATTTATCAAGGACCTATCCCATACGAAGCACTACTCTAAGCACCTGATGTACCTAACTTTATCGAACGTTTACAACAATTCTACAGACTTGAAGCCATTGTTGCTCTTGATCTACCAATGCGAAGGAAGCAAATTAAAACCACGATCATCCGCTTCTGTGATCTTAGTGGACCCAGATATCTTCCGGGTACCCATATTTGAGGTATAGGGTGGGAGGCTGAAGTGTGGTGAAGTTAATCAGGCTATAACAAGAGTAAGCTGTCATTTGAGATGCCAGGAATCCTGTCCATTTTCCTTTATAAACCTCTTTTCCTCGTTTTATTCCTTTGTATTCCCTGAGCTCTAGAGCAGGGGTAGCAAAGAAGTTGTCATCACATGCACCAGCTTCAATCAATTGGTAGTGGCTCCCCAAAGCCTATGGTTGGGGAAGATTCTTGGGGCAAATCGGGGTTTGGTATGTCAAAGTACGATGATCAGCTGGCGATGTCTTCTGTGGGTACGAAGGGAGCATACAAGGCATGTGACCCAGGTAACGTACATACCCACAGTGGTGCCATTGTACCTCTGCTGATGCTCCACTAATGACCCAAAACAATAAACTCATGTATTAACTTAGGTTTCCTGAAGAGCTTCTCTGTGGTGGCACTGTGCTGTTTCCTGCCCTCACGCCACCAAACATAATCCCACCTATCCTCTGAGAGCACAGTCAAAGACGACTACACTGAAGAATGGGTTCACTGTCCTAAGGCTGGAGATTCAAAGAGAAATCTCAACAGAGGCTGGCCAGCAATCCGAATTATTTAACTGGAATCTCAGAGTAAAACTGACCTAGCTCTGCATTGTATCTCAGGTTTGAGAATGTTTTTCTCTCACCAGGGAGGCAAGAGGTGGAGTTGGGGGTGAGCGTGGAGAGTAGAACAGACTGAGGAGGAGAGAAGAGGGCATTAGGGCTTCAGGAACGGTTCTGGGAACTTAGCCCAGGAGTTAAAGAACCTAGTGTCCCAGGTGGAGGTGGAGAGGGGGAGGAAGGGGAGGGAGAAGGTCTTCCCAAGTGTATGGACAGTGACCAGAGTGGCAGCTCAGCAGGAAACTGGAAGTAGGAGCATGTAAGTTCTGAGCTCTTCGCTCCCGGAGGACATCATTTTGAATCATGAATAATATAGTAAAGCTAGCTGCATCCGGGCAAGAGTAACATGGAGACCAGATATGATAAAAGCAACCCAGGGAAGGGAAAAGCAATATGATGGGACCTTCTTAGCAACTAGTAGGTTATATCAAAAAGTCATAGTTCTGGAATTCACCTTTTGAGAAGCAAGGGATTTGACGATAACTTCAGATCAGCAAAGGAAGTACTCTTATTCTTCAAGGGACTCCACATGAGAATGTATCAAGAAAAAAAAAGACAAGAGTGCTATAAATTCAAATTATTCTACTCAGAGGAATTTGAAAGCCTTGTTGTACACAGGAATTAAAAGCCACCTTACGTTGGTTATAGAAGCCTTTCTATGAGTGGTTACCAATCTTAGCAAACGTAGTTGGTAAGTCTGGGTCTTTTATTGACAAAAACATGGATACAGTTATGAATGGCTCTGTGCTTACAAGTCAGAAGTGGGATGTAATGGGTGGGGGAAGAGATTGCCAGCAGATGTAAACTTAGGGGTGAAGGATCTCCCTAGACATTTAGATACTAGAGCTGAAGGAAACCGTAGCATCAACTTTATTCCCTTCATTCATCAGACAAGGGAACATGTGGCAGACAGACTCTAAAGTGCCCCCCAACATCCCCCACATCCTGGTGTACATGCCTCTGAATAATCCCCTCCCCATGGCGTGTGGTCAGGACTTCCTTCTGGCCAACAGAATATGGCAAAATTTATGAATCTCATTCCTGTGATCAGGTTATGTGACACAAGATTTCATCTTGCTAGCTGACTCACTCAGGAGACTCTCCTTGCTGACTTGATGAAGCAGGCAGGCATGTTGAGGAAATCTACATGGAGAGGAACTGTGGTGGCCTCTAAGAGCTGAGTGGCTTCCAGCTGACAGTCAGCAAGAACTAACTGGGTCCTTGGTTCTATAACCTCAAAAAAAAAAACCAAAATTCCACCAACAAGTTGTATGAGCTTGGAAGCAAATTCTTCCTCAGATTAACCTCCAGATAAGATGGCAGCCTGACTGACTGCAGCTTTGTGAGACCCCGATCAGAAGATTCAACCAAGCTGTGCCTGGACTACTGACCCACAGAAACTGTGAGCTAAGAAGCTTGTGGCAATTTGTTCTGTAGCAATAGATAACACACACACACACACACACACACACACACACACACACACACACCCCAGGGGAAATAGATAATTATTCTATGGTGAATTTAGTGTACCTCAGTAAATATTTATTTTAAGCCCTCTGAATGTATGGTACTTCTCAAGATTGAATTGTGTTCCCCCAAAGAGATCTGTTAAAATCCTAATCCCAGTTACCTGTGAAATTGGCTCTGCTTGGTCTTTGAGAATCTAAACAAGTTAAGATGAGGTCATACTATTTAAAAACAGGAAAGTTTGAAATAGAACTATCATATGACCCAGCAATTGCACTTCTTGGTATTTATCTGAAGAAAATGAAAACTCAAAATAATACATGTACCACCATGTTCACTGCAACATTATTTACAATAGCCAAGATAAGGAAACAACCTAAATGCCCATCGATAAATGAATGGATAAAGAAAACGTGGAATACATACACAATGGAATGCTATTCAGCCATAAAAAAGAATGAAATCTTGCCATTTCTGACGATACAGAGGGACCTAGAGGGCATTAAGAAATAAGTCGGATAGAGAAACACAAATACTATATAATTTCACTTATATGTGGAATCTAAACAAACAAACAAATAAAAAATAAGCTCATAGTTACAGAGACCAGACGGGTGGTTGCCAAGGACAAGGTGTGGGGAGTTAATGAAATGGGTGAAGGTGGTCAAAAGGTACAAACTTCTAGTTATAAAATAGGTAAGTTATGAGGATGTAGCATACAGCATGATGACTATACTAATAATACTGTATTATAGACTTAAAAGTTTTCTAAGAGAGTAGATCTTAGAAGTTCTTACCATAAGAAAAAATTAATAACTATGTATGGTGATGGATGTTAACTAGACTCATTCTGGTGATCATTTCACAATGTATACAATTATCAAATAATTATGCTGTATGCCTGAAACTAATACAATGCTATATGTCAATTATACTCCAATAAGGAAAAAAACCCAAAGAGCTTAGAGCATACTACACTAGATGGTGGGCCCTGAATCTAATGACTTACAATGTTTTTATAAGGACAGTGCATTTGGACAGAGAGGGCTCACAGATACATAGAGAAGGAAGATGGCTATACGAAGACAGAAAGATAAATTCCAGTGATACACCAAGGAAAGACAAGGATTCTGGAAACCACCAGAAACTAGAAGAGGCATGGAACAGATTCTCCTTCAGAGTCTACAGAAGGAACCAATCCTGCCAACACCTTGATGTCAGACTTCTGGACGCTTTACCCATAAGAGAATAAATTTCTGTTGTTTTAAGCTGCTCAGTTTGTGGGGATTTGTTAGGGCAGCCCAAAGAAACCAAAAACCATGCCTTGGAAGTAAGCTTATTGATGCAAATTCTCAATGTTCCCAAATCTGAGTGCTTTTTTAAAGTGATAAGATCCCAGGACAGAGTTAGAGAGGTGAAAGACCAAATGAGAGCAGTGCAGAAATGAGGTGTGTGCACACACTTATTTAAACCACATGTGATCAACCATAACAAGCAGATGGTAGGTAGGATTTAATGTTAGATGTTAAGTAGAAGAAACATAGTTCTTTTGTTTTTGTCACGAAACTATAAAGACGAGGCAATGTGACAAGCCCACTTTTCTTACACATATCACATAAGAATAAAACTCATTATGTTAAATAATCCACTTCCATGAGCAAAAAAGATAAGTTGGAATCATAAAAATAGCCAGTTAATCCAAAGGAAGACATCAATACATAAAGAAAAAAGCACAGATGAGTCAGCTAGAAAACACATATCAAGGTGATAGATTTAAACCTAATTATATCAATAATCACATTAAATGTGAATGTTCTAATTACCTCAATTAAGTTGCAGAGACTGTCATAATGGAAAAAAAAGGAAGACCCAACTATATGCTGCTCACAAGACAAGTACTTCAAATATAATGACACAAAGTGATTAAAAGAAAAAGAATGGAAAAATAAGACTTGCCATGCTAACACTAATCAAAATAAAGCTTGAGTGACTATTAATTCTAGACAAAGTATATTTCTAAGAAAAGAATATAACCAGGGGTAAAGAAAACTACTTCATAATGGTAAAGAGGTCAATTCATCAAAGGTACATAGCAATCCTAAATGTATATATGTACCTAATAAGAGAACTTCAAGATGTATAAAATAAAATCCAATAAAACTGTAAGAAGAAATAGAAAACTTTTTGGACTGTTGGATGTATTTGTTATTTTGAGTATAGTGATGGTTCCATAGTTTTTATGTATCTCAAAACTTCTCAAGCCATAAGCTTTAAATATGTATAGTTTATTATGTTCAACTGTATTTCAATAGAGCTGTTAAAAAGTATTTTTGAAATCCAAAAGAGTAAAATGAACAAATAATAAATAAATTAACATTAATTTTTGCTTTATCAAAAAACCCAAACCCTCCCATGTTTTGCTTTTGGACCAAAAGGAAGTTAGACATAGTTGATTTTAAGGAAGGAAAAGAACATATACAAGTCTAAAGTTTTGGTCATTTTCATTGTCAAAAACATAAGACTAACTTTAATGTTGAAATAATGTTTACCTCATCAGTAATATTGGGATGTGTAAGCATTATGTTCTATAAATAAGCATCAATAAATGAGAGCAACTAACCTATTGTATGAAATGGGTGCCTTTTATTAAATAAAATAAAAACAGAAGCAAAATTATTTTTTTAAACAGAAATAACACTGAAGGGAAAATGTTCAACAAAACCTGTGAAGACGAATGTTTTAAACTCTTTAAACCTTTATCACAGAAAACATACGTATTTCTGGTTACATAAAAGGAGACAGAAAACCTGGTGTCATGATACAATTTGATAAATACATATAAAATGAGATTTTCCAACTTTAAGTTTAAATTTGTAATCTGTTGTCATTGTCTATAATTTTCCTGATAGTTTTGCCATAGTGAATTTACATGTAATACATGAAATAGTTCCCAGTTTAAATTACTGAAGTAGAAAAGGTACAGAATTAAGAAAATTCTCAGAGAAGCATTTTGAATAAGAGACCTTCACAACATCGTAAGAAATTATCAATGAGGATGGACATAAAACAGAAGAAATTGTATTTCCTCAGAGAAAGAACCTGATGAGTTCTCTCAGATGGGCTAAAATTTTGCAATACTAAAAAAATTCAAAGACTTGAAGCATATAAAAGCTACCTTTTTGACGACTTAGTCATAGAAAAATATTTTAAAAGACCTTTGAGAGGAGCTTTTTTTAAATGTTAATGATCATCAAATATGGTCAAAAATCTTGGAACTTCAAATAGAGCACCTCCTTAATATAGCATATGCATAAATATAATTACTACTTCAACGAATATGAGAAAACAAATTGCATCAAATCACCACCCACCACCACAAATGATCTTTCAGTTCCCTTTCCACTACAGGGGGAAGAAAATAAACAGAAATATACAATCGGCTTCACAGGACCAAACTAATAAGGGAAACTATTAATTTTCTTGTTTTTTATGAACCTTGATATATTTGCAAAAATCCCTGGGAAGCCCACGTTTACCCTTGAAAAGCTACAACTTATAATTTAAGAAAAGGCAGGGAAGCTAAAACTGTTGAGCCAACTTGATAGATATATAAAATGCTAATCGCCCTAGTCTATAAAGCTGGGAGCCTTGTAAAGTTTTATTTCATAGCATAGAAGTCCTATTTCATGGTAAATATCTTCATCTTGTGAAACCACTGCTAAGACCATTTCATCATGTGGAAGTTTTGCAACTGTAAGCATGAATTAATTCCATGACCTCAAAGCATTCTGATAAACAGAGCATCCCCGTTTGATTAACCTAGTTTTTAGAGTTGTTGGGTTGAACAGCAACCTTGCCAGGGTATGAATCATCTCCGATCAAGCCTTTTTCTCTAAAGCTTATTACTTGAAAAACCAATCAATTTTTAACTTCTGTATCACCATCATTTTCCTCTTCTAATGAAAATATATGTTTCTATCCTAGATGATTCTATACTAGATGATTGCAGGGTGTGGCATAGACTACTTAATCTACCCGATTGCTGTGCCATGAAATGATTCTTTTTAAAAAATGTTTATTTATTGGGGCACCTGGGTGGCTCAGTCGGGTAAGCATCTGAGTTCGGCTCAGGTCACGATCTCATGGTTTGTGAGTTCAAGCCCTGCGTGGGGCTCTGTGCTGACAGCTTGGAGCCTGGAGCCTGCTTCAGACTCTGTGTCTCCTTCTCTCTCTGCCCCTCCCCTGCTTGTGCTCTCTCTGTCTCTCAAATTTTAAAAAATAAAAATAAAATAAAAACATTTATTTATTTTGAGAGAGAGAGAGAGAGAGAGCTCGCGCACGCTCATGGGGGAGGGCAGAGAGGGAAGGAAAAAGAGAATACCAAGCAGGATCTGAGCCACCAGCACAGATCCCAACGCAGGGCTCAACCCTACCAACCATGAGATCATGACCCGAGATGCCATCGAGAGTTTGGCACTTAGCCACCCAAGTGCCCCTGAAATGATTCTTTAAATAAAGAAAATACTCTGCCACGTTGCTGCCAAGGTGTTACTGAGGAAGTGTCATTGAACTTAGGTGTTTTAGGAGTATACAGTAATGAAAATGAAAATATCTCACCTTTAGGGAGACTGACCTCTAACCAAAGAAAACCTGTAGTCTGTGTCGTCAAGACTTGTGCAAACTCTAATGTGGTCTACAAGTGAAATGTGACATCACTAGGATTCCCCCAGCAGACAGTTTGATGAAGCCTGCATTTATATATTTGCTCACAGCTGGTAGGGACCTTCAAAACCATTCAACCTACTCCTTGATGAGAAAATGGAGACTCTAAGAGCCCTGAAGGATTGATGTAAAACCACAGGATAGTTCCAGGCAGAGCAAAACTCTAGGACCTGCTTGGGGTTGCTCCTTACAGAGCCTCACAACTGTGTAGTGGGATGACCTACTCTATCAAGCAACCCCAAGTGTTTACCTTCTTTTTATTGAAAAAAAAAATGTTTTTAAGTAAGTCTTACCCCTAAAGTGGGGCTCAAACTCACGACGCTGAGGTCAAGAGTCGCCTGCTTTCCTGACTGAGCCAGCCAGGGAGCTCAGGGATTTGCCTTCTGTTGGATGACTGATGGTGGGGAAGCCTAGCTGGTGTCCCTCCTGCCCACGACTTGTTTCGGGAAAATGTGGGGATGTAACTATGGAGTGACGAACATGAACTCTGTCAGTGAGTTGAAATGACTCCTCTCTGTCAGTGAGTTGAAATGATTTCTACTTAGTTAATTAGACAGATTTAAGGTTTGGAAACTTGTGGTGCGTTTCTGAACAATCTTTTAGTTTCAAGGGACAATGCTATTAAAGTGTAATCCAGTGATCCCAAGTTGCATTATCTCTGCGCAAAGAGGCCCGAAAGTGTGTGGAAAGATAGGATGTGGATGTATGTGGGCATGTTCGTGCGAACTACAGTCCTTTTCCAGAATCCAGAATCGTCCACAAATCTTCTAAACAAAAGCTGAAACTCATGTTCTCTTGGCTATGTCCCAGGCATTGAGATAAGCACTTTTTTCACATAATATTTCAATCCTCTTAACAACTGTATGGGGTGTTACTATTATCGTTCTTTCTTTACAGGATAGAACGCTGGGGAGCAGAGAGATTAGGTGTGCTTCCCAGAGTCACACAGCTCGACATTGACAAATTTAGAATCCAAATCAAATGCCCACCCTCTTAATAATCCCCACTAACTCTCAGGAATAAAGACGTATGGCGGAAAAATCAGGCCCTTTCAGAAGGGTCTAAGAAGGGTGCAAGGTGATTTTTTGTTGTTATATTAACGTATCTAGTGTCCCTGGTATCACTGTGGGTTCAGGCCTATGCTGGTCAGTTTTATCTGGTCCTATCAGTTCAAACTAAAATACATCATCGGGCGCCGGGGTGGCTCAGTTGGTGAAGTGTCTGACTCTTCGTTTCGGCTCAGGACATGATCTCCCAGTGGGATAGAGCCCCACGTCGGGCTCTGCACTGGCTTGAGGTTTGGGTTTGAAGTGGCCCATTCTTCAGGAATTGTAGGATGGGACAGGAAAATAGGCCACACTTCCCCATGTGTGACAGTCCTAAGCTCTTCTCTTCCCTGATTCTGTGGAAATCACACACAAAGTTCTGGGCTTTCTGGAAAGCATGGCAGTTAAGAATCTGCCTTCCTTTGCCATCGCTCAGCAGTTTGGAGCCCTTTGTAAACCCTAGCACCCCCGTCTGATTTCAGCTGTTTACCAGAAGTGGGGCCATTTACTTCTGTCTCTGGACACGTTGGTTACGTCAGGTAACAAGAAACATGGTCACGGCGCTGTCGTGGAGACACAAGACACCGCAAGACTTGAACGTGAAAAAGGCTTCAGACACGTTTTATTGGGAAGCTGTTTTTCCCCTCGAAGTTGATGGATTCCACTTCACAGAAATGCCATTGTCCGTTTGTTGTTAGGAGCTCCTGGACCTCGGCTGGAAAAACTCAGTTCAGTGATGTTTCTCTTTTGCACTCCTCCTGACAAAAGTGTGGCACGAAACAGATCTGCTTACTACGATGGGATCACTCTCGGACTTGGGAGAAAGAAGGGTTTTCAAGAGCAAAACCTAGAGTGACAAGGGAAAGAATTACTGGGCAAGCATTCAGTAGAATCTGGTTTTTACACCCGCTTTAGACCCGCACTCGCTGGATAGGCTTTACTTCTTCTTAAACCAGGAATCTCAGCACTGCCGAGATTTGGGGTAGGATGATTCGTTGTTGCAGGAGCTCACCTGTGCATCATCGGTCTTGAGCAGCATCCCTGGGATCTGCCCACTAGAAGCACCCTACACTCCATCACCTTTGAGTCAACAGAAGTATCTCCAGACACCCTTCCTGGGAAGCAAAGGCGTCTTTTGTTCTCTTAAGTGTTCCTTTCCTTATCTGTAAGGTGCAATTCAACAGAGCGGAGAGCTGCTGTTGGTTTAAGGGGATGCCTCTGACAGGGTAATCCGCCACGTGAATGGAACGTGCTATTATCTAATACACGTGTTTAGGTATTCACACATTGAATTGGAGACATCTCCATGTGGAACAGATTGAGCAGGTCTCGGCCGACAGAGCCGGATGAAGGGGTTTAGGAGAAATTATTCCTCTTTGCAACAACAGCAAAATCAAGAGTGAAGAATGTCCAGACCCAGGAATGGTTTAAACCCCCACGTAACCAGTTATAGAAAGGATTTAAGTGCCAAATGGGGACCGGATCCGTGAGGTTTGTTCCGACTTTGGAGCTCTTTGAAGATAAAATCACAGTGGGATTGATACTCTGCAATAATGAAGGAGCTTATTAATGTCCAGTGGTTAGAATAAATGAGTTCCCCTTGAAAGTTACCAAGTTACCTAGAGAATTATATGCTCTTCTGGAGACAGAATTCTCCACCTCTAAGAAGCGTGTAGGAGGTCAGCGTGGCTATGGAACAGACAACTGAAGAGAAAGCTTGGCTAAGATGTTCACAGCAAGGACAAAACCTGGGGCGCTTAGGTGGCTCAGTAGGTTGAGTGTCTGAGTCTTGATTTTGGCTCCGGTCATGATCTCAAGGTCATGGGATGGAGCTCTGTGTCAAGCTCTGCACGGAGAGTGTAGCCTGTTTGGGATTCTTTCCCTCCCTCTCCCTTTGCCCCTCCCCCACTTACTCTCTCTCTAAAAAAATCTTAAAACCCCCCTACTATTTGGCTTTTTTTTTTTTTTCAACGTTTATTTATTTTTGGGACAGAGAGATACAGAGCATGAACGGGGGAGGGGCAGAGAGGGAGACACAGCATCGGAAACAGGCTCCAGGCTCTGAGCCATCAGCCCAGAGCCCGACGCGGGGCTCGAACTCGCAGACCGTGAGATTGTGACCTGGCTGAAGTCGGACGCTTAACCGACTGCGCCACCCAGGCGCCCCAAACCCCCCTACTATTTGATATAGCTAAATGGACAAAAGAAATGTGAAGCCAAGTCCACACACAGCAGGAGTTAAGTGCAATTTCTGCTCTGGAGGAAACTTCCAGTACACTGACTCTAGATCTGTTTGGCTGGGATCTGTAACTTCTGACCCTCTTATGAAACTTGAGAAGTTAGAAAGCTCTCCTGGCGGGCTCTAGAGTCATTCATTTTTTTTTTTAAATAATATGAATTTCAAAAAAAATCTACATGCAAGAAGAGGTGCTTTGAACTCAATTCCGTTCTTTTATTATTTCTTAACACAACAAGAGGAAAATGGCGGAATACAACTGTCAGATGCGCTATTTCCCTGCACAAGGCACATCTGCGCAATGCCAGGCAAATGCTTACCAAGGAATCAGAGGCATGAACAAAATGAGTTAAGAGAAAAGATGCAAAGAGTTTCAGATGAGTATCTCGTTTCTCAAAGTGAGGATTTAAGAATAACAAAACCAGGGGTGCTGCATTGTAAAATTAAGGGCACGGAAGGCAAGACAATCAACTGGGCAAAGGAGATGGGGAATTGGGGTTTTCTTAACTCTCCTAAGTGGTATATTCGTACAGAAAATTCAAGGGTCTGGAGCAATGTTGGAACACCTTGAAACTTAAATAATTTTTTCCCCTTCATTTGAATCCCGTGTTAGGTCTCTCCGGAAAGATTTACTTCCCTTGAGGCAGCGTCTATGGTTGAGGCACATTTGGCTGCACATTTGCAGACAACTCTAGTTTCTTTTGATTGACCGCGCCGGAGAAGAAAAAGAATTATTATTTTAGGAGACTGTAGGGTCTGGTCCTTTAAATTTTTGGCAGGTACGGAAAACTTCCATGAGATGGGAGACATTTTCCTCTTGGGTTTACAACTGTAATAAAAGGTTGCTGACAGACTAATTATAAATGTTTTATATATTTCGTGCATATGTGCTTCTCTCTAAACCAATTTAATTCCCATTAATGCTAATCTTGTTAATGCCCACTCAGAGAGGAAAGGAATACTCTTAATAAACTATTGATTTATTTGAGCTATTTAAAGGGAGGGGGAGGAGAGAAATAGATGGGGAGAAGAAAAAAACTGCCATTTTACCCACATCTGTGTTTCTTAGAATATTTCCCAAACATTAACGAATATTCGGTTATCCCTGGTATGAACAGGAAGCAGGGGGAGAAAGAAAGTGACGGTGACAGTCTTCGACCCGTGAAAAATAATGACATTTATTTTTTTTTCTTAGTATTAGCTCCAAGATTAGAAATGACACATTACAAAGAGAAGCAGGTTTTCTTTGTTAAAAAAAAGAGGTAACAAAAAAGGAGGTTCATACTCATAAGCTCTTGCTGAAGTGGGTTTTTCTTTAAAAAAAAAAAAAAAAAAAAAGGACAGTGAACACCACACATAGGTAACTTATGCTCCTACCACTCTTTTCCTGTTCCTAGTGTGAGTGTCCGTCTGGTTCTCCAGACACAGATCCAGTAATTTCTCTCAACCTCAACAAAACCAAGATTTCTAGATCTCAGGGTACTTCAACAAGCTAAGACTGGCCCTTAAAAGACGTTATGTCCACGTCTGAGCGGTGTCCTCGAACACGGGTGACTCCTTGTGACTTAGCGTGTCACAAAGCTAGCCTGGAACTTCAGAAGGCGACAGGAAACCCTCGCTGTCCCATCTCCGATCGTCCTCAGACTAGCTAACCGTCTCTAAAAGGATACATGCCTCACTTCCAATTCTCTCTGGAACAAGTGGCAAGATATAGGGAACAGGTAAAAGATGGGGTTTTGCCCAAGGTCCACCATCTGGCCTTATGAGAAGTCATTTAAACGTCCCTGAGACTCAGTCGCCTTCTCTGTAAAAAGGGAATCATAATCTTTATGTGCTACGCGCTTACCCCACCTTCAGATAAGGACGGGAAAAGGTGCTTTATTCAAAAGTTCTATGGTAACTGGGAAGCGGTGTACAAACATGGGAGTATTATTAACTGGGAAACGCTTTTTGAAAAGTGGTGCAAGAAAAAAAAAAAGTGACAAGGGAGGAAATAGAAGCAGAGATCATTTTATCTGGGACCTGTGGAAAGACAGACAAGAGACAGAGAGGCAGAGACAGACACCGAGATCGATCGATTTACCCTCAGGATTTCCCTCAATGGCCACCAACGCTCATGGTTTATAACTGTGTATAGAACACATAAAATAAAAGTAGAAAACTGAAAGTATTTAGACCAGTGAGGTTTTCCTTTTTTGCTCGTCCAAATGTTGGCATGTGGAAGGCAAGACGCGGGCAGAGGCCAGAACACTCTCTTTAACATTCACTGGGGGGAAAAAAAATTCGGAAACAAATATTTTGAGCACAAATATTAAACTGCCTTTTCCCTACCGAGTGGTAAAAAAATATATTATATTTTGATATTTTTCTTTTCCTTTTTAAATTATACTGTTATCCATCCCAGCCGAAGTCCTGGCCGGTCATCTGGTAGAACTTCAAGTTGAACGGCCGGTAGAAGTCGCGCAGCAGGCGCACCACCTCGCGGTCGATCTCCGGGTGGGTCCTGCCCTTGGTCTTGCCCAGGCAGTGGGGCTTGCTGCTGCCCTCGGCCTTCTTGAGGCAGGGGAAGCCCTTGGTCTCGTTGAAGTAGAAGTGCTTGTCGGTGATGATCCTCTTGAGGCCCAGGAAGTCCTGCACGCGGCCCAGCTCGCCGGCCGGGTCGCTGATGAGCCGCTCCCCGCTCACGAAGAGCATCTGGCCGATGGGAAAGCGGCGCAGCCAGTGCTCCAGGTGCTTGGCGTAGATGCCGATCCAGATGGCGCTCCACGACGTGTCGATGAGGCCCGTCGTGCGGTTCTTGAACGTCAGGCTCTCGAAGGTGGGGATGTCGGGCCGCTTGGACAGCGTCTGCGTGTAGTCCGAGATGGCCCGGGTCACCGGGTCGCGCACCACCACGATGAGCTTGGTGTCCTTGGACATGGCCGAGATGCGCGCGGGCGCCTCGCGGGTCACGAAGTAGCTGGGCGTCTTCTCCATGGTGATCTGCCCGTCCAGGGTCCTCGGCATCAGGTCCCTGGGGAAAGCAAAAGGTCACGTGAGAGCCTAAAAAAGGAGCGACCTCCCCAGCTGTACAGAGAGAGCGCATTCCGAGGAGGGACGCGTCCTGTAGACTCGGGAGCCAGGGCGCCGGAGCTCAGGGCTGACTCTCCCACTTCCTAGATGGAGAGGTTGATCGAATACTGTGCCTCGAGGGAAACAACAACATTATGGATCTCATACAGCGTTAGTGATGCTTAAGGGAGTTAATATACCTCAATACCTTAGAAGAGTGGCACAGAATAAGAGCTATGCAATTTATTATTATTATTATTATTAAAAAAAGTTAACGTTTATTTATTTTTGAGAGAGAGATTGAGAGGGAGAGAGAGGGAGCATGAGCAGGGGAGGGGCAGAGAGAGAGAGAGAGGGAGACACAGAGTCCAAAGCAGGCTCCAGGCTCTGAGCTGTCAGCACAGAGCCCGACTTGGGGCTTGAACTCAGAACTGGGAGACAATGACCTGTGCCAAAGTCAGACGCTTGACGGACTGAGCCACCTAGATGTCCCTTATTATTACTATCATTATTATTATTATTATTGTCAGCCCACAATGCTGTAAGAAAATAACCCTGATCAAATTCTTCAGGCAAATTAGACATAATAAACACACGACTACTATGAGATGGTATTAAAATACCCTGAACACTTTCTGTAGTTTTCTTATAAACAAAGCAATTAGATTTAACCTAATGCCCCTGCATAGTACACAGCATACTTCCCTTTAGAATTTCTGAATGTTCCTGTAACAGACAAGACTTATTAAACTTAATCTAATAATTTGAAAAGGTGTCACTCCAACAGTCTACATCCATTGGCTCGATTATGGCATTATTATCATGTTATATTTTCAGGACAACAAAGTGAATTCTGGCTCTCCGTTCGGAACATTCTTGATTCTTGTCTGCTCACTTTTCCTGATGAACGTTGGCATCACTTGGCCACGCTGAAAGAAAAATATGCCACTGGAGTCTTGATGGAGCAGACACTGCTATCCAGTTCAAGCACGTGGTCTTACCGGGAACTGATGGGTTTCAGGACCAGTCAAAAAGTGTGAGTACGAGAGGGGCACCTGGTGGCTCAGTCGATTAAGCATCCTACTGTTGACTTCAACTCAAGTCATGGTGTCACAGGTTGTGGGATCGAGCCCCAGGTCGAGCTGACAGTGCAGAGCCTGCTTGGGATTCTCTCTCTCTCTCTCTCTCTCTCTCCCTCTCTCTGCACCTCCCCCACTCATTCTTTCTCTCTCTTTCTCTCAAAATAAATAAATAAACAGGGGTGCCTTGGTGGCTCAGTCAGATACGTGTCTGACTCAGGTCATGATCTCACAGTTCATGAGTTTGAGCCCTGTGTTGGGCTCTGTGCTGACAGCTCGGAGCCTGGAACCTACTTCGGATTCTGTGTCTCCCTCTCTCTCTCTCTCTCTCTCTCTGTCCCTCCCCTCCTTGCTCTCTGTCTCTCGAAAATAAATAAAAGTTAAAAAAAATTAAAAATAAACAAATAAACATGTTTTTAAAGTGTGAGGAGGAGAGTTAACCTATTTATTCTTCCATTTTAAACGTACTACTTACCATTAAACCCCCCATCTGATATAAAAGCACTGTCTCCCTAATTACAAGTTTTGTAAGAAATAGCTGTTGCACAAATCATTACTAGAACAAATGTATTTTGGAGATTTATTTCAATGACTACATTTGTTCTTTGATCCGTCATTAAGAAGAATCGAACTTCTAAATGTTCTTACACTGGTTTCACTTTTATTCCTGGAATACAGACTGTTTCTGATCTATTTTTCTTTTTATATAGACCTGGATTTGGCTCATCGTTATTTTCTTTTGGATTTTCATTCATATTCATTATGAGCTGTTCCGGTCATTTTTCTCTTGATCAATAGCTTAATCAATTGTTAGAATATGAAATATTACACAAATGAGTTGAGCAATGTTTTGTATTTTTCCATATCCTAGAGAAGTTTAAGTAGAAAATAATTTTCTGTTCTTTAAATTTGGGGGGCATTACCTACAAAGCCATCTAATACTGGTTCTTGTGGGAGGCAGGATAAGAAAGAAACTAGAATTTTCTTTTTTTTTTAACGTTTATTTATTTTTGAGACAGAGAGAGAGAGAGCATGAACAGGGGAGGGTCAGAGAAAGAGGGATACACAGAATCTGAAACAGGCTCCAGGCTCTGAGCTGTCAGCACAGAGCCCGACGCGGGGCTCGAACCCACGGACCGCGAGATCATGACCTGAGCCAAAGTCGGACACTTACCGACTGAGCCACCCAGGCGCCCCAGAAACTAGAATTTTCAAAAACCTTTTCACTTTTACTTACTTATTTTTTGTAAATACTCTGTCTTGTGTCAATTTTGGCAATTAAGATGTTTCTAAGTCACCCAGCCTTACATCCCAGTCTTGACCGTAATTTTACAGTCTCCCGTAATTTTGTGTTTTCTGCCCTTCTTTCTGCTTTCTAGATTCGTTTATCTTTTTAAATTCATTTATTTGCATTTTAGCTTTTTTAATGCTCCCTTTTGTCTTTTTCTTTTTCTGCTCTGTTCTTCAAATTCATTTCGCAGGATGCTTCATTTATTTTCGATCTCTCTTCTCCAGTAATAAAATCATTCTGAGACCATTATTTCCCCTTGACGTAGAAATTTGGTCAAGTTTCACGTTTTCACACACTGTTGTCATTTTCATAAATATGTTAATTGCGTTTTATACTTTTTATTTCCTTTTTAATCCAGGTATTATCTGGGATTGCTTTTTACTTTTATTTCTAAAGGTGGGTTTACTGTATTTTCCCCTTAATTTGGTTATGCGTTTCTAGTTTGCCTCTGGAGTAAAATAATGCTAACATTGTATTAAGAAAAATTTCAAACACACCCTGAAGTAGAGAGAAAGGTAATGCAAATCTCACGTACCTTACATCCAACGTCAAAAAAAAAATAAAAACTAGTGGCTAATTTCACATCATTCATAACACCCTCCATTTCTACTCCCTCCCTCCACAAATGAATTACCCGAAAGTCTGTCTCAGATGTCGTATCAACTGGTTCATAAACATTCTGGTTCCCCAACAGCTGTTGGCAAGGATGTGGAGAAAGGGGGATCCTCACACACTATTGGTGGGCACGCAAACTGGTGCAGCCACTTTGGAAAACAATAGGGAGGCTCCTCAAAAAATAGAGCTACCCATGACCCAGCAATTGCACTACTAGGTATTTATCCAAAGAATAGAAGAATACTAATTCAAAGGGATACATGCACCCCAATGTTTATAGCAACATTACCTACAATAGGCAAACTATGGAAACAGCCCAAATGTCCATCGATGGATGAATGGATAAAGAAGATGTAGTATATATACAACAGAATATTACTCAGCCATCAAAAAAGAATAAAATCTTGCCATTTGCAATGACATGGATGGAGCTGGAGAGTATTATGCTAAGTGAAATAAGCCAGTCAGAGAAAGACAAATACCATATGATTTCACTCATATGTGGAATTTAAGAACTAAAACAAATGAGAAAAAAAGGAAAAAAAAGAGAGAGAGAGAGAGAGAAGCAAACCAAGAAACAGACTCTTCTTAACTGTGGAAAACAAATTGATGGTTATGAGAGGGGGGATGGGTAAAATGGGCGATGAGGATTAAGGAGGGCACTTACGATGAGCACCCGGTGATGTATGGAATTCCTGAATCGCTATATTGTACACCTGAAACTAGCATTATCACACTGTATGTTAACTAACTGGAGTTTACATGAAAACTTAAAAAAAACAACAACAATTCTGCTTCCTCGTGGCAGATTCCTCAATATTTGTGGCAATAAGCCACTGACGTTGGGTTAGTTTAGTAATGCTGGGTATTCTCAGATTCTTGCGGTCTTGGCTACTTCAGTCAGGTTATCTTCACTTTCTTCCTTGGAGAAGGACTTGATAAGTAGATATCTGATTTCTGTTGCTTTTTGTTGTTTTAAGAAATCTGCAATTCTTTCTGCAAAAGAACCTTTCACGTTACCCATCCTCTCCCACTCCTTAAATACGCCTTCCGGTCGGGGTTAAGATTCAGCAGAGACCAGAGTTCAGTGTTGCCACGAGGAAGACACAGATTGCGGTCACTGCCTTATGCAGCACTGGTGTCTTTGTGTGACCTCCATTCACGGACTCGTCACGGTGACGCTCCCCACAGAGATCTGGCAAACTGGCTAGGCCAATCCCCTTTGGAAGCTTAGGTTACGCTTTTCCAAGATGAGCCAGAAGATCCATCCAGATACTGTTGGCATAAATCAGTGACGGAAATTTGATCACCTGTGTGAAAAGGTCTGGGGTAGCAAAAGCAAACGTTCAATGTCAGTGACGTGATAAGAAAAAGGATTGGCTGATGGAAAAAAAAGTACACATCCTTGCCTCCTTTCCTAGGATCTCGGACTTTCAAACTACTCTGCCTCCTTTTTTGGCCAGTAAAATAGAGAAAACAGAGTTCGCTCAGAAGCTACTGGTTGGTGATCTCAATCCGCGCCCCCTCGGGTCTCTGGAGAACAGATTCCCCAGCAGCCTTTCAGCAGAGATTATGGCTACAGATTGTGCTGCACCAGAGGAAACCCGGCTAACGTCCCTGAAAAAAGAAACCGTATTTCAAATGATCTCAACACAGAAGGGGAAAGAGCTATCCAAGATAGGCGTTTAAAAGAGGAAACAGCTCAAATGGGATTTCAGAAGAAAAACACATTCGTTACTGTCATCCACAGGATGAAGAAACGGACTGGTTTTAACAGGGCGGGTGGGGATGGGGAGTCCGAGTTAACTGGAAGCTGCCTGCAGGCTACTTTCTTCAGAAACCAAGTAATCATCGTCTACGCAAATCCTTAACCAAGCTGACGCCGTAAAAGGACTCGCGACAGGATTCGCTGAAGAGGAATCTCCTTTTTAATTTCTTTATTCCTTCCCACACTGCAATTTGAATTGTCGCGTTCAAACTCGAGCTCATCTATCACAAAAAGGCACGTGTAATTTGGAATATCTTATTTCAAACTGTTGAGGACAACCTGCAAACCAACCTTCCTTATTGAGTGAGGCATAGACCGGGACCCTACGCCGTGCCAGGACTTGGGCCCCGAATGGGCAGGGAGAAAGCCATCCCGGTATCATGAAAGTTTTGAAGAAACACCAGACAGGCTAAAGGAGAAGAAAGGTGTGTGCAGTAAGACGCGTGAAGGTTCCCTAAAAACAGAACGAGTAGGGGTGGGGAGTGAGAAATTCAATTGGTAGATAGGAAGGGTATGTCCTACGAGGCCTCAATTCCCAGCTATGTACCCTATCCCAACTTCACCTCTCAACAGTGACACAGATTTAGAGACAGTGGTAGCAGGTATGGAGATAGGGAAATGGGTAAAACCAGAATTTCGAGGGGCGCCTGGGTGGCTCAGTCCGTTGAGGTCGTGATCTCACAGCTTGTGGGTTCGACCCCGCATTGGGCTCTGTGCCAACAGCTCAGAGCCTGGAGCCTGCTTCCGATTCTGTGTCTCCCTCTCTCTCGCTGCCTCCCCCTCCCTGCTCATGCTCTGTCTCTCCCGGTCTCAAATAAAAAACATTCAAAAAATTTTTTAGAATTTTGAGGAAACATTAGATAAGCTTGTTCCCCCCCACCCTGAGGAAGCCAAGGGTAAGAGGGGATCTCATAAGCAAATGAAGGATTATTACAAAGTGGATGGCACCAACAGGGACACAACAGGAATCACAGCGGCCAAAAAGCGAAAGCAACCAAGTGACCATCGGCGGATGAATGGATACACAAAACAGGCTCCATGCGCACAATGGAATATGCTTCAGCCTTAAAAAGCAAGGGGAGTCTGACATGTGCTCCAACAAAGGACGAACCTTGATGACATTATGGTCTGAAAAATAAGCCAGTCACAGAAGGACTGTGACTCTATGTATGTGAGGTCTCTAGAGCCATCACGTTCATAGGAACAGAAAGTCGAATGGTTGTTCCCACGGGCTGTGGGGGCGGAGGGGAGGGCTGTTTAACCATACACAGTTGTAATTTTGTGAGATGGAAAGAGTTCTGGGGAATGATTGCTCCACGATGTAAATGCACTCAACCCTACCGAACTGGTCACTTAAGAGCGGTTAAGATGGCAAATACTACGTTCTGTCGATTGTATCATGTTGTCATTCATTAAAGAAAAAAACACAACGCACCAAGAAGACAAGGGCTCCAATTGCATCCACAGAATTTAATCAGACAGAAGAGCCTTTCTGGTTTTGCAGATCATGAAGCATTCAGCACAAGGTACTGAGAGAGGCTGTGGTTTTCGCTCTCCTCTTGCTAGACCAAAGGGGAATAGAAGAATTTATGTCGTATCTGGAGCTGTCTGGTTAAGAAATGAGGTTTTTGGCCTGCTTCTTGCCCACTGCTGGCTGGGTGACTGTGAGTGAGTCATTCAACCTCTCTAATCTCCGCTTACTCACCTCACCCGAAAAAATCAAGCCAAAGGGCTCAGAAATCTGGACCATAAGCAGTATTGACACGACCATTATAGCAAGGGACATACCAATAATTGTTCTCAAGAAGGGGATGCCTGGTGTTTAGAATTTCCAGCTTCCAGGAAAACCCCATCCAGTCCAGAGAAGATCAGAGACCCTCTGACATGTTCCCGGGACATCTGCACACCTGTCCGCTAGAGGCCCTGTATGTATGATGTTCAGACAAGGACAGTGCCTGGTTTGAAAGCCACAGCCTGGCAAAGCCAAGTTATTTGGAAGGACTGGCCTGTTCCGGTGAAGAGAGGTGAGCTCAGTTTTTCAACTCCTTCCCATGCCATGTGGCACACCTGTCCCCAGAAGGAAACTGGGAACACTTCCATGTGCCTCGGGATGTTGTGCTACCCAGATGCCCTAGGATTTCACTTTGGATCTGATCAGTCTCACTGGGATCAATCTCTATGGGCCTCCAGTTATATTTGAGCCGTTTTCCAGATGTCTGTGGTACAGGAAATGGCCAAGTAGGAACCATAATACACCTGCTAAATAGTCTGTTTTTTTACCTAAGCCCTAAGTCAACTGAGTACTTTGTGACAGGAGTACTCAGGTGACCCAGAAGACTTTTCCTTCTGCCACACTGCTGACCAGATAGATCTGCCTCCATGTCCAGTGACAGTCCCAGAGACAAGGCCACCCGCCACTCTAGTGCTGTGTGCACCACCATCACCTGGCACGGGCAAGGGCACCACCAAGAGGTAGCCCTTGATGGCACTCAACAACACATATTCATCGCGCGTGTAATACAGTCCAGAAAGTATAAAAGAGAACCGACCTCATCGTGTGCTTCACCCTTTGTATTCATTTGGGTCATTTCCTCTGAATTCACACTGACCTCATATTGCCTTCCTGCTGGAACTGCTGCTGGCCCTCTCCAGAGGCACTTCTTCCTTAAAAAATTACCCTCCCTCATTGTATTTTTAGTTTGGTTAACCAGTTATTCACATGGAAAAATAAATCTTGGTCTCTCCCCACAGAGAGAAGTCAACTCCAGATGGCTGGTACACATAAACACGAATGACAAAATAATAAAAACTTTTGTAAGGAAACCTAGGAGAGCATCTTAATGATTGAGGGGGGCAAGTATTTCTGAAGTGTCTTAAAAGAATAACCACAAAGAATGATGAATTGGACTATATTAAAAATAGGAACTCCTGTTCATCAAACGGTTCCATTAAGAGAGTAAGGAGACAGGTGTTAAAAGAAGATATTTAAAATACATTTACCTGACAAAAGATTCATACCCGTAATACACGAAGAGTTCCTACACATCAACGAGTTAAAAAAAAACTAGACATCATAAAAGAAAAATGGGCAAATGTCTTGAACAGGCACTGCATACACAAATTAAAGTACCCAAATCGTCAATAAACATATGAAAAGGTACTGCACCTCATTAGTTATCAAGGAAATGCATATTAAAACACAGTAACACACACCCAACGTGGATGGCTAGAATAAAAAACACAGAGAATTCCAAATATGGGCAAAGATGTGCAACAACTGGCTCCCTGTTGGTCTGAGTATAAACTGGCATGAAGACTTTAGAAAACTATTTGGAACTATTCACCAAAGCAGAACATATGCATACCCTATGGCCCAGCAATTGTACTCCCAGGACCATATGCATAGAATACCCTATGTATGCATAGGTGGCTGGGTGGCTCAGTCGGTTGAGTGTCCGACTTTGGCTCAGGTCATGATCTCACAGTTGGTGAGTTCAAGCCCCGCATTGGGTTCTGTGCTGCCAGGTCAGAGCCCGGAGCCTGCCTCAGATTCTGTGCCTCCCTCTCTCTCTGCCCCTCCCCTACTCATGCTCTGTCTCTAGCTCTCTCAAAGGTGAATAAACATTAAAACAAAAATTAGAAATCATACATATGTTCATCAAAAGACATGGTCATTAAAAAAAAATGTTAAAAAAAAAGAAAGGGGGCGCCTGGGTGGCGCAGTCGGTTAAGCGTCCGACTTCAGCCAGGTCACGATCTCGCGGTCCATGGGTTCGAGCCCCGCGTCGGGCTCTGGGCTGATGGCTCAGAGCCTGGAGCCTGTTTCCGATTCTGTGTCTCCCTCTCTCTCTGCCCCTCCCCCGTTCATGCTCTGTCTCTCTCTGTCCCCCCAAAAATAAATTAAAAATGTTAAAAAAATAAAATAAAAAAAAAACAAAAAGAAAAGACATGGTCATGAACATTCACAGTTAATCATAAGAGCCCCAAAGACAAGCTCCCCAAATATCCATCAAAAATAGAAGCATATATATGTATATATGTATGTATACATATATGTAAATTCATGTATGCATATGCATATACATGTGTGTATATGTGTGTGTGTGTGTGTGTGTATCATTTTTGATGATGTAAATTGTGAATGAATACCCAAAACACAGTGTTATTAACAAACACAAGCCAGACACAAAATTGTCTATACTGAATGATTTCTCTTCTAAAAAGTTCAAAAACAGGCAAAATCCACGTACAGTGTTAGATGTCAGGACAGTGGATGCCCTTGGGGGAGTGAGAGACTGGAACGGGGCACAAGGTGCCTCTGGAGAGATGGAAGTAACCCCCCCTCCATAGTGCAGGATTTGTGTCCTTTTCTGGATTCAGTTACATTGCGGTAAAACGTTTCCAACACTTATAAAAAAATAAATGGACCAATTCTCCCTAATTCTCCAAGAAAAACATGCCATTCAAAACAGTGCATTTGCTAAACCAACCACATCTCCAACTGGTGGAAATTCAGACCATAAAGGAAAAGGAGCTCAGCTCCCATACACGGGAATCAGTGGTCCTCTCAATGACCTCTCCCCCCGCCCTCGCCCAGATCAGTGATCAGAACAGGAGCCACCTAACCTCTGTCCCACACCCGGGCCACTGATTCTCATGACTCTGTAAGCACAGCAGTGTTCACAGCATCAGGCATCACAGCGGACGTGTCTCTAGAGCGTCAACAGGGGTACAGAGATGATAAAGAATGCATTATGTTTGCAAAAAGTTTAGCAATTGCTTTAAGCTTTACCCGGATCCAGGAGGGATAAGACAGGCATCGTGCTCCCCAGTTTTTCTGACGAGCAGGCTGAGATTCAGAGAGCCTAAGTGGCAGACACAAGTTCCCATAGGCAGTACGGAAGGTGACGGATGGGTGCCCCAATGCCTAGTGCAAGGTCATGTCCACTGCATCGAATAAGAGGAAGTCAGCAGACAGAAGGAACGGGATGAGAATACACTGAAGATGGCTTGGATGGGCAAATCCGACAGGTGGAGAACGTGGGATCGTGAGACACCTGCCCAGAGGGTATCTGTGAAGACCCTGGGAGCCCCGAACTCTGAACTGAATGCAGATGAAGAAATGTATCTGCACGCTGAGATGGACGAAGAAACAAAGTAGGTGGTTAGCTGGGGTAGGAGGCTCTGCTAACATGAGCTAAAGACCTGGACTGCAGGGGGGTGGGGTTGGGGGGAGGCTTATGCAGGAAAGGAAGAGGTCTTTTGATGAGGCTGAAAAGCTGAATTACGATGGGAACAAAGCAGTTTTCAAAGAAGATCCCAAAGGCTTACACATGGAAAATGCCAGGAAATTTACTGAAACAAATCAACACCCCCCCCCCCGCCAAAAAAAGTTATTTTGAAAAAAGAAGTGGGCTCCCTTTTCCCCCAAAAAGGAAAAGAATGTGTTTTTCTTTCAGTAGAGTTGAGGCTAATTTTTAAAGGTTAGGATTTCTGCCTAAGAATTCTAATGAGGACAAAGCATTATTGATTTTACAATAAAATATGGCCCGGATGGATCACCTACCTCCACGAGGACAACACAGTTTTACAGGAAACTCAAAACTGGGACTAGGAAAGCGAATCCATCTTGATTTTGCTGTTCCTGAAATGTGCGACCTTGAGCGAATCACATCAGTTCTCTGGGCCTCGACATCAAAACAAGAGGTCACTGCTAGACCGGCTAGGAGACGAAGTTTCACGGATAGGGCTTTGTGAAAAATAACAGACACAGGGCAGCCAAAAATTCAGAAGGAGGTATCTGAAGACAGAAGCCAATGAACACTTACTAAGCATTTACCGTAGGCAGACCCCGATCTGACGTGTATTTCTCGCATCTCACGACAGCAACGAAAAGCTAGAATTGTTGGTATCATTTACCAGTTGGAGATCGGTTCAGAGAGGGAATGGGACTTGTCCAAAGACACACGGTGATGAGTGAAAAGAGACAGAACACGAAAACCTTTGAACCTCCCCAGGCATGCCAGCAGCCTTAGCAGGACTCTTACGGTTGCCGTAACTGGCCACCTTCGATATTCTGTCAAAACGTATCAGCATGCCTGACGTTTCTTCCCTACTCATCACACCGCGAAAATGTTTCTGCTTGGAATCTTGCAAACGTATCAGCATGCCTGACGTTTCTTCCCTACTCATCACACCGCGAAAATGTTTCTGCTTGGAATCTTGCAAACAGGCAGGAAGAGCTACAACGTGGTTTCCAAAGGCTTTCTTCGTAAAGGAAAGTCCCTGAGCTGTAACACACAGGTGATTTACCTTGAGGAGTCAATAAATCTGGCCCTGGCGCTCACGCTCACCACGCATTTTCTTACTCTGTACAACCAGTGTGTCTGCTTTTGGAAGCCTCTGGTAGCAGAAAATTCTAGGAAACACATGCTCTTTGCATGGCCTTGGCGTGAAGGTGGTTCCCAGGGGTCCCCGATGCCGTGAGCCTGGAGCAGGAAAGCTCCCAGCGCTGTCAGCCCGCCATCCCTCGGGCCAAGGTCCCAACACATCAGTATTTCTTTTCCTGCTGCTGTGATGTCGGACCCCCCTCCAAACGTGACTTGTAAGGCTGGAAATAAAACTCCCTTTAGCTGTTGTTTGAGTTGGCTTCTGTGGGAGAGGAAGACTTATGTTTTTGAAGCGGCTCCCACACTGACCGAATCAAGATATAGGATTCTTGTTTTTTTTTTTTTAATGTTTATTTATTTTTGGGGAGAGACAGACCATGAGCAGGGGAGGGGGAGGGAGAGAGAGAGAGAGACAGAGAGACAGAATCTGAAAGCAGGCTGCAGGCTCTGAGCTGTCAGCACAGAGCCCGACGCGGGGCTTGAACTCACGGACTGTGAGATCATGACCTGAGCCGAAGTCGGACGCTCAACCGACTGAGCCACCCCAGGCGCCCCTAAATGTGCGATTCTAGTAACCAAACCGTGGTCAAGGTACGTCAACATCAATGCTAAAAACCTGGCATACTTCCTAGGGCCACTGATAGCAGATTCCTTCTAAAACTGTGAACGACCAAGTAAAAAAAGAGAAAGGGTTCTTCCCTCTCCCCAGGCTTGATGACAAAGGGAGAAAGCTCATTTAAAAGAACCGACTGGGGCACCTGCGTGAGTCAGTCGGTTGTGCGTCCGACTTCGGCTCAGGTCGTGATCTCACAGCTCATGAGTTCGAGCCCCGAGTCGGGCTCTGTGCTGACAGCTCGGAGCCTGGAACCTGCTTCTGATTCTGTCTCTCTCTCTCTCTTTCTCTCTGCCCCTCCCCCACTCATGCTCTGTCTCTCTCTCTCCTTCAAAAATAAATAAACAAAACAAAACAAAAAAAAAAACGACCAAACAGGGGCACCTGGGTGGCTCAGTGAGTTTGACACAGGTCAACTCACAGGTTTGTGAGTTCAAGCCCCACACCAGGTTCTGTGCTGTCAGCAGGGAGCCTGCTTGGGATCCTCTGTCCTCTCTCTCCGCTCCTGCCCCGCTCATGCTTGCTCTCTCTCTCTCTCTAAAAAAAAAAATAAATATTAAAAAAATTAAAACCAAGCAAACAAAATACACATTATGTTCCTTAGCACTCCAGGGGAAGAGAGAAAATTCAATGCTTCTTGGTTGATAACTGGAGCGGGCGGGGGGGAAGGCTTCATGAAATGGCAGAAAATACATCTGTATCCAGGTCAGAGAGGAGGATAATCCTGAAAGGGAAGGAGCCGGAGTCATCCTAGATCATAAATTCAAGCACTAATCCTTTCTGTCTGTGTAGGACCATGGGTTTCCCAAGCAATGACACAAATTATCTTATTCATCGACTCTTAGGAAATGCAGAAATAGACCAGTTTTTTTACAAGGCTCGTTGCCTCAACCCCCTGATTTTCTCCTTCCAAGTTTACTTCACTGGGGAATTTAGGCATTTGTAAGATTTAAAATATCATTTTTAACTCTGTATCCATGGGTCCCCAATTCTGTTCTTAAAAGGCGTCTGGCTCTTGGGAACTGACACACTTGTCCCAATGTTGTATGAAGATATCGAAGAATATCCAGGGTCACGTGACCTGCGGGGATCAGTCCATTGAGCATCCGACTTCGGCTCAGGTCACGATCTCACGGTTCCTGGGTCATCAGGCTCTGAGAGCCTCACATCAGGCTCTGTGCTGACAGCTCGGGGCCTGGAGCCCGCTTTGGATTCTGTGTCTCCCTCCCTCTCTCCCCTTCCTCTGCTCGTGCTCTGTCTCTGTCTCTCTCAAAAATAAACATAAAATGAAATAAAATAAAATCAGAGTAGAAACAAGTCTTAAAGAATGATTCTACATTTAGTTACAATAAAGGACTATAAATAGCAAAGGTAAAGTATAATTAAATTAGTGAGGATCTCAAGGTTGTTATTTATAGACCCTTAGAAGTATGTGTATGTGTGTGTGAGAGAGAGAGAGAGAGAGAGAGAGAGAAAGAGGGAGGTTGGAAGAGAAGGAGACTGCTTATAGGGAGACAAAGAAGAGATGGAGAAAGTGAGAACAAAGAAGTCAAGAATGTTCTAGAAAAGGCCAGTGCTGAGTATTAGAATAGGAAGGATCTCAGAACTCCCGCTGACCCAGCCCCGTCATTTCAGGCGCAGAAAGGTCTGAGAAGTCAGCTGAAGGGAGACAAAGCTTAGCTTAGACTCTGGTCCACTGAGCCCCTCCGGTTCCCTCTCTTTCTGTAATAGGACATTCTTCTCTAATCCTAGAAATACCCTACGCACAGGGCTCGACCACCTTTACGTTTCAAGTCCCTGGAAGATAAAATCCCCCCCGTAGAGGGAAAATTCCCTTACAGTGCTTCTGAGGCAGAAAGTGACATTGAACGTGAGCCCTGATTACAAGAATTGGTTTTTCTTGGTCCTATCTGGTAGTTTACCCGGTGTTAGGAGAACAACCATCTAGAAGGGGAGTATGGGGTTGCTAACCGAAGTGGGGGCCGAGGGTGGGCACGTCTCCCGGCTCTGTGGCGGCTGCCCCCACAAAGCCCCATCAAGGCTTGTCTTGGCCTTGACAGGAGTTTTATAAATGATCCGTTTGAGAGCTGTGCTATCAGCTGTGTGCTACTGTGGACAGCTGCTTCGATGTAGAGCTCTCTCATAGCCTGGAATTATCAGCTCTTTGCATATGTGCTGCTGGAGATAAGAAACGTGTTTTCCTTGCCTGGAAATGGACAATCTAAGGACAGTGGGAAAGGTAAGAGAGAGGTGCGGAGGGCAGGATGCAGAGAAACCAGAAGGAAGGTCCATTGTTACATTTGTGCAATGTTTGCTTCTTTCCGGATGCAGAGTAGGTGCTAAGTCAATGTGTCTCTCTTCAATTTTTTTTTTTAAAGTTTATTTATTTCAGGGACAGAGACAGAGCACAAGCAGGGGAGGGGCAGGGAGAGCCAGACACAGAATCTGAAGCAGGCTGCAGGCTCCGAGCTGTCAGCACAGAGCCCGACGTGGGGCTCGAACTCATGAACCGCGAGATCATGACCTGAGCCAAAGTTGGACACTTAACCAACTGAGCCACCCAGGCGCCTCTCAATGTGTCTTTTAAGTTTCCAACAGGAAAAGCGACGCTGCGGTTTTGCATGATCTGGGGGATTAGGACTGCCTGGAGGTTCTTACTAAAATTGCCAGCAGGTGACCCCCGCCACCAGCTTTTGGTTTTGAACAGTAGAAAAGGATACACAGTCTGTCCCACGCACAGAATGCCACCCATATGCTATAAAGAAAACCTCCAAAGTCATGACATCATCTTGAAACGAAGCACGCAGACAAAATAAACTTTGGGAAAGCCATCAACGAGTGTCCATTAGACACAGTCGGTCGATGTGGCTGTCCCACATGCCATTCTGAAGGGGAAAGCCATCATCACTCCTCCAGGGACCCCAGGGAACGGCATCAGCGGTGCCCTTCGACAAGAAACAGCCCTGCTCAGAGCCCTCCCCTCGCCCCAAATTCAGAAAGTCCTCGCTGCACACATTTATTAGCCTATTGACACAACCTATTACCATAGACATCCACTCTCACGACTAACGCTACTCAGGTCCCAGAAGTAGCTTCCACAAGTCTCCCCCCGTGGCTTTAAAGCAAACGGCTGAATGCCGACAACTGACACGGGTCTGGGCTTCTGCTGACGCGGACACGAAAATGGACACAGATCTGGTTCCGGGAAGGTCTGAGGGAGGGAAGCAGTTCGCGGCGAGAAGAGACAAGTCGCTTATCGAATAGTGCTGATCAGAGAGCACGCAGTACCTACTGGGTGCGAAAGTAGCAGTTGCACCAGCTCGGCTAGTGATGCTGAGCGTGCATTTCCTGGCTTCACCTCTTCTTCCAATTCACGGCCCCAGAGGTGCTCACAGGCCAGCCCTGTGCTCACAACAGGTGCACTGGGAGGTGGAGGGACATTCCGCATCACAAAGCGAATGGTGCTACTCAAAACCTCGTGAATACGTAGGGTCCAGGGGAAACAGGCAAAGCAGGACACGGAAGTCTTTGCCTGGGCAGCCCGGTGGATGCTGAAAGCCAGGCTTCGGAACGGTTCTAATTTTGTGAAAATGTTTCATAATGTGCAATCCCCATTTTTAAAAATGAAGCGTTAAGGAAGACGTTTGTTGGGATGAGCACTGGGTGTTACGCATAGGGGATGAACCAATGGATTCTAACTCCTGAAATCATTATTGCACTGTAAGGTAACTAACTTGGGTGTAAATTAAAAACAAAACATCGGGGCGCCTGGGTGGCTCAGTCGGTTAAGCGTCCGACTTCGGCTCAGGTCACGATCTCACGGCTTGTGAGTTTGAGCCCCGCGTCGGGCTCTGCGCTGACAGCTCAGAGCCTGGAGCCTGCTTCCGATTCTGTGTGTCCCTCTCTCTCTCTCTCTCTCTCTCTCTCAGCCCCTCCCCTGCTCACACTCTGCCTCTGTCTCTCCAAAATAAATAAATGTAAAACATTTAAAATAAAATAAAATACTATCTTGGCCCTTTCAGAAAAACACCTTTTCCAATCCCTGCTTTGGATAGTTTTTGTCAATAGGACAAAATTATAACAGAATTAGCATCTGCCTGAAATTAAGCATAAAAAACGGGAAGATACTGCCGAAGTATAGACTAGCTCGTGATTTGTGTGTGTCCTAATTTTACGACTCGTCTAAGCTTTGCTGACCCATCAACAGAATACCCAGCTAAGCAACAGAATGACATCTAGTTATCTCTGGCATTTGACCAATACTTTCAGACATGTAAAAAACAAAAAACAAAAAACAATAGATTTCAACATACTTTTCTGTTCCATTGTTAGGAAGGAATATCCCTAAATAGAGGAGAAGAGAATATATGTCATTTAACAGTTTATTAGCTTGATTTAGGACTTTTTAACCATTCAGACCAATGGGATACGGGACCTCCACTTGCGTTTGTGTTCAGGGACCGGACGGCGTGGATGTCGGGGCTGAGGGAAGTCACGGGGCTTAGAAATGTCATCCTAAAAAACAAGCAGGCACACAAAGGAGGCTCTGGTTCCAATCAAGCCCAAGGGCCCTCAGGAGCTGGACTTTCCAAATGAGAGATGTCACAGACATGCTCTCACAATATTTGAGTGATTGCACAGGGGAAGAAAAAGTCACAGGATCTAGGGTGAGACCATCCAGAAAACACCTGCATTCCAAATGTACATTGTTTTAACGTTTTTAAGTTTTATTTATTTATTTTGAGAGAGAGAGAGAGAGAGAGCACAAGCAGGGGAGGGGCAGAGAGAGAGGGAGAGAGAGAGAATCCCAAGCAGGTCCCCCTGCTGTCAACACAGAGCCTGATGCGGGGCTTGAACTCACGAACTGAGCCAAAACCAAGACTCAGGTGCTTCAGCGACTGAGCCACCGAGGCGCCCCTACTCTGAAATCTTTACTAATTAGAATAGCAGGTCAATAGTGGAAAAGGGAGAACAATACAGTAGTAACTATTGAAGTCTGAAGTTTAACAAATAAGAAACAAAGACAACGGAAGGGGTACGTTGTCTTTTGTCTCCAGAACATTGGCAGATCAGACCTATAGATTTTTAATAATTATTGCGATTTCCACCTACTAATATTCCAAGGAATGTTCTACAGAGTTCTGGGTCCAAAACACCTTTCCATGAGTGAGTGATAGGACTCTTTCAAGGAATTTTGGAACACGTGGAGGGTTTTGTTTTCTTTGGTCTCTTACACCAGACAAATGCCAGTAAAGAGAAGGAGATCTTCCGGCTTCCGACCAACAGAACTGTGACAGACCTTAGGGCATAGAATTCTGGCAACACTGACAGAAATCTGGAACCCCTATTCATAGACAGACCCTTGGGAAGGGGGCCACAGGGAAACACCGGGCTGGGGTGGGAAGGATCACAATAGGCAGGAGGTTGGAGGAAGGATGCTTTACGTTTAAAGCCACGAGTATATTTTTAATATAAAAAATGAAATAAAAGTTGCACATGTCAAAAAGCTACACCATAGAAATAGGAGAAAAATCAGAGAAGCATACAATCCTAAAAAGGAGAAGTACCCACCACCCATCACTCAGATGCAGCATTTTAAAATATATCTGTCTAGACTATGCATTTCTTCATAACTGATTTGTAAAATGAAATTATTTTGTGCATATGCCGTTCTACATTGCTTTTAAAAGCACTAGAGATAAACAGAAAACATCACTCCTGGGTCGAACTACACATCGACTTCATTTTAAATGACTGTGCAGTATCCCATTGTACGAATCACCATGAAGTGTTTGCTGAATCCCTTATCGTTGGACACTTAGGTTGTTTCCATAGGTAAAGATTCTAATGTTTTATTATTTTCTTGACCTGGAAAAGAAAGCATGTGTATTTTCTTTGTTATTTATTTTTATTTCTTTTTTTGAGAGAGCGAGCGAGTGTGCAAGCAAGGGAGAGGGGCAGAAAGAGAGAGAGAGAGAGAGAGAGTCTCAAATAGACTCCACACTCAGCTTGGAGCCCGGGAGCCCGATGTAGGGCTCCATACTATGACCCTGGGATCATGACCTGAGCCAAAGTCAAGAGTTGGACACTCAACCGACTGAGCCACCCAGGTGCCCAAGGTAGGTATGTTTTGAAAGTTTTTAAATCGTGTTGCAAACTTGTCTTCTATAAAGGTATTTACACTTTGTCCTTGAATTTTAATGTATTTTTTGAATATCTTATTTCCACTTCAGTAGATTAAGGTACATGTTTTTCATGGCCTAATTAATACTATGCATTTTGGCATTGCACAATTACTGCTGATAAACATAGGAAAATGATGTTTCAATATTTTAATACTTACATTTTAAACTAGTGAGCATTTTCCCAGATGTTTATTAGTTATATGATTTTTTTAAGACATTTCCTGGTTATGTATTTCTTTTGCTGGGATGCTTTCTTCCTTAGATTTTAAGCATTTTCCTTATATTGACAATACTTATACATTTTTATGTATATGTTTATATACACTTACATGTTTTTGTATATATGTAGCAAATGTTCTGATTTGTCATTTTTAATCTCTTTGTTTATGGTATTTACAATTTTTTAGTATTTATTTAATTTGAGGGGGGAGGGGCACAGAGAGAGAGAGAGAGAGAGAGAGAGAGAGAGAGAATCCCAAGCAGGCTCCTTGCCATCAGCACACAGCCTGTCAACCAGGAGATCATGACTTGAGCCAAAATCAGGAGTTGGTGCTTAACCCACTGAGCCACCCAGGCGCCCTGGTATTTACAGAAATTTTTAATTTTTTTAAATGTTTATTTATTTATTTTTTTTTTAATTTTTTTTTCCAACGTTTATTTTATTTGTGGGACAGAGAGAGACAGAGCATGAACAGGGGAGGGGCAGAGAGAGAGGGAGACACAGAATCGGAAACAGGCTCCAGGCTCTGAGCCATCAGCCCAGAGCCTGACGCGGGGCTCGAACTCACGGACCGCGAGATCGTGACCTGGCTGAAGTCGGACGCTTAACCGACTGCGCCACCCAGGCGCCCCTGTTTGTTTATTTTTAAGATAGAGAGAACAGAGCAGGAGCAGGGGAGGGACAGAGAGGGAGGGAGACACAGAATCCGAAGCAGGCTCCAGGCTCCGAGCTGTCAGCACAGAGCCCGACGCGGGGCTCGAACTCACAGACTGTGAGATCATGACCTGAGTCAAAGTCGGACCCTTAACCGACTGAGCCACCCAGGAGCCCTGGTATTTACAAAAACTTTTAAACGTCTTTACATCTTCCAGGTCTTTTCTTTATGACCCTTGTTTTTCTTTGATGATGTTTTCTACATAGGGTTGTGCTGCTGCTAACATGAAATAGACATTCATCCCTGATTTTAACTTTATTCTGAAATTCATTTTCAGTGACTGCTGAGATTGAATTCTAATTTTTTTTAAATGACAGATAACTGACTTTTCATCCAGGACTGACACTCCATATTTGAAATCCCATGTCACTGTCGTGTGCGTTAAGTTCTGCTATTCTATGTTTATGTTGGCACTAGGAGGACACTTTTGAAATTATTATAACTTCAGGATATGTCTTAAATCTAAAATACATGGCTTCTGTCTTCTATTCTTGAAAATGTTTTCTTTTTATTTTATGTATTAAATGGGTTTTCTTCCAAAAGAAGGAATTATAAAATATGTGCATCAACTCCTCTTCCCCTCTTCACTTCCACTGGCACCAACAACACCATTACATGCACGGACCAATTTAGGAAGAAATGACAGCTCGCTGTATCGAATCCGTCAATCTACAGAGATGAGATGGCTTTCATTCATACAGATTTTCTTTTATGTTCCTAATAAAACTTTTCTTTTATTTCGTATTTAAATGAACACACGGCAAAACTGGCTTTTTTTGGGAGCACGGTTCTATGAAATTCGATAGGTATCTAGATTCGTGTGACCACGACCTCAAGTCAGCGTATAAAACACATCTATCACTCTGATGTTGTGCTCTCGCTTGGTAGTCTTACCCTCTCCTTCATCCCTAACCCCCAGCAAATGTTGATCTGCTTTCCATCACTGTAATTTTGACTTTCTGAGAATATCAGATAAATGGAAATTTTTGTCATATAACCTTTTGAGCCTGGCTTCTTTCAGTCAGCATAGTGCCTCTGAGATCCATTCAAGCGGCTGCATGCATCAAGAGCTTGTTCTTTTTCAATGTTGAGTAGTATTCTACTGTATGGACATACCACAGCTTTTTTCTTATTCATTCACATGTTGAGGACAGTCGCGTCGGGTCCAGTTTTCAGCCATCATGAATAGAACTGCTATAAACCATCTGGTGTAGGTTTGTGTGAACCGATTTTTTTTTCTCTCTCAGATAACTAGCAAGTTGTCTGGTTTCCGGGTCGTTCAATAAGTTATATATTTAACTTCCCAAGAAACTGCCAAATTATTATTTTTTTTATTTTATAGAGAGAGAGAGAAAGAGAGAGTGTGGGCAACAGAGACAGAGAGAGAGAGAGAGAGAGAGAGAGAATCCTAAGCAGGCTACATGCTTAGTGCGGAACCCGATGTGGGGCTTTGATCCCACAGCCCTGGGATCACGACCTGAGCCAGAATCAGGAGACAGCCACTCAACCTACTGAGCCACCCATGCGCCCTGCCAAATTATTTGAAAGAGTAGCAATCCTATTCACATTTCCAAAGCAATGTATGAGAATTCCAATTGTTTCAGCCCTTGTCAACACTTGATACTCTGTGAAGGTTGTGTTTTGTTTTTGTTTTGTTTCTTTGGTGTGTGTGTGTGTGTGTGTGTGTGTGTGTGTTTGGTCTTTCTAACAGTTATGCAGTGGTATCTCATCGTGGTTTTCATTTACATTTTCCTAACGGCTAATGAGAGTGAACATCTTTTCATTTGCTCAACTGCCTCTTTGGGGAAATGTCTGTTGAAGTTTTTGGCCCATTTTTTAAATTGGGTTGTTTATTTATGTTTTTTTACTTCTGAGTTTTGAAAGTTCTTTACATATTCTTTTAAAAAAATTTTAAGCTGTACATTTATTTATTTTTTAAGTAAACTCTACTGGCAACTTGGGGCTCCAACTCAGGACCCCAAGATCAAGGACCACATACTCTGCAGACTGTGCTGGCCAGGCGCCCTGTAAAATTCTTTATAAATTCTACCTAGACGTCCTTGTTTAGATACGGGATTCTGAAATGTTTTCCCAGTCTGTGGTTGGTCTTCTCATTTTTTTTTTCATGACTGCTTGACTATTTTGTGATGATTAAATTTTGAACTTTTTTTTTTCCATTCTTTTTTATTTGGGGGGGAGAACATTTAAATGCTACTCCCTTAGCAAATTTCAATTATGCAACTGTGTTCCCAACTACAGTCATGTTTTATGTTAGATCCTCAGGGTTTACTCATCTTGTAAATGAGAGTTTGTGCCCTTTTACCAGCCTGTCCCTACCTCCCCAACCCCAAGCCTTCAGTAACCACGTTTCTTTTTGTTTTAAATCTGATTTTAATGGTCTATTTATTTTTGAGAGAGAGGGAGAGACAGAGTATGAGAGGAGGAGGGGAAGACAGAGAGGGAGACACAGAATCTGAAGCAGGTTCCAGGCTCCGAGCTGTCAGCCCAGAGCCCGAGGTGGGGCTCGAACTCACGAGCTGTGAGATCATGACCTGAGCCGAAGTTGGACACTTAACCAACTGAGCCACCCAGGCACCCCAGTTTTTTTTGTTCTTCATGTTTAGTTTTAGGGAAGAAGGGGCAGAGAGAGAGGGAGACCTAGAATCCAAAGCAAGCTCCAGGCTCTGAGCTGTCAGCACAGAGCCCGGTGTGGGACTCAAACTCATGAAGTGCAAGGTCATGACCTGAGCCAAAGTTGGACACTTAACCAACTGAGCCACCCAGGCACCCCTGGTAACCACTTTTCTGTTCTCTGTTTCACTTTGACTTTTCTTTTTAGGTCCTCATAAAAGTGATACTACATGGTACCTGTCTTTCTTTTAGCAGTGTCTTTGGCTGAGCAAAAGTTTTAATATTGATGAAGTTCAATTTATCCATTTACTTCCTGGATTATGCTTTTGGTGCCATGTTTATGAACTCTTTGGTCACAAGTAACCAGTGAAGTTTTTTTTTTTTTTAATTTTTTTTTCAACGTTTATTTATTTTTGGGACAGAGAGAGACAGAGCATGAACGGGGGAGGGGCAGAGAGAGAGGGAGACACAGAATCGGAAACAGGCTCCAGGCTCCGAGCCATCAGCCCAGAGCCCGACGCGGGGCTCGAACTCCCGGACCGCGAGATCGTGACCTGGCTGAAGTCGGACGCTTAACCGACTGCGCCACCCAGGCGCCCCAACCAGTGAAGTTTTTTATAGGCAGGTTGTGTGTATTTCTTGTTGCCATTATTCCTAAATAGCTTTTATTTTTGCTACTATTTTGAATGGGTTATTGACTTTTCATTTTATCTAAATATACCTTAAAATGTTTATTAAGATGCAGAAGTCCTATGTCCTACGTGGCAATTTTCGTTGAAACTCTTTCTTCCAACAAATTGAACATACCTTTGTTTACACAGAATTATGGTTATGTAATGTCAAACAGGTCACACGGCATATTTGTGACAGATGTTTCCATTTGCATCTATCTCATTATCAATAGCCTACAAGAATACATGAGTGTCAAAAATATTTTAGGGGTAGACTAGATATCTAAAATATAGATTAAGAAAAATAAAATAAAATATAGATTAAGATATGGATATGACAGACCATACTCTGGCCACTTGCACACTTGTTACGAGGTAAGAATTAAGAACTATGACGGATGGGCAAGTCGGTCATAATGATGATCTAACCTCAAGTACCCAGATCTGCCTCTGGTGTAGTCAAGTCTGACATGGGGCCATGCTCCTACGAACTGAAGGCAGTAAGTTTTTAACCTAAGTTCTGAGAGTAAGAATCGAGAGGTAGTGAGCCCATGTGCGTGTATGTAAAAATGTGAGGGTGAGCATATGTGAATTTTTCTGGGCAAAAAGACTGAAATTTCATCACTCTCTAAAAAACACCATTCCATTTCAAGAAGGCACATGCCTGTTCTCTCCCCATTCTCTCATTTCAAACATATCTAACTCACTGTACAAATTCAACAAGTATGTTTGAACGAATGAGCGAATAAATATTTACTGAATTACTCTTATATGGTCAAAACATTACAAGTGTATCTTACATCTGCATCTTACAAGCATTAAGATTTTTCTTGTTTATTCATTTATTTTGAGAGAGAGAGAGACAGAGAGTGTGCAAGAGGGGCAGAGAGAGAGAGAGAGAGAGACAGAGAGAATCCTAAGCGGGATCCAGGCCGTCAGCATAGAGCCCGACACAGGAATCGAACTCATGAACCTGTAAAATCATGACTTGAGCCAAAACCAAGAATCAGAGGCTCAAATGACTGAGCCACCCAAGCGCCCCATGATTTTTATTCAGCAAACATTTAGTGACTGCCTCCTTTAGCCAAGGACCCTACTGGAACATGGAACTTCACGGACAAAAGGGCAATGATCCTCCTCTCAAAGAGAAAGGCGTAACAACAAATGTATTTCAGTGGGAGAAGTACCAGGATGGGAGTGTTCATTATGTTTGGAGAAGGAGCGCCTGACCTGCTTAAGGACTGTGGAGAAGCTTCACAAATACAGTGGTGCTTGGGTGGAGACCAGAGTGCTGATGACAACTGAGCTCTAAGTAGCTTCCAGAACACGTCAATGGCACACGCTGGGAACTTGAGGTTATTGCAGAGTGAGCGTGATACGGAGGCTGGGAGCCCATCTTCAATTGTGTACATTCTCTTTACCGTGGATTTTGCTAGTGTTTATCAAAGTCAAATCAGAGAAGCATGAGCATTCCAGAAGAAATAGCGTTTGAAAACACAGAAGTGTTAAAGAGACAGTGGCTCAGTCTTTCGGGAGGATAAAGTGCGACGGATCCCTAAGTCCTGAATATACAGGTTCAGTTTCCAGAAATACCAGTATAAATACACAAGCATTTATGCAATCAGGTGCACACTATAGCACTGTCAAAATGGTCTCCAAAACAGGAAACGACTTAAATGTCCATCATGAAGAGACCGGATAAAAACTTCTGGTACGCTCCTATAATGGAATATTTTCAGTGTCAAAGAGATCGAATTACATCTTTTCAAATTAAGATCTTTTCAAATCTGTTTGAAGTTAAGTAAGGTCTTCAAACTAGCGTAAGCCATGAAGTGATAGGATGTTCTCTCATATTTTTAAAAGCCTACAATATAAAAAAAAACAATGCTTGTGTGTTACGAGACGTTCAGTGATCATTAGGTGGATAGTGCTGATGGCTGGATTTTTTGCACCAGTCTCCATCCTTGCCTTTTGCCATGGATTTTGCAGCTTTTTTGAATCCTGAGTGGAATCTCTTTTCCTGTTCCTTGGTACTGAGTTCAGTCACCTGACTTGCTCTGGCCGGTGGACATTAGCAAGGGTATAGTTATTTCAAGGAGAGGCTTGAAAAGCCTCTTGTCTATCCCACTCGTGCTCTTGCACATGGCCACTACTGTGAGGACATGTCTGGACCAGGCTTCTGGAGGATGACAGACAAGGAGGACAGAGTTGAGTCACCCAAGTTATCTGAGCAAAGACCACCCTAGATCAGCCTTCAGCCAGCTGATTCCCAGACATGTGAGCAGACCCAGACAAGATCAGAGAGCCATCTGGCTGAATCACGGCTGACCACAGACACATGAACAAGGCTGGCTCAGATCGCAAACCAAGCGTGGAACCCAGCAGCCTTGTAAAATAAAGAACTGTATGTCTCTGAGGTTTTGTGGTAATGCCATGGAATATTATTTCAGCCATAGATAACTAATACGCTGTATTTGTATGTAACACAGGCTTACCAAATATCTGGACAGATGCACACCCGACTATTAATAGTGGTTACCTCCAGGGAATGGAATGGGCGGTCAAACACTGAAAGCATTGCTGTACTCTCTAAGAAACGGGGTTGCTGCTTCTGATTTGATTCGTTGTCCTTCTCTACCCCGTTCTTTAAATGTCAAAAATAGAGTAGATAAGAAAATAGATCCCGATTCTGGCAGCTGCCTGCCGCCTGAAGGGTAAGTCGAAATGGTTACAGCACCGACTCTATGTGCAAAAGTGTTAGAACAGCCAGCTTTTGTTCTGGTCTGGACACTAATAGAACATCGGTGAATGAGCCACGTAACCGCTCTTTTTTTAGCCCATTTTTCTTCTGTAAAGATGCAAGGGGTTCCTGCGGGGGGTGGGGTGGTCACTGAGATAATCATGGTGTCTACTCTGAATGATAGAAGCCATGACGGAAACTGTTCAAGCTACCTGAAACGATGTACCAATGAGCAAATACTCTGAAAAGTACTTAGATTGGCGATGATGAGGATGATGACGACGATGGCGGTGGTGTGTGTATTTCTAGCCCCAGGGACAGCCACCTGATCTCTTAAACCCCTTGAGGTTGATCTAGTTTGTGGACTAGGTGATTAAAATAAAATGAGATCAGGTGGCTGGATACTGATGCGTACAGTTATTTCACTCATTCATACCAACCATCCAGGAGAAGATGCGGTTAATGCTTAACCTTCACCAAGTCTAGAAAAAAGACAGTAATTACAAAGTACTATTGATTTGGTTGGACTGCCCTCCCCACATTAAGCTTCAACAAGTGCTGTTAACAGCCTGCAGGGCATTTAAAATAACTGTAGAAACCCAAAATATCAGGGAAGCATCCCTTGGTGAGAAGCACAGAACTGAGAGGTAGGAGGTATTTGGTCCCATTTCCTCATAGGTGGATGACCCACAATATCAAAATTTCTCTTTGTCTATGTGTCCTCATCCATTTAATGGAAATAGCCAAAATTCTCCTGTTATGAAAATCAAATTCAACCATTTGCCATCATCTCCCTACTTCCACATTAAAAATAGTGAGAAGTCTGGCAAAGGATCAATAATGAACTGATGAACTATTGCTATGGACCCTCTCCCTATCTCTTATAACCAAAAGATTTTCACTTTATTATTATTATTATTAGGAAGTATGAGTGGGGGGAGGGGCAGAGAGAGAGAGAGAGAGTGGGGGGAAGGGGGACAGGCTCCACACTTAGCATGGAGCCCGACATGGGGCTCAGTCCCAGGATCCTTGGGATCATGACCTGAGCCAAAATCAAGAGTGGGAGGCTCAACCGACTGAGCCACCCGGGCGCTCCTTGACTCGTTATTAATGTCCCTTTCTGGTATGCTTTACTTTCCAAATGTCCACTTGGGGAGATAGAAAAGATCGGCTAGAGTCAGGGAAGTTCCATGATTACCCAGTCCTCTTAAATCCATCGTACAGTCAAGGGAAAACACACCTTTATGAATCATACCAGACCAACCATACACTTACATTTAAATGTAAATATAAATGTTTATTTACAAGTGCCTACCTAAGAGACATAAAATAATTTGTTCAACATCATACGAATCAAATAGGGACAAAAATCCAGGACCCTGCCCTCCATGTCAGAACAGCCTCTCCAACATTCCCCAACCAGTGCATGTCTGTAGAAGCAACCCATAGCAATCTGTAGAGCTAAAAATGCTAAATAATGTGCAAAACATTTCCACTCAGATAAATCGCTTATTCCCAGAAAAACTAGAATAACATCCCTACATGTTGAGTTTGTTGAGAGCTTGCAGAGACAGCCTCAAACCTTTTATTTTCTAGTCTAAAAAAAAATTTTTAATGTTTATTTATTTTTGAGAGAGAGAGACAGAGACAGAGCATGAGTGGGGAAGGGGCAGAGAGAGAGGAAGACACAAGACTCCGAAGCAGACTCCAGGCTCGGAGCCACCAGCACAGAGCCCGACGCGGGGCTCGAACTCCCGAACGGCAAGATCATGACTTAGGCTGAAGTTGGATGCTCAACCGACTGAGCCACCCGGGTAGCCCCACAACCCTTTTAAATAAAAGCAACTTCGTATGCTTCCTCCCAGATTCTCAGTGGCTCACGCGAGCTCTGATGAACGTCCCCAGGGCCACTGCCGTCCCTTCCTCCTCCCCAGCAGCAGCTGTCTGTGGTGGCACAGTCCCCAAACCCACATTACTGAGTTGTACCCACAACCTGCTTCTTGGCCACGTTGTTCTCCAGATCACGTTAAAAGTCCCTCCGCCTCGCATGGCGTCTCGCCTTCCGATTCTTTGCTAAACGCCCATTTCTTCCGAAGGGTACAAAACCGCCTCAGCGTCCCCGCCCCAGCAGTCAGGATGTTCTCTGCTTCCAGATGTCTCCAGCCCTTTCCAAACTCTAGTCTTGATCTTGGGAAAAGAAGTAATTAGCCTGATGGGGAGTAAACTGCCATGTCAGCAATTTTCTCACTACTGGGTTTTGAAGAAACAGAGGCGCAAGCAGGTCAGGAAAAAGTGGACCGCTGCTGGGTGTTCATGCCCCACTAAGCTCAAATACCAACCACTCCACCCAGAGCTCATTAGTTCTGACCCAACACTGCTAATTGCCCTGAGCGCTGAATCAGCTTTCATGGACACTTGGAGACACACTCATTAACGTTTTAACCTCAAAGTGCCCCGTACTTTGAAGACCTAAGTCTCACAAGTTGACGTAAACTCAAAGAAGAGCATACACCGGGCGCTCGAATAAGGCAAAACGGGTCTGCTTTGTGGGGTCCCCATGAAGACAAAAGTTGTTATTATCCCTCTGGAAAGACCCCTGGCATATTATTATTACAGGCGACGTTCCCCCTCTCTTGGAAACGCGAGCATAGAGGTGTTTCTAGATTGGTGGGTTTTCGATCAGGGTTTCTCAACCTCAACGCTACTGACACTTTAGGATGGATAATTCTTTGTTGTGGAGCTGTCCCGTGGAACGTGGGGTTTGAGCAGCGTCCCCGATCCCCACCCACCAGATGCCAGTAACACGCTCCCCCCGCCCCCAGAGCATGACAACAACCACACATGTCTCCAGACATGGCCCAACGTCACCTGGGAAGCAAAATCACCCCTTATTCAGAGTCAGTGCTTTACAAGATTGTCACCTACATTAAAAAAATAGAATAAAATAGGGGCGACTGGGTGGCTCAGCCAGTTGAGCGTCAGACTTCCGCTCAGGTCACAACCTCGCAGTTCATGAGTTCGAGCCCCGCATCGGGCTCTGTGCTGACAATGCAGAGCCTGCTTGGGATTCTCTCTCTCTCCCTCTCTGCCCCTCCCCCGCTCGTTCTCTCCTTCTTTCTCTCTAAAATAAACATTAAGAAAATTTTTAAAAAGAATTGAATAAAATAAGATAGGATAGAAATTATCAGAATCAACTAAAGGAAAGTATTCTTTCATGAACATATATTTCACACTTGTTTACTTGTATGATTATGCATATAAATAATGTGAATTTTAAAAGTATGAATAATACTGATAGAGTACATCAACTTTCAAAAAAGTATTTATCTGTGTTACTGCTAAATTTCCCACTTAGAAATGTCTAATTTTTTTCTCAGCGATTTATGGCATGCTTTTTGGGGTTGTTTTTAATTTAATATAGTTTTCTACCAAAATTAATGAAATTTTGTCTTCTATCAAGTTAAGGCAATTATGGTAATATATCTGTACCGTAGATACACAAAACTACCAAAACAGAACATCACGGGTCATCTAGCAAATTAGTGAGTCTTTACTCTGTGCTGAAGGACAATGTGTGAAGCCAGATCTTGCCATGTGAAGATTTATCGTCTATTTCAGGATATAATCTATTAAATAATGTCTGTGAACATCTCACTTTGTGGACAGATCACACAGAGTTCGTTGGTGAATATTGGAGTCGTACAAGAAACGGTATTTGCTCAGTTAAGACCATCCGACACAAATCCATAAAAATTAGAACAAGAATATAATGGTCAAATAATGTTTAACAACACCAAAGCTATTTCAAGTTTCATAGGCCACTCATGTACACACACACACACACACACACACACACACACACACACAAAGTGAGTTCAGAAGAGGACGCTCCTGGTTTGTGCCATATTACCACAGAACATTGAAGTGCGATTTTGTAGGTATTGGTAGAGCGAGTTTTTAAGCTGAAATGGATATCTGGAATGAGCTATAAATGCTGAGTGTTTGGAAATGAAATAAATGGGGGAAGATAGGAATCAGAGGCAGAAGGAATATCAAAAGGGAGAAGTTATACCAGCCAGGAAGTTCATAAAGGATAGCGGAGGAACTCGATCTCAAGGGTCCAGCATGTAAGACTCTGGGATCAAGCAAAAAGATCAAGCCAAGTTTTGTCCATTCTCTTCTTACGTGCGATCCTTTCTGGGGGAAAAAAGTGATTTCAAGATCTGGTCATGTAGTTGTATAGAAAGTGGGTGAAATAATAAGAAAAAGGCCAAGAATGAGGCCAGTCCCATTATTTTCTTGAGAAGGAAAAGGATGGGTTCCTTGAGACAAACGATTTAACAATTGGTAACGACAAAGCCTGGACTTGGGGTAAAATCAGAAAGAAAAGACAGCAAAGGAAGAGGGTGGTGTTGGTGGGGAACAAAACCAGTGGGTGGATCTTTAAAAAGTGGTCCTGGGAGAGCCTGGGTGGCTCGACCGTCAAGCATCCGACTCTTGGTTTTGGTTTAGGTCATGATCTCATGGCTCATGGGTTCAAGCCCCACATTGGGCTCTGAGCTGACAGTGTGGAGCCTCCTTGGGATTCTCTCTCTCTCTCGCTCCTCTCCTGCCCCTGTGGTGGGGCAGGGTCTCTTAGGCTTCAGATAAGAGATGTGGGTTAGTTTTATAGGGAGAAACGCCTGACAGTTTTCTCTCCCTTAGTTTTGCCTGCTCTTCTTCAGTCGTTTTCAATTTAATTTGGATTCTCTTTCAACAGCTGATGTCCTCTCTGCTTTCTGCAGACAGTTTTGGTGATGGGTACCTTTCTGATAGAGAATGTATTTCTAGTCTGTTTCAAGTTCATGATCTTAAAGTTATACGGTGTGTGTTTTCCATGGTCTTCGATATTTCTGGCCATAACTATTCTCATCGTTTTACTCTATTTTTCTTCTTTCTTAGTTTTTGGATTTCGACATTGACCGGCTCATTTCCATTCTTTTCTAGAGTGATATTAAAACATACAAACGTGAATTCATTCCACTTACGTCACTGACTACAGAGGCATGACAGCTATTTAGTTGATCATCTGGCTTTTCTCGAACTGACCTGTAACCGAAGATTTGATTTCCTCTTGAATTCAAGGATTTAAAGAAAAGAGGTTTTAATCTTGTCATGACTTTCATTCGTCCTTGTTATTATTATTTTTTACTTGTGGTCAAAGTGTGAGTTTCATATTATTTAAACTTTCAGGGAACTTACTATGCTTTTTATGGCCGAGTATATAAACATTTCTGTAAATGTTTCACAGACTTTTGAAAAGACCACCTGTTTTCTGTTTGTAGGATTAGGTAGCCTTCTGATCCTTATTTTTTTAAGTGTATTTTGGAGACTCCCATGTTTTTTATGCATACTTTCCCAACTGCTCTGGCAAAGATTCAAATGGATGTGTTGGAATATTTTACTGCTATTGTGATATTTTATGCAATTTCTGCTTGTTCTGTGAATTATATCAGTGCTAATTTCCTGGTTAGGATATTGTACTATAGTGACACAAGATGTTTCTATTGAGGGAAGTGGGTGAAGGGTACACAGGAACTTTCTGTCCACTTATTTGCAATCCTGCAAATCTATAATTATTTCAAAATAAAAAGTAAAAAAAAAACCCACAAAACATAAAATGTATTTGCATTTCTAACAGCTTTCATATATCTTGGCGCTACATGGTTAAGCCATCTGGTACATAAAGGTTCACGAAAATTAAGCTACAGGTTGTACTCTTGATTATTGTTTAAAAAAATTTTTTAACCTTTATTTTTGAGAGAGAGAGAGAGAAGGAAAGCACGAGTGGGGGAGGGGAGAGAGAGAGGGAGACACGGAATCTGAAGCCGGCTCCAGGCTCTGAGCTGTCGGCACAGAGCCTGACACGGGGCTCGAACTCACAGACCATGAGATCATGACCTGAGCTGAAGTCCGACGCTTAACAGACTGAGCCACCCGGGTGCCCCATCTTGATTATTAACAGTAGATCTCATTTTAAGTGTCTGATTTTGAATTTCATATTGATGCCAATTCTGTCATGCGAGCTAGCTTAATTTCCTTTCTTTTTTTCCTTTGAGTGTGTGTGTGTGTGTGTGTGTGTGCACATGCGTATGTGTGTCCACGTGTGTGTGGGCATGCACATGCCCACACACCTAAGTCAGCTTTGGCCCTTCTTCTATTTGTAAACACTACTCCATATTGTTTTTTTAAATCTCTTGAAAACAAGAGTGATCACAGATTACTAACTCCCTTTTCTTTTTAAAATTGTTAACGTTGACTCATTTTTGAGAAACAGAGCGCGATTGAGCAGGGGAGGGGCCGAGAGAGAGGGACACGCAGAATCCCAAGCAGGCTCCAGGCTCTGAGCTGTCAGCTCAGAGCCCGACATGGGGCTCGAACTCATGAACCATGAGATCATGACCTGAGCTGTAGTGAGATGCTTAACCGACTGAGCCACCCAGGCACCCCTACTAATTCCCTTTTCTACTATAGAACTCCATCCAGTTAACTCGTTTTTATCGTAAACTGTCTTTACATTAACCATGTCTTTTTCTCCCTCAAAAGTCTGTAGTATCAGGCTACTGCTTTTTGAAAGACGATATTTTGAGAAAGACGTCTCAGGGAAACATCATTTTTCTTCTTTTAGGGGAACCTGTGCTTGTCATCTAGATGATTAAGATTTTTTGTTTTTCCCCCTTCATCCTTTGAGAAACTTTTCTCTGTGGAATCAGGATACATGGAGGGCCGTGTTCATTACTTCTGCATGGTATTTGGTTAGCCTTTTGAACTGAAAACTTAAATCTTGTTGGGAAATGAATGAGAGATTTTTCCAAGTTTTCTCTTATTTCACACTGAAACTCTAGATCCTGGGGGATTCTTCCAGTCAGTTATATTCTCTGAAAGGACTAAGCCTTATGTTTGATCATGTGCCCTTGCTGTTGCCCTTACAGGATGCCAGAGGTGAATCCGTATTTGTTCACAGTTAGGACAGGGATGGCTTTTGTTTTTCTGAGTTCCTGCTGAAATCTGCCAGGGCCAGAGGAAGGGGAAAGAGAAATGTTACCTTATGATCTGGGCTTTACTTGGTCTAATTAAAAGTCAAATGGGGCGCCTGGGTGGCTCAGTCGGTTGAGCATCCGACTTTGGCTCAGGTCATGATCTCGCGGTCCGTGTGTTCAAGCCCCGCATCGGGCTCTGTGCTGTCAGCTCAGAGCCTGGAACCTGCTTCGAATTCTGTGTCTCCCTCTCTTCTCTGTTCCTCCCCTGCTCACGCTCTGTCTCTGATTCTCAAAGATAAACGTTAGAAAAAAATTTTTTTAAGTCACATATATATATGGAGAAGGAGGGGTGTGAGCACAGAAGCTGCTGGGTCCAGGGAGGGGACACCAGGCATGAACTGTGCTGAGCCCCCACCTGCCGCTGGAGGGGGTGGGATCAGGGTGGCAGGACCCACCTAATTGTCTGCAGGTGTGAACGCTGCCCCATCAACCTGGGCCCTTGGGGTCTCCCCACGGTACACTTGTGTCTGCCCTTGGGTCACTGCACTACAGCCTACTCTCCCCAAGGTCCCAGTATCTGAGGGTACAGGCTTCCAAGTGGGTCGTTCTGTTCTCTTCCCTGGCTCCTGGCCTGCCTGCCCTTTCCCTAATCCAAATTCCCCTGCGTTGTATCTTAGAGAGGTTTACAAATTTTTTGGTAGATTGACGGCGCCTTGCTTTTGTTTCATTACGGATACTGTTTGTTCCTCATTACTATTATTTCTTTGGCCATTTCATTGGGGATTTGGGAGAAGGGGAAACTTGCATTCATACTAGCATATTACCACCATTCTACCATATTCTCTGGTTTGGCCTGTGATTTTTTTTTAATGTTTATTTTTGAGAGAGAGAGAGAAAGAGAGAGAGGAGCAGAGAGGCAGGGAGACACAGAATCGGAAGCAGGCTCCAGGCTCCGAGCTGTCAGCACAGAGCCCGACACGGGGCTCGAACTTCCGAACCATGAGATCATGACCTGAGCCAAAGTCGGATGCTTCACCGACTGAGCCACCCAGGCGCCCCCTGAGGGAATTTCTGTAGTAAATGCGGCCCCATTGAGACAAGCGCGTCACTATTCTGGGGATAAGGAGCCCCATTTCCAGAGACTTCCTGCACATCTGGATGTGCCAGCCTGAAACACCCTGCCCCCTTTCCACGCCTCAGCCCCAAGAGCTGCGGCCGGCCAGGAGAAAATACCAAATCCCAACAACTGGAACCCGGCAGTCTGCGTCTGCACTCAAGCTCCCGCTCCTTACGTTTATCCCTTTCAGTTGATTTTTCCCCCCCTCTTCTGCCTGGGCTTTAAAAACACAGACAGACAGAATAGAGGCGTCCTATGTCCACAAAATGACACTTTAGGAGAAGGGGAGGGAGGGAATGGGGCATGAAAAAGAAAAAGACATAGAATGCTCAAGGGACCCAGAGTTGATTCTGTCTAATTATACTTTTTAAATTCCCCTAATTGCTCTGTTTAATTATTGATGTGGAAAGTGTTCCCTTTTAGGGAGTTGAGCCATCAAGAGCCCTCAGGACCAAGAAGACAGACATCACCTGCTTTGGGTTGGGTAATTAAGGCATTACTGGTCACCAGTAGAGGGGGGCAGACCCCTGTGGGAGAGTGGAGCCCCCCCCCCCCCCGCCCCAGCACCACGCCCTCAAAGAGCACCGAGAGCCAGTGAAAAGACAGCAGAGCTTTGAAAAAGTGCATCTAAGCCTTGGAGCCGCTACGGTTTCTAGAAAGAGCGATGGATAAACAGAAAGGAAAACAGACACTCTGCTGTGATTCAGACCCATTCTGCTTATTGATTTTCCTCCTTCTACAAACAAAAATCTGTTCCAATTCCCAACTATGGCCGCAGCTGATCTGCTGTTGTTGGGTTCCAGGTCCCTTCATTATCCATAATTGTTTGGGGACTGCAAGTCATAAAAGCCTACTGTTTAAAGTGTCAGGGCTGGGTTTTTTTGATGTGTCATTGAACTATTATAGCCTATTATAGATATCACTAATATTTGCCTCATTTTCTACCCAAAACCCATCAACAGGATGGATACAGTATCTTTTGGCCCCCAGGAAGAGAGTGCTTGCTGGGTACAGATCAATGGATACACAGATGTCATTGGAATGAAAACAGCTAGACTGACCCACTAGATTCTGATTTGGGACTCAAGTCAGTATGGACCATATAAGGAAGGAAGTCATAATCCAGTGCGGGTGAAAAATGGTGCCGTGTCCTTGTCTGTAAAACGTGGAGGCTCACCTGCATGATAACGAAAGCCCCTTCGAGTTCTCACACGCTGGGTATGTGGGTCATGGAATAAAAAGTCCGAGAGGCAGCAAAAAGAGAGAAGACACGAGATGAGCTACTCTGATCCTTCTTCACGAAAAGGACTCGTATCGTAGCCCAGCTGTGGGAAGTGCCACCAGCTGACAGCTTCCAGCTGTTGGGAGTCCTTCCATGGGGTCAATCTCAGTGGCACAGGAGCTGAGCCCCGTCTGCGGGAATTGGGACCTTCTTCGACGAGCAATCTTTACTCTACGTTGGCTCTGTCCAATCCAGCTTACTTCCCTGTTCCTGTGCAGGTGGCTATCTCCAAGACATCATTTATACTCCTAACCCCTTCTAAGGATCTGCTTTCTGGAGAGTTCAAATGGTGACAAAGCATGAATTACAAACGAAGTGGCCTACAGCTCCGGAAAGGAAGTCCGGCCACCGGAACCACACTGGGGCCAGCCAAGTCGTGAAGAAAGTGGCATGTGAATGTATCTTTGAAGGATGAGTTGGTGGAGGGGGGATGCCTGGGTGGCTCGGTCGGTTAAGCATCCAACTCAGGTCATGATCTCACGGTCTGTGAGCTGGAGCCCCACGTCCAGCTCTGTGCTGACAGCTCAGAGCCTGGAGCCCGCTTCCGATTCTGTGTCTTCCTCTCTCTCTGCCCCTCCCCCTTCTGTGTCTCTCTCCAAAAATAATAAACATTAAAATTTTTAAAAAAAATTTTTGAAAATAAAAAGAATGAGTGAGGGTTGGATGGACAGAATAAAGAAAACAGGCATCTCGATCACGGGGATGGACACGCGCACAAAGGAACAAGGACGTAATAGCTGTGGATGTGGGACAATGGATAGTGCCTGGGAATGAAGTATATGCAGTGGTGGGGGCGGGCAGGGAGATAAAGCTGGAAAATATGGGGTCCAAGATATACAGCTGTCACAAATGCCTTATATATATACACAGTCCTATTGGTTTGTAGACTTCTGATATAGGGAAATGGTAACCCTGGGAGAATAACGAGGCACCCAAAGCAATAAAATATGGAAAATTCCATAGCATAGTACTTTTGACAGCCCTAGAGAAAGATATTTTATCTCTATGTAGGTGGTTTCCTTGAACCAATAGCACCTGTTATTTGTTAGGGAGAAAATAAACTGCTTGTCCCATGGTACAAAAAAAAAATCAATCATATCATAACACCAACCTATCATGTAAAATTCAGACTCTAGGCCCATGTTTTCAGGAACGAAACTGACAGTCAACATTCCTCTCGGTCTACTTATTTAGGAGAAGAAAAGGACCTGCCTATATGGGTCCTCAGTTAACCTCCCAAAGGCCACAATCAAAGTCTAACAACGAAGTTCGTCTATCCTCACAAGTTTTCATTTTATCAATCACAATTTTTGCTTTAATTAAAAAAAAAAAAGTAGCCTTTCCCAAACTGTGTTCCAAGGAACACACCGTCCCTCCCGACAGATGTTCGTGACAAATGCTCTTGTGCCGTCACTGTCCTTGGAAAACAGTGCCGACGACAAATCCCATTTGGTTGGTCACAGTGAACCTTACACATACAACTATTAAAAGTCCACTATCAAAAAAATCTACCCCAGAAAGAATTCATTTCCCATTCATATTTGACCATAAATCCTCCTTCCTTCATGATACCATAAAACACTATAGAAGTAACATTATAAGGAATACATTTTGCAAGCTGACTTTGAGGATTTCAAAAGCATTTCGTATCAAAATGGGCTAGCAGTAAATAAAAGAACTGAACTTATTCTTTTTCTTAAAGTTTATTTGTTTATTTTGAGAGGGGGGGGGAGACAGCACAAATTGGAGAGGGGCAGACAGAGAAGGAGAGAGAGAGAATCCCAAGCAGGCCCCACACTGTCAGCTCAGAGCCTGATGCGGGGCTTGAACTCATGAACCGTGGGATCATGACCTGAGCTGAAATCAAGAGTCAGACGCTTAACTGACTGAGCCACCCAGGTGCTCCAGAACTGAACTTATTTTCTTGAACTTGCCTCTGGACTCAAGGATGAAGTTAAAGAGATTTGTCTCCAGCGAGATACGAGGACAGTCCTTCCAACTGGTCATGACGTGGAAGGTCCAGTGAATGGCGGGACTGGGGAATATTCGACGTACTGTTCCTGTGGTCGAAAAAGAAACGCTTAACAGCCGGGAAGCACACTTGGAAGGTATGAATGAGAAGTTCCAGGCCTACGTTTTGCTGAGTCGCCGAATAACCATCTACGGAAAGAATTTCCCGCTGTGTGAAATGAAGGAACATTTATGACGGCAGCACGATACTCTTGTGTTCGTTTCAAGTTGAAGTGATGGGATAAAAACTGCACATTACTAAAACCAAGATGACAAATATGACCAACACATGCTAGAGAAAATGTGAGCCGGTGAGTTATGCATTCAAACCAGGCTGAATACAGCCCTAGAGGTCCCCTGGAAAGGGTTTAGGGAGACCTGACCAAGCGAGAGGGTAAGCCGGTGGGTTCCTGGCACACCCCTCCCTCAATCAACTAGCACGTATTCTATTATACAGTAAGAGTTGGCAACACGGTGTTTGTTTTTGTTCTTAATTTTAAGACTGAGTCCCAGTGGCACAAACATTTAAAACCACAACTGTACTCTATCCATCTACACACACACATACACACACACGCAGAGGAACATACATTAGTCATTAGGAAAAGAGACGCGACGAGAGGCTAGATCGCCAGGAAAGAAATGCTTTTCTTTTAATCTCCGAAGAGATAGAAAACAAAGTTCCCAAGGAATTCTCTTGGTTGCATATACACAATTCCACCTACACTATTATTTTTATTTTAACTTTGAAAATAAGTAGAGAGTAGAGGGTCCAATGTCTCTAGTCATTGGACTAGGCACTCAAAGTTTAGTCACTCAAAGTGTGAAGGATGCTCACAAAGGATGGGTCCAAAAATGATGGCTTCATGGGGTCATGGGAGAAAGGATACAACCACAATGATCACAGTAAGGTAGTTCACATACACATCTCTACTCCTGACCAAAGCCAAACAAGGCAGACATTATGATTTCTACTTTTCCAGAGGCTAAGCGACTTGTCCAAAGTCACCCAAGGGATCACAAAGGGTGTTGGGACTTAAACCCACGATGGGCAGAGTCCAAAGGCAGTGGGTCACATTCACTAACTTTTAAAAAACAACACCATGTGCCACGATCTGTTCAGATGTAGGACAAAACAGATCCTCAGTTCGCTCTGTGGAACATGGGGGAATCTGTCACCATCCAAAATTAAACGATACTTCAAAAAGCTTAGATCCCTGTATCAGGGCATCTTCCTAACCCTCCCACTGGCCCCAGTCAGTACAACCCACAGTCATCGCAAGCGGAAACACTTTGTAATCTCTGAGGTTTTATTTTATTTAATGTTTATTTATTTTTGAGAGAGAGAGAGAGAGAGAGAGAGAGAGAGAGAGAGAGAGCGCACAGCGGGGGAGGGGCAGAGAGAGGCAGACACAGAATTCGAAGCAGGCTCCAGGCTCCGAGCTGTCAGCACGGAGCCCGACACTAGGCTTGAATCCATGAACTGTGAGATCACGACCTGAGCCGAAGCCGGACGCTTAACCCACTGAGCCACCCAGGCGTCCCTATCTCTGTTTTTATTTTTATTATTTATTAATTTTCCTATCTCTGTTTTGAAACGTGGCTTTCCATGTTGTCACTGTAACAAGAGGGTAGGAGGGAGGCATTTCCTCTCTTCCTTCCACACAGTGGTTTTACAGCATTGACTCAAATCCTCCTCTCTCTTTCCTGGAGACCTCAGTGAGGGTCCTGCTCACCCCAGTCTGCCCAGGAATGAATCCCCTGGCTTCCCCACTCTGAGAAACAGCATCAAACACTAGAATTTATTTCCATTTGGCCCTGTTAAGCAACTTCTCCTGAGGTCACTTTAGTGTCGTGCAGAGTTCAAGAGACTCCGTCTACTTCACGAGCCTGAATGTCTTGATTAATTCAATCAAACACTTAGGGAGTAAAGCATACAAAGATGCCTGTGTAACTGCATCATGACTTCTTTCCTAAGTGAATTCAAAGCAAAGCTTGGGTTGAGTTTGTTCAAGGAATGGCCAGCTCCTTAGTAAATAGCTCGTGAGTAAATAGCTCAGGATTCAAAACCCAGAACCCAGCGTTGGTTTTCAACACTCCATCAGTTTTTGCTATAGGTGCGATTCCTGAGTGACCAGCCACCCTCCACCAATGTCGTTTCTGGTCCTAGGAGCAGGATTTTGCAAATGGCAGCTGTGTGCATGGGGGTAGAATGGGGGCGGGGGGTGCTGATCCTAACCACATCTCAATATCTGAGAGAGCAAAACTAAACAGGTTTTGTCCCTTTTAAAAGTGTTTCGGACAGGAGAGACCTCCTTGAATGTTATGAACTTGAATAGGAAAAATGTCCATTCTCCTTCCCCACCCCCCACCCCGTTCCCAGAATCTTTGTTTGCACGAGCCTCAGAAAACATGTAAATCTTGGCCCAGACTAAGCAAATCACCTTAAAAAGGAAGGTTAGAGAACTGTTTATTATTTGAAATGTCTCTCCCTAGACCTTATTTTTGATAAATTGGCTTCAGCTTCATTACTTCATGATCTATCTCCCTTGACATTTAATTATACTTACTCCAAACACATTAAGCGAATCAGTCTGAACAGCTTCTTATTAATATGCAAATTTCTCCTTTGAAAACCCATGAATCTGTGAAAAATCTCTTTAGACTTCCATTAAACCCGCTCAGGAAGTTGTATATCTCACACAGACCCTCGCTCTATTCACTGACTCAATGATTCAGCATTTACTAATTGTCTGAGTTAACTATTCTGGCCACATCAAGGGGAGGTGGGGAGGGCCAGGAGGGGGGACAGGGAACCAAATGGGATTCAGAAGCTGAACACTTAAAAGACGAATGATCAGAAGGCCAGGCCTGAATGAGCGGCTGTAATTAAGAGTTCCGAATCAAGCCTCTTTGCAGGCACAGGGAGGCAGACCAGCCGAAACGGCCCCCGCCCAAGTGGAGACGCCATGGACGCAGTTCACCAGTGAGCGACTTCTCCGGCGACCACTGTGAAGCCCGGGGTAGGGAACGTGGTCTCCCGCAGACGCAGGCAGAGGGCTCTCGCTTGCACTCACGAGCGATCCCTGCACATGCGTTCATTTACAGAAGACCTGCTTGTCACGGAACCGGGAGAAGGCCATGGGCAGGTTCTCCTAGTCAGCAGAGGGACCAGGCGAGACCAGGAATGGGCCCCTGGGAAGTTCAGATTTCAAGCGGGCCAATGAATGGTCCTCAGGCTGTCAGGGGCCAGAAGGAAGTTCCAGAAGAAGGAAGCTGAACACCTGGGACCAAAGAAATGGAGACCAGGAGATGGGCAAACTGAGCTTTCCAGGAGAACCCAAAGCCCGAGGTGTCAGAAAGAACGTGGAAAAGTATGGGGCGCCCGGGTGGCTCAGTCACTTGAGGATCCGACTTCAGCTCAGGTCATGATCTCGCGGTTTGTGGGTTCGAGCCCCGCGTCGGGCTCCGTGCCGACAGCTCGGGGCCTGGAGCCTGCTTCGGATTCTGTGTCTCCCTCTCTCTCTGCCCCTCCCCTGTTCACACTCTGTCTCTCTCAGAAACTACATAAGCGTTAAAAAAAGATTGAGAAGGAAAGTGAAGGAGAGACCCACAAAGAAAAGGGATCTGGATGTTCAGAGTTTAGAAGAGGGTTAAGAAATTCTCCGGTATCCGGAGAAAGGATACCCAAGATGCAAAAAGGCAACCATTTTCTCTCGCATCCTCCAATAAAAGTGTGAAATGTGGGACATCTGGGCGGTGCAAGATAAGAACATCGAACAGTAGCATTCTGCAGTCCGGTTCTGGTGATTTCCAAGAAGCATCTGCAGCTGGTAAACAATTTGGTGACATATGTACTTGGACTCATAACGAAAATGGAAGAATTCTTGAAAATGGAAGAATTCTATCAAGTTATTTTCAGTGATATCTTCGCTCTTATCCCGAATAACCTCATCCTCTGTAGACCCCGGCCTCACCATCTTACCTTAAAAAAGACAATGGCATCTGTTCTGTCCTTTTCTCAGGGATGCTGTAAGGATTAAATTGAATGAAATATGTCTGAGAGTGAGAAGGGGGCTCTGTAAACTATAGAGAAATCTACACGTACAAAGTTATTATGTGTGGTAATAGCTGTACAAGTTAGGCTTTCTGATTTATACACTAGCCTTGTAAATGACTTTATAAATGCTAAAGAGAAATAAACTGCTGACTAAGGTCTCTCTGCCCTTCCCCTGTGCTCGCAAGCTCTCTCTCAAAATAAATAAATAAACATTTTTTTTTAACTAAGGGGAATAGAAAAGGAACAAGCATTTAAGGAGTCCAGCTCTAGGACCCACTGAAGGTGATTTTTATAAATGATTCCACTCTGTCCTTACAGCAACCTTTGAGGAACATTGAGAAGTTGTCACTGTCCTAAGTCCTGTTTGGAGGGGAAAGGTCTGAAACACAGACCCTACTTTAAAGAGAGTCCCCTGACTTTTCAAGGAAAGACGACAACAGTAAGAACAAGAAAAAAAAAAAAGTCATAATCTGAAAAACTACTAAACTTTTTATTAAGTCCACAGGAAATCCCCCTGTATCTGTCCTTTGAGGTTGGTGACATCCATTGCAAATCGGTTAATTCAAAATAATAAATAATAGGAAGAATCTGTATCCCAATAAACAGATGTTACTTTCATAAAAACAACTCCCTAATGCTTTAGATGTGACCTGTAAATTGATCAGATGAGACAGCAATAACCAAAACAAATGAACAAAAAACATTAAATGCTATTTACTATGATCAAGGATCACAGACTAGCGTATAAAGTTCTTTTCTTGTTTAAAATTCTTGTCTTATATGTATTGCAACCAATCAGAAGAAAAGGGACAAATGAAGGGTGGTAAATTCTAGAAAAGCTTCTCTCAGAACAGCTTTACAGGTATCCCAAAGCAGCCCGGAGAGAGAAATTAGGACGAACTTGGGGGTGTTTTTTACGAAAACCAACCAGAAATACCCATTTTGGTCCCTTCTTTTTCTAGGTCCAAGAGTGACAGCAGGTGAGTGGCCTTTTCCTTTGCTAGCTAGACAGAAGAGCATGGGACAATGAATTGGGAGAGCCCATGAATCGAATCAGGTCCAAATCCTAGCTATTCCATTAGTAGCTGTGCCAACTTGAGTCTTTGTTCCTATAAATAGTTTAATGCCCAACTTAACGTTATCACTGAGATAAGTTAAGGCAGGTACTGTATTCAGGTGCTTGGAGTGAGTAATGCTCAAAATGGTTACTACTGCCTTTAAACACACTTCTTGAGAACAGGATACATTCTATTTCACTTCAGGGCTCTTGAACAGGGTGGGCTCTCCACACCTCTAAAGTCTGTTCTCATTATCTGAGGTCGTTACGGTCCATAAAGTCCCGGGAATGCTGAATTAGTGAATACCGAACCGATGAATCTCAGGGGAAATGTAGGGTTAGCTTCCCATGAGCCTCTGGTGACACTGCTGTCAACAAATTAATACAAAATCTTGTTTTTCTATGTGTTTCTGTTTAAAACCTCCTTATTTAATAGAGACTACTGATGCATTAACCTCGAGCTCACAGCCAACTGCACTGTAACTCTTGCCTGAACAAGGCTTATCTAACACACGTATTTTCTCCACGGGGAACATCACAGCCTTCCTTTACTTAGAAACACAAGGCAGCACTTTGGCAGTATCTTGGGGGGGGGCACTAAAGAAACACAAAGAATATAAAAAAACATGGCATCCTACAGACCACGAAAAGGACACTTCTTGACAATCTGAGACGTAAAACAAGAAGGCAAAGAAAGCACTGCTCTGTTTGACTTCAACTCGGAACACACGTCCAGGGTGACTGAAGTATCTTGTTGCTCTGAGCATGTCCAAAAATGGCCACCAAAGCACCGCAGGTGTTAATCAGGGGGCTGCAAACAAATTGTAACAAGTGGGCGAATTCACAAATAGAAACCGGGGAGTAACAGAGGTCAACTTTATTTATTAGGCGGTTGAAGAGAAAAAAAGAAATTAAAACCCTGTAAAAGTGGACCCCAGGTACTGCAGGACTCGGGCTCCTCCCAACTGGGGCTTCCTCTCTTCCAAAAGAAGGAAAACATCCATAGGTCGGAAACACATGTGTTCCTACAAAACAGCCAGCTGATGTCAAATTGCTATCTTTATGCTAATGAGGGGGATCTAGTGACCCACTGTTCTCTGGGGCAAGAGAGGGGTGAGGGGGGAGAGAAAACAGATCTGCAGAATTGTATTAGATTCTCTCTTCAAGACCAGAAACTGGAAAATCAGCATGTCTTTTGTGGCGACTCCAGAACCTTTCCTAAGTGACCCGGAGGACCACAGAAAGTCACTCACTTTGCAGCTGCTGGACAGAGAGTGATGTTTCTCAGAAGTCACAGGCCAAGTCTCTACGTTCACGTTTCATGATCCTTTTATGGCAAGAGCAAGAAAAACGTGACGCTCCATCCGAATCTCATCTATCATCTCCCCGAGGGTCAGCCTCAAGACCTAAGCTTTAAAGAAGGCACTAGGGTTTCAAGGTCTCTTTTCAAACAGATAGACCTGCCAACATTGCCTGCAAAGCCAATTCTAAGATAAATGAGCTTATGTTATTATTTTTTTAATTTTTTGGGGGGCAAAAAGTGGTTTACGTTGCCTTAGAAGAAAGGCGAGGAGTAGTTTTTAAGGTAACTGAATAGACTTGATTTTATTTTATGGATATGAGAAGACATGTTCTTTAAAAAAAATTTTTTTAGGGGCACCTGGGTGGCTCAGTCGGTTGAGCGACCGACTTGGGCTCAGGTCATGATCTCGAGGTTTGTGAGTTCGAGCCCGTCGGGCTCTGTGCTGACAGCTCAAGAGCCTGGCGCCTGCTTCGGATTCTGTGTCTCCCTCTCTCTCTGACCCTCCCCGACTCGTGCTCTCTCTCTGTCTCAGAAATTAACATTAAAAAAATTTTTTTTAATTTTAAATGTTTACTTATTTATTTTTGAAAGAGAGACAGAGCAAGCGAGAGTGGGGGAGGGACAGAGGGAGAAAAAGAGAGAGAGAGAGAATCCCAAGAAGGCTCCGTGCTGTCAGCGCAGAGCCTGATGCGGGGCTCGATCTCACCAACCGTGAGATCATGACCTGAACCGAAATCAAAAGCAGGGCGCTTAACCAACCGAGCCACTCGGGCACCCCTGGCTCTTTTGTTTTTCAACTAAGTTCTCCTTTGCCTCACGAGACAATAGCCACGCACTCTCTGTTCCCCACCTCCTGGGGACCCAAGAGGGTCCACAGATACGTCTCTTTGCACAGATACATCAGATACATGGTTTGAAGAACGGCATGCCAGGGAGGTTCTTTGGAATGAAGATCTGGATTCTCTGACGGAGAGAAGATCCAACTTAACAATACGGCCGACCGCCTTCACCAATGTTCCAATACCGTCCCCAGCCCCGATCGGTTTCTTTTCATACAATGGAAACTGACGACTCCAGACGAGAAGCTTCTGGTCACAAAGTCCTAGAGCCAGGATGGGCTTTCGAGGCATGACACCAATGTGATCTCCCAGGAGCCACGCTTCGGAGAGCTTCAGCCCGTGTTCTGTGTCCCACTGTCAAAGCCACGATATTCAGCCCTGTAACCAGGAGCCCTACACTTGCACTGTGAGCTCTGCCTCCCACACGATAAGCCTGATCGCTGATGGATGGAAGAATCCACGGATTCCTGGAGGAGTGCTTCTCTCCCACCCATACTGAGCGATCGACGTCAGGTCCGCGAGACAGACGGGTCGCATACACAGACTTCCGTGCGGCATCGACTTTTCGCCCACAGCCCATCCGTCTGGCCCAGGGCGGGCCGTGCGCCGATCTCTCTTGCAAGGCCCGATTCAAACACACAGGAATGACAGCCTCAGCTCGGCGCTGCACCGACCCACTTTATCTTTATGAAAGGAATGAGCCGACAGACAGGCAGGTTAGGAACACAGTCGTTTCCCGGATAAACAGCCCGGCCCCCGCTCACTCCTTCTGTGTCATGGGGACGTATTTTATGCATATGTATTTTTATAAAGCAGCTAGAGAAACAAAGCAATCTCAGATCATCTAAGAACAACAATGAGACTTTCTGTTTGGCAGGCTGCCCCAGCGTCCTTCCTTCTGCGGGGTCTGGAACAGTATCCCTCACGTGCCCCTTAACTTTGCACAAGGATGAATAAATCAACGTGAAACTCTGATTATCTTATTTTCTCTCTGCGCCCTCCTGTTCTGTCCTCCCAGTCTTGAATGGGTTGGGAAAAATTAATGCCCGTGTCTCTGGCAAATGTATTACGCCTATAATTCAGTTTTAAAACAAGCATTCGAGCAGTGGCCAAACCTTGGGTAGGACGTTCATTTCTCATAGGAGTAATTGAATCCTTCTCTTCCATTTTCTTTCAAGTCTTAAAGACAAACTCGTGCCCCTCGAAAAAATCTTCGAAAATTTCCACCAGATGCTTATCAACTGAGGGGAGACATACCTCATGCACAGGATAGGGATGAAAAGGGCAGGCAGGGGGAAAGCATTTTCCTATACTGTACAGGTAGAAGGTCATTCCAAGGTACCAAACGTGATGACAATTATTTATTTCATCAGCCTCCACTTCATGCCATCGATATTCCAGGAAAGCGAAAGTCTGGGCTTTGGTGTTTCCTTAGGTGACAACAGGGCTGAATGTAACGGAGGTTTTCGACTAACACGATAAACATTCTTGAGACACTGCTTCTCCCTGCCAAGGTCTTAAAAGGCGTTTTCTGTCAAGAATTATCTATTTGGCCTATAAAGTGCTACGTTTGTGTATTTTAAGTGACACGGTGATTTTATAGTGTTTCTCTATCCCACAGAAATGACATGTCTCGCTACTTAATCTTCAGACATCTAGCAACTGTGTTTCACGGAACCAAGCTCCCTGTGGGTACTGCCTGCGAAAATCATCCTTTTGTGTTTACAGATGGTGTTTCCACCTTCCCCCCCCCCCCCCGGAAAAACTTCTTTTCTAGTTGACTGAAATGACTCTATGATGGACTTACTCCCAGCCATTCAGAAGGCCCACTGAGTCACCCAGGAGAGCTGGATTTACCATCCTGCAAGCCGCTGAGGTTGTTTCTTGACATTTTCATGGTGGCCCTTTGTTTTCCTAGAAATTCATTTACCCTTCCTTACCCTGCAAGTGTCTAGTTTTCCCATTTCGGACCCTTATCGCTGACTCCTTCTCCCTGAGGATTTGAATCCTTTAGAAAGTAACTGTGTGCCACCTGTCACCGGGTCCCTTTGCAACAGGAATTGGAAGAAGAGTCTATTTGGAAGAAAGAGAGAGAGGAGCGAAGCGGCTACGAAACAAAACCCATTAGAAATCTCCCGGCCAACCCTCTCCATCACCTACTGCTGTTTTGCAACATACTCAAAACTTAATGCTTAAAACTATACAAAGCATTCATGTGTTCATGCTTCCGTATTTTAGGAAGGGCTCGACTAAGTGGTTCTTCCATTCCGTGTGATGTCAGTCGTACCCACTCACCTTCACTCGTCCCGGAGCTCAGCGGGGGCCAGAATGACCAAGATGGCTACCCTCATGTATCTAGGTGCTCAGCTGGGAGGCCAAAAGACCTGGGGGCTGGCTGACCTCTCTCCCCCGTGGGGTGGCCGGCCTCTGAGATGGTGGCTCAGCACTCCAAGGCTCAACAGAAGCCGTCATGCCTCCACATGGTCAAGCCTAGAACTGACCCAGCATTGCTTCTGCCTCATTCTACCAGCCTCTGCAAGTCACAGACCAACCCAGATCCAAGGGGGAGGAAATAACCGGATTCTACCTCTTGATGGGAGACGTGGAATGCCCAAATGTGGATTGCCATTGTTGGACTAATCCCACAACTATTGTCAGTGTTCTTCTAAATCCAGACCCTACTTCACAGGAGGATACTAACGGCCAGGTTTGGGGGTGGGGGTGGGGTCATGGTGATTCTCCATAATTTCACTCCACAGGTTAGAAACACCGCCCAAGAACACTTTTCTCCTTGTATTTGTTATTATGTCCTAGTTTCAAATTTATTTAAGTCACAAGGTAGTTCCATCACCAGGAGTCAACCTGTGGCTAAAGTAGGACATCTGTATGGTGGAATCAGATCATGTGCAAACCCATCCACATACTCAACCAATCAAGGTCACAGAGAACAAAACGCATAATATATTTATGCCACCTTGTTCCGTCCAAAAGAGACCCTGGCTTCCAACATCACAGGAAAAGGAACATCTCAGCCAAATTTTCAGAGACACAAATAACAGATGATAGGTCTTCGAGCTCCTAAGAGTCGAAAGGACGTTTAAAAAGGGTGGGGTGATGCCTGGGTGGCTCAGTCGGTTAGGTGTCCGACTTCAGCTCAGGTCACGATCTCACAGTTCGTAAGTCCGAGCCCCGCGTCAGGCTCTGTGCTGACAGCTCAGAGCCTAGAGCCTGCTTCGGATTCCGTGTCTCCCTCTCTCTCTCTCTGCCCCCACCCCGCTCACACTCCGTCTCTTTCTGTCTCCTGACGATGAACAAAATGTTTTTAAAAAATGAGTCCAAAGGATTCTCAGAGATAATTTTGATTTTGTAGGATCTTTGCCTTTTATGCTGATTTTAGAAACTCACCAGCAACCACATAAGATGAAAGTCCACTCTACATTTTCCAACATGTATCACTAAAGAGCTATAAAGAGAACGAGGGTGCCCCTGTGCTCCCCAGTTTGGGCTTAGGTCAGTCAGCTTCCGTGCCCTCCATGAACAGGCTTCAGACTTACAGGTCCAGTCTGATGGCCTTGTCTTTTGTGTACCAACAACAAACAGTTCCTTGGGATTCATCTCAGGTAGAGATGAAACACACTTTTTATATGAGAGAAAGTATTGTCCTTTCTGACTGGCCTCTGACCAGTAGGCTTTTGTGACTTGATCAAAACGTCCTCAAGCAACAATCTATGTTCTAGCGTCCCCTGCGTCACTGACTAGCTGCTTGACCCTGGGCAAGATATTTCCCCCTTTTCTGAGCTCCATTTAAGGGGGTCAGGGGCTAAACATCAAAGGAATATTAAAGTTCCAGTTAAAGGAAAGGAGGGAAACATCGCCATCAACACTTACTCTTGCAAAACGTTCTAGATGTTACAAAAAATAGTTTTATGTAATGATCTCATTTGATGTCAATATACAAGGTCTCCTCCATGTTCAAACCCCCCCTTTTTTTTGAGCAGTTTGTTTTAAACAGTCCGAGTTTTAAATGTTCCCGCTGTGAGGAAAATTCACCTCCTTTCGTTTCTGCGTTTATGTTGGAAGACCGCATCGCTTTCTAAATATTTTTGCAAAACTTAAGGAGAGGTGTGACTTACTATTTAATGATCGACTGTCGTTCACACATGTTCTGTGGTTCACTGGGAGACATTCACTGTAGAGTAATAATCTCTAAGAGAACAAGAATTCAATCTATCGTCTTCGAAGATCTGGCATTTAAGGGTTACCCAAAAGGGTGAAACAGGAACACTGGGGTCTCTGAGACCCCATATCCCGATCTAAACAAATCCACTTTCCTTGTATCTATCAATTATGTTTCATTTCACTTCAGTGTAAAATTTCATTTGAACCAAGACTTCCAAGGTCATCAAATATCTGAAAACTACTGCTTAAGGGAACACATGTGGATTTGTAAGTCCTGCTAAGTCTACTTATATACTGCGATAGAATTCTCCCTACTGATGTTGTAAAAGAATTTTTTTTTCCTGAAAACTATGATAGAAACTATTCAGACTGACCCTACATATCCCAAAGGCCACCTTTATAGTTCTACCCTGTGGTTTGAATGAGCTTTGAATGGATGCCAAACATTTCTATCTCCCTGGCTAAAAAGACTACAGAAGAAGTCAAGCCAGGAAAAAAAGAAATCTCAGCCCTAAAGTTTTAAAGAATTTTCGGATGTTAATTTTGACCCCAGTGCCAGAGTGATTCACTGGTCGGTGATGCTGAGTAATCTGACTTTGGGCTTCCTAATGCATGTTCTATTAATGGATTTTAGCCACAGCTCAAAAGGTTAGGAATTAAAGGCCCCATTTCCACCTTTTTTCTTATTAAATTATTCTAACCTCATCGCGGGTAATTCATCACTGTCTCACTCACTCTTGGGATACACGTTGGGAATGGAAGGGTCAGTTTCTGTAATTACCCTCACCACCTTCCCAAAAACAGACTGTAAGAAAACAAGATCTGAGTCCAGGGTCTTTGAGATTTGAGAGGGGCGGGGGGAGCCTTCCAATTTTACATCCTGTGCTGCTCTGAGAGACTCGGGTTCCTGGAGAGCTCTCTCTCCTTCGTGGAATCGTACCCCTTGCCTTGGGTGTGACCTTGCGATGGGTTTGATCATCCTCAATGCTGATCTAGCTTGAGTTTTTGAGTGCCATGGCCAGATAGCCATCTGTTGGCTACCGACACAGAATGCACACAGTGGACACAGCCCCTGAAGGCCAGTCAAATCTACTCAAATAACAGAGATGCACCTCGGGGCCTTCTCCACCTGTGAATGGTGCTGGCTTTCCGTTTCCTGTACAGGTGACAACACAGACTGAAGAAACGGATGCCTTGACTTAACTGTACCTTTATGGACTGAGTCATGCCCCCCCCCCCACCCAAATTCATGTGTTGAACCCTCAACCCCCAACGCGACTATATTCAGAGATAGGGCCTTTAAGGACGTGTTTACAGCTAAGTGAGGTCCTAGGGGTGAGCTTTCATCTAATAAGACTTAGAGACTCTTCTAATAAGAAGAGAGAGAGAGGGGTGCCTCGGTGGCTCAGTCGGTTAAGCGTCCAACCTTGGCTCCGTTCATGATCTCATGGTTTGTGGGTTCAAGCCCCACGTAGGGCTCTGTCCTGACGGCTCAGAGCCTGGGGCCCGCTTCGGATTTTGTGTCTGGGTCTCTCTCTGCCACTCCCCTGCTCACTCTGTCTTTCTCTGTCTCTCAAAAATAAATAAACATTAAAAATATATATATTAAAAAAAGAGAGAGAGAGAGAGAGAGACACCAGGGCGCATGTGCACAAAGGCAAGGCCATGTGAGGACACAAGAAGGCAAGGAGAGAGGCGTCAGGAGAAACCAGCCCGGCTAACATCTTGACCTTGGACTTCTAGCCTCCAGACTGTGAGACAACAAATCTCTGTGGTTTAAATCACCCAGTCTCTGGTACTTTGTTATGGCAGCCGTAGAAGACAGAGACACCACCACATACCTCCATACCTGAAATTAGCCTGAAGGAAAGAAAATTCCAGACTCCTATGTCTGTCTTTAAACCTCTGGCGGGCTACCAGAATCAGATTTTTTCCACGTGTACCTAGGAGGAAATCTAGAATAGGCGGGAAACGACAAAGATAAAGATTTTTGGCTCAGGGCACCTGGGTGGCTCAGTCAATTAAGCATCTGGCTTCAGCTCAGGTCATGATCTCATGGTTCGTGAGTTCAAGCCCCGAGTCAGGTTCTCTGCTGTCAGCACAGAGCCCGCTTTGGATCCTGTGACCCCTCCTCTCTCTCTGCCCCTCCTCAGCTCGTTCTCTCTCAAAAAAATAAACAAATAAACTTAAAAAAAAGATTTTGGCTCAATTATTAAAAAGAGGATTTCGGGGCCCCCAGTGGCTGTCGGTTACGCGTCTGACTCGATTTTGGCTCAGGCCATGATCTCACAGTCCGTGCGTCTGAGCCCCACGTGGGTCTTCTGTCTCTCCCCTCTCTCTGCCCCTCCCCTGCTCTCTCTCTCTCTCTCTCTCTCTCCCTCTCAAAATAAAACTAAAACTTTAAGAAAATTATCCAAAATGAAGAAATAAAGAAAAAGGTAATCGCCGAGACTCCTTAAAAGCCAAACTCTGAAAATCATTGGTCCTTCAGAACAACAAAAAGCCTCGGTGAAATCGGACGGGGGCTTCTTCCCCGAAATGGGTGAGAGATCACCCCAAACCAGCTGTGGATGCAGAAACCACCCGTCCTTCATCAGAAGGGTCTAGAACCAGACTAGGACGACCTCTCAATCGTGGGCAACGCCGTCTGTCCTGCCTCTCCTTTCCAGGGCAGTGGCTCTCTGCCTGGGAGCACTTCTGTGTCCCCCTGCTCCCGCTCATCCTTTGCAACATCTGGCCTGGCCCCCTCCTCTTTATTTGCTCTGTTTGGCTCGTGCTGCTGTGAAGTGATGCTGGGAGGCTCTGACTCAGGTGACCCATGAGGGGCAGATGGCACCCTCCACAGCCCTGGGTCCTCTCCCCGGGCCCCCACTCCTTGGAAGAAGAGTTAATTATTACCAACGGGCAGTGATGGGACGAGCAGAGTCACGTTTTCCACGGGGATCTGGAGAGCGGCCTCCTCCAAAACAGCCAGGCAGCCGCTGCCCAGGGCAACACAAAGGCACCCTGATTGGCTATTGTTTACGAACGTGGTGCCCATTCCGTGGGTTATTGTCCCCATCTGATTAATGACGCGGTGACGCTGACGGGGTGGCCGGCCTGCCGCATCCCATGGCTGACCCACACTGGGCGATGCCCCCGGAACATCAATTCTCGGCACCCTTGTCACAAGACTGCTTACGGGAAGACGGATGCGTGCGGCACTCTCGGGCGAAGGAGGCTGATGTATGTGTTGTTAATGATCGAAACGATCAGTTGGGTAATAAGTGGCGTGTGGGTTTGTCAAGTGGCGAGCTGAAGAGGATTAGCATTCTTCAGGCGCCTCGCCTTTATCTCCGGGCTGGTGCCTGACAATTCCCCAAGATCCCCATGAATAAACACCGAGCCTTACCCAGACAGAATGAAACTGCCAATGCAGATACACCTAAATAGCGTTTATATCTTAATGACAGCAGATAGTGTTCAAATAATGAAAGCAGCGTGCGAGGGGACCGTGCACAACGAATGGAGACATCGATTGCTCCGCGCGCTCCACAGAGAGCGCCGCCCCGAATAACTCGTCCTAGGCTCTGCTTGTCCTCATGGCGGAGCTTTCACGTCTCGAATTTTCTCTTCCATTGGTTTGCCTTCACCATCTGAGAAACCTTTTCTCCCTTCTCCCTACCTATGCTTGGGAACTAAGCACCTCTCTGCAGGGAGGAGGTTTTATAGTTTCCAGAACAGTCCACTGGCCCTGGAGGAGGTAGTCCTGTGATCTCTGAAATGACCCAAGTGGGCTTGGGACACGGAATACGGTTGATCCCGGATCTGAGGCGGAATTGCATCTCCCGCGAGATCATGGAGAAGTCCTCTCTTCCACGGAAGGGATACGCTGTCCTCCTCGTGTCTGCGTCACCCAGGGCATCTAACACAGTAACTCAGAAAGTATCAGCTGAATCCTTAACTCCAATCTCTTGCCATTTCGGAGGCTGCCTGAGGGTGGGATTATGCATATGTATTTCTCTACTTAACTTCTACCAATCCTTTTAGACCGATTCTCTACGAGACCAACCTTTCACAGCACCCTGCCATCCAGTAGATGTTCAGTAAATAGGTGTTAAGTGGATGAAAATACACGTACCATGAAAAATCTCCATTTCTCCCCTCAGCATCTAACACTATATGTCGTGCCTTTTCAAGTCCCCATTATTTGATTACACTAACAAGTCCACGTCTCATGTTCATACTCTGATGCTTTCCGACAGTCATTTCCACGGTCTTTAAATGACTTCGCAGCTGTACTGCTTTTATGTATCATCCAGTGTCGGGCTGCTGTTAACAAAAGTCTACAGACTAGGCGGCCTAGGCAACAGACTTTTATTTCTCACAGTGCTGGAGGCTGGAAGGTCCAAAATCAAGGCGCTGGCAGGCCTCGTGCTGAGTGAGAGCTCTTCTTCCTGATTTGCAGATATCCACCTTCTTACCAGGTCCTCATGTGGCACAGGGAGAGAGGGTTCCGTCTTCCTCTTCTCATAAGGACACTAATGCCAACCTGGGTGTTCGCCCATCATGGCCTCGTCTAAACCTAATCACGTTCCAAAGGCCCCACCTCCAAATATCATCACATATGAACTTGAGGGGGATGCATATTTTCAATCCGTAGCCTATAACCACCATGTTTCTTAACATCCTAGATAGTATTCAGGTTAATGGAACCATTCATCACCTTGACATTGGTTCTACCATCTTCTAAGACTTCGCTGATAGCTTCCATTCCACACCTGCCACCCATCAACAAAGGCACAAGCTTAGTTAATGGTACAGCACCAATCAGTCTCTGAGCTCTCAGATGCCTCTTATGGGGATATTTTCTCTTGCCATATTCTGTTTGCTCACCACCACTCGACAATCCCCTGACCTCAGGGAAATTGACCTGACACTGATCCCTCCCCCATGAACCAACTGCACCGTTCCTCACTCTATTGGGACCCTGTAGTTGAACTCATCAACACTACCATACACAAATCCCCTCAACCACCACAAAGACTTCACTATTTACAGTTGTCATAGCTGGAACTCTCTTGCCAGGTCTTTTTCCATTCTAGCCTCTAGGAAACTTACTGCAAAAAGTCACAAAATCTGCCTACCGTTAAGTCCCAACAAATCCTTTAAAAAAAAAGATTTTATTTTTATTTTTTTACATAATCTCCATCCAACGTGGGGCTCAAACCCGTGACCTCAGGATCAAGAATCAATACGCTCTACCGACCGAACCAGCCACATGCTTGAACATAAATTCTTGCCCATAAATATAACTGGGCTGTTAATGGTCAATGATTCTCGGAGGACCTTTTATTCATTTCCTATTGATTATCTGAAAACTTTCCTTTCCTCTAGACACACCATTTCCCAAAATGCCCACAGGATATTGACAGACATTCTATGAGAATGTCCACGGTCCTATATATTTGGGGGAACATAAGGTTAAATGAAAACAAGCTTGTTTCATTTATTGTCAGAGCTTTAAAATGTTATCATGCATTATGAATCTGCTAAAGGGTACAACAAACATTTAGAAGTTTATTTGATACTTGAACCTATTTATTAGTAACCTACCAGGTATACTACATTTAAAAATTGTTTTAATGTTTATTTATTTTTGAGAGAGGAGAGAGAGAGAGAGAAAGAGAGGGAGGGAGAGAGAGGGACTTCACACCCAATGTGGGGCTTGAATTCACAACCCTCCTCCAGCAACTGAGCTAGCCAGGTGCCCCCTAATGCGATATTTAAAAAAAAAAAAATCAAAACCGGTGCTAAAAATATCCACCATGCACAAACTATCAACATTTTAAAGAAAGTCAGGATCGTCATTTATTTGCTCCAGTCGCCATGTTTCCCAAACTGACAGAAGTTTCGACCGGACACACAGCAGCAGGTTAAACTGTCCTGTTCTAAGGGCACCAGATAATGCTAAACTACTAAGCCAGAGTCCTTCCCTCTAAGGTCCAAACCGTTCTTCCTGCTTAAATAGATCTCTCGTTCTCTGGGGGGAGAAAAAAGGAATTTTCTAAAACATTCTTTTGAATAAATTGCATTTTCTTCCATCTTTACGTGGTACTTGAACGGCTTCCATTCCTTAGCTCTTTTTTCTTTACCGTCTTCATCCGACCAAACCCCCCTCGGTGAAGGTCCAAGCGTCTCCTCCACGAGACTTCATCATAACGATCTACTTGTCTTGTGTCATTTCCTTGTTCTCTTTTATGGCTTCCGTACCTTATGTAACCCAAGAATTACTACTGAACATTCCGGGTCTGAGTCTACTCTGTCCAACTCAGCGACATGCTTTGTGAAAAGTCAAGAATCCTGTCTGCCTTCTCCTTCTAATCCCCAAGCAAAAAGATCTCAATTGATGGGCACTTACTGATTTGATTTAGACCTGAGTTTATGGCTGTCTGACTGGCAATTGCTGTATTTGCTTCTCGAACACTTTAATTTTCCCTCGGCTGACCACAGTGCTTATAACCTAAGTGCCAGGTATGACAGGGCGAAATAACGACTGCAGCACTGATCAATATAGCTTCCCCAAGAAAGCGTTCTCAAGGGCAACGTCAAACGTGGATCTGTGCGTGCCCTGCGGGAGGGGGCTCCTTCTGCCTCCTCTTAGGTGTCTGGCTTCAGCCCTGTCACCTCTGTTTGTAAATATGGAAGAAGTTCCCATCTGTACTGAAATGTATGTTTCTCCAGAACTACGTCTCCCTGCCGAGGGGCTCGAGGGAGAGTGTTAAAATCTACCTTTGTTGATTTTTCAGTGGCGCATCGGTTAGGAACATTCGAGGCGGGTCTGGGCGACTTTTGAAGACTAAGAAAGGTACAGAGAAAACTTTTCCTCATCCAGCCTCGTCACCAGTCATTGTACTTGAGGTTATTCCAACAGCAGAGGGGGGGTGAAGGGCTTCCCACGGCTTACCTTTTCCACAGCAAGCAAATCATTTGAACCTTGAGTAAACCCAGTCAACTACTTCTCTCCGTGGTGGTTCCTGACTCACACATAATCCTTCCCCTTGAGCAGGGAGGAGAACTGCAATCGACTGCCACAGAAAGTGGCCTTTCAGTGTCATTTGGACTTCCGGTTCCCAGGGTCTAAGGGTTCCTGCCCTTTCCGTAATCACGTTTAACTTAAATTCGTGTTTTTGTTGTTGTTGTTTTTTTAAATTCCCATGGAGCAGAGTCTACAGAATAAGCCTAGATTTTTCTAGAGGCCCAAAGGCACATACCAAATCCAGAGCCCTGTTAAGGAGCGATTAGACTGTTTTTAACGCAGAGTCATACAGCGGGGGCCCATTCCTCCGGCTTCTTGCTGTTAGGGAGAGTACAGGTGGGACAGGAGAGTGAGGAGGGGGCCCTTCGAGTCCCAGGACAGGACACACGCTGCTCCCCACCTACAACAGGTGCAGCCAGGATGGCCGAGAGCCCCTGCGCAGACCCGGTGCGTGCAGAGCCCCTGCTTGCGGGAAGGAGCAGTTCTCCGCCGCTGCACCTGCTAATGCGGAAGCTACCAGAAGCCATCACCGGGCCGGCGGCTTTACACCAGCACCAGTGAAGACCCCCCTGTGAGAACGATACCGTGCTCTCTAAGTGGACGCCACTGATAACCTGTCTACTGTGCTTGGTGCAGGGTCCTGTCCGGATCAGACTACTTTCTGAACCACCTCCCCCACCGTGGGCCAAAATTCTAAGCAGTAGTTCACATCTCCCTAAAAATCTCTGAGATGAGGATGCCTCACCAATCAAGATCAAGCTCCAATTCAGAGCAATCTCTGCCTTAAAGACGTTTCTTCTGGGGCGCCTGGGTGGCTCAGTCGGTTGAGCATCCGACTTTGGCTCAGGTCATGATCTCCCAGTTGGGGAGTTCCGAGTCCCACATCAGGCTCTCTCTGCTGTCAGCACAGAGCCTGCTTCAGATCCTCTGTCCTCCCTCTCTCTGCCCCTCCCCCACTTGCTCTCGGTCTCTCTCCAAATAAATAAATAAACTTAAAAGAAAAATAAAGACTTTTCTTCTGAGGTGCCTTGGCCAGTTAAATTACTCCATTCTTAGTGCTCCTAGAGTTCTAAACATATGAAATAGGATGGATTCCTCAAAAATAAAATAAAATAAAATAAAATAAAATAAGCTCTTGATCCCTAACTTTCTACCCTTCTTCTTTCAAGTACTGTCTTTGAAAACTGTTTGTAGGCTCATAGCCTACCTACCCACATCTTTATCAAACTTCCCTTAAAATGATATCCAGAGGGAATTTTCTTTCTCTGATGCTGATGCCCTTTACAGATAGATACTTGATTTTTTAAATGTTTTTATATATTTATTTTGGGAGAGACAGAGAGAAAGAGAGCAGGGAGGGGCAGAGAGAGAGAGAGAGGGAGAGAATCCCAAGCAGGCTCCAAGCTGCCCGTGCAGAGCCCGATGCAGAGCTCAATCCCATGACCTGAGCCACAAGATCATGACTTGAGCCGAAACCAAGAGTAATACACTCAACTGACTGACCGCCCAGGCGCCCCTACGGATAGGTACTTTAGAGCAACGGACAATCTGATTAGTTTCCTTTGAAAAGTCTAGGCAAGAATCTCAAGGAAAAGTAGACAGCAAGATACAGGAATGAGGCCATTGACATGATCACCCCCAAGGATGGGCCCTGGGCACTGTGAGAAAACATCAGGGTTCAAAAGGAAAAACCACACCCTTGGAGAATTAACCAGAGTTGGCGATTTCCTGCTTCGTAAACAAGACATCATATCCATTTGACTGTAGGTTTATTTGGGGGGGGGGGGTTGTTTGTTAGTTTGCTTTGCTTTGTTTCGCCTGGTTTCCGAGCGCTTCTGCTGAGTGGCCAGCCTGTGCTCCAGGCAGGACGGGGCTCAGCACTGTCCAGCCAGCTGTTTGGGGAGCTCAGAACCTTCCGCCGAAGGCAGACGAGTAGCAGAGAAATCCACAACGCTCAAAAGAGTAAACTGCCGGGTCGCTGCTCTACTGGTTGCAATTTTAGTAGCGAATGAGCACTGTATAATGTATCCAGCTTATTAAAAATAAAAGTGGGAAATCCAAGTGCTTACCAGGGGAAATGGCAAATCCACAAAGTTGTCCCAGACATCACCGCTCCCGGACTAGTGCACAGCACGAGGTCCCGTGTGGTGCTGATGTCACCGCGATGCGGTCCCTGATGGACACTTGCTCTCAGCCTTGACCCGCACTCCTTGCTAAGCGCTGGTGGCTTAGGAACTGTCAAGTCCCAGACCTATGAGGCCAACCTAGCGAGAAGCACGTCCAGCCTTCCTTCGCAAGAGGAGCCAGAGTTGCGTTTTCCAAGCGAGAAGAGGAGAAGCGCATCCAGATTTTCCAACCCCACCAGCGTGGGATAAAAGTGCCACCCCTGAGATTAAAACAGATCCCACCTCCCTGGCCATCCATCCAACTTCCTTACTGCCTTATAATCTCGAAACGCAACGATGGCAGTATCCTCCTAAGTTATCTCCCTGCAGGCACACGGCCCCCTTTCTGTTCCATCCTACGTCCAGGTGCTGTCAACTTTGTCCTCCCTAAGTCCCCCAAGGATGGTGTCACTTGAAGCCATTCAGTGGCACCCGGCTGCTTAGCAAATCGTGATGGAACCTTTCAGTCTGGAATTCACAGTTGTCCCCCAGTAGAGCCCCAGACCACCTGCCTCTCTGGCGTGATCGCGCACCCCTCCCCAGCTTGAGACCCACGTTTCTGCTGATCTGGAACACCTAGGGCTCCCCGAGTACAGCCTGAACCATCATGCCTCTCTGTGGAGCCCTCTGTCTGCCTGAAGCTCACCGTCCGGCCACTCCCCTTCCCCAGATCCTTGTCCTTCTAAACCCGACCACGGGCTACCTGCAGTGTGGGAATGAGAAGAAGTGGATGGAAAAGCATCACCAGCCCTACCCTTGTTTAGTCGGTGAAGCGTCTGACTTCGGCTCAGGACGTGATTCTCACAGTCCATGGGTTCAAGTCCCGTATCGGGCTCTGTGCTGATGGCTCAGAGCCTGGAACCTGCTTCGGATTCTGTGTCTCCCTCTCTCTCTGCCCCTCCCCTGCTTGCACTGTCTCTCTCTCTCTCTCAAAAATAAATTAAACATTAAAAAAAAAAAGGTGTCATACTAAACCCAAATCCCTTAGGTAGATTTCAACTTGGTGGCAGAGAAAGAACACAAGTGAAACAGAGCAGGGGATTCAAACCGATGGTCAGCTGGGAGCTCATGACCTAGAAGGTTGGGAAGGGGCTGACACTCCATGATTTCATGGTTCGTGGGTTTGAGCCCCGCATAGGGTTCTGTACTGGTGGTGCAGAGCCTGCCTGGGATTCTCTCTCTCCCTCTGTCTCTGCCCCTCCCCGACTCACACTGTCTCTGTCTCTCTCAAAATCAATAAATAAACTTAAAAAAAAAAAGAAGACCTAACACCCAAACAAGACATGACCCACCCCCCCGACCTCCCCCCCCCCACACACACACACAAAGTAAAGGTGGGACGATCACGTAACTATTTGAAGTAAGAAATAAAGTTCCATCTGTACCTCTGGCCACACACAGAAGTTCGTTCCAGATGCGTGAAGAGTGAAATGTGTATATGACTGTATTATATTACGGCAGAAGACCTTGAACCCAGAGATGAATGCCCAGGCATCCCTGGAGAGGTTTTTGTCTGAAGTATAAATGACAGGAACAAATCACGAAGGTCAAAGATATCTCTGGCTTCGTTACCACCCCTCCTTCTCACACCCTTCATCCATTTTAGGCAAAATGACCAAAGGAACATCAAAGTGTGGGAAACCTCCCTCCAGCACTGAAAGTCGCGTTCAGTGCCCAGGTCCTTCTGCGGAGGGGACACAGACAGAATCAAGCCAAGGGATGGTCATAGGGCTATGGTACCCGGTATCTTTCCTAAACAGCAGTGTGCTGTGACGAGCGGTAAGCAGGGAATATCCTAGAAGAACATCTGGAAACATCTGGAATCCCCCTCGATTTGGGGAGAGGTCAGAGAGCAGGGAGAAGTCCTAGGATCCACAAAGAACCACTCAGAAACCCATTGGTGCTTGCACCCCGCAGAAAATCCTCAGGGCAGCAGAAATTCTCCCTGGAAGAAAAGGCAGCCACACAGGAGTATCAGACACAGTCACATCATCTACCCGAAGCCAGGGCTCAGCCCAGTGAATCGGACGAAATGTACAGACTCGCAAGGGACGCCCATGGAGAAGGAAGCCATCTTGTCCAGCAGATCCGCAAGAGTGAACAGGGGTCCGAGGGGCAGCCCAGAAAGGCTCTCTTGGTGGGTGCTCTGCCCTGTGGCCTCTTTTCCCTCCCGGATGCTGCCAAAGCACTTCATCAGAATGTGTTTCATTAACTGGACATCCTGTTTATCGGAGGTGACTCGCCCACCCTGTCCTTTTGAGCAAATTAAAGGGCTGAATAAAACCTTGAGCATTCAAGTATGAGTCAACAGATAACAACCAACATCAGTTCTAGAAAGGGAAGCCACAGAATTAAAGGAAAGGAACAGAGCCCTAAATAGAAAGAGACAACAAAGGTATGTTTTGGAGAGGGAAAAAAAAAAAAAAAGCACAGAACAACAAAACCCGAATTAAACCCCATATGCTCACAAAAGTGAAATAAGGACTCTAAAAATAGAGCAGACATGAAGCATGAAGACTAAAAACAGGCTAAGAAGGAGGTGCTGGAGGGGGTTGAATATCTGACTTCAGCTCAGGTCATGATCTCAAGGTTCGTGAGTTCGAGCGCCGCGTCGGGCTCCGTGCTGACAGCTCAGAGCTTGGAGCCTCCTTCGGATTCTGTGTCTCCCTCTCTCTGCCCCTCTCCCACTCATGCTCTCTCTCCCTCTCTCAAAATAAAGGAATAAACTCTTTTTTTTTAAGAAAAAAGAAGGAGTTGCTGGATAGAGAGACAGAAATGAAAAGCAGACAGGTCAAAGACATCAGTAAAAGAAACCGAACCCGCTGACAAGTTAACCGCTGGAGGCCAAACTTGAAGTCCTTTTGGGCTGCTCAGAAACGCTATCAGGAGACCAGAACAGGAAGGGAGGAGAACAGAGATTAGAGCTAAGGGAACAGAGTCTGAGGATGCAGGTGACTCGATGTTCCAGAAAAATCTCTCATAATCTGGAATCTGCAGGCAGAAGGGATTTACCACTGACGAGGCAAACTTACCGAAAAGGGACCATCGTGGGATGTGGCCCGGCAAATGTTTTGAATTTTAAGAACAAAGACAGAATCCCGTAAGTTACCAGACAGCAAGACACAAAGAAGTTGTCCAAGGCACTGGTGTCCCAACATTAAAGTGCCGGGAGACCAGGCTTCCGATCAGGCAGAATTTCTGGAGGAAGGATCTGTGACTCAGGAAAGCTATACTCCACCAAGACTTCACTATGAGAAGACTTTTTTAAAAACTGATGTTCAGGGGCGTCTGGGTGGCTCAGTCGGGTAAGTGTCCGACTTCAGCTCAGGTCATGATCTCACAGTTTGCGAGTTTGAGCCCCGCATCGGGCTCTGTGCTGACAGCTCCGAGCCCCCTGGGGATTCTCACTCTCTCCTCTCTCTCTGCCCCTCCCCCACTTGCACTTTCTTTCTCTCTCAAAAATAAAGAAACAGGAACAAAATTGAAGTGCAAAGATTCATAGCGAAATGCTGAAAATATTACTTAAAACTAGCACTACAACGAAGACAGAAATCAGCCCTTTAATCAAAATCAAAATGCCAAATATGTGATACGAATTTTAAAATAAAAAAATAGCTGTTATTTACAGTATACGTAAGTAATAAAAGTATCAAAATATGCAAGCAAAGGACTCAAAAACAGATTGAGGAGTGTGGTTTCCTCAAGAAAGGAGGGAGGGGAGAAGGTACAAGAGGCCTACATTTAACTACAAAGTTTATGTCTCTTAAAAATGTCTCTGTCCATCTCCATCTAAGTCTGAAGCAAAGTATCAAGTCTAATACCCAAAAGATTATCTGTATCGTGTGTATGCTTGAAGAAATACATGTGTCTTTTTAAATAAAAGCATAACGGAGAGAGCAGAGAATAAAAGGCTTATCAAACAAGCGAAACCCAAAAGTCCATATCATTGTCATAAAAATGTTTACACAGAATGCCAGTGTCAGGAACAGCTCTTGAAAAAATGGCAACGGCATTGAAAAGTAACAATAAAATGCCAGGTGGTATAATACAGTTAAAGATTTGAGCTCAGGAATAATACGGAACAGGGTTCACAGCCTGACTTGAGCCCTTAATGGCTGTGTGACTAGAAGAAGTTGCAATGCCTCTTTCTCCCTTTCTGTAAAGGTGAATAATGCCACCTCATAGGGTAATTATAACAGATCTGTAAAACAAAGACTACAAATCTCTTATCCCACAGTCCGGAAATACGAACTCTCAATTAGTATTAGTTATGGATATTATCATCACCACAACAAAAGAAATGGGACCAGGTAGAAAAAAATGTGCTAAGAGGTAAAAGCAGGAATATTAGTTCATTTTATTTTTTTTTAATTTTTTTTTTTAACGTTTATTTATTTTTGAGACAGAGAGAGACAGAGCATGAATGGGGGAGGGTCAGAGAGAGAGGGAGACACAGAATCTGAAACAGGCTCCAGGCTCTGAGCGGTCAGCACAGAGCCCGACGCGGGGCTCGAACTCACGGACCGTGAGATCGTGACCTGAGCCGAAGTCGGACGCTCAACCGACTGAGCCACCCAGGCGCCCCAGGAATATTAGTTCATTTTATAGAGGGAGAGTAAATAGATACCTTCTCTCTGTGCTCTGATGATAAAAGAAATGCATTTTCCATTTCAAAAAATATTAAATATAATTAGCAGATAAGAAAAATGAATACCATTCAGATTACGTTTACAGAGTTAGCAAAAATCATAGTCCATATAAGAAAATGATGATCGCTCGGCTAAATGCACCACTTACAGTGACATCAGTGAAAGAAAGTGAGGTAATCCTATCAGACTGGCAGATGTATTTTTAAAAAAATGCACGAATACATTTCTCTGAAAAGATATATTAAAACAAAGTGGCACCAAACGGCTTTTAAAAGTATAACTCAAGGCAAAGCTGACCAAGCAAAAATGAATAAATTACTGAAGCGGAAAAGGAAGAGTTAAAGGGAAGATGCCCTAAGGAATGGTTACGAGTTAAAACCTCTAGGGTCTCCTGGGTGGCTCAGTCGGTTAAGCATTTGACCTCAGCTCAGGTCACGATCTCACGGTTTGTGGGTTCGAGCCCCGCGTCGGGCTCTGTGCCGACAGCTCGGAGCCCGGAGCCTGATTCGGATTCTGTGTCTCCTCCCTCCGTCCCACCCCTGCTTGCACTCTGTCTCTCTCTCTGCCTCTCAAAAACGAATAAAAATTTTAAAAACTTTTTAAGAATTAAAAAATAAAGAGTTAAAACCTGTCACCCCTATAGTACCTTGATGCAAACCTAAAAAAGCACCCCCCAGGCTGTATATATATATATATATATATATATATACACATATATGTATATATATGTGTATATGTGTATATATGTACACACATATATATGTGTGTGTGTATACACGTACATATATACACACAATATATACACACACACAATATATGTATTATTTATATTATATATGTGTATGTATATATATATAGGTTTAAGTGATTTATCATCTTTCCAGCATTCTTCCTCTTATAGAATCACAAAAATTAGCCAACCATGAACAGACAGCCTCAGTGAAGAGCTGACAGCGGCTAGCACGGTCTTCCTCGAATTCTCGGCCCGGAACGTAGGAACGTACTATCCTTAAAGTAACAGAGGAGACTCCTGAACAATATGACAAGATACTGATTGACTGATCGACGGGACAGATTTTTGCTGGGACTGTGCAATCAGCACTATTCATTTTTCAAAGAGTCGCTTTAGAACTGGAATGCCAACTTTTTGAATCGACCCCAAATGTTCATTTTGAAAACTTTCAAAGTTGTAGGAGAGTCGTCAGAGCGAGTGTCTGTAATACTCCTCGCCCAGAATCACCAACTGTTGTTGATTTTTTTTTTTTTTTGGTTCTGCCACACTGGCCTCGGCGTGCGTGGGAATATCTGTTCTTTTCGCGGAGGCATAGCAGAGATGGTTGGAAGCCTGGTGACATCTCCCCCCTAAAGACTTCTGAGGACACCTCTTAAGAACAGAAACATTCAGGGGCGCCTGGGTGGCGCAGTCGGTTGAGCGTCCGACTTCAGCCAGGTCACGATCTCGCGGTCCGTGAGTTCGAGCCCCGCGTCAGGCTCTGGGCTGATGGCTCAGAGCCTGGAGCCTGTTTCTGATTCTGTGTCTCCTTCTCTCTCTGCCTCTCCCCCGTTCATGCTCTGTCTCTCTCTGTCCCAAAAATAAATAAACGTTGAAAAAAAAAATTTAAAAAAAAATAAAAAAAAAAAAGAACAGAAACATTCTCTGGGGCGCCTAGGTGGCTCATTCAGCGGAGTCGTGATCTCCCAGTTTGCGAGTTCAAGCCCCGCGTCGGGCTCTGCGCTGTCAACACAGCTTGGGATTCTCTGTCTCCCTCTCTCGCTTGCAAAAATAAACTTAAAAAAAAAAAAAAAAACAGAACGAAAACATTCTCCTAGGTAACCAAACCATGATCACACTCTGCATACTTAACCCGGAGAGACTTCTGCTTTTTCGTCATAACACGTGTCTGGATGTTTGGTTTAGAATATAGGGTTTTCGTTAGTCTGGACACTGTCTTCTGCCCACGCTAGTGAGCTGACCTCTTTCAGGACAAAACGAGACAGCTCCATAACTCAATACCATAGATGAATATCTCTAAGTAATTAAATGCTCGAATTCTATTTTGCTCAAAGTACACCTGCAGTACAAGTCCCGGGGAAGAACTTCACGTTGAACTACAATACTTGGTACTTTGGAAACTTTTAAAAAAAATTTTTGTTTTTAAAGACAAAGTCACCAACGTTTGAGAAATTAAAGAGGCACGCCTCAAGTTTACTGGCTGAGGAAACATCAGTAAAATTCAGACTTAAAATTCCAGCAGTCTTGTCCAGCAAAGCCCAAAACCCTAAAACGCACAGCCTTTGGGGATGGGGGTGCGGGAGTGTCACCCCAGGCCAGGCGCAAACTGCTCCATGTCCCATATTTCTGTTCATAACCCGTCTACACAGAGGTGCCCATCCATCATGCCCTTTAGAACCCATCTCGAGGGGCGCCTGGGGGGCTCCGTCAGTTAGGCGTCCGATGTCGGTTCAGGTCATGATCTCACGGTTTGTGGGTTCGGGCCCCGGGTCAGGGTCTGTGCCAACAGCTCAGAGCGTAGAACCTGCTTCGGATTCTGTGTCTCCCTCTCGCTCTGCCCCTCCCCTGCTCACGCTCTGTCTCTCTCAAAAATAAATAAACAGTAAAAAATTAAAAAAAAAAAAAAAAAAAAAAGAACCGGGACCTTTGAAAGGACACATAGATGCCTGGGAGACTACCCTGGGCCAAGGCATCAGTATTTACAAGCTCCCCAGGGGATTCTGAGAAGTAGCCTGCTCGGGGACCCAACGTCCTGAAGGAACAGAAGCCCAGGCACTGGCTGCAGCTGTTCATTTCTGTCCGCCTCCAACCGTCTCTGGTCTCAGCACATCATGCTACCCTGCATTTTTCTCTCCCCTGCTGCTGATCTCCTCGCAAGCATTCGCCCCGAGATGCTGCCGGGCCAGAACCGTTCCTAAAGGCGCTGACCGCAGACCTCCCACCAGGCTGGAGACACCGGGGAATTCTCTTAGCAGGGTGGACACGGCAGGTCTTTGGGTCCCACCAAAAAAGAGCTGTGCATTCTGCCAGCGGGAAGGTCCCACATCGCAGGGGTGGGGAAGGGAGGAACCAAAAGCAAAGGCAGGACGAGGTGTGTGCTGGTCCGTGCGGGGCTTTCTCAGCTAAGCCCTTGGCAGTGAAGGGTGGTCACTGGGCCAGGATGCTCAGCGACAGGAGAAATCGGTAGGCACCGAAATGTCCCTTAAGGACCGTTCAATCCTCAAGCAAAGCCGGGCGTTGGTGCTAAAATACCGAAAAATGAGAACACAGGGCAGTGCGACTCTGTCCCTTCTTTCCCTTCTGCCCATCACAACTGCCACACTGTCTTCTCTAGAACCTGGGCCCCGGCTCCAGGGAAGGCAAGCCCTGCGACGTGCCGTTTCCTGGGCTCCCGCGACAGGCCAGGAGAGGAGTCTGAGACAGCCAACTCCGCAAGACGTGGGGACACCCAGACCCTTCTGTGGACACCTCACATCCTGTCACCAGGGAGGCAGCCGGGGCACACACGGACAAACAGCGGGCCGGGCCGGTAACCCTATCCGATTCCTGACATTGCGGCCCCCTCCCGCCCCCTCTGATCTCCCTTACATCCTGGGATTGAATGGCCCTATAAAAATGTCCAGCGTGAAAGACAGATTCAAAAACCGAAGAAACATTATCCTGATGGCAGTCTTTTAACATCCTCTGTCTTCAGGCCCTTCCCCCAACCCTCCCCCCCACCCACCCCCAGCCAGGCAAGAGAATTTATGGGCTGTAAGTCCTGTTTTTCTACATTGATGGAAACGGCTGGCAAACATTTCCACTGGGCCAAACTCCATCCAAAGAGTCAAATATCAAGGCACCCAGCTGAGCTCCCGGAGTCAGGGTTTATGAAGCCAATCGATGTGCCCTGCGACCGTAAACCATCTTATATTTACTATGACAGGACAGTATTTGAGTTCATAAAAAGATGATTTTTGTCTAACTTCGGGTGCCTGCAAGGAGACTGTGTATCAGGCGCAGATACAGAGCCTGAAAAGCTAAGTCAGCCAGCTGTTGTGGGCTCATTTTGTTGGAGAAAAGGGGTCAGCATCAGAGGTAAAGGGGCCCTAAGCAAGATCCCAGTGAACGGGGGTGCGCTCAGAAGTGGGAAATAGTTACCTGCTCTGAGCGCGCTCCAGATGCAAGGTGGGAGGAAGAGAACCGATTTCCTCAACCTTCCAGACCCTACCTCCTCCAGGGATGGATCCCATTGGGAAAGGAAGAAAGTCAGTTAGGAACCTCTCCAACAATGCCACCAGAATCCCGGGGCAGGTCAGAGTCATTGGTCATCATTTCATGGGGGGCCGTGGTACCAAAAGGGAGTAAAATTAAACTACAAGGGGTGTTCTGAGCAGGGGGGTGACAAGGGCAGCGCCTGCCACAGAAAAGGGCAGCGAGTTCTCTGCTGTTTCAGGAAACTGAAGGATCTGTGTGTTGGTTAGACCAATGTCATGATTCACTAAATCATTAAGCCTCGTTACAGGACCTGGCGTCGGCTTGGAGCCAGCGAAACCCGAGTAGGATTTTCGTACGTCATTTATTTTTAAATGTTTCTTTATTTTTGAGACAGACAGAGAGAGAGAGACAACAGTGTGAGCCAGGGAGGGGCAGAGAGAGAGGGAGACACAGAATCCGAAGCAGGGTCCAGGCTCTGAGCTGTCAGTACAGAGCCCAACGCGGGGCTCGAACCCGCGAACTGTGAGATCATGATCTGAGCCAAAGTCAGACGCTTAACCGACTGAGCCACCCAGGAGCCCCTTGTACCTCATCTTGTAATAGGAATTTGGGCAAACTATGAAAGTATCAGATGTCCAGCCATTCCCCTGATCCCATGCGGGGGCTGGGGGGGGGGGGGTGGAGGTGTAAAGTTTTCTTCACCTTGATAGTGGCTTGACGGGTTGGAAATTCAGAAGGTTCTTTCCAGCTCTGACACTCTCTGCCTCTAAGGAATCAGTAAGTGGATGGAGTCCAGAGGGTTTTTAGCCTAGCAGAACATGAGGAAATGTCCTTCCCTCAAGACATATGTCCATGATGCTGAACTGAAGGCTGTTATTCTCCCCCCTTCTGGCGGTGGACATTTCTCCCTAGAGAACATGGCTGGCACTCCTTCCTTTCCTGAGTCTACGTTTCCGAACTTTTTAAATGCTTTTTCATGAACTGTTGGAGGGCAACGTAAAAATCACGAAATTGCAACTGTTAGCACTGGGGCCAGGGTTATGGTTTTTCTTAATTAATTATTGTCGAATGAATGATCCAATCTTCTTTTACACAAAGAAACATTTGGACCCGTCCCACTGACCGAAAAGCTGCCTTACCACTGCTCTGTAGGAAGTTTAAGAGTTTAGAATTGGTTTTAGAAAGTTTTTAATGTTAATCCAAGAAAAGCAGTCAGTTCTTCCATCAGCAACACCTCAGGACATGTGTTCATGTGTTTTTGGTTTGTTTTTTTTTTTTTTCTATACGCTGATTTTATTCGCCCGTGCACTGCAACATGTATTTTTATCCCTTGCTGTAGAAAACACCAGAAGTGGAATGCACTGAGAAAGTTTGCAGGGCGTAAGGATCTTCTCTAAAGACCCAGGTGCTTTTTGACAGAGATTTATTTTTCTGAGGAAATCACTCAATCCAAGAATCTTTCCATATTTGAGTTTAATCCATTTACGTTTATTTTGATAAGTTACGCATCTGAACTTGTTTTCTACCACCTTATTGGGTGCTTTCCGCCTGCTAGGTCTGTTTCTTTGCTCCTTCCTTAACTTCTTTTGGATCGAACAAATTTATTTGTATTTTGTTCTATAGTCTCTCCAGCTTGCATTTTATTCTTTTAGCGGCTGAGGTGAAATGTTGTGCATGACAAAGGACTTAAGAACATTGAAAGTTAATGTCGCTATCCTTCTTGCCATCCAAAGACTTTAAAATGCCTTGACACTGTCCCCTCTTCCCCGCCCCACTTCACTTCTTTATTCCTTCTGTTCATTTTATATTCATTGCTCATTTAGACCTCCTAGTTTAACAATTCCTTGCCTCAACACTGCTTTAATTACACCACGCTTTCTTCACTGAGTCAGTCTTTCTTGCTAAAGCACGTCATCGAGTAGTGGTTTCATTCAAAGCCTGTGTGTAGTTAGTTCACTGTCCACATTCTCCCTGCTCCGTCCTAGGGAAGTCTTACTAAACAGATCTTAGACCTATGTGGTCTATTCTCTGTGCCTCTAAACTGCCTGATCTCAGTTTCTATCTCATTACCTCTTCGATAATTTTATCAAATCTTTTAGTTATTCCTATTTTTCAGCTCTCTTGCTCTGCTGTTTGGAAAACTTATCAGGGTGATCCTTTATTTATGACTGCGTTTTCCCGTTTCACTCCGAGGGTTATCTCATCCACAGAGTTGCTAATCTCAAATCTACTTTTTATTTCACATTCTCTCTGGTTCTTTTTCAAATCTTCTTTGTGCGGGCATGAGTCTTCATCCTGGATTTTACATTTCATTTGACTTCTTTACTCATTTGAGATAAGCATTTCTGTATCTTTGGGATGTATTATATGAAGTCTCTCTTGAGGTTTACAAGGCCAATAGCCCCTCCCTCGTGGTTGATGCCTGTCCTGAAGTAACTGACATTGGTAATGGTGCACTTGTCCTCAGTCGTGGTTGTTCATTCTGGGGAAGTGGTGAAAAGCAAGGGAACCAAGTTACGAAATTCACCCAGGGGCACCCGGGTGACTCGGTTGAGCATCCACCTCTTGATTTTGGCTCCGATCGTGACCTCATGCTTCACGGCTTTGAGTCCCACATCGGGCTCTGTGCTGACAGCCCCAGAAACTGCTTGGGATTCTCTCTCTCCCTTTCTCTCTGCCCCTCCCCCGCTCTCTCTCTCTTTCAAAATAAATAAATAAAAATTAAAAAAAAAAGAAGAAGAAAAAGAAGAAGAACAACAAAGAAAATCACCCAGGGTAGTTTCAGGTTTTCTTCTGCCTAAGATACGGGGTGTTCAAGGCAGGTTCTTATGTTCATTTCTCAGCTTGGACTTCTCACACTTCACAGGAAATATAAATTCAGACCACATGCAAACATACAACTCCTATAGCCGTGGTTTGAATTCCCTGGGGGCAAATTTCTTCTTGTGTCCAAAATCCTAGAGAGAGGGAAAGCTTCCTCAGCACTTTTTGTTCTGAGCTGGGAGGCGAGCCATGAGGTCAAAGAGCGCGGAGTTTGTCAAAGCATTTTGGTTTTATGTCGGGGGCAAAATCTGGATCTCCCGGCAAACCCAGGCCAAATCCCAGAACCCCAGCCTTTCCACCTGCGGGTCCTTTTTCCTGCTTTGCCTCTGTGGGTTCCTGCGGCCTCGGGCTCTCCTTACTGTTTTGGCAGGATTTCCTTTCTTTAAACTTTGACTGGGTGTACTTGTTTTTACTGTGGTGGTTGTTAGATTTTTATGCAACATTCCTATGTGTTTATTGTTCATCGTTGGAGGGAGGCAGGAAGGAGATCTCATCTCTCCCCAGCTCCATCCATCTCCTCGCTGGAAGTGTTTCTGAGATAATGAAAGGCTTTAATAACGAGGTTATATTTGTACAGCATCTCAGGAGCCGAGAGGCTAACGAGCACCCAGCACCTACATGCAGGGCCCTCACACAGCAGACGTCCGCGACAACACGAGCCCTCCGGTGGAGACCGCTATGGAATGCCGTCGGGGGCACAAAGCCCGATGCCCCGAGATGATACCAGAATGAATCAGATGATTCACTGCTAGCGTTCCCAAGCTGTGCCTTGCCAGCTCCTGCAATCTCTACCTCTCTATGTAACCATTAACGGTTTTTAAGGCTCTCATTTTTCACAACTATCGGCTTCTGAAAACTTTAGTGCGGAAGACCAGACTGGAAGTCAAATTCTGATGTAAATTCAATCCCTTGGAAACGAGAGCAGGGGGAAAAGGGTAAAAATGGGAACTTCTGAATCGCACACCCGAAGAATCTCAATGATGCCTCCCCTGTGACCTTCCTGGGGTTCACATTCTGTGCTCTACAAATCTCAAATGGATCTGTAGCCGTTCCACACTCCTCCCACCTTCCTGCTCACATAAACTGTGTCCTAGATGGGTAGACTGGAAATTCTATTCTGGGAGTCACCACTAATCCAGCTTGGAAAGTAGCACAGACAGCAGTTAGCAGGTTAACCAACAGCTAACCCCACCTCACAAAGTCGTCTTCTAGCTCAAAAGTGGTAAAATCTGCTAGAAGTTTTGACTTTCAAATATTCTCAACACATTTGAGAGTTCCCAGGCCTCTCCCCTTTGCAGGGGTGCAAGTAAAGGAATGTTCTTAGGATATGGAAAGCATAAATCAGGAGTCAGTGTTCGTATTAGGCAAAGAAAGGTCATCTCTATAATATTTCAATTTCTCTCCCAAATGACTGGTCATTTTCTTCTTTGGCTATCTACTACAGAGATCATGTCTTGCCTTTTGTCCCCAAATGGTAAGAAAAGATGCTTAGTCCTAATGCATTTTTTTAAATGTTTTCTTTATTTCTGGGACAGAGAAAGACACAGCATGAGCAGGGAGGGGCAGAGAGAGAGGCAGACACAGAATCCGAAGCAGGCTCCAGGCTCTGAGCTGTCAGCACAGAGCCCGACGTGGGGCTCGAACTCACAAACTGAGATCATGACCTGAGCCAAAGTTGGACACTCAACAGACCGAGCCACCCAGGTGCCCCTGCATTTTAAAAAAAAAAAAATAATAAAGATAGTATCACCTGATAAATAACTCTGGAAATAAGAAGAGGAAATAATCCCTCATCGATAATTCTAGCATGCTAGCCTCTTAATGTATTTCCTTCTAGTCCTTTTTTTTGCCTTATGATTTTTATTTCAATAGTTGAAATTTTTCATGTATTTATAGGAGTTTTAGGTTCCTAAAGTTCCTCTTCCTTTCTTTCTTCCCTTCTCCCTCCTTTTCTTCCTTCCTCCCTTTCTATCTCTTCTCCTTTCTTTCTTCCTTTTTCCTTCCTTCCTTCCTTCCTTTCCCTTTCTCTCATTCTCTCTCTCTTCAATCACAACAACCCTCAAACTAGAGCAAGGTAAAAATTCCTGGCCATATTTTACAGAGAAGGAAACTGAGATCCAGGCATTTGACAGTCCGTTGCTCAGTATCAGAGACACAGGAGGCGTCTGTGGTTATTAAAGCTTTTCTTCGCTGACTGCAGACCCAGGGAGCTCACATTTGCTACTTCAGCCCACACAAACTCCTGGGTGGTGAATGGTGAGCCACCGCCAGAACTACAGGGAGAGAGGAGGACAGGTGGTGACTTGAGAAGTGCCGATGACGAGTCTAATCAGCATGTGCCTACCAAGAGGCAATTGAGCCAGTTTTCTTGTGAGCTGGACAGTTGTGAGAAGAAAAAAATCCCTCTCCCCCCCGCCCCCGCCCCCCCCATACTCTGTGTGATAGCAAGGCTGCTTTGATGAACTTCAGTCATTTAAAACAACAAATCTTGTGTTTCATAAAAAAAGGCCTCCGTGTCCTTATGTTCGTGTTTTATGTTATACAGTTGACACATTACTTTAGTAAATGCTGGCCTCTGTAGACTGAAGGATGACAATCTCCCGCACAGGACATCCAAGATGGCGCTGGTAACCAATTGGCCAACTCCAATTTGTCTCAGAGGTTAACTGGCAACTTTTCCTACCCTTCCCATGGCCCTGTGGTGCCTCGGGAGATTCCTCATGCCCTGAGGGCTATGAAAATGGAAGAGAATTCACACTGGACAGAGGATAAAGAGATGGAAAGGTATGCGACAACACAAGTGCAGTCAAATGTTAAGTAGAATGTAGGAGGTGAGTGGATGCACGTGCCCTGTACAATTCTTTCCGCTTTGCTACATATCAAATTTTTCTTTGTAAGAAAATGCTATTTTAAAGAAGAAAACTAAAGGGAGACCGCCTCCCCAGAAAATGCTTTCCTAAGTAACAAAATGCTGCTGGTTAGACTTTTTTTCCACGTCTCCTCGTCTTTGTTCACCTCGCCCCCTCACCGCGTCCTTCTTACCTCCACGAATTGCTTGGGAACACTTCTCTAGAGATGACCAAATGATCAAAAAGCATTGAGCCGAACCCATTTTGGGGAGGACAAAAGTGAGTCCTAAAAAGGGGAACCGACTTGTCCCAAATCAAGCCGTCACACGGCAAGTTCAGGAGCATAAGACAAATCTTCTGTGATCTAGAACATGCAGCATTGCTGTATACTTTCCTTCCTAGGGGATGAACAGTTGGACTTCCTTCTTGTGGGACCTTAATCGGGAGGGACTAGAACACTACGTTTAGAAACTTTAAGTGGAGGTTTTAAAGAAGCTGGGATGCTGAGCGCAACCTACGAGCCAGCCAAGGGGACGGGAGGGATTTGATTTGATTCCGTGGTTGACACCGGGTGCACAGCTAAAGTGGTTGTTCTTGAACTTCTGTCCATAAAGGCTGGGCTCCCTAGAGGGGAAAGTCTGGGCTACCCAGAGGCGATTGAGGTGACACTCATCTGCCTAAGGTCATTCCACCTGCCTGACATTCAGACCCACTCTCTTATTTTGCAAGAACAAGGAGATGGGGAATTCAAGAGCTAAGTGTCTGAGTTTCTACCAGGTGTGGGGCACTGGGCCAGAAACCACAGGAATTTTTTTTTTTTAAAAATTCAGCAAAACGCACACTCAAGGAACTAACCATCCTATTAAGGATACAGGAGACACGAAAAGAGTAAGTTAAAAGGTTATGTATTGAATTGCAGGAAAGTGATGACCCGTTTTCCAACCCTATGATCATGCTTATTTAATAGCTCAATCCCAGTGGGCAGGAAGCGATTTTTACGTGTGGGCCTGGAGTTCAGGAGATCCTGGAGAAGCAGAACAACCCATTCCATTGGCGTTTTCCCGCTTTCATCTGGATTTCAGCCAAGATATCGAATGCCCATCAGATTGCTCACCCTGACCTCCTAACTGCCAAACGTACTCGATTCTCACCGTTCTGGGTTCTCCAAGCCTCCTGCCTGTCTGCACGGAAGATGAACACCGTCCTGGCCTCCGCGGCATGGCAGTGACCCTTCATTTCATCTGACCCCTCTTGGTCGCATTTCAAATACCCTTCTGTGGCCCAATGGCCCCGACGAAGGCTTCTTCCAAGTCCTCCTGCTCCCCATCTCTTGTAAGTGCAATCCATCCCCGGTTTGTCCCCTGTGCTGTGCTCCAAAACATCACTCCAAGTCGGCCTTGCAGTGTCACTCCTCCGGCTGATGACGGTTCCGCCTGGAACTCACCTCCTGACCTCTCTGAGAATCCAGAACCACAACCTTTTACCCATGCTCGCTTACCTTCCCCTGTTGCCATACAATCAGGATGAACATCTAAGAACGCTCACTTTAAGCTTATTTACTTATTTTAAGAGACAAAACCCAAGCGGGGAAGGGGCAGAGAGAGGGAGAGACAGAATCCCAAGCAGGTTCCGCGCCATCAGCGTGGAGCCCGATGTAGGCTTGAACCCACGAACTGGGAGATCGGGCCCTGAGCTGAGATCAAGAGTCGGATGCTTAACCGACCACGCCACCCAGGAGCCCCAACAAGGGTCACTTTTAATTCCTTGTTATTCTCCCAAACCAATCAGACACCGACATATGTGATGATTCGGCCCCTGAAGGTGCCTTCCTGATACGAGACTGTCTCTTCACCGCCTCTCGCTCAAATGACAGAAATGGTGGCCTGGTGGGAGTTCTCACCCCCCACTATGCTCCAGCCCACACCCAGCACCCCCTCAGTTAATTCAATCTATCTTCAGTGCCGTAACAGTCTTCTGAAAACACTGAAGGGCACCCGTCATCACCCTGCTCTGAAACTTTCCCTACTTCCGTGGGAAAGAATTTCCATTCCAAACTTTTCAAGGGACTTTCAAGATCCCCCACCACGAGGTTCTAACTTTTCTTTCTCATCTTGTCTCATAATCCCCTTTGTCGCCAAAACATCGCGCCCAGTTAAATGAATTCTCTTCCTTCCCCACTACGACAGCCCCCAAGTATAATCCCCCTTCCCACTTTGCCATTGCCCCTACCTGGAATTTTCCCCGATGTTTCCTTGTGTATTTAATTTCTATCCGTTTGTTAAAGTTTATTTATTTTTGAGGGAGAAAGAGCATGACTGGGGAGGGGCAGAGATAGAGGGAGATTTGGATTCGAAGTGGGATCTGCACCTGACATGAGAGAGCCTGACGCAGGGCTTGAACTCATGAACCGTGAGATGGTGACCTGAGCCAAAGTCAGATGCTCAACCGACTGAGCCACCCAGGTGCCCCCTACCCATGTTTAATGATCCAGGAGGCTTTACTCCAATGCCCCGCCACACAAAGATCTCTCCTGCTCTCTTAGCTCGAAATTCTCTGATATTTGCCACCTGTTCCCCCTCACGGGGCATTGCGCCTCCCACCCTCTACCGCGATGCTTTCCCGATTTCTCCACCAAACTGCAAACTCCTGCACGAAGGGGTAGAAAGTATCAAAAAAGTCGGGTAATGAGGCTTGAGGTCAGAAAGGAATGCAATTCCCAGCCTTCATCCTGGTTTCACCCTTTGCCAAATTCATGAGACAATGTAAACAGAACCGCATTGCTTAGATAAAGACGGAACCACAGAGGCGCACAAAGGAGTCCGGATCCAGTGGACTCCTAGCTCCAATTGGGGAGTTCTTGCACTCGCTCTCGCTCTCACTCTCTCTCCCTCCCTCCCCTAATTAGGTGACTCGTGTTGGGAGGACAAAAAGTAGGAAAACCATTCCCACCCTTCAACTCCCTTCCATGTAGCTTACGGCTTATTCTATGGGTGTTCCGAGATTTTAGTCCTTTTGCATTTGTCTAAGCGATTCCCAGACAGCGCAAGACCATGCCAAGGGTTGGCAAAGAGTCTGCCAAGATAAGAGAGAAACTGTACTGGTAAAGAGTGAGTGGGAAAGCTGACTCATTATTGGAATGGCTACCAACACACCAGCAGGTTGAGAAGCCGCAGAAGGCTTCACTGTGAGTATTAACCTTCATTCACAGCTTCAATGCCGAATAGCAAGCCTCAGGTAGATTAGGAAGGCTGGAAAAATTCCCCAGAACGGTGCCATGGAGAAGCTCTGCTGTGAATGAAATGATCACAGCAATGTTTTCCAGGAAGGAGATAAAGGCCTTTGCGCTTAACAGACGGTCCCTGACCATCATTTAAACAAGAACTTGTTAGAAATGCAAAGTCTGAGGCCCCACACTAAGCCTCCTCAATCAGATTCTCAGGAGCTGGGGCCAGGAGTCCGTATGTGTGTGTTGGGGTGGGGGCGGGGGGGGGTTGTGGTTATGGAGATATATTTGACATCCAACATTGTGTTAGCTTCCGCTGTACTCCATGATGATTCGATATTTGTACGTATGGCAAAACGATCACCGCTGTAAATCTAGTTAACGTCCTTCATCGAGCAGAGTTACAGAATTATCTCTCGATGAGAACTGTTAAGATTTACTCTCTTTCTTAGCTGGGGCGCCTGGGTAGCTCACCCGGTTGACCGTCCGACTCTTGGTTTCGGCTCAGGTCATGATCTCACAGCGTGTGAGTTCAAGCCTGACATCGTGTTCTGTGCTGACAGTGCAGAGCCTGCTTGAGATGCTCTCTCTCTCCCTCTCTCTCAGCCCTTCCCCCCCGTATATACTACGTTCTCATGACTGACTTACTATAAATTAAGGTTTGTAACTTCACCCATTCTGCCCACCCCCGCCCTCTGGCCACCACCAGTGTGCTCTCTGTATCTTATCATCTTGGTTCTTTTTCTGTTTGTAGATTCTACACAGAGGTGAGACCATACGGTATTTATCGTTTTCTGACTTCCATCAACTCAGCATTCTGCTCTCAAGATCCATGATGTTGTCACAAATGACGAGATGTCACTTTTTTTTTTTTAATGGCTGATACATATAGCTCTTGAAATTGGTGTTTCTGTTTTCTTTGGATAAATACCCAGAAGTGGGATCTCTGGATTATAAGGGTGGTTCTATCTTTAACTCTTTAAAGAGCCTCCATATGGTTTCCCAGGGTGGTTGCACAAAATTACATTCCTACCAACCATGCACAAGGGTTCTCTTTTTTCCACATCCTCACCAATACTTGTTATGTCTTGTGTTTTTGACAACAACCATTCTAACAGGTGTGGGGTGACAGCTCATTGTGGTTTCAGTTTATAACTTCCCTGACAACGAGTGATGTTGGGCAATTTTCCACATACCTGATGGCCGTCTATAGGTCTTCTTTACAAAGAATGTTTATTCAGATCCTCTGCCCATTTTTTAATCAAATTGTGTGTTTTTCTTGCTACTGAGCTGTTATGAGATCTTTATGTATCTTGGATACTAGCCACTTCTCACACATAGGATTTCCAAATATCTTCCCTTATTCAGTGGGTCTGTTCATTTTGTTGATGGTTTCCTCGGCTGTGCAAAAGCTTTTTAGTTTGGTGTAGTCCCAATTATTTATTTTTGTTTTATTGCCTTTGCTTTTGGTTGTCAAAATTATCTCTAAGACTGATGTCAAGGAGCCTACTGTCTATGTCTTCTTCTAGGCATTTTAGGATTTCAGGTCTTACGTTCGAGCCTTTAATCCATCGTGAGTTACTTTTAGTATAATGCAGAAGAGAGAGGTCCAGTTTTCCCATCACCATTTATTGAGGACACTGTGATTTCTTGGCTCCTCTGTCATAAATTAATTGACCATCTATGCATGGGTTTATTTCTGGGCTCTCTATGCTGCCATTGATCGAGGTGTCTGTTTTTATGCCAGTACCATACTGTTTTGATTCCTATAGCTTTGTAATATCATTTGAAGTCCGACAGCATGATGCCTCCAGCTTTGTTTTTCTTTCTCAACATTGCTTCCACGGTACAGGGCCTTTTATGGCTATATACACATTTTAGAACTTTCTTCTATTTCTGTGGAAATTGCCATTGATATCTGATAGGAGTTGGACTGAATCTGTAGATTGCTTGGGGCAATAGAGACATTTTAACGATATCAGTTCTTCTGATCCATGAACATAGACCATCTTCCCACTTATTTGTGTCTTCTTCAACGTCTTTCATCAAAAGAACCTGTGCCTTCATGGCTGTCTCTAGGAAATTCTAACACCCACTTAGATTTGGGAAGGAAGAGCTTCACAAATGGTGCTACGTTGTGTTAGGAACGGCCATGGAGCAGATAACTCTAGAACTTAGTGACTGAAAACAGCAGACATTGATTACCTCTCACAGGTCCAAGACAGCTTGTCAGGCTCAGGGTTATCTCTTAAGATTGCAGTCGAGTTGTCAGCAGGGGCTGCAGTCACATGGAGGCTTGACCATGGTGAAGGACCCACTTTCAAGCCACTAATGTGGCTGTGGCAGGAGGCTTCAGTTCCTCACCTTACGGGCCTCTCTACCAAACATGGCAGCCGACTTCCTCATGTCAAGTAATCCCAGAAAAAGGGCACACCCAACCTGGAAAGCACAATCTCTTAATAAATGAACCCTGAGAAACAGCATTCTAGCGCTTCGGCCATATTGAATTTGCTGTCATAAGCCAGTCACTGGGCTCAGCCCACACTCAAAGGAGAAGGATTAAGCTCCACCTCTTGAGGGAAGGACCATCAAAGAATCTGTGGCCCGGTCTTCAAAACCACCACAGTAGTGTTGGGGGCGTCCAAAAACCATTAAGAGCGCACAGCACCCATTTTAATGAAGACCTCTGCAGCCTGTGAGATCAAGGGACGTGGTCACCATCGGTTATTCTGAGAATAAGCAACTACTCTACTTCTTTTCTTTGCCATTAAGCTGATGAGTGTCACTCCTCCCAAATTCCATTCCTCCAAGAACAGGCATGGGGGGTTGGTAGGATGGCCTACCCAGCATGCTGTCATTTAGTGGAGTTGAGGGATCTTCATCCCCATCCTGCCTAGTCTGGATTAGACGCGATCCTCTGAGCTATTACGGGCTCTGTCTCCAACATGGGTCCATGGGCTTGCTTCCCAGCTGCTTCCATAGGGAAGCCTGTCTTCCCCCCCAGCCTTTCACCCTGAAGAGCCTTTAGGGAACAAAGCCCACTGCCCCCTCCTAAAAGAAAGGAAGAATGGGACCTTGAGAATATGGGTCATGGTAGAAAAGCCCAGAAGCTTTCCTCAGCCTATATTCATACAGCACAGTACAGAATGCATGCGGAACAGCACAGTTTTAGGCCAAGGGAACAGAAATCCCTTCGTTTGATGTAATTCTGCAGAAGAAGGAATTCGGCCACAGGGAAGTCAAGTTTAAGTTCACTCATCAATGTCAAAGCCAGGACTAGATCCTGGGCTTCTCAACTCCACAGTGGTTGGTTTTGGGTTTTTGTTTTGTTTTTTTTTAATGTTTATTTTTGAGAGAGAGCGCGCAAGCACGGGAAGGGCAGAGGGACAGGGGGACAGAGGACCTGAAGCAGGCTCCATGCTGACGGCAGAGAGCCCGATGTGGGGCTCCACTCACGAACCCGTGAGATTGTGACCTGAGCTAAAGTAGGATGCTTTACAGACTGAGCCACCCAGGGAAGTGACGCTTAGTTTACTAAGCCATCCAGGTGCCCCTGTTTTGTAAATGGTCAGATGCTTAACTGACCGGCGTCTTAATGCATTAATTCCGTTGGGACACATTCGTGCTTTCAAAACAAGCCTGACCGCAGAACTGACTGTATTCTCTTTCTAACAAGTAAATAAGCTTTAATAGGAGCTAATGAAACATTTGTAACACATTCGTCTACACACTCTGCAGGGTCTCAGAACACCGAGTCCCACGAACGAAGAATAAATAGATGTGAGTCTGCCTGGCACCCAGCAGGCAAAAGCAGCAACAGATGACTTAATAGTTCGCTCTGCAAAGAAGTTGTGTTAGATCAGTGTTTTGGAGACATCTCTCAAAAGCATTACTTGATGATTAGAATAGCTATGAAGCTGTTTTGAGAAACTTCCGTCTATCAGATAAGAATTGGACTAGATGACCCGGAGGTCATTCCCAATGCTAATGATGAGATTTTATGAGAGGGTGCTGTTTTTCTCTTAATGTAACAAGGTATTTATTTTTGGATGAAGAGTAAAGGAGTTCATGTCCCAAAGGGCTATTTAGTACAGGCTCCATAAATTCCAAACAGGAACTGAATATAATAACAGTAAATCCAATCACGCCATTCTGAGCCTAAATATTTCACATTTTGCAAACAAAAAAAAAGCCCCCAAAATAACATTTAGAATACATTTTGTGTTTTGTTGGGGCAGCATCTTAAACAACCGCAAACATGTGAAACATGTCTTATCTCTGTCATTTTTATATGAACATATGCCGTGAAATAGTCCAAATTACTTTCCTCTGATTATGGAAGACACTTCTTTCCTTCGACTGCTGTCTTACCATCTCTGTGCCGACAGAACAGAATCCACAGACTCAATCCTTCTCACTTCCTGAATGTCACCGGAGAACAATATCAAGTTTTCCTCTGATTTTAAAATTACCTTGACTTCAGCAAATACACAAAAAGGCCTTTCCTGGGAAACAGTTTGTCTGACTGGACACTTCCTTTTTTTCTGATGGATGTTATAAAAGGGGAAGCGACTCATTTGGCAAAGTATAGTACATCATTACTCAGATCTGAGTTCAACAGTTCAGATTTTTAGAGGCCTTGGGGAGGAAGAAAAAGAACTTTCTGTTTTCAAGGAAAATGATGTTGCCCAAGCCTTCACCACTAAGCTAACATATTCTACAAAATTCTGATAAGCATATAGAAGTCGGATGTCCAGATCAATATACTGAAATTGCTTACACATCTGATTACTTTCCAATTTTTAAGAACTTCCTGTTTTGAAGGGCAATGATTTCACCCAAACCTTTCAAATGATGCTGGCATATTATGATAACGGGTATACATAATTCACATGTTCAAGCCAATATACTAATAGAGTTGGCTAAATGAACTATTACTTATTTGATTTTTTTTTTTTAACTTTTTAATGTTTATTCATTTTGAGAGAGAGAGAAAGAGCTTGAGCAGGGGAGGGGCAGAGAGAGAGAGGCAGAGGGAGTGAAAGAATCCCAAGCAGGCTCTGTGCTTCCAGAGCAGAGCCAGACGCGGGGCTCGAACCCACAAACTGTGCGATCGGGACCTGAGCCGAACTCAAAAGTCAGACGCTTAAGCGACTGAGCCAGCCAGGCCTTCCTATTTGATTTTCTTACACATGCAGGTGAAACATGCTTGTGAAAACAGAGCCAAACAATAATTTACCCATTTGACGTAGTTTGCTACACAATCAAGGGGTTACACGCGGAAGCTTCAACGTCCCATGGATTTCTAAGCATTTTCTAACAGTCATCTTTTACACTTACAGAGCACTGCTCCCACAATATATCATTTGATTAACAATTTTCATGCTTCCTCCCCCTGAGAAATCAATCATCTATTATCAGAAACAGTATCTGAGATACCAGCCATGTTTCTGAACGCCTTACTTTTTTAAACTAGCATCTCAACATAGAGTGACCCCGGGCACGCGCTCTGATAATGTGTAAAGAGACCGCACAGTTCGTGAGATTCTGCCATTTGCTAATTTTTGTAGAAGCGGATGATTTAAATTCCTACGAAAGACAGCACAGCCATTCGGCATCCAGAAACAGGGGGACACGTTTCTTTTCAAAAAAGAGCGAGGGGAAAAAATTATGGTGGAAACTGAAAAGGCAGTACATTGAAGGTCTCGGGAAATTTACTGGAAATCCATGGCTGCAAGGAAAAAGCGTGTGATCGGGGACACAGACCCAGAGGGGCAGGAACGACATTTCTGCAGCTGAGAACTTCAGGACGCCAAAGCGTCTCCAGAGGCTTCTGCTGGAAATGCCAAGGTTGGCCATGCACAAGGCCTGTGTCTGCTTTTACATCCCGCTCCCCTTGGTGGCGGTCCCTTCGCCCGGTGGCTGGTGGCCCTCCGAAGCATCTGTCCAGTGCTGCTTTTTCTTTCATTTTCCCTTCTGGGTCTCTACGTTCTCCTCTGCTGTCATTATGCAGGGTGTCTGGACATCCAAAGAAACGCTGTCATGTTCTGTCACATACATGCAGAGGCCACATATGGTGCCTGGCTTTATCTCAGTCAGCATATTAGACGTGTAAAGATTTCATGCAGGTCTTTGTTTCGACTCGAGCCCCCTAGCTCTTTTCATCGTTTTCTCCTCTGGGCTCTGTACCCTCTCCCCTCTAGGGAGAGAGGAAAGGATCAGTAGCAGAATAAGGAATGTCTGATCCTTGGTGCTCATAGTGAAGAAATGAGAGGTCACTGATGAAAGAATATTTTATGGTTGAAACTTAAAAAAAAAAAAATTCAGTGCTGATGACAGAAGAAGAAAACACAATGCAGTTAAATTTCTGCCTTCTCTCATGGAACTTCCAAGCGAGTGTTCAAAAGATAAATGCTCTTCTTTTTTTAAGGTTTATTTATTATCGAGAGAGTGCAACCAGGGAGGGGCAGAGAGAGAGAGAGAGAGAGAGGCAGAGGATCTGAAGTGGGCTCTGATGGGCTCTGAGCTGACAGCAGTGAGCCCGATGGGGGGCTTGAACTCATGCACCGCGAGAGATCCATGACCCGAGGTGAAGTTGGATGCTCAACCGACTGAGCCCCTCCAAGTGCCCCAAAAGATAAACGCTCTTAAGGCAAGTTAATTTTCCTTTGCACACTTGCAGGGGAATTTAGGATAGGCTGGTGCAGCGTTGCCTTGAAAACTGGTTAAAGTTTTCAAGAAAATAGGCATAGCAGACACTACTTGTGTTCGATAATTAATGCTGAAAGCCTTAAGCATCCAGTAAAAAAAAAAAAAGTCCTAGCTAAAGCCCTCTGATTAAAAAAAAAAAAAAAAAAAACAACAAAAAAACTCTCCATCAAGTCACTGCACATTAGTAATCACATCGGTGCAGAAAGCAGGTTGTACAAATGCAATAACCCAGATAAAAGCCCACTAAACACGTTTTAAGCCCTCCTTTCACACGGGGCAGTTTTATCTCCATGGATGACCCACTATAACGGTCATAAAGCATGTTTGAAGACCCCACTGGTTGACCCCGGTCCAGGCAAGAAGCAGGAGACAGACACACGGGGGACGTTCATTTACAATCCTGTGTCTTTCTAATTTTTTTTTAACGTTTTTATTTATTTTTGATAGAGAGAGACAGAGCATGAACGGGGGAGGGTCAGAGAGACAGAGAGGGAGACACAGAATCCGAAACAGGCTCCAGGCTCCGAGCTGTCAGCACAGAGCCCGACGCGGGGCTCAAACTCACGAACTGTGAGATCATGACCTGAGCCGAAGTCGGACATTTAATGGACTGAGGCACCCAGGTGCCCCCTGCTTTTTTTATACAACATTTGATAACACTGACCTTAAAACTCTTCCCCTCTGCCGCCAACATTTTATTTTTTTTTTTAATTTTTTTTTTCAACGTTTATTTATTTTTGGGACAGAGAGAGACAGAGCATGAACGGGGGAGGGGCAGAGAGAGAGGGAGACACAGAATCGGAAACAGGCTCCAGGCTCTGAGCCATCAGCCCAGAGCCTGACGCGGGGCTCGAACTCCCGGACCGCGAGATCGTGACCTGGCTGAAGTCGGACGCTTAACCGACTGCGCCACCCAGGCGCCCCGTGCCGCCAACATTTTAGTATAAAAATTGTCAACACAGCAAAAACTGGAAGGAATTGTACAAAACACCCTTTGCCCACGAGCTAAATGCTCAATCTGTATTTTCCTTAAAAGTCATAAGAGACTCTTAAGTATGGAGAACAGACTGAGGCGTACTGGCAGGGTATTGGGGGGAGGGATGGGCTAAATGGGTGATGGGCGTTAAGGAGGGCACCTGCTGGGATGAGCTTTGGGTGTTACTTGTAAATGATGAATCACCAAATTCTACTCCTGAAACCAATACTGCACTGTATGTTAACTAAATTGAATTTAAATTAAAAAAAGAACCTAGGGGCGCCTGGATGGTTCAGTTGGTTAAGTGTCTGACTTCCACTGAGGTCACGATCGGTTCACGAGTTCAAGCTCTACCTACATGGGGCTCTGTGCTGACAGCTCAGAGCCTGGAGCCTTCTTTGGATTCTGTGTCTCCCTCTCTCTCTGCCCCTCCTCCGATTGTGCTCTGTCTCTCTCTCTCTCTCTCTCTCTCAAAAGTAAATAAAGATTAAAAAAAAAATTTTTTAAAGAATCTATATTTGTATTACCACATTACCTATCCATCCCTCCATCCAATTCATCCTCTCTTTTTTACCGTGTTCCAAAATAAATTATAAACATGAGTCCTGTTCCCTCTAAACACTTCTACATGCATGACATAAACTATAGAAACTATATTCCTTTGGGGCAAAAATATAAACGTGTTTTCCTGGTCCCACTCTCTTCTCCCCCTTCCTTGTGCCTGCTACACATTGTCACGTCTCAGCTTTGTGACAGCTGGCAAAATCTCAACAATCATGCCTTACGCGCTCCCAAGCCTGACCTCACTCACGAGCTCCAGCTTACCCCAAAAGCCCTTTCCATTTCACGCCTAAAACACGTCTAAGTTGTTTGTTCTCGATGGTACCTGTTGTTTCCGTGCTCCCTACCACAGTCACAGTTATTGATAAATAAACCTGAGCTAGCAATCTTCAAAGATTCTCCAATTTCTCCTGCCTCCCTCATGCCTAGAATACCACGGGAAGTTTTGTAATTCCTACTACCAAAACTTCTAGCAAATCTTTCTCCCACTTACTCACGCCCACTGCTGTGCTCCAGTTCAAGCCTCCTTCATCCATCTTCTAGACTCTGAGACAGCCACGCAGCTCGGTCTACCTGTTCTAGTCCTCTTATGCCACCTGGGATTAGATGTCCACAGCAGAACCAAAGGCGGTCTGTAGGATCAGTCCTCTGCTGAAAGCCTTCACTGCCCTCTCCCCCCACCCCGGCCCGGCTTCCAGAGCTGTGCCGTCCAATATGGTGGCCACTGGCCTCACGGGGCCATTCAAACTGTATGACATGTGGCTAGTCAGAATGGAGATGCATTGCAAGCATAAAACGTGTAGATTTGGAAGATGCTGCATGAAAAATGCAAAACGTCTCCTCAAGAATGTGTTTTTGATTATCTGTTGAAATCACTGTATTGCAGACGTACCGCTTTCAGTCTAAATAGTTATTGGAATTAATTTCGCCCCTTCGGTCTTACTTTTTATAAGGTGGCCACTAGGAAATTTAAAATGACATATGTGGTTTCCATTATATTTCTATTGGACAGTGCTGATCTAGAAGAAAACCCCTCAAACATGCCACTTACCAGCCCTCAAAACTCTTTCCCCGTGCTTGCTTCCCAACATGATGTCTCACCCCCCTTCTACAAAGGCAACGTTGAATTAAACCACATAGTGGGATTGTTCCTCATAATGGTGATCCATCAGGGGATAAGTATGACCTCCTGTGTCCCCCGTGACTCCTTTCAAATGCTTCATAGAATGCCCAGGCATAACACAAAAGAGAAAATGGAGGTGCAAGGGAAAATCTATAAACGAATCACGCACTCAAGTACAAAGTCAAGGAAACCTCAAAATGGATTATTAAGATGCCCAAAGGCTGCTCTGATTTGTTTTCATAGGGAATCTCTTCCAAAATAGAATGCGTGTAGTTGAGCGTATAATCCCCTTGACATGAAATGCCACCATCCCGAACAAATCCGCAGATTTCAAAAAGTTCCCATAGGTCGCTGCCATGCTGTTCTGGGGTGAACTATTCTGCTGTTACACAACCACAAGGAGGTCCTCTATCTGAGTCGTATCTCAAGTGCAAGGTTACTTCTACATCATGTGTTGAAGACGCCTGCAATGAATGTTGGGTGGGGGTACTCACCTGAGAGCAAGATAAGTAAAGAAAGGGAAATCGGCATGTTTGAAGCCCTCAGCTTCCCCTAGAAGTCTTCAATCCATAGCCAGGGGGCCAAAAGCCTATTTTGCTAAATAAAGTTTTATTGGCACACGGCCCTGCCCATTCATTTACATATTGGCTAAAGCTGCTTTTCTGTTAGAGAAGCAGCACTGAATAGTTGAGACCTGAGAGCCTAGAAAGCCTAAAATATTTACTACCTGGCCTTTTCCGGGGGGGGGGGGGGGCAGAAAGGCTGACCTCTGGCCTAAGGGTCAGTTTTTCTTTACACCAATAAAGAGGGGCGCCTGGGTGGCTCAGTCGGTTGAGCGTCCAACTTCAGCTCAGGTCATGATCTCGCAGTCTGTGAGTTCGAGCCCCGCGTCGGGCTCTGTGCTGACAGCTTGGAGCCTGGAGCCTGCTTCCGATTCTGGGTCTCCCTCTCTCTCTGCCCCTCCCCCGCTCATGCTCCGTGTCTCTCTCTCTCTCTCTCTCTCTCTGTCAAAAATAAATAAACATTAAAATAAAAAAAAATTTTAAAAAAATAAAATAAACCAATAAAGAATGTCTTAGGCAGAAGGAGAGCTTCTGGCCCTGGAGATACAAGGTTGAAAAACACAGAGATGATAAATCCGCAGCCTGGAACACTCCCATTTAGTTTCTCGAGGAACCCCAAAAACACATTCTTTTTGGACTTTTCAAACAGGACTTCAGTTCACACTCGTCAGGATTTTTCAATTATTTTTTTACGTCGGGGCCACTGTTAACATATACTCTGGCCTTCACCACAGACCAGAGGCTACATTTCACCTTCAGATGAGACGGAGTTGCTTCACCCACGCAGAATTTTGTTTTTAGCATTGCTTCGGGTTTTTCATTATGATTAAATTATTTCCCAGTATTTTTTTTTTTTTTTTAATCAAGAGTCCAAGATTCTTTTGAAACATCCGAGGGCATGGCCATAATGAGTCTACTTTCTTACTTGGTAATAACAATGAGCTAGAGCTGAGAAGTAATTTCTTCAATGCTTAGTTCAACGCCAACTCACCACCCTTTGCCACAGGGCAAATGCACCTGAAAATCCCAAGAATTTCCACCACCCCATCACAGGCATTAGCTCCCCATGACTTCCCCCCCAAGATAAATATAAAACAGATCCAATTTGTTTTGTTTCCATCATTAAACCCTCCCAGGGCATTCTAGTAGACCCGCTGGGTTGGGGGTAGGGCTTTTTTAACAGATACTTTTGTAATCCCAAATCCTCCCACACTAAGAAGAAAGAGTGAGAGCTCATTAGAAAGAAAAACAAGTAGCTTTTATTTCTTTAAAAAAAAAAAAAAAAGCAACCACAGCATTTGATGAAAGAAACTACAGGAATAATTAGAGTCCGCCAGGAAATTAAAAAAAAAAAAAAAAATCGGGGCGCCTGGGTGGCGCAGTCGGTTAAGCGTCCGACTTCAGCCAGGTCACGATCTCGCGGTCCGGGAGTTCGAGCCCCGCGTCAGGCTCTGGGCTGATGGCTCGGAGCCTGGAGCCTGTTTCCGGTTCTGTGTCTCCCTCTCTCTCTGCCCCTCGCCCGTTCATGCTCTGTCTCTCTCTGTCCCAAAAATAAATAAACGTTGAAAAAAAAATTAAAAAAAAAAAATCAAAAAAACAGACGCCAGATTTTGTTTACTGAAAAGCTTTGCTGGGGAAACGAAGTAACTTCATCTCTGCAGCATCATCCTACAGCCAGAGCTTTCCAAACCATCAATACAGCAAACGTGGCCTCGGTCTGGAAAGGTGAGGAAGCCCAATGTTTAGCTCCATGGACGTCACTTCAGTTAACGGCTTAATCCAGTTCTCTCTTTATAAACACCTGAACTTTGTGAGAATCTATACAGATTTATGACAGCACCAAACACACCGTTTTTGACTCTGTCCTTCTACCCAGCTTGGTACTTTTGTTACTTCTTTTTAAATTTTTTTTTTTCAACGTTTATTTATTTTTGGGACAGAGAGAGACAGAGCATGAACGGGGGAGGGGCAGAGAGAGAGGGAGACACAGGATCGGAAACAGGCTCCAGGCTCTGAGCCATCAGCCCAGAGCCCGACGCGGGGCTCGAACTCACGGACCGCGAGATCGTGACCTGGCTGAAGTCGGACGCTTAACCGACTGCGCCACCCAGGCGCCCCTGTTACTTCTTATTGAAAGGAAAGATCTACTCCAAGTAAAAACGCTGAAACAGGGAAAAGGAATTTTATTCCCATAATCTGACTGATTACTTCCTACTCTGAGCACTCTGGAGAGAAAAAGCAAACTAGAGAAGAGAAGAGAAGAGAAGAGAAGAGAAGAGAAGAGAAAAAAGAAAAGAAAGAAAGCAAACTTTTACCTGTCTGTACTTGGATTTCCCCCACTAATCTTTTACAAGCAGGCAACGTCCATGAAACACAAGTTACTGATGAGAACCCATAGGCCAGTCGTGCTAGCTGGGTCCCCTAATCCATATGCATCAAAATATGGGGGAAGACATCTGAGATGAAAAGCAGACATTTAAAGATGTCCTGACCGCTGACTCAGGTGAATTCGATGCTTTAATTCACCCATTCTGGGAGGAGGAAAAAAAAAAAAAAATCTGTGACTTGTTCCATTCTCTGGAGTATTTTTAATATGTTCTGTCATTGTTGCAAAACTTCCCAAGTGGAGTTTTTATCATTTGGAGTCTGTAATTTTATTCTGCAGAATTCTACCCTGGGAATTAGAACCCCTGGGTTCCTATTTAGCTGAACCTTGAGCGAGGCACCTCGCTTTCTCCATAAACCAAAGACCATCTTAATCTCTCGGATACCATCGAACGCCAGCATCCTTCAGAGTTTATGATCCTATCTGGCTCGAACCAATGGAAATGTGAATCAGCAACCATGTCTTCCGCAGCAATGAATGACCTGACCACTACAGCAAAGGGCTTGGGGACTGATAACGACCAGCTGCCAAGAAAGCAATTAGATGACGGTTATTGATAACAATGATAACGAAGACGGACAGGGCAGTGATGTGGGGTAACAACTGGGCTGTGCCCTGACTGGGAGGACGAGCATACCTCAATGAATTAAAAAAGGAATGTCAATCAAAAGACGCACGCACAGAAGAGTGAGAGAGCTGGGCTTCGGCAGTGACACAGCCACGTCCGGGGGAGGGGGGTGCCTGCAGGGAAACAGAGCAAGGCACCGCTTGGTAACGCCAGCAACTGGGCACAGCCACCAGCTCGGCTGGCCCCAATTTCTAGGAGCAGGGAGAAGCCTTCTGACTGTGTTTCCGACAGTATTTTGGCTTTCCCACACAGCAGCGTAGGAGGAAACTGGCTCATTGGGGCCACGTAATAGTTAAGAGTTGTTTTCAAGGATACTGGTCGTTTTTAGTGGATGGGGAGAAAAATCCACTGAATGGCCCAGGACGTTTTTTGTTTTGTTTTGTTTTAACGTTTACTTTTGAGAGAGAGAGCGAGAGAGAGAGAGAGGAGACACAGAATCCAAAGCAGGTGCCAGGCTCTGAGCTGTCAACGCAGAACCCAACACGGGGCTGGAACTCGTGAACCGTGAGATCGTGACCTGAGCCAAAATCAAGAGTTGGATGCTTAACCGAATGAAACACCCCGGCGCCCCCAGGACTTCATATATGCTCAATAAGATGAGTTCTGTGATCAAATTACTTTTTAAAAAGAGAGAGGGAGAAAGAGAAGCCGAGAAAAAACACAAGTGGTTTTAAGTTATTCCATACAGGCTAACACTCACAAGGATATATAATTACCCTTAAAATTTTACTTTTTCAACTATGCTGATACATTGCCCAGTCTTTTTTTTTTTTTTTTTTAATTTTTTTGAAAGAGAGAGAGAGAAAGGTAGGGGCAGAGAGAGAGGGAGAGAGAGTATCCCACGCAGACTCTGCACCGTCAGCACAGAGCCCGATGCAGGGCTCAAACTCACGAACCGTGAGATCATGACCTGAGCTGAAATAGAGTCGGACCCTTCACCACCCGAGCCACCCAGGTGCCCCTACATCGTCCAGTTTGGAGCAGCCTTGACCCACAAGCTGTGAGCCACTGATGGCTTGCTGTCTGAGCAGGAACCACACAGAGCAATCTTGAGAACGTGACAGATTACCCCAGTGGCAAAGCAGTGACACGCGGGAGGAAGACAGACCCGGATCCAGCACCGGTCTACCATTCACTTGGCTAAAAGACCTTGGGCAAGTTACTTCACCTTTCCTCGGTCTCTGTTTCCTGATCTCTAAAAAGCAAACAGTGACATGATCTCCCCAATATTAGTCACCACATTAATAAAATATTCAGACTACACACAGCAGACCATTCAGCAACAGGGTGAAGCCGCACCCCAAGTGGCTATGGTTACCTTTCGTCTAAAATGATAGATCATCCATGGGGCGCCTGGGTGGCTCGGTCGGTTAAGCGTCCGACCTCGGCTCAGGTCATGATCTTGAGGTTTGTGAGCTGGAGCCCCCATCGGGCTCTGTGCTGAGAGCTCGGAGCCTGGAGCCTGCTTCAGATTCTGTGTCTCCCTCTCTCTCTCTGTCCTACCCCCCTCTCACACTGTCTCTCAACAAGTGAATAAATATTTGAAAATTTTTTTTAGCAATAAATCATCCAGACAGAAAATCACAGAGGGAACAAACACTGACTTGAGCGACACTTTAGACCAGATGGACCTCACAGATACACGCAGACCATTCTACCCAACAGCACCAGAAACACACATTTCATCTCTAGGACACGTAGAACATTCTCCAGGACAGATCACCTGCCGCTCCACAGAACAAGTATCAACAAATTTAGGAAGACTGAAACCCTATCAAGTATCTTTACCGACCAAATCACATGAAACCAGCAGGTAATAACAAGAGGCAAACTGGTAACCTCACAAATATGTGGAGATTGAACAACGTGCTCCTGAAACAGATTTAAGAGGGACGTTTATAGCCACAAACGCCTAACTACCCTGGAAAAAAAAGAAAGCTCTCAAACGAGCAACCTAACTTGACATCTCAAGGAACTAGAAAAAACCCACCTAAGCCCAAAGTTAGTAGAAGAAAGAGAGTAACAAAGATCAGAGCAGAAATAAATGACAGAGAGACTAAAATGATATATTTCATCAGGGTTCAAATATTTTGCTATTTAAAAAATTTAAAAAAAGTTTCAAGATGGGGCACCTGGGTGGCTCAGTCGGTTAAGCAGTCGACTTCGGCTCAGGTCATGATCTCTCAGTTTGTGAGTTTGAGCCCCTCGTCAGGCTCTGTGCTGACAGCTTAGAGCCCGGAGCCTGCTTCAGATTCTGTCTCTGCCTCTGTCTGTCTCTCTCTGCCCCTCCCCGACTCACACTCTGCTTCCGTCTCTCAAAAAAAATGAATACACGTTAAAAAATTTTTTTTCAAAGTTCAAGATGCATAAAGAAAAGCATATGCAACTGAGATGGAAAAAAGCCAAACAAGTAAGGAATTAAACCACAACAATTATTTTATCTACATCAGCAGGAGTAGCCTGTCCTTTGCACAAAACAGGCTCGTAAAACTGATCCAATAAAGATAAGTGAGGGATGATTAAAAGGAAACACTAAGTTCTTGAGATGCAGTCGAGGCTGTTTTGTTTTGCTTAAGTCAAAACGTAACGTGGATAAAACTATTTTTACAGTCGTTAAAAATATCAAAGGAAACGTTTCGAAGGAGATTTTCATTACTGTGTCAAACCAGAATCTCAGACGCACAACTGTGTGTTTAAAAACAGAAGCGGAGGGCGCCTGGGTGGCACAGTCGGTTAAGCGTCCGACTTCAGCCAGGTCACGATCTCGCGGTCCGTGAGTTCGAGCCCCGCATCAGGCTCTGGGCTGATGGCTCGGAACCTGGAGCCTGTTTCCGATTCTGTGTCTCCCTCTCTCTCTGCCCCTCCCCCGTTCATGCTCTGTCTCTCTCTGTCCCAAAAATAAAAATAAACGTTGAAAAAAAAAAATTTTTTTAAAAAATAAAAAATAAAAACAGAAGCGGAAGATGCCAGCCTGTCACCTGGGCTGGACACGGGAGTCCAAACGGACAGTGGCACCAGACTCAGCAGCCCCGGCAGGAAGAACCACCCAGGACACCCTGGTCCGGGTTCTCCAGCACTCTAGAAGTTGGATTTTCTCCGATCCTTCCTCGTCCGTGAACTCTGTGGTCATTCCACGTCTGTTTTGCTCCCAGTGGCTGGTCTCATAAGCCACTAACCAAAGCCACTATCTAAATCAAAGGCAGAAAGCACCAGGTCAAGCAAGCAGATAGAACAGGGAAGCTGGTCAAGAAAATGGGGGCTGTGCTGTCACCTCAAGCCACGAGCCACAGTGCCATGGGTCCACCCCACAACCAGCTTTCTAACCCGCCACAACCGCTCCTCCTACATTGTAGCAAAAAAAAAAAAGAAACCCAGATGCCCCAGACTGATTTTCCTCTGACCCCTCCTTCAGTTCTTTGTGTTCTCAAAAACCTTGTCCTTTACATCAAAGTTTCTGCTCTCCGGCACGAGGATCCGGTCAGGGTGGGTGACTTTTCACGCCTTCTTCACTTTACATGTGCCAGCCATTAGAGAAAAAGAGAGAGAGAGAGAGAGAGAGAAACAAAACCGTCTCTGTGTCTGTTTCAGGGACAAGAGAGTAGGAGGGGAGCCGTGAGCCAATTTTACTACGGAATAAGCCGAGAGAAAGATCAGCATGTCTGGAAGCAACAGGTGCTGGCAGTGCAGGGGAGAAGCTGGCAGGGCTGTGCCGGGGGCCTTCGGAAGGAAAGAAGGAGGAAGGCACAAAAGGGAGCTGGCGTGCGAAGGAGTAGAAGCCTTTATCCCTGGATGCTGTCAGGCATCCTTTGGTTTTAGAGTAATTCGGGATGTTAAAACTGCTCCCAAATAATAGCACCGCAAATCCTCAGATACCCCTCCACCCAGATCCCAAGGTGATCATCTTACATGACTCTACAACGGTGATCAAAACTAGAAATTAATCTTCGTCTAATTCCATGAATGAAACCTAAACACGCGCAATACCCATTTCACCAGCTTTTCCACCAACGTCCTTCCTCCAACAGGATCTAATCAGGTCCCGCACTGTTTTTACTCACTGGTGATTAGTCTCTGATCTGTGACAGTTTACCGGTCTTTGGTTTTCACCATCTTGACTTTATTTGTTTTGAGAAAGAGAGAGAGAGAGAGCATGATCAGGGCAGGGGCAGAGAGAAGGAGACAGAGAATCACAAGCGGGCTCCGCACGGTCAGCACAGAGCCCGACATGGGGCTCGAACCCACAAACCGTGAGATCGTGACCTGAGCCGAAATCAAGAGTCATCATGCTTAACTGCCTGAGCCTTCCAGGCACCCCATGATCTTGATTATTTTTTTAAGAATACCTTTGGGGCACCCGGGTGGCTCAGCCACTTAAGTGTCCAACTTCGCGGCTCAGGTCATGATCTCGCGGTTCGCGAGTTCGAGTCCCAGGTCGGGCTCTGTGCTGACAGCTCAGAGCCTGGAGCCTGCTTCGGATTCTGTGTCTCCCTCTCTCTCTGCCCCTCCTCTGCCCACGGTCTGTGTCTCTCTGTCTCTCAATAATAAATAAACGTTAAAAAAATTTTTAAAAAAATACCAGTGGTCAGGGATTTACTTTGTAGCTACCCTGCCATTTGGGTTGGTCCAATGTTTTCTCATTAGACTGGGATTAGGGATATGGGGGAAGAATACCCCCATAGGTGAGGTGCCCCCCTTGCTGCCACATACCGGGGGTGTGTGATCTCCACGTGATACAAGGCAGTGTTAACATTATCACCTGGCTACACTTGGGGTCTGCCGATCTCTCTGCTCTAATGTTCCTATTTTTCCCCTCCCCCCTGCCTTACTTTCACCTGACCGCCACCCCTCTCCCCCGGCTTCCATCCTCCCCAGGCACTGGGCTGCAGTCACAGGAAGGGCTCTCCCGTTGGGACTCTGAAATCATCTTCCCGTGCAACTGTCCCTCATGGGCAGGATCTTCACGGTGTGTCTGTGGAATCGGGGTGAAACAGGCTTCTGTGCGGTGCCTGTTCCTGGACGGCTCAGGGGAAGGAATAATACTCCTGCATCACTGCTGTTGAACTAAAATCATCTGGAAGTATTTTCATTTGAAGCTGGCTTACAGAAAGGGAGGGGGAAAAAAACACACTAACCAAACTAATCTGGGGCACCAGGCATCCCGTTTCACTCATGCACGTTTCCAATATAAATCTCCTAATCACTTATATCTTGTTTCTCAGGTTTATTGTGAAGGCAAGTCTCTTTGATTTCTCTCCAAAGGATCAACCTCCTGCCTGAAAGGAGCGAGCTCAGGCAGACAGGCAAAAAAACACTGTTCAGCCACGCCCAACAGACCATCCTTGCTGTAAGATGCTACCTAAAGGCGACCCGCCCCCCTTTGCCTAATTAAGACTGCACTTTACTCTCTGGTAAGGGAGGTTTTTCTCCCCAAGTTCAGCGGCTTGGGTCCCTTGCAGACTCTCCCTCCCACTAGGTGGCACCAGATGTCACCTTCAACGTGGGCTGCTCTCCACTGATTTTCTTTTTCGGCTGTGCAAGAGGGTCCCGCGCCTAACGGCAAGCACTAAATTTCACTCGTAATGAACGCTTCCTCTTTTCTGACACGCACGGTCATCTGACGGGTTCTGAAACAGGTCAAATCTGAACTTTTGGAATGCGGTCCTCAAGTGATCACAGGGCGCGTGTTAACGGTCACGGCCATGGTACTCACGACCGCAGGAGCAGAGGCGAGCAACTGGGAAGAGCTTTCAGAGGGCACTGAATGCAGCACTTCCTCAATTTCTAAGCTCTGGTTTCACATCAGTTTATCTACCAACTGGATCACTATCCCCCACCCCCCCAGAGAGGGTTCAACTGTGTCCAGTTAGCGAATATGCTATCAAACATTTTAAGATGTTCCTTCTACATGCCCGTAGTTACAATATGACTCCCATTACGTATTAAAGGCACAGATTTAATGATAAACCTCGTTTTCACCACTGTTAACTCATCCCCTCGGCAGAAACCAATTTTCCAAAAGCGTGGAGGCGGACATCACCGGGAAACGTACCAAGAGAGGACGCTCCCTATCAGCCAAGTTACCATTACTTGGGTGGAAGAGGATGTCCCCTCCCCCAAGGGAAAGCGTTATGTGTGTGAAGTTCCCAACGGGGCCCGGCAATGTGACCGATGGTAACTGCGATTTACAGTTGTTCGAATGCATCCCTTAGAGATGTGAGGCCCTTCGTTGTTAATATTGTAGCAACTCTGTGACAGTCTCCTCACAATGTGAGCATCTGGTCTGTGGAAGGTCGGCCCCTGATGTCGTTAATTGCACAGGCTTATTGTTTTATTCCCATGACCCCTCCAAAATACAGACCTGGCATCTATTCTTTCCCGGGCCGATCAACAGACTTACGTAGAAGAGACAAATATTTTGGCCCCAGGGCTTTCTTTTTAAGTGGAGAGCAGATCATATCAAGGAGGAGTTTTCAACCCAAGAGGAGTTATGCATCCCACATCGAATGTATCCACAAAACGCATCCGTACGTGATAAATCTCATTGTTCTAAACGAGTATTCGCGCCTGCAAAGTATTCCAGTTCTGGGCTACCCCACCTAAGTGTTTTTTGTTGCTGTTGTTTTTCATGCCTGGACTCAATCATCAAGACGCTCTTCACTCCGATCTAAGGACAGAAGAGCCTCTCTGGACTTCAGTCCACATGACCTTGCATGGGTGGCCACAGACTTCGCAGCTCCCTTGGCTCGAATTTCATTTCCACCCCTTCATGCAGAAGGGGTGTGTGGCTCGGGAGGGGGGAAAATGGCACAGGGAGGTACTCTGCAGCTGCTCCCAGCTGCTGAGAAATGCCGGTTTCCCCTGATAGGAACCGAAAGTTCCTCTGTTCTGTCTGCCTCTTCAGGGGACGTGAAAAACAAGGCACTGATCATTAGAGGCCCGAACACTTGAAATTTTGACGAAGCTGTGGTGGGGAGTGGGGGACGGGAGGGGGGAAGAACTCATTTCTACTAAACTACAAGCTGAGTGATCTTTGATCTTCCTGGATCCTGTAAGAGTACAATATTTTAGTGATATTCTTCTTCACTCAAATTATCCAGTATTACTAAAAAAACACATCACAGCGTAGGAAAGAACTATGCTATAAGAGATTAGGTACGTCCAAACAGAAACTGAAGTGTTACGTATACGTACGTTCGCAGTCCTTTAAACGCTACATCCTTTAAATACTTTATAAATACGTATCTCTTATCTTACACACACACACACACACACACACACACACACACACTGCATCTTGTTGGTGCAGAAATACACAGGGAGAGAGGGGGGCCTCTTTATTCCATTCCAAGCTCACCTGCTCTTAAACTCCCAAAGTTTTAAAGCTAATAAAACAGTTCCCTACTTTCATTTACGAACCCGCCACCCCTATAATGGAAACGCAGACTGTTCGTTGCAAAGGATTGCTTTCCCATGACACGTAAGCCACAGACATTTGTTGTCCTGATATCATGTCTGCTAAATTAAGTAATGCGGAATGTTGTTTTAAACCCCATCAGGGTGGAGTTTCATCCCCAGAACACTCCACTGAAGCCTTTTTTTTAGAGATTTGCAGTAAAATTTCATTTTCTTGCCATCACTACAAATCTGTTCCCACGAAGAAACAGATTATACTATTCTCGGGATGCAATTTACAAAGTACTTTATGTTTTCTCTCAGTGAGAGAAATTTACCGAGATATCCTGGCTGGGGTGGTTTTAATTCTCAAACTCATTGTCCATGGTGTTTTTTTCCAACTTCCTAACAGGAACACACTTCTCCTTCTGTCACGACGGTAGGGGGCGCTGCCACAACGAACTATTATGGCCTACTGAGAGATTTCACCAGGCAAAAAAAACAAGGCTGGGTTTACAAGATTGTCCCATGTCAACGAGCATCTAAAAAATATCTGACAGGGTTTTTTTTTTTTTTCTTCCATAATTCACTTCAGGGCGCAAACACTGGAGTTTTCCTTCTGTTCATGTGTGGGGAGGAAGAGAGGTGGGGAGGTGGGGGGAGACAGAAGTATGTGATAGAAATCCCATATTACAAATTTGGGGCTGACTCCGGAAGGTCTCACCGAATCCCTAACTGTAAATATGAGCTAAACACAAAGCCGTAACATGCACTTAATATAGGTAAGTAGCATTCTGCGTAAGAGAATGTATATATATATATATATATATATATATATACACACACATATATTTGTCTTCAATCTTTCTCATGAACATCAGACTCGCAAGTTCAGAGACAAGATCAAAGAGAACTGTGGCAAAATTTCATTAACTAATCGCACGATCCTGGCTCCATAGGTGGAGGGGTTTTTTTTTTTAATAAGATTTTTATACGTAATTGAGTTAAACTTAAATTTATGCATCCAATAAAACACCATTGCGAATGGTAAAACAAAGACATTACTCCAACACTTAGAAAATTAAATTCACCAAACCATGAAGTCTACTGTATTTTTGTAACCACCGTAAATTGCTTTACAGCACTCTTCTGCTGAAATAAACAATCCAAGGAGAGATTTACTTTACAGCGTGCATCTAGTTTCCAAAAGACAGAATGACCTAAAAGCTTACAGCTCTTTCTTTTGTTAATACTTGTGTTTCTAGTTACCTTGAAACCTTCCTTCTCTTACATGAGCTTAGAAAGATTCACGTAAAGTAAGATCCGCGTCTGTAGAGACACTGTGCCCTCAAGGACTGACTCACTTCTGGAAGAAGAAACCATCCTACTTTGTGGAAACAAAGGCCACACGGCAATACGAAAATAAAGAGTTTTTAGGACTACATATTTCACCATATTTAATGGCACCTCAGAGTCAAAAGTTGTCTTAGGCGTTCTGCGAAGTTGGCTTGAAACGTGTTCACTTACAGCACCGTGCAAGGCCCGATTCAATGCAAACTGCTACAGATAAGAGTTTTAGGGGTCTTTAATCACTTCTTTCTTGTGTCCTTGATGGAAAAAACAGAGAAGTCTTTGTGCTAAAAAGAAGGACCTGTTGTTTCCAGATTCAACAGGTCATTTTTATAAGAACTTCCCAGAGGATACAACATAAATGTCAGAAACACAAGGGGATTTTTTAAGTGGCTGATGATTTTAAATGATATATATTCTATATTAAGGGAAGGTTGTTTGTTTTTCTTTCCAACAAATGGAAAGTTACTGTTTTAAAAGTGTTTAATGTTTGAACTTGACTTTTAAGACCAAATGTTTTCTCATGAGTTGGATTACTGTAAATTCGGCTCCCGAAATCAATCCAAGGGGTATGCATGACCCCTCAAGTAAATAAACTTGTCACATCATGTTCATTTTTGTTTTGGAGATGAATTATTTACTTAGTGGACTTTTGAAATATATCTGAATTGTGTCATAACTTTTGTAATGTTGTTTCACTTAAAATAACAAAAAGAATGCATACTTAATGAAATAGATTACACTTTAAAAAATGAAAATTCTGGCCACACGATTTTTCCTTGTTCTCCGAGAAAAAAGAACACGCCAATATTTTATGGCAAACAAAATCCAGGTGACACTTGGATTTACTGGAGTTTGGCTGATTCTGTTTAAAGGTGGTCTAAATTTGAGAAGACTGGCAAATTTAAGATTAAGATCTGAATCAGACCTGTTTCCTAAACTTTATTAGGAGAGTTGTTCACAATGTGACCAGTGTCATTCCCACCCCCCCCACCCCCCCACCCGTCTTTCTTCTTAAAAAAAAAAAAAAAAAATTGGCTACCTCATTTGTAAAGAGAAGTGCTTGAAGATCTCTAGAAAAGTTTCAGCCAGGCCCAAGACACAAGGTACTTTTTTTCCCCTTTAAATACAGAAAACACTTTCCAAAACTCATCCCTCACTCCAAACAAAAGTTATTATCCAGGAAGCCTTTCCTGCCCGGACACAGACCTAGATTTCCCGACTGCCTTAGCTTCTGGTTCTTGACACTTCTACTAAGTCTCCAGATTACTTACCACCTAGGACAGTGATCTGGCAAAGGGTCAAGGGAAATGAATGCCTGATGGCAAAGACCAAGCGTGAGCCACGGGGGTTTGTTCGGCAGACAGAGAAGAAATAAAAACACGCTTTCTTGGGAAAGGCATGGAGTAAACGACGTTGCCTAATAATTGATGAACAGGTTTCTAACTGAAGTACCCCCCCCCTTTAGCCCACAACAGGGATACTTTCGCAGAGCAGAAGAAAAAGAGGAGGAAGATTGGCTGTTTGAGGGAAAGGAAATCCCAAAAACTAAAGAAAAAGTCATCAAGGCCAAAATGTCCCTCCCACCGCCCCCCTCAACACCTACCTCCCTGCAAACAGAAGGCACGGTGGGGAACGAGACCCCCGAACCCAAGAATTACTGATGACCCTCTGCCTTCTGCAGAAAATGGGGAGGGAGGTGAGTAGGGGGGTCCCCCCCACCTCGCCCACCCGAAGCCCAGGCTGCCCCCCACCCCCCACCCCGGCGGCACCCGGAGCCAGCTCACCGGTACCAGGCGAGGCCCTTGTCGTAGCTGCGGTCGAAGAAGTGGGGCTCGGCGCCCACGGCGCGCACGTCGGGGTGCACGCGCAGGAACTCGAGCAGCGCCCGCGTGCCGCCCTTCTTCACGCCGATGATGATGGCCTGCGGCAGCTGCTTGCTGCCCTCGTCCAGGAGCAGGGCCAGGGTCCCCGGCGGGGCCTCGGCCGCGCTGCTCCCGGCCCCGGAGCCGCCGGGACCTCCGGCCAGGCCGGGGGGCTCCTCTTCCCAGGCCGCCTCCTCGCCGTCGTCGCGTGGCGCGGGCGGCCGGCGCCTCCGCCGCTGCTGCCGCTGCAGGAGCCGCTTCCGCTGCGCCGCCGCGGGCCACACCGCCAGCTCCCTCGGGCCTCCGGCCAGGGCGCCGCGCCCCGGGGCCCCCGCCTCCTCGCCGCCGCCCGACGGCCGCACCACGGGGCCCGCCAGGGTCTGGCAGCGCTCGGCCAGACAGTAGAAGACGTAAAGGGACGTGAGCAGGGAGCAGAGCATCAGCAAGAACTTCCGGAAGATGCTGCGGGACAGCGGCTCGGCCGGGGTGGGGTGGGCGCCGGCCGGGCCCGGAGGGGCCATCCTAGCCGGAGGCGACGTCGGGCCGCGCGCGGGCCATGCTAGGCCGGGACTCCGCCGGGGGCCGCGACCTCGTGCGGGGGGGCCCGCATCGCCCGTGCGTCTCTGCGGCCGTGCGCGCTGCCCCGCGGAGACGTAGCCGCGGGCGCCCGGCGCGGGATCCCTGCCTCCGGTCGAGGGGGCGGGAGGGGGACGTGGTGCGGTGCTTAAGAAACCATCGTCTCAGACTCCCCCGAGTCCTGAGCCTTGGGGACGCGCTCTGCGACAGTGACCGGAATGGGGAGTCCTGGCGGCGGCGAAGGCGCGCGTCTCAGCCCCGGCCCCGAGCGGCCTCCCGGCCTGGATCCCTGCTCAGCGATCGCGCATCCCTCGCTCGGTCGCGGGGAAGAGACTCCAGGCCCCAGGGCCGCAGGGCTCCGTGCGCTGCAGACGACAGCGTGCGACAGTGCCTCTTCCTTCGTGACCGTGGCCGCCGGGGCGCGCCCTCAGCGCCCCGCTGCGAGGTCCCGCCGAGTCCCGCTGCCCGAGCGGGAGCCCGAGGCCCGCGCCAAGCCGTGCGCCTCTTTCTGTGCGCTCCCGGCTGCTCCAAACTGCTCTCGGTCCCCACCTGGGTGCGGCGTGCCGGAGCCCGGCGGCGCAGGACCTGTCAGCGGCCGCGGCCACAGCGCTCGCAGACGCTCCCCCGCCGCCTCCGGGCGGTCGCCGCCGCCGCCACACGTGGGGCGCCGAGGGCAGCAAACTTGGCGGTGACGTCAACGTCCCGGGCCGCACCAGCCGCCTGACGAGCGCAGCCGGGCGGACCGGGTGGGATGGAGAAAAGGTGGCGCGGACCCCGCAGCGTCGGCCCAATGACATCGGAGAGGGCGGGGGCGATCGGGGCGACGCCCCTTCCCCACTCCGCCCTCCCTCCCCTCCCCGCACCGCCGCAGCCTCGCCCCCTTTCCGGCGAGCTGGGGGCTCCGGGGGAGTCTGACTGACAGCTAGGACCGGCCGGATCCCCGGGGGCCTGACTTCCACCCGGCGAGCCACCTCTCGGACTCGGCTCAGCCCAACGCAGCACTGACCTCCTCCGAGTCCCCGCTCCCGCCTGTGTCCCTACATTCTCCCCTACCCCGCCCCGCCCCCTGCCACCTCCCCGGCCCTCTGGAAGTTTTGTTGGCTTCAGTTGCGCGTACCGCGCTGCTCGCCACGCCCCCGTTTGTCTCGGGCGACCCGAATTCCTCCCAGCAGCTCCTACTTGACTTGCACCTACGGAGTTGGTCCGCTGCGGGCCAAGGGCGAGCGAAGCCTTTTCTCCCGAGGGCGGTATTTCGCTTTGCTTTTGGTTGTTTTTGGCTTGTGTTCGTCTAGGATGATCGAGAGTTCGTCTAGGATGATCGAGAGTTCCCCAGGACCGAGAAAGGAACCACCTCTTGGGAAATGAGCCAGTAGAATCAAGGAGAGAAATGAAGAGGTTTATAAAAAAAAAAACAAAAAAAAAAAACAGCTCCGATTCCAAATCCATATGCCCAGCTTTTGACGAAGGAATTTTTTTTTATGTTGTTTGTATTGCTGCGTGTGCGTGTGTGTGTGTGTGCGCGCGCGCGCGCTCGCGTGTGCGCACGCGTCTCGGTAAAGGAGTTCAATTGCCTTCCATAAACAGCGGTTTCCTCTTTCTCTTGCCTCCCCTGACCCTATATCCTCTTCGCGCGTTCCGCTGAGAGTAGGTCAGGAAGGGATACAAATCACCTTGCTGTGTAATGGAGGGAGGTGGCCCGTGGAACCTGCATGAGGTAGGGTTTTTTTTTTTTTTATTCCATTCTGATTTGTTGCTGATTTCCTAGCTTCCTGGTCTCAGCGGGACGCCCGGCAGTGTGGGCGGTAGCCTGGCAGCTGGGCACCAGCCCGTGTAAATTACAGAGGCAGCTCTCTGGGCCCGCTAACCTGGCCCCGCAGCAGGCTCGGCGTCCTGTGCCTTCCAGGGAATTCTGCTGCCCACTGCTGGGACTTTCCAGCCTTCCTCTTGCCTGCCTTCCTGCGCTGCGTGCTCTATTTGACCCTGGAAGTGCAAGTCAGCGAAGACCGCCTCGACCTTCCAAAGAAGAGCTAGTGATTCTAACTCTATGCTTGGGTGGAGCTTGGGGGGTACTTGTGGCTTGCGAGACACGTTTTTGTGTTGAGAAGTACCAATCCCAACCTATTCTACAAACGAGCCAAGAGCTTATTAGCTTCTGATGCCTTAAAGCAATGAACTTTTACAAGGATGAACACCAAGGTCTGAGGTCTCGTTGTGTCCTAAAATTGGATATCGACAAACCAGTTCAGTTTTAATACTATTTTGAGCTGTAATATATTTTGAACTTTTTCTCTAGACGTTTCAGTCCGATTTGCGGGGGGGGGGGGGGCGGGGGGAGGATTTAAAAAAATCAAACACCATTTTAAAGTTAGTCTGAAAGCATATGCTGTCTCACAAATGCTGACAAACAGGCCTTGGTTTCCTCCTTGGGGAAATGATGGTCTCCAAATTCCCTTCTGGCTCCAACAGGTTAGGTATTTTCTTTATGTGGATATTGAAGACCTCCCCTACTTAGGAGACCTAGTTTCAGGATCATTCACAATACCTACAGCGGCTCTGTACATTAGAAATTAAAAAATCTAGAAGGGAAAAGTCCTTTGGAGGAAACCCTTCACAGAGGAAGCAAGCTTCATTGCTGGGACCCAGACCACCTAAGGCAATGAATAGCTCAGGGAAACAGTCGGGGAAAGAAAGATCTTTGACAAAACAGCAGGAGGGAAGACTGTGGCATTTTGTCTTATCAGGAAAAAACATGCAGAAACCTGATTAAAGTTTCTGGATAACATTTGTGAGAGTCCCACTCCACAACTCCTTAGAAAATGCTTTTTCTTTGATCCACTCAGATGCATTTGTTAGAATGGAAAGCAATTGCAGCTAATCATTATCGGGACTCTTTGAGAGAGAAAAAATGGCCATGAAAACAAGTACAATGGACTTAGTTGCAATTTCTTCTTATTTCTCCCTTTCCCCTGTCCTTCCATGGCAGAGCACATAGCCACTCCTTGAAAATGATCAGGTTGTGCCAGGAAAAGCGTTTGCTGTCATAGAATCTGGTCTCCTACTGGTGGGGGAGGGGGAGTGACATAGATGAGGTTGATGTTTGGCGACTTCCAGCTTCTTCCATTTTCCCTAGTGGGCACTCACTCCTCCTCTGGCGTCCTTGTGTGGTGTCTTACCCTCAGACCTTTCCCAGCCCTGGATCTCAAAAACCCGTTCACTCTGCTGTACAGGCACTTGCTTACCTTCTCTCACGTGGCACCCACAGTGGATTTACATTTTAGGGTGAGGAATCCCTTTAAGAATGACTTTCTCCCACCTGCCCCAAAAGCAATCATTTAAGCTATTTTTAAAAATGCAGCACCCAGGGGTGCCTGGGTGGCCCGGTCAGTTAAGCGTCCGATTCTTGATTTCGGCTCATGATCTCATAGTTCATGAGTTTGAGCCCGGCATGGGACTCTGTGCTGACAGTGCGGGGCCTACTTGGGATTCTCTCTCTCTCTCCCTCTCTCTCTGCCCCTGCCCCGCATGTGCTCTCTCCCTCTCTCTTTCTCTCAAAATACATAAAAAGAAACTTTAAGGGGCGCCTGGGTGGCGCAGTCGGTTAAGCGTCCGACTTCAGCCGGGTCACGATCTCGCGGTCCGTGAGTCGAGCCCCGCGTCGGGCTCTGGGCTGATGGCTCGGAGCCTGGAGCCTGTTTCCGATTCTGTGTCTCCCTCTCTCTCTGCCCCTCCCCCATTCATGCTCTGTCTCTCTCTGTCCCAAAAATAAATAAAAAACATTTAAAAAAAAAATTTAAAAAAAAAAAAAGAAACTTTAAAAAATGCAAAAACACAAAGCATAAAGAATAAAACAAATCATACCCAAAATTTCAAATTTTTTTGGCCCAGAAATGACCATGATTAATATACTGGCCAGTTATTTATATATATTATACATTATTTATATATATTTCTGTATAATGTTATATACATAAGTGTATGTAAGTTATATATATAAGTAGTATATATATATATAACTTATAGTATATATATACTACTTATAGTAGTATATATATAGCTTATAGTTCTATATGCTTATATATACTAATCATAGTATATATATATATAACTTATATATATATATAACTTGTATATATGTACTATATATATACATAAGTATATATAAGCTATATATAATGTTATATACATAAGTATACATAAATACATATAGACAGGTGGACGTAGGTATATATGAGACAGATAAAAAGATGAGATAGATGATAAAGATATATATATATATATATATATATATATATAGGTAATAGATAGATGGTAGGTAAATATAGATGACAGATAGATGATAGAGCTAGATAATTCTTTAAAAATACTAAGACTTTCTAGCAGTGTGGAGAATACAGAGAGCATCCTTTGGACATCTGTAATAATGAGCCTAGTTGATGTGTATGAACCCACAAATGGTCCTGCTCAAAGAACCTGCATGCTTCACTGGACCTGTGTTACCTCCCTTACCCCAGAGAACATGCGTATAGCGCTCCATTGCCCCATTCCTTTACCGTCCGTCCTACACTCCCGGCCCTCCTTCCAGGTCTTTCCAACCCCACTGGCCACACCAACATGGAAGCCAGAGAGTTCAGGAGCCCATTGATACAACAGATGAAAGTCACCTCCTCCTGGGGCTGGAACAGAGGGTAAAATGGATCTGGCAGAGCAGAGTCTGTCCTGCAAATGGGGAAACATGAGCCTTAGGAGCTTATCATCTTAATGAGACGAGACCCGCACACACTCTTTAGCATGCAAATTTGCATTGTGTTCTACTGAAGTAGCAGATATTTTGCTACACGTTCACCAGGTTCATTTTCGGTTCTTGGCTATGCGTTCCCCTTCCTGTCTCAGCATCCCTGGTGTCTCTACCTATAATACGCATCCCCTTCACCCTTCAGCTATCAGCTGGAACACATCTTAAGGATGCCTTCTGTGTCCCTCCCCCACCCCTATTTTGATCAAGTCTCCTGGCACAGATTCTCTGGAGTCCCCAGCTATCTTCCTTACAGACTCTATGAGGGTTTGTAACACTAAAGGTATGAGCTTACGCTATGCCCCCCCCCCTTAGACTATAAGCACTCCAAAGAGCCCAAGGCCATCGCTCAGTAGTGCCCGTGGACATCTAGCATATCACTTGGTGCAAGGAGATGTCCAGTAAAGACGTGTTGACGAGCTAAGGGACCCAGGGAAGAAGGGACCTGGGCATTCCCGTCAGAGAGCACCTCACAAAAAGGCCGAGTCAAGAGAGGGCACTGTGTGTTGTAAACTGCTCGTGTTTCAGCCTGAATGAAGCATGGGCTTGGCCTGGGGAAGTCACTGGAGGGGAGCTAGAAGGAACACAAGAAATGACGACAGAGATGAAAGCCAGGAGCCAGATCCCGAGGGCCTCGTGTGATTTTTCTTGAGAGTTTGTACTTTTATCGGACATCTGTGGAGATCAACAGGCAAATGCTTGGCTTTTTAAGGAAGATTTCTCCAAGAGAAGGATTTCTCAGCAGCGTCGAGACTGGAGGGCGGGATTCCAGCTCAGTGACCGATTCCTGTTAGCACAGAACCATTGTGGCAATAAATAATCAGCTAGAAATTACGGGGAGGGTGGATTTTGAAATGGGTCCTGAGGAATTGAATGGGGGCAGGAGCCTGATAGGTTGGATCACAGGGGAAATTCCCAGTGTGGCGGTCACAACGGGCAGCCAATAAATGTTGAGTACATAACTGTGACCAAATCTTTATTTATATACTTGTTTTAGCCCCCAAGAAAGTGTTTCTCTTAATCAACTAACTTATTTTTAATGTTTATTTCTTTTTTGAGAGACAGCATGAGAAGGGGAGGGGCAGAGAAAGAGAGGGAGACACAGAGCACAGAACCGGAAGCAGGCTCCAGGCTCCAAGCTGTCAGCACAGAGCCCGGCGCGGGGCTCGAACTCACAAACTGTGAGATGATGACCTGAGCCGAAGTCAGACACTGAACCGCTTAACCGACTGAGCCACCCAGGCGCCCCTAATGGATGAACTTAAGGAAGTTTCCTAGAAGCCGGAGTGTGATTTTGGTAGCCTCAGAACTTGCCTTAGGCTCCTGTATTGCTTTAGTCTCTATTTAATCACGTACCCCTGTCTTTTCTTTAGGGGACTCACTGTTCCTGAGAACGAAGTTACCAGATAAGATGCCATTCTCCTTTTTTTCTTCATGTTCTCACCTAACGCTTCTGTTACCATCAGCTCTCTCCCTCTCAAGACCTGCATCAGACATTTTGCATCTAGGAATTTTCCTGAAGACCCAAAAAGATCAACTTCGGTCAGAAACAGCCTCGAAAAAGCCCTTGTTCATCAGAAGGCGGGAGGCAAGGACCAAAGGAATATCTACCGTGGGCCAGACTTTCGACGTACAGGCTGTCCCTTCCTTCATGAATGCTAGGAGACACGTCCACATGGTAATCACTGCAGGGGTACAATTCCTTGTGACAGCTTCCTGCCCGATGGCAGCACAGCGTTTTGGGGATGAAACACCTTGATCATTGTCAACGGCACTCATACCGGCGCTGAATGCCTCCAGGATGAAGTGTGCTTATGACCTGTGTGGGGTCCTGGGAAGAGGTGCTTTCTGCCCCAAGTGTTGACAATTCAGACCAGAGACGGGTGGCTGTTGCAATGGATGTCTATAATGTCTGTCTGCCCTTTTTTCAAAAAACAGCTCCCAAGGCTTCCTCTAGGCAAAAACTCCTTCTTACGCTCATGCCGTGAAATCTCAGTACAGCTAAACTCACCTTTGGCTTTCGATGTCAGAGTAATCTATCTGCCAGTCTGTAGCATCTGCTTTTCCAGACTTCGGGGAAATAAGCAAGACGCAGAATCCTTCAACGACAGGGCTTTGCCGGGCGGGGTGACTGCTGGACGATCCGTGCCCTTGCCCTAGGTTTCCAGGCGGTTACATTTCCTCACTGAGGGGGAACATGCCTGAGGTTGAAGTCAACACAGGAATACGAAGGTGAGCCAGGGAGAGAGAGCGATTCCAGAAAACTTGCTCTGAGACCCTGATTCATCTCCACCGCGGAGTAAAATCTGCTCTTTCCAACGTTCTTTGAGATTTTAGGAAAGCATGCCTGTCTCTGTGTCATCAGATCCGGTTTCGTATCCCATCACACAGACTCTCTTGCCAGCCGACCAGACCGTCCCACCAGTGATGTTATTAATGACCCCAGCCTGTACGGGGTGTGCTCACCATTGAGACCGACCAGGTGTTACCCCATGCACCTGACTGATCGTACCTGCCCTTTTGCCCGCATCCACCAGCCAGGCCTGAACCGCTCACCACCTACCTAGCCTGACTCCAGAAAGTGTAGCCCAAACACAGTAAACTAACTCCGACATTTTATTTTTAAGGTCTATTTATTTATTTTGAGAGAGACGGAGATGGCGTGAGCGGGGTGGGAGCAGAGAAAGAGGGAGAGAGAGAATCCCAAGCAGGCTCCATGATGCCCGGCACAGAGCTCGAACTCACGAAACCGTGAGATCATGACCTGAGCCAAAACCGAGAGTCAGATGCTTAACCGACTGAGCCACTGGGGTGCCCCTCATTTTGACATTTTAAGTTATCTCTGTATTGAGGCACCTGGGTGGTTCATCAGTTAAGCGTCCGACTTCGGCTCAGGTCATGATCTCACAGTTCGTGGGTTTGAGCTCCGTGTCGGGCTCTGTGCTGACAGCTCGGAGCCTGGAGCCTGTTTCAGATTCTGTGTCTCCCTCGCTCTCTGACCCTCCCCTGCTTGTGCTCTCTCTCTCTCTCTCTTTCAAAAATAAACATTAAAAAAATTTTTAAACATAAAATAAATTGTATTTACCTGATGAGAGGTTTAACACATTGCTAATTTTTTTTACCATCATATAAGAATGTTAGCCCCTGAAATCCAACTGACGACTCTTACACAACAGATATACCTGCTGCTTTGAATTCTACATGTGCAACATTCCCATACAGTTTGTAAAAGCTTTATCATTCATGAATGGAAACCTTTTGCTTCTCAGAACTTCCTTCAATCACAACATGAAGAGAATAGAAGGTTGGTACATCCTTGCTTGGGGTATAGACCTACCTGGTCCCACAGACTTGGACTTATTTATAAATCCACACAGACAAAAACAAAGAGGCAACAAGGAGGTCCAGGATCTTCAGACCCCAAATGCAAATGCCCAATTTCTGGTCCTCAGCCCCAGGCATAATAAAGGTAGCATTTTAGAAGAAGACGCTGAGAACCGAATTCGGGACAAGTGAGAAAAGCTTGCAGCCGACAACCTGGTAAAGAGGCTATAGTTAGATGCCAGCCATAGAATCATAGAATCCCAAACTGCAATGTCAGTAGAGGGTACAAACAGGAAGAGAAAATCTAAAATATCTCCCAGAGCAAGGAACTAGATAGAGTCGATACAACAGAGGAAGGAATAGCAGAAGTCGGGACCCACTCCACATGGAAGGAGGGTCAAGTGCCATTCAGAACTGAAGGTAGCATCTTGGTGTCGAGTCAGTTCCCCCCAGACGTGGAGGCAGGCTTGAAACGAGGCCGCAGAGGATCCAAATCCTCTATGGTTCTCGCTAATCTCACGCCAGGGTAAAAATTGCTTCCTCGATCGCAAGTGACTTGATGGCGAACAATTTATTATTATCGAGCTGTGAGTTACTGAGAATTCAGATCCAATGGAGAGGTGACCAGGAATTTCCGAAGTAAGTGGAATTTAGAAAGACCTTGTTGAAGAAGGAGTACGATTTTTTGCAGATGGGGATGAGCGAGGGGTGGTTGTTCCAGATTGGGAAACAAATAAAAATTAGGGCAAGGCAATAGTAAGAAGTCTCGAGCATTCCTGTTCAGTAGTAGCATAGTCTAGTCTCTGAGACGACTTTTCAGTAAAGAAGACAGAAAGGAAATTTGCTCGATCTGATGTTTTCAAGCCTTTTGGACCACGGGCTCTCTTTACCCGTGCCCTAGCTAGTAACGGTCACTGTTTTGAGGAACACGGGTCAAGAAACATAATCCTAAACTGTACAGGACTTGTTATTGTCAGGAACCCCAGAGGACACGTGTTTTGTGGACGTCCCGGGGCCTCAGCTGCATACAGCAAGGGGTTGGTTTACTCTGAGACCAGGTGGAGGACAAGTCACCAAGTATCTGGGGTTTTCTTTGTTCTGTTATTTCCCCAGAGGCCCACCGCCCCCAAGGGATAGGGTTTTAACTAAGGACTTGACAAATGGCAATTTTCATGAATTATTGATTTGGCCAAAAATCATTGGAAGGATTGATAATTGCATAAAGATTTCCTCATGCTTCCCGCCTCTGGTCTGGGTCAGTTATTTCACATATGAAAGGAAGGGGTGCAGGTTTTGAAAGACACCCTATCAAAAACTGAATTAGCATGCAAAAGTGTGGAGACCTTTTTTTTTTTTTTTCAGGAGACTAACCATCCCGGCTTTCAAAATCTCTTGGGTACAATAATAATGATAATAAAAGAACATCAGAAGAAACAACTGTTCGTTGAAAAACGGGTCCTGTTTAGATAAGTAAAGGAGAGAGAAAAGTCGATTCATCGAGGGTCATGTTCTGCTTTTTTTAAATTTTTTTTAATGTTTATTTATTTTTGAGAGAGAGAGAGAGAGAGACAGAGTGTTGAGTGGGGGAGAGGCAGAGAGAAAGGGAGACGCAGAAGCAGGCTCCAGGCTCTGAGCTGTCAACACAGAGCCTGACGCAGGGCTCGAACTCAAGAGCCGTGAGATCATGACCTGAGCTAAAGTCGGACGCTCAACCGACTGAGCCACCCAGGTGCCCCTGTTCTGCTTCTTTTCTGAACATAGAAGACAGTCCACAGGTTGGTTGGTTGGTTGGTTTGTTTGTTTTAATGTACTTTAGCTACTTTCTTTTATTTTAAATATATCCTACACTTTTCATAGTAGATAAAAATTACGTTAATCTTTTAAGTGAACTTTAAAGGATGTAGGATGTAAATAATAAATCTGAAACGTAAGGGGACTCTGGGGGAGTTTCCTTGGGTCCCCACCTCTATGAGAGATTAAATTTTTTTTCTTTGTGTTGTAAGAGAGGGGGATAAATCAGAGGGAAAGGGAAAGAGTGATATGCTGATGCTTTCTGAGCAGAAGCCAATGTCCTGTCACTTCTACTCCAAGGCATGTGTTCGTCAGGAGCTGGAGGAGAGACGTAGACTAAGCCTGAGGGAATCTCAGAGCAAAGGAGGCTTGTACCTCAGTCCCCAAGGAGGGTTCAGGGAAGGGGCAAGTCTCCGAGAGCAGAAAAGAAGGGCTGTGGTGCTCCTTAGCACAAAGGACCCACAACACCTCTTTAGGGGCCCCTCAAAGCTCTGGAGGCATGGAGAAGGGTCTGAACATAACGGAGAGGGAGCAGGGGCGAGATAAGGGAGTGACATCCGGAGAAGCCTGGCAATCTGGAACAAGGCATAAAACACAACTGTTTAAAAAAAAAGAAAAACGGGCGCCTGGGTGGCTCAGTGGGTTCAGAATCTGACTCTTCTTTTGGTTTTAATTTTTTTTTAATGTTTATTTGTTCTTGAGAGATAGAGAGATACAGAGCATGAGTGGGGGAGGGGCAGAGAGAGAGGGAGACACAGATTCTGAAGCAGGCCCCAGGCTCCGAGCTGTCAGCGCAGAGCCCAACGTGGGGCTCGAGCTCATGACCCGTGAGATCATGACCTGAGCTGAAGTCCACGCTTAAGTGATGGAGCCTCCCAGGTGGCCATAAGTGACTGACTCTCGATCTCAGCTCAGGTCACAATCTCACGGTTTTGTGAGTTCGAGCCCCACATCGGGCTCTGTGCTGATGGCTCAGAGCCCGCTTGGGATTCTCTCTCTGTCCCTCCCCTGCTCACGCTGTCTCTGTCTCTCTCAAAAATAAATAAATAAATTTAAAAACAAACACACACACACACACACAACTGTGACAGGCACGGACTAGTGACGGAAGATGGGTAGGGCAAAAGGGCAGCTCATCATTTGCCCCGTGGCTGGGTAACAATGGCCAAAGCCCAGATTCCCTATTATGTCTTGGCACTCTCTAAGACCAACCGGGAGATATTGGGTGGGAGCAGAGGGATTAGATAAGGGTACAGGGGGGAGAGGATCAGGGAGTGCCCCTGAGATGACCCAGAATGTTCTGAGATCACATCTCTACCACTTAGGAAGATGGGCATTTGAATGGAAACGCAGTTCAGTTTTCAAAGGCGCAAGCAAGAGAGTTCTTTTTTGCCCACCCGATCTCGCAGCCAGACATTTTTGTGTCTGTGGCACTGACTGACGTAGGCATAGACGCTTAGGCTTGGTTTTCTCATGAGAACCTAGAAGGCGTGCCTTCAAACACCCATGGATGGCACATCTTTCTGTAGATGGTTTTTATTTTTCTTTTTAGTTCCGCCTATTATGTTCTGCGTAATAATATAGTTTTCTCGGTCATATCATTAAGCACCTAAAAGTGCAAGATTCGTTAGTCCACGCTGTATTATTTTTCCAAGGCCGCCATAACGATTTACCACCAACGGGGTGGTTTTAGACAACAGAAAATTACTTTCTCGTAGTTCTGGAGACTGAAAGTCTGAAACAAGGTGTCTGCAGAGCCATACTCCCTCCGTCAGCCCTAGGGAAGGATCGATCCTTCCTTGCCTCTTTCCGGCTTCTGGTGGTTGCACTAATTCTTGGAGCTTCTTGGCGCGTAGATGCTTAGCTCCAGTTTCTGTCTCTATCATATCCCAAGGTCATATCCCCTCAGTGTGTCCATCTCTGTTTCTTCTTATCAGGAGGCCAGTGATTAGTCTGGGAGCCCACCTTAATCCAGCATGACTTCGTTTTAACGTAAATGTTCATTGCAGCCGTGAAGACCGTATTTTTAAATGAGCTCACATTCACAGGTATTAAGGACTAGGAATCGAACATATACCTTTTGGGAGAACACAATTCAAAGCACAACAAATGTGTCAATGCGGTTAGTTTAATAATAACAGCTAACACTGATGAGCTCCCACCCAGCGTTAAGTGCCTTTCAACCAGGCTTTCACTCAATCCTCACGTGGACCCCTGAGAGTAGGTTTTATAACCCCTATTTGACAGATGGAGAAGTTGAGGCCCAAAGACTAGGCAGCGTGCCCTGAGTTGTGCAGCTCAGAAGCACATTGCTGTATCTTGTTGATACCTGTAGGTGTCCCAGAAATGTCCTCAGGTGGTAGAACTCCCAGGAGATTTCTGCTCTGGAAGCTTCTGCTCCTTCTCATCATTCTCATTTCCTGGAAAAGACCGAAACTTGATTCTCTTACATCCCCCATTGCCTCCATAATTCTTGCAGGCTTTCCAGAAAAGAAAGGGGAGAGATAGAGAAAAAGAGAGAGAAGGAGAAAGAAAGAGAGGCAGTGGAGAGAGGAAGAGAGAGAGAGAGAGAGAAACAGACCGATTTTGCAAATGTCACTTCTCTGCGGGTAGAGGACCATTTTATCCATCTGATCGTCTCTTCTCTTTAGCATTCTGCCCTTTAACTGTTGAAATAATATTAGCTGAGGCTGCAAAGAAACTGCTTATTTTTACTAACGAAACACTGGACGCCCAAGGTCACGTCTATGCTTTTTACAGCTTGACCTCTGACACAGGTGCAGTCTTGTAAAGGACTTAGAATAACTCACATCGCTACGTACGAATGTGACTTTTCAAGACCCATTACACAGGACAAAATAATGTTTTTCAACACGGTTATCTAGTGAGTTTAAGAACGGCCCCTTCTTTGCTTGGATATGATTAGGTCTCTTTGTTCTCCTTTATAAACAGGGAGCAAGAGTACGACTAGGGAGAGTGACCAAGAAAGAGATCCTCCCAGTGAGCTTCTTACCTGATCCATTTCTCTGTTTGTAATGAAGGAACCATCTAACTTTTTTTCTTTCCAAATGATGAACTAGTTTTCTTAATACCTATTCTTTTCTCGCTGATGTGAATCCACACATTTATCTTGCATTTAAATTGATACATACTTGAATCTCTCTTGGGACGTCTTATTTTGGTCCATCGATCTGTCATTGTCATGAGAACCTCACGTTGTCGTCATAGTATTTATTACATGCTTTCACTCAAAGACTCCAAATGCTATCATTTCAAAACGTCTTGGTTATTCTCACATGGTTATTCTCCCCCAGATTTTAGGCTTATTAGGTCAGTCACCCTCAAAACATGCTGTGTACATTTTTATTGGACTTTCATTACTCTTATGGATTGTTGCGGGGGAGGGAATTCACATATTTATAATGTAATACATTATCACCCCTTCAAAGAACATGGAATGCCTTATTATATTGTATGACGTGGGAAAATTTTTCATTGCCTTTGTACAATTCCTGCTTTTTTTTTTTTTTTTTTTTGCTGTGGTTGTTCCTAAACAATTTAGATAAATGATTGCTCTGTGAATGAATCTTTCCCCCGTGATATCTTCATGGTTTTTCCCCCTGAATCTAAGCAGGTTATGAACTTTTCCATATATATTTAGTAACTGGCACCTTTACTGGCCACACCTATTACTTTTAATGTTTCAGTAGACAATTACCTAATTTCTCGTTGATAAAAATTTTTTTTTAGTTTTTTTAATGTTTGTTTTTGAGAGGGAGAGAGAGAGAGAGGGAGAGGCACGTGCACAAGCAGGGGAGGGGCTGAGAGAGAGGGGGACAGAGAGGCTGACAGCAGAGAGCCTGATGTGGGGCTTAAACTCACAAACCCTGAGATCATGAACCCCTTAACTGACTGAGCCACCCAGGCACCCCTAAATGGTTTGGATTTTGTGTAGGACCTTTTACAGATGCTTAGATACTTGAGGTTTGGGGGGTTTTGTTTATTTGTGGTGTTTTTTTTTTGTGATCTAGTAACATTTTACAGTGCATCACTTTAATGCTTTATGCATTATTTTATGGTAATCACGTTAACGCACTTTAATGCATTCACATTCACTTCTTTGGTAATGTGGTATTGTTATTATGTTATTTTGTTATTGTATGTTTTCTGCTAAGGTTTTATTTGCTTACATCTACAGTCATTTAAAAGGCCACCTTTTGCTGTGTTCAATTTTTGTCAGGTGTTTTAGTATGATTAAGCTGGCTTTCTAAAATGACATGAAAACTTTCTGTACTTTTGAGGGCTCTCCAAGAATAAACATAACCGATGGGTTAACAATTTCTTGAGAGTAATATCAAAATTATCCACGCAGCAATTCAGATCTGGGGCCCTAATAGAGACAATGAAAAATTTTTTCGCTGTTGTTATATTAAGAACTTCTAGCCTTTTTTGGAATCAGTAATGATTCCTTAAAGTCATTCGCAAGAAATGAGGTCCAGATGGCAAAGAGGACACCCATCCGTGTTTTCACCCACTCAAGTGAATCAATTACCTTAAGGGTTGGGGGGGGGGGATAATGTAACAAGGAGACCAGAAATGTTGCAGAATGCAGGCAAGCAGAATAGAAAAACAGATTAGTTATATGGAGCCGAGTGCTGTCCAAAATACTGTAGGAGACACTGATTCAGAGATGAGAGTGGTCCCATGTGGTCCCAATGTCACGGTCGACACGTGGGCTCAAAAAGCGAAGGGCAACTCCTGAGGATGATGAAATGAGAAATGACGCTCAAAGCTCTCCCTCCTCCCCTCCCACCCACAGCCATTTGCTGTGTGGCCCAGCAGTGGGAAACCCTCAGAGGCTCCGGTTCACACAGGGGTCAGCCCACCTCACCTGGCGACAGCGCCTAACCCCCCGTCAGTGGCCACACTACAGAGAAAAGCGGAGGTGGAAAAACAAGAGATTCTTAAAGCTTTGCCAGATACGAAACTGCCCTTTTTGTAGGTTACACCACAGCAAGTATCAGTAATGACATTTGGTTTAACCTGATTTGAGCCATCAAGACAGATCGATACCTAGTTGCACTCAAAGGAGAAACAGGGGCGCCTGGATGGCTCAGTCAGTTAAGCGTCCCACTCTTGATTTCTGCTCAGGTCACGATCTTACGGTTTGGTCTTTGGAAGCCCCGCGCTGGGTTCTGTGCTGATGGTGTAGAGCCTGCTTGGGATTCTCTCTCTCCCTCTCTCTCTGCTCCTCCCCCATTCCTGCTCGGTCGCGCACGCGCGCTCTCTCTCTCTCTCTCTCTCTCAAAAGAAATCAATAAACTTAAAGAAAAGAAGAAACAATATTGGAGGAAAAATGGTTAACACAGGAGACAACTCTAAAAACCCTTTTCGAAAAGCAAAATGAAGATCACCGGTAAGGATCAAGAGAATATTGCATTCATAGAAAAAAAGCAACTCAATTTCTTCCTTAAAATGGAAACGTCTTCACAGAAAGTCTCTTTCCCAATACCTAAAGAGATGAGTAAAAATGAAGAAACAACATGCCTCTTCCGCATTTCAAAATTCATCAATTAAATTTTAAAAAAAGAAAGAAAGATAGAGGAATCCTGATTCAATCAGAGCAGGGCAGGGGGATAAGGCGTGATTCTGCCCTATAGCTGCCTTTCAACCCCCAGAGACCGTTCTAGTGAACGGACATAATCCTGAGAACTTTTACTAATATTCCCAAATCAGGAGGGAATAAAACTGTGGGGGCAGATTTATCTTTTTGACTCTTCTGATCAATGAGGAAATGCATGGAATGAATTACGGGGTGGCCTCATCCAATTAGCAGAGTAAAAACATCGGTGATAGAAAATGTTGTCGAGATGAGCAGAACAGAGAAAATCTAAAACAGCTATAGGGAAAGTTTATTGGTGTTGACTTTTATGAAGGCAAGTTGCCACCATCTATCAAAATAGAAATGATAAATCCTTCCAGGAATTTATGCTAAATAAATACTTGCACTTGTATCCAAAGCTGCATACACAGAGATGCTCAGTTTCCATGTTGTTTGTAATAACAAAATTGTTAACATCCTAAATGTCCATCAACAGAGAAGTGGTTAAGTAATTTAAAAGGCAAGCCTTCCTGAGGGGCACTCTGAGGCTGTAAAATTGGATGAGATAGACCCATATGTCAACACCAGATTTATCATCAACTCATTTGCTTAAGCGAAAAAGTACGTTTCGGAGCAGTATGGATAATATTAACTCACATGTGGATTTTTCCATATAACACAGAAGGCACAAATACATACATATGTAAAGGCACCAATGGGGGGGAAAGAATGAATCCCCAAGTCTTGAGTGGTTATTTTTAAAAACAACGCAAGCAAAGAAATGTGAAAAAGAGGCATTCTTTTTCTTGCTATCTTTAATTGCTTGATTTCTTTTTGTGATAATCTATTCATGCTTCATTTGTATACTATTTGTGCAATAAACATAAGCATGCTAAAAGCGATTCTGTTTGTCAAGTCATTCAGATTGCGTATGTATTCAAAGATATTTTTTGGGGCGCCTGGGTGGCTCAGTCGGTTAAGCGGCCGACTTCGGCTCAGGTCACGATCTCGCGGTCTGTGAGTTCGAGCCCCGCGTCAGGCTCTGTGCTGACAGCTCGGAGCCTGGAGCCTGTTTCAGATTCTGTGTCTCCCTCTCTCTGACCCTCCCCCATTCATGCTCTATCTCTCTCTGTCTCAAAAAATAAATAAACGTTAAAAAAAAATTTTTTTTTAAAGATATTTTTTAAAAACAGGACATCTCTTTATAATTCTAATTCTTATGTAAGGCCCTTGTGCTGCACATACCTGATTCATTGATTTTTGCTCCTAACTTTATTATTTCCTTTCTTCTTTCCTCAGATGCGTGTTTGTCGTGGCGTTCTAGAATCCTGAGCAGGCAACGATCGTATTTTATTCATTTTCCTTCTTTCTTGCTCAGTGGTACAAGTTTTGGGGGTTATGACTTCTTATCTCAGTAGATCTTTGCCCACATCCCAAAGCATTTCTGTGTGCTATTTGCATCTGATGGGTTCCTGGCTATATGCTGGGCATTGTGTTAGGTGTCCTACCTAAGTCCTACCACGTGTCACATATGTGGTAGGAACTCTTGCTTTGTTTTAGGTGTGAAGGACCCAAAACGTGTCTCTGGGGAACTGGTACTCCCTTATCCTTAGCCCACGTGGTTTAGGAAGCATGGGTGCACCCTGACTTTGAGGGGGGGGGCGGGCACATGAGCTGGTATGAGTCATTCCGTGGCCAGAGTCATTGATTGAGGACTAAGCAAATGACCCAGACCCAATTAGAGCTTTTCTTGGGACTTTTGCTAAAACGCTCAGAAAATAATAAATGTTCTTTCCTGTGGGATCTTCAGCTACATAACGAAATGAAAACAGAGATATCTTTGCCCCATTGTGGATAGAGTTTGCCTCAGTTTGAACACAATCACGAGGTGCCTGTGGTGGTTTACGGAGAATAAGAGGCAAATTCTTAGTGATAGAGTCTGAGCACCTATAACCAAATATACCTGAGGCCAAAAGAACTCCTAGAATTTCCTGATTTAATAAGCTGATACATTCTCTTTTTGGATTTCAGCTAGGTGAGGTGATTTTCTTTGTCTTTTTTTTTTAATGTTTATTTATTTTTGAGAGAGGGAGAGGGAGAGGCAGAGGCAGAGGGAGAGGGAGACAGATAATCCCAAGCGGGCTCCACACTACCAGCGCAGAGCCCAACCCGGGACTCAAACTCACGAACCGTGAGATCGTGACCTGAGCTGAAATCAAGAGTCGGACACTTAGCCAACTGAACCACCCAGGTGCCCCGAGGTGATTTTCTATCTCTTAAAATCAAAACAGTCCTTAGAGAGTTAAATCTGACAGATCCCATAACTATTAGTTAGTGGATCTGAAATATGACCACAGGTAATCTAATACCAGAGCCCACACTTAGAACCATAAATTCTGTTGCCTTTATTTGTTCATTTATTTATTTATCTAACCACTTATTCATTGAACACTTACGACACCGAAGAGGTATGGGTTAGATCATTTAGCGTCTCTCAAGACAGGGAAAAAGAGTATGGAGGTCATTCTAGTTGCGGTAGGAAAACCATTGACGGAGTTTCAGTAAAAGTAATACAGTACTATTTTCATATCTGAAAGATTACTCTAGGGGCGCCTGGGTGGCGCAGTCGGTTAAGCGTCCGACTTCAGCCAGGTCACGATCTCGCGGTCCGTGAGTTCGAGCCCCGCGGCAGGCTCTGGGCTGATGGCTCAGAGCCTGGAGCCTGTTTCCGATTCTGTGTCTCCCTCTCTCTCTGCCTCTCCCCCGTTCATGCTCTGTCTCTCTCTGTCCCAAAAATAAATAAACGTTGAAAAAAAAAAAAAGATTACTCTAGTGATGCATGGTGAGCAAGGTCTAAGGGGACAAGAGAAAGCACGAGAATACCGAAGAGGAGACGATCACAGTTTTCCAGTACAGAAATCATGTTCTGTGGAGTTGGGTGTTACTGGTGAAGGTACTAATAAGATATTGAAATGCACTTTGGAGGTAGAGTCAATGAGATCCGCTGATGGATTAGATGTGGAGCATAAGGGAAAGAGAAGAATCAAGACTGGCTTCTAGGTCTTTGGCCCAAGCAACTCAGAGAATGATTATTACACTTACATAAATGGGGAAACACAGATTAGATAATGGCTTAGAAGCAGGAATCAAGAGTAGAGTTTCGGTCTCGCGAAGTTTGAGACGCTCATTGGACATCCACATGGAGATGTCAAACAGATACAAATCTGGAGCTCAATGGAGAAGTTGGAACCAAACATATAAATATGGAAGCCACCAGCTCGTTGAATGTACTTAAAACCACGGAAGTATGTTCAATCATGGCCCAAGGGAAGAACATAAATTAAAAAATGAAGAAACCCAAGCTCTGAGACGCTAGACGTTCCATATAGTGCATCCCAATAAAGACTGGAAAAGGGGGGGAGGTGGTCAGAAAAGAAATGTGAGAACAAACAACCAGTAGGGTTGGAGGAAAATGATAATGTGGAGGAAGAACTTGTTTTAAGAAGGATCATTGGGGTGGGGGGGCGGGCGGAGCTGGGTGGCTCAGTCAGTTAAGCAGCTGAGTCTTGATTTCGTCTCAGGTCATGATCTCATGGTTTGTGAATTCAAGCCTCACATCAGGCTCTGAGCTACAGTGCGGAGCATGCTTGGGAATCTCTCTCTCTCTCCCTACCCCTCCATTGCACTCTCTCTCTCTAAAAGTAAATAAATAAACTTTAAAACATTTAGAAAATAAAAGGAGGATCAATTGGGTCAACCAGTTCAAATTGGGCTGTTAATCAAACTTAATATGAGATTATAGAAATTTGGGGCATAATAAGACCAAAAAAGGATCAATGAAACAAACTGTCACTGAATTGACACTAACCAATGCCAAATAGTATTTTCTCCCCCAGGGAATAAATTTAAAACTGAAATGTCAACGGAATGGGAAAAGATATTTGCAAATGACATATCGGACAAAGGTCTAGTATCTAAAATCTATAAAGAGCTCACCAAACTCCACACCCGAAAAACAAATAACCCAGTGAAGAAATGGGCAGAAAACATGAATAGACACTTCTCTAAAGAAGACATCCAGATGGCCAACAGGCACATGAAAAGATGTTCAGCGTCGCTCCTTATCAGGGAAATACAAATCAAAACCACACTCAGGTATCACCTCACGCCAGTCAGAGTGGCCAAAATGAACAAATCAGGAGACTATAGATGCTGGAGAGGATGTGGAGAAACGGGAACCCTCTTGCACTGTTGGTGGGAATGCAAACTGGTGCAGCCGCTCTGGAAAGCAGTGTGGAGGTTCCTCAGAAAATTAAAAATAGACCTACCCTATGACCCAGCAATAGCACTGCTAGGAATCTACCCAAGGGATACAGGAGTACTGATGCATAGGGGCACTTGTACCCCAATGTTCAGAGCAGCACTCTCAACAATAGCCAAATTATGGAAAGAGCCTAAATGTCCATCAACTGATGAATGGATAAAGAAATTGTGGTTTATATACACGATGGAATACTACGTGGCAATGAGAAAAAATGAAATATGGCCTTTTGTAGCAACGTGGATGGAACTGGAGAGTGTGATGCTAAGTGAAATAAGCCATACAGAGAAAGACAGATACCACATGGTTTCACTCTTATGTGGATCCTGAGAAACTTAACAGGAACCCATGGGGGAGGGGAAGGAAAAAAAAAAAAAAAGAGGTTAGAGTGGGAGAGAGCCAAAGCATAAGAGACTGTTAAAAACTGAGAACAAACTGAGGGTTGATGGGGGGTGGGAGGGAGGGGCGGGTGGGTGATGGGTATTGAGGAGGGCACCTTTTGGGATGAGCACTGGGTGTTGTATGGAAACCAATTTGTCAATAAACTTCATATAAAAAAAAATAAATAAAACTGAAATGTCTTCCATTTCTTTGTACATTTTCTTCTACTTATGGTCCTCTGCCTTGTAGTGAGTCTGCTGAAGTCAGAAGGCAGGAGACTTTTAAGGAAGAGTTCCACTTAAATTTCTTGGTATGGATAACAGTTGATCCAATAATCTCTTGAAGCAAAGCTACGTCTTTCTATTTGATCCAAAATCTACCTATGACCATGATTAAGTCCCCCTACATGAATCCCTTTGTCATCAACACTCAGTTATTAAAAACAGATCATTATTATTAAAGTACAGAGGATAAGAACAGATGTTTAAGACACATTTTGTGTTAAAAAGTCCCACTTCCAGAAGAATGCATACGTTATGAACTGTTGAGTTTTAGCCAAAAGGGCATGTCAGCATTGTGCTAGAGTGTGAGATACTCGGGACGATAAGCCTTGTGGAAATGTCAAAAAATTCTTTTAATACAAAAAAACATCTAAAATATATGAAAATCCGAGGGAGTCCTTTAGTCCTGTGTCTCCATATCAACCACAACAGTTGCTATTATTATTATTTGTTTTTATTTTGTTGATTTAGCGAACATTTATCATGTGCCTTCCATGCGTGTGGTCCCAAAGGTGGAGTAGTATTGAATAAGGAGGGCAATTCTGACCCTCACCCAAGAGGCGGTATGATGAAAGATAGAAACAAAGACAAGAAATCAGTAAGTTCCAACACTGAATGAGGGCTATGAATACAAATAATATAGATGTGTGATTTGCAGAGGTTGGAGGGGAAAGGTCAATGGAAGAAGAGTCAAGAAAGGCCATCTCCTTCTACTGAGCATTTATTACATCACACATTCAGCCAACCGGGTTACGTAAATTATTTCCTACTTTGTGTCACCATCACCCCTCCAGGTATCACACCCAGTTTTCAGATGAGAATACCGAGGGTTAGCTATCTAGCATAACCTGTCCAAAGTCACCGACCTAGAAAATGGCGGATCTGGATACATACCTCAGGTTGTAGAACTCTCAACCTCAAGGCTACGAGATTACTGCCTTGTGTGTTGTTAATATCTATTCACAATTACACTTAACTGTAACACATACTGGTACTACCTTACTGAACATGCAGTGGGTATTAGTTGTATGTGAGATTCTCTACCTGTAGCAACGCTCAACCTTACAGCCCTCCTACAGGATCTTAGAAACGCTAGACCAGGCTCAGAAAGTGGAACCGAGGTAGGTTGGAATGCATTCCAGATCTTTCTGCCTGTTCTCTTTCCCCTCTACTGCACTTGCAGTGGTCTGAGGCCCAAAGGTGTGCCCCAGAAGTCTCGTTAGCAAATGGCCTTTTTTTTTTTTTTTTAATTTTTTTTTTCAACGTTTATTTATTTTTGGGACAGAGAGAGACAGAGCATGAACGGGGGAGGGGCAGAGAGAGAGAGGGAGACACAGAATCGGAAACAGGCTCCAGGCTCTGAGCCATCAGCCCAGAGCCTGACGCGGGGCTCGAACTCACGGACCGCGAGATCGTGACCTGGCTGAAGTCGGACGCTTAACCGACTGCGCCACCCAGGCGCCCCAGCAAATGGCCTTTATCTGTTTGGCTACTGCATGCGACTTCACAGGGCAGCAAACGTGTGCCACCAGCCCACGGCTCCTGCTGCATAACTAGCCTTGCCAGGTGTACGTCTCGCGTACTTGGATCAAGTAGTAGTTATAACTGAAGTGCAATGTCATTCCTCAAACAATTGTAAGCTGCTGAAGTAGAACTCCATTCAATTTACATCACCAAACTGACACAATGAAGGATTGCCAACAGAAGGAAAATACGTACAAAGTATAGCTTCCTGTGCACTTGAATCATGGTTGAGCCGTGTCTAATACTCGATCACCAACTATAGACACTCTTAATTCAGTAAAGTTATCATTTTTTAAAAGTGCTTGGGACAGGAGCATCTGGGTGGCTCTGTCGGTTAAGCTTCCGACTCTCGATTTTCGCTCAGGTCATGATCTCATGGTTCATGAGATCAAGCCCTGCATCAAGCTCTAGGCTGACAGCTTGGAGCCTGCTTGGGACTCTCCCTCTCCCTCTCTTCCTTCCTTTCTCCCCCCAATCTTCTCTTTCTCTCAAAACGAATAAACAAACATTTTTTTTTTTTTATTCCTTGGAACTTGTGTACAGGTGAATTTCTCATCATATGCCCATGGTAGAAATAAACTTGAAGCTATCAGATTGAATCCAACATCCCCATTTTACAGATGAGAAACTGAGGGATTATAGGAAAGAGTAACTAACATTTCTATAGAGCTGTTCTAGAGTCTTCACACATAGCAACTATTTTGATCTTCATTAACAACGCTGTGAAATAATGATTGTTCCCATGTTGAGTTGGGATAACTGAGGTATTTGATGAAATAATGATCGTCCCGTGTTGAGATGGGATAACTGAGGTATTTGATGAAATAAAGATTGTCCCGTGTTGAGATGGGATAACTGAGGTATTTGAGATGGTTAAGTGATGTGGAAGTGGTCAGGATTTGAACCCCACGGTCTGGCTCTGGGGTCCATGCCCTTAAACACTGCATGACATTGCACTGCCCTCTACACGCCTGCAAAGTGGAAGTAACCATTCACGTTGGAAGGAATGCAACTCACTGAGCTCTTCACCCCTTCTTTCCTCTTTTTTCTCCTTCCTGCCATTGACCCTACACTGACTTGTGTATGCCCCTTTTCTAAAAGAGGAAGGGAGAAAATGGGAGAAATTACAATACAGCCAAACTGGAAAATCTCTTTACTTTCTTTCCCCCCGAAGTATTTTTGGAACGTAGACACCTTTTTGTTCTTTGAGATGACATTTTCGATATTTCCTTGGAGGGGAAAAGTATTTATTTATTTATTTATTTATTTATTTATTGGGCACCAGTGAGGAAGGGGCAGAGAGAGAGAAAGAGAGAGAGGCAGAGGGAGAGAAGTGGGGCTCACCCAATGTGGGACTCGAACTCATGAACCGTGAGTTCATGACTGGAGTGGAAGGCAGATGCTTCACGATTCAGGCGCCCAAAAGATATTTCTTTTAAATCAATGCCCTGAACCCCTAAAAGACGAGTGAGAGCACATTCTTATAATGAGGAAAATAATCAAACCGTTTTATTGGGGAACCCTATCAAAGCTCTGAAGTGCTAAAATATCTGTCTAGAGGCAAGGAAAGAACGAGAACTCTTGATGTGTCCGTGTGTTAAGAGCTGAGTGCGTCATTGTGAGCAGTAAATGAGCTCATACCTGTAAAGAGCTTCATAAAGCACCTGACTCATAGAAAGTGCTCAATAAATGCTACATCTTGTAATTACCATCATCTCACCGCACTTAACTCTTTAGACACAGCAATGGCAAAACCCGGTAGCCAAACTTAGGGCATGTGTGTTTTATATCTTGTTTCAAAGCTATCTTAGCAACAGGAATGAAAGGCTTTAAAGCGAGCAAGTCCCTTGGAGGAAATAATGGTTTTTCGTTGGAGAAAACTGGAAGACTGTGAGCTCCATGGCAGTGAAAATGAATCTGTCTTGCTAACCGCAAGCATATGGCGGGTGTTTGGTAAGTTTCGCTGCCTGATGTACTAATTTGCAATGTAGTTAGGGACCGAAGACAGCCACTTGAGAAGCTCGTTTACCATAAAAGGAAGAGGGTGCCTGGCTGGGTCAGTTGGTCGAGCGTGCGACTCTTGCTCTAGGTGTTGTGAGTTCGAGCCCCGTGCTGGGTGTAGAGGTTACTGAAAAAAATACAGAACAACTAAAGGTAGAAAATACATGCCCATTGAAGAAATAGAATTTGGACAAAGAGGTGTCAAAATGGAATTTTCAGTGTTCATGAATCTAATGAAAACGTATACTGGAACTGACATTGTACGATACAAATGACTTATAATTAAGTGAAGGCTATGTGATAAAAATAATGCAGGATTAGGAATTCAGAGAAGAAGGAACTTTCTGATGGTTGGAAGAAGCAGAAGGCTGAATAGATTTTTTTTAATGCTTGGGGTTTGGATAGGTGGAAAGAAAAAGAGAGGCCTTCCAAGCAAGGGAAATGACATAAGTAATGGCCTCCAGGTAGGAATAAATATGGGTAGAGATCATTGACCAATAGGGTCCAGGAAGAAATGACAACTTTTTTAATGGGTGTGGCACAGGGTATCTTGGCTGAGTTGAGTGTATCAATGGGTAAAGTTTGTGGACACCTTTTTTTTTTTTTTAAGTATTTATTTATTTATTTATTTATTTTGAGACAGAGAGAGAGAGAGAGAGAGAGAGAGAAAGCAGGGGAGGGGCAGAGAGAAAGGGAGAGAGAGAATCCCAAGCAAGCTCCATGTTGTCAGCATGGAGCCTGACATGGGGCTCGATCCCACAAATCGTGAGATCATGACCTGAGAGTTGGACCGAGAGTGGGATGCTTAACCGACTAAGTCACCCAGATGGCCCTGTGGACACCCTTTTCTGAGATCTTTGAATTCAGGATGGAGAGGGAGCCTCCTTATCGATGTATGGATGCTTGGGGTTCCCCCAAACAGGTGCCTGATTACATCCTCTCATTTGGATGAGCCCAACAGCCCTCTGAGAAGTAACGTGCACCTGTTCCAGAGGTAGGGCTAGATTTTGGAGATTTGGAAGGGTTGTGTGTGTGTGTGTGTGTGTGTGTGTGTGTGTCTAGTTTACAGATATGGACAATAGGGAGGGATGCATAGGCCCAATTGGGGACAGAGCAGTCATGAGGTGGTGACTCCAATGTCAGCGTCATATTGTGATCCAATTGCCCCCTTTTCAGGGTCTCTCCAGGTGGTGAAACTAAAAACAGCCCTTTCACCAGGATCCCAAGTTGCTCTCCTAGGGACATTTCTTCCCAGATGTGATTTTAAAAAGAAAAAAAAAGTCTAAAATTCATTAGAAACCTTAAAAACAAAATTTACTCTCAAGAAGATTGAGTTACAAAATTGAGAGTAAAGAAGCTATTTCGTGGGGCGCCTGGGTGGCTCAGTTAGTTAAGCATCTGACTCCAGATTTCTACTCAGGACATGATCTCACGGTTCGTGAGTTCGAGCCCCACATCGGGTTCAGCGCTGACAGTCCAGAGCCTGCCTTGGATTCTCTCTCTCCCTCTCTCTGCCTCTTCCCTGCTCATGCTCTCTCTCTCAAAATAAAAAAATTAACTTAAAAAAAAAAAAAGAAGCTAGGCCAGGGTGGCAAGAAGGAAAAAAAAAGGTAATTTATTTTTTTATTTTTTTTTTTCAACGTTTATTTATTTTCGGGACAGAGAGAGACAGAGCATGAACGGGGGAGGGGCAGAGAGAGAGGGAGACACAGAATCGGAAACAGGCTCCAGGCTCCGAGCCATCAGCCCAGAGCCCGACGCGGGGCTCGAACTCACGGACCGCGAGATCGTGACCTGGCTGAAGCTGGATGCTTAACCGACTGCGCCACCCAGGCGCCCCAAAAAAAAGGTAATTTAAAAAATGAGAAAGAAGGTAAGAATGCCAACTGGCACAGCCTCTCTGGAAAATAGAACTACCCTACGACCCAGCAATAAGGCTACTAGGAATTTATCCAAAGGATACAGGAGTGCTGATTCATAGGGGCACATGTACCCCAATGTTTATAGCGGTGCTTTCAAAAATAGCCAAATCATGGAAACAGCCCAAATGTCCATCAACTGATGAATGGATAAAGAAGATGTGGTTTATATCTACAAAGGAATACTACTTGGCAATGAGAAAGAATGAAACCCTGCCATTCGCAACGACGTGGATGGAACTGGAGGGTATTATGCTAAGCGAAATAAGTCAGTCAGAGAAAGACAGATATCATACGTTTTCACTCATATGTGGAACTTGGGAAACTTAACAGGACCGTGGGGGAAGGGGAGGGGAAAGATAGTTACAAACAGAGAGGGAGAAAACTATAAGAGACTCTTGAAGGTGGAAAACAGGGTTGATGGGGGAGTGGGGAGGTGGGAATTGGGTGATGGGCATGGAGGAGGGCACTTGTTGGGATGAGCACTGGGTGTCGTATGTAAGTGATGAATCACGAGAATCTGCCCCCCAAACCAAGAGCACACTGTATCCGCTGTGTGTTAGCTAACTTGACAATAAATTTTCAAAAATGAAAATAAAAAATAAAAATAAAAAATAAAATAAAATATGAGAAAAAAGACGATAGACACGGAGAAAAAAACAAGTTCAGGATTTATTACATAAACCTTTAGCGTTCTTGAGGTCTTCTCTAGAACAGACACAACCAGAACAGAATCAACTTAAAACACCTGAGGCCTTTCGTGAGCTGAACGAAGCAAAGCAAACAAAAGCAAATCTTCAGATTCCAAGACCAGACGTAATCACCAAACGTCCCTGTGTCTCTCCTCTTCAACGTGGAGACAAGTAGCCAAGAATTTCAGGCCACAGCCCTACAGTCAACGGAGGCATCCCATGGTATCCAAGGTCAAAGGCGATCCCCCAGAGCATCTGCGCTGCAAAGACTTCACGAGAGAAGTGGGCAACCTGGGTTGTATGTTAGACCCCTGCTCGTGCCAGAGGCTTTCACAAATGCAGTACAAGAGTGTGGGCGGTAGGCCACAGAATCTTCTGTTGATCAGACTCCCCTGGGACACTGATGAGCCAGTAGAACCCCAGCTCGCCCACATCTATGGAGCCATAACCTCTATCAGAGGACCCTGGAGGGTCTTTAACAAGCACTCCGGGTTCCTTTTATCCCCAGGGCATGTTTGGACCACCTGATTTAAGGGACTTCTAGAAAGGTGCCAGGATACCAGGGTGGAAGGAGGTCCGGCCACTTAGCATGCAAGGGGGTACTGACACAGTGGATCTGTTCCAGTGAGTAATGCAGGCCAGTGGTGCACAGAGGACATTGGGGTGAGCGCTGTAAACAATTCCGAGTTGGCATGTTCTGCAGATGTCAACCTGTGTCTGTGGCATGCATTAAACAGGCCACAAATCCTGGGCGGGAGGGACAGTCTGCCATCAGCAAATGTATCATAAGTCTTTCTCCCTGAGAATTTTTCTGATGACAGTGTAGGAAACAAATCTAGATATTCTACTGAATCAATGTTGTCATTAACAGATTTACAATTTAATCAATAATACAGGCACTCTGGTCAAACAAAGCGCACAGGAATAACGGTATTAAATGCCCGACAGCTTAAGAAGTTATTTATCTGTGCCTCTCTCTCTAAATCTATATCTATTTTTTTCCATCAGTAGAGGAAAGGAAATACGCATCGAAGTATCGATATATTCCTTGGAACAGCTACCAGCTTCCACTTTAAACTTACCTCCGTCCTCCGATGGCACTCTGAATATAAAATAATTGAAGAGTGCCAATAATTCGTCAAGCAAATCTTTGGGGACTGCAGCGAAGTCTCCATGCCCCCAGAAGATAAAGCTTTTGGGCAGGGCTCACTGGGGAGAACCTTCGAGATCTTTCTGCCTTTGTACGCCGTAAACGTTGTCCGCTTTGCATGTTGGAGGTACCTACTATTTTAGTAGGAATTTGCACTTCCTGTCTGATATTGATCTGGCCCCCAGGTTCATGTAAACTGCAGAGGCTGCCCCACCCCCCCAGGAGAGAACGTCATTAAAGAAAACTATTCTGTCCTTCTGGAATTCACCCCATTCCCCTCCTTTCTCTCTCCCCTTTCACCTTCACCCCTCTCCCAGCCCAATTCGGCCCTTCCCTTTAAAAAAAGTGGCATTAGTTCTTTACAAGTGAGCAGGAACAGAACGAAATGTTTCACATCTGCTCTCCGAGTTCACGGATTACCATGAGAATGAGTAGCCAGTGTTTCAATGATGCACAGTCCAGTGGATGAGAATGGGGCTCAAGCCCGGTATCAGAGAGCTCTCTGGCTCCTGCCAGATGTCCTAGGCCCAGGACACAAAAGCAGTGAACCCAGGGCTTTAACAAATCACCTTTCTCTGGGGCTAATCACTCAAGAAAAGGTTTTGTCTCGGGTTTGGAGAGGGTCAGGTTGGTATTTCTCCAGTGAGCTGTAGCCTTGCCCAGCCCCTCCAGCCTTCACCCTCAAGCCTTTCTAAAGAGACCTCTTATTTCTTCCTCCTCCCTCCCCCCCCCCCCAAAATTCAGGGCTCTGAGGGCAAAAGCTGCATGCCGGAGTCTCCCACAAGGGCGGCAGGGGACTCATTAATCAATGGTGGCCATGTTGCTGGTCTACCTCTCGCTCTCTGTCTCTGAACAATAAAGACTTTAGCAAGAATAAAATGGCTCAGTGGGCATGTACAAGGTCAGGCTTAGTGGCAAGATGGTTCCGGTGTAATCACAGTTGGAGGAATCCTGTATTTTTCTGCAGGGAAGTTCTGTAAACCGGAGGGCGGCCGTTCTCAGAGGATAATGCCCAGACCAGCAGCATCAGCATCGTATGACAACTTGCTACCCTGACCTCCTGAATCAGAGCTGTGGCGTGGGCTCAGTCATCTGCGCCTTTAAAACACCTTCCAAGGCGTTCTGGTGTTCTCCTCATTCCAAAAAAAAGGAAATGGAGGCAAATGGCTTTTGGGTTTTACGTTCATCTTACAACCAGATCCTTGTTTATTCTCATCTCCGCAAGAGAGGGTGGCCAGCCACCCGGGATCTGGGATCGTGGCGTTTTTCCCGGATGGAAAATCCCATGGATTTTGTATGAAAAACGTCTCCTTTGACAAATAAATGTTGTCTGCCTTTAGAGAAAAAGCTCAGAGGCTTCTTCGCAGACACAGGAGGAGAAGGCACAATCTTTTGTCACCTTTCTCTAACCTCAGCGGAAAATCGCTAGACCAGTTAAGTCTTTCCGTCTCCACTAACATTCTCCATGTTTCAGCTAGGGCTCTGTACTTTTTTTTTGGTCCAGATTTATCTCCCGTGCTGCTCTAGTAGGAAGTTATATATATGGATCTCAAGGTCAAAGGAGAGATGGGAGACAGAGATAAAGTTCAGGGGAGTTCCTGAATCTGAGATAGGATGTGGGAAGTGATGAGTTGCCTTGGAAAGTCAGGGATCTGTTAGTTAATGGGATGTAGGACACAGGTGGAGGGGAGGTTAGTCTCACTTGGGGCTGGAGGGGGTGCTTACGGGAAAGGCATGCAAAGGTCACAGCATCGCCATTGCTGAGCTACTTGACCTAGAAGTCTTCCATCCCAGGAAGTGATGGGATTAGGCATCTGTACAGGGTGAGAGAGGGAGTATTTGGTCCCCAAGGAGGAAAAGTCTGGTAAGGACCGTGAGGAACGTGCTAATTTGCATAGACAGCAATGCATCAGGAAATTCCTGATCAGATTTGGAAATGTTCTGTTAAAAAATTATAGGAACAGAAGGGAAAAATCAGGGTTCAATGAAAGGAGCCTAGGTTTAGAGCTACACAAAGTCAGGTTCAAGTCTTGCCCTTTTACTTACTGCATGATCTTGGGTAATCTACTCAAGAAGCCTCCTTTCACAAGAAATCGGGACTAATAACATTTATTGCAAAAAGACTGAGGAGTAAATAAGGTAATGTGTGCAACATGCATCACAGAGTACCTGGTACAAGTTGGTGCTTTATAAATGTTCAGCAGCAATGTGAAAAGAGTAGCAAGGGTTTTGGATTTTCGCCTCAATAGAAACTCAGGTTCCATTTCTAGCCCTGACCCTTTTGCGTATATGGCTTTAATCGTTTAAGCTCCATCTGTGAAATTAATTGGACTGTATTTATCCCTTTGAGAATGGTTTCAGAAGTACATGAGATCCCATGGAGGTCAGTCCCCCTTCCCCTAACCATGTTAACCACACCGTTCTCTGAATTCCCCCATCCCTGGGCTTGAACTTCCCCACCCTCCGCCATGAGTGATCATCCTAGGCCTGCCAGCTTCCCCATTTCTCTCTAAATTCCCTTTGTGTGTCCGTGTATCTCCAGCAAGGCATCTGGCAATGAACTCTGAGATGGACTGAGCTTTTAGAGAATGGACATCTGGTAATTAACAGGACCAATTTAGCCTGAGCCCTGGATCTGGGAAAGGCAGGTCAGTGAATACCCAGAACTTCACTGACTTCTCTGACTGCCAATGGCAGGCACGACAGGTGGCGAGGGGGCAGGACTTGGATTTAGGACTGGGCTCTCTTCCCGCAGGAGAGGGTTCTTCCTACTGGTGGTGCTTCTCTTCCTGCGACCCATGGCTCAGAATTTTTGGGAGCCGTGTAGGATGGCTCTGGTTTCATTTTTGTTTCTGGGCTTCTGAGGTTCTTCAGGCGGCAGTGGGACAAATCCTGGAACTGGGGGCAGCCACTGGGTCGGCCCCCAACAGCCATCCCACCGTGCCATTCAGAGGGCGCTCACCGTGCCCACACCTGTCATCCCAGGCGGTCCTGCCCACAGCCTTGTGAAGCAGGCACATGGTTGGACACCAGGGTGTGGGATCATGCCAAGATGCGACCTCGAAAGGCCACATGAGCCGCTCAGTGACGCAGCCTGGGACTCGCAATCTCTCTGACTCCAGGCTGCCCTATTGCACTGCCTTATCTGAGGATCTCCACTCCGCCTTCACTTACCTCCTTTGCAAAATGAGGGAGTTGGGTGCTGGGAGCTCCAGAAGGTCAAATCAGACCATCTCTGGTCCCGGGGCCATACAGTTCTGAGACGTGGCTACAGATGTAGTCAAGAGCAGGCACTGGGGACCGGTCTATCAGCCTTGGAATCCTGGCCCTTAGCCATGGGCACAGGGGAAGTTACTCAGTCTTAGTTGACTCATTAGTGAAACGGAGATAATGACACACGTAGTTGCAAGCCACCCAGAGATGTGTGACATCTGGGAAGAGTTAATACAGGTAAGCCTAGGTACCAAGTCCAGCACTAGAGTCGGCCATCAGCCCTGCAAGGTGAAGACGGCCCAGCTCACACTGATCTCGGTTGGAGGCTGGAAAGCAAGCATGTCTGGATTTACGCCCCAAGGCAGGGCTGTGCCCCCTGTATTTGCTCGATTCCCCGCTTCTCGTTTGGCTCACTAGCTGTGGTGGGAGTTGAAACACCACAACGGTAATGATAATTAACATTTACTGAGGGTTTACGAGGCACCAGGTCCCGTTTAATCGTTTCCATCAAGGAGCGGCTGGTGGCTCGGTTGGTTAAGCACCTGACTCTTGAGTTTGGCTCAGGCCATGATCTCATGACTCGTGAGTTCGAGCCCCGCATCAGGTTCTGTGCTGACAGCATGGAGCCTGCATGGGAGTCTCTGCCTCTCTCTCTCTCTCTCTCTCTCTCTCTCTCTCAAATAGGTAAATAAACTTAAGGCCTTTTCATCAAAATGCTCACAGCCTCCCAAGCGTGAGAATGAGAACCCGGAGGCAGCGAGATGCTGACTCAGTGGCCCTGGGCGGCTAGGAAATGGCCAAGCCTGACGCGAGACCAGGAAGGCAGAACCAGCAGAGGTTTGCTGAGCCAAGTGTTTTAGAAGGTGCTGATGGAAAGTGAGGCCCGTTGACCCAGGGTTGCTTTCTTGTCAGCAAACTCTGCTGCTCCCAGAGGGCCACCTGCGGCCGCTTTTCTCCTGATAGAAGAAAAAAGGAGAGGGTGGGCTGAAGGGCTGATCTCTTAGCAGTATTTGCTTAACAGCCACTTCCCCCTGTGTTTATAAATCATAAACGGAAAGTGAGGTTGTTGCAAGCCGGGCAGCCGATCTGTGGAACAGCCGCTGGCCATGCCTCCCGGTGAGGACGATTCCAGATTTGCACGAAGCACCTCTGGCTCACTTATTCCATTTTCGGTGGCGAGCAGATCAGGCAGCATCACTGAGGGAGACAACCCCAGGCTCCCACCTCGGGTGTTGTTGTTGGTTTTTGTTGTTTTTTTTTTTTTTTTTTTTTTTTGTCACAGCGTCGCAAGCAGATGGCAGCACGGGTCCTGCTGTGGCCGGGACGCATCGGGCAAAGTAGCAAGTACCAGCTTACCCGGGGCTCCCCCTCATGCCGTAAATCAGGGCAGAAAGCAGCCTGAGGCCCCAGCAAACTGAACAAGGACCAGTCCCCTCACTGATCTAATTGCCCGCAAGCACAGGGCCAAGAGGAAGTGAAACAAAGGGCTGGCCCCTTGCAGAAGGGAGCCAGGAAGCTGCTCAGCCCCGGCTGACTTCCACAGGCTGCTGGGCTCTAAATCTTGAATCAGGATTCAAGTGCTATTTAGCGTTGGGTGGATTGGGACTTGAAGCAGAATTAATTGCCTCCAAATTGTATCTTTCCTCCCAGCCATCCATTAGTTTGCTCTGGCAGAGGAAGAATGACACTTCATGAAATACGGCCGCAAAATCCAGCCTCGTTCCTTGAATCCCTGGAATGAGCTCAAAAAAAGGAAAAACTCTCCAACAATGTGTTTCCCCCTCCAGGGCGAGAGTGCATGTAAAACCATTAGGTCACTTTTGTTTTCTCTTAAAAGAAACCTGTATTTGTTTGTTTTCTAATAATCGTGAAATTTCAGAACCTTCCAAATAAAGGGCTGTAAAGGCATGTGTATTGTTTTACATTGTGGTGAAAGAGTGAAATCTTCACTTTGGTTGGAGTTGTTTTACCCAAGGTGGACCGTCTTCTCGGCGAAGCTTACTGAGCAGAGAGGAGGAAGGGGGGACAAGTGAGGTTGAGATGGCACTATGACACAGCCCCCCTTGAAGAGTCTTCTCAATCCCTCCGGGAAATCGGTGGTAAATGTCAAAGCTAAATCCTGATTCAAATAGAGGCTGAGTGTGACATTCACGGAGCCACGGGCTCCTTTAGAGTGAAGGTTATGCCAACGTCCTCTTAAATCCCCCTGAAGGTATTTAGGGCTCAGAAAAAGTAGCAGGAAGATGCCCACGAGGTATTGAATACCTGTATTCCACTGACTAGAGGCTGAAACTGACTAGCAACTGACTAGAGGCGGAAATGCTCCAGGATCTGTGATGCCCAAATGCAATTGAAAGGGAGCTAAAAGGATCTAATCGGTGGTATGTATGTGCATGTGTGTGTGTGTGTGCATGTGTGCATATATACATGCATATGTATATATGCATATATATGCATATATGCATGTGCGTGTACGTATGTGTATATACACATATACATACAGTAAAACCTTGGATCGCAAGTAACTTGCCCTGCGAGTGTTCCACAAGACAAGCAAACATGGCTAATAAATTTTAACTTGATAAACGAGCCATGTCTTACAATCCTAGTATGTGATGCTGAACGTCACGTGATCACAACTGAGCCAATGGTTCTTCTCTCTCTCTTTCTCTCCCTGGGATTGTGGGTGATAATCTCCCAGGCTTGGATGCTTGGTCTCAGGCCACGGTGCTTGACCTGAATCAAGGATTTTCCAGAACGTTGGAAGGTGCCCACAACTGGCATCAGTGTATTTTTTTTTCACTTCACAGCACCCCCTGGACAGTCCTTTGCTTTTCCATCCAAGAGCGAGCCTAGGAATGCTGTGCTCCATTCTAGGTCAGGCTGCCTGCAGATAGAGACCCTTTCCTCTGCTGCCTTATGGCCAGTTACACTAAATGCAGTATAAGACAAGAGTTTATTAATACGTACTGCAGTCAACTTCCGTTAGTGATAGTGAAAGTCGTCCTACGCAGTAACCCTCCTCTCTCTCGTCTCCCTCACACCAGCCACGAAGGTTTTGAAAGTAAGTGCAGGTGAATTTGTTTATTTTCCTTTATATTATGTATTTTCTTTATTATTTCATATTACATATATATTATATTCATATTATATTACATATTATATTCATAGTGTAATCATTTTTATACGAACACTTGGGTTATGGAACAAATCATCTGAGTTTCCATCAGTTCTTCTGGGGAAATGCGCTTTGATAGACAAGTGCTTTGGATTGCAAGCATGTTTCCAGAACGAATTATGCTCGCAAACCAAGGTTTGGCTGTATGTATATATGTATGCATACACACACATACACACACATATATATAATTTTAAAGTTTGTTTTAAGTTTCAGGGCATATTGTGTTTGTAAGCAGAAACTAATATGACCTAAGTCATGTCATTGTTTAAGTAAGGGCCCCCCAATCAATTGCCCACAGAGAACAGGCAGCCATGTAAATGAATGAAAGCCCTAGAAGGGAGAAGGAAACGATAAGATGTTGCCAAACTGGAACGCAAACCCAAGATTGTTGTTTATCCTGATTCCTCAAGAGAGCTAGAGGCTCTGGTGGTTTTAGTTTTTGTTTTTTTCCTTTTTCTTCAATTGAAACTTTAAAAGAAATATACATATGACCCCATCTCCAGGCCTCATCCAGCCCACAGGCTGCCAAGTTGAAACCTCTGGTCTAAATAAATGCTTTTGCCGGAAGGAAAGACAAAGCAAGTGAGGCAGTAATCAGTGGTATTCATGGATCTCAGTTACCTGTGCCTGAAGGAAGGGGGAGCAGAGGAAACCAGTGTGAGCTAACACCGAACGCCTGCAAGGAACCAGAGGCCCTTTGCAAATTTACACTGATCAGGCTCAAGCCTGGAGGTGAAGGCAATGTCATCCTGGGTTAATATTTTTTTTATGCCTCTCAGTTTCTTCAGCACCTGCCCCGACCCTGGCCCACCCCCAAGTTTACGATGTTTTCGTTTCTCGCCGATTGGCTCTTGGTAACTCGACAGAGAGAAATGATAAGAACCGTGGAAGTCTTTTGCTTACAAGTTGAGCCAACACTGAAGTAATCTAAGAGTGGAGACTCATGTGGATTCTTCAAAAGTAGCCCTCGGGGTTTTCCAGGAGGCTTTGAGATAGAGGAAGGGTCTGTGAACAGGGAGGCGGGAGTCCTGGGATCAAATCATGGCCCTGCCACTAACTACGTGTGTCACCAGGTGAGTGACATCTGCTTCCTCTGCGGTGATGCGCAAACTTTGGTTGGGCTGTGATGTCTAAGGGTTCTCAAAGTTCTGGCCATCTGCAATATTTACTCTGACTGTCTTTTCCTTCTTTGGATGGAGGGCAGAGGCCGAACTTGAGCAGTAAATGCAAAGATTTTTGTGTCCTTCACCTGGACCAGTGTCTCTGGATTTTGTGTTAGAAAAACATCAGCAGTGGTTTTTAACCTGCGTGTGAAGATCCTTGAGGCACAAATCAGAACCTATAGGAATGGGGTGGGGGGGGGCTTCCTGGGTGACTCAGTCGGTTAAGCAACCGACTCTTGATTTCAGCTCAGGTCATGATCTCAGGGTAGGTCAGATCGAGCCCCACGTTGGGCTCCGTGCCGATAGCGTGGAGACTGCTTGCGATTCTCTCTCTCCCTCTCTGTGCCCCTCCCCCATTCATGCTTGATCCCTCTCTCTCCCTCCCTCTCTCTTTCTCTCTCTCAAAATAAATAAACATTTAAAAAGAGAACCTATAGGAAAGGGGTGGAGTTGAAGCATTAATTTCTGATGGGGTAAAATTGATGTTAGAATACTATGTGTGTGTATCTTATATACACAGTAAAACCTTGGATGGTGAGGAACTTCTTCTGCAAGGGTTTTGCAAGACAAGCAAATATTTCTAGTAAATTTTAACTTGAGAAGCGAGGGGTGTCCTGCAACGCGAGTAGTACGAGACGCTGAACATCACGTGATCACAACTGAGCCAATGGTTCTTGAAATTCCCCTTGCTATATGAGGGCTTCAGATGGCAAGCATGTTTCCGGAACGAATTACGCTCACACACCAAGGTTTTACTGTATATTATGGATGGAATATGCAAATATAAAATATAGAGAGTATAAAATATGTATAAATTATAAAATGTATATATAAAACACACACGCGCATGCATACGCTCCTCAGGTGATTCTAAATAACAGCCAACATTGAAAACCAATGCCTCAGAGGAATCTGGAATGCTTACGAGTCAGTATTCTGGTGCAATAGACAGTTGTGTCATAGAAACATGGTGCAATTGGGGCGCCTGGGTGGCTCGGTCGGTTAAGCGTCCGACTTCGGCTCAGGTCACGATCTCGCGGTCTGTGAGTTCGAGCCCCGCGTCGGGCTCTGGGCTGACGGCTCAGAGCCTGGAGCCTGTTTCGGATTCTGTGTCTCCCTCTCTCTGCCCCTCCCCCATTCATGCTCTGTCTCTCTCTGTCTCAAAAATAAATAAACGTTAAAAAAAAAAAAAAAAGAAACATGGTGCAATAGAAAGATCAGGAAACGCGGGACTTCCCTACTTGCCCTGCCGCAGCCGAAAGAGATTCCCCCGGGCAGGAGGCGGAGGGAAATACTAGGGCAGCTCCAGCGAGACCCCAGTAGAAAGTAGCATAAGGTTGTGTACCATGAGGGCGAGCCGGGCTCCAATACGGACCCTGATGACCGACACTTCCTGACATTTATACTCTAGTGTGACTCAGGGATGCTCCATGGTCCAATCAGGTAGGTGACAGCGACAGCGTGTGACTTCCGAGATTAGTGGTAACAGGCACTGACGCTTGTGCCTTGACTCTCTTGCACGCTCTCTGTGGGGAACCAATGCCCCAGCCTTGAAGATGCTCAAGCAGTACTTTGGAGGGGCTCACACGGAGAGGAGCCAAGGCTCGTTCTTCCATTGCGCCCCATTGACCGCGTTGTCTGCCTTCTGGGGGGGGGGGTCTGATGTGCCCTTTTGCACACCCAGAGATGTAGGCACAAAGCACTGCTGGGTAGACCAGGACTCCGACGTACAGCCATCCCAGTGCAGATACCACAGTGAAGTGTCCCAAAGAAGAATGGCACAGATCAGCCTAATGCCTTCTATCATTTTTTACTACCCGTTTGGTGTGATTTATGCTCTGGAGAGCTCTGCCGATGACACTCCGGAGATCTGGTCCAGATAAGTGATGCAGAAACCGCTAAATGAAAGGATTTCCACTCCCACCCCCCTCCCCAAAGTGCCCGGAATTCTAAGATCAACCTATGGAACCTGATCCTTTAGTTCTACAAATTATTCCTTATTTTTTTTTAAAAAAGGGTTTTCTATTTTCTGCACGTGAAAAGACTAGCTTCTTATGCTCTGTTCAGAACTAAAAAGGATGTAAGTAGAAATAGATATATGTTAACAATACAGCACGGTATACTTGGGCAGAACAGCCCTATGAAGGAGGTAGTTTTCTGAATCATTAGATCGATTACAGACTAGCCTTAAACTGGAAATTCTTATTTATTGAAATGCCATCTGTCTTAGTCGGCGTGGGCTGCCACTACAAAACACCATAGACAGAGGACTTAACACGAATTCATTTTCTCACAGTTCTGGAGCCTGGAAGTACAAGATCAAGGTGCCGGCATGATTCAGTTTTTGTTCAGAGCTCTCTTCTCGGCTTGAAGAATGCCGTCTTCATGCCGTGTCCTCATACAGCCTTCCCTGAGTGCGTGAGAAGGTGGGAGAGAGTTCTGGTCTCTTTTCTTCTTCTTACAAAGACACTCACCCTATCAGACCAGGGCCCTACCCTTATGACCTTATTTAATCTGAATTAGTTTCCCCTATCTCTAAAAACAGTCCCATCGGCAGTTGTAGCTTCAACACTTGAGTTTGGGCAAGTGGAAACAATTCAGTCCATAGCACCTTCTCGTAACAAATGATCTGGGCATGAGAAGCTTTTAAAGTACCAGTATGCCGGCATTCCATGAAAACGTCTCCATGATTGATGTTTGCATGATTCTATTGTCAAAAATATGAACAATGAGATTTTTTTTCTGAAGCCTATATTGCATGAATGAAGTAATTCCCACCCTACCTCCATCAACTTAATAATGTCATTTTTAAACCAAATTGAACATGACATAAAAAATGACACTGAGATACGTAGAAAGGAATGCATTTGGAGTTATTTAAAAGGTGTTTTCGTGTGTAGCTGCCGCATGTTAGGGAACTGGCTATTCAGAGTATTATTCTAAACTGACCATAAATAAACTTACGAATTCACAAGTCATACTTTATTCAAAACGCAGCACAAGATAGAAATTTATGGAACCTATGACTTCTGCTGGTCTTTGGCAAAATACACTAAAACTCTGCATTTTTTTAGGCAAAGGAAATTTTAAGTAGCCAGCCTCAGAGAAGAAAAGACCGTGTTTCCTTCGGTAATATGGAAGGGAACACAGCAAAGATAATTGAGAACAGGTGACAGTCGGGATTGTACTGCAGGCTTTATTTTCACAGGCATTGACCTACACCGCGATGATGATCACCCTGTCTCTTTAGTTCATTAAGATTTTACCTTTTAACCAGAAGGACGCAAGGAGATGCAATGTCTGAGAACCGGGTATAGAATTTAATCCATTAACAATTTTTTGTGTGAAAACATGCATGACATAAAATTTACCATTTGAACAATATTTTAAGTTTATTTATTTTTGTGGCTCAAACCCACAAACCATGAGATCATGACCTGAGACGAAATCAAAGGTCAGACGCTTAACTGATGAGCCACCCAGGCACCCCACCATTTAAGCAATTTTTAAGTGCACAATTCAAAGGCGTGAAGCACATTTCCATTGTTGTTCAACCATCATCACCACCCGTCTCTAGAACGTTCTCATCATTCCAACAGAAACAGCCCAAACAGAACAACATGAAACACCAACTCCCCCTTTGCACCTCCCCCAGACTCTGGTCATCTCTGTTCTGCTCTCTGTCTATGAAATTGATTATTGTAGGTATCTCCCATGAAGGAAATCATGGAGTATTTCTCTTTCCTGTGCCTGGATTCTTTCCTGTAGCATAATGTTTTCAAGGTTCACCCATGTTGTAGCATACATCAGAATTTTCTTCTTTTTTTTAAGGCTGGATAATATTTTATTGCGTGTATACGCCCCATTTTGTTTACCCATTCATCTGTCAATGGACATTTGGGTTGTTTCCATCTTTTGACTATTTTGAATAATAATGCCATGAACACTAATGTACAGATATTTAATCAACATTTAAATTCTTGTTAATCTCCTATATTAAATAGAAAACCATAGGATTGAGGCATCTGGGTGGTTCAGTCGGCTGAGCGTTTGAATCTTGCTTTTGGCTCAAGTCATGATCTCACAGTTTCATCCGTTTGAGCCCCACATTGGCCTCTGCTCTGACAGCGTGGAGCCTGCTTGGGATTCTCCCTCTCTCTCTGCCCTTCCCCTGCTCGCACACTCTCTTTCTCAAGATTAAAAAAATAACAACAAAAATAAAACCATAGGACTACATTTGGGATTAGGCTTTCCTAGTGATATTAGGACATAGAGATTTCTAAGTCACCTCAGTGTTAGCAAATGTTGCTCAGATTCAGAATATTCACCACTTCTAAGATGTCAGACTACGGGGCGCCTGGGTGGCTCAGTCGGTTAAGCGTCCGACTTCGGCTCAGGTCGTGATCTCGCGGTCCATGGGTTCAAGCCCCGCGTCGGGCTCTGTGCTGACAGCTCAGAGCCTGGAGCCTGTTTCAGATTCTGTGTCTCCCTCTTTCTCTGACGCTCCCCTGTTCATGCTCTTTCTCTGTCTCAAAAATAAATAAATGTTAAAAAAAAAAAAAGATGTCAGACTATTAGGAAACACTAGGAGAAGAAAGAAATGCTGTCTAGGTTTCAATATCTATGATGCACCAAGGCGATATGTCTTTTAAGAGCAAAACATCTATTGAATTGTCATATCATATACCTGAAACTAATATAGCACTGTATGTTAATTATACCGGAATTAAGAAATAAAACAAACAACAGCAGGGAAGAAAACAACTGAATTATAAACGTGTCCATCTGCAACCAAAACAGAGGGACAGGTATTAAGAGAAACGTGCAAAATGTAATATAAGAGCACGTGGAAGGGTGCCTACCCCAGACGTGAGCTGGGAGAGGGGAAGGAGATGGGGAGGTGGGCACGGGAAGAAGGAGATCATCGGGGAAGGATGTCAGAGAGAAGACGGTACCCACATTGGGTGTAAGAGCCCTGTAAAAGTGGGACGGGAGATGAGTCACTCCAGGCAGAGAGGAGACACGAATAAAGGAGATGTGATAAAACTGTGGCATCCGGGGCCAGGCAACACTAAAATGTAACCCGAAACTATCTTCAGAAGTGGTTCCTATTTGTGTCATGGGAGACTGAAGAGAAAAGAATGCCATGGCGGCTTTCTTGCTTTCCCCAACGCCATGACTGAAACCAGCTTTTCCTAAATGGGTTTCGGTGGTAAAGGGTCTTGTGGTTCAAATAACCTTGAAGGCTACATGCAGAAGTCAGTGGGTCCCGAAGGTTCTAAAAGCATTCCACCTCACAGTATATGTGTGTGTATTTCATTTTATATATATCTTCATATATATCAATATCTTAATATAGATATTAATATAGGTCCACAATATAGATATTAATATAGATCTATAATAAGATAAATATCTTAATATAGATAAATATATCTCTTAAATATCATGCATATATTATTAAACACATACAATATATACATCCGTTATGCATATATTATACATATATAATATATACATATATTATAGATATATAATAATTACATCTATTATGCATAGATTATTATACATTTATATATCTATATATAAATGTATATTATTATACATATATAGATAGATAGATAAATAGATAAATGTATATAAAAGCTTGGTGCCACCAAGCACTTAATGGGTGGCTCAGTCGGTTGGGTGTCCGACTTCAGTCACGATCTCGCGGCTCATAGTTCGAGCCCCGCGTCGGGATCTGTGCTGACAGCTCAGAGCCCAGAGGCTGCTTCAGGTTCTGTGTCTCCCTCTCTCTCTGCCCCTCCCCCACTCGTGTTCTGTCTCTCTAAAATAAATAGACATTTAAAAAATTTTTTAAATAAAGTAGATAGAGACTTATATCTATATCCATCTATTTATCTATGTATCTGTCTATGTAACCATGTTTATATGGTAAACCTACAAACTTCTTTGCACAGGGGAGGCTTTCTTTTTCTTCTACTCCCTCTTAACGTTGTGTTTCCCATCCCACAACATTTCCCCCTTAAGACTAGTTTAAAAGAGACTGGGACTGAGGTTGCATCAGTGAACAAAACAAACAACTCCCTGCCCTCAGGGAACGTACACTCTAGTGGAGGATAGACCAAAGAAAAAAAAAAAGGGAAATATGTATTCTATTAGACATTGATGAAGGTGAAAGAGAAAAAGCCAAGTAGGAAAGGAGATTAGAGGGGCCAAGCATGGTTCATTTTAGAAGGATTGGCAAGGACGGTAATTTTTGAGTGAAGGCCTTCAAGAAGGCATCTGGAGAAGCACTTTCCAGGTAGAAGGAACCATAAGTGCAAAGGCCCTGAGGCAAAAGCCCACCTAGTTTATTCCAGAGTCGCCAGCAGGTCCACGGCTGGGTAGGAGTGAGGAGGCCACAGAGTAGAGGGAGGTGTGTTCACAGTGGCAGCAGGGCAGGTCGTGTAAGGCCTTCCTGCTTCTTTTCATTTCCCTTAAACATAAATGTTTCTTTATCCCGCAATCACGAGTATTAATTCCCTCAAAGGCACATTTCTTTACCCAAATGTGTTTGCATTTTAGTGGCTTTCTTTTCATCATAAACAAGTGTTCTGTGTTTTCTTGGATTCTGTCCTTATCTATTTGACATCCGTTAACCACGGAGCCAAACGACCGAGTTATTTACATACGTGCCGCCATCCAGCTTTCGGAGGTGTGCAAAACTTGTTACAGATTCTCTTACCACAAACCCCAACACTTGTGTTTTGCTTCCTGCCCAGTAGGGGGCGTGCCACCGACAACTTCTCAACACTGTCGTAATAAAGGCTCTGGCCTGGGCTCTTTCCTTACACCTCCTTTCTGCCTTCTGGACAAAACTGGTGCTTCCCCATGTGGCCCTACAGTCCCCATGGCACGCCCCCTCCTCTTGGGAAATATAAGTACATTCTTCGTTCAATGGCATTAGCCTCTCCGTGTTGTCACTCAGTCACCTCCACCAATTAAAGTCCCATGGGTACAGCTGAGACAAGTTCATGACAAGATACTACCCACTGGTGATGGGTAGAGTTAACATGCTTTTGCTCTGGAATGCGGTTTTGCTTGTATTTATGAAAGTGCATAATAAAGTCAAAGCGCTTTAGTCAAAGATGTCAGGTGCCATTTTATTATTAGTTGGGAGCCAGAAACCTCGAATGAAACCCTCAAAAAGCTGGTTTAGAGCTTGTGGTTCAGATTCAGTGCTTCAAAGACATCTCTTAGCCCCTTGAGTTTTATATTTACAGATATTAACATCTTACCACCCTCTGGCAATCCATATGGTACAGGAATTCAAAGCAAACACAAATAAAATGAGAAATGCATGCAAAGCAGAGAGAAAAGCTGAGTGAAATGGTGGGTTGGATGTCTCCAGGATGCAGAAAACTTCCAAAGAGAGGACTGCACCTTATCTTGAACATTTTGTTTATGTATTTATTTTTATTTTTTTAATGTTTATTTCTGAGACAGAGAGAGACAGAGCATGAGCGGGGGGAGGGACGGAGAGAGAGGGGGACACAGAATCTGAAGCAGGCTCCAAGCTCCGAGCTGTCAGCACAGAGCCTGACGCGGGGCTCGAACTCATGGACCGTGAGATCGTGACCCGAGCCGAAGCCGGACGCTCAACCGACTGAGCCACCCAGGCGCCCCTTGAACATTTTAACACTTTGGGACCTAGATTGTGTAAAGGTAACCCCCAAAATGTCCCGCAGTTTGACAATTCGTGTTAGTACTCCCTTCTGTCTAGGAGGATGAACACAAGAGTTTCCACATTATTCAGTGACTAGTTAGCTAGTGAACCTAAGTCTCAGTAACTTCACTTCCGGAAGTATGGACTAAGGTAATATTCAGAGATATGCACAAACTTTCATGTGCAGTAAACTGATTGCACGGTCATTTATGACAACTTCAAAAAGAAAAAAAAACCCAGAAAAATTACAGAAATCTCTACATTGAAATAGTTGAAGAATAGAATAATACGAAAAAATGCTCAAAATACAATGTGAAGTGATAAAAGCAAGAAATAAAGCATGTATCTGTAATAGGAACCCAATTTGAATTTAAAATACACAGCATTTATAGATAGAGAGGGAGGAAGCATGCCGGAAGCACAGAAGAAAACAGAGCAAGATGTTAATACTAGTGATTCCTGGGGCACCTGGCTGGCTCAGTTGTTACGCGTCTGACTCCCGATTTTGGCTCGGGTCAGGATCTCACAGGTCGTGGGATCGAGCCCCATGTCGGGCTCTGCGCTGACAGTGCAGTAACTGCTTGGGAGTCTCTCTCTCTCTCTTCTCTCTCTGCCCCTCCCTGACTTGTGCTTTCTCTCTCTCTCAAAATAAATAAATAAATAAATAAATAAATAAATAAATAAATATTTAAAAATAGTAGTGATTACCAGGCAGAAGGTTTATGAACAGAGTTCAGAGCAATTGCAGCCACTAGAAAGTAAGGCGGAGATCCCGGAAATAAGAATTCCACAGCGAGGAAGTCCCAGATTCTGTGTATAAACTCTAATCTTTGGCTGAGCCCTAAGCCACTTACCCGCAGGAGAAGTCTCCAAGAAATCCAGCTAAAGCTAAGAGAACTGAATTGGCATTGAAACTTGGGCCCACCATGGGGGGGAGAGAGTTCAGGGTTTAAATGTAGCCAAATTAGTGGCCTGATAATAAAGTTTGAAAAAACAAAACTCTTTCGAGCAATACGACAGAATTTGGAGTCCCCACAACATCCGTCACGATGTCCAGGGCACGATCCAAAATTACGGAACACACGATTAAAGGAGGAAACGCAACCCATTCTCTGAAGAAAAGACAGCCAGCAGAGACTGACAATGAGATACGGGACACAACAGCAGACGTCTGGGTTAACGGACAGTAATTGTAAAGCCACCGTTCGAACCGTGCTTGAGGACATCAGAATGTGCAGTTTACTCACCTGCAAACTGCAAGGATTTCTGCTCGAGCCAGATGCCCCCCTGCAGCGCCAGGATTCTCTCTCCACAGCCCTGCTGGCTAAGTGGTGGAGAGTAGGGTCTGTACATCTCCCAAGGAGAATACACTCTATTCTTTTTTTCAATTTTTTTATTACATTTCTTTATTTTTGAGAGGCAGAGAGAGACAGAGCGCGAGTGGGAGAGGGGCAGAGAGAGAGGGAGACGCAGAGTCCGAAGCAGGCTCCGGGCTCCTAGCTGTCAGCACAGAGCCCGACGCGGGGCTCGAACCCATGAAATGTGAGATTATGACCTGAGTCAAAGTCGGACACTCAATCGACCGAGCCACCCGGGCGCCCCGAGAATACGCCCTAGTCCATGCCACTTTTGCTTTGCTCTGAGAAGACTGTTGTTAATTCTGACAATTCCTGTGGCATCTCAGGTCCTGTGAGTAGCAGCAGTCATTTCCTTCTGAGGGATGGAGACCACGTATGACAACATCCCCCTGTCTCAGGACCATCTGGCTGCCGATAACACAATACTAATATGTCCACACTCAATTAAACTAGGCTGCCCTTGGGAAAACAAAGATGCAAAAGAGACAATGTCAAAAGAACTGATACAATCCCAATTCTGACACTACAGAGAGCAGCTTTCTGGGAGAAGCTAGGGGAGAAGACATACAGTTCCATACTCATGATGGGACCGTCCCTCTGACAGCGTAACAAGAAATCCTTTGAACTGTGACTTAGGAAGGTAAGGGGTAGCAGAAAAATCTGAGGGAGATTTCTCTGAATTCTGTCAACTCTTGGGTATAAATGTGACAGAGAACATCTAAGAGGGAAGCAAGAATGGCCCTTCCTTGGATTCACAGGGGCCATGACATGGCAAGTAGAAAACCTTGGATGTTGCATTGTCTGAATGGTGTACATGAGGATGTGGGACCCAGGCCTGATGCAGTTACCAAGGTGGGGACAAGTGGTATAGCCCTCAGAGTGGCTTACTCTCTTTATCTTACAAATCAGAACAAGTCACTTTGATCTTTCCCACAGGAATCACAGGTCCTGTAAACTACTGAATTTTAATATTGACCCCAGAAGCTATTTGAGTTGTATTTTTAATACAACATAAGTATAAACAATATTGATACTGTATGTAATAACTAATTTAGTATTTAATTACTATTAATCTTAATAGTATTAAATATTATTAAATAAATATTATACTTAATTAGTATTAATTGAATATATTTATTTATTTCTAATGTTTATTTATTGTTTTTGAGAGACAGAGAAGACAGAGAGCAAGTGGGGGCGTGGCAGAGAGAGGGAGGCACAGAATCCGAAGCAGGCTCCAGGCTCCGAGCTGTCAGTACACAGCCCGACGTGGGGCTCGAACCCATGAAACGTGGGATCATGACCTGAGCCAAAGTCGGACACTTGGGGCGCCTGGGTGGCACAGTCGGTTAAGTGTCCGACTTAAGCCAGGTCACGATCTCGCGGTCCGTGAGTTCGAGCCCCGCGTCAGGCTCTGGGCTGATGGCTCAGAGCCTGGAGCCTGTTTCCGATTCTGTGTCTCCCTCTCTCTCTGCCCCTCCCCCGTTCATGCTCTGTCTCTCTCTGTCCCAAAAATAAATAAACATTGAAAAAAAATTTTAAAAAACAACAACAAAAAACAAAGTCGGACACTTAACCGACGGAGCCACCCAGGTGCCCCTAATTACATATACTTAATTAATATTGGCATTAATTAAATATTAGTGCTTAAAGTTAATTTAATTTTAAGTCAATTAAATTAAGTGGACTACTTAATAAATTTGATTTAATAGTTGACATAATATTAATATATTTTCAAGTATATATATTAATATATTTTCAAGTATATGTATTAATATATTTTCAAGTATAATGTGAACTCTTGGAGTAGTATTTTTAACTCTCTATATCCCAAAGCCGTTCAAAGTTAAAATCTTCTCTGAGTATTAGATGAAAAGAATAGAGGAAAATCTCCAGGTCTTCTCTGGGTTTCATCTGCCACCTCCAGCTCAACACCTATGCCATTCTCTTTGTTATTTTTTAATTTTTTAATTTTTCCAAAGTGTATTTATGTATTTTGAGAGAGAGAGCGGGAGGGTCAGAGAGAGAGAGAGAGAGAGAGAGAGGGAGAGAGACAATGCCAAGCAGGGCTCCACACCCTCAGCCCAGAGCCCTATGTGGGGCTCAAACTCACGAACTGTGAGATCACGACCTGAGCCGAAACCAAGAGACGGATGCCTAACTGACTGAACTACCCAGGCACCCCAACACCTATGCCATTTTAGATTCAGTGAATCTAACTGAAATTTGGGCTTCTGTATCCTAAAGATAAAATCCCTTGACACTGTTTGGAGAAGGTGCTGGACAGCTCCTACAGCAAGGCTCCCTGTAAAGGAGGGCTCTCTTGGGAAGATGGTGGGTAGAGAGAAAGCCTAGGAGACTGGATGGGGGCGGGGCATGCAACTTGCATCTGGAGAATCTCCCGGAGGCTCCCGGGGAGAAAGGATTGGATAAGCTTAGAACATGGGTGATTTCTAAGGGAACCGTGTAGATTGGGATCATAAGCTTTAGGATGCAGGTTAGTTTGGGTCATGCCTTCATTACGAAGCTGACCGGGATTTGAACTAATGAGAGAATGTGCGAAACCAGCTCCGCTGCTATAGAAAGAGTTGATTTAGTGAACCTGACCTGAAGGGCGGAGCCATGTGAAACCGGCCTCACAACTACTTCGGTCATCACACACCTTCATTCTGACTTGGCATTGACAATGGTTGCATAACATCTTGGTCTTCCAGAAAGGTCTAGGAACAAAAGATTCCATCACCTCCCCCAAAGTGACAGCATTTCTCTATTTGTGAAGCACGATCGTTTCCCAGGGTTAAATTTTACTGACAAAAGGTAGTCCTAGTTGAAAGATTCCAAATGGAGATAAAGGGTGCATTTAATATTGCAAGACCAATATCTCTGTATGGAGGTGTTCTCGGGATTTGCTTTCCTGGAGCTCCCTCCTCATCCTATGGTCATAAACCTGTCGATTATTCATGCTGACCTCTGTCCCTTACCTTGCTTCTGCTTCCAAAAGGCTCCCATCTCACAGGGTGGAGAAAGTTAAAGATCATTGTTACCATCGCAATAAGATTTTTTGAGTGCACAAACATGGAAAAAGCAGAAAACTGTTTTCAGAACACCCAGAATATTGAACATCATTATGGGATTTTCTAGAGGAAAAATTTTATTTCCTTAAGAATTGATGTCTATCGGGATGACTGGGTGGCTCAGTCGGTTAAGCATCCAACTCTTGATTTCAGCTCAGGTCATGATCTCAAGGTTTTGTGAGCTTGAACCCTTCATCGGGCTCTGTGATGACAGCACAGAGTCTGCTTGAGATTCTCTCTCTCTTTCTCAAAATAAATAAACTTAAAAAAAAAAAAAAGAAAAAGAAAGAATCGATGCCTATCACTGAAACCCTAACATGTTTCTTTGTTTTTCTCCCACTGAATGGTTCCACTCCCCTGGCAAGATGTCTTCCAATAATTTCTCCATGAAGATAAATTTATGATAGGCATCGTTCAGAATTTTCTTGGGGTGCCTGGGTGGCTCAGTCAGTTAAGCGACCTGACTCTTGGCATCAGCTCAGGTCATGATCTCACAGTTTGTGAGTTGGAGCCTCATATCGGGCTTTGTGCTGACAGTGCGGAGACTGCTTGGGATTCTCTCCCTCTCTTTCTGTCTGCCCCTCTCATGTGCTTTTTCTCTCTCAAAATAAATAAATCAACTTTAAATAAAAAAGACCTTTCTTGAATTTGTTTATGGATGTTCGATATGAAAGTTTTCTTGGAAAATGACACGAAAGAAAGAAAGAAAGAAAGAAAGAAAGAAAGAAAGAAAGAAAGAAAGAAAAGAAAAGGAAAAGAAAAGAAAAAAGAAAAGAGAAGAAAATCCAAGTCAATTGGAAGTGTGTCCAACTTCACTGCTACACATGATGGGTGATTTTGAGCCAGTCACTTTACGTCCTTACAATGTTTACGTCAGTTTAAACATTTGTAAAAATGAGAATGTTGAACTAAAGTAAGTCTTGAGATTTCCCAGCTCCAGCATTCAATGCTTCTATGTTTTCAGTATTTGCTGATGTTTTAAATAACATTACTTCATTCCCAGAGGCCCCCTGATCTGCCATACCTCTCTCCAGATTCCTCCGCAGATAAATAGTTCCAGGTGGAATTAGTTTAGATTTATTATTATTATTTTAATAACTACCATATATCCAGTGCTTACTATGTGCAGAATATATATTATCTGACATAATCCACATGTAACCTAAGTACTAGGCTTACCTTCCTCCGTATTTTGGGAAAGGGGGGTGGTTGTTTTAAAACTGCTTCTTGTTCCTCCTGGCATCTCGGGGACGCATTCCGCTCTCACTTGCTCCCAGATACCTCTTGGACCACACTCACTGTGCTGCCAGCCAGTATCCCAAACTAAGACTTCGCTTCTCTTTGAGGAAATGCTGCTGCTTCTGGGCTGGAATCAAGAGATTGGGGAACGTGGGGTGACACGTGTTTTCCGCCTTGTAGTTAATTCCTTCAATCACAGATTGTGCCAATCTCTGTGTTTGTCCCAGGTATGATGACAGACTTGGGGATGTTGTTTCTGCACAGCAGAGGAAGCAGTAACTTAAAACTGGATGTTTTCAAATGTGATGGTGCTTAGAGTCCCAAATGAAAAGACAATAAATAAACAGAAAGAGGGATGGCTAGATGGATGGATGAAGCAGCCCAGCACACTCTTGTTCTCTGTCTCTGGGGCTTTCCTACCTTCCCTCTGAGAGAGGCTCATTCTTTTATTCTTATTTCAAATCTCTGCTTGTCTTTCAGAAAACCGCACCTGCAATCCACAAGGGTTGATCTCGGCTTAGATTTCATTGCCTTCCTCCTCCAGGTCAAACCACAGACCACCTTAACCTACAGCGATATTTTCCAAAAAAGTCCGAGTTACTAAGTTGAGAATAACATCACAGTTTCTTTCAAAAGAGCAGTTGGGTTACGGGTCTCCAAAACAGAGTAGACAAGTTCAAGGTAAGTCGTGCCCCTTCAAATACAGTCCTACTCAAATTCTCTCTTCTTGTGTGAGGTCTAGATATGCCTTCCTGAATCTTATGATTTACTTCACTATAAAACCAAATATTTATACACATATCCCAACACAAGCAAACACTGTTTTTTATAGGACAGATGGCCTAAATGGAAAATATGCAACACTTTTTCCCTAAGCGCAGCATAATCAACAGATTCCTTGGCCCGTGAGAGAAGTGGGGTTTTACGTTGTTATCGGGCGTTTCTCCTTGGCCCTTCTTCCAGTCATACCCAGAAGAGAGGGGTGTGTACCAAGTGGTGCTTGTTTTTCATTTTGTCAAACCACAAAGTCACCTATATCAAGTGCTTGTCTGTGATCGTGCTTTTTCGTTACTTTGAATCAAGGCAAATTGATGGACGAAATATCCTCTCCGGTTTTCTCTATAAGCACAAAGGTGGCAGTAAGGGAATCTATCATTTCCCTGAATCCAGAGCAGATCCCAAAGAACTGGAGGGAAGGGTTGGCCCAGGTGGCTCGTTCCATTACATGTACAGTAACTATTTGGCATAGCCGTTACTATTCTAGTGTTAGGGAACTAAGGCTCCAACAGTCCACACAACATACCCACATCATGCATATCATGAATAAAATTGCTGAGGTCGGATGTTGAAGTCATTTGCTGCAAAATAAAGACTTCATCTTGGTTCGGGGTGTCTTAACTTCAAGACTGGAGCGAATTTTTTTTTTTTAATCTTTCCCTTTCTCTGGTGTCTCATTTTCTGGAAGATGCTCATTCCCTTCCCTGATAATCTCATTTCCTGCTGTTCCCTCCTGTTTTATCCAGTCCTTGGTTAATCCGTGTTTGTCTCTTTCAGAATAAATTAAAAAAAAAAAACCCACAATCTCACATTCTGTCAAAAGAATACTAATACTGAGCCATCACAAGGAGGATTCTTTTGAGAAAAAGACATTCTATGTCCCCCAGGTTAGACCTGTCCTTTCTGCCTTTATTAGGAAATCACTTGGTTTACTTCAGTATTTCAATGACTACTTCAGTAGTCAATGGACTAAAAGCAGGGAATTTCTTGCTTATTTATTTATTTATTTATTGGCTTTTTTTTTTTTTTTTACACAGAGTAAAATGTTTTGACTTTAAGAGTACAGTTTAGTGAATTTTGACAAATGTTCATACCCATCTAGCATCATCGAAATCAAGAGAGGGAACATGTCCACTACCCACGAAAGATCTCTCATGGCACTTCCCCGTCAGTATCCCTCTCTGAGAGGAAAATATTGTTCTGATTTCTATAACCAGGGATTACTTTTCCTGTTCTTGAACTTCATATAAATGTGTCTGGCTTCTCTCACTCGCATAGTATTTTTGCGATTCGTCCATGGTTTTGCTTTTGGCTTACTGCAATAATATAAAAATATTCTAATATATTTTGAAAAGGTTTATGCTATTAGCCCTTACATTTAGGCATATGGTTCATCTTGAATTGATTTTGTATATGGTATAAAAAAAAGGAGTGAAGGTTCATTTTTTTTTTCTCATAAAGATATCTAGTTGTTCCAGCACTACTTATTAAAAAGACTTTTTCTCCCATTGAATTTTTTAAAAATTCAAAAATAAACCAATGAACTCCATGGTGTGCATCTATTTCTCAGATTTCTGTTCTGTACAATTGACCCATTTGTCTATCCTTATGCCAATCACTAATTGCCTTACAGACTCTAGTTTTATAATGTGTATTGAAATTAGGCAGTGTGAATCCCCCAAATTTATTCCTCCTTCAGAATGCTTTGGCTATTCTAGGTACTTTACATTTCTATACACATTTTAGAATTAGCTTGTAAATTTCTACAAAAAGGTCTTCTGAGAGTTTACTTGATAGTATTTGAATCTATGGCTCAAGATGGGGAGAAATGCAATCATTACAGTATTGAATCTTTGAATCCATGAACATGGTACACTTTTAAATTTACTGAAATCTTCTTTCTGTATTTTTAGATGTCTTGAACACCCTTTATTAAATTTATTCTTATGCACTTGGATTTTTTACTCTTATAAACGGTATTGTTTGTTTAATTTTATTTTCCTGTTATTTGTTGCTTGTGAATAGAAACACTTCCATATTTCCTTCTTGCTTTTTTTTAAATTTCCTTGGATTTCTTTATATTCACAGTCATATCATGTGTAAATAAATATGGTTTTACTTCTTTTTATATAACTTTTGTTTGTTTTGTTTATTGTGCCTTCTATTTTTTTTCTTGCCTTATTCCCATGCAATGTTAGGCAGGCTTGGTGAGAGCAGAGATAGTTGCCTTGTTCTTGATATTAGGGGAAAGGTGTCCAATATTTCATACTAAGTTCAATGTACATAACACATTATCAAGTTGAGAAAGGACCCTTCTGTTTCTAGCTGTCTGAGAGGTTTGTTTTTTAACTTGGATGGGTGTTGACCTTTATCAAATGCTTTTTCTATATCATATTGAGATGATCACATAATTTATCTCTTTTATTCTATTGACATGGTGAAGCATATTGATTGATTTTGTTAAGTAGGCTTCATGCCCAGTGTGGAGCCCAAAGTGGGGCTTTAACTCACAACCATGAGATCAAGAATGAGCTGAGATCAAGAGTCAGTGCATAACCAACTGAGCCACAGGCACCCCGCTGATAGATTTTTGGATGTTGACCTAACCTTGCATTCCAGAGATAACACACCTTTGTCATGATATGTTATCCTATTTTAGTATTCTATTTTGTTCCTTTTAATAGCTTTTTGTTATGTGAGTTCTTTCTTAAGTAGTTGTTTATGGAATACAATATATTTCCTTAAGTTATCAGAATCTATGTTAAAAATATTTTATTGCTTCACAATTTCAGATATTTACAATAGTATGTTTTTCATTGCTACCTTCCTCTTTGTGGTCTTGTTACCATATACTATAATTTTATATATTCTATACAACCCATGGTCTTTTGTATTATTTTCACTTTAAATAGACAATTGTCTTTAAGAAGATTTAATAATTTATGTGTACAGAAAAAAAAATCATTTTTAATAGAATTTTTAATTTTCTCTTACTGCTTTTTAGTTCTCCTTGTATAACTGGATTTCTATATGATGTCATTACTTTTAAGTCAATAGAAATTCTTTTAGCTTTTCTTATAAGACAGTTTTGCTGGAGATTAATTATTTCAGTTTTTGTGTATTTGAAAGTATCTTTATGCTCCCATTTATTTTTTAAACTGTTTTTGCAGATAGCACTTTAAAGTTGTTATTCTATTGTATTCTGGCTTTTCTGTCTTTGATAAAATTCTTACCATTGTTCCCCTGTACATGGGATTTTTTTTCACTCTGGTTACCTTTAAATTAATCTTTTTATCTTTGTTTATATACAGTGTGACTATAATATGCACGGGGTGAACTTCGTCTTGCGTTGGAGTTCTCTAAGGTTTTTGGATCTGTAGTCTTATTGTCTTATTTATATATTGCTAGATTCTACTTGCTAAATCCCATCTGGATGTAATGTTCTTTGTAGAAAAGATTTTGATTTGGTTACATTTATTTAAAAGACACAGGAATGTTAAGATTTTCTACTTGTTCTTGTATTCATTTCAAAAGAAGGATTTGTGGGGCGCCTGGGTGGCGCAGTCGGTTAAGCGTCCGACTTCAGCCAGGTCACGATCTCGCGGTCCGTGAGTTCGAGCCCCGCGTCGGGCTCTGGGCTGATGGCTCAGAGCCTGGAGCCTGTTTCCGATTCTGTGTCTCCCTCTCTCTCTGCCCCTCCCCCGTTCATGCTCTGTCTCTCTCTGTCCCAAAATAAATAAATAAAACGTTGAAAAAAAAAAAAGAAGGATTTGTTCATTTCCTCCCAGTTATCAATATTTTTGGCATAATGTTAGTAATAATCTCTTACAATCTTTAATACCTTTAGCATCTTTGAAATTTCTCATTTTTCATTCTTGATATTAGCAAGTTGTCATTTTCTTCTTTTTTTATTTTTTAAAAAAAATTCTAATGCTTATTTATTTTTGAGGGAGAGAGAGAGAGAGGGCAGGGGAGCAGAGACAGAGGAGACACAGAATCCAAAGCAGGCTCCAGTCTCCAAGCTGTCAGCACAGAGCCTGATGCGGGGCTCGAACTCATGAACCATGAGATCATGACCTGAGTTGAAGTCAGACGCTTAACCGACTGAGCCACTCAGGTGCCCCCCTTTTTTTAAAATTCTTGATCAATCTTTCTAAGGTCTTGTGTATTTAATCTTTTTAAAGAACAAATTTTTAGCTTTGTCAATTTTTTATTGTTTATCTCTCTTTTTCATTTGTTTTGGATCTTCATTTTAAAATGTCTACTTTCTTTAATTTGTTCTTATTCTTTCACTTAATTGAGTTAGTAACTTAGATCATTGATTCTTTTTTTTCTTTCATTCATTAAATGTGGCTTTAAACTTGCAAGTTTACTAAGTACTGCTTATCTACATTACACAAATTTTGATATTTTGTGCTTTCTTCATCATTTAGTTAAAATATTTTCTAATTTCTCTTTTGATTTCTTCTTTGATCTATGAGTTATATATACTTGTGTTGCTTAGTTTATGGTTATAATTTTGGTTAGTTTACAGTTATAATTTCAATTTTGTTGTGTTCTAAGAATGTACTCGGTAGGATTTCAATACTTTAAAATGTGTTGGGGGGGCGCCTGGGTGGTTCAGGTGGTTGAGTGTCTGACTTCGGCTCAGGTCATGATCTCGCAGCCCCACATCGGACTCTGTGCTGACAGCTCCGAGCCTGGAGCCTGCTTTGGATTCTGTGTCTCCCTCTCTCTACCCCTTCACCGCTCATGCTCTGTCTCTCAAAGATGAATAAATGTTAAAAAAAATAATAAAAAATAAATAAATAAAATGTGTTGAGACTTAACTTGTTGTATGTCCTCAGTACAATTGGAAAGACACTATGTACTGTAAATACAGGGAATAGCAGTTCATAAATACCATTAAGGCCAAGGTCATTAGTAGTGCTGTTCAACTATTCTATATCCTTAGTGCTACGATTTTGTTACTGAGAGAAAAATGTCAAAACCTCCTATTATGACTACAGATTTATTTGTTAATCTTTTGTGTTATACCAGAATATACCAAAATATGCCAAAATATATTGGGGATCCATATATTTTGAAAGTATATTAGCCAGAGCATATACATTTATGTTTGTTATGTCCATCTGAATTATCCCTTTTATCATTATAAAATAGCCTCCATTATATCTTGCATTGCCCTTTCTTTTTGATGTTAATGCAACTACAGTAGTGTTCTAGTGATCAGTGTTATTGGAATCACACTGAGTCTGTAGATCAAGCTGGAAAGAATTGACAACTTAACGATATTGACTATTTCAGTTAATGAACATAGACTATCTCTCCATTTATATAGACCTTTGACTTCTTTTATCAGTGTTTTGTAGTTCTTAGCATACAGATCCAAAACTTATTTTGTTAGATTTATACCCACATATTGCACTGGGGAACGTTTATTTATTATTATTTTTTGTCAGTTGTACTTTATTTTTACCTTCTAATTACAATGGCTTCTTGCTAGAATATAGGAAAGCAATAGACTTTTACAGAGTTGAGCCTTATTATTTTCAGATTCCATATTTGCAAATCTGTCTACTCACCGAAGCTAACTGGGGTAATCCCCAAATCAATACTGTCAGTGCTTTGACAACCATTCATGGATATGTAGAAAGCAGCAAAAAATTTGAGTCACCTAATACACACATTCCCAGCTGAGGTGAAACAAGGTGACCCTTCAGCCTTCCTACTGAAGCTCCTGTATTATGAATAAGTGCTCTTTTAGCGACCTATTTACTGCTACTTTTTCTTTTGCATTTCTGTGCTTTTTTGTGGGTGATTTCCCTGTTTAAAACGACACCTAAGTGTAGAGGGATGTGCTGTCTAGTGTTCATAGTGTATTAGATGAGATTCGTTTAGGCATGAGTTATATTGTTGGTGGCTTCAATTTCAGTGTCAAACAATAACATGGTACATCTAGAGAAATAGAAGAGGACACTCACCGATTCTGTATTTGAGGTGGTAGAGGAAAGTACTCAAGTATCAACTATAGTATGTGATGAAACTATGGAAAAGATAGAATGTTAGCTAAATTTCTGGATTCATGAGACGATGACTGATTAAAAAAAATGTAGTGGAACTGCACTTTTATGAGGTTAACAGCCAAGGAAATTTATGATCACATTACTTAAAGTCAGGAAAATGGCAAACCCTCATTGGTAAGTTTTTAATTGTAAAGAAATGTTAGATGTAATTAAATATTTGCAACTTTACTCTTTTTAATTAAAAAAAAATTTAATGTTTATTTATTTTTGAGAGACAGAGAGAGACAGAGTGTGAGCAGGGAGGGGGAGGCAGAGAGAGAAGGAGACACAGAATCTGAAGCAGGCTCCGGGCTCTGAGCTGTCAGCACAGAGCCCATGTGGGGCTTGAACTCACGGACTGCGAGATAATGACCTGAGCCGAAATCGTATGCTTAACCGACTGAGCCCCAGTATTTGTAAGTTTATATATATGAAGTTAGGTGTCTTTAAATAGAAACACATACAAAACAAGGTTATCTATTGATCAGTTGACAAAAATGCGACCAGAGGCTTGTAGGAATCTAACTCTAAATTTTCCCCTCAGTATTTGCCCATTCAGTTCATTATGACTTTATAGAAGACCACTACCGTGAACAATAAGAACCAACTGTATATGAACCTTGTATTCTACAACTGTGCTATAATCACTTATTCATTCCATGAATTTTATTTGTAGATTTGGGGGATTTTCAATGTCGACAACCATGTTAATTGTGAATAAAGGCAGTTTCCTTCCTTTCCAATTTGTATAGCTCTTTTCCTTTTTCTTGTCTTACCGCACTAAGAATTCCAGTACAGTCTTGAATACAAGTAGTGAGAGAGGACCTCTTTGCCTTATTCCCAATTTTACCAGGAAAGCATGATGTCAACTGTTGGGTTTTACAGATTCAAATCTGTTGGGTTTTACAGATTTTTTTTTTAATAAAATCGAGGAAGTTTTCCTTTATGCTTAGTTTGTAGAGGCTTGTTATCATAAATAGGTATGAGATCTTATCAAATACGTCTTGTATGTCAATTAATGTAATCACACTTTTCTTCCATCGCCCGTCAGTATGATGGATTATATTAATACAAATATTGAACCAGCCTTGCATATTTGGAATCAATCCTACTTAGTCATGGTGTACAATTTCATACATTTTGTTTTATACATAATTGGATTTGATTTGCAAATATTTTCTTGAGGATTTTTGCATCTATGGTCAAGAGAGAAATTGATCTATAGTTTTCCTTTTAACGTGTGTTTTCAGTTTTGCAAGTTTGTATTGACATATGTCCAAGCTCACCTCGCTTTCCCTTGGCTGGGTTGAGTTGTTGATCAGGTTATCAGAAGCATTATCCCATTGTTAATGTGTTATTGATTTCCTATCATTCCTTGATTTTTTTTCTTAGCGTTTCCATCTCCCTGCTTATATTACCCATTTTTTCTTTCACATCGTCTGCTTTTTCCATTAAATCCTTTATGTATTAATTATAGTTATTTAAATTGCCTATCTGATAATTCCAACATCTATGTCATTTCTGAGTTTTGTTTGAATCATCATTTTGTCTTTCTAGGCAGTTGTTTTTTTTTTTTTTTTTTTTTTGCTTATTTTTTGGTGGGCCTTGTAGTTTACTGTTGCTAACCAGACATGTTGTGTTGGGTAATAGCAATGGAGGTAGTTAGGAATTTATTGTGAGGATTTATGGTAACTTGGTTAGGAGTCAAGCTGGATTTACTATTTGTTGTAACTATAGGTGCAAGAGTTTTCAAATTCCTCTAGTGTTATTTTGTCTTTCCTCTTGACCTTGGGCTTTTCTAAGTATTCATCTTCAGGGAAAGCACTTTCAGTCGTAATTCAGGTATTACACTGGCACCCTGTCGTAATGTGTGGAGGAGAAAGGGTGTTCTGTAATATGATTGAATTTATGTATTTTAGTGGGCCTCTGTCTTGGGTCCCATGTCTTCTCCAGTGCTATAGCATCCCCCCCACTTTATGTTCACTGCTGTCTTCCCTATGGTATTTCCAACCTATTAACTTGAAGCATGGACCCCTGTTGACTTTGTTTTCCATTTTTTTTGTTTTCCATAGGTGAGATGGGTTAGAGAGAGAATGCTTTGCCTCCAACTGGGGTATGGCTCCAACAAGCCTTTTCCCTTGGAAAAGGCATTTGGTATAGAGATGCCTCTGAGGGTGTTTCCTGTGATTACTCTTTCCCTCTCCTTATCGAAACCATGAAGAGCACCTGGGTGGCTCAGTCAGTTAAGCGTCTGGCTCTTGGTTTCAGCTCAGGTCATGATCTCATGATTTGTGAGTTTGAGCCCTGCATCAGGCTCTGCACTCAGTGTGTGCAGAGCCTGCTCAGGCTTCTCTCTCTTCCTCTCTCTGCCCCTCCCTGGCTCATGCTGTCTCTGTGTCTCTCAAAATAAATAAATAAACTAAACACACACACACACACACACACACACGCACACGAAAGGATCTTTCTTAGATCTTCACTGTGAGAACCTGGTGGGATATTCCTTCAGTAAAAGCCCAGGAATGTGTGGGGCCACCTCCCAGACTGTGGTCCCTATGAGTTTCTCTCAGACTAGTCCACAATTTGCCTGCACCTGAGCTGGTTAATAGCTGTCACAGCTTCTGCTCCAGGTATGCAGAGCTCAGGTGCATCTGTCTACATGAGACTCTGACTCTAGATTTTTGGGTAACAGTTTGACCCGGCAGCCTCAGTTCTCTGACAGATCCAAGAAGAATCGCTGATTTTAAATTTGTCCAGTCCTTTCTTGTCTTAAGAACGGAAGTGATGATTCTCAAGCTCTTTACGTGTCAGAGCTGAAGCGAGAAGGTCTCATGTGTTTTTTCCCAGTGGTAGAATTCCAATTTGACTTCCATTAGAGTTTTCATTTCTCCGAAGAAATTCCACATGCGTTATTTCATTCCATCCGTATTTTCCTGTTGTTTCTTTGCATGTTTATAATAGCTACCATAAGTCCTTATGTGCTCATTCTAATAACCATCTATCAAGTCTTCTATTAACCTTTTCTCCCTTTTTATTATGGATCACATTTCCCTAATTCTTTGCAGATCTAGGAATTGATTTTTGCTTAATCAAGATTGAGTGTAATGTGTTATAGAGACTCTGGATTGCGTTATTTTCCTGTAAAAGTTTTCGTTTATTTGCTTGTGGTTTTTTTTTTTTTTCTGATAGGAGGTTACAAAACCAACATTTCAACTTGATTTGGAAGAATTTTAAGGTTTTTGTTAATACAGGTCTCTTTTAATTTTCTCCTATTCTTGGAGCAGGGGTCAACAAACTTTTTCTGTAAAGAGAAAGATAGTAAATATTTTATGCGTTGTGGGCCAAATGGTCCCTTTGCGGCTCTGCAATTGTAGTGTGAAAGCAACCATAAGTAATAAACACGTGAGTGGGCATGTCAAGATTTGAGCCTCACCTGTACAGATTTGGCCCATGGGCCATAGTTTGCTGACAGCATAGTCATTAGTCTTTGGATACATGATCACTATTTTTACTAAGAAGCCCACTCTATTTACAATTTCCTCTACCTGACAAGTCATCGACTCCAAACTCTCCAGCACCAGACAGTTCCCAAAATCTCTATCAAGTTATTTATTTAGCTTTCCAAATGCTGTTCTGTCATGGGTTCTTTGGCATTACTGTCCTGAACAGAATAGTTTAGGAATCGGTGAGGAGAATTTTTAGACAAATGTTAGGGGTCCCTCACCCATCTTCAGGGATTTCCCACCCCCCTCCATTTATGGGAGCTATGACAATCCTGAAGCTGATGTGTTTGTTTTTCTTTTCCAGACCAATAAGACCATCTTTTCTCCTGGTATTCTGCTTTTCTGTGTGCAGATGAGAAGAGGGAGGGGTCTTCAGGGAAAGAGCTCACTTGATTTTCTTCTTCAGTTTCACATTTCTTCTCCCGTTCAGTTTCCGCCATCTTTGAGTTGTTATGCAACTCTTTCCGAGAGCTAATGCTTATATTTGGTATCATTGTTATTGGCAGGAAGGAGGGGGGGGTCTCAGAAAGTGGCTCTTAGAGCAGGTAGAAAGTTTTATGCCAGTGAGATCTCATAGGTTGGCATGAGCTATCTGATAGATGGATTCAGAAACCTGATGACATCAGGCAGATCCGTTAATATTAATCAATCACACAACTGACATACAAAACCAGAAAGCCATTTTATCAGTTTCCCAAGATAAATAAATAGGACTTGGGCCAGAGTCCTCATGGCGACATGGTCAGCAACTTCTTTTTCCTGTAGGCAGATCTACACAGGAAGTCAAATTACAACCAGGGTTTTGTTTGTTGAGCATGAAATCAGGAAAAGAGAAGTTGGTTGGATGCTTAATGGAATCAAGCTAATACAGCCTCAGGTGGACACCTCCACAAAGTAGAAAACTTGGCAATGGAACCGGTCTCCCCCAACTTCATTGACTGAGTTTTTCCTTTTTTTCTAACAGCACATGTTTATCTCTGTGTCTCTCTTTCTTCCTGGACGTCCATGGCTGTCCTACACCCCTATCCAATGGCAGTATTCTTTAGTAAGAATGCTAATAATGTTAACATGACTTCATATTGTACTGGCCTCAACACTATCCTCTTTCTTGTGATTTCTCATCTCTCTACTTGAATCCTATGATAATTCATTCAAAGTTTAATCCTAAGAGATATATCCTATTTCCTTAAAGTTAACATTTTGGAGAAGGTCCTCCAACATTTCCCAGGCGGAGACGATAGTATTTACCACTTTGGGTTTGAAGATTAAATGGGGCAACATATGTAATGCTTCTGGCACTTACTTGATAAGCATTAAAAAAAAAATCCTTTCATTTCCTTCCTCTTACTTAATGAAAACAGGTGTTGAAGAAAACCCATCCATTTTCTCTTGTATGTTCCCCATATGATAATAGTTTTCTTAAGTTCTTGCTGGCCAGGAAACCAAGGGTCCTGAAAGCATTTTTCAGTCACAGCCTGGAGAGAGATTAAAAGACAAAACGAAACAAAAACTTTAAGGCTTTTAATTACTGACTCTCACTCATGAGACGCCAGTAAATCAGAACCTTACTCCCCTAAGTAAAGATCAGTATTAAAACATCAAATGTTCTGACTTCTGTCAATCATTAGGAGATTGAAAGAACAAGCCCAGAATCTCATTACGTATCTTGGTGCACGCTTGGTGAATTTAGAAACTGGGCAGTTGGGTGCTCGGGTGGCTCAGTCCGTTACGTGTCTGACTGTGGCTCAGGCTCAGCCATTCTACACCCATTGAGATTTACCCATAATGGTTAAATGTCAGCTGTGTGGAAAACTCTAGGGTCATCATTTTAAACATCTTCATGGTTCCATTAATCTGGTTCTCCTTTCCAGATGAGGAAACTGGTACAGAGATTGGACTCTACATGTGTTTGAACAAATGTGGGTGAGAGGGGGTGCACCTGGGTGGTTCAGTCGGTTAGGCGTCAGACTTTGGCTCAGGTCATGAGTTTGAGCCTCACATGACAGCACAGAGCCTGCTTGGGATTCTCTCTCTCCCTCTCTCTCTGCCCCTCCCCTGCTTGTGCTCTCTCTCTCTCTCTCTCAAAATCAATAAACATTAAAAATAAAATAAAATGTAAAGAAGTGATGTTTATAGTGAAGATTTGGGGATCTGCAGCAGATTTGGAGTCACTTGGGAAGAGGAAAGTTTTTGGTGATGCCCAGAAAAAACAAAGGCCATATCCACTTTTCTACCAGCAGAGATACAGTTCAAGTTGAATTTGGGTCATTTCCAAGCCCGTGCAATTACTATTTATACCAAAAAAAGCCCCCCAAAACCAAAAAAAAACAAAAAATGCTTTTTTAGAAAAGCATTGTGGCGAATGGAAAAAGCGTGGAAGGAAGAGCCAGGAAACATTGAACAAGTTCAAGTCGTAGACCTTTACTGGGCCTCAGTTTCCTCATCCGCCAAAGATGGGCATTAGCCCAGCTGATGAGTTCGGTCGAAGAGTTCAGGATTCCACGCCTTGATCGCATCCATTATTCTCTCCTGGCCCGCCTTCCCAGCTGCGTTCTAGTGGAACAGATTGACATCGGCAATCAGAGTCAAATTCCCATTTAAAACACACATCTTGTTATTTTGGTACCAATTACAAGGTTATGGATCATGCTTAAAGGTGTTTAATATGCTGTAATGTTTAGACACACTTGGCTCCAACATTTATGGGGGCTGTTTGTAGCAACAAGCGGCATGCTCTCACTCCCGAAGTATGCGAGCCTGCTGTAAAAACAGTGTAGATGGACTGGAAAGAGAGAAACTCAAACCAGCTACGGAGAAGGGCAACAAGTATTTTTGGCGGCCCCGTGGTTTTACCTGCTGACTAATCTCCCAGCAGCCAGGACCTGCTTTTATGGGTGCGGATTTTGTTGTTGCTTTTTACTTTGCTGCCATCGCTGGTGTGGAGCATTTGTAAAAATGGCATGAGGGTTTTTCTAGTCTCGTTTGGCCATGCGTTGTCCGGGAGTCGGAGGTGTGCACTGTTTTTGAAAAAATGAGACCACAATTCTACGAGAGTGTTCTTGTTTACCTCTTCTCATCCTATCAAGGTAACGGGTGACGTCTCAGGTGATGGGAAAGTGTCCAAAGACTGGGTGATGCAGTGGTAACGGTGAGGGAGTGGTGGCCTGATGTCCAAACATTGTTACTGTGTTCGAATCCAGATAGCTTGTATTTTGTATTCCTGAGGCCAGCCCCGTGTGCCTCCATGTAAAAGCCTCTATTCAAATATTCCATTTTTTTTAACATTTATTTATTTTTGAGACAGAGAGAGACAGAGCATGAACGGGGGAGGGGCAGAGAGAGAGGGAGACACAGAATCGGAAGCAGGCTCCAGGCTCTGAGCCATCAGCCCAGAGCCCGACGCGGGGCTCGAACTCACGGACCGCGAGATCGTGACCTGAGCCGAAGTCGGACGCTCAACCGACTGAGCCACCCAGGCGCCCCTCCATTTTTTTTTAAGTTTAATTATTTATCTTGAAAGAGACAGAGACAGTGCGAGTGGGGGGAGGGCAGAGAGAGAGGTGAGAGAGAGAATCCCAAGGAGGCTCCACGCTGCCGGTACGGGGCACGACGCGGGGCTCGAACCCACGAAGTCGTGAGGTCATGACCTGAGCGAAAACCAAGAGTCCGAGGCTTAACTGACTGAGCCACCCAGGCGCCCCTCAGATGTTCTCTTAAATACTGAGAGGGAAGGGGAATGTATAGTGTATTTAAGAACCAGACTCCTGGCTGAAACCAAGTTTTGTCACTTAAGTTGGGAGAAGGGGTTTGCAAAGAACCCCTACAACGGTCAGTAGTTCGTGGGCATTGAGTGTGTCAGAAGAGCCCCGTGCACGCTCCTTTAAGCTCCCTCTTAAAAAAAAAAATAAAAAAGAAGGAAAGAACGAAAAGAAAACCCTTCAATGCCTCTGTTGCAGGTTTTTGAACTGAAGACGCTGTGTTGACAGACAAGCACCTGGACTTAGGGGTCTAGTTCAACAAACTTAAACGTAAAAAATACCTCCCAAACCCCCAAACGCTAAAACATACAAAGTATCAAAAACTTGACGGGGCTATTGAAGGTGAGGAAGATTGGAGGAAGAAGAAGAAGTCAGCCTTCACATCCAGGGTTCAGTTTAGTTCAGTTATATTTTGCGAGCACCCTTGCAAGGATCGTGCTAGGCGCTGGGGGTGCAAAGCCAAATGAGGTAGAATTCCGCCCTTAAAAAGTTTCCCTCTGAAGCAAGCATCCGCACACTGCTGCCCGAAGGGTCAAATGGCCTGTTTCTGTACTGCCAGTGAACCAAAAATAGGTTTTACATTTTTAAAAGGTGGTGAAAAAAAAAGAAAAACCCAACAACTAAGAATAATCAAATACAAAAGGTAAACGGAAAAGACTGTGCAAAACCGTATGTGGTCTGCAACGTCTAAAATATTTACGTCTGGCCCTTTTACAGGAAAAGCTTGCCCACCTCTGTTCCACGGGGAAGTGAGATCACTGCGCGTGAATTACAATCAAAGTGACAAGGGCCGGGATGGGGTAAACGTGTGGTTTATCAGGTTAGAGAAGCATCCAACCCTGAGTTGAGAAATCCGTGGAGACTTCTTGGAGGCAGCGGGATCTACAGCATGGGTAGAAATGAAAGATGGTGGGCCCGAAGAGGGGATATTCCAGGCAGAAGGGACAGCATGGTCTAGGTATGGAGAGGAGTTTTGTGGGATGGAGACCAGGTTGGAAAATGAGGAGTCAGAAGAGATAAGGCTAAGTACTGAGGTAGGAAGTGGGGTTTCGTCTCCTTTCCTAAGTAGGGGCTGTATCTACTGTAAGTCGGCTCAGTTCTTTGAGGGCTCCACCCCATCTCATGGCCCGGGAGCGATCAAGGCACATCTCTTGCCATGACTTCAAGGGAATGCATGGAAAACAGCATAAAGATGACCTAGGAAAGTGGGTCTGTAGATTAAGGCATTGAGTGTCCTTCAGTCTGGAACAGGCACTGGAAGTTTGGAGAACTTTCCCTCTATTGTTATAGGACCACCACCCAGGCTCCAAGGCTGCCAGAGCCCTGAGTCGTCACAGATTTCGTTTCCCCCTACCTCCCAAACTTTAAACCTCAACCATCCTCTCTTCCCTCAGCCTCTCCCTGGGAACTCAGAAACCTCTCCCTTTTAACCCCTCAAAATACAAAGATCTGTTAAAAACCTCTTTTCTGGACAGAGGAGCTCCCCCATTACTTTGTCCATCATCAGCCCAAAGAGGCTTTGGCTTACAGGTCCCACTGGAAATACTAAAAGGTGAACACATTTGGAAGATTTGTAGCAAATCCCCATTCCGTGGTGACCCATTTTGGTGTCCAAAAAGTACAGCTTTATTTTCCGTAATCCCACTGGACATGTGACTCCCAGCCCCGTCTGCCAATTTATGGTGGAAATTTTGAAGGAAACGAATGCACTTTTGGAACTGCATGGGGTCAGCCTATGAATTCACCTTGATCCGTTCAGTATTTCACGTGCTCTGTTGAGAATCCTCTCCCTCCGCTTTTCCTGGGGGCCATGATCTACATTCTGAGGATTTTCATGGCATGAGAAAAGAGACGGGCTCACGGCCACCAGCATTCACCTGTGGGCCTTGGTGGAGATGTACCAACTGTCATTAGTCTTTGGTTGTCACTGCCTGCTCTTGTACCTCACCCCTCCCCCCCAATGCCACCCTGAAGGTCACTTTCTTCCTGACCGCAAAGGTCTGCTCTCAGCCAGTTCTGAGCCACCCTTAGGAACACAAAATGTTGAATGTTCTCTAAGGCCTTATAGGAATGTCTCAGGCCCACTCTGCTTAGAGACATCTGATGACCACTGCTTGCCTGTTGCTTTTGTAAGTGAGCTAAAATTCACACAATGTCAATTCAACCGTAACCATTTAGAAGTGTACATTTCAGTGGCCTTTAGTGCATTAACGAGGTTGTGCAACCCTCACGTTTGTCTAGTGCCAAGACATTGGCACCCCCGCAAAGGGAACCCCGCACCCTTTAAGCAGTCATTTCCCACTCCACCCTTCCCCCAGCTCCCCATCTTCATTCTGTCTCCATGAACTGACCAGCTTTGCGTGCTTCATGTAAAGGAAACCATGCGTGTGATGTTTTGTGTATGTCGTTGACTCTGCATAAGGGTTTAGGTTCACACGTTGTAGCATGTCTCAGTAATTTATTCCTTTTCGTGAATGAGTAATATCTGATCGTATGGATATGCCATATTTTGTTTGACTGGCATTTGGGCTGTTTCCACTCTGGGGCTATTGTGAATTACGTTGCTATAAACACACACGTACCCGTATCGGTTTGAGCACCAGTTTCCAATTCTGGTGGGGGTGCATCAGGAGAGGAGTTGCTCGGTCATATGGTAATTCTGTGCTTAAATTTTTGAAGAGTGGCTCCACTGCTGTGCACAGCAGCTGCACGATTTTATATTCCGCTGCTGCTTTTGCAGCCTTCAAGATACCGTGACGGAGAAGACGTCTCTTCCAATCTGCTGCCTCCTTGAGCGGGATCAGGAGTTGAGACCCAAGCACCTTCTGTTTTGTGAATCCCACACATCCATCCGTCCCTTGCTTTCAGCACCCAGAAGCTCAATAAGGGACAGGAGGGGCCCAGTACACACCACGGGGGCACACCAGCATTTGCGCGCTAGTCCTATTCTTTGCAGTTCTGGGATCATTAGGTCATTGTGCCTTCTTTCCGGCTCTATTCTTTATGATATAAACTTCATGCTACATGTATCCCAGTTGGAGCCTCATTCTTTTGGCACTCAAAAACTTGCCTCCAAAAAAAAACCCCCAAATTGTGTAAGCAAAAGCTTTCGCTTTCAAGACTTGATCTCGCCTAGCAGGGTCAAGAGTATCTTGTGATTTCAGGGGCGCCTGTGGGGCTCAGTCGGTTAAGTGTCTGACTTGGGCTTAGGTCAGGATCTCATGGTTCGTGGGTTAGAGCCCCGTGTTGGGCTCTGTGCTGACAGCTTGGAGCCTGGAGCCTGCTTTGATTCTCTGCCTCCTTCTCTCTCTGCCCCTCGCCTACCCCTCACTCTGTCTCTCTATCAGAAATAAAGAAACATCAAAAATTAAAAAAAAAAAAAAAAGAGTAGTTGTAGATTTTTACTGCCGGGATTGGATTAGAATCAATCCTTCTGTGGACAGCTAGAAAAGCTGGACAAAATTAAAGAGGAAATTCTTGAAATCAACAGGGAGATGATAAGGGAGTGGATAATTATTGAGCCAGGATTAGAGTATGGTGAACTTGGAATCGGGAGCCACTTTTCACCTGCGGTTGTTTGTCGATTCCCAAGGAAGCAGCTGAGAGGCTGAGTTGCTGAGCAGTGACTTTGATAGCCTCGTGGGCTAAGAGAACAGGAACTGGCACTCCAGGCCTAAGGCAGAGTGCATTACAGAATGAAGCCCTTCATTTGGTTTGGATGCCATTGGCTTTATCCATAGAGAAGACATGAGCCAGAAATAGGCAAGCTCTCCCGAGGACCTCGCCACAACTTCAAGGCATCTCAGTTCTTGAAATGAGATGGTAGTAATTTGGGATTGGTAGCACTGCCTGTCAGCTGGAAGACACAGCTCTTCAGAAGACAACATCTTCCTACAAACTATTTTGCAAATACAATATCCAGTGTGCACATGCACGCACACTCATACAGGCACACAAGGAAAGCAAGATGGTATTTTATTTTCTACTAAGAGTATATTTATTATATGTTATATAGTATATAATATTATATATTGTGAGTATATTTACAATATACTTATTGTAAATATATATAGTAGTATATATTATAATATCTAATATCACATTATATTGTATATATACAATTGTATATAAAATATATATAGTATGTGCATTGTATACGTTACATTATATTATTATATTATATTTTATATATTATATTATATATATATTTATACATATATAATGCACATACTATATATATAATGTATATATATGTATGTAAGCTAGATAAAATGTAAACCCATGCTTACACATACACATACACACCAACCAACCAATCAAACAAACCAAAAAACCTTGAATTTTGACTGTGGTTGCATCTAATTATTAAATTAATTTGGGGGAGAACTGAAATATTTGACATATTTATAATATTATGTTTTCCAATCCATGAACATAGTATAGCCTCCATTTATTTCAGTAATGTTATATATAGCATTATCAAGAAGAAATATAATGTGGACCACAAATGCCACTCACATAATCTTAATTTCTTAGGAGCCATATTTAAAAAAAAAGAAAAAAACCAGGTAAAATTAATTTTAATACTATTTTTGTTTAACCTGATATGTCCAAAGTAAAGGTTCAACATGCAACTAAGATTTAAAATTATTAAAGAGACAGTTTATATTATGTTTTGCATACTAAATCTTCAAAATTCTGTGTGTATTTTGCATTTATACCACGCCTAAGTTTGAACTAGCCACACTTTGATATTCAATGATGGCTAGTGATACTGCATTGGGCAATGTGGTTCTATAGCTTTCAGTGTAGGGAAAATTATATATATTTGGTAGATTTGACTTCATGATGTTTGACTTTTTTGGACACAATTGTAAATTATATCTGATTTTTCATTTCATTTTTTTTTACTTGTTTGTTAATGATGCATAAAAATGTAGTAGATTTTTGTATGTTGGCCTTGTATCTAGTCACTAGCTAAATGCACTTGTTACTTCCAATGGTTTGGAGATGATTTCTTGTATAATAAGCACTTTAATAGGACAATTAATCTTTCTTTTTCTTTAAACATGTTTCCCGTGTATATGACATAGACTAAAGATGCCCTTTTTCAGTGGGATAAGTAGCTATGTTCTCAGGGATTTTAGTGTGAAATGGCTCAGAATTGTTTCTTGAAAAGCATTATTTCTTTCTGGATTGGGTTGTACCCTTAAAAATGTGGGAAACGTGAACTCTATGTTTTCCAATTGGCTGGTCATGGATTTTGTTTTCTCCTCCATATGAAATCTTTTTTCCTCTCATTTCACCCTCATTTTGAAATTTGAAGGCAAAGTTTCATTGAACAATTTAGGGAAGCCATACAAAATATAATAATATTGGCCACGAACATTAATTTCACAAGCCCACAGTCTTTCATCAAGGCACACGCTTTTGAACAGCTTTTTCAACCCTAGTGCTGAAGTGAGATAAGCAAGCACAAGTCTTGCCTTGGAAAGCCATATCCTTTGCAACTCATGATAAAAATTGTTGTCTTATTAATTTCAGTATCATTGGGCAGAGAGGCACTGTGCATAAGTGCATAAAGATAATTAAGGATTACTACTCTGGACAAACTTTAAAAAAAACACACAATATTATAAAATATTTTTAAACACGTTACATAATTTTAGAAGGTCTTTGACAGGCCATATTAAACTTCAGGTGACCTTTTATTGATGATTCACATCACTCTTATGAATTACAGTGATTGTTCCATGTTGTAAATCAGGTTCGCTCTCGGGGGAAATTGGAATATATAAACCTGTTTATTCTTTTGTTAAATTAATCCAGACTGCTGTAATGTTTAAAGTTTAGTTTCCAGATTGCTTTTCTTCAATCCTATTTCCTCCCTTGTTTTAAACTGTTCGAATCACATCTTACTTCCGTTAGCTCTCCATCCCCGTACCTTCAGCAGTACTCTATGAGTCAAGAAAGAACATGAAGGTGGGAAATCAATAGAAGAGATAAAGTAGAGATCTAGGAGCAGTGCTTTTGTAAATTCTAGTATAGCTAAAATGCGATTAAGTAATGGGTCCGTGTGGGACGGACGCAGTAGAACTTGACTTCCTCAGCACGACACTTAGAAGCAAAAGTTACTGCAATTCCATTTCCTCCCATTACTTTGGGCGCATCATTTCTTTTGTCTGTTGCACAGACTGTTTGCTCAACGGGTAGCACTTGGAAAGCTTTACAGATGCTTGCCCTAGTATTTCCGTCTCTTGCTCTTACCCACTTTCAAGGAAATATAGCATTATGGCCTTGTTCTGGGAGAAGAAATGGAAGAAAAGTAAGCAGAGAAATAGGAAATCTTCTCTCAGTGAAAGGGTTTCAAAGCACACGTGTCGTTCAAGGGATAGAAAGGATTTGTTACAAAGACAAAATATTTGGTAGAAAAACTCATGGTCTTTCCTGTTTCTGTGGTTCTTTTTCCCCTCCCTTTCGGATTAGAAAATCAAGCCCTGGACTGGGGCGAGGCACGAGGGAAGGGCACTGGGAGGTAAAGAGCCAGGAACAAGTGTGCCTCCTGACGTCTGGGGATAGACACCCGAGAGGGAGCTGCATCTGAGACAGTGCCATTGTGCCAAGATGGCGAACCTTAACTCATGTAATCTTCATAAAAGCCCAGAAAATGGATGTTGTTTTTGTTACTTCTTTTTTATAGAGAAGAAAACAGCATGCAGAAATGAAATAACTGACCAAAATCCATGCAGTGGTGGAGACAGGATTTGACCCCACATCTACCTGCAATCAGAGACTATACTCCAAAGCAAGGTGCCTTAGACGCTTGACTTTTGATCCTAAACCCCCTGTATAGGAATGAGTTATTGAACTTTGTCGCTTCCTCGGTACCTAAGGCAAAAATATGAATCATCTGCACAATCGAAGACGCTCGCGTTAAGTATCTTTCTTGAAAGAGAACAAAACTCATCCCATGCGTTCAGATTACGATTGTGTAGAACAGTGCGATAACCTTGGCTTTATGGTTTAATTATTGCTCTCTGTGCTAATAAATTCCTACCCTGTAACATCGTAAGTGGGATTGTTCAGGCCATACAGTTGTAAACAGCTACCAAAGCCTTTTAATTACATAACACCATTCACTGCCTGCTGTCTCACAACAGAAACGCACGTGAGTTGATCAGAAATAGAAACGACTGTGAGTCACCGGTTAAGTGAACACCACAGTGGCTTGAAGGAGACAGAAATGTCCTCTTGCAGAGAAGAGCCCAGAGGCGCATAACTCAGGAATGGCAGGGCAGCTCTGTGTCACAAAGTCCTCGGAGACCCACGTTGCTTTCCGCTCACTGCTCAGCCAGCCATTCCTGGGGCACTGCTCCATCTCATGGGGCGAAACAACACGCGTATTCCAGGCCACAGGTAGACGGAGAAAAGGGGGCAGAGGGACTAACCAACTGCCTCTTAAAGAAGGCTCTCCAATATGGCCGTGCGGCCCTTCGCGTCTCATCCCCTTGGCCACAAATTGGCCCCAGGAACGCACCAAGGTGTAAGCTAAGCTGGGAAAGACACTCTCCGGGCAGCTGGGAATTCTGCGGTGATGGGGAAGGAAGGAGAGAAAGGAAGAAAGGGAGGAAAGAAGCCGAGTCTCAGGTGCCACATACTACTCTGTGTGCACACATTCCACCACAAAACCTGAGCCCCAAGCCCAGGAGTGTGTTCCCCACCTAAAGCAGTTAAGGAATTCCAATCTCAATCTCCAAAACAGAATGCACAGAGCTGCTAAGTCCACAGCTGATCTCAGTGCCTGGATCTGTCTTAGCATTTACTTAATCGTATATTAGGGAACAAGGAATGAGGACTAGACCGCGTTGCCGAAGAACGTATGTGTATACACACACATTCACATGCACATACACACGTTTATATCATATGTTCATACAATATCTATACATTATATATAACATATATATATAACTTAAGAAACATTTTTTTAACATTTATTTTTGAGAAGAGAGAGACAGAGCATGAGCGGGGAAGGAGAGAGAAAGAGGGAGACACAGAATCCGAAACAGGCTCCAGGCTCCGAGCTGTCAGCACAGAGCCCGCCACGGGGCTCGAACCCACGGGCCACGAGATCATGACCTGAGCTGAAGTCGGACGCTTAATTGAGCCACCCAGGCGTCCCTATATATAACTTTATATATAATATATAAATGCCTGTATCTACATATTACATAACTATGTAGATATTTATATATTGAATTTTTGACATTGGTAAGTATATAACACAATATGGAAGTACCTAAAACATAAATGAATAGTTCGATGAATTATTAGAAAGTCAGCTCCCATGTACCCATCCCCCAGGTCAAGCAATAGAACAGTGCCAGCCCCTAGGAGCTCCTACATGCCTTCTACCCCATCAAACCCCTGTCCTCTTTAGAGAGAGCCACAAATCTGACACTTAGGATGATCCATACAGTATTATGTTTTGAGATAGAAGACCTGAATGCTAATCCTATTGACGCCTCTAATTTGTGTGATTTTCGGCAGACCACCGAATCTCCCATGTATGTATAGATGTATTGGAAATTCTCATTTTGTATCATAAATATTGAATATGTTTGCACGTCTGTGTGTGTGTGTGTGTGTGTGATGAAAATCTCCAACGACATGGCATTTAAGATTATTTCTAGCTTTTTTAAAAAAAAATTTGTATTTATTTTTGAAAGAGAGAGAGACAGAGCATGAGTGAGGAAGGAGCAGAGAGAGAGAGGAGACAGAATTTGAAGCAGGCTGTAGGCTCTGAGCTGTCTGCACGGAGCCCGATGCGGGGCTCAAACTCACAAATCGAGAGATCGTGCCAAAGTTGGATGCTTAACCGACTGAGCCACCCAGGTGCCTGACATTATTTCTGGTTTTTTAAAGTTTGCCTTCTGTATATGGATCAATAATTACATGCTTTTTGTTCGTTTTGTTTTTTAATCCTTATATACTCTTCCTGATAACTTTTGGTTTCTTAAAACACACACACACACACACACACACACACACCCCAAAAACCTAACCACTTAAGGTGATGACTAAAATTGCTGTATTCTTATCAGAAATAAGGCTCAGTTCGTTTCTGCATAAAGTAAGCAACCTCACTTAATAATGGCACTCTTAAGTGACGAATTTTTTACGCTCAGTGCGTCAGAAAAAGATCCTCGGACTTCTCAGTTTTTTGTGTGTTGTGGTGTCTTTGTTGTTGTTGCTCTTTGTTTTTTAGGACAACTTGGAATTTCCAACAACTTTCTTCAGAGAAGCTTTCTGATTTTAAAAACCAGAGTGTAAGAGCAGTGAGGGAAGAGAGAGAGGGGAAAGTTTTCAGGAAGAGGGGAGAAGGGAGAGCGGGAGGGATGGAGGCCAAGAAAGAGAGATGGAAACCAACAGAGCAAACACAGAGGAGAACGAGAGAGGGGTGGAAAGGGTTTAATGTGCTCCGAACCGAATCCGTTAATATTAACACTCACACACCTCAGCGCTCACCTCTCCCTCCCAGTGGGGAGCTGGGTAAATGGCCCCTTTTATCATCGTCCTGTGAATTGCTAATTGATTACCAGGGTGATTGCACCCACGTTCCATCCAAAGAGCAGTGTCCTGTAGGGGACGTGAAGGGAGGACGGTGGCTCTGGAATGGCCCCTTATGTGAACATCTCACCACCGTGACCGTGAACCTAGTGTGTAAAGGTGTAAATGTTCATGTGTCGCATCGTCATTTGTCAATGGCTCTTTCCTGAGGAAATGACAGTCTGTTCCAGGCCCGGTGGGAGAAACTAGCCGTGCTGGGTTCGTCATGGCTCCATGTTGGGTCCCCCCGTGCACCTTCCTATAAACTTTTCAAGGACCACCTGCCAATGTATTTGCTCTGGGTCCTAATTCCCGCTAAAGGCGCGACACCATGGTTTGGGGGGAATGAACGCTGTATCGTCTCTGGAATTTTGAAACATCATGAAAAATGGAATGGCTGAGAATTGTAAAATTGACCATTTGGAATGGATCTTAGGGGCCCGTTAAAGCTGTGTCTGTCTCATTGAGCGGCCCATTCTGTAATATCGTCATCAGATGGCCAGCCAGCCTTCCAGCCATCTCCTGGGCACGCAGCCTGTTGCTGTGATGGCCGACCATCAGTGAGTCTGTTTCCCCTTCTTCATGATGATCCTTTATTCCCTCGCCCTAAATTTTTTGTGCCTAATTTAAACAGAATCCGTCATTTTACCAACAGTTGTTTTCAGACTGCTATCTTGCCTTGCCAGATCCCTTGGATTTCCGAAGGATCTTCAAGTGTGATAAATTCAAGTCAGGGGATTATCCACGTAGAATGTGAACAATGGAGGATAACATGGCACCATCATTTCCTATGACAAGACACTTCTGTTTCTCCTCACGCAGTATCCTTTTTTCCTACTTTCAGTCCCCTAGCAACCGCTGATCTAATTACTATTCATATCCTCATATAGAGTCACCTTTTCTGAAATATCGTCTGCATGAAATCGTACGGTGTTTACTGTCTTGAGTTGATTTCTTGCACTTAGCATAGCAAAGCTGAGATTCTTCCAATCTACCAGCATTTCGTTCTTTTTTTTATTTCTGAGTAGTATTCCATTGTATGGATATACCACAGTGCATTCACCTATTCATCAGTTGATAGGTATTTGCTTGTTTTCAGTTTGGGACAATTATTTTTTTTAATTTTTTAACGTTTATTTATTTTTGAGAGAGAGAGAGAGAGAGCAAGAGCAGGGGAGGGGCAGAGAGCGAGGGAGACGCAGAATCCGAAGCAGGTTCCAGGCTCCGAAGCTGTCAGCCCAGAGCCCGACGCGGGGCTGGAACTCACGAGGAGTGAGATCATGACCTGAGCCGAAGTCAGACACCCAACCGACTGAGCCACGCAGGTGCCCCGTAAACGAATATGATTTCTAAAAGTGCACTATGTATGTCGTGCTTGGTGCCTTCCACGCATGCATTTCATTTAATATAACAGTCCCTTAAAACAAATATTTTGCCCACATTTTGCAGAAAGAGCAATGGACAGTTAGAGACAAGAAGTAACTTTCCCCAAACCGCTCAACTTTCCAGGGACGTAAATAGAATCCATACCTACGTCTTTCTGACGACGACGTGAGCTTTTGATGACAAACTGACCACAAGATCTTGGGAGGCTGGGATTCACGAGACGTAAACTGGGCAGTTCACTGCTTGTGGCTGGGTTTGCACCTGTGTCTGAGGCTCATCTCACTGGTTATCTGATCCGGTCTGGCCTTCGCCGGGGCAGCTGGGTGACTTGGCCCTGCTTCACGCCTGTCTTCTTCCAGCAAGCTAGGTGGGGCATGTTCTCAGGGCAATGGTAGGGGCAGGAGAGAACAAGCCCCAGCGCGTGAACTCCTTCTAGAACTCTGCGTGTGTTGATCTCCCCATTCCCCCTTGGGCAAAACAAGCCACATAGCAGAGTTCAGGGTCAAGGGACAAGGCCAGTCACCCACAGTGCCTGTCCCACCCTGCCGCAAATGTGGGACAGCATGGTCAACGCTGCGCGGTGCTGGGATAATCTCCCACCTGCCACTGTCCAGGTTTGCCCACCACTCATTTCTTGCTTGGCTGTTATCGCAAGAGCTTCCTCAAGATCTCCCTCCCTCCTTTGCACATCACATCTTAGGGGATTGTTAAGTGCCCCTCCTTCCTTAATATCCACCAGTGCCCCTCTCTGCACCCCTATCTGCAGGGTAAAGAATGGCACGATCTATTTATCATCTAATTCCCCAGCCCGTATCCCACAAAGTCTACCCCGGAAGCATACGAAGTTAAGTTTTTAAACCCCGAATCAGAGCTGCGTGCTGCTGAATTTCACGTGCCCTCCCCCTCTTTGTGTGAATTCTCTCACCTCGTCTGACTGTGAGGGGCCCAGGGGGTTCATCGTGATGACCGCGTGATGCACCACGGTCATTGGCATACAGCAAGTCCTCAAAGAATATGCGTTAGATGTTTACGTGGATGCTTCAAGGAGCACTTTCCCAAGAGCAAGGTTTCTGACGCTCACTCTTCTTCTGTTCATTCCCTCCCATTTGCTCACCTCTGGTAGGATAGGTACTACTTGCTCAGACACATCCTTCCCGGAAACGATCCACTGTGCTGTTTTGCAGCAGCAGATATGCAGCTGAAGACGGTGTAAGGGAGCACTCTTGGCTTCTTCCTCTCTGCAGCCTGTGCCGGGGTTGGGGGGCAGGATTCACCGGGCATCTCCTTCAGGGTCGTTGAGGCTGGACACCCGTGAGACGGGTGGAGTCCGTAGCTTCCTCGGCGAAACTCCGGACTGGCGTTGACCCAAAACAATCCAAATCCCAGGGGCTTGGGCTGAAACAGTCTGCGACGGGAATGTAATATTCCAAACGGCTTTCAGTTAGTTCTGGTTTCCATTCATCTTTCTTTCGTGGCAGGTAGGGCAAGGGTGAGAGGAAAACGGGACAGGTGGAGAGTGGAATCTGATTGAATTACCGGCCAGGCCTTCAGAAAGCCCCAGGAAAGAAACTCCCAGCTCAGCTTGGCATCTCTCTAGAACCGTCCTTTGAAGATTGCTGATGGGGATGCGGGCGCTTCGGAAAGCGTGAGGCTGCGCTCAGATAATTCACGTGACGGCTTCTGTATAAGAACATACTGTTCTTGGCAAAGGTGTCAAGCACCCGCTGAGATCCAGAGGAAGGTACGAGTCTCTCCCCAGCCTCCCCTCTGCCCATCAGCGTTATTTACACCCCTGCTTCCCATGTCATCGAACAGCTATGCCACGGTCTTCTGTCCTGTGAAGGTTTGGGCCCCCAGCTTCCATGCAATATTTATTCCTCTCCTTGCTTTCACATTGAACTTCTTAATTTTGGCTCAACTTCTTATCTTGGTCCCTGAGAACTCGTTACTATTCCTCCTATTCCATTTGATAGTTACGAGCACACTCTGTACGTCCCTTAGTGGCTGAGACCGTTCTCCTTACTGCTTGAAATATGCAGGTATCGCTTACAAGAGAATATTTATTACTTCAATATGATTTCAGCATCAAAACAGGTCAGTCTGTTTCCTCTGTCGTCTGGAGTCTTGGAACGTGGATTCTTTCTGCCATGTATTCGTTCAACGGTCCGTCAGCACCCACTAATCTGCAGATCTTTATCGAGCCACTGCCCCTGGCGTGGCACTTAAAATGCAGCCCATGTCTCAATTGTAATATTGTCCTTTCTGGACACACACAGCACCCACACATTCCCAGACATCCTGCTACAACTGCATTTTTTCAGCAAGGACCGGGCGTCTTTGTATCACCAGGTCTGTCTCCGTGAGGGGAACATAGTAGACACACGATAAATGTTTCTAAAACATCAATCCAAACGTCTCCACTTCCTCACATCCTGAATACAGACAGGATCACAGTATCGGCGATTAATCCAAATAACTGGGCTGATTCTTGGACACCCCCTCCTTTGGAATCACAACCTCCAGCCGTCTATAAAATAGTATCTTCCATGTTTTAATGGGAGTTTCCAGGGGATGTGTCACAGGACCCCCCAGAGAAGTTCTGTTTCCACTGCCCTGATGGGCCCTGTTTCCCACCAGAATAGTACGGATAGTCTACCAGCTGTCACCTGACATTTCCTTGCCCGCTTTCTATGTTCTACCAGGCTCCGCAGGCCCTCCCTACATGTCCCACACCCTCCAAGAGACAATGGCACTCTACTGCCCTCAAGATCCCAATACTATGGGTGGTCGCGATAGGCTCTGTTTGAGACATCACAAAGTACTGTACCCTACTACAGTTAGCAAAACGGCTCCTTTTCAGCCACAGACTGTGTGACAGGAGCCCAGAACAAGTTTTAGATGGCATCCATTACATTGTTCTCACAAATACCATCGTGTCCATCAGTTTTCTGAAACACGCCCAGATAGGTCTGAATCCCCAAATGAGTGCGCCTTGTGGCTCAAACTTCCACCCGTATTATTTTTCTCATTCCTTATTACACAAGTAGCACACGTTCGCTGCACACAAAAATGAAAGAAGAAAAGACAGATCCCTTGGAATCCCACCACCTAGACTTAACATTTTGGCAACCGTTCTTTCGGACTTCCTTGCTATTCATTTGAAATAAACTCGAGGAAAATGATATTGACCACAATTCCTCTTGTATTTGTTTCAAGATATACTTTGAGGATGAGACCCCAACAGGAGGCTTGGTAGCAAAAGTGGTGTTTATAATGCTTGGGGAAATGATGGGGTGTAGAGTTAGAACTTCCTTGAAGAAAACACTGGGAAGAAGACTGGGGGAGGGTGTGGCTGGGACCATTCGGACATGGCAAAGAAGTAACTGGAAGGAACTGAAAGTTTGGGTGGAGGTTGTTGAGCCACAGCTGTGGTCTTGATTAGCATGACCTTAGAGAAACACAGAGAGATGTAGAATCCAATAGCATGTCATGGAAATAGATATAAGAATTTTGATCGCATCACACAGGATGACCCTGAAAATAACTCAAAATAAAAATCAAGTAAGAGATAAAGTAGTTAGATTATCCCCTCATGGGAAAGCGACATATGTTTGTGAAGTCTGGTGGGAGGAGGGGGAGGTGACAAGGGAAGGGGGCACCTTAAAATCAAAAAGAAGATGGGGCACCCGGGTGGCTCCATGGGTTAAGCTCCTGTCTCTTAATTTTGGCTCAGGTCGTGATCTCACGATTGGTGAGTTTGAGCTCCAGATGGGGCTCTGCACTAAAAGCACAGAGAGCTCTCAATAAACAAACAAACAAACAAATAAATAAGAAAGAAAAAACACTTTAAAATCAAAAGGAAGAATTGGGGACTCCCGGGTAGCTTGGTCGGAAGAGCCACGCGACTCTTAATCTTGGGGTTGTGAGTTTGAGCCCCACAATGGGTGCAGAGATTACTTAAAAAAAATAAAATTTTAAAATAAACAAATCAAAAGGAAGAATTAGATACTGGTGTGTTTTAGCCCAAGGACATGGGCTGTGAGACGCCCCACCACTTGCAGGGAATGAACTTTCACAAAGGCTAAACAGTGACGAGTGTTTGGGGAACCTCCAAATTTCACATTCTGGCATAAACTCTCTGACCTGTAGACAGTTTCAGCCTATTAGGATGGTAACCCCAACTACTGTCATATTATTTCCTTAATGGGTATGGCTTAATAAACTGGAGAGACAGATGAAAGGGATAAATCAGTCCTATGATATGTATTCGATTGTTGTTTAGCAAGAATCTGTACACATGTGATATTTAAAATATTTCTGATGATTAGGAGAGACTGGCACATTGACTAACGTGACAGAATATTCTCGCAATCCCAATTGAAACTGAACACACAAGTAATTGATTTTAGACATACAAGATTTGGTTGAGAGGTATAAAAGAATTTCACTGAGTTTGTGTACAATTTTGGAATATTTAAGAAAAATTAAGATTTTCTGTAGGTACATTTGATTTATTGGATTTCCTGCACTGGGAAAGTTTCACCTGTAAGAGGCACATATTCAATTGGAAAGTCAAATATATTTAACTTATAAAGGCAGTTTAAAGTATTTAATGGAATTTAATGAACCACATCCATTGAATTGTTAATCAAAGGCCTCTTTCAAGATGCTTGTTAAAATTTACTAGATTTTACAAACAGGATAAGAAGATTTATAAGTTGCATTCAAACCCTCAATAAAAAAAAACCTGATATTTAAATCTGTCATTGAAACTTATTCAAGAGATTTTATTGGGTGTCCTCACTACATATTCTAAATGCTGGGAGTAAGCACTCAAGAAATGGGTATTCTAGTAGGATGAGAGACATAAATAAATACATGGTGAAATATTTAGCTTGGGAGATGAGAAACTCAATGGGGAAAAATAAGCCAGGGCAGGGGAGATAGGGTTTGCCCAGTGGCCAATTTGGGGTGTGGGTGGGGCTTGCAGCTTTTATAGAATGGGGTCAGGGGCACTTGGGTGGCTCAGTGGGTTAAGCGTCCAACTTTGGCTCAGGTCACGATCTCACGGTTCCTGAGATGAAGCCCCACGTCGGGTTCTGCACTGACAGTGTCGGAGGGGGGGCTGCTTTGGATCCTCTGTCTCCCTCTCTCGCTGCCCCTCTCCCGCTCACACACGCGTTCTCTTTGTCTTTCTCTCAAAAATAAATAGACATAAGAAAACGAAAGGGGCCAGAGAGAGCCTCGCTGATTGGGTGACTTTTGAGGGGAAAACTCTAAGAACGGAGGAAGGACATCATGGCGACATTCAAGGGAAGCGCTTTCCCAGGCAAAGCACCCCACCAAATGGAGATGCTCCAGTCAGGGACTCCTCTCCGAAGAGGACCTATGTGGCACGTAATCACACTGATTACATCTTGAAGGCCGGTGCCCTTGCGCCCAGAAGGGGACAGAGCCAGACCAGAACCCCACCCACTGCCTCTCAGTTACTGGTCTTGTCCTGATTCCCTACGCGCACAGTTCTCCAAGAACCTAAGACCTTCGTTCTGTCTAACTTCCTCCGGTAGCTCTTCCTGAAAACTCTGTCTGCTACTTACATCCTCTGCCCCTTTTAAGAGCAGGTTCTACATGCCAGTTACTTTATTATTCTCACATGTGTAAACCTGCCTTCCCAGATGAGTCACAAGCGACCCAGGTCACGTGTCACTATCACGCAAGACTCGGTAGAGTTAGCCCTTCAGGAGCGTTTCCAGGGGCGGGGGGGGGGGGGATGTCACCCGATGCTCCTGAAAACTGGTTCATCAACAGCTGCTTTAAAGGCCGGGTCGCTTTGTTGTGGAAATCAATTCCAAACGGAGCCTTTCTTCAAGAACGTTGCTTGGGAAGCATTCACTGAAGTTTCCCCACTCTTGGTCTTGTGCTGGGCTGTCTTTCTGATCATGGCAAAGTGTTCCTGCAAAGCCCCAGGACTCTGTCTCCCTCTTTTGGTAGTCAGACGTGTGAGGACAGGTCCAAAGCTTATTTGTTGCTAGTAAATACTATTTCCTGACCACACAACAATAACAACAACATTTGTTCGTGGTACTGCTTGGGAAAGCTCCTTTATCATGTATTGGTCTCAAGCTCCCCAAACCCTCATCAGTTACGAAGCTTGCTCAGTTGCCCTGACTCCATTTTTTTTCTTTTAATTAGGGCTGTCACAGAATGAACCAAATGGTTTTCCGAAGAGGGTAACAGGAGGGACAGGAGAGGAAGGAGGACGTGTGGCCGCATGCAGAAAGTGGAATGAGCACCAAGTGCTCTGGCCAGTATCTCAGCTTGCGGCACGGACTATAAAAATCCCTTAACAGCAGCGGGAAGTGAGTTGAGAATGACTAACCTTTGCCATGTGTCACTAATGAGGACGGTTACAGCAGATTCCATCCCCATTAAGTTATATTAGAGTGGCATTCCATGGTCATTAACTAAATGTGCTAACTGCTAAATATTGTTTTTCCAAGGTTGAGTTTGAAGGCACGGCAGCAAAGGTGGCTTCTCTGGGGGGTAATCAAGGGGCATCTCACGATATAAAGTTGCCTGCCGTTCGATCCGTGGATGTCTGTCCAGTAAACTGAAATTAGGAAATGCCTTCTAGATGAAACATATATCAAAAAGGAGCCACTCTCATCCCCCTTGGTTTTGCTGGGACCAGCTCTCTCTGAGTGTACCCTTGAATTACACTAGCAAGCTTTGCCTGACAAGTTAGCTGGGTACCTGTTGAGTTGACCAGATAGAGTAGCAAATAATTAGTGACTCATTATATCTGAGTACGTATTGTATACTAGACTGTTGGGAGGGTGAGTGTCCCCTCCGACAGACTAAGCACTTCTAAATTGTTCTTTCTAATATTAACTTAATATCACTTTTTTTTTAAGATAGGGAGAAGCTGAGACCCTAGGAAGTAGGATGTCTATTCATCTGATTACCTGTCTTTTCTGCCTTTGCCAATTCCCATCCAACTCTAAATGACCTTTCTGGAGCACGCGGTTGGACCAGATGTGGGGCTTGCGGAGGATTTATGCAGAGGAAAAGTGTCTTCCCTGCTGCTCATGTGTAAGGGTGGGGGGGAATGTGCTGTATATGAATATAGGGATGTGGCACAGGACAGTGACCCCACTGGACTTGATAAGCATTGAGAGATGGGTAGAGGGAAATAATTGAAACCTCAAGGTGTTTGCTGGAAAGAGCTTTATCTGAGAAGCTCCATATACCTTAGAGCGGGGTGAATGGTGGCCCCCCCACAAAGATACATCCATGTCCAGATCCCTGGAATCTGTGAATGTTATCTCATTTGGAAAAGGGATCTTTGTAGCTGCGAGTAAGTCAAGGATCCTGGGATATAATTGTGCAAGATTACGTGGGTGGTCCTAAGTAAAGGACAAAGACCGGAAGAGACAGAAGAGAAGACACAGAGACACAGAGGGCATGACAATGTGAGGCGGAAGAAGAAATTCCAACGGCGTGGCCACAAGCAAGAAAGCCAAGGAATACTGACCATCCCCCGAAGCTGGAAGGATTCTCCCCTACAACCTCCAGGGGACCTGTGACCCTGCCAACACCTTGATTTGGGACTTGTGGCCTCCAAAACTGCGAAGAATACGTTTCTGTTTTATGAAGCCACCCAATTTGTGGAGGTCTGTTACGGCAGTCCTTGGAAAGTAATACATACCCGATGGAGAAGAGCAACCCAAGAGAACTGGGGCCACCAAGAAACTGTGAGGAACTGAAAGCTCACACGGTTCCCCTCTAATTTTGCAGACCTCTGCAGCAGAGGACACCAGGGAGCAGAGAGGGTTACCCTGGGGCCCCGGAAAGAACCCACAAGTACCAGCTGGCCAAGGACCAGCCCAACAGGGAAGAAACTGACACGCCCACTTTCTGGTCTCCCAAACTCCACTTCAGGATCCTCGGTGAACTGTGCCCCAAGGGGACACAGAGTGAAGAATGAGGTCTTCGAGTGGATTCTCTGGAAACAGACCTTAAAACGGAGCATTGCGCGGGCAACGTTTACCGGAGAGAGCTCTTGGGAAACATACCTGTAAGGAAAGGGAGCCGGGAGAGGGCAGAGGGAAAATCTGATCCTCACCGAAGCCTCAGCAAATCCTATGAAAGCTGAAGCTGAAACGGCCCCTCAGAGTTGTCCCAAATGAAGGCAAGGGCCCAGATCTTCCTTTGCGACAGTGACTTCTCATTATTGGCCACCATTTCCCCCTGGGAGTGGCCATGATTTGGATCAAAGCGGTTCCTTTGCTCTTGCATGCACGTCCCGGTGAGGGGTGTTGCCGGGAGCAGAAATGCACGCGCTGCAAAGGGAAATCTGAAAACAGTCCACCCCTGGCAATACTGAATTCTTTTCCAGACCTAGAAGTTGGGGATGGGGGGTGGTCGCGGTGCGGAGAAGAAGTGAAATTATTCCAAAGCTTCCTGTTTGGGGGCTAAATCGATCCAGAAACAGCAGGGGAAGTCAGAACCCAGGAGGAGTAAAGAGTTGGTCGTTTGTTTTTATACAGTCGGGACTGTGCTGGATATGGGAAGGTTAACCATCGGTGGGAAGGAAATGTGGAGCACGCTTCCGGTTGAACAAGGAGAAGGAAGTTGGAGTGAATACCGATTTGCTCAAACAGAAAAAATAAAGTGGGGGGGGGTGCAGGCAGAAAGAAAACAAGGAATGAAAATAACCGGGGGACGTAAAATAAGATAAAAAAGCATAATATTGGGCATGCTAGCTGTTAAAAGTAGAAAAGCGAATTTCCACTATAAAAGAGGCGGGGATTGTTAAAATGGGTTACGCAGGATCACACTCATGCGTTGCAGTTGTACGAAGTTTATGAGAAACACACGGTGTGGGATAGCTTTTGTTTGTTTGTTTGCCTTTACGAATTCAAGGCATTAATAGTCTACTGGGTTGCCCAATCAAGCCCTGTCTCCACCTTGCGGTCTTGTCTGAGTGACTGACCTATAGAGACTTCCATCCACAGGACTCCTTTATCTCAGAGTTTCCGGTTAGTTTCTGTCACCGGGAGCGGTAAGGAGAGATCACGGGGAGGCAGAGAAATGGGGTCCTTCCTTCCGAGGTCAGCCTGGACTAGCTATGTGAAAATCTCTCCGCTCCTCAAGAGAATTGGCTACCCCATTATCTGTTCTTCCAGTTTCTAGTCATCTCTCTCTCCCTCGTCCGTCTAGGTCTAGGGTTGTGAGAGCTCAGCCTCTGCTAGCTCCAGGCACCGACACCATCCTTCTGATTCCCTTACACCCACACCTCATAGTGTGTCATCTGTGTTTCTCTATGGGATTACCTTAGTTTGAATGCCTCATGTTTTCTGCTGGGACTTGGCTAATCACTGGTTCCAGAAATGGCCCAAGAAAGAGGCCCTCCAGATGAGATTCTGAAACTGGGTTGGTCATAAATTCAAGGGGTGCAGGGACAACCGGAAACTAGAAGAGGAGTAAGCGGTGGGATTCAATAATTCACATGATCCCTGGTGGCTGGAACGGGAGAAAATCCGGGAAAGAGAAGGAGACTCATTGAGAGAACATAAACCTGTGGCAAAGAAGAAGAGTAAAGATTATGGAGACAACAGGCATCTTCTTAGACCTTAGGGAGCGTACGCAGAGAAAAAGAGAACTAGAAAATTGTGGACACACAATTGAGAATATTCGTGGAAAACCAGGAGGCTCCCCAGCAAGACTGTGGTCCTAGGAATGACGTGGCAGAGAGCTAAACCCAGAGCATGAGTGGAGGGTGATGGAGAAGCAGCTCAGCTCAATGCTTTAAACACCACAAACCCTTGACTATGGCGAGGATATTAATGGGCGAAAATGGGACCCTAAGACCTATCATGAGACAAGTATGGACAGACATGGACAAAACTAAACACAACACATCCAAATTCTTTGAACCTCCACTGCGAGAAGACACAGCCTCACTCTCTTCCCTATGTGAGTTAAGTAGCCTGTGCCCGCATAAAAGCCTTTCAGTGACTGCATCTGGGACTGATGCCCCACAAGATGATGCCTCCTCCCTGAAGACCCACCCCTAGGGTGATTAAAGTGTCCCAGTTTGCCTGGGACTTTCTTGGTTTTAGCACTTTATGTCCTGTGTCTAAGGAACTCCCTCAATCCCGGGGACAACTGGAACAACTGGTCACCCTACCACACCCAACACTGTCAACTGCTTCTAGGTCCATAAGATGCTTTGGTACGCAACACAGCCCAAATGCAGAGGTACAGGGTTTGCTCCAGGAGAAGACAGTTTATAACCGAAGGCAGTGACAAAATCTTGCTAACGTGTGTCTTCCGAGGCCTAGAGAATGTGTGTGGGGGTGGATGCCCATGGTGTTGGACCAATGGGGAAGGAATCTGGATTTCGATTTGATGGAACACTCCAACCTAAGCGTTCTCACCCAGATTTGGGGACTTTGCAGGTTAGCTCAAACACCTTGCCAAGGCATTAATAGTCTACTGGGTTGCCTAATCAAACCCTGAACTTGACCAAGATTTTAAAATTGCGTTCCTGGCATACAGTAGGGAGGAGTCTAGAGGTTTAGCAAGATAGGGATGAGGTGAGAAGCTATTTTGTACAACGTGCTGGGCCACCCACCATGCCCCTAGGAGGGCCCATGGAAGTATTAGTTATTTCAAGCTTCCTTTGTCTAATTTGTATTGTCTAACTATTTACAGAGAGAATATGTTTTCAAACCAGAGAAAAAAGTTTCACGAAGTTAATTTTTGCACAGAGTAGATGTGAGAGAAGAAGACGGGAAGGGAAGTGTCAAATATCTCAAATATTATTGGGTGAGTTTTCAGACGACGTGGTTTTTATAGATAGGGATTCAGAGATTCCCTGAGAGGGAATGCAGGCGAAGTCTGTGGAGGCAATTCCCTAAGGCTTATAGAAGGGCCTCCATGGGAATTATCCAATCCTAGGAGAAGGGGGGTTATTTACACAATGGATACTTTTTGGCAGCCTAAGATCTCACTGATATTTTTCACTGTTTGGCTGGTAGGGTGGGAGGACAGACATACGAGAGAAAGATCTGGAATCCTATCTTAGAAAAACAAAAAGAAAAGGGAAAGTTGAAAGAGAGGTCCTCAGAATCAGTCAACAGTGTAGTCCCGCACGTGGTCGAGAATGACAAGGACAGATTTGAGAAACCGGTAAAACTGTGAAAAACTTGATTGAACCACTGAAAATGAAACACCAGCCACATTTCTCGGTTGAAGGGTTTTCCTGATCTTTTTGGAAGGTGCCAACGTTTCAGAAGACTAGTTTGAGGGACCTCCTAGCAGAAGCCATATTGGTCCACACAGGGGTACTGACGACACAGATGTTTAATACATCAACAGTTTCAGTTCCAGAATTTATTGAGGGGGATCGTCCTGCTGGAACAAATCACAAGTTGAAGCCAAAGCCCCCCTCGGAAGCTGTTTTTACAAGCCTAAAAAATTCCAGTGCAAAGATGTGGAGCGCAGAGTTCATGGGCCTTGAGCCGTTGCTGGGGATATAGTAAGAAAGAACAGGAGACCACATTGTCCTCGATGAATGCTTCTATTTCCCCACCACAAATCGTGAGGAATTCTTTCCAACAAGAAAGAATAGGAGTTCTGTCACTAGAGCCTAAATTCAGTTCAATACTCAGGTGCCCAGAAAAATACTCAGAGAGAGATAGAAATCACAAGGTTCACAATGGATGTGGCGGGCGGGCCCTGGGGGGGGGGGTGGGGAGGAAGCCCAAATAGTATCCCGTGAGTCAAAAACCTACACCGTGGCACACTTTGGAAGACAGAAATATCTGTCCAAAACGTAGTCTGGAAGGTACCAGAATTGCTTGATGGGACTTTTCTCGGAAACTGTTCTAAGTTCCCATGTTTTGGCCTGGGTACAACGAGCCTAAAGATCTGCCCGGCATCCCAGGCCGTGAGGTCACAATGATGTTTTTCTTTTCTCTCACATTTTTTTCTGTCTATACTTTCCTTTCCAATATGTCATTAAGTCTCTGTTGGAACCAGGTACCGGGATCTGGAAACATAATTTTATTGTGAGTAATCGCTGGAGAGCCAGGGCGATTCTTGTTTATTTCCCAATACTTCCTGGGGGCCCAGATTCTGTGATCCCTTACGAGCCCTGACGACCCTCACCCACTACAAAAACGTAGGACACATCCAGTCTTTGGGTGATGTTGCTTTTGAGTGCTTTATATTTCACTCAACATGGCGGAAGCTGGTCAATGCGACCAATGCTTTCTAGCATTACTTTTCTAAGTAATCTTGACTTAATCCAGTAATCTTGGATCTACTTAATCTAAAGTAATCTTGACTTTAAACGGCAGCCACCTGAGAATGCGCAGAATATGAAATTTCAGAGGACGGAAACTTCCGTTGATTTCCGTGAGATTTCGTTTGAAACTTTCGTTTCTCCTTCCAGAGTAGATAATGGGAAGGTGGTCATATTCAAAATGTGAGTGTGTGTGTTTGATTTCTGCTATTAAATTGGTTGGCTATTTTGGTGTTCCTTGGTACCCATTTATAACGTTCTCAGCTGATCTAGGTAAACTGTATTAGACAAGGTGGCCAAACCAAATGTGTTCACTGAGCATGAACTAATCGCCTTCGTGGTACTGTTTGTTCTCATTCAGTGCCGTTTAGCTCCACCTTCAAGGTTAGCTCACTTTAAAAAAAAATTTTTTTTTAACGTTTATTCATTTTTGAGAGACAGAGCGCCAGTGGGGGAGGGGCAGAGAGAGGGAGACACAGAATCCGAGGCAGGCTCCGGGCTCCGAGCTGTCAGCACAGAACCCGACCTGGGACTCGAACTCGCAAACCGCGAGATCATGACCTGAGCTGAAGTCAAGCACTCAACCGACTGAGCCACCCAGGCGCCCCCAAGGTTAGCTCACTTTTGATCCATCTGCTGTGTTTTCCCCTACCATACTGCGTCCCCTTTAAGGCAGGAATAATGGTTGTGCCTTTTTTGTAACCCGAAAAATCAGCACAGCGCCATCCCCTCGACGGTGAGGTGAACTCGCCCAATAAGCGAGAGGAAGCCCCAGGAGTGCTTAGGACAACGCAGGGCACAGTGTGAGCCCTTCTCCGGTGCAGATCGGACTTGTCTGTTGATGGTGGTGATGCGTAGGAGTAGCATTGATGGTGACCGTGGTGACAGGCGCAGCTGGGAAAATAGGACTCAGTTGCAAAGGCAGTCGAGGGAATAGTCAGCTGGAGACACAGACGCATTGTGGTGCCCGTGGTGGAATGGGATTCCCAGTCCCACCAGGAACCGTACCTCCCACCCGACATGCCTTCTCTTTTCCATCATTTGTCACACGCAGAGGCATGGACTTTGGACTCACCCGCCCTTACCTGCCATGCTTAATGCACTTGGATGTGGGGCGAGGCCCTGCGCGGTGCTCTATCCCTAGGCAAATAGAGGCCTGGGGCAGGGAGGAGGGAATTTTGGCAGAATTTCACTTAAATCTGTGCAGAGTGCTTTATAATATTTTTCTTGGCTCTGTCGCTCAGTAGTTACCTTTAAATTTCCTTTATGTGAAACCAGAGAAACCTCACCCTGAATAACCATTTCAGGTAGAGTTCAAGCTCACACGCTTTGGATTACCTGGTCGGCCTGCCCACTGACCCGTGCCAAAACCATTGGTCAGATCGCCTGTACTTCTGACCCCTTGAAATCTTTCTTCCCCCTGAGCACACACCTAATACGTATACTACACACACACACACACACACACACACACACACACACACGGCGTATATCCCCCAATACACGGTGATTCTCCACTTTCTCGATGAGAGCAGAGTATAATATTGGTCAATGAAAATGTTGACAAAAATGAACAGAAAAAGGAAAACCTTCGTGCGTGTGCAAATGATTTAGGTACGTGGGATACTTAAAAGTGCATACTGTATAGAAAATGATCGTTTAGTACAGAAATCTTGCTTTTTTCGCATGCACGTTGTATGAAGGATGGTCTTCAACTTTTTCCCAGGCAGTTCTGAGATCAACATGTTCCTCCTCGTGAAGCCACCTTTCTAGAGTTATCATTGTTTCCCAGAAAATAGCAGCTCTGCCTCTTTTCTGAGACAAAGTACTCTTTGAAGCTGTGTCTAACCATGACTCTGAAATCCCAGGCCACAGATTTCCATCTTCGTGAGATAAAGACAGTTTCCTGTGGCTTTTTGGTTGTTCTCATTCACCCTCGAGGGGCTAATGTATGATAGCTATCACATATTCGCGTACTGTTGTCTTTTTAAAATGATATTTAAGTGGTTTGATTAAAAAAAAAATCCGGGGCACCTGGGTGGCTCAGTCGGTTAAGCGGCCAACTTCGGTTCGGGTCATGATCTCACGGTGCGTGGGTTCGAGCCCCGCACCGGGCTCTGTGCTGACAGCCTGGAGCCTGGAACCTGCTTCAGATTCTGTGTCTCTTTCTGTCTCTGCCCCTCCCCCACTCGCACTCTGTCTCTTCAAACACTGAGTAAATGTTTTAAAAAATTAAAAAAAAATAAATCTGATACCCTCCCCCCAGGAATAATCACTGTATGTGCCTAGATTTCCTTGCCTTTAAACAAAAATAGATTACATCAGGTGCCCCCTATAAAACTCCAAAATTGACATGAATTGCAACTGTTTTAGGATAATGTGTCTTTCCCAAATGGCGTGGTGGTGTTCAGATTCAAGTGGTTGGGAAAGCAGACACCGTGTTGGAGAGTTTGTAAGGATTCAAAACTATCACGGCACTATCTTTTCTAACTGATCATTTGAGGGGCCAAAGAGACGCTGAGCGTTGTATACATACACATGTAGAGGTAGATTTCGTTTCTTATATACAATTTGAGTCATATCTATTGCAAGGGAATTAACTTCCATTTAGTCCGGGCTCGTGGCTTCAAAGACAGAAACTCCACCTAACAAAACATAAAGAAACTTAGTGGCTTGCGTAAACAGAGAACAGGAACAAAATGGGTTCAGGAGTGACTGAATCTGAGAATGAAATGAACATGATTCGCTCTTGATTTACTTCTCATCTTCGAGTAATCTGTTGATCAACTTATCCCTCTAGTCTCTACTTGTCTATGTGTTGGGATCATTTTTTTTTTCTCTTCCTCTGTAAAGTGCTTCTCCACATGGAAAAAACAGAGACCAGGCAGCTACAGCCTTGAACCATTTAAAAATTTTGTAACGTTTTTATTTATTTTTGAGAGACCGAGAGAGACAGGGCACGAGCAGGGGAGGGGCAGAGAGAGAGGGAGACACAGAATCCGAAGCAGGCTCCAGGCTCTGAGCTGTCAGCACAGAGCCGGATGTGGGGCTCAAACTCACAAACCATGAGATCATGGCTTGAGCCCGAAATCAGACACTTAACCGCTGAGCCATCCAGGCGCCCCCAGCCTTATACCATTTTAAATGAGCAAGTCTGTTTCTACCCACTTGGGGCATACGAAATCCCCAGGAGAAGAGTCTGGGGTTCCTTGTCCATATTCTAGACTCTCCACAGTGTCCCAGCTGGTGAGCTGTATTAATTGACCCAGAATAGACCTGGAATCTGCCCCTGAGAGCACGGCTGTGTGCCCACCAGCTCTCCCAGAAGAAGAAGGTTGCTTCCAGGAAAAGAACGCATAAGGGAAATCTGGGCGTACCCCAAAATCACAGAAGTCCATGGGGACATGCTAGCTTCATTTAAAAGTTAGGAACTTGGGTGGCTCAGTCATTGAGCGTCCAACTTCGGCTCAGGTCACGATCTCACCGTTTGTGAGTTCAAGCCCCGAGTCAGGCTCTGTGCTGACAGCTCAGAGCCTGGAGCCTGCTTTGGATTCTGTCTCCCTCTTTCTCTGCCCCCCCCCAACTCATGTGGGCTCTCTCTCTCTCTCAAAAATAAGAAAAATTTTTTAGAAGTTTAATAAATAAGTGAAGTAATCAGAAGAAAATTTCCTTTAACTAAAATATTCAAAAATTGCATTATTTTTTAAAATAATTAATAAACGACTCAACACACAATTCTTTATTTTTTTAATTTTTTTAATGTTTTATTTATTTTTGAGACAGAGAGAGAGACAGAGCATGAGCAGGGGAGGGGCAGAGAGAGAGGGAGGCACAGAATCTGAAACAGGCTCCAGGCTCTGAGCTGTCAGCACAGAGCCCGACGCAGGGCTCGAACTCACGAACTGTGAGATCATGACCTGAGCCGAAGTCGGATGCTCAACCAACTGAGCCACCCAGGCGCCCCTCAACACGCAATTCTTGAGTGTGTTATACCTGCATTGACTCAATGTCTAAACTGCTGTCGGGAACCAATTTCTGCTTTAGAAACATGACTAACTCGATACTATTACATGTCTGTGTCTGAACTTATGTAGGAAAACCAAGTAATACGTACATTTACTTTGCTCCCAATCATTTCTACTATCATCATGCCTCAATTTTCTCCAAAACTTTTCCACCTCATTATTCTTTTTAAAAAATTGTTTTTTACAGCCTTGTTTATTTATTTTTGAGAGAGAGAGAGACAACAGGAGAGGGGCAGAGACAGAGAGAGGGAGACAGAGAATCGTAAGCGCAGAGTCGGATGTGGGGCCGAACTCCCCAACCTTGAGATCATGACCTGAGCCAAAACTAAGAGTCAGACGCTTAACTGACTGAACCACCCAGGCCACCGTCTCATTATTCATTAGCACCTGTAAGAGAAGTAAAGTCTACACGATCTTGGAAGTCAGAGCAGGAACGAAGTCCTAATCCATATTTCACCCTACTGGTAAGCAAAGCGTTGGTTCTGCTTAAGGCTACGAACAGTGATGCTTCACAGTGAAATGAAATTCTGTGCCCCTCTTCTTTGCAAAAGGCTTCCAGCAGCCTCTCTCATCTACCGTAACTGCTTTTCCCAGCTGCAGGGGATTAAACAGGTTATGAGATTTTCCTACCAGTAAACTTTCTGAACAAATAGAACGGGTTTTCATGGCGGTGTTTGGGAATTTTTCAAAGCTTTACTTTTTTTTTTCTTTTTTTTAGTCCTTTTCCATTAGGTTTTAATTTGCAAAGTTTTATGAGCAAAATTAACCAGGAGAATCAGATTTTTGATTTACAGAAAGTTTCCAATTAGAAAGCCTTAATTAAACAAGGCAGCCTGACCCTCCTTTCTTTCCTTCCAAGTGGTATGCACGCAGGTATGCCCACGGGGACCGGAGCGAGCTCCAAAAATCGGAACATATGTGACAGTGCTCGTGGTGCACGATGGGGACGGCGTGAGCCTTTTTATGAGTTCCCAATTCCAGTCACGGTGGGGTTACCTGGGATTTGGGGGAGCCATACTGATATGTCAGAAAGTTAAAAAGAAAGCCTTCTTTGCTACGCGCAGAAGATCCGAACTAGAACATCGTTTACCAAAACCTTCAGAGGAAAGAGCTCTTAGGAGTTTGGGGGGCTACTTTGATTTGGCTTCTTGTATCTATCAACAGTCAGCCACTTGCTGGCCGTCTCGGGAAGGGTAAAAGTCCAACTCCTCTAATGGCTAGCCAACTCCACAGACTCCACTCCCCACCTACAATTGCCAAACTTGCCAAGTAAATATGGAGGACACCTAGTTAAATTTGAATTTTGGATGAACAAAGAGTAGATAGTACGTTAGTCTGACATATCGTGTAAGGGTGTCCCGAATTTTCTCTGGCCACCTGACTGTGACACCTCCCTTCTCAATCTTTCATTCACCCATTCCCTTTCAGGCTTAATTTTGCTTTCCCCCAGGGAGCCCGGGTGGCTCAGTCACTTAAGCGTCCAGCTTTGGCTCAGGTCATGATCTTACAGTTCACGAGTTCGAGCCCCGCATCGGGCCCTGTGTTGCCAGCTCGGAGCCTGGAGCCTGCTTTGGAGTCTGTGTCTCCCTTTCCCTCTGTCCCTTCCCCACTCATACTCTGTCTCTCTCTCTCTCAAAAACCACATTAAGAAAACTTAATTTTGCTTCCCCCCCAGCACACCCAGCACTTCGTGTTGTCCGCTCTGTCTAGAATTCTCTTCTCCCATGTACTCACAGAGCCAGAGCTACCAGATCCAGCAAATAAAAATATAGGATGCCCACTGTTATTTAAATTTCATACCAACAACAGATAACGTCCTGGTGTAAGTATGTAGCATGTGAGGTAAAAATTTATTTTCTGTAGGAAATGCAGGTGTAACCGGGTATTACGTGGTTTGGGTGGCTGTAACGAAATCCTACAGATGGGGTGACTTATACAACAGAAATGTATTTTCTCACAGTTCCGGAGGCTGGACGTCCAAGATGAAAGTGTGGGCAGGTTTGGTTTCTCCTGTGGCTTCTCTCCTCCTTGGCTTGCACTTGGCTTCTCTCATGGTCTTTTTTCCGTGCATGTGTTTCCTGGGTGTCTCTTCCTCTTGTTAGGAGAACCCCACTCCCGTTGGGTTGGGACCTAAGCCCTTGGGTCTTAGGGCTTCAACACATGAGCTGATAGCGGGGACAGTGTAATCCACGACACTCCACCCAAGGACTTCCCAGATTCATGTAATTCTTACACGCAAAATACATTCACCTCCATACTGACAGCCCCAAGTGTCTTAACCTACTCCAGCGGCAGCTAGAAGTCCAAAGTCTCATCTAAGTGAGGCAGGAGTGAGACTCGATGTAAGATTCATCCTGAGCCAAGAGCCTGGGAAACCGGACAAGTCATGTGATTTCAAAACACAATGGTGGGGGGGGTGCCTGGGTGGCTCAGTCGGTTAAGCGTCCGACTTCGGCTCAGGTCATGATCATGATCTCGAGGTTCTTGAGCTCGAGCCCCGCGTCGGGCTCTGTGCCGACAGCTCAGAGCCTGGAGCCTGCTTCGGATTCTGTGTCTCCCTCTGTCTCTGCCCCTCCCCTGCTCGCAGTCTGTCTGTCTGTCTCTCTCTCTCAAAAATAAATAAACATTAAAAAAAATTTAATAATAAAAAACCCTACAGGGGTGAGATGGGAATGAGATGGACATTCCCATTCCAAAAAAGGAGACATTGGAAAGATGTAAGGGGTATGGGTCTCTGGCAGGTCCAAAATCTAGCAAGATAGATTCCATTCAGTCTTAGGGCTCGACAGCAATCCTCTGGCCTGATGCTCTGAAAGGATTCTCTGGCAACACCCTGGGTGCTCTCTCTAGGACATGCTTTTCTCATTTTTTTTGCGACACGAATAGGCTGAGAATTTTCCAAATATTCATGTTGGGTCTCCTCTTTGTTTCACAATATCTTCAAGGCATCTCACATTTCACTATAAGCCCCAAGAAACCAAGCTTTCGAGACTTGACTGAAAAATCTCCTCAGTGCAACATCCCAGTCCGTCGCTTACAATTTCTACTTCCGCAAAGCACTAGACCACAATTCAGCCAACTTCCTGGCTACTTTTTCACAAGGATCACCTTGCCTCCAGTTTCCGGTGATGTTGCTCGTTTCCATCTAAGACCTGGGCCTGGAAGCCCAAGATCAAGGTGATGACCAGGTTGGTTTCTCCTGGAGCCTCTCTCCTTGGCTGTGTCTCACCCAGCCCTTTCTCTATGGGCTCACGTCCCTGGTGTCTCTTCCTGCCCTTGGATGGACACCAACCCTATTGGATTAGGACCCCACCTTTATGCCTTCTTTTGATCTTGACCACCCCTTTAAAATTTTTTTTAATGTTTATTTTCGAGAGAGAGAGAGAGAGAGAGAGAGAGAATGCATGGACAAGGGAGGGAGGGCAGAGAGAGAGAGAGGGAGACACAGAGTCTGAAGCAGGCTCCAAGGTCTACGCTGTCAGCACAGAGCCCAATGTGGGACCCAAACTCACAAAACGTGAGATCATGACCTAAGTGGAAGTTGGACGCTTAACCAACTGAGCCACCCAGGTGCCCCATTGACCACCCCTTTAAAGGTCCAACTCCACCTACAGTCACACTGGAGGTTGGGGCTTCAACATGTGAATGTTGGGGACACAATTCGGTCTGTAACAGTGTCTTTATTTTATTGGGCAGCCCCACACATGATCGTGTCTTCTCCACTCAGTCATTGCTCAGATGTTTTCTTCTCCAGGATGCCTTCCTGGGGCCCCTATTTCAAATTGCACCCCCTGCCCTAACTCCACTCCAGCTCTGCCCCCCACCCCCTGTTCATGCCTCATTTTCTCGACACAGTTACCACTTCCTATTACCCATTACTTGTTTATCATTTGTTCCCTCCGCCTCCGATTTTAGCTTTGTGAGAGCACGGATTTTTATCTGAATTGTAGCTCTACAGTCTCTGTGGACCTGGAAAGTACCTGTTGCATGGTAGGCTCTCAAAAAATATTTGTTTCATGTTAATGGTTGGCAAGTGGGACAGAGGACCCCACTCCCTGGAGGCTGGTGCAGCGAATGGGTGGAACGAAAGCAGTGCAATTTTGATAACTGTAGAAGATTCTGGAACTGCCTCCAACTTTTGATCACCACGTTCTGAAATACTCGGGCAATTCTCAAACATCCTTGGGTCTGGACTACTGGCTAATAATACAGGGTCCTGGGCACCACCCACAGATGTCCGATTCAATCGGATAAGAACTAGGCATGGAAATCTTCACATTCGGAAAACACCTAAGCCAACCCTGACACAAAGACAACACACCGAGAAACACAATGCTAGGACCAGCTCCAGAGCCAGTTCTGGCCAGGACCAGAGGAATATGGAACAGGGGAGGAGGGCGTATATCAGGGAGTTTTTTCAATTAAAAAATCATTTGTCTGGATTTTTCTGGATTTTTCTGGGTCCCTGCCTTCACTTCCCTGACCTTTCTTCCCAGAGCTCTAGCTTGGGTCTCACATTGAAAAGCCACAGCTGCTTCTGGAGACGGAGAGGGTCGGCCTTCACTGGGTGGGTGGGTGGGTGGGTGGAGGGGGGATGGAGGTGAATTGCATGTGGATAGTGCCTACCTTGGGGGCCATGGGAGGTGATCCAGGGAAGGAAGTCCCTGATGGCCGACAGCACTAACCACGATCGAAACGTGCTTGGGATCTTAAAGGCAAAGCCAGGGAAGTCACTAAGGCAGGGGCTCTACATGGAAAGGAAGGATGCTGTTAGGGACACAGAAGGGGCGGACATTTTGCAGACTCTGGCGCTCTGCTCTGCCTCACTACACCCAGGAGGTCCACACTGGCATCGGTTTTTTCTCTTGAAACCGCTCCCTTGCCTGCTGACTTCAGAATTCCACCTTATCTCATCCCACTCAGGGTTAAGACCCGGAGCCCTCACTCCTCACTCACAGCAGACATGGCTTTGTTAATTTCTTTGAATTTCATGTACATTTCTGCACCACCCCCTCAGCTTCCCTTTCTCTGCTCTGCTCTCCCACATCTGGCATCTTGACATGGACCAGTCTCTGGAGAGATCTTTTGTTTCCAATCAGATGACTGAGTTGAAGACAGACAGTGCCCTGATTTAGTCTGACCTGCTGGTAACAGATCGTATAGAACTGCAAGCATTTGAACCCCACCTTTTAAGGGTTTTATTTCCCTAGCAAATGCAGATGCTTTTCTTATGTTGCCTTCTGTCCACCCGCAACCCAGGACCATTTCTTTTTGTCTTAAAGTTTCAAATCACGCTTTGCTTTTCAGAAATGCTTTGCCACTTATCAAAAAGGATTGATGCCAGCGTAGGGTCCTCATCATTTTTGCAGTACCTGTCATTGTATGTAGATGTCCCACGTGGGCTGCCTGGGGAAACACCGCTCTCTTCCTCTGGCGTATTCTACTTAACCAAAAGTCAACATCACTATTTTTTGTTTAATGTGCTCAGCTGTTTCTTGTGATATGCATTGTCACTTTGTTAGACCTGTACCAGATTTTAAGTGTATAACTTCCTAAAAGACACGGTTTTCAGTTAAATTAGCCACTCAGACTTCACACCTACGTTAGAAAAATGAACAATTAAAGAAAATTCCAGGAAAAAAAAATCCAGTGTATGGGAAGGGAGAGTCCTGCTTTATAAATGCCACACGATCAAACAATATTTGTTAAATTAATGAAATGAAGGAAGTGAAAGCGTCGGTGGCTAGCCACTCAGCCACTAAAATGCTTTATGATTTCAAGTGAGTCATCAGTTATTTCACATTATAAGGATTCTGTGTCATAAATAATTAGAAACTGCTTTGAAAACATTAGACTGCAAATATAATTACTGGCACTTTTTTTTTTTTTTTTTTTTTTTTGCGCAGAAACAGAGAGATGCATTCTTTTGCTCGGGCTCATGGCTGGTCTCAACAACTGTGTATCTCTTTTTCTCAGCACAGATGACGCACCTTTGAATCTGGGTACTGACCCCAGTGATAATGCTGGGTGGGGGGGTAGGTTAGGTCTCCTGGGAACACCAAGCAACGGGTCCCAAGGATGAAAGAGATATGGCTGTTGACCAGGGCCTCCGTCCCCTCTGATGTCAAAACTTGCCTTTCCGTTACCTCCTCAAGAGCGTCCCCATCCGGATCGAGGCAGGAAACATGCCCTAATCTCAAGCCGGGTCTGTCTGCAAAGATGGGAACGTCCCACATCTCTTCTGCCCATGAACAGCAATCTAGAAAGCCACTGACCTGGAGTCTCTTTCACATCAGGCTGTGCACACTGTTCGTGTGTTTCCTGTTATGAGCAAAAGCTATGATGGAATGCCGTGGAACCTCTCCGGGGCATGTTTAGTCATTCAACCGTGCACACACAATTAACTCCTGCACGATATGCTTCTCACTTAAAAAAAAAAATGCCTTTTCTTATGTATTCAGAAACCATTTTCGGTTCTCAGTGGTGACGTATAAACCCACAGGCAAGATGACCACAGTCTTAAAAGGATGAATAATGGAGAAAGGCTATTGGAAGAGAGGCACCAAGGAGAAAAATGGGAGAGGATGCTTCGGAGAGGAAGAAGGTGTAGACTATGAGGAAAAGCAGAGAAGGGGAATCACTTTTCCTTCTTGTATCAGTTGGCTGTTGTGGCATGACAAACGGCCCCAAGGCCCGGGGACTTAAAACATTCATTATCGGTTACCACTCAACCAGTCGTTTGGGTACCTCTGTTGACTGGTGATTTGTGCCAGGCTGACTCCTGTAGGTCTTCAAGGTGCGGGTGTATGTCACCGAGGGGCAGGTGGAGGATGGCCCGACTCACGTGTCTCGTGGGTTGGCTGTTCCAGTGGGTTGACTCGACCAGGGAGCTTCCATTATCCAGCCCACTCACCTGAGCTTCTTCCCAGGACCCTGCGGATTTCCCAGTGGGCGGAAGTGCGCAAAACCTTCAGAGGCGTAGGGTGGGACCGGGCGCATGGTCACTTGTCCTGCACGCTCTTGGCCAACGTGAGTCACGAGGCCAGGCCGAATTCAAGGAGCAGGGAACAAATTCCACATCGTTGTAGGATTTTCTGGGGTGTCATGTTGCACAAGACGAAGATTCAGGGAGGGGTGAGAGGCTGTTTCCATGCCTGCGGTCAACGCGCCGTACTTGCCTTTCAGAGAACTTGCAAAGGTCCTACGTAAGGTTGGATGTGGTTTTTGTAGAGTGCGCGAAATTAGAGGTACGGCTTCCTGGATTCCCAAAGAGCACGTGAAGCGGATTGTGGCGAGAAGCCTCTGAAAGATCTTCAAAATATTAAAACACCAACTCCCCACCCCCCGAAAAACCAACCAACCAAAAGAAAAGAAAAGAAAAGAAAAAAAATACAGAGGCTCTTGGGTGGCTCAGTTGGTTGAGCATCTGATTCTTGGTTTCAGCTCAAATCGTGATCCCAAAGTCGTGGGATCAAGCCCTGTGTTGGGCTTACAGCCTGCTTAAGATTCTCTCTCTCTCTCTGCCCCTCTTCCCTGCTTGTTCTCTCTCTATCAAATAAGATTAAAAAAAGAAACCTACCTGGTGAAACATTCTCTCCTTATGACGAAGCCTAGTATTCGAATGGCAAGCCACAGGTGCTTGTTGGGCATTTACCTACGTGTCTGGCCCTGGGGGTACAGTGGTGAACCACAGAGGCCTAGTTCCTGATTTGGGGCTAACGGAGAAGACATCGTAAATGATAACATTCGTGCTGATAAAGCAGAAGTTCTGCTATTTCTCCAGCACCGACCCTCAGTCCTTGCCTTTTCAGATTAGAGATGCACATTGAACCACCCAGGCTCTGTCCCATCGCGGTGTGGCTCACACGGTCTTGTGACTCCGTACAACCTTGCCAATCTCTCCCCCAGAAGCTCTTGAAAGGGCTCCGAATATTCCCTTCTGGCATGAGACTTATTTTGCCAAAGACATCTGAGGACCCACAGCGGAAGGAGGCAGGTTCTGCCGGATTCCCCTTCTCTGCCTGAAAGCAAAGCTCCCTGAAAGAATTCACCTGTCATTGATGGGCTCAGATCATAGGAGCCCAAATACGGCACCTTGCCATATTGAATATCTTAAGCTGCAGAAGCTTGAGACGCTAAAAATAGGAGCCAGTGGGAGTCACTTCTGCTAGGCCCCACGTCACCAAACTGAGACTTAATTATAGCCTCGGCTCTCCCCGAAATAGAACCTTAAATGGATCAGGAATCACCTGATCAGCCCTAGCGAGACCACCCGCCTGGTAGACCCCTGCCATCCCCTAAAGGAGACAATAACCAATAACCAGTAACCAATCCACTTTTTCCCTCCTGTGACTTCCTTGTTCCCCTCCCTCAGTCTCGAAAAGTCTTTACAGCTCCTCAGAGCTCCCTTCAATCTGCCGGCTGGGAGGCTGCCCAAGTCAGGAAGCACCGCGTAAAGCCAGTAAGATCTTTAACATTTACTCTAAACTATGACATCTGCTTTTTCCAGAGAGAGAACCACAGAAGCGGGAAGGTCCCTTTGACCCACGCTTCTCCCCTAAGACAGGTCACGCAACCAGTGGGGAAGAGGTGCCCTCCTTATGCCTGGAGGAAAGGAGCATCCTTATCTCTGGAGACACAGGGGCTGCAAACAATTGACCAAACGTAGCCTCGCATTACCGCAAGCTTAACTATTTTGTCAAGGCTTCATTTCTGTATGAAGCCTCTTGGGTAAAACTTCTATTAAATAAATGTGTATGCTTTTCTCCTGCTGATCTGTGTTGGCTTAATTGTGAGGCCCGGCCAGGCACCCTAAACGGGTCGAGGAAAAGTTTGTCCTCCCGTACAAGGTCTGGAGGCAGAGTTACAAGCTCAAATGCTCCTGAGGTCCAGGTGAGAAATGCAAGTGAACCAGACAGGTAGGACCTAGGAAAAGACCTTCGCTGTCTTAATGTGTCCCACTTTGTACGGACGCATCTCTATCAGAAAATCTGTCTCTACTAAAGGAGGAACAAAATCAGTTTAAGGGTAATGAGAATGGCTAATGACCCAGCTTCAGAGGTGGGGGGGAGCACTGGGGCAAGGAAATGGGGAACACGCCTCCCTTTGGTGTGCTCCTAAGAGCCCACACGTTGGGAAGTACAGCCCGTTTTCCCACATCTCCCCATTTTCCAAGAGAAGCTAGAAATGTGTATCTTCCTGCGAAATAGCCCCTTTTAAATATTGGCTTGTGGGGCGCCTGGGTGGCTCAGTCCGACGAGCCATCGACTTCGGCTCAGGACATGATCTCGCAGTTCGTGGCTCGAGCCCCACGTCAGGCTCCGCCCGGGCTCTGTGCCGGCAACTGGGAGCCTGGAGATGGCTTTCGATTCTGTGTCTCCCTCTCTCTCCTCCTCCTCCTCCCTCTGCTTGCGCTCTGTCTCTCTCTGTCTCGCAAAAAAATAAAATTAAAAACCGTTCAAACAAGCAAAACTTTGAAATAACAAATCCCTGTTGGCTTGAGCTTCTTAAGGATCATACAGTAGGGCTAAGAGGTCACAGCTATGGGCTACCCTGAGGTCATGAGGGCCCTGAGCTATTGAGGCTCCCGCACAAAGGGTATTGTATGTAAAGCATGTATTTAGAATGTCATTTCCAAGCATTTCAACAATACAGAATTTTCCAGCAGATGTGTTACCCACTTGGGTTTGGCGGCCTCTGGCGTGAATGCCAATAGGAGGCAGTGGTTTGCTTGGAAGAGACTTGACCGTGGCTCTCTGCAAGGCTGTAGAGACCGAAGACGTTGTCTATGGTGCCTTTACCTCTGCAATTCTCCTGGCTGGGCCTCCCCATTCCAACAGGAGCCTAGACTGAATCTTCTTTTTGGTTCCGGCCGGATGTCAGCTAATCATGCCCAAAGACATTAGCTGATGATGGCTTAAGGCCTTACATGTCCAAGAGATATTTAAATTTTAAATGAGGGCCCAAAGATGGAGATTTCATCTTTTTACTTGGCCATCCTTCTCCCAAGAACCAGAGCGTCATTTAGTGACAAAGCATGGAAGGGGGACCGAAGGCCCTCAATAGGTCACAGTGACAGCACACGTTCTTAGGTTTTGCGTAGCATCAGTTAATTCATTTCTTAATAACGTAGCTTTGTTCACGTTCTGGGGGTGATCAGGAATCCCTACCGGCACTCTTGACGACATCCTAGCATTCTTAAGGAAATAAAGCTAATTAATGGGGGGTAAATGTGAAATTTCAAAAGAAAGAGAGTCTTTTTTTTTTCCTTACTGGGAGCGCTGACTCCGTTTACTGGAAAGATTGTGTTTTAATGTTGGCCATTCACCCAGATGAGGTTGATTATGAAAAGAGAAATTGTTTGGTTCATTAGGCTTTAATTATAGAGATGAATTATTATGGATGAAAAGAGGGAGCCACAAAATTATGGAGATTGAATTCCAGTTCAATAAACAACTTCAAATATCTTTACTGGAGACATAAGCTAGTCATGTTCTTCTTCTTCTTTTTTTTTTCTTTGCCAATTTAATTTGATGTCTGCTGACAAATGATGTTAGAAGGTCCCTGGAAAAATCGTAATATCTACAGTGTGTTGGTGACTATCATTTGAATTATACTTTTTCCCCTAATTATCTTTTCTGATGGTAGTATGGAGATAGATAGGTCTTACTTCTGCTTTAATTTATTTTGTGTAATAATGACAAAATGTTATATTCCTGTTTTGCCACTCTCCATGAAGCTAAATTGCTTTTATAATAGCTCAATGGCCTTCGATGGCTCCCCAGTGCATGCAAAGATAAGCCGAAAAACCCTGAGCTTGATATTTAACGACTCTCAGGATCTGATCCAACCGAACTATCCAATCATATCATTCAGTATTTTGTAGGGTTCCAGAACTTGTGCCGTAAACAAATGCTCTGTTCAGCCTCTCACACGTAGACCTTGCACATTTAGCATCTGAGATTTTGGGCCTGTTTCTCTCTACTCTGTATCTTCCCCCTTTTAAATTCTGTCTGAGCCCTCATTTTCCGGTTTCAAATTAGGCATCCTTAATCTTCTTTCCTGAGCGTGGTATTCTCCAGTGATCCCGCTGTCTGATTTTCTAAAACACACATGACCTTATAACATTCTTGTTTAAACCTCTTCCATTATTGGTAGTTGTTACTCTGAAGTCATTCAGTCAGAGTTTGAAACTCCAGACACGATATATCTTACATTTCTTAATGCTTTAAAATGATGATTCTACAAAGTATTGGGAACAAGTAACATCTACATGGCATTTAAAAATTGCCTATTTGAGTGTATCAGAGAACGCATGTTTTAACTATGATAATACTATGGTGGTTCTGTGGTTATATGTTTTTAAAAGCGCATTTCCTTTTTTTTTTTTTACAGGAACATAATAAATAGTTATGAATGAAGTAATGTAACATCTAGGATTTGCTACAAATTAATATGGGGACGTGGTAGGGTATAGACGAAACATGGGTGACCATAATAACATCAAAACTGACCATGCTGGGTCAACAAGATTGACCAAATTTGACCTACCATCATTGACAGTTGCTGCATTTGGGTATTGAGGACTCATATACTATTCTATCTACTTTTATATAGGCTTAAGATTTTCCGTTATGAAAACGTTAAAAAAATTCATAACGTAAAATATAAAATTAAAAATCTTAGAGGCAGCTTGAGAATCCTAGGAGGTATTACTGATCTGAGCATGGGATGACTGCTTGCTCATTCCATGACTTCCATGACCTTGCTAAATCACTTAGCCTTGCTGAAACTCTTTCACTCTCTCAAGACACTCCAGTGAATGTTTCAGCCCCTTTCAGCTCTAAAGTTCTGTGAACGTAGGTATTTAGAAACCAAAGACTGATTTCTAGAAAGGGGAGGAATATATAAACTCTCTGGAGTGATCTCTTTCATACCCATAAAGTATCATCCCTCTTGGGAGTGAAATCAACACACAACCTCAACGGGGCAGAAGTGGGAGATGGTCCGGCACCCGGGGACAGCATCGCAGCGTGGGTTGGACAGATAGTCATGACGTAAAGGACCTCTAGTGTAGAGTTTGTTTTGAGAGCGGTGATTTGGCAAGGAAATGTCCTCTCTCCCGTGACCAGTAAGCGTTAAAGGGCTAGAGGGACTTGGATCTTCGGCTTACATTCAGCCCCGAATGGGATTACAAAGTCACTCACTGTCATGTTGAATCAGGGAATCGAAAGAAATATTGAATTACAGTGTGGGAGGAGGCCGTGCCAAATAAGCCAGGCAGGTAAGGTCAACCCAACCAGAACAAGGCTGCACTTGATTGTCGGACGGTGCCCGGCAGATTTTCACGCATTGACCGGGATACCCATCTGAAAACTTTCCTTTCAATTTAGAACCGTGTCTCGTCGCTGAGCCCCCCACCCCCGTAAACCCAGGGGATAAATAATGTGCCAGCTTCGTGACCACCAAAGGCCCTTCAAATCGCGGAGGGCAGAGAACAAGCTATCTTGAGACTTGCCGTGGTTCACCAGTTTCTTTCAGAAGGGCAAGCTCGCGCAGATCAACTACGGAAGAAAAAACAAAATACTTACATTTCTCCACGTGGTCCGAATGGAGGTATTTGGGTTTTACTGGGCACAAACGAAAGACATCTGGAGGGCAATGGTGTTCAGCTCTCCTTGTCAACAGGGTTGACTTTTATAGATCACAAGCCCTGATTACTATAGTCTGTTCCTTTAATATGGTAGCTATTACTCCAAAGTGCTGCCCAAGACCCCAGTGCTGGATATCATTTGCTCTGCTTATTGGAAAACAAAGTAAAATAAAATCCATTATTCTAACTTTGGATATGTCAGCAGCTCATAGTAGGAAGGAGAGCTATAATTTGTTGAGCACCTGCGATGCATAAGAAGCCTTCAAAAGATTATCTTCGCTGTAATCCTCTAAATAGAAAGATCTTTCCCTGTGAAACAGGTGAGGAGCTGGTCCAGGGACAGAGTTGGGATTTCAAAGCAGATGACAGATGACGCCCGAGAGCCCTGCCACCATGAGTGTTTTCTCAATCTTGTCTGCCCATTAGAATCCTCTGGAGAGCTTCAAAAGAACGCCAGGCCCTAGTCCTTTAAGATCTGAGTTTAATTTGTCTTGGGTGGGGCATCAGAATCTCTATGTTATTTTGGGGTTGCCTTGTACAAGTCACGAGAATCTTCTGCCAGCAAGAAGCTGCACCCTCTGCCTTCTTCTCGCTCTGTACAATGAGGGGACTGGCCTGGAATCTCTCTAAGGCGCAGGGACCTTTCAGTGGATAAGTGCTCAGGTCCTGGAAGGTACCCGCCAGGGTTCAAATCCCCACCCCCCCTAAGCTACCAGCCTCCTGTCGTCTCTTCATCAATGCCTCCTGGGCAATTGTGTTTGGAGAGTGAGTAAGGCATTTGGAAGAGTGGTCAGGGCTCACTAATGTCAGTGCCATTATCAGGGCTTGCCTCCCGCACCTGGCATGAGTCATGCAGAGGCCAAGGGCAGAGCCCAGCCTCATGGGTTTTCTCCGTGTTCTCTGCAAGGAGAGCGTTGAGCTCTTGATGTGGTTCTTGTGAGTTCTTGGGTCTATTCTCTCATTTCCTGACTCTCCAACCCACCCTGTTTGCACATTTCCTGACTACCGCCTTTGCCCCAAACGTTGGCTCATTATGACATTGTCTCTCTCTTTCGTCTGTTTTAAATTTCCCATAAAAGAGACCTAAAAAACTTAAAAAAAAATAACATTAAATAACAAAATGAACCTGAAGCTGCCTCTTCTCTCTTAGGCAAGCGGCACCTGGCTCCCAAAATGCTTTCAGTGGGCTGGGTCTTACATTTATTATTATAATGTTATTACTGAATACATCTATTATGAAACCTCACTGTCCTACCTAGTCACCGAATTTACCCTTTAATGGTTCAGTATTTATTTGAGAATACCCCATGTGAGAAGCCATTGTCACCTTTATTAACATTACTACACTATCCTTAGTGTACATCCCGAGAATGCAGACTGATGAATTTAGACATGTTTGTCGCATATCACTTTCCCTGTCTCAGATAGTGATGTCACAGGCAGTTTTTGCTAAGGGTCTCATTAGCTACAAGGCTTCAATTGTTTCTTGTGCGGCTGTCTTGAGTATTATCAGACTCCCTTACCCTCCTGAATGCCTCGATCACATACATAATGAGAAAATAAGAGGACAGTGGTAGATATTCAGGGGTTAGGGTAATAGCACCCACAGCTCTTAGAATCATATGATATTAGTTCTCAAGGGACTTTGCCAACAGCTCATTTTGTAGATACGGCAGCTGAGGTCCAATTGGGCAAGTGGCTGAACTTCCCAGGGTTTCTGATTCATAGATTGACGGAGCCTGGGAATTTGCATTTCTAACTGGGCGGCCACCCTGTAAGAACCAGAGGCTTAGATGGGCACACTGAACTCATGTTCCTGATTCTCAGTCATTACTGTTGCTAAGAATTATCCACTGTCATTGACAAGGTTCTCAAAGCTCGGTGCTTTTCTCCATCTTCCCTCTGCTTCCGTGCAAGGTGGTTTATATGGCATCCGCTAACTGGGTTTTCTCCCTTTTCATTCTGCTTTTCACTGTACTTCTTCCCCTGTTACACTGGAGGCCCCTGTTACGGGTCTAACTGTGAATGTCACTCTGCTTGGGCCTCACCATGACAGACTGGTCCCTCCACCTTATGTGCAGTGAGTGCATGGGACACTCTCAACAGGGCCGTTTCAGCTCTGCGATGGGGCCCGAGGCATGAGCAATCATCTCTGTTTGTCCTCAACCAAGAGAGGCCATAAGAATGATTTCATGCTCTTTTGATAAGTTATTCATTCTGATTCATTCGTAAATCTTCCAGTGGCGGTTCAATGTTAAAAGATACCCAAGGAAAACAGTTACCTAGATGTAAGGCTGGCTCAGTCATTAGACCACTGATTGGGAAGCGGATACTAAGACCGTTTTCCTTTGATGATAGCTTCCTGACCTCTTTCTCTTACAGGGCAACGATCCAGGTAGAAATGCTTCACCTACCTGGCGTGCGTGTTGACTTTCATAGCATGTGAAATTCCAGGTTGGAAACGAGAGGCCTCTTGCCATCAACATTATCTGTGGTAATGCATGTGGGATTGTGTTTCCACTGACAATGAATCGTGTATTTCAATCCGAGCAAGTATTTTATGACGTCCGTCTCTAGGAAATATGATGGACACACTCCAGAAGTTGTGAATGGAACTTCCTTCCTTTTTTTTTCCTCCAGTGCTGCCAGAATCATTGCAAAAACACATTGAGAGTGGACGAGAAAGGGCGCAAATTCAATCTCCCCGGGAGAAGCGTGCTGCGTTCGAACCCACTGATAAGAAAAATGCCGCTCGTGGAACCATAAATACTTAAAAATCGGGATACTTGGATAATCTGATTCTTCTATAGTGCCTTGACTCCTAGACTTGCCCTATGGGTGAGTGTTATTATTATTATTATTTTTTTTTTCATTGATTCTCTTTCCATTCAACCAAATTGCACTTTACCAAGACTTTGCCTCTGCGGTCGAGCGCGTGAACCAACACACGAACGCACAGGTGAGCTGTGGGGTCTGGAAGGAAGGGCTCCCAGGGACGGCGGGAGGGGTCGCTTTGGAAACAGAGCCGCCCCACTCTCCTCCGTCCATGGCCGGCCCTCTCCCCCACGCATCACACATCGTATCACATCTCAGGCATTTTTCAGTCGCTAATTTTTTCCAGCTGTGAGCCAATCGGATTGCTCACACCGCTTTCATGTTGCTTACAACGTTATCTAGGGATTCGTTACTTAAGAGCCGTTTTCCCCGTGTGTGGATGGGTGTACGCCTGGAGAATAAAGTTCCTCTTGTGCTGTTGGTATGATGTCAGGGGCAGTTTCTCATTCCCTTCTACAAAGCTTTCCTTCTTCTGATGCAGCAATTAGTTGGCTATTAATAAAAAGACATTAGGTTATGCTTATTTATTTTTAAAGAATGACATCATCCCCTGCCTTAATGTCTAGCAATGGAGCGATTCACAGGTCTTTCCATTTATTACATCATGGAAGCAGATTGAACTTGGCAATTACCTTGTCGTTTTCACAACAGTGTTGAAAGGGGTGCTGAGAAGCGGGGTCAGTTGCAAGGGTCTGAATAAACATGGATGTGGCTATGCGTCCTCTTATTTTGTTGAGTGAATTTGCGCCCGGTGAAAGGTGCCCACGGAGCCCAGTTCAGAGGGCAAATGTCTTCATTTTATTCCTAGAGCAAAGCTATGGCTCTCGGTCGGAGAGGTTGGGATAGACCTGGTAATATCCAGTTAGCTCACTGGCTGTCAGAAACCATCCAATAAAGAAGGTCTACTAACTGAAAGCTACAAGCCTCCAGGTTCCAAGCTGAGCCCTTGTAGGAGCACACCAGGTGAAACATTCTCGAAGATTCATAGGCTTCTGAAAATGGAAAGGACTTCGAGGCTCAATTTGAGGCTTAAGCGAGTTGAATCCGCAATTACTGAGGAAGTTTGATTAATGCTGAACAGTTAGCAAGTGGGAAGACCAGCTTTATTTCCACACTGTGATAATACCTCTGTCTTAAAGAGGCCACCTCTGTAGACTAGCGGAGAGAGTCTCTTTCCACAAGTGGAGCTTAGGATACTGTACTTGAATTTACCTGGCTCTTTGTGTTGATTTAAAACAAGCTGTCTCTCGTTCCTGGAGTATAAGTCGTGAGCAATCGTCTCACACTGAATAACTGTGTACCTCTAATTCAAGCTTTAATAATAGGACTGTTCATGCCATTTGATGTCAGCGCACTAGAGAAATGGAATCACGTCACCTCCCCCCTTCCCAAAAGGCTCGATATTTTAAGGGCACAGATTAATCTTCACCAAAGGGATCAATTTCTTTTTCCCTCAACTCTCATTATTGCTGAGTGCAAAGCAGTGGCTTTATCAATAAAGGGTCTGATTATGTCAGTCATTAAGAAGATAATCAGATCTATTGCTCAGTGATGAAACTGCCAAAGGTCTGACTAATTGACTATAAAGACATGGCCTTTGGCCAAAGCCAGTCAAGGGAAACTTCTTTCTCACAATCACGGCTTCTGCTCATAGCAAGGCCTTGCCGTGATAGGTAATGACCGGACCCAGAAACTGATCATTGACTTTACCAATATGTGTGTGTCCCTAGAATCAAGACTCAGATTTAATGCATAGGTGGAGCTATTTACCCAAGATTACAAGTATAGGGGAGGGGAAAAGCTTTTCTCGACCCTCCTAGTATCCCTGGCTGGGTCTGGATCTCAAACCGACAAAGAGAGAATACGAGAGAAGCACGCACATGTTATTGAATTTTGACGTGTACATGGGAATCTCCACAAAAGACTGAAAACCCAAAGAACCGACCACATCAGAAAGCCTTTATGCCTTTTAGACAGAGGAGCAATAAAGTCATGAAGAATTGACAAGACAAAGTGGTTGGAGCGAAGGGCACTAAATGGCAAAGAAGTAACTAGAAAGATAAAGTTAGTTTAATGAGGTTTGGTTTTGCAGATTCTTGGCCCCCTAACTGCCCATCTCTGGCGATAAGAATGTCTTCCTTCCTCTCAGTACAGGAAGGGCACTTTTCTTGTGGGCATTTTATGACCTATTTCAGGGACGAAGGGTGAGAGGAGGTCAGAGTGGGCTTCCTGCTTCTGTCAGATTCTCAGACTTCTTCGGTTATGGTATTCAATACGCCAAGGTGTCATATTTTGGGACAGTGAGTCCTGAGCCCCATCACAAACAATTATCTACCGTGGATGTGCCTGGAAGATAACCATCCAACTGGGTAACCTATCCATTTAAGATATTTGAAGAATTTTAAGTGCTTTCATTTGTTTTTAGGACAGAGGAAGATGACTGTGAAATTATTTGTGACACATAAATACCACTTTGTTCATGCAGGATTTTTATTGCTCGCTTTCTTGTGATTTTTTTTCCCATCCACAGAAGAGTAAGCACATCCCTAACATGAAGTGGACCCTCATTTATTCGCGGATGAAAATGTCAAGAAAATTCAAATGCGTTGTGTTACTCAGCCCAGAGCCCTAGACAGAAAGCATAGCTATAACCAAATATAATTCATTGGAACAACACGGTGATGTCAGGGCAGAAACTCTTTCCATAAGTTTCTACACTGTATGCATGGCCAATGACACCATATGCTGTGGTCTGAATGTTTGTGTCCCTCTCACCATTTCATAAGTTGAAACCTAATCCCCAAGAGGACAGTGACAGGAGGTGGGGCCTTTAGGAAGTGCTTAGGTCATGAGGGTAGAGCCCTCATGAATGGGATTCATGCCCTTCTAAAAGAAGTTCCAGAGAGTTCGCCAGTCCCTTCTGCCAAGTGAGGATACGTTAAGTCTGCAACCTGGAAAGGGCTCTCAGCTGGCCACACTGGCACCATGATCTTGGACTTCCAGGTCCCAGAACTGTGAGCAATAAACATCGGTCGTTAATAAGCACCCAGCCTGCAGCATTTTGTTATAACATCCCAAACAAATGAAGACACCACACACCATTTGTGGGTCCACTAGAACTTTGTTCCCGAGGAGCTATCCAGGGAGACCCAGCATCAACGTCGCCAAAAGTTTATGAAACAAACAGGCAAAAAAAAACCACCCCAGAATCTCAAGCTCCACCCAAGACCTACTGAACCAGAATCTGCATTTTAACAAGGTCCCCAGGTGATGCATACGCAAGTAAAAATTTGAGAAGTACTGTTTAAGAGGAGCGATCGTCAAACTTGGACAGACTTTGGAATAATGGAGAGTTTTAAGAAAAAAAAAATGGATGCCTGAGCGCCATCCCCAAATATTCGGATTTACTTGGCATGAGGATGCGTTGAGGTTCAAATGTAAAGCAAAGTCGTCCGATCTCTGCTCCAGAGCAGGTGTTTCCCAAGCTTCCGTGGCAAAAGGCACCTGGAGGTACTTGTTAACAGTTCAAGTTCTCGGTCTTCATCCTGGACCCACTCTCTCAATACCTCCGAGAGCCAAGTCTCGGAGGTCATATGTTTATAGGTGCCCCACATGATTCTGATCATCAGGACCGCTGAGGAGTAGGATCTTTAAATTCATTCTTTACCCATTTAACAAATATTTATCCAAGGTGTACTTACTAGATAATGTTCTCAACGCCGAGGATATAGCGCTGAGTGAAAGGACAAAACCCGTATTCCAGGATAGATAAAGAAAAAATAGTAAACAGTATAACTGTAGTGATAAGTGCTGTGTAGAAGTAAGACCCATGAATGTAATACAAAGCGGCTGGGAGTGAAGGGCTGTCTGCTTCTGAGAGGTGACTGGAGAAGCCTTCTACGGGGTGAGATTTAAGCTGAGATTTGAAAGATGAGAATCTCCTAATAATAATAATAATAAAGCAAGGAAAAGTATCCTTGAGACGCAACAAATAGTGAGTCCGAAAGGGCTGAGTTGGAACAGGAAACCACGTTCTAAGAACAGGTCAGGGTGGAAATTCCGTACTCAGTACAAGTGGTTCAAGGTGAACCTACAGAAACAGGCATGGTGACCTTACTGACCATGGTGAAGGGTTTCGGCTTTATTCTAAGTGCAACGAAAAGTCATTAGAGGGTTTCACAGGAAGGTGATATGATTGGGAGGCTCTTTGGAGAAAGGGTGGGCATTGCAAAAGTGGGAACCGTAGTCCAACTGGGCAGTGCTGTAGTTGATCGGGTAAGAGGTCAGAGTGGCTTGGTCTAGAGGAATGGAAAACAATGCATCCATCCCCTAGAGTATGCTCTACTGACCGATTTCTAAGAATTGGTTTACTTCCCATAGGAAAAAAAAAAAAAAAGAAAAATGATGTGTTCTTATGATGTTCATGTTTTATGTTATTTATTTATTTATTTATTGTAGAAGTCCATTTGTCTTTCCAGCCAGAAGAAATGAATTCTCGCCAATTTGGGTGTGAGACCCACAGAGGACTGTTCCCTCATTCCTGATAAGCCTTTCCTTCTGGTTTACTTAAAGATTTTCATTCATAAATCTCTAGAGTATTTGCTTTTCCTGATTTTTTTTTTCTAGCTTTGGTTCTGAAGCCCTTCTAATGCTCTTTGTCAATTGTGCAATGCTTTCCATGTGAGTGGAAGGAGAATTCATACCATTTTGAGTGGTTAAGTGCCTTTAAATGATTTAAAATGCTGGGAAGATATTTAGCTCTTTGGCAAGGGGATTTGGAGAACATGTTATTTCCAGCTGTGGGTTAGATCCATATTTGGAAGGAGAAATTCTGACCATCAAGAATATCATAGAATACATCCAGGTGTTTTTAAAAGCTGCAAAAAATATCGCAGCTAAGAAGAATCTTTCATTGTTCCTTCAAGATGCCACACTTGTTCCTCCGTGAAAATGGATACCATGCATCTTGCTTCTGAAAGGACTCTTGGACTCATTCCAGTCAACCACGATGCAAAGCAGGCTTTTGAGAACATTAAAAGCAGGAAACTGCAGTGAGAGCATGTGGGCACTTGCAAAGGTGCTAAAGATGAACGGGACTTAACTTTGTAAAGAAAGAAGTCTGGGGTAGGTGGCAGAAAATTCCATTCTGGAAGAACGGGGGTTATAAAGAATGGAGATCGAAAGGAGGGCTCAAGAAGTAATAAACCATCACGTTGATGGTGCTACATTCAGGTGGGGGCAGGGGGAAGCAGGACTGGGTCATTATGACTCAAGTATAAAATAGTTGCTCTTGGGACATGCCAGAGTCATCAGCTCGCAAATGGTTATACTCAACAGGACTATAACCCGGTTGTTAGAGTACATGCCTGGATTTTTAAGGTTGACCTCCAGGAGGACGATCAGACAACACATTCCTTTGTGTTGCTTTTAGGGAGAGGACATGGGGGTGACTGGATAGCAGGCCATTCCAGACTGAAGACTGAATTAAGTCGGCTGGGCTGTGATCCAATTAATAGCAAAGCAATTCAACATAATTGACCCCAGAATAGTTGATTCAGTGACACATGGATAGCGCTTTCACAGCTTAGCAGTGAGATCAGGGAAGGAAATTAATATGTGATTTCAGTAAATTCAGGCACCTGGTAGTTTAATAGACTCAGACTTTCATCTTTTGTTATTGGATTGAATCTGGCCCAGTTGGGAGTTATTGAAAAATTGATTGTAATAAACTGGCCCTCCATGATCTGCCACTTTGGGGCTCCAAGCTTCCTCCTGGATCACCGACGGGAAATAACACAACAACGGCACTGACACACAGTCACAAGTTTAACTTACACAGACCAACCTTGTGTTCCTTCCTAGGAGGGTGGCTGTAAAGTGCGATAAATGGTGTAAAGTTTTGGAACCAAAAGCCAGACTTAGAAATTCCAGAAAGACACGGGTTGGACATAGTTCAAATAATGCACTTTTAATTAAAGCAAGAAATTGGTATGGAGCTGGTTTCATCTAGATTCGAGTTTTACATTTGATCCAACGTTTTCATGGCTGCTAGAAGGGACTTGGGTTCTTTGCTTAATTCTGTCTGGAGATACCTGTTCATTCTCTGGTTGTTATTTTTTTTATTTTTATTTCTTTTAAAGTCTATTTATTTATTTTGAGGGGGGAGGGGCAGGGACAGAGAGGGAGAGAGAGAGAGAGAAGCCCAAGCAGGCTCTGCACTGTCTGCACAGAGCCCGACACAAGGCTTGAACTCATGAACTATTAGATCATGACCTGAGCCGAAACCAAGAGTTGGACGCTTGACCGACTTAGCCACCCAGGCTCTCCCCGGTCTCTGATTTTTCGACCCTGTGCGGTCGTTCTCTGTCCTCCCACACTCTATGCGTGCACTGCCATGGTCGTGACATGGTATATGTACGTGAAAAGTACAGGTTTAAATTCTTTCATTAGCTTGTTAAATGTAGAAGTCATACATAAGTATAAAGTTTCAGGCCTTATGGAAGTAAATGAAGAAAAAAGTAAAAGAATATTTTAGATCTAAGTAGGAATTATGGAATCACCTTCCAGAAAGTCTGCACCCATTTATATTCTCACACACAGTATACGAGAGGGTTCTCTCTTTTCTCTCTCTTTGCCAAGAGTTGGTGTAACAGTTTGGTGTGCTTCAGTCTATGCTTGGGAGTATTTTGGTTTGTTTCACAAAATGGGATCACACTCGCTGTTCTCCCCTTCTGTTCTTCCAGAACAGCCAGCGTGGGGGGCTTCACCCCTGTCCTTTCCTCAGCCAGGAGCAGTTCTGTATAACTGGCAGCTTCTTTTTCTTTGTAATATATATATATTTTTTTAATTTTTTTTTTCAACGTTTATTTATTTTTGGGACAGAGAGAGACAGAGCATGAACGGGGGAGGGGCAGAGAGAGAGGGAGACACAGAATCGGAAACAGGCTCCAGGCTCCGAGCCGTCAGCCCAGAGCCCGACGCGGGGCTCGAACTCCCGGACCGCGAGATCGTGACCTGGCTGAAGTCGGACGCTTAACCGACTGCGCCACCCAGGCGCCCCTGTAATATATATTTTTAATGCTCACTTATTTCCCCCAAAGACTCATCATAAGCTGAATACCCTTGTGCGTGTATTTCTGTGTTTTGTCTCCCTCCACCAGCACCTTGATATCAGAGAACTGTGCACCTTCTACCACAGCCTTTTTGCAGCCTGTCCCAGTGACTGGCAAAGAACAATGAGGAATTTGTTGAATTTCTGGATGAAAAGCTCCTCCATTTTATTCTTGGAGGCTGTGAGTGCCTAGGAGGGACATAGATGGATGGGCTATGATTCCCACTAATGTTGCAACTTTATATCCATTGGTTTTCTCGAGATGAACATGATGTTCCCCATAAAAATCAGTGCACTTTGAAGAAATGACAGCTTTTCTCTTCATGTTCTCTTTTTATGATGAAATTGGGGAAAATCTATTGAATTTTGAGACTCTTGATTATTCCTGTTCAGTTCAATGCCTCTTCCAAATTATAATTTGCACCATAGACACCAAAATAATTTGCTTGTTTTTAGTGGAAAAGGAGAATATTAATTTATCTGATTTGTGTAGTTGTCTAAATCCTAAGAGAAACTGGGGGGAAGTTCAGGCCATCCAGATATGACAGGAGTTTTACTTGTGGGGTTTTTTTTGTTGCTGTTTTTCCTGATTGTATAGAGCATGCCGACAATTCTGTAGAGTATAAAGAAGGAAATGTATTCCTTACATTGACTTTTATTACCAAAATATACCTTTTTTCTTCTTTTAATGTTGATTTATTTTTGGGGGGGAGGAGAGGCAGAGAGAGAGGGAGAGAGAACAAGCGGGGGAGGGCCAGAGAGAGGGGGAGACAGAATCCCACTGACAGTGCAGAGCCAGATGTGGGACTTGATCTCATGAACCGCGAGACCAAGAGTTGGACGCTTGACCGATGGAGTCACCCAGGCATGCCGATATGCACTTTGTCTTAAGCCGGATTCCTCTAAAAGCAGATGTGAGATAAGGATTGGATTCATCCATTCCCAGTCCAAGATCAGTTGAGGGCTGCTCCTGGGGGGGCGTTCGTTCACTGGCCCCCCATTTCAGGCTTTTGGGTCCTGCTGTAAGAACAGGCTGAGAAAGCTACCATGGCCAGAGAAAGCCCTTAGACAGAGAGTCATGAGAATTTCAAACATGAACGCAGCACATCAGAACTCTGATGTCTCTGTGTGCCAGAGACACAGGTGAGACATGAACAGCATCTGCTATACAATCATTAGAGATGGGCTTGGGGAGACCCAATCTGGCACCAAGTTCCACCCTCCCGCCCAAACAGACAGTGCTTAATGAATACAGCACGCACAGATACACTGGTTAGGAAAATCAAATGCAACACTGAGCATACAAACAAAAATCACTGCTAGTAGATGTGGCCGTGAGCCACGACTTCAAACGTGCTTGCACTGATTGGTTTGGTCTCTTCTTTTCCCATGATCTACCGTGGGGTAAACATATCCCCAGGTAGTTGTTGGTCCAAGGAGAGTGTGAAGCAAGGAAGACCTGAATCCCACCTAAATTCAGGACACCAGCCCAGCCAAAGGCCATCTAAAGTAGTGCCACCCTGGTCCGCAGACCTGTGAACAAGAAAAATAAATGCTTATTATTGTGGGCACTGCTATTCAGAGTTATATGTTACGCAGCATTATCACAACAATAGCTGACTGATATACTAGTCAAGGGGACAGACTTAATACTGCAATGAGAATGATTGTTTTAAAAATCTAGGTGTGCCTGGGTGGCTCAGGCAGTTGAGCATCTGACTCTTGATTTTGGCTCAGGTCATGATCTCACAGCTTGTGAGTTCGAGCCCCACATCAGGCTCTGTGCTGACAGTGTGGGTCCTGCTTGGGATTCTCTCCCTCCTTCTCTCTCTCTGTCCCTCCTCTGCTTGCTCTCTTCTCAATCTCAAAGCAAACAAACATTAACAAAATAAAAATATATAATTACCACCAATTACCACCTCACCAATATGAAGTAGGCACCATAGATAATTTTATAAAAGGACAAAGAATCAAGTAGAGAGCTCATGAGTTATAAATTTTATCACAAAAATCAAAAGCTCCATTATACGGACCATAGCGGCATGGATACAGATAAAAAAAGAATAAATTCGAGAGTTAATATTGGACTAAAAACTTGATCTGATGTTCATCACAAAGAAAAAAAAGATAATTATGGAATAAAAATTAAAATATGATGGATAGACCCAAGAATGGAGAGAAGGAAATACAGAAAGTAATGACAGAGAAAAAAAAAATGCCAGAATTAAGAACCCATCAAACATTGAGCAGTACTGAATGAAAAAGGGTCATCATCTTGATGCATTGTGACAAAATTTCATTAAAATAAAGATTTGAAAGAGGAGAGATAGAGAGAAAAAGGATATCTATAAGGAATAAAAAAATGGATGAATAACAATGCTCTCATCGGCAACATTGGAATTAAAAATTAAAAAAAAAAACTTTGGTAAACTAGGAACAGAATCAGCCCCTCTTTAGTGGGGATTCGTTGTTTCTAAATTTATGATCGGGGCGCCTGGGTGGCGCAGTCGGTTAAGCGTCCGACTTCAGCCAGGTCACGATCTCGCAGTCCGTGAGTTCGAGCCCCGCGTCAGGCTCTGGGCTGATGGCTCAGAGCCTGGAGCCTGTTTCCGATTCTGTGTCTCCCTCTCTCTCTGCCCCTCCCCCGTTCATGCTCTGTCTCTCTCTGTCCCAAAAATAAATAAACGTTGAAAAAAAAAATTTTAAATTTATGATCAATAAAGTGTGCTTCAGTGAACATCATAGTTGGAACTTTCCACATTCTAACTGTGATTAGATATTATCAGTATCTTTAATCTTGACTCAATTCATGACTGGGAAGTAAATCTTGAGGGTTTTTCAGAAAGTATTCTTTGAAAGCACTAGTGGAGTTGAAGATTGTCCTCTGTTCATTCACTCAGCAAAGAGTGCCTACCATATGCCAGATCTGTTCCATGCACTTGGCATATGTACATTAGTGAAACAGATGTAATTCATCGCCCGCATGCATTAAAATTGTTTTTAATTTTTATTTTAGAAAGAGAGACACAGCACGAATAGGGGAGAGGAGCAGAGGGAGAGAGAGAGAATCTCAAGCAGGCTCCTTGCTCAGCATGGACCCCGATGCGGGGCTCGATCCCACAACCCCAGGATCAAGACCTGAGCTAAACTCAAGAGTGAGCCTCTCAACTGACTGAGCCACCCAAGTGCCCACGTTTCTTCTTCTAATCTGCTCATCTTGTTTCTTTTGATTTTTAGAAACTATTTATGCATCGGGATTTTTTAAATATTTAATTAAATTATTAGTTATTGTCCTACTTACAAAAATGTTAATATTCTGTGTATATTTTGGCTTTTACAGTTCTTTTGTGGCAGCTCAAGAAAGTTTTGATTTTATGTAGGAACATCTTTCAATGTCTCGCTACATTTTTCTACCTACTTATCCTAGGAAAATAGAAATAGTCGTCCACATTTTCTTCTGTAATTATTGAGGTTTTGGGGCGCCTGGTGGCTCAGTCTGTTGGGCATCCGACTTTGGCTCAGGTCATGATCCCAGGGTTCATGAGTTCAAGCCCCACATTGGGCTCTGTGCTGACAGCTCAGAGCCTGGAGCCTGCTTCAGATTCTGTGTCCCCCTAGCTCTCTGCCCCTCCCCCACTTGCTCTCTGTCCATGTCTTTCTCAAATATAAATAAAAAAATTTTTAAACTTATTAAGATTTTAACTTTAAAATGTATCCAAAAAAATCTACATAACAGATTTATTTGCTGGCTAGACCTGAACTAAGGACCATGTATACCATAATTATGGTGGGTACCTTGTTTGGTAATGAGACAATTTTGTTTGTTTTCTTTTTAACCTACGAAGGGGTATGTTTTACTTCTGCATCAAACTCTCTCTGTTAAAAAATAGTGACATCGGGGCTCCTGGGTGGCTCAGTCACTAAGCATCTGCCTCTGGGTTTCAGCTCAGGTCATGATCTCACGGTTCGTGGGTTTGAGCCCTGTGTCGGGTTCCACGCTGACAGTGTGGAGCCTTCTTGGGGTTCTCTGTCTCTTCTCTCTGCCCCTCCCCCCCCCAAATAAATAAATGGTATGTCAACAGGACTGCATCAAGTCACTTAAGCCAAAATGCTCCTCTTGGATGTTGAGTTACTGCCTGTAGCATAAGGTCTAAAATCTTTAGACCTTTGGCATTGGCATTGCACTTTAACTGCATCTCCCTGAACATGGTATGTCCTCTCCCCTGTAGCCTTGGATGCATCATAACTTGCCTCATCGGGTTTCTTCCCCACACTCACTTGGCTGACTCTTACTGTCCTTCAGGTCTTAGCTTCGATGCTATCTCCTTGAGGAGACGTTAGCAATCAGTGTATAAATATTTACTGGACCACCTACTAAACGCCACATTTTCTTTGATCACCTTCTTTGCTTCACTCCCCAACCAAGGCTGGTGAGGTGCCACCTGTATGGTACCTGTATCACCCATCACGCCAAGTTATGATGGCCTCATGACTCGACTATAACGACTGCAGGTAGGAAGCACCTTGTCATGTCTGCTAGGGTGTCCCCAGCCTCTGACATTTAAACCAAAGCGAATATGGACAAAACGGTCAACCAAGAAGAATCCAGAGGAAAGTATGAGACCATTTCTTTTCCTGGAAGGGGAGCAGGGTCAGGGTAAAAGAAAACGTGCCTATCCTTCAGAGACCTGTGCTATGGGTGGCTTTGAGAGAATCCTGGCTGTGAAGTAAAGAGCTTGTTTCAACTTGTAGCACCATTTGGTTCTACCTCTACGATCTTGGAGGAATAAACTTTCTCAACTCAGTTTCCTTATCCAGTGAATGGCACAACGTCTATGGTCCCCGAATCTCAGGGGTAACGTATCTTGGGCTCTTATGGTGTGCCACCCATTGAGATGATTTCATTAATTAAATTACCCAGTGTAATCTTCATGCCCCACAGTGGAGGTACCACCATCGTCACCAATAAATTGAAGAATTTAAGGACATTGGGCGCAAATGAGGAAGCTGAGAGAGTTAGTCCAGTAAGAGTACTTACAGGTTATTTAATGTCAACTGAAAGTTAAAGAGGTTAATGAATCAACTTGCTTCACACGGCTTGAAAACAGCAGAGACCTGGGACCGGCCGAAACCTAGGCATATCACTTAGCCATAATTTAAGACTTGCTCGAGTTGGGACAAGGCCGTCCTAAGTGGATGGGCTCTGTAAGCTGTCAAGCCCAGGGCAAGAACTGGTGATGAGGAATAACTCATCTGCAGGACAAGGAAGGCAACGCTGTGTTTGCCTTGGGGAGGAATGAATGCTGGGGATTGCAGGTCTGATCCAAGTTCAATGTGTCTGGCCCAAGGTTATTTTTGATTCAAGGCCACTGTGTCCCAGTTTCTATCAACACTGAAATAAACACCACTCTGCAATCTGCACCTTTTATTAATGGCGTGACTCACTTAATGAGGGCTTTGCTGACTCACATCAATCTTCCTTCTAGAAGAGGCCCATCAAAGAATTGTCGACAGCGGCCAGCCTGGGTCTACTCTGCATCAGCGTTTGGCACGTCCAGCCCGCCCTCCAGCACATTCTCCCTCCAGGAAGAGGGGGAAGAGTAAAACATCAAGACTCACGATCGGCACGAACACACACGCAAGTTTTAAAGACTTTTTCATTGGCTTTCTCTGGATATTGTTCTTTCTTTATGTGTGGATATGTATTTATTTGTTTAGTTTCAGGAAACCCAAACAGGCATAGATGGAGTCCTCTTAAAATCTGATCATAAGGGGGCGCCACTCAGGCTCAGCTCATGATCTCAGGATTTGCGCGTGACAGTGTAGAGCCTGCTTTGGATTCTCTCTTTCTCTCTCTCTCTCTCTGCCCCTCCCCCACTTGTGCTTTCTCTCTCTCTCTCAAAAATAAATAAATAAACTTTAAAAAAGTAAAAAATAGGGGCACCTGGGTGGCTCAGTCAGTTAAGCATCCGACTTCTCCTCAGGTCATTGTCTCATGGTTCCTGAGTTCGAGCCCCGCATTGGGTTCCGTGCCAACAGCTTGGACCCTGGAGCCTGCTTCAGATTCTGTATCTCCCTCTCTCTCTCTCTCTCTGCCCCTCCTCCACTCATGTTCTGTCTCTCTCTGTCAATGATAAATTAACATTAAAATAAATAAATAAATAAAATTTAAAAAAGAAGAAGGAAAATCTGATCATAAAATATTTTCCAAATGGGCAAAGGTACTAACCAAAGCTGCAAAAGGGGAGGTTCAAATAAGGAAAGAATTCAATGAAATGTGGAGGATTTTTCGGTGCAAAGTTCCTCCAGTTCCACATTCTAGGCTGACTGTAAAGAGAGAGAATCCACTGCCCTGATGGCATCTGCATTAGCCGCCGTCTGCATCCCAGAATGGCCGTGGTGTCAAGATGGCGGAGGCATCAAGATGACGGTGTGGTGTCCCTAGATTCTGTTAATCTGATGTTCAGGCTATATTTGATCATACACTGACCCTTTCTTCTTGAAGACTTGCTTTTTGCTCTCATTATTGCCACTGTCCACACAGAGTTCTTGGACAGAAGTTCAGGCCAGACCCCCAGTTTGTTGTGGATTCCTTCCAGAATAGCCTGTGCTTCTTCTTTTACGTGCAGGTCAGCTTGCTGCTGCCCCTTTCCCACCTCGTCTTGCCTGTGAGTAATGTTCAGGCTGGGAACTTGGGAATAACAATGCCACCTTGAGGACCGGCTTCCTGTCCTTCCCATCATTGTGGCTCTGAATGAACTGAATAAGGAAACCTAGAAGCAGAAAAGCTGTCCTTCGAAGCATTGCTGTCAAGGGGAGGGCACTATTTAAATGTGAGACTATAAACTAGATATAATGGAAGGACAGCCTGGGCAGAATCGTAGCGTACCTTCTCGTGCCTTATAATTTCTATTGCTTCTGGGTTGAGGGAGGTGGGGGTGAGGGGACACTGAAAATTCAAAGTACTTTGTATGCTTTGTTTCGAGGACTCTCCTTGGCCACCATCGATGGGTGAAATTACAGAGCTTTCGTGTGGCTCAGAGTGCAGGATCTCCTCTCACTCAGGTCCCCCACAGGCTTGGTGGCCTACTGGTAACCGACCACCCAGGTTTAGATCGGAGAGAAGATGCTATGGAAAGGGGACAAATACGAGACCCGAACATTATTCAAACAGGATGGAAAATAAAGGAAGGGCAATATTGTGCCCCTGGGATGGAGGACGAATTGGAGGACAAGGTAGGAAACAGTCAGGATGTCGATGTGTTGGTTGCCTCTTGCCGTTTTCAGCAACACCCCACAAAGGAGACGAACTTTGTCCCACAACTAGTCCGGCTGCGAGCTGGATGGAGGGGAACATGGCTCTTCTAGCAGAAACATTTCCTCCCTGTGGTCTTCAGTCTAAACTGACTGAGAGTTTGGAAACACGGAGTCTTGCAGGGCTGAAAACCAAACAAAACAATTTCCACTACAGACCAAACGGAAGCAGTTCGAAGAAGCCACCTGAGGATCTGGACTTCATAAGAGATAAACCCTGGGCCCAAATCCCTTTTGAAATACCTTCTCTTAAGTGTTCTCGACCAGAAGACATGTCCCAGGCTGGTGGGAACAGGCAGGTCACCCAGGGTTACCACTGAAGCCTATTGTCTCAAACAACTTCAAGGTCATCATCCTCGAAGAGATGACTTGAGAGAAGGGCTGGGCAGAGCATAGAGGCCCGTAGGTAACAGATCTGGGGGCATAATTATATCAGGACCAGATCTTTGGCAGGTGGTTACTTGTAGATGGAACGGATGGGGAGCAAGTAGACAACATCTACTAAAATGCTGAAGGAATTGTATCCAAAAAATCACTAGCTTAGCTACAAATGTTGTTCAACCTCTAAGCAACTCCCAGACCCTCAAGAACAAGAAGAGACCTTCCCCAAACCTACCATGGGTGTGACCCCGGAGGACAATGAGCAAGAAACAGAGGCTGAGTCCGTGAGATGGGACACCAAGCAACCTGCCCACTGCCAACAAGAAGGGTCTTTACGACTCTTGCTTACTGACCTGGGTCGTTGTCATAGATCCAACCAAGGAGGGGAAGGGAATTGGAAAGACGCAGTAGTCACTGACCAGTAACCTTTTCTCCTCTAAAAGTATTATTTTCTTTTATTTTAATTCTCACATTTCTTCTTCGTTGATGCAGATTAGGTATGGGAGGGACAGAACACCTGTGGTTGAAGTTATAAATTACTGACCCATGGGGAGCCATGCCAGATCTGATGGAAAGGGTTGCACACCACTTAGGAATCGTACGAGTCAGGTGGGATGCACTAACTGGGCCGGACTTGAGACTATGTTCCTGTGGGAGAGGAGGATGTCTTATGTGTGGGAAAAACGGCACATGGATATTCCGGTGACCAGAAGGCAGACTTGGAAGAGCCAACTAGTTGCTCCCAATATTTATTCTCTTCTCTCTCAGAAGTAAATGTTTAGCTGAGCACATGGTGACTTGGAATGAAGACTCTGTTTCACAGCCTCCCTTGCATTGTATCCATGTAATTAAATCCTAGCCAGTGGGATGTAAGCCAATGTGGTAGATGCAATTTCTGGGCAGTTTCCTTGGAGGGTCCATGCTCAGATTTGGGCTTTCCTCTTCCTTGCTTCATCTTCCAGACAAGATGGATGGTGTTGGCACCACCCTTCTGTTTCTTGGGAATGTACCCAATGACATGGCAGGTGGAACTGGGGTTCCCGATGACTCTGTGAAACTGAACACGCAGGGTACCTCTAGACACAAGAGAAAAAACAAACTCTAAACTTGTAAAAGTCACGATTTTTTTCCTGGTTCTTGCAAAACTCAATACAGCTATAATGCATTTAAATAACCTAAAAATTAGTTGAAATATTCCAACCAACTGAGAGATGAATCAAAATAGAGTTTGCACCCAGGAAAATACTGTGTGAAAGGGCAGACTGTAAGCTCTGAAACTAGTAAAGTAGAAACTAAAGTCTAAATCATTCCAAAATAAGGCAATACAAGTAATCACTAAATGAAAAGTTTTGTGATGCAATGTGACGATAATAATTTGAAAATTTCAAAAGATGTATTAGATCCTTTTATTTATCATTGCAATGTTCCTGAGGGCTTACCATGTACCAAGCACTGTTCTCAATGCTTTGTATACATTATCTCATACATTAACTCTGGAATGCTCTTATTACGCCCGTGTCAGAGATGAGGCAACTTAGGGATAGACAAAGTCGATTCTTTGATCACAGTCATATTCTATCAACCCAAACCTAGGAAGGGATGACAGCACAAAGTATCAAGTCAAATGAGTGGTAATTTCTTTTTCTTTTTTTTAAATTTTAATTCCAGTGTAGTTAGCATACAATGTTATATTAGTTTCAGGCATACAAAATAGTAATTCAAAAATTCTATATTACACATTGCCCATCACAATAAGTATACTCTTTGTCCCCTTCACGTATTTCCCCCAACACCCCACCCACCTCCCCTCTGGTGACCATCAGTTTGTTCGCTATAGTTAAGAGTCCGTTTCTCGGTTTGTCTCCCCCACCTTCTTTTCTTTACCCCCGTTTGTTCATTTGTTTTGGTTCTTAACTGGTGCAGCCACTGTGGCATAGCGTATGGAGGTTTTTCAAAAAATTAAAGATAGAATTACCATATGATCCAGTAATTCCACAACTGGGTATTTACCCAAAGAATACAAAAAAGTTAATTCAAAAAGATACATGTACCCCTATGTTTATAGCAGATTTATCTACCGTAGCCAAACTATGGAAGCAGCCCAAGTGTCCATTTTATATATATATATACATATGTATATTATATACATATGTATATATGTATATAATATATACATATTATATGTATATATGTATATATATAATATACATATACAATATATATACATATAAATACATATACATATATATACATATATACATACAATATATAAATATATAATATATAATATGCATATACAATATATAATATATGGTGTGTGTATATATATATATATTGTGTATATATATATATAATGAAATATTATTCAGCCATGAAAAATAATGAAATCTTGCCATTTGCAATGACATGGATGGAACTAGAGAGGATTATGCTAAGTGAAATGAGCCAGTCTTAGAAAGACAATTACCATTTGATTTCACTAATTTCTTTATTTTACATAAAGAGGACTCACAAATGGTGTGTTCTTGTTATTGCCAATTAAATTGAATTCTCAATGGTAATCAAACAAGAGATAACATATCTCCTCTAAGGCACTAGAGGAAAAGCTATTTATGAAAAACAATAAAAGCCCATACAACAAAAATTTAAAAGTAAAGGAAAATAAGAAGGCATTGCAATAGTGTAAAACAAGATCATAGAAATAAAATAAAAATAATGCTCATTATGTTAAATATAAATGATTAAGCTTCTCTCTTGAAGTATAAAGTCCTGCAAGTTGAAGCAAAATATAAAGTGTAAAAGTGAAATCAATAGGCTGCAAAATAAAGATCAGAAACTAATCCAAATATTTAGTTTATGCTAAAAGAGACATTTTGAGTCAATAGATATGTGATATAATTCACCAGATGGTAGCTTATCACTGAAAGAATTGTTGTCCTATCTCAAAATAAAGTCTAAGTGAATCATAGGTAAAAATATTTAAACAGCAACCTAAAAAAAATCAGAAAATAATCTCTGTATAATTTAAAACAAAAATAATCTTTATATATTCATAAAAGTAAAGACATAATTAAAAAATAAGTGATACAATGGGCCATTAAAAAATATAAGTTACAAAACACTATAAACAGATGAAATTGGAAAAAATGTGCAATGGCAAGAAAAAAGACTAGACTCCTAATATATAAAGAGCTCTAAAAAGTCAATGATATAATCAAATATCTAAAATGAAAAATGAAAAAAACCATGAATAGACAGTTTAGCAAAAAAGAATTACACATGGCAAATAAATATATTTTAAAGTATTATATAACTCAACATCTAAGTAGTTTTGATTGATGATCATTGAAAATAAATACATTTCCCAATGTTGACAAAGATAGAGGAAAAGATCTTTGGGGGGCATAAACTGGTCCAGCTTTTGAAAAGTATTTTGTCAGTATCTATCAAACCTTGGAAAATGTTCATTTTTAACTAGAAGTTTTGCTTCTAATACTTTATACTTTTGAGATAATTGGACATGGGATTTAGCTAGAAGGATATTAATTCATTATTTGTTAACAGAAGAAATGGAAAGAACCAAACACATTTCAAAATGAATAATACAGTCAATAAAAACTGAGGTGTCATTAAAAGGTATTTGTGAGAAAAAATTACGTATGCGAGTGTGTGTGTGCGTGTATAACCATATAACCGTGCCATAAATCACTAATTCATGGCACCCACTAAATTGCAAACAGTGATTATCTCTGTGTGTGGAATTATGAGTGATTTGTTTTCTTCTGTACTTTCTGTGCCTTTCAATTTTTCTCTGTGTATTATTTTTATAACAGGAGTATATGTTGCTTTAAGTATTCAATTAATAAGGATTTAAAAAGGTACTTTAGGGGCGCCTGGGTGGCTCAGTCGGTTGCGCATCCGACTTCGGCTCAGGTCATGATCTCACGGTTCATGGGTTCGAGCCCCAGTCAGGCTCCGTGCTGACAGCTCGGAGCCCGGAGCCTGCTTCGGATTCTGTGTCTCCCTCTCTCTCTGTCCCTCCCCTCCTTGTGCTCTCTCTCTCAAAAATAAATAAAACATACACTCTCTGTTTTACCTCCTCCCAAATCTGACCTCCTTCTCTCCGTCCCAGTCTATATAATCATAAGGAACTAACTGACTTGGGGTTGCAAATAACCTTCACGTGATGCTGTGTCTTCCTACAACCCCGTGGACAGCACCTTGGATGCCAACTGGCACCCGCTGGTTCGCTGTTGCCCATCCGGCTTCCCGCCACCTGCTGGGCCGTGGTACCCGGTCATCACGGAGCCTCGGCATTTCAGAACCGAAAAGAACGTGAAGATTTTTTCTTGCCCTGTCCCTGCAGTTTGCCCAAAGAGGAACCCGAAGGTCGGAGGTGCGAAGTGACTGCCCGTGAGCACAGAGCCGCGACTGGGTCCCCGATCCTGAGTCTGTGCGCTACCCCGCGGTCCTCGCCACCTCCAGCTTGGCGCGTTCATTCCGAAGTGTTCTCAGCCCATGCCGGTCTCTGCTGCACGCAGCTCGAACAATAAAGGGACCCCGCGGCATGAAAGCACCCGCAGGGGCTGGGGTGCAAACTCGGGCTGGTGGCCGAACTTGCTACGTGGCTGCAGCTGAGCCATAAAGCCCTTTGGTCTTGGCTGCCCCTTCTTTTAATTCGAATTTGCAAAGTAGAGCAATAAAATATAACAGAGGCTGCCTTTGATTTAGGGCTGCTGGGGGAGAGCCTCGAGTTAGATGGAGTTGTTTATTTAAATAAATGAATGGAACTTTAACAGAACAGCTAATAAACAAACCCTCCATAAGGTCACGCCAGGCTCCCCAAGACCCGAGGTGTTGGGTCTGAAACCCAGCCAAAGAGGCCAAGGCCTCACATGGGCCTCACAGAGGTCTCCAGTGGTCTCCGGGGTCCCCCCCGGGGCCTGGGGTTTGGAAAGCCTTGTGAGGAGCCACACCTGGGGACAGGCAGCAAGGGCTTTATTTTATCCACCCTAGAAGGAGGGACAGCCGAGGGGGCACTGACCGAGGCATCCACGTTGCCTTACGGCGACCAGAAATCCCTTCTCCCAGGCCGCCGTAGCCTCCGTGGACTCCAACTAAAGAGTAAGAGAGTGACTCCAGTCACAGTGCGGCTGACGTCCAAATCCGAATTTGTGAAACCTTTCGATTTGATTTACAATTCCCGTCGTTGGCGAGCTGGCCTCAGAAGGCCATCCAGCCCCAGGAGGGAATTTTCTCCCTCAAGCCTTTTTTCCTGCTGCCCCTTCCCTGCAGAATCATCCCTCGCCTCCCTCCCTCCTGTCTTTCAAGATCCGGTTCAGAAGCTGCATTCCGCAGGTTTCCTTCGCTTAACCACGCAGGCCAGAGTGAACTCTCTCTCTTCTGCTTCTCTAAGGGACTCGGTTGGACCTATGGCGTGCCACTGTAATGTATTGTTTTTTGGGTTTTTTGTTTTTGTTTTGTTTTTTACGTAGGCTTCATGCCCAGCCAGGAGCCCAACGCAGGCGGGGCTTGAACTCACCACCCTGAGATCAAGACCTGAGCTGAGATCCAGAAGTCTGACGCTTATCCGACTGAACCACCCAGGTGCTCCTGTAATGTGTTTTTTTTAATATTGCATAGCTGCGGGCACAATTTCTTCTCCTTGTGTGCTTTGCCCACAATCAGTGTTCAAGAGGAAGGGTGAAACAGAAGGACTAACCATTAGCGGTGCAGAGCCCGTCCCATTCCAGAGAAGACACGGGAGGCCCGGACGCGTGGCCATATTATGGTGCCATTAGGACCCGTCTCTGCGCACAAGATGAGCTTTGGAATTATTTTGTTCTGTTTTTGGCAAGATAGGCGCACCTCGGGGCTTCACGCTCCGTCCTTTGCCTTCCCACTGGCTGACGGTCACAATGGCTTATGACTTTCCTTTGCGGTGTTTTTACTAAAGCAGTTTTCCTAACGGGCTGTTTGCGGTCATTTCCCTTTCGCAGCTGGCCCCAGAGTGAAATGAAGACAAACAAACAAAAAATGATACCCAGGGGTTTATCAATTTTTTCTCCCTTATAAACTGGTAGTGCCTCTCAGCGGGAGAAGTTCACAGTCCCCAATTTACGACTCCTTTCCGCAGGACTGGTCTGCCCAGATTGACTCACGACGTGGAAAAAGCCCAGATCCCTCCGGCTGAGCCTGGTGCCCCCTTGCTGAGCCAGGCAACATCACTGTTGGGTCTGCGAAATGGTGAAATGTTTGCAGGGGTTGTAGATCCTGGAGCCCTGGTGACCTTACGGGGCTTCCAAATGAGCAGAGAGATTTTGTTCCCCTCCTTCCCCACGTATTCCCTCCAGTAGCTCTTTAATTTTCCCAAGGGGGGAAAAACCCCCCCCCTCTTATGATACTTAGTATATAGGAGTCAGAAAGAACCTACCAGGAACACCTAAAATTCTGAGCCAGAGTTAAAAAGGAAGAGCAGCAGGGGCCCGGATAAACCAGAGAGGAACCTATGAGACCCAAGGCAAAGGGATCGTGTTCATCGGATTTCTTCCCTGATCCAAAGAGGAAGAAGACCATAGCCGAACCCCATCAGGATGGTGTGTCGAATGAGCAACCCCTATGAGCCATGGCTTCAAAGTTATCATGAGTGACAGGAGGGGGTTTGTGTAAGGGACAGCTTCAACCTTCACACATGCGCTTTGTTAGACCATGCAAGACCACACTTGTGCTTTGCTTTAAGGACACAGTTTTTTCATTCATTTACAATTTCACTTCATTCATTCATTCATCGCTTCACTCAAAATGAGGGTCAACTACAAGCTGGGTAAATAGGAAGACAGTCTTTGGTCTCACAGAGCTTTCCATCTAGTGGCAGACATGAGTTTAAATAAATTATCCCACCAATTCACTGTGTAATTAGGGGATCGATCCAAAACTCAGTTTACACAGCACAGGTAAGAAGGCTAGCCCTAGGGAGGTCCCGTTGGATCTGAGCACCTAAAGACTGAAAAGGAAGGTGGAGACAGAATAAAAGAGGTAAATCGCGAAACAAATGCTAAGTGGAGAAAGGAAGATGTTCAACATCCTAGGACCGGAAGAAACTTTTCGAGTTTGAGAAACCAAGAATAGGTCAGGATGACTCGCCTGCATCAGCAAAGGGGAAAGTGGCTTAACTGAACCCTCGGGGGTTTACAAGAGATGGACCGTGCAACACCCTCTAGCTCGTGTTGAGGATAACGAAGGGGCAGCTATTGGCAAGGTCCGGCAGGACTTGATCGGATACCTCAAGCTTCTCTCTCCAATACCACCCTTGGGCCACCGCCTACCTCTCCATTGTCTACCTAATCAATCCCTGCCTCTCCCCTTACCAGTTGTGCTTCCTTGGCCGTGTTTAGGTCCCATGAGCTTCCTCTGTAAATTGTGGGAAAGTTGAGAGAATTAGGTGAGATGGTATCTACAGAGCTCCTGGAACACAGAAGGAACTCTGCAGGTTTATTTCCCCCCTTCCCCGCCCCTCATACCTCTACTCTCGAGATCTTGAATTTGGCGACTTCCTTTTCCAAATAAAACCATGTGTCCTGCTCCCTCTTTCCTTCCCCGCCCCACACAAATGTACTCTTACACCTCGTCCAGATAAATATTCACTTACTGACTCCATCCATCTAGCCAATTCCGCTTTCTATGTCCGTCCTACTCAACTTTCGACACCCATTTTGACCTCGTGGTTATTTACGACCCGCATTTGCAACGCCCTCCTGTTCCCTGGTGGTTGAAGCAGTAAAGTGGCTGAACTTGGGGACAGAGGTATAGTGCCTGGGAAATAAAGAGATGTTGCAGGTCAAAGGCAGGGCAGACAGGGACACTGTCTCGGGCTGGAGCCGACACAGAAGCAAAAGACCAGAGCCAGGCAAGCTGTTAGGTGAGTGGAGGCAGACACAACCTGACAGAGATAAGGGATCTTGAAACAAAAGCGAAAACCTTCCTCGGACAGGAAACCTCTCATTCCCTCCTCTGTCACTCTTGTGGCCGGATCCAACGATAGCCTTCCTCTCTCCAGCTTTGCTGAGTCCCGGGTTGCTGCCTGTAGCCACAGCCACATTAGCAGGCCAGACAGCAGGTTTTATGTAGCCATGCCGTCCGGCTTCCTCCAGAGATACCAGACCCGTACTCAGAAACCCCTGAGAGCGCCTTCCTGGTGTTTAAACAGACATTTAAATTAAGGAGGAAGTTTAAACTAGTTCACCTCTGAGACTCCTTCCAGTTCTGGGAGATTTTCTGTTCAACAGACCTTTATGTTAGTTCATGTTAAACTTATCTATTGAATAGATGATCAATGCTTATAGTAAAATGAAATTAAACAGCATGAAGGGGTATGTACCCAAAGCCCTAACTTACCTTCCTCAGAGGCAATTACTGTAACAAGTTTCATAGGTATATGCGTAGCAATTTTTTATAAATATTTACTTGTGAATAACCATTTATGAGTATAAATAGCTGGGAACCTTTTCTCAGCACTCGCTTATCTTTCAATCATGAAACTTCAAACTTACCCTATCCCTATTTACAGGATCAACCTCTTCCTATTTTGTGTCCTCACTGTGCTAAGTAAAGACCTAACTTATGGTGTCTAAAATGTTTTCCTGCCTATCACTGTCTGTATTACAAAATGATGAACGAAATAATAAAGTAGAAGGAAGAAACTGTAAGAGTAGCAGTGAGAATTAATGATAGAGAAAACAGTCATCCCAGAAACAAGTTATAGCTGATCTATAAAACCAGGGTCCATTCTTTATGGAGACTAATGAAGTAGATGCTTGGCAGGTCTGACTAAGAGAAGAAGAAGAGGAAGAAGAAGGAGTAGGAGGAGTAGGGGAAGGGGAAGAGAAGAAGGAGGAGGAGGAGAAGAGGAAGAAGAAGAAGAAGACGAATAGGAAGAGGAGGAAGGAGAAGAAGGAGAAGGAGAAGAAGGAGAAGGAGAAGAAGGAGAAGAAGAAGGATAAGGAGAAGGAGGAAAAGGAGAAGGAGAAGGAGGAGAAGGAGAAGGAGGAGAAGGAGAAGGAGGAGAAGGAGAAGGAGGAGAAGGAGAAGGAGGAGAAGGAGAAGGGGAAGGAGGAGAAGGAGAAGGAGAAGAAGAAGGAGAAGAAGGAGAAGAAGAAGGAGGACAAGAAGGAGAAGAAAAAGAAGGAGAAGGAAAGAAGGAGAAGGAGGAGGAGGAGGGGAAGAAGGAGGAGGGCAAAGAGGACAAGAAGGACAAGGAGGACGAGGAGGAAGAGAAGGAGGAGGAGAAAGTAAGTAATAGTGAAAGCAAGAAAAGTAATAGGTTGATAGTTATAGAGAAAGCTTTAAATTATAAGGGTATTTTATACCATTTTATGCCAACAAATTTGAACATCTAGATAAGATGGATAAGAAACTGACATGGTAATCAAAGATTGCCACTAAAACTCTGGGCCCAAGGGTTTTATACACAAATTCTGCCAAGCCTTCAAGGATTTGTGTCATTTAACTTATTCTACAGCATACAAAAGATAGGAAATTTCTCAACTCAATCTTCAAAGATAGTACGTGGAAAAAAAATGTTGGCCAGTCTCACATACATAGATATAAACATTTTAAGTAGCAAATTAGCAAGTCAAATCCAACAGTTTGATAATAGAATGTCAAAATGGTTTATCTCATTCACCATTGGGCAACTCAATAATATAATTCACCACATAGGCTGCTCAAAATAGAATGTGTGTGTGTGTGTGTGTGTGTGTGTGTATGTAGTCACCTTAAAAGATGCCAACAGGAACAGCTGATAAAATTCTTCATCCTTCCTCATTAAAACATACTTTCATAATATTATTTTATTTGAATAAAATGCCCTTAGTCTCTAAAATAGAGTCTTTACCAAATCCTCCAGTAAAAATCCCACATACCTGTGAAATATTAGAGGCGGTTTTACTAATTGAGAACAAAACGAGGATCTCTGTTATCATCGCCACTGGAAATATTAGCCAATGCAACGAGACAAGAAAAGGAGACTTAACTATTGCAAAGGAAGGCACCAAATGGCTCATTTTCACAGTTATTGATGAAGAAAGTCTATGAGAAGCCATTTTTTTATAAATAATAAGGTAATTCAACAAGGGGCCAAATAGAAGACAACATAACAATACCATTTCTTTTCTTATATATAAGAAAATAAAAAATATAATAATAGTAATAAGGCAAACATTTATATATCATTACATTTTGCAAGATGCAGCTCTAAGTGTTTAATATAGGTTAACCCACTACTTTATCCTCATAACAACTCCAGGAGTCAGATATCATTATTGTTACCATTTCACAGAAGGGTAAAAGCAAATTGCCCAAGATCATGCAGCTGACAAGTACCAGAGCCATGGTATGAACCAAAAGAGTCTGGCTGCATTTTCCATGCTCTGGAAATTATATCCAGAATGGAGATCCTCATTAAAAATTTTCTGAAGAATCCAAAAAGAATTTTCGTCAGGATGACAGACATATTTCAATGTGATAAAGTCAAAGAACGGTAATGATGGAAGGATTCAGATTCTCCCCGACACGGTCACCTGAACAGTGCCCTGATGAAACCCTTTTGAAGGCAATTGGTTGATATGTGTTAAAACTGAAGATAAACTGGGTGCTTGTGCTAAAGAGATCTTTCAGTATAAGAATACGTATTGCAGAATAGTTGGAAAGAGCATAAAATAGACAACTAAATGCCCATCAGAAGGAGAGCCTGGAAATAAAGGGTTCTATATCTTTATTATAAAATATTATGCAGCCGTCAAAAATGTAGTGATATGGAGGGGCGCCTGGGTGGCTCTGTTGGTGAAACGTCCAATTTTGGATCTCGGCTCAGGTCATGGTCTCATGGTCCTGAGATAAAGCCCTGCATCAGACTCTACACTGAATGTGGAGCCTGCTTGGGATTCTCTCTCTCCCTCTCCCTCTGCCCCTCCCCTGCTCTCTCTCTCTCTCTCTCTCTCTCAAATAAAAAAAAAAGCATTGATATGGAAAAATTGCAAAGACAGACTTTCAGATGAACACGGTGAACTGGAGAATATGCACAGAGTGATCCCTTGTGCTTTTGAAAGGCATAATATTGAGAGATACATGTGCATATTCATGCACAGAAATGGGACTGAAAGAAAAGGGTCCAAACTGCTGGCAGAAATGTCTCCTGAGAAAAGGACAAAGAGAAGGACAGGAGTGCAAATCCTTCAAGGTTTTCTCTCTATGACTCTGCATCATTCGAACCTCCTATAAGAGGAATGTATTTTGAAGTTTGAATGTGTCGTTTAAAAGGACACAAAACTTTAAGAAAAAAATTAAATACTACTCTCAAAACCAGAGCCCAGGAAAGGGAAAAAAATTTTTTTTTGGCTAAAGAACGTATTTAAGCCCAATTGCAAGCAGTTAGGTCTTTTTGAGTTTTTCGGTTTGTTTGTTTGCTTGTTTGTTTTTTGTTTTTTGTGGGTTGGTTGGTTTGGTTTTGCAAAAGGACTGATAATTTTGATGACAAGGGAGTTTGGAATGCTCATTCTTCTGACCACTTCTAGCAACGCTTAGCGAGGTGAGGGACAGACATCTTCTTCAGAACGAGAATGAATGAGAAGAACAAGAGAGCCCCGGAAAGGCAAGGAATTTGCCCTGTTGCGTAAGAACGCTGAATTGTGTTGGTTTCAGCTTAGGAAGCAAGGTTAACGAGAGCTGTTTAATAAGAGGTGTTTCTGAGAACGGCATTAGATTTGTGAATGGCCCTGCTTCACAGAGGAGTTTTGATGCCCTTTCTCAGAAGGCAGTGGAAAGCTCAGATCTTAAGACTCTCTTTGTTTTGGGGGGAGAGATTGGGGCTCAAGACTGGATGGTTTAAAACCCACCATACCTCCCAAGGTTGGGAAAAAAGGCACCGGAAAACCCTCCCTCCACCCCCATATTTAGTAATAGCAGCTGCAAGTCAGAGTGGGAGATAGCAGTTGGTACTCAGGAGGGGGCAGTGGTGTCAGAAAAAAAAAATTAAGGCAAAAGATCTGGAAATGAACACTGTCGCTTATGGTTAATAAAGCTGGTGCTGGGAACGTTCACCTTAGTATGAATTCTGGCCGCACAGCGCAAAAGTTCTGAGACCTTGGGCGACTGGCATACATTTTTTTTTAATCCTTAGTTTACTTACCTTTGAAATGGTGGTAGAATGATTTTCTCACAGGTTTGTTATGAGTCATAAATGAAATAATCTTGTGGAGTAGTGCAGTGCTTGGGACATAATATTCAATACATGTTAGTACTATTATAATACATAATAGTATTATTTATTTAACGGTTAATTTTGAGAGAGAGAGAGAGAGAGAAGGAGAGAGAGAGATGGGGGCGCAGGGGCAGAGAGAGAGGGAGACACAGAATCCGAAACAGGCTCCAGGCTCTGAGCTGACAGCACAGGGCTTGAACCCATGGGCCATGAGATCATGACCTGAGCTGAAGTCGGACGCTTAACTGACTGAGCCACCCAGGCACCCCGAGATTGCAATTCTTTTTTTATATATATTTTTAATGTTTACCTATTTTTGATAGAGAGAGAGAGAGAGAGAGCGCCAGGGAGGGGCAGAGAGAGAAGAAGACACAGAATCTGAAGCAGGCTCCAGGCTCTGAGCTGTCAGCCCAGAGCCTGACGCGGGGCTTGAACCCGTGAATCGCAAGATCGTGACCTGAGCTGAAGTTGGATGCCTAACCAACTGAGCCACCAGGTGCCCCAGAGACAAATACTTAAAAATTTTTTTTTTAATTTATTTTTATTTTTTGAGAGAGTGAGAGAGAGAGAGAGAGAGAGAGAGAGAGAACATGCACAAGTGAGCAGGGGAAGAACAGAGAGAGAGAGAGAAAGGCATCCCAGGCAGGCCCCATGCTCAGTGTGGAGCTGACGCAAGGCTGGGTCTCATGACTGTGAGATCATGACCTGAGTGAGGTCAAGAATGGACGTTTAACCGATTGAGTCACCCAGGCGCCCACAAACACTTTTAATACGTATTTTAAGTGGTGTTATTAATTACTTCAGTGTTACCCACCTAACTCTTATCAACTGTGAACATTTGTGTTCAAGATTCCTTTCCGATGAAGCACGCTGCCTTCACCAGAACAACCTCTGGTCAAGGAAAGAGATAACAGCTTTCTGAGTCAATCATGTGTAAGCACAGTCTCTAGCTTACAACAAGAACTTAGGGTTGTTACCAGAAAGAAAGGAAAACAATTCCTGAGGAAGTAAAGAGTGTGTGGCTTTAGTCCTCTTTTTCCATAATTGGATCTTTATGGGCACAGTAGGTGCCCTAGTTTGCAGCACAAAACAATCAAAGTATGAATGTCCCTCTTTGTATCAGGATTCTGCCAACTTTTGAACCAAGGATTCTTCTTAGAACAAGATGTGGCCTCCCTAAAGTCTGGTATTAATTTACCACAGGTAAAGAGAACCAAAGACCACGTAGAGCCTAGAATATTAATTATGAGAAAATTTAACTCCGAGATTGCAAGCCTTATCTGTAAAGTGCTATATAGTAAATGTTTTAGGCTTCTGAGAATCTGTGGTCTTTGTACAGCTAAGCAACTCTGCCTGCTGTTGCAAAAAAAGCAGTCCTGAACAATACAGAAATGAATGGGCATGGTCGTGTTCCAATAAAACTTTATAAAAACAGGTGGAGGGCCAGCTTTGCCGAAGGGCAACTCTTGGATTCCAGCTGGTTTCCAGCGGAAACTACATCCAAATCACAAAGAGCCAACACATTTGCACAAGAGGAGGAAATATATATTAACACTGAGTGGTATTATCCATAAACAACAGTAAGACAGGACTGCTTAGGGAGATCCATCATTGCGAGAAGATGCTTATGTTGATAGTGAGGTAGCAGCCCCCGTGGGGGGGCATCACGGTAGGTTTACCTTAAAATGTTGGGTGGAGAAAGGAATGGAAAAGTAACCAGAGGAGGCTGTTAAGGCTGTTTTCCTCCTCCACAATGGAGAATACCTGTACATTTTTCACAGTGAGGTTGGTAGAGGGAAATGATTAAGTCACTAGGGAAATGGAAGGACTTGGTATCATGAACAGGTAGAAAAGTTTGCCCAGACAGGAAGGAGCAATGCTTCCTACTTCAATGGAGGAATGAGAATTGAGTTGGTTCCTCAAGGACATTTGGTTTCTCCATTTTCCATTCTTTCATGAAATATTGATCTATGCCTTTCTCCTCCTGCATCACCTCCAGCCTTACATCATCGTTTAGTTGGATGTTAGTAGGCCTTTCTTTCTTGAGGTGAAAGAACTTAGGCCAGCGATCTTCCGATTTACTCACGGGATGCGTCCAAAGAGAAGGCACCCAATATTATCTTCACTAGGACATCGGACTGGAGACAAGGAAGCATGTGTGTCCTAGACTGTATCACAGGGTTATGAGGCTGCTCTGTTACCAAGCCTGGGTTTTAGATTGAATTAAAAACCATCTCAATTTAAGAGGTCTCCTGGCAAAATGCTGGCCTACCATGTGAGTGGATGAGCATGAAATATGGCAGGCCACAGCTATCCTTCCTGAACGTCTGCAATCAAAGGATAAATGAATATGACCGATTTTCCTGAATAAAGCTGGGTTTGCGTTTAAGATAAATGGCCAGGCAAGGTGAGGTTCGATGATGAATGAATTGGGATTAGCATTGCAGGCGTGATGGAGAAAGGCTTTCTATTCCTGATACTTAAAATCATTACTCTTGGTTAACATCTGCCACAATTAATCACTCCACCCCCCGTGTTTGCTCAGAGTACTTTGTTTGGATCTCAATTGAAGCCCCGATTTTAGTCTACCTTCTATCATCCATAGATGTATAAAAGCCTGTCTTGCCAGTGGGCTGTGATTCCCTTGAGAGCAGGCACCGTTTTAGCTAATTTTGTAGCAGAGTGCGAACTCCGGAATGTCTATCGAGCAATGGTTTGGGGGATGCAATCTTAGGCAAGACAATGTAAGAGTCTGTGGGCTGGGCTTGCAATGCATTTTTGCTTAGACTTTTAGGTAGCTTTAAGTGGTGGCTGACGGAGGAATATTAAATCTCTGGTAAGCCACCCTTGGGCACCAAAAGACTCCCTAAAATACCGCGTACGTACGTGGTTGAGTTGAACGTGTTGATATTTTACCTGAATTTCTTTAAAAGTTAAGGGCACAAAGGAAATGCTTTTCACCCAGCCCATCTTTCTCATAGAGATGGCTGCTTCACATCCCTGGAAGGCATATTTTGGTGACTTCTAATGACCACGTCCTTCTAAGACCAGCGGATTCTGTTTAGAAGTGCCGGCCTTTGGTGTTGCTGAGGCCGGGTACATAATCTAGCGCTGGGAGCTCAGACATAACTGAGTCACTCAGCACAATAGCGAGAAGAGGCCTGAGGGGGAAAGAGTGACAGCTTGAGGAAAGCCAACTAGAGCCAGGCAGGATGAGAAAATACGGAGAAAGGCAGAAGGGAAGACTTCCAACCCCCTTACCATACACACACACACACACACACACACACGCACGCACCCCTTCTCTGGTGGCACGGTTGAAAATGGATTTTGGAGAGCAGAAATATCTAAAGGGCATTTAAATCTGTACCCTGAGAAGTACATGCTTCAGGCGTGGTGACCTGAACAACAAAGATTTGTGTCCCCCAGTGTGAAAGGGTAGAGTTGATCCTACCCAGCCAGAGGCTCCATTTCCCAGCCTCCTTGCATGGGGGGGGGAGGGGGGGGTCCATATGGTTAGTTCTTGCCAATAAAATGTGAGTGAACCGAGGTGTGACCTTTTGGATTGAGATTTTCACCATCTCAATACTGGGTGCTCTAGGTCAAGGGTTAGCAATTTTTTTTTTTTTTTGTAAAGGGCAGATAATAAATATCAGTAGGCTTTTCAGGCTACCCAGCCTCCACTGCAAGTCCTCGGCTCTGCCAATTTAGCAAAAATCAGCCATAGAAGATATGTACACAAACAAGTGTGTCTGTGTCCCAGTGAAACTTGACTTATGGACGTTGCAACTGAATTTTGTGTAATTTCCACTCGTCCCAAACGGGTCGTCTTCTTTTGACAGTAGCTATCTAGGTTACACCATAGCCCTGTGGTGGTTGCTTTCTCTGAGTCGGTATCGATTCCTTTCTTCCTCTTTCCAAGGGGGACGCTTCCCCTTGGAAAAGTGGATCTCTCTGTCTCTCTGTCTCTGTCTTGTGCATACCTTTAATCTCTTGCCTCCTGCCTTCAAGGATGCTACCATCTTTTCCTATCCTTTAATGTGAAAGCAGAAAGAAAACCCGTTTCACTAAGCCCTACTGACTTCTCAAGCTTCTGACTTCTCTGCCTTTCTCTTCGTAAATAGCCTTCGTATCTCAGAGCAATTTTAGGTTCGCAGCAAAACTGGGCAGAAGGCACAGAGATTTCCTATATATCCTCTTTCCCCACAACCTCCCCCATTATCAGCATCCCCCACCCAGGCGGTACATTTGTTATGATTGATGGACTTACACCGAGACATCGTGATCATCCAGAATCCATAGTTTACATTAGGGCTCACTCTTGGGGGTGTAGATTCTATGGGTGTAGACAAATATAGCCGTCATTATAATATTAGGCAGAGTATTTTCATTGCCCTAAAAATCCTCTGTGCTCTACATACTCACTCCTCCTTTCCCTCTAACCCTTGGGAACTACTGGTCTTTTTACTCTCTCCATAGGTTTGCCTTTTCCAGAATGTCAGATCTTCAGAATCACTCAGCATGCAGTCTTTTCAGATTGGCTTTCTGTACTTAGTGATACGCATTTAACTTTCCTCCCCGTCTTTTCATGGTTTGATAGCTCATTTCTTTTCGGTGTTGAGAGTGCACTAGGATGTCATGATGGACCGCAGTGTAATCCATGTACCCACTGGAGAACATCTTGTTGCTGTGACTTTTCTTTTCAACCGCTAAGATACTGAGCCGATGCTTGACCTACAGCCTTTTTTTCTCATTCATTACTGTTATCTTTTGCAGTCCAGTATCAGTCCTATTCACACTATACTAACAGCTCTTGGGGGCACCGATGATTTCTAGGTGGGCCAATCAGTGGTCTTGTCTAAGTCTTTATCCACCCTAACGACCGCTGTCTTTGGCACTTTAGAACCCTAAGTGTCATAGGTGTGGAAACGCTCCCCCTTGTTATGTATCACCTCGGAGCCTGCATGAAATTATTCATTAGCCATTGGTTCTTGGTACTTACAGTAAAGGAAAGCTAGACCATACGTGAACTTGAGTGTTGGTTCAGGCAAGAGAGAGGTCTGTGCCTTTTGCTAGAGATGTCATCCAGGGTGCGCATGTGTGCTGTCATGAATTAAAACGATCAGGACACTTAGTCCCCCCTGACAAAGCCAACTGCTTCAGCAAGTAGAAAAAAAATGGATGAAAACAGGAGAAATGCCTGAAATACAAGAAAAAGGAACAAAGTACTTTTTAATATAGTTTGGTTATAGTATTTACATAGCATCATATTGAATCAAATGTAAAGTCACCAATGGTCGACATTTTTGACCTACAGCTACGTATCTTTACACAATGTATAGTCAGGATTCACTCTTTACGGACACTGATGAGTGACAGTGGAATGAGAAAAACCTACCAGGGTGACCTGGTCGTGTTTTTCTGTTTCACAGATGAGTAAAAGAGGACGGAGATCATACACCTGTGATGTACATCTACTCCCAGAACCTGGGTCTTCTGCTTGGACCCTCCCCTTCTCGAATTGCCTAGACCATTGAGCTATAAATTCCACACTTCTTTCTTAGGTAAGGCTTTAAAAAAAACTGAGCTATTTTCATACTCTACTGAAAACTGTTTGACCCTGAGCAGTTTACGAGTGAGATTTTCAACACTGAAATATTCCATCCACAACTCCCCAAGGCCAAGGATTCTCCCCGATATTTGGAGCTTTGCTCATGTTTTCAAGCCAAGCTCATGCAAGCACAGATCAATTCCAGCCTCCAGTTTGCAGAAAGATCTCCTGCATCTTCTCTGCTACCCAGTTGAAAGTTTCTTGACTCAGTTCCAAGGAATCCTTTCCACCTCCGTTTTATTAAAATTCATTTTATCATATTACAACCTTTCAAGAAGACATGTACTGCAACAGGAAAATAAATAGAGCCAATCTCTTTTGTATCATCAAAGTCCTTAAATGATGAAGATATGAAATACCACTTTCTTTTTTTTTCCTGTTCATCATCATGTAGAATGATTATTGAGGCTAATTGAAGCCTGTTACATTTTTCTGCTATTGATGTGGATTTTAGCTGAAGTGGAATGAAACATATCGTCTATGAAGGGAGATTACTTTTACAAATTAAACCAATGTATCTTACTGAGTTCTATTTCCAGAAATGTGACCTTATTACACTTCATAATTTAAAATGAGAGCAATAAAGACATACTAGGCAACATGACTTCTAATAATGCCTGCTGGATTTGAATTAAGTTTGGTCTTGACCATTAAAACATCACAAGGTACCCTGTGGGGACTGTGATGAAAAGCTCCCCATTGGATCAGTTGTTCCTGGCCATTCCAGACAAGATAGCATCCTTCCTCTGTTCTTAGTAAATAAAACGCTCTTGAGTATTCTTGTTGTTGCTACAAGAAGAGGAAAATCCGATTCTCTGTATAGCTGCCTGCAAGGTGAGAAAGAAAAGGAAGGAAGAGTGGGGGAAGGAAAGAAAGGCAGGCATATCGCTTCTGGGCCTTTTGGCTAAGATCAAGTGTGGAAAGAAAGGCAGGCAGGCTTACAGTCCAGATTTATTTTGAAGAGGAGAAACTGGTGGGAGAACAGGGGAGAAAAGAAACCCAAAGGACAGGGTGTAGGGAGCCTGGTGTCGGGGAAGGACAGCTGGCAGAAGGGGCCACACTGGAACAGGAAGAGTGTCCTGATGCACTGGGCTGGGGGAGGGACGAGTTCTAGAAAAATACATTGGAAGTTTCTAGAGCATCGGGAGAGGGGCTGAGGCTAGGACGGAGCAGACACAGGTGGGGCAAATTAAAAGACTTGACTGCAAAAAAAATAAATAAATAACAGTAAGGTTGTTCAAATATGCCAGGTGAGCAAGAAAGTGCAAACCTCTTAAGCCCTTAGTTCTCCTGAAATGGCTTCCCCATCATCACACGATAGTATTCAAGAACCGGTCCCTTCAGGACATCCGATCTCAGATGGTTGTGATATGCACACAAAGCTACAGAGGAGTATAGAGAGGGGACTTTAAGAAGAAAGTACTGACTGCAAGTCAAGTCTCTCATTTAGAGCCTCACTGGTTATGTCTCTGGGACATTTTCTGTCCCTGTGTGGTCTCCTGTCGTAGGCGTAGTGAAAATGCCTTTAATCCTCTGTGTCTAGCTGGCCTTGACCCCAGCCAGAGTAAATTGCAGACACTCTACATCACCTTGTCCAGTCTCAAACTACCCCATGCACTAAGGCCTGTTTCCCTTAAGAGCGGACAAAATCTAGAGCTGGGACACAGCGGTGTGGCCAAGTCACAGATTGCCCACATTCTTCCCCTGCTTACCGGGGATATCAGTTTGAACTGGCAAGTTTTTTAAACCATTCTCCATCCGTAAAATATGAATATCAATACTTCCTATTTTGCAGGGATGTTGTGAGAATTAGATAAAACCTATAGAGAATACGCCAAGCTCTAGGACTGACAAAGAGTCGATACTCATTGATTACTAGTAGGTATTACCACGGCTGCTAATACTTCTACTGCTACTGCTACGATTTCTGTGCTTATTATTAGACCACTCACCCAGCATCTTTCCCCTGGGTATTGCCCCCTTCTCTACCACTTATCTGGTTGCGGTTGGAGTAGCCATGTCTATACAATGGTACTTGTCTTCTCTATCCACTTCTACCCCTCTATCCACTTCTATCCACTGTAGTTCATGCTCCAGGAACTGTGGGTTGATAATCAAAACTCAATCAGTGGGTCCCTTCTAAATAAATTTTAATTTGAGAACAAACGACAGTCAACCCAGACTTTTCGACCCGGCTGAACCCATAGCGTGTAAAAGATGGGTGATGTCATGGGCTATTTTCTGTCATGTGGAAAACTGAGGGATGTGGACCATAGCAACACTTCTTTAATCTTTATTGAGCAGCAGAATTACTATAAGGGCTTGTAAAAATACACATTGCTGAGCCCTAACCCTGTTTCTGATTCTGGGGCCGGGTCTGAGAATATGCGTTTGTAACAAGCTCCGCGGTAATGTTGATTCTGTTGGTCTGCGCACCACACTTTGGGAACTACTTGTATACAAGAAGAGGGAAGAATAACACCAAAATGTGGAACAAATCAAAGATAGGTAGGTAGATAGGACATATATATTATTCTGGCTTCTCCAGAGATTCAATATCTTCCTAAATTTCAGATGCCTTCATTTGATTTCGTGAAATACTCCAAGATCATTCTAATAATGCCCCTTTCTTGCCTAACTGAACTGGCTTGGTGTTTTTGGCACGCCAAAAGATGATTCAAGAGTTTTGGGTGGGCAATACAGTCTCCTGTACTTAAAAAGCCAATTCTTCATATTTCGTCTCAAACTTTCAGATAGCGTCTATATTCGTACTCTGTACAGAAGAGAAGGAGTTTACTCTTCAGAATACAATGAGGACTTCAAAATGAGGCTGAAGGGCTCTCCCTCCAGGAAGACAGCAGCGCTAAGGCCCATGATGTCCGTGTAATTCTGTATGTAGCCAGAGCAGAGGACCACTGGTTTCGCCCAGTGAGAAAAGGGACTCAGGCACTTCCAACCACTGCCCGTGTTTGCAGGACCTCACTGCAGCCTTGCGCATGAAACGAGCCTGAGCTTGGGCAGTAAGACAGATTCAGATTTGAGCCCCAGTTTTGCCATTGCCAGCTGGGTGATCTTGGAGAAGTTCCTTAGCGTTTCTGATCTTCGGTTAACTCCTCTGTTGGATGGATGAAATAACAGAATCACTCTACAGGGTTAGAGTGCCACTGACAAACTGTGGGAAGGACCCCCGTAGTTTTGGCGCATTTGTGGAAGGGGAGTAAGCAGCATTATCATCACTTTTGGGAGGCGGGGGAGGGAGGCCAAGAGGACCCACGTTTAGCATAAGAGAGAACGCAGAAAGCATAATTGTGTGGCCAGCGATGAGTCCAGAGGGTTGATCTGGGCTCTTTCCTTGTCCTTCCATATCCCTAACCATATCAAACTCTCCTGCTGGGAGACGCAGAGTCTTAACCTTTCCTTATAATTCTGATCATACCACCAAAGTCTTGTCTTCTGTCTGCTTCTTTCTTTCCATCCAGTGACTCTAATTCCCGATCGGAGGACAGAGTGACCAAAACATTTCCTGCCTGGGAAAGTCAAGTCCCCTCTAGAGAAAGCCCTGGAACGCCCTCACCTGCTTGTCAGGTCCCTGACACACACACTTCTGGGATACGGCTGGTGAACAGATAGCAGCGGGAGCAGACCCCTGACTGTGTCACCAATTTTCACACCATCATGGGAGGTCTCCTGAGCCTAATTGGCTGGGCCACACCAGCTGAGACCTACCAGGTGTAACGCTAATGCCATTAGGCTGATGTTGAAAGAATAAACATGTCAGAACCTTGGCATTCTGATATGTGCTGCCTCCTTTTATGCAGGAACCCTGCGAGGCTGTGCCTAAGCAGTGATGTCTTGGTATCCACATCTCCGGAATCCCTCCGTGCCCTCAAAGCTGCAGCATGCCCTCTCTAATATTGTTACTGGGGGCAAATCTTCATTTGCTCAGAGTAGATCTGATTTTGGAAAATAGCTGAGAGCTATTCATTCCCAAGCCCGGCGACAAGGAGAGTGATCAAGCAGGGTAATAGCACTTTGGGTAATAAACAAGTGTGACTTTGAGATTGATTTTGTTGGGCATGGATCATAAACCGATTCTGAGAGAAGTCAGAAATGCAGTTGTACGAGCTTTCCCAAATAGGCTGCCTCCCTAAGTGAACGAGGAGTGAACTCATAAACGCTGAGTTCCTACTGGGTAACAGACGCTTTCCATACACAGTCTTTAAATATATAATCTCACAATTATGCCGTATGATCAACATTTGCAAAAGAGGGAACAGACTCCCAGCTCAACAACCTATCCAGCGTCACAGAGGTAACAAATGGCGGCGTCCAGATCAGACTTTAAACTACCTGACTGCGAATACTCGTGCTCGGGGACTTACCCAGGGGGGCTTTGTGACCCACTCCCTTCTCAGCCTCCTCATTTTCTCCCCATTCTCTTCAGCTCTCTCTCCTCTGACCCTCAGCTTCCTGCCCGGCACCCTCCACCTTCTCAGGGTAATTTGCCTAAAAGATAAAGCCTTCAAATAAGCCCTACCCAGGTCTACAATGGCAAGACGTGGCAATTACCCCCAGCTTTTCTCCTAAATCACCCCAAGCAAAAAAAAAAAAAAAAACAAAAAAAACAACCAAAAAACAAGGACGGTCAAAAAAACTCTGCCCTGGATGTAACCGGGAGACATCAGTACCCTAAAATGACAACACAATTGTGTCTGGTTATTTGTGGTAGTTCTGTTCTGTAAAGTCACCGAGAACACCAAATTAGTGGGTACTGAACCAATGCTTCCAAGGGAAACACAGGGTTAGGGTCGTGTAAGCCCCCGGTCACTACATTTTCATCAATCAATCCATACTTAACCTTGTCTTCTGTGTGTTTCTGTTTAAAAACTCCTTACTTGGTATGTATTGCTGATTCATTAACATTGAACTCATGGCCAGATCATGCCTGATCAAAGCTTCTCCAGCTCATGTAGTCTCTCCATAAGGCACAGCACAGCCTTCTTGTATTTAGGAACACTGGACACCACTTTAGCACCGTGTTTGGGGCCATTTTAAACAGCAAAGTCATCAACAACCAGCTCCAAAATGCAAATAACGTGGCACTAAAAGGGATACTTGTTTATAGTCTGAAAGCTGAGCTAAGAAAACAGAGTGTCACCTTGTTCGACCTCAGCCAGGACTGTGTGTGTGTTGAGTGAATTCATGCTCGTCACTCTAAGCATGTCCCTGGATGACCACAAAAGTGCCACAGGTCTCGATTCGGGGGTTACACATGAATTTTAGTGAAAGGGAAAGTTCACAAACACAGAATCTGTGAATGATGAGTATCCACTGGATGTAAGAAAATGAAATGAAGATCTGACTCTGGAGAAGAGGCAGAGAGGGTACTCAAGGCTACATATCTCATCTCCAGTAAAGTTGGCAGAGCACTTTTCCAATGGAAATGGGAGTGGTGGGGAAACCATTTGGAAAAATGGAGGTAAGTGAGCAGGTTGGTAGGGGAAGTTTCTCTCAACTTGATCTGGCACTCTGTAGAAATGAGGAAGGTGGGGCAGGGTGAGGAATCACATAGGCAAGCCATTCTGCAGGGAGTGGAGTGAAGGAGAAAGACATCTGTACTACCCACAGCACATTCACTGCCAACCCTGCATGGTCGGGGGGAAGTACTTACTAGAAGAGCCTGCTCACATTTAACACCTATTATCATGATGGGGTGCCTGGGTGGCTCAGTCGGTTCAATGTCCGACCTTGGCTCAGGTCATGATCTCATAGTTTGTGGTTTCGAGCCCTGCGTCGGGCTCTGTGCTGACAGCTCAGAGCCTGGAGCCTGCATCCAATTCTGTGTCTCCCTCTCTCTCTGCCCCTCCCCTGCTCGCACTCTGTCTCTTTCTCTCTCTCTCAAAAATAAATAAACATTAAAAAAAATTTTTTTTAATAAAACCTATTATCATGAAGAGAATTTCTGCAAGCCTGGAGCATTTCTCCCCACCTCCTACAAATTGCAGGGCCAGGAAGGATTCCATCTGCTCAACGATGAGTAGAAAAAAAGAACAAGAAAGACAAATGAAAGATGAGGAACATTCACCAACAAAATGTTGCCATGGGGCTGAGGAAAATTAATCAAGCATATCATTCAATAAGAACCCTAATGAAACAGTCACCTTTATTAGATAAAAACACAAAGCATACATACAAGGGCTCGAGAAGGATAAGTGATGTGATAGAAATAAAACATGAGTTGGAAATTATTAGGGGAAAAGAATGAAAGAAAACTAAATCCACAAAGGCCACACATTAAGAGTCGCACATGGGGGAATAAACACCATCGCAAACATGGTAAGGGATGCGGACAACAGAAGCAAGGAAAGGAAGGACAATGACTTGGAATAAGCAGAGTTTAAAAGAATGGAAGAGGTGAGAATAGACAAGAAAGGTACAAATGTTATACTTTAAAAATAATTGGTATTTCCAAAAGAAGATGGAGAAGAAGAAGGAGAAGAAGGAGAAGGAGAAGAAGGAGAAGGAGAAGGAGAAGGAGAAGGAGAAGGAGAAGGAGAAGGAGAAAAAGAAGGTGAAGGAGAAGGAGAAGAAGAAAAACTATCAGAGGATAAACCTCAGCTAACTAGAAATAAATGGGGGAAAAAGACTAATGAAATTGTAGGGCTAAGATTAAAATAACAGTGGATAATGGTTCAGAATAAAAAGTAATTCAAACTCTAAATGTGCCAAATGAAATCACCAACAAAAATTTGAAGGAAAAGGCAGACAGAGGCTCAAAAATACCACTGTAGCCATGGAGGGTGAGGCAAGACATCATTTAAAGATGGAATATCGGGGCTCCTGGGTGGCTCAGTCAGTTAAACAACTGACTCTTGATTTTGGCTCAGGTCATGATCTCACAGTTCGGGAGTTCGAGCCCCACATCAGGCTCTGTGCTGACAATGGGATTCTCTCCCTCTCCCTCTCTCTCTGCCCCTCCTATGTTCTCTCTTTCTCTCTCTCTCTCTCAAAATAAGTAAAATAAGCTTAAATTTTTTTTAAAAAGATGGAATATCGAGTCATGAAATTATAAGTATACTTAACAGCTATAAGATAAACACTGAAAAACAGTAGTCAACTAAAACTGGGTTGTTGAAGCTAAGGGGAAAACGTGGAGATATTGTAGCATACCAATTTTGGGTTTTTTTGGTAGATATTTAAATGTTTACATAGATATTTAAATGCCATACATAAATGTATAATATGCATCTTTACGTTTACAAAACGAATTCTTGAAGTATAACATTTCCAAATTATCAAAACACACTCCAGATGCCAAGAAAATTCAATGATAGACACAGATTTTAAAAAACACCCACACAAGAGATCAAGAAAAACACAGGACTTAACATAAAATGTATTATGGAACTACAAAAACATTATTTGTTGTGATATAAATGGCCACCGCTCACTCTTTAAAAGAAAAGAGGCTCGGGGCGCCTGGGTGGCTTAGTCAGTTAAGCGTCCGACTTCAGCCAGGTCATGATCTCGCGGTCCGTGAGTTCAAGCCCCGCGTCGGGCTCTGGGCTGGTGGCTCAGAGCCTGGAGCCTGTTTCCGATTCTGTGTCTCCCTCTCTCTCTGCCCCTCCCCCGTTCATGCTCTGTCTCTCTCTGTCTCAAAAAGAAATAAACGTTAAAAAAAAAAAAAGAGGCTCAATCACAGAGAAAAACCCCAGGTTTTTTTTTTTAATTTTGTTTTTTAATGCTTATTTATTTTTGAGAGAGAGACAGAGTGTGAGCAGGGGAGGGGCAGAGAGAGAGGGAGAGAGAGAATCCCAAGCAGGCTTTGTCCTGTTAGTGCAGAGCCTGATGTGGGGCTCAATCCCATACACCATGAGATCATGACCTGAGCTGAGATCAGGAGTCCTAGTTTTAAACGGACTGAGCCACCCAGGAATCCCTAAAACCCCAGTTGGGTTGTGTGAATAGATGAATCTAACTCAAAAGAGGACCAAGAAAGGTTGAATATACAAAGACAGGCAAACAAAAACCCAAACAAAAAATTGGTCAGGATCTTAAGAGATAAAATTACATTCCAAGTAAAAAGACTTCAATGAATCAAAGAAGAACATTTGAAAAGAATAAGTTTGAAGCCCTAAAGGTTATTGACTATTTGCCAAATAACAGCATTATTACTGTTACTATGTATTATTATTATATCATAAAGGAAATGAACAGGAAATACCTAGATAAGTAGACACAATCATAGGGGCTTGACTTTACTCCTCTAGTCCACAAAAGGGCAAGTAAATTTGAAAAAAAGTGGTTAAAAAGGTGACAGGGGCTCCTGGGTGGCTCAGCGGGTTAAGCATCTGATTTCCTCTCAGGTCACGATCTCGTGGTCTGGTCTGTGGGTTCAAGCCCCACGCTGGGGTCTGTGCTGACAGCTCGGAGCCTGGAGCCCGTTTCAGATTCTGTGTCTCCCTCTCTCTTTCTCTCTGTCCCTCTGCTGCTCACGCTCTGTCTCCCTCTCAAAAATAAATAAACATTAAAAAAAAAAGTGCTCTCCAACTATGCTGATAGGGACCCCACTTCCATGATTTATCATTGAAAGTAAGAAGCGAAGGGGCGCCTGGGTGGCGCAGTCGGTTAAGCGTCCGACTTCAGCCAGGTCACGATCTCGCGGTCCGTGAGTTCGAGCCCCGTGTCAGGCTCTGGGCTGATGGCTCAGAGCCTGGAGCCTGTTTCCGACTCTGTGTCTCCCTCTCTCTCTGCCCCTCCCCCGTTCATGCTCTGTCTCTCTCTGTCCCAAAAATAAATAAACGTTGAAAAAAAAAAAAAAAAAGAAAGTAAGAAGCAAAGTGTAAAAAAGAAAAATCTAGGTCTAGCGTGGTACTATTTATGCCCACCAAAATAATACATGTGCATACAGATATACATGTAGAAGCGTAAGCTTGTGTCACACCCACCTTTCGAGAAGGACGTTAACAGCAGTTTGCATTTAGGCACGCGGACAGGAAAGCGATGATAGGTGGGTCCAGTATGAAATGGGTAGGAGAGGGCCCTGACTCAGAAAGCACACACTGCTGTTTACATTCCCACTCTGCTGCTGGTCAACTCCGCGACTTTGAGCTCACAGAAACATTTACTTCTTTTTGCAATGATTTGTACAAGGACCGGAGGTGCTACAGTTTACAATGGCAGACATGGAGTAGGAGCTTCATAAATGGTAGGTGTTGTTATGGACACATTTTAATATATTTTTTTAATGTTTATTTATTTTTGAGAGAGGGAGACAGAGTGCAAGTGGGGGGAGGGGCAGGGAGAGAGGGAGACACAGAATCCGAAGCAGGCTCCAGGCTCTGGGCTGTTAGCACAGAACCCGACGCGGGGCTGGAACTCACAAACCACGAGATCGTGACCTGAGCCAAAGTCAGACGCTTAACCGACGGAGCCACCCGGGCGCCCCTGGGCACATTTTAAAAGAACTCCATTCAGCCACGGATAAGGCCAGCTTTAGGAGGCCTTAAAACAGTTCAAGACCCAGGAAAAGCCAATGTTTCCATTCGGGGCTGAAGGCAGGAAAGAGCTGATGTCTCAGTTTGAAGGTAGTCAAGCAGGGGGAATTCTCTTACTCGGGGGACAGTCAGACTTTTTGTTCTGCTGAGGCCGTCAACTGATTTTTCCAGGCCCACCTGCATTGGGAAGAGCGATTGTTCTACTGAGCCTACTGATTCAAATGTTAATCCCATGCAAAAACACTCTCAGGGAAATACCCAGAATAATGTCTGACCAAATATCAAGGTATTTGACCAATACCTTGTTTGACCAAACAAGGTAGCTGTGGGCCAGGTAACTTGACACATAAAATTAACCATCCCACAAGGATATGGGAGTGAATAGGGAGTCACCTCGAAAAAACTAGCAAGTGTCCCTGAGAGTCTGGAATAGGACGGGAAGGCAGTTACTAGAGAACAGATTGACCCAGATCCTAACGGTACAGAACTGCAAAGTAGCCAAAGGAGAATTTACCTGGTGCTATTGATGGTGGGCGGGGGGGTGGCGGGGCGGGGGGGGAGGTGAACATGAGGTCATATTCATATGGAAGCCTTGTAAACTTGGAGTAGCATGAGAGAGGCTTGCACAGCCAATAAGGATTTAGAATGAAGGCATTATTGTCTCTATTCATCTTTTGTCCAAGCCAAACTGGATGTCACTGTGGAGCCAGTGAAGGTTAAGGGACTTGTGAAATCTGTGCAGATGTTTCTGAACGAGAAGTTCTGCCCTTCTGAATGCTGAGTGTGAGATGTCAAAGAAGTCCAGTGTGGTTCTCTTGCTATGTTAGCGTCGATCGCCCCGCCCCCAGTCCCAGGACGAGAGCAGGGCCATCAAGGGACGGGGAGTTCCCTTCAGACTAAACTGGCCCCGTTCTTCCAGGGAGCTCCGCCCAGGGGCTGAAGTTATAAATTTAGTAGTAATTTGGCCTTAGGATAATAACATGTAAAACCGTGGAACTGAATGAGAGAGACCACATAGGGCAGTGGTTCTCAGCTCTGAGTGCACGTAAGGGTCACCTGGGAAGCTTTTAAAACCTGCCAAAGCCAGGGGGCCTCTGGGTGGCTCAGTCGGTTGGGCATCTGACTCTTGATTTTGGCTCAGGTCATGATCCTAGGGTCGTGGGATCAAGCCTCGTGTGGGGCTCTGAGCTGAGTCTGGAGCCTGCTGGAGATTCTCCCTCGTCCCCTCTGTCCCTTTTCCCCGCTTGTGCTTTCTCTAAAATCAAAAAATCAAAAACCTGCGAAAGCCAGAGCCCCACACCTGGAGATTCTCCTTTCCCTTGTCTGGGGCCCAGGCAGCCCTGCATTTAGAAGCCAAACCCCGATGACGCTTATGTACAGGCAGAGTTGAGAGCACCGAATCTGGGAAAGAGGAATCTCAGGCAAACTTTGAAGCAGTCGACATCGGACATCGATTTGAGAAGTTGTGGCCATTGACGATAAGAAAGCCAGAGACGAAGGGTTTTGAGAGAAGGTCAGTGGTACCGCATGCCCGTGGGTGAATCAGATGAGGTTAGAGAAGTGAGCAATGCATGTGACAACAGGGAAGCGGTTTGCAACCTTGAAAAGAGTGGTAGGGACAGAAGCCAGACTGGAGTGAGCTGCGGTGGAAAGAACTTCACAGCGACATTTTTGAGTTCTGCTCTGAAGAGATGAGCATAAATGATGCAGCAGCGGCTGTAGGAGATGGGAGAATGGAGAGCTTTTGACTACAGTGATGGGGACGTCCTAACAGAAAAGAAGAGTTTCACGAGGAAGGAGAAAACCATGGTTCCTGCAGGCGCAGTAAGGGGAAGCAAGAAGGCATGGAGTCCAGATGAGTCAAAATCAAGGTCAGCCTTTGATGGGAACGGGGATCCCTCCTCTTTGGAACCAAGAGGGAAGATGGAGAACACACAAACTAGTCAGGTCTGTGAATCTGGTGGCGAAGAGGCAAGATAGTCCCCATCTGATCAGGCTTCTATAAATATTTATTTATATCAATAGGATCGAACGGTGAAAAATAATATTTTTAAGTCACTCCGTGGATTATACCATGGACATATTTTCACGCGAATAAATATTCATCTCAATCGTCCTTTTAAAATTACTGCATAGGGGTGCCTGGGTAGCTCAATCGGTTAAGCATCTGACTTTGGCTCAGGTCGTGAGCTCACTGTCATGGGTTCGAGCCCCGCGTCGGGCTCTGTGCTGACAGCTCGGAGCCTGGAGCCTGCTTCCGGTTCTGTGTCTCCCTCTCTCTCTGCCCCTCCCCCGCTCACGCTCTGTCTCTCTCTGTCTCAAAAATAAATAAAGATTAAAAAAAATAAAATAAAAAAAACTACTGCATAGTGGTCCTTTGTATAGTTGACTATTTTTTTAATCACTACTCTTGTGGGGGTGGGTTGATTTTTTTCCCCCATCTCTTGATGAATATCTTTACGTATATTTTTAAAATTATTTTCCTTATTGAGGAGGGCACCTTTTGGGATGAGCACTGGGTGTTGTATGGAAACCAATTTGACAACAAATTTCATATTAAAAAAATAATAATAAAATAAAACTATTTTCCTCCGGTTAGATTTCTGTAATCTATCAGACGTTCCTTTCTCTCCAATATTTTCATTGCTCCTTTGGGCAACTAGAATTCTATTTTATACAACACAAAGAATGTAATTGCTACTTTCTGTCAACTTTTTATGCTAGGTTAAAGTGTCTGCTGTTGATGTGAATTTATTCCCACAGGCCTCCTTTAATATACTGTGGTTAAAGTATGTGGTCACATACTGGTTAGAATTAACACAAATTTCATGTTAATTATTGACTGTGAAGAGCAGCTTCTTGTTTTTCTACTAACACCATTGTCAACCCAGAAACCTTGATTAACCAACCTTGAAAAAACTGCTTCTAGAAGTTGGCAGGCAGCACAGCTTAAATTCCCAAGGGTGATTTCTCCTCTCCTTCACGTATGCCCCTGAGACGCACCCCTCTTGCCGTCTTCATTTCTCTGTTCTCACTTCTCCACCTCGGTTCGTCTCCCCTGTGAAATTCCCGACTCCCAAAAAACTGACCCTGTATCCTCTGAAGAGAAGACTCCTACAAAACTTGACTTAAATGCTCCTGATTCCCCTCCACCCAGCTGTATTTCAGTTCTTGAAATAACACTGAACCTTTGAATTCCCCCCTCACTCATTATTATACCTGGGAGTTACTCTATAGAAAAATACCCTGTTTCTGTCGAATCCCTTCCCTGGTCCAGTATGGAAGCCCAAGATGATTGACTCTTGGTCCAAAATTCTTCATAGCCAAGGACACTACATGAACCAATATATGTTTCTCATGTCAAAGATGAATAAGCTTTTCAAAATGCAAATCTGATCAGCTCCCTGTGTTGCTTAGAGCCCTGCGGTGATTATCCATCGTTCTTGGAATAAAGACAGTCTTCTTCAAGAGGACCTACAAGAGGTCCTACAAGGACCCTCCTGTGCTCTGGTCACGAATCTCTCCATGCCACTCTGAAAACCATTTGTATTGCCCTTATTTTTAGTTTCTTGAGCAAGCCATTAATTCTTCTACCTTAAAGCTTTGTTCTCTTCACAGGGGACTTTGCTGACATCTGCGTTTGCCTGGTTAGCTATGCGTCATACTTCAGATCTTCACGCAATTGCCCTTTCTTCAAGGAAGCTTCCTCTACTCCAGAGAAAGTTGGGTCTTCCTATTATATGTTCCCATGGTGCCATGTGATTCTCTGTTGCAGTCCGTACTCATGATGGAAGTTTCATACGTATTTTTGTGCTTATTTGATTATTGTCTGTCTGCCTACTAGACAGTAGTAAAATTCATGAGAACCAGGATGGCATCTGGTGATAGATGTGTCTATCATCCAGTACAGCGTCCAAATGTTTGTTGAATGAATGAATGAACAAATGAATGGCTAAAATTGAGCATCACAGCCTACAAAAGCTAAAGATGGGTAGTTAAGGAACGAATCTCACGGTGGTGATATAAGGAAAGCAGGGAGCAGAGACAATCTCATCAAAACCTTCTCTTTTTTAAAATAATTTTTAAATTTTATTTATTTTGAGAGAAAGGGGGGGGTAGGGGAGGGAAAGAGAGAGAGGAGGAAAGGAAGAATCCCAAGCAGGCTTCACACTGTCAGCGCAGAGCCCAATGGGCGCCTTAAGAACCATGAGATCATGACCTGAGCTGAAATCAAGAGCTGGGTGCTCAACCGACTGAGCCACCCAGGTGCCCCTCATCAGAACCTCCTTAACGTGAGTGTGTAGAAAGGCTTCAGAGAATCCATTCATCTACCATAACTGTATGTAAAGTTATGTTCAGGCATCTATTTCGATTGTATTCACTAAATAGTCACGTGGGTGCTGACTTTCCCAATAGATGAAAAACCATTACTCAAATCCAATTTCTAAACAAGGACTAGACAAATGGTCAAGAGGGAAGGCTGGTCTCTGGAATCTCCGGCTGGTGTCCTACCCATTGTCCTTCTACCAAACAATGGTAATAATAATCCATCGGAAACACCTATTTTGGGTGCCTTGTGATTCGCTGGAAGAGCCACTAACCAAAGTTAATTAACACCTTTAAACTGCAGGCTGTTGGGGCATCAGATAAAGTGAGAGTTAGCTAGTTGTCCTTCCTTGTTCCCCAGGCTCGCTGCCTCTCCTCGACTCCTTACTGGCCAATAGCTCTGAAGGCAGCGCACAGCCTAGGGCTTTTCACCAGCCGTTGGCCTCTTGTCCCTAACTAATGAAGCCTCAAGCCCTTGTTGGGCCTTGTTTCTACAAGGCCGGACACCTTCTTTTAACAGGACGTACTTGAAAAACAAGATATTTTCCTTTGTACTAGAAACAAATGGTGATTAATGTCCTCATTGTAATTAATCTGTGGTGACAGATGAGTAGTATAGCAGCAGCTCTTTGGCTGCTGTGGGAGCGTTCCTTGATAGGACAGCTGGTGAGAGAGGACACCAAATTCAATTTGTTTCTCATTTGCATACATATGACAACCATCTGTGCTAATAGCAGTGTGATGTCTCCATTAGGCCCTGTGCTAGCACACAGCCTTCCCCGGCTCCCATCAGGCCTGGGCGAGGAGGAGCTCAGAGCATAAATATTTGCAGAGGAAAAGCCGTGGGCCTGATGGAACACACCCGATCACGTCCCCTCCCGCCGGAGGCTCAGCACTGAACACGGGCTGAGATCCCCGTCACCGGTAGGAGGGCGATCTTCTTTTGAGCATTCTTGCTCCTTTCATCAAAAAGCCTCTACCCTCTCTGTCTCAAAGATCCAGCCAAACTACTCCTGGTCTATTCCCGACTGTCTGGTTGCTCAAACCAGCTTCACTTTGGTGAAGACCTTTTCATTTTTGTAACTGGCCCATTTATGGTAAACAAATATTCATGGAGTATCTGCAAAGTGGGGGCAACTATTCCAGGGATTCGCAGGAGACAAGAGGATTTTGCTTTATGGGGTTTACATGCAGAGGTGGTCTCTGGCACTAAACAAACGAGTAACACAAGGGTCATGTAGTGTTACATTGTAAGCAGAGAATCGGAACCGGGTGCCAGGTGGTGCGGAATAGATAGCGGGTGTTGACTCCGTTGGGTTTGGTTTTCTGACAAGTCCTCTCACAGGAGGCGAGATTTAAGCTGCTATCTGGATGACAAGAAGGAATCAGCACGAGAACATCAAGGGAAAATACATTTTTTTTTCCAAAGAAAGAGAATAGTGAGCTTGACGTGGTGAGGAAGAAGAATGGCCAGCGTGACTGAGAGGGAGTGACGTGATGAGAGCAGTGAGTCTGTCTTAGTTTCCTAGGGCTGGAGTAATAAAGTACCATGAGCAGGGAGGCTGAAAACAACAGAAATTTATTGTCTACAATTCTGGAGGCTAGAAATCAATAACCAAGGTCTAGGGAAGACTATTTCCTTCCTTCTTCTAGCTTCTGGTATTGCCAGCAATCTTTGCTTTGTAGACACATCACTCCAGTCTCTGCCTCAGTCATCACATGGCCATCTTCCAGCTGTGTGTCTGTGTCTCTCTTCTTCTTTTCTTATAATGGCATCAGTCATATTGGATTAACCAGCTGGAGCACATGGGGATTTGAAAGACAGATAAGGCACGTAGGTCATAGTGTAAAAGCCATGGATGACTTTTGAAGACCTATTACAATGAAATGACAAGATCCAATGTCCATGTGGGCATCACAGTTAAATTGGGTGGAAATGGGGCAAGAGGGAAGAATGAAGGTAACCATTACCTTACCTATTTGATGTATGTATTTAGAAAATTTGAGGAATCATGTTTTTGTCCTCAATAGTTGGCAAGATAGTGCAGCATTCACTGGAAGAGGGAATATTTGGGGGGGGGCGGGGATAGGGAACAAGTCTGGGAAAGAAAATCAAAGGCTCCATTTTGGATATGTTCCATTAGAGACATCTACAAGACATCCACACGGAAGTATAAAATCAACCTCTTTGGGTGCGTGAGTCCAAACATCAGAGGAGAAAAGACTGGTCTTGAGATAGAAATTTGGGGGTCATCAGCCTCAAGAGATTTTTTAAAGTCCATGGTGCTAGATGAGATTTCTTTCCAGAAAGGGAGGAATATAGAAAAACAAAAATGAAAACGAAAACAAGGACTCCACCCCAAACCCAGAGAAACACTATGACTCTTTGTTTCCTCCGGTCTCTGTCCTTGGGGTCATCAGGTCTCATGGTTGAGTGCCCTTCCTTACTATGGATGACTTTACTCTATGAAACACTGTGTGTGGTGAGGGCCAAGGTTTGGCTGACCCCTCTCTGTTTCATGCCTCATCCCACCCATAATTCATCCTCATTTCCTTTTGTCCTGGTGCTGCTCCATGACGAGAGGGGTCCAGGTTCAATGTCTTCATAGTCATACACCAGAACTGTTGACATTTTGGGCTTGGTAATTCTTTGCTGAAAAGGATCGCCTTTGATACTGTAAATGTTTAGCAGTATCCCTGACCTTTGCCCAGTAGGTGCCAGCAGTGTCTCCCCATCCCCAGCTGTGACAATTAAAAATGTCTCCGGACATTGAGAAATGTTCTCCGGAAAATGAGCGTAGGCAAAATGACCCCCACTTAAGTACCACTGCCACAGACATAACACAGGATTCTAAATACAGGAGACACTCATTAAATATTTGCCATTGATGGTGACGGCAATTATATCCTGGCGCACGGCTTCCCTTCACCTTACTCCATCCACTAGAGGAAATAGATTCTTTATTAAAAATCTTGTAAAATAGCATCAGAATTTCTCATTAGTCTCTGGCCAGGCCTCCAGACTCCAGACTTCTCCAGAGTTAAAGACAAATGTGTGAGGAGTCAGAATGAGGTGTGAAAGAGAGTTATTCATTCAGCCAGTCAACAAATGGCAAAGTTAAACAACAATTGAATTTTAAAAAAAGCCCTTCTGCGACCAAAGCCTGGTTTGATAAGATAGGGGAGGTTATTACCTAAGAAAAATTGCTAGCACACATTCCAGTGACTTTGCGTCCTAAGTAAAAAGTCATCTTTAGCACAACAGATATCCTTTTAAAATTCTATCAACCAGAAAAATAGAGGGGGAGAATGCAAACCAGACCATTAAAATGTAATCTAGAGCCTACAAATTAATAAAATGGTAGCACGATCAGATTGAAATGGCATGGAATCAAATGATATGTAGCTGTCTTTGCAACGCATTGTAGCTCCTGAAACCCTAAAGATTGAGTACATGTATGGAACATGCCGGCAGCATGGAGAACATAGCAGTCTTTCCTGGTGGCCCCCAGGACAGTCGTAGGGGCGCCTGGGGGGCTCCGTCGGTTCAGCATCCGATTTCGGCTTAGATCATAAACTCACGGTTTAAGAGTTTGAGCCCTGCGTCGGGTTCTGTGCTGACACAGATTCTCTTTCTCTCCCTCTCTCCCTGCCCCTTCCCCACTCGCACTTTCTCTCTCTTTGAAAATAAATAAATTAACTTAAAAAAAAAAAAGAATTGACAACAATTTATTCTTTCACATCCGTCGGTTAGATGGATGGTTCTATTTCTTTTGGTTTTGACAGGAGTATTACAAAGTCTCAAATGGCCAGGCCCACATAGCTGGCCACGGATGCTTACTGGGAGCTCAGCCGGGGCTGTTGGTGAAGGTTCTCGGTTCTCCTCTATGGGGTCCCTTCCACATAGCTGCTTGGTCTTCCTTACAACATGGCAGCATCTTTCCAAGAAGGAAGTTGAAAAAGGAAGTATTCAGAAGCTGTCAGTCTGTTAAAGCCTGAACTCGAAAGAACCACAATGTTACTTTACCTGTATTCCTTTGCTCTTCACCGTAACAGTTACAGGGCCAGCCTAGATTCACCTGAGGACCCTCACCCCGCTTCCAATATATCTGTCACACAAGTTCTTGGGTAATAATTGGCACCGATAATGTAAATGACCTGTTTATTAATTGCACTGATAGCCGGATGATTGCACAAGGGAAATGGATCATGTCGTGTCATTGTAATAAGCCTTCAAAGGTCATCGGTGCCTCTTACACTATGATCTGCATGCCTTACGTGGCTCTCAACTCCCATGTGCTGGGGCTGATTAACGTCCAATATGACTGCTGTCGGTTTAAGAAGAGAAGAGACACGCAGACACACGGGAGAAGACGGCCATGTGATAACAGGGGATACACGGAGAGATCATCTCTGGACACTAGCAGCCACAACAGACTCATCATTCGACTGCGTACCCAACCACTCTGGTGTATTTTGAGGCTCGTCCTGATCCACATCTGTGCCTTTCTCCTCTAGAGCCCAGTGTTGTCACATTGTAGGAGCCCTGGATGCAAAACAAAGAGAGGGCTTGCCTTCCCGCAAGTGTATATGTGCATGTGCCGACTACGTACACCTATATGAAGTTAAGGAGTGATCAGAGGGCCAGAAAGAATGACTCTCTTCCTAACAGCATTTGGCTTGGAGCACCAATTGTTCCCTACGCTGCTGTGACAAGGACACACACATAGCAAATGTCCAAGAGCCATATTCATCTAATCAAGTTCTTAATAAAATTCCATTTCCCTTCCATTTTCTGACATTTACTCAAGGAAGGAGTAAATAGCGGACGCTCTTTTAGAAATTCCTGCTTCATACAGCTAGTGCCAAAATTAAAAGAAAGAATATAAGATTGCTTTCCATAGGGTGAGTGTTCAAGAATGTTAGATGGTGATGAAAATAGCTGAACCCGGTGTCTGATGTAGTAAGTGCTTAATAAAAGGCAGCCAGTATTGTTAAAGAAAAGCTCTTTTAGGGGAAGGATGGTAAAGGAATAAAAGAAGGTTGCAGTCCTTCTGAATGGGGAGGGGGGAACATAACGGCTAAGAAGCTTGGGGTCAGGAGAAGGGTGATGCTCTGTCTGCCTCAAGAGGCATTTGACAGAGCTCTCTTTAATACCAAATTATCAGAGACAGTTTTGGGATTTTCATTGGCACAGACACGCTTCCCCCCTGAGCCCCGGAATAAATACTTAGCAGGTCAAAGATCAGTTCATTAATCTCCTCACTTGTCTGTTTGTTTGGACATACGGATGCGCCATTGTGAAGGCAATTTGAGCGAAGGCTGAAAGAAATTAAGACCCGGGAAAATGTGCATTCTAACCCATTTTAGTACCATCGCAGTGAACAGAGGGATGTGTGAGAGGGGGACAAAGGCTTTAGATGCAAGTCTCTGCTTTTTCAAAAAAAATTATCTGTAATCAAAATTAGAAGCTCGTGACTGGGTTCTGTTCTTCCCCATGTTTGTTTACGCAACTCGCCTTTTAGCGGGCGTTTGATCAACTTTTCTTTCCCGAGTGAATTTTTATTTTGGTCCATTAGGCAAAGCCTGTCAAGCACATCTTTAACCGTCTTGGAGGGGCCCCGTAGAAGCCTTATTCTAAGAGACGTGGAAGTAAGAGCAGAGAAAAGACACGTTTTCCGCGGAAGGGCACTGAGGGTGATTTTGACTAGAGTTATCCTCATGAGACGCAGTGTCATTTTTACGAATTGCCAAGACACCTCTCCATTTGGATCCAAATGACCTGAAAACAGTCAGCTGCCCTGGAGTCTTTCTGGGGCAAAAGCCTTGAGGAAGAGGATTAGTGACTGGCTGCAGTTCACATCTGTAGACTGGAGGTCAGCAAAGAAGACAGAGCTCCTATGTTCACTCTCTACGTCTTTGGAGGTAGCAGTGGGCAGACTTCAAGGCGACCCCCCATGATCCCTGCCTCCTGACGTTCGCACAGCTGTGTCATCTCTTCTCCTTGAGTGTGGGCAGGACCTGTGGCCTGCTTCTAATCGATAAAATATAGAAAAGGTGATGGGATATCACCCCCATGATCGCGATACACTGCGTTTCTGCTAATTTTTACGGCAGCGATGGGAAACGGATAGATGTGACCTCTTCCACGGATCTGGTGTTTGGTGGGTGGTTGGTTTTGGTTGTTCTGGGGTCCTCAGCTCTACAGCACCCCCAACTCCAAGCAGTCCCGGCCTGGTATGTGCCAGTCTCAAGGCTCCAAAATCCAGAGTGAGGACAGAGTTCCAATGCATGCTTTTAGTTCTCTTCTCGAGCCACGTTTATGACCGTTCCATCGCCCAGAGTAGGGCATAAGGCCAACCTAGATTCACAGGTGGAGATAAAATCTCCAACTTAAAAAAGTTTTTTTTGAAATTTATTTATTTTTGAGAGAGAGCGAGCGAGCAGGGGAGGGACAGAGAGAGAGAGAGAGAGAGAGAGAGAGAGAGAATCCCAAGCAGGCTCCGCAATGTCAGCGCAGAGCCGGATGTGGGACTCAAACCCATGAACTGTGAGATCATGACCTGAGCCAAAACCAGGAGTTGGACAGTTAAGTGACTGAGTCACCAGGTGCTCCTAAAATCTCCAACTTTTGATGAGAGAAGCTACAATGTAACACAGAAGGTTATGGAAAATAGAGACATACCTGTGGCCAACTTACCATCTACCACATGCTCTAAGACATAGCCTAGTGTATGAGCCAAAATACATACTATGAAAGGGCACCACCATTCTCATCCCCGAGACTCGGATGGTATGGGGGACCAAGTCTCTGGGCCACAGCCTAGGACTTACACTTCACACGAAAGTTCCCTCCATCACACTGCCCCTCCATCTGTGATGGAAACAAGAAACAGAGCCTTTTCCCTACCTCCTCCCTCAGTCCCCACATGCAGGAAACAGAGCGTGCCAACATGCCCCAGGGCCTCGTCAGCCCAGGGAAATCCCTGACCACATAATAGAGAAGGAGTAGAAATTATTACAGACTTGCAATCCTCATCCGGACAGAGGGTCAAGGTTCCACCCTCTGGTGATGGACATAACATGGCCATGAGGGCCACACCCCAGATTCTGATTTCACAAATAAGAAAATTTAAATTCAGAGAAATGAAAACACTTGCTCAAATGCACAAAGAGGCAGAACTGAGCTACATCCAGAACTAGGAACTTTGGGGAGGTAGTAAAATGTGACGCAAGCAGAAAGACGCACACTCAAACTGGACGGTATTGATGCCCAACTGAAAGCCTTCCCGCACCGCCAGCCCCCCTGCAATCACAACACCTTAATTTTATTTTGGCTTCCATCCCTCTCTCCCTACGGTTCAAGAAGGGCCGCTGGTACCCCAAATTTTGGCAATAAATCTAGGACCCTTTTCTCTTTGAAATTAGTTCCATCATAGGCCTGGACAAGGCCAGCTTTATGGGCACGTAACCTGCACAGTTGCATAGGGCATTGGTCTCAGAAGGACCCCACACTTGGTTTAATGCTTTGCTGCGATCTTGAAATTCTTAATAACTGTTGGACAAGAGATGCCACACTGTAATTTCGCACTGGGCCCCACAAATTATTACAAATTATATAACTGGCCCCATGTGTGTGCTACCATTCTGGCGAACGTGGTGCGGAGAAACCTTGTTGGGAGACTTCTAATAAATATGATTATACACAACTGTGCCCCCTCTCCTTCTGCATGTGATGTCTGGAGCTACTGCAGCCCTGCTGCACCCTTGAGGGAAGCTAAGCTTGCCACATCAGAAAGATGGAAGGAACCTGGATCTTTCTGACACCACTGACGCCATATGAGATAATAAGTCTTCTTTTTTGTTTTTTTTACAAGCTGAGAAAAGTAATCTCACCCTACGCAAAAGATCATTGAAATATATCTTCTGTGACAAAAACAAACAAACAAGCGAAAACATCAACGAAGTAATGTAGATATAGTCCCTGTGAATCCTCTGAAAGTCAGAGTTGGGAGGCTGTTTAACTCATGTCTGCATTCACACTTCACTAAACCAAGACATGTGTCCTATACCCGGACCAGCAACTATCAGAAGTAAATTAGGACCTAGGTCTTTCCATAGGAACGCGAAATCATGGCAACGAACTAATTATAATGACTTCTGCTTCCGGGGAGATGAGTAAATGTACTTCTCCCACTCAGTGCAAGGACAGTAAAAGAGCCTGAAGGTGAAGAGAAGAAGGGGGGCTGCTGAGGACCCCAGAACCGGAGGCACAGCACAGTAGTGAGGCCCCGATTTTCTTTTTGTATCATATGTTCTAGCCTTGGGTCTGGAGAAGCCAGCAGGAGACGGCAACAGACTCACAAAGAGCCTACCCTCGCCAGTCAAAGGAGCAGAAAGGGGCAGTGTAACAAGACAGAAAACTTTTAGGCAATGACCTGTCTACTCCAGCCAGACGCCGTAGAAAAGAACTGTGGCCCCACCCCAACGCCAAGTGCAAAGGGGGCTAGGTGCCCACCTCCGCTGTAATAACGTGCCCAACTTCCCCAGTGCACCCCCCGGGCACTGCCACAATAAGGCAGTAAGGAGCAGGGGCTTCTATCCCCACGGGCTGGTGAGAAGCCCGTCGGCCCCTCACAGTGTCTGTGGAGACCATGGGGGAACTAGAAATCCTATGACCCCCGGGGGGTGAGGAGGAATCCACCTGCTCCCCTAAGCATCAATGGACACCTGCATTTTCATCTCCATCTGGCAGAAACATGAACACAGCCCCTGTCCCCTGCCACAGCAGTGTCAGAAAAAAACCCAGTTAAACCAGAAAGTTTAAATAAGACCCAGAGCTTCATATCGTAACACAAAAATATCTGGGTTTCAACTGAAAACCATTCACTGTACCAGGAACCAGTGAGATCTCAAAGGGAGTAGCAGAAGACAACACCAACATTGAAGATGTTAAAATAATCAGGCAGGGGTATCCGGGTGGCTCAGTCGGTGAAGCGTCCGACTTGGGCTCAGGTCATGATCTCGCGGTTCGTGGGTTCGAGCCCCGCGTCGGGCTCTGTGCTGACGGCTCGGAACCTGGAGCCTGCTTCCGATTCTGTGTCTCCCTCTCACTCTGCTCCTCCCTGCTTGTGTTCTGCTTCTCTCTCTCTCTCAAAAATAAATAAACATTAAAAAAAATTTTAATTATAATCGGGCAGAAGCAGCCCTAATAAAAATGCTTCAATGAGCAATTACAAAAAGCCTAAAACAGATGCAGAAACAAAAAGCCTCCACCAGGAAATGGAACCAAATGGCAGATTTAAAATGGGAAAATACAGTTAATATAAAAAGTAAAGAAAGAAAATTCATTGATAAAATCTCCGTGGATGGGCTCAATACCAGAATCGGAGAAAGGAAAGAATCAGTGAATTGGAAGACAGAACGATAGAAATCCAATCTGAACAACAGAGATAACAGAGAGGGGAAAAAAAAAAAGCAGAATTTCAGGGACTGGTAGGACTATAATAAGAAGATCTCGGGGCACCTGGGTGGCTCAGTCGGTTAAGCCTCCGACTTCTGCTCAGGTCACGATCTCAAGGTTTGCGAATCTGAGCCCCGCATCAGGCTCTGTGCTGACAGCTCAGAGCCTGGAGCCTGCTTGGGATTCTGTGTCTCCCTCTCTCTGCCCCTTCCCCGCTCATGCTCTGTCTCTCTCTCTCTCAGTCAAAACTAAATAAAACCTTAAAAAAAATTAAAAAAAAAATAAACGTTAAAGGAAAGAAGGAAGGAAAGAAAAGAAAAAAAGACAAGACAAGAAGAAAAGAAAAGAAGAGAAGAGAAGAGAAGAGAAAAGAAAAGAAAAGAAAAGAAAAGAAAAGAAAAGAAAAAACAAATAAGATCTCATGTTTACACCATTGGTTATTCTGGAAGGAGAGAGAAGTACTTGAGAAAATAATGGCTGAAAGTTTCCCAAATCTGATGAAAGAAATAAACGTAGAGTTCAGGATGCTGGGTGAATCCCAGCAGACGGGCAGATGATCTTTTCAGACTGATTGCGTCTAGATCCTACTGATGGGATCTCACAGTTATATTTAATACCCATTTGTCACTGAGCTCGGTCAGGAGGCAAGCCAAGGGCTTGTTGGAAGGATGTACCCCTGACCTTCATCAGTCACCCCAGAGGCTTTCCACACACACACAATCTAAGGAACATTTGGGGCCTTCATGCCAATCCAGCCTTGGTCCTCAGAGTGAGGTCCTGGGAGCAACACAACAGATCACCTGGGAGTTTCTTAGAGCCACATCACAGACCCGATAGATTGGAATCTGTGCCTGCAAGACCCCCAGATCCACATTCCAGTGCGAAAAGCCCATTTTACCTACTTACTCCTATCCTGCAACCAAAGGGACACCCTTACGCTCCTCTTACATAAAAATTCTAGGATTCCCTATAAACTGCAGGTGAGAAGCTGACCAGAGGAGAAATGAAATCCTAAACCATGGAAAGTACTAGACTAAGACGCTGGAGTTTTGGCCCCGTCCTGAACCTTTGTATCTACGGATCACCAAAGCTGCTGCCGGGCGGTATTTACAAGATGGCCGTTCCTCGTGTTTATTTGGTTTCCTCATGCATTTTGCACTGAAAACGAACTAGGAAATCAGAGACCGCTTCCTATTCTGAATATCCTCTGATTCCATTACATATGAATCGGATTACCCATTACTAGGTAGGCGAAGCCTGTGCACAGAGAAGTTAATTGTAAGATCCAAACCGTGCCTGGTGTATAATTATGGCAAGAATATTTTTTAATCTAACTGTAATTCCATTTAGGAATTTGGATGACTTGAGCTTTGCGCCTGTAGCTTATAATATCACCAGAAACCCTTCACGGCACTGTAACCCTGTAAGTCGGTTACCTGCCGATGCTCAAATACATACATATATAATTTTAATGGCGCCCATTATACACAGACTTCCATTATAGCACTATTTCCACTCAGTCATAATTTTATGAAAAATTCCCCTATTGGCTAAAATTTTCCAGGCTTAATCATACTCTGGAGGTGAACTTTTTTCAATTAATCTCCACTTAAGCCAATTTTGAGCTCTTTGGATGAAGGAAAAATATATATGCCAGACTCTTAAAAATAACTGTCAAGCGGGTTCCTTTTTTTAAAATGTTTATTTAACACACTAACATTCACACTTCACAAGACTGACGTGCCGGCATCTCAATTTCCAGATGATGGAAGCAGAGGTATTTTATTATTATTATTATTTTTTGTTTGCTTAGAACCACCCCCCCCAACCCCCCGCAATAGCTTGCTCAGTTATCTCCTCTGCCACGGAGAATTATAGACAAGTCTGTAAAGCAGGTATTTTATTTTAAGCTTGTGGGGGCACTTAGCATCCACGAAACTGAATTCGAAACTGAATTCAGCTAATACACATCAACTCTCCTTCTTACGACCCTGGCAAAGTTTTCCAATTTGGGACTAATGAGAAGAAAGTCATTTGGATTATTGATCCAGTGTGAGTCATCTAGAATGGGGAAAGAATGGGTAATTACCACTGTTTTGAATCACCTCCATTTATTTATTTTTTTTCTAAACTTTATTTTGGAACTTCCAGCCTCTGTTGATTATGTTATTTCTCCAGAGGAAAACAGCCTCTGAGTGATCCCTCTGAGCAACTGAGAGGCAAAGCCTTCTAGCTTTTGGTCACGTCTCTGATTCTTTGGTTTTCTTTCTCTAGCAAATGCTTTGTATTCAGTCTGTACAGCTTCATTTGGTTGATTGGGAGTGGGAAGTTTGCCACAACACACACAGCCATCCTCTGCAACATGGCCAGAAAGGGCAGGACAGGAATGAATTCTTTGCTGGATTCCTTATGTCCAGGTCTTAGTGCTGATTGACAATGGATGGGGACTTTCTTCTCGATTCCAAAGAAGTCTCTTAGCACAGTTATGTAGAAAGGATTAAAAAAAAAAAAAAAACCCTAATGAATTTTAATTGTCCTTTCTCCAAGCTAAAGTTTTCATAGGTTGCTTAAGGAAGAACCATGTCTGAGGACCTCTAACTGGGTGAGGACAGTCTTCTGCAGGAGGGCTAAGATGCCTTGGCCTGTTGACTTCTGGTCTCCCTACATTTTCCTTGTCATCCTTGACTTCTCCATGTTTTCTGCACAACAAGCACACTTAGCTTTTGGTCCTAGAGCATGCGATGCTACCTCCTGCCACAGGACCTTTGCATAGGCCATTCCTTTTGGCTACAACACCCTTACCACTCGTCTTCTGGTGAACCTGTTGTTTCTTCAGGAAAGTCCCCACTGTGGGGCGCCTGGGTGGCGCAGTCGGTTAAGCGTCCGACTTCAGCCAGGTCACGATCTCGCGGTCCGTGAGTTCGAGCCCCACGTCAGGCTCTGGGCTGATGGCTCAGAGCCTGGAGCCTGTTTCCGATTCTGTGTCTCCCTCTCTCTCTGCCCCTCCCCCGTTCATGCTCTGTCTCTCTCTGTCCCAAAAATAAATAAACGTTGAAAAAAAAATTAAAAAAAACAAAAGGAAAGTCCCCACTGACTGTCCCCGTTAGGTCAACCTCCACACCCCCAATGTCTGTTCTCACACCACCATACACTTCCCTTTGATGGTACTTGTCACTGTGATATTCTCACATTGACTTCTGTGATTTTTCTTCTATTAGTAACTTTATTCCTACTGGGTCCATGAGGGTCCAGACCATGTATACTCCCAACGCCTGACATGAGACCTTACACATAGTAGGTGCTCAGTAATTATTTCTTGGATAGATGGATGGATGAATGAATTTACTTTGGAAATTCCCTGGAGGGGAGTCATATACTGCCAAATACCTTGGCATCCGAAGAATTTGTCTGGTCTGGTTTATGATGTTGTTCCAACGTTGGTATGTAAGACCCATGAAATGAGAGCATGGACAGAGAGGAAACAGGGCAAAGAGGACCTAAGAAAAACCCTCAGTCAAGGGCTAAGTAAAACACCTCCTGAGTGATAATATTGTAAACCTGAAAGTTGACCTTAGAGACTGGCCCTCAGATTTTACAGATGAAGAAAAGGAGGCCCAACTTTCCACCAGTAGTTACTGACGGACCACACCCCTCCTAACTTCATCCGTCCCTGGTCCACTGCTCTCGTGAAGAGATGGTCCTTGGCAGAGGTGAAGAAACGGAATGGAGGGCAGAACTTAACAGTAGCGGGAGCCCTGAGCTGCGGAGACCACAGGAGAGGAAGAGAGTAATGAAATCATACGGAACCCAAAGGGTCCCTGAGGGCTATGGCTAGGGAAGAAATTGGACTTCCTTCCTCTGCTCATAGATCCAACGTAGAAAGCTTTACTAGGAAATCCCCGAAGGAAGAATTGCCATCTTTTCTATCGTCCCCAGTGAACCCTTTGGTCTATAATCTGTAAAGACAAAGGCAGTCAGATAGAAGAAGGTACCCAATTATCACAGATTCTCTCAGTAGAGCTGAGCGGCTTAAGGCATAGGTTCTAGGCCAGGCTCCTGAGGGTGAACCTCACCAACTGGGTGATTTTGGTCAAGCCCCTTAACCTCTCTCTGACTCAGTTTTCTCATCTATGACATGGGAATAATTGAACCTGTATTTTTTAGGGTCAGTACGCGGATGACATATAATATGATTATAAAGTACCTATGCATGACACCTAAGAAATGCTTGGTATGACCTAGCATTCAACACTCAACGGATTTGTACTGAGTGCTTACCAGGTGCCTATAGGGGACAAGGTCAGGTCGTGGGGGCATGGGTCTTACATTATAACGGGGGAAGAAAGATGAATTTGAGAAACAGGAGATTTGCAGAGTAGGCTCAGAGCCCTGAAGAAAATGTTACAGAAGTGGAAAGGAAGGAGGAATTGGCTACTTTCAAATAGGTTGGATCAGGAGATCCTCTTTGAGGTCACGGCATGGAATGCGAAGGATCCAGCTACAGAAAGAGGTGAGGAAAAGTGTTCTTGCCCAGCAAATGCCAGAAATGGAAAGTCCAAAGCCTTGAGATGGGAACGTCCTTATGCCCGGGGCCATGAGAAGCCGGAAGTTTCTCAGCTGGAGTGAGACAGGATCTGAGTTATGTTTAAAAAAAAAAAAATCCCTCTGCCCCAAACCCAGAGAATGTACACCACCACCAGCGAGCCCTATGGGTTTGGGGAGATAAGGATTCGTCCATGCAAGGTCATCAACTCTCACAACTGTTCCACTCTGGTGGGGGATGTTGAGAGCTCACGAGCCCATGTGAGCGGGGGTGGGTTATGTGCAGGGGCATGTGGGAAAAATCTCTGTACCCTCCACTCAATTTTGCTGTGAACCTAAAGCTGCCCTAAAAACAAACTCTCAGTTTAAAAAAAAAAAAATAAACTAGTTAATTGGGGGGGAAAAAAAGTAGAACATTTTGGTGTAAATTCTCGTGTAGAAAACAGGTTTTAGTGGGGCAAGAGCCAAGGCAGAGAGACCAGTCAGGAAGCTAGCAGAGAAGGCGAGGTGAGGGAAGGAGGGGTGGTGGATGGCATGGGGTAGACGGACAGGGTGAGCAGGGAGAGGGAGCCCATGGGGTCAAGATAAACTTTAGAGGTAGAAGCAAGGGGGCCAGCAGCGGGGAAGGGGGGGGTGTGGGGAGGTGGGAAGCAAAAGGGAGAAATCGGAGATGAGTCCTAAGTGTTGGTCTTGAACAACTGGAAATAGAGGTCCTGTTTATCGAGACGGAGACAATCGGGACGAGAGACCCTGGAGATTATAGTGTTTGCCTTTGTTCTTACAATGAGGGAGGTGGATCTGGGGTTCCAGAATTGTGCTGTGTTCAATAAAATATGCCCCATCTCTTAGGAGTTTTAAGGACAGAGAAAGTACTGGGGGGACCTTGGGGGGGGGGGCTCAGTCGGTTGAGCATCTGACTTCAGCCCAGGTCGTGATCTCATGGTTTGTGAGTTCAAGCCCCGCATCAGGCTCTGTGCTGACCGCGTGGAGGCTGGAGCCTGCTTCGGATCTTCTCTTCCCTCCCCTCTTCCTCCCTCTCCCCCATTTGCACACAATCTCTCTCTCCCAAAAACAAACAATAAAAACAATTAATTAAATAAATATTAATAAATTATATTAATAAACTAATTTATGAATATAAATAAATAAAAGTAGTTTACGAGGTTTTTAGAAATCTTATTTTATACCAGGTGATAAAATCTGAACAACTCAATGCCACTTTCACGGAAGCATTTTCTTCTAACGGAAACACAGCTACAAGAACGCTAGACCAGGAGTCTTAGGAAAGATGTCATTCCCACTCAGCCACTAAAAGTCACCTGCCCTTTCTGGGCTTTCACTGATTTACCTGCAAATGGGGGGCTGTGGGGCACCATGTCCTTTCCGGGTGTCACATTCCATCAAATGTTGGCCGGAGCGAGATACACTTTTCCGACATTGACAATGAAGGTGATGCGCCCTGCATCCATCCATTTGCATTTTGTGGTTTTGGATTTCCCAGACGCTCTGCAGTGTAGACCATCGCTCTCATAGCCTGTCAGCTTGAGAGCCCTTATTCGCCATGCTGCACAGGCAACTCAGCATAAACGTTGTCGGGGGCCACATGTCCTGGAGAGAAGTCATTTTCAACCAAGAGGGCCTCAAGTCACAAGACTTTCTTTCCAGCTTTGATTCACTTTGGGCAGCTGCCCGGAGAGCCTGGAACCACAGAACCGCCCCGTGAGGGACCGTACTATGTGGGGCAGTGGGTTATCAGCCTTGTAGACTCACTTTGTGACAAGCGCACGGCTTTGACTTGACATGTAGGCAAAAATCAGGGCTACAAAATGGTGAGCCATGAGAAAGGAGCAAGGCAGGGTGGCTAAGCGTGAGAACAGCCGGCTAGGGGCAGAGTCTGGGCTTCGTTCCCACCGTCCCACTAACCAGGTGTGTGTGTCTTTGGGCAAGTCATTCCGGGAGGCTCGGTCTCCTCAACTGGAAAATGCTGTGTGCTTGGACAGTTCTCTCTCTGGTCTCTTAGCTTGGAGATTCCACGAGCAATTGCGGGGCCTCATGGACGTTGTGGGCACAGCACAAGAGAACAGTATAACAGTATCGTTTGGCCCAATTACTGGACTTGACACTTCCTGTTCATGCCCTGGGAAAGAACTCTCAGGCAAGGAGGGGTGAAGCTCATGGAGGTGCTAATGAAGGGTTTCACCTTTCCCTAAAGGGTCTTTGGGTGAGATCCAGGACAGGTGGCAGCTACAGGGGAGTGGTGATTAGGAAGGCATCATCAGGTGGTACCTGCAGGGTGAGGTATTAACTTTGCCCTTCTCTGTAGTACGGGAATGAACAGATGGAGTGCTAGACCCCCACATCTTATTAACTTAACCTTGAATGTGCAGACAGGCAGAAGCATAAACCTGTAACCAAAAATAGCATTTATTATCGATGTCTTCCTTAAAAAAAAAAAAAGGCAAATCCCATATTATTTTCCTGCGTTGATCATCTCCATGGTCTCTTAAAACATATAGTTGGAACTGGAGGGTAGGATTCAGAGAGCGAGTTGTTTTCCCTCTGGGCTTTTTCTTTTCTTTTCTTTCCTGAAGTAGGTTTCACCCCCAGCATGGAGCCCAACGCGGGGCTTGAACTCACGACCCTGCAGTCAAGACCTGAGCTGAGATGGAGAGTCAGACGTTTAACCGACTGAGCCACCCAGGTGCCCCTCCTTTGGGTTTTTTAAAATGGAAATTAATGGGGGGCCTGAGTGGCTCAGTCAGGTGGGCGTCCGACTTTGGCTCAGGTCATGATCTCACGGTTTGTGGGTTTGAGCCCCAAACGGGTCTCTCTGCTGTTGGCACAGAGCTCACCTTAGATCCTTTGTCCCCCTCTGTCTCTGCCCCTCCCCTGCTCACATGCTCTCTCTCGAAAATAAGTTAAAATGTAATGAAAATAAAATGGAAATTTAAAAAAATAACATAAATTTAAAAATAACGAAAATAAAATGGCAGTTAATGATCAGTGTTTTGTCAGTGCAACACTCCTTACCATGAAGTCCGTGACTATGTGAGCCATTCTGATTTCGAACATTCCTAAGTGTCAGCAACCATCCGTGTCCTGGAAGCGTTTCATGTGGGAGATGATGGCTCTATTAGGGGTTTTATGTGCTAACCCAGGGCAGAGACTAGCTATTACTTCTTGAATCCTGCTATTTCTCCTGTTTATTTATTCAACAAATATCAACGAGTATGTCTGATAGTCCCTGCACTCCGCTAAGGACTGGGGACAAAGTGATACGGTACCAACAAGTCCCAGCTCTCTCCTGCTTCTTATGTAAATTCGAATTCCTCTGCTATTTTTCAAGTTCCCCTGTAACATGGCTCCAGTCTATCAACTCAAGCTATTTTCTACTATTCATCAACCTAAATGTTCTACCCCACTCTGCTGCTTGTCCCCACACATTATATATACACCCTCTCCCCAGCATATAGACAAGTAGAATACTCATTTCCCCGTCTTTCATTTTCTCATGTCTGCCTACACCAGGGATGACTCTACCCTCGTCCATGTACTTCTCCAAAACCTACTCCTATTTCAAGGCTTAACACAAATCCACCTTCTCTGAGAAGTGCTTTGTGAACACACGAGTCCAATCCAATGGCTACTTCCTCCAAGGTTCTATACCCCTTGACCACACATCTCGTTGACCATTTTCAGACACCCATTTTTTTCCTTCTCTTTTTGTGTGTGTTGACTTGATCGGCACATGTGAATTCTAAAATTTGACCCCAGAAAGGTCAACCATATGTACACCTTCGTTAGCCGCACGAGATTTGAACAGCGTTAGTCTCAAAGGAAGTTCTCAGTTACTTCCTTGGCTCATCACATATTTTGTCTGCAATCAAGATATGCTTCTATCGAGATGGTAGAATCACAACCATATGGCAGATGTTTAGAATAACAGGCTTTAACTGACTGCATTTATTTGAACCTTAAACATCCCAGACCTTTCCCTTAACTATCACCTTTAAAACTACAAAACATCAAAGGATATCATACTTGAAAATGACACGTATCTAAAATATCTAACTACGACTTACTACCTTTCTAACTTCAATTACTACATTAAACTAAAAATCAGAGTATTTAAAAAAATTTTTTTAATGTTTATTTATTTTTAAGAGAAAGAGAAAGAGAGAGACAGAGCATGAGTGGGGAAGGGGCAGAGAGAGAAGGAGACACAGAATCCAAAGCAGGCTTCAGGCTCTGAGCTGTCAGTACAGAGCCCGATGTGGGACTTGAACTCATGAACTGTGAGATCATGACCTGAGCCGAAGCTGGATGCTTAACCAACTGAGCCACCTAGGTGCCCCTAAAATTAGAATACTTTTAAGGATTGTCTCTTCTCTACTGCGATGCGATGTCATCTTGTTCTTAAATTGAGTAGCCATATATGAGTATCTATTTCTCAACTTCCATTTTATTTTGCTGGTCTATTTGTCTGGCCTTGTCTCTATATTGCCTGGTTTTAATTACCGTTCCTTGATTGTATAATACAATCTTCAGTAGAATACATCTTCCTACATTATTTTTCTTAAAGAATGTACTTTTGTTGGTCTTATGCATTTCCAAATGAATTTAGAGATCAGGTTGTCAATTTCCACAAAGAAACCTGCTGGTCCTTTCATTGGAATTGCACTAAATGTATAGATCAACTTGGAGATAATTGGTATTTTCACAATATTGTCTCTAACCTTGCATGAGCATGATATATCCTGTTATTTAGGAATATGATAGCCATATGGAAAGAAAAAGTAAAACATGATTCCCTACTTCACACCATATACACAAATCAGTTCCAGGTAGATTTAAATTCTAAGTGTGGAAGATAAAACAATACAGCTTCTAGAAAATCATATCAAAGAATTTTTTATGCTCATGGACTAGAGCAGGACTGCTTCAGCAGGAAAAAAAGCTAATCATAAGAGAAATAAGCAATACATTGGACTTCACTGATGTTAAAAATAATAAAAAGACACAATGAAACAGTGGAAATATAAGTTACCAAATGGGAGAAATATTTACAAAATCCAACAAAAGGACCATATCCAGAATATATGAAGACCTCTTACAACTCAATATGAAAGAACATAATATCTCCTCCCAAAAAACTAGGCAAGAAACTTGAAGACGCATTTGACAAAGAACACTAAAATGGCCAATAAATGGGATGCCTGGGTGGCTCAGTCAGTTAAGGGTCCAACTTTGGCTCAGGTCGTGATCTTGCCGTCTGTGAGTCTGAGCCCCACTCAGGTTCTGGGCTGACAGCTCACAGCCTGGAACCTTCTTCAGATTCTGTGTCTCCCTCTCTTTGCCCTTCTCCTGCTCTCTCTCTCTCTCTCTCAAAAATAAAGAAACATGAAAAAAAATTTAATGGCCAATAAATATAAATAAAGGTGCTCAATGTCATATTCATCAGGGAAATGAAAATTAAAAGTACAATGAGACACTAAAGCATAACCACCATAAACACTAATATTACCAAGTTTGGGCAATAATGTGAAATAACAAAAACTTCCATACACAGCAGGTGGAAATGTAAATTAGCAAATCACTTTAAAATCTTGTTCGGGGGCGCCTGAGTGGCTCAGTCAGTTAAGCGACTGACTGTTGATTTCGACTTCGGTCATGACTCAAGGTTTGTGAGTTTGAGCCTCACCTCAGGCTCTATGCTGACAACGTACAGTCTGCTTGGGATTCTCTCTCTCTCCCTCTCTCGGCCCCTCCCCTGCTCTCTCTCTATTCCTCTCTCAAAATAAATAAAGAAATTTAAAATTATATATATGTTGTTTGGTATTACCTACTAAAGTTGAATATATGTATGATCCATGACTTAAAAATTCTACTCACAGTTATATATCCAGTGTGCACCAAAAACCAAACACATACCAAGAAGAGCAGCATTATTTTTAACAGTAAAAAGAAAAAGGAAAGAACTCTAATCCATCAAATTCTATCAACAATAATCGAGATACATAAATTACAGTTTTTCACTCCTTAGAAAACCATGCAACAGTAAAAATGAAGGGATCTAATTCTACATGCAACACCATGAATGAATCTCACAAAAAGTGTCGAGCAAAAGAAACCAGTAAAAAAAGAAACAAACAAACAACGGGGCGCCTGGTGGCTCAGTTGGTTAAGCGTCTGACTTTGGCTCAAGTCATGATCTCTGGTTTGTGAGTTCGAGCCCCGCGTCAGGCTCTGTGCTGACAGCTCGGAGCCTGGAGCCTGCTTCGGATTCTGTGACTCCCTCTCTCTCTGGCCGTCCCCCACTCTCACTCTGTCTCTCTCTTTCTCAAAAATAAATAAACATTAAAAAATGTTTCAAAACAGACAAAACCCACAGAAGATCATACTGGGTAGTTTCATGTATGTACGGTTCAAAAACAGGCCAAACTAATCTATGAGGGGGTTGGGGGGGAGTAAACAGTACTTGGAAAGAAATATGAGGAATCTTCTAGGTAACACTTGGGGTGGTGATTACTTCAGTGTGCTTATTGTGTGGTATTTCATCAAGCCGTATGTGTGTAATTTGTGCACTTTTTTATATGCATATTTCAATTAAAAGAGGATTTTAAAAATCAGATAAAATCTACCAATGCTACTTCTGAAATTGCGTATAAAATACAAATTCAACTAATGTCCTAAGTTTCAGAAAAATCTAAAGCAATATATAAAAGAAGAACGCCTAGGGAGAGATTGGTGTCTTTTTTAACCATTTTTAGTGGTTAACCAATCCTTTCTTTGTCACCCATTGTTGTGCTGGGTCCCTAATACCCTACTGATGGGCTGAGAACACCGCTTGGCTGTTTTAACCCAAGTCACTTTGACTTCCTGTGGTCTTGCCCTGGCCAGAGGCCAGGCACAAGTCTCACACTTGGCACAGTAGTCTCACAATTGCCCATTTTCAGAGAAGGAAAATCCTTTTGACATTTGATTTTCTCTCTCAACCTGAAAAATGACTTTTTTAATCCTCCTGGTTAGAAACTTAAAAAGGCGAGGTGCCTGGGGGGCTCAGTCGGTTAAGCGTCCGACTCTCGATTTCGGCTCAGGTCACGATCTCACGGTTCATGAAGTCGAGCCCCACATTGTGCTCTGTGCTGATAGCATGGACCCTGCTTAGGATTCTCTCTCTCCTCTTTCTCTGCCCCTCCTCCTCACTGTCTCTCTCTTCCTCAAAAATAAATGAACATTAAGAAAAAAAAGAAACTGAAAAAGACTTTAGAAAAATACTGTGCTATTGTTACTTGCCCTTTAATTGCTATGATTTTAAACATCATATTGACATCCTCTGAAATCATCAATTAAACCAGAGTTTGAGATTTCAAGACTATGTTGGCTTTTGGGTTTTTTTCATTAATGGCACTTTTCTCATGGGCTAAATTCTAACTAAATTGCTCTGTCTCGGCCCTTTCTGTTCCGTGCGTTAGTTGGCCTGTCCATCCATAATACAGCACACGCTCTCTTAATTAATGCAACTTAAAACAGATCTTTACATCTGGCAAGGCAGAATACCCACCTTCTCAGTGTTCCATCCCTACCCCAGTAGGAAGTCACTGCTGCCACTGTCATCTGGTCCTCTCTTTGGGGGAGGAATAGGATTCATAACCAGCCATTGAAGGGGGGCCTTGTGACTTGTTCCGGTGCTGATTGTGAACACAGGGACATGTGTTACTTCCAGGCCATTATACTTAACTGTCAGTTTGAGACCCTCTACAGGTCTCTTTTATCAGTCAAACAAACAAAGCCAATCATCAACGGGCCATGTTGCATCAGAAATAGGTCTTTGCTGTTTTAAGCCACTAAGGACGGAGGGACTGCATGTTCCTGAATCATAATCTAGCTTATTCTGACCAATATACACAAAACCAATTGATGTTTTCAAGAATGTCTGGATATTCTTTTCTTATTGGAATTTCGGGCGGAATTGCAGGAGATCTGAAGATTCGTTTTGGAAGAGTTGACATCTTCACAATATTGAATCTCCCTGTCCAAGAATGTGCTATGACTCTTCACTTACTCCAAGTCTTTACTATTCAGAGTAAAGTTACATAGATTTCATGGAAAAGAATATAAAGTGAAAGTTAGGCTGGGCATGTGTTTCTCTTTACTGATTATTTATATTTGTTATCAAAATGTGAGGACATTTAATCACCTTTTACTGGGTCATCTTGGCAAATTTTCTTGATTGTCCTAATAGCTTTGAATCGAGTCCCTTAAGTTTCCCATGTAGAGGGGCGCCTGGGTGGCTCAGTTGGTTGAGTGTCTAACTCTTGATTTTGGCTCAGGTCATGAATCCCAGGGTTGTGGGATTGAGCCCCACCTTGGGCTCCATGCTGGGCATGGAGCCTGCTTAGGGTTCTCTCTCTCTCTCTGTCTCTCTCTCTTTTCCCCTCTGCCCTTCTCCCCTGTTCATGCATTCTCTCTCTCTCTCTAAAATAAAAAAAAGTAAAAAATTTAAAAAAGTTTCCCATGTAGAAAATTAATAGTGCCAGATAATGGTAATTTTCTCTATTTTTTCTTACTAATATCTCTTTTTTTCTATTTCCTATCTTGCTATGTTGATGGGAATTCTAGAATAAGATTGACAATATCTATGTATGTGGATTTTTTTTTCCCTTTTGTTCTTTGTTAGAGGTCAGCAAGCTTTTTGTTCTGTAAAGAGTCAAATAGTAAATATTGTTAGCTTTGGGGGTGATTCTATTTCTGTCACAACCACTCAACTCTACCATTGTAGTATGAAGGCAGCTAGCTATACACAATAACTAACAAATAAACATAACTGGTTTTGGCCTGTAGACCATAGTTTACTGAACCCTGATACATTTTAATGACAAAGCTTTCAATGTTTCACTATGACTATGATTTTTTTGGCCATTTTAAGGAATAAAACTTCAATTATAGATTGATGAAGTTTTCTTTTGTTTTTTTGGAGGGGGGTTGGTAATCCTTTCCTTTTGGACATCAAGATCATTACATTAAATTTTTTTTTTACATATTAATTGCATTAACTACATCTAGAGAATATTCTACTTATTACCTAATGTTGAACTGTCCTTATATGCCTACCACACACTTAGTCATAATAAATTATTTTTATTTATTCCTGCATTTTATTAACTGCCCTTTGACTGGATCTCCACAATGTACCAGGAGCTCTTCCAGAAGCAGTAAATACAGCAGTCAATAAAAGTCATGCTTCCATGGAGTTTAGATTCTAGTGGGAGGACACAGATAATAAATAATAAGGGACACACAAGTATGACAGGTGTAGGATAATGAAGCAGAGTGAGTGACAGGCTAGCATGCTACTTCAGAAATGGGGTTCAGGGAAAGCCTCTCTGATCAGGTGACATTTAAGGACGTGGGGGGTGCCATCTAGTCAACCAAGCAATGGACATACTATACTAAAAAAAAAATCTCAGGATAGGGACTGAAAGGGATGCTGGGAGTACACAGTAGAAGCCACTAACATAGTCTTGCCTGGGCCACAGGGTGCCCAGACATTTGGTCAAACATTATTCTGAGTATGTCTCTGAGGGTGTTCCTGGGTGACTCACGTGAGTCAGTAAACTGGATAAAGCAGATTGCCCTTCTTTTTTTTTTTTTATATAAAAAGTTTATTTATCATAGAAAGAGAGTGCACGCACACCATGGGGGAGAGGGGCAGAAGGAGAGAAAGAGAATCTCAAGCTCAGCGTGGAGTCCAACCCAGGGCTCCATTTCATGACCCTGGGATCATGCCTTGAGCTGAAGTCGAGAGTCCAAAGCTCAACCAATGGAGCCACCCAAGTGCCCCTGCAGACTGCCCTTGCTAATGTGGCCAGGGTTCATCCAATCCGCTGGAGATCTGAATACAGCCACAAAAAGACTGAGTAAGAGGGAACTCCTTTTGTTCCTGTTGCCTGACTACCTTGAGCTGGGTGATCTGTCTTCTCCTGCCTTTAGACTCAAACTGAAACATATCGGCTCTTCTTGGGTATCTAGCCAGTTGGCCTTCTGACTGGACCCTCCACCGTAGACTCTCCTGGTTGTCAGCCCTTCAGATGGGGAGGAGAACCACACACTGTCTCTCCTGGGTCTCCGACTTGGCAACTGCAGATCTTGGGACTTCTGGGCCTTCCAAGTCCCACGAGTCAATCCCTCATAATAAATCTCTCTCTTTCTTTCTCCCCCTACACCCACACACCACACCCATTCATTCTACTGGTTTTGTTCTTCTGAAAATCCCTGACTAGTACAATGAGCAGAAGAGAGAAATGTTCCATAACGGCATGACTTACAGTCTCAAATCTGGGAGTCAAGGGCAGTTTCAAGCAAACGAAAGTTCAGCAGGGCTGAAGCATGTGGGATACATGAATTAGAGCCAACGACATTGAGCAACGTGGAGACACTGAACTGGATTTCATCATATACCAGGCATTTTAAGAAGAGAAATTATTCAGGCTAAGGCTCTGGCTCAAAGCAAAAAGAAATTAAAGCATAATAGGGGCGCCTGAGTGGCTCAGTCAAATAGCCCACTTCGGCTCAGATCGTGATCTCGCGGTCACTGAGTTCAAGCCCCGCGTCAGGCTCTGTGCTGACAGCTCGGAGCCTGGAGCCTGCTTCCGATTCTGTGTCTCCCTCTCTCTCTCCCCTTACCCCGCTCACATCTGTCTCTGTCTCTCGAAAATGAATAAATTTAAAAAAAAATTTTTTAAAGCATAATAAAAAGGTGGTCCCCTCCCCCCCAAAATTGTAGCCAGATGGGGAAATTTTAAAATGTTCTTCCCCATCTGGCCAGGGGTACCTGGGTGTTGGGCCAGGGGTACCTGGGTGGCTCAGTCGATTGAGCGTTCGACTGCTGCTCAGGTCATGATCTCCCGCTTCATGAGTTCGAGCCCCACAATGGGCTCTCTGCTGTCAGAACAGAGCCTGCGACGGATCCTCTGTCCTCCTCTCGCTGCCCCTCCCCCACTTGCACTCTCTCAAAAATAAATAAACAATTAAAAAAAAATAGTGTTGGGCCAAAAGGCACATGAAAACTTCAATTATAAACTTTTTAGAAATTTAAAAAATATAAAGGATACGATCAGAGCCCCCCAGAAATAAAAGGTCGGGGGGGGGAGCCTTAGGTTTATCAGAAAACAAGAAAGACTGACAATAAAATACTCAATTCTAGAAGTTTAAAAAAAGTTGAGGAAAAAACCCCAACAAGGATAAAGAGCCTCTCTTCTTGCCGTTCTCTACATAGAGAGCTCTTCTCCAATATCTTCCTGCCTCCAGCAGGTGACTTCTGTTCAAACGCCACTGACCAGAGTTTTCCCCGAAGTTCAACTCTAAAATGGCATGATATCCTGTCACTCTGTCACTCTGCTTTGTTATCCTTCATTTGCCATATTCCGTGTGTCTTTGTTACCACCTGTACTCTCCCCCTAGAACATAAGCTCCGTGGGACTAGGGACCTCGGTCTGTTTTGTCCCCTGCTGCACCCCCAACTTCTAGAAGCGTGCCTGGCACGTGAGTGCCCGTGGCAGGGTCTGTGACCAGCCTGTTGACATTTTGTCCCCTATCGAGTATAAGGCTTGACATTTGGCAGACACAAAATAGATATTTATTGAACGTGCGTTATCGTGTTTCACTGGAGATTTAAAGAAATCAATATTTTGGGGAGTACAAAAACCTATATACATAGTTATTAAATCAAATGTAATAATTAAAATATCCCACTCATCTAGGGGCGCCTGGGTGGCTCAGTTGGTTGAGCGGCCAACCTCAGCTCAGGTCATGACCTCACAGTTCATGGGTTCGAGCCCTACATCGGGCTCTGTGCTGACAGCTCAGAGCCTGGAGCCTGCTTCCCATTCTGTGTCTCCCTCTCTCTCTGCCTCTCCCCCACTCATGCTCTGTCTCTCTCTCTCAAAAATAAATCACATTAAAAAATTAAAAAAAAATTGATACCAAGATTGTATCAACTGTTTCTCATCTATAATATATCTCAACATGATTTTTTTTTTTTTTGGCACATAAAGTTTCATGACTCTTTTCTTGTTTTGAATTTTTCATTAATACCACATAATGCTTTTTTTCCCCACTAATGCTTTTAGTCTTAAATTCCATTTTGTGTGATAATAAAATCATGCTCTGAGTTTATTTTTTTCATTTTCCTGAAATAATGAATATTTTCACTTTTCTGTGCCATGTTACTTTGGGCATCTCTACTACAAACAGCCAGGATTTGCCTTTAATTCGATCTGAAAATTCTTTTATCTTCTGCTCAGAAGTTTAGCCTATTCTCATCTTTTTCAAAAAATATTTATTTTATTTCTTTTGAGAGAGTGCGAGAGAGAGTAGGGGAGGGGCAGAGAGAGGGAGACAGAGAATCCCAAGCAGGCTCCACACTGTCAGCACAGAGCCCGACTCGGGGCTCGAACTCACGAACCGTGTGAGATCATGACCTGAGCCGAAGTCGATGCTTAACCAACTGAGTCACCCAGGCGCCCCCCCCACCCCCATTCTCACTCTTAATGTGACAACAGTAACCCTGGTCATATCTTTGTTATCACATTATACGCGTTCTATTTCATGAGCATCTCTGTACTAGGACATCTTTCTAAATCTAGCTCTTTCTTCTACGTGGCCTCTCTATGCTCCTCCTTTATGGAGGCCACAGTGTCTGCCTTGGCAAACAGAGGGCAGCTGAGAGTCTCTGATGGAGAGAAAACCCGGTCTGCCCTAGCTTTCCCCCTGGCTGAGTTGTTCCTTCATTTCCTAGCACAGATAAGCTATGGACCCAGCAGGGAAAAAAAGGGCTCCAAGGAGCTGATGCCCGTCTCTTGTTGGCCCCCTCGTCCCCGACACCCACATCCACTTGAGAGGCTTATTCCAAGCCTCTACCTACACTGATTTCCCAGCAGACTCAGTGGCATGAAGGAGCTGCTTGGGTGGCCTTGCAGGAGCCAAATCTGTGCATCTCTCCCCTGTCTGCTGTGGTAGGCTGAAATTGGCCACGGCAGGAACATTGACACGGTGCATCGCATCAGGGCTTTGTTTGTCCGGAGTGCTGGTAAACCCTTCTCCACTCACCACTCATCCCTGCCAACACCTGCCTTTTCTAAACAAGGGGAATGGAGACTTTGTTATCCTTCGCGGCTTCCTCTGTAGTGTGCCCAGATACTTCAAACTTTTAACGTGTTGCTGAAATTCCATCCTCATTTCCAGTGCTGATGAGGCATTTCCCTGATTTTTCGTGTGTCCCCTGGGTATTTTAACGTGGTTTCTGCGTGTGGGGTAGGGATGGACCCCTGATCTCCAGTTATCATCTGTTTCAGAAGTCCCTGTGACGTGTCTTCATCCCATCATCCATGCAAAACATGGGCAGATTTATGCAGGTCCCTGTTTGCTGCCTTAATTATCACCGCTCCGCCAAATAGCACTCGCTCTGCCACTAATGATTCTAATCTAAGCTGGGAATTGATGTTGACAAAACACAAGCTGTTTAGTTTCTGCAGAGGCTGATCAAATCTCCTATGGAAAACAGAGGCTTTACTAGATAACCATAATCAAAGCCCCATTGATTGAGGACAAATCCAGTGGATACGCAGGGAGGTAGGTGATCAGATTCTCTGAGAAGGTAGGAGGAAATACTCAAGATTACGAATATATCATGGCCGTTATATCACGGAGTTATCAGGTTGTCCCTTAACTAGATGTACATGCTCTGTGGAGGTCCCCCCCCCCCAAGGCTCATTGTTAAAATACCTCATTTAGGGCAAACTTGTCAAGGCAACTGGGTATGTTTTAGGGCTTAGAAAGGAATACGGTTAGCATGTGAGGCAAAACCAGAGAGATTATGGCCATTTTGTAAATCAAGAAGACTTTATAGAGGAAATAGGGAGCCATTGAAGGTTTTTAAGCAGGAAAACAATGCAATAAAAGTTGTAATTAAGGAAGATTAGTCTGGCAGTGTTAGGGCAGGATCTATATTAAGACCCTTATATGGGAACAGAGATAGAATCAGGAACGAGTTAAAAATAAAAAATAAGAAGACAGAGAGAAAGAGAGAAAAAGCATCAAATCTCTTCTACTTTTAGTAGGCACTTAAGGTAACGCATAGACTGGGAAATACTCAAGAAGTCTTGCAAAGCTTTCTCAGTTCATTAAGTTAAATTGCCTCTTTGCTCTCACTTAGTATTCATGAATGCCAGAACTAGTCCTGTGTTACAACACAGGGAGTCTCCAGGCAGCCCAGGGACCTCTCGAAGACTCCTTTTCACGCCGTTTCATTGTTGCAGGGAAATGAGCACCGTTAGCCAACAGCCCACATGCAGTGTGAACCTCCCACTGTCCTCTTTTCTGGAGCAGCTGAAATCTCATCCATTCTTAAGGGAATAAAGGAACCGGAGCCCAAGCCTGTTAACTCTCATTCAAGAGTCATTAGACGGCCATAAAAATTCAACAAGCGTACCAAGATGACTGGGGGTTCTTGCAGGCTTATTGCAGGAAAGAAATGGTATCTGCCATGGGTAATGGTCAGTGCTCATCCCTGAGACAGATAGGACTCCAGCCGAACCTTTGGTTGTCAAAAATCGCTGTTCCTGCCTGGAACACCTGTCCCGCGTGCCCACATTATCTGATTCCTACACAGGATCCAAGCAAAGCCTACCCTCCCTGGTGAATCCTTGCCAGCTCCTTGAGTTCACAGCCGTCCTTGACTTGAGCTGGAACAGGTTTTCCCTGCAGCACAAAATGGCATTTGGCTGATGTTTCCTGGACGGCTATTTATCCTTTCTTGCATGAATTTTCTCTCTAACTGGATTATCAACTCCTTAAAGAAGGAACCATGTCTGACACGTCCTCCAAGGTCGGTGGCATCAGAAGACAATGCAGGTGTGGAGGTTAAGCTCACTCAATATCCTTTATTCCAAATTAGGCTCACTGTGGTGAGTTCTCCCAAGCCCCAAGCCCAACCATTTATCCCTCAGTCTCAATAGTCATCCGTGGCTACTCTCTTCCTAAAAAGATAGAGGCGATACAAATTAAGTTCCCATAACTTCCTTCCTCTGTGCTCTATGCGTTTTCTTTTCCTCCCCCCGCATTTTCAGGGGCAAAGCTGGTAACTTCCTTTTGGAATCTGCTTTTGGAGTCACCCCGTCTTTTACCCCCCACATTTTCAATCCGTCCCCTTCTGCTACAAGGGGCGCCTGGGTGGCTCAGCTGGTTAAGCGTTGACATCGGCTCAGGTCATGATCTCGCAGTTTGTGGGTTCAAGCCCCGTGTCGGGCTCTGTGCTGACAAGTCGGAGCCTGGAGCCTGCTTCAGATTCTGTATCTCCTTCTCTCTCTGTCCCTCCCTTGCTTGTGCTCTGTCTCTCTGTCTCTCAAAAATGAAGAAATGTTAAAAAAGAAAAAGAAAGAAAAAAGAAAAGAAAAGGAAGGCCCTCCCTTCTTCCTCTGCACACCATGGTTCTTCCCTCTCCCTTTGCAGGGGCTACGCCATTAGAGCACCCTTCACGCCATTCTCTTTCTCAGCCCCTTTCAGAGAACCTGCCCAGGGGCATCTTTCTATCCCACGTTCCTTTCGCAATGTCCAAAGGAATAGAAAATAAGGGATAACATAATTTCAAGCCTGGAAAACAGGAAAGGTGGCCTGGAATGAGGAAAGAGCCAAGCATCCCTTCTGCTCCATAGATACGAAGGAAAAGGTGTTCTGGGCAACAAGTGGACAGTATTCCTAGAAGACCAAATTATACCCAATAGGAACACTGCAGAGGAAATGAAAAGAATTCTCCCTGAGAGGAAATACATGTCCTATATACATGTGGAAAGACTGAGCATAATCAGGACTCAAAGCAAAGGCCACAAATGCACCACTGGACTACCATTATTTTACTTGATAAACTGACAAAGATACAGAAGGAATACTTCTGGTATTGTTGAGCCTATGAAGAAGTAACGAGAGGTATATTTTTCGAGTAAAAATTCTGTGCCTAGAAACTTAACCTAAGTAATCAAGCACGTGTACACACACATATGAACAAAAATATTTAAAATGTCGAAAGTTAAAAACTGCTAATAAGAAAGGGATTACGTCAACGATGACAGCCCTGTTGCAGTCATCGTAAATTACGATTTGCGTATGTTCGTTGACATGGAAAGCTATTCGTGGTGTACTGTTTTCTCAAATCAACAGATTCCATGTTACTCTATAAATAATGTTCCATTTCTGTTTACATAACAACCTAAATGTATACTTGGAAGACAATTTATAAATAATTAGTGTTTATCTTTGAGTGGTGGGTTGTGGATGACTGGGTTTTGTTTGTTTTGGTTATTACAATTTTTAGTTTTTTTTTTTTTCTACAATGAACAATACTCTGTATGATTTAAAAATAACACTTCTGTCGGGGCACCTGGATGACTCAGTCGGTAGAGCGTCCGGCTTTGGCTCAGGTCACGACCTCGCGGTTTGTGAGTCTAAGCCTCACGTCGGGCTCTGTGCTGACAGTTCAGAGCCTGGAACCTGCTTCGGATTCTGTGTCTCCTCCTCTCTCTGCCCCTCCCCTGCTCATGCTCTGTCTCTCTCTGTCTCTCAATAATAAGTAAACGTTAAAAAAAAAAACCACACTTCTATCTATACTGTATTCACTGAAATCTTTGGATTTTGTTCTTCCTTAGAAAAGAGTGGCGGTGGCCTCTTCTTCTGCTCCTTCTTCTTCTCCTTCTCCTTCTCCTCCTCTCCCTCCTCCTCCTCCTCCTCCTCCTTCTTCTATTACTTCTTCTTTCACCTTCCTGCAACATTTCATATAGGTGACTGTATGAACTCCTTTCCCATCTTCTTGGCTTTGCATTATTTTGTTTTTCTCCATCTGTAACTCTCTCCCCTAGTTGATTTTCCTTTATATTGGCATGCCACCATATTGCACCATCTACCTTTTTTTTTCTCTTCTCTTGACCTAGATGATTTACACTACTGCCTACGCACACATAACTCAAACATCCGAATCTTCACAATTCCAGCTTACCTCACAAAATCCTAGCTCCAAATACCTGCTGGACTTCCTGAGTGCAGTGTTTATTCTGTACCTGCTATTCTCAGAGAACAGTACCTAGAGATGACACCACAGTGACAGAGGGAGCCCACCTTTGAGGAACACACAATCTCCACTTGGAGTTTCTAATTTCAATATATTTAACAACAAATGTGTCTCCTCACCTTTTCCTAAATCAGTTCTTCTTCCCCATGTTCCATTTTCTGTTACCAGCACAACTAGCATTGTAGTTACCAGCCCCACCTGTTACAGTAATTAATTAATTAATTAATTAATTAATTCACTTAACAAGTGAGGGGCCTGCCACCATAGTAGAACTCAGCCTCAACATATATTGGAGTTACCTAGGAAGCTTTAAAATATACCAATGCTTGTTTCCCACCCCCCAGAGATTTTATTTAGTTAGTCTAGAATGCGACTCCAATTTAGGAGTTTAACATTTCCCCAGGTGGTTCTAATATATAGCCAGTGTTAAAAGTCACTGTACCAGAGAAAGGTCAGGACTTCATTACTGATTGCATGATGAAAGGAGAATGGTCAAACTTTTTTTAGTACTGTTATTTCCTAGTAATAATGCCCGAATTCACTATCTTTCCCTTGGATGGTCGAAGCTGAATTGGCTTTCCCAGGAAAGTCAGCTCTTTATCCAACTCAGCTCCAGCCTTTATAACATTTCCAGAATGTATGGAGAGAATATAATCATCCTGCCATTTAGAAACCTCCATGCTCTGACCTGGATGGATCTTTTCAGTGTTATTCCACATTCAAACGTCAGTTGAACCGGACTGCCCATTGCTCCCCAGTGTCTCTGTCCTGACTTTGCTTTTGCCCCTACCATTCCTTCCACCTTGACTATCCTTCACTCCTACCTGTCAATCACAATTCCACCAATCCATTAACTCTGAGGATTGATGTCTAACCAGCCTTGATAACACAACCGCTCCCTCCAACCACTGGAGCAACTTCTCACTCTCCCAAACTCCAAAGCACCTCTTATTATACTTAATCAGTCCTGTCTTATGGAAAAGTTATGTAGATACATATCATATACTTCCAATAAGATGTGAAGGTCTCTGAGACCAGAAATGAAATGCCCTTCATCTCTATTTGGAGAAATAAGGAAGTTAAACATGATGGCTCTAGTCATCCTGCCTGACTTTATGTCCAAACTGTGCCACTTACACACAATGTATGTGACACTTAGGGAAACAATGGACCTCTCTGAGCCTCAGTTTCCCCATTTACTGAATGAAAACAATATGACCTCTCAAGACTGTTAAAGGTAAGACAAGGGAATCTGTATGAAGCATTTAGCACACCAATTACTCCAAAAGGCAACAATAATGGTGACCAGAATTTGGGGGACTAAAGCACGTCAAGAAAAATATTTACTTATGAGGCTGACAGAATCTTTGTATAGTAACTAGATGGAAAATAAAAGCTCTCAGATTTGAAAAATGTTTATTACATCTCCTAACATCACTCCCTAGGACAACTCATGGTATTACTAGGGTTTTCAATTATTCCAGACAGTCAGTGTTGCTTCATGATCGTATGTAAATTTCCCAGCTTGGTGCCATCTCTAAGATTCTAAACTCCATTCTGCAATGACAGCTTTTATTCTGAAAACTCTGCCACTCAGAGACTCCTGTGTCCCAAATGCCATTTCTTTGTGGAATGCAACATTTTTAATCGAGTAAAACAGTGATGAAGAACATGTCAGAGATCCATGCAGGATAGAATCCATTTGAGAAACAGGAAATCCTGCTGTTAAGACTCCAATCAACCAAGAGAGCAACAAGCTATTTCTATCTAGCTGGCTGATAGCATTACAGGCTCTGGATGTAAAATGAGATCTACATTAAATGTAATTCATCTTCTGAAAGGATAAATAACAAAAGCGTCCTCTGCATGCAACTGAGTCAAAGACCAAATGCTGGGCAGACAGTTGGGTAAGAGAGTGTGAGGACTCATAGACTGTGGATTTCTCAGGGTTTCACGGCAAAAGGGTCACACTGCTTCCCAAGCCCACGTGACGTGCCAACAACTCAACAGAGTAATTTTGTGGGGTGAGGCTGCAAACCTATGGGTCATCTGAGCTTAGAATGCACCTGTAATTTCCTTATCATCAATCTCTCTCTTCGTGGTGGAACCTTCCCATTGGCATTTACGCATGTCCAAGTCCCTCTTATCCTTAAAAATAAAAACCCTTGGGGCGCCTGGGTGGCGCAGTCGGTTAAGCGTCCGACTTCAGCCAGGTCACGATCTCGCGGTCCGTGAGTTTGAGCCCCGCGTCGGGCTCTGGGCTGTTGGCTCAGAGCCTGGAGCCTGTTTCCGATTCTGTGTCTCCCTCTCTCTCTGCCCCTCCCCCGTTCATGCTCTGTCTCTCTCTGTCCCAAAAATAAATAAACGTTGAAAAAAAAAATTAAAAAAAAAATAAATAAAAACCCTCTCTTGGTCCCATTTTCAGTCATGATCTCAAGGTTCGTGAGTGCGAGCCCCACGTCAGGCTTTGTGCTGTCAGTGGGAGCCTGCTTTGGATCCTGTGTCTTCCTCTCTCTCTGCCCCTCCCCTCCCTCTCTCAAAACAACAATAACAACAACAACAACAACAACAACAAAAAACCAACAACATAAACATTTACTTTACACCTTCTACCCGGATTCTCAAAAGCTCTTCAAAAGCAACATATTCCAAACTAGCTGTCGCCTCAACTACCTAAGTGATCACACTGGAAACCCTTGACCCTTCCCTTGCCCTCCTCCACCATAATATGTGCAGGGTCCATGTCAAGAGTTCAGCTAAGCTACTCCACGGTGTTGCCTCTGCACCCATTTGTGTGGCCACATGGCCTGCAGGGACTTTAAACTGCCACTAGCCCTACAACTACAATTGTGTGCCCTAGATAGCAGCCCACAGAGTCACAGGTAAATCTAAGTTCCAGATAGGACTCCCCTAACAACCCTGGTCTACCCCATCTCCGAGGGCCTTCCTCTTGTACACACCGTAGAAAAGACTCCCATGGAGCTTACACAAACCCTTCTCTCTTTGGTTTGAATTGACCAATCTGGACTTAGCTTGGGCATCCCAAAGCACTCCACCCACAGACCCTAATAAGGGGATGTACCCCAGGTCCTGCCTCTCTGTCTGCACCTGCCTTGACCTCCCCTTGTGGCCCCTCGAGGTATATGTGTATTTCCTCCAGGACCTGTGAGGAGTACGCTTCTCTATTTCAATTTCTCTTGTGGTCTTTTGTTGAACCTCAGCTCACCATCTAGCACCCTGTGCTCTACTTAACAAATGTTAATTTAACAAAGTCATAATAGCCAAAAATGAGAATATATGAATATGTGTAACTTTTATGTTTATGTAAAGAATCAGTATCATACTTCACTCATGTTTGGTCTAGACGAGGATGATAGGAATTGTTTAACATAGCAAAATATTCCTCAGTCACCATGTGCAACTACCAGAAAGACCACACTAATCGATGACTATTCCAAAACAATGCAAAACAAACAAGAGCGTGCTGAATACTACGGAGAAATTATGCTTTATGACAAATAATTCATGTCATTGACGCTATAGATTAGACAAAGATTTTGACAGATTAATTAGTCTTCTCTTTCGCCTTGGCATTCCTAATGCTCAAATTCTCCCCGCACTGGAAAGTGTTGGCTGCAGCACAAGCCAAAGGCCTCCACGGCATTTAGACACATCCATTTACAGGACTCGAGATGAAGGGATGGAGAGAAGCATTTCTCTGGGGTCTGAACATCCTTGGTCCCAAAAGCAGATGCTTAGAGTTACGGTCAAGCAATTTGCCTGGGCTAAGAGGGACAACCCACTTGCTTATTAATAAATTCATTTTTTGTGTGTGAAAGTTTGTCATATGTGGGGTCTTCAGAAGCACAGACTGGCAATTTTTTTTTTCTGCAATGGCCCAAATGGTAAATATTTTGGGTTTGATGAGCCAGATAGCCTCTTTCACAAATGACTCAACTCTGCCACCGTAGTACCATAGGAGCCACAGACAATACGTAAATTAATGAGTGTAGTCGTGTTTCAATAAAACTTTATTTAAAAAAGACAAACAAGATAGGGGTCAGACCTGGCCCATGGGCTGCAATTTGCCAACTTCTAGTGTAAAATGTAAAGCCCAAGGTTGTGGCCCCTTTGCCCGAGGCAAAGTCTTGATACTGGACTTGAGGATGAGCAGACTCAGACACGCAGAGAGAAGAAAGGGGGTGCCCCCATGAGGGTTTACCCAATAGCAGAAATTGGGGATGCATGTAGCCAACTTAGCAGACAGAAGTGGACTAATGTGTCTCTAAAGAATGGGGGAATAGACTTGGAAGGTTAAGTGGGGGCAAGATATGGATGCCTGGGAAGGTTGTACTTGACCCTGCAAGCAAGAGGGAAGCTGAAGGTCACCTGTAAGGTGTAGAAGGCCCACTTCTGAAGGTGTGCAAGGAGAAGGCAATTACTGTTCAGAGGATGATACAGAGCCGATTTCTACCATGGAATAAAGTTGAACTCCATCATCTCAAAGGGCCCCTCCATCTTGAAAATAAATATATTAAGTGAAATGAGCCAAAGGCATACAGTGTTTAAAAACACAAAGGCTCAGGACTTGGGCTCAGCCCTCATCACCAACACGTACTAGCCATGTGTCCGTTCTGAGCCTCAGTTTCCTCTTCTATAAAATGCTGAGAATTATTGTAAAGGCACACATAGTTGGGCACCTGGGAGGGCTCAGTTGGTTAAGCGCCCAACTCTTGATTTTGGCTCAGGTCATGATCTCAGGGTTCGGGAGTTCAAGCCCTGCATCGGGCTCCATGCAGACAGTGGGGAGCCTGCTTGGGATTCTCTCTCTCTCTCTCTCTCTCCATCTCTCTATGCCCCTCCCCTGCACTCTCTCTCTCTCTCTCTCTCTCTCTCAAAATAAGTAAATTAATTAAATTAAAAAGAAAGACATACATGGTAAGATAGGTGAAGAAGTCCCGGTGCTGTACCTGGCCTACAGTGGGTATTCAGGAAATGGTCACTGGGAGGTTCAAAGCACAGCTTTGGTCAGGCTAGTTTGACAGGACCTCTGATTCCACTTCCACAATTTGTTTGCACACTGATTTTATTTTTTCAAAGTGCTTCCAGATCAACCATTTTCTTTGGTCCAGTACACAATACCATGCATTAGGTACGCACTGAGGAGTTTAACATCATCACAAGCAGACCCACTGCTTGGAAAAGAATGTAGCACCATCTAGATTCCTCATGGTCTAAACCATTTGGGAGGTCCTTCCAAGCTAGCAAGGCAGCCTATAAACCAAACAGGCAACGTACTCAACTTATCATCCTGGCACAGGTGAAAAAAAGTCCAGGTGGTTTTGTTTCCCAGTTCTGGCCCTGTCTGTCACTGGGCAAGCTGCTTTCCACATCTGAAGACAGAAATGAGCCCTCAAAAGTCACTAGAATGAGTCCTTGAAATGAACGCTGTCTCATTCCTCTTTGGGTCCAGTTCGGGACCTAAGTGGGCAGTGGTTGGGAGACCCAAGAGCACAGGCTGTGGAATAAGGTAGACTCAAGTTCATGCCCAGGAGCAGGCCAGTGTTGGCAGGGAGTCCTTGAGCAAATGCCCTAACCTCTGGACGCCTCGCTCCCCTCATCTGTGAATGGGGCCACCAAACTTGTAAGACGCTGTAATAGATAGGAGCTCTTAATACTGATGCTGGTCCTCAAGCCCATGACTTAGGGCAGTTTTGCTCAAAGTGGCTCGTCTTTGCAGCCCCCTCAGATTCACCTGCTGGTATTTTAAGTTTAAAATTCAGATTCAGAACTCCGTGCAAACCTTCTGAATCAAATTATCTAGAGAGGAGCCTCTCTATTCTGCCTTTCTAGCAAGCTTCCCAGGGAATCTGGATGGACATTAAAATTTGAGTGTAGAGTTTGATTTAGGGTTTATTTGAAGGAGAAATGTACCCCGCCCCCATGAAACCATGTCACCCAGCTTTTGCTTATCATCATTGGGAAGTTGGGGTGAGAAGCCTTTGTTTAGTGGACCTGACAACAGTAGCTTGAAACAATAAACACTGTTAGAAAGACAGGTACCTGTAGCTTCTCTGTGGCTGCAAAGCCTCTGGAGACCTGCGCAGTTCCCCTGATGGATGGTTGTTCAGGCAGCAGGAAGCCCAGAGGGTCTTTTGCCCTCCCCGCAGCACAGACAGTCAATGAGCTTCCCTTGAACAAGGCCACACGAGGTACACACACTGGTAATCTCATTTCCATAAAGCATCGCCAGCCAAGGTTAGTGTGCAAAACACAGAGACACCCCCTCTTCCCTTGACCTTCATGGAGCCGTGGTCTTTAGAGAGAGGCAATGATGCAAAAAAGCAAAGCCCGGCAAGGGTTCCAAAGCATAACAGCACAACATTTTTAGCAGAAGTTTCCTGAAATGATAAAATTTCTTTGCAACTTTTTTTTTTAATGATGGACATAATTACGGGAAACCTAACTTCATCGGGAGGCTGAGCTTTTAATGCTGCCCTTTTGAAAAATGTCTGTTTTCAAAGGTGAGAGCACACGGCAGTGAGGTTAATACCATTGCTATTTCTCCTCCATCTTGGAAGCTCTGAAGCGTCCAAGAAGGCTGTTAGAGCAAGAGAATAAATGTTGTGTGAATTTTCCATGAACTACTCTGGAAGCAAGTAGGTCGGGACTTAAGTCTCTCTAGACATGTACATATCTAAGGATTAGTAACTATGGAGGGTCAATTGATTTACTCAGAGTTCAGAGTGAATGGGTCCTATTCTTACTGACTCCTAAATCTGGTGTCGCAAGACCCTGAAACTTTCCCATCCATCTGAAAGGGTTGAATACGGTGGCATTTTGTCGTTGTGACGGATGGGAGGTGTTTTCTGGTGGCAGTGAAAAGCAAAGTGAGAAGAGAGATGAGTCTTTTAAAGTGGCCCATTTTCAACAACTTTGAGGCGTCAGGTGGGCATGGCATCTGTAAGAGTATGGTGATGAAACATCAGGGGAAGTGGTGTGAAAGGGAGGTCAGCGATTTCAATGAGAGTTTGAGTCACAGCGGTCCGACACAGAGATGCACAGAGAGGAGAGCACAGCTGAGGCTCTGAGAAGGTGCTCACCCCCCATCTAAACGCCTCCCCCCCAACACACACACAAGCTGGGCATCCTCACCACCATCAGAAGCTAAGAGTGACGCATCTTTACAAGGGCTTGGTACTCCTGGTGTAAAAGCCCCTTTAACGACTGGCTGAGGGTGTGGGTAAGGGGCCATAATGGGAGAAGAGGTCAAAAATTTTCAAAATAATTAATCTCCCATCACTAAACATTTAAACAGAAGATGACAAATATTGGAGATGGCAGCATCACAGAAGGACTCCTGTCCTAGGTGGAAATTCAGAGGTGTTTGCTACTATAAAGAGTTGATAAGCTCCCTTCATATTTAGAATTCTACCTGGCTCTGTCTGTGCCCCGAAGCTCATCCCTCCTTATATGCTCGACTTTGTGTTCTGGTCTCCACCCTTCCCCATGTGACAGAGAGAGAATTTCTGAAACGACCGTACAGACAAGACTGGTGATCCCATTCTGTTTGCCAGGGGAGTTAGCTTAAAAAGGGGGCATGTGATTCAGTTCTGACCAGCATGAGAGAAGAGGAAGTCTTTGGAGGGGAGGGTCTTTTGTGAATGATTTCCTCATCCAAAATAGAGGAATGCAGAGAAGGAGACTCTCTCCCCTCGACATTGACTTGTCTGGATAAGACATCCGTGGCATTGCTGAAGCTGTCATGCCACGATGAGGTCACAACCAACACAACAAAAAAGAAGAGTAGGAGAGATGGAAAACCCATCCAGTAACTGCATTAACTGATCTTTTTGTCAGGTGACATAATAAATTTTCCCTGTTACTTAAAACAAATTCAATAGTCAGGGATGAGGTGGGGGTGAGGGGGGCACTGTTTTTTTCAGCTTAAAGAATACTAACTGATGCAAATAGTCACATTCTCAGATCGATGGTCATCCTTTTCATTCCGTATCTTCCTTTCTTGTGACGTGGTCAACCACTAAGAGGACAAACACACAACACCAAATGGGAGTAATGAAGAGAATAAAGTAGCAGTCCCTCTGTAAGACTCTTCTGGAAAGCACAGCTTTGCCCTTACCCAGTCTTACAAAATTTAATAAACATTTAATAAAAATGACAGTAGCTAACAATAGCTAACATCTACTACTATGAGCATACCAGGCGCGGTGGTAGGAATGTTACGTCAATTCTCTCTTTTTAGTCCTAACTTTCTAGCTACTTACTCACGCAGCAGTTTTGCAGATGATAAATTTCCCGGGAAATACTGACAGTCATCCTTATTAATCACAGAGAATGAACAACAACCTTTCATTTGAATGCTTGATGAGCAGTTTCTTCACACCCCTTCTGACACACCTTTGATTTTTCCAACGTTCCAGTGTGTTAAAATTAAAGCTGAGAAGAGGCACGGTGACAGAATCTTGACCCAGCCCACATCTTCTTACCCTCTTCCGTCCCCTACACATTAACAGTGTGTAACTATTTTTTGAAAGGGGAGTAGAAATTATCCCGTTGTTGTAGTGCAAAGCTTTGCTATTCGAAGTAGGGTCTGCAAACCAGAATCGCCTAACAGCTTGTGATCAATGCAAAATCTCAGGCCCCACGCTGGCCCTCCTGAATCGGAAACCACTTCTGGGTGATCAGAATGCACGTTGAAGTGTGGGAAACACTGGACTAGAGGACACACAGCCCTCTGAGGAAAGGAAGGAGGTAGGGACTGCTTAAAGTTAGCAGAGGGAGCCTGAGAAAAAATCACGGAAGCGGCAGCAAGGGGCTGCTGGGGGTCTACATGGTATTTCTGGGCAGTGTTTATATGCGTCTAGTGGTGCATCTCCTGGCACAAGTCAATCTAGGTGCTTTGGCTTCCAAATAACAGAAGACTCATGCTGGCTTAAACATCGGTATTTACGCCAAAAAGCTGAGGGAGACACTTCTGAACGTAAACACAAAATAAATCAAGAGCAAATCAAATTCCCCACCCAAATCTAACCTCAGCCTGGAGCAGAGTCAGCCTATCCCAGCTTAGGGAAATCAACCCTTGCTAATCTGCAGAGCAACTTGGAGTTTGTGCAAGTGGCTGGGTGACGGCTGCTTTAAGCCACTGAGTTTGAGATGACAAGCTGACTGATGGAGCAACAGAACATTGTTCTGGAAGAGGTAGCCAACACAGTCAAACCAAAGGAAGAAGGAGGAGGAGGAGAAGGAGGAGGAAGAGAAGAAGAGGAGGAAGAGAAGGAGAAGAAGAAGGAGGAAGAAAGAGGGGGAGGAGGAGGAGGAAGAGGAGGAGGGGAAGGGAAAGGAGAAAAGCGTAAAAAGAAAAAGAAGAAAGAATTGTACATTTTGAAAAGGAATACCCAGAATTTTAGAAACAATAGGATTTTTTTTCTAATCATGGAACACTCAAGAAAAGCACATGAGTAATTATTAGAATAAGAGAGAATATTAAGCTAAAAAAATTGATTAGTGTTTCTTGGGGCACCTGGGTGGCTCAGTCGGTTAAGCATTTGACTCTTGACTTTGGCTCAGGTCATGATCTCAGTTCGTGGGATCAAGCCTCATGTCAAGTTCCGTGCTCACAGCACGGAGCCTGCTTGGGATTCTCTCTCTCTCTCTCTCTCTCTCTCTCTTTCTGCCCCTCTCCTGCTAGCTCTCTATTTCTCAAAATAAATAAATAAATAAACATTTAAAATATGTGTATCAGTGTTTCCATAAAAGGACAATAAAATAATTAGAATAGGGAGAGGGTTAACATGTAAATATCCACCACAGCAACGGATAAAAAATACTTAGGAATTTCAAGATTAGTTCACAAGATATATGGTTAGTGGAATAAATGGAGGAGTATGCTTGATTGGAATACTCAGCTTCGAAAATATGTTGATTCTCAAATTATCCTGTAAGCTAATGCAATTCCATTAAAAATGGCAAACAATTTTTGACAAATCAATGATTCTAAAATTCATTCCAAAAATATAAAAACACTAATACAGACCCTCCAACAACAACAACAAAAAACCTACCAGAGGAAGGAGGAGATGACCATACTATATATTATTTTGTATCCTTATCATATATTTGTGTTTAGTATATAGTGTTATATATATATATATAATTATAGCGTGTTATTACATTTTCTATTTTATTTTACATTATATTTTATATAAAATGTAATATATTAAGGGGTGCCTGGGTGGCTCAGTCAGTTAAACGTCTGACTTCGACTCAGGTCATGATCTCACGGTTCCTGGGTTCGAGCCCCGCATCAGGCTCTGTGCTGACAGCTCGGAACCTGGAACCTGCTTCGGATTCTGTGTCTCCCCCTCTCTCTGCCCCTCCCCTGCTCATGCTCTGTCTCTCAAAAATAAATGAACTTTAAAAAGTTTTTTAATGTAATATATTAATATGTTTATGTACATAAAATTTAAATACTGTGACAAGAGAACAGAAATAGATCAGTGAGGACAAATAGTCGAATGAGCCTCAGTTTCCTCATCTACAAACATGCAATAGCATCTATTTGAATGACTTGTCATGAAGATTTAATGAAAAATATGTAATATGCTTATCACAGTGTTTCACAAACTGTAAATTTATATGTTAACAACTCTCACCGGAAATTTTAAAAAGGCCATTAAAGCCAGCCATCTTCCAGGGTGCCTGGGTGGTTCATTTGGCTGAGCATCTGACTCCTGGTTCCAGCTCAGGTCATGATCTCACGGTTTGTTGGATTAAGCTCCACATCGGGCTCTGTGCTGACAGCGTGGAGGCTGCTTGGGATTCTATCTCTCTCCGTCTCTCTCTGCCCATCCCCTACTTGCACTCTCTCTCAAAATACATAAATAAGCTCACAAAATTTTTTTTTAAAAGCATGCCATCTTCCAAGTCGTGTCTGAGATGAAATGAAAAATCAAAACCCAGTGAGTAGAGCATGCCCTGGGACAGATTTTGATGAGATTTCAAGAAACCGAGGAATGTGGAAGTCCCCTACAAGGGTTGAAGTTCTCCCCATCTGACTTCTTCATTTCTCCCTTACTCAACAAGCAGGCCATAGAAAAGGAAATGAAAACAAATACAGCCCTCAAAATGTAGTTCAAAGGGGAAGAAGGGGGAACATTAACCCCAAACAAACATGGACAAGATACAAGGAAATGACATGTTAATTCTGTATATAACTTCAAACAGGTGATAAAACAGATGGAATTTAAAAATGATTGACAACAACAAAAACAGCACAAAAAGCAGGCAAAGAGATCAGTCTGGAGAAAAGCATCACCCAAGGAACCCAAGTGGATTGACCTATAGAATACAAATTCAATAAAACTATAATTGAGACACAAGATGATAAAATAAAAGGTTCAGATGAAAAAGGAGATCAAAGAAACCAAATGAAGGATCATAACAATGCTATTTGGGGTCTAACAGCATTTTAGAAAAAGCAAGAAATATAGTAGATAAGGTTAAGTACTATATTAATGACATAGGGGAAGGACATCTGGTATGCTCAATGAACGGAAAAGACAAGGAAATTAAAGCAACTCGAGTGGGTGATTAACATAGGAGACAAAGAAGATCCAACATAAAGCTACTTGGTGTTCCTACAACTAAGGAACCAAAGAGTGGGAAGGAAAAAGTATTCAGAGATGTGGGAAGGAAAAAGTATTCAGAGATACAATGGAGAAAAGAAATGTCCCTAAGAAAATAACTGAATCTACCAATTGAATGCATATGGCGTATACAGAGAACTAACAATGTTCGCATCAATGGGGCACCCAGGTGGCTCAGTCAGTTAAGCATCGGACTCTTGATTTTGGCTCAGGTCATGATCTCACGGTCAGGGGATTGAGCCCCGCCCAAGTCAGGGAGCTCCCGGGGAGCCTGCTTGGGGTTCTCTCTCTCCCTCTCCCTCTCTCTCTGCCCCTCCCCCACTCACCATGCATGCTCGCTCTTTCTCAAAAAAGAAAAAAATAATAAATAGTTACAAGGAAAGAAAGTGTTGGCATCATGGCATAACCCCAATTAATTATTTAACTTTGAGGATAGGGAGAGAGAGCCTTCAGCCCTGATAACAAGAAATTGTAATTTAGCGCCAGAGAAAAAGTCGGGCTAGCCTCAGATTTCACCACAATAGAGTTCAACACCAGAAGACCATGAAACGGTATCTAAAAAGTTCTGAGGGAAAGAAAGCACGACTATATCTTGCCAAGTTAATTTTCAATCATTAAAACAAGTAAAGAATTCAAGTAGCATGCCACTGTTGAGCCATTGTGGGGGGAAGAAACTATACTACTCTTTTTTTTTTAATATTTTATTTATTTTTGAGAGAGAGACAGAGCATGAGCAGGGGAGGGGCAGAGGGAGGGAGACAATTCGAAGCAGGCTCCAGGCTCCGAGCTGTCAGCACAGAGCCCGATGTGGGGCTCAAACCCAATGAACCGTGAGATCGTGACCTGAGCTGAAGTCGGACGCTGAACCGACTGAGCCACCCTGGCGCCCCTCCACTCTTTGACGGTGGAAATCTTCTTGCCTGACCTTGGAGGAATTTATTAAGGTCTAGAATTTGTGTGGTGACGATTTCTGCAGATTCACTCCATCTTCTCTTTCTTCAGATAAATGAAAGTTAATATTTACTATGAGAAAATAAAAACAGTAAGAGAATTTTATGCCACCCAAGACTTTATAGGATTGTTCCTTGGACGGGACCTTGTAGTTAGCGAGTGCAAAGCAAATACATCACATTCTCTCTTTGCGTCTGTCTCTGTCTCTTTCTGTCTCTCTCTCTCTCTCTCTCCCCACCCCTCCCTCATGCACACACACACACACACACACACACACAACCTTGTCGTATAAGACCCGAGCGCTGTGAACTCACCAGACCGCATATGCTTCAGTCTATAATTACATGTTCTGTTTGGTAAGATAAATACAGTAAACCTTTCAGCGGGTCTGTCTGTGTCTTTGCTACACTTTCCCTTTGGTCAGTGGTTTGCGACCAGAATTGCATACTAGAATCACCTATCGAGATTTTATGTTTTATAACGCAGATGTCTTAGCTTGTGTTTTTTCCAGCAGTGTTTTTTGTTGCCAGTGTCCAGAACCACCGATTTAGAGAAAAGTTTCTTTCTTATGTGGGAATTGAGACTCCCTTGTATGTCCACAGCATGGCTAATTCTTACAGAATCATACGTGTTCTTGTTTACTTAGCTGTTCAAGGCAAAATGAGCCCAGAGCCCCCTTTAAAAAAAAAGATTTGGGAAAGAAACAGAGGTGACTGTGGCATGTGCTGACTGTATATCCCAGACCTTGGAAAATATACCTACATCATCCCATGGTGCCTTCAAGAGAGTGCTGCCTTTGGGAGACAGCCTCTGCATGTCCCAGCTTCTTCCAAAAGAAATGGGCAGGGGTGCCTGGGTGGCTCAGTCGGTTAAGCGTCCGACTTCGGCTCAGGCCATGATCTCACGGTTCGTGGGTTCGAGCCCCGCGATGGGCTCTGTGCTGACAGCTTGGAGCCCGGATCCTGCTTGGGACTCTGTGTCTCCCTCTCTCTCTCTCTCTCTCTCTGCCCCTCCCCAGCTCATGTTCTCTGTCTCTCAAAAATAAACATTAAAAAAAAAAGAAAGAAAGAAAAGAAACGGGCTAACCGTTGTCTTTTGAAAGAGATCAGTCCTGGGGTAGGAAAAGAAGACATTGTCAGTGGACCTCAGGCTGGTTTCAGGGGAATGTCCTTGTCCCTTTGGGGGCATTTTAGCAGTGGGGCCTGAACTGAAAATGTGGAGTCGCGTGGAGCTTCCTGGTGGGCAAGGAAAGAGTAGAGAGTGCACGATTAAGGGGCTCTGGAGTGTGGCAGCCTGCATTCAGATCCTAGTCTGCATTTGCTGGCTCTGTGCCCTTGAGCAGGTTACGGAATCTCTCTGTGCCTTAGTTTCCTCATCTATAAAACAGATCTCATCGGGCAGTTGTGACGATCAATGCGATAGTACCCACCAAAGGCTTAGAATAGTGCTTGGTGCCTTATAAGCACCCAATAAATGCTGACTGTTCCTCTTATAACACAGAGCAAGCTGGGACCCAGGAAGGATAGAGCTCCGTGAAGACCCCTCAGAACCGGCCCGGGCTGCATCGTGGAGTCACTGTAAGTCCTAATGAGCTTCGATCAGACGTACAATCCTGTCCTTGTAGAATTAGGAGGGACAGCCCATGGCTCTCCCCGTACCCTGCCCCCCCCCCAAGGCCAGGTGGTAGCAGATAGCTATGGCTCCACAGTGGCCAACAGCAGCAGAGAAACTCTCAATATGGCAAATCGGGAAGCAGTAACCTGTCAGAAGCAGCCAGCACATGCCTTCAGGAAGCCTAATCTGACTGCCATCAAGCCAGTGGGGGCTGTTTTCACCAAAATTGGGATTCGAAAAAAGGGAGGGAGGCCTTGGCCACTGCATGATGAGGCTTCGCCCTATGGATTTATTCTAGGGCTGGGATCCCAATGACCGCAGGTGCTCCCGACAGCATAGCAGTGGCCAACAGCAGGTATGTGCCACCTGGGCCTCCTTGCTCTGTGGTCCTGCGGCTGCAGGGGTGGCCTGGGGTCAGCTCTGCCTGTCCTCCTCCCTCCTTCCTGCATCACAGCTGGGGAGGTGTGGGCTTCCAGATGCCAGAGCCCTTCAATGTTTGCATTGCTCTCCAAAGACAATCACACTTGCAAGGCAGACGACGGTGTGAGCAGAAAGGGCGACCGCTCATTAGTGAAACTCTGGAATGTTCTCCGGATGATAAGACACCGACAGAAAGAACCTCCTTTCTGCTGGACAAGCCCCCAGTCACCTTTGCCACCGGACTAAAAGCTTTCAAAGGGTGAACAGAAGTGCCATAAATCTCGGAGGCGACGTTAAATGTTTGTCACTGAAACACTTAAGACTTGTTTCAAACCCATTCCTTTCTGCAAGTTTATAACAAATAACTGGCTGACTTAACCTCTACAAGAGTATCTCCTTTTTCACTACAAATGGAAACAAATGGTCTATAAAGAGCGGGACCCTGCTGATGGGCGATGCTCAGCCACTGTGTGGTCTCCCAGCCCTGCCCAAATGGGGGAGCCGTCTCTTTTGTTTAGATTAAACTGGCTCTTGCTTCTTGGCTTTAGGGCGGCCAAGGTTTTAACTGGACTTTCTTTTAAACTGCCCATTAATCTTCCCTCCCCTCTCCCTGCTGAACGAATGAGTAAAGTAAATTATTTACATTCTGATGTTGCAAGAACTCTCCCTGCATTAAGCTCTCATTTGAGCCTCAAATGTATCTGTAGATGGTGTTTACCTCACCCCTTCTTTATCATGACTGCACAGCTTCTCCAGAGAGATCACCTGTTGGGCTAAAATATGACACAGATACAAACCCTATTCCCAACCACCTGTGCGTGCCGTGCCCTGAGCCACACGTCCGAGCCACCCGATCCTGATTTTACCAAGTTCCAAATGCAAGCGTCTCGGTGCCTCGCGTCTTAGACTTAGCTTGATCTTCCATATTCCAAATGTTCATGACTCCTGGAGGCGAATCAAAGCCCATCAGATGCTTTTCAGAATCGATCCACTGTGTGTCTTCTCAGAGTGAGGGGCGAGGGCCTTTGCTGGAAAGAATGTCATTCTCTGTATCAGCCCTTCTGGCCCCGATGAGACGAGAAGCCGCCTAGGAGTGGATTGTCAACATGGGGCGAGTTGGAAGGACCGACACCCACATGCATTCAACCCTGAAATCCCATTTCTCTTTTGTGGGGCAGAGACAAATAAGAAAATGCATTTTTTTAAGGCATCAGGGGAGAAGAGTCCAGGAAACGCTACAGAAAGGGAACGACTAAAGCAAGATCAAAGCAAGAGGAGAGTTAGAAGCACAGGACATCGCAGGTTACGCCTGCAGCCGAAATAACAATTTCTTATTAAGTTACAGTTAATACAGTAACTTTTAATTAGAAGAAGATAAGCCAGGCAATATCTATTAGGGCAGACACGAGTTTACGAAGCATCTGTTCTGTCCTTCTCTTAATATGCTGCCTCATTAATTTCTTGGGGACTTGATTTCTTTTGGCCTTCGTTACAAGTTCTTAATTTCACCCAACAAGCCAATGGAATTTAAATTCAACACCTATATATGTCATATTTTGCTGACTCTTGCCCAAACTTTGCCAGTAATGAAGCTGTTCATCTCTTACAAATCCCCCCCAACTATCAATTATTTCCGGATGTTCCAGGAGAATAGTGTTTCTTTTTAATTTTCTTTTTACATTTATTTATTTTTGAGAGACAGAGAGAGACAAAGCACAAACAGGAGAGGGGCAGAGAGAGAAAGAGACACAGAATCCAACGCAGGGTCCAGGCTCCGAGCTGTCGGCACAGAGCCCGACGCGGGGCTTGAACTCACGAACCGCGAGATCATGACCTGGGCCGAGGTCAGACGCTCAACTGCCTGAGCCACCCAGGCGCCCCCAGGAGACTCATGTTAAGAATGGCCTAGCACCTGGATGATGGCTTCCATTTTTTCTTTTTTTTTCCTCTGAAGCTTTGGCTCCAGTGATGCCCTAGGCATCAGGGCATCAAGGTCCCCCTGAGCCTTGCCCTGGAACTACAATCTCCCACTGTGTACCACAACGGATGCACAGGACCAAAGACTGCTGTCCTCTGGACTTCTCCAAGCATGGAGTCTTCCCTATAAAATCCCACCTCCTTTTGTATCTCACTCTGTCTTATGAACAACAAAGAAATGCTGTTTGGGCTTCAATATCGTAGAGCTATTGGCCAAATGTTTCCGTGCTTTGCCCAGAGCCCCCTTTCCTGGCTGTTTCCCAGGCTGGTAGCCGGGGTCAGGATGCACGACTGAGAGCCAGATCTGGAACTATCTGGAACTCAGATCCCCCCCTCCCTTCCACTGTGCATGGGTTTGGTATGTGACCAAGCTTGTCTTACATGGGCCTTTAGGGCAATCAACTTCTGGAGGCCCGTTCTACCAGTTAACCCGATGCATGTTAAGTTCCAACAATGGAACCAAGCTGAGGACTCTGGCTCATGCATATCACTTCGCTTGTACTAAAAGCTATCATGTCTCAGCAAGTTCTTTTGTACTTCTTCAAATCCGGGGAAATTCCTAAATAACTGGCCATAGACCAGTAGCATCCAGAATATGTGTATCACTGGTTAAAAAAAAAAAACCAAAAACAGATGCAGACCCTCACCCCGAGCTTCTAAATCAATCTCTTTGTCGGGCACTCGCGTGGCTCAGTCGGTTGAGCGTCCGACTTCGGCTCAGGTCATGATCGCACGGTTCTGAGTTCGAGCCCCACAAGAGGCACTCTGCTGTCAGAGTGGAGCCTACTTCAGATCTTCTGTCTCCCTCTCTCTCTGCCCCTCCCCCACTTTCTCTCTCTCTCTCTCAAAAATCAACATTAAAAAAAAAAACTCTCAGCAAACTAGATATAGAAGGGAAGTTTCTCTACCTAATAAGAGATATTAAAATAAAAAAAAACCCTAGAGTTAGCATATATATAATGGTTAACAATTAAATGATTATCCCTTTGAAATCAAGAACAATACAATGATACCCATTCTCACCATTTCTTTCCAGCATTGTCCTTACTGGACATTCTAACCAGTGCAGTAAGGGGAGGACAAGAAATTAAAGGCATTCAGTTTAGAAACAAAGACATAAACCTGTCACTTTTTCCAGATGACACAATCTTCTACATAGATAATTAAAGGGAACATAAAAAAATCTGCTGGAACTAGTAAGTGAGTTTAGCAAGATTTGAGGATATAAGATCAACAGGGAAAATCAATTGCATTTTTTGTCTTTTTTTTTTTTTTTACATTTTTATTTATTTTTGAGAGACAGAGACAGAGCACAAGTGAGGGGGAGGGCAGAGAGAGAATGAGACACAGAATCTGAAGCAGGCTCCAGGCTCTGAGCTGTCAGCACAGAGCCCCATGCGGGGCTCAAACCCACTAACTGTGAGATCATGACCTGGGCTGAAGTCGGATGCTCAACCGACTTTTGCAGGGTGTGGAAATCAACACCCAGGTGCCCCCAAATCAACTGCATTTCTATATACTAGCAACATACAATCAGAAATAGAAATTTAACCAAGAGTATAATTTACAATAGCATCAGCAATATGAAATACTTAAGGACAAATCTGACAAAGATGTGAAAGTTTTGTGAAATCTACAAAACTTTTCTCAGAGAACAAAAAAGAGACATAATGAGGAGAGAGATATGTATGTTTATTGATTGAGGAATCAGTATTGTTAAGATGCAAACTCTCCTCCAAATGATCTAAAGATTCAATGAAATCCTGATAAGAGTCCTGGATGCTTTTGTAGAAATTGACAAACTGACTTTAAAATTCATATGGAAATATAAAAGACCTAGAACAGGCAATGAGATTTGGGGGGGGGAATAAAAAAGAACAAAGCTGAAGGAATAACACTACCTGATTTCAAGAATTATTATAAAATTACAATAATGAAGACAATGTGGCATTTATGCGAAGATAAGTAACTGGGCCAATTTAATGAATAGAGAATCTAGAAGTAGACCCACACATATACGAACAATTGATTTAGGGCAAAGGTGCAAAGACAATTCAGTCAATAAATAGACTTTTCACCAAATGGTCCTGCAACAATTGGATATCCACAAGCAAAAACAAATAAACTTCAGTCCTTACCTTGCACCATTAAGAAACATTAACTCGGGGCGCCTGGGTGGTGCAGTCGGTTAAGCGTCCGACTTCAGCCAGGTCACGATCTCGCGGTCCGTGAGTTCGAGCCCCGCGTCGGGCTCTGGGCTGATGGCTCAGAGCCTGGAGCCTGTTTCCGATTCTGTGTCTCCCTCTCTCTCTGCCCCTCCCCCGTTCATGCTCTGTCTCTCTCTGTCCCAAAAATAAATAAACGTTGGGAAAAAAAAAAAATTAAAAAAAAAAAAAAGAAACATTAACTCAAAAATGAGCGCATAGATATAAATGTAAAACCTAAAACCATAAGCCATCCAGAAGGAAATATAGGAGAAAACTTTTGTGACTTTTCGTTAGGCAAAGATTTCTTCCATACGATACCAAAAGCATGAGTCACAAAAGAAGAAATTGATAAACTAGGCTTCAGCAGAACTTAGAAGCTTACTTTTCAAAAGATCTGTTAAGAAAACAAAAGACAGGGGGCATCTGGGTGGCTCAGTCAGTTGAGGTCCAACTTCAGCTCAGGTCATGATCTCTCACTTTGTGGGTTTGAGCCCCGCATCAGGCTCTGTGCTGACAGCTCACAGCCTGGAGCCTGCTTCAGATTCTGTGTCTCCCTCCCTCTCTCTGCCCCTTCCCCGCTTGTGATCTCTCTTTCTAAAAAATAAATAAACATTAAGGAAAAAAAATTTTTTTAAAGAGTATGAAAGACAAGCCATGGACTGGGAGAAAATATTTAAAAATCATGTATCTGATAACAGACTTTTAATATACAACCGACGTTTAATATATTCAAAATACACCTAAAAATCTTAAAATTCAATACGAAGGAAACAATTTAAAAAAAACAAGCAAACATAAGATTCAAGCATTCATGTTGCTAGAAGAGACGGCAAATGAACTTGTAGAATAAACATCTACATCATTAGTCATCAGGGAAATGCAAATTACACACAATAAAATACCACTGCATACCAATTAGAATGGCTACAATTGAAAAAGATTGACCATACCATGTGTTGGCAACAATACAGAGAAACCAGAACTATTCTGCATTGCTAATATGAATGTAAAATGGCAGAACCACTTTGTGAGAGCTTGTCAGTTTCTTAAAAAGGTCAGGGTACACCTCCCTTCTGATCCAGCCATTCCACTTTGTCCAAGAAAAATGAAAGCATACATCCACCCCCAAAAGGTAGTGCATGAATGGTCACAGTCACTACTTGTGATAGCCCCAAGCTGGCAACAATCCAAATATCTATCAGGACAGATTATGGATGTTTATTTGCTATGAATCAACAAAGTGAGTTCTCTCCATTCAAAGGAGTACTACCCTGCAACAAAAAGGAACGGATAGGGGCTCCTGGTTGGCGCAGTCGGTTAAGCGTCCGACTTCAGCCAGGTCACGATCTCGCGGTCCGTGAGTTCGAGCCCCGCGTCAGGCTCTGGGCTGATGGCTCAGAGCCTGGAGCCTGTTTCTGATTCTGTGTCTCCCTCTCTCTCTGCCCCTCCCCCGTTCATGCTCTGTCTCTCTCTGTCCCAAAAATAAATAAACGTTGAAAAAAAAAATTAAAAAAAAAAAAAAGGAACGGATTAATGAAATATATGAAACCAAGGATGAATCCCAAATTAATTTTGCTGAGTGAAAGAAGCCAGATAAAAAAGGAATACATATTTTATGATTTTATTCCTATAAAATTCTAGCAAATGTAAATGTATCTTTAGTGAGAGCAGATTGGTGGATGCTTAAGGATGGAAGAAGTCGAGAAGGACATGAGAAGTGATGACAAAGGGGGACAAGGACATGATGGATCTGTCTTGTCTCGTCTTGTCTTGTATTATATTGTATTTTGGAGAGAGTGCACGCAAGTGGGGGAGAAGGGAGAGAGAGGGAGAGGGAGAGAGAGAAGTTTAAGCAGATTCCAGGCTCCGTGCCCCCAACACAGGGCTTGATCCCACAACCCTGGGATCATGACCTGAGCTGAAATCAAGAGTCAGATGCTTAACCGAACTGAGCCACCCAGGTGCCCCTAATATGTATTTTAAAAGCAAAAAGCACATGAGTGTATACATTTATAAAAATATGTTCAGATAAATAAATATAGTATGCATACCTACTAATATATATATTTATTTATATTTATTTTTATATTTAACCTTATATTTATATTTTATTTATATTATATATTATATATTACATATTTATATATTATATATTTTATATTTTTATTATTATATTAATATACTATTATATAATATATAGTATATTATATATTTATATATAACTGTTTTTATATTATAAATGTATTTATATTTATAATATATAATATATAATATATTTATATCTTATATAATTTATATATTTATTTATATATAATATTATATATTATAAATTTATAATATAATTTAATTTATAATATATAATATAAATATACAATATGATTTATAATATATATTTATAATATATAATATATTTATTTATATATGTATACATTATTTATATATTTATAATTTATATATAGCATATGTAATTTATATATGTTATATATAATTTATATATAATTATATCATGTATTTATATTTAACCAAAACCTTAACCAAGTGATCAAATTTAACATTATCCGGTATAAATGTATCAATAGTATGTTCCCCTGATAATGCTGTTCTGAGAAGAGTACACCAACCCTGATATTCTTTTCCAAAATCAATACTCTAAATAAGGAAACATCAGATAAAATTAAAGAGATGGACATTTTACAAAATATTTGACTGGAATGCTTCAAAAATGTCAAGATCACAAAAGACAAATATTGAGGAACTGTCACATATCAGAGGAAATTAAGGACGCAGAGCAATAAAATGTGAGATTCTGGATTGGTCCCTGTAACAGAAAAAAAGGACATACATGGAAAACTAGAAATCCCACTAGTATCTACGTTTCATTAAGAGTATTGTACTAATGTTGACTTCTTAGTTTTAGTACTTGTACAGTATTACCATTAGCCAAAGGTGGGTAAGGACTATTTTTTTTTTTTTTTTTTTTTTAGAGAGAGAGAGCGAGAGCACTGAGCAGGGGTGAGGCAGAGAGAAACAGAGAGAGAGAGAGAGAGAGAGAGAGAATCTCAAGCAGGCTCTATACTCAGTGTAGAGCCCGACACAGGACTCGATCCCACGACTCTGGGATCATGACCTGAGCTGAATTCAAGAGTTAATGCTTACCTGACTGAGCTACCCAGGTGCCCCAGGTGAAGACTATCTTAACCACTCTTCTGTAAGTCCAAAATTATTTCAAAATACACATTTTAAAAAATGACACCAGGGGGCTGCCTGGGTGGCTCAGTTGGTAAACATCCCCCTCTTGATCTCAGCTCAGGTCTTGATCTCAGGGTTGTGAGTTCAAGCCCCACGATGGGCTCTGTACTGGGTGTGGAGCCTACTTAAAAAAATTAAAAGTGACACCAGGGACGCCTGGCCGACGCTGTCGGTGGAGTGTGCAATACTTGATCTCAGAGTTGTGAGTTTGAGTCCTACGCTGGGTGTAGAGATTACTTTTTAACAAATAAAATAAAGATGACACTAAACGTACCAAAAGAGATCATGGTAACTTAAAATAACCTCACAGTTGGAAATCCTAAGTGTGACGCCATACTAAACAGAAATATAAGAAATTCTACTACATAAAAAAAAAATCGGGGCGCCTGGGTGGCTGTCGGTTAAGCGTCCGACTTCGGCTCAGGTCATGATCTCGCGGTTCGTGAGTTCAAGCTCCGCGTCGGGCTCTGTGCTGACAGCTCAGAGCCTGGAGCCTGTTTCAGATTCTGTGTCTCCCTCTCTCTCTCTGACCCTCCCCCATTCATGCTCTGTCTCTCTGTCTCAAAAATAAATAAACGTTAAAAAAAATTAATTTGTTATTGCAAAAATAAAGTACAAACTCAGAAAACTGGGGAAAAGGTTTGCATCTTATGCACAAAGGAATAATTTTCTTAATATATAGGGAGCTCTTGCCAATCAGTAAGAAAAAGATAAACAATCCTATGGGAAAACGGTCAAGATATAAGATCAGGGTTCATTTTGTAAAAAGAATTTCAAATGACTCAAAACGATGTAAACATGCTCAGCCCCAAGAAGAAGATGTATGAAAAGTAAAAACCCAAATACGTTTTTCTATTGAAAAGTTTTATACTTAAAATTGACAAAAGCCAAAATTTTATAATACGCTGTATGGTCAGGGAACATGTGGGAAAAAAAAAAAAAAAAAAAGCAGACTTTCCTTAGGAGGAAAAATTGGAACAGGTCCTATAAAGTATAATTTGGTAAAATCTCTCAAAATGTTCCATATTCCTGCCTGGTGGCCTGGCGGTTCTATTTCTAGGAATTTGTCTTGTAAATAGGTCTTCTCAAGAAATGAAGATATTCACTGCTTCACTGGGACAGTGTTTATCGTAGCCAAAAGTCTCTTTATCAGCCAAAAGTCCTGATCAAATAAATGAATGGAATACCATGCAGCCTTCCCAAAAAGGAATAATGGGGAACTATATCCAGGGTGTAAAAAAGGCAGAGAGCAAGGTGTATGATGTGCTATCCTTTATGCTTTAAAAAAAAAAAAAAAAAAGAATAAATAAATAAATAAATAAGTGTAAAAAACCAAAAAAACACATAGGCCTATGTTTGTAATTGCGTAGAACATCTTTGAAATGATTCACAAGAAAGATGGGGGGTGGGGGAGAGGGGAAAGTGGGTGATGGGCATTGAGGAGGGCACCTGTTGGGATGAGCACTGGGTGTTGGATGGAAACCAATTTGACAATAAATTATATTAAAACAAACAAAAAAAGAGAGCGCCTGGGTGGCTCAGTCCTTTGAGCGTCCGACTTCGGCTCAGGTCGTGATCTCACGGTCGGTGAGTTCGAGCCCCACGTCGGGCTCTGGGCTGATGGCTCAGAGCCTGGAGCCTGTTTCAGATTCTGTGTCTCTGTCTCTCTCTGCCCCTCCCACACTCATGCTCGCTCTCTCTCTCTCCCTCTCTGCAAAAATAAATAAACTTAAAAAAAAATTAAAAAAAAAAAACAAAAAGAGAAAGAGGGTAATAGCGTTTGCACTGGGAAGAGAAAGCAGGTGACTGGAGAAAGGAAGGTAAGAGAAATTCATTTGTCACGACCACCTCCTCCTACATACCTTTTATAAAATGTACGTAATTGCCTTTATTATTTAATCAAAAATTGATTAAGTGCTTAAAAATTCCTTTCCTGTGTTAAAAACGCAGGGTAAGGGGCACCTGGGTGGCTCAGTCGGTGAAGCCTCCGACTCTTGGTTTTGACTCAGTCATCACCTCCCGGTTGGTGAGTTCGAGCTCCGCATTGGGCTCTGTGCAGACAGGACGGAGCCTGCTTGGGATTCTCTGTCCCCTTCTCTCTCTGCCCCTTCCCCACTCATGCTCTCTCTCTCTCTCAAAAATAAACAAATAAACATTAAAATGTATATTTAAAAAAAAAAAACAAAACGCAGGGGGGAAAGTGTGTAGGAACCATCTCAAACGATGGGAAGGGTGTATTTGGGTCACCCGGGCAGGAGCCATGGCTGCAATGATCGAGAGGCAAAGCGGCAGCCGAGGACTTGAGGCTCCTCTTTGAAGTCGGCAGCGGAGGCCCAGACGAAAGCAGGGAGACGCATCTGCTAACAGGATTCGTGTCTCAGGGGTGCCCGGCTGCCATCCAGCATCCAGCCGGCACCCGGAGTCTGCCTTTATTGACAGACGAGTAACATTGAACATGGCACCTGTGTCCAGCGAATAATCCCTTGGCACCATTTAACCAACACTTAGAGCAGCTGCTTTTGAAAAATCACCTTCGGACTGGGCCCATCCCAGCAGAACAACATCATCACCTTGAGCACTTCTCCGGTTCCCAAGAAATGAGGATTTTTTTGCTCTGCCAGAGGAGACCTGAGCCGTATTTTCTTTGAAGTCACTTCTGTCGCTTTCTTTTTATTTCCTCCGCCGCCTACCTTAGATCACGAGGCCCGTGCTATCGCCATATCCTTCCAAGGGATCTCGGCGGCCCCCTTTGAAGGACTTCGGCGGCTTCTCCTTGCCCACAGCTCGTTCATGCTCAGCAGTATTTACAAGGCTGCTCCCAGTCTGCTCTCACCCACTCCCGCACATCTGTGCAAACCGACTGGACTTTTCTCCAACCACATCCCCATAACCTTCCACCTCTTCGAACCATGGCTCATGCTTCTCTGTTCATCACCTTCTTTTTTTTTTAATTTTTTTTTCAACGTTTATTTATTTTACAGACAGAGAGAGACAGAGCATGAACGGGGGAGGGGCAGAGAGAGAGGGAGACACAGAATCGGAAACAAGCTCCAGGCTCTGAGCCATCAGCCCAGAGCCCGACGCGGGGCTCGAACTCACCGACCGCGAGATCGTGACCTGGCTGAAGTCGGGCGCTTAACCGACTGCGCCACCCAGGCGCCCCTGTTCATCACCTTCTTAATGAACCACCACTAATTTACCAACACTCGGATCCAATGTCACCTCCTAGGGAAGTACTCCCAGCCCTACCAGGCCAAATGAGGGATAGCCTGCTTCCAGGCTGTAGGAAGCTCTGTTGGAGAATTTGTCACAATGCTTTATTATCTGTCTTACTCATTTCTTCTTTTTTTAAATGTTTCTTTATTTATTTTAAGAGAGAGAGTGCAAGTGGGGTAGGATCAAGGAGAGAGGGAGACAGAAAATCCCAAGCAGGCTCCGTCCGCACGATCAGCACAGAGCCCTATACAGGGCTTGATCTCAGGAACCGGGAGATCGTGACCTGAGCCGAAATCAAGAGTCAGACGTTAAGTGACTGAGCCATCCAAGCGCCCCAACCTTACTCATCTCTTCTGAACATTATTTACTTTCATATCCACAGTATCCAGGTAACACAGCTTCTAACATATAGCGAAAGCTCAGGAATTTTCTTTCTTATGAATATGTGGATTCTCTGTTTGCAGTTTCCGGATGCCTAATTCAACACTCACATTCTACTTAATTCTCCCGTTTTTAGCCTCTTGCTTCAAGCATTGCTTCAAACATACCCGGAGGAGAGCACTGACGGCCTGTCCCACTGCAGCTCCTGCTGAAAGATATTTCTCATCCACGGAAACGTTTCCCCCAGGTTAGCTGCCCTAGTATGGCTAGAGGTTCCTCACCTCCACACTCCCGTTCACTGTATTCTCCTTGCCAACATTCTCCACCTGTACACATTAAAAACTCAAGACGTGATACCACAACACACCCACCAGAATCGTTAAAATGACAAGGGCTGTTGAGAGTACATGTTGACAAGGATGTGGAGCGACCGGAACTCTCATTCATTGCTGATGCACGTGTAAGCTGGCCTGATCGCTTTGGAAGTCGTTTGGGCTAAATACAAATTCTCATGATGCACAGAGTCTGCTCCTAGGTATATACCCAACAGTCCCTATGGGACACGAATAAGAATGCTCATAACAGGGGTGCCTGGGTGGCTCAGTCGGTTAGGCGTCCGACTTTGGTTCAGGTCATGATCTCATGGTCCGTGGGTTCGAGCCCCGCATTGGGCTCTGTGCTGACAGCTTGGAGCCTGGAGCCTGCTTCAGATTCTATGTTCTCCCTCTCTCTCTGCGCCTCCCACGCTCATGCTCTGTCTCACTCTGTCTCTCAAAAATAAATAAGTGTTAAAAAAATTTTTTTTAATGCTTGTAACATTGGGGACCCTGGGTGGCTCAGTTCGTTGAGGGTCTGACTTGATTTTGGCTCAGGTCATAATCCCAGCATCTTGGAATTGTGTCCCACCTCGGGCTCTGTGCTGAGCGTGGAACCTGCTTAAAGATTCTCTCTCTCTGGCACAAAAACAGACACATAGACCAATGGAATAGAATAGAAACCCCAGAACTAGACCCACAAACGTATGGCCAACTAATCTTTGACAAAGCAGGAAAGAACATCCATTGGAAAAAAGACAGTCTCTTTAACAAATGGTGCTGGGAGAACTGGACAGCAACATGCAGAAGGTTGAAACTAGACCACTTTCTCACACTATTCACAAAAATAAACTCAAAATGGATAAAGGACCTGAATGTGAGACAGGAAACCATCAAAACCCTAGAGGAGAAAGCAGGAAAAGACCTCTCTGACCTCAGCCGTAGCAATCTCTTACTCGACACATCCCCAAAGGCAAGGGAATTAAAAGCAAAAATGAATTACTGGGACCTTATGAAGATAAAAAGCTTCTGCACAGCCAAGGAAACAACCAACAAAACTAAAAGGCATCAGCGGAATGGGAAAAGATATTTGCAAATGACATATTGGACAAAGGGCTAGTATCCAAAATCTATAAACAGCTCACCAAACTCCACACCCGAAAAACAAATAACCCAGTGAAGAAATGGGCAGAAAACATGAATACACACTTCTCTAAAGAAGACATCCGGATGGCCAACAGGCACATGAAAAGATGCTCAACGTCGCTCCTCATCAGGGAAATACAAATCAAAACCACACTCAGATATCACCTCATGCCAGTCAGAGTGGCCAAAATGAACAAATCAGGAGACTATAGATGCTGGAGAGGATGTGGAGAAATGGGAACCCTCTTGCACTGTTGGTGGGAATGCAAATTGGTGCAGCCACTCTGGAAAACAGTGTGGAGGTTCCTCAGAAAATTAAAAATAGACCTACCCTATGACCCAGCAATAGCACTGCTAGGAATTTACCCAAGGGATACAGGAGTACTGATGCATAGGGGCACTTGTACCCCAATGTTTATAGCAGCACTCTCAACAATAGCCAAATTATGGAAAGAGCCTAAATGTCCATCAACTGATGAATGGATAAAGAAATTGTGGTTTATATACACAATGCAGTACTACAGGGCAATGAGAAAGAACTAAATATGGCCCTTTGTAGCAACGTGGATAGAACTGGAGAGTGTGATGCTAAGTGAAATAAGCCATACAGAGAAAGACAGATACCATATGTTTTTTTTTTTTTAATTTTTTTTTTTCAACTTTTATTTATTTTTGGGACAGAGAGAGACAGAGCACGAATGGGGGAGGGGCAGAGAGAGAGGGAGACACAGAACCGGAAACAGGCTCCAGGCTCTGAGCCGTCAGCCCAGAGCCCGACGCGGGGCTCGAACTCACGGACCGCGAGATCGTGACCTGGCTGAAGTCGGACGCTTAACCGACTGTGCCACCCAGGCGCCCCAGATACCATATGTTTTCACTCTTATGTGGATCCTGAGAAACTTGACAGAAACCTATGGGGGAGGGGAAGGGGAAAAAAAAAAAAGAGGTTAGAGTGGGAGAGAGCCAAAGCATAAGAGACTCTTAAAAACTGAGAACGGACTGAGGATTGATGGGGGGTGGGAAGGAGGGGAGGGGGGGTGATGGGTATTGAGGAGGGCACCTTTTGGGATGAGCACTGGGTGTTGTATGGAAACCAATTTGACAATAAATTTCATATATTGAAAAAAAAGATTCTCTCTCTCTTACTCTGCTCCTTCCCCCACTCTCTAAAAATTAAAATAATAAATTAATTTGGGACACTTGGGTGGCTCAGTCAGTTGAGCATCTGACTCTTGGTTTCAGCTTAGGTCATGATCTCAGGGTTCATGACAGTGCAGAGCCTGTAGGGGTTTCTCTCTCTCTGCCTCTCCCCCAGTCTCACACTCTCTCTCTCTCAAAAGAGGTAAATAAACTTAAAAAATAAGTTAATTTATTAAAAATTAAAATAAATTTAAAAAAAAGAATACTCATAACAGTGCCTCGAAATAGAACCCCCCCCCCCCCCGCAAATGTCCACCACCAGTAGGTTGGAAGAAGTGTGGTTTATTCACACAATGGAAAACTACACAGCAATGAGAATGAACCATGACTGTGCAAAGCACCACACAGATGGACCTCACAGTGTGGAGTGGAGGACGCCAGACACAAAAGACACAAGCATATACACTCTACGACTTAATTCACATGAAGTTCAAAACCAGGCAAAACCAATCCCTGGTGATAGAAGTCAGGATTGTTGGGGGCCCAGTAACTGGCAGGGTTGGGGATCAGGGAGCCTTCTGTGGCCCTGGTGAATGTTCTATTCCTTGATCTGGGTTGTGGTTACATGCCTTGCCTTTTCAAGACTCATTAAACTGTGCACTTAGGTTTTGTGTTATGTTTGAGTAAAACTGAAAATAAAATCTCCCCAGCACCTGGTCCACTCCTTCGCATAGGGGAAGTTCTCCGAATGGTTGGTGGTCAATTAACTAATGGAATTCTCCTTCCCGCTAAGTGCCTAAGTGCCTTTGGGGGGCAGGCTCAATCGTTTTGAATTATACTGAGACCACCAACATGTTTAATTTGACCTTAACGTCTCTACATTTGAAGAGCTGAAACGAAGACCTCTAGTAACCAGACCCTTTCACCCGGTTCTGTGCACAGCGGGGGCAGCGTGAGGATCTATTTCCCTCTGCTATCCTCATCCGGGATGGGAGCTGTTGGAGAACAGATCGCCTCTACTCAGAGTATGTTTTCTGGGGTGCTAACAATGCCGTTCGCTCATCTTCCTTCAGAGTATAATCCACAAACCAGCCGCATGTAGGGTCACCTGGGGGCTGATCAGAAATGCAAACAAATGAGGGGCGCCTGGGTGGCTCAGTCAGTTGGGTGTCCCACTTCAGCTCAGGTCATGATCTCGCAGTTGGTGGGTTCAAGCCCCGTATCAGGCTCTGTGCGGACAGCTCAGAGCCTGGAGCCTGCTTCAGACTCTGTGTCTCCCTCTCTCTCAGCCCCTCCCCCGCTCACGCTCTGTCTCTCTCTGTCTCAAAAATAAATAAACGTTAAAAAAAAAAAAAAAAGAAATGCAAACAAATAAGCTTCATCTTCAGGCCAAGCAAGTCAGAATCTCAGTCGTGAGGCTCAGAATTCTGTGTTTTAATAAGATTCCCTGGTGTATTAATGGTGTCTTTTATTTTCTGTAGTTCTGATGCTCTGACATCTGGGGGCTTGCAGAGCCTGGAGGGCCCCTCCCAGGGCTAGCCAATTCCCAAAGTGAATGGGCAACTCGCCCCCAAGCTTGCTTTTCAGTTACAAACCAACCAGTCCAGAGCCCGCACCCCAACCACCTTCTTTATGGGGCTCTCATTCTCCAGGCCACTGTTCTAATCACTGCACTAGGGGAGAAGGTACCAGACAACTAGGGATGGCCCCTTTGCCCCAGAGACCACTGAAATTACCTAACTAAGTGTAAGCCTTTTTACCCTGGTTCACCCCTTCCTTTCTGAGGAAACACCTAAAACTAGCCACAGCTCTCCCTTCTCTCTCTGACCAGTGACTGACCTTGGGTATGTCCCCCACAGCATGGTGTACTACCTCCTTCTCGGGGGAACTGTGAGTAATAAACCATTCTTTTGATGGCAGTCATCTCCTGATTCGTTGGCCTTACAATACTTCAAACGTTCTATTAATAAACTGTATTTTAAAACACCAGAAGATGTAGGGGTGCCTGCCTGGTTCAGTTGGTAGAGCATGTGACTCTCGATCTTGGGGTCGTGGGTTTAAGTCCCACAGTGGGCGGAGAGAGTACTTAAAAAGATAAAATCTCTAAAACACCGGAAGATTTGTATGCACGTTAGCAAATGAGAATTAGGGGCGCCTGGGTGGCAGGCAGTCAATTAAGCATCCGACTTCAGCTCAGATCATGATCTCATGGTTTGTGAATTCAAGCCCCTCATCGGGGTCTCTGCTGTCAGCATGGAGCCTGCTTCAGATCCTCTGTCCCTTCTCTTTTTCCCTCCCCTACTTGTGAAACTCTCTCTCTCTCAAAAATAAACATTAAAAAAATAGACATTTGAGAAGTAGAAATTCTCTCCTACCTCTTGCAAAAGAGCTACCTAGACCACAGCTTATCCTGAATTCACATTCCCTCCAGAAATAGGAATAAATCCCACCAGGGAAGGAAGATTACCCTTTCCCTCCTGAGCATGGCGTGAGGTCATTTGTCATTCCCAAGTGTCTCAGGTGGAAAGATGGGGGACACTGACATGCAGGTGATTTTCCCAAGCTCCTGTCCCAGTGTTGATAGAGCCTAGGTGACCAGACTCCTGGTCCCAACCCCAGCAGCACAAAAATAATCACAGAAGCTACCGCTTGTTGAAGGCATCCTAAGTGCCGGCTAAGAAATTAAGCTCTTTTTTCAGAAATGGATTATCCAATTAACGTCATGATAACCCTGTTGGGTAGGTATCCCCATTTCCACAGGAGGCACCTGAAGCTCAAAAATATTAAGTGACTTTTGTTTATAAATCATGTTAGAAGCACAGTTATTATTCAAACTACTTCTTTCTGATTCCAAAGACATAGCTGTTAATGACTACAAGATGGATATAAAAATTGAAGACGCTTTCAGCAGAATAGCTTGGAAATTAGATACGGAATTCTAATGTACCATTGCAGATTTTGAAGTATGACAGTCATGAATTTTCCCATGATACTCAATGTGGAAAACTGTAATATTTCTTCATTTTTATAAATCGGATTAGAATCTGGTTTACAGCCCTCACACGCCAGACTCCACATGGAATTCAACATCAAGTAACAATGGAAGATTTCTTCCCTATTCTGTTGGGTCTAAAAAAATGGGGGAGGAGTCTGGTCTTTAGAGTATTCTGGTATCTGATGCCCCTGAGAGTTAATGTGCTTTCACTGTCTATGGTCTTTGTGTTTCCTAGTCAGTTTCGCAGGCCTTTATCTTCTCCATCCGGGCTTTCAAGGTGCCACCAAACCACATTCATGCGAGGTCTTGCGACCTCTGGCTTGTTGCATCCAAGAGGACCCCCATTCCCGAGGCACACAAGGCTCTTTTGCCACATTCTTCTCCAGGTCAATTGATTCTTCCTCTGCAACTGCACTAATCTGCAACCCCTCCCTTCCACGGGCTTAATGATGTCAATCCCCATCAACATTTGCACACAGTCTTTAGAGTTGACCCTCTGGCTTTTCAGTCTTCCTCCACATTACAAAGGAAAACAAAGCAAAATGCTTGTTATGGCCCTCCCCCAAGGAAGCTCAAAGCTAAGAGAAATGAAAGAACTGCTTTCTTTCTTTCTTTTTTTTTTAACTTATTTATTTAAATTCAAGTTAGTTAACATACAATGTAGTATTGGTTTCAGGAGTAGAACCCGGTAATGGCTCTCATTCTTACCTAAGTGGTCATTAACTCGGGGCCAGAATATTAGAGCTAAAAGCAAAGCGACTCTTTTTTAACTCTCTCTGAGATCCCCCTGAGATAGGTTCCCCAGACTGAAACCCTCTGGAGGCCAGCAAGTAAATCAGCAATGCATTATTCTTTTCTTTACCTTTCAAAGCCTAACTCTTCCATGAATGCTTCCTTGATTATCATTCTAAACAGAATCATTCTTTCCTCTCCCTGTTCTCACAGCAATTTGCTAAATGTCTGCCTTATTCCATGTTAATTGCATTCTGCTTTATCTAATACAAATTTTTAAAGAAATGCCGGCCACATTTCCTAACTGGATATTTTGGAATATAATGGTAGGGCAACAGCTTTATCTAGTTCCAGCAGAGACAGAGGGAAAAATTCTTTGGCTTAATAGTCTTAACCATGAGTTGAGAAAAGAGAATCATAAATTTGCCCAAGGTTCAACATATTTCTCAAAACTTTATTGAGCAGAGTAACTTTTGCTGGCTTCAGAGTGATGACAGTCACTCGGGGTAATTTAATGCCAAGTTCTCTTGCTTAAAAACTTAACTTGGACATCAACCAAGTCTATAGAGTTGCATTCTTAGAGTGCCAAAGTACCTCAACCGCTCTGGGAGGGGAGTCTGTCCCTAGGAAATGGTGCAGAACAGCCCAAACAGGCGGGTGATTACCCTGCTGGGTGCCACAGGCTGTAAATCCAACCTTGGGGCTGCAAAGTGCATCGTGGGATGCCAGCTAGCTCAGAGATGCAATCTGCTGTGGTGCAGACAGCACTCAGCTGGGGGTCCGAGGCATAGGATGCAAAAAGGAGGCATACCCGTGGACCCTTAGCCACCTGCTATAGGAATATGCCTCACGGATGTGTTGACTTTCCACTCTGTAATGACCACCTTGGCGCCTTGATCCTTGTACGTCTTTTTCCCATAGTCACAGCCTCTTGGCTCTCACCTGTGGGCTCAGCTCAGGTCTGTGACCATGAATTCTAAATCATGCAGGATTTAAGGGGTCACATTTAGTCTTCTTCTCTACATGGCATCGCTAGACTCTCACTTTGCTCCTTGACGCGAAGCTTCTGGAAATTCCAAGCCCACTTTTTACCCTTGTCTGGATCAATTTTGCCTCTTTGCCAAATTCTGCAGGAGCATTTCTGGTCCCTAGAGATGAATTCACGGCTTGTTTTCATGGTTCCATCCCTGAGCCTCACACTTAAATTTGAGATTCCTTTACCAACCAGCCCCTGGCATTCTCATTCCCTCCTTGAACATTAGCATATGGCCCTCTGCCAGATTTCGTGTTGCTGAGCTCTACGGGGTGTCAGAAAACCCAGGCACTACCTCTGGTCACTCCTCGGTGCTGTTGGTCATGTTGCTGCTGCTTGTCTGGGCCTCCATTTTCCTACCACCATGATATTCTAGACTCTTTCATGAACGCACGTTCCCATGGCCTCCTGCTGTTGGGTTGGTTTCCAATTGGCTGCCCCAATTGGGCAGATCTTTCCGTCCTCAAGATATCAGCCCCCACTGGTCTGACTCACCTCCCACCAGCAGCCAACACCTGGTTTGGGTCAATTTTGTTACATTGGTGTTTTTCCAAATAATCTCTGCAGATTGTTGGTAGACATAACATACACAAAGAGTTCTAGAGTTAAATATATTCTTTAAACAAAAATTTTTTAACATTTTTATTTATTTTTGAGACAGACAGAGCATGAGCAGGGGAGGGGCAGAGAGAGGGAGACACAGAATCCGAAGCAGGCTCCAGGCTCTGAGCCCCGACGTGGGGCTCGAACTCACAGATTGTGAGATCATGACCTGAGCTGAAGTCGGATGCCCAACCGACTGGGCCACCCAGGCGCCCCTATAGTTAAATATATTCTTAAAGAGAACACGTGAGACAGTTAAACGGGACCCTTTACAGGAGGACTTCACAGAGCCTCTAATATGATGACCTTTGCTGTGAATATCTAAGGAGGGATACAGTGTTTAGTGTTCTCAAACCTTATTTGACCATGTTTTCCTGGGAGCCTGTTCTTGGGCTGGTGTTCCATGGAACAGAGTTTGGGAAATGGTAAATCACATTCTTCAGGTTCCAGCCCCAAGTTCACCTTGACTTGTTGGCAATAATGACATCTTTGAAAGCCACAGATACAGCCCCCTTCATGGTGCAGTGGAGTCCCTGGGGCTGGTTTTGAATCCAACCTTCTCCCTTTTCCTTTACTGCTATTCACTTGTTCAACTCTTTAATGTTTGTTTTTAAGAGACAGAGAGAGACAGAGTACAAGCAGGGGAGGGGCAGAGAGGGACAGAGCTGCAGAATCGCAAGCAGGCTCCAGGCTCCGAGCTGTCAGCACAGAGCCCGACACGGGGCTCGAACCCACAAACCGCGAGAGCGTGACTTGAGCCAAAGTGGGATGCCTAACCCACCGAGCCACCCGGGTGCCTCCACTTGTTCAGCTTCTTAAAAACTACTTAATGTACGTGCCTCTCCAGTCCTACTTTTGCTTCACAAGGTGATTGATACGCAACCGTGTACATTATCATCCACAATGGCTAGCGCTAAGCTTCATTTATTGAACATTTGCTCTCCACTCGTCGCTGCTCTCAACACTTCTCCCGTATCGCCTCTTTTACGACAACAATCCCATGATGCAGGCGTAATCGTTGATTTGCTCCCCCCATTTTACAGAGGGGGCTACGGAGGCACAAAAACAGCTAAATATTAACTTACCAAAGTCCACCAGCTGATCCAACTGAGATTCAGGCCGAGGTAGTTGGACTGCGGCGACATCGTTCTCAATCCCAGCGCTGTAATTTACTCATATAGCGTAAACAGACATTCTTGCCCTGGTGGCGCTTATATTCCTAGTGGGAGGAAACAGACAACAAATAAATAAGCTTAGGTCCTGCAGGGATGAGTGCCATGGGCAAAATTAAAGCAGAGTATGGAATATGCGAATGTTACTCTTCTACAGGGTGGTTAGGGAAAGCCTCTCCAAGGTGACATCTGTGCAGGGGCGCCTGGTGCCTCCGTCGGTTAAGCATCCGACTTCAGCTCAGGTCATGATCTCGCGGCTGGTGGGTCCGAGCTTCCGATTCTGTGTCTCCCTCTCTCTCTGCCCCTCCCCGACTTGTATGCTGTCTCTCTCGGTCTCTCAAAAAAAAAAAAAAAAAAAAAAAAATGAAGACATGTTAAAAAAAATTTTTTTAAGGTGACATTTGTGCAGGAGGAAGTGACAAGTGAAGGGAAAAGTATTCCAGGCAGAGGGAATAGCAAGGGCAAAGGCTCTGAGGCAAGAGCGCTTTGGACTGTCCACAAAGTAGCAAGGGGCCAGTGTGGATACAGCAGAGCGAGTAAGAAGGAGCAGAGTTAGCAAGATTCAGAAACACAGGTCATGTGGTGGGGATGGGGGTGGGGGGTCGTCAACACGGCTAAGAAATACAGATTTATTCTGCAGTGGAAAGCTGTCGGAGGGTTTGGGGCTGAGGGGAGACATTCTGACTCAGATGGCAAAGGCCATTCTAGCTTCTATCGGGGGCGTGGGGGGAGGCAAGGAGAAGCAGGAAGTCCGGGTGCAGGGACCCAGGCAAGAGATGACATCAGCTAGGTGTTAGCGGCGGAGGCGGGAGATGAAGGCAGGTTCTGGAGACATTAGGGAAAGAAACCCAGCGGGATTTCCTAATGGAGTGGACCTGGGGTGCAGAGAACGATAACTCCAAGAGTGTCACCTGGACACCTGAAGGGGTGCTGGTGGAAGATCGGGCTTCTAGAGGAAAACCACCCGTGTAAGACCCTGTACGGTGATCACTCTTGCCTTCAGTTTCGCATTAGCGCTGCCTCTGTATGTAAGTAAACCTGCCTGTTGCCTCTCGTCAGAAAATAAGGACACGATCCGATATAATCTCCCCCCCTTTTTTTTTTTGAGCCACCACAGAACTTCGAATCCGATTCAAGATGCTGTTGAACAGTTCTGGTGTTTCAGAGGGGGCGAAAGGAATCAAAGGCCCATGTTTTCGCTCTTGTGCAAGGAGAATGTTCGATAATAAATACGGTTGGGCCTGTGCTTTAGTGCCTGAAAAATATGGGTCCAAATATGGGTCCAGGCTGCCACCAAAGGTGGGGCGAAAGGAGAAGAGACAGAGAGAGCTATTGAAAAGCAAGGTTCTTTAGTAGCTAAAAATGGCTGGTTTAGAAATTCCGCAACAGCACAGGGGCCCTCTCTTGGGAAAGGAGAGGCAACCACAAAGCCACTATCAGGACTTCCGACATCAGGCTGGGCACTGTGGAGACCTGGATGTTTCCATGGCAACTCTCTCCGCACAGTTTGGCTGGACCAGCTCTCGCCTGTGACTCAGGGCATCCGTGTGACTCAAGCTGCTCTCCGCACTGCATGAGGCCACTCGTCAAGATTACTCCAGGTGACACTGTTCTCTGTGACGAAGCCAGTTACACAGGGAACAACAGAACTTAAGAAGGAGTGACTGGCTACGCGTTTTCTTAAATACTTGTGTTGTATTTATCTTTCTAATGGTATTTACTTCGATCCTAGTGGGTTTTTCCCCCTAAGTCTCTTTGTAATTTATGTGCCCTTAGGTACAACAGCAAATACACAACAGAAGGGAAAAATAGGAAAATTAGACTACATCGAAGTTAGAAACTTTTGGGCTGCAAATGATACCATCAAGAAAGGGAAAAGCCCGCAGGATAGGAGGTAACATTTACAAATTGCCTATCTGATAAGGGTCTTATCAGACCTTTATATAAAGAAGTCCTACAACTCAACAGTAAAAAGACAACCAAACCAAAAAAGGGGTAAAAGATTTGAATAGACAGTGGTTAATTCTTCACTCCCTTCACGATTTATGCCAAGCCCCCATATCACCTGCACAGCCAGCTGTTGGATAGTTTCAAATAACTGCCTCATTTTTACACATACATAAAGACGGAGTTGATTTCTTTTTCTTTGTATTCTTTTACATTTATTTATTTTTGAGAGACAGAGAGAGACAGAGCATGAGCAGGGGAGGGGCAGAGAGAGAGGGAGACACAGAATCCCAAGCAGGCTCCGGGCTCCGAGCTGTCAGCACAGAGCCCGTCGCGGGGCTCGAACCCACAAACTGTGAGCTCATGACCTGAGCCGAAGTCGGACGCTTAAGTGACTGAGCCACCCAGGCACCCCAAGACGGAGTGTTTTTAGGGAAAATACTGGATAAGGCAGGAAAAGTACACAAAAAGCAGAAAGGGCTATGACCCCTCGGGGGAAAAATACATGCTCTCTTTAGAGGACGAAGCCTGGAATTGCCAAAATATGGAGAGAAAAGTGGGTGTGTTGTTTCTCATCTCAGGGAATTTAGAAAAACAGCTAAGGGATATGCTGAGGGGTAGCCAGCCTGGAAAGAAAAGAGGAGGGTACTGGGCCAGTGGGTGTGTAAACGTAAGAGATCTGAGAATCTTATGCAGATCAGTGAATTTACTTTGAAGATGAAGCAGTGAGGACTGAAGGAAGGAAGGGTGGACCCTGGGAACAAGAAGTTACTGTGCAATTGTAGAGGCCACAGGAGACACTGATCTAGAAGCTGAGAGTGTGTGGGTAGTTTGATAGCGAATAAGCTGAAGATAAGGACATGGCAGGGTAGAAGGTTCCGAAGAGGGCTAACTTAGAAAGTCAGCAGGGGGAAGGCTCAAGGCAGAGATGGGCTGACAGATGGGAGAGAAGGTGGAAAGGAGCCCCCGTAGGTGGGTCATGATATCAGAAGGACCACAGGAGGAGCGGATGGGGGAGAAGAGTAGGCGGTGAGAATACCAGCCGCCACGTAAAGGATGAGAACGTTGCCCTTCTGAGCCTTGATAGCGAACACACAGGGTCAGTCAGTATCTGGTGGGTGACATTGAGAAAATGCATTAAAGTTATCCTGCATGTAGGACGCCTGAGGGGCTCAGTTGGTTCAGCATTGACTCTTGGTTTTGTCTCAAGCCATGATCTCATGATCTCCCTCTCTCTGAAAAATAAACACTAAATTTTTTTTTATTTTTTTTTATTTTTTTTTTATTTTTTTTTAATTTTTTTTTTCAACGTTTATTTATTTTTGGGACAGAGAGAGACAGAGCATGAACGGGGGAGGGGCAGAGAGAGAGGGAGACACAGAATCGGAAACAGGCTCCAGGCTCCGAGCCATCAGCCCAGAGCCCGACGCGGGGCTCGAACTCACGGACCGCGAGATCGTGACCTGGCTGAAGTCGGACGCTTAACCGACTGCGCCACCCAGGCGCCCCTAATTTTTTTTTTTTTAATGTTTATTTATTTTTGAGACAGAGACAGAGCATGAACAGGGGAGGGGCAGAGAGAGAGGGAGACACAGAATCTGAAGCAGGCTCCAGGCTCTGAACTGTCAGCACAGAGCCCGACACGGGGCTCAAACCCACAGACCGCTCAACTGACTGAGCCACCCAGGTGCCCCTAAACACTAAATTTTTAAAAAATATAGAAGTAAATAGACATTTAAAAAAAAAGAATGAAGACTTAATTCACCTTTCAGCTTCTGTTGTCTCACCTTTAAAATGAGGATAATATTGGGGCGCCTGGGTGGCGCAGTCGGTTAAGCGGCCGACTTCAGCCAGGTCACGATCTCGCGGTCTGTGAGTTCGAGCCCCGCGTCAGGCTCTGGGCTGATGGCTCGGAGCCTGGAGCCTGTTTCCGATTCTGTGTCTCCCTCTCTCTCTGCCCCTCCCCCGTTCATGCTCTGTCTCTCTCTGTCCCAAAAATAAATAAACGTTGAAAAAAAAATTTATAAAATGAGGATAATATATAGTTTTCGGGGTTGTTAGGACTGGAAAAAAATGGGCACAGAGGATCTGGACCACAACAGGGGCTCGATCTCTTGGAACTGTCTCCATCTGTGATAATAACTGAGTCAGTTGCAAACGCGCGACCTGGGTCTGATCTATAGTGGTGATTCTTTTTCTCTTCCCCCTTTCTTTTTGCTGTGTGTCTCTCTTCCTTGTTGTTTTGAAGTCCCATTTTTAGACTCATTCTTTCTTATGCATCTCTCCCTCTCTCTCTCTCTCTCTCTCTCTCTCTGTGCGCACACATTGAAACTAGAACAGCAATTGGCAAAGTTCAGATGATCTCAATTTATGAGAAAAGCAAAGACTCAGGAAATTTCCAAATGTTGAGCTTGATATAGAGCCTTGGCAAAGTTCCGTATCTGACTCTGATACAACGTTTAAATGTTTAGGTAACTGAAGAATTCATGGACGACTAGACACCAACAAACTTCCTCTAGGAAGAAGAGGTCAAAAGAATGGACTCGGATTCCTTGTTGGATATAATTACCACACTAATGCATGTGAAGGCGTGCTCCCTGGATCATGGTGTGTGCACACATTTATTGCGTGTGGGCTAATTTTATTATTTTATTTACTTATTTATTTTTGAGAGAGAGAGAGAGAGAGCGTGCACGAGGGGCAGAGAGTGCGGGGTAGAGAGACAGAATCCCAAGCAGGCTCCATGCTGTGGGCAAAGAGCCCAACATGGGGCTCGATCTCACTAACTGTGAGATCATGACCTGAGCTGAAATCAAGAGTGGGACACTTAACTGATCGAGCCACCCAGGTGTACCCCCCCCACCAAGGCTTCATTCTTTTTTTTTTTTAATTTTTTTTCAACGTTTTTATTTATTTTTGGGACAGAGAGAGACAGAGCATGAACGGGGGAGGGGCAGAGAGAGAGGGAGACACAGAGTCGGAAACAGGCTCCAGGCTCTGAGCCATCAGCCCAGAGCCTGACGCGGGGCTCGAACTCACGGATGGCGAGATCGTGACCTGGCTGAAGTCGGACGCTTAACCGACTGCGCCACCCAGGCGCCCCTAGGCTTCATTCTTAATAAGCGGCAGATTCTGAGGTTCAAATCTAGCCCCACCACGCTGCCTCTGCTTTTCCCATTGGCCAACGACTTCTGAAAAATCTTTCCCTGAAAAAATTTCATGCCTTGAAAAAACACAAAATTTAGTTTTTTTCAGTTGGCTTTCTAGTTTTCTAAAAATATCTATTCTCAGAAGGGCTTAGAAAGTATAATGAACACTGTTAATTGCTGGCCGGTACCCATTCTCCTTTCTTTCTTCCCAGGAAAATACCAGTTCTAAGTACGTCAACAATCATGCATACCATGGGTCTCAGGAGAATCCGATGCCATTGTCAGTTCTAGGAAGTGGTCTGATTAGGCAAAAGGTAAATCCATCTACCATGCCAGTGACTGGTTCTGGAATGAGCATGTGCCCTAATTCTGGGCAAGAAGACAGAAGGAGAGACCTGCCGGAAACTTCTGGAAGACTTTTCTTTGTTCTGAAAAGAGCCCCGGGGAAGTCACTTGCTCTCCCAACGGTCATGGGCAAACAACCCGTAAGCTTGATCGTTGCGCCAGCCATCCTAAAGCCACAGAGGGAACTAGTCTTAGCATGAGACCCAAACTGTGGCTTACAGAGCAGAGACACGAAAGTCAAGTATGTGGTTCCTTGAAAACATGATTGGGCCACTGATCAAGCAACGCCGAAGGCCACTCAACACCTGGACCTCACCTTTGTGAGCTAGTAACTCGTGTTTGCTGAACACAAATCTATTTAACAACTTCTTCAAGCAGTTGGAGTTCACCTTTCTGTTTTTTTACAGCCCCCACCCCACCAATGGGATACTAACAATAATACAGCCAAAATAGCAGGTCCATGGTGGAAAAAAGGAGACAGGCAAGCAAAACGTAAAGCTGGAAATATAGCGTCATCCTCCAGACGAAGGATGCAATTTTCCCTGGGGTAAGTAATCGCACCATATCTTTGGTGCTAACTGTCTTCATTAACTTAAATCAGTGATTCTCCAAGGTGTTGTTCTGGGCCACCAGGCTTAGCAACAGTTGGAAACTTGCTGGCAATGCAAATTCTGGGGCCTCACCCTCGCCCTAGTGAATCAGAAATTCTGGGGATGGTAGCCCGACCATCTGTGTTTTAATAAGCCCTCCAGGGGATTCTGATCCTCAGGTGTGAGATTCACTTCCCTGTGTACCTCAAGGTGAATTTGCCTGAGGAGTTCTCAGTATTAATGATTAGCACTTGATTGGAACTTGGAATTTAGAGGTCGCCATCTTTATCCCAGGCTCTGAATGTCCGGGCGACACAAACACATGCTTTCGGGGTCTTGAGTCATTGAGCAGTGCTTCTGGCAAACTGAATTCTGTCCTTGTTGACCTGAAGCCAATTTGGGGTTGATTAAAACTCCCTTTACTGCTGTTAAGAAACCAAACCTTAAAAAGCGCTGGTCCGCCCTGCAGAGTAAATATGAACAGTTTTATTTGGTACAGGAGGCACATAGAGAAATGTGGTATTTTCTAACTCTTTAAATTGCCACTTCTGGAACATTTTAAATGTAGTTCTGGGCTGGCTCCGATTTTTAATTAATGTGTTTTTTTTTTCTGGCTCAGTAATTTTACAGTTTGAAAAACAAAATTTGTTTCATATGCAATGGGGGGGGGTGGTTAATGCTTTATCCTGGATGAATATTTCTGTAAGCAACCTGGTCAGGGACAATAATTTTAGCAGTATTCTGGGAGCGATGAGTATCATTAACACAGTGTGATCATGTCAAAGGAAAAGTGTCTTTCACTCAGGGAATCTAACATGTGGTTGGTGTCTTGATAATTAACCCATTGCCCTCGAGAGAAAAAAAAAAAAAAAAAGGTAATTAGAAGCAGAGGCAATTAACTTCTTACATCTCCACCCCGGTCTCCGGTCTTTGGTCTTGGAAAGGGGATTCCAGAAGGGGTTGAAGGAAACCAAGAGGACAGAAGCAGTTACATTGTATCAGGAGTGCTAATGTGGCTGTTGTGTCAGAGAGTTAGATGCAGAATGTGGGCAAGGGCTCCCTCTCTCTCTCTCTCTCCCCCTGTGCCCCTCTCCTCTGCTTGCCCATGTGAGCGCTCTCTCTAAAATAAAAAAATAATAATAACTATTCTTGTGTTTAGAAGCTCTGTGTTTAGGAATTTTTTTCTCATACGGCATGCTTGCCAAAATCTTCAGCACCTGCCACATTTCTTCTCCAGGAGACCAGATGATAAGATAATGAGGCAGAGCCCGGCTTTGAAGAATTTTCGGTGGGAACCCAGTAGATCTTTGGCCTTTGTTTTCCTGTCTCTAAAATAGGGAAGAGCATGAACACACTGGATGTCTGAAAAAGTGATGTAAACCAGAAAAGCAAAGGATAGGCTCAATAGAATTAAGGCTTCTTCCTGCCTGGGGTCCCTGGGTGGCTCAGTCGGTTGAGCGTCTGACTTCGGCTCAGGTCATGATCTGGCGGTTGGTGAGTTCGGGCCCCGCGTCGGGCTCTGTGCTGACAGCTCAGAGCCTGGAGCCTGCTCCCAATTCTGTGTCTCCCTCTCTCTCCCTCCCGTCCCCTGCTCATGTTCTGCCTCTCGATAATAAATAAACGTTAAAGAATTAAAAAAAAAAAAAAGAACGCTTATTCCTAAAAGGGCTGAAACTTGAATGAAATCACGATGCAATGCATTCCCCAACTAGAACCAACAAAGATATCAGATACCTAACAACTTTATGTAGGTAAAGTATGGTTAAAATGGATATTGAGACTGTTCTAAATAATGCATTCTAAGTACAAAATGGGAGGAGAATGAGTTACTCCCTAAAAAAATATATATATATATCTACTTTGTACGTGGAGAATAATCGCTGTTTTTCCTACAGCCCAAATGTAACAGTTTGCCATGAGAAGTTCAGCACAGCTGTTTGCCTTATTTCTTAAATTTTCCTATTGCTCAGGCTAGACTTTGCCCAGCCTCTTGTATCCTTGCATCTGATAGTTTATTGCAGGTAAAACGAGTCCCAAATTATGCTGGACTTAGAGTATCCTACTGGTGGAGGGAAGGGGCTTGCTAGTGATGAAAATCTAGAGGTGTTTCCGGTTTCAGAGAAGCTGAGATAAATACCCTCCACCCTGACTTTCTCCCTGAGAGCATCTATAAAATCTGGATAAAGAGAGCAGGGAGTAGCTAGTCAGGGACTCGGGGAATTAAGTCGCAGGAAAATGGGAAAAGACTAGAATGTGGACTGGTGTATTTCTGTTTTGTTTTTTCTTCTGGGATCCTTCAACGTGGAATCAAGGAAACCTGAAACCAGTGTGGATCAGTGAAGGCAGGTGTCTTCAGGAGAAGCCCCCTAGGTCTGTATCAAGGGGCAGAAATCAAGTACCAAGCAGCAGAAATGAAGTATCTGAACACTCAAGAGATGGGAAATCTTCCATTTTTCTATTCTTTTTTTTTTTTTTGAGAGAGAGAGAGAAAGAGAGAGGGAGCAAGTGAGCGAGGGGCAGAGAGAGAGAGAGAATCCCAGGAGGGGCAGAGAGAGAGAGAAAGGGAGGAAGGGGAGAGAGAGAGAAGCAGGGCTCACCCACAAGCGGGACTCGAGTTCACAAATTCACGAACCATGAGATCATGACCTGAGCCAGAGTCAGATGTTTCACGACTGAAACACCCAGGTGCCCCCTCCCCCCCCCCCGCCATTTTTCTATTCTCTCTAAATTCATTTCTGGGACCCCTGGGTGGCTCAGTCGGTTGAGCATCCGACTTTGGCTCAGGTCATGATCTCACTGTCTGTGAGTTCAAGCCCCACGTCGGGCTCTGTGCGGACAGCTTGGAGCCCGGATCCTGTTTTGGATTCTGGTGTCTCCCTCTCTCTCTGCCCCTCCCCCACTCATGTTCTGCCTCTCTCTCTGTCAAAAATAAATAAACATTAAAAAAATGTTTTTTTCATTTAAAAAATAAACATTAAAAAGTTAAAAAAAAAACAAAAACCCACAATCTACAGAAGCCTGGTCAGAACATCAGCCAGTGGGTCTGCCTTGCAAAACATGTTAGAAGTTCTTCAGACAGAAGGAAAATAACATAGACCAGAAATTTGGATCTATGTAAAAGAAGGAAGACCATCAGGGAATGAATGAATAAAGGTAAAATAAAACACGTATTTTTCTATTCTTCATCGATGTAACGGATAACGGGTTTTTTAAGTAATAATCACAACAATGTATGGATTATCTATGCATATATATTATACGTGCACTTATGTACAAGTAACATAAACGACAGCAAAAATACAAGGGGCTGGAGGGATGAATCAGGAATATTTTTGTTGTAAGGTGTTTGCACTACCCACGAAATGACCTGGTGTTATTTGAAAGACATAAAGGAAGAACAACATACATGGTAAGTATCTGCATAAACATAATGGTCTATCCTTTAAGTTTTTAAAAATATACTTGATGCCTGAAACTAAAAATTATACACACTCTCTGATGGTGGCTTTTCAATGACTGTAGATGTAATACACAAGACATTTGCAAGACGAAGGGAAGCGTGTCATGGGACCTCAATGGTGATAAGATTGATACATTCCATTTGAAATGGTAAAATATGGGGGCGCCTGGGTGGCTCAGTTTGTTAAGCGTCAGACTTTGGCTCAGGTCATGATCTCACGGTTCATGGGTTCAAGCCCCACATCGGGCTCTCTGCTGTCAGCATGGATCCCCCTTCAGATCCTCTGACTCCCTCTCTCTCTGCCCCTCCCCTACTCTCCCTCTCTCTTAAAAATACATAAACATTAAAAAAGAGAAATGGTAAAATATATACTCTAAGTAGACTGTGGAAAAATATAGATGGATATTTTAATCACGACAGTATCTACTCAAAAATTATACCAAGAGATGTAGTGAAAAACATAGCACATAAATTAAAATGGAATACAAAAACAGTCCAGTAACACATAATAAGTCAGGAAAGGGGAACAAAGGAATGGGAAAAAAAGGAACAAGCAGAAAAGATAATTAAAATGTAGATCAAAATCCTAATGTACTAATATTTTTCTTTACATATAAATGCATGAAACACATTGATTAAAAGACAAAAAATATCAAAATAAACTAAACACGGGATTAGATCATGCAGCCTAAAGGACTCAATATAAATATAGTAATATAGGCAAGGAAAAAGCAAACATCTAGAAAAAGGTATACTATGCAAACAGTAAACAAAAGAAATCTGTAGTGGCTATATTGGTCTATATAAACTTCAGCACAAAGAAAATTACCAAGGGTAAGGAATGATATTACATAAAAACAAAAGGACCAGTTCATCAAAAGACACAAGAGTTCTAAACATACACGCATGTAACAACAGAGATTCAAAATACATAAAGCAAAAACTGACAGAACGAAAAGGAAAAAACAGACAAATCTGCAACGTAGCTGAAGAGTTCAGCACTAAGTAATTGATAGAACTGGTAAATTAAAAAATTCAGCAAGAATATAAAAGAACTAAATAATTCCATCAACTGACTGTGTCTCATTGACATTTGTAAAGCTTTCCACTCAACAACAGCCGAATACACGTTCTTTTTTTTATTATTTTTTTAATGTTTATTCATTTTTTTAAAAAAAAAATTTTTTTTTCAACATTTATTTATTTTTTGGGACAGAGAGAGACAGAGCATGAACGGGGGAGGGGCAGAGAGAGAGGGAGACACAGAATCGGAAACAGGCTCCAGGCTCTGAGCCATCAGCCCAGAGCCCGACGCGGAGCTCGAACTCACGGACTGCGAGATCGTGACCTGGCTGAAGTCGGACGCTTAACCGACTGCGCCACCCAGGCGCCCCTAATGTTTATTCATTTTTTGAGAGACAGGGAGAGACAGAGCGTGAATGGGGGAGGGATAGAGGGAGGGGGGAGACACAGAATCCGATGCAAGCTCCAGGCTCTGAACCATCAGCACAGAACTGGACATGGGGCTCGAACTCACGGACCGTGAAATCATGACCTAAGCCAAAGTCAGATACTTAACCAACTGAGTAACCCAAGCGCCCCAGAATATATATTCTTTTTAAATGCACATGTAACATTCTCCAAGATAGAACATATCTGACTTCATAAAAGAAACCATAACAAATGAAACAGAACTGAAATCATACAAAGTATGTTTTCTGCTCATAACAGAACTGACATAGAAATCAATAACAGAAATAGAAAAGAAAAATCTCCAAACACTTGGAAATTAAACAACCCACCTCTAAATAATCAATGTGTCGAAGAGGAAGTTTTAAGGAAAATTAGAAAACATTTTAAAATAAACAATATGAGGGGCACCTGAGTGGCTTAGTCATTTGAGCATCCAACTCTTGATTTCAGCTCAGGTCATGATCCCAGAGTCATGAGATTGAGCCCATGTCAACCTCCATGTTGAGTGTGGAGCCTGCTTAAGATTCTCTCCCTCTCTCTCTCTCTCTCTCTCTCTCTCTCCTTCTGCCCTTCTCCCCCAAATTGCTCTCTCTCTATCTAAAAGAAAATAAAAAAATAAATAATGTGAAAATACAAAAGTCAGAAACTACAGGTTGTAGCTAAAGCAGTGTGTGGAGGAAAATTATAGAATTAAATGTACATGCTGAAAAAGAAAAGTTTCAAATCTATCATTAAAACTTCCTCCTTAAGAGACTAGAAAAACATAGCAAAATAGATGTAATATAAGCTGAAGGAACTAATTGAAAACAGAAAGAATAACAATAGATAAGAATAGAATCAAATGCTGCTTATTTGGAAAGATCAATAAAATCAATGTATTTCTATGAAAACCAATAAAGAAAAAAGAGAGAACGGATACATTACCAATATCAGGAATGAAAGAAATGATCTTCCAATGGCCAGGGAGTCCACAAGTTTGGTAACTTGGGACAAAGCCCTTAGATGCTCATTTTTAGCAACAGGTTAAAATAATCAGAACTGACAACTTTCCAGAGTATATACTATATTAATTAAAATTAGTCCAGCTATGACTGCAAATCAATGTAGCACTGGTTTGAGGAAGGGGGAAATCTGGGACTAGAGTGCCCATGGCTGGACGATGTTCTATTTTATTAGTCACTGGCTTCTTTTATTCTTGCTTCTCTACCATTTATGGCTTCTTTCTCAAGATCACCTCACGGTTCAACATTAAAAGCAAATCGCTGAATATCTATTCCAACTCACAGGGAGAAGGAAGGAGAGGTAGGAAGCCTACGTTGAAGGACATCCCCCAGTAGCTGTATATTTTTTGCATTTCCCCATAAAACGAGGCCTCCACACTTGAACTATCCACACTCACTGATCTTGACCTCTCCCCCTCCCAGAGACACATCAGCTCAGATGTAATTCTCATCTAAAAGCAAGGCACTATTGGAGTGCCTGGGTGGCTCAGTCAGTTAAGCATCTGACTCTGGACATCAGCTCAGATCATGATCTCGCTGTTGCGGGATCGAGCCCCACAGTGGGCTCTGTGTGCTGAGCGTGGAGTCTGCTTTGGGTTCTCTCTCCCTGCCCCTCCCCTGCTCGTGCACATGCTCTCTCTCTCTCTCTTTCTCAGAATAAATAAACATTAAAAAAAATAAAAACAAGACATTATGCACGTGGGTGCAATTCAAAATGGAGCATGTCACGGGTTCTCCAAGCTTCTAAGAAACCGAGGAGTCCTGCTCTGCTCCACAACCCTTCTCTCACTTCTCCTGCCTCTTTTTACCCGCCCCCCACTCCAATGCCTTCACCTTCTCCCATACCCTTCATCCAATCCACCAGTGGTTCCTTTTGAGCGAACCTTCAAAAATAAATCTTGAATTCTACCACTTTTGGTCTCTACTCTTATATTTTAATCGAGGCTACACTGACTCTTGGGATCCATCTTTAATTTTTCATCTCTAAAACAGGACTCAAAACTCTCAGAGGTCTAGAAGAGGGATTGGCAAACTTTTTCTCTGAAAGACCAGATAGTAAAGATTTTAGACTTTGCAAACGATACAGTCTGCTGCAAGTACTCCGCTCTGCCATTGTAGCACAAAACAAATTGTCGTGGCTGCGGTCCAATAAAACGTTATTTACGAAAACCAGCAATGGGCCACGTTTGTCCCACAAGCTGTAGTGTGCCAACCCCTGGTCTAGACTTTTGCTGTGGGAGCTCCCTACAGCGTGTTTCATAGTCCTGAAAACACGGTGTTCAATCTTCATCATGGCTCATTAGAAACCAGTGACTTTTAAAGCTCGTTGTTCTGTATCATTTAAAAATATGGCCACGCATGTTCTTCCATTTGTTCACAGATCTGGAAACATACATCGCGATGACTTTTTCTGCACAGTGCTGCAGTGTAATCATCCTTAATACCTGAAATCAATATCTCTTCATGTCTGACCTTTCTAGGTAACGATGATGTGACAGAATTGCTCCACACATACTCATTTCATCCCTACAGGAAAACTAAACACTCTAATTAATGAAGCCTCTAATGAAACCTTTTCCTTCACCCTGAACTTTAGCTGAGAATATAAGGACAGCCAGATTGAATATGAATGAAGCTTGCGTGTTTCCTTCTGTCAGAGAGCATCTAAAGACTCAAAATGCAGTTTGTTCCCAGAACATACTTTTCCAGGATGAAAAGGAGTTATCCACATCTTCACGTATGGATGATATACATATTTATGGGGGAAAAAAAGGAGTAATGGGCTGGAGATAAGGAAGAATGGAATAAGAATGGAATAAAGAGTGCCATGGTTCATGGGTTAAATCCAACGCAGAGACATGTTGCTTGGCATTTATAGTTGTTTTGAACAATTTGAGCCATCACAAACAAGATCAAAACATTTTGCATTTAAAAATTCAGATTTCCAGCTTATCTTTAAATAATTAAGTATTTCTGGCAACACAAGGACCAAACTATTCCAGAGCAATAATAAGCTAGACCTGAATGGTGACCCACTACTTTTAGATGGAAAGTATTTCCTACTTTCCCACAATCCCTACTACTCCCTATTGTCTACCTAACACTGGAGCAAAGTGTCAGTTGCCAATTATTATTGTCTCCCCACTACATTTTTCCTATAGCAAAGAAATATTTTTTTCTGTGCCCCTTTCCCCATGAGAAGCATAAAAAATAGAGGGTTGAGAAGACCATGTCATTTATGGAAAAGTAGAAGTTAGGACTCATTTATGCTGGCTGTCTGGCCACCATAGGCAGTTGAAAGTTTTACTCTTGGGCAGGAGGAAGAGCTCAACCAGGAGGCTGGGGCTGAGTTCTAGTCTTTAGCTCTGAGTTAGTGCAAGGGACCTTCTGGGCAGGGTACACGCCCTGGCTCGCCCTCAATGTGTCCTCCCAAAATAAGGGGCTTTGTATAAGTTAGGGTGTTTTGATGGCAAGGAAAAATAAAGCAATTAACAGGAGGGTATCAGATGCCATGGAATTGATTTGAAAGCGGAAATGATAAAGAGCTAAAAGCACTAGAAGGAGCTTGGCAGCAGCCATTGTAGAAGCAGACCCATAATAAGAACAAACATTGGGCAACGGTGCTGCCCAATGGCATGGATGAATCCCAGCCATTTTATTTTTTTATTTTATTTTATTTTTTTTAACTTTTTTAACGTTTATTTATTTTTGAGACAGAGAGAGACAGAGCATGAGCGGGGGGAGGGTCAGAGAGAGGGAGACACAGAATCTGAAACAGGCTCCAGGCTCTGAGCCGTCAGCACAGAGTCCGACAAGGGGCTTGAACTCACGGACCGCGAGATCGTGACCTGAGCCGAAGTCGGCCGCTTAACCGACTGAGCCACCCAGGCGCCCCATCCCAGCCATTTTGTTTGCCTCTGCCTTCCTCATTCACTGTCCAAAGTTCCACTGTGTGATTGGCGATGCTTAGGGGTAGGCGGGCTTTTCACTGGTAGCATTGGGCCAGCAAACAGGGAGAGCTGGGAGAAGGAAATCCAGAGACCCCTTCTATCTTCCACTGCAGAAGAGACACCAAAACCACCCCTGGGGGGAGAGGTAATTCCTTGAAGGGAAGTTGAGCGGCTACCGGAGCAGGATAACATGATGCCCAGGCCAAAACCCCAAATGAATGCCCTCCGTTGGATTACACAAAATCTTATATGAAACCTACATCTAAAAGACACAGTGGTTCTGTCTGAAGCAGGAAGAAGATGCAAAGAGCCCCCTATTTACTCTGACCCCTCACTCTGCCTTAGCATGAAGCAATTCCACTGACCCAAGATCTCCCTGAAGCCCGGAGCAAAAACCACGGGACAAGATCATCTGTATCATTCCTTGAAGCTGCAATCTTGTGATCTGAATGGCAGAAAAATGACTTGAGTTTCCACCGGTCGGCTGGGCTCAGAGACCCTAACTAGGCGATGTCTACAAGATAAATCTTGATGGCCAACCAAGCCATGAGAATTGTTCCCCTGGGAAGTGTAACGGCACCAGTAAATCATTCTCATTGACTACTGATGAGAGGGACCGGCTTCCAGGTTGCTACTATCCGAGGCAGAAATTGGAAACAATGACCTCAATGTTAACAGCTGAAGGGCTGATCATCGACCCCTTAGCCACCGGATTCCTCCACACGCATGGAATGCCTCCACTGTTGGATTAGAGAACGTCTCTGTGGCCTGCCTCTCTCACACACACAACAGTATGTCTTTATCCTTTGTTTAGCATGGCAATGAGAGACGGGAAGAAAACAGGACCTCGTGGCCTCATAGCATGAGACACCGGCAGGAAGAAATGAGGAATGTGAGGAAAAAAAATATATCATATTTACCAAAGATTTGTTTTGAATAACCAAATAATAACCAATAACCCCAAGCCACTTGGGGTAGCGAGCTGCTGGAAGCATATTATGAAACTATTACCATACTGAAACAGAACTACGCTTAACAGCATACCCAATCATGCAGAAAGCCCCAGTGGCGGAGATCATTAACTCTTTGAAGAGTTTGGAAGAATTTTTTGTTTCCATTCTGGAAATATCCCAACCTCACACCATTCTGTTTACTAAGCCAGTGTTTATACAGAGGGACGTTGGAAGCTCGGTTGATAGATCAAAGTTTTCTCCTGCAAACAGTCTTGCGTATTCCCTCACTTTAATTTGCTCTTTATACGTGAATGTGCCTTACTGTTGCAGGTGAATTACTGGTAAGACACTATAGACCTCAAAGGGAACTGAGCCACTGGTGGAGCTTAGATTTGACACTGCCAGAAGTGTTGTCTCTTCCCCAAAGAGTTCAAGTCTCCAGGGAGATACAGTCTCATCATCTCTTAGGAAAGTCAGGGACTCCTGACTTCACCGATAGTAAGGGACATTGCATAAGCATCTGAAGAGGACGGGTTTCTGTGATTGATTCTAGGGCTCCATAACACATCAAGTCTCCCTTCACACGGTCTCCAGGCTGCCCTGTCCAGCACAGTGTGTACGTCAAATGGGAGATCTTAAGAGCAAAGGAGCCAACAGCCCATCCAGGAAAAACACCTTCAGATACCTGGCCTGTTGTTTGTGTGTGTGTGTGTGTGGGGGGGGTGTTTATTAAGCTTTCCAGGTGATGTTGATACAACTCATCTCTGGACTAAGTTCTGGGATCCACTGTGTGTAATTGGAGTGATTGGAGAAAATATATATCCATCTATGTAAATGTAGTTGATTAAAGCCAAAGCCACAGTCACAAAATCCAACGTGATGTAAGACACAGAGAGCAGAGGAAAGAGGAAGGCACACAGAGGGCAAACACAGTAACCATCTTGAAACCTGGCTATTCTGATGTCAAATGACCTTTTACTAAGACCCGTTTGAAACACAATCCTCAGTTAACTTGCAAATCTCCCATGTGGAGAAGGCTCAACAGGAAGTATTGAAACTGGGGGTGCCTGGGTGGCTCAGTCGGTTGAACGTCCGACTTCGGCTTGGGTCATGATCTCACCATTCGTGAGTTCGAGCCCCACGTCGGGCTCTGTGCTGACAGCTCAGAGCCTGGAGCCTGCTTCCGATTCTGTGTCTCCCTCTCTCTCTGTCCCTCTCCCCCTCACGCTCCCTTTCTCTTAAAAATAAATAAACATTAAAAAAAAAAAAAAAGAAAGTATTGAAACTACATAGCTAACACTTACAGGAAATCAAAGATTCCTTATATTAAATCTAACCTAAAAAACAATTTAACCATCTTTCTCACATTCTTTGTCTTTGCAAGAAGGCTCCGCTGTTGGCATTCTTTTGTAAAAATTACACTCATGCTGCATTTGCCGGCATGCATTGGACAAATCATTCCAAGGGTGACTTTTTATCAAATTTGTCAGTGTGCTCTGCGAACCAGAAATCATCTTGTAGAAGGCGGAGTGGATGACTGGCTAGTGGTGCATGCTTAAACAGACTGGGGGAACCTTCTAGACTGTTCTTCCTCTGTTTTCTAATTAAGAAATTTCCTTCAAAGAATTAATGGTTTTGCTCCAAGCTTTTCAATCCTGGCCATATACAGAAATCTTCTAGGGAGCCTTGAAAAATTCTAAGCCCTTACCTCAGATACTCTGATCCAGTCATTAGTGTTTATAATGGTGCTTGAGAGATTCCAGTGTACAGGCAAAATTGATGACCACTGCTTTAATTAAAGTCTCAAAACTTGGGTATCAGTAACAACAACAAACTCACATTCAGGGAGTATTTCAATCTGTTAAAAACTTCTTATGCTTTGGTGTTTCCAACGGTTTTGTTTTTTCTGAGAGGCACTAAGGTCAGGTTCCCAGATAAAATGCAAGATGCCCAGCTAAATTTAAATTTCAGTTAAATAATCATCATGGAACACACAACAACAACAACAAAAATTTCTTTATCAGAAATTCAAATTTTCCTGGGTGGCCTGTATTTACTAAATTTGTTAATCCTGTCCTAAGGGTCTCAGAAATAGTAGAGGGAAATTTCTAGTCGAATCAGGACAGGAAAGGAACCACGGACATCTATTGGTTTGCCTGCCATCCATCCCTCATTCTTCCTGTAACCACAGTTTAATTTTCCTTAAGGAATAATCCTCCCCAACCCCCCATCTATGTGGTTTGGGTGGACACATGAGCTAGACCTGCCAATCGGAGATGTCTGTCTCCCTGGCCAGAGTGATTCAAAACAAGCATGGTGGACATTTAAACCAAACCAACCAACCAACCAAAAAAAAAAAAAAAATCATTCCAGAACTTTTGTGTGATTGGTCATCTACTAAGGTCAGGACCTACTAAGGTCACTGAGAACATAGGTTACAAACCTGAAGCTACTGGTGATCTTCTTACCACCATATGTGAAGGATAATCCCTGAATAAAGTCAACAAGAAGAGGGAAGAGCTAAGAAATGAAGAGAGACCAAGCCCTAATGAGCCTTTGGACCCAGTTATGCCTGAAATCTGTACCCGGCAGTTTTTGAGATGGCAATCAATTGATTCATTTCCTTAGCTCATACCCACTTGGGTTCGTTTTCTGCCATTAGTCCCCAAAAGAATCCTGAATAATGCATAGAATGAGTACAAATTGAAAAGCTCGAATGGAAAGATACGCTTTCACTGGCCTCACTACATTCTTTTTTTAGCCCTAAGAAATGGTTCTTCCAAATGCCCCCGTATTTGATGACTTTCAGTATCTACCACTGACCCCCACTGTTCCTAATCCAATATTCCCTTCTCTGTACCTCCTCATACTTTGTCCTTTCTATCATGGCACTTTCTCGTACATGATAGCCATTTAATCACAAAGCTGTTCTATAGTTTTGTCTTTGTGTTCCCAGCCAGGGTCTGGCACAGCTGAATTAGTGCTTGTCAAATTAAATTGACTGTGTAGACAGACCATGATGGTGATGAGGATGACGATGATGATGACGACAATGATGATGGTGGTGGTGGTGATATATTCAAAAGCTCCGCTGAGCCATAGGCTTGGCCTATGCCAGAAGGGAGGGAGGCTGTGGAGGAGAGAGCTGGCTGAAGTCAGGCAGACCATTGCTCCCATCCACCACCCCTGCATGTGCGGATTAGGGATAAAGCTTCAGATTTTGTGTCTAATCCAGCATTCGATGTCATCAGGTTTTGGTTTACCCAATTAATCTGCGCCACATATACTATTCAACTTATACTTGCATTCTAGAGTTCAGCAACAATGAAAAATACATTTCCAGGTTATTTCCTTATTTGGTGTCATTCCCGAAAATGAAATAAAGGATACAATCAGTGGTTTCTTCTCCCACGGAAGTGGTCCTTGGTTATTGTGATATGCCATACGAAGAAACAGAGAGAGATTTTTTTTGAGAGAAAATATAATAATGGCATACACCTTGGCTTAACGGTGAACTATGTGTTCACGGTCAGTGTTGACATCATTGACTATTGTTAAAAATTATGATAACTCTTGGGAAAATGCAGGGGAGGAAAGCAGTGGTCTGTGAGAGGAGCCAAATTTTCATTCACCATAACAGAACAGTGACGGATAATGGCTGTAATTGACAATGTGCTGATATATCTGCTTCTAGGTATTTATCACCACGGAGGCAAATGTCAGAGGCAAGAACCAAGAGTTGGAAGTGGTTGCTGCGGGGGCTGGAATGGGGCGGGGAGAGTGGCAGGGGACACAAAAGCGAGGTAAGGAGTGTTGGAGGGAGGACGTCCTCTTCCTCTTTCCACAAAGAGTTTTACTCTACGGACGATCTCCGATAGGATGGAATCTGGTACGGAATGGATTGAAATGTGTGACAATCCTAATGGGATAAAATGTTGCTCAGAGGTTGGAGTGAAGGACCAAGGAGTCCTCGATCTCCCGTCGCCTAATTGAAGGATCCGAGTCAGTTTTATGGCTGTGTCTCCAAGGATAAAAGGCAAAAACCAGTCATGCTGAAGAGTTTGGAATGACGTGATCCCTGGCTTCCCATTCAGCTTCGATGCCATGAGGACACAGTGTCCTGAAAGCATGACATTTGACTCTGTCTCAGTGTGTATCTTTGGAGATTGGCACCGAAATCTCTTTTGAACTCCCTTGTGCTTCATTTCACCATGATGAAAATCAGTCCCCTCTCAAATTAAACTGACTACAGCCTCTTGTCCTCTACAGGGGGCCTCAACCTTGGCTGCTCAGAATGCCATACTATTCATTCCTCTGAAAGTGCCTTCCAGTAACCAACCTGACTGTTAATCTTGCAAAACAGACTGGTAGTTCTTGAAGTCATCTATTAACAATGACTGAAGCCTTAATCTGGCGGGAATCTCTCTCCATCAGGCAAATCAACTCTTTGAAGTGGCACGGGGGTGCCATGGAGCCCGCGTTCAGAGGATTCCCTTTGAGAGGGTAGCCTCTCATCTCGGGAAGACATTACAGGCGACGTCAATGGCTGTCGGAGGATCTTGACTAGAAGCTGCCATCATTGCAAAGCTGAGATAAAAAGTCTCCATGTTCCTCTTTAGAACTGCCCATCATCCATTTTCTCTGGAAGATTTGCTTGCCAGTTAGCAAAACCTTCCTGAGCAGTCATGACAGGGGGTAATTTCTGAGGAAGAGAGCTCATGACACAATTCTTTTAAATAAAGAGAGTGGGGAAACACGGGGAAGAAAGAATGCTTCAGAGGTTTGACTTCAAATAGCATGAAAGGTAGACAATTCTAATTTCTTGTGTGAGTTCACCTAGCGTCCATCTCCCGGCCTAAAGGAGTCATCGGCGAAAGATAAATTCATGGGAAGTCTCCAAGTATTGCAATTCCACGGATCCTGGACAAATTCCGGGGAATCTGAAGTCCTCATAGAGGAGAAGCTTGCGTGTTTGTGAGCTTCCCTTCTCTTCACAGAATCAAATGACCATACGTGGTCGGAGCACATTTGAGGCAACACAGTGCACCCCTCCATCCAACAATACCCCTTCATGCTTGGTCTTGTTTGAACTTTAATATATCCAGTGATGGAGAGCTCTCTGCATTCCAAGGGAACACGACCTTTTCTTTGTGAACAGTCCAACCTGCTGAAAAGTTCTCTACCGGAGTTTGAATAGAATCTGTTTCCTAGTTTTATTGCCTAGAATAATATGGTGTCATTTTAACTCCTCCTCCTTCTCTTAGTCATCCTTCAACTAGAGAGGGCCACCATATCATCACTTCCCTGGGATAAGCAGACTCAGTATTTCCAGTTGTTCCTTACATCAGTTGCTTTTCTTCTTCTTCTTTTTTTTTTAACGCTTAATTATTTTTGAGAGAGAGAGAGAGAACGAACACATGTATGAGTGGCAAAGGGGCAGAGACAGAGGGAGACACAGAATCACAGAATCTGAAGCAGGCTCCAGGCTCTGAGCTGTCAGCACAGAGCCTGATGCAGGGCTTGAACTCATGAACCGTGAGATCATGACCTGAGCCAAAGTTGGATGCTTAACTGACTGAGCCACCCAGGTGCCCCCCTAAATCAGTTGCTTTTCAAACAGGGTTCTTTATCATGGTGACTCCCCCTGGACAGTCTCTAAGATGCTACTATTGCATTTAGAAACTACGGCAACCATCCATGGCAAAGTGTGTTTTCTCTTGTATTTCCCCAAGCCAGTGTCTTAATCTTAAGAAGAGTGCAACTTGGGTTCGAGCTCCGTGTTGGGCTCTGGACTGACAGCTCGGAGCCTGGAGCCCGCTTCAGATTCTGTGTCTCCCTCTCTCTCTGCCCCTCCTCCACTTGCTCTCTCTCTCTCTCTCTCTCTCTCTCTCTCAAAAATAAATAAACATTAAAAAAAAAAAAAAAGAAGAGTGCTACTTGGAGTTATACAACCCTAGGGGTTCTGTGAAGGTATTATTCGTGGTATACAAGTGTTGTAATTATAAAGTAAAGAGACCACCTTGGTTCCTTATCCAATAAATTTCAAAACGAAAGGCAGGAGCGGAAGAGTTAAAAGAGAGCAACAAATACCCCCACGGAGCATTTGGTCATGACTTCATGAGTGCCAACAGAATTTATCCATTCAATTAGCAAGTTAGCATTGATTGGAGAATAACTCCTATGAAAATAGAAACCATTGGGCACCATGCTAAGCACTGTTTGCTATTCTTGGGAATTGTGCTGTTTCCCTAGAATGATGCACATGTCACCTAGGACCTCTGAGACACAAGTAGTTCCAAGCAGGACAGCCAGTCTGTAGCTTTCTCTTTTCATGTTGTACAACAGCACAAATGATGGTCTCACACAGGCTCTGGGTGGGCCTCTAAGACCGATCTGTGTTTCACCCCTTACGATACGTCTCAGGAGGTACTTGGTACGTATGAGTTGCCATGTCCGACGGCTTCAACCCTTTCACACTGAATTGACTTGTCTAAGAGGTTAAAAATCAGTCAAACCAGTGTTGACATGGTCTTTGATTCTCTTCCCTCCAAAGACTAATTTGACTAGCTAGACTTCCATTGATCCCCGCCCCCCCCACCCCTGCTCCCTTTGCCAATATTGACACTGGAGGACAAACACTGTCTCGGGAATAGATGTGTCCATTTGCCTGGGGCCTGGAGCCCCGGGTCAGTTATGTTAAAACCAGACACACCAGCGGAGGTTAAAAGATAAGCCCCCAGCGTCTTGAGCTGTGTTTGCTGTTTTGACAAAATAGACAGCTTAAGCACGTGGAGGACAGTTCATTTCTCCCGTCAGTGTCACCTAGAAGACAGATGTTTTTGGGAACAAGAGCCAGAGATCCAAGAACCTGGGCGCAAGACCAAGCCATCTTGTCCACCTCAGCAATTGAGAGAATCGACTCCGAGCACTCGCGTTGCCCAGGCTGACTGATGAGAGGCCTGCAATCAGAAATGCACAGCGACAGGAATGTGCTTTTCATCCCCACAAAGCATGAAAGGCAGCTGTTTGGCGGTGCTTCCAAACAGAAGGCTGGGCAATCAGTGAGTCTGGGACCCAGCAGGACTTGCGGCGGGGGGGGGGGGGGGGGGAGGGGGTTATAACAGTGGAAGCATCTGGGACCTTCTCACAGATTTTTGTCATCTTACGTGGCCAATTTCACAGCATCGCTGTGAGAAATGGGCCCGGACCTGGTACCACCCTACAGACTCACACGTCAACGGCTTTTCAAGGGCGCCATTGATTTTCTTGTGTTGGGTCTTATGTTACGTCTTTCTTTCAGACGCACTGGTCTGAAACAATTTCATGGTTTCCGGGTAAGGAGGAGAAACAGTGCAAAGCCGGATATTTAATACTACTTAAAAATAACATGTATGATTTTTTGTGTACGCATATACCACTTAAAAATCATATACGTACATATACGTCTTATTTTCACGCATGTATTTTGCATATTTAAATGAGCATGGACCAGAGATCGCTTTGTACTAAAATGATTCGTGAATGTGACTTTCTTCCCTGTTTCTTCTCAGCGTCTTAGGGGCAAGGACCACGTCTTCCCTCCCTGGGAGTCCCCCTGAGTATTCCAGGGTGGTTTCTTGCATGTTGTATATGTTCTATCAGCGTTAACTGAGTTGTCATTTGAGTTCAATGGGTCCGTACCCACCCCTGCTCGATGCAGTCTCCTTATAACATCATTTACTGCACCTCATTTCCTGCCTCTTGTCTAGATTCACCTCGTTGTCGTCCTTATTCTATCTCTCTCATCCCTTTTGCCCAAGAGAGGAGGTCAATTTTGTTCTTTCCCATACCATCCCCTTCCCACCAAGAGGGATCGTGTCGTGATCTCTCGTTGCAACACTTGTGCCAATAACTCTCCAGGAAATGACTTAAAACATCATCTGCCAATACTCCCCTCTGGGGGTTGGAAGTGGTCATTCCGTTTTATGAGCAAAGGACGCAGTTTGGGTCCTTCCCTCCCTAAAACGTTAACCAGGAGAGATTAACTGAGAGCAACTTGCAGTTTTCACATGCAGCTGGCCGCACCAAAGTTTTGCCTCTGAATGCATTTCTCTTTCGCTAACATATTCCTCACTGTGCTTTGTCTCCTTTTTTGCCAAGTTGCTTTATTTCTCTCCTTTGTCCTGACTGATCAAGAAGAAATGCCTCTCTCCACTGTTTCCGCCTGCTCTGTCTCTAGCTACTGCTAATACCCAGCTGGAGAAATGCAATGATATGTAGTCAGTAAATATTTTCTTTTAGAGTAATTTACTAAAGGAGCATTCCTTCCTTCCAATTACTGCTCTTAAAAGTATTTAGTTTATACTTTGAGTTTCTAGATTATGTTGTCTATTAACCTGTGAAAGGTTCACTGATAGCTACAGAGTCCTGCATTAGTAGATAGTAAATAAATATCTGTTGAATTCGTAAGTGAAGAAAAACAATTTTAAGGGTCCTTCGTCATGCAGTCCAGCCCCCTTTGACATGCACCAGTTTGTCAGTACGCCTTCTTTCTACCAGAGCAGAAAGTCCCTGTGAGTATCTTTAAAAATCACTGTAATTAGGTAATAACTTGTTTATTAATTTAACAAATATTTAATTCCTATTCTGTATGGCATTTGGTAGATATTCAATCAACAATACGTCGAATGAATGAATGGCAAACTGATGAGACATCTAAGTGTCGTGTCCTATAAGAGACATTTGAAGAAATAGCAAGATTTTGATCAAGAAAGAGAGGCTCCCTGGGGCACTTGGGTTGCTCAGTCGGTTGAGCGTCCGATTTCGGCTCAGGTCACGAGCTCATGGTTTGTGGGTTCGAGCCCCATGTCAGGCTCTGTGCTGACGGCTCGGAGCCTGGAGCCTGCTTCGGATTCTGTGTCTCGCTCTCTCGCTGCCCCTCCCCTGCTCATGCTCTGTCTCTCTCTGTGTCTCAAAACTAAACACATGTAAAAAAAAATTTTTTTTTAAAGAAAGAGAGGCTCTCAGCAGGTAATGACACCTGTCAAAAAAATAAAGGATTGTCACAGATCCTGTCTGAATTTTAAAATTTGGTATTTTGGGGGCACCTGGGTGGCTCAGTCAGTTAAGCATATGACTTTGGCTTGGGTCATGATCTCGCGGTTCAAGAAATTGAGCCCTGCATTGGGCTCTGTGCTGATGGCTCAGAGCCTGGAGCCTGCTTCACATTCTGTGTCTCCCTCTTTCTGTGCCCCTCCCCTACTCATGCTTGGTATCTCTCTCTCTCGAAAATAAATAAAAATATTTAAAAACGTTTTTAATTTGATATTTTGTTTATCATAGTTTTTTTTTTTTGCACTAACTTGCTTTTTTAAATACCTTCTTAAAATACAGCCTCGACTAATGGGCTTTTTGGCACCCCCTTGAGTTTTGAACAGGAGGTGAGTGCCCCCACTCACTTCACCTTAGTGGCAGGCCCTGCAGGCAACATTCACTCTGCAGGCTCAGTGGCTTTCCATCATCTCCACAAATTCAAATCACAGCATCCTTCAAAGTCCACATTAGTGCTTGGGGTGGAGGGTGCCCTGACTATTACTTGGTACTTGCATAGGAGGAGAAACAGGTATGCTCAAATTAATTCATCACAGAGGGCTCCATAGAGGGATGGACAAAAGGAACAATGACAGATGAGAGCTCAAAGGACCACTCTAATGGAGTTTTCTGGCAAATCAGATTGAGACGGTAGCTTAGATTCAAGCTCTAGATAGGACTTTGTTATGGGATGAATTGTGCCCCTGTATATGCTGAAGTCAGCATCTCAGAATGTGACCATATTTGGAGATACAATCTCAAAGAGGTACCTGAGTTAAAATGAGGTTGTTAGGGTGGGTCCTCATCCAATGTGATTATTGTCCTTATAAAGAGAGGAAATTTGGATACAGACATGAATGGAGGAAAGATAATGTGAAGACAGAAGAAGAAGACGGCCACTCATAAACCAAAGAGAGAGGCCTCAAAACAAACCAATCCTACCAGCACCCTGACGCATCTGTTGGCACGCTCACTTAACTCAAATACCTCAAATACGCTCAGAAAACAGCAAAGGAAGTAACATTTAAAACCCTTTCTTCGCTCAGGCCACTTACTGAATAGACCAAGAGCACACTTCCTGTTTTTCAGAAGCCCTAACTGGTTGCATTGAGAAGCTATGAATTTAATTCAGGTGCAAACTGGCTACAAATCCTTTAAAATGTAATATGCCTGAGGATCACCACAGGTCAGAATTTTCAGCTAGTCAGTGTTTTGTGTGTTTTTTTTAAAAAGTTCCTCAGCCAATTAAAACATTTTAAGTTTATTTACTTATTTTATCTATTTTGAGAGAGACAGCACATGTGAGGGTGGGGGAGGGACAGAGAGAGAGAGAGAGAGAGAGAGAGAGAGAATCCCAAGTAGGCTCCTCACTACCAGCACAGAGCCTGAGGGCGGGGCTTGAACCCATGAACTGTCAGTTCATGACCTGAACCACAGTCAATACCTGAAAGCTTAACTCGTTGAATCACCCAGGCGCCCCTATAACTGAAATTTTAAACATCTTCCAGCAAGAACTCCATTTTAAGATATGTATCAGCACTGGAAGTAAAACTAACTGGGTTTACCAACTCTCTCTGGGCCAGTTGCCCATTTTATTTTTAATAAAATTTTAATAAAATTTGCCATTTTATTAAAGAATTCACAGTGCTTCCCGTTGACTTCTCACATTCTTTTGCCTGGGATAGGAATTTGATGTTGTGACAAAAGGGGTTAAGACCAAGGCTCTGGATTCAGACTGCCCAAGTTCAAATCCTGGCTTCACCTCTGACTACCTGTGTGACGTTAAGCATTTTGCTCAATTTCTCAGTGCTTCAGGCTTTCTTCTGTTTAAAAGAACTATTTCGAGCAAGAAGGGTATAGAAGTGTTGAAATAATTATGTTACTATGTACAAAGAAATGTCTCTCCCTCTCCCCCTCCCACCTCTCTCTCCTTCTCCCTCTGATTTTTGGGTTGCACGCATGGGGGGTTGTCACCTTCAACATGTGTACGTTATTCTAGAAAAATAGCCCTAGATCCCAAAGAGAAATGAAAAACTAGGAAACAGGAAATACAGTTTCCGGTCATAGCTCTTTCCGCCAGTAATCATGATTTCACACCAGTCTTACTGTGCCTCAGTTTGCCCATTTGGAAAACAGAGGATGATTGCTAAACTAGGTGCGATATTCCCTATGGTTTCTTCTCCCTCAGACACACAGGGAGTTGTTGCTGGAGGTTATGTATTTCACATTAGTGTGGCTGAGCACGGATGTTAAATATCAGAAGAAACTTAGAGCCAGAAAAGAAATCTTTTTACTCCGTGTTTGAAAGACTTTTTTAAAATTCAAATTTATATTAATTTAGTGAAGAATCAACTTTCCCGATGCATGTTCATTATCAAAAATCATTTTAGCTCCCGATTCATCACAATGTATCAACTGAAAACTGTATATTCTATCAAAAGAAAAAGGAAAGCAATTAAAATAAGGCTCTGTCAGCCCATATAGCATTGTAAGGGGAAATGCATAATCTCCTGACACTTTTTATATACATAAAGTAAGTAGTTCAGAGAGCTTACCACCATTTTGGACCTCTTGAGGTTAGGGAACCCCAAGTGGAGAGCCATTTGCCTATAAATCCCTGAGTCAGTGCTGATAAAGCAATAATAACCTGGCCCACAATGGTGTAAGTAGTAATGATATTACTAATCATTTGCAACGGCCCACTAGAGACTTCAGAAATAACCTCAGAGCAATTAACTAATGACCTACCCTTGATTATGTCTCCAGCTTTGAAAGCAAAAGGTTAGGGTTCATATGCCAAACCAGTGTTGAGAGAGTGACATAGCCTGGTGGCCGGCTCTCTTCCTGAACAGAGCACATAACTCCTACCTGCTTAATCTCCCTTCCAAGTGCACTTTCCAGAAGACGGTCATCTTTCTCGCCTTTTAACATTTTTAGGACATCTTTTTTCATTTCGGTTGAAACTGGGCACAAACACCTTGGAAACCACGGAAAGGCAGAGAGACCAAAAGATGGCATCCATGTTCCCACCAACCACCCGATATTACATTTTTGTGTCGTCCAGTTTCCCTACATATCCATGCACGGTATTTTACTTGAAAGTCAACAGCATTTGAATACTCCTGCCTTCTTCCCTCACGTGTTGTAAGCGTGTTTCCAGAGCCATAGGCCTTTTATATGGAGGCACACATTTTAGTTAACTAGCTCCTTTCTATTGAGTATTTAGGCAGTTCCAAATGTTTCACTACTTTAAATAAGATGGGGATTCTGCTATTTCCGTTCACGTATTGATACCTACTGATAGGCATACTTTCATGCACGCAGCAAGTCTCTTTCCACGTCTATATTGACACTGATAAGATGAACTTTCCAAAGAGGCATCAGTATCAATGTCATCTCTGTGGTTTGAAGCATCTTACTGATGTTTTCCCCAGAACTACTGTTTTGGCTCTTATTCTTTGCATGATTCTCACATGGGAAGTGGGAGATTTGTATTTCCCTTTAATAATAATAAAAAAATTTTTTTTACAATTATTTATTTTTGAGAAGCAGAGAGAGACAGAGCATGAGCGGGGGAGGGGCAGAGAGAGAGGGAGACACAGAATCCGAAGCGGGCTCCAGGCTCAGAGCTGTCAGCACAGAGCCCGACCCGGGGCTCGAACCCACGAACTGCGAGATGGTGACCTGAGCCAAAGTCAGACACTCAACCAACTGGGCCACCCAGGAGCCCGGATTTGTATCTACCTTTTATGGAATTGCTGTATATGTCCCCTACACATTTTTCTACCAAGATATCAACCTTTTCCTTGTTGATTTCCTCTTTGACTTCCTTTATTTTATTGTCATTATATCATGACCACCTCAACAAGTTGGTTCATATGAAGGTAACTCCTCTTTTGTAACTACTGTATTAAAAAGCGTTTTGTGTGGGGCTCCTGGGTTGCTGGTTAAGCGTCAGACTCTTGATCTTGGCTCGGGTCATGACCTCACGGTTCGTGGGATTGAGCCCAGTGTTGGGGTCTGTGCTAGTAATGCAGAGTCTGCTTGGGATTCTCTCTCTCCCCTTCTCTCTCTGCCCCTCCCCTGCTCATGCTCTCCCTCGCTCTCTAAAAATAAATAAATAAAACATTTTAAGATGTTTTGTGTATATACGCAAAATGGATACTTCTAGAACATAAATTGAAACCTCTTATGCATGATGGGATTTATAATGAAGCCATTCCCCTATTACTGGCATTCACTCTGCTTTTTTTTTTTTTTTTTTTTTGAGTATGAATGAGGCTGCCGTAAACATCGTTGAGTGGCTATGCTTACTTATGGGTTCTTTCATTTCGATGGGATAGGTTCCCAGGAAGAATATTGCTGAGTCAAGGAGTATGTTCCATTTATTTTTATTTTTATGGATGTTGTCAGACTGCTTCCTGAAAAGGCCATAATAATTCACAGTTCCACCAGCAATGTACGAGAATTTCCCCATATCTACATTAGCAATAGGTATTACAGCTCTTTTCCATTTTTATAAGTCTGAAGGGTAGAAACATAGCCCTGACCACTCATGAATTCAAATGACATAAGATTTTATTGAACGTTTGGATTTTACTTCTATGAATTACAGCTTATTCCTTGATCCATTTTTTCATTTTTTCATGTCAATTTGTACGGTCCTTGTATACCATAGATTTTAATACTTTGCCAGCTGGTCTGTAAATCATTTTTTTTTCCCAGAGTTCATATGTGTATATATGTACCTTGTTTATGGCAGTTCTATCGAATTGTCTGTGGCAAAGGCCCAGTATTTTAAAATTTCCAATCCACAGCTGATCAAGTTTTCATAAACTACAAAATCCCACACTCAGATGTCACGGCGATGCCGAATTGCTGTAAAAGTTTATAAATGCTTATTCTTAGGGTCTTACTTATCAAGACAAGGGTTTATAGCAAACCCTAGACTGGCACTGGTCCACCAGCCACACTAAAAGTAATGCTACACCATCTTTTTTATCAAAAAAAATTTTTAACGTTTTATTTATTTTTGAAGGAGAGAGAGAGTGTGAGTGGGGGAGGGGAGGAGAGACAGAGAGAGAGACAGACACAGAATCTGAAGCAGGATCCAGGCTCGGAGCTGTCAGCACAGAGCCCGATGCGGGGCTCAAACTCACGAACCGTGAGATCATGACTTGAGCTGAAGATGGACGCTCAACCGACTGAGCCACTCAGGAGCCCCTGTGCCATCTTTGTTTGCAATCAAACCTTTTCACTGCTATGTAATCAAAGTGTTTCGCTCTATAGTTTCTGGACTTCCTATCTTGTTTAAGAAGGTTAAGATTCATGTACAAGAATTGTATTGCTAAACTTATTCCATAGAAATCTCTAGTCCATGTGGGTTTTTTCCCCCAAATTTTATTATACCCTCCCCTTTTGTCTGGATTGTTCATGGTGCAGGATAGGGGTCCAATGCTAGTTTCTTTCAGATGTGCTGTCCCATTAGCTTTGTCATTGTGGAAGATATAGTCTGGTTCCCTCAGCAGTCACTCCCTCCCCCTTCTAGTTTACCTTCTTATAATATAACAGATATAATATAATATAATATAATATAATATAATATAATATAATAAATATAATATAATATAATATGGCCTTCTGGAAGGCTAAAATCCTACACTCGCAGATCAACCATACTTTGGCTCCACATCTGATGTGCATGCCACAAAATAGACAAATCTAAGCAAGACTTAGAGCCGAGAGAGCAGTATAAGTGCACAGGGATCTTCATTTTCCTGGTAAAGAAGATAGTAGAGTAGATATTTTGTTCTCTTGGGGTATCTATGAAAGGTTTCTCAAGTTCTTCTATCATAAATGCTAAGCAATAGAATAGCGACAATGATACTTTTCCTTGAAAAGTCTTGAGTATGACTGGACCTTCTTTCTAGCGCATAACATCCAACCATTTTTTTTCTTTCGTCTTCTCAGATAGTTTCTAGGAGCTACCTAACTTATCTTAACAAATTCTTTCACTTAAACTACCTAGATTGAATTCCATTTTCTGCCACAGAAAGTCCTGACAAAACAGTCATATATAGAGTTATCTTATGTATTAAGATACTTTACTACATTCATGAATCCATTTTGAATTGGTCGCTATCAATATACTCATGCCTGTAATAGATTGGTATTAACACAGTGGATTTATATGGTGTTCTGAGGTCTGGGTTTTTAGTATGTTTGATTTTGTTTTTCTCAGAAATTATACTTCCATTTGAACTTAGAGATAATTTTATCACTTTCAGTCAACAAAAAGAATAACAAGCAGAAATACATTTGAGTAAAACTAAGAGACTTCTTTGAACCCTAAGCCAAAATACATGAGGACAGGGGAACCTGGTTGCTCGATCAGTTACAACCTCAGGGTTGTAAATGTGAGTCCCATGTTGGGTATAGCGATTCCTAAAAAATAAAATCTTTAAAAAAATATACATGAAGACAAGGACTGAATGAAGAAATGGAAAATGACACAGGAAAGCTGTGTCAAAGAATAGTCAAACCAGGATACTCACAGAGTGGTATACTAATCATCACCTTAAAAACATTTGACAAAAATAATGAACGGGAGGCACCTGCCAAAGATTGTGGGGGATTGCTGAAACCATGAGCCTTGTATAAAAGGAAGTCCTCGAACAAATTAAACTCCTATAGATTCCCACTCCTTTCCCACAGTTAGGCAGTAGCTTTTCTCTCTGCCTTTAGGAAATGGGAGATATATTCTCTGGAGCAAATGAACTACAGAAGCTTTGGACTTTGGGCCACCAGACATAGAGGAGGTGAAGGTGAAAATCTAGGGCAGGAGTCAGCAATTTTTTTCCCCTAAAGATCCATATAGTAAAAACTTTACATTTCACAGCCATATGATCTCTGTCACAACTACTCAAATGTGACATGGTGGCACAAAAGCAGCTGTATATGTCTTATAGAGAGATACCATAGAATGTATATAGCTGTATATACTTATACAGATGGGTGACTCTGTGTGCCAATAAAATTTTATTTATAAAAACTGTAATTGACCAATTGGCTACAATTTATAGCCCTTTGGTCTAGGTTAACACCTGCAGGATTGAGTAAAAAACCTACATGCTGAACAGGGAGACCTCTAGCCCTCCTCCTCTGACCAATAATTAGGTTTATTCACCACACTGTACTTTCTCCCAGCCCTCATCTCCCACCCAAAATATGTAAGTAAGTTAGTAAATAAGGTATTATTCTCTCAAGAAACTAAAAACCTGAACAGCAAAGCTCTACATATGCTAATATATAATGTCATTTATTTAAAAAAAAAAACAAAAAACACCAACTCGTCCAACAGAGAAGCTCATTACTTATTAAGCCCTATGAGCCTGACCCAGTAAGGCTGCAGTAGGTGGGGGTAGGGACTGGGGTTGGGCAAACTCTAGTTTTCACTCTAAAACCAGCCTCATTTTCAAATATGAACAGATAGCAAAAGGTCCTCTGACATTTGAAGGAAACTTCTAGCATAAAAGGCAGACACTGAAACAAACAAGATAGACAACACAGGGATCAAGAGACAAATTCAGAGAAACTCTAATTCATATCTCCAGAGAGGCCCATTCATTTATTAAACACATGTTTACTGAGTGTTAATAGTGTGCCAAACATTTTTCTACATACAAGCAATATAGAAGTGACCAAAATACATTAAAAAACATTTGACTTCATGAATCTTTCTTCTAGAGAGAAGATAAAAGAAAATAAAGAACACTTCTTTTTAAATTATAAAACAATAAGGATCTATTGATGATTAAAAATTTGGCAGATAAATTTTTTAATTCAGTCAAAGTATTGGAAGATAAAATTAAAAATCTCTCTGAAAAATAAAAGAAATAATGAAATTAGAAGGAAAATGGGATAGAAAAGAAAATTAGAAAGTGGACCCAAAGGGTCTAACAACCAACAGATAGGAATTCCAAGAAGAGATAAAGAGGATATGAAAAAAAAAATTATCAAACCAGTAATACCCCAAATTCCTCATTGCTAAGTGACATGAGTCACCAAATCAAGAAGGCCGTCAAAGTACCCACACAATAAATGAAAATTACAAACATTAAGGTGCATTTCTGTGAAATTTGACAATTCCAGAGAAGACCCTAAGGGTTGCCAGAGAAGTAGAAAAATTCATATTTGAAGATTTTGGAATAAAAATCACATCAGATATCTCAAATGCAATAATGGAACAATGCCTTCATTTTTTTTTAATTGAAAATTATTTTCAGCTTAGGATTCCATACCCAGCCAAACTATCAGTCAAGTATAAGAGAACACAGACATTTCAGACACTCGAAAATCTAAAAAAAAAAAGAAAATATTTTCTTTTGTACCATTTCTAAGAAAACTACTGGAAGATGTGGTACAGCAAAAGTGGGAAGTTAGGACAGAGAGGATTCAATATTTAAAAGAGAAATGAAGGCACTCCCAAGGCATTGATGAAAGAAAGATGCAGATTAGCATATGGCTGGCAAATGACTTAAAAATTCGAATCCCTGCTAGGGTATGTGGATGGATGGTTCCAGGAGAAATGTCCAGAAGTAAAAGAAAAGAAAATTATATATTATTTGACAGGTTCTTTTTCTCATGTGGAAATTTATGTTGAGAAACATTGTACCAAACTTTAGAAAATGTCAGAAGACAATCATAGACTCAAGGAAAACTTCACAAATAAAAAAAGCAATTGTTAACTCTATGCAAAATAAAAATGCATACAGGAGAGGGCGCCTGGGTGGCTCAGTTGGTTGAGTGTCTGACTTTGGCTCAGGTCATGATCTCATGGTTCGTGAGTTCTAGCCCCCCATCAGGCTCTCTGCTGTCAGCAGCATGGAGCCAGCTTCCGATCCTCTGTCCCCTTCTCTCTCTGCCCCTCCTCCACTTCTGCTCTCTGTCTCCCAAAAATAAATAAACCATTAAAAAACTCATACAGGAAAAGCAAAATACTCAGCTTGAAAGTAACAATATTGACATAGTTATAATGAAAACACTGAATATGGGCTTTATCATTTTTATTGAGGCATACTGTATGTGCAACAAGCTGTATCCCTTTAAACTGTATAACCTGATGAGTTTTTAACACATAACCCATGAAACTACCACCACGGTAAAAAAACATAATGCTGCCAAGACCACCAAAAGACTCCTCACACCTCCTATTCTTTCCATCCCTCTATCTACTCCCAAACCTAGGCAATGGCTTATCTGCTTCTGTCACGATAGATGAGTTTGCATTTGCTATTATTTTATGCAAATGGAATCATACCATATATACTCTTTCAACTCAGCCGTTCCACTCTTAAGTATGTAATAAAATGAAAACATGTGCCCACACAAAGACTTGTATGTAACCTTCATAGTAGTTTTATCCACAATAACAAACAAAAAACTGGAAACAACCTAAGCATCCACCAACTGGAGAATGGATAAATAAAATATGGTGTGTCCATATAATGGAATACTATTCAGTAATAATAAAATTATTAACAACAAAATGTGATCAGTCGACTTACCAACCAGTCTTATTTATTCCGTGCAAAGGTCTCCTGTGTTTTCTAGGTGCGTAATCATTTTATTAGCAAAATGTATTATTTTTGAATTCTTTTTTTATTTTTTAATTTAATTTTCTTTTTTAAAAATGTTTTATTTTTGAGAGAGAGAGAGCATGAGCAGGGGAAGGGCAGAGAGAGAGGGAGACAGGGGATCCAAAGTGGGCTCTGTGCTGACAGTAGAGGCCCAACATGGGGCTCAAATTCACAAACCCCGAGATCATGATCTGAGCCAAAGTTGGTCGCTTAACCAACTGAGCCACCCAGCTGCTCCTGAATTCTTTTTGTTAAATGTTTATACCATTTATTCCATTCCTTTCTTACTGACCTCATCTGAACATTCTATACAATGTGGAATAATAAGTTGATGGTAGGCATGCCTGTGTAATTCCTGAAATGGTTTAGTATTTCTCTGTGCACAATATTTGCTGTTGGTTTTGGGGACATAGTCTTTATTACATTTATGACAGTCAAGTCCATTTCTTCTATTTATATTTCACTTAGATTTTTATTATAAATGAATCCCAAATGTCTTTTCACAGATCTATTGATATGATCAATGTTATCTGTCTTTGATTTATTCACGTAGTATAGCATATTAATGAATTTCTTAATATAGACCCTTGAATAAATTTTACCTGACCATTCTTTTGCTGTGTTGCAAGGTCCTATTTACCCTAGTATATAGTTAACATTTTTGTATCTACAGGGAAATGAATCCAAAGTTTCTTGTGCCATCTTTTTGGGATTTCATATTTATACTTTTTCTGGTTGCATGCAATGACTTGAGGCAGTTTCTACCACTTTCCATGGCCTGGAGTTGTTTAACCATTGGCGTGATCACCTCTTCTGTTAAATGTTAGGCATGGCCCAGCTGTGATACTTTCTGCTCTCAATGTCTTTTCCAATGATACCTTTTTAATCACTTTCCCAACTTATTGGAGATTGGTCTATTCAAATTTTCTACCTCTCGACTCAAAGTTGGTCAATTATACTGTATTAGGAAACCATCCTTTTTCCTAGGATTTCAAATGTATCACCATAGGAATTGGACGTAGACATTTTCATGAACCTTTTCATTTCTCCAGTATCTGTGATAATATCTTCTTATTTCTAATCTCATGTTTTTATTCTTGCTCTTTTTCTTCATAATCGGGCTCAAAAGGAATTGACTTCTTTTGTTGGTCATTTCAGAGATCCAGCTTTTGATTGTGTTTCTTTCTCTTTCCTGCCATTTGTTTCTATTTCAATATATATGTTTGTTGGACAAATGAATGATAGTCATCAGCAAATAGCTCAGTATTGGAGATCATTTGGGAGAAACTGCTGAGTGAGAGAGAAGAGGCCTCTAGAACACCACTGTCTAAGGGTTGGCCAGAAAAATGACAAAGGATCCAAAGAAGCAATGGGATTAGTAACAGAAAACCCAGGAAAGTACAAAGTCACAGAAGCCAAGATAAAAGTGTTTCTTCTTGTTGGGGGAGGGGGGCACCTCTGCATCCCTTTTTCTCAGTGGCCATTATAGTCTCTAGCATGGTGTCTATGAACTTGATATGCAGATACATAAGAGATTCCAAAAGAGGTATTTGCCTGGTTTGTGTCCTTCTTCACTTCCACCTCTCATTCCTCCAGGCAAAGGGGTGTTCATGGGATTAGGATCCCTGGTTTCTGTCACTTAACAAGCCCTCTTAACCTTCTTCAATCTAAACCCATCAGTTATTGTGTGAAGAAGAAATCACTACGTTTCCATCATGTGAATCACACTATTCTAAGGATGTAGGTATCATGCCTATTTTTTTTTAATGTTTATTTGTTTTTGAGAGAAAGAGAGAGCGTGAGCAGGGGAGGGGCAGAGAGAGAGGGGGAGACACAGAATCCGAAGCAGGCTCCAGGCTCCGAGCTATCAGCACAGAGACTGACTCGGGGCTCAAACTCACAAATTGTGAGATCATGACCTAAGCTGAAGTTGGTCGCTTAACCAACTGAGCTACTCAGGCACCCCTCATGCCTAATTTTACTATGCTGTTAAAATAATAATAATAATGTTTATTTTTGAGAGAGAGCATGCAAGTGGGGAGGGGCAGAGAGAAGCAGATACAGAATCCAAAGCAGGCTCCAAGCTCTTAGCTGGCAACCCAGAGCCCCACGCAGGGCTCGAACTCTTGAACTGCGAGATCATGACCTGAGCCAAAGTCAGACACTTAACCGATTGAGCCACCCAGGCGCCCCCTTACTATGCTATTTTAAATGTTCAGGGCTTTTAAGAGGTCCTCATTAAATGGATTGACATGCATCAGTGTATAAAGTTAAGTGATACCTTTGAAAAATAAGAAGTTTGTTCCCCTTTCAGTTCGGTGGAAAAACTTGCAACTTCTGATGACAGTGTCTTATGATGATCACTTTAGTTCTGGGACACAATAAGCCCAGGGTCTCAAACTCTTGATCTGATTTTCCATGCCTTTTGAGAGGTAGCTGCCAATAATTTTTAGTACTACTTAAACCCACTGGTTGAAATGGGACATACTGAAGTATGTGGCGAAAACTTTTCTCACCCTCTGTTTCAAGACAGGATGAGATCTCATGGTCCCGATGACGGGGGGCGGGGGGGTGGGGGATCCATACCTAACACTGTACCAACTTGTCTTTCACTTAGGGAAAAGTGAAGAGTAAAATGTGAGATATAGATATATCTTCATCCCTTGTCTTTCCCGCTCTGTTTATCATTTGTTGAGGGACCACAACATCCTTGCATGGTTATAAATGTGCTCTGTGACTTTGATAATGTTATTATTATGATAGCAATACTTAATGGTAGAATCCAGTTACATTTCTTTGATTAAGCCAGTACACATTTACAAAGCATTGTCCAACCTATTTTTCCTTTAAACCAAGACAACAGAACTTAAGACTTCCAACCGTACAGTAAGACTTATGTAAACCAATGAATTGTAAAGTTTAAATGGGGGCAAGAGATGATCTAACCTCTTACAGAGTTTCTAATCAACCTCATACACACGTAACTTTTTCCCTGGTTAACAAACAGCCACTGAATGCAAACTGGTGCAGCCACTCTGGAGAACAGTATGGAGGTTCCTCAAAAAGTTAAAAATAGAACTACCCTGTGCCCAGGAATTGCACTACGAGGTGTTTACACAAAGGATACAAAAATACAGATTTGAAGGGGCACTTGCACCCTGATGTTTATATCAGCATTATCCACAAGGCCAAACTATGAAAAGAGCCCAAATGTCCATCTACTGATGAATGGATACAGAAGATGTGGCATACGTATACAATGGAATATTACTCAACCATCAGAAACAATGAAATCTTGCCATTTGCAACAATGTGGATGGAGTTAGAGTGTATTATGCTAGGCGAAATAGGTCAGTCAGAGAAAGACACAGGCCATATGATTTCATTTATATGTGGAATTTAAGAAGCAAAACAGATGAACATATGGGAAGGAGAAAGAGGGGGTGGGAAGCAAACCATAGGAGTCTCTTAATAACAGACAACAAACGGAGCATTGATGGAAGCAGGGAGGTGGGGGATGGGCTAAATGGGTGATAGGAATTAAGGAGGGTAGTCGTTGGGGTGAGCACTGTGTGTTATATGTAAGTGATGAATCCCTAAATTCTATCCTGAAACCCCATTATACTAAATGTTAACTAAGTAGAATTTAAATTAAATTTTGAAAAGACAAACAAACAAATAGCCACCATTCCAGATCCAAACTCCCCCCAATACAACATGTGCCCTCTGTTCAGCAATCTGGTCTGACATTGCCTCTTCTTGGCAACAAAAGGAACCAGGGTGGGAAAGACAGCCAAGTGCTTGTTTTCTTTTCCTTTTTTTACAATTTCCATCCTCTCTTAAGAAGAGTGTTCCCCATTCTGGTTCTGCTAACGTCTTCAGAAAACCACCCCAAATACTTCTCTCTTAAATGAATTTTGTCCATCAGGACACTTGGTAGAATGTTACACCTGTTTTGGTAAGTTCTCCTGACTCTGAATTTACTTCTCACTTCTAAGTATCATCTAGATTTCCCCAAAAGAGTACTAATGTGGGTGTAATCATGGCACCCCAGTAACAGTAAGAACTTTTATTTCACTGGTTCTTATCATCACCTTAAATTATAACTTCTTTAGAGTCTTGCTACCCAAAGTGTGGTCCATGGACCAGTAGCATTAGCATCACCTGGGAGCTTCTGAGAAATTCAGAAGTTCAGGGGCACCTGGGTGACTCAGCCAGTTAGGCATCCAACTGTTGATTTCAGCTCAGGTCATGATCTCATGGTTCAATAAGGTTGTGAGATGGGGGTCTGGCTTCACGCTAACAGTGGGGACTCTGCTTGAAATTCTCTGTCCCTCTCTCTCTGCCCCTCTCCCATCTGTGCACATAATCTCTCTCTAAAATAAAGAAATTAAGAAAAAAAAAAGAAATTCAGAAGTTCACATCCCGCCCCAGACCTACTAAATTAAAATCTTCAGGGGCGCCTGGGTGGCGCAGTCGGTTAAGCGTCCGACTTCAGCCAGGTCACGATCTCGCGGTCCGTGAGTTCGAGCCCCGCGTCGGGCTCTGGGCTGATGGCTCAGAGCCTGGAGCCTGCTTCCGATTCTGTGTCTCCCTCTCTCTCTGCCCCTCCCCCGTTCATGCTCTGTCTCTCTCTGTCCCAAAAATAAAATAAACGTTGAAAAAAAAAATTTTAAAATCTTCAAGATCCCCTGGCGTAACCTAAAGTTTAAGAAGCACTTAGTTCTCTGCCAAGACCTCACCATTTATTCCAAGGAATGTCCACAAATAGCTCACAAATTGTCACGTCATCTACCACGTGGCACCTGCCATTCCTCTCTCTTCTGCTCTGTAAGCGCTCTTTGATGATATACACGTCTCAGTCTTCCCCTGCCTGTAAGGGGTCACGAAGGCACTTTGCCGCTGTGGCCTTTGTCCACTGGCAAGCCACCTGCTCCTGGCCAATGCTGCTTGTGTGTCACCACTCAGCTTCACATGCACTCACGCAGATGGGTAAGGGCTTGTAGAATTCAAAGCATCACTTGCCCTCTGGGGCATCAAAGCAGCTCTGTATTCCCAGCATAACAAGGGAGAATGCTTCTCACCCCATTTATTACGTAAACGGGGAAGCAATGCTTATCCCTGCAAGTTTTTAGTGAAAATACCTTTCAGATTTTATTTGCATCTCACCTTCTCCCTCAGATTGGGACATGAATCCAAGTTCTATTAAGGAGTTGTAGTAGTGGGATGCCACTTACAACAAGACCAAGTGAAAGGCATTAGAATTCATTTGCTCAGTCATTACCTTATGTATTCACTTATCCATTCAAAAAAGATTTCCCGAATGCCCATGATATGTCAGGCATTATAGTAGAGCCTGGGGATACGGCATCTTCCCTTCCGGTATACTTTACAATTGGGTCAAACCCTGTGAGTCCCCTGCCAGCCATCTTCTTAAGCAGTATTTTTTAAAAACTGTAACATTTTAAGACCATATGACAGTGTCTCTCAGAACATGGTCCACTATATGAGATCACTGAGTTTTTTAAATTTACTTCAAGAAACACTTAAAAATTCCCAGAGCAGAATCACCAGGGATGCTTGAAATACAGATTCCTGGCCTGAACCCCGAAACCCTCATTCTGAGTCTGGGTAGTACGCAGAACGCTGTAGGATGTATCCTAGATGTTGTAAACATGTGATCAACAATGATAATCCATTGGTGATTCTGAAGCGCGTGGGGGTCAAGCAGGCTTTTACGTCTGCATTGGTTTACATATTCAGCATCTGCAGAAATTTGATCTTGAATAAAGACTGCTTCAAGCAAGACTTGGGTACTAACTACTCTAAAGCACCCAACACAAGAATGCAGTGGGGGGCGAGGTAAGAAATGAGGACAAATCACCAAATCTTTAGGAAAGTAAAGTCAAACAGTCATGGAGGCAAGTGGGATGTGGGCACAAGGTTCCTACAGAAGTGAGGCCAAGTGAGGAAAGCAAAAGTCGGTTTGTGTGGCCCTCTGGGATAGTGTCCAAAGGCCTTAAGCAAGTAGCAAGTTCAGAGAATTTTGGAAGCCTTTCATGAGTGGTCCAGAAAGAGCTGCAAAGGCTTTGTTAGGGTCCTGTGCGTCCTTTGGAGGACATTCTGCTCCATAACATGCTTCTGCTGCCCTTAAGATTTCTGCCTGAGCTGAGATTTCTGTCTGAGCTGAGAACAGGAGCATCGAGGGGAACCTGTAAGCTGGCGTCTTTCCTGCTCTAGGTCTTCCATCAGCCTCCATGGACCCAATAGATGTTCAGGTGCAGGGATAATTCCACATTCATCGATTAGAATAAGAAATAAGAACTGGTCAGCATCCTTTGCAGAAGTAGAGTAACACAGATGAAGCAGTATTTGTGGTCTCGTTCCATACGTGATTCTTTCAGGAAACAAATGACCACCTTCAAAGAATTGGGGAGAGTCTTTGCATCTCACGGAGAGACTTCCTGTCTATAGGGAAGGGATGGAGAAAATGGCTGTGATCACTGCCAACTGCAGACCATCTGTGAGGGGAAGAGACGCTGCCAGGCAGGAGGTGGCCCCCTTGCAGACAGCTCGAGGAAGAGCCAGGGGTCTGTTTAGTAACGGCTCCCTTGGAGAAACCATTTTCATGGACACTTCTCAGGGACCAGATCTGGCATCCAGGGCCACTTTATGAGGTGCTACTATAAGGTAATGAATCGCTTCTTACCCAACGTTCCAGAATTTACAGAAGCGAGTGTGGAAAATCCCTCTTTTGCAAATTCCTCCAGAGCCTGAGGCAGATCTTAATCCTCTGCATGGGATTTGAGGTTTGGCAACAGGCAATGGACAATCGGAGCCAACAAGGGAGAATCAGGTCAGTGCCTAGGTGCAGTGTTGGTGCCACAGAATGATGAGGTTTCCCTGTAATAAGGATGGATCGCTTTCATGGGAAATCGAAGTAAATCCAAAAATAACAGACTGATTTCCTGTGTGACTCAAATTGCAGGTAATACGCCAAGATGAAAAAAGATGGCCGACAGCAATGGCAGCACTGTTAGAAGTCACATAGAGCTGTCCATGGTCATGTGACTACGGGAAATAACCGTCACTACAAATGCTGGTATTTTACTGACTTTATTTTAATCTAATTCAATTTATTTATTTTGAGAGGAGGGCAGGGGGAGAGATGGGGAGAGAGAGAATCTCAAGCACAGAGCTTGAGCGCAGAGCCCGACTCAGGGCTCGAACTCATGAACCATGAGACCATGACCTGAGCCGCAAGCGAAAGTCGGACATTTAATGGACTGAGCCATCCAGGTGCACTGGGCATTTTATTTTAAAAGGTCTTAGTAGAGTCCTGAAGCAAATGCCCTGTCCAGAGACTTACGCCACCAGGAGGCACCACCACCCAGAATGCCCACGGTCCTGGGGCTTCTAAATCCTCAGTGGTTCTTTGCTGCCCCAACTAGCTCAAAGCATAACCTGGCCTCCCACCAGGGTCCCAGCATGGCCCTGATGCTGCAGACAGCTCTAAGGACTGGAAGGAACCAGGCATCAGACCGTCTTCCTCAGGTGTGGAGGCTTCTTCCAGTGTAGCCACGGAGCAGGAAAATGGATATTCACAGCCATAAGAAAGGACTACACAGCGCCAACGACCACCTTCCTGGTCCCTCTGGTCAGAGAAGGCTCTCACCGTCAAGTTGGACCCTTGACTCACGAGTGCAAAGTTGGTAATGGCCTCATCACCTCTCCAGGGTAAAATGTCAATCCACTCGCATGGCACCCACGATCCCTGCCCAACTGCTTCCCTAACGTGGTCACCTGCCACGTCTCCACACTTTATGCTCCAGCCATCCTGAGCCACCTACAGTTTTTCTCTGCACACTTTACCCTGCAGTCATGCTGAGCTACCTACGGTTTCCCTGTAAATCTGATCCTCCTTCCTTCATAATTTTGCCTGTAGTCCTCTCTTCCTCTACCCTGGGGATATTCAGAGGCATATTGCCTTCTCGTTACTGGCTGTGTGGCTGTAAGGAGAGGGAAGTTGAGATGATTTCTATGTCGGGATCAGATTGGGGGACAGCACCAGTACCTAGATACCATTGGACAGACTTTGTCCTGGTCTTACTTCCACCTGAACTCACCGCAAAAACCCATCATAGAATGGCTCCTCTGCCCACTCTCTCCACGTGAGGTCTGGGAGCTCACCAGGTTCTGGCCAAAGTTCTAAATCTAAGAAGATCCTTACGGACAATTCACCAAGAAAGCAAACTGGATTGATCTCGCTGTGTTTGTGGATCTTAAGACTGGTTATATTTCAAAATCAGTCGGGGAAATTTTTTTTTAAATATAAAGTCAATGAGATCAGAATGTCTGAAGCTGAGCCTGAACATCGATGACGTTTTCAAAGCTCCGAGGGGGATTCCAACGTGTGGGCCATACTGATAACCGCTATACCATTTCCTCAACTTCCTTCTGCCCTGGCTCCTTTTCTCAATTTTCTTTGCCTCAGCACCTTCCATCCACCTCTCTCATCTATGGCAGAAACTGGCTCACCCATCACAATTGCCCAGTGGAAATGGAACAAGGGATTGAACTTACACTACAGTTAGGATTCTAGGCTCTAGAAACACATTTTCTCACAGTCTGTAAGGCATATAATCTGGTTTCTCACTACTTGGTTGATTTATCTCCTTTGGAAGGAATTGACTCTGACTCAATAGAAATCCTGATTAGACCAACAGATACCAGGAAGGGCACAGGAAGCCAGGTCACCAAGAGCTAATGGAGCAGATTAGAGTGGCTGGAAAAAAAAAAAACAAAAAACCCCAGATCCAGAATGTAGATGAAAAGACTTGTAGATGAGCAAGGATTCTGGATAGACAGAATGACTGTATTAAACCCAAATGCTGGGAGGAGAGGAGACAGAGCAATCAGAGGTCACAAGACCAGAAGGAGAAAGCAGAAAGGTAGGCTCACCAGCTGGATGTTGAGAGATGGGGATTAACTGAGAAAAAGATTCAAGAGGATGTTGTAGGATGATGGAAATATTCTCTGTCTTGATGGTGGGTGACGGTTGTGTAGGTGTATTCATTTGTCAAAACTCATCGAATGGGCTGCATTTTATAGTATGCCAATAAATTGATATAAATTCTAATTCATCAATAAATTGAATATAGTGTTTTCAAAATTAAGGAAGAATGGGTCAGGAAGTTTTGAATAGAAGAGAAGGGCCAGAGCGCTGGCCAAGCCTGGGCTGGGATGCCCTCAGTGTCATCTCACAGGCTTTGACCATGGGGGCCACAGACCAAAATCAAAGGCAACAGTGCTCCTTCATCTGAGAGTTGCATAATGTTGAGTGTCAGAGCTCAATTCCTTTCCTGAAGTATATTCCATGAAACACTAATTTCATGAGTTATTCCCTGAATAAAAGGAATCTGAAGTCAAATAAATTTTGGAAATGTTCATAATTTGTCCGTCTCTTGGATGATCACGAGATCCATTAGACCAGTTCTGCCCAAGAGAATTATAGTGTGAGTTACATTTGTAATTTAAAAGTTTCAGAACACCACCTTTAAAAAATACACTTAAGTTTAATAATATTTTTATGTCACCCAATATATCAAAAATATGAATATTCCAACACGCAATTATTATAAAAATTAATGAGATACTTTACATTCCATTTTTTTCACATGAAATCTGTAAAATCTGGCATGTATTTTAACTGACAGCACATCTCAATACAAAGGAGCCATATTTCGAGTGCTCAATAGCCACATGTGTCTAGTGGCTGCCATATTGAATAGCACAGCCTTAGAATATTAAAGGCTCTGACGGCCCAACAGTAAAGAAACATCTTCAACTTGGTTTAACCCTGGGTTTCCAAAGCTAATTTGACTCCCTCCCTCCCTCCTTTCTTTGTTTCTTCCTTCCTTCCTTCTCTTTATTTCTTCCTTCCTTCTCTTTCTTTCTTTCCTTTCTTTCCTTCCTTTTCTTTCTTTCTTTCTTTCTTTCTTTCTTTCTTTCTTTCTTTCTTTCTTTCTTTCTTTCTTTCTTTCTTTCTCAGTTCCATCTATTAGCATCTACTCCACAGGAACACACTTTACAAATGTCAACATAGTTCAGAGATCCGCAGGTAGTGTTCCAAAAGTTAGATATCGCCTACAGACATGTTTTGATCAGTCAATACAATGCTTGTAAGTAATTTAAGCTGGCTTTTAAAACCTGGGGGATTTCACATTCAAATCTGGAGTTCTAACTTCTCTACAAATGAAGACACCTGATATCATCGAGTCTGTATTCCTTCATGGCTACTAGAGGTTAAAGCTGAGTGCCAGCTGCTCTCATTGGAAAACAAGCAAGCTGGAATGGGTTTCAAGGCGCACACAACAGGGCATGTTTTGCTGTTCTGAACCATCCGTACTGCTTCCGAAACGTACTCGTCTGTGTCCACCTTGGGCACCCCATCCAGGTGAGCGACCTGCTTAGTCTGTAGGCGTTTGAGTGTCTAATCCCTGGTCAAGCTCAGTCACCTCACGTCTCAGATAAATAAGTTCAGGTCCCCCAAACTAGAAGGTCATGAGGCTAAACTTATTTTGCTAGTTATGGAGAGATCAAGAACTATCCCCCGTTTTTCCTGACCATTCCCCCATGCTCTCTGATGCTTCTATTAAGATTCCTTCATTTGCTTCTGCTTCTTCTCCTGCTATACCTCAAAAGACTCACAGAAACCTGTGAGCCACAGACTTGTGAACTCCTCACGATTAATTACGCTTTTTAAGCTAAAGATGGATGATGGAAATATTCTCTGTCTTGACTGTCTGACACAACTTGGATCGTCACTCATGGCTAACAAGATGCTGACTTGAAACAAATCAAGGGATGATAGAGCCTTTGTGGAGGTCAAAATATCGCCAGGTAGTACTGGAGATATTACCAAATTCCTTAGATAACCATTGGGTCTTCTTGTTTGGACTTAATCAAAACATCATGTCTGCTGTTAAGAATGGACATCAAGAATCTCTGAACAGAATCCCAACACAAGGAGACCGCCCTGGGCAGAATGCCAGAGCTGGCCTGATTTTACTACTCCCAGAGGGAAATGCGTTCCTCCCAGCCTTGATTCAGATCTATGGCTGATGCTTATCTTGGGGCCAAGGCCAATACCATCTTTTTTCTTTATTACAACAGTTAATTTCCCCAGAGTTTCAGCTACTTTTAATAAGAGAATATTTATCCAAGAATGTGGATAGATGTGTGTTGGAGAATGTATGGGCGCTCACATACCCATTTTAATGCAAAGTTAATTAACCTTGAACATGGCAGACTTCTTTCTTATGTCTTTTTTGACTCCTGCTTAGTGGAAAGTTAAGAAGTGACCTGTAGAGGGGCGCCTGGGTGGCTTAGCAGGTTGGGCGTCCGACTTCAGCTCAGGTCATGATCTCACGGTCTGTGAGTTCGAGCCCCGTGTCCGGCTCTGTGCTGACAGCTCAGAGCCTGGAGCCTGCTTTGGATTCTGTGTCTCCCTCTCTCTCTGCCCCTCCCCTGCTCATGCGCTGTCTCTGTCTCAAAAATAAATAAAAACATTAATAAAAACAAAAAGTGACCTGTAGAATAGAATGGATAAAAGAGCCTGGAGTTTTTTTGTTTTTTTAAAAGGTACACTCATAGCTACCCTCCACTAGCCTAGAAAGACAATGAACAAGAAGCAGAGAACCCTTAATCCAAAATGGTCTTTCTCTGTGTCTGATGGACTTGTTAGCTTACTGTGTGTTGGGAGCTAAGTAGAGAGATTTAAGTAGGAGATGATCACCATATTTCCCAGTGAAGACTTTTGATCTTTCCAAGAAGGGCCCTTATTTCTTCAATTCCTTGTTACAACCCAGATCACGAGCAAGAAATGGATTAGTAACCCAGTTGAGGAAACGATGGAGGAAAGTACAACAGACATCCTCAGATTGGTCCGGGGAGATGCCTTCCAACCACTGTGCCTCCCCCCAGCTGTGGTTGACCTCACGTGCATTTCCACAGGCGCAATAAGTTTGAGAAGAGCCATGTTTCTGTCTCCACCCTGTGTTCTCCCGGGGCATCTAGCAGTCTTCCACTTGCTGGTTGTGTTTGCCTGGTTTCCCCAGAAAGCAGAGCCCAGAGCAAAGGCTCATGTCCTCTAGTCAAGTAGGCAGGACAACACCAAGAGAAAGGAGTGAGTGAGGGGAAAAAGGGAGAAGCAGAGCCAATGGGAGGGAGTGTCATCAGGTTGGTCATCACTTGGTATCGGGTGAGACTTAGAATCAGGCGTTCTTTTTGTAGGACAAGAGGCTTATACATAGGCAACTGCTTCTAAAAAGGGAGAGAAAGAATTTTCCTATTTGGTCCATTTGATCAATTTCAGTAAAGACGTCCAAGGACAAGAGAAAAAGGTGCCAAGCCCCATCACCTCCCCTTTGTTTTAATTTTTTTAACATTTATTATTGAGAGACAGAGAGACACAAAGCGTGAGCAGGGGACGGGTAGAGAGAGGGAGAGACACAGAATCCGAAGCAGGCTCCAGGCTCCGAGCTGTCAGCACAGAGCCTGACGCGGGGCTCGAACTCACCATCTGCGAGATCATGACCTGAGCTGCAGTCAGTCGCCTAACCAACTGAGCCGCCCAGGCGCCCCTCACCTCTCCTTTTTATAGTGACATGCTAGACTGTGTACACGAGACTTGTGAAAGAGGTCGCCGGAAATTCATACACCTGCATCATCCCATTACCTGCCCCGAGGTTATTAATGGGAGGCTCAGAAGATTAAGGAGGAAGATGAAGGTATAAAGCTTTCTTTCGAGAGGGCAACCTTTCTGTTCTCTTACCCAAGGGGGAGAGAAATAAAATGCTCCCCCCTCCCCTTAAGCCATGATAGGAACTTCAGGAGAAAAACTCAGAGACTTGACATTTTCCCATGAAATGTGGGGCCACAGGGACTGGTGGCTGCCTCACACCCGAAGAAAACATAGTGGGAGGATCCCGGTGACGGCAGCTGCATTAGGTATCGTCTGGCATCTTAGAGGTTGCTGAGGATGCATCCAGGTTGCTTTGGGTCACATGAGCTCCTTCTGAAAGGGAGCCGGCCAGAGTCATTTTCAAATGGACCGTGCCCAAGGAACCTAGAGGAGCAAGGGGACCCCGATAGAGGTGAACCAACAAATAGCCAGGAGATGAAGGAGTCTTCGTGGTCAGGTAAATAGTTCACCAGTCAAGGAAACTGCAGGTAGCAGACCTCACCAGCAGGCAGGGATTCGAAAGAAACCCTCCCAAGCCCCACAACACAAGAAAGAAGCCAAAACGCTCATCATGACGCAGTAGGCAAGTGCCAACGCCTGATAAAACAGCATCACCCGCGTGAGAATGCAGTCTTCCCAAAGCTCAGGACAGCCACCCTGGCTAGCCAACGCAAGACGAGGGAGTGAGAGGACGTGGGGAAGAAGCCGGACGTGTCTCCCCTCCCGCTGCGGACTTCTGAGCCCATCTGGGTGCGAGCAGAGGGAGGGGAGAACTTTTCAATTGAATAAGAGCCCAGAGTTTTGATGGACCGGCCTGGGTTGCATTACCATCATCGCCCGAAGAAAAGTAGGCAGCAAAGCTCTGGGAACTTTCTGGGGTTTCATCCAGAGGCAAAGCAAACTATGCGAACAGAATGGGTTGGGTTGGAAGAGGTAGTGGTAGGAAATTGGTCTCTGGGTGTGCCCGGCAGAGCAATCGAACAGCGACAGTGCTCGAAAGGACGGCCGGCACTCGGGAGGGCCCTTCAAAGCTATCATGCATCCTATCTTGTCGAGTAGATGCCAAGGCAGAAACTAGACGTCATGTAATCTCATCGATTCCTTCGTTTGCACAAAAATTAACTTAATAAAATATCACAGGAGAGTGGGCATGTGAGGCGTTCCTGGAATGAACCTTGTTCCGTTTTCTCCACCCCTCTGTTGGCCTTGCCCCACCCCACCTGGCAAATAAACTCTGCCGACAGCAAAGATAACAGAGGTGAAATTTCTAGGTCAAAACCAAACAAACCAAACAAACCAACACCCTATTCTTTACTGCGAGACAAAAGTTGTGAGAGAATAGATGAGAACCAATACTGCCAAGTTTAAAAAACAAACTTCAGAGGTGCCTGAGTGGCTCAGCCAGTTAAGCGTCCAACTTCGGCTCAGGTCATGATCTCGCGGTTCGTGGGTTCGAGCCCTGTGTCGGGCTCTGTGCTGACAGCTCAGAGCCTGGAGCCTGCTTTGGACTCTGTGTGTGTCTCTCTCTCTGCCCCTTCCCCACTCATGCTCTGTCTCTCTCAAAAATAAATAAACATTAAAAAAAAAAAAAAGGAGGGAGGAGAAGAAGGATGCCTACAATATTCCGGGGCACGTAAAGGAAGGCGGATACGCTGGCTCTCAGCTGTTATTGGAAAATGGCAGCCCTGGGCACAGAAAATAAAAAAGGAGGTAGACAGTCTATTTAAATATGAGAAATTCAAAATGGCCCCGAGGTGTCCATGGACTGGGAATGGAATGGCATGAGGGGGAACTCAAACTTCTTGGAGGGAGAGAAAGTGGCCGAAAGGTTGCCTGGACCAGCCCCGGGGGGTTGCCTGGTTAAATGAAAGGAAACGCGTCAGAGTGATGTCCTGGGCTCCTTGCCAGATATGAGGCTGCATCAGTACAGAAGCATCCGTGCCAAACCTTTCCACTGCAATTGGGTGTGCCACCCCCCCAGAGCCACCCAGGGTCCCTCCTCTGCCAAATGGAGAAAAAGACCCCACAAGGGCAACAGCTGCTGACAGTAGAGGGGGGCGTCTCAAGAGACTTCGAACAGGACACCTCTCCTCCCAGACTCAACACCTGGCTGAGGCTGTCGCTTTCACGATCAGCAAGAGTGGAGAGGAGGGAAAGAAACTCAGATAAAGAGCTCTGAATGGACCGAGCTAGAAATCAACAGACCAGAGGCTAGAATGAACTAAATTATCTGTAGGCGGTAAGTGGTGGATCAAAGCAGAGAGAAGACAGAGTTCTAGAAAAGAAGTTCCCTTTCTTTCTTTCTTTCTTTCTTTCTTTCTTTCTTTCTTTCAGTTTATTTATTTTGAGATGCTGGGGCGGGGAGAGCAGAAAGAGGGAGAGAGTGAATCCCAACCGGGCTCCTCACTGCCAGCGCAGAGCCCGACGTGGGGCTCGAACCCGTGAACGGTGAGATCGTGACCTGAGCGGAAATCAAGAGCTGGATGATTAACCGACTGAGCCACCCAGGCACCCCACAAAGTTCTATTTCTAAGATTCAGGCTGCGTTTTATGGACTCTCATAGCTGTGAAATGATGCACCTTAAGAGAATACAAGGTCTTGCTTTATCCTCTTACGTGGCGGCAGAGGGAGGGAAATACGGTGGGATAGAATAGACACGTCCTGGTTTCTGTCTTTTCTTTCCCTGATTACAACAGTAAGGAGACAAAAGACAGATTAAGCCACTTAGAAAATAGTTCTTTGGGGATTCTCTCTCTCTCTCTGCCCCTCCTCCCCCTCAAAATAAATAAACATGAAAAAAATTCTCTGTGGCGTCTGTTTTTTTTCTATTCGAATAAAAATGTCTTCATTTCCCATTCCCTGCTCTTCCATAACTTCCTAACTATCAAAAGAGTTTGCATCAATTTGCTTAATGTTACACGTTAAAGAAGTCTCTGGCAGGACCCGTGTTCTATAAGGAGCCGTGCTTTCCTTTCTCTGGATATTTAAGCAGAATAAATCCATTAACGAATAAAAATACACAGTGGCCTTAAAATTCCTGCCTTATGAAATTGAGGCTGTCAGTCCCAGCTTCCTTGTATTTAAAGAAGTAGCTGGACCACATCAATATGAAAATGAAGCATCCTGACAGCTCCTTGAGGTTAACGGTGAGGAACCACCTGTATTTAACATCCTGGCTTCTACTCCATTAACGTGCCTGCCTCGGTCTTCTTGACCTGCCAGGGACAAATGGAATGAAAATCCATATCCTCCCCCAAAAGCATTGATGAGATTTTATCCGCTCTCACATCGCAAAGGAACGTCAGATCACTTTACAGCAAGGCTTCCCCTAACAAATTGCAGGTTGTCGCTACATAAAGCCACGTCGAATGAAATCAAGAGCTGAGATGGGTGCCACCTCATTTTGTTTCCCCCCTTCCCTGCAGCATACATTTCATGTTTGCCTTAGTGCATTCAGATGCCAAGAAGATAAGTACTTTAGCAATCCAGACAGAAGTCTGTGGAGGCCCTCGTGAATAGCTTCAGTGCCTTCCCTTGTGTTGCGAATTCCAGCTTTCAGATCTTTCGGATCTTTCCTCTCTCTCCCTTGGCGGTGAACGAACCTGCCAGGAGTCTCGCCCCATATCCCCGGCCCTGACTTGGGCTCAGCTTCACTGAGACACGGGCGCCACCCTGGAGTGTCTACCCTGCCTGCAAGCATGCGCTCTGAGCTTTCCCCCCTCCCACACGCCCAGAGGGACGCGCGAGTAAACGGCAGCTTCCGCTGTCGGAATGAAATGGCTCTTCCTCAGCTACCTTGGTTAGGCTGATCCTGTGGCACTCACAGTGGAAAACCCGTTTCCCTAGGCCCTTCCAGGTCTCCATGGCCATTCGTGTTTCAGCTGCTTTTTTGAACTTGATTTTGAACTTCCCAGAGCCACACCAGCTGCCTTACCGCCTTACTCCTTCCCCGTCACCTGTCGGACTCATAGTATCTGCAGACCACCCTTGGCTGGAGATGTTCCTAGCCTTAGGTCCATCCCTACCATTATGCCCTCATCATGTAAAGTCAGGACATCAGGGGCATGCGCCCTGGGTTTTGAGTGTGCACTTTGCGTGTTAGAACAGGGGCCAGTGAATGCTTCCTATAGAGGACCAGAGAGTAAATCACGGGCCACGGAGCTCCTGCCACAACCACAGTTCCGCCATGGTCCTGTGTATCAGTCAGGGTTCTCCGGAGAAACAGAAGCAGCGGAATCTATATGCCTATCTGTCTGTCTATCTGGCATCTGTCTATCTAGAGATACAGAGATATCTAGAGGAGATGTGTTATGGGAATTGGCTCATGTGTTTAGGGAGGCCAAGCAGGCCCACAGTCCACCGTCTGCAAACTGGAGGTATCATTCGGTCTGAGTCCTAAGGCCTGGGAACCAGGAGCTCCAATGCCTGAAGGCTGGGGAACATGGACATTCCACCTCAAGAGGAAAAGAGGGAATTCACCTTTCCTTTACCTTTTTATTGCATTCTGGCCCCCCGAAAGATTGGATGGGCTCTGCCCACATGAGCGAAGCTGATCTTTTGCTCAGTCTGCCGAAGCAAACATCAATCTCTCCCAGAAACACCCTCACAGACACCCCCCCCAAACTACTATTTTATCAGCCATCTGGGCATCTCTCAGCCCAGTCAAGTTGATACGTAAAATTAGCCACCACCTCCTGCATAAAAAGCCCTATGCAATGTACGTATGCAAGAGAGCCTGGCTGTGTTCTTTAAAAAAAAAAAAAAAAAAAAAAATCTATTGGTGGACAACTAAAATTTGAATTTTTTCTGAAGTTTACAAGTCACAAACGATAGTCTTCTTTTCATTTTTTATTAAAAACCATTTAAACAGGTAAAAGCTATTCTTAGCTCAAGAGCCAGGTGGAAGCAGGTCGTGGGCCAGATGTGGCCCGTGGGACTTAGTCTGCAGGCCGCATGCTCGAGATTTCAAATAAGCCTCCTACATGGGAGCTGGCACAAAGTGGGAACTCAAAGAAAATAAAAAAGTTACTTTTGAGTGAATTAACTGAGGAATGAATGAAATCGCTATGAAAAATATGTGACTGATTCCCAAGGAACTCGGAAGATGCCTTTGGTCATGTTTCTTTTTTTTTTTTTTTTTAAACGTTTTTTATTTATTTTTGGGACAGAGCGAGACAGAGCATGAACGGGGGAGGGGCAGAGAGAGAGGGAGACACAGAATCGGAAACAGGCTCCAGGCTCTGGGCCATCAGCCCAGAGCCCGACGCGGGGCTCGAACCCACGGACCGTGAGATCGTGACCTGGCTGAAGTCGGACGCTTAACCGACTGCGCCACCCAGGCGCCCCGGTCATGTTTCTTTTTAATTGGAGTCCAACGTCCCGTTTCTGGATTCCCCTGCATTCGGTCTCCAACCTCATGCTCCACTCACCCATTCAACAAATGTTTTTTTTTTTTTTTTTTTTTCAACGTTTATTTATTTTTGGGACAGAGAGAGACAGAGCATGAACGGGGGAGGGGCAGAGAGAGAGGGAGACACAGAGTCGGAAACAGGCTCCAGGCTCTGAGCCATCAGCCCAGAGCCCGACGCGGGGCTCGAACTCACGGACCGCGAGATCGTGACCTGGCTGAAGTCGGACGCTTAACCAACTGCGCCACCCAGGCGCCCCATTCAACAAATGTTTTAATGAACACCTACTATGGTATGGCCAGGCCTGGTGTCAGCCACTGAGGAGTGAAGAATGAATGAGACAGACCTGCCCTCTCGGAGCTCAAGCCCCCAGAAGGGCCTTTAGTGAGTGGACAAAGAATTTCACCCCTTTGTGAAATGCCTACGAGTCAGTACAGGCTATTCTGGGATCACAAGTCATGTTACCGGTCAAGACGGGAGTCAGGCTTCCTTAAAAGTTGGAAGGCCGAGTGATGCGGAGCAGGCAGACCCTTTGACCTCTACCAAAACAGGACCGCCTTGCCTTCTGATCAGTCCCTGCCCGTGTCAGGCAGAAGCAGATTCTGAGATTTTCTACAGGATCGAGCCCAAAGAGCTTGTTATGGATTGAATGTGCGTCTCCCCCAAAATGTATACGTTGAAATACCAGTCCCCAGTTGGATGGTGTTTGGAGGTGGGCCTCTGGGGGTCATCAGGGCGTGTGAGTGGAGCCCTCAAGAATGCCCTTTATTAGAAGATAACAGGAGAGAGAGAATTGTTCTCTTGGCCATGTGAGGATACAACGAGAAGACGGCCATCTAGCAACCGGGAAGGAGACACTGAATCTGTTGGCACCTCCACCTTGGACTTCCCAGCCTCCAGACTGTAAGAATTAAATGTTTGTTGTCTGAGCCCCTCAGCCTGTCGTATTCTGTTAGAGAACCCCAAACCGACAAAGACAGGGCTCACCTAACATTCAGAACACCTCTCTGAAGTTCTCTGGGAAGCCCTCTGAACATTAATTTGGACGTTTGTCGGTAATAAATTCCAAGAATCCGAGATAAGTTTCAATCTTGAAACACATGTAAAATATTTTCATCGAACAAAGAAACACCAAGCCCCGGCGGCCATGTGTTTTTATGAAAAGATACGGCAAGGTTCTCAAAATGGATGTTTCTTGCACGTCCCTTAGATAAAAGCTAGGGAAATAACATTAAATCTTAACGGAATAGAAGTGTTTCTGAAGGGGACTAAGATAATCCGCACCAGACACATGGCTTTCTGAAGAGCTAACTCAATACCAGGCTTGAGCTCAAAGAATGTAGATGAATGGATGTTTAACATGAGCCCTCAGTGCCTGCTTTTACACACATCAAATGTCTCCAGCCGGCTTCTGGCAAGTGCTGAATTGTAGCAAATTCATGATGGGTTTCTCTGATGCGTTCCTGAAGTGTCAGAGGATCCTGCTTTAATCATTGAAAGGCACAGCCAGACTTCCAGGAAGGTGGAGAAAGCCTTACACAGTGCGATGGGAGAGGCAGGAAGGCCCGCTACGCCAAACCATCTGCGCATTTCCAGGTGCCACAGGGCCGAAAGCCCTCCATTACGGCAAAACTGATCACATCGCTGCCCCCGCCCAGCTTTGTTCAGGGACTCCCCATCAACTTCCAAATAAAATCCACATCCCTTGGAGTGATATAAAGGGATCTTCCCAAGGAAGAAAAAGAAAAAAAAAACAACAAAACCTAAGTTAGATCTCTACCTCATGCTTTAAACCAAAATACTTTCCAGATGGGTCGGAGAGTTAAATGGAAGAAATAAAACCTAAGAAGAACCTGAGAAAAATAAAATACAGAGAAGTGAGCATTCTCTGATCTGGGGATTGTAAAGGGTTACAAAACACGCAAGCAAAAAAAGAAGAAAAAAAAAAGATGGATAGATTGAACCACATAAAAATTTGAAAGGTATACACTGTATATACATATGTATCACAGAAGTGAAACTGATGAAATCCTGAGGCAAAAGTGGCGAATAGGAGAAAATATTTCACTATATGACGAAGAGTTAATATTTTAAAATGCAAGTAGCACTTCGCAAAGAAATGACGGGGGAAGAAAGATAAATATGGCAACAGAACAAAATGGGCACAAGGCATGAACAAAAGAAGAAAGAGAAATTTATGCAATAAATCTTTATGCGTACTCTAGGCCAGACCCTATGTCCGTCAATATGAAAAAGGGTTGTGGGTGGAGGGTGATGAGGTCTGTCCAGCCAACATAGCCTAGACCCTGGGAATGTCAGGTGCCTGGGCTCTGGCTGAGTCCCTCTCTAGACTTCCCTCCCAAAGGTAGTTGTCTCTCCCAAGATGGCGTCCTTCCCCTGGAAGAGCCCACACCCAGTGACTGGTAGAATGAGGGGCTACAAAGGATAGATCCCTCCCCCTTGCTTCAAGTTAAGACAACTCCAAAGGCAACCCAGCTTATGGGTCAGCCTCTCTTCTGCCCAGTCCTGTTCCATTCGCTCTCTTTCAGGTGGTGTCCCAAGGATTGCTCCCCAACAGACACACGACAGCTAGCCTATCTCAGGTCTGTTTCCAGGGGACCTGACCCAAGACAGGTGTTCAGCTTAACCAGTAGTCAAAGAAACGCAAATGGAAGGAATGATGTGTCTTTTTGCGTATCAAGTTACAAAAGATATTTCTTGAATGAGGATACCCAATGTTTCCTAAGACAACAGGACACAAATTGGAATCGCTTTTCTACAGCATAATTTAACAGATGTGTCAGATTCATGAATACACACAACCTACAATCCATCTAATTCTAAAGATTTGGTCTTGTGGAAATATTTATAAAGAAGGTGACTTTCGTTTTAGGCATGTTGAGTGCGGAGGGAAAACACCCAGTAAGAGTCTAAATGGCCGAGCGAGGGGGAATTATTTTAAAACTTAAAAGAATTTACATACCTGGTGGGGCACTGGGAGGGAGACAGGTAGCCTCTCCATTGTGCCACTGTCCCCACTACTATTATTTGCCTTTTTTTTTTTTCATGTCCTATGTCTGGAAGGCATTGAGTTTGTGACTCATTTAAAAGAAGGGAGCAAAAGGAGGAAACTGACTTTTGTTCAGCAAAGTGTGTTAATGGGCTGTTGTGGCCGTGAGATGAGACCCTGCAAAGGTAGTTTCATTTTTTAACTGGAGCACGTGGAAAGGCCTTGGTCCCCCACACCGCAGTGGGACCACTGAAAGAGGAGGTGAGGCCCTAAGGGGAGACGGTATCTTCCAGGGGGAGACATGTTGAGTTTGAGGTGCTCGAAGCACGATTAACTGAAGATATCCATGACAAGTAGGTTCTCTAGGTCTGCGATTCTGAACAACACGGTCAGTGAAGGCTTCAGCATGAGTGAATTCATCAGCATAAGTGTGTAATGTTGTGAGGGCATAGGACCACACTGGAGAAAATGAGGGGTTTTTAAAAATTTTTTCACTGTTTATTATTTTTGAGAGAGAGACAGAGACAGAGAGCAAGCGGGGGAGGGGCAGAGAGAGAGGGAGACGCAGAACCCGAAGCAGGCTCCAGGCTCCGAGCTGTCGGCACAGAGCCCGACGCGGGGCTCGAACCTACGAACCACGAGATCATGACCTGAGCTGAAGTCTGACACCTAACCGAATGAGCCTCCCAGGCGCCCCAAAGATGAGGGTTTTCAACTGGCCTGTTAGTCGGCTAAGAGAAGCCTATAAAACCATTTACCTGCCTTCTCCAAGGACTCTCTTCCAAGGCTTCATAGACATGTTCTTCTTCTGATTTCCCTCCCTGGGCAGTGAAGGAAGGGTCCCCTGAAGGAGGGGAAGACTAAGGTAGGTAAGCGTAAGGAAGTGTCAGAGAATCTAATAAGAGAAATTTCCAGGATGGTGGTAATGATCAATTGTGGCAAATACTGTAAAAAAAAGGAGAGGAAGTTGAGGATTTTCAAGTGCCCCTTGAATTTAGCAATCATAAGCTTTTTCAAGACCTGGGAAAATGTAGCTTTGGGGGGAGTGAAAAGTGTCAGAGCTTTGAGGCAAGAGTGAGAGGCGAGGAAGAGGTGACAGCAGGTAATGCCAAAGCCTTCAACAGGTAATAATGGCTAGTGTTCCATAAATTTTGCAGGGGCACACTCATGATTGGGTATATGTGTGTGCCCGTGTGTGTGCCCGTGTGTGTGTGTGTGTGTGTGTGTGCATGAAATGGCCCAGGGCAGGGTGTCTGGGGGAGAGACAGTAACCATCTGAGGTCCTTTGGGCCAGATGATCTGGGTCCCAACTGTTCAACTCTGTCATTATAGAATCTTTGCATCATTTTATGGCCTCTGGCGCATCTGTTTAGAACAGCAGTTCGCAAAAAAAAAAAAAAAAAAGAAAAAAAAAGTTTGCATTTTGCAGGCAGACTTGTTAAAACAGATTGCTGAGCCCCACCTCAGAGTTTCTGATTCCGCAGGTCTGAGGTGGGACCTGAGAATTTGTATTTCTAACAAATTCCCAAGCGATGCTACTGCTGTTGGCTCAAGGACCACACTGGGGCAGTCACTGCTCTAGGTTTCAGCCGTGGATATTAGATCTCCCCATTAAAACTGAATTCATCCTTGGGGCGGCTGGGTGGCTCAGTCAGTTAAGTGTCTTACTCCGGCTCAGGGCATGATCTCACGGTTCCTGGGTTCGAGCCCCGCATCAGGCTCTGTGCCGACAGCTCGGAGCCTGGAGCCTGCTTCCAATTCTGTGTCTCCCTCTCTCTCTGCCCCTCCCTTGCCTGCTCCCACGCTCTCTCTCTCAAAAATAAACATTAAAAAAATGTTTCTTTTAAGCTGAGTTCATCCATGGAAAAGACCAGGCTTTCTCCATTTCTTTTAAGGTAAACCTCACCCTCTCAGGCAACTTCGTACAGTCCGACATGCACAAGAGGCCACTCTGCTGCCTTCCCAATATGTGACAACCTCCAAGCCAGAGGTACAGTTAATGTATAAATATTTACTCTGAGCTTTTTTCCTCCCGGTAGACTATGAAAAAGTCCCAGCTGCCAGGGCAGAAGAGAATCATCTAAGTACTTCAATTCAGCGGGGTGCTGATAAATGTTTAACAACCGACTTAGGTGGGGAGGGGTGCCCGTGTGCATCATTTGCCAATCTCTCCTGTGTAAATACCCCCACCAGGGCTGAAAGCAAAAGCTACCAATGTCGTGTCACTAAATGCAAGACTGTGTAGAGGCATCCGTGGTTGACTCCCGCGAGCCCGTGTGAGTGGGCTCCAGCCCGCCACCACCTCGTTTCCCTTGGGATTCACAGGAGGATGGTCGCTGGCAGGGGAATCGCTGTTCCTGAATGCTGGGTGGCCCAGCCCAGCTCAGCACCTGGACTGTCTGGTTTTTCACTGGGGGAGTCTTTAGCCTCTCGACTGCAAAATGCTAAAAGTATTCCTCCAAAGGTTCCGGTGAAAACCAGTTTAAATGGTAGAGCTCCCCCAAACCCATCCCAGGACTTCTTTCACACCCACTCATGCCATCTGCTTATCGTTGGAAGTGTTCCAGGGGACAAGAAGCCCACAAAGAGGCAGCAGAGGGCCCCGGGCATTGTGTCAGATAGGACTTGGTTCTCAGAACCTCTGGCAGAGGACCAGGGCGCTGGGCTCCTGTGTGGCTCAGTCTCTTCCGCTTCCAGTCATCAAGGCTTTCAGAAATCTCAAACAGAGAAAGCAAAGCTCTTAACCACAGCTGCCCATGAGAGTCACCTGTGCGGTGTTAGTTTTTTTAATATGTAAATACTCCCAGATCTCGTGACTTAATTAATCAGGAGTGGGGCTTGGGCTTGGGTATTTGTTGTTGTTGTTTAAGTTTATTAATTTATTTTGAGAGACAGAAAGTGCATGCGTGAGCATGAGTCGGGGAGGGGCAGAGAGAGAGAATCCCAAGCACTGTCAGCACAGAGCCTGATGTGGGGCTCGAACTCATTAACCTTGAGATCATGATTTGAGCCAAAGTCAAGAGTCAGATGCTTACCCGGCTGAGCCACCCAGGCACCCCAGGCTTGAGTGTTTGTAAGAGGTGTTTCTGATGTTAAAAAAAAAAAAAAAAAAAAGAGGTGTTTCTAATGTACAGCTACAGTTGAGAACCCCTTGAGCTGAGACAGAATCGTTCATCTTTTGTCCGGAGGGACCTAGACCCCGATTAGTCCAACCCTCATTTGAAGGATGAGAAAACTAAACCCCAGAAAGACTTAGTGATCTTCCCAAGATCACAAAGCTAGTTAATTACACAATGGGGGCTTAGAACCTGTGCCTGGTGACTTCCACAATGGTTCCCGTGGTCCGCAAGGCAGTGCCACCAAAGACAGTAGCCTTCTTGAACTTTTCTTGACAAGGGCTTGGGGACTCAGGTATTTAGCCTGGTGCCCTTTATTTCCACATAGAAGTTCCTAACGTTTCTACTAGAAGACGACAAACAAGGCATTGTATGGCTCCCCACCTGCATCAATACCATGGATAGGAAGTTGTCTTTGAACCCTCTTTCTCCTCAAGCTAAGAGAAAATGTTTTCTTGACTTGGCCTGCTCACAAATGAAAAAATAAATGAATAAAAAGATTAAATTTGCTTTTAAGTTACCAAATGCACCATGCAGGTCTGTAATTGACCATGAGAGTGTCGGGAAAATATGATCTATCCTCTATAAATCAGGAAACCTTAAACAGGCTCTCTAATCGTAAATGCCGATCCTGGCAATGTCCAAAAAGGCTCATGTTTATAAATTGTTCCCTGATGTTTTAAGTAAGTGCACAAACACAAATCATACTAAGGACTTCAGAAAAGACTTAGCTGTGTGGCAATTTATTATAAGCAGTGTAATTTTCATCAGTCAGGCAGCCCTAGACTGTAATTACCTCTCTACCGAAAGAGTTACAATTGCTTTCATTACATTTTCCTAGTCATATGCTCGTCTGGATTGCCACAGAGACACTGAATGGAAAATGCATTTATTCATTGTTAGTCCTCCTAATGGCTTGTTACTTGGTTTCTAAAGATGTTATCAAGTCACTTGCTTCCCCTGCTCCTCCGTGTTGGACTAGCGCCATTCATGGAAGACAAAAGAGGCTCAACTTGAAAACTCAGCTCACGGTGAGTGTCCGAAAACTGACCGGCATCTACGGATTAACCCAACCCTGGTGGAGGAATCCTCGTTCGGCTGGCTTGAGTTCAAGAGCTGAAGATTAATTAAAACCACACGCCATTGAGCCCAACGACCAGCCCCCCGGTCACAACTGAAAAGAAACCACATTTTGTTCCCTATAGTTAGAGCTTTACGGGAACATTTAAAGGACCCAGAAAGGGATCTACAGTCTGTCTCCCACATGGGTAGGTGCTTTAATTAGAGGTCACGGTCGCACCTCGGACCTTGAAACCTGCAAAAGGCAGGGGATGGTCCCATCCCTCTCATAGCCCTATTTGACCTCGATGCCGTGAAAGATAAAACTGGAAACAGAGGCACCGAACTGGGAAGGTTGGAGAGGGTGGGTGGTGAGTCGACTGTGTCTACACAGTGATGGATGAGTGTTATCAAGTCAGAGCATTTTGCCAGTGGTTGAGGAAGGGTTGGCTTATTGTTTAGAACAAGAGACAACTCTGGGTCGCCTTCCACAGAGATCGTCTCAGGGATATACCTTGTGCTGGAAGCTCTACCGGTCAGGAGCTGTGGCTCTGAGTGAGACACTTGAACTTCCAGAAGCTCTCCTCCCCGAAAGTCCACTAAAGAGCCAATGACGGGAGTTGAAAATGATGACTCTTTCAAATGGCATATGGAACTTGGAACACAAAGCAAGGGGGTGTCAACATGGGAAGAGAATTCTTTCCCGTGTGGGTTTTTTCTTCTCGTCTTTACTTTTCTTGTTTAAATCTGTGTCACTGCATAGAGCGGTAGTGACCCCGCCTAGGAAATGCTCACTAGCGGAGACACAGAATCCGAAGCAGGCTCCGGGCTCCGCGCTGTCAGCACAGAGCCCGACCCGGGGCTCGAACCCCCGAACTGAGATCGTGAGCTGAGCCGAAGTCGGACGCTCAACCGACGGAGCCACCCAGGTGCCCCGAGTGTTCTCATTTTATAGATAAGAAAACTGAGTTCCAGAGATGCTCAATACTATATCAGAGTCACAGAAATGCTTCATAACCAGTGTCTCGGCTTCCAGTCCAAGAGTTTGCTATGCTACAGTCCATCCCTCCCCGATACACTTGATGAGGGACCAGCTGGTCGTCGTTAGGGAAGGCCATTCTCCCAACTTTGCCCTGCACATCACAGAGTACGCACTTTCCTTTTTTTATTAAAAAATTTTTTGTTTAATGTTTAGTTTTGAGAGAGGGAGAAAGAGAGAGACAGCACGAGCCAGGAAAGAGGCAGAGAGAGGGGGAGACACAAATCCGAAGCAGGCTCCAGGCTCCGAGCTGTCAGCACAGAGCCCGGTGTGGGGCTTGAACTCACGAACTGTGAGATCATGACCTGGGCCCGTCGGACGCTTAACCAACTGAGCCAGCCAGGTGCCCCGAGTATGCACCTTCTTGAGCATGTGAATGAACAGGAAACCCAGTAAAGGTTAGCTATATCTGAATGGTCTGTCTTCCTTCTACAGCCTTCCCTTAGAATTACTCTTAGGTCTGGGTGTGGGAATAAAAATCACACCCTCCCCACCGTGGGCGAGCCCTGGGGATGCCAGCCACATAGCACGAGCCTGTGTGTGCAGTGACGACGTGTCTGTGTGCATGGGTGTCCACTTTTTCTTTAAGTTCATCTGCTTTTTGAGAGAGAAAGCACGAGTTGGGGAGGGGCAGAGAGAGAGGGAAAGAGAGACAATCCCAAGCAGGCTCCGCACCGTCAGCCTGGGGCCCCATATGGGGCTCGGACCCACGAACTGTGAGACGGGGACCTGAACTGAGGCCGGACGCTTAACCGACTGAGCCGCCCAGGCACCCCGCATGTGTGTCCGCTTTGTGACCAGCCGCTGGGGGGCTCAGAAGCAGCCTTATCCCCACCTTGAACTGTCTCCCGTGAGAGTGGCGGATGGGCACAATGTCACCCAAGCCCAAGTGAGCCCAGGTTGGCTGTGTCACAGCCGGTTAAAACGAATCCAAAATGTTCCCCGGTGACAGCTGGGTATGAATTCATACTTCACAAGGCTGGTTCATTCGGGGTAAGAATTTCTGCTTTGTCTGCTGCTGGACTAGAAGAGTTCTTGCTCTTGGATGAGTCTGTCACTTCTGCAGAAATCCTACACCCTCCATTTCCTCCCATTTGCTTGCATTTCACAAATGGCCACATCATTTTGTCAAGACCGTGGAGCTACTTGGAAATTGGGCATAGAGTTTTGCATAATCATTCATGTCAGGCCGGTGACACTCTGTGATTACATATAATGGTCTCTGAGGAGTCCTGATGCAGGGGAATGCTACCTGGTCGGCCTCGAAGCCAAGTCTCGTTACGCCCACTTCTTAGAGAGGGACACAGAAGGAAAAAGAGCCACATCTATACCCGGGCCCCTTGTGTAGACAGGCAGGGAAAGCAGGAAGCTCAGGGTTCTTGGGTGAGCTGGTGTCAGGAAAGGAATTCGTAGTCTTGTCCAAAATGAACTTTCTCGAAAATCATTTCAGTTGGGTTGATTTCTGAGCCTAGACACAAAGGCCAAAGTTCACTCAAATTTCACCAGGAGGGGGGAAAAAGATTGGCTTTCACTTCAAGACACTTTATCTGTGACGATAAAGGCATGACCATTTTTTCAAGGGCGGAAGGATGTTAGTAACAGTAGCTAGGGTGGGACATAGGCTCCTAGGGGCTCATCGCTATTCTTTCTACTTTCCCATGTATTTAAAATTGGCCACATTAAAACTTTTTCTTTTCCAAAAAAACATATAACGTTTCTCTGTGGATGTGAGGATCGTTGCCACGTTTGACCATGCTGTTGAATTTCACATTGCGACAAGAATGCACAGTAGGGGATTCTAGAAAAGAAGCAAAATCTCTAACAAGGCCGTGAGATGAAAGGGCGGAGGCATCGTGCACCCCTTTTCCGGGAAGAACCATGGAGGTGGAGAGTTCCCAGCGGGGAGAGGGCTGTGTGGCGTGTCAGGGAAGATGGGCTTCATACATCTCCCAGGGGCACCTGGGTGGCTCAGTCTGTTAAGCGTCTCACTCTTGATTTCGGCTCCGGTCATCAGCTCACAGTTCATGAGTTTGCGCCTCGCGTCGGGGTCCGTACTGACAGTGCAGAGCCTGCTTGGGATTCTCTCACTCCCTCTCTCTGCCTCTCTCTCTCTCTCTCTCTCTCTCAAAATAAATAAACAACTAACTTCAAAGAATAAATAGTCCCCTAGAGTTTTCCGGAAACTGCCTCAGTAACAGAGAGGCAAAATGGGTCATCTACGCCCTGGAGTGGCACAGAAGGTTATGGAAATGCCTCTCGGATCAGAAGAGGCGGGGACGTAAGGGGCTTCTTGGTAAATGCTGTGTAGCCAGATGCCATGAAGGGCATGAGTCCCCCCAAAACTTCATTGCAACTCCCACCACCTGAAATGACAGACACTAGTATTTCCAATGCTAAGGCAATGGGAATGAGAGAAACTGAGCTAAAGAAAAGACTTAATCCTTAATTCTCTCCCCGTCTTAATTTCTGTAACACCTCATCTATTCCCTCTGGTTTTAAGGCTTATTTATGAGTTGCCTTGCTGGCTTGTGTCTCGTGTGTGTTACACTTACCTCACCATAGACTGTAAATCCTCTGAGACCTGGGGATTACGTTGTATACTTTTAAAGGCTTCCCTGGCTCAGCTCAAGACCCACCTTTGCTGTTCAGTCTTCTCTGATGATTACGGTTTACGCCCTCCGTGTGTCTGACGTTTGTAATGTCTGTGTTTCAGTTAACGTATTGGGATGTTCTTGGCATTCGCTTTCTGCACCTCTTTGATATTTTATTACGACAGTATATTTCTAGGTTAATGAAATGACAGAGTAATAACGATCCTGTGAGATGCCGTGGGAAGGAAAGCAGCAGATAGTCTCATGTCTCCAATGCTACTCCTGGTCTCGACCCCCTTCGTCCCTGCCCACCTTCATTAGAGGCGAGAGAAGCTTAATTTTTCAGCCCCCTCTTTCAGCTAGGAGGGGCCAGGAGGTACCAGTTGGTCAATGGGATGGAAGAAGCGGCTGGCTGAGGACTTCTGGAAAGGCTTTTTCTCTTCCCAGTAATGGAGACAAATATGGTTGGAAACACTTCTTTCTCCCTTCTTCCCGCCTAGGTTTGGATTCTGGATGTGATGCCTGGTGTTGGGGTAACTATTTGTGACTGTGAGGGGGGGAGCAGAAGGAAGGGCAGGGTCGTCGTCCCTGATGTCACTGAGGTGCTGAACGAATATCAGCAGCCACGTCCCCTGAGGCTTCTTACAGTGTGACCCCAATCTCATGACAAAATGCTCAGGCTTTATTCAATGTGACAAATGGCCATGTGCGGAGTGAGGTTACATCATCTGCATTTAATGGAGACAAGTGGTAACCATATAAAGGAGTCTGGAAGAGCTAGGGGCAGGAAAACGATGAGGAAGCTGTTCCTTTAGGGGCTCGTGGGTGGCCCAGTCGGTTGAGCATCCAACTCTTGATTTCGACTCGGGTGGTGATCTCATGGTTTGTGAGTTTGAGCCCCACGTTGGGCTCTGTGCTGACAGTGCAGAGCCTGCTTGGGATTCTCTCTCCCTCTCTCTCTGCCTCTCTCCTGCTTGTGCCTGCTCGCTGTCTCGAAATAAATAAACAACAACAAGAAAGGAGCTATTCCTTTCCTTGAGGTAAGCCACAAGGAGGACCAGGAACAGGGTGAGAGCAGAAAGGATAAACGTATGGGGAGGGACTTACGACATGTTGCAGTTGCAGAATTAACGAACGCGGGTAACTAGTTGGGCACGGAGTGGGAAGAAGAAAGGTGGAAATAGAAACCATTTGGAGGTTTCATCGGGTGCCCAGGTGGATGGTGCTACCATGACAGAATGACTTTCAAGATGGAATGCAGGCTGTCTAAAAATAGAACCAGACGAAAAGGCTCATCAGAGTGCCTCTGATAGTATGCATCAGCCACAACCACATTCAGCCTCACGTCATGTGTGTAATTCTCGGGCCCTTAGATGAGAGCATTGAATTGGCGTGGCTTGGACCACACACCCACCTTGACCAGGGATGACACCCGGTCATCCTGGATACTCAGTCCCACCAAGACTCTGTGCAGTGGAAGGAAAGATAGTAACCCAAAGGAAAAGCAGGACACTGTTACAAGAGGGAAGGTTAATACAGTTTGAGAAAAAGGTATTCATGTCCATCATGCGTACCTAATCGTAAAATTCGAAAGGCTGATGGAGCCCAATGCAACTTGATGACTTCCTGAAACTTCCATCAGGGCTGATGGAAAGAGCGCCCATGCAACAGGAAATTGTGGGAAGACTGGATTTCTGCATCCCTTATCTAGAGACCCCTAAGGTTGCACCTTTCTTCTGGTTTACTTCTTCCCAAAAGAAGTCTAGCTTCCCCCTTCCTCCTCAAGAACAACTCCCATCTTATGGCATTAGCGGAATCACAATACGGTTGTGGAAATAATGAATGGCAGCAAGGTCAAGGCCAACAAGGTCAAGGCAAATGTCTCACTTTTAAGTGAGAAAAAAAATCAAGTGTCTGAGCTCTTCAAAAACTGATTTATTCCTGTCCTCCCTGGTAGGAACTGACCCTACGATGAGATGGCTGGATGTGTGGCATTTTGAGTGAAAAAGGAATGGTTTCGGGGGTTACGGGGACAGGTCAGCTGCCCCGAGAAACTTTTCCCAGCTTCTACACTGCAAAACCAGAAGCAGAAGCTTCAGATCAGATGGCTCAAGGCTCATCACCAGCAACAGGAGTATTCTGGGATACTCTAGACTAAGGCAAAGGCTCTCCCTCTCCCCCTCCCACCGACCCCTTAACATTATTCAAACAAGAGCTTAAAGGAAAGAGCAAGCAAATCAGAGCGGCTCCGTGTGAAAGCAAATGTGGGGGCTCGTAATATTGCCCTCAGTCCCCCTTGTTCTGCCTCTAGTTTTTGCTACACTGCCCAAAACTAATGACTTAAGGCAATGGCCATTCGTGGGGCACCTGGGTGGCTCAGTCCGTTAAGGGTCTGACTCATGCTTTTGGCTCAGGTCATGATCTTGCTGTCCGTGGGTTGGAGCCCCACATTGGGCTCTGCACTGACTGTGCAGAGCCTGCTGGGGATTTCTCTCTCTCTCTCCCGCTCTCTCTCTGCTCCTCCCTCACTCACGTGCATGCTGTCTGTCTCTCAAAATAAATAAGTAAACTAAAAAAGAAAAGACAATGGCCATTCATTTAGCTGGCGTTTCAGGAAGTCATCAAGTTGCATTGGGCTCAGCTAACCCGTCCTGTGCAGATCTCAGGGGGGGTCATTCCCGTGTCTGCCACCTGCCACCTATCAGCCAGGCAGAGCTACTTACAGGGTTTGGCTGGTTGAGATGACAACCACTGGGTCTCTCATCATCTCACAGACAGACGTGGGCTTCTCATGGCTTCCATGAGCCTCAGAAGGGCAAGCTCTAATGCACAACTGCTTGTCAAGCCTTCGCCTTCCTCACCATTGATGGCGTCCCTCTGGCCGAGGCAAGTCACATATCCAAATCAGATTCCAAGAGAGGAGAAAGAGTCTCCACTTCTTGGTGGAAGGATCTGTAGTGGTGGGCTGCACGGGTATGAACACAGGGATGACGCACACGTAGAATTTGTGACCGTGTCTCAGTCTTCCATAGAAGGTAAACTCCGATGGGATTCCGTGGGTCCCAATTTGGAAACCACTGGGCGAAGCCAACCTGATTTATCCATTCTCAGTCTGGACGGATGACTTCCAGCCAGCCTAACTAATACGAGGGGAGCCAGCTATGTCCAAATCTCCTATTTTCTGCAGGCTTCTGGGTGAATAGGTTAGCAAGAGTGACTCCATCACCCAGCTAAATAGACATTTATCTTGCCTCCCCAGCCTTAGCCATCTGCCCTAACACCGCTTCTTCCTTTAAAATGCAGCATTAGCAGATAGAGACCCCTGTGCCATCCACAGACCTTGGAAAGACAGGCTGGCTTTCAGCGTAGCATGCTCTGCTAATGGTGAGGCAGTTCAAAGCCAGATAATTTAAAGCTCTTAGTTAACTCAAAGAATTCATTTGTCTTTTGATCCACCTTCCGCTCTGACAAATGCTCCCTTCCCTATCATATTCAAACACACACCCCCTTCAGAAGCCGGTAAACTCATCCCCTGCCAAGGAATGGATTTTCCCCATATTGCGCTATCTGAGTGATAAAAGGGTTTAATGTCCCAAGTTCGTTTTTCAGTAGCCAACTCAGAGACACCCGACACAGCAAAGCGCCTAAGCTCTTTCTCCAGTTATTAAACTGTTATCCCTAATTCCTTTGGAGACTCAACCTAGCAGCAATGATTCTGAGGGCACTTCCTATTAAATCTGCATTGTGCACACAGAGATAAAGCAGGCCAGCTCGACCCTGTTTACAAGGATGACAGAGAGCTCCTGTTAGCTGCTGGTGCCGTCAGCACTTTTTCCTCTCAGAAAGGTTGTGCAGGATGGTCTCTCACAGCTCCTGGCCCCGGCACGTCCACCAACTTTGCAGACTTCCCTAAAACGCTTTCAGGGTGGGAGCTCAGAGCAGCACCATGGGGCAGTTTTCCGGCAGGCACGACGGGAGCATGTCACAAGCTCAACCCACCTCAGAGGGATGGAAGGTTCCAGACGCATCTACATAAAGCCAGAAGTCAATCGGCAAGAGGGTGAACTTGTGTTGCATGATATAGGAAAGGGGTCTCCAAGTTGTGCGTTCAGCTCCCGAGGCGGATATAAGGTGAAGCATTGATGTATACAAACGATACGTTACAATTATTTATTTGTGTCTCAAAAAAAAAAAAAAAAAAAAAAAAGACGGGGCGCCTGGGTGGCTCGGTTGGTTAAGCATCTGACTCTTGAATTCTGTCCAGGCCATGATCTCACGGTTCATAAGTCGGAGCCCCGTGTTGGGCTCTGCACTGACAGTGCGGAGCCCGCTTGGGATTTTCTCTCTCCCCCCACCGTCTCTGTTCCTCCCCCACTTGTGCACTCATTAATACATTTTTAAAAAGAAATTACATTTTTAAACTTTTCTCAAGCACCTGTATGCAGTCTCCATGTGAGCTGGCACATTGTCTCAGGGGACACACGGGTCCCCCACGGGAAGGGGTAGGAGACAGACCGAAGGAATGTCCTTCCTCACTGATATTTCACGCAGACTGTGACAGATCACAGTTTATGTGAGACCAGTAAAATTGATTTGACTACATGATTGATTTCACCTAAACCAATTCTTACAACATGGACCAGAGGCTTAAACGATATTCTTGCAAAGATACTAGAATTGACGATACAGTGATAACATAGCCTCACAGCAATAATGCCTCACAGGCATGCAGTCCGTTCTCCCTGTGCTATTTGATCTCTCTGTCAGCCGCACTATGAGGGGGAAAAAAAAAAAAAAGAACGGGGCTAATTAGATCTGACAAAAGTTTGAAATATGAATGCCCATCCACTATTGTCAAAGACAAACCTCATCTAAAGAGCCTTGAAGTATGAGCTAATGATGTTTGGAACCCTTCAGGGTTAGAAAGACATTTTATTGCTTATTTCTTATTTATCCCAACCTTTTGTAATTTCTACTGTGTGCGTGTCTTTCAACATAAATGAAGATGCATATATTGGAGATGCACGGTAAGAATTTTTTTTAAGTTTATTTATTTATTTTGAGAGAGAGAGAGAGAGAGAGAGAGACAGAGGTGAGCAGGGGGAGGGGCGGAGAGAGAGAGAATTCCAAGCAGGCTCCACACTGTCAGTGCAGAGCCCGACGCGGGACTCAAACCCACAAACTGTGAGATCACGACCTGAGCCGAAATCAAGAGTCGGACGCTTAATCGACCGAGCCACCCAAATTACAAGCTTGGAAGTTGCTAGGAGAACAGATCTTAAACGATCTCATCACAGGAAAAAAATCTGTTCACTACGTATCATGGGGGGTCTTCACGTGGGGGTTAACCTAGGGGATGTGATCAACTCACAGTATATACAAATACCGAACCATCATGTGATAGACCTGAAACGAACATGATGCTATAGGCCGATTACGCCTCAGTAAAAAAATAAAAGCAGTGGTAATGATACCACCTTGGATACTTTTCTAACATTTAAACCTCATAATTATAAAAAAAAAAAAAAGTGACAGGGGCGCCTGGGTGGCGCAGTCGGTTAAGCGTCCAACTTCAGCCAGGTCACGATCTCGCGGTCCGTGAGTTCGAGCCCCGCATCAGGCTCTGGGCTGATGGCTCAGAGCCTGGAGCCTGTTTCCGATTCTGTGTCTCCCTCTCTCTCTGCCCCTCCCCCGTTCATGCTCTGTCTCTCTCTGTCCCCAAAAAAAATAAATAAACGTTGAAAAAAAAAATAAAAAAAAAAAAAAGTGACAATAAGTTGGAAAGTCTGGTTTAAGAAGAAGGTAAAGAGGACGGGCAGTATTCGTGTAGTCCAGAGGAAGTCGCCTATAGATTCATAGATTTTAAAACTCCCAACTTTGTATATTTCCCACTCACCATGGAGCCTCCAACTAAGAAAACAGAATTAAATTAGGTCATTGGAGCTATCTTACTTGCTAACTATTGTAGGTGTTTGCTTACATTGAGTCCTGTCCTCCTCTCAAGTCCCCTAAAGACCACGGGAGACTTTTCAAGTATAAGGGAAGAGGGCATAGTCTCCTGATGGCGATGATAACATGACCTTCACCACAGCCAATAGTCACAGTGATTCCTGACTAGGGGTCCTCTTCAAAGAGCTTGATGTATATGACCTCACTCCTCACAATAACCCTTTGAGACCCGGTGGACAGACGCTAAGGGTGGCCCCATGATCCCCAACTCCTGGTGTTCATACCTTTGTGTGATCCCCGCCCCCACCTTTGAGGGGCAGCCAGGACCTGTGACTTACTCCTGATCAATGGAACACAGCAAAGGTGACATGATCACGCGACACAGTAGTGCCTGACTTGCCAGAGCCTCTCTCTCCCTGGCTGGTTTTGAGAAAGCAAGAAGCCACACGAGGGCCCCCGTGGCAAGGAACCAAGAGTGGCCTCTGGTCAATAACCGACAAGCACATGAAGCCGTCGGTCCCACAGTCACAAGGAAATACATTTTGCAGGCACCTGCATCGAGCTGGAAGTGGATCCTTCCCCAGTCGAGTGTCAGATGAGATCGCAACCCCAGCGGACACTTGGCCTTCAGTCTCGTAGAGGACGCAGCTGAGCGGTGCCCAGATCCTGACCCACGGAAGCCGCGAGAGAATAAATACGTGTTGTTTTAAGCCATGATGTGTAGAGCAGTACTGTTACTCAGCAAAAGATAACCACCAGAGGTATGTGTACCCGTATCCCTGTTTCACAGGGGGAAGATTAAATAAATCGCCCAAGTTCCACAGCTAGTAAGAGGTAGGGCTGAGGGGAACACCCAGGATGTCTGGTTCTGGAAGGCTGGCCTTAACCACTCTACTTACTGCCTCTGCTAATACTGTACTGACTAGTCCATCGGTCATCTCCTTAGGGTGCAGACCCGTCTCCTGAGGCCGCAGCGCCCTCCCTTGCAATTCCATTGCCAAGTCCAAGGCATGGAATTCGTGCTGCACAAAGGAAAGAGCACGGACCAATAAGTCACGGACGTTCCTCCCATGGCTTCTGGGCAGGAGCAAAGCTTAGCAGCAGGCCAAAGGCTCCAGCCGTCTGGGGCTCTGAATGAGCTCTGCCAGTAACTCAAGCTTCCCTGCACAGAAAGGAGGAAAACGAGTCTGTGGGTGTCACGGAAAGAATCTTGGCACGAAAGTGAGTGCACTTAGGCTCTGACCTCGGCTCTGCCAACCGGGAGGCCGTGGGAACCTGAGGTGGTCACTTAGCATCTCGGGGCCTCTGTCTTCTCATTCCAGGAGGAGGGGTTTTGATCGGATGATTCTCAACGGCTCCAAAAAATTCACCTAATTCTAGGGTGCTGTCATTCTAGGGTACTGAATGCCTTCCCCTTCCCTCCGGAACTGAAAGGGCGCTCTTCGTTTCGGCCACCTAAGTTTTGAAAGCCAGGTGACACGTTTCTAATGGAGAATAAGCAGGAGAAGAAAGAAAAAAGAAAGAAAGAAACAAAGGAACCACCCCCCCCCCCCCCGCCCCGGGGTCAGAGACACAAGGAAGGACGGAATTCACAGCCAAAAAGGAAGAAATTCCCACCCAGAGCTGTTGGGAGCCCTGAGCCTCTAGCCTGGCCGTTTCTGCCCATCGCCCGTGCCCAGCCGCCAGGGCTCCCGTGTCCACACATTCCCTTGCAGATTGAGTCCCAGCCTGCATATGACAGCCTCATTTTTCACCGACCGCATGCAGTGAATGCTGAACTGTAATCTCTTTTTGCATGCCTCGGTTCCAGATTCATAACTGGAGGAGCCGACCCCGTTGTGTGTGAGCGACCGCTTGTTGGCCACCCCGCCGAGCCGAGCCAGGCGGCCCCGCAATCCTGTGGCTTTCTCCCTGCGTCACACTTTGTCAAAAGGCATCACGAGCTTCACAAAGAAACGGCCCCTGGAAACTCCCCGTTTTCCAATCCTTTTACTATCTAATTGTTCCTCTTCTTCAAGGCTTGGCCATCCTCAGAATAGGCCAGGGTCCCCGCCTGGGCTGTCTCCACTTTCAATCAGAATGCGCTACAAAAGAGAGAGAGGCCCTTCCCACAGCCCTGGGCTGGGCGGTGTTTGCCCTCATTGTCCCAGGTTCTACTTTCTATGCCCCGGGCTGCCTCCAACAGGCCGTCCTACCCTTCCTCCAAGGGGCCAGTCCCTTCCAGCGCTAGGAAAACGTGATCCCATGAGGTAGATGGGCCCTTCGAGAACTCTCCGCTGGCTTCCCATTGCACTTAGAATGACGCCGGCCTCCTTGCCACGAACGGGGCCCTGCCTGCCTCCCCCACGTCACCCCCAGCGGACCTCCAGCCTGGGCGCACACCATTTCTCTTTGCGCGAATGTTCTTTGCCCAGATCCTTCCACGGCTGCTTCCTGCTTGACATTAGCCGAGGGAATGGAGGGCGGCAATGTCACCCCGATGCTGTCATGGTCAGCGTTGGGTGTGCACGTGGCTGGATTCTAGACACAGCATCTGTGGCCCCACCTGAGGCTTCTGACGGCTGGAGCCCACTCTGCCCAGAGGCAGGTACGGCTGGCCCTGCCAGTGACTCGATGGCCCCGGGAGCGGCCACTCATTCGTTCCCAGCACCTTCGACGCACAGCTGAGATAACTCTGAGGCACAGGTGTACATTGGGTCCCCAGGTGCCCGCACGGTCACTTGTCTGGCACGACACCCGTTACTGGTTCCCTACTCGGTCTCATTTCCCCCACTCCTCTGCTGGTCTTTTCTGGAACGACCTCTCCAGTAAACCGCTTGCACTCCCATCCTGGTCTCGGAGCCTGGTTAGGACATCCATCCAGGTGAAATGACATTCCCTAATCTGTCCCTATTACCTTTTTCTTTTTTAGAGTTTTTTTTTTAAGTTTATTTATTTTTGAGAGACAGAGAGACAGAGAGAGAATGAGCGGAGGAAGGGCAGAGAGAGAGAGAGAGAGAGAAAGAGAGAGAGAGAGAGACAGAGGATCTGAAGCAGGCTCTGTGCTGACAGCAGAAAGCCTGATGTGGGGCTTGAACTCACGAGGAGAGGCAGAGAGAGAAGAGAGAGAGAATCCCAAGCAGGCTCCACGCTGTCAGTGCAGAGCTGACGTGGGGCTCAATCCCACGAACTGAGTCGACATCAGGAGTCAGATGCTTAACTGACCGAGCGACCCAGGCGCCCCTCATTTACTCTTTTTTTATTGACTCTCTTCGCTACAGAGAGAACGTAAGCTCCACGAGAGGAGAGGGATTCTTTGTTTGTCCCCAGCGTCTGACCGACGCCTGACCCAAAGTAGGTGCTCAATAAATATCTGCTGAGAGACGAGTGAGCTCACAGCTGATTCTGAACTGCTTCTTCGTCTGTTCATGGGATTTCCCACTGAAGGCTAGGGTATCCTACGAAGCCGCCCCACATTTCTGACACCCCCCACTAAAAACAAAACAAAACAAAACAAAACAACGTCAAGCCCATGGAGAGGGGGAAATAAGGAAAGTTCTTTCCCAAGCTTCAGAGGTCACTGTCCTTTCACTGAGGCACCCAGAGTTCACCATCTCTTCTGGTCACCCGGTCCTGCAGGTTAAGACCCGACCAGAAAGGACAGTTGGATGGTGTGATAAAAATGGACTCGGTCTTTACGCTCTTGGGACGATATAACTGTCAGAATGCTAGACTCCTGCCTTGAACTGAGGCGGTTTATTCCTGCCACGTGAAAAGCGCATTTTGTCCCAGGTGGCCATCCCTTGTCCTGCGGGAGGTTCTCTGCGGTTAACTGGGTCTTGGGTCTCATTCCACTGAGGAGTGAGCTTGCTTGTCAGGTGGCTGTGCCATAGGGGCTGCCAAGGGACCCTCTCTGTTCTGAATGCCGGCATCACACCGCGTGTGGCCTTGTGTGCGTCCGTCCCCCGTGGAGGTGGAGTGTGTCTCAGGGTCGTGTGTTGTTCGTGCCCATTTCTTACCCTTATCCCTTATGCCTGGTGCGTCCATCTAACTTCCCCAGATCCGGGGCGCCAAAGACCGCCTCTGCTTGTTCACCACTGGGTTTCCAGTGTTTACTATAATTCCTATCCACTGTGGACTCTTAGTAAATACACACTGGGTGAATGAATGAATCAACAAATGAATGAATTAGAGTTTTTCCAGAGGAAGGACCACTAAAACCCATTGAAAGAGTCTCTAAAGCTCATTGACATGGAGTAGAATCTTCAGGAGCCCTGGATGAAAAAGGAGGCAGTGACAATGAATGGCCCACTAAGAAAATATCGCGGGGTCAAAGGACAGCCAGTGAAGGGCTTTAAAGGAAAATTTGGGGTTGCCCATGTGTGATTCTGCACAGGCACCCGTGGCTTAGCTATAAACAGATGGGCTAATTTCCAGAAAATTCCACCACTAATAGGCTGTCACCAGAGCCGGGTGCTAAAACTCTTTTCTGATCATGAGGGGCATGCCCAGGATCCTCTCTTAAAATACCCAGTGACTAAGGAGACCGGAGGCAACACAAACTGCCCAAAGAGTTGAACAAGATGATGTATGAGGAGGCGTTCTACAAAGCGTAAATCTCTTTACCCACAGTGTGTTTTTATGATGATGATAAATATCACCGCTAAGTGTATTCGGTGGATAATTAGTCCCAGACGGTGCCCCATTGGAAAAAAAAAATATATGTGTGGTCAGAAAGCCAGAATGAAATCCACTCAAAATGTAAGTCAGATCATGCTACGACCCTTCTCAAAAGCCTCCGGAGACTTCTGTCCCGCTCAGAGGCAAACTCAAACTCCTTGCCACGGCCCCCAAATCAGACAGGGGACGTCTTCCATGGGGACCTCGATCAGGTCAGTCCTACAGTTGCTTTCCTGTTATTACGTCCTTCGTGTAAAATTCTAAAATCCACATGGAAAGATGCTTAACATCACGAATCGCCGAAGAAAAGCAAATCAAAGCGACAAGGAGATAGCACCTCACACCCATTGAGATGGCTATTATTAACGTAAACGGAAAATAACACATGTCGGCCATGACCCGGAGAGATTGGGACCCTCGCGCACCGTCGACAGGAAGGTAAGACGGTCCCGCCGCTACGGAAAATAGTATGGTGCTTCCTCAAAGGTGAAAAATAGAACTTCTGTACGATTTGGCAATCCCACTTCTGGGTAGACATATACCCAAAAGAATTTAAAAACGGGGAGTCAAACAGGTATCTGCACTCTGATGTTCACTACAGCATTATTCGCAGCGGACAAGATGTGGAAATGACCTGAATGTCTGCCAACAAATGAACGGAAAAAGGCAATGCGGTATAGACATATGATGGAATGGCGGCCAGCCTCAGACAGGCGGACAGTTCTGATGCACGCTACAATCTGGATGAATCCTGGGGACACCGTGCTGAGTGAAATCAGTCGGTCACGACGTCACTTCTGCGATGTGACCAGATTAGTCAGATCCATAGAGACAGAAAGTGGAAGGGTGGGCACCAGGGCCTTGGGGAGAGGGGGTGGGGAGTCAGCGTTTAAAAGAGACAGAGCTTTGGTTTGGAAAATGAAAGGAAGTTCTAGAGATGGGTGGTGCTGACTGCTGCACGATCATGTGAAGGCACTTAATGCTACAGAACTGTACTCTTTTGTTTTCTTTATCTATTTTTGAGGGGGAGGGGAGGGGCAGAGAGACAGAGGCAGAGAAAGAATCCCAAGCAGCCTCCACACTCAGTGCAGAGCCTGACGAGGGGTTCCATCCCAGAATCCGTGAGATCATGACCTCAGCCGAACTCAAAAGTTGGACACTCAACCGACCGAGTCACGCAGGCACCCTCCAGAACTGTGCTCTTGAAAAGGGTTAAAATGGGAGCGCCTGGGTGGCTCGGTCGGTTGAGCATCTGACTCTTGATTTGGGCTCAGGTCACGATCTCACAGGTCATGGGATGGAGCCCCGTGTCGGGCTCTGCACTGAACGTGGAGCCTGCTTGGGATTCCCTCTCTCCCACCCTCTCTGCCCCTCCCCCGCTTGCATCGCTCTCAAAAATAAGTATTTTAAAAAAGGGTCGAAATGGGAAATTTTACATTATGTGTATTTTTTTATTCAAAAAAATTTTTTTTAACGTTTATTTATTTTTGAGACAGAGAGAGACAGACCATGAACGGGGGGAGGGGCAGAGAGAGAGGGAGACACAGAATCCGAAGCAGGCTCCAGGCTCTGAGCTGTCAGCACGGAGCCCGACTCGGGGCTCAAACTCATGGACCGCAAGATCATGACCTGAGTTGAAGTCGGATGCTTAACCGGCTGAGCCACCCAGGCGCCCCTACATTATGTATATTTTAACACAATTTACAGAAAAGAAAGAACAGGAAAACCCACACGGGTTTCCCCTCACTTCCCTCAGCCTCTGAACATCGAACATCATCCGTCCAAAATGGCGCACCTGACCACACCGCTCACAAAGCACCTCCAATCACTCCCCACCCTGTTACCTTGCTCTCTTTCTCCTCCTAGGCCCCATCCGTGCCTGACCCATTATTACTCACATCAGTATTGGATTCTGTCTGCCATGTAAGTGCCACAGGCAAGGCCTATGTTTGGTTCACTGCCATTTCCCCAACAGCTGGAGAGCAACGGACACCTGTAAATATCTATAAAAGAGAGGCATGAGATGCCTCTTTCTAGATGAGGACACTGGAAAAGTGAAGTAACATACATGGTCACACACGAAATAAATGCAAAAACCAGGCCTGGGCCCCAGCCCCAAGCCTGCACCTTCTCCCAACCATACTGTGTTGTTGTTGATGGTGACATTCATTCCGGTGTCCCACCTTTTCTCCCTTGAGCGAAATCTCCCCCCAGTTCAAAATCAAGTTGCCGGGCAGCCAAAAATACACGGCTGCATTCATCCACTCAATGTGTACGTGTCAGGCACTGTGCTAGGCGTCAGGATACGGCTGAGGAGAGGAGAACACAGTTCAGGAAGGTCAGAGCCGCACAGGCCAGGCCCATGGTGGTGAGGACTACCCTTGCCTTGGGGACACAGACCCCGGAGTTCAAGAAATCCTTAGCCAGGTGACAGGAGAAACGGACGCAAGAAGAAGGAAAGGGGGACAGCACGTAATTTGTTATGAATGAAGCTTAAGGAGCAACAGGGAAGCCAAGAAATGAGGGTGACAGTATTTTGATGGATTATTGTCTGAGCAGCTAACTTTCCTTCCCTTTGCTTTCGCTTCTAGTCCCTCCCTCTTCCCTGGAGGCGATTTGCCATAGCTTGGATTCGCAGATCAGATGGATGTGAGTTCCATTCGTGGCTCTGGGACTCAGTTTCCACCTCTATACAATGGGAATATTGTAATACTGCCCTCACAGGATTATGAGAATTAACAGGAAAAACACAGGGAAAGGTCACTACCCAGTACTTGGTACACAGTAAGCACTTAATACATGCTGGCTTTGTTCTTATCTCGCACTGAATGCTGCACATATCTTTGTAACACATTCTTTAGCCCTTCAGGGTATTTAGGGGGTGATTTTTTTTAATAGAAAAAAAATCTGAAGGAGTTTGTAGAACATTATCTGGAAGTCGACAACAGGTATACAGAATTGAAGGAATCTTCTAGAAACAACTGATTTGTTCAATCTGGCGGAATTTAAAGGTCTTGGGAGGAAACCACTGGGGTGTGGTCAGCATGACTGACTTCCCAAGTCTGTGCCCAGTAACCTTACAACAGCGGCTTGAAATTGGCCACGAGCAGAGAATCAACATCATAATAATCAACAAATACCACAACTCTGGGCTTTTTTTTTTTTTTAACTTTTTCTCAAAAACTGGCTTATCAGTACCTCGCTGGAACTATAGCACAGGCTTTTCCAAAGTTTTGGAGGTCAGGTTTTTCCAAAATGATTGACCAGGCTCAACCTGGCGGTCCGACCCCATGTGGATGCGACCTGTGTTTACACTGAGGATATTACAACCTAAGACGTATGTGCCAAACATGTCTCAGGAGACAGACCAACATCCCTCGGGGCTGCTAAGGGAGGAAGCCATGGGTACACCTACCTCCGTCTTGGGTGGGCACAGAGAAGGCTTTTCGGAAGCAGTGGTATCTACATTAAGTCCTAAAGGACAAGACGTTAGGACATCCCAGGAGCAGGGAGAACGGCCCAGGCAAGTACGTGTTGTGCAAAAGGCAAGAGGCGAGTGGAACCGAGCGTGCTTAGGCAAGCAAAAGTCACTTCGGCACAGAGTATGGGAGGGAAAGTGTGAGCAGGGCCAGACGGGCAGGACTGACTGTGCTGGGGTTTTCTCCTCCGCGTCATCAGGAGCCGCTGGAGAGTTCGAACAGGGAGGGGGTATGACCAGAACTGCCTTTGAAAGCTCTCTGGCTGCAGTATAAGGCTCAGAAAATGTTGGTAGAGGAAGTGCCTGGGCAGCTCAGTGGGTTGAGTGTGCGACTCTTGATTTTGGCCCAGGTCGCGATCCCAGGGTCGTGGCATCGAGCCCCGCATCGGGGTCCACGCTGACAGCGTGGAGCCTGTGTGAGAGTCTCTCTCTTCCTCTCTCTCTCCTTCTGCCCCCCCTCCTCCATTCTTTCTCTCTCTCAAAGATAAAAAGAAAATGTCAGGTAGAGGACTGGCCAAGAGAGGCCGTGGAGAACTGCGGGGAGGAAGCGAGGGGAGTGGTCCAGGTGAGGGAGGAGGAGGGCCTCCGGGAAGGAAGGAGGGACGCATCTGAGCGCATTTTTGGTGCGGACCCTCATGACCGCAGGTGTGGCTGAAGAATTTTCGGAGAAGGCAGAGAAGCAACGCAAGTAAGGACGGGAACAGATGTGTGTGACAGCCGTGCCCACGGCTGCATCCTTCACGGCAGCGAACGGTGGAAACGACCCAAGCATCCATCACCAGAAAAACGGAAACACACAATACTCTGTACGCATGCAACGGAATATTCCTCAGCCGTAAAAAGGAAGGAAATTCTGCCATAGGTAACAACACGGAGGAGCCCTGAGGACATTGCGCTGAGTGAAATAAGCCAGTCATAAAAGCACAAATGCTGTATGATTCCATGGATGCGATGCGTAGACAGTAGGTAGATTGATAGAGCCAGAAAGTAGCAAGGAGGCTCCCAGGGGCTGGGGGGATGTGGAGTGCGGAGTTAGCATTTAAGGGGGACGGAGCTTCAGCCTGGGGTGATGAAAACATTCCTGGGGATGGACAGGAGCGATGGTCACCCCACGATGTGAATGCTTAACGTCGCCAAAGTGCACACATAAAACTGACATTTTTTTGTTGTTGTTGTTAAATTTTTTTTTTTCAACGTTTATTTATTTTTGGGACAGAGAGAGACAGAGCATGAACGGGGGAGGGGCAGAGAGAGAGGGAGACACAGAATCGGAAACAGGCTCCAGGCTCTGAGCCATCAGCCCAGAGCCCGACGCGGGGCTCGAACTCATGGACCGCGAGATCGTGACCTGGCTGAAGTCGGACGCTTAACCGACTGCGCCACCCAGGCGCCCCAAAACTGACATTTTATGTTATGTATCTTTTAGCACAATTAAAAAAAAAATCGAGGGGAGCAAAGGATCCAGCCCAGCCTTCGGGCTTGTAGAAGAGAGCAGTGTTCCTGATGGGCCACAAGCCTCCTGACTACCCCTGCCCCGTCCGTTCAGAAACCAGCCATGATTCTTTCCAGCAAACTGTCAGCTCGTCTGACGGAATGAACTCCACGGACAGATTGTTTGAGCAGCTGTCAGGACCCAGGGGGGTGGGGGGGGGCAGGGCGCTAGCTGGGGAGGGCCATGAACAAACTTTCAGAGGTCGTATCTTTCGGAGGTGTTATATCTTGATGAGGGTCTGAGCCATAGAATTATATTTTTACAGCTCACCAAACCTTACCCTAGATCTATTCCCTTCTCTGCACGTCAGTTTGACTTCTTGCTCTCGTTAAATGCAGGTTGAGAAATTAGAGATGAGACGTACTGATGTCGGCAACTCACTTTGAAAGGACTTTCAAAATAAGATGAATCAACGTAAACGGAAGGATCTGGGAGGAGACAAAAAGGGCAAACCGTTGGCAACCGTGGGATCTAAGTGGTCGGTACCTGGGGCACCTACAATTCTTTCCATTTTTCTGTATGTTTAAAAACTCGATGTAAAATGTTGAGAGGAACACAATTACAGTTTTTAAAAAATGTGTGTGTTTTTTTTTAATCAGTCAATTCTTACAGCACATTGCACAACCAGACAGGTTGTTAGAACTCTATGGCCATTGAGTAGCACCTAGAATAGTGGATTTTTTTTTCCATTTTATTTGAGAGAGAGAGAGAGCATGAGCAGGGGAGAAGGGCAAAAAGAGAGAGAGAGAGACTCTTAAGCAGTCTCCACCCTTAGCACGGAGCCCCACATGGGGCTTGATCCTATGACCCTGAGATCATGAGCTGAGCTGAAATCAAGAGTTCGGTGTTCAACCGACTGAGCCATCCAGGTGCCCCTAGAATAGTGGTTCTTAAGCTGTGTTCCCTAGAAGTGTTTTAGGGACTTCCTCTCCTTCAGGAAAAATAGCCCTTCTTTACTATGTTTTATATGTTGTGGATTCTGTGTAAGATTTTTGTCTTTAAAAAAAGTTTTCATTATTTATTTACTTATTTATTTTTAGTGTATGTATTTTGAGACAGAGAGAGAGTGTGTGTGTGAGCAGGGAAGGGGCACAGAGGGAGAGAGAGAAAATCCCAAGCAGGCTCTGCACTGTCAGCACAGAGCCCAACGTGGGGCTCGATCCCATGAGCGGTGAGATCACGATCCGAGCCGAAACCAAGAGTTAGACGCTTAACTGACTGAGCCACCCAGGCGCCCCCATTTTCACTACTTAAAAATGTCAACGCATCTCAATACTAACTCATCCGCGTTTGGGACTGGCCAGCCTTTGCTGTGCAAGCCTGTTCCTTACGTTGCTGTACCTGGGCATCCTTGGTCTTCAGGCACTAACCGGCCAGCAACACCCCACCCTATCATCGTAACAATGCTAAACGCCCCTGGTACATTTCCCTCTTGGCCCTCGTCCCACTGACTCACCCCTATCTCTTTGGAGTTAGTGCCAAATCTAAGAAACCAAGGTCCATGGGTCTGCCCTCAAGTGGAGAACATTTTCCCACCATTGCACCTTGCCTGTGATGCTCCTTGAGTGTTAACCATGTTACTTGGAACACTGAGACGCTGGTTTCTACCTTCCGCGTACTCTCCTTAAAAAGAAACGTTCACCCTCCCTCTTTGCAGACCTGACCTGGTGCTCTCTCCTTGCAAACGGATGGCTCCAGATGCTTCCCGGATACTCTCGCATCTTGACTTCGGAAAGAGAATGGCTGCCATGACGTTTGTACATCTGGTCTACACGGCAATCCTGCTTAGCGTTATGAACGATTAAGTTGGCTTTCAGGCAGGCATCTAAAAGCAAAAAATGAAGAAAGACCACAGTGTTTAAAATGCAGGATGAAACCCAAGCAGCGTGCCAAATGTTAAGGGACCCCATCGGCTTAGACTTATGTCTCACACCCTCCGCTGGGGCGGTGGCCTTGGAAAAGGGCGTCGGTCAGGGGGTGGCTCCACGTACCCCCGACAAACTCCTTCCGCATTGTTTTCTTACACGAGTGTGCAAACGGAAAAGGAACGGAAAGCAAGCTGGGACAGATGTCTAATATCATTAAAGCTGGCTTCCAAAAGAATCCAGATCTCAGTTTGGTATATTAATGCTCTATTTATCTTTAAGCACAGATGGATATTTTTATTAGTATTACTTTGTTTATCTGGTTTCAAGAAAGGTTAGTCCAGGGGGCAGATGCCTCTGTTATGAGCGCACATTCCTGCCGAGGGAGTCAGAAGACAAGAGGAGGCTTTTCAGCAGAACTTTAATTAGAAAAGCCCAAGTTATAAATGTTGGCAGCTCTTGCCTGGTCTAACGAGTCCAGTTGCAACAACAAACAGAAAGAAAAATAGAACATTGGCAAGACCCTGATTTCCCACCTCTCCTCCCCACCAGCTAAAGAGAGGTACGACGCAATGCCATTTCGTCCCCAAGTGTGAAACAGACCATGAAAGGATCCAAATTCTCAGAAAACGGATGTTTTCGTAAGCGGCTGGTTATCGCTGGAGATAATCAACAGCAACAGGTCTGTTATGAACACATGGACCTTCCAGAAGCTTCGGGCTGAGGCCATTTCTATTATGGATTTCATGGCTTTTATTGCACGGCCTGTGTTCCCGGGCAGGGTGGGGGGAAAGGAGGGAATGCCCAGTGTCTTTGCGCAATTATTACCTCTAGTTTGTTTTCCGTTGGAGTCGATTTCTTATTAGACTCTCCTTTTAGGGGATTTAAAATGGGATTATGGATCCATATGCCCAGGAAATTTCTTACCCGATTGGATTAGGAGAGTTCATTCGCCTGATGGTTCTCCCAAGAACCGTTACAACGGGCTTTGTTCTGTCACCAAGCTTAAATCTTTACTACTCATCTTTTTTATTCTAGTCCTTTCTCTACCACCCCTCTCTATACAGCTGCTTGTGCAGGCATGCAAAGGCAAAAAAAGCAAAGGTTTTTTTTTTTTTTTTTTTTTTAATTTTTTTTTTTTCAACGTTTATTTATTTTTGAGACAGAGAGAGACAGAGCATGAACGGGGGAGGGGCAGAGAGAGAGGGAGACACAGAATCGGAAACAGGCTCCAGGCTCCGAGCCATCAGCCCAGAGCCTGACGCGGGGCTCGAACTCGCGGACCGCGAGATCGTGACCTGGCTGAAGTCGGACGCTTAACCGACTGCGCCACCCAGGCGCCCCCAAAAAAGCAAAGGTTTTAAAGCCAAAAGTCCGGGTGTAAGAGACGGGTCTGCCTTCTAGCAATTGAGCATGAACACACCACTGACTGCTCTCTGGCACATTTTTCCTGCCTCCAAATTGGGAATCACTGCCTCCCACCCACCTTTTAAAGCTGCTTTGGAGATATGATTCCATCACAATCCTGCGCCAACCCCCCCCCCCAAAAAAAAATCACTCTGCCTCTTGGATCTCATGCTGTTCTCTTTCCTTTATTTTTTAAAAAAAAATTTTAATGTGTATTTATTTTTGGGAGAGAGAGAGAGAGAGAGACAGAGAGAGAGAGAGAGAGGAGAGGGCAGAGAGAGGGAGACACAGAATCCGACGCAGGCTCCAGGCTCCGAGCTGTCAGCACAGAGCCCGACGCGGGGCCCGAACCCATGAACCACGATGAGATCATGACCTGAGCCGAAGTCAGATGGTTTTAGACTGAGCCACCCAGGCGCCCTGCTGCTCTCCCTTTCCAACTGCTCATGCTCGACTTTGCTTAGATTCCTCTCTTCCCCCACATGCTGTGTCCAGCCCCTCTCTCCTTATTTTCATCTTGTCCGGCTCCAATCTCCGTACCCACGTGTGCTGTTACTGCAGAGGCCCCCCACGAACCTGCCCGCCTTGGTTTCTCCTGTTCACCTGACGCTCACTGGTCCAGGTAGGTCTACCTGATCCAGAAAGACGCTCCTGTTCTCCACGGCCGTTCCATGGCTCTGTTTGAAACGTCACCTCTATTTGGTAGGTGTTGCTGCGTATACAACAGGACACAGACTCAGCCAGCTGGTCAAGGATCTCTGTTTTCCAGTCTGACCACCTCCCCCGCCCCCCGCTTTCACCAGAACCTCCCCAAACTTCCTCTTCCTAGCCAATCTGAACCCTCGCCCTTCCCTGCGTATTGCTAGTAACATCCATCCACCTTTTGCTCGTTCCTACAGCCCCTGGAGGAGCTTCGAGCTTCTTCCTGGAGCACCGTTTCTAGTCTCCTCCTGTACGCGCTCCCATCTCTCACGGCTGAGTTCGAGTCCAACCTCCTACTTCAACTCTGTGGACACAGCCCTCCTCTTTACCGCATTACCTGTTCTCCATCATCTGTACTTCTCTTGTTCCACTTACTGTCACCTCCCCTACCATCTGGTTGTTTCCTACATGCCTGTTGGTATGACAACGTCCTTGAGGGCAAGTACTGGGTCTGACTGGCTTGTCAGGAAGCCCCACGGTGCCAGGCACAGAGCGGACTCTCTGTAAGGCCACCTTTGAGTCAAGAGTGCCGTTTGGAGCCTGAGCTGGTGCTGTGACACCAGCATGTTTGGACACGTCTGGCCTTCCCAGGGCCAAGGTGCACAGACACCGGAGGAGCCCTCTGGGAAATCGCCCATCCTGGGGGAGAAAAGGCGAGCAGAGAAGCTTGGCCCCCTCACAAAGCCTTAGTCATGGTGGCCGGGGCTTGGGTTTCAAGTGGGCCATAATGTCTGCCTTTCAGCTTTGTCTCCTCGCCCAAGACCTGTTTACTGAAAAAAAATAAAAAAATAAAAAAATCGAGAAGGCTTTTCTAGAAGGCACATAGAGCAATTTAAAGGTCTCTGTTGGGGCGCCTGGGTGGCTCAGTTGTCGGCTCAGGCCACGATCTCACAGTTCGTGGGTTTGAGCCCCAAGTCAGGCTCTGTGCTGACAGCTCAGAGCCTGGAGCCTGCTTCAGATTCTGCGTCTTCTTCTCTTCTCTCTCTGCCCCTTCCCTGCTCGCGCTCTGTCTCTCTCTTTCTCTTTCAAAAATAAACATTAAAAAAATGTAAAAAAAAAAAAAATTGTTTTTTTAAAGCCTCTGTTAAAACACTGGAAGTGGAGGAATTACTGCCCTGACTCCACAGAAGGAAAAATGCCTTTGGTACTGGAGGGCCCCTGAGGACACGGGGCCATTGCTTTGGGGCCTTAAAAACGCAGCTCGTCAGAACCGAACCCCAATGGGGCCAGCAGAAAAGACATCATCAGCATCGTCATGATCATGCAGATGATGCAAAGAACTAACCATCTACCTCTAAAGACCCCCGGAAGTACTTGGGGGAGGGCCAGGAATTGCAGAGGCGAAAGAGCCTGGCAAATCACAGGTACTGCCGAGAGCAAGAGAACAGTGCAGATCACACGTGGCCGGAATGAGCAGGTGAGAGAGATCAAGGTGATGTACACGAAAGAACCGTTCGGAGCACATATTATGGGGATGTCAGGACGGACTGGGTCTGCAGGTTTCTCCCGGCTACACGAACACGGTCTCACAGTCTCGTCACTCTAGAATTAACCTGTCTCCTGACACCTCGCTCCCCTCTTCCATTGGATTTTTTTTTTCATCTTTCCTTCCCCTACGTGTTACATCTATTTGCATCATCCCTGTGAGGCTGCTACAAATGAATCCGTTGAGCCATGGGAACTCATGTGACCAGTCCCAAGAACCTCTTGTTTGTCATTGCAAACACCCGCTATCAGATATGAACAATGACGGTGGGGGGTGGGGGGCGCGGGGGACCCATGATGTATGTGCCTGGAGTTTGGGAACCGGCTGAAAAGGTAGCGGGGAGAGGAAGGAGCCTGGAAAGATAGACTTTCCTGCATAACCGTTCCTCATTTCTCATGCCTGATGATTATTAATTACATTTGTGCATTGATACAATTTGCCGGTTTTCTGAGGAGGCGAATTGAGCTTAGTCATTTTGGCATTTTTAAACGTAAATGAAAAATCACCCGGTGCTCCGAGCCAGGAGCGAGAAAGATAAATAACACCAGGAAGCTGGTCGTTGCCCGTCTGTCATAAAATTTCATTAGTTTTGACAGCTTGTACAACATAAGCAATGAATGAATGCTAACTACACTTCCTTGTCTGTCCGCTCCCAGAAGTCACCGGCACTGCACAGACCAGAGGGGTACCACCTGCCAGGGGGACCCCGCGAGGAAGGACACAGGGGCCTCCGTGAGCCCCACGAGGGCCCCAGGACACCCTCCTTGGGTAGTAGGCTCCTAACTTCCCTCTCCACGTGGGATGACTCTCGCGTAGGACTCCTTCGTTAACAAATACTTCTCGATGCTTCCATGGGCCAGGCGCAGCTCTGAGTGCGTGCAGGTAAGTGCATCCACGGTGAGAAGTGTCAGGGGGGAAGCACGTCAGGGAAAGCAGAGAGGAGGTCCCTGCCCTTGGCTGCCTGAGGGATGCCAGCAAGTTGTCTGACCACGGAAGCCATGTGGGCATTCAGCCCCCCCCCCCCAAACGGTGACGGCCCGGGAGTCCTGAGTCTCTTGGGGTGACTGACATAGAGGCACTTCTGCTTTCTGTTCCCTCTCTTCCTTCCCTAAACAATTCAGCCATAAAGCCGTTGGGTGGGGCAGAATAAAAGTCAGCAACTCTGCAGGAAGGAAAAGGAAACACGGTGGCCCGAGGGTATCAGAGTCCAAGAAGGGTGACAGGAGTGTCCCTGCAAAGTGACGGCCTGGCGGGGGGGGGGGGGGGGGGGGCGGGGCTCTGAGCCTGATGGTGGGTGTTAGGGACCCAACAGGACTTGGAGGACATATATGTATGCCAGCAGCCAGCGTGGGGACTCAGGGTCAAAGCTGGAAGAGGGTGTCCCCGTAGAAGGGCAGCCAGGGAAGGGGAATCCTGGCTTCCCCAGGGTGAGGAGAGCATCCACTGGTAGGGCAGTTTGGCATGGGGACTCGAAGCCCCAACGAGGCAAGGAGAAAACTGCCACTAAAGGGTGTCAGAGCTCCAGCGGGGTGAGGAGGGCATCCACAGGGACGCTCAGCGGAAGGGGGAAATGGTCACATACAAAAGCATTGGTCAAATGAGCAAACAAATTAAGGTAATGGGAGTCTGCCTTCTAACTGTCAGAGAAAGGAGGTACACATACGGGGAAAGGGAGAAGGCGAGAATAAACCCTGTGCTGTTGGATTGGAATTGGAGAGATCGGAGTAGACACGTCATCTCCAATCCATAGAGATAGACACTGAAATAAATACAAATGAATATACACACTCCCTTGCTGTGCCGTTGAGAGCCTGGGAACAAGAACACCCAATAAATGCAACTGTCTTTCTCATGGGTGTGGTGGAGCTGGTAATATAAAAGCTTAGAGAAACCTGTGATATCTTTACCACCATAAAGGGAGAGCCTGCCTGGGAGTAAAACAGAGGAGAAGGAGAGCAAAGAGGGATCCTGATAACATTATTTGAAGACCTGGATCCAGCCATGCCTGAAGCTTATCTTGTAACTGAACACAATTCTTTCTTTTTTCTTTCTTTTCCTCCCTTTTCTCTTTCTTTCTTTCTTTCTTGCTTTCTTTCTTCTTTCTTTCTTTCTTTCTTTCTTTCTTTCTTTTCCTTCCTTCCTTTCTTTCTTCTTTCTCCTTCCTTCCTTTTTCTTCTTCCTTTCTTTCGTTTTTCTCCCTTCCTTTCTTCCTTCTTCCTTCCTTCCTTTTTTCTTTCTTTTTTCTTTCCTTTCTTTTTCCTTCCCTCCTCCCTTCCTTCCTTCCTTCTTCCCTTCCTTCCTTCCTTCCTTCCTTCCTTCCTTCCTTCCTTCTTCCCTTCCTTCCTTCCTTCCTTCCTTCCTTCCTTCCTTCCTTCCTTCCTGTAGGGTTGGTTGAATTGTTGGCACTTGACGTGAAAAGGTTTTATTAATACTCTCAAAAAATTCCTGATGATTGGTCTCCATGGAATCACAACCTCAGATATTCCAGGCATCCTACTTTTTAAAAGGCATTTGTATATCCATGTTGTCATTTATTTAACAAACATTTATTGGGTGCCTCCTAAATGCCAGACACAATTCTGGTTTCTTAGGATACACCAGTGAAGGAAAACTGACAAGAATCTCTGACCTGTGGGATTGACATTCTAATGGAGCAAGACGGAAAATAAACAACAGACAATAACTCAATAAATAGATGAGTATAAATGCTGTGGTGTGGGGGGCGGGGAGGAGAAAAAGAAACGGTAGAGCATGGTAAGGGGGAGACAGACATTCCAGCACAGAAAGTGGGATTTGCAGTTTTAAATCGAATAGGCAGGGTAGAACACAGTGAGAAGGTCACACCTGAGCAACACCTGGAAAATGAGGGGGTTAGAACATATCAGGGATGGAGGGGAAACTGCCAGGGCAAAGGTCCTGAGGCAGAACTGGGTCTGGTGTGTTCAAGGAACAGACAGGAGTCACTGTGGCCAGAGTGGCTTCAGGAGAGAGTGATTGGGGTCATAAAGGGAAACACTGGGGGACCAGGTGAGAACTTAAAGGTGTTTCAAACAGTCAGCTTTGACTCTAAGTGGAAGGAGTCATAAAATCATATCATATTAAGCAGAAAATTAGGTGGTCTTAGGTATCAAAGGATCAGTCCAGTTGTTAACCTAAGAGTGAAGGGGTTTAGGGTGAGGAGGGTAAGAGCAGAGAGAGCAGGTAGAAGGAACCCCGGCGAGGGAGGCTGGTGGTTCAGGCCAAAGTAATTCCAGGGAAGAGGGGAGTCGAAAATAATTCTAGGGTTTGGGGGTGCCTGGGTGGCTCAGTCGGTTAAGCATCCAACTCTTGATTTCGGCTCCGGTCATGATCTCATGGTTCGTGAGTTCAAAACCGCATCGGGCTGACAGTGCAAAGCCTGCTTGGGATTCTATCTCTCTGTCTCTCTCTGTCTCTCTCTCTGTCTCTCTCTCTCTCTCTCTCTCCGCCCCTCCCCTGCTTGCTCTCTGGCTCTCTCTCAAAATAAATAAAAATAAACTTTAAAAATATAATTCCAGGGTTTTGTGCTTGAGCAGCTATAATGAGGAGCTAAATGGGAAATCCCACAGGAGGAGAGATTTACGGGCAGAAGATCAGGAGATCAGTTCTGGACAAGCTGAGCTGGAAAAGTCTCTTAGACATCTGAGCACAGGTGCTGGGTAGCCATTACATAGAAGAAGCTAGAGTTCCAGAGATGAATTAGGACCATTTTAACGTCTGCAAACTTTTACAAAATTAGTTTATATTTAACAGTGCATTGGAGGATCAGTTTCTAAGTGCAATGCCATAAAGATCTGACCAGAAGATCGTAAAACCTTCGCTCGGGATTTCCAGCTCTGTTGTCTTTACGGTGCCTTTCTCTAGGCTGGGGGTTCTGAGTGTGGTCTGGCCACCCCGGGGGAACCTGAGATCCTTTCAAGGTAGATGAGAATTATTTTCATAATAATAGCAAGGCATTATTCACCTTTTTCCATTCCTGTTCATTCCTGAGCTCACAGTGGAGGTCTCCAGAGACTGTGTCATGTGATTTGAAATTGAATGCAGGGGTAGTAGATGTGAGCACATTGCTGTCTTCTGCGAAGCTGTGATATTGTGATATAATAAGAAATGTTTATTTGGGGGGAGTTGCCTGGATGGCTCAGTGGGTTACGCATCTGACTCTTGAGTTCGGCTCAGGTCATGATCTCACAATTCGTGAGTTCAAGCCCCACGTCGGGCTCTGTACTGACAGTACGGAGCCTGCTTGGGATTCTCTCTCTCTCCCCCTCTCTCTGCCCCTCCCCACTTGTCTCCCGTCTTAAAATAAATAAACTTAAAAAAGAAAGAAAGAAAGAAATATATATTTGGTCTTTGTCCCTGGTTCCTGGCATAGGGTATTTTAAAACCCCAAGAGATAGGAGTGAAAGGAGCCTCCGACGTATTCATGAAGGGCCCTTTTCAACCTTTTCTGTGTTTGTGCTGATAAGGTGGCTCTTGGTGTCCCCAGAGTTTCAGGATGGGGGCTGGTAGGAGAGGGGTCAACCGCATGATGACAGGGAAGGGAGCGGGGCTGGAAAGTGAGCTCATCACCAACAGCCAATGTTTTAATTAACCGTGGCTGCTTAACGAAATCTCTGTAAAAACCCCTGAACTACAAGGTTTGGAGAATTTCCGAGTTGGAGCTGCCAGGGCAGTGGGAGGGGGTGGTGAGCTCACAGAGGGCAAGGGAGTTCGGTGCACCTGCCCCTGTGCCTGTCCCCAGGTGTCTCCTCCATTTGGTCGTTCATTTGTATCCTTTATGATTAACCAATAAACCCTGGCACCGTCTTTCCCGGAGTTCTGGGAGCCATTCCGCCAAATGATCAGACCTGAGGAGAGGGTCATGGGAACCAATTGACAGCCAATCGGTCAGAAGTGAGAGAGGCCCGTGGTCTGTGGCCGGCATCTGAAGCACCGGACCGACGACAGACTCACCTGTGTCTCTGGAGGTCAGTGGTGTGGTCCACTAGGGTGACAGGATCCTCCTTAGAAGCTCCGTGGGCAGGCACTTGCGGTCCCGGAGGCGGGCCCCGTTCATCCAGACCGGGCCTGTCACCTAGAGAGAGAATCTTCTTCACTCTTGGCTGTTTGCGGTGAGGTCATCTGGACCTCCCGTGTTCACCACCGCCCCCCCCCCCAGCATTTTCCCCACACCACTGTGGGCTTGTTGCCATAAAAGCATTGTCTTGCTTCCTCTCCAGAACTTTCCACGTATACAGTGATCATTTTGTAAATTATCACGCATATCCAACACACATGCACGCGCACACACACACACACACACACACACACACACACAGGCTGGACATAGAGGAGATCCAGATCTAAAATCGAAAAACTTAAGAAAAACAGAAATGCTGACTTTGACCTTGAAATGTCAGGATGAACCCTATGAAATAATACAACATATAAAAACTTGTCTCTGCCCCTGGTTCCTGGCACAGAGCTCCGAAAACCCTTGTAATTCCCTGGGTGATAAGGGTGTCTTCTGTTCCAATGAGGGGACGCTCGGTGGGTTCCGGAATGGCTTTGGGATGGGGCTGGGGGCCAGAATGACCAAGCCAGGATTAAAAGCTTCGAACTGTCGGCCCCATCTTCCAGCCCTGGGCAAGGGGAGAAGGGCTGGAGATTGAGTTAATGATCCGTGATGTGCCTGCATAATAAAAACTCCGTCAAAAGCCTGAAAGTACAGGGTCTGGAAATGCCAGGTGGGTAAACACATCGACACGCGGTTAGAATTCTTTCACTTGTGGTACTTCTGGATCTTGCCCTATGTATCCCTTCATCTGGCTGTTTATTCCCACCCTTTGTAATACCCTATATTAAAAAAAAAAATTAAACATATTTCCCTGAGTTCTGTGACCCCTCCCCGCAAATTATCAAATACAAAGAGCTGATTGTGGGAAGTCCTATTTATAGCTGGTCAGTCAGAGGTACAGGTGGTGACCCAAGACTCAACAGCTGGTGTCTGAAATGGGGCGGGGGCAAGTCCTGTGGGACTGAGCCCTTAACTTGTGGGATCTAATGCTGAGCCCTGGTGGATAGTGTCCGAACTGAAATTCGGTGCATTATGGGACATCCAGCTGGTGCTGCAGAGGATCGAGGGACGCATGGGTTTTCCAGAGGCACTTGAGTAAGTGAGTAATAGAGAAACATAGGGTGTGTTCTTCCCAGACTAGCCCATTGGGCGTGTGTGTGTGTGTGTGTGTGTGTGTGTATTTCCCCCAGTTCTGTTCTCTGAGAACTTGCAACATTTTTACTGGAGAAGCAAAGTGCAAGCAGTACCCAGGCGTTGATTTCTAAAACCCATTATTCACTAACAGAAATCAGGGTTCCTTGGAGAACTGGTCGGAGCAGGGGCCTGCAAGGTGAGCCTGCAAAATGTCACTGTGTCAGAAAGCAAAGAAGGGTTCTGCCCCGTGGGGTTGTGCAAAAAGTTCACAGGAACCGCTTGGAGATGCTCCCACTGCCCCTATTTAAGGATGATTTGAGCATCGTTGCACCCGAGTAAACAAAAACCCACGATGCTATACTGTTAATAATAGAGAAGAAAAGAAAAATTGTTTTTGGCTTAGATAATAAAAAATATGATGAAGGGGCGCCTGGGTGGCTCAGTCGGTTGATTGTCTGACTTCGGCTCAGGTCATGATCTCGCGGTTTGTGAATTCGAGCCCCGCGTTGGGCTCTGTGCTGACAGCTCGGAGCCTGGAGCCTGTTTCTGATTCTGTGTCTCTGTCTCTCTCTGACCCTCCCCCATTCATGCTCTGTTTCTGTCTCAAAAATAAACGTTAAAAAAGATTTTTAAAATATGATGAAGAAACCACAAAACAACGAATGTTGCACAAATCTGGATAGTGGGAAAGGAGGCGGGGGGTGGTGGTGGTGACGAGTGGTTAACACAATTCACTCTATCTACATGGGTGATGGAAGTTTCTATGGGTATCTTATTTTTTTAAGAAACAAGCAAAAAACGAAAGGAAGTTATGACTTGAATCTGCTACAAGGTAAATGTAAAAATCCACCCCCCCAAAAAGGCTACAAAGATGAAAAATCAAAATCAGTTACCTATAGTTGATGGCATTACAAATGATTTTAAATTCTCTTCCTTATGCCTTTCCCCCCCTAATTTTCTACAATAAATATTACTCTAGTAACATGAAGAAAACAAAGCTATATGTAACCTACTGACACATAGAATGTGCACAATGCTAGCCGAACCTACATAGAGTAGCACAAGGTGGTACGTATCACTCTTTTTTTTTTAATTTGTTTATGTTTTATTTATTTTTGAGAGCAAGAGAGACAGAGCACGAGCAGGGGAGGGTCAGAGAGAGAGAGGGAGACATGATCTGAAACTATCACTCTTTTATGATTTAATTATATGCATTTCTATTTTTTTCTTACATCTATCTTTCCTCCCTTCTCTCTTTCATTTTCAAAGACATATTGTAGAGTCAAAAAAACTTAATTACTGATGGCTAGATTGGGCACAACTCTGATTAATGCACTTACACTAGTTTATAAAGGTCTGGATTTCATCTCTAAAACAATATTCAAGAAGAAGATTTAAACGTGTATGAGATTGGACAGCCAACTAATGAGACAAATTCTTTTTTTTTCAATAGCAAAATATATCTGGAACTCCTCTCGAGTTCTTAAGAGTTGAAGTCACATTTCCTAAGGAGCTTCAGTAACATAAATCTTTCAGTTTTGAGGATGAATTTCATTTCTGGAACCAACCAAAAGTCATCCAGGGCCAAGTATGATGAATAAAGTGGTTGATCAGGCGGGAAACTATTTTGGGGTTTACAAAGTGAGGTGCAATTAGAGTGATGAAATCAAAAATATAAACTAGCTCGGAAGTAATTCCACAGTGGAATTCTTAAAGCATTTTGAGGCACTTTGGTCCAAGTGAGTACTTTGAAAGAATATTCATTAATTGTCATCATTTCCTATCCTTTCTCTCACCAAAGGAGGGTATGAGAGTCACTAACGTCCCCCCAAGGGGATCCCCTCACTCGGCACAACTTCGTGTCCTCTCTCACTCTACAAAGATGGTCTGAAATCCTCTCCTTTCCTCTCCTAACAGAACCGAGTTCAACCATGTGTAGTGGTCAAACTCCTCCACATTTCATTTTAGTTTTGGAGCGGGCATCTTGACCTCTCTAGGCAGAATCATTAGATAATGATTCCACACCTTCCAGTCTCTCACCTTATTAGTCTTAGCAACAAAGAGTTAGATGTTCTGGAGGTACAACGATCTCTTCTGGGAAGAAGTCTCTGGGTTGGGTTAATCTCCTCCTCAGATGAATTTTTGCTCCTGGGGCCACCTTTTGCCTAGAGTCTTCTCTCTGTGGAGCTGGAACCTGGGGACCAGGAGAGCCTGTACCATTCACATCAGAAAGTGCCTCTTCCCAGCTTTTGACCCAGCGTTTCTTTTCTGTATTAGAAATCCCAGGCCACCAGTATCTCAGGGGACTCATTCCAACAGGATGCTCTGAGGCAGAGAGGAGAGGGCAGTAGAAGGGGACCCGACAATGCCAGTCCTACACTCTTCCAGATTCTCAACAAGAAGGTAAACTAGGGGCCTGCTGTGTGGCTGAGCTGGACAGGTCATGATCTCACAGTTCGTGGGTTCGAGCCCCGTGTCGGGCTCTTTGCTGACAGCTCGGAGCCTGGAGCCTGCTTCGGATTCTGTGTCTCCCTCTCTCTCTGCTCCTCCCCTACGTGTGCTCTGCCTCTCTCTCTCTCTCTCTCTCTTTCTCAAAAATAAATATTAAAAGAATTCTTAAAAATAAAATAAAAAATAAACTTCTCGAGGCAGAATTTCATGACAACAGCAGGTTGACACAAGACAAATAAATCCCAGCCTGAAAAATTCAGTGAAGCCTTTAAAAAAAAAATTAAGTTTCAAAAAATAAAAAGAGTGGGTGAGGAGCATAAGATTGTGAAAGCCACCTTGACTGCACATTTCCTTAACCAGACTCTGTATGCACTGTTGATTGAACTTGGTTCTAATTTCAGCAGACAGTATTAATTTCAAAGGCTCTCTTTTTTGTCAAGCTGAGTTTATAAACACAGCTATTTGCTAATAAATGTGACCTTTAAAACATGTTACTCTCCACACAGACTTACTCTGTGTCCAGCTGAGGGGTGGGGGGAAGGTGGGTATGGCAGGGAAGACCTGGAGAAAAGTCTGGAACGAACCATACACAGCCTCTCCTCAACCACTCAGACCTTTAACAGACCTCCACTGCTTCCATTTCTCAACAAATTTCTTTTTAATCCCTTGGGTATTTCCCACGTGGGAGGTGCTAGGTGAGGATAGCAAAGATACAGAAATTAATGGGACACGGTCATTGTCTTTAATGCATGCGCAGTCATAAGACACCCACACAAAACAATGATCAATTATGGTGGCGTTTGAGAAGTCCAGTATATAAGGTCATAAAGTTACACTTCGAAGGGGAAGAGATCAGCTTTAAAGACGTGAAAGTGAATCCTGGAAACATAGTGAGCTTCCTGGACATCATTCCAAGGCGAGCACGCAGTGTGACTACGGCTAAGAAGCAGAGGGGACTGAATTAATATTGATACCTAATGTGTACGAGGCAGTCTGCCACCTGTCAAGGCAAATTAATTAATTAACTAATTAATTAAGGCAAGCTTGATCAGAGCAGGTTGTTTGGTTACTTGGAGGGGGAAGGGGAGGTTCATAAGTTCAAATAGCTGTGGTATCCAAAACTGCATAAAGCAGGAAAAAATAATGGATCATGCTATAATCAAATACCACTTGAAGGACTGCAGAGCCATTCAAAAGCATTATTTGTGGTCTGCAACCCAAAACACGGGGGTGGGGGGGGGAGTGAGAGGTAAGGCTGGGAAGGTAGGTAGAAATGATTTTATGAAGTATCTTGAATGTTCACATTGGAGAGATTTACAGCCTGGGTTGAAGACATTGGGAGTCACTCAGTATTTGAGGGCAGATATAACTCTAAGTGACATTTGAGAAATTAACATAGCAGCAAAGTCAACAAGTAGACGACACAGCAAAGTGTGGGGATATTGAAGAAAGGGAGACCAAGGAAGTTCTGGGCATTGGCTTTTGTTTAACACTGACGTACCAGGTGGCCTCTTTCTTTTCTTTTCTTTTCTTTTTTCTTTTCTTTTCTTTTCTTTTCTTTTCTTTTCTTTTCTTTTCTTTTCTTTTCTTTTCTTTTCTTTTTTCTTTCCTTTCCTTTCCTTTCCTTTCCTTTCCTTTCCTTTCCTTTCCTTTCCTTTTTCCTGTCCTTTCTTCTTCTTTCCTTTCTCCTTCACTTTCCTTTCTTTCTTTCTTTCTTTCTTTCTTTCTTTCTTTCTTTCTCTTTACTTTTCTTTTCTTTCTTCCTTCCTTTCCCTTCCTTTCTTTTCTCTTTTCTTTTTTCTTTTCCTTTCCTTTCTTTTCTTTCTCCTTCCTTCCTTCCTTCCTTCCTTCCTCCCTCCCTCCCTCCCTTCCTTTACGTTATTACGTGCCTGATAATTATTTGTGGCCGAGTGAATCCCCATGTTACCAATGGGAAAAGAGAGGCACAGCGAGGTTGAGTAAGTGGCTCATGGTCTTAAGTTTGGGAGCTGGGCTGCCAATTCGGACAGGAGTCTTGTTGTAATTGTTGGTCTATTTCAAATGTCTTCTTTTTTGTTTAAGTTTATTTTATTTATTCTGAGAGAGGGTACAAGCAGGGGAGGGGTAGAAAGAGAGGGAGAGGGAGAGAGTCCCAGGCAGGCTCCGTGCTGTCAGAGCTGAGCCCAACTCAGGGGCTCGATCCCACGAACCGTGAGATCATGACCTGAGCCCAAAGCGAGAGTCTGTTGCTTAACCCACTGTGCCGCCCAGGAGCCCCTGTTCCAGAGATGCTGTTTCTACTTCTCCCACACAACCTTTCTCTCTTTTCATCTACAGAATCCCTTCTTTGGCCTCACTTGGCACTCACCAATCCTTACCAGCTTCTGAGTCCAATAATCCCCAAACTTTCTTAAATGTTTCTGGAACTCAGTGATCTTCATTCTCCGGTTGGGAGCCTTTCACACGGCTTCCCTCGGGCGTACTGAAAACGTCGAGAGTTTCGTGCTTCCTTCCCTCTGGACCTTTATCTCTGGGTTTCTGGGTTACTACACCTGGAGTTGTGAGAACCAGGAAATCATTCATTGAGACACAAATAACAGATGGATTGAATCATAAAAAAGGTGAGTGGGAGGAAATTGGTTAGCGTTCCGGTTGCTGTGCATCCAACGTCCGACAGTGTAACATGCGTGCATGTGCACACACACAATATCTCTCTCTGCAATTAGTCTTCTGCCATCGCCTTTATAATAAACCGTCTGTTTCCTTATCCTTGTGCTTAGCACTGTTGAGTTCTTTTTTAAAAATTTTCTTTCACATTTATTTATTTTTGAGAGACAGAGCGAGACAGAGCGTGAGTGGAGGAGGGGCAGAGAGAGAGGGAGACACAGAATCCGAAGCAGGCTCCAGGCTCTGAGCTGTCAGCAGCCCCGATGTGGGGCTCGAACTCACAAACCGAGAGATCATGTCCTGAGCTGAAGTCGGACGCTCAACCGACGAGCCATGCAGGCGCCCCAGGAATCCTTATTTCTACAGCAGCTTATCTCAACACTTTTAAAAATCTGATTGCATTTTAACTAGGATTTTTGTTGTGTTCAGAGGAACAACTGGCCTGAGCCTCAAGTCGGCCATAGTGTCGGAAATAGATGTCTGGAATTCTTTGTTTTCACAACTGCCTTCCTAATAATGACCTATTTGCAAAGGGGGCACCATATCTCGTTTATCTATCCCCTGCTGCAGTGTCAGGAACTCGGCAAGTGTTTGCTAATTGAAACTATCAATGAATATAGTCTTGATTAAAGGAAGGGACCCACTCAAAGGGATATAGTTTTATTTTCTAAAATTTAATGAACGAGTCATGTTCTTGAAGCTTTTTCTTTCACTGAAAACGACTTTCTCCATCATGGGTTCACTCTTTTCTCCAGAAGAGAGAGAAAAAAAAAATACAGGTGAGGTGGCATTGAGTTCAAGAAAAAATGTGGAAAAAAGAAGACATTATCGAAGAATTTAGCATGCTCGCAGATACTTAATGAAGTTAAAAAACCTCCAGGAAAAGAACTGGAATTTCATTTTACCTCAATCACTAAATATCATCCTATATTTAACATTGCTGGTATTATATTTTGTTAAATTTTGGTGTTTAGTTTTGAAAGAGGGAGAGACAGAGCACAAGCAGGGGAGGGGCAGAGAGAGAGGGAGACACAGAATCCAAAGCAGGCTCCAGGCTCTGAGCTGTCAGCACAGAGCCCGACGCGGGGCTCAAACCCACAAACTGTGAGGTCATGATGTGAGCTGAAGTTGCACACAACTGACTGAGTCACCCAGGGCCTCTAGCGGTGCCTGTATTTTAATAAAGGAGGTTTGGTAAACTCATTGCCATGAAAGACACTTGGAATGGACATAACTCAAGTGGAAAAAACAACCCAGGGTTTGGGGATCAAATACATTCTTACATGATAAGAACCCCCAAAAATCTGTAAGTAAAAGCCAACCTATTTGTAAGAGCGGTTGCCTCAGAGAGACTTTGTACCTCCAAACCTACGAAGAGGGCCACCCTGCTTCACCCAGATCCACGTGCCGTGCCCGTTCTTTGCCTGAGCAGATCTGTGTTAGCTTGCTGATTCTGGAATGGGGACCTAGGACCTGGAATAGTCACAGAAAGACCTTGAGTAAGAAAAGGAAAGAGTCTATGGTGGTTGCTGTGGAAGATGGTTATGGCAGCTTCTTAAGAAATTAAACACAGAATTACCAAATGATGTGGCAATTCCGCTATACCCCAAATAATTGAAAATAGAGACTTGAAGAGGTTATTTGTACACCGGTGTTTATAGCAGCATTATTTACGGTAATAGCCAAACAGTGGCCACAGTCCAAGTGGTCACCGACGGATGCTGAATGCCCAAACAAAACGTGGCACACACATACGCGGAAATAGTATTCAACCTTAAAAAGTTAAGGAGATTCTGACTTATGCTACGTCATTACGCTGAGTGAATAAGCCAGTCACAAAAAGACAGAAACTATACAATGCTCCTTATGTGAGGGACCTAGAGTCATCAAGTTCATAGAGACAGAAAGGAGAATCATGGTTCCAGGGGCTGAGTGTTAGGGGACGATGGAGGTGTTGGTGTTTAACAGCTAGGGAGTTTCAGTGTGGGAAGGTAAAAAAAAAAAAAAAATTGTAAAAATGAAAAAGTAGTAACAGCTGCACAACAATGTGCCCTTAATGCCTCTGAACAGCCACTTAAAATGGTTTAAATGGTACATTGTATGCTATGTGTATTTTATTGTAATAAAATAAAAAAAAAAAAAAACTACTGCTGTGTTCAAGAAAAGGAAAAGAAGCCCCACATGTCAGAAGTTAGGAGACAGCTGAGGGTCACCAGGTATGTGAATGAGCTGATGTTCTAGTCATGGGGTGGGGGGTGGGGGTGGTTTGTTATCTAATCTGGTTATTTAGGTATTCAACCCTTGATGGATTGCTAACTTGGTGAAAACTGGGACTAATAAACTCTGCCCACCAGTCCAGAGAGACAATATGGAAGTTGTCTCAGCCACGAGTCTAGCTGGAAAATTAGAAGGCTAAATCAATAAATAATTCTCCCACGAAAACTCAACATACCAGGCCTGCGTGTTTGGAGTTTGCTCCACACTGCATTCACAGTGTGGGAAGTCCTTGAGCCAAAAAGTAATGTAAAATTGTTTTTGGGCTGGTGCTGGCTCTGGGGTGTTTAGGAGAAGCAAACAAAAACACACTGGAGGGACTCTGACAACTCAGGCTGCCCAGATTCCCAAAGAAAAATAAAGTCCCTCTTACAATCCCAAATTATAAAGTGCACAAGGAAATTATTCTTTGTGAATGAAAGTCAACAAAAACAGGAAACATAAAAACTAGGGCCCCCAAATATGAAAAAACTAAAAAATAATCCGGGAGTACACTATGACATGAATGAATAAAGGTATTACATGATACAGAAATAATAAGGTGGAAAAAGAATTAATGAACTGAAAGCCAAATCTGAGCATATTGCCCAGAACACAGATGGAAAGATGTTAGAAGACGGGAAATTTTTAAAGAGAGGTTAAAAAACATGGAATATAAATTAAAAAACCCCAATGTATATCTTGATAGGAATTCCAGAAAGAGAGAATAAAGATGGGGAAGAATTTAGAAGAAATAGTGTTGATAATAGGAATAGCTTAGAATGATCTAGATTTGACTGGAAAACGAATCTTCAGATTCAAGAAGGACAGTAAGTCTAAACATAATAAATAAAAACAGGGGTGCCTGGGTGGCTCAGTTGGTTAAGCGTCCGACTTCGGCTCAGGGCATGATCTCGTGGTTTGTGAGCTTGAGCCCCACGTTGGGTTCTGTGCTGACAGCTCAAAGCCTGGAGCCTGCTTTGGATTCTGTGTGTGTCTCTCTCTCTGCCCCTCCTCCACTCACGCTCTGTCTCTCTCTGTCTCAAAAATAAATAAAACATTAAAAAATTAAAAAATAATAAAAATAAATTTACACTTAGATCATTGTAGTGAAATTATAGGAAACCTAAGGAAACCACAATATCTCGGGGGGCAGGGGGATAAACTATCAATAACAAAACAATAACCTAAAGGCAATGAGCTTTTGTTTTTTGTTTTTTGGGGTTTTTTTAGAGAGACAGAGAGAGGGCATGTGTGCATGTGTGCATGAGCCAGGGAGGAGCAGAGGGAGAGGGAGACAGGGAATCTGAAGCAGGTTCCACACTCCGTGTGGCCTGGACACAGGGCTCCAGGTGGGGCTCGATCTCATGACCGTGAGATCATGACCTGAGCTGATATCGAGTGAGATGCTCAACCAACTGAGCCACCCAGATGCTCCAAATGGCAACAAAGGCATAGAATAATATGATAATGTCATCGTAACATGATAAAATGCAAGCACGGAATAGAGGCTGGGAGGCATAGAGTAACAGCTTTAAAGCACTGAAGGAAAATCACCAGCAACTTAGAATTCTCCTATCAGCTACACTGAGGAATGAGGGTGAAGTGGAGTGAGAAGGGGCTGGGAGTGTTAGCCATCAGGAAAATAAAGCAAAAATAATATATTCCCCACGGGGCAAACTGCAGGGCTGGCAAACCTATAGGTAAAGCTACATAAACATTGGTTCAAAATATAAAAAATACAAATAATAATAATTTGGAGGATATCGCTTGAAAATAAAATGCTAACAAAGCAGAATAGGCAAGCTGGATAGATGACAGCAATTGGAATTAAAGCATTCTGAGTTGCCTGTCATATGTCAAATCATGGATGCATGTTAACATGCTAATGGCCGACGCTATGATAAATAGGAATAGAATTTATAATTTCCAAAGAGAAGATCAAAAAATAAGAGAATAAAGTAAACATTCACATACACACACACACACACACACACACACACACACACACACACACACATCTTCAAACAAACACAGTATCATATTAAAATTTCATAGAGTTGAGTATTGGGTACACAGAGTTTGTTATATCCATACTGGCCTCTACTCCTTATCTACGTGTATGAAACACTTCATATAAATAATAGTAATAATAATAATGACATCGAAAACCTTATCATCAACCGAAGGAGAAAGCAGGAAATTAAAGAAAGTGAGTCTAGAGAAAAACCTGATCAACCACAATAAATATAAAAGACTTTTTTATTAATTAAAATATGGAAAAACTTGTATCAAGAAAAAATTTATCTATCTTCTGTTTATCAAAGACATATCTAAAATGTAATGAAAAAGATGGAAAGATATGTACCAGGCAAATATTAACTGAAAAAGGCCATTGTTTGACATAAGTATCAGATAAAAAAATAATTAAGGTAAAAGATACTGTTAAGAATAAAGACAACACTACATAATAAGAGGAAAAATTGATCAAAATGATGTAGTAATCCTATATGTACCTAACAATTTAGCCTCAAAACATATAAAGCAAGAATGGAGTAACAACCAAAATAAATTTATGAGCCAAGATAGTGGAAGATTTTAATAGTCTGTTCTCAGAATTGACATTTAAGCAGACAAAAAATCAGTAATGGTAGCGACAACCTGAACAACACAATTAGCAAGCCGATTAAAGGGACATATGTAGAACCCTCAGAATCGAAGCACACACATTTTCAAGTACACATCGAATATTTTAAATAAATTGACTATATAGTATGCTACTAACCACATTCTAACAAATGACAAAGAAGTGATATCCTACAGACCTCAACACAATAAAATTAAAATTCAGCAACAACAGGGGCACCTGGGTGGTTCAGTCAATGAAGCATCCGATTTCAGCTCAGGTCATGATCTCGAGGTTCTCGAGTTCAAGCCCCACATCGGGCTTGTGCTGTATAGCACGGAGCCTGCTTGGGATCCTCTGTCTAGTTCTCACTCTGACCCTACCCCCCCCACCCCTGCTTGCACACCCTCTCTTTCTCTCTCTCTCAAAAATAAATAAACACTTAATGAAAATTCAATAATAACAAAAAATGTGTCAATATGCTTGGAAATTAAGCAACCAACAAGTAAAGAAGAAATAATGCAATTTAACCAAATCATAATACAAACACTAAAAATCAAATCTGGAAAACAGCAAGGGGTGTACCGGTTCATGTGTTCCAACAGGTTCTCTGGGTTGGGGGTGTGTGTGTATGTTTGTTAGGGGGTGGGGGTGGGGAAAGACATCCAGCAATTGCCAACAGCTGTAGTCTAAGTATCCCGCTAGGTCTATTTCAAGCCATCAACAGGAAGCGTAAAATTGGGAAGAAATACACAAAATCAACTCTCACCAACCAATACGGGTTGGCTATAGCTGGTTCTGGCACACCAATGCTAACAACTGAAATACATCTTTAAATGCATATGGGAAACAAAGAAGAAAGGTTGAAAGTGATTTTCCTTAGGATCTAAATCAAAGGTTAGAAAAAGAACAGAGGAGTAAACCCAAAAAATTAGAAGGAAGGAAATAATAAAGATAAGAGCAGAAGTTAATAACATTACAAACAAAGACACAGTTAAGAAGATTAACAAAAGTGGGGGAAATGGTTCTTTTGGGAGATGAATTAACTAGGCAAACATCTGGCTGACATGATCAAAGGAAGAGAAATTAAAATAAAAATAAACAATGCTCTAAATAGAAAGAACAAAAGATACGCGGTAGAAAAATAGAAGATAAATATAAATGATGCCAACAAGCTTGAAAACTTAGATTTAAAAAAAAAGGGCAATTTTCTGGAAGAATACTAAGAACAAAACCGACTCCAGGAAAAATTTAAAACGTGAGCATAAATGTTACTATCAAAGAAACAGAGTCAATCCACGTGCTCGTGCTGCCGTTTTCCCTTCACACGAACACAAACACAATTACCAAGCCTGGGTGGTTTTACAGGTAAGTTCTGCCCTCAAGATATGGATGATTTTACTATCATAAGGTTGCTTCAGAAAAACAGAAGAAGGACAAAAGCTCTCCAGTTCCTTTTAGGAGGCCATTAAACATGGAAACAGAACTGGAAAGGAAAACCATAGGCCAGTCTCATACATGAACAAAGAGAAAAATGTATTACATAGCATGCCATTTTAAAAAATCTGGCAGTTTGGAATGTCTGGGTGGCTCAGTGGGTTGAACGTCCGACTCACGATTTTGATTCAGGTCATGATCCCTGGGTCCTGGGATCGGGCTCTGTGCTGCAGAATGCTTACGATTCTTTCTCTCTCTCCTTCTGCCCTTGCCCTGCTCAAGCTCGCTCTCTCTCTCTCTCTCTCTCTCTCAAAAAAAAAAAAAAAAGACTGGGGTGCCTGGGGGGCTCAGTTGGTTAAGCAACCAACTTTGGCTCAGGTCATGATCTCACGGCTCATGAGTTTGAGCCCCATGTCAGGCTCTGTGCTGACAGCAAGAGCCTGGAGCCTGCTTCAGATTCTGTGTCTCCCTCTCTCTCTGCCCCTCGCCTGCTCACACACACTCTCTCTCTCTCAAAAGTAAATAAACATTAAAAAATATCTGGCAGTGCAATTTTGTAACTCATTGCTGATTAAGATTTATTCAAGAATGTAAAAATCCCTTAGACGATCAATTAATATAATCATTACATTAACAGGTTAAAGGAGAAAAATCATTTTGATATATGCAGGAAAAGTACTTAATACAATTCAACAATCATTCCTTACTAATCCAAATATACTTCCCCAAGAGAAATAAATAAATCCTCTTAAGCAAACTAGCAATAGGTGGAAACTGTCTTAATTTTTTTAAAAGGACATCTTTTAAAAACCCATTGCAAATATTGAAATTACTAATGTGAAAAGCATAAGAATACCCCCTTATTCTGCTTTCAAAGTGATACTGAAGGTGCTAACAAGAAAATAAGAGACTGAAATGTTTACAGTAACCTTATTCATAATAGCCAAAAATCCAAAGCAACCCAAAATAACCCCAGATTCAAACAACTCCTGTCTATCAACGGGAGAACAGGTAAACAAATTGTACACTATCCACACAGTGGAATACTGTTCAGTCATAAAAGGTTGCTGATCCTGGCAAGGACACGGATGAATCCTAAAACAACATTATGCTATGCAAAAGCAACCGATCTCAAAATAAAATATACGGTGTGATTCCATTTATAGAAAGTTCGAGAGTAGGAAACTGATAGCCACAGAAAGCAGACTGTTGGTTGCCAAAGGGTTATGAGGGACTGACTGCAGGGAGGAAGCTTTTTGGATGCGGGGTGATGAACATGTTCTATGTCCTGATTGGGGTGTTGATTACACAAGTGTATATAGTTTTCAAAGCTAACTGAACTGAATAACTGAGATCTGTGCATTTCATTGTTTGGTAATTATATCTCAATTTTAAAAAGCACTTGGGGCGCCTGGGTGGCGCAGTCGGTTAAGCGTCCGACTTCAGCCAGGTCACGATCTCGCGGTCCGTGAGTTCGAGCCCCGCGTCGGGCTCTGGGCTGATGGCTCAGAGCCTGGAGCCTGTTTCCGATTCTGTGTCTCCCTCTCTCTCTGCCCCTCCCCCGTTCATGCTCTGTCTCTCTCTGTCCCAAAAATAAATAAACGTTGGGAAAAAAAATAATAAAATAAAATAAAAAGCACAATAGGCTAAATTCTGGAAAGAAGGGGGTAATGCAATCAGTACATACAATGTGTTTATACAGAATATCCAAGAGTATCTACAAATAAATATTAGCGCTAATAAGAAAGTTTAACGAGTTGCTAGAAATCAATATACAAAAATCAATAGTTATTTTTAAAGGACATTATTAACCATGGCAATAAAAGCTTTTAAGGTGCCCAGAAATAAATCTAACAAATGGTGTGTAAGATTTTTTACGGAGAGAGCCACAAAACTTTATTGAAGGGGGAAAGAAAAAAGGATTTACTATATTCATGGACGGGAGGGTCTGGTATTTTAAAGATTGCAATGTTCTCCCAAATGCATCTGTACATTCAATATTATTTCCACAAAAAAAATGTCAGTAGGTTGTTTCAAAGGCTTGACAAGAATAAGCTAAAAAATTACGAAGAAAAAAAGGAGGGGAAGAGGCTTCAGAAGGAGGAGGAGGAAAAGAAAAAAATGGGTTTACCCTTTTGAATACCGGTACTCCTCGTAAAGCTATAGTAATTTAAACAGTGCAATATTGCCACAGGGAATAGAGTGCTTAGAAATAGAACCACTTAGCTATGGAAATTTGGAATATGACAGAGATGGCATTGTAAATCACTGGGCAAAGAATCCGAGTATTCAATAAATGATGCTCAGACATCACCATATGCAAAAAAAAAAAAAAAAAAGAAAAAAGAAAAAAAAGAAAAAGAGAAAGAAAAAAAAGAAAAGGAATCCACCTATTCATGTGTAAAAGGGTAAAACTGGATATCTACCTCGTATCATGCACAAAAATCACTAAATGTGAAAATCAAAATTTACAAAGAAAATACAGGAGAATATCTTAATGACATGTGGATACTGTCATGTTACTTATGGTAACCAAAGCATAAGCCACACTGAGAAAAGAAATACTGTAAATATAATTATATTAAACTATGAACGTCTGTGTACCAGGACAATGACAAAAAGGAAGTCAATACCTATTATGGGAAGGTGTTTACAACCCATGTAACTAATTTTCTACAATTGGAATATAATAGAATTCCTTAAAAATACAGCAAGACGATCCAAGAAAAAAAAAGAAACACAAATAAACACATGAAAAGATGTCTTAACCTATCTAGTAATCAAAGAAAGTGCGGATCAGAACAAAATACCATCCTTACCTATCAGGTTGGCAAAAACCAATAGCCAATAGTCAATCAATACATCCAGTTCCAAGAACGGGTGGGGCTACTGGAAATGGGAAGCCTTATATCGTGCTCACATGGCTGCACATTGGCACAACTGTTTGGAAGAACAATTCTGGAATAACTTACAAAAGATGTGGATGATGTCCTGCCAACCAGATATTAGTCTGCTAGATGTCTGCCACAGAGCGGTACACACGAGGACATAAGTGCCAGAATGTTCATGGCAACATGGCTTGTAATAGCAAAAAAAACAAAAACAAAAACACAAAAACAAAAAAAACAAAAAAAACTAGGGAAAAAACACAAGTGTTATCGAGTCATATATTTGTTTAAATGTAAAAAACAATCCAATGTATATTTCTTACAGGTGCATATGTATTTAGAGAACGTATGTAATATACACAGCAATATCAGTGTAGGGATAGTATATGGGGGAACCTGAATTACCTGGGTTAGAATCGAGGTTACCAGCTATATATATATGGCCTTGGACAAGTTATTTAACCAACCTTTCTTCTTCCCTTCACCTATAAAATGGGGGATGAAAATAGTATCTGTGTCATATGTCTTCAGTGGGCATTAAAGGAGCTAATGTATGCAAAGTGCTTAGAATAATGGCCATTTGCTGCTTTTATTACCATCATTTTCTTCATCATCATCATCATCATCATCATCAAGACACTAGCTATCTCTAATGGGAGGGGAGGAGTAGGGATGCAGGTAAATCTCTAGCTTTATCTGTAAGGAAATATGGCTATGCTAACATAGATTACACCTGAATTTAATATGACTATGAGGCCGAGGGCACTGAGTACATGATTATTTCCCATATAAGTTTCTGGGCTTTGCTGAGCATTTCAAATCCTCCGTATATCAAACGTTTTTTGTTTTGTTTTGTTTGTTTGCTTTTTAATTTTTTTAATGTTTATTTATTTTTGAGAGAGAGAGAGACAGCATGAGCAGGGGAGGGGCAGAGAGAGAGGAGGACACACAATCTGAAGCAGGCTCCAGGCTCTGAGCTGTTAGCACAGAGCCCGACGTGGGGCTCGAACTCACGAACTGTGAGATCATGTCCTGAGCCGGAGTCAGACGCCCAACCGAGTGAGCCACCCAGGTGCCCCTTGTTTTGTTTTTAGTAAAAAAATGAATGGTCTGCAGAATACTATGGAGAAATGTTTAAACCACCTTGCATATTGAATACTGTAAAAGGGAAGTTATTGTGGGAACATATTTTTGGACAAATGCTTGGCAGCTAGCTAGCGGCTAGCAACAGGAAGTTACAAGTTCACAATTAAAGAAAGGAAAGCCAAGGAAGTTACAAGTAGTTCTTTCCAAGAACACCCAAGATCCCAAAGTAGCAGGAAAAACTGTGCAGAAATGCATGAAGTTTCTAGGGAGGACATAAACACAGAGTTCCTAGAAGTGCCAAGGAAATAATGTTCGTTGATATACGTATCCAAAAAACATGTTTCCTGAGAAAGCCGTTATAATAAACTTATAGAACATTTATTGAATTCTTTAAATGAACATTTATGGGGCTTGGATTCTGTACACATATATGTTTTGTTTGTCTTTTGGCCCCAGGCTGACTTCAGCTGTTATGTTTTAAAATGGAAGAAAACTTTAACGTGCTTTCTGTGCATTTACCACAATAAAGGGCTTTGCAGTGAACGTTTCTAGAAAGAGTATCCATCCGTCAGGATGCTTTCGGTAGCGAGCAGCAAAAGCCATCTAAATCTTAAACTGCGGGGGTTTACTGTCATCTCATTAAGGAGAAGTCCGGAGGAAAGTAGTCTCAGGGTTGATTCAATTGCTCAACAACATCCACAACACTCAGACCCTTCCTGACTCTCTGTTCTGCTGTCTTGAAGGTCAGGAAGTTTCCGCTCAAGGTCGTGGGATGCTCGCATCAATTCTGTATCATGTCTTCACGCAACCAAGCCCAAAAGGCAGGAAGCAAGTCAGGGTAGCAGACCCCCAGCTCATCTGCCATGTTATCAGGTGGAAAAATCTTCCCCAGAGACCTGGTCACTGGACTTTCCTAAACTGCTTGTTGGCAAATAGAAGCGGGGTTACCGTAACTGTGTTACGACTCATCACTAACTCATCACCTAGGACTAGAATCGTCTTCCTCTGGCCTGTTACCCCTTGTACCTGCACAAAACCTAAGCTGTGTTATCAAGGAGGAAAGCCACAAGGAGGAAGCGACTCTTACTGGTGAAAAAGGCACGGAGCTACATAGCACCTACCCGGTTTTCTCCACAAAGACATATGGCTTACGGCACACACTGTTATCTGTACCCAGTGGTTATTACCGACCTCTTTCTTACCGGCAGCACCAGATCTGCTTATTCTTCTAGGGTTCCTGGACCCAATTCCCATGTGGGGGTGAGGAGTGGTTCCCCCACACACGATACCAAGCAAGTCGTAGCCACCGATGGGGTGTCTGAGAATTCAACTCAATTCTGACACTCTTGACCTAGAGACAGCATCAGATCCCACAGGTTAAGGATCAGTCCCACAAGACTGCACCCCATCCCCCACTTGAGACGCCAACCGCAAGCCTCCTGTGCTTCTGGTTGACCACCTACAGATGGGAGGTTCCAATAACCTTAAGTTTGACTAATTTGCTAAAACGCCTCGCAGAACTCAGGGAAAACACTTTCTTATACTTGCAAATCTGTTAAAGGATATGAACAAACAGCCAGATGAAGACAGACAGGAGTTCCCACACAAAGGGGATCCCCTCTTGGGTTTTTAAGGAGGCTTCATTACATAGTCATGATTGACTAAGTCCTTGGCCACAGATTGATTGAACCTCCTGTCCCACCCCCATCCCCCCCCCCCCGCCCCCCCCAGTCTAGGGGCAGCACTGAAAGTTCCAGCCTCCTAATCACAGGGTTGTCCCTCTAGGCAACAAGCCCCCATCCTTAGGCAGAGTCCTAAAGTTACCTCATTAACATAAAAAAGACACCTTTATCACTCTCAGCTTTGGGGAAGCTCTTAGGGTTTCGGAGGCAGTGAGCCAGGAACTATGAACGAAGACCATACATCACCCCGATGACCACAGTCTATTTCTCATAAATGACACTCTCACTTTTATGTTTGAGCAGCCAAATGCTTTCCAGACACTGGGCCTCTTTGTGGCGTAGGGGTGAATCTTCGCTGGTCTGCAGCCATCCAGGTAAATCCATTCCCCTTGTCTGTGACCAGCATAGGAAGAGGACCGTGACACGGAGGGAAGTCTTCTGGGGAGCCCCTGGACAGGGACAGAAGAAAGGAGGCCCGCTCTCTGGTCTGGGGACACTGCTGTGGGGGTATCTTTGCTGTACCTGTTGTAGCCATCTTGCAACCATGAGGGATGTCAGGCTTTAGTGATCATAGTGAGAACAGATCCCGGATGTTATTGCCGACTTCCTAAATTAATCAGCCTATTCACCATTGTGCCCCTCAACTTCTTGCACTATGCGATCATAAATTTTCTTCTTTGTTAGGCCACTTGAGTTTGATCCTTTGGTACTTACATTCAAATCATCCTGACAGCATACTCAAATTGAAAATGTAAAGCAAACCGGGGTGCCTGGGTGGCTCAGTTGAGTAAGCATCCAACGCTTGATTTCGGCTCAGGTCATGATCTCACAGCTCATGAGATTGAGCCCTGTGTCGGGCTCTGCACTGATGGCGTTGAGCCCGCTTGAGAGTCTCTCTCTGCCCCTCCCCCACTCACAGTCTCTGTCTCTGTCTCTCTCTCTCTCTCTCCCCCTCAAAATAAATAAGCATTAAAAAAAAGAAAACATAAAGCAAATAATTTAAAGAGAGATTTTTAAAAACTAGATAAATAAGAAACTAACAACGGCACATCCAGCTGCTTTAAACCGGTTTGAATCTACACGTTCAGAATAATCAAGTGTCATAATCCTTAAGGAAAACCTTTTACTAAGCATTCTCTCTGTGTAAGGCACTTTTATGAGCCCTATGATGAGGAAGCGATTGAGCAAGTAGTCTAGGGACACTAAAAAAAAAAAAAAATATGAAATGCATGATCCTTAAATTCAAGAAGCTTATCCTACAGTTGGGGAAAAAGTTCAGTTGACAGTAAAAATTCTAAATCACACATCAGTTTTAAAGAAGTGGTTCCATTATGTTCAAATACGGTACCTATTATCAGCCAGGTAATAAATTGTCCCATCACACTGTAATACATCAAATATCAGAATCCCTTTCCACACACAAATCTCTAGATCCTGAAGCATATTAGAAAAACCTTTAATTTCCTTAAGATCAATCCTTCTTTTGAAACAGCAACCGACATGTGCATAGATTTACTTTACCCCTGAGGAAACTGAAGAGTCATACAGAGAGACATCAGGCCCAACTTTTTACTTAAAGTGTTTTACTTTTTATGAACGATTATCATAGAGCTGGAATTAGTGGAGCCTGGGTGAATGAGTCTTCACTTCTGTTTGCACGGGAGTAGGGTGAGTTCCGATTTGGTAGTCTATCTTTAAAGGGACTGATGAAAAAAGAACGCTATTGCAGGGATGGCGAAGGGAAAGCTGACCTGTTCACACTTGATGTAATACATTTTGGTATTTATGGAGCGAGCGCCCAAGGCAAGTAGGGGTGTAAGTAGTGATAAGTGTGCACTTTGCCTTCGTGGGGACCCTGAGGGAGATCAAGAGTGCTAAGCCTTGGCAGGAAAGCACCAGCCCAGATATAAAATACCCCGGCTCTGAATGTGTCTACCGGAGCATAAATTTATTAAAACCCCATCTTAGACCATAAAGCGAAAGCATCGGGAAAGCAGCAGCTCCCGCTACCTAAGTCAGGTTTGTTTTGTGTTTTGTTGTAGTATTTTTTTTTTTTAAATAAAAGGATAAGTGGTTTAGCAATCCTGGCTTTAGAACGGGCATCTGAAGCACCAGTTCCATGATGCTGTACCAGTTTAGTAGTTAGCGTACTACTAAATACAGAACGGCCACTACTAAATACAAACGGTCTTCTGCATAAAACCACTTGAAAGGCTTTCTCTGTGGCTGAGTGCCACCATTTTCCTCTTTAGAAACCAGCAAGGACCAAGTTGGCCTGTAAACGGAAGCTCGTCCCTCGTAGAGGATGGTCATGTAGGCTGAATCCCATCTGGGAGAGTTTGATTGGATTGGACAGAAGAGGCGAAAGGCAAGTGGGGGGGGAGGGGTAAAAGAAGCTACAAGGTATAAAGGGGGGGTTCAGCTTCTAAAACTTCCCGTTCATCAGACAGATGACCGTCTGTGAAGGCTGTCGGCTCCCCACCTTTCATGGAATCTGCAGTCCCGAAGGAGGGTATTAACTATGTTGAGGTTCAAACGAGGACACGTCAGTGTCCAGACCATGAAAGACAGGGAAAGATGGAGACACTGGCACATATTGGTGGAGACTGCGGACTTGTGATAACTGAAGGCGCTGTGGCATCCTGGATTGAATCCCAGGGTAGAGAAAGGACATGAGTGGAAAGACTGAGGAAATCCAAATATTATCTGTAGTTTACTTCATAGCATTGTACCGCGTTACTTTTGTATTTAACAGTACATTTTTATCTTTCCTGGACATTAAAATTTACTACCTATGGCCATGTTTAAAAGCAAAACATGTTCATGAAATTATTTTCAGTGTGATAGAAATACAGTGTGTTTTTCTCCAGTTTAAGTGGTGATGGTCACACAACACTTTTTCCCTATTGAACTTGATATCTAAAGGAATAACTAAATCCGATAATTAAAAGAAATCCAGGGAATTCACATGACTTTACTTCAAGGTAAGTATGATGTCCAGTGTTGTTTATATGCTCATTGCCTCTTGAGAGAGTTCAATGGGCGTGAGGAGAAAGTTGAAGTGTATCACTGGTAATACCATTACTCCTTATCCACTTCCTACATGCCAATCTACTTACCAACAGTCCTCTGGGAAAGAACTAGAGTTTGGGGAAGCAAGAGGCAGGACAAGAAGGTTACCAGGAAGTCAGAGCTATGGGGTCTGGGTTCAAAGCCTTAGGTATCCTCCAACCCATACTTTGTAGACTGAGTTTCCACATGAGATTTCCTTTAGGAAAAAAGTTCTACTTGAGTTTGGTCAGGGTGGGGTGGGGGTAGGAGAGAACCTTTTTTAACTTTGGTTATGAAAAATCTTGGGGCACCTGGGTGGCTCAATTGGTTAAGCATCTGACTTTGGCTCAGGTCATGATCTTGAAGTTCGTCAGTTCCAGCCCCATTATCAGGCTCCGTGCTGACAGTGTGGAGCCTCTGGGGATCCTCTGTCTCTCTCCGCACCGCCTCTTTCTCTGCCTCTCCCCCATTTGCATGCACGCTCTCTCTCTCAAAATAAATAAGCTTTTAAAAAAATGAAAAATCTCAAACATATGCAAAAATAGAAGAGAGTGAGTCCCCATGTATCCATCACCAAGCATCAATAATTATTGATACATGGCTATTCTTATCTCATTTATACCACAATCATTCCCCCACCACCTGCTCCCGCAAGATTATTTCACGGTAAATCTCAGACATCACATCATTGTATCTCTAAATATTCCTGTATGCATCTCTAAAAGGTACTATTCTTGTGAAACACATAACCACATTATGCTAAATGAAATAAACTAATCACAGAAAGACAAATTCTCTAGGATTCCACTTACATGACATGCTTAGGGTCATCAAAGTTATTGAGACAGAAAGGAGAATGGGAGTTGCCGGGGGCTGCAAAGAATGGGGAAATGAGGATTAGTGTTTCATGGGTACAGAGTCTCAGTTTTGCAAGATCCAAAGAGCTGTGGAGATCAATGGTAGTGATGTTGCACAACATTAGAAATTTATCTATTACCACCGAACTGTACATTGAAAAATGGTTGAGTTGGTAAATTCTGTGTATTTTACCACAATAAAAAATAGAACAAAAAAAAACCTTAAAAAAACAAACATAACCACAATAGCCTGAGTACTGAAAAAATGAACACGAATGCCTCATCAAATAGCCAGGAAGTGTTTAAATTTCCCCAATTACGCATAAGTTTTGTTTTGTTTTGTTTTGTTTTTTTTAGTTCATTTAAACAAGAGTCACACTTTGCATTTGGTTTTTGTCTCTTAATTGTCATATAACCCAATGGGCTGCAAAATTTCTCACGTTCTGGCTTTCCTAATTACATCCTCGTGGTGTCATTTAATATATTCTTTGGGCTATAATCTTTTCTTCTGCTGATTGCCCCCGCCCCCCCCTTAAACATACTCCTTACTAGTGTCAGTTTTGGGCCTTGTTATGCTGAACCCTCCCCAGAAGTGATTTGATTCGATTTGATTCATTGCTATGGCTTCATTCTAGTCCGCTTGAGGTCGGCACGCCCACCCGCCCGACGAAACTCTTCATCTCCGAGCTCGACGAGACTGCCCAAAACGGAGTTCACCATCTTCTCTTCCTTCCACTATCAAACCTCCAGTGCTCCCTGTGTTCCCTTCTCCTCAGTGAATGGAACCCCAATCTGCACAGACGTCCAAGCCACAAGCGTGGGCCCCATCTTGAACCCCTCCCTCCTCTGCACTTCCTATACCCTCTGTTCTAAGCCCTGTCAGTTATACCTGAACCACTGAATAAATTCATCTACTTCTGTCTGTTCCCCAAACCAACACTCCAGTTGATGTCACCTGTATCTCTTATCTGGATCTTCTCTGGAATCTCTTGTCTTGATTGCTTTAACAGTCCCCTGACTGGTTTTCCCATTAAAATTGTCATTAGATTGCACCTTATTTTTTTCATTCTGCATCTAGAATTGTCTTCCTAAAACCAAATCGGATTCCATTGCTCTGCTATTTAGAACTCTTCAGTGGCTGTTCATTGCTCTAAGGATAAACTCCAAATTGTGAGATGTGGGAAGCCCTTCGAGATTTGGACTCTCCCTTCCTTTCAAGACTCACTCCTCCCCTACCTCTTCTATACCCTTCCCACTACACCCCTGTCATCAAGAGTTCCTTCTGAATCTCTAGTTAAGCCTCTAGGCTCTCATCCCTCTTCTCACTTGCCCTCACACCCTGTTCCCCTCACCTATTTAATCCCTATTTGTGCTTGGATTTCTAAATTTTTTTTAAATGTTTTTAGTTATTTTTGAGAGACAGAAAGCAGAGCATGAATGAGGGAGGAACAGAAAGAGAGGGAGACACAGAATCCGAAGCAGGCTCTAGGCTCTGAGCTGTCAGCACGGAGCCCGACATGGGGCTTGAACCCATGAACTGTGAGATCGTGACCTGAGCTGAAGTGAGATGCTCAATCGACTGAGCCAACCAGGCACCCCTATTTGTGCTTGGGTTTCTGCTGTGATGTTCCTCCTGTGTCCCTTGGCTGTGATCCCCCAAGATCGGGTTAGTGGCTCTTTCTCTATGCTCTCATTGCCCCCAGAATCAGCCCTAACGGCACTGCTTGTAATCTCATCAGAAATCTCTTTAAGAACATGTCTTGATGCTTTTATGTGCTCAGGGTCTGACAAATGCCTAGGCACTTAATTGACTAATAAAGGAGTGAAGGAATAAATGAATGGATGACTCAATCAATGAGTGAAAACTTCTCATATAAATGATCTAAGCATACCAAAGGCAAGCTAGATTATTCTGATTTTCAAAAATTCCCATCTTTTAGCCTTGTAATATCAACTACTCAGATTCATCCAATACCAATCCATTATTCCCTTTATCCTGCACTGTAAGACTTTTCTTAATGTAGCAGAGGAAAATTATCTTCAAAGCATTTCCCAGATAAATGATGAAGTTAGAACATGGGGCATAGAATTTTATGATAAAGTAATTAGTTAACATGCTCCGAGTATCTGATAACTCTTCTGTGAGTACAGGAAATTATGGATCCTGAGGACATTCTGGAAACAATTTCAGTTAAAAAAAAAATCAGATGCAACATTAAATTCTTTTCTTTCAAAATACCCAAAGTGTGCAATATTCTCTTAGTAGGCTATTTCCACTATGTGACATTTCCATGGCTATTTATAATGCATTTCTGTCTATAAAAGAAAACACGCCGTGGTTCTTTTTAAAACGAACAGTCAGTACACATAAAAGAATTTTTGGGTTTTAAAAAAAATGCCCATATTTCTAATACTGTACTCCCTTTCAAGAGACAGGCTTGGGTTCTCTTCTGACTTGTCAATAATGCAGCTTTGGAATTCTTTGGGTTCTTTGGTGACTGTCCTAGAGTGAAGGGCGTCCCACTGCCCCTCCTGTGGCCTCGCTGGGGCCCCAGGAGAACACAGAAGACAGACCACTGTGGCCTGCAAGTTCAGGAAATGATGTTAACCTTATGGCGGCCACTGTCGTCCTGGGAAACGAGGAGGCGATCTCTCAAACCCAGCTCAAGGGGTAAATATTGGTACTTTATATAGGTTACTCGTTCCTCCTTGCTCACCACCCTCCTGTTAACCTCACAATGCATGTTCCCTAAGAGTATGATGAGGGCTAGGAGAGGCAAGCCCGCAAATTACCCTGTGGCCCCAGTTCCACACAGTACATCCAGATAGTATTTGTTTTCGGCAAAATTTTATTTACAATTAACAGTTCCACACGTGAAAATCGTAACATTTTTACACAGACAGTTTCCTTTGGTTAAATGTGCCCACCTCTGCAGAACTTTGATGCTAGAAAACATGCAAGCAGTAGGAAATGCAAATACTAAATGCATTAATCAACCAAATAAGGCCCTGCCCCTGCTAGGCAATTTGTACCGATATAGGCCTATATACGCGTTAAAAATTCTTCACCTTCTAGGGGCGCCTGGGTGGCTCAGTCGGTTAAGCGTCTGACTCTTGATGTCGGCTCAGGTCATGATCTCACGGTGTGCATTCAAGCCCTCCCCGTCAGGCTCTGCACTGACAGTGAGAAGTCTGCTTGGGATTCTCTCTCCCTCTCTCTCTGCCCCTCCCCTACTCATGCTATCTGAGTCTCTCTCTCTCTCAAAATAAATAAATAAACCTAAAAATTAAAAAAAAAATTCTTTACCTTCTTAGATCCAACAGCAGCTTTTTACAAAACGAAAAACATTACCTTTCTCATTTTAAAGGAAAAACAATTTTTTTTTAATTTCAATGTTTATTTATTTTTGAGAGAGAGAGAGAGAGAGGCAGAGCACAAGCAGGGAAGGCGCACACATAATCCCATATGCAGAGTATCAAGCAAATACTGACAGTATGTCCTTAAGGAAGCTCATCTACGAGGTCAGAGGCCCTCACTGTGCGCTGGCCAATCCGCACTTGAAAGCCACCATTTCGGCAAGATTGTTCCAGACTCTTAGCTGGAGCAAACGCAAGAACTGCCATCAACACCCAGGCATTTGCGGGAAAAGGCCGGCAGGACAGAGGACATAAAGAGTCTGTGGGAGAAGGCCAGCAGGACAGAGGACATCAAGGAGGTTTGCTCTCATTAATTAGCCACAACCAAAAAAACAGCAGAGCCTAAGCATCCTAAAAGATGAGATGAACTGAAATCTTAGTTCATTTATTCTCATTGTACTCAAGGTAATAAATTTATCTCTGGGTGCAGCTTAATCCACATCTGACTGTGATATGTAACTTCGAAATTGCCATTATTTTCTTCGTCCAAAATTGCTTTTTGATTTCTTCTTTGTCTCAGGCTTTGTGAGGAAATTTTAAATTGCCAAGAAGTTTCATTTTTGTGTGTGTGTTTATGTTTGTGCTGAAACTTTTAAATTTTCTTGTATTTTGTGCCTGTGTAATTTCTAGGATTTGGAATTTGTTGAAAAGTTTGTGGCTGCTAAATGATCAGTACTTGTAAATATCTCATGATACGGGATGTAGTCTCTTTCAAGATTTGTTCTTTTTGCTTACACTGCTCCTTGATCACAGCAATTATGATCACTTAAATGTCACCTTTTTTTTAATGCTTTTATACTGGATGGGTATCACACATTGCCATTTTTTATGCAGTATTCTCTTATTCTTGAATTCTTTGCTGCAATTTAGTAAGCAGGACATTTTTTTTTCGAGTCCCATGTCGGGTCATTTTTTTTTTCAGGACAGGCATAACATGAGGTGCATTTTCTGAATCCCCAAATGTATCTAAGAATATGTCTGTTGCATTTGCATATAAAACCGTACTGGCTTGATATAAACTACTGAGGTTACTTTTTTCCCCCTGCAGAATTACATATTAAAAAAATTTTTTTTAACCTTTATTTATTTTTTGAGAGACAGAAAGAGACAGAGAACGAGTGGGGGAGAGGCAGAGAGAGAGGGAGACACAGAATCTGAAGCAGGCTCCAGGCTCCGAGCTGTCAGCACAGAGCCCGACACGGGGCTCGAACTCACAAACTGTGAGATCATGACCTGAGCCAGAGTCGGACGCTTAACTGACTGAGCCACCCAGGCGCCCCAGATGAATCAAATTTTTAAAAGCAGTTTTAGGTTTTCAGAAAAAAAAAATTGAGAGAAAAGTAATCTTGAGTTGGGGTGGTCATTTCTTGCAACCTGTGAACCCGTATCAATACATTAATACTAAGTCAAGTCTACACATTAGGGTTCACTCTTTCTGTACTACATTCTATAGGCTTCTGATAAGTATATAATGGCATGCATTCACCAATACGGTGACCTAAAGAATAATAGTTTCATTTCTCTAAAAATCTTCTGTGCAATCCATTTCTTCATCCCTCCCTCGTACCCGCCCCCTTATTCCTTGGCAACTTCCGATCTTTTTACTGTCTCCATAGTTTTATCTTTCCCGGGATATCACATAATTGGAATCATAAAGTACCCTGCCTCTTCACATTGGCTGCTGTCCCTTAGCAATATGCATTTAAGGTTCCTCGATGCCTTTTAATGGTTTCGTGGCTCCTCATTTATTTATTGTTTTATTGCTTAATAGTTCTTCTTTGTCCGGATGGATCACAGTTTGTTTATCCATTCACCTGCTGAAGGACATCTTTGGTTGATTCCAAGATTTGGCGATTACGAACAAAGCTTCTAACAGCATCTGTGCGCAGGTTTTTATGTGAACGTAAGTTTTCAGCTGAAGGAGCCCGACTGCTGGATCATCGGGGAAGAATATAGTTAGCTTCTTTGGTAAGGAAGTGCCAAACTGTCTTCCAGAGTGGCTGTGTTATTTTGCATTCCCACCCAGCAATGAATCAGAGCTCCTGTCCCTCCACGTCCTCACCAGCATTTAATGCCATCAAAATTCTGAATTTTGGTTCTAATAGGTGTGTAGTAGTAACTTGCTTTTCTTTTTAAAGTTTATTTCTTTACTTTTGAGAGAGAGAGAGAGAGAGAGAGAGAATGAGTTGGGGAGGGGTAGAAAGAGAGAGAGAGAATCCCAAACAGGCTCTGCACTGCCCGCGCAAAGACCGACCTGGGGCTCGAACCCACGAGCTGCAAGATCGTGACCTGAGCTCGAGTCGGACACTTAACTGACTGAGCCACCCAGGGACCCCTCATTGTTTTAATTTACATTTCCCCCCACCCAGGGACCCCTCATTTTCCCGGTGACATATGATGTGGAGCATCTTCTCTTATGTTTCTTTGCCATTTGTAGATCTTCTTTGGTGAGGGGTCTGTTCACATTTTTGAGAGAGAGAGACAGACAGAGACAGAGTGCAAGTGGAAAGGGGCAGAGAGAGAGGGAGACACAGAATTCAAAGCAGGTTCCAGGCTCCGAGCTATCACCGCAGAGCCCGACATGGGACTCGAACTCACGGATCATGAGATCATGATCTGAGTCAAAGTCGGACGCTTAACCGATTGAGCCACTGAGGCGCCCCTCTCATTTTTCAGTTTTCAGAGTTCTTGAATCTTTTTTTTTTTTTTTTTTTGGAGTTCCTCTTGAGTCTTGAACACCAGTCCTTTAGCTGATACGTATTTGGCATAGATTTCCTCCCAGTCTGTGGCCTGTCTTCTCGTGCTTTTCATTGTGACCTTTTGGAAAGCAGGAGTTCTCAAATGGCATTATATCTAAAGAAGTCATCACCAAACCCAAGGTGGTCTAGATTTTTCTCCTATGTGTCTTCTGGAAGTTTTATGGTTGTGCATTTTACATGTAGAGCTCTGATCCATTTGGAGTTAATTTTTGCAAAAGGTGTGAGGCCTGTGTCTAGACTCATTATGTTTGCATATGGCTGTCTGGTTGTGTCAGTACCTTTTCTTGTGTCTTTTTTTAAGATAATCTTCAGTTTTTTTCTGTCTGTAAGTTTTAGAACTTGCACTTTCCCCCCAAGTCACTGGTTTAATTTTCTGTAGCCTCCAGTCTTCTGTTCCCTGTTTCTATAGACTTTCATTGATCATTTCTAATTCCCTCTTTACTTTATATCTTCCTTATCTTGGATTCTTTTTTGATAAGTGAGCAATGGCCTCTCCAGTTTTCTTTGAGAATGTGAACTACAGATTTTTTTCAAACTTAAATTGCACATGGGGCGCCTGGGTGGTTCAGTCGGTTAAGCTTCCGACTTCGGCTCAGGGCACGATCTCACAGTCTGTGAGTTCGAGCCCAGCGTCGGGCTCTGTGCTGACAGCTTAGAGACTGCAGCCTGCTTCGGATTCTGTGTCTCCCCCCTCTCTGCCCCTCCCATTCTCATGCTCTGTCTCTCTCTGCTCTTGATAATAAATAAACGTTAAAAAAAAACCCTTAAATTGTACATAAATTGGATGAGCATGCATCCTGCTGAAGGTCTGTTTACACCTGTCATACTCTCACAGTTACTAATAGCTACATACAGAACAGTGCTCGTGGGAATGCAAGCTGGTGCAGCCACTCCGGAAAACAGTATGGAGGTTCCTCAAAAAACTAAAAATAGAACTACCCTATGATCCAGACAATTGCACTACTAGGTATTTACCCAAAGGATACAAGTATGCTGTTTCGAAGGGACACATGCACCCCAATGTTTATAGCAGTGTTATCGACAATAGCCAAAGTATGGAAAGAGCCCAAATGTCCACTGATGGGTGAATGGATAAAGAAGATGTGGGATGTATATACAATGGAGTATTACTCGGCAATCAAAAGGAATGAAATCTTGCCATTTGCAACTACGTGGATGGAACCGGAGGGGATTATGCTAAGTGAAACGAGTCAGTCAGAGAAAGACAAAAATCATATGACTTCACTGACATGAGGACTGTAAGAGACAAAACAGATGAACATAAGGGAAGGGAAACAAAAAGAATATAAAAACAGGGAGGGGGACAAAACAGAAGAGACTCTTAAATATGGAGAACAAACTGAGGGTTACTGGAGGGGCTGTGGGAGGGGGGATGGGCTCAGTGGGGGAGGGGCGCTAAGGAATCTACTCCTGAAATCATTGTTGCGCTAGATGCTAACTAATTTGGATGTAAATTTCAAAAAACAAAGAAAAAAGAAAAAAAAGAAAAAAGTAAGGAGAAGAAAAAATAGAACGGTGTTCAAAGGCGTTCCAGTTTGGACAAGAGATTCTATGGTGACTCTCCATACAAATCTTAGTTATGTGTCCCTGAGGTTCAGCTGAGCCTCGTTTTCACCATGTGCCTCTTCAGAGTTTTTATGGCTAAAAGAAATTAATTGCTGCCCTTTATTATTTTACCCGGTGCAGAGACAAGTCGTTCGACATGTGACAGGATTTAACCCTCTCCCAAACCCCACAGGTCAGAACGATCCTCCCCATTTTACCAGTGAGGAAACTGATGCCCAGAGATGGGGGCTGGGGAAAGAGAGGGGCTCTGTGCTTTTCTGAACTTTCCTGACTAGGAAAAAGCCTACAGATAGGAGGTGGGAGAGGGCAGTCACTTTATTTGTCGGGGGTTTTTTTTTGCGGGTGGGGGGAGAAAGCAGGGAAGCCCTCTGAATCTGGCAAGGGTGGCCCTTTCCTGAGGCTCCCCGGAGACATCTTCCCGCGTGTGGAACATCTGGGGTGGGAATGGGCACGGAACACGAGCGGGAGCAGAGTCTGACATCTTTTAAGAGCGTGAGGATGACTCCTTCTGCAGGAGTGCCAAGCCAGAAAGGTCATTCTAGACCTCCAGAAATCCAGCCTGCCTGCCAAATGCATCCTTGTGCCGCACTCCTGACATTGAGACATACCTGCACGGCCTCTGTCGGGCTTACGATGAGGTGCAGGAAAAGTACAAAGGCTGAAAACTTGACCGGTCCAGAGAGACTGACAACAACGGGCCAGACGCATTAAACGCTCCACAGACCAAGAGGCTGTGCACGACGACCACCCCTGATACGGGGACCTCGCCAGAGATGTGGCCCAGCCCAGACATGCTTTACGCCCGATAATGATCCAAAAGGACTCCTCGAGAAAGCAATCACCCTGAATACACTGTGCCCTCCAAACGTGTAACAGGCCTGGCACATGGGCCACTCCCCTGCTCAGAGCAGCGCTGACACGGCCACCTGCCCAGACCTGCTACCCATCCCGTTCACACCAATGACCTAAGGCGCACGACCACTTGCTGGCACCGTGAGAGGCCCCGCCCACCAGAACTCGGGTGGGTAAGATGGGGAAGGAGACCAAGCTGAGGTTACCTGAAGTTCCCAGCAGAGCAACACCTTCCATCTCGCAGCCATATAAAACCCTGCTACTCAAAGTGCGGTCCCTGAAGCAGGCGCCCTGGCGTCACCTACACGTGTGTCACAAATGCAGAAACTCAGACCTCATAATCCTGCATAATAAATTCATAAAAATCTGCATAATTCCCCAGGTGGCTCATACGCACTTGAAGCATGAGAAACGCTGCTAAAAACGCTTGAATATCTTTCTAGAAGTCTGAGCCGGGCATCATTTTTACGGGATCGCCGTAGCTGAAGAAGGAGTGAGCGGGGGGTGGCGTCTGGGTGGCTCAGTCGGCTGAGCATCCATCCGGCTTCGGCTCGGGTCGTGATCTTGCGGCTCGTGGGTTCGAGCCCCGCATCGGGGTCTGTGCTGACAGCTCAGAGACTGGAGTCTGCTTCCGATTCTGTGTGTCTGTCCCTCCTCCGTTCACACTCTCTCTCTTTCCTCTGAAAGTAAATAAATAAAACATTTTTTAAAAATTAAAAATTCATTAAAAAAATGACAGAAAGGATCAGGGAGCAGCCATCGTTCATGTGAAGATACGCCTGCTCACTCAGGAATGTCGTCATGGGCGGGCAAACGTAACAAGCAGGTGGTGATGGCTGACAAGTCACATGTGTTTAGGAAGCTTTGTTTTTCTTAATCTTTTAGAAAACAACCCCAGGATCTGCACACACTTCTCTGAGCCTACTCCAGAGCCAGAAGAGAATTCTGAAAAATTATACACGCTTCCAAGTCTGTTATGGGAATAAGCTTCTGGGAGATTCTGCCTATTTCCCTCAAAATCTGAACATCGTCACAGTCAGGTACTTATTCCTGCCACTCTGACAAGAGCAGGAGTATTAACTCTGCCTACAGTAAAATATTCATATGAAAAATAAAATGCGTTGCAATTTTATGCATTACAACTACTATGAGCTGTTAATGGCTTAGGTGTCCAGACACATCTCATTCCTCAGGAGGGCTCGTTTCCAACGAGGACACTTCTCGTGTGGCTAATTCGGTCCCCTCGTTTTGAACTATTGGCCATAGGCGTGCTGATTCTTCTGTTTACTTCTCCTGACATGGAATCTGTGTTTGTCTCACACTGAAAGTTGAGACGGATTCTGTCAGAATTGTTTTTGTTCCCTTCCAAATGTTTCAGTTCCAGAAAAAGGGAGAAGGAAAGTGTATCGTTTTTCTTGGCCAGATTAAAATTCCAATTGCCTGGAAGGATGAAGAGATCAGCAGAAATTGCCTCGCCGGCAACCTTCACCCCAACCCCATCTCACACACTCACACTCACACTCACACACACACACACACACACACACACACACACACACTAAAGCAGCAGTCAGGTGACTCTGGGCTGTTTGCTGCACAGAAGTGATGTATTAGAAAAAAAGGAAAGATAGGCACCTGGGTGGACCAGTCCGTTAAACCTCTGACTCGGTTTTGGCTCAGGTCATGATCTCACGGTTCGTGAGTCTGAGTCCCATGTCGGGCTCTGCGCTGACAGTCTGGACTCTGCTTGGGATTCTCTCTCTTTGCCCCTCCCCCACTCCTTCCTCTATCTCCACTCTCACAAAATAAATAAATAAACATTTAAGAAAAGAGAAAAAGGAAAGAAAAAGGAATCTCTTTCCAGCTCTTGAGCTTTGAATAGCTGTGTTCCCGAAGCATCGCTTTTGGGAAACTTTCTTCCCTGTGATCAGAGAAGCAACGGGATTGTGGGTGAGGGATGCCCATCTCCACCAGAGGAAGGAGGACTTTTTCTTTGTACAAAGGTACTTCTGCTCACCAAGCAGGGAGCCTGCGTGGCTGTGCACACCCACAGGGCACACTGTTTCCTGTGCGGACCATCCAGACGGGTGTCTTTTTCTGATTTGCGCGAAGGCAACATAAATGCTCACGGAGACCCGGGGGTGGGGGTGAGGGGTGGTCCTGAGCAGGAGGCTCTGTTTTCCGCACTTAAATTAGGCCAAGGAAGGTCAGGAAGTAAGGAGAGGACCTGGGTCTGCTTCCCCATGGAAATTCCTGGGGAGAGAGGAAGACTCTAGAGAAGAAATGGTTACAGGACATATGTGGGCAGAGGGAACTTACCTCTGGCTGTCTCCTGTATGGGAACAGGGAGCAGGGGCAGCAGCTTCTCTGCTGCCCCCAGGGGGATAGAGGGCCAGCTCCATCATGAACTTCACAGACACGGAAACGGAGGAAGGAGAGGGCATGCACAGAGGAGGCTAGCTGGGGAGGGGGGAATCGGAACCAGAACCCCAACGATCAACACCTGTTTTCCCCTGACCTGTGGCCCCCTCTCCTCACAAATGCACACCTTCTTATAATAGAAGCTTACCAGAATTTGGGGTGGGGGGAGCGGGGGACAATGCAAAGGGCGGTGGACCCACAGTGGACCAAGTTTAAATTTCCTCCATGATGGCAGAATAGGAGCTTGGGGTAGAAGATAAGTGGTTACAGGGGGTGCCTGGGTGGCTCAGTCGGTTAAGCATCTGACTTCAGCTCAGGTCACAAACTCATGGTTTATGGTTTCAAGCCCTGCGTCAGGGTCTGTGCTGACAGCTCAGAGCCTGGAGCCTGCTTCAGGGTCTGCGTTTCCCTCTCTCTGACCCTCCCCTGCTCACGCTTTCTCTCTCTCTCTCTCTCTCTCTCAAAAGCAAATAAACATAAAAAAAACTTTTTTTTAAAGGAGATAAGTGGTTACAGGAAAAAGGAAATAAAATAAATAAAAGAGGGTACATTTTTGCTTCCCTGTATTTTGTAGGCTGAGTCATACCGGCTATCCTTCCTTCTGCCCAGTCAGGCACCACTGTTTATTTTGAGACAGAGATTTCTAATACTACCTAACATCATGCTTTTAATCAGCACGAAGTGCATATTTTTTAACTTGGCAAACGATGTAGTTCCTTAGAAAAACATTTTTTTTAATGGCACGATTCTCAAAAACAACATTTAAAGAATTCTTAAGCAAATTCAAATTTCTCTGATATTAAATGGAAATATCCTGACCTCTTACATTCTAGACGGAGTTTGCTAATAGTACAAATATTTCAGAATTTATTGGTAAAATAATAGTCTGTATTAAGTTCCAATTATTCTGTTAATGTTTAAACCATCTTGGGGCTCCTGGGTGGCTCAGTCAGTTAAGTGTCTGACTTTGGCTCAGGTCATGATCTCACGGTCCATGAGTTCGAGCCCTGCGTCGGGCTCTGTGCTGACAGCTCGGAGCCTGGCACCTGCTTCGGATTCTGTGTCTCCCTCTCTCTCTCTGCCCCTCCCCCACTCGTGCTCTGTCTCTGTCTCAAAAATAAATAAGTCTTAAAAAATTTTTTTACACATCTTAAGTTACCTAAGCTCAGCATGTTTGTCTTCTCATTTTCAAGAAACAAATTCGTTTTGCGCCTCAATGAAAAGGTACACTTGTATAAAAAAAGACGTTTCAAACAAAATGGGACATTTCGACCCATTTTAAAAAAGCAGCAGCCTGGTAAATAAATACAGGCATGTAAATAAAGGTCTCTGGCTTTCTTCTCTTCCAATAGTTGGAAGAGACGAATGAAAAAGAATTAATACAGTAATTTTCCTATTTGGCTCCCCTTCTAAACTTTCTTCAGCTCCCCAGCATTTATACCAAATTTGCCTTAGTTCTTATTTGAAGGGGACAGTCATAAAAAAGTCTTGAGAAGTGTTATAAAGTTTCCTAATTAAGATACACATTTTTTTCTAATATGGATTAAAACAAATGTTTTCTGTATTTACAAGCGTTCGGTATAACAGCAACAACATCCCTCTGGTTTACAAGTCAAAAGTGAGGAAAAATACACGTCGCCTTTTGCTTTTACGGAAGCACACACGTCACGTGCACCCCGATTCAGACACACAGGCTGAAATCTAAAGCACACAACACAAATGGTCACAGGGGGTAAAGTGATCTCTTCCGGAAGGCTATCCCCCGGTAAGCGTATCGCCCCCTTTACAAAAACGCCACATAAGCTAATTCCCATCCTCTCTCTCCCTCTTAGACATTTAATTTCAAGTGCACACTTGTATGGAGCCCATGTTACGCTTGCTGTTCTGTTCAACTAGCTGTTGCTCGAAGGTATGTACGGACGTGGTTTAGACTTCAGGACTTCATGCCCCCAAGGTTAAGGCCACGCACCTTTCCCATCTCCGGCGGGAGGGAGAGACAGAGACACGGAATCCGAAGCAGGTAAGACGGACACTGACTTCCCCACATTCGTCTAACGAAATCCTCAGAAGTGACTGATTTAAACAACTCCACTTCCCATCCTCTCCTGAAGTTGGGGGAGAAGAGGAAGGATGTTTATGGTGGTTGTTGAGCGAGGCTTCAGGGAAAGCTCCCCTTTTTTTTTTTTGGCTTCCTCTTCTTCCCCATCTTTTTTGCAGGGAACAGGAAACGATGACCACGGTACGGTGTCTACACCTTGGGATCTTGAGGCTTCAAGCTCTTGTATTAAGGGTGGCTGAGCCAGACGGCAAGGGGGCTGAATCCCTCACGACGGGATGGGACCACCATTGCAGAGCATGAGGTAAGGTTCCATCGGAGAAGCAGCATCACTAATTGTGTGTGTGTGTGTGTCCCGTGACAGAGACTGAACCTTGAGTAACTTCGGGAGCAGGTTAAGCCCAATCTGTAAGGCTGTGGTCCTTGTACCTGATGCTAGAGGCTGCACGCGGCTGAGAAGGAAAGATGGACATGAGATGAAAGAGAAGACCAACCGGAACACTCCGGCACCATCTGGAGTCCTTGGGACAGACTGGGCCCGTGTTAGGCCTTACTGACCTGAGAGGTGGAAACAGCCTTTAGACACTGGGGACTTTTACGGTGGAGCTAAATGCATACACCTGACCCGGGCATCCAAGAAGCTAAGAGGATCCGAGAAAAGGTGGAACGAGTGTGGGTCCTCACATCAATGAGGTGGGCCAGCAGATATACGAGAACACCCGCGTTCTCGGGTGACCCGAGAACACAGGATGGCTGCCGTGGCCCTTCTCCTCCCCACATTTCCCCAAGAACCTCTGTGCAACCCCCTCTAACCAGGGACACACGGGAAAGGGAATCCCAGAATACAGCGTCACACAGCTTGGAGGCCGTCACATCCTGCGGTTCGTTAAGTTTCCTTTTTTTTTTAATTAAAAAAAAATGGTTTTTTCACATTTATTTATTTTTGAGAGACAGAGAGAGACAGAGCATGAGCAGGAGAGGGGCAGAGAGAGAGGGAGACGCAGAATCCGAAGCAGGCTCCGGGCTCCGAGCTGCCTGCACAGAGCCCAATGCGGGGGCTCAAAACCACGGACCGTGAGATCTTGACCTGAGTCAAAGTCGGATGCTCAACTGACTGAGCCACCCAGGCGCCCCTACATTCCCTTTTTTTAGAACTACTTCATTTGAAACACTGTTAGCAATGAAATACAATCCCTAATGGATGCTGGGCCCCTATAAAGAAATGTTGACTCGTGGCTGAACTAAATAACGAATGTGACATGTGGACTCAGATAACTTCAACAGAAACTTTCCTTGTCTTGATTGCATGTGAGACGCCCCTTTAAAGAAAACTATTGAAAAGCATACTTGGAGAAGGAAAAGTTAAAAGGTCAAGGCATTGCTAGAGAAGGGCAGAATGAAAGAATCATCTTCTTCATTCCGGAAAGAAGGCCGGGAAGGGATAGGTCATTGTCTATTTGGCAACAAAAGACATGGCCAAGAGAACTGTGGGGCTTGTAAAGAAAATTCTGAAAGGTTAATTCCGGGATGAAGGGACAGCATCGCAATGCCAAGTTGTCTTTTAATTTTATTTATTTTTTCTGAGAGAGAGGAGTGTGTGTGAGCAGGGGAGGGGCCGGGGTGGGGGAGAGAAGACAGAGAGAAAGAGGGAGAGAAGAGAATCTTAAGCAGGCTCCATGCTGGGCATGGGGCTCGATCTCACGACTGTGAGATCATGACCTGAGCTGAAATCAACAGTTGGGCACTTAATCGACTGAGCCACCCAGGCGCCCTGAGTTGTTTTGCCTTGTGGCGTAACAGGCACCCTGTTATGTGACATAAGCTTTTGAAGTACAAGCATTTACGTTTTAAGCCCGTTACTGTGTTGTTACAAACAAGACAATTCCTTGAAATCTGGGGAGGCGGGCGGCACACCACTTGTGTCAGGTGGCTCGTCTGGAACTGAGCGAGGACCGCAAGCAGGTTAGTGGAAGCGGGGGCTACCTGTGAACAATAAAGGGGGCAGGAAGCAGAGTGGGGCAGAGAGAGCCTGCAGATCCTGAGGCGGACCTGACTCTTTGGGAAGAAAGGGGAGGGAAGCAGGATTCTCCGCGAAAGCCTCAGCTTGTGATGCACGTTTGACGGGGGGGGGGGGGGGGGGGGGGCAGCTGGAATTACAGAGAAGGTAAGATTGGCCACGTGTCGATGACTGCTGACACAATTACCCCACCCCGTATTGGGGGAGGGTTATCATACAAGTTTCTTTGCTTTTTATATATTTGAAATTTGCCATAATAAACGCTGGCTTATAGGAATGTTCATTCTGTAGAGGCTTTCGATAGCCACAAATGCAGGACCCCAACTGGCAACACACACACACACACACACACACACACACACACACACAGCTAAAAACTTCTTCTACAGCAGACAATGCAGATATTAATCAGTTGTCAAGGTGCAAAACCAAGTCCAGAGATCTCGGCGAGCCCCACATACATCAGTGGGAGCAAATGCTCCCTTTCTGTGAATGAATCACAGCATTCAGCTCCACTCTCTGTCATGCTCCTTGCCGTTTGCTCAAGCCCAGCCAAACCAAACGAGGGATCACCAGTGGAGAGAACTGCAAATGTTTGCAAACTGTGAGCAAATGAGGAGAGAGTCCCACATTTAGAGAGACATGAATTATTGTGTGCAGGTATAAATAAACATTGTTCTCTGCTCAGGGTCTGTCAGCACCTCCGTGCTCCACACAAACCCATCCAGAGATAAATGAGCTAGTGTTACTCATACCTGATGAGCTCCAAAAACCACCTGAAGGGGCACACGCTGTACTTTGCTAAGCTTGTTTGCAAAACTCAGCCCTTGGAATACAGAGCTGCCCACAAAGCACGCAGCCAACTCTGAAATATGTGTTTTTAGGGAGCCATGAGGGCAAAACGGGTGTTCTCTTTTGTTGACCCACGTTCCAGGTCTTGGCAGTGGGCGCTCCGGGAGTCCAGGAGCCCACAATTATTTTCCCCTCTCCCTTGTCCATTTTTTAACTAAGGCATGCTTATTATATGATACGTTTTAAAATACAATCAAAAGGAACATTTAAAATTGCCTTAATTCTCCCAACCAGAAGTAACCACTGCTAATTTTGAACACATGCTTCTAGAATTTTTAATGCATGTATAAAGTCTACAGAATTAAAACAGGAACATAGTGTAGGCAACCTGCATTGTTCATTCAAAAAGAGCCTATGAACGTTTTAATGCCCATAAACAGCCTTTACAACGATATTTACAATGTCTGAGCATATGGACATAAAATAATTTATTTAGTCAAGACGTATTATTGGAGATTTACCGGGAACTGAACCTTTGGGCCGCTCTCAAATTTAATTTTTGCTCCTGAAACTGAGCTTGAGTGACCATTTTCATAGACAACTGTTTCTACCAATCCATTGTAAGGATAAATCCTTAAAAGGAGAATGCACAGATTAGAACTTTTGGAGGCTTCTTCTAGAGAGTACACACGATCCTGTTCCTCATCATCCTACATTTAATAACACTGACTGATAACTATTCTTTTTTTTTTAATCTTTGCCAATTCAAAAGATATCTTTGCATTATATCACTTTTTTAAATTTGTGCTTCTCTCACATTAATGATACCGAAGTTTTTTTTGTTTGTTTTATTTTTAAAAAATTTTTTAACGTTTATTTGTTTTGAGAGAGACAGACAGAGTGTGAGCAGGGGAGGGACAGAGAGAGAGGGAGACACAGAATCGGAAGCAGGCTCCAGGCTCTGAGCTGTCAGCACAGAGCCCGACACGGGGCTCAAACTCACCAGCCGGGAGATCATGACCTAAGCTGAAGTCGGACGCTCAACCAACTGAGCCACCCAGGCACCCCAATGATACTGAAGTTTTTATCATATTTATTGAAAAAATGTGTATCTTCCTCTCTGTTCATATGCTTTTGTGCATTTAGTATTTATCTCTAAGGCTGTTCACATCTCAATAGCAGTATTTCCTTGTCTGTCCTGTGCGATGCAATTTTCCCCCATTTTTGATTGCCTTTTGACTTGATTTGTTCTTTGGAACACAGAAAAGTTTAAGATTTTTAGGTTAAAAAATGCACACACCTTAATCTTTATGGATTCTATGATTTAAGTTGTACATGGACTATCCTTCCCAAGCTTATTTTTTCTTTTATTAACTCATTTAAAATTTTTAATCTATCTAGAATAAACTTTAGAGAGTAGCGTGAGGTATAGACATAACATTTTTTTCTCCCCATGTGATGAGTCAGTGGTTCCTACCCTGTTTTTAGTATAAACACTCTAATTTGTTGTGATGAGCACTGGGTGTTATATACAAGTGTTGAATCACTGTATTGTATACCCGAAACTACTATTATACCATATGTTAATTTGAATTTAGATAAAAATTTACGTATATATGTACATATAAAAATATATACACATATATACATATATACATATATATATATATGCACTCTTTTCCATACTGATTTAACCTATCGCCCTTATCTAAATATGCTAGATACTTATATAGTCTTTGGTCTGTCCTCATTCTTTTCATTCTGTTTCAGTGGTCTTGGTATCTATTCTTGGGCAAGTACCACCAAGTTATTTTAGCTATTGGTCACTTTCTTTTTTTAAGAAATTTTAAAAATGTTTTATTATTTATTTTTGAGAGAGGCAGAGCATGAGCGGGGGAGGAGCAGAGAGACAGAGAAGGAGACACAGAATTTCAAGCAGGCGAGCCTGACGCGGGGCCCGAACCCACAGACTGCGAGATCATGACCTGAGCTGAGGTCTGACGCTCCACCGACTGAGCCACCCAGGTGCCCTGCAATTGGTCACTTTCCAGACGTATTAATACCTTAGTGGAGAGCCCTATCTTATTCCGTTTTGTTTTCCGACTTTTCTTAGCTGTTCTCTCTCATTATTCTTCCTCAAACACTTTGGAATCATTTAGGCACTATGTCTGGGATTACGTTACAGCCATAGATTACAGTGCAGAGAATGAACAGCCTGCGATATTCTCTCTCCTAACACAGAAAGCTGGTGTCTTTTCATGCATTGCAGTTACGTTGGGTGGGGCCATCTGATCAGTTCCGAGCAGTGAGCTGGAACGTCAGAGACATTTACCACGTATGATCAGAGGGAATTAAGAGCATATGTGAGTCTTTCACATTCTCTTCCTCTGAGGTGGTGACCATAGAGGCCATATCCTGAGAATGGTGGAGTCACAAGGTGGAAACAGCCTGGATTCTTGAAGTCCTGCTTGGAGGATGGTAATTCTGAAGTCACCCAGCCCGCACTAAGCTTGAAGTGAGCAGGACGTAAACCTTTGGTTTGTGTCAAGCCATATAGGTCTGCGGCTTTGTTTATTACCGTAGTATAGTCCCTTAGTAAAGGCTGCACATTTCTTAAGTATTGAGAGGTCTCTTGTTACTGTGATAAGGGAGTCACATTTTCACTTACCGTGATGTTCCTTTCTACCGGACAGGGGACCCATCTGCCTAGCAGGAGAGGAAGGGGACAGATAGATACAAGGCAGGAGCCTAAGAGCTCCTGTTCCTGATTGCAGTTCTAGCTCACACTCGGCCAGGGCTGCAGGGCAATGCTCCAGGGTGGTTCTTCCCAGAGCAGACCCACTTTCTGTCTTAAGCCAGCTTTGCTGCTGACCTGCTTTCCTGAGCCCGGGAACTCACTCCAAGCAGAAAGGCCACCGAATGCTTCAGGCAGCCTCTGTGTCTGTACCTGAGACGCTCAATCCTGGATTGTTTGTCCTGGCTCCCGGCCCCTCTAGCTCTGAGTCCGGGGAGGCGGGCATTGGTTGAATTCTGCTTGGTGGCCCCTCCTCCTTCTCTGTGCGGGAGTCTCACCCTTTATGTGTCCTGAAATCGCGGACTGATGGGCTCTTGTCACAATCTGGCCTCACCTATGCTCTAAATTTGCAAGAGTTCTTAGAAATTCCAGCCAAGTGGGCACCACCCCCGATTTCACAGGCACACATGTTCTTTTCATAGAGAATGTGGAGGTGTGTGTGGGGGGGGAGGGGAGAATTAATTAAATGTGTGAGTGCAAATCGTCATTTTAGACTAGTGGTTCTTTCATGGGTATTTTCAGGAGAACGTGGAAAAACTAAGTGCAAACCCAGATGTCAGTGGAGGGAGCAAGTTATCCCCACCCCCCCCCCCCCGCACGTGCAAGAAAGTAGCACTACCTGGATTTATGTTCCCACTGAAACTTCCCTTAGAAAATGGAAATGATTACGGTCAGTTTCAAATGATATTTTTCCCTCGGTTGCATAAATCAGGCTAGCCAGAACTCAGTTGATGTCCTCCTTTGCTTTCCCGCCCCGGTTCCTGCTTTTTCAAACACCCATTCATGAATGAGATCTTATCTGTGGCAAAGGTCTTCGCTAACCCTGGGGTAAAATATATTAAATACGAGTATTTTTTTTTTTTCACAGAGCGAAAACTACTCAACTTAAATGCCTATCAGATTATACCCTTTCTAATATTTTTGGCATGAAAATGATCTATCTCTTATGAAGCAATCTTAACGTACCCTGGATGGTAGTTTGATTTGTTTTAAAATGCCTTCATGGAGTTGTGGGCAATGCTGTGTTTGGTTTCTACATGATTTTTGAAATTTTTTGTGGTCTATACAATCCCAGACCCTAGGAACCACTGGAATGCATCTTCAAATAGTTGCTCAACAAGTGGAATATTTTCTGAGCCTTTGCATTTCTGAGAATGCCCGCCTGTCCCACCGAAAGACGAATTGTTGGGTATAAAGTTCTTAGCTCATAACTTTCTCTACCTCAAAACCCCGTGGAGTCATTTGGCATCTAACTGCTGCAGAGGAAATGTCTGAGACCAACCTCTTGTAAATAAATTTTTACTGAATAGTTGCAAGACTTTTTTTGTTTTTCACTTACACCTTCCTGTTTCTCGAGGCATTGCTGTACGATTTCCCCAGGGCCTTCACTGAGATGGCACGTGTGGTGGCTGATGGCCAAAGGGAGAGATTCTAGAATCACCTAACTTCGAATCTAGTTCCATGCTTCACCAGCCACTGTACCCTTGGGTGGTGTTAGAGGTCACACTGTGTCCGCCAAAATGAGATGCTCAAGTCCTATCCCCCAGGGACCCATGAACATGACTTTAGTCGGAAGTAGGGTCTTTGCAGATGTAATCGAATGAACAGGAGGTCATTAGGGTGGGCCCTAGTTCAGTGACTCACATCCTTATAAGAAAAGGGAGGTTGGGACACACACACACACACACACACACTCCAAATACCTCGTGAAGACACAGACACAGAAGGAAGATGGCCACTGAAGACAGAGGCAGAGGTTGGAGCTCTGCGGCCCTAAGCCAAGAAATGAAAGGCCTGGAGTTATCAGAAGCTAGAAGAGGCAAGGAAAGTCCCTACCATAAAGGCTTCAGAAGGAACACGACCCTGCTGACATCTTGATTTCAAATTTCCAGGGGAGACAACCATTGTTTTAAGCCAACCAGCGTGTGGTCCTCTGTTATGGAAGCTCTAGGAAACGAATGTAGATTTCTCAAAGACTATGCACTTCAATTACTTTATCTATAAAAGGTGGATAATAACTTGTGATAAGACTATAGGGAAGGCGAAATGTGATAAGATAGCAGAAGCTACTAAGTTCTGGCAGGCAGGAAGAATCTAATGAATAGGTTGTACCATCAAGGTGTCCCTTCTCCACCCTCCCATCACCTTCTTTGGGTAGCTCTCTCTCCTGGAAACGTTTTTTCTGCACTCTTGACGTGTTTTTTTTTTTTTATACAAAGCTTATATGGTTTTCATAAAATAATGAAGTCATTTGCCTTAACTGTGGAATTCCTGGGCCACCCCCAAAGATCTTTGGTTCAGTAGGTCTTAGGTAGACCTCCAGAACGAGTATTACTTGGGGGTGTCCAGACATGAACTCTCATTAAATACGGAAAGTGCAATGTAATTTAAGTGGCAGACCTGGTATTAGGATTCCTGTTCTATAAATATGGAAACTGAGGTCAAAGGAAATTTAACCCAAGTCAGAAAATGTAAAATCAAGTAGTTGTGTTTTTTTTTTGAGGCTGAACTTCAAGAACTTCACTAGTTGGATGAAACGTGAAACTCTAGACTGGTATGAAAAAATGCCAGATAATGAGGGCTCCATAATACATAAAATATGGGAGACGATCCAGTATTAGGATTAAGAACACATGGAATCGGAAAGGTTTAAATTCTACTTGTGGCGCTTACTTTCTAGCCGTGTGAACTTGAGAAAACTATTTAGCCTTTGATGGTTTCAAACCCTTCTCATCTGAAAACGGAAACAACCCCTATCGAGGTTCTTGCGGAAGTGACTTGAGACGCCGCGACAAGGCATTTAATACCAAGTAAGTGCTAGATAAGTGACATTATTTTTGTACACACGCATTGTTTTTGATTTCAAAAAAGGGACCAACATGTTCACTCTCTGCTCTTGACTGGCCTTGAATAAATGCAGGGAGAAAGGAAGTCCAGAGGTGAGAATTAGGACCTAATTTTAGAAAAGATATGATGTCCACGCTTTCCTAGGAGCTTATAAATGAGTATTGTTGTGAGAATAACTTCTCTGGGATTCTTCTGATTAACCTGCCTTATTAATTTGTCTCCTTGTACCTACGAATTCTCTTATTTTTATAATATTGACGGCTCACTTGCCAAAATACCTCAGAACCACTTTTAAGAGTTCCCAGTAGCTAATAGAAAATGTGTGCTTGAGGATGCTCTTTCTGGGTTATGATTTTCTCAAGGCAGAGTGCCCAACAGGCCTTGCCTCCTGCCGTGCATGAACATTTCATCCTATTTTTCCGCTCGGCCCCAGGATGCCGTGGAGGGGACCAGGAAAGGAATGCTTTCCTGGTGTGGGGAAGCAGGACAGTTTGATGTCATCAGAGGAGTTGGGCACACAGAAAATAGCAAGCAAAAGGACAGGAAGCTAATGTGCACAAAACTGCTTCTTTTATTTGTGTGTTACCTAAACCACTGTGGATTTCTGTATCGTATTAGAAACAGCCACCACGTTCAAATTTATTTTTGTGGAACGTGACCTGCTTTTTGGGTGTCTGACAATGATTCCAGGTGTTTCTCTACATCCTCTGTCCTCAACAAGCTTTGAGGCCAGGTTGCTGGGCTCCCCTGTCCTACTTGTGGAACTGATCAATCATCCAGGATGCAAGGAACAGGAAACTACACGCTAGCTTAAGCATAAAAACACGCCTGGAGAAATAAGTCTGCAGATAGACCTAACAGCCTTGCTGCAGTGACTCAACAATTTCATCCAGAAACTGGGCTCTATTCTCTCTCTTACACCCTGCCGACCTCTGCTGGTCTCTTCTTAGTCGCAAAATGGCTGCCTTGGCTCCAGGAATCACACTCTTCAGCCCTGCTTCCTGAGTATAAAATGGAAAGATCAAGAAAGCACCTTCTTCTGCATGCCTGCCTTTTTTTTTTTTTTTTTTTTTTTTTAGCAGTAAACAGAATTATTTCCAGAAACCTTGCGGGCAGGTTTCTCCTATTTCTTTAGCCAGGCTGTGTAACGTGGCCATCTCTGGAGGGAAGAAACTCTGGGAAATGCGAATGAGGTAAATCTGATTGACCTAAGGCGATCATGATTCACCTCTTGGGGCTGGGCACACTGTTTCCCTCAACAAAATGAGGCCACTATTAAAGAAGGCAGAAGGCCATGGCAGTGAGTAGAATTTCCTATAGTACATCTTCCTGTTTGGTTTTTTTTTCCCTTTTTCTGAACTGTGGAGCGGCACTTTTCCACTCCCGGTATACCAAGATACCACGTGTGGAACCAAGCCCCGGGGAGCTGAGGGGGAAAAGAGAAGCCGGCAGGTTACAGCTGAGGTGTCCTATCTGATTGGCATGATCTTGGCCTCGATCAGATCCTGATGTGGTCAGTTACCCTGGAGGAAGTATCAACAGATGTGGGGGACTGATGTGAGCTGTTCGAAGCTCACAGGAGGCTGTTCTTTAAGCTCTAATCCGTACAGGGAGGGGAGGACATCTGTTCCGACAAGAACTCTGGGGGGTTTATCTGCCCTGGCTCCAAATCTAGCTTGTGTCCCGTGCCTCAGCCCTGCTGGAGCTGGGAGCCGGCACGCCCCACACCTGCGGGCTCACGGCGTGGCTTTGCCAATAAGGGGCAGCAGTGCTGTGCGGCTGGGACCGGGAGAAGGGGCCCCCTCTTCCCACCTGCTGCTGGGCTGCCGGCAGCTCGTGTGCCTCTCCCTCCCATGCCTATCCTCGCCAGCAGCAGATGGGCCTGGTGTGTGGCTTCTCTGACACTTCAAGAACCAGCCAGGTCAGGTCCCCCTTGGAGACCCGAGCAGCCCTGTTCCCCTAAGTCTCTAAACTGTAACAATCCTGACCTCTCCCTTTTCTTCTCCCAGCCAGACAGGTGATACCTGCTTCCGGCAGGTGCTACCTCTCCGACGCCTCACAGGTCCCTCTTTACCCTCCCGATTGCTCAGTCACCAATTCTGTACGTGTGCATCTGTATGTTAAATTTCCTGTTCAAAGGATGGGTGTGAATCCTCTCTCCTGACCGGCCCTGATTCAGTAGGGCTGTCCAGAAGAGACAGACAGCCAGGGGCAGAATCCTGAGATAGCCACACCTCCTGACACCTGAGTTGTCTCCTGTCGTAGCAGATTACCTTTCCTAAGCCTCCAAAAGAGGATAAAGGCAGATAAAAGCTACCGTTCATTATTATTTTAAAGCAATTTTTACATGTTCATTTATTTAAAATTAAAAAAAACATTTTTTTTTGAGAGTGAGCAAGCATGAGTGGGGGAGGGGCAGAGAGAGACAGGGAGACAGAGAATCTGAAGCAGGCTCCAGGCTCCAAGCTGTCAGCACAGAGCCTGATGCGGGGCTCGAACTCACGAACTGCAGAGATCACCACCTGAGCCGAAGGTGGACACTTAACTGACTAAGCCACCCAGGTGCCCCTAATGTTTATTTATTTTTGAGAGAGACAGAGAGGGAGACACAGAATCCGAAGCAGGCTCCAGGCTCTGAGCTGTCAGCACGGAGCCCGACGCGGGGCTCGAACCCACAAACTGTGAGATCATGACCTAAACTAAAAGTCGGACACTTAACTGACTGAGCCACCCAGGCACCCCAAGCCACTGTTTATTATTGAGTAAGGCTCTGGACACACACAGTTATGGGGAAACCCTAACTCCGGTGAGCAGCACCAGACCAGGTGGGAGGCCAGATGACTAGAACAAGTCTGAGTCCCTTTCAAAGCAGGAGAGCTGTCTCAGGCAAGGAATACACCTAGGCCTGTCTCGTCCTCCAAGATCATGGGATCAGAAGAACCATCAAAGGTGACAGGGAGTGGTAGTATATTCCAAGAGAAGAAAACCAAAGACCAGAAATCTCAAAAGACTGAACCCAAGGAAAAGACATGAAGACAAAACCCAGTCTTTTAATCTCTTTGACCATCCTTCCAAAAGCTCGACTCTCAGCAGAGTAACATCCACACCTTCCAGCATTTCATTAGTGAAGACATTACAGGTGGAGTAAAGGGCAAGAATGACAATAGACAAGTAAAACCCTGGATTGCAAGTAACTTGTTTTGCGAGTGTTCTGCAAGACGAGCAAACACGTCTAATAAATTTTAACTTGATAAACGAGCGATGTCTTGCAACGTGAGCCGTATCTGACGCTGAATGTCACATGATTGCCACTGAGCCAAAGGTTGTTGAAATACGCTTTGATATACGAGTGCTTTGGATTGCAAGCATGTGTCTGGAACAAATCATGCTTGCACACCAAGGTTTTATTTCTAATGAGATGGAAAAATGTTGACCTGCATGTCTAGAGAGGAAGTTCTCTCACTTAGAGTAAATTAACCTCCCTACACCTCACTTTCCAAATCTATGAATTGGAAAGGTCGAGCTACACAGATGTTCGAGGCCTACCTACTCCCTGCAAGTCCTATCGACCTACATTGAAAACACATTGCAAAGGGCAGGGGTTCATATATGTCTTTTCCCAAAGAAACCTGTCCAGGAAAAAGAAGTCTAATGAAACAAGAGAGTTCCAAATCAGGAAGTCTGATTCACCTAAGACTAAGTAAAAATCGTCAGTACAAATATGTTGCAATCTCCTAAACTGTGTGTGTGTGTGTGTGTGTGTGTGTGTATGTGTGTGTGTGTGTGTGTGTGTGTGTGTGTGTGTAAGGCTAGCATTTTCCAAGTTTTCATGGTATTTCACAAAATGGGTTGCATTCAAAATGTTTGGAAACAACAGGGTTCAACAAAATTGTGGCAGACTTCTAGATGCTTACCCCAAATCCACTTCCTACTTCTTCCTCAGTTTTAATGTCACTTTAATATGATTTGTGACAGCAAGATGGCTAGGTCCACAGTGATGAACTGTGACTGGCATAATTAAGCTAGTCACAGCTTCCCTTGCAGCTATGGGCATTATATGTAGCCATGGAACCCTGTTCTTTCCAGAAGTACCTCCAAGGATGACTTTTCAGGAAGAATATGCTTTGAGACTATTGATGTGGGCTAACTTAATCACAATCACAAGACAGGGGAATGTTCTTCCTGACCGATCACGCCAGGAAGTATTCATCGTTTAGGCATTTCTCACATTTCACTCTGGTTTCTCCCAATAAGTAAGAACCTATGCATTAATTCATGTACTTAATCATACCTTGCCCCCGTTTTTAGAAAGGATTTACAACGAAGGAAAAATCTGTTGCCCAAAAAGGTACATGTCTATTAAACGCTTCGATTATCATAAGCCAAGAGCACTTGGGAATTCCAATTTTCTGAGTGTATGAAATATAACATTCATGTTAACCAATCTTTTAGACATAGCTGTGTCATCGAGTGAAAAAAAAAAAAGAGGCTGAAATGCAGTAATTCTCAGTTTTGTGTACAAAAATCACCTCTGGTGCTTAAAAAGAAAATTACAGGTCTCGTCCTTCCATTCCACACCCTTTCTGATTTAATTGGTCTGGAAGTGGTTCAGGCATCCGTAATTTTTAAAGCCCTTTGGGTGACTGTGACGGACAGCCAAGGTTGAAATAGAGTGCTTTATAAATCTCAGAAGCTGTGACATTTCAAGATGCTTGGTGAATAAGGTTGTATGGTATGGTGGAAATAACACTGTAGCAGGTGTCAGGGGTTCCAGTCTTGGTTCTGGAACTCAGTAGCTCGGTGACTGTGGGAAGATGACTTAAAACCCCGAGCCTTAAAATGCTATGGATATAAACGTCAAATGTTTATAAAAGCGTATGATAAAGTATAAGGAGTGTGAAAACTTTTAAGATAGTATTAGATACTGTTTTTCTCTTTATGGAGTGTTCTTTCCCTTGCATGCAGGAAAAAATCTGTTCCTCTAACTAAGTAGAGTTCAAATCTCTGAGGCCTTCCCTGACCCAATTAGAATTGCGATCTCATCTGTATTTCTGCAACATCTTCTAAATTACCCGATCACACTGAACCCGTTAACTGACACCCCCTCCCACCCCGACTGGTACAGGGCAAGCTTCTACAGCTCAGAAGAATCGTATTTTCAGTATCCTGTGTTTAGCAATATTAGCTACCATGGAAGACAGCCAGAAATTGCCCTTATGGAACCCAGCTCCCTATTTCTCTCCTCGTTTTCAAAAGCTGAATCTTTTTTCTTCAGTCCTTTTACTTGGAGAACTCCAACATTAAGGAAAAAAAAAGAGAACAACAGAGGAAGGGAGGGCTTCTAAGATCTGCTCTGGTAATCACAACACCAATGGTCATTATTAGAACCTATCCGTAGTGGGCGTCTGTCTCCCCCTTAGAAAGACGTAATATTTAATTCTTGGGACCCTCTTACGAAATATATGTTATTACCCCTAAGTGAGGTTCAGAGGGCTTCTGTAATTTGCTCCAGCGGGTCAGAAGGGCAGGAGGTGAAGTGAGGACGCGAATGCAGCCCTCCCACCGGAGCCCGAGGTCAAGTCCCACACGCACCTTCTACATCCTGTGATGCTCTGGTGATTGCATTCCCTGGTGTGGCTCAGGTCCGACAAGTAACCTTGAGTTCACCGGTCTTCCCACTTGGTAGCTAACACGGTAAGGCTGCAACTGGTCAGATTGGAAGGCGGAGGCATCGTTCCAAGAACCAGTTCCTCTTGACGATACAGTCAGCAAGAAGCATCCCAAACGTGACTTTGAAGCGCGCGGTGTCCAGCCCGGCCCATCGCACGAGGCCCTGGGATCCGGCCAGAAAACGCCTGGAAACCTCTGCAAACAAAGGTGCGGGGCCGCCGTCCTCTCCTCCCCGGAAGCCTTGGCCGTTCCGTGTTCCTCGCGTTTCTCGAAAGGACCTCAGGCCTCCGACCTCCCAACTCTACACGCTCCCGCCCAACCCGCGAAAACACCTGCAGCCACGGCCCTGTCTCGCCGCGTCCCGCCCTCCGGAAGTGACGCACAGGAAGCGGCTCTCCTCCCACGGGGGCGGGGAAGGAAGATGGCGGCGCCCAGCAGCCGGTGAGGAGAGAGGACACGGGGGACCCCGGCGGCCGGACTCGTGCGGTATGGCCGCATCCCCGCACACTTTTTCCTCACGCCTCCTGACAGGTACGGCGCCCGCCCTTGGCCGCGACTGTGGGAAAATTCTCATCTTTTTGCCACGTGCAGGGCCGCGGTTCCGGCCGGCTGCAACCTTGGGAGCCCTTGGCGAGGTCGGCTGGGTACCGGTGGGGGGAAGTGAGCTTTGGAGCAGCCTGCAGTGAAGAGGCCGGGGAGCGAGGGTCGTGCTGTGGCCCCGGGGGTCCACGCCGCCTCCGTCCCCCCACCCCCGGGGGGGCTGGTGTCTGGGGCTGCTTTCGGTTTTCCGAGCGGAGGCTGCGCGGGAGGACGGAGGAGAACCTTGGGGCCGCAGGAGCCTCCTGGCTGCTCAGAGCCTCCTTTCCTAGTTGCAAGTATAAGTGACTTGTCAGCTCCCCTGGTGAGGACGGGCGAGCGCCTTGCCGTCGCTCGGAAGCCTTGTTCCCATAGAAAGGGTTGTGATGACAGCGAAGATAACGTTGTCGTGATGAAGTGACACAGATTGTGACAACCACAGAGGGCGGAACACCGCCCCGCTCAAACTTTTGGCTTTCCACCGTCGGCGGTGGCCCCTGATGGCCATCCTCCCGCTTGAAAGACCTGTAACAACTCTATGTTGAAGGCGGTCTGCGCCCCCGTGGCCCTTTGCCCCGTCTGGGCTCAAGTGCCACCTTTTCAGAGATGCCTACCCCGACCGCCCTGTTTAAGGTAGAGCCCACCCCCACCCCGCCCCTCTCTTCTCACATCCCTCCTATTTCTCTCCCCACGGTTAGCACAATCTGTAATTGTTGGTTTACATACAGGCTTATTGTGTGTTTCTCCCAACTAGACTGTTAACCCTGTGAAAGTTAGGGACAGTTTCTCTACTGGCTCATCTGTGGGCCCCCAGGGCCCAGAACGGTACCCCGTGTGTATTGTTGGCTCTCAGTATTTGTTTGTCAATGCGTGGTGTTTGTTCATTCGTTATGGAGATACTAAAGAACTGTTTTTTTTTTTAATTTTTTTTAACGTTTATTTATTTTTGAGACAGAGAGAGACAGAGCGTGAACAGGGGAGGGGCAGAGAGAGAGGGAGACACAGAATCTGAAACAGGCTCCAGGCTCTGAGCTGTCAGCACAGAGCCTGACGCGGGGCTTGAACTCACAGACCGTGAGATCATGACCTGAGCCGAAGTCGGACGCTTAACCGACCGAGCCACCCAGGCGCCCCACTAAAGAACTGTTAAAGAGGAGGCTGGGAACTGTTTTGTACCTCCCCCCCCCCCCAGTAGTTTTGATGAAAACCAACGGCTGAGGAATGTGTTGTTCCAGGTCCATATTGGAGGTAGGTAGGAGAGGCTGGGGACTCCCTTCTGGTCAAATCCCAGAACCGTTTTTTAGGCGTCACCTGTCACAAGCTCCCTGCAGCACCCAGCAATGTGGAGCACAGCGGCTCTATGAAATTCCTTTCTTTCTCTTGATAAAATAACAAACACTGACTTGAAATATTACACGTTAAAATAACCAGGTTATTTTATGGGTCTCTCTTGGCTGTGTAATCTCGGGGCATATCATTTGTGTTCTCTGGAATTGAGTTTACACATCTATAAAACAAGGGAGGCAGTTGGACCAGATGATCTCAAAGGTCCCTTCTGGTTCAGAAAGAAGGAAGGAGGCGGGGGGAAGCGAGAGGAAGTATAGACGAAACCAGATGGGCCATGGTTGTAGTAATTGTTAAAGCTGGGGAGTACGTAGTGGGAGCTCACTGTGTTCTTACGTAATTGCGTGTGATGGAAATTTTTCGTAATGAAAAGTTTTCTTACAAGGTCCGTGATTCTTTTTTTCTGTCCTCCCTGACCGTGAGCGTTCTTTGATCCCGACCCCAGGCGCTCATTCTCAGAGAGCTCCTCCTTTCCGCGTGTTTGAATTGTCACCTCTGCACGGAGGTTTTCCAGTGTGCATTCCTCCGACTGGCTGCTTCTCTGCCTGTCAGTTCTGTACTTTCCGCTTCTTAGAGAACAAGCTCCCTTAACCGCTCAGAGCTCCCCAGTTCCCGTAAGTGGGCCGCGTGTGGTTCCCATGCGTTGTTGCTGGCTCAGTCTTTTCAAAGCTGGTATGAGAGGAATTAATAGACAGTTTAGCTTCCTGAGCCCGTGAACACGGTTGCCAGAAAATCTGCCAGGAAGAAGTATACAACCTGCTAATGTTCCAGTTGGAAGGTCGTTATGAGAGCCTGATACATGGAAGCAACGTGGTTGGAAAGGGTAGCAGAAAGGTAGAGTGGGATTATATTAGGCATCTAATGGTTATGTCTGCTTTTGCTTCTGAAAATTCAAAGTGTTTTGTAGCCATTACAAGAAATTCAGGACCTTTCAGTTGCGCGTGTGTGTGCACCACATTTTAAAAGCTCTACCATCATGGGGGCGCCTGGGTGACTCAGTCGGTTGGGCGTCTGACTCTTGATTTTAGCTAAGGTCATGATCTCACGGTTGTGGGATCGAGCCCGGTGTCAGGTTCTGTGCTGAACGCGGAGCCTGCTTAAGGTTCTCTCTCTCCACCACCCCACCCCCAGCCTCGTGCGCGCAGGGACCTGCTCGCTCTCTCTGTCTCTCTCTCTCTCTCTCCCCCTCCCCACAAAAAGAAAAGCTCTACTGTCGTCTTGACTCAGTATTGGTGCGAATAGTGGATATGGTCACGTGTTTGCAGATTTTTAATGTTAAGTATCGTAAGCTCTGTGGACCTTCAAACCTATATTTGCTTAAGTAGGGCTGAAATGTCTTTCAGTCTCTAGGCACTGATGCATAGAAATACAACACGTTTTGACCGAATGAAGTGTTTTCATCGTTTAAATGTGAGGTTTCCGAGCTGTTTTTTTTTTTCTTACTACTATTCTGGAAAATCTAGGTTTGACACACTTAACCTTGAGAGATATTTTCCAGGATGGTTCTTTCCTTCCCAGCAACTTGTACTTCTCATTGGACCAAATGGCCTCAGAACTGGTTTTAAAATCCTATCTTTCCGGGGCGCCTGGGTGGCTCAGTCGGTTAAGTGTCTGACTTCAGCTCAGGTCATGATCTCATGGTTCGTGAGTTCGAGCCCCGTGTTGGGCTCTGTGCTGACAGCTCAGAGCCTGGAGCCTCCTTCTGATTCTGTGTCTCCCTCGCTCTCTGCCCCTCCCCCGCTCCTGCTCTGTCTCTGTGTCTCTCTCTCAAAAATAAACATTAAAAAAATTTTTTTAAGTCCTATCTTCCCAAAGAACAGTATCAAGGCAATAAAAGGAAAATTATACACCATCCAATTAAAAAACAAAAAACGAGCCCTTGACTATCAGAGGACTCATTTGAAAGGAAATTTCAGAGGACTGATTTCAGTGTCGCTCTCCCCCTCCTGTGTGCATATGCAGGCAACGCACACTCACACGTATGGGAAATAAGTATTTCATAATTCACTGAGGTCGGAGAGTCTGATTTCAGTGAAGAAGTGACATCTCCAGTCTAAGATAATTGCCATGTGTTCTGAGGGGCAGTGATGCTGCTACCCACAGTCCCCGTAGGTCACGTAGGAAATCCAGACATCAGACGTTATCTCGTCATTGTATCGAGAGCACTCTGCTGAGCTCTTGGAGCAGAGGTGAGTAAAGGGGAACCCCTGCCATCAAGGAACCCCCAAATAAGATGGCGGAGACACATGGAAAGTTTCCGGTAAGAAGCGCCACTGAAAAGAGTTTAATGTGCCAGGAGGGTCTGAAAATTTGACAGGCAGAGAGCAGAGGCAAGACACCAAAAGCAGGGAAACATCGACAAAGAAGGACAAATTGTGAAATGTGTGGCGTGCCTAGAGGAGAGTAAGGAGTTACACACACACGTCTAGGCCAGTAAGGTCTGTCCTGGGCTTCCAGAAGAAACCCTATCTGTTACAACCCATCCATGTCGAGATACTGAGACAGCAGTGGGAAGTAGGCATGAGGACCCTAGAAATGAGTTGAAGATTAGAAGTTACCCTAGAACTGCATTTGCTCAGGGACAATACGCAGTGGGGCACGGTTGTCTTGAATTGGCCACCCACAGCAAGACATGATGGCACAAAAAGCTGAGAAGCAATGAGTGAAGGTGGGGGAGAACCAGAAATATTTAGTGTCGTGGAAGTGATAAAACCCTCCCCTTCCATGGCCTTACACAGAAGCATTGGATTTGTTATTTGGGAGGAGGTATGGTTTGATTAAAAGCCAAATTCAGACACAGCTGTTTTGCTGCTTTTTTTTTTTTAATTAAAAAAAAATTTTTAATGTTTATTTATTTTTGAGAGGGAGAAAAACAGAGTGTGAGCGGGGAGGGACAGAGAGAGAGGGAGACACAGAATCCGAAGCAGGCTCCAGGCTCCGAGCTGTCAGTACAGAGCCCAATGCGGGGCTCGAACCCACAAACTGTGAGATCATGACCTGAACCGAAGTCAGACACTCAACCAACTGAGCCAGCCAGGCGCCCCTGGTTTGCTTCTTTCTGACATGATTGATAGAGCCCCATTTCACTGAGGACTGTTTCACCTTCCTTTTGGTTATTCGTCTTCCCCAACGTGGCCAAAATATTAATCTGAAATGTATTTACCAGTTTATTGTTACTGAGAAAAACTGTCTCTCATTTTCTGCCATTTTAAAACATGTTCTTTGAAGTTTATTTATTTTGAGAGGAAGGGGGAGAGAGAGAATGGCAAGCAGGCTCTGCACTGTCAGCGCAGAGCCCAATGCAGGGCTCGATCCCACGAACTGTGAGATCCTGACCTGAGCCGAGATCAAGAGTTGGACATTTAACCAACTGAACGACCCAGGTGCCTCTGTTTTAAAAGTGACTGACTTGTTTATTTATATTTTCTCAAAAAGATCAACAGTGCGGGCATTACAGCATTTAATATACTAAAAGCGTAATGATTCCCAAATGGAAAATTTCCCATCCCTGCTGAAGAATTACGCTGCCTTGGTGAACCACTGCAGTGATTGGCAAACCCGATCAGAGGTCTGACCCATCACGCAAGCGTTGCTTACCGCGGTGGCCGGCTTGGCTTCCGGGTAGGTGCCGTCAGCATTTGGTGAGGAGCACTAATCATGGGAGCATTGTTTTCCCCTTTTCTGTGTTACAGGTTGGGTGGGAGGATGTGTCTGGTATCTGGAAGGAAGAGCTATGCAGGAATCCCCTCGCGAGTTCATGCGTCTTTTCAGGAGCGTCCGTAAGCAGTGGATGACATTTCAACACTTTACCTTCCTCAGGCGCATGGTATGTTCAGAAGCACACTCCCCACTCTGCTGCTATTTGCCTTTTCTTTCTTTGTAGGAGGAAATTTGAGACATTCCTGTTATCAGAAGAGCCGTAAGAAGTGCTGCTTGAAAAAGATTTTTATTTAGTGTCCTCTCGAGTTTATCCAAAACTTGAATTCCTCGTTTTGATTATTAACTGAAACCAGAATAACCCTGGTGTCCAAGGCTAAAAGTATGATCGTGAACTTATTGATAAAGTTTGGAGAAAGATTGGAAACTTCTGGCATATTTCACCTAGGGTAAAATTAGGAAAAGCTGAACCGTTATCACACATCTCTTTAAATTCTTTAAGGTTCTGTGAATGTATCAGTAACGTAGAAATAATTTCTTTACCAGTGTGACCTGTGTTCCCGCATCAGCCTTGCATCCAAAAGTCTTTGAAACGCAGGCACTTCTGAGTAGACTCAAGCAAACTGAGATCTTGTCATTTGCTAGGGACTTTATAGTGAGCTTTGCTCATACATCTCGGGCCTCTGGGCTGGTTCCATGATCTCGTGGGCCACAGGGTAACTTACTCCTAATTAGCAGTGAGGACATCTGCCATTTTCTCAAATAGAAAAGTACAGAATGGAGAAATGAGAGCTGAAAACTCATAATTATGACACAGGTATGAACAGTTAGCAAACTCATCCTCTAAAGTCTGATTTGATACTTCTCTCATCTTTTTTAACTTAGAATGCCCACCTTAAAACTTAAAAGTAACAAAATCTTAATGAAATGTTATTTTGATAAGAGATTTACATTTCCAGAGATGTTTAGATTTCTTAAGTTGGGGATCAAGGATAATGGATATTTAGAAGCATGTATATAATGCCTTTTTTTATATAAATACAACTCTGGTTCATTCACGAGTTTTCATTCCTTTCTAGGACTAGTGTATGTCATTTCAAGTCTTTGTGACGTAACTGAAAATCACTTAACTGGTTATCAGAATAGGTGGGTCCAGGTACCAGGGACACATACAACTAACTCGCCCTTGACTTTGTCACTTTATTTCTGAGCTTTGGTTTTCTCTTCTGTAAGTTAAAGAAAGAGATAATAATGATCATGATCCATTTTCTTTTTTTTTTCTTTTTTTAATTTTTTTTTTTTCAACGTTTATTTATTTTTGGGACAGAGAGAGACAGAGCATGAACGGGGGAGGGGCAGAGAGAGAGGGAGACACAGAATCGGAAACAGGCTCCAGGCTCTGAGCCATCAGCCCAGAGCCCGACGCGGGGCTCGAACTCACGGACCGCGAGATCGTGACCTGGCTGAAGTCGGACGCTTAACCGACTGCGCCACCCCGGCGCCCCTTTTTTTCTTTTTTTAAAATGTTTTTTCAAATTTAATTTTGAGAGAGGAGAGAGAGAGACAGTGCAAGTCGGGGAGGGGCAGAGAGAGAGGGAAACATAGAGTCAGGCTCCAGGCTCTGAGCTGTTAGCACAGAGACCGATGTGGGGCTCGAACTCATGAACTGCAAGATTACCATCTGAGCTGAAGTCAGACGCTTAACCAACTGTGCCACCCAGGCGCCCCAGTGATCCTTTTTCTTAAATAGCCTTTTGGAAGCTTAAATAAGATACACAATTTATAAACTGTAAAGATATGTATTCTGTAAAACCAGAAAGGGCCCTACTATGTTAGTAGTTATTACTTTTCACTGGTAAGCAGGAGAGATTGTTGGACTCTACAACTCGTGTTCTTCCCACATACACAGCGCTTTAATGTCACTTAGTCCTGAATTCTACCCCACCGCTGAGCCCCTCTCTGTTTGCCTATGAACATTGAAAGTCGACAGTAGGTTTGACTTGGGCTCTCAATGATAGAAAACTTTTTCACCGTATTGGACGTTTAACCTCCAGCTTGTGGTACTGTGTTGAGGAAAATGCTGGAGGGTATGAATAAGAAATAAATTTCTAGGACTCTCTAAACCATAGAATTAAAAATCGCTGCTGAGGCATTATAGTCTCTGTACCTCTTAGCATAGAGATTTCCTTGTGGAAGACATTCTAGCATTCATTGATTCAGCATACGTTTACAACGGTTGAGGAAAATCTCTCAAGTCCAGTATCAGACTGACGGACGGTGTTACTAAACAACCGTCTAAGAGCCTTTGGGGCCTTGGGTTGATAGTAACGTGTACTTTTTTTATTTAGTATGTCACACAACTGAACAGAAGCCTCAACCAGCAAGTAAAACGGAAGCCAGAACCCACAGTGTCCCCTTTCCTTGAGAGAAGCTCTTTGGCTCAGGCCAAAGCAGAGACCTGTGCAATGAGACCTCTTCCACCCCCCCACCTACCTTTATCCAGAAAGCCCAATGACAAAGAACTGCTGGAACTGGAATCGGCCTCCGTAATTGAAGGCTCACTCGATGTGGGAAGAGAGACCAAGGATGAAAAGCAGTGGAAAGAGATGAAACTCCATTTGGATGATTTGCCAGGAATCTTGGCTCGGCTGTCCAAAATCAAACTCACAGGTACGTTGCTTTTCCTGTATCGTCAGGTTCTTGCTTAAAGCCTTACTTGTGGTCAGATGCCGCCGCCCCCAAAGGAATATCTTCAAACTGCTGATCCTCCATTGGTGGTTTTTGCTGTCTTCAGCGTAATTGAGATTTAAAACCAAGTTTTCCAAACTCCGTTTACACGGAACTGTAAATGGTTTTGCACCAAACGCGTGGTACTAAAACTAGTCTCTCTCTTACTCGCAATTAAAGTACAATGCCTGTCCTGCATATTTCTCATCTTTTGCGTTTTTACACCTGCTGTCCTTTAAAGCTGCAGTGGGATAATGAGTTCGGGTTGAGGCCTGGAAACGAAAATCCCTGCACGCCTGTGCTTGGTACGCAGCAAACCTGCGGTGGCCACCAGGACTCCGAGCTCACTTCTGGGTTTTGCTTCTTGTAGGGCCTCTGGGATTGTCCCAGGCATGTGGAGATTTAGCGCACTTCTCTCAGAAACAGGTCTGGAACCAGATTTTCGTTGCCTAAGTCTAGCAAACCGTACCAAATTTTACCATACGCGTTGGGTATTAACCCGTAATCGTGTCAGTTGGTTGTCAACAGCCACCAGTGACTCAGGCGAAGCTTCATTGTTGGCATCCCGTCTCGTAGCTAAGCGTAAAAGTAGCTTATTGTGGGCTAACCCTGTGTAGAAGGTGGGGTCTGGGTCATCCTGCAGCTTGAAGACACGGTCTCTCCTCTTCTTGGACGAGCATAGGGAGAAGTATAACGGGCGAAACATAAAGTTAAACCAGGTACTCTTTGAGGAGAGAAGTGGGAAGTAATGTTAACGGAGTCAAAATGGAGAAACGAACAGATGAGACAGAGAGGCTTTTGAGAGTAGAGAAAACCAGGGAAAGCGGGGTGGTGGTGGTGTGTGTGTTTCAGGAGAGTTGAGCCTGAAATCCAAGGTGAAAGGAGGCAAACTTCTTTCCTCAGTGACCGAGGTCACTTAAAGAAAATCCTTTTTTTTGGGGGGGGGTGCGGGATGGAAAGTAGGCATAGGGAGTTTGACGGGAAGAGCTGAAGAGTCACCGTAAGACTTACCCAGTGTAGCTCTAAAACAGTGAGACTGATTCCAGGGGCCTCCTCGCAAACATGCCTTAGTTCTTTCCAGAAGCTAAGCAAGGAATCATCACATTTCACCGAAGGTTGCTTTCGTCATTTATGTAAGTGGCGTATCGGTGCTGCCATGGTAAGAATGACTCCCGAAAGCGATCATGAGGATGTCACCCCAAAAATGCGTCCTCCCAGTCTGAAGGCAGCGGAACTGACCTCCGCCACCAGCAAGAACTTCTTGCATTGTGTGCACCATCGCTGAACGTGCCCACATCAGTATCCCCCTCTCATCCTGCAAATCACTTCTCTCTCTGTCTCTCTCTCTGTCTCTCTCTCTCTCTCTCTCTCTCTCTGTCCCATTTCTGGCAGTAATAGCAGCATTCTTTGCTTCCCCCAGACCGGAAACCTTAGAATCGTTCTTGAGTCTTTGCTGCACAATCTCCCTTCCTCTCTAGTCTGACATCCAACTGTTAGCGTAGGAGTCTTTTGTAACGCCTATGAGATTTCTCATCCGATTTTCTGAAGCTGCCACCCTAGCTGAGGTCCAAATCATAAGATGTCTGCGGTTACTGCAGGAGCTCCTGGCTGTGATCTCTGCCTCTCTTCTTCTGCCAGACCCACTTTCCTAAAACACTGCCCTCGTGTGTTCCTATCCTACCCAAGAGTCTGCAGTCCTTCCATATGGCCTCCCTCCTCAGCTCTGCCAGACCTGAGAGGAATGATGAAACTCTTCCCCATAAGCAGACTTTTTCCCCCCACCCTGTCCTGCCCGTTAACTGGTCATTACACCCACCATACCCGTTCCTCCTGCCCCTCTTGTATCCAGTTAGCGCCTTTCAAGGCTTTTCCATTAAGCCTTGTCTTGCCTGCTCTTGGCCCGAGTCTCCCTTCTCAAAACTTGGAATATGGCTTTGAAGTCCAGCAGAGTGGAGTTCAGATCCTGGCGAGGTCATTTACTAGTCAACTGAGCCTTTGGGCCGTTTCTCAGCCTTGTTGAGACTTCTTCGTGTAGAGCAGGAACAATGATTATCAGAGTTAAATCACATGGTGCATTCAGAGTACCCAACAGCATGCCCGACGCATGGGAGCACCTTGAAGGTTAGTTTCCAAATGATTACAGGTAGACGTCTGCTTGTCTATTTAACGTATGTTATATTTCCCTTAAGATGTCTGCGGGCAGACATCGTGCCATCTTGTTGAGTACGTAGCTCTCTACGTACAGTGCTTCTCATTTATAAGGACTTGATTGTAGGAGGGAAATTAACAAATTGAAGTTGTCCGGAGGAGGGCAAGTGCAAGGAAGAGGGGGGCTGGAAACCCTGTCACTTGGGGCACGGGGTGGTTTTTCTTGGGAGAGAGAAGGGAGGAGGGAGAAAGCAGATGAGGGAAAGGAGAATGAAGACACCTATCCAGCGTCTTCCAGTGTCTGTAGCGCCTTTGATTTAAAGGAGCAGTGCTGCTGATTTACAGTTGAGAGGGCAGAACGGAGGGACTGCACATGCCAGCAGCGTGAGGGAGAGCTCGCAGGAGAACGATCGGGTGTGAAACGGGCTGCCTCAAAAGGCGGCGGTCCTCGTCCTTGGAACCATCCACACGGAAGCAGATCATGTGTGACAGAAGTTGGAGTGGGGACTCCTGCATCATCAAGGGGGTGGAACTCGATGGTGCTAATACTAAGAGCCTGGCTCTCCTTCGGTATTTGCGGGGCATCTACCATGTACCTTTGCGCTAAGTGCTAAAGATACAGAGATCCAGGACATCTGTCCTCACAGAGAAGCTAATAGTCTGGTGGGGGAGATTTTGTAGGTCTGCACGTGTATAAAAATAAAACCACGGTGGTCAGATGCATCTGCGTTTCGAACCCAGAACTTTTGGTGACCTTTGTGACCTTGGGTAATTGACTTCACCTTGGAACGCCATAGTTTATTTTTTTTTTTTAATTAATTTTTTTTTTCAACGTTTATTTATTTTTGGGACAGAGAGAGACAGAGCATGAACGGGGGAGGGGCAGAGAGAGAGGGAGACACAGAATCGGAAACAGGCTCCAGGCTCTGAGCCATCAGCCCAGAGCCTGACGCGGGGCTCGAACTCCCGGACCGTGAGATCGTGACCTGGCTGAAGTCGGACGCTTAACCGACTGCGCCACCCAGGCGCCCCTGAACGCCATAGTTTCTTTACCTGTAAAATGGAGAGACTGGTACTCACTTTATAGCCTCATCATGAGGATTAAATGAGACCAGCATGCCCAACACCTTTTAGGCACTTAATTAGCAATTATTAATACTGTTATTTTTACTGTACCCATGCTTAGAGAAATCTGTATTAATGGGTGCTGTATTATAATGTTAATGGAGCTGTGTCCTAAGGCAGAGGGGAGACCCAGAGGAGGGATTGTTTCTGCCTGTGAAGGGGGTTGAAGTGAAGGGGTGTTTAAGAGATACTGAAGGCCAAGGATTGTAAACAGAGGGAGAAGGCGTTGCAAAGGCAAAGAAGTTGGGTACATCCTGGAATATTCTGAAAACTGGGGATATTATGAGCAATGCAGTACAATTGTATGTGACACAGAAGAGACACTCACTGAAAGTTTGAAGAGTTAGGCAGGGCCATGTTGCCATGCTGGCGTGCATTTCACGCTAAGGAGTTTGGCTCCCATGTCTCAGCTGCGGGAAGTTCTGGAAAGTTCTTTGGAGGAACATACAATCACTTTGTGTTTTGTCTCGTGTTTTTTTTAAGTGGCTTAATTATTTCTCAGCTATTACAAGCTTATTACAACAGAAATTCAAATAATACAGAAGCATGTATCTAAAACAGAAAAAGTACCCTTTAGTCCATTCTAGATAAAACCCCTGCTTGAAATGTAGCCTCCTGTGTGTGTACAAGTATGCAGATCTGAACTGATAGGTATGGTTGTACATTTAAGAAAAATTTTTTTTAATGTTTATTTATTTTTGAGAGAGAGTGCGAGCAGGAGAGAGGCAGAGAGACAGGGAGACGTGGAATCTGAAGCAGGCTCCAGGCTCTGAGCTGTCAGCACAGAGCCTGACACAGGGCTCGAACTCAACGAATCGCGAGATCGTGACCAGAGTTGAAGTCGGATGCTTAACCGACTAGCCACCCAGGCGGCCCTATCGTTGTACATTTTATGGAAATAGGATCATCACACATACACACATACACACAGTTCTGCAACTTGCCACTTTCTTTTAGCTTTGTAGCTTTCACTCAAAGTATTTATTGCTGCCTACTATTCCATTATGCAGAACTGCCATTATTTGCTTAACTAACCCTCTACCAATAAACATGTAGGGTGTTTCCAGTTTTTTCTATTAAAAGCAAATCTGTCGCTAACCTTTTTTTTAGTGTTTATTTATTTTGAGAGACAGAGCATGCACACGTGCGAGCAGGGGGAGGGATAGAGAGAGAGGAAGGGAGCATCCCAAGCAAGCTCCACACTGTCAGTGCAGAGCCTGATGTGGGGCTCGATCCCATGAACCATGACACGAGATCAGGACCATGAGATTCTGAGTGGAAATCCAGAATTGGACGCTCAATAACTGAGCCACGCAGGCACCCCTCTGGTTAATTTTTATGTTCATAAGTCTTTGGATAATTTGTGTGAGTCTGTTTGTAGGACGAGTGTTTTGAAATGTAAGTGCTAGCTTTAAACTTTTTAGTTTTGATAAATCTACCAGTTGGTTCCTTGCAAAGGACAGTAATAATTTATATGCCCTGTGATAGCGTGTGGGAATCTGATTCCATCTGTATTCTGTGCTTGTACATAAAGCAGTTTTTATCAGTTTTGCCTACAAGATAACTGAAAAAGATTTTTGTGTGTATTAAGTTTCATACTTTACGGGATTTAACACCTTTTCCTCTATTTTGATCATTTGTATTTTTTCTTCTATTCTTTGTTTCTTATCTCCTTAGTCATTTCTTACTGACATTTTTTGTGATGTTTTGTTGTTTTGATTTTTCCCCACTTAGATATTTAACTTTTATGTATTCAACTTTATTAGTTTTTTTGTTTTTTTTTAATGCTTAGATATTTTTTTCTGCCCTGTGGTTATAAAAGCATTCACTCATGTTTTTTACTTTACGTTTTACTTTACCCGGTACTTTTCTATTTTTACCACATTCTCTAAGGTTTGGGGACCATGTCGAATTTAGTTCCGTATAAGGAGTAAGATTGTTTATGAGAACTGTGGTAGTGATATCACTGAGCAAGAGTTGCCTGTTTTTGTAAATAAAGTTTTATTGGAACACAGCCACATCCATTTGTTCTATGCTGACATCATGCTGTGTTGGCAGAACTGTGTATTTGTGATAGAAAACTTATGACCTGGAAAACCTGAAACTTTTCCTATCAGGCCCTTTAGAGAAAAAACCTTGCTGACCACGGCTATCGAGCACAGGCCAGTGAGAGGCAAGAATGATGGCCAACAGTGGCGCCTGGGTGACTCAAGTTGGTTAAGTGTCCGACTTCGGCTCAGGTCATGATCTTGCGGTTCCTGAGATCAACCCCCACATTGGGCTCTGCACTGGCAATGTGGAGCCTGCTTGGGATTCTCTCTCTCTCTCTCTCTCTCTCTCTTTCTCTCTCTTTCTCTCTCTCAAAATAAGTAAATACACTTAAAAAAAAAAAAAGAATGGTGGCCAACAAATCAGTGGCAGTCAACTGAGATGTGATTTGGGCTGAACTAAGGCTGTGGTTCGGCAGAGGGAGAGAGAGAGAGGGACTGAAGAAACAGAATGAACAGAACCTTATGTAGAGGTGGGGGAGTGCTGTGGAGACCTAAAATAAAAGTTTAAGACGCAGAGCCGCGAAGAGTTTGGTTGCCTCGAAGCAGGCATTCTGCAGTTCTCTGGGCCCTGTGCTCTGTATTTTCCTTCACCCAACTCTGTTCTCTCAGAGAGAGCACAGTGCACTGACCTCCGGGCCAGAGTCCCTGCGTCCGAATCTTGGCTCTTACTAGTTGAGCGACATTGAGCAAGGTCCATTTAAAAAACAAAACAAAACCAAAACTACAACACCCCGTGCCTCAATTTACCGACCTGTAAACTAGAGATAACGATACCTACTTCAGAGCGTTGCCGTGAGTATTAAATGAGACAAAATTTGTAAACTACATAGAAGGGCTCTACTTTTTTCTCAAGTAAAAGGTAAATTTGTTACCTGGGCATTTGAGTGTGAGTTTGCCGTCCCTGCTCTCGAAAAGCTGCCCCCTTTCTGGGAGGGATACACGGTGATATGGAGCTGGAGAGTGTGAATCCTGAAGGAAGAGACAGGTTGGAGGGGGAAGAGGGTGAGTTCAGTGGATTTTGAGTCTCCACTGGCATGTCCCCAGTGGACAGGTGGCTGTGGAGGACGGGAGCCCGGTTAGGACGCGGGGCTGCAAGACTGAAGGGTCCACAGCGTGGAGTGGCCACGAAACCGTGGCAGTGAGGACAGTGGTCGGCGGGCAGCGCGTCCTGACCAGAGAAGAAGGCCAAGGACGTTTGGGGTGCATCCCCTTTTAAGGATTGGGTAGAGCGTGTTAACAGAGCCTGCAAGGGACTAAACAATCAGAGGAAGGGAAACAGGAAAGGGCTTAGTCACAGAAGCCAAGAGAAGACACGGCTCATAAAGGAAGCGACGAACGCTTTTTTTTTTTTTTTAAGGTAGGCTGCACTCCCAACGTGGGGCTTGAACTCACAACCCTGAGATCAAGAGGTGCGTGCTGTCCCAACTGAGCCAGCCAGGCGCCCCAAGAAAGAGATCAACACTTTTCAATTTTTATTTTTGAGAGAGAGAGAGAGAGAGAGAGAGCATGCGCACAAGTGGGGTAGGGCGGCGGGGGGGGGAGACAGAGGATCTGAAGCAGGTTCTGCACTGACAGCAGAGACCCTGACGAGGGGCTCGAACTCACCAACCATGAGATCATGACCTGAACTGAAAGTCGGACGTTTAAGTGACTGAGCCACCCAAGCACCCCGACATCAACACTTTTAAATGCTAGAGGTCTGCTAAGATGGCTGGCTAGAAAGAGCTATCTTATTTGGCCATCAGTTGAGTGACTGCTAACTCAGGACATAATTACTAGCATTTCCTCTTAGAGTCTTAAATGAGGTACTTGAAATGATTAATTTAAAACAATTCCTTAAAGTTTATTTTCATAGTGCTCACTTCTTTAGGAACGGATGGGAAAGCCTGATGATTGGTTTAGGGTCAGTCTTTTGGGTGGGAGGCCACACCTTCTTTCCTTCATCCTGGCTCTCCCTGTGCCCTCTTCCTTTTGCGTACCTCACAGCGTCGCATATCTGAATAGGCATTCCAGATGTAGGGTTTGCTATTTAAAACCCAGTGACTGAAATCTAAAGCAATGATTGAATTACTCATTCAGTAGTACCTAGTGCGTTATATAGCGTGCGTTCACTCATCGGTTCCCACGTGTCAGCGTGCTAACAAGCATACACGGCCCACGTGTTCAGACGACACTTCCTGGCCGCCTTCCCCGGGGATTCAGATCCTGCAGGCCTGGGACAGGACCCAGAGATCTGCATTTTTGACAGGAATGCCAGATGATCTGACGCAGGTGGTCCCGGACCACCCTTCGAGCAAGTGAAGTAGGTGTTGTGCAGGAAGAGTGGCGATCCCAGAGCCAGCGGTCTGGCTGGATGTGGGGAGCACTCATGTCGTGAGAGCCAGAGCGGCCCTCGCGACCGCTGGCAGCAGGAAAAGCCAGCTGGGGCAGGATCTGGACCACACAAGAGATGGTTGCAAAAGCAAGATGCACCGAGGAGAAAGGGAGCAGCAGCGTCCCCTGGAACCACAGATGGAGGAGTCCCAGGGCAGTAAATTTCCCCTCGTATCATGTTATGTATTCCATGCCCCAGGTTTCTGGACGAGCTAATTGAATTAAAGTCATTTCCTTCTGCTTATTCCATTTAAAGAGGCGGCACCCTTTGGGTGACCCCTACCCTCTTCTTTGACCTTTCACCTCCCCATTTAGTTTATTACTTGAATTCACACATGTCTTGGAGTCAGCAGGATTTTTTTTTTTTTTTTCTTTAAGAAACTCCCTGGTATCTATCAATTGATTTCTTTCGGACTCTTAACATCTTGGGCCATTCATTTATAGCTAATGATAGCCGAGACAGAAATGTCTGAAAGTCAGCGATCACCGTTATAGAACTAGTCTTTCTTTGCCTCTCTTTGTTTATAGCTGTAATATACCAAGGATAATTAACTATAGAATAAGTGAATGGGCCACGTAGTGATCATACTTCTATTTCGTTTGTAGGAGAGTAGGATCCCTTGACCCTTATGCCAGGATCTGAGCCAAATGTTTGCTGGTAAATGGTGCACCATTTAAAGGTTTTTGTTTTTTTTTTTTAGTTTTTTATTTATTTATTTTTTGTATGAAAGGAAGTAAGACTGAATTTACAAAGAAGAAATAATATGTCTCCCTTGAGTTCCTCTTGCCAGCTGAGCTATTTACAATATGTTTTTGGAGTTTGTTGCAAGGACCACACTGGGTTGAAGAGATTTTATTTGGGTTAGGATCACAAGAGGCTTTGGTGACTCAGCTGAGTTTATACTTAATATAGGTCAGTAAAAAGCCAGGCTTTTTTTTTTCCCCCCCTGAATAACATCTGTGCTGAAAAGCTACAACCTACTTTCTGAGACCAGAACACGAAAATAGATTGTTAGAACCAATAGGTGATCCTGTCGACGGGACTGATACAAACTACAGTCTATCAATGTGTGGATTTTTACCCCCTGGAGTCTAGAATGCCTCTTATTAAAAGAAAAGCAACAAGAATGGAGGGTGCAATTTCATTTTACGTTGCTTGTGTCGTTTTTAAAAGTCAACTTACTGCAGTCTTCAGCTCTGTGTAAGCAGCCTTTCCCATTTGCCTAAAAATATTGAGTGACTAGAATTATATTCCTGAATTTTCATTTATATCTTCACGTAATTACCTTAATAATTATATGCTTAGTAACTAACTTTTATTTTTTATTTTATTTTTTAAATTTATTATTTTTAAAAATTTTTTAAAAATGTTTGCTCATTTTTGAGAGAGAGGATGAGAGGCAACATGAGTGGGAGAGGGGTGGCGGAGGGAGGGGACAGAGGATCGAAAGCCGGCTCTGCCCTGGCAGCAGCAAGCCCGGTGTGGGGCTCGAACTCACAAACTGCGAGACCATGATTGGAGCTGAAGTCGGGTGTTCAACAAGCTCAGCCACCCAGGCGCCCCTTATTTTCCTTCTTTTAAAGTTTATTTATTTATTTCGAGAGAGAGGGTGTCGGGAGGGGCAGAGAGGGAGGGAGGGAAAGAATCCCAAACAGGCTCCCACTGTCAGCACAGAGCCCTGTGTGGGGCTTGAACCCACGAACCATGAGATCATGACCTGAGCGGAAATCAAGAGTCAGATGCTTAATGAACTGAGCCACCCAAGTGCCCCCAAAATACGCTTTTTCAACTAAACTCGACCTATTTGGTGGGTGAAGAATGGCTCTGGAGGTTTTTGTTTTCTAATGTTTATTATTTTTGAGAGAGAGACAGACAGAGACAGAACTTGAACGGGGGGAGGGGCAGAGAGAGGGAGACACAGAATCCAAAGCAGGCTCCAGACTCCGAGCTGTTAGCACAGAGCCCAACTGCGGGGATCGAACCCATGAAACGTGAGATCATGACCTGAGCCGAAGTTGGATGCTTAACTGACTGAGCCACCCAGGCGCTCCTGGAGTTTTTAAATTTGTATTTAATGGTTGCTGTGGCCTGAGGAGATGCAGAGGGAACAGGCTACCAGCAAGGGAACATTTTCCCGGAAAGTCGTTTCCACTGTGTTTTTGAAATCACAGCACCGGTATCTTGCTTCCCAAGTCTGGTTTTTAGTGGCAGTCTGCCCCTTCCCTCAACCGTCCCCAGCCTTTTTTTGGGTGCTTGCTGCCTGCCGGGCTGAAGAGTACCCCCTGTGTCAGGACATAGTGTTAGGGGGTGTCATGCTACATCAGACCGATGCTCTGAAACGTTTGTGCCTTGTCTCAGAAGTATGTCGCGGCAAGGCCCTGCTTCCTTTTTGGTGTCAAGACCACTTTTCTTGCCTCAAATGGTCCTGCTGGGATGGGGAAGGGACTTTTCATGGAATGGGCCCATCCTGCCCATGGTCCACCCCCGCCTCTGCCCCTTGCTCTCTACCTCTCCACGTTAGGAAGACATAATGGGTACCATCAGATGGCCTTCCCTTCACATCTTTCTCTGTTCCCTTATTAGTTGGTACTTAGGTATCCAGTTTTTTTACCAATTAAACAATAAAGCAACTGTCTTCAGCTCAGTTTCACCTGCACCATATTTGACAAACATTTCTTGAGGGTTTTGGTATATCCTCTCTACCTGATTTATTGCCGATGCAGGTCTTTCTCTGGTTTTTATTTTTATGCCTTCATTTCCGTTGGTTTCTGGTAAGGGTGGGCCATGAGGATGCCTTCGCCTGTGTTCTAAGTTAGATGACAAACAGATGTATCTAGGCTCTTCTGTTTTCAGATGATTTAATTGCTTTAAATCAGTTCGATGTTAATGAAATTGATTGCGAGTATAAGATGCTACTATGGTTGATGCCAGAGGAACGTGAAGACACATTTCGTGAGGCTAATAACCATTCGCAAAAACTACCGACAAGTTTGAAGAGGAGAGAGAGGAAGAAGTAAACGAAGTTGCGGACGGGCTCGGCTGCACGCAACCGAAGACTTGAAGAACAGTGACTCAAATAAAGGGTTTATTTTCTCTGGTTTCAAGGCGTCTGGAATGATGAAGTCCAGAGCTTGTGCTATGGGAAGTTGTCAACATACCTGGCTCCTCCCCTCGGCTGCCATTTTTCACCTGTGGCTTTTGTTCTCAGGAGTGCAAGGTGACTGCCACTCCTCCGGGGTCACAATGAAGAAGGGGGACATCGTAGGAAGGCAGAAACCTCCTTACGAGACTCTGCCTTTGTATCTGGGAAGGAAAGCTCCGGACTGGGGCTTCTCCTTGCGTCTCGCTGGCTAGGACTGTACAACTTGGCTACCTCCGGCTGCAAGGGAGCTTGTGAAGCGTGGCCTCCTCCTTCTGTCTGTCCAGCGCAGTCAGCTGTCGGTAGCCACCTCCATCGTGTCCTCAGAGCGCCCCTCAGGCTGCCTCATTATGCGATGCATCCTCTTCTAGGAGGAGGACGTCAGGCCGCCCGTCTCTCTGCTGTCCGCTTTTCCGAAGAAGACAGAACACCACCACTGAGTCCTCCCTGGGACTACGCCACACGGGTGCACCTCGAATGTAGTGTATTTAAGTGAAGGCTGGTTCGCCAGCTCGACATTCCCTTTTCCTGTCGTGGGTGTGGCTGTTCGCTGATGTGCCAGCACTTTTTCCCCGTCATCTTCTGTTTTTAAAATTTATTTACTTAAATTCATATTGGTTTCAGGAATAGAACCCAGTGATTCATCCCTTACATGTGATACTCAGTGCTCCTCCCAACAAGTGCCCTCCATCCTACTCATCACCCTTGTAGCCTTTCCCCCGCCCCCCCCTCCAGCAACCCTCACTTCTCTGTATTTAAGCGTCTCTTATGGTTTATTTCCCTCTCTCTTTTTATCTTACGTTTTCTTCCCTTCCCCTATGTTCATCTGTTTTGCATCTTAAATTCCACACGTGAGTGAAGTCATATGATATCTGTCTTTCTCTGGCTGACTTATTTTGCTTAGCATAATACCCTCCAGTTCCATCCACGTTGCTGCAAATGCAAGATTTCATTCTTTTTCATTGCTGAGCAATATTCCATTCTATATATCCATAAATATAGAGTATAATATGTATACATATGCATACCACATTCTCTTTATCCATTCATCCATCGATGGACATTTGGGCTCTTTCCATACTTTGGCTATTGTCGATAGCACTGCTATAAACATTGGGGTGCATGTGCCCCTTCAAATCAGCATTTTTCTGTCCCTTGGATAAATACCTAGCAGTGCAATTGCTGGATCATAGGGTGGTTCTATTTTTAACTTTTTGAGGGACCTTCATACTGTTTTCCAGAGTGGCTGCACCAGTTTTCAATCCCACCAATAGTCCAGAAGGGTTCCTCTTTCTCTGCATCCTCGCCAAGATCTGTTGTTTCCTGAGTTGTTAATTTTAGCCACTTTCAGCATTCTTCACGGAGCTAGAACAAACAGTCCTAAAATTTGTATGGAACCAGAGAAGACCCCCGAATAGCCAAAGTAACGTTGAAAAAGAAAACCAAAACTGGAGGCATCACAATCCCAGACTTCAAGCTGTACTACAAAGCTGTAACCATCAAGGCAATCTGTAGGAAGGGAATCTGTATCTTTTTTTTTTTTTTTAATTTTTTTTTTCAACGTTTATTTATTTTTGGGACAGAGAGAGACAGAGCATGAACGGGGGAGGGGCAGAGAGAGAGGGAGACACAGAATCGGAAACAGGCTCCAGGCTCCGAGCCATGAGCCCAGAGCCTGACTCGGGGCTCGAACTCACGGACCGCGAGATCGCGACCTGGCTGAAGTCGGACGCTCAACCGACTGCGCCACCCAGGCGCCCCGGGAATCTGTATCTTAATAGCCTGTCTGGTTATTGATGGTCCCCAGATCCCACCTTGAGAAACTCTTCCTCTCTGGAGAACCCATTCAGTGCCCTCTCCCCTACCCTGACGCTGGCTATCAGCAAACTACCTGGCTTCCCATTTCTAACAGAAACGAAGGTTTTGTTCTCATCAGGAGACTTCCCGCTACCCCGGTTCATCTGAATTTGCTCCTGTCACTGCCTTTTCTCCCCTGTCCTCCTTTCCTTTCCCCCTGCAACCTCTGGTCACTGGACAGCTCCATCAGCGTGATACCTGGGAGTCCTGTTGGTCCTGCAAGTCCACACAGATCTCCCTCTGCCTGGGAGGGTGTGTCCTCTGAATCTCTAGGGAGGACCAAGCCCTTGCTTCTCATCCCTGAAGGTCAGACTTGCCCAGGGGCCTGGTTATCACTTTGGGCTCTTATCAAGGGCTTGGTTTCTAGTTCAAAGCAAAGTATGCTAGCATCTTATTTATTGAGATTAAGTCATGAAACACGAAAACAAGTTTTAAAAGAATGCTCCAGGGTTACCTCTTTCAGTACTAAAAAAAGTGTTTGCCCCAGAGCTTTATTTTGTGGATCCCAAGAAGGGAGGGGAGTGAATTTTGAGGCAAAGAAGGAAAAGAGCAATGCTAACATATCAAGAGTAAGAGAATACAGGGTGCATTTTTATCTGTATTTACACTTTGCAATTTTTTTGGCCCTTAGGTGGGGGAGTGGGTGTTTATCTAGAACATTCTCTCACCCTGTGCTTGTTCTTCTGCTTCCAAGGCTTCCAACCTCACCCTCTTCCCTGTTCACCAGGTTAACTCCTTCCTCCTTACCCTTCTGCCTTCAGCTTTGACATCAGCCTGGGAAGCCTTCTAGCTTAGGACCCCCCCCCCTCGTTCTTCACAGCGTCCTTGACTTCACCCCCCTCCGAAGCACTAACCAGGACACTGTTGTGATGCCTGTTGTGGGGGAAAGAAAGTACAATGGACCCTGTTGCCATCATCCACAGGATTTGGAACAGTTTAGCCTATTAATTACAAACAGTCAATGATTCTCCCGTACTGTAGTAGTTGAATGCTTCATGGTGACTGAAAAGGATTGTACCTGAAGCAGAGGGCTATCAGGCCCCTGTGCCTTGTGGTTCCTTTGTGCTTTTTTACAGTGTCGCTTTCACCTTTGCCAAGCTGTGCTGAAGTTCTCAATCTGCTGCCGTTATTTTGTACTCCGTGTAACTGTGGGAATGGAGGGTAGCCCCACTGTGTTACCCAGGAAGTTCATCGAGTTTGTGAAAGCTGTACCCCTTCCAACTCCCGGAGGCCCTCGAGGACTCAGCTGTGCTTTAGTCTAGCCCCCAGCTAAGAGACCTCTTTTTATTTCTTTCAGATAAGTAGTGAACATAAAGATTATCAATGAATCATCTCTTAGAGTTGGCAAATGGTGATTGATTGTCAGTTTCACTTAAAGGGACAGCAGCATTCAGTAAGAGAATGCTTCCATTTCTTGGCCATCTTAAAAGTATTTCTAAAAGATTCTTTGTGCTAGAAAGTTGTCTCGAACGCTCTAGAATAATGACACAGCCAGCATTAGTGCATAACTGTCTAATTACTAGGAGTAAATGAAAATTTTCAGTGCAAGAGAAAATCATGATGCATTTATATACGTATGCATTTAGGTCCAGATGCAAAGAACACATGAGCAGGCCCATTTTATTGACCTGCTACATATGTGTGGCAAAAAATACTCAAATGTAGATAAATACTAAATACTGTCAAAATCAGAATTATACCTTAGATGGACATGTAATCTTAATTCTTTATTTAAAAAAATTTTTTTAATGTTTATTCATTTTTGAGAGAACAGAGCGTGAGTGGGGGAGGGGCAGAGAGAGGAGACAGAATCCAGAGCAGGCTCGAGGCTCTGAGCTGTCTGCACAGAGCCTGATGTGGGGCTTGAACTCCCGGACCGCGAGATCATGACCTGAGCCGAAGTCGGAAGCTCAACCAACTGAACCACCCAGGCGCCCGTTAATTCTTTATTTAAAAAAAAATTTTTTTTTTCAACGTTTATTTATTTTTGGGATAGAGAGAGACAGAGCATGAACGGGCGAGAGGCAGAGAGAGGGAGACACAGAATCGGAAACAGGCTCCAGGCTCTGAGCCATCAGCCCAGAGCCCGACGCGGGGCTCGAACTCACGGACCGCGAGATCATGACCTGGCTGAAGTCCGACGCTTAACCGACTGTGCCACCCAGGCGCCCCTATTTTAAATGTTTATCATAAAGTGCTGTCTGGATAGCAACACTTAACAATTTTGAGATGAAACTGAGAAAAAGCTTCATTATTTTAGTGAAAACCGCTTAACTGACAATCCCTTCTTGCCAACTCATTGTGCAGAAGACAGATTGCCACCTCTTTTTTTTTTTTTAAATGTTTGTTTATCTTTGAGAAGGAGACAGAGCGCAAGTTGGGGGAGGGGCACAGAGAGAGGGAGGCACAGAATCCGAAGCAGGCTCTAGGCTCTGAGCTGTCAGCATAGAGCCGGACGCAGGGCTCGAACTCACAAACCGTGAGATCATGACCTGAGCTCAAGTACGGACACTTAACTGACTAAGCACAGATTTCCACTTCTTAAAAGTTTAATGCACATTAGTTTTATGGAAAAGGTTTTTAGTTAATTACGGAGGTTGTAAAGTGTTGTTTATTAAGTATATTGAGAAGAAATATTTCTTTATTGGAAGGGGAAAAAAAACACGAGAAATAGGGTGCTTGCAAAGTAGAAAAGCTTAGGTGGTTCAAGGAAAAACTAATTGAAAGAATAATCTTAGGATCTCATTCAAATGTGTTACATTATTAACTTAGATATAAACAGGTTTTATTTGGTTTTTGAAGCAGACTTGATAGATAATTTCATTTCCCTTTTCTGAATGCTAACTGTAAATGCAGACCAAATGCTTCCTGGTGAATTGCCCCCAGGGACCATACTTAAATGTTTCATTTTGGTAACAGTGGTGCTCCATCAGTTTGAAGTATGAGTTTTAATTTGGTCCTAGGGTTTTATTTATTTATTTTTTTGACCAGCTTTGGTCATTAAGTATATGAAAAAAAGAAAAGAGGAAAACAGGAAGGCCCCGAAAGTTCTTCATTTTGCAGCTGTGTTATTAAAAATCCCTATAAAAAGCCTTATCGTTTAACCAGAAGTGGTTATGGTTTGTAATCAGGTACCCCTGATTGATATCCTTTAATGTGGCTGAGGAAAAAAGTACCCTGTCACTCATCAGGTGACTTTTGCTCCGAAGTGAACAGTGATCACCAGAATTACCACCTTCTTTGATATGCGCGTTATGTAAGGTAAGTAAGATGACTAGGTCAGGACGTTCACAGAGTTCACAGACCCGCTGCAGAGCCTTGAAGCCTAAAAAGCTCACTTTCCTTAGAAACTGAGCTATTTGAAGCTTAAGCTGTTAATAGGAATGAAGAGAGAGGAGGAAATCTTTAAGTACAGCTATTAAGCAAAAACGACATGCTCATTTTAGAATCAGAAAAGACTTAATTCCTGCCTCTTAATTAAGTTCTGCCGTTTTGAACTTTGAGATCAGGTAACAAAACTGATTCCATTGTTTGGACACACACGTAAGCAAAACCACAGACAGATTCATTAACTGCCTATTCCCTATACACTTAGTACACACGAGAGCTTTAAGGAGAATATGTCTCAGGTTTGTAGGACTCAGATTACAGTATTGCGCTCTATCCGCTATCAGGGGTCATGAGATATAATAGATCACAAGGATAATTTGAAATCTATAGAGAATCTCAAACTCTCGTTTAGCCAGGGGTTTTAATCTTTTGACCAAATCTTTTGCCAGAGTTAATAATTACTCAAATTGATTTATTGGAATTTTGTTTTTCACTTATTTCTTTAGGAGCTCATGCTAAAACAAAAAGCAGGGGGAGTATTAAAAGAGATAAAATCAGATAAAATGTAGGTGACAATTTTTCTGATACAGTCTTTCTAGTTTTTTTTTATTTTTTTATTTTTTTTAATTTTTTTTTAATGTATGTTTATTTTTGAGACAGAGAGAGACTGAGGATGAATGGGGGAGGGGCAGAGAGAGAGGGAGACACAGAATCGGAAACAGGCTCCAGGCTCTGAGCCATCAGCCCAGAGCCTGACGCGGGGCTCGAACTCACGAACCGTGAGATCGTGACCTGAGCTGAAGTCGGACGCTCAACCGACTGAGCCACCCAGGCGCCACTCTAGGTTTTTTTTAAATCTTTTTTTTTTTTTTTTTTTTAACATTTATTTATTGTCGAGAGGCAGAGAGAGAGGGAGACACAGAATCCGAAGCGGGCTCCAGGCTCCTAGCTGTCAGCACAGAGTCTGATGCGGGGCTCGAACCCACAAGCCGTGAGATCGTGACCTGAGCCGAAGTCCGACGCTCAACCAACTGAGCCACCCAGACGCCCCTCTTTGTAGTTATTTTTAACTGACTATCTCAGAAAGGAAGTCCAAGTGCCTGTGTTGTGCTTATGCTCAGAGACCGATAGTTCTCAAAGTATTGAGCCTTTAAAAAAAAATAATTCTCGATAAAACTGCTTCTCCAAGAAAAGCTCTTGCGCACGGGCAAAGGCGAAGGCCTTACGTGGTTCAACGCTGCACTGGAAAGTACGCTGTGAGATCAGAGCTGGACACCGTGGCCAGACTCCCACTCCGAGTCTGACAGAACCTCAGTTTATGGTGACAGAGCAAGCGCCCCGTGTCACGTAAGCAGGGAGGCTCCTCCCCACCTTCCAGACTGGGCTCCCTCCCCTGTGACTCATCACAGTGCCCTTAAAACCTGTAGTGGAAGAAACAGCATCGTGGCGTGTAGGCAGGCATATGGTGTTGTCTGAGCTTTCCCGGGCTGGTTTGTGATTCTGTAATCAGTTAGGCGGATGTGGGGGGAGAGAGGGTGTGAGTGCGTGCACGCGTGTCCCTTCGTTTGGTTGAATTTTCTCCTTCTGGAAAGCAGTCTTCGCCATACTTGTCGAAGAAAACCCCGTAAAGCAGAGGGCCGACTATTGTGCAAAAACCGTATGACTGTCTTGATTAGACCCTTCATTGAGCTCACTCCCACTGATGTGTATCTCCGTATATAAAACCAGACGTAAATACCTACCATGCTTGCCTTGCTGTTTTTTAAAAAATTTTTTTTTAATGTTTATTTATTTCTGAGACCGAGAGAGACAGAGCATGAGTGGGGGAGGGGCAGAGAGAGAGGGAGACACAGAATCAGAAGCAGGCTCCAGGCTCTGAGCTGCCGGCACAGAGCCCGACGCGGGGCTCGAACTCACGAACCGTGAGATCACGACCTGAGCCGAAGTCGGTCGCCCAACCGACTGAGTCACCCAGGCGCCCCCTGCCTTGCTGTTTTTTTAGAGTAGGGTCTATGCAGTTTGTTAGTCATGTATTTTAAGTGCATATACAGTAAAAAAGTTTTAAGTGCAGATACATGTATTTATGTGCACGTACATGTATTTATAATAGCATTTATGCTATTGCACATAAATGTCATATAGAACAGAAAAATGTATAGCTATTTGTAAATAAAACTCATGTACTATTATACCAGCACACTGTATTAATTTTAAGATATGCGAAATGTGTGTTTTAAAATAAGTAAAGTCAGAGGTGCCTGGGTGGCTCAGTCGGTTAAGCATCCGACTTCAGCTCAGGTCATGATCTCGCAGTTTGCAAGTTTGAGCCCCTCATCAGGCTCTGTGCAGACAGCTAGGAGCCTGGAGTCTGCTTCAGATTCTGTGTCTCCCTCTTTCTCTGCCCCTCCCCCACTCATGCTCTGTCTTTCTCTCTCTTTCTCTCAGAAATAAAAATAAACATTAAAAAATAATAAAGTAAAATAAGTCAAATACAAGTGAAATTTCCTATGCACTCTTCCTGTATCCCGGAGTTCTCCACACCCTACTTTTTTTTGAAGGTTAGCGCTTCTGAGATTTAAGTACTAGTCAAAGCGCTCTGACATTGTAAAGTGCTCCACAAACGTAAGTTTTGTGTTTCTGTCATTGTCATGTTTTATCACATTTATGGAGGGACTGCTCTCCAGTCTCAAGAGTGAGGCAGTGGTACCTTGGGTTACAACCCTCGAGGCACGCGGAGCTTGTAAGGCAGTGTTGTATCCTTTCTCGAAGTTCCTAAGGGCACCCCTTAGAAATGTGAAGTCTAAGCTCAGTGGCCAGAGACCTGTTTCATCTAGAATTCTGGGAAGCACATCTCAACAATTAGCAAGAGCACCGCTCATTAACCACGTGCTTTTGTCATAGTGAACCTAGCGTGTCTCTTGAAGGCGTCACATGGCGTGGACAGGAGTGTGGAAGTCAAGCGCAGTTGGTCCCTAGGGACACTTCCCGTGGGGAGACCCAGACAGTGGGAGAGCTGCGCTTGGCGATTGAAGGAGTGAGAGGTACTTCCTTCCCGGTCGCTCGGGAAGACAAAGTCACGTCCGTAGGGAGGTGTTTCGAGGAAGCTGACTGGACCTGGTCTGAGAGAGAACCAAGTCAGCTAGAGCTCTTCCATGCAGAAGGGGTTCCCAGGGTCCCCAGATCTGGAGGTAGCATCCGTCCAAAAATGTGGTCGTGGGGTTCTCGCATCGGGGCCGAGATTACACTTGTTGGCCCTGAGTTCCCTCTGACAGTTCTGTGACTGTTCCCTTAACAGTAAGGTCTTGTTGTCCTCTGAGTTCGCTCCTTTGCTGTAACCACTTCCGTGTGTTGGATGCTGAAGGCCTCTGCCAGTGCCTTCAAACCCCTCGTCCACCCCTCTGTTCCGTCGCCGTCCCCCCAGGCCTCACCCCTTCCCACCCAGCGCTCCGCAGCGGCCTTTACGTGGTGCCCTGAGTGGGTCTTCCTCCCCACCGGTCGGTTCTCCGTGTGGTCGGTGGACTGGCCTTACCTAAACGCCCCCTCATTCCAGTGCGTGCTGGTTTTCTTTCACTACACAGCAAGTTAGCACAACTTGGTGCTTTCAAACAGTGTGCAGTTATTTCCGGGCCCGGCCCGGCCGGATCCTCCGCCCGGGAGTCAGCGTTGGGGTCCGGGCTGTGGTTCTCACCTGGGGTCCTCTTCCAGGCTCGTTGAGTTCATTTCTCTGGCTGCCTGGGACCGAGGACCCCGTTTTCCTTCCAGCCATCCACCCGGACTGTCCTGCTCCTCCAGGCGGCCTGCCGTTCTCTGCCACGTGGCCCTCCTGGGCCGTTCACCTCGGGGACTTCTGCTCCTTCCAGCCCCGTGGGGCCTGCGGACTTGCACCTGTTTCCAGACAAACCTGTATTACACAGTTCTCCCCAGGGAAGGCTGGCAGACGAGCCCGTATTTGTGGACTCCTGTTAACGACGGGCTGTGGAAGAAGGTGGCCCCGGCAGATCTTAGACCGGGCTTTCTGGTTCGGAAGAGACGGGTGGACCTGCAGCTGGGCGGAGCTGGGCCTGGTAGGCGGGACTGCTGTTCCCTAGGCACCTGCACAGGCTGCCGCTGACTCTCTCTGCACAGGATGCTTGCGCATCACCGGCCGGACGCCCACCCAGGAGGGTGGGCCAGGCTCCAGCAGGAGCGGGACTATGACTCTTCCTTGACTTCCTCCCAGAGACGTCAGGGCCCAGAGTCCAGCACCTCTGGGCCTCTGTTGGATGGGTCATGCTTCGTTGGCAACATTGATTTCATGTTTACATGTGAAGGGGCAGAATAGGAGATTACCAAATAAAATAGAATTTCAAGTGTTATTAATGAAAGAATATATTACACCCACTTCTAATGAGATCCTGGTGTTGCAAAATGATTCCACGTAATGAATCCCAGGAAATCAATGAAAAGCTTAATTACAGTTGTGGCCGCTCTGTATGAGAATATTGCTGTGGTCAATTTTACTTGTACAGTTTATCAATCCCTTCTGCCTCTCTCTTTTCTTTAAATTAATTGCCTTGACAAAGCAGGTATAAACACATTCTTTGTTAGGGTTTGATGTTTTGGCAGAAATGTGTTATCAAATGCAGATTTCCTCCTCTGTAATAGTAATAATAGTCCCTATCACTTTGTAACGTGCTGTACCATTTACGGTTCATACAGCTTTACATCGGGCAGTCTTTCTACTTGGTAAATTGAGTCACCCTTCTGTCTCACTGAGACATAGTCCCTTGGGCAATTTTTTTGCAAACCGCCTTCCACCTCTTCTCTACTTACCCGTCAGAAATTTGATGGTCTTCCTCTGTCATCCGTCACTCAGTCAAGCTCTGAGGCAGATGAAAAGAAAAACAGGAGACTTTCTCCTCTGAACGATCAGTTTTGCCTTCACGGAGCTACGCACCCTTTCTGGTTTTCAGCAAAGCGAATTTTCTTTTTGCAGTTTTTCTTTGGACAGTTCAGTGATTGCGGTGCCGTCTCGCCCACTGGGGTGGAAATGCTTTGTTTGTTTTTAGCTGCTGATAAAACACAATACAAAATGTTGATGTGGATGTTTAGAGATAGCTAAAGCCATACTGGTGACTCTAGAGTTTACTAATTGTGTATTGAGAAAGTTACTGTGGATTTTCTAAGCTCTTTTAACGACCATAGTTGTTTAGTCTGCCTTTGGTTAAAGGTTCAAGACCTTAACACAGAATCAAGGATGATGTCAAATGATTGGCTCCATGGATGTAAAAAAAACTTACTTAGTTCGTTTCGAGAGGGCAAGTCCTGTGGTTTCTGTTCCCTCCAGTCCTCCCACTGCCACCATCAAGCTTTCTTGCTGGTGGTTCAGTTGAGAAGTAGCCTGGGTGTTCCAGACTTTTCTTCCGGTCCTGGCTTGTCACCACACCCGGGTGATAGGCGAGGAGTCACCTCACCTCTCTCCAGAGCTTTTGAGTTGTGCAGAAAGCAAGGTGACATTCGGTCTCAGACACGGGACTGTCCACGAAGCTTTGTGATTGACAGTGTGACATCGGTAAAGAATGAAGAATCCTCCTCAAAGACCGGAGCCGTTTTGAGTATTGTGAAAGGAGTTTCGTTTATTCTAAAGATGCCCTTCTTGGTAGTTGCCATGTGCACGCAGGTATGGCTAAATGGACCGCTAAATGAGAAGCTTTTCTTTCCCTGTTGCACGTGGGTAAAAGGTCCCTTCACATGCACCTGCAACTGCTGTGCTCGAGCCTGGAGTCACCGTGGCATTTGCTTTTGGGCGTAAGTCTCCAGGCAGCCATTGTCTATACTCACGTGAGATTCTTAAGCTCTGGCTTGTAGTACGATTTGTGGGCCCGGGCAGGCTGGGCCCCCGGAGCAGAGGAGGGGAGAGGGGACAGGGCGCGCTCTCTGGCCTAAGCCAGGCCCTTTTTTCTCTTCTTTGCCTTCAGCTCCTGATCTGCTGCTCGTCCATTTTTGTAACCTTTATCCCAACCTGTGTTCTCGCTCCTGGACTCGCTCTGCTGTCTACTTAACACTGAGCGTCTGTGCTCTGTTCTGGAGGTTAAATCATCTCCCGGGAGATGTGGATGCAAACCCCATTTGGGGACCACTCCATTCAAGGAGGGACCTCCTTGCCAAAGGACATGTTCACTAGAGACTTCTGGTTTAGGGTGCCCACCTCCGCACACGTACGTCACTCCCCGTTGCACATTGCCGCAAGCCCGGGCAGAGAAATATGGAGACACCGAGAAGCCCGTGTCTGGTCTAGATACTCGGGGCTTGTCCACATGGTAAAACAACAGAGAGTTTCTATATGTTGCTGATAAAACTAGCCTGAAGGACATGCCAAGCAATTCGTGATCATTAGGAGGAATTACCAATTTCCCTGGCATTTTTTGTTGATGTCAGTGGTGGTGCCCCTGGCACTGTTTCCTGCGGCCCCTTGACGACACCTCATCCTCCTGACTCTTGTCTCCTGATGTTCTTTGTGTCTGTCCCTGCTTCCTTTCCCCCATCTGTGAAGTTCTGACTTTTTCATACACTTCTTCCCACTGCACTTAGTGTCCATTGACGACCTCATCCATCCCCCTCGGGCTCAGCCCTGGTTTCTGGGCAAGTGGCTTAAGAGCTTCGTGTTTCTCTCCTGCCTCCCAGTCTCTTTCCTGAGCCCCAGTCTCTTTCCTTTCACATTTGTACCTTTCCACGCAGATACCCGTGGTTCTTCAACACCAGCACATTTTTCCTGAGACCAGCTAGCTTGCTCACCTTTCCCTGGATGTACTCCTTTCTGTTAATGTTCTGATCCTTCTCCAAGTCCCCCGGTGCAACACTTACCTTTTATCCTTTTTTCTTGTTATTTTGTTTGGTCTTTCCATTTCTCACATATATCAAGTCCTAACAATGGACCCATCACAATATCCCTTATATCTATTTGAGTCCCGCGTTTACTACCTCATTCAGAGTGGATTGACCGTATAGCCTCTCAGGGCGTCTGGGTGGCTCAGTCAGTTAAGCATCTGACTCTTGATTTCGGCTCAGGTCATGAGCTCACGGTTTGTGGGTTTGAGCCCCGTGTCGGGCTCCAAGCTGACAGCACAATGCCTGCTTGGGATTCCCAGTCTCCCTCTCTCTGTCTGCCCCTCTCCTGCTCATGCTCTCTCTCTCTCTCTCTCTCTCTCTCAAAATAAATAAACTTAAAAAAATCAATGACAGTACAGCCTCTCAAACTGTTTGTCTGAAACACTCCCTGCCTGTTGCGAATCACAGTGCCTGTTGCTTCCAGGCTGGCCTCCAGTGACGGGTCCCTGCCCTGCATGGGACCGTCAGTGAGTCCCCTGCCAACCGAACGGCATGTAAACTCCTCACCCTGAGCTCTGCCTGCGGTGTGGCAGCCTGCACCCCTCTTCCCCTTCCTCTGGTAAACACTGCTGTGTCCCTCGCGGAGCGCTAGCCGTGACCATCCTGCAGCAATGAAGGCCGCGGTCACAGCTCCTGCCTGAGGGGGTTTCCGGAGAGGAAGGTCCTCCCTAACAAGTCATATCTGAGACAAGATCTGAAGGACTCGGAAGGGGGCAGGGGACACAAAAGCACAGGGACCCTGAGGCAAGAAAGCCGGGCCTTCCTGATGGAGAGCAGTGAGTGGGCTAGAGAGAGCTACAACACACACACACACACACACACACACACACACACACACACACACACACGACAGAGGAGTTTGCCTGTTAGTCCAGGTGTAGTGTCAAGGGGCTTGCTTTCTTCCTGTTTTTTGTTTTTTTTTTAATATTTATCTTGAGAAAGAGCGTGCACGCATGCGTGCGCATGAGCAGGGGAGGGGCGGAGAGAGAGGGAAAGAGAGACTCCCAAGTAGGGTCCGCACTCAGCGGCACAGCCCAGACCCACGAACCGTGAGATCAGGACCTGAGCCGGAACCAAGAGTCTCATGCTTAACCAACTAAGCCACCCAGGCGCCCCAGGAGACTTTCTAAGCGGGGTGATATGATCTGTTTATACTTATAAAATCTCATTTGGGAGAGGGGAGGGGACAAGGCGGAAGGAAGGAGGCCACGTAGGGGACAGGCCCTTGCACTTGTCCACACAAGATAGTAGCTCGGACTAGATTACACGTTTCTTAACCTCAGCACTGTTGACATTTGGGGCCAGAAAATTCTTTGGTTTGGGGGCGGGGGGCTGCTCTCTGCGCCATAAGGTGTTTAGAGGCATCTCTGGCCTCCACCCACTGGAGGACAGCGTTATCCTCCCACCTCCAGTGTGACAACCAAATATGTCTCCAGATATTACCAGATGTCCCCTGGGGGCAGAGCCACCCTGGTTATGAATCAGCGGGCTTGACGTTGGCAATAGAGGTGGGTTTAACAGACAGTACCTCTCCGCAGCTGCGATGTAGGGCAGGGTGAGACTCAACGGTGCTCCCCAGATGTTTGGTTCGAAATCCAGGCAGATGGTGTCCGATTACTAGAGACACTCGACATTGGTCTCTCTTGCCCTTGTGCCTGCTCTCGGAACTACCCAACCGCCTGTGATGTCTCCCACCCTCCCACTCTCCACCGTGTCCTACCTCCCCTCCCGAAGCTCCAGCTTGGATGCCGTCTTGTCGAAGTCTTCTCCCATCAGTCCACCATTGGTGATCCTTTTTCCAGTGAACTTCTGCAGCCCCGTATCAGTCCCAGTCCTAGACACTTTCTGGCCCTGCCAGCTTCTGTAAACCCCCAGGAAGGAAGGACCAGGTCCTAACGAAAGGAGCAGCCTTAGCAGATGCTTGCGTGACACGGCTTTGCGCCTGCACCTCGCCCCTCCCCTCGGCTCCCCCTGGGGGCCGTAGGACTGTCACCTCCCTCGGGTACTCCTCTAGCCGGATTCTGAGCCCCAGAACCATCTTCTCAGGTTGCTCTCTCATCTGCTCAGGTTGTCTGGAGCTTGTCCTGGATTTGGGACTCCTTTTGTATGTGTTAGAGTTACTGACGTGTGTCTGTCACCTCCCTGCCCAGTAAAGTCCCCGACAGCAGGAACGAGACCTTACGTACCTTCATCCTGTACTCGGCCTGGCACGCAGCCAGGTGCTGGTCGGGAATTAGGTATTCAGTAAGGGTTCGTTGGATGAAGAAGTGAACGTTGATTTTTTTTTTTTTTTTTTGTACTCTTGAGTGTAATGGACTTAAAGGAATATTAGCATTTTTCTACTAATGAACGTATATAATGTTTATAATCAGAAAAAAATTTTAATTTTTTTAATGAGAGAGGATTCGTCCACAGTTGGTGTCACTGATGAAATTGATTGGTGTGTGTGGAAGAGGGCTTGTTTTTGGGCTTTAACATAAGTCCCGAGTCTGCATCGGTGATGAGTCTGCTCTGTTTCTGTATTGCAGCTCTCGTCGTCAGCACCACCTCGGCTGGATTTGCGCTGGCCCCGGGACCTTTTGACCTGCCGTGTTTCCTGCTTACTTTTGTGGGAACGGGCCTTGCATCCTGTGCTGCCAACTCCATCAATCAGGTCAGTCGGTCACTTTTCAGCGCGATTATGGTGATGTGACTTTCTCCCAGACGGTGGTATTGTCACGCGTTTACAAATGACTTCAAGACCATGTGTAGAGATGGAGAGGTCCCGGGAGCTTGTGACACCACGTATCCTGTGGAGGTCTGTGGGTGACACAGCCCGTCTGTCTCTTCTGCGGTGAACGGTTTTCAGGTGTTTCGGGTGAGAGAGCAGCCATGTGTCGGCTTCAAACGGCCAGGCGCCCTTGGGTTGGAACGGGTTTCCAGCTGTTTGCTCGGCTTTCTGCTCCTGCATTTCAGGCACCTTCCCCCGAGCTTATCATTGTATGTGTTCTTCTTTCTTTGGTTTGATTTGTCTGCATTTGTTTACATACACAACATTGTATTTTATATTTTGTTTTATTTATTTTTTGAAGTTTATCTATTTATTTTGAGAGAGACTGAGACAGCGCAAGTGGGGCAGGGGCAGAGAGAGAGGGAGGGAGGGAGAGAGAAAGAGAATGAGAGAGAGAGAGAGAGAGAAAGAAAGGAAAGGAGGGAGGGAGAGAGAGAGAGAGAAAGAAAAAAGAAAAGAAAAGAAAAGAAAAGAAAAGAAGAAAAGAAAAGAAAGAAAAGAAAAGAAAAGAAAAGAAAGAAAAGAAAAGAAAAGAAAAGAATCCCCAGCAAGCTCCACACTGTCAGCACCGAGCCTGATGCGGAGCTTGAACTCATGCAACAGATCATGACCTGAGCCGAAACCAAGAGTCGAATGCTTAACCGACTGAGCCACCCAGGCGCCCCGGGATTTTATATTTTAAACAAGCATATCCAGCTTTTAAAAACAAAAAACAAAAAACAAACGGTAATTCAGTATTCAGTAAACTTGGTGTATAGAATCAGAATATGTTTTAGAAAATAATTAGCATATTATTTTTAATGCATCCTTTTGTCCCCTATTATTTTAAATATCAGAATAGTTCTCTGAAATAGTTCTCTCCTCCCCCCTCCCCCCCCCCCCGGCCCTGCCCCACGCCTGGTCATTGCAGTGTGCGCCCCAGCACGCATATTTTTCATTCAATACCAAGAGTGAAAAAGTCTTGGCTGAAACTTAAGGAAAGTTGTTTTCATCACCAGAACACCCAAGGGGAGTTGGCACAGTTTTAAAACAGGAATTCAAGTTACCAGTAGAAAAACAGCGTGGCTGAGTGGATGTATAAATCGGCATCCTGCAAAATATGGGAATTTTAATTTGATAATGCCTCGTATCATTAGGCTTTTACAACGTGTTACCAGCTGTCTGGGGAGGGATCAGTCTCTTTCAAATACAGTTTATTTATTTATTTTTTTGTTACAATTTTTCATGTGGAAACAGTCTCATGGGGAGGGAGGTCCAAATAATCCTGCTCCTTTTCCAAAAGTCTCATCCCATCCTGCAGACCACGGCCCAGCTCTTCCAGATTATTCCTCCCTTCTGCTCCCTGCCCTCGCTGTCTGGCTGGCAAAATAATCATGGTTTCACCACGAAATGTTTCTAATGAAATTTTGAATAGAAAGCACTTTAAGCAAAATGGATTTGTGTTGCTATTTTGGGTCTGTATTGCAAAATATTTCTTAAATTATTACTTCTGTTTAGTTACAAATCTAGGTCATAAGATTAAGCCAGGAGGGAACACACATCCCAGTTTTCAGGCTCCTTTTTTCAATTGAAGACCTACACGTAGCCTCGAGATACCAGCCACTGTCTCCTTTTTAAATAAAATTTAAAATGAAAGTGTAGACACTCAGAAGATCATCGGCAACTATCTGATAGGCATCAAATGATTCCAAAATCCCAAAATAGTATAAGAAATAATAGAGTTGCCTTGAGTTTGAGCTGCCCCAGTCCTCCTGTCCCCCACCCGAAAACAAAGGTGGCTCAAGAATTTATTATGGAAAAAAAAGCCTGTCGATTATAGCAAGAAAATACCCGGGGTGGGGGGGGGGGGGCGGAGAATTTTTTTTTTTTTTTTTTTTTTTACATTTAGGCAGAAATTTCCAGAAACTGAACGGAAACCAAAGTTTTAGAAATTTTAAAAGTTTAAATGAGTTCAGATGGCTGCTTTGTTTTGTCGTCTGTAGGGAAGTGAGTTAGATTTTGTCAATTCCAAACTACTGAGAAGAGCCAGACTCTATGAGGGGGATTCTCTCTGCGTCTGACAAATCGCCGCGTCTCCCTCTTCCGTTCCGAGGCTGGCTTTCTAGTCCCGTTGATGTTCACTGAGGCAGCTTTCCTGCTCTTCCTCTGGAACACTCCCACATCTTCCTCCACGGTTGCTGATCCCCCCACCCCCCCCCCTGCCCCCCCAGGGTTCTTCAGTGCTGTGCGTAACGTAGGCCCTTAATCCATGCTTATTGGGCACAGAATAGTTGCATCTTCTTACATTCCTCATATTGCCTTCTTCCCCTTGTCTTGGACTGAAGTTTCATTTGGAAACATCACAATACTTAAAAATCTTAATGATTTTGAATTGTTGAATTACATTGTGGGTTGTTTTTTGTGTGGTTTTTTTTGTACTATTTATTTATTTTTGAGAGAGAGAAAGAGAGATCGCGTGAGTTGGTGAGGAGCAGAGAGAGAGGGAGACACAGAATCCCAAGCAGGCTCCAGGCTCCAGGCTCCAAGCTGTAAGCACAGAGCCCGATGAGGGGCTCGAACTCATGACCAGTGAGATCATGACCTGAGCCGAAGTCGAACGCTTAACCGACTGAGCCACCCAGACACTCCTGGTAACCACTTTTCTACTCTCTGGCTTTCGTAAAATTTTTTTTTTTTTAATGTTTATTTATTTTTGACAGAGAGAGACAGAGCATGAGCCGGGCAGGGGCAGAGAGAGAGGGAGACACAGAATCGGAAGCAGGCTCCAGGCTCCGAGCTGTCTGCACAGAGCCCGACGCGGGCTGTGAGATCTCACAGACTGCGAGATCATGACCTGAGCTGAAGTCGGGCGCTCAACCATCTAAGCCACTCAGGCGCCCCTCTACTCTCTGACTTTCTAATACGCAGTGATGGTGATGAGCACTTCACATGGTGCCAACGAGAAGCATAACAAGCTGATTTAAAGCAAACACACAAAAGACCTCCTGGGAAGAAATTTCCCTGTACTTAAAACACATACCTTCTTGGATTTTACCTTTTTAATTTTAAAAACTACATATCTTTTAACGCACAGTTTTAGTAATCTATCTAAAGAAATAGTTAAGGACGTGTTCAAAGATTTCAGCTGCAAGAATTTCATCTCAGCATATCTACATGGTCCAAAGACTGGAAATTCCTAAAACGTCAGCTAAGGAAAAACCGATTAAAGAAATCACAGTATATCCATAAACAATCATGTTATCAGCAAATACTGAGGTGGGAAATGTTCATGGTATACTACTTAAAGGAGAAAATATATAGAGGCAAGTTGTATTATACACGTAAATCATTTCTGCGTGAAGTTAATAAGGATGTGAAGGTTGTGTGTGTAAAAAAAAAAAAAAGTCTGTGATAATACAAATCAAAATGTTAACCAGTGAGTCTGCTTGCGAGGCGGGATATATAAGCACCACAAAGCTGGAAGTTTCCATTTATTCTCTGCTGTAAGTCTAAAGCACAGAGCAGTGCCTGGCACCAGGGAAACGTAAAATAAAAAATGTTACTGTTGTTTTTGCTTATTTCTGTTTTCTCACTGATCTGCAATGGAAACATTATTTGCATGACACGTTTTTTTTAAGATGCTGCTTTTACAAAGAATAATTCAGTGATGAAACAGAATGTTTTACAAATAGAAATGGCACTAATGTCCCCTACCTTGTAGGGTAGTAAGGTTCAAATAATAACTTATGGGGCGCCTGGTGGCTCAGTCGGTTAAGCATCCGACTTTGGCTCAGGTCACGAGATTTCGGTCAATGAGTTCAAGCCCCGCGTTGGGCTCTGTGCTGCCCCTCCCACGCTCATACTTTGTTTTTCTCTCTCTCTCAAAAATAAATAAACATTAAAAAAAATAAAAAAAACAAAAATTTATGTAGGGGCACCTCAGTGGCTCAGTCTGTTAGGCGTCTGACTCCTGGTTTCAGCTCAGGTCATGATCTCACAGTTCCGTGGGTTCGAGCCCTGCATCAGGCTCTGCACTGACAGAGTTTGTAACTAAAGTTAAAAAAAAAAATAATAATAATAATAATTTATGTCAACGTGCTTTGTAAGCTCTGCAACACTGTACAGATGTCAGCAATTAGACCACATACATTCCAACTTAAACCCGTCTCATTCATGTTTTGGCTGGTAGCCCTGATCTCATGGAGGACATCCCCTTTAAAAACAATTAGAGACGGGGCACCTGGGTGCCGTGGTCAGTTGAGTGTCTGACTCTTGGTTTCGGCTCAGGTCATGATCTCATGGTTCACGGCTTCGAGCCCCGCATCGGGCTCCACGCTGATGGTGCGGAGCCTGCTTGATGATTTATCTCCCTCCCCGTCTCTCTTCCCCTCCACAGCTCCCATGCTCTGTCTCTCTCTCAGAATAAACCAACTTAAGATAAGTAAATACATAAAAATAAGAACAGTTAGAGGCGTGTGCAGTGCAGCTACGGAAACAAAAAGCTGCAACAGTGGAGGAGCGGTCGAGAGAGTGGGGGCACATCCATCAGGAGGAACGGCAGGGTACCAGGAAAGCGTACCCTGTAGCAACGTACCTGCCGACATTCAGTGTTCCCCTCCATTAAAAAAATATCATCTCTTTGTAACAGAAGTGAAATAACCCCAAATGCATTTTATTATACCAATCTCTACTATGTCAAACACTCAATCACACTGACAGTTTCCTGACAGTTCTTATCTTTTTCAATTTCTTAATTCTTTCCTCTTGAATTTATTCAGCTTTTGCACTTCTGAGGTCGCTTGTTTCTCAAGATGCGATCAGTCGAAGCCATCCGTCACATTTTATCGTTCAGTTGCTAAATTTTACGGATGGCTTTCATCCTTTGAAGGCATACTCGCTTTAAGGCCTGGCTATGGTTTCAGATGAAGCATGTGTATGTTTTACAAAACGTGGGTGTAATTCCTTCGTACATTTTAATGTTAGTGGTTTCAAATATATATATATGTATATGTATATATATCTTTATGCACTAGTCACTACTTCATAAATCAGAAGCTGAAGCTCATTTTCTCTCCCTACAACAAATGTAGGAATTGGTTTTCCAAAGCCGTACTTTTCCGATCACAGAGAGATCACAGAAGTCGGGTACAAAGAAGAAACACTCAGAACTAAATTAATAACAGCTAAAAGAAGGATTTAAAAAATATGAGATGTTATTTGAATCCTTTTATAAATCCGGACAGAAAGAAATTTTTTTTCTCCCACAGAACTCTATTAGAAGTTGAAAACTTTTATACATACCAACCACACATATGCGTTCTTTAAGCTGAACGCCAGCTCCCCAAAAAACCCAGTAAATTCTTGCTTTTCACCAACAACTATTTCTTTATCTACCTGCTATTCCAGAACTCCATTAAAGCTTTGTGGCCTAGTGCTCTTTGCTCTGCTTACGCTAATGAAATGCACTAATGAAAATGTTCTCACATTCCTTTGTTTGAATTTTATGAGACTGTGTAGCAACACTAAAACTAAAATACTTCCCACGTTATTTAGAAAACACTGTACTCTGGGAAGCTCACCGACACCATAATAAAAATGGGAATTCGGGGCACCTGGGTGGCTAGGTGGGTTGAGCGTCCGACTTTGACTCAGGTCATGATCTCACAGTCCATGGGCTCGAGCCCCGCGTCGGCCTCTGTGCTGACAGCTCAGAGCCTGGACTCCGCTTCAGATTCTGCGTCTCCCTCTCTCTCTCTGCCCCTCCCCCGCTTGCTCGTGCATACGTGCTCTCTCTCTGTCTCAAAAATTAATAATAAACATTAAAAAAATAAAATAGAAAAAAGCCTGTGCCAGCTTTGTAGGTAACGTTAGGTGTGTCCTTTTAATTCAAGTTGTTTTGATTACTTAGGAGGTGGAGTTGTTTTTTGGTTTTGGGAAGCGTTTTTTAACGTTGGCCGTTTGTGTTTGCCAGGAAGTTTTGATGTGTGAAGGTTGGATTACTCAATATTAGCTCTTTGTCATGTTTAAGGTTTGAATACTTTCTGCTGTTTTCTTTTGAAGTGCAGATGTTTCGGGGCGCCTGGGTGGCGCAGTCGGTTAAGCGTCCGACTTCAGCCAGGTCACGATCTCGCGGTGCGTGAGTTCGAGCCCCGCGTCGGGCTCTGGGCTGGTGGCTCAGAGCCTGGAGCCTGTTTCCGACTCTGTGTCTCCCTCTCTCTCTGCCCCTCCCCCGTTCATGCTCTGTCTCTCTCTGTCCCAAAAATAAATAAACGTTGAAGTGCAGATGTTTCATATATCTGTGCAGGCAGATCTTTTAATTTTCATTATAGGGTTTCTCAGCTTTGGCCCTCCTGACAGCGTGGGGCGGACGACATTGCTGTGAGGGGCTGTCCCGTTCTGTGTAGGGTGTCCCCCAGCATCCCTGGTCTTTACCCACCGGATGCTTTGGGGCCACACCCCGTAGGCGTGACGACTGCAGATATCTTCAGACATTGCCAAAGGTTCCCTGGGGACCCAAATCACCCCTGATTGGGAACCACTGCTTTAACGAGTTCTATTCCTGATTTCACTCTTAGATCTTTTTTTTTTTTTTTAATTTTTTTTTCAACGTTTATTTATTTTTGGGACAGCGAGAGACAGAGCATGAACGGGGGAGGGGCAGAGAGAGAGGGAGACACAGAGTCGGAAACAGGCTCCAGGCTCTGAGCCATCAGCCCAGAGCCCGACGCGGGGCTCGAACTCACGGACCGCGAGATCGTGACCTGGCTGAAGTCGGACGCTTAACCAACTGCGCCACCCAGGCGCCCCTCACTCTTAGATCTTTACCCAAGATCGGGGCTCCAGTTTCTGCCCCAGGCATTCCGTGGCTCGCATTTCTTCCTGCGTAACCACCCACTGATAGCTGGGGTGGTCACGTGTCCTGGTTTGTGTTTGTGTTCCCGCCGTAGTTCTCAGTTACGCCTCTTTCTCACCCCCCAGTGTTCCCGGTTTGGACAGGAAACTCTAGGGGCTCTATTCACAGGCCACCTGCACCTTCAGTCTTTCCCCGTAAACGAGATGTGGTGGAAGTGCCTTTGCACCAAAAGATCTGGCCTTGGGTTCTGGCTTTTCTATTCACGCCTGTACTCATTGGACAAGCACGGGTTTCCTCACTGCAGCCCAGGTCATCTGGCTTGCCTCACCTCCATCCTTTCTGTAGTTACGGGTACGATCTGCTGGCGGGCCGAATTGTGGTGTTGCGTGCACGCACAGAAAACAGCTTGAAGAGCTTTCTCCTCCATTATGACTCTGTTAGCAAATTGTTCCAGTATGTCGGTGATTTCTTTTGTCTTGGACCGCCTTCATTTTTACAGTATCCCTGGCAGATACCGATTACCACGCTTGTCGCCGGTTTCCAAGGCAGCTAGTTCCGTAGGTCGACAGCCCAGTGATGAGAAATGTCTTCCTCATGTTGAGTCAAAGTCTGCCTTCCATAATTTGAACCTATGGGTCATAGTTCTCCTCTCTGGGGAAACTCAGTGTGTCTTCTTCCCCGTGACAATACTCCCAGGGTATCACTTTCTGTGTAAGTTTTTTTTTTTTTTTAACATTTATTAATTATTGAGAAACAGAGACAGAGCATGAGCATGGGAGGGGCAGAGAGAAGGGGAGACACAGAATCGGAAGCAGGCTCCAGGCTCCGAGCTGTCAGTGCAGAGCCTGGCGCGGGGCTCGAACTCATAAACCACGAGATCATGACCTGAGCCGACGTCAGACGCTTAACTGACCGAGCCACCCAGGCACCCCTCGAGGTATCACTTTCCAGCTATGGTTACGGCACCTGTGGTATTCATCTGTGTCTCTTGCTTCGAGAACTCTCACGTCCTTGAGACCCAGCGGTTATGACCTACTTCTTACGTACATCTAGCATATCTTCCCACAAGCATGTAGCGGGCCGGTAGGGCGAAATTCCTCAGGAAGTCGTGTTGGGAATAAAGAAATATTTTTGGGGGGAGTAGGGGCAAGTAGCAAGAAGTGTTAATAATAACAATAATCGCAGCTAATGCTTATTCCGCACTTGCTACATGCAAGGAATGTTCTGAGCATTTTACTTTAGCTCATCTGTTTAAGTCTGGGTTCATAGGATTTCCAAAAAAAAAAAAAAAAAAGAAAGGAAAAAGAAATTGGCTGTTTTGAAAGATCAAAATGAATTCATAACCTAGACTCAGCTCTAAGAACCACTGATGTTCTCGGAGACTTTATTTTGGAGAAAATTACAAGAAAGGCAGAAAACATAAGTAGACTTTCAGATCTGAGCGATAGGTTATAATTAGAAAGGAAAGCTGATAAGGGTATGTTATCTTTAGGATTGAGGGTATCTGTGAATGTTGAAGAATTTTTATGAAAGGAAATGAAAGAGATCAAGAGGTGTGAATGAAGCAAGGTCAAGAAGAGAGGTGTATTTTGTTTCATACTGACAGTGCCCGAGAGACTTTTCATGGCTGAAATAAGGTAAAAAGGAAGAGCTTTGGATAAAAAGCTCGGAATTATAGGGTGGGTAGGGCAGCAGAAAACTCACAGCCCTTTCAACTCTGAAAGGAGAAACAGATAAAGATTTTTCTGTTTTCCCAGCGAATATGAGATTAATATCTAATGCGTCTTTCTCCATTTTCCCTTTCTGTGATGTTTCTTTTGTTTTGACTATGCAGTCTGCCTGGAGCGATAGGAATTGGCTTTCGTCTGCCGTGTTGAACAAAAGTGGTTATTAAACGTGGTGTTGTATTCTAGGAGAATAAGACTGATGTTAGCAAACACCAGGGATGTGATTCATAGAACATCATGTGTGTAAGAAAAATCAATATGAGAAATACACTTCTCCTCTGAATATTGTGATTTGTTTGACTTTGATGTTTTAACCGGTGGGCAACTCGCATTCATTCAGTGGCCTCTGAAGTCCATACTTGTGGCTTATTCAGATGATTCAGATTAGCTACCGCACTAGGTCAGATTTGCCGGGAGTCTTTGAATAGCATGTGGGAAAGGGTCTCCAGCTAAATATGTTTTTTATATAAGGCAAATGATGAGCATCACGGAACAATGTCAGAAAAAGAAAACACATTTTAAATGCAGAGTCTCTTTTCCTGAATTTATATAACCCCAAATAGTTCCTAAATTACATTTGAGTCCCCTCTCTGGAACGATCCATCTGAGTCGAGTGAGTTTGGCATTGGTATTCATAACCAGAATCACTCCACCTGAAGTTTTGCAGCAAATGCAGAGATGATGATAATTTGAACATGTGTACGTAGCTAGTATTTTGTCATTCACATGCCTCACGAACTGGTCATTATTTAATTAATTCATTCAATTTATTTATTTTGCTTCTTACACCATCTCCATGAGATGACGTTTTTCCCGTGTTGTAGAAGGAGAAAAATGAAGCTTAGCAATGCCACTGGTCACACATCTGAAAAATGGTCCAGCAGACCCTGTGGACCCCAGGTTCACTGCTGTTTCCTCTCAATCAACACGTCCTGGTCCAGCCACCACTTTGGAATAGGGTCATTCCCGTCAATAGGAGTCTGCTTTCTACCAAGCTAACTGCTGACATCCTTGCCACTAAGTACCAGAGAAGGGTGTCGTCACTGGCACTGGCATGGTAACAGCCATCTCTGATGAGAGCGCAGGACCTAAAGCACTTTGCCCTTTGAAAGCTAAGTGCTCAATTAACACTAGCTGTTGTTACTGTTAATAATATTAACTTGTGGTCTGTTTTCAGCCCCATATCCTCCACACTTTGAGAATCGGATTGTCTGTCGGCTGTCTCCAGTGAGGGTCTCCATATAGAGAATGGGACGGGAAAATGTGTTTCTTTTCCTCAGTGTACTAAGAGACTTGGGCTATGCTTGCAAACTGTAGTGTGTGTGTGTGCGCGTGTGTGTGTGTGTGTGTGTGTGTGTGTGTGTACGTGCATGTGCATTTATTTCAAGTGTGTATTTACCTGTATTTGAGTTCTTCATATTTGAATTGTGTGGTCACTTAGTTCAGCAGACATTAGTGGCTCTCTACCATTCCATAGGTTATTATGGAATTGTCTAGGCAGTTCTGGTAAATCTAAGAAATACTGGTAAAAAAAAAAAAAGATTCATAAATCGAACAAACAGATGTTTAACTGAGACTTTAATGGAAGTAATGGAAATAATACCAATTTGGATTTTTGGAGGAATGATTCTTGGCTTGTGTCTGTGGGTACGTATTGTGATTAAACCTGATTTGGGGGAACTCAGAGGCTTGTCCCTTTCCTGGATGTCTCCATGTCGTTCCAAGGTGAAATCAAATCGAGTTTCTTCCCAAGTGATTCCTTCCTCCCTCCCTTCTTCCTTCCTTCCTTCCTTCCTCCTTTCCTCCCTCCCTCCCTCCCTCCCTTCCTCCTTCCTTCCTCCTTCCTTCCTCCCTCCCTCCTCCCTTCCTTCATTCCTCCCTCCCTCCTTCCCTCCTCCCTTCTTTCTATCCTCCCTTCCTTCTATCCTCCCTCCCTCCCTCCCTCCTTCCCTCCTCCCTTCCTTCTATCCTCCCTTCCTTCCTCCCTCCCTTTTTCCCTCCCTCCCTCCTTCCCTCCTCCCTTCCTTCCTTCCTCCCTCCTTCCCTCGCCCCTATTGTCCTTCCTTCCTTCCTTCCTTCCTTCCTTCCTTCCTTCCTTCCTTCTTAAGTCTTCAGTTATGTTTGGCTTTCCCGATAGTTTGTTCTTCTGAATCCCATGAGCCTGTCCGTTTTCTGCTGGGAACGGCAGGCTCCCCTCCTCTGTTCTGGTTAGGGGCACTCCCGGCTGACTGAGGGCTGATGACACGTATTAGAAACCGACTGTGTGGCCAGTCCCTGGGAGACTGTTCATTGCCTCATCTCATACTCACTCCTTTAGCCTTCGAAACAAACTGCTTTTAAGGTTTAATACGTGAAAAATCTTGATGCCTTGATATTTATACTTTAAAATTCGAGTTATTTGATGATTCTGAATTCCCTGCTGTTTCCCCAGACACTGGAAAAGAGCGGGAATAGGAACCAGGGTCTCTGGGATGGGCAGTGGGGCAGACTGCTACTCATGCTCCTTAACCCAGACCAGCTTTGGAGAATTCCTGCTCTTTCCAGCTAGTAACGGAGCCCCAGACCGCTTCGGGCAAGCGATTAGACCTTTGAAAGTTATGTGTAAGTGATTAAGTAAATCCTAAAATTCACATTTTCATGACCACCCACTTCTGTCTTACTGATTTTCTAAAAAGTTTCAGAAAATATTATTTGGCAAGAAGAGGAAATTACTTACCTGTGTGATTAATCTTAAGGAAAATTTCGCTCTGGCATTTCCTTCAGATCCTATGCCAGATTTCTTCCGGAAGCAGTGATCACAGAGGGAACAAAGAAATTCTAAAGGATCTGAATGATGGAATGTAGAGATAGGATGAAACAAAAGAGAAAATTTGGTAGTTAATAAGATTTATGTATACTTGTAATCTAGAGTGTCCTTAGGCCTTAAACTATACAGTGTAACCTTAAAATGCTAAGATAATAATGCAGGTTTAGCTTTTATTCCAACTGAAGTTCCTTTGGCCCCAGAAGAGATTCACCTGCCAGCTTCTAAGAAGGAAGACTACCACTGAAATAAAAATCCAGTTATAACATCCTAACCTTTTCACTAATGTATCTGAGTAGAATTAATCTGGTATTGCTTTTAGCGAAAGTATGCCTGATGATCTAGGGAATGCCTTGCTCATACTGCTGTCATCAGGTGAACTATAGGAGGATTTACCAGGGCCATGTGCAGTCTCCACGGACAGCTCACTGAAGCTACGTGCGTGAAGATCCGTCCCCTAAAGCTACGGCTGTCCTCTCCCAGTTTAACATCATGGGGATTAAATATAAAAATATCTTAAGACCAGATTCTTAGTTCTTATAAAAATATTCAGGGATCTGAAAACTGGGGTATTAGTAAAGGACGGTGTATCCTGAGCCTGGATCCCCTCCGTGATTCTCACTTACTCTTGAGTGAGTGGCTGAGTAAATAAATAGCTTCATTTAAGTAGGCATGCGGTTACCCTTGGACAACTAGGTAGCCCCTGATTCCAAGTCGGACGTGTTTTCTCACAAGAGTGACGGTTTGTAAGCTTTTCAACAGATAGGTAGTCAGCCATCCCAGATACCTCGGCGTAAGTGAAGTGAGGTTCTATTAAAAAATGACCCTTTCACAAATACTCGGTGAACATTCAGGCTTTAAGATTTTGCTTTCTTTACTGCCTTTGACAGACGGGAAAACGTGACTGGACGAGTTCTCGCTTGCACAGAATTTTGTTTATTCTGTGCAGTTCAGGTTAAAATTATTGAGTCAGGGAGGCCGCTGAAATCCCCTCAACATTTACCTGCCTGTTGGAAGGAAATTTCGATTCGGCTGGGACCAGAAAGCATGATACCATTAAAAGTAGCAGAAAGTGCTAATGCTACATGGTGGGCTTTTCTTGAAAGTTATTTTCAGAAAGGATCCTCACGTATTTATTGATTACTTTTACTGGTGATAAAAAGTGTTTTCCCTGCTCTGAAGCGGCTGCCGGTCTGGCGGAAGAAGACAGACCTAGGTTAAGTAGAATAAAGCAATTAAATATGTCGGTATTGCTGTAGAAATAGGCAGTGCCTTCAGTAAAAAGGCGTGGGGAGGGGGCATTTCTACCTGTGGCGGTCAGGAAGGCTTCACCCAGAAGCGACCGGAGTCTCAGAAGTTCGGGTGTTTACCAGGTAGACGTGTATGAGAGGAACTTTCCAGGCCGACAGAACATCACGAGTAAAGACACAAGAGGTGGGAAATTTTCTGCATAGGAGACCATTTGGACACCTGCACACCTTACCGTGCAGCAGACGCATAAGGCCCAGGGTGGGGAGGATTCTATGAGAGATTTGGCTCAAGAAGTTGGCTGGGACTTGCCTGTCTTGCTACGTATCCAGACTTCCTCTATAGGGATTGGGCAACCACCGGTAGGCGTTAATAAGGCCCTAGTACAACTAATTGCTTTCTATTACTCTAAGGATAGAGAAGAAAATCCTAACTTTGACCTACACACCCTGCACAGCCTGTTTCTTCTCCAGCGTCTCCTTCCACTGCCCACGCCTTAGATCACAGGATCTGAGCTGGATCTCAGCTAAAATGTCATGCGGTCAAGAAACATTTCCTGAGCACCTGGTATGTGCCAGGCACTGTGCTGGGCATGCAGGTAGGTCACTTCTCTTGGTGTGTTTTATGTAGAACAACAAGAGATGGGCAGTGAATATATTAATGAGAAAGGATCAGGCAGGGACAGTACTATGTGGAAAGCAAAACCAGACACTGGCAGCCGTATCAGGTCAGAATTCCTGGACCCCCGACCTGGTCAGCTCCTCCTCGTAGGCCACACCACACAGCTTTCCTTCACAGGGCCTTGCAGGATTTTGAGTGGACATTCCGGTGATTGTGTAAGTTCGGCGAGGGCAGGGACCCCGTTTGTTTATCCGCAAATCAGGGCCCGGCACAAGAGAGCTGCTCAGAGGCCAGTAGGGACCGATGGTCGAGGACAGGCTCAGTGGTCAGACGGCCTGGGTACAGGTTCCATCTCTGCCAAAAATTAGCCCTGTGACTTTGGGCAGTTGACTTACTCTGTCCTGACAGAGGAAGTTATTGAGAAAATGAAATGATGTATTTAGTTCTTAGAGAAGGGCCTGGGTACTTGGTGGGCATGCGATTAATGTTAATTATCACCACTATTTATTTTTATTTTTTTTTTTTTTAATTTTTTTTTCCAACGTTTTTATTTATTTTTTTGGGGGGGGACAGAGAGAGACAGAGCATGAACGGGGGAGGGGCAGAGAGAGAGGGAGACACAGAATCGGAAACAGGCTCCAGGCTCCGAGCCATCAGCCCAGAGCCTGACGCGGGGCTCGAACTCACGGACCGCGAGATCGTGACCTGGCTGAAGTCGGACGCTTAACCGACTGCGCCACCCAGGCGCCCCACCACTATTTATTAATAAACATTTACTGAATGAAGAAGGGAGGTGGGGAGGTGGCTTTCTATAAAAGTTGACTTAGCCATTCTGTGAACCAAAGCTTAGGGACAGACCGATTCAGATAACAAAGCATAGTTAAGATCATGAGAGCCAGAGGGGCATCCTCAGGAAGGATGCAGAGTGGAAAGGGCCCAGGCCGGTCCTTAATCGGATGGCCTCGTGAGGAAAAGACAGGAGTCTAAAATACCTTGTCGATTTCTGACATGGTGGCCTGCCATCCTGAGGTGGGGAATCTGGAAGAAGGAGTGTCTTGGCAAGGAGATAATTCAGCTTGGATTTGGGGGGGTGGGTTGTGGGCTTGCGGTGCTTTTGGTATATTCCAGGGGAGCTGAATAGAGCCATCCGGGGGTCCCAGGGGATTTGGGCATGGGCTGGAGATAGTAGCAAGATCATTGAGGTCTGGCCCCGTAAAGCTGCTGGTTGGCTGACCGAGGAGAATGAATGAGTGCGGGGCTTTGGGGGGCGGGGGGGTGGGCAATGCAGACTTGAGGGCAGTAGAGAGGTGGGGACCCAGGGAGCAGCAATGGTGTTGACGTTTTTGGTGTTTCCTGTGATGGGAGAATACAGATATCTGGATATTTGGATCCTGGAATGAACGTTGCGGCACCAGAGTGTGAATGGATCAGCCTGGAATAAAAGCCGCGTCCTTGCTCCTGGGAGATCTGGTCTTGGCCGCTGCTCTTCTCCCTCTGGCTCACTCGCTCTCTGCACACAAGCTGGGCTTGTTTCCTTCCCATTCCCCAGCCCGTCGAGAACTCTCCTGCCCCACAGTCTTGCCATGCCCTGTGCCCTCTGCCTGCTCATTCATAAAGGGCAGAGGCTTCAGGCACCTGGGTGGCTCAGTTGGCTAAGCATCTGACTTGGGCTCACAGTTTGTGGGTTCGAGCCCCGCGTCGGGCTCTGTGCTGACAGCTCAGGGCCTGGAGCCTGCTTCAGATTCTGTCTGTCCGTCTGTCTCTCTCTCTTTCACTCTCTCTCTTTCTCTCTTTCCTCCCCTCCTTTGAGAGGTGGGCACACTGACACCCTCTGCACCCCCGGCCCTCTCCTCTGGCCTATTCCTACCGTCTGTTGTCTGTTTCCCTCACTAGAACGGCAGCACCATGAGAACAGAGACCTGGCCTCATTCGTTGTTCTCCCCCCAGTGCCTAGAAAATCGCCCGACGCACAGTAGGAGCTCAGTGCATGGATGAATGAGTGAGTGAGTACTGAGCGTTGCTTATCGTTTGTTTGGTGGGAGAACCAGGCGTCTGTCCAACACGCAGATAGAGGTGGCATTGCAGCCTGGCACACGAGGGGCCGCCTCTCCGAGAGGAAGAGGCGGGTGGATTGATGCCTGGAGGGAGACCAGTGTGGCCCTCTGTGCTCCTTCTGTGCTTTCTGGGCTGGGGAGGGAGTTCCCTGGGGCCAGATCCAGCCAGGCCTCTCCCCCACCCACACCCCCCTCAGGCTGCTTCCTTTCCAGGACTGTAATTGTGCTCCTAGGAAACAGCCTTGCTGGAAGGTGATTACAGGCAAGCCTTAGAAATGAGATTTTTTTAAAAAGCTATTCCCTGGTCACAAGGAAGGCGTCTTAGTTACCCACAGTGACTTTTTCCATTTCCAGAGACAGATGCTCTAGGGTCCCTTCCTTACATGTTTTCCTTGCTGTTTTAGGGCTGCGTGGTGGCCTTGATGAATTGGGGAGTGAGTGTCCTGACCCAGGGGAGCAGCTGCTATGAGTGGCCTAGATAAAATCAGGCCCCGTGTTGCCAGAACCTCCGGTTTTTCATTACAGGCTAGACACTTGGATTTTCATGTGAAATTTCCTGAGTTTTAAGTGTAGGCTCAATTCGTTGTTGTTGGGTCAGTCTTTCTGAAATCCCGTGCAAACCAAATGAAATCTGCCAGTGGGTGGAGTTTGCCTTGAGGACCACCCCTCCCCACCCCCTACACTGGTTCTAGCCTTTGAAATGGGATATATAATTTATTTTTAAAAATTTTTTTTTAACGTTTATTTATTTTTGAGACAGAGAGAGACAGAGCATGAACGGGGGAGGGGCAGAGAGAGAGGGAGACACAGAATCAGAAGCAGGCTCCAGGCTCTGAGCCATCAGCCCAGAGCCCGACGCGGGGCTCGAACTCACGGACCGCGAGATTGTGACCTGAGCCGAAGTCGGACGCTTAACTGACTGAGCCACCCAGGCGCCCCTGAAATGGGATATATAATTTATATATCATCATTGACCAACATCTAGAAAAAAAAAAAAAGATCTTCCTTCTGAAAATAAAATTCTTTTTTTTTTTAATGTTTATTTTCGACAGAGAGAGAGGGAGAGAGAAAGTGGGGGAGGGGCAGAGAGCCAGGGAGACAGAATCCAAAGCCGGCTCCAGGCTCTGAGCTGTTAGCACAGAGCCCGACGCAGGGCCTGAACCCGCGAACCGCGAGATCATGACCTGAGCTAAAGTCAGACGCTTAACTGACTGAGCCACCCGGGCGCCCCTGAAAGTAGAATTCTTAATGACTAAATAGTGAAATGTAGTTTTCTCTCCTTATTGTCACCGTGCCAAGAAGCGTGAAGCACAGACGATCTCATCAGTTCACTTAGAATCAAGCCGTGGCTGCTGAATTGTACTTTGTGGATTAAGCTGCTAGCTTTCTTGGACATGTGTGGCTTCTCCAGCTATACCGTAGAAGAATTCATTATTTTTAAATTAAAAAAGGGGGTGGGAGTATGGTACTGCTTTAGCATCCAAAAGGTAAAGTCAAGGAAGGTCAAATAAAAATTGCTTCAAGAAACACCTGGAAATTTCAAATGTGTTTACAATCATTTCTCCACCGATGGCGTTATGTTTCAGAAAAGTGCCATTAATTGTAATAGAGTAACACACAGCTCTTTGTGAAACTTAAGTCCATTGAATATCAGTACCTTCAAAGACAATAAAAATTCCAGCCTGCGTTTATCTATTCCCCTGTGAGGAGTTACTACAATGTATATTGTATCATTCCATGCGAAATTCTTTGGCTTAATCGTCTCTCATTTATTTGCAGTTGTCTGAGGTCAGCTTTCCGTTTTGCAGTTGTCAAACAGCTGTCAAATTAAGAGACCAGATTCTAAAGTTCATTTACATTTGGTGCCATTCCATATTAGTACATTTCTTGGCTTAAGTATTTCAACAGTTACGCACATTGCTTAATCCTCCTTTCCCTCATTAGCCTCCCCCGCCCCCCCCCCCGCCCCCCGCCACGAATGTCTACACACACACATTAAGTACAATATTCTAAGTATTTTTATTCTTTTCCAAGCATCGTTTTTAAAAAATTCACGTGAACTTTAACAACAAAAAAAATCACTTGAATTAGACAGCCAATTAATTTCACTGCTCTTTTTGCAAGAAGAGAACATCAAATCAATGTAAACCTGTCACCCTTGTTTTCATTGTCATACTTGCTTTCATCCTTACTTTTATCACTTCCATCAGGCTGAAATCTAAATAGTAATTGACCGTAGAATTCTTAATTTGCTTTCTAAATGTCTGTATAAGGCAGTGTAATAGTAAAGAATTCAGCATTCATTTTTAATAATTCACTGATCAAAGAAATACTTCTGGATGTTTCGCCACAAGGTATCTCACGTTGCCAGCCGGGGACGTTGACATTGTACTCTTCCATAAAAGAGGTGTGAAAAGATAAGCTGAGGCATCTTAAAAGTCTTTCAGACTGTATTGGAGCAAAACTAGATTTGAATTGGGCAGCACCAAATCGGGAGTGTTGAGAAGATGAGGAAGGAAACAAAGCAGGGGAAGTATTTGATTGGCCATACATAGCTTAAGGGTCGCCATGTTTGGAAAAGTCAGCTGTTTGTGATTGGTTGTCCTTGGGTTTTCATTTCTTAACCCTGAGGCATTCATTATAGGTTTAGGATTTGGTTTACTTAGGTCCTAGCTGCTAAGATACTGGGACCACCTCAGTGTAATGGCCTCCGTGTTTAATTAGCTTAATGGAGGACCAGTTCTTGCGTGTTTGAGGAATACTGTGGAACTCAGTCATTGGGCGAAAGAACTGTAGTCGTATGTAATTCTCAGTTGTTAGGGGCGCCTGGGTGGCTCAGTCGGTTAAGCGTCCGACTTCGGCTCAGAGGTCATGATCTCTCAGTTTGTGAGTTCGGGCCCTGCGTTGGGCTCTGTGCTGACAGCTCGGAACCTGGAGCCTGCTTCGGATTCTGTGTCTCCCTCTCTCTCTGCCCCTCCCCTGCTCACGCTCTGTGTCTGTCTCAAAAATAAATAAAACATTAAAAAACAAAATTAAAAAAATAATTCTTAGTTGTTAGATAGGAAACCCCAACAATGGATATTCTTAAGTATGGTTATTAGGTCACTAAGTGGTAGCACAAAAACATTCCCATATTGGTTATATTTGACCTTCTGCAGTAAGGTCACTTACACCAATATTTGTTCAGGACTTATTTTCCTTAAACTTGTGTGTTAGACCGAGCTTAACCTTTTTTGGATTTTGACACATTCTTCTCTGATCTCCTAACTCCTTGTATATTTCTCTGTTGGACCATTTATTAAATAGCACGTTATGTTTTTACATATCTGAATGCTCAACCGGCCTGTGAGCCCCTCTTCGGCTAAAAGGCCATATTTTATTTATTTTAATCCCTGGCTCTTAGTGAATGGCTGCTAAATAAATTAATGAGAACATGAGGGTGCAGATGAGAACCCAAGTTCAGTGTGGTTAAAGGAGCCTAAAAAACATTGTTACTTTGTTCCCCATTCCAGCTTCATGTGAAGAACCTATCATTTAAAAACGAAATTACATTTCATAATTGTGGTGAGGAGAAAGATAATCCTATTATTTGTACAAATTTTCCCAGAAACTTATTCATCATTTTTGAAAGGATTACATTGAGATTGTAATAAAACAAGTTAAATTGAAATTGAGTAGTGCGAGGGGAGCAGATAAATTCAAACCACAGTGAAGGAGGGCGTAGAAGTTATCTGTGACAGCAAAGTAGGTTGTACACGATACTAAATGAAACTGTGTATAAATTGTATCTCCTTTATCACTTGAAGGTTTTTAAAAACTTTTTTCACTAATTGGTATTCCAAAGTGATTTGGAGGTTATCATCGGGAGTGATGTGTCCTCTGTTATTACAACAAAGAGCTATCAGGGAGGGCATCTTCCAGAGATACATTTCCTCATCAGAAACTTCCCTACCAGACAAAACACTTGGACGGGAGCTAGAGAAACCCAGACTCTTCCTATATCCTGCCTACCCGATCTATCGCTCCACTTGGATTTCTGCAAGGTTACAGAAACGTAACTTCTAAAACCGAACTTCTGATCTTTTACCTCAAACCTGCTCTGCTTGACTGTCTGAACCACGGTTAATCGATCCTATGTGATGGTTCCCCGGGTTAGAGACTTTGGGGTCTTTCCTGGACCCCAGTGTTCTCTCAGTCCCCACCACCAGTCTTGTGTTCATAATGCGTGAATCATAAGCATTTATTAGTCATTTGTATTTTCTTATTTAATTGCCATGATTGTTCCATCTTTTGTCCATGTTAGCATGAAGATATTTTCTTTTAAAATGATATGTAAGAGCTTTTGAGGTGTTCAATATAATTTGTTGCAAATATTTTTCCTAGCCTGTCCTTGGCATTGCACCGTGATTTTGTTTATGTTGTTTTGGAATACAGTTGACCCTTGAAGAACACGAGTTTGAACTGTGTGGGTCCACTTACACGTGGGGTTTTTTTCAATAAATATCATACAGTACTGGAAATGTATTTCCTCTGCCTTCTGATTTTCTTAGTAACATTTTCTTTCCTCTGACTTTATTATGAGAATATAGTACATAATACCTATAACATATAAAATACATGTTAATGGACTATTTGTGTTATGGGGAAGGCTTCTGGTCAACAACAGGCAGGCTATCGGTAGCTAAGCTTCTGGGAAGTCAGAGGTTGAAGGTGGATTTTGGGCTGTGCTGGGGTTTAGCGCCCCTGCCCACTGTGTTGTTCAAGCCTGTATATTAAAGCCTTACATTTGTTTTTTTTTTTTGTTTTTTTTTAATTGTTTTTTTTTAACGTTTATTTATTTTTGAGACAGAGAGAGACAGAGCATGAACGGGGGGAGGGGCAGAGAGAGAGGGAGGCACAGAATCGGAAGCAGGCTCCAGGCTCTGAGCCATCAGCCCAGAGCCCGACGCGGGGCTCGAACCCATGGACCGCGAGATCGTGACCTGAGCTGAAGTCGGACGCTTAACCGACTGAGCCACCCAGGCGCCCCAAGCCTTACATTCGTAAATATTCCAATATGTCACTTTATAATGGCTTTTTCCTTGACAAGAATAATTGCAAAGACCTTATATCAGCATGTAGATTCTTTTCCAAATTAGGCTGTCGGGTGGTGATTTAGATGCTTTGGTTTTAAATTGTCAGCATATCCTCCTAGGATTTTTTTTTTAATTTATTTTTTAATGTTTTTATTTATTTTTGAAGAAGAGAGAGAGACAGAGCATGAACGGGGGAGGAACAGAGAGAGAGGGAGACACAGAATCCGAAGCAGGCTCCGAGCTGTCAGCACAGAGCCCGACGCGGGGCTCGAACCCACGAACCGCGAGATCACGACCTGAGCCGAAGTCTGATGCTCAACCGACTGAGCCACCCAGGCGCCCCCCCCAGGATTATTTTTAAATGCCACTCTTATACTCCAGATAGATTTCTGTTTCACTAATCTCTTCTGTTTCTAGAACCACACCCTCTTAAGTAGTGTAGCTGTAACATACTTTAATATCCGAGAAAGCAAGGCTTGCCACAGTGTGCTTCTTTTTCAAGACTTTTGTGGTGCTTCTCATCAGTTTGTTGTTTCAGACGAATCATTGTTTTGAAGTCTTAAAAAAAAATGTGACTGTAATTAGAACTCCATCGTACTTATTTGAGGAAGGGAGACATCTTTGCGCTGTTTAGTCTTGTTACCCAAAAGCATTTCTGAGGTTTTGAGATCGTTCGCTAACACTTGGGGACAGGAAGGTGCTCGTAGAACACGAGACAACATCAGAGCCACTAATCAGTCTGAAGATGAATTCAGGAATGTTAAAACGTAAGGGAGAAACATAGAAGAATCAGAGAAATATGCTAAATCTGCCCTGTTTGCTCACACTATGTATTTTAGTAAAATGCAGTTGCTAAAATTTAGAGCCTGTCCTTGTTTTTGAAGTGTGCATTCCTAAGTTTTCTTAGCTCTTAAATTTTTAGTTTCTTTAAAATCATTTCATTTGTCAGCCGTTTTCTTTTTCTGCATGTCTGCGCTCAGGAAGCTTCCTCCCCCCGCCCCCAACAAATATATGGTCATATCTTCCCTTAGCTCTTCTTTTGTGGAATTGGGAGTAAAAAGCCAGTGCTCTCCAGAATTTACTTTTCTTTTCCCCCAGCAAGATTGTTTTCAAACTCACGCATTCTGCTGCTTCTCGGTACCGTTTGCCACTTTTTCTGTTGGGACCTTTGACACCCCCACCGTCGTGATTCTCCCGTGTGTTCACCGTTGAAGTCAGAGAGGCGTGTTCGGCCGTGGCCTTGGCCCTCGTGCAGAGCGTCAGCGTGTGTGTGAAGCCGCAGCCCCTGACACAGACCCGCTTCTCCCGCCTAACTCTGATGTTACGCACTGTGCCTCTGCCCTGGAGTGATTTGTCTCCTGGTCCCACTGCCTCTGGTTCTGTAGAGGTTTGTAATTTTTGCCTTTTTGGAGGCAACTGGCTCATATCTCCCACTCGTGTTCAACTGTTTTGTCTTCAGCTGAGCGTCTGTTATGCACTGCCAGTCACTAGGCAATGGGGTTCACAGCGGTGACCCTTCCTCTCGGTGGGCCTAATGCCTCGTGGGGAGTAGGTGGCAGACAGAAATGACATAATTGTAGGCTTTGTTTGAAGATTATAAGACGCTCTAGTGAGGGCTGTAAATGAGAAGTACCTGGTACTGTTTGAGTTTGTAAAAGGGGCAGAAAGGATGTTAGAGCTGCGCTCCTACAGGTGAGGTGAGTTTACTGGGCAAACGGGAGGAAGAGCCTTCTAGGTGAATAAATAACAGGTGCCCAGGCCCCCGCAGGCCCTCCCAAGGGTACCAACCAGGTGGCATCCCCGAATTCCTGCTTTTGTAAATTAATTTTTTTTTTTTTTACTAGTGCTGGGACTGTCCCACCTGCTGTTCACAATAAAGGCAGATGTGTGCAGCAAAAATTATAATAATGATAATTAAATTTAAAAAAGGTGACACGGAGGGGGAGAGGGTGGGACACATCACACGACAATGGTGAGTGAAAATCACGCCCTCCGGAATATAGCGTCCCCAGGCTTGTCCAGGCTGAGTCTCTCCAGCTGGATGGCTCTGTCGCTTTAAAGCTTAGATCCTAAGAAGTGCAGAAGTTACGATGAACCTAGATCTCTGTAACACACCGTCTTCCCTTCCCATTCAGGCGTTGGTTATGTTTCCTTTTCCACTGTCCGTCTTCCATACCAGTAATGTCTTCTCTGGACAGTTTCATCTGTCTGTCTTTCTGCAATGTGCCAAATGTGTCACACTCGCTCTGCCCGTGACCGGCTGAATTTCCTTCGTGGTGGATTTTGCCCTCTCATGCCGCCAGTGCCGATTTCAATTCTGCAATTACAGTTTTAACATGGTCTGTTCGTATCTTCCAGCTCTCTTTTTATTTTGTGTCTGCCTCAGCCAACTTGTATCTCACCTCACCTTTGATTTCGCGCCTTATGATCTGAATTCTAGCGTGAATAGGAAGTAAACGTCCATTAAAAAAAAAAAATTATCTATTTACTCCCAGGTACTTTCTAAGAACCATGACAAGGGGAAAAAAAAAAAATAATCACTTGCAAAATTTAAGCCAGAAGCAAGGTTAATGGTTAGGGATGCATCTCTTAATACCCTGCATCATTGCTATAGTGGTTACAGCTTAGCCGCTGAAGCTTTAAGCAGCCCAGTAATCAACATGAAAGTGAAAATAATCACGAGTTCCAGCAGTCTCTGCGTCCTGATAGAGACGCTAAGTAGCACGATGGTTAAGAACACAGGTACGAGTGGTGGCTGTTAATAGGTGTGTGACATGGGGCAGATTGGCTAACCTTTCGGTGTTTTGAGTTCTTCATCTCTAAAAGGGAGACGGAAATGGTAGTATCTTCCTGTATCGTGTGCTGTCATTGGAGACAGGTAAAGAGAACATTATTTCTACTCTTACAACCCAGTGGGGTGTGAGCTGTATACACAGGTAACTGCAATTGAGCATAGGAAATAAATCAGAGAAATAAAGCGGTATAGACTATCCTGAAAGAAAGGTGATCTCTGACTTGTATGGTGGATCGAATTGGGCAAGGCTTCCAGAGGAGAGGATGCGTCTAGTTTGAAGATGAGAGGGTGGTTCCAGTCAGAAGAAATAGCCTGAGCCAAAACAGGGGAGCTGGAAGGCACACACGCAGAGATGCATGTGTATGGTATGGAAGGACCCAGAATGTCAGATTGCAGAAAGGAAGTCATTGGCCATAAGACTGGAGCCATGTTGCTGAGGGTCAAAATTGCCTGGTTAAGAGTTCAGATTTAATTCAGTAGAGGGCCACCTGTCTGGCTCAGTCGGTTAAGCATCTGACTCCGGCTCAGCTCATGATCTCACGGTTCTTGGGATCAAGCCCCGAGTCTGCGGACTCTGTGCTGACAGCTCAGATTTGTCTCCTGATTTGTTCTCTGTCTCTCAAAACTAAATAAGGGTTAAAAAAATTTTTTAATTCGGTAGGAAATTGCGAGCCGTTTACACAACAAAAGCCTGGAGCCATGTTGACCAGTTAGAGTGTGATCGCCACAGCCTCCGCAAGTGTAGGCAACATGAACTCAGAAACGATGGTGATAATAAGAGGAACTGAATTTGAGGGGGAAAGAAGGGGAGGGGCTCTTCCTTCTTAAAAAAAGTCCATTTACTTTGAGCTTTGACTCCATTGTCATGCGAATGCACCTGTTAGCTTGGGCGCCAGCCTCCGTTTTGTGACCCCTTCCCTCTTAGAACAGGTCAGGCTGCAAAACCCTTCAAAGTACTCTAGCAGCCATCATCAACCCATGGAAGTGGAGAGAGGTCACTGTGGACCAGTTAGACCGAAATACAGATTTGCGATCTTTACAAATCCATGCCAGCCTACCTTTTTCAGAGTTTGTCATAGCTTCTTTGGCTAATTTTTTTTTTAAGTAGTGAAAATCAAGAGAAGTTTAATACAGTTGCAAATAAGACTGGTGAGAGAAAGTATGTTTTGTGGACTTGTGAATAAGTGATTAGTGGTGCTTTTTCACGAAATTGGAAAAAAAATTTTTTCCTTTTAGAAATGCCCAACTTTCTACTTAAGTTTTTTTAGTTCTTGCTTATTCCAGTAATTAATTTCCTAACTTTTGCTCCGTGGAAATTTCAAAAATGTTAAAATTTTATTATAATGCAAGTGAAATATGGGATGCCTGGGTGGCTCAGTCGATTGAGCATCTGACTCTTAGTTTCGGCTCAAACCATCTCATGGTTTGTGGGTTCAAGACCCAGGTCGGGGCCCACTGTCAGTGCAGAGCCTACTTGGGATTGTGTCTCTGTCTCTCTCTCTCACTCTCACTGCTCCTCCCCTGCTCATTCTTTCTGTCTCTGTCTCTCTCTCAAATAAATAAATACTTTAAAAAAAACAAGTGAAACAAATTTGGCTAATGACTAATTATCATTTCTTATAAACGCTTACTCTTATTTGAAGTCCTCGTATGATACTTGTGGGACTAAGAACTTTTAGTTGCTGAGCCGATGGCAGTGGGCCATATCAGTGGAGAATAAACCTAACCTGTTGCTGGGTCGCCTGGGTGGCTCATTCGGTTAAGCATCTGACTTCGACTCAGGTCGTGATCTCACAGCTCGTGAGTTGGAGCCCCACGTGGGACTCAGTGCTGACAGCTCAGAGCCTGGAGCCTGCTTCAGATTCTGTGTCTCCTTCTCTGTCTGCCCCTCCCACATGCTCGCCTGTGCTCACGGCTCAGGCGTGCTCTTGCGCTCGCGCGCGCGCGCTCTCTCTCTCTCTCTCTCTCTCTCTCTCTCTCTGTCTCTAAAAAACAAACAAACAAAACACTGTTATGCCTTGGGCAAGAAGTCATTACAGTTCTGCATCTGCACACCGGCCAGGTGTTCCCTCCACTCCCAGTTTCTCGCATCTTCTGGCTCCTCCTCAAGGGGGTTATAGACTTTGAACTTCCCATTTGGCTCTGTTTGCAGCAGGTAAGCCCTCCAGGTTTGTGCCTTGGGGGACTTGCTGCTTCCTGTGTGAGTCTGCACGTGAGCCTGATCCCAGTGTCGATCATGGTGATGGTAACAGAGAGCATCACTTTAGGTCACCAGGCGCTTTACAGACACCATCTGATTTGATCTTCAGAGCAGCCCCGTGGGGGAGGTGTTGTTTCCACCACCTGACAGCCCAGCGGAGAAGATGGATGCCCAGAGACGTTCAGTGCTTTGCCTGAGGTTATTTGGCCAAATGGCAGAGTTAGAAGTCAGGGCAATTTTTTCTGGCTCTTGGTGCTCTCTCTGTCTTGACTCGGACTTACCCACCTGACGTCTAACCGTGTGGGACCGAACGCCCTCGGCAAGTGCATCTGTCCGGATTCTTACCTGCCTTCCGCCATCAGCCGATTTGTGGCTCTCCCCTGCTCCTGTGGGGTTTTCTGCCTCATGCTTTAGGGCATGCCCTGCCTCCCTCTGTTCTGGCCCCTCACTCTCGTCCGAGATCGTTCTGGGTGCAGGGCTGACTGGCGTCTTGGTTGGTGGCAGTGACTGCGTCGAGACCCTCTGAGGAAGAAGAATGCCCTTGGCCAAATGACCAAAGGCCCGCCCATCGGCATGTGGCGCTGTGACCTCTCAGACTTGTCACAAGATACACCACACTGTTTCTTCGTCATCACAAAAGCCACGGCACTGGATGTTGCTACTGGCCTGATCCAGTGGCTGGAACACTGTTGTTTCAGGAAACCACGTTAAATTAACCTCTTGCACGATCGTGCATCTGTCGGACACCGGTGACATTTTGCCTGTGCCCAAAGAAACCAAGCTGACGTTCCCAATGCTTGTCTTGGGGGAGTGGCCGCCACGTGGAGTCCTCCTGGTTGGAGAAGGACTTCAGAGCAGACGCCAGGCCCATGCAGCAGTAGCAGCAAACGACCCCAGGATGTGGAGGAGTCAGTAGGAGTGAGAGGAGGAGGAGGAGTGAGAAGGACATTGTCAGACCCTCTGTTTCTAGAGCGCTTTGCAGTTTGCAGAGCTGTTTCCTGCAGCAGGTCTCTGATCTTCCCCACAATTCTTGGAGGCAGGTGGGGTCACCAGCCGAGGACATTGGGAAACCGAGGCCCAGAGTTCCAATGCCTCGTCTTGTCTACTTGTGAGCTGGGGAAGTGATGGCTGCAGAATTTTTCTTTCAGTTGAGGATTCCCAGTCTGCTCTAATGAATCTGGATCTCCGAATCTTAAATCTCTTCTCAGCGGCATTAACTCAATAATGCTCTTAAAGATTATATGAATAGAATGGACTCACGTGGGCAGTGTGATTGATGCATGAGCTGTGAAAATGAAAACTTTTGTTAAGAATGCAAGATTTTTTCCCCCACTGTGGATAAAAGTAGCCTCCAGCGTGATGGAGACACATGAAACTAATTTGTCTGATTAAAAAGAAAAAAAAAATTCTACAAATCATAAAATTAGGAAGGCAGCTTACAATGGAAGGCATTAAATAGAGAATGGAAATGTTATTTCTGTGGTCTATTTGGTATTACATCTTCGTGTAAATAACGGACCCCAAAGAAACTATTAATAAGTCCCCCCCCCCCCCCCCCCCCCGCCGCGGGGGGAGGCCACCGTGAGGCAGGGCTTTCTGTCTGTGGAGAAGGAAGCATTCACATGCTCGCAGGGGTGTGGAAGGCAGCCACTATGAGAACAACAGGTGCGTGCAATTTATGTTCAAGAGTCGTTTAAATATCTTTAATCAGTCCGTTTTAAGTCAAACCATATGATGTTCAGACGCAGACACGTTTGCCCTCGATATCAAGTACTTTTTCCCTTCTCTCCAGTGCTCCGTATTAGCAGTACCCAGCTGTGAAACTAAGCTCGCCTTTTGTTACTTAAGAGCAGATAAAATGTTTACAGCAGTTCCAGTTGATTGCATGGTGGTTAGTTTCACATTTCTCGCTCGCCCCTGCCGCTGTGACAGTGGGTCTCTGAAGAATAAATCAGGTACCTGACTCTCCGTTTTCTGCCCAGTCCGGCTATAAATAGGTCAGCTGTTGCATCAAATGTTGCAGGGTGACCAGCCTGTTAGACTCCCACGGCTCCTTTCTGGCGATAGAAAGAATCGCTCCATCCCTAACTTGGCACAGAGTTTGTGGATGGTGAACAGCCACTTTGGAGGGATTTGTATTTAGAGTTCGTTAGACTCCATTGCCATTTCACCCAGGGTAGAGAAGCGAGGGGGAGAGTTGCCGCGAATTAGCACTGTATCCTAAGACTATTCCGCAAGAAGTTCCCGAGAAGCTCCGTTTGGGGTTCTTCCTGATTTCCATCAACACAGAATCAAGAGGTCACGATAACATTTCCATAGGACCCTTCACAGTTGGTTCTTCTTGTCCTTATTAGAGTTTTGGTGTGCCAGTGCCAGTCCTGCTGCCCTTTGGTGGTGCGTGCGTGCGTGCGTGTGTGTGTGTGTGTGTGTGTGTTTTCTCACAGTCCGTGTGCATGTGTAATGTGTTAATGGGCCTCTTGACAATTGAGATGGTGTACTCATTTTCAAAACGCCCGCTTGTTAGGTGACTGCTTATGGGAATTGCATAAAGGGGGCAAAAATGATCCTTCACGTCTTGGCCCTCAGACGGTCCAGTGCGGGGAGCCCTCCTCCACTGCTTCTGCTCCCCCAGTGCACCTCGGTTTCTTGATCTGTCAGAACGTGGAGTCTTCGTTCCCCCTCCTCAGAGCGGGGGTTAAGGGTTAGGTGTTTTCCCACAACGCGCAGGAGTGGAGCCCATGTTGGGTACGATTTGTTTCATGTTGCATCACCGTCCATCCTTTTATTACAAGTTCACCTGGAGACAGCCCCCCAATTTTCGAAATGTTCCTTTTTGTGTAAAATTGTTTAGATCTCCTTCTCTTTGCCCCTTTCCTATCAGTTTTCACTTTGGTCTGAGATAGTAAAGGGTCTGTAAGAGTGGGTGACAAATTGATTGATGAGATGCTGGTTGGTCCCCCCCCCCCCCCGCCCCGCAACGTGAACGATGAAATGTGAACTTCATCTTTAAATGTGTTTACACAGGTTGTCACCGATGAACGCACATCGGTAAAACAACTGCAGGGATGTGTTTTATCCTGTCACCTCCAGTTGGAACATTTCAGGGAGTCTGTGGTTTTCAGCGTGCCCCCTCTTGCCACACCACCGTCGTCTTATTAATAAAAACGTAACAGAGGCCTGCAGCCGTCTAGAACGGAAGCGCGGGTGCGATGTTAATTTCTGCAGTGTTCCGTTTGCCAGGATAGCCGCTTACAGTACCAAGGGACTTCATCGACGCGGAGGGGGGAAGAAAACTGGCGCTACCGAAAAATAAATTTTGACTTTAATACTGAAAACCACCTTGTAAAATTTAAAACATATTCAGAGGCCAAGTATTCACAGCCAGACGACGAAATGCAGCTCTTCTGAGAGGCAAATGAATCCAAGAGGCGATTAACCGAGGGAGCTGCCCGCGAGTGAAGAACTAAGCGGGACTCTTACAAGTATTAGTAGGTGAGGCATGTGCGCGTTCGCCTGTACTGTCCGTCCTCGGAGGAGGCCGCGCAGCTAATGTTCTGGGCAGGAGAAGGCATCCAGTCCACTCTCCGTCTATAAAATACATGTCAGCCCTTAAGTAGGGTAGACAGCAGCACTAATCATATTAAGCACAGTGTCTGAACTCACAGGGAATGCGTAATTAATGTATTGTTTTAGAGGACCTGATCTATTAGTCAAGGGCAAGAGCTTCGTGCATAGGCTGTTCTGTGGGTGAGGAGGGGGGCTTCTCCATCGTGCCGCTTGCCCGACCACGGCGAGCTGTGCTCGCTAAATCTGTTTTGTTACACCTCTACTACCAGCCAAAGCCATCAGACAACCTCCATTAAAGTGTTTGCCACAGAGAACTCTCTCCGGGATAGTAAATGCTAATTCGGCGTCAATTAGAAAATGCTTCTAACAAAACACCGCGATTAATAAGGGGTCCTTGTGTTGATTCATTGCTGGGATTTTTTTTTTCCTCCTTCCTTATAAAGATACATCTTTCATTACTTGCTATTTATTATTTTAAATATGTTTAGCTTGAAGGCACTTTACCATTTCATCTTTATTTTAAAATGTACCCAAATGTTTACTTCTCCGTCAATATCCATTTGAACGTAAGCCATTTGGGTCTCACTAATTTAAATTCCTTTAGTCAAAGCATTGAATAAAAGGTTCAGTATAAACTCTTGAATTACTGCATTCAAACACCCTTTCGAAAGTTTCTGATTTCTATAATCCTCTTAGTTTTAAAGAGGTCGAATGCACATTTAAAAAATAAGTTCAGCTTTAAGAGACATCCTGTTGCCACAGCTAATTAGCAACTGAAAACTAACTTTTCTCTGCAACTTTCAGACTTCGTGTAGATTGTGTTGAAATTTTACTATGGTATTCTGTGCTTTTCAAATACACACATTTTTTAAGCCACCTAATTGAGCTGTGCGTATTTAATGGTGACAGTGGTCACAGCTCTATTTTTCTTAAGATTTTGATGAAAATCATTTTTGTTAAGCTCACGGACATGAGGGTGTTTGTGGGGGGAGATGTCAGCTGGGGGCGAGTGCTGGAGAGAACTTGGTAACGTGTCTTTGGGAATCTGGCGTTTTGTTTAATTCTCTCAAGTTCTTGCAGCATTAAAATCTACATAGATAGATGGATAGATTTTTGCTCTGTGTACTGTTTTCTCAGTGCTTAAAAATCACGAGGAAAATTTAAGTGTTAATCAGTGTGAGCATTACTGAAATAGGCCACATTATCCTGATTTGGTCTCTGATTTGTTTTTAACTTTAGAGAAAAATAGGTTGTTAATAACTCCAATTCATGTTTCCTTAAATAATGGAATCATAGATCTGGTGCAAAGGACTGAAAGTCCCAGGCTTCATATTTAAATCTTTGAAATATAATCTTGAAAGAAAATAGCTTAATTTGACCAAGACTGCGGTAAAACTTTTGAATTAGCTTTGGCTCTTTTAAAGAGAGTTAGTTTTAACTAGCCATGTGTAAATTTTAGTTATTTGCTTTCTTCACTAACCCAACTTCTCTACTGTAGATGCATGTTTTGTTTTTTTTTTTTTAATTTAATTTGTTTTTTTGTATAGATTATTTTTTGAAGAGTATTTTTCCTGTATCCACTTTCCTGCTGCTCCCACTGAATAAAGTTAGGGCATTGAGATGTCCTCATGGGGTTGGCGACAGCTCGACCATACTCATCTTTCACTATTTATTAATCGTACCTCAGTTTTCTCATGTATTACATAGTCTGGCAAAGAAGAACAGGCCAGATATATTCTGATGTAAAGTCTTAAAGTCTAGAGGTGAAAATAAGTAGTCTGTGTGAATTTTCTCTTAACCTATAGGAAGTTTTAAGATCACTTCCAAAACTTTAAATGCAATAAATGCATTCTACTTGTTCCATTTGTGTGGGTCAAAACTGAGAAATAATATTGAGCTAATGTGTCCTGTTAAATAACAATTTCATGGATGTGCGTGAATGTGCCGTACTGAGCATTTGTGCATGTTACCCTGTGTTAAAATTAAGATGTTAATGTTGTCACCCTGTCATTCTGTATTTAAAAATAATTTTTTTTTTTTTTGGCACACTTAGATGTTCTTCTCCTAATGACACGCTACTAAGGAGTTAATATTTTGCCCTCAAATCCCAAAACATTCTGGTAACATGGCCACATCAAAGTTAGCACCACCTTCAGAAGCGTTTTTAATTTTTTCAGAAGTTGCATTTTTAATAGTAATCTGAATCTTTAACCCTGTGTGTGTGTGTGTGTGTGTGTGTGTGTGTGCGCGCGCGTGCGTGTGTGTGTGTGTGTGTGCATGCGCGCGGGCGTGTGGTTTTTAAATTATAGCATGGAACCTTGAAGGCCTAGCCAGTACCCCAAATTTGTTACAGATGCTGTATATAAATCTGATTTATCTTTTTTTTTTTTTTACAGTGTAGACATTTTATGTTTAATTTTACTCTTTTTTGGTACCTCTAATAGTCTCGTGAGCAAATTTCACTGAATTGAATTCTTAGTAAAAGGAAAAGATTTGAAAACAGGCTATCTTAGGCTCACAAGTAGAATTTAAAACACAAAAGGATTATGGGATTATGTCATTTTTATCTACATTTTAATGCCACAGTTTTGAGCATTTGCATTCTCAGCTGTAATTTGTGTTTTTAGTTTGCTGTATACTTAGGAGAGAAAAACGTTAGCTCTGAACACTGGAGGGAAATAGTGCTTATCTGACAAAAGCTAGCCCTGTAGTCATTAATAAAAAATACTAAATATCAGATAATGTATTTTTTTTTAATGGTTATAATGCCCATTTCTTGCTATTTTATTTTATATTTCTGGACAGAAAGTAACTACTCTCAGATATTGTTTTGGCCTCAATAAACCATCAAAATTGTGTGACTTTGAGGGCACACATTATCCAGAATTCTCCGAGCAGGGTGTGCGTATCGTAGGGATCCTCTAATTGTTTTGTGTGCATGAATTCTTGTAAAAATGCTTTCAGCTCAAATATTTAGATAATTAAATAAAAAGGGTATTGGCGGAGGGGAACAGGGTGCTCTGAGCGGGAAGTTAAGTACATTACGGGGGGATTTATGGTTGTACAGCTGGACTGAGTTACAGCAGGCATACACAATCTAAACAAAAGCATTTAACTTTAAGAAGAGCCCATCTCAAGGTACATTTCTAAAATCTGTATCTCTACATCTATTTTTCTTTTAAACACCTGTTTTGCATCAGTAAAACTAAATCTTTTTCTTTAGATTTAAGATATTGCCAGGGACGTTATGTTTAAATTTTCGTTGGCAGAAATGAAATTTCTTCCCTTTGATGCAATAGTACTTTATATTTTCACATCAGTGTATAAATAATGTAACCTTTCCTCAGCTGATTGATCCCCTTGCCATTAAGAACTATCGACTTAGGCTCTCCCGTTTCTCCGACCTGAGTTCCATTGTTTGATTCCTGGCGGTACAAACTCTGTCTGAATCAGCCTAAAACTTCCTGTGGTATTTACATCTTTTGTGATCTTTACCAGGATCTTACTCTTGGTGCTGAATCAGTAGAGCTATTTTTACCTCGTCTTATATGGGCAGACGAGCTCTTGCAACCTCGTATATTTTTGTGCGCTTTTCAATCTCTGTGTCTTGAAGGCCTCTTGAGAAAACTCCTCATAATCACCTCCATGATTTTCTTCATTGCACCGTAAGCACGATGCGCCACGTGTCCCGTTAGCCAGAGATGCGAAGACGCAGGCGGTCTGTGCTTCCCAGAAACCAGACCTCTTTACTTTGAAAAGCGGGCTGTCGAGAAGACACCTTTAGTGGAGTGAGGCTGATGAAACGGCACAGGAAGGAGACGGGGTGGGGGGGGAGAGGAACCCGGCCGAATCCGGTTCTGTGTCCGTTTATTGGAGAATCAAGACTGCAGGCCTACTTCTCCTTTTTCGGCCTGTCCAGCAGCCTGCCCAGTGAATACTGCAGTCACGTCTGAAGACTCCCAGACAAATGAGCCTGTGATACTCCCCTGTGCCCGGTGTGTGTGCCCATGAGCCCCGGCATCTTCTCGTGTCTCCTGTCTCCTGGGAGAATACAGTACATGTGCTGAAGTCAGCCATTGTCCATCTGGAGTTTCTTTTCTTTTCTTTTTTCTTTTCAAGTTTGTTTGTTTATTTATTTATTTTAAGAGGGAGAGAGAGAGAATCCCAAGCCCCAGGCAGGCTCCGTGCTGTCAGCGCAGAGCCCGCCGCGGGCCTTGATCTCAGGAACCATGAGCTCATGACCTGAGGTGAAATCAAGAGTCGGCCGCTGAACCGACTGAGCCACCCAGGCGCTCCTCGAGTTTCGACAGAAGTCAAGGAAGTAAAGTCCTTTGGCTGTAAATGGGAGGTTTTTAGTCCCCGGTTAAATTACCCTGCAAAAATAAGTACCCAATGGCTGAATGTATTCCGCTTCGTTCGGAATAATTCCACTCTCCTAGGAGAATCTTGCTCCCATATTTGTAAAATATTTTTACGAGTCACTGTTGTTGCGTACTTTTACTTTTTTAAGATAAACTCTGAGCCATGTCTGTCCGCGATCTGGGATCTGAAGCCCCATCGCTTCATAGGCAATTGAAAATTCTCAGGAACGTCTAACCAAGTTATTTGTAACAGATAGGAATCTATGTAATAGTTCACTGGTTAAGGCCACGCATTTGAGAGTGGAGCAGGCCCAGCATGAAATCCTAGGTCCGCTCACGAGGTGTTGTTGTCAGCATAATTACTTAATCTCACTGAACCTCAGCTTTTTCATATAGAACCTGAGGCCTGTAACATCTACCCTGTGGAATTCGTTTCTAAGCATTGAGTTAGGTCTGTAAGTTTGAAAATTTCCTTCCCACCTTGTTCATCTATGTCTTTGCTTCCTTGTCTGTTGTCTCTGCCGTGCCCCTCCTCCTCATTGCCTTCCTCTTTGTTATTTTCCCTCCTCGGCATCCTGCCCTCCATCTCTCCCTCCCCCGTTGCTGCACCTCTCCCCCATCACCTCCTATAACACAAGACCTTTCAGGAACCTTCCTAGAGCCCTGGGGACGCTTCCAGCGCCGAAAACCCCGGAGACGGACTGTGTTTGAAAAGCCCTCCCAGAGTGGCTGTTCCGTGTGGTTGTGCCCTCATTAAATGGTAGCTTCCTAAGATCAAGAACTTTTTCTCTACCGCATTCCCAGCAGCACACAGAAGATGCTTAAGAACATTCTTCTCAAATAAATGAACGATTGAATTTCCCTTGTGTGTTGTTCAGATATATTCAAGTCATTTAAATGAAAGGCCAACTGGTCATTGATCCGTAAGCATCTAAAAAAGGGCAGTTTATTGAAGAGAACATCCGATAGTTGCTATAATTTAGAAGAATAACCACAGAGCAGCTTAGGAAAAACTAAAAGGTGTTGGAGGAGTTTCTCTGTAGCCATTACAGATGATGAGGTAGGTCTATCTGTGTATGTATATTTTACCACCAGTGATGTTCACTACATATTGCTAAGTGAAAGAACGTGTTACGGAACAGTCCATATGAAGATATAGATAAAACTATATTAACTTTTTTTAAATGTTTATTTCTTTCGGGGGGGGGTGGCACAAGGAAAGGAGGGGCAGAGAGAGAGAGAGAGAGGGAGACATGGAATCCAAAGCAGGTTCCAGGCTCGGAACTGTCAGTGCAGAGCCCAACATGGGGCTCGGACCCGTGAGCCGTGAGATCATGACCTGAGCCCAAGTCGGATGCTTCACCGACTGCCCCTGTTACCTTTTTGTATATGAGTAGCAGCACTGTGGGGTTTTTTTCCTTTCTTTTTCTTTTTTTTTTTTTCTGATTTTTAAATTAGAAGACAAAGCACGAAACTTGTTTAAAGCCTGAGAAAACTGTATTAAATGACGAGTAGATTGTTTTGCCTGTTGTAAGATGGAGTTCTGGATACTGCATCGAGTTTAAGATTACCATCAAAGTCTCTATTTTTTTAAGTTTGTTTTGAGAGAGAGAGAGAGAGAATGAGCGAGCAGGGGAGGGGCAGAGAGAGAAGGAGAGAGAGAGAGAGGAGAGAGAGGGAGAATCCCAAGCAGGCTCCGCGCGATCAGTTCAGAGTCCGACGCGAGGGGTGGTCTCACGGACCGTGAGATCATGACCTGAGCCAAAATCAAGAGTCAGATGCTCAACCGACTGAGCCACCCAGGTGCCCCTATCATTAAAGTCTTAATTACAGTTCCCAATTAAACATAATATTCAGTGCTCTATTTCTGGAATTTTCCCAGGGCTTAACAATTTTGGTTATTTCCTTCACAGTCAAATGTCCTATCCCCCAGCTTAATACCGTAACCCAAAACCGAAGATGGCAAGCTCTAAACACAGGTTTTCCTTTGCAGTTTCTCTGATCACTGGTACTTATGCTTTCCGTGTTTCATTTCCTACTCGTTTCGCAGATATGAGAGAAGACTCCAGAAAATGTTTAAATAATTTCACTAGGACTGTTGCTGAGACAAAAAAAAGCAATGCTACCAGAGTCAAAATACTACTAAATTTATGATTTCTCAGCTGGTGTACAAAAATTAGAGCTGTATCAAGGAAGACCATTTAACGTGTATGCAAAATGTATAAGAATGAACATGCTGTCATTGGAGAGACTGTACATGAGGTTAGGAGAATGAGTTCTCAGAACCCTGGATTCCAACATCCTTCTTCCATACTGTCCAGTAGTCCAGTTTAAACGCAGGGACAGAAACCTCTGTGCAAGGCCCCCCCTGCCCTTTCCCAGGACTCCCAGACTGCCGGAGCAGTGGCAATGGCAAGGGGGCCAGTCTCCCTCTGGATTGGCCCCACGCCCATGCTACATTAGTGGCTAAATATTTTGAATTGCCCCTGCTGTGTATCACTTACATGTTGCGGTTAAAAAGATTGCATCAACAATGTTTTTAGCAAAAAGGACCTCAGTTTTATGCAATTAAATCTCAGCCCAAGGGAAAACCTAGAAGCAACCAAACAGGATATGATACAGAGAAACAAAGTGGCACCAGCCTCCCCGGCTCATTTTACCTAAGGTTACGTAAAACCATGTCTATGAGAAAACCCTCTCGAGTGAAATAATACACGTGCAAACATTGTGGAAGCTGTGAAATGCTATTTAAGGATAATTTATTAATAAACCCGTGAGGGCTGAAAAATTTAAAATGTCCCATGAGAATAGGTTGATCGCAACTTGAACGCTGTTGAATGGGACCGCAGGCTGGTAATAAGAATAGCAGTGCTTTGTTGAGCACCTAGTATATGCCAGACACAGATGCTTCACCTACACAATTCCTAGAACAACTCTGAGAGGCACGTATGATTACCCTGTCGCAGAGCCGACGAAACAGCGGAAGCAAGCACAAAAAGCCCCTGCCTCAGCTTCCCTCTGTTCCCCGACTTCAGTCTCAATGCACCGGGGGGGGGGGGGAGGGGGGGGGGGTTCCGCCTCTGACTTCTCTCCTGGGACACTAGGGAGACGTTAAAACTACCTCCGTGTCTGGCAGAACCCCTTAGCAAAAACCAAGGGAGTAGGAAGGGGAAGGTTCCAGTTCTCAGCTTATTTTCACCAAGGAAGGTAAGCCCCCTGTGAAGGCATTTGTTCTGGCCCGGGCTTTGCATGGTGAAATAGTTTTAGATGAGCAAAGCGACCAGACGGACGATCACCTTCTACCATGAAATGTACCGGATGGAGCAAATAAGACAGACAAAACATTTCCATTGCAAATATCCTAATGGTAATAATTTAGAAAGCAGTATTAGGAAATATTATAAGGCAGATTTTTCCTCTTAAATTATTATACTGCAGCCTGTATTGTTATCACGAGATAATAGCAAACGCATATATGAAGTATTACGAAACTGACAAACCCACTGTTCTGGAGAACGTTGACCATGTAGGTTGCAATACTGACATTCGTCAGGCATCGGAAGTAATTAGGAAGGAGACTCTGAAACCAGAGGCAGTTAGCCATTTGACAAAGTCCTTTTCATTTAGATGATCTTCTGACCAAAAACAAAATTGGGGGATTAAATTATAAAATGAAGAATAAGCAGGCTGTTTATGATGTCCTGGTAACTAGACTTTGCCTTTTGAGTATGTGCATTTTTGTTATTTATATTGATGTCAAAGTACTTGAATTTGCTTTTGTTTGGGTTTCATTTTCCATAATAAGTCCTACATTCTGCATTAGAATTCATTTAATCACGAACAAAAGGCCACATCCTTCTTTATCTGAACATCATGAAATCATTGCAGATGAGGTGAGGAGATAAAGTGAGCGGATTAGAAATGGGTGGTTTAAGTTTACACCGTTTTATTATATCAGGAATTTTTGATATTTGAGACGTAGATCTCCACAGCTGTGCAATCACTTGTCCCCGAGATGCACGTAAGAAACCAGGGTCTGTAATTTTCTTATTTTCGGTTCTGGCGGAGGATTGGCGTAGATGGTCAAATCTATTACCTAAGAAAGTTTCATCTAAAGAAAAGCGACCGATGGACTAGTTTATACATCAGGGAGGTATGATCTGTGTGTTACTAAATACTCCTGTCCTTGATTCTCTGCTCTCTCTCTCTCACTTTGAGTTTATAGGCATTTTGCTGAATGGTGGCAGAAGCAAGTGGGCATAACAGCTTGTACTTTTAACATGTTCTATCCATAATTTTCCACTAATCTTAGAAAATACCGTTTCACATATTTTTTTTAGTCTTATAAATATATGGATATATTGCAGACTGTTTATAAAGTGTTAAATTTTACATAGGAGATATGTGTATATAGATCTGTATGTTAGATATATCGATATAGATATTTACATATATATATCGTTTAACCTCTAACCCATGAAATTATTTGAAAAGCAGAAAAAGAACTCTGTTGCACTAAGAAACAACTGTATCAAAGAACCATCCTGCTTTATTTTGCTTTCCCTGTGTTTATGCTGATGTTAAATCCTAGCGTAGTGGGGGGGGGGGGATTATGCATTGTTACTAATAGAAATTTAATAATCTAATCATGCCGAACGAATGGTGTCATTAGAACTTTAAACATTTGTTTTTTTTAAGTGTAGTTCACTTTAGGTTTCTTTGATTCCCAAAGGAAACAAAGTTGTTTCAACTTTGTTGAAAGTTTTAAGTTAAAAATTTGTAATGTAACTTGGGTAGCTTATTTATAGAGATGTTGTGTGGTGTTTGTCAACCAGGGAAAGCTTGGGTTAATGTAGGGTTTATAAAATCCCATGGGATTTCCTTCAAATTTATTAAAAATAAGCCATTTAAGTCAATAGTTTGTTACTTCTAATAAATAACAAACTATTAGAAATGCTATTTTGAAACTGCGTATCATTGCAATTAGACTTTGCATTCATTTAGTTGGATTGGGCTGCAGGTACTTTTTGTACTTTCTGTGCAAACAAAATCAAAATTATAACTTTGTTGAACATTTTTAAAGTAATAACAGTATTAAAATACATATTTACATCTGAGCAAGGTAACTGTTATTTTATTAGTGTATGATTCACAAAAGTATTTTATTACTTTTGTGAATCATACACTAAAGGAAGCTTTGAGAGTGCCTCTGATTATCCATTAATCTGTAGTATTGTAGCTACAGTTAGATTACATTAATTTGTCTTAACTAGATATGTGAAAGGTTCAAATTATGGAATATTTCTGAAGAAACCCAATATTGTTATTTTTCCAATTAAACTAAAATAATAAAGTCCTTGAAGAGTTACTTACCATTAAGAGTAATCTTTGAGTGTGGATATTGTGTCTATTTTTGTATGCCCCATAATAGCTAATAATGTAATTAATTGAATTAACAAACATGATTTGTAATTATACGCCATGTGTGATAAAAAGTACTTGATAAAATATACTTGAAGATCCTTGAACAGTTGATTATCAAGCATTTCAAATGCCTGCCATCACTATCAACACGAAATATTGTTAAAACTATGAAATGATACTACATAGAGTTTCCTAAATGAGATCAGTTTCATCCTGATTTTAGTATATGTTTAGTATATGTTTAGTGTATGTTGAAAAACATGACTAATTAGTAGAGTTTAAATTCATGAAATTTTTATCATAATTGAAATTAAGGAAACAAACTTAAAAAAAAAAGTCTACCAAATTCAGATTTTTCGTTAGTCCCAGTGTAATCTTAATTAGTGAAAGCCTGCATTGACGTATTTTGTAGGGCGTATGTGAGGCCACCTGTTACCATATGGAAATCCTTTCTTTTTGGAATATACGTTCAGCAGCGCAGACAATGATTTGTGTCTTATAGACAGGAGCTCTGGTGTCCATTATGTCTCTCTGAGTCCACGTTTCTGACTTCTCTTTCGTTCTCCTTTGCTTTGGTGCTAAAGAATTCCTTTTTGGCCCCATAAATATTAATAATAATCCTTCAGTTACTTGTAATTAAAGGCTTCATGATGCAGACTCCATAATGTCTCCAGATTCAACAAATGTTAATGCCTGAAGGAAAAAGCAGTGATTCGCCAAAACCCCATTACACATAGACCTTTAAAGAGTACAGTTTTTCGTGTTTCAGTGAGCTGTCCCTGACACTCGGGACCTTTTAGGAATATTATTGATGAAATACTTACATATTTGTTAATGCATCCTTAAAGAATACGAAGGAGATAAAAATAAAGTTACCTTTTCCAATTTGCTTCAGTAAATAATTTATATGTCAGAAACTGTTTGATTTCTGGGAAAAAATGAATGGGGTCTTAGAACTACCTTCAGGGTCGTTCACACTGGAAGATGAAAGGCCCGTGCCTTGGTCAGACAGTGTTTCAGCACGAATAGCTCTGTACGATGCCTAATTTTTGTTTTGTATGCGGGACACAGATGTTTGCACCTCCAAAAAGGGGTAGCGAGCCCATAAAAAGGAGATGAAACCTGTTCCCAAAGAATATGTGTGGTGTAGTACATTCTTGGAGTGAATTTTGAATTCAGCTCGCTTATTAATAAGCTAAAAAAAAAAAAAAAGTCAGCAATGCTGCTCAACTTCCGTAGCAAAGAGTATGTCTTCCATAATAGTTCTTTGACTAGTCATGAGTAAAGGGACCAACTGCCCTGGGTGGGGTTTTTTTTTTCTTTTTTTTTTAAATGTTTATTATTTTTAAAATTTTTATTTAATTTATTTTTTAAAATGTACATCCAAGTTAGTTAGCATCTAGTGCAACAGTGATTTCAGGAGTAGATTCCTTAATGTCCCTCCCCCATTGAGCCCATTCCCCCTCTCCCACAACCCCTCCAGCAACCCTCTGTTTGTTCTCCATATTTAAGAGTCTCTTCTGTTTTGTCCCCCTCCCTGTTTTTATATTATTTTTGCTTCCCTTCCCCTATGTTCATCTGTTTTGTCTCTTAAAGTCCTCATATGAGTGAAGTCCTATAATATTTGTCTTTCTCTGACTAATTTCGTTTAGCACAATACCCTCTGATTCCATGGACGTAGTTGCGAATAGCACACCCTGGGTGCTTTTTTTTTTTTTAATTGGACTCTTTATTCTGAGATCATCATAGATTGGCATACAGTTGTGAGGAATGAGAGAGAGCCCCTGTGCCCTTCTCCTACTGTCCCCCGTGGAAACATCTAGTAGAACTCTAGCACAGTACGTAGCCAGGATGTTGACTCTCCCTCATGTTTTAAAAATCTCTTTACATGGCCAAGTATAGCACTTTTATTTTTCTTTTATTCTGAACAAAGGACAGCACGTGCATCACTCTACACGTAAAAATCATCTTTAAAGTTAACCTAATAAGTACATGATGAGATTTCTGTTACTACTTTGGGGACGCAAAGATTCCTACAGTAAGGCGGTTCATTTTCAAAAAGTTGAATCTTTGTGGAATTTTACATGGAATGCTCTTTGCTTTCCTGTGCAATTTAGTGTGTTGGTTCCGTCGACAAATTTTGTTTGGATTTTTAAAATCAGAATGCTGTGTAGACTATATTAAGTTGAAATCTCAGTAATTTTTGGTAATTAACCGGTATCACAGTTGATAAAATTTCTTTGGAACAAATGCAGCTGTTTTTGTTGGGAATGAAAAAAAAAAAAAAAAACAAAAAAACGTTAGGGTTAATTTAGCAAGCACATCACTGATTTTAGATATTAGATTATTCTCACAGTTTACTGTGTATGAAGAATCACGTGGGTCCCTGAAAATGGAGGCTCCCTGTCTCCACTCTGTTTTTGAAATTCCAGGTTTGTTTTTTTCATCAAGCCTATTTTTTATTTTATTTTTAAGTAATGACAGAAAAAATTGAAAGTGACAAGTTAAGGATTCAAGATGAAAGAGGAGGTAGGAAACATTAGCATAAAACAAAACAAAGAAAATATAGCAATGGTGATTTATTTTAAAAAGCTTAGGAGTTAGAGCAGTGTCTTGGGAAGGCAGGCCTCCCGAGTCACTGACAACAAGGTGAAGTGATGCTCAGTAAATTGTTTTGAAGGCTGAGGACCGGGAGAAATTTTAGGAACATTTCCATCAAAAACTGATTTTAATTTTGTAAATACAGGTATTCAAAGCAGAAAAATAACTTGATTAATCTAGAAAATTCATTGGCATGCAGCATTTTACTTCCCAGAGATAGGAGAAAATTGACGTGTGACTTACTCACTTAACTTTTGAGTAATAGACACCCTCCTCAGGAAAGGCTGAGCAACCATATACACCTTTCCTTAAACGTTTTTCCTTGCTAGTAACAAAAAAAAAAAAAAAAAAAAAAAAAAAAAGTCTTGATTTGCTTTCATTCATTTCTGGTTTGCGTGACTGGACATACTGATGTTTTAGGAAATTTCTTGCCATACAGCGCAGTTCAGACTTTGGTCGTCTGGATACCGTATTTACCTACTTGCTTGACGTATACGCATCAAAGTTTATAGTGAAGCTCTAACATTTTTCTGCTAGTTTTTTTTTTCTTAATAATCGTATTTATGAGGCTAGCAGCACAAGAGCTCCAGTGAGACTCTGAGTGTCAGGAAAGTATAGCGAAAGGAGACTGAGAGATGGGAACGATCGTAGTCTGTTGATACAGATTATTTGCGTGTGCTGATGGCTGTGTTTTTTGTTCTTGTTTTTAAATTTACCATCCTTTCTTTTTTTAAGTTTATTTATTTTTAGAGAGAGAGAGCACAAGTGGAGGAGGAATAGAGAGAGAGGGAGAGAGAGAAAGAATCCCAAGCAGGCTCATGGTCAGTGCAGAGCCCGATGTGAGGCTCAAACTCATGAACTGTGAGACCATGACCTGAGCCGAAGTTGAATGCTTCACCGACTGAGCCACCCCAGCAGGCGCCCCACTAGCTTGTGTTTAAAAATCAACATTTGATTAACCTAAAGCTGTCTATGAAGTGAAGTTGTAGGGTTTAATTCACAACTTCTGTTGAAATCTTTTCATTTCTGTGTTTATATTTTTCATTTAAAATCACCCAAACTTCAAGTTTACTTCAGTTGTCCTGAGAACTTTGGTTTTCGCGTTTAAATCGGTACAAAAGGCTATCTGAGGCTTGTAAGGGAACGAGCCATCAAGTGTGTAAAGACTCTAGATTGTCCTTTAATCTTAAATTGTTCTTTCTTTAAAAAATAATTGTTTTTAAGTTAATTTGTTTATTTATTTTGAGAGGGCAAGGAGGGGCAGAGAGAGAGAATCCCAAGCAGGCTCCTTCCTGTCAGCTCAGAGCCTGATGCAGGGCTTGAACTCATAAACAGTGAGATCTTGACCTGAGCTGAAATCAAGAGTTGGTCGCTTAACCAACTTGGCCACCCAGGTGCCCCTTAAATTGTTCTATTTGGCAGTTAGTGAGGATGTTGGAAGGGAGGCCTTCTCCTTACTGGTCAGAGTATAAATTGGGGCAGTCTTTCTGGAGGGAAATTTAAAAATCTTAAAAGTGTAAATTCCCTTGAACCCAACACTTAACATTTCTAGAGTTTTTTTTTTTCTCAATAAGCTATCAAAATGTATGCAAATACTTTATATTAGATATAATTTCAACATACAAAAATGGGCTCAGTTAAAGTAAATTAGGTTTTATCCAGATAATGTAATACTATGCAATGTCTTAAAAGTCCCATTTTCAAATACTATATAATGACACAAAAAGTTTCTGAGTGTTAAAGGAAATAATATTAGATTATAAGAGCATATATGTAATTTGTATATGTATGTATCTGAGCGGTATATCCAAAAATATTTGTACCTTCTAACCCCGTAATTCTCCTTTTAGAAATTAATGTATCCCAAGAGAAAGTAAATAAATATTTACACCTCTTTTTAAGACACTGAACAGAGATGAAGAGATTAAAAATAATTCTCCCTGTGCAAGTTATTACATATTTCATGTTTTAATACAGAAAATTGGAAGGATAGTGTTAAAACAGCATGGTTAGGATGCTTATGCACAGACCATAACAACTTTCTAAAATGCATCACTTCAAAATAATAATAGAGTGAAAGGAAGAAAAGTAAATAGCATTAAGGACGACTGGAAAGTCCACTATTTTGGGTGTCAAAAGGAAGGGGAGAATCTGAGTCCCAACATTCTGGGAGGAAAAATCTCTTCCATATTGGGAAGCCCTTGCTATTTTCAGTTTTAAATGCAATTTGTAAGTCTAAATGAATGGGCATGTCCTTCAACAAATTGCCTATTTTCCATTTCGTTTGTTGGTTTGTTAGCTTGTTTTTTTTGTAATTCTGTCAGAGCCCTTTAATTCCAAAACATTCTCAAATGGCATGGGGCAAGTCAATACGTTTCAACATTTTTCTACAACCTAGCAATCTTTCTACATTAACAATAGGCGAATCTCAGTATTCCAATTCCGATTCTTTCAACTGTTACTCGGAGTGATCATTAAAGGGATACACATGAATAGAGTTTCCTTACGGAGGAAATAGCATCACTCAGTCATAAAATGTTGGTTTATAGTTCTTGTCTAATTTTTTTTCAGTACACACCCACAAACAGGCATTGTACTGTATGTGACATGCCATGATCTGACTTTTTTCTTTTCAGACCAAGGCATGAGCCTCCCAGGTCACTAAATATTATTTGCTTTAAAATTTTTTTTTAATCTTTTTTTTTTAGGCTTTCTTTTTTTTTTAATATGAAATTTATTGTCAAATTGGTTTCCACACAACACCCAGTGCCCATCCCAACAGGTGCCCTCCTCAGTGCCCATCACCCACCGTCCCCTCCCTCCCACCCCCCATCAACCCTCAGTTTATTCTCAGTTTTTAAGAGTCTCTTATGATTTGGCTCCCTCCCTCTCTAACTTTTTTTTTCCCCCTTCCCCTCCCCCATGGTCTTCTGTTAAGTTTCTCAGGATCCACATAAGAGTGAAACCATATGGTATCTGTCTTTCTCTGTAGGACTTATTTCACTTAGCATCACACTCTCCAGTTCCATCCACGTTGCTACAAAAAGGCCAGATTTCATTCTTTCTCATTGCCACATAGTACTCCATTGTGTACATAAACCATAATTTCTTTATCCATTCATCAGTTGGTGGACATTTAGGCTCTTTCCACAATTTGGCTATTGTTGAGAGTGCTGCTATAAACATTGGGGTACAAGTGCCCCTATGCATCAGCACTCCTGTATCCCTTGGGTAAATTCCTAGCAGTGCTGTTGCTGGGTCATTGGGTAGATCTATTTTTAATTTTTTGAGGAACCTCCACTCTGTTTTCCAGAGCGGCTGCACCAGTTTGCATTCCCACCAACAGTGCAAGAGGGTTCCCATTTTTCCACATCCTCGCCAGCATCTATAGTCTCCTGATTTGTTCATTTTAGCCACTCTGACTGGCGTGAGGTGATATCTCAGTGTGGTTTTGATTTGTATTTCCCTGATGAGGAGTGACGTTGAACATCTTTTCATGTGCCTCTTGGCCATCTGGATGTCTTCTTTAATCTTTATTTTTGAGAGAGAGAGAATGAGAGAGACAGAGTGTGAGTAGGGGAAGGACAGAGAGAGAGGGAGACACAGAATCTGAAGCAGGCTCCAAGCTCTGAGCTGTCAGCACTGAGCCCGGTGTGGGGCTTGAACTCACGAACTGCGTGATCATGGCCAGAGCCGAAGTCGAACGCTTAACCAACTGAGCCACCCAGGCGCCCCTATTATTTGCTTTTAAAAGGGTTTTAATGGTGTAGATTGCACCATTATACGGGTAAAGCAAAATTCACAGGAACTGAGCCCATGTCATTGGATATTGGAATTATGTCGAATAATTTAGAAGTGAGTCCCCTGCAGGTAAACACGCTAGTGATGCTCTTTGAAAAGAATAAAATCGCTTGAAACACGCTCTCACTGTTCCCCTCCGAATGCTAACCGCTGTATGAGTGGCAAGACCGGTGTTTCGGGGGTGCACGGTTCTTCTCTGTGAAGGTTAGCCCCACCAGGTCTTGGGTGCCAGCCACGTAAGTCAACCGTAGACTTTTGCTCCGAGTTCTCTGGCGTCTTCTACCCCAGTGCCTGGTGGGCCAGATTTTGGATGTACCGGCATTGAGAATCCCAGTCCGTCCTGCCCCTGAACTTATTACTGGCAGTAACTGTCCATTTCTGTGAATCTCATCATACTGCCTCCTATTATTTCACAAATAAGTATCTTATCTCCTGAGCTAGACATGTTGCCGGAGCCGGGGTCTTTGTCTCCTGCCGCCTTACCGTCTCGTCCTGGCCGTTGCATAAAGTGCCGTGTGGTTTGGAGGGTAGTGATTAAACCACAGGGACTCTGGAATCAGACCGTCTGGGTTCAAATTCAAACCTTATGACCTAAGTTAATTACTTGACTCGCGTGGGTCTCCTTTTCCTCATCTTCCAAATGAAGATACTGGTAATACCTACCTAACAAATCAGCAGTGAGGATTACGTGAGATAATGGTTAATGCACAAAACGCTTAGCATAGGCTTGGGAGCAGTAAACCCTCAGAAAGTAATAACTAATAGTAGTACCTGGTTCCTGATGTAGAAAACCAATAAATCTGTGCATTGCTGTAGCCTTATCCGTATAAAAAAGGCACCATCCCACTGGTGCCCTGTATTTTGCTCGTGTGTTGTATTCGTTCAATTATGAAACTAACTGTAGATTTTCACCTGCTTTGCTGAAATTGTGAATAGCTAATCACGAGAGGCGAGCGTTTCAGCAAACCCTCACAATGTTAGCCAGGATCTGTTAGTTATCTGTTCATCACAGATTGGCCGGTTACCCCATGCGAAATCCGTTTCCTTCACTGCTACTTCCATAGCTGTGGTTGTGTGTGGTTTTTTCTCAAGTGGGAAGCTGATCAGAATAAAAGGTTTTTATCATTTTATTACGGAAGTTACATAAGACAGTTTCAAATGAACTAGCCTAGTTACGTTCTTTTATGCCTAAAGAAGCCAACGGGATTCCTTGGCAATAAAATAAAGTTGCGTAGTGATCGCAGATTCAGATATTTTGCTCATTGGCCTCACAGCTCAAGATGGAAAAATTACAGACTTGGCCTTTGAAGTCTTAGGATACCAAGCAGGATGCCTTTGTCACCTCCAGTACCTCATTAACATCAGAAATGGTTTCAGCATGTAGTATTTATTGGGTTGCAGCCTACGTTGCCGGTCTAAATGTCTGTAAATTCTTGAGCCAATGAGAGTATGCCACTGTAATAATAAACATAAAACAAAAATTCTGAGGAACATGGACTCAGCAGCTGGGCTTTATTTAAAGCTCTGGGCAGTATCATGTTGGACAAACATTCTTAAAAAGTGAAGAAACCTTTTATAAACAAAACTTCTTCTTTAAGTCTTTTTCACCTGCATGATCTTTGTAAGGACCTTCACCCTCCAACTCACCTTCCAAAGCATTCGTGATGAACGTTTTCCATATCTGATGTGTTTTGGAAAACCTAACCGATTGAAGGTGGTTTGGGAAACGTGATGTCACATTTAACGTTTTGAAATAGCCCCAGGCCACGTGCAGATCTTTTTTTAAAGAATAGAGCCACAGCTATCTGGGTGATTTATTCTTTGTGTTTATTCTTTTTCTCCTTTTTCATTACAATAAAAGAAAACTTTGAAAAAGAGCAAAAAACTGTAGACCCACCCCTCTGAAACAAAGAGTAAACTATAAATTAAATCATTCATTATAAATATAAGTTTAGCTATAATTAAATTTAGAGTGAATCATTAATCATTAAATTTAGAGTTCCTCATTGCCCTTTATGAAGAACATTTTCCCTTTTTGGGTACAAGTGATATTGAAGTAATATATTCTTGTTTTCATATTCCTGCATGGGTTTTTATGTTTAATTTTAAGTGTTTTAAATTCTTTTTCTTTATATTCTTAAGGGTAGTCCCATTGACTTGTTGTGATACCATACAAAATTTAGATTATTAAATATGTAATATATGGGGTCAGTAACTTTCAGCAAATTTGTTCTTCATTTAATTGCAAGGTTACATCTGGTTTCTTGGCTGCCCGGGTTTCAAAATCTTCATTTGGGGTGGGAATTTCATTTTAAAAAAAGACACTTTTAATAGAATTAACTTTTAAGTCCTCACTGATGAAGGAAATGATGTCGCAAGTATATTTAACTTACCATTTAGAAAAAAATTATTGATTTGAACTAGATTGCACTTCATTGCGTTCCTCATAGAGTCTTTCAAAAATTCACACAGGGATATTCTCTAGGATTTTCAAACCTGACTATGAGGTACAGTGCTAATTTGTCTATTTGTTAAAGATTTGTTGACAAAGTCCCAACCCCACTCCCCAATGTGACTTGTCTTATTAATTCATGATATAAGTATAAAGCCTACCTTTTATAAGAAAGTAAAGTATTTTAGTCTATTCTTATTATGTAATAAAAGTCACTGGCATCTGGATAGGCTCAACCAGATGTAAGTAATGGTTAGATAATTTGGCATTGCAGACTGTGGTCTTATAAAGACACTTATTACCAACGTTGTTTTATATCATGACAGATTTACTTATAAAGGGTCTGCTTATCTTTTTATTTGCTATAGATTTTATGGGAGTGATAATGGTTGTTGTTATTTAATGTTTTATCTTGGAACATATAATTTAGAATTACTCTGCCTCCCTTAAGAGAAAGCAATACAGGACGTGGAAGTTTTTTTGTTTTGTTTTGTTTTTAATATAGAATTGCGTTAAATTGAGAATTGGGGGCCATTTGACATTTCTAAAATAACATCTCTCATTAGAAATGCACTCAAATAAGTTTTAAAATGTTTTATGTGTAAAATCCAGCCTTGGATATTGTTTAAAATTTAGCTCAGTACTCAGCTTTACATCATCTGTTATTTTATTGTGACCATTGCTAGTATGGGACCATTCACATGCTTTCACGGTCTCCCCTTAACAAGACTAAGCATCTCTTAGAAAACCTGCCCTCCCACTAGTGTATTTGAAAAGAAACTCGGGGTGCCTGGGTGGCTCATTTGATTAAGAGTCCGATTCTTGATTTCAGCTCAGGTTATGATCTCATGGTTCATGAGATAGAGCTCCGCATCCAGCTCTGAGATGCCGACAGTGTGGAGCCTGCTTGGGATTCTGTCTCCCTCCCTCTCTGTGTCCCTCAGAATAAATAAATAATGATTTAAAAAAAAAGAAAAGAAATGTAGTCAGTAAAACCAAAATCTTTTTGTTTGGAAGTATTTCATTAAGACATTTAACACTCTTCCTTTAACTCATATTTTTCAGAAAATTTGTCAGATTGCTACTTTATGCAGGTAGTTGTGCAAACACAGAAAATCATACATGAGCCTGGGTGGCTCAGTCAATTGGGCGTCCAACTTCGGCTCAGGTCGTGATCTTATGGCTCGTGGGTTCAAGCCCTGCTTCGGGCTTTGTGCTAACAGCTCAGAGCCCGGAGCCTGCTTCGGATTCTGTGTCTCCCTCTCTCTCTGCCCCTCCCCCACTCGCTCCCACTCTCTCTCTCTCAAAATAATAAACATTAAATTTAAAAAATCATATACTTGAGAACATATATATAGTATGTATTGCATATTATATGTATATATTCCTAATATTCTAATTATCACCTCAGAGACAGAAAACCATTATGCAGACAGGAAATATACAGATATGTAACCCATTGTAATTCTTTACTTGTAAAATTTTTTACCTTTTTTTACTGCAGTATAGTTGCATACAGTATCATATTAGTTTCAGGTGTACGACATAATGATTCAACAATTCTGTGTATTAAGCTCTGTCCACCTCGATGACTACGGTCACCATCTGTCACTGTCTGCCATTATTAGCTCTATTGTAATTCTTTAAATATTGGGATTTGATGACCAAATGCCATTTATCTAAGCTGTATAATCTTACTAATAAATTCATAGTCACACATCAGTTACTATAATTCATAGGCATTTTGAAATGTAGCCTACTTTGGGGGGTCCACCTGATATTTGGCAGAAAAGTTAGAAATATTTAAGCTCTCTTTATGCCATTTTTAATTAATTAAATTAAAACTTCTAACAAAAGTTGCCCTCGAAAAACCAAAATGCACCTCTGAACCCTCCTATACCCTTTGTAGCAACTCCTAGTAACTAGGAATTTTTGGCCACATGTCTTAGAAAAGTAAGGATTTTTCCCAGGTTGGTTTCAAGTGGGGCAGGACCGGGAACGTTTTGTGTGTGGATTGACCTCTGGTTTTTTTTTGGATCATTCTGGAAGGTGGCACATGGGCAAAGTGCACTCAGAACACGGTGTCTGCGCTTATGTTACCTTCCAGGTTTTTGTTTGGCTTTTCAGGAAAGAAGCCACACACTTCAGCTTTTGAGGGTTCTGGGAAATTACTCAACACCCTGTGCACTGTGCAAGACAGATGTCTTGCCCTAGTAGAGGAATTTTCTACCCTTTCTTGGCTTTCAGGAGACAGACACTAGGCCCTCCTCTGTCATGTGGACGGTCTGGCTCCGTATTTAGGTATACATTCTGAGCGCGTCAGATGCAGAATCAAGGCCCTTCCATTAATCAGGTTGAAGGGAAAGCAGTAGGAATATAGGAACAGAAACTGTTGTAAAATCTGTCAGAAGTATTTTTCACTTCATGACTATCAGATAACACCTTCTTAAGCCCTCTGAAAATGTCGCGGTGTTTTTTTATGTGCTATTTTTATCCTTTGGTGCAAGTATTATTATTATTATTATTATATAATTATTATAATTATTATTTATTATTATCATTATTTGGTGGAATTGTCATTGTTTTAACTTGCCATTCCATTTTTCCAGTTTTTTTTTTTTTTTTACTGAAATTCATCCAGAAGCACATTTTGTAATACACGTGCTTTTAAACGTGAAGATTTTTAACAAGTTAATTTGAAATAATTTTAGTGAATCAGTAAGGGACTATTTGAGGATGGTGGTGGAGACGGGCAGCTGAGAAATTTTACTAAAGTTGGAATACGTTATAAGTGTTCCCCCAACACAGGATCCCCGCGATGGAAGGAACAGGGTCATTAAAGAGAGGTTTCAGGTCCCTTTGCTAAGATAATATTTGCTAAGAAAGTTGGTGTCTCCCAGCACACCAAATCATTTCCCTCTTCAGTCGCAGAGTATCCCCAAGTTCAAAAACAAACTGTAATCTTCGAAGAAATGTGTTAACATGTTGCCAAAAATTTACAGAAAGAACGCGTTAACGATTTTTTCAAAGGTATATGTATATATTCTCCGATAAGCGAAATGAATGGCTCGTGTATTTTTTTCCCACCCACTCCCCCCCGCCGCCTCCTTTTTGCTCCCCGTCCCCCCCTTGCAGTTTCTCTCTGCCGTGTAGAGCAATGCGATGGATGATTAAGCCAACAGGTGCCGGGAGCGCTGGGGCAAGCTGGCTTTGTGCCCACATGCGTACAGTGGAGATATTGTGTCACTCCACCTTCTGGTGTATCTCTGTGTCCTTACGGGGGAAAGGATAACCCAGTTGAAATACATACTGCAACCCCCGAGGGATTAAGTGTGTTTCCTTTGCTTTATAGTTCAGAATTTTACAGTGTCTTTGTTTGGGAGTTCTCAGATTGCTTAATGATTTCTCTAGCCCCGGCCCTGTTGTGACCAGATGTATGTTACAGCCGCATTTGAACCGCTGTAAATTTGCCAGCTTTATTGCTCAACATGTGGTATAACCTTTCCTCTTTTGAGTAGATCCTACCATTCTTCTGCTGCGGAGTACTCGGAAAAGATGATTTTACTCACTTCTTGCCTTTTAAAAACGTTCACGTCCTAATTTTTTTTTTTTTTTTTTTTTTAAAGAGCGGCATGTAAACTCTTTGTGGTATGTTAGGGAGCTGTTTCAGAGGTCAGACTCTTGTCATATTATTTTATCACTGTTAACGTTGTCAGTAAGTGTGCCTAGTTTGTTTTACAGCCGTGGAGGGATCCAGAAGAATGTATTGATAGGATAGTCCTGCGTCCCTGTTAGATTACGATGAACTATGTAGCACTAGGTGAGCAAAGATTTTCTAATCTCGTAAGCCCTGGTTTAAAAGCTATTTTCTTTTTTTATTCTGCCGTCAGAATATCTGTTCACATTAATAGCCTTTAGTGGGCTTTAGTGCTTTTATTTGTTGTTCTTCAAAACTGGCCTTCAGAATAAACGATTTTAAAAATGGGGGGTTATTTTGCAGAGATGGGATTATAGTCGTTGGCAGCTGTCAGAGCTGAAATTCCTTTGAGTTTATTTGGAGGTTTTGGAAGGCTCTTAACCTCACCCTGGACCCCACTCTGACCGAGATGTGGGCCCCAAACTTCATGCGTACTAGGAAGAGACTGTTGTCTCTCTCTTCCAGATGCTAGCCTTGTGCTGAAGTCAGGTAATGACATCGAGGTATATGTGGGGCTTGGGGGACGGTTGGGGCTGGGGAAAAATGAACCATGTTTAGGTACAGATGGGGGTCATCCAGCTAAAAGCCGCCAGGCTGAGTGTGCTGTAGAGAAACGGGATAGGTGACGCCGTAGCTTTCCTGGAAGGCGGGAGGGAACCGGGATCGCCAGCCTGGGTGGAGGGACCAGCCCTGGGTGGGAGAGGAGGCCACACACGTCCGAGTCATGGCAGCAGGAAACAACAGTGCCCTGATAGATGTCACACATGGAAGGGAGGGGGTGGAAGGGAAGAGAGCGGCCAGACGTGAAACCTCCTTGCCGAGGGGCGCAGGCCAAGTTGGTGGAGAGGTTGTGAGGGCAGTCCAGGGCGCAGAGGAGCCGCATGAGACTGGGGGCGGTAAACTTGCAGTGGGGAGGGCGGGCTTTCCACCGCAGTGCAACCCCCACCGCGCCTCTCCCACCCCCGCCGCACCCCCGCAGAGAAAAGCCAACTGCGGGGCCAAGCAGCAAGTCCCGGGACAGTGGCGGAGGCAGCCCGGGTCCTGGCGAAGAGCTGGTGGCCTGCGCTCCTGCGGCAGGTGGACAGGTGGCCCCCAGGGCCAAGCCAGAACGCAAAGCCGGGTGCGCGGGCAGCCCCGTAGGCCGCCTTGCGTCTGGAAAGATCTCTCCTGCCACCAAGTGAAAAATTGGTATCGGGGATCTATACTGGCACCGGGAAGTGGGTAGGAGGGTGTTACAACCTATGGGACAAGAAATGGGGGCTGGAATTGAGGGAGAGGCACTGGGCCCACGGGGCGGTCATGGGTGTACTTGAGAAATACTCAGGGTCAGCGCTTTGTCTTTCTGTGATTCTTTCTGGGGGATAAAGAGTTCTAATCCTCTAGGGCCTCATAAATGTGGGTTTTATCCTAGATCAATTCAGTAATTCTTTATTAGTTCACCTAAAGAGGGTCTGTCCAAATACTGTATTTATATCACTTAGGTAGAATGTTTTTAATACCTTTTTTTTTTCCAAAGTGGATTGTAAATATTTTGTCGTATATTCCTTCCACCTTTTTTCGGAGAGCAGCGTTACAAACCCAGATCTCTCTGGACGGGAAGAGGGGTGACCTATAGTATGGTTTTCTTTTTTTTTTTTTTTAATTTGTTTTTTAACGTTTATTTATTTTTGAGACAGAGAGAGACAGAGCATGAACGGGGGAGGGGCAGAGAGAGAGGGAGACACAGAATCGGAAGCAGGCTCCAGGCTCCAAGCCATCAGCCCAGAGCCCGACGCGGGGCTCGAACTCACGGACCGTGAGATGGTGACCTGAGCTGAAGTCGGACGCCCAACCGACTGAGCCACCCAGGCGCCCCTATAGTATGGTTTTCGGAAGCTGGTCAGAGTTGATGAGACTTTCTGAGTTCTGTTACTTACAGCATGTGGTACTTTGGGTGTCTCATCAGTGCTGGGTGACCTTTTATACCTTTCTGTTATTTTCCCGTAAGAGCGAAGCCTTGAAGTACAACCTACGAAGCGGTAGATGGCTTGAATAACATGTTTAGAGGAGAACGGTGCCCCCCTCACCACCTGAGCTGAAAAGCCACTTCTGACGAATGCCGGGGCACATATGCACTCATGGGTTCAGATGCCTCGTGGGGAAAAATCAATGGGAACAAGGAGTCTTGCTCATTAACTTGTTTACTCTGGGTATGGCAAGTAGAACATTGGTAACAACCAAAGAGTAATGGCTGACCGGGTCTCTTAACTGATTTGTAAGCCGCAAGTCATGGCATATGGAATCCCGCAGGATAAGGGGCCTCTCCCTGTGCTTTTATTTATTTATTTATTTTAGCATCCCTTTTAACCTGGCCCGAGATTGATGGAGGCATTATCGTGGACCTGGGAAGCTGTGAGCCGCCCTGGAATGACAAACAGTTGTTGACAGCTTTGAGGAGATGGATGGAAAAACAAACACGGACAAGGTTCTCGTGTTTGTTTTCCCGTTGAGCCTCGAGAAGAATGTTGCTCTGGTGATTCAGCACAGGGGAAGGAAAGTTACGCCTTGTTATCAAAGTCAATATTTTCCGAGCCCGACTTACACACATCTCCAGAACACATCTCATTTTTGCATGGCGTACAATTAATCAGAGTACGAATAGGGACGTTCATCACTTGGGAACAGGTTCTGCTTCTATCCACTCTTGGTAGCCGTCGTCATTTTCACGCATAAAATTCAGGAGTTTCGCAGGTACACGTTATCCGTTAGGACGAATAGGCAGAGTTTACATCTGGGCATCATCTCTCTGGAGTAATAATTATTACTAGCAGGAAAGCGTGATATAATAGAAAAGCACATACGTCATAACAGGCATCTAGTAAATATTTGTCCGTTGGTGTAATAGTGTGTTGTATCGTCCACAAGTTGCTATGAGGAGAAAAGAGCATCCATTTGCTACACTATCCACGAGAGCCATTAAACTGATTCCCAAACGGATTATAAGACAAAGATTAATACACATTATTATGTTCATATTGATTCATGCCTTTCAGAAACTTCAACTGAGGAATACCTTCACTGCTGGAGGCAGGTTACTTTATAAAGTATGACGTGTGGAAGGAAGTGATTTGGGGGTGTGGGTTTTCTAAGTGAGTTGTAAATGATTTCACTGCCTCTGTCTGCCTAACATCTTCCCACCTTCTTCTGGTGATAGAATTTTTCTTTCCTATGCAGAGAAAATAACGCTTGTGGCTTGAGGGAGATACTGCGTCATTGTGTCTGTCCACGAGCACCCCTTCCCTGCTCGAAGGATGGTCACCTCATCCCCTAGTCGCAATGCTGCTTCTGGACTTGATTCTTAGAGATCTGTCGGGAAACAGACTTTCTGCTAAGGTTGCCAGGAGCGTGAGAGTCGGAGGCTGGTAGTGTCATTTTAGCTGTTTGATGGCAAGAGCCTGCAAGCAGAAATACTCCGAGCAGAGTCAAGAGCTGGAAAGAGCCGGAAGCGTGATAGCACTTTGGACACTGAAGCTAGTGATTCCCAAAAGCAGCTACCACCCTGTTGTAAGAGATAAAGCCCCATTTCTCTTTGAGCTACTTTGAGCTGTCTTTCTGTCATTTGTGGCCCCAGGAGCCCCGCTGACATAACAGATGATATAGGCTCGCTGGAGGGGGGGGGGGGGTATGTGACCAAGGGGAAGATGGTGAGGCCGGGAACCTGGATAAAGAGTAAAAAGTTGAAACTGAAAAGAATGCCAGAAGACATTCTGGGTTTTTATGAGGAAAGAGACTGAAAAATGTTTCTGAAAAGGAACGCAGATGGATTAAAAGCAAGTTGTTTGCCCCAAGAAAAAAGCAAAGTATTATTCCCTTCTGTGCAATACGTTGCTCTACGTTTGAAGTATTTTGCAGTCCTCACGTATTAGGACGTTGGAGGCCAGAGGTGGAGCCCCCAGAGGTAACTTGACCCCAGGCATCCCTGTTGGGTCTCTTCTCCACTTCCTTTTATCCTCCTCCTTGGCCACAAACAACTGAAGAGGAGGGAGGACCTATTTTCCTGGGCTTTGGTTCATAAAATCCAAGGAAGGACTCTGTCGCCCAATTCGAATCAGATACCTGCTCAGGAAACCAGTCACTGTGTCCAGGTGTGCATACTGGCATATACAGCCATTTGGGACCCAGGGAACAGAGCCTTCCAGAGGCAGGTCAGGTGCAAGCCTGACCCCCGAGAGAATCAGTGTGGCCTGAGCAGCTGTCGAGATTGTGCTCACTACGGTGTATTACTTCTGCCATCATTCAGAGTAGTCAGGATATGGGAGAGGGGGCAGAACAGTATATTCTAAGGGTTGGTAATTCTGCATTTGTATTTTTTTTTTAATGTAGAAATGTCACCAGGCTCTTTCATAGTGATTAAGGGGGGGGTATTTTTTTAAGGTTCATTTATTTTTGAGAGTGGGGTGGGGCAGAGAGGGGACAGAGGAACCGAAGAGGGCTCTGTGCCGACAACAGAGAGCCCGATGCAGGGCTGGAACTCGTGCACTATGAGATCATGACCTGAGCCAAAGTCAGATGCTTAACCGACTCAACCACCCAGGTGCCCTTCTATTTTGTTTTGTTTTGTTTTTTTAATTTTTTTTAATGTTTATTAATTTTTGAGACAGAGAGAGAGACAGAGCATGAAGGGGGGAGGGGCAGAGAGAGAGGGAGACACAGAATCGGAAGCAGGCTCCAGGCTCTGAGCCATCAGCCCAGAGCCCGACATAGGGCTGGAACTCACGGACCACGAGATCATGACCTGAGCTGAAGTCGGACGCTTAACCGACTGAGCCACCCAGGCGCCCCTCTATTTTGTTTTTAATACACATTGCAGGAGTTTTACTTCACTGCTGAAGTAGTTGGAGCCAACTGAAATGCTAATAACATCATGAAAAAAAAACTTATTATAAAGCACAGGAACAAAATGTGAGTAGGTTAATAAGCCAGCCGTGGGTTCTAAAGTATTTACATTTGTCATCTAACTACCCCGAACTTTATGTTTTGGAAATATGCTTTAAATATCTAAACTGAGAGGCATTATAGAAAATGCATGGAAAACAGAGTAAAATAGGGTAATGAGCTGTGGCCCCTTGGTTCTAGGAAAGATGGTCCAGTGCTCACTGAAACGAACCATTGGTCTTGGTTAGTGTGGTTAGCATGGTATTTCTACCCAGATGTGGCCTGTCCCAGTTAATGTAAGCATTCGTGGGAGTCAGACGGTCCCGCCAAGTTCAGGCATCCAGCAGTTGGATTGCACGTTCTAGACCTTGGTTCCCATCTTCGGATGGCTGACGTGCCCAAAACGGAGACAAGCTAGTATCCTTTCCTTATCCAGGTGAAATAATTCATTCAGTTCCTGAACCACGCTCTGCGAACTGCCAAAATACTTGTTTATATAAGAGCTTCTGTGTTATGTGAGATAACACCTTAGCCAGCCTTTAAACAGCATGATTTGTAATGGGAATCCTCATTACTCCTGTGAAATGAAATTAATAAGTTATGAAGAAAAGGTTATTTCAAATACCAATAGAAAGTGTTTGATTGTTGGGGAAGGGAGGGAATTTAAACAGATTTGGAACATTTTAATTACATGTAACTTGAACTACTTCAGGAAAGACTATAGACTCTCAGGGGCAAAGAATTTTTTAACACTTATAAATCATCATAAAATGAACGTGATACTGTCTACAAATGTACATATTCATTTGTACTGCTGGTTCCTTTAAAAATTATTTGTGCCTATTTGCATGGTTCTCCTTAAGAATTATAAATTCACATATCTCAGGAAGCCTGTCATTCAGGACTTCAGATAAGATGGGCGTATTGAGAAGTTAAATACTTCTAACTTAGGGGTGCCTGGATGGCTCAGTCGGTTGAACGTCCGACTTCGGCTAGGTCATGATCTTGTGGTTCGTGGGTTCAAGCCCCGCGTCGGGCTGTGTGCTGACAGCTTGGAGCCTGGAGCCTGCTTTGGATTCTGTGCCTCTCTCTCTGCCCCTCCCTGGCTTGTACTCTCTCTCAAAAGAAATAAACATTTTAAATACTTTTAAATAGTGGCAGGGTTGACAGTAATAGAGAAGAAGCCCTTATTGGGGTTTGGGCAGAACGTCAGAGCCACTGTGAGTGATTTAAGGGATGTATTGTGGGGAAATAAGCCAAAGGCGGTGCCGGGAGTGAAGCCGTCTGGAAGGCTGTGGTGGTGCCTGTACCTGGTGTTGGGCCGAGCTGAGCAGGACCATCGGAGAAGAGAGGAGGGAAGGGCAGGGAGGGCCGGGGAGGGCAGAGCAGGAGCAACCTGCAGTCTGCAAGGTTGAGGTGAAACTCACTGGAACAAACGGGAACTCGGAACTCGTGTCTGTTTCTTGCCGCCTCCCCGCCGGCAACCTTGACCACACAGGTAACCTGCCCAAGAGCACGTGCACTTGACTACGAAACGAAACGGCACACAGACTTGAGCCAGGATTCTGAGAAGTGGGCGAGCTCAGGAATTGGCTGTGGCCCAGAGATCCGGCAGGATGGTGAAGCGCGGGCCCGGTGCCCCTGCAGGCGACCGGGGCAGCAGGCAGAGCCCCACCAGTTGGGAGTGAGCCTTGGTAGGGCCTGAGCTTAGAGCAGTTTTCCAAGTGTGAACGTGGCCGCTGTTTCGCTTCCACCTTCCAGATCACATACGAGCTCTGGGGCCGTCCCGCCCCTGCAGCTGGACAGGGAAGGGAGCATGGGGCATTGTGGCTCTGGGCTAAGTGGACTGGAGCAACACGCGAACACAACGCCTTGTCAGCTGAGCACCGGGACACGCCGTTGGGTCAAACCTAGCTCCCAGAGAAGGCCGTAGCCCGACGTGATGAAAGTGTCCCCCTTACAACCCCAAATTCACTAACCCAAGATTCACTAGTCCCTTTTTGCATCTTTGGGTGATGTTCATCCGTCTTCAGGCTGGGTCACAGCCCTCCCACCCCCCTTGATGTTTGTCCAGCCTCAGTTCTGAGACACGAGATTAAATACCGTCAGCATACCTTTGCCACTAGAAGGGGAGAGAGGAATAAAATGTTTATATCCAAATAAGAGAAAAGTACTCAGAACTATTACATTCTTGTATCTGCACCTGGTCACAGGACCACTGCTGATGTCTATAACTACCTTTGTGTGCTAGCCAAGCTGTGTTCCCCTTGTCTTTGGCACAGGAGATGACCCAAAATGGAGTTCTTGAAGGGTCTAGGAGTGGAACTCTTATACACCAATAGGAGGAATGTAAAACGGCAATCCACTTTGCAAAACAGTTCGACAGTTTCTTATGTAGTTTAAATATATACCTACTGTATGTTGCACACTCTTTACTTGTGAGAAATAAAAGCATATGCCCCCACAAAGACTTGAACACAAATGTCCATAGCTGCTTTTTTATAATAGTCCCAGACTGGAAACAACCCAAATATCCATCAACAAGTGAATAGATCTATTATAATAGTGGTATTACCAACACATATAATGGAATATTGCTCAGCAATAAAAAAGAATGAGCTATTGATACACTGAGCCATATGATGAATCTTAAAATAATTTTGCCTCATGAAAAAAAGTCCAGACAGAAAGTGCATATTGTAAAATTCCATTTACATAAAAATCTGGAAAGTTCAAGTGATCTATAGGGACTCAAAGTATGGTTCACTGGCCGCCTGAGGAAGAGCTATGGGTGGGGGGAGGGGATTACAGTGAGGCATGACAAAACTTGGGAATGATGGATATGTACAGTATCCTGATTGTGGTGATGTCTTCATGACATCTGTTTCCTCCGGCCTCGGAGTTAAAAGCTGCCCAAGTCTCCAACTCCCCAGGGCCCTTGGCTATGTTCACAAGACAGTGACAAGTGTGGCACAGGGACAGAAGTAAAGCAAGTGATAAAAGGTTGCAGATAGTGGTGGCGTGAGATGAGGGATGGCCTTCAACCCATGTAACATACAAAGAATTTGGACTTTCAGGGGCACCTGGTTGGCTCAGTCATTTGAGTGTCCGACTCTTGGTTTTGGCTCAGGTCATGGTCTCACGGTCTTATGGGTTCGAGCCCCACATCAGGCTCTGCTCTGGCAACACAGAACCTGCTCGGGATTCTCTCTTCTCCGTCTATCTCTGCCCTGCCGTCACTTGTGCTGTCTCTGTCTCTCTCAAAATAAATAAATAAACTTAAAAAAAAGAGTTTGGACTTTCCAAGGCCACCGGAGAATGAGCAGTGAGGCGAACATGAAATCATTCAGTCTTTTTGAGCAAGTAGTTTTATTATGATTCCATACAAGTGTTAATAGTACAGTAAACTGGGAAGGGCAGGTTTGAGAGAGATTATGAAGTCTAAATTACCAGGACTTGGCGATGAATATGGTTGGTCAATGAATAGAAGAAATCAAAGCTGATCTAAAGATTTTGATATGAGTTATAGGAGAAAAAGTTATGTATTTGATTAAAAAAAAAAAAAGAACCCTGGAGAAGTACTTGATTTGCATGGAAATGTGTTGAGTTCAGTTTGGAACACATTGCATTTGTGATGATGTTAAAATATCCAAAGGAAAAACACCAACCATCAAGTGACATTACAAAATCAGAACTCAGGACAAGGGCAGGATTGCACACTTTGTGGTTCTACTTAAAGACAGGAGAGTTGGGGCACCTGGGTGGCTCACTTAAGTGTCCAACTTCAGCTCAGGTCATGATCTCACAGTTCATGGGTTCGAGCCCCGGGTCGGGCTCTGTGCCGACAGCTCGGAGCCTGGAGCCTGCTTCGGATTCTGTGCCTCCCTTTCTCTCTGCCCCTCCCCCACTCGCACGCACTCTCTCTCTCTCTCTCTTTCAAAAATAAACATTAAATAAACTACCCATTATTAAGCACCTTCCAAGCATTATACTGTATGTCAGTATCTTAATTAATCCTCACATTAACCTTGCAAGTTATATATTATTACCCTCATTTTGCAGATGAGGAAACGGGCTTGTAGCCAGTGTTACTTAGGCGCTCGTAATTGGCAAAGCGGAAATGTAACCCTCATCTGTAACTGCAAAGCCCGGACCCTTAACCTCTATGCCATCCTGAATTCTTCTGGCAACTTGAGTGTATCATGAAACTTCTGCCTCCGGTGCCTTTCTTTCTGTCTGCTTCCTCCTGCGTCTAGACTGCTCTTTTCTTCCCTCCAATCTCCTTAAAGCATCGCACTCCTGCTGAGTCTTAAGTCTGTCGGAGAGTGCTCGGAAGGCTATTTTCCCTGCCTCCCCAGCTGATTCCGAGCCCATCGTAGACCATCTCTCTTTCATTGTACTATACACGTTATTACAACCATCTGTATGCCAGTGTTTCCATTAGAGTAAAGGTTGGCACACCGTATTCAGTAAAGGGCCAGAGAGTAAATATTATAGGTTTTCTGGGCCATCCCATCTCTGTTGCAGCCACCCGACCCGGCCGCTGTGGTGTGAAAGCAGCCAGAGCAAGGCGTAGACAAACGAGTATGGCTGAGTTATGGTACAGCTTCATTTATGGACACTACAATCTGACTGTCATGTAATTTCCACATGTCACGAAGTATTCTCCTTCTTTGGATTTATTTTTCTAATCGTTAAAAAAATTAAAAAAAAAAACAAAACACGTTCGTATCTTGTGAGCCATTTGGAAGCAGGTGCCGGCTGGAGGTGGCCCATAAGCTAGAGCTTGCTGTCCCCTACACTATAGTATGAATTTCTTGGCCGCAGGTCTAGTACTTCTTTGTTAGGGTGACGATACCAACGTATCGTCCAAACTGGGATGCTCTGAAAGCGAAAGGGTTGCTGCGAGTGATGCTGGGACCCGCAGGCACAGAGGGGAACTAGGCCAGGCAGAGAGGGGTTGTCACCCTGGTCACAGGGTAGCCTCGTCGGTTGTATACAGCTTCATCTGGGGTCTTAATCGCTTCAGTTGCCCATGTCCCAGGGTTCATTTTTCTTGGTCGACTCGCAGGCTTTGGGATGTGTGTGCGAGGTGCTGAAATCATTTAGAGCACTAATGTTTTACACCTGCCACAGTGGCTCTGGAAGAAGCAGCTGTATATTCAGTAAGTGGTTTTCAGAGGGGATGAGTGTGGAACCCGTGCATGACCTGGACAATGAATTCGTACAATTTTATAACATGTCTCTTCCAGAGAGTTTTCCTCCATTGAGTACCAAGAGTATGGGTTCATGCTAGTAAAAATTAAAATGAAATTTGCTGTGGACAAAATTATAGAACAGAAGCAGAAGAGAAGACTTGTTTCACATTATATTTAATGCCTTCTGTCTTTCTTTTCAATCTTTTTGCAGTTTTTTGAGGTGCCATTTGATTCAAACATGAATAGGACAAAGAACAGACCTCTGGTTCGTGGACAGATCAGGTAAACTCACGAATCCGACTCTTTCACTGTCTAGAACATCCATTTGCTGGTTTCTCCCGAATTGTTTCCCAGTCGTGTGCCTTGAGTTGTGGCAGGCAAATAACACACCCCCAAAGGGACCTACTGGTGTGGACATGCAGTACCTCTACTCAAAGTGTACCTCAGGGCACCTAAAACCGAGCTAAGATTTGCAGTCCCGTTGTTGGGGAAACTCCTGCCGTGTGGATGTCTTTATGAGATCCCACTTTGAAACGTGGACTTGTTTCACTTGTCCCAGCTGAGGATAAAAACATTCCATTAGCACAAGTGATTTCAGATAAATCCACATAAGGTATCCGAAGAAAGATCTATCCGAAGCCTTACTTTTGCAGACAAACTGATAATGCTGTCATCTGCCAAGCAAAGGACTGCCTCCATTATTCTTTCTACCAAATTCAATTAAGTAGAACTAAAAGGCATATAAATATTTTAATATCACTAATGGTTAATAATTAAACGTTTTAACTTCCTGGAGTCCTTGAAACTGGCATTGAAAAAAAATTTTTTTTAAATCCAGTGGATATCATCAGCCAAGAAGAATAAAAAGAGGCAAATGGTTGATAACGACTATTCTAAATCAGTGAATCCTGCCCTCACATTTCCAGGCAGTGCCCTCATGGAGCTTAAAATGTATTGGGTAACACTTGTGGATCAAACCAATCACACGTTTTCAGTAAGACAATAAAGGAAACAAAGCAGGTACAGTCAGAAGTCTATGTAAAAATGATTTTTAATATCAGCCGTTTGTAGCCATTCAGTTCTTAAATGAGTTTAAAATACCATTATATTGCAAAGAGCCATGAAAACCTGTAAGAACAGAAATCTCATATCTATTGATAATTGATTTCTTGAAATATAAATCAAGCCATCTGCTGTGTTTTTATTTAAAAAGTGTCAGAAGTACGTTTATTGTTATTTTTTTCATGTTTATTTTTGAAAGAGACAGAGCATGAGCAGGGTAGGGCAGAGGGAGAGGGAGACACAGAATCCGAAGCAGGCTCCAGGCTCTGAGCTGTCAGCACGGAGCCTGACGCGGGGCTCGAACTCACCGACCGTGAGATCATGACCTTAGCCGAAGTTGGATGCTTAACTGACTTAGCCACCAAGGCGACCCAGAAGTACTTTAATTTAAAGTTGTTTTATAGGCTTTTAAAGTTTTTAAAATTTATTTTAGGGGGAGGAGAAGGAGCACTCGAGAGCACGAGTGGGGGAGGGGCAGAGAGAGAGAGAGAGAGAGAGAGAGAGAGAGAGAGAGAATCCCAAGCAGGCTTCACACTGTCAGCTCAGAGCCTGATTCAGGGCTCAAACTCACGAACCATGAGATCATGACCTGAGCTGCAATTGAGTTGGACGCTTAACCGATTGAGCCGCTCAGGTGCCCCTGAGTGAAGTTGTTTCACAAGAGCAAATGCAAGCTTTGTAACCCATTTCAAAAACTAGAAGCTGCTTGTGCTGCTGGTCAGGTCACACGTAAGTTCTTGCTCCTTTCCTCAGTGAAATCGTACCCTCTAGAACCAAGGCAGATGCAGGACAAGCCCAGTAAGCAGCCATTAGGCATCTAATGGCGATCAGATAGAGCCCGCCATTCTTCTGGTATCTCCTCTTACTTTGCCCAGTGTGTTCATTGTCTGCACCCAGGAAAGCCAGGCCTTTAAGTGCATCCAGAGTGGGGGGCTTGCTTGTTGGCCTTGGCAATGCCCATCCTTTAAAGGAGACAGGCTGGGGGCGCCTGGGTGGCTCGGTCGGTTAAGTGGCCGACTTCGGCTCAGGTCATGATCTCGCAGTCCGTGAGTTCGAGCCCCGCGTCGGTCTCTGTGCTGACAGCTCAGAGCCTGGAGCCTGCTTCGGATTCTGTGTCTCCCTCTCTCTGACCCTCCCCTGTTCATGCTCTGTCTCTCTCTGTCTCAAAAATAAATAAACGTTAAAAAAAATAATAATAATTAAAGGAGACAGGCTGTCATCTAGTTATTAGTCTTGCTAAATTTGTAACTTCACCTTTTGTTTTGCAAGATGACCCCGGGTCTCCTTTATGACAATAAACCTTAATTGCTGCCTAAAGTAGCTTCCGAGAGGGCAACTCACAGGGCTGGAAAAAGAGAGTCAAACTTCTGTTATGAGCTAGCGTGTATTTTATTAAATCGGTACAATTGTAGGAGCTGTTCCGAGTCTGCGGCAGAAATCCTGCACTGAGAGTCACGGTTTTGAAACTGCAGACTTGGTATGCTGCCAGGTAGTTTTTATTATAATTTAGTAAATTGTTATCTATGACACATATTTTGTAAGTGGCTGGCTGCGGGGGTATAGTAGAAAGTCTTACGTCTGTCCGTTAGCATTGATTCCAGCTTTGGTGGTTCTGACATTCACAATAGCTATTGGGCAGTTAGGCGTAAAGCCCAGCCAGTTTATTTTGAAGTTCTTGATTTGGAATTTACCGCTCCATTTGATTGGACTGATCTGCCTTGTTGAATCTGTCCGACGTCGTAGACACTGCAGTTTGTCATGTGAAGTGTAAGTTCCCGTCATTACTGACGGGCAGCAGTAAGCATGGTCAGTCTGGGAGGGAAATCCTTGGACATCTTTGCCACTGACGGCTGTTTCCTCCTTTGTACCTCGCTTGGCTTCTCTGCATCCTGAAGACATACCATGAGCATTTATGGGGTGTGTGTGTGTGTGTGTGTGTGTGTGTGTGGCATTAATTTTTTTAAAGTGATTGCAATTTAGTTTGAAAATTTTTACTGAAGTGAATAAAAGGGTATTCTAAGAAGTTAAAGGAATACAATTAAGGAAAGAAACATATGCCTGGATTAGTTATTCTTTTTTTTTTTTTTTTTTTTTTTTTTTTTGAGAACCTGGGAAATATTGTGTGGACCCATCTGTGCATTTATGTACTTGCATGGTGGCCATTCTCTGAACTTTTGGTTTTCTCTTCCAGAAAAATGTGGCTGGGTAGGTGGGCACTGAATGCCTTATAGAACTGACACAGATGATAGGGCTTTTTTTTGTTGTTGTTATTTAGTGTTTATTTATTTTGAGAGAAAGAGCAGGGGAGAGGCAGAGAGGGAGGGAGACAGAATCCCAAGCAGGCTCTGCACATCAGGCACAGAGCCCGATGTGGGGCTTGAACCCACGAACTGCGAGATCGTGACCTGCGCCGAGACCAAGAGTCGGACACCCAACTGACTGAACCACCCACGTGCCCCGAAGATCGTGCTTTTTTGGTTGTTTATTCTGTATTCCAGAAAGGATTAGAGGTATCATGAGACTGTAACTTAATAAAACAGAGAAATGCGTAAAGAAAGTCAGGGTTGCGGAACATAGAATCTGTGATAAAACGCCGAGAACAAGGAAAGCTTCTCGAGGTCACCGTAGTTACTGAGGTTGACCTGTAGATTTCATTCTGCATTTCCTGGTGAAATCACAGTCCCATCGTAATGGCAAGCATTGCGTGCAATATTAATATTTAATTCTCCCTACAGCACCATGAGATAGGGCACTGTTGAATATGCAGCTGAGAAGACTGAAGATCCAAGTGTTATGAAAAGTGGCAGAACCAAAATTTGGCCTGGCCCATTTGCTTCCCTGCCCCGAGTTCCTAACCGCTACATAGAACCGTCTCTAAAATCTCTCTGTCCGTGAGAAGGAAACACCACCCTAGGGAGACCAAACTTCTGCCTCTCCGTTCTTAAAAAAATAAGAAAGGACACTTGGTGACGGTATTAGAAGAATGTCCTACGTGACTTCCATGGAGGAAACCTATATAGATTTCTAAGGCATCTCGGCCGCAAGCCAGAGCAGAAATACCCGAGAACAGCTCCTGCCGAGAACCGCGTAGAGCGAATCTTCTTGAAGCAGGTGGTGAGGAAGAAGCTCGTGGGCAGACGTATTGGCCCAAGGACCTTCTCTAGCGCGCCAGCTTGCTCCAGGGATTAAGCTGAGCCCGTGAAAGAGAGGAGGGAAGATGCCAGTGTCGTGTGTGCATCAGGCGACGCGGGGGATGTGCTCCCGCCACACGATACGATAGGAAAGAGGGGGCGAACGGTCAGGCGGCTCTTGGTCCCGGTTTGCCCGGGACTGTCCTGCTTTACACCAGAATTATCGATGGTGTTCTGCTCTCACTCTTCATACTGTCCAGGCTGGATGATAGCCACACCACGTAATTTCTAGAAAGGTCTGGTGGTGATGACTGTAAAGTTTACAGAATTTCCTCCTTTTTAAGTCCATTTCCTACAAATTCCAATTGCTTTTTTTGCCTAGAGAAGAAAACAAAGAGCACATAAATGGGAAGTTATGTCAAATCTAAATCAGACTGTAGGTCCACACCATAATACAGGCCTCTTTAACTAGCTTTTTAAAAATGACACTCGATGTCGGGGCGCCTGGGTGGCTCAGTTGGTTAGGTGTCCGACTCTTGGTTTCGGCTCAAGTCATGATCTCATTTTCGTGGGTTCGAGCCCCACGTCGGGCTCCGTGCTGACAGTGCAAAGCCTGCTTGGGATTCTCTCAATCCCCCTCTCTCTCTCTCTCTCCCCCCTCCCTCCCCCTCCCCCACTTGTGCTGTTTCCATCTCTCAAAATCAATGAACTTAAAAAAAAATGACCCTCGATGTCGACGTTTGCTCATAAATTGGAGAAGATGCATAAGGCCAACTGACTCGTTTGGACGTTTCTGGCGACAATGGTGTAGTCATGGTTCTGAATGACTGTTGTCAGGAGGGAGTTGGGCTTAGAGCTCCCCTTTGATTCTCCGGCAGAGAGCACGGTGTAGAATCCATGCCACACATCAGGAATGCACACTGAAGGGAGTCAGCTCACTTACGGAGTCGAACCTGCGAGCCCAAAGTCACTTGGCGAAGGTGAATGTCAGAGAAGCTTACCTTCGTATCGGAAAGTCAGATTCAGTGTGATCCAGGTTTTAAGTTGGCGGCTGGAGAAAGTTCATTAGCCAATTTTTAAAAATCTCCGTAATAGGGGCGCCTGGGTGGCTCAGTCGGTTAAGCGGCCGACTTCGGCTCAGGTCATGATCTCACAGTCCGTGAGTTCAAGCCCCGCGCCGGGCTCTGTGCTGACAGTTCAGAGCCTGGAGCCTGTTTCAGATTCTGTGTCTCCCTCTCTCTGACCCTCCCCCATTCATGCTCTGTCTCTCTCTGTCTCAAAAATAAATAAAATGTTAAAAAAAAAAAAAATGTCCGTAATAGAAAACACCTCAGTCTTCTGATATTCTTTGGTAACAGAATCGAATGAAAAATGTCACCTGGTGGACTCTAAGCTTGGGCAAGTCACGGAATTAACCTTGCCCCACTGCCCCTTCCCCTCAGGGAGGGATCCTAATTCCAGCCTTGTTCATCTCACACCGTTGTGGTGCGGGTAACAATGAAGTCAACAGAATCTTGCAAATACATGTGCATTGTTGGGGAGAAGATTTAAAACTCTAGAAAAACGAGTAGTTACTTGTAGAACTTCCACCTGTTTTCAAATTTTGCTTTACAATACAAATATTTCAGTACTTACAGGCAATGACAAAAAAGAAATTCAGAGGGGCGCCCGGGCGGCTCAGTCAGTTATATATCTGACTGTTGAATTCAGCTCAGGTCGTGATCTCACAGTTTGGGGGATGGAGCCCTGCATCAGGCTCTGCACTGGCTGCACAGAGCCTGCTTGGGATTCCCTCTCTCTCTCTCTCTCTCTCTGCCCCTCCCCCCACTGCTCACTCGCTCACTCTCTCTCTCAAAATAAACTTAAAAAAATTTTTACATTAGTTTCTAGGGATAGGGAGAAAGAAGCAAAACACTTGGAAAGTAAGACAGCAGAGAGTGGATGTTATGTGTTTCCATTATCAGGGTCACGTTGGTAGGACCACCCTGTGGCATGTCACGGAACCCTTCCTTCCTCCTACTGCCCTCAGGACACGTTGATGGGGAATGTTGTCCCTGTAGAGGACTGTGCTGGTTGCCAGGGTTACTAACAGGTGGGTGACATGCTCTCCGTTCTCTTAGGGTCATGTTGAGGGGACGGCAGCTCACACGTGTAAGGACACTGAGTGCTACCAGGGGTACAGTCTACATGTGTAACGCTGAGTGCACCTGCCAGCCGGGTACCGCGCGGGACCCCAAGGGGCAGTGGGGAACACTGCAGGAGGGACATTGCTGGGTGATGCGGGAGCACAAAGAGGAGACCTGATCCAGACCGCAGAGCTCCAGGGTGACTTAAGGGGGGCGCGAGGACATCCAGGGTGACTTAAGAGAGGCACAAGGACGTCCGGGGTGACTTAGCAGAGGCGCGAGGTGAGAACCAGAGGAGGAGGAGGAGCTAAGCTAGCCTGTCCTTTTCCAAGTTCTTTCTGTTCCTTCCCCCTCCGACCACTCCTTTGTTGGTGGCCACTGGCCTCCTCATCCCATCTGCGATCTACAGACACTGCCCTCTGCCCTGTCTGTACCTCCAGCCCAGACCGCTCTTCTGAGCCAAGGCCTTTGAAAATCTCTTTTGGGGTCCTCTGTGGGTATCTCCGATTCCTTAAGTATATATCCCAGCGCACGGCTCCCCCCCTCCCACACGGCTTTTTGTTAACCAAGGTTCCGAAGTGAGGTGCCTGTAAGTCACTCTAGACTCCCTGTCTGGTCCCCCTCATCCGATTGTGGAATAGACCGTGTCTGTCCAGCCCCCTAAGTCACCCTGGAATGTGCCCTCTGACCCTCCGCTCTGGTGTCAGAGCACCCCCAGCTTGCCTGGGTTCTTAGAACGACGCCCCAGCTGCTCTCCCTGCCCGTTTGCCAGCCCTCTTTCCGTCTGTCTTCCCCAGGCTTTCCTTACATGATCACATTGGTCTCTGGCTTCAAACCTTTGGGGAGAGTCTTCTAAATATATTTAAGAAGAAATACTTGTTTTCCGTTCTTTACTGTGTCTTACATGTAAGGCCTTTGAGGATCTGATCCTTCCTGGTCCTTCCAGCCTCCTCCTCTGACTGCGCATCTTTCTTCTTCTTCTCCATCTCCTTCTCTTCTTCCTCCTCCTGCTCCCTCTCCTAATGTTTATTAATTTTCAGAGAGAGAGAGAGAGAGAGAGAGAGAGAGAGAGAGAACAAGTGGGGGAGGGGCAGAGAGAGGGAGAGAGAGAATCCCAAGCATACTCCACATTGTCAGCACGGAGCCCGACGCCAGGCTCAAACTCACAACTGAGATCGTGACCTGAGCCGAAACCAAGAGTCGGACACTTAACCGACTGAGCCACCCGGGCGCCCCTCTGCTCACCTTTTCTCATTTATCCCTTGGTGTTGAGACCGGATGGGCCCGCTGGTGTTTTCACCGAAGCACCGTGCTCCCTCTTGTCCCACTGGGTGTGCTCCCCTAGCCCGCTCATTGCCTGGGCCGGTTTTGTGCCAAGCACTCCTTCCTCTGGAAGGGGCAGCTACGCCCGTAGTCCAGTGGGGCGGGTGGGGTTAGGTGTTTGTCCTGGGGCTCGCCCTCTTCTTCGTTTATGCCCCTGTCCTAGCCCCACACAGCCCTCTGCAAACCCTTTCCTTGGGCCCCTTGCTCCATTACGTTGTGTGTTCTTCTGCCCTCTGTTTATCTCCAGTCCCCAAGATCGTTTATAGAGAGCAGTTTCCTCAGTGCCTAACGTGTGCTCGGCACTATTTTTAATGCCACGACCCGGCAGGGAACGAAGCAGACAGCCATCCCTGATGTCACGGAGCATGCGCTCCGGCCATCACATCCGGCAGACCGCTGATGCTTCATGAGGGATGCGTGGACGGACAGAGGGACAGATGTTAGAGAAGCGGAAATGACCTCCCAAGGGGAGGAAGGACAGAAGCGAAGACTCTGAGACGGGTACACGGCGCACGGTGTCAAGGGGATGAGGAAGCCATCGGGACAGGCAGAGGAGTGCAAAATATGTGTTTAAGGATAAAAATAAATGACTTGGCCAGACTCAGAGGGAAGGATTTGAAGGAGCAAAGTAAGGAAGCAGAGCCAGGAAGGAGGCCGAGAAAACGTGCCTGCCCCACCATTGTGACACGGGCTGTGCTGTAGGGATTGGACCGTGGTCCGTGTCGTTTGGGGAGCTCTTAAGTAGCTCAGGACAAGAAAAAGAAATAACAGGCCTGTGTATTGGGAAAGAAGAAATGAATTCTTCATTCACAGACCGTGTGATAGTTTGCCCGGAAAACTCAAACAAACCTACAAAAAAGCTACTAGAACCAGTAAGTGGATATAGCAAGGGCACAAGATACAAGGTCAGGATGCAGAATGCAACTGCAGGAAGCGAGGCAAAGAATTCTTAGAGAAAACACACAAAAGCAACAAAACAAAAAAGTACAAAAAGCACAAACCATAAATGAAGTCATAGGTAAGTTAGACTTCACCGAAATAAAAATCGCTGCTCTCCCAGAAACACTTCTGAAAACGACCGGACGGGCCAAAGAGTGGGAGAAAATATTTGCAAAGCATGGAACTCACGAAGGACTTGTGGCCAGAGTACGTACAAAATCCCTAAAGCCCGGTGACAAGAAAATAGCTCAACCAAAAAATGGACAAAACGTTTTTATAGTTTTTTTTTTTTTTTACGTTTATTTATTTTTGAGACAGAGAGAGACAGAGCACGAATGGGGGAGGGTCAGAGAGAGGGAGACACAGAATCTGAAACAGGCTCCAGGCTCCGAGCTGTCGGCACAGAGCCTGACGTGGGGCTCAAACTCACGGACCGCGAGATCGTGACCTGAGCCGAAGTTGGACGCTTAACCGACTGAGCCACCCAGGCACCCCTGGACAAAACTTTTTTTTTTTTTTTTTTCAACGTTTTTATTTATTTTTGGGACAGAGAGAGACAGAGCATGAACGGGGGAGGGGCAGAGAGAGAGGGAGACACAGAATCGGAAACAGGCTCCAGGCTCCGAGCCGTCAGCCCAGAGCCTGACACGGGGCTCGAACTCACGGACCGCGAGATCGTGACCTGGCTGAAGTCGGACGCTTAACCGACTGCGCCACCCAGGCGCCCCTGGACAAAACGTTTTTAAACAGACATTTCACTAAAGAGGAGGTCTGCATATCAAATAAACACAAAACGGTTTTCATTATCACCAGTTCACTGGGGGAAATGCAAATTAAAGCCACAGTGGGACATCACTGCACACCTATTAAAACAGTTAACATTTATTTTTTTTAATATGAAATTTATCGTCAAATTGGTTTCCATACAACACCCAGTGCTCATCCCAACAGGTGCCCTCCTCAATGCCCATCACCCACTGTCCCCTCCCTCCCACCCCCCATCAACCCTCAGTTTGTTCTCTGTTTTTAAGAGTCTCTCATGGTTTGCCTCCTTCCCCCTCTGTTAACTTTTTTGTTCCCCTTCCCCTCCTCCATGGTCTTCTGTTAAGTTTCTCAGGATCCACATAAGAGTGAAAACATATGGTATCTGTCTTTCTCTGTAGGACTTATTTCACTTAGCATCACACTCTCCAGTTCCATCCACGTTGCTACAAAAGGCCAGATTTCATTCTTTCTCATTGCCACGTAGTACTCCATTGTGTATATAAACCATAATTTCTTTATCCATTCGTCAGTTGATGGACATTTAGGCTCTTTCCATAATTTGGCTACTGTTGAAAGCACCGCTATAAACATTGGGGTACAAGTGCCCCTGTGCATCAGCACTCCTGTATCCCTTGGGTAAATTCCTAGCAGTGCTATTGCTGGGTCATAGGGTAGATCTATTTTTAGTTTTTTGAGGAACCTCCACTCTGTTTTCCAGAGCGGCTGCAGAACAGTTAACATTTCTAAAGCAATAATACCAAGTGCTGGCAAGGATGTGGAGTGGCCTGAATACAAAGTGATGCCGTTACTTTTGTGAAAACAGTTTGGCAGATTCCTATGAAGTCACACAAGATTTACCATATCTATAACCCCAGTCCCATGTGTCTCTGGAAACGTATGTCCATACAAAGATCTGTACGTGAATACTTATAAGTTTAATTCATTAATACTGAAAACAACCTAAATGTCCTTCAGCTGGTGAGTATACACACATAGAATGACATGGGCACATTTCAGAAGCGTTGTAAGTGAGAGCAGACAGACCCAAAAGGTTACATACTGTGCCACCCCGTGTAGGTGACATTTTGGAAAGCCAAAACTCTGGGGACAGAAATCAGATCAATGGCTACTAGAAATCGGGGGTGAACGAAAGGGAATGGAGCATGAAGGAACTTTGTGAGGTGACAGAAATATTCTGTATCTTTTTTTATGTTTTGAGAGAGAGTCAGTGGGGGAGAGGGACAGAGGGAGGGAAAGAGAGAGCGGATCTTAAGCAGGCTCCACACTCACCCGAGAGCCCGACGCGGGGCTTGATCTCATTTCCGTGAGATCGTGACCTGAGCCGAAATCGAGTCAGACACTTAACCAAGTGAGCCACCCGGACGCCCCAGAAATAGTCTATATCTTTTTTTTTTTTTTTAAAGTTTTTTTTTTTCAATGTTTTTATTTATTTTTGGGACAGAGAGAGACAGAGCATGAACGGGGGAGGGGCAGAGAGAGAGGGAGACACTGAATCGGAAACAGGCTCCAGGCTCCGAGCCATCAGCCCAGAGCCTGACGCGGGGCTCGAACTCACGGACCGCAAGATCGTGACCTGGCTGAAGTCGGACGCTTAACCGACTGCGCCACCCAGGCGCCCCAGAAATAGTCTATATCTTGATCACGGTGGCGCTTACGCCGTTGTGTATCTTTGTCAGAGCTCGGAACTCACTGTACTCTCAAAATGTGTGAATTTCACTGCGTGCACGACTAGTGGGTTTTCAGGGCGCTTGGTTTTCCCTGGGACCATGTTGACGTAGCCTGCAGAGCATGAGCGTTTGGGGTCGGTCTGCCTGGACTCAGAATCCCGCTGCTTTTTCTGCTCTCCCAGGCGGGAGCGTGTTAGGAGACGGCTGTGTCCTCTTCTCTGAAGCTGGGGCGCTTACCTCTTGGGCGTAGGTGAGGCTGCGACCCTTCTGCTACAGCAGTGAATGACAGTGCGGTCCTCACTGTGGTGGCTCCTACTTTTTTCAACAGCCCCGGGCCGAGCATGTCCGGGTGTTGGGCTCCAGCTCAGCGCTGGAATACGGCTGATGTGACCCAACTCCGGCCCTCCTTACTGTCCTGTCGGGGAGGTACAGAGTAAACCAGTGAGCCAAATAAAGGTTCAGAGGTCCCTCTCGATGGCCATCAGTTGTCCAGAGAAAACAAGGAACCGGATAATATAGAGCCAACTGGCGGAGACCGCTTGAGGAGGAGGTACAGAGACACTTGAGGAGGTGGGGTATGCGCTGAGCCCCGGAGGTTGAGGGTGCAGGGAAGGGGGGCAGCGTGGGCAGAGGGAACAGCAGGTGCAGAGCCCGGGCGGTCAAGGTGTGCCTGACCCAGTGAAGAGAACGGGGGCCGCAGTGGCCAGAAGGAGCAGAGTGGGAGGAGATGAGGTCACGAGGGCACCGCAGTGACAAGTCTGGCTCAGAGGCGGTGTGCAGCGGGAAGCCAGATGTGAGTCGTAAGCGTGGGGTCGCTGCAGTCACACTGATGTTTGTAAGGGAAGTCTTCAGAATGTACCACAGCGTCACGGGAGTGAACAGAGGCCTGGGACCAGTCCAGGGTGAGCTGACGATGGCTTAGACCAGGGCGGTCACAGTCGGGGGGGCAACCCAGAACGCAGACTGGGCACCACCGCCCACAAGGTCACTTAAATTGTGTCCGCTTTTCAAAGCCGTTCCCGCTTCCTGTGGGTCACGGATCTCCCGCAGAAAAACCCCGCCGATCCCTGCCACCCTGCCTTTGCGCCTCCCGTTCCTTTCCACCTGTCTTCTCGAGTTTTCTCAAGACCTCCCTTAAGGAAGGTCTCCGCCGTCTACACGTATCTGCACCTTTCTTACACTCCGCAGCTCTTCGTACGGGTAGCACGCAATTCGTCAGGAGCAGGCAGTGTAGCAAAGCAGTCGTCAGCCCCGCCCCTCCCAAGAAGCGGCAGCCCCACCGTCCAGCGGAGCGCCCCCAACCGTCGCGGCAAAGATACGTGACGGTGCAGTCCGGTTGCCAGCGTTGGACATCGAGACACAGTGGAGTGGACCCTGCCAGCAGACAGGCCCCTTTAGGACCCCCCGTCTCTCCTCCACCGGAGTCCTAAAGGCGGAATGGCACGAACGCCCAGCCATCCAGATACAGACTTTCCCCTCATTCCCTCTTTTGATTTACCTCGGGGATTTTTTGTGGATGTGGTCGTTATTTCCCAGAACTGTACATGCCTAACCTTGCATGCACTTTATGGATCACTGCAGGAGATTTCAAAGGATAATTTTGAGTCTGATGTATTTTCACCTCAGGGATGAGCTACATAAAGTAAATAAACTCCAACTCCACTCTGTTTCAAGACAGTAAACGTGCAGATTGATTTCTAGCCTCTGTGCCGCTCGCCTTGCTGTTTAGCGAGCGGCCGCTGCAGCTTTGTCTCTGTCGTTTCCCGTGATGGAGAAAGTGACATTGACTGTGTTTGTTTAATAAACAAGGAATAGTAAGATAATTGTTTTCGAAATAGCCAGTTACAGGATAAACATCCCCTTTACATTTCAGGCAACAGAAATTTTGTGCAATTTTGTTGAGAATCAAAGACAAAAATCCTTACAACTAAAATGCCATTTAGTGAGAATAAAAATCTACAAAATTACATTATTAGTTATTTCAGTTTCCCAAGGAGAATACAGATGACGGTACTTCTAAGTACCTCTTTGTTGCCTACATAAAATGACAATTCGGTAAATCTAAGGCATCACTTACCATTAAAGGAAGACAATCTTTCATATCAACTCTCAGAGAAATCCTGCTTTTCCTGTTTTCCTCACCAGTGGAAAGAAAGATGACTTTTTTTTTTTTTTTTAATACTAAGATGACCTTTAAATTCGTCCTGGCTCTCGGCACCCAAGAAGTGACGGTGCTGATGGTTGGAGTGAGCTGTGACCATACAATAATTGCAGGTGGTTAATAGAAACATCCTATTGTAGCTTCTGTTTACCAAATGGAAGCATTTGACCCCATGGCTTTCTGCTTTTTACTTTAGCCCTGGGGCCTTCATGGTAGAATTATTTATCAGCGTCTTTAATGGCTTGGGGGAGCCACTTGATGAATTTGAGCCCATTGTACCTCACATCACTTAGGAAGCATCCCAGATGCACATGGGCTAAACTCAAGAGTCCTGGCGCATTTGGCCAAAGAGCTCTGGACAGCTACGTCTGCACCCGAAGATGTCTGCAGAGAATGGCTCCGGAGGGTCCGAATGGCGCTATCGTGACCTCCGGTACTGGCGCCTCGCCAGAGTTTGTCCCTGTTAACTCGGAGCCAGACCCGATGCCTCTGTTCCCCTGAGGCTGCGTGTCAGCACAGCTGTGTCACAGCCCGAGGGGCCCACAGCTCTGGTAATCTGGCTCCGCGTGTCGGTGAGGAACTCGTCACAGGCAGAATGGAGAAGTGCCATACCTCTGAGCCTCCTGTTGCCCTGCTGTGTTTCCATCCTCGCTGGTAACTGTCTTCCTTCCTCCTCTTACAGATCACACGTATCCAACGCCCTTGAACTCCTTCCATTCACCAGACATCCCTGGCTACCTGCAACATTGGTTCTCATCAGATAAAATGGATTTGGGGGCGCCCGGGTGGCTCAGTCGGTTAAGCGTCTGACTTTGGCTCAGGTCACGATCCTGCGGTTCGTGGGTTCGAGCCCCACGTCGGGCTCTGCGCTGACAGCTCGGAGCCCGGAGCCTGCTTCGGATGCTGTGTCTCCCTCTCTCTCTGCCCCTCCCCTGCTTACATTCTGTCTCTGTCTCTCAAAAATGAATGAATGGTAAAAAACAAAAAAAAAAAAAAATGTTTTTTTAATGGATTTGGTAGTTTTAGGATGAGCCAAGGTGAGGGGTCAGAGGGACAGGGGTGAATGTCCCTAGTAGTTCTTCCTAAGATACACCTCACTTCTGTTTCAGAGGACCAAATGTTTTTCCACAGCAGATAAGAGCTGCTGGAATCTGGCACCTGATGTTGGCAGTTGTTGGGGGCCCGTTTCTACCCGTTTCTACCTATGGTCCCCAAGCCCAGAGACCCTCGGGCTCGCCTGAGAACAGGCACAGACTGTCCTAAGGGTGTCCTTCGTGCCTCTTCCAACCTCACCACCCCACTGGGGTCCTTTCTTCTGACTTAGTATTTGGACAAGTGGTCCCTCTGTCTTAGAGAAGAGTCTGCTGAATCAGCAGCTGCATCTAGTTTTTCTCTTGTTCTCCTTACCGCCAGACTTCTGGAAAGGATGGCCCCCTCAGCGCTTTGGTCACGGTTTAGCTTCCTCCCGCACTGTCCACCTCTGCTTTCCTCTGTACGCGAACTTCATTTTTCCCTCGCGGCCCCCTGGCTCTTCCGATCCCGCTTTTGCTTAAACGGACTCATCATCCAAATGGCAGCCTCAGCCTCAGCCCCCTGGTCTCCCAGCTGAGTCCTCTGTCCCAGTTCCCAAGCCTTGTGAGAGGAAACGGGATTGCCCACGCTTGGGCCCGACATTTCATCCCTGGTCCGGTCAAGGGAAGGGGGTGCAGGGTGGGGGTGGGGTCGCACGAAGGACCCGAGGCCGCCCCTCCCAGCGCTCCTTCCGCTGCACTCGAGCTTCCTCTTGGCCAGGTATGTGTCTCGGGCCCCCGTTCTGCTTTGTGACTTTCTAGCCGTGACCCACCTCCCCCACCCCCAGTGCACAAATTCTTGCGGCCAGGATCTTAACTTTAACATTGAGCGCGTCTTGTATTTTGCCTCGCCTGTGGAGCGCGTCCTCCCGTGCTGTCCTGTTCTTGACCACTCTTCTGCAGGAGTGTCCCTGCTCCTGTCTAAGCCAGAGTTTTCTGCCGTAGGTTCTCTTTGTTCGTGGGCAAGAGAGAGATACTGACACCTTTAATCCAACATCTTTACCTGTTTTGAGGTCCTTCAGACTTGTATCTTCAACATGTATTTTTTTTTTTTTTTTAAGTAATAACCTTTTCCCTGCTCTAGCCTAACAAAAAGGAATCGTTCTTAAGAATGTCAAGGTCTGCTGTTGCTTCCGGATTATTTTAAAATGAAGCAATCCCTTTGTCGAATTCAGTTCATTGAGAATGTGTTGATTACCCATCATGTTCCGAGTACCTCCAGTTCTGTTTTCGCAAGGCTCCAAAGGCTTATAATCGGGGTGAAAAATTAGCCAGATGCTCAAAAGCCTTCGCAGATGGACGAGACAGTCCCATCAGTATGCACTGGGTGGACCGAGGGAGTCGGGACAAGGGAGACGTCCCCTGGGGGGTCAGGGAAAGGGGACGTGCGTCAGGGCGGCCTGGCCAGCGCGGGAGCTTCCTGAAGAAGAGGGCCTGGTTATTTTTGTGGGCTGCAGGCGGGAGAGATGGAAAGAGCAGAGCAGGGAGAGAGGTTATTGAGAGAGGACAAATTAACACACTCGGGGTCGGGGGCCGCCAATGCCCGGTGTTTAAATAAATGACGAAGATTGAGTTTTCGAAGCCAAATGAATGGGATTGTGTAGCTGGCATGATTAACTTAAAGAACAGGGTTTAGCTTAAGCATTATAGGGATTTGCAGGAGACATTTTTCAAATTTACTGAAGGTTTTACCAGTAAGCACTTAAGCGAATGTAAACAGTTTGCAGGCTGCGGGGGAGCTGTGAAGGCTGTTCATCACCCCGTCACCCTGGTCCAGCAGACAAGTACCCAGACCGGGCTGACGCCCCACAGAGTTTCCACGGATTGTTATGATTAGTCTCTTGGCGTGTGTATACTGCAAATGTAATAAGAACGTAAACATTTTATAAGTATAGGAGGTTTTTTTTTTTTTTTCTTAGTGCTAACCGGTCATTCGAAATGGCAGGAACGACAAATTCGGTCTCAGTAAGAGTGGTGCCAGTGTGGAGAATTTTGGTCTTAAAATCGTTCGACATTGTGAGCCGCGCAGTATGAAGCGTCCACAAAAAAGTTTAGCGTGTATCATCACACTTAGTCACGACAGTGGGTGAGAGAGAGGAACGCCGGGGGGTCTTCTAGAAGTGAACGTTCCTTTCTCTCATGGTCATAAGCAAAATGAAAGCATTTACAGTTCTTTTTTTTTTTTTAATGTTTATTATTTATTTTGAGAGAGAGAGAGAGAGAGAGAGAGAATCACAAGTCCCAAGCGGCCTCCGTGCTGTCAGCGCAGAGCCCGACGCGGGGCTTGAACTCATGAACTGTGAGGTCATGACCTCAGCCGAAATCCAGAGTCGGACACTTAACTGACTGAGCCACCCAGGCGCCCCTACAATTGTTCCGAAGCATCGTGAGTTGTGAACACTTCTTGTCAGCAGTGCTGGGGATTGGGGGGGGGGGGGGGTCCTTCAGCTCTCACGTCCCATCTTATAACCAAAAAATACTCAGATATTCTAGTAAATATTAGTATGAAGGGTAACGCATCCACTTGAGCAGTAAGTCACAGGAGCAGACACCCGACCCTTTCATTCATGACTTGGAGTCCGTGAGTCAAACGCCCTATCGCCTTCTCTCTCTCTCTTCTCGATCAGATGAGGTGACAACATTTGGCCATGAAACGCCATTCCCGTCGACTGGTGTAGTGTTTGTTCTGTCTTTCGCGTGGTTTGTAAAGGTCTGTTTGAGCCGGCGTTTCGGGCAGCTGCCTTGGATACAGGGAACAGAAAGATGAGTGGCACAGGGTAGAGGCCCTGAACCAGGTAGGACATGGCGGGCGGCCGGGGAGGGCACCAGAGCTGTCTGCGTCAGGACTGAGCCGTGCTGTTCTCACAAGGGTATGCAGGCCACCCGAGGGCTGGGGGTGGGGGGCGGGAGCAGGAAGGAGAGAAGGCTGAGGGAGGATGTTCTTGCATGACTTGTTCTGATGTCCAGGCCAAATCTTAGAGGAAGGGAAAGAAATAAGCACACGGAAGACGGAAGACAGTACGGGGCGGAGTGGGGGGTCAGCTCCGGGGCCGTGGTGTTATCCGTACCTCAGAGATCTTTCACCGGGACCGCAGATTGCAGGACAGCGGCCAACAGGCCCAATCCTGAAGAGGCCTTTTTGTCGTTGTTGTTTGGCCTGCTGGGCTTTTCTACCGTTGCCAGCACTTGAAAATAGAAAATGTAACAAAGCCCCAGGTTTCTGGGCTTTTTAGCACATTCCCACATGGGATCGGCCAGTCAGGCCCGAGTAGCGGTTCTCCGCTGTTCATCACTTGGGCTTTTACCCCTGTAGATCGCCAGCCTGGTCCCCCTGGGTATCCGTCCGAGCAGGCCCTGCAGGAGGTGAGGTCACCTGCGTCTATACCTTCGTCTGCGGGTAGCCTGTACCCCCAAGGTGCTCCGCAAAGCTGCAGGGATGGGTGGTTTTACTTCCCAGATTCTCTTTTTATAAACTGTGTTTTTTTAAAGCTTTTCAGAGCCGCCTTAAAATTCATTCACCCTAACTTTATGTAGGTGAACAACACGGCTTTCTTAAATAGAATCCTATAAATTAAAAAGGGAGGGGGTAAGAGGGGCGCCTGGGTGGCTCAGTCGGTTGAGCATCCGACTCTTGATTTCGGCTCAGGTCATGATCTCACGGTTCGTGGGTTCGAGCCCCAACTCGGGCTCTGTGCTCCGGGTGCAGAGCCTGCTTGGGATTCTCTCTTTTCCCCTCCCTTTCTCTCTGCCCCTCCCTGGCTCACTTGCGCGCGCGCCCTCTCTCTCTCTCTCTGTCTCTCTCTCTCTCTCTCTCAAAATAAATGGATAAACTTTAAAAAAAAAAAAAAGGAGTGGGGTAAGAAAACTAAACCATCTGGTTCCACCAGGAAACTGGAAAGATATCGAAGGTGCTATGGGAGCCTGGGGGGGGGGGGGGTGGGTAGAGTTCGGGAATTTGAGAAATACACTGATTTGGGACCCCAGCACTAGAAACTTGGTTTCCATGGATGGGATCAAACAACAGGAATCTCTTCTTGCTGAGAATTCCAGTCTTTCTACAGATAGCTTCTCCTCAATTTAAACTGAATTGACGTAGCGTAACTCAAGAGTCCTCGTTTTGCTTTATCCCTGAATTACAAGGCCCCATCTCAGAGGTCAACACCGAGTAAGGCTCATCTTCACTTTTCTTCCAGCCTCCACCCTCCCACCCCTGCCTGTCTTTTCCCACCTCCCTCCTACATCAGTAAGATTCTTTCGGCTGACTTTCAAAACTCATTCAGCTCAGACCTGCTTTGTTTTCCTCCCTGGAGAAGAAAAAAAAAAAAAAAAGCTTTTCTGAATATAATGCTGCAGCCCCGTGTTCTGAGTAGAGTCATTGCCCAAAACACCTGCTTATTCTTGAATTTCTCCTAATTTAAAAAAAATTTTTTTTGATGTTTCTTACTTGTTTTTGAGAGCAAGAGAGACAGAGCACAAGCAGGGACGGGACAGACAGAGACGGGGAGACACAGAATCCGAACCAGGCTCCAGGCTCCGAGCTGTCAGCACAGAGCACAACGCGGGGCTCGAACCCACAGGATGTGAGATCGTGACCTGAGCCGAAGTCAGATGCCCAACCAACTGAGCCACCCAGGTGCCCCTTAAATGTTTTTAAATTCTCTTTTAAAATACGTCTTGCTGGGGCTCCTGGGTGGCTCAGACAGTTAAGCGCCCAACTCTTGATTTTGGTTCAGGTCATGATCTCACAGTTCGAGAGTTCGAGCTCTGCATCAGGCTCTGTGCTGACAGTGCGGAGCCTGCTTGGGATTCTCTCTCTCTCCCTTTCTCTGCCCCTCCCCTATCAAGAATAAGTAATTCCATTTAAAAAATAAAATAAATAGGGGCACCTGGGTGGCTCAGCTGGTTAAGCGTCTGACGTCGTCGGCTCAGGTCATGATCTCACGGTTCGTGGGTTTGAGCCCTGCATCGGGCTCTGCTGACAGCTCAGAGCCTGGAGCCTGCTTCTGATTCTGTGTCTCCCTCTGTCTCTGCCCCTCCCCTGCTCATGCTTTGTCTCTCTCTGTCTCTCAAAAATAAATGCTAAAAAAAAATTTTTTTTTAATTTTAAATAAATAAAATAAATAAAATATACCTTGCATCCACATTTGCTTTACCTGTTCCTTAAATTCTGACTTTTCCTTATTCCTCTCCTACCTTGCAATATCTGCAACTTGAGTCTTGTTGAGAAATAGAAAACCCCTGGAGAAGATTTTGGGGACACGTTGTCAAAGCAGTTATCTGGAGGGGCTTACCCCCAAAAGCTCAGGTCAGAGCTCAAATGTGGGATTCATCCAGGAAATGAAAGCTAAATTAGCTTGGTTTGATTAAGGTTTGGGGTTTTCTTTTGTTGCTAAAGGAAATTTTATTTTGTAATTTAAAAATCATTTATTCTGGAAGAAAAGCCAAGAAGTATGAGATTAACTTTTGTATAAACCAATTACCTATAGAGCTGCTTACAATGTAAAGCTTTCTGGATTTAATGTCACATTTCGCAGACCTCTCTGACACATTACTTAAACAGAAAGACCACATTTCTCCCGTTAGTTATTTCAAAGTCACGTAATGTGGATTATGTTTATTAAGTGCAATAAATAGTCATCAAATTAGAGCTTGCATATTTTTTTTAACCTCCTTTGTTCCTAATTTCTGCAGAAAATTCCACTTCGCTAGAGCTACTTAGGATTGGTGTTTAGTAAACGAAGGAGTACGGTATTTTAAGGGAAGAATAAATAATTCATAGGAATGTGTTGACAACCCCCACCCCCTGCCCCCCACCGTCCCCTGGTCTGTTGTTCCTTTTCTGGAGTAGCTCTGGGCAGGGAAGCCAGAAGGAGAAGTCTGCCTCTGTGCTGATGCTCAGTAGAGAGATGTCTCTATTTGAAATGTAATTCAGTTTTGGATATGAGTTTGGAAATAAATCACCATTCAGTCCGAGCGTGAACCATCAACCTATTTGCCTGTGTGAGTGAAAGGACATGAAAAAATCGTTTTAGTTCAACGGCTAGATTCTTTTCCTCGGCCACCGTCCTTCCTTCCCCACCCCACAGTGCTATTTGCCTTAGTCATCCCTTTATTCCATTTTACTGAAAGTTAGAAATCGTGCACAATACCATCACACCCCATTCTTCTGCTCTTCTGATCTTTCCTATGCAAGTTCACTCTGGTGACCACCATTCGCAGAGATATGAACCTTCTCTCCTTAACAAAGCCCATTACAGCCACTGCCCTAGCTACGTGAGAGCACCAGCATTAGGAAAAAAATAATGTTTCCCGTGTGATCCATCTGCTTTTTCCTGATGCTGGTTTATTTTATTTTTACTTTTTTTTTTTTTGTAATTTGATATAATAGAGTTAAATTCTTAAAGTTACGATTGAGGGGTGCCTGGGTGGCTCAGTCGGTTGAGCGGCCGACTTCAGCTCAGGTCATGATCTCACACTCCATGAGTTCGAGCCCCGTGTCGGGCTCTGTGCTGACAGCTCGGAGCCTGGAGCCTGCTTCGGATCCTGTGTCTCCATCTCTCTCTGCCCCTCCCCTGTTCACGCTCTATCTCTATCTCAAAAATAAATAAAAACATTTAAATAAATAAAACAAAGTTACGATTGAAAATAAAAACATAAAGGGCGCCTGGGTGGCTCAGTGGGTTAAGCGTCTGACTCTTGGTTTCGGCTCAGGTCACGATCTCACGTTTTCATGAGTTTGAGCCCCATATTAGGCTCTGTGCTGACAACATGGAGCTTGCTTAGGATTCTTTCTCTCCCTCTCTCTGCCCCTCCCCTGCTCAGTCTCTCTCTCTCTCTCTCTCTCTCAAAAATGTAAATAAATATTTAAAAAAAAAAGAAAATAAAAAAGTGTTGCCATTTTAATTACTATTAGGAAATGCTATGCAGCCATTACGCTTTTTATAATTTATAATTGAGGTGACGTTCTTGAACATGTCTACATTTGTCTTCATATTCCAACACATATCCATATGTCTTCGTAAGTTCGAAAAGAGTAAACCACTGGAAACGATTTACTGAAAGTTTATCACCCCTTACCTCCAGCCCTACCTCCTATTTAAAGAACGCTGCCTCACGTTGCCAGTTCTTTTGGTTGATTTTACGTTTGAGACCTGGTAGTACTTGTGTTTGTTTAACGTCCACCATCCTTTTCAGAGTGAACATCGCCGTCTGTTTCGCTCACTGCTGTATGCCCACACTTAGCACAGTGGCTGACTAGATGACAGTGAGACATCTTAATAAACAAACGAATGCACGCTACGTGCTCTTTTAGTGGGCCCTGTGCCAAGTGCTTTATTTTGATTCTTCGCTCTCACGTACCTCCCATTTGACCGATGAAGCAACCAAGACCAACGGGTTAGCTACTTTGCTCAAGATCCTACAGCTCAGTGATAGAGCCCCTGCCCCTCCCGGTGGTCTTGTTACTGAGGATTTTTGCATAAGCCAATTTGACTTGTGCTTCAGTCTTGCCGTCAAAACAGCCCTAATACGGGGGTGCCTGGAAGGCTCAGTCAGGCGTCCAACTCTTGATTTTGCCTCAGACCATGATGGGTCGTGGGAATGAGCCCCGCGTTGGGCTCCACGATGAATGCAGAGCCCGCTTGGTATTCTTTCTGTCTCTCTCTCTCTCTCTCTCTGTTTGCCCCTACTCTGCTCATGCTCGCTCGCTCTCTCTCTCTCTCTCTCTCTCTCAAAATAAATACACATTTTAAAGAATAGCCCTAATACATCCCCTACTTCACAGCTGAGGAAACCAAGGATCAGAGAGGTTCATTTGCCCACTTTTACGGAGCTGTTTCAAATCAGAATTTGAACCCAGACCACCTGATTGTTGTCAGCGATGCTTAGTTATGGTACTGTACGGAAACCCTATAATAATATAATAATAAGAAGAGGAATATTAAAGCCTTTTACAAACACTTTTGGCATGCAAACGTTCCAGGAGACACAACAGTTAGAGATAGTACAGCGAACCCCGGTGTTCCCGTCGCCCAGAATCCACAGGATTATCTAGACTCTGCCTCACTTGCTTCATCTCACCCTCGTAAGGGCCGAAACGCTTAGCAGCGTGCCCAGACCAAATCAAGGTAGACGGAGCAGAGAGGCGGCTGGAGACACTGGCAGTTCCCCAGTGAACTGAATACCGAGCTGGGCTGCTGTCCCACATCCTTTCCACTTGGAATATGTCGAGAGACTATATCAAAAGACAGCGGGACCTACCCAGCCCAGCTGCACCCAGCATCGGAGGTGGAGTGGAGGTGGAGGCCTTCTATAGGCACAGGCTCCATCGGCGTGGCCTCACGTAGGCCAGATGGGACCCGCACCACGTTGGTGATGGCGCAGCGGTTGGTCCCCGACTTCGGCAAGCCTGCCGATCGCCTGGATTCCCGACGAGCCCCTAGGTGATGCTGACGCTCTGGGTCCGGGGACCACATCTCGGTAGCACCCAGGACTCCATCGGGGAGTCCCAGCTTGGCCCTCACCCGTCAGGTACTGCTCAGCCCAGGGAATCCCAAGTGAACCTGCTTAGCCCTTTCTTCTAGTTCTGCCTCTAGAAATCAGGCCTCAGAGCGGCACTCAAAATGGAAGCCACCTGCTGAGGAATTCAGATGTAAAAGGAGCAAAAAGACTAATAATGGGGAAAAAATGTTTAATGAAATTTTACATACAGAAGAAGTGATAAAAGGGAAAATAACTCCGTGTGTGTGCGTGTGTCTCCAGGTTTGGGATACTTTCCAAAACCCATCCAGGAATGGGAGAGAGCAGATGGGGGTTTTGGTCAAGGGCTGAGCGGTAGGATTAGGAGGACGAGTGTATCGAGCAATTGACCTAAAATAACAAGAAGTCGGTCTTTGACAAAATTGCCCTTCCAGGCTTTGAGATTTCGCTCGGACTTCTATGTGTACCAAGGCAGAAAATCATAGTGGTGTTTAACTGAGATGAGAAATGAACGCACTTGACTAATCTTTTTCTGCATCAGAAATAGATCTCTTTATTAAAACGGCTAAATTTTTCATTTGTTTCTAATGTTTATTTTTGAGAGAGAGAGAGAGAGAGCAAGTGGGGGAGGGGCAGAGAGAGAGAGACACAGAATCCGAAGCAGACTCCAGGCTCCCAGCTGTCAGCACAGAGCCCGACACCGGGCTCGAACCCACAGATCGCGAGATCATGACCTGAGCGCAAGTCAGACGCTTAACCGACTGAGCCACCCAGGCGCCCCTAAAAACGGCTAAATTGAAGCAGCTTTAATATCACCATGATTTTTAAAGATTTCATGGTTACGTCAAACTTTAAAAAAGAGCCCGGAGGTCACTTGGTACACGCTCCCTTCATCCCAGAACCGTTATTCTTGCTAGCGCTCTTCCAACTTGCAGTGGTGGTGTGGCTCACACTTCTTTTTCCCCGAAAATGCCCGACGTGAACGGACAAGTGAATGCTTGTCCGTCTTTGCTGGTCATCACGGCAGGCAGCGAGGGCCTTGTGAGAAGCACATCTGATCGTTTTCTTCCCCTGTGTAAAAAAGCAGAGAAAACCTCTTCTGTGCATCTGCCCAGAGACAGTGTTCCCACGATGTCTCCGTGTGGCCTTCCCTCCCAGTGTTCTCTGACCCCTCCCGCCCCTCGTACGGTGCCCACTGCCTGAATCACTTCTGTCTACCCTTCTATCCCCTCTCCTGCCCGCCCAGCACTTCTTCCTACAAACCTCCCCCTGTCCAGCCCCCCAGCACCCACACACAGTGGCCCCAGATTGCCGGCCTATTTAACTCTCACTTCAGCATAAGCGCCCCCAGGACAAGGACCGTGTCTGTCTTGCTCCCCACCTTATATCCTAGGTCCGACCTTGTATGTATGTATGTAAATGGAGTGCTTCCCCAGTGTTTTCATCTCAGGTAATGCCGGAGGAACTTAGGCTATTTCTACCTCGGGGTAAACCGAAGGAGCTTTTAAACCCTCATGCTGCTGCTCCCAGCTGAAGGCAACAGCCTAAAGACTCCAGCCCCCACCCTCCCTCCCCCCCCCCCCCAGGCTCGGCAAGATCCAAGCAATCAGAGAATCCGGAAGTCGAACTACAGCAGGGTGCCCCCACAGACCAGTGGGATTGCATCAGTGAGCCAAGGAGTAAATCCGAGTACAAGTCTGTTTCCAAGTTATTTTACTGGTACAGCTGACCCTTGATCGACACGGGTTGGAACTGTGCGGGTCCACATATATGTGGGTTTTTTTCTCAATAAATATATTAGAAAAGAAGGTTGGCAACAATTTGAAAAAACTCACAAACCAGATGGCCTAGAAATTTCAAAAAAAACTAAAAACGTATGTCGTGGATGTGTAATACTACCATAAACACACACAAATCTATTATATAAAGTTAAAATTTATTCAAAACTTGCCCAAACATTTGCAGACTGCACAGGGTGCCATTTGAGTGGAGAGAAAAATGAACACATTTGGAGATGGAGTATTAAATCGTAACTCAGTAAAATCAGCTGCTGTAACAATTTCATAACCACCTCCGGATGCTGTTGTGAGCTCGAGTCTTGGGAGCACCCATTCGAAATGCCATGCGGGGGCGCCGGGGTGGCTCAGTCGGTTGAGCATCTGACTCTTGATCTCGGCTCAGGTCATGATCTCACGGTTCCTGAGTTTGACCTCCATGTCTGTGCTGTCAGCGCAGAGCCCAATTCTGTGTCTCCCTCTCTCTCCCTCTCTCTCTCTGCCCTTTTTCCTCTTGTACTCTCTCTCTCAAAATAAAAAAAATAAACGTGAAGAAAAGAAAATGCCACGTGTGGGTGCCTGGGTGGCTCAATGGGTTGAGCATCCGATGGGTTGCTCTTGATTTCGGCTCGGGTCATGATCTTGGAGTTCGTGAGATCGAGCCCCTGCTTGGGATTCTCTCTTTCCCTCTCTGTCTGCCCCTCCCCTGCTCAAGCTTTGTCTTCTCTCTCTCTCTCCCAAAGATAAATAAATAAACATAAAAAAGAATTTAAAAGGTAATAATAAAATGCCATGTGTGATGCTAATCATCTCTGCATAAGCAGTTTGTCTCTGCAGTAAATTGCGTATCTTGGTAAAAAGGGATCTCTCGTGGTTCTACCAGTAGTTAAGTTTTGGGCGTTGGGCGAGTCAGAAGTCACACGTGGATGTTTCAACTGTGCATCGCGGTCGGCACCCCGTTCCTCTCATTGTTGAAGGGCCATCTGAGCCTCAGTTTCTCTTCTGTGAAATGGGGATAATGCTATCTCAATAAACATGTTTTTACGTTGTTAATTTTTGGTTTGTGTTTAATGCCATACCCAGTGTTGATACAGGTTCTAGAAATAATAGGCTTTCTCATGTACCGCTGATAGGAGTGTAAAAGAGCCTAAACCCTCTGGGGCGTAGACTGGTGGTACAAGTCAAATCCCTACAAACGTGCATGTCAGCTGGCCTTGCAGTCGCACGTCTGGGAATTTATCCTCAGGATGCATCCTAGTCAGAACTATGAACAGCAGTCTGTCTGCAAGATATATATGCCGTTACTTCTAATTTAAAAGGAAAGATACAAAATGTCCAGAAAGGCTATATTGACTGAATTAATTATGTTGAATCCACAGAATAGACCACTATGTACCTATTAATGATGACGTTACAAAAGAATTCTGAACGGCACAGGGAAATTATTAACATGCATTGAAATATAGGGGCGCCTGGGTGGCTTAGTCGGTTAAGCGTCTGACTCTTGATTTTGGCTCAGGTCATGTCTCATGGTTCATGAGATCGAGCCCTGCATCAGGCTCCAGGCTCACAGTGGAGAGTCTGCTTGAGATTCTCTCTCTCTCTCTCTCTCTCTCTCTCTCTCTGTCTCTCCCCGTCTCTCTCACAAGATCCCATGTAAAGTCCACCTTAGAAAGTGGGCTCTGGCATGGGCACCTGGGTGGCTCAGTCGGTTAAGTGTCTGACTTCGGCTCAGGTCATGATCTCACGGTTCGTGAGTTTGAGCCCCTGCATCAGGCTCTGCGCTGACAGCGTGGAGCCTGCTTGGGATTTCTCTCTCCTTCCCTCCCCTCCCGGCTGGTGGAGAGTTGTATTTGACCCTGTTCACTGCACCTACCAACATGGTGAGGGTCCTCCGGAGATGCCGTGGCTCTGAAACCAGCTATGGCACCGAAACTGAGCTATCTGTGTGGGGCAGCCCCCTGGTGTGTGGCCGTGGGCCCCAAGCCGGTCCCTTGCCAAGCCTGTAATTTATCACAGATAGATACACTCAGACATACTGTCTTTATCCATTACTGCTAATGGGGTAATGTGTTTAAACTATAAATACACGGGCAGGGTTGAGATGCCAGCTTTTGCCCAAACATTACCGGTACCGCGTTCCGGGGGGTTTTTCTATGGCCGTCACCTACTTGGCACTAACTGCAAAGCAGAACCCTGTGCCAAGCAGGCAGTGTCTGCCTCGGCCCTCACTCCAGCCTGTGAGCGAGAGCAGAGAACCGTCCCGGCCGTGCAGGTGAGCAGAGGGACGCGCCCGCCTCCCACGGCCGGGAAGGGACAGAACGAATCCAGGGCGCTCTCACCTGGACTCGAACTTCAGCCCCGGCCGGCAGATGTCAGAGGGGGCAACCAGAACTCCCGCCTTTCGGGTTCCGGTGCCCCGTAACCGGGAAGAAGGCGCAGCAGCCTGCCTCCCGGGTCGCCGCGCCACGTGGGTGGGTGGTCCACGCCGAGTGCGGGCAGCGCGGCCCGCCGGACTGGAAAGTGACTGCTCTGTGCCCGCTGCTCTTTTTCAGCCCGTTGCTAGCTGTGTCCTTTGCCACGTGCTGTGCCGTTCCAGGCGTCGCCCTCCTGACCTGGGGGGTGAACCCCCTCACGGGAGCCCTGGGGGTCTTCAACATCTTCCTGTACACCTGTTGCTATACCCCGCTGAAGAAGATCAGCATCGCCAACACGTGGGTCGGAGCCGTCGTCGGGGCCATCCCGCCTGTCATGGGCTGGACGGCAGCGACCGGCAGCCTGGACGCCGGTGAGTATCTCGCGTGCCGGGTTGCGGGGGGTCTCGGCTTCGGCCCGCGGGCCCGCGGCGGGGGGGGCGCCAGGGCCCGGCCCTCGGTGGGTGGCTCTTGTGCGCAGACCTCGGCACCTGCCGGGCCGAGGCGTGTCCTTCCCGGAACTGCAGCTCTCGCTCTCTGAGTCCCCTCTAGCCCGTACTCATTCCTGCGGTCGCGTGAAGGCAGGGCTGAAGGGAGACCATGTCGTCGGGCTTTCCAGGGGGACGTGTGCTTTCCCGGGCCGGGCAGGGAATGCCTAGGGAAAAAAAAACAAAAAACAAAAAAAAAAAAAAACCCCACAAAAACAAGCATTGCTGTGACAGCAGGTAGAGTGGAAAGCAGGCACCTAAAAGTCACGAGCCCCGTTAGGGCTGATCAGTCCTGGGGGACGTCCCGCATCGTGGAGCGGGTGTCCGGGACTCGGTCTCCCCTGCCCGGGCGTGAGCTTTTCCCCACAGAACCAGGTGATTCCCCACCAACCCCCCCGCCCCACCCCTTTGTGAAGGAGCAGACCCTTTTCATCAGTTTCTCATTTACTTTTATATGATTTGCTTAAGTCCTTCACAGTGTCTACAATAAAACCATTGAAATCCATCTATCTTTTTTTTTTTTTTGGGTGGCATGTCACAACGAAATTTGTGGGGTGAAAATAGCTCCTTTTTACCATCTGGAAGGGAAGTTTCACAGTCTAATTAGCCAGGTAATTAGTGTTTCTGACCAACACTTAGGAAGGAAGTGGTGAGGTTTCCTGCAAGAGACGTAAGTACATATTTTTCACATGAGAGATCAAAAGGCAGTTGACCATAAACGTTTGCCCTGTAAGCCACATTTCTGAAACTTTTCATAAAAGCCCTTACACTCTGACTTGGCAACCTTACAAAGGCGGTTACACCTTTAGCGTGATTGTCTCTTAGCACAGTTTTAATATCCTGTAAATGTTGGCATTCCACACGTCTACACATAAGATATTCTAGAACGTTCCTGTTCATTTGCTCAGTGATAAACCCCAGACCGGAATCTCATCCGTGTGGGAGGGATGGCAGCACAGTGGTGAGGAGTGAGTGCTCCAGAGCAGGGGTGCCCTTTGGGACATTCTAGACTTTTTTTCTTTAATGTTTATTTTTGAGAGAGAGAGAGACAGTACTAGCTGGGAGGGACATAGAGAGAGAGGGAGACACGGAATCGGAAGCAGGCTCCAGGCTCCGAGCTGTCAGCACAGAACCCGACGTGGGGCTCGAACCCACAAACTGTGAGATCGTGACCTGAGCCGAAGTTGGATGCTTAACCAACTAAACCACCCAGGTGGCTAGTTCTAGACTTGACATGAACGTTCTAGACTTCTTTATGCTACCGTCTCCTCAATCTCCCCCGTGGTCCCTTCTCACGGAGCTGTCGTGAGGATTAAGTGAGTTCTTGCTAAGTATTCCTCATTTGTACAGTAGATGGATTCATGCAGATCAAGAAAATAATCTCAAAAATCATGAGATTTTTATCGGTCTGGCAACTCTGAGCAATTCGTAATTGTTACCTGGCTGTTGTTCTGCCCACAGTGAGCTTGCCTCTGGGCTTGGTGGACAGAGCGCCTGGCCTTGGGTCCGGTGTTAGGGATGGCCATCTTGAGTGAAGGTGGGGACGGAGGGAAGCATGGGTCTGACATCTCCAGACTAGATGGTGTCTGAATTTTCCCCCTCGTTTGCAGTTTATATTTAGAGAACACACCTGCTTACCACCAAATTCCTGGTCAGAGTCCCCCTCCTGGTTCTGCCTGGAGCCCCAGTCTTGACCCTGCCTGGAACCTTCCATCTCCCCTCACCCCACTTTCCTCTCCCCTCCTGTACCCCCCTGAACCCTTCTAGTGATTGCCCAGACATTTGAGTTGGGGCCCTTGAAAGAGACCCCCACTCTGCAGCACTGTGCTCCAAGTCACCTGCCTGCCTGAAGGAGACAGCCCCACACCCTTCCAGAGTGCCAGGACCTTACATGGGTTCCTCACACCCAGCCTAAAGGAACAGGGCCCCCAGGGGGCACCTGGGTGGCTCAGTCGGTTGAGCGTCCGACTCTTGATTTCAGCTCAGGTCATGATCTCACAGTTCGTGAGTTCGAGCCCCGTGTCGGGCTCTGTGCTAACAGTGTGGAGCCTGCTTGGGATTCTCTCTCTCCCTCTCTCTCCCTGCCCTTCCTTACCTCTCTCTCTCAAAATAAATAAATAAACTTAAAATAAGTTAAAAAAAAAAAAAGGAACAAGGCCTCCAAAACTACCTTTTCTCTCTGGGGAATCCCAGACAGAGCCACGGTCAGGGTTAAGTATTACTATCTACAGGGACAGATAACCCCTGGAGGTCGATGGGGGCAGGGCAGTCCACGGCGGTGCAGAACTTGGTCACTTCTGTCATCTGTTGGTCACCCAGATTCTTGCTAGCGGCTTTTGTTGTACTCCCAGGCGGTTTCCTTCAGAGGACTTTGGGCCTCAATGTTCTCTGGAGTTGCATCCCCAGAGGCCAGAGAGAGAAAGAACTTTGCAACAGTCTTCCCACTTAGAGTGCGCATTCTGCTAGGAGCCTGGATTTGTTCAGGGACAGTATGGATTTAGCTGAACTGCCAATAGTCATATTTAAAATAATTTTTTTTAAAAAAACGTTTTTAAAACACGTCTTTCCGTAATCCACATTTAATCGCGTATATAAATTCATTAGTGAGACAGAGCGAAGGGCCAGGCTATACTTTGTTTTAGGTTGCAGGGCAAAAATGCATGCTTATCTCGCGCAAAGAGACCCATCACTGCCTGAACGGACCCCTGGCATAAAGCAGTGCAGCCCGAAACAGATTTGTGTCACCACAAGGAGAAGTTCGTCTAGCAGTTGCCTTGTATTATGTTCTTTTTCTTCAGATCCTGAAAACGCATTGTGGGGCACACAACCACAACATGGGTTACTGCCCCCCAGAATTCTGATTCGCCCACAGGTCCAGTCGTATACCTAACGTCTTGTCAGATTTACGGAAAGAAGGTTACTTTGCGTGATGCCTTCAACTGCTTCCAGAAAAGTTTTGAAACATGAATTTGATAGAGCAAACTTGACATCAACAGCAAATCTTTGATTACATCGAATGAATGAATGAATGAATCAGTCAATCAATCAGTAGCTTCCATTTTACAGACAAAACTAGGTTAACCCTGGGTCAACTGCCAAATACTTATTGGGCCTCAGCCATGTGCAAGGGACGGTAAATTTAGCCGGAAGTAGTCAAAGAAATAAGGCAGAGTCACGGGGCACCTGGGTGGCTCAGTGGGTTAAGCGTCTGACTTGGGCTCATCAGGTCACGATCTCACTGCCCATGAGTTTGAGCCTCGTGTCGGGCTCTGTGCTGACAGCTCGGAGCCTGGAGCCTGCTTCCGATTCTGTGTGTGTGTGTGTGTCTCTCTCTCTCTCAAGAATAAATAAACATTAAAAAGAAAAGAAATAAGGCAGAGTCTGCAAGACTGTAGTTTCAACATTTCTATTGCTGGGATTTTAGCCAGTAGGTTGAATGTGACTATATATACAGTCTTGTCACCTTCTAGAATAGTACCCACTAGCCACGTGTGGCTGTTTAACTTTGAGCTTAAACTAAATCAATTTAAACCTTCAGTTCTTAAGTCCCCGTAGCCCTATTTCAAATGCTCACAGCCCTATTTCAAATGCTCACAGCACTGAGCATTTCCATCCTCGCAAAACTGCGTTTAGTCAGTTCTGCCTACAGGGACACATTGGTGTCCTTGTGAACCTGTGTTCCATCTTCCTGGTGAGTTTGTGCTTTGAATACTAGGGCATCATGGGAGACTGCACCTGTGGTCTCACCAGAGTCTAAAACAGTGGTTCTCAAATTTGAATGTGCATCAGGATCACCAGGCAGGCTTGCTAAATAGAACCCAGATTCCTGGGCCCTGCACCTATAGTTTCTGGTTCTGTAGGTCTGGTGTAGGGCCTGAGAATTTGCACTTCTAACACGCTGCCTAGTGATGCCAGTGCCCCTGCTCCAGGGACTGCTTTCTGAGCCACTAGTCTGAAAAGACAGAACCAGAGAGCGAGCCCTGGCTGTCAGAATACCTCGGAAATTCCTAGGGACATGGGCAAAGGGTGGGGGCAGATGGCATTATTGGAGCTGCACTCGGGGTGTCGTCCGTATCACCGGCGGAGGTTGTGTCTCCCATCCGGGTTCTTCTCTTAGGGGACACGTTTGCTTGAAACAGCCCTGCTGGGAGAAAAGTGGCCCCAAACGTTTCCCTCCTGCAGTGTCTCCAAATCATTTTGTCTGTGGACCTCCAAAGAGAGATCGGGTTGGAGAAGCATATGGATGGAGAAGTCTTTGATGTACTCCACTGAACCGCAGGGACAGGAAGGAAGGGGAGGCCGGAGGGGAGGAAGATATAAGAGGGTCTGGGAGACCACCCACTCCGCTGATCGGCTTTCTTCCTGGGGCAGGTGTCTGTGAGGACCTACTGTGCGCTGGGCACCGAGGGATACAAAAATCCCTAAAACCCAGGCCCCGTCTTCACGGAAAGCGTGTCTCAGCATCTTCAAGGAGAGGCAGGCAGGTGTCAAATAACTGACTGAGCTGTCAGAGCTTGAGCAAGAAAGAGGTCTTCAGAGGGCTGTGCGTTCTCCTAACCTCCCCAGACGGGCCCAAGAGGGCTTTGGAGCAGAGGACCTTCTGAGTGAGGACGAGACCGCTCTCTCAAAGAGGGAAGGGCTTTTCGAGGAGAGGGAAGAGCGTGCACAGGAATTTGTAGGCACGGGAGCTGAAGCCGGACAGCGTGGGGCGGGGGCCGTGATCTGAGATAAGCTGCCTGACGGGGACTGTATTGAAAGGCAGTCAAGGCCCTTGTAGGTTAAGCAGGAGAGGGGCAAGGGCCCCAAGTTCAGGATTATTTGCCCGTGCCGCAGGTGCGTTCTCCCGTGGTGCTGGAAGGCAGCGCATTGCCGAGCCCGCCCGTCCTCCTCCCAAGCCTGCGTGCCCTCCCGTCCCCCCACCCCTGCGCCTCTCTGGTGGGGGGCTCTACTGTCCCAAACCTGGCCTCCACCCTTCCCTAGTCACATTTCACCCTGCAAGTATTTAGTGAAGCCTCAAGCCGGTCATCCTCCTTGTGACATGTTGTGACACCTGCCAGCCTGCTGGGGGGTGTGGATGCCGGGGCCGTGTTTGCAGGGAGGCAGAGTCCACTGGACGGATTCCGTTCCTTGGTCCTTTCCCCGGCTCCTCCGGCAGGACCTCGAAGACCCAGCACGAACGTCGGGGTCCCTCAGTCCCCCTGACCACGTGAACCTCCCTAGAGGCCCCTTCCTGGGCCCCAGAAGGAGGCAGGCAGGCCCCGGAAGGGGGAGGGGAGGTGGGAATTTCTACGGCCTCAGGACCTGTCTAGTTGAGAAGAAAGATAAAATAAGGAGCTGTTGTGCGAAACACGATTCGCATCCCAGACGGCTCGGCTCGTGGACTGAGGACACGTCAGTGTTCCAAAGTCCTTTCCCCCCTTCCCAGCGTCTACATCTTTTTGTGGTTCCTGTAGTGGCTACGGGGCCAATTAAGACCTCCAGAGGGCCTGAGCGCCCAAGAGATCAACCTGCCGTCCCTCCTCCAGCCAAGACCAAAGAGCTGAAATAAACCTGAGGACATCACATGGGATTCTGGTTCCCCCCCCCCGGCCCCCCCACAACCTCTTTCTTGTTGTTGTTGTTGTTGTTTTTATCCGAGAAAACGGAATTTTTCTCGTTTCGGATGCCCCGGTGGTGTTGTGGGTGCAAAGCGTGTGGGTCTGGCCTGCCCCTTGGCTAACCCAGCACCTGGCAAGGCGTAGCGGGACGCGGGGTGACGGGGGAATTGGACAGATCAATGTGTGGAAATGGGGAACGCTAAAACAGTGTTAGTTCTTGATATTTGCTGTTTCATGGCTGAGACGTTTCCGGCTGGAAACTGCTAGCTTCGAAAGCCCTGTTGATCTCAGCAAAGGTCGGCATCGTAATGGGGTTTTACCTGCGACCGTGTCCCCTCTGAGATTTGGGGTTAGGCCTTGTCTCCCTACCTAATTACTTTGCCTTTTCTTATTCATGTATTTATTTTTTTTTTTTTTACCTTAACTGCTATTAAAACGCATTAAAAATGCTTACCCGCAAAAACTCCGGAAGGCCAAAGGAGAGGGCCGCTTTGTGGCCCCGGGTGTGGCAGGAAGGTAGTGACAGAAGTGACCTGCTGGGGGACCCCAGCGAAGGGGTGCGCTTGGTGGGGGGGGGGGCGGAGATGGCGCTGCAGATAAGTGCCCTCAGCAGACAGCCCCCTCCCAGCGGGCCTGGAGCCACACGCATTAGGCCCCTCCACTGTGTTTACCTCCAGGGACGACTTAGTTTATCTTCCAGGCCCCTAAAGTACCTTCCCCTCCTCCTTGCCAAAGCCACCTCTCCCTCCCCGTCTCCGCCATTTCTTAGAAAGGCTCAGATTCTGTTTTCCCAAATGTGACTAAATCCCGGGTCTTGGGACTTCGGGACTTCGGTGGACCGGGCCAGGGTGACCCGCTCTGCTCTGCTCTGCGTAGAGTTGATGTGTAAATTGCCTTTGGTTTGTAATTCAGATGTTGTTGTGTGGTAAACATTAATTATGTCAGCCAACATTCAGTTACAAATGAGGACTCAGCCTGAGGCTCTTATCAGGAGGTGACATTTGGCAGATGGATGGTTTTAGTAACAAAAAAAAAGAGATTGTGGGGTTTGTTTTTTTTTTTAGCCTCAGCTGGTGAACTATAAAATGTTAAATACTGTTTCACTTTATGTACCTCCTTTATTCCAGGATGAGAAAATAGACTATGAAAGGGGGGAATTTATTCCCTCACTCATTCAACAAATATTTATTGAGGGCGTATTAAGTACCTGGCACTGCCGAACCCAAACACTTCAAGAGATGTCCTGGAACGTCCTGGTCTGAAATCAAACTTGAAAATGAGTGTCTGTGTTCATCTGGTGTGAGGTTTTTCCATAACTAGTCTCAGAGGTCGCATTAACAAATGATTTTTTTTTAAGTTTATTTTTTTAAGTTTATTTCTATTTATTCTGAGAGAAAGAGAGGGAGGGGTGAGGGGAGGGGCAGAGAGAGAGAGAGGGAAAGAGAATTCCAAGCAGGCTCCACACTGTCAGTGCAGAGCCAGATGCTGGGCTTAAACTCACGAAGTGGGAGATTATGACCCAAGTCGAAGTCAGGAGTCGAATGCTCAACTGACTGAGCCACTCAGGCGCCCCAAGACAAATGATATTTTTAATTTTTTTTATTGTTTATTTATTTTTGAGAGGGGGAGAGAAAGAGAGAGAGCGTGAGTGAGAGAGGGGCAGAGAGAGAGGGAGACACAGAATCCGAAGCAGGCTCCAGGCTCCGCACCGTCAGCACAGAGCCCGACTTGGGGCTCGAACTCACGAACTGCGAGATCGTGACCTGAGCCGAAGTTGGACGCTTAACCGACGGAGCCCCCCAGGCGCCCCAACAAATGATATTTTTAAAGACAGGGTGAACAAGGAACGTCTTCATGGGAATATTAGCAAACCAAACAATATCAGAGCCCTATTCTCTTCAAAGACAGAAAACGCAAAAGGCTGAGAAAGAATATACTAGAAATACGTTGCTAGACCCAAGACAGACGGTCTAATTGGAGGCCAGCCAATTGGTACAGCCAGGGAAGTCGAGTCTCAAGATCAGTTGTGCTGGGTTGACCAGTTGATCACGGTCACGGCTGTTCGGGGGCAGGGCCAGTGCTTTCCTGAGGGAGATGAACAAAATGGCTTTGGAAGGGCAGCCTCTGGTTGACACGGTGCCCGGTGGGTGCACAGTGGCTTACACTGTGGAAGCCGACCTGTTTCACAGGCCCCTTTGTGTCAGCCCTCAAAAGAAAGGCTTCGGAATCTGTGCCCATGAAGCTTTGGGTTTGGCTCTCCTCCCCCTAGCTCGCCCGCAGTTTACATCACCACGTAACCCTGAAAGCACAAACACAACCAGTCGTGGAACAGACCAGCCGCCAAGGGCCAAGGTGAGAGGGAGCCTGTTGTACCGAGGAAGGAAGACCTCCCAAACCCAGCACGGGGTTCACGGGAGCTGTTTCTTTGTCCTTTTCGAGGCCCTGGCTGGGCGGTGAATGACAGTGAATGGGTGTGGGTGGAGGTGGGAAGGGGATGAATGTGGGCCCACTGGGCAGCCCAGAAAGCAAGCTGAAACCATTGAAGTCCATCCCAAAAGGAATTTTGTTTCCGAAGGGCACGTTCGGGGACTCAGAGCTCCAACTTGAAGATTTTTGTCTCCTACCTCTTGGGAAACCATTCGGCCGTGATCGCCTTGGCTTTGTTTGCCAACAAAATGATGGACGTGTGCCGTGGACAAGGCTGTTTCTCGAGCCCGCGCAGAGGGGACAATGAGTGAGGTCCCCCTCAGTTGGTATGCAGGTGTTTTGAGAGGGTTTTAAAATGCATGTGCAGCAAAACCTTGGGTCGCGAGTAGCTTGTTCTGCGAGCATTCTACAGGACGAGCAAACATTTCCAATAAGTTTTAACTTAATCAAAGAGTGATTGATGCCTTGCAATGTGAGTGGTTCATGACGCCGAATGTCGCGTGATCACAAACAGAGCCAGTGGTTTTGAAATTCGCTTTGATACACGAGTGTTTTGGATTACAAGCATGTTTCCGGAACGAATTAGGCTTGCAAACCAAGGTTTTACTGTATTTGCAAAGGGTCACTAGGAAGACATTAGTTAGCCTTGCCCCACCTGCTATTAATATATTAATATGCCCCCCCAGTCAGAGCAGGGTGCCACGAGATAAGGCTTCTCTCCGGCCCTTTGCACACGTACATGGCCTGCCCGATGTATGTGCTGTTCTCCCATTTTCTGTATATGGAGGAAAATAAGTAATGTCCTGGACACCTGGACATTCTGTCGAGTTGCCTTTGAGCTGGGATTGTGGTGTCGTGATCCCAGGAGGTTGCTGCCCTCCAGAGAACCATGCCCACAGATACACCACCTGCGTCCTAGGTTTTCAGTGTTTGATGCATTCATAGACCAACAAATATTTGCTTCAAAGACTCTACAGAGTGGGGCAGGAAACTGAGAAAACACATCTGAAAGAAGCAGAAAAGGCGTGGCTTGTGCGAGTGGATCGGAACTCAGAGACCATCCTCTGATCCCAGTTTGCAACTCACTTCTTCCAGGAAGCCTTCCCTGATCTCTCCGAGGCTGACATGGGCCTTCCTCCTGTGCGTCGCCCACAAGCACTCCACCTAAGGTGACCTCCAGAGGCAGCACTCCCCCTTTGTGCCGTCCCCCTCCCCGGCCAGACTCCGGAAGAGGGGCCCGGAGAACGGACCACGCCTGTCCCGCAGCGGGCCCGCTGCAAATTTCCGGTGTCCCAGAAGATAGGCCCAGTACAAACAGATGGCTCTGGGGGTGGGTGGCACTGAGGTGAGGCCTTTGAGTCAGTAAACGGAGCGCTCCCGTGTTTACCCCACAAGGAAGGTGGGCTCCACCACAGCCCCAGAACTAATCCAAGCCTTCCTGCTCCGGGGTCACCTTATCTTGATGAAGAGAGCAATTTGTTTTACATCTCTCCTACGAGGAGAGGCAGTTGCACACAGCCCATCGAGTAGAAGCTTGTGGGGGTGGTGGTTTTCTGATTATGATCCATTAAGGCTAAGCTGTGATTTCTAAAGCTCTTTCATTTGTGACATGAGCCAAACCCACACCCAATTTCCTCTCGCACAGAAAAGCAGCATGCTACTCTCTTATGAAAATGATTTTTTTAATTATGTTATTTTAAGCAGAAGCATAACCGAAAATGCATATTGAGCAAAACAGAATACTCCAGTGGGCACACAAAAAAGAGAGGGCTTTTGAGAGAGGCAGGAGCCCACACCGGGGCCCTGATCATCTTAACCCTCTCCAGTCTGGTTTCCTGGCTGACGCAGCTCCTCAACAGAACAGCTAGGATTTCCCCGATTCCCCCGCCCCGTTCTCCGTCACTGCTGCTTTCCCTTCTCGGCGTCTCAGCCTTGTCCGCTTCCCCCTGGGCCCCGGCTGTCCTCACCGCGGCCTGCAATCTGCTCAGACCCTTTGGGGGTGAGCCCCGTCCCGGGCTGAGCCGGGGTGGGCTACTCCACGTACGTGATGGCCAGGACCTCACAGGGTCCCCAAGTCCCTGAGGAGCCACCAGCACCCCCTCTTTACTGGTCCCTTTATGATCTGCCTTTCCATCAGCACACAGAGGAGGCATCCAGCCTTCCCTTCTGTCCTTTCCAGTTCCCCAGGGATACTCCCGGGCAAGGCCAATATCGTCTGTCTCTAATGGAAGCAAACTATTTTTTTTAAGGTCCCGGGACCCCCTAAGAAACCAGCAAATGCCCTTTTTCCTTCCAGCAAACCCGCTGCCTGTTCTGCAGTGTCAGCCTTTACATTGGCACCCCGCAGCCACCCCCTAGCAGTCCTTGTATGTCCCCTGTAGGGGCAGCAGCTGTCTAACAGAAGGTGCTGCTTGGGGCACCTGGGTGACCCTGTCGGTTAAGTGTCGACTCCCGGTGTCGGCTCCGGTTCGCGATCTCACAGTTGGTGGGTTCGAGCCCCACGCCCGGCTCTGCGCTGGCCGCTCAGAGCCTGCTTGGGATTCTCTGTCTCCCTCCCTCTCTGCCCCTCCACCCCCCAAAATAAATAAATTAAAACTTTACATAAATAAATAAAAGGAGGTGCCAGTCATGCTGAAGACCCCTGGGTGGGGCACGTTCACGAATCTTCTCATCTGTAAGAGGTTGTCGTGAGCGAGCGTAAGAGAGAGAGAGACAGAGTTCCTCCCCCCAGTGCCTGGCGTGTGACAGCCCTGGAGCATTTAACTGGAATGGCTTGGAGGCACCTCAAACTTCAGATGGCCGAGAGTCGAGCGCTTCACGCATCCACCATGAGCGCACTCTCCGGGGTGTGTCCCAGCGTCCCCACCTGGGCACAAGGATCGGTGTCTGCCACCCCCATCCCCCCCATGACACCTGACCCGGTCTTCAGGTGCCCGCGGGGCCCAGCCCCGTGCTTTAGCTCCTTGCCTCTGGCCGCGGCCTCCACACCATGCCAGAAACCTACCCAAAGCGACCCTTCGCAGGACCCGATGCGGTGCACCTTCCACTTAGTTGGGCCTTGTCGCGGATGTTGCCTTTGGGAAGGCCGTCCCTGAGCCGTCAGTGCCCAGTTGCCCCCAGCGTGTCCCCCCTGTTCTCTGAATAGCGCCCATCACTGTCGCACGGGTTTATGTCTGGCCCTCCCTCCAGACTTGGAGCAGGGCTTGGCCTTGCATCTAGAATGGCGCCTGGCCTGCGGTGGACGCCCGCCATCTGGTCACCAAGTGAGTGGATTCCACGCGTAGTGGCCGCTTCCATCGTTAGCGTGAAAATGGGAGCGTGTTTACCTGAACTGCCATATATGTATCATGTTATTTGTAGAGAAGGTTAAAGGGGATTTGAGGGATTTGGCAGCTGAAATGGGGACGCTCCCATCAAGTCTCCTTTGCTTCCTTATATTTGAAGGTCGGAGGGGAACTGACTGACTGACGGAGCCCACGAAGAACTGTGACAGGGTCTGAGAGCAGGTCCCCTTGCCCTGCGGTCTGCACCCACACAAGCTTTCCTCGAGATGCTGCAACTGTCCGATAACACTCAATGCAGAAATGGGCGAGTTTCTGCCCAGAACAATAGGAGTAAAAAAAAAAAAATCACCACTCTGTCTTTTAGGGGACGGGAAAGCCCGCCGCCTTTGTCCCTCTGCAGCCCACGCTGTTGAGGAATACAGATAAGAGATTAAAAGAAGGGCTCATTCCTTCTGATCCTCTTTGGCATGTGCACACCAGGGGCCCTTCAGGACCTTAGAGCCCCAGCCTGGGTTTCTGAATGATTCTGAATTATTTAAACCGCCTTCTCTCCTGCTGGGTTGTGTTTCAGCGGTAGTATCCACCCTCTCCTTCTCGGAACATTCCCACAGACGGGGGGGGCAGGTGGAGTGCGCTCAGTAGATCCTCATTACCTGAAATAGGACTGTGGTGACAGAATTTCAGCCTCTCTGTGCGGGATGCTGCCGGCCAGGGCAGGTGACACAGTGAGTGTGTGAGCGAGCCCTCAGCTCTCTCAGCGGGGGACCCCCAGGGGAGCACTTCGGTGTCAGGAACAGGGCACCGAGGGTGGTTTGCCCCGTGGGCTCACGACTCGGTGCTGAAACACACCGATCCCGGGTGGCTTTTAGGAAAGCCTTTCTTTGTACACGTGGGCTCCCACTGATGCCTCTGGGGACCCTCCACTGCAGCGGCATCGAGCGCTTTCTGTATTCTGCTCCTGAGAGGCGACGGAAAAGGCAAATGGCCATTCCCTTAAGGAATTTTGCATTCAAGCAGGAAGCAGAAACGATGAATGACTGCACGCCGGGGTTGAGCCAGTGGTAGATGCAGGTGTGAGTAGCTCCCAGAGACATATCCTAGCTCAGGCCCCTCTTCACGACTGCCTGGTTGCCATCTGGGTGTCCCAGAGGCGTGTCAGGGTGAACACATCCCAGGTCACTGGGCTGTTCTCTGAGCCTTCCCTGTTTTTCATCTCATAGAATGGCTGGCGTCTCCGTGGGCCCCTAAACCACGGGGGTGCCCTCTCCTTCCCCTCCTTATTTACTCTACACTCACTCCCTGCCACTTGGCCTCCTAAAACCTTCTCAAGTGCCTCTTTCCTCCCACTGTCACCACCTTGACCGCAACACCGTCCCCTCTCATTTCCTCAGCCCCTGATGGAACCTTCCGTGCCTGCTCTGGGCCCCGCCAGCGTGTTCTCTCTCAAATTGGCCAAGTGACACTGATGCCCTTTCCTCACACCCCCTGCACACGCACAGGTGCTCACACACACACACACACACACATGCTGAAACGTGTTCCCCTGTCTCCATGGCTTTCTGTTGCTTTGGGGATCAAGCCAGTGCTTGGAAGGCACACCCCGCTGAGTTGGGGGTGGCGCGCCCTGCCTGTCCCTCCAGCCACACTAGCTTCCCTTTTCTGATTTTGATACGTTTTTTCAGTTATCATACAGTCCAACTGACCTCTTTTCCTTTCGATAGACAGCTCGGTGAATCCTAACGCGTGTTCTCATCTCCTTGTAATACCTCGTCTACACCGTGCACCTTCCAGCCCCTTCGTGACCACTTCTTCCTCCGCCAGCCCTCACGGGACTAGGTCACCTGTCCTGCAGAACTCAGCCCAGACACCCCCTCCTCTGAGAGGCCTTCTCTGCCTGCCTCCACTGGGTCTCGTTCTGTGTCCTCATCGCACGGACTTCCGCACCGCAGTGGGGTGGCGACGCAGACTCAGTAGTGTGTCTCTTGATGAATGCCTCGATGGCGAGCCGCCTTCCGGAGGGGTGGATTTGTGCTCCCCGGCGCCCGGCACGGTGCTCGCCACTTAGTAGGTGCTCAGTTAGCACTTTCTGCAGGAGTAAGTGAACAGTGAGTCGCCTGCGCGGGAGTGGGCTGCCTGACTCGTGGGGGCTGTCTTCACAGCACACGGGCTCGTTCTGCTTCCTCCTGTCACCTCCTTTTGTAAAACCTAACATCATCTGATCTGTGATGGTTCGCTAAGGGGCATGAACCCTACCTAACATCCTATGTCAGGATTAAATGAGGTAAACTGTGTGAAAGGCTCCCCATAGGTGCCCGGTGAGCGGCGGCCTTCATCCCACCGCTGTGGGGGAGGGGAGGCCCTGTTCCAGACAAAGGGGCTAAATGGTGCTCGCGATACTAATACGTCCTCGTTGAAAAGCTGCCCGGCCACACACAGGCTCCCGTTCTGCTCAGGGGACCGTGTTCCTTTATGTCACTCCATCTATTTGACACATGCCGTCTTCGTACCTCCTGCCTGTCACATGGCGCCGGCCCGTGGAATGTGCCAGACACTGCCCTGGGAGCCCTGGCTGTGCTCAGTGACGCAGCCAGGACAGGGACAAAAGCCAGGATGCTCAGCGCGGGGGGGGGCTGGGGCTACGTTCAGCACCGTCATTGCGAGCAGGGAGCCGCCGGGCACCTGGGGAGGGGCCTCGTAGAGGAGACCGCCTCCGCCTCCCCCAAGCCCCCTGCGCAGAGGTCCTACCGGTGTAGGGGGCCTCTGGTTGTCGCGATGCTGGGACGCACGGTGGGCGCTGGGTGGATGGGAGCCACAGATGCCCAGTGCCCCGCGGTGGGGGTGCGGGGGGGGGGGGAATCTTGAGGAGTGTGAAGTTACCCCCTCCCCCGGGCTTGTCCCCCGATGCCAGGCCTGGACAAGGTGGAGGCGAGAACAGGGACGGGCAGAGACTCTGAGATCCGGGTGACATCCGGAGGGGCCACCTCGGGGCCAGAAGGGCTTTGCGGGCGAGAGGCAGCGATGCCTTTGTAAGCCTCTGATGACAGCGTGTCTTGCTTCCCCTTTTCCCCTCAACCCGCACACAGGAGCGTTTCTCCTGGGAGGGATCCTCTACTCCTGGCAGTTCCCCCACTTCAACGCCCTGAGCTGGGGCCTCCGTGAAGACTACTCCCGCGGCGGCTACTGCATGATGTCGGTCACCCACCCGGCCCTGTGCCGGCGCGTCGCCCTGCGCCACTGCCTGGCTTTGATCGGACTGTCCGCCGCCGCCCCCGTCCTGGACGTCACCACGTGGACCTTCCCTGCCATCTCCCTCCCCATCAACCTGTATATTTCCTACCTCGGCTTCCGGTTCTACGTCGACGCGGACCGGAAGAGCTCCCGGAAGCTGTTCTTCTGCAGCCTCTGGCACCTGCCCCTCTTTCTGCTGCTCATGCTCACCTGCAAGCGGCCGCCAGGGGCGACCTGTGCCGGGGGGGAGCCTCGGGGTTGACCCCACGTGGGCGCGTGGGGAAACAAAAACAAAAAAACGTACAGGGAGACGCACTTTTTTTTTTTTTTTTTTTTTTTGTCCTTTGCGGTGAGACCAGAATATTTTGTCAATTCTAGAAGCGGAGAAGGGAAATTGCCCGGTTTAGTAGGAGATTGTAAAATGATTTGATGCTCCGTGATCACGCGACGTTTTTTTTAATGGTAGCATCCAAGATGCGCCCCAAATGAGAAATGGGTTGGCTCAGGTGATTAATAATACAGAGAGAGTATTTTTCTCTTTAAGAGTCTTTGTAGATTTCTTCCTCTAACCCCCGACGGCCCCCTCCCCGTTGATTTTCTTCTTTGCGGGGAGGTACAGGTCCACGTCTTCCTTTTCTAGCCACACACACACACGCACGCACACACTCACAGACACACACACACACTCCCGGCCCGCCAGTCGGAATGCTCCCTGGTGACCAGACGCGTTGATCAGGAGTACTCGGTCTGGAGTTTCTGTGTCCTCAGGTCCCCGGAGGGCCACGTCGGAGGAAGTGCGCCCTGCCGGCCCTCCCCGTGAAAGAGCCAGGGCCCCCAGTCCAGCTTTCTCACATATATTCTCAACCGCATACTCCCCCAAACAATAATAGAACCCGAAGGGTGTGCTGCCGGCCCATCGCGAAGGGAGAATTCCAAACGGTTGCCTAGGGGACCCCAGACGGGACTGCCAGCGCCTGGTCCCACCCCCGTTACGTATCAGCATTTCAAAAACTCCAAGGAATCAAAGGCATCTTTATATAGTTCACTTGAAAATACTGGAGGTGTCTGAAGCGTTTTCTTTCTGGAAGGGTGGCGCTAAACTTCATACCAGCCATCCGGCGGGCTCTGACCCCTTCGTGTCCCCCATCAGCCGCCGGTTTGCTGCGCGGCTTCTCAAGGCCGATGGAGAAGGGAAAACAAACAAACAAACAAAAACGTGAGTAGGCCTAGCCAGCCACAGAGCTCATGTTCGCGTCCCTTCAGTGGAAAACGCCGTTCTCTCCCGGGATCTTCTGAACTCAGAAATCAGCGTCCATACATCCGGTGGCCAGAAGCTCGGGTCCGACTCTGGGCAGGGATGCGTCCGTCCTGGGAGTTGTGCGAGCTAACCTGTAGCCAGGCACGTGTGGTCCCTTCCATCCGTCCGTCCTTTACATATGGTCCTTGTCCGCTGTCGAATCCCACTTTCCTGAAGGTCTCGATGCTTAACGGGGTGTTTTCCTTGCTCAGTCTGTGGGGGCACTGCTGGGATTCATCGTGGGGAGTATTTAAGGCGACATTTAAACAGTCACTGCAGCCTGCCCGTTCTCAAAATTGTCTAAAGCGACTGCCGAGAACATGTGACCCCCGTTTCTACTTCTGTGCGGTATTACCTCCCGGCTGTATCCGGGTCCTTTCCTGTGGGGAACGTGGCATAGGAATGTCTGCAAAGAACGTCTACACCCTGTTGCAGCCCTCGGGTTTGTAAAATGCCTCCATTCTCTCCTGCTGCAATAAACCAGTAGGTGAGAACAGCAGTGGGCGTGATGTCGTGTATTTGATCGCCTTGTACCGAGTTGACACGGGGCCTGGCAGAATTGCTAACACTCGACTCGCTTTTATGAGCGAGCAGGGGTTGGAGGGCGATCAGTATTTCTGTTCCAAGGTGGTGGAAGGAAGTGCGTTGGATTTTTTTATACCTGTACACCCAAAACAATAATGAGCATGCTTATTACTAATAAAAGAAGAAGGGCCATGACCCGCCCGCCCTTCCCCTACCTTCAGCTTGGAAACACCCAGCCTCTCCCTTCTTCCTACGAAACCAGCACCACAGACATCATCCTCCAGGGCTCCCGGACCTGTCGTTCTCCTGCTCGGAAAAGGTCAGTGGCCAGTGCACCATCTATCTGAGCAGCAAATGAAGTCACAGCTTGTCAACGCTCAGACCCAGTCTTCTGTCCAGGGATCTTTCATGTGAGAACTTCCCTTCATGTCCCCCACCACCCTGAAGGCACCCTGTTCTCAGGTGACCCCACCAGCTCCCCAAAGCCCAGTGCCGTATGTCCCGGTGTGGAACGTGGATTTCAAGCTCCGGTGACCACCCCCTTTCCCCAGGCCAGGATGTCACTCGCTCACCTGGACTCCTGGGGCACCTCGTTTCTTCACACCTGCTACAGCCTCTGACCTTAACCACCTTTCCTAAGGAATGCTCATCAGCATTCCCAAGGTGCGTGAAGCATGTTCTTTAACGGGGTATCTCTGGGAAGTCATGTCCACGCTGCAGCGCTCTTGGGGCATCACCAGGCACATGTGCGCAGCATGGCCTCATGGGACTCAAAGTTAAGTAAAAATTAAAAACCCGTGTTTGCTTCCGCTGGCGATCCCCTAACGTACTAAGCAGCCACAGGTCCTTTCTCGGAACGCCTCCCGCCCGGTGTGTGGAGTTAGCGGCCTCCTGGAGCGACAGCCCGGGACATGCTATCTGGACTAATCAGTTTTCACTGATGGTCCTTCGGGCCACTCGGTTGTAAGTGCAGGGGGGAGGGGCTTGAGCTACCAAACGGGGTTTCACAGGGAGGCCGCTTATTCTACAACACAGCTTACGAGTGAAAAGGAAAATGGACACATCCGGCCCCTGAATTCAATTTTTTTTTTTTAACGTTTTATTTATTTTTGAGACAGGGAGAGACAGAGCATGAACAGGGGAGGGTCAGAGAGAGGGAGACACAGAATCTGAAACACGCTCCAGGCTCTGAGCTGTCAGCACGGAGCCTGACGCGGGGCTCGAACTCACAAAACCACAAGATCGTGACCTGAGCCGAAGTCGGCCGCTTAACCGACTGAGCCACCCAGGCGCCCCTGAATTCGCTTCTTTAAAAGCACAATTCTTAGCATAATATTACTTCTGACTCTGGGCAGGCTGGACCCACTTCCTTTTATTTCAGGAAAGCCACTGTATCAGTTACCAGGATAAAACCACACGTCCCTGAAGGCTGTTAGGGGAATTGGCTTTGCTTGCTCCCGGGATCAGCTTTTCTTTTCAGACATGAAGCGGGCTCCGTCTGGCCCAGTAGGCTTGCTGACCCTGGTGTGACAGGAGGCTCACTCCTCTGTTTCTGCTGGAGCCGGGGTCTCTGACACCCGCCTCTCCCCGCCTCCCCGACACGCTCCGGGCGACAGGACACTTGTCACTGACTGCCGGAAATGCCCACTTGACCCTTCCGGTGACGTGCTCGGGTTCCCACGAGAACACCTCGTTTGACTTGAATGAAGACCGGAGTCTAGAAGAGGCCTTGTTGGTTCTCTCTTGGGAATCAGAGGCCAGCCAGTGATTACCCCCAAAGCTCTGCGTCTGTCGGCGGGCACACTTCCTCCTTCTGGTAGGATCAGTGGTATTAACCAACCAGGAGTCGAAGGCAGGTGGAAATTAAACAGGTCCAGCAATGGCCGTGGACGCTTGGCAAGCCACTCTTGGTTTTTCCCCAGACGCTGTCAAACCACAGCTAAGTTGATACCTGCCAAGCTGCCTAGAGTAGAGGCAGGAGCCTCTTCTTCGTTGGAAACTCAAATATGATAGACCTCATGCTGGGCACAGTACAGTGTTCCAGCGTCTTCGGGCCACAGTTTGCCAACCAAACAGAAGATGCAAAGAGATGTTTCTGGATCAAAGAGCCTCTGGCCCTCACTTCCCGATCCGGGTCCTGTTCCGCAGTCTCTGGGCCCGCCGCGCCCATCGCGGATCATCGGAGACGCCACCTGACCTCCCAGAGCTTGCGCTGTGACCGGCCCAGCCTGGGTCACCACCCCCTGAGCTCCGTCACGGAGGCCACCGGCTGGAAGATGTCCGCTGGCTCTGGCCACCGCTCACTTCCTCTGCTGCCACCAGCTTGCAGCTTCTACGTGGTTTGGACTTTGCCTTCTCTAACGTCAGACCACTGCCCCAGCCCCCACCATTGCTGCTGTGCCCGTCTCCCATCGGGCCCATCAGTATGCAGTCTGCCTGTTGTATTTACCCGTTTACGGTAAAATTTACCTGCTTCCCCAACAGCCCCCTTAGACCACAGCCCCAGTAAGGCAGGACTGTCTCTTGCCGCTGTAGCCACTAGCCCCTAAAACCCGGGGTGACAGGGCAGACGCTCCATCAGTGACAGAAGGAATGACTGAGTGGCTTTAGGAGAGTGGCTGGAGGTGAAGGGTCCAGGAGCTGGAGACTCCTGGACCCGCCCTTGAGTGGGGGGAGGGGGGGATAGACCAGCACATGCCCGTGTGACAGAATCTGGGGCAGGTGCGGCATTCTGTTTCTTGAAGAAAATCATCCTAGTTGAGCCAGGAGGAGTTGCCGTCATTTCTTCTTGATTTCGCTCAGTCTTTCTTCTCCAAATTGTGGTGAATTTTTACCATTTCCTTTATCTTCAGGGCTCTCTTGGCTCAACCACTGAGCAGCAAAACATCCTTAGGCAAGCTGACTTCTTGGACACTGTTTCTCTCTCCCACCCCTCCCTCTCTCTCTTCTTCTTCTTTTTTTTTTTTTTTTTTTTTTTTTGGCTTTTTCAGATACATCAGCAGAGAATCTAGCGTCTAGCTTCACCTCCTTTCCCGAAAGTCACTGTTTTGACTCATCCCCAGCAACCGTGAGCTCAGCTAACACCCTCTGGCGTGCGACCGCCAGCGTGCATCCCGGGGTCAGCTGAAATGAACGGACCCCCACCCGCTTCATAAACTGGGGGACCCTCCTGGGAAGTGCGAGCTGAGAGAACGAGGGCCCCGAGCACAGAGAAGATCGAGAAGGCAGGTCACCCAGATCGCGTGGGGGAAAGTGGGGCACCAGCGTCTTGGCAAAAGCCAGTCTGTCCTCAGCGGACAGCAGCCCGCGGTCACTGCAGCCTGGGGCACCTGCCAACCCTGCTCTTAGCAGACAGCTCCTGTCGCCAAAGCAGAGCCCAGCACGGAGGTGGGAGCTGGCAGGAGGAGGACGGGTAACCCCACCCCGCCCCCAAACACCTCAAGACAGCAAGGCAATGAGGACAAACAGTCCGAGAGGCATCGGGCAAGACAAGAGGCATCCGGCAAGAGAAACACACGAACACAAACCCGAAGAAAGCATCAAGGGAGGGAGAGGCAGCCCATCCTCAGACGGGATGGTTAACTCGACAGCCACGGAGTCTCCTCTCCGCCAAGCAAATAACTATCGAAGGGCGCTGCGTGCCAGGCCTTCTGCGGGACGAAGCGATGAGCCAGGATCGTCCGTGACCCCTCCCCGAGTTCACTCTGGAGGTTGGCAGGGCGGGAGGACTGCGGTGGCAGGGCAGGGGGCACGAGGCCACTCCAGCCTGTGACTCCGAGTCCTTGGATGGTCTCCGGGCCCCACTGCCTTGCCGGGGGATCGTCTCTGCTCAGCCCCTTCGGGGCCTTCTCCACACCAACTTCTCTGTGACCCTGGTTCTTGCGTCCCTTAGTTGGACTCTTTGACCCTGTCTTTGAGGCTCTGTGCCCATCACAGGGCGGTCTGGCCATACCCCTCACTGTCTCCTAAGGACATCCAAGCCAGACTGAGCCTACGCCTCTCCACACCCCGCTCACACCCCCTTTTCTTTATGGGGCACACTGGCACCAAGGCACCCTCCCAGCTGGGTTTCTGTGCTCAGGAAACAATGCAGCGTTGGCCATCGTCGTCAGGCTGACCGTGACAGGGGAGGAGAGCCCGGGAGTGAAGGCATTCCCCACACACACCAGGGTGAGCAAGGCCCCGTGTGCAGGAAGATCGCCTGGCCAGGTTTGTGTCGAAAAATTCAGGCCATGGCGTGGAAGGTAGATTGGGACACCCGGGGAGACCAGCTGACGATAACGAGTCTGAATCCGGGCAGAGGAGGAGGAGGGGCGGAGGGGAACCGCAGGCCTGGCTGGGTGATTGGCAGAAAGGAGATCGGGAACATCCCAGGGTGCCGGCTTGGGAGCCAAGGTGATGCCGTTCACCGAGGGGGGAGTCCCTCTTCCGTGGTTCCCTTCTCGTCCTCTGCCTGTGTTCCCTGATGGCCTTGACTGCCGGTCTCATCTCCTGTGGAGGACCCAGGCTGCCCCCACCCATCCCTGAGCCTCTGCCTGGCATCTCCCCACTGCCTGGCACTCGAGAGGAAGCTTCTTGGCCAGGTGCTATAAGAAGCAGCTTGCTCAAGACCACGTGCCTTGGCGTGTCCCCTGCCTCTGGTGCCTCTGCCCCAAAGCTTCTAGAACAGGAGCTCCTCCCTCCTCTCCCCCCTCCCCCTCCTAAGGCTCTCTAATCTAAATAACCCACCAGCCAGTTCGTTTGGTCAGACCCCCCAGCCTGCCATTTGACACTTGTTCGTCTCTAAACTATAGATGATCTACCCAGAGCTAGAAAAAAATCACGGCTACTCTCTTGGCAGAGCGTGCCCTCATCAGATAACCGTGAACCAGCCTTTGTATCAGTGTGGGCTCCTAATTGCAAGTGGCCGGAAACCCAGCTGAAAGAGGCCTAATTAAGAGTAGAGATGTCTTGGTTCGTGTAGTTGAAAAGTCCAGAAGCAGGCTGGCTTCAGGCACGGCTCCGTCCAGGAGGCACTTTGTTCTCTTTGCTGTGACACCACTCTGGGCAAGCTCTCTCCCCTTAAGAGGTGGGAACCTCTTGCCCAAATGATTCATTCTTTTAGTCACAGATATTTATTGACTACTTACCTTGTGCCCAGGTGCTGGGGGTGCAGCAGTGAACCACAGTCAAACATCGCTGCCCTCATGCCTAAGACCTTTCTAGAAAATGAAAAAACAAAAGCAACAAAAAAACCCAGTAACTGTGGTTACCTCTGGAGTGGGGAATTGGTGGCTGGGAGTCAGCTTCTCATTCAAACCTAGTAAGAAAGGAAGCGTGCTGGGGCGCCTGGGTGGCTCAGTCGGTTAAGCGTCTGACTTCGGCTCGGGTCGTGACCTCGCAGTCCGTGAGTTCGAGCCCCACATCGGGCTCTGTGCTGACAGCTCGGAGCCTGGAGCCTGTTTCGGATTCTGTATCTCCCTCTCTCTCTGCTCCTCCCCTGTTCATGCTCTGGCTCTCTCTCTCTCAAAAACAAATAAACATTTTTTTTTAAATGGAAGGAAGGAAGGAGACCCCAATTCACCGGATTGAGGGTTTTTGCACATTCTTGACCCACTCAGCCTGGTTCAAGTCAATCAGAGCCCGTGTACGGGAGGCAGTGATCCCCTCCCACCATGAAGGTTTGGGAAATGTGGTGGGAAGGGGGTTGAGGAACAGGAAACACCTTTGACTTTGGTCCTCAGGGAGACTTTGGGGTCAGGGCACGGAGGAAGCGGACCTACGGCTGGAGCCCCACGAAAGAACCCCCAGGCCTTGTGGAGGGGTCCCCAGCGTAGGCAGGGCCCGGCTGCTGTGCAGACCCACAGACCCTCCCACCCATAACCAAGGTGACAAGCTGAAGATTTTGCCCTTGGCATGCTTGTCCTGACCCTCTGACGCCTGTGGCCCGGGAGCCATCGTAAAGAAAGAGCGTGTGTGTATATGCAGGTGCAGATTAAGGTCAATTTTATCACAAGGCCATTAGCGGGATGAAACCCCCGGGCATTTCCCTACCTGCTCTTTGCACCACATCGGCCACGTCCCCTGAGATTTCCCAAGCCAGCCCCCTACTCCGGGAAGGCAGAGCCACCCTTCCTCCGAGCCCCGGTCAGGCCCTGAAAAGAGCACCTGAATCAGTACCTTTCACCTTTCGCAACCTTGATCTCTAAATAAGATGTGGCTCGAAAGACACTTGGCTAGCCTAGGAATCCTTTAGGGAAAACGCTTCCTAATCCAAGAGCCAGAAATGAGCCCGCTGGGCCATTTTTCACAACCCCCCCCCCCACCCCACCCGAGTCTGGGTATCTGCAGGGAGCAGAGGACGAGGCATTTCTGTCCCCGGGCCACCGGCCTGCTGGGCACCCACTACCCACCCCCCCCACAATCCCGGCCCTCAGGAAGAAGGAAAACATCCGTGTAAGTAGCACCCCAGCTTCCCGGGTAGTGGCCCTGTCCCTCAGAATTGTCCCTGCTCCCTCAGCTAGAAAGGGACACTTGGCATTCTCTGCGAGGTATTTTAATGCTAATTTGTTTAGTCAAAAAGAGGAGCCCAAACAGATGTGGGCCATTTGGGGGGGGGGGGGTGGGTGGATCATGTGTTAGCAAGGGCGAAAGCCTGGTTGGCAGGATATTAAATATTACCTTGGCCATTCACAAACACTTCATATTTCAAGAAAGGAAGGGAGGCAAAGACTGTGTCCTATAAATCAGCCTTTCAAAGAGGCAGAAGGAGGCAAACGTTTGATAAATCTCTGTCACTGTACCGGGAGATCAAAGGCCCCAACACATGTATTCGTGCAACTGGCTATCACACGCCAGGCCGGACAGCCTGGGAAGGAAAGAATTAGCCGAACTCTAATCTGCGATTAGCTGCTGTGTCTCAGGAGAGGTCGGGGGGGGGGGGGGGGGGGGAGGAGGGGGGCAGGCGGGTATGGGGGGGCGGTGGCTGGGTTCTCAGGGCTGGCTGCACCAGTGGCCGGAGAGGTGCAGGGCCAGCGACATCCACACCCACGGTCGTGACCATGGTGCCGTCTGGTCCCTACACCTGCTCCAAGATGGAGGCCAGGCTGTGGGCACAGCGGGACATCAGGGTGGCCAGCCCGGGCAGCGGGGCTCCCAAGCCAGCCCAGGGGTCTCGTGCTGCCTCCTGCCACCGTGTCCCCTGAAAGGCCCAGGTGGCCCCGTCCGATAGCTCTTGTTCCAGTGGCCGAAGCGTCCTCTGTCACGGTCAGGAAGCGTGGACGTGCGTGGACGTGCTCCCCGGGCGGCCTCTGATCACGGGCCTCCGTGCTTCTGGAACACAAGAGCCCGTTCTGCTTCAACAGGATGCTTCTTCGCATCGGCTGAGAATGGAGAGTCAGGTGGTGAATTGAGGTGCAAAGCTTGGGGGGATGTGCTTCAAATCCAGGTAGACCCCGAACGACCAGCGGGTGCTGGGGCGGCCCGGCCGCCTGGCTCCAAACGAAGGACTGGTGCTCCGGCCGCACCTGGTTGACATCCAGCCAGCGGTCACCTGCGACCACACCTTGGCCTGCATCCTGCTGCTCCTGCCCTTGCCCTTGATGGAGCTCACCCGAGCCCCGGTGAGAGCTGGCTTTCTGCCTGCCCACGCCTGCATCCCGCCGGCTGAAGGTGGCCGGACGGGGACGCCCGTCACGCAGGGTGACCTCAGTGCAGCTCGCGGTCAAGGGATTCAGCCCGGCCTGGATGCGCCTGGGTCCCCTCACCGCCTCTGAGCTGCACAGCCCCCACGTTCTCCTCTGTCCCCCAGCCGCACCCCTGTTCTCTCAGCTGATGACCCCCCAGAGAAGCGGAGCGATCCGAAGAGACTTTCCACCGACGTCTGACTCATCACCCACCTCCCAGCATCTGCTCCCGGGAGTCCGTTGGCGGGCGGGCTTCCAGGAGGAGCCGTTCCCCCTAAAACCGGACCCTCCCCGCGCGCGCATTTAACCTGATCTCCCCGCATCTGTTCCCAGAAACGCTGCCCTCGCCTTCCTGCAACGCGGATTCCTTATTCGCTGCGGGATCTTTTCCACAAACGCACAAACGTGCCGCTGTCTCCCATTTAAAAGGAAAACAAAACAACACAAAACCGAAAACCCCCCCACTCCCGATTTCACTCCCTCGGCTGGCGGCCCTCCCGTCTCTTTGCTCCCCTCTGCAGCAAAATTCGAGAGAGTGGTCCCCTCCGTGGCTGTTTTCAATTACCTCCCTCCCGCCACCTCTTACGCCGTCCAGGCTTCCGCCCCCACCGCTCTGTTGTGCCCGCCCGTGTCAAGGTCGCCCGTGACCTCCGCGTGGCTGCACACCCAGCGGGCAGTTCTCCATCCTCGACTTGCGTGACCTCTCAGCGGCGTTGGACCCAGCCGTGTGCTTTCTGTTCCTCTTGGCTCCTGGCTTTTCTTCCTCCTTCTCTGGGCGCCCGCTGTCAGCCTGGGCCGCTGTTTCTCCTTCAGTCTCTGACCCTCTTCTCCTTCTTACCCCCCCCCCCGCCCCACCCCCTTGTGATCCCAGGCAGTTCCCAAGGCTGTAAACACCTGCTGTTCACTGGTGACCTTCTGAAGGTCTCTCTCCAGCTTAGACCCTTCCAGCTAATTCCAGACGTGTCTATCCAGCTGCCTGGCGGGCACTTCCATCTAGGTGTCTTAAGAGACACGGCAGCCTCAGCACACCCCACTAGGCTCATGATCCTGCCCCCCCCCCCCGCCACCGTCTTCCCGCCCAGAGCGTCCACATCTCGGGTGACAGCAGCTTTGTCCTCCAGCTGCTCAGCCAAGATCTTCACGGCCTCCCCTCTTTCTCTCGTCCCCCATGTCCAATTCCTCTGAAAGTCCTGCCCACTATGGCTACAGAATGTAGCCAGGGTCCGGCCACCTCTCACTGTCTGCACGGGTCACCGGCGTCTGGGGCGGGAGTGGCTCCCACAGCTGGCTTCCAACCTTGCCCCTCTTCGTGGTCTGTTTTATCACCTCCGCTGGAGAGATCACTTTACTTTTTTTTTTTTTTTCAAGTTTATTTCTTTTGAGAGACTGTGTGTAGGACGGGTGGAGAGGAGGAGACAGCGGGGCTCGATCTCCCAAACCATGAGATCACGACTTGAGCCACAATCAAGAATTGGACGCTTAACCGACTGAGCCACCCCGGCGCCCCTGGAGAGATTATTTTAAATGAGCTCCGCTTGACCTCCTACCGCGATCCTCCCCAACCCCGCACTCAGGGTCAATGGCCCGCCAGGCCCTACGTGATTAACACCCCAGGACCCTTCAGACCTCACTCCCCAGTACGCTCTCCTTTCCATTTGCACTCAAGCCACATGGCCTCCTTCACACTGGCCGGGTTCACTTTGCTAGATGGTTCCTCCACGCGGAACTCTCCTTCTCCAGACAGCCACGGGACTAGCCGGCCACTGGCCCTGCACCTGTCCTGCTGTCCCCACAGCACTCAGGGCTTCTGAACGCACTGTGTCACTGCTCATTTACCGCATTTCGGGTTGTCTGTCTCCCCCGCCCCCCTCCTTCCCTCACTACGTGCCAAGTGCATCCGGGCACCATTTTTCTCTATTTTGGTTCACCTCTGATCCCAAGTTCCTCAGACAACACCAGGCCCATCGCCGATCCCAGTATCGTGTTCTCGAATGGGTAATCCTGAACGCGTGGGTAATTTCTGACCCAAAAAAATGTTTTTGCAGCGTACATTTCTCTTCCATTACCGTCCGACAAGCTACCACAAACTTGCGGCTTAAAACAACGCACATTTACTGTCTCCGGTTTCCATGGGCCACCTGGGTGCCTGGCACCCCTGTGTGAGCTCTGTCAGGTTGTGGGCAGAATTCCCCTCCTGTGGTTGTAGGATCGGGGTCCTGTTGATGGCGCGGCTCCCGACTGCTAGAGGCCCCCCACCCTTCCTGACGCCACTGGACTTCCGCACAGACCGGCTCACAATGTGGCATCTTTCTCTCCCGAGCCAGCAAGGGAGACCCCTCAAGGGCAAGACATCACGTGACCACGGGAGTGACATCTCGTCACCTGTACCACATTCTTTTGTACAGAGGCCGGTCACAGATCGCACCCGCTCTTCTAAAGGGAAGAAGATTACAGAGTGCGAACATGGGGACCACGTAACTTTTTCTGTCCCCTCCTTCAGGCTTTTTTCTCCAGATACTGCACAAAAAGGACTTTGAGAAGTGTTTCAGTTAGGATGGGCTAGTTTACGCCGCAGAAACAAGTAGCCCCAAAGGCTATTGGCTTATTTTTCTTAATGCGCTTTAAAAAAAAAAACTTGTTTTGTTGTTCAAACCACGTGTGCACTGCAGGTAAGCTAAGCTGGGGGTTCCGCCACATGTCCCTGACCTCTGACACTCAGACCGCGAGAGGAGCCCTCTTCTTCAGTGTTGCTGATTACTGTAGCAAAGGGAAAGCAAGCCCCAGAAGTCAAGGGCAGTCAAGGGCCCCCGCTCATAAATGTTACCCATTATTTCTATTCAAAATGCCTCACACGGGGCGCCTGGGTGGCTCAGTCGGTTAAGCGGCCGACTTCGTCTCGGGTCATGATCTCGTGGTCCGTGAGTTCGAGCCCCGCGTCGGGCCCTGTGCTGACAGCTCAGAGCCTGGAGCCTGTTTCGGATCCTGTGTCTCTCTCTCTCTGACCCTCCCCCATTCATGCTCTGTCTCTCTCTGTCTCAAAAATAAATAAACGTTAAAAAAAAAATTTTTTTTTTTAAATGCCTCACACAAGAGCCAACCGGTACAACCTACTGTTTCCAAGAAAAAAACTGAAAGGTTTGGGGAAAGTAGCGTGATGCTCACAGGAAGACCGTTTACCAAGATGTAGCCAACGGGGAGTCTGTCAGTAAAAGAAGTTTAAAGAAGAAAAGTTACCGGAAGGACATTTCACGTCGAGCAGATAAGCATTAACAGAGCTCTCGACAGTCTCCACGGATCTAACTTCAAGGTAGGAAGTTCAAAGTTAGTACTAGATTATTTAGTGGTTGGTAATCGTAAACAATGAATAAAGGACAGCTCGTTGCCCCTAAATGTGCCTGTGTCTTCTTTAGGGTTATTGATTCTCATTTGTGTTTGCACATTTTTTTAAATTAAGACATTTTTTTAGTGTTTATTTATTTTTGAGACAGAGACAGAGACGGAGTGTGAATGGGAGGGGCAGAGAGAGAGGGCGACACAGAATCAGAAGCAGGCTCCAGGCTCTGAGCTGTCAGCCCAAGAGCCCAATGCAGGGCTTGAACTCACGAACCGTGAGATCATGGCCTGAGCGGAAGTTGGATGATTAACTGAGGGAGCCACACAGGTGCCCCACACATTTTGTTTGATGTACCACAAATGTCAAAACTTTTCCAACATATTTTTTCCTTAATACATTCTCATTGCTCCTGAAGAAGGTAATCGGTACCTGGAATGGAATGGAATATTACAAATAGCAATCCCTACAATGTGGAATCATAGGAGTCAAAGTGAGCAGGGCTCCTTCAGTCTCTGGTTGGGACATTGGAAGTCTTTGTTACATTATAGAGTAGTGGTCGGTTGAATGTTGGCTTTCATACCTTAGAACTCAGCCCATAGGGTTATGGAAGCTACGAATTTGGGGCTAGTTTCCAAAGACTTGCTGGGCAGATGAAAACATATATCTGATAACAAAAATCTAAAGTTCTTTTCAACTCATGCCTAGTCATGCCTAGGACTTCTGATTGAACTGTTGGACTTGCGCTTATGAGAAGGTAAGCCTGGAGTTTCTGGCTGCCATCTTGTCACCCGAGAGAGGGCCTCCCTCAGAAAGTAACCACTATAGATGAAAGCAGAGCCAAGGGAAGGGGAGAGGCTAGTTCCCGATGACATTACCTGAGCCCCTGAGTCCGGCGGTGACTGGTGCTAGGGGTCAGCCCTGGACTTTCTGCTTATATGAGCCAACCCATCTCTCTTGAGCTTACGCCATTTTGTGCTGTTTTCTCTCACTTGCAGAGAACCCTTACTTCCGCGTTTGATGAAGTTTGGTCTGCTTGCTGTCTAGAATTTTGCTTGACCTCCCCAGTATCCACAACCTTCTTTTGCAGGAGGGCTATCAATGACCTGGACGATTTCACTTTTCTCCTTGCTGGAGAAAAGCACCTCAGAAAGTTCCAGCAAAATGAGTAGGGCGTGTAGATAGACCAGGCTTCAAGGAATTTTGTGAAAGTCTTTATGTAATTGGGAATGGCTTGTAACTTCTGGGCTTGCTTTTGGGAGCATCTTTTCTATCTTTATATCGTAACTTACACGTGACCAGACCTGCCTGGACAGAAGTTGCCTAAACTGAAAAATAAAATGAACCTATTTTATAGGTAAGTATTATAGACTCCTCCCAAAACACTGTCTTTATTTATTGATTTTTTTTTTAGGTTTATTTACCTATTTTTGAGACAGACAGAGACAGTGTGAGCAGGGGAGGGGCGGAGAGACAGGGAGAGAGAGAGAATACCAAGCAGGCTCCGTGTTGTCAGCACAGAGCCTGACGCGGGGCTCAAACTCACCAACTGTGAGATCAAGACCTGAGCTGAAGTCAAGAGTGGGACACTTAACTGACTGAGCCACCCAGGCGCCCCTGGGGAGGTGGTTTCTTCATAGATTTTTGCCCTGCACTTTTCAAGCGTATTAGTTCCCGACACATTTTATCTCAGGCAGACAGCTTGAAAAGTTTCCGAGAGCACGTCTATTTGTTCAGTCCACACACGGTGGGAACACCATGCATTCAGGAGTCGGGCAGATCCGAATGTGAATTCTGCAGCTGTGTGCCTGTGGGAATATGCCACCACCATCTGCGGGCCCCAGCCTGTGTCCCCGTCTATACTGCGGAACAATTCCTAGCCATTTCAGAAGTTAGGGTGAGCGATGGGAGTGAAGAGTTCACGTCCTTTGCTCTGTACTGTGCTGCCTCGACCGAACTCTTAGTCTGACTAAGGATTTTGCTGAATTGCCCAATTGCTTTGGCCTCGCGTAGACACGGTCAGCTGCTACGCGGTCGAACAAGATAGAAAGCAAAATCATAACGCCCTGGAGTGTAGGGTGTAGGTGTGCATACACGTTTGCGTGTTAGTGCCTGGCTGGGTTTCCTTGTTTGCATTACCCGCTCACCCGAGGCATCCGGTCTCTTCCGTTTAGGAGCCGAATTCACCATCCGGCCGTCCGCACACACACACACGTCTGTCTTCACCTACAGTGCCTCCCAACTCTGCTTACCTTGTTTCCTGCTGAAGTCTTTACTGTGGCATTTAATGTGTCACATCCCTGTCCTTGCTTTTCCAGGGTAAGCGTCTGCATTTCACGGGCACGAAACAGAACCTGCGTGTTGAATCGAATCCGACCGATGCCCCCCTTTCCTTTCCTCTGCACGCGCCCCTAAATTCTCTCGGCCCCTCCTTCACGCAGGAGCCACGGTGTAGCGTCCCTCATTCCTCCCCACCTCGTTCCCTAGCGTTGCTGTAACCGATTCCCGGAACACTAGGGGCTTAAGACCACAGACATTTGTCCTCGCCGTTCTGAAGGTCGGAAGTGTGAAGTCGGTATCTCTGGCCTGAAATCGGGATGTCTGTAGGAGCGTGCTCCCTGGGAAGATGCCGGGGGAGAGTCCTTCCTTGCTTCTCCTAGCTTCCGGTGGCTGCCAGTTTCCCTGGGCTTATGGTTTATGGCCACATCATTCCAATATCTGCCTCATTTGTTATGTCATGTTCTTTGGGGGGGGGTGCAAATTCTCCCTCCACCTGTCACGGAAGGACATGCATCCTTCATTAGGACTCACCCAGGTGCCATCATCCACGACAACCTCCCCATCTCAGGATCCTTCACTTAATCCTACCAGTTTTTTTTTTTTTTAAGGTTTATTTATTTTTTGAAAGAGAGAGTGTGAGCAGGGGTGGGGCAGAGAGAGAGGGGGACAGGAGATCCAAAGCGGGCTTGGGGCCGACGGCGGTGAGCCCAGTGTGGGGCTTGAACTCACGAACCGTGAGATCATGACCTGAGCCAAAGTCCGATGCGCAATGGACTGAGCCACCCAGGTGTCCCGCGTCTTTTGCTGTGTCCCCTAACAGCCACAGCTTCTAGGGATTACAGCCGGGGGGGGGCATTTTTCAGCCCCACGGGAGGGGCACCACCAGAGGGGTGTGCCCAGGGGGCCGTGTTTATTCTAAGCGACCCTATTCAGACAGGGCACCCGGGGCTGGGCCTCAGGTTCCTGGGAGGGACTGTCCCTTAGCGGTTCGGACCCAGGCACTCCCAGGTGCACCTGAGGTCAGGACACGGTGCGGGGGCCATCTCCACCTGGGTACCAGATAAAAGGAAGGGTCGGCAAGGACGCCGCAGGGGCTGGTCCTGAATGGAGGAAGGCAATGAGGACGTGCACCGAGTGGCCCGCACAAGAGAGCCCTTCGGCCCCTGGGGACACAAAGCCCCTTGTTTCCGGGCACCTGGTTCTAGTTCCGTCTGTGATCAGCCCCCTTTTCTGTTCCTTCCCTGAGCCACCCATGAAATTCGCTCTCTGTCCTTACAAAACGTCCCATCGCCTTTATGGTAAAGCGAGCTGCTGTTCCTTACGACACAAAGACCCCTGTCCCCCAACTCCTCAAGGCAGACTCCCCCTCCCCTTTCTCGTGGCCTCAGCGGAGCCCCTGTCCAGTCGAGGGCAAACTGTCTTAGACCCCCAACCTCCCTGCCCACCCGCCACCATTCACCCCTGGCCGCCACGTGCCCGGGGATGTCTAGGGCCACCATCACACTCTGCCCCGTCCTTCTCCAGCCTCGCCACACCTGTCGCCACCACTCAGCCACCTCCACCCAGCGTCACCTGAAATCCAAGCCGTTCATCTGTCCGATTCTTGCCAAGTAATCACCGCCAACAGTCTCTTCTCACCTCCACCCCTCAGATCCTCTCTACCCTGTATTTATCTTTCCATGCTTCCTCACATCCCTGCCAGTAATCCCCATTGACAACACCATCCATTTTCCACGAGCCGGGAGATGCCTTTGATCTCTTGGCTCCCAGCCTCCCGGCCCCACTTGACTTCCCGCCCCACCGTCCACCTGCCACCCACGAGGGGGGCGGCGCCTCGACCGCCCCGTGTTCCCCGCGCACGGGTCCGGGGGCCGGTCCTGTTGGACGCCAGTTTGGTTCAGCTCGCATCTCCTCAACTGTCCCCTCTCTCTTGTGTTCCTTTCTTTCTTAAGACGGCCACCCTGAAAATCACCGGGAACTTAGTGCCTCGAAGCAACTTCTCACCGTTCCAGAAGGTGGAAGGTTGAGATCAAGGTGTGGGCAAGGCCTCCAGGGGAGGATCCTTCCTGCCTCCTGTGGCTTCTGGAGGCTCCCGACATTCCTCGGTCGGTGGCAGCCTCCCGCCCAGCCCTGCCTCCGTTTCCACACTGTCCTCCTCTGTGTCTCCTCCCTTCCCCTCTGAGGACACTCGTCCCTGGAGTGAGGGCCCCTCCCTAACCCAGAAGGATCATCTTTAAGCCTGTAGAGACCCTTTTACCAAATAGAGTTCTCTTCCAGATAAAGGGGCAGGGTGGACAGATCCGTCGTGAGACCTCCATTCAAACCAGCACATCTCTCCAGTTCCAAACTGGAAGACTGTGCCACGCTGGAGGGCTTGGGACCTGGCTTCCTACAGTCAACAAGGGGACAGATGATGGAATCTGCAGGTGTGGGGAAACAGCTCCCAAATGACAAACCTTGACCACAGGGAAACGCGAGGAGGAAAGCAGGGGGATGAATCCCACCCCGCTCCCGTGGGCCCCCTGCCACACTTCCGGAGAAGGCAGCGTGCCGGTGGGCAAGCCTGCCCGCCAACCTTCCCAGTCTCTTCTGGAAGCAAACACCCCCCCAGTAACACCTGTCCTCTCCCCATCCCTCCCCGCACTCCCCGTTGCAGCCCATCCGAACCTCTGTGGGACTGAGCTAACACGTCGTTAGCACCTCCCTCCCTGTCTCCAGCATTGCTTTTCCCGAGGAACCAAACTATGACTCTGGCCACCTAATGCCCCAAATTTCTGTTGAGCAGGAAGTGGCCCCCGTTGTCTCCTCAGAGAAGTCGCTTGCTTCTTGTGTGACTCTGCTTGTCGCACAGACCACAGCTGGGGGGTGCTGAGATCTGGGCTGCCCCAGGTCCTGCGATGGGGAACCGTCGTGCGGGGGGGCCCGGGACTACAGTGCTGCCTGGCGGGGACAGTGCGTAGCAGGAACACCCAGAATCGCTGCGTGCTCGCTGCAGGGAGGGTGGCAGGGACAGGATGACAGTTTTCCTGATTGGGCAACCCCGTGCTTAGATCTTCAGAGGCATTGAGCGGCTCTGAAGGGGTCTTCCTGCACCTCCCTGTCCTCGGGGTCCCTACATCTGAGCCAAGGAGGGCACCCTGTCCCCTTGCAGCCTAAGGGAGCTCCATTGACACAACCTGCCTGGCCCTTAACCTTCCCCGGAGCCCCCACTGAACATGCTCTTGGCGTCACCAGGTGTTTTCCATCATGGTGCCCTCACGCCCTTCCCCAAATAAGCCACTGTCATTTGACCCACTTGGCCACCCTCTGCCACCAACACTGCCTTCCGAGGCTTTCTTGTCTTCTCGACCTTTTCTGTGTTGTTCTTGTCGCAGATGCCGGTAATCTTCCTTCTGCTTCTTGCTCCTTTACAGTCAAATAGGTGTCATGTAAAATTGATCACGCTTACCGTTTTCAAGTGTGTACTTAGGAGTACATTCACAATGTTGCGTAACCATCACCACTTTCTGTTTCCAAAACACTCCCAGAGCATTTCTAAACCAGCAATGCCCATGAAAGACGAACTCCCCATTCCTACCTCCCCTGAGTCCCTGGCGACCTCCATTCTCACTCTCTGTCTCCATGAATTTGCCTATTCTCACCTCCTCAAAGAAGCGAACCAGGCAATACTTGTCCTTCTGGGTCTGGCTTATTACACTTGGCACAACGTCTTCAAGGGTCAGCCATAACGCAGCATGTGTCGGAATTTCATTCCCTCTTATGATGGAATAGTATTCCGTTGGATGTTTTCTTCTGATAGTTTGATAGTTTTCACTGGTAAGTTTAGCCTCTGAACTATTTTGAGTTAATTTTTGTATATGATGTAAGGGTCCAACATCGTTCTCTGCGTGTGGTTGTCCGTTTTCCCATAACTATTTTTTGAAAAGATTGTCCTTTCCCACTGAATGGTGTGGAACCCATGTTGAAAACCGACCTACCATATGTGGGAGGCTTTATTTCTGGGCTCTCTATTCTATTCCATTGGTCTGTATGTCTGTCTTTATGTCAGTTCCACACTGTTTTGATTACTGCTTCGCAGTAAATTTTGAAATCATGAAGTTTGAGTCCTCCAAGTTTGTTCTTCCTTTTCAAGATTGTTTTAGCTATATGGGGTCCTTTGACATCCCACATAAATTTAAAGGTGGATTTTTATTGATGCACAAAAATGTAATTGGAGCTTTGATAGGGATCGTGTTGGATCCATATCCAACTACTTTGGGTAGTCCTATCGTCTAAACAGTATTAAGTTTTCCAATTCATGAACGCAAAATGCTGTTCTATTTATTTATGTCTTCCTGTAATTACTTTTAGCGATATTTCGTACCTTTCAGGGTACAAATCTTACACTTCCTCGGTGACGTTTGTTCCAAAGTGTTTTATTCTCTTTGATATTATTGGTGGAATTGCTTTCTTAAAATTTTTTTGGATTGTTCATCATGAGTATATAGAAATGCAACCAATTTTTGAGTGTCGATTATGTATCCTGTAACTCTGCTGGGTGTGTTTATCAACTTTGTTTATTTTTGTAGAATCTTTACGATTCTTGCGTTTATAAGGTTTTGTCATCTGTAAACAGGGATAATTGTACTTTTTCCCTTCTAATTTGGGTGCCTTTCTTTGTTTTGTGGTCAGTTGCTCTGGCTTAGCACTTCCAATACTATGTAAAACAGAAGTGGTGAAAATGGACATTTTTTTTCTAGTTCCTGATTTTAGAAAAAAGGTTTCAGTCATTCATCATTGAGTATGCTGTTACCTGTGGACTTTACATGAATGACTTTTATTATGTTGAAGAAGCTCCCTTCTATTTCTACTTTATTGAGTCTTTTTAAAAAAATATATCCTGAAAGGGTGTTTGATTTTATCAAATTTTTTTTGCATCAATTGAGATGATCATGAGTTTTTCCCCCCCTTTACTTTATTAATGTGGTATATTACATTGATCCATTTTCATAGATTTAGTCAATCATTGCATGCCAGGAATAACTTCTACTTGGTCATGTTGTATGGTCTTTTTAATATGCTGCTAAATGTATTTTGTAATTATGTTATCGAGGCTTTTTCATCAATCTTAACAAGGGATCATTTCGTTGCATGCTAGAAGTTTTGCTATGTTGTTTGTCATTTTCATTTGTCTGAAGGTATTTTAAATTTCCCTTGTCGACCTATTTGCTGTTTCGGAATGTGTTATTTAATTCCCACGTATTTGTGAATTTTCCTAATTTCCTTCTGCTATTGACTCCTGACGTCATTCCATTGTAATGGAAAAAACACTCTGCGTGATATTAATCTTTTTAAATGTATGAAAACTTGGGGCGCCCAGGTGGCTCAGTCGGTTAAGCGTCCGACTTCGGCTCAGGTCATGATCTCATGGTTCATGAGTTTGAGGCCCGCGTCGGGCTCTGTGCTGACAGCTCAGAGCCTGGAGCCTGCTTCAGGTTCTGTATCTCCCTCTCTCTATGCCTCTCCTGCACTCATGACCTTTCTCTCACTCTCTCTCTCAAAATAAACATTTAAAATCATTTTTTAAAAAGAATTTAAAAAAAACTTAGCTCCTCTACAGCTCCTTTTCCACTTCTTTCTTTTATTGATATTGAAAATTACCCCTTTATACATTGTGTGTCCAACAATATGAATATTTATATTTATCCGTTTGTCTCTTAAATCATGTAGAAGAGTGGAGTTATCAACCAAACTTACAATAATACTGGCTTTTATATTTGCCCCTGTATTTACCTTTCTTGGGAGTTCTTTATTTCTTTCTACAGCTCCAAGCTGCCCTCCAAGCATTCTTCCATTTGAACCTGAAGGAGTCCCTTTGCTGTTCTTGCAGAGCGGGTCTAGTGCGAACAAACTCTCTCCACTCCTGTTTGTCTGGGAATGCTTTAATTTCTCCCTCATTTTTGAAGGACGTTCTTGGCAGATATAGAATTCTTGGTTGACAATTGTTTTTATTTCAGCTCTTTAAATATATCACCCCCTAGCCTTCTGGTGTCCCAAGTTTCTGTGGAGAAATCAACAAGTGATCTTATTAAAGGTCACTCATATGCGTTAAGTCATTTCTCTTGTGGCTTTCAAGATTTTCTCTTTGGTTTTTTGTCAGTTGGATTATAATGTGACTTGCCGCGGGTCCCTTTGAGTTTATTCTACTTGGAGTTTATTGAGCTTGTTGGCTTTGTATGCTCAGATCTTTCATCAAATTTGAGCTGGTTTTTAAAAAAAAAAATTTTTTTTAAATGTTTATTTTTGAGAGAGACAGAGACAGAATGTGAGTGGGTTAGGGGTAGAGAGAGAGGGAGACACGGAATCCAAAGCAGGCTTCAGGCTCTGAGCCATCAGCACAGAGCCCGACACAGGGCTCGAACCCACAAGCTGTGAGATCATGACCTGAGCCGAAGTCAGATGCTCAACCGACTGAGCCACCCAGGCGCCCCAAATTTGAGCTGGTTTTGGTGATTAATTCTTCACATAATCTTCCTGCCCCTTCTTCTCTCTCTCTCCGTCCTCATTCTTGGACTCCCATAATGTGGTGTTGGTTTACCCACTGGATGGTGTCCCTTAGGCTCTGTTCACTTTTCTTCATTCTTTCTTATTTCTCCTTCATACTTGGAATTTCAAATGTCATGTCTTTAAGTTTGCTGATTCTTTTTCTCTGGCTGCTCAAATCTGTTGTTGAGCCCCTCTAGTGAATTTTTAATGTTAATGACTTTACTTTTCAGCTCTGGAATTTCTGTTCAGTCCTTATTAACCCTTTCTCTCTGTAATGATACCCTCACTTTGCTAATGCATCTTTTTCTGATTTCCTTTAGTTCTTTGCCCATATTTTTCCTTTCATTCATATCGCAGACAGTTGTTTTAAAGCCTCGTCCTAGGAAGTCTGATGGCTGGCATCCCTCGGGACAGTTTCTGTCAGTTTATTTCGTCCCTTCGAGTGGGCTAGATTTTACTGTTTCTCTGTATGCCTTGTGACTTTTTGTTGAAAATTGCATGTTTGACTATTACAATGTTGTAACTCTGAAGATCAGCTCCTCTGTCTTCCTCAGAATGTTCTGGGACCTTTAGATTGCTCTATTGTGTTTGTTCTTATTGACGAAGGCTATAATAGCCCATCTCTTTTGTGATTTTCGAAACCATTTTTACAACAACTATTCCTTATCATATGTGATCACTGAAGTCTGTTCCTTTTGCTCTTGTTCGGCTAATGTTTTGCTAGAGACTTCCTTGACTACCAGGAGCAAACACTCACACACATACAGAAAACTAAAATAGCCCTCCTAGTCTTTGTAAATTGGCTCTCGGCTGGAACGCTTTGCCAGCACTAAGCTAGACTTGCACTGAAGCTAGGGATTAGCTCAAGATGAAATCTTTTTTTTTTTTAATTTTTTAAATGTTTCTTTATTTTTGAGAGAGACGGAGACAGAGTGCAAGTGGATTAGGGGCAGAGAGAGAGGGAGACACAGAATCTGAAGCAGGCTCCAGGCTCTGAGCTGTCGGCACAGAGCCCAGTATGGGGCTCGAACTCACAAACTGCAAGATCATGACCTGAGCCCAACTGAGCCACCTAGGTACCCCTCGCTCAAGGTGAAATCTTAACGTCTTCTGAGGTCTTTTCTGAGCATGCCTCTTGCCCTGGGGATGTGCATGGCTTTAAATCTCCTCTCATGTATGGTGGCTTTTGAATGACTTAGTTTCCCAAAGAATCTCACCCCAGCTTTCCTTCCAGGTCTTAGGTCATCCATTTTATGTCACAACCCACAACTTCTTGCCCCAGAGAGCCGTGGGTCTCTAGTTCACCTTGCTGCTTTAATGAGCTGTGTCCATCGTTCTTCTCACCCCAGTTCCAAGCTACGTGAGACAGAAATAAATGTCTTGCTTCACTCCTATGAGGACTTTAAGAGACAAAACAGATGAACATAAGGGAAGAGAAAGTAAAATAATATAAAAACAGGGAGGGGACAAAACAGAAGAGACTCATAAATATGGAGAATAAACTGAGGGTTGCTGGAGGGGTTGCAGGTGAGGGGATGGGCTAAATGGGGAAGGGGCACTAAGGAATCTAACTCCTAAAATCATTGTTGCACTATATGCTAATTTGTTTGTAAATTAAAAAAAATAAAAAATTAAATTAAAAAAAAAAAAAGAAAGAAATGTCTTGTATCAGTCCTTCAAGTATCCCCCGGAGAGATTAGAATAGATATAGACAATGACTTGGGAATGAGGTCTGTTCTGCTCCCTCTGCTTCGAAGGACTGAGGTCCCAAACTGGGAACACAGGCTGCTGCTACTTTAAGACCAAAGCTTCTACTGTGCCAGGGAGGGGCGGGGTAAGGCCAAGTAAGAATGCCACAAAACGTTCCTACCGCTTTGAAGATAGTTTCTTTTCTTTTTCTTTTCTCTTCTTTCCTTCTCCTTTCTTTTCTTTCTGTCTTTTTTTTTTTTTAATTTGACATTCACTTGATTTAAAAATTGGACTCCCTCCGCCCTCCTGCCCTGAGTTCTGACAAAGTTAAGTCAGTCAGTTTCCGATTTGTTTGTTTTCTGTGGTTGACCAAGAGCTTGGAGCTTCTTAATCCACCATTTTGCTCCAGTTTCCCTCTAGTCTTACTACTTGTTCATGTTAAGAAGACCGGCCACATTTTCCGAGTACCTTCTATGTGACATAAATACTAGGGATATTATAACAAATGAGACACAGTCTCTACCTTCATATGGCTTCTCTTCTAGTGGAAGACACCAGAAAACAAGTCACTTAGACAATTGCCATTTCTAATGTGTGCCTTGAAAAGGGGGAAAGGCTAATCTAATATAGAGAATGACAGGAACCTACTGGGGTCCTTGAGTGCTATTTTTCTAGTATCTTTCTTGCGTGCCAGAGAAAGTCTCCATGAACTTGGGTATTTGAGTGAGACTAAGGCTGGAAAGGAGGTCCCAGTGTAAAGAGTGGGGACAAAAAAATGCAGCCTAGTGGGCAGCATTGACAAAGACCATGGTGTAGAAACATACTTGCGGCACTTAAGGGAGCCATCGAGACTTCAGGACCATGAATAAGGAGAGGAGGGCACAAGACAAGGCAGGCAAGCTGGAGGGCAGTTGGAGGCCACTTGAAGTTCAGTGGGCAGCCATATGTCAAGTTGAGGGGTGACCCAGTTTTGACTGGACTTCTAACATCATTTGTTGCTAAGTTGAGAACTGATTAGAGAATGGTATTATGGAAGCATGGAGGCCAACTCGGGGGATGTTTGTTACAGTCCAAGAGAGATTATGGTGGTCTGGACTATGGCGGTTGACAGGAAGGGTGCGGAGAAGAGGGAGACATGGCTGTGTTGGTGGTGGAGGATGTGGTGGGACTTCCTGATGGGCGGATTGGATGGATGAGGAAACAGGCAAGGGAGAACTTGAGGAGAGCTTCCAATTTTCTATGAGAAAATGATACGAATAGACAACGGTGCCATTACGATGGAGAGGGAAACCTGGGCGGGGAGAAAGGGCTATTTCGATGTGTCTTGAAATAACCCTAAGACCCCCCCCCCAAGTGGAAATGTTGAGTAGGGAGCAGAACATAACACTGTGGCTCAGACACGAGAGGACTGAGCTGGAATAGACACACAGATCAACGGAACAGAATAGAGCGCCCAGAAATAAACCCACAATTACATCGTCAATTAACCTTTGATAAAGGAGGAGGCGAGAATATGGAATGGGGAAAAGCCAATCTCTTCAACAAATGGTGCCGGGAAAGCTGGACGGCGACACGCCAAAGAATGAACTGGACCGCTCTCGTAACACCATTCACAAAAATAAACTCGGAATGGCTGAAAAACCTCAGTGTGAGACCCACAACCGTAAACGTCCTCGAAGAGACAACAGGCAGTAATTTCTCTGACGTCAGCCCTGGCAACAAAAAGAAGACTGAGCTACAGATGTAAATTTGGAAGCCTTTGAAACGTAGATGGTATTCTAACCCGTGCGTTTTAATGAGGTCACCTAGGGAGACCGTGTCGAGAGAAAAGAGGTAGGGACCTCAGACCTCACATTTAAAGGCCAAACAGATGAAGTGAACCAGATACAGAAGCTGCCAGATCCCTGAGCCTGGATTCACGAAAATAAACGTCCTCTGGGATCACACGACGGGATCTGACTGCTCGAACCATTACTCAGTGTCTGTGTTTATGTTCTGGGATCATTAAAGCCAAAGGCAGATGGCAGGTCATAAAACGCTGCTTTAAGAAGTCGGTAAATCCGGGGCTCCCGGGTGGCTCAGTCGGTTAAGCGTCCGACTCTTGATTTCTGCTGAAGCCATGATCTCGGGGTTCGTGGGTTCCAGCCCCACAGCAGGCTCTGTGCTGACGGTGTTGGGATTCTCTCTCTCTCTCTCTCTCTCTCTCTTTCTTGCTGTTCCTCCCCTGCTCACATGCACACATGCTCTCTCTCTCTCTCTCTCTCTCAAGTTAAAAAAAAAAAGTCAGTAAATCCTTCTCAGATGGGGCAAAGAGATCCCGAAGGCCCCTTCCAGATCTATGCCCCTACAATGCCAACTGGCCATGCAGGAATTATGCAGCCTTCCTCCGTTGCTTTAGGAAATAACTGTGTGTTTCTGAGCCACCAGAAAGGGATGGGGGGGCCGAGAGAGAAGGAGAGAACTTCCTTGTGTACAGCTGTCTCAGTTTCCATCTGAATTCATTTTCCATCCTCGTGTTTAAATTGGTATGGTTTTTTTTTTTCTCTTTTACAATGAACGTATGCCTTTATAATATCTACACTTAACACTGTCAAGATTCTTCTATGGACTGGACTGTGTGTCTGTCCCTAACACAGTGCCTAGCCCAAGGGGCAGCTCAAGAAAGGCCAATGAACGGACAAATGAATGAATGAATGAAGGTTTTGAGCTAGTGAAGGATCCAGAAATTCATTTACTTTAGAATCCAGGGGATCTAAAGCAGATCTGACATTATCCGTACATATCGAGTAAGTTGTTACTTTAATGCAATAACCCGACGGGCTTAATTACTTCAATTCCTTTGAGCCACAACAATTTGTTGGCCACTTGCCTAGGATTGTGGCAGGCACCAGGGTCAGGGCTAAAGAGGGCTGACAAAGGGGAAGAGTTGGTCCCTGGGCTGCGGGCTGGGAGATGCACAAATAGAACAAAACGCCCAACACGGGAGTGGTTTGTGCACCCCCCTAAGGGCAGACCTAGACTGGGGAGGCCCCCGTGTGGTAGAATGGGTGTGTGTGGGGGGGGGGGGGTAACAGCCTGCTTGGCCTCTTTGTTGAAGTCTAGATGACCTTGGGCAAGTCCGTTCACATCATTGGAAAGCGGCATCGTCTTCCATAAAAGGGAGTTCTTTGTCTCAGTAGTGCACACGGGAAGTCCTCTCGATTCCAACATTGTCATTTTCTCTTTGTCATCAGGAACTCTCTGGAAGGAACGGGTTTGTATAGGCCAGAGGGCAGAAGTTGGAGTTACAGGGGCCTGATGTACATGTTTGGGGCTCACCTATTAATGGTTCTTGGGGCTCCCTTCGAATTCTATTTCAAAAATGTAACATTTGAAATCATGTTCACGTTTAAAATGCAGGCAACTTCACCTAAGAATCCAGTTTTCCCAGGAGATCCAACAGCACAAGGAAATGCTAGCCCTGGGGTGGTAGGTGCTGTTTTCCCATTTACTTTGGACCCCTCTCGATGGTTTCTTACCAGTCCTAGTGGTCCAACTGGTGACCGAGTTTCAGAGCAGGTATTTGGAACAGGAGTTCAAGCCAGTGATGTTCCTGGAGGTATGTCCCTCGAGGGAGGGCGGGAGCCTTTCCTAGGAGGTAGATCAGAATGTCTGAGCGTGTTTTCGATCCCAGAGGTTCAGAAGGTACCCTCTTCCCACTTCCTTACCTGAAAATCAGCGGGTGGCATGAGCCACTGTACAGATGAGAGCGCGGGGCGGGGGGCGGAAGGGGTGGGGGGGGGCATGCACAGCAATCATTTACGTAATGGCGGGAAGAGCTAGCATCCATCGACTGCTGGCTTAGGTCTAGCACTGCTCTGAGCCATATGGCATTACCAGCCCCATTTCACAGATGGAAACTGAGGCATCAAGACATTAGTTAGTCACCTTCTCCAGAGTCCTGGGTTGGCAGGTGACTGAGCCAGATACTTGTTCTGCAGATGAAATCAAGGTTGGGAGCTACGACTTGCACAGCTAAAACCCACGGAGGGGGGGGCGTCTCTGAGCGGGGAGGGGGCCCGCTGAACCTGGTGTTGGTGAGCACCACTAATTCGGATGGCAGAACAGAGCGCGGGGGCCAAATGTTAGTTGACGTGGCGGTGATGACTAGAAAAGCAATCCCAGCAGAATATCGTTACTCCAACACGGAGTGTGTTCCTTCTAATACTGTTAACCTCCTCCAGACAAATTCTTTTTTTTTTTTTAAGATTTTTTAAAAAAATATTTATTTATTTTTGGGAGAGAGACAGAGCATGAGCAGGGGAGGGGCACAGAGAGCGAGGGAGACACAGAATAGGAAGCAGGCTCCGGGCTCCGAGCTGTGAGCACAGAGCCCGAGGCGAGGCTCGAACTCACGGACTGTGAGATCATGACCTGCGCCGAAGTCGGACACTCAACCGACTGAGCCCCCCAGGGCCCCCCCCCCCCGCCTCCGGACAAATTCTTAAACCAACTGAAGAGCCAGCTCTGGGTTTTATAAACCAACCTCTTTTACTATTATTATTATTTTTTTTTTTTTTGGAGGGTTCACATTCGTGCTTTTTGTCTGCCAGACGGAAATGGGGTTGAACGTCTGACAATAGCCTATGCACGTGTAAAAGCTGAGCAGGACACTGTGGAGACAAAGCCCACCATTCAGTGACATAAGTCATTTCCAAGGATGGCTTATGAACGTCGGCATCATTACTCATACTCTCAGTGTTCACAGAAAGCCCTGGGTGTCCAGATTTCAGGCAGGTTTCCCCCTGAAAGTTAAGAAATTCATAAAGTGCTGATGGAAGTCCAAAGGAAACAACAACAATGAAGTGATTCCTCGTACGGCCGATTTTTCCTGAATGTACTTTGCAAAGTCGGGGAGAAGGGTGTAGCGTGTAGGACGACAGGAAACGGACTTGTCTATTACTTCGGCCTGTCTGGTGACTGCAGGGAATTGAAAATGAGGAATAGGTTGCAGAGGTGATTTCCAGAGGGAGAAAGAGTGGAATATGGAAAAGAAAGGTCAGAAACGGAGGAGGGGGGACACATCAAGAGTGAAGAGAATGTCGCGGGGCATTGCCGGGGAGAAGCAAGGGGCAGCAAGGCATGGTATGGAAGCCTCTGGAATCAGCAGCCTTTTTGGATGAGAAAAGGAGCAAGGGATAGTGTGCATTTGCTTTTTTTTTTTTTAAAGCAGTTTGGAGACTCTGGTGACGATTCACTAAAACACCGTACCAAATCACCTGACTGCAGAGAACACACCGGTTGAACGTGTTTCAAGATCTCAGAGGGATCACTTGTTATATTTCAACGGGTCTGGTTTGAGAGACATCGCCGTATGACTCCAGAAAATCTGGCGGTTGCTCAGCCAAATACTACGGCCAGTCACTTTCCTGCCACTTTAAGAGGAATCACTTTGAAATATGCGATGTGTCAAAAGACACTTGGGATACAGGTTATGAGAACCACCGTCCCCCCCCCCCGCCAGATACCACTGCACATTTTCTCTTTGATTAAAACAACAAGATTCCTTTTTAGCCAATAAGTAAAGTCTGGTTCAAAGGCTCTCAAACTGCCACCTGTTACTTCAAAAGCTCTTTCAATTCCCCCGAGCAATTTACTGTAGGGCCCTTGCACTCCTGGGTGTGGTTTCCATCCGTTTCTAGCCATGCTCTCTCCGTGTAAAGGAAGTATCGATCTCTGAAGGCAGATTTTTAGTAGAGACCTGTCCGTGGAGGTATCTGCCTGGCCCTACAGCTATGACGGTGGAGATGGAGAAAGGGTCCTATGGGTTTGGAACAGGTCAAGATCTTCAGAGCATTGACCGGAAATCGAAATTTTGGTTCAGTTTTTAAAATTAAAGGTGGAACTGACTGGCCCGTCAGGATGGCCCACTATAAAAAAAAATATTAACAACAAGTCCGGGGGGCCCAGTCGGTTGAGCATCTGACTCTGGATTTTGGCCCAAGTCTGTGATCTGAAGGTCATGAGATCGAGCCCCACGTCGGGCCGCCCTGGGTCTGGAGCCTGCTTGAGATCCTCTCTCTCCCATTCTCTCTCTCTGCCCCTCCCCCCCCCCAAAATTTAAAATAACAAGCCCTTGTGCACTGTTGGTAGGAACGTAAAACGACGGAGCTGCTGTGGGAAACAGAATAGTTACTAATCCGAGAAGCGGCACCTCAACTAATTAAACACAGAGATTCCCTATGGAAAATTCTGGATCTAGCAATTCCCTTTCTGGATCTATCGCCAAAAGAATGGAAAGAAAGATCGCTCACAGCAGCATTATTCATGATGGCCAACAGGCAGAAGCGACTCAGTGGACCATCCTTCACCCTTACAAATGAAGGAAATCCAGACACGGGCTACAACTGGGATGAACCTCGAGGACATAACGCCGAATGAAATACATCAGACGCAAAAAGACAGGTACTGTGTGAGTCTGCTTACCTGAGGTGCCCAGAGTGGTCAAATTCACAGGGACGGAGACTAGAGTGACACTTGCCGGTGGCTGGGGAGGGAGGCTGGGGAATCAGTGCGTAACAAGTACAGAGTTTCAGTTTTGCAAGATGGGAGGAGTTCTAGAGATTGGCCGCATGACGTGAAAGATTATGAAAGATACGAAAGATTACGAAAGATACCAGGTGGCACGCTTCACAGAGGGCCACGAGTGTCATAATCTACCACAACCATCAGAAGAATGGTTTGATATGTATATTCAATCCATAATTTACAAATCAATAAAAGAATGAGGGGAGGAAATGTAGAAAATACAATCCAAGAGAAGACCAGAAATGAGAAAAAAAAAAAAAAAAAGCAAAGATGAAGGATGGAAAATAGGATCTAACATACCATGTAAAAATAGGCCATTACTTAAAATAAATTAAAATAAAATGGGAAGACTTAACTGTCTGTAATATTTTATTAAAATAATTATTTGTGCTAACACCTCTGGATAATAGAGGTACAGATGTCTCTTAATGGTTTCTTTGCTTTCCAATATGTTCAAGGTGTTTCCTAATTTAAAAAAAAAATCTATTTTAAAAGGAGCGAAAGGGAAAGCAAATTTAGAATTAGTTTAGAAATCTTATTAAGAAGGTAGGAGTAGATCCCACCAAATGCTGGCAAGGATATAGAGAACAGAAATTCTCATCCGTTGTGGGTGGAAATACAAAATGACACAACCACTTTGGGAGACATAATGTAGTTTCTTACAAAAATAAACGTATTCTCATCAAATGACCCAGCGATTGCACGGCTTTGTATTTGCCTACATAAGATGGAAACTTATGCCCACACAAAATCTGCATATGAATATTTATAACAGCTTTATTTACAATTTATGGCCCAAATTGGATGCAACCCAGTAGGTAACACCAACAGACTTCGATACATCCAGATAACAGGATATTGTTCAGTGAAAAGAAACGAAGGGCCCTTGGGTGGCTCAGTTGGTTAAGTGTCCGACTCTTGATTTCGGGTCAGGTCATGATCCCACAATTCCTGAGGTCGAGCCCTGCATTCGGCTCTGCGCTGACAGCACGGAGCCTGCCTGGGATTCTCTCTCCCTCTCTCTCTGCCTCTCTCCTGATCTTGCTCACTCATGCATGTGCACTTTCTCTCTCAAAACACACACACACACACACACACACACACACACACACACACCTTAAAAAAAAAGAAATTAGGGGCGCCTGGGTGGTGCAGTCGGTTAAGCGTCCGACTTCAGCCAGGTCACCATCTCGCGGTCCGTGAGTTCGAGCCCCGCGTCAGGCTCTGGGCTGATTGATGGCTCAGAGCCTGGAGCCTGTTTCCGATTCTGTGTCTCCCTCTCTCTTTGCCCCTCCCCCGTTCATGCTCTGTCTCTCTCTGTCCCAAAAATAAATAAACGTTGAAAAAAAAATTAAAAAAAAAAAAAAGAAATGAGCTATGAAGCCATGAAAAGACATGGAGAAATCTTAAATGCACATTGCTAAGTGAAAGAATCGAATGTAAAACAGCAACGCTATATGATATTCTGAAATCCAACTATATGATATTCTGGAAAAGGCAAAAATGGAGACAGCAAAAAGATCGGTGATTACCAGGAGCTTGAGAGGAGAGAGGGACAAGTAGATGGATGTGTTTAGGGCAGTGAAATTTTCTGTGTGGCTATAATGGTGACACGCATTTCTGAAAACTTACCGAGTGTGTACCACAAAGCGTGTTATACCCTAATGTAAACTATGGACTTTACATAATAATAATGCCCATATTGGCTCATCAGTGGTAACCACTGTACTGCATTAACACAAGATATTAATATTGGGCAGAAATATGGGTGGAAACGGTGCTTGAGGAGATAAATGGGAGGTCTGTATTTTCCGTTCAACTTTTCCATCGACCCAAAACTGCTCTAAAAAATAAAGCCGATTCATTTAAAGGAAAAGTGAGGAGTCAGATTAATCATTCCCTAACCTCTCAAGAAATTACGAGAGAAATTACTAATGCAATTCTTCTGAAAAATAAATGGGGTCAAAGAAGAGATTTGATGTTTTTAGGTAAGCCAGCTTCCCTTCTGAAGGGGCAGAAGCCTGGTCATCCCGGCCAGTCTCAGATATCTCTGGAGGGCAATCTGAGCTCCAGAGTTTCCTGTGGGGTCAGCAAAGGATGTTGTGCCTGCAGCACAACGGGACTTCTCAACCTCTGCCCAAGCCTGCTTCCTTCACCCCCTTCCTTCTGTGGTCCCAAGGGCACTCCCTCATAAACATCCTGTAAACTCATCCTTCCCCGGCTACCTATTATCAGCTGATATCCTTGAGGAGCACGAGCTCAGGGAGAAAAACTAGACAATGAAGGTACGCCAATAAACAGTTTTTAAAAAAGTAGAGACGTTGAATAAAACATAGACAGTGATTGAGGTAGAGTACTCAGGAGATGTTGAAGTGCAGAATGGATGCCATCCAAGAATGACCTAGCAAAACCCTATGCCAGGAGAAAGCAGAACAGCTATAACATTCTAAGTGGAAAACAAACAAACATGTAACTAAAAGAATTTTATACCCAGCCAAAATTTTCCTCAAGTCTAAAAAGGCAATAGGCAGACATTCTCAAGGTGTCGAAGGCACAGCATCCTTGAATGCTTTCAAACAGTATCCACAATGGCCATTTATTCCATGAATTCCAATCAACTAAAAATAGGTACCAGAAATGAAGCTCTCAGATTTCTTGGCTCTGTTGAATCACATAAAAATAAAAGCAAGGGTGCCTGGATGGCTCAGTCAGTTAAGCGTCAGACTTCAGCTCAGGTCATAATGTCACAGTTCGTGGATTCGAACCCCAAATCGGGCTCTGCGCTGACAGCTTGGAGCCTGCTTGGGATTCTCTCCTTCTCTCTCTGTCCTTCCCCCACTCTCTCTCTCTCTCTCAAAATGAATAAATTTTTTTTAAAAAGTGTCAATATTATCAACCTTGATAAAGTAAAATAAAGTATACAATAGTTAATTTTTTTACAGTTACAGGGGTGAAAACAGTATAAGTGTGCCAGTTTACCCATGTTTCAGAGCAAGAAGTGAATAAATATTGTCTCTATAAATAAAGGGCATACTTTCAAAAAATGATTCCAGGGGCGCCTGGGTGGCTCAGTCGGTTAAGCGTCCGACTTCGGCTCAGGTCATGATCTCGCGGTCCGTGAGTTCGAGCCCCATGTCGGGCTCTGTGCTGACAGCTCGGAGCCTGAAGCCTGTTTCAGATTCTGTGTCTCCCTCTCTCTCTGCCCCTCCCCTGTTCATGCTCTCTCTCTCTCTCTCTCAAAAATAAATAAAATAAAACGTTAAAAAAATTTAAAAAAATGATTCCAAATGCACGTATTTTATTTTCTTAACTTTAGAGGTATCTTTTAGGAAACCATAGTCCCAGGGATAAAGATATATATTTATTACTTCAATAATTCCTTAATTTTATTTTATTAAAATCTTTTTTTGTTCATTCATTTATTGAGAGAGAGAGAGAGAGAGAGAGGGAATCCCAAGCAGGTTCCGAGCTGATTGGAGCCCGATGTGGGGCTTGAACTCACAAACCATGAGATGGAGAAGGAAACTGGGGGAGCAGGCCTGGGCAAAGTGACAAGTTCAGCTGTGATGCAGGCCCAACCTGCTTTGCCCGCCCCAAAGGAAGCTCCAGGGCTGGGCTAGCCCTCCAGAGGTGGCTGGGGGGCGGTGCTGGGATGGCCAGACCTCTACCTCTGCACGGGTCACTGGATGGGGCCACCCTGGGAAGGAGTAGGCCATTCAGCCCAGCAAGCTGCTGTCTACAGTTCTCTGCAGTCATGGAGGGGGTCCCATCAGTGTCCACCACATGAGGGGCTGATGAGTTGGGGGAGATGGGAAAGAGACATCCTTGACCCAGGAATGGCGAGTTCCAGAGCAGTGATGGGGTCCCTCTGTGCTGGGCTGCCTGCCGGCTTCCTCCATTGTGACAAGAGGGGAGAAGGGGGATTGGGGTGGGTGTTACTCAGTGTGGAGGTTTGGTGGTGAGAAGGTGTAGAAGATTCCCTGTTAGCATCTATGTTCTCAAAGAGGCTTAGAGAAAGACTGTCTCTTGGCAAAGGGGGCCTCCTGGAGACACTTATGGGAGTTGCAGGAGCGTTAATGAGACCATAGTAGGTTTGCGGAGGGACAATTAGTTAGGTCCTGTCACCTCTGTGGCATGATTTCCTCCAGCACCCTGGGCTCTAGCCAGGAAGGTGGAAGACAGGATTGGCCTTGGAGGGTTCCGTTGCCCGCAGGGTACAAATGGAGGAAGAGAGGGGCCGAAGGCATTTGCTGGGCAGGAGCACAATGACAGACAATGTTACTGGGGCTCAGAGGATTGTGTAACTTACTCAAAGCCACACAAGCCAATACGTGGGTTGGCAACCAGTTTAGGAACAGGACCCCAGGTCTGGTGTATCCCATTCGGGGCCCTGGCAGGAAAGACAGGGCACATTCCGAGACTGGGTAATAAAAGGACTAGGTAACTTCCAGAGACGCTGGAGGAGGGGAGGACACACAGGAACAGAGCGCTGCCTGAGCACCAGTAATGGCCAGGTCTCAAAGAGGTGAAGGGGACGGCCATGCCAGGGCCTGGCGACAGCGTGGAGAGGACTTCCCCGTGACTTCCAGGAAGGGACGCAGCCAGCCTTTGATGGCCCAGCCAAGAGGGACCTTGGCGTGAGTACCTCTCCCTCGGTCTCCCCACCATTCCCTGCCCCCCCACACCCCAGTTTGGCGGGGGGCAAGGAAACTAACGGGCTCTGGGCAAGGTGCGAAGTGGAATCAGAGCACACAGCCTTGACGCCTCCGGATACAAGTCACCGAACCAGTCTGGGCATCAGGCTTCTTTTATCTGTAAGATCAGAGCAGTCACCTGCCTCCTGTGATTTGCAGAGGGCCCTTCCTGCCCCGCGGAGCTGACCGCGCACCCCTGCGTGGGCCAGCGGGTCCTACCCACACTGGGCTGCACGCGCGCTCCCTTCGGTGCAGGGGGAGCGCAGCGGTGGGAAGCGCTTCCTTGCCCTGGGGAAGCCCTCCAGCCGCCTCACCGGGGATTTCGAGCCCCGCCTCGGCCTGGCCAGCGGCCCCCGCGCGGCGGGGCAGGTGCCCCCCCCCCCCCGCAGAGCGGCGCCCTCCACCCCCGGGGGGACGTGGGGATGATGCGGCCATCTAGACCACGCGGGAGACTTGGGAGGCCACGAGGACTCCGGGGCGCGCCAGGAGGCGCCGCAGGAGCCCAAGCGGGGGTGGGAAGTCCCCTTCCCTGTCCGCTCGGCAGCCCGCGATCCCCGCCTCCCGCCACCCGCAGCTGTCGGAGCGCCCCCTGGCGGGCGGGCATCGGAGGCGCGGCCCCCGCCGGACCCCGCGCCTCCCGCCGCGCGGGGAGGAGGGGGAGCGAGCTTGCAGCTGCGAAGCCCCGGGAGGCCTCCTAGCTGGGGTGCGGGGGTGGGACGGGGGCTCCGGGGAGCGGAGGAGGGCCCGGGTTCCGGTGACGGCCCCGCCGGGAGCAGCGCTGGGGCACCGACCCGGGAGGCCGCCGAGGGTCACGAGGCCGAGCTGGCAGCGGGCTCGAGCAGCTGCGGGCGCCTCCCTTCCCGAGGCCAGACTCGGAGAAACTTCAGGCGGAAAGTACCGCGGGGATCTTTGGGCTCAAGTCCCCTCTTTTACAGATGGGGAATTCTAAGGCCAGGGAATGACCCGACTGGGTCGCAGGGCGGGTCGTCGGCCGGACCCGGGGGAAGAGGAAAAGGGACTGGCCCCCTAAGGCGGCCCTGTCCCTTTGCTGCCAGTTTAGAACAACCCCCCCCCCTCCGGTCCCAGGTGAGCACCCCATTAGGTAATCCCAAACCAACCAACCAAAATACCACATGAACCTCACAGGGTTACTCAAATGGAACTGGCTCCTTTCTAGGATTTCCGAATGCAAACATTTTGCATCCTCTCACCAAAAGTAAACCTTTCTCCAGTTTTGGGGCGGCGCTTTAGCGACCGGCCCGGCTCGGGGGTGGGGGGACCCGGCACTGCTGAGCAATGTTTAAGGACAGGGTTCAAGGTCAGCTTCGCCACCAGCTCTGTGCGGGGTGACACTGGGGTTCCGCGTCCGCAGTAGGGCAGGATGGGGGAGGGACGGCGTTGGCCAAAGGCGGACCCTGTAGCGGCAGCCCAGGCGTGGGGACTTGGCGGGGCGCGTTCCGAGCCCGGCGGACCCACCAGCCAAGTGGACGGAAGGGCCAAAGGGCCGGCTGCCCGGCCGCCGCCTCACAGCCCAGCCCCGGCGCTGCACAGGCCGCAGATGACCCGCCGACCTCGGGCGGCAGAAACCCCTGGGCGCCGGGAGCAGCGAGAACTCCCCCATTGTTCTGGGGCGGATTGAAGGCGCGCCGGGAGGAGGCGGGCGGCGACCAGGCTCTGGGGTGCTCAGCTCTGCGGAACGCCCGGGGCAATTTCCGATGCCCACTTTTTGCTTCCACTCCCTCCCCCTCTTCACCCCCGGGAAAAAAAAAAAAAAAAGCCCTCAATATATCCGGCGACTTGATTTGTAATTCCCTACTTCTTTTCTGTTACACTCGACTTCTCTAACCCTCAGGACACAGACCATTTTTATTAGGAAAATCCTTAAAAACAAGCTGTAAGATTCGCACCCAACCAGGCCTGAAGTTAGCCACACCGGGAGGTACAATTCGCCAGAGCACTACCGCTCTCTCCCCTGAATCTTCGACTCCACAACCCCCTAGCTCCTAGCCCCCCAATAGTATGAATTCATGAAAGACACATCCTTTGGAGATACCCTTTCCTTCTTGCATTTCCAAAATAAACCGTCGGTCTGATGCTCAGAAGAGCATTCTCGTGTTTTAAGAGTTCAAAAGACATTAATGATTAATTAAATTTAAAATGAGGCGAACAAGTCACTTCTGAAGAACAAATACAACATCCCAGCGACAGGGGAAAAGAAAAGTTGGAAAGAAATCCTCCCTGCGAACAAAAAAAGAGGCAGGAAAATCCTCTACCTAAATTACACTCCCCCCCCCGTCGCCCCCTCCCCCCCTGGCAGTTTTGTGCGAAAATGTCTTGGGCTCAAGGTAGTTAGTTACAAAGAGGTGGCCCGGGGCACAGCTGGGGCGCGTGGGTCTGGGTTCTCTGAACCCTCTCGGGTCACCGCCGCCTCCCTCGGGCACATTTCCGAACCGGAGGTGCTAAGGCCAGGCTGTGTTTTTGCCTGTTTGTTGTTGTTGTTTTCCGTGTGCTCCCGACACTCTGGAACCGGAGCCGGAGTGGGGCTGCGGGGACTCGGGGCGCTTGGGGACATTTACTCCGGGAGCGAGAGTGCGCGGGGCTGGCGGCCGAAGTCTGGTGTCCGACGAGCAGGGCGGAGGGAGGTCAGTTGCGCAGTGCAGGTTTGCGCCGACGCTGAAATGCAGCGTGGGCGGCGGCTCCGGGTGAGTCACCCCGGGGGGCGACACTCAGCCCCGGGGGCCGCGCTGGGGTCAGAATCGGAAGGAACGTTCTGTCCCGGAAAGGCGCGAAGCCGGGCGTTGGAGGCCCGCTGGCCCCGCCGGAGCCGCGTGTGCAGGCACTGAAAACTTTCTGAACACGACCGGGATGAACTTGAACATCCCGAGCTTCCGAACTCCAGCCGCCGGGGCGAGAATGCGGCAGCGCTGGGCCCCCCTCGCCCTCGCTTCCGCAGCGAGGGTTTACAGCTCCGCTCCCGCGCCCCGAGGGTCCCTTTGCACAAGAGAGCTGCTGGGGAGAGCGGCTTCCACTGGGTTTGGGCTTAAATAAAGAGCAGCTCAGCGATCGATTTGCTCCAAGTTGAGAAAACAGCACCTGATAATTAGTGTAACAGGTCAGCAGACCAAACCGCCTCCTAGATGAAGGCGCATGGAAAGCTGGCCTTAACGTTTATTCAGGGAAAGCGGGAAAGAGAGAACGTTTTCTTAAACCCACGGTCCCCCCACAAACTCAGATCCGGACAAAACTTTCTGCACGTGACGTTCACACTCCCTTTTCGACCACGAAGCCTTTCACCAGACTCTACCTCACAGTTAATTTTCTTCCTTCGCTCCCCCGACCTTTCCTGCCAGTTAGGGAGCAGAGGAAAGATTTTTCTTGAGGACAGTTTACACCGATCTCAGCTCGCAGCCCGAAAGAGAGCAACTCCTCGCAAAAAAAAAAAAAAAAAAAAAAAAAAAGGAAAAACTTTTTTAAAAAAGTTGACAGCCTTTTACAAACTTTCCACTTAAACTTCCGACACCGGTGCCTGTTCCGGGTCCCCGACGTGGGATGGTCGCTTTGGGGGGGGGTGCTGCAGGCATCTCTGGCCTGACTCTCGCGCCTCCAACCCCCTTCCTACCGCACAACACACACACACACACACACACACACACACACACACACACACACCCCTCGGGCCCGCCAGCGAGACATCTGGATCGGGACTCGAGTCCCGACCCAAGGGCAACTACACGCCAAGGCTGGCTCCAGGGCAGCGAGGGAGCAAAGGCGCGCGGGAGCCGGAGCGCACGACCGCACCGCTTGGCGGGGTCGGACCTCTCCCAACCCTCAGCCGATCCAGCATCCTTCCGACCATCTGCTCCTGTCACCAGCTCCTGGCTCCGCCCCCCTGAGCCCGCCCCTTGCCCCGCAGCCAATAGCAACCTCCGACCTCTCTCCACCGCCCCAAACCCTTTCCACACCCCCACGTTCCGGGAGCCGGTTGGCTGCTGAACGCTCAGCGGAGCGCCTGTATTTGCAGAGCGCTCCGGGTTTCTGGTAGGTGGACGGAGCCGTCAGTCCGGAAGGCTGGGCCCGCCCACCCCACCTCGGTCTCGGGCTCTCTTCCTGCGCAGTTCTTCGCAGCCTCCGCGGGGAAGTGCCGGGGCCGCTCCCGAGGCTCAGTGGGCAGGACCGCGAGAAGGCAGCCCCGGCGAGCGGCCGTGCGCACCGTCTGGAGTGGCCGGGGAGCGGGGGCGCGGCGTCCTCTTGCCCGAGCAGGAGCACCCTTCGGGCCAGCAGTTGCCGCCACCCCGACTTTCGTTCCAGTTGAAGCTCCTCCCGGGCAACATGTCAAAAGCCGCCACCGCTACAGCTGCCGCCGCCACCTGGGGAAGAGCGGCAGCGGCGGCGGCGGCGGCGGCCGCGGGCGCGCGGGGGCAATAAACCGACCCGCCCGGGCGTCCTGCGGGCCAGGGAACCCCCTCCGCGCTCACAGCTCCGGCGGGCCCCGCGCCATGTGCTGAGCCATGTCCCTCGCCGCGCCCCCGGGCTGCGCATGGGGCAGCGCCTGAGCGGCGGCCGATCCTGCCTCGATGTCCCCGGCCGGCTCCTGCCGCAGCCGCCGCCGTCCCCGCCACCGGTGAGGAGGAAGCTCGCGCTGCTCTTCGCCATGCTCTGCATCTGGCTCTACATGTTCCTGTACTCGTGCGCCGGCTCGTGCGCCGCCGCGCCCGGGCTGCTGCTGCTGGGCTCGGGGTCCCGCGCCGCCCACGCCCCGCCGGCCCCGGCTCCGGGTCCCGACGGGACTACCCCCAGGCTGCCGTTCCAGGCGGCGCCGGCCACCCCGCTGGCTGCGGGCAGGGAGCCGGCCGAGGGCGCCGCGAGCCAGGAGGAGCAGAGTCCCGAGACGCCGGACTCCCCCAGCCCCATCTCCAGCTTCTTCAGTGGGTCCGGGAGCAAGCAGCTGCCGCAGGCCATCATCATCGGCGTGAAGAAGGGCGGCACGCGGGCGCTGCTCGAGTTCCTGCGCGTGCACCCCGACGTGCGCGCCGTGGGCGCCGAGCCCCATTTCTTCGATCGCAGCTACGACAAGGGCCTCGCCTGGTACCGGTGAGTTTCCCCAGCAGGGCCAAGGGCAGGGGCGGCAGCCGCGATCCAGACCCGCAGAGGACGGAGACGTGGCATGTGCCGGGGAAGTGACAGGGGTACAGCCTCCGACCCCCGGGGCGCGGGGTGGGGCAGACAGAGGAATAAAGCGGCGGCGCCCGGAATCCCGCCCCGGCATGGTACCGGGTGCTCGGGGCTCCACTCCCCACAACCCATAGAAACTTCCCGAGGAGGTCTGGCAGCTCCGTGGCCTGCGGTGCCCCTAGAATTAATCAAAGGGGGGTGGTCAGCGACTGGACCCTCTTAACTGTGGCCGTTTCCCAAAGCGACCAATCCAGATCTGCTCGTATTTTATTTTTCCTCCCGGAGCGCCGGGACGTTCTGCGCCCAGCCGGTCACGGTCTCCACCCTAGACCAACTTCCAGAGCGGTTTCTGCTCCCCAGATGGGGAGGGGGGTGGGACAGACCGACGGCGTCTGTAAACTTTTTTGTTACAGTCGAACTCCTGGCTGGAACCCGAAGACTGCCAGACCCGCTTGGCTGGCGGGCAGCTTGGGCTCGGGAGGGCGAGCTGGGCGGGTGGCCCGGCGCCTCCGCCCGGCAGCCGGGCGGGCGGCGCGGAGCGTGGAGCGGTGCTGGTCCCTGTCGGGCAAAGTCGCGCACTGCAGCCGGCGGGAGCGGCGCGCGGCTTTGAAGGCTCCGGGGCGCCGCCGGCGCTGCTCGCTCGTTTCCGCCTCCCGGGCCTGGGTGCCGGGAGAGCGCGGGCCGGGACGCGTGTGTCCGCGGCCCTGCACTACGTCGGGGTGCAGAGAATGTGAGGGGTTCGTTGATTGAGAAATGTGCTTTTCCCGAAGGTCAGGCCTTTAGAAAACTTCGCTTCTCGGGTCAGGTTGTGGGGTCGGGTTGCCGCGGGGCAGCGAGCGGCCCTTGGGGTCATAATCACGACCTCTGCCCAACGCTTTCCAAAGCTACCCGTCTTTGGAGTGAGCTTTTGGGTTGACCGAGCTTCCGGTGAGGCGCGGGTGGGCAGGGGGTCCAGACTCCGGCCTTGGAAAAACTTGGTCGCCAACCAGGAGCCCGGCCAACGGCCTACACCCCTTCTCTCTGGTCCTGAGCCCCCAACCCTCGTGAGTGTGACTCTGGAGTGGCCGGCAGGCAGTCCTCCAGGCCCAAGATGCTCGGGACTTCGGGGAAACAAAAGGGGAGAGTCGGACCGAACCCGCGTTCCCTGCTCCCATCCCCCGCCCCCAGGCCCCGCGAAAGATAAAAGGGGGCTGACCCCGCGAATTAAAATCCCTCTCTTCCCAGCCTTGCCCTCCCGCTCCCTTTTGTCCTTAATGTTTTTATTATTGTCAGGAGTTGCCCGAGTCTCGAGGTTTAGCCAGCCGTGACAGTCACGCTTCCCACCGTTGCCGGGCTCTGGTGTCCGACGTCTGGATTCGCGTCCGGGTTCCGGCAGCTCGCTGGTGGCGCTGAGCCTCAGTGCTCCCATCCGCGCAGTGGGGATCCTGTGGTTGCCCCCGCCCCGGGCGGAGAGGAGCGCGCGGGTGCGCTCGGGTGCCCGGCAGCCACGTGGGGGCCTCTCCGAGTGTCAGTGCCGTCGGGTGCCTTGTTGTTCCTGCTTCTGCCACCACCTGCCCTCTTCCTCCAGGGATGAGCAATCTGGGGGCCGGGAGGGCAGGAACGTCTTTTCAGGAGGAACCCGCCGGGGGCCGGAGGCAGCCCGGGGTTTTCTAAGATCCGAAAGCTAGGGGCCGGGTCGGGAGGACCCGGCTGGAAAATCGCCGAATCGGCGGAGTCAGGCGGTTTTAGAAGCACCTGGGGCAGATACGGAAATCCCCACTGGAGGATTCGCGCGGTGTCTAGGCGGCCGCGCTCCACCTGCCACGTTCCTTTCGATGGACTCAAAACTGCGGAATAAAGAGCGAAGCCGCGCTGGAAAGGCTCGCCGCGCGCCTGCAGCGGGCAGCGCCGCAGCCGGGGAGCCTCGGGCGGGACCTGCGCCCGGGGCGGAGCGGGGGGGGCGCGGGGCGACCGGACTTGGGGGAGGCGGGAGCCTCGTCGTCTTCCCTTGCCAGCTCCCGGAACCGAGGGGCCGGACTGACGGGGACCGGGAGGCCCAGGGCCCTCGGCGGCCACCCCGCGGACCGGGGTGGCGGGAGGAGCAAAGTGCAGACCCCGCGGCTCGCCCCCCGCGCCCCGATCCCGGGCTGCCCCCGCAGCGCCCGGCGGGGCCGCAGGCTTAGTGGGTGTCTCTAAGAAAAAACAAGACAAAACCCAAGGCTTTTAAGGGCCATCTGCTTACTTCGTTTTTTTAATTGATGAAGGATACTCTGGATGTCTGGGCACATGTGTGGACTTAATTATTTTGAAGGCAGCCGTTTTAACTTGAGACAGACCACACCGGGAGGAGACCTGTCCCACGACGCTTTTCCTAAAATGCGGTGCCCGGGGAGCACCCCTCGCCCCGGCCGGATTTCGTTCTCTGGGCTCAGCCGAGCCTAGCTCCTCGCCAGAGGTGTGTCCCATTGTATCTATCTCCCGCTGTGTCCGGACGGTCAGGCCGCAGACTGCATAAGAGTGTAAATAATAATTAACCCGAGAGTTGCAGTTCGCGTACTGGTTAAAACGTGTCCTCAGAAGCAGAAAATAGGAGAGAGGGGAAGACATTTTGAAGGCATTTAGACATTTTGAAGGCACTAAGAAGCTAGGGGCACGGATGGTTGAATCCGAGAGTCAGGCGTGGCGGTCCGTGGGGGAACCGGGGTCTTGGCTGTGTCTGAGCAAGTCGTTAATAGGTTTAATCGGTTGATAACACACTGTTGCTAGTGGCCTAACCGGTAGCCCAGAGCCTGGGCAGATTTGCGTTAAGTCTTTGGATTTGATCGTAGGTCTTTTACCCTCGGCAGAATGAGACAGTAGCAGGCCGAGCTGCAGGGATCATGGTAGGAAGGAGCCTACCAGGGTGGCGACACACGTAGCTGACCTTGCCACCCGCCAGGAATCAGGAATTTTCTGCTGCTTCACCTGCTGCTGCAGGAAAAAAAAAAAAAAAATTGTTAGTAAGTGCGGTTCATCTGCTCCGGACCTGCGTGTTTTAGTCTGGGATTAAGACTCTTGGGGGTTTATTTTTCCAGTCCATTATCCAGCTCGCTCTTGCTTTGATCAGGCCTCCCAAACTTCACAGGTGCTTCAAGGACCCCATGGGTTGGCTTATCAAGACTTGGGGTGAAACCGGCCTTTACCTTCTGTTCCGTGGTGGTGAAGGTGTTTGAGAAATAATGGGGGCACCTTACATACCCCCAGGTGGAGAAATCACCCACCGCCTACACTGAGGCTCTGAACACTGGTTTAAACTTGGAATTTAAAATTAAATATGTACATTCTGTAGTAAGTTTCTCTTTTTGATTTCGCTTAAGCTCGGTAGATTTTCAAGAATTGTAATGACCCCAGTTTGGGAATTAAGTTAGCTAAATATTGTGTGATTATTATCGTGATTTTTTTTTTTTTTTTTTTGAGAGAACTATGCCTTAGATGTTACAGCGCCAGAACCCCTTCTCCGCCTTGACTCTTCTTTGCATTTTTGGTTGTACAAAGAAGCTGACACTTGAATGCTGTGGCCACGTTAGAAAAAAAAAGTATGGCGTGTGGGTGGTTTTATAATGTTGATAGCTAACACTTACTGAATGTTTTCCCTGTGTGCCAGGCACTGTTTCAAGTTTTACAGGATTAGCACATTTAATCCTGGTTAGAGTCCTGTGAAGTAGGTACTTCTATAGGCCAAGAAACACAGGCACAGAGAGGTTAAGCGACTGGCCCAAGGCCTCACAGCCAGAAAGTGACAAAGCTTAGTATAGCAACCCAGGAGGTTCTGATCCAGAGGTCACTCTGGGCTGTGCTCCCTCCTTGCTTAAAGTGACCAGGACAGGAGGCTGGTCCTAGATGAGGAGTTCAGAACTGGGTTAGCTTTGGAAGAGTTTTGAGTTGTCTCTTGTACCTCTCGTGACCTCAGTGTAGACTGCTCACTTACATCAGCCCCAGAATAGGAGAGTTGCTGCATCCCATGTTGGCTTATAAACTAGAGTAAGGATAATTCTATCACTATAGAAGTTTCATTTCTATGCCTGCACAGGACAGAGCCAAAGGAGTCATTAAAATTACAAAAATATCCTCAAATACAAAGGCTGAGAAAACATGATGTCCCTATAGAGTAGATTTATTCTCTTCCATTTGCCCTGTTTTTTTTTTTTTTTTTGTTTTAAGGCTGGGGAGGGGGGTGTGTGGGAGGGCATAGAGTTAAAATAAGATGTTCCAGAACTTTCTTGGGATGAATTTATTCATTAAAAAACAAAAAAAACAGTCCCCCAAATCAAAACTGAAAACTTGCACTTACCAAACCAGAAGACAGTTAAAACGAACACGTGGAGCAGATTTCTTTAGAATTAGATTCTAACACCCAGTAACTTCGGAAATCTCAGACTTGAAAGCCAGCAGCGGAAAATAGCAACTTTTCCTACACTTCAGTTTCCCAAATGCCGAGGAAACTAATTTCTCCTCTGTTTTCCTAGACTAGCTCTGAAAACTTGGTGGCAAGGACCGCTTCTGTCTTCACTGAGGGAAATTTAAGATACGATCTGATTGGAGATAATCCTTTTTGAAGTAATTGCACTTTCTCAGTCCTGGAGTTCAAACCAAATATGCAACTCACTTCAGGCTTCTGGGTGAAGATCAAAAATCTCCATTTATATGCAACAATTTGAAATACAAACCATCATGTTACAGAGCTGTCAAGATTTATTAGCAAGACAGTGCAGCATGTGTTGAACTCTGTTTTTAATTAGGCACCTAAATTAGACCATAAAATGGTTGATTAATCTTTTACAAGTTGAGGGGAAAATATAACATAAATTAACCTAATCATAAGTGTTTCCCCAGATGCTCTGAGTTAATAAAATAGTCAATATTTAATAGCAACCTATTTGTTTTAGATTTAAAAAATGCTGAAATGTAGGAATTACACTTCTCTTTCAAGTGATAGGGCATTATTGAACAGGCCTTTAAAAAAAATAGCCTAAAAATTTTTTTTTTAAATTAAATTAAAATATTAAAAAATATTTACCGAAATAAGATACCATAATTAGGAATTAAGTGTGGAGTAAACTAGATTTTGCCTTTTTAACAGAGCCAGGAGTATTAAAAACTTAGCATTTAATAGAGACTAATATTTATAAAGACCTGTCCCCAGCTAAAGTTGTATTGTTTGAGATTTTTGAAGTGATCTGTCACAGCTGTTTTTCTAGTTTGGGTGTTTTTTTTGTTTGAAGCAAAACTTTTTGAGATTAAAAACAAGTCAATGTGTCACACAACCTCATTCCAAATGCATATGCTGGTTTTACCTTTTTGTTTAAAACGTGTTGTGTAGGATATAAGGTTTTCTGATTACATAAGTTGACCCTTAAATAAATTTTTTTTTTAAGATTTTTATTTATGTTTGAGAGAGAGACAGAGTGTGAACTGGGGAGGGACAGAGAGAGAGGGAGACACAGAATCTGAAGCAGGCTCCGGGCTCTGAGCTGTCAGCACAGAGCCCGATGCGGGGCTCGAACTCACAGACTGAGATCATGACCTGGGCCGAAGCTGGACACTTAACCGACTGAGCCACCCAGGCGTCCCAAGTTGACCCTTTTTAATCACTAACATTACTTAGAATTAAAAGTGCTCCAGGAATTTAAAAAGGAAAAAAAAAAAAAAAAACCCAGCCCACTAGTGTTCTGAATCCAGGAAGTGGCATTTATTTAGAGCTTCAGAAGTGACCAAGATCGCTTGCAAGACTGCTTTCTGTGTCAGTAGTTTTTCAATACTTTGTGTCCTCACTCTATGAACATGGAAATTCACTTGATTGACAGAGACACAAAATGTCTACTGGAAAGGCAGCGCATAATGAGCATTTCTTTTGCTGTGAATAGAGTTAGTTTCCAAATAGGGCGCTACCTCTCTCATTTAACAGTGGGTGATTTCAGACAGTAAGGGAAATTTCGGCGCTAGGCTGCCGGGACAGTCCGGAATCCCAGCAAAATGAATTCCCGAAGTATGTGGCATATTTTCAAGGGTAATGGATACAATATGGTGCCTACCTCAAATGAAAACATTTACCATGACGGAGAAGAAATGAGATACTGGTATCTTTGAAAGCTACTTGTAAGTAGAGCATGAAGCTTTTTCTAATATTTAAAAGATTACCTTGTTAGAAATCTCCGATTGCTCTCAAAGTATACCAAAATAAAACTAACACCCAATAAAACTGGTGTTAGTATTATCGGTGTGTATATATATATTTTTTTTTTTTATATATATTTATATATTTTATATATATTTTCTGAATTTAGATATGGGGAAAAGTTGAGAAGGGAGAAGCAATTACCAGCTTTGAATAACATGATGATAAATATTTTTCATTGCAGCCAAGAGGCTATGTGTCAAAATACTGTTAATGCTAATAAAACCCATTCATTTTCTTTGCAGATAGAGAGGAGTTGTTGATTTCCCTTATATCTATATCTTAAATTCTTTAAACACACACTTTTGTGGCTTGAAACGTTAAAAATAGCTTACATTCCTGGGTCACTCAAAAAATTTTACCTCCTTGCATCATGGGTGTAACATGTTTAAATAGCAAAGCTGTACTGAACAGTGTGTTCGCCCCCCAGAGAGAGTTGCTTTTAGAAACCGGTAGGACTGTGGATCCGGTTAGAGAGGCACTACAGAGGGCAACTGGGATTTTCTACTTGCATTGTAATAAAAGTATGTATGTACATACATATATTCACTGGGACTTTAACTTGGTATGTTTGTTACGGAGCAGATAAGCTCTTGGGATAAAATATTTTTCTCCTAAATTCAGCAAATGTGTTAAAAGAAGACTCTGGTGTAGCATCAGGTTTGGTTGTTATTTAAGCCCAGGCTGGACTCCCGTCTTGCAAAGGGATCAGTATTTTTAAACACTTTGGACAAGAGTGTGAATGATTCCATGTGTTCTTCAAGCAGCTTGGGGGCGGAGGATTGAGACCCCCTGTTCTCCCCCCCCCCCCAATCTCTGTCGCACTCAGTGCACAGGGTTACACTTGCTCAAGAACTCATACAGTGCTGTTAGATTGTTCTGGGCAACGTGAAGCTTGGGGGCAACAAATGGAGAGTGAAAGAAATACACATATATGGGGAAGAGAAGTGAGAAGCGGCAGATTTCTCACGCACACCCTCGACTGAATGGCGGAGGGGCAGGGGGGAAGATCTGATGACAGAAGTGTCCGGCATGGCCCCACAAAGACCCCCGGCGCGGCCACGTGTCTGCCACCATCGGGGAGCTAGCCGAGCGCTCGCCTAGACCAGGCGTCTTGGAAGGTGGCACAGAAAATGGCTCCGCGGCTGGGATCCGTCAGCACGGTCCCTGTGTCGCGTGGGATCGCTACATCTGGTCCAGGATCGCTGAGCCCCGGAGACAGATGGCGGAGCTTCCCTTGTCGGGGGCGTGGCGGGGGCGGCCCCTCCGCCCCCGCGGGTCGCCCGCTGCATCCACGTGACCAGCCCGAGCGCCTCGCTGCAGCCTCACCTGTTGGGTCGAGCCGGGCGGAGCAGCCCGCGCTCGCGGTGGCGGGGAGGGTGCCGGCGGGCCGCGGCCGCGCGCTGATTGGTCCGAACGGTTTCCAGGAGGCCAATGGCGTTCCGCCTGCGAGGCAGCCCCGCCCAGAGTGGGCGGGCAGAGCCGGGGCGGGCGGGATTTCCCCGCTGCCAGCCATCCCTCGGGTGGGGCTAAGCGGGTCCTGAGCCCTCGTCGTCCTCCCAGCCCGGCGCCCAGGCGGGTCCGTTTGCTCGCTTCCTTTCTTTCCCCGCCCTCTGTGTGCTCGGAACCCTCCGGCACAATTTCCCCTGCCTCCTGGAGGGGAGGTGTGTGTTCTCGAAGTATATGCCTCTGTTGGGTAGAGCTGGGGGTGCAGATCGGCCTCGGCCTCGCTGAATCACTGGCTTGTCGGGGCGCGGGCAGAATGAATGAGTTCTTGAGATGGGCGAGGAAACTGCCTTTTTAAGGAGAAGGGGATGAGATGGCTCGGAAGGAAGTGAATCAGCAGAGTCCGTTTTCAAGCAGCACGTGTGTTCTCTTTCTCTCTGGGGGAGGAACTGTGTTCTCCTGGGTTCACTCACTTCTGTAATGGGTGCCTGGAATGCGAGTCAGCAGGTCCCGTGGGCACCCCAAACTAGCTTTATTTTTCCTGAATGGGGCCGGTTAAAGGGCAGGATGAAGAGAAAAGGTGGAAGAGGCCCCGGGTGGGGAGGAGAGGAGGCTAAGGAAAAAGCAAATAACTCAAGCCCCTTCTGATTCCTGAGTCTCTGCTGGACGGAGACCAGGTGGCTCAGCGCCCCCCTTCTCCCCCCCCCTCCCCCCCCCCCCCCCCCCCCGGCAGTGCCCTGAGTCCAGCAGCTGCCCCCTACCCGCAGGGGGTTGGAATGGCTCCGCGTGTGCAACCCCGGAGCGCCCTTCTGCCCCCAGCCCCCAGCCTGCATATGGACATTCACAAGGTTACCCTTGTTTAGTGCAGCGGAAGGTTCGAAGGACCACCTTAAAACGCCTCCTGTCACGATGGATTTACACCATGCACTGGGACCACTGTCGTGCATTTGGAGCAGACCCTATTTTGGAGGGCGGATCTTTTGCAGAGATGTAGGAGATGATCTGTATTAAAAGAACGGGGCGTTGGCCTAAGACAATGCTCTTTGCTGCAGGAGATGTTGAAGAAACGCAGGATTTGGATCTCGGGTCCATTAAAGTGGTCTCCCCAGGGGAGAAGACACACTAAGCAGACAATTAAGAGAACAGTCTTATACCCCCAGATCACTCCCAGTTCCTTCCCCCCCCCCCCAGCTGAAAGGCCTCTCCCTCCCCCCGCCAACTTGCTTGTTTCCAGACCTGGCTCAGCCCAGCTATTCCTCTTGATGTGCTGTTCCTAGGGTCCCTGGTGCCCTCCAGGCTGATTGTTCCAGAAATCTCCAGACACTTAGCATATGCTAGTGCTGCCAGTTAACACAGATACACAAAGAAGTAAACATCCTGTTCCCAGCCCAGAGCTTTTACAGAAGCCCCAAGTGGGTGAGTGGGTGTGGGGGGGAGGGGTGAGCACAGAGAATAGGGGAGGAGAGCCCATTGCTACTTTGTCACTGACTTGAAACACTCAAATGGAAGAAGTCAAAGGTGACCATTTTGAGCCTTTTTCTGCAGTCAGTGAAGAATACATTCTCCTAAATCATGCTGACCTATTTTTCCCCACTCATTTAACAAGGGTTTATTGAGCATTTACCTTTAAAAAAAATGTGTATTTATTTTTGAGAGAGCACAAGCAGGGGACGGGCAGGGCGAGGGGGCCAGAGGATCTGAAGCAGGCTCCGTGCGGACAGCAGCAAGCCCAACGTGGGGCTCGAACTCACGAACCGTGAGATCATGACCTGAGCCGAAGCTGGAGGGACTCTCAACCAACTGAGCCACCCAGGTGCCCGGAGCGCTTGCTTTTTAAAGAACATGCAACCTTTATCTTTCAAAAGCATTTTTAGGATCACGGCAAATTGGAGTGAAAAGACCAGAGTTCCCAGGTACGCCCTGTCCTCACAAATGCACAGCCCCCCTCACTGTCCCCATGTATCACCAGAATGGTACATTTGTTACCATTGATGACCTTGCATGACACATCATTATCATCCAAAGTCCTTAGCTTACGTTAGGACTTAAAGAGTTTACAACATTGCTCTTCATGTCCTGTTACAGCTTTTGACAAACGTATAATGACATGTACCCATTGTTTTAATATCCTACAGAATAATACGATTGCCCTAAAAATGCCCTGTTGGAGCACTCGCTTTTCTCAAGTGCTATCCGTGGCAGCCAATGGAAATACGAGAGACGTGAACTCGTTCTTGAGGGGCCTGTTTGAACCGGGGAACTAAAAAAATCTACAGGTTCAAAGACGCCGCAAAGCAACTTAAGCACTGATTTAAAAAATCGTTTGTCCTGGGGCGCTTGGATGGCTCAGTCGATTGAATGTCTGACTTCGGTTCAGGGCATGATGTCACACTTCGTGAGTTCGAGCCCCGCATCCGGTTCTGTGCTGACAGCTCAGAGCCTGGAGGCTGCTTCGGATTCTGTGTCTCCCTCTCTTCTCTGTCCCTCCCCTGCTCGCACTCTGTCTCTCTCAAAAAAGTGAGTAAATGTTAAAACAAAATTAAAGTCGCTAGTCCTGCGAAATCACTGGTAATTCCGAAAACCCTTTTGAGGAGAATGGGAAGCGTTCGATGAAACAGTGAAAATTGAAATGTGATTTTGTACAGTTTACTTTCCAGGAGCTTTCCAAAGACCGCTAAGCAGATAGGAAGGAGAGGGAGGGTCCATTACTATGTGATACAGTAGGGGGGGAAAAATGGCTCAGCGTTAGTGAGTGAGGGCCTGCTGTGTGCAGGGAGTGATGCTTCTGTGTGATTCCCCCCCACGTGGTGGAGGAGGAAAGGGAAACTCTCAGAGATTGGTTGCCTAAGGTCCTACAGCTAGCTAGATCTGCAGGGGGTCAACCTCTTGAACCCAAAGCCCTCCCAGATGGCCCTTCGGACGCCCCATCTTGGAGCTCCTGTACATGGCGGAAGTTCCACCTGGTGTTCCAGGGGGCCGCTTCAAGCCATCTCTTCTCTTGTTTCCCTCCTCCCCACCCCCACAAAGACACACAGACTTTTTCACATTAAAATATCCCCAGGGTTATAGTTTCCCTCTCTTTTTCTGTCCCCGTGCCTACTTTTCCTTCTGCCCACACCCGCTCCTCAGCCTCAGCTCTGTTGGAATGACACGGGCATTTGATAGATGGCAGTTTTCATGATACCTATGTCACAGTCACTTTCACATCACCCCTGCAGCCCCTACTCTAGTGCTGAGATCTGTGTATTTGATCCCCCTTTTCTGACCGCAACCTCCCTCCATTTCTTCACTTACCAACCTGTTCTCTTTCACCTGTTCTTTGAGCCTGCCCGCCACCACCACCGCACCCCAATTCTTGGTTCTCAGGATCACTGAAACTCTGCCGCTTGCTCCCTATGCCCTGTTGCTTTCCTTCTGCGTTCTCTGATGCCCTAACCACCGTTGTCCCTACCAGCGGAGACCTCTTGCTTTGTACTGTCCCCAGCCGCTGTGCAGGAGAAGGTCTTAACCGTAGAGCAGACCTGGCCCATGCTGAGTTTATGCCCTTGTCCGAGAACTTGGCTCTCACTGTGCAGCTTGCTGGCCGTTCAGGTCACCACCGCTTACCCATGCCAAGACCCGTTGTGTACAAAGGAACTTCGGATGGCATCGTCTTCCTTCAAGCACCCGTTCAGAGAACTCCTACACGGGCAGAAACCACAGAGAGACCGTGGTCTCTGTAGGAACATCGCGCACTTAAAATCTTCTCAACGTGGCTTTAGTTTCTGCTTATTTTCTTTTCATTCAGTGTCTTTTCATTCAGTATCGCCTTTCTCCTTTTCCAAGACTTCCCTTCTTCGTTGCTAAGAAGTGTCGCGTTCTCTCTTTTCTGCGTGCTTTGAAGAAAATCCGAGACATCGCATTATTTTATCTAGAGGCCTGGCTTTTTTTTAAGTCGGATTCTTATTTCACGTACCTACAAGAAAGTGTGCAAAGCAAGAATGTGCAGCCTGATGACTCTTCACAAAGTCAACATCCCCAGGTAATAGGGGCTTAAGAACTCACCGCCCCCTCCAAAGCCACCCTCGTGCCCCCTTCCAGTCACTGTCCCTGTCCCAAGGACATACCAACCCTCCTACGTTCCACCATCACGCATTGTGGAACTTAATATACATGAAATACTTGAGCGAATACTTGCAACGTTTTAAAAACATGTAAATTCATCGCTGATATTGACAGACTCCGAAGTTTCGCAAGCAAATCTGGGTTTTCTGATTCTTTCACAAAGGGCGGGACCAACAGCTGGCTGGAACCGGAAGGCAGCCGCACCTGTGAATGGGGTTATGTTCTTTTCCCGTTTGACACAGCCCTCACTGCTCCTTACTGTCTCCCACTGGGCCAGCTTCGCTCGTCTGTTACTTGCCTGGTCCTGGGTCAGGTCGGTGCCAGAGTGCTGGCTGCACACTGTCCCCTTCCCCCACCCCTTCGCCTCGTTTTTCAGGTACACACTATTTCAGAATTAAACTCCCTCCGTCTCGTTGTTCGTCGTGGACGTTCTCGTTAGATTTGGGGGTTAGCCATTTCTCGTTGGACTTGGTTTTCGTCGGGCGCCTCTGTAAAAATCCTGGGAGAGGTTGCACGGAGCTCCGAGGCTCGCTGGGGCCATTTGAAATCAGAATCCTCGTCGTCAAATTTGTTCTAATGACCCGCTTCTATTTAAAAGATGTTTTGGGGGGGCAACCTTTTCCCACAGACTTTGTGACCTTCGGGAAGTCGCTCTGTGTCTTTGGTGTCAGCATCCCCACGTGTACAACGGAGGTGAGCCCGTATTTCCCCAGTCCACTGGGGATGTGTGGTCCTACTTCTCGTGACTAGTACACAGCTCATGCCCTGTGCAACACGCATGCTGGTCTATACCCCTCAGTGAGTTCGCTGAGCAGGACCTGAAGTGGGCTCCAGGCTCTGAGCTGTCAGCATAGACAACAAGCCCCAACGCGGGGCTTGAACCCACCATCCGCGAGATCATGAGCTGAGCTGAAGTCAGACGCTTAACCACCTGAGCCACCCAGACGCCCCACTTAATGATAGCTTTAAATGCCGACTGTCCGGTGTTAACATTTATCTTCTTGAGGACGGTTAGCAGGTGGCCTGCCAGCCACACTCTGAGAAGTACTGTTTCCAGTTCCTTCAACGAACAGAAAGTTCTGGAAAGATGAATAGGTGATAACACGGAAGAAATGGTTCCGTGTTTGGGCGTTAAAGGTCCTGAGAAGCACTACGGCCCGAAACAAAACACAAAACCAAACCAAAAAAAGCCCAGACAGGACAAAACAAAAATCTGTTTTCTTTTCTTGGAGCTGGCATTCCCCGCCCCCACCCCCACCATGTACAGGATTCTCTTTTCATTCAGTATCACCTGTTACTCCACGAAGCGGTGCTTGTCCTGATGCCACTTTGGGGTACATTAGCAGACCAGGTCCCCAGGGTTTCTTACACTTTGAAGAATTTGACCCTGGACCCTGTGCGCTCTCTGTCCACCTTTAAAAAGGTGCCCCTTTGGGGCGCCTGGGTGGCTCAGTCGGTTGGGCGTCTGACTTCGGCTCAGGTCATGATCTCACAGTCCGTGAGTTTGGGCTCCGTGTCAGGCTCTGTGCTGACAGCTCGGAGCCTGGAGCCTGCTTCGGGTTCTGTGTCTCCCTCTCTCTCTGCCCCTCTCCTGCCTGCCTTCTCTCATTCTCTCTGAAAAATAAAACGTCACAAAAAAGCAACCTGAGGTGTCGTCGTCCCTTTAACCGCCCCCCTCCTCCTCCCCACGGTGATAGTGCAGAAAAAGTAAAGAAAGAGAAGGGGTGGGGGGGTGGGTCACGGTAAATCAGGGGAGCCAGCCCGGGCGGAAAGTTGCTGAGGCTGAGGCCAGGGGAAACCGACTTGCTCATGAGGACTTCAAGTCGGGTCTCGCTGCAAGCTTCTTTAGAAGGCTTCGCCCGGCTGGTGTGCCCTGAGCAGGCTAATTGCTGGTTCAGCGTTCCTCCAAGAAGCTTATGTCTGCTTTCAAAGGTGAGGGCCCCGTCTCTGCTTGCTGGTGCAGGGGGGCGGGGGTGGAGGGCGAAGTGTGTCTTATTGTATCAGAGCACCAGCAGGATTGCTCACGCCCCGGACTGAGGTCTCTGGGAAATAACCGTTCACTAGCCGCACATAAACATCAGCGCCCTCGAGCTGCAGAGGGAGCCAATCACTTTAAAAAAAAAAACAAAACAAAACAACCTTGCATTTTCCCTTTTGTTGTCTGGGGCCCAGGGGGAACCCTTGAAAGTGTTCTTACTACCCACGGCACCGGAAACGAAGGAAACTTTAAGATGAGGTGTCCCTGGGAAAGAAGGCGAGTGGAACCTTTTAACGGAGAGCGAGAGGGGGATTAATTTACCTGTTTGTACCACACTTAAGTTACGGCAGTATCTGGATTTCCCCTCCAAGCACTCTAAACTTGCTAGATAGAATGACCTTCTTATCTGCAGGTACGCTTACCATCGACTCCTTGTATTTGGGGACATTCTAACACCTGTTTGCATCGCCTCCCTCACCTCTGCCCTGGGCTCTCGCTTACAGGGGGGGATGTCTGGCGGGGGCTTTTCACGTGGTCTGGAGGCGCGGACCGTTTCACACCAGAGTGGGGGCCCCCACTGCACGGACTTGACTAGTTTTTCATTCTTATCGCGCTTCCCTTCCTATAAAGTTACGTATGTTTTAGCGAGATATTTAATACCCGTCTTCTCTTTCTGTGGGGCCTTCTGGAAATCGGGCAGTAAGGCAGACTTCTCGCCAAGCCATGGCCAAGGCATCTGGATGGTAGAAAGAGGTGTGTGGGCTGAGCACTAGGGGATGGGGTAGGGCAGAGGGAGTGTCGGGATTGGGAGAGGAAAATGGCTCAGAAGTTGAATGTTATGTTGGGAGCCAAGCCTTTATCTTACTGGCCAGAGGGATTTGTTGGGGGGGAGGGGGGCGCACAGCTGAGCCTCCCCTACTGAAGAAATTTATAGATGCTTACGTGAGTTTTGCACTTGAATTCTTTCCATGCAAGCATCTGCTCCCCGGGGTACTCATGAGAAGGGATGGGGCTCTCTTTGTCACTTACTCCAGACCCCACCTCTCCCTACTGCCTCCCTGGGTAATTTGGATGACTGTCCCGGAGGGCCTTTGCTCCGTGGTCTGAATTGAAGTGTTGGGGGAGCCTTGTCCACGTCAGCATGGAAAAGTGACTGCAGGTACCCATCCCATGGGGCTTAGGGGCTGCATTTCCCTGGGGGGGGGTGTGGGGAGGCAGGGGGAGGGCTCAGGAGAGCACAGCCAGGGGGCTCCTGATGAGGGGTCTGCCCCATGCACCTTTCTCCTTCCCTCTGCCTTTCTTTTCCTCTGTCTCGTCTGGTTCTGTCATTCACAGTTACCCTTAGCCTTGTGTTTTCCTCCTGTCGCAGCTGGAAACAAATACAGAATGTGGCTCGTGGCTTTTTGTGTCTGTTCTATAAAAAGAGCATTTGCGGGGGAGCACATGTGCTGGCTTCCTCAGGACTTAAGCTTTTGTGCGTTTTAAGGTCTTTGATCAAAGAAGCCACCTCATCTGAACCCAGATGGTGTCTTTCGGGGATGTCAGTTGTGGGCGGGAGGGGGTGCATGGGCCCACCACCTATTGGTGCCTGTGCCCTGTGGCTCTTCGGCCTCTACCTGTGGCACATGGATGGTCCGTAGGTCCCTCAAGCTCGAGGTGCGTACCCCGCACGAGCAGACGGCAGAGGTCCGGCTGCAGGGAAAGATAACACCGAGCGTTTGCACCGTTCAGGCCCAGCCGTGGGCTTTGGGTCCTACACGTCCGGCCCCACTCAGCGTTTCGCACGTGAGTGCCATGAAGAAGCTTCCAGCTGCTTGTCGCTTACACTCTGACGTGGATTTGGTGCTGTTTCGCGGCCATGGCAAAAATCCTTGGGCTTCTCTGTGCTCGGGGGCGCGGATTGAGGGGACCGCCGGGAGGAAGCCAGTGTCAGGGACAGCCCTGAGGACCGTGTCCCCTGGAGCCCAGCGGCAGGGACGGAGAGCTAGGGAGGGCTTCCCTTAGCTCCGGGTACACGTGACCATCCACCGGTGTTGCTTTTTGTTCCCGATGGCTGCGTAGATCTGATTAATATACGGAGCATCTATCCTGTGCCAGACTCTGGGGCCGCAAAGATGTGTTCATTTCTGAGATGCTGTTGCGTGTTTGTTTTATCAGCCCGGCCGGAGCCTGTCCTCGTGAAATTTGCATTCTCCTGGGGAGGCGGGCAGTAAAGGCATAGCAGGTGAACGAATAAAACTAGAATACTCCCACTGATAAGAGCCAGAGGAGAAATAAAACAGGACGGGGCATTGGAGGGTTAGCGGGGAGGAAAGAGCTGCTTTAATTTTAGGCAGGGGGTCTTTTTCAAGAGGTGATGTTGAGGAGAGGCCTGAATGAAGAGAAGGGGTGTCCGAGGGTCCAGGAGGTGGGAACCTGCCCCCAGAGAAGGCATTGTGACCACAGTGAAGAGATCAAAGGAAGTTGGGGGGGGGGGAGGGAGGACAGAGAGGAAGCTCTTTATGTTCTTAATGAGGATGCCAGTTGGGGGCTCTGTGAATGGGAGGGCCGGGATCTGACCTACTTTTTTAGAAAAACCCTGACCACCCCATAGACACTGGCCAGGGAGAGTGCGGCTGCGGGCAGGGGTTGAGATGGTTTAAGTACAGTGGACCTTGATGGATGCAAAATGAGAGGCCTGGTTAAGGGGCGCCTGGGTGGCTCAGTAGGTTAAGCGGTTAAGCGTCTGACTTCGGCTCAGGTCACGATCTCGCGGTCCGTGAGTTCCAGCTCCGCGTCGGGCTCTGTGCTGACAGCTCAGAGCCTGGAGCCTGTTTCCGATTCTGTGTCTCCCTCTCTCTCTGACCCTCCCCGATTCATGCTCTGTCTCTGTCTCAAAAATAAATAAACATTAAAAAAAAAAAAAAAAAAGAGGCCTGGTTAAGGCAGGAAAAGATTGCAGAGGGAGACCTGTTCTGGATGGAGAAGGATCTCTACTGGGAAGGCCTCAGAGAGGAGGGGGCACCCTAGTTAAGGTTTTGACGGGTGAATAGGAGTTTGTGTGCAGACCGTGCGGGGAAAGGGGTCTTCTTGGCAGAAGGAATACAGGTGGAAAGGCAAGGAGGTCTACGTGAAAAGGTGTGGATGTGGGGAAGGATGGGCAGAGGAGAAACATAATAATTAGGGTAGGACAGCGTCAGAAGGATTGATGTCTTTGGTGAGTGAGCCTTAACTTCATGACTTCAAAGTGCCATTGGTAGCACTGTTTATCCCGCACCTTCCCCCCCTTCTCTCTCTCTCTCTCTCTCTCTCTCTCAAGTATTTCAACTTGGAAGTGGGATTTACAAGATGCCGTCGAGTAGCGTTCAACAGGCATCGCTCCCGCCAGCGATCAGAAGAGAAGCGCCCAGAAAACCCGGCAATTGCCAGAGATGCTCACAGGATGTGTCCCGGGACCCACGTCCCCTAAGCCGGTTGCTTTTTTGCTTGTCTGGATGGAGCCTTTCATTAGGGTAAAGCCTAAAGCCATGTAATTAGAAATTCCACCGCTTGGCTCTTCGGACCTACAACAGAACAGCTCCGTGGACGCTCGGCTCCAGCATTCTTAGAAGCTGAGCAGGGCCGGGCGGCTGGTGCCCAAATGCCAAACCTGGTAATTAAGAGGTGGCTTGGCAGGCACACACCTGTTCTGGGTGTGCAATTAGTGCCTGCCGCCCTTGTTACTGGAGGTTGTACCTCTGCACCGACCCCTGGGGGGGGGTTGTGGGGGGTGGGGGGGTACGTATGTGTCGATTTCCCCCCTCCCCCTCCCTCTCTCCTCCTCCCACCCCCTTTCCTTTCTTCTTTACTCATCTGAAGCCATCTTTCTCTGTTGTTTTTTTTTTTTTTTTTTTTTTCTGGATGCCACGTTTCCGATCGTTTAGTCCCAAGCCGCCCCTCTCGGGATTCCGCCGGGAGCAACCCCGGTTTTATCCGAAAACCAGAGTAAGAGGCTCTCGCGCCTTTTGCCGTCGTTGTCTTTTCTTACCGTTCAGGAGGGCCGTTGCAAAGAAGGGGACCAGCTTGGAAGGCCAGAGGGGAATGATACTTGGGAGGAGAGCATTTGGTGGTGTGGGGTTTTTTTTTTGTTTTTTTTTTGTTTTTTTTTTTTTTTTTTTTGGTTTTTTGTTTTTTTCCCCAGGAATTGCTCATCAGATACTTTTCCAGTCTGCATTCCTGGTTTATAGCCAGGCTAATTTAATTTCCAGCTGAGAGGCTACTCCCCATATGATGGTAATCTCAAATAGTTAATGAGCTAGAAGAAGAGGCAGCCTATTGAATTGATTCGTGGGGCTCAGCTCAGCGGTTTCTCAGTACTAATTTATCAGCCTGTTTGTTTCTGGGTTTGGGAGGCTCGTTCAGCCTGGCACGGCCTCCTGGATCTCCCCGCTCCCAGAGGTGGATTGAGCTGTGCCTTCTGGCCTCTGGACATTCGGAACCAGCTCGCCTTTCCTTTTCACACCTGGCTTCCTCAAAGGGAAGGAGAGCAGAGGAGATAACCTTGGGTCCGTGCGTCTGTCTAGGACACCTGTAAAGCACACCAAGAAAAATCCTGAGTCTCCTTTCCTTCCCTCCAGCCAGGAGGGCGCGTATCACCGGCAGAGCCTTTTGGGCCTGCTGCTTTGAGCCACGCTGCCCTGTCACACGGGTCCTAGGATCTGGGGCGAGGGCTTTCCTCCTGCAGAACGCCAGCACCGCTGAAAAAATTAAAGGCTCGAGCGCGCACCGGGAAGAGTGACAGAGGAATTAGGGCCATGCTTGGGAGAAGCTAATCTGATTATTTTCGTTTGTGTGATCATTTGTTTCAGTAGGGTTGAGTTGAGAAATGAACTCGAATAAAAAGCATAAGAGCACGAGTGCAGGGAACCAGTAAGAGGTTTAGCTCCTAGTTTCTAAGTTAATCTCTCTGGGAGCGTGTGCACGCACACACGTTTATTGAACGCAAGTAGGTTTATTTCATTATAATTTATGCCCCGTGTAATTCCCCAAATTAACTTAAAAACAAGCCTGTTTATTTCTTATCATCAGAAAAGGAGAGAAGGTGGAAACCTTTTAGGAAGCGGATGGGTGATACCAGATGGGTCGGTGGGTCAGGTGGATGACTGCTGTGTTGGAGCCTTTTAATCCTGGGGGCCCTTAGAAGTGTCGAGAACTGGGATGGACAGTGAGATCCGGAGCTGAACATTCTGATGTCCGAGGCCAGGCTCTGCCATTGCCCCGTGTTTGATTTGGGGCGGCCCCGTTTAACCGCCCCCAGCCTCAGTCTGCCCATTTCAAAGATGGCGCACCCTGCCCATTTCAAAGATGGCCCCTGAGAAGGTTGGTGTTGGAGAGGCAACCAGATCCTGGAGACACATTCCTTTCTGGTGAGTAAAATGCGGAGTCGGTCTCAGAATTGACCTCCTCATGGTCAACGACGAGAGAACCATCTTCTGACAAAAAGGAAGCTCGTGTATTCTTTACCAGAGCAGTCGTTTTTCTTTGTTTCATTCTTTTTTTAACATGGATTTATTTTTGAGAGAGAGAGAGAAAGAGACCAAGCGCGAGCAAGGGAGGGGCAGAGAGAGAGAGAGAGAGAGAGAGGGAGACCCAGAATCCAAAGCAGGCCCCAGGCTCTGAGCTGTCAGCACAGAGCCTGACACGGGGCTCAAACTTGTGACCCATGAGATCGTGACCTGAGCCGAAGTCGGACACTTAACCGACTGAGCCACCCAGGCGCCCCAGTCATTTTTCTGTTGCCTGAACTTTGAGTATTACAGTGATCAGTGTCTTTGTGGCTTCCCAAGGCCACGCGTAAACCCATCATTAAGCCAGCCCATCATGGGGATGCCTGCTAAAATATGGAGGTGTGTCCCATTTGTAGGCAGAACCTTAGGGGGGGTGAGCAAAGCTCACGGGGCCTAAGTGTGATGCTGACGATATTACGTGGACGGAGAATGAGTGTCCCCTGGGCTCTGGCCGCTGACCTAATACACCAGCCATCCCAGTTGGACTTCCGACCGTAAAGCAGCAGACTGGTGGCTGGGACATTGCTGTCGGGGTCGGGCGAGGAGGGGTCATCACCATTGTGTTGGGATATTTCTGTTGCCTTCTGAATAAGAGCTGAGGGGTCTCCCACTCGGGGAAAGGGAGTCCTTCCTCCGACGGTTACCGTATTTGTCTCCTAAAGATACCGTATTTGTCTCCTAACGATTCCAGATTCGTGGAGACCGATGGGTGGGGCCCCGGCTTTAGGGAGCGTCTTTCTACACTCAGATGATTCCTCCTCTCAACTTGTTACCCAGTAGTGGCACCTGCCTCCGAATGACAAATGAATCAATGCGCATTTAGCGAGCACAGGGGTGAGGGGTGAGGAGGGGGTGGGGAAGCAGGGGAACTGCCCTTTGGAGGGGTTGGAGCTACACTAATTTCCCAAACGTGCTAATGGGGCAGCCGAGGGCCACACGTCTCTTGTTCTCTCCTTTAGGTGGTGTTTGCTCAGGGGCTTAAGTGCCCTGTGTTCCCAGCCCCCGGGATTTGGAAGTGGACTCATTTGGAAAAGTAGCAGCTTAAAGGCCTTTATTTGGTTTTGTCCGTGAATGGAGAACACCACTGAGCCTCTGAGGGAGAGGCGGCCCACTCTCGGCACCCTGCCTCTGGCTCGCCTCCCAGAGAGACCGCCCGCCCACCCCAGGCTGACCCACCTGCCCAGAATTGGCCTTTCCGGGCCAGAATTCTAGCCAAAGTTTGGGGGTATAGTTATCTGTGTTCTCTCAATTTCTGTTTTCATATATATATATACACACACACATACATATGGACACAAAAACCTAAATCCTTGTTTAAAACACTTCTTGGGTGAGAACCTACATTTTGCTGCTGACTCCTCCCCCCCCACCCCCATCACTCTGTGGGAAGCTACACCTTAATGCCCCTGAATTCAGAGCCCATTAGTGCCATGCGCCGCCCCCCCCCGCAACCTTGCTTTAAAAACTGCAGATGATCTGGGGGCGCCCGGGTAGCTCAGTCAGTTGAACGTCCTACTGCGGCTCAGGTCATGATCTCGCGATTCCTGAGTTTGAGCCCTGCGTCAGGCTCTGTGCTGATGGCTCAGAGCCTGGAACCTCCTTTCGATTCTGTCTCCCTCTCTCTCTCTCTCTCTGCCTGCCCCTCGCCCACTCGTGCCTGTGTGCTCTCTCTCTCTCTCTCTCAAAAATAAATAAAAACATTCTTTTTTTATTTTTTTTCAACGTTTATTTATTTTTGGGACAGAGAGAGACAGAGCATGAACGGGGGAGGGGCAGAGAGAGAGGGAGACACAGGATCGGAAACAGGCGCCAGGCTCTGAGCCATCAGCCCAGAGCCCGACGCGGGGCTCGAACTCCCGGACCGCGAGATCGTGACCTGGCTGAAGTCGGACGCTTAACCGACTGTGCCACCCAGGCACCCCAAAAATAAATAAAAACATTTAAAAAAAAAAAAACTGCAGGCGATCCTTGCTGCTACGTCTTTTCCCATCTCTGTCCTGTGTTGCTAGCTTTTCTCTTTTCCTTCCTACAAAATGGCTTTGAATTAGCTACTCTTTTTCATTCCCAGTGCCCCTTATTCAGACGCACAGAATCTCATTTATCTTGCAACTCCCTTATTGAAAACATACTTAAGGTGATTTCTTTTTATTTTTTCTTTTGAGAAAGAGAGGAAAAAGTACAGCAGGGGAGGGCCGGGGGGGTGGGGGGGGTGAGCAGAGAATCCCAAGGAGGGCTCCGCACTGTCAGCACACAGAGCCCGATGCAGGGCCCGAACTCCCAAACCGTGAGAGAGACCCTGACCTGAGCTGAAACCGAGAGTCAGATGCTTCACCGACTGAGCCACCCAGACGCCCCTTATTTCACTCACGATTAATGAGAGAACCAGACAGGTGTTACCTGTGGTTCCGAGGAGACGTCAAAAGAACATAAATTCACTTGGAGTAAAGAAACGTTGCTGTGACTGTAGAAAGAGGGTGGGAATCGGACTTTTTTCCCCAAGCGGTGGGAAGTGGAGAAGGAAATCCACAGAGCCTCCCCCAGAAAGCGTTTCTCCGCATGCCTGTGGTCAAGAGCTATATTGCATCGCTGTGTTGTTAATTTAGAATTCCTAGAGTTGCAGAGTATTTCAAAGGCAGTAAAAGCCTAGAGTCAGCTAACTGGAAGGAAGACCCCCCCTCCCCCCCGTTGGCAGTCTTTTTTTGTTCCTTCTAAATTTCTTCATGTTTTGTTTTTTTTTTTTAATGTTTATTTATTTTGGGGAGAAAGCGAGAGAGGAAGAGACCGAGAATCCCAAGCAGGATCCCAGCTCTCAGTGCAGACCCCGACGCGGGGCTCAAACTCATGAACCATGAGATCACAACCTGAGCTGAAATCGGGAGTCAGATGCGTAACTGACTGAGCCACCCGGGCGCCGCTCTTGACGTCTCCTTGTATCAGTCTCCAGTAGGACTCCCGGAGCCCAGATCTGTTCAATATGTGTTGCTGGGAAGCTCCATCGGCCACACTCCAAATAGATCTCTGTGCCACTCCCCTGCTCCGTCTGATGTGGCTTCTCACCGCCTTAGATCAAATCCAGCTTCGGTCTAGCATTTGTCCATTTACCCACTTACCTACTTCATTCATCAAACTCTGGGGCGCCTGGGTGGGTCAGCCTGTTGAGCATCCAACTTCGCCTCAGGTCATGATCTCACGGTTCACAAGTTCGAGCCCCGAGTGGGGCTCTGTGCCAGAGCTTGCTTTGGATTCTGTGTCTCCTTTTCTCTCTCTTCTCTCTCTGTCCCTCCCCCACTCATACTCTGTCTCCCAAAAATAAATAAGCATTTTTAAAAAATTAAAAGAAAACAGCCCACTTATTGTTGCCACAGTGAAAATAAGGCACAGTCCATTTCTTTGGGCATCGGGATAGGAGATCATCACCATTTTCCTTCTTCTTTTTTTTTAATGTTTATTTATTCTTGAGAGAGAGAAAGTACAAGCTAGGGAGGTGCAGAGAGAGACAGACAGAATCCGAAGCAGGCTCCAGGCTCCGAGCTGTCAGCACGGAGCCTGACCAGGGCTCCAACTCGTGAACCAGGAGATGATCTGAGCTGAAGTTCAGACACTTAACCAACTGAGCCACCCAGGCGCCTCTGAGATCATCACCGTTTTCCAACCTGGCCCCAAACAGTAACTTCTCATTCCAGGTTGCGCCCTCTTCTCTTTGGATAGCTGCAAATGGCTTCCAGTCATTTAGCCTCAAGCATTGCTGGCTCATTTACGTTCATTCATTCATTTACTTGTTCATCAAGCACATTATTTGCACATCAAGCACATCCATTTTTTTGCTGTTTTGTGTGTCTTTTGAAGATAAAGGTCCTTGGGGCGCCTGGGTGGCTCAGTGGGTTAAGCATCTGGCTTTGACTCAGGTCATGGTTTCAGAGTTCATGGGTTCGAGCCCCATGTTGGGCTTTGCGCTGACAGCACGGACCCTACGTGGGATTTCCATTCTCTTATTCTCTCCCCTTCTCTCTGCCCCTGCTCCACTTTCTCTCTCTCTCAAAATAAGTAAATAAACTTAAAAATCCTTAACATTCACAATCCGAACAGATACAAACAAAACACGGAGGGCAGTAAGATTGTACCAGACGTTTCGTTCTTAGAAATAGTCATTAGGCTTAAAAATAGTTACAGGGTTAGTGTTCCGCTTGGGCTGATGCAGGGTAAAAGGCTAATCTGACTTGTAACTCTTAGCAGCCTCTCTCACTCACCATTTAGTTATTTGATCTCTTTGGTGCTTAAAGTTTTGTTCCCTTGGGGGACTTGCGGTGTCGGTGGGGAGAAAGCGCTGTGTCTAAAAGCACAGAACTGCTGGAAATGTGAAAACTCACCAGGCAGGCAGGTTCATCCACCAAAAACTTCTCATTGAATGTAAAAAATCACCATGGGACACACACTCCCTGGAGCGTAGCATCAGCCTCCCAACACGTTCCATCCCTCCTGCCCTTCCTTGGACATGAAATCCACAGTCAAGTTGGACTCTGCAATCTGTTCCAAATTTATTGCTTTTCTATATTAAAAAAAAAAAATGGTAGACCATGACAAAGAATGGATGGGAATTGGGGAAGTTGGACTTTTCTTCTGCTGAAAACGGACCCTGGTGAACTTCCATACTTTTTAAGCTGAGAATTCCAAAACGGTTGGGGGGTGGGGAGTTGGGGGACTTTGGTGAGTGTCTCTGGGGTTTCCATCGGCAATGTGGTGCCACTCATTTTCTTGAGACCCCTGTGTGTCAGTTTCAAGGACTTGGTCAAGCCCAACTGATGACGGTCAGGAGTGTGAGATAAGAACCAACAATTTTTTCTTTTGTCAGCAGTTTCCTCTGAAGTTTATCCTCTCCCTTGGATATTCTCTCTGGGTAGAAAGTACTTCTTTTCTTCTCTAAAACGTTCTTGAGCTATTTAAAGCCTGCGATAAGGGACGTTTATTTGTAGTCATTTCCTTTTACTTTAGCTTGACTTTAAACTTACATCTCGGGATTTTTATTGGCCTAATTCACTTTATACGGTTTTCAGTTGATAACCATAAAACGGGGTCCTGTTTGTTGAGTCGAGGGGAAGGATGGAGCCCTTATCTTGGACTTCAGTCTAGAGTTGACTGGGATTTCTCTGGTCCCGAACTCCTACTGGCCGCACAGCCGGGAGGCAGGAAGGTAACTGATGATATCAAGTCTTCACTAGGTGGGTCTGGTTTCAGCCAGTTGGGCTATTTCTTTCCTTCAGCCTCAGATGGACCCCCCCCACCCCCAAACTGTGGCTGGTTTGATCCTTGTAAACATTCTCTGCCATGTTTAAAAAAAAAAAAAAAAGGAAAGAATCTTCCCAAGTAGGTTGTGTTTCTATTCTATTAAAGGCTGCCTCATTTTCCATTCTTCTGTGGCTTGGATCACCACACTCATTCATTGAAGTCAACCCAAGAATGGGCACTCAATATTCCTTTGTCTCTGATGTCCTACCAGGGGACTAGGAAAGAAGGTGCAGTCATGAGCTCTTTCATAGCACGAGTGGAGAATTAAGGGAAGCTGAGACTTCTTCAGATAGCTTGTTTTTTCATGAGCCTTTGAATTTGAGAACCAGTTTAGTAGTTTCTTTTTCCGTAGCAGTATTTCCGCAGAAATACCCCTAGGATCTGTAGCCACATGCCAGAGGAGATAATAAAGAGATACGAGTGGGGTTCATTCCACCTTACCTTTGGGTAGGGTCTTGCTGCTTTACGAGCTTTTATTCACCTGCAAATGACATCCAATTTTATTATTATTATTATTATTATTATTATTATTTTCTTGTAAACTAGGCAGGACAAATCTTTCCCCTTTACAGATGAGAAAAGGCAACTCCGAGATGTTAGGCACTTTGCCTGAGGCCACACAGCCCGACCCTGAACCCCGCTTTTCTTTCCACCCCACCAGGCACCAGGCTATTTAATAAGCGGGTGCATAGATTCAGGGCCCCGTTGAACATTGGCCTCTGTCTGAATTCCACCCCAAGGTGTTGGCCTATACCGGTGCCCCTGAGATGTAGTTAATGCATGTCAAAGAAACAGATCTCTCCATCCGGGTTCGGCTTCACCCCTGCCAGCTTGGGTCAGACCACTGCTGGCTGAACAGGGGATGGAGGAGGGGTGCGGTGGGGAGAGATGGAGATGATCAGCGTCATTTTTCAGATTCTGAGAGCCCAAGAACATCCTTTTAGACCAACCCATTCACTTGCATATAGAGGGAAACCGAGCCCAAAGCTTTGAGTGCCTTCCTGTCCAAAGCGGGAGCCAGAACGCACAGCCTCGTGAGCTCTGTAGCCTCTGTTTTTTTTTTTTTTTTTTTTTAAACAGTGTTAGAAAGCCCCCTCCCCCTGCCCCCCTGCCCTGTGTGTTCCCTCCCCCAGCTTCCCTGGTAAGGGGTAATGCTTGCCCTTCGCTCTGTGTCCACAGCTAGTGCTGAGTGTTTTCTGCAGCTCTTGGGCGGGGGCCTGTTTACAAACATTTGCACCGAGTTACCAAGGGCACAGGGAAGGCAGATTGTCTCGGGATGAGGCAGGGAGCGGTTTACAGGAGCCTGTGACACACACGAGGCGGGCCCTGTGCTGCCAGGCAAGTCCCCCCCCCCCCCCCCCGCAGTGCTGAGGCTTCCCTGCTGGGGAGCCTGTGCCAGACCCCCAAGCCAGCGCTGATCAGAGACCACCGCCTGGCCCCTGGCCCCGTCTCCGCCCAGGAAGCCTTGCAAAGCAGGAGCAGGACCGCGTCACCTCGGGCTTTGCTCACTTGGGGTCAGGTGCCCCCCTCCCCTCCTCCACGCTTGGTCCTCTGCCCTGTCCCTCTCCGCCCCACCAGCAGGGCTGGATTAACTTTCTTAAAAAGTCTGCTTCCCTGAAAACTCTTTTTCTTTCTAATGATCAAAAAAAAAAAAAAAAAAGTGCGTGTGTGTGTGTGTGTGTGTTTGTTTCCGGGAAATGGGACACGTTACTCTGGTTGCACAGGATTGGTCCCGGCACACAGTCAGGTCCAATAAACGCAGCAGCGGTGCCCCAGAGAGCTCATCACAAAAGCCTATTAGCTTCTAATTGAAACCCTCCCTCCCTCCCCCGCCTCCACTTACCACCACCCCCCCCAGCCCCTTCCAGGAACAGGAACTCAGGCCTTTGTGAAGCAGCGTCTATAACAGAGGATTCTGCCAAAAAGAAAGGCATCTTGAGTTGACCCAAAGGAGCGAGATGCTCTTTTGCGCCCCACCCCCTTATGGCATTCAGGGGCTTTTCATTTTCTGAGCAGTATTGAAATTCTAGGACAATGGAGGCCAAATCCTTGCAGTGGGGGTTGGGGGCTGGGGGTGGAGAAAGGAGAGGGGAGGGTTGCAGGAGGAGGAGGCCTGGGGGAGTCCAGCCTTTTGTTACTTTTCTTCTTTTCTACCCATTACCTTAAAAAAAATTATAAAAATAAAAGGAAGGGGGAAAAGGCCCCAGTAAACTTTGTAATGAGTCATGACATCACTTCCGGCAGCCCTAGCGATCCAGCTTGGGGACCCGGGAGACCCCGAGAACAGCAGACTATTTACAATTTCATTTTAAATTATTTTTAAAACCCTCCCAAAGGAGTTCTTTGATATGCAGACATCTCCCCCAAATGGAGATAATTATTTATGGAGATGTGGCTCTTTGAACGGGTGGGCTTTGAGGCTCCCTAGGAAAGGAAGAAGGTTCCAGATAAGGAGGGGCCAGAGCTGATATGCATCTCCCGCCCACTCTTCCTCTGGCCTCCCTCGGGGTTTGGGGGGGGGGGCGGTTAGAAAGCGGCTTTAAAGAAGAAACTTACCCAGAGTTAAGACCCACTGTTGGGAGTTAAGGTCTCTCCAGCGTTGTCCACAGTCAGGGTTTCTAGAAGTTTCTTCCCTGTCCACGGGTGCCTGGGCTTTCTGTAGGAGAGGAAAGGGGAGGCTGATAGGCTGCAGCTTGTGTGTGTTTGACCCTGGAGGTGCGCTATAACTTACAAGGTGATGAGATGGAAAGACACGGGGGGCGGGGGTAGTTTTTTTAGGGGGTGCCGGATAATTAGGGTTGGTAAGAGAGGCCCCCAGAAGAAGGTGGGAGATTAGCCCACGCTTGTTACCAGGACCGTAATGACCCAGGGACCTCCTCTTTCCCTTCCCTCTGAAAATGCTTTAATGTGGCCTAAGGTACCAAGTGCCCAAGAAACCTGGGGGAGACACCCCCTCCCCACAACCTGCCAGCGACTTGTCTTCCAGCTTTGAGCTTGCCGCCCCCCCCTTTCCTGTCCTGTCAAGTTGGCCTCCCCGCAGTGGGGATACTGAGGCATTTAGCTAGCACTGGACCTGAAGTAAAGCCCCCAGCCGGCTCTGGCTCTTTCCCTTCCTCCCCTGGGGAGTAGAGGGGCTTGGACAGCCCCAATTCTGCAAGATGAGGGGACAGAGCAGTCCCATTCCTAGTGATCCAGGTGTCCTTCCATAAAATAAAGACTTTTTGTGTGTGTGTGGGGGGGTTGCATATATTTTCAAGGCAGAAAGCTTGACATGTTTCTCAGACCTTGTCTCGTATGTCTTAAGAATCTCGGTTTTTCTTTTATCCTGGGTGGTTGGGGCAAGGGGGGGGGTGGTGGTGGAGGGGCCAGAGTGGACCGGGCCACGCAGCTGGGCTCCCTGCGTCCCAGGAAGAGCCCTCAGCTCAGAGGGAGAGTGAGTGTAGACGGACTGGACTGTGGCGAGAAGGCGAGAAGTCCCCATAGGGTGGTGGCCTAGGCTTAGGGGTGGGAGGGCGTGAGACCCCATGAATTCCCCAAGGAGGAAACCACGGCTCACAGAAAAGAAGCTGCAGCCTGATGAGATCCTCAGGGTCCTTTGGGGTTCGTGTTGCGGCTTCAAGTAAATTTCAGTTTTTGAGACCAGTTTCGGGTTCGTGGCAAAATTGAGGGGAAGGTGGGGAAGGTGCCGAGATTTCCCTTAGACACTCCCCCCCCCCACCCGCACATGGGACCATCCCCCACCATCCACATCGTCCACCTGAGAGGGACATTTGTTTGTTACAACTGATGGACCTGCCTGCACACATCATAGTCTCCCAAGTTCCAGTTTTCGGTAGGGTTCATTCTCGGTGCGTACATCCCATGGGCTTGGGCAGACAGTTTCCCCTGCCCTAAAAATCCCCTGTGCCCCTCACCATCTATTCGTGTCGCCTCTCCCCCTAATCTCTGCAGATCCCCCTGTCTTTGCGCAGAGCTGCTGGTATGTGTGGGTTTATCAGGTGGCATTCTACTTGCCTCACCTTTTTTTTTCTCACTTTTTTTTTTAACGTTTATTTTATTTATTTTTGACAGAGAGAGACCGGGCGTGAGCTGGGGGGAAGGGCAGAGAGAGGGGGAGACACAGAATCCGAAGCAGGCTCCAGGCTCTGAGCTGTCAGCACAGAGCCCCATGCGGGGCTCGAACTCACGGACCGGACCGTGAGATCGTGACCTGAGCCGAAGTCGGACGCTTAACCGATTGCGCCACCCAGGAACCCCGACTTGCCTTTTGAAGGGGACATCCTTAGGTCCTAGACAGGTTTGGGACTGTGCAGGTATGAGGAAGGAGGTGGTTTGGTTTGTTTTGTTTTGTTTTGTTTTGTTTTGTTTTGTTTTAGGCGTGGGGGGCATAACCTTTCTGGAAACCTCGATTCTTCTGTTTCGTGAAGATTGTTCTGTTCTTGCTTTTGTGTTCCGAATTCTCAGAGGCTGGGCTCCCGCTTCTTCAAGGAAAAGCTAAAGTAAATGTAGCAGAACAGGTTCTTGGCTTGTGCCCCAGGAGGGTCACCCTTTGTCGGAATACCCCGAGCCTGGCAGCCTCCTGGTCATACTAACTTTACAGACTGGGAGCTGAGGCCCAACGTGTCAGGGATGCGGCCAGGGGGTCATGCCAGTTAGGAGCGGAACCGAACCAGAAGAGAGGCCTTCCTGGAGACGAGTTGGTTTTTTTTGTCTTTTAAGTCAACGGTTATACCCGTGAGGTCAAAATACCTAAGTCCCGATTGAGCATTTTCTGATGCATAAAGCTAGACACCAAGGGTGATGAGTTACTATATGTAAGTTTAAAAGACATTTTTATTTTTAGTTTTTTTAATGTTTATTTATTTTTTAATTTTTTTAACGTTTATTTATTTTTGAGACAGAGACAGAGCATGAACAGGGGAGGGTCAGAGAGAGAGGGAGACACAGAATCCGAAACAGGCTCCAGGCTCTGAACTGTCAGCACAGTGCCCGACGCGGGGCTCGAACTCACGGACCGTGAGATCGTGACCTGAGCCGAAGTGGGACGCTTAACCGACTGAGCCACCCAGGCGCCCCAATGTTTATTTATTTTTGAGAGAGAGAGAGAGAGAGAGAGAGAGAAAGACAGAATCTGAAGCAGGGTCCAGGCTCTGACCTGAGCCCAAGTCGGCTGCTTAACCCCTGGAAGAAATGTTGAAAAAGAAAAAAAATCTTCGTTGGCGTTCGGACAACGTGGGGGTATTTCTGCAACCGAGCGAGGCCCTCGTCATCCCGGCAGGGGGAGGAGAAAGGGGCAGGCCGAATGTTCCCTGGTCTCTTCCCCCGGTCTCTTAGGTCTGAGTGGGAGACTGGCCCTCCCCAACCGACTGTGGCTCACAGCTTTGTCTCCCCCCCTGGAGGGCATTCGCTTCCCTCCGCTTTGCATAAACGTCTCCGGCATCTGCCAGGCTGTGCGGAGAAGGTTACACCCATTTGAATAATCGTCCTTTTTATTGTTGTGTAATTTGCCAGTTCAAACAGTTAAGTTCAGTTGCTGGACCACGGGAGCAGGGGCGTCACCCGAGGAGAGAGAAAGACGCAGGGCAGGAAAATTAGGGCCACATTGGCTGCTGGAGAACATCACTGTTGTCAGGCTTTTTAGAACTCTGGTTCATTCGAGTTTCCTACGCCTTTGGGCCTGAAGGTTTGTTTTTAATTGTCTGCTTTTAGAGGAACATATTAGAGCCAGCCCCCCTGGGGCCTCCGGTATCCTGCTCTGTGGCCCAGCTCTTGGGGGGGGGGGTCACTGATGCTCCCAGAAGATCACTGTGCTGGTCATTGCTGAGTTTTGATGGCGGTGACACGGCTGCCTTGGCATCTGAGGGTTCGTTGAAGAAGTGGGGTCCTTTCTGCTCTGACCTGGGGGATCTGCCTGGTCAGGATCCCTCAGGCTTCTGCTGAGGGCATTTCTTGTGCGTGTGAGCGTGTCTTCCTCGAACTTGCAGCAAAGGCACCGTCCAGCCCTGTGGGCTTCACAAGTGCCCGATGGTGACACGTGCCGCGTGTGGCAGAGGGGGCTGGGGCGGGCACCGGAGGGGGAGATCTGTTCCCACAATCGCTAATATTCCCAGGCTCGGCTGACCGCCGGAGATTGTGGGCCTGAGACGTCTATTGTTTTGAAATCTGACTCCTATTTGAACAGTTACGATCACAGCCATCTGATTCTAGCACTGAAATACCTATTATTAAGATCCTAATCTGGGAGGGGGGGAGGGGAGGCAGGTATCTATTTAAAGAGAGGGGACGTGTGTGTGTGTGTGTGTGTGTGTGTGTGTGTGTGTGGCCCTGTGTGCTCCTCATCAGATTGAGAAGAAACAGGAGGTTGGGAAGGGGAAGGAGCCTCGGAGGGGTGACTGGGCCCCCACCGCCCACCTGCAGGTCGATGACCTGTGTCCGGGGGAGCCACCCTTTCTCCTTCGGCGTGTTTCTTCATTGGTGAACTGGGGATCGCAGGACCCCCCCCCCCAGAGGCTCGTCGTGAGGATTAAATCAGATAATGCACGCGAGAGTTTCTCTGCAGACTCACAAGCACTATATAATTATTAGCTGTGATGATCAGTTTGAGAAACTGGCTTGCATAACGAGCCGCTCAATTAAGCTGCAAACCTCCCCCCTGGCCTGAGGCCGGCTTGTCCTGCTGGGCCCACGCGTGGGGGAAGGGCTTGCCCTTGGCCATGTCGTCGTCTCCTCGTTTCTTCTTGGTACCACTTGTTGTGCCCAGAGAGGTTTTGGGTACCGGGACGGGAAGCCCAGCCGGGGAAGGGAGGGGGGGGGAAGGAGGGAGCCCCAGGAAGAGAATGGAAAAGGCTTCGTTCCAGGACCTGGGGATGGGGTGGGGAGGGGGGGAAGGGGACTTGCCTGGAAGCTGCCGGAAGGTTCGGTGCCAGGGATTTTCCCACACGGTCCTCAAGCTGTGTTCCCCACCCAGTGAACCCACGGGGCTGTGCTGGGAGCTGGTGGCTCTGTCTTGAGCACAGGGCCCGCCATGGAGGACCGCCGCCCCCCCCCCCCCGGAAGCCTGTGGAAGGGACTCGGGAGGCATGTGTGGAGATGAGGGAGAACCCACTTGTGTACTCCCCCATCAGCCATGAAGCAAGGGGGGAGCACGGCACAAGTCCGCTGGCTGTCATTTGCAGGATCAAAGAAAGTCCTGGGGGCCCCTTGTGTGCTCTTTGCCACACGTGTGCAGACTGCAGACCATTCCGGGGAGAGAGGGATCCCCTTGGAGCCGGTGGCAGCCAGAATGGCTTGGGTGACCCCCAGGCGGTCAAGCTCAGGAAATCCGTCCGCCGTTCGAGGAATCCTTCTTTGTGGCCAAGGAGGTTTTGCCTTTGGACTTGGGGATAGTGAGGCTCTCCCGGTTTCTAGCCCTGTTCTGTGGTGTCTTACTCCCGTGGCCCAGTGAGCCGTTTCGGTTGCTGCCAGACCCTTTCTTTAAGGACACGGCGGTGGGGTGGGGGGAGGTGCCTGGGTGGCTCAGTCGCTTAAGCGGCTGACTTCAGCTCTGGTCGTGATCTCACGGTTCATGGCTTCAAGCCCCACATCGGGCTCTATGCTGACAGCACAGAGCCTGCTTCAGATCCTCTGTCCCTCCCCCGCCCCGTCCCTCGAGGCTCCCCCTCTCAAGAATACGAAGAGCTGTGGTGGTTGGCCTTCTTTCCGTCGTGATGGAGGCACTTTTACTCTTTTTTTTTTTTTTAATTTTTTTTTCAACGTTTATTTATTTTTGGGACAGAGAGAGACAGAGCATGAACGGGGGAGGGGCAGAGAGAGAGGGAGACACAGAATTGGAAACAGGCTCCAGGCTCCGAGCCATCAGCCCAGAGCCTGATGCGGGGCTCGAACTCGCGGACCGCGAGATCGTGACCTGGCTGAAGTCGGACGCTTAACCGACTGCGCCACCCAGGCGCCCCGAGGCACTTTTACTCTTAAAGAATGTCCAGATGTCCAGTTGCCAGTGACTTAATACCCGGGGCGGACAGAGAGGGGGACAGAGGATCCGAAGCAGGCTCCAGGCTTTCTCCTGCCGGCAAGGAGCCCGACGCGGGGCTCGAACTCCCCAGCCACGAGATCGTGACCTGAGCCGAAGTTGGTCGCTCAACCAAGCGAGCCACCCAGGCGCCCCTAGACTCCACCTGCTTTTGAGTGAAACGCAGAACAGACTGAGAGCCAGGGCTCTTTTTCCCTCCATCCCATCAGCCCCACGACACTGCCACGTTCACCCAAGTGGTTAATGCGTTTCCGTAAATGTGCTTATTAGTAAGAGGAGCTGTGCTCTCAGTAGATGAGGGGTGGCTTGAAGCTGGAGGTTTAGGATGTCCTACTGGGAGGTAAATATTTGGTCAGAAATGATGTGGGAATTGCCTTCTTTAAAATTCCCGGGCCCACGTAGAAAATCTCTATCCCATGGCTAATGGAAGATTGTGCATCCGGGACCAAAACTGAGTCTCCAGTTAGTTCACACATCTCCTTTCCTTTTGATGTGCACACATGTGCTCAATTTTGTCCCACCATGTGCTGTAAACTGTGGGCTGAACACAGTAATACTGGAAATAATCCTCTCGTAGGAGCAGCAGTTAGTATGTATTAATTACATATGTTAAGCGTGTTCAGAGCATGTTATGATCATTAATGGTTTTACTCCTCTTCCAACTTCCATGAAGTAGGTACTGTCACCTTCATTCTTACAGAGGAGTAAGAGAAGCCCAGAGAAGGTAAGACAGTTACTCAGGGTGGCACAGCATACACGCTGAAAGCTGGGATTTGAACCCAGGCCATCTGATGTCTGAGCCCACGTCCCTTAACTGTTTAAACTGCTCTGGCTTTACTAATCTCCTACAGACACGCTGAACGAAGTACCACTGTTCCCCACGTCACGTGGTGGAATGCTTCAGGCCAGGGAGCACGTAAGTCACAACCTTCCATCATCGGTTACTGTTATTTGCAAAGCTAAATGCCACCACAAAACAGCTTTTTTTCTTTTTTAATGTTTATTTTTGAGAGAGAGAGAGAGAGAGAGAGAGAGACAGCGTGAGGGGGAGAGTTGCAAAGAGAGAGGGAGAAAGAAGAATCCGAAGCAGGCTCCAGGCTCCGAGACATCAGCACAGAGCCCGACGCGGGGCTTGGACCCACGAACCGTGAGATCAGACCTGAGCCGAAGTCGGACGCTCGACCCACTGAGCCACCCAGGCGTCCCTTTGTAAAGATTTTCTTAATGTTTATTTATTTTTGAGAGAAAGAGTGTGAGGGGGGGAAGGACAGAGAGAGAGGGAGACACAGAATCGGAAGCAGGCTTCAGGCTCTGAGCCATCAGCACAGAGCCCGACGCAGGGCTCGAACTCACGAGCCGGGAGATCATGACCTGAGCCAAAGCCGGATGTTCAGCCCACTGAGGCCCCCTCCTCCGCCGGTGCCCCCAAAGCAGCTTTTTGGTGCCAATATCATGGCCTGCATCTCTTACAGGTCGTTAACAGTTTTGTCGGCATACTTTTATTTAAATTAAGGCTGTGATAGAGATCTTACAAGCCCCCCCCCTTTTTTTTTTAATGGAATCTAAAGTATTTTTTGGAAGCTTCTAGAGCTGGGTCTTGGGAATTTCCTCTTGGCAAGTCTGCGTCCGTTTATATACTTCCATCCGATTTCACCTGGGTTTTAGGTTGCCGCGTGCTTTTTGCCGTGAAGGCGTTTTTGTCGGTGGTCGCCGCGTTGGAGCAGGTATGGCCTGGATGGGACAGGGGGACCTCTTCCTCCTGGTTCCCGCCGCACACGTGCCCAGGCTTGGTGAGCACACGAAGACAGGCTGGCGGGGACTCCCGGACGGCACTGTCTCTGGGGGCCCCAGGTGCTGTTGTCAGGAAGGGTACATACCCAGAGGCCAGGGGCCTTTGTGTTGTGACCCCTGATGTTTGGGGCGGTCCGGAAAGCTGGGCGGCCTGCACAGGGAGTCAGGGGTGGTGCCCATGACAAGATCGGGAAAAACTCCCCTCTCTTCCTCCCTCTTTTCGTCTCGGAGGAAGGTGCTGTCATACTTCACGGAGATAGCATCTGGCCTCCGTGGGGATGTTAAGGTACCTTCCGGGGACGACCCGCTGTTGGCACTCTCTCGCGGTTCCGCAGCCGTTGCCGGTAACAGAGGGGAAGCCGGGATCGAAAGTGTCGTCTCGGAGACGAGACGCGCGGCCAAAGAGGCGTCCCCTCCTGAGCCGACTTTGCTCTGCTTGCTTTTCCCCAGGGACCTGATGCCGAGGACCCTGGACGGGCAGATCACCATGGAGAAGACGCCCAGCTACTTCGTGACCCGCGAGGCGCCCGCGCGCATCTCGGCCATGTCCAAGGACACCAAGCTCATCGTGGTGGTGCGCGACCCGGTGACCCGGGCCATCTCGGACTACACGCAGACGCTGTCCAAGCGGCCCGACATCCCCACCTTCGAGAGCCTGACGTTCAAGAACCGCACGACGGGCCTCATCGACACGTCGTGGAGCGCCATCCGGATCGGCATCTACGCCAAGCACCTGGAGCACTGGCTGCGCCGCTTTCCCATCGGCCAGATGCTCTTCGTGAGCGGGGAGCGGCTCATCAGCGACCCGGCCGGCGAGCTGGGCCGCGTGCAGGACTTCCTGGGCCTCAAGAGGATCATCACCGACAAGCACTTCTACTTCAACGAGACCAAGGGCTTCCCCTGCCTCAAGAAGGCCGAGGGCAGCAGCAAGCCCCACTGCCTGGGCAAGACCAAGGGCAGGACCCACCCGGAGATCGACCGCGAGGTGGTGCGCCTGCTGCGCGACTTCTACCGGCCCTTCAACTTGAAGTTCTACCAGATGACCGGCCAGGACTTCGGCTGGGACTGACGGGACCCCCCCCCTCCCCCCCACTCCGCCGCGCGATGTGACTTTCCCACTTGGCTTCTATGTTGAGAGAGATTATATGTATGTAAAATGTACAGAAATCTATTTTATAATAATTTATTTTTAATTCGTAAGCAATTAATTCACTAAGCTGCCTGGCCACACTCTTCAGAGGGTTTAGCTTCGTAACCCGTTCACATTCCAAAGCGTCTCATCAGTTCTTTTCCTCACAGTTGATGGTGCTTCCGTGTGTCCCCCCCCACCCCCCCTCCCCCGTTCTATTTAAAAAGAAGAAAAGCACAACTTGAGATTTTTGTCGTTACGGGTACGCAGCCTCCGATCGCTGGCTGAATTCGCTCGCCGTCTCCTTGTGTCTTGGGTCTCCTAGTGCGGCTCCCATTTCTGTCCCTGCCTGCACACCTCGCAGGAACGTGACACCCCCTCTTCCCCCCAGAGGGTCACGTCTCCTGTGGCAGCTTCCTCGCCCCTGTGTTGACATTTCCGAGGACGTGGACGCCAAACCACAGCGCTAACGCTTTTCCCCCAAGTCTGCTCAGCTCGTGGGGGACATCCCTGCCTTTGCGGGGACACCCGCCTCCTTTCTGGGGAGTCCTTCGTGCCAGGGTCCAAACGTTTACTTGGGCGTGGGGTTTTGAAAGATGGCCCTGTGTCGTCTTCTGCGCCAGTCCCTGGTTCATTAAGCAGCTCGAATCGTATGCAGACGGTAGCTCCTCCTTCCCAGGCCCCGTGTGTGTGTGTGTGTGTGTGTGTGTGTGTGTGATGCTGGGATGCTGCTTTAGAAATAAAGACGACCTCTGATTTGCACGCATACGCCATGCCCCGTTCCCCAGGCCAGACAATTCTGCTTTGACACACCAAAGAAATCCCCTAGGCTAGCAGAATCTCCTGGCACAGACCGCACGGGTCCAAAGGGGTCAAGTGCATCCCACCCCATCAGAGTCCGCCAAGGTGCTGCTAGGTGCACAGCCAGCCCCAGTTGGGCACGTCCCAGTAGACTGGGAGTAGACCACCTCCGAGGGGAGAAAAGACAAACCCCCACCAGAAAGGCGGCCAGCAGAAGTGAGTCGTGGCCCCCTCACTTGATGTCTGGAACTCTCCTCCTCGGAATCCCTGGCTCATCCCAGATTGACAACACAGCCTGCAGCCGACGGCCAGACTGCAAGAACGAAGAGTGGCTCTTGTAAAGACAGGCTGGGAAAGCTGGCCCCGTGTTGCCTGGAGACACGCCTGCCAGTTGTGAAGACGTCCCCTTGTTTGAGCTAGGTCCCGGCAGAAGGTTTCCAGCGTTGTTGCTGCTGATGGCCGAATGCTCCCCCCGGTACCTCTCTGCCGAGTGAGCAGTTGGAGATCATTTTTGAGGACTTAGCCTGTGGCAGTTGGGTAATCCTATAGCAATGTCACGTAACGAACATACTCCCCGTATCCTGTTTTCCGAACCACAACTGCTTCTGCCATCAGAGGGTTTTGATTCGAGTTCTGCTTTCGCCGGGGCACATGCGGGAAGGTAACGCGTCTCGTCAGAACGGTCGGGGCGTGATGGTCACGAAGCCGCTTTCGTGTGTCGTTGGGGGATAACTTGCCCGACAGAGTACGAAAACTTGTATGAAAGGAGAGAGATGGTCCCTCTTTAGCAATCGGTCAGGATGTCACTGGTCATTAGGTGATGTCTGGTTTGTGTTTGCCCACAAGTTTCAGCCCGGGTGCGCCCAGCTCGCCCTTAGCAGCAAAGCGATCGTGGGTCGGGTGAGGTCGGTGTAGGACGATGGGCCGGGGGGCTCCGTGCGATCCTCAGATGTTCTGTTCGTTTCAAAGCTCTGTCACTGCCTCTCCCAGGTAGCTTAGCACCTGCATTTAGGGGAGCACCCTAACCCTGGCGTGGGTCTTTCTCCCTTCTTGCCGCTTAGGCATCAAGACGTCTGCAGAAGGGTGCCGATTGGTCCAGAAGGGTGCTGATGGGTCGTGTGGTTTTCCAGTCCGAAAGCTCACTGGAAATAAAACCACCGATGCTGCTTTTCAGTAACAGAGTATCGTTTCAAGTAAACGCCAGTGTCCACCCCCTCCGCCTCACCCTGCCCTGGCCACACTCTGGCCAAATGCGAGCCCCGACAGGGCTCGTGATGCAGAGTTGCAGAAAGGTTCGGAGGAGGGCTGGCGACAAAGCAGTCCGCCTTCGGGTCCCCGCCGTCTCTCCAGGCTGGACAATTTGGATGAAGTTGTTTATTCCCTGCCTTAAAACAGAAAACAGGAAGTTTTCAGATAGAAGGAGGGGAGGGTCATTGAGTCATGAGCCCTGAAGCGAGTCAAGATTCTATCCTGGGTCAAATCCTTGAATCCAAACAGATGGCGCTAATTAGCAATGACGGACTAGAGCACGTTTTTCTAGAGCAGACAAATAAATCAAACTTCCTGCGCATCTCTTCATAGAGGTCTGATGGCTCGTAATTCCTGACGGATCCAGACGCGACATCTGCCCCCAGGTTACACCTCATCGTGTGATGGTTATTGTAGAGCCTGAACCCCCATGCCTTCCTCCTGTAGGAGTTAAGCAACACAAACACATAAAATTCAACCTTGAGTTTCTTCCTGTTCTAGCAATCTCCAAGGCCACCAACTCAAGTTTTTTAGCTGTTAGAAGACAAACACCCATTTCATGTTTTGGCATTTTGTCTCAGCACGTTTTGGGTTTCTTCCAGTTTAAAGCTGTGCTATTCAGTGGGGTACTTGACCCCTCTCGGTTTTGTCTTCTTTATTAAAAGCAAAAAAGATAAAGAAAAATAAAATGGGAGGTTTTTTACTGTCCCAGAAATCCGTGCTCGCTTGGAGGTGTTTGTATCGTAGTCTGGTGACTTGGTAGGTCGTACCTGGAAAGGTATTTAGGTATATTGGCTGCCTAAGAAATACTTATTTGGATGATGGAGGAAGAGAAATTATCTTTTTCATAGGATTCTCTTTGGAAGTTATTTCGAGTGACAGTTTAGACTTTTGGAGAAAGTTTCAGATCCTGCCGGGATATTTATTTACGTAAGAAAGGAAAACGGAAGGCTCCGATAAACTAGAGATACTTAAGTGTGGGTCTCAAACACAGACAGAGATGTCCGTGTCATTTTTTTTTTTTCGTTATTCTCGAGAAGGATGGTCCCTTAAACTTAAAGGTGTGGTTAGATTTTTTTTTTTCGCTTTTGTAACCTTAATTTATGACGGAGTTCATTCAGCCCAGGAATCTGAAATACTGTGCAAATTCTGGCGGCGTGTCTTCTATAACCTGGATGTTAGAATAGCCAATATGTACAAAAAAAAAAAAAAAACTAAATCAAGTATTTTGTCCTATGTATAACACAGATTAATTTTACACAGAGAAAAGAGGTTTCTAGGAAAATGAAAATCTGGTAATTCATACTATTTCTTTGTATGGACGAATAAAATATATTTTACCAACTTGTGGGTACTTTTATGTCTTACGGCGTGTTGCGGGGGGACGGGGACTGTGCTGGTTTGTTGAATAACCAATCAGATGCGCGCGGTCGTGGGTGCCCGCGCGCGCGCTCACGCGCGCGCGCACACACACACACACACACACAGGCATTCTGAGGGTAGGTTGATTGGCAGACTTCAAAATCCAACTAATCTACAAATATGTGAGGCAGGTTCTTTGTAAATGACTCTCAAGGCTACGAGATCAGCGGGGAGGCCCCCCCCCCACCCCCCACCCCCCGGAGTAGCGTACGTGGCCCTCCAAGCACACCAAGGCTGCTGTGTGCTGCTGTTTCTGACTGCATCAGGCTCCGGCCTGGAAGCCACCATGTGGGGGGACCTGTGTCATGCTGCAGGTACGGTGAAGCAGAGCTTTGGTGGCTGGGTGATCTGGCTAAAGGTAGCATTCCCTTCCCACGTGCACAGAGTATCCTCACTGTGGTTCTCTGTCTTTGGCCTGTAGCAGGAGACTTCCTGTTTCTTTCCACGGGACACACCCTCTGGACGCTGATTATTTACTATTTTTTTATTAAAAAGAATTTTTTTTAAGTGTGTTTTGAGAGAGACAGACGGCATGAGCAGGGGAGGGGGACAGAGGGGGGAGCGGGAGAATCCCAAGTAGGCGCACTCTCAGCACAGAGCCCGACACGGGACTCGAACTCATGACACCGTGAGATCGTGACCTGAGCTGAAACCGAGGGTGGGATGCTTAACCAACTGAGCCACCCGGCCGCCCAGATGATTTACTACTTTAAACATTTGATTCATTCTTGTATCTTAGTTTTATTTTCAATTTTCAATTGAGATTTAGGTTGCTGCCCCTCTGGTTGAGTTTTAGAGCAGCTGACACCAAGTAAGGCTCAACCGGGAGAGTTGATAACCCCGAGGCTTGATAAGGCTCAACCCCGAGAGTTCTGCCTTCTTCGTTTTTTGGAAACCATTCTGTTGAGGTCTGATGGGCCTACAAAAAGGGAACATACGTAATATAGGCAAGCCAATGAGTTTCGTGGTAAGTATTCACCCATGAGGCCATCACCACTATCAATGGCATAAATCTATCCATCCCCTCCAAAAGATCCTTCCTTCCGGCCAGCTTAATTTTTTGCGTGTGATCAGAACATTTCACATCAGGTGTACCCTCTTGGCCAATGTTTAAATATTCTGTATGGTGTCGTGAACTCTGGGCACTGTGGGGTCCGGTCATTCCTGGGACGCCCGTCATTTTGTACAACTGAAACTTCACCTCATTTCAAAAGGGAATAGGTTGCAGTCTTAGGTGCAAAGGCCATTATCTCTTGCCAGGGAGAGGAAGTACTCAAAAAGACATAAATACGATGAAAACAAATCAATGCTAGTCATTTCTGGCTAGATCTAACTCCAGCCTCGCTTGCCGTGGGCTCGCCCGCTGTTCCTGGCAACGGTGACTCCTGGTGAAGGCTAGAAGTTGACAACTTTGCATCTTGCCCTGAAGGGTGGAGAATTCAAGAGGGTATGACTTGGTGCTGTCTGGTGTTGAGTTTGTGAATCCCTGAAACCCGAGCATCCCCTAAATCGTCTCTGGGTTTTCTCACATTAAAAAAAAAAAGAAATTAATGTTTATTTGTTTTAGAGGGAGAGAGAGAGTGCAAGCAGGGAGGTGCAGAGAGAGAGGGAGACCCAGAATCCGAGGCAGGCTCCAGGCTCTAAGCTGTCAGCGCAGAGCCCAACGCGGGGCTCGAACTCACGGACCAGGAGATCACGAGCTGAGCCGAAGTCTGATGCCTAACCGATGGAGCCACCCAGGCGCCCCTCACGTTGTTGGAAAGCGTGGTTCGCGCTGAGAAAGCACCTTGTGTGGAGGCACAGAGTTGGACATCAGCCTAGCATTTCAGGAAGGCGGCGGAAAAAACACCCCACCTAAGTCGAGAACGCTGGGCAGGTCAGGCAGGAAACAAAAATGCTGGAAGCCCTAACACACCTCAGACCAATGACATTCGAATCTGTAGGAGGTGAGGCCCCAACAGTGGTAGGTTTCAAAAGTTCCCCAAGCATGGACCTTGAAGGCATTATGTTTGCTGAACTAAAACCGAGGGAAGACAAATACTGCACGATCTCACGCGGGGAATCTAAAAGAGAAACACTCAGGGACATAGAGGGTAGAGCAGCGGTTACCAGAGGTTGGGGGGGCGGGGGGGGGGTGTGTGGGAGAAATGGGAAGATATTGATCAAAGGGAACAAACATCTAGCTGTAAGACTCACGAGTTTAGGGATCTAATGTAACTGATGATACTGTATCATACACTTTACTGTTGCTAAGAGAGGAGATCCTTTGACGTTTATTTATTTATTTAGAGAGGGAGCGAGAAGGGGAGGGACAGAGAGAGGGAGCGAGAATCCCAAGCAGGCTCCGCGCTGTTGGCGCAGAGCCCGAGGCGGGACTCGTTTCCACCAACCGCGAGATCATGACCTGAGTCGAAATCAAGAGTCAGACGCTCACCCTCCTGAGCCACCTAGGCTCCCGGAAGCTTACACAATCTTATTTGTCAATTAGGTCGCAGAAAAGCTGGAGAATGTTTAAAAATAAGATAATGTAACCGAAAAAGCTCCCCCAAGCGGTTCTCTCATGTAGACAAGCTTGAGAGCCATGGTTCTCAGAGTGTGGTGCCTGGACCCCCATCAGTATCCCCTGGGAACCTGCTAGGCATGCCCCACCTCAGAGCTACTGAATCAGAAATGCAGGATTTAATAAGCTCTCCAGCTGATTCTGATTCATGCAAAAATTTGAGACTCCCCACTAGGGGCATAGGCTTCTTATCATTCCATTCTGGAACGAGAGACCTTGGATCTCTCTGATCAAGCACACTGACCTTTCACCAACCAAGGCAATTATGAAGCCTACTTCTACTGCCGGGATTACCCTCATTCTGCTGGGTCCTGTTTTTTTCGGGAGGCCCCCATATAGTCACCTCTAACGTGTTCCTGTGAGTGGAATGATGGATGCGTATATCACAGAGGATCTTTTCAAAGAGGGTTAAACTCCTTTAACATGCCACTTTCGGGGCGCCTGGGTGGCCCAGTCGGCTAAGCATCTGACTTCGGCTCAGGTCATGAGCTCACGGTTCGTGGGTTCGAGCCCCGCATCGGGCTCTGAGCGGACAGCTCGGAGCCCGGAGCCTGCTTCGGATTCCATGTCTCCCTCCCTCTCTGCCCCTCCCCTGCTCCCGCTCTGTCTCTCAAAAATTAATAAACATGAAAAAAAAATTTTTTAATGCCGCTTTCCACCTCACCTTCTGCCTTCAATCTTCAACAATATATCCCCAGCATTTCCTATATGATAGACAATGATTTCTTCTCATCCTTAGCAACGGACTCTACGCTTGACCCCCAAAAGCCCACTGACTTAAGGCTAGAGACTCCGTCTGGCCCTCGTGTTCTCAGCTGTGATGGGCGGATCTAACTAGCTCTTAATAGCAGCATCTAGTTTCATTTTTCCATTCTCCCTCATTTTTACCATCACTAGGTGTATGCCGGGTGAGGGGGCAGTCTCGTTGCAGTAAGTCAGCGGTGGTAACATTCCGGTGGGCTCGAAGCCCGCGTCTTCCATTTGAGAACTTGGCACCTTGGCTCCGTGCCACAGTCTGGTGTTTGTGTGGGAACGGAAAAGGGACTTGAGACCTCGGTGCAGAGGTGCCTGAGAGGCCTGGAGAAGCTTCCCTGCAGGGACTCCCCTAGGCTCCGCCTGTTTTCTCTTTCAACACATTTAGCAAAAGACAGATTATAGAAGACGCCAAGACTGCACTGAAATCAGTAGACAACAGAAAGTCTCCGGAGCTTCTTGAGAAGGGAAGGCGTGATATTCCGCCGTAGGAACCGGGGCAAGAAGGGGCTGGAGTCAGAGATCGGCTCATTCATCCAATGCGTATTTAAGGAGCGCCCACTGCTGCTAGGGACACAACCTTAAACGCCACACGCTTCCTGCTTCAAGGAGTTCACATGCCAGGCGGGGAGGATTTGAAGGATGTGTGCAGATAACAGCAGGATGCAATATGGCAAGGGCCGTGGCGAAGCGCCATGGGAAGTCGGACCGGGAGATCCTAACCTGATCCGGGGCGGGGGAGGGGGAGGGGTCGTACCTACAGGTCTGGCAGGAGGCAGCCAGGTGATGGACGGAGGGCGAGAGGCAGGCAGAGGGCAAAGAGAGACGTGAATAAATGCAGCCAGTTGTGGGGGCAGGGACGGAGCCCGGATTGTGTGGGGGAAGGGGAGAGGCTGGGTCTGGAGGCATCGGCAGAAGACTGTTTTGCAGGCAAACGAACAGCGGTTCGGCCGCTTCCGAGCTCTAGTCTCCTTCCTCCGGTTGCCTGCCTGCTGCCTGCATCTGGACGTCTCCATGAGCATCTCAAGGAAAAGCATGTCATAAATGGAACCCTCGGTTCTCTTTCCTGCACCCGCTCCCCTGAGCCTGCTGCCTCGGGGGCGTCAAGCCAGAAAACTTGGAGTTGTTCTTGGCATCTCTTTCACATTCTTCAAGTCCAACCCGCGGTCCCTATCCTCCCTGTTCCCCAAGCTCCAGCCACAAGAGTCTTCTTTTCTTGTCGCTCCCAAGGAAGCCAAGGTCTTTGGGGCCGCCTTGCTCCCAACTCCTGGCCTGGGGAACTTATGCTCATTTTTCAGAACTCAGCACCACCCCCGTATGCAGGAACTCGGCCCTTGGTGAGGTCTTCTCTAACTGTGGTTACCCCCCGTGAACCACACGGGCGGGCGTTCACACCCTTTTCCCACACTGACTGGGTGCCGTGTCTCCGAGTGCTTTAATCATCAGGAGACAAGGGAAACAGGGCTGTGCCCACGGCATTTCATTGGCCTGGCCACCTCTGCTTCCCCTCTCTTAGAACACTTGCGCTTTGGGGCGCCTGGGTGACACAGTCAGTTGAGCATCTGACTTTGGCTCAGGTCATGATCTCGAGGTTCATGGGTTCGAGTCCTGTGTCGGGTTCTCTGCTGTCAGCGCAGAGCCCGCTTCAGATCCTCTGTCCCCCTCTCTGTCTGTCCCTCCCCCACTCATTAAACATTAAACACTAAAAAAAATTTTAAAAAACATTAAAAAAATTAATAAACATTTAAAAAACATTAAACATTAAAAAACAGAAATAAACATTAAAAAGAAAAAAGAACAACTGCTCTTAGGAGGCCCCCTCGGGGAACCCAGCTGCCATGCTATAAGTAGCCGAAAACGAATGGAGACACCATGCGTGTTTTGGGTAACAGTCTCAGCTGGGCTCCCGGAAGACAGCCGGACTCAACCGCCAGCCATATTAGCCAGCCACTTTGGGGGTTCCAGCTACCTGTACCCCTCCACCGACTGCGGCTACAGTCAACCTCACATGGATTGGAAGAACCACCCAGCTGAGCCCAGTCAACCAACAAAATCGAGCGAGATCATGACTGCGTTTGGTCTTAAGCCACGAAGTTTGGGGGTGCTTTGGATGGGGAATTGTGACGGTCCCCAATCTAGATGAACTTATGCTCTTCTTGTAGCTCAGAGAATCCAATCCCTTTCCTCCATAGCACTTGCTGCACTGTATTGATCTGGCTGTATTCATGGACGCAAGATGCAAAAAATCTTCCAATCTGTTCCGCCATCTTGGTTCCTCCCTCCGCACTTACTGCAATGTATAGCAGTGCACGTATTTGTGTTCCTTTGTGGTCTTTCCCCAGCACTAGTCCGTCATTTCCATGACAGCAGAGACTATGGCTTCTTGTTCATCAGTAAAGGGTCTTCAAGGTACCCAAACCCAAGAGCTGCTTAACTTCTGTTGGACGAAGGAAGAAAGTGTTGGGATTATATTCTGAGGGTGAAAGGATAAGAACTTTAAACAGGTGAGTGATGACGTTGTTTTACGTGGAGGAAACGTGATATCCTGAAAGCTAGCTTTTCATGAGGACGAAATACTTCTTAGCTTTCTTATGGTTTAAGAAACAGTAAAGACTTTGGGTTTTAGAAAGAGAAGTCTTCGACATCCAGGTGGCCGACCGACACACGAAAAAATGCTCAACATCACTCATCAGGGAAATACGAATCAAAACCACAATGAGATACCACCTTGCACCCATCAGAATGGCTCACATTCACAACTCAGGCCACAACAGATGTTGGCGGGGATGCGGAGAAAGAGGATCTCTTTGGCATTGTTGGTGGCAACGCAAGCTGGTGCGGCCACTCTGGAGAACCGTATGGAGGTTCCTCAAAAAACTAAAAATAGAACTGCCCTATGACCCCGTAATTACACTACTAGGCATTTATCCATGGGATACAGGTGTGCTGTTTCGAAGGGACATATGCACCCCAATGTTTATAGCGGCCCTATCGACAATAGCCAAAGGATGGAAAGAGCCCACATGTCCATCGATGGATGAATGGAGAAAGAAGATGTGGTCTATATATACAATGGAGTATTACTCGGCCATCAAAAAGAAGGAAATCTTGCCATTTGCAACTACGTGGATGGAACCGGAGGGGATTATGCTAAGTGAAATGAGTCAAAGACAAAAATCCTATGACTTCACTCATATGAGGACTTTAAGAGACAAAACAGATGAACATAAGGGAAGGGAAACAAAAAGAATATAAAAACAGGGAGGGGGACAAAACAGAAGAGACTCATAAATATGGGGAACAAACTGAGGGTTACTGGAGGGGTTGTGGGAGGGGGGATGGGCTCAATGGGGGAGGGGCGCTAAGGAATCTACTCCTGAAATCATTGTTGCACTAGATGCTAACTAATTTGGATGTAAATTTTAAAAAATAAAAAAGAAAAGAAAATACAAATGAGCTAAAAAAAAAAAAAAAAAAAAAAAGAAGGCTTTGGCCTTGAGCCTGGGAAAGAGACGATGAGACAGGCAAGAGAGACCAAAAGTTACTGAAAGGTAATGTTAAAGGTGGCTTTTTAGGCAGTGACAAAACTAAATGAAGGGATTCTAATTTTTTGAGATGGGCTCTAGAGAGACATTTAGGGAGACAGGAACCTGAGGGAGGAAGAAGACACAGAGAGAAGCTGGGTTCTGAGAACGTCCCCCAGGGACACGGGAGAGGCCGGGTCCCAAGGAAGAGGTGAGCGGATTTTTTACGGTAGAGTTGGAATGGTTAGGTCTGTGCAGGTGCTTTCTGTGGCTGCTGTGAGCAGGGACCACTAACTGGGCACCTTAAAACCGTAGAAATAGACTGTCTCACAGGTCTGGAGTCCGGACACCTGAAATAAAGGTGCTACCCCTAAACCTTCAGGGGAGGATCCTTCTTACTTCCCAAAGCTTCTGGTAGCCCAGGCATTCCTTGGTTCAGGGCAACAAAACGCCAATCTGCCTCTGCCTTTTTGTGTCTTCACATGGCTTTCTTTGTATTTTCTCCCTTCCCTCTCTGGAAAGTGGAAGTCTATGATTTCTTTTCCTTCCTTCCTTCCTTCCTTCCTTCCTTCCTTCCTTCTTCCCTCCCCCTTTCTATCTTTCTTTTCTTTTCCTTTCTTTTCTTTTCTTTTCTTCCTTCTTCCCTTCCTCCTTCTTTCTTCCTTCCTTCCTTCCCTCTCTTTTCTTTTTTCCTTCCTTCCTTCCTTCCTTCCTTCCTTCCTTCCTTCCTTTTCTTTCTTTCCTAAAGAGAGAGTGGGAGAGAGAGAGAGGAAGACAGAGAGAATCTTCAGCAAGCTCCACACTCAGCACGGAGCCTGAGGCGGGGTTCGATCCCCCGACCCTGAGATCATGACCGGAGCTGACATCAACATTTGGACGCTCAACCCACTGAGCCACCCGGGTGCCCCAGCTGTTGTTCTTTCTTAATCTCTCCTGTATGGTGTTCCGTTCCACGAGCGCACTGTACTTGATGCATCCACATCACTGTTAACGGACATTTGGGTTTTTTCCCTTGATTTCTTCTTCTTCATAGTGTCTAATTACCACTAAGCATAGTATTTAAACTTCTTCTTCCACTAACTGAATACAGGGGAGCAGAGACTGTTTTGTACAAGATTCCCAGAATCTACAGAATGCCTGGAACACAGCAGGCGCTCCAAATATGTGTTGACTGCAGGAATGTTTACCTAACCTCCTCCTGGTTACTCAAGGTGCTCCTCCAATATTCCCTCCTCCTCCAGGCCCTCATCCACTTCTCCAGGCCGACTTTCAACAACAATAACAATAGTAATGCCCCTTGTTGAGACTCTGCAGCTTTGCAAGCCTCAGTCACCTGCCCAAGGTCACACAGTTGGGAAGGCAGGAGTCGAACGGACGAGTGGTTGACTTCCGAGGCCAGGTTCTGATCGCCAACCACATAGTAACACCCCCTAGACTAGTGCTGTCCAGAAAGGGGTTCGGTTTGGCCTGCCAGGGTCTTGACATTAAAAACAAAAAGTGATTGCTAATATTAAAAAAAAAAAAATTGGAGATTTTCTTACAGGGTTGTGGTGCGAGCCCTCGTCGCCATATTAGAGATAGTTTGCAGGGAGCTGAGCCCGGGATGAGACTCTAGTTTGAGTCGCAAGTGTGTCTTCTTTCCAGTCGAACTTTCTGCCCCAACTTTTAAAGCGAAAGTGGACCTGAAGAATAGTGTGTCCCAGGGTCCCTGGATCCTGTCCCTGACCCCCTGCTCTCCTCTCTCCCATGGCTTGTTGTCTGGGCTTTTACCTGAAGTGCTATTGCAAGTTAGAAAATCTAACCAGATTCTTCATGGGTCATTCACATCTTTTCCTTCTTCTTCTTTTTTTTAATTTTAAATGTTTATTTATTTTTGAGAGAGAGAGAGAGAGAGAGACTGAGCATGAGCAGGGAGAAGCAAACTCTGAAGCAGGCTCCAGGCTCTGAGCTGTAGGCACAGAGCCCTATGCGGGGCTCGAACTCACGAACCGCGAGATCATGACCTGAGCCGAGGTCAGACGCTCAACCCTGAGCCACCCAGGCGCCCCCATCTTGGCCTGGCATCCTGTGAATGGACTGGACTGCTTGAGAGGAAAGACACATAAATGTGTCTCTGAAAAAAATAAATTTTGACCTAAAGAGTTTGTAAAATTCAAGTCATTATCTTCTGGATCATTTCCAGTCCCTGAGTTGGTGAAATAACATTTCAAAATGTCATTAAAAGAGAGAGAGAGAGAGAGAGAGAGAGGCCTGGGCACGCCGTGATGGATCTGAAGGGTTTGACACCTCTAATGCTTAGCTGGGAATTTATGAATCAAAAGCTTTAAAACTTAACCCAAGAAAGTTTTTTTAAGTACTACTATTTCCACCTAATTAAGGACTGTCCTACAAATATGATTTATTTGTAGCTATCACTCATGTAGAGAGTAGAGCCATCCAAGGCTTTTTAAAAAAATTTCTAATGACTTTTATGCATTAACTCAATCAAAGGGCTTTCTAAAAGTATTATCTTTCCTCTTCTGGAAAAAGAAATTAATGCCTCCTTATCATATAAACTTTAGAAACTATAGAAAAATATAGTGAGGCTATAAAAATTACCAGAATCTTACCACCTGGCGATGATCATTGTGGACCCTTGGAGGAGAATACCTTCCATTCGTTTCTATGCACACTTGTATATAAATGTATATATGTAGTCTAAGAATTAGTAAAAATATATATTATTATGTATCTTGCTTTATTTATTTCACATTGCTTTTGTGCCCTATTAAGCAGACTCATAACTATAAACATTGCTAGGAAGCACAACTTTTTATGACTTTTGAGATTGTCTATCTTATGGATTTACCATAATTTGCTTGCCTTTTCCCTAGTTTTGGAAATTCTGCTTGTTCCCAATTTCTTGCTATTACAAACAATGCTTTCGTGAAAAATCTGGTACACAGTCTTCCCTTTTTTGATTATTTTGTTAGTCTAGATATAAACAGAATTAGTCGGATGAATACAGAATCAAAGTTTATGATCTTTAGAAGGACTTCAATGAATTGCTCTCTTTCTCAGCGAGTCACATGGGGAAGATGGTTCTTTCGTAGTATTGGGTGGAAACATTAGGGTATGGAATTGTAACTTCATTAGCCAGGCATTTGAAAGACATTAACATACGTGTCCTAGAAGGTACATTCCAGCGATTGCCTCTAGATACCCGTGCTAGGAGGAGATACTCAAATGATTGCCTTCGAGCAGTTGAACAATTTTGTTGTTGTTATTGTTGATTTGCTTTTTGATTTACTTCTTTAGATGTTTAAACTTTTATACAAGGCTTCCTGTGGAGTGTTTCTGCCCCCCAGGACACAGTTATGGACCACCACAGCACTCCGTGCTCATCTTGGTCCACACACTAATGTCTCTTATTTTTGTTTTCGTTTCTTTTTTTATTTCTTTAGTGTTTTTTTAGTTTATTTTTGAGAGAGAGACACAGAGCGTGAGCGGAGGAAGGGCAGAGAGAGAGGGAGACACAGAATCGGAAGCAGGCTCCAGGCTCCGAGCTGTCAGCACAGAGCCCGACGCGGGGCTTGAACCCACAAACCATGAGAGTATGACCTGAGCCGAAGTCGGACGCTTAACCGCTTAACTGAGTGAGCCACCCAGGTGCCCCTCTTGAGGACTTAAAAAACAATTTTTTTTAATGTTTATTTTTGAAAGAGAGAGAGAGAGCATGAGCAGGGGAAGAGCAGAGAGAGAGGGAGACACAGAATCGGAAGCAGGCTCCAGGCTCTGAGCTGTCAGCTCAGAGCCCGACGCGGGGCTCGAACTTACGAACCCTGAGATCATGACCTGAGCCCAAGTCGGATGCTTAACCCACTGAGCCACCCAGGTGCCCCTCTTATTTCTCATTCTCCACTTACTTTTTTCTACCTTTTTTTGAAATGCTTATTTCTTTAAGGAAAGTGATGCATGTCAATTAATTCTTCGAGATTCCTAACCCAAATGACATCCGCCTCCGCTGCCCGCCCTACTTCCTGCTCCTCAGAAGACACTCGGCTTCAACTCATTTCGTGGATTGTTTTAGACTTTATTCCCTTCAAAGTTTGCAGTTGCCAGATTCCTCTAAGATTCCATTTTATTAGTGGACGCACAATTAGTGCTGAAGTCTGAAAAGTTTCTGGACGTTAATCATGTCAAAAATAAAGGTTCAAGGTAAGTGAAAATGAGTTTTTCTCAGGCTGGGCGCACAACCAGGATTAGGTCAACCCATGATTAAAGAGCATTTAATTCTATAGAGAAAAGTACTAAATTATATGCAGGTCCAATTACAATTACTTACAATTGTATATAAGGACTGAATTGTTTTAAAGCATATTGCCTTTTAAAATGTTTTAATTAATCAATTTCTTCAGAATATATTTATTGAAGACCATATTCAGACAATGGGTAAGAGAATGGGGTGTGGCCTTTGACCTCATGCAGTGACTTTTTTTTTTCTTTAAGATTTTTTGTTTATTTTTGAGAGAGACAGAGAGAGAGAGACAGAGAGAGAGCACAGGTGAGAGAGAATCAGAGAGAAAGGGAGACAGAGAATCCCAAGCAAGCTCCGTGCTGCCAGTGCAGAGCCTGATGCGGGGCTGGAACTCACAAGTCGTGAGATCGTGACCTGAGCCAAAACCAAAAGTCAGAGACTTAACCGACTGAGCCACCCAGGTACCCAGTGGAGGTGACGTTCTTACTGAGAGGTAATACGATTCTAGTATCAATTTCAACGTGTGGGAGGTCAGATCTCACAGGTTAAGGGTTGAGCCCCATGGGCCGCCCCCCATCCTCAACTTCGGATGCCAATCACAAGTCTAGGTTGTCACCTGAGCTTGTGACTAGCTATAGATTGGGGGTTCCAACCATCCTCTCCTTGGGTTTGATGAATTTACTAGGGTGGCTCACAGAACTCAGAGAAGTATTTCACTCGCTGGATGACCAGTTGGTGATAAAGGGGTAATAACTCAGAAACAACCAGATGGAAGAGATCCACGGGGTGAGGTGTGGAGAGAGGGCACGGAGCATCCATGTTCTCTGGGCACACCATTCTCCCCCTTTTCCACATGTTCGCGAACCAGGAAGCTCTCCAAACTTGATGGAGCCTTCATTACATATGCCCACTGGATGAGATCTTTGGCCACTGGTGATTCAACCTCCAGCCCCTTTCCTTTCTCAGGAAGTCCAAGTGACATGGAATATTCCAACCTTCGAACACATGCTTGGTATCCCCTGGAAACCAGCCACCCTCCTCAGGTGCTTTCCTGGAGTCCCCTCCTTGATATAACCAAAGACACCTTAGACACTCTCTTCACAGGAAATTCCAAGGGTTTCAGGGAGTCCCGTGGCGGAAATGGGGATGAAGACCAAATACATACATTTCTTATGAATCGCAGTATCGCGGGAGGAGATGACCATTCAAGAGATAACCACAAGTAATTACAAATCAATATGCAATTACAAAATGTGGTAAGTATTCATGGCTTTATACATAGAGGAGCATGATTTCATCTGAGGAAGTCAAGAGAGGATTGTGAGCTAATATCTGAACAAATAAACAGATGTGATGCGGGAAGGAATAAGAGGAGAGAAGATCACAGATGCGTGAACTGTATGCAGAGGTCTTCATTTCCAAATAATATTGTACAACTCATGATACAAAGCTACCATGGCTTGGGGGCACCTGGGTGGCTCAGTCGGTTGAGCGTCCAACTCTTGATTTCAGCCCAGGTCATGATCTCACGGTGCGTGCGATCGAGCCCCGGGACCGTGCGATCGAGCCCCGCGACCAGCTCCGTGCTGGTGGTGCCTGCTTGGGATTGTCTCTCTCCCTCTTTCTCTGTCCCTCTCCCACTCATACTTGCTCTCTCTCTCTCTCTCTCCCTCAAAATAAATGAGTTTACAAATTTTTTAATAATTAAAAAAAATTTAAAAACAAAAGTTACCACTGCTTGAAGACTGTCCTTTTGTGTAGATGAGCGACCTTGGTTGGCAGTCCCAGAGATAAATCATTTTGGAACACTTTTCACGGTAGTGGCCATACTGTTATGGAACGTATTAACAAATAAAATTCAACGGAGTACATTCAAAAGATCTTACTGGCTTTATTCGACACTTCATGAATCAGGCAGCGTCCCATCTAGCAGACAGAAAGGAGCTCTGAGGAGCTTGCGCCAAGCGAAAGAAGTTTCCAGGTAGACGACGGTGGGGACAAGAAAGCTATACCATCAAAAAAAGCAGGTTGGTCATTGCAAGGTCACTTTCTTTCAGGGAACGCCAGGGGTCGATCAGGCAGGTGACCCAGTTGTGCTGATCATGTGGTACCTGCCTGGTTCAAGAGTCTATTTCTGAGACCGCTGAAACTGTAGTTACGTCTCAATTTGGTGATGTGGGGCTTAGCAAAAGCAATTCCATTTTGGCCTTGCTGTCTTGTTTTCAATGCCTGCACGTTGCACACGGCATTGTTTCCTACCCAAAGTTAGCTTGATGAGCTATATACTTTTATTCCTATGCCTATGTTACGTTATTGGGTTTTTGGTTTTGTTTTTTTATAATTTACTGTCGAGTTGGCTAACTAACATACAGTGTATACGGTGTGCTCTTGGTTTCAGGTGTAGATTCCCGTGATTCATCGTGATACAACACCCAGTGCTCATCCTGACAGGCGCCCTCCTCAATGCCCATCACCCATTCTCCCCTCTCCCCCGCCCGCCCCATCAACCCTCAGTTTGTTCTCTGTATTTAAGAGTCTCTTATGGTTTGCCTCCCTCCCTCTCTGTTTGTAGCTGTTTTTTCTCCCTTCCCCCATGGTCTTCTGTTAAGTTTCTCAAGTTCCACATATGAGTGAAAACGTGTGATACCTGTCTTTCTCTGACTTATTTCACTTAGCATGACACCCTCCAGTTCCATCCACGTTGCTGCAAAGGTTATGATGCCTATTTTAGAGACGAGGAAATGGTGGCTTGGAGGGTTGAAGCAACCTATCCAGAGAACCCTGCCTCATAGATGGAGCAGCCAAGACTTGAACGCGCTCATCTGATTCTAGAACCCGCGGCCATTACTATGCTGTCCTGACTCCCGTGCTTAACTGACTGAGCCACACCCAGGCACCCCAATAAATAAACTTTTTTTTTTTTTTTTTATTTTTGGGACAGAGAGAGACAGAGCATGAACAGGGGAGGGGCAGAGAGAGAGGGAGACACAGAATCGGAAACAGGCTCCAGGCTCTGAGCCGTCAGCCCAGAGCCTGACGCGGGGCTCGAACTCATGGACCGCGAGATCGTGACCTGGCTGAAGTCGGACGCTTAACCGACTGCGCCACCCAGGCGCCCCAATAAACTTTTTTTTAAAAAAATGATTGCTTCAATTTCCACCTTTATGTGCCTGTGTTCCACAAGGTAGCAAATTGGTTAACTGAGACTGTATATTACTGACCTTTCCTCCGACTCCATTGTATTTTTAAAATCATGTGTATTTATGCAACCAACAAATGACATGATTTACCTCTAGGAACATAATGTTGTTTATAAAAATAACAGTGTATTTAGTCTTCCCAATTAACCTTGATTACTTCCTTTTCTGCCTCAGGGACAAAGCAGTGAGAGGAAGTCCCGTTTTCGCACCTTGTCGGAAGCCTGTTCCAGTCCGTTCTTCGCCAGGAGGTGGGCGTTCCCATCTGACCTTTGCCCTCGAAAGGCGAATAATCTGGGACGTAAACCCAGGTCCTTTGGAAGAGCCACAGGCTTCAAAGTGCTTTCCGTACTTTAGCTTTGTCTGAGAAAGAGAGAATTTCCCAGAGGGTACATTTATAAATATATAGATACATACTGTTTTTAGAGTTGTAGGCTTTTTCCAGAACGTCTATTTACAAACGTGTTTCAGCAGAAGGTAGAAAGAAACGGAAAAGTTGCTACGTACTTGTAAACAAACAGTAAAAACCACTTACTTTCTCACCATCCCGATCGATCCTTTTCACGTATATATGAGATACGTACAGACGTCCGTAAAATGACGTAAAAAGGTCAACGTGCCTTCAAAATTGCTCTAGAAAAATTTCCTTTTTACTCGATGAAATATCACGCTATGTCAATAGGAACATTTCTTTCAATAGAACCATTTCTTCTATTTTATTTATTTATTTGTTTGTTTGTTTATTTAGAGCGCGCGAGAGAGAAAGTGCACGTGAGCCTGGTAGGGGCAGAGGGAGAGAGAGAGAATCTCAAGTCCCGCGTCGGGCTCTGCTCACAGCGTGGAGCCTGCTTGGGATTCTCTGTCTCCCTCTCTCCCTGCCCCACTCCCTCTTGTTCTCTCCCTCCCTCCTTCTCTCTCTCTTTCAAAAATAAATATATACACATTTTGAAAAAGTCGTTTGATGAACATGACTCAAAATAAAGGCAAAGAGAGAATTCAGCGACATCAAAGATGCCAACGGGTTTGCCGGAAAGAATAGCGTTCGAAGTCCTTTGGCTCTAGTCTCCCTGCTTTCGCTCCGTCCTAAGGACAGCCCTACCATTGAGATGGGGAACGTTTGCAACAGGTGGTTACCCTGGGCTGCCTTTGGATGGAGCTGACATTTACCTCTGTAGCCTCGTTCTGTTCTTTCATTCCCGAAAACCGCACATAGGCTCATTTGTTCGTTGCTTTGTTGATTCTCGACGTGGGCTGTTGTACAGTCTTCTGGCCACCCGATCTCCTTCAGATGACCTTACACGGCTACTATCTGACCTGTGAAGCGCTCATTATTACCCAGCTCTTTTCATTTAGCAAGCATAAATGGGCCAAGCCAAAAAAAAAAAAAAAATCGACGTTACGCTTCCTTGCTATTTTAATCAGGACCCGAGTTACAAGCGACAGAAGCCGGACGAGGCTCAGCTTAGGGAAAAGCGAGAACGTTTGTTTACTGGCTCGAGGATGAAGAACAGAGGAGTGATGGAGTTGCAGCTGGACAGATAGCCAACTGGAATCAGGATACTAAGGCCATCCAGCTCTGGTTTTTCAGTGTATTATGGAACTCCGTTGGCATCAGGGCCTTCCCACTGTTGACCAGGGAATGAGTGAGTGAGTGTGTGTGTGTGTGTGTGTATCTGCAGGGAGGAGATGGTCTGTAGATACGACTCCGCAAAGTTCCAGACGCAAGACCTTCATGACATGAGCAGACATCCATGGGATCTTCCCTGCCCCTTCCCATGGAAATAAAAACTCTTGCCAAGAATTCAACGCATCCAGCTTGGGTCACGTGCCCCCAAGAAAGGCGAGCGATATATCCGTTAGCAACACATGGTTGAGTGGAACATTATCTAGTAGAATTTGGTTTCTCTCCTGTGCACGCAAAATAGTATATATTCACCATGCGTGCCTCTCGTTGAGAAATAGTGGGATGGGACATCGTTTAATACCTTTATCGGCCGTTTCTAGTTTGTCTCTTGTGACTTTTCGAGTCGGAGGTTTCATTCCTTATGAAAAGCCCTGTAGCCGTCATTCTATTGTCTGTCCCTGTGAATTTGGCGACTCTAGGAACCTCATCCAGTCTTTGTCCTTTGGTGGCTGGTTTATTCCAGCTAGCATGGTGTCTTTAAAATTCATCCATGTTGTCAGGAAGTCCTTCCCTTTTTTTTTTTTTTTAATGTTTATTCATTTTTGAGAGAGATGGTGTGAGTGGGGGAAAAACAGGGGGAGGGTGGAGAGAGGATCCAAAGCGGGCTCCACACTGATATCAGCAAGCCCAGTGCGGGGCTCGAACTCACCAACCGTGAGATCATAACCTGAGCCGAAGTTGGACACTCAACTGGGGGAGCCACCCAGGTGCCCCAGAAACGCCTTCCCTTTTATGGCAGACTAATATTCCGCTGCGACACGGCATATTTCGTGTATCCATTCACCTGCCCGCGGACGCTCAGGCTGCTTCCACTTTCTCGCTGTTGCGCATTAAGCCGCCGTGAACACGGGCGCGCAAACATCTGCTTGCGTCCCTGCTTTCCATCCTTTTTGGCTTCCAATTCTCTCCTCCTCCCCAGGAGAAGCTCACAGGCATAGGAGTCCCCCTCCCGATTGACAAGCGAGAGGTGGATGTGGCTCACGCGAGGGGGTGGACAACTCTCTGGGGCTTATGGGGGTGTTTCGCGCCCCGCACCTAGGACCCTCTAATGCCTCTCCAGAGTGCGCGTTGCTCCGATCTGCAGGACGGTTATGGGAACTCCGGGCTGAATGTTTTGCCTGACCTCTGCCGCCTCTCCCTTAAATGGTCGTAAAAGTGGGGGGAGTGTGTGTGTGAGGGATTATTGTTACCTTAATTATTTTTGAGTCTTGAGAAATTAATCAGTGTCCCAGTGATTGCTTACATTAGGCCGTGCAAGGGCCGATCCCAGGGCAGCCAGTTCCTCCAGCTGGTCACAGATGTTGAAAGGGGCCATCAGGAAAATCCAGCAAGCTCATGAAGAGTGGAGCTGAGGATATTTTCCTAATGATGTGTAACTAGTCAGAGAGGGACGGCTTGGTTTCTACCCCAAATTTAATTCAATCCATGACGCTGTAACACTCGGAGCGGAGGGCGCCGGAAGATACACCCTGGTTACAGGACCCCTTTGGAAACGGTGACTTTCTTCCTGGATAGATACTTACCTCTCCCTCACCTGAAAAGTACGTGACCACGCTACGAAGGCCTGGGTTTTGCAGGGTCCGTTGTATGTAGGAATGGGAATAACGTGCAAACAGCATCAGATCATTTTATGGAAATGGGATGCAAGTTTGTCCTTGAGTTTGTGCCTTACCTGTTCCTCTCACGGGCTTGTTTATACTAATAATTTCATGTGCAATGAGGAGAGGGCTTGCTCCAGGGGCGCCTGGATGGCTCCGTCGGTTAGTCATCCGACCTCGACTCAGGTTGTTTATCTCGCGGTTTGTGAGTTCGAGGCCCCGCATTGGGCCCTGCGCTGACAGTGCGGAGCCTGCTTGGGATTCTGTGTCTCCCTCTCTTTCTGTCCCTGTCCCACTCTCTCTCTTTCAAAACGAATGAGTAAACTTTAAAGAAAAGAAAAGAAAAGAAAAGAAAAGAAAAGAAAAGGGCCTGCTGCAAACTGTTAATCGCAAACTAGCCACAGTGAGAATATATTCGCTTGTCTGTCCACTCAACAAATACTCGTTGAAAAACTTATGAAGCAAGCATCTCAGTTGGGCTGGCTCTGAAACAGAGCCTGAGGCAAGGATTGAGTTCCAGCGGTTTATCCGACAAATAAGCAGGAGTGGCGGGCGGGGGGGCGGTGAGAAATGGGGTGCGGCAGGGCTGAGGAGAACCTATGTAGGGCATGTTAATGAGTGGGGTTCAGTCATGCTGCAGGCACCCGAGAATTCAGGTGGGGCGTCTCCGAATTGCCCATCTACGGGATGGGGCGGGGGGCATTTATTCCTATCCCTTAATGGTTGAGAGTTACCACTGGGGGCGTGAATCTGCGTACCTCTAGCAAACTCCGGAAAAAGCGGGTACTGGACATGGGGAACAGTCAGCTTGCAGAAACCTGTACACGCAAAGGTGGACCCGGGTGATATGAAGCCAGCCATTGACAGTGTCTGTCCTACCCTCTTGGACTAGCGTTAGGGATACAGTAACGCACCGATCGGTACCTCTCTGCTCTCATTTATGAAGCAAGACAGAGTTTAAGGCAACACGCACACACTGACTGTAATTGTGATAAATTCCTGCAGGAGAAAGCCATGGTAAGTGCGTAATGGGGGGCCTAACCTCCCCTAGGGATTGAGGTTGCTTCAAATTCTCGCGGCGCCTGGGTGGCTCAGTCAGTTAAGTGTCCGACTCTTGATTTCGGCTTAGGTCGTGAGCTCGTGGTCCTGAGATCGAGCCGTGGGTCGGGCTCCCCGCGGAGCACGGAGCCTGCTTGGGATTCTCTCCCTCCCTCCTTCTCTCTCTGCCCCTCCCCGGTTCTCTCTCTCTCCCTCTCTCAAAATAAATGAATAAACATTTTAAATTTAGTTATTTATTGGAGAGAGGAGTGGAAGAGAGGAGCAGGGATGTGGGGCTCGAACTCACGAACCACGAGTTCACGATCCAACCCAAAGTCAGATGCTTAACTGACTGAGCCACACCCAGGCACCCCAATACATAAACTTTTTTTTTTTAAAAGATTGCTTCAATTTCCAAATAAATGGAGTCTTAGTACGATTTTATTGACTACTTATTTACATACTGTAAGCAAAGCTTAAAATTTGGTGTTGTGAACTAATGCTTACCAGGTGGTAAACTAATTCTGAAGATAAACTAATTCTGAAACATTTTGGAGGTTCTGACAGCCTCATCGTGGTGAGATTGCTCTGATTAGATTGGCTGAGCGGTTATAATGGAATGGTTTACACCATTTTAAAAACTAATATTTAGGGGCGCCTGGGTGGCGCAGTCGGTTAAGCGTCCGACTTCAGCCAGGTCACGATCTCGCGGTGCGTGAGTTCGAGCCCCGCGTCGGGCTCTGGGCTGGTGGCTCAGAGCCTGGAGCCTGTTTCCGATTCTGTGTCTCCCTCTCTCTCTGCCCCTCCCCCGTTCATGCTCTGTCTCTCTCTGTCCCACAAATAAATAAACGTTGAAAAAAAAATTAAAAAAAAAAACAACTAATATTTATTTTTAAGTACATTTTTTAAAGTTTATTTATTCATTTTTGAGAGAGAGAGAGAAGGAGACAGAGAGAGAGACAGAGAGAGAATGAGCAGGGGAGGGGCAGAGAGAGAGGGAGACAGAGAATCCCAAGCAGGTTCCTCACCGTCAGCTCAGAGTCCGGTGTGGGACTTGAACTCACAAACTGTGAGCTGGTGACCTGAGCTGAAATCAAGAGTTGGATGCTTAACGGACTGAGGCACCCAGGAGCCTCTGTTTTTAAGTACACTTTAAAATGGGTGGACACTTTTAAAAATATTGATTTTCTTTTTGTTTTTTTTTTAATGTTTATTATTTTTAAGAGAGAGAGGCAGAGAGAGAGAGAGCACAGGCAGAGGAAGGGCAGAGAGAAAGGGGGAGGCACAGAATCCGAAGCAGGCTCCAGGCTCCGAGCTGTCAGCACAGACCCCGATGCGGGGCTTGAACCCACGAACCGTGGGATCATGACCTGAGCCCCAGTCGGACGCTTAACCGACTGAGCCACCCAGGCGCCCCCAAAATATTGATTTTCTAATTATAAGAATGATATAGGTTTCCTAGAGAAAATAAGGAAATAGAAATATATAATACAGTACATGTACATAATAATTATAATATATGGTGTATATAATAAATAATTGAAAAATGTACTATTTAAGGGTAATTTCCTTCCACTTTTCTTATTCATATGTACTTGGCAAATGTTTAACAGCTATCAATTTAATATGCAGTTCCTCTTCTCCTTGGATGATCCCAGTGCAAACAGTGAGTTATAAAACTACGGAGGTGTGGATTCGAATCACATACTACGTGAGCGCATGAGTTCTAGCCAACCCGTCAGCAAGTACGCTCATTTTATGAGAAAAGTTCCGTTCTTTGGTGGTAGATGTAAATTTACGCACAAATATTTGGGCCTCCTCTCCCTTGTGAATGTCGTAGTAGTATCATCCGAGAATGTCAAGATCATATGTGTGTGTGTGTATTTCTTTCACTGTTGTTGTTTTTGTTTTCTTGAAATTTTAGTTAACATCCCGTGCCATATTGGCTTCAGGAGTAGAATTCAGTGATTCGTCACTTACATACAACACCCGGTGCTCCTCCCAAGAAGTGCCCTCCTCAGTACCGTCACTCATCTGCCCATCTCCCACCCGTCTCCCTCCATCAACCCTTGCTTTTGCTCTCGAGCATTAAGAGTCTCTTGTGGTTTGTTTCCCTCTCTCCTCTTTCTGCCCCCCCCATATGCCCATCTGTTTTGTTTCTTAAATTCCACATATGAGTGAAATCATACGGTGTTTGTCCTTCTCAGACTGACTTATTTCGCGTAGCATAATACATTCTAGCTCCATCCACGTTGTTGCAAGTGGCAAGATCTCATTCTTTTTATGGTTGAGTAATATTCCATTGTGTATAGATATAACCTCCGTACTATTCTCGAGCGCCTGCACCAGTTTGCGTTCCCACCAACAGTGCAAAAGAGATCCTCTCTCTCTGCATCCTCGCCGACATCTGTTGTTGTCTGAGTTCTTAATGTGAGCCATTCTGACAGGTGTGAGGTGGTATCTCATCGTGGTTTTGACTTGTATTTCCCCGATGATGAGCGGCGTTGAGCATCTTTTCATGTGTCTGTCGCCCATCTGGATGTCTTCTTTGGAGAAATGCCTGTTCTTGACTTCTGCCCATTTCTTAACTGGGTTATTCGGTTTTTGGGTGTTGAGTTTGAGAAGTTCTTTATAGATGTTGGACACTAACCCTTTATCAGATATGTCATTTGTAAATGTCTTCCCCCATTCCGCCGTTGCCTTTTAATTTTGTGCATTGTCTCCTTAGCCGTGCAGAAGTTTTTTTTATCTTGATGAAGATAGTTCATGTTTGTTTTTGTTTTCCTTGCCTTGGACAACATTGTCTAGTAAGAAGTTGCTCCGGCTGAGGGCAAAGAGGTTGCTGCCTATTTTCTCCTCGAGGATTTTGATGGTTTCCTGTCTCACATTCAGGTCCCTCATCCATTTTGGGTTTATTTTTGTGTCTGGTGTAAGAAAGGGGTCCAGGTTCATTCTTCTGCATGTCACTGTCCAGTTTTCCCGGCACCCCTTGCTGAAGAGACTGTCTTTATTCCATTGGATATTCCTTCCTGCTTTGTCAAAGATGAGTTGACCGTATAGTTGTGGGTCCATTTCTGGGTTTTCTGTTCGGTTCCATTGGTCTATGTGTCTGTTTTTGTGCCAGTACCACACTATCTTGATGGCTACAGCTTTGTAATATAGCTTGAAATCCAAAACTGTGATGCCTCCAGTTTTGTCTTTCTTTTTCAGGATTGCTTTGGCTATTTGGGGTCTTTTGTCGTTCCATACACATTTTACGATCGTTTTTTCTAGCTCTGCAAAAAATGCTGGTGGTGTTTTGATAGGAATGTGTACATATTTCTTATATATGTGGTTGAAATTACACCAAATGTGAGCTTTACATTCTATTTTAGTCAACATTATGCTTTGGGCATTGCAATTTGTTTTCATTATGATCATTTGCTGGCTGAATGGTATTTTGTAGCATGAGTATATCATAATTTGCTTTTCTATTAGTAGGATATAAATTGCTTCCAGGTTTGTGTGGCTATAGTCAATACTGCAGTGGATGCCTTGGGCACTAACCTGGGTCTGAATTTTTGAAAATTTCCTGGTACAGATTTTTAAAATTTCAGTTTCTGAGTTAAAAAAAAAAAGCAAAAAAATTTTAATTTTAATGTTTGTTTTTAAAAGAGAGAGAGAGAGCAGGGGAGGGGCAGAAAGAGAGGGAGACACAGAATCCGAAGCAGGCTCCAGGCTCTGAGCTGTCAGCTCAGAGCCTGACACGGGGCTCGAACCCATGGACTGCGAGATCATGACCTGAGCCGAAGTCGGACACTTAACCGACTGAGCCACCCAGGCGCCCCAAAATGAATATTTCTCAGGCTTTTAATAAATGTTGTTAAATTACTTTCCAGAAAAGTTGAAGTGTGCATGTAAATTTTTTTAAAAATTACTCAAATTTTTTAAGTGATAGAATTATGGTGATTAATCAGTTTTGCCAAAATAATCGATCTGGTTATGTATTCAGAGTTTTTAGATGCTTTTGGTTTCATTATAAAAGCCATAGAAAATTGTTAAATGATACTGGGAAAAGAGGGAATGAAAAACATCATCTCTAGCTCTAACTTGCCAGATATAACACCAAAGTTCTTTTTTATACAAATGTAACTAAAATATATTACAATTTAATTTTTTTAAAAACAGTAGGCTCCACGCCTGGTGCGGAGCCCAATGTAAGGCTTGAACTCATGACCCTGAGATCAAGACCTGAGCTGAGATGGAGAGACAGATGTTTAACCGACGGAGCCACCCAGGCGCCCCTCTTTGATTAGTATTTTTAAACTGGGAATTTTGAGATGGTTTCTGAATGACCTGTTCATATCCTCACCAAAAGAACTGTTTAAAAAAAATTTTTTTTAATGTTTATTTTTGAGAGAGAGAGAGAGAGAGAGACAGAGCACAAGTCGGGAAGGGGCAGGAAGAGACAGAGGCACAGAATCCGAAGCAGGCTCCAGGCTCCGAGCTGTCAGCACAGAGTCTGACGTGGGGCTCGAACCCACGACCCGTGAGATCATGACCTGAGCCAAAGTCAGATGCTTAACCTACCGGGCGACTCGGGCATCCCTAACTGAGATAAATTTTGAAGACCTGATTTACCAGCCAGAGCACGGGACGTGGATGCCTTAGGGAGGAATTTGTTGTGTTTTCTAAAAGAAGTTTCCAGAATATTTTAAAGGCTCCAGCTGAGATGAGCCTGACACGAGAACATGTGTTTGTGCAACGACAGCTCCCTTTCATGAGGTCAAGGCTGCCTTGAGCTTCCATGCCTGGTTTTTCAGGTAGTGGGTGTCTCCTCCTCTCAGATCAGGAGGGAAGGGCAGGAGGCCTTGAACTCGTGGGCTCTTGTATTTATTTACCAGTTCTATCAGGTTGACCATTGGAACCGATGAGTCGATTAGGGGTAATGGTTGACCAACGCAAGTTAAACAAGTGACCTGCTCTAAAAAAGAAGAAAAAAAAAAAGCGCCACCTTTTCCCCCCTCTCGAACCGCTCCATTGACCGGGTGCAATGCTCTCCCTCCTTCCCTCTTCATTCTGTGTTTGTGCGGTGTTGACGGTCAGTGGCGGCGGCCGGGACAGAGTGGTGACAAGGACGAGAGAGCATGATAACACTGGAAGTTTGGGCTGACCGAGGGTGAGAGGTCAGAAAAGCACAAGGAGATCAAGGGGCACAGATAACGGGGGACAGAGCCCATGCAAACAGTCGCTGGGAGGGTGGCCGGCGATACAGGCAGGGCTGGCCCGCCGGGGACGGGGAAGGCGACTGCTGGGGGTGGGGGGGGCAGGTGTTGACCCAGCCCAGCTGCACTGTCTCCTCTCTCACCCTGGTGAGAACTGGCCCTCTGGAATTCTTCCTGGAGACCCAGTAGTTGCTGAAAACTGAAAGCAGCTGGGAGGTAGCGGAGGGGGGGCAGTGGGAACGCAGAAGGGCAGACCTGCCTCGAGGCAGAGCCCTGCTTTCTTGTTCTTGTCTGTTCCGGGAACCTTTTGACCCCCCCCAGAGAGAAGGCGCAGGTGCGGTGCCCGGAACAGGGTCCTTAGTCTGGGAGACGCTGCTGATCCGTGTTGGACCAAAGCCAAGAGGAGGCAGCAAAAGAAAAAACAAAAAAAAAGTCAGTGGAAGACTCAATTTTGTTTTTTAAGTTTGTTTATTTCAAGAGAGGGAGCGTGCGCGTGAGCAGGGGAGGGACAGAGAGAGAGAGGGAGGGAGGGAGGGAGAGAATCCCAAGCAGGCTCCACACGGTCAGCACAGACCCCGATGTGGGGCTGGGACTCGCCAACCCGTGAGATCGTGACCTGAGCAGAGATCAAGAGACCGTCCCTTAACCGTCTGGGCCACCCAGGCGCCCCTGACGACTCAGCTTTTGACATGCGCTTCTTTAAAGTAGGTCCTAGCCTGGGTTTCCCGGAAGTGGTGCCGGAGACAAGGATTTTTGTGCCAGAAGTTTATTTGGGAGGTGATCGTAGGAGACGGCGGGAGGGAAGTGGGCAGCTGAGATGTGGAAGGAAACCGGGAAGGTCTGCGTTCTTGAGCAGGTCACCGGGGTGGGCACCTGGGCCCAGCAGCGCTGGGGAACTTCGAGGAGAGCATGGGGCACACTCCAGAGTCCTCCCCTCTGAGAAGAGTGAGGGCTCATTTATCCATCAACTCCCCCAGCCAGTCATTGGTTGAGGATTTTTCCAGGAGGCAGTATGTCCCCGGCTTGTCCTCACTCTGGCCAAGTGGGCTCCCAGTGGCCGGACAGAAGCCGAAGGGGAGGAGTCAGGGTGTGACAGTGGGAGCCTTGGTGGATGCTAAGGGAGGAGGGCAGAGCTGTGGGAGCGCGTGCTCCAAAAGGGGTGTGGCCTGAGATCAGTAATTAAGAACATTCCACATTCCACTCAAGGAGGCCTGCAAGAGGGGTGCCCTGGGGGGCTCCGTCCGTTTAGCCTCTGACTCTTGGTTTCAGCTCAGTTCATGACCTCATGGCTCATGATCTCATGGTTCCCGAGATCGAGTCCCGCCCGCACCCCCCCCAAAAACAAACAAAGAAGTAAAATTTCAAAGCAGTGTGCACGATCCAGCCAGGAAAGTCCTCCTTACTTACTCCCGTCCCCAGCGATCGTTCCATCCATTTCACTGATCAAAAGAGGCCAGAATGTTCTCGCTCCTCAGCCTCGCCTCCGGTGCTTTCCACGTATTTCGGTAGCTCTTTGCTGGAAACCTCAGGGACGTGTTTTACATCATGAGGTTTGCTTGTTGTAGTGGTTGCTGTTTTGGGGATCAGTCACCCCTCTGTCCGAATCCAGGGTCCTAATGCGCCATGACACGAACGACCATGTCCAAGGCCAGCCAAAATCTGGAGCAAACCTTTGAGGGGAAGAACTCCGTGGACAGCCACGGAACTGCCTGTGTCCTGTTTGCCAAGTTCACGCTTTGTGAGATAGCAGCCTTCTGACACTTTTGATTGATGTTTCGCGTAATCATCTATTATCTTAATTTGTAACATTTCTTTGAAACTCACCTGAGGGCACGTGCTTTCAGAAACTCAGTTGTGCGCAATTCGCTGTTTGACAACGCTTCTGGCAAATGGTTATGATGAGGGTAGGGTCTGTGTGTTTAATAGGCGGGAGGACACAGAAGGCTTTTTTCCAACAGGTGTCTTGGGGAGGGGACCCCAGGGGTGAGAGAAAATTCTGGAAGACTCCCTACGGGGTGTAACGTATTGATGAGCACGGAAGCCTGTAAGCTCTGGCTTCTTACTCAAGGAGGTATACTTCCAACGGGGACTGGAGGGGGGCAGCGTCATTCCAGGAGTGTTTATTGAGCATTTACCATGTGCTGACCCAGTGATTCCTTTGGTCCCAACGCTTTACGCGCTTGAAAATGACGAAAGACCACAAAATGCTTTTACATGTGTGGGTTTCATCTATGGATACTTATCCCATTCGAAATTACAAGAGAAGATATTAAAATGTTGCCATCCATTCATCCAAAAGAGAGCCCTAATAAGACCATCACACGTTAATGTAAGTAGCATATTTTTATGGAAAAATCACTACGTTTTTCCAAAACCAAAGAATATATGTAGCAGGAAGAGTGGCATTGCTTTATATTTTCGCAAATCTCTTTTAGGTCTGGTTTGACAGAAGACGGCTGGATTTCCATATCTGCTTCTGCATTCAATTTATTGTGATATGTCGTTTTGCTTGAAGTAGATAAAGGAAGTCTGGCCTCACACAGATACACGGTTGGAAAAAGGAGGCACGTTTGAATAGTCTTTTAGGGAATTGTGGATGTTTTTCTTCGAGGCGATACCCAAATTCGATAAGTCTTTCCTTTCTCCCTTCTTCCCTCCCTCCCTCCCTCCCTTCCTTCCTTTTGGATCACGTTTATCATTTTAGTGTACAATTCACACTGTTGTGCAATCGTCACCGCCATCCAGCTTCAGGACTCTTTTCATCTTGCAAAACTGAGACTCTGTCCCCATTGAACACTCACCCCTCGTTCCCCTGCCCCGCAGCCTGAGGCCTCCACCCTTCTACTTTCTGTCTCCAGGGATTTGCCTACGGTAGGTACCTCCTAGGAGTGGAATCGCACCGTATTTGTCCTTTTATGACAGGCTTCTTTCGCTTAGCACAGTGTCCTCAAGGTTCATCCATGTCGAAGCACGTGTCCGAATGGCCTTTCCTTTTTGGCTGAATATGGCCATATTCCACCGTATCCTACACTTTTAAAATATACGTTTATTCATTTTTGAGAGAGAGAGTGTGAGGGGGGGAGAGGCAGAAAGAGAGAGGGGGACAGAGGATCCCAAGTGGGCCCTGTACTGACAGCACAGAGTCCGACACGGGGCTGGAACTCACAAACGCCAAGATCATGACCTGAGCGGGAGTCAGATGCTCAACGGACTGAGCCACCCGGGTGCCGCCCCCCCCCCCCATTTTGTTTCTTCATTCATCAATCAATGGACACTTCGGTTGCTTCTCCCATTGTGACTAATGCTGCCGTCAACATGGGAGTGCGAACGTGTGTTTGAGTCCCTGCCTTCCGTTCTTTGGGCCATCTACCCAGAAGCAAAATTGCTGTATTGCGTGGTTATTACATTCGTAATGTTTTTCGGGAACAGCCATATTGTTAAGTGGTAGTTTCTTAAAAGTTAGTTACAACGTGGAATCTGGAACCACATCAATGAACCTTTTGTGATCTGTTCCATTAAAATTTATTAGTCTGTTTTAGACTTTTTTTTTTAATGTTTATTTACTTTTTGAGAGAGAGAGAGAGAGAGAGAGACAGAGGCAGAGCGTGAGCGGAGGAAGGGCAGAGAGAGAGGGAGACACAGAATCAGAAGCAGGCTCCAGGCTCTGAGCTGTCAGCACGGAACCCGACGTGGGGCTCGAACCCATGAAGCGCGAGATCAAGACCTGAGCTGATGTCGGACACTCAAACCGACTGAGCCACCCAGGTGCCCCAATCCATGCTCTTTGGATGGGTCTTTAGCCCATGCATGATTGTGAAAACAGTATGCATGGGTCATTTGGAAGATATCGGCACCGTGAGTTTTGCAAATCTCCAACACAATGATTCACTTTCACTGCAATATAAAACCATCACATTCATTGATATCACTGCAGGTATTAAAGACTTTAAAGTATTCCAAAGCTGTTCAAAGTTCATGGTGATAGGTATACATTTTCTAAAATTCTAATTTTCCCTTGAAAGCTTTGTGTTTTATCAAGGGCAGCCAACACCGTCCAATTGTTTTCCTTGAAGGACTCCCTTTTGTTCCTTTTCCAGAACGTGACTGTCAAATATCCAGTGAGAATCACCAGAGCTTGTCATTTTTCAGGTAATAATGATATTCCAGAGAGGGAAATGCTCTAGTTCAGTGTGTAACTCAAGCAACTGCCCCAGCACTGTTCTGTCAGACGAGCTGTCGTCCTTTGCTACGCAACGTTGCTGGTGGGAGAGTCCACCTTGTGCGAATGGAGGTCTCCGCTCTTGGATTCCCCACGGAAGATTTACGTGAGGATCCACGCTCGTAAAGATTCGGCCTGAAGGAAAGTAGCAAGCACAAAGCACAAAGCACAGTACACCCTCAAGAAGGGAGACTAGGCAGGAACAGGGCTGGCACACAAGGGCTAACAGTGTCTTTTCTTTTTATGTTTGCAGAAGTTACGGGTCATAGCTGAATGGGAGCAACTCCCACTGAAGTTGCTTCCAATCATCTCAGGGGCCCCTCCTAGAGAGGGGGAGGGGGAGTTTGGGGCCCTCAAAGATTCTTGCCGGAACTGTCATGGCTGTCTTCCCTCATGGCTGGGGTGGGGGGGGGGGTTGAAATCACAACGTAAATATTATAAGTTACCTGGGGCAGAGGTTGAAGAGGAGACTGTAACTCCCGGCCCATCACCCCGGGGCCATTGGAAGCCAAAAGGCCAGGATGTTGAAAGTCCCAAAGTCAGGAGGTTGTGCCCTCGGCCATCTTTTTTAAAAAATTTTTTAATGTTTATTATTTTTGAGAGAGAGAGGGCGGGCGGGGCAGGGGCAGAGAGAGAGGGAGACACACAATGGGAAGCAGGCTCCAGGCTCTGAGCCATCAGCACAGAGCCCGACGTGGGGCTCGAACTCACCGACCGTGAGATCATGACCAGAGCTGGAGGCAGACGCTTAACCGACTGAACCACCCAGGCGCCCCATGCCCTCAGGCTTCTAATGTGTCTCCTATTTATTACCGCCTTTGCCTCCAGCCCGTGACCAACAAACTGCCTCCTCTCTCAACAATGGAGGTGTTTTGTGCATACTTGCCATTTCGTTATACAGAATGTTAAAAACACAGGTATTCAAGGGTCCATCAGGACTGAATGAAGTTCATCAATGTTCCTGTGTCATCAGGGACGCGCTTTAGTGACACTCTGTTCTTTGTCCGGATGTTGGCAGGGAAAAAGAGCTTGCCTGCTAGTCTGCTTGGTAACTGTCTCTGCTTGTGCTAAGGCTACAGCAGGTCCCTTCCAACCCCCCGCTTTGGCGTCATCAGTGCAAAGATCACCGCAAGTAAGGGCTTCGTAGTTTTTTAGAGGATCGTGTGTGACACAGAACTTTCCGTTAGGTTCAAGCGTGCCACGAAGTGATTCCACAACCCTGTACCTACAGCAGCTACTGCAGCACCATTGACTATGTTCCCTGTGCACCTTCTGTCCCCATGACTTCCTCATTCCATAACTGGAAGCCTGTATCGCCCTCCCCCCTTCAGTCATGTCACCCATCCCCTCTCCCCCCTCCCTCCTGGCAACCACCAATTTGTTCCCTGTATTTGTGCGTCTGTTTCTGCTTTGTCGGATTGTTTTGGTTTGCAGATTCCACATATAAGCGAAATCATATGGTGTTTGTTTGTCTTTCTCTGTCTGATTTCTTTCACTTAGCGTAGGGCCCTCAAGGTCCCTCCGTGCTGTCGCAAATAGCCAGATCTCATTCTTTTTTTATGACCGAGTTCTATTCCATTGTATACGTACACCACATTTTCTTTATCCATTCATCTATCGGTGGACCCTTAGGTTACCTCCATATCTTGCTTATTGTAAATAATAACACCTAGGGTGTTTTTTTTTTGTTTTTTTTTGTTTTTTTTTTAGAATAGTTGAGATTTCACGGACTTCCTGAAAATTGTCTCCGGGAAGCTCTGGTCTCCAGGTTGTCCTTTGAGAACCATGATGCTAAATATGATACGGCTAGACTAAAAAAGTCAAATACATACTAAATATATGTGTAGAATGTGCCTTCTTTATTTGTCTAAAACATTTATTTTTGCTCTTCAAAAAATATCACAGATCTGTAATAGAAAATGACTAAAGCGGCACCTGGGTGGCTCAGTCGGCTAAGTGTCCAACTTGGCTCAGGTCATGATCTCACAGTTTGTGGGTTCCGGTCCCACATCAGGCTCTGTGCTGACAGCCGGGAGCCCGGAGCCTGCTTCGGATTCTGTCTCCGTGTCTCTCTGCTCCTCCCCCCACCCCTCTCTCTCTCTCTCTGTCAGAAATAAATAAACATTAAAAAATTTTTTAAAAATTAAAAAAGAAAATGAACAAAAAAGCAAATACATGAAAATAAGTCACCAGGGACCTTATCATCCACAAGTGACTATTATTAATAATTTGTTATCTTTGCTTTCAGATAAGTACCTATGCCGACATCTATTTATTTACAATGTACTTAAAAAAAAATAGACTCTTATTAAATAAGCTGTTACATAACCTGCGTTGTTTGTATCACCATATGGCATATTTTTCTGTGCAATTAAGCATTTTTGTGCAAATACAAATACAAGTTACAAACACAAAACAAATACGAAACAACTGGTTGGTATCGTGTCCTATGGGCACGATCAAAATTTACTTTAACCAAACCGAACTGGTGCAAATGTAGCTTGTTTCCTATTGCTTTGCTCTTATAAAAATTCTCTACTCACCGTTGATTTACCTGAAGCGTTAGATATATACTTATATTTTCTTCCTTACTACATGTATTCGTAGAAGTGGAGGTGGTGGATCATGGAATCTTTCTGTTTTAAAATAAAAATGCGTTGGGGCGCCTGGGTGGCTCTGTCGGTTGAGCGTCCGACTTCGCTCAGGTCACGATCTCACGGTCCGTGAGTTCGAGCCCCGCGTCGGGCTCTGTGCTGACAGCTCGGAGCCTGGAGCCTGCTTCAGGTTCTGTGCCTCCCTCTCCCTCTGTCCCTTCCCTGCTCGAGCTCTGTCTCTCCCTCTCAAATATAAATAAACATTAAAAAAAATTTGTTTAATAAAATAAAATAAAAATGGTTTCTGTTTAATTGTCCTCCATAAAATTGCATCAACCTACCCTCTCGTAAGACAGTAGAAGTCTGTCCAGGGATCGACTACTGTTCTTTGAGCTCCGATCTGCAATCTACTCTTGCTCTTGTAACAGAGTGTCTTTTTATGGCTGTGCTTTAAGGGGAGAGGCTCTGTTGAGGCTGTGTTTGCCCTCGGCCCATTCTCTGTGCAGTTGTTTAACACTCGTTCCGTCTATTCGACACACGCACGTGATGCACGTGCCCACGTATATGCACGCGGGCGCCCTTGACCTGGAGAGGGAGGGCAATGTTGCTCTGCACACGGCCAGGGTCAGCTTCCCTCAGATTTCACCTACTCCCTCTGTGTTGAAATGCCATCTTCTACCTCCAAAGCCTGGGTTTCTGATGCTTCAGCCTCACGAAAGACATAGAAGACGAGGATGTCCAGAAGAAGGCAGGCATCAGATTCTCTTCTTCTCTCTGCTCCATAAATGCCCTCCATGCACCGGGCACCACTTTCCAGCTCACCTTGGGTCTGGCTGTGCAATAACTTGGTGCCTAGGAGAATGGAACTTATCCTACTTGAAAAGGCTTAAACCCAAACCAACTTGCTCTACCGTTTCCACACTTGAACCTTTGTATTCCACGTTGTCAGAGAGAAAAGGGAGCTCCTTAGGTCCACTGCTTTTTCGAAAAATTATTTTTAGTTGTGCTGAAATTCATATCACAGATGTACTATTTTTTTTAATGTTTGTTTTATTTTATTTTGAGAGAAAGTGTGCACAAGCGGGAGAGGGGCAGAGAGAGAGAGAGAGAGAGGGAGAGAAAGAATCCTAAGCAGGCTCTGCGCTGTCAGAGCGGAGCCCGGCTTGGGGCTCGATCTCATGAACTGTGAGATCATGACCTGGGCCGAAATGAAGAGTTGGACACTTAACGAGCTGAGCCACCCAGGCGCCTCATTAATGTACTATTTTAAAAATGTATCGTTGTAACCATTTTTATGCATATAGTTCAATGGCATTAAGTGTATCTACGTTGCTGTGCACCATCGTCCATCTCCAGAACTTTTCATCGTGCTCAACTGAACCTTGTCTCCGGTCAACACTCGCTCTTTATTTCCCTCCCCTGGCCCCTGGGGGGTTTTGAAGCCCCGCTCCTACCTTCTGTCTCTATAAATTTGATGATTCCAGGCACTTCGTTGAAGTGGAATCTTACCGTCTTTGTCTTTTTGGTGACTGGCTTATTTCACCCAGCATACTTGCCCGCTGATATCGACGGCCGGCTTTTACACGCTCCTAACCGGCGATACCAAGATGGTTTGATCCCACTGTGTTTGCATGTGGCTAACGTCAGGATTTCCATGTTCCTAAGCAAATGTGGTCAGACAAGGGGACGAGTAAACAGAGATCCTGCCCTTCAGAGGAATAATTTGTCCAAATGCATTGTCAGAAGAAACGGCAACCGACATCACTAGTAATGAGGCTTCCGTTGAATTGCTTATCGATTCGAACAACAAAACTTGAATTCCAGGCGTGTATTTTCTTGCAGTTTCTGTGGTGAGGGGCACGCCATCCTGGACCAGGAGGATTCCTGACTTCATTGTCTTACCCCTCCTTCCGAAGGCTGGTTTTGGATCCACAGCTCTTGTCCCGATGGAACGCTGGGGAGTTGGCTTTGTCAACTGTGGAAGTTCAAGTGCAGTCTCCAGCATCCACACCCCAAAATTAATTTATGCTATTGGTGGAGTCTGACGAATGCAAACGCTCACAGGACTGGAGAATATGTTGTGTAGAGAAGCTGAAGCCCGTCGTCAGAGGGTAATGGCTGTAGTATCTGACTTCTCCCAAGGATTGCTCTATGCCAGGCACGTGATTATTGACTGTATTGGCTCATTTCGTTGTACAAAAATGCTATGAAGTGCTTCTTCTTCTTCTTTTTTTAATGTTTCTTTATTTGAGAGAGAGAGAGAGAGAGAGAACGAGCACGTACGGCGGAGGAGCAGAGAGAGGGAGACGCAGAATCCGAAGCAGGCTCCAGGCTCCGAGCTGTCAGCACAGAGCCCGACGAGGGGCTCGAACTCACGAACCGTGAGATCATGACCTGAGCCGAAGTCAGACGCTCAAACCAACTGAGCCACCCAGGCGCCCCCAAGTGCTTATTCTTAATGACACTTTTTTTTCAAACCAAGAAGCTGAGGAGGGAGGGAGGTAAATAATTTCCTAAAATCATAGTTGGGGATGGAGCAGGATTGGAATTCAGACGTTCCGGTTCTGGACCCTCGATTCTTCGTAAACCGACCTAAGAGTCCTCATCTCTCAACAGATGGCTGAACATTTATTAGACTGAGCCGTTGAAGGAGAAAAACCTTTTTAAGAGTGATGCAATAGCTTCTTTTACAAATAGTAAGAAGTATTATATTAAAGTTATAGTCCATGCAATTAATGGAAACACAGGATAAATTTTTTTTTTTTAATTTTTTTTTCAACGTTTATTTATTTTTGGGACAGAGAGAGACAGAGCATGAACGGGGGAGGGGCAGAGAGAGAGGGAGACACAGAATCGGAAACAGGCTCCAGGCTCTGAGCCATCAGCCCAGAGCCTGACGCGGGGCTCGAACTCCCGGACCGCGAGATCGTGACCTGGCTGAAGTCGGACGCTTAACCGACTGCGCCACCCAGGCGCCCCGATAAATTTTTTTTTAAGCAGTGGTTTTCGGAAGTATTTTGTGGGGCTCTGCAAACAAAAACATGTGAAAACCCTGTCTAGTTTGAAAACCCTGTCTAGTTTGCAAATGATTCCATAAGAGGATAATAATAAGAATCTAATTTGACTGGAGAGAAGAAGCGATAAAAGGGTATTTTAATCGATGAAAAACAATGCCTTGATCATCCTTTCGATTACTTTCCTTTAGTCAATGACACCAATTCCTTTACTTAATATGAATGTAATGTTAGTTACAGACAAAATAAGCAACCGTTTTCAATATAGTACACGAAAATTACTTCCTTTAGGAAAAACAGAGTCAGGACCAACTCCCTTCTGAGAACAATGTTTTACCGAACAGAGCAAGGGTTTAGTGAGGCCCACAAGTGTCCATAAACCCAGCAAGTGTAAATAAAATTATAACAGCCCATCTTCCTCGTTAACGACGACATATGAAGCTATTCCCTACCTTTACACTAGCAGATTAAATCTGTGCATTTCACCCAGGATTATGACAGCGGATTAGGCCAGGCCCAGAGGGAGGGGACAGCTGGCGATGTATGACGCCCCAACTACCTATTGAAAATTTAAAGAAGTTTTATGCTTTCTGATCCCTATCACGGCCTCGACTTCACTGCAAGAGGCAGATTATTACAATCCCCCAGGAGCCCCTCAGAGAGACCTCAGGCCCAAGAGGTCACGTGATTCAATTACAAGAAAATTTGATGAGTATCTATCTACAAGGAGCTCTGAGCTGTGGTCTTTGAGGAAGATGAGTTTCAGACAACTGAAATGGACAGAGGCAGGTCCATTAGGGCCGGCGTGGAGCTTTCTGCGTGAGTTACTGTAGAACTGAGATCAAGCGAGGGTTAGCAAGGAGACAGGGCCACGTATGTGACGGTCATATGATGTGACGTGGCAGGAACGGAACAACCATACAAATAGAGGGGAAACGGGAAAGGCATATTTGAAAATATTTTTCAGCAACTCTCGGAAATTAAATTGGGGGGTAGAATATGCTGTTCTGAGACCATTGATACGTGTAAGGGATCAAGCAAACGCCTTTCCACGTATCTTTACCTGCCTGCGGAACGGCTCCCCCCAGACGTGACCTTGACCTTTTATAATCTCCCCTTTACCATTTTTCTTCTTTCCTTTCGTCCTTTTTTTCTTTCTGTCGGTAGCCACACTGGGGGTGGGGGTGCTTACTTTATACGTTTCCTGCTTGACTTTCCAGGTTTCTGGTTCTGGGCAGAGGGCCCCTGCTCATTCTCCTTGGCATTCTTGCGGTATTGCCGACTGTCTGGCTTAGCGTGTTTTTATTTATTTATTTATTTTTTTTATTTTTTTAAATTTTTTTTTCAACGTTTATTTATTTTTGGGACAGAGAGAGACAGAGCATGAACAGGGGAGGGGCAGAGAGAGAGGGAGACACAGAATCGGAAACAGGCTCCAGGCTCTGAGCCATCAGCCCAGAGCCTGACGCGGGGCTCGAACTCACGGACCGCGAGATCGTGACCTGGCTGAAGTCGGACGCTTAACCGACTGCGCCACCCAGGCGCCCCTTTTTTTTTTTTTTTTTTTTAATTTTTTTTTCAACGTTTATTTATTTTTGGGACAGAGAGAGACAGAGCATGAACAGGGGAGGGGCAGAGAGAGAGGGAGCGTGTTTTTAAATCTCAAAGGATATTTCTGTTCAGACTGATAAGACCTTCTGGTGTGTTTTCTTAATCTCTAAATGTCTGTCCCGGACCGCTGATAGCCACTGTCCACCTCCAACCAGATTATAAACAACGAATCCATCATTTCACTGGAATATTCTGTTCTGTTGAAAACACAGAATTTCCCCCCACGAATTTATGGGTCATAAATGCTCAGCGTGGCTTATTTTAGTGTCATCGAACGGCCAGTTCCTTTCTCTCTTTTTGTGTGCGTGTTTTCTATGGCAAGAAGGAGAAAACGTTGGATGCCCGTTACTCTAGAGTGTGTATTTTACTTTTCTTCTTTGCGCTGACCGCGATGTAACTTTTGTTTATGTGTCCGTCAACCCTCTCCCCACGGCAGCAGGGACCGTGGGGGTTTGCTTCTGTTCCCCAGATTCTGGCAGCAATGGTATCTTAATAAATGTTTGTTGAACGCATGAGCGAAATGCTTTCAGGGACTATGCATTTGTGAGAAAGCAAATATGTGTGTTCTTAAAAGTTGGTTCCACTAAGTGCATCAGGCTGTATCATGGACATTTCGAATAGAAAGGGAAGAAGTTCAGGGGAGCGTATCAAATTCCAGAGAAACATTCCCAAAGTTACCTCTGGGAACTATTATTCCTTTTATTCTTAAATTAAAAAAAAATTTATTAGAGAGAGAGAGGGAGAGGGGCAGAGGGAGAGAGAGAGAGAGAGAGAGAGAGAGACAGGGAATCTTTTTTTTTTTTTTATTTAAAAAAAATTTTTTTTTTCAACATTTATTTATTTTTGGGACAGAGAGAGACAGAGCATGAACGGGGGAGGGGCAGAGAGAGAGGGAGACACAGAATCGGAAACAGGCTCCAGGCTCTGAGCCATCAGCCCAGAGCCCGACGCGGGGCTCGAACTCACGCACCGCGAGATCGTGACCTGGCTGAAGTCGGACGCTTAACCGACTACGCCACCCAGGCGCCCCGAGAGACAGGGAATCTTAAGCAGGCTCCACACTCAGCGCCGGACCCGACTTAGGGCTCGATCCCATGACCCTGGGATCATGACCTGAGCCGAAATCAAGATTTGGATGCTCAACCGACTGAGTCACCCAGCCACCCCTAGAAACTCTTATTTTTGAGATTATCTACACACCTTCCAGACACGAGGACATTTTCCCTACCAAACAACTTGCATGATGTTTCCCTTAAATAGATATATGAGTGAATAAAACAGGTGTTAATATTTTAATACATTGAGATGAGATTATCATCCCACAATATTATATACCATCGCAAAATACATCTTTAGTAAGAAAGCAAATTAAGCTTTCAGCCAAAAGTGAGCTACCTTATGTGTAAAAAAGCATTAAAACCCCCAAATACATAGATATATTTTTTCTTTAAAAAATACATGAATGCAGGGGCGCCTGGGTGGCTCAGTCAGTTAAGCGTCTGCCCTCGGCCCAGGTCATGATCTCACGGTTTGTGGGTTTGAGCCCCGTGACGGGCTCTGTGCTGACAACTCAGAGCCTGGAGCCTGCTTTGGATTCTGTATCTCCCTCTCTTTCTAAACCTCCCCTGCTCATGGTCTGTCTCCCTCGCTCGCAATAATAATAATAATAAATTTTTAAATAAAAAATACATGAATGGAAGCATGCTACATTTATTGTTTTCACCTTGATTTTTAAAAATGTCATATTCTATTAGGAGATCAGGGCATACATAGTTTCCTGAGTTCTACATTATTCCATCGTATAGATTTACAATGATGTATTTTCCCAGTCACCCATCGATGGGCATTGAAATGTTCTGCTGTGACCGACAAAGCTGCGATAACACACCCTATGTTCAGGTTATTCCCTAAATCTGAGAGGATGTGTGTCCGTGGGACAAATTCTGCAAAGGAGACTCTGGACAAAGGGGACATGTGCTCGTGATCTTGAGAGATTTTGTCCAGTTCATAACAACCATACAAGATGCTAACGCCCCTTACGAGAGGGCCCCATAACCACTCTTTAATGGGCACTCGGGACCTTATATGCACCCGGGACCGGTGTGTGAAACGCACCAAAGACTGGGATCCTTTCTGTACAAAGGTAGCCATTGTCTTGGGATGAAACATGAGGACCCAGGTAAGTCTGCTTATGGAGAAAATAAGGCAGAGTATTTCTAGCTCAGAGGGCTGTGAATTTTCTGGAACGCATGCTCACATTGACCAGCTCAGGTGTGCATGGAAGCAATCGCGGGGAGCTGTAATTTCCGGAGTGGGTAGGTGTCTGTGGTCTGAAGGACATCTTGGCCGACTTTGGGCTAAGACCTTGCAGAGGCCCGATCTTTTGTCCTCAGAGCCTCAGGCCAAGGCGTTCTTTGGCCACTGGCACCAATCGATTCTCAGCTGTTTTATTTTTTTTCTTTTTGGAAGGCGGGTGGGAGGGACCACGTATCAGGGAGCGATTTCTGTACAATCGATGAACTCAGCGGGGGCCTGGGTCCGACTTTGTCATCCAGGCCGTGTGTACATGATGGGAAAACAACCTGTGAATTCCATGCGCTCAGATATTTGGTTTGTGGCGGGAAGGTGGGGGTGGGGGGGTGGGGGGGTAGGGAGAATGGGGTGGGGGGAGGTCGCTGGAACGGATCTTTAGATTTAATTGACTGGCTGCTTGAATTGATGGGACAGTTCCGTTAAAACGGTCGATCCAATTAGGCATGTAAGGTGATTGAAAATACAGGATCCATCGTGGCTGGTGTAGCATTTTCATTGAGCGCAGGCTAAGAGGCGGGAGTTTCTGCACAGTCTTCCTGCCACAACCCTCATCGTAGGGTGGCTGGAGCACGGTCGGGGAGGGGGCGGGGGGGGGGGCTCGCAGAGTGTGCCTTTTAATCCTGGAAAAATCCAGGCTCTGCCAACAATCTGCCTGGGCACCAGTAGGGGTAAGGGCGCTTTCCTCTTGTTTTCCTTGTAGTTTGAATCGTAAAAGGGGAAGGGGCAGCCTAATCTTTCTGAGTTTAGACCTCATTAGGACCTAAGCCAGTCCTGTAAAAACGACGGCATGTACGTTTGTTGTCATTATTTTAGCTAACGTGTATTTTTTTTTTTACTTTTTATTTATTTATTTATTTTTAAAGTAATCTCTACGCCCGACGTGGGGCTCGAACTCACGACCTTGAGATCAAGAACAGATGCCTCCACCAACTGAAACCAGCCAGGCGCCCCTGTTATTATTCTTGTATGGGTGTGTTCTCGGAAGCTTGTTGCCCAAGAAATTCTTTTTTTTTTTTTAACGTTTTATTTATTTTTGAGACAGAGAGAGACAGAGCATGAACGGGGGAGGGGCAGAGAGAGAGGGAGACACAGAATCTGAAACAGGCTCCAGGCTCCGAGCTGTCAGCCCAGAGCCCGACGCGGGGCTCGAACCCACGGACCGTGAGATCCTGACCTGAGCCGAAGTCTGATGCTTAACTGACTGAGCCACCCGGGTCCCCTGCCCAAGAAACTCTCGATGAATTTCCTTAAACTTTAGCCACAAGCTATGACCGAGGCATCACAGGGAGCCACGCTCTTTGCCAGTGGTTGAATAATAAGCATAGTGATTTTCACTCAAATCAACGATTGGAAATAGAGCCCTTCATTTTACTTTATTCCTTTTAATTTTATTTTTTTTAAGTAATCTCTACGCCCAACGTGGGGCCCGAACTCACAACCCTGAGATCGAAAGTTGCACGCCCTACTGACTGAGCCAGCCAGAATAGAGCCTTTCATAAAACCAGTTAAGCTCAACAACGTTAGATGACATGTTAGACGTCACAGCGATGCTTTTCCGTCGTGCTGCCGGATGTGGAGACGAAGGAAAATGAAGAAAACCAACCAACCAACTCTAGAGTCTATCCTTCCAGCCAAATTATGTTATTACCCACTTAAAATGTTTTGGTGAGAAGAGGTGAGTAAAAATCAGTCAAATCAAACCTGTCTTTTAGGATTATTTCCTCCGGGTACTGGAAGAAAACAGAGCATATACTATCAAAAAAGCACAGTGTGGTGTCTTTTCGATCTTGATGGCACAAAATGTACTAGAAGGTTTTTGTTTGTTTGTTTGTTTGTTTTTTTTAATTTAGGGATAAAGCTTTTCCACAGCTCTGAATCTCCAAATCAAAATCCTTCCATTGTCTGGGCCTTTATTCTCTCTCTCAGGAGTGAGAGTTTATCCGATGCTGCTTTTTGCGAACGTAACGGAAAACCCCCCTTTCCCTCACAACCGTTCACATTACCTCCTCGGGTTTAAGAGAGACGGAAACGAGTTTTTTTTTTGTTTGTTTGTAGTGATAACTGCCAGGCAGTGCTGACCTGTCTTTGGAACTGGGGGTGAAACCAGTTGGTTCTTCTTTTGGGTTTTCTGCGGCTGTTTTTAGGGACTGAATTGTAAATAAAACCGTTCCCTTAACAAGTGGCTATTTAAGAAGCCTCCCTCCAGCATGGCAGGTGTCACAGTAGATATATTTTCATGTGGGCCAAGGAATGTGTTCTGAAAGAACAAGGTTGTCTTTCAGTGAAAATAATAGGACACACCTTAAAAAATCCTTTTTTGGGGGGGGGTGGCGCCTGGGTGGTTCAGTCGGTTGAGCATCCGACTTCGGCTCAGGTCATGATCTCACAGTTCGTGAGTTCGAGCCCCCCCGTCGGGCTCTGTGCGGACAGCTCAGAGCCCAGAGCCTGCTTCGGATTCTGCGTCTCCCTCTCTCTCTGCCCCTCCCCTGCTCATGCTCTCTCTCTCTGTCAAAAATAAATAAGCGTTAAAAAAAATTCAAAATATATAACACGTCACATAAAATTTGCCATTTCAAGCACGTTAAGGGCGTAACTCAGTGTTTAAGCCCCTGCTTTCCGCTCCTTTGGGTAAAAATACCTAAGAGATGCAGTTTCTTTTTTAATCCTTACCTTCTCGGGCATCTGGGATAGACTAGCTCTACACTGTAGAAATGGGAGAGGCACCTGGGTGGCTCAGTCGATTAAGCATCTGACTCTCGGTTTCGGCTCAGGTCCCGATCCCATGGTTCGTGAGTTCTAGCCCCGCGTCGGGTGCGACGCTGACAGTGTGGAGCCTGCTTGGGATTCTCCCTCTTCCGCTCTCTCTGCCTCTCCCCCACTCGCTCTCTCTGCCTCTTTCTCAAACATAAATAAACTTAAAAAAAAAAGAAGAAGTGGGAACAGCAGATTTTAGTATCAGGAAAGCAAACCAAGAGTTAGCCACAGAGGGTTTTTGTTTTGTGTTTTACACTGGAGACAGAGTCAAAGGGAAAAAAAATATATATAAATAAGCGTAAAGGCTCCCCTTCCCTCCTCCGTCTTCTTGTTCCTCTCCCCGGCCCCCAAAGCACTGCAGACACCCCCTTCTCTCCTCTCAAGTATGTGACTGGTCTCCTGTGTTTATAAGTCCGCTCTGTAATGTGATTGTTCCTCCAGGACTTTATTAATGACATTTACGATTCCCATAATAACTAAACCATGCTGTTCTCCCAGTACCAGGCCTTGGAGAAGTCATTACCCTGGTGATCGCAACAAAACTGAATTCTAACGGGCTGCCTGCTGGTACAATACTCTGTGAGTAACTCCCTGTGTTCTGGCAGTAAAAACAAATTAAATTAAAGATCCCTGTTCACCAAAGGCCTAATTCTAATTTTTGCAAAGTTTCCATTAAACAATATTGTCTACAGAAAGCACACACTAACATGCTCCCCGCCCCCCTGGGAACTGACTGGAGAGGAAACTCCAATAGAGGAATTTATTAAATTTCCCCATTAATTTTGCGTTACACCCTCTTAGCATTTATTAATAATATTAGGAAGATTCAAAGATGTATCCTCTTTGAGTTCTGGAAAGCATTTATGGAAATCGCATTTCATCAGGGAGATGTGAATTGCTGAAAATCAGAGGTGAACAAAGCAATAGATGAAAAGGAGTTTGCTTTGGTAATAAATATGGTAATGGGGTTTCTTCCTTTTATTAATGGCGTGGAAACATTTCAGGGGATATTTTAATATTGTGTTCCCCTGAAGAATCTCAGCCCAAGCAGTTTTTCTTCTCCCATTTAATGACGGTGGTTTTCACCTTGCCTTTGATTTAGCAGTCCTTGGAAACAGTGCATGGTGTCTGGGAAAAACAGGTGTGGTTTCCCCACCGCTGGGGGTGTGGATAAAATGGCGCCTCTGGGAGAAGGTGTGTGGGTGGGCTTCCCACACTGATTTGATGCTCGGTTGAAGTTTACTGCATCCAACAATGAATTGTTCCATTTCTTCCATTCGCCTTTATTTGAGATGGATTCCAGGATTCTTGGACAGTCTTTCCCGGCTCTATGCGAGCACCATTGTACTTAAACATGAGAGTGGAAAAAGTTGGCAGAACGGGGGGGCTTACGGAGCACCTCCCAGGTACCAGAGACTCTATACTGGATCCTTTTATATATCTTGTTTTATTTTGATTCTCACAGTAGACCTTTAAGGGAGATAGTTTTACTCTATATTATGAACAAGAAAACCTGCCCAAGGTCACACAGCCTGTCGGTGAAGCAGTCTGGGTCATTCATTCAAGGCATTCAACTACTATTTTTTGATCTTGATTTGCATTAGGCATGGTGCTAGGCTCTGAGGTTCAACAGTCGTGACCAACATGGGTGTTTTGTTATCTGGTGGGAGGACAAAAGAGAAGAAGCAATCCCAACGAACAATGGCAGGACGTGGGGGTGCTTGGGTGGCTTAGTCGGTTGAGCGTCTGACTCTTGATTTTGGCTTCAGGTCATGATCTCACAGTTTGTGAGTTGGAGCCCCACATCAGGCTTGGTGCTAGCGGTGAAGAGCCTGTTCGGGAGTCTCTCTCTCTCTCTCTCTCTCTCTCTGCCTTTCCACACTTGCACTCTCTCTTTTTTTTTTAATTTTATTTTTTATTTTTAAAAATTTACATCCAAATTAGTTAGCATCTAGTGCAACAATGATTTCAGGAGTAGATTCCTTAGTGCCCCTCCCCCATTGAGCCCATTCCCCCCTCCCACAACCCCTCCAGTAACCCTCAGTTTGTTCTCCATATTTATGAGTCTCTTCTGCTTTGTCCCCCTCCCTGTTTTTATATTCTTTTTCTTTCCCTTCCCTTATGTTCATCTGTTTTATCTCCTAAAGTCCTCATGTGAGTGAAGTCGTATGATTTTTGTCTTTCTCCGACTGACTCGTTTCACTTAGCATAATCCCCTCCGGTTCCATCCACGTAGTTGCAAATGGCAAGATTTCCTTCTTTTTGATGGCCGAGTAATACTCCATTGTATATATAGACCACATCTTCTTTCTCCATTCATCCTTCGATGGACATGTGGGCTCTTTCCATCCTTTGGCTGTTGTCAATAGTGCTGCTATAAACATGGGGTGCATGTGTCCCTTCGAAACAGCACACCTGTATCCCATGGATAAATGCTTAGTGGTGCAATTGCTGGGTCGTAGGGTAGTTCTATTTATAATTTATTTAATTTATTTTATTTTTTTGATTTTTAATTTTTTGAGGAACCTCCAGACTGTCTTCCAGAGTGGCTGCACCAGTTTGCATTCCCACCAGCAGTGCAAGAGAGATGCCCTTTTTCTGCATCCTCGCCAACATCTGCTGTGGCCTGAGTTGTGAATGTGAGCCATTCTGACAGGTGTAAGGGGGTATCTCCTTGTGGTTTTGATTTGTCTTTCCCTGGTGATGAGTGAAGTTGAGCCTTTTTTCATGTGTCGGTTGGCCATCTGGATGTCTTCTTTGGAGAAGCCCACTTGGACTCTCTCTAAATAAGTAAATAAACAACCCCCCCCCAAAAAAAAAGGAAGAATGACAACTTGGAAGCACTTTACATTGGGCGGGCAGTCTTCAAATCCAGGAGCGACCCATTCCAAATCCCATTCTCTTTCCCCTGAATCGCGATGGGTCTACTCAAGTGGATGGAAGATTCTGTGAACCACTTAGGCACCCAGATTGCCTTAATCTACAATTGCTCCCCAAGGGCCCAGCAAACGCACAGACCCTCTGTGCCTGCTGTTTCCCAGGAGGGGCCACTCCTGAAGTGAACTCAGTTCAGCTCTGGGAATCCACAAATCTACAAGCCCCTGGGTTTATAGATAAACAAGGATCCTCAGGAGATAAGCAGGGGCTGGAGTCAATCTGAGTGTTGGAGACAGTCAAGAAGAGTCTTCTAGGATCTCTTCGGGGATATTCACAATCCCTGGCAGAGAAGGGAGCATTGTGTCCAACATGGCTTGTCTGGGTCTGAATGAAAAGCAAGCAAGTTGTTATCCAGACGTTTCTTCTTCTTCTTCTTCTTCTTCTTCTTCTTCTTCTTGTCAAGGTTTATTTATTTTTGAGAGAGAGAGAGCACAAGCCGGGGAAGGGCAGAGAGAGAGGAGGACAGAGGATCCAAAGCAGTCTCCAGGTTCTGAGCCGCCAACACAGAGCCCGATGCAGGGCTCGAACTCACGAACCGTAACAGCATGACCCAAGCTGAAGTCGGGCGCTCAGCCGACTGAGCCATCCAGGTGCCCTCATCATCCAGGTGTTTCTAAAGGAAAAGCCACCTGGCCTTCTCTGAGTGGTCCAGAATGAAGTCTTAGTGATACATCATCAGGGCACAGGAACAAGATTATCTTGCCCAGTGACACTGTTGAGGAGAATAATCGGGACGCTAAAATCAGAGTTTCTAGAAGCTGAGGAATCAGAATGGTCTGAGGAGTTGTAAGAAGCAGCTCATTAATATATCAAAGGACTTAATAATGGGCTGTCAGGCCCGTAGTCCATAGTCCGGGGGTGAGAAGGTTTGACTGGACCTCTGGTCTTCATCTCTGTTCCCTCCTCTTTTCCTCTTCTGATTGACATCTTTCCCTTATTTAATCATAATTTATATCTTAGGTTGGGTCCCCCCAGAGCAGAGAGGAAGCTGAAGATTGCTGTGAAAGTGAATCATATTTGAAAGCTAGGGTGACTGTTCGGTATGAGCCTCCCTGTCCCCTGCAAGGGCCAATATGGCTCTCCATGGAGAGAGACAGAGAGCACAAGCTGGGAGGGCCACAGAGAGAGGGAGAGAGAGGATCCCAAGCAGGCTCCACGCCATTAGCATGGAGGAGTGGGCCGTGGGGCTCGAACCCGCAAATTGTGGGATCGTGACCTAAACTGAAATCAAGAGTCGGACGCTTCACCCCCCGAGCCACCCAGGTGTCCCGTTACCTTTTCTTCTTAAAAACCAGGTGGGTTCGATGTTTCAGCGGTGTTTCCCAAGGTGTGGCCTTGGGACCAGCAGAAACAGTATCATGGGGGGGGGGGGAAAGCACTTGTTAGAAATGCAGATTCCCAGGCCTCGCCCCAGTTCTATCCACTCAGAAACTCTGGGGGAATGGGATTCGGAAATCCAGACTCGAACACGTTCTCTTGGCGATTCTGATGCTTCTGAAAGCTTGAGAATCGTGGCTTTGTGGACTGGGCAGGTGTTACAGAGATAAGAAGGGAAAGAGGGAAACTCACATTGAGTGAGCATCCACACTATGCTAAATAGAGTCCCAAGTACTTTGTATTCATGACCGCATTTGCCACTTGTGACTCCTACTTTGTTACATGAAGTAAGGTCCGCTTTCGTTAACTAAGAAGCCGAAAGTCAGGAGGTTAAGTTGAGCTGCCTATAGTTAGACTCAAAACCAGGATTTGAACCCAGGCCTGATTTTGAAGGCCACGCCTTTCTTTAAAGTTTATTTATTTATTTATTTATTTTTGAGGTCTGGGGAGGGACAGAGAGAGAGAGAGAGAAAGAGAGAATCCCAAGCAGGCTACGTAATGCAGAACCTGACATGGGGCTCGAACCTACGAACCATGAGAGCGTGACACGAGCTGAAATCAGGAGTCGGATGCTTACCTCCTTAAGCCACCCCGGTGACCGTGCCTTTTCTAACGCACTGCGCTGCATTAGGAAAATAGATGCCAGAGAGTGGAGTTCACAGCGAAACATACCCATAGACTTGGCGGGGGGGTGGGGGTGGGGGGATGCAGTGTTGCCTGGGGCTCTGGCTATGACCCCCACCAATGCATGTGGACCGTGGCAGAGAGCAAGGAGTCAAGTCCAGTGGAGGGGCAGAGCGGGGGACACGTGAGTCAACATCACAGTGAACGTGAGCTGAGTATCTCTGCCTCCCAAATATCCTTGGAGAAAGCGGAGCCTGAAAGGGAGCAGGGGGATGCTCTGTTATGATCAGAATAGGGGATGTCCAAACAGCAGATATTTGGAATATAATAATATATATATATATAATATGTATATTATATATATGTTATATATATATTATATAACATATATATTATATTATATATAAATCCCAGGGTTTTATATATATATATTTATATATATTATATTATTATAAATATATTTATTTTTTATTTATATTTATTAATATTTAAATATTTAAATTTTATTAAATTATAAATTAAAACCAATATTATTTGAATATATTTAAATATATTTAAATATATTTAAATATTTAAATTAATATTATTAAATTAATATTTAAATATATTCATATTTAATATTTAAATATATATATATATATATATATATATATATATATATATATATATAAAAATCCCAGGGTTTCAGTGCAGAAGCTACACCGGGGATGATACGTGCCCGGATCGTAAGTGAATCGCTCGGTTAATCCTCACAAGGTCTTTATTGGGCAGCTGTCATCGCCTCACGAAGATAAAGAAACAGAAGCAGAAGGATAAGTATTGCGCTGCTCACAGATTCACAGAGCCAGGAATTGGCCCCGAGTCCGCATCTGCCCCCGAAACGGTACCGTCTCTCAGCAGAGGTTCAGCGGGGAGTTGAGTCTCCAGGCCATGCCCGCTTCTTTGCGAGGTTTCGTGATGAGTTGCTGGAATCTTCTGCTGCTTCCATGGAGAAACTGCTGCAGTTCCCAACCTTACAGGCCCCCGGGAGCTCTGGTCCCCAAGTTTTAGTTGCATCAAAGAGTTGCATGCGTTTGGAGTTCTGTATCTGCCCACATGTGGCACACGAAATGACACCTCTCCCAGTGCAAATGCCATACTAATTGACTGATTGAAACGGGATTCTGTTTCAAGGGTGCTTTGTAATTGAGCGCTTTTCTCTGGCTATAGCTTCGGGTCACTCATATAAAAGCAAAGACAAATCTCAAAGTTTTATCTCTTTCTGAGAGGGTAACCGTAACTTGGCTTATTTTGCATCCTCCCAGAGCGGGTTCAAAGCTAAGCTACCTTACAAAAGTCTCCAGCTGTCACTCTGGAAGTTGCCTTTTTGTACATCGGTCTGGAAAGGATTTGTTCCCGTGGAAGCTTCTATCCCTTACGGATATCAAATGCTGCTTGGGATAGGGGGGCTGGGACTTGGAGATCCTTCCATCTCTTTAAGACTTTCTTTGTAATTGGGGGTACCCTTTGACGGTGTTTGACCCGTCCTGACTTCTTCGAACACCTCTGGCTAATAATCCCAGTCTTACGGAAGACCCGGGGGTGTGGGGTCTTAAGTGAGAAGCAAATGAGACGTGGCTGGAGAGGCAGCCTGGCATGGCGGTTCATCAGATGGCCCAGTGGAAGTGTGATCAGCCGGCTATCGTTGGTCTAGAACTATTTGCTCCTGGTCCCCAGGGAGATCTGGAGCTGGCATGAGAATGGAAATCAGTGAGGAAACGAAGCACACTGTTAGCTCAACTGCTCTCTTGTCCTGGCAAGACTTTCTCAATGAAGGAAGCCACATAGATTGGTCATCTGCTGGGAAACGCCTTCTTATCTCCTTGAAAGGCCAGCATGACAAAGTCTGAAGCCCAGCTACTTCGCGGCGCTCTGGTTCAGAGCCGGAATTCTAGAACCAAACTGCGTGGGTTCAAATCCTAGCCCTGCCACTTACTAGCGGGATGGTTTGGTCTAAGTTGCCGCGCTTCTTTGCGACTCAGTTCCCTCAGGTATTAACCGAGAACAATATTAATGTCTATTACTATTTTTTTAAACTTTTTTTTTTTTTAGTGCTTATTTATTTTTGAGAGAGACAGAGACAGAGCACCAGTGGGTTAGGGGCAGAGAGAGAGGGAGACACAGAATCCCAAGCAGGCTCCAGGCTCCGAGCTGCCGGCGCAGAGCCCGACGCGGGGCTCGAACTCACGAACCGTGAGATCACGGCCTGAGCCGAAGTCGGACGCCCAACCGACTGAGCCACTCAGGAGCCCCAATTCTACGACTATGAAATATGTGTGTGTATATATATATACACACATATGTATGAATATGTATACTTGTGTGCATATATATTTATATCACACGGTAATCACTAAGCAAGTGTCAATCATAACATCAATAAAAGCATAACAACAACAATTATACATGTGAAACAACCAGTATGATCTTGCAGGGGCGGCGAGAGGCGTGTCTCCGTCCTTTGAACGGAGATGATTTCGGAATGGTTGAGCAGGTTAGTTGAAGAATGAAGCCGGGGCTGAGGCTGAGTTTTGTAATTGGTAAGGATTTGGTCTCCGGAGTTTTCTTTGCTGACTTCCCAAATTGCCATCCCTGCTCTCATCTATTTCTTTTCTTTCTTTTTTTATAATTTTTAAAAATTTCAAAAATGTTTATTTTTGAGAGAGACGGAGACAATGCGAGTGGGTTAGGGGCAGAGAGCGAGGGAGACACAGAATCCGAAGCGGGCTCCAGGCTCCGAGCTGTCGGCGCAGAGCCCGACGCGGGGCTCGAACCCACAAACCGTGAGATCGTGACCTGAGCTGAAGTCGGACGCTCAACCGACTGAGCCACCCAGGCGCCCCTTTTTATAAAAAAGATAGGAGGCTCCCAATTAAGAAATGACCAGGGATGGGGGAAGGAGGAAAATGGCTGTGCATGCTCTAAGACACAGAACTAGGAAAGCGACTTTACGAAGGGTCGGCTGTGTCTGCCCTGGGTCAGCACAGCCTTGCCCAAATTATCTGTAGCTTTTTGTTCCTTTGTTTAAAAGGCCAGGTGAAAACTGAGCTCCCGGCAGCTCATCTTTTCTGCATCACGGTGACATTCTCGTGACACCGTGAACAGAATCTGACGTCTGTTTCGCAAGTTTTGCTTGGGGTTCTAGACCGAAAACTTGGAACCTTCCTTCATGCTATCAAATCCTATGCAGCTGTGCTGTTGGAAAGTCATGGCCTACAGGGCTCTCAGGAGAAGACTTCTAAAGGCTCTTAAAACCAAGAACTCGGGGACCCTGTGTTTAATAAAGAAGGGCAGGAAGGGGATCAGGAAAGTGGTTTTTATTTTATTTTTTTATTCCCTCTGATTTCCCCAAGGGAGAAACGAAGACTGGTAGAAAATGCTGGACTGAATTGGAAGCTGCATCCAGATAGCTTAGGTCAAGGCATCAGGCTACTTTTTGCAAAGCTGATTTTGGTTGAACTTCTTTAAAAAAAAATTTTTTTAGGGGCCCCTGGGTGGCTCAGCCGGTTGGGCGTCCGACTTCGGCTCAGGTCGTGATCTCACGGCCCATGAGTTCGAGCCCCACGTCGGGCTCCTCGCGGACAGCTCGGAGCCTGCTTCGGATTCTGTGTCTCCCTCTCTCTCTGCCCCTCCCCTGCTCGTGCTTTGTCTCACAATAATAAATAAGCGTTACAAATATTTTTTTTAATAAAAAAATAAAAATTATCTTTTCATTGTGACAAGATATATACCATATTAACACGTTTAAGCGTGTAGTTCAGTGACGTTAAGCACAGCCACACTGTTGTGCAACCATCACCACCACCTGCCTCTAGACCTCTTTCCATCTTGTAAAACTGAAACTCGGTTCCCATCGGACACTTTCGCCCCAGGCCTCCCCCCACCCCCCAGCCTCTGGCAACCAGGAGCTCCTCTGTGTCTCTATGACTTTATTCTAGCTAACTACCTCACATCAAGGGATCGTAGAGTAGTTATCTTTTTGTGACTGGCTAATTTCACTCAGCGTAATATCCTCCAAGTTCATCCATGTTGGAGCAGGTATCAGAATTGCCTTCGTTTTTAAGGCTGAAGAATATTGCTGTTACGAACATGGGCATACAGATATCCCTTTGAACCCTGATTTTAGGTATTTTAATAAGGAGTCCTGATATTTTAATCTGTGCACTAGAGCATCAGTAGCCCAAGGCAGTGACCTTCAGTAGCTGCCCCAGCGGTTTTATTGTATTTTATTTTTTAAAGCTTATTTATTTATTTTGAGAGAGAAAGAGTGTGAATGAGGGAGAGGGGCAGAGGGAGAAAGAATCTCAAACAGGCTCTGTATTCAGCGTGAAGCTGGACAGCGGGCTCGATCTCATGAACCATGAGATCATGACTTGAGCCAAAATCAAGAGTCATCTAGATGCTCAATCGACTGAGCCACTCAAGTGCCCCCCTCCCCGAGGTGCTTTTAATAGATACGTTTTTGTCTTGTTTCTCTTTTTTCTCCCTCCTTTTTTTTTCTGTCTCTTTCTGTCAGTCTCTGTCTTGATCATCCTCTCTCTCTCTCTCTCTCTCTCTCTCTCTCTCTCCCCACCCTCTGGTGCTTGCTTGCTTTTGCTGGAGGAGACCATGTAGGCAGAGACAACCCCTTCTGCCCTCGTAACACCTTGCAAAGGGTTTAGATTTTATCAGAAAACATACAGGAGAAGCAGCAAACGTAACCACGGAGAAACTGACCACATGGAAATAATGGATTAAGCTTTGGCTTCACGCACAGCTACTGTAAAAGCTAGTGTCTTGACGTGAGTAAAAGGTGTGAAGACAGATCCCCTGGATTTCGTGGTTATTCTTATAAAATAAGTTTACTATCAGATAATGTAAGCTTCCACGTGCAAGCTACCTAATCCGAAACAACTGGACTGTTGTCCGGGCCAAACAGAGAAAAGTTTAGATCTGGGGCATGGAACGTAATACAGTCAAGGGCCCCCCTGCAGAACAGTGGGATCCTGATTTCGCTTCAGAGGGAGAGAAAGCCTGAGAAAGTCGAAAATGTATTTGCACGCCAGAGCTCTGCGGGCGCCCTCCCGGGCAGATAGGACTTCGAGGAGCTGTATCTTGGGGGCGGAGCTACCTTAGAGAAGATGGGGCAGATGTCCAGAGCCTGGAGAAACCTCCCAGCACTTGGATCTAGGCTGTCTTTCCTCCCACTGTGAACTTCCTTGGCCTGAGGAAGTCACACAAGCCCCTGGCTGGTGGGCAGAACTGTTGAAATGGAAATAGATGGGTTTATTATTACGAAGAAATACGCAGAAAGGAAGTTCATGAAAATGCTCAGTATTGGGTTTGGGTTGGTGATTCTTTTTCCTTTTTTTTCTAGTAAAATCTTTTTTTTTTTTTTTTTTGGTAATGGAAGGTACTATATATGGTAAATTAGAAAAAAAAAAAACTGGAGATGTCCATTTGACTTGTCATCTTCTCCTTCCTGCTGCTATCACTCGGAGGAAGTCAAAGCCCATGCCCCTGGCTCTTGACCTTCTAAGCCTTCCCTTGGATCCCCTGATTTTCCCCTTATTTCTTCAATCACTTCCCCCTCTGTGCTTAAGATAAGGAGAATCAGTCTTGCAGCCAGAGTCCTCACTGAGATCCCGGGGCACTGCAATCCAGAACGGAGTCATTTCCTGCCCAATTTCATTACTTCGCAGGTGCTCACAGCCCGGCAAGAAGACGACGGTACAAGAGGCAGCCGTGACCGGGCACTCAAGGTCCAGCAGGCAGCAGAATCCTACTCGCAGGAGGTTGGATGAAGAGAATCCGGGGAGGAGGGACAATCTCAACGGGTATAGACAGAGTTAAGCAAACCTGCAAAGAAGGTTGATCACACAGGGACTAACACGAGTGGGAAGCCACTACCCCCTTTGGGATGAAGAGGAAAAATGGTGTCACTGGAGCTGGCTCTATGGAGCTGTGGGGGAGGGGCTGCCCCACAGGGGCTCGCTCCAAGGCGCGGGTCTTTTCCTTTCTCGTTCTTACAACTTTATGGAGATACAATTCACGTTTTATACACACAATCCTCCTGTTTAAAGGATGCAATTCGGCGGCTCGTGATGGAGCCACAGAGCCGCACCAATTTCACATCACCCCCCCAAAGGGACATTGTTCCCATCCACCAACGGTCACTCCCCACTTCTCCCCAGCCCCCCCCTTCGCTTAACGCTTAGCGATCACTAAGCTACTTTCCGCGTCTGTCATTTTGCCTGTACTGGACATCCACGTACATAATGTCGGTCTTCATTGTTCCCAAGAGGTATGTTCTATAAGCCTCCAGTAAACCTTGAATTAGTGAATACAACCCAATCATTGCTCTCTTGCAGGAAATAGAGGCGTCTCTGGTCCTGCCATTGTCATCAACAGATCAAATACACAGTCTTGTTCGATGTGTACCGCTGTTTAAAGACGCCATATTCGACATCGATTGTTGACCTGTTACCGTTTAACTCAAGGCCAACAGCACCGCAACTCAGCGGATCTGGCACACAGGCTGTTTCGCTATAAGGCTCATCACAGCCTTCTTGCACTTAGGAAGACTGGACATCACTTGGGCACTGTCCTTGGGGGGGACACTTGCAACGGCAAAATCAACAAAAAGAAGCATGGAAATGTGAAAATGAGGCACTCACCAGGCTGCGGAAGGGACGCTTGTTTGTGGTATGTGCACTGACACAATATGTTAGAGCTCGCCTGGGAATACGCACGTCGGACAGACAGCTCTGGGTTTTCGCCGCTCTGTGCATGTCTGTGGATGACTGCAAATGCACTGTGAGTATGGATTTTGGGGTTACGAGTAAGTAAATTCGCAAATATGCAGCCTCTGATGTGGACCCACCGTAAGTGTTATCACGCAACATGTGATGCCCGGCTTCTCTCGCTCCGTATAACATCTTCAAGTTTCATCCATGTTGTAACACGTGTCAGAGCCTCGTGCCTTTTTATTGCCAAATAATATTCCATTGGCCATTATGGATAATGCTGTGACGCACGTTTGCGTACAAGAGTCTGTGGGGACATATGTGTTTGCTTCTCTTGGGTGGGTAACTAAGAACAGAATTTCTGGATCATGTGGTAACTCTGTGTTTCACCTTTTGAGCGACTGCCGAACTGTTCTAAAACAGCTGAACTATTTTACGTTCCCACTGGCAATGTAAGAGATTCTAATTTCTTCACATCCTTGCTAACACTTCTTATTAACTGGCTTTTTGACTATAGTCTCCTACTGATCATGATGTGGTTTTTCCTGTGGTTTTAATTTGTTTTTCCCTAATAACTAATGATGTTAAGGTGTGTGTATGTATATATGTGTGTGTGTGTGTGTGTGTGTGTGTGTGTGTGTGCATGCATGCTTATTGGACATTTGGAGAAATGCCTATTCCTATCCTTTAGGCAGGGGTCTCTAAACATTTTTTTTGTGTGTGTGCCAACTCAGCTTGGTGAAACTCATGAGTCCCTTCTTGGAATAAAGCTAATAGAATTATGAAGAAAACAGATTCTAGTAAAATAAAGTTGTCAAAATATTTTAATAACCAGATTTGTCATATAGTCATTTTAAACCTCCTTACCAACGTGTCAAATAAATTAAGGGGCAGATTTAATGATGCCTCAAACTGAAGGTAGTGTTGAGTTTTAACAATATTTGGAGATATTTGCAACAACTGTAATAAACTCCAGAAATATATTTAATTTGGATCCGGTGACGGAGTCACCACACTAATATTCCTGAGCAGTATTACTCGCGAATATTGCTAAAGTTGGCTGCCCACACCCATAACCGAAGGAAACGCTGAATTTCAGTTAGAAGTTAATGAAAACAGTGGTGTAAATGTTTTCCCCTTCTGAGATCACAGACCCTTGGAATTCTATTTATGTCTCCTTAGCTGGGGGACCCATGGATCCTAGGTTGAGGAGCTGTCACAGAAGGATGTCGCCCTTTCCAGAACTATGACACCCACAGGGGGAAGGATTGGGGAAGAAATACCCCAACCTTTCTCTCCTTTTACTCTCCAGTCTCCTGCAGTATTTTCCATTGGCTGGACCCAACTGGAAGCCGGAAGGCAAGGGAGTCTGGATTATATAGGGCATAGGAGACAGACCCGTGTGGTATAAGTGGGGCTAGGGACGTGGAGAATGGATCGGTTGAGGTGGTAGGAGGAGGAGGTGTGAAGGAGCAAGGGTGAGGTGCGGTGGTGGTGGTGACACTGCAAATAACCAACACGATGACCATAAGGCTTGCGACATTTGCTTCTCTGTTGAGCTGCCATACCAGGAAATGGAGAGACTCGGGTCTTGGCTTCCATATGCAACTTGGTTGAGATCAATGCTTCCTGAACTGGCCTTCTTTGGAACGTACTGGAAAACGTTGCAACATCTATCCCTCATTTGGGTTTTGGGAGTCACAGTGCGTATTAAAGACTATTCAAGACGCTGGGGGAGACCTGTAGCGTTGAGACTTTTTGAAAAATTCTGATTTCTCTGACTCATGTGGCCCAGACACTTTGTTCGCAGCCCTCATCTAACAGAGCCGTGCGGAACCCCGGTTTGGGATATGCCAAGGTAGGGTACAGTAATTTCTACTCACAGACAGCTGGCTACCAAAGATCTTTCACCTTCCTTGCCTTGTTTAACCTCGTAGCACCCCTGTGAGTGAGAATCCCGAGATTCAGAGAGGGCGTGGGACTTCTCCAAATCACACAGCCAGTTCAGCGATGGCACAAGAGACAGAAAAGCCAGTTCTACTGGTACCCTATACCCTAATAGTCATTTATTTGTTTGTTTCGTTTTACAAATGCTTCACGCTTTCTCCAAATATTGCCTGATGAACCCAGTTGTCAGCTTTGACCCCTTGTGGAACAGCTTTGAAGGTAATTAAGCCAACAGCCTCCTTGATCTGTGGCCCTTTTATGTCTTCTGACTTAATTGCACTAAGACGCTTTTAGTTATGAGCCAAGAAAGTGATTTTAAGAAGAAAAGGAAATTATCCTGCAGTTTTTCTTATTTGCAAGGATAGGGGAAACAGGTAGGAAAGAGTTTCCATCCCCATGGCCCCTTTTAGAGCACCTTCCTACTTTGGGAAAGTGACTCTTCTAGAAAAGGAAAAAAAAATGTCAACGTAAGCACTCAGATTAGAAGCTAACCTGCTTTGGCCCTCAGTAATAATGGGGTTTTCCGTAAGGGCGTAAATGTTCACAATAAAGATTACGTCCTGAAATGTGTGGAACATTTTCATATATTTGCTCTCTTAACGGTCTTGTAAGACAGGTAAAGCCACCGGGGCTTAGCAAGGTCATAGGGTCGCCCGGCCAGCAAGAATGAAGGCTGGCCATGTAATTAGAAGGCCTGCTAATTCGGGCTGCGGGCTCTTTCCATTTGTATGACGCTGCTTTGAGCTTTGAACGCCCAGAGCCCGATAATGACGTGTAATTGTCATGCACAAACCTGTGAGGAAAGTGGGTGGGGAGCTGGGAAGTTTCGGGCCATGGTTCGCAGTGACAGAGAGGCCTGGAGAAACAGGACAAGGAAGACAGGCACAAGTCCCAAGGCACACCTCGTAGCCATGGTGGTGATGGGCGATAAAGATCTTGTGCTTGGATTATTTAATGTTTTAAAATTTATTTTGAGAGAGAGGGAGAGAGAATCCCAAGCAGGCTCCGCACCATCGGTGCAGAGCCAGATGCGGGGCTCGAACCCATGAACCTGACCTGAGCCGAAATCAAGAGTCGGATGCTTCACCAACTGAGCCACCCAGGTGCCCTGGGCTTGGGTTATTTAAAGAATACTCCGGTAACGAAAGTCATGCAGGGGAAAGAGAAGAACGCTGTGCCGAGAGATGAAGGTCTCCAGTTCACGATCTGCCACCAAATCGTAAGAGCCGAGGTGGGGTGTATGGCCCTCTTTGCTTACTTCTTCATCTATAACGTTGCTAGGGTGTCTATCCTATGAGGTACTCAGGACCACGGGCGCCTGGGTGGCTCAACTCGTTGAGCATCCAACGTTGGCTCAGGTCATGAACTTGTGGTTCCTGAGTTCGAGCCCCGCAAAGGGCTTGCTGCCGTCAGTGCGATTACTGCTTCAAATCCTCTGTCTCCCCCCTCTCTCTCTGCCCCTCCCCTGCTTGCTCTCTCTCTCTATCAAAAAACAACACAAAACAAAAAAGGTACTCAGGACCAGGTACAGAGTCAGGAAGGCTTCCTATCCTCAGGGAGCTTAGAGTCTAGATGGAAACAGCAGCGAAAGGCATAAGGAAGCAGTGTGGTGGGTAAATACAGCGTGCTCTAGAGACTTATCACCTCATTGACCAGAGGTTGAGAAGGATTCCAAAAAAAAAAAAAAAAAAAACCCTGACATAGGACCTAAGAGCTGAAGGACGAATAGGAGGTAGCGAGGTGCAGGGATGACGGCTTGAGGGTGGGGAGAAGAGCGTTCCAGGGTAAAGGAACAGCATGTGCAAACGCACAGACACACAAGCCGTTTGAAGGATTAAAAGGAATTGGCTTGAGACCAGGTGGGGCAGGGTTGGTGGAATGTTTTGTGTTCAGCTCCCTCTCCCGGATTCACGTATTATTTTACGGAATTTTGTAAGCAGACGATCTATGCACATAAAATATCCCGAAGTATATCAAAAAAAAAAAAAACAACCCACAAAATGGAAAGTAGGGCTTTCTTCTTGGCCCCGCGGCCATGCATTTCTGCTTTGGAGAGACAGCTGTGAGCATCATTTTCCCGTCAATAGTTTCAGAGATATTTTACGAATTTACAAGCATATGAATGTGTGTTTCCCTAGAAATGGTTACCTTTTATATACCATTATTACTTTTATTACTTCACTATATATCCTTGATTTTATTACTTAACCACCTTTCTTCAAAGTCTTCCCTTTCTTTTTTTCACGGCCAAGTTGAGAGGTGACAGAATTTTAGTTCTCCTAGTATAAGCCAGGTTAAGCTGCTTTTGACATGCTTCAGAGCATCTGTGCTTTGGTTTTTATAAAGATTTTGTTTTAATTCCAGTGTAGTTAGCATACAGGGTTATGTTAGTTTCAGGGGTGCAATATAGTGATTCACCACTTCCGTACATCACCCGGCGCTCATCTCAACAGTTGTGGTCCTTAATCCCCATCACCTCTTTTTTTTATTTTATTTATTTATTTTTAATTTTTTTTAATGTTTATTTATTTTTGAGACAGAGAGAGACAGAGCACGAATGGGGGAGGGTCAGAGAGAGGGAGACACAGAATCCAAAACAGGCTCCAGGCTCTGAGCCGTCAGCACAGAGCCCGACGCGGGGCTCGAACCCGCGGACCGCGAGATCATGACCTGAGCCGAAGTCGGACGCTTAACTGACTGAGCCACCCAGGCGCCCCCCCATCACCTCTTTGACCCATCCTGCCACCCACCTCCCCTCTGGTGACCATCAGTGTGTTCTCCGTGGTCAAGAGTCCGTTTCTTGATTTCTCGCTCTCTCTTATTTTCTTCCCCCTTGCTTATTTGTTTTGTTCCTTAAATTCCACATTTGAATGAAATCATATGGTATTTCTTTCTCTGACTGATTATTTCACAAGCATTATCCTCTCTAGCTCCATCCATATCATTGCAAATGGCAAGATTTCATTCTTTTGTATGTGGATTATTTGTTTTTTGGGGTGTTGAGTTGTATAAGTTCTTTATATGTTTTGGATACTAACCCTTTATTTGATATGTTATTTGCAAATATAATCTTCTCCCATTCTGTAGGTTGCCTTTTGGTTTGTTGATTATTTCCTTCACTCTGCAGAAGCTTTTATTCTGATGTATTCCCAATAATTTATTTTTGCTTTTTTCCCCCTTGCCGTAGGAGACATATCTAGAAAGAAGTTGCTGTGGCCGATGTCAAAGAAGTTTCTAGAATATCATTATTTTGAATTCTGTGAATAGTCTGTTTATGTATTTACCAAGTTTTTAAAAATTGATTTGCCAGAACTTGTTATATATTGGGGAAGTTATCTTTTTGGGATATGACCTGCAAATGTGTTTTTTCTAGTTTGACATTTTTCTTTAAAAAATTTTTTTAAATGTTTATTTATTTTTGACAGAGAAAGAGACGGAACGTGAGTGGTGGGGGGTTGCAGAGAGAGAGGGAGACACAGAATCTGAAGCAGGCTCCAGGCTCCCAGCCGTCAGCACAGAGCCCGATGTGGGGCTCGAACTCACGGACCGCGAGATCATGACCTGAACCAAAGTCGGAGGCTCAACCGACTGAGCCACCCAGGTGCCCCATAGTTTGACACTTTTCTTTTGGCTTCCTATGTTTTTGTTTTGTTTTGTTTGGACATGTGGCCACATAAACTTTTCTAATTTTTTGTAGTTAAGTTTATGAATAATTTTTAATGCCTTCTGAGTTTTACCTCATATATATTTTTAATGTTTATTTATGTTTGAGATAGAGAGAGCATGGGAGAGGGGCAGAGACAGAGGGGGACAGAGAATCCAAAGTGGGCTCTGTGCTGACAGCAGAGAGCCTGATGCAGGGCTTGAACTCATGAATCATGAGATCATGACGTGAGCCAAAGTTGGATGCTTAATTGACTGAGCCACCCATGTACCCCTTACATAACATTTTTAGGAAGGCCCTGTTCATTCTAAGAAAAAAAATCTCATGTGTAAAAAAATATATATAAAATACATAATAAACTATGCATGAAGTAAAATATTTTAATACTTTTATGGATTCATTTCACATATTTCAAATATTTACCCACCTGTAAGTTCCTTTTACAATAAGGCATGAGTTGGAGACCTAAGTTTATTTCTTCTTTCCAGGTGGCTATCCATTTTTTCCAGTATGACTTATCTCATAATCTGTCTTTCTTCCCTCGTTGATCGACAGTGCCACTTTTAACATATATCACCAAATGTATTTGGATTTATTTCTGGATTTTCCATTTGATTTCATTTGTCTGCCTATTTCTGTCCAGTTAGCATGTAACTTCAGTGTCAGGTTCTGTAACATTCATGTATTTAATATCAGGAAACCTAACACCTTCTCTTTCAGAAGAACTTCCCTGCTCATTCCCGATCTGAAGGAAACTTTGGAAGGAGCCAATAACTAGACCGTTTGACCACCTTTTGCTCCATTGTCAGATCTTGAGATCTGACATCTTTTCCTTAGTGTCTGCTTACCTCTGGCTACTTCAAGGAATTACTAGATTCCTGGTAATTCCTAGTAATTCTCCACTTGTTTGCGTGATCTCCTTTTCCAGTGTTCTTATCGATCCTTCCTGGGCTCTGGGAAGAGGGACTGGGCAGATTATTTGTGGCAGAGCTATGACTGGCACCTAGATTTTCTTGACCCCAGTTCAGGATTTACCATTATTATGACTACTATCTATGATCATGACCTGTATTATTTCATTGTCCCCCCAACCCCCACTGCTCCTATTAAAATACAATGCACCAGGCACGGGACTAAATATTGTTAATATATTACCCATTTTGTCCTTACACAGCACCCGGAGGACGTGGAATGTGCTGTTCCATCCACACCTAGCTGTTGGTGGTCACTTCTGCGTGCATTTTACCCTCAAACACGTTCTCTTTATTGGCCACTTTCCAGCTCTGACCAGGAGCCCAGGCATTCAGACTTCCTAGTGCTACAGCAGACAAATTGCTACACAACTGTGTTTTTATTTCCAAAGTTGTAAATTGCACCAAAATAGTTTTTCTACAATTTACAACGTGTCTGACAAGAAAACAAGTTGTTGCTGCCAACTCCTGATTTTTAATTGAATCTCTGGTTGAGTGTGGAGCACAATAAATAACTCTGCCCATGGGGGGCATAAGGCAACACTAGAGGCATTCGAGAATGTCTCCAGGGAAGGCCAGAGGGCAAAGAGACTGCAGGTTTCTGGATGCCCTGCTTACTTTGGTTATTTTTGGAAAAGTTTCTTAAAGGGCCCTCGCAGGGAAGTCAATGAACTCATGACCGCCATTTTGAGAATGGTCAAGGAACAAAGCTGTTCTGTTGAGCCACCAGGGCTGAGTTTGGGCTTGATATAACATTAATCAGACTTGGCAAACCCTAGATCACATCTAGGTTCGTTCTCCCCGTACTTGCCAAGCCATTCTGCACACGGAGAGGATTTTCTTGTCTTGTTGGGCCTTGTGCTCAGTGATGGCTTACTGGAGAATGAGGATGGCCCACATTTCCCAGATCTGGTGACAGCCAGCATGGGCAGCTGTGTTCTGAGCCTTGGGTCACTCTGTCAGTGACATGGCATCATAAATGGATGACGATCATTCCATAGCATTCCTAGATCAGCAGGGGCTGCGGCTGCCAGGAGTTCCCAGCAGGGATTAGTGTGCTGGTGTGTCTGTGGGGAAAGAGCGTTGTGGCTGGTGCAACATGTTTGTTGTGAGAAGTGAGAAGAACCAGCGGAGACCAGAAGCCCATGGTCTGAGTCCTGAACGCTGGAGGCGATCCCAATGTGGATGTGGTGGTGATTCTTGAAGGCTCGTGTCCACACAGCTGCTGGGTCTGTGTTGTAGAGGCCACAAAATGTTCACCATTTCTTCCATTTATCCATGATCTCCTTTGAAATGTCGACAACCCTACAATCTGGGTGTTATTATTCCTTACTTTCAGAGAAAGAAATTGAGACCCGGAAATGTTCACTGGCCTCAGAGACCCGTGGACAAGCAGGTGAGGCAGCCCGCTGAGTCATTTTTACTGACCTTCAATTTCAGAATGTTGAGTATGAGGTTAGTATTCGAAGTAGGAACCAGAAGAATAGATATTTTCTGAAAAGACACCTCATTGTTCTGCCCTAAAAATAAAATCTGTTCCTCCAACCCAATGTCCCTCACAGATTCCATACATGCCTTCTAAAAATGCAGAACTCTCCAGAATCACCAGGAGGGAATATTCCTCCTGTTTTATTTCCCCACAATTAATACAACGACTCTGTGTCACACACATTTATTGATCACTTCCAGGGTTCTGGCCTGGAACAGTTTACTGTAAGATGTGATGACACAAAGTGTGACATATTTTGGAGATGTTTCTAGGTGAAGACTTTAAAAGCCAATATATTAAAATATCACGGACACCTGGGTGGCTCAGTCAGTTAAGCATCCGACTTTGGTTTTGGCTCTGGTCATGATCTCAGGGTTGTAGGATCGAGCCCCACATCGGGCTCTGCACTGACAGCACAGAACTTGCTTAGGATTCTGTCTCTCCCTTTCTCTCTGCCCCTCCCCTGCTCATGTTCTCTCTCTCTCTCTCAATAAATAAATTAATTAAAAAATAATTAAAGTATCAGACACAGCTGAATTCCAGTTATTGTTCACGTATTTAAAAAAACAATTTTTACTGCCCTGCCAATTACAGAACCTCTTCGTGAACTTCAGTCTGTGGTCTGTCCTTCAAAAATAGCCTCATTAATAGCAGATTTAATCTTTTGAGAATAGATTTGAGTTTTTGGATCGGACTTTGGAAGCTGGAAAAATCATTTAGAGCCGTCTGGTAAAGAACGTGGATAATATGATTTTGCTTTTTAAAAAACACGCTGTTATAGAAGAGAACGGCTTTCTTGTGTGTTTTGTGGATATTTATGAAGGCGATTTTTCATACTTCACCAAAGGGGGAAAGGCTAGCAAGTAGTATAAAACCATGAGCACATTCATTTAGAAAATAAATTGTAATGTGTTTATCGTACAAAGTCAGTAGTTTTAGTGTTATATCTATGCTTTGAATTCAGCAGATACTTCTCAGCTAGCATGTTATAATGCATGTTCATTATAAAGATAGAAAACCGTTTTCCATTTTCAATTTTGCTCGTGTCACCGGCCGACTTGAATTTCTCGTAATTCTTAGGTTATCACCACCGGTTTTGAGAATGCTGCCTGAGACACGTGCGTGGCGAGTCAACCACACGGCCCTACCGAGCCATCCAGCTCTTAGCTATGGTGGAGAAACCACAGAGTCACGGGGTGGCAGCCAGTCTACTCCGTGCAAAATATGTTTTAAAATATTCAGAAAAAGGAAAAGCTTAAGTTCCCTTTAGGCTGACATCCAAACGGTTCATAAAATTACAAAATCAGTCCAAAAGCTTTCATTGGAGGCCAAAGATCCGTTCAGTTTCAAGGGGAATAAAAATGTTGGTGGACTCAGTGAGGACTGGTAGCTATGTTGTTATGGTGACCACAGCCACACTTACTCTTAAAAGGAGGGGCATTGGGGCGCCTGGGTGGCGCAGTCGGTTAAGCGGCCGACTTCAGCCAGGTCACGATCTCGCGGTCCGTGAGTTCGAGCCCCGCGTCAGGCTCTGGGCGGATGGCTCGGAGCCTGGAGCCTGCTTCCGATTCTGTGTCTCCCTCTCTCTCTGCCCCTCCCCCGTTCATGCTCTGTCTCTCTCTGTCCCAAAAATAAATAAACGTTGAAAAAAAAAAAAAAAAAGAGGGGCATGGGCTCAAGAATATTATCTTTTTTTTTTCTTAATTTTATTTATTTATTTTGAGAGAGAGAGAGAGAGAGAGAGAGAGAGGAAGAGCATGAGCAGGGGAGGGGCAGGGAGAGAAAGAGAATCCCAAGCAGGCTCCACAGGATTGGTGTAGAGCCGATGCAGGGCTGGAACTCATGAACCATGAGATCATGACCTGAGCCAAAAATCAAGACTGGTACACTTAACCATCTGAGCCCCCGAGGCTCCCCAAGATTATCTTTTTTGGGGAGGAAGCAGGAAAAGGGAGAAATCACGACCAGTCTAATGAGAGTCTTTGGGAACTTAGCCTTTTGATAGTGACATTTATTTTGGATTTAATGGACATTCATTGGGTATGTGTCCATGTATCCTTTGCTTATTGGAATGAACAAAGTTGGGTACCTCCAATGATGACCAAACCAAGAAAATATCTGAAGAACCTGGGTGGTACAGCCAGTTGGGCGTCTGACTGGGCACCCGGGTGGTGGCACCTGGGTGGCTTAGCCAGTTGGGCGTCTGACTCTTGTTTTCTGCTCAGGTCATGATCCCAGGGCTGTGAGATCTAGCCTGGCATCAGGCTTCATGCTGAGTGTGGAGCCTGCTTGAGATGCTCTCTCTCTCTCTGTCGCTCTCCCCAACATGCGCTGTCTCTAAAGTAAAAATATTAATAATAATAATAAATTAAATAATAAACTGAGGGGCTTATGAGGATGAGGTTGAGTGTATGAAGGCCATTGTGGCTAGAACAGGGATGGGGCAAAAAAATAACAATAATAATAATAATAAATAATAATAATAAGACATAAAGGCTAGAAGTAAGCAGGGACCAGAATGTAGTACCTAATATTCTTGAAATATTACATACTTAGATATTATTCTAAGGATGATGGAAAACCATTGGAGCTTGGGTTTATGCTTAAAAAGACTGTTTCGGCTGCTGCATAGAGATCGAGATCCATGCTCCCGGGTCCTCGTCTTTGTTCCTCTGTATATAACATGCTTTAAAAAAAAGTGCTTTTAAGATATTGTTTTCTTTATCACTGGTATTGGGGAACTTGGTTATGATGTGCTTGGTATTGTTTTTCTTGTTTCTTGTGTTTGGGTTCTGTTGAGCTTCTAGGCGTGTGGATTATCTTGGTAGAAAAGTCGATGGTTATCTACAAGAGGAGAGGGCTGAGGATCAAGTTTGGGCCCTTCAATATTTAGAAGTTGGACAAGGAAGGAATCAGCAAAAGATTCTGAGATGTGATGATGTCACATGTCAATGATGATGTCAATGATGTCAGGGGAAATCGAAAAGAGTTCGATGTCACTGAAGTCAAGAGAGAAGAGAGTTTTCGAGATCTAACTGTGTAAGAAATATTTATTATTATTTATTTTTTTAATGTTTATTTATTCTTGGGAAAGAGAGAGAGAGAGAATGAGTTGGGGAGGGGCAGAGAGAGAGGAACACAGAATCCGAAGCAAGCTCCAGGCTCCGCGCTGTTAGCACAGACCCTGATGCGGGGCTCGAACTCACAAGCCGCGAGATCATGACCTGAGCCAAAGTCAGACGCTCAACCGACTGAGCCACCCAGGCGCCCCTGTAAGAAATATTTATTGAAAGCAGTTTCAGTGGCCAGATCTGAAGAATGTTCAAGTGTAAATTATTCTTCCAAAAAACCGGCCGATATGAGAAGGAGAGGGTTAGGATGGCATCTCAAGGCAGACTTGGTTTGGAGAAACCGATTGTTAGAAGCATGGGAGAAAACTGAGTTTATTTATAGCAATGGAGGAAGGAGAAAGAGGTTGGAGATTTGGATGGAAGGAAATAATGAACGAAAGAGATCAGACGCGACAGAGGAGACACAATCAAGAGGGAGGGGTGTGGCTTTGATGAGGAGGAGGGGCTTGCCACTGTCTGACCATGGAGGAGGAGGGGCTTGCCACTGTCTAGACCACTGTCTAGAATGTGTAGAGTGGCTTTGTCAATGGGGACAGGCGGTTGAGGTTGATGCCCTCAGCTATCTTGCGGAAATGGGCGGCACGTTTCTCTTCTTCAAGTGGAAAGTTCAGTTTTAGTAGAGGACCTGAGACAAGTGCAAACATTTTTTTAGATTGTTAACAGAGAAGACGGAGTTGCTCAAGGATAGAGAAATGACTTACTGGCCCAAGCTGAACGGCCAGCTGCACCCGAAATCCAGCCATGAGAGTGTTTGACTGATGTTCTCCTGCAACGTTCAGTCAATAACCCAGTTGAGGAGGTTGACCGTGAGGTGGCAGCTTTGTTGTGTGGGTTTGGTGGAAAAACAGGGGCAAAAGGAACGATAGGTGATGATAAAGAATATTTCAGGTGGTCCTGAGGATCGCCTAGGCAGGGTTGGGAAGCCAAAGAAACTTCTGGGAGACTGAGGAGGTCCTAGTATTTTGTTTGTTTGTTTGTTTTTGTTTTGGAGAAAAGGATCACAAATCAGACAAGTTGGGTATAAAGGCTACTTGAAAAAACCATTTTTCTCCTCCTGCCTCACAAAGTTATCGTAAGCTGTAAATGAGTTAATTCGCGCACGGTGGTTTGACTACTGCCTGGCACATAGGACGAGCCCAGGCAAGGTGGTGACGGATGCCATCAGTGTCCTCCACAATTCCCCTGGCTTTGGGTGTGGCCCCGGTGCACAGTCCCCGGGCATGTCCGTGGCTTTCCTTCCACCCAAGGACCTGCCGTGTCCTTTACCCCGAGCAGCGAGAATTTGTTTGCCTCGTGCCAGCCGCAGCCTGGAAATGCAGTGAGTACTGGGGTTGTATGTACACGACCCAGATTCTTGTCTTTTAGCTGTGGGTGTGTTTTAGATGCTTCCTTAGATGGTCTCTGGCGGGATTGACATGAGTGGCTCCCAGGAGTTACCAGCTCAATTTTACACGCTGTATTGGCTTTTTCCTTTTTGTCTGTCTCTTTTCTTTTGTCTGTCTCTTCTGCTTTCTGGGATTATATTCCGACTAAACTATTGAAACCTCAAGCCCATGCCCCATGCTCTGCTTTTAGGGTGAGGTGGGGCCGGGGAAAGCCACGAACATAACCATTATTCATGTTAATATTATTATTAAAAATTTTTTAAAAATGTTTATTTATTTTTAAGAGAGACAGAGAGAGACAAAGCATCAACAGGAGAGGAGCAGAGAGATAGGGAGACAGAATCAGAAGTAGGCTCCAGGCTCCAAGCTGTCAGCACGGAGCCTGACGTGGGGCTTGAACTCACAAACCGTGAGATTGTGACCTGAGCCGAAACCAAGAGTTGGACACTCAGCTGACTGAGCCACCCAGCCACCCCAATGTTAGTTTGAAAATAACTCTTAATGAATTAGTATTATTTATTGTAGACATCCAGAAATTAGTACCAAATTTCTAAAAATCTTTCTGGGCAGGAAGGAACCTGAGTCTGGACACCCAAGACTCACAAAGTATCAAGCAAAATTATTGAACGTGACCAAAACATACATATAGCCTAGAGAACTTCTGAAAGATCGAGAAAAAAAAATCCGAAAGATATTTGGGCAGAAAAGCCTGTTGAGCACATGGGAACAAAATTTAAAGTGCTTTGGAATTCTTCTCCGTAACACCTAACAGCAAGAGAAAGGAAATGACATCAAACAGAGTTTAGCTTACAACCGAAACAAAGTTATTAGACTTGTTTTGATTGATGCGGAATGAATTAAAATATAGAACTCGAGAATCCGAAAGACACAACCGTGACCGTTGAAAGAAACGCACAAAAGATGAATTCTAGGTAATTGTTTTATAGATGGTGATACAACACAGTGGAAGGGTACAAAGCGCCTCTTGAAAAGGGATAGTGATCGAATTATAATAATTTAGGTCTAAGGTGTTGTCAAACGTCAATAAAAACTAAGAGGCCAAATTATGGAAAAACATACAATTTCCTCATTGTTCCCCAGGGGGATATAATTTCATTGTGAATAAAGATAGCTGGAGAAGGATATGTTCCAGGATGTAGTTTTTTAGACCCCGAAATAAGAACTACTTGAGATAAAAACAGGATGCATATTTTCCAAGTTACTAAAGAGAAAGGCAAAGAAAACAAATCCCACGTATCAAACATACTCGAGTAGCATGTTGACGTAGGGTCTTTAATCTTCTGGTCTCCAGGAACTCCTGTGATTCGTCATCTGCCCTAGATCTTAGCATCACCTCCAATGTCATTAATGCAAGTGCTACCTTTTCTTTCTTTCTTTCTTTCTTTCTTTCTTTCTTTCTTTCTTTCCTTCTTATTTTTGAGACACACACACACACACACACACACACAGAGCGTGAGCAGGGGAGGGGCAGAGAGAGGGAGACACAGAATCTGAAGCAGGCTCCAGGCTGTGAGCCATTAGCACAGAGCCCGGCGCTGGGCTAAAACCCACAAACCGTGAGATCATGACCTGAGCCGAAGTAGGACGCTTAACTGAATGAGCCACACAGTCACCCCCAAGCACTGTCTTTCGGACCACTCCTCCCTTGCCAACTTGGCTTTTTAATTAAAAACACTAAAATAGTTTTTCATCTCACTGTGACCTCCAGCCCCTTTATCCTTTGTCTTTCCTATCTGTGAGCCCTCTCTTTCCTTCACTTTGCTACCTATCTCGCTTAGATTTTGGGGGCCGCTAGTTCAGTGCCAACACCCTAAATTCCCTCATCCCTTGGGGGCTCTGGTCGTGCCCCATCCGGCTGAAATCTAATCCCAGAGCAACACACTATATGCTTTTCCTTTTCCTCTATTTGAGCAGCCAGAGAAACACACAACAGGAAAGGTTGTACCGTCATAAATTCACGACCATTAATCTCGAAGGACGATCCTTAACGGGTCTCTGCCAGCTCATGGTCGAACTTTGCACACTGGCTATTCCAAACCTCCTCCAGCCTCCTCAAATGTCCAACTTTCCCACCCTCCTGCCATCTCTCAACACATACCCTTATTTCATGTTTCACAGAGAATAGATGCTATTAGATAAAAATCCCTCAAACACCCTGCTACCAAACCCATCAGTATAATCCCATTTGTACCTATCTGGTCTTCCTTTTTGTCTGTTACGTAGAGGGGCTGTTTCTCTTCCTGAGGGAAGTCAGTTCCTTAAGAATGCTTTGGACCCCACCCCCTTCCTTCTCTTGTGGAACTTTACACTACAGATTGTCTTTCATTTTTCCCCAATTTCCACTCTCTTCTCAATCTCATGAATTACCTTAACTTGTAAACATTAAAAAACTTCATTCTATTAAAAGTTTATCTCTCCCCCAGCGTCTATTAGGAGTTTTCTAGACTTACTGTCTTGACTCACTTACCTCCTGTTCGCTTCCCAACTCACTTCAACCCGGCTTCTGTTCCCATCCCTCCACTGTGGCAGCTCCGGTAAGACCACCAGTAACTTCCATGATGTTAGATCCCATGGGCAATTATATTTTTATTTTTTTTTAAGTTTATTTATTTATTTTGAGAGGAGGGGAGGGGCAGAGAGAGAAGGAGAGAGAGAATCCCAAGCACGCTCTGAGCTCAGTGTGGAGCTGGATACAGGGTTTGATCTCATGAACCACGAGATCATGACCTGAGCTGAAGTCAAGAGTCCGATGCTTAAGTGACTGAGCCACCCAGGCACCCCCCCACGGGCACTTTTATATAGCCATTCTACTCAACTTCTCAGTGATGTTTGATGCTATTGATTACTCTTGTCTACCCTTCCATTGGCTTCTCTGACACTCTACTCTCTTCTTTACATTCTCTGTGTATCTTTTCCAGGATCTTGTTTTTCCTTTCTCTGCCTCACCTCCATTTTGGAGTGAAGTTCTTAGGAGTGTGTCCAATTTTGGTTGTGCAACAAAGTCATCGGGGGGAGCCTGGGTGACTCAGTGGGTTAAGCATCCGACTTCGGCTCAGGTCATGATCTCATGGTTTGTGAGTTCGAGTCCTGCATCAGGCTCTGTGCTGTTGGCTCAGAGCCTGGGGCTTGCTTCAGATTCTGTGTCTCCCTCTCTCTCTGCCCCTCTCCCACTCGTGCTCTGTCTCTGTCTCAAAAATAAATAAATATTAAAAAAATTAAGAAACAAACAGACAAAAAAACCAAAGTCATCTGCGAAGTTTTGTTTTTTTTTTTTAAATAATTATTGATGCCTTGGCTTTACTCCAGACTGTTTGAAAATGAGTCTCTGGCACTGAAGCCCAGATATCTGTATTTTTAAAAAAATTATGCAAGTGAAAGGGGCGTTGGGATGCATTGCTGGCCAGAATTCAAAACGGCACGACCTCTATGGAAGTGAACTTAACAACGTTTCACAAAACTACGTATGCATTTACCCCTCACCCTGGCATTATTACTTCTAGAAATTTACCCTGAGGCCACACCCGCAACAACACAAGATACTAATGTACCAGGGTATTCACTCTAGAATTACTGACCTGACCTGAATTCACACAAATCTTCTTGTATGTTGTTTCTTCCGGAAATTTTCTAGTTTTGGATTTTACAATGAGATCTGTGATCGATTTTGAGTAAAATTTTACATATGGCATCCAGTATGGATTGAAGTTGTTTTGCATAAGGGTATCTAACTGTTTCCAGCACCCTTGGTTGGGAGACCCATTCTTCTTTCAGTGAATTGCCTTTGTACCTTTGTCGAAAGTCAACTGTCTGCATATGGATAGGTTTATTTATGGACTTCCTATTCTGTTCCACTTCTCTGTCAATCTTAGTAAGTGTATTCGTATAATAAATCTTTTTTTTTTAATTTTTTTAATGTTTATTTATTTTTGAGACAGAGAGAGAGCATGAAGGGGGGAGGGTCAGAGAGAGACGGAGACACAGAATCTGAAACAGGCTCCAGGCTCTGAGCTGTCAGCACAGAGCCCGATGCGGGGCTCGAACTCACAGACTGCGAGATCATGACCTGAGCCAAAGTCGGTCGCCCAACTAACTGAGCCACCCAGGTGCCCCTCGTATAATAAATCTTGATGTCAGGTGGTTGCTTTCTTTTCTCAAAGTTGTTCTAGCGACTTCAGGGCCTCAGTTTTTCTATAGAAATTTAGAATCTGTCGGTTCCTACAAACACAGCTGCTGTATTTTGCTTGGAGCTGTGGCGAATCTATAGAACAAACTGGGGAGAATTGACATCGTGACAATATTCCTTCATGAACCAGTGTATCTCTCCATTGATTTAGCTCTTTAATTTCTCTCAGCAAGCAGTTTCCAGAATAAATTTCTTGCTCATATTTTGTTGACTTATCCTTATTTTATAATTTCGATGACTTTAAAAAATATTTAATGTTTATTTATTTGTGAGAGAGAGAGACAGAGTGTGAGCAGGGCAGGGGCAGAGAGAGAGAGGGAGACACAGAATGCGAAGCAGGCTCCAGGCTCCGAGCTGTCAGCCCAGAGCCCGACGCGGGGCTCGAACTCACGGACTGCGAGATTGTGACCTGAGCCCAAGTCGGACGCTTAACCGACTGGGCCACCCGGGAGCCCCCATTTCCTCATTCTTTGCTGCTATCTCCTCAATCTAAGCTAGTATAGTTTCTTACCTAGACCACTGCGATACATTCCTGACTTCACCCCATATCCCTTTTACTTCCTTCCAGCCTGTCGTCCACACGTAACTTGTGTGCTTTTCAAAACAGAAATCTCGCAAAACCCACGCATCCCCAGTTTAGAACCTACCTAACCAATTTATACTTCATATGCCTGCAACGTGCCCTTATTTGGATAGCTAAGACATGTGATAGGGTGGGGTTCCAGTCTGTGAAACTCCACAAAGGGACAATATCTGAGCCTTTGAATAAGTATTGGCTGAAAATGAAGGGGGACTGTGGTAGTTTCAGGAGAAAAAAGTTGAGGGAATCCTAGGGTTTGAAAGCCAAAAGTGGTGGCAGCACACGAAAAAGTCAAAAGCTTCCTTCCAATTCATGCAGCTAAACATTGTACTCACTTTCCACGTCCAGGACGATGCACTTTTCATGCTTATTGGGATGACGCCGGGGAAGGGGAGCTTACGGAAGAGAAAGTTTAATGTACCTTTGCTGTGCAATTGTGACCTTTAGTAGCACGGGGACCCTGCTCTAAGTACCATGGAGGAATAGAAAGACCTCGAGGCCATCGTCCCAGTTCTCAAGGACCTCCTCAAGGCTTCTTGCCTCCTCATTTGCCTATCTCTTCCCACCTTTTCCCAGCCCCACCTCTTTCCTCCATGGTGTCCCCCTTCACTGATGCCATTTTTGCGCATGGCTGTGCGGTCGGTGGTCCCAAGTTAAGGAGGGGGGAGATAAAAAAAAAAGAAAAATCCCACAAGAACTTGTTCAAATCACATTCAAGTTAATAGGGGCAGCTGGGTGGCCCAGTCGGTTAAGGGTCCGACTTCGGCTCAGGTCACGATCTCACGGTTGGTGAGTTCGAGCCCCGCGTCGGGCTCCGTGCTGACAGCTCGGATCCCAGAGCCTGCTTCGGATTCAGTGTCTCCCTCTCTGTCGGCCCCTCCTTCCCTCGACACCGTCTCTCCCTGTCTGTCAAAAATAAACATTAAAAAAAAAAAATCACATTCAAATTAAGGAAGGCAAACGACTCACAGAGTCCGAAGCAGCTTTTTCAGCTTTTTAAAAAATAAAGAACAACAAAGCACATTCCCCGGAAGCCCCAACAATAGTTTCCATCTGCAGTCTGTGTCTCTGGAGGGAAACAATGAGCCACTGCAAGTTTATATTCTCGAAGACAGTGAAGTCTCAAACACAGATTAAAAGAGAGGAGGGGGCGGGGCATGGAAAGATCAGACAAGGTGCTGTTGGGTGCTAGAATCAGATCAAATGATTTCCTACTGGGCTTTCTCCTGGGAAGTCGATAAAAGCTGGCGTTGTTACTCTCTGGTAAGAAAGGGCTTTTGATTCGGAGACCCCTCTCGACCGTCTTTAAAAGGGAAGGTAACCCTCACAATCTCCTAGGGAGAATTCTAGCATTTGTCAAGCTTTGCTTCACTTCAAGTCACGTGGCAAAAAAAAAAATAATAATAAAGAAAGAAAGAAAAAGAAAAAAAGAAAGAAAGAATAGAGAAGGGGGAAAAAATCCAGCCTAAAGGCGTCTTGGGGCGCGCTGGGATCAGATTGGCCCACTGGTGTGTGCGTGTTTCCCAAACTTGTAAAGTCTGGGGTGTCAGAAAGTCGGAGAATTTTCAGGTTGCCGGAGTCCTCAGCGGACACGAGGTCCTTTTGAAGCAGAGGAACTCTCCCTTCCGTTGCCGTCTTACCTGGGAAGCCAATATTTAAAAGCTGAGAGCGCACGGGAGGATAGATGAAGACAGGAGGGGAGAGGGAGCCCCATCTTCCCCGAGCTGGTTCTGGAATTTCTAGGACGCCTCTGGAGAGACGCTAGGGCCCTTGGGAGTATTATTTTACAACTACTCATGGGGTCTTTTAAGTTCTTTTTCTATTTCTCTGCCAACGTTTACTTCCTTATGTCGAAGCTCAGTTACTAGATACATAAATATCAGATGGGTCACTACAACTGGTACCTTTGGGGGGATGTTTCGCCATTACCAAGTTTTCCTTTCTATCGCTAGCAATAAACCTATTTTGTCTGCTATGAAATGCCCTCCCACTTTCTTGTGCTTACAGCTAGCTTGGCATATATATATATATATATATATTTTTTTTTTTTTTTTTCCATCCATTTGCCATTAAACCGTGTGTTCTTCTGCCTTTAAGAGTATCTCTTGGGGCGCCTGGGTGGCGCAGTCGGTTAAGCGTCCGACTTCAGCCAGGTCATGATCTCGCGGTCCGCGAGTTCAAGCCCCGCGTCAGGCTCTGGGCTGATGGCTCAGAGCCTGGAGCCTGTTTCCGATTCTGTGTCTCCCTCTCTCTCTGCCCCTCCCCCGTTCATGCTCTGTCTCTCTCTGTCCCAAAAATAAATAAAAACGTTGAAAAAAAAATTAAAAAAAAAAAAAAGCATGAACTTTAAAAAAAAAAAAAAAAAGAGTATCTCTTGGGGCGCCTGGGTGGCTCAGTCGCTTAAGCCTCTGACTCTTGATTTCGGCTCAGGTCATGATCTCACGGCTTGTGAGATCGAGACCTGCGTCTGGCTCTGCGGGGACAGTGCAGGGCCTGCTTGGGATTCTCTCTCTCCCTCTGCCCCTCCCCCATGCATGCATGTGATCTCTTTCTCAAAATAAATAAATAAACCTAAAAAAAAATATCTCTTATAAACCACATGTAATTGGTTCTTGTTTTATTTTACTGAGTGGAATATTTAATCAACTTATTTCTTATTTTTATTGATTTTTCAATGTTGATTTATTTTTGAGAGGGAGGAAGAGACAGAGCGCAAGTAGGGGAGGGGCAGAGAGAGAGGGAGACACAGAATCCGAAGCAGGTTCCAGGCTCTGAGCTGTCAGCACAGAGCCCCATGCGGGGCTCGAACCCACGAACCCTGAGATCATGACCTGAGCTGAAGTCAGACGCTTAACCCACTGAGCCGCCCAGGCACCCCGCGATGAGAACTTTTAAGATCTGCTCGTAGCAACTTTCCAAGATGCAAAAACGTACTGTTAACTCTAGTCACCATGCCGCGCCTGACGTCCCCAGGAATGACTTATATTAAAACTGGAATTTTGTACCTTTTTGGCCACTTTCACTCATTTCTGCCACCCTGCCCTCACGTGGTCTTACTCTGTCTGCTGACAAATGAGGAAATTGAGAACAGAGACTTAAAATGACCAGCCCAAGTGCCAGAGCCTGGACAGAGGCAACTGAGGCTTAAGACGTTCCCTCTACATGGGCCATGTGGTTAGATCCACACTCCCAAAGTTCTGAGTATGATGCCTATTGATATTTGGTTGGTCGAACAAGTCCCTTTTTGGAGGCATGAGAGTTGTTTTTTTTTAATTTATTTATTTTGAGACAGTGAGAGAGAGAGAGAATGAATCAGGGAGAGGCAGAGAGATAGAATCCCAAGCAGGTTCTGTGCTGTCAGCCCAGAGCCTGACGCGGGGCCTGATCTCATGAACCCTGATATCATGACCTGAGCCAAAACCAAGAGTCAGACCCTTCACCTAGCAAGAGAGTTTATTTTAAGGGTCAAGGGAAAATCTTGAAAATAGTTCAGGTAGCTGACACGAAGAAATGTGGCTTTAATACCCAAGGCTGAGCCCCAGAGAGAGGAGGGGAAAAAACGATGTGCGTGTCACCTTTTACAAGTGGTTCCATCCTTTTACGGACACGTCCCAGGACACAGGAGGCCTCTGACACCTGGGATGTCCCAGGGCTGTGGCCAACATTACCAGCATTTCCTCGGAGATCCTGGGCTACAAACAAAAGCAATGCCCGTGCTTCAAATAAAGTGGCACCACTTCGGTTCCAGACGCTTGTCCCCCTCGGCATTTGGGTCTGGAGAAGGTGGGGTCCAGAATGTGTCGTTTCATCTCTAGGAGCTGCAGGAACCGTCCCTGGGGCCCGCATCAATGGGCCATGGGCTCCCTGTGGGTACGAATCTCATGGCTTCACCGTTGCCTCTCTTAGGTCTGGCACACTGCTTTGTTGCAGGGGGTGGGGCTTGAGGGGTGTCACATCTGGAACTTCAGAGGTGGCCTTGGTTTGGGGTGGGGTTTCTTGATAGCACGCCAGGCTGAGAGGCGGGAAGAAACCATGCTATTTGTGGGTAGGCCATGGAACCAGGTGCGGATATTGGCTCACCCGCCAACTTACCCGATCCTCGGGTCTATTTTATATATATTAAGCTGCTTACAACGACTTTCCTTTTTTAAAATTTTTTTAAAGGTTTATTTATTTTTCAGAGAGACATAGACAGAATGCGAGTGGGTTGGGGCAAAGAGAGAGGGAGGCACAGAATCCGAAGCAGGCTCCAGGCTCTGAGCTGTCGGCACAGAGCCCGACTCGAGGTTCGAACTCACGAGCTGTGAGATCATGACCTGAGCTGAGGTCGGGCGCTCAACCGGCCGAGCCACCCAGGCACCCCTGACTTTCCTTTTTGTAAGAAAAAAATTTTCAGTTTCTTTATTTTGAGGGACAGAGAGCGGAGGAGGGGCAGAAAGACAGGGAGAGAGAGAGAACCTCAGGCAGGCTCTTTGCTGTCAGCGGAGGGCCTGATGCAGGGCTCGAACTCACGAACCGTGAGATCATGACCTGAGCTGAAACCAAGAGTTGGACGCTTAACCGACTGAGCCACCCACGTGCCCCTACAGTGACTTTCCTAAATCTTAGTCTTTGGTGGCTTTAGTGGAGCTGTTAGGGTATCTCTGGCAAGATATTCCATTCCGGGTCACATGCAAGGTGCTATTGTGTGACTTCGGATAGGACAGTTACTCTCTTTTCCCAGTGATATTGGACTCTATGGGTGGAAGATGCCAGAATAACAATACTGGTCTTGGTGTATGGAGGTCTGGGTCCATATCTGTATGAGAAGAACGCAAGTAGCCATAGGAAGAATCCAACAACAACCCTTAGTCATCCAACAACAGCCCTTAGTCATTTCCCAGCATAGTATACAAAAAGGCTTGGAAGGAAGTCTTCTCCCCTTGGTGATAAAGTAAGAATTGTGTCCTCAATAGAGTTATGTGAACTTGATTACTGAACCATAGATCAGAGAAGGAGATCATTTCTTTTGTTGATTTTTCAAGTTTAGTTTATTTTTGAGAGAGAGAGAGAGAGAGAGAGAGCAGAAAGAGAGGGAGAGAGAGAGAAAATCCCAAGCAGGCTCTGTACTGTTAACCTGGAGCCCAATGTGGGGATCGAACTCGTGGATCGTGAGATCATGACCTGAGCCAAAATCGAGAGTAGGATGCTTAACTGACTGAGCCACCCAGGCAGCCCCAGGAGCTCATTTTGTTATAGGTCATTACTATTAATACACATTTATCGAAGGCCAGATATTTAGAGGAGGTGGTGCTTCAGGAAACACATAAAAACCTAAATTATACCACCCATGCTGGGCGGTATAATTAAATTATACCACCCATGCTGGGCAGTCCAAAAACCTTGAACCGGATGTCGGAAGACTTGAGTTTTAGCTCTGGCTCTAAAAATAGCCCGACGACCTTCCCCTTGTCTGCTAAAGGACGATCTCTAGATTCTTTCCAGTTTCAGATATTGTATTGCCATTGTTATTTCTACTAGTACTTAATTGCTTCTAGATTCAGCGCCAGGAATGGCGCTGGGTTCTCTGCACGCATTCCTTTTTGTTCTTCACGTTAACCCTAGAAGGAAGGACCCTTACCGTCCCTACCTGAGAGACACAGAACTCAGGCTTAAAGAGGGTAAGTGACTTTGCTCAGTGTCTAACTGGAACACCAATTCAGGTCTGACTCCAGATCTCAGGAGGTAGATCCTTCCTTGCCGCCGTTTGAATGGCAGTCAGAGGCGAGTAATCTTGCTGAAAGCTGGGGCTGTAAGAGGGGGGTGAGCTCGATGGAGGAGGTGCGGGCAGGGGATACGTCCTCTAGAAGTGTAGGATTAAGATTAGCGAAGGGAAGCCGAGCCCCAGAGGGGAGAGCGTTGCGTAAGCAGAAAGAGAATGACATCTCGATTCGACAGCTCCGGAGGAGTTCTTGTAGGTCATGGGAATGTCCTTGACACCAATATGGCACCCCTTCAATGCCTGAGGGATGAAGGAGCAGAAGAGTGGATGAAGTGATATATGTCCACCTTGGACATAGGTGGAAACAGCCAGCAAATTCTCACAACTAAATTAAGTGAGTGCATCGGTGGGGAGGTGAGACAGATTTTTCACGTCCCAGTCAATGCTCTCAGTCTCTGTTCCAGTCCTGCCCGTTCATGCCGACTTGTCCGCCTCCGATAACGCCTCCGTTCCAGTGGCGTTTGGACCCGGATTCTCCCCTAGCCTGACTGCAGCTGTCACTCTCTGTCACATCTTCTTCACGACCATTAAATTGAAACACGGACAATGGGCTCAGCTCAGCTACGGGACAGCCTTTCTTTCTTTCCACGCAGCCACTTGGGAGCGGTCGAAGTGACGAGGCAGCCCATGTGGGGGGCTGCCGCTAGACCGTTCCTCGGGGCGCAGGTATCTTCCAGAGGCTGGCATGCGGTTTTAGGGTGGAGAGGGGAACGAGCCTACAGAACGAGCAGCGGCCAAGTCGGCGCTCCTGAAAGACCACAGGTGAAGCGAGAACCAGTTCCTTTCTTTCCAAGGAGATTAATGAACCTGGAGGCCTGCCATATTGCTTCCACACTCTACTTCTTTCTAGGATCACTTGTTACGCACAGGTGACGTTGGCCAGATGGTTCATGCCAGGTGCATTCCGTGGGAGAGGAACGCGAACACGGCATCGCCACCATCCGGGTAGGCGAGTGGAAAGGTGCCCAAGCGTGAGAAACAACGTGCCAGGAAACCTGGCACACGGCTTCTGTTTCCCTCTGGGCCACTGAGGTGACTCCACCACCGAGCCATCACCAGGCGTGGCCCCATGTGAACGGCAATCGGCACCCGATGACGGGTTCTTCTCCGATTTTCTTGTCTTAGGTTTTCCACTGAATGGGGAGCAGGAAGGAAGAACGCCGGGAGAATTTGAGAAGACCTTGGTTGTCAGGACGAGACCTGTTATTTTCAGGGCTGCATGTGAAGGGAATCTGATTCCTGGCGTACCTTTTTGCATCTCTCTCTTTTTTTTTTTTAAGTTTATTTATTTTGAGAAAGAAAGAGTGAGAGAGAACATGAGCGAGCGGGGGAGGGTCAGCAAGAGAGAGAGGAAGAGAGAGAGAACCCCAAGCAGGCTCCACACTGTCAGCGCAGAGCCTGATGCAGGGCTCGATCTCACGAACCGGGAGATCACAACCCGAGCCAAAGTCAAGAGTCAGACGCTTAACTGGCTGAGCCACGCAGGCGCCCTGTCTTTTCATATCTTTTACAGTGGTTTTTTTTTCTCCAATCACAAAAATGATATACACTTTTTTGCAGAAAATTTAGACGATCAGGTGACGAGCAAGCAAGCAAACACGTCAGTAAATAAAATGTATCCACAGTCCCCCTGCAGAGATAAGAATGCAATTAACACCTTAAGAATATGTCCTTATTTTTGAAATTAAAAAAAATGTTTATTTATTTTTGAGACAGAGAGAGACAGAGCATGAATGGGGGAGGGTCAGAGAGAGAGGGAGACACAGAATCGGAAGCAGGCTCCAGGCTCTGAGCTGTCCGCACAGAGCCCGACGCGGGGCTCGAACTCACAGACCACGAGATCATGACCTGAGCGGAAGTCAGACCCTTAACCGACTGAGCCACCCAGGCACCCCAAGAATATGTCCTTTTTTTTAACAAAAATTTTTAAGATTTTTCATTCTAACGTTTTTTATTTATTTTTGAGAGAGAGAGAGAGAGAGGGAGACCCAGAATCCAAAGCAGGCTCCAGGCTCCGAGCTGTCAGCACAGAGCCCGATGCGGGGCGGGAACCCACGAACTGTGAGATCGTGACCTGAGCTGAAGTTGGACGCTTAACAAGCTGAGCCGCCCAGGCGCCCCAAGAGTATTTCCTAATAGACATATTAAGAGCGCGCATGCGCACGCACATGCATATATATAAACACATTTATGCCCCCTCCCCACTGGAACCGCGTTGTGTATTTTTATACTACTTTTTCCACTTCATATTCTTCTATGAACATTTTCCCATGCCATTAAACATTCCCTGGGATCAATAATTTTAAATGACTGTAATATATCGTATCAACAGACCTTGGCGTGTTTCCCCGTTTCCGTGTAGCTGACCGTTGAGGATGCCTCTGTCTGCCCTTCATTACGAGTCATGAGGCCATGACCATCCTCGCACGAGTCCTCTTTGCACACGTGTTTGGTTCCCGGAAATCGCCCCGGAGGCCCGCACGGTGGGAAACATTTTCATCACAGCTTGAACATGGGGGGGGGGGTCTGGTTTTGATTATGGGACCTCATGCATATGGAGATGAGAGCGACACTTTACGAGTGAAACTACAAGGCCCTGCAGCCTCCCCAGCAGGTAAAACACCTTTTGGGGCTCAGGTTTCCTCCGAGGACTTGTGGCTGCACTCAGCTCACGCGGGCAAATAAGGAGTTGTGTTGTCACGCTTAGGGGGGCCGGTGTGGGGCCCGACAGTGAGGCTGGGGTTGGTTCTAATGAGAGGAAACCCTCCCCGAGGCAGGAGATGGGAGTGGAGTGGCCAGGTGCCCAGGCGCATCCGGGAGGTAGAAACCTCTGGAATGAGACACCCACTCAGGGGTTTTGCTCCTGAACGCAGGGGTGTGGCCAGGCCACGGCTCGGCCGGGCAGGAACGCCAGTACCCAGATGCTCGGTTCTTTTTTCAGCTTTGTTGGGCTTGGTGATCCTGTCTCCTGGATGATTTCCTCGTTTCACTTTTCCGTCCTCTTTCTTCTGGATGTGGGGCCCTGGATTAATGCTCTTTGTCTTCTTTATTTCTTTCCTTTTTTTTCCCCTCTTTATTTTTGGAGGTTTCTTCAAATATGTGCCTATACCCCCTACTGAATTTTAGATCTCTGCTTTCATTCATATTTTGCCCTTTGCAAGAGCTCTTTTCTTTCTTTCTTTCTTTCTTTCTTTCTTTCTTTCTTTCTTTCTCTTTCTTTCTTTCTTTCTTTCTTTCTTTCTTTCTTTCTCTTCCTTTCTTGTAGTTTCTGTCTATATGATACTTTATACTTTATAAATTGCCTTCCCAGAGGCTTCCTTTTGATTCCTAAGCAACCAAGTCAGGCAGGGGCCATATTACAAGTCCTATTTAAGAGGAACAAAAGACTAGTGTTGGCCAAGGTGTGGGGAAGGCTTTATGGATGAGCCACGACTTAGGCGGGAATTTGTTGTGCCTCCAGGTGATAGAGACAAGGAAGGGCTCACCCAACTCGTTATCTTTTTGGTTTGCTCAAAATGAACATCCTTTCTTAGCAAGAAGAGAGCCTAGACTGAGTTTTTGAGAGCAAGGGGACTTTACTGGGTTCTAATGGAAACATATTTATACTAAAATCAAGTAATTACTTCTTTTCTTCCTTTACTAAGTAAAGAATCTTTTTACTAAAAGAAATACGCGATGGCTTGTTTTAGGGCAAGAACCTTCCATCCCCTGCCCACCAGCTAATTCCACTGAGAGCTGACTGCATTTTTATGAACTAAAAATACAGTATGATAGGTGTAGAATAGAGTCCTAGAATTTGGGGGGTTTCTTTGGATTCTCTTTTACTAAAGTATCTTTTGTAAATGAAATGAAGCTTCCCCCCCCATCATAAAGGATTAAAAGGACAATGCATTCTCATTGTAAAAGACTCAGACAATATGAAATACAGTAAAAAAGAAAGTAACTTCATCTCTAATCGGTCACATCCACTTCCAGTAATGCCAGATGAGGTCATTTGGATCAATTCGCTATCGGTGGGCGTCTACAAAAGCCAGACAAATATGAAGGAAAAAAAGTCTTCCTGAAGCCATCAGAGAATTAACAAGACAGGAGGAAGACAGAAATGCAGAGGTGAGATCGCTGTGCGGGGCTATTTTCCCCTGGAGGCTCTGATGAGCCCAGGAAGGGGATAAGAGCTAAGGAAAGAGCTAGGCAGCTTTGCTTGGATAGAGGAACCCAACTCCAAGTCCAGAAGGTGATAAAGACCCAGTACTTGCTAAATAGTAGGATGTGATGCCTGTTGCCCACCCTGGGAGCAGCAGTCCCAGGATGTCAAGCCACTACATGGTTTGCAGATACTGGGGTCGCCAAGAAACACGCGACTCACACAACCCCGGGCTTGAAGAATGCTTTCTCTGTGTGAGGGTCCCCCATGGCCAAAAGCTCTTGTCCTGCAGTTGAGGAAGGATAGCGGTCTGCAGGCGAAAGACCGGGCTCCCTCTCAGCCGGGAACAGAGAGGGGGATCGCCGGGTGCCGTGCAACACACACAATCAGAACAAAGAAACACACATCAAAGCTGGAACAGGGAAGGATATTCCCAAACAAGGCACTCTGCCCAGCCCAGACTCGGAGGGCTCCTGGTGTCCTGTAAGGAAACCTTCCAGGCTCAAGGCCACGTTCGTGGGACTGTTGAGACGCATGGCTTTCTCAACACTAAGGGTGGCAGCACTGAGTGGCTGTGGTCTCGAAATAGAGACAAAGGAGACGTAAGCCAGCCCTTCATCTCAAGGAATCTCAGCGGCCAGTCGTGACAGAACGGGCTTAAAAACCACGATTGATAAAACGGACCTGACATACATGGAAAATTGCACCTGACAACTGCTGATTATATGTCTATTTTAAGCTCGTATGGGACGTTCACAAACTAAAATGCAATCTGGAAAAAACTGCTTATGTCTTCAATTTTTTTAAAAACGGTTTATTTATTTTTGAGAGAGACAGAGCATGAGCGGGGCAGGGGCAGGGAGAGAGGGAGACACAGAATCCGAAGCAGGCTCCGGGCTCCGAGCTGCCGGCACAGAGCCCAACACGGGGCTCGAACTCACAGGCCGCGAGATCATGACGCGAGCCGAAGTCGGATGCTTAACCGACTGAGCCACCCAGGCCCCCCAAAACATTTTTTAAAAAGTTATATTGCGAACATCATTTTATAGAAGTACAGAATTCATGATATCTATATCATCTATATCTATATCTATATCTATATCTATATTTAAAAGTTTATTTATTTATTTTGAGAGAGAGAGAGAGCAAGCACACACATGCGAGCAGCCACGGGGCAGAGACAGAGAATCCCAAACAGGCCCTGTGCTGTGAGCACAGCGGAGACTTTATGGTATGGTTTTCAGGATACAGCTGTCTATAGGAGTATCGTAGAGGGTGATATAAAGTGGGTCTCTTGGCACTTTTTAAAAAATATTTACGTATTTTTGGGAGAGTGCAAGAGTGGGAGGGACAGAGAGAGGGGGACAGAGGGTCCGAAGTAGGCTCTGTGCTCACAGGCTGACAGCAGTGAGCCCGAGGTGGGGCTCGAAGTCATGAACCCCGAGACCATGATCTGAGTTGAAGTCCGACGCTCAACCAAATGAACTATCCAGGTGCCCTTGGCACCTTTTTTTCTTTTTAATTTGCAAGGCACGGTGTGAGGATGTTTCGCACTGTTACATTTGCCAGAACGTTTGGTCGCCCACCGTTCTGTTCTTCCTCATCTAGGCCTTCCTGACTTATCTCAAACTCAGTACAAGGGTCTTATCTGCAGAGTTTTCTCCTGGCTTCCTCTTGGAATCTCAGCCCTCACCAGCTAGACCTTAGTTGGGTTGAAGGTTGGGGAGAGCCAAGGGTTTGGGTTAAGGACACCCTTCTCCCCCAGTTCTTTATTGGAGTAATATGTACATGTGATTACGTATATAGATGTATATATTACTTCGTGTGTTTAAAGAATTAAAGTGTTTCAAGGGTTTATACATGACAAAACCATAGTATCCTGCTTCATCTTTTCTGCGCATAAATTCTTCCTTCTCAGAGCAGCTTCGAACTCCTTAAGCTATTTCTACTGGTGGGTGTAATAAATAATATGCTTATACTGCAATCTATGCAAATTTTTATTTTAGACATTATATTTGGACTTTGGACTATATAGGTGAGGGTCAACTCATTCACAATTTCACCCCCACTCTTACCTTTTCTTCTTTTCTTCCCAAATCTTGGTATCTTTTTCCTTTCTTCCTTATTCTTTACCCTTACGCCGTATTTGTTTGGTGTTCCGTCAGTTATAGACAATGTCTTTCAACTGTTCGTAAGTAAAATAAAACTATTTGTTGTGCTGTTCTTAACCCCTAGCTCTCCTCTCCACCTCTACTCAGAGCTTCTGCCACCTGTAGTTTATGTATTTATTGCCACTTATACTTTAAAGTTTTACCAAGTTGAGGTTGATTCCACTTATATTGCATTCCAGAAATGTAATTGTATTGTTTGTGCCTTATCTACAGGTCAATTCTCAAAAACAAAAGTTGAAAAACAATGTTTACATTATTGTAACTATGCTAATATTATTCACCCTGAAACAGGTACGATAATAATACTTTTTTTTTTGGTACTTTTTGTTTTTCCTGGATTTCAAATTGCCTCTCATTTTTTTTCTTGTATCATTTGCCTTTCTAATATCTTCAATTTTTTTTCTGTCCTCTCTGTCTGATTACACATTGTATTAATTTTATTTGCCCCCAGATCTCTTTCCAGGGACTTATGTTCTTGTTCACTATCTGAACTACATGTCTCCTAGGCCTGGGATTTCCTGTCACTGCTCTCTTGGACTGGTTCCACTGGTTTCTTTTCTTTTCTTTTTAAAATTTTTTAAACTTTTTATTTATTTTTGAGAGAGAGAGAGAGAGAGAGAGAGAGAGGAAGGACAGAGAGAGAGGGAGACACAGAATCAAAAGCAGGCTTCAGGCTCTAACCTGTCAACACAGAGCCTGATGCAGGGCTCGAACCCACAAACCACGAGGTCATGAACTGAGCTGAAGTCAGGCACTTAACTGACCGAGCCACCCAGGAGTCCCAGGTTCCACTGGTTTCTATTTCCCATGTTCCCCTTTTTTGGCAACTTTTAAGCTGGATCACTATTTTACTTATTCATGTTTGATCACTGATTTGCCTTAGTTGAAAATCACATTGCCTAAGAAATTTGAAAATGTCTCATAATTGTTTTCTAGCGTTTACTAATGTTAATGAGCATTTGGGTATTAGTGTGCTTATTCTTGGTAGGGAAAGCGTCTTATTCTTTCTTTCAAAGTTTTGAATATTCTTTTCACCCTTTGTCTTCTAAAATAATGAAATACAAGGTGTGTCTTTAATAAAAGCTTAGGACTCTTTTCAATCTTGATTATTGTGCCATTTGGATCTGGAAGATATATTTACGTTATTTCTTTGATGATCTCTCCCTCTACTCTCTTTTTCAAAATCTCATTAACCAGATGTCAGGCTTTATCAATGGTGCCACCAGGTCTAATCTATTCTCTTTTATTTTTAATCTCTTAGTTTTTCAATTTCCTCTTTTTAAAAAATTTATTTGACTTCAAGTCCAGGTCTTCTTTAAGAGTCTTAATTTGCATTTTTATATTTAGAAGTTTACTTTATATTAATTTTTATTAACATCCATTTAACGTTTATTAAGTATCTATGAAAGAGTTAAGTAGGAAAACTAGTTGTTGGGGCGCCTGGGTGGCTCAGTCGGTTAAGCGTCCGACTTCGGCTCAGGGCACGATCTCACGGTCCGTGAGTTCGAGCCCCGCGTCAGGCTCTGGGCTGATGGCTCAGAGCCTGGAGCCTGCTTCCGATTCTGTGTCTCCCTCTCTCTCTGCCCCTCCCCCGTTCATGCTCTGTCTCTCTCTGTCTCAAAAATAAAATAAACGTTAAAAAAAACCAAAAACTAGTTGTCTCTCACCCTTCATTTCCATGATTTCTCCTCCACCAGGGCTGCTTCTTTCGTTTACCATGTTTTTGCTTTTTTTGTTTCTTAACATTTATTTGTTTTTGCGGGGTGGCGGGGGGCGGTTGGCAGAAACAGGAAGACAGGATCCTAAGCAGGCTTCATGCTGAGTATAAATCCTGATGCAGGGCTTGAAATCAAGAGTCGGCAGCTTAACCAACTGAGCCGCCACCCAGGCACCCCATGTTTTCCATGTTTTTAAATAATATGCTTATGTTTTTCTCTTCCTCCTCCTCCTCTTCCTTTTTCTCCTCTTTCTTCTTATTGAAAGTTTTAGCCACTGCTATTAAATTTTTTTAAAAAATTTATTTATTTATTTTGAGAAAGAGAGCAAGTGGGGTAGGGGCAGAGAGAGACGGGAGAGACGGAATCCCAAGCAGGCTCCGCACCACCAGCGCCGAGCCTGAAGCAGGGCTGGAACCCACCAACTCCAAGATCATGACCTGAGCTGAAATCAAGAGTGGGACGCTTAACCGACTGACCCACCCAGGCACCCCATACTATTGACTTTCTATTGACTATGGATGATAAGGCTTTTAGCTCCTTTTTTCTTCCACCTCCCTCATCAGGCACCCTTCCCAGCCTCATTTTTCCTGTATCGCTTATCCATGGCCACAAAATGCCACATAAAAGCCAACCACAGAACCCCAGTGGCATAAAGCAAAAATCATGTATGTTTCTCTCAACTGCAAGGTTTCGATGATCTACGTCAGGCCGTTCTGCTGATCTAGACTCAGCTGTCTCTCATGTGTCTGGATGTTCACTGGGATTGGCTTCTAGAGAAGCCTGGATTCAGGCGGAGGAACTTGGGCAAATGGGGACAATCAGGTTGTCCACCATGCGGTTCTCATCCCCTAGCAGGCCCCCTTTGACGTGTTCTCACAGAAATGGTAGAGACACAAGAGAGAAAGCCCATGGGAAGCCTCTGGTAGCATCCTAGTGGCCAAAGCAAGCCATGTGGTTGATCTCAAGATCAAGGGACAGGTTGGGTCATTTTTCCCAAGTTGGGTTACATGATAACAGCCAGGTACCAGGTAAAAGGGCATGTGTATAGGAAAGGATACAGAACTGGAGCCATTATTAAAATGTTCTCTCTCGGGGCACCTGGGTGGCTCAGTCGATTGAGCGTCCGACTTCGGCTCTGGTCATGATCTCACGGTTCGTGGGGTTCGAGCCCCGCGTCGGGCTCTGTGCTGACAGCTCGGAGCCTGGAGCCTGGTTTAGATTCTGTGTCTCCCTCTCTCCCGGCCCCTCCCCAGCTCACGCTCTGTCTCTCTCTGTCTCTCAATAATAAATAAACATTAAAAAGAATTAAAAAACTTGTGAGTCTTTTTTCAAACCTTATTTAATCATGGCAACTTTTCTCCTACTTGAACCTTAAGGGGATAGCACTGTGCAGAGCAAACGTTTGGAAATGAAATCGCCAAAGAATTTTGAGCTTGGGCTCCAAAACCCTAAACTAGGCTAGGAGCTAGGGTCCTAACCCCTAGTTTAGGATCTAGAAAGAGGCTAATTCTCCTTGCCCCACTGCTTCGCCCCCCAACCGTCCCTAGAAAACCAGCCTTAAAATCCTCTGCTTTCTGTTGGTAGTGATTTCCAGAATGGAGCGGTATGCAGATTGGAGGGGAACAGCAAACTAAGAGAGTGTGTGTCCAACAGAGGGACTAGACGGAAGAATTTAGGGTTTAAAAAAAATGTGTATAGTGAAGTATCTTAAAATACTAGCTGTAGTCCTCTCTGCATTTCTTGGAATGGGAGTCACTCCCCAGTCAACGTTCCTCTTCATCTAGAGGAGGACGATGGCTACATTTAAAAATAAGTTTGTCAAAATCCCTTTGGGGGAAGTATTCTCAGGCTGTATGATCCTGGGGAGGCTGAGCCCGTCTTCGCTCTAGAACGGCCATGTGACCCCTTCCGGCTGATGAGAATCAGCTATGGGAACTTTTCAGGAACTTTTGAGGAAAGAGACATTATTTTTTGGCCTAAATGTCCAGCTCTTTGGACAATGCAACCTTAGGGCGACAGATGTTTTTTTTGCCACCTCTTTTGGAGAACGCTGCCTGAAAATGTGGCCCACACAAAGGAAAGCAGAATCACGAGACAGAAGATTGCAGGTTTCCGGGGTCTTCCTTGGAAACCCCAGATCGGCCTTGCCTCATCCATCAGCTCCATCTCTGGACTTCTCACCTATTGAGGAAATACGTTGTTTTTAGGTTTTGGCTCCTTGAGGATGGGTCCTTCTCCAGTGAGAAGAATCCAGTCGAATAGAAGCTACTTAGCTTCATAGGCTTTTAAGATTCACTGGGAATGTAATAACAGTGCCTGTTCCATTGTTAAAACTCACCAACGGTTAGTTTCCATTTCCACACCGGCTTTTCCCCAGGAGAGAATGTTCTAGAACATGGCGAGGCCAACTAAAGAGAGAGCAAGAATTCAGAAGTGCAGGTAAGCTCTTATCCCAGGACCCCTAACGTTCCAGGACCCTGGGATGGAACTGAGAGGAAAGTAGCTGGCTGAGTTTGCTCAGGGTGTCGAATGTGGGATCCTGACTCCAAACACACGCATCCTCATACCTACACACGCGACCTCACATGCATGCTCTTGCACACAAACACGTATACCCACACTCACACAAATTCACACACACACATGCCCATGCACGCAGACTCCCGCACGCACACACTGGCACGCTCGCATACATACACACATCTGCCCATACACCCACGCACGTGCACACGCGTACTCACACACGCGTGCTCGTGCACACACCGGGACCGTGGTCTCCAAGCTCCAAACTGGAGGCCTGTTTGCAGACAGCCAGGTAGCGCGGCCTGTGCAATCCCCGCCTCCTTGGAAGGGAGCCTGGGGGGTTGGGGGGGAGGGAAGGGCAGGGAGGCAGGGCACTGGGGGGAGGGTATTCAGGTCCCTGCAGTTTCCCTTATTACGGGGAAAGGAGGAGCATAGTGACTGGGGAGGAAAAATCGGGCAGAGTTGTGGTTTTGCGCGGGGGGACCGCGTGCTGTGTGCCCTTTGGTTCCATTGCTGAGAAATAAACAGGCCAGGGGCAGCGGAGAGGAGGGGAGCGAAAGGGAGTGCGTGCGGGCGCAGCTTGAGTTTTCCCTGGAGGCCTTTGGGGCACCAGCAGTTGGCGCAGGCAAACCTCTGCGGGCGGGTAGGCGTGTTGCCAGTGACCGTGGGCTCTGGGGGCGCCCTGGTGCAGCTCTGCGTCCCCTGCGGCATCGCCTCCCCCACTGCATTCAGGCCTCAGCTCCGTGCACCACAGACCGGCCTACTGTGGTCATTTGGTACCAAGGGACCACGTCTTGAATTGTCCCCTCCCCTAGCACATTAGCCGCCTTACAGCCTTAAAGCGCTCTTCAGGACCCGAAAGGGTCATGCTTGCTGGTGTACGTGTTCTCTGCTTCCGTCCACCAGAAGGTAAGCTCCTCGGGGTCAAGGACTGCCTTCCTCACCCCACCCCCCCCCCATCACTCTGAGCCGCTGGCGCTCCGCGAACGCAGTCTGTTTGTTGACCGACCCGCCGCGTAGACTGGGGATTGGGAAGTGGTGAGTTAATGAACTTCATTCTCCGATCGAAGGCTCTGAGGTGCAACAAAACCAAACCCTCTTTAACCCGTTTCGGAAACAGAGAGTGCACCCTGCTGCGGGGGTGATGGTTCATTTTACGTGTGGACTTGGCAGTTGACAAAGCCCTGCTGGTGACCAGTTATTCGGTCAAACACCAACATAGAAGATGCCATGAAATTTTTTTTTTTTGGGGGGGGGAGGTTTTTTGTTTTTGTTTTTTGATGTGGTTAACATTTCAATCAGTACACTCTGAATGAACAAAACAGATCACCCTCGATAATGTGGGTGGGCCTCGTCCAATCAGTTGAAGGTCCCCAAACCAAAGACTGAAGTTTCCTGAAGAAAATAATTCTCTTCAAGCCTGCAATTCTGTATATTGCAGAAATTACCTGAATTTCTGGCTGACCAGCTGCCCTAACGACTTCAGGCTTGCCGGTCCTCACAATTATATGAGCCAATTCCTTAACGTCAATCTCTCTCTTTATTTCGAAGAAACATAATATATTTACAAATATAAATCAGTATACAGGGTAAGTGTAAGTTAATATACTTAAACATTTCCCCAAACACACAGATATACATCTTTGATTCTTTGATTCTGTTTCTCTGGAAAATCCTACAAACACAAGGGACTAGGGCATAATAGTAATTACCACCATTTCCTTGAAAGTTGCCCAGTGACAAACACCATGTCACGTGCTTTAATTCTATTATGTTATGTAATCCTCACCACACCCTAAAAAGCAGGCATTATTATTGTTCTTACTTGACTGTGTGGAAACAAGGCCCAGAGAGGTTAGGTAACGGGGCCAACATCACACAGCTATAGCCAACCGTGGAGTCAATATTCACATCTGAGTCTGCCTGATACAGAAACATACGTTCTTTGGCCCCAGGCAACACTGAACCATGGGCATGAAACGGAACCGTCTCTTGCCTTTGAGGGGGCTTCTGGTGTCTTACAGGGAGATATAGACAGAAATAATTATAAGGTACAAGGTACAAATGGATAAGATGGCAGACGAGCCTTATGGAATTTCACAGGAGAGAGAGGCTGATTCTGGCCTCTGCGGATCGTGCAAAGCTTAACGCGTAATAGGTTCAGTGTCTGGGCTCTGAAGAATGGATAGGAAAGAAATAGGTAATATTAAATGCCATTATATGCTTTATTTAGCCTCGTATATCCAAAATATTATCGTCTCCGCAGGTAGTCTCTCTAAAAATCCTCAGTGAGGTCTTTTCACGTCCTTATGCGGAGTTCCCTCCATCCTCGATGTTGTCTGAGCTGCGTGACTCCAACATCCCGCCGATGGTCTGGGGGCCCGGAATCCTCGGAACTGTCCCCACCCCCGCCGGTGTGGTTAGATAAGCGACTGGAACCCGCCATTGGGTGGCTGGCGGACGATCTGTTATTATATACTCGGTGCTTCCCTAATTGCTCTAATGAGCTGGAAGTCTGGAGGGGGAATGACAAAGATTTACAGCTTTTACTTGGGAAACCTACCTCGTATCAAGGGAGGAATTAACTGGACCAGGCATGACTCAGTCCAGCGGCTGCTGATAGCAACTAACAAAGACCACAAAAGCCTTTGGCGATTAGAACCAAGCACTACCACGGTGCCTTCCTGGCCACTGTTTATTTTAGATTGTGGCCATCCAGGGGGCCCACTCGATACGTGTCAGACAAGCTAACAAGACAGGTCCTTGGGAGGAATAAGAAGGTACCAGATTGTCATGGGGGAGACGGGTGGGCAAGTAGGTCTGGACTAATTCACATGTTGGATTGCTGGATACTTTATCTAGGGCAGAACTGCTGGAGACTTCTCCGACACACCTCAGTTTCTAGGACCGCCCCCCCCCCCCCGCCCCGACCCTCCCCAAACCTCCTCATCCACTCCTGGTTCCTTCCTTAATTGCTTTCAGAGTCCCTCTGTTGGGTCTCGGGGCTGTCCACTTGAACGATTCACCTTCAATGTCAAGTTTTGATCCTTTACTTCTCCAAGTGTTTCTCTCCCCCCTGCGTCCTGGTCTCCCTGATCTCTGTTCGGCTTCCTTCTCTTCCCACTCGCTTTCAACTTTCCACTACATCCATTTAAAATTTCCATTCTCCTTTATTCACGGAGGCACATGATGGGTGTGGCTCTTTTCTCAGGATCCCTTATTTTGTTTCCTTTATGCTGCTGCTTATATTTTCTCCCCCCCCCCACCATTTGCTCTGTTTCTGTAACTTTTATTACACCTTCCCTTCACCTTTTGCTTTCCAGCTGTCCTTTGATTAAAAAAAATCAATATAGGGGCGCCTGGGTGGCTCAGTCGGTTGAGCATCCGACTTCAGCTCAGGTCATAATCTCACGGTTTGTGGTTCGAGCCCCGCGTCGGGCTCTGTGCTGATGGCTCAGAGCCTGGAGCCTGCTTCAGATTCTATGTCTTCCTCTCTCTCTCTCTGCCCCAACCCCGCTCATGTTCTGTCTCTCAAGAATGAATACATGTTAAAAAAATTTTTTAAATATCAATATAAAAAGATCTCCCTAGCACAATGGAATTTATACTAGATTGTCTCCCCCCGCCCCAAAATGAAAATGTCCTCAAAGGAGCTGAAGACCCTTACTAGGATTTGAACCATGATGCTACAGGGGTCAGCACAGCTCATTGGAAATGTGACTTTTTGAACCAATTTTTTTGTATTGGTCTTTTTTTTTTTTTTTAAACTTGTCAGAAATGAAGCAATTCCAAAGGCTTTAAGCCTCAAAATTAGGAATGGAAGAAAAGAAGGTATATAATTGGGATTCTCTTGTTGACATCAGTGCTGTCACAAAGCCAAAGAATTTTCCATAGTTCTCCAGGGGATTGTTTTTCCAAACCACAAGCACGGTCCGCACAGAGAACTCTGCTCTGGACCAGCCTGCATCAATCACCCCACAAAACACACTGATTAGACTGGGGCTCCCTCCCTCCCTCGGCATCATCCCCAAACACAAGGGGAAACGCTAATAGCCCCAGCTCCCTTCTCAATAATCCAATTTGGATCAATTGACCATATTATCATTCAAAGCCTTCTTTAACCTCTTTATACTCGACTCACAGGGGCTCCAGGGATAACGCGTTCCATATGGCACGAAGTGACTGAGTCCACCCTCATTTTTTTAGAGGAGGTCCAAAGTGAGCTGCTGCAGCCAGGCAAGGGTCTTTCGGCCTCCAGGCGCCCTCTGGGGACGGCCACCCAGCTGCCCTGTCCTGAGGGGGCGCTGCCCCAGCTGCGGGAAGGAACATTCCTTTCTCAGTGGACTGGGCAACCTGATGGGAATCCCGGAGCTGAGTTTTTCCAGCACTGTCTTCACAGTGGTCTGCCGCCAGGCTGCACCCGTCTGCCTTCATGGGGACACTGGGGTGCCGTGAAAAGGCACTGGGGTTTGCCGAGGCCTCTTGTTCTCATCCCTGCTCTGTTCTTTACTGGCCGTGGGAACCCCAGCAAGTCACTGGATCTTTCTAGCCTCGGTGTCTCGTCTGGAAAATGGACGTAACACCTGCCCCAATGCCTTCTCACAGCATCTGCGAGGAGCAAATGAGAGAAGAGAGTGCTTTGAAAATGGTAAGGTGCTGCGCAAAAGCACGCTTAGTATTGTGCCCACAGTCCTTTGGGAAGGTGGCTGTAGGAACATGATGGGTTGAAAGCCTAAGGCTCACTGTTGGTGTGGACCTTTCCACCTTGGGTCTTGGGCGCGTGAACTCTCTTGCCTCTCTCTTCTTGGCCACTCACGGGCCTTCCAGGTGGCCTTTTCACTCCTGGGCACCTCTTTTTCACTTGCAGTGTGGGCTGGACAAGTCTACCAAAGGCTGGTATTTCAATCCAGAATGGGGTATGTCTTCGCCTTCTCCGAGACACTGTGTTTCTGACCTGCGTGCTTGCATCCTGTGGGTCGGGAAGGATTGAAAGCAGTGAAGAAGGGATGGGCTCATTCCAACAGCGACATCTTCAGAGAAACTTAGCAGCAAAGGCTGGCCAGGACATCCGCTTGAACAGAGATGGGAAAATCGTGTGCGAGGGAGAAACTCGGCCACATCGCACGGTTAGCGGGCGTCGAATTCTCGGCAAACGCTTCTCTTCTTTATGCAGCGTTGCTTTGTGTTCATCATACTACCTTCCTTTAATATTTCGTGTGTTTTACGCATGCTAGCGTGTTACGCATGTTAGCTCTCTCGGTCCAGCAACCTACGGGGTTCGTGGTATCAGGTCTTCCGTTTTGCAGATGGGGAAACCGAGGTGCAGAGAGGTGAGGTGACTTCCTGAGGTCGCCAAGCAGTGATGCCAGGATCCCAAGCACTACTGTGTTTCTCTAAAGCTCAGGTGGTTAACCAAAGAGAAGGGGGATGTTAGCCATGAGTCTTCAGCTTTAAGTAGTGACACCTGCTTGACGCTACTGTGCCTTCTAAACTGGAAGAGAAATGACTCAAGGAGTATTGCAAACAGGGGAAGGACGATATTCATGCCGGCAACTAGGAAACACTCTGGAAACACGCTGACACATTGAGGAATCCTTCCAACATAGGGTTTGATGGGACTGGAGGGCTCAGGAAGTGGCAGGAAGCTTGAACACACCCCATTTGCCCCTGGGGGGTGCAGCCAGATGGGAGTTTAGCCCACACAACCAGCAGAAAGCCACCGGACGTGAGGTTCTGCATTTCCAGCAAACTCCCAGATGCTGCCGATGCTGCTGATTCCCAAGGTTCTTTGTTCCAGAAGGAGGTTCGAAGACTTAGAACGGCCCAAGCCCGAAGGGGACTGCACCCCCGAGGCACCTGCCAGCCGTGACTCTTCCCCCTGCCCTTCTGCAGGCTTGGGCTGGCCTGGGCCCGGCTCTCCTGCTGGACGAGTCTGTGTTAAGACCGGGTCCACAGGAGAGGGGCTTTGGCAGGCCCCATTGTAGGGACCTGTTGTCCTGGTCCTGGTCTGCTCCCTGAGCACCCCAGGACCATGCTCGGCTTACAGGACAGTCTGCATCACCCACGGTACACCTCTCACCTCTCACGTTGCTTCTTCTCTCTCTAGCCGGTCTCGCTCCAGCCCTGTATCCAGTAAGGATCCAACCGGGCAAATGTATAGAAGGAGCAGTTGACTCACTATGGCAAGGTAGCTTAAATCCAGATGTCCAAGGGCACTTGGGTGGCTCAGTCGGTTGAGCTTCGGACTTCGGCTCAGGTCATGATCTCGCGGTTCATTAGTTCGAGCCCCGCATCGGGCTCTGCGCTGACAGCTCGGAGCCTGGAGCCTGCTTCGGATTCTGTGTCTCCCTCCCTCTCTGCCCCTTCCCAGCTTGCATGCTCTCACTCCCTCTCTCAAAAATAAACATTAAAAACAATCCAAACATCCAAAATTTAGGTGGGCTATCACCTGGCTTCTTTTGACAAGGCAAACTAGCAGCTTTAATCACAGAGTAGAGAAAACAAAAGGAGTTTTTTTTTTTGCCGAGAGGCAGAGAATGAAGCCAGAGTGCCCTCATGTGAATTTTGGCACGGGTGTTTGCTGTTTTCATTTGCCTAATCAAATTCTATTCCTGCTTATTCAGTAGGGATTTCATTTGCCTGATGTGGTTTCATAAGAAGCAAGAGAAGTGGTTTAAGGAGGAAACGAAAAACAGAGTTCGTTTTTAATACCTTATCTTGATTTCTTTGTAATGACTGTAATGTGTTTTGTTTTGTTTTGTTTTGTTTTTCACGCATTTTTGTTTTCTCAAAAGCCCAAAATAAATTTGAGAATTCGGACATTAGGTAGCCCGGATCGGTTCAGGGTAGATTCTTTCTGGATGCCGTAGTCAGTCAGGGTGTATCTAGCTTCTGCTCCCCGGGGGGCGCAGGGAGGGGGCCCAGATATCCTGGATCTTTGCCTTAACATTGTCAGTTAGGGTCACCGTGTGCAACTTCCAGAATGATGTCTTATTAGCCCAAGTGAACCACAGTAATGAGGTCTCAGTTAGGTTTTATATCATGCCCAGCCTCCTGCCAAAACTCAAACAGATACGACTAAAGATACAATTGCATCAACAAAACCAGCATGTGCACGTTTTGAAGCGTTCGCCATTGGGGAATCCGAATGAGTCTCTCACGTTTGCTCCAGATGATGGGACTCTACCTCTAATTACTTATTCCACAGAGGTTGGGAGAAGGAGACCCCGAATGAGGAAGCGGATGTATAATAATCGGCTTGCAGATTTGCTCACTGTGATTTGGTACAATATTAACATCCGTTTATGTTTCTTGAGTGTTTGCCCGGACTGTGTTGTCTCAGCAGGGTGGATGGGGACGTTGATGGGATCTTGGAGTGCCCGGCTGGATTTGGGAGTTGGAGCCGCTATAAATGTGGACGTTTGCTTGGATCCCTGGCGAACGAGTGGAAGATCGCCAAGAGTCATAAGGCTTCAGCGGAATTTCCTCACTGATTGGCACAGCTCGTTAAGAGGAGAAACAAAACAAGAGATGCCCTTGGGAGAGGCTGGGGGATGGGGTGGTCAGATCATGGCGGTGGGGGCCGTGGCTGAAAGGAATGTGGCTTTCACACAATTAGGTGTTTTGAAGGAAGACAGAGCCTGGACACAGTCGAATAATTTTGGCTAATTGAGATTTGCATGGGTCAAAGACCAGAGTTCTTGCTGCCGTTAAGACAGGATGACATCCGTTCTGGATCTCTGGATGAAGAGTGGCCCGTGTGTGTGTGTGTGTGTGTGTGTGTGTGCCTCGGGACAGTGGCGAGGGGTGCCTCCCTGACAAAGGATGGCTTTCATGGGAGGTGCCTTTCCACGCTGCTGCTGGTGGGTCTGATGGCCCCCAACTTACCTAGTGGAGTCACATCCAGTAAGGGCCACCACCCTTCTTCTCTGGGAGTGGGAACTAATGAGGCATCTGGAGGTGTGCTCACCATTCTGTGTTTGGGAGGTGAGAAAGGCTGACCACTGCTTTAAGCGAGTATGACTCTCCGTCTACAATAGACATTCCAACTCCTGGTTCTACATCGGACTCAAGCCCTGCCTCCCTCCCCACCCACGCCCTTTATACTCTAGTGATGGGAAATTGGTTCACAGTCTTTGGAGATGTTCTTTGCCCAGGGCGGCGCCAAGGGACCAGCAAGGCCTCTGCCGCGTCCTATGGCACCTTTGTGCCTTTTGGAAAAAAGAAGTCCCCTCCTCCGGGCGGAGGTACGCCTGCCCTGTGCTGTGTAGCTTGGCGGGCTAAGTGCAGGCTGGGTTTTAGCTACCGCTGGCCCCAGTGGCGGGGGCCCGGGGCACTCTTGTGGGGGCCACCGCTCTTGTGATTGTACACGGTCACCCTGGATACCTGGTCTGAAGTGGCAGCAAAGTGCAGGGAAGTCCTTAGACTGATGGACCGGGAGGTCCACTGAGATACCCCCTGTCCATGCTCCCAAACCCCCTTCGGGTCCTATGACCAGAGACCTTCTGTACCACACAGGTGCCTCCTCTGAGTTCTGGCCTCCTTGGTGGCTGGCCACACAGACTCAAGTCCAGGCCCTTGAAGAAGGTGCACACCTCTTCCTCTGCAGGGGACCATCCAACCCTCCTTTCTCCCACTTGCTGGACTTTCTTCTTCCCTCCTTTGAGACACAGCATAATCCTGTCCACACCCTGATACAAGATAGGAAGACACACGGCGCTGGTTTTTCCGCTTTCTAGAAAGTGCAAGACGCAACCCTGGCTACCGAGTAGAAAGGGAAGGGAAGAAAGATATGCAGAAGACAGTCAAATTAATATTTCAATACACCCTTCTGCTAAATTTACCCCAAACGCGAAATCTCTCTAAGGGAACGATGGAGGGACACCTGTGCTCCCTGGAGAGAAATGAGCGGAGAGTGGCTTTCTAAGTTGCCCGGGCCCCCTTCAGGTCTCGAAGGACATTTTTTAAAATATTTATTTATTTATTTTTAGTTTATTTATTTATCTTGGTGAAATAGAGAGCAAGTGGAGGAGGGAGGGAGGGAGAGAGAGAGAGAGAGAGAGAGATAAGGAAAAAGATGAAGACAGGGAATCCCAAGCAGGCTCCTTGCTGTCAGCACAGAGCCCTATGCGGGGCTCGAACTCACGAACCATGAGATCACGACCTGAGCTGAAACGAAGAGTCGGACGCTTAATAGACTATGCCACCCAGGAGCCCCTCGAAGGACACTTATAAGTGGTTCACAGCTATGTCAGCAGGGTTGGGAAAACACAAGTCCTTGGGGAAATCTCATCTGTATTCCACAAACTTACTAACTTAACGTTATTATTATTATTATTAATTTCTCAAGATGGATCAGGACCGTTGTGGGATCGTCTGAAGGACCATATGGGACTCTTTCAAAAAATCCAAAAGAGCTGAGTTTCTGTCAGATGGTGTGGATGGAGGGAGGGGGCATGTAAAACATGGCTCTGCCGGGGCGCCTGGGTGGCTCAGTCGGTTAAGCGTCCGACTTCAGCCCAGGTCACGATCTCGCGGTCCGTGAGTTCGAGCCCCGCGTCGGGCTCTGGGCTGATGGCTCGGAGCCTGGAGCCTGCTTCCGATTCTGTGTCTCCCTCTCTCTCTGCCCCTCCCCCGTTCATGCTCTGTCTCTCTCTGTCTCAAAAATAAATAAAACGTTAAAAAAAATTAAAAAAAAACAACAACAACATGGCTCTGCCATTGACTTGTGTGGCCTGGGGAAGTCCCCTCCATGAAGGGCACGTTGGGCTAGAACTGGCTGATTTCAGGTACGTCTCCCCATTGCTGTCGTAAAGATGTCCTCGTGTGAAAGTCATTGTGTACTCAAGGGAAGAGTGGGAGAAGCTGAAGAGGTAATGTGAGTCGAGGGTTGGCTTTCCAGTCTCATTTTTTCCCTCTCTGTTCCTTCCTTGCTCTCATCCGTCCTTCCTCGCATCTCATCCATTTTTCTCCTTTATTCTCTTGGTCTCGCTCCCTCCTTCTCCCACTCATCCTTGTTGGTATTTCCTCCTTCATTTCCCCTTTGTTTGTACTCCCTTCATGTTTACTATGATCTGTATCAACCGAATAGGATTTTATAAGCTCTGACCTTCAACGTAGCCAAGTTGAAGGTCATCCGTATCCATCTCAATGCAGAAAGCGCAGTCATGCCAAAATTTGAAATGGTTTTAAAATTAATACGTAATCCTCTGGGGCACCTCGGGTGGCTCAGTGCTCCGTGCTGAGGGTGCGGAGCCTGCTTGGGATTCTTTCTTTCTCCCCGTCTCTCTGCCCCACCTCCCTGCGTGCTCTCAGTCTCTCAAAATAAATAAATACACATGAAAGAAAATACATAATCCTCAAATATGGTTTTCTCAGAAGATCTCATGGGAAAGGGTTTCCTCCCTCTTGCACTAAAACTAGCCTGTGGAGGAAATGACCTTGTGGTGTCATTAACCTCTGAAATGGATGTCAAGCAGGAGATGTTTGGCTGACGGAGGACAAGGCTACTCTGTGGGAAATACTTCATTGCCTTCATCTTAGACGTGAGACGCCACGAGATGGACATATTATGAAAATAATACCTGGCTGACATGTCGCTGTGATTACACATATGTTCATAGGTAGGCCTGAGTCAATTTAGGGTCATTAAAACATTAAGCTGCTCTGGAGAATGAGCTCAGCTACTCAGAATTTCAGGTCCAGCAGGTTAGCCTTCTGTAGGTCAAAGAAAATGCTCAGATTGGCACAGAGCCTCGCTGGCTCTCACGCAGAAACTCTGTGACTTTGATACTCAGTGAAAAATGCACATCTGGAATGAAATCAGACCTCACCCTTTTCAAGCTTCTGCTCTTTGGTATTTAATTATTATGACTTGGAAGTGACTCAGGCTAAAGCCTTTATTTTTAGCAACTCTCACAACTGCTCTTGACGAATAAATCAGGAATGCTGTTTATTTTTGTTTTAATCGGAGCGTTTGGCTAAATTTATTTTTCAAACCTTGAATGAACAAATCTGACACTTACGAAAATACATTAAAAAGTGTTTTCGAGCTACGTATGAAAGGCGGTTTTGCAGAGTGCCTTCTGGGGGTCGCCCTCTCTGTTCTCTGATGTGTGGGCAAATGGCGGTAGTATTTATGTCTTGGGTCCGAGCTGGAATTAAGGTTACGGGAACTGAAGGGGGCCTCAGGCATCACCTGGTTCCGTCTTCCTTTGACAGAGGAGAAGGTTGAAGCCCATGGGCTAAAGTCATAGTATGTCTGACCGTGTCGTCTGACTTTCCCACCCACCACCTGCCTCTCGTCAAGTATGAAACAGGTACCATTGCTGCCTCCCAAGACCATTTTAGAGGGCGCAAGATGGTGGATTAAACCATCTGAACCACACAGGTGGACAGGCCCCTCCAAATCTCCTTTTTCTCCCTGATCAGCCACCTTTTTTCAAAATTCTGCCCCAAATGAGAAGAACACAAGGGTGGATTGGCTGCAGCCCCTCCACTCAAGACACCGTCAGCGGAAGACCCCGTTCCTGCAGACGAAACCGATTGTGCGCGTTCCCATACCTGCGTGCATCTTGTGCGTCTCGTTTAATCGCCAATATTCTCGTAGCGTTTTTTGTTCAGGGCAAACGTATTCTAGGGGAAGACGTCCTGAGAAGCGAAAACCCCCCGGTATCTTTTCTTAGTCACCATAGAAGACAGCCTCTTTGAAGTCTGATATTTGTAGAAATTAAGGCACGATCACCACGCTAAGTCTAGTCAACTTTCATCACGTTCTGTTTCTTTCCATGAGAACTTCTAAGATTTACTCGCTTAGCAAAGGAGGTCTTGAGGAGAAAAAGTCTGTGTTTGGGGTTCGTCTTCAACCGGAATGCTTGTTACTCTCCCCCGTGGTCTAACACACAACAAATCTCAGGCTTCCAGCCTTCATCAAGAAACAGTCTAGAAGTAGAATTCAATAGCATTGGCTTCTTTTCATTCTCTTTTTATAGGCAGTGTGTCAGTTCTTTACAACTACTAACTTAGACCAAAGTTTAGCTGTCTGAGGCAACTGTAAATATTTACTATCCCGTGCAGTGCCTGTACCTCAGGAGTTTAAGCGTGTCTTAGCTGGATAATTCTGGATCCCGTGAGGTTATAGTCATCATGTCATCCAAGGCCTGCCCTTCATCCGAAGGTTTGCCTGGGGCCGGCGGGGGTCTGCTTCCTCGGCGGCTTCTCACAGCATGAGTGATCCAAGGGAGAACAAGGCAGGGTCGAAATGCTTTTTTGTGACCTAATCTAAGAAGTCACAATTTGGGGCACCTGGGTGGCTTCATCGGTTTCAGCCTCCAATTCTTGATTGGAGCTCAAGTCATGATCTCATGGTCACGAGACCGAGCCTCGAGTGGGGCTCTGTGCTGACAGCACAGAGACTGCTTGGGAGTCTCTCTTTCCCTCTCTCTCTGCCCCTCTCTGCCTGCACCCTCCCCACCCGCTCAAAAATAAATAAACATACATTAAGAAAATAATTCACGGTTCGTCTTCCTCCAGGATCCTACGGGTTACGTAGATTGCCCTCCTCAGGGTGGGAGAGGAACATAGGGAAGCATGGATACCAGCAGTGAAGAATCATTCAGGGCCATTTCGGAGGCTGGTTACCACAGAATGGGATACAGGTTCTCTCTTTATGGCCATATCACACATCTGCCCTTTTAAAGTAATATAGTTAAGGGGCGCCTGGGTGGCTTAGTCGGTTAAGCGTCTGACTTCGGCTCAGGTCGTGATCTCACGGTTCATGGGTTCGAGCCCCGCATCGGGCTCTGTCTTCTCGGTTCAGAGCCTGGAGCCGGCTTCCGATTCTGTGTCTCCCTCTCTCTCCACCCCTACCCCCCTCACGCTCTGTCTCTCTCTGTCTCTCAAAAAATGAATAAACGTTAAAAAAAACCTTTAAAGTAATATAGTTAAGTATTAAAGAGTTCGTCTGATCTAACCCAAAACACTAATCTTTGTATATTCTAATACAGGTGGTCCCCAGGTGTCACAAAAATTGTGTATGTGGCATGCATGTGACTGTTAATTGGGAAACACCTCGTCACTCCATGTTGTCCCTCGAACCCAGAAGCACAAAGAAGTCTACTCCATTGGTGTTTGTCCAAGACCACTGGTCATAATGGCTGCTCAAGGCAGCTCTCACCACAGTGGGGAGGCAGTGGCCAGTGGTGGAGGGCCACGTGGAGAGATCCTTCTGTCCTTACTCTGGAGATGCCCTCTCGTCGCTGGTGCACGTTGTGCTGACCTCTTGTACGTGATGAGTGGGACCCGGAGTTAGGAGCTTGAGGTGACCTCAGTCCTATTTCTTGTCTCTTCTTTGATTATGCTCCTGCCTCCCTGTGGCAGTGAGCCATCTGCCCCAAATCAAATATGACTTTGTTATGGTATGGGGCTCACTAGGGGACAAACTCTCAAAAGGGTCAGTAGAGACCGTAAGCTTGTCCTAGCTTATGAAACAACTTTAACTTAGGAATTTTCTTGTCTTAACATCTTTCCAAAAATGCTTTAATGTTTCTTTATTTTTGAGAGACAGAGAGCAAGGGAGGGGCAGAGAGAGACAGAGACACAATCCGAAGCAGGCTTCAGGCTCCGGGCTGTCAGCACAGAGCCCGATGCGGGGCTCGGACCCACGAACCGCGAGATCATGACCTCAGCCGAAGTCAGATGCTTAACCGACTGAGCCACCCAGGCGCCCCTCATATTTGTTTTTAATTGTTTGGTTTTCTTTGTATACGTTGCTAAATCTCTCCCCTCCTCCCCCCCACAATATAGACACTTCTTCCTGAATATTTTCAGAAAAAAATTTTACATGGTCAATTATGTTGGGAATTTATCTGCTTCGAATTTTTTTCTGAGATATATTTCTCTCTCTCTCTCTCTCTCTTTTTTTTTTTTTCCTATCTGAACTCCACCGCCATCATCCTGGGACTTCTCTTTGCTGTAACTATTGTAATTCTCTTTGTCTCACTTCTGGGTTGAAGTCTCTGTTCCTTGGATCTCATGTTTTAGCTCCTTTGTTCCAGTGACGTATAGCCTTCAGTAATTGTTCACGTTGAGGTGATGACAGTAGAATGCATGGTCATGAAGACTTTCAACGTACCTGTCTCTTGAGTCTGCCTCTTTGGGACCAATTAGCATCTAGATGTGGCCCATGGCTATTACACTGAAGTTTTCTTTCACACAATTCTGGAACTTGCCATCGCTCCATTCCCGTGTTAAATTTCCTACTTTCTGTGATCCTGGATCTCCTTGTTTTCGTGGAGAAAATCCTCTTAAGGAAATCCACGGGAAGGAAAGTTTTTGAAATATCAAGTCTAACAATACTAATATTAATATTTTGACATGGATTTTGAATTACTATTTTGAACTATCATGTGCAAAAATTTCTGTATCACACCTGTTTTTGGATGACCAATTTGCTGTATGTGGAATTCTGAATGGGGACTCATCTCTCAGAAGTTTGAGAACGTCGCTCTTTGGCGTTCTTTCAGTGTTGCCGTTGAGAAGTTCAAGGCCATTGAAACCCTGACCCTTGAATGCGATTTAACTGTTTCTCTCTGGAAGTTTGTAGGCTTTGTCATGTATGTTCTGAAACTTCACCATAATTGTCTTCAAATGTACCTTCCTTTTGAAACTTCTATTTCTCAGGTCTGGTCTGCAAGAGTTTATTGATCTTGTTGCTGATGGTACGGATTCTCTACTGTGTTTTAGCTGCTTCTTTCTGAAACTCCAGGGTTTTCCATGTTGGATCCCATGGACTACTCTGCTAATTTTCTTCTCTTTTCTTTTTTGTTGTTTCCTCTTTGTCCCTTTTCTAGGTGACATCTACAAGTTCATCTTCCAAACTTTCTATTGAGATTCTAATTTCTTTTTTTGCTTTTTGATTGTATTGTATTGTATTGTATTGTATTGTATTGTATTTTTAAAATTTACGTCCAAATTAGTTAGCGTCTAGCGCAACAATGATTTCAGGAGTAGATTCCTTAGCACCCCTCCCCCATTGAGCTCATCCCCCCCCCACAACCCCTCCAGTAACCCTCAGTTTGTTCTCCATATTTATGAGTCTCTTCTGTTTTTTTCCCCCTCCCTGTTTTTATATTCTTTTTGTTTCCCTTCCCTTATGTTCATCTGTTTTGTCTCTTACAGTCCTCATCTGAGTGAAGTCATATGATTTTTGTCTTTCTCTGAGTGACTCATTTCACTTAGCATAATCCCCTCCGGTTCCATCCACGTAGTTGCAAATGGCAAGATTTCATTCTTTTTGATTGCCAAGTAATACTCCATTGTATATATAGACCACATCTTCTTTATCCATTCATCCACCGACGGACATGTGGACTCTTTCCATATTTTGCCTATTGTTGATAGTGCTGCTATAAACATGGGGGTGCATGTGTCCCTTTGAAACAGCACACCTCTATCCCTTGGATAAATGCCTAGTAGTGTAATTGCTGGGTCGTAGGGTAGTTCTATTTTTAGTTTTTTGAGGAAACTCCACACTTTCCAGAGTGGCTGCACCAGCTTGAGATTCTAATTTCTAATGTCGCATTTTTAGTTACCAAGACCTCTCTTTTATTCTTTGAATGTTTCTTTATTTAAATGTAGGCTCCTGTGTCCCTGTTCACACCTAGATCATAGAAGCGATACTTTTCTAACATTCTTCTTTGAGGATGTTCTATTGTATTCCCGAAGCCGTCTTCTCCCTGCACTTTATTTCATGGATGCTGTTTTCAGTTGTTTGCTTTAGTCTCAGTCTTAGATGTTTGCCTTGTATCTGCTGAATGTTAAGAATGAGAGACTGAAAAAGCGAATTTGGAGGTCTGGGCATGTGGGTGTAGTCTCGAAAAAGGATGCTTGAGGGAGGCGAGAAGCATTTAAAACACAGTGCGGTCGTTGCTTGACTGGGGTAGTATAGGGTGTCTCAGGGAACACATGACTTTAGTGGGTATTTGACTTTGATGAAGAGAGCCAAGGGAGCCTGGCTTCATGACTGGGAGTTAGACTCAGCCCATCAAAGAGCATCCAGGCCCAAGGAACGGCATTTACTTACTCACTTATTAAATATCTTTATGTATCAGGCATTGCACCAGTGGTACAATGATGAATAAGAGAGACAAAATTCCTACTTGTTTGCCTTCAACAGGAGAAGACAGATGAGTCCTCAAACGATCTCAATCTCAACTGAGATCTCAATCACGGTGTGAGACAATAAGGAGGAAGCCCCGAGTCACATGCTTTGAATTAGAAGTTTGACTGCAATCCAAAAACCCTGCCAGAGAGGTCAATGATATTTCAGGTATCTTGTGCGTGATGCTGGGTTTTATTGGGCTGGCCTGCAAAAGATCCCCGCCATTTCCATCATTACAGTTTTCAAAGAAATGCATTAATTTTCTATATCCTGAGTGCTTGGTAGGCACTTTAAACTGTAAGAAATGGACTTAAAACTGCACTTCTTGGAGCACAGCGCTTTTAAAATTTTGGCATTGCCTATAATTTTATGAAAGGCAAAATGCGGAGTTAAATTAGCACCAGATTTTGTCTTGTTGGGGATGATCTCTCCCTTGAAAGCCTTTGATCCTTTGGGCATTGATTCTGGGCTCAATATGTTTTCAGCACCCTGGCTTTGGGAAAGTCACTTAATTGCTTTGTGTATATTTGTGGTATATTTGTGTGTCTTTTTTTTTTTTTCATGTGTAAAATGAGAGGACTGGTTCTTTCTTGCTCATCTGGAATAGCTATGCACCTGCCCCACCTGGAGTGCGATCAGAAACACCTTGGCCGTACTCACTCCGATAGAACCCAAAAGGGCAATGAATTCCTGCAGGGGAAAATTAATGAAGTAAGGACTGAGAAATGGTTTTCCGTTCTACTCTTGTGAGCCATTAGGCGAGTGCCCTTTTCACTCCCTCCCCTGGTGGTTTTGCTCATTTGCAGGGGGGGGTCAATCATACCTGACTTGCTCACTTCCCCCACTCGTGGAGGGAATCCAGGGAAGCAATCAGTGAAAAGTCAAAAGCCTGGCTCAAATTCGAGACGTTTTTCTGGCGATGACCGCATCACGCCCGTGGAGGTTCTGTGGGAAGGCGCGCCCCTCGCCCCCTGTGTTAGGACAGCGGAGCCAGGCTCTGAGAGCAGACCCAGCGGAAACCCTGGGTGGTCAGAAAAGGATGTCCCTGAGTTTTTTCTTACCCTCTTTGCTCTTGGCTTCTCAGGGGGTCGGGGGCCCCCAGCAGCAGGCCAGCCCATGGCCTCAGGCTGCCTGTTTGGCAGGCCTCCCTCCTTCCCCGGGGTGTTGACTGCCAACAGCGTGCAGTGAAGACACTTGAAGCTCTCCAAGCGTGGTCCTTCGGTCACCTGCACCAGAATCACCCTGGGGAACTTGTTGAAAAGGCAGCGTCTCTGAGCCTGCCCCACGTACTGACTCAGAAACTCTAAGCGAGCGGCCCAGCGAGCGGTGTTCTACAGGCGTTCCTAGGGATGCTCATAAGGCCCTAAAGTTTAAGAGCCACCTACCTCAGCGACTCGGAATCTTATTGAAATTCCGATTCGGATTCAGAGACTCTGTGGCGACACTTGGAGGAGATTCGACTCCTCTAACCAGCTCGACGGGGCTGCTGATGCCTCTGGGTCACCAGCCACGCGGTGAGGAGCAAGGCCGTGGAGGAAGCAGCCGGGAACGAGGAGATGTAGGTTCGAGGACCAGGTCTGCGCCTACGTGTTGTGACCTTACAGGCAGTCGCTTCCCCCATCCACCTCCCGGTTTCCCTCCCCACCCCCCAACCCCCTCCACGAGGGGAAAACAGATGGGGGTCAGACCTTCCCTCGGGTTCTTCCTGGCTCTGATGTTGTCGAGCTCCGGTTTTATGAATTATTCTCAGGACATGTGATATCTGGGGTCCTCAGAGATCCTTGGGCAGATCCCCCCCCCACCCCGGGTAACAGAGCAATGGTGTCGGATCGCTAAAAGGAAACAAATCCAAAAGAAGTGACTTCCTAGGCTGGTCTGACAGCGAGCAGGGACATGTCCCACCAAAGGGTATGACTGAGGGGCTGGGAAGCCCATGTCACAGCCTCTGATACCCCCCAGCGTTCTTACCGCCATGTTTGGGAAGGTTTGATTGGCACGTTCTTTGGCACCCCCAGGGGGGTAAGTTCTTTCATGGCAGAGTGATGCCTCTCAGAGGCACCCCTGGCGTGTGGGGAAATGCTTGGGGGGGGGGGTTGGCCCTGGTTGTGGAAATAACCCACGTTTAAGATCAAGGGACCCTTCCCCAATCTTCGACAGCCACTTGGTATGTCCTTCTCCCGTTTTATGGAACACGCACCCTCCTGGCGCCCCGCAGCTCTCGAGGTTTCCCCATTGCACGGGCTGACTTTATTTCCAGAACTTTTCAAAAACTCTTGTGGGAAGACACATCAAATTCCCAGGTGTGCAAACTGACCGGGCTGTGGTCATAAACCTTCCCAACCCACGAAGCTGAACCCTGCGGTTTCTGAGGGAATTCTACCGTCCCGAGGAGCTCGGCCTACTGTGAGGTCCTTTCCCACTTCCTGGGGGAGCAGTTTCCGAGGCACAGATGTTGACGCTGCAGCCCGTCCCCCAGCTGCCCTGACAGGAACACAGTTCATTAGTAAGGAACTCTGCCCTCCCTTAGTGTCAATATTTGTTTAGAGGAGAAGGCCGAGAGGGAGAGGTGAATGGTGGGCCAGCGAAATTTTGCCTGCGAGAGAGACGATAATGGACACCTTCCAGCCTGAAGACTGCTGACACAGTGTGTGGCTGGTCCGAGACCGGACGTGGCCCGCTGGGTCCAAAATGGTGCTGGTAGGCCTGTCGCAGAATCAGAATTAAGGTCGCGTTCTAGCCTTTTCTGTTTGCTTTCATTATTATTTTTCATTAGTAGTTTTATTAGACGAGTCTGTATTTCTTTTTTTTTTTAATGTTTATTTTGAGAGAGAGAGAGAGGGAGGGATAGCGCGAGCGAGCGTGCGAGCAGGGGAGGGGCAGAGAGAGGGAGAGACGGAATCTCAAGAGGGCCCCGTGCTGCCAGTGTAGAGCCCGGGATAGGGCTCGATCTCGTGAGCCACGAGATCATGACCTGAGCCGGAATCAAGAGTCAGACACTTAACTGACTGAGTCACCCATGCACCCCAACAAGTCTGTATTTCTTGAGGACGTATTAGAAAAGAAACGATTCAGGGGCGCCTGGGTGGCGCAGTCGGTTAAGCGTCCGACTTCAGCCAGGTCACGATCTCACGGTCCGGGAGATCGAGCCCCGCGTCGGGCTCTGGGCTGATGGCTCAGAGCCTGGAGCCTGTTTCCGATTCTGTGTCTCCCTCTCTCTCTGCCCCTCCCCCGTTCATGCTCTGTCTCTCTCTGTCCCAAAAATAAATAAACGTTGAAAGAAACGATTCATAACCCCTCCATCCACAGATTACTGCTAACATTTTAGCAGATAGCCTTCTGGGCACTTTTTCTTTCCATAAGCCCTGTAAGAATGTATACGTATCCACAAGTATTTATATTTTTGGTATAAGTGGGATCATAATGCACTTACTTTTCTGTAGCTTCCATTACAAAGCTATTGCTATATTGCATGCGTCTTCGCATGTCAATATATAAACGCAAACACCACCACAGTGTTTAGTGGCTACATAGTGTATCATCATATGCATCTACCATACTTTTTAGAATCAGTGGTTTTTTTCTTTAAATTTATTTATTTTTGAGAGAGAGAGAGAGGGAGAGAGAGACGGAGCACAAGGTGGGGAGGGGCAGAGAGCGAGGGAGACACAGAATCTGAAGCGGGCTCCAGGCTCTGAGCTGTCAGCACAGAGCCCAGTGTGGGGCTCAATCTCACGAACAATGAGATCCTGACCTGAGCCGAAGTCAGATGCTTAATCGACTGAGCCCCCCGGGCACCCCAGTGTTTTAATTTTTTAATTTTTTTTTTATTAACATTTAGGCCACTTGTAGTTTCACACCGTGTTTGATGAACATCTAGGCTATTTTCCTTGGCGTAAATCTCTCAATGCAGAATTGGAATAAAGGGTAGGCCCACTCACTATTCAAGGCATTTGCAACATCTTACCAAAGTGAATCTAGAAAAACTGTAGTAATTTACACTTCCATTAGTGGTATATAAACATGTCTACTTATCAGTCTCCTGGCCAAGTAGGGATCTTTAATCCTCTTTTAAATGTTTCAAAATCTTGCCAGTGTAACAAATGAAAATGGCATTCATTATTTGAACCTTGGTTACAAATAGGGGGAACACTTTTCGATACCCTTTGGCCATCTGTATTTTTCCTTCTGTGAATTGCCTGTTCATATTTTTGCTCATTTCTTTTTTAAATCTGGTACTTTCCTTTTTCTTGTGATACGTAAGGATGGTGTTACCTTTTTGCCTGCTATGTATGTTGCAAATATTCTTCTCAGTTTGGTGCTTGCTTTCTGATATGATTAATGTTGTTTTTCAGTGTGGAGATGCTTAGAATTTTTATGTAGGCGAATCTACCCATCTGCTATTAGCCCTCCGTCTTCTATAGGCTTGCTTCTGAGGTGTCTTAGGCACAGGTGCTGGGGCAGGTTCTCATTTTTTAAGGTTTTACATGGCACTGTTGAAAGTGAGAGTTTAGAACAAGATCTTAACCAGATCACATTGCTCTGAATGGAAGCAACACATGTTCCTCTAGGAACTGCACTGGATCGTTAGTAGATCCGTAGGCATTTTTGTTTATTTTTAGTTAGCTTTGCTGTCACATATTTATAAAGTCAAACTTCCCAAAGGTTTTTTTTTTCCTGGAATATTCTTAGCATCAGGAGAGATGGGATACATGAGTGGGTATCCAGATTTATGGAGTTTAATGTCAGTAGTTTCATAGGGCACAAGGAAACAAAGCCCCGTCCTCATTCAGAAAGTCCAATTTGGTATTGTTTGCTCTCTGTGATGCAGCTCAAATTGCGGATGCCATTGGGAGAATAGTCAATAATTTAATAATTTAATAAGTCAACCATTTAACTAATAATTTAATAATTTAATGTGGTAACTTAACGATTACTTAATCTCATTAAATAGTAAGTAATTTAATAATTTAATGGAAGGGCAGAGTCACTTGGTTGATTGAAAATCACTACCTTTATGATGGTAAAATTGGGATTTCAAACTTTCTCAGAGTCTTTTTTTTTTTTAAAGTGTATTTGTTTATTCTGAGAGAGACAGAGACAGCGCATGAGCATGGGAGGGGCATAGAGAGAGGGAGAGGGAGAGAACCCAAAGTAGGTCAGCACAGAGCCCAATGTGGGGCTCAAGCTCATGAAACTGTGAAATCATGACCCGAGCCGAAACCAAGAGTTGGATGCTTAACCGACTGAGCCACCTAGGTCCCCCAAACTTTCTCACAGTCTTGCCATATCCCAGTGTTTGAAGTTTGAGACCTTGGACTTGTCCCTTTTCTTTTCCTTCTGACCTCTTCTGATCCATCACCAAGTTTTGCAGATGCTTGATGAGAACACTTTCTCTTTTTATTATGATTCTTGCTTGCTTTCTGTTCCCATGGTATATCTTCCGCGATGCCCTCATCACATCATGCCCGGGGTATTGCAATAAAGCTCTCGTTCGTCTCTTCTGTTTCCTTTTCGTCTAAAATCCCACTGAGCACAAGCTTCTCCTCCTTGCCTCCTTGCCTTTGATAGCTTCCCATTTCGTACTCACTATTGCTCAGCTCCTGCGGCCCCCACCATCAGGTTCCAATCTGTCTCTCCAGCCAGACCCCTCAGGAAGCCCCCCCTCCCCACATTCCCCCAATGAAAGGGAACACCTGCCTCCCCAGTTCTGCTCAGGGCCATTGCCCCCAGTGAAACCGCCATTCCTAAGGTCAAAGTTCCCAAGGTTGCTTCCCCTGCAAGTTTCCTTTGTATTCGAGGAGTTGAGACACTTCAGTGGGTGTCTAGCTCTAGGGTTTTTCTCTTCCTGCAGATCTTTAGAGAAATTATTTCTTTCACGGACACTCAAACTATCCAGTGTATTGTATCCAGTGTATTGCCCAGTGTTTGTATTGTTATTTCCCATCCTGTTTCCTTGACCTCCCTTTCTGGTGACATCAGCGGCCTCAGAGGACAGGGAAGCATCTCTGACCTCTGTGAATCACCAGTCCCTTTCACTAATACGTGTTCCGTAAGACAGTTCACGGCAATTTCCCTTACCGACTCGTGGAAAGCTTGCCTATTGGTTGCTCAGGAAGTTAAATAGAGAATTATAACATGACCCAGCAATTCCACTTCCACGTATATACCCCGAAGAATTGAAAACAGATGTTCAAGCAAATACTTGTGTACAGATGTTCATAGCAGCCTGTTGACGACGGCCAAAAAGTGGAAACGACTCAAGCGTCCATCAACAGATGAATAGATGAACAGCATGTGGCATATCCACCCAGTGGAATATGATGAATAGTCATATAAAAGGAGTGAGGTGCTGATCTATCCTACAGTGGGGATCAGCCTCTAAAACATTATGCTAAATGAAAGAAGCTGGAACACAAAAGTCGGATGTTGCATGATTTCATTTATGAAACACCCAGAATAGGTACCTCCATAGACGCAGAGAACACCTTGGTGGTTGCCAGTGGCTGGGGGTGGGGCAGGGATGATGGGGACTGATACTCCATGGCTACGGGGTTTCCTCTGGGGGTGATGAAAATGCCCTTGAACTAGAGAGAGGTGAGACTTGCACCACGTTGTGAATGCCCTAAATGCCATTGAATTGTTCACTTTCAAACGGGCAATTTTAGGTTATGTGAATTTCACCGCGATTCAAAACAAAAGGCGAGGGGAGAAGCCTTGTCTGTTGCCACAGGAAGTTGGAGCGACTGATGACTTACCTAGCACTAAAGACACCTGGGACCTGTCCTTGTCTTGGTGGCCACTGGATTCTTCCCAGCGTCTCATGGGAATGTGTTGTGGAGACGAGCGTGGCCGCCGACAGTTTTTTTTTGGACGTTTGTTAACTACGAGCCTTGGCTGCATTCTCAGGGCTTATTTCCGCCCCCCCCCCCATAGCATTTGTTATAAGTTCCGGAATTCATCTTTGATGTTACATTATGAAAAAACAGCTCTCCCAATGTTGTTCTTCTCAGGGAAGAAGGACAGGTAAACCAAGGTTTCAGGACACCCGACAGCAGCACTTTGGCTCTGGTTTTCCTCCGAGGTGATGCTGTGTCCTGATTTTGCTGTGCGCCTCCCTCCATTCCTACACCTCCTGACCCTTTCCCACCACTTCCCTCCAGCGCAAGGTAGACGCTGAGCTTGAAATGATTAATCAAGTTATTAGAAGGAGCTCCGGAGAGTCTGGGAAAACACCGTGGAGGGATGGTTTCTGCTCTATTGAAATGCAAATATGCAAGCTGCACCCCCCCCCCTTGGTGATGGACCTTGGAATGATGTGTTTCTGGGAAGCCCTGCTCCCTCCCCCTCTCCCTTCACCTTCCTGTTACCTTGCCTGGCTGACCACCGGCTTTGGGTCGAGAGCAGTTGGCCGAAATCAGTTTGAAAAGAGCACAGCTAAAGATGTGCATCAAGCAGGTGTAAAACTGATGCTTCCTTTATGTGGAGGCAGAAGAGAGAGGTAGAGGGGACCGTATGTGGCTCTGCCGTTCACAATTTTGTGCTTCTAGGGGCTCCCGGCGGGGGGGGGGCTCAGTTGGTTAAGCGGCCAGCTCAGGTCGTGATCTTGTGGTTTGTGAGTTCGAGCGTCGAGTCGGGCTCCGTGCTGACGGCTCGGAGCCTGGGACCTGCTTCCGATTCTGTGTCTTCCTCTCTCTCTGCCCCTCCCTCACCGGCACTCTCTCTCTCTCTCTCTCTCTCTCTCTCGCTCAAAAATAAACATTAAAAAAAAAATGAAAACTTTGCTTCGAAGGTTGCACACTTCAGACTACCCAAGAACCGTTCATTGAGCACCTACAGTGTACCCACCATGGTGACAGAGGATAGGCGTTTCGTGATGCATCGCTAAGATGCAGTTTCTGCTCTCGAGGAGTTTCACGGTTCTTCGTCCCACAAGAGGGCAATCGCTGTTACGCTCTGACTGCTGGGAAAGTCATGGGGTAAAATGATGTCAGCTTTCGATAACGAATATCCTCAGCCTCTTCGTTCCCTATGTTGAACGCCCGCATTTGTTTCCCTTTATGGGGTTCTCTAGGCTTGCGACAGCTGAAATAGTTGTAGGGATGAGACCTGGTAATGGAAAGAATGGGGGGGGGGATAGCCCTAACAGATTGGCCTTTCCAGCTCTGAAATCATCAAAGGACCCCCTGTGTGGGCAGGAGGTGTGGCTCCAGGTGGGAGGGGCAGTCCTGGAATGCCTTGGTCTCCTCCAGGGCTCGCCACGCACGTGTGGGCTTGCATGGCTCTGACGTTGAGGGCTCCTTTTGACATCTGCTGTGGAACAAAGCCCCCCGTGCTTGAGAGGGAGCCCTCTCAAGTTGGGACTGAGGGCTGCTGTGCACATGGCTGGCTCGGAAAACCTTCCAAGACCACAGTCTGCTTGTTTGCACAGCGTGTTGCTGCCATGTTCACTTAAGGGGCCTCAGAACAACCAGGGCTCGGAAGAAGCAGCCGCCGTCCTGGAAATGCCTCTCGAAAGGCCTCGGAGAGACCTGGGGGTGGGGGGATGGAGTCAGAAAAGCACGGCGTTGGCCATCAAGAGGGGCGCCTCTTTGACCACGCCCGCCTAATGATGTCTCTGGGCCTCGTGCTGTGTTACGTGGTTGTCAGGCTGGGTTCCATGTGGCTCTCTTCACTTTGGATACGAGGAGAGACCTGAATTGGCTGAGTTCTTTCTTCCCTCTGGCCCCCAATAGAACTCGATTAAAAATGAACCCAACCTTGCCTTCCTCATGGGAATATTGTTATTACTGTGTCTGTTGGGTTGCCTGGGGGCACGCCCGGCTTATCTCTGTTGTCCTGGGGGAGCTGCTATTGGTGCGTCTTTGCACCCCCCTAAGCATTCTAGTTTGGACATACGTTATTTGAGCACCTTAATTAGCGATGACCTGCGACAGAGGGCCTACAGGCCAACTGCTGTGCATGTGTTTCCTTGGTCAGCTTAGTCAGGCAGGGCATGCACCCTGGGCTTTTCCTTGGCTCTCACCATCCCCTAACGTCTTGTTCCTATTTCGTGTTTGTTCCATGACAGCCTTTGTTGTCTTTGACACGTGCAGCCCTTGGCCTTCAGGAATAAGCTACACTGCTCTTCTCTCGGCCTTGGCCAGCTGACATATCTATCTCTTGGGCCGGCTGAATGGAGATGGGGAAGGTTTGTGGGGGGCCCTCCAAATTGGAGGCATGATTGGAGTGGGGTGTGGCAGGAGGAGGTACAAATAGAATGGAAAGGTGGAAGTAAGGTGTGGCCCTTTGGTATAGGTTCAAAGGCCTGCAGCTTATGATCTTATTTCCTAATCTGTCTGGATCTACTTCAGGACCCCTCCCCCAGATTTGGGGAGCCCTGCTTAGTGCAGTGCTAAGCATGCCCCTGAATTTCTGATGTGTCAGTAATACTTTGAGCCGCAAGTAACAGAAAGTCATGGGCCACCTTCCAGTGGTGCCAATGGTGGCTCTGTCCGTGAAGACGAGGAATCATCGCGTGTAAGAAGAACCAGCGGGCTTGACTTGGCACAGCGGTCATGGCAGCATGCTGGGCCAGCCCCTCTGTGGTACTCTTGTTCTCTTCCTCATGATCACAAGATGGCTGCAGTGACACCAGTCATTTGTCCTTACACTGGGATCCCAAGTAGGAAGGAAGGGGTAGAAGCAAAGATTTGCCTCTCCTAAAGCTTTGTCTTCTTAGTCTTGGTGGGAAATCCTTCCCAGAAGCCTATATTCCAGACTTCCCAGGACCTATTGTTCAGAAATGTGTTATATGGACTCCCCCACCCCCACCCCCAGCCTTCACTGCAGGAGAGGGATTGTCATGACTGCTGTGTCCCCAGGTTTGGCAGAGGGGGTGCTTTGCCTGAGAGCAGGGCCCTTTCCCCACAACCTGAACAAAACCAGGTGTGTGGCCATAGGGAAAGAGTGTAGAGATGGCAGTCTGGTGGGCCATGAACAACGTGACCCACATGTGTTATGGGGAGAGATCTTTTCTTAAAACGTCTACCTTCCCTTCCCTAAGGTCCTACCACTAAAACCCATTTTGCACAAACGTGGTTAACACCTCAAAGAAGTCACCATTTTGATAATTTTCACTAACATCTCCTGCCTTATAAATACATTTGCCACAACACCTTTATCAACTATAGGTGATAAAGGAGATTTCTTTCATCTCAGTGTGTTCAATGGGCTTTATAGAATAGGTAAGGCTTAGCCTGGCTAACCAAAGTTAGAGAAAGTTGGTGGGATTTGATCAGGATGGACGTGGGGACTGACATTGAAGCCTCTAGGGTCCTGATTGGTAAGCAGAATGTGGGAGATCTGGATTGGGGGTTGACGTGGGTGTCCGATATATCCCTCGTAGTTGCAAGGACTAGAAAACATAAACCAAAGTAGACGAAGGAAAACAAAAAAGGGAGACGCGTGTTTGTGTGGCACAGGACGCCATTTTTGTGTTTCTAGATCCACAGTTTAAAGGATGCAGTTAAAGTCTATCCTTCCTCCTCTACTTCCTCTATGAAGTCTCCATTCCAAGGTGTCTTGTTGTGTCCCCAGAAGATTGAGCCTTGCATGTTCACGATGTCGAATCCAAGGGAAGGGAGCTTCTGTTCCCCCCACGTCTCAGAGTCCCAGAATGGAGGCTCACTGGTCCTAAGTGGCCTGACTTAACCAGTCACTGTGGCCCAACGGTATGAAATATGCTGACTAGCTTAGTCTAGGTCTGGGGTTGGCAAACTATGCCATTTGTGCAACTAAAGTGTTTTTGGAACCCAGCTGCACTTCTTTGTTTATGTGTAGTCTATGTCTGTTTTGAGCTGCAATGGCAGATTTAAGGAGTTACATCAGAGACTTTATGGCCTGCAAAGCCTAAAATATTTACTATCTGGCCTTTTATAGAAAAAAGTGTGCCAACTGGCTTTGGTCTAAGTAATGGATCCTACCCTTGGAGAATAGGGTGGAGTCAACTTACCCCAGAGCACACGGACTAAAGGTGGTAATCGTTCCCCAAAAAGGTCCCCAAAGAACATCAACTTGCCACAGGAGTGGGGTGAGGACACTGGACACTTGTTTGACAAGTGTTACTATGGCAGGTATGCGTTAACGGTGGTGGTTAAGGAGTAGGGTCCGGGGGTGTTGTCCTTGGCTAGGAGTTTGTTGGATTTTCTTATTTCTCAAGGAGCAGGCACAATTTAAGCTCAATGGGAAGATTTGCTTTCTGGATCCGGAAGATTTTACTGCGCTGTCAGATGGTTAACTGGGTGTTATTCTGAGCTTTAAGATTAACTTTGGGGAAGTATATCGGTGACCTAAAGCATGTCTAAAAGTCGCTGGAAGACAAGTCGAGAAGTAAATACAGCCGGATGGTGTACGGGTAACTGACTTATCATCTGTGTTGCCAAACTTAACTGTTGAATTAAGCAGTGTGTACCTAGAGGACATTCCTGAGTGGCCTGACATAGGGACAATATAAGGCCTGGTCCTTTTGAATATTTTAAGCATTTTGGATTGGGGGGCGGGGGGGAGGAAAGAAAGTGTATGCTTATTAAACCCATCGGACATAGTAAATATATTGGATGGTGACATGACATTTTATAAATTTCCTGATCAGCGGAAATAATAGGTTGAAAAAAAAAATAAGAGGGGATTTATCAGTATGGTGCTGGGTCAACTGGGTAGCCATATGGAAAAAAAAGTATCTTGACCCCTAACTCACACCATACACAAAATCAGTTCCAGATGGATTACAGATTTAAATGTGAAAGGTAAAACAATAAAGCTTTTAGGAAAAAAGCATCTCAAGAGAACACCTTCATGACCTTGATGTAGGAAAATATTTTTTTGAACCAGAATACAAAAAGTGCTTGCCTTAAGGGGAAAAAAATAAATGGAACTATTTTCAAACTTAACAACTTTTTTTTTTTTTTAAAAAGGGACCATAAAAATAATGAAAAGTCCACAAATAGAGTGAGAAGAAATTCTTTGTCCCTCTTTCTGCCTCTCACTTTTTCTCTCTCTCTCTCCTATCATTTTCTGTCACCCAGCAAAGGACTTTCACCAGAAAAATAAAAAGACATTCAATGAGTCGGTAAGAAAAGATGAGAAAGTCCAGTAGACAAATGGGGAAAGGACTTCCCCAGACAATTCAGAAAAGAAAATATCTAAATGGCCACTAATTATAGAAAAGGTGCTCAACTTCATTAATCAAACGGGAAATGCCAATGAAAACCAGCATGTGAACATGTTTCGTAATACCGACTCACGCTAACCATATACATGCTCTATGACTCAGCGGGTTGATTCATAGGAATATACCCAACAGGAATGCATACATAGATTCACCAAAAGACATATGCTAGAATATTCATAGCGGCATCATTCGTAATAGTCGAAATGTGGAAACCACCGTGTTCCCCAACAATGGCATGGATACAGAAACTCTGCAGGATGCACACAACGGAATACTGTAGAACCATAGGAATGGACCCATAACTGCAAGGGTTGAGTAGGTTGGTGTGTAACATAGTCAGGAAATGCTTTCTCTCTCCTATGTGGTAAGAAGTTGCTATCAAGAAAAAGTAAGGCTGGTAAGGAGTAGAGTATAATGCAGTGTGAGGGAGTGGGGGCGGTGCACATCTGGGGAAGAAAGGGCTCTTGGCAGAGTTCGTGGCAAGTGCAAAGGCCCTGAGGCAGGAGTAAAGGCGTCATGTTGGAAATGAAAGGAGGGAGTTCACTGTGGCTGGGGCAGGGAGCAATAGGGAAAGCAGGAGGAAAAGAGGTCCCAGAGCAGAGGGATGGGTGGGGAGAGGCAGGGTCTCATCATGCGCAAACCTCCTTACACCAGTCAGAGGCTTTGGAACTTCTGTTAGGTGTGTGTCCATTGGCGGCATTTGAGTAGGAAAATGAGGTCTAGTTTTCTGTTCCTTATGCTTTACTGTTTCTTGTCCTTCTCTCCTGTGTGTGCCTTACGTCCCCCAGGAATGATTTTTGCCTCATTGAGGGTTCTTAAGGCCTAAAGAGGTTGCTGACACCCAGACGTACTTGAATAGCGACAAATGACAACTCAGATATCCATCCATCTGATAGGAGCTAGGTAGCTGAACACACGACATTTGTAAAATAATAATAACAGTAATTATGATTTCTGGGTGTTTTGCTAAACAAGTGTTCATTTTTGCATTTAGGCTATTCGTTAAATAAAGAGTTCATTGTGAGTTCCTTCAAGGTGTGGGCTTAGAAGGCCCTGTTTTCTGGTGAGATAATAGGAAGGCGGGGAGGAGGGATGCTGAGAAAAGAGTGCCTTGTGAATGGAATTTTCCCGACCTGGCTCCCCTCGCCTCCTCAGTTCCTAGACACCCCTCCTGAAGCATTATATTCTGTTGCGCGTCGATTTTGGTTCATAGCACTGCGAGTTTCTTGCCTTTCTCCTCCTTTGGAAAGTATTTTAATGGGAAACTGGAAACAATTTTAACCTGGAAAGCCGGAGTTTGCTTCTAAAGAAATCTGTCCATGGAATGTTAGCTGAAGGAAGCCCTATGGGTATCCAGGAGGAGGGCAAGGGTGGTTAACCAGGGCCGCCAATGAAGCCGCTGAGGGAGAAATCCGTGTGAATAAACCCGGGAGACAAAGACCACAGTTTCAGAGTAAGGACCCCTGGGGGCCGCAGGTTAACCTCAACAGTCCTGAGATACCTGTAGCCTAGTTAGAGGACATGAAACTGTAGCTAGCTTAACAAGAACTCCACACGTCACCATGCATCTTTTGACCAGGGACCGAAAGAGAGCACTGAGCAAAACGACCTCCCCATTAGGGGAGTGGGTGCTCACCTTCGAGGATTGTCCCCGAACGCAGGATGCCATGTGCCCCTGGGTGAAGAAATCCCTGTGTAGGCTGAAAAAAACACAGTGGCCCAGAGTCAGGGAACTCTCCGGAATTTGTCAAGTTGCGGAAGGGTGGCTTGGGCAAGGCATCCCCGAGTCGGTGTTTGAGGGCTCCTGACCGCCCACAGATGATTTTAAACAGAAAATCCATCTTCAAAGAAATAGACTGAAAATAAGGACACGCGTAGTGATGAGATAATAGTTCTGTTGTCTGTTTCATTTCTCCAACAAATGTTTGTGGAGCGTCTATGATTTGGCCAGGGCTAGGCTGGTCCACGCAAACAAATAATTAAAATAATTGCGGACAAGTGTGATAATAGAGGTCTGAACAGAATGCCTTGGGAACGCAGATCACTTCCATTTATTGCTTACTTATACTTAGTTTCTTGTGACTGTGTATACAAAAGGTAATCTTTTCATAAACCAAGAAATCTGTTTTCCTCTTAGGCCCCTTCTGTGCATCTGTTTCAAATAAAACGGAAGGGCTTAGCCTGCTTCGCGAAAGTCATCCAAACACCCGGCACCTGCTGGCATCTGGGGTCACGAGGCAGGGGAATGCGACAAGATTTTTGGCCAGAAGCATGCAGGTTTTATAAAGGTACGACCTCCACCCCGTCATAGCCGTGCAACCAACAGCCATCAGGCATAGCGATGGTAAGACAGACCACGACAGTGAACTCCAGGACGACTTTGCCTTTGGATTTCAGTGCAGGTAATGGATTGTAGAAAAATCGCACCCTCACTGGCTTCCTTAAGAGTTCCTTCGTTCATTCTGCCTTTTGCTCGTGTCCCTTGTGATCTGGTGCTCTCTCTTTGTTTTTCTCCGCTCCCCCCCCAACCCAAATCCTTAGTAACGCATCGCCTGTAAAGCACAGCTCAGAAGTTAAGATGCGCCATCAAATGACTATCGGCATCAAATAATTCCAGACAAGTGTTGGGGGAAGATAAGTGGCAGTACACGTTAAAAGGGATACATGAATCCGTCCTCTTTCTGAAGGATCCAAACGAGATCTAAGCAAGTCAAGCAAACCAGCAAATCCGCATTCTATGAGGCTAATATGGCCTATGCTCTGTCTCCTACATCGTTCTGTTTCGGCAAACTTGTCCTTGGCTATTTTTGCATGTTTTCTTTTCCTCGTGAACTTTCGAATTAGCTTGTTACAGCCCATAAAGTTCCGCAGCGATGTAGATAAGAGTTATTTGAATTTGTATATTAATTGGGGCAGAACTCGAATCTTCCACCACATAAAACTATCTTGTCCAACAAATGATGTATCTCTCCATTCATTTAGTCCTTTCACATCCGTGGGTGCTTTCTAACAGTTTTATGCATATGGGTCTTACGTATTAACTTTTAGGGGTTTTATGTTTCCTATAGTTACGGTAAACGAAAATGTTTTTTTTCTTAAAATGTCTTCTCGCAAGTTGACATATTAAAAAAATGTTGTCTGTGATATCATACCCATCTGTTCTGCCCTGCTCTTTTATGGGTCTAATAGCTTTTGGCAGATCCTTCTAAATTTGCAAAACAGACAATTTTCATCTGAAAATATTGAAAGTGTTTTTTCCCCCTCTTCTTCAATATTTAGATCTCTGCTCTTCTCTTAACGCATCGATGTGACCATACACTAAGTTCAGTCTTGAGTGGTTGTGGGAACTAACGATCTAATTTTCATTTACTCTTAATCTGATCTCAGTGGAAGCTTAATTAGATTGTTTTGTAGTTTGCTGATGGTTACCCTTTATTAGATTACGATGTTTTCTTCTATTACCGGTTTACTCAAAACTTCTTTCTTTCTCTTTCTTTCTTTCTTTCTTTCTTTCTTTCTTTCTTTCTTTCTCTCTTTTTATTTGATAACAGCTTTATTGGGATCTGATTCATATACCATACAACTATTTAAAAGGATCAGTTCAAAGGCTTTTAGAACTGTGCCATCATACGACAGTCAATGTCGGAACATTTTCATCGCTGGTAGAAGAAACCTCACGCTCTGTAGCCATCAACCCCCAACGTTGTTGGAAGGGGTGCTTGTCTTCAGGGTATGGGGCTTCCTTGTGTCTTCTGGGGCTGCCGAATTTTGTTGTTGTCGTTACTGTTCTGTCCCTGACACCCTTACCACGGCTACCTTCTGACCAGCGCAGAAGAGGAAGGAGGAATGAGGATTCGCTCCGGATGCCGCCATGACAGCAAGAATTATATGACACTGGCTGGATTCCCCTGCTTCTGTGACTGTTGGCTCTGACTTCATAGAGTCCCTCTGAACTGCCTCTCCCCCAGAAGAAGACTCCTTTTGCATAGTTTCTGAGCTGTGATTTTCGCCTTTGGTTGTTGGCTGTTGGTATATGTTCGATCTGATTCCAACCGTTTTGCGTCACGGAAGGCTTCCTAAACATTTCTGGCCCACAGATTCACTGGTGGCACCCTGTCTTTTCCGACACTGTTAAAAGCATCTTCTTTGTCCTTCTCCTCCTCTTTCCTCTCCTCCAAAGTTTCCCCTTAAACAGGACGTGGAATATCATGGATTATTTCGATGCCCTGCCACGATTTGACTACCAGTTGGCTTTCTGCGAAATTGAGTTTTTAATCACAGCCCTCCAGAAAATCTTCCCATCAGCTGGACTTTTCAGTAGTAGCCGAAAGCGAGCGTATGTCTTTGTGTATCTCTTTACCAACTTTGACTTGATGTTGGAGTTGATATTTGATGTTTGCTGAGGTGAATAATCGAGAACCGTCTCTCGTGACTTCCATTTCTTGTGTAAGGGGTACTCTAAGCCACATGCAGTGCTAGTGATGAACACATACACATTGAGAACAATCGTCAGCCCACTGTTCTGGGCTTCCGTGCACAACTACTTGGAGAATCTCAGTGATGAGAGGGATATTCTCAGAAGTATTAAGGGACTGATGCCAGAGGAGAAAAATCCTGCCTGACAGCCAAGTGGTATTTCCTGAGTCAAGACATCAATCCACATAATGTGGTGATGGGGCCAGATGCTGTGGAATTTCTTGATCTTAAGTTTATTAAATGCTCTTTCCACTTTGCGGAGTAATTAGAGTGCTAGCTCTCAAGCCCTTGCCAAGGAAGTTCTACAGGGAGTTTGGTGATTGCTTCCAACTTATTTCCTAGTAATCCCACATGCTCTTAAATTATTCTCTCCCTTAACCATGATCGCTTTCTGGTCTGTTACCATTTGTTAAAAAGCAGGCATGTCAGAATGAGCTCTAGTTTTCTGGAATTGCTTTTCCTTTAACAGCTACATGCCAATAGACTGTGCCCATCTGGACAGACAGCATCAGGTTCAGTGTAACTGGTTTGGGGATTTCCTGAGCAAAGTAGCCATCTTGCAAATCCATCCTGACCGTCTCTCTCCCTTCTCACCTTGGCCAGATGCCCCCCACTATCTGCTCTTGTCGGTTAACGACGAGTCCTTGGCTGCGTTGCTCATTCCCCGTTGGATGTTTCTTCCCCCCCTAATTCCTCAAGGCACAGCTAAAACCATCGGTCACATTAAAGAAGACTCTGCCTCCAGGGCACCTGGGTGGCTCAATCGGTTAAGCGTCAGACTTCGGCTCAGATCATGATCTCATGGCTCGTGGGTTCAAGCCTCACATCGGGCTCTGTGCTGACAGCTCGGAGCCTGGAGCCTGCCTCGGATTCTGTGTCTCCCTCTCTCTCTGCTTCTCCCCCACTCTCTCTTTCTCTCTCTCTCGAAAATGCATAAACATTAAAAAAAAGAAAAGAAGCCTCTGCTATACTTTGTGTGTCAGAGACTGTTTTACCCAATATCCGTTCTTTCTTTTTCACTCTGAGAACAAAATCACAAGTTTTAACTGGGTCCGTGGTCGGGAGTCAATCTCTTTTTTCCAGGCTTGTTTTTGACTTAAGTCTGGCTAGGAGCATCTAAACAAGAGCGATAAAGTAGTGCACAGAGCTTCCAGTCTGTATCCTTAAAAGAAAGGTGATCTCTCTCTTACCTCTTTACCCATTGGCTGGCATATGGGCGTGTTGGCTGGCTCTGGGGCAGCCATCTTGGATGACAAGATGGAAGCCATATGTGGTTTCCAGAACAATCTCCAAAATTCTGCAGCTGCCATATCAGCCTTGAACTGCTTAACCTTGAATGGGATCAGAGAGAAATAAACTTCAGCTGGGTTTCAGCTACTGGTCTTCTGGCCTTTGTTACAAAGCATGACCCATACATGTGGGATAATGACAGGCAATTTAAAGCTGTTTAGTAGATCTTTCCTAAGACAGAAAGGTAAGGAAACGTGGGACCCCAACTAATAATTTTGAAAGTGAAGACCCTCAGAGTTAGGTGTCAGGACTGCTGAATTGCTCAGTTCCTTGTGATGAACCCCAAAGGGAAAGGTTTCTGATAGCTTTCCATATGTTTGCCCTCATTTGGGCCACATACAAACTGTAATAGGAGGTTAATAAAACATTTTTTTGAGTAAACATTGCAGAATTTAAACATTCAAATTGCTACAATAGAGGCATTATTAAAAAGAAAGGTTTTGGAATTGCCTTAAGACCATATGTATAAGCCATACCACAAAACCCACCCTACTAATTAAAAGTCACACCTCATTTTGACATACATGGATATCACTCAACTTGATCCCCTTCCTAAATCATCAGATTTAGCTCTGAACGACCCTGGGCCATTTCTAAAAATCAAATCTACCCTCCAAGGACGCTGTTGTAAGTGTATTAAAAAATTGTTTTTTTTTTAACATTTATTTATTTTTGAGAGACAGGGACAGAGCATGAGCAGGGGAGGGGGAGAGAGAGAGGGAGACACAGAGTCCGAAGCAGGCTCCAGGCTCTGAGCGGTCAGCACAGAGCCCGACGCGGGGCTCGAACCCACAAACCGGGAGATCATGATCTGAGTCGAAGTGGGACGTTCCCCGACTGAGCCGTCCAGGTGCCCCGTGAGTGTACTTTAATGACTGAGCCACAGTTCCAACGTCAAGGCGAAGTCGTACAATTGCAACCTCACTACAAGAATTACCCTTCTTCCCAAGGCAAGACAAAAGAAGTCTTTGGGGGTCTGAACTTGAGCACAAACTTGGTAAGTTTTACTATATTTGCCAACAAGCGGTTACACTGCCGGGCCAACTGGACTTCATTGTAAATTCTACTTGGGTTACCATCCTGGTATCAGTGTTAAAACTCGCGGTGATACAAAAGAGCTTAGGTCTGGTTGCACTTGGAATTTGGGTTTCAGCAGGTGGTCAACGGGCAGAGACATTTCACACCAAACCTGCATAGATCTGTAACTCTGCCTTAGAAAGCAGCTTGCCTATAAATATTTCACTTCGAGGCAGACAAAGGCTGGATGTGAGGCCACTTCAGACACAAAGCAGATAAATTCCTGCTTAACATGTACCTGATGCTTTATGATTCCCGCCCAGGTTCAGATTTCCTGGATCAAATGTTCCCGAGGCCTGTGAGGTCATGTGGTTTCGGAGACATAAGCTAAGCTTGGTGTACATTACAGAGAAGCCATCCCATCCGGGTGTGACCACGGGGAAGGTAAGTGTTAATCCCAATCTGATTTCATGTGTGCGCAACAGCTGTTGGGAACATTAGGTCTGTCATCTGTGTCCAATGGAGCGATTTCCTACCACTCAGCCTCATATGGCCCCAAAGTTAATTTAGTGCATATTGGGAAATTCCTGAAACAACATGAGACTTAACACCATTTTCCATCAAATCCTTGGAGTTTTTGTTGATGTTTGGAGAGCCCACGGAGGTGTCGAACTGCAGGGGTGAAGAGTGGAAGGGTCTATTCATAAAATCTGGAATATTATTGGGGGTTCTTTGTCGAAATTTAATTCGCGCGTTTTTCCAGGAATAAACCCAGCGCCATCCTTGGAGTAAAACTGTTCTTGGACGTTAGGACCCAAATCTTGGTTCCCATTGATGGTCATTCTCCATACCCACTTGATCATGCCGGGTATCTCTCCAGCTCAAACTATGCACTTGCGTCTGAAAATCTCAGTGACTCAGGTTTGCAGCCAACGGTTTTCCTCTTGGAAAGCAGATCTAAAATAAATTCATGAAAATCTTGAATTTGAGTTAGTGTCCCTTGATCTCTCCCAGGTCAGGGCCCATCTCTCTGACATCGTTTCCTTTGTGTTTCTCAGTTCTTCGTCCCATTCAGCCAGCATAAAGAAAATACCTGCCTAAGCTGGTTTCTCTCCAAGCGTGAGTGAAGGAGGGTCGATCTGAGCTGTAAACCACACTGAAGATATGGATTTGCATTTTTTACCGTGATGTTTGGTACTTAATCTGAGTTGAGCTAAATGACTTGATTCTGTCTTTCAAGGAGCTGCCGAAATACCCGTTCTTGGAGTCTCGTGAGAATTATTAGGACGGAATAGGGCTGGCAGTCTCTCGCATTTTAACTTCCCTTCTCGATAAATCCAGTTATCAGCAGTTCTAGGTCTTTGAAATATAACTACTATTGGAAATACAACTTCTTACAGCTACAACTGGTAATATTGTCCATTCATGGGTGATTTAGTGCATTTGTAGCCCTTTCAGGGAGTGTAGTCATCTGAATGATTATTTGCCTATTCTGCACCAGTCAGGTCTGTGCCGTTATTTTTTTTTTTTTTTTTTTTCTGAGAGAAAGGGGAGGGGAGGGGTAGAGAGAGAGGAAGAGAAGGAGAATCCCAAGCTGGTTCCGTGCTGTCAGCGCAGAGCCTGATGTGGGGATCGAACTCATGAACCGTGAGATCATGACCTGAGCTGAAATCAAGATCCAGGTGCTTAAACAACGGAGGCACTCAGCCGTCCCTGTGCCTGTGCTCTCTGTGCAGGTTTTTGCATAGTGCTACATGATATAGGTACGCGTGAAAGGATTTGTGGTGATGGAGAAACCATGGTTTTTGTTTAGCATCTTTTATGTTGTCCTTACTTCTCATTCCCATGGGTACCACTCTGCCAGACCCTCAGCTTCTCATGGATGCAGCCTCATTGAGGTTCTGACATCCAGGTCAGGTGACTCTAAGTCAAGTTCACTTTGTTGGCATTTTCCCCAAAAAGCTACGGACCAGCAGCGAGCCCAAGAGATAAGGATCACGTCTCGCCCACCTCTGCATTCTCGAAGTCCAGTATCGTGCCTGGCACACACAGCCAGCAAACATTCCATGAGAATACGCTTGTATCCCACCTTGACTGTCTTAATGCTTCAGCCCTCTTATAATTCAATGGCACTGTCCCTTCGTACCATTGAACTATAAGATTTAACATGATGCGAAAAAGGATAAAAATCGAACTGCTTAAAAACACGGAAGTCAAGTTGTTTCTTCCTGACTTCGATATTCGTAGGCCAAGGGCACCCACAGATGGGGAAGGTCACCAGGGTGGGCTTCCAAAGTCAACATCGCTGGCATATCCATGGGGGTAGGAGGTGCTCAGAGATTATTTTCCAAATCAGAAGACTTCTCCCTACTTGATGAAAATGACCAAGACCAGATGCAGAATATCAGAGAAGAAAGATACCTTTAGCTCCTTTCCTAAGCATGTTGTGTCTCAGGACTCAGCATCATGAGGGGAAGCCAAGGAGAGGAGCTGTCTCCCTTTTAAGTGCCCGGCATATGGGCACAAAGTAGAAAGTCAAATATGCCCATGCGTACTGTCATGAAATCTCCATCTTCGCTCCTAGATTCCGCAATATTATTTGGAAGGCAAAGCCTCTTGCTGCCGAGAGTCTGTGAGGGTATTCATTCATTCATTCATTCATGCATTCATTCATTCATTCAACTTAATGTTTACTGAATGATCACTATGGGACAGGGACAGTGTATCCTTGGAATCTACGATTTGAGCCACAGACGCAGGCTGGAAGGCTGGCTGAACATAAATATTGTCAATGTCACATATATCCATTGACATTTGTTTAATAAAACCTGAGAGGCAACATGCCTTAGCATTCAGAGCACAGATTCAGGGACAGGAGCCTGGCCCCAGCACTTTGTAAATACGTCACCTTGGGCAAGTGATATGAACCTACCTCTGTCCCCTTCTCTACTCACTAGACTATTAGTGCTTACTTCAAGGGGTTGTTGTGTGCATTAATTTTGTTAAGGCATGTAATGTGCATAAGAGTGCTTAATATATAACCAGTGTTCGTCACTGTGGACCATCATTATAACAGAATTTAACATTAAAATGGTCTTGGCATCGTGAACTTGAATAAATTGCTTACAATCTCCAAGGCTTCGGTTCGCACATCTGTAAAATGAAGCTCGTAACACCTACCTACCTACTTCACAGAAATATGGTTCCAATGAGACCACATGCACAGAAGCATTTTATCCATGGGAGTGTCTTAGGAAGCTCAAAGTTAGTTTTATCATGTCAAACTTGTCAAAGATCACTTTAGTGAAATACCTTTGTCCAGTCCCCCACGTTTCACACCTTCTGGGTGAAAACAAAAAAAAGAAAAGCAGGCTCCAATGTTCAGCAGAGGAGAGGGACGTTCTCCGTCATGATCCCACCAAATGGTATCTAGGGGAGGGAGAAATGACTCAGAAAGAGACCGGTGATGGCATTAGGAAGAGACGATGCTGGGCCCCCAACACGCAATATATCCTCACGGTGAAGGGCGAGGGCAGGCATTTGACTCAGGCGAGGTCAATTGGATGCTCTTTCAATGGCATTTAATTCTTGGGGAGAGGAGTGGGCAGACTGGAAACAGTCAGCAGCCTCCTGACCACACCGTCCCCGTAGTTGTCATGGCCCCTGAGCCCTGGCCTCCACGGCTGCCTTCTTCTTCTCTACGTCCTGACCTGGCCTTCTGGCCTCTCCTCAATTCTGGGCGCTCCTGTCCCTTTTAAACAAATTGCCTTCAGCCCAAGCCAGATTTAATTTCCATTGCTTGCAACAAAGGAGAGCTAATGAATCCCTGCTCTAACCTGTCTTATAATGGCAGCCCCTGACATCAGATCTCTTCCTAGCCTCTGTCATGCACCATGCATGTGTCCTGGTGAATCTACAACGCCTCCTTTATCAGATCAGTGCTTTTAAATGTCACTTACTTGGAGCGCCTGGATGGCTCAGTCAGTTAAGCATCTGACTCTTGCTTTCGGCTCAGGTCATGATCTTGTGGTTTATGGGTTCAAGCCCTGCATCGGGCTGTGCACGGACAGCGTGGCACCGGCTTGGGATTCTCTCTCTGCACCCACCCCCTCCAGCTCATGCTCTCTCTCTCTCTCTCTCTCTCTCAAAATAAATAAATAAATGTTAAGAAAAAAAGTCACTCATTTGTTCGCTGGGCAAATACTTACGGAGCATCTGGTCATCGTATTAGGTGCTGGGGATGTATCAGATGAACAAAACAGACAAAATGCTGTGAGTTTACATTCTAACTCTCACGAGTTTACACTCTAATTCGGGAAGAGAGACAACAAATGAAGTAAAACTATATACAAGGTGTTTGATGATGAAATGACTTCTGGAAAACGATGACCCCGAGAAAGATGACAGAGAGAGCCAAAGGTGAGGGGCTGTTGCCACTTTAACAGGAGTTATTAGGGAAGTGTCACCGACAGGGGTCAAAGACAGAGTGGCGAGATCAAGAACCATGGTGCAAAGGGCATTTCTGGCAGAGGGAACAGAAAATGTGAAAGTGCCATGGTGGGAAATTGCCTCCGGGGTTGCAGGAAAAAGAACGCTGGTGTTGCTGGAGCTGAATGAGCAGAGGAGAAAGTAGTAAGTGTTGGCCCCAGGGAAATAATGGGCATGGGGGGGGGGAATCATTAGGACTTTTTTTTTTTTAAATGTTTATTATTTTGAGAGCGAGAAAGAGCATGAGCAGGGGAAGGGCAGGGAGAGAGAGAGAGGGAGACACAGAATCTGAAGCAGGCTCCAGGCTCTGAGCTGTCAGCACGGAGCCCGATGCGGGGCTTGAACCCACGAACCACAAGATCATGCCGTAAGCTGACACTTAACTGTGCTACCCAGGCACCCCAGGACTTCGGTTTTCACGGTGAGTGAGTTGAGACATTGGGGCGTATTGAACAAACCAACACCACCTGGTGACCTAAACGTTCCTTTCTCTTCCGTGCCTGGCGTCGGTCGGCTTTCACAGAGCTTCTGCCACTTGGCATGACCCATGCGTCCCGTCTCTGGCTTCACCGCACTGCTCTGAGGCTCTGCAGCAGTCGGGTCGGTGTCTGCTCTCCCACCGGAATGCCCCACGCACTTCCACGCCTTGATCCACACTCTCCACCCGAACCATAGTGTTCATCAGGGGCCATTCCTGCTCCCGCCTCGTTCCCGAAGGTTTCCTCCGTTGAGCCAGGGTAGAGCAATCTTGCCCACTTCTGAACCTCTCGTGGCCCGACATCCACACACGCCAGCCGAGATTGAGCACGTACCCTCTTGTATTTTATTGACTGTTTTTCGTGTGTGCCTGCCTTGTCCACCAAAAAAACTACGGATTGTAAACTCTTGGAACAAAAAGCACCGCGTCCTGCTGCTCTCGGAGCCCCTTGAGTGCATGATGAAAAGCAGCTCCTTGTTGCTTGAAACAATTTCCAAGGCGCTCAGCATGTCTGGGTTCTGTTTCAAAGGTTTACAATGGCCCCTTCTTTCCTGGGGGTCTTGGAAAGTTACAGACGAATGTGTAACTACATGGTTTGCTCAAGTAACAGAACAGAGTTACAGTGTAAGACCAATCATCACAGTCCATTAAGTTGGGGTTGTTCAGGGAAAGTCAAGCTCCAGGCCTTGGTCGAGCAATCAAGGGACTGGAGGCCATGCAAGCCGGGGCCTTGCCGGGGCCCCGAGAACAAGCCGTGATTGTCCATTCTGCCATAGTGTGCCATTGGAACTTGCTGGAATGGAAATGCATTCTTCAGCTCTGCAGCCGAATGGCGCACACAGCCCTGGGATCCCAGATCCTGTGCGAGGTTAACTAGCCTCCTATAAACATTAACACCCCTGGGAATGGCGTGCTGTAATTACGGAGGACTCTACCCTGACCCCTAAAGTACTCGCTGGTTTACAGAACTCGATCTATAGACCAGAGTGTAAATGTAATTTGCGTGGCCATGGTTATAGCAGTCACAGCTCTGTAAACAGGCTGCCTGGGCTGAGGGCGCCGGGTTTGTGTTTTAATGGGAGCGCACCTGTAAAACCTGGGTGCAGAAGCTTCCAGAGACTGACCTGGACTGAGGACCCCTCCAGATCCTTCATATTAACCTCCCTCTACTGCTCGCAAGAATGCCAAGGGCGCAAATGGAAATGGTCCAAGACAAACAAAGGCCCGTTACCCGGTTCTCACTCCCAGGGATTTTCTCTGACGTGAGAGAAAGAAGCTTTGCCTATTTCTCAAACTCTTCCATTAATAGTTACTAGAGCCAGGAGACCCGGGATTAGTTGTATCAATGCCATTGTGTGGTTGTGTGAGGTCGGCCGTGTGACATTCCTGGTATCTGAATAGAGGCAGGGGCCGGAGGATCTCCGATGTCCCTTTCCATTTTCACATTCTGTGAGTCTGTGTTCCTTTGAGCCCCAGGGTTGTGCCTGCCTTTGAATGAAGAAATGGAGATCGTAGCTGTAGTCTCTGGAGCAGAAAAAAGAACTTTAAAGATAATCGAGTTGTTTGGGCCTATTGTGAATGGAAGACCCAGAATCTTGAAGTCCCACAGCGATTATCTACCTACCTATTTATCTATCTATTCATTTTTAAATGTTTATTTATTTTTTGAGAGAGCGAAAGAGTGCATGTTAGTAAGCACGAGCGGGGGGGGGGGGGCGGGCAGAGAGAGAGAGAGAGAATCCGGAGGAAGCTCCATGCTGTCAGCACAAAGCCCAATGTGGGGCTCTATCCCATGATCCGTGAGATCATGGCCTGAGTCAAAATCAAGAGTCGGACGCTTAACCGACAGAGCCATCCAGACCCCCCTACCCCACCCCCAACAGCTATTTACAGGGCAAAGTTTCAAGCCCCAGACCTCTGGTTCCTGATCTAGGGTCTTCCCATGATCCCCAGGGCTTTGTAAAAGTGACTTTTCTCAAAGATTGAGACAGACGCTTCACAGAAGAGAACTATATGAATGGTCAATAGGAACGCAAAAAAGTGCTCAACATTATTAGGCGTCAGGGAAATACAACAGAAACCCACAAGACACTGGCTAAAAGGAAAATAAAGACAGACGGTACCAACTATTGATGATTATATGGAGAAACATGGCTGGTGGGGATGCGAAATGCTGCCACCACTTTGCGAGCAGATATCAATTCATTTTGTTAAGATTAAAAAAAGCTTATTTATTTTTGAGGGAGAGAGAGAGAGAGGAGAGAGAGAGAGGGAGAGAGAGCACACAAACAGGGGAGGGGCAGAGAAAGAGGGAGACGCAGAATCCGAAGCAGGTTCCAGACTCTGAGCTGTCAGCACAGAGCCTGACGCGGGGCTCGAACCCAGGAACCGTGAGATCATGACTTGAGTTGAAGTCAGATGCTCAACCGACTGAGCCATCCAGGCGCCCCGGGTATCAATTCTTATACAGTTAAACGTACACTTAGCGTATGACCCAACAATTCCAATTAGGTATTTACCCACGGATCATGAAAATGTGCACCGTAAACTTGACCATAAATGTTCATAGCAGCTTTATTCAATAACAGCTCCAAACTAGAAATGATACAATGACCATCAGCAGGTAAATATTGTGATATATCCATGTCGTGAAAAACTACTTAGGATTAAAAAAAAGAACCATCTGCCATTATAAGCAGGAACAGAGACGAATCAGGGTGCCTGGGTGGCTCAGTTGGTTAAGCGTCAACTTTTTTTTTTTAACTTTTTTTTAATGTTTATTTTTGAGACAGAAAGACACAGAGTGTGAGCAGGGGAGGGGTAGAGAGAGAGGGAGACACAGAATCTGAAGCAGAAGCCAGGCTCTGAGCTGTGAGCATAGCTTGAACCCACGAACCACGAGCTCATGACCTGAGCTGAAGTTGGACGTTCAATCTTCTGAGCCACCCCGGGCATCCCAAAGCATTGACTCTTGATCTTGACTCAGGTCATGATCTCACAGTTCGTGGGTTCTAGCCCCGTGTCGGGCTCTGTGCTGACAGCTCAGAGCCTGGAACCTGATTTGGATTCTGTGTCTCCCTCTCTCTCTGTCCCTCTCCTGCTCACACACACTCTCTCTCAAAAATAAATAAAATATTTAAAAAATTTTTTAAAAAAAGAACAGAGATGAATAAACCTGGACTAAAGAAGCTAGACATACGAGAGTACGCACTGTAGAATGTCATTTGCGGAAAGTTCTGGAAAAGGCAGACATGGCGCTTGCTCAGGGAGCTGGGGTGAGGGTAGGTTGCAAAGGGACACGAGGAGCCACTCGAGGTCACGGACGTGTTCTCTCTCTTGATTCTGGCGGTAGGAACACACACACATACATTTGTCAAAACGCAACCCCCCCCCCCCCCGTATACTTAAAATGGGCATATATTCTTGCATGTAAATTATACCTCAATAAAAGTGGTCAAATCGATATACTGAGAACAAACTGAGGGTGGATGGGGGGTGGGAGGGAGGGGAGGGTGGGTGATGGGTATTGAGGAGGGCACCTGTTGGGATGAGCACGGGGCGTTGTATGGAAACCAATTTGACAATAAATTATAAATATAAATATAAATATAAATATAAATATAAATATAAATATATATAATAGCGATTTGCCCCAAATCACTGTGGGTGCTGTGCAATCACAAAGCATGCGTGACTTTGAAGTTTCTGATCAGGAAAGCGCCTCGGAGGCAGCGGCCCTAGGGTGGGGGGCTGGGGGGTAGGGGGGTAGGGGGGCAAGGCCCCTCCCTTGAGTGCGCTCGCACACAAGCGCATCCCTTCAGGACCCGGCTCCAGCCAGGCCCTTCCGTGCCCGCGGGAGCAGAGCTGGCCCCAAGCCAGGGCAGACGTGGAAAAGCCACGTTGCCTTTTTCATCTCTGATGGAAAGCCCTTGTTCGGCTGGGCCGAGATGTGTTTACAAATCCGTGTTCTGCTGTGGTTTAGATCCGCAGCTGGGAGCGGGGACACGGCTCCTCTGAAAGGAAGCAGGCCCTTCAGGGAACAGACATCCCCAGAGGAGGTGAGTGGAGGAGGAGAGCCGGCCCGTAAGGACCTGACACGTCCCGGGAGGCCAGGGGTTGAGGCGTGGGTGACGGGGACGGGGGCAGGCGTTAACTACAGATTTTGGCACGGCCGGTACGGCCTTGACCTCGCATCTCCTTTGGTGTCTGACTGTGGAAGAAAGGGGCTTTTTAATAAAATGTAACCGATCCTCGCCGAGGATCCAAGCGTGTGAGTCAACGTGTCAGATGCTTGGGGATGTGAGATGCGTAAAAAAAAAAAAAAAAGGTTTCTTTGAAGAAGTGTTCGGTCTAAAGAAAACTCTGTACGTAAATCACGATTCGGCCCTGCCCCAGGCCCCTTCCGTGAAGCTGGAGCCCTCTGGGGCCCCTAGCCTCGGACACCCAGCCCCGCACCTGCTCGCCTAGAATGACCTTGTACTTTGGCCGGCCTCTCTCCAGCGTGTTTGTACTCACGCTCTGGAGCCTCAGGCCTGCCTCAGCCCCCCTGGTCCACGTGTCCCCTATTTCCTCTGAAACCTGCCCCCGCCTAGAGGGTCCCTGCCCAGAGGAGTCTGTCCACCAGCTTACCCTCCCCCTCACAAGGAAGAAAAATTGATGGACCCCAGGACTGTACTGCATTCTTCTGCTTTCCAAATTAGAAGTCCTGGAACAGAATCCATTTTCAAACGCAGTCCCAGATCCACAAATAATTAGTTCTCAAAAACATAACCAAGGGAGGAGAGACTGGCTGGCTCCGTTGGCTGAGCGGCCCCCTCCCTGCTCACGCGTGCTCTCTCTCTTTCTCTAAAATAAATAAAATGAAAAGAAAAAAAAAAAAAACATGACCAAGGGATGGAAATTGGGTCGAGCCAACTTAAGTCATTCCGGAAACTGACATCAGTATCACCTTTATGGCGAATAAAAGGCACGTATTGGGCAACAGTGGGCCATCGAGTTAGTCGTATTTCTATCCTGATCGTTTGCTGCCCTTCCCAAGAAGCTTCAGTAGCTCCCCATTGCCGGTGGGTGCTAAAAGAAATCTCTGCTCGGTCCCTGTGCTGTGCATCGAGGATTGAGTGTCGCATAAACCTAAGGCGGCCGGAATGTTACACACTTCAGCGTGGACCTTACGAGAACCAGTCCCGTGTAATGGATGCCCCAGTGACAACACAGGGTAAGAACCATTGGTCCCAAGGGAGACTTTTTGGTTCTCAGTCATCTGCCGTAAAGGACTTTTCAGAATTCTCCTTTGTGTATATCATTTCCCCCCCCACCCCCCACCCTGCACACACACATTTGGGGAGATTTGCTGAGCCTCCTTCAGAGCAGTGCAGCTCTCCTTTCCTGGCAGGCTAATCACTTCACCCCCAATAGAGACTATGTGTTGGTCTTCAGTTACCGAGCTAGACTGATTTGCAGAATTCCGTAACACCTAAGTTCACCTGACCAATCTGGTATCCCAGTAGGTGTCCGACATGTGCCTTTCCTTTTGGGCCAACGAGGGTCAATGCCCACAAACACTTGGGCGGTCATTGACTTGGTTTCAGTTGGCAGATTATCGGGATATTACTATTTTCTTGAGCTTCCCTAACATCTGCTCGCCAATTTGAATCGCTGCACCAGTGAGTGATCGACTCGGAGTGATGGTATTAGGGTTACAGTTAATTCACTTCTCGTTGTGTGTAAACGTCTCTTCCAACATGTGGCAGGAGCTGCCCACGTGTCTGGAAGGCAGGTCTACAAGAGCATGGACCACATTTTAGGGGTGTTTTATAGTGAAGCCATTGTTGGCACAGCTTGCTTTTTCTGTCATCTGTCTTGTTTTCCGTCGATGCAATCGGTGTAAAAATTCATTGCGGTGAGGGGCGCCTGGGTGGCTCAGTCGGTTAAGCATCCGACTTCAGCTCAGATCATGATCTCACGGTTTGTCGGTTTGAGCCCCACCTCTGGCTCTTGGCTGTCAGCGTGGAGCCCATTTCAGATCCCCTGTCCTCCTCTCTCTGGCCCTGGCCCTCCCCCGCTTGTGCTCTCTCTCTCTCAAAAATGAAGAAACAGTAAAAAAAAATTCATCATGGTGGTAAAAGTCTGTATCTTTGCTTCAAATTCTGGTTTGATCCTAGCCTTTCCTGGAATGATCTCATTAGCAAAATGCCAAAGGTGTCATGGGATGTCTCTGCATGTTATTGGTGGACAGTCGCTATTCTCAGGAAGGGGAAGGGCACGAGGACATCCATAAAGTTCAGCTGCAAGGTCGCATCACTGGAGGATCCATTACACAGGGCTGGTCACACAGGCCCAGGGTGAACTGTGTAAACCTCAGGCCATCGTAGGGTCATGCGGCACTCGATGCCCTATGCACTGTTGAGATCATGACGTGAGCCAAAGTCGGACGCTTTATCGACTTAGCCACCCAGGCACCCCTGGAGACATTCTAGAGAATGCACACATATATTGAGTACTTCCAATATCTAATGCTCTCTATATATCAAGTAAAAGATAAACAGAGGCTTGAAATGCCACGACATTATCATGTTGTTCTTCCTGTCTGTTGACATGTTATCTTCCTAGACGTGTTTGGGCTCCATGAGGACTGGGCTTCTGTCTTTCTATCTCTGGATCTGCAGACACCTTGACCAAAGCAACTACCCAGCCATTGGTTGGGGGAAAGGGCCGACATGATTTTTCTTGTTCCTTCTGGGCGTTACCACCAGTTGAGGGCAACAATTGTTAAACCAAGCTTGACCCTGTACCTAAACACGTCAAACCCTTTCGCACCGTTCATCATACTGGAGATGCCAAAATATAAATAATTTTCCACCCTCCCGTATTTAGCTCCTTGTGGTCTTTGTTAAGGGCAAATGTGAAACCATGCAGAAAACTACATACAGATTGACACAAGAGGATGTTCATTACGATGTTATGTATGCCACCAAAAAAAAAAAAAATTAGGAAAGATCTTGAAAAAAAGGATCCAGGGGCATCTCAGAGGTGCAGTCAGTTAAGAGTCCAACTCTTGATTTCAGCTCAGGTCATGATCCTACGGTTCGTGGGATAGAGCCCCGTGTCAAGCTCTGTGCTGACAATGTGGAGCCTGCTTGGGATTCTGTCTCTCCTCTGTCTGTCCCTCCCTCCCACTCTCTCTCTCTCTCTCTCTCTCTCTCTCTCTCAAAGTAAATAAATATTAAAAAAAATAAAAATAAAAAAAGGATCCAAAAACAATAAATAAATTATAGACCATCCATATGGCAGAAAACAGTAGACACTATGGTAATGAAGAACTTTCAGAAATGATGAAATGCTATTATGTCAGCAAATGGCTAAGACAAATAATAAAAATATAAGTAATAGAATTCCAATTAGGGGGACACAGGTACAAATACTATTAGTGATCATTACCAGCCTTTGGCATGCTACATGCCTTACACGTGTTTTTAGTTTGCTTTCTGTTTTATTTGATGTTATTATTGTTATACCAGTTTCCTATTCTTTTGCTCCTTTCTGGGTTATTGTTGTTGATGACGGAGGGTTTTTTTTTTGCTGTTGTTTCTTTTTGTTTGTTTGTCTGTTTGTTTGTTTGGCTGCTATTGCTTTGCTTACTTTGCTTCATTTCTCTTTGTATAGTCTATTCTTCTGTCCTTTTACTTTGGAATTGGCAGGATAGTTTTTTAGTAGGGGCAAGATGTCTCTCATAAATAGCCTAAGACTCATTTTTTTCTGTATCAGATTTGAAATTAACATCCAGTTCAACGTCCAACTCTTGAGCTCAGCTCAGGTCTTGTTCTCAGGGTCATGAGTTCAAGCCCCACACTGGGCTCGGCCCTGGCCGTGAAGCCTACCTAAAATAAAAAATAAATAAAAATAACTCTGCTTTTTATTTTTCTCTGACTTCTGTTCTCCCTTCCTCCATATAAATTTTATCTAGTGTTTTACTTGTGTTTTGTAACACAACAGACAATTAATGACAGTAACCACTTTTTTACTGTCCACAGTCATGTAAATTTCCCGACAAGGTTCGTAACATTTCTGCGAGGATCTGTTCATTGTAAATTCTCTTCATATTTGCCGTCTTGGAAACGTTATTCTTTGGATACAACTCTTCCAATTATTATGATTCTTTCATGTCATTACATGTTGCCATTTTTGGCTTCAGGTATTTTGAAAGTCTACCTAAACGGCGCTCAGATCTCACTTCCCATTCTTCGTCTCCCTGTGCCTGCACCCATGCTCTGCTTTCCGAAGCAGGCTCTGAGCTGTCAGCATAGAGCCCGGCGCGGGGCTCGAACCCACGAATCGTGAGATCATGACCTGAGCCGAAGTCGGACGCTCAACCGAATGAGCCACCCAGGGGTTCCATTAGACCGCCGTTTAACTGGACATTCCCTCACCCGAGGGTGGTTGGCTTTTCCACACTATTTCAGTGTTCCACACAGGTGGCGATCACGTTTGCTATAAATGTGACCTTGGATACATATGTGAAAATTTCTGTAGGGTAGAAACTGGAAACAAATTTGTCGTGTTGTGAGCTGAGCATCTTTACGTAGGCTAATTAATGTCAAAATTAATTGTTCCAAATTATACTTCTCCCTGCAGTGCGTGAAATGTTTGTTGCCTTGCGTCTTCCCACACTTGATGTTATCAGATTATTTAATTATGTCCAATCTGACGGGAAAGATACGCCATCTAATTGCTGTTTTCAATGGAGTCTTCCTGGTTGTTCATGGGCCCAAGCATCTCCCCATATGTTAACCAACCCTTTGGAGCTTTTTTTTTTTTTTTAATTGAGTTGTCTCTTAATAGCCTGTCCCATTATTCTCTTTGCTGGTTTAGTTTTTGTTAAATTTTTTAGGAGTTCTTTATACATTGGAAATACTGGAAACTTACTGAAGAGCATCCCTTTCAATATAGCCTCTGCTCAATTCAGAAAGAATTTGGTTCTTTTGGAATCCCTATTAAATGGATATTGAAATACTGCTTTATATGTGTAAGTTTCTTAAATTTCCTCCCTCCTTCCCTCCCTTCCTCCCTTCCTCCCTTCCTTCCTTCCTTCTCTCCTTCCTTCCTTCCTTCCTTCCTTCCTTCCTTCCTTCCTTCTTATGTCTGGTCTCTGCATGTTTTATGTGGTATTTTAAAAAAAATTTTTTTTTCAACGTTTATTTATTTTTGGGACAGAGAGAGAGACAGAGCATGAATGGGGGAGGGGCAGAGAGAGAGGGAGACACAGAATCGGAAACAGGCTCCAGGCTCTGAGCCATCAGCCCAGAGCCTGATGCGGGGCTCGAACTCACGGACCGCGAGATCGTGACCTGGCTGAAGTCGGACGCTTAACCGACTGCGCCACCCAGGCGCCCCTTATGTGGTATTTTTAATTCTATCTTCCAATTCACTAATCTTCTTCTGCCAGTCCTACTATTCAGCCTACTAATTTATTACAGTATTCATTTATTTTAAAAATATTTATTGACTACACACACACACACACACACACACATATATACATATACATGTATATGTATATATATATATATATATATTTCAGATACTGTCTTAAGTGCTAAGGCTTAAACACTAAACAAAGCAGACAAAACAAACAAATTCTGCCTTCAGGTACATTACATTCTATTAGGCGAAGTTCTGAGCTTTACTTCATATTCGTTATCCTTTTGGTTTGCAGGTATAAAAGGTTTGGTTCTTTACAACTCTTTTGCAAATGATCCTTTTTTTAAATTATTGCATACGAGACTCACTTCTTTCTTTTATCTCTCTTTCATCCATTTTAACATACCGATTTAATATTCTGTTTGGATTGTTTCTCGTTCCTTGGGTATATTGTTTGGGTTCTCATCTGCCGGCTCCTCGTGTGTCTGGTCATTTTTTGACCTTGAGCTCGTATCTGAGCCTAAGCCATAGACCGAAAGCAGCCTCCCAGGAAGGCATTTTCAAGCAGTAGTGGGAGGACTGGTGCTCCTCATTCGGCTGAAGGACAGGGATTCGGGTGGTCTAGCTGGAGTTAAGCAGGGTAGGAGTGAAAAGCCAGAGGGTGGGGTAGGTTAAGCCCTGTGACTTAGCTGTTTACCTGTAAATCTCCTGTAATAAAATACGCTTAAATTCTAAATCGCTGCTGACTTAGCAGGGACAGAAATTACCAAAGGAGGCATGGCTTGTGTCGTGCTTTCACACTCACACACTAATAAGGGAGAAGCCTAAATTTTGGAAGGTTGTGCTTGTGGTGGAAGTGACCAGTAGTAATAAATGAATGGTCACCTTCCACATGAAGACATCCGTGCTCGTTTCACTAGGGGGCTTACATTGTAGCTAATCTCTATTTTTTTCTTGCTGGGAACAGTAGGGAAATCCCAGGTACACAACTGAGACACGATGTTCAGTTAGTGGCGAGTCTACGGTTCAACGGCTGGACCTTTCCCTTTAAAGTTCCATGGAGATCGTAGGACCTAGAGCGGGTCAGGGGCCAGAGAAACAGCCACACTGATTCAACCCGCGTACAAAATAATGTTTTCTAGATTCAGAACCTAAATACTCCAGCTACGTTCCCAGGCTTCTCTCTACATGTTGCCAGAACTATTTAGGCAAGTGACACTAGACCATTTTGGCTCCCTAAACTCCGCCTCCCCCGAATAATCAGAAATATCCATTTATGTTGGTCTCGTGCAGTGAGGGCTCTTTAATAGTAATGGAAAACGCCACACCAATTGGCCTCAAACATAAGAAATTTATGGCCACATGACTGGAAGTCTAACTATAGGGAATGGAATCTGGGGTTGGGGAATCCAACAGTTCAGCATCATCACCACGGACATAGATTCTCATGGGTTTATTTTTGTTTTTTGTTTTTTTTTTTTTTTTTTGCTTGGCCATCCATGATGCGAGCTTCTGGTGGGTAGCTCCTCTCACAACTGTAGGATCCAATGGGAGAGGGAAAGAGCCTCTCCCCCAGGCATACGATAAAATTCTTTCCTCCCGTGTGATTGTTAGATGCACGCTTTGGACCGATAACGGTTGCTAGGGGCAGGCCATGCACTGCTTGGTTTCCGTCCAGGCTCCTCCAACAATCTGATGAAATTGTTCGGCTTTGCTTAATCAATCCTCAGCTCATTCCTGGAGCTGGGATTCTTTCCGGGAGCACCATGGATGTTACAAAATGGAGAGGTGGAAAACGCATGGGGGAATGGGGAACACAACTGGGAACACAACGTCTGCTGTACTGTTTAAAATCCTCCAGTTAAAGGGTGGAGGAGGGGAGAAGAAAGAGGAAGGCGAACCAAGCTTGGTCGAGCAATTTTCTGGCACCACGAACCACAGACTCAGTGACGCAATAGAGAATATCCACCCTGATGTGTAATTGATTAGGAGGTGGCCCCTTTTGCTTGATTCGTGGCCGAACACCAACCAGAATGAGTGACAGGAATAGAATAATTTTAGCTACGCTCTCTTTTCTTTCCCCCCTCCTCTCCCCCCTCCTCTCTTTCCTCCTCCCTTCCCTTCCTCTCCCTTCGCTTCCTTCTCCTCTTTCTTCTCTCTCTGTTTGGCTCTTTGCTTACTTCTTAAAGAGATCATTACTCCTCCCCTCAGCCCATTACTCCTAAGACCACGGTTTGGTCCCTCAACGAGCAACAAGTTAAAATAAGAAAAAGAAAAAAAACCAAACTTTCTCAGCCAGATCATGTGTTTGGAACTACATCAAAATTCTGTTTTTGTGCCTCCCACCCCACTATAAAAGAATACATTCCTGCTAGACCCTAAGAGGTTAGGAAAGTGAGCAAGTTAAGTCCAAACACATACCAGAATAAATTAAATAACAGAGTTAAGGAATTTAAATAAATAAGGCATGATTTTGCAGAAGTGGTAAATTATGTTTTGAGGAGGAAGTCTTTGGTTCAAGGCTATTTGCTTGGAAGTGATCTTGAAAAGTAGACTGGACTAAAGGAACGTTTTAAAAGGCAAGACAAAGGATGAATTTGGGACTTTTGGACTGGCTAGTACAGCAGGGCTGTTAGCAAATGGATCTTTTTTTTTTTTTTTTTTAACCTGGAATGTTCTACAGGGTGTGCTGCGTAATTTAGTTTGCAATGAAGCTCAAATAAGAGTTATTTAAATTTGCCATAGGGAATTTACCCTGGGAAGCGCCGATGAAATATTTTGGTGAGAGACAAAGGCAGCGAGCTAAGGTAGTGAGCTACCAGGGAAATCTCCAAAGAAAGCTACACTGCCATGGCATTTGAGCGTGAAGGTTGGTTGTGGCTTCCGATTTTAGATTTAAGTTTTGATGTACCTGCAAGTCTTCTGCAGACTCGGGCGGGTGTGACACCCTCAGCAGACAAGTTTTCATAGCATTTGCTGTGCATCCAGAACAGGTCCCTTAAACGCCCCTGAGAGCGATCTTAGTTGGGGTGTCCAGCACCCGCAGGGTGTGGTGTCCCCAGCAACCCCCCGGGCCCGACCCAGAGTCTCTGCTAGGACTCCTGCAAATGGTGGAGGTAATTTGAAGGCACGTCTAGGGAGCAGAAAAGCTATAGCGAGCTCCGCCATGCGCCCAGGTAGGAGAGCCTCTGGAACCCTCCCCACCTCCCCTGCAGGAGGTGCATGTGTTGATAACACAAACTCTAGGGACAATCCCACCAGCCTATGGAGGAGGGACACAGGGAACCCATGGGTGATGGAGCCTGCTCTCTGTCACCAGGTCATGCGCTCCCTTTCCTGTGTCCTAATCCAGGTTCAGACACAAAAGGTTCTCTTTCTATGGACAGCAGAAGGTGGAATGCAGTTTCCCATCTCTATTCCCGCGTGAGCAGAGTTCGGGGCCTTCCTATTACACATTGACTCGCTCCTTTTTCATGATCCCATTTTCCCTCTGATGTTAGCCCTTTGTATATAGTACATCAGGAATTCATGAATACCTTCTTGTTGTAAGAAAGTTTTGAATAGAGGGGCGCCTGGGTGGCTCAGTCAGTGAAGCATCCCACTTTGGCTCAGGTTATGAGCTCGCAGTTCGTGGGTTCGGGCTCTGTGCTGACAGCTCAGAGCCTGGAGCCCCCTTCCGATTCTGTGTCTCCCTCTCTCTCTGCCCCTCCCCCCGCTCACATTCTGTCTCTCTCTCTCTCTCTCTCTCTCTCTCTCTCAAAAATAAATAAACATTAAAAAAATTTTAAAAAAGAAAGAAATTTTTGAATTGAGAGATTACAAAACTTCCTTTTTGACCTGTTAAATGCCATCCCGGGTCGTTCTCAGCTTGGTGAGGAACTTTTCTTACTTTTCCTGTTCATTTGCATTCACATAAAAGTCGAGTTAGAAGTACATGGTTCTGCCTCATGATTACTTTCATATAATTAGAATGATTCTCTAAAAAATTTTTTGTAAGTATTTCATTTATTCTTGAGAGACAGAGAGACAGAGTGTGAGCAGGGGAGGGGCAGAGAGAGAGGGAGACACAGAATCCGAAGCAGGCTCCAGGCTCCGAGCTGTCAGCACAGAGCCCGATATAGGGCTTGAACTCACAGACTGTGAGATCATGACCTGAGTTGAAGTCGGCTGCTTAACCAATTGATCCACCCAGGCCCCCCCTTGAAGGATTCTTTATAAATAATTTGCTACATGTTTCTTGGAGATCTTTCTGCACGCAAAAATGTGGACCCACTTTATTCTTTGTGAGGACAGCAAAATCTTTAATAATGTGTGAAATATTCACCTTCTGATATTTATATGCTTTTCATTTTTAAATAATGAGCAATATTGAAATAAAAACCTGCATATTTATTTCTCTGTGCCTCTGATGTTTTCTTAGATTCATACTTATAATTAAGCTTCAGTTATGTCTTCTGACCCTCAGAAGGCTTGTATTATTTCAACTACCAATAGTGTGAAAAAATCACTGAAATGTATCAACTTGAGATTTCATTAATTTACTTCTGTTTCTGCAAGTTGATTAGTAAAAACTAGTTTAACATTTTTTGTGTTTTTATTTTCATTTCTTGACTACATATTTATTGGCTTTCGCCCCACTTGGCCAGTATTTTATTCTTATTCTTTGCCCATTTTTTTCCATTGGGCATATTATTTTCATTCTCTCTCTCTCTTTCAGATCTTCTTTATGCAGATACCAATTTTGTGTGTGTGTGTGTGTGTTTTCAATGTTGCAAGTATTTCTTTCCATGTGTTTTGTGGCTTTTCACTTTTGTGTCTTGTGGTAGAGGTTTTAAATTTTAATATGAATAGATTTTGATCTTTTTTCTACATTGTATATTTTTGAGAAATTTTTATTTTTATTTATCTTTCAAAATTACAAGCATAGTTTTTATCCCTTCTCTTTATGTATGCTATGGCGTAGGGCTCTGTATTTATTCTCTTAATAAGGATACATTTGTCCCAACTCCATTTACTGGTCAGTCTGCCTATTTTCCACTGATTTGATTTCCAAGTCAACCATTAAACTAAATTTTTTTCAGTAACTAACTTCTCTATTCGCATGATTTGATTTCAGTTTGTTCCATTGATCTATTTGTCTAGTCCTACAAGGAAACCAAAAATTACTTTCCAGCATACTCAGGTATGTGTTAGGACAGATTCAATGGTATGTGGGGACTGTCATATCGACTCTTAAGAGCCCACTATACACATCTCTTCTCAACTCTGAGATCAGTGACATCACACTGATAGCATGAAATAATTATTCCAGCACCAGTTGTTGAAAAAGACTATCCTTTCTCCACTGAATTGCCTTTCCGTCATTGGCAAAAACCAATTGCCAATATTCGTGTGGGTGTATTTATAAGATTTCTCTTCTGCCCCATTGATCTGTGTGCCCGTTCCTTTACCAATACCACGCTGTCTTGTTTACAATAGTTTTACAATAAATCTTAAAATCAAATATTCTCACTCAGCCAACTTTATTCTTCTTTTTCCAAGTTGTTTTGGCTATCTCTTTGCTTTGTCTTTCCATATAAATTTTATAATCAGCTTGTCTATACCTACAAATAGTCCTACTGAGATTTTGGTGGGAGCTACATTAAATCTCTTGATCAATTTGAGGAGAATTCATATCTTTATTATGCTGAATTTTTAAATCCATGAACATGGTATGTCTCTCCATTTATTTAGTTCTTCTTTCACCCATGGTTTTCAGTGTTCAGCATATACATCTTTCACATGTTTTCTTATATTCGCACCTAAGTTTATGTCATTTTTGGAGAAGCTATTGTAAATGTATTGTTCTAAAATTTCATTTTCCACTTGTTCGTTGCTAGTAAATGATAACATGATACATGATTGATTTTTGTGTATTGACCTCATATCCTTTTATATCAGTAAACTCATTAGCTTAAAGAGTGTTTTTGCTATTGTAAGCTCCTTGTATTTTCTACATAGACAATCATGTTGTTGACAAATAAGTATAGCTTCTTTCTTTCTTTCTTTATTCTTTCTTTCTTTTTTCCTTCTTTGTCTTTTTTTTTAACCAATTTGTGTGCATTTTATTTCTTTTTTCTTGCTGTATTTTACTGACTAGGGCTTTTTGTTGGGAGTTGAATGGGGAGTGGTGAAACATTCACCCTTCCACTGCTAACTATCATGTTGGATATATACTTTTGCAGATGCCCTTATCAGGTTGAGGACGTTCCCTTCTATTTCTAGTTTGCTAAGAGATTTTATCATGAACGAACATTTACTTTAGATGGCTGGGAAAGACATTGAAGAAGAGATCTGAAGGAAATAAGAGCGGCAGCCATACATTTATATGGGAGAACAGTGTTTCAGGAAGATGGGAGATCGTGTGTAAAGGTCCTCAGAAAAGTTCCAGGCGGGCATTTCAGGGAATAGCTAGGATTTATAAAAATGTTTGGAGTGGAGTGAATAAAGAAGGAAGGGTAGTAGAAAGATGAGGTCAAAAGATAGCCTAAAGCAAGATCAGATAATGCTCTGGATGCTGATGTGAAAACTTTGGCTAAAAACTTTGGGAAATAGGGAACCATTTGGAGTGGGGATTGGCTTTATCTGACTTACTTTTCAAAAGGTTCATTTTGTCTGCGACGTGGGAACTAGAATACAGGAGACTAAGTGATGGTCAAATAGGAAGATACTGATTATTGATTACTGCAACCCAGAATCCAGCTGACAGTGACTTGAGGTAGGGTAATAGCAATGGAGGGGTGAGAAATTGTATTCTGGATACATTTTAGAATTTTCTAGTCACCAGGAGACTGGAAGAATGGGGGTGTTAAATACCAAGAAAAGAGTGGTGATGAAAGCGATCTTTTGAGCACTCACTGTGTTTTAAATTGTTTTTAATGTTTATTTTTTGAGAGAGACACAGAGAGACACAGAGAGACACAGAGCAGGAGTGGGGGAAGGGCAGAGAGATAAAGGGAGACACAGAATCTGAAGCAGGCTCCAGGCTCCAAGCTTTCGGCACAGAGTCCCATGTGGTGCTCGAACCCATGAACTGCGAGATCTTGACCTGAGCTGAAGTCAGATGCTTAACTGACTGAGCCACCCAGGTGCCCCAACACACGCACTGTATTTTGGACACTGCCCTAAAAGCTTTACGTGGGTCAACTGATTTCGTTCTTGCTACAGTTCCAAGAAGTATGGATTATAAATATCAGCCCTTTTCTCATAAAAATAAATGCGCATACAGAGGTTAAGTGACTTTTAAGCATGCCCAGCAAAAAAACAGGCCAGGGTGTGACCTCAAGCATTTGGGCTCCAGAGTCTATGCCCTTCACCATCAACTAGAACTATCACTTAAAGTTTCTCAAAATCCCATCTGTTTTCAGCTATATCTCCTTCTTATTATAAATTGTCTATTCTCCTTTTATCCTCGATTCAACTTCCTAAAGGTTTATCTATTTTGTTGCTCTTTTCAAAGAACCAGACTTTGGTTTTATTGAGCAGCTGTTCTGCCTTTTTTTCCCCCCCCATGTTATTAATTTTGGCTTTTATCTTTATTAAATCCTTTCCTCCTCTTTCTTTGGTGTTATTTTGTCTCTCCTTTTCTGTCAACAGTATAAACTATGGAATGATGATAAATGAGACATAAAAGGATTATAAAAAGGATGGGCACAGTTTTAGTCTAGGTGAGAGGGTTGCTACTTTAAGCATCTCCAAGTATTTTTCAGAAAACGAACGTTCCTAGAATTTAAATGGTGTTACGGTTTAAACACATGGCATATGAAACTTGATATAAAATGGTTGTTGAAGAGCTGGTGGCTAGAAATGGGGGGTAGTGAAAAATTACGGGAGAACAAGACTGAATTAGAACTTAGTAAAATTAGTTATAACGAACATCAACATGAATTTACCTTTCAGAAGAGAATTCATTTTTGTTCTCAGTCATCAAGGAAATGTAGGAGGAGTGTCTTTCCCTTGTCCTCATGTGGGCTAATCATGGACACACATTGGGACCCGGTGTTGGGCATTAACACTGATACTCAGCAAGCAGCAGCCAAGGTTCCTTGGGAAGTAATTGATCCCATGTTTTAGCACGGAGAAAATCAGTGTAGGCCTGGACATCAGGGATATATGGCACAGAGCTGAAATGACAAAGGGGCCAGCTTACCCCCGCTTTTTACACCCATCCCTTATCCAAGTGATGATAATTGGAAGACCACAATGCAGGCAGCAATTGTGGCTGATACAAATGAGGTCTGTGGGAACCATGAGAACTTAGGATGCTTTAGAGAACAGATCACACGAAGCGCGCTATGCATGGTTCTCCAACAAAATTTCCAGAAAATAATGTCTTCTGAACAGCAAAACTATATAAACGTTGCATTCAAAACGTGTTCAATGGTTCATGTGCAAATCCGATGCATTCTAGGTTTTGCCACAGGAGATGGTATAACGGTGAACGCGATGGTTAATTTTATCTGTCAACTTGACCGAGCTAAGGGATACCCAGATAGGTGGTAGAACATTATTTCTGGGGGTGCCTGTGAAGATGTTTCTGGAAGATATTAACATTTGAGTAAAGAAGACCCACCCTCTGCAGTGTGGGTAGCATCATCCAATCCTGAAGATCCTACAGGGAAAAGAGAAAAAGCTCTTTTCTTGAGCTGGGATGTCCATTTTTCCCTGATCTTGGACATCGGAATTTTGGACTCCATGAATTACCACAGTAGTCCTGTGGTTATCAAGATTTCAGACTCTGACTGAATTACACTTTGGCTTTCTTGGTTCTCCAACTTGCAGACAGAACAGCTTCTCCGATTCCATAACCACGTGAACCAGTTCTTACAATAAATCTCTTACCTCGATCTATCACCTATCTATCTATCTATCTATCATCTATCTATCTATCATCTGTCTATCCTATTGGTTCTGTTTCTCTGCGGAACCCTAACTAATACAGTTACATAATGGGTTAGATCTCAAGGCTCAAACATTTTCCCTTTGGAACTTATAACACCAGAAGTGTTGGAAAGTCTCAGGGGTTGAAAAATTGGAAGATGGATGATCTCAAAGATACCAAAATGCAAGTGAGAAGTTTTGAATCCCCAGAAGAGACCATTAAACCTCAAAGGCCGAAGAAGTTGACTTTTAATTTAAAGAAGAGGTCATTTCTGGGGTGCCGGGGTGGCTCAGTTGGGTGAGCGTCTGACTGCAGCTCAGGTCATGGTCTTGTGGTTCATGAGTTTGAGCCTGGCATTGGGCTCTGTGCTGACAGCTCAGAACCTGGAGCCTGCTTTGGATTCTGTGTCTCCCTCTCTCTCTGCCCATTCCCTGCTCACACTCTATGTCTTTCTCTCTCTCAAAAATAAATAAATGTTAATGAAAATTTAAAGAAGAGATCACTTCAGAAAAAAAAAGGGAACATCTTGGAAACAAAGAAACTTAAGTGACTGGAGAAGGCCCAGAGGAGATGTGTCCATTAAAAACCTTTGACATGGCAGGTACGTCTCTACTTATAGAATGGGGTCTAGGGGCGCCTGGGTGGCGCAGTCGGTTAAGCGTCCGACTTCAGCCAGGTCACGATCTCGCGGTCCGTGAGTTCGAGCCCCGCGTCGGGCTCTGGGCTGATGGCTCAGAGCCTGGAGCCTGTTTCTGATTCTGTGTCTCCCTCTCTCTCTGCCCCTCCCCCGTTCATGCTCTGTCTCTCTCTGTCCCAAAAATAAATAAACGTTGAAAAAAAAAATTTTTTTTTAAAAAAAGAATGGGGTCTAGCTTAACATGTGAAGCTCAAATTCTGGAAAATATTTCAGGATTTTGTCCAACCCCACATCTTTAACTCGTAACCCAAATTCATAACTTCAGTTGTCAGTTTGTGATGTGATAACGTGGATGGAACTCGAGTGTATTATGCTCTGGGAAATAAGTTAGGCAGAGAGAAAGAACAAATATCATACGATTTCACTCATATGTGGAATTTAAGAAAGACAACAGATGAACATAGGGGAAGGGAAGGAAAAATAAGAAAAAAACAAAAACAAAAACAGAGAGAGGGGCAAACCGTAAGAGACTCTTAAATACAGAGAACAAACTGAGGATTGCTGGGGTGGGGGTGGGGGATGGGTTGGGGGATGGGCTAAATGGATGATGGGCATTAAGGAGGGCCCTTGTTGGGATGAACACTGGGCGTTATATGTAAGCGATGAATCACTAAATCCTACTTCTGAAACCATTATTACACTGTATGTTAAGTAACTTGGATTTAAATAAATACATTTTTAAAAGATGCTCAATTAACTGAGCCACCCGCGTTCTCCTAGAGTTTCTATCAAAGGAAATCTGTTGCATCCCTGAAGGAAGTTTTACTTGGTCAAGAAATATCTTTTAACATTTTGGGGAATGGGTTACACTTCTCTATAAAATATGAAAAAAGTACAATAAATCATTGCGCATTTTTTTGGCAAGTGTTTCTTGAGCTTCTAGATTAGATGATCTATTTCCTGTGACCTCAATGTTTAAAGCTTGGATGATCACTATTTAAGATTATAACCAGATTGTTAAACCTGGGGAGAGAAGGACAGAAGTGCTTGGGAAGGGACATGTAGCAGAGGTGTGTGTTTTGGGTGACATTCTATTCTTTTTTTTCTTTTTAACATTTATTTTTTTTTGAGAGACAGAGAGACAGAGCATGAACAGGGGAGGGGCAGAGAGAGGAGGAGACACAGAATCTGAAGCAGGCTGCAGGCTCTGAGCCATCAGCACAGAGCCCGATGCGGGGCTCGAACTCACGAACCATGAGATCATGACCTGAGCCAAAGTCAGACACTCAACCGACTGAGCCACCCAGGTGTCCCTGAATGTTTATTTATTTTTGAGAGAGAGGGAGAGACAGAACATGAGCAGGGGAGGGGCAGAGAGAGAGGGAGACACAGAATCCGAAGCAGGCTCCAGGCTTCGAGCTGTCGGCACAGAGCCCGACGCGGGGCTGGAACCCACGAACTGCGAGATCACCACCTGAGCTGAAGCCGGACGTTTAACTGACTGAGCCACCAAGGTGTCCCGACCTTGTATTCATAAGTTAGGTGGTGAGTACATGTGAGTTTACCGGACTTTTTTCTTTTTCGAACTTTTCATCTTTTTTCCTAGATTCTTTAAATCTATTGAGAAATGTTAGAAATTGCTAGGCCCACCCCCAGAGTTCCTGATTCAGTATGTCTGGGATAGAGCCTGGGGATCTGCATTTCTACTGAGTTTCTAGTTGGTATAGGTGTTGCTGGTCTAGTAGGGACCACACTTTGAGAACCACTGCTGTAGGGATTCAGTTCACTTATTTTCCAAGTGCTACTTTTACTACGTCTTGTAGGGTAGCCACCTGTCCATTTGCTCTTCTGAGGGAGTCTAACCATACACAGCCTAAGTGACCAGGTAGTGACCTAAAGGAGCATCCATCTGTCCACTGGCCGCTGACCCTTGACCTGTATGACCTCACACAAAAAAAAGGTGAGGTAGACCAATCCACCAGGGATTTGAATGAGGTGACATGGAGGGGAGTTGGATTGTAGACCAGCAGCGATGGGGCTGGTGTGACCATCATGGACCCTGGTTGGATGAAAGTCGCGAATCAAAGAAACGGTGGACATTCACCAAGAACAGGAGATCTAACCATCCCACCTTTTGTTAAGGTTTCCCCATCCTCGCTGCTTCCTCCCTGTCCCTGGAGCCCATCCCAGTGCCAGAAAGAATCAGCCCCTGGGCTTGAATTTCAGTGAAGCCATGAAGAGAAAATGCACCATGAAATTATATGGCTCCTGCAAAAGAGGTTGCCATCTGCTTTTTCTTTAGGCCTTTTCCCCTACACAGTGTATTAAACCATTATGGTCTGGTGCTGTCTCTCCTTCCTGGTAATGCTGTGCACATTAAAAAAGAAAAAAAGAAAAAAAAAAGAGAAGCCTTCATTTAAACAACACAGAATGCAGGATTTTAGACGCTAGTAAATCCCCCAAAGCATTTGTGGATTCTCTACCATTGTCTAAACATTAGTATTAGTAATCTGCAAACTCAATTATTTCTAATTTCCTCTGTCCCAATTTTGGAATGGAAACGTGTTGCCTTTTGCTGCACATCCGTAGGTCGCTCTGTGTGTGTAAAGATTTCTACCCAAAAATTTGTTTCAAATAACACATGACGTTAAGGTAGCTTTTTCTCTCAGCGTCTTTGTCTCTCCCGGATTTCTGAGCTTTGGGGAAAATGTGGTTTGCTCTTTTCGTGGTGAGTAAGACGAAAAACGTCCGTTAGTGACGGGCAAAAACCAACCGAACAAATGTTGAAGCTAAAATGTATTTGCAACCTTCTAGATTTTATTTTAGATTCTAAGGAAGCCCAGCAGTGATTAAGCACAGCGAAAAAACAAGGAGCTCTTCTGGTGCCGGGTCTGAAGACGAACATCTTAAGACGCACTTGGGAAAAGGCCACGTTGGGTTTAAACAAAAGGAAACTGCTGTTACAAGGCACATTTTCATCCTGTCCTTTTTATTGTTTCCAGACACTAGAGCTGTCCCCCCTCACCCTGACACACCCCCCCACCACCCCCCATGCAACCTGTCCTGTTTTCCCCAAGGGAGGGCTGGAACTCTCACGGATAAACCGAAACGTGAGACTGTCTAAGAGTGGACATCTGATACTTCTCAAATTATCAGTTCTTGCTACTGACCTCGCAGGGGGTCTCTCTGTGTGTTGCCCACGATCGTCGCCTTATTCCCCTTTTCGAAGAATCTTAGAAATTGGCCCCGATTCTCTTCTGGTTTCTGGAAGTCCGTCTCTTTTATGGGGAAGCATAGGCTGTCAATCCTCAGCCTGCTTCGGCTTCTTTTCAGGCACCGATTTTTGGGTTTTCGTTTGGCCAGTGACTTGTGGGGTGGGAACGGGGTGTAGATAACTGGGTTTCTCCACTTTGAGCAGTTGGGATGGATCTTCTTAGAGCCTTAGGGTCCCTGTTCAAAACTGTCACGCTCATGGGGCGCCTGGGTGGCGCAGTCGGTTAAGCGTCCGACTTCAGCCAGGTCACGATCTCGCGGTCCGTGAGTTCGAGCCCCGCGTCGGGCTCTGGGCTGACGGCTCAGAGCCTGGAGCCTGTTTCCGATTCTGTGTCTCCCTCTCTCTCTGCCCCTCCCCCGTTCATGCTCTGTCTCTCTCTGTCCCAAAAAAATAAATAAACGTTGAAAAAAAAATTTTTTTAAACTGTCACGCTCAGAGGAACAGAGAGGGGGCGGATTAGGTTTCAGGTCTCTTCTGCGGGGCTGGAAGCCTGTGTGGGGGGGGGCGGGGGGGGGGGGAAGTGGCTTCTTCCAGTCGTCAGAGTCCCCCTTGTCTGCACAGTCCACGGGGCAACTGCTTTGTTTCTCTCTCTCTCTCCTTCCATGCTGAGTGTGTGCCTTGAAGTCCACCACACAGGTGTTGGATGCTGATCTAGAAGAATCTCCCAGGCCAACGCTTCCTTCTTCTCTTTTGACTTAAAGGTCCTCAGTGCGGGTGTGTTTCTGAGCATCAGCTTGCTGCCCCAGAGGGTTTCCCCTTCAGATAAGGCCGATTGTGGATTTGTAAACTCTCTCGCAGTCCCTCCATTGGAGGGAGAATTTCCGGAAAAGTTCAAACCCGTGGTTCACCGTCTTCTGCAGTCCTGAGCCGAGTCAGCCTTTTCTTTGGTCATTTCAGGGGGTATTTGGAACAGCTCCTGGCGGATAGGCCTGGGAGGCTCTTCTGAATGGGATGCTTCAGATCTTCCAATGTTTCCAAGGTTTCTCATCGTTCATGCTTAATCCACCCGAGACATAACCTCTAGAAACAAACTTTCAGCAAACGATGGTCGGCATCTCTCCCCATCTATTTCACGTTTGTTTCTTAAAATAGAAAGGCGCAGAATCCTGTTTCCACTGTATTTCAAGGATGGGATTCCCCCTTGCATCTCGGACTTGCTGTTTGCTTCCTGCCTGAGAGATGAGGCCCCTTCTTCTATTTTCCACTGTATTGACTGACAGTGGCTGGGCTCAGGGTCTGGGCAAAGCCTCTTAACTCCGATAACCAACTCCATCCCATCCCTTCCGTTCGCTCTGGTGTTTTGGCATCTGGATGCCACAGAGACCTGGTCATCGAGAATCGATTCCATTCTACACATTGTAGGGAAATTGATTGAACCGATACGCATTCATCTGAGTATTTACCGACTGCCGGCCACGCCCTTGGACATTCTTCTGGGTCATGAGTTTTCAGGCTTGGAATCCCTGGGTGTATTAATGAGGGTTCTCCTGAGATCCAGAACCAACAGGATGTATATATACGCACAGAGAGATTGACCGTAAGGAATTGGCTCATGTGATGATGGGGCTGGCAAGTCTAAAATGTCAAGGGCAGGCTGGAGACCCAGGGAAGAGTTGACATTGCGGTAATGACCCCCAAGGCAGGCAGTCTGGAGGCAAAATTCCTCTTCTTGAGAAACGGCGGGGGGCGGGGGGGGGAACCTCAGTCATTTCTCTCAAGGCTTCCACCGATTGGATGAGACCCCCACCTAAGACTTCACTTACCTCAAAATCTACTCTTTTCAACTGGACACCAGAGCCTGGCCAACTTGGCAATAAAATTAACCATCACCCCGGGGAAACTACAAAAAACATTGGCGCCTGGGTCCCTGCCCTCAGTGGCTCTGTTTTCATCGCTTTGGGGTGTGGCCTGGGCGTGTGGGATTTTCAAAGGTTTCCGCGTGGTTCCCAGGCAGGTGAACTGCTTTTCGAAGCAGTGAAGGAGACAGCAGCAAACAAAAAAGAGGCACCTCTGCTTGTTCTGAAGTTTGCGTTTAGTGGTAAGAGGTGGAGGGCACACAAGTAAACGAACACTTACCCCTTGAGCTGGTGCTCTGTGCAGAGGAGGAAACGGAGCAGGCGAGGAGATTAACGAGGACAAGGTGGTGAGGGAAGGTCTCTCTGAGACTGAGGTCCACAAGGGAACAGAGGGAGACGGCCCCCTAGGACTGCCGGGGGTGGGGGTGTTTACTCCTGTTGTAGAAAGTGTTAAAGAATCCATTTTTTTGCACAACATGGGGTTCAAACAGGAAGGAAAACTTGGCGCCCAGGGATGCTTAAAAATCTCTTTTCTACCGATACACACGAGGCACCTTTTGAAGGAAACGCAGCTGGAGGCAGATGCCAAATTGGCAGGGAGAGGCGGGGAGGGGAGAGCAGGGGCGCATTATTTCTTGAAACATTTTTACTTTTTTACTTTTTTAATTATTTAGCTTTTTAAATGTTTATTTTTGAGGGAGAGAGAGAGAATGGGGGAGGGGCAGAGAAAGAGGGAGACACAGAATCGGAAGCAGGCTCCAGGGTCGGAGCCATCAGCACAGAGCCCGACTCGGGGCTCGAACTCCCGAACTGTGACATCATGACCTGAGCCGAAGTCGGACGCCGAACCGACTGAGCCACTCGGGTGCCCCTCTTGGAACGTTTTTAGATTTGCAGAAAAGTCGGGAGGCTGGTGTAGAGAGTTTCTGTCCACACCCGATCCAGTTCCCCTATTTTTAGCCGCTCACCCTGGTCTCGGGCAGTTGCCAGAATTAATGAACCAATCGAACAGGAATTAATGTTATTATTAACTTCCATGCTTTCTGCCGGAGTTCCTGGGTTTTTCCCTGGTGTTCGTCTCTTCTGTTCCAGGATCCACATCACGTCGTAACGCGTTACATCGCATTATCGTGCCTCCTAGGGTTCGGGTTATATTCTTATCACACAAATACACCTATTTTTATATACATTTGTGATCCGGTTGACATAGGTAGGGTAGGTCTCGTGGCAGAAGGTGGTCATGAGACCCCCTAGAAAGATCCCTTGATTACCTCCCTCCACCAAGACCTGAGGTTGGGAGAAGTCTCTTAAAGGGAGCGCTGTGACTCCTGACTAGGTGACCCTCAGCTGATCGTTTGGCCTCCTGGAGGCTGGATTTGGTGAGTCGGGTGCCACAGGGTTGGTGCCTTGACTTGGAGCGTGGGATGCCAGTCGGAGGAAGAGTTGTTCAGGTCTGTTCCCGAGGCAGCAGGGACCCATACCTCACGCATGCGCTGCGACTGACGCCTGGAGGCAGGCAGCCTATGGAAGCATCCGACAAATGCTGGGCCAGCCGGCTCACTGACAAATGGCAGGGCAGGGCAGGCCTGCGGATTCCCGTCAAAGAGGAAAACCACCTGTTGTCTCTGCCTGTCTTTCTGCTGCCGTACCGATGCCGGCCAGCCTTAATGCCACCAGGCTGGGGACCGGGATTGGGACCTGGAGCTGCCAGCTCCATTTACCTGTGTGACCTTAACAATGTACTCGGCATCTCTGAGCCAGGCCGGGGTAATTTTACCGGTGTTAGCCATCTCCCGTGAGAACATTTTTCTCCCCCCAGCGCGTCACGAGGACGTCTCTAAAAGACACGAAAATGTAAATGGGTCGTGGCCTAAGGATAAGGCCAGGGAGACACTGGCTCTCATGGTCGCAAGCCTGACTTCGATGCCTTCTCTCTCAGAAGCGGGAGAGGGGAAAGAGAGAAAGCACTCTCAGCGCTGTGCATACGTGTCACCCAAGGCGAAGATGTGCCTCCTCCCTTTCCTGGGGCTCAGCTCAGAGTAACTGGGATCTCCCGAGCTCTGATGGGATGTGGGGGGAGGATTTTGATCTGAACGTCTTCGCTGACGGGCGTTGCCACATCACCGCTACACCCATCTGAGAATTTAAGTTGGGCTTGTATGATATCTTTTGCATAAAGATGGGCTTTGTCCTGAAAAGCCTGTCAAAACGGTTGACTGAACCCCCCCCCACCCCAGAAATCCGAATGGGCGATAATTTTGGTCGCCATCAATGTTTACCAGACCCTGGAGGACGGACTTTTTGACTCGTTTCTCCTGGCAGAAAAAGGCGAAGAATACATCGAGATATTTCCCGTGGTCACGTTGTCTCCGACCGAAGTCAAAGTCTCTTTTGTCTTCAGGAAGGCAGAGATCATTTGCTTCCCATTCTGCCCAACCAGGAAGTCAAGAAGACTGGCACAAGAGGCTTGCGTCAGGCGGGAGAGCCTCGGGTGACCCCGGGCAAATTACTTAAGGGTCTCTAGGTTTGCGTTTTGTTTTTGCAAGGAGCGTAGCAGTTGCCTTGGTCCCATGTGCCAGCCGTTGAGTCCATATGTCTCTTGGCCTGGTGCTTGGCACACAGTAGGTATTCACAAAGTGGACACTCTTGTGAGCTCCGGCTTCATTTGTTAAAATGGAGATACTGTCGTGTACCTTGTGGGTGTTGAGTGCACGCAAATGGCATGAAATCAGGTCCCTGCTGGGCTGAGTCCTGGGTTGTGCCCACGGGTGACATTTGGAAGGGACAGTGGGTCTCAGAAGAAGGAGGCTGGACCCACCGTCAGCCGGTTGAAGGACGTGCATTTACCTGTATCCAGGAATCTGTGGGCTGTCTGGGGGTGTATCCAGTGAACCCACAAAGAACATTAGGAGGCAAAGAGGCTGTTTCAAACCCTTGCGGTGGCCGGAGGAGAGCGACGGCGGATTGATGGGTGCCCGCCAAGAAAGAGCTTTCAGTAGCCATTATCTCGTCTTCCTCCCCTGCATCAAGTTTGGAGAAGCAGACAGTCTAGTGAGAGGAAGGAATTAAGGGAATGGAGAAAAAGCCCACCATGTCCCCTCCTTCTGTCCTTCTAGCCTGTGATGACAGGCTGGAGACAGGAGATTTGTCTTTTGAAGAAAAATTTTTAATTTTTATTTATTTTTGAGAGACAGCGAGAGAGAGCGTGCAAATGGGGGAGAGGCAGAGAGAGAGGGAGACACAGAATCTGTCAGCACAGAGCCCGACACGGGGCTCGAAGTCGTGAACTGTGAGATCGTGACCTGAGCCGACGTCGGACGCTCAACCGACTGAGCCACCCAGGCATCCCGAGACTTTTTTTTTTAATTGGTTGTTTCTGGATACTAAACGCCTGCTTGTTTAGCTTACCAAATGGAAGCTGAAGACTACAGGGGTGAGGTGGGTATGGGAAGAGGCTTAAGTGCGAACTTAAACTTGTTCGCAATTGATGTTCAGGGCATGAAGTCAGGTTCCGTACGTTTGCAGGGCTTGAGAGGGGGGAGACAGGAGACACCGGGCTGTGGGAGCCCTCGCAGAGTCGCAAGAGGATTCTCCATCAGGGAACCAAGTGTCTGGACCGAGAGTAAGACTCCTAATGTGCAGGCGTGTTGCTGAACGCAGTGGCCGGTGCATCGTGGCCACGAGGGTGGGCTCGCGTCTGCTCCTGAGAACTAATTGGGCACCGCAGAGCCTAACATCAGGTTGGTAGTCTGCAATTGGCCACGAGGGCGATATTTACCCTGTAGAAACTGAGAGACACTACAAATCAGGGCTTTGTGTTATTGTTTTTAAAAAATCGACAGCTGGTTTACCAGCACCCCACTGTTGAAAACTATCCCGAGACAGATATTTTGGTGGCACGTCCACAACCCATGGAGGCAAAGCACTGTGTGTATGAAGTGAGAGACATTAGGTATTTTGTGGGCCAAGCATCTCTGCTGTGAGTTCTCGGTCTAGGTGTAGGGTAGAAGCGTTCTCCCTGCTTTCCAGAATCGCGGACCACGGCCCCACCCTTGTGAGTCCTGGGGTTCTGGAACACAACGACGATGTCTGCTGACAGGCGGACAACCCTTACAGCGGGGGCGGTAGGTTGGGCGGAGTGGTAAAGGCCAGCCTTGGGGGGGGGGCAGTTAGAATAGGAGTCACCCAAGGGTGGCAAGGAGATGGAGTTTCAGAAGTGTAAGGTCAACCAGGCCTGGGCCATGAAACCAGGGCATATCTCCCCTTAGAGAACTCAAAAATTATTATTTTTTTTAACATTTACTTATTTTTTAGAGACAGAGAGAGACAGAGCATGAGCAGGGGAGGGGCAGAGAGAGTGGGAGACACAGAATCGGAAGCAGGCTCCAGGCTCTGAGGCATCAGCCCAGAGCCCGACGCGGGGCTCGGACTCACGAACCGGGAGACGGTGACCTGAGCCGAAGTCGGACGCTTAACCAACTGAGCCAGCCAGGCGCCCCGAGAACCCACACGTTCTTGAGTTTTAGGGGTAAATTTTTTGAAAGGACTAGAATTCTCACATGGAGCAAGAACACCTCAGCAGCAGGGACACCAGGTGTTAATGTTAATGCCATCCCACTCATCCACAGACCCATGAGCGTTGGGAATAGAGGTCGGTGGTGATGACACATATAAAGCCTCCAGCCCAAAGAAGGGTGCCCAGTAAGGACTGGGTAAAACCCGGTTTCTCACTTATGGCCATGATTCCCTCCTTCATCTAAAAGCTCTATCAACTTTTAAGGCTAACATTAAAAAGAAGGAAAGGGAAACCGTTGCCCTGTTGGGCCCCGTTGACCGGGACTACAGCTGTCAGTAGGTATTTTTCGTGCAGGCTAAGTTTAGTAGCTTCTGACGATCGTCTCTTGTGTACCTACTTCCTCGCTACGCTGTCTGGTCCACAGCAGGAGTTCAAGAAATATTTGCTGGATGCTACTGGAGGAGATTCACAAACTAAAACCTACCTGAAGGTTGAGTCCTGACTGGGGAGTGGTAACAGCTCAGGGAAAGTCTCATCCGACTCCCCACCCAGTTCTATGTTCTGTCACCTGAGCCTTCCCACCCTGTCCCCATGGATCCACCCAGCCTCTGCCCGGTGACCTCTGATAACAACACGCCAAGCCAGCTCGCTCCGGGGGGCTCAGTCGGTTGAGCATCCGACTTTGGCTCAGGTCATGATCTCATGGTTCATGGGTTCAAGCCCTGCGTAGAGCTTTGCCCTGGCAAAGAACTTCTTAAAAAAATTTCCTTTTTAGTTTGGAAATCATACATATACATAACACATTGGACTTCTTATGGTGTATCTTCTCTGTATGTGCTTCTTCTTTGTTCAGTTACTATTACTTAATAAGCATCTGCAAGGCCATCTAATAACAGAATATATACTGCCTGTATAATATTCTAATATACGGAGGTCTCATAAATATTCAACTATTCCCCTTTTTGAGAATTAAAATATTTTTTTTTTCCTGTCTACCAGCATCCCATTGCTGTGACTGGTATCCTTTTTCACCTTTGAGATTGGAAACACCAGGCCAGAAGGCGCATTTTTAAAACTCTTGGTACGAATTGCCAAAGACTTCTAGAAACTGCATCAGTTCACACCGCGTCGTGGTTGGCATCGAATGATACCGTGAAAAACAAAAAAAAAAAAAAAAAAAAAGGAAAAGAAAATAGGGGGGCCTAGGCAGCAAGCGAAGCATGCTGTGTATTATTTTGCGTTTCTTTGTCACCAAGAAGGATGAACGCTTTCCTTATTAGCGTTTCCGTTGACATTCATAAAAAAATAAATGAATGGATATGTTTGAGTCAGGTGGTACCAGAGGTCTTAGCGGGATGCAAGCTCAAGGCCATCAGTTACAAGAAACAATAGTGGGTACTTTGTGGGCGTAGCGTTACCTCCTCTGTAGAGACGGAAGTGTCCGGAATGACATTGCGAATGCCAGGAGGGTTTTCTAAGCATGGTGCACTCTCCCACTCTTCCTTGACCTTGGCAAAGGCCCAGTGATCAAGCAGAATTCAGCTTCCTCTCATCCAGCCCACCTCCCACTTACTGACCCCCCCCCACACCCTAGATTTAGATCTTAATCTACTCAATCTTACAGATGCTAAAATGGCTCTCATTCCGCCCACACATCTGGTTACATTAGTGGTTCCCTGGCTGGCTTGCCTATTCCCAGCATCTGTCAACCCTATTTGGTCTTTAATTGCTCTTGGGGCATTTGCAGGAAAACCCTGCCTTGGGATCTACACACTCAAATGAAAACAGAGCGAAGTTCTCCAGGCTGGAGCGCATTTGGAAAGAAGCGGTTAAAGTTGATTTTTTTATTATTTATTGCTGAGCCGTTGAGTCGTCATAAAACAAGCGTCCAGCTGACGGCTCTCTTTGGTCTGGTTCAGCCAGCTGTCCCCCGGGTGGAGCCGAAGCGTTTGAAAAAAATCAGAAAAAAAGATGGTGGTGGGGAGGCCACCAAGTCCCCTGAGGCCATTGATCTGTTTTATGATGCAAACACGTGTCCTGTTTCATATTGGCTGCTCTGTGACTGTTGCACCTAGAAACAAAAGCAGCATTTGTAACACCTCCAGGTGCAAAGGCATCGGAAAGATCTGAATACAGCACCAGGGAGAGAGCAGCTCTAAATCACCGAAGATTGGCTTTGGTGCCCAGCGGGTGTTGAAACAGGGATTCTCCCCAGAGACCGGTGTGGACATTGGTCTTGTTTAACTATCCGCTCCTCCCCACCAACCCCCGCTCTGCCCCCAAATTAATGATCCAGACAAACAGGCGCCATGAAATCTTTAAATTGGCAGATGGCATAAGGATCTCCAGAAAGTGCTGTGCCATGCTGGTGGGGATGTGCTTCCGGAAGCTTGGGCACACGGCTGACCTTCTCCCTTATTTGTTTCCCGAGACTGTCTAACTGCTGTGCTGGTCGGAGCCCTCTTGGCTAGAGGGTCTCCTGGTCTACCTCCTTCCTGCCCCTGTGTCTCCAAGAACAACAGGAATTTATGTATTTATTTTGAGAGACCCCGCGTGCACGAGCAGGGCAAGGGCAGAGAGAGAGAGGATCCCAAGCAGGCTCCACATTGTCACCGTAGGGCCCGTCTTGGGGCTGGAGCTCACGAACCTGAGCCGAAATCAAGAGTCCGTTGCTTAACCAAGGTTGAGCCACCCAGGTGCCCCGGGACCTCACATTTTAGAGCCGTATGGCCAGGTGAGATTGTTGCCACCCTCAGCTCTAAGATGGACCTAAGTGGGTCCCTTCATACTAATTTCGCTCCAACCCCGCCTTTTCCACGCTTCTGCTTCAAAATCAACAACGAGCTCTAGGGCTTTCCGCCTCCGCATTTGCCTGGCTGTGAAGGCCTTTCTCCAATAAGCTTTTCTAATTTTATTTTCCACTGCTCCCCAATATGAGAACCCTCCACTGCCCTCAAACTGGTACAGGTTTCATCCTGACCAGAGACCACCCCACCACGAACCTGTAATTAATGTTCTTCCTGCTTAGACACCTCTGTCTGTCTGTCTGTCTGTCTCTGTTTCTCTCCCTCTCCTTCTCCCTTCCTGTACACATTCTACTTAAAGCAATCTTGGGGGCCTCTTAATGTTTAATCAGACCATTAACCACACTTCTCTCTCGGGAGTTCCTATCCCTCTTGAAATTTATGCGTCCAACTCCTAATTAATTACATGTTCATTGCTTCATATCCCTAAAAGTTGCCTACCAGGGTTGCATGGACCATATATTGCCTGGGTTTCATGAACTTCCTTTTTAAATTTTTTTAAATGTTTAATTACCTTTCAGAGAGAGAGACAGTCAGAGCATGAGCAGGGGAGGGGCAGAGAGAGAGGGGGAGGCACGGAATCTGAAGCAGGCTCCAGGCTCTGAACGATCAGCACGGAGCCCGACGAGGGGCTCAAACTCATGAACCTGAACTGAAGTCGGATGCTCAACCGATTGAGCCACCCAGGTGCCCCATCAACTTTCGAGCCAGTACAGTTCAGTGAACCCAATGGCAAGAGAGGCATAAATGCTGAATGGCCGAAATTCTTCAGAGTTAAGCATTCAGGTCATTTAACTTAGCATTGGATACAAATGACATCAGAAAGCCAACAGATGAAGGCCTATCCAAGCTGATGTTCTGAACTTCTGACTTCTGCATACTCCCTAACAAAGTATCATCCAGGGAGACCATTTATCCGGCATCTGTTCTCATTCTCACACATTCTCCATGTTTGGGCAAAATTTCGGTTCAGCCCAGATGATGGGAAGGGAACACTGAGACCCGAATACAGACGCAGCTTAGGAACCGTCGGAAGAGTGTCGAACTCGGGCCCTGCTCGAGGTTCTTGGGTGGTGAAGAGAGCGCTTGAACCCGACGCTTTTTGCGCTTTTGCTCTCTCCTTCAGTGAGAGCCAACTTCCTCTGAGTCTCACGAGGCATCTTAGACATTGAACAGGCTCGCAGACCATCTAACGAGCTAAGTGAAAATGGACGCAGAAACGCCAAACCTATGTTTTTCTTAAAATAAACACGCATAAAACATTTAGACGCACGAGCGCTCGGGGGCAAACCACAGTTGGATTTCAGCAGATCTGAAAACACTTGAAAAGTAGTTGAAGACTCTTTGCTAACCCCAAGACATTTGCAAAATGGTCCAACGTTTTTGTGGCCTCCTTGTTCTTCAGGACCCCCACGGATGCACCTGTCGCCTTGCAGTCAAATCTCCGGCCGATTAACACAAGTCAACCCGTCAAGGAAACATTGGGATGGACATTGGACATCACAGATGGGTATTGGGGGCAATTCATTGTAAGTTTCCTTATTTATCTTTTTCCAGCCTCAGGGATGATCCCTAGCAGATACTTTTCGGTTTTACACTTCGAGCTCTCAAAAGAAAGAAATCCTAATACATCAGCCAGAAGTCTACCCTGCTATCCCTCAAACCTTAATTAAGCCACCAGGAGATTTCCTTCTTTCTTAAACTCTCTCACAAAATCCCATTGACTCTTCCGGTTCGCCATAATTCTTTGAACATTTGGAAACTGTGACATTTAGATGAGCCTCCCCTTTTCGGGATTAAGTGATCATAGTCACTTTTCTCCCAGTTCCGATTTTCCAACACTCTCATTTTTTTCCCCCAACCCCCTTTCTTTTTGTTTCCCTAGATACTTCCTATGGGACAGAGAGTGAGTTTAGCCTTTAGACCCAGACACCTAGCTCCCTCTGAGTTCCAGCTGCAGGGACCTTTTGGAGTGATCATGACCAAGGTGACACCTTGAGCTCGGCAGCTTGGGAGAAATCCTAAATTTATTTAGTTTTAACTGCTGTACTCGGTGTAACTCAGTTTTGTTTAAGGGAACCATCTGGCGGTAGGTTGGATTCTGGTTTAAGGGGAAGACTCCCGATAACCTAGCAAAACAAGACAAATGAAGAGCTTGCATTTTATTTGGGGCTATTTAAGTAGTTCCCGGCTCTCGTAAAAAACCACAGGGGAGACGGCAGCATAAAGAAAAGAGAGCCCTGAAATCAGAGGAAAGTGGAAGAAGATTCTTCATTCTCACCTCCACGCATAAAAGAGAAGAAAATTCCCTTTACTTTGTTGAACAGAATACGACACTGGAAAACACTTAATTTTAGGTGCTGAAAAGCAGCTATTTCCTGTAACATATACTAGTCTCTACATTTTTTTTTTTTTTGTAAAAAAGAAACAACTGTTACTCTCTCAATGACAAAAGGAACACATGTTCATTCTGGGCGGGGGGGGGGGGGGGAGCTTTGAAAATAAAATGAAAGCAAAAGTAGGATAATCTGAAATTGACCAAATCTCACCACAGGGAGAAATGTAATTAATAAATTGTTTCATAATTGCCTAATATTTTATTTTGATCTTTGTTCCCTCCCATGCTGGTCTTCTTCTTTTCAAAAACTAAAAACCGAAATCATACCGGGCATGCAGCTTCGTAACTTGCTTTTTTTCATGATAGAAGTTATTCCTAAACAGGATTTTCTTTTGGGCTGGCTCGGTTGTAAAGTTATATTATATTCCCTATTATACCTATATATTTTTAACTTATTTTATATATATTACACAATCCCGATTATGTATTTACATATATTATATGATTATATCATTATATATTATAATCCCTATTATGTATAATGTAATATATTATGACATCATATTATATATAGGATATATTTGCTACCATAAACAAATACATCACCATATAACAAACATCATTGAATATACATCTTCATGCCTAACCATTCTCTTTCCTTATGATGCGTTTCTAGAAAAGAAATCCCTGGGTCGGAGGAAATACAAAATTGCAGGGCTACTAGCTGTGGATTGTTTAGCTGCCCTCCAGAAAGTCCAAACCATTTTGTACACATACAGGAAGGCATAGATGTTTTCTCATACCAATTCTGGATATTTCAATTAAGAATTAGAATCAATAGACACAAGATAACAGCTCATTGATTTTATTTGGTTATGAAGGAGCTTAAGTTTATTTGTATAGAATTATTGCCATTTACACCCACGTTCTTTGCGTATTTATCGATAGTAAGATATATTTTAAACAATTTAAAGAAAATTGTAATGTTTATTTATTTTTTGAGAGACAGAGAGAGAGAGAGAGAAACAGAGTGCAAGCGGGGAAGGCGAAGAGGGAGACACAGAATTTGAAGCAGGCTCCAGGCTCCGAGACATCAGCACAGAGCCCGATGCAGGGCCCGAACTCACAAACCTTTTGATCATGACCTGAGCCGAAGTCGGACGCTGAACCGACTGAGCCACCCAGGTGCCCCAAACAATTTAATTTTTCAGATGCTCAACATCAGTCATTATCTGGGAAATGCAAATCAAAACTATAATGAGATATCACCTCACACCTGACAGAATGGCTAAAATTAAAAACACAAGAGACAAAAGGTGTTGGTGAGGACGTGTAGAAAAAGAAACTCTCATTCACTGTTGGTGGGAATGCAAACTGGTGCAGCCGCTGTGCGAAACAGTATGAAGGTTCCTTAACAAATTAAAAACAGAGCTGGTCTATGATCTAGGAATTGCACTACTGGGTATTTACCCCCAACACACAAAAAACACTAAGCCAAAGGGGACACACACCCATGTGTATTGCACCATTATTCACAAATAGCCAATTAGGGAATGGCCCAAGTGTCCATCGATACCTGAATGGATAAAGATGTGTGTGTGTGTGTGTGTGTGTGTGTGTGTGTGTATACAGTGGAATATTACTCAGCCATAAAAAAGATCTTGCCATTTGCAATGACCTGGATGGAGCTAGAGAGCATAATGCCAAGTGAAATAAGTCAGTCAGAGAAAGACAAATACCATAGAATTTCACTCATATGTGGAATTTAAGAAACAAAACACATGAGCAAAGGGGGAAAAGAGAGAGACAAACCAAGGAGACCCTTAACTATAGAGAACACCCTGACAGCTACCAGAGGGGAAGTGGGTGGGCAGGGGGTAATAGGGAATGGGGATTAAAAAGTGTACTTGCCATGATTTAAAAAAATGAAAAAAAATTCAATTCGTTAGTTATGAATTCAATTTCGCATAACCACCAGAACAGCTCTGTTTTCTCTCATCGGTTAAAAAATACTTACCGCACCTTTTGGGATGAGCACTGGGTGTTGTATGGAAACCAACCTGACAATAAATTTCATATATTGGAAAAAAAATAAAAAAAATAAAATCATCTAAGTATAAAAAAAAAAAGAAATGACCATGTCTGCAAATAAAAAATTTCTCTTCGTTCATTCCAAAAAAAAAAAAAAAAAAAAAAACAACTTATCGCAATTTTCACTGGTATTCATTTTATTTTCATATAATACTATTCTTCAACTATAGGCAATACTGTTTTTTTAGATTTATTTATTTATTTATTTATTTATTTACTCTTATTTTACTTGAGAGAGAGCACATGCAAGTTAGGGAGGGGGCAGAGGGATGGAGGAGAGAATCCCAAACAGGCTATACGTTCAGCGTGGAGCCCCATGTGGGGCTCAATCCCCTGGCCCTGGGATCATGACCTGAGCCGAAATCGAAAGTCGGATGCTCAACTGACTGAGCCACCCAGGTGCCCTACAGACAATGCCATTAACTGAATTATAATACTATTAACTATATGACCAGTATGGTTTCTTGGCCTGACTTTTACTCAGAGAAGTTTTCTGACAGTAGTTTCAATTTCTTCTGCAGTTTTCTCACTTGGGCGAGCGAATACCAATAACTTATATTTTTATGGACAACCGTTCATTTTATTCAGACGTGCAAATAATTATTACCAAGTTTTGACGGCTAGTGCACAAAAATATTTTCAATTTCCTTGGTGTCTGGGGTACACCCTTTTCTTAATTCCAGCAGTGAAATTCATTTCCTTGATTTTGGCTGAGAGTGTCCATTTTGTTAGTCTCCTGAATTTTAAAGAATCAGCTCTAGGATTCCAAAAAAATTTTTTTTTCTTTTCTGGTTCGTACTCATTTATTATTTGATATTTATCGTTTTCTTCCAACTCCTTTCCTGATTCTTTTGTTCTCTCTGGTGGTCCCCAAACTGGACCCTGTACCTGGAAGGGTACCTCAAATTGGCAGGTGGCAGGTTTAAGAAGCAAGGGAACTTACTTGTCTTGGGCGGCCTCGGGATGGGTAGATCACACCTGCCCAAGTGTATCTTAACCAGTTTGTACAGAGCCCTTAATTTTAGTCACATATACCATCTGGGTCTCGACAATCCCTCGGTCTCTTAGGTCTACATCCTTGCAAAGGGCTTCAGCAACGGGAAGAGTGAGAACACACATTCCAAGGACAGGGTTGGAGGCAAGAGGCTCGGATTTCCCGGGGGTTCCAGGTTTCAGGTCGACTGGTGGTCATGTCCTCTTGAAGACCCTCAAATCCCTTTTGGTGTCAGGCCTACTTTGACTGGCATACCCAATGGGCCACTGCCTGTTGCTTGGCCCTGCCTCATGCCTTAACAGCTCACTGCCTCATGACCGTCTGTGTTTTGCTCATTTGATTTCCCTCAAAGGTCATCTTCTCGATGAGACCCTCTTCAAGACTTTATCCAAAATGCCCATATCTCCTACACAGGAATCTTGGCCTCCTGCCTTTTCCTCCTCTCACTGAAAGGGGAATATTTGTTTCTTGAAGGCATACTGGCCGGGTGGTTGGTCCTGAATATCTGGGACTGAGCTGGTCTCCTGGAGATAGATCCGACCTGAGAGTTCTGTCCCAAGCCCTTTTGACCTTTTGAGTCACATAGACAAGATGTCCAAGGCTCCATGCCATGTGGGCTCAGGACATTGGCTACTCTTCTTTGCACCCCAAGTCCCCCGTCCCACTGCTAGTCTTCTGTGTCCACAAAAAAGACTGGTGAGCCATGGTGAGCAGGTACAAGAGGAACCTTGAGCCTTCCGCCATCCCCCAAAGGGCCACAGAGACCTGTAGACTGGATATTTGGGATCTGGGAAGAAATGGTACTATGCCCGAGAGGGATTATCAGGTAGCTGTCCTTCCTTAAAGATGGATGAAGTCAGCTTCCGTGCAATTCTCCATCTACTTTCTGGTGGGACCCCCCTCCAGTAAGACGTAACAAATATACTTATCCAAGGGACGGCTTTTATTTGTATTGTTCTGCTCGAAAGATGATTAATGCCCAGGACTGGGCTGAGTAGTCTGTGTATGTCCCGAACGGGACACAATCACTAGTCTTTTTAGATAAGGTATTATGCATCGAGATATGTGACAGTCTTTTTTTTTTTTTAAGTTTATTTATTTTGAGAGAGAGAGAGAGTGGGGGAGGGGCAGAGAGAGAGAGGAAGAGAGAGAGACAGAATCCCAAGCGTACTGTCAGCGTGGAGCCCGATGTAGGGCTCAAACTCACGAACCGTAAGATCCTGACATGAGATCGTGACCTGAGCCGACGTCAGATGCTTCACCGACTGAGCCACCAGGCGCCCCGACGTGACCGTCTTTCTTAAAGCAAGAAGCCCTCACAGAAAGCCCTGAGAGCATTTGTCCTTAAAGGGGTTGTACGCGGTCACGACCTTTGAATATTTGTAAACCATTACGTGGATTTTGCTCATGGGTGAGGGATGCAGGGAGGCGGATTTTTGGCTTTAGATGAATAACTCTTCCTAAAAAGGTGGGCCAAAGATTGGGGCGCCTCGGTGGGCTCAGTCAGTCGAGCGTCCGACTTTGGCTCAGGTCACTAACTCACAGTTCGTGAGCTCGAGCCCTGCCTCGGACTCTGTGCTGACAGCTCGGAGCCTGGAGCCTGCTTCACACTCTCTCTGTCCCTTCCCTGCTCTCTCTCTCTCTCTCAAAAGTAAAGATTAAAAAATTAAAAAAAAAAAATTGGGGCTAAAGACAATACACAGGGATACTGTGTGAGACCCCAGCCTCTCCCACTTAGTTTTTTCAAGCAGAGGTTGTTGGGCCGTCCATTCGGTTTCAAGGGAAGACGATCTTGCACAAGATGCGTTCAGACTGGGTGGCTTCCGACTGCTTTTCTACGGTTAACGTTCTTCTGCCTCTTCCGTGCTGAGAAGTAAAGCAGGCCCCGACTGTTGGGGGAATCGCGGGATGGAGGAAGGGGGAGGTCAGCCTCAGCAGGCGGGGGTGGCTCCAGGTCTGCCCCGTCCTACTCTGTGGGGCCCCCACGGTGCACGGCAGGCACCTGACAAATGGGGCGAGACCACAGTGCCCCCTTGCTCCGCACTTAATGCAATTCCCCTTGGAGGCTCTTGGAGGCGTGGCTGGAACCTACAGCCGGAAACGGGATCCCTGTACCTAAGTGTATTCGTTTCCTAGAGCTTCGGTAACCAAGTGCCACACACCGGGTGGCTTCAAACAACGGAGATCTGTTCTCTCGCCGTACTGGAGGCGGTAAGTCCCAAATCAAGGTTCAGCAGGGGCGTGCGTCTTCTGTGGCTCCCTCGCCTCTTCCCGGCTTCTGGGGGTGGCCGTTCACCCTTGACGTCCCTTGGCTTACAGCTGCATCAGGCCCGTCTCTGCCTCTGTCTGGTGCTGTTCCCCCGTGTCCCCACATCCTCTGCTAGAGCTCTCGTGTCACAGGCCTGCAACCGTCTTCCCATACACGTTCGCGTCTCTTGCCTTAGACCGCGAGCGGGCGAGATGTCAGGGTCCCTTTCATGTCTGTTTCTCTCTCCCCAGAAGCACACAGTTCCTGATGCGCAGAGAGAGCGCTTGGAATTATAAGTGAGTGAAAAGGAATGAATTCTCTGGCCCCTCTTTACGGCGCATCTCAGGAACACCCCCGGGGGTTCTCACGCCAATTCTGCCTCGGAATCCCCGGCAAATGCCAAACTGACTCCATTCAAAGTAGACCCTCTCCAAGATTTTCTTCCTAGCACCCCTTCATTCCCAACCTACTCTCTCTGGGAGCCACACGATGACTTCCCACCACCGTGGTGTGGATGGACCCATCCATCTACGTTTCTCCCTTCAGCCCCTCTCTTGGTTCCAGAAAGAACAATGTTTCCATCTGCCTGCCAGTGAAGAGATGGTTTGCTCAGACTCTGAAATCAACGTTACCCAGGCTCCACACCTCCGCCTTCCCTGAAACCCTGGTTCTTGCTTTCTGGTTTCCCAGGCACTAATTAGAATCGACACCTATCGGTCGGTAATTCTAGAGACCTGGGCACCGGGGGATCACCAGCTCTTGCGGGTTCCGTGTTGGGGTGGCACTGGTCACCCACTGCTTTTCTCGAACTTTCTGCCACTGCTTCAGGCGGCCTTTTGCTGTCTGTCTCTCACCCGCCTTGTAATAGCGACCTGACAGACCTCCTCCCTGGCCTCCCGTGGCTTACACTTCCGTTCAACCTTGCCATCAGCACGCTGATCTTCCGGAGAGAAAGTTCTGATAGAATGAGTCTCTTGCTCGAAAGCTCTCAAAGCTTGTATTCAGGTTCTCCCTTCTTTTTTTTTTCTGGGGGTGGGGGGTGGGGTGGGGAAGGGATGGTCATGGACATTGGCTGCAAGCCTGGAAAACGGGGTGACCCGTTCATCCGTTCGTCTTGAGCTGCGGTGTGGTGCCCCCCCCCCCGCTTGGCTCTGCTGGGGTTGCCCTGTTCCCTCAAACTCCCGGGGCTCTGGGCCCCTCGGTTCTCAAGGACGTGTCAGAGCATCGCTGGTGACACCTCAGCAAGGTCATCCTTTTGACCTCGTGATTACTGTGTAGGCTCGTTGAGGCCAGAGTTTAGCTCTTTTGGGCAGCTCCACGTCTGGGCGGCACTTGATAACGAACCGGGCACCAGGAGCCTCTGAGGACATCCTTCGGAAAGAGCGGGTAAGAGAGAGAGAGAGAGAGAGAGAGAGAGAGAAATAAATGGCAAAGGCCCCCCTCTGGCCCCCCCGCGGCCGAGCTGGGCAACCTCGCGGCAGAAGTGCCCGGCCCGTGATTGATGCGCACACTTGGCCTCCGGGCCTCCAATCGGAAGGGCCTCCCCGCGCCTCGAGGAAACGTGGAACGAAGGCTCCTGTTGCCCCGTGAAGCCAGAGGGGTTCCCGGCACAACACCCAGCATCCCGTGCCCCTCCCCGCCTCCCCGCCTCCCTGCGGGGCTGCGCCCCAGAGCTGGATGGGCAGCGCCCCCCGGGAGACCCCTCGATGTTCACGCTGGGCTTCTCCGGCCCCCGGGGGGCATCCGATTACCAGCGTGGACCCGGGCCCCGCCGGGCTCCCGCCCTCCTCTTTATTGCTCGTGAGTCTCATATGTTTTGAGTCTATTTCCAAGCCCCCCCCCATTCCCACCCCACCCCCCAGTCTCTGCTCCAGCGGAGCCATAAAAAAGGGAGATCCTTTCATCTCGCAGCCAGCTACAACCCTCCCTGCTCCCTTGATCGTTTGGCTAACTCGCCTCTGAACTCGGTCCAAACTGTCTGTCTCCCCGGGATGCCTCGTCTCCTCCACTGAGATGAGCCTCCCAGGTGTGGCGGGCGATTAGCACACAGGAAGGAGTCCGTGCGCTGTGATCAGCGCTGTAATAACAGTGATGTGAGCGGAGAAACAGCGCTGACAGGGCACCTGGCTGCAGGCAGGCACCCATCCCGGCCCAGGATGCTGTCCCTCTTAGCCCTTTCTCCAAGCACGGATGGTTCTGTCCCTCCTGACCACGGCGACCTGGGCTCACGGTGGGAAGTCTGAAAATTCCCGATCGTTTGCATCCGTGTAAACGACTCGGGCCACGCAGAGGTGACCACTGTTAGCATTTGGGTGGGTTTTGTCCAGATATATTTGATGACACGCTCTCCCCGACTCACATGCGTCAATACACTGGTTATACCCGGGCTTCCTGCTGCACTCTAATTTTGGATCCTCTTTCCCCCTTTTGTGGGATCCCAGGGACTTCCCCCGCCCCGTCTGGAGATACTCCTCTGCAACAGAGTTTTGAGGGTTGTCTCGGAATCGAGAATCAATGAGGTGTTTGGCCATGTTCCCCCCCGGGTGAGTCTGGGGGCAGTTGCTGAGCTGCGTCATTATGAAAATACTCCGAGGGAGAAGCGTGGGACGGAGCAAGTCGAGGTGACCCCCCAAAAAAAATAGTCTGTCACCCAGGGAAGAGCCCATGGGAAACTCACTTCTCCCATATCCTGTTCCCATTCACCAGGAAAAAGGCAGATGGTAAAGTGCTGAGCCAGTCAGAAGGGGGGGAAGAGAAACATCTCTTTGAGTGGGAATGGCGTTAGGAGCAATCGTTCACGTCTCCAGGTCTTAACCCCTTAGCCACATAAACAGAGGTGACTTAGCGACACAGGCAAGGAAAGGGATGTGCCCAGAATTAGCAACCGCGCCCACCCGGTTCTGGGAAGACAGTGTAGCGGCTCAGGAACATCTCAGCGCTCAAGTGGGAGTTACTATCCCGGAAAATACAGTCTCAGCAGATCCCGCTCTCCGGGAGATAAACCAGCGTGGTGAGAAAATTGTCTTTGTGGGTTCAAAATGTTCTTTGGAGCGAGAGAATGTAGCAGGTTGAACTCTCTCAGTATAAAGAATTAACTGCTTATGTTTCACTTTTATTTTTCTTTCCGTAGCCGGATTAGAAAAAAAAAAAAATCAATCCTCGCTAAGGGATTGGGATGGGAATTAACTTTAAAGGGAAGCGAGGGACCTTCTTTGGGGATGAACGTGTTCTACATCTGATTTAGGGTGATGGCTGCACCTCTCAGCAAAGTTGCTAAGAATCACTGGGTTGTACATTTGCAACGGGTGACTTTCTATGATACGTAGCACGCACTTCCAATAAAGCCACCTAAACACTAAAATTAAAAACACTTCCTTAAAAAAATAAAGTCTAGGAAGCACCTGGGTGGCTCAGTCGGTTGAGCAGCTGACTTCGGCTTAGGTCATGATCTCACAGTTCGTGAGTTTGAGCCCCGCATCGGGCTCTGTGCCTACGGCTTGGAGCCTGGAGCCTGTTTCGGATTCCGTGTCTCCCTCTATCTCTGCCCCTCCCCAGCTCGCACTCTGTCTCTGTCTCTCAAAAATGAATAAACAAAAAAAATTTTAAAAATTAAATGAAGCCTAGTGTGAAGCAAAGGAAGCAGACTTTTGAAAGAGTTGAATAGGAAGGACTTGTGGAAACAAGATGGCGGGTTGCACCAAGACGGTGGGATATGGTCCAATGTGGCCCCAGGAGGCTGCACCACAGCCCCCTGAACGTAGCAGAAGTTCTCTTGGCCATACTCCCATCTTGATCTGTCGCTCCTGACAAATGGCTTGCCATTTTCCAGCTCTGTTCGGTTGTCATTTTATCTTTAGGTACAAAGAATGGCTGTCTAGAATGACAGCAGGCTTTGACCTTTGCTGGCTGTGTGACTTTGGGTAAATCATTTCACTTGCTGGGATTTAGATGCCACCTGCAGAGAATGAGGGGTAATGGCTGGCTTTCAAAGACCTGTGTCGTTTTTTGTGTTTTTTTATTATTATTACATACATATATTATTTTACAGAAAGAGAGAGAGAGAGAGTGGGGGAGAGGGACGGAGGGAAAGGGAGAATCCCAAGCAGGCTCCACGCCCAGTGCCTATTCCAGCATGGGACTCGATCCCACAACCCTGGGATCATGACCTGAGCCAAAATCAAGAGTTGGATGGTCAACTGACAGAGTCACCCCGGTGCCCCAAGACCTGGGTTACTTTATTGTTTCTCTAAATCTATGATTCGTGCTTTCTTTTTTTTTTTTAATTTTTTTTTCAACGTTTATTTATTTTTGGGACAGAGAGAGACAGAGCATGAACGGGGGAGGGGCAGAGAGAGAGGGAGACACAGAATCGGAAACAGGCTCCAGGCTCCGAGCCATCAGCCCAGAGCCCGACGCGGGGCTCGAACTCGCGAACCGCGAGATCGTGACCCGGCTGAAGTCGGACGCTTAACCGACTGCGCCACCCAGGCGCCCCATATGATTCGTGCTTTCTAAGTGGTTACAAACAAACTCTGCAGCCGATGTTCTGATTTCTTTTATGCCCAAAGCAAACAAACCACACTTTACTGATCAGAACCCTAATTAAGTCATAGGTATATTGTGAGATGAAATGAAGTACTAGGACTGAAAGAAATTTGACGAGGAAGTAAATGCCTAAAACTCTATGGGGACATAAAATATTAGCACAAGGCATCATCCTGCCTTCCTCCTCAAATAACTGATCTTTGATACTATTCCAACAACAATGCCTCCTAATCTTGGAGAAATGGCTGTCATTTGCTAGACTCAGTGGACAGAGGGGCCAATCTACTGATTTGACCTGATCTTAAAAAAAAAAAAAAAGAATCTGTTCAAATGCAGAGGCTTTAATAACATCCGCATTGTGGGGCATCTGGGTGGCTCAGTCCATTGAGTGTCCGACTCTTTATCTCAGCTCAGGTCTTGATCTCAGGGTTGTGAATTCAAGCCCCGTTGGACTCCACTCGGGGCATGGAACCTACTTTAAAATAAAATAAAATTAAATTAAATTAAATTAAATTAAATTAAATTAAAAAATAAAATAAAATAAAATAAAATAAAATAGAGGGCACCTGGGTGGTTCAGTCAGTTATGCATCTAACTCTTGCTTTCGGCTCAGATCATGATCTTAGGATTCTAAGATTGAGCCCTTCATCGGGCACCATGCTGGGTGTGGGAACCTGGTTAAGATTCTCTCTCTCTCTCTGTCTCTCTCTCTCCTCCCCCCACCTCCCTCCCCTGCTTGCATGTTCACTCGCTCTCTCTCTCTCTCTCTCTCTGTCAAAAAAAAAAATTCTTCAGTGCAACATAGAAGGAAACAAAAACAAAACA